>NC_056006.1:45205898-51044516 GCF_018446385.1 Zingiber officinale
AAAAAAAACAGAAAGAACTAGAACTTCAGATAGATCTAGTAGCAGATACCACAGCAGCTATACAGCAGATCCGCCAGAGGATAGAGACAGCTCAGAGCCGCCAGATACACGGCGCAGACCCTTAGAGTTTTCAGTTGGGGATTCAGTGTTCCTCAGAGTAGCTCCCATGAAGGGAGTAATGCGTTTTGGGAAGAAGGGCAAGTTAAGTCCCAGATACGTGGGATCATACCTTATCACTAGAAGAGTGGGCAAGGTAGCATATGAGCTAGAGCTACCCCAGGAAATGTCAGCTGTCCACAACGTATTTCATGTCTCTATGCTGAAGAAGCATACCCCAGATGCCACCCAGGTGATTGAGCCCCAATCGGTACAGATCCGCGAAGACCTCAGCTATGATGGTCGGCCTATTCAGATAATAGACCGAGCAGTTAAGAAATTGCGGAACAAGGAAGTACCATTAGTCAAAGTCATTTGGCACAGTCACACAGCAGAAGAGGCAACTTGGGAGACAGAAGCCAGCATGAGACAGAAGTACCCAGAATTATTCTAAGTTCGAGGATGAACTTTTTATAAGGTATGGGGGATTGTAACGCCCGAAAATTCTCAAAACTATTTTAGGAATATTCTATGATTTTTCTGGAATTATTAGATTTTTTTCTAGAATTTTTGGAGTATCGGAAGTAGCAAAAATAATTAGAACCGCAAAATAGCTTAGGCGGGGATTGAACCCGAGACCTATGACTTAGGGATAATGCTAGTAACTAGTTGAACCCAGCAGGGCCGTGCTGAAAGAGAAGGGAAACGTTTATATTTATATTTGAGTTGGGCCTAGTTACCCACTTAATATAAATTAAAAACTTAAGTTGGTTTGGGTTATTTCTTTTATTTGGTTCGGCAACTTCTCCCTCTCCAAACCCTCACCGACGCCACCTCTCCCTCTCCTCCCTCTCTCGGCGCCAACACCCAAGCAAGCCTAGGGTTTCATCCCTAGGGCCATAGGAGTGCCTTCCGGTGACATCCCGGGCACAAGGACGTTCCCCTCCGCGAGTAGAGCACGTGGATGCGAGCGAGTCGTCGAGAAGTCATCTCCACCGGAATTTCTAGCGATTAGATTTGTAAGAAATCTAGCATACAAGGTAAGAAACCCCTCACCTGCAGTATAAGTAGCTTCCGTTTGGTTTCTATGCACTAGTTTAGTTATATGCAGATTTTTCGACATATAGGGTGTATTTAACCCTCCTCGCAGGTTTAGGGATTTAGTGAGTACCTTTAGATGGGCCGGACACGTCTTTTCCCCTTCAGTTGGAGGTTTAGATGTTGTTGGGTGCCTAAAGGTAGTCTCCCTAATAGAGAGGGGAGTTAAAGCACACCAGGTGTTCGATAAATTAGCTAGTTAAGTAAAAATGCAAATTAGGCATTTTAACAGTTCAGTTGAATGGATTAGAAGCATCTAAATCAGTAAATCAGTTTATTCTAGCTTATATTGGACTACGGTCCAATGGGTGGGCTCCCACAGTCGCCTCTAGGTTCAGACAACCTAGCTCTAGGTTTAGATAACCTAGAAACAGCAAATTAAAACAGTTAGCTATATTCAGTATTTTATTTTCAATGGCACTGTACTGGATCAGATATCCATTGGGTTAGACTCCCACAGTCGTCCCTAGGTTTAGATAACCTAGTTAACCCTACTAAATTCGGGACATGCAAACTCGGGTCTAGTTAGGGATGCGCGCACAGCAAGTACAGTTGCCGGGCCCAAACAGCATGTTTAGTATTTTCACTTACTATATGTATATGGTTTTCAACCTTTCACAAATTAGTTCGTGAATTCAGTACAGTCCTAGCAGTAGCTCAGTATTAGCTTAGTTCAGTTTTTAGTATCAGCTTAGTTCTTCATTGATACCATGTGATTGATATCATGATCAATTTTAGATATGCCATGATTGTATGCTTATATGCCATGCCATATTTAGTTTATTCATTATACTTAGCATAACCTTTTAAACAGCATGATTTAAAAACATATTTGCATCGTATGCATGTTTTAGTGAGGTAGATGGTTTCTTACTAAGCTTTTTAGCTTACAGATACTATTTTCCTTATACTGCAGATACAGGTAAAAGGAAAATGGACTAGCAGTGGAGGCTGGAGGTCAAAGCTACGAAGATGTGTGTGGGCAGGAACTTGGAGTAGAGATCTTAGGGAACCTTAGCCAGCTTGGTTTCAAACATTAGAACTTTTCAGTGTTTTTATTATCTTGCACTTTGGTATGTTAATCGCTATGAATTAGTTAACTATGCACCTCATTGTGCTTAGAACACCTCTTTTATGTTGTTAGAATGTTAGTTGTCGTCGTTAGAGTGTTTCTTAGTCATTTTAGTACTTGTAATGTGATTGAGGCACGAATCAGTGCTGAAATCAGACCTTTGGCACGGAATCAGAAACTCGAATCGATCAGCTGATCGATTCGAGAGTTTTCAATCGATCGGAGGATCGACTGGGCACTAGTTTCGCGATCAGTAGGCTTCTGGATCGATCGGTCGATCGATCCAGCCAATTCCGTCGCGAACAGAAGGCTCTGGGATCGATCACTAGATCGATTGATCAGTCTGGATCGATCAGCCGATCGATCCAGAATATTGCCTGAGCACAGTAGCGTGCTGGATCGATCACTGGATCGATCCAACCTATGTCCCGCATACAGTAGCCGGCTGGATCGATCACTGGATCGATCCGACTATTCCAATCGATCCGTGGATCGATTGGGAGGTCTGGTATCAGTGGGGGAGTGTCTAAGTTCAGTTCCTTGGCCATGGGGAAGGTAAAACATGTTATAAGTAGTTAGTTTATCTCCCTTAGCATGTATAGAACCAAGAAATGTCAGTAGTTTAGTAAAATTTTAATTAGTCCAGCTTCCGCATATGTCTTTAATAATGGTCAGGGAATAGTTAGCACAGCATAACTGTAGCGATCGGCCTTACAGCTCAGTTAGTAGAAGGCAGGTCGTTACATTCATGGTTATTTCGTTCGATTCGTAAAACTATCAGAGTTAAAACACGCAGCGGAAAAGAAAAGTAACACAGAGACACAGAAGAATTTACTTCGTTCGGAGCCTAGATCGACTCCTACTCGAAGGCCCGCGATCCTTGATCGCTTTCCGTGGGCAACAACTATAAGCTCGTAAAGATGTACAATAAGATATTATAATTAAAAGCACTAAAACAAATTATACCGACAACAATAAAGTAGCAGAATCTGAAGCTCCGGGTTGTCGGGGGCTTGTAATAGCACTTTTGGAAGTTTCTTAAGCAGCTTGTAGCGTAAGGATTGCTTGGAGTTTGATATGCTGTGTAACACCCCTAGAAAGCCTAGATAAGAAAATAAGGGTAATGAGAGTACGAATGAAAAGAAGATGTAAATATTCTATATTAAGATGGATTTAGATGATTAAAACTTTATGAAAGAAAAATAAAGTTGAGAATATAAATCATCTATGCATGATTTAAAATGTATGGAATTAATATGGACAAAAGGAAGAAATATGAGATAATAGATATATGTATGAAATATTTATGCATAATGCATAATATAGTAATATACGAATTATTATGTACAAAAGAAAATAAAATGTTAGAAGAGAGATTGAACCTTGGATCTCTTGTAGGGAACATGTATAGGATACCAAAGGGGATAGGAGAATTATTAGTAAAGAGAGGAAGGATTAAGTAGTTAAGAATAAGAAAGGATTCTTTCTACTTAAAAAGAAAAAGAAGTAAAAATATGCATAACCAAGTTTTGAACCTTGGTTCTCTTGTGGATGCATGCATGTGTTAACCAATTGGGATAAGAGAGGATATTGTAAGAGGAGAGATAGAAAATTTTATTAAAGGAGAGAAAAGAGAGAGATTAAGAGAGAACTCACAAGGCATATCTCTAGAATATTCCTATCATAAAGAAGAGGAATAAATGGGGAGGATGAATCAAGTCAAATTTCCTCCCCTCATTTTAGTATAAATAGGCATGGAGGGGTGACTTCAAATTCATCCTCCACTCCTCTCCCTCTCCTCCTCCCTCTTGTGCCGAGACCCCCCTCTCTTCTTCTTCTTGTTGCCATGCAACACAAGAGGAAGGAAGCTCCTCTTCCTCCTCACTCCCTCCCTCTTCTTTCTTCCTTGTTGTTGCCGAGCAACACAAGAGGGAGAAGCTTCTTCTTCCTCCCCTCTCCACCAAAAGACCTAGCCACTCCTTTCCCTCCATTGGTGCCGAACCTAGCAAGCAAGAAGAAAGGTCCCCAAGCAAGTTCTCAAATCTAGGAAACTTAAGCGAAGAAGGTAAGCTTCCCCTCACCTGTGGTACAAGGCTTTTTATATGTTTTTATGTGAAATTTATGTAATGCCATGATATGTGATAGCATATGAAATGCTATACATAATGAGAAGAATGAAATATATGTAAATGCCATGATATGTGATAGCATATGAAATGCTATACATAATGAGAAGAATGAAATTATGTGAATGCCATGATATGTAATAGCATATGAAATGCTATACATAATGAGAAGAATGAAAAATGAAATGCATGAAAGATTGTTAAGGATATGATATGATAGTTATGCATGATAAATTACTTTGTATGGTTTGTACCAAGGGTGGGCTCCGTAAACGCCCCGGGGTCGATGGAATAAGACTCGGGCCTCGTCAGTAATGGGCTTCTGATGCCCTAGGTCGATGGAGTAAGACTCGGGCCTAGTATGTATGTATGGTAGGGTTCAAGACTTGCTACCTTGGACCTACGTATGATGTATGTGGTACAAACCGAGATCCCCAATGATGATGATATTAATTTCAAGTACTTACAAGTATAAGTTTTCAAATTCATGATGCATTGCCTGCATATGTGCTTGAATTAGCTAATGATTTGATATGATGCCATGATGATATGAATATGATACCTTTGTATGTTATATGCTTATGATATTACGCATGATATTAATATACGATGATTTTCGGTTTTAGTGAGTAGGAAAGGAACTTACTGAGCCATGAGTGCTCACAGCTTACTTTCCTTGTACCGCAGATCAAAGAACTGGATGAACTAGAGGAGCAACAGGAGGAGCGGATAAGGATGTGTGTGGTGGTGGCTCGGCAAAGAACGATCCGGACGGATTAATATGATTTCAATATATGCAATTTAATCTGTGATATCATGCTTAATAAATTAAATTTTTTAAAGTTTTTATTCTTCCGCTGTTATAACTAAAGCATGTACGTAAGTAGTATAAGAACGTAGCGCCGCCTTTGGTTGGGTAAGAAGGGTGGGCGTTACAGGTGGTATCAGAGCGAAGTGTTGCCAGCTCACTACACACACATCAAGCTCCTTCCTGCCGCTCCAAGTAAGTACAGTTGCATAATTTATTTGTATACAAAATAGTATGATACTCTAAGATGCATGAATGGTAGCCTAGATACAAGAACCTTAGCCTATAACATAAGAGGAATAATGAATCGGAGTAGAAATTGTTATTCTAAGTTCGGGGACGAACTTTCAATAAGTAGGGGAGTTTGTAACACCCCTAGAAAGCCTAGATAAGAAAATAAGGGTAATGAGAGTACGAATGAAAAGAAGATGTAAATATTCTATATTAAGATGGATTTAGATGATTAAAACTTTATGAAAGAAAAATAAAGTTGAGAATATAAATCATCTATGCATGATTTAAAATGTATGGAATTAATATGGACAAAAGGAAGAAATATGAGATAATAGATATATGTATGAAATATTTATGCATAATGCATAATATAGTAATATACGAATTATTATGTACAAAAGAAAATAAAATGTTAGAAGAGAGATTGAACCTTGGATCTCTTGTAGGGAACATGTATAGGATACCAAAGGGGATAGGAGAATTATTAGTAAAGAGAGGAAGGATTAAGTAGTTAAGAATAAGAAAGGATTCTTTCTACTTAAAAAGAAAAAGAAGTAAAAATATGCATAACCAAGTTTTGAACCTTGGTTCTCTTGTGGATGCATGCATGTGTTAACCAATTGGGATAAGAGAGGATATTGTAAGAGGAGAGATAGAAAATTTTATTAAAGGAGAGAAAAGAGAGAGATTAAGAGAGAACTCACAAGGCATATCTCTAGAATATTCCTATCATAAAGAAGAGGAATAAATGGGGAGGATGAATCAAGTCAAATTTCCTCCCCTCATTTTAGTATAAATAGGCATGGAGGGGTGACTTCAAATTCATCCTCCACTCCTCTCCCTCTCCTCCTCCCTCTTGTGCCGAGACCCCCCTCTCTTCTTCTTCTTGTTGCCATGCAACACAAGAGGAAGGAAGCTCCTCTTCCTCCTCACTCCCTCCCTCTTCTTTCTTCCTTGTTGTTGCCGAGCAACACAAGAGGGAGAAGCTTCTTCTTCCTCCCCTCTCCACCAAAAGACCTAGCCACTCCTTTCCCTCCATTGGTGCCGAACCTAGCAAGCAAGAAGAAAGGTCCCCAAGCAAGTTCTCAAATCTAGGAAACTTAAGCGAAGAAGGTAAGCTTCCCCTCACCTGTGGTACAAGGCTTTTTATATGTTTTTATGTGAAATTTATGTAATGCCATGATATGTGATAGCATATGAAATGCTATACATAATGAGAAGAATGAAATATATGTAAATGCCATGATATGTGATAGCATATGAAATGCTATACATAATGAGAAGAATGAAATTATGTGAATGCCATGATATGTAATAGCATATGAAATGCTATACATAATGAGAAGAATGAAAAATGAAATGCATGAAAGATTGTTAAGGATATGATATGATAGTTATGCATGATAAATTACTTTGTATGGTTTGTACCAAGGGTGGGCTCCGTAAACGCCCCGGGGTCGATGGAATAAGACTCGGGCCTCGTCAGTAATGGGCTTCTGATGCCCTAGGTCGATGGAGTAAGACTCGGGCCTAGTATGTATGTATGGTAGGGTTCAAGACTTGCTACCTTGGACCTACGTATGATGTATGTGGTACAAACCGAGATCCCCAATGATGATGATATTAATTTCAAGTACTTACAAGTATAAGTTTTCAAATTCATGATGCATTGCCTGCATATGTGCTTGAATTAGCTAATGATTTGATATGATGCCATGATGATATGAATATGATACCTTTGTATGTTATATGCTTATGATATTACGCATGATATTAATATACGATGATTTTCGGTTTTAGTGAGTAGGAAAGGAACTTACTGAGCCATGAGTGCTCACAGCTTACTTTCCTTGTACCGCAGATAAAAGAACTGGATGAATTGGAGGAGCAACAGGAGGAGCGGATAATGATGTGTGTGGTGGTGGCTCGGCAAAGAACGATTCGGACAGATTAATATGATTAGTTATAGAATCAATATATGCATATTTAATCTGTGATATCATGCTTATTTAAATAAAATGAATGGTTTAAATTTTTTTTTCTTCCGCTGCTATAGTATAAATTAAAGCATGTACGTAAGTAGTGTAAGAACGTAGCGCCGCCCTCGGGTAAGAAGGGCGGGCGTTACATGCTGAGCTGCTGATCGAAACCCTCTTATAAAGGGTGCTCAAGGAGCCTACATCAGGCGCCAAGGCGCATCGAATCCCCAAGTATTACCCCGGAAATAATTCTGCGATGAAGCTTTGACCGCTGCCTCTTATCCATCTTAAGGCGCCTTCATCACTGCCCAAGGCGCCTTAAACCACCTGTTCAAGGCGCCTTGAGCTGCCTTTAAGGCTCCTTGAGCTGCCTTCAAGGCGCCTCTAACCCTTCTGGACAACTGGCTTCGGCTCGCACCCGAGGCGCCTCCAAGCTCCATGGAGGCGCCTCGGACACTGTTCATCCGAGGTTAACTTGTGCTCCTTTGGTCCTGCAAAAGTTTTAGTCCCAAACACATACCCTGCAAAACAAAGTTAGCACAAAACAACAGTAAATATGATAACAGAATATTCTGACAGTCTCCGGACTGTCCGGGTCTGACTTCGGATTTCCAACCGGAAACCCTAGGTCGACCAGACGCCTACTGTTCCCTCTACCGGGAGCGCGTCCTCACCTACTACACTCAGGAGATTTACCTGTTGTCAGTGCGATCCTCCTGATCGACTGGACTTTTGCTCAGTGCTCGATGCTTCTGGACTTTCTACTGGACTTCCGTTTCCTGGCTAGTCCAGTCTTTCACCTGGTTCGCGACACCAGGACTTTCCACCTAGGGTTACCCCCCCTAGGACTTTTTCCTGAAGCACTCGACCCACCAAGACTTTCCGCATAGGGTTACCACCCCCTATGACCTAGGGTTACCACCCCCTAAGGTTTTGACCTGCCTAACCACAGTTAGGTCTTTTCCTGAAACACTTAACAGACTTGTTAGATCACAACACACCTTAACTTTGAATCCTTTTCCATTATCAAAACTCAGGTTCAATCGTCGGATGCTTCCCGCACCAACAATCTTTTTCCCTTGTTCCGCCACACACACATACACCCCCAAGCACTGCTCCTGCTGTCTCCTCACACTTGAGCTTTCCTTTACCTTTATCTGCAGTACAAGGAAATGTAAATCTATAAGCGGATGCTTAGTAAGTACCATCTACTCACAAAACGAGACATTAAAAGAAGACATGCTTTTTAAACTATTTGAAGAAAAATATAACATTGTAACCATGCTTTTGCTAGTAGTTCATACCCAAAACCATACCTGGGAAATATGCACATGACATGTATTTTCAAACCAATTTATCATGCAGACCATCAACACAAAACCATGCTAGTAGCTAAATAAACAGTCATCTTGACATATTATTGAATTTGCCACTACTGCACTACATAACTCAATTCTAAACTTAGGAAACTTCCACTAAGACAAACCATGAAGTTTAAAAACTTTGTATTACATAATAGTGAAAATAATACTCACTTGCTTGGGCCCGGCATTGTACCATTTTGCGCGCAACCTTAATATGTTTCGAGGTAGCTAATCCCGAACTCATTAAAGTACTACAAGGTGGTCTAGGAGCCTAGGGGTGATCTAGGAGCTCACCCAAGGATCTTGTGTCCAGTACATGCCTTTCTAAAGTTAAATACTTCCTTTTAACTATTAATTTCTTGTACTTGCACTTGCTTGGCATTTAACCAAACACCTTATGTGCACTTAATTGCCTCGCACTTATAGGGACGCACTTTAGGAACTTGATTCTACTTCTTAGTCCCAAAACTTAATGGGAAGCAAACCAAGATGATCTAAGCATGCTCTTAATCCCAAAACTTTACAGGGTATCTTACATCTCATAGCATCTATCTCCTTTAACATGCAACACATTTAAAACATATCGTAACATGTATTAACGAAGCTACTCATACTGCAGGAGAGAGGTACTTACATCCTTTCGCTAGATCTTATGATTATAAGGTGCAAGGAAGACTCCAAAATCCTCCCTCATGTGCCTTAATATCCGAGTCACCCTCCTTTTGGGTCCTACATCCTTGGGAGAAACTCTCCCTTAGATTCCCTCCTTTGAAAGCTTTAAGACTTGGAGCCCTAGGTTTCCTTGGCCGAAACTTGAAGGGAGAGAGAAGAGAATTCGTCTAGAGATGAAAAAGGAGGCGGGAGATTAGGTTTTTGATCTCATCCAACCCCTTTTATACTAAGTAGAAATTGGAGCGTCTCTTCACACATATTCCATATATAATGAATTGTTTCATATTGCTCATGTGATGCTTTACCACCACCTAATGGCTACTTAAACAAATTTCAAGCAAGAGATCTCGGGTTTAAATCCTAGCCTGACCCATTTATGCATATGTTTTTATTTCTTTTCCCTTCTTCTATTTTTTTTCGCTTTGTAAAAATAAAGGAAATTTATGGGTGTTACAATTCCCCATACCTTATAAAATGTTCATCCTCAAACTTGGAACAAGTGTGGATACTTCCGTCTCATATCATCCTCACGTTCCCAAGTTGCCTCTTCATACTATTGTCCTTGCTACAACACTTTCACTAATGGTATCTCTTTGATCCTCATCGTCTTAACTTCTCGATCTATTATCTGAATAGGTCGACTTTCATAATAGAGGATCTCTCGAACATGTACCATCTGTGGTTCAATCATTTGATTCACATCGGGAACATGCTTCTTCAGCATTGAGACATGAAATACATTATGAATGAATGACATTTCTTAAGGTAGTTCCAGCTTATACATGTTAGTTAGAGCCCTAGAGCCAATCATATGATGATTATTGTATGGACTCATTGTATCATATTCTTATGTATATAAAGGCTTTTTTTTTTATTATACTTACTTGTATTGGTGCCAAATAACTAAGCATAATAGCGCCCTTGAGTAGAAGGTTCTTATCTATATCAATCGATTGGTTGAATCAATAGTGAGATGATATAGAGAACACCACTCTTAATCATTCCTAGTCAAGTATTAACATTCAGGGACAATGTTAATGCGACGAGACAAGCATGAAGGTCAACTCGATGACTTGATCTCACAAGTCATGGATATGGAGATATCAAGTTGACACATGGGTATGCATTGGAGAATGTATACTGAATGACCCGCCATGAGAAAGTACCATGGATCGTTATATGAGTGTCATATACTTTCTCATGTGGCTATTAGTATGACTACTAGTCCTTGGACCTGAAGTCACCATGGTGTAGGACCGTGATCGTTCGATAGAGGGGGGGGTGAATATCGATTCGAAAAGTTGAGTTAAAATACGCAGCGGAAAAGTAAATAAACACAGTTGTTTTTACTTCGTTCGGAGCCTGTGACGACTCCTACTCGAAGGCCCGTGGTCCTTGACCACTTTCGTTGGGCAATCACTATCAATTCGAATATAGTTACAAAATAAGTACAGGAAATGCTAGTGAAAAAATACCGACAAGGAAATTAACTAAAACTCGAAGGAGCACTTTGTCGGAGCTTGTTGGCGTCGCAAGAACGTAGAGCAGTAGGACCAGCAGTAGCGGAGTTCTCAGATACAAAGATGATTCTGAAGCTCCTGCCTGGGGCTTCTTTTATATGTTGCTCCGGGCACCTGGATTCCTTCCGGGCGCCTGGAATGTGACGTAGCTGCTCAAACCGAGATGCTCCACGTGGCGACGACTTAGCTGGATATGATTTGCCTTCCGGGCGGCCGGATCCCTTCCGGGCGCCCGGACCACCTTGTTCCAGAAAACTCCTTTTTCCTGCAAAACAAAGTTAGACCGAGGCAATATATATCCTGCAAAATAGATTGTTAGTGCATTTTATAATAGTATGAATTAGCACAAATAGTATGACTTAGATTCCGTCTTTCTGAGACCGGAATCTAGTCACGATCTTGACTTAGACATCCGAAATGGATCTAAGCCAGATCGACGTCTAATGTTCTCTTCCCGGGAACGCGTCCTCGCAGTCACTCCCCTCCAGTGACTTACCTCACTTACCTGCCAGACGTCCGATCAGCCCTTCGACCCATCTGGACTTCTTGCCAGCTATCCGGTCAGCCCATCGACCTAGCTGGACTTCTTGCCAAGCGTCCGGTCAGCCCGTCGACCAGCTTGGACTTCTCGCCAGCCATCCGGTCAGCCCGTCGACCTAGCTAGGTTTCGTGCCATACATCTGGTCAGCCCGTCGACCTGTCTGGACTTCTCCTGCACACTTGATCAAAGTGTCAGACAACAACAAAACTAACTTAACCTATTTGTCATTCATCAAAACCTAGGTTAGACCGTTAGTGCTACCCGCACCAATAATCTCCCCCTTTTTTGATGGAATGACAACATGGTTAAGTTAGTGAAAGAGCGCAAAAAAGAAAGAGCGCAAAAAAAACAGGTGCATCGGTTTTAAATTTAGTTTTAGTGTTTTCAAGTTGGTTTATCTAACTTAACCACCTAACCCTCCCCCTTTGGCATTATTCAAAAAAATTAAGCAAGGGTAAACAATCATAATGTAAAGTTACTTTAAAAAAAATAAATACAGTTAATCTTGAAAAAAAATCTGAGTTTGGTTCAAAGTACAATTTTTAAATCCAAGGAAAAAATCAAGTTGACTTGGGGGAGACAAGTTAAATTTTGAAAAGTATAAAATTAAGTTTAATTAAGTTTTAGCTTTTCAAGCGTGTAAAAAATTTTAAATCAGGACTTTCAAATTTTCTTTTCAAGTTTAAGTAATATTTACTTCTCAAAAAGGTAAAATTTTTATGACTTCAATCTTTCAAAACAAAGCAAAAATTAAACAAGTAAGATTAAATTTGCCAAAATAAATTTTTAAGGCTAATTTGATAAAAGCTAAATTTGGAAAGTTTAATTTTCAAGCATATGTTACAAAACTGAATAAGTTTAACTATTCAACTTTTTAAATCGGGTTTAAAAATTAGGTGAGATTCAACTTCCAAGTTTTTCAAACACTTAGTTTAGCTGGTGTTTTAAAAATAAGTCAGTTTTAAAATAGCTGTACAAAGGCATTTTTCAAACACACAAAATTTTAATTAATTTCTCCCCCTGAACTTGATACTTAAATTTAAACAGCTGTCTAACCAATTAGGTACTAACTAATTATCAGAGGATAGTAGCTTTCACTTGGTTAGTCAGATTAAGTTGATTATAAGCAGTCAGTCTTTGACTTGACTGAAGACCTTAATCTGATTAATATTTGAGTTGTATTTAACGTCCAGACTTATGCTGATGCACCGAAATAAGCATCTTAAGTCCAGACAGTTGGCCTATGCATCTCACCCCTTTCTATGTTTGTCAAACACAAGCAAGGTAAACCTGTTGGGTTCTTTGAGCCGCGAAAACCGCTTTTTCGCGTCGCGGAAACCCCGAAGGACCCAAAGCCGTAGATCCGTGCAAAGATTCGTATAAAAATTCGAAAAACTATTTCTTGTACGAGTTCAAAAACTGATCTACTACTTAGATCTATGAGGAAAAAATGTTTACCCTTGATGCGATGCCCTTCGCGTTCCCGCTCGTCCAAATGATGCCAGATCTCAAGACCGTCAAGCGCCGGTCCTCTAGAAGTATCCACACGGACACACTAGATGGAGATGACCAAAAACCAAGGTGTGCTAGCACCTATGTGGTTCGACCAAGGGAGGAGAGGGAGAGGGAGAGCTTGAGAGGGAGAAGGAGGAAGATGCACACAAGTGAATGAAAAATCAATTTTTCACCCAAAAACCAAGTGGCCGGCCACATTTCAAAATTCACATTAATTGCATTAATTGCAATTAATATGAAACCATAAAATCACATTAATTGCATTAATTGCAATTAATATGAAACCATTAAGAAAGTGGCTTTGTTACTTCCATGAGGTGGCACCCATGATGATGTGGAACATCATTATTGGTCCACCTAATGCCAACTCACCAATGAGGTGGCAAAAAGGTCAAGTCAAAATTGACCTTTGGTCTTCCTTCTCAAGTCAACTCAAACTTGACTCAATCTCTACCATGGTGGATCTAATCCAACCATTTGATTCGAGCCAACTTAATATAATGAATCTAATTCATTAAATTAAATTGATTCAATGAGTCAAAATCTAAATTAGACTCATTTAACACATGAATCAACTTGAGTCGAACTCAAGTTAGCCCAATTAGGATTACTCTTAATCCAATTTGATTCATTAAATGAATCTAATCCTCTTGGTTCATCATATGAACCTAATCTCCACCTAATTGTCCTAAGTGTGTGACCCTATAGGTTCTTGTAATGTTGGCAATGCCCTAAACCCATTTAGGAGCATAAGTAATGAGCGGTATCTAGCAACACATCATTACTACCCAAGTTACAAGAATGTCGAGATCCGACATCACCTTGTGACTACCAATTGTGACTACTCACAAAATAATGACAAGTGTCCTTCTATCCTAGACATCTAGATTGATCAATATGAGGCATAGACCGTGTCATCCTCTAATCAATCTAAATCTTGAACTCCAAGTAGACTCACTCGATCAAATGAGCTCAACATCTAATGTTGACTCATTTGGGCATGGCCATGCACTTAGTGGTCTCACTCTATCAAGAATACCGATGTCGCTCCCGTCATATGGGAGGGATAGATCCTATCTACATCACTCACATCCCTCTACATAATTCATTATATACCAGTAATCGCCTTTATAGTCCACCCAGTTACGGGTGACGTTTGACGAAACTAAAGTACATAACTCCTTATGTAGGGATCCATGGTGACTTCAGGTCTAAGGACTAATAGTCATACTAATAGCCACATGAGAAAGTATATGACACTCATATAACGATCCATGATACTTTCTCATGGCGGGTCATTCAGTATACATTCTCCAATATATACCCATGTGTCAACTTGATATCTCCATATCCATGACTTGTGAGATCAAGTCATCGAGTTGACCTACATGCTAGTCTTATTGCATTAACATCGTCCCTGAATGTTAATACTCGACTAGGAATGATTAAGAGTAGTGTTCCCTATATCATCTCACTATCGATTCAACCAATCGATTGATATAGGTAAGAACGCTCTACTCAAGGACGTTACTATACTTAGTTTATTTGGCACTAAAACAAATAAGCATAATAACCAAACTATTGCCTTTATTAATATAAGAATATGATATACATGAGTCCATACAATCATCAAATGATTGGCTCTAGGGCTCTAACTAACAATCTCCCACTAGCACTAGTGCCAATCAGTATAGCCTCTAAGGCCTAAAGACCTAGTGTGACCGTCATGCTTCCTCTGTGCCAAAGCCTTGGTCAAGGGATCTGCAATGTTAGCCTCTGTAAGTACTCTGCAAATCTTCACATCTCCTCTATCGATAATCTCTCGAATGAGATGGAAGCGCCGTAGTATGTGCTTGGTCCGCTGGTGTGAGCGAGGTTCCTTCGCCTGTGCTATAGCTCCATTGTTGTCACAATAGAGCTCAACTGGGTCGTGATGCTAGGAACCACCCCAAGTTCGATGATGAACTTGCGGATCCATGCCTCCTTTCGCCTCGATGCGGCAATATACTCAACCACATTGTAGAATCGCATCGTATCCTGCTTGAACTCTTCGGTGGCACCACCATTAATGCAAAATACGAACCCTGACGATCATGATCGGTCTGAAAGCTGGCATCACTGTAACCCTTTACTGTTAGCTCATCATTGCCTCCATATATCAAGAAATATTCTTTAGTCCTTCGTAAGTACTTAAGAATATTCTTGACCGCTATCTGACTGGTATCTGCTCGTCATGCTCAAAGCATACGAGACATCAGGTCGAGTACACAGCATGGCGTACATGATCGATCCTATGGCTGAGGCATAAGGGATCTGATCCATGCGGTCTCTCTCCTCTCTAGAAGAGGAACCTTGAGTCTTCGAAAGACTCACGCCATGTGACATCGGCAGAAATCCCATCTTGGAATTCTGCATGGAAAACCGAAGGAGTACCTTGTCAATATATGTACTCTGACTTAGGCCAAGCAATCTCTTAGATCTATCTCTATAGATCTATATCCCAAGAATACGAGATGCCTCACCTAAGTCCTTCATTGAGAAGCAACTCCCTAGCCATGTCTTGACAGACTGAAGCATAGGGATGTCCTTCCCAATGAGTAGTATGTCATCCACATACAGTATGAGGAAGACAACTATGTCCCCTACAACCTTCTTGTAGACACAAGGTTCATCTTCATTCTTGATGAAACCAAACTGTTTGATCGCATCATCGAATCGAAGATTCCAGCTCCGAGAAGCTTGCTTTAGTCCATAAATGGACCTATGCAGCTTGCATACTCTACTAGTATGCTGTGGATCTTCAAAACCCTCAGGTTGTGTCATGTTGACATCCTCGAGTAGGTTTCCATTCAGAAATGTGGTTTTGACATCCATCTTCCATATCTCATAGTCATGGTAGGCTGCAATAGCAAGCATGATCCGAATGGACTTAAACATCGCCACTGGAGAAAAGGTTTCATCATAGTCAATACCATGAATCTGCTTGAAACCTTTAGCTACCATGCGACCCTTATAGATATGTCCATCCATGTCAGTCTTTCTCTTAAAGACCCACTTGCACCCAATGGGTTTTACCCCTTCAGGTGGATCAACCAAAGTCCATACTTGGTTAGTGTACATGGATTCTATCTCGGATCTCATGGCTTCTAGCCATTTCTCAGAATCTGGTCTCATCACAGCTTCTTGATAGGTGGTAGGCTCATCCTCTATGAGCACAATGTCATCATGGTCAGACAAGAGAAATGAGTATCTCTCAGGCTAACGACGTACCCTATCAGACCTGCGAAGAGGTATGTCTACTTGAACTGGTTGTTGTTCCTCAACTCCTTGTAGAACAACATCATCCACAACACTTTGTGGTTCCAGTTCAATTTCCATCGAGGCATCAGTGCTATTGTTCGCATCTTGAACTTCTTCAAGATCGAACGTGCTCCCACTAGTCTTTCTAGAAACAAAGTCCCTTTCTAGAAAGACCCCAGTCTTTGCCACAACTACCTTGTGCTGACTGGGAATGTAGAAGTAATATCCCTTAGTTTCCTTGGGATATCCGATGAAAAAGCACTTGTCGGGTTTGGGTCCTAATTTGTCTGAGACTTAATGTCGTACGTAAGCCTCACAACCCCAAATCCTCATGAAAGACACCTGGGCATCTCTCCCAGTCCATATCCTATATGGTGTCTTTATCACGGCCTTTGATGGAACTCGGTTGAGTATGAAAGCTGCCGTGTCTAGAGCATATCCCCATAGATAAGTCGGAAGATCTGTGACTCATCATAGATCGTACCATATCTAATAAGGTATGATTCCTCCTTTCGGATACACCATTCCACTGTGGTGTTCCAGGAGGAGTGAGTTGAGATAAAATCCCACACTCAGCTAAGTAGTCACGAAACTCATGGCTTAAGTATTCACCACCTCGATCTGATCGAAGTACCTTAATACTCTTGCCAAGCTGGTTCTGTACTTCATTCTTGAATTCTTTGAACTTTTCAAAGGATTCAGACTTATGTGTCATCAAGTACACATAACCGTATCTACTAAAATCATCAGTAAATGTGATGAAGTATCTATAACCGCCTCTAGCAGCAACATTGAAAGGGCCACATACATCACTATGTATGAGTCCTAACAAATCAGTTGCTCTCTCGCTATGCCCACTAAAGGGGGTCTTGGTCATCTTGCCTCGTAGGCATGACTCGCATATCTCATATGATTCTAAATCAAATGAGTCCAGCAAACCATCCTTATGGAGCTGGGATAAGCGCTTGTCATTTATATGACCTAAGCGACAGTGCCAGAGGTATGTTTGGTTCATGTCATTTGACTTGAACCTCTTGGTACTAATGTTATAGATAGGGCTCTCAAGGTCTAGAATATAGAGTTCGTTTATTAGTGGTGCACTACAATAGAACATATCTTTCAAATAAACAGAACAACATTTGTCTTTTATTATAAAAGAGTATCCTTTCTTGTCTAAACAAGAAACTGAAACTATGTTCTTAGTAAGAGCAGGCACATAACAACAATCATCTAAATCTAGTACAAGCCCAGAGGGCAGAGATAGATGATAAGTTCCTACAGCAACAGCAGCAACCCGTGCTCCATTGCCTACTCGTAGGTCTATCTCACCCTTCGTCAATGCCCTGCTATTCCTCAGCGCTTGTACATTAGTACAAATGTGCGAAGTACATCCGGTATCTAATACCCACGATGAAGAAATAGAGAGGTTGACTTCTATAACATGTATACCTGAAGTAGAAATCTTATTTCTCTTCTTCTTAAGATCTTCCAGGAATTCTTTGGAGTTCCTCTTCCAGTGCCTTGCTTGTCCTTGATATAGGTGACAAAGATGCTTAACCATATCGTAAGCGCCCATCAACTCATGTTGCTTCTGAAGCTCAGAGTTCATGGTCGCGAGCATTAGACATGACACATCTAATGCGTCATCTTGATGCTTCTTGTAAGCATCTTTGTCAGCTCGCGGGGCATTGGCAGGAGGAGCCTCCGGAATGGGCTGCTCCAGAACGTACAGTTTACGTTCCTGAGTGAGAACAATTCTCAGGTTCCTGTACCAGTCCAGGAAATTTGCTCCGTTGAGCTTGTCCTTCTTAAGGACAGATCGCAGGGAGAAAATGTTCGTATTCGACGTCATGGCAATTCTACAACAAAAATAAATGCAGAAATAAATATCATATTCTTTAAAAATCATTTAATTAGGCCTTTTAATTAAATGATGCTCCCACTGAATACTATAATTCTTGTGGGACAAGATCCACATCATACCAACCCTTGAGTTAGCTTTGGCTAATACGCCCAAGGCTTAGTATGATCGGTAGGTAACGATTACCAATTACATCTCTATGCAACTCTTGTTTATAGAATCAATATCCGCATTTATATTAAAACTCGAGTTAGCTTTGGCTAATACGCCCGAGAGTTAATATAGATGTGATTTTGACCTATCTTTCCAACTATTGGAAGAATGCCTATAGTTGACTCGATCCAACCGAGTAACTATGAATACTCAATCTAATTGAGTTTTTATTCACCCATGCGTTGATAGACGGGACCAAGATTGTCCCTCCGTACCCTACCAAGATAATATGTATTGCTCTGCTTTGGCAGATTCAACAATACATGTGATCGAGGTAGTGATAGGTATCACGCGGTTAGGCATTTTAGAGTTGGTTCGATCTAGATCTAATCTAATCGAGAAGAATGCATCTTGTGCACGACTTAGATCTAATCTAATCGCAAGGGTGCATCATGTGCACGACATAGATCTAATCTAATCGTTAAGGCACTAATTAATTAATTAATTATTAAACATGCATCAGATACATAATAATTAATTAATTAATCTATTTGTGATTTAGTCATGGCCCTACTACGATCTTCTCAAGCCAATGAGAAGATCGATTGGTCAACCTAGGGTCAACAGCTTCTCCAAGCGCCTCCCTTTGACCACCTTGTGTTGCTCGTGCCTGCCTCGGAACTCCGTCTCGTGTGGACCCTCCACCGCTCCAATTTGTACATTACAATTTGAAACTCGAGTTACATTCGAGTCTAAATCTAATTTACAACAAGAATAAAAGACGAGGCACGACGCGCAGGTCGCGAATAATAAAATAAATACAACACGCGAAAACACATCACGGCACGCAGGCCGTATTATGAATTACAACACTACCAATCATATTGGGTTTTGGGCCATGACTATCACAAATTAATATATATAATTCAAAATTATATATTTTCATAATTTTCTATAATTTGAAAATTAAATTTTACAATTTTTACAAGTAAAATTTCCCGGCGGTCCCGTTTAGCGGTTTCGGGCGCAATCGCGGAACGGATCCCCTTGCGGGGCCCAGGGGCAGCGCCCCTACCCGCGATCTAACCATCGTCAGGGTTCCTTTGCGATCCAACAGTGCCTAAACCCGCTGTCCCAAAACGATTTGGGCCTTGACATTACCGTTTCAGAAAAATCTTCCCGACGGGTTCGTTTTTAGCGATTTCAGGTGCGATCGCGGAGCAAATCCCCTTGCGGGGTTAGGGGCAGCGCCCCTACCCACGATCTAACCATCGTGAGTTGCTCCGTTGCGATCTAAAGGTACCCGAGTCCGCTGTCCCAAAAGATTTTGGGTCGAAACGAAGTCGTTTGGGAAAATTCTTCCCGATAGCCGAAGCCTACAAGTGCCGAGACACTTGTGCTTCGCCTATAAGGAAAAATTACCCATAAAAACATAAAAATTGAATTTTTACAGAAAATCACAGAAGCTTTTTGTTTTCCAAAAACCAAAAACTAACTCGTACAAGTCTTTGCACATGGCTCTGATACCACTGTTGGGTTCTTCGAGCCGCGAAAACCCCGAAGGACCCAAAGCCGTAGATCCGTGCAAAGATTCGTATAAAAATTCGAAAAACTATTTCTTGTACGAGTTCAAAAACTGATCTACTACTTAGATCTATGAGGAAAAAATGTTTACCCTTGATGCAATGCCCTTCGCGTTCCCGCTCGTCCAAATGATGCCGGACAAGACCGTCAAGCGTCGGTCCTCTAGAAGTATCCACACGGACTCACTAGATGGAGATGACCAAAAACCAAGGTGTGCTAGCACCTATGTGGTTCGGCCAAGGGAGGAGAGGGAGAGGGAGAGCTTGAGAGGGAGAAGGAGGAAGATGCACACAAGTGAATGAAAAATCAATTTTTCACCCAAAAACCAAGTGGCCGGCCACATTTCAAAATTCACAGTAATTGCATTAATTGCAATTAATATGAAACCATAAAATCACATTAACTGCATTAATTGCAATTAATATGAAACCATTAAGAGAGTGGCTTTGTTACTTCCATGGGGTGGCACCCATGATGATGTGGAACATCATTATTGGTCCACCTAATGCCAACTCACCAATGAGGTGGCAAAAAGGTCAAGTCAAAATTGACCTTTGGTCTTCCTTCTCAAGTCAAGTCAAACTTGACTCAATCTCTACCATGGTGGATCTAATCCAACCATTTGATTCGAGACAACTTAATATAATGAATCTAATTGATTAAATTAAATTGATTCAATGAGTCAAAATCTAAATTAGACTCATTTAACACATGAATCAACTTGAGTCGAACTCAAGTTAGCCCAATTAGGATTACTCTTAATCCAATTTGATTCATCAAATGAATCTAATCCTCTTGGTTCATCATATGAACCTAATCTCCACCTAATTGTCCTAAGTGTGTGACCCTATAGGTTCTTGTAACGTTGGAAATGCCCTAAACCCATTTAGGAGCATAAGTAATGAGCGGTATCTAGCAACACATCATTACTACCCAAGTTACAAGAATGTCGAGATCCGACATCACCTTGTGACTACCAATTGTGACTACTCACAAAATAATGACAAGTGTCCTTCTATCCTAGACATCTAGATTGATCAATATGAGGCATAGACCGTGTCATCCTCTAATCAATCTAAATCTTGAACTCCAAGTTAGACTCACTCGATCAAATGAGCTCAACATCTAATGTTGACTCATTTGGGCATGGCCATGCACTTAGTGGTCTCACTCTATCAAGAATACCGATGTCGCTCCCGTCATATGGGAGGGATAGATTCCATCTACATCACTCACATCCCTCTATATAATTCATTATATACCCAATAATCGCCTTTATAGTCCACCCAGTTACGGGTGACGTTTGACGAAACTAAAGTACATAATTCCTTATGTAGGGATCTATGGTGACTTCAGGTCTAAGGACTAATAGTCATACTAATAGCCACATGAGAAAGTATATGACACTCATATAACGATCCATGATACTTTCTCATGGCGGGTCATTCAGTATACATTCTCCAATATATACCCATGTGTCAACTTGATATCTCCATATCCATGACTTGTGAGATCAAGTCATCAAGTTGACCTACATGCTAGTCTTATTGCATTAACATCGTCCCTGAATGTTAATACTCGACTAGGAATGATTAAAAGTAGTGTTCCCTATATCATCTCACTATCGATTCAACCAATAGATTGATATAGGTAAGAACGCTCTACTCAAGGACGTTACTATACTTAGTTTATTTGGCACTAAAACAAATAAGCATAATAACCAAACTATTGCCTTTATTAATATAAGAATATGATATACATGAGTCCATACAATCATCAAATGATTGGCTCTAGGGCTCTAACTAACAAAACCTAAGGTGTTGGTGAGATGCTCAAAAACTAGTCCTATGGGTACATGCTTTCTAAGGACTCAAAACTAGTCTAAGGCCAAAACTGTTTTTGAAAATCTAAAAATGGAAATTTTTGAAAACACACAATTTTAAATTATAATTTGAAAGAATTATTTTTGAAAACAATTTTGAAATTTAAAATTCCTAGTCTATTAAGATAGAACATAATCAATGCGGGTCTGAAAATATCACTAGATAAATCCAAAATATTTTACAGGTAGTGTAGCTACAGAAGTGAGTCATAACTAGAGCTACTGGGATGATGAAGGGGGTGGTCCAGATCCCAAGGATCGGAGAAGTGCCATCAGCTCAGTGTGTCGGGTGTCCCCTGCAACTCGTAACTCGGCAACCTCTCGCCGTATGTCCTGATGAAAATCAGAGTTCTCCTGCTGGAGACTCGCCATAGCTCTCTCTAGTCCGATCATACGATCGGCTAGAGTGCGGGGAGCGTGACGTGGTGCTCGAGCTGGGGGCGGTGGTGGAGCCGGTGCGACTTCCTCTAGAAATAGTGCGAGCATGAACTCGTCCACCTGTGCGTCTGGATCGGGCTGGTGGTGTGCCCCCCTCCGCCAAGACATAGTCCCGTCATCCCTATCTATCTGGACACCAGCTAGGGAGAAGTTCCGAGCTGCTATAATATCGAACTTGGTCATATGGGCAATGTCTCCTCCAGTGTCATCAATGTGCAACGAGGACATATAGGCTGTCAAAATGTGACAAAATGGCATGTGGACTCGTCTGTCAGTCACGAATCCAGCCGCGTAGATAATGGTGGAGAAGATATGTAGGCTGATATCAATATCTAACCTATGACACAGGGCATAGAGTAAGAACGAATGGAATGGGCGCATCACAGCGATGTCCCGAGTAGTCAGTGGTAAAATGCAAAGGACTAAAACCCTATAAAGAGCGTAGTCCTGGACCCGAAGTTCTATCGACCTAAACTGTGTCACAGTGGGATCTCGCTCTCCCCCAAAAAAATATGAATAAATCCTATCGAGAGTAATATGTGAGTAGGGATCTCCGAATGGTAGATCCCTCGGAGGATAGCACAAAAAGGAACAAGTAGATGGACGCAATTATAAAAACTCTCGGATAGTCATAGGGGAAAATGTGATATCAGTGCCCGCTGCCCTGGTGGTATAGGTGAGATCGTCTACTTTCACTAGGTTATTGCAAAATTCGGCACACAGACTTATGTTTATTAGACTGGTACATTCGACAAGGTTCCTTAAGTTATAGTGGCCTATAACCTCTAAAACGGAGGGACATGACCCTAGAAAGAAAGATCTATCTATGCAGGCAGTCCTAATGGCCTTATAAATGGTTGACTCAAACTTAACCCTTAGTTCTTCTGTGGGAAACCTAGGGTCAGTGCTAGCATTAGAGGGTCCAGCACCAGTATTTGTTCGTTTCCTACTGTATATATAAGAAAATATTCTAAGAAAAAAATGAGAGGACAAATTCTAATAAAGTTTTAGAGAGGGGAAGAATTTTTTACCGAGGAGCCATCGACAAATATAGATCTGACGACCTCGGTTGAATCACAACAGCATCTTCACCGCAAGAAAATTTGATTTAAAATACTCTCACACTAAGGTTTGGAGTGAACCTTTGGCAAAAGTAAAGTTTGTGGGGCAAGGGTTGGGGGCGCCTGCTGCCCCTTATTTATAGGGGACTCCGGGCGCCCGGGGTTGATTTAGGGCGGGGCGCCCGGATCCCCTTCCGGGCGCCCCGGAGGGGAATACCAGGGGCGCCCGCCCCTGGTTTTTGACCTTTTTTTTTTTTTTTTTTTAAATTTAGAGATTAGGTTTGAAGTTAAGTTTTAAAATTTTTGAAATTAAATTTAAAATTAAAATTTTGAAAATAATTTAAGTTTCAAAATTAAAATTTTGAAATTAATTCTTAAGTTTAAAATTAAAATTTTTGAAATTAATTTTTAATTTTAAAAATTTTAAATTTTTAAGTTTAAAATTAAAATTTTGAAATTGATTTTTAAGTTTAAAATTAAAATTTTGAAATTAATTTTTAAGTTTAAATTTTTAAGTTTAAATTTTAAGTTTAAAAATTAAAATTTTGAAATTGATTTTTATGTTTAAAATTAAAATTTTGAAATTAATTTTTAAGTTTAAAATTAAAATTTTGAAATTAATTTTTAAGTTTATAATTTTGAAATTGATTTTTAAGTTTAAAATTAAAATTTTGAAATTAATTTTTAAGTTTAAAATTTAAATTTTGAAATTAATTTTTACGTTTAAAATTAAAATTTTGAAATTAATTTTTAAGTTTGAAATTTAAATTTTGAAATTAATTTTTAAGTTTAAAATTAAAATTTTGAAATTAATTTTTAAGTTTAAAATTAAAATTTTGAAATTAATTTTTAAGTTTAAAATTAAAATTTTGAAATTAATTTTTAAGTTTAAAATTAAAATTTTGAAATTAATTTTTAAGTTTAAAATTTTGAACTTAATTTTTAATTAAGCAAATTTAAGCCTTATTCATCTCACCCGATCTAAATTATCAATCAGGGAATCCTATGATTTTGTGAGATGAAATTGGTTTGATTACAGAGTTTGGTTTAACTAGTATTAGATTCAGGTTTAGTTTTGGTCTCTACAAATAGGCATTCTTCGGATAAACTTCTAAGCTTGGTGAGTCACATGGACGTCATTAGAAGTAATCAACCTTTCGAGGTTTTCCGAATAGTCCTATCCACGGAGCTTAGTACTAAATCTTGGTCTAACTGGTTAGTATTCGTTTAAGGATAGCTTCGGTCAGTTCCACTTGGCCAAATGCACCAGATCGAAGCCATATCTTTCTAGACATGCGATGCCCAAGTTTCCCTAACGTACTATCATCCAAAAACTTCACCGGTACCATAATTCAAGTTAAACTTGGTCTCTAATCCTAATTACCCTGCTGGGTTAATTTGTCTTGGGTTACCCTGTCGGGTAAGTTAGTTTTGGAGGTGCCAGCTATTCTGGAGCCTCCCCCTGAATTATTGGCCATTGATTTTAAATTTTGGTTTTAGGTTTGTGTCGATTCTTTTTATAGTTATGGTTAACTTGGTGATAATTTTGTTGATTTTTAAAGTGTTTAGATTTTGAATTTGATTTAGGTTTGTATTTTGGATTTTGGTTTGGTTTATTCGATTTTATATAATGTATTTTTTCTTTAGGTATATAATATTGATTAAGTCCTACTTGTGTGGTCAGACATGCTTTCGGAACCCAAGCTAGATTGGTTGATTTGTATTGGGTTATTAATGATTTGAAGGTTTTATTTGAATTCGACTTATATCCTAGTCCGGTTTTATTATAACATGCTTTTTGATTATTCAGGATTAAGTCTAAATTTTTTGATCTTGTTGTAAATTTTTCTAACATTTCTTTTAAATTATTAATCTCATTTTTTAATGATAAATTGTCCTCCTCAAGTGTTAGATCTTGAGTTGGATTTGAATTTTTGATTTGTTCCTTGAGGTTTTGATTTTCCTCAAGAAGTGATTTGTTTTCATTTTCTGTTTTAATTAATTTATTGTTTAAACAGGAAATAATTCTAAAAAAAATTTTGTTTAAATTAAAGTATACCTCATTTGGGCCTTCGGAAACGAGTACGGACTCGTGGCTTGTTTCGGGTTCAGACCCGTCTTCATCTTCCGACTCGTCTTCTGTTTCAGCTTCGTGGGCCATCAGTGCGAGGTGGCTCTGATGTTTCTGTTCTTCTTCCTCCGATTCGTTCGAGGAGTCGTCCCACGTTGCTTTGAGTGCCTTCTTTTTGGTTGGCTTCGGTTTGTCGAACTTCAGTTTTGGGCATTCGTTCTTGTAGTGCCCCTTTTTATTGCAGCTGAAACAAGTAACGTTCCTTTGTTCTATGGGAGAGCTGATCTTTTGAAGGTCCTTTTTACTGAAGCTCCTCTTCTCCTGGTGAACATTTTTCTTACCAAGTTCACTAGGTGTTCTTCGTCTTCGGATTTTTGGTCGGAATCTTCTTCAAATTCAGGCTTGCTTTTCTTTTCTTTGGTGGAACCTGCAAATAAAGCTATACCTTTCTCGGCTCTAGCATTAGTTTGTTCATGTAATTCTAATTCACAAAAAAGCTCATCTAATTTTAACTTAGAAAGATTTTTGAAAATTTGTAGGCATCCACTATTGATGCCCACAAACTATTACGTGGAAAGGCGTTTAATGCGTACCTTATTAAGTCTCTGTTTTCCATCTGGTGGCCTATCGCATGAAGCCCATTGAGGATGTCCTTGATCCTCGCGTGGAGCTGATTCGCCGTTTCTCCTTCCTGCATTTTTATATTAAAAATTTTATTTAAAAGCATGTCTCGTTTCGTTACCTTGGCGTCGCTTGTTCCCTCGTGCAGCTCGATCAATTTGTCCCACAGTTCTTTAGCATTTTTGTGTGGACCGACTCTGTTTAGTTCTTCTCTTGTTAATCCGCACTGTAGAGTGTTGATCGCTTTATTTTCTGTTGATGCCTTTTTCTTTAAGTCTGCTGTCCAGTCTTCAGGATCCAATAAATTCCCGGAGTTGTCTACTGGAATTTTGTAGGGTCTCGTAATGCTCATCCACTGGTCGAAGTCTGTCTTGAGGTAAACCTCCATCCGCTTTTTCCAGTACGGAAAATCGTCCCCGTTGAAGAGTGGAGGGCGTACTGTGCTGAATCCTTCTGTCTGAGACATTTTAGTCCTGCGCACAGACTAAAGAAAAGAGACAAAAAAAATCCCAAGACATGGTCTTGGATTAGTAGTGCAGGATGAAAAAATAGTAGACAAATCTAGATTGGTGTTGCACCAATTTATATTTAATTAAAAAAAAAATGATATACCAGTTTAGAATTAGAAAAAATTTTTAAGAGGAATAAAAAAAACAAAGGAAAGGTTTCACCCCCAGTCTGATTGGTGGTTGCACCAAATCAGAGCGGTAACTGCTCTGATACCACTTGTAGGACTGTGATCGTTCGATAGAGGGGGGGGGTGAATATTGATTCGAAAAGTTGAGTTAAAATACGCAGCGGAAAAGTAAATAAACACAGTTATTTTTACTTCGTTCGGAGCCTGTGATGACTCCTACTCGAAGGCCCATGGTCCTTGACCACTTTCGTTGGGCAATCACTATCAATTTGAATATAGTTACAAAATAAGTACAGGAAATGCTAGTGAAAAAATACCGACAAGGAAATTAACTAAAACTCCAAGGAGCACTTTGTCGGAGCTTGTTGGAGTCGCAAGAATGTAGAGCAGTAGGACCAGCAGTAGCGGAGTTCTCAGATACAAAGAGGATTCTGAAGCTCCTGCCTGGGGCTTCTTTTATATGTTGCTCCGGGCGCCTAGATTCCTTCCGGGCGCCTAGAATGTGACGTAGCTGCTCAAACCGAGATGCTCCACGTGGCGACGACTTGGCTGGATATGATTTCCTTCTGGGCGCCCGGATCCCTTCCGGGCGCCCGGACCTCCGGGCGCCCGGATCCCCTCCGAGCGCTCGGACCACCTTGTTCCAGAAAACTCCTTTTTCCTGCAAAACAAAGTTAGTCCGAGGCAATATATATCCTACAAAATAGATTATTAGCGCATTTTATAATAGTATGAATTAGCACAAATAGTATGACTTAGATTCCGTCTTTCCGAGACCGGAATCTAGTCACGATCTCGACTTAGACATCCGAAATGGATCTAAGCCAGATCGACGCCTAATGTTCCCTTCCCGGGAACGCGTCCTCGCAGTCACTCCCCTCCAGTGACTTACCTCACTTACCTGCTAGACGTCCGGTCAGCCCTTCGACCCGTCTGGACTTCTTGCCAGCTATCCGGTCAGCCCGTCGACCTAGCTGGACTTCTTGCCAAGCGTCTGGTCAGCCCGTCGACCCGCTTGGACTTCTCGCCAGCCATCCGGTCAGCCCGTCGACCTAGCTGGGCTTCGTGCCATACATCCGGTCAGCCCGTCGACCTAGCTGGGCTTCGTGCCATACATCCGGTCAGCCCGTCGACTTGTCTGGACTTCTCCTGCACACTTGATCAAAATGTCAGACAACAACAAAATTAACTTAACCTATTTGTCATTCATCAAAACCTAGGTTAGACCGTTAGTGCTACCCGCACCAACACATGGTTCCCTACATAAGGAGTTGCATACTTTAGTTTCGTCAAACGTCATCTGTAACTGGGTGGACTATTAAGGCGATTACTAGGTATGTAACAAATTATGCGGAGGGATGTGAGTGATGTAGATGGGATCTATCCCTCCTATATGACGGGAGTCACATCATTATTCTTGATAGAGTGAGACCACTAAGTGCATGGCCATGCCCAAATGAGTCAATATGAGATATTTAGCTCATTTGATTATAGTGAGTCTACTTGGAGTTCAAGATTTAGATTGATTAGAGGATGAACGGTCTATACCTCAAGTTAATCAATCTAGATGTCAAGGATAGAAGGACAATGTCACATATTATGAAGAGTCACAATTAGTAGTCACAAGGTGATGTTGGATATCAATATTCTTGTAACTTGGGTAGTAATGATGTGTTGCTAGATACCGCTCATTACTTATGCTTCTAAATGGGTTTAGGAGCATTGCCAACATTACAAGAACCTATAGGGTCACACACAAAGGGCAATTAGATGGAGATTAGGTTCATATGATGAACCAAGAGGATTAGGTTCATGTGATGAACCAAATTGGATTATGAGTAATCCAAATTAAACTAATTGAGTTGGACTCGATTTGATTCATGTGTTCAATGGATCTAATTTAGATTACGTTTCATTGAATCAATTTAATCAATGAATAGAGATTCATTATATTAAATTGATTTGAATCAAATGGTTAGATTTGATCAACCAAGGGAGATAAGAGATTCAAGTTTGACTTGAGTTGAGAGGGAAGATGAAGAGTCAAGTTTGACTTGACTACATGCCATGTCATTTGTGACTTGGCATGGGCTAGCCATCACATCATCAAGGCCACATAATTAGTATTCCCAATGTGGCCGACCATATGAATGGAATAAGATTCATTTGACATGGAATGCATTAAATGCATTCAATGTGGCCGGCCATATGAATGGAATAAGATTCATTTGGCATGGAATGTATTAAATGCATTCAATGTAGCCGACCATATGTAGGAATGAGTGATTGTCATTCATTTTTCATCGAATTGAATTTTTCTTCCTCTCTAGGATTCCTCTTGCTCTCCCTCTGCTCCTCCTTGGCCGAAACCTTCAAGAGTGCTAGCACACTCCAAAGATTTTTCTCCACTCTTTTGTCCGTGTGGATACTTGTAGAGGAGTGTTCATTTGACACTCTTGCGAGATCCAGCAAGAACTTTGGACGAGTGGGATACGCGGAGGGCATCGCTTCAACAGTAACTTCTTTATCATTTAGATCTAATGTAGATCTCGAGTAGAAAAACATGTACACGTTTATTTTATTAATTTCGCACGGATCCGGTGGCAAGTTTTTCGAGGTTTCCGCAACGCGAAATAGCGATTTTTTGCGGCTCGAAATGCTTACAGTGGTATCAGAGCCATATGTGAAGCGTGTACATGTTTTATTTTAATTTTTATGAAAAATTATAGATCTGTAACTTTCTATAAATTTATGATTTTTTATGTATTTTATGAGTATTTTTCTTGGAGTTGCGAAGCAACAAGTGCTTGGTCACTTGTAGGCTTCGTATACTGTGAAAAACCTTCTGAAACGGCAAGGTTACACCCAAATAGTTTTGGGACAGCGGCTTAAGGCACTGTAAGATCATCGTGGGACACTCGTGAGATTATTTCGCGAGAAGGGGCGCTGCCCCTAACCCCGCAAGGGGCATTGTCCCGCGATTGCGCCCAAAAATCGCTAAACGGGACCGCCGGGAAGTTGCGACTCGTAAAATCACAAAAATCAGTAGTAAAATTACAGAAATTATGAAAAAAATACATAATTTAGAATTATGTATAATATTATGATGGTCATGGCCCAAAAACTCCAATTGGATTGGTTAAATTGTGTTGTAATTCATAATATGGCCTGCGTGTCATTTTGTGTGTTTGTGCGTGTTGTATATGATCGCGACCTGCGCGTCATGCCTTCCTTTATTTTATATTCCTATTGTAAAATAATTTAGACTCGAATGTAACTGTAGTTT
The DNA here is from genome assembly GCF_018446385.1 of Zingiber officinale. Classification (NCBI taxonomy): domain Eukaryota; kingdom Viridiplantae; phylum Streptophyta; class Magnoliopsida; order Zingiberales; family Zingiberaceae; genus Zingiber; species Zingiber officinale. The sequence continues at coordinate 45,235,818 of NC_056006.1, forward strand.
CATCTTTGTAATGTACAAAATGGAGCTGTGGAAGGTCCACTTGAGGAGGAGTTACGAGGAGGGTGCGAGCAACACGTGGCGGCCAAAGGGAGGAGCTTGGAGAAGCTGTTGACCTTAGGTTGACCTTCCGATCTTCTCATGGGCTTGAGAAGATCATAGTAGGGCCATGACTAATCACAATTTAATTAATTGCTTGTGTGTGTGTATGTGATGCATGCTAGAGTAGAGTAATTAATTAGTGACACCGCGATTAGATTAGATCTAAATCGCGTATATGATGTACCACGATTAGATTAGATCTAAATCACGTATATGATACAAATCAATGAATAGATTAGATCTTAATCGCATCAACTCAAAATGCCTACCATGCCATGATACCCATCACTACCTCGATCACATGTTGTTGTTGAATATGCCAAAGCAGAGCAACGCATATTATCTTGGTAGGGTGCGGAGGGACAATCTTGGTCTCTCCTATCAACGCATGGGTGAGTACAAACTCAATTAGATTGAGTAAAACTAGTTAAACTCAATTGGATCGGGTTTAACTATAGGCATTTTCCAATGGTTGGTAGATAGGTCAAAATCACATTTATATTAACTCTTGGGCGATTTAGCCAAAGCTAACTCAAGTTTTAATATATATGCGGATCTTGATCCTATAAACAAGAGTTGCATAGAGATGTAATTGGTAATTAGTTACCTACCGATCATACTAAAGTCTTGGGCGATTTAGCCAAAGCTAACTCAAGGCATAGTATGATGTGGATCTTGTCCCGCACAAATTATAGCTAGAATCTAGTAAGTGTTGTTTGACCATGTCCATGACTCGATTCTACAAAAGTTCTATAATTCAGTGGGAGCATCGTTTAATTAAAGGGATAATTAAATGATAATTGGAATATGATATTTATTTTCTGTATTTTTTTGTTGTAGATTGCCATGTCGTCAAACACGAACTCCTTCTCCCTACGTTTTGTTCTCGATAAGGACAAGTTCAATGGAGCTAACTTCCTGGACTGGTACAGGAATCTGAGGATAGTTCACACACAGGAATGAAAACTGCACGTCCTGGAGCAGCCCATTCCTGAGGCACCTCCTGCCACTGCCACGCGAGCTGACCGAGATGCTTACAAGAAGCATCAAGATGACACATTAGATGTGTCCTGTCTCATTAACGCAACCATGAACTCTGAGCATCAGAAGCAACACGACTTGATGGGTGCTTATGATATGGTTGAACATCTTCATCAACTATATCAAGGACAAGCAAGGCACGAGAGATTCGAGATCCCTAAGGTACTATTTCAGTGCAAGATGCAAGACGGGACTCCCGTAGGTCCATATGTACTCAAGATGATTGGGTACATAGAAAACCTACAAAGGTTGGGATTTCCCCTTGGCCAAGAGTTGGCCACTGACTTGATCTTGCAGTCCTTGCTAGAGAGCTACAGTCAATTTGTCATGAATTACAACATGAACGAAATTGACATGCCACTGCCCGAGCTGCTTAGCATGTTGAGAACTGCTGAGCTCAACCTTAAGAAGGTTAAGCCTAACTCAATTCTGATGTTGCAAAGGCACAAAGGCAAGGGCAAGCCTAAAGGCAAGGGAAAGTCCCAAGCTAAGGGCAAAGGCAAGGCATTGAAACCCAAAGGAGGGGTTGCCAAGGATGCTACTTGCTTCCACTGCGGTCAGACCGGGCAATGCAAGAGGAACTACAAAGTGTACCTGGAAGATCTTAAGAAGAAGAGAAGTGAAACTTCCACTTCAGGTATATATGTTAAAGAAGTCAATCTCTCTATTTCTTCATCATGGGTATTAGATACCGGATGTGCTTCTTACATTTGTACTAATGTGCAGACGCTGAGAAATAGTAGAGTATTGTTAAAGGGCAAGGTGGACCTACGCGTAGGCAATGGAGCACGGGTTGTTGCTGTTGCTGTAGAGACTTATTCTCTATCTCTGCCCTCTGGACTTGTACTAGAATTAGATGATTGTTATTATGTGCCTACTCTTACTAAGAACATTATATCAGTTTCTTGTTTGGACAAGAAAGGTCTTTCATTTATAATAAAGAACAAATGTTGTTCAGTTTATTTAAATGATATGTTCTATTGTAGTGCACCTCTGATTAACGGACTCTATATTCTAGACTTAAAGAACCCCATCTATAGCATAAATACCAAAAGGTTCAAATGAAATGAAATGAACCAAACCTATCTCTGGCACTGTCGCTTAGGTCATATAAATGAAAAACGCTTATCCCAGCTCCATAAAGATGGTTTGCTGGACTCATTTGATTTTGAATCATATAAGACATGTGAGTCATGACTACTGGGCAAGATGACCAAGACTCCCTTTAGTGGACACAGCGAGAGAGTGACTGACTTGTTAGGACTTATACATAGTGATGTATGTGGACCTTTCAGTGTCGCTGCTAGAGGTGGTTATAGGTACTTCATTACATTTACTGATGACTTCAGTATATATGGTTATGTGTATCAGATGACACATAAGTCTGAATCCTTTAAAAAGTTCAAAGAATTCAAGAATGAAGTGCAAAACCAGCTTGACAAGAGTATTAAGATACTTCGATCAGATCGAGGTGGTGAATACCTTAGCCCATAGTTGTCAATCGCGCGTAGCGCCCTGTAGCGCAAAGGCCGCACGTGGCTATAGCGCATAGCGAATAGCGCATAGCGAATAGCACAGCGAGGGTTATTTGAAAGTATAGCGCCACAAGTATATAAATATATAATATATAGTATGTAGTATATAGTAACATCAATTCAATAGTTCATACTTAAATAACAAATATATAGGTTCAACTATTCAAGGCATATAAAACCTCAATTCTAAAAATAAAAAAAACATAATCTAAAATTCATCTTCATCTTCAACTTCTTCATCAAGATCGAGACCATCTTCTTCATTTGGAATTGCATAACGCTCGGCATCATTCTCCTCTTCACTTTCTTCATCAAAATCGAATTCATCCTCTTCACCTACAAGATCATGTGTAGTAGATGTTCCTATCGGCCTTTTCCCTCTAGACTTAGATGTGGACGCCTTCAAACTTCCTGTAGGTGTAGATGTGGTCATCTTTGCGACTTGCGTAGATGTAGGGGTCACTTTCGAGGCCCCTTTAGATTTTCTCAATGTATAAGGAGCTTCATTTACTCCAACAGCATCTGCAACATCTAGCCAAGTCAAATCATCACCATCATGAACAAAGTCAAGCTCTTCATCCTCCAGTCTCCCTACCAACCATTCATTTCCATCATCTACTTCACTCAATATGATAGGATCGATGGTATCACGACTATCGTATCTACGCCTCAGAGCTCTGTTGTACTTAATGAACACCAAATCATTCATGTGTTTTTGCTCCAATCTATTCCTTTTCTTGGAATGAAGCTGTGCACGAGACATGAGAACGAATTCTTAAAATTTCACAGTAATAAAAAATAAAAAGTATAATATTATAAAGGCTTACATGTTCAAACACACTCCAATTGCGCTCACAACCAGAAGAGCTACAAGTGAGACTGAGTATCTTCTGGGAAAGTCTTTGCAACTTTGGTGTCGAAGCTCCATACGAGTTCCACCATGCAGCTAGTTAATAACAATAGTTATATACTTATATTAGTATTTCTCATTGAACTTATTTCAAAAAAAAGGAGTAAATATATTTTCATACCTGGTGATACAACCTTTCTTATTTGGATTGCAATTTGCTTTCCAAAAAGACCTTCGGCTTGTTTGTATTTTAACAACTCTGTATGTATTGTTCCCTCTGACTCAGGATCATCAGTCAACCTACTGATTGAATTGTATAAACCCATAACTACTTCTTCATCTTGTTCTATCTCAGAATTTGAGTAAAAGAACTCGGGGTTCAAGAAATAACCCGCTGCATGCAAATCTTGATGGAGCTGCAACTGCCACCTATGGTCAATTATCTCAAAAACATTTTTGTACCTATCCTCATTATTACCAAAGGCTTTTGCTATTTTCTCCTTAGCCCTATCCATTGCCTCATATATATAACCCATGGCAGGCTTGTTCTCCCCATCCACTAACCGAAGTACCTCCAATAATGGGCCACCAACTTTCATAGCATAAATGATGGAATTCCAAAATGAAGGAATCAATATAATTTTCTGCGCTTGCTTACCAGTCTGTTCCTTCGCGAAATTGCTTTTACTCCAATTTTCTGAAGTAAACATCTTTCTCAAATTTTGCTTATGCTGCTGAAAGCTTCTCATAGTCAAGAAAGCAGTGGCAAAACGAGTTTTAGCTGGCCTTATAAGGTCTCTTTGTCCGGTGAACTCTCTCATCATGTTCAACAACATAGTTCGGTTGTAAATATATCCGTTAACAATGATTGCCCGCTCAAGCGCCCTCTTCAAATCCGGCATTTTGAATATGTCCTCAAACATCAAATCCAAGCAATGTGCCGCACACGGGGTCCAATACAAGTTTGGATATTTATCCATCAACTTCTTTCCTGTAAAGAACAAGAGCATAATAAATTAGTTAATCAAACTAATTTATGAAATTGAAAAGATGATGTAAGTTAGTATATTAGATTTTCGCACCAGCAAAAACATTATTCGATGCACTGTCGGTGACCACTTGAACAATATTATGCACCCCAACTTTTTGCACAAACTTGTCAAGCAACTCAAACATCTTCTCACCAGTATGAGAGTAGCTAGATGCATCAACTGATTCAATAAACATGTTGCCTTTTGGGGTATTCACTAAGAAATTGATAAGTGATCTCCCCTTTCTATCTCTCCACCCATCAGCCATTAAAGTACAATCATTCTTCGCCATCTCTTCTTTATTCTGTTTCAAAATCAGCATTGTATGGTTGATCTCTTCTTTCAAAAGAGGTTCTCTCACCTCATGATAACTAGGTGGTTTCATCCCAGGACCATATTGTCTAATTGCTTCAATCATTGGCTTGAAACTATCATATTTGACCGCATTGAATGCGATTCCAGCATCATACATCCACCTTGAAAATTTTTGAGCTACATCAGACATGAGTTTTTTTTGAACTTCATTAAATTGGGGTCCTTTGCCACCTTGATTCTTGGCTTCCAGCTTAAAGAAAGCATTTATAGGTCCCAATTGCCGAGGTTTTTTGGGCTGTAATATTGACGAGTTGGCCGAGGAAGAAATAGATGTCGACCTCTTTATACTAGAGGGATCCCTGTGTGAGTCAATATCATCTCCTTGCTTTTCTGTTATGTCAAAAACATCATCAAAGTGAGGTATGGAATCCATGACAGTTTTTTGGGCTAACTTTTCTTCAAAGTGATCTTTCATTTCTTGCTTAACTATTGCTGGGACTTTTGGACAAAGTTTTGTATTTTTAAATCCTCCAACAAGATGTTGTTTGAGCCTTGTTATCCCACCCTTTGTAACTTTTTGGCAAAAGTTGCATATTATTCCATCAACAATCTTGTCTGAGTTGACCATCCTCCCATAATTCCATCCAATATCTTTTTTTTTATATCTTCTTGTAAGTTTTTCATCTTTTAAACTCTGAAAAATAAAGAAAAAACAAAACTTTAATCAATGTTTCTAGAATCCAGAAACATTTATTTCAAGATGTGCACACTCATTCATCAAACAGGTGTAGATAGAGAGGAATTGGATGTGTTTATTACCTTGTAATATTCAGAAATGAAGCACCCAACCAGTAGGAGGAGAAGGTTGCGTAGACTGGAAGAAGCAGGAGAGCAAGGCGAGGCGAGGCAGAGACCAGAGGAGAAGCAGTCATCCCTTGCGCAGGTTTCTTAGGAGAGCAGCGAGATTGGGAGAAGTAGTCGTCCCATGCGCAGACCAGAGGAGATGCGCAGGTTTCTTAGGAGAGCAGTGAGATCAGGAGAAGCAGCAGTCCCTTGCGCAGACCAGAGGAGAAGCGCAGGTTTCTTAGGAGAGCAGCGAGATCAGGAGAAGCAGCCGTCCCTTGCGCAGACCAGAGAAGAAGCACAGGAGAGCAGCGAGATCAGGAGAAGCAGCCATCCCTTGCGCAGACCAGAGGTGTAACGACCAGCCTTCTACTAACTAAGCTGTAAGGTCGATCGTCACATTATGCTGTGCTAAACTGTTCCCTGACCACCATTAAATCTAGGTGCGAAAGCTGTACTAACTGAAATTTTTCAAAACCACTAACATTTCTTGGTTCTATACATGCTAAGGGGTGTAAACTAACTATTCATAACATGTTTTACCTTCCCCATGGTCAAGGAATTGAACTTAAACATTTTCCCGCTGATATCAGACCTCCCAATCGATCCATTAATCGATTGGAATGTCGGATCGATCCAGTGATCGATCCAGCACGCTACTGTGCTCGGGGCAATATTCTGGATCGATCGGCTGATCGATCCAGACTGGTCAATCGATCCAGTGATCGATCCCCGAGCCTTCTGTTCGCGACGGAATTGGCTGGATCGATCGGCTAATCGATCCCGACGCCTACTGTTCGCGAGACGTGTTGCCCAATCGATCAATCGATCGATTGGAAACCCTCAAATCGATCAGCTGATCGATTCAAGTTTATGATTTCGTGCCAAAGATCTGATTTCAGCACTGTCTCGTGCCAAATCACACATAATGACTCTAAAAATGACTAAGAACATCCTAACAATAATAACTAACATTCTAAGATCATAAAAATAGTGTTCTAAGCATAATAGAGTGCATGGTTAACTAATTCATAGCAATTAACATATTAAAGTGCAAAATGCTAAAACACTGAAAAGTTCTAAGGTTTAAACCAAGCTTGCTAAAGTTCCCTAAGATCTCTATTCCAAGTTCCTGCCCACACACATCTTCGTAGCATTGCCCTCTAACCTCCGCTAGTCCATCTTTCCTTTACCTTTATCTACAGTATAAGGAAAAGAAATTATCTATAAGCTTTCGCTTAGTAAGAAACCATCTAACTCACTAAAACATGCATGCGATGCATTTATGCTTTTAAAAACATGCTATCAAACATATGTTAAACTTGTTAAAACATGGCATACTGAAATCACTGAACATGAACACCAAAGCATGGCATACAAAGCTAACCATAACCTATCATGTGTATCAATAAAGAAGAACTGAGCTGAACATGAACTAAGCTAGACTGTAACTGAATTCAAACTCAACTAACATAATTGATCTTCATGAGTTTTGAAAAGCTAGTAATGTAATAGATTAAAATACATAATCATACTGCTAATGGGCCCGGCAACTGTACATGCTATGCGTGCATCCTTAACTAGACCCGGGGTTGCAAATCCCGAATTTAGTAAGGTTTACTAGGTTATCTAAACCTAGGGACCGACTATGGGTGCCCAGCCCAAGGACATCTAGTCTTGTACAGTGCCCCTACTGAAAGTAAAATACTGGATCATAGCTAATTAATTTATCTTTCTTTTACTAGGTTATCTGAACCTAGAGGCGACTGTGGGGGCCCACCCATTGGACCGTAGTCCCATATATGCTGTAGCAAGACTAACTAAGCTGTTTTAAATGCTTCTATTGCATTTACTGAGCTATTAAAAATGCCTACTGTAGCATTTTACTGAGCTAAGCCTCTTGTCGAACACTTAGTGTGCTCCAACTCTCCCCTCTATTAGGGAGACCACCTCTAGGCACCCCACAACGTCTAGAATCTCCAACTGAAAGGAGAAAACGTGTCTCGCCCATCCAGAGGTGCTCAACTAGATCCCTAAATCTGCGAGGAGGGTTAAATACACCCTATGCGTCGAAAAATCTACATATAGCTAGTGTAAAAGCATTCTATCGTATGAAAGCTACTTATACTACAGATTTGGGGTTTCTTACATCCTGCGCTAGTTTTCTTACGAATCTAGTCGCTGGTTTTCCGGTGGAGACGATCCTTTCGACGATCTTCTCGCGTCTATGCGTTCCTCTCGCGGAGGGGAGCGTCCTCGTGTCAAAGTCATCGCTGGAAAATGCCCTTGGGCGGAACCCTAGCCTTCCTTGTGGTTGGCGCCAAGAGAGGAAGAAAAGAGAGGTGGGTGGCGGTGAGGTTTTGAGGAGAGGAACAATCACGATCCAAATAACCCTTCACTTAATTATTTCTTATTTATATTAAGTGATCTAATTCGCCCCAACTCTAACTTAAATAAAATTGATTCCCTTTCCTTTCAGCACGGCGCTGTTGGGTTCACTTGGTTACTAGAGTCCGCTATAAGTCGTAGGACCCATAGGTCTCGGGTTCAATTCCCGCGTAGGCTATTTTACAGTTCTATTTGTTTTTGCTACTTCCGTTGCTCTAAAAATTCTATAAAAATATCCTAAAATTCTATAAAAATCGTAGAATATTTCTAAAATAATTTTGAGAATTTTTTTTTTTTGGGCATTACAATCCTCCATACCTTATAAAAAGTTCGTCCTCGAACTTAGAATAACTCTGGGTACTTCTGTCTCATACTAGCTTCTGTCTCCCAAGTTGCCTCTTCTGCTGGGAGACCTTTTTTGCTGTCTCCCAACTCTGGGTACTTCCTTATTCCGCAGTTTCTTAACTGCTCGATCTACTATCTGAGTAGGCCGACTATCATAGCTGAGGTCTTTGCGGACTTGTACCTGCTGGGGCTCAATCGCCTGGGTGGCATCTGGGATATGCTTCTTCAGCATAGAGACATGAAATACATTGTGGATAGCTGACATTTCCTGGGGTAACTCTAGCTCATATGCTACCTTGCCCACTCTTCTGCTGATAAGGTATGGTCCCACGTATCTGGGACTCAGCTTGCCCTTCTTCCCAAACCGCATTACTCCCTTCATGGGAGCTATTCTGAGGAACACTGAATCCCCAACTGAAAACTCTAAAGGTCTACGCCGCGTATCAGCATAGCTTTTCTGGCGGCTCTGAGCTGTCTCTATCCTCTGGCGGATCTGCTGTATATCTGTCTGAAGTTCTAGTTCTTTCTGTTCACCACTCTCATACCAGCAGATTGGAGATCTACACCTCCGCCCATAAAGAGCCTCATAAGGTGCCATACCGATAGTGGCCTGATAGCTATTGTTGTATGCAAACTCTGCTAGACTCAGATATTTGCACCAACTTCCCTTAAAGTCTAGGGCACATGCTCGGAGCATATCTTTAAGTACCTGATTTACTCGCTCCGTCTATCCATCTGTCTGAGGATGGAAGGTTGTGCTGAACTTTAACTTCGTGCCCAACGCTGACTGTACACACTCCCAGAAGTGTGATGTGAATCTGCTATCTCTGTCTGATGTAATGGTTCGTGGGACTCCATGTAGTCTAATGATCTCCTTGAGATACAACTGTGCTAGCAGTTCCATGGAGTAGGACATCCTGATAGCTAAGAAGTGGGCTGATTTAGTCAACCTGTCGACTATTACCCAGATGGCATCAAAACCATTCGTGGTTCTGGGTAGTCCGACTATGAAATCCATAGAAATGTCTTCCCACTTCCATTCTGGAATCTGAATAGGCTACAAAACTCCTCCTGGTCTCTGATGTTCTGCTTTAACCCTCTGACAGGTTAGGCAGGTGCTGACATATCGAGCGATGTCTCTCTTCATCCCAGGCCACCAAAAACGTTTCTTCAAGTCCTAGTACATTTTGGTGGAGCCAGGATGCATCGCGTAAGGAGTCTTGTGAGCCTCGTCTAGGATTTTCTTCTGTAGTTCCTCCTGATCTAGAACACATAGCCTATCGCAGAAATATAGTACCCCGCTATCTGATATTCTGAACTCTCCACTTTCTGATTCTGCTAAACCTTGCTTGATTATCTGAATTTCAAGATCCTGCTCCTGAGCTGTCTGGATGTCACCAAGCAAGGTAGACTCTAATGTCATAGTTGAGAGCTGTCCGACTATGAGTTCGAGACCAAAATCTGTGATCTCTTTCTGTAGGGGTGGCGACATGGCTGCTAGAGATAATAGGGCAGCACTGGACTTTCTGCTAAGTGTGTCTGCTACCCTATTTGCTTTTCCTGGGTGGTAGAGGATGTCTATGTCGTAGTCTTTGACCAGCTCTAGCCATCTCCGCTGTCGCATATTCAGATCCTTCTGAGTGAAGAAGTATTTCAGACTCTGATGATCTGTATACACTCTGCACTGAGCTCCATACAAGTAATGTCTCCAAATTTTGAGGCCGAACACGACTGCTGCAAGCTCAAGGTCATGAGTAGGATAGTTCTTCTCATAATCCTTGAGTTGTCTGGAGGCGTAGGCGATTACCTTGCCATTTTACATCAGCACTGCTCCAAGTCCCAACTTAGAGGCATCACTATATATATCAAAGTTATCTGCGTTCTCTGGTAGAGTCAGAATAGGTGCACTGGTCAACCTCCTCTTCAGCTCGCTAAAACTGTTCTCACAGTCCTCTGTCCACTAAAACTTTCTGTTCTTCCTGGTGAGAGATGTCAGTGGGGAGGCTATCCTGGAGAAGTCCTCTACGAATTTCCTATAGTAACCTGCTAATCCCAGAAAGCTTTTGATCTCGCTAGCGTTCTTGGGTCTCTTCCAATTGCTCATAGCTTCTATCTTACTGGGTCTACCATGATACCATCCTTTGAAATGATGTGACCAAGGAAGGACACCTGATCTAGCCAAAATTCACATTTTGTGATCTTGGAGTACAACTGGTTCTGCTGAAGGGTCTGTAGTACTATTTTCAGGTGCTCTGCGTGTTCTTCCTGAGTCCCTGAATAGATAAGAATGTCATTGATGAATATGATAACGAACTTATCTAAGTATTCTCTGAATACCCTGTTCATGAGGTCCATGAAGTAGCTGGAGCATTTGTCACGCCAAAGGGCATGACCACGAACTCGTAATGTCCGTATCTAGTCCTGAATGCTGTCTTGGGTATATCCCCTTCCTTGACTTTCACCTGATGATAACCTGATCTGAGGTCTATCTTAGAGAACACTGCTGCTTCCTTTAGCTGGTCGAACAGGTCATCTATTCTGGGAAGAGGATACCTGTTCTTGATCGTGACTTGGTTCAGTGCCCGGTAGTCTATACACAGGCGCATGCTCCCGTCCTTCTTCTTCACGAACAATACAGGCGCTCCCCATGGTGAGTGACTAGGACGTATAAAGCCCTTGTCAAGCAGCTCCTGTAGTTGCTCATGAAGTTCCTTCAGTTCTGCTGGAGCCATGCGATAAGGTGCTTTGGAAATAGGATTGGTACCGGGAATGAGCTCTATCTCAAATTCAATCTCCCTGTCTGGTGCTAAGCCTGGTAATTCCTCAAGGAAGACTGCTGGGTAGTCACATACGACTCGAACCTCTGCTAGCTGTTGGTCCTTGTCCTGACTGGTACTGACCACGTGTGCTAAAAATCCCGTACATCCCGAATCCATTAACCTCTGTGCCTTCATAGCTGAGAGAAACTTCCTGGCCCTTCTCTTGGGTTCTCCGACGAACTCGAACGGTGCTTCTGCTTCAGGTTGGAATATGACTTTCTGCTTACGGCACTCGATGGAGGCACCGTATTTGATCAAGAAATCCATCCTGAAGATGACATTGTATTCAGTCATATTTAGCACTATCAGATCACAGAAGAGTTCTCTGTCTGCTATAATGACTGGAACTGCTCTGAACCAGTGCGTAGATGCCATAATTTCTCCTGAAGGTACGGTCGTCAGGAACTGTCTACTGAGTACCTCTGGAAGTCTTGCTAACTTCTCGGCAAATGCCCTGGATATATATGAATTGGTTGCCCCAGTATCGAATAAGACAGTTGTACTTTGCTGTAAAATAATAATCTGACCTGTAACAACTATCGAGGTATTTGCTACGTCCTCTCTGGTCAGTGAGTAGATCCGTGCATTCGTCATAGCTGGGGGGGCTTCTAGTCTGCCCTGGCTGACGTGTGGACCATCTAAGGCGGCCTGCATCTGATGCAACTGTGCTAGCTTGGCTTCATACTGGACCGGCTGTGGTGGAGGAAAGCTGGCCTTGTTCGGACACTGCTTGGCCATATGCCCTTCCTGTCCACATTCGAAGCATCCTCGTGTGCCCTTACGACAAATTCCAGGGTGGAATTTCCCACAAGTAGCACACTTTGGATAACTGGGCTGTTTACTAGCCGGTCCTCCCTTTGGGTAACTCCCTGGCTTGCGCTTGTTGCTGGATTTTCCTTTCTAGTTAGAGCCATGAGAGCTGTGGCCCTGCTGTTTCTGAGTACCTGAGCCTCCTTGACCTTTAGCTTATGAGAGGACTTGATTCTGCTGCTTGATGCTATTCTGGTAATGCTTAGTGATTAGAGCGCTGCTCACTAGCTCTTCTGTGGTTTGTGGCCTATGAACGCCACCAGCCACGTTCATTGCTATTTCCGGCCTCAGCATCTTGAGCATCAACCGGACTCGTTCTTTTTCTGTGCTGACTAGTTCAGGGCATAGACGAGCCAATCTGTTGAATTTCTTCACGGCTTCCTCCACTGAAAGGTTGCCCTGGCGAAACTCAGTGAACTCGTCGTAGTGGCAGTTTGTGACCCGCATGTGAAAGAACTCCTCAAAGAATTTCTTCTCGAAGTCAGCCCATGTCATCTGGTTCACTGGGCGCTTCGCTCTAATTCTCTCCCACAACATGCGTGCATCTCCTGTCAGACAGAAGGAGGCGCACTTCACCTTCTCATGTTCTGGCCAGTCCAGAAACTCCATCGTACTTTCCAGTGTTTTGAACCAGGCTTGAGCATCCCATGGTTCGCTGGTGCCTGAGAAATTCTCTGGCTTGACTCTCTGCAACTGGATCAGATAGGCTTCTCTCTTTGCCTCTGCTGTTGGGGCTACTGGTGCTGTAGGTTGGACTGGGGGAACCTCTAAGACTACTGGCGTTGCTAAGTTTGGTTCCGGGGTGACTGTGGGAGTGTTCTGCTGACTAGCCTTCAAGGTGGCTATCTCTTGTTGCTGTTCAGCTAGCTACTGCTGTAACTGAGCCACTAATGCTGTAAGGTCTGGGGGAGGCACTGAATTGCCTGCCTCATGCTGGGGCTCAGTAGCTGGTGCCCTTCTAGCTGGGCGTCCTCGTGCCATTGCTAAAGACATAGAGGATATACATAACTAAGGCAATCATGTTATATAACTACTATCACTATCATGTTAGGTACTATCATCAATCAACATGCTACATTATCCATAAACATGAAAGAAAGAACATAATAAAGAGGGAGATGTTTCTTACTTGGAAGCTGCAGGTTCAATGCTGATGTATGCGTAGGAAGTATGGGAACTACTCTGATACCACTCTGTAACGACCCGCCTTCTACTAACTAAGCTGTAAGGTCGATCGTCACATTATACTGTGCTAAACTATTCCCTGACCACCATTAAATCTAGGTGCGGAAGCTGTACTAACTAAAATTTTGCTAAACCACTAACATTTCTTGGTTCTATACATGCTAAGGGGTGTAAACTAACTATTCATAACATGTTTTACCTTCCCCATGGTCAAGGAACTGAACTTAAACATTTTCCCGCTGATATCAGACCTCCCAATCGATCCATTGATCGATTGGAATGTCGGATTGATCCAGTGATCGATCCAGCACGCTACTGTGCTCGGGGCAATATTTTGGATCGATCGGCTGATCGATCCAGACTGGTCAATCGATCCAGTGATCGATCCCCGAGCCTTTTGTTCGCGACGGAATTGGCTGGATCGATCGGCTGATCAATCCCGACGCCTACTGTTCGCGAGACGTGTTGCCCAGTCGATCAATCGATCGATTGGAAACCCTCGAATCGATCAGCTGATCGATTCGAGTTTCTGATTTCGTGCCAAAGATCTGATTTCAGCACTGTCTCGTGCCAAATCACACATAATGACTCCAAAAATGACTAAGAACATCCTAACAATAATAACTAACATTCTAACATCATAAAAATAGTGCTTTAAGCATAATAGAGTGCATTGTTAACTAATTCATAGCAATTAACATATTAAAGTGCAAAATGCTAAAACACTGAAAAGTTCTAAGGTTTAAACCAAGCTTGCTAAAGTTCCCTAAGATCTCTATTCCAAGTTCCTGCCCACACACATCTTCGTAGCATTGCCCTCCAACCTCCGCTAGTCCATCTTTCCTTTACCTTTATCTGCAGTATAAGGAAAAGAAAGTATCTATAAGCTTTCGCTTAGTAAGAAACCATCTAACTCACTAAAACATGCATGCGATGCATTTATACTTTTAAAAACATGCTATCAAACATATGTTAAACTTGTTAAAACATGGCATACTGAAATCACTGAACATGAACACCAAAGCATGGCATACAAAGCTAACCATAACCTATCATGTGTATCAATAAAGAAGAACTGAGCTGAACATGAACTAAGCTAGACTGTAACTGAATTCAAACTCAACTAACTTAACTGATCTTCGTGAGTTTTGAAAAGCTAATAATGTAATAGATTAAAATACATAATCATACTGCTAATGGGCCCGGCAACTGTACATGCTATGCGCGCATCCTTAACTAGACCCGGGGTTGCAAATCCCGAATTTAGTAAGGTTTACTAGGTTATCTAAATCTAGGGACCGACTATGGGAGCCCAGCCCAAGGATATCTAGTCCTGTACAGTGCCCCTACTGAAAGTAAAATACTGGATCATAGCTAATTAATTTATCTTGCTTTTACTAGGTTATCTGAACCTAGAGGCGACTGTGGGGGCCCACCCATTGGACCGTAGTCCCATATATGCTGTAGCAAGACTAACTAAGCTGTTTTAAATGCTTCTATTGCATTTACTGAGTTATTAAAAATGCCTACTGTAGCATTTTCCTGAGCTAAGCATCTTGTCGAACACTTAGTGTGCTCCAACTCTCCCCTCTATTAGGGAGACCACCTCTAGGCACCCGACAACGTCTAGAATCTCCAACTGAAAGGAGAAAACATATCTGGCCCATCTAGAGGGGCTCAACTAGATCCCTAAATCTGCGAGGAGGGTTAAATACACCCTATGCGTCGAAAAATCTACATATAGCTAGTGTAAAAGCATTCTATCGTACGAAATCTACTTATACTGCAGGTGAGGGGTTTCTTACCTCCTGCGCTAGTTTTCTTACGAATCTAGTCACTGGTTTTCCGGTGGAGACGATCCTTTCGACGATCTTCTCACGTCTATGCGTTCCTCTCGCGGAGGGG
Source organism: Zingiber officinale (assembly GCF_018446385.1). Classification (NCBI taxonomy): domain Eukaryota; kingdom Viridiplantae; phylum Streptophyta; class Magnoliopsida; order Zingiberales; family Zingiberaceae; genus Zingiber; species Zingiber officinale. The sequence continues at coordinate 45,250,984 of NC_056006.1, forward strand.
AGCGTCCTCGTGTCAAAGTCATCGCCGGAAAGTGCCCTTGGGCGGAACCCTAGCCTTCCTTGTGGTTGGCGCCGAGAGAGGAAGAAAAGAGAGGTGGGCGGCGGTGAGGTTTTGAGGAGAGGAACAATCACGATCCAAATAACCCTTCACTTAATTATTTCTTATTTATATTAAGTGATCTAATTCACCCCAACTCTAACTTAAATAAAATTGATTCTCTTTCCTTTCAGCACGACCCTGCTGGGTTCACTTGGTTACTAGAGTCCGCTATAAGTCGTAGGACCCATAGGTCTCGGGTTCAATTCCCGCGTAGGCTATTTTATAGTTCTATTTGTTTTTGCTACTTCCGTTGCTCTAAAAATTCTATAAAAATATCCTAAAATTCTAGACAAATCATAGAATATTTCTAAAATAGGTTTGAGAATTCTTTTTTTTTTTGGGCGTTACAAGAGGAGAAGCGCAGGAGAGTAGCGAGATCAGGAGAAGCAGTCGTCCCTTGCGCAGACCAGAGGAGAAGCGCGGGAGAGCAGCGAGATCAGGAGAAGCTGCCGTTCGGCCCTTGCGCAGATTCAGCGATCCAGTTTTAAAAAAAAATCGGTAGGGTTTCTTAGGAGGTTTGAGAGCAGATCCAGGTTTTTTAAAAAATGGGCCTAAAAAAATTATGTAATGGGCCTTTAAGAAATAAGCCTAAAAAATTAGGCAAATGGGTTAAAAAATTAAATCTATGCTACATTTTGCAATAGCCCTGCTACGGGCGTTATTGCCATCCTCGCTATAGCGAGGATAGCTCCAATAACGATCGCTATCGTCAAGATCGTTGCGCGTAGCCCCTCATCGCCCCAGGCCATCGCCTCGCCTCGCTATTCGCTATAGCGAGGGCTATTGGGGCTATTGACAACTATGCCTTAGCCATGAGTTTCGTGACTATCTAGCTAAGTGTGGGATTCTATCCCAACTCACTCCTCCTGGAACACCACAGTGGAATGGTGTATCCGAAAGGAGGAATCGTACCCTGTTAGATGTGATGCAATCTATGATGAGTCACACAGATCTTCCTATGTCTCTTTGGGGCTATGCTCTAGACACAGCAGCCTTCATACTCAACCGAGTTCCATCCAAGGCTGTGATAAAGACACCATATAGGATATGGACTGGGAGAGATGCCCAGGTGTCTTTTATGAGGATTTGGGGTTGTGAGGCTTATGTTCGACGTCATGTCTCGGACAAACTGGGACCCAAATCCAATAAGTGCTATTTTATTGGATATCCCAAGGAAACTAAGGGATATTACTTGTACATTCACATTCAACACAAGGTAGTTGTGACAAAGACTGGGATATTTCTAGAAGGGACTTTGTTTCTAGAAAAACAAGTGGGAGTACGTTCGATCTTGAAGAAGTTCAAGATGTGAACCATAGCACTGAAGCCTCGATGGAAATTGAACTGGAACCACAAAGTGTTGTGGATGATGTTGTTCCTCAAGGAGTTGAGGAACAACAAACAGTTCAAGTATACCTACCTCTTCACAGGTCTGATAGGGAACGTCGTCAGCCTTAGAGATATTTATTTCTCTTGTCTGACCATGATGATGTTGTGCTAATTGAGGATGAGCCTACCTCCTATCAAGAAGCTGTGATGAGACCAGATTCTGAGAAATGGCTAGAGGCCATGAGATCCGAAATGGAATCCTTATACACCAACCAAGTATAGACTTTGGTTGATCCACCTAAAGGGGTAAAACCCATTGGATGTAAGTGGGTCTTTAAGAGAAAGACTGACATGGATGGACTTATATGTAAGGGTCATCTGGTAGCTAAAGGTTTCAAGCAAATTCATGGTATTGACTATGATGAAACATTTTCTCTAGTAGCGATGTTTAAGTCCATTCGGATCAAGCTTGCTATTGCAGCATACCACGATTATAAGATCTGGCAGATGTATGTCAAAACTGCGTTTCTAAATGGAAACCTGCTCTAGGATGTGTACATGACACAACCTGAGAGTTTTATAGATCCACAGCATACTGACAGAGTATGCAAGCTGTATAGGTCTATTTATAGACTAAAGCAAGCTTCTCGGAGCTGGAATCATTGATTTGATGATGTAATCAAACAGTTTGGTTTCATCAAAAATGAAGATGAACATTGTGTCTATAAGAAGGTTGTAGAGAGCACAGTTGTCTTTCTTGTATTGTATGTGGATGACATACTACTCATTGGGAACGACATCCCTTTGCTACAGTCTGTAAAGACTTGGCTAGGGACCTGTTTCTCAATGAAGGACTTAGGTGAAGCATCCCACATTCTAGGCATAAAGATCTATAGAGATAGATCTAGGAGATTGCTTGGCCTAAGTCAGAGTACATATATTGATAAGGTAATACTACGTTAGCCATGCAGAACTCCAAGTGTCAGTTAGAGCCCTAGAGCCAATCATTTAATGATTGTTGTATGGACTCATTGTATCATATTCTTATATATAAAGGCATTTTTTTTGGTTATTATGCTTACTTGTATTGGTGCCAAATAAACTAAGTATAATAGCATCCTTGAGTAGAGGGTTCTTACCTATATCAATCGGTTAGTTGAACCAATAGTGAGATGATATAGGGAACACTAGTCTTAATCATTCATAGTCGAGTATTAACATTCAGGGACAATGTTAATGCGACGAGACTAGCATGTAGGTCAACTCGATGACTTGATCTCACAAGTCATGGATATGGAGATATCAAGTTAACACATAGGTATGCATTGGAGAATGTATACTGAATGACCCTCCATGAGAAAGTATCATGGATCATTATATGAGTGTCATATACTTTCTCATGTGGCTATCAGTATGACTACTAGTTCTTGGACCTGAAGTCACCATGGATCCCTACATAAGGAGTTACATACTTTGGTTTCGTCAAATGTCACCCGTAATTGGGTGGACTATAAAGGAGATTACTGGGTATGTAACAAATTATGCGGAGGGATTTGAGTGATGTAGATGGGATCTATCCTTCCTATATGACGGGAGTAACATCGATATTCTTGATAGAGTGAGACCACAAAGTGCATGGCCATGCCCAAATAAGTCAATATGAGATATTGAGCTCATTTGATTTAGTGAGTTTACTTGGAGTTCAAGATTTAGATTGATTAGAGGAAGACACAGTCTATGCCTCACATTGATCAATCTAGATGTCTAGGATAGAAGGACAATGTCATATATTGTGAGGAGTCACAATTAGTAGTCACAAGGTGATATTGGATCTCAACATTCTTATAATTTGGGTAGTAATGATGTGTTGCTAGATACCGCTCATTACTTATGCTTTTAAATGAGTTTAGGAACATTGCCAACGTTATAAGAACCTATAGGGTCACACACAAAGGACAATTAGATGGAGATTAGGTTCATATGATGCACCAAGAGGATTAGATTCATGTGATGAATCAAATTGGATTAAGAGTAATCCTAATTGTACTAATTGAGTTGGACTCAAGTTGATTCATGTGTTCAATGAGTCTAATTTAGATTATGACTCATTGAATCAATTTAATTAAATGAATTAGATTCATTATATTAAATTGGCTTGAATCAAATGGTTGGATTAGATCAACCATGGGAGTTATAATGTCATGTTTGACTTAACTTGAGAGGAAGAGGAAAAGTCTAGTTTGACTTGACTTTATGCCACATCATTTGTGAGTTGACATTTAGTGGCCAATAATGGTGTTACACATCATCATGTTTAGAACATGTGTGTGCCACCTCATGGAGTTTACAAATCTCCTCCTCATTTCAATGGCCACATTAAATGAGAGGAGGCTACAATAGTGGCCGACCACTTATTGTGATGAATGGAATTCATTTTTCATTCAAGGCATTTTATTTCATCTTCTTCCTTTTGCTCTCATTTTCTCTTCTCCCTCTCCTCCTCCTTGGCCGAACACTTCATAGGTGCTAGGACACCTTTTGTTTGCCCTCTCCACCTAGTTTGTTCGTGTGGATACTTCTAGAGGATCGTACGCTTGACGATCTCGAGATCCGGCGAACCGTTGGACGAGCGGGATTGCGAAGGGCATCGCATCGAGGGTAACTTCCTTCTCCTAGTGTAGATCTAGATGTAAGAAATTCGTACTCGTAAAATTTTTATTTTATTTTACTTCGTACGGATCCGGTGGCTTAGGATTCGGGATTTCCGCAACGCGAAAAAGTGATTTTTGCGGCCCGAAATTCCCAACACTAAGAATGGATTTTTGCCGATGTCACATGGTGTGAGTCTTTCGAAGACTCAAGGTCCCTCTTCTAGAGAGGAGAGAGACCGCATGGATCAGATCCCTTATGCTTCAGCCATAGGATATATCATGTACTCCATGTTATGTATTCGTCCTGATGTCTCGTATGCTTTGACCATGACGAGCTAATATCAGTCAAATCTTGGTGAAAGTCACTTGATAGCGGTCAAGAATATTCTTAAGTGCTTAAGAAGAACTAAAAAATATTTCTTGATATATGGAGGCGATGACGAGCTAACTGTAAAGGGTTACAGTGATGCTAGCTTCCAAACTGACTAGGATGATTATAGATCACAGTCTGGGTTCGTGTTTTGTATAAATGGTGGTGCTGTGAGCTGGAAGGGTTCGAAGCAGGACACAGTCGCTGATTCTACAACAGAGCCCGAGTATATTACTGCATTAGAAGTAGCAAAGGAGGCAGTTTGGATCCGCAAGTTCATTACTGAGCTTAGGGTGGTTCCTAGCATAGCAGATCCTATTGAGCTCTATTGTGACAACAATGGAGCAATTGCGCAGGCTAAGGAACCTCGCTCACACCAGCGGACCAAACATATACTACGACGCTTCTATCTTATTCGAGAGATCATCGATAGAGGAGATGTGAAGATTTGCAGAGTACCCACAGAAACTAACGTCGCAGATCCCTTTACCAAGGCTTTGGCACAGAGAAAGCATGATGGCCACACTAGGTCATTGGGCCTCAGAGCCTATACTGATTGGCACTAGTGCTAGTGAGAGATTGTTAGTTAGAGCCCTAGAGTCAATCATTTGATGATTATTGTATGGACTCAATGTATCATATTCTTATGTATATAAAGGTATTTGTTTTAGTTATTATACTTACTTGTATTGGTGTCAAATAACTAAGCATAATAACATCTTTAAGTAGAAGGTTCTTATCTATATCAATCGATTGGTTGAATCGATAGTGAGATGATATAGAGAACACCACTCTTAATCATTCCTAGTCATGTATTAACATTCAGGGACAATGTTAATGCGACGAGACTAGCATGTATGTCAACTCGATGACTTGATCTCACAAGTCATGGATATGGAGATATCATGTTGACACATGGGTATGCATTAGAGAATGTATACTGAATGCCCCGCCATGAGAAAGTATAATGGATCATTATATGAGTGTCATATACTTTCTCATGTGGCTATTTGTATGACTACTAGTCCTTGGACCTGAAGTCACCATGGTTCCCTACATAAGAAGTTGCATACTTTGGTTTCGTCAAACGTTACCCGTAACTGGGTGGACTATAAAGGCGATTATTCGATATGTAACAAATTATGCGGAGGGATGTGAGTGATGTAGATGAGATTTGTCCCTCCTATATGACGAGAGTCACATCATTATTCTTGATAGAGTAAGACCACTAAGTGCATGGCCATGCCCAAATGAGTAAATATGAGATATTTAGCTCATTTGATTATAGTGAGTCTACTTGGAGTTCAAGATTTAGATTGATTAGAGGATGACATGGTCTATGCCACAAGTTAATCAATCTAGATGTCAAGGATAGAAGGGCAATGTCACATATTGTGAAGAGTCACAATTAGTAGTCACAAGGTGATGTTGGATCTCAACATTCTTGTAACTTGGGTAGTAATGATGTGTTGCTAGATACCGCTCATTACTTATGCTTCTAAATAGGTTTAGGAGCATTGCCAACGTTACAAGAACCTATAGGGTCACACACAAAGGACAATTAGATGGAGATTAGGTTTATATGATGAACCAAGAGGATTAGGTTCATGTGATGAACCAAATTGGATTATGAGTAATCCTAATTAAACTAATTGAGTTGGACTCGATTTGATTCATGTGTTCAATGGATCTAATTTGGATTATGTTTCATTGAATCAATTTAATCAATGAATAGAGATTCATTATATTAAATTGATTTGAAAGAAATGGTTAGATTGGATCAACAAAGGGAGATAAGAAATTCAAGTTTGACATGAGTTGAGAGGGAAGATGAAGAGTCAAGTTTGACTTGACTACATGCCATGTCATTTGTCACTTGGCATGGGCTAGCCAATGATGATGTTCCACATCATCAAGGCCACATAATTAGTATTGTCACGCCCCAGGTAGTCCCTATCCGAAGAAATTTCGGCAGCATCTCCCCTGTACGGGTGACAATATGAATCCAGAATACATATATCTCTATACCTTGGCCACACACGGCCGGAATAATACAATACAATTAAGAAACAACCCACGCAGTTATATTCAACATTTCCACACAGATATAATATGAACAATCCACGTAGTTATATAAAGAAAGAACGATATATAATCCTCGAAGATATATGTAAACATCCTACTCCACTACAACGAAGAAAGACAAAATCCACGAAGTAATGAAAATATATCCGCAACGGAAAACCAAAAGTAGTAAACCCAAGTGTTCGTTATAAAGTCCACAATACAAAACCCACATCACAAGTATATAAGATGCAAAAGCAAAACAGATCCCGATAACAGGAAATCCTAGCGATAAAGGGGATAGCGACTGGAATCTCTCCTGACGGCCTCAACCTGAAAAATAGTAACAACGGGGTGAGTTCGAAGAACTCAGCAGGTAATCCAATAGATATGTACAACAACATATAACTACTAGCAATATCCTAAGGTACAGTCTCCTAAACCATAGGATCTATAGTACAGTTTCCTAATAGTACAATCTACAGTACAGTCTCCTAACAGTATAACAGATATGCATAGCTGAAATAAACTATAATAACCAGCAATAGGCATAAAGTACAGTCTATAACAAGAATAATAAGAAAATGCATAACTGAAATAAACTGTACTCACCTGCGAGGCTTGTGCAACTGACTGTGAACATACATAGATAAAAATAGTCAGAGCAAAAGCATATAACCTGTATGCATGTCAATCATATGCAATCACCAAAATGCATCACTCATAAATAATGCAATCTGTGCATATGATGCAAATGACATGTCCTGGTCACCCCTACTGCCATGCTCAGCCGTCTCACACACAATGGTGAGACCGAGTGGGTAGGACTGTGACAACCGTGCACTCTGCCATCACTACCCCTGATGAGTGACCGAGTGGACGAGATGCTGTCGGAGTACACCTATCCTCCTACCTCAAACATAGTGAGGGAGCGTAACGCTCTCATCTCCCGGTACGCAATGACGGGGAGGGACCCCGGCGTGCTACCACGCTCCTGTCACGCTACCCATGAGCGTCCTAGCGGAGCACCACCGGGCAACCTACCATACACACCCTAAGTGCTGTGCCACTACCCATGTAGTGATCACGTGTGTAGAGGTCCATGTAGCCGGCCGACGAGCTCAACAATAATGGAGTCGTCAATCGCCCAGCATGCAATCATGCGGGATGGTGCATGATGCTAAATATGTCATACCTGAACATAGCCTCCTCCATATATGTGTGTGCCAAAAAGGTAAACACATATATATATAACCATGATATAAACAGCATAAGTCCAAGAACATCACATATAACAATGATATAAGTATCATAAATCCAAGAGCATGTATCAAACATGTAAAGCAACTAATCCAGTATAGTGGAGCACTATAAATATACATATCCATCGCTATAAACATAGATACACATGGCAAAAGATAAAGCATCCAGTTCTAATGTAAAGCAACTAACAGTAGAAACATGATCGGTATCAACTAAACTAAATCAAGGAAATACTAACTACCAACACTAGTAAGTATATACAAACTGCACATATCATAAGACACTATCAAGAGATAAGTCAAAGGGTACCCGCCTCAAATAGAAGGTACAATCAAGCAAATCCAAAGTCAACGTCGAGACGCCCGTCTCGAATCAAAGTCCTGTGTCAAATAATATATATATTTTATTTAGCTAAATCCAAATGAATAACTAAATAAAATCCCTAAAACTAAATTAGGGAAAAACCCTAATCACACAACCTTATCCTATCTAATTAAATCTAACGGTCAATTAGGATTAGTTATCTAATCCCTAATCTCCCATTAGATTAGAAATCCAACTGTTGGCTAGGGTTAATTATCTTAACCCTAATCCTTCCATTAGATTAACACTAAGCAAATAAATCTAATCACAATATTCCAATCAACACAAAATCTTCAATTAACATGTATAAAAATCCCTACACATACAACTAAATCATATCTAATACAACAAGTATCAACTACCCCAACACGTACCTCAATTCAACCACTGCTCTTGATACGCAGCCAAAGAGGAGCTGCTGGTTGGGGTGCTGCCAGAACCAACCAATCCACAAAACAGATCCTCAGGATACAAACCTCCCTAGAATTAATTGGATCAAGATGAGATCAGAACTCAACACAACCTAATTAACAACCTAAGCTTACCTCAATCGGTTGTCTCCAGAAGGTATCACCCAATCCGATCCGAGGAGACACGGATCATTCTGTGAACAACTCAAGAAGAAGGAACCGAAGGTCAATCGGCCGAAGACAACCAAATCAAGCCCTAATTTAATGGTACCCAGCGATGTAGAAAGAAAGGGAGAAGAATCACCTAAGACATCTTTATGCCGGCGATCGATGAATCTGGACCGACCTAGTGGCGTCGGATCCAACCAATCCCCTCCAAGATTTGGTGAACAGCGGTGGAAATGAGGTGCAGACCGCTCTTTGAGCAGCACGAGGGGAGGAGAGGGAAGACCTACCAGTCGAAGACGATGCGAGATCCGGCTCCTCACCGTGCCCTAGCCACAACACCTCCGGTGATCGGCCACAAAATCTGTCGAACAACCACTCCTCGGTCGAAGACAATCCGGAGAGGAGAAACACCGATCGGATCTGACCTTAGGGTGTCGATGCTGGCAGAGGAAGGATCGCCGGAGCTAGAGCCTTGCTCCCGTCGTCGTCGCTTGTCCGCGAGAGAGAACAGAGAAAGAAGAGAGGAGAGATCGGCGAAGTGAAGAGGAAGCTCGGGTTTGGGATCGGCGTTGTAAGGGACAAAGAAATAAAAGGAATAAAAAAAAGAATTTATTTAAATAAACATTTCCTCACTTAAACGGGTATCCCAAACAGGCTTTATTTGAACCCACCGACCGATCCCCTCAAAACCCTCCATACGAGCTCCGAAAAATTCCCAAAACATTTCTAAAAATTCCGAAAAAATTTTGTAAGGCTATTTCTCAAATAACCCTATTATTTAAATTTTCCGAGATCTCACAAGTATTCCCAATGTGGTCGACCATATGAATGGAATAAGATTCATTTGACATGGAATGCATTAAATGCATTCAATGTGGCCAGCCATATGAATGGAATAAGATTCATTTGGCATGGAATGCATTAAATGCATTCAATATGGCCGGCCATATGTAGGAATGAGTGATTGCCATTCATTTTTCATCGAATTGAATTTTTCTTCCTCTCTAGGATTCCTCTTGCTCTCCCTCTCCTCCTCCTTGGCTGAAACCTTCAAGAGTGCTAGCACACTCTAAAGGTTTTTCTCCACTCTTTTGTCCGTGTGGATACTTGTAGAAGAGTGTTCATTTGACACTCTTAGAGATCCGACAAGAACTTTGGACGAGCGGGATACACGGAGGGCATCGCTTCAAGGGTAACTTCTTTATCATTTAGATCTAATGTAGATCTCGAGTAGAAAAACATGTACAAGTTTATTTTATTAATTTCACTCAGATCCGGTGGCAAGTTTTTCGGGGTTTCCGCAACGCGAAAAAGCAGTTTTTTGTGGCTCGAAATGCTTACAATACACTACCTTGCCAACCCTTTTGGTGATCCGGTACGACCCCACATAACACGGACTCAACTTTCCCTTCTTTCCAAACCTCATTACTCCTTTTATAGGAGCTACTTTGAGGAACACTAAATCCCCCACATCAAATTCTAATGGTCTACGGTGCACATCCGCATAGCTCTTCTACCGGCTCTGAGCAGTTTCTATCCTCTGGCGAATGTTTTGAATAGCTTTAGTGGTGTCCTCGATAAGATCCGTCTGGAGTCCCATTTCTCTCTTTTCACTGCCTTTGTACTAGCATATAGGAGATCTACATCTCCTCCTATATAGGGCCTCATAGGGTGTCATTCCGATTATAGCTTGATAGCTGTTATTATATACAAATTCTGCTAAGCATGTGTATCGACACCAGCTCCCTTTCAAATCCAAGGCACAAGCCCGTAGCATATCCTCTAGGACTTGATTTACTCGTTCTGTTTGCCCATCTGTTTGAGAATGAAATACTGTGCTAAACCACAGCTTAGTGCCAAGAGCTCTCTGAACACACTCCCAAAAGTGTGAATTGAAGCGACCATCTCTATCAGAAATTATGGTTTCGGGGATGCCATGCAATCTGATAACATCTTTAACATATAGTTGCGCTAATTGTTCTATGGAGTATGATGTTCTGATAGCTAGAAAATAAGCAGACTTGGTCAATCTATCCACTATTGCCCAGATAGCATCAAATCCATTCGTAGTCCTGGGTAGTCCTACTATGAAGTCCATAGATATATCCTCCCACTTCCATTATGGAATCTGGATAGGCTGCAGAACTCCGCCCGGTCTCTGATGTTCTGCTTTAACCTGTTGGCATGTCAGACAAGTACTGATATATCTTGCAATATCTCTTTTCATTCCAAACTACAAGAAGCGTTCCTTTAAATCTTGATACATCTTGGTGGAACCAGGATGCATTGCATAGGGTGCTCCATGGGCTTCGTCTAGAATTTTCTTTCATAGTTCTTCTTGATTAGGGACACAAAGGAGATCACCATAATATAGTATCCCACTGTCTGATACTTGAAACTCCCCATTTTCTCCGTCCTGTATTCCCTGGTTGATCTTATGAATATTAGAATCTTCATCTTGCCCTTCCTGTATCTCGTCAAGCTGGGTTGACACTAATGTCAAAGTGGAGAGTTGCCTATTAATGATTTCAAGCCCAAAATTTTCTATTTCTTTCTAGAGGAGAGTCGCCATGGTAGATAAGGACAATAGAGTGGCACAAGCTTTCCTACATAGTGCATCTGCCACTTTGTTTACCTTCCTTGGATGATAGAGGATTTCACAGTCATAGTCTTTGACCAGTTCAAGTCATCTCCGTTGTCTCATGTTCAGGTCTTTTTGAGTGAAGAAATACTTCAGACTCTGGTGATCTATGTAAATCTTGCACTGAGCTCCATATAAGTAATGCCTCCAAATCTTGAGAGCGAAGACGACCGCTGCTAACTCAAGGTCATGAGTAGGATAGTTCTTCTCATAATCCTTGAGTTGTCTTGAGGCATAGGCGATGACCTTGTCATTCTGCATCAGTACAACCCCGAGTCCCAATTTAGAAGAATCACTATAAATATCGAAGCTTTCGTTATTCTCTGGGAGAGTCAAGATTGAGGCACTAGTCAGTCTCCCTTTCAGTTCAGTGAAACTCTTCTCACAATCCTCTGTCCATTCAAACTTTCGATTCTTTCTGGTAAGCGCTGCCAGTGGTGAGGCGATCCTGGAGAAGTTCTCTACAAATTTCCTGTAGTAGCTTGCTAACCCAAGGAAAATCTTGATTTCACTGGCATTCTTAGGTCTATTCCAGTTACTCACAGCTTCTATTTTTGTCGGGTCTACCATAACCCCATCCTTGGAAATAATGTTGCCTAGGAAGGACACTTGCTTAAGCCAGAACTCGCACTTGGAGAACTTTGCGTACAACTGGCTCTGCTAAAGAATCTGTAATACTATCTTCATATGTTAAGTATGTTCTTCCTGAGTTCTGCAGTAAATAAGGATATCGTCTATGAAGACAATTACAAACTTGTCCAGATACGCCTTGAATACCCTGTTCATCCGATCCATAAAAGTGGCAGGAGCGTTCGTCACTCCAAAAGACATAACCACAAACTCGTACTACCCATACCTCGTTCGGAATGTCGTCTTCAACACATCACCCGCTTTCACTTTCACTTGATGATATCCGAACCTTAAATCTATCTTGGAAAAGACCATGGCACCCTTTAACTGATCAAACATATCATCAATTCTAGGCAGAGGATATCTATTCTTAATGGTTACTTTGTTCAACGCTCGATAGTCCACACACATTCACATGGACCCGTCCTTCTTCTTTACAAACAACACCAGAGCTCCCCATGGTGAGTGACTAGGGTAAATGAAACCCTTGTCAAGCAGCTCCTGTAGTTGTCCCTGAAGTTCTTTCAATTATGCTGGAGCCATGCGATAGGGTGCCTTTGAGATTGGATGGGCACCAGGGATAAGTTCAATCTCAAATTTGATTTCCCTATCCAGAGCCAAGCCTGGCAACTCATTCAGAAACACTTTTGGGAAGTCACATACAACTCTAACTTCCTCTAACTTTTGGTCTCTTTCTTGCTGGGTATTAACCACATGAGCTAGAAACCCGGTACATCCATCGGCTAATATTTTCTGAGATTTTATGGCCGATAAGAATTTCTGGGTCCTCTTCTTGGATTCTCCGATGAACACAACTTAGGCTCTGCCTCAGGTTGGAATAGGACTCTTCGCTTATGACACTCGATGGAAGTACCATACTTGCTTAGAAAGTCCATCCCAAAAATAACATCATATTCAGACATGTTCAGCATTATCAGATCACTATACAGTTCTCTGTCTGTAATTTTGATTGGCACAGCACGCAGCTAGTGCGTAGATGTCATTATCTTCTTGAGGGTAGTGTCTTTAATAACTGTCTGCTTAGGACATCCGGGGGTATACCTATACTTTCAGCAAATACTATGGAAACAAACGAATGGGTTGCCCTAGTATCAAATAGCACAGTTGCATATAGATTAAAAATACGTATCTGACCTGTGACAATCATGGAGGCATTTGCTACATCCTCTCTGATAAGGGAGAAGACTCGAGCATTAGTAGCACTTGGTGGAGCCTCCAATCTACCCTGGCTAATTTGAAGACCCTCCAACGTGCCCTGTGTCTAGTGTAACTGCGCCTGGTTGCCTCCATACTGAACATGTTGTACTAGAGGTAAGTTGCTCTTGGTCGGGCAATACTTGTCTATATGCCCCTCTTGACGACACGTATAACAACCACTAGTGCCCTTGTGACAGATTCCAGGATGCATCTTTCCACACGTGGAACATGTGGCATACTTAGGCTGCTTGCTTACGGATCCTCCCTTCTTATTATTCCACTGCTTTCTCTTGGACCTCCCCTTCCAAGTTGAACCTTGGCCCTGAGTTTTTTGAGTGCCAGAACTCCCTTGACCTTTGTTCCCAATCTCTACTGGCTTCTGCTGCTTGATGCTGTTCAGGTAATGCTCCGTGACCAGGGCACTACTAATCAGATCTTCTGCAGTCTGCGGTCTATTTAATCCGCCAGCTACACTCAGAGCTATCTCTTGCCTCAACTTCTTAAGCATTAGTCTCACCCTTTCTTGTTGTGTGCTGACCAGCTCGGGGCATAAGCGAGCTAGTCTATTAAATTTCTTCATTGCTTCATCTACTAATAAATTTCCTTGTCAAAATTCCATGAACTCATCATAATGTTTATTCATGACTCGCATATGGAAGAACTCTTCGAAGAACTCAGTCTCGAAGTTAGACCAGGTCATATGATCCACTTTTCGTTTTGCCTTAACCCTTTCCCACCAAATTCTTGTGTCACCAGTAAAGTAGAAGGAAGGACACTTAATCTTTTCTACCTCCGGCCAGTCCAGTAGCTCCATTATGCTCTCCAGGGTTTTGAACCATGCCTAGGCATCCCATGGTTCATTGGCGCTAGAGAAATTCTCTGGTTTCAATTTCTACCACTGGATGAGGTACGCTTCTTGCCTCACTACTTTTGCTGGTGCTACAAGTGTAACTGATGGAACTTCGACTATAGTAGGCATCACTATAGTGTCTTTCGGTGGGACAACAGGAGGAGCTTGTTGATTAGGAGTCAGGGTGGCAATAACCTTCTACTGTTCCGCCAATTGTCTCTACAGTTGAGCTACTACTTCTAGAAGATTGGGTTGGGGTGCAGACTCATTCTCCACTAGTTGAGGTTCATTAACTCTCGGCTGTCTAGCCGGTCGTCCTCTAGCCATTTTACATATCCATATACCAATCAGTGAGATATTTCGTCAGCCTATCGTTATTCTTATCTACTATTATTAGTACTTCCATGTATAAGCATGCTAAATCCTAACAAGCATTCTTAATAATCATAACAAAACTAAATGTATAAAGTTATGAAAATGGTAATTTCTTACTTGGAAGCTGCAGGATCAATGCTTGAGGTGTGTGACGGAAGGATGGAACTTGCTCTGATACCAAACTATAACGCCCGCCCTTACTCATACCCTTAAGCTATAGGACAAAAGTTTCTCTTTCCTCGTACATCTAATTTTTTTGGCATTCTTACCTGTTACATGCTGCTTAGTCCATAAATCTATTCTAACCTGTTATGACTGGTAGGACATGACTTGCAGCCACGTAGGGCCGAAGGGAGTCTGAAGCTTCTGGTAACTTTGGGTCGTGTGGCCTTGACAGCTATTGAACTCCCAACTAACACAGGGCACGACCGTGCTAGGGTCGTACGACCGTCACCCTTGGAAGAGGATGAAAGGGGCACGGACGTGTGAACCCACACGACCGTGTCACTTTGGCCGAGAGAAGGAGAGACACGACCGTGTGGAATCACACGGCTGTGTATCATTAGCCGAAGGGAGGAGGTGCCCGGTCGTGTGATTCCTCACAGCCATGTCACCTCGGCCGAGAGAAAGAAGGGCATGGTCGTGTGGAATCACATGGCCGTGTCACCTTGGCCGAGAGTTGGAAGGGCATGACCATGTAGAATCACACGACCGTGTCACCTTGGCCGAGAGGAAGAAGGGCAAGGCCGTTCGAACCCGCATGGCTGTGCCACGAGCCGTGCGGAGGATCCCCCTTCGCTACTGGAAAAGCTTGTTCTCCTATTTTTCACTTTCACTTGCCATTCAAATTCTTCCAAGCCGTCAATTTCATTCTAACCCGATTAGTGCAAGTATCTTATATAAAACGGAGAGAAGAAAACAAACCAAAATTCTACACGTTCCCCGTAGTAACAAACTCTCTGATCTCTTTCCATTGTTCCGCCACACACACATACACCCCCAAGCACTGCTCCTACTGCCTCCTCCTACTCGTGCTTTCCTTTACCTTTATCTGTAGTACAAGGAAATACAAATCTATAAGCGGATGCTTAGTAAGTTGTTGGAATGTATACTAAAAGTATAGCTTTTGTAAACATTTATTTTGAAATAAATAATCACATTGGTAAAAAATTATCTACATTTATGTTAAGTGTAGTTGTTCAATTAATTTATATCGTAGATAACAATGTGTGTGGTGTCACGTATAGAAGATCATATTATCAGTTCTTTATAAATTATAAACAGTTGCTCATGATTAAGATGGAAAGGAGCAAACCGTCGATAAAGTCATAGTGTGATTAGAGATTAGTTTATCTTGACTAATAAATTACACTAGTACACTCTAAGTGCATTGAGTAGGACCATTTTTAGGTAAGTTCTTTTTATATTGACTTGATAAAAGAACTAGACCTTAGTTATTATGAAAGTGGGAGACCAAAACCAATTCCCCCTCTCGGTCCCTATCGTAGCCTCTTGTATATAGAGAATTATACCCACCTATACCCACCTTCTTACCCATCCTAATGGAGCCGGCCAAGCTAGCTTGAAACCCAAGCTAGGGCTGGCCAAGATCAAAGGATTGAGCCAAGTTAATTAGCCGACCATGGCTTGGAGTCCAAGCTTTATTGGCCGGCCATATTAAAAGGGATTTTATTTTTATTTAAATTTTTTCTTAATGTGGATATCATGGTTTTAAGAGAGAGTTTAAAATTTAAATATTTCCTTTTATAGCTTTCTTCAAAAGATTAAGAAAATATTTGAAATCTTTCCTTATTTGTAGATTGAAAGATGGTTTTTAATTTTAAGAAAACTTTCCTTTTTAACCATGTTCATGTTTTAAAAGAAAGTTAAAAAAATTAAATATTCCCTTTTATAAGTTTCTACAAAAGATTAAGAAAAGATTTGATATCTTTCCTTATTTGTAGATTGAAAAGAGATTTTAATTTTTAGAGATAACTTTCCTTTTTGGAAATCGTCCACATGTTTAAAAGAAAGATTTTAATTTATAAAATTTCCTTTTTACAAATCACCATAAAGGAAAAAATTATTGGAGAATTTTTTTTTTAATTTCTAGAAACAAATTAGGAACTTTTAATTCTTGTGTTAATTAAAACTCTCCTAGTTTTGGAGAATTAGAGGTGACCGACCATTACAATTGTGAAAAGGATTTTAATTTAATTAATTAAATTTTCCTTTTCATGGCAAAGTATTAAGGAAGTTTTTTATTTAAATTTCCTTATTTGCCAAGACCAAGGATTATAAAAGAGGGGATAGAGGTGCCTTCATGGCTAACGACTCTATTCTTTTTCTTCCTCTCTCTTCTTCCTTGGTGTGGCCGACCCTAGAGGTTTTCCCTCTCCTCTTCTCTTCTTCTTTAGTGGCCGGTTTTCATCTTCTCTTAGAGCTCTTGTTGATGGCTGGTTCTAGCTAGGAGATGAAGAAGAGAAAGGAGGTTTTGTTTCTAGCATCCCTTGGAGCTTGGTGGTGGTGGTCGGACCTCTACTTCTCTTGGAGAATTGTGGTGGCTGAATCTTGCTTGGAGAAGAAGGTGTCTTAGGTGGATTCTCATCTCAGTAGATCGTTGCCCACACAACGTGCGGGATAAGAAGAGGAATACGGTAGAAGACCAAGAGGTTATTTGCTTACAAAGAAAGGTATAATTAGTAATTGTTTTCCGCATCATACTAGTTTTTCTTTGTATAGTTATTTTTGGAAATACCAAACACAAGAGGCATATAATTCTAGAGTTTTCGGATTTGTTTCGAATTTGTGTTTCTTTTGTTTTATTTTTCGAATTTATGATTCGATTGTTCTTTTTAGTTAAACCTAGAGTTATATAAGGAAATTAAATATTAGCTTTTCTTAAAAGGCTTTGTCTAGGTGGTGGTGGATGCTCCCATACCCAAGAAGGCCATGCACCTCACCATGTAGTCCAAGAAGCCAATTCTGGAAGTTAATATTTAATAAAATTTATAACGTAGGTGGATTTGAATCAATAGTGTTAAGTTTCACTTATGATTCAAATCTAAACCATTAAGAACAGATAAGTTAAATTTGGAATCAATAATGTTAAGTTGATTGCTAGTTTAACTTCTAAAGAACACAATAGGTTGTTTAGGAAAGGTTCAACACTTGTACAAAATTTTTGTACAGTGGAACTAGTACGATCTTCCTAGGACCAACCAACAATTAGTATCAGAGCTAGGGTTTGCCTCTGTGTGTTTGGTTTTCAAATAGATTATGCACATGTCCTACATAATTTAGGCAGGATAATAGTTGGATGTGCTAAATTTGTGGTTGCAGACTCCAACTATTATGGCATATAGATATTGTGTGTGATTGGACCCTTGGACATGTCAACGGAATTATTTTGTGTGTGCATGATTGTATATATTAAATACAGCAGGAGCTGTATTAGTTTTAGAATTTTACTTTTTTGTTCGATCTAGAATACATGTACATTCCTTTATGGAATATAGGATCGTTATATGTAAAATTCTATTTTTGTTGTGGATCATATCTTTGCAAGGCGTGGTGCTATTGGAGGACCAGAGACGCAGCGGAATAAGGAGCAAGATAGATGCGACAACTTGACCCAATGGCGGTGGCTAAAGATGGCAGCAGCTAGGGATGGAGCACACGGAGGACAGTGATAGAAATGCCATAATAGTTGGAAAATTAATTTCCATATTTATTGCTTTTATTTACTGTGATGTGTGTATAATGTATGCTAGCATAAGTTAAAATCCTCATTTTAAATAACTAAGTGGGAGAGGGATTTTAATAAATTCCACGGTCCCCATTATTGGTTTGTAAGTGATGCAACAAGCTTGCGTGTTGGCTCTGAGTGCCTCCCTCCACAATGGATGAGTTTGTTGCGTATCACTAGATCAAACTTCCTTTATGGATGGTTATAGGAAATTATTTAGGAGCGTGTTATCTTCTCCAACTGAAGGGGCATAATCCTATTTAATAGACTAAGTATCAAGTAATGGTATACACTTAGACGCATTCAATAGTATCCTCCCCAACGGAGTCAATACTATTGTTTTGCGGGACCAAATCAAAACCAACTATTAATTTGCCATAAAGTTTAATAAAACCCCCTCTTACAAATTTTTGAATTTGTATACGTCCACACTAATGTGGCATACAAAATTCACGGTATTTGAGGTAATTTTATTTGTCATAAAGTTAGGTTGATAATATAAAATGGGTAATGCCTCCTCTTACAAACAATTGAATTTGTATACGTCCAGACTAACGTGGCATACAAAATTCATGGTGTTTGAGGTAATTTAAGGTTGACAAGATAATTAATGGGTAAGACCCTCCTCTTACGAATGTTGAATTTGTATACGTCTACACTAACGTGGCATGCATAATTCCCAGTGTTTGAGGTGTTGATGAATTTAAATAATATTGTTTGTGAAATCAATGTTATTTTAAATTCAAAGTTTTGACCAAATATTCGATCAAAAACAGACCAACTATTAATTTTATTCATCATAAAGTAAGGTTGGCGAGATAATAAAATTAATGGATAAAATATCCTCTTTGATTTTGTATACATCCTCACTATCGTGGCATATAAAATTCACGGGGATTTTTAAGGAGTTGGTCTTGACCAAATATTTTTGTGATTCTTAGGTTTTCAAATGTTAGTCAATCCCTTAGTTGTTATACTATAGAAAAGACTTAGTAGTCCCAATTATAATGATTGGAAATAGGACTTGGACATTAAGGTGGACTGCCCTCTTAGAACATAGAATAATATAGGTGTATTTTATTCATTAGTTGATACATGATTAGTGGTGTTATCTATCGGTACCTGGTGAGTAGATACAGGAGTCACTGATCATGTCTGTAATTCATTGGAGGAGTTCCAGGAAACCCGACAACTATATGAAGGGAAATCACCGTCTATATGGGCACTGCTGCAAAAGTAGTAGCTGTTGCAGTGGGAGGTGTTTATCCTCCGAGAGGAATAAAACATGGACTTGAAGAAATTATCTTTAAGTATCAAGTTTAGAAAGAAATTAATTTCAGTTTCTAAACTATTCAAAGAACTTGATATTCTGCCTCTTTAATAACAAAGTTGTTATCAAGATAAAGAGAGAAGTTATCTGTTCTGGTATGCTGGTTGACAATTTATAATCCAATAACTCCCATGATATAATAAATGGAAATTAATGACACATCTTCTAACTTTAATAAGAGAAAGCAACCTTCGGAAATAAACTAATCTTATCTTTGGCATCTAAGGCTAGGTTATATTAACTTGAGTAGGATTCAAAGGATAATAATCAATGAACTCTTGGGTTCATTGGTAGTGGAAATCTTTCCAATCTACGAGTCTTACTTGGAAGGAAAAATAACCAAGAAGCTTTTAAGTATAAGGGGTATAGAGCCAAAAATATGTTGAAATTGGTTCATTCTGATTTGTGTGGATCTATGACTATTCAGGAAAGAGGTAGTTTTGAATATTTCATTAATTTTATAGACAACTATTCAAAATACGAGTATATTTACTTGATGCGCTGCAAGTCTAAGTGCTTTGATAAGTTCAAAGAGTATTAGGCTGATGTGGAGTAACATCAAGGTAAAAGTATCAAGACACTACGCTGAGATCATAGTGGCAAGAACCTCTTGGGAGAGTTTAGGAGTCACTTATCTGAAGACGGGATTCAATCCCAACTAACTGCACCTGGTACACCCCAACAGAATGGTGTAGTAAGAAGGTATAAAACTCTTATGGAAATAGTTAGATCATTGATGAGTTATTCAGAATTACCAAAATTTGTTTTGAGGATATACACTGGAAACGGAAGTGAAGATAGTACCTTCTAAGTTAGAACTCTCTACTCTCATAGAATTGCAGAATGGGCGTAAGCATAGTCTGAAGTATATTTGGATTTGGGTGGTCTAGCACATGAGAGACACTGATAAGTTGGATAGGAGTTCACTTGTTTGTAGGTTATCCTAGAGAAACGAAAGCAGGTTTATAGTCCTAAAAATCAAAAGGTCATTGTTAGCACCAATGCACGATTTTTAGAAGAGGACTAGGTAATAAACCATAAGCCCATAAGTAAATTTGTTCTTAAGGAAATAATAAAGGACACGTCTAATCTAATACCAACTGTACAAGATGAAATATCACAAGAAACTGCAACACATTTCACAGATGATACATAATTGCAGAAAGTGTCTCGTCGTAGTGGAAGGGTTGTTAGGCAACCTAAAATATTTATGTTTTGGGAGAGTCTTTGGACTTGATCCCTGGTGAACATGAACCTAATTCCTAGACATATGACGAAGCACTCCAAGATAAAGATGCAGCATTTTTAAAAAGAGCAATGAATACAAAATTAGAATATATGTATTCTAATAAAGTCTGGGAGCTTTCAGAACCATCAAATAGTGTAAAAGACATTGGGTGTAAATAGATCTACAATAGGAAAAGAGGGGTAGACAGGAAGGTGGAAATTTTCAAAGCAAGGCTTGTTGAAAAAAGAAACTTTTTCGCCGGTAGCCGTGCTTAAGTCTATCCGGATTCTTTTATCTATATGGACTATGAGATTTGGTGAGTGGATGTCAAGACATCTTTCCTTAATGGAAGTCTTGAATAAAACATCCATACATAGCAACCAGAAGGGTTCATTGCAAAGAGCAAAGAGCATCTAGTATGTAAGCTCAATCGGTCTATGGACTGAAGAAAAGCTTCACGGTCTTGGTTCATCTGGTTTAATGAAGTAATCCAAACCTGTGGATTTATTCAGTGTCCAGATGAGTCTTGTGTATACAAGTAGAGTGATGGAAGCGTGGTGGTATTTCTTGTACTATACATAGATGACATTTTTGGTAGTTGGAAATAATATCAAAATGTTGTCGGAAGTAAGGGTATGGTTGTCCAAACAAATTCGATATAAAGGACTTGGGAGATTAATGCACATATTCTTGGGATCAAAATAATAAGGGATCACAAGAAAAGAATAATTTTCTTATCCCAAACTTCATATATCGATACAATCCTTGCTCGTTTTAGCATGCAAGACTCCAAGAAAGGTTTTCTACCTTTTAGACATGGAGCAAACTTTATCTAAAGAGAAGTCTCTGAAGACACCTAAAGAGATAGAAGACATGAAGGCAGTTCCTTATGCTTCGGCTATCAGAAGCCTAATGTATGCTATACACGAGATTGGATATCTGTTCTGCCCAGGGCATAGTTAGCAGATATCGAAGTAAACCAGGACCGGGACATACACTATACTGCCGTAAAGCATATATTAAAGTACCTTAGAGGGACAAGAGATTATATGCTAGTTTACTAGGCATATGATTTGATCCCTGTGGGTAACAAGGATTTTGACTTCTAATCAGATAGGGACAATAGTAAGTCAACCTCGAGGTTTTATGTTTACTTTAGGAGGTAAAGCCATAACAATGAAGGAGTGTTAAGCATAGATGTTGATCCTGTCTGAGAAGCTTGACAAAACGGAAAGCTGGGAGAAGAAACCTACTGCTGGCGAAGAATAATACCTATAGAACACCGATCCGAGAAACCCAAAGCGGATCTAAGAGAATGAAATCCCGGAATGTCCTTCTGATGCGAAGCTCCAATGGTGAGAAAGAAATCCGACCGAAGAGAACCCAGATCCGGAGCTTCCAAAGCCTCCTACGTACAAGAGACTAACCAACACTATCGTCAGTGACCTAAGACCGGGGTGGGAATCCCTATCTAGGCCCTCCGACGCTTAAGTCAGTGATCTCTCTTTGTGTGGGAAAAAAGGAAGAAGAAGATGAATAGTATTTGAAAACTAGGGTTATGAATGTGAGCAGTGATGTGAACTTACCTGGCCAACGGAGAGGATTCTCCTTTTTATACCACTTCATATAACCTTCATAGTCATAAAGTGGACCCCGGTTTGTTAGAGTTTGTTATGAGATGACGTAAGCCATGTACTTACACAAAATAGCTTTTAAGGAATCTTCTTTGTACCCCAGATGTACCTTCTTTGTAGCCTAGTGCCTATAGAAAAGTCTAGAAACATTCTTCCCTCCAAATTAGCAAACCTGTTATATAATCACATACTACAGATATCTTCATTAAGCTATTTATGAATATTCTTAAGATATTTGTTCTCGCCCTTTCCTATAAGATATATAGAGATATATTTATCGTCCATACTTGCCTACTTTGTTCTTATTATGTTACAAACAACCCGATATTATGTTATGATCTGTAGTGAACAGGATTGAACCTAATTTATGTCCAAGCTGGTTATTGCTATTGTTCAATATAGATCATAATCACCCAGTAATATACTATAAATTCTGTAAAGTCCTGCATCTTTTCATACCCGGGCGATCATATACACTAAACTAATACTAGTCTATGTCCAGATGTGCTAACTCAAACAATCCTGGTTTATCTATCTTAAACGTGTAAACCCGACCAATATTGGCCTATCTCTCTTAAGGTATTATATTGGCCTATCTTTCTTAAGGTATTATCCCGTCCAATATTGGCCTATCTTTCATAAGGTATTATCCCGACCAATATTGGCCTATCTTTCTTAAGATATTATCCCCACCAATATTGGCCTATCTTTCTTAAGGTATTATCCCGACCAATATTGGCCTATCTTTCTTAAGGTATTATTCGGCCAATATTGTCCTATCTCTTAAGGTATTATCCCGACCAATATTGGCCTATCTCTCTTAGGGTATTATCCCGACCAATATTGGCCTATCTTTCTTAAGGTATTATCCCGACCAATATTGGCCTATCTTTCTTAAGGTATTATCCCGACCAATATTGGCCTATCTTTCTTAGGACATTATCCAGACCAATATTGGCCTATCTTTCTTAGGGCATTATCTCGACCAATATTGGCCTATCTTTCTTAGGGTATTAACCCGACCAATATTGGCCTATCTTTCTTAAGGTATTATCCCGACCAATATTGGCCTATCTTTCTTAAGATATTATCCCGACCAATATTGGCCTATCTTTCTTAAGGTATTATCCCGACCAATATTGGCCCATCACTACAAGAAAAACCCTCATAGACATCGATGGAACAACAACGGTTTTAAGCAAAAACCGATGTCTTTGAATATTTTACACTGGTTTTTCCAAAAATCGGAGTCTATAAGCGCAGATTTTCACTCATAGACATCGATTTTTAAGCCGATGTCTATGAGCGCCTTTTTTTCATTAATAGATACCGATTTTAACAGCGGTTTTTAAAACCCGGTGTCTATGATAAAATAAAATAATATAAATTTTCCACCAATACTTAGCCGAATTTTGCAACACTTCACTCTTCCCTCTAAACCTAAACCTATATCGCGCCGTCCACCGTATACCGTTGCCTCATCTCCCTCATCCCCTTCCAAGATCGACGCCCCTTCCTCTCCCGATCAGGATCAACACAGGACGCCCTTGCTTCTTCGTCCAACCACACTGCATCTCCTCCAACTCTTCCCTTTGGGTGAGAAGAGGTTGCCTGTGTGACTTGGAGTCGTCGTCGTGTCGCTATAACTCACCCTCCTCCACTCTTTCTCGATCCCATATCTGGTAACCTCGATTCCTCATCTCCTTCTTCTGATTTGATCCCTCCATGTTGATCATCGCGTGGCCAGGACTGATCGGAGCTCCTTGCTTGCTGATTTTGCTGCTCACGGTAGGATTCGACGCTGCCTCCAGGTTTGTTATCAACTAATCGGTCGACATGGTGAGGGGGAAGACACAGATGAGGAGGATAGAGAACCTGGCTAGCTGGCAAGTGACCTTTTCCAAGCACCGGAGAGGCCTTATGAAGAAGGCCTTTGAGCTCTCTGTGCTAGATTAAAACGGGCCATTGTGTCCTAAGAACCCTAAGATACTCCCGCTATGGGTTTAGGGCTGCTGCACTTTGATGGTCACGTCGTCGACAATGATGGACCGACTCCTGAATCCGGACGTGGGCGAGCAGAGGCTGCTTGTGTGGTCTCGGTTCCCGACCCATGGAGTCGCTTGGAACTCTCTACGTCACCTCAAGGTATCAGTGCCACGCTCACTCAATTTCTTGCTTCTTGTCTTCTCTCAGATGTGAGTGGATCCTGCAGGAGGGTGATTTGGCTGAGCGACGCCGATAAAGGGAAAGGGTATGCGGTGGATTTCTTGTCGTTGTCCCTCCACGCTGTATCAAGGGACCTGGAGACCTACCCCTTTCCTTGTATCTATACTCAGATATTTGATCTATAACTGAGTTTGGGGCGGTTCTACCTGAACTTCTATTGAATCCAAAGGATCAAAATTACAAAACGTAGCTTTTTTTCTTTTTTTGTTTATCTTGAACATTAGAAAGCTTTCTGTGTTTTTTTGGAGAATTCATTGTGGTGCTCGATAATGCGCTATTTTCCCTCACTGATTGGTAAACTTGAACATTTGTTGCCTCTGACTTGAATTTTCTAAGCATGAATTAAGGGGCTACCGGTAAGCTGGTTCTTGGATAGCTACATGTTGGTGCTTGAGGTTGCCTATTTGAGTTGGTGATTACTAGCTGAGAATGGTCCTTTATAGTAATAATGTCCTGAAGGATTTGAATTATTTGAGGGGCAAATTTGAGTTACACCATTGAGGATAGTCAGATTGGATGATGGCTCCTGTGCTATTTTTTGCTTTATTGCTTATGTACTGTTTGCTGGATTCTTCATCAGATCGAGATAGGAGACGAAGATGAAGAGTCTGAAAGCTCAGATTCAGAAAGTAATGATGATTTGGAATTGTCAAAAGTCACTGAAATGAGACTTCTTCCTTCAGGTGCTGGAAAGTGTATCCTTGCTATCATGCATGCCTCATATTGTTTTCATTTGTGGCAAGTTCATTGATTGATGCATTTTCATGTATAAAGTAGGCGTTGCTGAATCTTTTGTGGTCAACTTTCTATTTAATGCTATTATGAGTGTGTTTGTCAAAGTAGGAAAGAATCTGATGCAGTTGGCATTGCTTCATCATGGATTTTAGTTATGGCATAATAATACAATTATGAATGTCATCTTATCTTATTGTTCTGATTATCCTGCAAGTTCATTGCATCGATCTTTAACTCATTGATTGCATATTCTGGGACTGTGTTTGTCTTCTTATCAAGTCCCATCTTTCACTAAGAGAAAAATCTCTATGCTTTTTATATGGTTGTTAAGTTCAGATCATCCTTGCGTGTTGCTTTTTTTTCTTTTCTTGATGCTGAAAAAACCTTAGAATTTGGGTTTGGTCAATTGTTTCTTTCATATTCTGTATCTTGGTAATATAAAAATATTACATACTGGGTAATCATATGTTGTACAATGTTGATCTACAATGCTAGTAGCAATTATGTTTGTGAATCATGCTGTTAGTGTGTAGGTTGTACCAAGCAGTGATTTAGCTCTCTTCTGGTTGATTTGCAACATCATGGTAATTAGTATATTTGATCCTTAAAACATTTTACTGTGCTCAAGACCAAAGGAGGCAGTAAATTTTTGTACTTGTTAATGTTAATTTGAAGAAAATATTAATAGTAAGCCATTTGGAAATTATGAATGGAACAACGTTAGAATCGTTTATAATGCATTTTTAGAAAATGAGAATATCATATACAATAAAACATTGGTATCATATACAATTAAACATTGGCCCTTGCGTATTCCCAGGATATGTTAATGTCGTAGACAACATTCCATAGCTTTCTACTTATATTTCCTTCTAACAACTAAAAAAAACCTTTTAATAGATTCTGTTGATTCAATTGTTCATGTTCCTTGAACAATGCTTGATGTATATTTATTTATCAAGTGATGAAGAAGCTTATGACTAGTCTGTTTCACTTTTTTTTGTGTTTCCCAAGTAAAAGGTATGTTATTATTATTATTAAAGTCATAAACCGTATTCTTTCTGTCTGTTGTTCTTCATCAAGCAGGATGGACTGCAAGCACATTTAAGAGAAGGAACCAGTAATCCACTACATAAGCACAAAGAAACCACATCCTCGATGCCAGTTGCAGGTAAGTGCCCTATCTATTGCAGTTGATCTTTCGTTGTTGATTTTTTTGCTCATTACAATGACATCCTATCAGGTTGCCTAAAAATTCTCCAAGTTGGACGGGTTGTATGCGACGCCTTGCTTACAATAGAAATTGATCAAATGAATTTGGCATCATCTACAAACATAAAGTCAACAATGGTAGAAGATTTTTACAGAAGTTGACTGAAAATGGCAACACTGCTCCCTGCAACTATAAGCTTGATATAATTTTTCAAGGTGATTTAGCCCCTGGCGGTGATTTGTCATCAGCCAATGCGATTTAGGCATCATAGTTAAATATCTTTTTATGTTGTAAGAAGAATATTTGTGTAATTTGTGGATATGGACTTGATGTGTACAATATCTATTATCTTTTTATATTGTAAGAATAATATTTATGTGTTGGTTATATGGATATTGACTTGGTGTGTTTAGATACACCGATGTATAATAATAATAACTAAATTTTGTACTATTAAAATGTTGTATAATATCGGGGTTTCACTATTTCAGAAATCAAATCGGCGTCGTTAAACAATATTGATATTACATCGGTTTTCCACCGCTGTCAAAACTGGTGTTATTAACATATAATATTACATTGGTTTTACACCGTTGATGAAACGGTGTCGTTAAGTGACACTACACCGGTTAATAACCGATTCGAACACCGGTGTTGTTAAGTGATACTACACCAATTTTAACTCGATGTCTAAAATGGCAGACCTTTTACATCGCCTTCATAGACATCGGTCGAAAATGTAATAGACACCGGTGGAAAACCGATGTCTATGAGGGTTTTTGTTGTAGTGCATCTCTCTTAAGGTATTATCCCGACCAATATTGGCCTATGTTTCTTAAGGTATTACTCCGGTCGATATTCATGCTTGCTTAACTCTACTATCTCCTTTTTACCGAGGACCCACTTGACCTAACCCATATCACTAGCCTTCCCTCCATGTCTAGTCGAAGGAGGTGTCAACCGACTGACTAGACATGAGTTTTTATTTTTTTTCTTATTCTTTTCCCATCTTTCTTTATTACACTTGGTAAACTATGCACTTTTTCCAGAACTTCCTTGATTATGATTGGCTTTTCGACGGTAAGAAAATGTTGGAGGCGCACGACGACGCGTCACCAACCCTTACATGATTCGATTTGTCGCACGACGAGGAGTCACAGTCGTCAAGCTGTTGTTGTAAGTGTTTTTAATTATATGTTATTAACTTTTTATCACTTCCTCTAAACACATTATTATTTTGTTTAGTTCCTTGCCTCATGTCCTCATTTAGACCAGCTGCTCATTGCTCTGGAAAGGAATAATAATAAATTAAGGGCCCAAATAGAAGCTTTGAAAGTTATTCTTCCTCCTTCCCACAATGATCTCCCTTAATTATGAGAAAAATAGCCTTATAGAATCAACAATTGGATGCTCTGAAGAAAGAACTGTAGCATCGACACCAATTATTAGAAAACAAAGAGCTTAAGAGGAAAACCTTGGAGTTACAAGTGGCTCGGTTAATCTCCAGCCTCCAAGTGGAAACTACTTTGAAGGACAAAGCTATTTCAGATGTTTCTCATAAAAATATTGTCTTAGAGAAAGTAGAGAGGCTTTATAATATTTTTCTTTCTGAGCAGGTTCAAGATTTATTATCAAAAGAATTTGCTCTTCTACAAGATCAAGACCAAAGAAAGGCTCAGGATGCAGAGATATCCTCACTCCAAAAAGAACTAGAACAACTTAAATTGGAAAGAGACACTTTCAAAGATGAAAATACTAAACTACAAGCCGAATTTCAGAGTTATAAGGAGCATGAGGAAGACCGATGGGAGGACAAGCGTTTTGCCTATCTGAGGTCTTCGAAGTTTAATGATGAATATGTCAGTCGTATAATAGGGACTTTAAATCATTCTGTGGCAGGGGTTATTCAACAATTAAGGGAAGGTGGTTATCTATCTCGAGAACCCCCCTCTCTATTCATAAACCATCACAGACTTAATCAGGAATTGTCCGAAAACTTGACAAGCAATTTTGAGCAAGCATGATTATGTATTCATAAAAGACTAGTAATTAAATACTTGCATTTTTGTAAAAATTTGTACTTACCTGCTTTCCTGACCTTTGTTATCTTGCTACTACTTCCTTTGAAATGTTCATGAGAGATGAGAATAAGTACTGTCTTTGCTACGACTCCCTTTGAAGTAATCATGAGAGCTAAGAATAAGTACTATCCTGTTCAAGAATTCTTTCTTATTTCTCGAAGTTAGGCACTGTTTTGACAAACTCCTCTATTTGTGGTATCTAATCATATGATATGGAATAGTAAGACTTTCCATAAACTTCTTGGTCTTTATTCAGGCTCGATTGTATATAAAGAATTCCAAAGGCCTCAGTGCTTCCAAGGGATGTGTAACCCTAAACAATCTTTTTATGAAGAACTCCATAGGATTTATGTGTTCTTGGTCGGGCGTACAATCCCGAGTGATTTTAGATAAAGAACTTCATATGGTTGTAACTTCTGATGGGGAATGTAATTTTGAAGGATTATATATATAAAGAATTCCTCTGAACTTTGGATCCAGGTCAGGAGTGTAATACCCAGTGATCTTTATAAAGAAATCCAGATGACTTTGAATCTAGGCCAGGTATATAATCTTGAATGATTTAATATGAAGAATTTCAGCAACCTTTGGCCGGGCGTATAATCCTGATTAATTTGAGTCAATAGAGTCCTGTGCTCTATCATATTTTGATCAGGTACTCAACCCTGCATAACTTTGCTAATGATAGTTTAAAGTCTCCGGTTCCTCTCAAGGAGACCCATCTGGATTACTTCAGGAGATTTCCCGATCGACTGTGTTTATGATAGTTTAAAGTCTCCGGTTCCTTCCAAGAAGACCCATCCGAATTACTTCAAGAGATTTCCCGATCGACTATATTTATGATAGTTTAAAGTCTCTGATTCCTCCCAAGAAGACCCGTCCAGGTTATTTCAAGAGATTTCTCGATCGACCCGTCCGTGTTTACCTCAAGAAGACCCGTCCGGGTTATCTTTGAGAATCCTTAAGGTAGCCTGGTCGGTTCCTCCTTAAAATCCCCCGATTGACAGATGCTTGAGAGGAATAATGGTCGGTGATCATCATGTTGTTTAAACCATGTTCTATTTTTTGGGTGATATTTGGCCTGCACTGTATTCACAAAATTATATGAAGTACATAAATTACAAGCATACTTATCATCTTTTTGCAGAACCGAATGGAGGGAACTTGCTTAAAATAAATTCGATTTGTTCCCTTGGACATGCTAAGCTTCGCCTGCTTAAGTGATTGGAATATACTGGGGAGGAATTAATTCTCTCATTGAAGGATATTTATATTTCTCAGTCGATATAAACTTGTTAAGTATGGTAGGGATGTAAATGATTTGAACTCCATGGACGCTCGAGAATTCTTCCTTCTGCATCTTGGAGATAATATGAACCCGATGCAAGTTTTTCTACTACCTTGTAGGGGTCCCCCCTATTGTGGTGCCAATTTGTTAACATCCCCAGCGGGCTTGACACATTTCCATATTAGATCTCCCACCTGAAAGAATCTTGGGATGACTCTCCTATTATAATTTTGCCTCATTCGTTATCGGTATGATGTGAGACTAGTTGCAGCTTTGTCTCTAATTTCTTTTATCAGATCTAGTTCCATAAGTTGTCAACCCGCATTGTCATCGTCATATAGTTGTCTTATGTCAGATTCTACGCCTACCTCTATAGGAATGACAACTTCTCCCCCATAAACCAGTTGGAAAGGAGTGATCCCTGTAGCTTCTCGGGGTGTAGTACGATATGCCCAAAGAACACTAGGTAGCTCATCTACCCAACTGCCACCAACATGATCTAGTTTAGTTTTTAGGCCCCTTATAATTTCTTTGTTAGTTACTTCTGCTTGCCCATTACTTTGTAGATATGTCACAGAGGTAAATGCTTGAGTAATGTCGTAGCTTTTGCACCAGTCTAGGATTCTGTCTCCTTGAAACTGCCTTCCATTATCATAAACTAATTTATGAGGAATACCATATCTGCATACAATAATTTTCCATAGGAATTTAATAACTGCATCTTCAGTAATCCGAGCTAAAGGTTCTGCTTCTACCCATTTATAGAAATAATTCACTGCTATTAATAAAAATCTTCTTTGTGCAGTTGTCATAAGAAATGTACTAACTATATCAATGCCCCATTGATCAAAGGGACAGGAAACTATAGAGGTTCTTAACAAATGTGTAGGATGGTGTGAAATATTCTGATGTTTCTGACAAGAAATACAAGTTCTTACAAATTTAACATCATCTTCATGTAAAGTAGGCCAGAAATATCCTGTTAATAAAATTCTGCGGGCTAAGGACCTTCCTCCTATATGACTGTCACATGAGCCCTGATGAACCTCTTGCAAGATATACTGTATATCTTCTGTTCTAATATATTTAAGCAAAGGTCTAGAGAAAGTCCTTTTATATAACTATTCTCCTATCATAGTATATTGAGCAGCCCTCTTCTTAAATATCCTTGCTTGTTCTACATCAATTGGAAGAATACCTTGCCGCAATTATAATATGATTTGTGCCCTCCAGTCACCTTGTATCTCTACATCAGCCTGTCTTTCAATACAAGATACTAACAATGTCTACTTAATCGGCTGATCCAGGCTCCATGGTGTTATAGTAGAGGCCAATTTAGCTAATTCATCTGATACTTGATTCTCAGATCGAGGAACTTTTTTGTATATTTACTTCTACAAATTGAACCTTCAATTTATCAAATGCCTCAGCGTACTACCTGAGTATGTCATTATTGATTTCAAATTTACCTGATAATTGTTGGGCTGCTAATTGAGAGTCAAAATAGAAGTAAACCCAAGTTGCTTCCCCAAGTGTTGTAAGGAACATCCGACACTTCACACCATCAGGAAATTGTTAGAATAATGCAACATTCTCAAATTTTAATAGATGATCCTCTGGATCTGTAGTCCCAGTGTACTCGCCGATTTGTAAATTTTGATACCGCTTAGGAAGCGGATCATCTAGCATGCTTTGAGAGAATGGAGAGATGACTTTTTCTAGTGAGCTATCACTAGTTATTATTTTAACTTTACGCTTTTCTCTATCTGGTGCTTCGCCAGAAGATTCCTGAAATATAGGCCTCCATCATCCTTGCTCCATAGGAGTGCGAAGAAAGGCTCGCGGATGCCTTGTCGGAGAAACCGTGGCTGCAGGAAAATATACATGTTCTTCCTCTTCCGACTCTTTTCCCTTTCGGTGCTCGGTAGTTGAAATTGCTGGATTATGAGCTACCTACAGAGTGGCTCCAGTATGAGCTTGTTGTTGTTGTAGAGCCTTTTGCACATGAGTGTTGATGAGGAAATCTAGATCCTCACTGCTAATGGTGAGTAGATTTGATTTTCCAGCCTCTTCCATCTTGTAGTCTCAGATTCAGGTGAAGTTTCCCACAGACGGCGCCAAATTTGATCCTGTCTGAGAAGCTTTACAAAACAAAAATCTGGGAGAAGAAACCTACTGCTGGCGAAAAATAGTACCTATAGAACACCGATCCAAAAAACCCAAAGCGGATCTAAGAGAATGAAATCTCGGAATGTCCTTCTGATGCGAAGCTCCAATGGTGAGAAAGAAATCCGACCGAAGAGAACCCAGATCTGGAGCTTCCAAAGGCTCCCGTGCACAAGAGACCAACCAACACTATCGTCAGTGACCTAAGACCGGGGTGGGAATCCCTGGCTAGGCCCTCCGACGCTTAAGTCAGTGTTCTCTCTTTGTGTGGGAAAAAAGGAAGAAGAAGATGAACAGTATTTGAAAACTAGGGTTATGAATGTGAGCAGTGATGTGAACTTACCCCGCCAACGGAGAGGATTACCCCTTTTATACCACTTCATATAACCTCGGTAGTCATGAAGTGGACCCCGGTTCATTAGAGTTTGTTATGAGATGACGTAAATTGTGTATTTGTGGAAAATGGTTTTTAAGGAATCTTTTTTGTACCGCAGATATACCTTCTTTGTCGTCTAGTACTTGCAAAAAAATCTAGAAGCCTTTCTCCCACCACATTAGCAAATCTGTTATACTATCACACACTACAAATATCTTTATTAAACTACTTTATTTGAAATATTTACTTCTGTCCTGTTTCATAAGTTATTTCAGAGTACATCAGGCATTCCTGCTCGCCCCTCCTATCTTTGTTATATCATAGAAAGCTTAATATAACATTGCTCCTTGTATCGGTCGAAATCAAACTCAGACTAGGTCCGATCAATTATTATTACCTCTCACGATGCTTCTTGGGCAATGCCGGTCTGCACCCCTCTAAGTTTATTACCCTAGCTGATATTGGGCTGTATTTTATTAAGTATGTAATCTCGGCCAATATTGGCATATCCTTTTCAAGGTATTATCCAGCCAAGACTGGCCTACCTCTTTTAAGGTATGTTCCGGTCGGTATTGGCCTGCCTCCTTGGAGGTATATCCCGTCCGATATTAGCCTACCTTCCTGGAGGTATATCCCGATCAATATTGGCCTACCTCCTTTGAGGTATATCTCGGCCGATATTGGCCTACCTCCTTGGAGGTATATCTCGATCGATATTGGCCTACCTCCTTTGAGGTATATCTCGGCCGATATTGGCCTACCTCTTTGGAGGTATATCCCGCTCGATATTGGTCTACCTCCTTGGAGGTATATCTCGGCCGATATTGACCTACCTCCCTGGAGGTATATCCCGATCGATATTGGCCTACCTCATTTGAGGTATATCTTGGCCGATATTAGCCTACCTCTCTGGAGGTATATCCCGCTCGATATTGACCTATCTTCTCAACTCGGATATCTCCTTTCCCTTCCTCATCGGGGATCCATGAAACCTAATCCATATCAGCGGGCCTTGGAGTATGAGTCATCACAGGCTCCAAACCAAGTAAAACCAACACTTATTAGCATTTCTTTTATCTTACTTTCCATTTCTACTGCATTTATTCTGTGTTTTTCGAATAGTATGAAAAATTCATGAGCGTTATTCATCCCCCCTAGTGCAACGATCCTACAATTGGTATCAGAGTGAGACCTCTCTGAATTTGTACAACTATTGTTCGAGTATTCTTTATCATTGCTTTCTCGTCTGTTTTTGATAAAAAATAACCTCTTTTGACAAATTTTCCATATGTCTAAATTGGTATGCCTTTTTTCCATTTTCAAATTTTTACCATATGTCAGAATTGGTCTAATAATAACTCCACCCATGACTACCGGTCATGGTCGGTCCTAAGCTCGGATAAGGAGGAGGGTTGCGTTAGGTTGCCGACTAGCATCAAAACTATGGAAAATATTCAATGAATGGATCCATTAAACTATTGTGTTAATGCTAGGGTGTTCCTCAGAAGGAATGCATTGCAGGCTCTGACTGTAATGTCTCGGCAAGGACCGTTACATCTCCAAAACTCGGGTGTAGTGCTAAATATGCAAGAGTTTGCATTACAGGGTCCAATTGTAATGTCTCAGCAAGGACTGCTACATCTCCATGAGAACTAGGGTGTAGTGTTAAATATGCAAGAGTTTTCACACCATAGGTTGGATAAGAATAAATATGATAGGAAAACTAATAATCTAAGATTTGGAACATGGAACATAGGAACTCTCACCGGTAAATCAATTGAGGTAGTTGATATGATGATTAGAAGAAGAATTAGTATTTTATGTGTACAAGAGACAAAATGGATTGGCGAGAAGGCAAAGATGATAGAGAACTCGGGGTTTAAGTTATGGTATACTGGAAAGAGTAAAGCAAGAAATGGAGTGGGTATTATTATAGATAGTTTGTTAAAGGATGAAGTTGTAGGAGTAGTTAGAAAAGGGGAAAGAATTAAAGCCCTTAAGATAATAGTGGCAAAAGAAACTATGAACATAATTAGCATATATGGACCACAAGTAGGATTAGTTGAAGCTACCAAATCAAGATTTTGAGAGGACTTAGGTGAAATATTACAAAATATTTCACCAAATAAAATTATTTTAATGGGAGGTGATCTAAATGGGCATGTCAGAGTGAAAAATGAGGAATATGAGAGTTATGGATTTGGAACGAGAAATGAGGAAGGGAAAACCATATTAGATTTTATGATAACATATGACCTTATATTAGCTAATACATTTTTTAAGAGAGGAGAAGAACACTTAGTCACATTCAAAAGTGGGAATAATAAATTACAAATTGACTTTCTTATGGTTAGGAAGAAGGATAGGAAGATTTGTAAAGATTGCAAAGTCATCCTTAGAGAAAGCTTAACTACCTAGTGTTGGATATATGCCTCAAACATAGTATCAATAGAAGGAAAATATATATGATTCCTAGAATTAAGTGGTGGATGTTAAAGGATTCGAAGTAAAATATATTTAAGGAGAAGGTAGAAGTACAAGCATTAGGTGAAATATACGATGACTCTAATACAACATGAGATAAGATGATATTAAAGTTGAAAATAGTAGCTAAGAGTGTACTCGGTGAGTCAAAGGGACATGCACCACTAAGTAAGGAATCTTGGTGGTGGAATAAGAAAGTACAAGAGAAAGTGAAGGAAAAAAATGAATAGCTTATAAGGAATTATCTATTTATAAAAATGAGGAAAACTTAAAAAAGTATAAAATAGCTAAGAAAGAAGCTAAGAAAGTAGTGAGTGAAACAAAATATAAAACTTTTGAATGATTATATCAAAAATTAGAGACAAAAGAAGGGGAAAGAGATATTTATAGAATAGCTAAAGTGAGAGAAAGGAAAACAAGAGATCTTAACCAAATAAAATGTATTAAAGATGAAAGTAATAGGATATTAGTAAACGATGGAAAAATAAAAGAGCGGTGGTGTTGGGTTTTTCGGGCCACGAAAACCGCTTTTAGCGTCGCGGAAACCCCGAATCACCCAAAGCCATAGATCCGTGCAAGGAAAAACTGAATGAAATACAAGTACGAGTTTCAAAACTTTAGATCTACTCCTAGATCTATGTGTTGAGAGCTTTTACCTTTGAAGCGTGCCCTCGCAAAATTCCCGCTCGTCCAAGGTACGTGTCGGATCTCCAAAATATCAAGGTAGATACTTCTCTAGTGACATCCACACGAACAAGGAGTGCTCTCTAGCACTCAAGGATGGAGAAGAGAGCCCCAAGTGTGCTAGCACTTTCTAGAGCTCTCGGATAGAATTTGAAAAGGGAGAAAAGAGAGAAAAACAAGAAGACTCTCACATACTCAACTAGTAGTATCCTCTTCTTGTGTCCTTCACACTCTCTTATCTTTTCTTGGATGAAACTCAACACCTTCTCCTCACCATGGAAGTCACGGCAACAGCAAGAGGGAGAGGAGGAAGAAGCATCCATGGAAGAAGAAACTAGAATGAATGCAAATCAATTGCATTCACACACCATCAAGTGTGTGGCCGGTCACACAAATGTAACCCCCTCATTTAATGTGGCTGGCCACATAAAAAGGAATGGGTGTGTAACCTCCATGAGGGGGCACACCATTATGAGGTGGTGATGAGGTGGCAAGGATGTGTCATGCCATGTAGGATGAGTCAACCTACATGATGTGGCAATGCATCAAGTCAAACTTGATGTTTCAACTTCCATTTAGTCAAGTCAAAATTGACCAATATCTTCCTTGTTGAGTTAAATCCAACATTTGATTCAAGTCAATTTCAATTTAATGAATCTCAATTCATTAATATAAATTGACTCAATGAATCAAATTTAAATTAGACTCATTCAACAATTGAATCTAATTGAGTCTAACTCAATAAGTCTAATTTGAATTCAATCTTTGGTGCATCAAATGAACCTAATCCAATTGGTTCATCATATGAACCTAGTCTCCATCCACTTGTTCTTTGTGTGTGACCCAATAGGTTCTTGTAACGTTGGCAATGTTTCTAAACTCCTTTAGAAACATAAGCAATGAGCGGCATCTAGCAATACATCATTGCTACCCAAGTTACAAGAATGTTGAGATCCAACATCACCTTGTGATTATTAATTGTGACTCCTCACAATATATGACAAGTGTCCTTATATCCTAGACATCTAGATTGATCAATGTGAGGCATAGACCGTGTCATCCTCTGACCAATCTAAATCTTGAACTCCAAGTAGACTCACTCAATCAAATGAGCTCAAATTCTCATATTGACTCATTTGGGTATGGCCATACACTTCGTGGTCTTACTCTATCAAGAATATCAATGTCACTCCCGTCATATAGGAGGGATAGATCCCATCTACATCACTCACATCCCTCTGCATAATTCGTTACATACCCAGTAATCGCCTTTATAGTCCACCCAGTTACGGGTG
This sequence comes from Zingiber officinale, assembly GCF_018446385.1. Classification (NCBI taxonomy): domain Eukaryota; kingdom Viridiplantae; phylum Streptophyta; class Magnoliopsida; order Zingiberales; family Zingiberaceae; genus Zingiber; species Zingiber officinale. The sequence continues at coordinate 45,287,903 of NC_056006.1, forward strand.
ACGTTTGACGAAACCAAAGTACATAACTCCTTATGTAGGGATCCATGGTGACTTCAGGTCCAAGGACTAATAGTCATACTAATAGCCACATGAGAAAGTATATGACACTCATATAACGATCCATGATACTTTCTCATGGCGGGTCATTCAGTATACATTCTCTAATGTATACCCATGTGTCAACTTGATATCTCTATATCCATGACTTGTGAGATCAAGTCATCGAGTTGACCTACATGCTAGTCTTATTGCATTAACATTGTCCCTGAATGTTAATACTCGACTAGGAATGATTAAGATGTTAGCTAGAGCCCTAGAGCCAATCATTAGATGATTATATTTTGGACTTATTGTATCATATTCTATATAAATAAAGGCATTTGGATTTTGGTTATTATACTTACTTGTATTTGTGCCAAATAAACTAAGTATAATAATGTCCTTGAGTAGATGGTTCTCACCTATATCAATCGGTTAGTTGAACCGATAGTGAGATGATATAGGGAACACTACTCTTAATCATTCCTAGTAGAGTATTAACATTCAGGGAAAATGTTAATGCAATAAGACTAGCATGTAGGTCAACTCGATGACTTGATCTCACAAGTCATGGATATAGAGATATCAAGTTGACACATGGGTATACATTAGAGAATGTATACTGAATGACCCGCCATGAGAAAGTATCACGGATCGTTATATGAGTGTCATATACTTTCTCATGTGGCTATTAGTATGACTATTAGTCCTTGGACCTGAAGTCACCATGGATCCCTACATAAGGAGTTATTTACTTTGGTTTCGTCAAACGTCACCCGTAACTGGGTGGACTATAAAGGCGATTACCGGGTATGTAACAAATTATGCAGAGGGATGTGAGTGATGTAGATGGGATCTATCCCTCCCATATGACGGGAGCGACATCAATATTCTTGATAGAGTGAGACCACTAAGTGCATGGCCATGCCCAAATGAGTCAACATGAGATGTTGACCCATTTGATCGAGTGAGTCTACTTGGAGTTCAAGATTTAGATTGATTAGATGATGACACGGTCTATGCCTCAAATTGATCAATCTAGATGTCTAGGTTAGAAGGACAATGTCACATATTGTGAGGAGTCACAATTAGTAGTCACAAGGTGATGTTGGATCTCAACATTCTTGTAACTTGGGTAGTAATGATGTGTTGCTAGATACCGCTCATTACTTATGCTTCTAAAATGAGTTTAGGGGCATTGACAACGTAACAAGAACCTATTGGGTCACACACAAAGAACATGTGGATGGAGATTAGGTTCATATGATGAACCAATTGGATTAGGTTCATTTGATGCACCAAAGATTGGATTCAAATTAAACTTATTGAGTTAGACTCAATTAGATTCAATTGTTGAATGAGTCTAATTTAAATTTGATTCATTGATTCAATTTATATTAATGAATTGAGATTCATTAAATTGAAATTGACTTGAATCAAATGTTGGATTTAACTCAACAAGGAAGAAATTGGTCAATTTTGACTTGACCAAATGGAAGTTGAAACATCAAGTTTGACTTGATGCATTGCCACATCATGTAGGTTGACTCATCCTACATGGCATGACACATCCTTACCACATCATCACCACCTCATAATGGGGTGCCATCTCATGGAGGTTACACACCCATTCCTTTTAATGTGGCCGGCCACATTAAATGAGGGGGTTACATTTGTGTGGCCGCCCACACACTTGATGATGGGTGAATGCAATTGATTTGCATTCATTCTAGTTTCTTCTTCCTCCTCTCCCTCTTGCTATTGCCGTGGGGTTTTTGGAAGGTGAGAAGGTGTTGAGTTTCATCCAAGAAAAGATAAGAGAGTGTGAAGGACACAAGAAGAGGATACTACTAGTTGAGTATGTGAGAGTCTTCTTGTTTTTCTCTCTTTTCTCCCTTTTCAAATTCTATTCGAGAGCTCTAGAAAGTGCTAGCACACTTGGGGCTCTCTTCTCCATCCTTGAGTGCTAGAGAACACTCCTTGTTCGTGTGGATATCACTAGAGAAGTATCTACCTTGATACTTTGGAGATCCGACACGTACCTTGGACGAGCGGGAATTTTGCGAGGGCACGCTTCAAAGGTAAAAGCTCTCAACACATAGATCCAGGAGTAGATCTAAAGTTTTTTGAAACTCGTACTTGTATTTCATTCGGTTTTTCCTTGCACGGATCTACGGCTTTGGGTGATTCGGGGTTTCCGCGACGCGAAAAGCGGTTTTCACGGTCCGAAAAATCCAACAGTGGTATCAGAGCCACGTGCAAGGCTTGTACGAGTTTAATTTTTTGATTTTATGAAAACTAAACCTTCTGTGATTTTCTGTAAAATTTAGTTTTTTATGTTTTTATGGGTAATTTTTCCGTAGAAGCGAAGCACAAGTATCTCGGCACTTGTAGGCTTCGGCTACCGGGAAGTTTTTCCTTAAACGGCTTTGTTTTGCCCCAAATCCGTTTGGGACAGCGGGCTTGGGTGCCATTAGATCGCAAAGGAGCAACTCACGATGGTTAGATCGTGGGTAGGGGTACTGCCCCTAACCCCGCAAGGGGATTTGCTCCGCGATTGCACCCGAAATCGCTAAAAACGAACCTGCCGGGAAGATTTTTCTGAAAAAGCAATGTCTCGACCCAAATCATTTTGGGACAGCGAGTTTAGGCGCTGTTGGATCGCAAAGGAACCCTCGCGATGGTTAGATCGCGGGTAGGGGCGCTGCCCCTGGCCCCGCAAGGGGATCCGTTCCGCGATTGCGCCCGAAACCGCTAAACGGGACCGCCGGGAAATTTTACTCGTAAAAATTGTAAAAAATTAATTTTAAAATTATAGAAAATTATGAAAATATATAATTTTGAATTATATATTAATTTTGTGATAGTCATGGCCCAAAAACCCAATATGATTGGATTGTGTTGTAATTCATAATACGGCCTGCGTGCCGTTATGTTTTATTTTTCCGCGACTTGCGCGTCGTGCCTTTCTCATATATTTTGGTTGTAAATTAGATTTAGACTCGAATGTAACTCGAGTTTCAAATTGTAATGTACAAATTGGAGCGGTGGAGGGTCCACACGAGACGGAGTTCCGAGGCGGGCACGAGCAACACAAGGTGGTCAAAGGGAGGAGCTTGGAGAAGCTGTTGACCCTAGGTTGACCATTCGATCTTCTCATTGGCTTGAGAAGATCATAGTGGGGCCATGACTAAATCACAAATAGATTTATTAGTTAATTGCTTATGTATATGATGCATGTTTAATAAGTAATTAATTAATTAATGCCTTACGATTAGATTAGATCTAAGTCGTGCACATGATGCACCCTTACGATTAGATTAGATCTAAGTCATGCACAAGATGCATCCTTTTCGATTAGATTAGATCTCGATCGAACCAACTCTAAATGCCTAACCGTACCGTGATACCTATCACTACCTCGATCACATGTATTGTTGAATCTGCCAAAGCAGAGCAATACATATTATCTTGGTAGGGTACGGAGGGACAATCTTGGTCCCGCCTATCAACGCATGGGTAAATACAAACTCAATTAGATTGAGTATTCCTAGTTGCTCGGTTAGATCGAGTCAACTATAGGCATTCTTCCAACGGTTGGAAAAGATAGGTCAAAATCACATCTATATTAACTCTCGGGCGTATTAGCCAAAGCTAACTCGAGTTTTAATATAAATGCGGATATTGATTTTATAAACAAGAGTTGCATAGAGATGTAATTGGTAATCGTTACCTACCGATCATACTAAGTCTTGGGCGTATTAGCCAAAGCTAACTCAAGGGTTAGTATGATGTGGATCTTGTCCCACATGAATTATATAATTCAGTGGAAGCATCATTTAGTTAAAGGCCTAATTAAATGATTAAGAATATGATACTTATTTCTGCATTTATTTCTGTTGTAGAATTACCATGACGTCAAATACGAACACTTTCTCTCTGCGATTTGTCCTTAAGAAGGACAAGCTCAACAAAGCAAATTTACTGGACTGGTACAGGAATCTAAGAATAGTTCTCACTGAAGAACGTAAACGGTACGTTCTAGAGCAGCTCATTCCGGAGGCTCCTCCTGCCACTGCCACGCGAGCAGACCGAGATGCTTACAAGAAGCATCAAGATGACGCATTAGATGTGTCCTGCCTTATGCTCGCAACCATGAACTCTGAGCTTCAGAAGTAACATGAGTTGATGAGCGCTTACGATATGGTTGAACATCTTTGTCACCTATATCACGGACAAGCAAGGCACTGGAAAAGGAACTCCAAAGAATACCTGGAAGATCTTACGAAGAAGAGAAATAAGATTTCTACTTCAGGTATACATGTTATAGAAGTCAACTTCTCTATTTCTTCATCGTGGGTATTAGATACCGGATGTACTTCGCACATTTGTACTAATGTACAAGCGCTGAGAAATAGCAGGGCATTGACGAAAGGTAAGATAGACCTACGAGTAGGCAATGGAGCATGAGTTGCTGCTATTGCTGTAGGAACTTATCATCTATCCCTTCCCTCTGGGGTTGTACTAGAATTAGATGATTGTTGTTATGTGCCTGCCTTGACTAAGAACATAATTTCAGTTTCTTGTTTGGACAAGAAAGGATTTTCGTTTATAATAAAGAACAAATGTTGTTCTATCTATTTAAACGATATGTTCTATTGTAGTGCACCTCTGATGAACGGACTCTATATTCTAGACCTTGAGAGCTCTATCTATAACGTCAGTACCAAGAGGTTCAAATCGAACGATATGAACCACACCTATCTCTGTCACTGTCGCTTAGGTCATATAAATGACAAGCGCTTATCCCAGCTCCATAAGGATGGTTTGTTGGACTCATTTGATTTTGAATCATATGAGATATGCGAGTCATGCCTACGAGGCAAGATGACCAAGACACCCTTTAGTGGGCACAGCGAGAGAGCGACTGATTTGTTAGGACTCATACATAGTGATGTATGTAACCCTTTCAATGTCGCTGCTAGAGGCGGTTATAGATACTTCATCACATTTACTGATGACTTCAGTAGATATGGTTATGTGTACTTGATGACACATAAGTCCGAATCCTTTGAAAAGTTCAAAGAATTCAAGAATGAAGTACAGAACCAGCTTGGCAAGAGTATTAAAATATTTCGCTCAGATCGAGGTGGTGAATACTTAAGCCATGAGTTTCGTGACTATTTAGCTGAGTGTGGGATTCTATCTCAACTCACTCCTCCTGGAACACCACAGTGGAATGGTGTATCCGAAAGGAGGAATCGTACCCTATTAGATATGGTACGATCTATGATGAGTCACACTGATCTTCCGACATACCTTTGGGGCTATGCTCTAGACACGGCAGCTTTCATTCTCAACCGAGTTCAATCCAAGGCTGTGATAAAGACACCATATAGGATATGGACTGGGAGAGATGCCCAGGTGTCTTTCATGAGGATTTGGGGCTGTGAGGCTTACGTACGACGTCAAGTCTCAGACAAATTAGGACCCAAATCCGACAAGTGCTATTTCATCGGATATCCCAAGGAAACTAAGGGATATTACTTCTACATTCCCAGTCAGCACAAGGTAGTTGTGGCAAAGACCGGGGTCTTTCTAGAAAGGGACTTTGTTTCTAAAAAGACTAATGGGAGCACATTCGATCTTGAAGAAGTTCAAGATGCGAATACTAGCACTGAAGCCTCGATGGAAGTTGAACTGGAACCATAAAGTGTTGTGGATGATGTTCCACAAGGAGTTAAGGAACAACAACCAGTTCAAGTAGACATACCTCTTCGCAGGTCTGATAGGGTACGTCGTCAGCCTAAGAGATACTCATTTCTCTTGTCTGACCATAATGACATTGTGCTCATAGAGGATGAGCCTACCACCTATTAGGAAGCTGTGATGAGACCAGATTTCGAGAAATGGCTAGAGGCCATGAGATCCGAAATGGAATCCATGTACACTAACCAAGTATGGACTTTGGTTGATCCACCTGAAGGGGTAAAACCCATTGGGTGCAAGTGGGTCTTTAAGAGAAAGACTGACATGTATGGACTTATCTATAAGGGTCGCTTGGTAGCTAAAGGTTTCAAGCAGATTCATGGTATTGACTATGATGAAACCTTTTCTCCAGTAGCGATGTTTAAGTCTATTCGGATCATGCTTGCTATTGCAGCCTACCATGACTGTGAGATATGGCAGATGGATGTCAAAACCGCGTTTCTGAATGAAAACATGCTCGAGGATGTGTACATGACACAACCTGAGGGTTTTGTAGATCCACAGCATACTAGTAGAGTATGCAAGCTGCATAGGTCCATTTATGGACTAAAGCAAGCTTCTCGGAGCTAGAATCTACGATTCGATGATGCAATCAAACAGTTTGGTTTCATCAAGAACGAAGATGAACCTTGTGTCTACAAGAAGGTTGTAGGGGATATAGTTGTCTTCCTCATATTGTATGTGGATGACATACTACTCATTGGGAAGGACATCCCTATGCTTTAGTCTGTCAAGACCTGGCTAGGGAGTTGCTTCTCAATGAAGGACTTAGGTGAGGCATCTCGCATTCTAGGGATACAGATCTATAGAGATAGATCTAAGAGATTGCTTGGCCTAAGTCAGAGTACATACATTGACAAGGTACTCCTACGGTTTGCCATGCAGAACTCCAATAAGGGATTTCTGCCGATGTCACATGGCGTGAGTCTTTCGAAGACTCAAGGTCCCTCTTCTAGAGAGGAGAGAGACCGCATGGATCAGATCCCTTATGCCTCAGCTATAGGATCGATCATGTACGCCATGCTATGTACTCGACCTGATGTCTCGTAAGCTTTGAGCATGACGAGCAGATACCAGTCAGATCCAGGTGAAAGTCACTGGATAGCGGTCAAGAATATTATTAAGTACTTAAGAAGAACTAAAGAATATTTCTTGATATATGGAGGCAGTGATGAGCTAGCTGTAAAGGGTTACAGTAATGCTAGCTTCCAGACCGACCAGGATGACTATAGATCGCAGTCGGGGTTCGTATTTTGCATTAATGGTGGTGCTGTCAGCTGGAAGAGTTCGAAGCAGGATACAGTAGCCGAGTACATTGCTGCATCAGAGGCAGCAAAGGAGGCAGTTTGGATCCGCAAGTTCATCACTGAACTTGGGGTGGTTCCTAGCATTGCTGACCCCATTGAGCTCTATTATGACAATAATGGAGCTATAGCACAGGCTAAGGAACCTCGCTCACACCAGCGGACCAAACACATACTACGGCGCTTCCATCTCATTCGAGAGATCATCGAGAGAGGAGTTGTGAAGATTTGCAGAGTACCTACAGAGGCTAACATCGCAGATCCCTTGACCAAGGCTTTGGCACAGAAGAAGCATGATGGTCACACTAGGTCATTTGGGCTTAGAGCCTACACTGATTGGCACTAGTGCTAGTGGGAGATTGTTAGCTAGAGCCCTAGAGTCAATCATTTGATTATTGTATTTTGGACTTGTTGTATCATATTCTATATAAATAAAGGCATTTGGATTTTGGTTATTATACTTACTTGTATTTGTGCCAAATAAACTAAGTATAATAATGTCCTTGAGTAGATGGTTCTCACCTATATCAATCGGTTAGTTGAACCGATAGTGAGATGATATAGGGAACACTACTCTTAATCATTCCTAGTCCAGTATTAACATTCAGGGACAATGTTAATGCAATAAGACTAGCATGTAGGTCAACTCGATGACTTGATCTCACAAGTCATGGATATAGAGATATCAAGTTGACACATGGGTATACATTAGAGAATGTATACTGAATGACCCGCCATGAGAAAGTATCACGGATCGTTATATGAGTGTCATATACTTTCTCATGTGGCTATTAGTATGACTATTAGTCCTTGGACCTGAAGTCACCATGGATCCCTACATAAGGAGTTATGTACTTTGGTTTCGTCAAATGTCACCCGTAACTGGGTGGACTATAAAGGCGATTACCGGGTATGTAACAAATTATGCAGAGGGATGTGAGTGATGTAGATGGGATCTATCCCTCCCATATGACGGGAGCGACATCAATATTCTTGATAGAGTGAGACCACTAAGTGCATGGCCATGCCCAAATGAGTCAACATGAGATGTTGACCCATTTGATCGAGTGAGTCTACTTGGAGTTCAAGATTTAGATTGATTAGATGATGACATGGTCTATGCCTCAAATTGATCAATCTAGATGTCTAGGTTAGAAGGACAATGTCACATATTGTGAGGAGTCACAATTAGTAGTCACAAGGTGATGTTGGATCTCAACATTCTTGTAACTTGGGTAGTAATGATGTGTTGCTAGATACCGCTCATTACTTATACTTCTAAATGAGTTTAGGGGCATTGCCAACGTTACAAGAACCTATTGGGTCACACACAAAGAACATGTGGATGGAGATTATGTTCATATGATGAACCAATTGGATTGGGTTCATTTGATGCACCAAAGATTGGATTCAAATTAGACTTATTGAGTTAGACTCAATTAGATTCAATTGTTGAATGAGTCTAATTTAAATTTGATTCATTGAGTCAATTTATATTAATGAATTGAGATTCATTAAAGTGAAATTGACTTGAATCAAATGTTGGATTTAACTCAACAAGAAAGAAATTGGTCAATTTTGACTTGACCAAATGGAAGTTGAAACATCAAGTTTGACTTGATGCATTGCCACATAATGTAGGTTGACTCATCCTACATGGCAAGACACATCCTTGCCACATCATCACCACCTCATAATGGTGTGCCACCTCATGGAGGTTACACACCCATTCCTTTTAATGTGGCCGGCCACATTAAATGAGGGGGTTACATTTGTTTGGCCGGCCACACACTTGATGATGGGTGAATGCAATTGATTTGCATTCATTATAGTTTTTCTTCCTTGGATGCTTCTTCCTCCTCTCCCTCTTTCTGTTGCCGTGGGGTTTTTGGAAGGTGAGAAGGTGTTGATTTTCATCCAAGAAACGATAAGAGAGTGTGAAGGACACAAGAAGAGGATACTACTAGTTGAGTATGTGAGAGTCTTCTTGTTTTTCTCTCTTTTCTCCCTTTTTAAATTCTATCCGAGAGCTCTAGAAAGTGCTAGCACACTTGGGGCTCTCTTCTCCATCCTTGAGTGCTAGAGAGCACTCCTTGTTCGTGTGGATATCACTAGAGAAGTATCTACCTTAATACTTTGGAGATCCGACACGTACCTTGGACGAGCGGGAATTTTGCGAGGGCACGCTTCAAAGGTAAAAGCTCTCAACACATAGATCTAGGAGTAGATCTAAAGTTTTTTGAAACTCGTACTTGTATTTCATTCGGTTTTTCCTTGCACGGATCTATGGCTTTGGGTGATTCGGGGTTTCCGCGACGCGAAAAGCGGTTTTCGCGGGCCGAAAAACCCAACATAAGAGTAGTGTTCCCTATATCATCTCACTATCGGTTCAACTAACCGATTGATATAGGTGAGAATCATCTACTCAAGGACATTATTATACTTAGTTTATTTGGCACAAATACAAGTAAGTATAATAACTAAAATACAAATGCCTTTATTAATATACAAGAATATGATACAATGAGTCCATACAATCATCAAATCATTGACTCTAAGGCTCTAACTAACAATCTCCCACTAGCACGAGTGCCAATCAGCATAGGCTCTAAGGCCTAATGACCTAGTGTGCCCATCATGCTTTCTCTTTGCCAAAGCCTTGGTTAAGGGATCTGCGATGTTAGCCTCTGTAGGTACTCTGCAAATCTTCACATCTCCTCTATCGATAATCTCTCGAATGAGATGGAAACGTCGTAGTATGTGCTTGGTCCACTGGTGTGAGCGAGGTTCCTTCGCCTGTGCTATAACTCCATTGTTGTCACAATAGAGCTCAACTGGGTCAGCGATGCTAGGAACCACCCCATGTTCAGTGATGAACTTGCGGATCCAAACTGCCTCCTTTGCTGCCTCTGATGCAGCAATGTACTCGGCTTCTGTTGTAGAATCAGCTACTGTATCCTGCTTCGAACTCTTCCAGCTGACAACACCACCATTAATGCAAAATACGAACCCCGACTGCGATCTATAGTCATCCTGGTCGGTCTGGACGCTAGCATCACTGTAACCCTTTACAGCTAGCTCATCACTGCCTCCATATATCAAGAAATATTCTTTAGTCCTTCTTAAGTACTTAAGAATATTCTTGACCGCTATCCAGTGACTTTCTCCTGGATCTGACTGGTATCTGCTCGTCATGCTCAAAGCATACGAGACATCAGGTCGAGTACATAGCATGGCGTACATGATCGATCCTATGGATGAGGCATAAGGGATCTGATCCATGTGGTCTCTCTCCTCTCTAGAAGAGGGACCTTGAGTCTTCGAAAGACTCACGCCATGTGATATCAGCAGAAATCCCTTATTGGAGTTCTGCATGGCAAACCGTAGGAGTACCTTGTCAATGTATGTACTCTAACTTAGGCCAAGCAATCTCTTAGATCTATCTCTATAGATCTGTATCCCTAGAATGCGGGATGCCTCACCTAAGTCCTTCATTGAGAAGCAACTCCCTAGCCACGGACTGAAGCATAGGGATGTCCTTCCCAATGAGCAGTATGTCATCCACATACAATATGAGGAAGACAACTGTGTTTTCTACAACCTTCTTGTAAACACAAGGCTCATCTTCGTTCTTGATGAAACCAAACTGTTTGATCGCATCATCGAATCGAAGATTCCAGCTCTGAGAAGCTTGCTTTAGTCCATAAATGGACCTATGCAGCTTGCATACTCTGCTAGTATGCAGTGGATCTACAAAACCCTCAGGTTGTGTCATGTACACATCCTCGAGTAGGTTTCCATTCAGAAACGCGGTTTTGACATCCATCTGCCATATCTCATAGTCATGGTAGGCTGCAATAGCAAGCATGATCCGAATGGACTTAAACATCGCTACTGGAGAAAAAGTTTCATCATAGTCCATACCATGAATTTGCTTGAAACCTTTAGCTACCAAGCGACCCTTATAGATAAGTCCATTCATGTCAGTCTTTCTCTTAAAGACCCACTTACACCCAATGGGTTTTACCCCTTCAGGTGGATCAACCAAAGTCCATACTTGGTTGGTGTACATGGATTCCATTTCGGATCTCATGGCCTCTAGCCATTTCTCGGAATCTGGTCTCACCACAGCTTCTTGATAGGTGGTGGGCTCATCCTCTATGAGCACAATGTCATCATGGTCAGACAAGAGAAATGAGTATCTCTCAGGCTGACGACGTACCCTATCGGACCTGCGAAGAGGTATGTCTACTTGAACCGGTTGTTGTTCCTCAACTCCTTGTGGAACAACATCATCCACAACACTTTGTGGTTCCAGTTCAATTTCCATCGAGTTATCAGTGCTATTGTTCGCATCTTGAACTTCTTCAAGATCGAACGTGCTCCCACTAGTCTTTCTAGAAACAAAGTCCCTTTCTAGAAAGACCCCAGTCTTTACCACAACTACCTTGTGCTGACTGGGAATGTAGAAGTAATATCCCTTAGTTTCCTTGGGATATCCAATGAAAAAGCACTTGTCGGATTTGGGTCCTAATTTGTCTGAGACTTAATGTCGTACGTAAGCCTCACAACCCCAAATCCTCATGAAAGATACCTGGGCATCTCTCCCAGTCCATATCCTATATGGTGTCTTTATCACGGCCTTTGATGGAACTAGGTTGAGTATGAAAGCTGCAGTGTCTAGAGCATATCCCCATAGATATGTCGGAAGATCTGTGTGACTCATCATAGATCGTACCATATCTAATAAGGTACGATTCCTCCGTTCGGATACACCATTCCACTATGGTGTTCCAGGAGGAGTGAGTTGGGATAGAATCCCACATTCAGCTAGATAGTCACGGAACTCATGGCTAAGGTATTCTCCACCTCGATCGGATCGAAGTATCTTAATACTCTTGCCAAGCTGGTTCTGTACTTCATTCTTGAATTCTTTGAACTTTTCAAAGGATTCGGACTTATGTGTCATTAAGTACACATAACCGTATCTACTGAATCATCAGTAAATGTGATGAAGTACCTATAACCGCCTCTAGCAGCAACATTGAAAGGGTCACATACATCACTATGTATGAGTCCTAACAAATCAGTTACTCTCTCGCTGTGCCCACTAAAGGGAGTCTTGGTCATCTTGCCTCGTAGGCATGACTCGTATACCTCATATGATTCAAAATCAAATGAGTCCAGCAAACCATCCTTATGGAGCTGGGATAAGCGCTTGTTATTTATATGACCTAAGCGACAGTGCCAAAGATAGGTGTGGTTCATATCGTTCGATTTGAACCTCTTGGTACTAACGTTATAGATAGAGCTCTCAAGGTGTAGAATATAGAGTCCGTTCATCAGAGGTGCACTACAATAGAACATATCGTTTAAATAGACAGAACAACATTTGTTCTTTATTATAAACGAGAATCCTTTCTTGTCCAAACAAGAAACTGATATAATGTTCTTAGTCAATGCAGGCACATAACAACAATCGTCTAACTCTAGTATAAGCCCAGAGGGAAGAGATAGAAAATAAGTCCCTACAGCAACAGCAGCAACCCGTGCTCCATTGCCTACTCGTAGGTCTATCTCGCCCTTTGTCAATGCTCTGCTATTTCTCAGTGCTTGTACATTAGTACAAATGTGCGAAGCACATCTGGTATCTAATACCCACGACGAAGAAATAGAGAGGTTGACTTCTATAACATTTATACCTGAAGTAGAAATCTTATTTCTCTTCTTGTTAAGATCTTCCAGGTATCTTGTGAAGTTCCTCTTCCAGTGCCCTGCTTGTCCTTGATATAGTTGACGAAGATGTTCAACCATATTGTAAGCACACATCAACACATGTTGCTTCTGAAGCTTAGAGTTCATGGTTGCGAGCATTAGATAGGACACATCTAATGCGTCATCTTGATGCTTCTTGTAAGCATCCCGGTCAGCTCGCGTGGTAGTGGCAGGAGGAGCCTCCGGAATGGGCTGCTCCAGAACGTACAGTTTACGTTCCTGAGTGAGAACTATTCTCATGTTCCTGTACCAGTCCAGGAAATTTGCTCTGTTGAGCTTGTCCTTCTTAAGGACAGAACGCAGGGAGAAAGAGTTCATATTCGACGTCATGGTTATCTACAATAGAAAATTTGCAGAAATAAATATCATATTCTTAAAATCATTTAATTAGGCCTTTAATTAAATGATGCTCCCACTGAATTCTATAATTCTTGTGGGACAAGATCCACATCATACTAACCCTTGAGTTAGCTTTGGCTAATACGCCCAAGGCTTAGTATGATCGGTAGGTAACGATTACCAATTACATCTCTATGCAACTCTTGTTTATAAAATCAATATCCGCATTTATATTAAAACTCGAGTTAGCTTTGGCTAATACGCCCGAGAGTTAATATAGATGTGATTTTGACCTATCTTTTCCAACTGTTGGAGGAATGCCTATAGTTGACTCGATCTAACGGAGCAACTAGGAATACTCAATCTAATTGAGTTTGTATTCACCCATGCGTTGATAGGCGGGACCAAGATTATCCCTCCGTACCCTACCAAGATAATATGTATTGCTCTGCTTTGGCAGATTCAACAATACATCTGATCGAGGTAGTGATAGGTATCACGGCACGGTTAGGCATTTAGAGTAGGTTCGATCGAGATCTAATCTAATCGAAAAGGATGCATCTTGTACACGACTTAGATCTAATCTAATCGCAAGGGTGCATTATGTGCACGACTTAGATCTAATCTAATCGTAAGGCACTAATTAATTAATTACTTATTAAACATGCATCATATACATAAGCAATTAACTAATTAATCTATTTGTGATTTAGTCATGGCCCTACTACGATCTTCTCAAGCCAATGAGAAGATCGAATGGTCAACCTAGGGTCAACAGCTTCTCCAAGCTCCTCCCTTTGACCACCTTGTGTTGCTCGTGCCGCCACGGAACTCCGTCTCGTGTGGACCCTCCACCGCTCCAATTTGTACATTACAATTTGAAACTCGAGTTACATTCGAGTCTAAATCTAATTTACAACCAGAATATATGAGAAAGGCACGACGCGCAGGTCACGGAAAAATAAAAACATACAACACGCGCAAACACATAACGGCACGCAGGCCGTATTATGAATTACAACACAATCCAATCATATTGGGTTTTTGGGCCATGACTATCACAAAATTAATATATAATTCAAAATTATATATTTTCATAATTTTATATAATTTTAAAATTAATTTTTACAATTTTTACGAGTAAAATTTCCCTGCAGTCTCGTTTAGCGATTTCGGGCGCAATCGCGGAACGGATCCCCTTGCGGGGCCAGGGGCAGCGCCCCTACCCGCGATCTAACCATCGCGAGGGTTCCTTTGCGATCCTACAGCGCCTTAGCCCGCTGTCCCAAAACAATTTGGGACGAAACCTTTGAGAAGAATTTTCCCGGCGGTCTCGATTAGCGATTTCGGGCGCAATCGCGAAGCAAATCCCCTTGCGGGGTTAGGGGGAGTGCCCCTACCCACGATCTAACCATCGTGAGTTGCTCCTAAGCGATCCTACAGTGCCTTTGCTCGCTGTCCCAAACGGATTTGGGTCGAAACATCACCGTTTTTGGAAAAATCTTCCCGATAGTCGAAGCCTACAAGCGTCTAAACACTTGTGCTTCGATTACTCGAGAAAAATACTCATAAAAACCCAAAAATCATAATTTTACAGAAAATTACAGAAAATTTAGTTTTCATAAAACCAAAAAATTAAACTCGTATAAGCCTTGCACATGGCTCTGATCCCACTGTTGGGTTTTTCGGGCCACGAAAACCGCTTTTCGCGTCGCGGAAACCCCGAATCACCCAAAGCCGTAGATCCGTGCAAGGAAAAACCGAATGAAATACAAGTACGAGTTTCAAAACTTTAGATCTACACATAGATCTATGTGTTGAGAGCTTTTACCTTTGAAGCGTGCCCTCGCAAAATTCCCGCTCGTCCAAGTACGTGTCGGATCTCTAAAATTGTAACGCCCGCCCTCCCTGCTAATCCTAAGGGACGGGGCTACGATACTCAACGTACATATTACAGCGGAAGTCTTAAAAATCATTTTTCTTGGTTTAATAAAAAAAACTGAACTACACTAATATGGTTTCCATAACATGATAACAAGTTAAATAGAAACATAACATCAAGTCAACCATGTAGTACTACAATTTATGAAACCAAAGTGTAATTCCTAAAAGTTCTTAAAGCAGGTTCTTATTTGGTTGCCTTGCCACCGCCACACACATCTCTTTGCCTCTCCTGCTGCTCCTTTAGCTCATCCAGGTTTTTCCTTTATCTGTGGTACAAGGAAAGTAAGCAATGAGCACTCATGGCTCAGTAAGTTCCTTTCCAACTCACTAAAACCATAAATCATTACATAATCAAAGAATATATCAACATAACATGATCTCAACTAGTCATGGCATAACATATCATACTCTTTAAGCATATCATGCAACATAACAAAATCATAATTAGTCATGGCATATCATCTCTTAAAGCATAGCATGAAATATAACATAATTCATATCTAATCATGGCATCTCATCTCTTAAAGCATGGCATGAAACATATCATAGTCATATCTAATCATGACATATCATAAATCATAGCATTATCACAACATGATCATAAAGTATATGCAATATGATTTTAAAAACATGTATCCGAAAAAACATGTGTATGTCTCATGATCTTTTAAAACAATTTCTTCTTACATATATACTTGAACATAATATCAACATATTCAGGGCCCCGACTTGTACCATACATACATAACATAAATGCGCGCGTCCTAAGTATATCCAAGGTAGCAAGTCTTGAATCATACTAGGAACTAGGTCAAGATCACAAAGCATGGCCTAGGGGCATACTTAGAGAGTCCATCCCTTATCAGCCTAGATCACAAAGCAAGGCCTAAGGACATACTAAGGAGCCCATCCCTTATTAGCCTAGATCACAAAGAAAGGCTTAGGGCGTACTAAGGAGCCCATCCCTTATTAGCCTAGATCACAAAGCAAGGCCTATAGACTGATTAGGAGTCCACCCTTGGTACAAGCCTTACAAAGTAAAGTAGCATGTATAAAAATACATCATTTAGTCACATAGCATAGCATAAAAGTATGAATCACTTAGGCATACATTATGTCATAAAAGTATGCATCACTTAGGCATGCATCATATCATAAAAAGTATGCATCACTTAGGCATACATCATGTCTTGAGAAAGTATGCATCACTTAGGCATACATCATATCATCAAAAAGTATGCATCACTTAGGCATACATCATGTCTTGAGAAAGTATGCATCACTTAGGCATACATCATATCATAAAAAGTATGCATCACTTAGGCATACATCATGTCTTGAGAAAGCATGCATATTTCTATCCACATAGCATATCATAAAAACAAGCATATTCCAAGCACATAGCATATCATTAAAGCATGCATATTTCTACTCACATAGCATATCATTAAAGCATGCATATTTCTAAGCACATAACATATCATTAAAACATGCATATCTCTATCCACATATCATATCATAAAAAGGTATAAATCACAAGCATACATGATTAAGCATAAGGGTGTATCATGTGATTATACTATCATAAGAAACATGGTAACATAGTTAACTTGGGTTCTAAGCTTCCTAAACCCTTGGGTTCCTATCATGGCCGAACCCCCTTAGGTCTCAATTTAGGTAAAAACAACCTCCAAGCATGTGAAACCTAAATTATCATTACATGAATTTCATAGGAAGCATTATAAGTATGATTTACTTGGTTTCTAAGTTCTCCAAGTCCTTAAACTCATGTGGTCGAACCCTATCAGTATATAAACAAGGTCCCAATTTTCATGAAATCATGGAAACCTTAAACTATATTTATAGCATTTTTTCCCAAGTAACATAGTAAGCATATTGAGCTAGTTCCTAAGTCCTTCAAGCCCTTAACATATGTCATAGTCAAACTTTTAACAAGTGTTCATTAGGGCTAAAAACAAACATACAAGCATGTGAACTTGAACTAACATCATGTATAAATTCATAACAAGACATTATACAACATGTATGGCCGAAACTTACCCTAGCCTCAATTAGGTCATTAAACAACATATAACATGGGAACTTTGTCTTTCTACTTATCATATTCCATGTAAAGTGACATAAGCATATTTAATTCTTGTTCTAGGGTTTCTAGGGCATCTATTCCTTCATGGATGAAACATACAATGGTCCATTTAGGTCATGGAAAAATTATACAAGCATGTGACACAATCAACACATTATCCTATTTTCATAAGAAGCACTTTTAACACATTTGGTTCCATTTCTAAGGCCTCTAGGTCTTTTAAACCCTACTTGGCCGAAACTCAACAGTATATAAACTTGCTTCAAATAGCCTAAAAGCATAAGAAATCATACAAGTTTCATAGCATGTATAAAGACAAGCATAATAAACATACATGTGAATTGTGTCTTAGGCTTCCTAGGTTTCTTTCCCTTTTTCTTTTATTTTTCCTCATGGCCGAAACCTACCAATCTTTAAACTAGGTTTTAAGTGGCCTAAAGCATGGAAAACCTAAGTAAGTTTCATGGCAAAAATTACTAAGAACATCATATACAAAGTTGGTTCATAAACAAGCTAGGACCCTTGTGATCTTACATGTCATATATCATGTAACTAATTTTCCTATACTCAATTTAAACATAAGAACATTAAACAACCTTCATATCATAATATCACAGAGGTCTTGAGCATATTAGAATTTTGTTTAAGCTTTTCTAAACTATCCATCTTATCATGGCCGAAAATCTAAAATAAGAGTTCATGAATTTCTAGCAATGTTCAACATGCAATTCTTTAAGAAAACTCTATATTCTATCATACAAACATGGTTTCTTAAATTTAAAGGTCTTCCTAACCCTAAGCCCTTTTCTTGGCCGAAACATATAAATGGATTTCTTTTGGTTCCAAGTAACTTTTAAGCAAGAAAACCAATAAAAGATCCTTAATAGTTCATGGAGAGAATCTTGCATTAGTGTGGTTACACAATATTTTCCCTAACCTCTTTAAAATATTTTTGGCCGAAATTCTAGGGTTAGGTACTCCTCTGATCAAGCATCATTTAGGTATAAAAACATGAAGAAAATCCTTCCTACATAGCATAGAAAAAATTATCATGAAATAAGGACTTGTTTAAACCTTCCTAGATTTGAAAACCCTTTCTTTGGCTGAATTTTTCTTAAATTCTTTCCTAGGTTTTCTAATCCTTATAAAATCCGAAAATCACATAAAAAGCCTTGTACCATAGGTGAGGGGAAGCTTACATCCTTTTCGCTTGTGGATCTAAGGTATGGTGATGAAAGAAGTAGCCTCTCCTTCTAGTTCCTTTCCCTTGATTCCCTTGCTTAGTCCTCCTTGTATGTTAGGCTTTCTTAGGAAGAAAACCTTGGCTTTGGGGCCGAAGATGGAGGAGAGGGGGACTGATGGTTTCGGTGAGGGAGAGGAAGAATGAGAGAAAATGAGAGAAAAATAAACTTCTCTTTTCTTGCTCCCTTTTATGTTAAGGGGGAAGAGGTAGCAAAATTGATTTTTGCTTTCCTTCTCCCTTAGCCTTTTTTTTCTATTTCCTATTTATTTTATTTATTCATTTATTCTTACCAATCATGATGAAATAAGGGGGATTGAATCATCTTAATTCCCTCTTTAAATTTTCGGCAAAAACAAAGAGGAAGAAGGAGAGAAAGGAAGGAAGGCAAGTTGCCTTTCTCTTGCTCTTTTCTTGTCTTCTTTTGGCTAGCTTTTACTCTTACCTTTATCATGAGTTACCCTCCTTTGTTATCAACATCTTCTCTCTATCACAATTGGTTTCTATTAATTAATTCTATGAAATATAATATAAGAGGTTCATGGTTCAATCCTTGACCTCCTCTTCTTTTTATTTCATTTTATTTCGTTTTGCTTCAACTCACTTCCTAATATTTTTCTAAGGAAAAATCCCAAATTCATATATTTATCTTACAAGCTTAGTGGGTATTACAAAAATATCAAGGTAGATACTTCTCTAGTGACATCCAAACGAACAAGGAGTGCTCTCTAGCACTCAAGGATGGAGAAGAGAGCCCCAAGTGTGCTAGCACTTTCTAGAGCTCTCAGATAGAATTTGAAAAGGGAGAAAAGAGAGAAAAACAAGAAGACTCTCACATACTCAACTAGTAGTATCCTCTTCTTGTGTCCTTCACACTCTCTTATCTTTTCTTGGATGAAACTCAACACCTTCTCCTCACCATGGAAGTCACGGCAACAGCAAGAGGGAGAGGAGGAAGAAGCATCCAAGGAAGAAGAAACTAGAATGAATGCAAATCAATTGCATTCACACACCATCAAGTGTGTGGCCGGCCACACAAATGTAACCCCCTCATTTAATGTGGCCGGCCACATAAAAAGGAATGGGTGTGTAACCTCCATGAGGTGGCACACCATTATGATGTGGTGATGATGTGGTAAGAATGTGTCATGTCATGTAGGATGAGTCAACCTACATGATGTGGCAATGCATCAAGTCAAACTTGATGTTTCAACTTCCATTTGGTCAAGTCAAAATTGACCAATTTCTTCCTTGTTGAGTTAAATCCAACATTTGATTCAAGTCAATTTCAATTTAATGAATCTCAATTCATTAATATAAATTGACTCAATGAATCAAATTTAAATTAGACTCATTCAACAATTGAATCTAATTGAGTCTAACTTAATAAGTCTAATTTGAATCCAATCTTTGGTGCATCAAATGAACCTAATCCAATTGGTTCATCATATGAACCTAGTCTCCATCCACTTGTTCTTTGTGTGTGACCCAATAGGTTCTTGTAACGTTGGCAATGTTTCTAAACTCCTTTAGAAACATAAGCAATGAGCGGCATCTCGCAATACATCATTGCTACCCAAGTTACAAGAATGTTGAGATCCAACATCACCTTGTGATTATTAATTGTGACTCCTCACAATATATGACAAGTGTCCTTCTATCCTAGACATCTAGATTGATCAATGTGAGGCATAGACCGTGTCATCCTCTGACCAATCTAAATCTTGAACTCCAAGTAGACTCACTCAATCAAATGAGCTCAATATCTCATATTGACTCATTTGGGTGTGGCCATACACTTCGTGGTCTTACTCTATCAAGAATATCGATGTCACTCCCGTCATATAGGAGGGATAGATCCCATCTACATCACTCACATCCCTCTGCATAATTCGTTACATACCCAGTAATCGCCTTTATAATCCACCCAGTTACGGGTGACGTTTGACGAAACCAATGTACATAACTCCTTATGTAGGGATCCATGGTGACTTCAGGTCCAAGGACTAATAGTCATACTAATAGCCACATGAGAAAGTATATGACACTCATATAACGATTCATGATACTTTCTCATGGCGGGTCATTCAGTATACATTCTCTAATGTATACCCATGTGTCAACTTGATATCTCTATATCCTTGACTTGTGAGATCAAGTCATCGAGTTGACCTACATGCTAGTCTTATTGCATTAACATTGTCCTTGAATGTTAATACTCGACTAGGAATGATTAAGAGTAGTGTTCCCTATATCATCTCACTATCGGTTCAACTAACCGATTGCTATAGGTGAGAACCATCTACTCAAGGACATTATTATACTTAGTTTATTTGGCACAAATACAAGTAAGTATAATAACCAAAATCCAAATGCCTTTATTAATATACAAGAATATGATACAATGAGTCCATACAATCATCAAATGATTGGCTCTAGGACTCTAACTAACAGGTGGAAGAGGTATTTTCATCAACTTTTTAATTAAAGTTTAGGTGACCAACTTAACTTAGGTAATTTAAGTTGGTCAAACTTTAGAAGTAAAACAAATTTTAAATAAGATGCACAATGGAAAAGTCGTTGGACCAGATGATATTCCGATAAAGGTATGGAAGTGCCTAGGGAAACAAGATATTGAATGGCTTACAAAATTATTTAACATGATATTAAAAATGGAAAAATATCTGATCAATGGTGGATAAGTACTCTAGTTGCCTTATATAAAAATAAGGGAGACGTATAAAATTGTACAAACTATAGGGGTATTAAACTAATGAGTCATACTATGAAACTTTGGGAAAAAGTAATAGAAAAAAGATTAAGGAAGGAGAATTTGAGTCCATACCTTGAAGATCGACAATAGAAGCTATACATCTTCTTAGACAATTCATTGAAAAATATCAGGATCAAAAACAAGATCTACACATGGTATTCATTGATTTAGAAAATGCTTATGATAGAGTGCCAAGAGAAATTATATGGAGAACTTTAGAAAAGAGAGGTGTTAGTATAACATAAATTTACCTAATTAAAGATATGCACAAGTATGTAACGACCAGAGTAAAAACTCTAGGCTTAGTAACTGAAGCATTCCCAATAAAGATAGGCTTGCATCAAGGATTAGCTCTAAGTCCTTATCTTTTTACACTAATTATGGATGAACTCACTGCGCACATTTAAGACACAATAGCGTGGTGCATGTTATTTGTTGATGATATTATTTTGATCAATGAAACACGTGAAGGAGTAAATCCTAAACTAGAATCTTGGTGGAAAACACTAGAAGAGAAAGGTTTTAAGCTTAGTAGATTAAAGACAAAATATTTGGAATTCAGGTTTAGCAATATTAGAAGTAATGAGATAACTGTTAAGATAGGAAAGGATGAGTTGCTCGGAACCAAGAGATTTAAATATTTATGATCATTTTTGTAAAATGATGGAGGGATTGAGAGAGATGCCTTACATAGAATACAAGCAAGATGTGAAATGGAGGGGAGCGTCGAGTATTTTGTGTGACCGGAAAGTATCTCTTAAACATAAAGGTAAGTTTTATAAAACCACAGTTGGACCTGCTATGTTATATGGAGCTAAATGTTGGGCTATGACTTAAGTACATGAGCAGAAGATGAAAGTTGCAGAGATGAGGATGTTAAGGTGGATGTGTGGACATACCAGGATGGACAAAATAAGAAATGAGAGCATTAGAGAAAGGCAAAGATGCATCTATTGAGGAAAAACTCTAAGAGACACGTTTAAGATGGTATAGACATGTACTTAATGTTGGGATCTAGCGCGCCAAAGATGCGGAAACACAGCGGAAAAATTACTAGATCCTCTTATCCAGCAGATCCATGCGAAGGGAAGAAACATTTTCTATTCATAATCTATACTAAGCTACATGATAGGATTATTCCTTTGTTATGTGCCCTTCACAATCTTGACAGCAACCTTTCTTCGGTGCAGATCTCAGTGCGTTCAAGCATCCACACCTCTACAGTATCCACAAGAACAAGCCTTGTCTTCTCTTGTCTCACAAACAAAGCAAGATGGAGAAGAAATCACAAGGTTGTGCTAGCAACCACAATGGTGATTTCGGCCAAGAAAGGGAAGGAGGAAGAAGAAGAATGCCAAGGGTCTCAACACTTGTTCATCTACTCAAAATTATCATCCAAATGATATTTATAACCATCCCATGGTATACCAAGAGTCTCCACCCTTTCATCTTCTAATCTAATGGCTCAAAATCAACCATTCAATCCAATGGTTCAATTTTGACCATTCAACTTCCTTGGTGAACTCAAGTTCACCCAATGAGTCCAACCCATTGATTCTCAAGCAACTCAACTCAATCCAACAATTGGATCCCTTTAAGTCTAACTCAATGAGTCAAATTTGGATTACACTTAATCCATTGATTCATCACATGAACTCATCTCCATATCAACTTGTTCTTTGTGTGTGACCCTATAGGCTCTTGTAACATTGGCAATGTACCTAAATCAACATTTGCGATACATAAACAATGAGTGGCATCTAGTAAGGCATCATTACTACCCAAATGACAAGAAAGTCAAGATCCGACCTAACCTGCCCGTGGCTATCATCATGTATGACTTGGTCCCTCTATCCTTGATATCTAGATTGATCAATGAGGCATAGACCGTGGCATCCTTTTATCAATCTTGTGTTTCTTGATCTCCAAGTAGACACACTTAATCAAATGCGCTCAATATCTCATATTGACTTATTTACGCATGGTTATGCTTTCTTGTGTCCTACTAATCAAGGGGCCCACAGATATCACTTCCGTCATATGGAAGGAATATATCCCATCTACATCAGTCACATCCGTCTGCCTAATTCATTGCATACTCAGTGATCAACTTTATAGTCCACCCTGTTACGGGTGGCGTTTGATGATACCAAAGTATAAAACTCCTTATATAGGGAACCGTAGTGACTTCAAGTCTAAGGACTATTCATACCAATAGTCACATGAGAATGTTTATGACACTCATACGACGATCCATGAAACATTCTCATGGTGGGTCATTTAGTATATATTCTCTAATATATACCCATGTGTCAACCTGATATCTCATATCTATGACTTGTGAGATCAAGTCATCCATTGACCTATATGCTAGTCTTAATTCATTAATATTATCCTTGTATATTAATGCTCGACTAGAAATAGTTAAGAATAGTGTTCTCTACAATATCTCATTATCAATTCAACCAATTGATATATTATAGATAAGAACCTACTACCTAAGGACATTATTATATTTATTCAATCGACACTAAACTGCAATAAATAAAATAACCAATTTTACATTTTTATTAATAATGATATATGATACAAAATGTACCCTTTACAATCATCTCATAATTGGTACTAGGACTAATACTAACACTTAAATGACTAATAAATGGTCTAGTTAGGTGGTGTAAAACTATGATAAACATGCATATCAAACGAGGAAGAGGAAGACTAAAAAAGACTTGGTTAGCAATAATAAAATAAGATAAAATTTATTTAAATATAGATGATAATATAGTAGGAGATAGAGCTAAATGGCGTAAAAGGATTCATACAGCCAATCCCACCTAGTGGGAAAAGACTTGGTTGTTGTTATTGTTCTTGTTGTCAGAATTGGTCTAATAATCTCTCCTAGCAAATTTATCAATTTGTCAAACTTTTCTCAAAATTAGTGATACAGTCGAGCCCTTTTTCTCTTCTCTCCTTTATACCACACTACTAATCAAAGACTAAGTCTTGGAACAAATTTCATTATTTTTGTCATTGAAAGATCTTCGTTAAAATATCCCATCAAGAATGTTACAATACTGCACACCTGCCCCTTTTCTCTAGCAAGGACTTTGGATATTAGAAAAGCCAAATGGTGTACCATCTCAAGACCCAAGTAGAAATGTGGATCATAATCCAAATCAAATTCACATTCCCTATAGAAGATGGAGTACTCATTATTTGCAACAAGTGGGGCACACCAACAAAGTGGAAGATCAAGGTCGATCTTAAAGACACTAAACCCTCTTGTGTGGCTTAACCAAAGAGGAGTTGAACTAGGTCGGCCCCTTCAACAACGCTAAGGAATTATGGAAAAAGCTAATTGAGCTACATGAGGGCACCTCCAACATCAAGGTAAGCAAATGGGACTTAATTCTAAATAAATTATGCAATATTAAAATACAAGATGGTGAATCGACAAGTCAACATCACACTTAGATCCAAGACTTGCTTAACGAACTACATGTAATCTGCTAGAAGGTAGAGAATCTTGACATAATAAGGTACGCATTAAATGCTTTTCTGAGGAATACCTTGTGTGCATCGATGGTAGATGCTTACAAAGTATCCAAGGAACTTTCTTTAATTAGACTAGACAAACTATTTTCAGAATTTGAATTGCATGAATAGACTAATGCACGGTCAAAAAAGGTATTGCATTGGTTGTAGGTACAAGCAAAACCAAGGAGTCTAGGAAGAAGTACCAAATTGAACAGGAGTTTGAAGGCGAATATGACTCAAAAGAAGATGACTAAATTATCGCTGAACTCATGAAACTGATACGAAAACTGTACAAGAAGAAGAAGGGCTTCACAAAATATGAGATCAAGAAGGTAACTCAATCAAACACATAGACCAATCCCAAAGTCACCCACTATGGCTACAATAAGAAGGGGTATATTAAGCCTAACTGTGCAAACTAGAAGCAAAGAAGAAGGAAGGCTTTGAAAGCCACGTGGTTTGAATCCTCGGAAGACTCTGACGAAGTACATGAGCATGCAAGCTTCCTTGCTCTACCAATACAAGCTCATGTTTCCAAGACTAAATATGAGTCTAAGATAGAATTGAAAGCTGAATCTGAGTGAAGCCACAGATCCATATCTAGTTTAGAAGGTTCTCAATCTACTGTAAGTATCTCTCTAATTAGATCCCATAATTTAATTTCATACTTGTCTATAAAATTAGCTAAGTCCAATATCCGAGTCAAGACACTCCAAAAGGAGATTGAATCCCTTAAGGAGAAGACTAACCCAAGTCCTTTGATTGAGCAAGTTCAAAGTGAAAATTCAACCCAAGTCCAACAACTTGAGGAAGAAAAAATCCAATTTAAAAACCAAAGCCAAAAGACTTAAGGACACATTGGAATGGTTAACCTTGTGTTCCAAAAGACTAAATCTGATTCTTAGAAAATAAAGGGTCATATACAACTGAATTGGACTTGGGTACAAGGCTAAACATCGATTCAAATCTTACTTACCTCTAGTCAATCGAACAATTAATAACCTAGTTCAAGCATGGGTCCCCATGTCTAACCTAATTAATCAAGTTAGACTTGATAAATATTAGATCCCCAATGATCAAATCCACTACCTAAATAGACCTTATCAAGGCTATGATCCAGGGGGAGCCAATAAAAAGACTATTTTCATTAGATAAACCTGATTGATGGTTGATTTACTATTTTTTCTTATTCATGCTTAGATTAGTGTAGATAAGAACTTAGGCTTGATCTAGACTTGATTAGTTAGATCAAGAATTTTTAAAAAGAAAATTAAATATTTAATTTCTTTAAAATACATTTTCTAGAAGTGGTTGTTGCTCCAATAACCAAGAAGGCCTAGCACCTCGCTACAATCTTGAAGCCAATTATTAAAATAAATGTTTAATGGACTAATTATTAAACCTTAGTCTAACTCAAATATAAATCAATCCTTAGAAATTTATCTAAATTAAAGATAAAATTAACCATCTCACAAAATATATAATGTTCCCTGATTGATAATCTAGAAAAGGGGTAAGATGGATTTAGGTTTAAAATTAGTTAATCAAACCTAACTAAATTTAAATTTATTCAAACTTAACCAAACTTAAATCTAATTTAATCTTCAGAACTTATTTTTAAATAATATTTGTTTTTAAATCATAATTAATTTTTAAATTTAATTATTCAAACATATATTTTCAAAATTTAAATATAATTATATAAACTTATATTATCAAAATTTAGAATTAAATATTTTTAAAATTCTTAATTAAATATTATTTTCAAAATTCAGACTTAAACATTATTCTCCAAAATTCATACTTAAATATTTTTAAAATTCAAAATTAAATATTTCATAAAATTCAGAGATAATATTCTTTAAATTAAAATCAACTTCAAAATTAATATTAACTCCATCTCACACAAACTCATAAGCTTAACATGTGTAATAATTTAGAAAGGGTGAGATAGAAAATTAAGAAAATAAATGATTATTTTAAATATATTCTTAATCAAATTTTTCTCTCATACTTGGAATCTAGGATCCTCAAACTTAAATAATATACTTACATTTTTTTATCATTAATCAAGGGGGACAAAAAAGGAATTGAGGTAAATATTTTTATTTTAATTTTATTTTTATTTTCAAAAGTTAAAGTATATTTTAAAAAGGAAGTTAAGTTGTTTTTAAAGTTTAACTATTTTTAAAAAGCAACCTTAAGCTTAAATATTTTAGAAAAAATAAGTTTAAATATTTTTTTATTTGGTAAAAAAAAGTGTGTTTAATGTTTTCTCAAAGTTAAAGTATTTTTTTAAAAGAAAGTAAGTACTTTTCATAAAATAAGTTACTTCTTCAAAATTAAGTTTTTTTTTTAATTCTTTTTAAAAAGTTAAGTGTTTAGCAAAGTCATTTTCAAAGAAATCCTTTTCAAAGCTAAGTATTTTGCGATTTTTTTTAAAGAAACTCTTTTAAAGATAAACATTTTTTTCAAAAAGAAAGTTAAGTGACCCGTTCAAGTGGAGCTTAAGGAAAAAAGATTAAAAGTTATCTTGTCAATTTAACGTCCTTTTACTTTTTCTCTCTCTAACTTAGTACTCTTTTTGATATATGTCAAAAAGGGAGAGAAATATTAAAAGTTAAGTTAAACATAATTTTTTATTAAGGGGGAGCTTTTCTAAAAATTTTGTCAAATTATTTTACTTATGCTCATGCTCTAATTCCTTATATTTCATTAATTTTTATTATACTTTACTTAACTTTAAACCAAGTTACTATAATTAAAAATGGAGAGATTGTTGATGCAGAGAGCATAAGACGATCAAAATTATATTTTGATTATGGCAAAAGGGCTGAATGTTAAGCTATCTTGTGATCTAACAAGTGTGAGTAAGTTTGCAGAAAAGTCCTAAGTGATCTTAGGCAAAGGAAAAGTCATAGTTAAGACTAGGTAGGTGGAAAGTCCTCGCTACGGCTAGGCAATGATGTACTAGTCCATGGGACTGGGTAAAGTCTTAGTAGATCAAGAACTTTGGGTGAAATTCTATAGTCGAGGACTCTATGTGAAAATCATAGGGGCATGGACAACAGGTGGAAGATTGGATGGGTCGTGAATCAAATGTTCAGCATGAAGTCCTAGAGTCTTAGATGCTAAGAAAAAGTCCAGATGATCTGGAGGATCGTTCTAGCAAAAGGTAATTTTACTTGAGAGGAATAGGTGAGGGAATAGTAGGTATTGGTCCAACCTAGAGTTTTAGTGAAACTCAAAGTTAGGACCGGAGAGTCCGAAAGCTATCAAATTCTATCATTCTTTATATATTATTTGCCTGAAATAATAATAACCATGATTTGGTCACAATATTTTAATTCATAAATGCATGCTTTTATGATATTTTCATAGGTTAAACTCATATTTACATCACATTTCATGAATTGCATTTATTCTTGGACTTAATTACAAACTATCTTATTATTGTGATATTTGATGTTAATATTCGAATATGACTTTTGTATGTATCAAAGGGCAAGGACTTGATCAGATCAGATCAAATTTGGGCTCAAATGAAGGGCTAATAGAGGAGAGCCAAACAAGAACCAACCTAGACAATCCAATCAAGGTCTAAGGAGATATGAGCCATTCAGCATAATCAAGCCCATCCAAGCTAAGGAAGAGTAGATCATCACCATAGATTAAGATCTAAAGATTTTGATCCAGATCATAAATGAACCAGCCGTTGATCCACATCTAGAGAATCTCCACCGTTTGTTTAGATCTTGATCAAATTTAAATGGGATGACAACTACAGTGTGTCTTTGTTTATGAATTTGCTATAGGACACTCACGTTGAAATAGAGGACGATCACGCTTGGCGATCTCCTTCCTCATTCCACCGTCGGCGAGCAATGGAGGTCAAGGGCATTTCCCTTCCTCCTATTTATTATCCTATCTACCGCCAGAAACACCACTTCAACCATCTGATCTCCAACTCTGCCATAATTTATGAGAGAAGAAGATGAAGCTAAGAAGTGGAGCAATCTGGAGGTTTGAGTTGATTCCCTCTTCTTCCAGCTGGCGATCTTCTTCCTGTGAAGCTCCGACCACAACCGAATGGTGAGAGACCTTTCTTTTTATTTCATCTTCTGAATTTTGATTTCTATTTCTTTCACTATATTTGCATATCTAAGCTGATTGGTTCTTCGCCGATTGCTAGATCTTGACATCTTTGTCAAGATCAGTGAGTGCTCGGAGATTCCCAGCTCACCTTGGTTCATCATTTTCCTCCTCTAATTTCTACATCTCTATTCTTACAATTTCTAGCCGAGTTTTTGTTTCCTTTATTGTTCAGTTTTATAGACTTGAATTAGTTTAATTAGATAGAGTTTTGGATCTATTTTCTTGTCTTCAATTCATCTGAATGCTTGCTAATTCTTTGAGTAGAAATCTGGATCCGATGATTGTGATTGGTTCTTGAGATGAGTTCAGCCATTGTTTATCTAAATTCAAACTTATATTTTTAGTAATTGATTAAGTTCTATTTGTTCTTGTTTTTTCCTTTGTTTAGTTTCCAATACATTTAGATCTATTAATGGTGTAATCCACAACATAGAGTGACAATATATTATGGTTTCATGATTAATAGAAAGATAGGATTCCTTTCATTGTATTAGATTTAGTCTCATAATTCTCTTGCTATTTCCATCCTTAGTTTAAGAACTCTACAAAATCCAAAACCCCAATCCTAATAAATTGTTCCTAAGTCCATTAAATACTATTTACATTCCTTGAAAGAGACGATCTAAGCTATTCACTTTGCTTCATTAGCTTAGAGGGATTCAGTATTATTTGATACCAATTCACAATAAAATATGGGTTTATCAACTAACCTTATTCTACAGGAAGATAAAGTCATGAAAATGGTGGTTCGGGTGCCTGGACTAACTTCATCGACAGGTAGGGTGCCTAGCTAGGTGCCCTCACAGAGTGCTTAGAGTTGCTCCAAGTGCTTAGATGGACAAAAATCGATCTTCACAACGAGCTGGTGTAACGCCCACCCTTCTTACCCAACCAAGGGTGGCGCTACGTTCTTATACTACTTACGTACATGCTTTAGTTATAACAGCGGAAGAATAAAAACTTTAAAGAATTTAATTTATTAAGCATAATATCACATATTCTGATTTGTTGAAATGTGCATATATTGAACTTATAACTAAAAATATTAATTTGTCCGAATCGTTCTTGCCGAGCCA
The DNA here is from genome assembly GCF_018446385.1 of Zingiber officinale. Classification (NCBI taxonomy): domain Eukaryota; kingdom Viridiplantae; phylum Streptophyta; class Magnoliopsida; order Zingiberales; family Zingiberaceae; genus Zingiber; species Zingiber officinale. The sequence goes on from NC_056006.1 coordinate 45,317,964, forward strand.
CCACCACACACATCACTATCTGCTCCTCCTGCTGCTCCGTTGTACATCCAGCTTTCTCTTTTATCTGCGGTACAAGGAAAGTAAGCTATGAGCACTCATGGCTCAGTAAGTTCCTTTCCTACTCACTAAAACCGAGAATCATCGTATATCAAGAATGGATCAACATATCATCGTCTCAACTAATCATAACATAACATATCATTCTATTCAAACATATCATGCATATTTCTTATTCACATATCATTTCATAGAAGCATGAATATCATATCATAAAACAAATAAATCACAAGCATGAGACATACAAGGGCATCATATTCATATCATAATATCACATGACATTATATCATATCATCATATAATTCAAGCACATATGAATGTAGGCAATGCATCGTGAATTTGAAAACTTATACTTAATAGTACTTGAAATTAATATCATCATCATTTGGGATCCCGGTTTGTACCACATACTTAATGCGTAGGTCCAAGGTAGCAAGTCTTGAGCCCTACCATGCATACATACTAGGCCCGAGTCTTACTCCATCGACCTAGGGCACTCAAAGGCCCATTACTGACGAGGCCCGAGTCTTACTCCATCGACCCCGGGGCGTTTACGGAGCCCACCCTTGGTACAAACCATAAAAATAACTTATCATGCATAACTATCATATCATGTCCTTAACAATCTTTCATGCATTTATTCTTTTCATTTCTTTTCATTATGTATAGCATTTTCTATGCTATCACATATCATAACATAACTTCATTTCTTTTCATTATGTATAGCATTTTCTATGCTATCACATATCATAACATAACTTCATTTCTTTTCATTATGTATAGCATTTTCTATGCTATAACACATCATGGCATATTTCATAATATAACTTCATTATGCATATCATTTCGTAACTAAAGCAATCATGCATTCCAACTTATTATCATATCATTTTCATACAAGCATGGCATAGACATATTTAATTTTTGTTCTAGGGTTTCTAGGGCATCTATCCCTTCATGGCCGAACACATAATGATTCATTTAGGTCATACAAACATGTATCACATTCACACATTATCAAGTTTTCATAAGAAGTACTTTTAACCCCTTAGGTTTCATTTCCAAGGCCTCTAGGTCCTTCAAACCTTACTTGGCCGAAATTCATAGAATATAAACTTCCTTTAAGTGGCCTAAAGCATGGGAAACCTAAGTAAATTTCATAGCAAGATTTACTAAGAACATCATACACAAGGTTGGATCATAAACAAGCTAGGACTCTTGTGATCTTACATGTCATAAATCATGTAACTAATTTTCTACATTCCAATTAAACATGAGAGCATTAATCATCTTTCATAACATAATATCACAGAGGTCATTGAGCATATTAGAATTTTGTTTAAGCTTCTCTAAACTATCACCTTACCATGGCCGAAATATTAAGAGTAAGGTTCATGAGTTTCTTTCAACATACAAGTATACAACTCTTAAGAACTTTATATCATGTCATATAAGCATAGTTATTTTAAATTCAAGGTCCTCCTAACCCTAAATTCTTTCTTGGCCGAAACATGAGAGTGGGGTTCTTTTGGTTCCAATCAACTTCCAAGCAAGAAAACCATAGGAAGGTCCTTAGCATTTCATAGAGGGAAACTTGCACTAGTTTGGTTAGACAATAATTTTCCTAACCTATTTACAATATTTTTGATTGAAATTCTAGGGTTACATACACCTCTGATCATGCATCATATATGTATACAAACATAGGGGAAAACTTTCTTTCAAGGCATAGAAAAAGAATCCGAAAATCACATGAAAGCCTTATACCGCAGGTGAGGGGAAGCTTACCTTCTTTGCTTAAGTTTCCTAGAGTTGAGAACTTGCTTGTGGACCTTTCTTCCTTGCTTGCTTTGCTCGGCACCAATGGAGGAAGAAGTGGCTAGGTCTTTTGGTGGAGAGGAGGAGGAAGAAGAGGAGGCTTCTTCCTCTTGTGTTGCTCGGCAACAAAAAGAAAGAAAGAAGGGGGAGAGTTGTTGCTCTTGGCAACAAGAGGAAAGAGGGAGGAAGAGTGCTCGGCACAAATGGAGGAGAGGAGGAGAGTGAGTTGAGGATGAAGCCCCTCCATGCCTATTTATACTAAAGTGAGGGGAGGAAAACTTGACTTGATTCATCCTCCTCATTTACTTCTCCTCTTAATGAGAAAGAATATGCTAGAGAAATGCTTCTTGAGTTTCTCTCTTTTCTTTCTCTTAATTTCTCTCCTTTCTTTCCTTTAATTATAATTTCCATCTCTCCTTTTACAATATTCACTCCTATCACACTTGGTTAACACATGCATGCATCCACAAAAGAACCAAGGATCAAATCCTTCTCCTAACATATTTTTGTACAAAATAATTCATGTATATGCATTATGCATAAATATTTCATACATGCATATATAATATCTCATATCTCTTTTGTTTACATTAATTCCTTGCATTATAAATCATGTATAGAACTTTATATTCTCAACTTTATTTTCTTTCATAAAGTTTTTAATCATCTAAATCCTTCCCATCTTAACATTCAACGTAGACTATCTACACATTCTTTTCATTACATTCGTACTCTCATTGCCCTTACTTTATCTAGGCTTTCTAGGGGTGTTACAGCTGGAGCATGATGATTGGCGGACTTCATCAAGGTCTGGGTGCTCGGGGGTGGTACGAGTGCTCGGAGGCAGATAACTCTTTCAGGATCAAGTTTTGATGAGAGCACGCCATGTCAGCCCAGTGGGGGCGCCCAAGGGAGGTTCTAGGCACCCGGAGTGAGCTATAAAAGGAGGATTTGACCAGCACCTCAAGAACAACATTCCAAATAAGTTTCTCTCCTGCGCGCTGCTTTATAAACAACTCAACAACACCTAAATGCTACTCCGACAACCAAAGTCAAGAATATTCAAAATCTGTAGTTGTCAGTAACTTTTTATATTTGCATCTATATTGTAATTCAACTATTCTTGTAATATTTGAACTAATAGTGGATTGCTCAATGAAAGCGATTGACGATCGCAGACCTTGGAGTAGGAGTTATCACAGGCTCCGAACTAAGTAAAATCAACACTTGTTAGTGTTTGTTTTGTCTTTCTTTCTATTTCTGCACCGTTTATTTTATATTTTCCAAAAAGTGTGAAAAATCTCCCCCCTCGCACTAGCACAATGATCCTACATGTCATACTTTGTAATGACGTAAGTGCTTCTGTCATACTCCACCAATCCACTAAGTGTTGGCCTAGTGATTGTTTTGGGACTTAAGTGCTTCAATCATACTTTATAATGATGTAAGTTCTTTTGTCATACTCCACCATTAGGGTTCCATCATATTGTCTAGGTTCTATTCACCCTTATAATCCAGGGATGGAGCTAATAGCTTGGGCCTGAGTGTTGGCTCTAGTTTGACCTCTTAAGGATAATCGAGCAGAGTTTACTAAGCTGGTTAGTATTTTTCCTACTCATTTTTCTTCCTTCTTTTAATAATGATTATGTAGGGTTGTATGTTGAGTAGTCAAGCCAATGGGAAAGAATTGAGTGCTCATATCTTTTGGCCAATAGATTTTCTCAGTGTAAGTTTCTCAGACTGGGAGATAGTTTGTTGGATCATCCTACTGGACTCATACCCAAATGCCACCTTGGACCAATGTATGCCAGTGCATAAGTTAATATGTTGGCTCAAAGAGTGTTGCCCAATCAAAATCTAGATTTGGGGAATATTCTTTAATTTCAAGTTGAAGACCATTCATTTCATGGATATCTATTTTTACTAGATGTCTGGAAGGTTCGATCATCAAATCTATCCACTCTAGTGGGGAGCTTTTGAACGTATAGATGATAAATGTTTCTTCTTCAAGGGCATATGCTATAATACTTCCCAATTTCATTGAAAAATCTCTAACTAAATCTAGATTATGGATCCATAGCTTATGAAGTAGCTCATAATCCATAAGTGTGAAGGGTGAAATTAGTCTGCCTTTAAAGTTGTGTGGGACATAGTGTAAGTACCCCGGGTTGGTTTTGATGTGATCAACCAAGTCAAGTTAGGCTCTGTGTATTTGATATCTTGTATCTAAGTGTGCACGGACTTAGGAACACAAGAAGTCAGGTGGAAGATGCAGCGGATGAAAAGGATGGCATGGGAAATGAATCAGCAGGCTCAGTGCGTCTAAGGGATAAGAAGCTGTGAAAGAGTACACCGGTGGATGAGAAGGATGTGCATGGTGCTTCTGAGGGACAAGAAACTAGAGTGGAAGACTACTCGAGGAGAGAAGGCTAGAGTTGGGTTTAGTTGAGCTCAACTTTGGATGATCGGAGAATCACTCGAGCAACTTAAGCGGAAGCTGGATACAACGTAAAGTTGATTTGTCCAAGCACCTAGACCAAGTCCTAGTGCTCGGACTCCAGGAACTCAGACCATTTCTGAGAGCCTGGACTAGCCTGGAACCAATCAGGCACTTGGTTAAAGAGACATTGTTGTGGATAATGTTCAGGTGATTGTCAACAACACTCTAGGCACTCAAACCAATCCAAGTGCCCAGACCGGTCTAGGTTCCTGGGCAGGATAACATTTTATCCCCAAGCCATTGCAAAGATAATAAAACATACACCACTGGAGGTGCTGGATCAAGTCCAAGCATCCAGAGTTGCCACGTTAGAAAATGACTATTTTCGATCAGAGAGCTAAAAATAGAGTCTTAGTCCTCTTCATTCGTACAACACACTTTGAGTTGTCACAATATTCGGAGATCTTTTGACATTTTAGTTTGTAATTAAACTCATCTTCGTATATGATTGGCATACCTTCTAGAGGGCTTGTATGTAGGATTTTGATTAGTTCATATAAGTCCAAAAAAGTTTGAAAAGTTAATTTTTCTATCATACTATGAACATATGTAGCATTGTCTTCTGGAATAGTATTGGAAAAATCCAGAAGTATTGATTCAAAAGTTTGCTGGCCTGAAGTAATGGTCGCTTTGGCTTTAAGTTGGCCAAAGTCAAATAATAGGCCTATGGAACATGCATGAACATTGAATGTATATTTTTAGGCTCAACAATTGCTTGTGCATAAGTTTTATCTGACCAAATTTTTTTGCCTGCCTTAAGTAAAGTACTTATAAAAAAATTAGGGCATATTATTGATGTGTGTAGTTTACATATGCATTTATGCATACTTTATCGTACATTCACGATTTTATCTTGAGCATCTTCAATGTATTTGCACTACCTTTCATCATTAGTTTAGTATTATTACTCTTTTAGTTTGAAGATTTACTCTCATGTAATTTGTTATGACAGGAACACTTTTGGGGTGAAAATGGAGTGGAAATGTGCTAAGGAGTAGCTTGTGGAGAAAGGAACAAAGCAGGGGCATTCCTCTTGGTAAGGTCGTGCTACTTCACCAAACTACAACAAGAGCATGGTTGTGCCCCTAGGCATTGCCATGTGGGACAACCAGTAGCTAACCCCACTCAAGCCATATGGATTCACACGGCCATGTGAGGTAACCAAAGCTTAATTTAACTAAGGTTGTGCCAATTGGCATGATCGTACCTAGCTTCCAAATACCAACTTCATTAGGGCCATGTGGATTTCACATGGTCGTATGTCACCCTCTTGCGACCAACAGGCTTTGACCATGCACAAAGGGCATGGCTGTGGCACCCCGTGGCAGGGGCCGTGCCAGCTTATAAATGAGGGATTCTCCCCATTTCAAGCGAAAAATTTTCCCCTGAAGGATCGAAAGATGAGATAGAAGGGGGTGAATATCGCACATTAAAAACTTTTCTTTTTCTTGTAAAACAAATCAAAATAAGCAGTGGAAATCAAAACAAAAGTAATACAAATGACACAAGTTGGTTACTTGGTTCGAAGCTTACGTCAACTCCTACTCTAAGACCTGTGATACTTGATCGCACCATTGGGCAATCTACTATGATTCTTCTTTCTGAAATCTTCAGAAAGAAGAAATGCATACAGATGCAAGTAAAAGATAGTAACAAACTACTATCTTCTTTTCAAGTTAAATACAATGCAAGCTTAAATAAATCAATATAGCAACAATAATATAAGATGAAGCCAGTCGACAATTCTAGATGATGTAGCTTGCTTTGAAGATGAAGCGCAAAGAAGTATCATGGAGAAAATTGATTGCCTGCCTCGGACCTCGAGCTCCCTTTTTATAAGAATCATCATTGTTCGATCGATCGATCCTCAGGTTGAGTCGACTGAACTCACTCCCATCTTTTTTTACTGAGATCCGATCTTCGAGCATTAATGATGTTTAATGGTTTGGTTGACCGATCACCAGTTCGGTCGACCAAACATGAACCTTCTATGTTTGTCGAGATTCGTATTTAATGCTCCATTAATGAGAGATCTTTCGGTCAACCGATCCTCTGGTTCGGTCGACCGATCAGCCAGGTTTCCTTCTCTGCTTTGGCTCGGTATGATTTGTGCCACATCATCATGGTTCGGTCGACCGCTCAAGCTTTGATCGGATTATGCTCTACTTTGATCTGAACTAGTCTATGGTATGAGTTAGTCTTGTTCGATTGACCGATCCTCCGATTTTATCGACTGATCAGGTCATTCCCTGCAAAACAGAGTTAGACAAGTCCTTGTAAAATAAAAGGTTAGCATAGTAATATAGTGAGATGCATGAATAGTAAAAGACAGTAACACTGTCTTGATCTTAACTTGGAAACCTTCCCAGTTTCTTCATGTGAATCAGCAACCTAAGGTTTGTTCCTACATGGAACATGACCTCACTGTCACTCCTCCAATTGCTTATCTCCACCTACTTGCCAAACCTTTGTCCTCCAAACCTATTTGGACTTTGACAATTAGCATTGGATCGACCCACCAGGACTTTCCCTCGATCTTCGGTCCTCCAAACCTATCGAGCTACCTTGCCAAGTGTCAGGTCCTCTTTACCCACTTCGTCTTTCCACTTGGCCTCAACGATCTGCTAAGTCTTTCCAACCTAGTCATGACTAGGGCTTTCCCGGTTGAGTAAATAACCTTCACACTCAGTCAACTTGTTAGATCACAACAAGACTTAACTTGAACCTCTGACAACATCTAAACTCAAGTTTTATTCTGGTGCACCCTGCATTAACAATCTCTTCCTTTTTGATTTTTGACAATCAAGGTCCACAGTTAAGTTAATAACATATGCAAACAAGCATTTTTATTTTTCACTTTACTTCCCCTGAGTTTAACAACTCCCCCTGAATTCACTATCTCTCCCCCTATGACACACATCAAAAATTACGATAGCATCAATAACAAGTATGAACCATAAGTAATGTAGTTTGGAAAAATAGATTGAAATTTTTTAATTTGAATTTTCCATAGACTTTTAAAATCATTGTAAGTTTACGACAAATAAGTTTTGAAAATAAATTCTAAGATCAAAATATAACAAGTTTGAACATAGGGATTGATTTTAAAAGGTTTAACAAGAATACTAGGGTTTCTAGTAAAAGTGATTTTCAAAAGTATTTGCAAAGTATTTTTATCAAGCATCTTTTTAAAGAGTTTTTCTAAGTAAGAAACATAATTATTCAAAGAAGTTTTCAAAACATGTTTTATAAAATATTTTTAAAAAAAAAAAATGTTTGAACTCATTACTTTTCAAACCACTTTTTGAAGATATGTTTTCAAAAAAATTTTATTTTGAACCTCTTTTTAAACATAGTCTTTCAATAGAGTCTCTTCCCCTTAGCCAAACACTCATTTGGATATCCTTGTTACCTATAAGGAAGACATTCCTATATGTGTCTAAGGGTCATGGTTAACAAAAAAATCTAAAGACATAGGTGGTGATCAATAATAATTTATATACTAAACCAATCATCAATCAAAATTTTAAAAATAGATTTATTTGTTTTCAAAATCTTTTTCAAATATATTTTTAATTTACATTAGCATCTCACCCATTCTAAATTTTCAAATATGGTAATCCTATAGTTGTGTGAGATGACTTTATTGATTTTTAGTTTCTTGTAATTTGAATTGAGTTAAAATTAAGTTTGAATTAAATTTTAATTAATTTTGATTTGAAGTTGTAATTTTTTGTTTTAATTAGTTTTAATGAAATTTTACTTAATTTTGATTTAAAGTTGTAATTATTTATTTTGTTTTAATTAATTTAAGTTTTAATTAAGTTTGAATGAATTTTGATTTAAAGTTTTAATTTGTTTTTTTGTTTTAATTAATTTTAGATTTCAACTTAAGTTTAAATTAATTTTAGATTTTATGTTTTAATTAGTTTTTTTAATTAATTTATATTTTAATTTAAATTAAATTAATTTTATATTTTATATTTTAATTAGTTTTTTTTTCGTTTTTAATTAATTTTAGATTTTAGGTTTTAATTAGTTTTATATTTTAAGTTAAGGATAAATTAATTTTAAATTTTAAGATAAGGATAAATTAATTTGAGATATTAACTTAAAGATAATTTGAGCTTTAATAATTTGAAGTTAAGTTTAATTTTTATTTTTATTTTAATTGAAGTTTTAATTATCTTAGAATTATTATTGATTAAATTTAGATAACTTAAAGTTAAAATATTAATTAAGTTTAATTAGATTAATTGATTAATTATTACTTAGTAATTAATTTAGTTTGAATTTTAATTTGATTTAGTTTGTCTTTATTTAAGTTCTAATTAATTAATGTTTATTTAATTTATGTTTTAAATGAGTTTAATTTTCAATTAAATTTTATGTTTTAATTTATTTTAGATTTAATTATGTTTTAATTAATTTAATTAATTTTAATTTAAAGTTTTAAATTGTTTAGTTACTTCAACTAAGTTTAAGTTAAGTTAATTAGATTAAAATTATTAGATTCAAACTTAGCTTTGGGTTAATCAAGCAAGTTTTCTAAAGATAAGTTTTTAGTTCAGTGGCGAGATATATGACTTTCTTATGTATCAACAATGGACCACTTACTGAATACTTTCCAAAATATTCCTGCCCAAAAAAATTAATACTAAATTTTGGTCTAACTAGCCCATGTTTGACTAGGGTAGTTTCGGTCAGATCCACTAAGTCTAGTGCACCAGGTAGAATACACAAGATTCAACCTAGATATGCCTTCGACAAAGCTTCCTTGACGTACTATCATCTCAATCCATTCCGATGCTATGTAATTAGGATTTTCGTAAACCTTTTCAACCAACCATTCTAAATTAACAACCTATGGAGAGAATGCATGACATGATATATAACAGGTAAGTATGCATGATCATGGCAAGTCAATTATATTTTTATTATTGTTGTTTTATTATTATTATTATTGTGATTGTTGTTATAATTATTATTGTGGTTGTTTTATTATTGTTGTAATTGTTGTTTAATAATTATTTTAATTATTATTATTATTATTATTGTTGTAATTATTATTATTGTTATTGTTTTATTATTATGATTGTTATTATTTATTAGTTTCATAATTAAAGGGTACATGATTATAATTAGGTTTGTGGAAGTTTTATTTTAGATTTGACTTTGATGTGTAACCAAGATCTAGATTTTGTGAGTTGAACAAATTGTTAATAATGTTATCAATTTTATTTTTCAAGAAGTTATTTTATTTTTCTAATTTTCTTAGCTTTGAATTTTTAAATTTAAAAAAATTATTTTATTTGTTAGTTAATCTTAAGGTAGGATTTTGAACTTTATTAGTTGAAAATTTATTTTCTAAGTTCTAATATTCAAAGGTTAAAGGAGAATTTTTGTAACGCCCTACCCTCAACCCTTACCACACTGGGTATAGACGTTACCCTTATCTGTACTTGCTCATTTTTTTGGCATTCTTACACGTTATGTACTGCTCGGCCCATAGGTCAACTCTAACTTGTTCGACTGAATAGGACACAACCTGGAGCCAAGCACAGTCGCACGGTCATGTGAATCCACACGTTCGTGTCCCCACAGACGTTACCCTTATCATTATTTCCTGATTTTTTAGCATTCTTATACGTTATGTACTGCTCAGCCCATAGGTCTACTCTAACTTGTTCGACTGAATAGGACACGACCTGGAGCCAAGCATAGTCGCACGACCATGTGAATCCACACGACCGTGTCCCCTTGCCCGAGGGAGGGAGTACACAACCGTGTGAATCCACACGGTCGGGTCACCTTGGCTGAGGAGAAGCAAGGCACGACCATGTGAATTTACACGATCGTGTCACCTTGGCTGAGGTGAAGAAGTGCACGACCGTGTGAATCCACACGACCGTGTCACTTGGGCCGAGAGGAGGGAGTGCACGACCGTGTGACTTCACACGACCATGTCACTTTGGCCGAGAGGAAGAGGGGCACGGCCGTGTGATTTCACACAGCTGTGTCACCTTGGCCATGAACAGGAAGTAGGAGGCCATGTGATTCCACACGGCCGTGGCACGGGCCATGCAGAGGTCACACCGAGCCCCAAAAAGAGGTTTTTCTCCCCTTTGCGATCATCCTTGGCCTACCATTTTATCCCATTACTTAAGGAGGAGTCTTTGACACACCAATTACTATCAAACTGTAAATGTATCATGACGACCCTTACAAGTGTTTCAGGTAGAGTGGAAATAAGGGAATACATTAGCACCAAGGTTTAACATAATAAATCCCAAGATCTTCTTCCACGGTTCCATTGCAGACACATCAAACACAGCTCCTGCTACCTCCTCCTACTCGAGCTTTCCTTTACCTTTATCTGCAGTATAAGGAAATGCAAATCTATAAGCGGATGCTTTGTAAGTACCATCTACTCACAAAACGATACATTAAAAGAGGGCATATGTAACAATGTAACAATGTAAAGATGCCTTTGACAGTAATTCACACTAAAATCGTACTTCGGAAATATGTACATGACATGTATTTTCAAACCAGTTTATCATGCAAACCATCAACTTAAAAACCATGCTAGTAACGAAATAAAAATAGGAATCTTGGCGTATTATTGAGCTTATCACTGCTGCACTTTATAACTCAAATTCTCAACTTAGGAAACTTCCTCTAAGACAAACGATGAAGTTTGAAAACTTTATATTACATAATAGTGAAAATAATAATCACTTGCTTGGGCCCGTCATTTTACCACTTTCCGCGCATCTTTAATAAGATCTAAGGTAGCTAATCTTGAACCCATAAAGGTACTACTAGGCGGTCTAGGAGCCTAGGGGTGATCTAGGAGCCCACCCATGGACCTTGAGTCTAGTACATGCCTTTTTAAAGGAAAATACTTTCTTTTAACAATTAATTTCTTGTACTTGCACTTGCTTGGAATTTAACCAAACATCTTATGTGCGCTAAATTCTCCCATACTTATAGGGTGTAACGACCCAATTTCCTCAATTAGAGTTCTAAAAGTAATTTAAAAATATTTAAAAATCTATAGAAATATTCTAGGGATTTTTAGAAATTTTTAGAATATTTTTATGTAATTTTTGGAGGTCGTTTGGTATTTTTACTATATGAAGGAAGTTTCGACAAAAAAATATCCAAGCCGAGAATTGAACCCACGACCTTTGGCTCGGTCAAAACCCAGCTGACCAGGTGGGCAAACAGATTTTTCTGTTTAGAAAAGGCAGCGAATTTATTTAAGATAGTTAACAGAATATTGGATTATAAAAGGGTTAGGTTGATGTTGGATTTGTCTGTTTAGAAAAGGTAGCAAATTTATTTCAGATAGTTAACAGAATATTATAAAAGGGATAAGTAGATGTTCGATTTGTCTGTTTAGAAAAGATAGTGAATTTATTTAAGGAGTTAACAGAAATATTAAGTTATAAAAAGGGATAAGTTGATGCTCTGTTTTCCCATGACTTAAACCTTTCTCTCCTTCTCTTCTGCATACAATGGCGGAGCCGGGCAGAAAACGAAAGGGAGTTAGGGCATCATCTCCGGCGGCCGGCCAAGGTCCTAGAAGCCCTTTTTGTTCGGTTATGAGTCCAAGAATCAAGGTAAGTGCTTCTCACCTGCAGTAGGAGTAGTTTCGGACCTTTGTTCTTCTTGAATTCGAAGCATGATGAGCGCTTATAGTGCATATTTTTAATTAAGCTCATATGTAGATTTTTATGTAAGCTTATAGTGCAGATTTTAATTAAGCTTATAGAGCAGATTTTAATTAAGCTTATAGTGCAAATTTTAATTAAGCCTATAGTGCAGATTTTAATTAAGCTCATAGAGCAGATTTTTATTTAGGCTTATAGTGCAGATTTTAATTAAGCCTATAGTGCAGATTTTAATTAAGCTTATAGTGCAGATTTTTATTTAAGCTTATAGTGCAGATTTTAATTAAGCTTTTAAGTGCAGATTTTTATGTAAGCTTATAATGCAGATTTTAATTAAGCATTGCAGTGTAGATTTTTCATTAAGCATTTCAATTACAAATTTTTAGTTCCCTATCAGTATTTTCAGTTTAAGAAAAGTATAAGAAAGATAAAGAAAAGAAAAAAAAAGGCCAAGGCCTTAAGTAGATCCCAAAGTCAAGACTTTAGGGAATTTGGCACACAAGGTGCTAAAGAAAATGCCCAGGCATTATATATTAGAAGTATTAAAAGATAACAAGTATTTTATTTTTATCAGTGGCACTGTGATGGACTCTCAGTTGTCCTTGGGTTGGGCTCCCATAGTCGTCCCTAGGTTTAGATAACCTAGTAGTAATGGCACGGCCGACGGTCGACGGTCGACGACCCGAGGGTCACCAAATGGGTCGCCAAATGGGCCGCCAAATGGGTCGGGTCGTTTCAAAAGTAAAAGCACAGTTGCCGGGCCCAAGAGAAGTTGATTATTATTTTTAAGTAATATAAGTATAAGTTTTTGAACAAGTAAAGAAATTTTTACATAAGTATAAAGTATTAAAGAATAATTTTTAAACAAGTGAATTAAAGAATAAGTTTAGAACAGATGAATTAAGTTTCACTTTGTTTTAAAATCAACAAGCTGAGTTTTCTTTTATGCTAGCATGTTATTTAGATTAGCTTACTACTCTTTGCTATTTTCTGAGCATGAGTAGCTTTATATGTTTAGCATTTCAGCATGTCTTGTTCTTTTATTAGTAGATGAGTATGAGTAGTATTTCTTTCTGAGCATTCAGTTTTAGACTTCTTCCAGTTACATGCATATTCGAGTTTTGTGAGTTAGATAGCGCTTACTAAGCAATTTTGCTTATAGTTGCATTTTCCTCTTACTACAGATAAAGGAAAGGAAAAGTTATAGCAAAGGAAGGTGACAAGGAGGTGCGGATGGATGTGTGATGCCTGGACTATAGAAGCCTTGGGACCTAGCATAAGGATTTATTAAGATTGTCATTTATTAAGAATGTATTAGAGGAGTCATTTAGTCTTCCGCTGCTAGTTAATTGTATGTTTTGAGTTCTCCGAGAGTTTTAGGAATTACTATAAACATGTGTGCAATGTTAGTTAAGATAAATTAGTAGTCCAGTAGCGCTCCACCCTCGCAGACTAGTAGAGAGGAGGGTGGGGTGTTACAAGTTGGTATCAGAGCAGTTCCTATTCTCCAACATCACACATCAGCACCAACCTTGGCGTCTTCAAGTAAGAAAGTATTTAATTTTTAGTATGCTTTTCTTTATTCTTTACAGTAAAGAGAAATCCTTAGAAGTATTAAAGTATATGTACAAAATAGGGAGATGTTTAGAAGTGCTTATAAAGTTAAGAATTCTGCTTAGTTTCTTTTACACAACAAGATGTGTTCTGGGATGGTGGTATGATCCGGGGACCTAAGCCCGGTGAGCGCGCCAGAATCAAACAAGATGTGTTCTGGGATGGTGGTATGATCCGGGGACCTAAGCCCAGTGAGCGCGCCAGAATCAAACAAGATATGTTCTGGGATGGTGGTATGATCTGGGGACCTAAGCCCAGTGAGCGCGCCAGAATCAAACAAGATATGTTCTGGGATGGTGGTATGATCCGGGGACATAAGCCCGGTGAGCGCGCCAGAAAAAATGGGAACTCCAGTCCTAAGTTCGGACCCCTACCAACCTAGCGCTAGGGTAGTTGTCTGATCAACAACTTATGTTATGGTACTACTAAGTGCAACTAGGCCACCACAATAGTATGTTTATGAGTATGCATGCAAGTATGTTCAAGTGATGTTATGTTTATATTTACGTTTATGTTTAGGTCTACGTTATGTTCATATTATGTTTTTGCCTATGCATATGGGCATGCTTGTGATCGAGTCTATCATTATGTTTACTTCATATACCATGCTTACATTTATGCTATCATGCTTATGTCACTGCTTATGCTTATGTTCATTGTATGTAGGTTAGGAGGTTCTAAGATACCTTTGATGTGGTTTTCCTTAGTACATTAGATTATGGACGCTAACTAATGCATGTACAAGGTAGAGAACATGCTATAGAATTATTCTAAGTTCGAGGACGAACTTTTTATAAGATATGGGGAATTGTAACGACCAAAATTTCCTCAATTAGAGTCCTAAAAGTAATTTAAAAATATTTAAAAATGCTATAGAAATATTCTAGTGATTTTTAGAAATTTTTAGAGTGTTTTTATGTAATTTTTGGAGGTCGTTTGGTATTTTTACTAAACGAAGGAAGTTTCGACAAAAAAATGTCCAAGCCGAGAATTGAACCCACGACCTTTGGCTCGGTCAAAACCCAGCTGACCAGGTGGGCAAATAGATTTTTCTCTTTAGAAAAGGCAGCGAATTTATTTAAGATAGTTAACCGAATATTGGATTATAAAAGGGTTAAGTTGATGTTGGATTTGTCTGTTTAGAAAATGTAGCAAATTTATTTAAGATAGTTAACAGAACATTATAAAAGGGATAAGTTGATGTTGGATTTGTCTGTTTAGAAAAGTTAGTGAATTTATTTAAGGAGTTAACAGAAATATTAAGTTATAAAAAGGGATAAGTTGATGCTCTGTTTTCCCATGACATAAACCGTTCTCTCCTTCTCTTCTGCGTACGATGGTGGAGACGGGAAGAAAATGAAAGGGAGTTAGGGCATCATCTCCGGCGGCCGGCCAAGGTCCTAGAAGCCCTTTTTGTTCGGTTGTGAGTCCAAGAATCAAGGTAAGTGCTTCTCACCTGCAGTAGGAGTAGTTTCGGACCTTTGTTCTTCTTGAATTCGAAGCATGATGAGCGCTTATAGTGCAGATTTTTAATTAAGCTCATATGTAGATTTTTATGTAAGCTTATAGTGCAGATTTTAATTAAGCTTATAGAGCAGATTTTAATTAAGCTTATAGTGCAGATTTTAATTAAGCCTATAGTGCAGATTTTAATTAAGCTCATAGTGCAGATTTTTATTTAGGCTTATAGTGCAGATTTTAATTAAGCCTATAGTGCAGATTTTAATTAAGCTTATAGTGCAGATTTTTATTTAAGATTATAGTGCAGATTTTAATTAAGCCTATAGTGCAGATTTTAATTAAGCTTATAAGTGCAGATTTTTATGTAAGCTTATAATGCAGATTTTAATTAAGCATTGCAGTGTATATTTTTCATTAAGCATTTCAATTACAAATTTTGAGTTCCCTATCTGTATTTTGAGTTTAAGAAAAGTATAAGAAAGATAAAGAAAAGAAAGAAAAAGGCCAAGGCCTTAAGTAGATCCCAAAGTCAAGACTTTAGGAAATTTGGCACACAAGGTGCTAAAGAAAATGCCGAGGCATTATATATTAGAAGTATTAAAAGATAACAAGTATTTTACTTTTATCAGTGGCACTGTGATGGACTCTCAGTTGTCCTTGGGTTGGGCTCCCATAGTTGTCCCTAGGTTTAGATAACCTAGTAGTAACGGCACGGCCGACGGTCGACGGTCGACGACCCGAGGGTCCGCCAAATGGGCCGTCAAATGGGTCGGGTCGTTACAAAAGTAAAAGCACAGTTGTCGGGCCCAAGAGAAGTTGATTATTATTTTGAAGTATTATAAGTATAAGTTTTTGAACAAGTAAAGAAATTTTTACATAAGTATAAAGTATTAAAGAATAAGTTTTAAACAAGTGAATTAAAGAATAAGTTTAGAACAGATGAATTAAGTTTCACTTTGTTTTAAAATCAGCAAGCTGAGTTTTCTTTTATGCTAGCATGTTATTTAGATTAGCTTACTGCTCTTTGCTATTTTCTGAGCATGAGTAGCTTTACATGTTTAGCATTTCATCATGTCTTGTTCTTTTATTAGTAGATGAGTATGAGTAGTATTTCTTTCTGAGCATTCAGTTTTAGACTTCTTCCAGTTACATGCATATTCAAGTTTTGTGAGTTAGATAGCGCTTACTAAGCAATTTTGCTTATAGTTGCATTTTCCTCTTACTGCAGATAAAGGAAAGGAAAAGTTATAGCAAAGGAAGGCGACAAGGAGGTGCGGATGGATGTGTGATGCCTGGACTATAGAAGCCTTGGGACCTAGCATAAGGATTTATTAAGATTGCCATTTATTAAGAATGTATTAGAGGAGTCATTTAGTCTTCCGCTCCTAGTTAATTGTATGTTTTGAGTTCTCCGAGAGTTTTAGGAATTACTATAAACATGTGTGCAATGTTAGTTAAGATAAGTTAGTAGTCCAGTAGCGCTCCACCCTCACAGACTAGTAGAGTGGAGGGTGGGGTGTTACATAGGGAAGCACTTTAGGCACTTGATTATACTTCTTAGTCCCAAAACTTAATTGGAAGCAAATCAAGATAATCTAAACATGCTCTTAATCCCAAAACTTTAGAGGGCATCTTATATATCATAGCATCTATCTCCTTTAACATGCAACACGCTTAAAACATATCGTAACATGTATTAACGAAGCTACTCATACTGCAGGTGAGAGATACTTACATCTTTTCGCTAGATCTTACTTCTATAAGGTGTAGGGAAGACAATCCTCTCTCTTACACACCTTATTGTCCAAGCCACCCTTTATCCGCGTACCAATCCTTGACAAAAACTCTCCTCTTAGATCCCCCCCATGAAGAACTTAGAAGCTTGGACCTAGATTTCTTGATCTTGACCGAAACTTGAAAGGAGGAAGGAGAAGTTTCGGCTAGAGGAGAAGAGGAGATGAAAATTAGGTTTTTAATCTCATTCATCCCCTTTTATACTATGTGAAAGTTGGAACATCTCTTCACATATCATCTACATATAATGAATTGTTTTATATTGTTCATGTGATGTTTTACCGCCACCTAATGGCTACTTAAACAAATTTCAAGTAAGAGGTCTCGGGTTCAAATCCTAGCTCGGGTTATTTATAAAAATATTTTTATTTCTTTTCTTTTTTTTTTTGCTCTTTTGGAAAAGAGAAAATTAACGGATGTTACAATCCCCCATACCTTATAAAAAGTTCATCCTGTAACTCAGAACAGTTGTGGATATTTCTGTCTCATATCATCCTCGCATTCCCATGTTGCTTCATCATACTATTGACTTTGCCACATCACCTTTACTAATGGTATCTCTTTGTTCCTCAGCTTCTTAACTCCTGGATCTATTATCTGAATAGGTCAACTTTCATAACTGAGGTCCTCTTAAACTTGTACCATCTATGGCTCAATCACTTGATTTGTATCAGGAACATGCTTCTTCAACATTGAGACATAGAATACATTATGAATGGCTAACATTTCTTGAGATAGTTCCAGCTCATAAGCTAGCTTGCCAACCCTTTTGGTGATCAGGTATGGCCCCACATAACGTGGACTCAACTTCCCCTTCTTTCCAAACCGCATCACTCATTTCATAGGTGCTACTTTGAGGAACACCGAATCCCCAACCTCAAATTCTAGTGGTCTACGACGCACATCTGCATAGCTCTTCTGCTAGCTCTGAGCAGTTTCTATTTTCTGGCGAATGTTCTAAATGGATTTGGTAGTGTCCTCGATAAGATCTATCTGGAGTCCCATTTCTTTCTTTTCACCACTTTCATACCAGCAGATCGGGGATCTACATCTCCTCCCATATAGAGCCTCGTAGGGTGCCAGTCCGATAGTAGGTTGATAATTATTATTGTATGCAAATTCCGCTAAGCATAGATATTGACACTTGCTTCCTTTGAAATCTAAGGCACAAGCCCATAACATATCCTCCAGGACATTGATTTACTCGTTCAGTTTGCCCATCTGTTTGAGGATGAAATGTTGTGCTAAATTGTAGCTTAGTGCTAAGAGCTCTCTGAACACACTCCCAGAAGTGTGAAGTGAAGCAACCATCTCTATCAGAAATTATGGTTTTGGGAACTCTATGTAATCTGATGACTTCTTTAACGTACAATTACGCTAGCTGTTCAATAGAGTAGGATATTCTGATAGCTAGAAAATGAGCAGACTTGGTCAATCTGTCCACTATTACCCAGATAACATCGTAACCATTTGTGGTTCTGGGTAATCCTAATATAATGCCCATAGATATATCCTCCCACTTCCACTCTGGAATCTGGATAGGCTACAGAACTCCGCCCGATCTCTGATGTTCTGCTTAACCCGCTGGCATGTCAGGCAGGTACTAACATATCTTGCAATATCTCTTTTCATTCTAGACCACCAGAAGTGTTCCTTTAGATCTTGGTACATCTTGGTGGAACCAGGATGCATTGCGTAGGGTGCTCCATGGGCTGCATCTAGAATTTTCTTTCGTAGTTCTTCTTGATTAGGGACATAGAGGCAATCACCATATTATAGTATCCCATTGTTTGATACTCGAAACTCCCCATTTTCTCCTTCCTGTATTCCCTGCTTGATCTTCTGAATATTAGAATCTTTATCTTGCCCTTTCTATATCTCGTCAAGTAGGGTTGACACTAATGTCAAAGTGGAGAGTTGTCCAGTAACTATTTCAAGCCCAAAATTTTCTATTTTTTTCTAAAGGGGAGGGGCCATGGAAGATAAGGACAATAGAGCGGCACAAGATTTCCTATTTAGTGCATCTGCCACTTTGTTTGCCATCCCTGGATTATAGAGGATTTCATAGTCATAGTCTTTGACTAGCTCCGGTCATCTCCGTTGTCTCATGTTCAGGTCTTTTTTGAGTGAAAAAATACCTCAGACTCTGGTGATCTGTGCAAATCTTGCACTGAGCTCCGTATAAGTAATGCCTCTGAATCTTGAGGGTGAAAACTACCGCTGCTAACTCAAGGTCATGAGTAAGATAGTTCTTCTCATAATCCTTCAGTTGTCTCAATGCATAAGCGATGACTTTGCCATTCTACATCAGTACAGCCCCGAGTCCCAATTTAGAAGCATCACTATAAATATCGAAGCCTACGTTAGTCTCTATGAGAGTCAAGATTGGGGCACTGGTCAGTCTCCTTTTCAGTTCAGAAAGACTCTTCTCACAATCCTCTATCCACTCAAATTTTCGGTTCTTTCTAGTAAGTGTTGTCAGTGGTGAGGCGATCTTGGAGAAGTTCTCTACAAATTTCTTGTAGTAGCCTGCTAACCCAAGGAAACTCCTGATTTCCCTGACATTCTTGGGTCGATTCCAGTTACTCATAGCTTCTATTTTTGTCAGGTCTACCATAACCCCATCCTTGGAAATAATGTGACCCAGGAAGGACACTTGCTCGAGCCAGAACTCGCACTTGGAGAACTTTGCATACAATTGACTCTGTTGAATAATTTGTAGTACTGTCCTCAGATGTTCAGCATGTTTTTCCTGAATTTTAGAGTATATAAGGATGTCGTCTATGAAGACGATTACGAACTTGTCTAGATATACTTTGAATACTCTGTTCATCAGATCCATAAACGTAGCAGGAGCGTTCGTCACTCCAAAAGGCATAACTACAAACTCGTAGTGCCCATACCTCGTTCGAAATGTCATCTTCGTTACATCATCCGCTTTCACTTTTACTTGATGATATCCGGACCGCAAGTCTATCTTGGAAAAGACTATGGCTCCCTTAAACTGATCAAATAGATCGTCAATTCTTTGCAGGGGATACTAATTTCATGTCAAATGTTGAGTATTATTTTGAGTTTTGTACCTTGTTTAGGAGTTGGTATTTATCTAGTATTTTATATACATCCTCTTGGAAGTTGTCATTTAATATTTTATAGTTGAAAGTCATCCTAGATTGTCCACATTTCTCTTTTGATCCTTTGTTTACAATAAAGGCTAGGCTTCTATGCCTAGAAGTGGATCTTTGAATTGCCCTGAGGGTTAGTAATTATTTGATGTGCATAGTATATTTTTCTATTTCCCAATTAGTATGTTTTAAGTCTTGGGCTTGGATGGAATGATTTGGATATATGATTGCTAATCCACAATATATCTTATCTCATTCTCGGTATTTTGTAGGGTTTTCGCCTATGATTTCTATTTTTTCTAATCGAGATATTAGAGCGTCCAAGTCTGGTTGGGTATTTATCAAGTGGAGCAAGTATGTGGGAGTAAGTAAATATTATGCTATGTCTATGTCTATGTTACTAAGGTCTTTTATAAAGGTTTCCTCAAATAAGAGCTTATACATCCAAGTATTATTAATTTTCCTATAGTTCCTAAAATGCTAATGAATAGAAGAGTTCTTGGTTTAGTATCAATAATCTTTGCAAGTAGTTTTATTTGTGCACTTACATTTACTATTATTCATGGTAGTAGGGATATTCTTATTAGTAATTGTAAGAACCTTGTTAGGTATAGAAATAGGTGTTGATATTCTAGGGGTATCACCATGCTTACACACTATGGAAGGGTAATCAAAAGCAGTTGGAGAAACTATAGGTGTAGAGAGAAATATAGCATAGTCTTTTGTAAGTAAAAAATATATTTAGATCTAGGAGAGGCATTATACAGAGCTTAGGTAAGGAAAGAGATGATCCTAAATCATCACTGTTGGTATAAAACTGTAAGTGAGTATTCATTACAAAATTGTGGAAGGATAGTTGTTGACCATCAAATTAGATACTAACAAATGGTTGAGTGGTAGTTTAAAAGAGTTCAGGAGGGACTATTGATAGTAAGGTGGCTTCACTAATTGTGGAATTAGTAGCTTGATGTGCGTAGAGTATATACACTTTTGTGTAAGTTTTGACGCACATCTACTTATATTTCATGAGCATAATCTATGTTTATTGCACCCAATTTCATTATGATGTTATATTTCTAGTCCTTTTGTTCGGAGATCTACTCTTAGCTTGTTTTGATTGATAGGACATGATTTAGAGGAACAAAGGGCGCACATTGGAGCAACTTGTGAAAATCCAGCTCAGGTCGTGTGACCTACATGACCATGTCATACTCCAGAAGAGAAGTAGCACAAGGTTGTGTGAATCCCACATGGCCATGCATCCATTCAGAGACAAAGAGGAACACAGTCGTGTGAAATCACATGGTCATGTCATTTGACCAGAGGCCAAGAAGAACTTGGCCATGAGGATTCACATAGTCGTGTCACGACCCAAGTAAGGGCCGTGTCAAGTGCTATTTAAGGGATTTTTCTCCCCTTTTTCACGATCTTTATCTTGGGGCTCACCCTTATTCCTTGGAGAAGGGTTCTTCCCCTCGGGAGAATCATATAAGCCTCATCTTCGCTGATCCATCCACCTTCAGAGCAAGGGAGCGCCTCCAAGGACGTTACGCTTCAAGGATAAGCACTTTCCTCTCTCTACTTCTTTGTATTATATTGTAGTTTTCTTTTTCCTTCATCTTTGGTTGTATTTCCCTTACTATGGAGTAGATCTCTAGATCTAGGATGTAGGAAGTAGCTATGATGTGATTACAGATGTATGAACTATGTATTTAAACATTTTCTTATTCAATGGAGTGTTTATACCATGATATATGTGTTTTATACATTGTACATGTTTGACGAAATGTGTGTATGGTAGATACATGGGGATTATAGTGGATTCATCATTATATTAAGGTTTCTACTAGACTGGATAACTGGAAGATCCTTAGTGACAGAGGATACTCATTCAACCAGGCATACTATGCCCTTAGTGACAGAGAGCTCGATACTTATCCACATTCTAAAGTCAAAAGATCTTAGCATAAGGAGAAATCCTTGTTAGGGAATTCCAATTGGAGTGGATAATCCGGTGCTACCATTAGAAAGTACATTAGATAACTCTAGGAACATATGGCCGGGGGGCCCTATGACAGAGGGTAACACTTTAACCAGACTTTCTAGAGTTGCTTCTTTACTTAATGGTGTTAGAACTCAGGTAGACTCTCCGGTGCAACCTGTGCGAGATTGTGCTAGACTTTAGTTAGAAGCCCTACATGAGTATAAGCATGGAGTTAGGTAGATGAACAATGCATAGGGATATTAACTAGCATCATAATGAAACCAAAATCCTAGCATCTATCCATCCCTAAATCCAACTCTCCCTCTTTCTCTACTCTTTACAATCTCTCTTTCCTTCTCTCTCTCTTCTCTCACTCTCTTTTCCATGCATTTAAGAACCACTCATTTGTCTAGATCATTCGCTATGCGAAGTTAACTAGTGCTTAATCAACAGTCCCTATGAGTTCGATATCTTTTTATTACTGATGATGAAACCATGACCTTACAGTTCATAACAAGTTTTTTGCGCCATTGCTGGGGACTATTTTCGATTAACATTAGTTGATTAGCATATGAGTTACTCTAGATATTTTTCTTTTCCTTTTTTCTTTTGTATTTTCTTTCTTGTTTTTATTATGAATTTTCATTCTTGTTTTTAATTCTATATTTTTAGTTTTCCTTATATTTTTTTATAGATATCTTGAGTACTAACATGTCGAGCAAACCTTTAAGAGAATTTTTCACACCTATGAATGCAAGAGCAAAATCTCCCATTGATTCCAAGAAGTAGAGAGAGGAGCGTGTGGTAGCACGTCTCATCCAACTGTTATTTGTCACTTCTTCGAAAAAACCGCTAATACTCTAGAACTTTAATATTTGGTTCAATCTAAACATCAAGATATATATAATCAAGATCCAGATACTTATGACTATGACTGGGGAGATCGTCAAATTCAGAACCTTCAACCCCAACTAACTCCAGAGCAGAGTGAGCAATCACTATCCCGGCAGCAGATCTCTGACCCGATAGTATGCGTAGATTATATACACTTTTATGCATGTTCTGACGCACATCTACTTATATTTCATGAGAATAATCTATGTCTATTGCACCCTATTACATTGTAATGTCATATTTCCATTCCTTTTATTTGAAGATATACTCTTTGCTTGTTTTGATCGATAGGATGTGATTTGGAGCAAAATGAAGCTTAAATGGAGTCTAGAGCCTCCAAAATGTCTGGGCCATGTGGAACTCACACTAGCATGAAAAAATCAAGTTTTTCCCATGTTCTAGCCATGTGAAATCCAAACGACCATGTGGAGGTCGTGTCGAGGTCGTGTGGAATCCACAAGGCTGTGTGAAGGTCATGTGGAATTTTTGACTCTGTAGACTGTAACTAAAACGACCATAAATTTATGCTTGGTTGGAGTTATGGGTTGTTATTTATATCAAAATGTAGATAACTTCAAGATATACAACTTTTCTGAAGACTTCAATCAGAGAAAACCCCATATTCATGGTCTAAAAGACATTGCAATGAGGCATTGCCATGTAGAGACATGCAAAGAGCCATGCAAGGTGTGTGTGAAATCCACACGACCGTGTCAATCCACACGGGTCGTGTGGAAGTTCCAAAGAATAATAATACATTGACCATTTGGACTACACAGCCATGCCACCAGGCCAGAGCCAAGGCAACATGGCTGTGTGGATTCACACGGCCATGTCATGGCCCGTGCAAGGGTTGTGCCAAGTGCTATAAAAAGGATTTCTCCCCTTTTTCAATCATCTGGGATCTTGGGGAAAGGTTCTCCCCTTGGGGGAGCCCTAGGCTTCATCCTGGCTGTTATGTCACCGCAAGTGCACGGTTACGTCATCAGTAATATAAAAGATATCGTATCCACAAGGATTGGTTATAACCACTAAAGATATCTCAAAGCGAATTAGCTAATTAATCAACTTGGAATTTCACGTACTAAGAAGCAACTAGAAAATCAAAATAGAAAAGTAATGTAGAAACTAGATTTTATAAATGTTCTAGGTGATTTGGTTTCTTTATGATACTTATCAATGTAATATGATTTTACCAATTATATCCTCAATTGTCATGCATTTGTAAGAAGTCGTCGGTTATCTCCTATAGAAAACATTGTCAAGGGACTTATATCTACACCTTTAGCAACTAAATAGTCATAATCCCTATGAAGTCCATTAGCGGGGAAGCCCTGCCACGACGCCCCTCGATCACAAAATATAGAAACATATCACTAATCAATTCACATCAAGATATAGGGAACATCCCATCTATCTGTCCCACATTTTTGTAGATTCTTGCTTCACCCTTCAAGGTGATCCCCAAGATACCCGTTAATGGGGCAACCCTATCACGATGCCCCATGGTCATACAATCTAGAGAATTCCTCTACAAGATCCATAAGTATTACAAACATCCAATCAAGAATGGTAATTAGGTCCAAACACAACAATCCATACAAGATTGAATTGATACAAAATATAATAACATCATTGAAACAAGAAGTTGGCAAATCTTTGAAATCTTACATCAATTTACATCACAAATACTCCCTCCATCCTAGAACAAGAAGATCTACTCCATGAAACAGAGGAAAAGATCTTAACACAAGAAGATCGTAAACATTTCGATCCAAATCAAGAAGATAGAAAAGAAATGCTTATCTAGAGATGACAAGTAATCTTCGAAACCAATCCTTGCTACCGGAGTCGAATCAGGAATGGAAACGTCTTTAGATCACTGGATTGACACCCAAAAGATGGAGAAAACCCTTCTAATTGGATCTCCCCAAAGGGAGAGCCTCCCCCTTTCAAAGAGGAAGAAACCCTTTATATAGAGCAGGGGTTTGGGTGCCACACGGCCCGTGTCACGACCGGGTGGACCTCACACGGCCTCGCCTGCTTTGCTCTCGGCCAGAGTCACACGATCGTGTGAGATTCACACGTTCGTGCCATGCTTCACCTATGGATGGCTCACACGGTCGTGTGGCACACACGGTCGTGCCAATCTTAGTTACTGGAAAGGTTACAAGGTCGTGTGGCACACACGGCCTGGCAATGCTTGGCCTCTGGAAGGGTTTCATGGTCGTGTAGATCTACACGGTCATGTTCTCATTCCGCTTCAAAAGTAACACGGTCGTGTGATACCACACGGCCATGTCAGCCCCCTGTTCTACTGATGCTGCACACCCAGTTTACTCCACATGGCCAAGACCATTTTCCTTTCCATTCTTTTGACATGGTCGTGTGGCACACAGGGCTGGCGCTGACTTCCTTCGTTCGTTGATCAAATTTGGCATGTGTTAGTTAGAGCCCTAGAGCCAATCATTTGATGATTGTATTATGGACTTGTTGTATCATATTCTTATATAAATAAAGGAATTTATTTTTGGTTATAAAACCTACTTGTATTGGTGCCAAATAAACTAAGTATAATAGCGTCCTTGAGTTGAAGGTTCTCACCTATAGCAATCGGTTAGTTGAACCGATAGTGAGATGATATAGGGAACACTACTCTTAATCATTCCTAGTCGAGTATTAACATTCATGGACAATGTTAATGCAATAAGACTAGCATGTAGGTCAACTCGATGACTTTATCTCACAAGTCATGAATATAGAGATATCAAGTTGACACATGGGTATGCATTGGAGAATGTATACTGAATGACCCGCCATGAGAAAGTATCATGGATCGTTATATGAGTGTCATATACTTTCTCATGTGGCTATTAGTATGACTACTAGTCCTTAGACCTGAAGTCACCACGGTTCCCTACATAAGGAGTTATGTAGTTTGGTTTCGTCAAACGTCGCCCGTTACTGGGTGGACTATAAAGGCGATTACTGGGTATGTAATGAATTATGCAGAGGGATGTGAGTGATGTAGATGGGATCTATCCCTCCTATATGACGGGAGAGACATCGATATTGTTGATAGAGTGAAACCACCAAGTGCATGACCATGCCCAAATGAGTCAATATGAGATATTGAGCTCATTTGATCGAGTGAGTCTACTTGGAGTTCAAGATTTAGATTGGTCAGAGGATGACACGGTCTATGCCTCATATTGATCAATCTAGATGTCTAGGATAGAAGGACACTTGTCATATATTGTGAGGAGTCACAATTAGTAGTCACAAGGTGATGTTGGATCTCAACATTCTTGTAACTTGGGTAGTAATGATGTGTTGCTAGATACCGCTCATTACTTATGCTCCTAAATGGGTTTAGGGGCATTGCCAACGTTACAAGAACCTATAGGGTCACACACAAAGGACAATTGGATGGAGATTAGGTTCATATGATGAACCAAGAGGATTAGATTCATTTGATGAATCAAATTGGATTAAGAGTAATCCTAATTGGGCTAATTGAGTAGGACTCAAGTTGATTCATGTGTTCAATGAGTCTAATTTAGATTATGACTCATTGAATCAATTTAATTAAATGAAGTAGATTCATTATATTAAATTGGCTTGAATTAAATGGTTGGATTAGATCAACCATGAGAGAGATTAAGTCATGTTTGACTTGACTTGAGAGGAAGAGGAAGAGTCAAGTTTGACTTGACTTTATGCCACATCATTTGTGACTTGGCATTAAGTGGCCAATGATGATGTGCCACATCATCATAGTTGGCACATGTGTGTGCTTCCTCATGGAGGTCCCTCTTTAATGGCCACTTAATGCAAAAAAGGGGGTTACACTTCTTGAGTTGGCGACCACTTTTGTTGTGAATGAAAAATTCATTTTTCATTCAAGTCTCATTATTCTATCTTCTTCCTCCTAGAGCTCTCTCTTCTTGCTCTCCCTTCCTCATCTTGCTGAGACCTTCTTGGAGTGCTAGCACACTCTAAGGTTCTCCCTCCATCGATTTGTTTGTGTGGATACGCATAGAGAGTTGTCTACCTTGACAACTTGAGATCCGGCATCTCTTTGGACGAACGGGACTCGCGAAGGGCACGCAACGAGGGTAAAACTCTTTAACATATAGTTCTAGTGTAGATCTATAGGTTGGTAAACTCGTACTCATATATTTTGAAAGTTTTATTCTTCGCACAGATCCGATGGCGGGGTTTCCGTGACGCGGAAAAGCGATTTTCGCGGCCCAAAAAACCCAACACCCTGAACATCATTTCCTCTCTAAATTTGACTCCTGTAGATAGAAAATACACAAGAGTAGATCTCCGAATAAAGAAGAGTAAATATGCTAAAAGTAAAGCAAGGAGTATGAAAATGCATAGATAAAGCATGCATAAAATATATGAATATGCGTCAAAACATGCTAAACAAGTGTATAAAACCTACGCACATCACACCCCCAAACTTAAAATTTTGCTAGTTCTCAATCAAAATGCCACAATCAAAACTCACATGCTCAATAATTCGTCATAATCCCTAATGCACTTTCCTTACTCTATCTACAAGTTTCATTGATAAGCATGATCATATAAATAACTCAAGTATGGCTTAAGCATAAGTCTCTTTGTACACAGTGCAAATAAGTAACCCAAACTCTTCAAGTTTCAATCTTCATCCTAGTCAAGTCATCAGCCAATTGACTTCCTAATGTTTCCAGTGATAGGCACTTACCTGCCACACACTTGGTTCATATTTCTAAATCAACCCAAGGTCTCAAAGGCGTGCTCGATATCAAGAGAAACATAGCAGTCATTTACCCAGTAACCTAACTCAGTCTCAAAGGGGTAACTTGTTAGTTTTCACTCACGACAACTGTTTTTTATATCCCTTTTTCATCATCATCATTTTTTTCATTCTTTTTTTTTTCATTTCATTTTTTTCCTAAGTGATTTTAAGGTGTAACACTTAAACACAAATATACATAAGCACAAATATTGGGATATTTTAATTTTTCCAAATGAGCTTACATGATTTAAGCCTCATCCAATAACCAAAATGAAGTTTGGGAAATCACCATGGAAACCAAGTACTAAATAAATAGGATGAATCATGACTATTTCAATGATATCAACTATTCAAGCTCAAGTAAAGTGTAATTAAGATACTTAACGCTAAGCCAAAACTTAAACTTATTTCCAAAGAATACTTAGCTCACATCATGCAACTTAAGATAGAGAAAAGAGGTACACTAAACATACTAGCTGTTGGGATGTATACTATAAGCCAAGCTTTTGTATGAACATATGTTTTAAAATATTTTGAAATGAGAATCACTTTGGTCAAATGATTGCATTTTATATTTATATATATGTCAATGCAATTGTCCATTTAATTTATATTGTAGATAACATGGTGTGTGGTGGCACATAGAAGATCATGTTATCGGTTCCTTATAAATTATAAATAGTTGCTCACAATCATGATGGATTAAGACAAACCATTGGAACGGTTGTAGTGTAATTTGGTATTAGTTTGTCTTGACTATAAAATTACACTAGTACACTATGTGTGTATTGAGCAGGACCATTTGAGGTTATTCGATTTGTACTGACTACATAAAAGAACAGAACCTCTGTTATTATAGATTTGCATCCTCTTAATCCCTATATAATAATAAGCACGTATACTTACCATTTAATTCTTTAACTTATCAACGGGTGAGATTTATTCTTTAAATCAATAGCCCCGATGAGTTAGGATATAGTACTATTTATATGGTGTGTTGTTGATTATAGAAGGAATCTGTGTCCTAATTATTTAGGCTGATGATGTCCCCTAGAGGAGCTCATAAGGATTATCATATAAACCCTGCAGGCGGACTTAGTCCGACATGATAATAAAGTTAAGTGGTACTACTCTTGGAATTAGATGTTAATTAATTAAGTTATCAGTAACTCATTTAATTAACAGACATACGATATCTTAAACACAGTGAGATTAACACACTCATGATAAGAAGGAGCCCATATTGTAATATGAGATTGGTGCGGTAGTTCAATAATAACCCTTTAGTGGTATGTGTTATTATTGAGGGACTTTGGTTGGGTGTTGGGTCGAACACAGGAAGCCCAAGCCCATCAGGAGGCCTAAACCAATTCCTCCTCTAGGTCCTGGTTGTAGCCTATATATAAAGACTTGCATCCACCCATCCACAACTTGGTTTTGGTTCGGTTTTTTCTTACCATCCTAGGGTCGGTGGTAAGGCTATAAGGAGTAAATGGTGCCCCCTAAAACCTAATTCCCACAATTCTCTTTTCTCCTCCTAGGGCCGGTGGTACACATCCTTCTCCTTGTGGTCGGTGCCCCTCACCTCCTCCCTCCTTGGTGGTTGGCGCCACCTTCTCCACCTAGGGTTGGCTCCCCTTCTCTTTGCTTAGGGCGGCACCCCCCTCTTCCTTGCTTAGGGCCGGTGCCCCTTCTCCCTTGGTGGGCGGTGGCTTGAAGAAGAGGAAGAGAAGGAAGAGGATTAGAAGGTACCCCATCCTCCTTTTGTGGCCGGCGGATTTGGAAACAAAGAAGAGAAGAAAGGTGGTTTTGTCTTCGTAGATCGTCACCCACACAACCTCCAAGAAGAGGAGAGGAATATGGCAGAAGATCAACAGGTCTTTAGCTACAAAGGAAAGGTATAACTAGTTCTTTAATTTCACTGCGTAATTAGTTTAGTTTTCTTTGTATCGATTTTGAATTCCAACACAAGAGTCCAGCGATCTTGTACTTCGATCAAGGTGTGCTTTGATCTATCAAGAACTTTCTTGATTTATCAAACACATATCTGATCAAACATGTGGGTTGCTAGGAAAAGTTCTGTACTTGTACAATTTTTGTATAGGGATATTAATACAGAACGAAATTCTAGCGCCATCAAGTAGTATAAGAGTGAGTTTTCTGGTTCTGTGTGATTGGTTTTGGATTAAATTATGCACTAATCATATATAAGTTTAGGTCCGATAATACTAGGATGTGTTAGAAAGATTAACTCAGTGGTTGCAGGCATCCTAGATCCAACTATTATGGCTTTGTGTGTGTTTGTGTATGATTGGAACCCTCGGGCATGTCGAGGTTGTTTGTGTGTGCATGATATTAAATACGGCCGATTGTCGTATTATTATTTTTTACATTTTGTTAGATCTAGATTACATATAAATCACTTTGTGGAATATAGGATCGATAAATGTAAATTTTTATTTCTTTTGTTGCGGCTTGTATCCTTGATATGCATGGTGCTATTTTGAGGACCGGAGGCGCGGCGAAGAAGGAAGCAAGATAGGCGCGACGGCTTGATCCATCGGCAGCATATTGGAGGATAGTGTTGGATGAGGCCATAATAGTTGGAAATTTTATTTTCATATTTATTGCTATTATATGCTATTTTTATGTGCTGTGATGTGTGTGCTGTGTGTTAGGATGTATACTAAAAGCCTAACTTTTTATATGAACATTTATATTTTGAAATGAGAATCACTCTGGTCAAATGTTGCATGTTAATATAGTTGTCCATTAAATTTATATTGTAGATAACATGGTGTGTGGTGTCACACAGAAGATCATGTTATCAGTTCCTTATAAATTATAAATAGTAGCTCACGACTGAGATGGATAGGGACAAACCATTGGAACGGTTGTAGTGTAATTTGGAATTAGTTTGTCTTGACTATATAATTACACTAGTACACTATGTGTGTATTGAGTAGGACCATTTGATGTTGTTCTTTTTATACCGACTGAATAAAAGTACAAAACCTCTGTTATTATGGATGTCCGTACTCTTAATCCTGATATAATAGCAAATACATATACTTAGTATTTATTTCTTTAATTTATCAAAGGATGAAATTTATTCAGTTAAATCAATAAGCCCGATAAGTTGGGAAATAATATTATTTATATGGTGTGTTATTGATTATGTAAGGAAACTGTGTCCTAGTAATCTAGGATGATGATGTCCCCTTGAGGAGCTCATAAGGATTATCATGTAAACTCTGCAGGTGGACTTAGTCCGACATGACAATAAGGTTGAGTGGTACTACTCTTGGAGCTAGATGTTAATTAAGTGAGTTGTCAGTAACTTATTTAATTAATGGACATACGATATCTTAAACATAGGGAGACTAACACACTCATGATAAGTAAGAGCCCATATTGTAATATGAGATTGGTGTGGTAGTTCAATAATAGTTCTTTAGTGGTATGAGTTATTATTGATGAAATTGAGTTGGATGTTCGGGTCGAACACAGGAAGCTCAAGTCCATCAGGAGGCCAAAACTAATTCCTCCTCTCGGTCCCTATTGTAGCCTCTATAAAGCCTCGCATTCACCCATTTTGGTTTTGCTTCCTACCCAAGAAAGGGGTCGGCTATTGGTTGCTACTCGAAATACCGTTCTAGTTCCCCTGTACAAAAATTTTGTACAAGCATAGAACTATCCTAGCTACCCATGTGCTCTACTGAAGTTAAATTTGGATTGCAAATAATGCTTAACATTATTAATCCAAATTGTCCTTCAGAAGGTAAACTTGAATTGGATCCGATACTTAACATTTTTACTCCAAGTTTAACTGATGTGATCTTCCTAAGTTAAACCATATTACAGAAGTTATCAAATATCTATTTCAAAGATTGGATTCTAGGTTAAACATGGTGAGGCACTAGGCCTTTTTGGTATGGGATCATCCACCACTTCTTAGACAAAGCCTCACAAAGAAATTGAATATTTAACTTCTTACAATAAACTAGGTTTAACTATAGAGACCTCAATTGAAACACATTATCGAAATATGAAATCGAAAAATAAAATCGATAACAAAAATGATAACTTAAAACTGATAACCTCTTGTATTTGGTTTTTCAAGATCTATACAAAAGATGAACTAGTTATGATGCGGAAACTAATAACTAGTTATACCTCTTGTAGCTTATAGATCTCTTGATCTTCTATCGTATTCCCCTCCTTCTCTTGGGCGTCGTGTGGGCGACAATCTTCCAAGATGAAATCCACTCAAGCTTCTTCCAAGGCTTCCAAGATCCGGCCACCAACTATCCTCCAAGTGATGATAGACAAGAGAGCTTCCTTCTCTTCTTCTTCTCCTTCAATCAACCGGCCACCAAGAGATCTCCACACAAGATGCCGCCGGCCACCAAGAGAGAAAACAAAAGGAGAAGAGAGAAGGACAAGGGTCGGCCACCAAGGATTGGAAGAGAGGAATAGAAGATGTGTTATCTCATGAGGCACCCTTCCATCTCTTTAATAATCCTTGGTCTTGGCAAAAATGGAAAGTTTTAAACATAATTAAAACTTCCATATATTCCTTGCAAATGACTAAAAAGGAATGTTTTAAAATAAAAAAATTAAAACTTCCTTTTATACATGTCATGGTCGGCCACCTACATGTGCTCCAAACAAGGAAAGTTTTAAATATAAAATTAAAACTTCCTTATTTATTTCCGGTAAGAAATTTTAATTAAACAATTTCTCTATTAAATCCCTTGTTGGTTATTGATATGGGTTAGGTTTAGTAGGTCCCTAGTGAAAAGAATAAAGGAGATAATAGAATCTAGGGGAGTAGGCCAGTATCGATCGGGAGAATACCTTAAGAAAGATAGGCCAATATTGGTCGAGATAAAGATAGACAAATATTGAAAGATAGGCCAATATTGGTCAGTATATTACCTTAAGCAAGGTAGGCCAATATTGGTCGGGATAATACCTTAAGAAAGATAGGCCAATATTGGTCGGGATAATACCTCAAGAAAGATAGGCCAATATCGGTCGGGATAAAGACAGGCCAATATTGGTCGGGATAAAGATAGGCCAATATTGGTTGGGATAAAGATAGGCCAATATTGGTCGGGATAAATATAGGCCAATATTGGTCGGGATAATACCTCAAGAAAGATAGGCCAATATCGGTCGGGATAAAGATAGGCCAATATTGGTCGGGATAAAGATAGACCAATATTAGTCGGGATAATACCTTAAGAAAGATAGGCCAATATCGGTCGGGTTTACACGTTTAAGATAGGTAAACCAGGATTGTTTGAGTTAGCACATCTAGACATAGACTAGTATTTGTTGAGTGTATATGATCGCCCGGGTATGAAAAGATGAAGGACTTGACAGAATTTATAGTATATTACTGGGCGATTAGGATCTATATTGAACAATAGCAATAACCAGCCCGAACATAACTTAAGTTCAATCCTGTTCAATATAAATCATAACATAATATCGGGTTGTCTGTAACATAATAAGAACAAAGTAGGTAAGTATGGACGATAAATATATCTCTATATAGCTTATAAGACAGGGTGAGAACAAATATCTTAAGAATATTCATAAATAGCTTAATGAAGATATCTGTAATATGTGATTGTATAACAGGTTTGCTAATTTGGCGGGAAGAATGTTTCTAGAATTTTCTACAGGCACTAGGTGACAAAGAAGGTACATCTGGAGTACAAAGAAGATTCCTTAAAAGCTATTTTGTGCAAGTACGTGGCTTACATCATCTCATAATAAACTCTAACAAACCGGGGTCCACTTCATGACTACGGAGGTTATATGAAGTGGTATAAAAAGGAGAATCCTCTCCGTTGGCAAGGTAAGTTCACATCATTGCGCACATTCATAACCCTAATTTTTCAACTACTGTTCATCTTCTTACTCCTTCCACACAAAGAGAGATCACTAACTTGAGCTTCGGAGGGCCTTGCCAGGGATTCCCACCCCGGTCTTAGGTAATTGACAATAGTGTTGGTTGGTCTCTTGTGAGCAGGAAGTCTTGGGAGTTCCAAATCTGGGTATTCTTCGATTGGATCTCTTGATCGCCATTGGTATCTTGCATCGAGAGGACACTCTTGTGGATTCATCTTCTCGGATCCACTTTGGGTTTCTCGGATCAATATTCTACAGGTATTATTCTTCACCGGTGGTAGGTTTTTTCTCCCGGCTCTCTGTCTTGTCTAGCTTCTCAGACAGGATCAAATTTGGCGCCGTCTGTGGGAACTTCACCTGAATCTGAGACTACAAGATGGAAGAGGCCGGAAAATCTAATCTACTCACTATTAGCCGCGAAGATCTGGATTTTCTCATTAATCCTCATGTACAGAAAGCTTTGCAACAACAACAACAACAATAACAACATCAAGCTCATACTGGGGCTACTCCGCCGGTAGCTCATAATCCGACGATTTTGACTACTGAGCGCCGGAAGGGAAAGGAGCCAGAAGAAGGAGAACAAGTATATTTCCCCCAGCTATAGCTTCTCCGACTAGGCATCCTCAAGCTTTCCTTCGTACTCCTTTGGAACAGGGAGGACGAAGGCATGTATTCCAAGAATCTTCTGGCGAGGCGCCAGACAAAGAAAAGTGCAGAGCTAAAATGATGGTGGCTAGTGATAGCTCACCAGAGAGAATTATTTCTCCGTTCTCCCAAAGTGTACTAGACGATCCACTTCCTAAGAGATATCAAAATCTTCAAATCGGTGAATACTCTAGAACCACAGATCCAGAAGATTATCAATTAAAATTTGAGAATGTAGTATTATGGCAGCAATTTTCTGATGGAGTAAAGTGTCGGATGTTCCTTACAACACTCGGAGGAGCAGCTCAACGCTAGTTTAAAAGATTGCCGGAGAATTCTATCTGAAGGTTTAAAGATTTCAAGAAGGTTTTCTTGCATCATTTTCCAGCAACAAGAGGTATCATAAAACTCCTTGGAGCTTATTTTCAATTAAATAGGGATCTAAAGAGTCCATTAGAGCCTATATTAAGAGATTCAATCAGGTAGCCATCGATGTGCCCAATGCGACCACTGAGATATTGGTAAGTACTTTTTCTCAAGGTTTAAATGATAATAATTTCTTTAAAGATCTGGTGAGAAATCCTCCTGCCAATTTTGACTTATTAATTGAACGTGCTATTGAGTTTATTAATGTCGAAGAAGCTCAGTCTGCACGCCGAAAAGAACATACCACTTCTTCTCCTACTCCTATTAAGGAGAAAACTCCTGCTCCTGTTCCTCCACCAAGAGGACCTAGAGTAATTCACCCACCCCATCATCATCTAGAATATCGTCCACAAGAAATACAGCATGTGGAGATGCAGCAAGAAGCACCAAGAAGATGGTGCACTTATCACAGGACCAACAACCATCATATAGAAGACTATTTTGTTTTGAAACACAAGAAAGCAAATAGGGATTGTTATCAAAGGTGAAACTATTATTAATAGCAATATCCCAGGCAGCAAAGTCCGCTCAAGTATCTGTCAATTGGGGGCTTTAAGTCAGAACCGACCAAGCTTCCTTAAGGATTCTCAAAGACGTTAAAAATATCACAAGGTTGGTGCAAGCATTTTAGTTTCCCTCAAATAATAGTCGATCGGGAAATCTCATGAAGTAACTTAGATGAGTCTTCATGGGAGGAACCGGAGACTTTAAACTATCATAAAAGCATAGTCGATCGGGAAATCTCATTATGTGACTCGGACAGGTCTTCATGGGAGGCATCAGAGACTTTAAACTATCATAAAAGCATAGTCGATCAGGAAATCTCATGAAGTAACTCGGACGGGTCTTCATGAGAGGAACCGGAGACTTTAAACTATCATAAAAGCATAGTCGATCGGGAAATCTCATGAAGTAACTCGGGCGCGTCTTCATAGGAGGAACTGGAGACTTTAAACTATCATAAAAGCATAGTCGATCGAGAAATCACATGAAGTGACTCGGACGGGTCTTCATGGGATGAACCGGAGACTTTAAACTATCATAAAAGCATAGTCGATCGGGAAATCTCATGAAGTAACTCGGAAGGGTCTTCATGGGAGGAACCGAAGACTTTAAACTATCATAAAAATATAGTCGATTGGGAAATCTCATGAAGTAACTCGGACGGGTCTTCATGGGAGGAACCGGAGACTTTAAACTATCATAAAAGCTTAGTCGATCATGAAATCTCATGAAGTAACTCGGGCGGGTCTTCATGGGAGGAACTGGAGACTTTAAACTATCATAAAAGCATAATCGATCGGGAAATCTCATGAAGTAATTTGGATGGGTCTTCATGGGAGGAACCGGAGACTTTAAACTATTATGAGTAAAATCATGCGATATTGATACAGCACAATAATTTGTGGACCCGAATTACTCGGGATCACACGCCCAACTGAAATTCAAAGGCATCTAGATTTCTTTGTCACTCAGAATTACACTCCTGACCAGGATTTAAAATTCAATGGGAATTCTTTCAAAATTATACTCCCGATCAGAATTCATAGTCTTATGAGATTCTTATGATTTCATTATATATTACTGCTCAGGATCAAGCACTTGATCAGAAGTTGCAATCATATGGAGTTCTTTATATATAATCATTCAAAATTATACTCTCGGTCAGAATTCATAGTCTTACGAGATTTGTATGATTTACTTATATATTACTGCTCAGGATCACGTACCCGATCAGAAGTTACAATCATATGGAGTTCTTTTTCTAAGATTGCTTGAGGTTATACTCCCCACCGGAGTGCATAAATCCTATGGAATTTTTCACATAAAGTTGCTCAGGATTATACACCCTTTTGGAATACGGATGGAATCTTATATTTATATATATATATAGTCATGCCTGATTGAAGTTCAAGGAGTTTATGGAAAGTCTTATTATTCAAAATCATATGATCAATTAAGATACCACAAATGGAGGAGTTTATCAAAACAGTGCCTACCTTCGAGAAATAAGAAAGAATTCTTGAACAAGATAGTACTTATTCTCACGAACATCTCAAAGGAAGCAGTAGCAAGATAACAAAGGTCAGGAAAGCAGGTAAGTACAATTTTTTACAAAAATGCAAATATTTAATTACAAGTCTTTTATGAATACATAATCATGCTTACTCAAAATTGCTTGTCAAGTTTTCGAGCAATTCCTGATTAAATCTACGACGGTTTATGAATAGAGAGGAGGGTTCTCAAGATAGATAACCACCTTCCCTTAATTGTCGAATAACCCCTATCACAGAATGATTTAAAGTCCCTATTATACGACGGACATATTCATCATTAAACTTCGAAGATCTCAGATAGGCTAAACGCTTGTCCTCCCATCGGTCTTCCTCATGCTCCTTATAGCTCTAAAATTTGGCTTGTAATTTAGTATTTTCATCTTTGAAAATGTCTCTTTCCAATTTAAGTTATTCTAGTTCTTTTTGGAGTGAGGATATCTCTGCATCCTGAGCCTTTCTTTGTTCTTGCTCTTGTAGAAGATCAAATTCTTTTGATGATAAATCTTGAACCTGCTCTGAAAGAAAAATATTGTGAAGCCTCTCTACTTTCTCTAAGACAATGTTTTTATGAGAAACATCTGAAATAGTTTTGTCCTTCAAAGTAGTTTCCACCTGGAGCCTGGAGTTTAACCGATCCACTTGTAACTCCAAGGTTTTCCTCTCAAGCTCTTTGTTTTCTAATAATTGGTGTCGATGCTATAGTTCTTTCTTCAGAGCTTCCAATTGTTGATTCTGTAAGGCTATTTTTTTCTCATAATTGAGGGAGATCATTGTGGGAAGGAGGAAGAATAGCTTTCAAAACTTCTATTTGGGCCCTTAATTTACTATTATCCCTTTCCAGAGCAATGAGAAGCTGGTCTAAATGAAGACTTGAGGCAAGGAACTAAACAAAATAATAATGCGGTTAGAGGAAGTGATAAGAAGTTAATAACATACAATTAAAAACACTTACAACAATAGCTTGACGATTGTGACTCCTCGTCGTACGACAAATTGAATCATGTAAGGGTGGGTGACGCCTCGTCGTGCGCCTCCAACATTTTCTTACCGTCGAAAAACCAATCATAATCAAGGAAGTTCTGGAAAAAGTACGCAGTTTACCAAGTGTAATAAAGAAAGATGGGAGAAGAATAAGAAAAAATAAAAACTCATGTCTAGTCAGTCGATTGACACCTCCTTCGACTAGACTTGGAGGGAAGGCTAGTGATATGGGTTAGGTTTAGTAGGTCCCTGGTGAAAAGAATAAAGGAGATAAAAGAATCTAGGGGAGTAGGCCAGTATCGATTGGGATAATACCTTAAGAAAGATAGGCCAATATTGGTCGAGATAAAGATTGGCCAATATTGAAAGATAGGCCAATATTGGTCAGGATAATACCTTAAGCAAGGTAGGCCAATATTGTTCAGGATAATACCTTAAGAAAGATAGGCCAATATTGGTCGGGATAATACCTCAAGAAAGATAGACCAATATCGATCGGGATAAAGATATGTCAATATTGGTCGGGATAAAGATAGGCCAATATTGGTCGGGATAAAGATAGGCCAATATTAGTCGAGATAAAGATAGGCCAATATTGGTCGGAATAATACCTTAAGCAAGGTACGCCAATATTGGTATGGATAATACCATAAGAAAGATAGGCCAATATTGGTCAGGATAATACCTCAAGAAATATAGGTCAATATCGGTCGGGATAAAGATAGGCCAATATCGGTCGGGATAAAGATAGGCCAATATTGGTCGGGATAAAGATAGGCCAATATTGGTCCGGATAAATATAGGCAAATATTGGTTGGGATAAAGATCAGTCGGGATAAAGATAGGCCAATATTAGTCGGGATAAAGATAGGTCAATATTCGTCGGGATAATACCTTAAGAAAGAATGGCCAATATTGGTCGAGTTTACACGTTTAGGATAGATAAATCAGGATTATTTGAGTTAGCACATCTAGACATAAACTAGTATTAGTTGAGTGTATATGATCGCCCAGGTATGAAAAGATGCAGGACTTGACAGAATTTATAGTATATTACTGGGCGATTAGGATTTATATTGAACAATAGCAATAACCAACCTGGACATAACTTAGGTTCAATCCTGTTCAATATAAATCATAACATAATATCGGGTTGTCCGTAACATAATAAGAACAAAGTAGGCAAGTATGGACGATAAATATATCTCTATATAGCTTATAAGACAGGGTGAGAACAAATATCTTAAGAATATTCATAAATAGCTTAATGAAGATATCTGTAATATGTGATTGTATAACAGATTTGCTAATTTGTCGGGAAGAATGTTTCTAGACTTTTCTACAGGCACTAGGTGACAAAGAAGGTACATCTGGGGTACAAAGAAGATTCCTTAAAAGCTATTTTGTGCAAGTATGTGGCTTACGTCATCTCATAACAAACTCTAACAAACCGGGGTCTACTTCATGACTAAGGAGGTTATATGAAGTGGTATGAAAAGGGAAATTCTCTCCATCGGCAAGGTAAGTTCACATCATTGCGCACATTCATAACCCTAATTTTTCAACTACTGTTCATCTTCTTCCTCCTTCTTCCATACCAAGAGAGATCACTAACTTGAGCGTCGGAGGGCCTAGCCAGGGATTCCCACCCCGGTCTTAGGTCACTGACAATAGTGTTGGTTAGTCTCTTGTGCGCAGGAAGTCTTGGGAGTTCCGAATCTGGGTATTCTTTGATCGGATCTCTTGATCGCCATTGGTATCTTGCATCAAGAGGACACTCTTGTGGCTTCATTTTCTCGGATCCGCTTTGGGTTTCTCGGATCAGTATTCTACTGGTATTATTCTTCACCGGTGGTAGGTTTTTTCTCCCGGCTCTCCGTCTTGTCCAGCTTCTCATACAGGATCAGTTATAAAAGGAAAAATTTATAAATTAAAATCTATCTTTTAAAACATGTGGATGGTTACAAAAAATGAAAGTTTGATCAAAAATTAAAATCTTCCTTTTAACTACAAATAAGGAAAGATATCAACTCTTTCTCTTAATCCTTTGTAGAAAGCTATAAAAGGAAAGATTTTAAAATTTTAAAACTCTCTTTTAAAACCATGGCTTCCAAAAAAGGAAAGATTAAAACACCCTTTTATTTTAATGTGGTCGACCACCTTGCTTGGGCTCCAAGCTTGGCCGACCATAATCTTGGCTCCATCTTTTGGCTTGGACAACCCTGGCTTGAGCTCCAAGCTTGGCTTTGCTGACCACAATGAGATGGATAAGAAGCTTGGCTCTAAGTAGATATAAGGCTTTATAAATAAGAGGCTACAACAGGGACCGAGAGGAGAAATTGATTTTGGTCTCCCGATGAGCTTGAGCTTCCCGTGTTCACCACGAACACCCAACTCAAGTTCATCAATAATAACTCATACCACTAAAGAGTTATTATTGCACTACCACAGCAATCCCATATTACAATATGGGTTCCTTCTTATCATGAGTGTGTTAGTCTCCCTATGTTTAAGAAATTGAATGCCCACTAATTAAATGAGTTACTGACAACTCACTTAATTAATATCTAGCTCCAAGAGTAGTACCACTCAACCTCATTGTCATGTCGAACTAAGTCCACCTGCATGGTTTACATGACAATCCTTATGAGCTCCTCAAGGGGACATCATCAACCTATATTACTAGGATACAGTTTTATTCTATAATCAACAACACACCATATAAATAATATCATTTCCCAACATATCAGGCGTATTGATTTAACGAACTAAATCACACCCTTTAATAAATTAAAGAAATAAATATTAAGTATACGTTCTTGTTATTATATCATGATTAAGACTATGCACTTCCATAATAACAGAGGTTTTGTTCTTTTATATAGTCAGTATAAAAAGAGACTACCTCAAATGGTCCTGCTCAATACACTCATAGTGTACTAGTGTAATTTTATAGTCAAGATAAACTAATACCAAATTACACTGCAACCACTCCAATGGTTTGTCCCATTCCATCTTGGTTGTGAGCTACTATTTATAATTTATAAGAAACTGATAACATGAACTTCTGTGTGTCTCCTCACACCATGTTATCTACAATATAAATTAAATGGACAACTATACTTATCATATAAATGTAGACATTTGACCAATGTGATTCTTATTTCAAAATAAATGTTTATACAAAAATCTAGACTTTTAGTATACACTTTAACACCGGCCATATCCTTGCTTGGTGTCCAAGCAAGAGGTCGGCCAAGCCTTGCTTCCTACCCAAGAAAGGGGTTAGCCAAGCCTTTCTTGGTGCCCAAGCAAGGGGCCAGCCAAACCAAAAGAAATGAAAAGAAAAAAAGGGAGATTTTTTCTCAACAGAATTAGAGATTTTTCTAAAAAGAATTACGTTGATTTTTTCTTAGAAATTTTCTAAAAAGAATTATATTAATTCTTTCCTAAGAAATTTTTCTAAAAAGAATTATATTAATTCTTTCTTAAAGATTTTTCTTAAAATAATTATGTTGATTCTTTCTTAGAAATTTTCTAAAAAGAATTACAATAATTCTTTATTAAGAAGATTTTCTAAAATGAATTATGTTAATTCTTTTAGAGAGATTTTTTCTAAACAAAAATCTATTACTTTTTCTCCTTTTTTATCTGGGACAAAGGGTTATAAAATGAGAGGAGGTTGTGCCATAAAAATCAACAATTCAATTAAGAATTGATAAGTTGTTCTCCATAACTAAAAACCCTCTCCTTTTCCTTAAGGCAGGTGCCCAATTTTTCTTTTCTTTCCTCAAGGGTCGGCGCCCCACTTCTTTTCTTCTTCCCTTTTCTTCCCTCTAGGGCCGGCGCCCCATCTTCTCTTGGTGTCTGGAGCTTGGAGAAAAAAAAAATGAAGAGACGAAGCACCTTGGTGGCTGACGGTTTGGAGGAGAAGAAGAAGGAGGAGGCATTCCTTTCTTTGCATCTTTTGGTGGTAGGTGGCTTGGAAACTAAAGGGGTTCGGGTGTTTTTGTCTTGGTAGATTGTCACCCACATGATGTCCAAGAAGAGGAGAGGAATACAGCAGAAGATCAAGAGGTCTTTTTTATGAAGAAAGGTACAACTAGTTATTTTTTTCGCAACACAACTAGTATTGTTTTCTTTA
The DNA here is from genome assembly GCF_018446385.1 of Zingiber officinale. NCBI lineage: Eukaryota > Viridiplantae > Streptophyta > Magnoliopsida > Zingiberales > Zingiberaceae > Zingiber > Zingiber officinale. Next base: position 45,359,863 of record NC_056006.1, read on the forward strand.
TATGGATCATGAAATACCAACACAAGAGGCTAGCGATTTCATGTTTTCATTTTTATGCTTCGATTTTGTGTTTTTATCTTGTGCTTTGATTGAGATCTCTATAGTTAAACCTAAGGTTACTATGAGAAGTTTAAATATTCAATTTCTTTGAAAGCCTTTGTCTAGGAAGTGGTGGATGATCTCATAACTAAGAAGGCCTAGTGCCTCGCCAATGACCTAGAAGCCAATCTATGAAATAAATATTTATTCAACTTCTGTAATATGGTTTAACTTCTGAAGAACACAAGGGTTGAACTTGGAGTAAAAATGTTAAGTTTTGTTTCCAATCCAAGTTTAAGTTTGAAGAACGAACATGGAGTAAAATTGTTAAGTTTCGTTTCCAATCCAAGTTTAACTTCTGAAGAGCACATGGGTTGCTAGGAAACGTTCGGTGCTTGTATACATTTTTGTACAAGGGAAACAGAACGGTATTCTGAGTAGCACCCAACACTGTGATGTGTGTGCTGTGATGTATGTGCATGTTAAAATTCCTCAATTTAAATAACTAAGTAAGAGAAGGATTATTTAAATAAATTTCATGCTCTCCATTACTGGTTTGTAAGTGATGCATTCGAACTTGACCGTTGTCTTTAAGTGTCTTCCTCCATATCAGATGAGTTTATTTGTGGATCACTCGATCAAACTTCCTCTATGGATGATTATAGAAAATTATTTAGGTATGTGAGATCTTCTCCATCTGAAGGGGCATAATCCTAATTAATGGACTAAATATCAAGTAATGATATATACTTAGGTGCATTTAATAGTATCCTCCCCATCGAAGTTACTGCTATTATTTGTGTGACCGAAGATGAACCAACTATTAATTTTATTTGTCATAAAGTTAGGTTGACAAGATAATAAAATTAATGGGTAAAATCTCCTCAAACAAATGTTTGAATTAATTTACAACCACACTATCGTGGCATACGAAATTCACAGTGTTTTGAGGTATTGGTGAATTTAAATTATATTGTTTGAGGAATCAATATTATTTTAAATTCTAAAGATTTGACCAAATATTTTATTTTGTGATTCTCAGGATTTCAAAATGCCTTTTAATCCTCTTTCTATTATTTAAAAAAAAACAAACTTACTGGTCCAAATTATATTGATTGGAAATGAAACTTGGACATTGTCCAAACTGCTGAAGAATATAAGTTCGTACTTCTTGAGGTTTGTTCTAGCGTGCATGATAATGATTCTAGTGAAGAGGAGATAGAGAGACATAGGAAATGGGTTAAGGCAGATGAGATGGCGCGGTGTTATGTTTTGACTTCTATGTCAAATGTGTTGCAACATCAACATCAGGTCCTACCCACTGCCTATGACATGATGCTCAATCTCAAGAAACTCTTTGGACACCAGAATCAGGTTGCCAAGCAGGAGGCCATGAGAAACTTAATGACGACCACCATGACTAAGGGGACACCCGTGAGGGATCACATCCTCAAGATGATGGCTCATTTGAATGAGATGGAAGTCCTTGGAGCTGAAATTGATGGGGAAACCTAGGTCGATATCATTCTCCAAATATTGGCCAAGAGTTTTGAGTAGTTCCACCTGAACTACAACATGAACAAAAGGGTTTATTCGTTGACGGAACTTCTACCAGAACTCGAAGCGACAGAAGGGCTATTTCATCAAAGTTCTCAAGTTCACATTGCTGAAAATATTTCTGCCTCTAAGCCGAAAGGAGAAAAGAAGAAGAAGAAACAAATTGGTTCGGCAAAGAAAGTGATTCGACCTCAAGGGACTGGATCGCAGGAAGGTGTGAAGAAGCCGAAGGGTAAGTGTTTCACATGCAAGCAGTCTAGACATTGGAAGGTGGACTGCCCTCACAAAAAAGAGAACAATAAAGGTATATCTTATTCATTAGTTGTTGAAACATGTTTAGTGGTGTTATCTACTGGTACCTGGTGCGTAGATACGGGAGCCACTGATCATGTTTGTAATTCATTACAGGGGTTCTAGGAAACCAGATGACTACATGCAGGAGAGATCACCATCTACATGGACAATGCTACGAGAGTGGCGGCTGTTGCAATAGGAGATGTTTATCGATCTCTTGATAGGAATAAAACTTTGATTTTGAAAAATTGTCTTTATGTACCATGTTTCATAAAGAACTTGATTTCAGTTTCTAAATTATTTATGGATGGAAATTTTGTTTCTTTTGATGATGAAATGGTTGTTAAGAAAAATAGGGTAGTTATTTGTTCTGGTACGTCGGTTGGTGATTTGTATACTCTTAATCCTATAGCTCCCATGATGCAACAAATGAAAATTAATAACACATCTTCTAATTCTAATAAGAGAAAGCAACCTTCGAAAATGAACCAAACATATCTTTGGCATCTAAGGTTGGGTCATATTAACTTGAGTAGGATTCAAAGGTTAATAGCCGATGGACCTTTAGGTTCATTGGTAGTGGAAAACTTTCCGACCTGCAAGTCTTACTTGGAAGGAAAAATAACCAAAAGGCCTTTTAAGGCAAAGGGGTATAGAGCCAAAGAAGTGTTGGAATTGGCTCATTCTGATTTGTATGGGCCTATGTCTATCCAAGCAAGAGGTGGTTTCAAATATTTTGTCTCTTTTATAAAAGACTATTCGAGATATGGGTTCATTTACTTGATGTGTCGCAAGTCTGAGTACTTTGATAAGTTTAAAGAGTATAAGGTTGATATGGAAAAACATCAAGGTAAATGTATCAAGACACTATGGTATGATCATGGTGGAGAGTACCTCTTAGGAGAGTTTAGGAGTTACTTATCAGAGGTCGTGATTAAATCTCAATTGTCTGCACCTGGTACACCCTAATAGAATGGTGTGGCGAAACGAAGGAATATGACTCTTATGGGAATGGTTAGATCAATGATGAGTTATTCGGAATTACCAAATTTGTTTTGGGGATATGCTTTGGAAATGATAGCGTACATTCTGAATTTGGTATCTTCTAAGTCAGTACCCTCTACTACCACATAATTATGGAATGGGCGTAAGCTTAGTTTGACACACATTCGGATTTGGTGTAGTCCAACACATGTGCTGAAGGGAGACGTTTTGGAATCGTGTACAGAAGTTCGCTTGTTCGTGGGATATCCTAGAGGAACGAAAGGTGGCTTGTTTTATAGTCCTAAAGATCAGAAGGTCATTGTTAGCACCAATGCCCGATTTTTAGAAGAGACTATGTAATGAACCAAAATCCCATAAGTAAAATTGTTCTTGAGGAAATAAGAGAGGACACTTCTACTTTAGTACCAATGGTACAAGATGAGATACCACAAGTAACTACAACACGTGTCACAAATGATGCAGAATTACAGGCAGTTCCTCGTCGTAGTGGGAGGGTTGTTAGGCAACCTAAAAGATTCATGTTTTTAGGAGAGTCTTCAGACTTGATCCTTGGTGAACATGAAGCTGATCCCTAGACATATGATGAAGCACTCCAAGATAAAGATGCAGCATCTTGGCAAAGTGCAATGAACTCTGAAATAGAATCTATGCATTCTAATCAGGTCTGGGAGCTTGTAGAACCACCAAATGGTGCAAAAGCTATTGGATGTAAATGGGTCTACAAAAGAAAAGGAGGAATAGATGGGAAGGTGGAAACTATTAAAGTGAGCTTGTTGCGGAGGCGTATACTCAGAAATAGGGAATCGATTATGAGGAGACTTTTTCGCCGGTAGCCATGCTTAAGTCTATCAGGATTCTTTTAGCTATTGCTACTCATATGGATTATAAGGTTTGGAAAATGGATGTCAAGACAGCTTTCCTTATCGGAAGTCTTGAAGAAAATATCTATATGAAGCAACCAGAGGGATTCATTGCGAAGGTCAAAGAGCATCTTGTATGTAAGCTCAAAAAGTCCATTTATGGACTGAAACAAGTTTCAAGATCTTGGAACATCCGGTTTGATGAAGTGATCCAGTCTCATGGATTCATTCAGTGTCCAGATGAGTCTTGTGTATACAAGAAAAGTGATGGAAACGTGATGGTATTTCTTGTAATATACGTAGATGACATTTTGCTCATTGGCAACAATGTCAAAGTGCTATCAGACATAAGGGTATGGATGTCCAAGCAGTTTGATATAAAGGACTTGGGAGAATGTGGACATATTCTTGGGATCAAAGTAATAAGGGATCGCAAGAAAAGGATATTGTGCTTATCCCAAGCTTCATACATCGATACTATCCTAGCTCATTTTAGCATGAAAAACTCCATGAAAAGTTTCTACCTTTTCGGCATGGAGTAACTTTATCTAAAGAGATGTGTCCTAAGACATCAAAGGAGATAGAGGAAATGAAGGCAGTTCCTTATGTTTCGGTTGTAGGAAGCCTAATGTATGTAATGTTATGTACGAGACTAGATATCTATTTTGCCGTGGGCATGGTTAGCAGATATAAAAGTAACCCAGGACCAGGGCATTGGGCTGTTGTAAAGCATATATTGAAGTACCTGAAGAGGACTAGAGATTATATGCTGATTTACCAGGCAAATGATTTTCTCCCTGTGGATTACATGGATTCGGACTTCCAATCAGATAGGGACAACTGTAATTCAACCTCGAGGTATGTGTTTAATTCGGGAGGTGGAGCCATAGAATAGAGGAGTGTTAAGCAGAAATGTGTTTCAAACTCCACCATGGAAGCTGAGTATGTGGCAACCTTTGAGGCAGCCAAAGAAGTTGTATGGCTCAGAAACTTCTTGATGGACTTAGATGTGATTCCTGATTTGCCCAAAGTTATCACAATTTATTGTGATAACAGTGGTGCAGTAGCAAACTCGAATGAACCATGGGCCCATAAGGTAAGTAAACATATTGAGCGCAAGTACCACCTAATACGAGATATCATTAAACGAGAAGAGGTTGTTGTCACCAAGATTACATCAGCAGATAACCTGGCAGATTCTTTCACTAAGGTCCTTCCAGCGAGAGCTTTTGATAGACATGTTGAGGGGATGGGAATAAGATGTATGGCAGTATTTATGCCAGCATAATCTTTTAGTATAAGTGGGAGATTGTTGGGATGTATACTATAAGCCTAGCTTTTGTATGAACATTTGTTTTGAAATATTTTGAAATGAGAATCATTTTGGTCAAATGATTGCATTTTATATTTATATATATGCCAATGTAGTTGTCTATTTAATTTATATTGTAGATAACATGGTGTGTGGTGTCATATAGAACATCATGTTATCGGTTCCTTATAAATTATAAATAGTAGCTCACAATCAAGATGGATTGGGGCAACCATTGGAACGGTTGTAGTATAATTTGGTATTAGTTTGTCTTGACTATAAAATTACACTAGTACACTATATGTGTATTGAGCAGGACCGTTTGAAGTTGTTCAATTTGTACTGACTACATAAGAGAACAGAACCTCTGTTATTATGGATGTACGTCCTCTTAATCCCTATATAATAACAAGCACGTATACTTAGCAATTATTTCTTTAACTTATCAATAGGTGAGATTTATTCGTTAAATCAATAGGCCCGATGAGTTGGGAAATAGTATTATTTATATGGTGTGTTGTTGATTATAGAAGGAATCTGTGTCATAATTATTTAGGCTGATGATGCCCCCTTGAGGAGCTCATAAGGATTATCATGTAAACCCTATAGGTGGACTTTAACGCCCGCCCTCCCTGCTAACCCTAAGGGACAGGGCTACGATACTCTACGTACATATTACAGCGGAAGACTTAAATAATTGTTCTTAGATTAATAAAACTTTTCTTTTGTTTGCATACCCGAACTACACTAATATGGTTTCCATAACATGATAACAAGATAAATAGAAACATAACATCAAGTCACCCATTTAGTACTACAATTTATGAAACCAAAGCGTAATTCTTAAAAGTTCTTAAAGCAGGTTCTTATTTGGTTGCCTAGCCACAGCCACACACATCTCCTTGCCTCTCCTGCTGCTCCTTTAGTTCATCCAGCCTTTTCCTTTATCTGTGGTACAAGGAAAGTAAGCTATGAGCACTCATGGCTCAGTAAGTTCCTTTCCTACTCACTAAAACCGAAAATCATCACATGATCAAAGAATATCTTAACATAACATAATCTCAACTAGTCATGGCATAACATATCATACTCTTTAAGCATATCCTGCAACATAACAACATCATGACTAGTCATGGCATATCATCTCTTAAAGCATAGCATGGAACATAACATAATCATATCTAATCATGGCATATCCTAGTATCATTTTAAGGTAGCATAGCATATCAAGCTCTTAAAACATAGCATGAAACATAACATAATCATATCTAATCATGGCATGTCATATTATCATCATAAGATCACATAACATATCAAGCTCTTAAAGCATAGCATGAAACATAACATATTCATATTCAATCATGGCATATCATAAATCATAGCATCATCACAACATGATCATAAATTATATGCAATATGATTTTGAAAACATGTATCCGAAAAACATGTGTATGTCTCATGATTTTTTAAAACCATTTCTTCTTACATATATACTTGAACATAATCTCAACATAAAGGGGCCCGGCTTAGTACCACATACATACATAATGCACGCATCCTAAGTAGATCCAAGGTAACTAGTCTTGAACCTACTAGGAAACTAGGCCCGTAGCCCGACCTAGGGGCACGTAAGGAGCCCACCCTTTACTAGGCCCGTAATTCGACCTAGGGGCGCATAAGGAGCCCACCCTTTTGGTACAAGCCATTCAAAGTAAAATACATGTCATACTTATACATATCATACATCATACAAGCATGCATCACTTAGGCATACATCATATAAAAGTATGCATCACTTAGGCATATATCATGTCATAAATGTTGATACAGTCTGACCTGGCTGTTGTTTTGATGTTGACACGGATTTAAGTTTGTATCAGATGTTAATTAAACTCGGTTTGATTAATGATCAAGGTTGATCATGTGGAAGGGAAAAGTCCAAGTTGGAAACTTGGCACGCGAAGTCGGAGAGGGCTCGGTAGCTCGTTCTCTGGACTAGGTCAGAGAGGGCTTGGTAGCTCATTCTCTGGACCTGACGAAGTCAGAGAGGGCTCGGTAGCTCGTTCTATGGACCTGACGTAGTGGGAGAGGGCTCGGTAGCTCGTTCTCCGGACAAGGACAGAGAGGGCTCGGTAGCTTGTTCTCTGGACCGGACGAAGTCGGAGAGGGCTCGGTAGCTCGTTCTCTGGACCTGACGAAGTCAGAGAGGGCTCGGTAGCTCGTTCTCTGGACCTGACGTAGTCGGAGAGGGCTCGGTAGCTCGTTCTCCGGACCAGGTCAGAGAGGGCTCGGTAGCTCATTCTCTGGACCGGACGAAGTCGGAGAGGGCTCGGTAGCTAGTTCTCTGGACCAGACGAAGTCGGAGAGGGCTCGGCAGCTCGTTCTCCGGACTAGGTCAGAGAGGGCTCGGGAGCTCGTTCTCTGGACCATATTAGGTCAGAGAGGGCTCGGGAGCTCGTTCTCAAACCTATCCTAGTATCACATAGGCGTTGGATCGGTCAACAGAACGATCCAGTGATACTTTGGATGACTGATCGGTCCACAAACCGATCTAGTGAAACTCAAGTTTCTGATCAGTCTGGTGACCGATCAGGAAACACTCACTAGCACACTGAGTGTAATCTGATCGGTCTATAGACCGATCAGTAAACACTTAGTGAGCCACTGAGTGCAATCTGATCGGTCTTGGAGACCGATCAGGAGATGCTACTGCGAAAGAAGAAAGGCAGGGATCGGTCGTGGAGACCGATCCAGCTGCGGCCTGATCGGTCTCCACGACCGATCAGACAAGCAGTGGACCGATCAGGATATGTCCTGATCGGTCGATGGATCGGTCTGGTGACCGATCCACACACGATCCATATTGTTCGCTGTTTCTACGATTCCTCCACTGCATTTGATCTGCTGATTCATGTGATATAACCTCTGTGCTATTAGCTTTTGAGTTTGCAGGATCACAGGTATCATTCCAAACTTAATTTCAAATTAAGTCCATAAGAGGAATACGACAAATGGCCTTTCTGCTGTGATTCGCGGCGCATGGTGCATTTGAAGCATCAACGGCTACTGGTGTGATCTGGCTGCGATCTGCTTGACTCCTGGTGATTGGTTCGAGCTCAGAAGACACCAGTGAAGACTGTGATTTTATTGGTGTGAGTTCAGGGAACCAGGTAAGGAGGAAGAGGGATTGGCTGGAGCGATGATTCGGTGCAGCTTGACCACGATCCATGACAGCGGAGAACAGGGGCTTAAGAAGCAGTAAAAAGCGAGAGGAAACAACAACAAGCAAGTAAGAAAGGAAAAGAAACTGTGTGTGCTAAGTTCTTGAGCTCTCGTGTGAGAAACTGCGATCTGTGAGTTCTCTGTTTCCACTGATCCTCGCGTGGTTGTAAGCGATTAGTTCATTCTTCTTTGCCACCGAGCTCTGTAAGTTTTGTGCTTTAACATATATATTTCTTGAGACTTTGTGGAGAGGTTACTCCACCGTGAAGAAGGATCTTTAGCCGGAATTTATCCGGGGTGCGATCTACCGAAGATCAAGGAGTCGTCCACCTTACGGACACGCCGTGGAGTAGGGGCAAGTTATCCCTGAACCTCGTAAATTCGTGTGTTAGTGTGCTTGTTGCCTTTTGTTTTAGTTTCCTAATTCCGCTGTGCTAACACGTTTATCTGTAGAAAGTTTTGTTTAAGTTTTTAAGAGGCTATTCACCCTCCTCTAGCCATCTAAGATCCTAACAAGTGGTATCAGAGCCTGGTGCTCTTCATCTGGACTAACATCCAATGGAGCAAGAAGATGGCCATGAAGGAAGGATTCAGCACCAACAGACCACCCTTCTTCGATGGAGCAGATTTCCAGTACTGGAAGAGCCGCATGGAGTTTACCTCAAGACTGATATCTCCATGTGGTTCTCGGTCAAGGAAGGATTCACACCACCAAAGGACGAAGAAGGTAAATAACTCGATTTATCAAGGTGGTCTACCGAACAAACTCGTAAAGGGCAAGCCGATGCCAAGGCGGTAGTCACCTTACAATGTGGGATTGCCAAGGACCAACTCGTTAAGGTAGGTCCATTCTCGAGTGCAAAAGATTTATGGAACAAGCTTATCGAGCTCCAAGAAGTAACTCGTGATTCTCGGATAGCCAAGAGGGACCTATTCTTGAATCAACTACAAAATCTCACCATGAAGGAAAACGAAACGGTAAGTGAACTACATGGGAGGTTCAAGGAAATCATCAATGGTCTACATTCCGTGGATGAACGCGTGGAGAATCGCGATCTAGTAAGGTACGCTCTTAAATCCTTTCCAAGGAATGCCTTGTGGTCATCTATGGTAGATGCCTACAAGGTTTCCAAGGATCTTTCCATTGTTAAACTAGACGAATTCTTTTGTGAAATGGAACTTCATGAACTCGCTATCAAAGGTCAAAGAGAGAAAGGTATTGCCTTAGTTGCAGGACCAAAGAACAAGGATGGAAGAAGAAAGAGGGAAAAGAAGAAGGAGAAAGAGATTTCTTCATCTACATCCTCCTCCGAGTCCGATGATGAAGGTGGATCATCATCAAGCGAGATGGCAAATTTTGTGAGGAGAATTATGAGAAGAAGCCGAAGATACAAAGGAAAAGGTAAACCTAATGATTAAAATATCGATAAGACTAATGTTACATGTTATGAGTGTAGCAAGAAAGGCCACTACCGGAGTGAGTGTCCAAAACTCAAGAAGGAGGAACGGGCCAAAAAGAAGGAGGAAAGAGCCAAGAAGAAGAAAGCTCTCAAGGCCACTTGGGATGAATCTTCCTCAAGCTCTTCAGAGGAGGAAGAGAAGAAGGAGAAGAGTACTCGGCAATTGGCACTCATGGCAAGGGAGGAGTCCGAGTCCGAGAGTGATGACTCAAACACTTCAGCCGCGGCTTCATCATCTTCGGATGATGAAGAGGTAACCTCTTCACATTTAGAAAAATGTTATAAGACTATTACACATTTGTCTACCTTGCTTAAAAAATCAAAAACAGAAAATAAATCATTAAAAGAAGAAGTAGAAAACTTGAGGGCCCTTAGGGAAGATGAGGTTGATGACCTACATCTAGAGGTCCTTGAGGATGAGAATAAGGCCTTGAAGGGTGAGGTTGAGAAACTCAAGAAAATGCTTGAAAAATTCTCAACTAGCTCTAAGACCCTAGACATGATTCTAAATGCCCAAAGGGCGGTCTACAACAAGGCTGGATTAGATACCAACCTAAGGAGTCTATCTTTATTTCTTTAGTATCAAGAACCCAATTTCATAGATCGAATGTTTCTAGGGTTCATGAGACTAGGAAGAAGGTAACAAAGGCATGGGTGCCTAAGTCTTTCATTGTAGATGCATTAGGTCCCACGATTTGGGTACCTAAAACATCTATCTTTCTTGTCTTGTAGGCATTGGTAAAGGGGGAGCGTCTATCAACTTGGTTTGTTGATAGTGGATGCTCCAAGCACATGACCGGGGACAAGTCACTATTTTCTACCATTCAAAACAAAAATAGAGGTAATGTGTCATTTGGTAATAATGGTAGCCTTAAGGTTATACGGGTTGGAGACATTCATATATCCGAATATCTCCAAATCAAGAATGTCCTTCTAGTCAAGGTGTTGACTTTTAATCTCCTAAGTGTCAGTCAATTGTGTGATACAGGTTACACAATTGAGTTTCATTCGAGTCAATGTCTAGTCAAAAACATTGACACACTTGACACGGTACTAGTAGGCACAAGGGTAGATAACATTTGTCAAGTTTCTTTTAAAAGTGCTACTAATGCTATTGATAAGTGTTTCATGTCAAAAGAAGAAGAATCGTGGCTTTGGCATAGGAGATTGGCTCATGTGAACATGAAGAATATCCGGAAGCTGGTCAACAAAGGGTTAGTGCGAGGCTTACCAAGCATCAAGTACCAAAAGACCAAATTGTGTGATGCATGTCAGAAGGGTAAGCAAACTAAAGCGCCTCATAAAGGTAAAAGCGCTGTAAGTACAACTACTGCCTTAGACTTATTACATATGGATTTGTTTGATTGCAGTAGTATTATTTCATTAAATGGAAGTAGATACTGTTTTGTGATTATTGATGACTTTACTAGGTATACATGGACCTTCTTTTTGAAAACTAAGGATCAAACCATAGATATTTTTATTTCCTTTTGTAGAAGAACTGAAAATGAAAAATCAACAACAATTAAAACCATTAGAAGTGATCATGGTGGGGAATTTCAAAATCATAGGTTTTTAGAATTCTGTCAAGAAAAGGGATATAGGCATGAGTTCTCTACTCCAAGGACCCCACAGCAAAATGGGGTTGTGGAGAGAAAGAACCGAGTCTTACAAGAGGCTGCACGAAGTATGCTCAATGAGTACTCACTACCGAGTTACTTATGGGCTGAAGCTGTAAATACAGCTTGCTATGTGCAAAATCGATACATGTTTTAGGAAAGACTCCCCATGAACTTTGGTTTGGAAAACCCCCTACAATTAAACATCTTAGGGTGTTTGGTTGTAAGGTGTTTATTTTGAACACCAAGGACCATCTTGGAAAATTTTCGGCCAAAGCTGATGAAGAGATACTGGTCGGGTACTCGCTCACCAGCAAAGCCTATCGAGTCTACAACAATAAGACTAAATTGATTGAAGAGTCCTCTGATGTAGCTTTTGAAGAAATCCCTAACTTAAATGATCAATCAAGGGATGTAGGAGAAATTCAATTTGAACTTAGAAGGCTAAGTTTGAATGATCGAAACATAGAAAGAGTCGAAGTTGACTCTGATGTTGATGAACAAAGGCAACAAAGAACTCAATCTGATCCTTTGCCTGATATTGAGTCCTTGCCTGTGCCTAGTGAGACCATTAATGAGGCACCACCAACACCAAGACAGTCTAAGATAGCCACTAGTCATCCCCAAGATCAAATTGTGGGAGACATCCAACAAGGGGTTAGGACTAGGTCATTCTTTAGAAATGAGTCTAATGAAGTCACATTGATTTCAGAGATTGAACCAAAATTAGTTGATGAGGCATTGCGCGATCCTGATTGGATCATAGCTATGCAAGATGAGTTAGGTCAATTTGAAAGGAGCCAAGTGTGGGACTTAGTTCCTAGACCTAAGAAGACCACCATTATTGGAACTAAATGGGTCTTCAAAAATAAGTTAAATCAAAAGGGAGAAGTTGTAAGAAACAAGGCAAGACTTGTAGCCAAGGGCTATAGTCAAGTCGAAGGTCTCGATTATGATGAGACTTATGCTCCCGTGGCCCGATTAGAGTCCATTCGTTTGATGCTAGCTTTTGCTGCACATAGATGTTTCAAGTTCTATCAAATGGATGTTAAATCTGCCTTCTTAAATGGCTTTATTAAAGAAGAAGTCTATGTTGAACAACCACCGGGGTTTGTGAATACCGAAGCTCCAAACCACGTGTACAAGCTCAAGAAAGCACTTTATGGGCTTAAACAAGCACCACGAGCTTGGTACGAAAGGTTGTCAACATATTTACTAGAAAAGGGTTTTGTAAGAGGCCAAATAGACCCAACACTATTTCTGCGTAGAGATGGTGAAAATATTTTTGTAGCCCAAGTGTATGTCGATGACATAATTTGTGGCTCAAATAACAAGGGCTATTTGAATGAATTTATTTCTCACATGGAAAGTGAGTTTGAGATGAGTCTAGTAGGAGAATTGACATTCTTCCTTGGACTTGAAATCAAACAAACTCGCGATAGAATTTATGTCCATCAGACGAAATACACTCAAGAGATGCTAAAAAAAATTCAAAATGAGTGACTCTAAGGAAGTATCCACTCCAATGGCGACAAAACTCGTCTTGACAATGATGAGAGTGGGAAACCAGTTGATCTAACGCAATATAGAAGCATGATCGGTAGTCTTCTATATCTCACAGCTAGTCGACCGGACATACTTTTTGTTGTGGGCATGTGCGCTAGATATCAAGTTTGTGCCAAGGAATCTCATTTAACTGCAGTTAAGAGAATTCTAAGATATCTCAAGGGCACAATTAGAGTAGGACTGTGGTACCCTCGTACGGAGTCTTTTGATTTGATAGGCTATACCGATTCCGATTATGCTGGATGCAAGTTGGATCGGAAAAGCACTAGTGGGGGTTGCCAATTTTTAGGTTCATCGTTGATTAGTTGGTCAAGTCGGAAGCAACATTGTGTTGCTCTCTCCACGACCGAGGCTGAATACATTGCCATGGGAGAGAGTGTATCACAATTGTTGTGGATGATTCACACTCTAGAAGATTATGGACTTTCATATAAAGGAGTGCAAGTGTTGTGTGACAACATTAGCACAATAAACCTAACGAAAAATCCAGTCCATCATTCAAGGACCAAACACATTGAAGTGCGTCATCACTTCATTAGAGATCACGTAGCTAGGGGAGACATTGCACTCACATATGTTGAGTCAAAGTCAAACCTAGCCGATATTTTCACCAAACCCCTTCCGGAAAATGAATTTAGTCATTTACGAAGGGAATTGGGAATGTGTTTGGATCAATAAGTCATTTTGACCACATCATGATCAACAAGGACCATTAAAATGACAAGAGAAATTGGGAAATTAATTTGGGCAACTTGGGATCATCTCACACAAACTATAAGGTTTAACAAAATATTTTTGTTTGCTAGAAATGGGGTGAGATGCTAGGATCAACCAAATTATTCAAAATGTATCATGCATCCCTTGAATAATTAGGTTGAAGAGACATAAATTGAGTATGAGGAAGGCCATTACATAATTCATGTGTATTTGGCTCCTAGATCTTACTCATATATTCCAACCAAGGAATCTTGGTTGGACCTGTGTCTAGAAATCATCTAACCTTGTTTATGTGTTGATTGATACCCTTGATTGATATCTTCCTGATTTTGATTGAAAATAGGACAAGTTGGTGAAGAAACCTTGACATATTTTGACAAACTTGTAACTACTCATAGTAAGGATATATTTTGAACCGATAGCCTAAGTCAGATTTATTACCTTGGTTCACTATAGATCATAGTTTCAGCAAACAAACAAAACAAACTTCTCTGGTTTTGAAACCTTGAGATTCAACACATTTGTTATGAAGTGTCTGAAACTTTCGAGCCCTAACTAATTCCAAATCATTAGAGCTCATCATTAGGAAATATTCATTAGTATCACTGAATATAATCTGTGGGCTCTTCAGATCCTAGGTTCTGAACTTGGAAGTTGTTGAACCAAGTTTCAGAGCTTTCGATACGAATTTCAGAGACTGGAATCACTGACTATCAGACACTGATCGGTCCAGGGACCGATCAGGATGATATCTGATCGGTCTCTACGACCGATCAGGGAAGTTCCACCTCTCTTTTCTTACTGATCGACTTCTGATCGGTCCGGGGACTGATCAGGAGGTTCCCTGATCGGTCCCCACGACCGATCAGGAGGCTCTGACCTTGATCGACCCCTGATCGGTCCGGGGACCGATCAGGAGGTTCTCTGATCGGTCTCCATGACCGATCAGGAGGTTCCCTGATCGGTCTCCACGACCGATCAGGACCCTCCCTGACCTATCAGGACGTTCCCTGATCGGTCAGGATTTCACCTGATCGGACAGCCGTCCGATCTTATGATCTGATCACCCCCTCCTTTAACTACCCACAATCCTTCCTCCTCTCATTTCACGCCGAAAACCCTAGCCGAACCACTCCTCAGTCCCGACTCTTCTCTTCATCTTCTCCGAAAGCTTCAAATGGCGCCTAAGTAACTTCCCTTCTCCCCGACATATGTTCATTTTTGGCATTTTTGTTTTCACAGTGTATCTCTGTGTGTTGTGTGTGTTTTCTTGGTTCTCGACTCTGTGGCTCCCGTGGATTCCCATTTGCCCCGACCATGTCCCATTTTTGACCTATCTAGGAAGAAATCAGTCGGTGAAGGTACGTCTAAGTCCTCTGCTGAGAAATCCAAGTCCCAGGCACCCTCCCGACCTCAACCTTCCTCTTCTTCAAGATTCCCGAACCAATAGTTTGAACTAGCATTTCAAAATAGGACATTCAAGCTACTCCCATGTCGATCTGTGGATCGAAAGTACATGGATGAGTTTTGTCCTTCTGTATCCGAAACCCTGGCATATTACAAGCTTGACTCATTAGTCTACCTAGAGAGGGACATCAACTATGACCTAGTCTCTGAATTCTACAATACTCTTCATCAGGCTAGTGATGGTGCTTATAGAACCAGAGTCGCTAAGAGAACTATCGATTTCTCCATCGTAGAATTCTTTGGGTATCTAGGTTGCCGAATGTGTTCAGGAGATCCTTTTCCCATTTATCCTGATTTACCAGAGTCATTACCTCCTTCACTTGATGTCTCACCTGATTCCATCTATGAGTACTTCTTCGGTCATCCTAGACCAGGTGGACTGGATGAGTTGGATGTTGATTTTCTCACTTTTGCCGCCCTACGACTATCTGCCCCTGACTATATTCTTTTTAAGATAGTCAGAAACTGTCTTCTTCCAATCACATCCAAACCTCTAGCAGAGATCCGACCATACCACTGCCTGATGCTTTATGGTTTGCGTCGGCGTCTCGACTTTGACATTATGTCCAGCATCTATTCTTCAATCATCTCATATTCTCAGCCTAGCAGCTCCACCATTTATATGCCTTATGGGCATATAATTACATATTGGCTCAAGACCCTTCAGATAGATGTGTCTAAGGGTAGGATAGTGAAGATGGTCAGACAGGATTGCCGACTTGGGAAATGGGCATTTTCCAAGTCCGGTATCTTGGGACAGAATGGGGCTGTTCGGTGGAAGGATGGGAGAGGTCTGGGAGAGTTACCACGGGCACTTCCTCGACAGGTTGCTGCTCCTCCTCCTGTTGCTGATGAGGCCGACCCTCACCTGCGATGGCAGATCGCGGAGCTGGAGAGCCGCTTCGATCAGCACGATGAGCTACTGGCTGCTGAGCTCCATGGACTGCGCGTTCAGATCGACCAGCGCTACGATGACTTACGCAGTCAGCAGTTGGTGACGCAGCAGCTGCTTCTGGGCTGGATGGCCAACTACCCACCTCCGCAGCATTTCTCGGGTCATCCACCTTCGAGCTCCAGCATGCCGCCTCAGGGTTACGAGCCTCCCGCAGATGATGATGAGTTTCCTCATGTTGAGGATATTGATTGATACATTCTGTGTGTCACTTTGTCTGTCTGTATTTTGGATGCTATTTGTTGGATATCTTTGTCTGACCTAGATACTTATGCTACTCGTATATTTTTGCTATTCATTTGTCTATTTCCTGCTTTTCCTTATGCTTCAGTTCATATTCATATGCTGTTCCTATGCCATGACTTGATTGTATCTTATCTCTTTCTTACTTTCATATAAGAGGGAACTCTAAGTGCATTAAGAAAAAGACAGTATGGGTTAAGGGGGAGCTTTTTGAGTTTTGTCACCTCATTTGCACCTTTTCGGTGTTTGACAAAGGGGGAGAGGATACCTAAGTTTAGAGATGTATGAAGGCTTGATTATAGAGGAAAAGATAGTGGTGTATCCATCTTAGGGGGAGGATTTTCATTCCCCTAAAATTATGAAAATAAGAACATTTCTGATCTAAACTTAAATCGTGTTGTCAAACAACAAAAAGGGGGAGATTGTTGATACAGTCTGACCTAGCTGTTGTTTGGATGTTGACACGGATTTAAGTTTGTATCAGATGTTAATTAAACTCGGTTTGATTAATGATCAAGGTTGATCATGTGGAAGGGAAAAGTCCAAGTTGGAAACTTGGCACGCGAAGTCGGAGAGGGCTCGTTCTCCGGACCAGGTCAGAGAGGGCTCGGTACCTCGTTCTCTGGACTAGGTCAGAGAGGGCTCGGTAGCTCGTTCTCTGGACCTGACGAAGTCGGAGAGGGCTCGGTAGCTCGTTCTCCGGACTAGGTCGGAGAGGGCTCGGTAGCTCGTTCTCCGGACCAGGTCAGAGAGGGCTCGGTAGCTCGTTCTCTGGACCGGACGAAGTCGGAGAGGGCTCGGTAGCTCGTTCTCTGGACCTGACGAAGTCGGAGAGGGCTCGGTAGCTCGTTCTCCGGACTAGGTCAGAGAGGGCTCGGGAGCTCGTTCTCAGATCGGAGAGGGCTCGGTAGCTCGTTCTCCGGACCAGGTCAGAGAGGGCTCGGTAGCTCGTTCTCTGGACCGGACAAAGTCGGAGAGGGCTCGGTAGCTCGTTCTCTGGACCAGACGAAGTCGGAGAGGGCTCGGCAGCTCGTTCTCCGGACTAGGTCAGAGAGGGCTCGGGAGCTCATTCTCTGGACCAGATTAGGTCAGAGAGGGCTCGGGAGCTCGTTCTCAGACCAATCCTAGTATCACATAGGCGTTGGATCGGTCAACAAACCGATCCAGTGATACTTTGGATGACTGATCGATCCACAAACCGATCTAGTGAAACTCAAGTTTCTGCTCGGTCTGGTGACCGATCAGGAAACACTCAGTAGCACACTGAGTGTAATCTGATCGGTCTGTAGACCGATCAGGAAACACTCAGTGAGCCACTGAGTGCAATCTGATCGGTCTTGGAGACCGATCAGGAGATGCTACTGCGAAAGTAGAAAGGCAGGGATCGGTCGTGGAGACCGATCCAGCTGCGGCCTGATTGGTCTCCACGACCGATCTCCACGGCCTGATCGGTCTGGTGACCGATCCACACACGATCCATATTGTTCGCTGTTTCTGCAATTCCTCCACTGCATTTGATCTGCTGATTCATGTGATATAACCTCTGTGCTGTTAGCTTTTGAGTTTACAGGATCACAGGTATCAGTCCAAGCTTAATTTCAAATTAAGTCCATAAGAGGAATACGACAAATGACCTTTCTGCTGTGATTCGCGGCGCATGGTGCATTTGAAGCATCAACGACTACTGGTGTGATCTGGCTGCGATCTGCTTGACTCCTGGTGATTGGTTTGAGCTCAGAAGACACCAGTGAAGACTGTGATTTCATTGGTGTGAGTTCAGGGAACCAGGTAAGGAGGAAGAGGGATTGGCTGGAGCGATGATTTGGTGCAGCTTGACCACGATCCGTGATAGCGGAGAACAGGGGCTTAAGAAGAAGTAAAAAGCGAGAGGAAACAACAACAAGCAAGTAAGAAAGGAAAAGAAACTGTGTGTGCTAAGTTCTTGAGCTCTCGTGTGAGAAACTGCGATCTGTGAGTTCTCTGTTTCCATTGATCCTCGCGTGGTTGTAAGCGATTAGTTTATTCTTCTTTGCCACCGAGCTCTGTAAGTCTTGTGCTTTAACATATATATTTCTTGAGACTTTGTGGAGAGGTTACTCCACCGAGAAGGAGGATCTTTAGCCGGAATTTATCCGGGGTGCGATCTACCGAAGATCAAGGAGTCGTCCACCTTACGGACACGCCGAGGAGTAGGGGCAAGTTATCCCCGAACCTCGTAAATCCGTGTGTTAGTGTGCTTGTTTCCTTTTGTTATAGTTTCCTAATTCCGCTGTGCTAACAAGTTTCTCTGCAGAAAGTTTTGTTTAAGTTTTTAAGAGGCTATTCACCCCCCTCTAGCCATCTAAGATCCTAACAATAAAAGTATGCATCACTTAGGCATACATCATATAAAAGTATGCATCACTTAGACATACATCATGTCATAAAAGTATGCATCACTTAGGCATACATCATATAAAAGTATGCATCACTTAGGCATACATCATGTCATAAAAAGTATGCATCACTTAGGCATACCTCATGTCATAAAAGCATGCATATTTTAGGCACATAGCATATCATCAAAGCATGCACATTTCTATCCACATAGCATATCATAAAAAGCATGCATATTCTAAGCATATAGCATATCATCAAGCATGCATATTCTAAGCACATAACATATCATCAAAGCATGCATATTTCTAAACACATATCATATCATAAAAACATGCATATTCTAAGCATATAGCATATAATCAAGCATGCATATTCTAAGCACATAACATATCATCAAAGCATGCATATTTCTAAACACATATCATATCATAAAAAATATAAATCACAAGCATACATATTTAAGCATAAGGGTGTATCATGTGATTATACTATCATAAGAAACATGGTAACATAGTTAACTTGGGTTCTAAGCTTCCTAATCCCTTGGGTTCTTATCATGGCCGAACCCCCTTAGATCTCAATTTAGGTAGAAATAACCTCCAAGCATGTGCGACCTAAATTATCATTACATCAATTTCATAGGAAGCATTATAAGCATGATTTACTTGGTTTCTAAGTTCTCCAAGTCCCTAAACTTCATGTGGCCGAACCCTATCAGGTGTAAAACAAGGTCTCAAATGTCATGAAAGCATGAAAACCTTAAACCACATTTATAGCATTTTTTTCCAAGTAATATAGTAAGCATATTGAGCTAGTTCCTAAGTCCTTCAAGCCCTTAACATATGTCATGGTCAAACTTTTAACAAGTGTTCATTAGGGCTAAAAAAACAAACATACAAGCATGTGAACTTGAACTAACATCATGTATAAATTCATAATAAGACATTATACAATATGTATGGCCGAAACTTACCCTAGCCTCAATTAGGTCATTAAACAACATATTGCATGGGAACTTTGTCTTTCTACTTATCATATTTCATGTAGAGTGACATAAGCATATTTAATTTTTGTTCTAGGGTCTCTAGAGAATCTATCCCTTCATGGCCAAAACATACAATGGTCCATTTAGGTCATAGAAAAATTATACAAACATGTGACACAATCAACACATTACCCTATTTTCATAAGAAGCACTTTTAACACATTTGGTTTCATTTCTAAGGCCTCTAGGTCTTTTAAACCCTACTTGGCCGAAACTCAACAGTATATAAACTTGCTTCAAATAGCCTAAAAGCATAAGAAATCATACAAGTTTCATAGCATGTATAAAGACAAGCATAATAAACATACATGTGAATTGTGTCTTAGGCTTCCTAGGTTTCTTTCCCTTTTTCTTTTATTTTTCCTCATGGCCGAAACCTATCAATCTTTAAACTAGGTTTTAAGTGGCCTAAAGCATGGAAAACCTAAGTAAGTTTCATGGCAAAAATTACTAAGAACATCATATACAAAGTTGGTTCATAAACAAGCTAGGACCCTTGTGATCTTACATGTCATATATCATGTAACTAATTTTCTATACTCCAATTAAACATGAGAGCATTAAACAACTTTCATATCATAATATCACAGAGGTCTTGAGCATATTAGAATTTTGTTCAAGCTTTTCTAAACTATCCATCTTATCATGGCCGAAAACCTAAAATAAGAGTTCATGAATTTCTTGCAATGTTCAACATGCAATTCTTTAAGAGAACTCTATATTCTATCATTCAAACATGGTTACTTAAATTTAAAGGTCTTCCTAACCCTAAGCTTTTTTCTTGGCCGAAACATATAAATGGATTTATTTTGGTTCCAAGTAACTTTCAAGCAAGAAAACCAATAAAAGACCCTTAGTAGTTCATGGAGGGAATCTTGTACTAGTTTGGTTACACCATGTTTTCCCTAACCTCCTTAAAATATTTTTGGCCGAAATTCTAGGGTTAGGCACTCCTCTGATCAAACATCAATTTGGTATAAAAACATGAAGAAAATCCTTCCTACATAGCATAGAAAACATATTATAAAATAAAGACTTGTTTAAACCTTCCTAGATTTGAAAACACTTTCTATAGCCGAATTTCTTAAATTCTTTCCTAGGTTTTCTAATCCTCATAAAATCCGAAAATCACATAAAAAGCCTTGTACCACAGGTGAGGGGAAGCTTACATCCTTTTCTCTTGTGGATCTAAGGTATGGTGATGGAAGAAGTAGCCTCTTCTTCTAGGTCCTTTCCCTTGATTCCCTTGCTTAGTCCTCCTTGTATCTTAGGCTTTCTAGGAGAAAACCTTGGCTTTGGGGCCGAGGGTGGAGGAGAGGGTGTTGGTGTTCTCGGTGAGGGAGAGGGAGGATGAGAAAATGAGAGAAAAATAAACTTCTCTTTTCTTGCTCCCTTTTATGTTAAGGGGGAAGAGGTAGCAAGATTGATTTTTGCTTTCCTTCTCCCTTAACCCATTTTCTATTTTTCTTTCATTTATTTTATTTTCTAATTTATTCTCACCATTCATGATGAAATAAGGGGGAATGAATCCCCTTAATTCCTCTTTAAATTTTCGGCAAAAGCAAAGAGGAAGAGGGAGAGAAAGGGAGGAAGGCAAGTTGCCTTTCTCTTGCTCCTTTATTGTTTTCTTAGTGGGTGTTACATGGACTTAGTCCGACATGATAATAAAGTTGAGTGGTACTAATCTTGGAATCAGATGTTAATTAATTGAGTTGTCAGTAACTCATTAAATTAACAAACATACAATATCTTAAACACGGGGAGATTAACGCATTCATGATAAGAAGGAGCTCATATTGTAATATGTGATTGGTGCGGTAGTTCAACAATAACCCTTTAGTGGTATGGGTTATTATTGATGGACTTGGGTTGATTGTTCAGGCCAAACACAGGAAGCCCAAGCCCATCAGGAGGCCTAAACCAATTCCTCCTCTAGGTCCCTGTTGTAGTCTCTATATAAAACCTCGCATCCACCCATCCACAACTTGGTTTTGGTTCAGTATTTTCTTACCTTCCTAGGGTCGGCGGCAAGGCTATAAGGATTAAGTGGTGCCCCCTAAAACCTAATTCCCACAATTCTCTTCTCTCCTACTAGGGTCGGCGGTACACATCCTTCTCCTTGTGGCCAGCACCCCTCACCTCCTCCCTCCTTGGTGGTCGGCGCCACCTTCTCCACCTAGGGTCGGCTCCTCTTCTCTTTTCTTGGGGGGGCCCCCCCCCCCCCCCCCCCCTCCTCCTTGCTTAGGGCCGGTGCCCCTTCTCCCTTGGTGGGCGACGACTTGAAGAAGAGGAAGAAGAGGAATAGAAGGTGCCCCATCCTCCTTTTGTGGTCGGCAGGTTTGGAAACAAAGAAGAGAAGAAGGGTGGTTTTGTCTTGGTAGATCATCGCCCACATGACGTCCAAGAAGAGGAGAGGAATATGACAGAAGATCAATAGGTCTTTAGATACAAAGGAAAGGTACAACTAATTCTTTAATTCCACTACGTAATTAGTTTAGTTTCCTTTGTATCGATTTTGAATACCAACACAAGAGGCCAACGATCTTGTACTTCGATCAAGGTGTGCTTTCATCCATTAAGAACTTGCTTGATTAATCAAACACATGTCTGATCGAAAATGCGAGTTGCTAGGAAAAGTTTTGTACTTGTACAATTTTTGTATAGGGAAATTTAAACAGAACGGAATTTCAGCGCATTCACTCGCATCATTTACAACATCATGAATCAAGATATAAATGTGCAAACCATTTTGCTTTTAGACAAGTAAGCATATAAGTGAGGATTGATGTTCTCAATATGAATGCCACAAAACACTTCCAAAGAAAAAAGACGAAATGCAAAACTAACAAGCATAACAAAATCAAGACAAAAAAAACAAACAAAATACATAAAATTGAAAATACAATAATTTCAAGTTGCAAACCACCTGCACCCCCCTAAACTTAAACTTTTCTTCATCCCGATGAAATTAATATGGTGGTGGAGGAGGAGATAGAGGTCTACGTGGACGACTAATAGGAAAACTAATAATACCCGGAGTCTCACTCAGGAACTTATGATATTCATAGAGGGCATTAACTTGTTGACTAGTAATACTCATACCCTACATGAATTCTCTCATCCTAGCTTGATCAATATCATAGTCCTGAACAAACTCGGCCACTTGATCTTGAAAATTCCTCGTAAACTGGAAATGATCTTGTACCTCTCTAAACTGATCATCTGATAAAGAAAAGCGACCCTCCAATATCACACATTGGGCCTCTTGCTTGGCCTCTTGCTTCTCATGAAGCGAGTCTAGAGATCCGCAAAAATCAAAAAAATCAAATTTGGAATGACCCGTACCATAGGCGAAAGAATGCCTAGCAAGTTCTGGATGTCCAGAAGGCTGCGGGTATCCAGATGATGAGGGCTCAAGGTGGGGCTCAGTGTCTCTGAATAAAGAAGGGACATTCTCAAGATCTACATTAGTGATCACCCAATTAACAGGGTTGCCAACAGAAGTCTGCTCAGGATTAGGAAGGGGTAGTGGGAAACCATTCCTCCTAGGAAAAGCAAAATCATTCTCATCCTGACAAATCATTTTCATAGCAAGACATGCATCAATATCGATCATGTTTTTTCCATGAATGATCTCTAGCACATATATATCACAGCCCAAATTTATAGCTACTTGAGTAATCAAACCGCCAAAAATAATTGATCCTAAGGATGCCTTCCCAGCTCTCACCAAGGTTTACAAAAAATGGAAACCAGAATCCAAATCAACCTTATGTAACATAGCCCACAAAGCATAAACTTCCACTTTCCTAACAACTCCATCGCTTTCCCCTCTACCAAAAATAGTTTTACTCATAACTCGATGTGAGTACCTAAAGATAGGGTTTTGTATATGTGAAGCTTTAGCTCTAGAGGGCTCATAAGATTGATTCAAAATAGTAATCGAATTCCAAAAATTATTCCAATTGAATCTAGAGTCAAACCTGCGAGAGCTACCGGTAGACAATCTAAAATAATTATTGAAATTACTAAACGCCCACTGAAATTCTTGATTCATTAATCTAAAAGTTATTTTACCAATGTAATCATCTTGATTAGCAAAGTGAATATCTAATAAACTCAAAAACTCAAGTATAATACGAGGATATGTAGATAAATGTGTGTACATGATATCATTCCAATCAAGGGAACCAATCATCCAATCAACATCATCTCTAATCCCTAAAATATTTAGAACAGTTGGATCCATGTACTGTGTGTACACAATCTTTTTATTGACAAGAATATCAAATCTAGATTTATGATCTTCATTTCTAAAAATGATAATGAATTCATTAGCATTACCTTTGTCGCATGAAATCCTCTTTCCCTTGCCCTTTGTGGCCTTTTCCTTTGTTGGCTCCCTTCCTCCGCTTGATCCATTGCTTCCCTTACGAAGTTTCTTCAAAATATTAGACATATTGTCAAGTTCAAATAAGGAAGGTGTTGTTTTATTGGAAAAGCATGATCTTGCAAAAATAGATCTTGAAAAGAAAGATATTTGGGAAAAGAAGTTATAGATCTTGAAAATAGGAGAGGAGAATTATTGTTAAGATCTAGATCTTGATGAAGTTTATGGAGAAAAATGAGTTTAAGATTCAGATCTGAGATGTTGAGAAGAAGGGTTGAAGATGAGAAGGGTTTGGGAGAAAGAAGCAGCTGGGGATGTGGCCAGCATGGCCTAGGCACGACCGTGTCTTATAGGCACGGCCAAGGTCGAGTTGCTCCGCATGGTCGTATAGATCTACATGGCCCAAGGTTTCTCCTTCTCTGGTATGTCCACACGGTCGTGTCAATTGACACGGCCTTTGCTTTCTCCTTCCCGGCTTGATTCACACGGTCGTACGCGGTACACAGCTAAATCCTTCTCCTTCTCGGGAATTTCTACACGGCCATGTCAATTGCCACGACCAGTCCAGTCTTCCTCTCTGGTACACCAACATGGCCGTGTGTTGTACACGGCCAAGCTATTTTTCTTCTCTAGAATCCTCACACAACCGTGTCTGGTACACGGCCAAGCACATCTCCTCCTCAGGTAACTTCACACGGCTAGTGTGAGTCA
Organism: Zingiber officinale; assembly: GCF_018446385.1. NCBI lineage: Eukaryota > Viridiplantae > Streptophyta > Magnoliopsida > Zingiberales > Zingiberaceae > Zingiber > Zingiber officinale. The sequence continues at coordinate 45,384,701 of NC_056006.1, forward strand.
CACGACCGAATACTCCTCCTCTTCTGTAGACTTAACATGGTCGTGTCTAGTACACGGTCGAGCTTTGTTTATCTCGTCATTGATGATCTTCCTTCTTTCTAACTTCTCCAACGCTTCCATGCCCATGAATAAATCATGGCTAGCTCATGGAAGTGAAACTCAACTTGAAAACAAAAATTAACAACAAATTTAAAAGTACTAATTAATGAAAAAGATAATTACAAATTGAATCTAATCTAAAAGAACCCTTGGGTTGCCTCCCAAGAAGCATTTGTTTAAGGTCATTAGCTAGACCGATCTCCTTAATTTTCTTCTTGTTTTCTTGCTCTCGGAGGGCAGATATACTTTTCATTTTTGATGGGAGGCCTTCTCCCAATGCTTGTCGGATCGTGTCCTTCATCTAGTGGCCTCCCATGAGGATGGAAATTCCAATCCTCTAATTTGTAAGTGTTCACCCCACTATAGACACTCACTAAAAGAGAAGAGACATGGTTAGAAGAATTTGATAAATCATATTCTAACCTTTCCTTACCAATTACCAATGCAAGTTTATGATTTTTAACATCAATTATAGCTCCAGCTGTAGCAAGGAAGGGTCTTCCTAAAATAATAGGAATTTTTGGGTCTTCTTCCATGTCAAGTACCACAAAATCTATGGGAATAATGATCCCACCAACTTCTACCTGCACATCCTCTATAATACCCATAGGGTACCTGCAAGAATGATCAGCTAATTGTAGTGTCATGGTAGTAAGTTTAAAATTTTTGAGACCTAACTTATTACAAATTGAATACGGAATGAGGCTAACACTCGCCCCTAAATCACAAAAAGCTTTTTCTATGAATTCAGTGTTGGTTGCTACTCGGAAAACCTAGAGGTTCCACTGTACAAAAATTTTGTACAAAGGCCTGAACCCTTTCCTAGCTACCATGTGTTCTTTTAAATTAAATTTTGGATCGCCTGCGGAACTTAACACGTTTGATCCAAAACATAATCTATTTGTTCTTTTAGGTTTAGACTTGGATCTCCTGCAGAACTTAACACGTTCGACCCAAATCACCTTAAGTTATTAATTCCATCAAATATTAATTTCCATAATTGGTTCCCAGTACTGACGTGGCGAGGCACATGGCCTTCTTGGATATGGGAGCAACCACCACCGACTAGACAAAACCTTTTATAGAAAGCTAATATTTAATTTCCTAAAATAACTTTAGGTTAACCGAAAAGAACAATCAAATCATAAGGAAAAATAAAACAAAAGAACACAACATCGAAAAACATATTCGAAATTCTAGAATCGTAAGCCTCTTGTATTTGGTATTATTTCCATAAATAACTAGTATGATGCGGAAAAGGAAAAACTACTAGTTATACCTTTTAGAAAGACCTCTTGATCTTCTACCGTATTCCTCTTCTAACCTCGGACGTTGTGTGGGCAACGATCTTCCGAGATGAGAAACCACCAACCACCTTCTTCACCTCCTAGCTAGGTTCGGCCACAAAAAGCTTTACGAAGGATGAAGAACAAAACACCAACCAAGCTCCAAGAGATGCTAGCTTTCTCTCCTTCTTCTTCTTTTTCTTCACCAAGTAGTATCCGACCGCCATAAGAGCTCCAAGCCTTTGAGAGTTTCGGCCACCACAAAGAGGAAGAGAGAAAGAGGATGGCCGACCCTTCAAGGAATAAAAGAGGGAGAGAAAATAATAGAGGTTGTATCTCATGAAGGCACCCTCACCCCTTCTTTTATATTCCTTGGCCTAGGCAAATTAGGAAATTTAATTACAATAAAATTTCCTTAATTCCCTTGACATGATTTAATTGAGAAAAATAAAATAAAAATTCCCCAATTAATCTCTAATGGCCGGCCACATCAAAAGAGGTAAATTAGACAAGTTTTAATCAACAATTAAAACTTCCTAATTTGTTTCCGGAAATTTTAAAAATTAAAATTTCTCTTTAAAAATTTCTTCATGGTTGATAAAAAAAAATTTCTATAATTTTAATTTTATCAACATGTGGATAATTTTAAAGAGAAAATAAAATATCTCACCAATCTACAAATAAGGAAAGAGATCTAATCTCTTTCTTTAATCTTTTATAGATCTTTTACAAGAGAGATATTTTAATTTTAATTCTCTTTAATAAATTATTTTTTCCACTTAATAAAAATTAAAATTAAATTTCCTTTTTAATTTAATTTGGCCGGCCCCCACTAGCTTGGGTTCAAGCTAGGGTCGGCCACCCAATCTTATACCTAGGCCGGCCCTAGCTTGGTTCCCAAGCTAGCTTGGCCGGCCCCCTATTGGTGGGTATAGAAGGTGGGTATAAGTGGGTATAGTACTCTATAAATAAGAGGCTACGATAGGGACCGAGAGGAGGAATTGGTTTTGGTCTCCCGATAAAATTAAGCATCCCGTGTTCGCCCCGAACACACAACTTAATTTTATCAATAATAATTCATTCTACTAGAGAACTATTATTGAACTACCACACCAATCCCAAATTACATTTTTGGGCTCCTTCTTATTATGAGTGTGTTAGTCTTCCTGTGTTTAAGATATCGAATGTCCACTAACTAAGTGGGTTACTGACAACTCATTTAATTAATATCTTAGTTCAAGAGTAGTACCACTCAACCTTATCGTCATGTCGGACTAAGTCCACCTGCAGGGTTTAACATGACAATCATTATGAGTTCTTCTTGAGGACATTATCAACCTAGTTTCTCTAGGACACAGTTTCCTTCTATAATCAACAACACACACTACAAGTGATACCATTTCGCAACTTATCGGGCTTATTGATTCATCGAACTAAATCTCACCCATTGATAAATTAAACAAATAAATATCAAATATATGTGCTTGTTATTATATTAGGATTAAGAGCACATACTTCCATAATAACCGAGGTCTTTGTATCTTTATAAAGTTAGTATAAAAGAAACGACCTCAAATGGTCCTACTCAATACACTTTGAGTGTACTAGTGTAATTATATAGTTAAGATAAACTAACACCTAATTACACTACGACCTTCCAATGGTTTGTTCCTTTCCATCATGGTCGTGAGATACTGTTTATAATTTATAAGGTACTGATAACATGATCTTCTGTGTGTGACACCACACACCATGTTATCTGCAATATAAATTAATTGAGCAACTACATTTATCACAAATGTAGACATTTGACCAATGTGATTCTTATTTCTAGATAAATGTTTTATAGCAAAAGCTAGGCTTTTAGTATACATTCTAACAATCTCCCACTTATACTAAAAGACTAAGCTGCCATATATGCTGCCATACATCTGATTCCCAACCCTTCAACTTGCCCATCAAAAGCTCTTGCCTTAAGGACCTTAGTGAAAGGATCTATAGGTCATCACCTGATGCAATCTAGGCAGCAACAACTTCTCCTCATTTATACGATTTCTCGTATTGGGTGGTACTTGCGCTCTATTGTGTTTACTTGCCTTATAGACTTATGGTTTCTTTTAGTTTGCTACTGCACCAATATTATTACAATAAATTGTAACAATCTTTGGACAAACCAGAAATCATATCTAAGTCTATCTTGAGGTTATTGAGTCATTCAGCTTTTATGGCTACATCAGAGGCTTGCCATATACTAAGCTTCTATGGTGGAGTCCAGAAAAACACCTATGCTTATCACTTTTCCATAGTTATGACTAAAGTAAACACAAAACCCCGAGGTTGACTTATTATTGTCCTTATCCGATTGGAAGTCAAAATCCGTGTAACCCACAGGGACCAAATTAACTGTCTTGTAAGCTAGCATATAATCTCTAGCGCCTCTATATGCTTTACTGCAGTCTAATGTCCTTGTTTAGGGTTACTTTGATATCTGCTAACTAAGCCCTTGGCAAAACAGATTTCTGATCTCGTGCATAGCATACATTAGGTTGTCTAACTGCCGAAGCATAAAGAACTGCCTACATGTCCTCAATCTCCTTTGATGTCATCGGAGACATCTCTTTAGATAAAGACACTCCATGCTTAAAAGGTAAGAAACCTGTCGAGGAGTTTTGCATGCTTAAAACGAGCAAGGATTTTCCGATGTATCAAGCTTGGGATAAGTAAAATATATTTTTTCTTTCGATCCCTTATTACTTTGATCTCAAAAATATATACATTCTCCCAAGTCCTTTATATCGAATTATTTGGACAACCATACCCTTACTTCTGACAACATTTTGATATTGTTTCCAACTACCAAAAATGTTATCTACGTATAGTACAAGAAATACCACCACGTTTCCATCACACCTTTTGTATACACAAGACTTATCTGTTTACTCAATAAATCTATAGGTCTGGATTACTTTGATAAATCGGATGTTCCAAGACCTTGAAGCTTTACCTCAGTCCATAAACTGATTGAGCTTGCACACAAGATGCTCTTAGCCCTTTGCAATGAACCCTTCTAGTTGCTTTATATGGATGCTTTCATCAAGACTTCCATTAAAGAATGCTGTCTTGACATCCACTTGCCAAATAGATAAAAGAATCTAGATAGACTTAAGCATGGCTACCAGCGAAAAAGTTTCCTTTTTCATCAAGCCTTGCTTTGAAAGTTACTACCTTCCTTTCTATCCCTCTTTTCCTATTATTGACCTTTTTACACCCAAAGGCTTTTACACCATTTGGTGGTTCTACAAGCTTCCAGATTTTATTAGAATACATATATTCTAATTCTGTTATTCATTACTCTTTGCCAAGATGTTGCATCTTTATCTTGGAGTGTTTCGTCATATGTCCGGAGATCAGGTTCATGTCCTCCAGGGATCGAGTCCAAAAACTCTCCCAAAACATGAATCTTTTTAGGTTGCCTAACAACCCTCCCACTATGACAAGACATTTTTTGTAATTGTGTATCATTTGTGATACGTGTTGCAGTTTCCTTGTGGTATCTCATCTTGTACAGTTGGTACTAGATTAGACATGCCTTTTATTACTTCCTTAAGAACAAATTTTCTTATGGGCACATGGTTTATTACATAGTCCTTTTCTAAAAATCGGTCATTGATGCTATCAATGACCTTCTGATTTTTAAGACTATAAGCCTACTTTCATTTCACTAGGATAACCCACAAACAAGTGAATTCCTGTCCAACTTATCATTGTCTCTCTTCTGCATATGTGCTGGACTACCCGAATCCGAATATGATTCGAAATAGGCTTACGTCTATTCAGCAATTCTATATGAGTAGAGAGTTCTGACTTTAGAAGGTACTATATTCACTCCTGTTTCCAGAGTATATCCTTAAAATGATTTTGATAATATTCTTAATAACTCATCAATCTACTTATTTCCATAAGAGTCCTATACCTTCCTTTTCCTACACCATTCTGTTGGGGTGTACCAGGTGCAGTTAGTTGGGATTGAATCCCTACTTCTGATAAATGACTCCTAAATTCTCCCAAGAGATACTTGCCACTACGATCTTACCGTAGTGTCTTGATACTTTTACTTTGTCGTTTCTCCACATCAACCTCGTATTCTTTGAACTAATCAAAGCACTTAGACTTGCGGCACATCAAGTAAATATATCCGTATCTCAAATAGTTGTCTATAAAATAGATGAAATATTTGAAACAACCTCTTGCATGGATGCTCATAGGATCACACAAATCAGAATAAACCAATTCCAATGTATCTTTGATTCCTTACCCCTTAGACTTAAAAGCTTCTTGGTTATTTTTCCTTCCAAGTAAGACTCGTAGGTTGGAAAGATTTCTACTACTAATGAACCCAAAAGTTCATCAGCTACCAATGAATCCTACTCAAGTTAATATAACCTAGCCTTAGAAGCCAAAGATATAATTGGTTTATTTTCAAAGGTTACTTTCTCTTAAAGTTAGAAGATGTGTTACTAATTTCCATTTGTTGCATCGTGAGAGTTATTGGATTTATAAATTGCCAACCAACGTACCAGAACAGATAACTTCCCTCTTTTCCTTAATAACAACTTTGTTATTTAAAAGAGGTAGAATATTAAGTTCTTTGAATAGTTTAGAAACTGAAAACTAGTTCTTTCTAAACTTGGTGCGTAAAGACAATTACTCAAAAATCCATATTTTATTCTTATCAAAAGATAAACATCTCCTACTGCAACAGCTACCATTTTTACAGTAGTGCCCATGTAGACGGTGTTTTAATTTTCATTTAGTTGTCGGGTTTCCTGGAACCCTGCAATGAATTGCAGACATGATTAATGACATCTGTATCTACACTCCAGGTTCTGGTAGATAACACCACTAAACATGTTTCAACTAATGAATTAAATACACCTATATTGTTCTTAGTTCTAAGAAGACAGTCTACCTTAATGTCCAAGTCCTATTTCCAATCATTACAATTGGGATTACTAAGTCTTTCTTATAGTATGACTACTAGGGGATCGACAAACATTTTAAATCCTAAGAATCACAAAAATATTTGGTCATGATCAACTCCTTAAAATCTCCATGAATTTTGTGAATACAAAATCGAAGAGGAGATTTTATTCATTAATTTTATTATCTCGTCAACTTTACTTTATGACGAATAAAATTAATAGTTGATCTATCTTTGATCAAATATTTGGTCAAAACTCTTTGAATTTAAAATAACATTGATTCCTCAAACAGTATTATTTAAATTAACCAACACCTCAAACACCGTGAATTTTGCATGCCACGTTAGTGTGGACGTATACAAATTCATCATTTGTAAGAGGAGGGTTTTACCCATTGACTATCTTGTCAATATAACTTTTTGACAAATAAAATTAACTGAAACACCATGAATCTTCTATGCCACGTTAGTATGGACGTATACAAATTCAAACATTTGTAAGAGGGGTTTATTAATTTTATTATATTGCCAATCTAGTTTTATGACAAATCAATAGTTGGTTTCCATTTGGTCACACAAGTGATAGTAGTGACTCCGTTGGGGAGGATACTATTAAATGTGTCTAAGTGTATACCATTACTTGACACTAAGCCCATTAATAAGATTATGCCCCTTCCGTTGGGGAAGATCACACGCTCTTAATTAACTTCCTATAGTCATCCAAAAATGGAAGTCTGTTCTTGTGATCCACAAACAAGCTCATCCATTATGAAGGAAGGCACTCAGAGCCAACGCGCAAGCTTGTTTGCATCACTTACAAACCAGTAATGGAGACCATGGGATTTACTTAAAAATCCCTCTCCCACTTAGTTATTTATAAATGAGGAATTTTAACTATGCTAGCTACTAAATATGTAAACCAACATGCACACACAGCACAATATAAAAGCAATAAATAGAAAATCTAATTTTCAACTATTATGGCTTTTATCTCTAGTTGTCCTCCGTGTGTTGTCATCCCAAGCTGCTGCCATAATTGGCCACCGCCACCGGGTCTAGCTGTCGCATCCATCTTGCTCCTAGTTCCGCTGTGCCTCTGGTCCTTAGAAGGTTCCACGCTTTGCAAGATTCTATTCGCGACATAAATAGAATTTTACATTTTTGATCCTATATTCCATAAAAGGAATGTACATGTATCTAGATCAAAAATAAAATCCTAATAAAACTAAATACAGCTCCTGCTGTATTTTATAATACAATCATGCACACACATATAAATGCCCTTGACATGTCCAAGGGTCCAATCACACACATAACAACTAAAAGCCATAATAGTTGGATCCTGCATCCACAAAGTTAGCACATCCTACTATTATCCTGCCTAAATTATGTATGACATGTGCATAATTAAACTAATACCAAATACACAGAGGCAAAACCCTAGCTCTGATACCAATTGTTGGTTGCTACTCGGAAAACCTAGAGGTTCCACTTTACAAAAATTTTGTACAAAGGTCTGAACCCTTTCCTAGCTACCATGTGTTCTTTTAAATTAAATTTTGGATCGCCTGCGGAACTTAACACGTTTGATCCAAAACTTTATCTATTTGTTCTTTTAGGTTTAGACTTGGATCTCCTGTGGAACTTAACACGTTCGACCCAAATCACCTTAAGTTATTAATTCCATCAAATATTAATTTCCATAATTGGTTCCCAGTACTGACGTGGCGAGGCACATGGCCTTCTTGGATATGGGAGCAACCACCACCGACTAGACAAAACCTTTTATAGAAAGCTAATATTTAATTTCCTAAAATAACTTTAGGTTAACCGAAAAGAACAATCAAATCACAAGGAAAAATAAAACAAAAGAACACAACATCGAAAAACATATTTGAAATTCTAGAATCGTAAGCCTCTTATATTTGGTATTATTTCCATAAATAACTAGTATGATGCAGAAAAGGAAAAACTACTAGTTATACCTTTTAGAAAGACCTCTTGATCTTCTACCGTATTCCTCTTCTAACCTCGGACGTTGTGTGGGCAACGATCTTCCGAGATGAGAAACCACCAACCACCTTCTTCTCCTCCTAGCTAGGTTCGGTCACAAAAAGCTTTACCAAGGATGAAGAACAAAACACCAACCAAGCTCCAAGAGATGCTAGCTTTCTCTCCTTCTTCTTCTTCTTCTTCTTCTTCTCCAAGTAGTATCCGGCCGCCACAAGAGCTCCAAGCCTTTGAGAGTTTTGGCCACCACAAAGAGGAAGAGAGAAAGAGGATGGTCGGCCCTTCAAGGAATAAAAGAGGGAGAGAAAATAATAGAGGTTGTATCTCATGAAGGCACCCTCACCCCTTCTTTTATATTCCTTGGCCTAGGCAAATTAGGAAATTTAATTACAATAAAATTTCCTTAATTCCCTTGACAAGATTTAATTGAGAAAAATAAAATAAAATTTCCCCAATTAATCTCTAATGGCCGGCCACATCAAAAGAGGTAAATTAGACAAGTTTTAATCAACAATTAAAACTTCCTAATTTGTTTCCGGAAATTTTAAAAATTAAAATTTCTCTTTAAAAATTTCTTCATGGTTGATAAAAAATTTTTTCTATAATTTTAATTTTATCAACATGTGGATAATTTTAAAGAGAAAATAAAATATCTCACCAATCTACAAATAAGGAAAGAGATCTATTCTCTTTCTTTAATCTTTTATAGATCTTTTACAAGAGAGATATTTTAATTTTAATTCTCTTTAATAAATTATTTCTTCCACATAATAAAAATTAAAATTAAATTTCTTTTTTAATTTAATTTGGCCGGCCCCCACTAACTTGGGTTCAAGCTAGGGCCGGCCACCCAATCTTATACCTAGGTCGGCCCTAGCTTGGTTCCCAAGCTAGCTTGGCCGACCCCCTATTGGTGGGTATAGAAGGTGAGTATTGGTGGGTATAGTACTCTATAAATAAAAGGCTACGATAGGGACCGAGAGGAGGAATTGGTTTTGGTCTCCCGATAAAATTAAGCATCCCGTGTTCGCCCCAAACACACAACTTAATTTTATCAATAATAATTCATTCCACTAGAGAACTATTATTGAACTACCGCACCAATCCCAAATTACATTTTTGGGCTCCTTCTTATTATGAGTGTGTTAGTCTCCCTGTGTTTAAGATATCGAATGTCCACTAACTAAGTGAGTTACTGACAACTCATTTAATTAATATCTTAGTCCAAGAGTAGTACCACTCAACCTTATCGTCATGTCGGACTAAGTCCACCTGCAGGGTTTAACATGACAATCCTTATGAGCTCCTCTTGAGGACATTATCAACCTAGTATCTCTAGGATACAGTTTTCTTCTATAATCAACAACACACACTACAAGTGATACCATTTCCCAACTTATCGGGCTTATTGATTCATCGAACTAAATCTCACCCATTGATAAATTAAACAAATAAATATCAAATATATGTGCTTGTTATTATATTAGGATTAAGAGCACATACTTCCATAATAACTGAGGTCTTTGTTTCTTTATAAAGTCAGTATAAAAGAAACGACCTCAAATGGTCCAACTCAATACACTCTGAGTGTACTAGTGTAATTATATAGTTAAGATAAACTAACACCTAATTACACTACGACCTTCCAATGGTTTGTTCCTTTCCATCATGGTCGTGAGCTACTGTTTATAATTTATAAGGTACTGATAACATGATCTTCTGTGTGTGACACCACACACCATGTTATCTGCAATATAAATTAATTGAGCAACTACATTTATCACAAATGTAGACATTTGACCAATGTGATTCTTATTTCTAGATAAATGTTTTATACCAAAAGCTAGGCTTTTAGTATACATTCTAACATTCAGCTCCTATAGTGCAAGGTATATAAAAATTTCCTGGATCTTTGAGCTTCGAGGAATTGTTCTTTTCGAATAAAGCACTACATTCCTCGGTAAGTGGTATGGTCTCGATGTCTCCTTTCCTCCTCTTATTGGACATGATGTCCTTCAGGAATTTGACAAACTTTGGCATTTGCTAAATTGCATCAATTAGAGGAACTTCCACACATATATCTTTAACTTTGTCTAGAAATCTGTCAAATTCTTCATCCTTTTTCAGCATGACTAATCTTTAAGGAAAAGGGACTACTTGACTTTGTGGGTTAAGTGGAAGAGTCTCTTCAACCTTATTGGTACTCTCCTCTTCATCTTGAATCTGAATTGGTTAAAGTGTTGGAGGAGAGAGCTCTTCTTTAATTTTCATCCCTTTAGAGCAGCCACTTGAGAATCACTCAAGGTCTGTCCGCTCCTAAGTTCTATTCTGTTACAGTGTTCCATGGGGTTAACATCAGGCTTTCCTGGAAACTATCCTGGCGCTCTTGAAGATGATGAAACTACTTGGGCAATTTGGCTATCTTGAATTTTCTGGTGCTTTTCTGAATTATCAATTCTTTGAGTTAACACCTTTAATTCTTGCTTTATTTTGTTTTGACTCAAGATGAGCTCTTCAATCATTTTCTCCAATCTATAAATTTGATTGCTCTGAGAAGATTATTGTTGAAAATTTTATTGCCCGGGCTGGAAACTTGGTCTAGCCCCCATAGACGGTCCTTGTTCTTGATTATTCCTATAAGAGAAATTGGGATGATTCTGTTGGTGCGGGTAGCACTAACGGTCTAACCCAGGTTTTGATGAATGACAAATAGGTTAAGTTAGTTGTGTTGTTGTCTGACACTTTGATCAAGTATGCAGGAAAAGTCCAGCTAGGTCGACGGGCTGACCGGATAGCTGGCGAGAAGTCCAAGCGGGTCGACGGGCTGACCGGACGCTTGGCGAGAAGTCCAGCTAGGTCGACGGGCTGACCGGATAGCTGGCGAGAAGTCCAAGCGGGTCGACGGGCTGACCGGACGCTTGGCGAGAAGTTCAGACGGGTCGACGGGCTGACCGGACATCTGGCAGGTAAGTGAGGTAAGTCACTGGAGGGGAGTGACTGTGAGGACGCGTTCCCGGGAAGGGGACATTAGGCGTCGATCCGGCTTAGATCCATTTTGGATGTCTAAGTCTAGATCATGACTAGATTCCGGTCTCGGAAAGACGGAATCTAAGTCATACTCTCTTTATCTATCTGTTGAACTTTAACTGTGCTAACCATTTGTTTTACAGGATATATATTTGCCTCGGACTAACCTTGTTTTGCAGGAAAAAGGAGTCTTTCTGGAACAAGGTGGTCCGGGCGCCCGGAGGCAATTTTATCCCGGTCACCTCGCCACGTGGAGCATCTTGATTTGAGCGATTACGTCACACTCCAGGCAGGATCCAGCGCCCGAAATAGCATATAAAAGAAGCCCCAGACAGGAGCTTCAGAATCAACTTTGACTGAGAACTCTTCTGCTGATCTTGCTGCTCGACGTTCAAGTGCGACGCCAACAACGCTCCGACAAAAGTGCTCTTCCGGTTTTTGTTTAATTTTCTTTTTGTCGGTATTGATTTATTATTACTAGCATCTCCTGTACTTTTTCTGTAATCATATTTCGACTTGCTAGTGATTGCCTAACGAAAGTGGTCAAGGATCACGGGCCTTCGAGTAGTAGTCGTCACAGGTTCCGAACGAAGTAAAAATATTTGTGTCTACTTTATCTTTTTCCGCTGCGCTTAAACTCTTGTTTTGCGAATCGATATTCACCCCCCCTCTATCGAATCTAACGGTCCTACAAGTGGTATCAGAGCAGGTACCGCTCTGATTTGGTGCAACCACCAATCAGACAGGGGTGAATTTTTTTTAATTAATTTTAAAACTGGTGTTTCAATAACTTAATATTTAACTAATCAATTTAAATTAGTGCAACACGAATCTAGTTTTTTTTTTCTTTTTCTTCCCACACTACTAATCCAAGACCAAGTCTTGGGATATTTTTTTCTTGGTTATTTATCTGTGCACAGAATGTCCCAACAAGAAGGATTCAGCACAGTGCGACCTCCACTCTTCAACGGGGACGACTTTCCTTACTGGAAGAAGCGCATGGAGGTCTACCTCAAGACAGACTTCGACCAGTGGATGAGCATTACGAAACCTTACAAAATTCCAGTGGACAACGCCGGGAATCTAGTGGATCCTGAAGACTGGACAGCAGATCTCAAGAAAAAAGCATCAACAGAAAATAAAGCGATCAACACTCTACAGTGCGGACTAACAAGAGAAGAGCTAAACAGAGTCGGTCCACACAAAAACGCTAAAGAATTGTGGGACAAACTGATCGAGCTGCACGAAGGAACAAGCGACGCTAAGGTAACAAAACGAGACCTGCTTTTAAATAAAATTTTTAATATAAAAATGCAGGAAGGAGAAACAGCGAATCAACTCCACGCGAGGATCAAGGACATCCTCAACGGGCTCCATGCGATAGGCCACCAGATGGAGAATAGAGACTTGATAAGGTACGCATTAAACGCCTTTCCACGTAATAGTTTGTGGGCATCAATAGTGGATGCCTACAAAATTTCTAAGAATCTTTCTAAATTAAAATTGGATGAGCTTTTCTGTGAATTAGAATTGCAAGAACAAACTAATGCTGGAGCCGAGAAAGGTGTAGCCTTATTTGCAGGTTCCTCCAAGAAAAGCAAGCCTGAAGTTGAAGAAGAATCTGACCAAGACTCCGAAAACGAAGAACACCTGGTGAACTTGGTAAGAAAAATGTTCACCAGGAAAAAGAGGAGCTTCAGCAAAAAGGATCTTCAAAAGATCAGCTCTCCCTCAGAACAAAAGAACGTGGCTTGCTACGGCTGCAACAAAAAGGGGCATTACAAGAACGAATGCCCAAAACTAAAGTTCGACAAACCAAAACCAACAAAAAGGAAAGCACTCAAAGCAACGTGGGACGACTCCTCGGACGAATCAGAGGAAGAAGAGCAGAAACATCAGAGCCACCTCGCACTGATGGCCCGCGTAGCCGAAACTGAAAATGAGTCGGAAGATGAAGACGGGTCTGAACCCGAAACAAGCCACGAGTCTGTACTCGTTTCCGAAGGCCCGAATGAGGTATACTTTAATTTAAACAAAAATTTTTTTAGAATTATTTCCTGTTTAAATAGCAAATTAACTAAATTAGAAAATGAAAACAACTTACTTCTTGAGGAAAAATCAAAACCTCAAGGAACAATTAAAAAATTCAAATCCAACTCAAGATCTAACACTTGAGGAGGAGAATTTATCATTAAAAAATGAAATAAACAATTTAAAGGAGATGTTAGAAAAATTCACAACAAGATCAAAAAATTTAGACTTAATCCTAAATAATCAAAAAGCATGTTATAATAAAACCGGACTAGGATATAAGTCGAATTCAAATAAAACCTTCAAATCATTAATAACCCAATACAAGTCAACCAATCTAGCTTGGGTTCCGAAAGCGTGTCTAACCACGCAAGTAGGACTTAATCAATATTATATACATAAAGAAAAAATACATTATATAAATAAACCAAACCAAAATCCAAAATACAAACCTAAATCAAATTCAAAATCTAAACAGTTTAAAAAACAACAAAATTATCACCAAGTTAACTATAACTATAAAAAGAATCGACACAAGCCTAAAATCAAAACTTAAATTAATGGCCAATAATTCAGGGGGAGGCTCCGGAATAGCCGGCACCTCCAAAACTAACTTACCCGACAGGGTAACCCAAAACTAACAAACCCGGCAGGGCAATTAGAATTAGAGACCAAGTTTAACTTGAATCATGGTACTGGTGAAATTTTTGGATGATAGTACGTTAGGGAAACTTGGGCATCGCATGTCTAGAAAGATATGGTTTCGATCTGGTGCATTTGGCCAAGTGGAACTGACCGAAGCTACCCTTAAACGAATCCTAACCAGTTAGACCAAGATTTAGTACTAAGTTCCGTGGATAGGACTATTCGGAAAACCTCGAAAGGTTGGTTACTTCTAATGATGTCCTTGTGACTCACCAAGCTTAGAAGTTTATCCGAAGAATACCTATTTGTGGAAACCAAAGCTAAGTCTGAATCTAACATAAGTTAAAACAAAACTCTGTAATCAAACTAATTTCATCTCACAAAATCATAGGATTCCCTGATTAATAATATAGATCGGGTGAGATGAATAAGGCTTAAATTTTAATTTTAAAAGTTTTTTTAAACTTAAAAATTAATTTCAAAATTTTAATTTTAAACTTAAAAATTATGTTCAAAATTTTAATTATAAACTTAAAAATTATTTTCAAAATTTTAATTTAAACTTAAAAATTATTTTCAAAATTATAAACTTAAAAATTAATTTCAAAATTTTAATTTTAAACTTAAAAATTATTTTCAAAACTTTAATTCTAAATATTAAAAAAAAAAAAAACTTAAATTAATTTCAAAATTTCAATTTTAAACTTAAAAATTAATTTCAAAATTTTAATTTTAAAACTTAAATTAATTTCAAAATTTTAATTTTAAAAACTTAAATTAATTTTAAAACTTAATTTTAATTAATTTCAAAATTTTAATTTTAAAACTTAAATTAATCTCAAAATCTTAATTTTAAACTTAAATTATTGCATGCTCGAAAGACTAACTTCAAAATCCTACTTACTGTAGGAAACCAAGTGGATTTTGGACAGTGGTTGCTCCAAACATATGACTGGAGATCACACCAAGTTCACTCAACTCACTTACAAAAGCCTAGGAACAGTTGCCTTTGGAAACAATGGCAAACTCAAGGTAATTGGTATAGGTAATATTGAATTAAAATCAGACTTTATAATTACAAATGTCTTACTTGTTGAAACCTTTAAATATAATCTTCTAAGTATAAGTCAATTGTGTGATACTAGGTATAAGGTCACGTTTCTATCTACAGAATGCTCAATCAAACATCTAGATAATCCTACCATAAGCCTAAAAGGTTTTAGAAAAGACAATATCTATGTCATTAACTTAACCATTTCTTCCATTAAGTGTTATTTAACACAAAAAGAAGAAACTTGGTTATGGCATAGGAGAATGTCTCACACCAACTTTAGAAATATAAGTAAACTAAATGGACTTGTAAAAGGCTTACCAAAGTTACCTAACCTAGATTCAACTATATGTAATGCTTGTCAACAAGGAAAACAAACTAAGTCAACCCACAAACAAACAAATCAACCACAAACTAACTCAATCTTAGAACTTCTACATTTAGATCTTTTTGACTCCCATGGAGTCAAATCCATTAATGGAAACTTATACTGTTTAGTAATTATAGACGATTACTCTAGGTTTACTTGGGTAAAATTCTTAAAACATAAAGATGAAACTTTTGAAATTCTTACAAATTTTTGCAAATAGATTGAAAACGAAAAAGATATTAAAATTAAAAGAATTAGGAGTGACAATGGGGGAGAATTTAAAAATCATAACTTTAACAGTTTTTGTCTAGAAAACGGTTACCATCATGAGTTCTCATGCCCTAAAACCCCCCAACAAAATGGAATTGTAGAAAGAAAAAATAGAACCTTACTTGAAGCTTCTAGAACAATGTTAAATGAGTATAACCTACCTAAATACTTTTGGGCATAAGCCGTTAGTACAGCCTGCTATGTACAGAACAGAACAACAATAAATAAAACTCATAACAAAACTTTCTTCAAAATATTTTATAATAAACAACCAAACATAAAATACTTTAAGGTATTTGGGTGCCCAGTTTTTATCTTAAATACAAGAGAACACTTAGGAAAATTCACCTTTAAAATTGAAAATGTAATTTTTGTAGGATATTCCCTAAACAGTAGAGGCTACAGAATTTATAATAAAGTTACCTTAAAAATTGAAGAAACTACTAATGTAAAATTTAAAGAAACTAAACAAGACATAGAACCTACACAACCCCCAGAGTTTGTTCCAGAAACCAACCAAACTCTAAATCATGAAGACGAGGAACAACATCAAGAGAATCAACCTCCTAAAACAATAAGGGTAAACCCAAATCATCCAACTGATCAAATAATTGGTGACCTAGACTTAAGAGTTCAAACCAGATCATCCTTTAGAAACCTAAGTCAAATCTCATTAATTTCAAAAATTGAACCTAAAACTGTGGATGAATCCCTACTAGACCCAGATTGGATTATAGCTATGCAAGAAGAACTAGCCCAATTTGAGCGTAATGAGGTCTGGGACCTAGTCCCACCACCTAAGAATAAGAAAATAATAGAAACAAAATGGGTATTCAGAAACAAACTAAGTGAAACTGGGGAAATTACTAGAAATAAGGCTAGACTAGTTGCCAAAGGATTTAGTCAAGTTGAAGGACTTGACTATGACGAAACATATGCCCCAGTAGCCAGATTAGAATCCATTAGAATGTTACTAAGTTATGCAGCCCATAAGGGATTTAAACTATACCAAATGGATGTTAAGTCTGCCTTTCTTAATGGACTAATCAGAGAAGAAGTTTATGTAGGTCAGCCTCCTGGTTTTGAAAGCTTAGAACACCCTGATTATGTTTTTAAATTAAAGAAAGCCCTATATGGACTTAAACAAGCACCCAGGGCATGGTATGAGAGGCTAACATCTTACCTAACATCTAAAGGATTCAAACAAGGTCAAATTGACCCAACCTTGTTTGTCAAATCATTAAATACAAACATATTTATTGCACAAATATACGTGGATGACATAATATTTGGCTCAACAAATTCAAAATTTTTAGAAGAATTTATTAATCTAATGGAAAAAGAGTTTGAAATGAGCTTAGTGGGAAAACTAACCTATTTCTTAGGATTACAAATCAAACAGACAAATGAAGGAAACTATATCTCTCAACATAAATACACCAAAGAATTACTTAAAAAATTCGGAATGGAAAATACAAAAGAAATAAAAACACCGATGGCTGTAAACACAATCTTAGATAGTGACCCAAATGGAAAACCAGTTGACTTAAAATATTATAGAAGTGCAATAGGTAGCCTACTATACCTAACTGCAAGCCGACCTGATATTTTATTTGCAGTTAGTATGTGTGCTAGATACCAAACTTGTGCTAAGGAATCCCATTTGACACAGGTTAAAAGAATTTTTAGATATCTTAAAGGAACAACAAATGTAGGAATCTGGTATCCTAGGACAAGTAATTTTGAACTAATAGGGTATTCTGACTCAGATTATGCTGGATGCAAATTAGACCGCAAAAGCACAAGTGGTGGATGCCAATTATTAGGTTCATCACTTGTTAGCTGGTTTAGTAGAAAGCAACATTGTGTTGCTCTGTCTACAACTGAGTCAGAATACATAGCTATAGGCGAATGTGTTGCACAAATATTATGGATGATGCATACTCTAAAAGATTTCAACTTAAATATCACAAATGTAAAAGTATTAATTGACAATATAAGTTCAATTAACTTAACCAAGAATCCTGTGCATCATTCAAGAACCAAACATATTGAAATTAGACACCACTTCATCAGGGATCATGTTACTAAAGGCGACATTGAACTCAAGTACATTGAGTCCAAATCAAATTTAGCTGACATTTTTACAAAACCTCTCCCTGAAAGTGAATTTAGCAACTTACGACGAAAATTAGGGATGTGCTTAATAGACTAGGATCTTTCAAAAATACTTTCAAAAATGATTTTACCAACTTATAGGTTAAACTTGTTTGTTTTCAAACTTTCCATTTTTAGACTTTCGAAAACAGTTTTGGCCTTAGACTAGTTTTACATCCTTAGAAAGCATGTACCCAGAGGACTAGTTTTTTGAGCATCTCACCAACACCTTAGGTTTACCTTGCTTGTGTTTGATAAACATAGAAAGGGGTGAGATGCATAGGCCAACTGTCTGGACTTAAGATGCTAATTTCAGTGCATCAACATAAGTCTGGACGTTAAATACAATTCAGATATTAATCAGATTAAAGTTCATCAGTCAAGTCAAACACTGACTGGTTGTAATTAACTTAATCTGACTAACCAAGTGAAAGCTACTATCTTCTGATAGTTAGTTAGTACCTAATTGGTTAGACAGCTGGTTAAAGTTATGTCAGGTTCAGGGGGAGGAATTAATTAAAAATTTTCCTTTATATAAAATATTTTAAATTTTGTTTGAAAAATGTTTTCTTAAAAATTTCTTAAACCTACTTTTGAAAACTAACTCTTATAAAACTAAGCTGTTTTTAAGAATTAGGTTTTACATCTTATTGAAAATTAGATTTAACTTAGTTTTGAAAATTGTGGAAATTAGATTTTCCAAAACTTAAGTTTATAAACTAAGCTTCTCAAAATTTTTTTCCTTAATTTTGAAAATCAAAGTTCAATAATCAATCTTCAAAATCAACTTGCTTAAAATTGTGAAATTTTTTTAAATCACAAACTTTTTATCCTTTTTACTTAGTCTTTGAAAACTCAACTTTTCAAGTATTTTAAACCATGGTTTTGAAACTAGTACTTTTGAACTTTAAAAGTTTGATTTTTTTATTTTACTTTATCAAAGTTAGTTCTCCCAAACTCCTTTGAAAACTAAAAGTAAAGTTCAAAATCAATATTTGCAAACTGAAATTTGATTTGCAAAACTCAGTGTTGAAAATTATGAAAGTTAGATTTTTCAAACTTAAATCATTGTCAAAACTTAAGTTTTAAATTAAATCGTTTACAAATTTAGTGGTGAAAAATAAATCAGTTTTGGAAAAATAGGTTTTTCAAACTTAGTTTTGGAATTTTTGGTTTTGAAAACTTATGTTTGAAAAAGGGTTTCCAAGTTGAAACTTGTTTTGAATATTTAAATCTTGAAATTTAGACCTTATACACTTATGTTTGTAAATTTAAATCTTGAAATTTTTCTAAAAGCTAAAAACTACTGCTTTATACAAGTTTTCAAAACTTTATACTCCCCCAAGTCAACTTGATCTTTTCTTAGATTGAAAAATTGTACTTTTGTCCTTAAATTCTGAACTATGATTGTTTAAGTGTTATTCAGTAACTCTACACTATGATTGTTTACCCTTGTTTTTTTTGATGATGAATGCCAAAGGGGGAGGAGGGTTAGGTGGTTAAGTTAGCTAAACTAATTTGAAAACACAAACTGACTTTAAAACCACACAAATGCATGTTGTTTCGTACATATGCTTTCACTAACTTAACCAGGTTGTCATTCCATCAAAAAGGGGGAGATTGTTGGTGCGGGTAGCACTAACGGTCTAATCCAGGTTTTGATGAATGACAAATAGGTTAAGTTAGTTGTGTTGTTGTCTGACACTTTGATCAAGTGTGCAGGAAAAGTCCAGCTAGGTCGACGGGCTGACCAGATAGCTGGCGAGAAGTCCAAGCGGGTCGACGGGCTGACCGGACGCTTGGTGAGAAGTCCAGCTAGGTCGACGGGCTGACCGGATAGCTGGCGAGAAGTCCAAGCGGGTCGACGGGCTGACCGGACGCTTGGCGAGAAGTCCAGACGGGTCGACGGGCTGACCGGACGTCTGGCAGGTAAGTGAGGTAAGTAACTGGAGGGGAGTGACTGTGAGGACGCATTCCCGGGAAGGGGACATTAGGCGTCGATCCGGCTTAGATCCATTTCGGATGTCTAAGTCGAGATCGTGACTAGATTCCGGTCTCGGAAAGACGGAATCTAAGTCATACTCTCTTTATCTATCTGTTGAACTTTAACTGTGCTAACCATTTTTACATATATATTTGCTTGGACTAACCTTGTTTTGCGGAAAAGGAGTCTTTCCGAACAAGGTGGTCCGGCGCCGAGGTCCCGCTGAGGTCCGCACCCGGAAGGATCCGCGCCGGAAGGCTAATTTTATCCAGACACCTCGTCGCTACGTGGAGCATCTTGATTTGAGCGATTCGTCACCGTGCGCCGAAGGGATCCAGCGCCGAACAAGATATAAAAGAAGCCCGCATGGAGCTTAATCAACTTTGTTGAGAACTCTTCTGATCTTGCCGCCGACGTTCAAGTGCGACGCCAACAACGCTCCGACAAAAGTGCTCTTCCGATTTTTGTTTAATTTTCTTTTTGTCGGTATTGCTTTATTATTACTAGCATCTCCTGTACTTTTTCTGTAATCATATTTCGACTTGCTAGTGATTGCCCAACGAAAGTGGTCAAGGACCACGGGCCTTCGAGTAGGAGTCGTCACAGGCTCCGAACGAAGTAAAAATATTTGTGTCTACTTTATCTTTTTCCGCTGCGCTTAAACTCTTGTTTTGCGAATCGATATTCACCCCCCCTCTATCGAATCTAACGGTCCTACAGATTCTTCCACCCAGGATTGTATGTGTTTGAATATGGATTGTTCTATCTCTGATTGTAACTAATGATGGCATTACACTGCTCAAGTTGATTAATTTGTGCAGAAATAGCTCCTAAAGGACATGAGTCTTGAGCATGATCAGAACTTCCACATGTTTCACAACAATATACTATGGCATTAACCATGCTAGTATTTACTCCCATATTTTCCAGCTTCTTTGTAAGAGCATACAGTTTTGTAGACATCATAGTAATTGCATCCACATCAAATTTTCCTGATGCTTTAGTTAGGTTTGAAAAGGAATAGCCTCCACTTCTTTCTATGGCCCACTGATGATAGTTTTGTGCTACACTTTCAATAATATCTTCGGCTTCATCCAAACTTTTATTCATAAGTGTCCCTCTAGCAGCAAAATCTAAGGACACCTTATTATGATAATTGATATTGTTATAAAATGTATGCAACACTAGCCATTTCTCTAATCCATGAAGTGGGCATTGTCTGAGCATATTATAGTATCTATCTCATACTTCAAATAAAGATTCTGAGTCTGACTGTTTGAAACATTCAATAAGATTTCTCATCTGAGCAGTCTTGCTTGGAGGATAGAATTTATCAAGGAAGTGTTGCTCACACTATTCCCAAGTGGTAATGCTATTTGCTGGTAAGGAATTTAGCCATTGCTTGGCTCTATCTCTTAAATAAAATATAAACAATAATAATCTCACGGCTTTAGATGGAACACCATTCATCTTCATAGTTCCGCATATTTCATAAAAAACTTCTAAGTGTTAATTAGGATCTTCATGTGGTCCACCCTAAAATTGATTATGTTGGACAATACTGATTATCACAGGCTTGATCTCAAAATTATTTGCTTCAACAAAGGGTCTTGTGATGCTAGAATGAAATCCTCTACCATAAGGGGTTGCATAATCTTTAAGCGGTTTGTTTGCCATATTTGAATGCACTTGTTCTTTAGAATGTCTTTGTGAGGTTCTCCTTTTATGAAAGGTTCTATCAATTTTGGGCTCAAAAGGTAGTAGATCACTTACAAAGTTAGATCTTCTCATATAAGAACAAGATTATAGAAGTTGATTAACAAACAAAAAGAATAATAGAATGCAAAGAAAAATTACATAACAAAATTACAAAACTAGTTACAAGTTAGATGTGAGAAAAGAAAAGAAAAGTTTAGTCTAACTCAAATGATAATCTCTAATGTTATAGACGTAGTCCCCGGCAACGGTGCCAAAAACATGTTACATCACCGCAAGTGCACGGTTACGTCATCAGTAATATAAATGATATCGTATCTACAGGGGCTGGTTATAACCACTAAAGATATCTCAAAGTGAATTAGTAAAACAATCAACTAGGAATTACATGTACTAAGAACCAACTAGAAAATGGAAATAGAAAAATAATGCAGAAACTAGATTTTATGAAAATTCTAGGAGATTTGGTTTCTTTGTGATACTTATCAATTTAATATGATTTTATCAATTATATCCTCAAATGTTGTAAGAAGTCGTCGGTTATCTCCTATAGAAAACATTGCCAAGGGACTTATATCTACACCTTAAGCAACTAAATAGTCATGATTCCTATGAAGTCCGTTACCGGGGCTGCCCTGTCACGACGCCCCTCGATCATACAACATAGAAACACATCACTAATCAATTCACATCAGGATATAGGGAGCAGCCCATCTCTCTATCCCACTTCTTTGTAGATTCTTGCTTCACCCTTCAAGGTGATCCCCAAGATGTCCGTTAATGGGGCAACCCTGTCATGACACCCCTCGGTCATACAATCTAGAGAATTCTTCTACAAGATCTACAAGTATTAAAAACATCCAATCAAGAATGGTAATTATGCCCAAACACAACAATCCATACAAGATTGAATTGATATAAAACATAACAACATCATTGAAACAAGAAATTGGAAAATCCTTGAAATCTTACATCAATTCACATCACAAATACTCCCTCCATCCTAGAACAAGAAGATTTACTCCATGAAACAAAGGAGAAGATCCAAAGATAAGAAGATTGTAAACATTTCAATCCAAATCAAGAAGATAGAAAATAAATGTTTATCTAGAGACGGCGAGTAATCTTCAGAACCAATCCTTGCTACCGGAGTCGAACCGAGAATGGAAACATATTTAGATCACCGGATTGAGATCCAAAAGATGGAGAAAAACCTTCATATTGGATCTCCCCAAAGGGAGAGCCTCCCCGTTTCAAAGAGGAAGAAACCCTTTATATAGAGCAGGGGTTTGGGTGCCACACGGCCCGTGTCACGGCTGTGTGGACCTCACATGGCCTCGGCTACTTTGCTCTCGGCCAGAGTCACACGGCCATGTGAGATTGTTGGGTTTTTCGGGCCGTGAAAACCGCTTTTCGCGTCGCGGAAACCCCGAATCACCCAAAGCCGAAGATCCATGCAATGAAAAATTTCCGGAAAACACGAGTACGAGTTTTAATACTTTGATCTACAGTAGATCTACAAAGAAAACATTTTACCTTCGATGCGTGCCCTCGCAAAATCCCGCTTGTCCAAGGTACGTGTCGGATCTCTAAAGTATCAAGATAGATACTTCTCTAGTGATATCCACATGACCAAGGAGTACTCTCTAGCACTCAAGGATGGAGAAGAAAGACCCCAAGTGTGCTAGCACTCTCTCTAGGGCTCTCGGATGGGAATGGAAGAAGAAAGGAAAGCAAAGAAGAGAATACAATACACTCCTCTAAAAATATTACCTTTCTTCTTGGACTTCTTGGATTAACTCACTCAACCACCTTCTCCTCACCATGGAAGTCACGGCAACCTCTAGCCAAGAGAGGGGAGAAGCAAGGAAGAAGATGATACAATTACCACAAAATCAATACACCAAATGAAAAACCCCTCCTCATTAGTGTGTGGCCGGCCACACAATGTAACCTCCCCATTAATGTGGCCGGCCACATTAAAGCCATGAGGAAGGTGTCACCCCCATGAGGTGGCATGTCTCATGAGGTGGAGGTGATGTGGCAAGGATGAGTCATCCTTATGATGTGGCAATACATCAAGTCAAACTTGATGTTTCAACTTCTACTTGGTCAAGTCAAACTTCACCAATTGTCTTCCTTGTTGAGTTAAATCCAACCTTTGTAACGACCCAACTCCTGGGTACTAATCTGTGAGCCGGATCGCTACATTAACTACTGAAGCTACTGTACGGAAAACTGGGTAAAATAAAATTTCACTAACTGACTCGGTTAGTCTGAAAACTGATACACCCATGCTGTTATAAGGAAGGATTCAAGACCCTTTCCTGTTGGTGTACACGTGCTAAGGAGAATACTTGATCTCCCATCTGAGCTAGGAACTCAGAATTTACTTCCCAGCTAGCTGCTGATCGATCCACGGATCGATCAAACTTACTACGATTCTGTGCCTTGCTGGATCGGTCTGCGGACCGAACCAGCAAAGGCTGGATCGGTCGGTAGACCGATCCAGGTGTGTCTGGATCGGTCTGCAGACCGATCCAGGAACCTGGAAATCTCCTCCGAGGCTACTGTATCGAGCTGGATCGGTCGGCTGACCGATCCAGGAGGATACAGTAGCATACTGTATCTCTCTGGATCGGTCGGCTGACCGATCCAGTGGCACAGCTCAGACCCTGATCGGTCTGGGGACCGATCAGTAGCTGATTTCACTCGAGAGTTCTGATTTCAGCACTTTGGCGTGCCAAAACATCACACAATAGTTCTAAAACAATGGAAACACATATAAGCACATAAGTACCAATGTTCTAAACGTGATAAGCTAAACCAAACATAGTTACTAAGCTAGAACAATTAGTAACAAGACTAAATATGAAACTAGACATGTTAAGTGCTAAAACTGAAATAAAAGCGTATAGATCCCAAGGATCTTTATTCCAGACCCCTTGCACACACACATCATTGTAGCATCGCCCTTCAGCCTCCGCTAATCCACTTTTCTTTTACCGGTATCTGCAGTATAAGAAAAGTAGTATCTGTAAGCCAATAAGCTTAGTAAGAAACCATCTACCTCACAAAAGCATGCATACGATGCAGATATGATTTTAAATCATGCTATTTGAAAAATATACTGAATATGCAAGCATGGCATGGCATGGTATCACACAAGCATGGCATAACATATAAACCGAACATGCTTTAAACTGATCATGGCATACTTACAAACTAAGCACGAAACTGAACTAGTCAAGTATATATCTAAATCTGTACACAACCTCAAATCATGTAAACTGAACCTGAACTGAACTGAAAGCTAAATTAGTGTTCTCATCACTGGTTTCAAATTTGAAAACTATACATATAATAGATGAAAATACTAAACATCGCTTGGGCCCCGCAATGTACATACGCGCTTCCCACGAGACCCGGATTGCAAGTTCAATCCGGAAGGGTTACTAGGTTATCGAACCTAGGGACGATGGGAGTCCAGCCCATGGATATCTGATCCAAGTACAGTGCCAACAAAAGTAAAATCTAAGTATCGCTTTACTTTTCTACTTTCTAGGTTATCCGAACCTAGAGCTAGGTTATCTGAACCTAGAGGCTGTGGGAGCCTACCCAATGGATATCTGATCCATAAAGCTGTAATAACTGATAAATAACTGAATAAAATGTTTCTAATACATTTTACATGCTGTTAGGACGCCTACTAGTGCATCCTTCTGAACTGGGCATTCTACCGAATGCTTGGTGTGCACTGAAAGCACACCCTAAAACTGAAAACTGTAAAACTACTGAACTAACGCTAAAACTAACAAGCGAGAGCAATTATACCGCAGGTGAGGGGTTTCTTACCTCAATCGTAAGGTTTTCTTACGATTCTATCCGCTAGGTTTTCCAGAAAACTGATCCTTTCGACGATCCGCTCACGTCTTCGCGTTCCTCTCGCGAAGAAGAACCTCTTTCGTGTTGGAGTCGTCGCCGGAAGATGATCCTATGGACCCTTGCCTTGGTGTGCCGTGCGTGAGGAAGAGGAGAAGAAGGGAGAGGCGGCGGTGAGGTTTGGAAGAGAAATTGGCGTGAGGGCTTCGGTGAAGAGAGATTTGCCGAACCAAACTTCTAAAATAAACCAAACCCCACTTAAGTTTATTATTTATATTAAGTGGTTTAATGAACCCAACTCTAATATAAATATATTTGGTTCTCCTTCCTTTCAGCACGGCCCTGCTGGGTTCACTGGTTTCTAACATTATCCGTAAACCGAAGGTCTCGGGTTCAATTCCCGCTTAGGCCGTTTTACGATTCTATTTATTTTTGCTACTTCCGCTACTCGGAAAATTCCGGAAAAATATCTAATAATTCCAGAAAAATCGTACCATAATTCTAATATAGTTTTGAGAATTTTCGGGCGTTACAATCCCCATACCTTATAAAAAGTTCGTCCCCGAACTTAAAACAATTCTGGGTACTTCTGTCTCATGCTGGCCTCTGTCTCCCAAGTCGCCTCTGCTGCTGTGTGATTTTGCCAGCTGATTTTAACTAATGGTACTTCCTTGTTCCGTAATTTCTTTACTGCTCGGTCTATTATCTGAATAGGCCGACTGTCATAGCTGAGATCATCACGGACCTGTACCAACTGGGGCTCAATCCCCCCCCCCCCCCCTGGAATATGCTTCTTCAGCATGGAAACATGAAATACGTTGTGGACTGCTGACATCTCCTGAGGTAGCTCTAACTCATATGCTACCTTGCCCACTCTCTTCGTGATAAGGTATGGTCCCACATATCTGGGAGCTAGCTTGCCCTTCTTCCCAAAACGCATGACTCCCTTCATGGGAGCTACTCTGAGGAAAACTGTATCCCCAACTGAAAACTCTAGGGGTCTGCGTCGTGTATCAGCATAGCTCTTCTGACGGCTCTGTGCTGTCTCTATCCTCTGGCGAATCTGTTGTATGGCTGCTGTGGTATCTGCTACTAGATCCGTCTGAAGCTCTAGTTCCTTCTGTTCACCACTCTCATACCAGCAGATTGGTGATCTGCACCTCCGCCCATAGAGTGCCTCATAAGGTGTCATGCCGATAGTGGCCTGATAACTGTTGTTGTATGCAAATTCTGCTAGACTCAGATATTTGCACCAACTTCCCTTGAAATCTAGGGCACAAGCTCGGAGCATATCTTCGAGTACCTGATTTACTCGCTCTGTCTGACCATCTGTCTGAGGATGGAAGGCTGTGCTAAATTTTAACTGGGTGCCCATAGCTGACTGCACACACTTCCAAAAGTGTGATGTAAATCTGCTGTCTCTGTCTGATATAATGGTTCGTGGGACTCCATGCAGCCTGACAATCTCCTTGAGATATAACTGAGCTAGCTGCTCCATGGAATAGGATATTCTGATAGCTAAGAAGTGGGCTGATTTAGTCAACCTGTCGACTATTACCCAGATGGCATCAAAACCATTCGTGGTTCTGGGTAATCCCACTATGAAGTCCATAGAGATATCCTCCCACTTCCATTCTGGAATCTGGATCGGCTGCAGAACTCCTCCTGGTCGCTGATGTTCTGCCTTAACCCTCTGACAGGTTAGACAAATGCTGACGTATCTGGCGACATCTCGCTTCATCCCAGGCCACCAAAATCGTTTCTTTAGATCCTGATACATTTTGGTGGAACCAGGATGCATCGCATAGGGAGTCCTGTGAGCCTCGTCTAGAATCTGTTTTCGTAGTTCCTCCTGATCTGGAACACAAAGTCTGTCACCAAAATACAACACCCCGCTATCGGACACTCTGAATTCTCTACTTTCTGATTCTGCTAACCCTTGCTTGATTTTCTGGATTTCAGGATCCTGCTCCTGAGCTGTCTGGATATCATCAAGCAAGGTAGATGCTAAGGACATAGTGGAAAGCTGTCCGACTATAAGCTCGAGACTAAAGGCTGTAATCTCCTTCCTTAGGGGTGGTGACATAGCTGCTAAAGATAATAAGGTAGCGTTGGACTTCCTGCTGAGTGCGTCTGCTACCTTATTAGCTTTCCCTGGATGGTAGAGGATATCTATGTCTAATCTTTGACCAGTTCTAACCATCTACGCTGTCGCATATTCAGATCCTTCTGAGTAAAGAAATACTTCAGACTTTGATGATCTGTATACACTCTGCACTGAGCTCCGTACAAATAATGTCTCCAAATCTTGAGAGCGAACACCACTGCTGCAAGCTCAAGGTCGTGAGTAGGATAGTTCCTCTCATAATCCTTGAGTTGTCTGGAGGCATAGGCGATCACCTTGCCCTGCTGCATCAGTACTGCTCCTAATCCCAATTTAGAGGCGTCACTGTAGATGTCGAAGCTGTCTGTGTTTTCTGGTATAGCTAAAATAGGAGCACTGGTCAATCTCCGTTTTAGTTCGCTGAATTTCTTGTTCTTCCTGGTGAGAGCTGTCAGTGGGGAGGCTATCCTGGAGAAGTCCTCTACGAATTTCCTGTAGTAGCCTGCTAATCCCAAAGCTTCGATTTCACTGGCGTTCCTAGGTCTCTTCCAGTTACTTACGCTTCTATTTTGTGGGATCTACCATAACACCATCCTTGGAGATGATGTGACCTAGGAAGGCTACTGCTCCAGCCAAAATTCACATTTCGTGAATTTGGTGATTCTGCTGAAGGATCTGCAAAACTGTCTTCAGATGCTCTGCATGATCCTCCCGAGTGCTCGAATAGATAAGAATGTCATCGATGAACACGATGACAAACTTGTCTAAGTATTCTCTGAATACTCTGTTCATGAGGTCCATGAAAGTAGCTGGAGCATTTGTCACGCCGAAAGGCATGACTACGAACTCATAGTGTCCGTATCTGGTCCTGAAAGCCGTTTTAGGTATATCACCTTCCTTGACTCTAACCTGGTGATATCCTGATCTGAGGTCAATTTTAGAGAACACTGTGGCTCCCTTTAGCTGGTCAAATAGGTCATCTATCCTGGGGAGAGGGTACCTGTTTTTAATTGTGACCTGGTTCAAGGCACGGTAGTCTATGCATAGACGCATGCTTCCATCCTTCTTCTTCACGAACAACACAGGTGCTCCCCATGGTGAGTGACTAGGGCGTATGAAACCCTTGTCAAGAAGCTCCTGTAATTGCTCCTGAAGTTCCTTCAGTTCTGCTGGAGCCATGCGGTATGGTGCCTTGGAAATTGGATTTGTGCCGGGAATGAGCTCTATCTCAAATTCAATCTCCCTGTCTGGTGCTAAGCATGGTAACTCATCAGGGAAGACTGCTGGGTAGTCACAAACGACTCGAACCTCTGATAGCTGTTGGTTCTTGTCCTGGCTGGTGTTGACTACATTTGCTAAAAATCCCATGCATCCTGAATCCATTAGCTGCTGTGCTTTCAGTGCTGAGAGAAACTTTCTGGCTTTTCTCTTTGGTTTTCCTATGTACTCAAACTGTACTCCTTCTTCAGGTTGGAATATAACCTTTTGTTTACGGCACTCTATAGAAGCGCCGTATCTGATTAGAAAATCCATCCCAAAGATGACATCGTAGTCAGTCATTTCTAGCACTATCAGATCACCAAAAAGTTCTCTGTCTACTGTGTAGATGCCATAATGTCTCCTGAGGGTAGTGTTGTCAGAAACTGACTATTGAGTACCTCTGGAGGTGTTGCTAATTTTTCGGCAAACGCCCTGGATACATAAGAGTGGGTTGCCCCAGTATCGAATAAGACAGTTGCATCATGCTGTAAAATACTGATCTGACCTGTGACAACTGTCGAGGCATTTGCTACGTCCTCTCTGGTCAGTGAGAAAATCCTGGCATTCGTGGTAGCTGTGGGGGCTTCTAATCTGCCCTGACTGATCTGTGGACCATCTAAGACTGCGTACATCTGGTGTAGCTGCGCTGGCTGAGCTCCATACTGTATCGGCTGAGGCTGAGGAAGACTGTTCTTGTTCAAGCACTGCTTAGCCATGTGCCCTTCCTGTCCACATTCAAAACAACCTCGCGTACCCTTGCGGCAAACTCCTGGATGATGTTTCCCACAAGTAGCACACTTGGGGTGTCTGGAATGTTTTCCAGCTGGTCCTCCTTTTGGGTCACTGCTTGCCTTACGTTTCCCCTTCCAGTTGGAGCTATGTCCCTGTTGTTTCTGCTGAGTACCTGAGCTAGCTTGTCCCTTGGGCTCTGTGGAAACCTGCTTCTGCTGGAAGATATTGTGCTGATAGTGCTCGGTGATCAGAGCACTACTCACTAGCTCCTCTGTGGTTTGAGGCCTATGAACGCCACCAGCCACATTCACTGCGATCTCTGGTCTGAGCATCTTCAGCATCAAGCGTACTCGTTCCTTCTCTGCGCTGACTAGTTCTGGACACAGACGGGCCAACCTGTTGAATTTCTTCACGGCCTCCTGAACTGATAGGTTGCCCTGACGAAATTCTGTAAACTCGTCATAGTGTCGGTTCGTGACTTGCATGTGAAAGAATTCCTTGAAGAATTCTTTCTCGAAGTTGGCCCATGTCATCTGATTTACTGGCCACTTCGATTTGATCCGCTCCCACCACATGCGTGCATCTCCTGTTAAACAGAAGGAGGCACACTTCACCTTTTCGTGCTCTGGCCAGTCTAGAAGCTCCATCGTGCTTTCCAGTGTTTTAAACCATGCCTGAGCATCCCATGGTTCGCTGGTGCCTGAGAAATTCTCGGGCTTAATTCTTTGCCACTGGATAAGGTAAGCTTCTTTCTTAGTCCCTGCTACTGGGGCTACTGGGACTGGTACTGCAGGCTGAGCTGGTACTACCTCTGTGATTACTGGA
Organism: Zingiber officinale; assembly: GCF_018446385.1. Classification (NCBI taxonomy): domain Eukaryota; kingdom Viridiplantae; phylum Streptophyta; class Magnoliopsida; order Zingiberales; family Zingiberaceae; genus Zingiber; species Zingiber officinale. The sequence goes on from NC_056006.1 coordinate 45,415,131, forward strand.
GTTGTGAGGTTTGGTACTGGAGTGACTGGGGGAGTAGTCTGCTGGTTAGCCTTTAAGGAGGCTATCTCCTGCCTCATGCTGGGGCTCAGTCGCTGCGGCTTTCTTAGCTGGACGTCCTCGTACCATTTTCTAAATAGCAGAGAACACATATATATAACTAGGCTATCATGTTAGAGTTAACTACTGGTAACATGTTAAATACTATTACTGTAAACATGAATTAATTAACTACCAACATGCGAGCAAACATGAAAGTACATATAACTGATATGAAAGCTGAAAACAAAACTGAGTGAGAGATGTTCTTACTTGGAAGCTGTAGGCACAATGCTGATGTGTGTGTAGGAAGTAAGGAACACTGCTCTGATACCACTCTGTAACGACCCAACTCCTGGGTACTAATCTGTGAGCCGGATCGCTACATTAACTACTGAAGCTACTGTACGGAAAACTGGGTAAAATAAAATTTCACTAACTGACTCGGTTAGTCTGACAACTGATACACCCATGCTGTTATAAGGAAGGATTCAAGACCCTTTCCTGTTGGTGTACACGTGCTAAGGAGAATACTTGATCTCCCATCTGAGCTAGGAACTCAGAATTTACTTCCCAGCTAGCTGCTGATCGATCCACGGATCGATCAAACTTACTACGATTCTGTGCCTTGCTGGATCGGTCTGCGGACCGAACCAGCAAAGGCTGGATCGGTCGGTAGACCGATCCAGGTGACCGATCCAGAACCTTGAAATCTCCTCCGAGGCTATCAGAGCTGGATCGGTCGGCTGATCGATCCAGGATAGCATCTGTATCTCTCTGGATCGGTCGGCCGACCGATCCAGACAGATACAGGACCGATCAGTGTCTGATTTCACTCGAGAGTTCTGATTTCAGCACTTTGGCGTGCCAAAACATCACACAATAGTTCTAAAACAATGGAAACACATATAAGCACATAAGTACCAATGTTCTAAACGTGATAAGCTAAACCAAACATAGTTACTAAGCTAGAACAATTAGTAACAAGACTAAATATGAAACTAGACATGTTAAGTGCTAAAACTGAAATAAAAGCGTATAGATCCCAAGGATCTTTATTCCAGACCCCTTGCACACACACATCATTGTAGCATCGCCCTTCAGCCTCCGCTAATCCACTTTTCTTTTACCGGTATCTGCAGTATAAGAAAAGTAGTATCTGTAAGCCAATAAGCTTAGTAAGAAACCATCTACCTCACAAAAGCATGCATACGATGCAGATATGATTTTAAATCATGCTATTTGAAAAATATACTGAATATGCAAGCATGACATGGCATGGTATCACACAAGCATGGCATAACATATAAACCGAACATGCTTTAAACTGATCATGGCATACTTACAAACTAAGCACGAAACTGAACTAGTCAAGTATATATCTAAATCTGTACACAACCTCAAATCATGTAAACTGAACCTGAACTGAACTGAAAGCTAAATTAGTGTTCTCATCACTGGTTTCAAATTTGAAAACTATACATATAATAGATGAAAATACTAAACATGCTTTGGGCCCCTGCAACTGTACATACTGTGCGCGCTTCCCTACGAGACCCGGGATTGCAAGTTCCGAATCCAGCAGGGTTACTAGGTTATCTGAACCTAGGGACGACTGTGGGAGTCCAGCCCATGGATATCTGATCCAAGTACAGTGCCAACTGAACAAAAGTAAAATACTGAATACTGTTTTATTTTACTTTGCTGTTCTAGGTTATCTGAACCTAGAGCTAGGTTATCTGAACCTAGAGGCTACTGTGGGAGCCTACCCAATGGATATCTGATCCATAAAGCTGTAATAACTGATAAATAACTGAATAAAATGTTTCTAATACATTTTACATGCTGTTAGGACGCCTACTAGTGCATCCTTCTGAACTGGGCATTCTACCGAATGCTTGGTGTGCACTGAAAGCACACCCTAAAACTGAAAACTGTAAAACTACTGAACTAACGCTAAAACTAACAAGCGAGAGCAATTATACTGCAGGTGAGGGGTTTCTTACCTCAATCGTAAGGTTTTCTTACGATTCTATCCGCTAGGTTTTCTAGAAAACTGATCCTTTCGACGATCCGCTCACGTCTTCGCGTTCCTCTCGCGAAGAAGAACCTCTTTCGTGTTGGAGTCGTCGCCGGAAGATGATCCTATGGACCCTTGCCTTGGTGTGCCGTGCGTGAGGAAGAGGAGAAGAAGGGAGAGGCGGCGGTGAGGTTTGGAAGAGAAATTGGCGTGAGGGCTTCGGTGAAGAGAGATTTGCCGAACCAAACTTCTAAAATAAACCAAACCCCACTTAGGTTTATTATTTATATTAAGTGGTTTAATGAACCCAACTCTAATATAAATATATTTGGTTCTCCTTCCTTTCAGCACGGCCCTGCTGGGTTCACTGGTTTCTAACATTATCCGTAAACCGAAGGTCTCGGGTTCAATTCCCGCTTAGGCCGTTTTACGATTCTATTTATTTTTGCTACTTCCGCTACTCGGAAAATTCCGGAAAAATATCTAATAATTCCAGAAAAATCGTACCATAATTCTAATATAGTTTTGAGAATTTTCGGGCGTTACAACCTTTGATTCAAGTCAATTTTAATTTAATGAATCTCAATTCATTAATATAAATTGACTCAATGAATCAAATTTAAATTAGACTCATTCAACAATTGAATCTAATTGAGTCTAACTCAATAAGTCTAATTTGAATCCAATCTTTGGTGCATCATATGAACCTAATCCAATTTGTTCATCATATGAACTTAATCTCCAACCACTTGTTCTTTGAGTGTGACCCAATAGGTTCTTGTAATATTGGCAATGTTTCTAAACTCCTTTAGAAACATAAGCAATGAGCGGCATCTAGCAATACATCATTGCTACCCAAGTTACAAGAAATGTTGAGATCCAACATCACCTTGTGACTACTAATTGTGACTTCTCACAATATGTGACATTGTCCTTCTATCCTAGACATCTAGATTGATCAATGTGAGGCATAGACCGTGCCATCCTCTAATCAATCTAAATCTTGAACTCCAAGTAGATTCACTCGATCAAATGAGTTCAACATCTAATGTTGACTCACTTGGGCATGGCCATGCACTTCGTGGTCTAACTCTATCAAGAATATTGATGTCGCTCCCGTCATATGGGAGTGATAGATCCCATCTACATCACTCACATCCCTCTGCATAATTTGTTACATACCCAGTAATCGCCTTTATAGTCCACCCTATTACGGGTGACGTTTGACGAAACTAAAGTACATAACTCCTTATGTAGGGATCCATGGTGACTTCAGGTCAAAGGACTAATAGTCATACTAATAGCCACATGAGAAAGTATATGACACACATATAACGATCCATGATACTTTCTCATGGCGGGTCATTCAGTATACATTCTCTAATGCATACCCATGTGTCAGCTTGATATCTCTATATCCATGACTTGTGAGATCAAGTCATCGAGCTGACCTACATGCTAGTCTTATTGTATTAACATTGTCCCTGAATGTTAATACTCGACTAGGAATGAATTAGAGTAGTGTTCCCTATATCATCTCACTATCGATTCAACCAATCGATTGATATAGGTAAGAACCTTCTACTCAAGGACGTTACTATACTTATTTTATCTGGCACTAATACAAATAAGCATAATAACCAAAACCAAATGCCTTAATATATAGACAAGAATATGATATACATGAGTCTATACAATCATCAAATGATTGGCTCTAAGGCTCTAACTAACAATCTCCCACTGGCACTAGTGCTAATCAGTATAAGCTCTAAGGCCTAATGACCTAGTGTGACCATCATGCTTTCTCTGTGCCAAAACCTTGGTCAAGGGATCTGCGATGTTAGCCTCTGTAGGTACTCTGCAAATCTCCACATCTCCTCTATCGATAATCTCTCGAATGAGATGGAAATGTTGTAGAACTGCTGTGAACTCTGCCAGCTCATAGCACTACCATTCAAGCAAAACACGAACCTCGACTGTGATCTTTAATCACCCTGATCGGTCTGGAAGCTGGCATCACTGTAACCCTTTACAGTTAGCTCATCATTGCCTCCATATATCAAGAAATATTCTTTAGTCCTTCTTAAGTACTTAGGAATATTCTTGACCACTATCCAGTGACTTTCACCTGGATCTGACTGGTATCTGCTCGTTATGCTCAAAGCATACGAGACATCAGGTCGAGTACATAGCATGGCGTACATGATCGATCCTATGGCTGAGGCATAAGGGAACTGATCCATGCAGTCTCTCTCCTCTCTAGAAGAGGGACCTTGAGTCTTCGAAAGACTCACGCCATGTGACATCGGCAGAAATCCCTTCTTAGAGTTCTGCATGGCAAACCGTAGGAGTACCTCGTCAATGTATGTACTCTGACTTAGGCCAAGAAATCTCTTAGATCTATCTCTATAGATCTGTATCCCAAGAATGCAGGATGCCTCACCTAAGTCCTTCATTGAGAAGCAACTCCCTAGCCAGGTCTTGACAGACTGAAGCATAGGGATGTCCTTCCCAATGAGTAGTATGTCATCCACATACAATATGAGGAAGACAACTATGTTTTCTACAACCTTCTTGTAGACACAAGGCTCATCTTCGTTCTTGATGAAACCAAACTGTTTGATCGCATCATCGAATCGAAGATTCCAGCTCCGAGAAGCTTGCCATTTACTCCATAAATCACAGCTTCCTGATAGGTGGTGGGCTCATCCTCTATGAGCACAATGTCATCATGGTCAGACAAGAGAAATGAGTATCTCACAGGCTGACGACGTACCCTATCAGACATGCGAAGAGGTATGTCTACTTGAACTGGTTGTTGTTCCTCAACTCTTTGTGGAACAACATCATCCACAACACTTTGTGGTTCCAGTTCAATTTCCATCGAGGCATTAGTGTTATTGTTCGTATCTTGAACTTCTTCAAGATCGAACGCGCTCCCACTAGTCTTTCTAGAAACAAAGTCCCTTTCTAGAAAGACCCCAGTCTTTGCCACAACTACCTTGTGCTGACTGAGAATGTAGAAGTAATATCCCTTAGTTTCCTTGGGATATCCGATGAAATAGCACTTGTCGGATTTGGGTCCTAATTTGTCTGAGACTTGACGTCGTACGTAAGCCTCACAGCCCCAAATCCTCATGAAAGACACCTGGGCATCTCTCCCAATCCATATCCTATATGGTGTCTTTATCACGGCCTTGGATGGAACTCGGTTGAGAATGAAAGCTGTCGTGCCTAGAGCATAGCCCCAAAGGTATGTCGGAAGATCTGTGTGACTCATCATAGATCGTACTGTTAGTTAGAGCCCTAGAGCCAATCATTTGATGATTGTATGGACTCATTGTATCATATTCTTGTATATTAATAAAGGCATTTGTTTGGTTATTATACTTATTTGTATTAGTGCCAAATAGACTAAGTATAATAGCGTCCTTGAGTAGAAAGTTCATACCTATATCAATCGATTAGTTGAATCGATAGTGAGATGATATAGGGAACACTACTCTAAATCATTCCTAGTCGAGTATTAACATTCAGGGATAATGTTAATGCAATAAGACTAGCATGTAGGTCAGCTCGATGACTTGATCTCACAAGTCATGGATATAGAGATATCATGTTGACACATGGGTATACATTGGAGAATGTATACTGAATGACCCGCCATGAGAAAGTATCATGGATCGTTATATGAGTGTCATATACTTTCTCATGTGGCTATTAGTATGACTATTAGTCCTTAGACCTGAAGTCACCATGGATCCCTACATAAGGAGTTATGTACTTTAGTTTCGTCAAACGTCACCCATAACTGGGTGGACTATAAAGGCGATTACTGGGTATGTAACGAATTATGCAGAGGGATGTGAGTGATGTAGATGGGATCTATCCCTCCCATATGACGGGAGCGACATCGCTATTCTTGATAGAGTGAGACCACGAAGTGCATGGCCATGTCCAAATGAGTCAACATTAGATGTTGAGCTCATTTGATCGAGTGAGTCTACTTGGAGTTCAAGATTTAGATTGATTAGAGGATGACACGGTCTATGCCTCACATTAATCAATCTAGATGTCTAGGATAGAAGGACACTTGTCACATATTGTGAGGAGTCACAATTAGTAGTCACAAGGTGATGTTGGATCTCAACATTCTTGTAACTTGGGTAGCAATGATGTATTGCTAGATGCCGCTCATTGCTTATGTTTCTAAAGGAGTTTAGAAACATTGCCAATGTTACAAGAACCTATTGGGTCACACACAAAGAACAAGCGGATGGAGATTTGGTTCATATGATGAACCAATTGGATTAGGTTCATGTGATGAACCAATTGGATTAGGTTCATGTGATGAACCAAATTGGATTAAGAGTAATCCAAATTGGGCTAATTGAGTTAGACTCAAGTTGATTCATGTGTTCAATGAGTCTAATTTAGATTATGACTCATTGAGTCAATTTAATTAAATGAATTAGATTCATTATATTAAGTTGGCTTGAATCAAATGGTTAGATTAGATCAACCATGAGAGAGATTTGGTCAAGTTTGACTTGATTTGAGAAGGAAGATCAAAGGTCAATTTTGAATTGACCATTTGCCACCTCATTTGTGAGTTGGCATAAGGTGGACCATTGATGAATCCCTTAGAAAGCCTAGATAAGAAAGTAAGGATAATGAGAGTTTGAAGGTAGTGAAAAGAAGGTGTAAATATTCTAAGTTGAATATTAAGATGGGAAGGATTTAGATGATTAAAAACTTTATGAAAGAAAATAAAGTTGAGAATATAAAGTTCTATACATGATTTATAATGCAAGGAATTAATATAAACAAAAGAGATATGAGATATTATATATGGATGTATGAAATATTTATGCATAATGCATATACATGAATTATTTTGTACAAAAATATGTTAGGAGAAGGATTTGATCCTTGGTTCTCTTGTGGATGCATGCATGTGTTAACCAAGTGTGATAGGAGTGAATATTGTAAGAGGAGAGATGGGAATTATAATTAAAGGAAAGAAAGGAGAGAAATTAAGAGAAAGAAAAGAGAGAAACTCAAGAAGCATTTCTCTAGCATATTCTTTCTCATTAAGAGGAGAAGTAAATGAGGAGGATGAATCAAGTCAAGTTTTCCTCCCCTCACTTTAGTATAAATAGGCATGGAGAGGGGGGCTTCATCCTCAACTCACTCTCCTCCTCTCCTCCATTTGTGCCGAGCACTCTCCCTCCCTCTTTCCTCTTGTTGCCGAGAGCAACAACTCTCCCCCTTCTTTCTTTCTTTTTGTTGCCGAGCAACACAAGAGGAAGAAGCCTCCTCTTCTTCCTCCTCCTCTCCACCAAAAGACCTAGCCACTTCTTCCTCCATTGGTGCCGAGCAAAGCAAGCAAGGAAGAAAGGTCCACAAGCAAGTTCTCAACTCTAGGAAACTTAAGCAAAGAAGGTAAGCTTCCCCTCACCTGCGGTACAAGGCTTTCATGTGATTTTCAGATTTTTTTCTATGCCTTGAAAGAAAGTTTTCCCCTATGTTTGTATACATATATGATGCATGATCAGAGGTGTATGTAACCCTAGAATTTCAATCAAAAATATTGTAAATAGGTTAGGAAAATTATTGTCTAACCAAACTAGTGCAAGTTTCCCTCTATGAAATGCTAAGGACCTTCCTATGGTTTTCTTGCTTGGAAGTTGATTGGAACCAAAAGAACCCCACTCTCATGTTTCGGCCAAGAAAGAATTTAGGGTTAGGAGGACCTTGAATTTAAAATAACTATGCTTATATGACATGATATAAAGTTCTTAAGAGTTGTATACTTGTATGTTGAAAGAAACTCATGAACCTTACTCTTAATATTTCGGCCATGGTAAGGTGATAGTTTAGAGAAGCTTAAACAAAATTCTAATATGCTCAATGACCTCTGTGATATTATGTTATGAAAGATGATTAATGCTCTCATGTTTAATTGGAATGTAGAAAATTAGTTACATGATTTATGACATGTAAGATCACAAGAGTCCTAGCTTGTTTATGATCCAACCTTGTGTATGATGTTCTTAGTAAATCTTGCTATGAAATTTACTTAGGTTTCCCATGCTTTAGGCCACTTAAAGGAAGTTTATATTCTATGAATTTCGGCCAAGTAAGGTTTGAAGGACCTAGAGGCCTTGGAAATGAAACCTAAGGGGTTAAAAGTACTTCTTATGAAAACTTGATAATGTGTGAATGTGATACATGTTTGTATGACCTAAATGAATCATTATGTGTTCGGCCATGAAGGGATAGATGCCCTAGAAACCCTAGAACAAAAATTAAATATGTCTATGCCATGCTGTATGAAAATGATATGATAATAAGTTGGAATGCATGATTGCTTTAGTTACGAAATGATATGCATAATGAAGTTATATTATGAAATATGCCATGATGTGTTATAGCATAGAAAATGCTATACATAATGAAAAGAAATGAAGTTATGTTATGATATGTGATAGCATAGAAAATGCTATACATAATGAAAAGAAATGAAGTTATGTTATGATATGTGATAGCATAAAAAATGCTATACATAATGAAAAGAAATGAAGTTATGTTATGATATGTGATAGCATAGAAAATGCTATACATAATGAAAAGAAATGAAGTTATGTTATGATATGTGATAGCATAGAAAATGCTATACATAATGAAAAGAAATGAAAAGAATAAATGCATGAAAGATTGTTAAGGACATGATATGATAGTTATGCATGATAAGTTATTTTTATGGTTTGTACCAAGGGTGGGCTCCGTAAACGCCCCGGGGTCGATGGAGTAAGACTCGGGCCTCGTCAGTAATGGGCCTTTGAGTGCCCTAGGTCGATGGAGTAAGACTCGGGCCTAGTATGTATGCATGGTAGGGCTCAAGACTTGCTACCTTGGACCTACGCATTAAGTATGTGGTACAAACCGGGATCCCAAATGATGATGATATTAATTTCAAGTACTATTAAGTATAAGTTTTCAAATTCACGATGCATTGCCTAAATTCATATGTGCTTGAATTATATGATGATATGATATAATGTCATGCGATATTATGATATGAATATGATGCCCTTGTATGTCTCATGCTTGTGATTTATTTGTTTTATGATATGATATTCATGCTTCTATGAAATGATCTGTGAATAAGAAATATGCATGATATGTTTGAATAGAATGATATGTTATGTTATGATTAGTTGAGACAATGATATGTTGATCCATTCTTGATATACGATGATTCTCGGTTTTAGTGAGTAGGAAAGGAACTTACTGAGCCATGAGTGCTCATAGCTTACTTTCCTTGTACCGCAGATAAAAGAGAAAGCTGGATGTACAACGGAGCAGCAGGAGGAGCAGATAGTGATGTGTGTGGTGGTGGCTCGGCAAGAACGATTCGGAAAAATTAATATTTTTAGTTATAAGTTCAATATATGCACATTTGAACAAATCAGAATATGTGATATTATGCTTAATAAATTAAATTCTTTAAAGTTTTTATTCTTCCGCTGTTATAACTAAAGCATGTACGTAAGTAGTATAAGAACGTAGCGCCGCCCTTGGGTAAGAAGGGTGGGCGTTACAAAGGTCTAGGTCGTGTCCCAAACATGGCCGTGCAAAGAATTTCGAGAAGAAAGATGGAGAGGCCGTGTCCCAGACACGGTCGTGCGAAGAATCCAGAGAAGGAAGAGGGGGAGGCCGTGTGGATCTGCACGGCCCGTGTAGGAGAGTTATTAAAGTCTTCTTTCTACCTTACACGGCCAGATCTTGGCCGTGTTCCGCACACCCCCAACTCTCCAAAACATCTCTTTCTCTCCCAATCTCTTAAAAACTCCTCTCTAATCTCTCGTGATCTCTTAGATCCGGATTCTCCTCCTCTCTAAGACTTGGACTTTTTGTTCTCCTAACCTAAGATCTTTGCTCTTTGAAGTTTTGTTCTTTGAGTTCCATTTTTCCAACCCTAGATAATTCTTCCCCTATCTAAACTCATCAAGATGTCCAACATTTTGAAGAAACTTCGCAAAGGAGGTGGTGGATCCAGTGGAGACAAAGAGAAGGAGCCATCAAGGGACAAAGGAAAACAACCAGTGAAGGGCAAAGGCAAAAGGACTTCACGCAACGAAGGTAATGACAATGAATTCAATATTGTGTTTAGAAATGATGATCAAGTAACTAGATTTGCAATTCTTGTCAATAGAAAGATAGTGTGTACTACATATATGGACCCAACTGTTCTTGATATGCTTGGAATTAGGGAAAATGTAGATTTGATGATTGGGTTTTTGGATTGGAGTGATATTATGTACACACATTTGCCTACATATCCTCGTCTTGTTTTGGAATTTTTAAGTTCATTGGATGTCCATTTTACTAATGAAGATGATTATTTTGAAAAAATCTCATTTAGACTAATGAATCAAGAATTTCTATGGGCATTTAGTAACTTTAATTCTTGTTTTGGATTAACCACCGGTAGCCCTCGTAGGTTTGATCCAAGGTTTAATTGGAATCATTTTTGGAATGCAATAACTGGGTTAGATCAACCTTATGAGCCTTCAAGAGCTAAGGCCTCCCATATGCAAAACCCCATCTTTAGGTATCTACATAGAGTCATGAGTAAAACTATTTTTGGTAGGGGAGAGAGTGATGGGGTGGTTAAAAAGATAGAGCTTTATGCTTTATGGGCTATGCTTTATAAGGTTAAATTTGATTCTGGTTTTCATTTTGTTCAAACCTTATTAAGATCTGCGAGGGCATCATCGGGATCAATTGTTTTTGGTGGTTTGATTACCCGAATAGCTTATAATTTAAATCTTGATGTTGATGGGTTGGAAATAATTCATGGTAATGACATGATTGACATTGATGCATGTCTTGCTATGAAAATGATCGTTCGGGATGAGAATGGTTTCGCGTTTCCTAGGAGGAGTGGTTCTCCTTTACCCCTTCCTTTTCCTGAACGAACTACTATTCGTAACCCGGCTAATTGGGTAATTTCTAAGTTAGATTTTGAGGATAACCCTTCTATACCTGGAGACACTGAGCCACATCATGAGCCCTCATCATCTGGACACCCGCAGCCTTCTAGTTTTATGGAGCCTGCTAGGCATTCTTTTGCATATGGCACGGGATCTTCTAGGTTTGATTTTTCAGATTTTCGTACGTCTCTAGAATCACTTCATGAGAAGCAAGATGCCCAACGAAAAATGTTGGAGGGGCGCTTCTCTTTATCTGATGATCAGTTTAGGGAGGTACAAAATCATTTTCAGTTTACGAGGAATTTTCAAGGTCAAGTGGCTGAGTTTGTGCAGGATTATGATACTGATCAGGCTAGGATGAGATATTTTATGCAGAGCATGATGCTTACTAGCCAACAAGTAGATGCTTTATATGAGTATCATAGATCCTTGGGTGAGATTCCAAGTTTTCCTAGTTTTCCTATTGGCCAACCACGTCGTAGACCTCCTTTCCCTCGTCCACCTCCACCTCCTCCACCATATTGATTTCATCGGGACGATGAAAAGTTTAAGTCTGGGGGGGTGTCATGTAGTTTTTTGTTTTTGTTAGTTTTTCATGTTGGTTCTTATTTTCATTGCTTGTTGCTTTATTTTGCTTGTTTTTGAAATAATCATGGCAAAAAAAAAATATTTTTTTTGAGAACATCAAATCTTCACTTATATGCTTTCTTGGATTCAAGTGAAATGTTAGCACGATTATTGTCTTGATTCATGATGTTCGAATGATGCTAGTAGTAAACTTTGTGTAGTTCTTTTTTCTATCTTGGGAAGCATTAATAAGCTAAAAATCTTATGGTGATGAGTTTTAGTTTTGGTTCAACCTTAAGGATTTTATCTTCACAGTTGATGTCATTGAAATAGTCATGATTCATCTTGTTAGCTTAGTACTTGGTTTCCATGGTGATTTCTCAACTTTCATTTTGGTTACTGGATGAGGCTCAAATCATTAAAGCTCATTTGGAAAAATCAAAATATCCCAACATGTGTGCTAAAAGTACATTTGTGAATAAGTTTTGCACAATGCAAACACTTTAAAAAAATAATAATAATAAGGGATATAAAAAACAGTTGTCATGAGTGGAATCTAGCAAGTCACCCCTTTGAGACCGAGTTAGGTTACTGGGGAAATGACTGCTTAGCTTCCCTTGAGATTGAGCACACCTTTGAGACCTTGGGTTAGTTGAGAAATATGAACCAAGTGAATGGTGAGTAAGTGCCTATCACTGGTTACTTGTCTTTCACTGGAAACACTAGGAATTCAAATTTGATGACGACTTGACTAGGACATGGATTGAAACTTGAAGGGTGTTGAGTTACTTTTACACTGTGCACAAGATTCTTATGCTTGAACCATACTTTACTTGTTTCCATGATCATGCTTGTTAATGAAACTTTTTGATAGAGTTAGGAAAGTGCACTAGGTTTATGAATGTGTTGTAAAACATATGAATTTAGATTGCACATTATGCTTGAGGACAAGCAAAGGTTTAAGTCTGGGGTGTGATGTGCGTAGATTATATACTCTTTTATGCATGTTTTACACATTTACATACTTTGAGCTTGCTTGATCTATGCTTTTATATTTCCAGCTTTCCTTTTAGCATATTTACTCTTTTGGTTCGGAGGTCTGCTTTTTGTGCATTTTCTGTACACAGGAGTCGAAATTGGTGAAGATTATGCGTCCTCGGGCAAGCTTGGAAGAAATTAAAGGGAGAGAGCATCAGGTCGTGTACCACACACGGCCGTGTAGTTTTAACAGGAAGGGAAGAGGACACGGCCGGGCCGTGTCTTGATTTGAAGAAATTAGAGGAGATGCCTTACATGGCCGTGTAGATCTGCACGGTAGCTTTCTTGAGAAGAGAGCTAGGCCGTGTGAGTCACACGGCCGTGCAGCTTTGGCAGAGGAGGAACTGGACATGGCCGTGTGAATCTCACACGGCCGTGGCATGGGGCCGTGTGGCGCCCGATTTCCTCCTCTATTTAAACCCTCCTTCATGAATTGAAAGGGGATCTCTCCCCATTTGGGAGAAGACAAGATTTGGTGGTATCCTCCCATTCTTGGGAGGATTTCTGGGCGATTCGAGGGGAGTTCTTGATGATTTCAACTCCGGAGCGAGGATTGGATCCGAAGACGAGGCTTCTTCGTAGATAAGTTTTCTCTTTCCCGCTTTTCTTGGTTTCTTGGATTGGGGATTTAAGAAATTCTTGTAATCTCTATTTCTTCGGGTATTCTTCCTCGATTCATGGAGTAGATCTTGTATTCTAGGATTAAGAGAGTATTTGTATGATGGATTGATGTAATCTCTTATGGATTTGCCAATTTCTTGTTTCAATGACATTGTCTTGCTTGTATCAATTAGATCTTGAATGATTAATGGTGATTTGTGCTTAATTCTCATTCTTGATTGATTGTTTGGATTTCTTGTGGACTTTGTAAAGATAAACTCTCACTCGATCATCCGAGGGATCCACGTGACAGGTGCAAGCCCGTGTAAGGACGTTTGAGAGATAATCTTGAAGAGGAAATAGGAATATTCAAGAGAGTAGGATGGATCTTGTGATTAGTTTCTTGTATCTTGATAGATTAATAAGTTGTGGGCTTCTATGTTGATATCCGAGGAAGGCATAGTAATAGGTGCGCTTCTGTGTAAGGACAACGTAAGTTCACGTCTAATTGATCATATTTAGATACATTTCTCAGTCCTTAGCCGGTTATCTATTGCAAGAGAGAACCGGTAACTTTCTACAAGTGTTTGGCAATTGAGGGATAAGAATTGGTGAACCATTTACATTCAAGAAATCTTACAAAGAAACCGAAACTCCTAGAATCTCCCTTTATCATAACCCAAAACACTAAACTCTTGTTTGTTGATCTTTAATATTAGATTTGTTTACCTTCACTTTGCATTTGAAACAATTGGATAGTTGTTTAGCTAATTCGCATTGAGACATTTCTAGTGCTTATTCCAGTCCCTGTGGATACGATAATCTTTTATATTACTTGCGACATTTCCGTACACTTGCGGAGCATAACACGGTGGACTCGGAGCTGTGGAGGCGCCTTCGGAGGCTTTCAAGGTGCCTTGGATGCTCTTTATAAGGGGACTTCGAGCAGCAGTGAATAATAACAATGACCAAGCGATTCTTCTGCATTCAATGGCTAACAAACTCATTCTGAAGTGTTGCAACTCGACACCGACGACCTGGAGCTTCAATTTAGCAGTTTAGTTGTCGGTATAAAAGTTTATTTACGTTCTTTATTTTGCTTCTTGTACTTAAACTTATAAATCTATTCGAGCCTATAGTTGTTACCCACAGTAAGCGATCAAGGATCGCGGGCCTTCGAGTAGGAGTCGCTACAGGCTACGAACGAAGTAAATTCTCCATGTCCCTCTGTGTGTGTTTGCTTTCCTTTTTATTTACTTTCTGCTGCGTTATTTCTGAATGAGATTTTACGATTCCGATAATCGAAAGAAATAGTCGCGAGCGCTATTCACCCCCCTCTAGCGCATCTCGATCCTACAATTGGTATCAGAGTGGGGTCGTTATGAATTGGTGCAACCACCATTCAAAATAATTTTTTCGTGGTAATTTCAGATTTTCAGAGTCAATTAGAATTTAGCTTTATAGTTATATTCTAATTTTTTTTCTGGAATCGGTTTTTTCTCGAGGTTGGTGCAACACCATCCGAGTTCATGTTCTATTTTTAAATACTTTCCACACTACTAATCCAGGACCAAGTCCTGGAATTTTCATGTCATTTATTTTCTTCGTAGTTAATCTAAAATGGCCCATCAAGAGGGTTATAGTACTATCCGTCCCCCGCTCTTCACCAGAGAGGACTTTGGTTACTGGAAGGGCAGAATGGAGAACTTCTTGAAGATCCAGTTCCAAACCTGGATGATCATCAAGACTGGTTTGGATCTTCCAACAGATAAAGATGGCAATCCTACACCCTGCGAAGATTGGGTGCCTGCATTAATCAAGAAGGTGGAGGCAAATGCCATAGCAACTTGTACCCTCCAGTGTGGACTAACAAGGGAGGAGTTAAACCGCGTCGGTCCATTCTCAAGCGCCAAGGAGCTATGGGAGAAGTGTTGGAGTGTATACTTAAAAGTTTAGCTTTTGTACACATTTATTTTGAAATAAAGAATCACATTGGTCAAATGTTTACATTTATTTGTTAAATGTAATTGTTCAATTAATTTATATAGTAGATAACATGGAGTGTGGAGTCACACTTAGAAGATCATGTTGTCGGTTCTCTATAAATTATAAACAGTTGCTCACGACTAAGATGGAAAGGAACAAACTATCAGGTTCTTTTTGTACTGACTTAGTAAAAGAACTAGACCTTAGTTATTATGGAAGTGTGTGCTCTTAATCCTAATATAATAACAAGCATGTATATTTAATATTTATTTCTTTGACATATCAAAGGGTGAGGTTTAGCTCGATAAATCAATATGCCCGATAAGTTGGGAAATGATATTATTTATAGTATGTGTTGTTGATTATAGAAGGAATCTGTGCCCAAGTTATCTAGGTTGAGAATGTCCCCAAGAGGAGCTCATAAGGATTGCCATGTTAAACCCTGCAGGTGGACCTAATCCAACATGACAATAAAGTTGAGTGGTACTACTCTTGGAGATAGATATTAATTAAATGAGTTGTCAGTAACTCACATAATTTGTGGACATTCGTAATCTTAAACACAGTGAGACTAACACACTCATGATAAGAAGGAACCCATAATGTAATTTGGGATTGGTGCGGTAGTGCGGTAATAACTTTCTAGTGGAATGAGTTATTATCGATGAACTTGAGTTGTGTGTTCAGGGCGAGCATGGGATACTCGAGCTCATCGGAAGGACAAAACCAATTTCTCCTCTAGGTCCCTATTGTAGCCTTAATAAAGCTTCAAGTCCATCCAAAGAAAAGCCTATCTTGGTGTCCAAGAAGGGGTCGGTTCATTGCTTGGTGACCAAGCAATGGCCGGCCAAATATTCTCTAGAAGTGGCCGGCCCTTGCCTTGGGCAAGGTGGTCGGCCGCAATATTTAAATTAGGAACGTTGTTTTTGAATTTTTAAATTTTATCAGATATTTACAATTTGTAAAAAGAGAGATTTTCAAAATTTATAAAATTTTCCTAATTTAAATTAGGCCACAATGTTTTAAAAGAGAGCTGTAAAATTTATAAAACTTTCTTTTAAAAAGAAATATTATTAGAGATGTTTTAAATTTTAAAACTTGGTTTTAAATTTTAAAACTTTCCTTTTAATATCCACATTGAAAAAAAAAAGTTTGTAAAATTTTATTAGAAGTTTTCTTCTTTTAAATTTTATAAAAAAATTTTCTTTCTTTCCCTTTTAATAAGTGGCCGGCCACCTTGCTTGGTGCCCAAGCAAGGGGTCGGTCAAATAATTAAACATCAACAAATAGTTGTTTAATTAATAAATCAATCTAGGATTGATTAATTAAAAGGAAAGAAAAAGAAAAAATTAAAAGAAAATAGGAATGAGTCTAATTTTTTATAAAACTCTTTCCATAATTTTCTGTTGGGAAACTAATATAAAAAGGGGGGAAGGGGAGGCCTTGAAAAACATAACAATTCATATTGTATTGTTGGAGATCATCAAGTGGTCGGCCCCTCTCCCTCTCTTCCCTTTGCTCTCTTTTGCTCCTTTGTGGTGGTGGTGGCCGACTTCTAGAGAAGGAGGAGAAGCTTTCCGGGTGGTGTTCGTCTTAGAGGATCGTCGCCCACATGACGTCTAAGAGGAGGCGAGGGATACGACAGAAGATCTCGAGGTTTTTAGCATACAAGGAATATGTATAACTAGTATTTAATTTCCATATCATACTAGTTAATTTTTCTTTGTATAAATACCAAATACAAGAGGCATTCGATTCTTATTTTTCGAATTTAATTTCGATGTTGTGTTCTTTTTCTTTTTTTCCTTGTGATTTGATTGTTTCTTTTGGTTAACCTAGAGTTATATAAGGAAATTAAATATTAACTTTCCTTAAAAGGCTTTGTCTAGTCGGTGGTGGTTGCTCCCATATCTAAGAAGGCCAAGTGTCTCGTCATGCAGTACTGGAAGCCAATTTTGGAAACTAATATTTAATTGAATTTATAACCTTAGTGATTTGGATCAAACATGTTAAGTTCCGCAGGAGATCCAAATCTAAACCTAAAAGAACATATAAGTTAAACTTGGAATCAAACGTGTTAAATTCCGCAGGAGATACAAGTTTAACTTAAAAGAACACATGGTAGCTAGGAAAGGTTCAGATCACGTACAAAATATTTATACTGTGGAGCCATTGGGTTTTCCGAGTAGCAACCAACAATTGGTATCAGAGCTAGAGTTTTGCCTCTGTGTATTTGGTATTAGTTTAATTATGCACATGTCATACATAATTTAGGCAGGTTAATAGTAGGATGTGTTAACTTTGTGGATACATGATCCAACTATTATGACTTATAGTTATTATGTGTGTGATTGGACTCTTGGACATGTCAAGGGCATTTATTATGTGTGCATGATTGTATTATAAAATACAGCAGGAGCTGTATTTAGTTTTATTAGGATTTTATTTTTTGATCTAGATACATGTACATTCCTTTTATGGAATATAGGATCGATGGATGTAAATTTTATTTTATGTTCGATCTAGTTTACATGTACATTCCTTCGAGGAATATAGGATCGAAAAATGTAAAATTCTATTTATGTCACGGATCGAATCTTGCAAGGCGTGCAACCTTTTGACGATCAGAGTGGCGCAGCGGAACAAAAAGCAAGATGGATGCGACAACTTGATCCGGTGGCGGTGGCCAAAGATGGCAGCAACTAGGGATGACGACACACGGAGGACAACAATAGATAAAAGCCATAATAGTTGAAAATTAGTTTTTCTATTTATTGCTTTTGTATTGTGTTGTGTGTGAATGTTAGTGTACATGTTTAGTTGGCTAGCATCATCAAAATTCCTCACTTTAAATAACTAAGTGGGAGAGGAATTTATTTTAGTGAATTCCAAGGTCTCCATTACTGGTTTGTAAGTGATGCAAACAAACTTGCGCGTTGGCTCTGAGTGCCTTTCTCCATATCGGATGAGTTTGTTTGCAGATCACTAGACCAAACTTCCATTTCGGATGACTATAGGAAATTAATTAAGAGCGTGTGATCTTCCCCATCGGAAGGGGCATAATCTTATTAATGGACTTAGTGTCAAGTAATGGTATACACTTAGGCACGTCTAATAGTATCCTCCCCATCGTAGTCATTGCTATTATTTGTGTGACCGAAGGAAACCAACTATTAATTTTATTTGTCAAAAAGTTAGGTTGACAAGATAATAATATTAATGGGATATACCCTCCTTTTACAAATGTTGAATTTGTATAGGTCCACACTATCGTGGCATACAAAATTCACGGTGTTTTAAGTCGTTGGTTAATTTAAAATAGTATTGTTTGAGGAATCAATATTATTCTAAATTTAGAGTTTTGACCAAAATTTATTTTGTGATTCTTAGGATGACTTTCAACCCACTGGCCATTATTCTAAAAGAAAACAGACTTACTGGTCCCAACTATATAGATTGGAAAAGAAACCTGGACATTGTTTTAACTGCTGAGGGCTATAAGTTTGTACTGTCAGAGGAATGCCCAGAAACACCTAGCAATGATTCTACCCCAGAGGAGATTCAGCATCATAGTAAATGGATAAAAGCTGATGAGATGGCGCGGTGTTATATCTTGGCTTCGATGTCAAATGTATTGCAACATCAGCATCAGGACTTACCAACAGCCTATGATATAATGAACAATCTCAAGGAACTCCTCGGACATCAGAATCGGGCTGCTAGGCAAGAGGCAATGAGAAAACTGATGACAGCCACCATGACTGAGGGGACTCCCGTGAGGGATCATATTCTCAAGATGATGGCTTACTTAAACGAAATACAAGTTCTTGGAGGGGAAATTGATGGGGAAACCCAGGTCGATATCATCCTCCAAACGCTGCCCAGAAGTTTTGAGCATTTTCGCCTGAACTATAATATGAATAAAAGGATGTATTCATTGGCGGAACTTCTGACAGAACTTCAGGCAGCCAAAGGGTTGTTTCGTCAACAATCTCAAATTCACTATGCTGAAAATGGTTCTACTTCTAAGCCGAAAGGCAAGAAGAAGAAGAAACAAAATGGCTCAGTAAAGAAGGTGAATAAACCTCAAGGTGCAGGACAAAAGGCTGGAATAAAGAAGCCGAAGGGCAAGTGCTATATTTGCAAGCAGACTGGACATTGGAAGGCGGACTGTCCTCGTAGGAAACAGAACAATAAAGGTATATCTCATACTCTAGTAGTTGAAACATGTTTAGCGGTGTTATCTACCAGCACCTGGTGTGTAGATACGGGAGCCACTGATCATGTCTGCAATTCTTTACAGAGGTTCCAGGAAACTCGGCGACTATTTGATAGAGAGATAACTGTCTACATGTGCAATGATACTAAGGTGGCGGTTGTTGCAGTGGGAGACGTCTACTATCATTTGATAGGAATAGGAAATTGGTTTTAAGGAATTGTCTTTATGTACCCAGTTTTAGAAAGAATTTAATTTCAGTTTATAAACTATATTTGGATGGATATTCAGTTTCCTTTAGTAATAATGTGGTTATAAAGAGAAATAAAGTGATTATCTGCTCTGGTGCATTGGTTGACAATTTATATACTTTAAATCCAATTTATCCCACAAAGCAAAATATGGAAATTAATAACACATCTTCTAACTCTAATAAGAGAAAAGAACCTTCGAAAATGAACCAAACACATCTTTGGCATCTAAGGCGTGGTCATATTAACTTAAGTAGGATTCAAAAGCTTGTAGCCGATGGACTCTTGGGTCCATTAGAGTTGGAAAACTTTCCAACGTGTGAATCCTGCTTGGAAGGTAAGATGACCAAGAGACCTTTTAAGGCCAAGGGGTATAGAGCCAAAGAAGCGTTAGAATTGGTTCATTCTGATTTGTGTGGTCCTATGTCTATCCAGGCTAGAGGTAGCTTTGAATATTTTGTCTCCTTTATAGAAGATTATTCAAGATATGGATACATTTACCTAATGCGCCGCAAGTCTGAGTGCTTTGATAAGTTCAAAGACTACAAGGCTGATGTGGAGAAACCTCTAGGTAAAAGTATCAAGACACTACGGTCTGATCGTGGTGGCGAATACCTCTTAGGAGAGTTTAGGAATTACTTATCAGAGGCCGGGATTCAATCCCAATTATCCGCACCTGGTACACCCCAACAGAATGGTGTGGCAGAACGAAGGAATAGGACTCTTATGGAGATGGTTAGATCGATGATGAGTTATTCAGAATTACCAAATTCATTTTGGGGATACGCTCTGGAAACAGTAGCGCACATTCTGAACTTAGTACCTTCTAAATTAGTATCTTCTACTCCCACAGAATTATGGAATGGGCGGAAGCCCAGTCTAAGACATATTCGATTTGGGGTAGTCCAGCACATGTGCTGAAACAAGATGCTGATAAGTTAGAATCTCGTACAGAAGTTCGTATGTTTGTGGGGTATACCAAAGGAATGAAAAGCGGTTTATTTTATAGTCCTAAAGACTAGAAGGTCATTGTTAGCACTAATGCCCAGTTTTTAGAAGAAGA
This sequence comes from Zingiber officinale, assembly GCF_018446385.1. Taxonomy (NCBI): domain Eukaryota; kingdom Viridiplantae; phylum Streptophyta; class Magnoliopsida; order Zingiberales; family Zingiberaceae; genus Zingiber; species Zingiber officinale. Next base: position 45,435,910 of record NC_056006.1, read on the forward strand.
CTATATAATGGATCACAAGCCCAGTAGTAAAATTGTTCTAGAAGAACTTAGAGAGGACACGTCTACTTCAGTACCAACAGTACAAGATGAAGTACCACAAGAGACTGCAACACGTGTCACACATGATACACAACCACAAACGGTGCCTCGTCGTAGTGGAAGGGTTGTAAGGCAGCCCGAGAGATTCATGTTTTTGGGTGAGTCTTCGGACTTAATCCCAGACAAACATGAACCAGATCCCCGGACATATGATGAAGCACTCCAAGATATAGATGCAGTATCTTGGCAAAAGGCAATGAATTCCGAAATAGAATCTATGTATTCTAATAAGATCTGGGAGCTTGTAGAACCACCTGATGGTGTAAAAGCCATTGGATGCAAGTGGATCTATAAAAGGAAAAGAGGGACAGATGGGAAGGTAGAAACCTTCAAAGCAAGGCTTGTTGCGAAGGGGTACACTCAGAAAGAGGGAATCGATTATGAGGAGACCTTTTCACCGGTAGCTATGTTTAAGTCTATCCGGATACTCTTATCCATTGCCGCTGATATGGATTATGAGATTTGAAAAATGGATGTCAAGACAGCTTTCCTTAATGGGAGTCTTGAAGAAGACATCCATATGAAGCAACCAGAAGGGTTCATTGAAAAGGACGAAGAGCATCTAGTGTGCAAGCTTAATCGGTCCATTTATGGACTGAAGCAAGCTCCAAGATCTTGGAACATCCAGTTTAATGAAGTAATCCAGTCATATGGATTTATTCAGTGTCCGGATGAGTCTTGTGTATACAAGAAGTGTAACGGAAACATGGTGGTATTTCTTGTACTATACGTAGACGATATTTTGTTAATTGGCAACAATGTCAAGGTATTATCAGACGTAAGGGTATGGTTGTCCAAACAATTTGATATGAAGGACTTAGGAGAATGTGCACACATCCTTGGGATCAAAGTTATAAGGGATCGCAAGAAAAGAATGTTGTGCCTATCCCAAGCTTTATATATAGATACAATCTTTGCTCGTTTTAGCATGCAAAAATCCAAGAAAGGTTTCTTACCTTTTAGGCATGGAGTAGCCTTATCTAAAGAGATGTCTCCAAAAACATCAAAGGAGATTGAGGACATGAAGGCAGTTCCTTATGCTTCGGCTATAGGAAGCCTTATGTATGCAATGTTGTGTACGAGACCTGATATCTATTTTACCTGGGCATGGTTAGCAGATATCAAAGTAACCCTGGACAAGGACATTGGACTACAGTAAAGCATATATTAAAGTACCTGAGAAGGACTAGAGATTATATGCTAGTTTACCAAGCAGACGATTTACTCCCTGTGGGTTACACGGATTCGGACTTCCAATCAGATAGTGACAACAGTAAGTCTACATCAGGCTATGTGTTTACTTTAGGAGGTGGAGCCATTGCATGGAGGAGTGTTAAGTAGAAATGCGTCTCAGACTCAACCATGGAAGCTGAGTATGTGGCAGCCTCTGAGGCAGCCAAAGAAGCTGTATGGCTCAGGAACATTCTAATGGACTTAGATGTGATTCCTGGTTTGCCTAAGATCGTCACAATTTATTGTGATAATAGTGGAGCAGTTGCAAACTCAAAGGAACCACGAGCCCATAAGGCAAGTAAACATATAGAGCGCAAGTACCACCTGATACGAGACATCGTCAAGCGAGGAGAAGTTGTCGTCACCAAGATAGCATCAGCAGATAACCTGGCAGATTCTTTCACTAAGGCCCTTCCGGCGAAAGCTTTTGATCGGCATGTGGAGGGGATGGGAATCAGATGTTTGACAACAGATATGGTAGCTTAGACTTTTAGTATAAGTGGGAGATTGTTGGAGTGTATACTTAAAAGTTTAGCTTTTGTACACATTTATTTTGAAATAAAGAATCACATTGGTCAAATGTTTACATTTATTTGTTAAATGTAATTGTTCAATTAATTTATATAGTAGATAACATGGAGTGTGAAGTCACACTTAGAAGATCATGTTGTCGGTTCTCTATAAATTATAAACAGTTGCTCACGACTAAGATGGAAAGAAACAAACCATCAGAATAGACGTAGTGTAATTAAGTATTAGTTTATCTTGACTAATAAATTACACTGATACACTTTAAGTGTATTGAGTAGGATCATTTAGGTAAGTTCTTTTTGTATTGACTTAGTAAAAGAACTAGACCTTAGTTATTATGGAAGTGTGTGCTCTTAATCATAATATAATAACAAACATGTATATTTAATATTTTTTTCTTTGACTTATCAAAGGGTGAGGTTTGCTCGATAAATCAATATGCCTGATAAGTTGGGAAATGATATTATTTATAGTATGTGTTGTTGATTATAGAAGGAATATGTGTCCTAGTTATCTAAGTTGAGAATGTCCCCAAGAGGAGCACATAAGGATTGTCATGTTAAACCCTGCAGGTGGACCTAGTCCAACATGACAATAAAGTTGAGTGATACTACTCTTGGAGATAGATATTAATTAAATGAGTTGTCAGTAACTCACTTAATTTGTGGGCATTCGTAATCTTAAACACAGGGAGACTAACACACTCATGATAAGAAGGAGCCCATAATGTAATTTGGGATTGGTGCGGTAGTGTGGTAATAACTTTCTAGTGGAATGAGTTATTATCGATGAACTTGAGTTGTGTATTCGGGGCGAGCACGGGATACTCGAGCTCATCGGAGGGCCAAAACCAATTTCTCCTCTAGGTCCTTGTTGTAGCCTCAATAAAGCCTCAAGTCCATCCAAAGAAAAGCCTATCTTGGTGTACAAGAAGGGGTCGGTTCATTGCTTGGTGACCAAGCAATGGCCGGCCAAATATTCTCTAGAAGTGGCCGACCCTTGCCTTGGGCAAGGGGCTGGCCGCAATATTTAAATTAGGAAGGTTGTTTTTGAATTTTTAAATTTCCTCAGATATTTATAATTTGTAAAAAGAGAGATTTTAAAAATTTATAAAATTTTCCTAATTTAAATTAGGCCATATGGTTATAAAAGAGAGTTGTAAAATTTATAAAACTTTCTTTTAAAAAGAAATATTATTAGACATGTTTTAAATTTTAAAACTTGGTTTTAAATTTTAAAATTTTCCTTTTAATATCCACATTGAAAAAAAAAAGAGTTTGTAAAATTTTATTAGAAGTTTTCTTCTTTTAAATTTTATAAAAAAAATTTCTTTCTTTCCCTTTTAATAAGTGGTCGGCCACCTTACTTGGTGCCCAAGCAAGGGGTCGGTCAAATAATTAAATATCAACAAATAGTTGTTTAATTAATAAATCAATCTAGGATTGATTAATTAAAAGAAAAGAAAAGAAAATTTAAAAGGAGATAGGAATTAGTCTAATTTTTTATAAAACTCTTTCCATAATTTTCCGTTGGGAAACTAATATAAAAAGGGGGGAAGGGGAGGGCTTGAAAAACATAACAATTGATATTGTGTTGTTGGAGATCATCAAGTGGCCTGCCCCTCTCCCTCTCTTCCCTTTGCTATCTTTTGCTCCTTTGTGGTGGTGGTGGCCGAATTCTAGAGATGGAGGAGAAGCTTTCCAGGTGGTGTTCGTCTTGCAGGATCGTCGCCAATACGACGTCTAAGAGGAGGCGAGGGATACGACAGAAGATCTCGAGGTTTTAGCATACAAGGAATAGGTATAACTAGTATTTAATTTCCGCATCATACTAGTTAATTTTTCTTTGTATAAATACCAAATACAAGAGACATTCGATTCTTGTTTTTTGAATTTAATTTCGATGTTGTGTTCTTTTTCTTTTTTCCTTGTGATTTGATTGTTCCTTTTGGTTAACCTAGAGTTTTATATGGAAATTAAATATTAACTTTCCTTAAAAGGCTTTGTCTAGTCGGTAGTGGTTGCTCTCATATCCAAGAAGGCCAAATGCCTCGCCATGCAGTATTGGAAGCTAATTTTGGAAACTAATATTTAATTGAATTTATAACCTAGGTGATTTGGATCAAACATGTTAAGTTCCACAGGAGATCCAAATCTAAACCTAAAAGAACATATAAGTTAAACTTGGAATCAAACCTGTTAAGTTCCGCAGGAGATACAAGTTTAACTTAAAAGAACACATGGTAGCTAGGAAAGGTTCAGATCACGTACAAAATATTTGTACAGTGGAGCCATTGGGTTTTCCGAGTAGCAACCAACAAGAAGCTGATCGAGCTTCACGAAGGGACCTCCGATACCAAAGTAAGTAAGCGTGATTTACTATTCAATAAATTGTATAACTTAAAAATGCAGGAAAATGAGACGGCAAGCCAGCTACACGCGCGAATTCAAAACATCCTTAACTCCCTTCACGAAATCGGGCAGAAGGTAGAAAAGAGGGATATAATAAGGTACGCACTTAACTCGTTTCCGAGGAGTACATTGTGGGCATCAAAAGTAGATGCCTACAAAGTCTCCAAAGATTTGTCTTCTTTAAAGTTTGATGAATTATTTAGTGAATTTGAACTTCATGAACAAACTAATGCACAGCCAACAGAGAAGGGTATTGCTTTGGTTGGAGGTACTAGTCGAACACGGGAACCAAGATTACGGCGAAAAACTGAACCACAATCAGAAGACGAACCTGACTCAGAAGATGAAGAAGACGAACTGACCAGCGAACTCGTGAACCTCGTGAAGAAGCTCTACAAGAAGAAGAAGGGCTTCAACAAGAAAGACCTGAAGAAGGCAGTACAATCCAAGGAGCCACCCGAGTTCTAAGGTAAAATTTGAAGTTACATGCTACGGGTGCAACCAGAAAGGGAACATCAAGGCCAACTGCCCTAACCAAAAAGAAGCGAAAAAGCAAAGAAGGAAGAAGGCCCTGAAGGTGACGTGGGACGAATCTTCTTCGTAGGACGACGACGACAAACTCGATCAGACGAGTTTACTTTCGTTGATGGCCCGAGACCAGATCGTTGACTCCGAGAGCGAGAGCGAGTCAGAGGCCGAGTCCGAGCGAAGCCACGGATCCGCATCCGTTTCCGAAGGGCCAGACTCCGCTGTAAGTATTCCTAGACTTAATAATTTAGTCAATTATTTATTACGCAAGTTAGCTAAGTCAAACCTTAAGATAAAATCACTTCTAAAGGAAGTAGTTGTCCTTAAAGAAGTGACTAACTCTAAATCCTTACCTGATCAAATTCAGATTGGAAATTCAATTCAAGTTCAAAAACTTGAGGAAGAAAATTCTTGTTTGAAAAATCAGGTCAAGGATTTCAAAAATATCTTAGAACGGTTTTTCTTGGGCTCTAAGAATCTTGACCTAATTCTTGGGACACAAAGAGCCGTTTACAATAGAACAAATTGGTCAATCAAGTTGGACTTGGCCAATACTGGGTCCCGAAAGATCAAATACACTACCTTGATAGACCATATTGAGGCTATGATCCAGGGGGAGTAAACACGAAAACAATTCAAATTATAAATTCAAAAATCAAATCAAATTCAAAATTCAAAATTCAAAATTCAAAATTCAAAATTCAAAATCAAATTAAATTCAAAATTCAAAATTCAAAAATCAAATCAAATTCAAAATTCAAAATTCGAAATTTAAATTCAAAATTCAAAATTCAAATCAAATTAAAAATTCGAAATTAAATTCAAAATTCAAAATCAAATAAATTCAAAATCAAATTAAAAATTTGAAATTAAATTCAAAATTTAAAATTCAAAAAATAAATCAAATTCAAAATTCGAAATTAAATTCAAAATTCAAAATTTAAAATCAAATTAAAAATACGAAATTAAATTCAAAACTCAAAAATTTAAAATTCAAAATCAAATTAAAAATTCGGAATTAAATTCAAAATTCAAAATAATTCGAATTCAAATCAAATAAAATATAGATGGAGGATCCAGAATAACTGGCACCCCCAACTAATCTACCCGAAATGGGTAAAACAAGAGTTGACTACCCGGCAGGGTAATTAAGGTTAGATAAAATAGGCTAGGTTTAACTTGACCCACTGTACTGGTGAAGTTTTTGGATGATAGTACGTTAGGGAAAGTTGGGCATCGCATGTCTAGGAAGATATGGCTTCGACCTGGTGCATTTGGGCAAGTGGAACTGACCGAAGCTACCATTAAATGAATCCTAACCAGTTAGACCAAGGTTTAGTATTAAGTTCAATGGGTAGGACTATTTGGAAAACCTCGAAGGCATGGTTTCTTTAATGAGCTCCTTGTGACTCACCATAGCCCAGAAGTTTATCCAAAGAATGCTTACTTGTTGAACCCAAAGCTAAACATAAATCTAACACAAAGTTAAACAAAACCCTTAAATTGAACCTCAATTCATCTCATGAAAATTATAGGATTCCCTGATTGAAAATTTAGATCGGGTGAGATGACTAAGGAATTTAAAATTCAAATTCAGAATCAAATTAGTAACTATAATTAATTCAAATTCAAAATTCAATTCATCACAAATATTTCTTTTTGTGTTAAACTCAATTTCAAAATTCTTTTAAATTTTTTTTTTAAAACTTAATTTCAAAATTATTTTAAAACTTAATTTCAAAATGATTTTAAAACTTAATTTCAAAATTATTTTAAAACGTAATTTCAAAATCTTTTTAAAATATTACAAAATCATTTTAAATCGTTTAAAACTTATTTCAAAATTAATTAACTTAAAATTATTTTCAAAATTAATTAACTTAAAATTCTCTTTCAAAATTAACTTAAAATTCTTTTTCAAAAATTAATTAACTTAAAATTCTTTTTCAAAAATTAATTAACTTAAAATTATTTTCAAAATTAATTAACTTAAAATTCTCCTTCAAAATTAACTTAAAATTATTTTAAAAATTAATTATGTCACGCCCCCAAAGGAGTCCTTGCCAAACAAAAATCCGGCAGCATCTCCCCTGTACCGGTGAAAATCTACAGCATAAATACATACAAATATACATCAGCCACATATGGCTGGAATATTTACACAACCACGCAGTATATATCATCAGCCTACTCGGCTGGAATACAAGAGACAACAACCACGCAGTTATATAAATATTTAATAGCCCACTCAGCTATACAAAAAAACCAACACAGCGGAAAAACAATATAGGAAAGCTCACACAAACCAAATAAATACAATGCATGCCAGCACGGCTTAAACACAAATACAACACCAAAACCTTAAGATAGCCACATGGCTAAACACAAATACAATGCCAGAAATAATAAAAAACTATACAAAAGAAAACAAGTACGGTCTTTGGATGTGACGTAGGACCCGGCAGACAGGATACTCCGAGCGACACTCCAACCATCTACCTGAAAACATAAGAATATACATGCGGTGGTGAGTATAGGTAACCCAACGGGTAATAGACAAGATAGTGCATGGTCTATGAATAAACATGGAGATCACAAGTATACAGTCTCAGTAGGGAATAAGAACATGATCATACTATCATAATCAATACACCTAAACATATCTGACATAATAACCTGACATGTAAACTATACAAACCACAACTAACATAATGACAAATACATACCCAATCTGGAATCGACACATGGTACAATGATCAGTAAACTCACCGGATCTGCAACAGATATACCCGTGACACCTGTGCAATATAAATATGACTGCATATATATGTAAAATAAATGACATGTATGCAGCATGACAACCATATGGAACAATCATATCTCAATCAAATGCAACAAATCACAATCACATGCAACTAGTATCTACTAGGCATGTATGCAAATGCAGTTGCACCGCGCATCAAATGCAAGAATAATAACTGCGTATGCATGCTCCATGGTCACCCCCGACACCTCTCCAGACACCACAACCCCAGTATGGCCGAGAGGCTTGGGTCCGTGACAAACCGTACAAGCCTCACGCACGTAACCGCTATAAAGCGACTAAGGCGACAGTATACTATGTAGTTATCAAACTATATAGCTAAGGGTCCTTGACCACTCACAACTCAAGCTCTCCGACTACTGTACCCTCAAGACCCACTACTCCAGAGTGGTCGAGGCTGACAGAGTGACAACACTGAGCAGCTGTGTGAGCGCGACAGGACATAGCTCCACTCCCAGCTACCACTCTCCATCATTGGTAGAGTGGACAGCTATAAAAACTGACAACCCTCTCTACTACAAAGGAGACGATAGTCGTCAGTATGCAATGAATGATGAACATGATATATATATACTCATGATACAGACACCGTCATCATCCATGCAAACTCTAACTCCACATAAGCACTCCACGACATGAATATAATCGTCATGATAAATCCACACATCCCACCAAACACATGTACATAACTACACACGTATAATCAACCAAAAATCTCCAATAATCCCACTGGACACATATGCACAGAACGTAAGTACAATCAACATGTATCCTCCAATAATAAACACATCAGACACGTGTATAAACCACAAACATACAATCAACACAACTCCTCCAAAAGTACATAACCAAACACGTGTGTACATACAACATGCAAATGTACGGTCAACATGATGTCTCCTAAAACACATACCAAGCTATGTACAGTCCACATTATATGCAAAATCAGCATGGTAAATCCAACCACTCGACAATCCCTACAATACATACTCTACACGCGTAATCACAACAGAGTAGAAATCAAGAGTACAGACTATATATGAATTAAATAGAACATCTCTAAGCTCAAGCAAAAGTATCAAGCAGGAAAAATAGCAAATGAACCCGATATAAGGTAAAGTAACCTAATCCGGCAAATAACAACCATGCACTAAGCTCAAGGAAAATACATAAAGGAAAAGGAAGAAATACCCGCCTTATCTGTCGATCGTAATATGAAAATCCCATGTCCAGACGCTCGTCCCGAATCCAAATCCTGCGATCACATGATATCTATATATTATTTAGCTAATCACATAATCAACAACTAGCTAAACCCAGAACCTAATCCTACGTCGATTAGGTAATCCTATTTAATTCCACCTGAATATCCAAACCAAAGTAAATGATAAGTCCATCCTTAAATCCAACTCTTTCTAAGTCCAAACATAACCCACAATCACCACCCTAATCAAATCCAAACACCAAACCACTTACCCAAATTTGGATCAAGGTGAAGAAGTGCCTACTGCTAGAATCCATGACCAGAGCAAGGTGGAAGTTGCTGTCATCCAAATAAACACCCCTAATCAACACTGCATAAAGATCAAATACCCTACTAAAATATCACTTACCTTTAGATATAGCAGCCAAACAAAACTCACAGCTCCACAAGAACCCCTGCCGACAGCCACCAAGAGCCCCCTACACCAATTCTCCCCAAGATTAATCCATAAACCCAATTGTACAGCAAAGAATTGCTGAAACCCTAATCCACAGTACAAAATTCACCTTAACAGAACCTTACCTTAACTCCATGTCAACAACCACTTCTCCAATGGTTCACTGATCCGACAACGATTTCTTGCAATAGGTGGCCGGCGACAGTGTAGATAGCAACAGCAAGATTCAACAGATTCTGGGCTGGAACAAGGGCTGCAGTGGTTGAAGCCGCAACATACGGGTGAGGTAACGAGGGACTAGATCTAGGGTTCAGATCCCCTTCCTCTTGACTGCCGGTGGGTTGATCAGAATCGACGGCGCTAGGGCATCAACCAAGAATTGAACTCCTCCCTTGTCGCGATAACATTTGGCACGAGTAGCTGTGGGGATCGATAATGTCAGGGCGGCAATGACCATATCGGGAGAGGATCGATGATTAGGGTTTGTCTTTCCTCCACCTTGCCGAAGATCTTCCCGTGTAAGCGATGACCCGAAGAGGAAGACGACCCAATAGCCTCCGATGATCAGCGGAGAAGAAAGAAGGATCAGTGGCAGCTCAACACTGATGCGATCGGGAGATGTCCGCCGGCAGCGTGGCATCGACAACGTAGACAGTAAAGATGGATCGGGGAAGGTGGAAGTCGCGCGAAAGAGAAAGGGGAGGAAGAAAAACTCCAGCCTCAGGAGGGAGAGGAAAGAGAAGGCCTTAGCGCGAGGAGAAGGTCATCGGCATCGATGCCTAGTCGCCGGAGATCGCCGTCGATGCCTTGTCGCCGGAGATCGTGAGATGGGGGCCGAGCGAAGGGGGTCGGGAGAAATGAGTCGGGTGAAAGTAGAAGGAATAGAAACCTAGGTTAATAAAACTTAGGTTAGTTTAATTAAATACTAAGTTAATTCCGCAATCAACCCTTACTTAAAGGATACTCCAAACAGGTTTTTACTGTACCCCGAATCCATCCCCTCAAAATGGATCATACGGACTCCGTTTAAATCTCGAAAAATTCTTAAAAATTCCTGAAAAATCCAAGTAAGATTTTCGTCCAATAATATTTATTATTTAATTTTCTGTTATCTTACAAATTAACTTAAAATTATTTTCAAAATTAATTAACTTAAATTTATTTTCTTATAATTATTTTCAAAATTAATTAACTTAAAATTATTTTCAAAATTAATTAAAATTATTTTTAAAACTTAATTTCAAAATGATTTTAAAACATAATTTCAAAATATTCTATAACTTAATTTCAAAATCTTATTTAAAACCTTCTCCAAAACTTTTCAAAACGTTAATTTAATTAAAAAAACCATAGGATTAATTGCTTGATAACTTAGATTGGGTGAGATAGAAAAACTAAGGAGTCTACTTCAATTAAGCTATCTTTAACTCCATTAAAAACAAACCAATTCAACTACTTCATGTGTAGGAATTGGATCAATGGATGTTGGATAGTGGAAGCTCCAGACACATGACTGGAGATAAGTTGAAGTTTACTAAACTCAAGTACAAGAATTTAGGATCGGTTGCATTCGGCAACGGCGGTAAACTTAAAGTAATCGGAAAAGGTAATATTGAACTTAGTTCCGATTTCATTATTCGAAATGTTTTATTGGTTGAAAATTTTAACTTTAATTTACTAAGTATAAGTCAATTGTGTGACAGTGGATATCTAGTCAATTTTGATAAATCTAGGTGTCTTGTTAAAAATATCGAAAGCCCTGAAATTAGACTTAAGGGACTTAGGAAGAATAACATCTACACAATTGACCTATCAATATCGTCAATAAAGTGTCTCTTGACACAACAAGAGGAAACCCAACTGTGGCACAGAAGAATGGGTCACACTCACACTAGACTTATTTCAAAAATGAGTCAAAATAGTCTAGTTAGAGGTTTGCCCAAATTAAAATTTATTGAAAATTCAATCTGTGATGCGTGTCAACAAGGAAAACAAACAAAGTCAACCCATAAGTCAACCAACCTAGAAAGAACTAACTCCTTACTTGAGCTCCTTCACCTTGACCTATTTGATTCACATGGAGCCAAATCACTAAGCAAGAACTAATATTGCTTAGTGATAATTGATGACTACTCTAGGTACACATGGGTAAAATTCCTAAAAACAAAAGATGAAACCTATGAAATATTTAGTAATTTTTGCAAATTAACGGAAAATGAAAAGGATACTAAAATTAAAAGAATAAGAAGTGATCACGGGGGATTTGAAAATCATAGGTTTACCCAATTTTGTAAAATAAATGGATACCAACATGAATTTTCATGTCCTAGAACCCCCCAACAAAATGGTCTAGTGGAACGTAAAAATAGAACACTACAAGAAGTCGCTAGGACTATGTTAAACGAATATAATTTAAATCATCAATTTTGGGCTGAAGCAATAAATACTGCAAATTATATTCAAAACAGAATTTTAATTAACAAACCTCACAATAAAGCACCTTATGAACTTTACTACCATAAAATTCCCAACCTAAACTATTTAAAAGTATTTGGTTGTAAAGTTCACATTTTAAATACTAAGGATTACTTAGGAAAATTTACACCCAAATCTAACCAAGGAATATTCTTAGGATACTCCTCAACCAGTAGGGCCTTTAGAGTATATAATCAAAATACCCTGAAAGTTGAAGAAACAACTAATGTAATCTTTGATGAAGAAAACAACCTACCTAATATAAATGAAAAAATTGACATCAATCCAAGAGCTATAGAAGATGATGAAATCCAACCTAACCTTAATAAATCAGATGAACCAGTTTCTGACCCACAGATAAGACCAACTAGAGTAAGTATCTCTCACCCACCTGACCAAATTTTGGGTGACCCAAACCTAGGAGTCAGAACTAGATCCTCCTATAGAAACCTTAGTCAGATTTCCCTTATTTCTTAAATTGAACCTAAGACTATAGAAGAAGCCCTACCTGACCCAGACTGGATCATTGCAATGCAGGAAGAATTAGCACAATTTGAAAGAAACTAAGTTTGAGACCTTGTACCTAAACCCATAGATAAATCAATAATAGACACCAAATGGGTTTTTAGAAACAAGTTGGATGATCAGGGTGATATAATAAGAAACAAAGCTAGACTAGTAGCCAAAGGGTTTAGTCAAGTTGAAGGCTTAGACTATGATGAAACCTATGCACCAGTAGCTAGACTCGAATCCATTAGGATGTTATTAGCCAATGCAGCAAATAAAGGGTTTAGGTTATACCAAATGGACGTTAAGTCAGCCTTTTTGAATGGGTTTATCAAGGAAGAGGTCTATGTAAGCCAACCCCCAGGATTTGAAGACTTAGATTACCCAAACCATGTATTTAAACTAAAAAAGGCTTTATATGGACTAAAACAAGCCCCTAAGGCATGGTATGAAAGATTATCTAATTATTTAATATCCAAAGGCTTTAACCAAGGACAAATAGATCCAACTCTATTTGTAAAAACTATAGAACAAGACATCTTTATAGCCCAATTATATGTTGACGATATAATTTTTGGCTCAACTAACTCTAAGTTTTTAAAAGAATTTGTTAGATTAATGGAAAATGAATTTGAAATGAGTATGGTTGGAGAACTAAACTTTTTCTTAGGCTTACAAATAAAACAAACCAAAGATGGAATCTACATTTATCAAACTAAATATGCTAAGGAGTTAATTAAAAAATTTTGCATGAAAAATTCAAAAATAATAAATACTCCAATGGCAACCAACATCAACATTGACTCTAACCCAGAAGGAAAACCAGTAGATCCAAAGTACTATAGGAGTGCCATAGGTAGCTTACTTTATCTAACTGCAAGCCGACCCGATATATTGTTTGCAGTAGGTATGTGCGCAAGATACTAATCCTGTGCAAAAGAGTCACACCTAACATATGCTAAAAGAATACTTAGGTACATTAAAGGAACTCTAAATGTAGGACTTTAGTACCCTAGAACTTGCACTTTTGACCTTTATGGCTATTCTGATTCAAACTATGCCTGTTGGGTTTTTCGGGCCGCGGAAACCGCATTTCGCGTCGCGGAAACCCCGAAACCCCCAGCCACGAATCTGTGCGAAATAAAACTTTCGAAAACAAAATTACGAGTACGAGTTTACCAACCTATAGATTTACACTAGAACTATATGTTAAGAGATTTTAACCCTTGATGCGTGCCTTTCGCGAATCCCGCTTGTCCAACGTGCCGGATCTCAAGTTGTCAAGGTAGACAACTCTCTATGCATATCCACACGAACACAATAGGTGGAGAAGACAAACAAAGGTGTGCTAGCACCTAGAGTGTTCGGCCAAGAAAGGAGGAGAGGGAGAGAACAATTCGAGCACGGAAGAAGATGAAGGAATGAATGAGAATTACTCACAAAATGAAACTTATTCATCCATTGATGTGGGCGGCCACATTAAGAGATGTAGTAACCTCCATGGAATGCCAAGAGTCACAACTCTTGGTAACTCCCATGAGGTGGCATCCCTCTTAAGCAACCATGATGATGTGTAGCATCATCATTGGACCACTCAATGCCAACTCACCAATGAGGTGGCATAAAGTCAAGTCAAACTTGACTCTTCATCTTCCTCTCAAGTCAAGTCAAACTTGACTTAATCTCTCTCATGGTTGATCTAATCCAACCATTTAATTCAAGCCAATTTAATATAATGAATCTAATTCATTTAATTAAATTGATTCAATGAGTCATAATCAAAATTAGACTCATTGAACACATGAATCAACTTGAGTCTAACTCAATTAGCCCAATTAGGATTACTCTTAATCCAATTTGATTCATCAAATGAATCTCATCCTCTTGGTTCATCATATGAACCTAATCTCCATCTAATTGTCCTTAGTGTGTGACCCTATAGGTTCTTTTAACGTTGGCAATGCCCCTATACCCATTTAGGAGCATAAGTAATGAGCGGTATCTAGCAACACATCATTACTACCCAAGTTACAAGAATGTTGAGATCCAACATCACCGTGTGACTACTAATAGTGACTCCTCACAATATATGACAAGTGTCCTTCTATCCTAGACATCTAGATTGATCAATGTAAGGCATAGACCGTGTCATCCTCTGACCAATCTAAATCTTATTTTCCAAGTAGACTCAATAAATCAAATGAGCTCAATATCTCATATTGACTCATTTGGGCATGGCCATGCACTTTGTGGTCTCACTCTATCAAGAATATTGATGTCGCTCCCGTCATATAGGAGGGATCGATCTCATCTACATCACTCACATCTCCCTACATAATTCGTTACATACCCAGTAATCGCCTTTATAGTCTACCCAGTTACGAGTGACGTTTGACGAAACCAAAGTACATAACTCCTTATGTAGGGAACCATGGTGACTTCAGGTCCAAGGACTAGTAGTCATACTAATAGCCACATGAGAAAGTATATGACACTTACATAACGATCCATGATACTTTCTCATGGCGGGTCATTCAGTATACATTCTCTAATGCATACCCATGTGTCAACTTGATATCTCTATATCCATGACTTGTGAGATCAAGTCATCGAGTTGACCTACATGCTAGTCTTATTGCATAAACATTGTCCCTGAATGTTAATACTCAACTAGGAATGATTAAGAGTAGTGTTCCCTATATCATCTCACTATCGGTTCAACTAACCGATTGATATAGGTGAGAACCTTCTACTCAAGTACGCTATTATACTTAGTTAATTTGGCACCAATACAAGTAAGTATAATTACAAAAAACAAATGCCTTTATTTATATAAGAATATGATACAATAAGTCCATAATACAATCATCAAATGATTGGCTGTAGGGCTCTAACTAACAATCTCCCACTAGCACTAGTGCCAATCAGTGTAGGCTCTAAGCCCCAATGACCTAGTGTGACCTTCATGCTTCCTCTATGCCAAAGCCTTGGTCAAGGGATCTGCGATGTTAGCCTCTGTAGGTACTCTGCATATCTTCACATCTCCTCTCTCGATAATCTCTCAAATGAGATGGAAGCGCCGTAGTATGTGTTTGGTCCGCTTGTGTGAGTGAGGTTCCTTAGCCTGTGCTATAGCTCCATTGTTGTCACAATATAGCTCAATAGGGTCAGCGATACTAGGAACCACCCCAAGTTCAGTGATGAACTTGCGGATCCAAACTGCCTCCTTTGCTGCCTCTGAAGCAGCAATGTACTCGGCCTCTGTCGTATAATCAGCTACTGTATCCTGCTTCGAACTCTTCCAGCTCACAGTACCACCATTTATGCAAAATACAAACCCTGACTGCGATCGATAATCATCCTGATCGGTCTGGTAGCTAGCATCACTGTAATCCTTTACAGCTAGCTCATCATTGCCTCCATATATCAAGAAATATTCTTTAGTACTTCTTAAGTACTTAATATTCTTGACCGCTATCCAGTGACTTTCACCTGGATCTGACTGGTATCTGCTCGTCATGCTAAAAGCATACGAGACATCAGGTCGAGTACATAGCATGACGAACATGATAGATCCTATGGCTGAGGCATAAGGGATCTGATCCATGCGGTCTCTCTCCTCTCTAAAAGAGGGACCTTGAGTCTTCGAAAGACTCATGCTATGTGACATCAGCAGAAATCCCTTCTTGGAGTTCTGCATGGCAAACCGAAAGAGTACCTTGTCAATGTATGTACTCTAACTTAGGCCAAGCAATCTCTTAGATCTATTTCTATAGATCTATATCCCTAGAATGTGGGATGCCTCACCTAAGTCCTTCATTGAGAAGCAACTCCCTAGCCAGGTCTTGACATACTGAAGCTAAGGGATGTCCTTCCCAATAAGTACTATGTCATCCAGACACAATATGAGGAAGACAACTATATCCCCTACAACCTTCTTATAGACACTAGGCTCATCTTCATTCTCGATGAAACCAAACTATTTGATTGCATCATCGAATTGAAGATTCGAGCTCCGAGAAGCTTGCTTTAGTCCATAAATGGACCTATGCAGCATGCATACTCTGCTAGTATGCTGTGGATCTACAAAACCCTCAGGTTGTGTCATGTACACATTCTCGAGTAGGTTTCCATTCAGAAACACAGTTTTGACATCCATCTGCCATATCTCATAGTCATGGTAAGCTGCAATAGCAAGCATGATCCGAATGGACTTAAACATCGCTACTAGAGAAAAGATTTCATCATAGTCAATACCATGAATTTGCTTGAAACCTTTAGCTAACAAGCGACCCTTATAGATAAGTCCATCCATGTCAGTCTTTCTCTTAAAGACCCACTTACACCCAATGGGTTTTACCCCTTCAGCTGGATCAACCAAAGTCCATACTTGGTTGGTGTACATGGATTCCATTTCGGATCTCATGGCTTCTAGCCATTTCTCAGAATCTGGTCTCATCACAGCTTCCTGATAGGTGGTAGGCTCATCCTCTATGAGCACAACGTCATCATGGTCTCAGGCTGATGACGTACCCTATCAGACTTGCGAAGAGGTATGTCTACTTGAACTGGTTGGTGTTCCTCAACACTTTGTGGAACAACATCATCCACAACACTTTGTCGTTCCAGTTCAACTTCCATCGAGGCTTCAGTGTTATGGTCCGCATCTTGAACTTCTTCAAGATCGAACGTACTCCCACTAATCTTTCTAGAAACAAATTCCTTTTCTAGAAAGACCCCAGTCTTTGCCACAATTACCTTGTACTGACTGGGAATGTAGAAGTAATATCCCTTAGTTTCCTTGGGATATTCAATTAAGTAGCACTTGTCGGATTTGGGTCCTAACTTGTCTGAGACTTGACGTCGAACGTAAGCCTCACAACCCCAAATCCTCATGAAAGACACCTGAGCATCTCTCCCAGTCCATATCCTATATGGTGACTTTATCACGGCCTTGGATGGAACTCGGTTGAGTATAAAAGTTGTCGTGTCTAGAGCATAGCCCCAAAGGTATGTCGAAAGATCTGTGTGACTCATCATAGATCATACCATATCTAATAGGGTATGATTCCTCCTTTCAGATACACCATTCCACTGTGGTGTTCCAGGAGGAGTGAGTTGGGATAGAATCCCACACTCAGCTAGATAGTCACGAAACTCATGGCTAAGGTATTCTCCACCTCGATCTGATCGAAGTATCGTAATACTCTTGCCAAGCTGGTTCTGTACTTAATTCTTGATTTCTTTAAACTTTTCAAAGGATTCAGACTTATGTGTCATTAAATTCTCATAACCATATCTACTGAAGTCTTCAGTAAATGTAATGAAATACCTATAACCGCCTCTAGCAGCGACATTAAAAGGGCCACATAAATCACTATGTATAAGTCCTAACAAATTAGTCTCTCTTTCGCTGTGCCCACTAAAGGGAGTCTTGGTCATCTTGTCTAGTAGGCATGACTCGCACGTCTCATAAGATTTAAAATCAAATGAGTCCAGCAAACCATCCTTATGGAGCTGGGATAAGCGCTTGTCATTTATATGACCTAAGCGACAGTGCAAGAGATAGGTTTGGTTCAGGTTATTTGACTTGAACCTCTTGGTATTTATGTTATAGATAGGGCTTTCAAGGTCTAGAATGTTGAGTCCGTTCATCAGAGGTGCACTATAATAGAACAATTCTTTTAAATAAACAGAACAACATTTATCCTTTATAATAAAAGAGAAGCCTTTCTTGTCCAAACAAGAAACTGAAATTATGTTCTTAGTTAATCCAGACACATAACGACATTCATCTAATTCTAATAAAAGCACAGAGGGCAGAGATAGATGATAAGTTCCTACAGCAATAGCAGCAACCCGTGCTCCATTGCCTACATGTAGGTCCACCTCGCCCTTCGCTAATGCCCTGCTATTTCTCAGCGCCTGCACATTAGTACAAATGTGAGAAGCACATCCGGTATCTAATACCCATGATGAAGAAATAGATAGATTGACTTCTATAACATATATACCGGAAGTGGAAGTCTCACTTCGCTTCTTCTTAAGATCTTCCAGGTACACCTTGTAGTTCCTCTTCCAGTGTCCGGTCTGACCGCAGTGGAAGCAGGTAGCATCCTTGGCGACCCCTCCTTTAGGCTACAATGCCTTGCCTTTGCCCTTGGCTTGGGACTTTCCTTTGTCTTTGGGCTTGCCCTTGCCCTTATGTTTCTGAACCATCAAAACAGAGTGGGGCTTTACCTTCTTAAGGTTCAGCTCAGCAGTTTTTAACATGCTAAGCAGCTCAGACAGTGGCTTGTCAATTTCGTTCATATTGTAGTTTAGAATGAACTAACTATAGCTATCCAGTAAGGATTGCAAGATCAGGTCAATGGCCAGCTCTTGGCCAAGCGGGAATCCCAATCTCTATAGGTTTTCTATGTACCCAATCATTTTGAGTACATATGGGCCTACGGGAGCCCCATCTGACATCTTGCACTGAAATAGTGCCCTTGAGATCTCAAATCTCTCTTGCCTCGCTTGTGCTTGATACAGTTGACGAAGATGTTCAACCATATCATAAGCGCCCATTAACTCGTGCTCCTTCTGAAGCTTAGAGTTCATAGTCACGAGCATTAGACAAGACACATCTAATGCGTCATCTTGATGCTTCTTATAAGCATCTTTGTCAGCTCGCAGGGCATTGGCAGGAGGAGCCTTTGGAATGGGCTGCTCCAGAACGTATAGTTTACGTTCCTGGGTGAGAACTATTCTCAATTTCCTGTACCTGTCCAGGAAATTTGCTCCGTTGAGCTTGTCCTTCTCAAGAACAAAACGCAGGGAGAAAGTGTTCGTATTCGACGTCATGGTTATCTACAACAAAAAAATGTAGAAAATAAATATCATATACTTTTAAATCATTTAATTAGGCCTTTAACTAAATGATGCTCCCACTGAATTCTATAATTCATGTGGGACAAGATCGACATCATACTAACCCTTGAGTTAGCTTTGGCTAATATGCCCAAGATTTAGTATGATCGGTAGGTAACGATTTACCAATTACATCTCTATGCAACTCTTGTTTATAGGATCATTATCCGTAGTTATATTAAAACTTGAGTTAGCTTTGCCTAATACACACAAGAATTAATATAAATGTGATTTATGTCCTATCTTTCCAACCATTGGAAGAATGCCTATAGTTGTACTCGATCCAACCGAGTTAACTAGGAATACTCAATCTAATTGAGTTTGTATTCGCCTATGCGTTGATAAGCGGGACCAATATTGTCCCTCCGTACCCTACCAAGATAATATGTGCTGCTCTGCTTTGGTAGATTCAACAACACATGTGATCGAGGTAGTGATAGGTATCACGACACGGTAGGCATTAGAGTTGATGTGATTTAGATCTAATCTAAATGATGATGCGTATCATATACTTGATAGATCTAATCTAATCGAAAGGGTGCATCATGTGCACGACTTAGATCTAATCTAATCGTTAGGCACTAATTAATTACTTAATCATGCATCACATATACACAAGCAATTAATTAAATTAATTTGTGATTAGTCATGGCCCTACTACTATCCTCTTAAGCCAATGAGAAGATCAGATGGTCAACCTAGGGTCAACAGCTTCTTAAGTTCCTTCCTTTAACCACCTTGTGTTGCTCACGCCCTTCTCGTAACTCCGTCTCGAGTGCACCTTCCACCGCTCCAATTTTGTACATTAAAATTTTGAAACTCGTGTTACATTCGAGTCTAAACTAATTTACAACAAGAATAAATAATAGAGAAAGGCACGACGCGCAGGTCGCGATTAAAGTGTACAACACGCACAACACAAATGACGACGCGCAGGCCGTATTATGAATTACAACACAAATCTAATCAGATTGGGTCTTTTCAGGCCATGACCATCACAAATTATACATAATTCTAAATTATGTAATTTCCATAATTTTCTATAATTTTAATACTATTTTTAGAATTTTTACGAGTAAAATTTCTCGGCGATCCCGTTTAGCGATTTTCGGGCGCAATCGCGGAATGAATCCCCTTGCGGGGCCAGGGGCAGCGCCCCTACCCGCGATCTAACCATCGCGAGTGTCCCTAAGCGATCCTACAGCACCTTAGTCCACTGTCCCAAAAAGTTTTGGGGCGAAACCTTGCCGTTTCGGGAAAAAAACTTATCGGTAGTCGAAGCCTACAAGTGTATAAACACTTGTGTTTCACTTCTACGAGAAAATTACTCATAAAAATCCATAAGAACTTAAATTTACAGAAAATCACAGAAGCTATATTTTTAATAAAAATCAAAATAAACTCGTACAAATCTTCGCCGTGGCTCTGATACCACTGTTGGATTTTTCGGGCCGCGAAAATCGCTTTTCGCGTCGCGGAAACTCCGAAACCCCCAGCCACGGATCCGTGCGAAGTAAAAACTTTCGAAAACAAAATTACGAGTACGAGTTTACCAACCTATAGATCTACACTAGAACTATATGTTAAGAGCTTTTTACCCTAGATGCGTGCTTTTTGCGAATCCCGCTCGTTCATGGTGCCAGATCTTAAGTTGTCAAGGTAGACAACTCTCTATGCGTATCCACATGAACACAATAGGTGGAGAAGCCAAACAAAAGTGTGCTAGCACCTAGAGTGTTCGGCCAAGAAAGGAGGAGAGGGAGAGAAGAATTGGAGCAAGGAAGAAGATGAAGGAAGGAATGAGAATTACTCACAAAATGAAACTTATTCATCCATTAATGTGGCCGGCCACATTAAGAGATATAGTAACCTCCATGGAATGCCAAGAGTCACAACTCTTGGTAACTCCCATGAGGTGGCATCCCTCTTAAGCAACCATGATGATGTGTAGTATCATAATGGGCCCACTCAATGTCAACTCACCAATGAGGTGGTATAAAGTCAAGTCAAACTTGACTCTTCATCTTCCTCTCAAGTCAAGTCAAACTTGACTTAATCTCTCTCATGGTTGATCAAATCCAACCATTTAATTCAAGCCAATTTAATATAATGAATCTAATTCATTTAATTAAATTGATTCAATGAGTCATAATCTAAATTATACTCATTGAACACATGAATCAACTTGAGTCCAACTCAATTAGCCCAATTTGGATTACTCTTAATCCAATTTGATTCATCAAGTGAATCTAATCCTCTTGGTTCATCATATGAACCTAATCTCCATCTAATTGTCCTTAGTGTGTGACCCTATAGGTTCTTGTAACGTTGGCAATGCCCCTAAACCCATTTAGGAGCATAAGTAATGAGCGGTATCTAGCAACACATCATTACTACCAAGTTACAAGAATGTTGAGATCCAACATCACCTTGTGACTACTAATTGTGACTCCTCACAATATATGACAAGTGTCCTTCTATCCTAGACATCTAGATTGATCAATGTAAGGCATAGACCGTGTCATCCTATGACCAATCTAAATCTTGATCTCCAAGTTGACTCACTAAATCAAATGAGCTCAATATTTCATATTGACTCATTTGGGCATGACCATGCACTTCGTGGTCTCACTCTATCAAGAATATCGATGTCGCTCCCGTTATATAGGAAGGATAGATCCCATCTACATCACTCACATCCCTCTGCATAATTCGTTATATACCCAGTAATCGCCTTTATAGTCCACCCAGTTACGGGAGACGTTTAACGAAACCAAAGTACATAACTCCTTATGTAGGGATCCATGGTGACTTCAGGTCTAAGGACTAGTAGTCATACTAATAGCCACATGAGAAAATATATGCCACTCATATAACGATCCATGATACTTTCTCATGGAGGGTCATTCAGTATACATTCTCCAATGCATACCCATGTGTCAACTTGATATCTCTATATCCATGACTTGCGAGATCAAGTCATCGAGTTGACCTACATGCTAGTCTTATTGCATTAACATTGTCCCTGAATGTTAATACTCGACTAGGATGTTAGTTAGTTCCCTAGAGCCAATCATTAGATGATTGTATTATGAACTTATTGTATCATATTCTTATATAAATAAAGGCATTTATTTTTGGTTATTATAATTACTTGTATTGGTACCAAACAAACTAAGTATAATAGCGTCCTTGAGTAGAAGGTCTCACCTATATCAATCGGTTAGTTGAACCGATAGTGAGATGATATAGGGAACACTACTCTTAATCATTCCTAGTCGAGTATTGACATTCAGGGACAATGTTAATGCAATAAGACTAGCATGTAGGTCAACTCGATGACTTGATCTCACAAGTCATGGATATAGAGATATCAAGTTGGCACATGGGTATGCATTGGAGAATGTATACTGAATGACCCGCCATGAGAAAGTATCATGGATCGTTATGTAAGTGTCATATACTTTCTCATGTGGCTATTAGTATGACTACTAGTCCTTGGACCTGAAGTCACCATGGTTCCCTACATAAGGAGTTATGTACTTTGATTTCGTCAAACGTCACTCGTAACTGGGTAGACTATAAAGACGATTACTGGGTATGTAACGAATTATGCAGAGAGATGTGAGTGATGTAGATGAGATCTATCCCTCCTATATGATGGTAGTGACATCGATATTTTTGATAGAGTGAGACCACGAAGTGCATGACCATGCCCAAATGAGTCAATATGAGATATTGAGCTCATTTGATTTAGTAAGTCTGCTTGGAGTTCAAGATTTAGATTGATTAGAGGATGGCACGGTCTATGCCTCATTTTGATCAATCTAGATGTCTAGGATACAAGGACACTTGTCATATATTGGGAGGAGTCACAATTAGTAGTCACAAGGTGATGTTGGATCTCAATATTCTTGTAACTTGGGTAGTAATGATGTGTTGCTAGATACCGCTCATTACTTATGCTCCTAAATGGGTTTAGGGGCATTGCCAATGTTACAAGAACCGATAGGGTCACACACTAAGGACAATTAGATGGAGGTTAGGTTCATATGATGAACCAAGAGGATTAGATTCATTTGATGAATCAAATTGGATTAAGAGTAATCATAATTGGGCTAATTGAGTTGGACTCAAGTTGATTCATGTGTTCAATGAGTCTAATTTAGATTATGAATCATTGAATCAATTTAATTAAATAAATTAGATTCATTGTATTAAATTAGCTTGAATTAAATGG
Source organism: Zingiber officinale (assembly GCF_018446385.1). NCBI lineage: Eukaryota > Viridiplantae > Streptophyta > Magnoliopsida > Zingiberales > Zingiberaceae > Zingiber > Zingiber officinale. The sequence goes on from NC_056006.1 coordinate 45,459,331, forward strand.
TTGGATTAGATCAATCATGAGAGAGATTAAGTCAAGTTTGACTTGACTTGAGAGGAAGATGAAGAGTAAAGTTTGACTTGACTTTATGCCACCTCATTGGTGAGTTGGCATTGAGTGGGCCAATGATGATGGTCCACATCATCATGGTTGCTTAAGTGGAATGCCACCTCATGGGAGTTATCAAGAGTTGTGACTCTTGGCATTCCATGGAGGTTACAACACCTCTTAATGTGGTCGGCCACATGAATTGCATGAATGAGTTTTTTTTTTTGCAACTGTAACTCTTATCTTCTTCCTCCTAGTGCTGTCTCTTCTTGCTCTTCCTCTCCTCATTTTTCCGAACCCTACTAAGGTGCTAGCACACTTTAGTTTGGTGATCTCCTTCTTGTGTTCGTGTGGATACTTCTAGCGGGTTGTCTACTTTGACAATTTTGAGATCCGACACCATTGGACGAGCGAGATTCACAAAAGGCACGCATCAAGGGTAAAGCTCATACTCTAATGTGGATCTAGAGTTTGTAAACTCATACTCATAATGTTTTCGAAGTTTTATTCTTCGCACGGATCCGGTGGTGGGGCTTTCGGGGTTTCCGCGACGCGAAAAAGCGATTTTCGCGGCCCGAAAAATCCAACAGTGGTATTAGAGCCACGTGCGAACACTTGTACGAGTTTATTTTTGATTTTTATGAAAAATATTGATTCTGTGATTTTCTGTAAATTTAAGTTTTTATGTATTTTTATGAGTAATTTTCTCGTAGAAGCGAAGCACAAGTGTTTATACACTTGTAGGCTTCGACTACCGAGATGATTTTTCTGAAATGGCAAGGTTTCGCCCCAAAACTTTTTGGGACAGCGGACTAAGGTGCTGTAGGATCGCTTAGGGACACTCGTGATGGTTAAATCACGAGTAGGGACCCTGCCCCTAGCCCCGCAAGGGGATTCGTTCCGCGATTACTCCCGAAAATCGCTAAACGGGACCGCCGGGAAATTTTACTCGTAAAAATTGTAAAAATTACAGAAAATTATTGAAATTACATAATTTTAGAATTATGTATAATTTGTGATAGTCATGGCCCAAAAGACCCAATCTGATTGGATTTGTGTTGTATTTCATATTACGGCCTGCGCCGTCATTTGTGTTGTGCGTGTTGTACATTTGATTCGCGACCTGCGCGTCGTGCCTTTCTCTATTATATATTCTTGTTGTAAATTAGTTTAGACTCAAATGTAACTCGAGTTTCAAAATGTAATGTACAAAATTGGAGCCGTAGAAGGTCCACTCGAGACTGAGTTACGAGGAGGGCGCGAGCAACACAAGGTGGTCAAAGGGAGGAGCTTGAGAAGCTGTTGACCTTAGGTTGACCATCTGATCTTCTCATTGGATTGAGAAGATCGCAGTAGGGCCATGAATAATCACAAATTAATTTAATTAATTGCTTGTGTGTATGTGCTGCATGATTAGTAATTAATTAGTGCCTAACAATTAGATTAGATCTAAATCGTGTACAAGTTGAACCCTTTCGATTAGATTAGATCGATCGCGTATTTGATACACATCGACGATTAGATTAGATCTAAATCATGTCAACTCTAATGCCTACCGTGCCGTGATACCTATCACTACCTCAATCACATGTGTTGTTGAATCTGCCAAAGCAGAGCAACACATATTATCTTGGTAGGGTACGGAGGGACAATCTTGGTCCCGCATATCAACGCATGGGCGAATACAAACTCAATTAGACTGAGTATTCCTAGTTAACTCGGTTGGATCGAGTACAACTATAGGCATTCTTCCAATGGTTGGAAAGATAGGACATAAATCACATTTATATTAATTCTTGGGCGTATTAGCCAAAGCTAACTCAAGTTTTAATATAACTGCGGATAATGATCCTATAAGCAAGAGTTGCATAGAGATGTAATTGGTAAATCGTTACCTACTGATCATACTAAATCTTGGGTGTATTAGCCAAAGCTAACTCAAGGGTTAGTATGATGTGGATCTTGTCCCACATGAATTATAGAATTCAGTGGAAGCATCATTTAGTTAAAGGCCTAATTAAATGATTTAAAAGAATATGATATTTATTTTCTGTATTTTTCTGTTGTAGATAACCATGACGTCGAATACGAACACCTTCTCTCTGCGTTTTGTCCTTGAGAAGGACAAGCTCAACGGAGCTAATTTCCTGGACTGGTACATAAATCTGAGAATAGTTCTCACTCAGGAAAGAAAACTGTTCGTCCTGGAGTATCCCACTCCCGAGGCACCTCCTGCCACTGCCACGCGAGCTGATCGTGATGCTTACAAGAAGCATCAAGATGATGCATTAGATGTATCATGTCTTATGTTCGCAACCATGAACTCTGAGCTTCAGAAGCAACATGAGTTGATGACTGCTTATGATATAGTTGAACATCTTCGTCAACTGTATCAAGGACAAGCAGGGCACTGGAAGAGGAACTTCACAGGAAACCTGGAAGATCTTAAGAAGAAGAGAAATAAGATTTCTACTTCAGGTATAAATGTTATAGAAGTCAACCTCTCTATTTCTTCATCGTGGGTATTTGATACCGGATGTGCTTCTCACATTTTTACTAATGTACAAGCGCTGAGAAATAGCAGAGCATTGACAAAGGGCGAGATAGACCTATGAGTAGGCAATGGAGCACGGGTTGCTGCTGTTGCTGTAGAAACTTACTATCTATCTCTACCCTCTGGGCTTGTACTAGAATTAGATGAATGTTGTTATGTGCCTGCATTAACTAAGAACATAATTTCAGTTTCTTGTTTGGACAAGAAAGGTTTCTCTTTTATAATTAAGGACAAATGTTGTTCAGTTTATTTAAAAGATATGTTCTATTGTAGTGCACCTCTGATGAACGGACTCTACATTCTAGACCTTGAAAGCCCTATCTATAACATAAATACCAAGAGGTTCAAGTCAAATGACCTGAACCAAACCTATCTCTGGCACTGTCGCTTAGGTCATATAAATGACAAGCGCTTATCCCAGCACCATAAGGATGGTTTGCTGGACTCATTTGATTTTGAATCTTATGAGACGTGCGAGTCATGCCTACTAGGCAAGATGATCAAGACTTCCTTTAGTGGGCACAGCGAAAGAATGGTTGATTTGTTAGGACTTATACATAGTGATGTATGTGGCCCTTTCAATGTCGCTGCTAGATGCGGTTATAGGTACTTCATCACATTTACTGATGACTTCAGTAGATATGGTTATGTGTACTTGATGACACATAAGTCAAAATCCTTTGAAAAGTTCAAAGAATTAAAGAATGAAGTACAGAACCAGCTTGACAAGAGTATTAAGATACATCAATCAGATCGAGGTGGAGAATACCTTAGCCATGAGTTTCATGACTACCTAGCTGAGTGTGGGATTCTATCCCAACTCACTCCTCCTGGAATACCACAGTGGAATGGTGTATCCAAAAGGAGGAATCGTACCCTATTAGATATGGTACGATATATGATGAGTCACACAGATCTTCCGACATTCCTTTGGGGTTATGCTCTAGACACGACAGCTTTTATACTCAACCGAGTTCCATCCAAGGCCGTGATAAAGATACCATATAGGATATGGACTGGGAGAGATGCCCAGGTATCTTTTATGAGGATTTGGGGCTGTGAGGCTTATGTTAGACGTCAAGTCTCAGACAAATTAGGACCCAAATCTGACAAGTGCTACTTTATTGGATATCCCAAGAAAACTAAGGGAGATTACTTCTACATTCTCAGTCAGCACAAGGTAGTTGTTGTTGGACCCCGAGGTAGTTTTGATGTAATCAACCAAGTTGGTTAGGTCCTGCTGTGTTTGATCCCTATGTCTGAGTGTGCAGGAGCTTAGGAACAAAGGAAGTTGAGCGGAAGACGCAGCTAGCGAGAAGGATGGCACGGGAAGGGAGCCGACGGGCTCAGTGCGTCCAAAGGACGAGAGAGCTGTGGAAGAGTACTCTGGTGGGCGTGAAGAGCGTGCACGACATTCGAGGGAGGTGAAGCCGGGATGAAAGGCTGCTCAAGGAAAAGGCCGGGAATTAGGTTCGGGTGAGCCCTATTCTGGTTGGCCGTAATCACCCAAAAGAACGGAATGTCGGAAGCTAGAAAAACCAAGCTGGAAACTATGCTGCCAGCTTGGAGGCGCCTCCAGCAGGCTTGGAGGCGCTTCCATCATGAAGGCGCCTTCAACCCTGTTGAAAGCGCCTTCAACAGGTCAAATTTGACCGTTTATGCTGCGGATAAAGTTTTATCCGCTGACCGAGTTGGAGGCCCCTTGAACCTTGTTAGAGGCGCCTTGGACCCTCGGGATAGACTTTCTAGGAGCTATATAAAGGCCCCTGGAGCTAGGAATTAAACAACAACTCAAACAATCAATATGTAAGCAATTCCTAGCAGTAGTTTTGAGCAATTAGAGTGTAAAAGGCTTCTCCACCTTCAGAGAAGGAGAATTTTCTTAGTGCGCTCTTCACTGCCCTGGATTAACAACCCTCTTGGTTGTAACCAGGTTAAACTTCTATTTCTGCTTTTATTTTCTGTCTTTATTATTTTACTACTGCATTTATTCTGAGTTGAAATTCGAGGAGGGTAGTTTCATTTTTGTTTAAAGCAATTCACCCCCTCTTGCCGGTCTCCGCTGCACCAACAGTTGTGGTAAAGACTGGGGTCTTTCTAGAAAGGGACTTTGTTTCTAGAAAGACTAGTGGGAGTACGTTCGATCTTGAAGAAGTTTAAGATGCGGACCATAGCACTGAAGCCTCGATGGAAGTTGAACTGGAACCACAAAGTGTTGTGGATTATGTTGTTCCACAAAGAGTTGAGGAACAACAACCAGTTCAAGTAGACATACCTCTTCGTAGGTCTGATAGGGTACATCGTCAGCCTGAGAAATACTCATTTCTCTTGTCTGACCATGATGACGTTGTGCTTATAGATGATGAGCCCACCACCTATTAGGAAGCTGTGATGAGACCAGATTCTGAGAAATGGCAAGAGGCCATGAGATCTGAAATGGAATCAATGTACACCAACCAAGTATGGACTTTGGTTGATCCACCTAAAGGGGTAAAACCCATTGGGTGTAAGTGGGTCTTTAAGAGAAAGATTGACATGGATGGACTTATCAATAAGGGTCGCTTGGTAGCTAAAGGTTTCAAGTGATTCATGGTATTGATAATGATGAAACCTTTTCTCCAGTAGCGATGTTTAAGTCCATTCGGATCATGCTTGCTATTCCAGCATACCATGACTATGAGATATGGCAGATGTATGTCAAAACCGTGTTTCTGAATGGAAACCTGCTCGAGGATGTGTACATGACACAACCTGAGGGTTTTGTAGATCCACAGCATACTAGCAGAGTTTGCAAGCTGCATAGGTCCATTTATGGACTAAAGCAAGCTTCTCGGAGCTGGAATCTTCGATTCGATGATGCAATCAAATATTTTGGTTTCATTAAGAATGAAGATGAGCCTTGTGTCTACAAGAAGGTTGTAGGGGATATAGTTGTCTTCCTCATATTGTATGTGGATGACATACTACTCATTGGGAAGGACATTCCTTTGCTTCAGTCTGTCAAGACCTGGCTAGGGAGTTGCTTCTCAATGAAGGACTTAGGTGAGGCAACCCGCATTTTAGGGATACAGATCTATAGAGATAGATGTAAGAGATTGCTTGGACTAAGTCAGAGTACATATATTGACAATGTACTCCTACGGTTTGCTATGCAGAACTCCAAGAAGGGATTTCTGCCGATGTCACATGGCGTGAGTCTTTGAAGACTCAAGGTCCCTCTTCTAAAGAGGAGAGAGACCGCATGGATCAGATCCCTTATGCCTCAGCCATAGGATCTATCATGTACACCATGCTATGTACTCGACCTGATGTCTCGTATGCTTTGAGCATGATGAGCAGATACCAGTCAGATCCAGGTGAAAGTCACCGGATAGTGGTCAAGAATATTCTTAAGTACTTAAGAAGGACTAAAGAATATTTCTTGATATATGGAGGCAATGATGAGCTAGCTGTAAAGGGTTATAGTGATCCCAGCTTCTAGACCGATCAGGATAATTATCGATCGCAGTCAGGATTTGTATTTTGCATTAATGGTGGTGCTGTGAGCTGGAAGAGTTCGAAGCAGGACATAGTAGCTGATTCTAGGACAGAGGCCGAGTACATTGCTGCATCAGAGGCAGCAAAGGAGGTAGTTTGGATCTGCAAGTTCATCACTGAACTTGGGATGGTACCTAGTATCGCTGACCCTATTGAGCTCTATTGTGATAACAATGGAGCTATAGCACAAGCGAAAGAACCTCGCTCACACCAGCGGACCAAACACATACTACGGCGCTTCCAACTCATTCGAGAGATTATCGAGAGAGGAGATGTGATTGGCATAGAGCCTAGACTATAAAGGTACTCATGTGATCTGCAAGTCACACTAGGTAATTGGGGCATAGAGCCTAGATTGATTGGCACTAGTGCTAGTGGGAGATTGTTAGTTAGAGCCCTAGAGCCAATCATTAGATGATTGTATTATGGACTTGTTATACCATATTCTTATATAAATAAAGGCATTTGTTTTTGGTTATCATACTTACTTGTATTGGTGCCAAATGAACTAAGTATAATAGCGTCCTTGAGTAGAAGGTTCTCACCTATATCAATCGGTTAGTTGAACCGATAGTGAGATGATATAGGGAACACTACTCTTAATCATTCCTAGTCGAGTATTAACATTCAGGGACAATGTTAATGAATTAAGACTAGCATGTAGGTCAACTCGATGACTTGATCTCACAAGTCATGAATATAGAGATATCAAGTTGACACATGAGTATGTATTGGAGAATGTATACTGAATGACCCGCCAAGAGAAAGTATCATGGATCATTATATGAGTGTCATATAATTTCTCATGTGGCTATTAGTATGACTACTAGTCCTTCGACCTGAAGTTACCATGGTTCCCTACATAAAGAGTTATGTACTTTCGTTTCGTCAAACATCACCCGTAACTGGGTAGACTATAAAGGTGATTACTGGTATGTAACGAATTATGCAGTGGGATGTGAGTGATGTAGAAGGGATCTATGCCTCCTATATGACGAGGGTGATATCGATATTCTTGATAAAGTGAGACCACGAAGTGAATGGCCATGCCCAAATGAGTCAATATGAGATATTGAGCTCATTTGATTTAGTGAGTCTACTTGGAGTTCAAGATTTAGATTGATTAGAGGATGACACGGTCTATGCCTCATTTTGATCAATCTAGATGTCTAGGATAGAAAGGCACATGTCATATATTGTGAGGAGTCACAATTAGTAGTCACTAGGTGATGTTGGATCTCAACATTCTTGTAACTTGGATAGTAATGATGTGTTGCTAGATACCGCTCATTACTTATGCTCCTAAATGGGTTTAGGGGCATTGCCAACGTTACAAGAACCTATAGGGTCACACACTAAGGACAATTAGATGGAGATTAGGTTCATATGATGAACCAAGAGGATTAGAATCATTTGATGAATCAAATTGGATTAAGAGTAATCCTAATTGGGCTAATTGAGTTGGACTCAAGTTGATTCATGTGTTCAATGAGTCTAATTTAGATTATGACTCATTGAATCAATTTAATTAAATGAATTAGATTCATTATATTAAATTGGCTTGAATTAAATGGTTGGATTAGATCAACCATGAGAGTGATTAAGTCAAGTTTGACTTGACTTGAGAGGAAGATGAAGAGTCAAGTTTGACTTGACTTTATGCCACCTCATTGGTGAGTTGGTATTGAGTGGGCCAATGATAACGCTCCACATCATCATGGTTGCTTAAGTGGGATGCCACCTCTTGGGAGTTACCAAGAGTTGTGACTCTTGGCATTCCATGGAGGTTACAACACCTCTTAATGTGGCCGGCCACATGAATTGCATGAATGAGTTTTTTTTTTGCATGTGTAACTTTCATCTTCTTCCTCCTAGTGCTCTCTCTTCTTGCTCTTCCTCTCCTCATCTTGCCGAACCCTACTAAGGTGCAGCACACTTTAGTTTGGTGATCTCCTTCTTATGTTCGTGTGGATACTTCTAGAGGGTTGTCTACTTTGACAATCTTGAGAATCTGCACCATTGGACGAGCGGGATTCGCGAAAGGCACGCATCAAGGGTAAAACTCATACTCTAATGTAGATCTAGAGTTTGTAAACTCATACTCATAATGTTTTTGAAGTTTTATTCTTCGTACGGATCCGGTGGCGGGGCTTTCGGGGTTTCCGCGACGCAAAAAAGTGATTTTCGCAGCCCTAAAAACGCAACATAGGAATGATTAAGAGTAGTGTTCCCTATTTCATCTCACTATCAGTTCAACTAACCGATTGATATAGGTGAGAACCTTTTACTCAAGGACGCTATTATACTTAGTTTATTTGGCACCAATACAAGTAAGTATAATAACCAAAAATAAATACCTTTATTTATATAAGAATATGATACAACAAGTCCATAATACAATCATCAAATGATTGGCTTTAGGGCTCTAACTAACAATGTCGGGTGCAAATTAGACAGAAAAAGTACAAGTGGTAGCTGTCAAATTCTAGGGCAGTGCCTAGTATGTTGGTCAAGCAGAAAGCAACACTGTGTTGCTTTATCTACTATAGAAGTTGAATACATAGCCCTAGGAGAGTGTGTATCTCAACTGTTGTGGATGATGCATACATTAAAGGACTATCAACTAGAATATAAAAATACAAAAATCTTTATTGATAATATCAGCTCAATTAATCTGACCAAAAATCCTATTCACCATTCTAGGACTAAACACATAGAGGTAAAACACCATTTTGTCAGGGATCACGTAGCTAAGGGTGAAATTGCACTCAACCATGTTGAGTCCAAATCAAACCTAGCTGACATTTTTACAAAACCCTTACCTGAACTTGAGTTCAGTGCACTTAGAAGGCAAATAGGAATGTGTTGGGTAGAATAGGTGTTACTTTTTAATCATCTTGCTTTTTCATGTTTTTTAAATTCTAGGAAAAATGATTTTAAAATCCCTTTTTCTTAGAAGTTTCAAAAATTTGACTTCGCCTAAGTTTTCCCCCTAGAAATCATGTTCCCCTAGACTTAAGCCAGAGCATCTCACAAACACCTAGGTATACCTTGATTGTGTTTTAAAAGACATAGAATGGCGTGAGATGCATAGGGTACAGCCTTGACTCAAGAATGCTTATATCAGTGCATCAATATGAGTCTGGGTATTAAACACGTACTATACATCAATCAAGTTAAGTTTTCCAGTTCTAGTCAAATCTATCTGGACCAAATTGACTTAACTTGACTAACCAATTGAAAGATGTGCCCTCTAAGCAATCAGCAAGTAGCTAAAGGTTGACAGTTGGTAAAGGATACACAGTTTTCAGGATACGCATGTTTGATCTTTAGGGCTCTGATACATCTTAAAGTAAAACTGGATAATTTGAAATCTATTGAACTTGTCTCATGCTTGGACTTAAGGACCAACTGACTTTTGAATAAATAACCTAAACCAAATTTTTAGCTACTCCACTCCCTCCTTGTCCTAAAATTTAATAAGTATTGTTCAAAACTAAGTTTTTTTTTAATCTAAGCGATAGCTTTCAAAATCCAATACTTGCAAAAAGCTTAGCTAAGTTCCAATCTTTATTTTTAAATTTTTTAAAAAACTTAGCCCACTTTTAAATCTAACTTTGTAAATTCTTGCTTTCCTATGTAAAGCATAGTTTTGCAAACATTAACTCATTTCTTCCAAAAATTTCTACTAAGCAAAAAGCGACTTCAAAAAAGGTTTTCTCAAAATTCTTTTGGCCCCAAATATTTCTCTAACAAAATTTCAAAATCTAGACTAGTACTTCTCTACATATAGTTTACTCTTAGATCTTTATTTCACTTAGCTAAAGGTAAGAAATAAAAATTATAAAATGTTAAGTGTTACCAAAGTCTTGTTATCCCTCTTTAAAAATCAAATGCCTATTTTGATTATTTTTTTTTGATATATGGCAAAGGGGGAGAGTAGCAAATTCAAATACTCAAATAATTATCAAATTCAAAAATGAGAGTAGCAAATTCAAATTTAAAATAATGAGTAACAAAATATTAAAGGGGAGTAACAATTAAGGGGGAGCCTAAACTTAATGCTATGCTTGCTTTAAATGATTAGTAGCAAATTCAAATACTCAAATAATTATGAAATTCAAAAATGAGAGTAGCAAATTCAAATTTAAAATAATGAGTAACAAAATATTAAAGGGGGAGTAACAATTAAGGGGGAACCTAAACTTAATGCTATGCTTGCTTTAAATGTTTTTTACTTGCATCTATTCTTTATTTGATATTTGTTTACTTAACTTTGAATTTAAGTTGCCATAATAAAAAAGGGGGAGATTGTTGGTGCGGGAAGCATCCGACGATCGAACTTGTGTTTTGATAATGGCAAAGGATTCAAAGTTAAGGTGTTTTGTGATCTAACAAGTCTGCTTGAGTATTTCAGGAAAGTCCTAGCTGCGGTTAGGCAAAGGGAAAACCCTAGGGGGTGGTAACCCTAGGTCATAGGGGGTGGTAACCCTATGTGGAAAGTCTTGGCAGGTCGATGGCTTCAGGCAAAAGTCCTAGGGGGTGGTAACCCTAGGTGGAAAGTCCTGATGTCGCGAACCAGGTGAAAGACTGGACTAGCCGGGAAGCGGATGTCCAGCAGAAAGTCCGGAAGCGTCGGGTGCTGAGCAAAAGTCCAATCGATCTAGAGGATCACACTGGCAGCAGGTAAATCTCCTGAGTGGAGTAGGTGAGGACGCGTTCCCCGTAGAGGGAACAGTAGGCGTCGGGTTGACCTAGGATTTCCAGACGGAAATCTGAACTCAGACCCGGACAGTCCGGAGACTGTCATTACTCATTATCATATTTATTATGTTTTATGTGCTAACTTTGTGCTGCAGGGTATATTTGGGATTAATGTATCTTGCAGGGACTAAAGTGCAAAGAATAGCCTCGGATGAACAGTGTCCAAGACGCCTCCATGGAGCTTGGAGGCGCCTCGGGTGCTAAGATGACATGGCTGCACAGAACCACTGGAGGCACCTTCATGGTGCATGAAGGCGCCTTGGATGCTCCATTGGAGGTGCCTTAAAGATGGATGAAGGTGCCTTCATCCATCTTAAGCGCAGAATGGTCAGCGCTCATCTGCACGGTGGACTCGGAGCTGTGGAGGCGCCTTCGGAGGATTTCAAGGTGCCTTGGATGCTCTTTATAAGGGGACTTCGAGCAGCAGTGAATAATAACAATGACCAAGTGATTCTTCTGCATTCAACGGCTAACGAACTCATTCCGAAGTGCTGCAACTCGACACCGACGACCTGGAGCTTCAATTTAGCAGTTTAGTTGTCGGTATAAAAGTTTATTTACGTTCTTTATTTTGCTTCTTATACATAAACTTGTAAATCTATTCGAGCCTATAGTTGTTGCCCACAGTAAGCGATAAAGTATCACGAGCCTTCGAGTAGGAGTCGCTACAGGCTCCAAACAAAGTAAATGCTCTGTGTCCCTCTGTGTGTGTTTGCTTTCCTTTTTATTTACTTTCCGCTGCGTTATTTCTAAACGAGTTTTTACGATTCTGATAATCGAAAGAAATAGTCGCGAGCGCTATTCACCCCCCTCTAGCGCGTCTTGATCCAACATTAACCTCTGTGGGTACTCTGCAAATCTTCACATCTCCTCTATCGATGATCTCTCGAATGAGATGGAAGCGTTGTAGTATGTGTTTTGTCCGCTGGTGTGAGCGAGGTTCCTTAGCCTGCGCAATTGCTTCATTGTTGTCACAATAAAGCTCTATAGGATCAGCTATGCTAGGAACCACTCCATGCTCAGTAATGAACTTGCGGCTCCAAACTGCCTCCTTTGCTGCTTCTGATGTAGCAATATACTCGGCCTCTATTGTAGAATCAGCAACTGTATCCTGCTTCGAACTCTTCCAGCTCACAGCACCACCATTCAAGCAAAACACAAACCCAGACTGCGATCTATAATCATCCTGGTCAGTTTGGAAGCTAGCATCACTGTAACCATTTACAGCTAGCTCGCTATCACCTCCAAATATCAAGAAATATTCTTTAGTCCTTCTCAAGTACTTAAGAATATTCTTGACCGCTATCTAGTGACGTTCACCTGGATCGGACTGGTATCTGCTCGTCATACTCAAAGCATACGAAACATCAGGACTAGTACATAGCATGGCGTACATGATAGATCTTATGGCTGAGGCATAAGGGATCTTATCCATGCGATCTCTCTTCTCTCTAGAAGAGGGACTTTGAGTCTTCGAAAGACACACACCATGTGACATCGGCAGAAATCCTTTCTTGGAATTCTAAATGGCAAACCGTAGTAATACCGTGTCAATATATGTACTTTGACTTAGGCCAAGCAATCTCTTAGATCTATCTCTATAGTTCTTTATGCCTATAATACAGGCTGCTTCACCTAAGTCCTTCATTGAGAAACAATTCCCTAGCCAAGTCTTTACAGACTGTAGCAAAGGGATGTCATTTCCAATGAGTAGTATGTCATCCACATACAATACAAGGAAGACGAAGACAACTGTGTCCCCTACAACCTTCTTGTAGACACAGGGTCCATCTTCATTCTTGATGAAACCAAACTATTTGATTGCATCATCAAATTGAAGATTCCAGCTCCGAGAAGCTTTCTTTAGTCCATATATGGACTTATGCAGCTTGCATACTCTGCCAGTATGTTGTGGATCTACAAAATCCTCAGGTTGTGTCATGTACACATCCTTGAGCAAGTTTCCATTCAGAAATGCGGTTTTGACATCCATCTGCAAGATCTCATAATCGTGGTATGCTGCAATCGCAAGCATGATCCAAATGGACTTAAACATCGCTACTGAAGAAAAGGTTTCATGATAATCAATACCATGAATTTGCTTGAAACCTTTAGCTACCAAGGGACCTTTATAGGTAATAAGTCCATCCGTGTCAGTCTTTCTCTTAAAGTCCCACTTACACCCAATGGGTTTGACGCCTTCAGGTGGATCAACCAAAGTCCATACTTGGTTGGTGTACATGGAGTCCATCTCGGATCTCATGGCCTCTAGCCATGACTCAAAATCTGGTCTCATCACAGCTTCCTGATAGGAGATAGGTTCATTCTCAACGAGCACAACGTCATCATGGTCAGACAAGAGAAATGAGTATCTCTCAGGCTGACGACGTACCCTACCTGACCTGCAAAGAGGTAGGTCTACTTGAACTGGTTGTTGTTCCTCAACTCCTTGTGGAACAATCTCATCATCCATAACACTTTTTGGTTCCAATTCAACCTCCATCAAGGCTTCAGTGCTATGGTCCATATCTTGAACTTCTTCAAGATTGAATGTACTCCCACTAGTTTTTCTAGAAACAAAGTCCCTTTCTAGAAATACCCAGTCTTAGCCACAAATACTTTGTGTTGACTGAGAATGTAGAAGTAATATCCCTTCGTTTCCTTGGGATGTCCAATAAAATTGCACTTGTCAGATTTAGGTCACAGTTTGTCCGAGACTTGATGTCGAATGTAAGCCTCACAACCCCAAATCCTCATAAAAGACACCTGGGCATCTCTCCCAGGTCATATCCTATATGGTGTCTTTATCACAACCTTAGATGGAACATGATTAAGTGTGAAGGCTACTGTATCTAGAGCATATCCCCAAAAAGACAGAGTAAGATCTGTGTGACTCATCATAGACCGTACCATATCTAATAGGGTACGATTCATCCTTTCGAATACACCATTCCACTATGGTGTTCCAGGAGGAGTGAGTTGGGATAGAATCCCACACTCAGCTAGATAGTCACGAAACTTATGGCTAAGGTATTCACCACCTCGATCTGATTGAAGTATCTTAATACTCTTGCCTAGCTGGTTTTGTACTTCATTCTTGAATTCTTTGAACTTTTTAAAGGATTGTGACTTATGTGTCATCAGATACATATAACCATATCTACTGAAATCATCAATAAATGTAATGAAGTACCTATTGTTGAAACCCCAAGGTGTTTTGTTGTGATCAAACAAGCTAAGTTAGGTCCTGCGTTTGTTTAACCCTTGTGTCTAAGTGTGCAGGAGCTTAGGAACATAGGAAGTTGAGCGGACGACGCGGCTAGCGAGAAGGATGGCATGGGGAGAGAGCCGACGGGCTCGGTGCGTCCGAGGGACAAGGTGACCGCGGAAGAGTACATCGGTGGACGAGAAGAATGTGCGTGACGTTCGAGGGACGAGAAACCGGGAAGGAAGGCTGCTCGAGGAAAAGGCCGGAACTTGGGTTCGGGTGAGCCCTATTCCGGATGGTCGAGATCACCCAAGCTAGCGGAGCCGGAGAGAACAAGACCCGGACCGAGACAAGCTGAACCGGAGATGAAAAAGTCAACGTAGTTGACTTTGGGCTCCGGGGCGCCCGGAGCCCTCCTGGGCGCCCGGAACCCTTCCGGGCACCCGGACCTGGATTTTGGCCAAGATCGCGTCAAACACGATTTAATCGTTGGGGGCTAAAATTTTATCCCCCCGAGGGCGCCCGGAACCCCTTCGGGGCGTCTCGACCTGTGCTATAAATATAGCACTGATCTGTACACTTAAATCAACTCACTTGTAATTCATTTTTCACTGTGCTTTATTTTCTTTTTTACTGTCAACGCTGTAAGAGGATACTCCGCCTAGAGGGGAATTAGATAGAGCGTCATCTTTGCCTTGGATTAGCAATCCTCTAATTGCAATCCAAGTAAACCCTCTGCGTCTATTTTAGATTCTGTTTATTTAGTCTCTGTTTCTTTTTAATTACATGTTCCTTAAATTAGTTGAATATCCGAGAAAGGTTTTGGTTTAATTTTTGTAGGACAATTCACTCCTCCCCTCTTGCCGACCTCCAAAGGGACCTACAAGTGGTATCAGATCAAGGCGCTTTAGGAGGACTAATCACCGATCGAAGCAACAAGAATGGTCGGACCAAGCATCGTTCCACCAAAATTTGAGGGGGACTTTGCAGACTGAAAGCGACGAATGGAGGTATTCCAAAGAACAGATTTTGAAATTCGTTCTATTATGAAGTAGTTTTGTAGCTCCGATAAATCAAGACGGAGAAGAAAAAGAAGAGAGCCACTGGACAAAGAAGGAGCAGAATGAGTCTGTAGCGAATAGCCATGCAGAATATCACCTACTGAGCGTGTTGCCGCCTTAAGAGGTCAACCGCATCGGAAGCTATTCATCCGCTAAAGAACTCTGGGAGAAGTTCCTGGAACTCCACGAAGGCACGTCCGAAGCAAAGCTCGCTAGAAGAGACATTCTTCGGAACAAGCTGATGAACGTCCGTCTTGAAAAAGGTGAGAAGGTTGCTAATCTACACGCAAAGGTAAAAGAACTTATTACTGGTCTCGAGAACCTCGGAGAAACGGTAACAAATTGAGACACCATACGCTACGCACTCAACGCATTTACTCGAACTCCGGAGTGGACATCAATCGTCGACGCCTACTATATTTCAAAAGACCTAGAGGTAAGTACTTTAGAAGAGTTGTTTTCTACTCTTGAGTTACATGAAACCAGGTGTCCAGCTACAACAAAAGACTCAAGTCAGATAATGGCGCTGAATGCAAACAAGAAGGATGATCCCGAGTCAGATTCAGAAGACGAACAGGAAGCGTACATGGTAAGAAATTTTAAAAAGTTTTTTAGATATAATAAATTCAAAGAAATGCAGAGTAAAAAGAATCCAAGAAATATAAAAAGAATGCATTACTACCAGTGTCAAAAGGAAGGACACCTAAAAGAAGATTGCCCAGATCTAAAGAAGGACAAAGGCAATATTTCCAAGAAGCACAAGAACCTAAAAGCTACTTGGAACGACACTTCTTCATCTGAGTCCGAGATTCAAGAATATGCCGGGATAGCACTGATGGCAAGCTACAAAGGACAAAGTACATCAGAACCCAGCATCGATAAAGGGGGAGCGACCTCAGATGGAAGTAGCGAAGCAGGGGGAGATTCAGGCATCAAGTCTGATATGGTAAGTGAGGTATGCCTCTTACCCCCTGATGAACTTTACTTTGGTATTAAGGCAATGGCAAAATCCATGTATAAATTAGAAAATAAAAATAACAAATTAGAAAATGAAATTTTAGAAACAAAAAGAATTTTGGAAAAATCATGTCTTATTTAGGATTTTGATAAATTGAAAATTGAAAATGAAAAACTAAAAGAAGAAATAAAAAGATTGAAAAAATCTAATGGTTCAAATATTTCTACTTTTAGAAATTATAGAGGTTAAACTGGTATTATAGATTTCATCAAAGTCAAATTAGAAATATATCAAAAATTTATGTACCTAGGAAATACTTGGTTAATCCTGTAGGTAGGAACCTCTACTGGGTTCCAAAAACCTGTTTAATTTAAAATTAAAATTAGACTTAGTATTTTCAGCAAGAAAATTAAACAACTAATTTCATTATAAGGCTTTGTCTAAGGAAGTGATTGTTGCTCCAATAACCAAGAAGCCCTAGTGCCTCGCCACGACTTGGAAGCCAAGTATCGAAATGAAAAGTTTAATTGAGTAACTAAAAAAGAATTAATTTAAATTACTTAATGCTTTAAAAGAGTTATTCAATTTTGTGTTAAAAAATATTTAATTTTTTTTTTAACTTTACTTAGAAATTTTTTTTACCTTAGAAATGTTATGATGAGATTTGAAGTCTAGGAAAGTTTAAACCAAGGCTAGGAGGCTCATGACCTTCTTGATAAATGATATGAAACTAGTTGATGTTTTTATGGTTGCTTGTTACATAGAATTTTGGTTACATGTAACTTTCGGCCACACTAAGTTTTAAAGCTAGGATGTGTAGATTTTTAACTAAGTTTACTCATGTTGTTCCTTGTTATGATGCCATGAGAATTGGGTAGGGTTTCCATGCTTTTAGGCCATATGAAAAACAAAACCAAGCTCACATGTTTCGGCCACCTTTGGATTAAAGGCCTAGGAAAACTTAGAACCCAACTTACATATGTTCATGATGTTTCTTGTGATAAGTACTATGAAATGTAGTTGTGGTTTCCATGCTCTTATGCCACTAGAAACTTAGTTTCATGCTTGATAGGTTTCGGCCAATACTAGTGTAAAGGTCTAGAGAAATTTTGAAACCAACTTATATATGTTCATGATGTTTCTTGTGATAAGTACTATGAAATGTAGTTGTGGTTTCCATGCTCTTATGCCACTAGAAACTTAGTCCCATGCTTGATGTGTTTCGGCCACTACAAGTTTAAAGGCCTAGAGAAAATTTAGAACCCAACTTATATATGCTTATGATGTCTTGTGATGCATGCTATGAAATGTAGTTGTGTTTTCCATGCTCTTATGCCACTAAAAACCTAGTTCCATGATAGGTATGGTTCGGCCACTACAAGTTAATGGGTCTAGGAAGTTTGAAATTTAAAACAAATGTGCTTATGTTGTTCCTCATGAAATGTATAAGATATTGGCTTAAGGTTCAACACTTCCATGCTACTTGTAACCTAGAATGAGACATGCTAGGGTTCGGCCATGATAAGATTAGGAGCTTAAGGAACTTAGAACCCAAACTAAATATGCTTAAGTAGTTCCTTATGAAATATGATATGATATGGGTTAGGGTTTACATGTTTGCATGTTGCTTAGAACTTGATTTCTCTTCATGAAAGGTTTCGGCCATGAAAGAATTGGAAACCTAGGAGGGTTTAAAAATTTAGGTTAACATGCTTATGACCTTTCTTATGCTAGTATGTGAAGATAGCATGAGATTTTTATGTTTGTATGATTGTCTAGAAATCATGCCTCTACTCATGACTTTCGGCCATATGGGTTTAGTGACCTAGATGTACCTCACATGCTATGAATGAATCAAGAGATGTTATTTAATGATTCCATGAATGGTTATGCCTTTTTATGATAAGTGATATGCTCTTTTATGTATGCTTATGATCCATGTATGTGCTATGTGTTCAATCATGCATGCTTTAGGATATGATAAAATGATATGTTCATTATGCAAGCTTATGATTCATGCATGTGCTGTGTGCCCAAATATGCATGCTTTATGATATGATAAGTGATATGTTCATGTTGTATGCTATGATTCATGCATGTGCTGTGTGCCCAAAAAAATGCATGTTTTATGATATGTAAAGAAACATGATATGCATGAAAGAATAAGAACAATGATATGTATGACATGCTACTTTACTTTATGTATGGCTTGTACCAAGGGTGGGCTCCATAAGCGCCCCGGGGTCGATGGACTAAGAAACGGGCCTCGTTAGGGATGGGCTCCTAAGTGCCCCTAGGTCGATGGACTAAGAAACGGGCCTAGTATGTATGCCTTGTAGGGTTCAAGACTTGCTACCTTGGACCTACATAGAACGCGCGCATTTATGTATGTGGTACAAGCCGGGGCCCCAATCATGTTGAGATTATGTTTAAGTATGTATTGTATAAGTTTTCAAAAGACATGTTGCATATGTTGCATGATATATGTTAGGAGTTTACCATGCTTATACTTTATGATTATGCCATGATAGTTATGATGATGTTAAGCTATGACAGGATACGTTTGATGATTATGTTATGTTATGCCATGATACTTTATGTTATGTTACGATATGCCATGATATGCTCTTGACATGATACATTTGTCTTTATGCCTTATGACTTGTGATTTTAATATGCTTTACGGTTTTTTTGAGTAGGAAAGGAACTTACTGAGCCATGAGTGCTCACAGCTTACTTTCTTGTACCACAGATAAAGGCAAGGAATGGATGTACTAGGGGAGCAGCAGGAGGGGCTTGAAGGATGTGTGCGGTAGTGGACTGGCTAAAGGAAAAGACCTGCTTTTGTTTAATAAGAAATATGCCATGTTGATGTTTTCATTTTATGACTCCATGACCTTAAGTATGTGTTTGGGTATCAAGACTCAAAAAAATTATGATAGGTATGCTATGTGGTTCCTTTATGTCTATGGTGATTTTTAAGTAAGAAAAGGTTTTTAAATTCTCTAAGTAAGACTTCCGCTGTGTTAAGTATGTATGTGTCGCAAGTAACCCCCGTCGCCTTAGCAGGAGGGGTGGGGCGTTACATTCCCAGTCAGCACAAGGTAGTTGTGACAAAGACTGGGGTCTTTCTAGAAAGGGACTTTGTTTCTAGAAAGATTAGAGGGAGCGCGTTCGATCTTGAAGAAGTTCAAGATGCGAACAAAAGCACTGATGCCTCGATGGAAATTGAACTGGAACCATAAAGTGTTGTGGATGATGTTGTTCCACAAGGAGTTGAGGAACAACAACCAGTTCAAGTAGACATACCTCTTCGCAGGTCTGATAGGGTACGTCGTCAGCCTGAGAGATACTCATTTCTCTTGTCTGACCATGAAGACGTTATGCTCATAGAGGATGAGCCTACCACCTATCAGGAAGCTGTAATGAAACCAGATTCCGAGAAATGGCTAGAGGCCATGAGATCCGAAATGGAATCCATGTACACCAACCAAGTATAGACTTTGGTTGATCCACCTGAAGGGGTAAAACCCATTGGGTGTAAGTGGGTCTTTAAGAGAAAGACTGACATGGATGGACTTATCTATAAGGGTCGCTTGGTAGCTAAAGGTTTCAAGCAGATTCATGGTATTGACTATGATGAAACCTTTTCTCCAGTAGCGATGTTTAAGTCCATTCGGATCATGCTTGCTATTGCAGCCTTCCATGACTATGAGATATGACAGATGGATGTCAAAACTGTGTTTCTGAATGGAAACCTACTCGAGGATGTGTACATGACACAACCTGAGGGTTTTGTAGATCCACAGCATACTAGCAGAGTATGCAAGCTGCATAGGTCCATTTATGGACTAAAGCAAGCTTCTCGGAGCTGGAATCTTCGATTCGATGATGCAATCAAATAGTTTGGTTTCATCAAGAACGAAGATGAGCCTTGTGTCTACAAGAAGGTTGTAGGGGGCATAGTTGTCTTCCTCATATTGTATGTGGATGACATATTACTCATTGGGAAGGACATCCCTATGCTTCAGTCTGTCAAGACTTGGCTAGGGAGTTGCTTCTCAATGAAGGACTTAGGTGAGGCATCCTGCATTCTAGGGATACAAATCTATAGAGATAGATCTAAAAGATTACTTGGCCTAAGTCAGAGTACATACATTGACAAGGTACTCCTTCAGTTTGCCATTCAAAACTCCAAGAAGGGATTTCTGCCGATGTCACATGGCGTGAGTCTTTCGAAGACTCAAGGTCATTCTTCTAGAGAGGAGAGAGATCGCATGGATCAGATCCCTTATGCCTCAGCCATAGGATCGATCATGTACGCCATGCTATGTACTCGACTTGATGTCTCATATGCTTTGAGCATGACGAGCAGATACCAGTCAGATCCAGGTGAAAGTCACTGGATAGCGGTCAAGAATATTCTTAAGTACTTAAGAAGGACTAAAGAATATTTCTTGATATATGGAGGCAGTGATGAGCTAGCTGTAAAGGGTTACAGTGATGCTAGCTTCCAGACTGACCAGGATGACTATAGATCGCAGTCAGGGTTCGTATTTTGCATTAATGGTGGTGCTGTGAGCTGGAAGAGTTCGAAGCAGGACACAGTAGCTGATTCTACGACAGAGGCCGAGTATATTGCTGCATCAGAGGCAGCAAAGGAGGCAGTTTGGATTCGCAAGTTCATCACTGAACTTGGGGTGGTTCCTAGCATTGCTGACCCTATTGAGCTCTATTGTGACAACAATGGAGCTATAGCACAGGCGAAGGAACCTCGCTCACACCAGCGGACCAAACACATACTACGGCGCTTCCATCTCATTCGAGAGATTATCGAGAGAGGAGATGTGAAGATTTGCAGAGTACCTACAGAGGCTAACATCACAGATCCCTTGACCAAGGCTTTGGCACAGAGGAAGCATGATGGTCACACTAGGTCATTTGGGCTTAGAGCCTGCACTGATTGACACTAGTGCTAGTGGGAGATTGTAAACTAGAGCCCTAGAGTCAATCATTTGATGATTGTATATTGGACTTATTGTATCATATTCTATATATAAATAAAGGCATTTGGATTTTGGTTATTATACTTACTTGTATTGGTGTCAAATAAACTAAGTATAATAATGTCCTTGGGTAGACGGTTCTCACCTATATCAATCGGTTAGTTGAACCGATAGTGAGATGATATAGGGAACATTACACTTAATCATTCCTAGTCAAGTATTAACATTTAGGGACAATGTTAATGCAATAAGACTAGCATGTAGGTCAGCTCGATGACTTGATCTCACAAGTCATGGATATAGAGATATCAAATTGACACATGGGTATACATTAGAGAATGTATAGTGAATGACCCGCCATGAGAAAGTATCATGGATCGTTATATGAGTGTCATATACTTTCTCATGTGGCTATTAGTATGACTACTAGTCCTTAGACCTGAAGTCACCATAGATCCCTACATAAGGAGTTATGTACTTTGGTTTCGTCAAACGTCACCCGTAACTGGGTGGACTATAAAGGCGTTTACTGGGTATATAACAAATTATGCAGAGGGATGTGAGTGATGTAGATGGGATCTATCCCTCCTATATGACGGGAGAGACATCGGTATTCTTGATAGAGTGAGACCACTAAGTGTATGGCCATGCCCAAATTAGTCAATATAGGATATTGAGCTCATTTGATTTAGTGAGTCTACTTGGAGTTCAAGATTTAGATTGGTCAGAGGATGACACGGTCTATGCCTCACATTGACCAATCTAGATGTCTAGAATAGAAGGACACTTGTCATATATTGTGAGGAGTCACAATTAGTAGTCACAAGGTGATGTTGGATCTCAACATGCTTGTAACATTGGGTAGTAATGATGTGTTGCTAGATACAACTCATTACATATGTTCCTAAATGGGTTTAGGGGCATTGGCAACGTTACAAGAACCTATAGGGTCACACACTAAGGACAATTAGATGGAGATTAGGTTCATATGATGAACCAAGAGGATTAGATTCATTTGATGAATCAAATTGTATTAAGAGTAATCCTAATTGGGCTAACTTGAGTTCGATTCAAGTTGATTCATGTGTTCAATGAGTCTAATTTAGATTATGACTCATTGAATCAATTTAATTAAATGAATTAGATTCATTATATTAAGTTGGCTTGAATCAAATGGTTGGATTCGATCAACCATGGAAGAGATTTGGTCAAGTTTGACTTGATTTGAGAGGAAGATAAAAGTCAAGTTTGACTTGACTTTATGCCACCTCATTGGTGAGTTGACATTGATGTGGACCAATGATGTTACTCCACATCATCAAGGGTGCCACCTCATGGAAGTTACAAAGCCATTTTCTTTAATAGCTTCACATTAATTGCACTTAATGCAATTTTTCGAGTTACACAACATGAAGTGGCCGACCACTTTTGAATGGGAAATGAATGGATTTTCCTCATTCAAGGCACATTGATTCCTTCTTCTTCCTCTTTGAGTTCTTCTTGCTCTCTCCCTCTCCTCTTCTTGCCGTGGCCTATCAAGGTGCTAGCACACCTTTGTTTAGGTCTTCTCCACCTAAGTTGTCCGTGTGGATACTTCTAGAGGACCGTACGCTTGACGGTCTAGAGATCCGACATTTTAGACGAGCGGGATTCGCGTTAGGCGCGCATCAAGGGTATATACATCTTAGTCGTTGTCGATTTTGTGTAAATCGATGTTTTCTAACTCGTACTCAAAATTTTTTGAATTTTTCCTTTGCACGGATCCGGTGGCATGGGTGATTCGGGGTTTCCGCGACGCGAAAAGCGGTTTTCGCGGCCCGAAAAACCCAACATACTCGTAGGTCCACCTCGCCCTTCGTCAATGCCCTGCTATTTCTCAGCACCTGCACATTTGTACAAATGTGAGAAGCACATCCGGTATCCAATACCCACGATGCAGAAATAGATAGATTGACTTCTATAACATATATACCTGAAGTAGAAGTCTCACTTCTCTTCTTCTAAAGATCTTCTAGATATACTTTGCAATTCCTCTTCCAGTGCCCGGTCTAACCGTAGTGGAAGCATGCAGCTTCCTTGGCAACCCCTCTTTTAGGTTTCATTATCTTGCCTTTACCCTTGGCTTGGGACTTTCCTTACCTTTAGGCTTGCCCTTGCCTTTATGCTTTTGCACCATCAAAATGGAGTTGGGCTTTACCTTCTTAAGGTTGAGCTCAGCAGTTCGCAACATTCTAAACAGCTCAGGCAATGGTTTGTCAATTTTGTTTATGTTGTAATTCATGACAAATTGACTATAGCTCTCTGGCAAGGATTGCAAGATCAAGTCAGTGGCCAGCTCTTAGCCAAGTGAGAATCCCAACCTCTGTAGGTTCTCTATGTACCCAATCATCTTGAGTATATATGGACCTACGGGAGTCCCATCTTGCATCTTGCACTGAAACAGTGCCTTGGAGATCTCGAATCTCTCGTGTCTCGCTTGTCCATGATATAGTTGACGAAGATGTTCAACCATATCATAAGCAAACATCAACTCGTATTGCTTCTGAAGCTTAGAGTTCATGGTCGCGAGCATGAGGTATGACACATCTAATGCATCATCTTGATGTTTCTTATAAGCATCTCGGTCAGCTCGCGTGACAATGGCAGGAGGTGCCTCGGGAATAGGCTGCTCCAGGATGTACAGTTTTTTTTCTTGTGTGAGAATGATTTTCAGATTCATGTACCAATCCAGGAAGTTAGCTCCATTGAGCTTATCCTTGTCAAGGATATAATGCAGGGAGAAGGTGTTCGTGTTTGTCAACATGGCAATCAACAACAGAAATAATGCAGAAAGTAAATATCATATTCCATTTATCATTTAATTTGGCCTTTAACTAAATGATACTCCCACTGACTCGTGGGACAAGATCCACATCATACTATGACTTGAGTTAGCTTTGGATAAATCACCCAAGACTTAGTATGATCGGTAGATAATGAATTATCAATTACATCTCTATGCAACTCTTGTTTATAGGATCAAAAATCTCATTTATATTAAAACTTGAGTTAGCTTTGGCTAAATCACCCAAGATTTAGTATAAATGTGATTTTTATCCCATCGTCCAACCGTTGGAAAATGCCTATAGTTTTATCCGATCCAATTGAGTTAACTAGTTATGCTAAATCTAATTGAGTTTGTACTCACCCAAGCTTTGATAGGCGAGACCAAGGTTATCCCTCCACACCCTACCAAGATAATATGTGTTGCTCTGTTTTGGCAGATTCAACAACAACAAATGATCGAGGTAGTGATGGGTATCAAAACTTGGTAGACATTTCGAGTTGATTTGATTAAGATCTAATCTAATCGTGAATGTGTATCATATACGCATCAAGGCACTAATTACCCAACATTATCATGCATCACATACACAAGCAATGATAGATAATTAACTATTTTGTGATGAGGTCATGGCCCTACTACGATCTTTTCAAGCCAATGAAAAGATCGGACGGTCAATTTAGGGTCAACGACTTCTTCAAGTGCCTCCCTTTGACCGTCATGTGTTGAAATCATCCTCCTCGTAACTCCTTCTTGAGTGGACCTTCCACCGCTTCATTTTGTACATTACAAATGTGAAACTCGAGTTATATTCGAGTCTAAAATCTATTTACAACAAGAATATAAAAGAGAGGTATGACATGAAGGTCGCATATAACATATACAACACGCACAACACAAAAATAGCACGCAGACTATATTATGAATTACAACACATTTTAACCAATCATATTGGGGTTTTGGGCCATTATCATCCCAAAATCACATATAATTCTAAATTATGTATTTTACATAAATTTCTATAATTTTACTACTGATTTTATCGATTTTATGAGTCACAACTTCCCGGCGGTCCCGTTTAGCGATTTTTCGAGCGCGATCGTGGGACAATGCCCCTTGCGGGGTTAGGGGAAGCGCCCCTTCTCACGAAATGAATATCACGAGTGTCCCATCTTGATCTAGCAGAGCTTTAAGTTGTTGTCCCAAAACTATTTGGGAGAGACCTTGCCATTTCGGAAGGTTTTTCTCGGTAATCGAAGCCTACAAGTGTCCAAGCACTTGTTACTTCACTTCTACGAGAAAAATACTCACAAAATCTATAAAAATAGCAAACTTACAGAAACATACAGATTTGAAATATTTTCATAAAATTAAAATATAAACTTATACATGCTTCGCACGTGACTCTGATACCACTGTTGGGACTTTCAAGCCGCAAAAACTGTTTTTTGCGTTGCGAAAACCTTGAAGTCTTGCCACGGATCCGTGCAAAGAAATATAAAAAAATCATGTACATGTTTCTAACCTAGATCTACCTTAGATCTACATGGACAAGAAGAGTTACCCTTGTTGCAAAGCCCTTCGCTTTTCCCGCTTGTCCAAAAAGGTAGGCCGAACCTCGAGAGTGTCAAGCGTAGACTCCTCTATATGTATCCACACGGACAAGATAATGGAGAAAACACCTTAGAGTGTGCTAGCACCCCAAAGGAGTCACGGCAATGGAGGAGAAGGAGAGAAGAACAAGAGAGGAAGAAAAAGATGATGCCTTGAATGAAAAATCAATTCATTCCATCACCCTAGTGGTTGACCATTTCAATGAGGTTTAATACCTCCATGGAATACCAAGAGTCATGGCTCTTGATCTCCCTCATGAGGTGACACACACTTGATGTAGCCATGATGATGTGGATCATCATCATTGGCTAGCCCCATGCCAAGTCACAATGAGGTGGCAATTGGTCAAGTCAAACTTGACCCTTCATTTTCCCTCTCAAGTAAAGTCAAACTTGACCCTTTAATCTCCCACGGTTGATCAAATCCAACCTTTGATTCAAGTCTATTTAATTTAATGAATCTCTATTCATTAAATTAAATTGATTCAATGAGTCATAATTTAAATCAGACTCATTTAACATATGAATCAAATTGAGTCTAACTCAATTAGTGTAATTTGGATTACTCTTAATCCAATTTTGTTCATCATATGAACCTAATCCTCTTGGTCCATCATATGAACCTATTCTCCATCTAATTTCCCTTTGTGTGTGACCCTATAGGTTCTTGTAATGTTGGCAATGCTCCTAAACCCATTTAGAAACATAAGTAATGAGCGGTATCTAGCAACACATCATTACTACCCAAGTTACAAGAATGTTGAGATCCAACATCACCTTTGTGACTACTAATTGTGACTCTCACAATATGTGGCAATGCCCTTTTATCCTTGACATCTAGATTAATTAAATTGAGGCATAGACCGTGTCATCCTCTAATCAATCTATATCTTGAATTCCAAGTAGACTCACTCTAAACAAATGAGCTCAATATCTCATATTGACTCATTTGGGCATGCCCATGCACTTAGTGGTCTCACTCTATCAAGAATCATGATGTCACTTCCATCATATAGGAGGGATAGATCTCATCTACATCACTCACATCCCTCCACATAATTTGTTACATACCCAGTAATCGCCTTTATAGTCCACCCAGTTACGGGTGACGTTTGATGAAGCCAAAGTATGCAACTCCTTATGTAGGGAACCATGGTGACTTCAGGTCCAAGGACCTATAGTTGTACTAATAGTCACATGAGAAAGTATATGACACTCATATAACGATCTATGATACTTTCTCATGGCGGGTCATTCAGTATACATTCTCCAATGCATACCCATGTGTCAACTTGATATCTCTATATCCATGACCTGTGAGATCAAGTCATCGAGTTGACCTACATGCTAGTCTCAATGCATTAACATTATCCCTGAATGTTAATACTTGACTAGGAATGATTATGAGTAGTGTTCTCTATATCATCTCACTATCAATTCAACCAATCGATTGATATAGATAAGAACCTTCTACTCAAAGATGCTATTATACCTAGTTATTTGACACCAATACAAGTAAGTATAATAATCATAATGAAATGTCTTTATAAATATATATGAATATGATACATCGAGTCCATACAATAATCATCATATGATTGGCTCTAGGGCTCTAACTTACAGTTCTGACGCACATCTACTTATATTTCCTGAGCATAATCTATGTTTATTGCACCCTATTTCATTGTAATATCATATTTCCATTCCTTTTGTTCAAAGATCTACTCTTTTCTTATTTTGATTGATAGGACGTGATTTGGAGCAAAAATGAAGCTTAAATGGGGTCTTTAGCTTCCAAAGTTTCCGAGCCATGTGGAACTCACACCAGCATGTGAAAATCAAGTTTTTCCCATATTCTAGCCATGTGAAATCCAAACAGTTGTGTGAAGGTCGTGTGGAGGCTATGTGGAGTTCGTATGGAATCCACACGACCGTGTGAAGGCCGTGTGGAATTTTCAACATTACAGACCGAAACTAAAATGGCCATATATTTGTACTCGGTTGTAGTTATGGGATGTTCTTTATATCAAAATTTAGATAACTTCAAGATCTACAACTTTTTTGAAAACTTCAATTAGAGAAAACCCTATATTGAAGGTCTAATAGATGTTGCAATGAGACATAGCCATGTAGAACCATGCAAAGGGCCATGCAAGTGATGTGTGAAATTCACACGGTCGTGTCAATCCACACGAGCCGTGTGGAAGTTCCAGAAAATAAGAATACTTTGGCCATGTGGACTACATGGTCGTGCCACCAGACCAGAGCTAAGGCAGCACATGATCATGTGAATTCACATGGTCGTGTCACGGTTCGTGCAAGGGTTGTGCAAAGTGCTATAAAAGGAGTTGTTCTACCCTTTTTTAATCATCTAGGATTTGGGGAAGGGTTCTCCCCATTGGAGGAGCCCTATGCTTCATCCTCGCTCATCTCTGCCGATCTATCTACCTCCAGAGCATGGGAACACTTCCAAAGATGTCGGGCTTCAAGTATAAGCACTCTCCTCTCTCTATTTCTTTGCTTTGAGTTGTAGATTTCTATTTTCATTGTATTTTGGATTATAATCCCTTGCGATAGAGTAGATCTCTAGATCTAGGATGTAGGAAGTAGTTGTGATGTGATTGTGATGTATAAACTATGTATTTGGATATTTTCCTATGCAATGAAGTGTTTATTATCATGTTCTACGTGTATTATGCCTTGTATGTGTTTGACGAAATGTGTGGAAGGTCAATTCATGTAGATGTAGGGTTTTGATCACCATATAGAGGAAGAGCCTTGGATTGTAAGAACATGAACCTTGTGATAGAAGGTATCCCTTACTATCAATGACATTTCCTCGAAACGGGGATCAATTCCCTACAAGGAAAACTAATTTGAGTTTAGAGGGTTCTCCCAAATTAATATTAGGAAATGAGTTATGTAATCTAAGAACGTATGATCGGGGGGACCTTGTGACAGAGGGCCACCCTTTAATCTGACTTCCTAGGTTACCTCTTCTACTTAATTGTATTAATCTACCATTAGGAACTAAATCGGATAACTATAGGAACGTATGACCGGGGGGCCCTGTGACAAAGGGTAACCCTTTAACCAAAATTTCTAGAGTTGCTTCTTTACTTAATGGCGTTATGACTTGGGTAGACTCTTTGGTTTGATCTATGTGGGGTTGTGGCGAACTTTAGTTAGAATCCCTACACGTGTATAAGCATGGAGTTAGGTAGATGAACAATGTATAGAGATATTAACTAGCATCATAACGAAATCGAAATCCTACCATCTATCCATCCCCAAATCCAACTTCACTCTCTTATTTCTTTTCTCTCATCCTTAACCTTTTTCTTACTTACTCTCTTTCTCAACCAACGTTTCATTTGTCAAGATAATTCGCCGAACGAAGTTAACTAATGCTTAATCAACAGTCCTTGTGGTTTCAATATCTTTTTATTACTGACGATGAAACTGTGCACTTACGGTTGTGTAACACCTACCTCAACATTACAATCAATTTTAGATGGATCATTAAAATTTGGACTACAATTGCATACAAAATGTTAAGCATACTTCCCAAATAAATCAGAGTTCGTCATAGTTTCAGGATGATTCATCATTAGATAAACCACATCATTTACAATCAGATGAACTGACTGACTGGGAGGACTCCCAAGATCCAAACACTCCTACTCCTAGTCAGATGAAGACCACAACACAAGATTCTAAAGTGATAATGGTGCAATAGGGGATCCTAGCTCTACAATTATTGAAACAAATTTCTAATAATGTTGTTTCTTCTATTGATAATTTTAATGTTAGTAGACTCTTCACTACTTATAATGATGATGTGGTGGATAAAAGTGTAGGGACATGTACTATAGAGGAAATGTCCCAAGGATCACCCCCTTTGGTCGCACAACCAATTGATATAATAAAATTTGTAAGAATGGAATTGGTTGATGATAAATGTATAGGGACTTGTGCAATGGAAGAAAAGCCCCAAGAATCACCACTTTTAGAGACACTTCCACCTGAGCTAGTGCTAGAACCAGTACTTTATTTAGAGGAAGTCATATCCACATGTCTAGAAATTTCAGGTATCTCTCAGTAAAGCAATGTTAGTATTTCTTGTGATCTTTTAAAAAATTTTATAGAGGTATCTATATTTGACTTTGTTGGATGTGATTCAGTTTTTATTTCTTATTCTGCTTATCTTGATATGATTTTTACTCTATCTCATATAACATGCTTGTAGGAGATTTATTTTTCTTTTGGGTATGCATAGTTCACTTGGGCTAGAAATTGGAAGCTCAGTTTGAACCTTCTTCCACCATATAAATGAACCTCCAAGAAGACGAAGATGGAGTGAGCGGTACTTCACTTTATAGCTCTTATTTTAAAAGCTCTCTCCATAATAAGAGCCTTTGGTAGGAGGGTGTTGAAATATCTTATCCCTCCAAGAGCAAGATTTAGATGAATCCAATAAGGTGGTCGAGCTAATAACCTTAAACAAACGCTTCTTGGGAGGCAATCCAAGTTCAATCTTTCTTTCATTTTTGTTTTAGTTTCTTTCTAGTTTCTTTACTTCGTGTTTAATAACTCTAGTGCCTCTACTTAATTTTTTCTGTCTATTTATTTTTATAGAATTCAAAGTTATGAAGGAATGTGAGCACTAGATAGAGGAGTATCTTCAAGCACATGAATGTCAACCATTTGGAGTTCATCACTTGGTAACTTCTCTAACTTCAAATACCTCCTCCATATTTTATTTCTAATTTTCATTGGGACAATGAAAAGTTTAAGCCTGTGGGGATGTTTGGGTTTAGATTAGTGTTTGTCATATTTCTTAGTTTTTGCACATTTCTCTTTGCATAATAAAATTTTTTCTAGTTACATCATTCATCACATCATGATTATTTATTCCTTAATACAAAATACTAGCACGTTTATTCTAGATTTCATGTGGTTTATTGGTCACTTATTGTGCTAGTATGTTTAGTGATCTATCTTTTTCTATCTATAATAGCATGAAGTGAGCAATATTTTTACTGTAAGAGTTTAAGTATTGGCCTTGTTTTAGGATTTCTATACACTATGCCTAGTTTTAATGGTTGATAATTATGAAAATAGTCATGATTCATAGAATTAGACTAATACCTGTGTTTCTAAGGTGATCTCTTAATTATATTTTGGTTACTGGATGACCTCGAATTATGGAAACTCACTTGGAAAAATTAAAATCCCTGCATTTGCATATATATTTGCATATGTGATTAGTGCTTCACCTTATAAAGCACCCAAAAAAAAAGAAAAAATATATGAATAAGGGATAAAAAATAGTTGTCATGAGTGAAAACTAACAATTTACCCCTTTGAGACTGAGTCAAGTTACTGGGGAAATAAATGTTATGTGTCACGCCCTAGTTAGTCCCTGTCCGAAGAAATTTCGACAGCATCTCCCCTGTACGGGTGACAATATGAATCCAGAATACATATATCTATACATTGGCCCACACGGCCGGAACAATACAATACAAATAAGAAACAAACCACGCAATTTATATCAACATTTCAGACAGTTCAACATATACTCAATCCACGCAGTTATATAAAGGAAGACACAGCGTAGATATATGTAAACATCCTACTCCACTACAATGAAGAAAACAAATCCACGAAGTAATGAGAAAATCCGCAGCGGAAAACCAAAAGTAGTAAACCCAAGTGTTCGATATAAAGTCCACAATACAAGAGTCTCACATCACAAGTATAAAACGACATAGAACGGAAATAAAAGTCGACAATGGAGAATCATCGACACATGGGGGCTAGCGACTGGAATATCTCCCAACGGCATCAACCTGAAAGGTAGTAATAAAACGGTGTGAGTCCAAAGAACTCAGCAGGTAATCAAATAGATATGTACAGCAACATATAACTACCAGTAATAGCCTATGGTACAACCTCCTAAACCATAGCACCTATAGTACAGTTTCCTAACAGTATAACAGATATGCATAGCTAAATAAACTGTAGTAACTAACAGTAAGCATGTAATACAGTTTACAGCAAGAATAATAATAAATGCATAACTGAAATAAACTGTACTCACCTGCGAGGCTTGTGCAACTGACTGCGAACATACACAGATAAAAATAGTCAGAGCAAAAGCAAATAACCTGTATGCATGTCAATCATATGCAATCACCAAAATGCATCAATCACAAATAATGTAATCTGTGTATATGATGCAAATGACATGTCCTGGTCACCCCTACTGCCATGCTCAGCCGTCTCACATGCAATGGCGAGACCGAGTGGGTAGGGCTATGACAACCGTGCACTCTACCGTCACTACCCTGATGAGTGACAGAGTGGATGGGCTGCTGTCGGAGTACACCTATCCACCTACTCCAAACATAGTGAGGGAGCGCAATGCTCTCATCTCCCGGTACACAATGACAGGGAGGGACCCCGGCGTGCTACCACGCTCCTATCACGCTACCCATGAGCGTCCTAGTGGAGCACCACCGGGCAATCTGCCATACACACCCTGAGTGCTGTGCCACTACCCATGTAGTGGTCACGTTTTGTGTAGGCCCATGTAGTCGGCCGACGAGCTGAACAATAATGGAGTCGTCAATCGCTCAGCATGCAATCATGTAATATGGTGAATGCGGCTACAGTATGTCATACCTGACCATATCCTCCTTCATATGTGTAGGTGCCAAAAAGATAAACACATATATAAAAAGAATAATAAACAACTTGAATCCAACATCACATATCTAACATATCTATCAACTAATCCAGTATAGAGGGAAGCACAATAAATACCTCAATCTCTATGAACACAGATAAACATAGCCAGAAAGAAAAGCAGGACAGACTAATGTATAGCAACTAACAGTATAAGCATGTATCAGGCATCAACCAAACTAAACCCAGAGAAAGTACTAAACTACCAATCACTAGTAATTATATATAAACTATACATATCATAAGACAATATCGAAAAGATAAGTCAAAGGGTACCCGTCTCAAATAGAAGGTACAGTCAATCCAAATCCGAAGTCGAGATGCCCATCTCGAATCAGAGTCATGTGTAAACAAATACATTTACTTTTATTTAGCTAGAATACAAACAAATAGTTAAATAAATCCTAAATAGAAATTTAGGGATAAACCCTAAACCATATCCCTCAACTTTTCTAACGGTTAATTAGGGTCAATTATCTTAACCCCAAACAACCCTTTAGATAGAAATCCAAAACCTAAATCCATAAAACCTAATTAATCTACACAACCTAATGATGATTAATTATTAATAGGTATCAAGATCATACCTAATCATCTAACACATGAACATCTAACAAATATCCAAATTTGAAACCTGATCTACAATATGTTCCAACCAAAATTCAATTCAAACCTAACCCTAAATCAAAACTACACATGTATCAAAAATTTCTACACATACCTCAATTCCCAGCTACTGTTGATGCTGGAACAAGGAGAGCTGAACCAAGAACACCCATGTTACACAATTCTAAATCCACAGAAACAACACTTGCTGGAAAATCCACTCCTTTGTTCAGATCAAATATAAAGGAGATCACGGATTCAACCAACAACCTAATTTCGAAAACCATTTGTGCACCTTACCTCTCCCTCTTACTATCTGTGATGACCTAGGATCCGACAATGTTGCTACTGGAAGCCCTAAAGCCAATTCCACAGCATCATCTTGACTCCCTCGATTGAATGTCCTTCTCTAGGCGATCAGATTGCAAGAAAGATCGATCTGTTTAGCACCGGCAGAGGGATAAAGACAACCAAGGAAATAGATCTGTCACGATCAACTCGAGTGATCACTGGAAATGGTGCATCGGTGACCTAGGGCAAAGGTAAGAGAGGAAAGAAGAAAGGATTGGCGACAGTGTGAGTCGGAGAGAACCGAAAGAAGTAGGATCGGTTACTTACCACCAGAGCCCTAATTGCCTCCTCCACGTCGGCGATCGAGTGGATCTGGCTCGATCTAATGGCGTCGGCTATCAGCTAGAGGAGACGCGACGCCGTGTCTATGACCCAAAGAGGAAGAGTGTCGGCCGGATCTGAGATCAATAGGCGTCGATGCCGGCGGAGAAGGATCGCTGTAGCTGGAGCCTTGCTCCCGTCGCCATCGCCCGTCCGCGAGAGAGAACAGAGCAGGAAGGCTTTGGCGCAGAGGGAAAAGAAAGGTCGGGATCGGGGAAACGCCGTTTGGGAGAAGGAAATAAAAGAAAAAAAGAAATTTATATAATCAACATTTCCTCGCTTAAACGGGTATCCAAAACAGGCTTTATCTGAACCCGAAATTGATCCCTTCAAAACCCGTCTTACGAGCTCCGAAAAATTCCCAGAAAATTTCTAAAAATTCCGAAAAAAATTCTATAAGGCTATTTCCCAAATAGCCTTATTTATTTAAATTTTTCGATATCTTACATTCTCTCCTACTAATAAAATTTTAGTCCCCAAATTTTGCTATAACCAGCAGCAAACACTAGAATATAACCATACAGTATAAATGCTGAAAGGAACTCTAACCCACATACCTCAAGTAAACAAATGGGGGTATCGAGCTCGAATCGTATCCTCCATCTCCCACATAGCCTTCTCGTCAGAATGATGCTGCCATCCGACTTTAACCAGCCGGACCGTCTTGTTCTGCAGTTAACGCTCTCTGTGGTCCAGAATCCATACTGGAACCTCCTCGTAAGTAACGTCAGGCTGAATGGGAACCGATATAACTGACAGTACATGTGCTGGATCAGATACGTATCTCAGTATTGATACATGGAATACATCGTGAATGCCAGCTAGAGATGGTGGTAGCGCCAGGCGATAAGCTACTGCTCCAATCCTCTCCAAGATCTGGAATGGCCCAATATATCGTGGAGCTAACTTACCTCGAAGACCAAATCTCTTCACCCCTTTCGTGGGTGAAACTCTCAAAAATACATGATCACCAATAGAGAACTCCAGGGGTCTCCGTCGCCGATCAGCATAACTCTTCTGACGATCGTGAGCCTCTGACATCCTCCGTCTGATAGTACGAATCAACTCTGCCTCCTGCTGAGCTCTCTGAGGTCCTACCAACTGAGCCTCCCTAACCTCTTCCCAGAGGGTGGGTGTCCGACAAGGTCTACCATACAACGCCACAAACGATGCCATCTAGATAGCCGAATGATAGCTGTTGTTATAGGCGAACTCCACCAAGGGCAGGTGGTCCTCCCAACTGCCTACGAAATCCATAACACAAGACCTTAACATGTCCTCTAAAGTCTGAATGGTCCACTCTGACTATCCATCTGTCTGTGGATGGAATGTCATACTGAAACAGAGTTGTGTGCCCAAGGCCTGCTGCAGATTCTGCTAGAACCGGGACGTGAATCGTGGGTCTCTATCTGATATAATACTCAAAGGAACACCATACAACCTGATAATCTCACAACAGTATAACTCTGCTAATCGATCCAGAGAATTAGTCTTCCGGATCACTATAAAATGTGCGGATTTGGTTAATCGATCAACGATTACCCAAATCGCATCATGGCCTCGTCGAGTCCTAGGTAATCCCACCACAAAATCCATAGTAATATGCTCTCATTTCCACTCTGGAATAGGGATCCTCTGAAGTAAACCAGCAGGTTTCTAGTGCTCAGCCTTCACCTGCGGACAGACAAGACATCTAGCTACAAAAATCTGCGATGTCTTTCTTCATACCGTTCCACCAGTAGGAACGCCTCAAATCCCGATAAATACGGGTCCCACCTGGGTGGATAGCAAATCTAGAACGATGAGCCTCCTGAAGTAACTCCTCCATGACCGGGTGAGACTGAGGTACACATAATCTGCCTCGGAAATAAACAATACCCTCATCATCTCGTGTAAAATCAGTCTGCGGTCCGGAAGCTATCTGGCTGCTAATGAACTGTAAATGCTGATCTCTGGCCTAGGCCTCTCGAATCCTCATCCTGATCGACGATTGAGCAACCATGGTAACAAGAACACTCTGCTCTGTCCGATCAAGTCCGTGACTAAAACTCGGTGACAAGCTAAAGTCCCTCTGGACTTCCTACTATGTGCATCAACAACCACATTAGCTTTACCCGGATGGTAGCTAATAGTACAATCATAATCCTTCAGGAACTCCATCCATCTCCTCTGTCGGAGATTGAGTTCCTTCTGTGTGAAAATATATTTGAGACTCTTATGATCAGTAAGAATCTCAAATGTAATACCATAAAGATGATATCGCCAAATCTTCAAAGCAAAGATAATAGCGACTAGCTCTAAATCATGTACTGGGTAGTTCTTCTCATACTCCTTCAACTGATGAGAAGCATAGGAGACTACCCTACCATGCTGCATCAAAACAATGCCCAAGCCCTGAAAAGATGCGTCTGTGTAAAGTATGAATCCGTCATCACCAGACGGTAAAACCAAAACTGGTGCTGATACTAATCTCCGCTTCAGCTCCTGAAAGCTGGTCTCACAAGCCTCTGACCAAGTGAACTTCACGCCCTTTCTGGGCAGGCGTGTCAATGGCATAGCAATACTGGAGAAACCCTCAACGATTCGTCTGTAATATCCAGCCAATCCTAAGAAACTGCGGATCTCCTAGACTGACTTCGGCTGATCCTAGCTAGTGATAGCCTAGATCTTCTAAGGATCTACTGAAATACCTCGGCTAGACACCACGTGTCCCAGAAAACCAACTGAGGATAGCCAAAATGTACACTTGCTGAACTTCGCATACAGATGATGTCGTCGCAGAGTCTCCATGACTATGCGAAGATGCTGTGCGTGCTCCTCCTCAGAACGCGAATAGATCAATATATCCTTGATAAACACAATAACAAACTGATCTAGGTACTCCAGAAAGATACGGTTCATTAGATCTATAAATACTGCAGGAGCATTGGTAAGCCCAAATGGCATTACCAAAAACTCGTAATGTCTGTATTTGGTGCGAAATGCTGTCTTTTGAATATCAGAATCTCTGACTCTCAGCTAATGATATCCAGACCGCAGATCAATCTTAGAATACGCTGATGTATCTTTGAGCTGATCAAATAGATCCTCAATCCGTGGCAAGGGGTACTTATTTCTGATAGTCACTACATTCAGCTACCTATAATCGATGCACAACCTCATAGTACCATCCTTCTTCTTGACGAATAGTACAGGAGAACACTAAGGCGGAATACCATGGGGTTCTCCACAAGGACACCGGAATGCTCCTGCTCGTGCATGCCATATGCAGCTTCTGCAGGAGAAGTTGTCCTCTGCTGACGATGAGAAGATTGGGCTTTCGACCCTCCTCGCTGAGTCCCGGACTGACCAGACTATCCTCTCAGAACAAAAACCCCGGAAGCAACATGCTGAGCCTTCAGCTAATAGTCTCGGCTCACGTGCCCAGGCAGTTTACAATAATAGCAAACTGACTGTCCCAGGTGCATGCAGAGGTGATGTGATCTCGGGATCGACATCGGGTGCAGTGAGTCACTAGTGGATAGTTTCCGGTTTTGCTGAGAAGACCGGGAACGTCCTGATGAAGATCGTCCTGACTTATGAGGTGGGCCAAATGACCCAGAAGTACCCTGACCCATCTGAGTACGACTACTCTACTGTTGTCCCGTAGTTTGTGACTGCTGGATCTGTCCGGAAGTTCGATCAGTCTGCTTCCTCTTCTTGTCTGCACTCACTCTATGATGAGAAGACTCAATCATACGAGCTCTATCCAGTGCCTCTGTGTATGATGAACTACCAAGACCAGCAATCTTCACCTGAAGATGCCCGTCCAGTCCCTGGACAAACTGAAGCCTACGAGATCTATCATCGGTATCCAACTCAAGACAGAATCTGACCAATCGATTAAATTCATCATTATACTCCATCACTGAGCAGTTATTTTGCCGAAGACTCAGAAAATCCTGCATACGTGTCATCTAATATGCGCGGGGAAAATACTGACTCTCGAATGCCTCTCTAAATCTCGCCCATGTAATATGCTGCTCGCTTATAATCGAGCGCTGCATGTCCCACCAGATCTCTACCTCGTCTCATACCTCAAGTACGCAGTAGTAGGCATGACTGGAGGGGGTGCCGGGTATACTGAAGGTGATACCACTAGTGGTACAGTCGAGGTATGTACCTTTGACATCGGAACCGTCGGGGTCTTATAATCCGACGTGCCTATAATATCCTGATGAGTCTATCCCTGACGGACAGGTTAGACCCTATAAGATCTCTCTGGAGACTCTATCTCTGGAGAATCTATCGCCCTCTTATGGGGGTGACCACGTCTCGATACTGGAACACGTGTATGTGTCATATCTGAAAACAAAATGTTACCCAGATATCACTACAGGTATAAAAACAATAAAATTACCTAATTTACCTATTTGCCGTCCGGAGATGTCCTGTCGCTACTTAGCCCCATGAAGAACCTCGTCAAAATACCTCGGAATTCCTAAATGAGAAAATCGACGGAAATCCGTACAATCCAAAAATATCCAGATACGCTAACAAACTCCAGGACACAAAAATTTGAAATCGAAGCCTAGCTCTGATACCAAATAAATTGGTATCAGATAAACCTCGAAAATCCAAAACAAAGAGCAAGTATCGTGTAACTTGGCTCTGATACCAAATAAATTGGTATTAGAAAAAATCTCGAAAATCCAGAATGCCTAGCAAGTATCGTAAACTGGCTCTGATACCAAATAAATTGTCACGCCCCAGGTAGTCCCTGTCCGAAGAAATTTCGGCAGCATCTCCCCTGTACGGTGACAATATGAATCAAGAATACATATATCTATACATCGGCCCACACGGTCGGAACAATACAATACAAATAAGAAACAAACCACATAGTTTATATCAACATTCCACACAGTTCAACATATACTCAATCCACACAGTTATATAAAGGAAGACACATCGTAGATATATGTAAACATCCTACTCCACTACAACGAAGAAAACAAATCCACGAAGTAATGAGAAAATTCGCAGCGGAAAACCAAAAGTAGTAAACCCAAGTGTTTGATATAAAGTCCACAATACAAGAGTCTCACATCACAAGTATAAAACGACATAGAGCGGAAATAAAAGTCGTCAAAGGAGAATCATTGACACATGGGGGCTAGCGACTGGATTATCTTCCGACGGCATCAACCTGAAAGGTAGTAATAAAACGGTGTGAGTCTAAAGAACACAACAGGTAATCCAATAGATATGTTGTTTGCTAGAGCCCTAGAGCCAATCATTTGATGATTGTATTATGGACTTATTGTATCATATTTTTATATTAATAAAGGCATTTGTTTGGTTATTATAGTTACTTGTATTGGTGCCAAATAAACTAAGTATAATAACGTCCTTGAGTAGAAGGTTCTTACCTATATCAATCAATTGGTTGAATCGATAGTGAGATGATATGGGGAACACTACTCTTAATCATTCCTAGTCGAGTATTAACATTCAAGGACAATGTTAATGCAATAAAACTAGCATGTAGGTCAACTCGATGACTTGATCTCACAAGTCATGGATATAGAGATATCAAATTGACACATGGGTATACATTAGAGAATGTATACTGAATGACTCGCCATGAGAAAGTATCATGGATCGTTATATGAGTGTCATATACTTTCTCATGTGGTTATTAGTATGACTACTAGTCCTTAGACCTGAAGTCACCATAGATCCCTACATAAGGAGTTATGTACTTTGGTTTCGTCAAACGTCACCCGTAACTGGGTGGACTATAAAGGCGATTACTGGGTATATAACAAATTATGCAGAGGGATGCGAGTGATGTAGATGGGATCTATCCCTCCTATATGACGGGAGAGACATCGGTATTCTTGATAGAGTGAGACCACGAAGTGCATGGCCATGCCCAAATTAGTCAATATAGGATATTGAGCTCATTTGATTTAGTGAGTCTACTTGGAGTTCAAGATTTAGATTGGTCAGAGGATGACACGGTCTATGCCTCACATTGACCAATATAGATGTCTAGGATAGAAGGACACTTGTCATATATTGTGAGGAGTCACAATTAGTAGTCACAAGGTGATGTTGGATCTCAACATTCTTGTAACTTGGGTAGTAATGATGTGTTGCTAGATACCGCTCATTACTTATGCTCCTAAATGGGTTTAGGGCATTGCCAACGTTACAAGAACCTATAGGGTCACACACTAAGGACAATTAGATGGAGATTAGGTTCATATGATGAACCAAGAGGATTAGATTCATTTGATGAATCAAATTGGATTAAGAGTAATCCTAATTGGGCTAACTTGAGTTCGACTCAAGTTGATTCATGTGTTCAATGAGTCTAATTTAGATTATGACTCATTGAATCAATTTAATTAAATGAATTATATTCATTATAATAAGTTGGCTTGAATCAAATGGTTGGATTCGATCAACCATGGAAGAGATTTGGTCAAGTTTGACTTGACTTGAGAGGTAGATAAAAGTCAATTTTGACTTGACTTTATGCCACCTCATTGGTGAGTTGGCATTGATGTGGACCAATGATGTTACTCCACATCATCATGGGTGCCACCTCATGGAAGTTACAAAGCCATTTTCTTTAATAGCTTCACATTAATTGCACTTAATGCAATTTTTGGGAGTTACACAACTTGAAAGTGGCCGGCCACTTTTGAATGGGAATAAAATTGATTTTCCTCATTCAAGTGCATTATTCCTTCTTCTTCCTCTTGGACCTCTCTTCCTCTCCCTGACCTCCTCAACTTGGCCGAACCACACATAGGTGCTAGCACACCTCTTTGTGTATTTTTCTCCACCTAAAAGTCCGTGTGGATACTTCTAGAGGAGTATCTATCTTGATACTCTAGAGATCCGACACAGTTTGGACGAGCGGGAACGCGAAGTGCTTCGCTTCAAAGGTATAACTTGTTTCATGTAGATCTAGGAGTAGATCTAAGTAGGAACTCGTACTCGTAATTTAGTTTTGAAATCTTTTCTTCGCACGAGATCCGTTGGCTAGGGTGATTCGGGGTTTCCGCGACGCGAAAAAGCGGTTTTCGCGGCCCGAAAAATCCAACAGTGGTATCAGAGCCACGTGCGAAGCGAGTACGAGTTTAGATTCGTATTTTTATGAAAAATATAAATCAGTAAACTTTCTGTAAAATCATGTTTTTTTATAGTTTTAATGGGTATTTTTCTCGTAGAAGCGAAGCACAAGTGTTTCAGTACTTGTAGGTTTCGACTACCGAGAAGAATTTTCTAAATGGCAAAGTTTCACCCCAAAATTTTTTGGGACAGCAGGCTAAGGTGATCTTGGATCGCTTAGGAGCAACTCGCGATGGTTAGATCGCGGGTAGGGGTACTGCCCCTAACCCCGCAAGGGGATTTGCTCCGCGATTGCGCCCGAAATCGCTAATCGGGACCGCCGGGAAAATTTACTCATAAAATCTGTAAAATTACAGAAAATTTTGAAAAAAATGTATAATTTTGAATTATATATTATTTTTGTGATAGTCATGGCCCAAAGACCCAATTCGATTGGACAATTGTGTTGTAATTCATAATACGGTCTGCGTGCCGTTATGTGATGTGCGTGCTTGTATTTTATTTTTTTATTTTATTTTCGTGACCTGCGCGTCGTGCCTTTCTCTTATATTCTGGTTGTAAATTAGATTTAGACTCGAATGTAACTCGAGTTTCAAAATTGTAATGTAATTTTGAAGCGGTGGAAGGTCCACACGAGACGGAGTTACGAGAAGGGCGCGAGCAACACAAGGTGGTCAAAGGAAGAAGCTTGAGAAGCTGTGACCTTAGGTTGACCATCCGATCTTCTCATTGGCTTGAGAAGATCGTAGTAG
This sequence comes from Zingiber officinale, assembly GCF_018446385.1. NCBI lineage: Eukaryota > Viridiplantae > Streptophyta > Magnoliopsida > Zingiberales > Zingiberaceae > Zingiber > Zingiber officinale. Next base: position 45,500,812 of record NC_056006.1, read on the forward strand.
GGCCATGACACAATCACAAAATAGTTTAATTAATTGCTTATATGTATGTGATGCATGCTAGTTAATTAAGTAATTAATTAGTGCCTAGCGATTAGATTTGATCTAAATCGTGCACATGATGCACCCTTCGATTAGATTAGATCTATCGAGTATATGATACGCATCATCGTTTAGATTAGATTTAAAACGCGTCAACTCGTAATGCCTACTATGCCGAGATACCTACCACTACCTCGATCGCATGCTGTTGTTGAATCTGCCAAAGCAGAGCAAGACATACTATCTTGGTAGGGTACGGAGGGACAATCTTGGTCCCGCCTATCAACGCATGGGTGAATACAAACTCAATTAGATTGAGTATTCCTAGTTTACTCGGTTGGATCGAGTACAACTATAGGCATTCTTCCAATGGTTGGAAAGGTAGGACAAAATCACGTTTATATTAATTCTCGGGCGTATTAGCCAAAGCTAACTCGAGTTTTAATATAAATGAGGATTTTATCCTATAAACAAGAGTTGCATAGAGATGTAATTGGTAATCGTTACCTACCGATCATACTAAGTCTTGGGCGTATTAGCCAAAGCTAACTCAAGGGTTAGTATGATGTGGATCTTGTCCCACATGAATTATAGAATTCAGTGGGAGCATCATTTAGTTAAAGGCCTAATTAAATGATTAAGAATATGATACTTATTTCTGCATTTATTTCTGTTGTAGAATTTCCATGACGTCGAACACGAACACCTTCTCCCTACGATCTGTCCTCGAGAAGGACAAGCTCAATGGAGCAAACTTCCTGGACTGGTACAGGAACCTGAGAATAGTTCTCACCCAAGAACGTAAACTGTACGTTCTGGAGCAGCCCATTCTGGAGGCTCCTCCTGCCAATGCCCCGCGAGCTGACAAAGATGCTTACAAGAAGCATGAAGATGACGCATTAGATGTGTCCTATCTAATGCTCGCGACCATGAACTCTGAGCTTCAGAAGTAACATGAGTTAATGGGCGCTTATGATATGGTTGAACATCTTCGTCAGTTGTATCAAGGACAAGCAAGGCATGAGAGATTTGAGATCTCAAGGGCACTGTTTCAGTGCAAGATGTCAGACGGGGCTCCCGTAGGCCCATATGTACTCAAAATGATTGGGTACATAGAGAACCTACAAAGGTTGGGGTTCCCTTTTGGCCAAGAGCTGGCTACTGACCTGATCTTGCAATCCTTGCCGGATAGCTACAGTCAATTCGTTCTAAACTACAATATGAACGAGATTAACAAGCCACTGCCCGAGCTGCATAGCATATTATGAACTGCTGAGCTAAACCTTAAGAAGGCTAAGCCCAACACTGTTCTGATGGTTCAGAAACATAAGGGCAAGGGCAAGCCCAAAGGTAAGGGAAAGTCCCTAAATAAGGGCAAAGGCAAGGCACTGAAGCCTAAAGGAGGGGTCGCCAAGGATGCTACCTGCTTCCACTGCGGTCAGACCGGGCACTGGAAGAGGAACTGCAAGGTATACACGGAGGATCTTAAGAAGAAGCGAAATGAGACTTCCACTTCATGTATATATGTTATAGAAGTCAATCTATCTATTTCTACATCATGAGTATTAGATACTGGATGTGCTTCTCACATTTGTACTGATGTGCAGGCGCTGAGAAATAGCAGGGCATTGACAAAGGGCGAGGTGGACCTACGAGTAGACAATGGAGCACGGGTTGCTGCTGTTGCTGTAGGGACTTACTTTCTATCTCTGCCCTCTGGGCTTGTACTAGAGTTAGTCGATTGTTGTTATGTGCCTGCATTAACTAAGAACATTATATCAGTTTCTTGTTTGGACAAGAAAGGTTTTTCGTTTACTATAAAGACCAAATGTTGTTCCGTCTATTTAAACGATATGTTCTATTGTAGTGCACCTCTGATAAACGGACTCTATATTCTAGACCTTGAGAGCCCTATCTATAACATAAATACCAAGAGGTTCAAGTCAAATGACATGAACCAAACCTACCTCTGGCACTGTCGCTTAGGTCATATAAATGACAAACGCTTATCCCAGCTCCATAAGGATGGTATGCTAGACTCATTTGATCTTGAATCATATGAGGTATGCGAGTCATGCCTACGAGGCAAGATGACCAAGACTCCCTTTAGTGGGCACAGCGAGAGAGCAACTGATTTGTTAGGACTCATACATAGTGATGTATGTGGCCCTTTCAATGTTGCTGCTCGAGGCGGTTATAGGGACTTCATCACATTTACTGATGATTTCAGTAGATATGGTTATGTGTACTTGATGACACATAAGTCTGAATCCTTTGAAAAGTTCAAAGAATTCAAGAATGAAGTACAGAACCAGCTTGGCAAGAGTATTAAGATACTTCGATTCGATCGAGGTGGAGAATACCTTAGCCATGAGTTCCGTGACTATCTAGCTGAGTGTGGAATTCTATCCCAACTCACTCCTCCTAGAACACCACAGTGGAATGGTGTATCCGAAAGGAGGAATCGTACACTATTAGATATGGTACGATCGATGATGAGTCACACAGATCTTCCGACATACCTATGGGGCTATGCTCTAGACACGGCAGCTTTTATACTCAACCGAGTTCCATCCAAGGCCGTGATAAAGAAACCATATAGGATATGGACTGGGAGAGATGCCCAGGTGTCTTTCATGAGGATTTGGGGTTGTGAGGCTTACGTTCGACGTCAAGTCTCAGACAAGTTAGGACCCAAATCTAACAAGTGCTACTTTATTGGATATCCCAAGGAAACTAAGGGATATTACATCTACATTCCCAGTCAGCACAAGGTAGTTGTGGCAAAGACTGGGGTCTTTCTAGAAAGGGACTTTGTTTCTAGAAAGACTAGTGGGAGCGCGTTCGATCTTGAAGAAGTTCAAGATGCGAACAATAGCACTGATGCCTCGATGGAAATTGAACTGGAACCACAAAGTGTTGTGGATGATGTTCCACAAGGAGTTGAGGAACAACAACCAGTTCAAGTAGACATACCTCTTCGCAGGTCTGATAGGGTACGTCGTCAGCCTGAGAGATACTCATTTCTCTTGTCTGACCATGATGACATTGTGCTCATAGAGGATGAGCCTACCACCTATCTGGAAGCTTTGATGAGACCAGATTCCGAGAAATGGCTAGAAGCCATGAGATCCGAGATGGAATCCATGTACACCAACCAAGTATGGACTTTGGTTGATCCACCTGAAGGGGTAAAACCCATTGGGTGCAAGTGGGTCTTTAAGAGAAAGACTGACATGGATGGACTTATCTATAAGGGTCGCTTGGTAGCTAAAGGTTTCAAGCAGATTCATGGTATTGACTATGATGAAACCTTTTCTCCAGTAGCGATGTTTAAGTCCATTCGGATCATGCTTGCTATTGCAGCCTACCACGATTACGAGATCTGGCAGATGGACGTCAAAACCGCGTTTCTGAATGGAAACCTACTTGAGGATGTGTACATGACACAACCTGAGGGTTTTGTAGATCCAAAGCATACTAGCAGAGTATGCAAGCTGCATAGGTCCATTTATGGACTAAAGCAAGCTTCTCGGAGTTGGAATCTTCGATTCGATGATGCAATCAAATAGTTTGATTTCATGAAGAACGAAGATGAGCCTTGTGTCTACAAGAAGGTTGTAGGGGATATAGTTGTCTTCCTCATATTGTATGTGGATGACATATTACTCATTGGGAAGGACATCCCTATGCTTCAGTCTGTCAAGAGATGGCTAGGGAGTTGCTTCTCATTGAAGGACTTAGGTGAGGCATCCCGCATTCTAGGGATACAAATCTATAGAGATAGATCTAATAGATTGCTTGGCCTAAGTCAGAGTACATACATTGACAAGGTACTCCTTCGGTTTTCCATGTAGAACTCCAAGAAGGGATTCCTGCCGATGTCACATGGCATGAGTCTTTCGAAGACTCAAGGTCCCTATTCTAGAGAGGAGACCGCATGGATCAGATCCCTTATGCCTCAGCCATAGGATCGATCATGTACGCCATGCTATGTACTCGACCAGATGTCTCGTATGCTTTGAGCATGACGAGCAGATACCAATCAGATCCAGGTGAAAGTCACTGGATAGCGGTCAAGAATATTTATTAAGTACTTAAGAATGACTAAAGAATATTTCTTGATATATGAAGGCGATGATGAGCTAGCTGTAAAGGGTTACAGTGATGCTAGCTTCTAGACCGACCAGGATGACTATAGATCGCAGTCGGGGTTCGTATTTTGCATTAATGGTGGTGATGTTAGCTGGAAGAGTTCGAAGAAGGATACAGTAGCTGATTCTACAACAGAAGCCGAGTACATTGCTGCATCAGAGGCAGCAAAGGAGGCAGTTTGGATCCGCAAGTTCATCACTAAACTTGGGGTGGTTCCTAGCATTGCTGACCCCATTGAGCTCTATTGTGACAATAATGGAGCTATAGCACAGGCGAAGGAACCTCGCTCACACCAGCGGACCAAACACATACTACGGGGCTTCCATCTCATTCGAGAGATCATCGAGAGAGGAGATGTGAAGATTTGCAGAGTACCTATAGATGCTAATATCGCAGATCCCTTGACCAAGGCTTTGGCACAGAGGAAGCATGATGGTCACACTAGGTCATTTGGGCTTAGAGCCTACACTGATTGGCACTAGTGCTAGTAGGAGATTGTTAGCTAGACCCCTAGAGCCAATCATTTGATGATTGTATTATGGACTTATTGTATCATATTTTTATATTAATAAAGGCATTTGTTTGGTTATTATACTTACTTGTATTGGTGCCAAATAAACTAAGTATAATAACGTCCTTGAGTAGAAGGTTCTTACCTATATCAATCGATTGGTTGAATCGATAGTGAGATGATATAGGGAACACTACTCTTAATCATTCCTAGTCGAGTATTAACATTCAGGGACAATGTTAATGCAATAAGACTAGCATGTAGGTCAACTCGATGACTTGATCTCTCAAGTCAAGGATATAGAGATATCAAGTTGACACATGGGTATACATTAGAGAATGTATACTGAATGACCCTCCATGAGAAAGTATCATGGATCGTTATATGAGTGTCATATACTTTCTCATGTGGCTATTAGTATGACTACTAGTTCTTAGACCTGAAGTCACCATAGATCCCTACATAAGGAGTTATGTACTTTGGTTTCGTCAAGCGTCACCCGTAACTGGGTGGACTATAAAGGCGATTACTGGGTATATAACAAATTATGCAGAGGGATGTGAGTGATGTAGATGAGATCTATCCCTCCTATATGACGGGAGAGACATCGGTATTATTGATAGAGTGAGACCACGAAGTACATGGCCATGCCCAAATGAGTCAATATAGGATAATGAGCTCATTTGATTTAGTGAGTCTACTTGGAGTTCAAGATTTAGATTGGTCAGAGGATGACACAGTCTATGCCTCACATTGACCAATCTAGATGTCTAGGATAGAAGGACACTTGTCATATATTGTGAGGAGTCACAATTAGTAGTCACAAGGTGATGTTGGATCTCAACATTCTTGTAACTTGGGTAGTAATGATGTGTTGCTAGATACCGCTCATTACTTATACTCCTAAATGGGTTTAGGGCATTGCCAACGTTACAAGAACCTATAGGGTCACACACTAAGGACAATTAGATTGAGATTAGGTTCATATGATGAACCAAGAGGATTAGATTCATTTGATGAATCAAATTGGATTAAGAGTAATCCTAATTGGGCTAACTTGAGTTCGACTCAAGTTGATTCATGTGTTCAATGTGTCTAATTTAGATTATGACTCATTGAATTAATTTAATTAAATGAATTAGATTCATTATATTAAGTTGGCTTGAATCAAATGGTTGGATTCGATCAACAATGGAAGACATTTGGTCAAGTTTGACTTGACTTGAGGGGAAGATAAAAGTCAAGTTTGACTTGACTTTATGCCACCTCATTGGTGAGTTGGCATTGATGTGGACCAATGATGTTACTCCACATCATCATGGGTGCCACCTCATGGAAGTTACAAAGCCATTTTCTTTAATAGCTTCACATTAATTGCACTTAATGCAATTTTTGGGAGTTACACAACTTGAAAGTGGCCGTCCACTTTTGAATGGGAATAAAATTGATTTTCCTCATTCAAGTGCATTATTCCTTCTTCTTCCTCTTGGACCTCTCTTCCTCTCCCTCTCCTCCTCAACTTGGCCGAACCACACATAGGTGCTAGCACACCTCTTTGTGTGTTTTTCTCCACCTACGAGTCCGTGTGGATACTTCTAGAGGAGTATCTATCTTGATACTCTTGAGATCCGGCACCGTTTGGACGAGCGGGAACGCGAAGGGCTTCGCTTCAAAGGTATAACTCGTTTCATGTAGATCTAGGAGTACATCTAAGTAGGAACTCGTACTCGTAATTTAGTTTTGAAATCTTTTCTTCGCACGAGATCCGTTGGCTAGGGTGATTCGGGGTTTCCGCGACGCGAAAAAGCGGTTTTCGCGGCCCGAAAAACCCAACATATGTACAGCAACATATAACTACCAGTAATAGCCTATGGTACAACCTCCTAAACCATAGCACCTATAGTACAGTTTCCTAATAATATAACAGATATGCATAGCTGAATAAACTGTAGTAACTAACAGTAAGGATGTAATACAGTTTACAACAAGAATAATAATAAATGCATAACTGAAATAAACTGTACTCACCTGCGAGGCTTGTGCAACTGACTGTGAACATACACAGATAAAAATAGTCAGAGCAAAAGCAAATAACCTGTATGTATGTCAATCATATGCAATCACCAAAATGCATCAATCACAAATAATGCAATCTGTGCATATGATGCAAATGACATGTCCTGGTCACCCCTACTGCCATGCTCAGCCGTCTCACACGCAATGGCGAGACCGAGGGGGTAGGGCAATGACAACTGTGCACTCTGTCGTCACTACCCCTGATTAGTGACCGAGTGGACGGGATGCTGTCGGAGTATGTTGGGTTTTTCGGGCTACAAAACCGCTTTTTCGCGTCGTGGAAACCCTGAAGCCCCAAGCCACCGGATCCGTGCGAAGTAGAAATAAAACAAATAATATGAGTATGAGTTTCTAATCTAGATCTACACTAGATTTACAAAGAGGAAACCCTTTATACCTTCGATGCGTGCCCTTTTCGTATCCCGCTCGTCCAAGGAGATATCGGATCTCAAGTTGTCGAAGTAGACAACTCTCTAGAAGTATCCACACGAACTAATTAGGTGGAGAAGACCAAACAATAGGTTTGCTAGCACCTAGATGGTGTTCGGCCAAGAGAGGAGAGGAAGAGCAAGAAGAGGAGCAAGGAAGAAGATGAAGGAATGAATGATAATTACTCACAAAAATGAAACTTCATCATCCATTGAAGTGGCCGACCACATTAAGAGATGTAGTAACCTCCATGGAATGCCAAGAGTCACAACTCTTGGTAACTCCCATGAAGTGGCATCCCTCTTAAGCAACCATGATGATGTGTAGCATCATCATTGGCCCACTCAATGCTAACTCACCAATGAGGTGCCATAAAGTCAAGTCAAACTTGACTCTTCATCTTCCTCTCAAGTCAAGTCAAACTTGACTTAATCTCTCTCATGGTTGATCTAATCCAACCATTTAATTCAAGCCAATTTAATATAATAAATCTAATTCATTTAATTAAATTGATTCAATGAGTCATAATCTAAATTAGACTCATTGAACACATGAATCAACTTGAGTCTAACTCAATTAGCCCAATTAGGATTACTCTTAATCCAATTTGATTCATCACATGAATCTAATCCTCTTGGTTCATCATATGAACCTAATCTCCATCTAATTGTCCTTAGTGTGTGACCCTAGAGGTTCTGTAACGTTGGCAATGCCCCTAAACCCATTTAGGAGCATAAGTAATGAGCGGTATCTAGCAATACATCATTACTACCCAAGTTACAAGAATGTTGAGATCCAACATCACCTTGTGACAACTAATTGTGACTCCTCGCAATATATGATAAGTGTCCTTCTATCCTAGACATCAAGATTGATCAATGTGAGGCATAGACTGTGTCATCCTCTGACCAATCTAAATCTTGATCTCCAAGTAGACTCACCAAATCAAATGAGCTCAATATCTCATATTGACTCATTTGGGCAAGGCCATGCACTTCGTGGTCTCACTCTATCAAGAATATCGACGTCGCTCCTGTCATATAGGAGGGATAGATCCCATCTACATCATTCATATCCCTCTGCATAATTTGCTATATACCCAGTAATCGCCTTTGTAGTCCACCCAGTTACGGGTGACGTTTGATGAAACCAAAGTACATAACTCCTTATGTAGGGATCTATGGTGACTTTAGGTCTAAGGACTAGTAGTCATACTAATAACCACATGAGAAAGTATATGACACTCATATAATGATCCATGATACTTTCTCATGGCGGGTCATTCAGTATACATTCTCCAATGCATACCCATGTGTCAACTTGATATCTCTATATCCATGACTTGTGAGATCAAGTCATCGAGTTGACCTACATGCTAGTCTTATTGCATTAATATTGTCCCTGAATGTTAATACTCGACCAGGAATGATTAAGAGTAGTGTTCCCTATATCATCTCACTATCGGTTAAACTAACCGATCGATATAGGTGAGAACCTTCTATCAAGGACACTATTATACATAGTTTATTTGGCACCAATACAAGTAAGCATAATAACCAAAACAAATGCCTTTATTTATATATATATAAGAATATGATATAATATGTCCATAATACAATCATCAAATGATTGGCTCTAGGGCTCTAACTAACAATCTCCCACTAGCAATAGTGCCAATTAGTGAAGGCTATAAGCCCAATGACCTAGTGTGACCATCATGCTTCCTCTGTGCCAAAGACTTGGTCAAGGGATCTGCGATGTTAGCCTCTGTAGGTACTCTGCAAATCTTCACATCTCCTCTCTCGATAATCTCTCGAATGAGATGGAAGCGCCGTAGTATGTGTTTGGTCCGCTGGTGTTAGCAAGGTTCCTTCGCCTGTGCTATAGCTCCATTGCTGTCACAAAAGAGCTCAATAGGGTCAGCGATACTGGGAACCACCCCAAGTTCAGTGATGAACTTGCGGATCCAAACTGCCTCCTTTGCTGCCTCTGATGCAAAGAACTGTCGTGAGCTTCGAACTCTTCCAGCTCACAGCACCACCATTTATGCAAAATACGAACCCTAACAGCGATCGATAATCATCCTGATCGGTCTGGAAGCTGGCATCACTATAACCCTTTACAGCAAGCTCATCATTGCCTCCATATATCAAGAAATATTCTTTAGTCCTTCTTAAGTACTTAAGAATATTCTTGACCGCTATCTAGTGACTTTCACCTGGATCTGACTGGTATCTGCTCGTCATGCTCAAAGCATACGAGACATCAGGTCGAGTACATAGCATGGCGTACATGATAGATCCTATGGTTGAGGCATAAGGGATCTTATCCATGCGGTCTCTCTCCTCTCTAGAAGAGGGACCTTGAGTCTTCGAAAGACTCACGCCATGTGACATCGGTAGAAATCCCTTCTTGGAGTTCTGCATGGCAAACCGAAGGAGTAGCTTGTCAATGTATGTACTCTGACTTATGCCAAGCAATCTCTTAGATCTATCTCTATAGATCTGTATCCCTAGAATGTGGGATGTCTCACCTAAGTCCTTCATTGAGAAGCAACTCCCTAGCCAGGTCTTGACAGACTGAAGCAATGGGATGTCCTTCCCAATGAGTAGTATGTCATCCACATATAATATGAGGAAGACAACTATATTCCCTACAACCTTCTTGTAGACACAAGGCTCATCTTCATTCTTGATGAAACCAAACTGTTTGATTGCATCATCGAATCGAAGATTCCAGCTCCGAGAAGCTTGCTTTAGTCCATAAATGGACCTATGTAGCTTGCATACTCTGCTAGTATGCTGTGGATCTACAAAATCCTCAGGTTGTGTCATGTACACATCCTCGCGTAGGCTTCCATTCAGAAACACGGTTTTGACATCCATCTGCCATATCTCATAGTCATGGTAAGCTGCAATAGCAAGCATGATCCGAATGGACTTAAACATCGCTATTGGAGAAAAGGTTTCATCATAGTCAATACCATGAATCTGCTTGAAACCTTTAGCTACCAAGAGACCCTTATAGATAAGTCCATCCATGTCAGTCTTTATCTTAAAGACCCACTTACACCCTATGGGTTTTACCCCTTCAGGTGGATCAACCAAAGTCCATACTTGGTTGGTGTACATGGATTCTATTTCGGATCTCATGGCCTCTAGCCATTTCTTAGAATCTGGTCTCATCACAGCTTCCTGATAGGTGGTAGGCTCATCATCTATGAGCACAACGTCATCATGGTCAGACAAGAGAAATGAGTATCTCTCAAGCTGACGACGTACCCTATCAAACCTGTGAAGAGGTATGTCTACTTGAACTGGTTGTTGTTCCTCAACTATTTGTGGAACAACATCATCCACAACACTTTGTGGTTCCAGTTCAACTTCCATCGAGGTTTCAGTGCTATGGTCTGTATCTTGAACTTCTTCAAGATCGAACGTACTCCCACTAGTCTTTCTAGAAACAAAGTCCCTTTCTAGAAACACTCCAGTCTTTGTCACAACTACCTTGTGCCACTACAACAAAAACCCTCATAGACATCAGTTTTCCACCGCTATCTATTACATTTTCGACTGATGTCTATGAAGGCGATGTAAAAGGTCTACCATTTTAGACATCGGATTAAAACCGGTGTAGTATCACTTAACGACACCGGTTTTTGAATCGGTTATTAACCGATGTAGTATCACTTAACGACACTGTTTCATCAACGATGTAAAACTGATGTAATATTATATGTTAATAACACCAGTTTTGGTAGCGGTATATGACCGATGTAATATTAGTTAATGACACCAGTTTTGCAGCGGTGGAAAACTGATATAATATCAGTATTATTTAACGACACAAATTCGATTTCTGAAATAGTGAAAAACTGACAGTATCCAAGAAAATACACAAATATTCACAAATTACACTAATATTCTTCTTCCAACAGTATCCATAAAATACACAAATATTCACAAATTACATAAATATTCTTCTTACAATAGTATCCATAACATACACAAATATTCTTTTTACATCAAAAGCTAATAGATATTGTACACATCAAGGTAGAACATCGTGAGTCAAAAATCAAGCTGAGGCTACATTAAATTATGAGAATCAGAATCTGTTCAACTTACTATACTGCTCCATTCTTCTTGTGCCTTTCATTTCCCTAATCTCAACACTTTTCACCTTCAAATGCCTAGTTTTCTGAGTTAAAACATCCACTGTTCTAATTTGTCAAACAAAAGTATCATTTGGTCTACTTAACTACAACAAAAAACTAAAACAGAAGAATTATACATGCTGTAGAAGTCCTAGAATATCACCATCAGAAAGAAATTGGCATGGGACAATACACGCAATTTACATTCCATGCAAATGCATGCATCATCCAAAGTTTTCAAAAATGAAATACCTTTCCTACTCAAATGTAATCTAGCATGCATTCAACCCACTTGAACTGCACTTCATCAATTTCAACTCTAGAGTACTTGAGATTTGTAAACTGTAAAAACACATAAATAAAATATTAGTAAACCAAGACCAAAAATCATAATTGAAAAAGTAGTAAGAGCACCAGGTAACAAGATGACTAATTTGAATGCTTAAAAAAAGACACATTCATCATTTATCTCAACCACATCATATAGTGATAGATCTATCATTCCTGGGAACTTAATATATTTCAAACCAGAAATTATTGCAACAAAGTTTTCTCATAGTTGCAATTTAATTAATCAGTACTTGATGGAGGTTCAATCTTTTCATATTCAGAATATCATTCAAACGTCCTGGTGTAGCAACAATGATATCAGCTCCACGATCCAACTCTCTTAACTGGGGTCCTTTCTGAGCACCTCCATACAAGCACTAGACAAACATAATAAAAGAAAAGAAAAAAATGCATCACATAAGAAAATATAATTAATACTACTTCTTATCTTGAATTTCCCATGACGGGTACTCAGCATAACCATCTCATTCCATTGTAAAACAATGACATTTTCTAAAGCATAATGGCTACACATAGTTAGTCCCAAGACATCTCTCCATGGTCTCATGGCATAAAATGCTAACTAGTCAACACGAATTTCAAACGTTATCCTCTTCGAGCTAGGCTTATAAAATCATTTCTAAGAACAAACTCGACAAATTCAAGACTGTTCTTTCAACCAGACATAATCTTTGTAGAACTAGAGGAAATCAAATGAAAGATCAGATCATAAATCCCAAGCGCAACAACTGGAACAACGAATATAAGGGATCTATCTACTTGTTCATCTAACATAAGAGAAGTTCAAAGACTACATAGAAACACATCAAGCACCACGGGAAAAGCACAACAGCAGCAAGATTGTAACGCCCCGCCCCTCCTGCTAAGGCGACGGGGGTTACTTGCGACACATACATACTTAACACAGCGGAAGTCTTACTTAGAGAATTTAAAAATCTTTTCTTACTTAAAAATCACCATAGACATAAAGGAACCACATAACATACCTATCATAATTTTTTTTGAGTCTTAATACCCAAACACATACTTAAGGTCATGGAGTCATAAAATGAAAACATCTACATGGCATATTTCTTATTAAACAAAAGCAGGTCTTTTCCTTTTGCAAGTCCACTACCGCACACATCCTTCTAGACCCTCCTGCTGCTCCCCTAGTACATCCATTCCTTGCCTTTATCTGTGGTACAAGAAAGAAAGCTGTGAGCACTCATGGCTCAGTAAGTTCCTTTCCTACTCACAAAAACCGTAAAGCATATTAAAATCACATGTCATAAGGCATAAAGACAAATGTATCATGTCAAGAGCATATTATGGCCAAAACATAACATAATCATCAAACGTATCCTGTCATAGCATAACATCATCATAACTATCATGGCATAATCATAAAGTATAAGCATGGTAAACTCCTAACATATATCATGCAACATATGGAACATGTCTTTTGAAAACTTACACAATACATACTTAAACATAATCTCAACATGATTGGGGCCCCGGCTTGTACCACATACATAAATGCACGTGTCCTATGTAGGTCCAAGGTAGCAAGTCTTGAACCCTACAAGGAATACATACTAGGCCCGTTTCTTAGTCCATCGACCTAGGGGCACTTAGGAGCCCATCCCTAACGAGGCCCGTTTCTTAGTCCATCGACCTCGGGGCGCTTATGGAGCCCACCCTTGGTACAAGCCATACATAAAGTAAAGTAGCATGTCATACATATCATAGTTCTTATTCTTTCATGCATATCATGTTTCTTGACATATCATAAAACATGCATTTTTTTGGGCACACAGCACATGCATGAATCATAGCATACAACATGAACATATCACTTATCTTATCATAAAGCATGTATATTTGGGCACACAGCACATGCATGAATTGTAATGTCCCAAACTAATTAAAAATAATTATTTAATTAGTTCAGGTATAATTAAAATGTAATTTAATTTAAATGGTTAGCTTTAATTTTGTTTAATCAAATAGGTTATAATATATCCGAACTTAAATAAATTTCATGACATAAATATGTATAAAAGTTATAGAAAGGGGACTTGGTGATGTAAACTATAAATTTTGTACGGCTTGGATGAGTATAAAATAAATACATAAGGTTATTAAATACTAAAAGAAAATGGATAAAGGGGTAAATAATTAAATCTAATCTAATTATATTATTTTAAGGAAAAATAAGTATGTGTCTATGATGATTTATCAGGAATTAAGTTGATATGAATTTATGTAGTTTACTGAAATTTTTATGAAATTTTAGGAAATTATTTTAGGTTTTAAGGGATATAATTGGGTATGAGAAAGTCTGTTTAAAGATATCCAATTAAATTAGGAGTTGATAGAATTAATTACCCTAAGTGGGGATTAGAAACCTAAGTATAAGTATAGGTACAAAGGGGTTGCTGAAAACCTTCGCCGCACACCCTCTCCCAAACGCCGATACTTCCGCATCTGGGTACCCACACCAGTGGCGACGAAGCTTGGTGCCATTGACTGAGCTCCGATCAAGCTTCATTCCACGGGCGATCTCTTGGAGAGCTTCGTGATCGAGCACGGCGACTTCCAATCAGCTCGCCGATGGCACAAAACAGAGGGTGAGGGTTTCCGCCGGAGGAACGAGGAGGAAAAGGCAAGTTCACATCCTTGTGATTTCTTGAAATCCATGAGGTAAGGGAGAATAACATAAGAGGTGTTGAAATGTTTATGAATGAGGTTTGCTTGTTCGAATGGTCTGTGAATCCATGTTCTGGGATGATTCTTACTTCGTCAGGGGTTTTCTTCGGGTTTTCGCATGGGGATTGGGAGTCAACCATTGAATGCGGTTTTGGGTTTCGGTGTTTTGATGCTTACTACCGAGAATTGTCGTTTGATTTCTTTTGTGGATGGGTTCCTTGTTCGTGAAGTTTTGTTTTGCTTTGAGGATTCATTGAAGATCTTGCTAGTTTTAGCCAGTAAACTTTATATCGATGAAGTTCATGGACAATGAAATTATCTGTCGTGATTTTCGTAGCGTTCATTCGGCGGTGGTTGGATTTGGGATCTGATTTCTTCCATACTGATAATGATGCGAGTTCTGGATGTTACCTGTATGCGTATATGCCTGACCGAGATGTATATAGTGGAATGAGTTTCGTTTTGAGTTTTCTGTAGAACCTTGGGCTTGGTTTTGGTTCCTGTGAAGTTTTCTGGTCGATTTTGAGGTTGATCTGTGTTCTTCTTGGGTTCTCGAGAGTTTCGGATGGAATGTTGGTTTACGATTTTCCCCCGTTATTCTGCTGTTCTAAATGTATGCCAATCTGATCTCGCAGTGATTTGAGCCTTGTTTTGAGTTGCATGATTAAATTATGGCTTTTCGCCAAGGATATGTTGTGGTTTACTATTGGGATCCGGGTAATAGGAATTCAATTCTTGGTTGATACTAGTTCTGTGATCTAATTCCCTGTATGCTTGCATGTTTTATATCGTGGATTGATCTCTACTATGATAAGTAAGAACATACCGTGATAGGTTCTTGGTTTTGAAATGCATGCTTATATTGTGATACGGATATGGAAAGGTTATTGTGACAGGATATGTTGACTGAAAGAATGAAATAGATATGCAAGATAAATTGTTACAAGATAAGGTAGTTAGTTTATGATTTCCTACATAGCTAATAGAATGGATATGAGCATATGTGGTAGCAGTACGGGATGGGTGACCCGGGATGAGCTCCGGGGGGGGCCCATCCAAACTTGACTGATATGGTTAGCTTCGGCTATATGACTGGATGCATGTTCTCTACGAGGTACCTCTAGGTTCATGGGACTGTTGACTGGCTCTAATTGTGGTTACCGGATATGTGACATATTCACCCTAGTAGCTACGTAGGATTATTTGTGCACAGATTATCTTTCTTTACAATGTTGTAATTAAGTTATGTTTTCTTTTGATATGATCTCTTATTACTAACTCTATTACTTCACGGATGTCTGTTTATTCATATTGGATTGTGCTTGCTGGGTCGTAGACTCATGATGTCTACATTACAGGTGAGGAAGATTCTCTGGATTTGGAAGGCCCTCGGACGGAGTAGACGAGGAGGCGGGATGGATGCATGGTACTGTCCATAGTCTGGGAGTGCGAAGCATACTGGATTCACCGTGAGGGATTTTTGTTTCTTTATCATTCGGGTGGGGATATATGAAGAGATATTGTTATTATTGATAAACATATGTTGATACAGTCATGTCCATTGGTTATGATTAGTTTCCTTAATGGTACTGCAATTTTGATCATTCAAACAGTAGTTAAAGTGGGAGATAAAAAAAAAAAAAAAAAAAAAAAAAAAACTGTGGATGTTTCAGTTGGTATCAGAGCAGTCACTCCTAAAGGACAGTGCGCGCACGCCATCTCGTCAGGAACTCGGCTACTTCTGCCTTCAAGTCTGTAAGAATTAAATTAATAGTCATAAATTTAGCTATGTTTATGTACATACTTGAGATAATGAAGTAGATCAATCCTAATAAAACGAACTGGTTAATATGCAGACTATTAGCAAAGTTTGCCGGTTACATTGTATTAGGTGTTAGTTACTGCTGTCATGCATGTGATTTGTTTTGAACTCTTCACAATGCATCCACTATAATACAAACTAGTTTTAGGTTATACTGGGTTGGGCAAGTAATCTTCCCTTTTGTAGGTACAGGTAGGGCTCTTAGGTGGGTCGTTGTTGGATTTGAGAACGTTGAGTGTGTTCTTGTTTTGCTCAGTGTGTTTTTCTCGGATTCAAGCTTTGCGATGTATTCTTGTGAGTTTTTTTTTTGTGGCCAACGGTGATCGTCTTCCTTCTGGAGCTCGGTTAATTGGTTCAATTGCCTCGGATTTAAACGAAGGTAAGCGGTTCTGCGATTTGATGTGTTTTCTTGCGATTTCTGCAGCTGCGAGCAATGGATTTCCTTTAGGGTTCAGTCAGAGTTGCCGATTTTCTTCGGATTCAACTATGGTATTTGGATCTAGTGATTTGGGGGTTTTCCGGGGTGCTCTTGGACAGTTTTTGAGGAGATTGAGGTTGGATCGGTAAACAATGGGATTTTTTTTTTACCTCTATTGTTAGCCCTGTTTCAGTTGCTCGACTCTTCCGATTTTGATGACGGATTCCGTTTGATTATGTGGAGGCTGCAGATTTAACCATGTTCTGGTTGTCGCTTAATTGATTTGATTCAATGATAGAAGTAGTTTTTTGTGATTTGGATGCATATCATTGTGGTTTGTGTTATCGAATTCGTAATGGCTATTCTGATTTGTACTTCACGGGAGTCCACAAGTTTGAGATTTAACTCTAATTCTTATGGTTGTTGAATCCTTCGAAGTGGTAGTTCTTTAATGTTGGGGTTTGATTGGTTGCAGAATGACTTATGAATCTGCGGCACTTCTGAACATTTTAAATCAAAATTATGTGTTAATTCACCTTGGCTATGTTCTGCTTGCCAGATTGGAGTACTGGTTGTTGGAGTTATCTTTAAGTTTATAAGTTAGATGTTGCGACCATGTCATTATGAATTCTTCGTTCTGGGAATGCATAGCTTAAGTTCTTGAATGCTCCTTTACATATTTCACCTTGAGCTCTAAATAACTCTATACAAGTTAGTTTTAAATTCATATGGTTTATGCATTTGCTTTATACTTACCTGCACAGCTACTGGATTTAAATTATTACTACCCATGCTTGTTTGCTGATTTAAAAGTGGCTGGACAAGTTATGTTTTATGTGAGGATACTTTGATCATAGTAAAGCTTAGTGGGTCTCTGTACACCTGGAAATCGAATCACCATGCTTAGACCCCTATTTGGTTAGAAGTTAACTCTGCATGTATCTAGCTGTAGGAAATAGTTGATACCATGTTTAAGGTAACGTTTCAAGCATTTGGTGCTTAAAGGTTTGAGAAAAATTAAATTGTGCCTCTTCATGACTTCCTGTACAGATTGTCATGCTTGAGCTGTGCTAAATTGTGATTGTTCTAAATGCTATGATGAAAACCTGGTTAATATACCTCAATGTATATAAGGCTAAAAGTGATAGGATTGAATGGTGGGAAAAAAAAATAATAAGGACAAATATACAAATCTCACAAACTCTACCCCACCAATTATGCAGATAGTTATATTTTATGACCACGCATGTTATGGATTTTTATAAAATATTCTAGGTGTGTAGGTATTAGGTTAAATCGTTGTGCAAAAGGCGGGTCCCGCCGCCCAGCGGCCCCTAGGCCTGGCCCCACAGGGATCCTAGGAGGAGGTAAATCAGCGGTGAATACTGGCCCGGGTAAGACGTGGTGTTTCCGGAATTTAACACAGTCGGCCTAGATTATTCATCCAGTGTGTGTCCGTGGACCTTCGACCCTACGACTCATTGTGCAAGGATGCCACGCCTTAACCGGTTGATCCAGCCCGCAGGGCAGGTATTAGGTTAAATCAGTTCATATAGATGGTGTGGACATGGACAGTAAGGTTGCATGCTACTGTTTCGATATTAAGGATTGATGTGTTAATAGTATGATTTGGCAGGAGATATGTTTATAAACTTTAGCACACCTTTGTTACACGACTTCAGACAACTTTTATTTTTAGAGCCGTGTGTGATGGGGACTTATTTATACTACAGAGGGTGGTGTGCATGCACGCATGAGGTTTAGGAAATATTTAGTGAGAAACACAACTTAATGATGGACAATTTACGCTCATGTATGGGTTAAGTCTAGTCTCGTTTTATTGGGTTTAATTGTGTGTGTTTTCAACCATGTTATTGTAACCTTGTATGGTTTTAGAGTTTATAGCTTGTAAGATTAATTGTTTTCCTTGCTATGATACCATGTTTCTGACCCTATGAATTGTGCATGTTCCCTAACCTTATAAAGCTCTAATTAGCTTCTATAGTTTGTAGATTTCGGGTACCATAGATCAATGTGTGATGCTCTAGAATAAGCTCTCGTCTTAAATTTTAAAGGTTTGTATAGATAAAGAATTAGGAATCATGATGAGTATTTCCCTCACTAATTTGTCAAGGATTGATTGTTATGATTTTCTTTACAAATTGTGTGTGTTCTTCTCATCTTATGAATTTAATGGTTCCTATAAACTATGGATGTTGGGTTTCTTGGTAGATGTGTTAAACTCGAGTCTGATTAATTACATTGTATTTCTCCATCTTCCTTACCATGGTAGTATTAGATGCTATGTGCTAGATTCAGTTTACGATGCTTTGTCCAGAACCATTTTCAGGGTTACCTTATAGTATATGCTAGGTTTGGTTCCTAGTTTAGGATGGATAAAAAAAAAAAAAAATGAATTTAAGGAAATATTGTAGAGGGTGAAACTTGTTGATATGCTAGGATCATTGGGGGCAAGGAAGCCAACCACGTTATTTTATGTGACACATTCTTGTAAGAGGCATGGCAAGAAATTTACTATTATAGTATTGAAACCTAATACTACTAGATATAAGTAATGTCTTCTATGCTATAGGTACTATGTTATGTCAACACTCAACATGATTTGACACATTCACGTGTTAAAAATAAATAAATAAATAAATAAATAAATAAATTCAAATGAATGTGATTAATGATAATGAAGATTATGGTAATATATCAATTTTTGAATTTTATATAGCAAATCGCTATTATTTTGGTGCCCTAAATCTCACATGTTTGGTTTAATTTATTGAGTGTTTCATATAAAAAGGAGAGTCATGGTTCTAATTAAGAAGATTAATACATAATAACATGAGGTTGGTTGCAATGATTATTAAGAGGGATTTGGTTAAGAGCTTATAGAAGATAAGTTTAAATAAGGTTTCAACCATATTAAGAGATTAGGTATGATGAAATTAAGGGAGACATGAGAAGTCACTATCCAGAATTGTTAAGTAAGATTCAATTTCGAGGACGAAATTCTATTTAAGGGGGAGGAATTGTAATGTCCCAAACTAATTAAAAATAATTATTTAATTAGTTCAGGTATAATTAAAATGTAATTTAATTTAAATGGTTAGCTTTAATTTTGTTTAATCAAATAGGTTATAATATATCCGAACTTAAATAAATTTCATGACATAAATATGTATAAAAGTTATAGAAAGGGGACTTGGTGATGTAAACTATAAATTTTGTACGGCTTGGATGAGTATAAAATAAATACATAAGGTTATTAAATACTAAAAGAAAATGGATAAAGGGGTAAATAATTAAATCTAATCTAATTATATTATTTTAAGGAAAAATAAGTATGTGTCTATGATGATTTATCAGGAATTAAGTTGATATGAATTTATGTAGTTTACTGAAATTTTTATGAATTTTTAGGAAATTATTTTAGGTTTTAAGGGATATAATTGGGTATGAGAAAGTCTGTTTAAAGATATCCAATTAAATTAGGAGTTGATAGAATTAATTACCCTAAGTGGGGATTAGAAACCTAAGTATAAGTATAGGTACAAAGGGGTTGCTGAAAACCTTCGCCGCACACCCTCTCCCAAACGCCGATACTTCCGCATCTGGGTACCCACACCAGTGGCGACGAAGCTTGGTGCCATTGACTGAGCTCCGATCAAGCTTCATTCCACGGGCGATCTCTTGGAGAGCTTCGTGATCGAGCACGGCGACTTCCAATCAGCTCGCCAATGGCACAAAACAGAGGGTGAGGGTTTCCGCCGGAGGAACGAGGAGGAAAAGGCAAGTTCACATCCTTGTGATTTCTTGAAATCCATGAGGTAAGGGAGAATAACATAAGAGGTGTTGAAATGTTTATGAATGAGGTTTGCTTGTTCGAATGGTCTGTGAATCCATGTTCTGGGATGATTCTTACTTCGTCAGGGGTTTTCTTCGGGTTTTCGCATGGGGATTGGGAGTCAACCATTGAATGCGGTTTTGGGTTTCGGTGTTTTGATGCTTACTACCGAGAATTGTCGTTTGATTTCTTTTGTGGATGGGTTCCTTGTTCGTGAAGTTTTGTTTTGCTTTGAGGATTCATTGAAGATCTTGCTAGTTTTAGCCAGTAAACTTTATATCGATGAAGTTCATGGACAATGAAATTATCTGTCGTGATTTTCGTAGCGTTCATTCGGCGGTGGTTGGATTTGGGATCTGATTTCTTCCATACTGATAATGATGCGAGTTCTGGATGTTACCTGTATGCGTATATGCCTGACCGAGATGTATATAGTGGAATGAGTTTCGTTTTGAGTTTTCTGTAGAACCTTGGGCTTGGTTTTGGTTCCTGTGAAGTTTTCTGGTCGATTTTGAGGTTGATCTGTGTTCTTCTTGGGTTCTCGAGAGTTTCGGATGGAATGTTGGTTTACGATTTTCCCCCGTTATTCTGCTGTTCTAAATGTATGCCAATCTGATCTCGCAGTGATTTGAGCCTTGTTTTGAGTTGCATGATTAAATTATGGCTTTTCGCCAAGGATATGTTGTGGTTTACTATTGGGATCCGGGTAATAGGAATTCTTGATACTAGTTCTGTGATCTAATATCCTGTATGCTTGCATGCTTTTCTTAAATATCGTGATTGATCTCTACTATGATAATAAGAACATACCGTGATAGGTTCCTTGGTTTTGAAATGCATGCTTATATTGTGTATAGCTATGCTGTATGAAATACGGATAAGGAAAGGTTATTGTGAATGGATATGTTGACCGTAAGAATGAAATAGCTAGGCATGATAAATTGTTACAAGATAAGGTAGTTGTTTATGATTTCCTACATAGCTAATAGAATGGATATGAGCATATGTGGTGACAGTACGGGATGGGTGACCCGGGATGAGCTCCGGGGAGGACCCATCCAAACTTGACTGATATGGTTAGCTTCGGCTATATGACTGGATGCATGTTCTCTACGAGGTTCCTCTAGGTTCATGGGACTGTTGACTGGCTCTAATTGTGGTTACCGGATATGTGACATATTCACCCTAGTAGCTACGTAGGATTATTGTTGCATGTTATCTCTTTCTTTATATGTAAGATATTTTCTTGATATGATCTCTTATTACTAACTCTATTACTTCACGGATGTCTGTTTATTCATATTGGATTGTGCTTGCTGGGTCGTAGACTCATGATGTCTACATTACAGGTGAGGAAGATTCTCTGGATTTGGAAGGCCCTCGGACGGAGTAGACGAGGAGGCGGGATGGATGCATGGTACTGTCCATAGTCTGGGAGTGCGAAGCATACTGGATTCACCGTGAGGGATTTTTGTTTCTTTATCATTCGGGTGGGGATATATGAAGAGATATTGTTATTATTGATAAACATATGTTGATACAGTCATGTCCATTGGTTATGATTAGTTTCCGTAATGGTACTGAATTTTGATCATTCAAACAGTAGTTAAAGTGGGAGATAAAAAAAAAAAAAAAAAAAAAAAAAAAACTGTGGATGTTTCAGTTGGTATCAGAGCAGTCACTCCTAAAGGACAGTGCGCGCACGCCATCTCGTCAGGAACTCGGCTACTTCTGCCTTCAAGTCTGTAAGAATTAAATTAATAGTCATAAATTTAGCTATGTTTATGTACATACTTGAGATAATGAAGTAGATCAATCCTAATAAAACGAACTGGTTAATATGCAGACTATTAGCAAAGTTTGCCGGTTACATTGTATTAGGTGTTAGTTACTGCTGTCATGCATGTGATTTGTTTTGAACTCTTCACAATGCATCCACTATAATACAAACTAGTTTTAGGTTATACTGGGTTGGGCAAGTAATCTTCCCTTTTGTAGGTACAGGTAGGGCTCTTAGGTGGGTCGTTGTTGGATTTGAGAACGTTGAGTGTGTTCTTGTTTTGCTCAGTGTGTTTTTCTCGGATTCAAGCTTTGCGATGTATTCTTGTGAGTTTTTTTTTTGTGGCCAACGGTGATCGTCTTCCTTCTGGAGCTCGGTTAATTGGTTCAATTGCCTCGGATTTAAACGAAGGTAAGCGGTTCTGCGATTTGATGTGTTTTCTTGCGATTTCTGCAGCTGCGAGCAATGGATTTCCTTTAGGGTTCAGTCAGAGTTGCCGATTTTCTTCGGATTCAACTATGGTATTTGGATCTAGTGATTTGGGGGTTTTCCGGGGTGCTCTTGGACAGTTTTTGAGGAGATTGAGGTTGGATCGGTAAACAATGGGATTTTTTTTTTACCTCTATTGTTAGCCCTGTTTCAGTTGCTCGACTCTTCCGATTTTGATGACGGATTCCGTTTGATTATGTGGAGGCTGCAGATTTAACCATGTTCTGGTTGTCGCTTAATTGATTTGATTCAATGATAGAAGTAGTTTTTTGTGATTTGGATGCATATCATTGTGGTTTGTGTTATCGAATTCGTAATGGCTATTCTGATTTGTACTTCACGGGAGTCCACAAGTTTGAGATTTAACTCTAATTCTTATGGTTGTTGAATCCTTCGAAGTGGTAGTTCTTTAATGTTGGGGTTTGATTGGTTGCAGAATGACTTATGAATCTGCGGCACTTCTGAACATTTTAAATCAAAATTATGTGTTAATTCACCTTGGCTATGTTCTGCTTGCCAGATTGGAGTACTGGTTGTTGGAGTTATCTTTAAGTTTATAAGTTAGATGTTGCGACCATGTCATTATGAATTCTTCGTTCTGGGAATGCATAGCTTAAGTTCTTGAATGCTCCTTTACATATTTCACCTTGAGCTCTAAATAACTCTATACAAGTTAGTTTTAAATTCATATGGTTTATGCATTTGCTTTATACTTACCTGCACAGCTACTGGATTTAAATTATTACTACCCATGCTTGTTTGCTGATTTAAAAGTGGCTGGACAAGTTATGTTTTATGTGAGGATACTTTGATCATAGTAAAGCTTAGTGGGTCTCTGTACACCTGGAAATCGAATCACCATGCTTAGACCCCTATTTGGTTAGAAGTTAACTCTGCATGTATCTAGCTGTAGGAAATAGTTGATACCATGTTTAAGGTAACGTTTCAAGCATTTGGTGCTTAAAGGTTTGAGAAAAATTAAATTGTGCCTCTTCATGACTTCCTGTACAGATTGTCATGCTTGAGCTGTGCTAAATTGTGATTGTTCTAAATGCTATGATGAAAACCTGGTTAATATACCTCAATGTATATAAGGCTAAAAGTGATAGGATTGAATGGTGGGAAAAAAAAATAATAAGGACAAATATACAAATCTCACAAACTCTACCCCACCAATTATGCAGATAGTTATATTTTATGACCACGCATGTTATGGATTTTTATAAAATATTCTAGGTGTGTAGGTATTAGGTTAAATCGTTGTGCAAAAGGCGGGTCCCGCCGCCCAGCGGCCCCCTAGGCCTGGCCCCACAGGGATCCTAGGAGGAGGTAAATCAACGGTGAATGCTGGCCCGGGTAAAGCGTGGTGTCTCTGGAATTTAACACAGCCGGCCCAGATTATTCATCCAGTGCGCGTCCGTGGACCTTCGACCCTACGACTCATTGTGCAAGGATGCCACGCCTTAACCGGTTGATCCAGCCCGCAGGGGCAGGTATTAGGTTAAATCAGTTCATATAGATGGTGTGGACATGGACAGTAAGGTTGCATGCTACTGTTTCGATATTAAGGATTGATGTGTTAATAGTATGATTTGGCAGGAGATATGTTTATAAACTTTAGCACACCTTTGTTACACGACTTCAGACAACTTTTATTTTTAGAGCCGTGTGTGATGGGGACTTATTTATACTACAGAGGGTGGTGTGCATGCACGCATGAGGTTTAGGAAATATTTAGTGAGAAACACAACTTAATGATGGACAATTTACGCTCATGTATGGGTTAAGTCTAGTCTCGTTTTATTGGGTTTAATTGTGTGTGTTTTCAACCATGTTATTGTAACCTTGTATGGTTTTAGAGTTTATAGCTTGTAAGATTAATTGTTTTCCTTGCTATGATACCATGTTTCTGACCCTATGAATTGTGCATGTTCCCTAACCTTATAAAGCTCTAATTAGCTTCTATAGTTTGTAGATTTCGGGTACCATAGATCAATGTGTGATGCTCTAGAATAAGCTCTCGTCTTAAATTTTAAAGGTTTGTATAGATAAAGAATTAGGAATCATGATGAGTATTTCCCTCACTAATTTGTCAAGGATTGATTGTTATGATTTTCTTTACAAATTGTGTGTGTTCTTCTCATCTTATGAATTTAATGGTTCCTATAAACTATGGATGTTGGGTTTCTTGGTAGATGTGTTAAACTCGAGTCTGATTAATTACATTGTATTTCTCCATCTTCCTTACCATGGTAGTATTAGATGCTATGTGCTAGATTCAGTTTACGATGCTTTGTCCAGAACCATTTTCAGGGTTACCTTATAGTATATGCTAGGTTTGGTTCCTAGTTTAGGATGGATAAAAAAAAAAAAAAATGAATTTAAGGAAATATTGTAGAGGGTGAAACTTGTTGATATGCTAGGATCATTGGGGGCAAGGAAGCCAACCACGTTATTTTATGTGACACATTCTTGTAAGAGGCATGGCAAGAAATTTACTATTATAGTATTGAAACCTAATACTACTAGATATAAGTAATGTCTTCTATGCTATAGGTACTATGTTATGTCAACACTCAACATGATTTGACACATTCACGTGTTAAAAATAAATAAATAAATAAATAAATAAATAAATTTAAATGAATGTGATTAATGATAATGAAGATTATGGTAATATATCAATTTTTGAATTTTATATAGCAAATCGCTATTATTTTGGTGCCCTAAATCTCACATGTTTGGTTTAATTTATTGAGTGTTTCATATAAAAAGGAGAGTCATGGTTCTAATTAAGAAGATTAATACATAATAACATGAGGTTGGTTGCAATGATTATTAAGAGGGATTTGGTTAAGAGCTTATAGAAGATAAGTTTAAATAAGGTTTCAACCATATTAAGAGATTAGGTATGATGAAATTAAGGGAGACATGAGAAGTCACTATCCAGAATTGTTAAGTAAGATTCAATTTCGAGGACGAAATTCTATTTAAGGGGGAGGAATTGTAATGTCCCAAACTAATTAAAATAATTATTTAATTAGTTCGGTATAATTAAAATGTAATTTAATTTAAATGGTTAGCTTTAATTTTGTTTAATCAAATAGGTTATAATATATCCGAACTTAAATAAATTTCATGACATAAATATGTATAAAAGTTATAGAAAGGGGACTTGGTGATGTAAACTATAAATTTTATACGGCTTGGATGAGTATAAAATAAATACATAAGGTTATTAAATACTAAAAGAAAATGGATAAAGGGGTAAATAATTAAATCTAATCTAATTATATTATTTTAAGGAAAAATAAGTATGTGTCTATGATGATTTATCAGAATTAAGTTGATATGAATTTATGTAGTTTACTGAAATTTTTATGAATTTTTAGGAAATTATTTTAGGTTTTAAGGGATATAATTGGGTATGAGAAAGTCCATTTAAAGATATCCAATTAAATTAGGAGTTGATAGAATTAATTACCCTAAGTGGGGATTAGAAACCTAAGTATAAGTATAGGTACAAAGGGGTTGCTGAAAACCTTCGCCGCACACCCTCTCCCAAACGCCGATACTTCCGCATCTGGGTACCCACACCAGTGGCGACGAAGCTTGGTGCCATTGACTGAGCTCCGATCAAGCTTCATTCCACGGGCGATCTCTTGGAGAGCTTCGTGATCGAGCACGGCGACTTCCAATCAGCTCGCCAATGGCACAAAACAGAGGGTGAGGGTTTCCGCCGGAGGAACGAGGAGGAAAAGGCAAGTTCACATCCTTGTGATTTCTTGAAATCCATGAGGTAAGGGAGAATAACATAAGAGGTGTTGAAATGTTTATGAATGAGGTTTGCTTGTTCGAATGGTCTGTGAATCCATGTTCTGGGATGATTCTTACTTCGTCAGGGGTTTTCTTCGGGTTTTCGCATGGGGATTGGGAGTCAACCATTGAATGCGGTTTTGGGTTTCGGTGTTTTGATGCTTACTACCGAGAATTGTCGTTTGATTTCTTTTGTGGATGGGTTCCTTGTTCGTGAAGTTTTGTTTTGCTTTGAGGATTCATTGAAGATCTTGCTAGTTTTAGCCAGTAAACTTTATATCGATGAAGTTCATGGACAATGAAATTATCTGTCGTGATTTTCGTAGCGTTCATTCGGCGGTGGTTGGATTTGGGATCTGATTTCTTCCATACTGATAATGATGCGAGTTCTGGATGTTACCTGTATGCGTATATGCCTGACCGAGATGTATATAGTGGAATGAGTTTCGTTTTGAGTTTTCTGTAGAACCTTGGGCTTGGTTTTGGTTCCTGTGAAGTTTTCTGGTCGATTTTGAGGTTGATCTGTGTTCTTCTTGGGTTCTCGAGAGTTTCGGATGGAATGTTGGTTTACGATTTTCCCCCGTTATTCTGCTGTTCTAAATGTATGCCAATCTGATCTCGCAGTGATTTGAGCCTTGTTTTGAGTTGCATGATTAAATTATGGCTTTTCGCCAAGGATATGTTGTGGTTTACTATTGGGATCCGGGTAATAGGAATTCAATTCTTGGTTGATACTAGTTCTGTGATCTAATTCATGTTGCATGTTTTATATCGTGGTTGATCTCTACTATGATAATGTAAAAACTGTGATGGTTCTTGGTTTGATACGCATGCTTATATTGTGTATAGCTATGTTGTATATGATACGGATATGGAACGGGCATTGTGAATGGATATGTTGACTGTAAGAATGAAAGGGTTATGCAAGATAAATTGTTACAAGATAAGGTAGTTGTTTAATGATTTCTACATAGCTAATAGAATGGATATGAGCATATGTGGTAGCAGTACGGGATGGGTGACCCGGGATGAGCTCCGGGGGGGGCCCATCCAAACTTGAATGATATGGTTAGCTTCGGCTATATGACTGGATGCATGCTCTCTACGAGGTACCTCTAGGTTCATGGGACTGTTGACTGGCTCTAATTGTGGTTACCGGATATGTGACATATTCACCCTAGTAGCTACGTAGGATTATTTGTGCATGATTATCTTTCTTTACAATGTTGTAATTAAGTTATGTTTTCTTTTGATGTGATCTCTTATTACTAACTCTATTACTTCACGGATGTCTGTTTATTCATATTGGATTGTGCTTGCTGGGTCGTAGACTCATGATGTCTACATTACAGGTGAGGAAGATTCTCTGGATTTGGAAGGCCCTCGGACGGAGTAGACGAGGAGGCGGGATGGATGCATGGTACTGTCCATAGTCTGGGAGTGCGAAGCATACTGGATTCACCGTGAGGGATTTTTGTTTCTTTATCATTCGGGTGGGGATATATGAAGAGATATTGTTATTATTGATAAACATATGTTGATACAGTCATGTCCATTGGTTATGATTAGTTTCCTTAATGGTACTGCAATTTTGATCATTCAAACAGTAGTTAAAGTGGGAGATAAAAAAAAAAAAAAAAAAAAAAAAAAAAAAACTGTGGATGTTTCATGAATCATAAGCTTGCATAATGAACATATCATTTTATCATATCCTAAAGCATGCATGATTGAACACATAGCACATACATGGATCATAAGCATACATAAAAGAGCATATCACTTATCATAAAAAGACAACCATTCATGGAATCATTAAATAACATTTCTTGATTCATTCATAGCATGTGAGGTACATCTAGGTCACTAAACCCATATGGCCGAAAGTCATGAGTAGAGGCATGATTTCTAGACAATCATACAAACATAAAAATCTCATGCTATCTTCACATACTAGCATAAGAAAGGTCATAAGCATGTTAACCTAAATTTTTAAGCCCTCCTAGGTTTCCAATTCTTTCATGGCCGAAACCTTTCATGAAAAGAAATCAAGTTCTAAGCAACATGCAAACATGTAAACCCTAACCCATATCATATCATATTTCATAAGGAACTACTTAAGCATATTTAGTTTGGGTTCTAAGTTCCTTAAGCTCCTAATCTTATCATGGCCGAACCCTAGCATGTCTCATTCTAGGTTACAAGTAGCATGGAAGTGTTGAACCTTAAGCCAATATCTTATACATTTCATGAGGAACAACATAAGCACATTTGTTTTAAATTTCAAACTTCCTAGACCCATTAACTTGTAGTGGTCGAACCATACCTATCATGGAACTAGGTTTTTAGTGGCATAAGAGCATGGAAAACACAACTACATTTCATAGCATGCATCACAAGACATCATAAGCATATATAAGTTGGGTTCTAAATTTTCTCTAGGCCTTTAAACTTGTAGTGGCCGAAACACATCAAGCATGGGACTAAGTTTCTAGTGGCATAAGAGCATGGAAACCACAACTACATTTCATAGTACTTATCACAAGAAACATCGTGAACATATATAAGTTGGTTTCAAAATTTCTCTAGACCTTTACACTAGTATTGGCCGAAACCTATCAAGCATGAAACTAAGTTTCTAGTGGCATAAGAGCATGGAAACCACAACTACATTTCATAGTACTTATCACAAGAAACATCATGAACATATGTAAGTTGGGTTCTAAGTTTTCCTAGGCCTTTATTCCAAAGGTGGCCGAAACATATGAGCTTGGTTTTGTTTTTCATATGGCCTAAAAGCATGGAAACCCTACCCAATTCTCATGGCATCATAACAAGGAACAACATGAGTAAACTTAGTTAAAAATCTACACATCCTAGCTTTAAAACATAGTGTGGCCGAAAGTTGCATGTAACCAAAATTCTATGTAACAAGCAACCATAAAAACATCAACTAGTTTCATATCATTTATCAAGAAGGTCATGAGCCTCCTAGCCTTGGTTTAAACTTTCCTAGACTTCAAATCTCATCATAACCGAATCTTCATAAGCATGAAATAAGATTCATAACTAACATA
This sequence comes from Zingiber officinale, assembly GCF_018446385.1. NCBI lineage: Eukaryota > Viridiplantae > Streptophyta > Magnoliopsida > Zingiberales > Zingiberaceae > Zingiber > Zingiber officinale. The sequence continues at coordinate 45,530,475 of NC_056006.1, forward strand.
CAATTATGGCATAACATTTTAGCTTCATGTCTTGTCTTAGGAGAAATCTTAGCATGCTTAGTTTTAGGTTTAAAACTCTACTAGGCCTTTACTTCTTCCATGGCCGAATATTCATGAGCATGGAAATGGAGTTTCAAACAACATACAAGTAAGAGAAAAAGTTAACAACCTCATTATCATAGGGTACATAACACAAGAATAAGGAAACATGCTTAGTTTGAGTCTTAAACTTACCTAGTCTTCTTGTTCATGCTTGGCCGAGAGTCTAAGGCTTATGGATCTAAGTTTTCATTATTTATTCTAGCGTGGAAACCTTAGATTAACCTCTTACATAAAAATACATGTCACAAAGAAAAATAATGAGCATATCTAGTTACAATTTTCTTAGGCTCTTCTTCTTGTTTTGGCTGAATTTTTCATAAAGCAAGTCCTAGGTTTTTAAGCGATCTATCTTCATGGAAAACCATATAAACTATTGTACCACAGGTGAGGGGAAGCTTACATAGTGTTCACTTGTAAATCTTTAAAGAATTGGTTCCCTTGGTGAAGAGGAAGAAGGGAGCTTCTTCTTCTAGCACTCCTTTTGATTTCTCTTGCTTGGAAGGGTACACCTTGAAGGCTCCTTCTTGTAGTTTAGTTTTCTCTTAGGGAGAAACCTAAACTTGGCTTGTGGAAATGAGGGAGGAGGCTTCTAGTTTCGGCAAGGGTGAGGGAGAAGGAAAAAAAAATGAAATCCTTTAGTTCCTTTCCTTTTTAAGCTAAGTGGGTGGAAGTTACAAAGATGAACTTTGCTTCCTTTCCTCCTTAATTCATGCATGTATCTTTCTAATGAGAATATGTCCTCATTCCCTCCCCTTAACTCTTCTCTTCATTGTTCTCTTAAACTCCACGAAAATAGAGAAGAAAAAGGAAGAAAGACAACTTGTCTTTTGCTACTCCTTTTTCTTAACCAAGAGGTAAACAAGGGGAAGAAAGTTACTTGATTTTCTCTTGTTCCCTCACTTAATTATATCTTTACTTTTAACTACAATTTCCATCATTTCCCATTCACATGTTATTCATTATCCTAGTGGTTATCATACATAATTTTATTTCTATCCTTTGTGAGAGGTTCAAGGTTCAAACCTTCACCTCTTCTTTTATTTCTCTTATTTCTTTTTTTTCTTTTTGATTCTTCTAACCTTTATGCTCTAAAGCAACTAACACCCATATACTTATCTTATAATTTTGTGGGTGTTACAAAGATCTAATAAAATGAGGGAAAAGCTAAGAGAAGTTCATAATCAATCAAATCAAATATGAGTTTGTATTATTACCATTGCTGGAAGTGAATCCTTGTGGTCAAATCCAAAATTTTCAATTATATCTTTCATATATCGCATGATATAAAAAGCACATTGCTCCGCATCCGATTGTTGAGGAGCCTATGTTAGAAAAGAAAATTTATTAATACGTAGTCAAGACCACATGAACGTGACATTCACATAATGAGTAGAATTTTTGTTAAAGAATTACCAGCTAAATCCAAGTGCCTGAATTTTCTAGTGGCATTCACAAAAATATTTCCTTCTATTTGATTGCTTGATGAATTGAGTTGTGTCATACTTGTTCCAAGTCCTTCTGCATCTTGTAGCAAACAATTTGACAAAGAAAGATGTTCTAGGCTATTATAATTAATTTGGTGAAGCCAAGTATTTGCTAAAGAGAGATAGACACAACTCATGTCTAGATATTCTAGAGAAGTTAAGTGGGAAAGCCAACTCAGGTCATTTGACCATTGTGAAGAACGCCAATCACAACAACTAAGGTCGAGGAAGCATAGGCTAGAAAGATTACCTAATTGTTGAGGAATTAATCCATCAAATATTGCATTGGAGAGGTTAAGATGTTCCACATGGACAAGTGAGGAAATCATACTAGCTAGGGATGCGAAGTTGTTGAAGCTTAAATCCAAGTACTTTAAATGCTTTAGTTTAAGCAAAGAAGGATTTAACTTACTTTCTTCTGGAAATGAATTATATTGAACAAGTGGGTAGTGAAGATCAAGCCTTATGACATGGTTGGTGGTGTTATCACAGGCAACTCCTCTCCACTTGCAACAGTCATAACCGGTCCAAGAAGAAAGCCAATGATCGGAGTTGTACAAGTCAGACTTGATGGCAAGTAGAGCTCTCCTTTCACTCTCGAAGCAATTGCTCCCCTTAGATACATGTGGATGATCATCACAGCTTGCTCTAGTGTTAAACAATAATATGATTAGGAAGAAAGTAGCATGCATTGAGAAATTAGAGTTGCTCTTACAACCACAACTAATAGCCATAGAGTAGTGATCAAGGAAGACTAGCTTGATTGAATCGTAAGCAAAAAACCACATGAAGTCAACGTACTCAACACCAACTTCAACAACCATAAGTAGGAATTTAATGTTTACTAAATACTTACTATTTCTTCAGACAAACCCACATATCCTTTTCGAGAAAGACGGTGAAGGTATAAGTTTGTCTTACTTCTTTAACTTTGTAATTCACTTTTTTTCTTCAACTGAAACAACACCACACAACAACAAAAAAAAAATAGTTCAAGTTCCCAAGATCTTGACGAGGTTTGGATGTGAAAGCCTCCCTAGAAAGTTCACTTCTGAATGCAGCCACATTTAACAGTAATCATTAACAAGAACTACCAAGTCAATTAAACCAAATGGCAGAATTTACTTTGGAAGCCACAGTATCCAATAAGAAAATATACTTGTTTAAACTATCTACAAATTGGACATTATTGATTTCTACTACAAAATGCAATAAAAGTTGAATTTTCAATAATCCACAATGAGTTATATGTCACAAATCTAAAGAAGCAGAAGAAGGAATAGCAGATATTGCACAAGGGGAGGAAGGGAGAGTATCTCAGACCTGCCACTCCTCCAGCCCCTGCACGCTTTCAGAGTTGAGCTTCTTCACGGCCACCAACGTGCCCACGTCGCTCTTGGAAGGATTGAGAGTCTTCTCCTCCACCCAACCCTTGTACACCTTCCCGAATCCACCCTCTCCGAGAATGGACTCGGGCTTGAAGTTCCTAGTGGAGCTCCGGAGCTCGGCGAAGGTATAGACGCGAAGGTTGGGCGCCTCCAGGATCCTCCCCTCCGGGAACACCTTCTCGACGCTGATGCCGTTGTCGGAGGACTCACCCAAGGTCGTGCTGCTGCTGAGGTTTGATAGCTTCCCGGTGGTCATCTCGCTGCTGCTGGTCCTTGACGACGAGCGACCTGCACGATTAGCCAAAAGGGTCAGGATTTCTCTAGATCAGATGAAAATTAAGCACGGAACTAAAATTATTGAAGGTGGTAAAAGGCAACTTTTTCAAACTGGAGATGAAATCTGGACCAAAAATCATCTCCTGAAACCTAGCAAAATCAGGTGAAAGATCGAGAAGAAAATATACCTGGACTTATGGTGTGCCAACTGCAGGAGTGGGAGATCTTGAAGATGAACCAAAGCAATTCCCCATTCTCTTGTCGTCGTCGTCTTCTCCTCCTCTTCCCCGCTATCTTTCTTCCCAATTGTCGTTTCTTTCTCTCTGATTAGGAAACGAAAAATCGAGGAAGGAGAAGGAAATCTAGAAGGACACGAGAAAACCACGACGAAGAAGAAAACGAGGTTCTTGACCGAGAGCCTCATCAAGCATCGAATAGAGAAGGTAGGGAGGATAATTGTCAGTTGGCAGGGGCGATCAGATCTACTCAGAAAGCAAAATAACGCAAAGGAAGCAAAATTTTAAGGCAATGAGGTGGATTTGAGAAGCAAAAAGTAGGCGATTCCTAGCTCTCTTGCTCCCTCCCTCCCTCCTCCTCCTCCTTCGTTGCCTCTTGCTGTCGCTTAGAAAAATGGGAAGCGACGAAACATTTTGGTGCTTATGTTTACATAAATACTCGAGCAACAAGAAGGGGAAGAGGGAGATGAGGCTGAGAGAGATGGTCGGGCGGTCAGCGGCGAGGAGGAAAGTGGTGGCGGCGTCGCGATGGTATACGATGGACGACGCGATATAAGTTTAGGTTTAGAGAGAACTTTGTAAAGTGTTGCAAATTTTGGTTGATGGAAAAATTAAATTATTTTATTTTGGATCATTAACACCAGATTTCAAAAACCACTGTTAAAATCGGTGTCTATTAATGAAAAAAGGCGCTCATAGACATCGCCTAAAAAAACCGATGTCTATGAGCGAAAATCTGCACTCATAGACACCGGTTTTTTGAAAAATCAGTGTAAAATACTCAAAGACATCGGTTTTTAATTAAAACCATTGTTGTTTCACCGATGTCTATGAAGGTTTTTCTTGTAGTGTGCTGACTAGGAATGTAGAAGTAATATCCCTTAGTTTCCTTGGGATATCCAATGAAATAGCACTTGTCGGATTTGGGTCCTAACTTGTCTGAGACTTGACGTCGAACGTAAGCCTCACAACCCCAAATCCTCATGAAAGACACCTGGGCATCTCTCCCAGTCCATATCCTATATGGTGTCTTTATCACGGCCTTGGATGAAACTCGGTTGAGTATAAAAGCTGTCGTGTCTAGAGCATAGCCCCAAAGGTATGTCGGAAGATCTGTGTGACTCATCATAGATCGTACCATATCTAATAGGGTACGATTCCTCCTTTCAGATACACCATTCCACTGTGGTGTTCCAGGAGGAGTGAGTTGGGATAGAATCCCACACTCAACTAGGTAGTCATGAAACTCATGGCTAAGGTATTCTCCACCTCGATCTGATCGAAGTATCATAATACTCTTGCCAAGCTGGTTCTGTACTTCATTCTTGAATTCTTTGAACTTTTCAAAGGATTTAGACTTATGTGTCATCAAGTACACATAACCATATCTACTGAAGTCATCAGTAAATGTGATGAAGTACCTATAACCGCCTCTAGCAGCGACATTGAAAGGCCACATACATCACTATGTATAAGACCTAACAAGTCAGTCGCTCTCTCACTGTGCCCACTAAAGGGAGTCTTGGTCATCTTGCCTAGTAGGCATGACTCGCACGTCTTATAAGATTCAAAATCAAATGAGTCCAGCATACCATTCTTATGGAGCTGGGTTAAGCGCTTGTCATTTATATAACCTACGCGACAGTGCCAGAGATAGGTTTGGTTCATGTCATTTGACTTGAACCTCTTGCTATTTATGTTATAGATAGGGCTTTCAAGGTCTAGAATATAGAGTCCGTTCATCAGAGGTGCACTACAATAGAACATATCTTTTAAATAAACTGAACAACATTTGTCCTTTATTATAAAAGAGAAACCTTTCTTGTCCAAACAAGAAACAGAAATTATGTTCTTAGTTAATGGAGGCACATAACAACAATCATCCAACTCTAATACAAGCCCAGAGGGCAGAGATAGAAAATAAGTCCCTACAGCAACAGCAGCAACCCGTGCTCCATTGCCTACGCGTAGGTCCACCTCGCCATTCGCCAATGCCCTGCTATTTCTCAGCGCCTGCACAATAGTACAAATGTGAGATGCACATCCGATATCTAATACCCATGATGAAGAAATAGATAGATTGACTTCTATAACATATATACCTGAAGTGGAAGTCTCACTTCGCTTCTTCTTAAGATATCCCAGGTACACCTTGTAGTTCCTCTTCCAGTGCCCGGTCTGACCGTAGTGGAAGCAGGTAGCATCCTTGGCGACCCCTCCTTTAGGATTCAGTGCCTTGCCTTTGCCCTTGGTTTGGGACTTTCCTTTGCCTTTGGGCTTGCCCTTGCCCTTGTGTTTTTGAACCATCAGAACAGAGTGGGGCTTTGCCTTCTTAAGGTTCAGCTCAACAGTTCTTAAAATGTTAAGTAGCTCGGGCAGTGGCTTGTCAATTTCGTTTATATTGTAGTTTAGAACGAACTGACTATAGCTATTCGGTAAGGATTGCAAGATCAGGTCAGTAGCCAGCTCTTGGCCAAGCGGGAATCCCAACCTCTGTAGGTTTTCTATGTACCCAATCATTTTGAGTACATATGGGCCTACGGGAGCCCCATCTGACATCTTGCACTGAAACAGTGCCCTTGAGATCTCAAATCTCTCATGCCTCGCTTGTCCTTGATACAGTTGACGAAGATGTTCAACCATATCGTAAGCGCCCATTAACTCGTGTTGCTTTTGAAGCTCAGAGTTCATGGTCGCGAGCATTAGACAAGACACATCTAATGTGTCATCTTGATGCTTCTTGTATGCATCTTTATCTGCTCGCGTGGCATTGGTAGGAGGAGCCTCCGGAATGGGCTGCTCTAGAATGTACAGTTTACGTTCCTGGGTGAGAACTATTCTCAAGTTCCTGTACCAGTCCAGGAAATTTGCTCCGTTGAGCTTGTCCGTCTCAAGGACAGATCGCAGGGAGAAAGTGTTCGTATTTGACGTCATGGTTATCTACAACAGAAAAATACAGAAAATAAATATCATATTCTTTTAAATCATTTAATTAGGTCTTTAACTAAATGATGCTCCCACTGAATTCCATAATTCATGTGGGACAAGATCCACATCATACTAACCCTTGAGTTAGCTTTGGCTAATACGCCCAAGATTTAGTATGATCGATAGGTAACGATTTACCAATTACATCTCTATGCAACTCTTGTTTATAAGATCATTATCCGTAATTATATTAAAACTTGAGTTAGCTTTGGCTAATACGCCTAAGAATTAATATAAATGTGATTTATGTCCTATCTTTCCAATCATTGGAAGAATGGCTATAGTTGTACTCGATCCAACCGAGTTAACTAGGAATACTCAATCTAATTGAGTTTGTATTCGCCCATGCGTTGATAAGAGGGACCAATATTGTCCCTCCGTACCCTACCAAGATAATATGTGTTGCTCTACTTTGGCAGATTCAACAACACATGTGATCGAGGTAGTGATAGGTATCACGGCATGGTAGGCATTAGAGTTGACGTGATTTAGATCTAATCTAAACGATGATGCGTATCATATACTCGATAGATCTAATTTAATCGAAAGGGTGCATCATGTGCACGACTTAGATCTAATCTAATCGTTAGGCACTAATTAATTACTTAATCATGCACGCATATACACAAGTAATTAATTAAATTAATTTGTGATTATTCATGGCCCTATTACGATCTTCTCAAGCCAATGAGAAGATCGGATGGTCAACCTAGGGTCAACAGCTTCTTAAGCTCCTCCCTTTGACCACCTTGTGTTGCTCGTGCCCTTCTCGTAACTCCGTCTCGAGTGGACCTTCCACCGCTCCAATTTTGTACATTACAATTTTGAAACTCGAGTTACATTCGATTCTAAACTAATTTACAACAAGAATAAATAGAGAAAAGCATGACGCGCAGGTCGCGTATCAAAAATACAGCACACACAATCACATGACAACACGCAGGTCGTATTATGAATTACAACACAAAATATACCAATCCAATTGGGTCTTTTGGGACATGACTATCACAAATTATACATAATTCTAAATTATGTAATTTCATAATTTTCTGTAATTTTAATACTAATTTTTACAATTTTTATGAGTAAAATTTCTTGGCAGTCCCGTTTAGTGGTTTTCGGGCGCATTCGCGGAACGAATCCCCTTGCGGGGCCAGGGGCAGCGCCCCTACCCGTGATCTAACCATCGCGAGTGTCCCTAAGCGATCCAAAAGTGCCTTAGTCCGCTGTCCCAAAAAGTTTTGGGGCGAAACCTTGCCGTTTCGGGAAAAACTTCTCGGTAGTCGAACCTACAAGTGTCGAAACACTTGTGCTTCGCTTCTACGAGAAAAATACCCATAAAAACTCTAAAAATCAGAAATTTACAGAATATTACAGTACTGAATTTTTGTCATAAAAACAAAAACTAAACTCGTACAAGCTTCGCACGTGGCGCTGATACCACTATTGGATTTTTAGGACCGCGAAAACTGCTTTTTCGCGTCGCAGAAACCCCGAAGCCCCAAGCTACCGGATCCGTGCGAAGTAGAAATAAAACAAAAATACGAGTAAGAGTTTCTAATCTAGATCTACACTAGATTTACAAAGAGGAAACCCTTTATACCTTCGATGCGTGCCCTTTTCGTATCCCGCTCGTCCAAGGAGATACCGTATCTCAAGTTGTCAAAGTAGACAACTCTCTAGAAGTATCCACACGAACTAATTAGGTGGAGAAGACCAAACAATAGGTGTGCTAGCACCTAGAAAGTGTTCGGCCAAGAGAGGAGAGTAAGAGCAAGAAGAGGATCAAGGAAGAAGATGAAGGAATGAATGAGAATTACTCACAAAAATGAAACTTCTTCATCCATTGATGTGGTCGGCCACATTAAGAGATGTAGTAACCTCCATGGAATGCCAAGAGTCACAACTCTTGGTAACTCCCATGAAGTGGCATCCCTCTTAAGCAACCATGATGATGTGTAGCATCATCATTGGCCCACTCAATGTCAACTCACCAATGAGGTGGCATAAAGTCAAGTCAAACTTGACTCTTCATCTTCCTCTCAAGTCAAGTCAAACTTGACTTAATCTCTCTCATGGTTGATCTAATCCAACTATTTAATTCAAGACAATTTAATACAATGAATCTAATTCATTTAATTAAATTGATTCAATGATTCATAATCAAAATTAGACTCATTGAACACATGAATCAACTTGAGTCCAACTCAATTAGCCCTATTAGGTTTACTCTTAATCTAATTTGATTCATCACATGAATCTAATCCTGTTGATTCATCATATGAACCTAATCTCCATCTAATTGTCCTTAGTGGGTGACCCTATAGGTTCTTGTAACGTTGACAATGCCTCTAAACCCATTTAGGAGCATAAGTAATGAGCTGTATCTAGCAATACATCATTACTACCCAAGTTACAAGAATGTTGAGATACAACATCACCTTGTGACTACTAATTGTGACTCCTCACAATATATGACAAGTGTCCTTCTATCCTAGACATCTAGATTGATCAATGTGAGGCATAGATCGTGTCATCCTCTGACCAATCTAAATCTTGATCTCCAAGTAGACTCACTAAATCAAATGAGCTCAATATCTCATATTGACTCATTTGGGCATGACCATTTACTTCGTGGTCTCACTCTATCAAGAATATCGATGTCTCTCCCGTCATTTAGGAGGGATAGATCCCATCTACATCACTCACATCCCTCTACATAATTAGTTATATATCCATTAATCGCCTTTATAGTCCACCCAGTTACGGGTGACGTTTGACGAAACCAAAGTACATAATTCCTTATGTAGGGATCCATGGTGACTTCAGGTCTAAGGACTAGTAGTCATACTAATAGCCACATGAGAAAGTATATGACACTCATATAACAATCCATGATACTTTCTCATGGCGGGTCATTCAGTATACATTCTCCAATGCATACCCATGTGTCAACTTGATATCTCTATATCCATGACTTGTGAGATCAAGTCATCGAGTTGACCTACATGCTAGTCTTATTGCATTAATATTGTCCCTGAATGTTAATACTCGACTAGGAATGATTAAGAGTAGTGTTCCCTATATCATCTCACTATCGGTTCAACTAACTGATCGATATAGGTGAGAATCTTCTACTCAAGGACGCTATTATTCTTAGTTTATTTGGCACCAATACAAGTAATTATAATAACCTAAACAAATGCCTTTATTAATATATATAAGAATATTATACAATAAGTCCATAATACAATCATCAAATGATTAGCACTAGGGCTCTAACTAACAGAGTACACCTATCCTCCTACCCCAAACATAGTGAGGGAGCGTAATGCTCTCATCTCCCGGTACACAATGATAGGGAGGGACCCCGGCGTGCTACCATGCTCCTGTCACGCTACCCATGAGCGTCCTAACGGAGCAACACCGGGCAACCTGCCATACACACCTTGAGTGATGTGCCACTACCCATGCAGTGGTCACGTTGTGTGCAGGCCCATGTAGCCGGCCGACGAGCTCAACAATAATGGAGTCGTCAATCACCCAGCATGCAATCATGCAATATGGTGCATGCGGCTACAGTATGTCATACCTGAACATATCCTCCTCCATATGTGTAGGTGCCAAAAAGATAAACACATATATAACAAGAATAATAAACAAAATGAATCCAACATCACATATCCAACATATCTATCTACTAATCCAGTATAGAGGGAAGCACAATAAATACCTCTATCTCTATGAACACAGATAAACATAGCCAAAAAGAAAAGCAGGCCAGACTAATGTATAGCAACTAACAGTATAAGCATGTATCAGGCATCAACTAAACTAAACCCAGAGAAAATACTAAACTACCAATCACTAGTAATTATATATAAACTATACATATCATAAGACAATATCGAAAAGATAAGCCAAAGGGTACCCGCCTCAAATAGAAGGTACTGTCAATCCAAATCCGAAGTCGAGACGCCTGTCTCGAATCAGAGCCCTGTGTAAACAAATACATTTACTTTTATTTAGCTAGAATACAAACAAATAGTTAAATAAATCCTAAATAGAAATTTAGGGATAAACCCTAAACCATATCCCTTAACTTTTCTAACGGTTAATTAGGGTTAATTACCTTAACCCCAAACAACCCTTTAGATAGAAATCCAAAACCTAAATCCATATAACCTAATTAATCTACACAACCTAATGATGATTAATTATCAATAGGTATCAAGATCATACCTAATCATCTAACACATGATCATCTAACAAATATCCAAATTCGAAACCTGATCTACAATATGTTCCAACAAAAATTCAATTCAAACCTAACCCTAAATCAAAACTACACATGTATCAAAATTCTCTACACATACCTTAATTCCCAGCTACTGTTGATGCTAGAACAAGGAGAGCTGAACCAAGAACACCCACGTTACACAATTCTAAATCCACAGAAACAACACTTACTAGAAAATCCACTCCTCTGTTCAGATCAAATATAAAGGAGATCACGGATTCAACCAACAACCTAATTCCAAAAACCATTTATGCACCTTACCTCTCCCTCTTACTATCTGTGATGACCTAGGATCCGACAATGTCGCTACTGGAAGCTCTAATGCCAATTCCACAGCATCATCTTGACTCCCTCGATTGAATGTCCTTCTCTAGGTGATCAGATTGCAAGAAAGATTGATCTGTTTAGCACTGGCAGTGGGATAAAGACAACCAAGGAAATAGATCTGTCGCGATCAACTCGAGTGATCACTGGAAATGGTGCGTCGGTGACCTAGGGAAAAGGTAAGAGAGGAAATAAGAAAGGATTGGTGATAGTGTGAGTCGGAGAGAACCGAAAGAAGTAGGATCAGTTACTTACCACTGGAGCCCTAACTACCTCCTCCACGCCGGCGATCGAGTGGATCTGGCTCGATCTAATGGCGTCGGCTATCAGCTAGAGGAGACGCAACACCATGTCTGTGACCCAGAGAGGAAGAGTGTCGGTCGGATCTGAGATCAATAGGCGTCGATGCCTGCGGAGAAGGATCGCCGGAGCTGGAGCCTTGCTCCCGTCGCCGTCGCCCGTCCGCGAGAGAGAACAGAGCAGGAAGGCTTCAACGCAGAGGGAAAAGAAAGGTCGAGATCGAGGAAACGCCGTTTGGGAGAAGGAAATAAAAGAAAAAAAGAAATTTATATAATCAACATTTTCTCGCTTAAACGGGTATCCAAAACAGGCTTTATCCGAACCCGAAATTGATCCCTTCAAAACCCATCTTACGAGCTCCGAAAAATTCCCAGAAAATTTCTAAAAATTCCAAAAAATATCTATAAGGCTATTTCCCAAATAACCTTATTTATTTAAATTTTCTGATATCTTACATTATGTTTCTCTTGATTCCGAGTAGTCCTTTGAGATCTTGTGTAGTTTTAGAGATATGAACCAAGCATGTTGCAAGTAAGTGTCTATTGCCAGAAGCATAAGAAACATAATTTTATGACAACTTGACTAGACTTGGGGACTGATACTTGATATATTTAGGACACTATTGCACTGAGCACGGAGTGTTGGTACAATTGACCTCCAAAGTTTTAATGTTCGACAAATATGTTTAAGTATGCTTAATGGATCTTGATCATGGGAAGTCTTAGTCATGGCTAGGCAAGGGTGAGAAGTCAACCGAGTGACTAGTCCTAACTACGGTTAGGAAAGAGAAGTCCTAGTTGCAGGCTAGGTAAGGGAAATCTCAGTAGATCATGGAAGGTAGGTGGATTCGATAGGTCTAGAGGACTTGATCCCTGGGCAGCCGAATACTGAGTCTTGGTGAGTGAAGCCAGGTGGAGAAAACCCTAGGGGGTGGTAACCTTAGGTTCTATTGAGTGAAGCCAGATGGAGAAAATCATAGAGGGAGATAACCTTAGGTAACGAGAAATCTTGGAGGAGTCAACTCCAAGCAAGATTGATTGGTTGGACCAGCGGATCTCGGTAAATCTAAGTTTAGGTTTACCATAGTATTCTATATTACTATTATTGTTGTTAGCTAATGTAGTATTGCAGGAAAAGTCTTAGTGGATCAGGTGATCAAACACTAAGCAAGCAAAGTCTAAACAGTTCTAGAGGACTGACAATGAGATCATGTTCCTGAAATGAACAATCTAAGGTCGCTAATCCAACTGAAGAAACTGGGAAGGTTTCCAAGTTGAGATCAAGATAGTTCTACTGTCTAATATTACACATGCATTATATATATGATTGTGCTAACCTTTGTGTTTCATGAATATTATATTTAACTCTGTGTTATAGGTTTGGCCTGATCGGTCGATCGAACATAGGGATCAGTCGACCGAACCAGTTTGACTTAGATCAGAGACAAGTTTAGACCAAAGCTGAGCAACATCCAATCAAGGCCTGATTGGTCGACCGAACCAAAGGATCGGTCGACCGAACACTGATGATGTGGCAAAGATTAGTTCGATCAGAAGCGGACATGGGAAGCCAACCTAATCAGTCGACCGAACACAGGGATCGATCGATCGAACGATCATCACATTAAAGGCGCATTAAGTGCAAATCTCAGCAAATAGGGAAGTTCATTGTTCAGTCGATTAAACAAAAGGATCGGTTGACCGAACCATTAAATGTAATTAATGTCCGAAGATTGAATTAGCATCAGATCGCAGCGAAGAAGGAAGGGAGCGGGTTCGGTCGACCGAACCCAAAGATCAGTTGGCTAAACATTGATCATTCTTATAAAAAGAGCTCGAGGTTTGAGGATCAAAAATAAATCTGTTATGAGTTCATCTCTGTGCAAAATTGCTCGTACTACTACTTTGTCCTTCGTCTTCAAGCAAGCTACTACTTCAATCAAGTGTCGATCGGGCTTCAACTTTCATCTACTGTCAGTATAATTTTATATTGCTAGCATTATACTTAATTTCAAGTAAGATAGTAGGTTGTTACTGATAGATCATAAACTTGCGATAGGGGGGGGGGGGGGGGGAATATCGCTTTTTTAAAACTTTTCTTTATCCCTTTTAAAAACAAAGTTAAGCAGTGAAAATTAAACAAAGAGACACGTTCTTTTATTTCGTTTGGAGCCTAGCTCGACTCCTACTAAAAGACCCACGGTCCTTGACTGCACCGATGGGCAAATCACTATAACCCTTCTCTCCGAAATCCTCGGAGAGAAGCAGATCGTACAAGTACAATAGAACAAGATAGTAACAATCCTACTATCTTATTGAAATTAAGTGAAATATGAAAATATATCGACAATTATGTGTATAGGTTGAAGCTTGGTCGATACTTCCGGACGGAGTAGATTTGCAGAGTCGATGAGGACTTGTAGCACAATCCATACGCAGAGAGAAGACTTGGAGATGATCAGAAGTTCTATCTGGCCTCTGTCTTCGAGCCTATTTTTATTGGTGTACTGGAGGTTCGGTCGACCGATCCCACTGTTCGGTCGATCGAACCCACTCCCTTCCTTCCTGGCTGAAGTTCGAAGCTGGCTCGATCTTTTGCATTTACTGGTCTTTAATGGTTCGATTGACCGAACCATCTTTTCAATCGACCGAACAAGCCTTTTCCTTGTTCGTCGAAATCTGCCAGAGATCTTCTTTTATTGTTGTTTAATGCTGATTGGATTGGTCGATCGGTCCTCTTGTTCGGTCGACCGATAAACCTTTTTTCCTTTCCTACTGATCGCTGCTAATGATCTGGCCTTTGCTGAGTCACCCTGGTTCGGTCGACCGATCTTACTTTTCGGTCGACCGATCATGCTTTGATAGGACTCTAGTCTAATCTGTTCTGAACTGAATTACTGCTTTGGGTTTGCTTTGTTCGGTCGACCGAACCACTGGTTCAGTCGACCGATCCAGTTGAACCTGCAGCATAGTGTTACGAAAAAATCTTTCCTGCAAAATAGATGTTAGAGAAATAATATAAAGCAAAATAAAATGTAAGACAGTAGAACTATCTTGATCTCAACTTCGAAACCTTCCCAGTTTCTTCAGTTGGATCAACAACCTAAGGTTGTTCCCTTCAGGAACCCGACCTCACTATCGCTCCTCCAGTTGTTTATCTCAACCTACCTGCCAAAATTAGATCCTCCAGATCTAGTTTGGACTTTTCACTCAGCCTTGATCGGCTCTCCAAGACTTTTCCTTTTGATCCTCGGTCCTCTAGACCTCTCGATCACACCGCCAAGCGTCGGGTCCTCTTGACCTGCTTGGACTTGCACCTGGGTTCCACGATCTGCTAAGATTTCTTCGCCTAGCCTCCAGCTAGGACTTTTCTGGTTGAGTAAACATCCTGCACACTCAGTCAACTTGTTAGATCATAACAAGACTTAACTTGAACCTTTGACAACATCAAAACTCAGGTTTGATTCTGGTGCAACTTGCACCAACAATCTCTCCATTTTTGATATTTGGCAACCAAGATTCAAAGTTAAGTTTAAACATATGCAACAAGTAAATAAACAAACAATTTAACTTTTCTCCCTGAGTTAAACAACTCCCCCTGAATTCACTATCTCTCCCCCTTTGACACATAAAAAATAGAGGTAGACTCAAAAACCAAGTAAAATTTTAACCTTAAAGTTTTGCTAAGTAAAAATGATGAAATTTTGAAAAAAAATTTACTAAGTAAATTTTGAATAAAATTGTTGAAAAATTTTACTAAGTAAAAAATTTAAACATATTACTAAATTTTGAAAAGCTTTACTAAGCAAAATAATTTTTAAAAATTTACTAAGCAAGTTAAACTAAAAAATTTGAATTAAATTTAAAAAATAATAATAATAATAAATTTGCTAAGTAAAAATGATGAAATTTTGAAAAATTTTACTAAGTAATGTAAATTTTGAATAAAATTGTTGAAAAATTTTACTAAGTAAAAAGTTAAACATATTACTAAATTTGAATAAAATTTTGAAAAACTTTACTAAGCAAAATAATTTTGAAAAATTTACTAAGAAAGTTAAACCAAAAAATTTGAATTAAATTTTGAAAAAAAAAACTGCTAAGTAAAAAATAATTTTGAAAAGGATAAAAAATTTAATTAAAAATTTTACTAAGTCAATAATAATTTTTAAAAATTTTGAAAGATTTAATAAGTTAAAAATTTATGAAAAAAATTGTAGTAATTGAAAGAGCAGTTAAAATTGGAAAAGAATAAATTTTTGAAAAACATTTTGAAAATTTTATACTAAGTAAAAATGATTTGACAAGGATATAAACTTAAAAATCTTGTTTTGAAGCTCCCCCTAAAATTGAAAAATTCCTAAAAGTCCAAGCATGGGTAGGAAAACTAAGGAAAATTTATCCTTATTATGAAATGTCCGACCTTTTTCAGGGCTAACTACCACAAGATAGTAGCTGATGACTCAGGTTGGTCAATTTGAGTATTTAGTACTAACTAGGTTTTTACTAGCTAGTTAACTCAAATTGATTCATGTATGTTGTTTAAAGCCCAGATTTATAGCGATGCACTGACATAAACATCTGAAATTTTGGGCTACGTCCTAAGCATCTCACCCATTCTAATTTATCAAACAAGGGATCCTACTGTGCTTGTGAGATGTTGGCTCCTAGAACTATAGGATCATGCAGTCTACGGTAGATCCTAAGCTACTCCAGAAAATTAAAATATTTTGAAAAGAGTTTTGAAAACCAAAAATTTGAAAGGGGGACTTTTCCGAAAATTAAATTTTGTAAAATAAACTAAGTAATAATTTTCAAAACAAAAGAACCTATTCTATAAAACACACATACCAAAAGACATTAATAACTGAAAAGTGCTGAAGATTAAATTTAGACATAATCCAAGTTATAATAAGTCATAAGTAATAAGTCCTAAAATCACTCATCCTCATCCTTATCATCACGATAATAGTCAAACATCCTTCGCTACTCCTTCTCTAAAACATTAGTACGATCCATCATCTCTTGACAAAAATCTGTAATTTGCCCCTGAAGAGAGCTGTACTGATCATCCATTTTTGTTTCCAAGGAGTTAAATCGACTAAAAATATCATCTCGCAGATGGGTAAAGAAGTCACTAGTTGGAGGAGGAGGAGCATATGAACTGCTCTGAGGAAAATCAAAGTAGGGTGTCATGGCAACTCCTGGATCAATATATATTGGAGGAGGTGCAGTAACTGGGACCGGATCATCTTCAGCAATAGATCTTCGACAACCAGTGGAATGTAGTGTGGATGAGTCTGTTTATACACAAGACCCTCATTGCTAGTCTTAATCCCAGCCAAGGACAACTGCCTAACCCCGACAAGATCAAAATCTGATAACTCAATCAACTCACCCCAATGAACCCTCACATCCAAATAAGCAATATAGGCAGTAAGAACATGACACTGGATCATATGAACTTTATTCGAGGTTCTATACCCCGAATAATAGATAATGGACCGGAATACCCATTAACCTAAGTCAAACTCTAGTTTATGTCGTAATGCATACATCAGAAAAAGATAGACTGGTCGTAAAACACCTTGATCTCTAGATGATAGGGGATGAATGCAGGAGACAACCATCTTATAAAAAGCATTGTCTTTCGGACTCAGTGGTACAGTAGAGATCTTTTTAGGACGTGGCCCCTTAAAAAAGTCGGCATACATAATATCAAGAGTAAGATGTGCAAATGGAGCAGGTAATGGATCTAGAATAGAAGCACTGAAAAATATACGATTAACTGAGGGTCATATTCGTAAAAACCTAATAAACATATCCAGATCAAAGAGCATCTCTCTAGTGGCGACCCTAGTCCTATAGTGATGAGGATCAAGCTCGCACAACTTGTGGTAAAACTCTTAACAGAGAATAGGATTGTATGCATGCCTACAAAAGATAATGCTATCAAGTTGATAGTGTTGATTGATCTCTATGACTTCAGGACAAAAGGTTTGGTAGAATTGGAGATCTAGACAACGAGTACCTATCACCTTGAATTTTTTATTTGGAAAAGATTGCCTTAACTCCTCAGTAGAAAACCTAGGGTCCTGATTGGGATTAAGAAAGCTAGCCTCTCTTTGTGCAATAGCTCTACTTTTTTCACTATATATATAAAAAAATCGTAATAAATAATTGTGCATAAGTATTGAAAAGATTTAGAACAAAGCAATGGTTACCGAGGCATTGTCGGGCTACAAGACAAATTGAAACCGGTGAGAAGAACTTCTTATGCAAGGAAGAAAGCAAAGAAAAGATATTTGTGGGATGAGATTTCGGTTTTTCGAAACCTGTATTTATAGAGGTCGATCGGTCGACCGATAAGGGGTTCGGTCGACCGATCCCTAAAATTCCTCATCCTTTTGACCAGTAAGGAGACGTTCGGTCGACCGATAAATCGGGTCGGTCGACCGATAAATTAACTTTGGCACAGATACAGGGTAGGTGAAGAGCAGTTGAACGGATGAGAATTAATTAATTTTGGCCGACCGATTAATCGGTTCGGTCGATCGATTAATTTATAATAATTTAAGTATCATTGACCTGTTCAACATTGTTTTGGTCTACCGATAATTTTGTTCGGTCGACGGAACAATTTTTTTTTATATTTTAATTATATTTAAAAATAATTAAGTTTTAACAGTTTTTCATTAAGTCAGTAAGATTTTAAAAAAGTTTTTACTTAAGTTTTAAAATAATTTTTTAAAAGTTTTTAATTAAGTTTTAAAATAATTTTAAAAAGTTTTAAATAATTTTTAAAAAGTTTTTAATTAAGTTTTAAAGTAATTTTTAAATAGTTTTAAAAATAAGTTTTAAAATAATGTTTAAAAATTTTTTAAATAAGTTTTAAAATAATTTTTAAAAAGTTTTTAATTAAGTTTTATGATAATTTTAAAATAAGTTGAAAGTTTTTTAATTAATTTTTAAAATAATTTGAATTAAGTTGAAGAAGTTTTTAATTAATTTTAAAATAAGTTTAATTTAGTTGAAATAGTTTTTAATTAATTTTAAAATAAGTTTAATTTAATTGAAAAAGTTTTTAATTTTAAAATAAGTTTAATTTAGTTGAAAAAGTTTTTAATTTATTTTTAAAATAATTTTAATTAAGTTGAAGAAGTTTTTTAATTAATATTTAAAATAATATTTTATAAGTTTTTAAATAAGTTTTAAAATACTTTTAAAAATTTTTTTAATTAAGTTTTAAATTAATTTTTAGTAAGAGGTTTTTAATTTTTAAAATAATTTTTAAAAGGTTTTTAATTAAGTTTTAAAATATTTTTTTAAAAAAGGTTTTTAATTAAGTTTTAATTTAATTAGGTTTGAATTTAATTAGGTTTGAAAATTAGGTATGAATTTAATTAGGTTTGATAATTAGGTTTGAATTTAATTAGGTTTAAATTAGGTTTGATAATTAGGTTTGAAGTTAATTAGGTTTAAAAATGGTTATTGAACCCATGTTAGATTCAAACTTAGCTTTGGGTTAATCAAGCAGGCTTCATAAGGATAAGATTTTAGTTCAGTGGCGAGGCATATGGCCTTCTTGTGTATCAACGGTGGACCACTTGCTGAAAACTTTCCAAACTATTCTCGCCCAAAACACTTAATACTAAATCTTGGTCTAACTAGTTCATGTTTGACTAGGGTAGCTTCGGTCAGATCCACTAAGTCTAGTGCACCAAGTAGAATTCCATATTCAGCCTAGACATGCCTTCGACAAAGTTTTGACGTACTATCATCTCTGTGAGATCTCGGAAAATTTAAATATTAGGGTTATTTAAGAAATAGCCTTACAGAATTTTTTTGGAATTTTTAGAAATTTTCTGAGAATTTTTCGGATCTCGTACGACGAGTTTTGAGGGGATCAATTCCGGATATAGATAAGGCCTATTTGGGATACCTATTTAGGTGAGAAAATGTTTTTAATTATAAATCATTTTATTTTCCTTTAATTCATTTTCCAAATCGTCGTTTCCACATGTGCCTGACTTCTCCTCCTCCTTTTTCCCTGATCTCTTCTCCCCTCTCTGCCCCGACGCTATCCCGATCTTCTTTCTTCCCCTTCTTCCTCACTGCCTCTCTCTCGCGGACGAGCGACACCGACAGAAGCGAGGCTCTAGCTCGGCGATCTTTCTCCGCCGGCATCAATGCCTATTTGCTCCGTCCTTTTCTCTTGATCCGCGCATCGCTCTCTTCTCCGACGCCGACAGCCACCGATCGCCGGCGGCCGAGCACCTCCTTCCACCACCGTCCACCGGATCTGGGAGGGATCTATTGGTTCAGCGCCGATGGATTGAGTCGTGCCACCTGATCGTCGGCGTGGAAGAGCAATTAGGGTTCCACAGGTAAGCAACCAACCTTCATCCTTCTTCCCTCCTCTTCTCTGGAGTGTCTCGGATCTGTGCCCTAGCACTGTCTGCGAATCCCCAATTTCTTCTCTGACTGATGGCGAGGTGCACAAGGTTTCCCTAGCAGCGATCTTGGAGGTAGGTGGTTAATTAGATT
Source organism: Zingiber officinale (assembly GCF_018446385.1). Lineage (NCBI taxonomy): Eukaryota > Viridiplantae > Streptophyta > Magnoliopsida > Zingiberales > Zingiberaceae > Zingiber > Zingiber officinale. Next base: position 45,550,419 of record NC_056006.1, read on the forward strand.
GTTGTTGGATTAGGGATCTCCAATCTTGATCTCTGTTCTTGACTTGATCAATGATCTTCCTGTTGATGTTGTTTTAATCCGGTCCAGTGAGGAGGAATTTTTGCAGGGAGGTCTTGCTGTGCTATTCTTTGATCTAGTTGCTCAGTTGGTTCGACAGTCACCCATACCTCAGTGTTCTTTGTTACAGCATCTTGTTCAGCTGGTAATTGAGGTATGTGTAGGGATTTTGATACATGTTGTAATTAGTTGTTAAATTGTGTAGATTTAATTGTGTAGAATAAATCTAATGGAATGGTTAGGGTTAGAGTAATTAACCCTAATCAACCGTTGGATTTCTAATCTAATTGGTGATTAGGGATTAGGTAACTAACCCTAATCGACCATTAGATTTAAATAGGTAAGTTGTGATTGTGGTGATTAGGGTTTTGCCGTAATTTAGTTTTGGGAATTTTATTTAGCTATTTTATTTGGATTTAGCTAAATAAAATATATATGTTGATTGACGCAGGATTCTGATTCGAGACAGGCGTCTCGACGTTGACTTCGGATTTGAGATTGTACCATCTATTTGAGCCGGGTACCCTTTGACTTATCTTTTGATACTGTCTTTTGATATGTATAGCTTATATATAGTTACTAGTGGTAGATGATGGATTTATCTCTTCCCTGGTCTTGGCTTAGTTGATACTTATCACATGCTTCTTCTGTTAGTTGCTTTACTTTAGAACTGGATGCATTTATCTTTTGCCATGTGTATATATGTTCATAGAGATGGATATTTATGATGCTTATCTACACTTGATTAGTTGCTGTAGATACTTGTTATATGTTGTTGGATTTGCATTGCTTATATCATTGTTATATATATGCATTTGTTTTATTGGCACCTACGCATATGGAGGAGGATATGTTCAGGTATGACATACTGTAGCCACACGCACCATATCGCATGATTGCATGCTGGGCGATTGACGACTCCATTGTTGTTGAGCTCGTCGGTCGGCTACATAGACCTCTACACACGTGACCACTGCATGGGTAGTGGCACAGCACTTAGGGTGTGTATGGTAGGTTGCTCGGTGGTGCACCGCCGGGGTGCTCATGGGTAGCACGATACAGCGGGGTTGCAGCCGGGGTCCCTCCCCGTCATTGTGTACTGGGAGATGAGAGCATTGCGCTCCCTCACTATGTTTGATGTAGGAGGATAGGTGTACTCCGACAGCATCCCGTCCACTCGGTCACTCATCAGGGGTAGTGACGGCAGAGTGCACGGTGTCACAGCCCTACCCACTCGATCTCACCATTGTGTGTGAGACGGCTGACTGGCTGACAGGGGTGACTATGTCATATTGCATCATATGCACGGATTGCATTCTTTATGATTGATGCATTTTGGTGAGTGCATATGATTGACATGCATACAGGATACATGCTTTTGCTCTGACTATTTTTATCTATGTATGTTCACAGTCAGTTGCACAAGCCTCGCAGGTGAGTACAGTTTATTTCAGTTATGCATTTTTGTTATTATTCTTGCTATAGACTGTACTTTATGCCTATTGCTGGTTATTACAGTTTGTTTCAGCTATGCATATCTTTTATACTGTAGGAGATTGTACCGTAGATTGTACTGTTAGAAACTGTACTATAGATCCTATGGTTTAGGAGACTGTACCTTAGGATATTGTAAGTAGTTATATGTTGCTGTACATATCTATTGGATTACCTGCTGAGTTCTTTGAACTCACCCCGTTGTTACTATCTTTCAGGTTGAGGCCATCAGGAGAGATTCCAGTCGCTAGTTCCTTTATCGCGAGGCTTTCCTGTTGTCGGGATTTGTTTTGTTTTTGCATCTTATATACTTGTGATGTGGGTCTGTATTGTGGAATTTATATCGAACACTTGGGTTTACTACTTTTGGTTTTCCGCTGCGGATGTATTTTCATTACTTCGTGGATTTTGTTTTTCTTCGTTGTAGTGGAGTAGGATGTTTACATATATCTTCGAGGATTCTATATCGTTCATTCTTTATATAACTGCGTGGATTGTTCATATTATATTTGTGTGGAAATGTTGAATATAACTACGTGGATTGTTTACTATTTGTGTGAATTGTTCCGGCCGTGTGTGGCCGAGGTATAGAGATATATGTATTCTGGATTCATATTGTCACCCGTACAGGGGAGATGTTGCCGAAATTTCTTCGGACAGGGACTACCTGGGGCATGACAATCTCAATCCATTCCGATGCTATGTTGTAGGGTATGGTAAACCTTTTTTATCTAACCATTCTAAGCAGAAAATAAACCTAATCCTAAGTATTGAGTTTGGTTAATCAAGTTGGTTGTATTGTTTTTCTACTTGCTCCCCCTGAGTCATAGCTTAGATAAGGTCTATCTAAGTAATGGATTTGACTCTTAGGGACCAAGTATAGATTTGGTTCAATTTGTTTGGTAAAAAGTTTTGTTTGAACCCATGCTTGGACTTGCCTTCTAGTATTTTGACTGATTAAGGATAAGTATGATTTGTTTGTTTGTTTGGGTTTATAACCGAGTCCTGATTTGTTGTACACGGCTCGTTGCGATCCAAGTACCATATTTAGACACTTGGATCACATTTCGAACCTTTCCAATATTTTCTTGAGTCGCTTGACTTGACCTTTCAAATCAGAATTTTCTTCCTCAATTTTTTCAAGTTGAGTTGAAGTTCCGACTTGAACTCGATTAGTCAAGTAACTCAAGTTAACTTGTTGCTTAAAGTGGTCTATTTCCTTAAGTAACAAGTTATTTTATTTTTCTGATTACGATAAATTTTTAAACAAACATTTAACTACTTTAAGTAAATTAGACTTGGAATAAATTGTTATCATATTTGGATCTTCTGATCCATTGCTTTTGTCGGACTCGATGTCGATCTCGGATTCATACTCTTCGTCGGACTCAGACCCGGAATCTTCGTTTCTTGCCATGAATGCAAGATGGCTCGAGTGCTTCGTTTGCTGTGCGTCGGATTCGTTGGAAGAAGTTTTGTCCCATGTCGCTTGAAGAGCCTTCTTTCGTCTTATTGATTTGGGTCTTTCTTCTTTCCGATTTGGGCATTCATTTTTGAAATGCCCCTTCTTGTTACATCCATAACAGATCATTTCTTATTTGTTTTGGATCTGGTTCGGTGGGGTATTCTTGGTGTTTCATCTAAATTTCTTCTTAGTCAACAACCTTCGGACCATGTTGACAAATTCTTCTTCGTTCGTTGAGTCAGAGTCTGATTCGCTTTCTGACTCGATCTTCATTTTTTATTTTGTTTCCTTGCTTGAACCTGCATACAATGCTACACCTTTCTCGACTTAGCTTGTGTTAGACTGTTCGTGTAATTCCAATTCACAAAATAACTCGTCTAACTTAAGAATTGAAAGATCTTTGGAAATACAATTGATGCACACAAAGCATTTCTTGGAAAGGCGTTCAGAGCGTACCTTATCGTGTCACGATTTTCCAAGTTGTGTCTGATTAGGTGGAGGCCGTTAAGTATGTCCTTCAGTCGAGCGTGTAGTTGCGAGGCCGTCTCTCCAGGAAATATTTTTATATTAAATAAATTTTTTAAAAGTATATCCCTTTTGTTTACCTTCGAGTCGTCGGTTCCTTCGTGTAGTTTGACTAGTGAGTCCCACAATTCTTTGCCGTTGTCGTAGGGACCGACTCAGTTCAACTCCTCCATTGTGAGCCCGCACTGAATGGTATTGATCACCTTGTAATTCAGTTGAGCCTTCTTGATCATTTGAGGAGTCCATTCTTCTGGTTCTAAAGTTGTTTCGTCTTTCGTCGATAGAGTGTAACCTTTTAAGATTATAAACCAGAGCTCGATGTCGGACTTCAAGTAGCACTCCATTCTATTTTTCCAATAACTAAACTTCTCTCCTTTGAACAGTGGAGGTCTTAAGGCGCTGTAACCTTCTTGATAAGAGTTCGACATCCTTGCAAGAAAAAAATTAAGAGAAAAATATTTCCAAGACTTTCGTCTTGGGATTAGTAATGCTTGAAAAAAAATATTTCAAAAAGAAAAAAAAGTTTTAAAAATTGCTTTGAAAATTGGTTAAGAAATTTCAGAGCTAAACCGCTCTGATACCAATTGATAGATCGAAAACTTGCGATAGAGGGGGAGGGGGGGGGAATATCGCTTTTTTAAAACTTTTCTTTATCCGTTTTAAAAACAAAGTTAAGCAGTAGAAATTAAACAAAGAGACACGTTCTTTTACTTCATTCGGAGTCTAGCTCGACTCCTACTCGAAGGCCCGCGGTCCTTGACCGCACCGATGGGCAAATCACTATAACCCTTCTCTCTGAAATCCTCGGAGAGAAGCAGATCGTACAAGTACAATAGAATAAGATAGTAACAATCCTACTATCTTATTGAAATTAAGTGCAATATGAAAATATAACGACAATTATGTGTATACGTTGAAGCTCGGTCGGTACTTCCGAACGGAGTAGATTTGCAGAGTCGATGAGGACTTGTAGCACAATCCGTACGCAGAGAGAAAACTTGGAGATAATCAGAGGTTCTGTCTAGCCTCTGTCTTTGAGCCTATTTTTATAGGTGTACTGGAGGTTCGGGTCAACCGATCCCACTGTTCGGTCGACCGAACCGACTCCCTTCCTTCATGGCTGAAGTTCGAAGTTGGCTCAATCTTTTGCATTTACTGGTCTTTAATGGTTCGGTCGACCGAACCATCTTTTCAGTCGACCGAACAAGCCTTTTCCTTGTTCATCAAAATCTGCCAGAGATCTTCTTTTAATGTTGTTTAATGTTGTTTAATGCTGATTGAATCGGTCCACCGGTCCTCTGGTTCGGTTGATCGATCAACCTTTTTTCCTTTCCTACTGATCGCTGCTGAAGATCTGGCCTTTGTTGAGTCACCCTAGTACGGTCGACCGATCTTACTTTTTGATTGATCGATCATGCTTTGACCGGACTCTGGTATGATCTATTCTGAAATGAATTACTGCTTTGAGTTTGCTTTGTTCGATCGACCAAACCACTGGTTCAATCGACCGATCCAGTCGAACCTGTAGCACAGTGTTACGAAAAAATCTTTCCTACAAATCAGATGTTAGAGCAATAATATAAAGCAGGAATAAAATGTAAGATAGTAGAACTGTCTTGATCTCAACTTCGAAACCTTCCCGGTTTATTCAGTTGGATCAACGACCTAAGGTTGTTCCCTTCGGGAACCCGACCTCACTGTCGCTCCTCCAGTTGTTTACCTCAACCTACCTGCCAAACTTAGATCCTCCAGAATTAGTTTGGACTTTTCACTCAGCCTTCATCGTCTCCCCAGGACTTTTCCTTTTGATCTTCAGTCGTCTAGACCTCTCGATCACACCGCCAAGCGTCGGGTCCTCTTGACCTGCTTGGACTTGCACCTGGGTTCCACGATCAGCTAAGATTTCTCCGCCTAGCCTCCAGCAAGGACTTTTCTGGTTGAGTAAACATTCTGCACACTCAGCCAACTTGTTAGATCATAACAAGACTTATCTTGAACCTTTGACAACATCAAAACTCAGGTTTGATTCTGATGCAACTTGCACCAACAGTTACTATCTTATGTTGGTGCAATTTCCAGTAGGTCAAGGTTGACCTAGTTGACCAAGCGTAAACCTTGGTCATGGTTTCGATGTTTAACAATACAGAAAGACATGTAGACATGGACAATGCAGGTGCAGTTGTCCATGCGGAGAGATACTGATCAGGGTCTGATCAGGTTGGATGAAGAAGAGTCAAGTAGGTCAAGGTTGACCGGATACTTGACTGGGAAGTCCTAACTGGGATGTTAGGCAGTTCGGGAAGTCCTGGTGAGTGAAGCCAGGCAGTTCGGAAAGTCCTGGTGAGTGAAGCCAGGTAGTTTGGAAGTCCTGGTGAGTGAAGCCAAGCAGTTCGGAAAGTCCTGGTGAGTGAAGCCAGGCAGTCGGGAAATCCTGGTGAGTGAAGCCAGGTGAAAATCCTAGTGAGTGAAGCTAGGTGAAAGTGAAAGTCCTGGTGAGTGAAGCCAGGCAGTTGGAGAAAGTCCTGGTGAGTGAAGCCAGGAAACCCTGGTGAGTAAAGCCAGGTAAAAGACCTAGTGAGTGAAGCTAGGCAGTTTAGAAGTCTTGGTGAGTGAAGCCAGGCAAGGGAAATCCAAATGGGTCAAGGTTGACCAGACATCTGGTGAAAAGTCCAAGCAGGGAGCTTGGCACGGGAAAAGTCCAAGTATGGAGACTTGTCACGGAGAAGACCAAGATGGAGACTTGGCACGGAAAGTCGAAGAGGGCTCGGTAGCTCGTTCTCCGGACTGTGGTCAGAGAGGGCTCGGTAGCTCGTTCTCTGGACCGGACGAAGTCAGAGAGGGCTCGGTAGCTCGTTCTCCGGACTGTGGTCGGAGAGGGCTCGGTAGCTCGTTCTCTGGACCGGACGAAGTCGGAGAGGGCTCGGTAGCTCGTTCTCAGGACCAAGTAGGGTTTAGGGCTGGGAGCTCTAAACCTAGATCGGTCTGGTAACCGATCCAGTGATACACTGGGTTATCTGATCGGTCTGGTGACCGATCAGTAACCAAACAGAAGTATTATGTTGCTTATCTGATCGTTCAGTAGACCGATCAGTGATCGATCAGTAGCATACGGTGAAGTTCTTGATCGGTCTGCATACTGATCAGGAGACGATCAGAAGGAGATCACCTTCGGGAGGGAAAGGTCCTGATCGGTCATGGGACCGATCAGGGAAGGACCTGATCGGTCTCCATGACGGATCAGGGAAGGGCCTGATCGGTCTTGTGACCGATCACGACCCTTGTGGACCGATCAGGATGAAGCCTGATCGGTCCACATCCTAGCCGTTGCGTAGCAACGGCTAGTTTCTTCTGTGTCTTCTTCGCAGGTTATAAAAGGAGATCAAGGGCTTCTACAGCACTTCTTCTTCTCTCCCTTCTTCTTCTTCCTGCTGAGTTCTGCTGAGCTCTCGCTGCCGAAGCTTCGGGTGAGCTTCCTGCTGGTTTTCTAGCTGAGCTTGGATCCGAGAAGTTGCTACTTCATCAGGATTCCAGTCGGCAATGAGAAGGCAAGCAAAGGGTTTTACATTTCGATTGTTCTTGTTTGCTTTCTCTACTGTTGTACTCCTTATTGCTGTTGCAAAGAGATTGTGGCGAGGTTTCTCCACCCACAAGGAGTATTTATTAGCCGGTTCTCCGGGGACTCATCCACCGACGGATTGATAGGGCTCGTCCACCTTACGGACACGCCGAGGCGTAGGAGTTTATCTCCGAACCTCATTACATCGACGAGTTTGAGGTTTGCTATTCTCCGTTGTCGTTTCTATTGTTTATTTCCGCTGCGCTAACCTGATTTGTAGAAAGAAACGAACGATTTGGGGTTGGCTATTCACACCCCCCCTCTCTAGCCGAGATCATCGGTCCTAACAAGTGGTATCACAGCGAGGTCGCTCTTCGTTGGATCAACACCCGGGGGAGCATGAGCTAGAGAATGGATCTATTTGGAGAAGATGTCATGATTCCACCCTTCTACGATCGCGACGACTTCGCGTTTTGGAAGGTAAGAATGAAGTACTTTCTTATGACTAACCTTGAAAATTGGAGTTGTGTTCAATTAGGTTTCAAGCCTCCGATGGACAAGAAAGGGGAAACCCTAGAGAAGAAAGAGTGGACCAAGGAACAAGTCCACCAATCCCTAGTCAACGATGAGGTATTGAATATTTTTGAATTTTCTTTACCTAATGATGTTTTGTGTAGGATAGGTGGATATAACGATGCCAAGAAGTTGTGGAACAACTTGGCAAAGTTCCATGTGGAGAATTCCACTTCAAGTCATGAAGAGGAGTCAAGTGAGCCATGTAGCTCACTTCATGGAGGAATGGATTTAGAAGTTGAGGGCCACTCAACATCTAAAGAAGAAGAAGAGGAGAGTTCTTCTTCAAGTTCGGAGCAAGAAGAAGAAGCTTCTACCTCCGGAAGGGATGAAGGAGAGAGCGTTCATCCATCCTCAACTCTAGGTAACTCAAGCCATTTAGTTTCTAGCAAATTACACATAATGTGCTTTGAGTGTAGGGAATTTGGGCATTACAAGAGTAAGTGTCCAAAGAGGGTTAGAAAGACTCCACCGGCGCCAAAGGTCAAGGAAGCCGGAGTCCCAACACGCAAGGGCAAGGAGCACGTGGTGTGCTTCCAATGCAAGCGAAGGGGACACTATAGGAGTCAATGTCCGAGGGGGAGGCAACCTCACAAGGACAAGAGATCGAGCACATGTATAGGGGGAGCTAGGGCAAACCCTAAGGTAATCTCTAAGGCACATTCTTGCAATTCTAGTAGGATGCATACTAGTAGCCTTATTGCTATTGTCAAGAATGATAAGCATGTTAATTATAGGAATCAATACATGAGCTTAGGAGCCAAACATGTTAACCTAGATAAGGATAACACTAGGAAAGCCAACCCTAGGATCAACTCATCCAAGGTTAAGGGAAACCTAGATAGGAATCCCAAAACTACTAGACATATGCCTAGGAGTACCTCAAAGAACAATGACAAATTAAAACTTGAGGTATTAGAAAAGGAGAATCAAGTCTTGAGGTCAAGACTTGACACTTTAGAAAAGACCCTTAAAAATTTAGAGAAGTCAACTCTAGGGTCTAAGGGTCAAAAACCCAAGTCCAAGGACATGAAAGGTTTGGGTCACAAACCTATGTCCCAAGTGGTCAAGCCCACTTATCACAATGTTCCATTCGATTATGGAACAAGACCTAGGGCTAGAAAGACCATCACCAAGGTCACAAGTGGGGTCACCCCTAAAGTTGATCTTGAGAGTCCCAAATGACCAAGGCTTTAAAGCCTAGGAGGGTCATTAGAAGGGTTGCTAGGGAAGTCATCCCTAGTGAATACTTAGTGAACCCAATGAGCTCCAATAGGTATTGGGTTCCTAGTAGCGTGTTTTCATCACACTAGATGAGTTAGGGTGTGCCAACCTTACTTGAATAGGTAGTTAACCTAATCATGGCAAAAGGTGGCACTTTAGGAATTTTCAAGGTGTAATCAAGCCTTGAAAATGAAATGGAAAGCTATTCCTAAGGTGATTAGGATGTGCCAATCACATTTGAGGAGTTCTCTAGAGTCAATTGGCACATAGTGATCTAAAAATCTTTGGTATATGATTTTAGGTCTATTACTCTTAGGAATATAGAACCTATGGCAAAATGATCAAAACTGTCAAAAATGGCAACTAAGGCTAGAATTAGGTATTTCCTATACCTTTACTTGTTATTTGCCATATATTGTTTGTCATATGCCATGTCATGACATCATATTTATTTTATGATCATTTAAAATGTCATGATAATGCTTAGGTTGTTTAAATGGCATGCTTTATTTAAGTTTCATACTTTATGTCATGACATCATGACACTGGCACATGTTATTATGTATGATATCATTTTATGCCATGTCATCTTCTCTTGCATTTATAATCAATGAAATTGATTTAAGGTTAAAAACACAATTTGATATGGAGATCAAATTGATGTTTAGAAAATGTATGAGACCTTAGCCTAAGATAACCTAAACCCATATCTCACATCAAAATTGACTTGGATGTGTTTGATACACCTTAGATGTGTGTGAGATATTAGGATGATGAGTTAGGAACAAGGTGCATAGTTCTTGTACCTAGATGAGCCTAATTCAAAATTGGGGATCATAGGGAAAGCTTATGTACAAGTCATGTACATTTAGCCAAAAGATTGTGGTCCTAAATTAAATGGTTTTAAATCATTTCAAAATTGATTTGAAAAACCTTGATGAAGCTTTTTTAGTGATAGCATTCATCATTGAGCAAAGTGATACAAAGATGAGTTAACTTTGAGCTATTTCAAAGACTTGTGAACTTTGTATCAAGATTGAAAAATGGAAGTTATTTTCATAGAAAACTATTTTTCCTTGATAGTATATGTTATGAGGAATGTATCCTCAAAATTTCACAATTTTTGGAATTTTCTGTAATTTTCTAGAGGTTTCTGAATTTTGTGGAGAGAAATCAGAACTTATCAGACCTTTATCAGGTTTGTGGACCGATCAGAAGGGTTTCTGATCGGTCCAGGGGAGCCTGGATCGGTCACTGTGACCGATCTAGAGGGAGCTTGAACGGTCTGGTGACCGATCAGGGCGTGCCAACCTGCTAAATTTCGACTGTTTGTCTGAAATTGCAGCTATGGAAGTGGTGTTTTAGAGTTCTAAAGGGTTGAAACTCTCCAAGACATTGTTGGTGCAATGGTCAAGGGGGAGTTGACCTTTAGGGGGAGTTTTACCTATTAGTCAAGGAGGAGTTGACTTTTAGGGGGAGTTTTTACTCGTCGAAATTTTTGAGGATGAGTGATATGGGATTATCACTAAGTTGATTGTTGAATTTAGTATCAAGGTGGAAATTAAGGGTTTCAATGAAAGGTATGGGACTTTCATTAGGGAGAAACTCTTGACCTTGATTCACTCCTTTTGATGTGTGTCAAAAAGGGGAAGAATGTCTAGAGAATGTTCAAGGAAGAACATTGGAGTTAGTGGGATAGTTTGTTGATCACGACGAGTGAAGTTGTGAACAACAATAACTTACTCTTCAGGGGGAGAGTTTGTTAATGTGTGCCAATAGGGGGAGAATGAAGGGTTTAAGTTAGGCCTTCATTATCTAAGAAGGAGGTTGCCTTCTTAGAAGGAGAATGTAAGGTTGTAACTTATGTTTCATTACCTAGTGGCATGAAGAAAGTTGAGGCTATTGGATTAGCCTAACTTAAAGGTATTGTCAAACATCAAAAAGGGGGAGATTGTTGGTGCAATTTCCAGTAGGTCAAGGTTGACCTAGTTGACCAAGCGTAAACCTTGGTCATGGTTTCAATGTTTGACAATACAGAAAGACATGTAGACATGGACAATGCAGGTGCAGTTGTCCATGCGGAGAGATACTGATCAGGGTCTGATCAGGTTGGATGAAGAAGAGTCAAGTAGGTCAAGGTTGACCGGATACTTGACTGGGAAGTCCTAACTGGGATGTTAGGCAGTTCGGGAAGTCCTGGTGAGTGAAGCCAGGCAGTTCGGAAAGTCCTGGTGAGTGAAGCCAGGTAGTTTGGAAGTCCTGGTGAGTGAAGCCAGGCAGTTCGGAAAGTCCTGGTGAGTGAAGCCAGGCAGTCGGGAAATCCTGGTGAGTGAAGCCAGGTGAAAATCCTAGTGAGTGAAGCTAGGTGAAAGTGAAAGTCCTGGTGAGTGAAGCCAGGCAGTTGGAGAAAGTCCTGGTGAGTGAAGCCAGGAAACCCTGGTGAGTAAAGCCAGGTAAAAGACCTAGTGAGTGAAGCTAAGCATTTTAGAAGTCCTGGTGAGTGAAGCCAGGCAAGGGAAATCCAAATGGGTCAAGGTTGACCAGACATCTGGTGAAAAGTCCAAGCAGGGAGCTTGGCACGGGAAAAGTCCAAGTATGGAGACATGGCACGGAGAAGACCAAGATGGAGACTTGGCACGGAAAGTCAGAGAGGGCTCGGTAGCTCGTTCTCCAGACTGTGGTCAGAGAGGGCTCGGTAGCTCGTTCTCTGGACCGGACGAAGTCAGAGAGGGCTCGGTAGCTCGTTCTCCGGACTGTGGTCGGAGAGGGCTCGGTAGCTCGTTCTCTGGACCGGACGAAGTCGGAGAGGGCTCGGTAGCTCGTTCTCAGGACCAAGTAGGGTTTAGGGCTGGGAGCTCTAAACCTGGATCAGTCTGGTAACCGATCCAGTGATACGCTGGGTTATCTGATCGGTGTAACCAAACAGAAGTATTCTGTTGCTTATCTGATCGTTCAGTAGACCGATCAGTGATCGATCAGTAGCATACGGTGAAGTTCTTGATCGGTCTGCATACCGATCAGGAGACGATCAGAAGGAGATCACCTTCGGGAGGGAAAGGTCCTGATCGGTCATGGGACCGATCAGGGAAGGACCAGATCGGTCTCCATGACCGATCAGGGAAGGGCCTGATCGGTCTTGTGACCGATCAGGACCCTTGTGGACTGATCAGGATGAAGCCTGATCGGTCCACATCCTAGCCGTTGTGTAGCAACGGCTAGTTTCTTCTGTGTCTTCTTCGCAGGTTATAAAAGGAGATCAAGGGCTTCTACAGCACTTCTTCTTCTCTCCCTTCTTCTTCCCGCCGAGTTCGCGTGAGCTTCTTCCTGTTGCTGGTTTTCTAGCTGTGCTTGGATCCGAGAAGTTGCTGCTTCATCAGTATTCCAGTCGGCAACGAGAAGGCAAGCAAAGGGTTTTACATTTCGATTGTTCTTGTTTGCTTTCTCTACTGTTGTACTCCTTATTGCTGTTGCAAAGAGATTGCGGCGAGGTTTCTCCACCCACAAGGCGTATTTATTAGCCGGTTCTTCGGGGACTCATCCACCGACGGATTGATAGGGCTCGTCCACCTTACGGACACGCCGAGGAGTAGGAGTTTATCTCCGAACCTCGTTACATCGACGAGTTTGAGGTTTGCTATTCTCCGTTGTCATTTCTATTGTTTATTTCCGCTGCGCTAACCTGATTTGTAGAAAGAAACGAACGATTTGGGGTCGGCTATTCACACCCCCCCTCTCTAGCCGAGATCATCGGTCCTAACAACTATCTTACTCATTTCATTGTATGAATTGCTTCTTTCTGGAGGTTTCAGAAAGAAGAGTTTTAGTGGATTGCCCAATGTTGCGATTAAGTATCGCGGGCCTCGGAGTAGGAGTCAACGTAGGCTCTGAACTAAGTAACTAAAATTGTTCTTTACTTTCCGCTGCACTACTTTGATTTAAACATTGAAAAATAAAAGAGTTTTTTAAATGTGTGATATTCACCCCCCCCTCTATCGTACTTTCTTAATCCTACACAGAGAACTATTACTTAGGTCGTACTCAAACAACTTTTTTATCTTGCTCACCAATGAAATCATTTGATAGGATTAGATGAACTTGTTTGACATTATGCTGCACTATTTAACCACATAAGTTTAGATGCGAGTTTTGCTTGAGGACAAGTGTTGACGTTCCGCAAGTGTACGGAAATGTCGTAAGTAATAAGAAAAGATATCGTATCCACAGGGACTGGAATAACCACTAAAGATGTCTCAACGCGAGTTAGCTAAACAACTAATCAATTGATTCACAAAGGTAAAGTGTAACTATAAAGAGTAAAACATAGAAACAAAAGAATAAGAAATAAGAATAAGGGCAATGATAAAGGGATGTTCTAAGAGCTTTGGTTTCTTTGTAAGGATATTCAATGTAAATGATCTACCAAATCTTATTCCTCAATTGTCCATCATTTGTAGAAGGTTGTCGATTCTCTCTTACAATAGACAACCGACCTAAGACTGAAATATATCTAAATGTGATCAATTAGGAATCAACCCTATGTTGTCCTTACACGGGCTTGCTTGTCATGTGCGTCCCTCAGATAATCAACATAAGAATTCATCACTTCTCATCCTCATCAAGATATAAAGATTAATGCATACAATCCATCCTACCCTCTTGAATAACCTAATCTCCCCTTCAAGATTACCCCTCAAACGTCCTGACATGAGATTGTTCTTGTCACGAACGTCCCTCGAAAAATTAAATGAGAAACAATCTCTACAAGATCCACAAGATATTCAAACATTCAACCAAGCATGATAATTAGGTCCAAACACAGCAATCCACACAAGATCAAATGGATACAAACAAGAAAAAATCATAGAAATAGGAAATTAGCAAATCCACAAGAGTTTTACATCAAATCTCCATTACAAATACTCCCTCCATCCTAGAATAAGAGTTTTACTCCATAAAATGAGGTAAGAAATCTGAAGAGAAGAAGATTACAGACATTCTTGATCCCAAATCCAAGAAAAGAGAGAAAGAAAGCTTATCCACGATGAAGAACGTCTTCAGATCCAATCCTCGATTTTAGAGTCGATGCCTTGAAGATCTCCCCTTGAATCATTGCAAAGTCCCTCCAAGATGGAGAAGAATCGCCCAAATCTTGCTCTCTCCCAAAGGGGAGAAGATCCCCTTTCAAATCTTGAAGAAGGTCTTATATAGAAGGGGGGTTTGGGCGCCACACGACCCCGAGACATGGTCGTGTGAAGCTCACAGAGCCTGGCTCACTCCCTTCACTACCTATCTCACACGGTTGCGTGGTGTACACGACCGAGCATGCATCTTCCACTGCTCCCCTCTCACGGCCATGTTGATCTATACGGCCTGCACTGCCTCCAGCTCTGGAGCTCCTACACGGCCGTGTGGTGCACACGGCCAAGGCATTCTTGGGCTCTGGAAATGCTGCACGGTCGTGTAGATCTACACGGCCATGTACAACTTTAGTTCTGGATGGCTTGTAAGGTTGTGTGGTGCACACGGCCATGAACCTTCTTGGCTTCAAACCTGGCACGGTCGTGTGATGCTCACATGGTCATGGCTTCTTCCTTCTCTGCTGCAGCCACACGGGAGGTGATCACCACACGACCTGGGCAACCCCCCATGTCATGGCCATGTGGCACACAGGGCCTGTGCCTTCCTTCTTCGTTCAAGCATCAAATCTTCTCCAAAATTGACTCCTGCACACAGAAAATGCCCAAAAAGCAGATCTCCGAACAAAAATAGTAAATATGTTGAAAGGAAAGCTGGAAGTATGAAAATGCATAGATAAAGCATGCTCGAAGTACGTGAATATGCATCAAAACATGCTAAACAAGTGTAAACAATCTACGCATATCACACCCCCAGACTTAAACCTTTGCTTATCCTCAAGCAAAATGCCTCAATCTAAATTCATATGTTTTACAATGCTCTCATATCCCTAATGCATTCTCCTAATTCTATCATAAAGTTTAATTAACAAGCATGATCATGGAAACAAGTTAAGTATGGCTCAAGCATAAGTTTCTTATGCACAGTGCAAGATAACTCAAAACTCTTCAAGTTTCAATCTATGTCCTAGTCATGTCATCATCAAATTTGAATTTCTAATGTTTCCGGTGATAGACAAGTAACCAGTGATAGACACTTACTCGCCACACACTAGGTTCATATTTCTCAATCAACCCAAGGTCTCAAAGGTGTGCTCAATCTCAAGAGAAGCTAAACAGTCATTTCTCCAGTAACCTAACTCGGTCTCAAAGGGGTGACTTGCTAGGTGTTGGAGTGTATACTAAAAGCCTAGCTTTTGTATAAACATTTATAAGAATCACATTGGTCAAGTGTCTACATTTATATATACCAAATGTAGATGTTCAATTAATTTATATTGTAGATAACATAGTGTGTGGTGTCACACATAAAAGATCGTGTTATCAGTTCTTTATAAATTATAAACAGGAACAAACCATTGGAAGGTCGTAGTGTAATTAGGTATTAGTTTATCTTAACTATATAATTACACTAGTACACTTAGAGTGTATTGAGTAGGACCATTAGAGGTCGTTTCTTTTTATACTGACTTTATAAAGGAACAAAGACCTCAGTTATTATGGAAGTGTGTGCTCTTAATCCTAGTATAATAACAAGCACATATATTTGATATTTATTTCTTTAATTTATCAATGGGTGAGATTTAGTTCGATAAATCAATAAGCCCGATAAGTTGGAAAATGATATCACTTCTAGTGTGTGTTGTTGATTATAGAAGGAAACTATGTCCTAGTGATCTAGGTTGATAATGTCCCCAAGAGGAGCTCATAAGGATTGTCATGTTAAACCCTGCAGGTGGACTTAGTCCGACATGATAATAAGGATGAGTGGTACTACTATTGGAACTAAGATATTAATTAAGTGAGTTGTCAGTAACTCATTTAATTAGTTGACATTTGATATCTTAAACACAGGGAGATTAATACACTCATAATAAGAAGGAGCCCAAAATGTAATTTGGGATTGGTGCGGTAGTTCAATAATAATTCTTTAGTGGTATGCATTATTTTTGATGAAGTTAAGTTGTGTGTTCGGGGCGAACACGGGAAGCTTAATTTCATCGGGAGACCAAAACCAATTCATCCTCTAGGTCCCTATCGTAACCTCTTGTATATAAAGATTTAAACCCACCACATACCCACTTCTTACCCACCTTTATACCCAACCTATTGGGGCCGGTCAAGCAAGCTTGGAACCTAAGCTTGGGCCGGCCAAGTAAATAGGGTGAATTGAGTTGGTGTGGTCGGCCCTAGCTTGAACCCAAGCTTGGTGTGGCCGGCCACATCACATTAAAAGGCATTTTATTTTTAATCTTTTCTTAATGTGGATATCATGGTTTTTAAAGAGAGTTTAAAATTTAAATCTTTCCTTTTATAGCTTTCTACAAAAGATTAAGAAAAGATTTGAAATCTTTCCTTATTTGTAGATTGAAAGGTGGATTTTAATTTTAAGAAAACTTTCCTTTTTTAACCATGTTCATGATTTAAAAGAGAGTTTAAAAATTAAATATTTCTTTTATAAGTTTCTACAAAAGATTAAGAAAATATTTGATATCTTTCCTTATTTGTAGATTGAAAGGAGATTTTAATTTTTAGAGATAACTTTCCTTTTTGAAAATTATCCACATGTTTAAAAGAAATATTTTAATTTATAAAAATTCCTTTTTATAATCCACCATGAAGGGAAAAGTTATTGGAGAATTTTTTATAAATTTCCGGAAACAAATTAGGAAATTTTAATTCTTGTGTTAATTAAAACTCTCCTTATTTTGGGGATTGTGAAACGGATTTTAATTTTAATTAATTAAAATTTTCCTTTTCATGACAAAGTAATAAGGAAGTTTTTATTTAAATTTTCCTTATTTTCCAGGACCAAGGATTATAAAAGAGGGGGTAGAGGTGCCTTCATGGGTGATAACTCTATTCTTTTCTTCCTCTCTTTTTCTCCTTGGTGTGGCCGGCCCTAGAGGTTTTCCCCCTTCTCCTCTCTTCTTCTTTAGTGGCTGGTTTTATCCTCTCTTGGAGCTCTTGATGGTGGTCGGTTCTAGCTAGGAGAAGAAGGGAGAAAGGAGGTTTTGTTTCTTGCTTCCCTTGGAGCTTGGTGGTGGTGGTCGGACCTCTATGTTGGTGCGGGAGGCATCTGACGATTGAACCTGAGTTTTGATAATGGCAAAGGATTCAAAGTTAAGGTGTGTTGTGAACTAACGTGCTTGATTGAGTGTTTAAGGTTAGTTCTAACTGTGGTTAGGCAAGGTAAAAACCCTAAGGGGTGGTAACCCTAGGTCATAGGGAGTGGTAACCCTATGCGGAAAGTCTTGGTGGGTTGAGAGCTTCAGGCAGAAGTCCTAGGGGGTGGTAACCCTAGGTGGAAAATCCTGGTGTCGCGAACCAGGTGGAAGACTGGACGGGTCGGGAAGCGGACGTCTAGCAGAAAGACCGGAGGCATCGAACACCGAGCAAAAGTACAGTCAATCTGGAGGATCACACTGGCAAAAGGTAATATCTCCTGAGTGGAGTAGGTGAGGAAGCGTTCCCCGTAGAGGGAATAGTAGGCGTCGGGTCGGCCTAGGGTTTCCGGTCGGAAACCCGAAGTCAGACCCGGTCAGTCCGGTGACTGACATTTTAATTTATCGTATTATCTTTTTGTGTTTTAACTCTGTTTTGCAGGAAACTAATATTTTCGTGCAGGGTTAGAACTGACCGGGATCGGTCGACCGAACCTTGGGATCGGTCGACCGAACCTCCAAGCTACCAGATCAGATCTCCAGAATCTGGACCGGGCTCGACCAGGGATCGGTCGACCGAACCTGGGATAGGTGTCGACTGGATCAAGCCGAGGTGTGCGGGTTAGAGGAGACTGATCGGTCGACCGGACCCTGGGATCGGTCGACCGAACACATGGATAGAGTTTGACCAGATCGAAGCGGAGCGACAGATCGACGGATCAGATGCGGTGGAGATCATCTGATCGGTCGACCAAACGTGAGGATCGGTCGACCGATCCGCTTCGGGTCAAAGCTGATCTCGAGACTTGGGGATCTGGATCAGACCTTGCAGAGCTATAAAAGGAGGCCTCGAGGTGCAGCTCATATCATCGAATTCGAACAAGAAAACTGCGCTCTTCCGTGTGCTGCTGCTAATGCCTCAACAACGCTCTGCTACTCCAACGAATCAACTCCAAAGTTCTCTATTCTTCTTTTCGTTCGTATAGTTTCTTTATTGCACTAATTGTACTCTAGCTTGTAATAATTCCGATATTATAGTTGTTGCCCACCGAAAGCAGTCAAGGACCGTGGGACTTCGAGTAGGAGTCGCTATAGGCTCCGAACGAAGTAAAATACTTGTGTCTTCTTTGTTTGCATTTACTTTCCACTGCATTTCTACTCTTAGTTTTAAATCGCTAAAAATAGCCACGAGCGATATTCACCCCCCGCCCTCTAGCGCTTTCGATCTATCAATTGGTATCAGAGCGGGGGCGTTTTGAATCGGTGCAGCCAACATTCAAAACAAATTTTTCATGGTATTTTCAGATTTTACGGAGTCAATTAGAATTTAGCTTTATAGCTATATTCTAATTCTTTTCTTGAATTGATTTTTGCTCGAGGTTGGTGCGACACCACCCGAGTTCGTATTCTATTTTTATATACTTCCCGCACTACTAATCCAGGACCAAGTCCTGGAATTTTCTTGTTGTTTATTTCTTTTTAGTTAATCTGAAATGGCTCTTCAAGAAGGCTACAGTACAGCTCGTCCCCCGCTATTAACCGGAGACGACTTCGGGTACTGGAAGGGTCGGATGGAGGCATATCTCCAGACTCATTTTGAAGTCTGGATGATATTCAAAACCGGACTCCAACTACCAACTGATAGCGCCGGCAAACCACTACCATACGAGGACTAGGATGCATCTCTGATAAAGAAGGTGGAAGGAAATGCCAAGGCAACCTGCACCCTCCAGTGTGGCCTATCAAAAGAAGAACTCAACCGGGTCAGCCCCTTCAATAGTGCCAAGGAGCTGTGGGAGAAGCTAATTGAACTTCATGAAGGAACGTCTGACACTAAAGTAAGTAAAAGAGACCTAATCTTCAATAAATTATTTAATATCAAACTGCAGGAAGGTGAGACAGCTGCCCAACTCCACGCCCGGATTCAAGATCTACTTAACGGTCTTCATGTGATTGGACAGAAGGTAGAAAACCGGGACATCATAAGGTACTCTTTGTATGCTTTTCCGAGGAACACCTTGTGGGCATCCATGGTAGATGCCTACAAGGTTTCTAAGGATTTTTCTACCATTAAGTTAGATGAACTTTTTGCAGAATTCGAACTTCATGAACCGACTAATGCACGCCCGATCGAGAAAGGGTTGGCTTTGGTTGCAGGAACAGGGAGAGTGCGTGAATCAAAGATAAAGCGCAGAATCGAACCTGAGTTAGAAGAAGAACCAGATTCTGAAGACGACGACGAGCTTATAATCGAGATAGTCAACCTGGTAAAGAAACTCTGCAAAAAGAAGGGCTTCAACAAAAAGGATGTCAGAAAGGCCATCCAGTCCAAAGAAGCCCAGCCAAGCTCGAAGGTCAAATTCGAAGTGACCTGCTACAGGTGCAATCAGAATGGGCACATCAAGGCAAAGTGCCCGAACCAAAAAGATCCAAAGAAACCAAGGAGGAAGAAGGCCTTGAAAGCAACGTGGGACGAGTCTTCTTCCAAGGAATCCGACGATGAAGAACTGGAGCAGACGAATTTTCTCGCGTTGACAGCCCGGGAGTACACCAACGAATCCGGAAGCGAGGACGAATCGAAAGCCGAGTCCGAGAGAAGTCACGGATCCGCATCCATTTCCGAAGGGCCAAACCCCTCAGTAAGTACAAATCGTTTATATAGCTTGATTAATTATTTAATGCATAAAGTAGCTAAGTCCAAAATTCGAATCAAGTCGCTTCTAAAGGAGGTAACACTCCTTAAAGAAACGACTATTAACGAATCCTTGACTGATCCAATTCAGACTGGAACCTCAACTCAAGTTCAAAAACTTGAGGAAGAGAATTCCAACCTGAAAAGTCAAGTCAAGGATTTGAAAACAACCTTAGAACGATTTTCCTTAAGATCTAAGAATCTTGACTTGATTTTTGGAACACAAAGGGAAAACTACAATAGAACTGGACTAGGATACTGTAACGCCTCGCCTCCTACTAACTAAGCTGTAAGGCCGGGGGTTACATTATGTTGTGCTAAGCTATATCTTAAGGTGTGGAAACTGAGTTAATTAAAAATTTTGCTAACTAATACAATTTCTTCTGCTAATTTCTATTAGATCTAAAATTCATGTTTAAACTACATCTTGAATGTTATTCCTATGCTAAAGGAGGTAATCTAGGCTTCACATATGATCAAGGGTTGAAATGTGGGGGGTTCCAACTGTTATCAGGCCTCCAAATCGATCGGTAAATCGATTGGAGTGGTCTGATCGATCCAGCTTGCTACTGTAAACGGGATAAATTATGGATCGATCGGTTGATTGATCCAGACTTGTTGATCGATCCAGTGATCGATTCCAAGACTCTCTGTTCACAACAGAACGCGACCGGATCGATCGGCTGATCGATCCAGGAGCTTACTGTTCACGAAAAAACTACCCAATCGATCAGCTGATCGATTGGGAACTCGCGAATCGATTGGCTGATCGATCGGGGTTACTGATTTCGGCACTGTTTCGTGCCCTAATCACATACATAAATTCTAAAGTGGCTGGACAATTTTCTAATATCAGATACTAGTATTCTAAGCATGATAACTAGTATTCTAGATATACTTTCACAATTCAAGGCATTTAGATAACTAAGTAAGCAAAGAGTAACATGATAAGAAACACTAAGTTCTTAAATGTTCTAGTTCTTCCAAGATCTTTATTCCAGGTTCCATCCACACACATCTTCATTGCATTGTCCTCCAGCCTCCCCTAATCCGTCCTTCCTTTACCTTTATTTGCAGTATAAGGAAAATAAGTATCTGTAAGCTTGGGAGCTTAGTAAGAAACCATCTACCTCACAAAACATGCATTCGATGCAATTTATGCTTTTAAAACATGCTATTTGAAATATATGCTGAACATTGCTAAACATGGATTCTAAAACATGGCATAATCACATACGATACATGGCAATCATAGCTAAGCATAAAACCATCATGTGGATCCATAAGAACTAAACTGAAATAAAAGCTGAGCTACACCACTGCTAACAGATGCTAAGCTGCTCTGTATTCACATAAAATATGTTGTGAAGTTTTGAAATCTATTTATCATAAATAGATGAAAATATATAATCATGCTGTTGATGGGCCCGATAACTGTACTTGCTATGCGCGCATCCCTAACTAAACCCGGGGTTGCAAATTCCGAATCTAGTAGGGTTTACTAGGTTATCTAAACCAAGGGACGACTATGGGAGCCCAACCCAATGAACATCTAGTCCAGTACAGTGCCACTGCTAAAAGTAAAATACTGAGCATAATCTAATAATTCTTGTTTTGCTTTTACTAGGTTGTCAGAACCTAGAACTAGGTTATCTAAACCTAGAGGCGACTGTGGGAGCCCACCAATTGGACCGTAGTCCCATAAAAGCTGTAGCAAGACTAAATGTGCTATAAAATGCTTCTACTACATTTATCTAAACTATTGAAATGCATATGGTGGCATTTTACTTAGCTAAGCATTAAAGCAAACACTTGGTGTACGCTAATTCACACCCTATATACTGAAAATTCTACATATGACTAAACTAATGCATAAAACATACGAAGAGCTACTTATACTACAGGTGAGGGGTTTCTTTCATCCTGCGCTAAATTTCCTTATGATCTGATCACTAGGTTTTTCGAAAAAAATGATCTTCTCGACGATCCTCTTGCTTCTACGCATTCTTCTCGTGGAGAGGAGCGTCCTTGTACCCTTGATGTTGCCGGAAGATACTCCTATGGCCCTAGGGATGGAACCCTAGGTTCTTCCTTGGACTTGGGCGCCGAGAGGATGAGTAGGAGAAGAGGGCGGCGTGAGGGCTTGAGGGAGAGGAAAAGTTACGATGAAAATAATTCTCCTCTTAATTTCCTATTTATATTAAGTGGTTAATTCTCCCAACTTAAATATAAATATAATTGATTCCCTGTCTTTCAGCATGACCCTGCTGGGTTCACTTGGTTACTAGAGTTATCTATAAGACTTAGAGTCCTATAGGTCTCGGGTTCAATTCCCGCTTAGGTTATTTTACGTTTCTATTTATTTTTGCTACTTCCACTACTCTAAAAATTCCATAAAAATTTCCTAAAATTCCAGAAAAATAGTAGGATATTTATTAAAGTCTTTTGAGAATTTTCGGGCGTTACAATCCCCCATACCTTATAAAAAGTTCATCCTCGAACTTAGAATAACTCTGGGTACTTCTGTCTCGTACTAGCTTCTGTCTCTCAAGTTGCCTCTTCTGCTGTGTGATTTTGCCAAAGGGCTTTTACTAATGGTACTTCCTTGTTCCACAATTTCTTAACTGCTCGGTCTATTATCTGAATAGGCCGGCTGTCATAGCTGAGGTCTTCGCGGACTTGTACCGACTGGGGCTCAATCACCTGGGTGGCATCTGGAATATGCTTCTTCAGCATAGAGACATGAAATACATTATGGATAGCTGACATCTCCTGAGGTAGCTCTAGCTCATATGCTACCTTGCCAACTCTTCTAGTGATAAGGTATGGTCCCACATATCTGGGACTTAATTTGCCCTTCTTCCCAAAACGCATTACTCCCTTCATGGGAGCCACTCTGAGGAATACTGTATCCCCAACTGAAAACTCTAAGGGTCTGCGTCGTGTATCAGCATAGCTCTTCTGGCGACTCTGCTGTATAGCTGCTGTGGTATCTGCTACTAGATCTGTCTGAAGCTCTAGTTCTTTCTGTTCACCACTCTCATACTAGCAGATTGGAGATCTACACCTCCGCCCATAGAGAGCCTCGTAAGGTGCCATGCCGAGTGTGGCCTGATAGCTGTTGTTGTATGCAAATTCTGCTAAGCTCAGGTATTTGCACTAACTTCCCTTGAAGTCTAGGGCACACGCTCGGAGCATATCTTCGAGTACCTGATTTACTCGCTCCTTCTGACTATCTGTCTGAGGATGGAAGGCTGTGCTAAACTTTAACTTGGTGCACAATGCTGACTGTACACACTCCCAGAAGTGTGATATGAACCTACTGTCTCTGTTTGAGATGATAGTCCATGGAACTCCATGCAGTCTGACGATCTCCTTGAGATACAACTGAGCTAGCTGCTCCATGGAGTAGGATATCCTGATAGCTAAGAAGTGGGTTGACTTAGTCAATCTGTCGACTATCACCAATATTGCATCAAAACCATTGGTGGTCCTGGGTAGTCCCACTATAAAATCTATGGAGATATCCTCCCATTTCCATTCTCGGATCTGAATAGGCTGTAAAACTCCTCCTGGTCTCTGGTGTTCTGCCTTGACCCTCTGACAGGTTAGACAGGTACTGACATATCTAGTGATGTCTCTTTTCATCCCAGGCCACCAAAAACATCTCTTTAGGTCTTGGTACATCTTGGTGGAACCCGGATGCATCGCATAAGGAGTCCTGTGAGCCTCGTCTAAAATCTTTCTCTTTAGTTCCTCCTGATCTGGAACACAAAGTCTGTCGCCAAAATATAATGCCCCACTATCGGATATTCTGAACTCTCCACTTCCTGATTCTGCTAACCCTTGCTTGATTTTCTGAATTTCAGGATCCTGTCCCTGAGCTGTCTGGATGTCACCAAGCAAGGTCGATTCTAACGTCATAGTAGAGTGTTGCCCAACTATTAATTCGAGACTGAAATATGTGATCTCCTTCTGTAGGGGCAGTGACATGGTTGCTAAGGATAGTAAGGTGGCACTGGACTTCCTGCTAAGTGCGTCTGCCACCTTATTGGCCTTTCCTGGGTGGTAGAGGATGTCTATATCATAGTCCTTGACCAGCTCGAGCCATCTGCGCTGTCGTATATTCAGATCCTTCTGAGTGAAGAAGTACTTCAAACTCTGATGATCTGTATACACTCTGCACTAAGCTCCATACAAGTAATGTCTCCAAATTTTGAGAGCGAAGACAATTGCTGCAAGCTCGAGGTCATGAGTAGGGTAGTTTATATCTCATAATCCTTGATTTGTTTGGAGGCATAGGCGATCACCTTGCCATTTTACATCAGTACTACTCCTAGTCTCAACTTAAAGGCATCACTATAAATGTCAAAGCTATCTGTGTTTTCTGGTAAAGCCAGAATGGGAGCACTGGTCAATCTCCTCTTTAGCTCGCTGAAGTTATTCTCACAGTCCTCTGTCCACTGAAATTTTTTGTTCTTTCTGGTAAGAGCTGTCAGTGGGGAGGCTATCCTAGAAAAGTCCTATATGAATTTTCTATAATAGCCCGCTAGTCCTAGGAAGCTTCTGATCTCACTGGCGTTCTTAGGTCTTTTCCAGTTACTCACAACCTCTATCTTGCTGGGGTCTACCATAACACCATCCTTGGAGATGATGTGACCCAGAAAGGACACCTGATCGAGCCAGAATTCACACTTCGTGAACTTGGCGTACAGCTGGTTCTGCTAAAGGATCTGTAGTACTGTCTTCAGGTGCTCTGCGTGTTCTTCCTGAGTTCTGGAATAGATAAGAATGTCGTCGATGAACACAATAACAAACTTATCTATGTATTCCCTGAATACTCTGTTCATGAGATCCATGAAGGTAGCTAGAGCATTTGTCACGCCAAAGGGCATGACTACGAACTCATAATGTCCGTATCTGGTCCTAAAGGTTGTCTTGGGTATATCACCTTCTTTAACTCTAACCTGGTGATATCCTGACCGGAGGTCTATTTTGGAGAACACTGCTGCTCCCTTTAGCTGATCAAACAGGTCATCTATTCTGGGAAGAGGATACCTGTTCTTGATCGTGACTTGGTTCAATGCTTTGTAATCTATACACAGGCGCATGCTTCCGTCCTTCTTCTTCACGAACAATACAGGCGCTCCCCAGGGCGAGTGACTAGGACGTATGAAGCCCTTGTCAAGCAGCTCCTGTAGTTGCTCCTGAAGTTCCTTCAGTTCTGCTGGAGCCATGCGATAAGGCGCTTTGGAGATAGGATTTGTACGGGGAATGAGTTCTATTTCGAATTCAATCTCCCTGTCTGGTGCTAGGCCTGGTAACTCTTCAGGGAAGACTGCTGGGTAGTCACATACAACTCGGACCTCTTCTAGCTTTTGATCCTTGTCCTAACTGGTATTGACTACATGCGCTAAAAATCCCGTGCATCCTGAATCCAGTAATTTCTGTGCTTTCAGAGCTGAGAGAAATTTCTTGGCTTTTCTCTTTGGTTCTCCGCTGTACTCAAATTGTATTCCTGCTTCAGGTTGGAATATGACTTTCCCTTTACGGCACTCGATAGAGACACCATATCTGATCAGGAAGTCCATTCCAAAAATGACATCGTAATCAGTCATATCTAGCACTATCAGATCACAAAAGAGTTCTCTGTCTGCTATAATGACTGGCACTGCTCAGAGCCATTGTGTGGATGCCATAATTTCTCCCGAAGGTAGTGTTGTCAGAAACTGACCACTGAGTACCTCTGGAGGTATCGTTAACTTTTCGGAAAATGCCCTGGATATATAAGAATGGGTTGCCCCAGTATCGAATAAGACAGTTGTACTTTGCTGTAAAATACTGATCTGACCTGTAACAACTGTCCAGGCATTCGCTACATCATCTCTGGTGAGTGAATAGATCCTCGCGTTCGTCGTGGCTGAGGGGGCTTCTAGTTTGCCCTAGCTGATGGATGGACCGTCTAAAGTAGCCTGCATCTGGTGTAACTGGGTTGGCTGGCCTCCATACTGAATCGGCTGTGGTTGAGGAAAATCGGTCTTGTTCGGGCACTACTTAGCCATATGCCCCTCTTGTCCACATTCGAAGCATCCTCGTGTGCCCTTGCGACAAACTCCTGGGTGGAATCTCCCACAAGTAGAACACTTGGGATAACTAGGCTGTTTGTTGGCTGATCCTCCTTTTGGGTAACTCCCTGGTTTGCGTTTGTTGCTGGAATTCCCTTTCCAGTTAGAGCTGTGGCCCTGGTGTTTCTGAGTACCTGAGCCTCCCTGACCTTTGGACTCTGAGAGGATTTGCTTCTGCTGTTTGATATTGTTCTGGTAGTTCTCGGTGGTCAGAGCACTGCTTACTAGTTTTTCAGTGGTTTGCGGCCTATGGACGCCGCTGGCCACGTTCATTGCTATTTCCAGCCTTAGCATCTTGAGCATCAACCGGACTCGTTCTTTTTCAGTGCTGACTAGTTCAGGGCATAGACGAGCCAATCTGTTAAATTTCTTCACGGCTTCCTCCACTAAAAGGTTGCCCTGGTGAAATTCAGTGAACTCATCATAGTGGCGGTTTGTAACCCGCATGTGAAAAAACTCTTCAAAGAATTCTCTCTCAAAGTCAGCCCATGTAATCTGGTACACTGGGCGCTTCACCTTAATTCTTTCCCACCACATACGTGCGTCTCCTGCCAAACAGAAGGAGGCACATTTCACCTTCTCGTGTTCTGGCCAGTCCAGAAGCTCCATCGTACTCTCTAGTGTTTAGAACCAGGCTTCAGCATCCCATGGTTCACTGGTGTCTGAGAAGTTCTCTGGCTTAATTTTCTGCCACTGGATCAGATAAGCTTCCCTCCTTGCCCCTGCTGTTGGGGCTACTGGTGCTGTAGGTTGGACTGGTGGAACCGCTATTACTGCTGGGGTTGCTAGGTTAGGTTCTGGAGTAACAGTGGGAGTGTTCTGCTGACTAGCCCTTAAGGTGGCTATCTCCTGTTGTTGTTCAGCTAGCTGCTTCTGTAACTGAGCCACTACTGCGATAAGGTCTAGGGGAGGCACTGAGCTGCCTGCCTCATGCTGGGGCTCGGTAGTTGGTATCTTTCTAGTTGGACGTCCTCGTACCATTTTCTAAAGAAATAGAGGACATACATAACTAACAGGATCATATTGCATAACTATTGTTATCATGTTTAACTAGCTACCATAATCACGTTAGAGGCTATCATACATAAGCATGCTTTAGTTATCTAGGGACATGAAAACAAACAAAACATAAATGAAGTGAGAGATGTTCTTGTTGGGGTTGCATGGTTGCAAACATAGTCCCATATTGAAAACACATGGAAAAGATCATGGGTTTATAAGAAAAAGATATCTCCATTGGCATGAGGCCTTTTGGGTAGAGCCCAAGAGCAAAACCATGAGGGCTTAGGCCCAAAGTGGATAATATCATGTCATTGTGGAGATATCTAAATTCTTTTCGATCCTACAATTGGTATCAGAGCTCGGACTGTCAGAAGGTTTAACCGTCGACTGTGCACAAGAGCTATGGTCTGATTGAACCATGTGAGTACAATATTGACCTCGAACAAAGAAAGTGGGCACTCCTATGTTCGGATCAAGAGGACCAGACACCAGGCAGGAAGTCCTAGTAGGTCGGGTGGACCGAGGGGCATGAAGTCCTAGTTGCGGCTAGGCAAGGAAGTCCTAGTAGGTCGGGAAGACCGAGGGGCAGGAAGTCCTAGTAGGTCGGGTAGACCGAGAGGCAGGAAGTCCTAGTAGCTCGAGTAGACCGAGGGGCAGGAAGACCTGGTGGGTCGAGGATCGGACGTGGGAAGCCCATGGTCCTTTGTTTGAGGGGGGGGATTGTTGGGGTTGCAAGGTTGCAAACATAGTCCCATATTGAAAACACATGGAAAAGATCATGGGTTTATAAGAAAAAGATATCTCCATTGGCATGAGGCCTTTTGGGTAGAGCCCAAGAGCAAAACCATGAGGGCTTAGGCCCAAAGTGGACAATATCATGTCATTGTGGAGATATCTAAATTCTTTTCGATCCTACAGTTCTTACTTGGAAGCTGAAGGTTCAATGTTGATATGTGTGTGAGGAAGTATGGAACCTGGCTCTAATACCACTCTGTAATGCCCCGCCTCCTACTAACAAGCTGTAAGACCGGGGGTTACATTATGCTGTGCTAAGCTATATCTTAAGGTGCAGAAACTGAGTTAATTAAAAATTTTGCTAACTAATACAATTTCTTCTGCTAATTTTTATTAGATCTGAAATTCATGTTTAAACTACATCTTGAATGTTATTCCTATGCTAAAGAAGGTAATCTAGGCTTCACATATGATCAAGGGCTGAAATGAGGGGTCCAACTGTTATTAGGCCTCCAAATCGATCGGTGAATCGATTGGAGTGGTCTGATCAATCCACTGATCGATTCAGCTTTCTACTGTGCACGGGATAAATTATGGATCGATCGGCTGATCGATCCAGACTTGTTGATCGATCTAGTGATTGATTCCAAGACTCTCTGTTCACAACAGAACGCGACCGGATCGATCGGCTGATCGATCCAGGAGCTTACTGTTCACGAAAAAACTACCCAATCAATCAGCTGATCGATTGGGAACCCGCGAATCGATCGGGGTTACTGATTTCGTATCAGGAGTCTGATTTCAGCACTGTTTCGTGCCCAAATCACATACAGAAATTCTAAAGTGGCTGGACAATTTTCTAATATCAGATACTAGTATTCTAAGCATGATAACAAGTATTCTAGACATACTTTCACAATTCAAGGCATTTAGATAACTAAGTAAGCAAAGAGTAACATGATAAGAAACGCTAAGTTCTTAAATGTTCTAGTTCTTCCAAGATCTTTATTCCAGGTTCCATCCACACACATCTTCATTGCATTGTCCTTCAGCCTCTGCTAATCCATCATTCCTTTACCTTTATCTGCAGTATAAGGAAAAGAAGTATCTGTAAGCTTGGGAGCTTAGTAAGAAACCATCTACCTGACAAAACATGTATTCGATGCAATTTATGCTTTTAAAACATGCTATTTGAAATATATGCTGAACATTGCTAAACATAGATTCTAAAACATGGCATAATCACATACGATACACAGCAATCATAGCTAAGCATAAAACTATCATGTGAATCCATAAGAACTAAACTTAAATAAAAGCTGAGCTACACTACTGCTAACTGATGCTAAGCTGCTCTATATTCACATAAAATATGTTGTGAGGTTTTGAAATCAATTTATCATAAATAGATGAAAATACATAATCATGCTGTTGATGGGTCCGACAACTGTACTTGCTATGCGCGCATCCCTAACTAAACCCGGGGTTGCAAATTCCGAATCTAGTAGGGTTTACTAGGTTATCTAAACCTAGGGACGACTATGGGAGTCCAACCCAATGGACATCTAATCCAGTACAGTGCAACTGCTAAAAGTAAAATACTGAGCATAAGCTAATAATTCTTGTCTTGCTTTTACTAGGTTGTCTGAACCTAGAACTAGGTTATCTAAACCTAGAGGCGACTATGGGAGCCCACCCATTGGACCGTAGTCCCATAAAAGCTGTAGCAAGACTAAATGTGTTATAAAATGCTTCTACTGCATTTATCTAAACTATTGAAATGCATATGGTGGTATTTTACCGAGCTAAGCATTAAAGCAAACACTTGGTGTGTGCTAATTCACACCCTATATACTGAAAATTCTGCATATGACTAAACTAATGTATAAAACGTACGAAGAGCTACTTATACTGCAGGTGAGGGGTTTCTTTCATCCTGTGCTAAATTTCCTTACGATATGATCGATAGGTTTTCCGGAAAAAATGATCTTCTCGACGATCCTCTTGCTTCTACGCATTCTTCTCGCGGAGAGGAGCGTCCTTGTACCCTTGATGTTGCCAGAAGATACTCCTATGGCCCTAGGGATAGAACCCTAGGTTCTTCCTTGGACTTGGGCGCCAAGAGGATGAGGAGGAGAAGAGGGCGGCGTGAGGGTTTGAGGGAGAGGAAAAGTTACGATGAAAATAATTCTCCTCTTAATTTCCTATTTATATTAAGTGGTTAATTCTCCCAACTTAAATATAAATATAATTGATTCCCTTTTCTTTCAGCACGGCCCTGTTGGGTTCACTTGGTTACTAGAGTTATCTATAAGACTTAGAGTCCTATAGGTCTCGGGTTCAATTCCCGCTTAGGTTATTTTACGCTTCTATTTATTTTTGCTACTTCCAATACTCTAAAAATTCCATAAAAATTTCCTAAAATTCCAGAAAAATAGTAGGATATTTTTAAAAGTCTTTTGAGAATTTTCGGCTGTTACAGATACAAATCGAAAAAGAAGTATAAGTCATATTTATCTCTCATACAAAGAACAAATAGAAAAACGGTCCAAACATGGGTTGCCAAGTCCAACCTGATCAATCAAGTTGGACTCGGACAATATTGGATTCCCAAGGATCAAATACATTACCTCGATAGACCATATCGAGACTATGATCCAGGGGGAGTTAAAACGATTAAAATTTAAAATTTAATTAAAATTAAAAATTAAAATTAAAAATTAAATTAAAAATTCGAAATTAAATTCAAAAATTAAATAAAAAATTTGAAATTAAAATAAAAAATTAAATTAAAATTTTGAAATTAAAATAAAAAATTAAATTAAAAATTAAAATAAAAAATTAAATTCAAAATTCAAAATTAAAATAAAAAATTAAATTAAATCAAAATTCGAAATTAAACTTAACATTCTAAATTCAATTGAAAATAGAAGGAGGATCCAGAATAGCTGGCACCCGCATCTAAACTACCCGACTGGGTAACAAAACTTAATCTATCCGAAATGGGTAAACAAGAGTAGACTACCCGACAGGGTAATTTAAGTTAGATAAAATAAGCTAGGTTTAACTTGACCCACGATACTGGTGAAGTTTTTGGATGATAGTACGTTAGGGAAGCTTGGGCATCGCATGTCTAGGAAGATATGACTTCGACCTTGTGCATTTGGCCAAGTGGAACTGACCGAAGCTACCCATAAATAAATCCTAACTAGTTAGACCAAGTTTTAGTATTAAATTCAATGGGTAGGACTATTTAGAAAACCTCGAAGGCATGGTTACTTTAATGAGTTCCTTGTGACTCACCATAGCCCAGAAGTTTATTCAAAGAATGCTTACTTGTTGAACTCAAAGCTAAACCTGAATCTACCACAAAGTTAAACATTATCCTAAAATTGAATCTCAATTCATCTCACAAAAATTATAGGAGTCCCTGATTGAAATTTAGATCGGGTGAGATGACTAAGGAATCTAAATTAAAATCAACTAAAATATTTTTAAAATTAATTTAAATCTTTTAAAAAATTAAAATCAACTTAAATATTTTTAAAATTAATTTAAATATTTTCAAAATCAAAATCAACTTAAGTATTTTTCTAAATATTATCAACTTAAATAGTTTTAAAAAATTAATTTAAATATTTTCAAAAATTAAAATCAACTTAAATATTTTTAAAATTAATTTACATATTTTCAAAAATTAAAATCAATTAAAATATTTTTAAAATTAATTTAAATATTTTCAAAAATTAAAATCAACTTAAATATTTTTAAAATTAATTTAAATATACAACTTAAATATTTTTAAAATTAATTTAAATATTTTCAAAAATTAAAATGAACTAAAATATTTTTAAAATTAATTTAAATATTTTCAAAAATGAAAATCAACTAAAATATTTTTAAAATTAATTTAAATTTTTTCAAAATCAAAATCAACTTAAGTATTTTTTTAAATATTATGAACTTAAATATTTTTAAAATTAATTTAAATATTTTAAAAAATTAATATCAATATAATATTTTTAAAAATTAATTTAAATATTTTCAAAAATTAAAATAAACTTAAATATTTTTAAAATTAATTTAAATATTTTCAAAAAATTAAAATCAACTTAAATATTTTTAAAAATTAATTTAAATATTTTCAAAAATTAAAATCAACTAGAATATTTTTAAAATTAATTTAAATATTTTCAAAAATTAAAATCAACTTAAATATTTTTAAATTTAATTTACATATTTTCAAGTTAAATATTTTTAAAATTAATTTAAATATTTTCAAATTAAAAATTAACCTAAATATTCTTAAAAATTAACTTAAATTATAAAAAAATTAACTTAAATATTTTTAAAATTAAGGACTTACTTCAATCAAACTGTCTTTTGATCCATCAACTACTTTATGTGTAGGAATTGGATCAATGGGTGTTGGACAGTGGATGCTCCAGACATATGACTAGAGACAGGTTGAAGTTCACTAAGCTAAAACTAAAGAACCTAGGATCAGTTGCATTCGGCAACGATGGAAAACTGAAAGTAATCGGAAAAGGTAATATCGAACTTAATTCCGATTTTATTATTCGAAAAGTATTATTAGTTGAAAATTTTAATTTCAATTTATTAAGTATAAGCCAATTATGCGATACTGGTTACACAGTTAATTTTACCAAGTCCGAATGTATAGTCAAACATATTGATAATCTAAAAATCATACTTAAGGGCACTAGGAAAGATAATGTCTACACCATTGATCTACCAACACCCTCAATAAAGTGTTTTCTAACACAACAAGAGGAAACTGAGTTGTGACACAGGAGACTGGGTCACACTCACATGAGACTCATTTCAAAAATGAGTCAAAATGGACTAGTCAGAGGGTTGCCCAAATTAAAAGTTATTGAAAATTCAATCTGTAATGCGTGTCAACAAGGAAAACAAACCAAAACAACTCACAAGTCAACCAATCTAGAAAGTGTAGGACCGATGCGGGCGGGTAGAAGGGGGGGTTGAATAGTCCTGAAAAATCAAACACAACCCTTTCTCGTACGATTAAGCTAACACATAAAAAATAGATTAAACAGAAAATAAAGCATAAAAATGAGGCACCGAATTTGACTTGGTTACAACCGGGGAGGTTGTTAATCCAAGGATGAAGATCGCACTAAGAGCTCCTTCAGGCGGAGAAGCCTCGTTTACAGCAGTGTTAGCACAGAAAGACAGAAGCTAATCTAAACAGTGGAAGCACACAAGTGTTGTTTACAATTTCTGAACTGATGAAGAGCTTCTGTAGAAGGGTTCCGGGCGCCCTGGGGGGATAAAGTTTTATCCCCCAACGTTCAGATCACGTAAATCGCGATCTTGGTCAAAATCAAGGTCCGGGCGCCCGGAAGCATTCCGGGCGCCCCAGACAAATCTGGGCGCCCGGATTGGTTCCGGGCGCCCCGGAGCAAAAAGTCAATTGTGGTTGACTTTTTGTCCAGGACCACTTCTCCGTTAAGTCCCCATCTCGGTCCGGGTCTTCTGCTCCGGATCCGCTTGATTGGGTGATCTCTGACATCCGGAATAAGGCTCACCCGAACCCATCTTCCGGTCTTCTCAAGCGTGCTTCCCTCCGGCTTCTCATCCCTCGGAATTGCCGCGTGTCCCTTCTCGTCCACCAGCGTACTCATCCGCAGACTTCGTCCCTCGATCGCACCCCGTGCCGACCTTCGCGCTAGCTGTGTCTCTTGCTCCCTGAGCAATCTTCCGCTCCGGCTTTCGTACCTCGGAACCATCGCGCGCACTTCCTTCTCGTCCGCCGGTGTACTCTTCCGCAGCGCCTCGTCCCTCGGACGCACCGCATGCCGTCCTTCTCGCTAGTCGCGTCGAGTACCTGTGCTCCTAAGCTCCTGCACACTTAGACACAAGGTTAGAAAACAACAGAACCTAACTTAACTTGTTGATCACACCAAAACCAAACTTGGGGTTCCAACAATCTCCCCCTTTTTTGTGTGATCAACCCAAGTTAAGCTAGGGTTAACTAGACAAAAATAAACTAACTAAATTTATAATTTAGTGCACAAAGATAGAAAAAAATAGTTTTAGGCTACCTCCCCCTAGACTTATACTTATCCTTCTCCCCCTTTGATCACAAAAAGATTGGGGTTCAAAAAAAAATCTAAGGGTTAAAGACTTAGAAAATTTTGAAAAGCTACCTTAAAAAATTTCTAAGTCAAAAGATTCTAAGTTAGAAAAAGAATTTTGCAATCAATAAAACTTAATTAAATATTTTGAAAAATATTTTTGAATCAATAAAAGCATAAAAAACTCTAAGTAAAATTTTAACTTAGGAGAAAATAATTTTTGAAATTTTTTTTTAAACACTCTAAGTAAAAATTATTTTTGAAAATAAAATTTAAAAAAAATTAATTATTTAAAAAAAAATTATGTCAAAATTTTGAAACATGTTTGAATAACTTTTTAAAGCATTAAATAATTCTAGTATTAATGCTTTATTAATTAAACATTTATTTCAATATTTGACTTCCAGGCAGTGGTGAGGCACTAGGACTTCTTGGTTATTGGAGCAACAACCACTTTCTAGTCAAAGCCCATAAAGAAATTTTTGTTTAATTTTCTCACTTAAAGCGCTAACTTTGATTTTAAAATCTACACTAAGCAAGATTTAGGAACCCAATAAAGGTTCCAACCTACTGGATTAATTAAAAATTTCTTAGGGACATATTTTCTAGAGATATTTTTAATTTGTCCCTGGTGATATCTATAATACCAATTCAAATTATTAAACCTTCTAAAATTGATTTTAGATGAGCAAGCAGAGTTTTTCAAGTTTTCTACTTGAATTTTTAAATTTTGAATTTCTAATTTTAATTTTTCATTTTCTAAATTTGATTTATCTAGCATTTCTAACGGACAAGATGTAGCTAATATTGCTTTTAAATCTTTATTTTCATTTTCTAATTTGCAGCAATCTTTTGTTAAAATTTTAATGAATTTAAACATTTTATCAGGAGGAAGAGATCGTACCTCACTTACCTTGTCGATCTCGTTGTCAGTTTCTCCCCCTGAACTGTTGCTCTCTTTGGACGTGGCTCCCCCTTCATCGATGCTTTCGATGCTCATTTCGGAAGAGCTTGACTCGCAGTCGTCGTCTTGATGACTCGCCATTAACGCGAGCCCGGAGAACTCCTCGACTTCCGATTCCGACGACGTATCGTCCCACGTCGCTTTTAGGGCCTTGCGCTTTTGGATAGGCTTCTTACCCTTGTCCTTCCCTTTGTTCTTCAGTTTAGGGCAATTGTCCTTGACGTGCCCTTTTTCATCGCAATGGTAGCAGCGGATGTTTCTTTTCTTTCTTCCCTGCGGATGGTTAGATTTCCTAGATTTACAAATATTTTTAAATCGTCTTACTATCATTACCATTTCCTCGTCGTCGAGAGAAGATTCTGGCTCAGGTTCGTCTCTCGAAGCTTTAAGAGCGACATTATTCTTGGGCTCCTTCGGACCTGCACATCTTGACTCATGCACTTCAAAAGTTGAAAAGAATTCGTCTAATGAAATTTTTTCTAGATCTTTTGAAATGTAAAAGGCATCTACTAGTGATGCCCATTTTGAGTTTCTAGGAAAGGAATTTAGGGCATACCTTAGCAAATCTCGGTAACTTACCTCTTCTCCGAGATTCCTAAGTCTAGTGATGAGTTCCTAAATCCTCGAGTGTAGATGTGCAATTGTTTCACCTTCTTCAAATCGGAGGTTTGTAAGCTGGTTACGAAGTAAATCCCGTCTTGCAAGTTTGGCTTTGGATGTTCCTTCGTGTAACTCCAGGAATTTCTCCCAAAGCTCCTTTGCCGAGTTGTAGGTACCGACTCGATTGACTTCTTGTGTTGGAAGTACACTTAGCAAATGGAATTCTGCTTTCTTGTTTGCCACGTGGTCAGCCTGCTCCTTCTTTGACCATTGATTTCTTGCTTTGCCCTCTGGTGCTTCATAGCCAAATTCCATTGTTAGTAATAAATCATAATCTGTTTCAAGAAATACCTCCATTCGATTTTTCCAGCTAGCGAAGTCCCCTTCGAATTTTGGTGCGTGGATGTTGGATCCGGCCATCTTGTTGCTTCGTTCGGCGGTTAGTCCTCCTGAAGTATATTGTAGGACCGATGCGGCCGGGTAGAAGGGGGGGTTGAATAGCCCTGAAAAATCAAACACAACCCTTTCTCGTACGATTAAGCTAACACATAAAAAATAGATTAAACAGAAAATAAAGCATAAAAACGAGGCACCGAATTTGACTTGGTTACAACCGGGGAGGTTGTTAATCCAAGGATGAAGATCGCACTAAGAGCTCCTTCAGGCGGAGAAGCCTCGTTTACAGCAGTGTAAGCACAGAAAGACAGAAGCTAATCTAAACAGT
This sequence comes from Zingiber officinale, assembly GCF_018446385.1. Taxonomy (NCBI): domain Eukaryota; kingdom Viridiplantae; phylum Streptophyta; class Magnoliopsida; order Zingiberales; family Zingiberaceae; genus Zingiber; species Zingiber officinale. Next base: position 45,586,576 of record NC_056006.1, read on the forward strand.
GGAAGCACACAAGTGTTGTTTACAATTTCTGAACTGATGAAGAGCTTCTGGACCAAGGCTATATTTATAGCCTTGGTCGGGGCGCCTGGAAGGGTTCCGGGCGCCCTGGGAGGGATAAAGTTTTATCCCCCAACGTTCAGATCACGTAAATCACGATCTTGGTCAAAATCAGGGTCCGGGCGCCCGGAACCATTCCGGGCGCCCCGGACAGCTCCGGGCGCCCGGATTGGTTCCGGGCGCCCCGGAGAAAAAAGTCAACTACGGTTGACTTTTTGTCTGGGACCACTTCTCCGTTAAGTCCCCGTCTCGGTCCGAGTCTTCTGCTCCGGATCCGCTTGATTAGATGATCTCTGACATCCGGAATAGGGCTCACCCGAACCCATATTCCAGTCTTCTCGAGCGTGCTTCCCTCCGGCTTCTCGTCCCTCAGAATTGCCGCGTGTCCCTTCTCGTCCACCAGCGTACTCATCCGCAGACTTTGTCCCTCGATCGCACCCCATGCCGACCTTCGCGCTAGCTGCGTCTCTTGCTCCCTGAGCAATCTTCCGCTCCGGCTTTCGTACCTCGGAACCATCGCGCGCACTTCCTTCTCGTCCGCCGGTGTACTCTTCCGCAGCGCCTCATCCCTCGGACGCACCGCGTGCCGTCCTTCTCGCTAGCTGCGTCTTCCGCTCGAGTACCTGTGCTCCTAAGCTCCTGCACACTTAGACACAAGGTTAGAAAACAACAGAACCTAACTTAACTTGTTGATCACACCAAAACCAACCTTGGGGTTCCAACAGAAGGAACTACTTGTTTACTTGAGCTCCTTCACCTAGACCTATTTGATTCACACGGAGTCAAGTCTCTAAGCAGGAACCATTATTGTTTAGTCATAATAGATGACTTCTCTAGGTTCACTTGGGTAAAATTTCTAAAAACAAAAGATGAAACCTTTGAAATATTTAGTAATTTTTGCAAATTAATAGAAAATGAAAAAGATACTAAAATTAAAAGAATAAGAAGTGACCATGGAGGAGAATTTGAGAATCACAACTTTACTGAATTTTATGAAATAAATGGGTACAAACATGTGTTAGCTAGAGCCCTAGAGCCAATCATTTGGTGATTGTATTTTGGACTTGTTGTATCATATTCTATATAAATAAAGGCATTTGGTTTTTGGTTATTATACTTACTTGTATTGGTGCCAAATAAACTAAGTATAATAACGTCCTTGAGTAGACGGTTCTCACCTATATCAATCGGTTAGTTGAACCGATAGTGAGATGATATAGGGAACGCTACTCTTAATCATTCCTAGTCGAGTATTAACATTCAGGGAAATGTTAATGCAATAAGACTAGCATGTATGTCAACTCGATGACTTGATCTCACAAGTCATGGGTATAGAGATATCAAGTTGACACATGGGTATGCATTAGAGAATGTATACTGAATGACCCGCCATGAGAAAGTATCATGGATCGTTATATAAGTGTCATATATTTTCTCATGTGGCTATTAGTATGACTACTAGTCCATAGACCTGAAGTCACCATGGTTCCCTACATAAGGAGTTATGTACTTTGGTTTTGTCAAACGTCACCCGTAACTGGGTGGACTATAAAGGCGATTACTGGGTATGTAACAAATTATGCGGAGGGATGTGAGTGATGTAGATGGGATCTATCCCTCCTATATGACGGGAGAGACATCGGTATTCTTGATAGAGTGAGACCACGAAGTACATGGCCATGCCCAAATGAGTCAATATGAGATATTGAGCTCATTTGATTTAGTGAGTCTACTTGGAGTTCAAGATTTAGATTGATCAGAGGATGACACGGTCTATGCCTCACATTGATCAATCTAGATGTCTAGGATAGAAGGACACTTGTCATATTTTGTGAGGAGTCACAATTAGTAGTCACAAGGTGATGTTGGATCTCAACATTCTTGTAACATTGGGTAGTAATGATGTGTTGCTAGATATCGCTCATTACTTATGTTCCTAAATGGGTTTAGGGGCATTGCCAACTTTACAAGAACCTATAGGGTCACACACTAAGGACAATTAGATGGAGATTAGGTTCATATGATGAACCAAGAGGATTAGATTCATCTGATGAATCAAATTGGATTAAGAGTAATCCAAATTGGGCTAATTGAGTTGGACTCAAGTTGATTCATGTATTCAATGAGTCTAATTTAGATTATGACTCATTAAATCAACTTAATTTAATGAATTAGATTCATTATATTAAGTTGGCTAAAATCAAATGATTAGATTAGATCAACCATGGAAGAAATATGGTCAAGTTTGACTTGACTTGAGAGGAAGAGGAAGAGTCAAGTTTGACTTGACTAATTGCCACATCATTAGCGAGATGGCAGGATGTGGACCAATGATGATGCTCCACATCATCAAAGTGTGCCACCTCATGGGAGTCACAATGCCATTCTCTTTAATGGCTACATTAATTGTGAATGGGGGTTACACTTCATGAGTGGCCGGCCACTTTAGTATTGGAATGAAAATTGATTTTCATTCAAGTGCTCATTCACTTCTTCTTCCTCCTTGAGTTCTTTCTCCTCTCCCTCTCCTCCTCTCTTGGCCAAACAAGACAAGGTGCTAGCACACCTTTGTTTGGTCTTCTCCATCAAGGATTGTTCGTGTGGATACTTCTAGAGGACCGTACGGTTGACGGTCTTGAGATCCGGCACCTTGGACGAGCGGGATTTGCGAGGGCACGCTTCAAAGGTATAAAATGTTTTTCCTTTGTAGATCTACTGTAGATCATAGTTTTAAACTTGTACTCATATTTTCAAAAGTTTTTCTTTGCACGAGATCCAGTGGCATGGGTGATTCGGGGTTTCCGCGACGCGAAAAGCGGTTTTCGTGGCCCGAAAAACCCAACAGTGGTATCAGAGCCACGTGCGAAGCGAGTACGAGTTTAGATTAATATTTTTATGAAAAATATAGATCTGTAAACTTTCTGTAAATTCATGTTTTTATAGTTTTAATGGGTATTTTTCTCGTAGAAGCGAAGCACAAGTGTTTAGACACTTGTAGGATTCGACTACCGAGAAGAATTTTCCGAAACGGCAATGTTTCGCCTCAAAATTTTTTGGGACAGCGGGCTTAGGCACTGTTAGATCGCAAAGGAACCCTCATGATGATTAGATCGCGGGTAGGGGCGCTGCCCCTGGCCCCGCAAGGGGATTCGTTCCGCGATTGTGCCCGAAATCGCTAATCGGGACCGTTGGGAAAAATTTACTCATAAAATCTGTAAAATTATAAAAAAAATTACAGAAAATTATAGAAATTTATAATTTTGAATTATATATTAATTTTGTGATTTTCATGGCCCAAACGACCCAAATTGGATTTAAAAATGTGTTGTAATTCATAATACGGCTTGTGTGCTGTTATGTGATGTGCGTGCTGTATTTATTTTATTTTATTTTATTTTATTTTCGCGACCTGCGCGTCATGTCTTTCTCTTATATTCTGTTTGTAAATTAGATTTAGACTCGAATGTAACTCGAGTTTCAAAATTGTAATGTAATTTTGAAGCGGTGGAAGGTCCACACAAGACGGAGTTACGAGGAGGGTGCGAGCAACACAAGGTGGTCAAAGGAAGAAGCTTGAGAAGCTGTTGACCTTAGGTTGACCATCCGATCTTCTCATTGGCTTGAGAAGATCGTAGTAGGGCCATGACACTATCACAAAATAATTTAATTAATTGCTTATATGTATGTGATGCATGTTTAGTTAACTAATTAATTAGTGCCTAACGATTAGATTAGATCTAAGTCGTGCACATGATGCACCCTTCGATTAGATTAGATCTATCGAGTATATGATACGCATCATCATTTGGATTAGATCTAAAATGCGTCAACTCGTAATGCCTACCATGCTGTGATACGTACCACTACCTCGATCGCATGTTGTTGTTGAATCTGCCAAAGCAGAGCAACACATACTATCTTGGTAGGGTACGGAGGGACAATCTTGGTCCTGCCTATCAACGCATGGGTGAGTACAACTCAATTAGATTGAGTAACTAGTTAACTCAATTGGATCAAGTTTAACTATAGGCATTATCCAATGGTTGGTAGATAGGTCAAAATCACGTTTATATTAACTCTCGGGCGTATTAGCCAAAGCTAACTCGAGTTTTAATATAAATGCGGATTTTGATCCTATAAACAAGAGTTGCATAGAGATGTAATTGGTAATCGTTACCTACCGATCATACTAAGTCTTGGGCGTATTAGCCAAAGTTAACTCAAGGGTTAGTTGTTGGGTTTTTCGGGCCACGAAAACTGCTTTTTCGCGTCACGGAAACCACGAAACCCCCTAGCCACTGGATCTCGTGCGAAGAAAAACATTCGAAAACACGAAAACGAGTTTTAAACTACGATCTACACTAGATCTACAAAGAAAAAACATTTTAACTTCGAAGCGTGCCCTTTTCGTAATCCCGCAAGTCCAAGGTACGTTGGATCTCGAAGTTGTCAACGTAGACAACTCTCTAGTGATATCCACACGAACAAGGTATGTTCTCTAACACACAAGGATGGAGAAGAGAGTACCCCAAGTGTGCTAGCACTTTCTAGGGCTCTCGGATAGGATTTGGAAGAGAGAAAAGAGAGAAAGCGAAAAGGAATCTTATACACTCACTAGTAGTATCCTCCTTTGTGACCTTCACTTTCTCTATTCTCTTGGAACACAACTCACATATCTTCACCCTCCATGAAACCCCACGGCAACAGTAGTAAGGAGGAGGAAGAAGATAAGGAAGAAGATGAAGCATTAACCCACATCAATTGCCATAAAAACAAAACCTCCTTTTGCAATAGTGTGGCCGGCCACACCATTGTAACCTCCCCATTTAATGTGGCCGACCACATTAAATGGAATGGGAGGTGTAACCTCCACGAGGTGGCACACCTCATGAGGTGGAGATGATGTGGCTGCCATGTAGGATGAGTCATCCTCCATGAAGTGGCAATACATCAAGTCAAACTTGATGTTTCAACTTCCTATTTTGGTCAAGTCAAAATTGACCAAATCTCTTCCATGTTGAGTTGAATTCATTCTTTGATCCAAGCAAATTTCAATCTAATGAATCTCAATTCATTAATATAAATTGACTTAATGAATCAAATTTAAATTAGACTCATTCAACAATTGAATCTAATTGAGTCTAACTCAATAAGTCTAATTTAAATCAATCCGAATCCAATTGGTTCATCATATGAACCTAATCCAATTGGTTCATCATATGAACCTAATCTCCATCCACTTGTTCTTTGTGTGTGACCCAATAGGTTCTTCTAACGTTGGAAATGTTTCTAAACTCCTTTAAAACATAAGCAATGAGCAGCATCTAGCAATACATCATTGCTACCCAAGTTACAAGAAATGTTGAGATCCAACATTACCTTGTGACTCCTCACAATATATGACAAGTGTCCTTCTATCCTAGACATCTAGATTGATCAATGTGAGGCATAGACCGTGTCATCCTCTGACCAATCTAAATCTTGAACTCCAAGTAGACTCACTAAATCAAATGAGCTCAATATCCTATATTGACTCATTTGGGCATGGCCATGCACTTCATGATCTCACTCTATCAAGAATACCGATGTCACTCCCGTCATATAGCAGGGATAGATCTCATCTACATTACTCACATCCCTCCGCATAATTTGTTACATACCCAGTAATCGCCTTTATAGTCCACCCAGTTACGGGTGACGTTTGATGAAACCAAAGTACATAACTCCTTATGTAGGGATCTATAGTGACTTCAGGTCTCAGGACTAGTAGTCATACTAATAGCCACATGAGAAAGTATATGACACTCATATAACGATCCATGATACTTTCTCATGGCGGGTCATTCAGTATACATTCTCTAATGTATACCCATGTGTCAACTTGATATCTCTATATCCATGACTTGTGAGATGAAGTCATCGAGTTGACATACATGCTAGTCTTATTGCATTAACATTGTCCCTGAATGTTAATACTCGACTAGGTATGATTTAGAGTAGTGTTCTGTAACGACCCGACTCCTGGGTACTAAGCTATGAGCCGGATCGTTACCTTAACTACTGAAACTACTGTGTACTATGCGGAAGCTGGGTAAAATAAAATTTTACTAAACTATTGTAGTTGCCTCTGTTAACTCTGTGAGAGTGAGATTTCATATCCAACTACCTTCTAGATATTCATAGCTATACTAGGGAGGTGAAACTGGAGCTTTGGATCGGTCCGTGGAACGATCCACTGGCGCCCACGCGAACACTGGCTGGATCGGTCTGTCGACCGATCCAGCTACTCACTGATCGGTCGGTGAGACCGATCAGTGGCTCACTGATCGGTCGGCCGACCGATCAGTGACTGCTGAATTCGTCCCGAACTCTCTGTTCGCGGAGGGATCGATCGGCTGACCGATCCTGGGGGATACCGTAAGCTACTGTATCCATCTGGATCGGTCGACTGACCGATCCAGGAGAAGGAATGGCACTGGATCGGTCTGCTGACCGATCCAGGTTCTGATAATCTGAAACGAAATCAGAATTCTTGATTTCCAGCACTGATTCGTGCCAAAACCTCACACTACCACTATCTAATGCATAATAAACATTCTAGCAACATGTAGTAACAATTCTAAACTTAAGCTAAAGCAAGGTTTACTGGTTCACGGCATTTTAACAACTTATAGTGCATGAAGGTATGAATTTCTAAAAGTTCTAATTGCTTAAAACATGAAACTAAACCAAATAACTGAAAAGTGCTAAGGTAAATGCTAAATCCCCAGAGGGTCTTTTATTCCAGATCCTTCCACACACATCCTCATCTGCATTGACCTCCAGCCTCCACTGCTAATCCATTTTCCTTTTTCCTATATCTGTAGTATAAGGAAAATAGTATCTGTAAGCTTTATGCTTAGTAAGAAACCATCTACCTCACAAAAACATGCAACGATGCATTTCATGACTTTTAAAACATGCTATTTGAAAACTGAACTGAGCATGGCAACATGGCATGGCATATAGATTGAACATGCTTTACACTGAACATGGCATACTTATAAACTAAGCATGAAACTGAACTAGTCATGCATATATCTAAATCTGTACATGAACTCAAATCATACAAACGGAACCTGAACTGAACTGAAAGCTAAATTAGTGTTCTCATCACTGGTTTCAAATTTGAAAACTATACATATAATAGATGAAAATACTAAACATGCTGCTGGGGCCCTGGCAACTGTACTTACTGTGCGCGCATCCCTACGAGACCCGGGATTGCAAGTTCCGAATCCAGCAGGGTTACTAGGTTATCTGAACCTAGGGACGACTGTGGGAGTCCAGCCCATGGATATCTGATCCAAGTACAGTGCCAACTGAAAAAAAAGTAAAATACTGAATACTGTTTTATTTTACTTTGCTGTTCTAGGTTATCTAAACCTAGAGCTAGGTTATCTGATCCATATAGCTGTAATAACTGATAATAAACTGAATAAAATGTTTCTAAGACATTTTACATGCTGTTAGGACGCCTACTGATGCATCCTTCTGAACTGGGCATTCTACCGAATACTTGGTGTGCACTACAAGCACACCCTAAAACTGAAAACTGTAGAACTACTGAACTAACGCCAAAACTAACAAGCGAGAGCAATTATACTGCAGGTGAGGGGTTTCTTATCTCAATCGCAAGGTTTTCTTACGATTCTAACCGCTAGGTTTTCCGGAAAACTGCTCCGTTCGACGAACCGCTTATGTCCTCGCGTTCCTCTCGCGGAGAAGAACCTTTTTCGTGTTGGAGTCGTCGCCAGAAGATGTTCCCTTGACCCTTGGCTTGGTGTGCCGTGCGTGAGGAAGAGGAGAAGAAGAGAGGTGTGGCGGTTTTAGGTTTCGGGTGAGGAAAAAACTACGGTGAGAAATAATCTAAAACTTCTCACTTAAATCCTTATTTATATTTACTAATTAATTCATCCAAAAATTAATTATAAATATAATTGATTCCCTCTTCTTTCAGCACGGCCCTGCTGGGTTCACCGGTTACTAAAGCTAACTAAGGGTTTAGCGGACCCGAGAGGTTCCGGGTTCGATTCCCGCTTAAGCCCTTTTATTCGTCTAATTATTTTTGCTACTTCCGCTACTCGGAAAATTCCGGAAAAATATCTAGAAATTCCAGAAAAATCATAGAATAATTCTAATGCAAGTTTGAGAATTTTCGGGCATTACATGTTCCATATATCATCTCACTATCGGTTCAACTAACCGATTGATATAGGTGAGAACCGTCTACTCAGGGACATTATTATACTTAGTTTATTTGGCACCAACACAAGTATAATAACTAAAATCCAAATGCCTTTATTTATATAGAATATGATACAATAAGTCCAATATACAATCATCAAATGATTGGCTCTAGGGCTCTAGCTAACAATCTCCCATTAGCACTAGTGCCAATCAGTGTAGGCTCTAAGCCCAAATGACCTAGTGTGACCATCATGCTTCCTCTGTGCCAAAGCCTTGGTCAAGGGATCTGGATGTTAACCTCTGTAGGTACTCTGCAAATCTTCACATCTCCTCTCTCGATGATCTCTCGAATGAGATGGAAGCGCCGTAGTATGTGTTTGGTCCGCTGGTGTGAGCGAGGTTATTTCGCATGTGCTATAGCTCCATTGTTGTCACAATAGAGCTCAACGGGGTCAGCAATGCTAGGAACCACCCAAAGTTCAGTGATGAACTTGCGGATCCAAACTGCCTCCTTTGCTGCCTCTGATGCAGCAATGTACTCGGCTTCTGTTGTAGAATCAGCTGCTTCGAACTCTTCCAGCTCACAGCACCACCATTAATGCAAAACACGAACCCCGACTGCGATCTATAGTCATCCTGGTCGGTATGGAAGCTAGCATCACTGTAACCCTTTACAGCTAGCTCATCATTGCCTCCATATATCAAGAAATATTCTTTAGTCCTTCTTAAGTACTTAAGAATATTCTTGACCGCTATCCAGTGACTTTCACCTGGATCTGACTGGTATCTGCTCGTCATGCTCAAAGCATACGAGACATCAGGTCGAGTACATAGCATGGCATACATGATCGATCCTATGGCTGAGGCATAAGGGATTTGATCCATGCGGTCTCTCTCCTCTCTAGAAGAGGGACCTTGAGTCTTCGAAAGACTCACGCCATGTGACATCGGTAGAAATCCCTTCTTGGAGTTCCCGATGGAAAAGCGAGTACCTTGTCATGTATGTACTCGACTTGGGCCAAGCAATCTCTTAGATCTATCTCATAGACTGCATCCCCTAGAATCGAGATGCCTCAGTCCTTCATTGAGCAACTCTAGCCGGTCTTGACAGTGAAGCAGGATGTCCTTCCCAATGAGTAGTATGTCATCCACATACAATATGAGGAAGACAACTATATCCCCTACAACCTTCTTGTAGACACAAGGTTCATCTTCGTTCTTGATGAAACCAAACTGTTTGATTGCATCATCAAATCGAAGATTCCAACTCTGAGAAGCTTGCTTTAGTCCATAAATGGACCTATGCAGCTTGCATACTCTACTAGTATACTGTCGATCTACAAAACCCTCAGGTTGTGTCATGTACACATCCTCGAGCAGGTTTCCATTCAGAAACGCGGTTTTGACATCCATCTGCCATATCTCATAGTCATGGTGGGCTGCAATAGCAAGCATGATGCGAATGGACTTAAACATCGCTACTGGAGAAAAGGTCTCATCATAGTCAATACCATGAATCTGCTTGAAACCTTTAGCTACCAAGCGACCCTTATAAATAAGTCCATCCATGTCAGTCTTTCTCTTAAAGACCCACTTGCACCCTATGGGTTTTACCCCTTCAAGTGGATCAACCAAAGTCCAAACTTGGTTGGTGTACATGATGCGAACAATAGCACTGATGCCTCGATGGAAGTTGAACTGGAACCTCAAAGTGTTGTGGATGATGTTGTTCACAAAGAGTTGAGAAACAACAACCAGTTCAAGTAGACATACCTCTTCGCAGGTCTGATAGGGTACGTCGTCAGTCTGAGAGATACTCATTTCTCTTGTTTGACCATTATGACGTTGTGCTCATAGATGATGAGCCTACCACCTATCAGGAAGCTATGATGAGACCAGATTCTGAGAAATGGCTAGAGGCCATGAGATCTGAGATGGAATCCATGTACACCAACCATGTATGGACTTTGGTTGATCCACCTGAAGGGGTAAAACCCATTGGGTGTAAGTGGGTCTTTAAGAGAAAGACTGACATGGATGGACTTATCTATAAGAGTCGCTTGGTAGCTAAAGGTTTCAAGCAGATTCATGGTATTGACTATGATGAAACCTTTTCTCCAGTAGCGATGTTTTTAAGTCCATTCGGATCATGCTTGCTATTGCAGCCTATCATGACTATGAGATATGGCAGATGGATGTCAAAACCGCGTTTCTGAATGGAAACCTACTCGAGGATGTGTACATGACACAACCTGAGGGTTTTGTAGATCCACAGCATACTAGCAAAGTATGCAAGCTGCATAGGTCCATTTATGGACTAAAGTAAGCTTCTCGGAGCTAAAATCTTCGATTCGATGATGCAATCAAACAGTTTGGTTTCATCAAGAATGAAGATGAGCCTTGTGTCTACAAGAAGGTTGTAGGGGATATAGTTGTCTTCCTCATATTGTATGTGGATGACATACTACTCATTGGGAAGGACATCCCTATGCTTCTGTCTGTCAAGACCTGGCTAGGGAGTTGCTTCTCAATGAAGGACTTAGGTGAGGCATCCCACATTCTAGGGATACAGATCTATAGAGATAGATCTAAGAGGTTACTTGGCCTAAGTCAGAGTACATACATTGACAAAGTACTCCTTCGATTTGCCATGCAGAACTCCAAGAAGGGATTTCTGCCGATGTCACATGGCGTGAGTGTAACACCCACTAAGCTTTTAAGATAAAATAAGAGAATGATGAATTTGCCTTAGAAAAATATTAGTAGAATGTTGAACCAAAAAGAAATAAAAAGAAATAAAAATAGGGAGTGCTCAAGGATTGAACCTTGAACCTCTCATGATGTAAATGATAGGATTAATGGGTAATAACCAGTTGGGATAGGAATAATATATTGATAGCAAAAGAGGGAAACTCATGATAAGGATGAGAGTAAAAGCTAGCCAAAAGAAAACAAGAAAAGAACAAGAGAAAGGCAACTTGCCTTCCATCTTTTCTCTCCCTCTTCCTCTCTCTTTTTGCCGTGACTTAAAGAGGACCATTAAGGGGATTCATGCCCCCTTGTTTCATCATGAATGATGAGAACAAATAAATAAATAAAATAAAAAGAAAATGAAAAAAAAGGGCTAAGGGAGAAGGAAAGCAAAAACCAATTTTGCTACCTCTTCCCCCTTAACATAAAAGGGAGCATGTGAAGAGAAGATTTGATTTTTCTCTCATTTCTCTCATTCTCCCCTCTCCATCACAGAGAACCTCAGCTCCCTCTCCTCCATTTTCGGCCCCCAAAACAAAGTTCCTCCTAGGATACAAAGGAGGGCTACCAAAGGAAATCAAAGGAGGAGAACAAGAAGAAGAGACCCTTTCTTCCATCACCACACTTTAGAACCACAAGCGAAAAGGATGTAAGTATCCCCTCACCTGTGGTACAAGTAGTTTTGATGTGTTTTTGGATATTATGAGGATTTTAAAACCTAGAACAAAGTTGTGAAAAATTCAGCCAAAGGAAGGGCTTGTGATCCTAGGAATGTTTAAAATAAGCCTTGATTCATGATAATTTTTCTATGCTTTGTAAGATCAAACACGCTCCCACTATTCTTTCTAGAAACAAAGTCCCTTTCTAGAAAGACCCCAATCTTTGCCACAACTACCTTGTGCTGACTGGGAAAGTAGAAGTAATATCCCTTAGTTTCCTTGGGATATCCAATAAAGTAGCACTTGTCGGATTTGGGTCCTAACTTGTCTGAGACTTGACGTCGAACGTAAGCCTCACAACCTCAAATCCTCATGAAAGACACCTGGGCATCTCTCCCAGTCCATATCCTATATGGTGTCTTTATCACGGCCTTGGATGGAACTCGGTTGAGTATAAAAGCTGCCGTGTCTAGAGCATAGCCCCAAATAAATGTCGGAAGATCAGTGTGACTCATCATAGATCGTACCATATCTAATAGGGTACAATTCCTCCTTTCGGATACACCATTCCACTGTGGTGTTCCAGGAGGAGTGAGTTGGGATAGAATCCCACACTCAGCTAGATAATCACGGAACTCATGGCTAAGGTATTCTCCACCTCGATCGTACCGAAGTATCTTAATACTCTTGCCAAGCTGGTTCTGTATTTCATTCTTGAATTCTTTGAACTTTTCAAAGGATTCAGATTTATGTGTCATCAAGTACACATAACCATATCTACTGAAGTCATCAGTAAATGTGATGAAGTACCTATAACCGCCTCTAGCAGCGACATTGAAAGGGCCACATACATCACTATGTATAAGTCCTAACAAAGCAGTCGCTCTCTCGCTGTGCCCACTAAAGGGAGTCTTGGTCATCTTGCCTCATAGGCATGACTCGCATATCTCATATGATTCAAAATCAAATGAGTCCAGCAAACCATCCTTATGGAGCTGGGATAAGCGCTTGTCATTTATATGACCTAAGCGACAGTGCCAGAGGTAGGTTTGGTTCATGTCATTTGACTTGAACCTCTTGGTATTTATGTTATAGATAGGGCTCTCAAGATCTAGAATATAGATTCCGTTTATAAGAGGTGCACTACAATAGAACATATCGTTTAAATAGACGGAATAACATTTGTTCTTTATTATAAACGAAAATCCTTTCTTGTCCAAACAAGAAACTGAAATTATGTTCTTAGTCAAGGCAGGCACATAACAACAATAATCTAATTCTAGTACAAGCCCAGAAGGTAGAGATAGATAGTAAGTTCCTACAACAATAGCAGCAACCCGTGCTCCATTGCCTACTCGTAGGTCTACCTCACCCTTCATCAATGCCCTGCTATTTCTCAACGCTTGTACATTAGTACAAATGTGCGAAGCACATCCCGTATCTAATACCCACGATGAAGAAATAGAGAGGTTGACTTCTATAACATGTATACCTGAAGTAGAAATCTTATTTCTCTTCTTCTTAAGGTCTTCCAGGTATTCTTTGGAGTTCCTCTTCCAGTGTCTTGCTTGTCCTTGATATAGGTGACAAAGATGTTCAACCATATCGTAAGCGCCCATCAACTCATGTTGCTTCTGAAGCTCAGAGTTCATGGTCGCGAGCATAAGACAGGACACATCTAATGCATCATCTTGATGCTTCTTGTAAGCATCTCGGTCTGCTCGCGTGGCAGTGGCAGGAGGAACCTCCGGAATGGGCTGCTCCAGAATGTACAGTTTACGTTCTTGGGTGAGAACTATTCTCAGGTTCCTGTTCCAGTCCAGGAAATTTGCTCCGTTGAGCTTGTCCTTCATAAGGACAGATCTCAAGGAGAAGATGTTCGTATTGGACGTCATGATAATCTACAACAGAAATAAATGCAGAAATAAGTATCATATTCTTAATCATTTAATTAGGACTTTAACTAAATGATGCTCCCACTAAATTCTATAATTCATGTGGGACAAGATCCACATCATACTAACCCTTGAGTTAGCTTTGGCTAATACGCCCAAGACTTAGTATGATCGGTAGGTAACGATTACCAATTACATCTCTATGAAACTCTTGTTTATAGGTTCAATATCCGCATTTATATTAAAACTCAAGTTAGTTTTGGCTAATACGCCCGAGAGTTAATATATATGTGATTTTGACCTATCTTTCCAACCGTTGGAAGAATGCCTATAGTTATACTCGATCCAACGAAGTTAACTAGGAATACTCAATCTAATTGAGATGTACTCACCCATGCGTTGATAGGAGGGACCAAGATTGCCCCTCCGTACCCTACCAAGATAGTATGTGTTGCTCTGCTTTGGCAGATTCAACAACAACATGCGATCGAGGTAGTGGTAGGTATCACGGCATGGTAGGCATTACGAGTTGACGTAATATAGATCTAATCTAAACGAGGATGCGTATCATATACTCGATAGATCTAATCTAATCGAAGGGTGCATCATGTGCACGACTTAGATCTAATCTAATCGTAAGCCACTTATTAATTACTTAATTAACTAGCATGCATCACATACACACAAAACAATTAATTAAATAATTAATCAAATAATTTTGTGATTATGTCATGGCCCTACTACGATCTTCTCAAGCCAATGAGAAGATCGGATGGTCAACCTAAGGTCAACAGCTTCTCAAGCTCCTTCCTTTGACCACCTCGTGTTGCTCGCGCCCTCCTCGTAACTCCGTCTCGAGTGGACCTTCCACCGCTTCAAAATTTACATTACATTTTGAAACTCGAGTTACATTCGAATCTAAATCTAATTTACAACAAGAATAAAAGAGAAAGGCACGACGCGCAGGTCGCGAAAAATAAAAACATACAACACGCACATCACATCACGGCACGCAGGCCATATTATGAATTACAACACGAATTATCCAATCAAATTGGGTCTTTGGGCCATGACTATCATAAAATAATATATAATTCAAAATTATATATTTCTATAATTTTTTGCAATTTTTCTATAATTTTTACAATTTTTACGAGTACAATTTCCCGGCAGTTCCGTTTAGCGATTTTTGGGTGCAATCGCGGAACGAATCCCCTTGCGAGGCCAGGGGCAGCGCCCCTACCCGCGATCTAACCATCGCGAGGGTTCCATTGTGATCTAACAGCACCTTAGCCCGCTGTCCCAAAAAGTTTTGGGGCGAACTTGGCCGTTTTGGAAAAATCTTCCCGGTAGCGGAAGCCTACAAGCGCCGAAACACTTGTGCTTCGCTTCTATGAGAAAATTAACCATAAAAACTATAAAAACATGAATTTACAGAAAGTTTATAGATCTATATTTTTCATAAAAATACGAATCTAAACACGTACTCGCTTCGCACGTGGCTCTGATACCACTGTTGGGTTTATCGGGCCGCGAAAATCGCGTTTTCGCGTCGTGGAAACCCCGAATCACCCATGCCACTGGATCTCGTGCGAAGAAAAACTTTCGAAAATATGAGTACGAGTTTAAAACTATGATCTACAGTAGATCTACAAAGGAAAAACATTTTATACCTTTGAAGTGTGCCCTCGCAAATCCCGCTCGTCCAACGGTACGCCGGATCTCGAAGTTGTCAACGTAGACAACTCTCTAGTGATAACCACACGAACAAGATGTATTCTCTAACACTCAAGGATGGTGAAGAGAGCACCACAAGTGTGCTAGCACTCTCTAGGGCTCTCGGGTAGGATTGGAAGAAGAAGAAAGGAAAAGAAGAGAACACACTCCTCTAAAATCTCTATGTGGCTTTCACTAACCTTTCTTCTTGGATTAGATTAACTCTCCTTTCTTCTCCCTTGCTTGAAACCCACGACCAAGAGAAGAGAAGAAGCAAGAAGAGAGCTTAGGAAGAGGAAGATCACTTGAATGAGAGTTACACTTGCAAAATGAAACTCTTTTCATCTAATTAAGTGGTTTGTAACCTCCATGGGATACCAAGAGTCACAACTCTTGGTAACTCCCATGAGGTGGCACTTCACTTAAGTAACCATGATGATGTAGAGCATTATCATTGGTCCACTTAATGCCAACTCACCAATGAGGTGGCATAAAGTCAAGTCAAACTTGACTCTTCATCTTCCTCTCAAGTCAAGTCAAACTTGACTTAATCTCTCTCATGGTTGATCTAATCCTACCATTTAATTCAAGCCAATTTAATATAATGAATCTAATTCATTTAATTAAATTGATTCAATGAGTCATAATCTAAATTAGACTCATTGAACACATGAATCAACTTGAGTCCAACTCAATTAGCCCAATTAGGATTACTCTTAATCCAATTTGATTCATCAAATGAATCTAATCCTCTTGGTTCATCATATGAACCTAATCTCCATCCACTTGTTCTTTGTGTGTGACCCAATAGGTTCTTGTAATGTTGGCAATGCCCCTAAACTCATTTAGAAGTATAAGTAAAGAGTGGTATCTAGCAATACATCATTCCTACCCAAGTTACAAGAATGTTGAGATCCAACATCACCTTGTGACTACTAATTGTGACTCCTCACAATATATGACAAGTGTCCTTCTATCCTAGACATCTAGATTGATCAATGTGAGGCATAGACCTTGTCATCCTCTGATCAATCTAAATCCTAAACTCCAAGTAGACTCACTGAATCAAATGAGCTCAATATCTCATATTGACTCATTTGGGCATGGCCATGCACTTCGTGGTCTCACTCTATCAAGAATACCGATGTCTCTCCCGTCATATAGGAGGGATAGATCCCATCTACATCACTCACATCCCTCCGCATAATTTGTTACATACCCAGTAATCGCCATTATAGTCCACCCAGTTACGGGTGACGTTTGACGAAACCAAAGTACATGACTCCTTATGTAGGGAACCATGGTGATTCAGGTCTAAGGACTAGTAGTCATACTAATAGCCACATGAGAAAGTATATGACACTCATATAACGATCCATGATACTTTCTCATGACGGGTCATTCAGTATACATTCTCTAATGCATACCCATGTGTCAACTTGATATCTCTATATCCATGACTTATGAGATCAAGTCATCGAGTTGACCTACATGCTAGTCTTATTGCATTAACACTGTCCCTGAATGTTAATACTCGACTAGGAATGCTTAAGAGTAGTGTTCCCTATATCATCTCACTATCGATTCAACCAATCGATTGATATAGCTAAGAACCTTCTACTCAAGGACGTTATTATACTTAGTTTATTTGGCACCAATACAAGTAAGTTTAATAACCAAAAATCAAATGCCTTTATTTATATAGAATATGATACAACAAGTCCAAAATACAATCATAAAATGATTGGCTCTAGGGCTCTAGCTAACATATGGTTGTCCAAACAATTCAATATGAAGGACTTGGGAGAGTGCGCACATATTCTCGGGATCAAAAGGATCACAAGAAAGGAATATTGTGCTTATCCCAAACTTCATACTATCCTAGCTCGTTTTAGCATGCAAAACTCCAAGAAAGGGTTTCTACCTTTCAGGCATAGAGTAAGTTTATCTAAAAGAGATGTTTCCAAAGACATCAAAGCAAATAAAGGACATGAAAGCAAGTTCCTTATGCTTCGGCTGTTGGAAAGCCTAATATATGCTATGCACGAGATCGGATATATGTTTTTCCCAGTGCATAGTTAGCAGGTATTGAAGTAACCTAGGACCATGACACTAGACTGCCATAAAGCATATATTGAAGTACCTGAGAAGGACTAGGGATTATATGCTAGATTACTAAGTAGATGATTTGATCCCTGTGGGTTACACGGATTTTGACCTTCAATCAGATAGGGACAATAGTAAGTCGACCTCGAGGTTTTGTGTTTACTTTAGGAGGTAAAGCCATAACTATGGAGGAGTGTTAAGCATAGGTGCTTTTCAGATTCCACTATGGAAGTTGAGTATATGGCAGCCTTAAAGGCAGCCATAGAAGCTGAGTGACTCAGTAATCTCAAGATGGACTTAGATATGATTTCTGGTTTGCCAAAGATTATTACAATTTATTGTAATAAAAGTGGTGCAGTAGCAAACTCAAAGAAACCATGAGTCCATAAGGCAAGTAAACACAATATAGTACAAGTACCACCCAATAAGCGACATCGTATAATGAGGATAAGTTGTTGCCGCCTATATTGCATCAAGTGATAACCTGTAGATCTTTTCACTAAGGTCCTTAAGGCAAGAGCTTTAGATGGACATGTTGAATGGATGGGAATCAGATGTATGGCAGCATTTATGGCAGCATAGTCTTTTAGTATAAGTAGGAGATTAATGGAGTGTATACTAAAAGCCTAGCTTTTGTATAAACATTTATAAGAATCACATTGGTCAAGTGTCTATATTTATATATACCAAATGTAGATGTTCAATTAATTTATATTCTAGATAACATAGTGTGTGGTGTCACACATAGAAAATCCTATTATCGGTTCTTTATAAATTATAAACAGAAGCTCACGACCAAGATGGAAAGGAACAAACCATTGGAAGACCGTAGAGTAATTAGGTATTGATTTATCTTAACTATATAATTACACTAGTACACTTATAGTGTATTGAGTAGGACCATTAGATGTCGTTTCTTTTTATACTAACTTTATAAATGAACAAAGACCTCAGTTATTATGAAAGTGTGTGCTCTTAATCCTAATATAATAACAAGCACATATATTTGATATTTATTTCTTTAATTTATCAATGGGTGAGATTTAGTTCAATAAATCAATAAGCCTGATAAGTTGCGAAATGATATCACTTATAGTGTGTGTTGTTGATTATAGAAGGAAACTGTGTCCTAGTGATCTAGGTTGATAATGTCCCCAAGAGGAGCTCATAAGGATTGTCATGTTAAACCCTGCTGGTGGACTTAGTCCGACATGACGATAAGGATGAGTGGTACTACTCTTGGAACTAAGATATTAATTAAGTGAGTTGTCAGTAACTCATTTAATTAGTGGACATTTGACATCTTAAACACAGGGAGATTAACACACTCATAATAAGAAGGAGCCCAAAATGTAATTTGGGATTGGTGTGGTAGTTCAATAATAATTCTTTAGTGGTATGAATTATTATTAATGAAGTTAAGTTGTGTGTTCGGGGCGAACACGGGAAGCTTAATTTCATCAGGAGACCAAAACCAATTCCTCCTCTCGGTCCCTATCATAGCCTCTTGTATATAGAGATTTATTGTAAGATATCGCAAAATAAATAATAAATGTTATTGGACGAAAAATCTTATTAGATTTTTTCAGAATTTTTAGAAATTTTTCGGGATTTAAATGGAGTCTGTATGACCCATTTTGAGAGGATGGATTTGGGGTACAGAGGAAACCTGTTTGGAACACCAATAAAGGGGGAGTTGATTGAGAAATTAACCTTAGGGTTAATTAATAATACCTAGGTTTATATTGATTTTTCCGATTTTTTTCTCACCTCTCTGATTCTTCTTTCCCTCTCCCTGCGATTTCTCCCCTAACCCGCAATGCCGACCCCGCGCCTTCTCATCCTTTTCCTCATGATTCCCCGGCGCCGAGCTTGTGATTGCCGGCCCCTTCCTTCATGTGAGGCTAGGGCAACGACTCCGGCCGCGTGAGAGCAGTTGATGCTCTCCCTCTTGCGACGCTCTCTACTTTCTCTCTCAGGCTTGGACGACGCGACGCCGACGGAGAGGCATTTTCCTCTACGATCTTGCCTTGCCCAACGCTGTGTCCTAGCATGTAGCTGCCCCTACGCCGGAGTTGATCATCTGTCGCCCTTCTTGTGAGGTTGGATTGGCGGCGTCGGTTGTCGCCTTCCTATTCTTGGTCGCGGACATCAAGCCATTGCTAAGAGCCGAGCACTCAATTTCACCTCTTCAGCTGATGCCCTAGTCGTCGATCCACAACCGACCGGGTGTGCTGGATATCTGCTGGAGGTCGCCCATTGTGTCGGATCTGCGCTTGACATCGCCACTGCTTTCTGATGCCCTATTGTGGTCACCGATTTCCTCTGTCTTAGATCGACACCAAAGTGGTTGGAAAGGAGGCTGTAAATCTGGATCTGTGGTGAGTGTTATAATGTGTTGGATTAGAAAGATTTGATTAATGTTTTGTTTGGATGTCAAGATTAGGTGTGTGATCGATCTTTGTAGCTTCAGCAAGGATTTGGACCACTGGTGGCTTGCTGTAGCTACCAAATTTTTCTTTCCGGCTATCCTTCTACTTGCTAGGATTGGTGTGGGACACTCCTCTTGCTTTGACATGAAGCTCTCGGCCAGAACTCCTCCAAACCACATTGTATCAACCAAACAACATGGTTTTGGTCAGAAACCAGAGATTGACTCAAGGGTAAGTTGCTGGTTTAGAGGTTATGCATCAGTATTGGATCTAATGCTTAGCTGTGTATGTATTGATTTTGTTTTAGGGCATTTGATCCCTTATTTAGTATTGATTTAGGTGATTGTTTAGATGATAAAAGATCGAAGATTGCTCACTCTTTTCGGGAGAAATCATCTAATTCAGAATTGGATTAAAAGGGTTAGGTTAGTTATTTCGATTAAGGGGTTCCCTAATTAGATTGGGGAGTTTTGTTTAGCTATTTGCTACCTGTGTAATTAGTTAAAAATATTATGTGATCGCAGGACTTGGGATCGGGATGAGCGTCTCGACGTTGGAGTAATTGACACGATCTACGTATAAAGGCGGGTTCTTCTTCCTTGGCTCTATGTAGATTGTATTGAGCTTAGTGCATGGTTTTATGTGATGGATTAGGCTGCTTTTCCTTATATCGTATTTGCTGGTTGCCTTCCTGCTTGATACTTATGCTTGATCTTTGAGATATCCTAGTTATATCATATACAGTCTCTACTCTTGATTTCTACTCTGCTGTGATTACGCGTGTAGAGTATGTATTGTAGGGATTGTCGAGTGGTTGAATTTATCATGCTGATTTATGCATATAAGGTGGATTGTATGTAGCTTGGTATGCGTTTTAGGAGTCATCATGCTGACCCTACATTTGCATGTTGTATGTACACACGTGTTTGGTTATGTACTTTTGGAAGAGATGTGTTGATTGTATGTTTATAGTTTATACACGTGCTTGATGTGTTTATTATTGGATGATACATGTTGATTGTACTTCTGTTCTGTGTATATGTGTCCAGTGGAATTATTAGAGATTTTTGGTTGATCATACGTGGGTAGTTGTGTACATGTGTTTTGTGGGATGTGTGGATTTATCATGACGATTATATTTATGTTATGGAGTGCTTATGTGGTTTAGAGGTTGCATGGATGATGACGGTGTTTATATCATGATTATATATATATATATATATCATGTTCATCATTCATTGCATCTGACGACTAGTCTCCCTTGTGGTTGAGAGGGTCGCGAGTCTTTTATAGATGTCCACTCTACCACTGATGGAGAGAGGTAGCTGGGAGTGGAGCTATGTCCTGTCGCGCTTACTCAGCTGCTCATTGTTTTTACTCTATCAGCCTCGACCACTCTGGAGTAGTGGATCTTGAGGGTACAGTAGTTAGGGGGCTTGAGTTGTGAGTGGTCAGGGACCCTTAGATATGTAGTTAGAGAACTACATAGTATACTGTCGCCTCAGTCGCTTTATAGTGATTACGTGCATGAGGCTTGTACGGTCTGTCACGGACCCAAGCCTCTAGGCCATACATGGGTCGTGGTGTCTGGAGAGGTGGCGGGGTGACCATGGAGCATGCATACACATTTGCATATGATGGACGGTGCATCGGTGGATATGTATTTGCATACATGCCTAGTAGATACTAGTTGCATGTGATTGTGGTTGTTGCACTTATTTGAGATATGCTTGTTGCATATGGTTGTCATGCTGCATACATGTCATTTTTTTTACATGTATATGCAGTCGTATTTATATTACACAGGTGTCACGGGTATGTCTGTTGCAGATCTAGTGAGTTTACTGATCTTTGTACCTTGAGTCGATTTCAGATTGGGTATGTATTTATCATTATGTCAGTAGTGGTTTGTGCAGTTTGTATGTCAGTTATGATTATGTCTGGTTATTACGTCGGGTATGTTCAGATGCATTGATTATGATAGTATGATCATGTTCTTTATTTCCCTACTGAGACTGTATACTTGTGATCTCCATGTTGTTTTTGGACCATGCACTATCTTGTCTATTACCCACTGAGTTACCTATACTCACCACCGCATGTATACATTTATGTTTTCAGGTAGCTTGTAGATGGTTGGTGTCGCTCGGCGTATCCTGTCTGCCGGGTCCTACGTCACATCCGAAGATCTTGTTTGTTTTCTTTTGTATATTCTTTTCTTATTTTTGGCATTGTATTTGTGTTTAGCCATGTGGCTATCTTATTCTTTTGGTGTTGTATTTGTGTTTAAGTCGTGCCGGCATGCATTGTATTTATTTGGTTTGTGTGAGCTTTCCTTCATTTTTCCGCTGTGATTTAGTACAGCCGTGTGGGCTGTTATATATATAACTGCGTGGTTGTGATTGTTTCATTCCAGCCGAGTGGGCTGTTATTATAACTGCGTGGTTGTGTATATAAATATTCTAGCCGCATGTGGCTGATGTATTTTGCTTGTATTGATGCTTCAGATTATCACTGGTATAGGGGAGATGCTGCCGAATTTTTGTCTGGCAGAGACTCCTTTGGGGGCGTGACAATTTAGTGGTATTAGAGTAGGTATACGGTACTTTCTATGTGTTTTGGATTTTCAAGATTTATCTGATACCAATATTTGGTATCAGAGTAGGTACGATGCCTATTATTCGTGTTTTGGATTTCGTGATTCAGTTTTCTTGATGTGACTTTTCGGGCTTTGGGACCAGGCAGCAGGACATCTCCAGGCTATAGCAGGTATGTTTGCAAATTGTTATCATACATTTATGTTGGTATATGTATTGTTGTCCATGATAGTTGTTATGACATGTGTTAGTACTCTTGTTAGTACCTACCTATTTGTTTGTAGCATGCATTGCATGTGTTGGGTCAATCACTGATCACGGTTGACCTACTGGAGATCAAGGATTACAGTCTCAGGGAATTTTCCTTATATCATACTACTAGTAGTTTTAGTGTCTGTTACTACTAGTTGGTTGAGAGTCAGAGTCACATACTAGTCTCTATTATTATTAGCTGGATAGTGGATGGTATCTGTATGCATATGTTGACTCAGTTTGTATTACTCCAGTTGGTTAGATCAGTTTAGGATTGATTTACCTAATCGACATGTGCAGTGGTGGTTTGATTTATCTTAGTTGGTTTTCTACTCCTGTTGTTTTGATTAGTAGAGTATTGATTTACTCATGTTGGTTAGGTTAGTAGATTGCCCTCGTTGACTTGGGTAGTGGTGGATCGATTTTACCTTAGTTACTTTTGACGAGGATTGATTTACCCTTATTGGATCAGTTAGGAGATGATCGATTTATTTTGTTGGTTCGATCATTAGGGACCGACTTACTCTATTTTTAGAGATTCCTATCTTTGGGATACTCGTACTTGGTTAGATATTGTGGGAGACATACTTGAGTACATGACTTGTACAGTCATGGGAAGGACTGAGTTAGCCGTATACTTTTGTCGGCTTAGTCAGCCTATAGAGGATTGATGTATCCTATTCCACGGAGACTCTGACCATGGATTGTCTGTACTTGGATGGAGGACTTAGAAGGTACATTCGGATAGGATACTCCACTGAGGTGGAAAAGTGTAAAGATACCTGCTCAACACTTATGAGATATAATCGTTACTAGGGTGTATGAGTTGGAGAGTACATTTGGATATATGATTTGTACTGACATGAGAGAGTTGAAGTTAGCTGGTTAACCTTTACGTGACCCGGTACCACGTGAAAGAAGAAGCAGAGAATGTTTTTGGAGATCAGGTCATCACTTAGTGACTTCCTTGAGGTGTTTGGAGAGAGAGTAGTTCTCTACTTCTTCATTAGCATGATGGATTATAAGGCGATGATCAGTTGACTCGCCTAACGTTGTTCCATGGGAGATCCAGACTTATGGAACAATTGAATATGATTAGATATCCATGATGTACTTAGGGATATATACCCCGCAATGGTGCGGAGGAAGTGGTATTAGTTGAGTAATACCTAGAAGGTCCGACCGTAACTAGGTATAATTTCATATGATGATCTTCGAGGGGTAGAGCATCGATTGATAGATATTTGGATCAGCTATTTAGTTCTAGTGGTCCTCTATCTTTGTTTTCATTGCTCGATACTGGAGGTTGCTGAACCTCAGGGTGGAGCAATCATAGTATGATGGGGTACAAGACAATGGTTAGACGACTCAACTAACATTGTCTCTATTAAGTGGCTCAAGACCTTGACCACGTGATCATTTTACCAGATCTTGTAGTCTATATCTCATATTAGAGGGTTTGACCTTTTATCGGTATTTGTCGAGGGACATATATAGGATGATGATGAGGGTGGTGGAGATACTTTCTTGATGGTAGACTTTTAGTCAGCAGGTTGTGTGCCCCTTTGACTTTGGATTGACATTCCTTTACTGTGGATATTTGATTATCAGAAAGGATGAGATGATGAGATTGGGCACACTTTTTGGATACAGCTGGTTTGTTGGCAGTGAGTGTTAAAGGTTGGATGACTTCTTTTTTTCGCTATCATTGTACTCGAAGTTATCCGGTTTGATTGATGTTGAGGACGATTTTGATTGATGGATATTGGGAGATCAGGTGTAGTCATAGGTTGTCTTTTGATGATCTATTAATGAATATATGACTAGATGATCTATTATTTGGTGTTTAATATTGATAGTGACATGGAGTGTAGTGTGTTTGTGATATATATGGATTTGTTGATTTGTAGTTGGAGATCAGATCGCAGATTTGTCAAAGATCTTACGGTTGAGTGAACCTATTGTACGTACATTATGGGTCATTGGTGTTACCAGTTTAGGCATATCGTGCCCTAGATATTTTATGGACTTGTTGTATTAGTATTCCTAGGGCGTTTGGATTAGATTTCATTATCTTCATTGACGATGTTGTTATTTATTCCTGATTTGAGGTGGATTACGTACACTATCTTTGCATAGTTCTAGAGATGTTTCGATGGGAACATCTATATGTGAAGTTTAGTAGTACGTATTGTGATTGTCTTTTACGAGTTTTTGGGTGGCATTGTCTCTGGTAGAGGGATATCGGTGGATCCACATGAGATAGAGGTGGTTATCAATTGGGAGTAGGCATAGTCTATACCGGAGATTCGCTGTTCCTTTCGTGGTCTGGCTGGATATTATCGGAGACTAGTTGACGGTTTTCTCCAGCATTTATGCCGTTGACTGGACTGTTCAGGATGAGTATGGAATTTTCCTGGATAGATGCTTACGAGATCAGTTTCAGGAGTTGAAACGAAAAGCTATTAACTGCACCGTCTTAGTTGTACTTTCTAGTGTAGACGGATTTATACTCTACATAGATGTATCGTACCTGGGGTTTGGTGCAGTTCCGACGTGGTATGAGCGGAGCGGTCTCGTACCAGTAGTTAGAATTCTCATGAAATGAGAATTTGATGTTTATTTTTATGGGGGATTATGAGTGTTCCCGAGTCACTTCTTATCCGGGAGGAGTTACTGCAGGAAACACATTGATCTGGATTTGCGATACATCCAGGTGACACCCGATGTATAGAGACTTGGAGCATTCTTATTGGTGGAACGATATGAAGAAAGACATCGTGGATTCTATAGCTTGATGTCTAGTCGGTCAGCGAGGTTGAACATCGGAGACCATCAGGATTGTTTTCAGAATTGTTATGTTATGGGACTGTCTCCATTGATTTGGATACTAGAGTAGAGCTGGGAGTATGTTTTGATGGACTTTGATGTGAGATTATTTAGGACATGGAGAGGATATGATGCTTTGATTAATCATTGCTGGGTGACGATTTTGCTCCCTAGCTATAGATTTGTAGGATGGATTCTTTGGATCGAGTAGTAGGATTATACTGTAGAGAGATTACTGGATCGTATGGTATATCTCTGAGTGTTGTATCGGATGAAGATCCGTGATTTCACATCATAGTTCTGACTGAGGTTACAGTGGATTTTGGGTAAGGAGCTTTACTTTAGTATAGATTTTCACGCTCAGACTGATGGATAGTTTGGGTGTCCTATACTGATGTTGGATGATCTATTGGTAGTGGATTTTGGTTTTCAGAGGTAGTTGATTTATTCGCAGTTGGCTAGATTGCAGAGTGGGAGTAGCGGGAGTAGGGTGAGCTCATAACCCACAGAGTCATTCTTTACGGTTGGAGATTTGTTCATCATACTTGGATAGAGTAATGTGTGTGTGTGTGTTGCTTGGATGTTACCCTTGGATGAAGATCCCTGAGTTGATCAGTAAATTTGGACCAAATTTTTATTAGTGGGGGAGAATGTAAGATATCGCAAAATAAAAAATAAATGTTATTGGACGAAAAATCTTATTAGATTTTTTCAAAATTTTTAGAAATTTTTCGGGATTTAAATGGAGTCTGTATGACCCATTTTGAGAGGATGGATTTGGGGTACAGAGGAAACGTGTTTGGAACACCAATAAAGGGGGAGTTGATTGAGAAATTAACCTTAGGGTTAATTAATAATACCTAGGTTTATATTGATTTTTTTGATTTTTTTTCTCACCTCTCCGATTCTTCTTTCCCTCTCCCTGCGATTTCTCCCCTAACCCGCAATGCCGACCCTGCGCCTTCTCATCCTTTTCCTCATGATTCCCCGGCGCCGAGCTTGTGATCGCCAGCCCCTTCCTTCGTGTGAGGCTAGGGCAACGACTTCGGTCGCGTGAGAGCAGTTGATGCTCTCCCTCTCGCGACCCTCTCTACTTTCTCTCTCGGGCTTGGACGACGCGACGTCGATGGAGATGCATTTTCCTCTGCGATCTTGCCTTGCCCGACGCTGTGTCCTAGCATGTAGCTGCCCATATGCCGGAGTTGATCATCTGTCACCCTTCTTGTGAAGTTGGATTGGCGGCGTCGGTCGTCGCCTTCCTATTCTTGGTCGCGGACATCAAGCCATTGCTAGGAGCCGAGCACTCAATTTCACCTCTTCAGCTGATGCCCTAGTCGTCGATCCACAACCGACTGGGTGTGCTGGATATCTTCTGGAGGTCGCCCATTGTGTCGGATCTGCGCTTGACATCGCCACTGCTTTCCGATGCCCTAGTGTGGTCACCGATTTCCTCTGTCTTAGATCGACACCAAAGTGGTCGGAAAGGAAGCTGTAGATTTGGATCTGTGGTGAGTGTTATAACGTATTGGATTAGCAAGATTTGATTCATGTTTTGTTTGGATGTCAAGATTAGGTGTGTGATCGATCTTTGTAGCTTCAGTAAGGATTTGGACCACTGGTGGCTGGTTGTAGCTACCAAATTTTTCTTTCCGGCTATCCTTCTACTTGCTAGGATTGGTGTAGGACTCTCCTCTTGCTTTGACATGATGCTCTCGGCCAGTACTCCTCCAAACCACATTGTATCAACCAAACAACATGGTTTTGGTCAGAAACCATAGATTGACTCAGGGGTAAGTTGCTGGTTTAGAGGTTATGCATCAGTATTGGATCTAATGCTTAGCTGTGGATGTATTGATTTTGTTTTAGGACATTTGATCCCTTATTTAGTATTGATTTAGGTGATTGTTTAGATGACAGAGATCAAATGATTCAGCAGTGAATCTCTTCAGCTGGGAGTTGATGGAGAAATCATCTAATTCGGAATTGGATTAAAGGGTTAGGTTAATTATTTCGATTAAGGGGTTCCCTAATTAGATTGGGGAGTTTTGTTTAGCTATTTGCTACCTGTGTAATTAGCTAAAAATATTATGTGATCGCAGGACTTGGGATCGGGATGAGCGTCTCGACGTTGGAGTAATTGACACGATCTACGTATAAAGGCGGGTACTTCTTCCTTGGCTCTATGTAGATTGTATTGAGCTTAGTGCATGGTTTTATGTGATGGATTAGGCTGCTTTTCCTTATATCGTATTTGCTGGTTGCCTTCCTGCTTGATACTTATGCTTGATCTTTGAGATATCCTAGTTATATCATATACAGTCTCTACTCTTGATTTCTACTCTGCTGTGATTACGCATGTAGAGTATGTATTGTAGGGATTGTCAAGTGGTTGAATTTATCATGCAGATTTATGCATATAAGGTGGATTGTATGTAGCTTGGTATGTGTTTTAGGAGTCATCATGTTAACCCTACATTTGCATGTTGTATGTACACACGTGTTTGGTTATGTACTTTTGGAGGAGTTGTGTTGATTGTATGTTTATAGTTTATACACGTGTTTGATGTGTTTATTATTGGAGGATACATGTTGATTGTACTTCTGTTCTGTGTATATGTGTCCAGTGGAATTATTAGAGATTTTTGGTTGATCATACGTGGGTAGTTGTGTACATGTGTTTGGTGGGATGTGTGGATTTATCATGACGATTATATTTATGTTGTGGAGTGCTTATGTGGTTTAGAGGTTGCATGGATGATGACGGTGTTTGTATCATGATTATATATATATCATGTTCATCATTCATTGCATCTGACGACTAGTCTCCCTTGTGGTTGAGAGGGTCGCCAGTCTTTTATAGCTGTCCACTCTACGACTGATGGAGAGTGGTAGCTGGGAGTGGAGCTATGTCCTGTCGTGCTTACTCAGCTGCTCATTGTTTTTACTCTGTCAGCCTCGACCACTCTGGAGTAGTGGATCTTGAGGGTACAGTAGTCAGGGGGCTTGAGTTGTGAGTGGTCAGGGACCCTTAGCTATGTAGTTAGATAACTACATAGTATACTGTCGCCTCAGTCACTTTATAGCGGTTACGTGCGTGAGGCTTGTACGGTTTGTCACGGACCCAAGCCTCTCGGCCATACATGGGTCGTGGTGTCTGGAGAGGTGGCGGGGTGACCCTGGAGCATGCATACACATTTGCATATGATGCGCGGTGCATCGGTGGATATATATTTGCATACATGCCTAGTAGATACTAGTTGCATGTGATTGTGATTGTTGCACTTGTTTGAGATATGCTTGTTGCATATGGTTGTCATGCTGCATACATGTCATTTATTTTACATGTATATGCAGTCGTATTTATATTGCACAGGTGTCACGGGTATGCTTATTGCAGATCTAGTGAGTTTACTGATCTTTGTACCTTGTGTTGATTTCAGATTGGGTATGTATTTATCATTATGTCAGTAGTGGTTTGTGCAGTTTGTATGTTAGTTATGATTATGTCTGGTTATTATGTCGGGTATGTTCAGATGCATTGATTATGATAGTATGATCATGTTCTTTATTTCCCTACTGAGACTGTATACTTGTGATCTCCATGTTGTTTTTGGACCATGCACTATCTTGTCTATTACCCGCTGAGTTACCTATACTCACCACCGCATGTATACATTTATGTTTTCAGGTAGCTTGTAGATGGTTGGTGTCGCTTGGAGTATCCTGTCTGCCGGGTCCTACGTCACATCCGAAGATCGTGTTTGTTTTCTTTTGTATATTCTTTTCTTATTTTTGGCATTGTATTTGTGTTTAGCCATGTGGCTATCTTATTCTTTTGGTGTTGTATTTGTGTTTAAGTCGTGCCGGCATGCATTGTATTTATTTGGTTTGTGTGGGCTTTCCTTCGTTTTTCCGCTGTGTTTTAGTACAGCCGTGTGGGCTGTTATATATATAACTGCGTGGTTGTGATTATTTCATTCCAGCCGAGTGGGCTGTTATTATAACTGCGTGGTTGTGTATATAAATATTCTAGCCGCATGTGGCTGATGTATTTTGCTTGTATTGATGTTTCAGATTGTCACCGGTATAGGGGAGATGCTGCCGGATTTTTGTCTGGCAGAGACTCCTTTGGGGGCGTGACATTTATGCCCACCGCATACCCACTTCTTACCCACATTTATATCCATCCTATTGGGGTCGGCCAAGCAAGCTTGGAACCCAAGCTTGGGCCGGCCAAGTAAATAGGGTGAGTTGAGTTGGTGTGGTCGGCCCTAGCTTGAACCCAAGCTTGGTGTGGTCGGCCACATCATATTAAAAGGGATTTTGTTTTTAATCTTTTCTTAATGTGGATATCATGGTTTTAAAAGAGAGTTTAAAATTTAAATATTTCCTTTTATAACTTTCTACAAAAGATTAAGAAAAGATTTGAAATCTTTCCTTATTTGTAGATTGAAAGGTGGATTTTAATTTTAATAAAACTTTCCTTTTTTAACCATGTTCATGATTTAAAAGAGAGTTTAAAAATTAAATATTTCTTTTATAAGTTTCTACAAAAGATTAAGAAAAGATTTGATATCTTTTCTTATTTGTAGATTGAAAGGAGATTTAAATTTTTAGAGATAACTTTCCTTTTTGAAAATTATCCACAAGTTTAAAGGAAAGATTTTAATTTATTAAAATTCCTTTTTATAATCCACCATGAAGGGAAAAGTTATTGGAGAAATTTTTTATAAATTTTCGGAAACAAATTAGGAAGTTTTAATTCTTGTGTTAATTAAAACTCTCCTTGTTTTGGGGATTAAAGTTGCCGACCATTGCAATTGTGAAAAGGATTTTAATTTTAATTAATTAAATTTTTCATTTCATGGCAAAGTAATAAGGAAGTTTTTATTTAAATTTTCCTTATTTGCCAAGACCAAGGATTATAAAAGAGGGGGTAGAGGTGCCTTCATGGGTTCTAACTCTATTCTTTTCTTCCTCTCTTTTTCTCCTTGGGGTGGCCGGCCGTAGTGGTTTTCCCTCTTCTCCTCTCTTCTTCTTTAGTGGCCGGTTTTATCTTCTCTTGAAGCTCTTGATGGTGGTCGGTTCTAGCTTGGAGAAGAAGGAGAGAAAGGAGGTTTTGTTTCTTGCATCCCTTGGAGCTTGGTGGTGGTGGTCGGACCTCTACTTCTGTTGGAGAATTGTGGTGGCCGAATCTTGCTTGGAGAAGAAGGTGGCTTAGGTGGATTCTCATCTCGGTAGATCGTTGCCCACACAACGTCCGGGATAAGAAGAGGAATATGGTAGAAGATCAAGAGGTTATTTGCTTACAAAGAAAGGTATAACTAGTAATTATTTTCCGCATCATACTAGTTTTCTTTGTATAGTTATTTTTGGAAATACCAAACACAAGAGGCATATGATTCTAGAGTTTTTCAGATTTGTTTCGAATTTGTGTTTCTTTTGTTTTATTTTTTGATTTTGTGATTCGATTGTTCTTTTTGGTTAACCTAGAGTTATTTAAGGAAATTAAATATTAACTTTCCTTAAAAGGTTTTGTCTAGGCAGTGGTGGTTGCTCCCATATCCAAGAAGGCCATGTGCCTCGCCATGCAGTCCTGGAAGCCAATTTTTGAAATTAATATTTAATGAAATTAATAACATAGGTGGATTTGAATCAATAGTGTTAAGTCCCGCTTGCGATTGAAATCTAAACCATTAAGAACAGATAAGTTAAATTTGAAATCAATGATGCTAAGTTCCGTCTGCGATTCCTAATTTAACTTCTAAAGAACACAATAAGTTATTTAAGGAAAGGTTTGACACTTGTACAAAAAAATTTTGTACAGTGGAACCGGTACGTTTTCCTAGGACTAACCAACACTAGGTTCCACTCACGACAACTGTTTTTTTTATATCCCTTATTCACTTCTTTTTTTTTTATAAGTATTTGCATTGTGCAAAATTTATTCACAAATGTACTTTTAGCACAAATGTTGGGATATTTTGATTTTTTTTCAAATGAGCTTACATGATTTGAGCCTCATCCAGTAACAAAAATGAAGTTTGAGAAATCACCATGGAAACCAAGTACTAAACAAACAAGATGAATCATGACTATTTTAATGATATCAACCATTCAAGCATCAAGTAGAAGTGAAGTGAAGATAAGATTCTTAAGGTGAAGCCAAAACTAAAACTCATCTCCATAAGATGCTTAGCTTATTTCATTCTACTTAAGATAGGGAAAAGAGGTTCATTAAGCATACTACAAGCATCACTTAAAACATCATGAATCTAGATAATGAACGTGCTAACATTTTCACTTAAAGACAAGAAAGCATAAAAGTGAAGTTTGATGTTCTCAAGATGTATGCCACAAAAAATCAAAACAAAATGCAAGACATATGCAAAAACAAAAACAAACAAAGCAATTAAAATGTATCTAATGCATCCTTCAGACTTAAACTTTTTATTGTCCCAATGAAAACTAAAAATGATATATGGAGGAGATTTGTGAAGTTTAGAGAAGTTACCGAGTGATGAGCTCCAAATGGTTGGCATTCATGTTTTTAAAGATACTCCACTATCCAATGCTCACATTCCTTCACAACTTAGAAATCTACAAAAATAGGATAGACAAGAAAAATTAAGTAGAGGATACAAGTTTATTATAAAGATATAAAACTAGAAAGAACTAAAGATATGAATGAAAACAAAGAAAATGAACTTGCGTTGTCTCCCAAGAAGCGCTTGTTTAAGATCATTAGCTCGACCACCTCGTAAGACTTAACAAAATCGTGATCTTGGAGGGGTAAGATATTTCAACACCCTCCTACCAAGGGCTCTTATTATGGAAGGAGCTTTCAATATATGAGTTAAAAAATTAAGTATAGCTCTCTCCATCTTTGTCTTCTTTAAAGTTCTTTCAGGTGGTCGACGACGGTTCAGTATGAGCTTCCAATTATTGGCCTCTTGAAAACCTACACACCCAAAAGAAAGGCAAACCTCCCACAAGCATGTAATATAAGAAGGAACTAGAACCGTATTAGTATGAATTGAGTACGTATCAAAAAATGAATCACATCCAACAAAATCAATTATAGGTACCTCTATGAGGTTTTCTAAAAGATCACTAGAAATACTAAGCTTGCATTGTAGAGATGTACCTGAAAGTTCTAAACAATGGGATGTGACTTCTTCAGAATTAAGAATTGGTTCTGGCTCTGACTCAGGTGGAAGTGCCTCTAAAAGTGGTGATTCTTGGGGCTTTGCTTCCATTGCATAAGTCCCTACACATTCATCATCAACCAATTCCATTGTATCAATTGGTTGTATGACCAAAGGAGGTGATCCTTGGGACATTTCCTCTATAGTACATGTCCCTACACTTTTATCCACCACATCATCATCATAAGTAGTGAAGAGTCCACTAACGTCAATATCATCAATAGAGGAATCCACAGCTATATTGGAATTTTATAGTAACAACCGTAGAGCTAGGATCCCCCATTGTATCATTATCTCTTCAGAATCTTACGTTGTGGTCATCATCTGACTAGGAGTGGGAAAATTTTGGTCTTGGGAGTCCTCCCAGTTAGTCGGCTCATCTGGTGGTAAATGATGTGGTATGTCCAATGAAAAATCATCCTGAAACTCTGACGGACTCTGATACACATGGGAATAATGCTCAACATTTTGTATGCAGTTGTAATCAAAATTTTGATGATCCATCCAAAAGTGTTTGTCATGTTGAGGCATGTCAGAGTTCTACTGCTGGAATAATGACTGCTCACTCTGCACTAGAATTAGCTAGGGTTGAAGGTTCTGAATTGGATGATCTTCCCAATCATAGCCATAAGTATCAGGAACTTACTCATAGGTATCTTGATGTTGAGGTTGAACCAAACACTGAAGTTCCGGAGTTTTAGCAGTCTTTTGGAAAAAATGACAAATAGCAGCTGGATGAGATGTGCTACCACACACTCCACAAAGAAACTCAAATTAATCATCTTCTGAGTCATAATTTTTATAGATGTTAGATCTTGCTCTTATATTCATGGGTGTGAAAAACTCTCTTGAAGCCCTGCTTGACATGTTAGTGCTCAAGATATCTAAAAAAAATTACAAGAAAAACTAAAAATGTAGAATTAAAGACAAGAAATAAAATGCATAATGAAAACAAGAAGGAAAATGCAAAAAGAAAAAGAAAAATGTATAATCTTCTAATGATCCAAATACCATGTTTAAGTTGCAAAAGAAGAAAATTAGGATATACAAATTACAAGACAGAATAATGACAATAGACTTCTAAAGATTAATTTCAACTATGTAATGAAATGAAAAGAAAGGTTATGTTTAGTCTAACACAATTGATAATCCCTAATGTTATAGCGCAGTCCCCTGCAACAGCGCCAAAAACTTGTTGACGTTCC
This sequence comes from Zingiber officinale, assembly GCF_018446385.1. Classification (NCBI taxonomy): domain Eukaryota; kingdom Viridiplantae; phylum Streptophyta; class Magnoliopsida; order Zingiberales; family Zingiberaceae; genus Zingiber; species Zingiber officinale. The sequence goes on from NC_056006.1 coordinate 45,620,512, forward strand.
GCAAGTATACGAAAATGTCGTAAGTAATAATAAAAGATATCGTATCCACAGAGACTGGAATAACCACTAAAGATGTCTCAACGTAGGTTAGCTAAACAACTAATCAAATGATTCACAAAGGCAAAGTGTAACTATGAAGAGTAAAACATAGAAACAAAAGAATAAAAAACAAGAATAAGGGCAATGATAAAGGGATATTCTAGGAGCTTTGGTTTCTTTGTAAGGATATTCAATGTAAATGATCTACCTATTGGTTGGTCCTAGGAAGATCGTTCCGGTCCACTGTACAAAAATTTTGTACAAGTCTTGAACCTTTCCTAACAACCTATTGTGTTCTTTAGAAATTAAAATCGGAATCGCAAACGGAACTTAACATTATTGATTCCAAATTTAACTTATCTGTTCTTAATGGTTTAGACTTGGATCGCAAATGATGCTTAACATTATTGATCCAAATCCACCTATGTTATAAATTCAATTAAATATTAATTTCTAAAATTGGCTTTCAGGATTACATGGCGAAGTACTAGGCCTTCTTGGGTATGGGATCATCCACCACCGCCTAGACAAAGCCTTTTAAAGAAATCTAATATTTAATTTCCTTATATAACTCTAGGTTTAATCAAAAGGAACAATCGAATTACAAATTTGAAAAGAAAAAACAAAAGAAACACAACTTCAAATATCTAATCTGAAAATTTAGAATCACTAGCCTCTTGTGTTTGGAATTCACACAAAGAAAAACTAGTATGATGTGGAAAATAATTACTAGTTATACCTTTCTTTGTAAGCAACAACCTCTTGATCTTCTATCATATTCCTCTTCTTATCTCAGACATTGTGTGGGCAACAATCTACCGAGATGAGAACCACGAACACCTTCCTTCTTGCAAGATTCGGCCACCAACCTTCAAGCTCTAAGGGGCGCAAGAGCAAAGTCTCCTTTCTCTCCTTCTTATCCTAGCTAGAACCGGCCACCAAGGACTCCTCTTGTGTTGATGCCGCCGGCCACCAAGGAGGAAGAGAAAAGGAGAAGAGCAAGGAGCTTATGTTCGGCCACCACCAAGGAAGAGAGGTGAGGAAAAAAGAATAGAGTTGTTTTTTATGACGGCACCTCCTCTCTCTCTTTTATAATCCTTGGTCTTGGAAAATAAAGAAAATTTAAATAAAAACTTCCTTATTTTCTTTACCATGAAAAGGAAAATTTAATTAATTAAAAACAATTTCCTTTTTTTATATTAAGTGGACGACCACCTCATAGCTCCAAGCAAGGAAAGTTTTAATAACACAAAAATTAAAACTTCCTAATTTGCTTCCGAAATGTTAATAAAAATTTCTCCAATAATTTTTCCCTTCATAGTTGGTTATAAAAGGAAATTTTATAAATTAAAATCTCTCTATTAAAACATATGAATGATTTCCAAAAAGAAAAATTTTCTCTAAAATTAAAAACATCTTTTCAATCTACAAATAAGGAAAGATATCAAATCTTTTCTTAATCTTTTGTAGAAACATATAAAAGGAAATATTTAATTTTAAAACTCACTTTTTAAAGCATGAACATGGTTACAAAAAAGGAAAGTTTTATCAAAAAATTAAAATCTTCCTTTAAACTACAAATAAGGAAAGACATCAAATCTTTCACTTAATCTTTTGTAGAAGTAATGATTTAAATTTTAAACTCTCTTTTAAAACCATGATATCCACATAAAAAATATTTTAAATAAAATCCCTTTTTATTTATCTAGTGGTCGGCCACCTAAACTTGGGATCCAAGCTTTGGTCGGCCACCTTAAATTGGGTCCACCCTTAGCTTTGGTTGACCCTAGCTTGGGCTCCAAGCTAGCTTGGCCAGCCACCTCAAGGTGGGTATACGGTGGGTATAATTCTCTATATATAATAGGCTACGATAGGGACCAAGAGGAGAAATTGGTTTTGGTCTCCCAATGAAATTAAGCTTCCCGTGTTCGCCCTGAACACCTAACTTAATTTCATCAATAATAATTCATACCACTAAAGAATTATTATTGAACTACCGCACCAATCCCAAATTACATTTTGGGCTCCTTCTTATTATGAGTGTGTTAGTCTCCCTGTATTTAAGATGTCGAATGTCCACTAATTAAATGAGTTACTGACAACTCTCTTTAATTAATATCTTAGTCCAAGAGTAGTACGACTCAACCTTATTGTCATGTCGGACGAAGTCGACCTGTAGGGTTTAACATGACAATCCTTATGAACTCCTCTTGGGGACGTTATCAACCTAGATTACTAGGACACAATTTCTTCTATAATCAATAACACACACTATAAGTAATATCATTTCCTAACTTATCAAGCCTTTTGATTTATCAAGCTAAATCTCACCCATTGATAAGTTAAAGAAATGAATACTAAATATATGTGATTGTTATTATATTATGATTAAGAGCACACACTTCCATAATAACTAAGGTCTTGTTCTTTTATTAAGTCAGCACAAAAAAACTTACCTTAAATGGTCCTGCTCAATACACTCAGAGTGTACTAATGTAATTTTATAGTTAAGATAAACTAATATCAAATTACACTACGACTATTCCAATGGTTCGTTACTATCCATCTTAGTCGTGAGCTACTGTTTATAATTTATAAAGAACCGATAACATGATCGTCTGTGTGTTACACCACACACCATGTTATCTACAATATAAATTAATTGAACAACTACACTTAGCATATAAATGTAGACATTTTTGACCAATGTGATTCTTTATTTCAAAATAAATGTTTACAAAAGCTAGGCTTTTAGTATACACTCTAACAATCTCCCACTTATACTAAAAGACTAAGCTGTCATATCTACTACCATACATCTGATTCACATCCCCTCCACATTCTGATCAAAAGTTTTCGCTAGAAGGGCCTTAGTGAAAGGATCTGCCAGCTTATCTGCTGATGCAATCTTAATGACAACAACTTCTCCTCGCTTGACGATGTCTCGTATCAGGTGGTACTTGCACTCTATATGTTTACTCGCCTTATGGGCTCGTGGTTCCTTCGAGTTTGCAACTGTACCACTATTATCACAATAAATTGTGATGATTTTGGGCAAACCAGAAATCACATCTAAGTCCATTAGGAAGTTTCTAAGCCATACAACTTTTTGGCTGCCTTAGAGGCTGTCACATACTCAGCTTCCATGGTTGAGTCTGAAATGCATTTCTACTTAACACTCCTCTATGCAATGGCTCCACCTCCTAAAGTAAACACATAGCCTGATGTAGAATTACTATTGTCCCTATCTGATTGAAAGTCTGAATCCGTGTAACCCATAGGGAGCAAATCATTTGCTTGGTAAACTAGCATATAATCTCTAGTTCTTCTCAGGTACTTCAATATATGTTTTACAGCAGTCCAATGTCCTTGTCCAGGGTTACTTTAATATCTGCTAACCATGCCTACAGCAAAACAGATATCCGGTCTCATACACAACATTGCATACATTAAGCTTCCCACAGCCGAAGCATAAGGAACTGTCTTCATGTCCTCTATCTCCTTTGATGTCTTCGGAGACATCTCTTTAGATAAAGCTACTCCATGCCGAAAAGGTAAGAAACCTTTCTTGGAGTTTTGCATGCTAAAACGAGCAAGGATTGTATCTATATATGAAGCTTGAGATAGGCACAACATCTTTTTCTTGCGATCCCATATGACTTTGATCCCAAGAATGTATGCACATTCTCCTAAGTCCTTCATATCGAATTGTTTGGACAACCATACCCTTACGTCTGATAACACTTTGACATTGTTGCCAATTAACAAAATGTCATCTATATATAGTACAAGAAATACCACCACGTTTACGTTACACTTCTTGTATACACAAGACTCATCCGGACACTGAATAAATCTATATGACTGGATTACTTCATTAAATCGGATGTTCCAAGATCTTGAAGCTTGCTTCAGTCCATAAATGGACCGATTGAGCTTACACACTAGATGCTCTTTGCCTTTTTCAATGAACCCCTCTGGTTGCTTCATATGGATATTTTCTTCAAGACTTCATTTAAGGAAAGCTGTCTTGACATCCATTTGCCAAACCTCATAATCTATATGAGCAGCAATAGATAAGAGTATTCGGATAGACTTAAGCATGATTACTGGTGAAAAAGTTTCCTCATAATCGATTCCCTCTTTCTGAGTGTACCCTTTCGCAACAAGCCTTGCTTTGAAGGTTTCTACCTTCCCGTCTGTCCCTCTTTTCCTTTTGTAGATCCACTTGCACCCAATGGATTTTATACCATTTGGTGATTCTACAAGCTCCCAGACCTTATTAGAATACATAGATTCTATTTCAGAATTCATCGCCTTTTTCCAAGATACTACATCTTTATCTTGGAGTGCTTTGTCATATGTCCGGGGATCAGGTTCATGTTTACCCGGGATCAAATCCGAAGATTCTCCCAAAAACATGAATCTCTCAGGTTGCCTCACAACCCTCCCACTACGACGAGGCATTGTCTGTAACTGTGCATCATTTATGACACGTGTTGCAGTTTCTTATGGTACTTCATCTTGTACTATTGGTACTAAAGTAGACGTGCCCTCTTTAATTTCTTCTAGAACAATTTCACTTATGGGCTTATGGTTCATTACATAATCTTCTTCTAGAAATTGAGCATTGGTGCTAACAATGATCATCTGATTTTTAGGATTATAAAACAAACCACCTTTCGTTCCCTTAGGATATCCCACAAACAGACAAACTTCTGTACATGATCCAACTTGTCAGTATCTCCCTTCAACATATGTGCTGGACTACCCCATAACCGGATATGACTTAGACTAGGCTTACGCCCATTCCACAATTCCATGGGAGTAGAAGGAACTGTTTTAGAAGGTACCATATTCAAAATGTACACTTTTGTTTCCAAAGCTTATCCCTAAAATGAATTTGGTAATTCTGAATAACTCATCATCGATCTAACCATTTCCATAAGAGTCCTATTCCTTCTTTCTGCCACTCCATTCTGTTGGGGTGTACCAGGTGCAAATAATTGGGATTGGATTCTGGCTTCTGATAAGTAATTCCTAAACTCTCCAAAGAGGTATTCGCCACCACGGTCAGACCATAGTGTCTTGATACTTTTACCAAGACGTTTCTCCACATCATCCCTATATTCTTTGAACTTATCAAAGCATTCAAACTTGCGACGCATCAAGTAAATTTATCCATATCATGAATAATCGTCTATGAAAGAGACAAAATATTCATAACCACCTCTTGCCTGGATAGACATAGGACCAAACAAATTAGAATGAACCAGTTCTAACACATCTTTGACTCTATACTCCTTGGCCTTAAAAGGTCTCTTGGTCATTTTACCTTCCAAGCAGGATTCACATGTTGGAAAATTTTCCAACACTAATGAACCCAAGAGTCCATCGGCTATAAGCCTTTGAATCCTACTTAAGTTAATATAACCAAGCCTTAGATGCCAAAGATATGTTTGGTTCATCTCCGAAGGTTCCGTTTGTTGGATCGAAAGCGCTAGAGGGGGGGGGTGAATAGCACTCGTGGCTTTCACAATTCATTTTCGGAAATCGTTCGAGTAAATGCAGCAGAAAATAAAATAAATAAGACAAACAGAGAAGAGCCAAGATTTACTTGGTTCGGAGCTTAGGGCGACTCCTACTCCAAGGCCCGTGATCGTTGATCGCTTCCGGTGGGCAACAACTATAATATCAAAAAATCTTTACACAAGATGTATTACAGTTCAATAGAAATAATGAAATTATTCTGACACTATGAGAAATAAAGACGTCGTCGCTAGCTGTCGGAGTAGCAGAGCGTTGTTGGAGCGGTCGGAGCAGTGTTGGAGAGCACAATTTCTTCTGTTCGAGATGTTGTTTTAAGCTGCACCTCGAGGCCTCCTTTTATAGCTCTACAAAGTCTGATCTAGATCCCCAAGCTTTAGGATCAAGTTTGACCCGAGGCGGATCGGTCGACCGATCCCAAGGTTCGATCGACCGATCAAGCGATCCCTCCTATCTGATCCGCCCAATCTTCTCACTTCGCTTTGATCCGATCAAACTCTATCCGAGGTTCGTTTGATCGATAAAAAGGTTCGGTCGACCTATAAGCTGTTCTGACTCAGCCCAATCAGCCTGATCCAGTTGACACCCAACCCAGGTTCGGTCGACCGATCCCAAGGTCCAGTCGACCAATCCCCTAGTCGAGCCCAGTCCAACCTCTGGAGATCTGATCTGCTGGCTTGTGGGTTCGGTCGACTTATCCCAGGGTTCGGTCGACTGATCCCGGTCACTTCTAACTCTGCACAAAAACGTTAGTCTCCTGCAAAATAGAGTTAGAACACAATAGAATATATAAACAAATAAACTGACAGCCTTCGGACTGTCCAGCTCTGACTTCGGGTTTCTGACCGGAAACCCTAGGTCGACCCGACGCCTACTGTTCCCTCTACAAGGAACGTGTCCTCATCTACTCCACTCAGGAGATTTACCTGTTGCTAGTGCGATCCTCCAGATTGACTGGACTTTTACTCGATGATCGATGCCTCCGGACTATCTACTGGACGCCCGCTTCCCGACTCGTCCAGTCTTCCACCTGGTTCGCGACACCAGGACTTTCCACCTAGGGTTACCACCCCCTAGGATTTTTACCTGAAGCACTCAACCCGCCAAGACTTTTCGCATAGGGTTACTACCCCTATGACCTAGGGTTACCATCCCTTAGGGTTTTCAACCTGCCTAACCGCAGCTAGGTCTTTCCTGAAACACTCAATCAAGCTGTTAGATCATAAATAAGCTTAACTCTGAATTCCTTTGCCATTATCAAAACAACGGTTTGATCGTCGGATGCTTTCCGCACCAACAATCTCTCCCTTTTTGATTATGGCAATTGAAATCCAAAGTTAAGTAATATAGATGCATAAAGTTTAAGTAAATACGCTTAAAGAAATTGTAAATGCAAGCATAATTAAGCTAAATCTTAAACTTTGTGAGGCTCCCCCTTAATGAAGGCTCTCTTTTGTTTTTTAATCTTTGAATTTTCCTACTCTCCCCCTTTGCCATTTATCAAAAACATGTTTGAGAAAATACCAACTTTTCAAAAAGATTTGATAATCAGAGAGATAGAGAATCAGATAAATATTAGGTTTTACCACCCTTAGTAGAAGTTACTAAGGGTCTATCAAGGTTTTGAAAAAAAATTGATTGAGTTTATAAAATTTTCTCAAAAATTGACTAAGTTTGAAAGTATTTGCTAAAATATTTGTAGACAGCTATAGAGATCATGTAGCTAAGCATTTTGTAAATACATTAGTTGAACATATTGAATTTTGAAGGATCCTAAAAGGATATTATAAATTTGACAAGATGTTTTAGCACAAATTTACAAATACAGCTAAAGTTGAAAAATACTTAGCTTGATAACTACATTTTTAATTTTGAAAGATATTTAGTTTTAACAAAAACTTAGTTATCTTTTAGTTGTAAAGAGGGAGTAGCTAGACTTATAAACGTTTAAGTAAGGTTATTTATTCAAATTCAGTTGGTCCTTAAGTCCAAGCATGAGTCATGTTAAATATATTTCAAGTTATCCAATTTACTTTAGAGAGGTATCAGAGCCCTACAGTTCAAGCATGCTTAGTCTTAAAAGCTTAACATTGTTTACCAACTGTCTAACCTTTAGCTATTGGCTGATTGCCTAGAGGGCAGCAGCTTTCACTTTGTTAGTCAAGTTAAGTCATTTGGTCCAGTTAGATTTGACTAAGGCTGGAAGAATTGACTTGATTACTGTAAATAACGTATTTAACGCCCAGACTTATGTCGATGCACTGACATAAGCATTCTTAAGTCCAGGCAGTATCCTATGCACCTCACACCGTTCTATGTTTTTCAACCACAAGCAAGGTAAGCCTAGTGTTTATGAGATGATCTGGCTGAAGTCTAGGGGAGCATGATTTCTAGGGTAGAGCCTAAGCTAATTCCATATTTTGAAAATCTAGTAAATTTGGAATTTTAAAGACTATATTTTCCTAGAATTTTAAAATATAAGATGATTTTCAAAAAAATAGGAAATTGATTTGAAAATCAAAAACTATTCAACCCAACACATTCCTATTTGCCTTCGAAGTGCCCTGAACTCAAGTTCAGGTAAGTGTTTTGTGAAGATGTCAGTTAGGTTTGATTTTGACTCAACATAGTTGAGTACAATATCACCCTTAGCTACGTGATCGCTTACAATATAGTGCTTCACTTCTATATGTTTAGTCCTTGAGTGATGAATTGAGTTTTTTGTTAGATTTATTTAACTTATATTATCAATTGAGATTTTTGTTTTCTGATATTCCAGTTGATAGTCTTTAAGGGTATGCATCATCCATCGTAACTGAGATGCGCATTCACCTATGGCTATATATTCAGTTTCGGTGGTAGATAAAGCAACACAGTATTGCTTTCTACTTAACCAACTTACTAGGCATTGCCCTAGAAATTGATAGCTACCACTTGTGCTTTTTCTATCTAGCTTGCACCCGGCATAGTCTGAGTCAGAGTAGCCGGTTAGGTCACGGGTGCCAGATCTAGAGTACCATAGTCCTACATTTAGAGTTCCTTTAACATACCTAAGAATTCTTTTGACAAGGGTTAAGTGAGACTCATTTGCACAAGATTGGTATCGTGCACACATACCTACTGCGAATAATATGTTGGGTCAGCTTGCAGTTAAGTAGAGTAGGCTTACTATTGCACTTCTATAGTACTTTGGGTCTACTGATTTTTCTTCTGGGTCAGAATCAATGTTAATATTAGTGGCCATTGGGGTATTTATAATTTTTGAATTTTCCATTCCAAATTTTTTAATTAGTTCTTTAGCATATTTGGTTTGATAAATATAAATACCATCTTTGGTTTGTTTAATCTGTAAGCCCAAGAAAAAGTTGAGTTCCCCAACAAAACTCATTTCGAATTCATTTTCCATTAATTTAACAAATTATTTTAAAAGTTTGGAATTTGTTGAACCGAAAATTATATCGTCAACATATATTTGGGCTATAAAAATATCTTTTTCTAAGGTTTTTACAAATAAGGTCTGATCTATTTGTCCTTGGTTAAAGCCCTTGGATATTAGGTAATTAGATAATCATTCATACCATGCCCTAGGGGCTTGTTTTAGTCCAGATAAGGCTTTTTTTAGTTTAAATACACGAGTTGGGTAGTCTAAGTCTTCAAATCCGAGGGGTTGGCTTACATAGACCTCTTCCTTAATAAACCCATTAAGGAATGCAGATTTTACATCTATTTGGTATAACTTAAATCCTTTATGTGTTGCATAGGCTAACAACATCCTAATGGATTCGAGTCTAGCTACTGGTGTCACGCCCCGGGGAAGTCCCTCCCAAAAAATTTCGGCAGCACCTCCCCTATACCGGTGACAATCTGAAACTCTCATACATGCAAAATACGTCAGCCACATGTGGCTGGGATATATATACATAAAAATAACCACAACCACGTAGTTGAATATGTATCCCACACGACTATATCAAAAGCACAGCGGAAAAACGAATATGAAACCCACAAATGTGAAAGTCCACAAAAACACACCACAGGTATAAGTCCCCCTCACCACAAGGGAGGCATTAGTCATCAGTATGCAATGAATGATGACATGATGTGAATAGTCACAATATAAATATCATCATCCATCGTGTACCCCAACACCCCCCAATAACCATCACAAACATATATACATACTCCAACACACAACATGGTCAACCAACTATACAACCCCAATACCACATACCCGTCACATATACACTCAACATCAATATGCATGATAAACACGCTAATCGTCCCAACCAGATAACTCTATGACACAAACTCTACATATGCACATGCACAGAGTTCCGATACCAAGGGTGAGACTGTATCGAGGTAAACAAGAACATATCAAAGCTCAAATAGAAAGAGACAAGCAGGAATAAAACAAATATACAGATTTAAGGTAATGCAACCTAAGCATCCGAAAATAACCATGCTTTATAGTTCAAAGAACTAAATAGGAGATAAAGAAGAAATACCCGCCTCCAGATATCTTGTATCAACAGAACCACCCCACGTCACGCTGCTCGTATTGATCAAGGTCCTGTGTCACACATACAATTCCTGAAATATGCATATATATATATATATATATATATATATATATATATATATATATATATATACTACACATAATTGAATCACCTTTAAATAAATAACCAACTCAAAAGTAATAGTCAACCGTGGTTATCTAAAATAATTCAACCTTAGACATACCATAATCAACTAGACTAGGTTCAAATATAAATCACCTTTCGATTATTCCCTAACCAAAAGGTTTTAATCCACCACATCTAATCTGATTTTAAATCCTAGTAACCTAATGTCAACATGGATTTAGAATCACAACCATTCACTACTGTCAAGCTAAACAAGAATAAAATTCTACACCCATTAAACAAACCTAATTTAACCACGTACAAAAGGAATCAACAGAAATACCTTCATTGGACTACACTTACCTTGCAAAGTAGCAGTGAATCAAAACCCACAGCCCTCTCAAGAATTCTGCTGACAGCTACAATTCCCTACAACAGAGACTACCCATTGTATCCTCAATGTTACAATCTTCCATTACTCGATCACACAAAACTTTCAGAAATTAAATAGAACATTGTCTGCCATTTGCTGTTAAATTCTAGATCAAGCGAATTCACAAAAATTCCAGTGCAACAATACACCAAAACTTCTAACATCTAAAACAACTCAATTCTTATTACTTCTGTCATTGATTCGAATTCACTCAATGCCCAGGACTCATTGGATAACAGCCACTACATCTAATGATCGGCCAAAAGAAAAGAACAAGAACTACATAGTGCACCAATTCCATTGGGATCAAGAAGGAAAATAGCAAGAACTAGAAGATTTAATCCCTACAACTGTAATACTAAAAATTACTCTCCTTACCTCTTCACCCTTCAATCGTCGGAGGTAATCACAGATCTGGTGAAGAGATCGATCCAACCGAGCTATGGTGGCCGGAAATCAAACACCAATCTCAGCTTCTAACAAGATCGTCCAAATCAACACAAGAAAAGGGAATCGAAAACTTGAATTCACGACCAAAAACCCAACCACTTACCTCAAAGATCACAGCTAGGGCACGATCGGTTCCTTGTCGATGAACAGAGAAGGAGATCTAGAGGAAACGATGGTCGTTACCTAACCCAATCGGTCGACGCTGGCCAGATCCAACGGCGGTGCCCTCGATTCCCTTCCGACAGCAGGCGAGATCGATGGATCAAGGGTTCGTCGTTGCTGTTTGCTGAGACCAGAGGAGAAGGAAAGGTCGGAAAACGGGACAGTATCCCCTCCTCCTTAATGCTCCATGATCCCTCCTCGTCGGTGCCTCCGAGAGAAGAAGAAGGAGAAGATCGCCGATGGTCGCGGCAGGCGTCGGTGTCGGGGAGGTCGCGCGAGAGAGAAAAAGGGGAGAGAAAAGAATCAGGTCGGGTTCTTAGGTTCGGCTGAGAATCGGAGCTCTATTAATAGAACTCACTTAGGGTTAAGGAAATTAAACCCTAAATAACTCCTCAATCAATCTTTCACATGCGTACTTCTAAACAAACCTCCACTCCTATCCCCGCAAAACTAGTCATATGACCTCCGAAAAAATCCAGAAAAATTTCTAAAATTTCCTAAAATTTTCATAAAGTTATTCCACTGTAACCCTAAAAATAAATTCGCATATCTTATAGCTGGTGCATAGGTTTCATCATTGTCTAAGCCCTCAACTTGACTAAACCCTTTGGCTACTAGTCTAGACTTATTTCTTATTATCTCACCCTGATCATCCAACTTGTTTCTAAATACCCATTTGGTGTCTATTACTGATTTATCTATGGATTTAGGTACAAGTTCCCAGACTTGGTTTCTATCAAATTGGGCTAACTCTTCCTGCATAGCAATGATCCAGTCTGGGTCAAGTAGGGCTTCTTCTATAGTCTTAGGTGTTAGCTAGAGCCCTAGAGCCAATCATTTGATGATTGTATTTTGGACTTATTGTATCATATTCTATATAAATAAAGGCATTTGGATTTTGGTTATTATACTTACTTGTATTGGTGCCAAATAAACTAAGTATAATAATGTCCTTGAGTAGACGGTTCTCACCTATATCAATCGGTTAGTTGAACTGATAGTGAGATGATATAGGGAACACTACTCTTAATCATTCCTAGTCGAGTATTAACATTCAGGGACAATGTTAATGCAATAAGACTAGCATGTAGGTCAACTCGATGACTTGATCTCACAAGTCATGGATATAGAGATATCAAGTTGACACATGGGTATACATTAGAGAATGTATACTGAATGACCCGCCATGAGAAAGTATCATGGATCGTTATATGAGTGTCATATACTTTCTCATGTGGCTATTAGTATGACTACTAGTCCTTAGACCTGAAGTCACCATAGATCCCTACATAAGGAGTTATGTACTTTGGTTTCGTCAAATGTCACCCGTAATTGGGTGGACTATAAAGGCGATTACTAGGTATATAACAAATTATGCAGAGGGATGTGAGTGATGTAGATGGGATCTATCCCTCCTATATGACAGGAGAGACATCGGTATTCTTGATAGAGTGAGACCACGAGGTGCATGGCCATGCCCAAATGAGTCAATATAGGATATTGAGCTCATTTGATTTAGTGAGTCTACTTGGAGTTCAAGATTTAGATTGGTCAGAGGATGACACGGTCTATGCCTCACATTGATCAATCTAGATGTCTAGGATAGAAGGAAACTTGTCATATTTTGTGAGGAGTCACAATTAGTAGTCACAAGGTGATGTCGGATCTCGACATTCTTGTAACTTGCGTAGTAATGATGTGTTGCTAGATACCACTCATTACTTATGCTCCTAAATGGGTTTAGGGCATTGGCAACGTTACAAGAACCTATAGGGTCACACACTAAGGACAATTAGATGGAGATTAGGTTCATATGATGAACCAAGAGGATTAGATTCATTTGATGAATCTAATTGGATTAAGAGTAATCCTAATTGGGCTAACTTGAGTTGGACTCAAGTTGATTCATGTGTTCAATGAGTCTAATTTAGATTATGACTCATTGAATCAATTTAATTTAATGAATTAGATTCATTATATATTAAATTGGCTTGAATCAAATGGTTAGATTAGATCAACCATGGAAGAGATTTGGTTAAGTTTGACTTGACTTGAGAGGAAGATTAAAAGTCTAGTTTGACTTGACTTTATGCCACCTCATTGGTGAGTTGGCATTGATGTGGACTAATGATGTTACTCCACATCATCATGGTTGCCACCTCATGGGAGTTACTAGTGAGTGCCACCTCATGGAGGTTACATTCTCTCCTTGATGACAACTTAATGCATTAATAAGGGGAGTTACACATGAGAAAGGTGGCCGGCCACATTTTGAATGGGGTGTGAATTGATTTTCATTATTCATTCAAGTGTGGAATTTTGCATCTTCTTCCTCTCAAGCTCTCCCTCTCCTCCTTCTTTGGCCGAACCACATAGGTGCTAGCACACCTTGGTTTTTTGGTCACCTCCACCTAGTGTGTTCGTGTGGATACGTGTTGAGAGTTGTCTACATTGACAACTTCGAGATCCGGCGTACTGAGGACGAGCGAGATACGTAAAAGAGCACGCAACAAGGGTAAAGATCTTCATCATGTAGATCTAGAAGTTTTGTAACTCATACTCGTATGTTTTCGAATTTTTCTTCGCACGAGATCCGTTGGCTAAGGTGATTCGAGGTTTCCGCGACGCGAAAAAGCGGTTTTCGCGACCCGAAAAACCCAACAGTGGTATTAGAGCCACGTGCGAAGCTTGTACGAGTTTAATTTGATTTTTATGAAAAATTAAAGCTTCTGTACATTTCTGTATATTTATGGTTTTTATAGTTTTAAGAGTAATATTTCTCGTAGAAGCGAAGCACAAGTGTTTATACACTTGTAGGCTTCGACTACCGAGAAGTTTTTTTCGAAAACAGCATCGTTTCGACCCAAATCTTTTTGGGACAGCGGGATAAGGTGCTCTTGGATCGCTTAGGAGCAACTCGCGATGGTTAGATCGTGGGTAGGGCTACTGCCCCTAACCCCGCAAGGGCATTTTCTCCGCGATTGCGCCCGAAATCGCTAATCGGGACCGCCGGGAAAAATTTACTCATAAAATCTGTAAAATTATGAAAAATTACAGAAATATATAATTTTGAATTATATATTAATTTTGTGATAGTAATGGCCCAAAGACCCAATTTGATTGGACAATATGTGTTGTAATTCATAATACAGCCTGCGTGCCGTTATGTGATGTGCGTGCTTGTATTTTTATTTTTTTATTTTCGCGACCTGCGCGTCGTGCCTTTCTCATATATTCTGGTTGTAAATTAGATTTAGACTCAAATGTAACTCGAGTTTCAAAATTTTAATGTACAAAATTGGAGCTGTGGAAGGTCCACTCGAGACGGAGTTACAAGAAGGGCGCGAGCAACACGAGGTGGTCAAAGGAAGGAGCTTGAGAAGCTGTTGACCTTAGGTTGACCATCCGATCTTCTCATTGGCTTGAGAAGATCGTAGTAGGGCCATGACATAATCACAAAATTATTTGATTAATTATTTAATTAATTGTTTTGTGTGTATGTGATGCATGCTAGTTAATTAAGTAATTAATTAGTGCCTTACGATTAGATTTGATCTAAGTCGTGCACATGATGCACCCTTCGATTAGATTAGATCTATCGAGTATATGATACGCATCATCGTTTAGATTAGATCTAAATCATGCCAACTCGTAATGCCTACCATGCCGTGATACCTACCACTACCTCGATCGCATGTAGTTGTTGAATCTGCCAAAGCAGAGCAACACATACTATCTTGGTAGGGTATGGAGGGACAATCTTGGTCCCGCCTATCAGTGCATGGGTGAGTACAACTCAATTAGATTGAGTATTCCTAGTTAACTAGGTTGGATCGAATATAACTTTAGGCATTCTTCCAACGGTTGGAAAGATAGGTCAAAATCACATTTATATTAACTCTCGGGCGTATTAGCCAAAGCAAACTCGAGTTTTAATATTAATGCAGATCTTGATCCTATAAACAAGAGTTGCATAGAGATGTAATTGGTAATCGTTACCGACCAATCATACTAAGTCTTTGGCGTATTAGCCAAAGCTAACTCAAGGGTTAGTATGATGTGGATCTTGTCACACGTGAATTATAGAATTCAGTGGGAGCATCATTTAGTTAAAGGCCTAATTAAATGATTAAGAATATGATACTTATTTCTGCATTTATTTCTGTTGTAGAATTTCCATGACGTCGAATACGAACACCTTCTCTCTACGATCTGTCCTTAAGAAGGACAAGCTCAATGGAGAAAATTTCCTGGACTGGTACAGGAACCTGAGAATAGTTCTTACCCAAGAACGTAAACTGTACGTTCTGGAGCAGCCCATTCCGGAGGCTTCTCCTGCCACTGCCACGCGAGCATCAAGATGACGCATTAGATGTGTCCTGTCTTATGCTCGCGACCATGAACTCTGAGCTTCAGAAGCAACATGAGTTGATGAGTGCTTACGATATGGTTGAACATCTTTGTCACCTATATCAAGGACAAGCAAGGCACTGGAAGAGGAACTCCAAAGAATACCTGGAAGATCTTAAGAAGAAGAGAAATAAGATTTCTACTTCAGGTATACATGTTATAGAAGTCAACCTCTCTATTTCTTCATCGTGGGTATTAGATACCGGATGTGCTTCGCACATTTGTATCAATGTACAAGCGCTGAGAAATAGCAGGGCATTGACGAAGGGTTAGGTAGACCTACGAGTAGGCAATGGAGCACGGGTTGCTGCTATTGCTGTAGAAACTTACTATCTATCTCTGACCTCTGGGCTAGTACTAGAATTAGATCATTGTTGTTATGTGCCTGCCTTGACTAAGAACATAATTTCAGTATCTTGTTTGGACAAGAAAGGATTTTCGTTTACAATAAAGAACAAATGTTGTTCTATCTATTTAAACGATATGTTCTATTGTAGTGCACCTCTGATGAACGGACTCTATATTATAGACCTTGAGAGCCCTATCTATAACATAAATACCAAGAGGTTCAAGTCAAATGACCTGAACCAAACCTATCTCTGGCATTGTCGCTTAGGTCATATAAATGACAAGCGCTTATCCCAGCTCCATAAGGATGTTTTGCTGGACTCATTTGATTTTGAATCATATGAGATATGCGAGTCATGCCTACGAGGCAAGATGACCAAGACTCCCTTTAGTGGGCACAGCGAAAGAGCGACTGATTTGTTAGGACTCATACATAGTGATGTATGTGACCCTTTCAATGTCGCTGCTAGAGGCGGTTATAGGTACTTCATCACATTTACTGATGACTTCAGTAGATATGGTTATGTGTACTTGATGACACATAAGCCTGACTCCTTTGAAAAGTTCAAAGAATTCAAGAATGAAGTATAGAACTAGCTTGGCAAGAGTATTAAGATACTTCGATCCGATCGAGGTGGAGAATACCTTAGCCATGAGTTCCGTGACTATCTAGCTGAGTGTGGGATTCTATCCCAACTCACTCCTCTTGGAACACCACAGTGGAATGGTGTATCCGAACGGAGGAATCATACCTTATTAGATATGGTACGATCTATGATGAGTCACACAGATCTTCCGACATACTTATGGGGCTATGCTCTAGACACGGCAGCTTTCATTCTCAACCGAGTTCCATCCAAGGCTGTGATAAAGACACCATATAGGATATGGACTAGGAGAGATGCCCAAGTGTCTTTCATGAGGATTTGGGGTTGTGAGGCTTACGTATGACGTCAAGTCTCAGAAAAGTTAGGACCCAAATCCGATAAGTGCTATTTTATTGGATATCCCAAGGAAACTAAGGGATATTACTTTTACATTCCCAGTCAGCACAAGGTAGTTGTGGCAAAGACTGGGGTCTTTCTAGAAAGGGACTTTGTTTCTAGAAAGACTAGTGGGAGCGCGTTCGATCTTGAAGAAGTTCAAGATGCGAACAATAGCACTGATGCCTCGATGGAAATTAAACTGGAACCACAAAGGGTTGTGGATGATGTTGTTCCACAAGGAGTTGAGGAACAACAACCAGTTCAAGTAGACATACCTCTTCGCAGATCTGATAGGGTACGTCGTCAGCCTGAGAGATACTCATTTCTCTTGTCTGACCATGATGACATTATGCTCATAGAGGATGAGCCTACCACCTATCAAGAAGCTGTGATGAGACCAGATTCCGAGAAATGGCTAGAAGCCATGAGATCCGAGATGGAATCCATGTACACCAACCAAGTATGGACTTTGGTTGATCCACCTGAAGGGGTAAAACCCATTGGGTGTAAGTGGGTCTTTAAGAGAAAGACTGACATGGATGGACTTATCTATAAGGGTCGCTTGGTAGCTAAAGGTTTCAAGCAGATTCATGGTATTGACTATGATGAGACCTTTTCTCCAGTAGCGATGTTTAAGTCCATTCGGATCATGCTTGCTATTGCAGCCTACCATGACTATGAGATATGGCAGATGCATGTCAAAACCATGTTTCTGAATGGAAACCTGCTCGAGGATGTGTACATGACACAACCTGAAGGTTTTGTAGAGCCAGAGTATGCAAGCTGCATAGGTCCATTTATGGACTAAAGCAAGCTTCTCGGAGCTGGAATCTTCGATTCAATGATGCAATCAAACAGTTTGGTTTCATCAATAATGAAGATGAGCCTTGTGTCTACAAGAAGGTTGTAGGGGATATAGCTGCCTTCCTCATATTGTATGTGGATGACATACTAGTCATTGGGAAGGACATCCCTATGCTTCAGTCTGTCAAGACCTGGCTAGGGAGTTGCTTCTCAATGAAAGACTTAGGTGAGGCATCCCGTATTCTAGGAATACAGATCTATAGAGATAGATCTAAGAGATTGCTTGGCTTAAGTCAGAGTACATACATTGACAAGGTACTCCTTCGGTTTGCCATGCAGAACTCCAAGAAGGGATTTCTGCCGATGTCACATGGTGTGTGTCTTTCGAAGACTCAAGGTCCCTCTTCTAGAGAGGAGAGAGACCGCATGGATCAGATCCCTTATGTCTCAGCCATAGGATCGATCATGTACGCCATGCTATGTACTCGACCTGATATCTCGTACGCTTTGAGCATGATGAGCAGATACCAGTCAGATCTAGGTGAAAGTCACTGGATAGCGGTCAAGAATATTCTTAAGTACTTAAGAAGGTCTAAAGAATATTTCTTGATATATGGAGGCAATGATGAGCTAGCTGTAAAGGGTTACAGTGATGCTAACTTCCAGACCGATCAGGATGACTATAGATCGCAGTCGGGGTTCGTATTTTGCATTAATGGTGGTGCTGTGAGCTGGAAGAGTTCGAAGCAGGACACAGTAGCAGATTCTACGACAGAGGCCGAGTATATTGCTGCATCAGAGGTAGCAAAGGAGGCAGTTTGGATTCGCAAGTTCATCACTGAACTTGGGGTGGTTCCTAGCATTGCTGACCCTATTGAGCTCTATTGTGACAACAATGGAGCTATAGCACAGGCGAAGGAACCTCGCTCACACCAGCGGACCAAACACATACTACGGCGCTTCCATCTCATTCTAGAGATCATCGAGAGAGGAGATGTGAAGATTTGCAGAGTACCTACAGAGGCTAACATTGCAGATCCCTTGACCAAGGCTTTGGCACAAAAGAAGCATGATGGTCACACTAGGTCATTTGGGCTTAGAGCCTACACTGATTGACACTAGTGCTAGTGGGAGATTGTTAGCTAGTGCCCTAGAGTCAATCATTTGATGATTGTATTTTGGACTTATTGTATCATATTCTATATAAATAAAGGTATTTGGATTTTGGTTATTATACTTACTTGTATTGGTGCCAAATAAACTAAGTATAATAATGTCCTTGAGTAGACGGTTCTCACCTATATCATTCGGTTAGTTGAACTGATAGTGAGATGATATAGGGAACACTAGTCTTAATCATTCCTAGTCGAGTATTAACATTCAAGGACAATGTTAATGCAATAAGACTAGCATGTAGGTCAACACGATGACTTGATCTCACAAGTCATGGATATAGAGATATCAAGTTGACACATGGGTATACATTAGAGAATGTATACTGAATGACCCACCATGAGAAAGTATCATGGATCGTTATATGAGTGTCATATACTTTCTCATGTGGCTATTAGTATGACTACTAGTCCTTAGACCTGAAGTCACCATAGATCCCTACATAAGGAGTTATGTACTTTGGTTTCGTCAAACGTCACCCGTAACTGGGTGGACTATAAAGGCGATTACTGGGTATATAACAAATTATGCAGAGGGATGTGAGTGATGTAGATGGGATCTATCCCTCATATATGACGGGAGAGACATCGGTATTCTTGATAGAGTTAGACCACGAAGTGCATGGCCATGCCCAAATGAGTCAATATAGGATATTGAGCTCATTTGATTTAGTGAGTCTACTCGGAGTTCAAGATTTAGATTGGTCAGAGGATGACATGGTCTACGCCTCACATTAATCAATCTAGATGCCTAGGATAGAAGGACACTTGTCATATTTTGTGAGGAGTCACAATTAGTAGTCACAAGGTGATGTCGGATCTCGACATTCTTGTAACCTGGGTAGTAATGATGTGTTGCTAGATACCGCTCATTACTTATGCTCCTAAATGAGTTTAGGGCATTGCCAACGTTACAAGAACCTATAGGGTCACACACTAAGGACAATTAGATGGAGATTAGGTTCATATGATGAACCAAGAGGATTAGATTCATTTGATGAATCTAATTGGATTATGAGTAATCCTAATTGGGCTAACTTGAGTTGGACTCAAGTTGATTCATGTGTTCAATGAGTCTAATTTAGATTATGACTCATTGAATCAATTTAATTTAATGAATTAGATTCATTATATATTAAATTCGCTTCAATCAAATGGTTAGATTAGATCAACCATGGAAGAGATTTGGTCAAGTTTGACTTGACTTGAGAGGAAGATTAAAAGTCTAGTTTGACTTGACTTTATGCCACCTCATTGGTGAGTTGGCATTGATGTGGACTAATGATGTTACTCCACATCATCATGGTTGCCACCTCATGGGAGTTACTAGTGAGTGCCAGCTCATGGAGGTTACATTCTCTCCTTGATGACAACTTAATGCATTAATAAGGGGAGTTACACATGAGAAAGGTGGCCGGCCACATTTTGAATGGGGTGTGAATTGATTTTCATTATTCATTCAAGTGTGGAATTTTGCATCTTCTTCCTCTCAAGCTCTCCCTCTCCTCCTTCTTTGGCCGAACCACATAGGTGCTAGCACACCTTGGTTTTTTGGTCACCTCCACCTAGTGTGTTCGTGTGGATACGTGTTGAGAGTTGTCTACATTGACAACTTCGAGATCCGGCGTACTGAGGACGAGCGAGATACATAAAAGAGCACGCAACAAGGGTAAAGATCTTCATCATGTAGATCTAGAAATTTTGTAACTCGTACTCGTATGTTTTCGAATTTTTCTTCGCACGAGATCCGTTGGCTAGGGTGATTCGGGGTTTCCGCGACGCGAAAAAGGGGTTTTCGCGGCTCGAAAAACCCAACATTAGGCCCAATCTTTGAAATAAGGGCAATCTGACTCAGGTTTCTATACGAGGATCTGGTTATAACTCCTAGGTTTGGGTCACCCAAAATTTGGTCAGGTGGGTGAGAAGTACTTATTCTTGTTGGTCTTATATTTGTGTTAGGAGTTAGTTCCTCTGGTTTACTAGTGTTAAGTTGAATTTCATCGTCTTCTATAATTCTTGGGTTAATGTCAACACTTTGATCTATATTTGGTAGATTATTTTCTTCATCAAATATTACATTAGTTGTTTCTTCAAGTTTTAGGTTATTTTGATTATAGACTCTAGAGGCCCTATTGGTTGTAGAGTACCCTAAAAAGATTCCTTGGTTTGATTTGGGTCTAAATTTTCCTAAGTAGTCTTTAGTGTTTAAAATATGAACTATACATCCAAATACTTTTAAATAGTTTAAGTTGGGAATTTTATTATAATATATTACATAAGGTGTTTTATGATGAAGTTTGTTAATCAAAATTCGATTTTGAATATAGTTTGTCGTATTTATTGCTTCAACCCAGAATTGATGATTTAGATTATATTCGTTTAGCATGGTTCTAGAGGCTTCTTGTAGGGTTCTATTTTTTCGTTCCACTAGACTGTTCTGTTGAGGGGTTCTAGGGCATGAAAATTCGTGTTTGTATCCGTTGATTTCACAAAATTGGATAAACCTATGATTTTCAAATTCCCCCCCCCCCCCCCTCCATGATCACTTCTTATCCTTTTAATTTTAGTATCTTTTTCGTTTTCTGTTAATTTACAAAAATTACAAAAGACTTCAAAAGTTTCATCTTTTGTTTTTAGAAATTTTACCCAGGTGAACCTGGAGTAGTCATCAATTATAATTAAGCATTACTGGTTCTTGCTTAGTGACTTGGCTCCAAGTGAATCAAATAGATCTAGGTGAAGGAGCTTAAGTAAAGAGTTAGTTCTACCTAGATTGGTTGACTTGTGGGTTGACTTGGTTTGTTTTCCTTGTTGACAAGGATGGCAAATTGTATTTTCTAGGTTTCTTAATTTGGGCAATCCTCTAACTAAGACATTTTGACTCATTTTTGAAATGAGTCTAATATGAGTGTGATCCAGTCTTCTGTGCCATAAGTTGGTTTTTTCTTGTTGTGTCAAGAGACATTTTATGGAGGGGAGGTCAATTGTATAGATGTTATTTTTTCTAAGTCCTTTAAGCCTGATTTCGAGATTATTGATGTTTTTAATTAAGCACCAGAGTTATCAAAGGTAACTAAAATTGGCTAATACTTAATAGATTAAAATTAAAATTTTCAACTAATAGAACTTTTTGAATGACAAAATTGGAGTTAAGTTCGATATTACCTCTTCCGATTACCTTAAGTTTACCGTCGTTGCCGAATGTAACTGCCCCTAGGTTCTTCAGTTTGAGCTTAGTAAACTTCAATCTGTCTCCAGTCATATGTCTGGAGCATCCACTATCTATCATCCATTGATCCAATTCCTACACATAAAGTAGGTGATTTGGATTCTTTTAATGGATTAAAAGATAGTTTGATTGAATTAAGCTCTCTATTTTTCCATCTCACCCGTACTAGGTTTTCAATCAGTTATTCCTATGGGTGATTGTGAGATGGATGAATTAGGTTAATTAATTTGAAAAAATAATTTTAAGTTAATTAATTTTTGAAAAATAATTTAAGTTAATTAATTTTTGAAAAGTAATTTAAGTTAATTAATTTTTAAAAAATAATTTAAGTTAATTAAATTTTGAAAAATAATTTAAGTTAATTAAATTTTGAAAAATAATTTAAGTTAATTAAATTTTGAAAAATAATTTAAGTTAATTAAATTTTAAAAAATAATTTAAGTTAATTAATTTTTGAAAAATAATTTAAGTTAATTAATTTTTGAAAAATAATTTAAGTTAATTAAATTTTTAAAAATAATTTAAGTTAATTAAATTTTGAAAAATAATTTAATTTAATTAATTTTTGAAAATTGAGTTAATTTTAATTACAAATTTAATTTTAAATTGAATTAATTTTATTTACGAATTTAATTTTGAATTGAATTAATTTTTATTACGAATTTAATTTTGAATTGAATTAATTACAAATTTAATTTGAAATTTGAATTAGTTTTAATTACAAATTTAAATTTTAAATTGAATTAATTTTTATTACGAATTTAATATTAAAGTTAATTAATTACGAATTTAATTTGAAATTTGAATTAGTTTTAATAATGAATTTAAATTTTAAATTGAATTAATTTTAATTACGAATTTAATTTTAAATTGAATTACTTTTAATTATGAATTTAATTTTAAATTGAATTAGATTTAATTACGGATTTAATTTTAAATTGAATTAGTTTTAATTATGAATTTAATTTTAAATTTGAATTATGAATTTAATTTGAATTTTGAATTTGAATTAATTTATATTCCTTAGTCATCTCACCCGATCTAAATTTTCAATCAGGAAATCCTATAATTTTTGTGAGATGAATTATGGTTCAATTTTAGGGTTTGGTTTAACTTTGTGTTAGATTCAGGTTTGCTTTGGGTTTAACAAGTAGGCATTTTTTGGATAAACTTCTGGGTTGTGGTGAGTCATAAGAACATAATTAGAAGTAACCATACCTTCAAGGTTTTCCAACTGGTCCTACCCATTGAACTTAGTACAAAACCTTGGTCTAACTGGTTAGGATTCATAGAGGGTAGCTTCGGTTAGTTTCACTTAGCCAAATGCACCAGGTCGAAGCCATATCTTCCTAGACATGCGATGACTAAGCTTCCCCGATGTACTATCATCCAATGCTTCACCAGTACCGTGAGTCAAGTTAAACCTAGCCCACTTTAATCTAACCTTAATTACCCTGCTGGGTAGTCTACTCTTGGTTACCCTTATCGGGTAGATTAAATTCGGAGGTGCCAGCTATTCTGGAGCCTTCCTTTTTAACTTTAATTTGGAATTTAATTGAATTTTAATTTTATTTAATTTGAGTTTTAAATTTGAATTTATCTTTTAATTTTAATGGTTTTTGTGTTTACTCCCCCTGGATCATAGCCTCGATATGGTCTATCGAGTTAATGTATTTGATCCTTGGTAACCCAATATTGTTCAAGTCCAACTTGATTGACCAGGTTGGACTTGGAGACTCATGCTTGGACCATTTTTCTATTTGTTCTTTGTATAAGTGATAAATATGATTTATATTTCTCTTTCGATTTGAATCCTAGTCCAACTCTATTGTAAATTGGCCTTTGTGTTCCAAGAATTAGGTCAAGGTTCTTGGGACCCAAAGAGAATTGTTCTAATGTTTTCTCCAGATCCTTGACTTGAGATTTCAGGCTGGAATTCTCTTCCTCAAGTTTTTGGACTTGAGTTGAGTTTCCAGTCTGAACTGGTTAAGTCAAAGATTCGAAGTTAGTTACTTCCTTAAGGGCAGCTACTTCCTTTAGAAGTGACTTGATTCTGAGATTAGACTTAGCTAGTTTTCGTAACAAGTAATTGACTAGATTGTTTAGTTGGGGGATACTTACAGAGGAATCGGGCCCTACAGAAACGGATACGGATTTGTGGCTTCTTTCTAATTTTGCTTCCGACTCGCTCTCGCTCTCGGACACATCGATCTGGTCTCGGGCCATCAGGGCAAGAAGGCTTGACTGTTCGAGTCCGTCGTCGATATCCACTTCTGAAGATTCTTCGAAAGTTGCTTTCAGCACCTTCTTCTTCCTCTGCTTCTTTGCATTCTGATTGGGGAAGTTTGCCTTGATGTGCCCTTTCTGGTTGCACCCGTAGCAGATCACCTCAAACTTGACCTTTGAGCTCGGTTGACCCTCCTTGGATTGGATTGCCTTCTTTAGATCTTTCTTGTTGAAGCCTTTCTTCTTCTTGTAGAGCTTCTTCACTAAATTCACGAGTTCGGTTGTTAGTTCGTCGTCTTCATCATCTGAGTCGGGTTCTGGTTCTGAATCTGGCTCGGTTCTTCATCGTGATCTTGATTCACGTGTTCTACTGGTACCTACAAGCAAAGCTACACCTTTCTCGGGTGGCTGTGTATTAGTCTGCTCATGAAGTTCAAATTCAGAAAAATCCTTGGAGACTTTGTAGGAATCTACCATTGATGCCCACAATGTGCTCCTCGAAAAAGCATTAAGTGCGTACCTTATGATGTCCCTGTTCTCGACCTTTTGCCCGATTGCGTGGAGGGAGTTTAGGATGTCTTGTATGCGAGCGTGAAGTTGACTGGCCGTCTCGTCTTCCTGCATTTTTAGATTATACAGTTTATTAAACAATAGATCAAGCTTACTTACATTGGTTTCGGAGGAGCCCTCGTGCAGTTCAATTAATTTCTCCCACAGCTCCTTTGCAGTTGAGAACGAACCAACTCTATTGAGCTCCTCCTTGGTCAGTCCACACTGGAGGGTGCAGGTAGCTCTTGCATTAGCTTCCACCTTCTTGATTAGGGTCGGTTCCCATTTTTCGCAGGGTGTTGGGTTGCCATCTTCATCGGTTAGTAGTTGAAGTCCGATCTTGACGATCATCCAAGTTTCAAATTGGATTTTCAAAAAATTCTCCATCCATCCTTTCCAGTATCCGAAATCTTT
The DNA here is from genome assembly GCF_018446385.1 of Zingiber officinale. Lineage (NCBI taxonomy): Eukaryota > Viridiplantae > Streptophyta > Magnoliopsida > Zingiberales > Zingiberaceae > Zingiber > Zingiber officinale. The sequence continues at coordinate 45,645,909 of NC_056006.1, forward strand.
GCCGATGAAAAGTGGGGACGAACGGTGCTATAACCCTCTTGTTGGGCCATTGAAACCTTGCGTGGCAAAAACAAAGAAAAATCTGTTCCAAGACTAAGTCTTGGATTAGTAGTGCGGGAGAAAAAAAATATTACGAACTCGATTGGTGTTGCACCTAATTCAAGAAAAACCGATTCATAAAAAAGATTAGAATGTAGCTACAAAGCTAATTCTAATTGACTCCGAAAAGATTAAAAAGACCACGTAAAATTTCTTTGAATGGTGGTTGCACCAATTCAAAAAGACCCCGCTCTGATACCAATTGTTGGATCGAAAGCGCTAGAGGGGGGGTGAATAGCGCTCGTGGCTTTCACAATTCATTTTCGGAAATCGTTCGAGTAAATGCAATGGAAAAGAAAATAAATAACACAAATAGAGAAGAGCCAAGATTTACTTGGTTCAGAGCCTAGGGTGACTCCTACTCTAAGGCCCACGATCGTTGATCGCTTCCGGTGGGCAACAACTATAATATCGAAAAATCTTTACACAAGATGTATTACAGTTCAATAGCAATAATGAAATTATACCGACACTATGAGAAATAAAGACGTCGTCGCTTGTTGTCGGAGTAGCAGAGCGTTGTTGGAGCGTTCGGAGCAGTGTTGGAGAGCACAGTTTCTTTTATTCGAGATGTTGTTTTAAGCTGCACCTCGAGGCCTCCTTTTATAGCTCTGCAAAGTCTGATCTAGATCACCAAGCTTCGGGATCAATTTTGACCCGAGGCGGATCGGTCGACCGATCAGGCAATCCCTCCTATCTGATCCGCCCAATCTTCTCGCTCCGCTTCGATTTGGTCAAACTCTATCCGAGGTTCGGTCGACCGATAAAAAGGTTCGGTCGACCGATAAGCTGTTCTGACTTAGCCCAGTCAGCCGGATCCAATCGACACCCAACCCAGGTTCGGTCGATCGATCCCAAGGTTCAGTCGACCGATCCCCTGGTCGAGCCCGGTCCAACCTCTGGAGATCTGATCTGCTGGCTTGTGGGTTCGGTCGACTGATCCCAGGGTTTGGTCGACCGATCCCGGTCACTTCTAACTCTGCACAAAAATGTTAGTCTCTTGCAAAATAGAGTTAGAAAACAATAGAATATATAAACAAATAAACTGACAGCCTTCGGATTGTCTGGGTCTGACTTTAAGTTTCCAACCGGATATGTAATTAATTTCCATTTGTTGTTTTGTAGGAGAAATTGGATTTAAAGTATATAAATTGTCAACCAATGCACCAGAACAGATAATAACTCTATTCCTCTTTATAACCACTTTGTTATTAAAAGAAACAGAATATCAATCCAAATACAGTTTAGAAACTGAAATTAAATTCTTTCTGAAACTGGGTACATAAAGACAATTTCTTAAAACCAAACTTCTATTCCTATCAAAAGATAAGTAGATGATGTGCGTAAATAGTATGATCGTTTATGCATATTTTGACGCACATTCACTTGCTTTATATGTATATATTCCTTGCATGATCGCCTCTTTTAGCATGTATTCACCATATATACTCTTTTATTCAGATATCTACTCTTTGTTTGGTTTTGTGTTGACAGGGACAATTTTTGGAGTGAAAACGGTGATTGTCGACGCACCAGAACAAAGCAGAGAGCACGACCGTGCAACCTTGCACGACCGTGTGGCCAATCCAAAGAGGGATTAGAGCACGGTCATGCGACCCTGCACGGTCGTGCCTCACCAACAGCAGCCAAGTAAGGTATGGTCGTGCAACCATGCACGACCATGCCCCCATGACTGTGGCCAAGCAACGCACGGCCGTGCCAACATTCCAGTGGAGAGAAAGCTCACGGCCGTGTGAATCCTCACGGCCGTGTGACCTCGGCAGAGACGAAGAAGGCCACGAACGTGCAACCTCGCATGACTGTGTGACTCAATCTGTGAGGAGGCTGTGTGAGGCCGTGTGGATTCATCACGGCCGTGCGACGAAGAACGCGGGTCGTGCCATGCCAAAACAGAACCGTGCTGAATTCTGGGTAGACTGCAGACCGTTCGTAAAATGGGCATAACTTTCCGCTATATTGGAGTTTCGGGATGTTCTTTATACCGAAACATAGCTGACTTCAAGAACTACAACTTTGCTTCAGATCCAATAGAAAAAAAGAATTGTTTGCCTGTGCTAAATGGCACGGTCATGCCTCCCAACCGCGGGTTCAACTGGACCTCCGCCCAGACCGCAGACCAAATTTCGAACCGCCATAACTTTCGGATCGGTTGGACCCAGGGCTCGATCCAATTATTAGATTGAAGATAATTTCAATAGATATAACTTTGGTTCAGGGTATATCATGAGAAAACCTGGTTTAATGGGTGAAAAACTCGATTTACCGGACCCCTCATAATCCTAGTTTTCCTGGGCAGCTTGGAGGAGATATAAAAGGGTCAAAAACCCTATTCTTGCATCATCTTTGGTTCGGGGACTTCGTCCCTCTCTTGGGGAAAGAGTTTTCTCCTTCGTGGGAAACCCTAGAGCTTCATCCACCGCCGTCCCTCGATGTTCCGTCCATCTCCAGAGCAAGGGAGCATCTCCAAGACATCGGAAACCTCGGCAAGCATCGCTTCTTCCCTTCCTTCTCATATCAAGGGTTGTAAGTATATTCTTCTTTATGTTTTGGGGTTTTTCTTCCCTCATAATGGAGTAGAAACCCTCTTCTAGGATTAGGGAGTATTTGTAATATGATGGAGATGCAAAACTATGTAGATTCATCTTGTTTCTATTCAATGACTTGTTAATGCTTTTGTTCATATTGATGAGTTGTGTGTGTGACCATGCATGTTTCGTTGATTGCTATGGAGAAGTGTTGATCATGCAAGGGGATGCCCTAGAGTGTATTGACCAAGGTACCCTTGTGACAGGGGTAACCCTTTCCGGACGTCTAAGACGTTCCCTTGAAAGAAGAAACAATCCCTTAGGAATTGCTGCTCTCGTAGAGAGAGTGCTCTATATCGTATACCCGAGGGGCCCTAGTGACAAGGGTAACCCGTTCACGGGCATCTAGGATATTCTCTTGAAAGGAGAGGTAATTCCTCCATAAGGAACTAGGAACCCGTACCATCTACCTTTATCTTTATTGCTATTTACTAGACACGAACTCCTGTGATCTACCGAGGCGCCCTAGTGACAGGGGTTAACCGTTACAAGATTTCTCAAGGATCGTCTCTATTCGATACTTAGGGATATTGACCAATCTAACTTCCTACAAGAGCATAGACATAGAGGGTAGAAACTAGGCAATCTATGTAGTATCTCCTAGTATTACAATGAAACCGAAATCCTAGAATCCATCTCCCAAAGCTCAACTCCCTCCAAGATTAACTCTCTCTCTCTCTCCTCTCTTTTCTTCTTAACCTTCTTTCCCTCTCTTTAATCACACTCGGTAGTTCGCAAGCGCCAAAGCCAACTTTCGACCGTCTACATAAGTTATTTTGCAACATCTCTAGTGCTTAGTAAAAAGTCCCTGTGGATTCGATATTTTTATTATTGACGATGAAACCGTACACTTGTGGTGGCGTAACAAGTTTTTGGCGCCGTTGCCGGGGACTGTTCGCATTAACATTAGTAGATTAGCAATTTAGTTAACCTAGACTTGTGAATAGTTTGTGTTTTTCCTTTTTATATTGCAATTTATTTTCCATATACATAATTGATATGGGTTAGGTTTTGTGGGTCTCCCGATGAAGAAAGAAAAGGATGAAGGAAAAGCAAAAGAGATAGGCTAATATCGGTCGGGACATACCTTCATGATGAAGGTAGGGTAATATCGGTCAGGACATACCTTCATGATGAAGGTAGGGTAATATCGGCCGGGACATAACATCAGGAAAGAGGTAGGCAAATATCGGTCGGGACATACCCCGATATGAGGTAAGCCTATATCGACCGAAATACGCCTCCCAGGAGAAAGACCTATATACTTTACAAGAAGTAGGCTAATATCGGTCGGGACATACCTTCATGATGAAAGTAGGCTAATATCGGCCGGGACATAACTTCAGGATGAAGGTAGGCTAATATCGGCCAGGACATACCCCGATATGAGGTAAGCCTATATCAACCGAAATACGCCTCCCAAGGGAAAGATATATATACTCTAAATGGAGTAGGCTAATATCGGTTAGGACATAACTTCAGGATGAAGGTAGGCTAATATCGGCCAGGACATAGCCCGATAAGAGGTAAGCCTATATCGACCGAAATACGCCTCCCAAGGGAAATATATATATACTCTCTAAGTGGAGTAGGCTAATATCGGCCGGGACATACCTTCAAGGGGAGAGCCAGTACGGGTCTGTCAATCAATACCTTGGAGAGATACTAGATAAAATGCAGTTTATTAATATAAAAAGGATGCAAATAGAAACTGCATGAAGCTGCATGAGAAAGGATCATAAATGAATATTTCAAAGAAGATAATTAACGAGGATATCTGTAATATTTAAATGCATGACAGGTGTTATATATTTTGACGGAAAATATGCCCCCAGATTATTTTGCAAGTACTAAACGACAAAGAAGGTACATCTGGCGTACAAAAAAGATTCCTTAAAAGTCATTTACCACAAGCACACCGCTGACGTCATCTCATAATGAACTCTAATAAACCGGGGTCCACTTTATGACTACGGAGGTTATATGAAGTGGTATAAAAAGGGGAATCCTCTCCGTTGGCCCGGTAAGTTCACATCATCGCGCACATTCATAACCCTAATTTTTCAACTACTGTTCATCTTCTTCCTCCTTCTTCCACACCGAAAGAGATCACTGACTTGAGCGTCAGAGGGCCTAGCCAGGGATTCCCACCCAGGTCTTAGGTCACTGACGGTAGTGTTGGTTGGTCTCTTGTGCGCAGGAAGTCTTGGAAGCTTCGGATCTGGGTTTTTCCTCTTCAGATTTGGATTTCTTCTTCGTCATCGGGTCTTTGTGCGAGGAGGACCTTCGGTGACTCTGTTTTTCCCGATCCGCTTTGGATTTCTCGGATCGGTGTTCTACGAGTATTATTCTTCATCAGCATAGTGGGTTTTCTTCTTCCGGATCTCCATCTTGTTCAGCTTCTCAGACAGGATCAAATTTGGCGCCGTCTGTGGGAATCTCACCTGAATCTGAGACTACATGATGGAAGAGGCCGAAAAATCAAACCTACTTACTATCAGTCGTGAGGATTTGGATTTTCTCATCAACTCCCATGTCCAGAAAGCCTTGCAGCAATAGCAACAATAACTTCAAGCTCACACTGGAGCTACTCTGAAATAGCTCATAATCCGGCAATATCAACTACCGAGCATCGGAGAGGAAAGGAACTAGAAGAAGAGGAACATGCGTATTTTCCTCCAACTGCTGTTTCTCCGACGAGATGTCCCCGAGCTTTCCTTCGCACTCCTATGGAGCAGGGGGGTAGAAGGCCTGTGTTCCAAGAATCCTCTGGTGAAGCACCCGATAAAGAAAAACATAAGATCAAAATGATAACTAGTGATAGCTCACCTGAGAAAGTCATCTCCCCATTCTCTCAAAGTGTACTGGATGATCCGCTTCCTAAGCGGTATCAAAATCTGCAGATCGGAGAATATACTGGAACAACAGATCCAGAAGATCATCTGTTGAAATTCAAGAACGTAGCATTATTAGAACAATTCTCTGATGGAGTGAAGTGTCGGATGTTTCTCACTACCCTCGGGGGAGCTGCACAGCGCTGGTTCAAGAGATTACCAGAAAAATCTATTCGAAAATTTAAGGACTTCAAGAAAGTCTTTTTACACCATTTCTCTAGCAATAAGAGGTATCATAAGACTCCTTGGAGTTTTTTTCAATCAAGCAGGCGTCTAAAGAATCTATCTGAGCATACATCAAAAGGTTCAATCAGGTAGCTATTGATGTGCCTAATGTTACTACTGAAATATTAGTAAGCGCTTTCTCTCAAGGTTTGAATGATAATGATTTCTTTAAAGATTTGGTAAGAAATCCCCCTGTTAATTTTGATTCCTTGATTGAGCGGGCTACTGAGTTTATTAATGTAGAAGAAGCTCAAACTGCTCATAGAAAGGAGGGTGTCACCTCTTCTCCTACCCAAATTAAGGAGAAAGCTCCAGCCCCTGTGCCTCCACCAAGAGGTCCTAGAGTAACTCATCCACCCCATCGACAACCAGAGTATCGTCCATAAGCTGTACAACATGTGGAGATATAGCCAGAGGCACCAAGGAGGTGGTGCACTTATCATAAAACTAGCAGTCATCATACTGAAGACTGTTTTGTTTTAAGAAATAGACGAATCAATAGTGAGCGATATCAGAGGAAGAACTACTATCGACAGCAATACCCCAGGCAGCAAAGTCCACCCAAACCAGAATATCGCCCGATCGAGACTCGGCATAAGGCAATACCAATCCCGACCGGTACCAGTCAAGTGTCAGAAAAAGCACCTTCTGAAGTTGTGATGACCCGACAGGAAGAAAACATAAACAATGCTGCTCGAGGCAATATCAATATGATTGCGGGCGGACCCACTGATGGGGATTCTAATAGAGCCAGCAAAAGCACACGCCCGAAGATTGGAGATTCATGCAGTAGGGTGCAGCATGGAACGAGCAGCTGGTCCTGAAATAAGTTTCGGGCCCAGAGATCTTGAGGGGGTAGAAATACCTCATGATGATGCCCTAATCATCAAAGCTGTGATAGCCAACTACGCCATTCCTCGTACCTTCATAGACACGGGTAGTTCCGTCAATATTATATTCAAGAAGGCTTTCGATCAGCTACAAATTGATCCAAGTGAACTTCAACAAATCGTTACTCCTCTGTATGGATTCACGGGCAATGAAGTACAACCTTTAGGTCAAATAAAGTTGGCCATTTCGCTGGGAGAAGAGCCTCTGATGAGAACCAGGAGATCTTATTTTATGGTGGTAGACGCTCCATCCTCTTACAATGTTATATTGGGTTGACCTGCCTTAAACGAGTTTAGGGCAGTCGTTTCTACTTTTTGTCAGAAGATCAAGTTTCCTGTGGATGATCAAGTTGGAGAGGTACGAGGCGATCAGAAGACAACCCGAAAATGTTATGTAGAGATAATTCGAGCTGAAGCTAACACCGCCCGAACGATTCAAAGAATAATGCCATTAGGGAAAAACATCCCGTCCTGGGTTATGAAGAGAAGGAAGAAGTTCAGATCCAGGCAGGTCGACCTGAGGCTACTACGTATATTGCGGCCGATCTTGAGCCTACTCTGAAGGCTGAATTAGTACAATGCCTGAAGAAGAATAATGATGTATTTGCTTGGACTCCCAACGAAGTCTCGGGCGTTTCCCCTATCGTCATGGAACATTTCTTGCATGTCTTCCCAGATGCCCGCCCGGTCATGCAAAGAAAAAGAAGTTTTAGTGCGGAACAAAATCAGATCATCAAAGAAGAAATAACCAAACTTATGGAGGCAGGATACATTAGGGAAGTACAGTTTCCAAGCTGGTTGGCTAATGTAGTGTTAGTCTCTAAACCAGGAAATAAATGGCGAGTGTGCATTGACTTTCGGGATCTCAACAAAGCTTGCCCGAAGGACTATTATCCATTACCCAGGATTGATCAACTTGTTGACTCCACCGCTGGATGCGAATATATCTCTATGCTGGATGCTTATCAAGGATATCATCAAGTTCCTTTGGCTAAAGAGGATCAAGAAAAGGTCAGTTTCATAACATCCGAAGGTACTTACTGTTATAATGTTATGCCCTTTGGACTAAAAAATGCAGGGGCAACTTATCAAAGGCTTATGAATAAGGTCTTCCAGAAGCAGATTGGTAGAAATATGGAAGTATATGTGGATGACATCTTAATTAAGTCTCTTCAAGCTGTTGATCTGTGCAGGGACGTAGAGGAAACTTGCGAGACATTAAGACAATACGGGCTCAAGTTAAACCCAAGCAAATGCTTGTTCGGCGCGAAGGGAGGAAAATTCCTGGGATATATGGTGTCCGAACAAGGAATAGAGGCCAACCCGAGCAAGGTCAAGGCGCTGTAGAACATGGAGCCACCGCGCAACATGAGGGAAGCTCAAAGGCTGACAGGCCGAATCACAGCCCTGTCGAGATATATCTCTAGATCGGCTGATCATATTTTTCATTTCTTTAAAATACTCAAAAAGGCTAATAAATTTCAGTGGAATGAAGAGTGTGATAAGGCTTTCCAAGAATTAAAAGACTATTTGGTTACTCTCCCTGTGTTGGCTAAACCTATAGTAGGAGAGACTTTGTGGGTATATTTGTCGGCTAATGAAAACGCCGTGGGCTCGGTATTAGTCAGACAAGAGAGAAAGGAGCAACAACTTGTATATTTTTTCTAGCCACCTATTAAAAGGAGCTGAGTGTAGATACACTACACTAGAAAAATTAGCTTATGCCCTAGTACTGACTGCTCAGAGGCTGCGCCCCTATTTCTTAGCACATGAGATTATTGTATTAACTAACAGCACTCTTGGGCGAGTGTTACTCAACCCAGAGGCAACAGGACGACTGATCAAATGGACAACTGAACTTGGGGAATATGACATCCAATATCAACCTCGCTCGGCCATTAAGGCACAAGCTCTAGCAGACTTCATCATAGAAGTTCAAGGTCCCGAGGAAGAAAACACCTGGAAGGTTTATGTAGATGGTTCTTCAACTAGACAAGGTAGCGGAATTGGTGTTCTTCTTATATCTCCAAGGGAAGACAGACTGCAACTCTCCATCAGGTTGAATTACAGAGCTACCAACAACGAAGCAGAATATGAAGCCTTAATAGCCGGCTTGCAAGCTGCTCGGCATATAGGGGCAGCTCGTGTCCTTATCTATTCTGATTCTCAATTAGCAGCTCAACAACTATCAGGTAATTTTGAAATCAATAATGATAGGCTTAAGTTATATGCTGAAGCATTTGATAAGTTGAAGTCCCAGTTTCAAGAAGTAAATATACAAAAGGTTCCTAGATCTGAAAATCAAGTAGCAGATGAATTGGCTAAATTGGCTTCTGCTATAGTACCATGGAGTTTAGATAAGCCCATAGAACAAACTCTGTTAGTATCTTGTATTGAAAGAAATGTTGAAGCAGAGATTCAAAGTGATTGGAGGGCTCAGATCATATTATACTTGCAGCAAGGTATTCTTCCTAGTGATATAGAACAGGCAAGAGTATTTAAGAAGAGGGCCGCTCAATACACTATGGTGGGAGAACAGTTATATAAAAGGGCTTTTTCCAGACCTTTGCTTAAGTGTATTGGCACAGAAGATATACAGTTTATTTTACGAGAAGTTCATCAAGGTTCGTGTGGTAGTCATATAGGAGGAAGATCTTTGGCTCGTAAAATTCTGTTAGCAGGATATTTTTGGCCCACTTTACATGAAGATGCTAACAAGCTGGTAAGAACATGTGTTCCTTGTCAAAAACATCAAAATATTTCACATCATCCTACACAGTTATTGAGAACCTCTATAGTTGCACGTCCCTTTGATCAGTGGGGCATGGACATAGTAGGTCCGTTTCCTATGGCAGCTGCACAGAGAAAATTCTTATTGGTAGTGGTGGATTATTTTTCTAAATGGGTGGAGGCAGAACCACTTGCTCGAATTACTGAAGATGCAGTTATTAAATTTTTATGGAAAAATATAATCTGTAGATTTGGCATTCCTCATAAATTGGTCTCTGATAATGGAAGGCAATTCCAAGGGGATAGGATTTTAGATTGGTGCAACAGTTACGGCATTATTCAGGCCTTCACCTCTATAACTTACCCACAAAGCAATGGCCATGCAGAGGTAACTAATAGGGAGATTATTAGAGGTCTAAAAACCAAATTGGATCATGTTGGAGGTAGCTGGGTAGATGAATTACCCAGTGTTCTTTAGGCTTACCATACTACACCCCGGGAAGCTACAGGAATCACGCCTTTTCAGTTAGTATATGGAGGAGAAGCAATAATTTCCATCGAGGTGGGGGTAGAGTCTGATAGAAGGCGATTATATGATGAGGACAATGGAGATCGACGACTTATGGAGCTAGATTTGATAGAGGAAATAAGAGATAAAGCTGCTACCCGTCTTGTATCATATCGATAGCGGATGAGGCAAAACTATAACAAAAGAGTGATCCCCAGATTTTTCCAAGTAGGGGATTTGGTATGGAAATGAATTAAACCTGTTGGAGATGTCAGTAAGCTGGCACCACAATGGGGAGGACCTTACAAAGTGGTAGAAAAACTCGCATCAGGCTCATACTATTTTCAAGATGCTGAAGGGAGAATTTTGGAGCACCCCTGGAGCGCTAATCATTTACAGCCTTATCGAACCTGACTAGATCATACTATTTAAGAAGGTGTTCACAATTATTTGAAGTCCCTGGTGAACTAAGGACAAGTATACCTACAGTTTATGTACCTACTTCTTTTAATGAAAACTAGGAAGACAAATATCATCACTGGAAATAAGTATGGTTCATACAGATTGATAAATATCAAGAGAACCTTCATTTTCTATTTCGACCAATCAATAGGAGGAAATCCAAAAGGCCTATTTAGCTCCCCTCGAAGTCAAGGAACCTTAAAAACTGTCATGAGGTTAGTACAAGAGTCATGTTTTTGCATAGAAAAAGTTGATCGGGAAATTCTACGAAGTAACTCGGTCGGGTCTTCATAGGAGGAACCGAAGACTCTAAACCATCTCAGAGCAAAAGTCGATCGGGAAATTCTATGAAGTAACTCGGTCGGGTCTTCATAAGAGGAACTGGAGACTCTAAACCATCTCAGAGCAAAAGTCGATCGGAAAATTCTATGAAGTAACTCGGTCGGGTCTTCATCGGAGGAACCGGAGACTCTAAACCATCTCATAGCAAAAGTTGATCAGGAAATTCTATGAAGTAACTCGGTTAGGTCTTCATAGGAGGAACCGGAGACTCTAAACCATCTCATAGCAAAAGTCGATCGGGAAATTCTATGAAGTAACTCGGTCGGGTCTTCATAGGAGGAACCGGAGACTCTAAATCATCTCAGAGCAAAAGTCGATCGGGAAATTCTATGAAGTAACTCAGTCGGGTCTTCATAGGAGGAACCGGAGACTCTAAACCATCTCAGAGCAAAAGTCGATCGGGAAATTCTATGAAGTAACTCGGTCGGGTCTTCATAGGAGGAACCGGAGACTCTAAACCATCTCAGAGAAAAAGTCGATCAGGAAATTCTATGAAGAAACTCGGTCGGGTCTTCATAGGAGGAACCGAAGACTCTAAACCATCTCATAACAAATGTCGATCGGGAAATTCTATGAAGTAACTCGGTCGGGTCTTCATAGGAGGAACCGGAGACTCTAAACCATCTCAGAGCAAAAGTCGATCGGGAAATTCTATGAAGTAACTCGGTCAGGTCTTCATAGGAGGAACCGGAGACTCTAAACCATCTCAGAGCAAAGGTCGATCGGGAAATTCTATGAAGTAACTCGGTCGGGTCTTCATAGGAGGAACCGGAGACTCTAAACCATCTCGGAAGCAAAAGTCGATCAGGAAATTCTATGAAGTAACTCGGACGTGTCTTCATAGGAGGAACCAGAGACTCTAAAACATCTCAGAGCAAAAGTCGATCGGAAAATTCTATGAAGTAACTCGGTCGGGTGTTCATAGGAGGAACCGGAGACTCTAAACCATCTCGGAAGCAAAAGTCGATCGGGAAATTCTATGAAGTAACTCGGACGGGTCTTCATACGAGGAACCGGAGACTCTAAACCATCTCGGAAGCAATAGTCGATCGGGAAATTCTATGAAATAACTCGGACGGGTCTTCATAGGAGGAACCGGAGACTCTAAACCATCTCAAAGCAAAAGTCGATCAGGAAATTCTATGAAGTAACTCGGTCGGGTTTTCATAGGAGGAACCGGACACTCTAAACCATCTCATAGCAAAAGTAGATCGGGAAATTCTATGAAGTAACTCGGTCGGGTCTTCATAGGAGGAACCGGAGACTCTAAACCATCTTAGAGCAAAAGTCGATCGGGAAATTCTTTGAAGTAACTCGGCCGGGTCTTCATAGGAGGAACCGGAGACTCTAAACCATCTCGGAAGCAAAAATCGATCGGAAAATTCTATGAAGTAACTCGAACGGGTCTTCTAAACCATCACAAATCACAAGTAAGATATCTTATAATTTCAAGACCCAATCAATCGAGATTATGCGCACATGAAGCTGGAATTCAAAAGGGATGCTATACATATGATACGTTATTCATTTGGATGCCTATCCATTTGGAAGTCTTTATTTAAAATTTGCCTGGAATAATATATTCAGCTCGGAACTCAGGAATTTTACACAGCTCTTTATCTAGAGATCAATTGAAATTATGCATTCTTTTGGAATTATGAAGTATAGATGTTGTCTGCCGAAGAATTCATCAGGACAAGTATTAACTTCAAGAGATAAGCCAGGAATTCTCGAATAAAGTTTATACTCAATACTCAAAAGTATTTCAGAAGGGGTATTCTCAAATCAGCATGATAAAGAAGCAAGTAAGTATCAAAAATTTCTTATATACACAGCTTTAATCACTCTTTTTTCCCTTAGTAGTTCTTATAGTACAAGTCTTTGATGAATGATCTCCTTAAACATTCGAAAAAGGGCCTTTTAAATCCGCTGGCAGTTCTTCGTTAAGCCTGCGGCAATTTATGAAAGAAAGGGGAGGTTCTTTGGGTAGGTAACCACCCTCTCTTAATTGTTGAAGAACTCCCGATACAGAATGGTTTAGAGCACCTACAATCCTACGGACAAATTCCCGAGCAAAGGCTGAAGACTTTAAATAAGTCTGACGCCATTCTTCCCACCGGCTCTTCTCTTGCTCCTTGTAACTTTGAAAATCAGCTTGTAGTTTTACGTTCTGATTTTTCAAAGCATCCTTCTCTAATTTAAGCTGCTCCAATTCCTTTTGAAGCAATGACAATTCGACATCTTGAGCTTTCCTTTGTTCTTGTTCCTGTAGGATAGTGAAATCATGAGAGGCTAGGTCTTGAGCTTGGTCATAAAGACAGGCATTATGAAGCTTCTCTACTTTCTCTAAAAGGAGACTTTTATGAGAAACATCCGAGAGAGCTTTCTCTTTTAAAGCCATCTCTAGTCGAAGACCAGAATGTAGCCTATCCACCTGTAATTCTAACGTCCTTCTGGCAAGCTCTTTATCTTTCAATAGTTGTTGACACTCCTCCAATTCTTGTTTCACGGTCCCCAACTGTTGATTTTGTAAGGTCATCTTCTCTTGCAGCTGAGCCATATCATTGTTAGAAGAAGGTGAAGCAGCCTTCAATGTCTCCAGTTGAGCTTTCAACTTATTGTTCTCATGATCCTTAGCTATAAGTAGTTGGTCGATATGTAGACTTGTGGCAAGAAACTAAACAAAAGGATAATGTAAGTTAAAAATGAAGATACAAAGTTGATAACACATAACTAGAAATACTTACAGCCACTGCCTCACGACTATGGCGATCAGCTCGATGTGGGAGACTAAGACCTCTTAGTTGCTCATAACCCTGCATCCAAGATTTGGCCAATAAACCTTGTAGTTGCAAAGTGCCATAGTTGGGTGGACTAGAGGGCTGCCCCAATTGAGAAGGTAAGCCCGCAGCTAGTTTAAATAAAGGACGGGGAAGAGAGGAAGCAAGAGGTGGAGAAGAAGAGGATGCAATAGAAGGAAAAGGGATAGTAGAAGCAAGAGGAGCAGGGGAGGAACTAGATGGAGTAGAAGGTAGCAGTGTAGGAGGGGTTATTGCAATTGTGGGAACACTAATAGTTGAAGGACTGACACTGGGAGAAGATCGCCTGCAGGGTGTCCGTTTTGCTCGAGGCCTAGAAGCCGAGGGAGGCAAGGCCAATGCCAAGGATGCAGAAGACACAGGAGGGATAACGGCCATCTCAGAAGCAGAAGGAGCTGAAATAATAGAAGAAGAAGGGATAAGTAGACCGGGCCTCATCATCCTAAGAGCAGGATTGGAGATAATATGGGTGGGAGTTATCGGTGTCTTACCTCTCTCAAAAGAAATAGGCGCCGGGACAAGAGGGGCTTGCACAAAAGTGCCAAAGAAATCGCCGAAGGGAGAGTCCTTAGTGAGATTTGGCTTTTTAACTAAGGTAACAAAAGGCTCTTCTTCCTCCTCTTCCATGAGTGTGACACCCTCGGTGTAAAGCCCATAGAGTACTTAGCAAGATTTTAGATATTGTTTTTTTATCATGAATAAAAATAGGCCTTATGTGTAAATTTGCAAAAATAATAAAATAAAATAGAACCAAAAAGAGATGACCAGGGTTTGAACCTTGGATCTCTTACTAGATATATGCATGAGTTAACCAATAGACCAAGAGAAGTTATTGTTAAAGAGAGAGGTGACAATATAGTTATGAGTAAGAAAAGAGCTTTTTCATTGAGAAGGAGAAGTTAGAGTTGCCCTCTTCCTCTCAAAAGAAAAGAGGATTCTTGCTTCCTCTTTTCATTAAGGAGAAGTAAAAGAAAGGAGAAGGAAAAGTACATTTTCCCTTCCTCCTCTCATGATGAATAAAAGGGGAAATTAAAGAAGAAAATTCATTTTCTCCTCTTCCTCCTTCCCCCTCCTCCTCACCGTGACCAAGAGCCTCTCGTCACCTCTCCTTGCCGAAATCCAAAAACAAAGGAGGACTCCTCTCTAGGAAGGCTCCACAAGCAAGATTTTCTCCCTAAGCAAATCAAACAAGGAAGTAAGTATTCCCTCACCTGTGGTACAAGTCGCTTACGATATTTTCGAAAGATTAGAACACTTGAAAATAAAAATAAAAAGAGAAGAAACCATGCTCATGGATCATATTATGTTAGGATATGAATTTAGTTAAAGATTTATGTTGGATGTTGTTTAAGCTCGATCTTCTTCTTAATATGTTTATTGACCTTCTTCTTAATAAGGTTCGGCCATGATGAATTTTTAGGGTTCATGAAGCTCCAAACCTATGTTAGTATGCTAATAGACTTCCTTATGATATGTTATGAAATTAGCTAGGTATTCATATTTATATGTTGCTTAGAAGTTTATTTCTTATTTTATGATGTTTCAGCAATGATGGAGTTTTAGGGTTTCATAAAGCTCAAAACCAACTTTAGCATGCTCATAGACTTCTTTATGATATGTTATGGAATTAGCTAAGTATTAATGTTTATATGTTGCTTAAGTTTATTTCTTGCTTGAGGAAGTTTCGGCCATGATGGGGTTTTTAGGGTTCATTAAGCTCCAAACCTAACTAAGTATGCTCATAGACTTCTTTATGATATGTTATGGAATTAGCTAAGTAATCATGTGTGTATGTTGCTTAGAAGTTTAATTCTTGGTTTATGAAGTTTCGGCCATGATAGAGTCTTAGGGTTTCATAAAGCTCAAAACCTAATCTAGCATGCTCATAGACTTCTTTATGATATGTTATGAAATTAGCTAGGTATTCATGTTCATATGTTGCTTAGAAGTTTACTTCTTGTTGTATGATGTTTCGGCCATGATGGAGTTTTAGGGTTTCATGAAGCTCAAAACCTAATTTAGCATGCTCATAGACTTCCTTATGATATGTTATGAAATTAGCTAGGTATTCATGTTTACATGTTGCTTAGAAGTTTATTTCTTGCTTGATGAAGTTTCAGCCATGATGAGGTTTTAGGGTTCATGAAGCTCAAAACCTAATTTAATATGCTCATAGACTTCCTTATGATATGTTATGAAATTAGCTAGGTATTCATGTTTACATGTTGCTTAGAAGTTTTTTTCTTGCTTGATGAAGTTTCAGCCATGATGAGGTTTTAGGGTTCATGAAGCTCAAAACCTAATTTAATATGCTCATAGACTTCTTTATGATATGTTATGAAATTAGCTAGGTATTAATGTTTATATGTTGCTTAGAAGTTTAATTCTTGCTTGATGAAGTTTCGGCCATGATGAGGTTTTAGGGTTCATGAAGCTCAAAACCTAAATTAGTATACTCATAGACTTCTTTATGATATATTATGAAATTAGCTAGGTATTCATATTTATATGTTGCTTAGAAGTTTAATTCTTGCTTGATGAAGTTTCGGCCATGATGAGGTTTTAGGGTTCATGAAGCTCAAAACCTAAATTGGTATGCTCATAGACTTCTTTATGATATGTTATGAAATTAGCTAGGTATTCATGTTTATATGTTGCTTAGAAGTTTAATTCTTGCTTAATGAAGTTTCGGCCATGATGAGGTTTTAGGGTTCATGAAGCTCAAAACCTAAATTAGTATGCTCATAGACTTCTTTATGATATGTTATGAAATTGGCTAGGTATTCATGTTGTATGTTGCTTAGAAGTTATTTCCCTTCTTATGAACTTTCGGCCATAACTATAATCTAGGGTTCAAGAAAGTTTAAACTTAACTTAGCAAGCTCATGGATTCCCTTATGATATGATATGAAGGTAGCTTGGTATTTTTACGCTTATGTAGAACTTAGTTTCATGCTTTTAAAGGTTCGGCCACAATTAAGTTAAAAGGCCTAGGAAGCTTAGAACCTACTACTTATGCTCATGATATTCTTTATAGTTTATGACATGAATTTGATTTAAGGTTCACATGCTGATATGCCATTATAACTTAAAACCAAGCATGGTGACTCTCGGCCACCATAAGAAACTAGGGTTAGAGACCCAATTATGACCTTGCTAGGTGTCTCACATACTAGGATACGAACTAGGAGATGCTAGTAAATGTTTTCCATGTATGATTATGGTTGCCTACGATGATTTATATACTTAATTAAGGATGCTCTTGAATTATGCATGATGATGACTCTTATGATATGTTTTATGCTTAAGTATGCATGCTTTATGACAAGACAAGTAACATGTCTATTTATGTATGTTTAAGAATTATGCATGAAATGATTCTTATGATGACAATGTACCCAAGCATGTATGATTTCAAATATGTGGCATGTTCATTTATGTAAGCTCATGAACCAAGCATGATAATGGTTTTATATGATGGCTATGTGCCCAAGAATGTATGCCTTATGATATGATAAGAAAATGGCAAAGAGTTGCTTCCCTTAAGATTGGGATTAAGAGCACTCTTCATGTTAAGACAAGAGTATGACATCTATTATGATATGATATGACTGTTATGTTGATATGATATGCATGACATGTACTTTACTTTGTATGGCTTGTACCAAGGGTGGGCTCCATAAGCGCCCCTAGACCGACGGACTATGAACGGGTCTAGTAAAAAGGGATGGGCTCCTTAGTACGCCCCTAGGCCGACGGAATATGAACGGGTCTAGATCCCTAGTAGGTTCGGGGCTAGCTACCCTGTCCTAGGGATTGTGCGCATTTATGTATGTATATGGTATAAGCCGTGCCCTCATGACGATGATATTATGTTTAAGTATTAAAAGATATGTTTAAAGACATCTTGCACTCGACATGACATATGTTTTAAAAAGGACATTTTGCATAATGCACCCATTCACATATGACATGTTTCTTTTATGATTCATATGACCTGATGATATGTTATGTTTCTTATGATTCACCTCATATGATCTCTTTATTTATGATATGTTAGGATCATGGTTTATAATGATATGTTGTGATAAGAAACTATGCTCACATTACGTATTGTTAGATGATTATGTCTTCATTGATGATATGCTTATATGATTATGCTTTGAGATACGATTTTTGTGAGTAGGAAAGGATCTTACTGAGCCTGTGTGCTCATAGCTTACTTCCTTGTACCACAGATAAAGGCAAGGGATGGATGACTTAAGGGAGCTACAGGAGAGGCAAGGAGGTGTGTGTGGCAGTGGCTCGGCTAAAACAAATAAGACCTGCTATGATATTTTGTTATGTTTGACATGAACCATTTGTATTTATGTTATATTCCAGTTTAACTTCATGACATTTCCGCTGCTTTATGTTACTAGAAAGAAATTTTAAATATGCATGTATCCTGGAATAGTTAAGTAAGTAAGTAAGTAGCCCCGTCCCTTTTAGTAGCAGGGAGGGCGGGTGTTACAGTTTGGTATCAGAGCGAGGTTAGCCTTCCCACTGCACACACATCGAGTCTCTTTCTGCCACTCCAAGTAAGAAAATTTTCTATGCTTTGTATATTTCTTTTATGATGCTTATGCTCAGTTTATTTATTTATTTTATTTATGATGCTTATGCTCAGTTTATTTATTTATTTTATTTTATGATTCTTATGCTCATTTTATTTATTTATTTTATTTATGATGCTTATGCTTAGTTTATTTATGTATTTTATTTATGATGCTTTAGTAGTATGCATGCTTACTTTATTCTTTTAAGTCACAGTTTTAGTTTAGGTTCCATGATGGTAGGTTAGGGATGATAACACAACAAACTTACAAATAGTTAGAAATGACGTTAACCTTTCGTTAGTCTGGTTAGAAATGATAATAACTTACGCTAGCTCTATTGCCATTAATGAAGATAAGGATGGCTAGAAGACGTAATACCAGAGCAGAGGAAACAGCACCTCCACCTGATCTAATGCATGTAGTTACCGAACTCCAGCGTCAAGTTACAGAACAGCAGTAGATGATCACTGCTCAGTTGAATCAACAGGGGAATCCTGTTACCCCGCCAGGACTTCAGAACGTAGTACCAGTAATACCTACGGCTGTTCTAGTACCACCGGCACCTGCACCACCGGTAGGCCCAGCTCCAGTGGTTCGTCAGGAGGCATATCTGATTCAGTGGCAGAGGCTGAAGCCGGAAGCTTTCTCCAGTAGCTGTGAACCATGGGACGCACAGGCCTACTTCAAGACTGTGGAGAGCATAGTGGAGTTACTGGATTGGCCTGAACACGAGAAAGTCAAATGTGCATCATTTTGCCTTACTGGAGATGCCAGGATGTGGTGGGACAGAGTGAAGGCAAAAAGACAAGTAAATTAGATGGCGTGGACAGACTTCGAGATAGAATTTTTCGAAGAAATTTTCCATATGCGAGTCACAAATAAACACTATGATGAGTTCACCGAGTTCCGGCAAGGTGATCTATCGGTCAATGAAGCTGTTAAGAAATTCAACCGCCTAGCACGTCTGTGCCCAGAGTTGGTCAGCACGAAGAGAGAAAGGGTCAGACTTATGCTGAAGATGCTTAGACCTGAGACAGCCCTGAACGTGGCCGGCGGAGTTAATAGACAGTAGACCGCCGAAGAATTAATCAGTAGTGCTCTGATCACGGAACACTATCAAAAGGCAATGAATGAGGGCAAGAATTAGACTCAGTCGGGAGGACAGAAATCTCAAAGTACCCGAACCAGCTGGAAAGGAAATCACAGTGGCAAGAGGAAGCAATGGAGTGATTCCAAGAGTGGTCCAGCGAGCAAGCAACTCATGTTCCCTCAATGTACTACTTGCGGGAAGAAGCACCCGGGGATATGCCGTATAGGTACAAACAGATGCTACAACTGTGGAATGGAAGGACATATGGCTCGGAACTGCCCTACTCAGATCCAGACACCTATCCCTCCGCAGGTTCAGAACAAAGGTGCGCTTCCACAGCTACACCTGATGAAAGCTGCGATAGAAGGCCCGCAGATAAGCCAAGGGAGACTAGAAGCTCCGCCAGTAGCGACGAATGCCAGAATTTTCTCGATCACCAAGGAGGATGCTGCCAATGCTTCTACGGTCATCACAGGTCAGCTGCCTAACTTTAGTCAGTATACTAAAGTCTTATCTGATACTGAAGGTAAATCATTATCTAATACTGAAGGCGAATCGATAGTCAAAATTATTGGGAAGCCGAGAACCATTACGCGTCACTGGGTCGAAAACATGTCCGGGCAACTCTCCACCTTGACCTTAGCACCGACATTATTCGACAATATATTAGAGAAGCAAACTAGTGACCAAAGCCTCCAAAGAATTAAGCAAGAAACCTTAGAGGGAAAGAATGACGAATTCCGTATCGCGGATAGTGGAAAATTATATCTCAGGGACCGATTATGTATTCCCGAGGATCCAGAGCTGCGAAAGAAGATACTGGAAGAAGCCCATGCAACACCCTATGTGATGCATCCGGGTTCCACTAAGATGTACCAAGATCTGAAAAAGAAATTCTGGTGGTCCGGTATGAAAAGAGATGTGGCTCAGTATGTCAGTACCTGTTTGACCTGCCAGCAGGTTAAAGCAAAACACCAGAGACCTGGAGGATTACTGCAGCCAATCCGAATTCCATAATGGAAATGGGAAGATATATCTATGGATTTCATCTCGGGATTACCCAAGACGACAAATGGTTACGACGCTATATGGGTAATCGTGGATAGATTGACAAAATCTAGCCACTTTCTGGCAATTAAGATGACCTATTCTGTTGATCAATTAGCTCAATTATACGTCAAGGAAATTGTCAGATTACATGGGATTCCTAAGACCATTATTTCTGACCGAGATGGTCGTTTTATTTCACATTTTTGGGAATGTGTTCAAAAAGCCCTTGGTGTTAGTTAGAGCCCTAGAGCCAATCATTTGATGATTGTATGGACTCATGTATATCATATTCTTGTATATATATTAAGGCGTTTGGTTTTTGGTTATTATGCTTATTTGTATTAGTGCCAGATAAAATAAGTATAGTAACGTCCTTGAGTAGAAGGTTCTTACCTATATCAATCGATTGGTTGAATCGATAGTGAGATGATATAGGGAACACTACTCTAAATCATTCCTAGTCGAGTATTAACATTCAGGGACAATGTTAATACAATAAGACTAGCATGTAGGTCAGCTCGATGACTTGATCTCACAAGTCATGGATATAGAGATATCAAGCTGACACATGTGTATGCATTAGAGAATGTATACTGAATGACCCGTCATGAGAAAGTATTATGGATCGTTATATGAGTGTCATATACTTTCTCATGTGGCTATTAGTATGACTATTAGTCCTTAGACCTGAAGTCACCATGGATCCCTACATAAGGAGTTATGTACTTTAGTTTCGTCAAACGTCACCCGTAACTGGGTGGACTATAAAGGCGATTACTGGGTATATAACAAATTATGCAGAGGGATGTGAGTGATGTAGATGGGATCTATCCCTCCTATATGATGGGAGAGACATCGATATTCTTGATAGAGTGAGACCACGAAGTGTATGGCCATACCCAAATGAGTCAATATGAGATATTGAGCTCATTTGATTGAGTGAGTCTACTCGGAGTTCAAGATTTAGATTGGTCAGAGGATGACACGGTCTATGCCTCACATTGATCAATCTAGATGTCTAGGATAGAAGGACACTTGTCATATATTGTGAGGAGTCACAATTAGTAGTCACAAGGTGATGTTGGATCTCAACATTTCTTGTAACTTAGGTAGCAATGATGTATTGCTAGATGCCGCTCATTGCTTATGTTTCTAAAAGAGTTTATAACATTGCCAACGTTACAAGAACCTATTGGGTCACACACAAAGAACATGTGCATGGAGATTAGGTTCATATGATTAACCAATAGGATTAGATTCATATGATGAATCAAAGATTGGATTCAAATTAGACTTATTGAGTTAGACTCAAGTAGATTCAATTGTTGAATTAGTCTAATTTAAATTTGATTCATGAGTCAATTTATATTAATGAATTGAGATTCATTAAATTAAAATTGACTTGAATCAAAGGTTGGATTTAACTCAACAAGGAAGAAAATTGGTCATGTTTGACTTGACCAAATGGAAGTTGAAACATCAAGTTTGACTTGATGTCTTGCCACATCATCATGAAGGTTGACTCATCCTACTTGGTATGACCAATCTAGCCACATCATTAGCCACATCATCTCCTCATTTAATGGTGTGCCACCTCATGGAGGTTACACACCAAATGCATTAATGTGGCCGGCCACATTAATGTGGGAGTTACACTAGTGTGGCCGGCCACACTAAAGGAAAAATGGGTTTTGTCTTGTGGCAAAATTAAGTGTGGTAAAATGCTTCTTCTTCCTTGTGTGCTTCTTCCTCTCTCAACCTTGCTGATGGTCGTGGGTTTCATGGAGGAAAAGAGGAGTGTGAGTTAAATCCAAAGTCTAAGGGAAGGTGAAGGTCACAAAGGAGGGAACCAGGAGGTGTACATGTGTTTCCTCTTCTATATTCACTCTTTTCTCACCTTTCAGATCCAATCCGAGAGCCCTAGAAAGTGATAGCACACTTATGGGTTCTCCTCTCCATCTTTGAGTGGTAGAAGACCACTCCTTGTTCGTGTGGATACCGCTAGAGGACCGTTCGCTTGACGGTCTCAAGATCCGGCTACCTTTGGACGTTGCGGGATTGCGAAGGGCACACATCAAGGGTAAATGTTTTTCCCTCATAGATCTAAGAGTCGATCGTGTTTTAAACTCATACTCATATTTTTCGTTCGGTTTTACATTGCACGAGATCTGTGGCTTGGGCGATTCGGGGTTTCCGCGACGCGAAAAGCGGTTTTCGTGGCCCGAAAAACCCAACAGTGGTATCAGAGCCACGTGCAAGGCTTGTACGAGTTTGTTTTTATTTTTATGAAAAATAAAAACCTTCTGTGATTTTCTGTAAAAATTAGTTTTTTATGATTTTATGGGTAATTTTTCCGTAGAAGCGAAGCACAAGTATCTCGACACTTGTAGGCTTCGGCTACCGGAAAGATCTTTCAAAACCGGCTTCGTTTCGCCCCAAATCCGTTTGGGACAGCGGGCTTGGGTGCCATTAGATCGCAAAGGAGCAACTCACGATGGTTAGATCGTGGGTAGGGGTACTGCCCCTAACCCCGCAAGGGGATTTGCTCCGCGATCGCACCCGAAATCGCTTAAAACGAACCCGTCGGGAAGATTTTTCCGAAACGGCAATGTCTCGGCCCAAATTGTTTTGGGACAGCGGGTTTAGGCGCTGTTGGATCGCAAACGAACCCTCGCGATGGTTAGATCGCGGGTGGGGCTGCCCTGGGCCCCGCAAGGGATCCGTTCAGCGATTGCGCCCGCAGGATCGCCGGGAAATTTTACTCGTAAAAATTGTAAAAATTATTTTTAAAATTATAGAAAATTATGAAAATATATAATTTTTAATTATATATTAATTTTGTGATAGTCATGGCCCAAAAACCCAATATGATTGGTTGTGTTGTAATTCATAATACGGCCTGCGTGCCGTTATGTGTTTGTGAGTGTTGTATTGTATTCGCGACCTGCGCGTCATGCCTTCTCTTATATTCTTGTTGTAAATTAGATTTAGACTCGAATGTAACTCGAGTTTCAAATTGTATTGTACAAATTGGAGCGGTGGAGGGTCCACACGAGACGGAGTTCCGTGGCGGGCACGAGCAACACATGGTGGTCAAAGGGAGGAGCTTGGAGAAGCTGTTGACCCTAGGTTGACCATTCGATCTTCTCATTGGCTTGAGAAGATCGTAGTAGGGCCATGACTAAATCACAAATAGCTTAATTAGTTAATTGCTTATGTATATGATGCATGTTTAATAAGTAATTAATTAATTAATTAGTGCCTTACGATTAGATTAGATCTAAGTCGTGCACATGATGCACCCTTGCGATTAGATTAGATCTAAGTCGTGCACAAGATGCATCCTTTTCGATTAGATTAGATCTCGATTGAACCAACTCTAAATGCCTAACCGTGCCGTGATACCTATCACTACCTCGATCACATGTATTGTTGAATCTGCCAAAGCAGAGCAATACATATTATCTTGGTAGGGTACGGAGGGACAATCTTGGTCCCGCCTATCAACGCATGGGTGAATACAAACTCAATTAGATTGAGTATTCCTAGTTAATCGGTTGGATCGAGTCAACTATAGGCATTATTCCAACGGTTAGAAAAGATAGATCAAAATCACATCTATATTAACTCTCGGGTGTATTAGCCAAAGCTAACTAGAGTTTTAATATAAATGAGGATATTGATTTTATAAACAAGAGTTGCATAGAGATGTAATTGGTAATCATTACCTACCGATCATACTAAGCCTTGGGCGTATTAGCCAAAGCTAACTCAAGGGTTATTATGATGTGGATCTTGTCCCACAAGAATTATAGAATTCAGTGGGAGCATCATTTAATTAAAGGCCTAATTAAATGATTCTAAGAATATGATATTTATTTCTGCAAATTTTCTGTTGTAGATAACCATGACGTCAAATACGAACATTTTCTCACTGCGATCTGTCCTTGAGAAGGACAAGCTCAACGGAGCAAATTTCCTGGACTGGTACAGGAACCTGAGAATAGTTCTCACCCAAGAACATAAATTGTACGTTCTGGAGCAGCCCATTCCGGAGGCTCCTCCTGCCACGCAGACCGAGATGCTTACAAGAAGCATCAAGATGACGCATTAGATGTGTCTTGTCTTATGCTCGCAACCATGAACTCTGAGCTTCAGAAGCAACATGAGTTGATGAGCGCTTACGATATGGTTGAACATCTTTGTCACCTATATCAAGGACAAGCAAGGCACTGGAAGAGGAACTCCAAAGAATACCTGGAAGATCTTAAGAAGAAGAGAAATAAGATTTCTACTTCAGGTATAAATGTTATAGAAGTCAACCTCTCTATTTCTTCATCGTGGGTATTAGATACCGGATGTGCTTCGCACATTTGTACTAATGTACAAGCGCTGAGGAATAGCAGGGCATTGACGAAGGGTGAAATAGACCTACGAGTAGGCAATGGAGCACGAGTTGCTGCTATTGCTGTACGAACTTATCATCTATCTCTTCCCTCTGGGCTTGTACTAGAATTAGATGATTGTTGTTATGTGCCTGCCTTGACTATGAACATAATTTCCGTTTCTTGTTTGGACAAGAAAGGATTTTCGTTTATAATAAAGAATAAATGTTGTTCCGTCTATTTAAACGATATGTTCTATTGTAGTGCACCTCTGATAAACGGACTCTATATTCTAGATCTAGAGAGTCCTATCTATAACGTAAATACCAAGAGGTTCAAGTCAAATGACATGAACCAAACATAACTTTGGCACTGTCGCTTAGGTCATATAAATGACAAGCGCTTATCCCAGCTCCATAAGGATGGTTTGCTGGACTCATTTGATTTTGAATCATATGAGATATGCGAGTCATGCCTACGAGGCAAGATGACCAAAACTCCCTTTAGTGGGCACAGCGAGAGAGCAACTGATTTGTTAGGACTCATACATAGTGATGTATGTGGCCCTTTCAATGTTGCTGCTAGAGGCGGTTATAGGTACTTCATCACGTTTATTGATGACTTCAGTAGATATGGTTATGTGTATTTGATGACACATAAGTCTAAATCCTTTGAAAAGTTCAAAGAATTCAAGAATGAAGTACAGAACCAGCTTGGCTAGAGTATTAAAATACTTCGATCTGATCGAGGTGGAGAATACCTTAGCCATGAGTTCCATGACTATCTAGCTGAGTGTGGGATTCTATCCCAACTCACTCCTCCTGGAACACCACAGTGGAATGGTGTATCCGAACGGTGGAATCGTACCTTATTAGATATGGTACGATCTATGATGAGTCACACAGATCTTCCGACATATCTATGGGGATATGCTCTAGACACGGCAGCTTTCATACTCAACCGAGTTCCATCAAAGGCCGTGATAAAGACACCATATAGGATATGGACAGGGAGAGATGCCCAGGTGTCTTTCATGAGGATTTGGGGCTGTGAGGCTTACGTTAGACGTCAAGTCTCAGACAAATTAGGACCCAAATCCGACAAGTGCTATTTCATCGGATATCCCAAGGAAACTAAAGGATATTACTTCTACATTTCCAGTCAGCACAAGGTAGTTGTGGCAAAGACTGGGGTCTTTCTAGAAAGGGACTTTGTTTCTAGAAAGACTAGTGGGAGCGCATTCGATCTTGAAAAAGTTCAAGATGCGAACAATAGCACTGATGTCTCGATGGAAATTGAACTGGAACCACAAAGTGTTGTGGATGATGTTCCACAAGGAGTTGAGGAACAACAACCAGTTCAAGTAGACATTCCTCTTCGCAGGTCTGATAGGGTGCGTCGTCAGCCTGAGAGATACTCATTTCTCTTGTCTGACCATGATGACGTTATGCTCATAGAGGATGAGCCTACCACCTATCAGGAAGCTGTGATGAGACCAGACTCCGAGAAATGGCTAGAGGCCATGAGATCCGAAATGGAATCCATGTACACCAACCAAGTATGGACTTTGGTTGATCCACCTGAAGGGGTAAAACCCATTGGGTGTAAGTGGGTCTTTAAGAGAAAGACTGACATGGATGGACTTATCTATAGGGGTCGCTTAGTAGCTAAAGGTTTCAAGCAGATTCATGGTATTGACTATGATAAAACTTTTTCTCCAGTAGCGATGTTTAAGTCCATTCGGATCATGCTTGCTATTGCAATTTACCATGACTATGAGATATGGCAGATGGATGTCAAAACCGCGTTTCTGAATGGAAACCTACTCGAGGATGTGTACATGACACAACCTGAGGGTTTTGTAGATCCACAGCATACTAGTAGAGTATGCAAGCTGCATAGGTCCATTTATGGATTAAAGCAAGCTTCTCGGAGCTGGAATCTTCGATTCGATGATGCGATCAAATAGTTTGGTTTCATCAAGAACGAAGATGAGCCTTGTGTCTACAAGAAGGTTGTAGGGGACATAGTTGTCTTCCTCATATTGTATGTGGATGACATACTACTCATTGGGAAGGACATCCCTATGCTTCAGTCTGTCAAGACCTGGCTAGGGAGTTGCTTCTCAATGAAGGACTTAGGTGAGGCATCCCGCATTCTAGGGATTCAGATCTATAGAGATAGATCTAAGAGATTGCTTGGCCTAAGTCAGAGTACATACATTGATAAGGTACTCCTTCGGTTTGCCATGCAGAACTCCAAGAAGGGATTTCTGCTGATGTCACATGGCGTGAGTCTTTCGAAGACTCAAAGTCCCTCTTCTAGAGAGAAGAGAGACCGCATGGATCAGATCCCTTATGCCTCAGCCATAGGATCGATCATGTACGCCATGCTATGTACTCGACCTGATGTCTCGTATGCTTTGAGCATGACGAGCAGATACCAGTCAGATTCAGGTGAAAGTCACTGGATAGCGGTCAAGAATATTCTTAAGTACTTAAGAAGGACTAAAGAATATTTCTTGATATATGGAGGCAATGATGAGCTAGTTGTAAAGGGTTACAGTAATGCTAGCTTCCAGACCGACCAGGATGACTATAGATCACAGTCGGGGTTCATGTTTTGCTTAAATGGTGGTGCTGTGAGCTGGAAGAGTTCGAAGCAGGACACAGTAGCTGATTCTACAACAGAGGTCGTGTATATTGCTGCATCTCAGGCAACAAAGGAGGCAGTTTGGATCCGCAAGTTCATCGCTGAACTTGGGGTGGTTCCTAGCATCGCTGACCCAGTTGAGCTCTATTGTGACAACAATGGAGCTATAGCACAGGCGAAGGAACCTCGCTCACACCAGCGGACCAAGCATATACTACGGCGCTT
Organism: Zingiber officinale; assembly: GCF_018446385.1. Taxonomy (NCBI): domain Eukaryota; kingdom Viridiplantae; phylum Streptophyta; class Magnoliopsida; order Zingiberales; family Zingiberaceae; genus Zingiber; species Zingiber officinale. The sequence goes on from NC_056006.1 coordinate 45,673,484, forward strand.
CCATCTCATTCGAGAGATTATCGATAGAGGAGATGTGAAGATTTACAGAGTACCTTCAGAGGCTAACATCGCAGATCCCTTGACCAAGGCTTTGGCACAGAGGAAGCATGATGGTCACACTAGGTCATTAGGCCTTAGAGCCTATACTGATTGGCACTAGTGCTAGTGGGAGATTATTAGTAAGAGCCCTAGAGCCAATCATTTGATGATTGTATGGACTCATGTATATCATATTCTTGTATATATATTAAGGCGTTTGGTTTTTGGTTATTATGCTTATTTGTATTAGTGCTAGATAAAATAAGTATAGTAACGTCCTTGAGTAGAAGGTTCTTACCTATATCAATCGATTGGTTGAATCGATAGTGAGATGATATAGGGAACACTACTCTAAATCATTCCTAGTCGAGTATTAACATTCAGGGACAATGTTAATACAATAAGACTAGCATGTAGGTCAGCTCGATGACTTGATCTCACAAGTCATGGATATAGAGATATCAAGCTGACACATGGGTATGCATTAGAGAATGTATACTGAATGACCCGTCATGAGAAAGTATCATGGATCGTTATATGAGTGTCATATACTTTCTCATGTGGCTATTAGTATGACTATTAGTCCTTAGACCTGAAGTCACCATGGATCCCTACATAAGGAGTTATGTAATTTAGTTTCGTCAAACGTCACCCGTAACTGGGTGGACTATAAAGGCGATTACTGGGTATATAACAAATTATGCAGAGGGATGTGAGTCATGTAGATGGGATCTATCCCTCCTATATGACGGGAGAGACATCGATATTCTTGATAGAGTGAGACCACGAAGTGTATGGCCATACCCAAATGAGTCAATATGAGATATTGAGCTTATTTGATTGAGTGAGTCTACTCGGAGTTCAAGATTTAGATTGGTCAGAGGATGACACGGTCTATGCCTCACATTGATCAATCTAGATGTCTAGGATAGAAGGACACTTGTCACATATTGTGAGGAGTCACAATTAGTAGTCACAAGGTGATGTTGGATCTCAACATTTCTTGTAACTTAGGTAGCAATGATGTATTGCTAGATGCCGCTCATTGCTTATGTTTCTAAAAGAGTTTATAACATTGCCAACGTTACAAGAACCTATTGGGTCACACACAAAGAACATGTGCATGGAGATTAGGTTCATATGATTAACCAATAGGATTAGATTCATATGATGAATCAAAGATTGGATTCAAATTAGACTTATTGAGTTAAACTCAATTAGATTTAATTGTTGAATTAGTCTAATTTAAATTTGATTCATGAGTCAATTTATATTAATGAATTGAGATTCATTAAATTAAAATTGACTTGAATCAAAGGTTGGATTTAACTCAACAAGGAAGAAAATTGGTCATGTTTGACTTGACCAAATGGAAGTTGAAACATCAAGTTTGACTTGATGTCTTGCCACATCATCATGAAGGTTGACTCATCCTACTTGGTATGACCAATCTAGCCACATCATTAGCCACATCATCTCCTCATTTAATGGTGTGCCACCTCATGGAGGTTACACACCAAATGCATTAATGTGGCCGGCCACATTAATGTGGGAGTTACACTAGTGTGGCCGGCCACACTAAAGGAAAAATGGGTTTTGTCTTGTGGCAAAATTAAGTGTGGTAAAATGCTTCTTCTTCCTTGTGTGCTTCTTCCTCTCTCAACCTTGCTGATGGTCGTGGGTTTCATGGAGGAAAAGAGGAGTGTGAGTTAAATCCAAAGTCTAAGGGAAGGTGAAAGTCACAAAGGAGGGAATCAAGAGGTGTACATGTGTTTCCTCTTCTATATTCTCTCTTTTCTCACCTTTTAGATCCAATCTGAGAGCCCTAGAAAGTGCTAGCACACTTGTGGGTTCTCCTCTCCATCTTTGAGTGGTAGAAGACCACTCCTTGTTCGTGTGGATACCGCTAGAGGACCGTTCGCTTGACGGTCTCAAGATCCGGCTACCTTTGGACGTTGCGGGATTGCGAAGGGCACGCATCAAGGGTAAATGTTTTTCCCTCATAGATCTAAGAGTCGATCGTGTTTTAAACTCGTACTCGTATTTTTCGTTCGGTTTTACCTTGCACGAGATCCGTGGCTTGGGCGATTCGGGGTTTTCGCGACGCGAAAAGCGATTTTCGCGGCCCGAAAAACCCAACACTTGGCACCAAGCTATTGTTCAGTACTGCCTTCCACCCTCAGACCGACGGACAAACAGAAAGGGTAAATCAAGTACTAGAAGACATGCTACGGACTTGCGCCTTAGATTTCAAAGGGAGTTGGTGCCGATATTTAAGTCTAGCGAAATTCGCCTACAACAATAGTTATCAGGCTACTATTGGAATGGCACCCTACGAGGCTCTGTACGGAAGGAAATGTAGGTCCCCTATATGCTGGTACGAAGGTGGTGAAAAGAAGGAGATGGGAGTTCAAACAGAATTCATTGACAACACCACCCGTGCTATACAGAACGTCCGCCAAAGAATAGAAACAGCTCAGAGCCGACAAAAGAGTTATGCAGATTAAAGACGAAGGCCCTTAGAATTCAGTGTCGGAGATGCAGTGTTCCGTAAAGTAGATCCTATGAAAGGAGTGATGAGGTTCGGAAAGAAAGGAAAACTAAGCCCGCGTTATGTAGGCCCATATCAAGTTCTGAAAAGAGTTGGCAAGGTGGCTTACGAACTAGCGCTACCTCAGGAGATGTCAGCTATCCACAATGTGTTCCATGTTTCGATGTTAAAGAAATGTATTCCGAGTACAGACCAGGTGATCGAACCACAAACCGTACAAGTGCAAGAGGATCTAAGTTACGTAAGGAGACCGGTACAGATATTGGATCGAAGCATCAAAAGACTAAGGAACAAAGAGGTACCATTGGTAAAGGTCCTGTGGCAAAATCAACGGTTCGAAGAAGCCACATGGGAGCGAGAAGACGACATGAGACAAAAGTATCTGAAACTATTTTAAGTTCGAGGACGAACTTTTATAAGGTATGGGGGACTGTAACGCCCATAGAGTACTTAGCAAGATTTTAGATATTGTTTTTTTTATCATGAATAAAAATAGGCCTTATGTGTAAATTTGCAAAAATAATAAAATAAAATAGAACCAAAAAGAGATGACCAGGGTTTGAACCATGGATCTCTTACTAGATATATGCATGTGTTAACCAATAGACCAAGAGAAGTTATTGTTAAAGAGAGAGGTGACAATATAGTTATAAGTAAGAAAAGAGCTTTTTCATTGAGAAAGAGAAGTTAGAGTTGCCCTCTTCCTCTCAAAAGAAAAGAGGATTCTTGCTTCCTCTTTTCATTAAGGAGAAGTAAAAGAAAGGAGAAGGAAAAGTACATTTTCCCTTCCTCCTCTCATGATGAATAAAAGGGGAAATTAAAGAAGAAAATTCATTTTCTCCTCTTCCTCCTTCCCCCTCCTCCTCACCGTGACCAAGAGCCTCTCCTCACCTCTCCTTGCCGAAATCCAAAAACAAAGGAGGACTCCTCTCTAGGAAGGCTCCACAAGCAAGATTTTCTCCCAAAGTAAATCAAACAAGGAAGTAAGTATTCCCTCATCTGTGGTACAAGTCGCTTACGATATTTTCGAAAGATTAGAACACTTGAAAATAAAAATAAAAAGAGAATACACCATGCTCATGGATCTTATTATGTTAGGATATGAATTTAGTTAAAGATTTATGTTGGCTGTTGTTTAAGCTTGATCTTCTTCTTAATATGTTTATTGACCTTCTTCTAAATAAGGTTCGGCCATGATGAATTTTTAGGGTTCATGAAGCTCCAAACCTAATATGTATGCTAATAGACTTCCTTATGATATGTTATGAAATTAGCTAGGTATTCATATTTATATGTTGCTAAGAAGTTTATTTCTTGTTTTATGATGTTTCGGCCATGATGGAGTTTTAGGGTTTCATAAAGCTCAAAACCAACTTTAGCATGCTCATAGACTTCTTTATGATATGTTATGGAATTAGCTAAGTATTAATGTTTATATGTTGCTTAGAAGTTTATTTCTTGCTTGAGGAAGTTTCGGCCATGATGGGGTTTTTAGGGTTCATGAAGCTCCAAACCAAACTTAGTATGCTCATAGACTTCTTTATGATATGTTATGGAATTAGCTAAGTATTCATGTGTGTATGTTGCTTAGAAGTTTAATTCTTGGTTTATGAAGTTTCGGCCATGATAGAGTCTTAGGGTTTCATAAAGCCTAAAACCTAATCTAGCATGCTCATAGACTTCTTTATGATATGTTATGAAATTAGCTAGGTATTCATGTTCATATGTTGCTTAGAAGTTTACTTCTTGTTGTATGATGTTTCGGCCATGATGGAGTTTTAGGGTTTCATGAAGCTCAAAACCTAATTTAGCATGCTCATAGACTTCCTTATGATATGTTATGAAATTAGCTAGGTATTCATGTTTACATGTTGCTTAGAAGTTTATTTCTTGCTTGATGAAGTTTCGGCCATGATGAGGTTTTAGGGTTCATGAAGCTCAAAACCTAATTTAATATGCTCATAGACTTCCTTATGATATGTTATGAAATTAGCTAGGTATTCATGTTTACATGTTGCTTAGAAGTTTATTTCTTGCTTGATGAAGTTTCGGCCATGATGAGGTTTTAGGGTTCATGAAGCTCAAAACATAATTTAATATGCTCATAGACTTCTTTATGATATGCTATGAAATTTGCTAGGTATTAATGTTTATATGTTGCTTAGAAGTTTAATTCTTGCTTGATGAAGTTTCGGCCATGATGAGGTTTTAGGGTTCATGAAGCTCAAAACCTAAATTAGTATGCTCATAGACTTCTTTATGATATGTTATGAAATTAGCTAGGTATTCATGTTTATATGTTGCTTAGAAGTTTAAATCTTGCTTGATGAAGTTTCGTCCATGATGAGGTTTTAGGGTTCATGAAGCTCAAAACTTAAATTGGTATGCTCATAGACTTCTTTATGATATGTTATGAAATTAGCTAGGTATTCATGTTTATATGTTGCTTAGAAGTTTAATTCTTGCTTAATGAAGTTTCGGCCATGATGAGGTTTTAGGGTTCATGAAGCTCAAAACCTAAATTAGTATGCTCATAGATTTCTTTATGATATGTTATGAAATTGGCTAGGTATTCATGTTGTATGTTGCTTAGAAGTTATTTCCCTTCTTATGAACTTTCTGCCATAACTATAATCTAGGGTTCAAAAAAGTTTAAACTTAACTTAGCAAGCTCATGGATTCCCTTATGATATGATATGAAGGTAGCTTGGTATTTTTACGCTTATGTAGAACTTAGTTTCATGCTTTTAATGGTTCGGCCACAATTAAGTTACAAGGCCTAGGAAGCTTAGAACCTACTACTTATGCTCATGATATTCTTTATAGTTTATGACATGAATTTGATTTAAGGTTCACATGCTGATATGTCATTGTAACTTAAAACCAAGCATGGTGACTCTCGGCCACCATAAGAAACTAGGGTTAGAGACCCAATTATGACCTTGCTAGGTGTCTCACATACTAGGATAAGAACTAGGAGATGCTAGTAAATGTTTTCCATGTATGATTATGGTTGCCTGCGATGATTTATATACATAATTAAGGATGCTCATGAATTATGCATGATGATGACTCTTATGATATGCTTTATGCTTAAGTATGCATGCTTTATGACAAGACAAGTAACATGACTATTTATGTATGTTTAAGAATTATGCATGAAATGATTCTTATGATGACAATGTACCCAAGCATGTATGATTTCAAATATGTGGCATGTTCATTTATGTAAGCTCATGAACCAAGCATGATAATGGTTTTATATGATGGCTATGTGCCCAAGAATGTATGCCTTATGATATGATAAGAAAAATGGCAAAGATTTGCTTCCCTTAAGATTGGGATTAAGAGCACTCTTCATGTTAAGACAAGAGTATGACATCTATGATGATATGATATGACAGTTATGATGATATGATATGCATGACATGTACTTTACTTTGAATGGCTTGTACCAAGGGTGGGCTCCATAAGCTCCTCTAGACCGACGGACTATGAACGGGTCTAGTAAAAAGGGATGGGCTCCTTAGTACGCCCCTAGGCCGACGGACTATGAACGGGTCTAGATCCCTAGTAGGTTCGGGGCTAGCTACCCTATCCTAGGGATTGCACGCATTTATGTATGTATATGGTACAAGCCGGGCCCTCTTGACGATGATATTATGTTTAAGTATTAAAAGATATGTTTAAAGACATCTTGCACTCGACATGGCATATGTATTAAAAAGGACATTTTGCATAATGCACCCATTCACATATGACATGTTTCTTTTATGATTCATATGACCTGATGATATGTTATGTTTCTTATGATTCACCTCACATGATCTCTTTATTTATGATATGTTAGGATCATGGTTTATAATGATATGTTATGATAAGAAACTATGCTCACATTACATATTGTTAGATGATTATGTCTTCATTGATGATATGCTTATATGATTATGCTTTGAGATACGGTTTTTGTGAGTAGGAAAGGATCTTACTAAGCCTGTGTGATCATAGCTTACTTCCTTGTACCACAGATAAAGGCAAGGGATGGATGACTTAAGGGAGTTGCAGGAGAGGCAAGGAGGTGTGTGTGGCAGTGGCTCGGCTAAAACAAATAAGTCCTGCTATGATATTTTGTTATGTTTGACATGAACCATTTGTATTTATGTTACATTCCAGTATAACTTCATGACATTTCCGCTGCTTTATGTTACTAGAAAGAAATTTTAAATATGCATGTATCCTGGAATAGTTAAGTAAGTAAGTAGCCCCGTCCCTTTAAGTAGCAGGGAGGGCGGGTGATACACTCGGCCCGTCATTCTTCTTCGGAAAGCAAGCCCAAAGTAGAGGGATTAGGATTGGACTTGCGAGCAAACAACCATTTTTCTCCAAGATTATTGACAAAAGACTTAGTCATAGCAGAATTCTTGTACATAAAAGCTGGAAGAGAGCATCAGCTGAAATACAGAGGATAAACACCATTGTCAAAGAGGTATGATAATCAGTAAAGACAAAGTGAAATAATTATACCCACCAAAGGAACTATCCAAAGGAGTGTCAATGTTGCCTATCCCGAAGGGAAACATCAATCCCTCTTCGATTAAATGCGGCAAACTGAATTTTGCTCCTCGCAGTTTGGGTAGAGCAGAAGCAATAGAGGGATCGTTAAGAAGATTGTGGGTGTCAGGAAGCGGAGGTAAATCATGTATCCATTGGATAGGAAACGGAGGGGGAGAAGGGAGACGCATGTAGAAAAATTTACGATACCATTCATCTTGAGGAGGAATGCGGTTAAATAGAATGGCCTTGGGATAAGACTAGAACTTAAAAACACCAACATCTACTCGGCGAGGAGTGAAGAAGTGATGAAAAAGACGGGGAGACAAGGGGAAATCTAACAGTTTTGATACCCCAATGAAACTCATTAGAATAGAAAAATATTGAGGGACAAACTTGTTAGTTAGAGCCCTAGAGCCAATCATTTGATGATTGTATGGACTCATGTATATCATATTCTTGTATATTAATAAAGGCATTTGTTTGGTTATTATACTTATTTATATTAGTGCCAAATAGAATAAGTATAATAGCGTCCTTAAGTAGAAGGTTCATACCTATATCAATCGATTAGTTGAATCGATAGTGAGATGATATAGGAAACACTACTCTAAATCATTCCTAGTCGAGTATTTGCATTCTGGGACAATGTTAATACAATAAGACTAGCATGTAGGTCAGCTCGATGACTTGATCTCATAAGTCATGGATATAGAGATATCAAGCTGACACATGGGTATGCATTAGAAAATGTATACTGAATGACCCGCCATGAGAAAGTATCATGGATCGTTATATGAGTGTCATATACTTTCTCATGTGGCTATTAGTATGACTATTAGTCCTTAGACCTGAAGTCACCATGGATCCCTACATAAGGAGTTATGTACTTTGGTTTCGTCAAACGTCACCCGTAACTGGGTGGACTATAAAGGCGATTACTGGGTATATAACGAATTATGTAGAGGGATGTGAGTGATGTAGGTGGGATCTATCCCTCCCATATGACGGGAGCGACATCGGTATTCTTGATAGAGTGAGACCACTAAGTGCATGGCCATGTCCAAATGAGTCAACATTAGATGTTGAGCTCATTTGATCGAGTGAGTCTACTTGGAGTTCAAGATTTAGATTGATTAGAGGATGACACGGTCTATGCCTCACATTGATCAATCTAGATGTCTAGGATAGAAGGACACTTGTCATTATTTTGTGAGTAGTCACAATTGGTAGTCACAAGGTGATGTCGGATCTCGACATTCTTGTAACTTGGGTAGTAATGATGTGTTGTTAGATACCGCTCATTACTTATGCTCCTAAATGAGTTTAGGGCATTGCTAATGTTACAAGAACCTATAGGATCACACACTAAGGACAATTAGATGGTGATTAGGTTCATATGATGAACCAAGAGGATTAGATTCATTTGATGAATCAAATTGGATTAAGAGTAATCCTAATTGGGCTAACTTGAGTTCGACTCAAGTTGATTCATGTGTTAAATGAGTCTAATTTAGATTTTGACTCATTGAATCAATTTAATTTAATGAATTAGATTCATTATATTAAGTTGGCTCGAATCAAATGGTTGGATTAGATCCACCATGGTAGAGATTGAGTCAAGTTTGACTTGACTTGAGAAGGAAGACCAAAGGTCAATTTTGACTTGACCTTTTGCCACCTCATTGGTGAGTTGGCATTAGGTGGACCAATAATGATGTTCCACATCATCATGGGTGCCACCTCATGGAAGTTACAAAGCCACTCTCTTAATGGTTTCATATTAATTGCAATTAATGCAATTAATTTGTGAGTTTTTGAAAGTGGCCGACCACTTGGTTTTGGGGTGTGAATTGTTTTTCCCATTCAAGTGATGTAACTCCTTCTTCTTCCTTGTGTTCTTCCTCTCAAGCTCTCCCTTTCCCTCTCCTCCTTCTTTGGCCGAACCACATAGGTGCTAGCACACCTTGGTTTTTGGTCACCTCCATCTAGTGTGTCCATGTGGATACTTCTAGAGGACCGACACTTGACGGTCTTGAGATCCGGCATCATTTGGACGAGCGGGAACGCGAAGGGCTTCGCTTCGAAGGTATAACTTTCATCTAGTGTAGATCTAATGTTTTACAAACTCGTACAAGAAAAAGTTTTTCGAAAAGTTTTGTTTACGAATCTTTGCACGGATCTACAGCTTTGGGTGACTCGGGGTTTCCGCGACGCGAAAAAGCGGTTTTCGCGGCCCGAAGAACCCAACAAAACTGGTTGAGCGGGATATCAAAATAACGGTTGACATTACAGAAAAAGGGTGAAGGGGAAATCTAAAACCCTATAAGACTTGGTCCCTGAAGATAGAGATACATCCTAAGGGGGGAAGATGTGGACCCTGATGAGGAGCGGGGCGGATGATATAGGAAGGAAAACCATAGGTTGCCTGTAAGTCCACTTCTTCTGTATCTGTGAGGTTGGAAGAGCATGAGAGAAACCACGCAGGAGAAGAAACCGCCATAGGGAGAGGCAATCACAGAAAAAGGAATCAAGAAAGAAGACGAAAGATGGAGACGAGAAAACTGCGTAAACCCTTATCTCTCTTTTGGCCCTGTGCTAAAACCCCTAAGTTGAAATGGAAAAAGGGAAAAATGTGAGTAAAAGGTGCTTGGAATATCAATAGTCATAAATGGGTAATAATATTAAAGAATAAAATCAAGAGAAAGAAGTAAAGTTTAAAAAGCTACCTCGGAAAAGGTGTGAGTTTCCTTAGAAGTATTCTTAGGAAACCCTGACAAGGACAAATAGAAATTTGTACAGTAACTATAAGTTTAAGGCGTGGGTGTAATAAAATGGAAGTTGAGCATCAGATATTAGTTAATAGACGAGATCCATAGATAAAAATCGGACGGTTTTGATGAATCGGTCGAGATAAAGATCACTCAAAATATATTGACCAAAGGCTCATTATAATAAGGCCAATAATATACACTATAATAGAACCCCGTGAGACTCAATTACTATGTGAAAAAAAAAGACATGAAGACACAAGGGTAAACCGATCGAGTAAAATAAATCGACCAATATTAAGGATAGCATAATAAAGCTGTGTTAAATCGGGCGAGATATGAATAAACTATGAAATATCGGGCGATATTTATCGATCCTAATATATATATCGACCAGTCATCAAGAAATGAGCTGTTGGGAAAGATGGTATGATGACAAACTAAGCAACATTGAACACATTCATACAGAATAGATAACTAGTGAGGGTAAGCCGATCAATTAAAAAAGATCGACCAATATTAGGAATACCATGGTAGAAATATGTCCAATCAGGTGAGACATAACTAAGCTATAAAATATCAGGCGGTATTTATCAATCTTAATATATACCAATCGATCATCAAGAAACGACCCGTGGGGAAATGTCGTGTTATGATAAACCAAATAGCATTAGATACATTTACATAAAATAGATAGTTATCCTGAGAAAGAGTAAGATTAACAACCTTAGGGGATAATCAAAGTCACACGAGCTTATCAGATCATCATTACATAATCTCAATAACTTGAATTTAAGTTAGAGTCAGCCTAGGGTACAGATCAGGGGGTTTGTTCTCAATCAGTCTGCGCCTATTTAAGAAATTAGGAGGAGGGTCACGAGATAAGTAACTCTCTTCTCTTAATTACTGAATTACCCCTTGAGCTCCTTCAGTAAAAGCAGATAGGATGGACCTCACGATCGGTCTGTTGAATTCGGGAGACTCAATCATGGAAGTGGCTCGTTCTTTGTAACGAACATCCTCGTTCCCCTTGTAGACTACCAACACCATCTGAGAGGTCTTTAATTCATCTTCTTTAGCAGAAACCTCGGCTTTAGCTGAATCAAGGAAGGTGGTCAGAGATGCTACCTCATCCTCTTTCAGTTGCAGGGCTTTGAGCATCTTAGTCAATTCTGCTTCATAATTATCTTTTAGTTCGCCAAGTTTTGAAGTCAGTTCCTGGTTGAGGTCCGTAGCCAGTTTAAATTGTGCTTCAAGACTTTCCATCTGAGCCACAAGCTGTTTCTTGGCGGCAGCAGAAAACGCAGCAGAAGATAACTCAGCAACCTCTTGTTTCAGCTTATCATTTTCAGATCTCAGCCTCTTATTCTCAGCGTATAGGTTGTGTAATAGTCGAGAAAAACCCATATTTTCTATCCATCGCTGGAAGTACAACAGAAAGCCATAAGATATTGGTTGAGAAATAGAAAATAGGCGTTAACAAGCATATACCTGATTCTCCTTATGAGAGAAGCGATCAATTGCCTCAGGAATAGAGAGCTCTTCAAAAAGGGGATGAACTTCATCCCAAGAATTGGCAAAAGAACCCCCTAATAATATGGGAAGAACAGGAATGTTCGAGGAACCAATCGAGAAGGAAGAAGTAGGAATAGAAGGGGGAGCAAAGACTAAGTAGGAAGAAGACGAGGAAGGTAAAGATCCAGAAGTTGGTATAGATAGAGGAAAAGTAAAAGAAACATCCCCAGAAGCGCTGGCACTGGAGAAAGGCGAGGCAGGAAAATTAAGAGAAGGATAAAGCTCCGCCAGCATTGGCTCATCGGAAGGAAAGTCAGCCGAAGCAAAGCCTTCTGAAACCAACTCATCAGCAGGAAGAATAAGCCTCCTTTTTGAAGGAGGAGCCCTAGTTAGTTTACGCCCTGGATGCTTGCCCGTGGAAATTTCAGTTATCAATTTACTGGGGCTATCAGGAGATGTGAGTTCGATTATAGGGAGAGCAGTAGAAGAAGAAATGGAAGCAGCTGCTGGAGAAGTAACAATGGGTACAGGATTGGGAAGGACCTCCACAGAAGGGTCTCTAGGAGCTCCAAGAGCTTCAAGAGCACCCAAAGAACTAGACACTTCAGCCAAAGGAGCTGGATCTTCGATTGGAGGAGGAAGAGCAATTGCGACCAGAAGTTCAGTCTCCTTGGCGCGAAGTATGCCCTCTTCCACACGTAGTTCTTCGTCAATCAAAGCATCATAAAAGCTATCCACTACAGAAAAAAGAACAACAGTTCAGTCGGTTAAAAATAAGGAGAAAGAAATAGGGTATTACCTAAAGGAACTCGAATATCAGGTCTGACAGGGCTTAAACCAAACAAGTATAGGAGATCAACCCGTAGCCACTTAAGAATGGAAATCCGATGATTTAACAATTTCTCACAATAGAGGGGGAAAGAAGGATGAAGATGAAACTCCTTGACATCGGGAAAGGGGGGCAAAAAAGATTTCCAAGCATGAGACCAAGGAATAGGTCCTGGAAACTTTAGGAAGAAAAAATGAGATTTCCAAGCTTTGAGAGATGAAGGCATACCCTCAAAAAGAACCATTTTAGTTCGTGAATGAAACAGGAAAACACCCGGTTCTGAGCACTTGGGATAAGAAAACATGAAGAAATTTTGAGGAGTAGGAGGAATATCCCATAGACGAAACAACATGTAAGTACCGCATAGATAATGAAATGCATTAGGGGCGAACTGCTGCAAAGGAATATCAAAGTACCGACTTATTTCAATCAAGAAAGGAGGAATGGGGAACCTTAAGCCCGCTATCAACTGGTCCCTGAAAAAAGTCACGCAGTCATCAGGGGGACGATGAGGCCGATCATTCGGTGTTGGGATTATGATGCTATATTTCTTGGGAATTTCTTATTGACGACGGATGGATAATCTAGCATTCTTATCAAAGGTAGAAGACATATGAACATACCAAGGAGCAATTGCTTCCGCAGCCATGAACAAAAGTATAGGCTAGTGAAGCAACAGATTACTTACTGAAGACAAGAGAAGAGATCGTCGAGAAACGGTGAGCCCGGGATATGGTTGAAGGCAACAACAAGAAAAGAACTCCAGACAAGGAAAAAGAAATGACAAGGTTTAAAAGGAGACGAAGGGTTTAGGGTTTAGAAGACACACAACTGTCGTTAGATCAAAACATTTTTGCAGCAGGCGCGGAGGATCAGAATAGAAAGGCAGAAGACCCACGTGACGTGGCGGTCAGAAAAAGTGCGTGTCATACCATCATAAAAACATTTATATCAGAAGTGACAGGTCGGATCACGCTAGGGTTGGTAGCGTCTCGGGGTACATTTTCAACATTCTCTCACTTGAAGAAGAACCAATCACTAGCTAGGAAGCTTCGAAAGAAGACGTGAATAACTGGGTATAATAAAATAAAAAGGACTAAACTTTTGACTAAACTCAGGCTAAAGATAAAAACATTTAAGGATGGAGATTTAGGCGAGTGACAACTTTTAAATTAATATCCTTATAAAATATAAACTAATATTTATGAAAGTAGTTTTATACTGATATAACTATGATTATGCTAGATAGGTATAGTGTTGACTGTGATCAATGAGACAATATTGGCTGGTATAACATTAGTTATAATGTGAAGATGTTCCGACAGTTAAGATAGCCTTAGCTATAATAATGACACCCAAGATACACCAAGGAACGATGAATGCCACATCACAGTTAATCTGGTAAATTATAGAAGGATTCAATAGAACCACTTAATTCGACACAAAAGTTTGTTTTTACACTCAGAATCTGATCAGGATACATGACATTACATTTTCCCTCAGAACAGTAAAACCTCAGCTAGATAACAAATATTACAAACATAAACTCTTAGAATGTTCAAAAAATTTCAATCCCACTGGAATCAAACTTACCACGGAGCGGAGATAGAGATAGCTCACTTCGTCCAAGCTTGTCAAGGCTCATATGTGGCAATATGCTGCCTAGGACGAAGAAAGCAACAAAAACAGAAAGGCTCAGAGGCAACGAGATAGGGAATCATTTATTCATTCCATCATGGAAAAGTAAATGTAAAAACCACTTCCCCTCTCAAGCCCTCTGAGCTCGGCAAGTGAAGCAACCAAGTATAGCCCAAGGGTAGCATGTGCTGTGCCCTTCACATAGCACCCTTGGGTCATTTGGCTGCCCCTCTATGAGTAGCAAAAATCTCTCTGAAGTTCCTTGAGTCCTTCAGAGCATCGGCATCTTTGGATGAAAAATCTGAGATGTGAAGCTCCATCTCTTAAGACAATCCCTTGAAACCCAGAGATAGCCGGAGCAAAAATCTCAATAAACTCATATATAGATCTCACCTGGTCCAACAAAAGTCACCCCCAAAGGGGAGGATCTGAGACCATAACCTTAGCAATAAGAGATGACAAGGAAGGAAAAGAATTGGAATGGGTGGTGGATGAAGAGAAGGTTGTAAGCCTATTTAAAGAAGCAAAAGGCTCACAGGATCACTATACTTGGTTTAAAGAGACAGTGGCACACAAAATCTGTGAGGTCATTTCAATATCTGGAGCAGAGTCACGGGTAGGAAAAGACAAGACCATACTTATGTCTAGTCAGTTGTCTACACCTCCTTCGACTAGACTTGAAGGGAAAGCTAGTGATATGGGTTAAGTTTTGTGGGTCTCCCGATAAGGAAAGAAAAGGAGGAAGGAAAAGCAAAAGAGATAGGCTAATATCGGTCGGGACATACCTTCATGATGAAGGTAGGGTAATATCGGTCAGGACATACCTTCATGATGAAGGTAGGGTAATATCGGCCGGGACATAACTTCAGGAAGGAGGTAGGCTAATATCGGTCGGGACATACCCCGATAGGAGGTAAGCCTATATCGACCGAAATACGCCTCCCAGGAGAAAGACCTATATACTTTACAGGAAGTAGGCTAATATCGGTCGGGACATACCTTCATGATGAAAGTAGGCTAATATCGGCCGGGACATAACTTCAGGATGAAGGTAGGCTAATATCGGCCAGGACATTCCCCGATAGGAGGTAAGCCTATATCAACCGAAATACGCCTCCCAAGGGAAAGATATATATACTCTAAATGGAGTAGGGTAATATCAGTCGGGACATAACTTCAGGATGAAGGTAGGCTAATATCGGCCAAGACATACCCCGATAAGAGGTAAGCCTATATCGACTGAAATACGCCTCCCATGGGAAAGATATATATACTCTCTAAGTGGAGTAGGCTAATATCGGCCGGGACATAACTTCAGGACGAAGGTAGGCTAATATCGGCCGGGACATACCTTCAAGGGGAGAGCCAGTACGGGTCGGTCGATCAATACCTTGGAGAGATACTAGATAAAATGTAGTTTATTAATATAAAAGGATACAAATAGAAACTGCATGAAGCTACATGAGAAAGGATCATAAATGAATATTTCAAAGAAGATAATTAACGAGGATATCTGTAATATGTAAATGCATGATAGGTGTTATATATTTTGGCGGGAAATATGCTCCCAGATTATTTTGCAGGTACTAAACGACTACGAAGGTACATCTGGGGTACAAAAAAGATTCCTTAAAAGTCATTTACCATAAGTATGCCGCTGACGTCATGTCATAACAAACTCTAACAAATCGGGGTCCACTTCATGACTACGGAGGTTATATGAAGTGGTATAAAAAGGGGAATCCTCTCCGTTGGCCAGGTAAGTTCACATCATCGCGCACATTCATAACCCTAATTTTCCAACTACTGTTCATCTTCTTCCTCCTTCTTCCACACCGAAAGAGATCACTGACTTGAGCGTCGGAGGGCCTAGCCAGGGATTCCCACCCCAGTCTTAGGTCACTGACGGTAGTGTTGGTTGGTCTCTTGTGCTCAGGAAGTCTTGGAAGCTTCGGATCTGGGTTTTTCCTCTTCAGATTTGGATTTCTTCTTCGTCATCGGGTCTTTGTGTGAGGAGGACCTTCGGTGACTCTGTTTTTCCTGATCCGCTTTGGGTTTCCCGAATCGGTGTTCTACGAGTATTATTCTTCATCAGCGTAGTGGGTTTTCTTCTTCCGGATCTCTGTCTTGTTCAGCTTCTCAGACAGGATCAATAATAAAAAAAAAAAAGCACTGCATTCTTTTTTCTTGCAATTTAAATTCTTCATTGTCTTTCTTGTTCTTCATATAGCGTTTTATTTCTCGTCTTTAATTCTTCATTTTTGTTTTTTCTCATAATTTTTTTAGATATCCATGAGCACTAACATGTCAAGTAGGGCCTTAAGAGGTTTCTCTGCATCCATTTTTGCAAGATTTTTATCTCCTATTGTGCAGCCTCATATTGAAGCAGAAAGTTTCCAACTAGACCCAGAGTTAATTTCCATGATACAAGGTCACAAATTTAGAGGAGAAGCATCAGAAAGTCCTTATCTGCACCTTGAGACATTTCTAGAGCTTTGTGATATGGTGAATTGTGAAGGAGTATCAGCAGATATATTTCGATTGATGGCATTTCCTTTTAGCATCAAGGATAAAGCAAGGACTTGGTTATATTCTCTCCATCCTCAAAGCATCACAAGTTGGGAACAATTGTAGCAGCAATTTCTGAATCATTTTTTTCCTCCAAGCAGAATAATCTACATGAGGAGTTGCATCATAAATTTTGCTCAGGCACATGGAGAATCAATATTTGAAGCATGGGACAGATTCAAGAGTCTACAGAGATAGTGCCCTCATCATGGTTTAGAGAAATGGATGATTCTACACATATTCTATAGGGGGATTTCTTTTTCAGATAAGTATTTGTTAGATTCATCAGCTGGAGGGTCTTTTATGGACAAGAGTATAGAAGAAGCTTATACATTAATTGATCAAGTGGCATTGAACCTCCAAGGATGGTCGAGCAAAAGTTGGATGGAATCTCCCTCAGAAATTCAAGAAGTACAAACCATATATAAAAGAGAGCCTGTCAAACAAAATGCAGTTCAACCACCCAAGAATGTCAAAATTCAGAAGTCATAGAATGAGGAGTTCAAACATTTGGGGGAAAAGATTAATAGCATAGTTTCAAAATGGTTCAAGGAAGACCTTCCTCCTACACAGACAAGATCTAGTGTAACTGATAATGATATTAAGTTGAGAAGTGGCAAGAATCATGAAGAACTTTTGAAGAAAGATTTGTTTAAGATTGAGGAGAAGAACAATAGAAGACCTCAAGAACTCAGTTTCATTACTCCAAGAAGTTCCCAAAGGCCACAAGTACCTTTTCCTCAACGGTTGATGGCACCAACACTAGATAAGCAAGCTGGACCTCCTCCACAAGCTCAAAGGGAGTATGAAAAAAAGGAAGTACCTTTCCCAAGACCTGCACTAAAGGTTCCTTTTCCACAAAGGCTAGTGAGGGTCAATGAAAACGAAGACTTTGGCAGATTCTGTGACACCAATATGGTTGAGTGTAGATTTCTGGACGTATATGAAGATGAGGACTCTTCAGATGATGATTGTGATGATAATGCAGCAAACAATAAGTTTTAAGATCTACCTTCTGGGTTTACAGGGTGTTATGATGAAATTGAGTTTTCGGATGATGAATATGATGTGGTAGATCAACTTGAAACTGTAAATGAACTTAGTGATCCTCCTATAGATGATTCTCCCACTGAGGATATTGATGTTGGTTTATTTTTTGATGCTTTTGTTGATGATGATAATATTGAAGAATGTGTAGGGAGCTGTGTTTTGGAAGCAACATCTCAAGAATCACCTCCTTCGATCACACAACTAATTGATGATATGGAATTTGTAAGAATGGAATTGGTTGATGATAAATGTGTAGGGACTTTTGCAATGGAAGCGAAGCCCCAAGAATCACCACCTTTTATAGCATCAACACCTGAGCCAAAGCCAGAACCATCATTTTCTTCAGAGGAAGTCACATCCACAGGTTTAGTAGTTTCAAGTATTACTCAGCAAAGCAAGGTTAGTATTTTTTGTGATCCTTTGAAAAACATTATAGAGGTACCCATCATTGACTTTATTGGATGTGATTCAGTTTTTATTTCTTATTCTGCTTATTTTAATATGGTTATGGTTCCATCTTATCTAACACGTTTGTGGGAGATTTGTATTTCTTTTGCTTGTGCATATTTCACTTGGGCTGCTAATTGGAAGTTCAATCTGAAGCGTCTTCGACCACCTGAAAGAACTTCAAAGAAGACGAAGATGGAAAGAGCGATACCTCATTTTTCAACTCCTACATTGAAAGCTCCCTCCATAATAAGAGCCCTTGGTAGGAGGGTGTTGAAATATCTTACCCCTCTAAGAGCGAGATTTCGATGAATCCAATGAGGTGGTCGAGCTAATGACCTTAAATAAGCGCTTCTTGGGAGGCAACCCAAGATTCAAAGATTAGGAAGAGCATGACTCTCTGATGGAGAAGTCAATGAGTTGGGTGTTTTCACGCATCATTTGGTAATTTATTTTATTTCAAACCTCTTCCTTATTCCATTTTTTTCATTGGGACAATGAAAGATTTAAGTCTTGGGGGGGGGTGTATGGTAGTTCTGTTAAATATCTGCTTAGTTACATCAACATCAATCCTCACATTACCGCTGACTTGTCTGATAGTAAAATGACTAGCATTTTCTTAGTCCATGTATTGTCCAAATAGTGTTAGTATGTTTGGTGTATCTCCTTTCTCTCTCTTTAGTAGCATGAAATAAGCTAAGTATTGTATGGAGTTTTGTATAAGTTTTGGCCTGACCTTAAGAATCTTATTTTCACTACACTTAAGTACTTAAACTTGAATGGTAGATATACTTTTGAAATAGTTATGATTCATCCAAATTGTTTAGTACTTTTATTACCATGATGATTCCTTATTTACATTTTGGTTACTAGATAACCTCTGATCATGGAAGCTCATTTGGAAAAATCTAAATCCCAACATATGCATCGCATGTGTAATAAGTGCTACACCTCTATAGCACCAAAAGTACAAAAAAATATATAAAAAAAAAAGAAAAATAAATAAATAAGGGAAAAAAAATAATTGTCATGAATGGAAACTAACAATTCACCCCTTTGAGACCGCGTTAGGTTATTGGGAAAATAAATGTTATGTTTCTCTTGATTCCGAGAAGTACCCTTTGAGACCTTGTGTAATTTAAGGAAAACGAACCAAGTGAACCAAGTGTGTGGCAAGTAAGTGTCTATCACCGGGAACATTAGAAACTCAATTGTATGATGACTTAACTAGGGCAAAAAAATTGAAACTTGAAGAGTTTGAGTTACTTACTGCACCGAGCACAAAGAACTTATGCTTAGGCCATATTTAGGTTACTCCACAATCATGTTTATCAATGAAACTAGTTGATAGAGTTAGGCGAATGCACTAGGGATTATGATACACTATAGGAACGCATGAACATAGTTTGTATCATTTTGCTTGAGAACAAGCAAAGGTTTAAGTCAGGGAGTGTGATGTGCGTAAATAGTATGATTGTTTATACATGTTTTAACGTACATTCACTTGCTTTATACGTATATATTACTTGCATGATCGCCTCTTTTAGCATGTATTCACCATATATACTCTTTTGTTCGGATATCTACTCTTTGTTTGGTTTTGTGTTGACAAGGATAACTTTTGGAGCGAAAACGGTGATTGTCGATGCACCAGAACAAAGCAGAGAGCATGGTCGTGTGGCCAATCCAGAGAGGGATCAGAGCATGATCGTGCGACCCTGCACAGACGTGCCTCACCACCAGCAACCAAGCAAGGGATGGTGGTGCAACAATGCACGGCCGTGCCCCCATGATAGTGGCCAAGAAACACACGGTCGTGCCAACATTCCAGTGGAGAGAAAGGTCACGGTCGTGTGAATCCACACGATCGTGTAACCTCAGCAGAGACGAAGATGTTGGGTTTTTCGGGCCGCGAAAATCGCTTTTTCGTGTCGCGGAAACCCCGAAAGCCCCGCCACCAGATCCGTGCGAAGAAAAATAAAACAAAAATACGAGTACGAGTTTACAAACTCTAGATCTACACTAGATAAGAGTGTTACCCTCGATGCGATTCCCTTCGCTATCCCGCTAGTCCAACGGTTTGCCGGATCTAGAGATTGTCAAAGTAGACAACTCTCTAGAAGTATCCACATGAACACAAGAAGGAAATCACCAAACTAAAGTGTGCTAGCACCTTAGTAGGGTTCGGCAAGATGAGGAGAAGAAGAGCAAGAAGAGAGAGCACTAGGAGGAAGAAGATGTGAATGAATACAATTGAATGAAAAATTCATTCATTCACATCAAAAGTGGCCGGCCACATTCATGGAGTTGTAACCCCATTTTTGCATTAAGTGTGGACATTAAAGAGATTTGTAACCTCCACGAGGTGGCATACACATGTGCTAAACATGATGATGTGGCACCTCATCATTGGCCACTTAATGCCAAGTCACAAATGATGTGGCATAAAGTCAAGTCAAACTTGACTTAATCTCTCTCATGGTTTATCTAATCCAACCATTTAATTCAAGCCAATTTAATATAATAATCTAATTCATTTAATTAAATTGATTCAATGAGTCATAATCTAAATTAGACTCATTGAACACATGAATCAACTTGAGTCCAACTCAATTAGCCCAATTAGGATTACTCTTAATCAAATTTGATTCATCAAATGAACCTAATCTCCATCTAATTGTTCTTAGTGTGTGACCCTATAGGTTCTTGTAACGTTGGAAATGCCCCTAAACCCATTTAGGAGCATAAGTAATGAGCGGTATCTAGTAACACATCATTACTACCCAAGTTACAAGAATGTTGAGATCCAACATCTCCTTGTGACTACTAATTGTGACTCCTCATAATATATGACAAGTGTGCTTCTATCCAAGATATCTATATTGATCAATGTGAGACATAGACCGTGTCATCCTCTAATCAATCTAAATCTTGAACTCCAAGTAGACTCACTAAATCAAATAAGCTCAATATCTCATATTGACTCATTTGGGCATGGCCATGCACTTCGTGGTCTCACTCTATCAAAAATATCGATGTCGCTCCCGTCATATAGGAGGGATAGATCCCATCTACATCACTCATATCCCTCTGCATAATTCGTTACATAACTAGTATGCGCCTTTATAGTCCACCCAGTTACGGGTGACGTTTGACGAAACCAAAGTACATAACTCTTATGTAAGGAACCATGGTGACTTCAGGTCTAAGGACTAGTAGTCATACTAATAGTCACATGAGAAAGTATATGACACTCATATAACGATCCATGATACTTTCTCATGGCGGGTCATTCAGTATACATTCTCCAATGCATACCCATGTACCAACTTGATATCTCTATATCCATGACTTGAGAGATCAAGTCATCGAGTTGACATACATGCTAGTCTTATTGCATTAACATTGTCCCTGAATGTTAACACTCGACTAGGAATGATTAAGATTAGTGTTCCCTATATCATCTCACTATCGGTTCAACTAACCGATTGATATAGGTGAGAACCTTCTACTCAAGGACGCAATTATACTTAGTTTATTTGGCACCAATACAAGTAAGTATAATAACCAAAAACAAATGACTTTATTTATATATAAGAGTATGATACAACAAGTCCATAATACAGTCATCAAATGATTGGCTCTAGGACTCTAACTAACAATCTCCCACTAGCACTAGTGTCAATCAGTGTAGGCTCTAAGCCTCAATAACCTAGTGTGACCATCATGCTTCCTCTGTGCCAAAGCCTTGGTCAAGGGATCTGCGATGTTAGCCTCTGTAGGTACTCTGCATATCTTCACATCTCCTCTCTCGATAATCTCTCGAATGAGATGGAAGCGCCGTAGTATGTGTTTGGTCCGCTGGTGTGAGTGAGGTTCGTTGGCCTGTGCTATAGTTCCATTGTTGTCACAATAGAGCTCAATAGGGTCAGTGATACTGGGAACCACTCCAAGTTCAGTGAAGAACTTGCAGATCCAAACTGCCTCCTTTGCTACCTCTGATGCAGCAATGTACTCGTCCTCTGTCGTAGAATCAGCTACTATGTCTTGCTTCGAACTCTTCTAGCTCACAGCACCATCATTAATGCAAAATACGAACCCTGACAGCGATCGATAATCATCCTGATCAGTCTGGAAGCTGGCATCACTGTAACCCTTTACAGCTAGCTCATCATTGCCTCCATATATCAAGAAATATTCTTTAGTCCTTCTTATGTACTTAAGAATATTCTTGACCGCTATCTAGTGACTTTCACCTGGATCTGACTGGTATTTGCTTGTCATGCTCAAACCATACGAGACATCAGGTCGAGTACATAGCATGGCGTACATGATAGATCCTATGGCAGAGGCATAAGGGATCTAATCCATGCGGTCTCTCTCCTCTCTAGAAGAGGGACCTTGAGTCTTCGAAAGACTCACGCCATGTGACATCGGAAGAAATTCCTTCTTGGAGTTCTGCATGGCAAACCGAAGGAGTACCTTGTCAATATATGTACTCTGACTTAGGCCAAACAATCTCTTAGATCTATCTCTATAGATCTGTATCCCTAGAATGCGGGATGCCTCACCTAAGTCCTTCATTGAGAAGCAACTCCCTAGCCAGGTCTTAACAGACTGAAGCATAGGGATGTCCTTCCTAATGAGCAGTAGGTCATCCACATACAATATGAGGAAGACAACTATATCCCCTACAATCTTCTTGTAGACACAAGGCTCATCTTCGTTCTTGAAGAAACCAAACTGTTTGATAGCATCATCGAATCGAAGATTCCAGTTCCGAGAAGCTTGCTTTAGTCCATAAATGGACCTATGCAGCTTGCATACTCTGCTAGTATGCTGTGGATCTACAAAACCCTCAGGTTGTGTCATATACACATCCTCGAGCAGGTTTCCATTCAGAAACGCGGTTTTGACATCCATCTGCCATATCTCATAGTCATGGTAAGCTGCAATAGCAAGCATGATCCGAATGGACTTAAACATCGCTACTGGAGAAAAGGTTTCATCATAGTCAATACCATGAATTTGCTTGAAACCTTTAGCTACCAAGCGACCCTTATAAATAAGTCCATCCATGTCAATCTTTCTCTTAAAAACCCACTTACACCCAATGGGTTTTACCCCTTCAGGTGGATCAACCAAAGTCCATACTTGGTTGGTGTACATGGATTTCATTTCGGATCTCATGGCCTCTAGCCATTTCTCGGAATCTGGTCTCATCACAGCTTCTTGATAGGTGGTAGGCTCATCCTCTATGAGTACAACGCCATCATGGTCAGACAAGAGAAATGAGTATCTCTTAGGCTGACGACGTACCCTATAAGACCTACAAAGAGGTATATCTACTTGAACTGGTCGTTGTTCCTCAACTCTTTGTGGAACAACATCATCCACAACACTTTGTGGTTCCAGTTCAACTTCCATCGAGGCTTCAGTGCTATGGTCCGCATCTTGAACTTCTCCAAGATTGAACGTACTCCCACTAGTCTGTTGGGTTCTTCGGGCCACGAAAACCGCTTTTCGCGTCGCGGAAACCCCGAATCACCCAAAGCCGTAGATCCGTGCAAGGAAAATTTACAAAAAACTTACGAGTATGAGTTTACTATCTAGATCTACACTTAGATCTACATGTTTAGAAATTTACCCTTGTAGCGAAGCCCTTCGCGTTCCCGCTCGTCCAAACGGTGCCGAATCTCGAGAGTGTCAAAATAGACACTCCTCTAGAAGTATCCACATGAACTAATTAGGTGGAGAGAAACTAAACAAAGGTGTGCTAGCACCCTTGATCAGCCATGGCAAGAAGAGGAGAGGGAGAGCTTGAGAGGAAGAAGGAAGAAGAAGCACCCTTGAATGAAAAATGAAATTCACATTCAAACCAAAGTGGACGGCCACTCTACATTGTGAAACTCCCAAATTAATTGCATTAATTGCAATTAATATGAAGCCATTAAAGAGAATGACTTTGTAACTTCCATGAGGTGGCACCCATGATGATGTGGAGTAACATCATTGGTCCACATCAATGCCAACTCACCAATGAGGTGGCATAAAGTCAAGTCTAACTTGACTTTTAATCTTCCTCTCAAGTCAAGTCAAACTTGACCAAATCTCTTCCATGGTTGATCGAATCCAACCATTTGATTCAAGCCAACTTAATATAATGAATCTAATTCATTTAATTAAATTGATTCAATGAGTCAAAATCTAAATTAGACTCATTAAACACATGAATCAACTTGAGTTGAACTCAAGTTAGCCCAATTAGGATTACTCTTAATCCAATTTGATTCATCAAATGAATCTAATCCTCTTGGTTCATCATATGAACCTAATCTCCATCTAATTGTTCTTAGTGTGACCCTATAGGTTCTTGTAACGTTGGCAATGCCCTAAACCCATTTAGGAGCATAAGTAATGAGCGGTATCTAGCAACACATCATTACTACCCAAGTTACAAGAATGTCGAGATCCAACATCACCTTGTGACTACTAATTGTGACTCCTCACAATATATGACATTGTCCTTCTATCCTAGACATCTAGATTGATCAATATGAGGCATAGACCGTGTCATCCTCTAATCAATCTAAATCTTGAACTCCAAGTAGACTCACTCGATCAAATGAGCTCAACATCTAATGTTGACTCATTTGGGCATGGCCATGCACTTAGTGGTCTCACTCTATCAAGAATACCGATGTCGCTCCCGTCATATGGGAGGGATAGATCCCATCTACATCACTCACATCCCTCTACATAATTCGTTATATACCCAGTAATCGCCTTTATAGTTCACCCAGTTACGGGTGACGTTTGACGAAACCAAAATACATAACTCCTTATGTAGGGATCCATGGTGACTTCAGGTCTAAGGACTAATAGTCATACTAATAGCCACATGAGAAAGTATATGACACTCATATAACGATCCATAATACTTTCTCATGGCGGGTCATTCAGTATACATTCTCCAATGTATACCCATGTGTCAGCTTGATATCTCTATATCCAAGACTTGTGAGATCAAGTCATCGAGCTAACCTACATGCTAGTCTTATTATATTAACATTGTCCCTGAATGTTAATACTCGACTAGGAATGATTTAGAGTAGTGTTCCCTATATCATCTCACTATCGATTCAACTAATCGATTGATATAGGTATGACCATCTACTCAAGGACGCTATTATACTTAGTCTATTTGGCACTATTACAAATAAGCATAATAACCAAACAAATGCCTTTATTAATATAGAAGAATATGATACAATGAGTCCATACAATCATCAAATGATTGGCTCTAGGGCTCTAACTAACAATCTCCCACTAGCACTAGTACCAATCAGTATAGGCTCTAAGGCCTAATGACCTAGTGTGACCATCATGCTTTCTCTGTGCCAAAGCCTTGGTCAAGGGATCTGCGATGTTAGCCTCTGTAGGTACTCTGCAAATCTTCACATCTCCTCTATCGATAATCTCTCGAATGAGATGGAAGCGCCGTAGTATGTGCTTGGTCCGCTGGTGTGAGCGAGGTTCCTTCGCCTGTGCTATAGCTCCATTGTTGTCACAATAGAGCTCAACTGGGTCAGCGATGCTAGGAACCACCCCAAGTTCAGTGATGAACTTGCGGATCCAAACTGCCTCCTTTGCTGCCTCTGATGCAGCAATATACTCGGCTTCTGTTGTAGAATCAGCTCGAACTCTTCCAGCTGACAGCACCACCATTAATGCAAAATACGAACCCCGACTATGATCTATAGTCATCCTGGTCGGTCTGGAAGCTAGCATCACTGTAACCCTTTACAGCTAGCTCATCATTGCCTCCATATATCAAGAAATATTCTTTAGTCCTTCTTAAGTACTTAAGAATATTCTTGACCGCTATCCAGTGACTTTCACCTGGATCTGACTGGTATCTACTCGTCATGCTCAAAGCATACGAGACATCAGGTCGAGTACATAGCATGGCGTACATGATCGATCCTATGGCTGAGGCATAAGGGATCTGATCCATGCGGTCTCTCTCCTCTCTAGAAGAAGGACCATGCGTCTTCGAAAGACTCACGCCATGTGACATCGGCAGAAATCCCTTCTTGGAGTTCTGCATGGCAAACCAAAGGAGTACCTTGTCAATGTACGTACTCTGACTTAGGCCAAGCAATCTCTTAGATCTATCTCTATAGATCTATATCCCTAGAATGCGGGATGCCTCACCTAAGTCCTTCATTGAGAAGCAACTCCCTAGCCAGGTCTTGACAGACTGAAGCATAGGGATGTCCTTCCCAATGAGTAGTATGTCATCCACATACAATATGAGGAAGACAACTATATCCCCTACAACCTTCTTGTAGACACAAGGCTCATCTTCGTTCTTGATGAAACCAAACTGTTTGATTGCATCATCGAATCGAAGGTTCCAGCTCCGAGAAGCTTGCTTTAGTCCATAAATGGACCTATGCAGCTTGCATACTCTGCTAGTATGCTGTGGATCTACAAAACCCTCAGGTTGTGTCATGTACACATCCTCGAGCAGGTTTCCATTCAAAAACACAGTTTTGACATCCATCTGCCATATCTCATAGTCATGGTAAGCTGCAATAGCAAACATGATCCGAATGGACTTAAACATCGCTACTGGAGAAAAGGTTTCATCATAGTCAATACCATGAATCTGCTTGAAACCTTTAGCTACCAAGCGACCCTTATAGATAAGTCCATCCATGTCAGTCTTTCTCTTAAAGACCCACTTACACCAAATGGGTTTTACCCCTTCAGGTGGATCAACCAAAGTCCATACTTGGTTAGTGTACATGGATTCCATTTCGGATCTCATGGCCTCTAGCCATTTCTCAGAATCTGGTCTCATCACAGCTTCCTGATAGGTGGTAGGCTCATCCTCTATGAGCATAACGTCATCATGGTCAAACAAGAGAAATGAGTTTCTCTCAGGCTGACGACATGCCCTATCAGACCTGCGAAGAGGTATGTCTACTTGAACCGGTTGTTGTTCCTCAACTCCTTGTGGAACAACATCATCCACAACACTTTGTGGTTCCAGTTCAATTTCCATCGAGGTATCAGTGCTATTGTTCGCATCTTGAACTTCTTCAAGATCGAACGTGCACCCACTAGTCTTTCTAGAAACAAAGTCCCTTTCTAGAAAGACCCCAGTCTTTGCCACAACTACCTTGTGCTGACTGGGAATGTAGAAATAATATCCCTTAGTTTCCTTGGGATATCCAATGAAATAGCACTTGTCGAATTTGGGTCCTAATTTGTCTGAGACTTGACGTCGTACGGAAGCCTCACAACCCCAAATCCTCATGAAAGACACCTGGGCATCTCTCCCAGTCCATATCCTATATGGTGTCTTTATCACGGCCTTTGTTGGAACTCGGTTGAGTATGAAAGCTGCCGTGTCTAGAGCATATCCCCATAGATATGTGGGAAGATCTGTGAGACTCATCATAAATCGTACCATATCTAATAAGGTACGATTACTCCTTTCGGATACACCATTCCACTGTGGTGTTCCAGGAGGAGTGAGTTGGGATAGAATCCCACACTCAGCTAGGTAGTCACGAAACTCATGGCTAAGGTATTCTCCACCTCGATCGGATCGAAGTATCTTAATACTCTTGCCAAGCTGGTTCTGTACTTCATTCTTGAATTCTTTGAACTTTTCAAAGGATTCAGATTTATGTGTCATCAAATACACATAACCATATCTACTGAAATCATCAGTAAATGTGATGAAGTACCTAGAACCTCCTCTAGCTGCAACATTGAAAGGGCCACATACATCACTATGTATGAGTCCTAACAAATCAGTTGCTCTCTCGCTGTGCCACTAAAGGGAGTCTTGGTCTTCTTGCCTCGTAGGCATGACTCGCATATCTCATATGATTCAAAATCAAATGAGTCCAACAAACCATCCTTATGGAGTTGGGATAAGCGCTTGTCATTTATATGACCTAAGCGACAGTGCCAAAGGTAGGTTTGGTTCAGTTCATTAGACTTGAACCTCTTGGTATTTACGTTATAGATAGGGCTTTCAAGGTCTAGAATATAGAGTCCGTTCATCAGAGGTGCACTACAATAGAACATATCGTTTAAATAGACAGAACAACATTTGTTCTTTATTATAAACGAAAATCCTTTCTTGTCCAAACAAGAAACTGAAATTATGTTCTTAGTTAAGGCAGGAACATAACAACAATCATCTAATTCTAGTACAAGCCCAGAGGGAAGGGATAGATGATAAGTTCCTACAGCAATAGCAGCAACTCGTGCTCCATTGCCTACTCGTAGGTCTATCTCACCCTTCGTCAATGCCCTGCTATTTCTCAGCGCTTGTACATTAGTACAAATGTGCGAAGCACATCCGGTATCAAATACCCACGATGAAGAAATAGAGAGGTTGACTTCTATAACATGTATACCTGAAGTAGAAATCTTATTTCTCTTCTTCGTAAGATCTTCCAGGTATTCTTTGGAGTTCCACTTCCAGTGCCTTGATTGTCCTTGATATAGGTGACAAAGATGTTCAACCATATCGTAAGCACTCATCAACTCATGTTTCTTCTGAAGCTCAGAGTTCATGGTTGTGAGCATTAGATAGGACACATCTAATGCCTCATCTTGATGCTTCTTGTAAGCATCCTGGTCAGCTCGCGTGGCAGTGGCAGGAGGAGCCTCCGGAATGGGCTGCTCTAGAACGTACAGTTTACGTTCCTGAGTGAGAACTATTCTCAGGTTCCTGTACCAGTCCAGGAAATTTGCTCCGTTGAGCTTGTCCTTCTTAAGGACAGAACGCAGGGAGAAGGAATTCGTGTTCGACGTCATGGTTATCTACAATAGAAAATTTGCAGAAATAAATATCATATTCTTTTAAAATCATTTAATTAGGTCTTTAACTAAATGATGCTCCCACTAAATACTATAATTCTTGTGGGACAAGATCCACATCATACTAACCCTTGAGTTAGCTTTGGCTAATACGCCCAAGGCTTAGTATGATCGGTAGGTAACGATTACCAATTACATCTCTATGCAACTCTTATTTATAGGATCAAGATCCATATTTATATTAAAACTCGAGTTAGCTTTGGCTAATACGCCCAAGAGTTAATATAAACGTGATTTTGTCCTACCTTTCCAACTATTGGAAGAATGCCTATGGTTGACTCGATCCAACCGAGTAACTAGGAATACTCAATCTAATTAAGTTTGTATTCACCCATGCGTTGATAGGCGGGACCAAGATTGTCCCTCCGTACCCTACCAAGATAATATGTATTGCTCTGCTTTGGCAGATTCAACAATACATGTGATCGAGGTAGTGATAGGTATCACGGCACAGTTAGGCATTAGAGTTGAGTCGATTGAGATCTAATCTAATCGAAAAAGGATGCATCTTGTGCACGACTTAGATCTAATCTAATCACAAGGGTGCATCATGTGCACGACTTAGATCTAATCTAATCGTAATGCACTAATTAATTAACTACTTATTAAATATGCATCACATACACAAGCAATTAATTAATCTATTTGTGACTTAGTCATGGCCCTACTACGATCTTCTCAAGCCAATGAGAAGATCGACTGGTCAACCTAGGGTCAACAGCTTCTCCAAGCTTCTCCCTTTGACCACCTTGTGTTACTTGTGCCCGCCTCGGAACTCCGTCTCGTGTGGACCCTCCACCGCTCCAATTTGTACATTACAATTTGAAACTCGAGTTACAATCGAGTCTAAATTTAATTTACAACCAGAATATATGAGAAAGGCACGACGCGCAGGTCGCGGAAAAATAAAAACATACAACACGCGCAAACACATAACGGCACGCAGGCCGTATTATGAATTACAACACAATCCAATCATATTGGGTTTTTGGGCCATGACTATCACAAAATTAATATATAATTCAAAATTATATATTTTCATAATTTTCTATAAATTTAAAATTAATTTTTTTTTTACAATTTTTACGAGTAAACTTTCCCGGCGGTCCCGTTTAGCGCTTTTGGGCGCAATCGCGGAACGGATCCCCTTGCGGGGCCAGGGGCAGCGCCCCTACCCGCGATCTAACCATCGCGAGGGTTCCTTTGCGATCCTACAGTGCCTTAGCCCGCTGTCCCAAAACAATTTGGGACAAAACCTTTGAGAAGAATTTTCCCAGCGATCCCGATTAGCGAGTTCGGGCGCAATCGCGAAGCAAATCCCCTTGCGGGATTAGGGGGAGTGCCCCTACCCACGATCTAACCATCGTGAGTTGCTCCTAAGCGATCCTACAGCGCCTTCGCTCGCTGTCCCAAACGGATTTGGGTCGAAACATCACCGTTTTGGAAAAATCTTCCCGGTAGTCGAAGCCTACAAGCGTCTAAACACTTGTGCTTCGATTACTCGAGAAAAATACTCATAAAAACCCCAAAAACATAATTTTACAGAAAATTACAGAAACTATAGTTTTCATAAAACCAAAAACAAACTCGTATTCGCCTTGCACGTGGCTCTGATACCACTGTTGGGTTCTTCGGGCCACGAAAACCGCTTTTCGCGTCGCGGAAACCCCGAATCACCCAAAGCCGTAGATCCGTGCAAGGAAAATTTACGAAAAACTTACGAGTACGAGTTTACTATCTAGATCTACATGTTTAGAAATTTACCCTTGTAGCGAAGCCCTTCGCGTTCCCGCTCGTCCAAACGGTGCCGGATCTCGAGAGTGTCAAAATAGACACTCCTCTAGAAGTATCCACACGAACTAATTAGGTGGAGAGAAACTAAACAAAAGTGTGCTAGCACCCTTGATCAGCCACTGCAAGAAGAGGAAAGGGAGAGCTTGAGAGGAAGAAGGAAGAAGAAGCACCCTTGAATGAAAAATGAAATTCACATTCAAACCAAAGTGGCTGGCCCCTCTACATTGTGAAACTCCCAAATTAATTGCATTAATTGCAATTAATATGAAGTCATTAAAGAGAATGGCTTTGTAACTTCCATGAGGTGGCACCCATGACGATGTGGAGTAACATCATTGGTCCACATCAATGCCAACTCACCAATGAGGTGGCATAAAGTCATGTCTAACTTGACTTTTAATCTTCCTCTCTAGTCAAGTCAAACTTGACCAAATCTCTTCCATGGTTGATCGAATCCAACCATTTGATTCAATCCAACTTAATATAATGAATCTAATTCATTTAATTAAATTGTTTCAATGAGTCAAAATCTAAATTAGACTCATTGAACAAATGAATCAACTTGAGTCGAACTCAAGTTAGCCCAATTAGGATTACTCTTAATCCAATTTGATTCATCAAACGAATCTAATCCTCTTGGTTCATCATATGAACCTAATCTCCATCTAATTGTCCTTAGTGTGTGACCCTATAGGTTCTTGTAACGTTGGAAATGCCCTAAATCCATTTAGGAGCATAAGTAATGAGCGGTATCTAGCAACACATCATTACTACCCAAGTTACAAGAATGTCGAGATCCGACATCACCTTGTGACTACTAATTGTGACTCCTCACAATATATGACATTGTCCTTCTATCCTAGACATCTAGATTGATCAATATGAGGCATAGACCGTGTCATCCTCTAATCAATCAAAATCTTGAACTCCAAGTAGACTCACTCGATCAAATGAGCTCAACATCTAATGTTGACTCATTTGGGCATAGTCATGCACTTAGTGGTCTCACTCTATCAAGAATACCGATGTCGCTCCCGTCATATGGGAGAGATAGATCTCATCTACATCACTCACATCCCTCTACATAATTCGTTATATACCCAGTAATCGCCTTTATAGTCCACCCAGTTACGGGTGACTTTGACGAAACCAAAGTACATAACTCCTTATGTAGGGATCCATGGTGACTTCAGGTCTATGGACTAATAGTCATACTAATAGCCACATGAGAAAGTATATGACACTCATATAACGATCCATGATACTTTCTCATGGCGGGTCATTCAGTATACATTCTCTAATGTATACCCAAGTGTCAGCTTGATATCTCTATATCCATGACTTGTGAGATCAAGTCATCGAGCTGACCTACATGCTAGTCTTATTGCATTAACATTGTCCCTGAATGTTAATACACGACTAGGAATGATTTAGAGTAGTGTTCCCTATATCATCTCACTATCGATTCAACTAATCGATTGATATAGGTATGAACCTTCTACTCAAGAACGCTATTATACTTAGTCTATTTGGCACTAATACAAATAAGTATAATAACCAAACAAATGCCTTTATTAATATACAAGAATATGATACAATGAGTCCATACAATCATCAAATGATTGGCTCTAGGGCTCTAACTAACATTGTCTTTCTAGAAACAAAGTCCCTTTCTAGAAAGACCCCAGTCTTTGCCACAACTACCTTGTGTTGACTGGGATTGTAGAAGTAATATCCCTTAGTTTCATTGGGATATCCAATGAAATAGCATTTGTCGGATATGGGTCCTAATTTGTCTGAGACTTGACGTCTAACGTAAGCCTCACAACCCCAAATCCTCATGAAAGACACCTGGGTATCTCTCCCAGTCCATATCCTATATGGTGTCTTTATCA
Organism: Zingiber officinale; assembly: GCF_018446385.1. Lineage (NCBI taxonomy): Eukaryota > Viridiplantae > Streptophyta > Magnoliopsida > Zingiberales > Zingiberaceae > Zingiber > Zingiber officinale. The sequence goes on from NC_056006.1 coordinate 45,706,043, forward strand.
CGGCCTTGGATAGAACTCGGTTGAGTATAAAAGTCGTCGTGTCTAGAGCATAGCCCCAAATATATGTCGAAAGATCTGTGTGACTCATCATAGATCGTACCATATCTAGTAGGGTACGATTCCTCCTTTCGGATACACCATTCCACTATGGTGTTCCAGGAGGAGTGAGTTGGGATAGGATCCCACACTCAGCTAGATAGTCACGAAACTCATGGCTAAGGCATTCACCACCTCGATCTGATCGAAGTATCTTAATATTCTTGCCAAGCTGGTTTTGTACTTCATTCTTGAATTCTTTGAACTTTTCAAAGGATTCAGACTTATGTGTCATCAAGTACACATAACTATATCTACTAAAGTCATCAGTAAATGTGATGAAGTACCTATAACCGCCTCTAGTAGCGACATTGAAAGGGCCACATACATCACTATGTATGAGTCCTAACAAATCAGTCGCTCTTTCGCTGTGCCCACTAAAGGGAGTTTTGGTCATCTTGCCTAGTAGGCATGACTTGCACGTCTCATAAGATTCAAAATCAAATGAGTCCAGCAAACCATCCTTATGGAGCTAGGATAAGCGCTTGTCATTTATATGACCTAAGCGACAGTGGCATAGATAGGTTTGGTTCACGTCATTTGACTTGAAACTCTTGGTATTTATGTTATAGATAGGGCTTTCTAGGTCTAGAATGTAGAGTCCGTTTATCAGATGTGCACTACAATAGAACATATCTTTTAAATAAATAGAACAACATTTGTCCTTTATAATAAAAGAGAAACCTTTCTTGTCCAAACAAGAAATTGAAATTATGTTCTTAGTTAATGCAGGCACAAAACAACAATCATCCAACTCTAATACAAGCCCAGAGGGCAGAGATAGAAAATAAGTCCCTACAGCAACAGCAACAACCCATGCTCCATTGCCTACGCGTAGGTCCACCTCGCCCTTCGCCAATGCCCTGCTATTTCTCAGTACAAATATGAGAAGCACATCCGGTATCTAATACCCATGATGAAGAAATAGATAGATTGACTTCTATAACATATATACCTGAAGTGGAAGTCTCACTTCGCTTCTTCTTAAGATCTTCCAGGTACACCTTGCAGTTCCTCTTCCAGTGCCCTGTCTGACCGCATTGGAAGTAGGTAGCATCCTTGGCGACCCCTCCTTTAGGCTTCAGTGCCTTGCCTTTGCCCTTGGCTTGGGACTTTCCTTTGCCTTTGGGCTTGCCCTTGCCCTTGTGTTTCTGAACCATCAGAATAGAGTAGGGCTTTGCCTTCTTAAGGTTCAGCTCAGCAGTTCTTAACATGTTAAACAGCTCGAGCAGTGGCTTGTCAATTTCGCTCATATTGTAGTTTAGAACGAACTGACTATAGCTATCCGGCAAGGATTACAAGATCCGGTCAGTGGCCAGCTCTTGGCCAAGCAGGAATCCCAATCTCTGTAGGTTTACTATGTACCCAATCATTTTGAGTACATATGGGTCTACGGGAGCCCCATCTGACATCTTGCACTGAAACAGTGCCCTTGAGCTCTCAAATCTCTCATGCCTCGCTTGTCGTTGATACAGTTAACGAAGATGTTCAACCATATCGTAAGCGCCCATTAACTCGTGTTGCTTCTGAAGCTCAGAGTTCATGGTCACGAGCATTAGACAGGACACATCTAATGCGTCATCTTGATGCTTCTTGTAAGCATCTTTGTCAGCTCGCGGGGCATTGGCAGGAGGAGCCTCTGGAATGGGCTGCTCCAGAATGTATAATTTACGTTCCTGGGTGAGAACTATTATCAAGTTCCTGTACTAGTCTAGGAAATTTGCTCCGTTGAACTTGTCCTTCTCAAGAACAGAACGCAGGGAGAAAGAGTTCGTATTCGACGTCATGGTTATCTACAACAGAAAAATGTAGAAAATAAATATCATATTCTTTTGAATCATTTAATTAGGCCTTTAACTAAATGATGCTCCCACTGAATTCTATAATTCATGTGGGACAAGATCCACATCATACTAACCCTTGAGTTAGCTTTGGCTAATACGCACAAGATTTAGTATGATCGGTAGGTAACAATTTACCAATTACATCTCTATGCAACTCTTGTTTATAGGATCATTATCCGCAGTTATATTAAAACTTGAGTTAGCTTTGGCTAATACGCCCAAGAATTAATATAAATGTGATTTATGTCCTATCTTTCCAACCATTGGAAGAATGCCTATAGTTGTACTCGATCCAACCGAGTTAACTAGGAATACTCAATCTAATTGAGTTTGTATTCGCCCATGCATTGATAAGCGGGACCAAGATTGTCCCTCCGTACCCTACCAAGATAATATGTGTTGCTCTGCTTTGGCAGATTCAACAACACATGTGATCGAGGTAGTGATAGGTATCACGGCACGGTAGGCATTAGAGTTGATGCGATTTAGATCTAATCTAATCGTCGATGTGTATCAAATACGAGATAGATCTAATCTAATCGAAAGGGTGCATCTTGTACACGATTTAGTTCTAATCGTTAGACACTAATTAATTACTAATCATGCATCACATACACACAAGCAATTAATTAAATTAATTTGTGATTAGTCATGGCCCTACTACGATCTTCTCAAGACAATGAGAAGATCGGATGGTCAACCTAGGGTCAACAGCTTCTCAAGCTCCTCCCTTTGACCACCATGTGTTGCTCGCGCCCTCCTCGTAACTCCATCTCGAGTGGACCTTCCACGGCTCCAATTTTGTTCATTACAATTTTGAAACTCGAGTTACATTCGAGTCTAAACTAATTTACAACAAGAATAAATAGAGAAAGGCACGACGCGCAGGTCGCGTATCAAAAATACAGCACACACAATCACATGACGGCACGTAGGCCGTATTATGAATTACAACACAAAATATACCAATCCAATTGGGTATTTTAGGGCCATGACTATCACAAATTATACATAATTCTAAATTATGTATTTTCTATAATTTTCTACAATTTTAATACCAATTTTTTACAATTTTTACGAGTAAAAATTCTCGGGTGTCCCGTTTAGCGGTTTTCGGGTACAATCGCAGAACGAATCCCCTTGCGGGGCCAAGGGCAGCGCCCCTACCCACGATCTAACCATCGCAAGTGTCCCTTAGCGATCCAATAGCGCCTTATCCCGCTGTCCCAAAAAGATTTGGGGCAAAACCTTGCCGTTTTGGAAAAAACTTCTCGGTAGTCGAAGCCTACAAGTGTCAAAACACTTGTGCTTCGTTTCTACGAGAAAAATACCCATAAAAACAATAAAAAACCAAAATTTACAGAAAGTTACAGAACCTATATTTTTCATAAAAAAACAAATTAAACTCATACAAGTCTTTGCACGTGGCTCTGATACCACTGTTGGGTTTTCCGGGCCGCGAAAACCGCTTTTTCGCGTCGCGGAAACCCCGAAAGCCCCGCCACCGGATCCGTGCGAAGAAAAATAAAACAAAAATACGAGTACGAGTTTACAAACTCTAGATCTACACTAGATAAGAGCGTTACCCTCGATGCGATGCCCTTCGCTATCCCGCTAGTCCAACGGTTTGCCGGATCTCGAGATTGTCAAAGTAGACAACCCTCTAGAATATCCACACGAACACAAGAAGGAGATCACCAAATTAAAGTGTGCTAGCACCTTAGTAGGGTTCGGCAAGATGAGGAGAAGAAGAGCAAGAAGAGAGAGCACTAGGAGGAAGAAGATGTGAATGAATACAATTGAATGAAAAATGCATTCATTCCCATCAAAAGTGGCCGGCCACATTCATGGAGTTGTAACCCCCATTTTTGCATTAAGTGTTGCCATTAAAGAGATTTGTAACCTCCATGAGGTGGTACACACATGTGCTAAACATGACGAGATGACACCTCATCATTGTCCACTTAATGCCAAGTCACAAATGATGTGGCATAAAGTCAAGTCAAACTTGACTCTTCCTCTTCCTCTCAAGTCAAGTCAAACTTGACTTAATCTCTCTCATGGTTGATCTAATCCAACCATTTAATTCAAGCCAATTTAATATAATGAATCTAATTCATTTAATTAAATTGATTCAATGAGTCATAATCTAAATTAGACTCATTGAACACATGAATCAACTTGAGTCCAACTCAATTAGCCCAATTAGGATTACTCTTAATCCAATTTGATTCATCAAATGAATCTAATCCTCTTGGTTCATCATATGAACCTAATCTCCATCTAATTGTCCTTAGTGTGTAACCCTATAGGTTCTTAACGTTGGCAATGCCCCTAAACCCATTTAGGAGTATAAGTAATGAGTGGTATCTAGAAACACATCATTACTACCCAAGTTACAAGAATGTTGAGATCCAACATCACCTTGTGACTACTAATTGTGACTCCTCACAATATATGACAAGTGTCCTTCTATCCAAGACATCTAGATTGATCAATGTGAGGCATAGACCGTGTCATCCTCTAATCAATCTAAATCTTGAACTCAAAGTAGACTCACTAAATCAAATGAGCTCAATATCTCATATTGACTCATTTGGGCATGGCCATGCACTTCGTGGTCTCACTCTATCAAGAATATCGATGTCGCTCCCGTCATATAGGAGGGATAGATCCCATCTACATCACTCACATCCCTCTGCATAATTCATTACATACCCAGTAATCTCCTTTATAGTCCACCCAATTAAGGGTGACGTTTGACGAAACCAAAGTGCATAACCCCTTATGTAGGGAACCATGGTGACTTCAGGTCTAAGGACTAGTAGTCATACTAATAGCCACATGAGAAAGTATATGACACTCATATAACGATCCATGATACTTTCTCATGGCGGGTCATTCATTATACATTCTCCAATGCATACCCATGTGTCAACTTGATATCTCTATATCCATGACTTGTGAGATCAAGTCATCGAGTTGACCTACATGCTAGTTTTATTACATTAACATTGTCCTTGAATGTTAACACTCGACTAGGAATGATTAAGAGTAGTGTTCCCTATATCATCTCACTATCGGTTTAACTCACCGATTGATATAGGTGAGAACCTTCTACTCAAGGACGCTATTATACTTAGTTTATTTGGCACCAATACAAGTGAGTATAATAACCAAAAACAAATGCCTTTATTTATATATAAGAGTATGATACAACAAGTCCATAATACAATCATCAAATGATTCGCTCTAGGACTCTAACTAACAGAAGAAGGCCATGACCATGCAACCTCACACGACCATGTGACTCAATCCAAAAGGAGGTCATGTGAGGGCGTGTGGATTCCACACAGCCGTGCGACGAAGAATGCAGGCTATGCCACGCCAAAACAGAACCGTGCTGAATTCTGGGCAAACTGCAGACCGTTCGTAAAACGGCCATAACTTTGCGCTCCTTTGGAGTTTTGGGATGTTCTTTATAACGAAATGTAGCTGACTTCAAGAACTACAATTTTACTTCAGATCCAACAGAGAAAAAGAATTTTTTTTCCCATGCTAAATGGCACAGTCGTGCCTCCCAACCGCGGGTTCAACTGGACCTCCGCCCAGACCGCAGACCAAACATCGAACCACCATAAATTTCGACTCAGTTAGACATAGGGCTCGATCCAAGTATCAAATTAAATATAATTTCAAGAGCTACAACTGTTAGCTAGAGCCCTAGAGTCAATCATTTGATGATTATATTTTGGACTTGTTGTATCATATTCTATATAAATAAAGGCATTTGGTTTTTGGTTATTATACTTACTTGTATTTGTGGCAAATAAACTAAGTATAATAATGTCCTTGAGTAGAAGGTTCTTACCTATATCAATCGATTGGTTGAATCAATAGTGAGATGATATAGGGAACACTACTCTTAATCATTCCTAGTTGAGTATTAACATTCAGGGACAATGTTAATGCAATAAGACTAGCATGTAGGTCAACTCGATGACTCGATCTCACAAGTCATGGATTTGGAGATATCAAGTTGACACATGGGTATGCATTGGAGAATGTATACTGAATGACCCGCCATGAGAAAGTATCATGGATCGTTATATGAGTGTCATATACTTTCTCATGTGGCTATTAGTATGACTACTAGTTCTTAGACCTGAAGTCACCATGGTTCCCTACATAAGGAGTTATGTACTTTGGTTTCGTCAAACGTCACCCGTAACTAGGTGGACTATAAAGGCGATTACTGGGTATGTAACAAATTATGCGGAGGGATGTGAGTGATGTATCCCTCCTATATGATGGGAGAGACATCGGTATTCTTGATAGAGTGAGACCATGAAGTGCATGGCCATGCCCAAATGAGTCAATATGAGATATTGAGCTCATTTGATTTAGTGAGTCTACTTGGAGTTTAGGATTTAGATTGATCAGAGGATGACACGGTCTATGCCTCACATTGATCAATCTAGATGTCTAGGATAGAAGGACACTTGTCATATATTGTGAGGAGTCACAATTAGTAGTCACAAGGTGATGTTGGATCTCAACATTCTTTTAACTTGGGTAGTAATGATGTATTGCTAGATACCGCTCATTACTTATGCTTCTAAATGAGTTTAGGGGCATTGCCAACGTTACAAGAACCTATTGGGTCACACACAAAGAACAAGTGGATGGAGATTAGGTTCATATGATGAACCAAGAGGATTAAATTCATGTGATGAATCAAATTGGATTAAGAGTAATCCTAATTGGGCTAATTGAGTTGGACTCAAGTTGATTCATGTGTTCAATGAGTCTAATTTAGATTATGACTCATTGAATCAATTTAATTAAATGAATTAGATTCATTATATTAAATTGGCTTGAATTAAATGGTTGGATTAGATCAACCATGAGAGAGATTAAGTCAAGTTTGACTTGACTTGAGAGGAAGAGGAAGAGTCAAGTTTGACTTGACTTTATGCCACATCATTTGTGACTTGGCATTAGGAGAACTAATGATGATGTGCCACATCATCACATGTGCCACCTCATGGAGGTTACAACTATTCTCTTTAATGGCCTCCACATTAATTGTGATTAATGTGAAGGGGGTTACACCACTTGTATTGGCCGGCCACTTGATGGAAAAGGAGAAGTTTTCTTTGTTGGATCGAGTCCACGCTAGAGGGGGGGTGAATAGCGTTCGTGGCTATTTCTTTCGATTCGTAAAACAAATGAGTAAAAGCGCAGCGGAATGAAGAAATAACAAACACAGAGAGACAAGGAGATTTACTTCGTTCGGAGCCTAAGGCGACTCCTACTCGAAGGCCCGCGATCCTTGATCGCTTTCCGTGGGCAACAACTATAAGCACGATAAAAACATTACTGACTAATTACAATTCAAAGCAGTAAATAGATTATACGGACAACAAAAACGAAATATGAAGCTCCGGGTTGTCGGGGTGTCGTTGCAGCACTTTCTGGATCGAGTCGTTAGCAGCTTGTTGCAGAGAGATTGCTTAGAAGATTGTTGTCTTTGAAGCTGCACCTCGACCCTTCTTTTATATGAAGTTCCGGGCGCCTGGATCCCTTCCGGGTGCCTGGAGTGTGACGTGGCCAACCAACCAGGATGCTCCATGTGGCGAAGTCGCGGCAGGGATAAAGTTTGGTCCCGGGCGCCTGGACCTGTTCCAGGCGCCCGGATCCATCCCGGGCGCCCGGACAGCCTTTTTCTAGCAGGATCCTCACCTGCAAACAAAGGTTAGTCCGAGAAAAACCCCCTGCAAGACAGTGTTAGAATAAGATAAAACATTGTAAAGAAGAATTGACAGTCTTCGGACTGTCCGAGTCTGACTTCGGATTTCCTGCCGGAAATCCTAGGTCGACCCGACGCCTACTGTTCCCTCTACGGGGAACGCGTCCTCACCTACTCCACTCAGGAGATTTACCTGTTGCCAGTCGATCCTCCAGATTGACTGGACTTTTGCGTAGCACTCGATGCTTCCGGACTTCCTGCTGGACATCCGCTTCCCGGCTAGTCCAGTCTTTCACCTGGTTCGCGACACCAGGACTTTCCACCTAGGGTTACCACCCCCTAGGATTTTTGCCTGAAGCCATCGACCTGCCAAGACTTTCCACATAGGGTTACCACCCCCTATGACCTAGGGTTTCCACCCCCTAGGGTTTTCCACCTGCCTAACCGCAGCTAGGACTTTCCTGAAATACTCATTCAAACATGTTAGATCACACACTAACTTAACTTTGAATCCTTTGCCATTATCAAAACTAAGGTTCGATCGTCGGATGCTTCTGCACCAACAATCTCGCCCTTTTTGATAATGGCAACCGAAATTCAATGTTAAGTAAAAATTATGCAGTTATATATAAGCACAAGAAGCGTGATATAAAAAATAAGCATAAACATAGCTCCCCCTTAATACAGGCTCCCTTTAAAACATTTTCTTAGAATTTCTATTTTATTTCTTTCTTTGAATTTCTCTACTCTCCCCCTTTGCCATATATCAAAAATGAGCTAGTTTTGAAAAACTTAATTTTTCAAGACAGAATTTAGCAGAAAACACTTTGACTTAGGCAAGGAGCAAGTGTAAGGCAACACCTTAGAATAGCAATATTCAAGGAAGGTTTTTAAAGAAAATTTTCAAGGAAGGTTTTCAACTTCAGAAATTTAACAAAGTTTTCCACTTCAGAAATTTTCTGGAAGAAAAAATGTTCAGGTTTTTAAAGAAAATTTTCAAGGAAGGTTTTCAACTTCAGAAATTTAACAAAGTTTTTCACTTCAGAAATTTTAAGCAACATTTTCAGCTTTAAAGATTTTAAAAAAAAATTCTTGAAAGAAAATATTCAGGTTTTTTAAGAAAATTATCCAAAGGAAAAAACATTTTTCAAAGCTTTAAAAACTTGACGGTTTTTCGAAGAGGTTTCAGCTTAAATAACTTTTTAAGAAAATAATTCAGAATAGAGGATACTAGAAAATTTGGAGAAAGGTTTTGAAAGGACTGCTTTGACATGTGTTTCAAAATTCTTAAGGTAAAGGAGAAGTGATAACCTTGATAGAATGTAATTTTGTTTTAGTAAGGTATCAGAGCCCTACAGTCCTAGGATGAGTAAAGATTTGTTTTGATCAGGTATCAGATCCCTTAAGTACAGACATGCTAAAACTTATTATTTTCTTCACCAATTGTCTAACCGTTTAGCTACTTGCTGATTGCCTAGAGGGCAACAGTGTTCACTTGGTTAGTCAAGTCAAGTCAATTGATCCAGTTAGATTGTACTAAGGCTGGAAGACTTGATTTGATTACTGTTAATTATGTATTTAACTCCCAGACTCATATTGATGCACAGAAATAAGCATTCTTGAGTCCAGGCTGTACCCTATGCATCTCACACCGTTATATGTTTTACAAACACAATCAAGGTAAACCTAGGTGTTTGTGAGATGCTTTGGCTGAGTCCTGGGGGAACATGATTTCTAGGGTCAAATCACTAAATCCAACTTTCGAAAGTCTAGCAAAGTGGGGATTTTGGAAAATCAGTTTTGCCTAGAAGTTATAAAAAAAATAAGTAAGAATATAAAGTTATAGTATCTATTCTACCCAACACATACCTATTTGTCTTCTAAGTGAGCTGAACTCAAGTTCAGGTAAGGGTTTTGTAAAAATGTCAGCTAGGTTTGATTTTGACTCAACATAGTTGAGTATAATATCACCCTTAGCTACATGATCCCTTACAAAATGATGCTTCATCTCTATATGTTTAGTCCTTGAGTGATGAATTGGGTTTTTTGTTAGATTTATTGAACTTATATTATCAATTGAAAATTTTGTTTTATTATATTCTAGTTGATAGTCTTTAAGAGTGTGCATCATCCATAGCAATTGAGATGCGCATTCACCTAAGGCTATATATTCAGCTTCAGTGGTAGATAAAGCAACACAATGTTGCTTTCTACTTGACCAACTTACAAGACATTGCCCTAGAAATTGACAACTGCCACTTGTGCTTTTTCTATCTAACTTGCATCCAGCGTAATCTGAGTCAGAATAGCCAAGAAGGTCAAGGGTGCAAGTTCTAGGGTACCAGAGTCCTATATTTAGAGTACCTAAGTATTCTTTTAACATAGGTTAAGTGTGACTCTTTTGCACAGGATTGGTATCTTGTACACATACCTACAGCAAACAATATATCAGGTCGGCTTGCAGTTAGGTATAGTAAACTACCTATTACACTTCTATAATATTTTGGGTCTACTGGTTTTCCTACTGGGTCAGAGTCAATGTTGATGTTGGTTGCCATTGGAGTATTTATTATTTTTGAATTTTCCATGCAGAATTTTTTAATTAATTCTTTAGCATATTTAGTTTGATAAATGTAAATTCCATCTTTAGTTTGTTTTATTTGTAAGCCTAAGAAAAAATTAAGTTCACCAACCATACTCATTTCAAATTCATTTTCCATTAATCTAACAAATTCTTTTAGAAATTTAGAGTTAGTGGATCCAAAAATTATATCATCAACATAGATTTGGGCTATGAAGATGTCTTTTTCTACAGTTTTTACAAATAGAGTTGGATCTATTTGACCTTGGTTGAAGCCTTTGGATATTAAGTGATTGGATAACCGTTCATACCATGCCCTAGGGGCTTGTTTAAGTCCATACAAGGCCTTTTTTAACTTAAATGTGATTAGGATTGTTTAAGTCTTCAAATCCTGGGGGTTGGCTTACATAGACCTCTTCTTTGATGAAACCATTTAAAAAGGCTGACTTAACATCCATTTGGTATAATTTAAACCCTTTATTTGCTGCATAAGCTAATAGCATTCGAATGGATTCGAGTCTAGCTACCAGTGCATAGGTTTCATCATAGTCTAATCCTTCAACTTGACTAAACCCTTTGGCTACTAGTCTGGCTTTGTTTCTTATGATATCACCCTGATCATCCAACTTATTTCTAAAAACCCATTTGGTGTCTATTATTGATTTATCTATGGGTTTAGGTACAAGGTCCCAGACTTGGTTTCTCTAATTCCTCCTGGATAGCTATGATCCAGTCCGGGTCAGGTAGTGCTTCTTCTATTGTTTTAGGTTCGATTTTAGAAATTAGGGCAATCTGACTATGGATTCTATAGGAAGATCTAGTTCTAACTCCTAGGTTTGGATCACCCAAAATTTGGTCAGGTGGGTGAGAAGTACTGGCCCTAGTTAGTCTTATAATTGGGTCAGGGGCTGGTTCCTCGGGTTTATTAAGATTTGGTTGAATTTCATCATCTTCTATATTTCTTGGATCAACATTCTCATTTATATTTGGTAAATTATTTTCTTCATCAAATATTATATTAGTTGTTTCTTCAACTTTTAGGGTGTTTTGATTGTAGACTCTATAGGCTCTACTATTTGAGGAGTATCCTAAAAATATTCCTGGGTTAGATTTGGATGTGAATTTTCCTAAATAATCTTTAGTGTTTAAAATGTGAACTTTACACCCAAATATTTTTAAATAATTTAAGTTAGGAATTTTATGATAATATAGTTCATAAGGGGTTTTCTTGTGAAATTTGTTGATTAAAATTCTGTTTTGGATATGATTTGCAGTATTTATTGCTTCAGCCCAAAATTGGTGATTTAAATTATATTCATTTAACATAGTTCTAGCGGCTTCTTGTAGTGTTCTATTTTTACGTTCCACTAGACCATTTTGCTGAGGGGTTCTAGGACATGAAAATTCATATAGGTATCCATTTATTTTACAAAATTGAGTAAATCTATGATTTTCAAATTCTCCCCCGTGATCACTTCTTATTCTTTTAATTTTAGTATCTTTTTCATTTTCTATTAATTTGCAAAAATTACTAAATATTTCATAGGTTTCATCTTTTGTTTTTAGGAATCTTAACCCATGTAAACCTAGAGTAGTCATCAATTATTACTAAGCAATACTGGTTCTTGCTTAGTGACTTGGCTCCATGTGAATCAAATAGGTCAAGGTGAAGGAGCTCAAGTAATGAGTTGGTTCTTTCTAGATTTGTTGATTTGTGTGTTGACTTAGTTTGTTTTCCTTATTGACAAGCATTACAGATTGTAATACCCCGGTTCTGATATTCTGGTTAAGTATGACTTAAAAGGTTAGATGGTACTATCCATATCACCAAGGTGCACATTCCTTTTCGGAAGCCCAAACTTAAGAACTCCAAAGTTAAGCGTGCTTGGCTTGGAGAAAATCTGAGGATGGGTGACCTCCTGGGAAGTTTTCCAGGGTGCGTGCAAGTGAGGACAAAGCACGCTGAAAGGACCTCCGGTGGTATGTGGAGCTAGTCATCAAACCGATAGGTAATTCTGGTGTCGTTCCTGGTTTGGTCCGGGTGGGGCCCACCCGGGTCGGGGCGTTACAGATGGTATCAGAGCAACCTTGCGACCGTGAGTGCGCCCGTGGTAGGAGCACCCAGGGCACCACCTAGCGAGGGAGATTCTGGGATTTGTTTGTGGTGTGATTTGTAGTTACACAACGAGGACGTTGTGTCTTTAAGTGGGGGTGATTGTAATACCCCGGTTCTGATATTCTGGTTAAGTATGACTTAAAAGGTTAGATGGTACTATCCATATCACCAAGGTGCACATTCCTTTTCGGAAGCCCAAACTTAAGAACTCCAAAGTTAAGCGTGCTTGGCTTGGAGAAAATCTGAGGATGGGTGACCTTCTGGGAAGTTTTCCAGGGTGCGTGCAAGTGAGGACAAAGCACGCTGAAAGGACCTCCGGTGGTATGTGGAGCTAGTCATCAAACCGATAGGTAATTCTGGTGTCGTTCCTGGTTTGGTCCGGGTGGGGCCCACCCGGGTCGGGGCGTTACACAGATTGAGTTTTCAATGAATTTTAGTTTGGGCAAACCTCTAACTAGACCATTATGACTCATTTTTGAAATGAGTCTAGTGTGTGTATGACCCAGTCTTCTGTGCCACAAGTCAGTTTCCTCTTCCTGTGTTATAAAACACTTTATTGAGGATGTGGGTAGATTAATTGAGTACATATTGTTTTTCCTAAGTGCCTTAAGTGTGATTTCAGGATTTTCAATATTTTTGACTAAACACCTAGCTTTGTCAAAAGTGACTAAGTATCCGCTATCACACAATTGGCTTATACTTAGTAAGTTGAAATTGAAATTTTCAACTAACAAAACTTTTCTAATAATAAAATCGGAGCTGTGTTCGATATTACCTCTTCCGATTACCTTAAGTTAACCATTGTTGTCGAATGCAACTGATCCTAAATTTTTTAGTTTGAGCTTTGAAAACTTCAATTTATCTCCAGTCATATGTCTGGAACATCCACTATCCAACATCCATTGATCCAACTCCTACACATAAAGTGAATGAATTGGTTTCTTGTTAATGGATAGAAAGATGGTTTGACTGAAGTAGACTTCTTAGAATTTTATCTTACCCAGGCTAAGTCATATTGTTATAATTGTTTTGAAAATTGTTTTAAAGTTTAATTTAAAAGATTTTTGAAAGATGAGTTTTAAAATAACTTTGAAATGGGTTTAAAATAATTTTAAAATTGAGTTTAAAATAATTTTGAAATTGAGTGTAAAGTAATTTGAAATTGAGTTTAAAGTAATTTTGAAATTGAGTTTAAAGTAATTTTGAGTTTAAAATAATTTGAAATTGAGTTTAAAATAATTTTGAAATTGAGTTTTAAAATAATTTTGAAATTGAGTTTTAAAATAATTGAGTTTAAGATAATTTTGAAATTGAGTTTAAAGTAATTTTGAAATTGAGTTTAAAGTAATTTTGAGATTGAGTTTAAAATAATTTTGAAATTGAGTTTTAAAATAATTGAGTTTAAAATAGTTTTGAAATTGAGTTTTAAAATAAGTGAGTTTAAAATAATTTTGAAATTGAGTTTTAAAATAATTGAATTTAAAATAATTTTGAAATTTAGTTTTAAAATAATTGAGTTTAAAATAATTTTGAAATTGAGTTTAAAATAATTGAGTTTAAAATAATTTTGAAATTGAGTTTAAAATAATTTTCAAATTGTGTTTAAAATAATTTTGAAATTGAGTTTTAAAATAATTTTGAAATTGAGTTTAAAATAATTTTGAAATTGAGTTTAAAATAATTTTGAAATTGAGTTTTAAAATAATTGAGTTTAAAATAATTTTGAAATTGAGTTTAAAATAATTTTGAAATTGAGTTTAAAATAATTGAGTTTAAAATAATTTTGAAATTGAGTTTTAAAATAATTTTGAAATTGAGTTTTAAAATAATTTTGAAATTGAGTTTTAAAATAATTGAGTTTAAGATAATTTTGAAATTGAGTTTTGAAATTGAGTTTAAAATACTTTTGAGATTGAGTTTTAAAATACTTTTGAAATTGAGTTTTAAAATAATTTTGAAATAATTTTGTTGAATTAACTTGATTTAAGTCAATTTTAATTTAGTCATCTCACCCGATCTAAATTTTCAATCAGGAAACCCTATAATTGTTGTGAGATGAATTGAGGTTCAGTTTAAGGAGTTTGTTTAACTTTGTGTTAGATTCAGGTTTAGCTTTGGATTTAACAAGTAAGCATTCTTTGGATAAACTTCTGGGCTATGGTGAGTCACAAGGAACTCATTAAAGTAACCATGCCTTCGAGGTTTTCCAAATAGTCCTACCCATTGAGCTTAATACTAAACCTTGGTCTAACTAGTTATGATCCATTTAAGGGTAGCTTCGGTCAGTTCCACTTGGCCAAATGCACCAGGTCGAAGCCATATCTTCCTAGACATGCGATGCCCAAGCTTCCCTAACGTACTATCATCCAAAAACTTCACCAGTACCGTAGGTCAAGTTAAACCTAGCCCATTTTATCTAACCTTAATTACCATGCCGGGTAGTCTGCTCTTGGTTACCCTTATCGGGTGGATTAAGTTTGGAGGTGCCAGATAATCTGGAGCCTTCCTTTGGATTTTTGATTTAATTAAATTCGATTTTAACTTGATTTTAATTTAATTTCGATATTTTAATTTTGAATTTTAAATTTAATTTTTGAATTTATAATTTAATTTTGAATTTTGAATTTAATTTTTGAATTAAAATTTAATTTCGAATTTTGAATTTCTGAATTTAATATTTAATTTTGAATTTTGAATTTTTGAATTTATTATTTAATTTCGAATTTTGAATTTCTAAATTTAATATTTAACTTCGTATTTTATAGATTAATTTTGAATATATTTTTTTTAATTTTTTTTTTAATTTAAATTTTTAATATCGTTTTTCTTTTTGCTCCCCCTGGATCATGGCCCCGATATGATCTATCGAGGTAGTGTATTTGATCCTTCGGGACCCAGTATTGACTAAGTTCAACTTGATTGATCAATTTGGACTTGGGGACCCATGCTTGGACTGAGTTACTACTTTGTTTGTATATTAAGGATAAGTAAGATTTATATTTACTTTTATATCCCAGCCCAGTTCTATTGTAAATGGCCCTTTGTGTCCCAAGAATTAAGTCCAAGTTCTTGGAGCCCAAAGAAAACCGTTCTAAGGTAGTTTTTAAATCTTTAACCTGATTTTTTAGACTTGAATTTTCTTCCTCAAGTTTTTGAACTTAAGTTGGAAATTCAGTCTGACTCTGGTCAGGTAAGGGTTTAGTGTCAGCCACTTCTTTAAGGACAGTTATTTCCTTTAGAAGTGACTTAACTTTCAGGTTTGACTTAGCTAATTTGTGCAATAAATAACTAACTAAAATGTTTAACCGGGAGATACTTACAGCGGGGTCTGGTCCTTCGGAAATGGATACGGATCCGTGGCTTTGCTCGGACTCCGCCTCAGACTCGCTCTCGCTTCCGGATTCGACGAATTGGTCACGGGCCATTAATGCGAGTAGACTCGTCTGTTCGAGCTCGTCGTCGTCGTCCTCCGATGAAGATTCGTCCCATGTTGCCTTAAGGACCTTTTTCTTTCTTTGCTTTTTAACCTCCTTCAGGTTAGGGCAGTTGGATTTGATGTGCCCTTTTTGGTTGCACCCGTAGCATGTAACTTCAAACATCATCTTTGAGTTCTGTGACCCTTCCATCATTTTCACTGCCTTCTTTAGATCTCTTTTGTTGAAACCCTTCGTCTTGTAGAGCTTCTTTACGAGGTTTATCAGCTCGGTTGTAATTTCAATGTCTTCATCGTCTGAGTCTGGTTCATCTTCCGACTCCGGTTCCGTTCTTCGTCGTGATCTCGGTTCTCGTGTTTGACTTGTACCTGCAACCAACACAATACCTTTCTCGGTTGGCTGTGTATTAGTCTGCTCATGAAGTTTAAATTCACAAAATAGTTCGTCTAATTTTAATGAAGACAAGTCCTTGGAAACTTTGTAGGCATCTACCATTGATGCCCACAATGTGTTCCTTGGAAATGAGTTTAAAGCATACCTTATGACGTCCCGATTCTCTATCTTCTGCCCGATTCCGTGAAGAGAATTGAGGATGTCTTGGATTCTCGCATGTAGGGAATTCGCCGTCTCGCCTTCCTGCATCTTTAGATTATATAATTTATTAAGTAAAAGATCTCTTTTACTTACCTTGGCGTCGTTAGTGCCTTCGTGGAGTTCGGCTAGCTTTTCCCAGAGCTCCTTTGCGGAAGAGAACGGGCCGACCCTGTTGAGTTCTTCTTTGGAAAGGCCGCACTGGAGGGTGCAGGTAGCTTTGGCGTCGGCTTCCACCTTTTTGATTAGAGGGGTGTCCCACTTCTCGCAGGGAGTTGGTTTGCCGTCGTCATCGGAAGGTAGCTGAAGTCCCGTCTTAATGATCATCCATGTTTCGAACTGGATCTTCAGATGCGTCTCCATTCTTCCCTTTCAGTAGCCGAAATCATCTCCGGAGAACAGTGGGGGCCGAACAGTACTGAACCCCTCTTGTTGAGCCATTTGTAATATGCAACAAGAACAACAAAAATAGATGTTCCAAGACTAAGTCTTGGATTAGTAGTGCGGGAATAAAGAATAGTAATAATAACGACCTCGAGTGGTGTTGTACCAACTTCGAGCAAAAGCCGATTCGATAAAAGAATTAGAATAAAGCTATAAGGCTAGATTCTAATTGACTCCGAAAAATATAAAATACCACGAAAAATTTGTTTTGAAAGGTGGTTGCAACAATTCAAAACAACCCCGCTCTGATACCAATTGTTGGATCGAGACCACGCTAGAGGGGGGGTGAATAGCGTTCGTGGCTATTTCTTTCGATTCGTAAAACAAATGAGTAAAAGCGCAGCGGAATGAAGAAATAACAAACACAGAGAGACAAGGAGATTTACTTCGTTCGGAACCTAAGGCGACTCCTACTCGAAGGCCCGCGATCCTTGATCGCTTTCCGTGGGCAACAACTATAAGCACAATAAAAATATTACAGACTAATTACAATTCAAAGAAGTAAACAGATTATACCGACAACAAAAACTAAATCTGAAGCTCCGGGTTGTCGGGGTGTCGTTGCAGCACTTTCTGGATCGAGTCGTTAGCAGCTTGTTGCAGAGAGATTGCTTAGAAGATTGTTGTCTTTGAAGCTGCACCTCGACCCTTTTTTTATATGAAGTTCCGGGCGCCTGGATCCCTTCCGGGCGCCTGGAGTGTGACGTGGCCAACCAACCAGGATGCTCCACGTGGCGAAGTTGCGGAAGGGATAAAGTTTGGTCCCGGGCGCCTGGACCTGTTCTGGGCGCCCGGACCTCCGGGCGCCCGGATCCATCCCGGGCGCCCGGACAGCCTTTTTCCAGCAGGTTCATCACCTGCAAACAAAGGTTAGTCCGTGCAAAATCCCATGCAAGACAGTGTAAGAATAAGATAAAACATTGTAAAGAAGAATTGACAGTCTTCGGACTGTCCGAGTCTGACATCGGATTTCCTGCCGGAAATCCTAGGTCGACCCGACGCCTACTGTTCCCTCTACGGGGAATGCGTCCTCACCTACTCCACTCAGGAGATTTACCTGTTGCCAGTCGATCCTCCAGATTGACTGGACTTTTGCTTAGCACTCGACGCTTACGGACTTCCTGCTGGACATCCGCTTCCCGGCTAGTCCAGCCATTCACCTGGTTCGCGACACCAGGACTTTCCACCTAGGGTTACCACCCCCTAGGATTTTTGCTTGAAGCCATCGACCTGCCAAGACTTTCCACATAGGGTTACTGTTGGGTTCTTCGGGCCGCGAAAATCGCTTTTCGCGTCGCGGAAACCCCGAATCGCCCAAGGCACGGATCTCGTGCAAGGTAAAACTTTCAAAAAATGCCAGTATGAGTTTAAAACACGATCTACAGTAGATCTACAAAGGAAAAACCATTTTTACCTTCGAAGCGTGCCCTCGCAAATCCCGCTCGTCCAACGGTACGCCGGATCTCGAGAATGTCAACGTAGACACTCCTCTAATGATATCCACACGAACAAGGAGTGTCTCTCACACTCAAAGGATGGAGAAGAGAGTCCCAAGTGTGCTAGCACTTTCTAGAACTCTCGAATGGGATTGGAAAGGAAGAAAAGAAGAAGGTATAAAAGAAATCTTATACACTCACTAGTAGTATCTTTCCTTTGTGACCTTCACTCTTCCTTTGCTCTTGGATTCACTCAACCACCTTCTCCACACCATGGAAGTCCACGGCAACAGCAGCAAGGAGGAGGAAGAAAGCTTGGAAGAAGATGGAATAATTACCACACATCAATTGCCACAAAACCAAAAACACCTTTGCATTAGTGTGGCCGGCCACCACATTGTAACCCCCTCATTAATGTGGCCGACCACATTAAAACCAAGGGGAGAATGTAACCCCCATGAGGTGGCATACCTCATGAGGTGGAGGTGATGTGGCAAGGATGAATCATCCTTATGATGTGGCATCAAGTCATACTTGATGTTTCAAATTCCATTTGGTCAAGTCAAAATTGACCAATTTCTTACTTGTTGAGTTAAATCCAATCTTTGAATCAAGTCAATTTTAATTTAATGAATCTCAATTCATTAATATAAATTGACTCAATGAATCAAATCTAAATTAGACTCATTCAACAATTGAATCTAATTGAGTCTAACTCAATAAGTCTAATTTGAATCCAATTGGTTCATCATATGAACCCAATCCAATTGGTTCATCATATGAACTCAATCTCCATCCACTTGTTCTTTGTGTGTGACCCAATAGGTTCTTGTAATGTTGGCAATGATTCTAAACTCCTATAGAAACATAAGCAATGAGCGGCATCTAGCAATACATCATTGCTACCCAAGTTACAAGAAATGTTGAGATCCAACATCACCTTGTGACTATTAATTGTGACTCCTCACAATATATGACAAGTGTCCTTCTATCCTAGACATCTAGATTGATCAATGTGAGGCATAGACCGTGTCATCCTCTGACCAATCTAAATCTTGAACTCCAAGTAGACTCACTCAATCAAATGAGCTCAATATCTCATATTGACTCATTTGGGTATGGCCATACACTTCATGGTCTTACTCTATCAAGAATATCGATGTCGCTCCCGTCATATGGGAGGGATAGATCCCATCTACATCACTCACATCCCTCTGCATAATTCGTTACATACCCAGTAATCGCCTTTATAGTCCACCCAGTTACGGGTGACGTTTGACGAAACCAAAGTACATAACTCCTTATGTAGGGATCCATGGTGACTTCAGGTCTAAGGACTAATAGTCATACTAATAGCCACATGAGAAAGTATATGACACTCATATAACGATCCATGATACTTTCTCATGGCGGGTCATTCAGTATACATTCTCTAATGCATACCCATGTGTCAGCTTGATATCTTTATATCCATGACTTGTTAGATCAAGTCATCGAGCTGACCTACATGCTAGTCTTATTGTATTAACATTGTCCCTGAATGTTAATACTCGACTAGGAATGAATTAGAGTAGTGTTCCCTATATCATCTCACTATCGATTCAACTAATTGATTGATATAGGTATGAACCTTCTACTCAAAAACGCTATTATACTTAGTCTATTTGGCACTAATACAAATAAGTATAATAACCAAACAAATGCCTTTATTAATATACAAGAATATGATACAATGAGTCCATACAATCATCAAATGATTGGCTCTAGGGCTCTAACTAACAATCTCCCACTAGCACTAGTGCCAATCAGTATAGGCTGTAAGGCCTAATGACCTAGTGTGACCATCATACTTCCTCTGTGGCAAAGCCTTGGTCAAGGGATCTGCGATGTTAGCCTCTGTAGGTACTCTACAAATCTTCACATCTCCTCTATCGATAATCTCTCGAATGAGATGGAAGTGCCGTAGTATATGCTTGGTCCGCTGGTGTGAGCGAGGTTCCTTCGCCTGTGCTATAGCTCCATTGTTGTCACAATAGAGCTCAACTGGGTCAGCAATGCTAGGAACCACCCCAAGTTCAGTGATGAACTTGCGGATCCAAACTGCCTCCTTTGCTGCCGCTGATGCAGCAATATACTCGGCCTCTGTTGTAGAATCAGCTACTGTGTCCTGGTTCGAACTCTTCCAGCTCACAACACCACCATTTAAGCAAAACACGAACCCCAACTGCGATCTATACTCATCCTGGTCGGTCTGGAAGCTAGCATCACTGTAACCCTTTACAGCTAGCTCATCATTGCCTCCATATATCAAGAAATATTCTTTAGTCCTTCTTAAGTACTTAAGAATATTCTTGACCGCTATCCAGTGACTTTCGCCTGGATCTGACTGGTATCTGCTTGTCATGCTCAAAGCATACGAGACATCAGGTCGAGTACATAGCATGGCATACATGATCGATCCTATGGCTGAGGCATAAGGGATCTGATCCATACGGTCTCTCTCCTCTCTAGAAGAGGGACCTTGAGTCTTCGAAAGACTCACGCCATGTGACATCGGCAGAAATCCCTTCTTGGAGTTCTGCATGGCAAACCGAAGGAGTACCTTGTCAATGTATGTACTCTGACTTAGGCCAAGCAATCTCTTAGATCTATCCCTATAGATCTGTATCCCTAGAATGTGGGATGCCTCACCTAGATCCTTCATTGAGAAGCAACTCCCTAGCCTGGTCTTGACAGGCTGAAGCATAGGGATATCCTTCCCAATGAGTAGTATGTCATCCACATACAATATGAGGAAGACAACTATATCTCCTACAACCTTCTTGTAGACACAAGGCTCATCTTCGTTCTTGATGAAACCAAACTGTTTGATTGCATCATCGAAACGAAGATTCCAGCTCCGAGAAGCTTGCTTTAGTCCATAAATGGACCTATGCAGCTTGCATACTCTGCTAGTATGCTGTGGATCTACAAAACCCTCAGGTTGTGTCATGTACACATCCTCGAGCAGGTTTCCATTCAAAAATGCGGTTTTGACATCCATCTGCCATATCTCATAGTCATGGTAGGCTGCAATAGCAAGCATGATCCGAATGGACTTAAACATCGCTACTGGAGAAAAAGTTTCATCATAGTCAATACCATGAATCTGCTTGAAACCTTTAGCTACCAAGCAACCCTTATAGATAAGTCCATCCATGTCAGTCTTTCTCTTAAAGACCCACTTGCACCCAATGGGTTTTACCCCTTCAGGTGGATCAACCAAAGTCCATACTTGGTTGGTGTACATGGATTCCATTTCGGATCTCACTCAGAATCTGGTCTCATCACAGCTTCCTGATAGGTGGTAGGCTCATCCTCTATGAGCATAACGTTATCATGGTCAGACAAGAGAAATGAGTATCTCTCAGGCTGACGACGTACCCTATCAGACCTGCGAAGAGGTATGTCTACTTGAACCGGTTGTTGTTCCTCAACTCCTTGTGGAACATCATCCACAACACTTTGTGGCTCCAGTTCAACTTCCATCGAGGCTTCAGTGCTAGTATTCACATCTTGAACTTCTTCAAGATCGAACGTGCTCCCACTAGTCTTTCTAGAAACAAAGTCCCTTTCTAGAAAGACCCCAGTCTTTGCCACAACTACCTTGTGCTGACTGGGAATGTAGAAGTAATATCCCTTAGTTTCCTTGGGATATCCAATGAAAAAGCACTTGTCGGATTTGGGTCCTAATTTGTCTGAGACTTGAAGTCTAACGTAAGCCTCACAACCCCAAATCCTCATGAAAGACACCTGGGCATCTCTCCCAGTCCATATCCTATATGGTGTCTTTATCACGGCCTTGGATGGAACTCGGTTGAGAATGAAAGCTGCTGTGTCTAGAGCATATCCCCATAGATATGTCGGAAGATCTGTGTGACTCATCATAGATCGTACCATATCTAATAGGGTATGATTCCTCCTTTCAGATACACCATTCCACTGTGGTGTTCCAGGAGGAGTGAGTTGAGATAGAATCCCACACTCAGCTAAATAGTCACGAAACTCATGGCTTAAGTATTCACCACCTCGATCTGATCGAAGTATTTTAATACTCTTGCCAAGCTGATTCTGTACTTCATTCTTGAATTCTTTGAACTTTTCAAAGGATTCGGACTTATGTGTCATCAAGTACACATAATCATATCTACTGAAGTCATCAGTAAATGTGATGAAGTATCTATAACCGCCTCTAGCAGCGACATTGAAAGGGCCACATACATCACTATCTATGAGTCCTAACAAATCAGTCGCTCTATCGCTGTGCCCATTAAAGGGAGTCTTGGTCATCTTGCCTCGTAGGCATGACTCGCATATCTCATATGATTCTAAATCAAATGAGTCCAGCAAACCATCCTTATGGAGCTGGGATAAGCGCTTGTCATTTATATGACCTAAGCGACAGTGCCAGAGGTAGGTTTGGTTCATGCCATTTGACTTGAACCTCTTGGTATTTATGTTATAGATAGGGCTCTCAAGGTCTAAAATATAGAGTCCATTTATTAGAGGTGCACTACAATAGAACATATCGTTTAAATAGACAGAACAACATTTGTTCTTTATTATAAACGAGAATCCTTTCTTGTCCAAACAAGAAACTGAAATTATGTTCTTAGTCAAGGCAGGCACATAACAACAATCATCTAATTCTAGTACAAGCCCAGAGGGAAGAGATAGATGATAAGTTCCTACAGCAATAGCAGCAACTCGTGCTCCATTGCCTACTCGTAGGTCTATCTCACCCTTCGTCAACGCCCTGCTATTTCTCAGCGCTTGTACATTAGTACAAATGTGCGAAGCACATCCGGTATCTAATACCCACGATGAAGAAATAGAGAGGTTGACTTCTATAACATGTATACCTGAAGTAGAAATCTTATTTCTCTTCTTCGTAAGATCTTCCAGGTATTCTTTGGAGTTCCTCTTCCAGTGCCTTGCTTGTCCTTGATATAGGTGACAAAGATGTTCAACCATATCGTAAGCGCTCATCAACTCATGTTGCTTCTTAAGCTCAGAGTTCATGGTTGCGAGCATAAGACATGACACATCTAATGCGTCATCTTGATGCTTCTTGTAAGCATCCCAGTCAGCTCGCGTGGCAGTGGCAGAAGGAGCCTCCGGAATGGGCTGCTCCAGAACGTACAGTTTTCGTTCATGGGTGAGAACTATTCTCAGGTTCCTGTACCAGTCCAGGAAATTTGCTCCGTTGAGCTTGTCCTTCTTAAGGACAGAACGCAGGGAGAAAGAGTTCGTATTCGACGTCATGGTTATCTACAACAGAAAATTTGCAGAAATAAATATCATATTCTTTTAAAATCATTTAATTAGGCATTTAATTAAATGATGCTCCCACTGAATTCTATAATTCTTGTGGGACAAGATCCACATCATACTAACCCTTGAGTTAGCTTTGGCTAATACGCCCAAGGCTTAGTATGATCGGTAGGTAACGATTACCAATTACATCTCTATGCAACTCTTGTTTATAAAATCAATATCCGCATTTATATTAAAACTCGAGTTAGCTTTGGCTAATACGCCCGAGATTTAATATAGATGTAATTTTGACCTATCATTCCAACTATTGGAAGAATGCCTATAGTTGACTCGATCCAACCGAGTAACTAGGAATACTCAATCTAATTGAGTTTGTATTCACCCATTCGTTGGTAGGCGGGACCAAAATTGTCCCTCCGTACCTTACCAAGATAATATGTATTGCTCTGCTTTGGCAGATTCAACAATACATGTGATCGAGGTAGTGATAGGTATCACGGGACGGTTAGGCATTTAGAGTTGGTTCGATCAAGATCTAATCTAATCAAAAAGGATGCATCTTGTGCACGACTTAGATCTAATCTAATCGCAAGGGTGCATCATGTGCACGACTTAGATCTAATCTAATCGTAAGGCACTAATTAATTAATTACTTATTAAACATGCATCATATACATAAGCAATTAACTAATTAATATATTTGTGATTTAGTCATGGCCCTACTACAATCTTCTCAAGCCAATGAGAAGATCGAATGGTCAACCTAGGGTCAACAGCTTCTCCAAGCTCCTCCCTTTGACCATCTTGTGTTGCTCGTGCCCGCCTTGGAACTCCGTCACGTGTGGACCCTCCACCGCTCCAATTTGTACATTACAATTTGAAACTCGAGTTACATTCGAGTCTAAATCTAATTTACAACAAGAATATAAGAGAAGGCACGACGCGCAGGTCGCGAATAAATAAAAATATACAACACGCGCAAACACATAACGGCACGCAGGCCGTATTATGAATTACAACACAACCAATCATATTGGGTTTTTGGGCCATGACTATCACAAAATTAATATATAATTCAAAATTATATATTTTCATAATTTTCTATAATTTAAAACTAATTTTTACAATTTTTACGAGTAAAATTTCCCAGCGGTCCAGTTTAGCGGTTCCGGGAGCAATCGCGGAACGGATCCCCTTGCGGGGCCCAGGGACAGCGCCCCTACCCGCGATCTAACCATCACGAGGGTTCCTTTGCGATCCAACAGTGCCTAAACCCGCTGTCTCAAAACGATTTGGGCCGAGACATTGCCGTTTCGGAAAAATCTTCCCGGCGGGTTCGTTTTTAGCGATTTCGGGTGCAATCGCGGAGCAAATCCCCTTGCGGGGTTAGGGGCAGTACCCCTACCCACGATCTAACCATCATGAGTTGCTCCTTTGCGATCTAATGGCACCCAAGCCCGCTGTCCCAAACGGATTTGGGGCAAAACGAAGCCGTTTTAGAAAAATCTTTCCGGTAGCCGAAGCCTACAAGTGCCGAGACACTTGTGCTTCGCTTCTACGGAAAAATTACCCATAAAAACTATAAATCATAATTTTACAGAAAAATTACAGAAACTTTAGTTTTCATAAAACCAAAAATCAAACTCGTACAAGCCTTGCACGTGGCTCTGATACCACTGTTGGGTTCTTCGGGCCGCGAAAACCGCTTTTCGCATCTCGGAAACCCCGAATCGCCCAAGCCACGGATCTCGTGCAAGGTAAAACTTTCGAAAAATGCGAGTACGAGTTTAAAACACGATTTACAGTAGATCTACAAAGGAAAAACCATTTTTACCTTCGAAGCGTGCCCTCGCAAATCCCGCTCGTCCAACGGTACGCCGGATCTCGAGAGTGTCAACGTAGACACTCCTCTAATGATATCCACATGAACAAGGAGTGTCTCTCACACTCAAAGGATGGAGAAGAGAGTCCCAAGTGTGCTAGCACTTTCTAGAACTCTCGAATGGGATTGGAAAGGAAGAAAAGAAGAAGGTATAAAAGAAATCTTATACACTCACTAGTAGTATCTTTCCTTTGTGACCTTCACTCTTCCTTTGCTCTTGGATTCACTCAACCACCTTCTCCACACCATGGAAGTCCACGGCAACAGCAGCAAGGAGGAGGAAGAAAGCTTGGAAGAAGATGGAATAATTACCACACATCAATTGCCACAAAACCAAAAACACCTTTGCATTAGTGTGGCCGGCCACCACATTGTAACCCCCTCATTAATGTGGCCGGCCACATTAAAACCAAGGGGAGAATGTAACCCCCATGAGGTGGCATACCTCATGAGGTGGAGGTGATGTGGCAAGGATGAGTCATCCTTATGATGTGGCATCAAGTCATACTTGATGTTTCAAATTCCATTTGGTCAAGTCAAAATTGACCAATTTCTTACTTGTTGAGTTAAATCCAATCTTTGATTCAAGTCAATTTTAATTTAATGAATCTCAATTCATTAATATAAATTGACTCAATGAATCAAATCTAAATTAGACTCATTCAACAATTGAATCTAATTGAGTCTAACTCAATAAGTCAAATTTGAATCCAATTGGTTCATCATATGAACCCAATCCAATTGGTTCATTATATGAACCCAATCTCCATCCACTTGTTCTTTGTGTGTGACCCAATAGGTTCTTGTAACGTTGGCAATGTTTCTAAACTCCTTTAGAAACATAAGCAATGAGCGGCATCTAGCAATACATCATTGCTACCCAAGTTACAAGAAATGTTGAGACCCAACATCACCTTGTGACTATTAATTGTGACTCCTCACAATATATGACAAGTGTCCTTCTATCCTAGACATCTAGATTGATCAATGTGAGGCATAGACCGTGTCATCCTCTGACCAATCTAAATCTTGAACTCCAAGTAGACTCACTCAATCAAATGAGCTCAATATCTCATATTGACTCATTTGGGTATGGCTATACACTTCGTGGTATTACTCTATCAAGAATATCGATGTCGCTCCCGTCATATGGGAGGGATAGATCCCATCTACATCACTCACATCCCTCTGCATAATTCGTTACATACCCAGTAATCGCCTTTATAGTCCACCCAGTTACGGGTGACGTTTGACGAAACCAAAGTACATAACTCCTTATGTAGGGATCTATGGTGACTTCAGGTCTAAGGACTAATAGTCATACTAATAGCCACATGAGAAAGTATATGACACTCATATAACGATCCATGATACTTTCTCATGGCGGGTCATTCAGTATACATTCTCTAATGCATACCCATGTGTCAGCTTGATATCTTTATATCCATGACTTGTGAGATCAAGTCATCGAGCTGACCTACATGCTAGTCTTATTGTATTAACATTGTCCCTGAATGTTAATACTCGACTAGGAATGATTTAGAGTAGTGTTCCCTATATCATCTCACTATCGATTCAACTAATCGTTTGATATAGGTATGAACCTTCTACTCAAGGACGCTATTATACTTAGTTTATTTGGCACTAATACAAATAAGTATAATAACCAAACAAATGCCTTTATTAATATACAAGAATATGATACAATGAGTCCATACAATCATCAAATGATTGGCTCTAGGGCTCTAACTAACAGTTACCACCCCCTATGACCTAGGGTTTCCACCCCCTAGGGTTTTCCACCTGCCTAATCGCAGCTAGGACTTTCCTGAAATACTCATTCAAACATGTTAGATCACACACTAACTTAACTTTGAATCCTTTGCCATTATCAAAACTAAGGTTCGATCGTCGGATGCTTCTGCACCAACATTCTTTTGGTGAGTAACTCTCATTCAAGTCATTTTCCTCCTCCTATGCTCTCGTTTTGCTTCTTCTCTTCTCTTGGTCGTGGGTTTCAAGCAAGGGAGAAGAAAGGAGAGTGAATCTAATCCAAGAAGAAAGGTTAGTGAAAGTCACATAGAGATTTTAGAGGAGTGTGTTCTCTTCTTTTCTTTTCTTCTTCTTCCAATCCCATCCGAGAGCATCAAGAAGTGCTAGCACACTTGTGGTGTTCTATTCTCCATCCTTGTGTGTTAGAGAACACATCTTGTTCGTGTGGATACTTCTAGAGAGTTGTCTACTTTGACAACTAGAGATCCGGCATCTCCTTGGACAAGCGGGACTCGCGAAGGGCACGCATCGAAGGTATAAGATTTCTCCATGTAGATCTAAGTGTAGATCTAGGTAAACTCGTACTCGTAGTTTTTCAAAAATTTTTCTTTGCACGGATCCGTTGGCTAGGGAGTTTCGGGGTTTCTGCGACGCGAAAAAGAGGTTTTCGCAGCCCAAAAAACCAATAGTGGTATCAGAGCCACGTGCGAAGACGAATACGAGTTTATTTTGGTTTTTATGGAAAATAAAAATTCTGTGAATTTCTGTAATTTTAAGTTTTTAATGGTTTTTATGAGTATTTTTCTCATAGAAGCGAAGCACAAGTGTTTCGACACTTGTAAGCTTCGACTACCAAGAAGAATTTTCTAAAACGGCAAAGTTTCATCCCAAAACTTTTTTGGACAGCGGGCTAAGGCGCTCTTGGATCACAAAGAAACCCTCGCGATGGTTAGATCACGGGTAGGGGCGCTGCCCCTGGCCCCGCAAGGGGATTCATTCCGTGATTACGCCCGAAAACCGCCTAACGGGACCGCCGGAAAATTTTACTCATAAAAATTGTAAAAATTTATGAAAAATTACATAAAATTATGAAAATATATAATTTTAAATTATATATTATTTTTGTGATAGTCATGGGCCAAAAAGACCCAATATGATTGGATTTGTGTTGTAATTTATAATACGGCCTACGAGCCGTCATGTGTTTGTGTGTGCTGTATTTGATACGCGACCTGCACGTCGTGCCTCCCTATTTATATTCTGGTTGTAAATTAGATTTAGACTCGAATGTAACTCGAGTTTCAAAATTGTAATGTAAATTTTGAAGCGGTGGAAGGTCCACTCGAGACGGAGTTACGAGGAGGGCGCGAGCAACACAAGGTGGTCAAAGGAAGGAGCTTGAGAAGTTGTTGACCTTAGGTTGACCATCCGATCTTCTCATTGTCTTGAGAAGATCGTAGTAGGGCCATGACATAATCACAAAATTTAGTTAACTACTTGTGTATGTGATGCATGTTTAATTAAGTAATTAATTAGTGCCTAACGATTAAGATTAGATCTAAATCGTGCACAAGATGCACCCTTACGATTAGATTATATCTACATCATGTACAACATACACCCTATCGATTAGATTAGATCTATATCGAGTATATGATACAACATCGACGTTTAGATTAGATCTAAATCACGTCAACTCTAATGCCTACCGTGCCGTGATACATATCTCTACCTCGATCACATGTCGTTGTTGAATCTGCCAAAGCAGAGCAACACATATTATCTTGGTAGGGTACGGAGGGACAATCTTGGTCCCGCCTATCAACGCATGGGTGACTACAACTCAATTAGATTGAGTAACTAGTTAACTCGGTTGGATCGAGTACAACTATAGGCATTCTTCCAACAGTTGGAAAGATAGGACATAAATCACATTTATATTAATTCTTGGGCGTATTAGCCAAAGCTAACTCAAGTTTTAATATAACTACGGATAATGATCCTATAAACAAGAGTTGCATAGAGATGTAATTGGTAATCGTTACCTACCGATCATACTAAATCTTGGGCATATTAGCCAAAGCTAACTCAAGGGTTAGTATGATGTGGATCTTGTCCCACATGAATTATAGAATTCAGTGGGAGCATCATTTAGTTGAATGCCTAATTAAATGATTTAAAGAATATGATATTTATTTCTGCATTTATTTCTGTTGTAGAATTTCCATGACGTCAAACACGAACAACTTCTCTCTGCGTTCTGTCCTTAAGAAGGACAAGCTCAACGGAGCAAATTTCCTGGACTGGTACAGGAACCTGAGAATAGTTCTCACCCATGAACGTAAACTGTACGTTCTGGAGCAACCCATTCCGGAGGCTCCTCCTGCCACTACCACGCGAGCAGACCGAGATGCTTACAAGAAGCATCAAGATGACGCATTAGATGTGTCCTGTCTTATGCTCGTGACCATGTACTCTGAGCTTCAGAAGCAACATGAGTTGATGGGCGCTTACGATATGGTTGAACATCTTTGTCACCTATATCAAGGACAAGCAAGGCACTGGAAGAGGAACTCCAAAGAATACCTGGACGATCTTAAGAAGAAGAGAAATAAGATTTCTACTTCAGGTATACATGTTATAGAAGTCAACCTCTCTATTTCTTCATCGTGGGTATTAGATACCGGATGTGCTTCTCACATTTGTACTAATCTACAAGCGCTGAGAAATAGCAGGGCATTGACGAAGGGTGAGATAGACCTACGAGTAGGCAATGGAGCACGGGTTGCTGCTGTTGCTGTAGGAACTTATCATCTATCTCTGCCCTCTGGGCTTGTACTAGAATTAGATGATTGTTGTTATGTGCCTGCATTAACTAAGAACATTATATCAGTTTCTTATTTGGACAAGAAAGGTTTCTCATTTACAATAAAGAACAATTGTTGTTCCATCTATTTAAACGATATGTTCTATTATAGTGCACCTATGATAAATAGACTCTATATTCTAGATCTTGAAAGCCCTATTTATAACATAAATACCAAGAGGTTCAAGTCAAATGACCTGAACCAAACCTATCTCTGGCACTATCGCTTAGGTCATATAAATGACAAGCGCTTATCCCAGCTCCATAAGGATGGTTTGCTCGACTCATTTTATTTTGAATCTTATGAGACATGCGAGTCATGCCTACTAGGCAAAATGACCAAGACTCCCTTTAGTGGGCACAGCGAGAGAGCGACTGACTTGTTAGGACGTATACATAGTGATGTATGCGGACCTTTCTGTTAGAGTGTATACTGAAAGCCAAAGTTTTTGTAAACATTTATTTTGAATAAAGAATCACATTTGGTCAAATTGTCTATATTTAGTTGTAGTTGTTCAATTAATTTATATTGTAGATAACATAGTATGTGGTGCCACATACAGAAGATGATGTTATCAGTACCTTATAAATTATAAACAGTAGCTCACGACCAAAATGGAAAGGAACAAACCATTGGAAGGTCGTAGTGTAATTAGGAATTAGTTTATCTTAACTATATAATTACACTAATACACTTAGAGTGTATTGAGTAGGACCATTAGAGGTTGTTTCTTTTATACTAACTTTAAAAAGGAACAAAGACCTCAGTTATTATGGAAGTGTGTGCTCTTAATCCTAATATAATAACAAGCACATATATTTGATATTTATTTCTTTAATTTATCAATGGGTGAGATTTAGTTCGATAAATCAATAAGCCCGATAAGTTGGGAAATGATATCACTTATAGTGTGTGTTGTTAATTATAGAAGGAAACTGTGTCCTAGAAATCTAGGTTGATAATATCGCCAAGATGAGCTCATAAGGATTATCATGTTAAACACTGCAGGTGGACTCAGTCCGACATGATGATAAGGTTGAGTCGTACTATTCTTGGATTAAGATATTAATTAAATGAGTTGTCAGTAACTCACTTAATTAGTGGGCATTCGACATCTTAAACACAAGGAGACTAACACACTCATAATAAGAAGGAGCCCAAAAATGTAATTTGGGATTGGTGCGGTAGTTTAATAATAGTTCTCTAGTGGAATGAATTATTATTGATAAAATTAAGTTGTGTGTTCGGGGCGAACACGGGATGCTTAATTTTATCGGGAGACCAAAACCAATTCCTCCTCTCGGTCCCTATCGTAGCATCTTATTTATAGAGTACTATACCCACCTATACCCACCTTCATACCCATGATATAGGGGCCGGTCAAGCTAGCTTGTGAATCAAACTAGGGCCGGCCAAGCCTTGGTTCATGGGTGGCCGGCCCTTAGCTTGAACCCAAGCTTAGGTGGCCGGCCCCCATTAAATTAAAAAGAATTTTAATTTTAAATTTTTGTTATGTGAAAGATATAATTTATTGGAGAGATTAAAAATTAAAATATCTCTTTTAAAAGGATCTACAAAAGATTAAAGAAAGAGATTAGATCTCTTTCCTTATTTCTAGATTGGAAAGATATTTTATTTTTCTTCTTTATAAATTATTCACATGTAGAAAAATTAAAATTATAGAAATTTATTTTTATCAACCATGAAGGGATTTTAAAGAGAAATTTTATTTTTTTTAAATTTCCGAAGACAAATAAGGAATTTTAATTATTGATTGAAATTGCCTTGTTTGCTCTTATTAAGGTGGCCGACCATGATATAATTGATTAGGAAATTTTATTTAATTTTTTTTAATTAATTGTTGTCAAGGAAAGTTAAGGAAATTTTATTATAATTAAATTTCCTTATTTACAAAAGCTAAGGAATATAAAAGAGGGGGTTGGGGTGCCTTCATGACACACAACTTTTATTATTCTTCTCCCTCTTTTCTTCCTTGGTGTGGCCGGCCCTTCCCTTTCTCTTCTCTCCATCATTGTGGCCGAACCTCACATCCCTCTTGGAGATCAAGTGGTGGCCGGATTCTAGCTTGGAGAAGAAGGAGAGAAAGCTTGCATCCCTTGGAGCATTGGTGGTGTTTTCTCTTCATCCTTGGAGGAGCTCTTGTTTGTGGTCGAACCTTGCAAGGAGGAGAAGAAGGTGCTTTGGTGGTTTCTAATCTCGGAAGATCGTTGCCCACACAACGTCCGAGGTTAGAAGAGGAATACGGTAGAAGATGTAGAGGTTTTTGCTTGAAAAGAAAAAGGTATACTAGTATTTAATTTCCGCATCATACTAGTTTTACTTCTTTGTAAAAATACCAAATACAAGAGGCATGCGATTCTAGAATTTCGAATTTGTTTTCGATGTAGTGTTCTTTTGTTTTTCTTTTCCTTGTGATTTGATTGTTCTTTTCGGTTGACCTAAAGTTATTTAAGGAAATTAAATATTAACTTTCCTTAAAAGGCTTTGTCTAGGCGGTGGTGGTTGTTCCCATATCCAAGAAAGCCATGTGCCTCGCCATGCAGTCCTGGAAGCCAATTTTGGAAACTAATATTTAATGAAATTAATAACCTAGGTGATTTGGATCGAACGTGTTAAGTTTCGCAGGAGATCCAAGTCTAAACCTAAAAGAACAAATAGATTAAACTTTGGATCAAACGTGTTAAGTTCCGCAGGTGATCCAAGTTTAATTTAAAAGAACACATGGTAGCTAGGAAAAGGTTTAGACCTTTGTACAAAATTTTTATACAGTGGAACCATTAGGTTTTCCGAGTAGCAACCAACAATTGGTGTGAGCTAGGTTTTGCCTCTGTGTATTTGGTATTAGTTTAATTATGCACATATCATACATAATTTAAGCAGGTTAATAATAGGATGTGCTAACTTTGTGGATGCAGGATCCAACTATTATGGCGTTTAGTTATTATGTGTGTGATTGGACCCTTGAACATGTCAAGGGCATTTATATGTGTGTGCATGATTGTATTATAAAATACAGCAGGAGCTCTATTTAGTTTTATTAGGATTTTATTTTTGATCTAGTTACATGTACATTCCTTTTATGGAATATAGGATCGATGGATGTAAATTTTTTATTTTATGTTCGATCTAGTTTACATGTACATTCCTTCGAGGAATATAGGATCAAAAAATGTAAAATTCTATTTATGTCGCGGATCGAATCTTGCAAGGCGTGGAACCTTTTGAGGACCAGAGGCGCAGCGGAACAAGGAACAAGATGGATACGACAGCTAGACCCGGTGGTGGTGGCCAAATATGGCAGCAGCTTGGGATGACAACACACGGAGGACAACCATAGATAAAAGCCATAATAGTTGAAAATTAGATTTTCTATTTATTGCTTTTATATTGTGATGTGTGTGCATGTTAGTATACATGTTTAGTAGGCTAGCATAGTTAAAATTCCTCATTTATAAATAACTAAGTGGGAGAGGGATTTTAAATAAATTCCATGGTCTCCATTACTGGTTCGTAAGTGATGCAAACAAGCTTGCGCGTTGGCTCTGAGTGCCTTCCTCCATATCGGATGAGCTTGTTTGTGGATCACTAGAACAAACTTCCATTTGGGATGACTATAGGAAATTAATTAAGAGCGTGTGATCTTCCCCATCGGAAGGGGCACAATCTTATTAATGGACTTAGTGTCAAGTAATGGTATACACTTAGGCACATCTAATAGTATCCTCCCCATCGGAGTCACTGCTATTATTTGTGTGACTAAAGGACACCAACTATTAATTTTATTTGTCAAAAAGTTAGGTTGACAAGATAATAAAATTAATGGGTTAAAACCCTCCTTTTACAAATACTGAATTTGTATACGTCCACACTATCGTGGCATACAATATTCGCGGTGTTTTGAGGTGTTGGTTAATTTAAAATAGTATTGTTTGAGGAATCAATATTATTCTAAATTTAGAGTTCTAACCAAAAGTTATTTGTGATTTTTAGGATGACTTTCAACCCACTGTCCATCATACTACAACAGAATTGACTTACTGGTCCTAACTACATAGATTGGAAAAGGAACCTGGAAATTGTTCTTACTGCTGAAAACTATAAGTTTGTACTGACTGAGCCTTGCCCTGATGCACCCACTGGTGAATCTACCCAAGAGGAGATTGAATATCATAAGAAATGGGTAAAGGCGGATGAGATGGCGCGGTGTTACATTTTGACTTCAATGTCAAATATATTGCAACATCAGCATCAAGATTTACCAACAGCTTATGATATTATGAACAATCTCAAGGAACTCTTTGGTTATCAGGATCGGGCTTCTAGACAAGAAGTCATGAGAAAGATAATGACAGCCACCATGCAAGAGGGTACTCCTGTGAGGGATCATATCCTAAAGATGATGGCTTATCTGAACGAAATACAGATCCTTGGAGGAGAAATTGATGGGGAAACCCAGATCGATATGATCCTCCAAACACTACCTAGAAGTTTTGAATAATTCCGCCTGAATTACAGTATGAACAAAAGGGTATATTCATTGGCGGAAGTACTGACAGAACTTCAGGCAGCAGAAGGTTTGTTTCGTCACAATTCTCATATTCACTATGCTAAAAATGGTTGTATTTCTAAACCGAAAGGAAAGAAGAAGAAGAAACAAGTTGGTTCAGCAAAGAAAGTGAATAAATCTCAGAGTATAGGACCTAAAGCTGGAATGAAGAAGCCGAAGGGCAAGTGCTTCATCTGCAAGCAGTCAGGGCATTGGATGGCGGACTGTCCTCGTAGGATTCAGAACAATAAAGGTATATCTCATGCTCTAGTTGTTGAAACATGTTTAGCGGTGTTATCTACCAGCACCTGGTGTGTAGATACGGGAGCCACTGATCATGTCTGTAATTCCTTGCAGGGGTTCCAGGAAACCCGACGACTAACTGAAGGAGAGATTACCGTCTACATGGGCAATGCAACTAAGGTGGCGGTTGTTGCAGTGGGAGATGTCTACTTATCTTTTAATAGGAATAGAAATTTGGTTTTAAGAAATTGTCTTTATGTACCTAGTTTAAGAAAGAATTTAATTTCAGTTTCTAAACTGTTTTTGGATGGATATTCAGTTTCCTTTAGTAACGATGTAGTTATTAAGAGAAATAAAGTGATTATCTGTTCTGGTGCATTAGTTGGAAATTTGTATACTTTAAATCCAATTTCTCCCATAAAGCAAAACATGGAAATTTATAACTCATCTTTGAACTCAAATAAGAGAAAAGAACCTTCGAAAATGAGCCAAGCATATCTTTGGCATCTAAGGCTTGGTCATATTAACTTAAGTAGGATTCAGAGGCTTATAGCCGATGGACTTTTGGGTTCATTAGAGTTGGAAAATTTTCCGACTTGTGAATCTTGCTTGGAAGGTAAAATGACCAAGAGGCCTTTTAAGGCCAAGGGGTATAAAGCCAAAGAAGTGTTATAATTGGTTCATTCTGATTTGTGTGGTCCTATGTCTGTCCAGGCAAGAGGTGGTTTTGAATATTTTATCTCTTTTATAGATGATTATTCAAGATACGGATACATTTACCTAATGCGCCGCAAGTCCGAGTGCTTTGATAAGTTCAAAGAGTACAAGGCTAATGTGGAGAAACGACTAGGTAAAAGTATCAAGACACTACGGTCTGATCATGGTGGCAAATACCTCTTAGGAGAGTTTAGGAATTACTTATCAGAGGCCGGGATTCAATCCCAACTGTCTGCACCTGGTACACCCCAACAGAATGGTGTGGCAGAACGAAGGAATAGGACTCTTATGGAAATGGTTAGATCGATAATGAGTTATTCAGAATTACCAAATTCGTTTTGGGGATACACTCTGGAAACAGCAGTGTACATTCTGAACTTAGTACCTTCTAAATCAGTTTCTTCTACTCCCACAGAATTGTGGAATGGGCGAAAGCCCAGTCTAAGACATATTCGGATTTGGGGTAGTCCAGCACATATGCTGAAACCAGATGCTGATAAGTTAGAATCTCGTACAGAAGTTCGCGTGTTTGTGGGGTATCCCAGAGAAACGAAAGGTGGTTTATTTTATAGTCCTAAAGATCAGAAGGTCATTGTTAGCACCAATGCCCAGTTTTTAGAAGAAGACTATATAATGGATCACAAGCCCAGTAGCAAAGTTGTTTTAGAAGAACTTAGAGAGGACACGTCTACTTCAGTACCAACAGTACAAGATGAAGTACCACAAGAGACTGCAACACGTGTCACACATGATACACAACCACAGACAGTGCCTCGTCGTAGTGGGAGGGTTGTAAGGCAGCCTGAAAGATTCATGTTTTTGGGAGAGTCTTCGGACTTGATCCCGGGTAAACATGAACCTGATCCTCGAACATATGACGAAGCACTCCAAGATATAGATGCAGCATCTTGGCAAAAGGCAATGAATTCTGAAATAGAGTCTATGTACTCTAATAAGGTCTGGGAGCTTGTAGAACCACCTGATGGTGTAAAAGCCGTTGGATGCAAGTGGATCTACAAAAGGAAAAGAGGGGCAGACGGGAAGGTAGAAACCTTCAAAGCTAGGCTTGTTGTGAAAGGGTACACTCAGAAAGAGGGAATCGATTATGAGGAGACCTTTTCACTGGTAGTCATGCTTAAGTCTATCCTTATACTCTTATCCATTGCTGCTCATATGGATTATGAGATTTGGAAAATGGATGTCAAGACAGCTTTCCTTAATGGAAGTCTTGAAGAGAACATCCATATGAAGCAACCAAAAGGGTTCATTGAAAAAGGCATAGAGCATCTAGTGTGCAAGCTCAATCGGTCCATCTATGGACTGAAGCAAGCTTCAAGGTCTTGGAACATCCTGTTCAATGAAGTAATCCAGTCATATGGATTTATTCAGTGTCCGGATGAGTCTTGTGTATACAAGAAGTGTAACGGAAACGTGGTGGTATTTCTTGTACTATACATAGATGATATTTTGTTAATTGGCAACAATGTCAAGGTATTATCGGATGTAAGGGTATGGTTGTCCAAACAATTTGATATGAAGGACTTAGGAGATTGTGCACACATTCTTGGGATCAAAGTTATAAGGGATCGCAAGAAAAGAATGTTGTGTCTGTCCCAAGCTTCATATATAGATACAATCCTTGCTCGTTTTAGCATGCAAGATTCCAAGAAAGGTTTCTTACCTTTTAGGCATGGAGTAGCTCTATCTAAAGAGATGTCTCCGAAGACATCAAAGGAGATAGAGAACATGAAAGCAGTTCCTTATGCTTCGGCTGTAGGAAGCATAATGTATGCAATGATATGTACGAGACCTGATATCTATTTTTCCTTGGGCATGGTTAGTAAATATCAGAGTAACCCTAGACAAGGACATTGGACTGCGGTAAAGCATATATTAAAGTACTTGAGAAGGACCAGAGATTATATGCTAGTTTACCAAGCAGACGATTTGCTCCCTGTGGGTTACACGGATTCAGATTTCCAATCAGATAGGGACAACAGTAAGTCTACATCAGGCTATGTGTTTACTTTGGGAGGTGGAGCCATTGCATGGAGGAGTGTTAAGCAGAAATGCATTTCGGACTCAACCATGGAAGCTGAGTATATAGCAGCCTCTGAGGCGGCTAAAGAAGCAGTATGGCTCAGGAACTTTCTAATGGACTTAGATGTGATTCCTGGTTTGCCCAAAATCATCACAATTTATTGTGATAATAGAGGTGTAGTTGCAAACTCGAAGGAACCACGAGCCCATAAGGCAAGTAAACATATAGAGCGCAAGTACCACCTGATACGAGATATCGTGAAGCGAGGAGAAGTTGTCATCGCCAAGATTGCATCAGCAGATAACTTGGCAGATCCTTTCACTAAGGCCCTTCTGGCAAAAGCTTTCGATCGGAATGTGGAGGGAATGA
The DNA here is from genome assembly GCF_018446385.1 of Zingiber officinale. Lineage (NCBI taxonomy): Eukaryota > Viridiplantae > Streptophyta > Magnoliopsida > Zingiberales > Zingiberaceae > Zingiber > Zingiber officinale. The sequence continues at coordinate 45,744,112 of NC_056006.1, forward strand.
GAATCAGATGTATGGCAGAAGATATGGCAGCTTAGTCATTAGTATAAGTGGGAGATTGTTAGAGTGTATACTGAAAGCCTAAGCTTTTGTAAACATTTATTTTGAATAAAGAATCACATTTGGTCAAATTGTCTACATTTAGTTGTAGTTGTTCAATTAATTTATATTGTAGATAACATAGTATGTGGTGCCACATACAGAAGATGATGTTATCAGTACCTTATAAATTATAAACAGTAGCTCACGACCAAAATGGAAAGGAACAAACCATTGGAAGGTCGTAGTGTAATTAGGAATTAGTTTATCTTAACTATATAATTACACTAGTACACTTAGAGTGTATTGAGTAGGACCATTAGAGGTTGTATCTTTTATACTGACTTTATAAAGGAACAAAGACTTCAATTATTATGGAAGTGTGTGCTCTTAATCCTAATATAATAACAAGCACATATATTTGATATTTATATCTTTAATTTATCAATGGGTGAGATTTAGTTCGATAAATTAATAAGCTCGATAAGTTGGGAAATGATATCACTTATAGTGTGTGTTGTTGATTATAGAAGGAAACTGTGTCCTAGAAATCTAGGTTGATAATGTCCCCAAGATGAGCTCATAAGGATTGTCATGTTAAACACTGCAGGTGGATTCAGTCCGACATGATGATAAGGTTGAGTGGTACTATTCTTGGATTAAGATATTAATTAAATGAGTTGTCAGTAACTCATTTAATTAGTGGACATTCGACATCTTAAACACAGGGAGACTAACACACTCATAATAAGAAGGAGCCCAAAAATGTAATTTGGGATTGGTGCGGTAGTTCAATAATAGTTCTCTAGTGGAATGAATTATTATTGATAAAATTAAGTTGTGTGTTCGGGGGGAACACGGGATACTTAATTTTATCAGGAGACCAAAACCAATTCCTCCACTCGGTCCCTATCGTAGCCTCTTATTTATAGAGTACTATACCCACCTATACCCACCTTCATACCCATGATATAGGGGTCGTCCAAGCAAGCTTGTGGATCAAGCTAGGGTCGGCCAAGCCTTGGTTCATGGGTGGCCGCCCCTAGCTTGAACCCAAGCTTAGGTGGCCGACCCCCATTAAATTAAAAAGAATTTTAATTTTAAAATTTTCTTATGTGAAAGATATAATTTATTGGAGAGATTAAAAATTAAAATATCTCTTTTAAAATGATCCACAAAAGATTAAAGAAAGAGATTAGATCTCTTTCCTTATTTGTATATTGGAAATATATTTTATTTTTCTTCTTTATAAATTATTCACATGTAGAAAAATTAAAATTATAGAAATTTCTTTTTATCAACCATGAAGATATTTTAAATGGAAATTTTATTTTTTTTTAATTTCCGAAGACAAATAAGGAATTTTTATTGTTGATTGAAATTGCCTTGTTTGCTTTTATTGAGGTGGCCGGCCATGATATAAGTGATTAGGAAATTTTATTTAATTTTTCTTAATTAATTGTTGTCAAGGAAAGTTAAGGAAATTTTATTGTAATTAAATTTCCATATTTACCAAAGCTAAGGAATATAAAAGAGGGGGTTGGGGTGCCTTCATGACACACAACTTTTATTATTCTTCTCCCTCTTTTCTTCCTTGGTGTGGCCGGCCCTTCCCTTTATCTTCTCTCCATCATTGTGGCCGAACCTCACATCCCTCTTGGAGATCAAGTGGTGGCTAGATTCTAGTTTGGAGAAGAAGGAGAGAAAGCTTGCATCCCTTGGAGCATTGGTGGTGTTTTCTCTTCATCCTTGGAGGAGCTCTTGTTTGTGGTCGAACCTTGCAAGGAGGAGAAGAAGGTGCTTTGGTGGTTTCTCATCTCAGAAGATCGTTGCCCACACAACGTCTGAGGTTAGAAGAGGAATACGGTAGAAGATCTAGAGGTTTTTGCTTGAAAAGAAAAAGGTATACTAGTATTTAATTTCCACATCATACTAGTTTTACTTCTTTGTAAAAATACCAAATACAAGAGGCATGCGATTCTAGAATTTTGAATTTGTTTTCGATGTAGTGTTCTTTTGTTTTTCTTTTCCTTGTGATTTGATTGTTCTTTTCGGTTGACCTAAAGTTATTTAAGGAAATTAAATATTAACTTTCCTTAAAAGGCTTTGTCTAGGCGGTGGTGGTTGTTCCCATATCCAAGAAGGTCATGTGCCTCGCCATGCAGTCCTGGAAGCTAATTTTGGAAACTAATATTTAATGAAATTAATAACCTAGGTGATTTGGATTGAACGTGTTAAGTTCCGCAGGAGATCCAAGTCTAAACCTAAAAGAACAAATAGATTAAACTTTGGATCAAACGTGTTAAGTTCCGTAGGCGATCCAAGTTTAATTTAAAAGAATACATGGTAGCTAGGAAAAGGTTCAGACCTTTGTACAAAATTTTTGTACAGTGGAACCATTAGGTTTTCCGAGTAGCAACCAACACTTTCAATGTCGCTGCTAGAGGAGGTTATAGGTATTTAATGACACATAAGTCTGAATCCTTTGAAAAGTTCAAAGAATTCAAGAATGAAGTACAGAACCAGCTTGGCAAGAGTATTAAGATACTTCGATCCGATCGAGGTGGAGAATACCTTAGCCATGAGTTTCGTGACTATCTAGCAGAGTGTGGGATCCTATCCCAACTCACTCCTCCTGGAACACCACAGTGGAATGGTGTATCCGAAAGGAGGAATCGTACCCTATTAGATATGGTGCGATCTATGATGAGTCACACAGATCTTCCGACATACCTTTGGGGCTATGCTCTAGACACGATAGCTTTTGTACTCAACCGAGTTCCATCCAAGGCCATGATAAAGACACCATATAGGATATGGACTGGGAGAGATGCCCAGGTGTCTTTCATGAGGATTTGGGGTTGTGAGGCTTACGTTAGACGTCAAGTCTAAGATAAATTAGGACCCAAATCTGATAAGTGCTACTTTATAGGATATCCCAAGGAAACTAAGGGATATTACTTCTACATTCTCAGTCAACACAAGATAGTTGTGGCAAAAACTGGAGTCTTTCTAGAAAGGGACTTTGTTTCTAGAAAGACTAGTGGGAGTACATTCGGTCTTGAAGAAGTTCAAGATGCGGATCCTAGAACTGAAGCCTCGATGGAACTTGAACTGGAATCACAAAGTGTTGTGGATAATGTTGTTCCACAAAGAGTTGAGGAACAACAACCAGTTCAAGTAGACATATGTAACGCCCCGCCCCTTCCTGCTTAAGCTGACGGGGGTTACTTATCTTTTCTTCTTAAAGCAGCGGAAGTCTTATCTATAGTATATATTTTTTTCTTTTTAAACTTTTCTTTTAATTTTAAATTCATCATCGCTAAACTACCTATCATATGAGTCACATAACATGCTTAACATAAATTTAACCCATAATACTAAAGAGCTTGATGAAGTGTCATATAGTCATAAAAGAAACAACATGAACATATTTCTTATTAACTAGAAGCAGGTCTTTCTCTTTAGCCGAGTCACTACTACACACGTCCTCCTTACCCCCTCCTGCTGCTCCCTTAGTACATCCATTCCTTGCCCTTATCTATGGTACAAGGAAAGTAAGCTGTGAGCGCTCAAGGCTCAGTAAGATCCTTTCCTACTCACAAAAACCGTATAGCATAAATAAAACTTCAAGGCATAAAGCATAAAGACAACTCATCATATCATGTATAGAAGCATCATATCATAACATAATCATATGGTATCATGGCATATCCTAATAAAGTCATAATGTGCATCCTAACATAACATAATCATGATCATAACATATTCTAACATAATCATAAGGTTCATCCTAACATAACATAATCATGATCATAACATATTCTAACATAATCATAAGGTTCATCCTAACATAAGATAACATAATCATAGGCATCATGGTGTATCGTAACATAATCATAATGTGTTATGCAAGATGACTTTCAAAAACATGATTCATGCAATAACATATGCAACATGTCCTTTGAAAACTTATTACTTGTATACTTAAACATATTCATAACATGATTAGGGCCCCGGCTTGTACCACATACATAAATGCGCGCGTCCCATGTAGGTCCAAGGTAGAAAGTCTTGAACCCTACAAGGCATACATAACTAGGCCCGTTTCTTAGTCCATCGACCTAGGGGCACTTAGGAGCTCATCCCTAACGAGGCCCGTTTCTTAGTCCATCGACCCTGGGGCGCTTATGGAGTCCACCCTTGGTACAAGTCATATAAAGTAAAGTAGCATGTCATACATATCATGGTTCTTATCATTTCTTGCACATCGTATTTCTTATCATATCATACCATATAGAATTTTGGGCACACAGCTCATCATAATGGTATGTAAAATTTGGGCACACAACACATCATAAATACATGCGTAGTTTGGGCACACAGCTCATCATAAATAGCATGTAAACTTGGGCACACAGCTCATCACTTATATCATGCGTAAATTGGGCACACAGCTCATCATAAATAACACACAACATAACATAAGGGTTTCCATCATGTATAGATCATAAGTGTGCATAATTAAACATAGAAGCATAGAAATCTCATAAACATGGCATATAAGATACATGGGAAACATAATTAGATTTCTAACCCTAATGTCTTATAGTGGTCGAAACATATAGATTGGGTTTTAGGTAAAAACTCCATACCAACATGTGAACCCTAAATAAGTATCATTTCCTATACCATAAGAAAACACCATGAGCAAGTTTAGGTAGTGTTCTAGGTTTTCTTAAGCTTACAACTTATCATGGCCGAAACTTATCAAACATTCATTGGGTTAAAAATTATCATTCAAGCTTGTGAACCCTAAACAACTTCATAGCAATTATTTCAAGGAACAACATGAGCATAGTTGAGTTAGGTTCTAATTTTCCTAGGCCCTTAAACATGATATGGCCGAAACTTGTAGGACTTAAAGCTAGGGTTCAAGTGTCCTAAAAGCATGAGAACCTTAAACAACTTTCATAGCAAATATTTCAAGGAACAACATAAGCATAGTTGAGTTAGGTTCTATGTTTCCTAGGCCCTTAAACATGATATGGCCGAAACTTGTAGGACTTAAAGCTAGGGTTCAAGTGTCCTAAAAGCATGAGAACCTTAAACAACTTTCATAGCAAATATTTCAAGGAACAACATGAGCATAGTTGAGTTAGGTTCTAAGTTTCCTAGGCCCTTAAACATGACATGGCCGAAACTTGTAGGACTTAAAGCTAGGGTTCAAGTATCCTAAAAGCATGAGAACCTTAAACGACTTTCATAGCAAATATTTCAAGGAACAACATGAGCATAGTTGAGTTAGGTTCTAAGTTTCCTAGGCCCTTAAACATGACATGGCCGAAACTTGTAGGACTTAAAGCTAGGGTTCAAGTGTCCTAAAAGCATGAGAACCTTAAACAACTTTCATAGCAAATATTTCAAGGAACAACATGAGCATAGTTGAGTTAGGTTTTAAGTTTCCTAGGCCTTAAAACCTTGTGTGGCCGAAAGTTATAGAGCATGTAACCAAATTTCCATGCAACAAACAAGCCTAAGAACATTAAGTTAGTTTCATATCATTTCATCAAGAAGGTCATGAGCATCTTAGACTTGTTTTAAACTCCCCTAGACCTCAAATCTAAACATGGCCGAACCTTCATAGACATGAAATATAGTTCAAAACAACATACAATCATGGCATATCATAATAGCTTCATATCTTATCTTAGGGAGATAATGGCATGATTAGTTTTAAGTTAAAGCTCTCCTAGGCCCTTAGTTCTACCATGGCCGAATATTCATGAGCATGAAAATGAAGTTCTAATCAACATACAAGTAGGAGAAAATGTTAACAATACCATTCTCATAGGGCACCTATCATAAGAACAAAGGAGCATGTTTTAGTTTAAGGCTTAAGCTTACCTAATTCTTTTGTTCATGCTTGGCCGAAAGTCTAGGATCATGAATCTAAGTTCTAACTAACATTCTAGCATAGAAACATAAAATAAATCCCTACCATAAAATACATGTCACAAGAAACATATCAAGCATGTCGAAATTTAGATCTTTACATTTCCTAGGTCCTTCCTTTGGTCTTATCTTGGCCGAAATTCTTCATGAGGTTTGCTTAGATTTTTATGTAACCGAATCTTCATAGAACACACAAAAGCTATTGTACCACAGGTGAGGGAAACTTACTTCCTTTCGCTTGTGGTTTTCCTTAGAGAAAAAAGTATTCTAGGTGCCAAGGAAGGAGAAAGCTTCTTCTTCTTGTTCCTCCTTTTGTTTCTTTTGCTTGGAAGGGCTAGAACTTGAAGGCTTCTTCACGGAAATTAGTTTTCTTGGAGAAGAACTTAACTTAGCTATTGGGATGAGGAGAGGAAAAAGTTCTTGGTTCAGTGAGGAATGAAGAAGGAAGGAGGAAGGAAGAAAAGGACTTACTCTCTTGTTTTTCCTTCTCCCAAATCTATTTATTCCTTTGTTAAATGAAACATGTCTTCATTCATTCCCTCAACTCTTCTTCTCCATCATTCCTTTAATTCCCACAAAAATTGAGAGAGGGAGGGAAGTAAGCAATTCCTCTTTTGCTTGCTCCTTTTCTTAACCAAGAGGAAAAGAAGGTAAGCCACTTGGTTTTCTCTTGCTTTTTTGTTTAGTTTTCTTTTATTTCCTTCTCACCTTTAATTAAATTTTTCATCTCTTTCCTTCCAAATATTACTCCTTATCCTAGTGGTTATCATGCATCAATTTATCTCCATCATATGTGGGAGGTTCAAGGTTCAATCCTTGACCTCACCTCTTCTTATTCTTATATTTTTTTGTTTTTATTTCCCTTTTCTCTTATTCTTTTCATTTATATGCTCTAAGGAAAAATAATACTCATATACCTATCTTATAATTTCGTGGGTGTTACAACATACCGCTTCGCAGGTCTGATAGGGTACGTCGTAAGCCTGAGAGATACTCATTTCTCTTGTTTGACCATGATGACGTTGTGCTCATAGAGGATGAGCTTACCACCTATCAGGAAGCTGTGATGAGACCAGATTCTGAGAAATGGCTAGAAGCCATGAGATCCGAGATGGAATCCATGTACACCAACCAAGTATGGACTTTGGTTGATCCACCTGAAGGGGTAAAACCCATTGGGTGCAAGTGGGTCTTTAAGAGAAAGACTGACATGGATGGACTTATCTATAAGGGTCGCTTGGTAGCTAAAGGTTTCAAGCAGATTCATGATATTGACTATGATGAAACCTTTTCTCTAGTAGCGATGTTTAAGTCCATTCAGATCATGCTTGCTATTGCAGCTTACCACGATTACGAGATCTGGCAGATGGATGTCAAAATCGTGTTTCTGAATGGAAACCTGCTCGAGGATGTGTACATGACACAACCTGAGGGTTTTGTAGATCCACAGCATACTGGCAGAGTATGCAAGCTGCATAGGTCCATTTATGGACTAAAGCAAGCTTCTCGGAGCTGGAATCTTCGATTCGATGATGCAATCAAACAGTTTAATTTCATCAAAAATGAAGATGAACCTTGTGTCTACAAGAATCTTGTAGGGGGCATAGTTGTCTTTGTTAGCTAGAGCCCTAGAGCCAATCATTTGATGATTGTATTTTGGACTTGTTGTATCATATTCTATATAAATAAAGACATTTGGTTTTGGTTATTATACTTACTTGTATTGGTGCCAAATAAACTAAGTATAATAACGTCCTTGAGTAGAAGGTTCTTACCTATATCAATCGATTGGTTGAATCGATAGTGAGATGATATAGGGAACACTACTCTTAATCATTCCTAGTCGAGTATTAACATTCAGGGACAATGTTAATGCAATAAGACTAGCATGTAGGTCAACTCGATGACTTGATCTCACAAGTCATGGATATAGAAATATCAAGTTGACACATGGGTATACATTAGAGAATGTATACTGAATGACCCGCCATGAGAAAGTATCATGGATCATTATATGAGTGTCATATACTTTCTCATGTGGCTATTTGTATGACTACTAGTCCTTAGAACTGAAGTCACCATGGTTCCCTACATAAGGAGTTATGTACTTTGGTTTCGTCAAACGTCACCCGTAACTGGGTGGACTATAAAGGCGATTACTGGGTATGTAACAAATTATGCGGAGGGATGTGAGTGATGTAGATGGGATCTATCCCTCTTACATGACGGGAGAGACATCGGTATTCTTGATAGAGTGAGACCACGAAGTGCATGGCCATGCCCATGTGAGTCAATATGAGATATTGAGGTCATTTGATTTCGTAAGTCTACTTGTAGTTCAGGATTTAGATTGATCAGAGGATGACAAGGTCTATGCCTCACATTAATCACTCTAGATGTCTAGGATAGAAGGTCATATATTGTGAGGAGTCACAAGGTGATGTTGGATCTCAACATTCTTGTAACTTGGGTAGTAATGATGTGTTGCTAGATACCGCTCATTACTTATGCTCCTAAGTGGGTTTAGGGGTATTGCCAACGTTACAAGAACCTATAGGGTCACACACTAAGGACAATTAGATGGAGATTAGGTTCATATGATGAACCAAGAGGATTAGATTCATTTGATGAATCAAATTGGATTAAGAGTAATCCTAATTGGGCTAACTTGAGTTGGACTCAAGTTGATACATGTATTCAATGAGTCTAATTTAGATTATGACTCATTAGATCAACTTAATTTAATGAATTAGATTCATTATATTAAGTTGGCTTGAATCAAATGGTTACATTAGATCAACCATGGAAGAGATTTGGTCAAGTTTGACTTGACTTGAGAGGAAGATAAAAAGTCAAGTTTGACTTGACTTTATGCCACCTCATTGGTGAGTTGGCATTGATGTGGACTAATGATGTTGCTCCACATCATCATGGGGTGCCACCTCATGGAAGTTACAAAGTCATTCTCTTTAATGGCTTCACATTAATTGCACTTAATGCAAAATTTGGGGGTTACACTTGGGAAGTGGCCGGCCACTTTTGAATGTGAAGAGAATTCATTTTTCTCATTCAAGTGCATTCACATCTTCTTCCTCTTTGAGCTCTCTCTTCTCCCTCTCCTCCTCTCTTGGCCGAACAAGACAAGGTACTAGCACACCTTTGTTTGATCTTCACCATCAAGGATTGTTCATGTGGATACTTCTAGAGGGTCGTACGCTTGACGGTCTAGAGATCCGGCACTTTGGATGAGCGGGATTCGCGAAGGGCGCACTTCAAAGGTATAACCTTTTCTTCATGTAGATCTAGAAGTAGATCTAAGTAGAAACTCGTACATGTAAATTTTTGAAATCTATCCTTCGCACGACATCCAGTGGCATGGGTGATTCTGGGTTTTCGCGACGTGAAAACGCGGTTTTCGCAGCCCGAAAAACCTAACAATCTTCCTCATATTGTATGTGGATGACATACTACTCATTGGGAAAGACATCCCATTGCTATAGTCTGTCAAGACTTGGCTAGGGACATGTTTCTCAATGAAGGACTTAGGTGAGGCATCCCGCATTCTAGGGATACAGATCTATAGAGATAGATCTAAGAGATTGCTTGGCCTAAGTTAGAGTACATACATTGACAAGGTACTCCTTCGGTTTGCCATGCAAAACTCCAAGAAGGGGTTTCTGCCGATGTCACATGGCGTGAGTCTTTCGAAGACTCAAGGTCCCTCGTCTAGATAGGAGAGAGATCGCATGGATCAGATCCCTTATGCCTCAGCCATAGGATCTATCAAGTACGCCATGCTATGTACTCGACCTGATGTCTCGTATGCTTTTAGCATAACGAGCAGATACCAGTCAGATCCAGGTGAAAGTCACTGGATAGCGGTCAAGAATATTCTTAAGTACTTAAGAAGGACTAAAGAATATTTCTTGATATATGGAGGCGATGATGAGCAAGCTGTAAAGGGTTACAGTGATGCTACCTTCCAGACCGACCAGGATGATTATCGATCGCAGTCAGGGTTCGTGTTTTGCATAAATGGTGGTGCTGTGAGATGGAAGAGTTTGAAGCAGGACACAGTAGCTGATTCTACGACAGAGGCCGAGTATATTGCTGCATCAGAGGCAGCAAAGGAGGCAGTTTGCATTCGCAAGTTCGTCACTGAACTTGGGGTGGTTCCTAGCATTGCTGACCCTATTGAGCTCTATTGTGACAACAATGGAGTTATAGAACAGGCGAAGGAACCTCGCTCACACCAGCGGACCAAACACATACTACGGCGCTTCCATCTCATTCGAGAAATTATCGAGAGAGGTGATGTGAAGATTTATAGAGTACCTACAGAGGCTAACATCGCATATCCCTTGACCAAGGCTTTGGCACAGAGGAAGCATGATGGTCACACTAGGTCATTGGGGCTTAGAGCCTACACTGATTGGCACTAGTGCTAGTGGGAGATTGTTAACTAGAGTCCTAGAGTCAATCATTTGATGATTGTATTTTGAACTTGTTGTATCATATTCTATATAAATAAAGGCATTTGGTTTTTGGTTATTATACTTACTTGTATTGGTGCCAAATAAACTAAGTATAATAACGTCCTTGAGTAGAAGGTTCTTACCTATATCAATCGATTGGTTGAATCGATAGTGAGATGATATAGGGAACACTACTCTTAATCATTCCTTGTCGAGTATTAACATTCAGGGACAATGTTAATGTAATAAGACTAGCATGTAGGTCAACTCGATGACTCGATCTCACAAGTCATGGATATGGAGATTTCAAGTTGACACATGGGTATGCATTAGAGAATGTATACCGAATGACCCGCCATGAGATGTAGGACCGTGATCGTTCGATAGAGGGGGGGGTGAATATCGATTCGAAAAGTTGAGTTAAAATACGCAGCGGAAAAGTAAATAAACACAGTTGTTTTTACTTTGTTCAGAGCCTGTGACGACTCCTACTCGAAGGCCCGTGGTCCTTGACCACTTTCGTTGGGCAATCACTATCAATTCGAATATAGTTACAAAATAAGTACAGGAAATGCTAGTGAAAAAATACCGACAAGGAAATTAACTAATACTCGAAGGAGCACTTTGTCGGAGCTTGTTGGCGTCGCAAGAACGTAGAGTAGCAGGACCAGCAGTAGCGGAGTTCTCAGATACAAAGATGATTCTGAAGCTCCTGCCTAGGGCTTCTTTTATATGTTGCTCCGGGCGCCTGGATTCCTTCCGGGCGCCTGGAATGTGACGTATCTACTCAAACCGAGATGCTCCACGTGGCGACGACTTGGCTGGATATGATTTGCCTTCCGGGCGCCCGGACCTCTGAGCGCCCGGACCACCTTGTTTCAGAAAACTCCTTTTTCCTGCAAAACAAAGTTAGTCCGAGGCAATATATATCCTGCAAAATAGATTGTTAGTGCATTTTATAATAGTATGAATTAGCACAAATAGTATGACTTAGATTCCGTCTTTCTGAGACTGGAATCTAGTCACGATCTCGACTTAGACATCCGAAATGGATCTAAGCCGGATCGACGCCTAATGTTCCCTTCCCGGGAACGCGTCCTCGCAGTCACTCCCCTCCAGTGACTTACCTCACTTACCTGCCAGACGTCCGGTCAGCCCTTCGACCCGTCTGGACTTCTTGCCAGCTATCCGGTTGATGTTCGTAGATTATATACTCTTTTATGCATGTTTTTTCGCACTTTTACATACTTTGAGCATGCTTGATCTATGCATTTTTATACTTCCAGCTTTCCTTTTAGCATATTTACTCTTTTGGTTCAGAGATCTGCTTTTTGTGCATTTTCTGTACACAGGAGTCGATTTGGTGAAGAATCTACATCTTTGGGCATGCATTGGAGGAAACGAAGGGAGAAAGCACCGGGCCGTGTATGGAGCTCGGGCCGTGTGGAGTTTGGCACCAACAGAAGAGGAAGATGACATGGCCGTGTGAACCTCGCACGGCCGTGTCAAGATTTGAAGCCAACCAGAGCAGAAGCCTTACAGGGCCGTGTGGATCTACACGGCCGTGTGAGACTTCCAGAGACCAAGCAGGCTGTGGCCGTGTGCACCACACGGCCGTGTAGCATTTCCAGAGAGCAGAAGGGTTCTGGCCGTGTGGAGTCACACGGCCGTGCAGCTTTGGCAGAGAGGGAACTGGACATGGCCGTGTGAATCTCACACGGCCGTGTGGCGCCCGATTCCCTCCTCTATTTAAACCCTTCTTCATGAATTGAAAGGGGATCTCTCCCCCTTTGGGAGAAAGCAAGTTTTGGTGGTTTCCTCCCATTCTTGGGAGGATTTCTGGGCGATTCTAAGGGAGATCTCGACGATTTCGACTCCGGAGCGAGGATTGGATCCGAAGACAAGGCTTCTTCGTAGATAAGTTTTCTCTTTCCCCCTCTTCTTGTTTTCTTGGATTGGGGATTCAAGGAATGCTTGTAATCTCTATTTCTTCGGGTTTTCTTCCTTGATTCATGGAGTAGATCTTGTATTCTAGGATTAAGGGAGTATTTGTATGATGGATTGATGTAATCTCTTATGGATTTGCCATTTTCTTGTTTCAATGACATTATCTTGCTTGTATCAATTAGATCTTGAATGATTGATGGTGATTTGTGCTTAATTCTCATTCTTGATTGATTGTTTTGATTTCTTATGAACTTTGTAAAGATAAACTCTCACTCGATCATCCGAGGGATCCACGTGACAGGTGCAAGCCCGTGTAAGGACGTTTGAGAGATAATCTTGAAGAGGAAATAGGGATATTCAAGAGAGTAGGATGGATTTTATGATTAGCTTCTTGTATCTTGATAGATTAATGAGTCGTGGGCTTCTAAGTTGATATCCGAGGAAGGCATAGTAATAGGTGCACTTCTGTGTAAGGACAACATAGGTTCATGTCTAATTAATCCTATTTAGATACATTTCTCAGTCCTTAGCCGGTTGTCTATTGCAAGAGGGAACCGGCAACTTTCTACATGTTTGGCAATTGAGGGATAAGAATTGGTGAACCATTTACATTCAAGAAATCTTACAAAGAAACCGAAACTCCTAGAATCTTCCATTATCATAACCCAAAACTCTAAACTCTTGTTTGTTGATCTTTAATATTAGATTTGTTTACCTTTACTTTGCTTTTGAAATGATTGGATAGTTGTTTAGCTAATTCGCATTGAGACATTTCTAGTGCTTATTCCAGTCCCTGTGGATACGATAATCTTTTATATTACTTGCGACATTTCCGTACACTTGCGGAGAGTAACAACTTTTTGGCATCGTTGCCAGGGACTGCGCTATAACATTAGGAATTATCAATTGAGTTAGACTAAACATAACTTTTCTTTCTTTCTTTACATTTTCATAGTTGTAACTTTAGAATCCTGTTTCTATAAGCTTTTCTTTTCTTGAATAACATTCTTGACAATTCTTTTTGTTGCAATTCTAATTCTAATTCTAACTTTGCATTCTTGATTTCTAGCACTCTAATCTAACTTTTCTCTGTTTTCTCTTTTGATCTAGTTTCTTTCTTATTTTCTTTTGTAAACATATCTTGCAATTTTTAGCATATGAATTATTCTAGATATTTTTCTTTTTCCTTTTATCTTTTCTTTCTTGTTTTCATTATGCACTTTCTTTCTTGCAATTTAAATTCTGCATTTGCTTTCTTGCTTTTCATATTGCATTTTATTTCTTGTTTTTTATTCTTGATAATTTTCTTTTTCTTCTTAAATATCCATGAGCACTAACATGTCAAGCATGCCCATGAGAAATTTTTCAACACCCTTTTCTGCAAGATTTTTATCTCCCATTGTGCAACCTCAAATTGAAGTAGAAAGTTTCCAACTAGATCCAGAGATAATTTTCATGATACAAGGTCACAAATTTGGAGGAGAAGTATCAGAAAGTCCTTATCTGCATCTTGAAACATTCTTAGAGATTTGTGATTTGGTGAAATGCGAAGGAGTATCAGCAAATGCAGTTCGATTGATGACATTTCCTTTCAGTATCAAGGATAAAGCAAGGACTTGGATATATTCTCTATGTCCTCAAAGCATCACAAGTTGGGAACAATTGGAGAAGCAATTTCTGAATCATTTTTTCCCTCCAAGTAGAACGGTGTATATGAGGAATTGCATAACAAATTTTGCCCAGGCATATGGAGAATCATTATTTGAAGCATGGGATAGATTCAAGAGTCTTCAAAGATAGTGCCCTCATCATGGTTTTGAAAAATGGTTGATTTTGCACATATTCTATGGGGGAATTTCTTTCTCAGACAAGACTTTATTGGATTCATCAGCTGGAGGTTCTTTTATGGACAAAAGTGTAGATGAAGCTTATTCGTTAATTGATCAAGTGACATTGAACCTCCGTGAATGGTCGAACAAAAGTTGGATGGAATTTCCCTCAGATATTCAAGAAGTGAAAGCCATAAATGTAAGGGAGCCTGTCAAACAAAATGAAATTCAACCACCTAAAAATGTTGAAATTCACAAGTCACAGAGTGAGGAGTTCAAACATTTGGGGGCAAAGCTTGATAGAATTGTTTCAAAATGGTTTAAAGAAGATCCCCCTCCTACACAATCAAGATCCGATGAAAAGTGTGATGATGTGGGGTTGAGAAGTGGCAAAAATCATGAAGAACTTCTGAAGAATGACATGTTTAGAATTGAGGAGAAGAATAATAGAAGATCACAAGAACTCAATTCCATTTATCTAGGAAATTCCCAAAGGCCAGAAGTACCTTTCCCTCAACGATTAATCACACCAACATTAGATAAGCAAGTTGGACCTCCTCCAAAAGCCCAAAGGGAATTTGGGAAAAAGGGAGTTCAGTCTTTCCTAGGACCTTCACTAAGGGTTCCTTTTCCACAAAGGTTAGTGGGGGTCAATGAAAATAAAGACTTCGGCAAATCCTGTGACACTAATATGGTTGAGTGTAGATTTTTGAATATATATGAAGATGAAGATTTTTCAGATGAGGATTTTATTGATAATGTAGTGGTAAATAAGTTTTCAGATCTATCTCAAAATTTTATAAGGTGTTATAGTGACATCGAATTTTCAGATGATGAATGTGATGTGGTAGATCAACTTAAAACTGCAAGTGAAGTTATTGATCCTCTTGTTATTGATTCTCCTATTGAGGACATAGATGTTGGTTTATTTTTTGATGTATGTGTTGATGATGATGATATGGAAGAATGTGTAGGGAGCTGTGTTGTGGAAGCAGCATCTCAAGAATCACCACCTTTGTCAAGACAACCCTTAGAGGTTTTAAGAATTGATCATGTTGTGGAACAATGTGTAGGGACTTATACAGAGCTAGTAGAGTCTCGAGAATCACCATCATTGATATCATCAACACCTAAGCTAGAGCCAGAACCATCATTTGATTCAGAGGAAGTCACATCTACATGTTTAGAAATTTCAGGTATTTTTCAACAAAGTAAGGTTAGTATTTCTTGTGATCTTTTGGAAAACTTTATGGAGGTACCTATAATTGACTTTGTTGGATGTGATTCAGTTTTTATTACTTATTCATCTTATCTTGATATGGTTCTAGATCTATACTATATAACATGCTTGTGGGAGATTTGTTTTTCTTTTGGATGTGCAGATTTCACATGGGCCAATAATTGGAAGCTCAATCTGAACCGTCTTCGACCACCTGAAAAAATTTCCAAGAAGACGAAGATGGAGAGAGTTATACTTTACTTTGTCGCTCCTTTGATGAAAGCTCCCTCCATAATAAGAGCCCTTGGTAGGAGGGTTCTAAAATATCTTACCCCTCCAAGAGCAAGATATAGATGAATCTAATGAGGTGGTCGAGCTAATGACCTTAAACAAGTGCTCCTTGGGAGGCAACCCAAGGGTTTTTTTTAGTTAGTTTTAATTTGTATTGTAATTTCTTTTAGTTTGATGCATTCTTTTGATTTTGTTTTCAGGTTAGGTGCGAAACAGAGTCAGGCCGTGTGCTATACACGGCCAGGCAAAGGTTGCAGAGAATGGAAGTGTTTGGGCCGTGTCATCCAGACACGGCCGTGTGGGATCTCCCGAGGAGAAAAAGGTATAGGCCGGGTCATAGACACGGCCGTGCAAAGAATCCCGAGAGGAAAGATGGAGAGGTCGTGTCCCAGACACGGTCGTGCGAGGAATCCAGAGAAGGAAGAGGGGGAGGCCGTGTGGATCTACACGGCCCGTGCAAAGAATCCCGAGAGGAAAGATGGGGAGGCCGTGTGGATCTACACGGCCCGTGTAGGAGAACTATTAAAGTCTACCTCCTACCTCACACGGCCAGATCTTGGCTGTGTTCCGCACACCCACAACTCTCCAAAACATATCTTTCTCTCCCAATTTCTTAAAAACTCCTCTCTAATCTCTCAAGATCTTTTAGATCCGATTCTCCTCCTCTCTAAGACTTGGACTTTTGTTCTCCTAACCTAAGATCTTTTGTTCTTTGAAGTTTTGTTCTTTGAAGTTCCACAACTCTAGATAATTCTTCCCCTATCTAAACTCATCAAGATGTCCAATATTTTGAAGAGATTACGCAAAGGAGGTGGTGGATCTAGTGGAGACAAAGAGAAGGAGCCATCAAGAGACAAAGGAAAACAACCAGTGAAGGGCAAAGGCAAAAGGACTTCACGCGACGAAGGTAATGACAATGAATTCAATATTGTGTTCAGAAATGATGATCAAGTAACTAGATTTGCAATTCTTGTCAATAGAAAGATAGTGTGTACTAGATATATGGACCCAACTGTTCTTGATATGCTTGGAATTAGGGAAGATGTAGATTTGATGATTGGGTTTTTGGATTGGAGTGATATTATGTACACACATTTGCCTACATATCCTCGTCTTGTTTTGGAATTTTTAAGTTCATTGGATGCCCATTTTACTAATGAAGATGATTATTTTGGAAAAATCTCTTTTAGATTAATGAATCAAGAATTTCTATGGGCATTTAGTGACTTTAATTCTTGTTTTGGAATAACCACCGGTAGCCCTCGTAGGTTTGATCCAAGGTTTAATTGGAATCATTTTTGGAATGCAATAACTGGGTTAGATCAACCTTATGAGCCTTCAAGAGCTAAGGCCTCCCATATGCAAAACCCCATCTTTAGGTATCTACATAGAGTCATGAGTAAAACTATTTTTGGTAGGGGAGAGAGTGATGGGGTGGTTAAGAAGATAGAGCTTTATGCTTTATGGGCTATGCTTTATAAGGTTGAATTTGACTCTGGTTTTCATTTTGTTCAAACCTTATTGAGATCAGCTAGGGCATCATCGGGATCAATTGTTTTTGGTGGTTTGATTACCCGAATAGCTTGTAATTTAAATCTTGATGTTGATGGGTTGGAAATAATTCATGGTAATGACATGATTGACATTGATACATGTCTTGCTATGAAAATGATCGTTCGGGATGAGAATGGTTTCGCGTTTCCTAGGAGGAATGGTTCTCCTTTACCCCTTCCTTTTCCTGAACGAACTACTATTCGTAACCGGGCTAATTGGGTAATTTCTGAGTTAGATTTTGAGGATAACCCTTCTATACCTGGAGACACTGAGCCACATAATGAACCCTCGTCATCTGGACATACGCAGCCTTCTAGTTTTATGGAGCCTGCTAGGCATTCTTTTGCATATGGCACGGGATCTTCTAGGTTTGATTTTTCAGATTTTCGTACGTCTCTAGAATCACTTCATGAGAAGCAAGATTCCCAACGAAAAATGTTGGAGGGGCGCTTCTCTTTATCTGATGATCAGTTTAGGGAGGTACAAAATCATTTTCAGTTTACGAGGAATTTTCAAGGTCAAGTGGTTGAGTTTGTGCAGGATTATGATACTGATCAGGCTAGGATGAGAGATTTTATGCAGAGTATGACGCTTACTAGCCAACAAGTTGATGCTTTATATGAGTATCATAGATCCTTGGGTGAGATTCCAGGTTTTCCTAGTTTTCCTATTGGCCAACCACGTCGTAGACCTCCTTTCCCTCGTCCACCTCCACCTCCTCCACCATACTGATTTCATCGGGACGATGAAAAGTTTAAGTCTGGGGGGGTGTCATGTATTGTTTAGTTTGGTTTTCAGTTTTTAGTTTTTGATTAGTTTTTCATGTTGGTTCTTATTTTCTTTGCTTGTTGCTTTATTTTGCTTGTTTTTGAAATAATCATGGCAAAAAAATTTTGAGAACATCAAATCTTCACTTATATGCTTTCTTGGATTCAAGTGAAATGTTAGCACGATTATTGTCTCGATTCATGATGTTCGCATGATGCTACTAGTAAACTTTGTGTAGTTCTTTTTTCTATCTTGGGAAGCATTAATAAGCTAAGAATCTTATGGTGATGAGTTTTAGTTTTGGTTCAACCTTAAGGATTTTATCTTCACTACACTTGTGCTTGATGCTTGAATAGTTGATGTCATTGAAATAGTCATGATTCATCTTGTTTGCTTAGTACTTGGTTTCCATGGTGATTTCTCAACTTTCATTTTGGTTACTGGATGAGGCTCAAATCATTAAAGCTCATTTGGAAAAATCAAAATATCCCAACATGTGTGCTAAAAGTACATTTGTGAATAAGTTTTGCACAATGCAAACACTTATAAAAAAAAAAAAAATGAACAATAAGGGATATAAAAAACAGTTGTCATGAGTGGAATCTAGCAAGTCACCCCTTTGAGACCGAGTTAGGTTACTGGGGAAATGACTGTTTAGTTTCTCTTGAGATTGAGCACACCTTTGAGACCTTGGGTTAGTTGAGAAATATGAACCAAGTGAACGGTAAGTAAGTGTCTATCACTGGTTACTTGTCTTTCACTGGAAACATTAGGAATTCAAATTTGATGACGACTTGACTAGGACATGGATTGAAACTTGAAGGGTGTTGAGTTACTTTTACACTGCGCACAAGATTCTTATGCTTGAACCATACTTTACTTGTTTCCATGATCAAGCTTGTTAATGAAACTTTTTGATAGAGTTAGGAAAGTGCACTGGGTTTTATGAATGTGTTGTAGAACATATGAATTTAGACTGCAACATTTTGCTTGAGGACAAGCAAAGGTTTAAGTTGGGTGTGATGTGCGTAGATTATATACTCTTTTATGCATGTTTTACACACATTTACATAC
The DNA here is from genome assembly GCF_018446385.1 of Zingiber officinale. Taxonomy (NCBI): domain Eukaryota; kingdom Viridiplantae; phylum Streptophyta; class Magnoliopsida; order Zingiberales; family Zingiberaceae; genus Zingiber; species Zingiber officinale. The sequence goes on from NC_056006.1 coordinate 45,763,260, forward strand.
TTTGAGCATGCTTGATCTATGCATTTTATACTTCCAGCTTTCCTTTTAGCATATTTACTCTTTTGGTTCGGAGATCTGCTTTTTGTGCATTTTCTGTACACAGGAGTCGATTTGGTGAAGAATCTACATCTTTGGGCATGCATTGGAGGAAACGAAGGGAGAAAGCACCGGGCCGTGTACCTCACACGGCCCTGCACTGGTATGGAGCTCGGGCCGTGTGGAGTTTGGCACCAACAGAAGAGGAAGATGACATGGCCGTGTGAACCTCGCACGGTCGTGTCAAGATTTGAAGCCAACCAGAGCAGAAGCCTTACAGGGCCGTGTGGATCTACACGGCCGTGTGAGACTTCCAGAGACCAAGCAGGCTGTGGCCGTGTGCACCACACGGCCGTGTAGCATTTCCAGAGAGCAGAAGGGTTCTGGCCGTGTGGAGTCACACGGCCGTGCAGCTTTGGCAGAGAGGGAACTGGACATGGCCGTGTGAATCTCACACGGCCGTGTCACGGGGCCGTGTGGCGCCCGATTCCCTCCTCTATTTAAACCCTTCTTCATGAATTGAAAGGGGATCTCTCCCCCTTTGGGAGAAAGCAAGTTTTGGTGGTTTCCTCCCATTCTTGGGAGGATTTCTGGGCGATTCTAAGGGAGATCTCGACGATTTCGACTCCGGAGCGAGGATTGGATCCGAAGACAAGGCTTCTTCGTAGATAAGTTTTCTCTTTCCCCCTCTTCTTGTTTTCTTGGATTGGGGATTCAAGGAATGCTTGTAATCTCTATTTCTTAGGGTTTTCTTCCTTGATTCATCGAGTAGATCTTGTATTCTAGGATTAAGGGAGTATTTGTATGATGGATTGATGTAATCTCTTATGGATTTGCCATTTTCTTGTTTCAATGACATTATCTTGCTTGTATCAATTAGATCTTGAATGATTGATGGTGATTTGTGCTTAATTCTCATTCTTGATTGATTGTTTGGATTTCTTATGGACTTTGAACTGTCACTCGATCATCCAAGGGATCCACGTGACAGGTGCAAGCCCGTGTAAGGACGTTTGAGAGATAATCTTGAAGAGGAAATAGGGATATTCAAGAGAGTAGGATGGATTTTATGATTAGCTTCTTGTATCTTGATAGATTAATGAGTCGTGGGCTTCTACGTTGATATCCGAGGAAGGCATAGTAATAGGTGCACTTCTGTGTAAGGACAACATAGGTTCATGTCTAATTAATCCTATTTAGATACATTTCTCAGTCCTTAGCCGGTTGTCTATTGCAAGAGGGAACCGGCAACTTTCTACATGTTTGGCAATTGAGGGATAAGAATTGGTGAACCATTTACATTCAAGAAATCTTACAAAGAAACCGAAACTCCTAGAATCTTCCTTTATCATAACCCAAAACTCTAAACTCTTGTTTGTTGATCTTTAATATTAGATTTGTTTACCTTTACTTTGCTTTTGAAACGATTGGATAGTTGTTTAGCTAATTCGCATTGAGACATTTCTAGTGCTTATTCCAGTCCCTGTGGATACGATAATCTTTTATATTACTTGCGACATTTCCGTACACTTGCGGAGAGTAACACCGGTCAGCCCGTCGACCTAGCTGGATTTCTTGCCAAGCGTCCGGTCAACCCGTCGACCCGCTTGGACTTCTCGCCAGCCATCCGGTCAGCCTGTCGACCTAGCTGGGCTTCGTGCCATACATCCGGTCAGCCCGTCGACCTGTCTGGACTTCTCCTGTACACTTGATCAAATTGTCAAACAACAACAAAACTAACTTAACCTATTTGTCATTCATCAAAACCTAGGTTAGACCGTTAGTGCTACCCGCACCAACAATCTCCCCCTTTTTGATGGAATGACAACCTGGTTAAGTTAGTGAAAGAGCGCAAAAAAGAAAGAGCGCAAAAAAAATAGGTGCATCGGTTTTAAATTTAGTTTTAGTGTTTTCAAGTTGGTTTATCTAACTTAACCACCTAACCCTCCCCCTTTGGCATTCATCAAAAAAAATAAGCAAGGGTAAACAATCATAATGTAGAGTTACTTTAAAAAAAATAAATACAGTTAATCTTGAAAAACAATCTGAGTTTGGTTCAAAGTACAATTTTTAAATCCAAGGAAAAAAATCAAGTTGACTTGGGGGAGACAAGTTTAATTTTGAAAAGTAAAAAATTTTAAATCAGGACTTTCAAATTTTCTTTTCAAATTTAAGTAATATTTACTTCTCAAAAAGGTATAAATTTTTATGACTTCAATTTTTCAAAACAAAGCAAAAGTTAAACAAGTAAGATTAAATTTGCCAAAATAAATTTTTAAGGCTAATTTGATAAAAGCTAAATCTGCAAAGTTTAATTTTCAAGCATATGTTACAAAACTGAATAAGTTTAACTATTCAACTTTTTAAATCGAGTTTAAAAATTAGGTGAGATTCAAGTTCCAAGTTTTTCAAACACTTAGTTTAGCTGGTGTTTTAAAAATAAGTCAGTTTTAAAATAGCTGTACAAAGGCATTTTTCAAACACACAAAATTTTAATTAATTTCTCCCCCTAAACTTGATACTTAAATTTAAACAGCTGTCTAACCAATTAGGTACTAACTAATTATCAGAAGATAGTAGCTTTCACTTGGTTAGTCAGATTAAGTTGATTATAAGCAGTCAGTCTTTGACTTGACTGAAGACCTTAATCTGATTAATATCTGAGTTGTATTTAACGTCCAGACTTATGTTGATGCACCGAAATAAGCATCTTAAGTCCAGACAGTTGGCCTATGCATCTCACCCCTTTCTATGTTTGTCAAACACAAGCAAGGTAAACCTAAGGTGTTGGTGAGATGCTCAAAAACTAGTCCTATGGGTACATGCTTTCTAAGGATTCAAAACTAGTCTAAGGCCAAAACTGTTTTTGAAAATCTAAAAATGGAAATTTTTGAAAACACACAATTTTAACTTATAATTTGAAAGAATTATTTTTGAAAACAATTTTGAAATTTAAAATTCCTAGTCTATTGAGCACATCCCTAATTTTCGACGTAAGTTGCTAAACTCACTTTCAGGGAGTGGTTTTGTGAAAATGTCAGCTAAATTTGATTTGGACTCAATGTATTTGAGTTCAATATCACCTTTAGTAACATGATCCCTGATAAAGTGGTGCCTAATTTCAATATGTTTGGTTCTTGAATGATGCACAGGGTTCTTGGTTAAGTTAATTGAACTTATATTGTCAATTAATACTTTTACATTTGTGATATTTAAGTTGAAATCTTTTAGAGTATGCATCATCCATAATAATTGTGCAACGCATTCGCCTATAGCTATGTATTCTGACTCAGTTGTAGATAGAGAGCAACACAATGTTGCTTTCTACTAAACCAGCTGACAAGTGATGAACCTAATAATTGGCATCCACCACTTGTACTTTTGCGGTCTAATTTACATCCAGCATAATCTGAGTCAGAATACCCTATTAGTTCAAAATTATTTGTCCTAGGATACCAAATTCCTACATTTGTTGTTCCATTAAGGTATCTAAAAATTCTTTTGACTTGTGTCAGATGGGATTCCTTAGCACAAGTTTGGTATCTAGCACACATACTAACTGCAAATAAAATATCAGGTCGGCTTGCAGTTAAGTATAGTAGGCTACCTATTGCACTCCTATAATATTTTAAATCAACTAGTTTTCCATTTGGGTCATTATCTAAGATTGTGTTTACTGCCATAGGTATTTTTATTTCTTTTGTATTTTCCATTCCGAAATTTTTAAGTAATTCTTTAGTGTATTTGTGTTGATAAATATAATTTCCTTCATTTTTTTGTTTGATTTGTAATCCTAAGAAATAAGTTAATTTTCCTACTAAGTTCATTTCAAATTCTTTTTCCATTAAATTAATAAATTCTTCTAAAAAATCTGAATTTGTTGAGCCAAATATTATATCATCTACATATATTTGTGCAATAAATATGTCTGCATTTAATGATTTAACAAACAAGGTTGGGTCAATTTGACCTTGGTTGAATCCTTTAGATGTTAAGTAGGATGTTAGCCTTTCATACCATGCCCTGGGTGCCTGTTTAAGTCCATATATTGCTTTCTTTAACATAAAAACATAATCAGGGTGTTCTAGACTTTCAAACCCAGGAGGCTGACCTACATATACTTCTTCTTTAATTAGTCCATTAAGAAAGGCAGACTTAACATCCATTTGGTATAGTTTGAATCCCTTATGGGCTACATAACTTAGTAACATTCTAATGGATTCTAGTCTGGCTACTGGGGCATAGGTTTCATCATAGTCAAGTCCTTCAACCTGACTAAACCCTTTGGCTACTAGCCTAGCCTTATTTCTAGTAATTTCCCCAGTTTCGCTTAATTTGTTTCTGAATACCCATTTTGTTTCTATTATTTTCTTATTCTTAGGTGGTGGTACTAGGTCCCAAACTTCATTACGCTCAAATTGGGCTAGTTCTTCTTGCATAGCTATAATCCAGTCTGGGTCTAGTAGGGATTCATCCACAGTCTTGGGTTCAATTTTTGAAATTAAAGAAATTTGACTTAGGTTTCTAAAGGATGATCTGGTTTGAACTCTCAAGTCTGGGTCACCAATTATTTGATCAGTTGGGTGATTTGGGTTAACCCTTATTGTTCTAGGGGGTTGACTCTCTTGATGTTGTTCCTCTTCTTCATGACTTAGAGTTTGGTTGGTTTCTGGAACAAATTTAGGTGGTTGTGTAAGTTCTAAGTCTTGTTTAGTTTCTTCAAATTTTACATTAGTAGTTTCTTCAATTTTTAAGGTAACCTTATTGTAAATTCTATAGCCTCTACTATTTAGGGAATATCCTACAAAAATTCCATTTTCAATTTTAGAGGAGAACTTTCCTAAGTGTTCTCTTGTATTTAAGATAAAAACTGGGCACCCAAATACTTTAAAATATTTTATATTTGGTTGTTTATTATAAAACATTTCGAAGAATGTTTTGTTATGGGTTTTATTTATTGTTGTTCTGTTCTGTACATAGCAGGCTGTACTAACAGCTTCTACCCAAAAGTATTTAGGTAGGTTATACTCATTTAACATTGTTCTAGAAGCTTCAAGTAAGGTTCTATTTTTTCTTTCTACAATCCCATTTTGTTGGGGGGTTTTAGGGCATGAGAACTCATGATGGTAACCGTTTTCAAGACAAAAACTGTTAAAGTTATGATTTTTAAATTCTCCCCCATTGTCACTTCTAATTCTTTTAATTTTAATATCTTTTTCGTTTTCAATTTGTTTGCAAAATTTTATAAAAAATTTCAAAAGTTTCATCTTTATGTTTTAAGAATTTTACCCAAGTAAACCTAGAATAATCATCTATAATTACTAAACAATATACATTTCCATTTATAGATTTGAATCCATGGGAGTCAAAAAGGTCTAAATGTAGAAGTTCTAATATTGAGTTAGTTTGTGGCTGATTTGTTTGTTTGTGGGTGGATTTAGTTTGTTTGCCTTGTTGACAAGCATTACATATGGTTGAATCTAAGTTAGGTAATTTTGGTAAGCCTCTCACAAGTCCATTTAGTTTACTTATATTTCTGAAGTTGGTGTGAGACATCCGCCTATGCCATAACCAAGTTTCTTCTTTTTGTGTTAAATAACACTTAATGGAAGAAATGGTTAAGTTGATGGCATAGATGTTGTCTTTTCTAAAACCTTTTAGGCTTATGGTAGGATTATCTAGATGTTTGATTAAACACTCTGTGGATAGAAATTTAACCTTATATCTAGTATCACACAATTGACTTATACTTAGAAGATTATATTTAAAATTTTCAACAAGTAAAATATTTGTAATTATAAAGTCTAATTTTAATTCAATGTTACCTATACCAATTACCTTGAGTTTGCCGTTGTTTCCAAAGACAACTGTTCCTAAGCTTTTGTAAGTGAGTTGAGTAAACTTGGTGTGATCTCCAGTCATATGTTTGGAGCAACCACTGTCCAAAATTCACTTCGTTTCCTACAGTAAGTAGGATTTAAAGTTAGTCTTTTATTTTTGAGCAGACATTATTTAAGTTAAGTCTTAAAATTAAAATTTTGAAATTGATTTTTAAGTTTAAAATTAAAATTTTGAAATTAATTTTTAAGTTTAAAATTTTGAAATTGATTTTTAAGTTTAAAATTAAAATTTTGAAATTAATTTTTAAGTTTAAAATTTTGAAATTGATTTTTAAGTTTAAAATTAAAATTTTGAAATTAATTTTAAAAGTTTAAAATTAAAATTTTGAAATTAATTTTTAAGTTTAAAATTAAAATTTTGAAATTAATTTTTAAGTTTAAAATTAAAATTTTGAAATTGATTTTTAAGTTTAAAATTAAAATTTTGAAATTAATTTTTAAGTTTAAAATTAAAATTTTGAAATTAATTTTTAAGTTTAAAATTAAAATTTTGAAATTAATTTTTAAGTTTAAAATTAAAATTTTGAAATTAATTTAATTTTGAAACTAAAATTTTGAAATTAATTTTTAAGTTTAAAATTAAAATTTTGAAATTAATTTTTAAGTTTAAAATTAAAATTTTGAAATTAATTTTTAAGTTTAAAATTAAAATTTTGAAATTAATTTTTAAGTTTAAAATTAAAATTTTGAAATTAATTTTTAAGTTTAAAATTAAAATTTTGAAATTAATTTAATTTTTAAGTTTAAAATTTTGAACTTAATTTTTAATTAAGCAAATTTAAGCGTTATTCATCTCACCCGATCTATATTATCAATCAGGGAATCCTATGATTTTGTGAGATGAAATTGGTTTGATTACAGAGTTTGGTTTAACTAGTATTAGATTCAGGTTTAGTTTTGGTCTCTACAAACAGGCATTCTTCGGATAAACTTCTAAGCTTGGTGAGTCACATGGACGTCATTAGAAGTAACCAACCTTTCGAGGTTTTCCGAATAGTCCTATCCACAGAGCTTAGTACTAAATCTTGGTCTAACTGGTTAGGATTCGTTTAAGGGTAGCTTCGGTCAGTTCCACTTGGCCAAATGCACCAGATCGAAGCCATATCTTTCTAGACATGCGATGCCCAAGTTTCCCTAACGTACTATCATCCAAAAACTTCACCGGTACCATGATTCAAGTTAAACTTGGTCTCTAATCCTAATTACCCTGCCGGGTTAATTTGTTTTGGGTTACCCTGTCGGGTAAGTTAGTTTTGGAGGTGCCAGCTATTCTGGAGCCTCCCCCTGAATTATTGGCCATTGATTTTAAATTTTGGTTTTAGGTTTATGTCGATTCTTTTTATAGTTATGGTAAACTTGGTGATAATTTTGTTGATTTTTAAAGTGTTTAGATTTTGAATTTGATTCAGGTTTGTATTTTGGATTTTGGTTTGGTTTATTTGATTTTATATAATGTATTTTTTCTTTAGGTATATAATATTGATTAAGTCCTACTTGCGTGGTCAGACACGCTTTCGGAACCCAAGCTAGATTGGTTGATTTGTATTGGGTTATTAATGATTTGAAGGTTTTATTTGAATTCGACTTATATCCTAGTCCGGTTTTATTATAACATGCTTTTTGATTATTCAGGATTAAGTCTAAATTTTTTGATCTTGTTGTGAATTTTTCTAACATTTCTTTTAAATTATTAATCTCATTTTTTAATGATAAATTGTCCTCCTCAAGTGTTAGATCTTGAGTTGGATTTGAATTTTTGATTTGTTCCTTGAGGTTTTGATTTTCCTCAAGAAGTGATTTGTTTTCATTTTCTGTTTTAATTAATTTATTGTTTAAACAAGAAATAATTCTAAAAAAATTTTTGTTTAAATTAAAGTATACCTCATTCGGGCCTTCGGAAATGAGTACGGACTCGTGGCTTGTTTCAGGTTCAGACCCGTCTTCATCTTCCGACTCGTCTTCTGTTTCAGCTTCGTGGGCCATCAGTGCGAGGTGACTCTGATGTTTCTGTTCTTCTTCCTCCGATTCGTCCGAGGAGTCGTCCCACGTTGCTTTGAGTGCCTTCTTTTTGGTTGGCTTCGGTTTGTCGAGCTTCAGTTTTGGGCATTCGTTCTTGTAGTGTCCCTTTTTATTGCAGCCGAAGCAAATAACGTTCCTTTGTTCTGTGGAAGAGCTGATCTTTTGAAGGTCCTTTTTACTGAAGCTCCTCTTTCTCCTGGTGAACATTTTTCTTACCAAGTTCACCAGGTGTTCTTCGTCTTCGGAGTCTTGGTCGGAATCTTCTTCAAATTCAAGCTTGCTTTTCTTTTCTTTGGTGGAACCTGCAAATAAAGCTATACCTTTCTCGGCTCCAGCATTTGTTTGTTCATGTAATTCTAATTCACAGAAAAGCTCATCTAATTTTAACTTAGAAAGATTTTTTTTAAATTTTGTAGGCATCCACTATTGATGCCCACAAACTATTACGTGGAAAGACGTTTAATGCGTACCTTATTAAGTCTCTGTTTTCCATCTGGTGGCCTATCGCATGAAGCCCGTTGAGGATGTCCTTGATCCTCGCGTGAAGCTGATTCGCCGTTTCTCCTTCCTGTATTTTTATATTAAAAATTTTATTTAAAAGTAGGTCTCGTTTCGTTACCTTGGCGTCGCTCGTTCCCTCGTGCAGCTCGATCAATTTGTCCCATAGTTCTTTAGCGTTTTTGTGTGGACCGACTCTGTTTAGTTCTTCTCTTGTTAATCCGCACTGTAGAGTGTTGATCGCTTTATTTTCTGTTGATGCCTTTTTCTTTAAGTCTGCTGTCCAGTCTTCAGGATCCAGTAAATTCCCGGAGTTGTCTACTGGAATTTTATAGGGTCTCGTAATACTCATCCACTGGTCGAAGTCTGTCTTAAGGTAAACCTCCATCCGCTTTTTCCAGTACGGAAAATCATCCCCGTTGAAGAGTGCAGGGCATACTGGGCTGAATCCTTCTGTCTGAGACATTTTAGTCCTGCGCACAGACGAAAGAAAAGAGACAAAAAAATCCCAAGACTTGGTCTTGGATTAGTAGTGCGGGACGAAAAAATAGTAGACAAATCTAGATTGGTGTTGCACCAATTTAGATTTAATTGCAAAAAAAATGATATACCAGTTTAGAATTAGAAAAAAATTTTAAGAGGAATAAAAAAAAACAAAGGAAAGGTTTCACCCCCAGTCTGATTGGTGGTTGCACCAAATCAGAGCGGTACCTGCTCTGATACCACATGTAGGACCGTGATCGTTCGATAGAGGGGGGGGTGAATATCGATTCGAAAAGTTGAGTTAAAATATGCAGCGGAAAAGTAATTAAACACAGTTGTTTTTACTTCGTTCGGAGCCTGTGACGACTCCTACTCGAAGGCCCGTGGTCCTTGACCACTTTCGTTGGGCAATCACTATCAATTCAAATATAGTTACAAAATAAGTACAGGAAATGCTAGTGAAAAAATACCGACAAGGAAATTAACTAAAACTCGAAGGAGCACTTTGTCGGAGCTTGTTGGCGTCGCAAGAACGTAGAGTAGCAGGACCAGCAGAAGCGGAGTTCTTAGATACAAAGATGATTCTGAAGCTCCTGCCTGGGGCTTCTTTTATATGTTGCTCCGGGCGCCTGGATTCCTTCCGAGCGCCTGGAATGTGACGTAGCTGCTTAAATCGAGATGCTCCACGTGGCGACGACTTGGCTGGATATGATTTGCCTTCCGGGCGCCTAGATCCCTTCCGGGCGCCCGGACCTCCGAGCGCCCGGACCACCTTGTTCCAGAAAACTCCTTTTTCCTGCAAAACAAAGTTAGTTCGAGTCAATATATATCCTGCAAAATAGATTGTTAGCGCATTTTATAATAGTATGAATTAGCACAAATAATATGACTTAGATTCCGTCTTTCTGAGACCATAATCTAGTCACGATCTCGACTTAGACATCCGAAATGGATCTAAGCCGGATCGACGCCTAATGTTCCCTTCCTGGGAACGCATCCTCGCAGTCACTCCCCTCCAGTGACTTACCTCACTTACCTGCCAGACGTCCGGCCAGCCCTTCTACCCGTCTAGACTTCTTGCCAGCTATCCGGTCAGCCCATCGACCTAGCTGGACTTCTTGCCAAGCGTCCGGTCAGCCCGTCGACCCGCTTGGACTTCTCGCCAGCCATCCGGTCAGCCCGTCGACCTAGCTGGGCTTCGTGCCATAGATCCGGTCAGGCCGTCGACTTGTCTGGACTTCTCCTGCACACTTGATCAAAGTGTCAGACAACAACAAAACTAACTTAACCTATTTGTCATTCATCAAAACCTAGGTTAGACCGTTAGTGCTACCCGCACCAACAAGTATCATGGATCGTTATAAGAGTGTCATATACTTTCTCATGTGGCTATTAGTATGACTACTAGTCCTTAGACCTGAAGTCACCATGGTTCCCTACATAAGGAGTTATGTACTTTGGTTTCGTCAAACATCACCCGTAACTGGGTGGACTATTAAGGCGATTACTGGGTATGTAACAAATTATGCAGAGGGATGTCAGTGATGTAGATGGGATCTATCCCTCCTATATGACGGGAGAGACATCGGTATTCTTGATAGAGTGAGACCACGAAGTGCATGACCATGCCCAAATGAGTCAATATGAGATATTGAGCTCATTTGATTTAGTGAGTCTACTTGGAGTTCAGGATTTAGATTGATCAGAGGATGACACGGTCTATGTCTCACATTGATCAATCTAGATGTCTAGGATAGAAGGACACTTGTCATATATTGTGAGGAGTGACAATTAGTAGTCACAAGGTGATGTTGGATCTCAACATTCTTGTAACTTGGGTAGTAATGATGTATTGCTAGATACCGCTCATTACTTATGCTTCTAAATGAGTTTAGGGGCATTGCCAACGTTACAAGAACCTATTGGGTCACACACAAAGAACAAGTGGATGGAGATTAGGTTCATATGATGAACCAAGAGGATTAGATTCATGTGATGAATCAAATTGGATTAAGAGTAATCCTAATTGGGCGAATTGAGTTGGACTCAAGTTGATTCATGTGTTCAATGAGTCTAATTTAGATTATGACTCATTGAATCAATTTAATTAAATGAATTAGATTCATTATATTAAATTGGCTTGAATTAAATGATTGGATTAGATCAACCATGAGAGAGATTAAGTCAAGTTTGACTTGACTTGAGAGGTAGAGGAAGAGTCAAGTTTGACTTGACTTTATGCCTCATCATTTGTGACTTTGCATTAGGAGAACTAATGATGATGTGCCACATCATCACATGTGCCACCTCATGGAGGTTACAACTATTCTCATTAATGGCCTCCACATTAATTGTGATTAATGTGAAGGGGGTTACACCACTTGTAGTGGCCAGCCACTTGATGGAAAAAGAGAAGTTTTCTTTTGGTGAGTAACTCTCATTCAAGTCATCTTCCTCCTCCTAAGCTCTCTTTTTGCTTCTTCTCTTCTCTTGGTCGTGGGTTTCAAGCAAGGGAGAAGAAAGGAGAGTGAATCTAATCCAAGAAGAAAGGTTAGTGAAAGTCACATAGAGATTTTAGAGGAGTGTGTTCTCTTCTTTTCCTTTCTTCTTCTTCCAATCCCATCCGAGAGCATCAAGAAGTGCTAGCACACTTGTGGGGTCTCTTCTCCATCCTTGTGTGTTAGAGAACACATCTTGTTCATGTCGATACTTCTAGAGAGTTGTCTACTTTGACAACTAGAGATCCGGCATCTCCTTGGACAAGCGGGACTCGCGAAGGGCACGCATCGAAGGTATAAGATTTTCTCCATGTAGATCTAAGTGAAGATCTAGGTAAACTCGTACTCATAGTTTTTCGAAAATTTTTCTTTGCACGGATCCGTTGGCTAGGGAGTTTCGGGGTTTCTGCTACGCGAAAAAGCGGTTTTTGCGGTCCGAAAAACCCAACAACAACTTTGGTTCAGGGTAGATCATGAGGAAACCTGGTTTAATGGGTGAAAAACTCTGTTTACCGGATGCCCCGTAATCCTGGTTTTCCTGGGCAGCTTGGAGGAGATATAAAAGGGTCAAAAACCCTATTCTTGCATCATCTTTGGTTCGGGGACTTCGTCCCTCTCTTGGGGAAAGGGTTTTCTCCTTCATGGGAAACCCAAGATTTTCATCCACCATCGTCCCTCGACGTTCCGTCCATCTCCAGAGCAAGGGGGCATCTCCAAGACATCGGAAACCTCGGCAAGCATCGCTTCTTCCCTTCCTTCTCATATCAAGGGTTATAAGTATGTTCTTCTTTATGTTTTGGGATTGTTCTTCTCTCATAATGGAGTAGAAACCCTCTTCTAGGATTAGGGAGTATTTGTAATATGATGGAGATGCAAAACTATGTAAATTCATCTTGTTTCTATTCAATGACTTGTTAATGCTTTTGTTCATATTGATGAGTTGTGTGTGTGACCATGCATGCTTCGTTGATTGTTATGGAGGATTGTTGACCATGCAAGGGAATGCCCTAGAGCGTATTGATCAAGGTACCCTCGTGACAGGGGTAACCCTTCCTAGACGTCTAAGAAGTCCCCTTGAAAGAAGAAATGTGTAACGCCCACCCTTCTTACTCAACCAAAGGTGGCGCTACGTTCTTATACTACTTACGTACATGCTTTAGTTATAACAGCGGAAGAATAAAAACTTTAAAGAATTTAATTTATTAAGCATAATATCACATATTCTGATTTGTTCAAATGTGCATATGTTGATTCTATAACTAATCATATTAATTTGTCCGGATCATTCTTTGCCGAGCCACCACCACACACATCACTATCTGCTCCTCCTGTTGCTCCTCTAGCTCATCCAGCTTCTTTATCTGCGGTACAAGGAAAGTAAGCTATGAGCACTCATGGCTCAGTAAGTTCCTTTCCTACTCACTAAAACCGAATTCATATCATTGCATATCAATATCATGCGAGGTATCATAAGCATACAACATACAAGGGTATCATATTCATAGTCATATCATAATATCACGTGACATAATATCTAATCATCAGATAATTCAAGCACATATGTAGGCAATGCATCATGAATTTGAAAACTTATACTTATAAGTACTTGAAATTCATATCATCATTAGAGGGGATCCCGGTTTGTACCACATACATAATGCGCGCGCTTCTTAAGTATGTCCAAGGTAGCAAGTCTTGAACCCTACCATACATACATACTAGGTCCGAGTCTTACTCCATCGACCTAGGGCATTCAGAAGCCCATTTCTGACGAGGCCCGAGTCTTATTCCATCGACCCCGGGGCGTTTACGGAGCCCACCCTTGGTTCAAACCATACAAAAATAATTTATCATGCATAACTATCATATCATATCTCTAACAATCTTTCATGCATTTCATTTTTCATTTCTTTTCATTATGTATAGCATTTCCTATGCTATCACATATCATGGCATTTACATAACATAAATTTCATTCTTTTCTCATTATGTATAGCATTTCTTATGCTAACACATATCATGGCATATACATAACATAAATTTCATTCTTTTCTCATTATATATAGCATTTCCTATGCTATCACATATCATGACATATACATAACATAAATTTCATTCTTTTCTCATTATGTATATAGCATTTCCTATGCTATCACATATCATGGCATATACATAGCATAAATTTCATTCTTTCTCATTATGTATAACACTTCCTAGGTTCCTTTCCCTTTTTTTTTCTTTTATTTTCAATTATCTTCTAAACAAGAAAACAAATACATGATCCTTAACATTTCATAGGGAGAACCTCGTACTAGTTGGGTAAAACAATAATTTCCCTAGCCTCTTAAAAATATTTTTGGCCGAAATTCTAGGGTTAAGTACTCCTTTGATCAAGCATCATATAGGTGTAAAAACATGAAGAAGATCCCTTTTCTATGGCATAGAAAATCTATCATGTAGTGTAGACTTAGTTAAACCTCACTAGATTTCGAAAGCTCTTCTTAACCGAATTTTCTCAAACTTGTTTCTAGGTTTTAAAATCCTCATAAAATCTGAAAAATATATAAAAGCCGTGTACCACAGGTGAGGGGAAGCTTACCTTCTTCGCTTAAGTTTCCTAGAGTTGAGAACTTGCTTGGACCTTTCTTCCTTGCTTGCTTTGCTCGGCACCAATGGAGGAGAGGAGTGGCTAGGTCTTTTGGTGGAGAGGAGGAAGAAGAGGCTTCTCTTTCCTCTTGTGTTGCTCGGCAACAACAAGAGAGAAAGAGGGAGAGAGTGAAGAGGAAGAAGAGGTTCTTCCTCTTGTGTTGCTCGGCAACAAGAAGAAGAAGAGAGGGAGAGGTGAGTCTCGGCACAAAAGGGAGGAGAGGAGGAGAATGAGTGGGGGATGAAGTTGAAGTCACCCCTCCATGCCTATTTATACTAAAATGAGGGGAGGAAACTTGACTTGATCCATCCTCCCTATTCATTTCTCCCCTTAAATGACAAGAATATTCTAGAGAAATGCCTTTTGAGTTCTCTCTTTTCTTTCCCTTAATTTCTCTCTTTTCTCTCCTTTAATTAAAATTCCTATCTCTCCTCTTACAATATCCTCTCCTATCCCACTTGGTTAACACATGCATGCATCCACAAGAGAACCAAGGATCAAAACTTGTTTATGTATATTTTTATTTCTTTTTACTTCCTTTTCCTTTTAAGTAGAAAGAATCCTTTCTTATTCTTAACTACTTAATCCTTTCTCTCCTTATCAATAATTCTCCTATCCCCTTTGGTATCCTATACATGTTCCTTACAAGAGATCCAAGGTTCAATCTCTCTTCTAACATTTTATTTTCTTTTGTACATAATAATTCGTATATTACTATATTATGCATTATGCATAAATATTTCATACATATATATATTACCTCATATTTCTTCCTTTTGTCCATATTAATTCTATACATTTTAAATCATGCATAGATGATTTATACTCTCAACTTTATTTTTCTTTCATAAAGTTTTAATCATCTAAATCCATCTTAATATTTAACTTAGAATATTTACACCTTCTTTTCATTCGTACTCTCATTATCCTTACTTTCTTATCTAGGCTTTCTAGGGGTGTTACAAAATGATCCCTTAGGAATTGCTGCTCTTATAGAGAGAGTGCTCTAGATCGTATACCCAAGGGGGCCTAGTGATAAGGATAACCCATTCACGGATGTCTAGGACATTCTCTTGAAAGGAGAGGTAATGTGAGATCTCGGAAAAATTTAATAAATAAGGTTATTTGGGAAATAGCCTTATTGAATTTTTTCAGAATTTTTAGAAATTTTCTAGAAATTTTTCGGAGCTCGTAAGAAGGGTTTTGAAGGGATCAATTTCGGGTTCGGATAAAGCCTGTTTGGATACCCATTTAAGTGAGGAAAAGTTTTTAATTATTAGTTCTTTTCCTTTATTATTTCTCCCCAACCCAAATGCCGAATCCGTGCTCTTTTCTCCCCCAAATTGCCGATCCACTCCTCTTCCCCGACTCTCTTCCCTGACCCTTTTCTTTCTCTTCTCTGTGCTCTCCCTCTCTCTCGGATCACTCGACGCCGAGGCCGGAGGAGACTCGTCACCGGAGCTCGACGGGGCCGAGGAGCTGTATCTTATTGGGGGGTTCTGTCCCGTGAGTTCTGCGGCTGAGCGTCAACGGCGAGGTGGCTAGGGCACGGTGAGGAGCAAGATTCGTCGACTCCCAACCGATCGACCTCCGTTCTTCTCTCCTCGTGCTGCTCATAGTGCGATCCACCTCTTCACTGGCCGGATCTGGATCGAGCCGTGCCACCCAATCGCCGGCGTGAAAGGGGTAGTTAGGGCTCCGAAGGTAAGCGACTAAATCCTTCCCTTGATTTGTCCTCCGACTTGTGCCCTAGCACAGTCGCTGATTCCTTCTTGTCTCTTTCTGGTTGTTGCCGATCTTGGAGGTTAGGGCTCTATTTCGGTGTTGATCTTCCTTGATGGATTCGTGATCGTCTTCCAGTTCTGGGCTAGGAGAAAGCATCGGATTTCTGTGGATTGTCCTTGTGGCCGATCATTGCTTTCTCCTTTGTGATCCGATTGAATCCATTGAGGTGAGGTTCTGTTCTATTCTGTGGTGTTGATTCTTGATCGCTTTGAGATGTTTATTGCATCAGATCAGTAGGAAGGATTGAATCCAGTGAGGACCTGTTCTGTGGATTTCAATTTGAGTGCTGTGGATTGCTCTTTGATCCAGCAACATCTTGTTTCAACAACAACTTGAGCAAAGCAGTGAGGTTCTGCTGCTGTGGTGTTGGAAGTGTGATCGTGAGGTGATTCCTAACAGCAACCTTTGATCCAACAGTCAATAGGTGCTGTGAATCGAGGTATGTGAAGGGATGTTGATACTTGATGTAAATGCATGGAATTGGGTTTATGTGTAGGTTTGATTAGAGGTTGTAGTAGATGTTGATTATATCTAATCTAATGGATAAACCCTAATCAATTGTTAGATTAGTTTAGGAAGGATAATGGTGACGTGATTAGGGTTTTGCCCTAATTTAGTTTTAGGAATTTTATTTAGCTATTTCATTTGAATTTAGCTAAATAAATTATATATGTTGTTTGACACAGGACTCTGATTCGAGACAAGCATCTCAATATTGGATTAGAACTGGATTGTACCTTCTATTTGAGGTGGGTACCCTTTGACTTATCTTTTGATACTGTCTTATGATATGTATAGTTTATATATAATTACTAGTGGTAGATGGTAGATTTATTTCTTCCCTGGTCTTAGCTTAGTTGATACCTATCACATGCTTCTTCTGTTAGTTGTTGTACTTTAGAATTGGATGATTTTTACCTTTTGCTATGTTTATGTATGTTATGGAGATGGATAGATACATTTAGTGTTATTTTCCACTGGATCAGTTGCTGTAGATACTTGTTATATGTTGTTGGATCTATGCTGCTTATATCATGGTTATAGTTATATGTGTTTACCTTTTTGGCACGCACATATATGTAGGAGGCTTTGTTCAGGTATGTCATATTGTAGCCACATGCACCATATCACATGCTTGCATGCTGGGCGATTGACGACTCCATTATTGTTGAGCTCGTCGGCCGGCTACATGGGCCTGCACACAGCGTGTCCACTCATGGGTAGTGGCACAGCACTAGGGCGTGTATGGTAGTTAGCTCTGTAGTGCTCCGCTGGTCCGTTCATGGGTAGTGTGACTGCAGCGTGGTAGCAGGCAGGGATCCCTCCCCGTCATCGCGTACCGGGAGATGAGAGCATTGCGCTCCCTCACTATGTTTGAGGTAGGAGGATAGGTGTACTCCGACAGCATCCCGTCCACTCGGTCACTCTTCAGGGGCAGTGATGGCAGAGTGCACGGTGTCACAGCCCTACCCACTTGGTCTCACCATTGTGTGTGAGATGGCTGACTGGCTGACAGGGGTGACCATGTCATATTTCATCATATGCACAGATTGCATTTATTGTGATTGTTGCATATTGGATGATGCATTTTGGGTGATTGCATATGATTGACATGCATACAGGATACATGCTTATTTGCTCTGACTATTTTGTTTTATCTCTGTATGTTCACAGTCAGTTGCCCAAGCCTCGCAGGTGAGTACAATTTATTTCAGTTATGCATTTTATTATTATTCTTGCTATAGACTGTACTTTATGCCTGTTGCTAGATATTACAGTTTATTTCAGCTATGCATATCTGTTTTACTGTTAGGAGATTGTACCGTAGATTTTACTGCTAGTAGTTATATGTTGCTGTACATATTTATTGGATTACCTGCTGAGTTCTTTGAACTCACCCCGTTGTTACTATTTTTCAGGTTGAGGCCGTCAGGAGATATTCCAGTCGCTAGTCCCATTATCGCGAGGATTTTCTTTGTTGGATTATATTTTGCTTTTGCATCTTATATTCTTGTATTGTGGGTTTGTATTGTGGACATTGAACATTCGAGTTTGCTATTTTTGTTTTCCGTTGCGGATTTTCTCACTACTTGGTGGATTTGTTTTCTTCGTTGTAGTGGAGTAGGATATTTACATATATCTTCGAGGAGTCTATATCGTTCTTCCTTATTAAACTGCGTGGATTGATTATATGTTGAGCTGTGTGGAATGTTGATATAAACTGCGTGGTTTGTTTCTTATTTGTATTGTATTGTTCCGACCGTGTGTGGCCGAGGTATAGATATATGTATTCTGGATTCATATTGTCACCCATACAGGGGAGATGCTGTCGAAATTTTTTCGGACAGGGACTACCTAGGGCGTGACAGGTAATTCCTCCATAAGGAAGTAGGAACCCGTACCATCTACCTTTATCTTTATTGCTATTTACTAGACACGAACTCCTGTGATCTACCGAGGGGCCCTAGTGACAGGGGTTAACCGTTACAAGATTTCTCATGGATCGTCTCTATTTGATACTTAGGGATATTGACCAATCTAACTTCCTACAAGAGAATGGACATAGAGGGTAGAAACTAGGCAATCTATGTAGTATCTCCTAGTATTACAATGAAACCAAAATCCTAGAATCCATCTCCCAAAGCTCAACTCCCTCCAAGATTAACTCTCTCTCTCCTCTCTCTTCTTCTCAACCTTCTTTCCATCTCTTTAATCACACTCGGTAGTTCGCAAGTGCCAAAGCCAACTTTCGACCGTCTAGATAACTTATTTTGCAACATCTCTAGTACTTAATCAACAGTCCCCGTGGATTCGATATTTTTATTACTAACGACGAAACCGTACACTTGCGGTTGCATAACAATAGATGTCTCCCAGTACAACAGCTGCCACTTTCGTAGCATTGCCCATGTAGACGATTATCTCTACTTCATATAGTCGTCGGGTTTCCTGGAACCCCTGCAAAGAGTTGTAGACATGATCAGTGGGTCCTGTATCTACACACCAAGTACTGGTAGATAACACCGCTAAACATGTTTCAACTACTAAAGAATAAGATATACCTTTATTGTTCTCTCTCCTACGAGGACAGTCTGTCTCCCAATGTCCAGTCTGCTTACAGATGAAGCACTTGCCCTTTGGCTTCTTCATTCCAGCTTTAGGTCCAATACCTAGAGATCTATTCACCTTCTTTGCTGAGTCAGTTTGTTTCTTCTTCTTCTTGCCTTTCAACTTAGAAGAGGAAACATTTTCAGCAAAGTGAATCTGAGAACTATGACGAAGTATTCCTTTTGCTGCCTGAAGTTCTGTCAGAAGTTCCGCCAACGTA
Organism: Zingiber officinale; assembly: GCF_018446385.1. NCBI lineage: Eukaryota > Viridiplantae > Streptophyta > Magnoliopsida > Zingiberales > Zingiberaceae > Zingiber > Zingiber officinale. The sequence goes on from NC_056006.1 coordinate 45,782,454, forward strand.
TACTGCATTTTGTTCATGTTATAGTTCAGGCGGAACTGCTCAAAACTTCTAGGTAGCGTTTGGAGAATAATATCGACCTGGGTTTCCCCATCGATTTCTGCTCCAAGGATCTGTATTTCGTTCAAATAAGCCATCATTTTGAGGATATAATCCCTTACGGGTGTCCTCTCTGACATGGTGGCTGTCATTAACTTTCTCATTTCCTCTTACCTAGGAGCTCGACTATGGTGTCCGAAGAGTTCTTTGAGATTGTTCATCATGTCATAAGCAGTTAGTAAATCCTGATGCTGATGTTTTAGCACATTTGACATAGAAGTCAAAATGTAACACCGCGTCATCTCATCTGCTTTTGCCCATTTCTTATGAGCCTCAATCTCCTCTACACTAGAATCAATATTAGGCACATTAGGACAGACCTCCAACAGTACAAACTTATAGCCTTCAGCAGTTAGGACAATGTCCAGGTTTCTTTTCCAATCTATGTAATTGGGACCAGTGAGTTTGTTCTCTTTCAGTATAATGGCCAGTGGGTTGAAAGTCATCCTAAGAATCACAAAACAAACTTTGGTCAAGATTCTAAATTTAGAATAATATTGATTCCTCAAACAATACTATATAAATTTACCAACACCTCAAAACACCGTGAATTTTGCATGCCACGTTAGTGTGGATGCATACAAATTCAACATTTGTAAGAGGAGGGTCTTACCCATTAATTTTATTGTCTTTTCATCCTAACTTTATGAAAAATAAAATTAATAGTTAGTTTTCCTTTGGTCACACAAAACAATAGCAGTGAATCCGTTGGAGAGGATACTATTGAATGCATCTAAGTGTATATCATTACTTGATACTTAGTCCATTAAATACGATTGTGCCCCTTCAGTTGGAGAATATCACACGCTCCTAAATAATTTCCTATAACCATCCATAAATGAAGTTTGATCTAGTGATCCGCAACAAACCCATCCGTTGTGGAGGGAGGCACTCAGAGCCAACACGCAAGCTTGTTACATCATTTACAAACCAGTAATGGAGACCGTGGAATTTATTTAAAAAATCTCTCTCTCACTTAGTTATTTAAGGTGAGGAATTTTAACCTAGCAAGCACACATCACACACATAATAGTAAATAAAAGCAATAAATATAGAAATTAATTTTCCAACTATTATGGCCTTTTCCATCGTTGTCCTTCGCATGCTGCCAGCCCTAGGGTTTATGTCATTGGGCCCATCGAGCTTCCTTTTCCGCTGCGCCTCTGGTCCTTCAATAGTACCACGCCTCGCAAAGATACGATCCACGACAAAAAAATAAAATTTTACAAACATCGATCCTATATTCCACAAGTGAATGTACATCAAGTCTAGATCAAACATAAATGTAAAATCTTTGGGCTAATACAGCTCCTACTGTATCAGTTAAATACAAAATGCACACACAATAAAATGCCCTTGACATGTCCAAGGGTCCAATCACACACAATAACCATAAGCCATAATAGTTGGATCCTGCAACCACAGAGTTAGCATATCCTACTATTATCCTACCAAAATTATGTATGACATATGCATAATTAAACTAAAAACCAAATACACAGAGGCAAACCCTAGCTCTGATACCAATTGTTGGTTGGTCCTAGGAAGATCGTACCAGTTCCACTGTACAAAAATTTTGTACAAGTCCTGAACCTTTCCTAACAACCTATTGTGTTCTTTAGAAATTAAATTCGGAATCGCAAATGAAACTTAACATTATTGATTCCAAATTTAACTTATATGTTCTTAATGGTTTAGACCAAACGATGCTTAACATTATTGATCGAAATCCACCTATGTTATAAATTCAATTAAATATTAATTTCTAAAATTGGTTTCCAGGACTGCATGGTGAAGTACTAGACCTTCTTGGGTATGGGATCATCCACCACCGCCTAGACAAAGCCTTTTAAAGAAATCTAATATTTAATTTCCTTATATAACTTTAGGTTTAACCAAAAGAAACAATCGAATCACAAATTCGAAAAGACAAAACAAAAGAAACACAACTTCGAATATCTAATATGAAAATCTAGAATCACTAGCCTCTTGTGTTTGGAATTCATACAAAGAAAAATTAGTATGATGCAGGAAACAATTACTAGTTATACCTTTCTTTGTAAGCAACAATCTCTTGATCTTCTACCGTATTCCTCTTCTTATCTTGGACGTTGTTTGGACAACGATCTACCAAGATGAAAACCACGAACACCTTCCTTCTTGCAAGATTTGGCCACCAACCTTCAAGCTCTAAGGGACACAAGAGCAAAGCCTCCTTTCTCTCCTTCTTCTCCTAGCTAGAACCGGCCACCAAGGACTTCTCTTGTGTTGATGCCGCAGGCCACCAAGGAGGAAGAGAAAAGGAGAAGAGCAAGGAGCTTATGGTCGGCCACCACCAAGGAAGAGAGGAGAGGAAAATAGAATAGAGTTGTTTTTTATGAAGGCACCTCCTCCCTCTCTTTTATAATCCTTGGTCTTGGCAAATAATGAAAATTTAAATAAAAATTTCCTTATTTTCTTTGCCATGAAAAGGAAAATTTAATTGATTAAAAATAATTTCCTTTTCTTATATTAAGTGGTCGGTCACTTCATAACTCCAAGCAAGGAAAGTTTTAATAACACAAGAATTAAAACTTCCTAATTTGCTTCCGAAATTTTAATAAAAATTTATCCAATAATTTTTCCCTTCATAGTTGGTTATAAAAGAAAATTTTATAAATTAAAATCTCTCTATTAAAACATGTGGATGATTTTCAAAAAGGAAAGTTTTCTCTAAAATTAAAATCTTCTTTTCAATCTACAAATAAGGAAAGCTATCAAATCTTTTCTTAATCTTTTGTAGAAACTTATAAAAGGAAATATTTAATTTTAAAACTCTCTTTTTAAATCATGAACAAGGTTACAAAAAAGGAAAGTTTTATCAAAAAATTAAAATCTTCCTTTCAACTACAAATAAGGAAAGACATCAAATCTTTCACTTAATCTTTTGTAGAAGGAAAGATTTAAACTTTAAACTCTCTTTTAAAACCATGATATCCACATAAGAAAAGATTTTAAATAAAATCCCTTTTATTTATCTAGTGGCCGGCCACCTAAACTTGGGATCCAATCTTTGGCCGACCACCTTAAATTGGCTCTGCCCTTAGCTTTGGCAGGCCCTAGCTTGGGCTCCAAGCTAGCTTGGCTGACCACCTCAAGGTGGGTAGAAAGGTGGGTTGGGTATAATTCTCTATATACAAGAGGCTACGATAGGGACCGAACGGAGGAATTGGTTTTGGTCTCCCGATAAAATTAAGCTTCCCGTGTTCGCCCTGAACACCCAACTTAATTTCATCAATAATAATTCATACCACTAAATAATTATTATTGAACTACCGCACCAATCCCAAATTACATTTTGGGCTCCTTATTATGAGTGTGTTAGTCTCTCTGTATTTAAGATGTCGAATGCCCACTAATTAAATGAGTTACTGATAACTCTCTTTATCTTAGTCCAAGAGTAGTACCACTCAACCTTATTATCATGTCGGACTAAGTCCACCTACCGGGTTTAACATGACAATATTATGAGCTCCTCTTGAGGACATTATCAACCTAGATTACTAGGACACAGTTTCTTCTATAATCAACAACACACACTAAAAGTAATATCATTTCCCAACTTATTGGGTCTTTTGATTTATCAAGCTAAATCTCACCCATTGATAAGTTAAAGAAATGAATACAAAATATATGTGTTTATTATTATATTAGGATTAAGAGCACACACTTCCATAATAACTAAGGTCTTGTTCTTTTATTAAGTCAACACAAAAAGAACTTACCTTAAATAGTTCTGCTCAATACACTCAGAATGTACTAGTGTAATTTTATAGTTAAGATAAACTAATACCAAATTACACTACGACTATTCCAATGGTTTGTTCCTATCCATCTTGGTCGTGAGCTACTGTTTATAATTTATAAAGAACTGATAACATGATCTTCTGTGTGTGACACTACACACCATGTTACTACAATATAAATTAATTGAACAACTACACATAGCATATAAATGTAGACATTTTTGACCAATGTGATTCTTTATTTCAAAATAAATTTTTACAAAAGCTAGGCTTTTAGTATACACGCTAACACAATCAAATCTTATTCCTCAATTGTCCATCATTTGTAGAAGGTTGTCGGTTCTCTCTTGAAATAGACAACCGACCTAGGACTAAAATATATCTAAATGTGATCAATTAGGAATGAACCCTATGTTGTCCTTACACGGGCTTGTCTGTCACGTGCGTCCCTCAGATAATCAACATAAGAATTCATCACTTTTCAACCTCATCAAGATATAAAGATTAATGCATACAATCCATCCTACCCTCTTGAATAACCTAATTTCCCCTTCAAGATTACCCCTCAAACGTCTTTACACGGGCTTGTTCCTTTCACAAACGTCCCTCAGAAAATCGAATGAGAAACAATCTCTACAAGATCCACAAGATATTTAAACATTCAACTAAGCATGGTAATTAGGTCCAAACACAGCAATCCACACAACATCAAATGGATACAAAAAAGGCAAAATCATAGAAATAGGAAATTGATAAATCTACAAGAGTTTTACATCAAATCTCCATTACAAATACTCCCTCCATCCTAAAACAAGAGATCTACTCCATAAAATGAGGTAAGAAATCCGTAGAGAAGAAGATTACAAACATTCTTGATCCCAAATCCAAGAAAAGAGAGAAAGAAAGCTTATCTATGATGAATAACGTCTTCGGATCCAATCCTCGATTTCGGAGTCGATGCCTTGAAGATCTCCCCTTGAATCACTGCAAAATCCCTCCAAGATAGAGAAGAATCGCCCAAATCTTGCTCTCTCCCAAATGGGAGAAGATCACCTTTTAAATCTTGAAGAAGGTCTTATATAGAAGGGGGGTTTGGGCGCCACACGGCCCCAAGACACGACCGTGTGAAGCTCACACGGCCTGGCTCACTCCCCTCACAACCTATCTCACACGGTCGTGTGGTCTACATGACCGGGCATGCATCTGCCACTGCTCCCCTTGCATGGCCGTGTTGATCTACACGGCCTGCACTGCCTCCAGCTCTAGAGCTCCTATATGGTCGTATGGTGCACACGACCAAGGCATTCTTGGGATCTGGAAATGCTGCACGGCCGTGTACAGCTTCATTTCTGGATGGCTTGCAAGGTCGTGTGGTGCAAACGGCCATGAACCTTCTTGGCTTCAAACCTGGCACGGCCGTGTGATGCTCACACGACCATGGCTTCTTCCTTCTCTGCTACAGCCACATGGGTGGTGATCACCACACAGCCTGGGCAACCCCCATGTCATGGTCGTGTGGCACACAGGGCTTGTGCCTTCCTTCTTCGTTCAAGCATCAAATATTCTCCAAAATCGACTCCTGCACACATAAAATGCCCAAAAAGCATATCCCCGGACAAAAAGATTAAATATGCTAAAAGGAAAGCTAGAAGTACGAAAATGCATAGATAAAGCATGCTCGAAGTACGTGAATATGCGTCAAAACATGCTAAACAAGTGTATACAATCTACGCACATCAACAAGCAAAGATTTAAGTCTGGAGGTGTGATGTATGTAGATTATATACACTTTTATGCATATTTTGATGCACATCTACTTGTATTTCATGAGCATAATCTATGTTTATTGCACCCTATTCCATTATGATAATATATTTCCACTCCTTTTGTTCAGAGATCTACTCGTTATTTGTTTACATTGATAGAACATGATTTGGAGCGAAAATGGAGAAAAAGATGCACATTGGAGCAACTTGAGAAAATCCAGCTCAGGACGTATGACCCACACGGTCGTGTCATACTCCAAAAAAGAAGCAGACACAGTCGTGTAAATCCACATGGTCGTGTGGTCGAACCCGAAGAGGACCAACACACGGCCGTGTGATCCCACATAGTCGTGCCATCCATCCAAAGATAAAGAGGAACACGGACGTGTGAAACCACATGGTCGTGTCATTTGACCAAAGGCCAAGAAGAACTTGATCGTGTCACAGCCCAAGCAAGGGTCATGTCAAGCGCTATTTAAGGGGGGTTTCTCCCCATTTTCATGATCTTTGGATTGGGGCTCGCCCCCATTCCTTGGAGAAGGGTTCTCCCCCTTGGGAGAACCCTAGAAGCCTCATCTTCCACCTCAGAAGCAAGGGAATGCCTCTAAGAACGCCACACTTCAAGGATAAGCATTATCCTCTCTCTACTTCTTTGTATTGGATTGTAGTTTGCTTCTTTCTTCATCTTTGGTTGTATTTCCTTTGCTATGGAGTAGATCTCTAGATCTAGAATGTAGGAAGTAGCTATGATGTGATTATGGATATATGAACTATATATTTGGATATTTTCTTGTTCAATAAAGTGTTTATGCCATGATCTATATGTTTTGTGCCTTGTACATTTTGACAAAATGTGTGTGGTAGATGCATGTAGATTGTGGTAGATTATGTTGGTCCCCATGGTTATTTTGATGTGATCAACCAAGTTAGGTTAGGTCCTATTTGGTTTTGATCCCTGTGCCTAAGTATGCAGGAGGTTAGGAGCGCAGGAAGTCGAGCAGAAGACGCAGTTAGCGAGAAGGACAGCACGGGAAGGGAATCGACGGGCTCGGTACGTCCGAAGGATGAAAGAGCTACGGAAGAGTACACCGGTGGACGAGAAGAACGTGCGCGATGTTCGAGTGACGAGAAGCTGGGACGAAAGCATGCTCAAGGAGAAGGCCAAAAATTAGGTTCGGGTGAGCCCTATTTCAGTTGGCCGCAATCACTAAAGCAATCGGGACTTCAGAAGCTAAAAAGGAGAAAAAGAGAAGCTGGAGTTATTTATACCCTGCAACATTGAGGGTGCCCTTATGGCGTTAACGATGCTCTCCACATTGAGGGTGCCCTCCATGGCATTGAGGGTGCCCTCCACATTGAGGGTTTCCTCCATGGCATTGAGGGTGCCCTCAACCCAGTCTTTGTGACCGTTGGCATGCGGATAAAACTTTATACGCTTATCCCCTTGGAGGTGCCCTCAACCCCTTTGGAGGCGCCCTCAAGACTCGAAATAGGATTTTCAAGAGCTATATAAAGGCCCCTGGAGCTAGGAAATAATTATTCAACTCTTGTACTAACTTCCTAGCAACGCTTAAGAGCTTTCAGTGTGTAAAAGACTTCTCCTCCTTCAATGAAGGAGATTCTAATTGAGCTGTTCAATCGCCTTGGATTAACAACCACCTAGGTTGTAACCAAGTCAAATCCCTGAGTCTTCTTTCTTTCTTTTCTGCTATTTTGTTTTTATTTTATTGTTACTATTTTAGAGTTGAAAAAATGATGAGGGTATTTTATTATTGCAGGCAATTCACCCCTCCCCTCTTGCCGGCCGCGCTGCGCCACCAAGTGGTATCAGAGCCCGACAGCCTTAGAAGGACTTACCACCATCTGAAGCAACAATGATCAAGATGATGGCCAGTGCAAGTATTCATCCCCCAAAATTTGACGGAGACTTCGCTACATGGAAATATCGAATGGAGGTATTCTTCAAAATAGAATTTGATATTCTTTTAATTATGAAATATGGTTTTGTAGTCCCTAAAGACAAGGAAGAATACAACTGGATGAAAAAAGAACAAGTTGATTTCGTGGCCAATGGAAAGGTAAAGTTCCATCTGCTCAGTATTATGTCGCCCCAGGAGGTAAGTCGGATCGGAAGCTACAACTCTGCCAAAGACCTCTGGGAAAAATTCCTAAAGCTCCACGAAGGCACCTCAGAAGCGAAGTTAGCAAGGTGCGACATCCTCTGTGTTGGGGATCGGTGACCGGTTTGAAGGGGGGTTGGATAGACAATGCCCCCAAATCGATTGATCTTCCTACACTTGTTAGTATGCGCAGTGGAATATACAAAACAAACAAGCTAAAGGAAATTAAACTAAAGACAAGAAAGAATGCAAGCCAAGCTATACGATCATTTACGTGGTTCGGAGATAAAGCTCCTACTCCATGGCGTGTCCTTAAGGTGGACGATCCCTATCCGTCGGTGGATTACTCCCCAGAAGACCTCCGGCTAGCTCACGTAGCTCCTTGTGGGTGGAGAAACCTCACCACAACTCTCACCAAGGACTCTTTACAAGCTAGGGCACAGGTAGACTACTAATAGAGATTAACCACCTCTATTTCGTCAACTATAACTAAGCTCCCAATGCTTGGTTATATAGGCCACGGGTTGGAAACCTCGCCTACCAGTCGACTGCCAAAACATGCAATCGACTGGCCTCTATGGAAATTTGACCGTTACATCCCAACGGCTCGATACCAGTCGACTGCTAAAACTAGCAATCAACTGCTCCACACTGGTTGAGCGAACAGAAGCATTCTATTCGCTCATAGTCGACTGCTCCAGTCGACTGAACCAGTCGACTGATGAAACATGCAGTCGACTAGTACTGAGTACATTCTCTCACAGCACTCAGACCCTCACCCTCACGACTCATTTGACGCTTCCTTCCTTTTGCCTTCAAGCCTACTTCCTCTTTGGCTCTCGTCCCTCGGATGCATACAAGCCCGCGACTCGTCCCCAATGCCATCCTTCACGTATGCCTCGAAGTCGTTTCCCTCAGCCCTTGTCCTCGCTACCTTGTCCACGGTCTCTTGGATGCTCCATCCTTCACCGGACCCGAAGCCATCAACCTGAGTCACATGTGTATCTTGCAGTCCTGCACAACTCAAGTACACATATCAAATACAAGGGTGAACCTAATTTAAACCCTTTTCCCAAACACCAAAACACATGGTCCCGCGAACCATTGGGATTGCTCCAACAATCTCCCCCTTTTTGGTGTTTGGCAATACGTTTAAGTTAGGGAAAACATAATAGCAAATAAACATGCTAAAGCAAATGGACTTACGTTGCCAAGGCTACACACTTGCACTTACACCGCCGAATGGACTTACGTTGCCAATGCTACACACTTGGACTTACACTGCCGAATGGACTTACGTTGCCAAGGCTACACACTTGGACTTACACTGCCGAATGGACTTACGTTGCCAAGGCTACACACTTGGACTTACACTACCGAATCAATGCACCAAGCATTGGAACCTATCCAAGGTTCCCGCTACACCTAAGCTCCCCATTAAGCTAGGATTTTACCACAGGGCTTTTTAAGAACCTATCCCAAGGCTCCCCCTACGCAAAGGTATTTTCAGGTTTCCCAACTAAACCTTACTTCTCCCCCTTTGCCTAACATCCAAAAAGTTTTCCAACAATATCCCAATTGTTGAAAACTTATCATCCAAATTGACCCTAAACTCATGTATTCATCCTCCATGGATCTCATACACCTCAACGAGTTGACCCGGTCACAAATTAATGCTGAAAACAAAATCAGATTGGTATCAGTCGACTGCCCCAGTCGAGTGGCCTCATCGAAATAGTACACAGAACCATTCTGTGTTCGATTTTTACTGTTACCAGTCGACTGGTAACTGTACTAGTCGACTGGCACACTGTTTCGGCCCTTTTCAACATTTTTGACCCAAATTCAAAAATGCACCAAATATTCCACAGATATCCAAAAATCTCCAAATTTTGTGGAGAGGTCTATTTTACCCATGTCTACTTAGGAAAAATACATCCAAAAATGTATCCATCACCAATCCCAAGATTGACACAGAACCCAAAACTAGCTAAATGGTTCAATTGAACCTTGACCTAAAGTCCTAATTTTGACTTCCTCTTGATGTATTTGCCCATACTAACCCATAATGCATCTCTAGCATTGGTTTATATGGCATCTATACATCCAAAACTAATTTTCATGCTATATGACCCCAATTGTCATATTTCTTGCATGAAACATAAACCAATTGTGCCAAATCCCTAGGTTTGAGACTCAAGTTCGTCTCCAAACCACTTGACACATTCCATGACCCAACCTAGACTCCCAAGTAAAACCCACATGAAATCCATTGGCCATGGGTCCCAATTTGACTCTTAGAGCTCCCCCTAGAGCTCTTAACCTTAGTCACCTCCCTAGGTGCACGATGTAGATCTAATCTAATCGATAGAGTGCATCTTGTACACGATGTAGATCTAATCTAATCGTAAGGGTGCATCTTGTGCACGATTTAGATCTAATCTTAATCGCTAGGCACTAATTAATTACTTAATTAAACATGCATCATATACACAAGTAATTAACTAAGTTTTGTGATTAGTCATGGCCCTACTACGATCTTCTCAAGCCAATGAGAAGATCAGATGGTCAACCTAAGGTCAACTTCTCAAGCGCCTTCCTTTTGACCACCTTGTGTTGCTCGCGCCCTCCTCGTAACTCCGTCTCGTGTGGACCTTCCACCGCTTCAAAATTACATTACAATTTTGAAACTCGAGTTACATTCGAGTCTAAATATAATTACAACCAGAATAAAAAGAAGGCATGACGCGCAGGTCACGAAAAATAAAAATAAAAATAAAAATACAAGCACGCACAACACATAACGGCACGCAGGCCGTATTAAGAATTACAACACAATATCCAAATCTAATTTGGGTCATTTGGGCCATGACTATCACAAAATTAATATATATTTTAAAATTATATATTTCTGTAATTTTTCATAATTTTACAGATTTTATGAGTAAATTTTTCCCGGCGGTCCCGATTAGCCATTTCGGGCGCAATCGCGGAGCAAATCCCCTTGCGGGGTTAGGGGCAGTACCCCTACCCGCGATCTAACCATCGTGAGTTGCTCCTAAGCGATCCAAGAGCACCTTATCCCACTGTCCCAAAAAGATTTGGGTCGAAACGATGCCGTTTCGGAAAAAACTTCTCGGTAGTCGAAGCCTACAAGTGTATAAACACTTGTGCTTCGCTTCTACGAGAAATATTACTCTTAAAACAATAAAAACCATAAATTTACAGAAATGTACAGAAGCTTTAATTTTTCATAAAAATCAAATTAAACTCGTACAAGCTTCGTACGTGGCTCTGATACCACTGTTGGGTTTTTCGGGCTGCGAAAATCGCTTTTTCGCGCCGTGGAAACCCCGAATCACCCTAGCCAACGGATCTCGTGCGAAGAAAAAAATTCGAAGACATACGAGTACGAGTTACAAAACTTCTAGATCTACATGATGAAGATCTTTACCTTCGATGCGTGCCCTTTTTCGTATCCAGCTCGTCCAAGATTCGTCGGATCTCGAAAGTATCAAGGATATATACTTCTCTATATGTATCCACACGAACACACTAGGTGGAGATGACCAAAACAAGGTGTGCTAGCACCTTTGGATGGTTCGGCTAAGAGAGGAGAGGGAGAGCAAAATTGGAGCAAGGAAGAAGATGAAGGAATGAATGAGATTAATTCCAAAATCAAAACTTATCTTTCCCATTCATGTGGCCGGCCACATTAAGAGCATGAGTAACTCCCATGGAATGCCAAGAGTCACAACTCTTGGTAACTCCCATGAGGTGGCATTCCACATAAGCAACCATGATGATGTGGAGCATTATCATTGGTCCACATCTTGCCCACTCACCAATGAGGTGGCATAAAGTCAAGTCAAAATTGACTCTTCATCTTCCTCTCAAGTCAAGTCAAACTTGATTAATCTCTCTCATGGTTGGTCTAATCCAACCATTTAATTCAAGCCAATTTAATATAATGAATCTAATTCATTTAATTAAATTGATTTAATGAGTCATAATCCAAATTAGACTCATTAAACACATGAATCAACTTGAGTCTAACTCAATTAGCCCAATTAGAATTACTCTTAATCCAATTTGATTCATCAAATGAATCTAATCCTCTTGGTTCATCATATGAACCTAATCTCCATCTAAATGTCCTTAGTGTGTGACCCTATAGGTTCTTGTAACGTTGGCAATGCCCCTAAACCCATTTAGAAGCATAAGTAATGAGCGGTATCTAGCAACACATCATTACTACCCAATGTTACAAGAATGTTGAGATCCAACATCACCTTGTGACTACTAATTGTGACTCCTCACATTATGTGACATTGTCCATCTATCCTAGACACCTACATTGATCAATGTGAGGCATAGACTGTGTCATCCTCTAATCAATCTAAATCTTGAACTCCAAGTAGACTCACTCGATCAAATGAGCTCAACATCTCATGTTGACTCATTTGGGCATGGTCATGCACTTCGTGGTCTAACTCTATCAAGAATACCGATGTCGCTCCCGTCATATGGGAGGGATAGATCCCATCTACATCACTCACATCCCTCTGCATAATTCGTTATATACCCAGTAATCGCCTTTATAGTCCACCCAGTTACGGGTGACGTTTGACGAAACCAAAGTACATAACTCCTTATGTAAGGAACCATGGTGACTTCAGGTCTAAGGACCAATAGTCATACTAATAGTCACATGAGAAAGTATATGACACTCATATAACGATCCATGATACTTTCTCATGGCGGGTCATTCAGTATACATTCTCTAATGTATATCCATGTGTCAACTTGATATCTCTATATCCATGACTTGTGAGATCAAGTCATCGAGTTGACCTACATGCTAGTCTTATTGCATTAACATTGTCCCTGAATGTTAATACTTGACTAGGAATGATTAAGAGTAGTGTTCCCTGTATCATCTCACTATCGGTTCAACTAACCGATTGATATAGGTGAGAACCATCTACTCAAGGACATTATTATACTTAGTTTATTTGGCACCAATACAAGTAAGTATAATAACCAAAATCCAAATGCCTTTATTTATATAGAATATGATACAGTAAGTCCAAAAATACAATCATCAAATGATTGGCTCTAGGGCTCTAGCTAACAATCTCCCACTAGCACTAGTGCCAATCAGTGTAGGCTCTAAGCCCAAATGACCTAGTGTGACCATCATGCTTCTTCTGTGCCAAAGCCTTGGTCAAGGGATCTGCGATGTTAGCCTCTGTAGGTACTCTGTAAATCTTCACATCTCCTCTCTCGATGATCTCTCGAATGAGATGGAAGCGTCGTAGTATGTGTTTGGTCCGCTGGTGTGAGCGAGGTTCCTTTGCCTGTGCTATAGCTCCATTGTTGTCACAATAGAGCTCAATGGCGTCAGCAATGCTAGGAACCACCCCAAGTTCAGTGATTAACTTGCGGATCCAAACTGCCTCCTTTGCTACCTCTGATGCAGCAATGTACTCGACTTCTGTTGTAGAATCAGCTACTGTATCCTGCTTCGAACTCTTCCAGCTGACAGCACCACCATTAATGCAAAATACGAACCCCGACTCCGATCTATAGTCATCCTGGTCGGTCTGGAAGCTAGCATCACTGTAACCCTTTACAGCTAGCTCATCACTGCCTCCATCTATCAAGAAGTATTCTTTAGTCCTTCTTAAGTACTTAAGAATATTCTTGACCTCTATCCAGTGACTTTCACCAGGATCTGACTGGTATCTGCTCATCATGCTCAAAGCATACGAGACATCAGGTCGAGTACATAGCATGGCGTACATGATCGATCCTATGGCTGAGGCATAAGGGATCTGATCCATGCGGTCTCTTTCCTCTCTAGAAGAGGGACCTTGAGTCTTCGAAAGACTCACGCCATGTGACATCGGCAGAAATCCCTTCTTGGAGTTCTGCATGGCAAACCGAAGGAGTACCTTGCCAATGTATGTACTCTGACTTAGGCCAAGCAATCTCTTAGATCTATCTCTATAGATCTGTATCCCTAGAATGCGGGATGCCTCACCTAAGTCCTTCATTGAGAAGCAACTCCCTAACCAGGTCTTGACAGACTAAAGCATTGGGATGTCCTTCCCAATGAGCAGTATGTCATCCACATACAATATGAGGAAGACAACTGTGTTCTCTATAACCTTCTTGTAGACACAAGGTTCATTTTCGTTCTTGATGAAACCAAACTGTTTGATTGCATCATCGAATCAAAGATTCCAGCTTCGAGAATCTTGCTTTAGTCCATAAATGGACCTATGCAGCTTGCATACTCTGCTAGTATGCTGTGGATCTACAAAACTCTCAAGTTGTGTCATGTACACATCCTCGAGTAAGTTTCCATTCAGAAATGCGGTTTTGACATCCATCTGCCATATCTCATAGTCATGGTAGGCTGCAATAGCAAGCATGATCCGAATGGACTTAAACATCGATACTGGAGAAAAAGGTTTCATCATAGTCAATACCATGAATCTGCTTGAAACCTTTAGCTACCAAGCGACCCTTATAAATAAGTCCATCCATGTCAGTCTTTCTCTTAAAGACCCACTTACACCCAATGGGTTTTACCCCTTCAGGTGGATCAACCAAAGTCCATACTTGGTTGGTGTACATGGATTCCATTTCGGATCTCATGGCCTCTAGCCATTTCTCGGAATCTGGTCTCATCACAGCTTTCTGATAGGTGGTAGGCTCATCCTCTATGAGCATAACATCATCATGGTCAGACAAGAGAAATGAGTATCTCTCAGGCTGACGACATACCCTATCAGACCTGCGAAGAGGTATGTCTACTTGAACTGGTTGTTGTTCCTCTACTCCTTGTGGAACAATATCATCCACAACACTTTGTGGTTCCAGTTCAATTTCCATCGAAGCATCAGTGCTATTGTTCGCATCTTGAACTTCTTCAAGATCGAACGCGCTCCCACTAGTCTTTCTAGAAACAAAGTCCCTTTCTAGAAAGACCCCAGTCTTTGCCACAACTACCTTGTGCTGACTGGGAATGTAGAAGTAATATCCCTTAGTTTCCTTGGGATATCCAATAAAGTAGCACTTGTCGGATTTGGGTCCTAACTTGTTTGAGACTTGACGTCGAACGTAAGCCTCACAACCCCAAATCCTCATGAAAGACACCTGGGCATCTCTCCCAGTCCATATCCTATATGGTGTCTTTCTCACGGACTTGGATGGAACTCGGTTGAGTATAAAAGCTGCCGTGTCTAGAGCATAGCCCCAAAGAAATGTCGAAAGATCAGTGTGACTCATCATAGACCGTACCATATCTAATATGGTACGATTCCTCCTTTCGGATACACCATTCCACTGTGGTGTTCCAGGAGGAGTGAGTTGGGATAGAATCCCACACTCAGCTAGATAATCATGGAACTCATGGCTAAGGTATTCTCCACCTCGATCGGATCGAAGTATCTTAATACTCTTGCCAAGCTGGTTCTGTACTTCATTCTTGAATTCTTTGAACTTTTCAAAGGATTTTGACTTATGTGTCATCAAGTACACATAACCATATCTACTGAAATCATCAGTAAATGTGATGAAGTACCTATAATCGCCTCTAGCAGCAACATTGAAAGGGCCATATACATCACTATGTATGAGTCTTAACAAATCAGTTGCTCTCTCGCTGTGCCCACTAAAGGGAGTCTTGGTCATCTTGCCTCGTAGGCATGACTCGCATATCTCATATGATTCAAAATCAAATGAGTCCAACAAACCATCCTTATGGAGTTGGGATAAGCGCTTGTCATTTATATGACCTAAGCGACAGTGCCAAAGGTAAGTTTGGTTCATGTCATTTGACTTGAACATCTTGGTATTTACTTTATAGATAGGGCTCTCAAGGTCTAGAATATAGAGTCCGTTTAACAGAGGTGCACTACAATAGAACATATCGTTTAAATAAACGGAACAACATTTGTTCTTTATAGTAAACGAGAAACCTTTCTTGTCCAAACAAGAAACTAAAATAATGTTCTTAGTTAATGCAGGCACATAACAACAATCATCTAACTTTAGTACAAGCACAGAGGGCAGAGATAAAAAGTAAGTCCCTACAGAAACAGCAGCAACCCGTGCGCCATTGCCTACTCGTAGGTCCACCACGCCCTTTGTCAATGCCCTTCTATTTCTCAGCGCCTGCACATCAGTACAAATGTGAGAAGCACATCCAGTATCTAATACCCATGATGTAGAAATAGATAGATTGACTTCTATAACATATATACATGAAGTGGAAGTCTCACTTCGCTTCTTCTTAAGATCCTCCAAGTATACCTTGCAGTTCCTCTTCCAGTGCCCGGTCTGACCGCAATGGAAGCAGGTAGCATCCTTGGTGACCCCTCCTTTCGGCTTCAGTGCCTTGCCTTTGCCCTTGGCTTGGGACTTTCCCTTGCCTTTGGGCTTGCCCTTGCCCTTATGTTTCTGAACCATCAGAACAGTGTTGGGCTTAGCCTTCTTAAGGTTTAGCTCAGCAGTTCTTAACATGCTGAGCAGCTCGGGCAGTGACTTGTCAATCTCGTTCATATTGTAGTTTAGAACGAATTGACTGTAGCTATCCGGCAAGGATTGCAAGATCAGGTCAGTGGCCAGCTCTTGGCCAAGAGGGAACCCCAACCTTTGTAGGTTCTCTATGTACCCAATCATTTTGAGTACATATGGGCCTACTGGAGCCCCGCACTGAAATAGTGCCCTTGAGATCTCAAATCTCTCATGCCTCGCTTGACCTTGATACAGTTGACGAAGATGTTCAACCATATCGTAAGCGCCCATTAACTCGTGTTGCTTCTGAAGCTCAGAGTTCATGGTCGCGAGCATTAGACATGACACATCTAATGCGTCATCTTGATGCTTCTTGTAAGCATCTTTGTCAGCTCGCGGGGCATTGGCAGGAGGAGCCTCCGGAATGGGCTGCTCCAGAACGTACAGTTTACGTTCCTGAGTGAGAACTATTCTCAGGTTCCTGTACCAGTCCAGGAAGTTTGCTCCGTTGAGCTTGTCCTTCTCAAGGACAGATCGCAGGGAGAAGGTGTTCGTATTTGACGTCATGGTTATCTACAACAGAATAAAAGCAGAAATAAATATCATATTCTTAATCATTTAATTAGGCCTTTAACTAAATGATGCTCCCACTGAATTCTATAATTCATGTGGGACAAGATCCACATCATACTAACCCTTGAGTTAGCTTTGACTAATACGCCCAAGATTTAGTATGATCGGTAAGTAACGATTACCAATTACATCTCTATGCAACTCTTGTTTATAGGATAAAATCCGCATTTATATTAAAACTCGAGTTAGATTTGGCTAATACGCCCAAGAGTTAATATAAACGTGATTTTGTCCTACCTTTCCAACCACTGGAAGAATGCCTATAGTTATACTCGATCCAACCGAGTAAACTAGGGATACTTAATCTTATTGAGTTTTTACTCGCCCATGCGTTGATAGGCGGGACCAAGATTGTCCCTCCGCACCCTACCAAGATAGTATGCGTTGCTCTGCTTTGGCAGATTCAACAACATCATGCGATCGAGGTAGTGATGGGTATCACGGCATGATAGGCATTTTGAGTTGTCGTGATTTAGATCTAATCTAAATGATGTTGTATCATATACTCGAAGTAGATCTAATCTAATCAATAGAGTGCATCTTGTACATGATGTAGATCTAATCTAATCGTAAGGGTGCATCTTGTGCACGATTTAGATCTAATCTTAATCGCTAGGCACTAATTAATTACTTAATTAAACATGCATCATATACACAAGTAATTAACTAAGTTTTGTGATTAGTCATTGCCCTACTACGATCTTCTCAAGCCAATGAGAAGATCGGATGGTCAACCTAAGGTCAACTTCTCAAGCGCCTTCCTTTTGACCACCTTGTGTTGCTCGCGCCCTCCTCGTAACTCCGTCTCATGTGGACCTTCCACCGCTTCAAAATTACATTACAATTTTGAAACTCGAGTTACATTCGAGTCTAAATATAATTACAACCAGAATAAAAAGAAGGCACGACGCGCAGGTCGCGAAAAATAAAAATAAAAATAAAAATACAAGTACGCACAACACATAACGGCACGCAGGCCGTATTATGAATTACAACACAATATCCAAATCTAATTTGGGTCATTTGGGCCATGACTATCACAAAATTAATATATAATTCAAAATTATATATTTCTGTAATTTTTCTGTAATTTTTCATAATTTTACAGATTTTATGAGTAAAATTTTCCCAGCGGTCCCGATTAGCGATTTCGGGCACAATCGCGGAGCAAATCCCCTTGCGGGGTTAGGGGCAGTACCCCTACCCGCGATCTAACCATCGCGAGTTGCTCCTAAGCGATCCAAGAGCACCTTATCCCACTGTCCCAAAAAGATTTGGGTCGAAACGATACCGTTTCGGAAAAAACTTCTCGGTAGTCGAAGCCTACAAGTGTATAAACACTTGTGCTTCGCTTCTACGAGAAATATTACTCTTAAAACTATAAAAACCATAAATTTACAGAAGCTTTAATTTTTCATAAAAATCAAATTAAACTCGTACAAGCTTCGCACGTGGCTCTGATACAACTGTTGGGTTTTTCGGGCCGCGAAAACCGCTTTTTCGCGTCGCAGAAACCCTGAATCACCCTAGCCAACGGATCTCGTGCGAAGAAAAAAATTCGAAGACATACGAGTACGAGTTACAAAACTTCTAGATCTACATGATGAAGATCTTTACCTTCGATGCGTGCCCTTTTTCGTATCCCGCTCGTCCAAGATTCGTCGGATCTCGAAAGTATCAAGGATAGATACTTCTCTATATGTATCCACACGAACACACTAGGTGGAGATGACCAAAACAAGGTGTGCTAGCACCTTTGGATGGTTCGGCCAAGAGAGGAGAGGGAGAGCAAAATTGGAGCAAGGAAGAAGATGAAGGAATGAATGAGATTAATTCCAAAATCAAAACTTATCTTTCCCATTCATATGGCCGGCCACATTAAGAGCATGAGTAACTCCCATGGAATGCCAAGAGTCACAACTCTTGGTAACTCCCATGAGGCGGCATTCCACATAAGCAACCATGATGATGTGGCATTATCATTGGTCCACATCTTGCCCACTCACCAATGAGGTGGCATAAAGTCAAGTCAAACTTGACTCTTCATCTTCCTCTCAAGTCAAGTCAAACTTGACTTAATCTCTCTCATGGTTGATCTAATCCAACCATTTAATTCAAGCGAATTTAATATAATGAATCTAATTCATTTAATTAAATTGATTTAATGAGTCATAATCCAAATTAGACTCATTAAACACATGAATCAACTTGAGTCTAACTCAATTAGCCCAATTAGGATTACTCTTAATCCAATTTGATTCATCAAATGAATCTAATCCTCTTGGTTCATCATATGAACCTAATCTCCATCTAAATGTCCTTAGTGTGTGACCCTATAGGTTCTTGTAACGTTGGCAATACCCCTAAACCCATTTAGAAGCATAAGTAATGAGCGGTATCAAGCAACACATCATTACTACCCAATGTTACAAGAATGTTGAGATCCAACATCACCTTGTGACTACTAATTGTGACTCCTCACAATATGTGACATTGTCCTTCTATCCTAGACACCTACATTTATCAATGTGAGGCATAGACCGTGTCATCCTCTAATCAATCTAAATCTTGAACTCAAGTAGACTCACTCGATCAAATGAGCTCAACATCTCATGTTGACTCATTTGGGCATGGTCATGCACTTCGTGGTCTAACTCTATCAAGAATACCGATGTCGCTCCCGTCATATGGGAGGGATAGATCCCATCTACATCACTCACATCCCTCTGCATAATTCGTTATATACCCAGTAATCGCCTTTATAGTCCACCCAGTTACGGGTGACGTTTGACGAAACCAAAGTACATAACTCCTTATGTAGGGAACCATGGTGACTTCAGGTCTAAGGACCAATAGTCATACTAATAGTCACATGAGAAAGTATATGACACTCATATAACGATCCATGATACTTTCTCATGGCGGGTCATTCAGTATACATTCTCTAATGTATATCCATGTGTCAACTTGATATCTCTATATCCATGACTTGTGAGATCAAGTCATCGAGTTGACCTACATGCTAGTCTTATTGCATTAACATTGTCCCTGATTGTTAATACTCTACTAGGAATGATTAAGAATAGTGTTCCCTATATCATCTCACTATCGGTTCAACTAACCGATTGATATAGGTGAGAACCATCTACTCAAGGACATTATTATACTTAGTTTATTTGGCACCAATACAAGTAAGTATAATAACCAAAATCCAAATGCCTTTATTTATATAGAATATGATACAATAAGTCCAAAAATACAATCATCAAATGATTGGCTCTAGGGCTCTAGCTAACATTTAGCTCTCTCTTCCTTGGGCATTTGGTGTGGTAGTGCCCTATTTCACCACAAGTGAAGCATCTAATGTGCTTCTTCTCCTTCTTTTTCTTGGCACCATCATTCCAACAACCAAAATTAGTATCTAAAATAATTTGAGTGGATTTAGGAGTTACCTTCTTACCCATTGAACATCTACTTTTGTAGTGTCCCCTTTCATTTCATTCGAAGCACACAATGTGATCTTTTGACTTTGCTTCGGTGGAGGTGCTCACTAGGTTGACTTCTTCCAAGATTTCTTCTTCTTCTTCTTCACTTGTCTTGGATTCTTCTTCAACCTTTGAGGATGTAGATGCTATATCTTCCTCATCCACACTTGTGGATGGCCTTTCTTCATCCTTTTCCTCAAATGTGACCAAATTCACTTCCTCTTCTTATTTTGATGTTGAATTGGTCTCCACATCCGATTGATCCTTCTCTACTTGAGCTTCTTCATCCGTTTCTTTGGATTTTTCCTCCTCTTGTGTAGACAAAGGTTTTTCCCATGAAACCTTCTTTATCTTGCTCCACAAATCATGGGCGTTCTCATATTCACCTACACGACTCATCATGTCATTAGGTAAAATATCAATTAAAATCGATATTACCTTTGAATTTGCCTTTGACCGTGAGGTTTGCTCCTCTGTCCAATGACGCGGTTGGAGTCTCTTTCCCTTCTTGTCCTTCGGAACTTTGAACGGCTCTTAGACCACCATCATGATGTCCCAATCCGTGTTGAAGAAGACCTCCATCTTCATCATCCAATATGTGAAGTCCCATAAGCCTCCGCCTTCAAACTTTAGCGGTTCTATCAAGCCTGTCATCTTTGTTTCCTTGGCGGTTAGTCCGATAGAGAGTGACCTTGCTCTGATACCACTTGTTGGGGATCGGTGACCGCCTTGAAGGGGGGTTGGATAGACGGCGCCCACAAATCGATTGATCTTCCTACACTTGTTAGTATGAGCAGCAGAATATACAAAACAAACAAGCTAAAGGAAATTAAACTAAAGACAAGAAAGAATGCAAACCAAGCTACACGATCATTTACGTGGTTCAGAGATAAAACTCCTACTCCACAGCTCGAGGAGAAGGCTGAAAATTGGGTTCGGGTGAGCCATATTTCGGTTGGTCGCAATCACCCAAGCAATCGAGACTTCGGAAGCTGAAAAGGAGAAAAAGAGAAGCTGGAGCTATTTATACCCTGCATCATTGAGGGTGCGCTCATGGCGTTGAGAGTGCCCTTCACATTGAGGTTACCCTCCATGGCGTTGAGGGCGCCCTCCATATTGAGGGCACCCTCCATGGCGTTGAGGGCACCCTCAACCCAGTGTTTGTGACCGTTGGCATGCGGATAAAACTTTATCCACTTATCCCCTTGGAGGCGCCCTCAACCCCTTTGGATGTGCCCTCAAGACTCGAGATAGGACTTCCAAGAGCTATATAAAAGCCCCTGGAGCTAGGAAATAATTATTCAACTCTTGTACTAACTTCCTAGCAATGATTAAAAGCTTTCAGTGTGTAAAAGGCTTCTCCGCCTCCAACGAAGGAGATTCTGACTGAGCTGTTCAATCGCCTTGGATTAACAACCACCTAGGTTGAAACCAAGTCAAATCCCTGAGTCTTCTTTCTTTCTTTTCTGCTATTTTGTTTTTATTTTATTGTTACTATTTTAGAGTTGAAAGAGCGAGGAGAGTATTTTCTTATTGCAGGCAATTCACCCCTCCCCTCTTGCCGGCCCCGCTATGCCAACAGATTTGTCTCTATATTAAGGTTGCTACTAGACTGGATAATCAGAGGAACCTTAATGACAAAGGATACCCATTCAACTGGATATATTATGCCCTTAGTGATAGAGGGCATTGATACTTATCCACTTTCTAGGGTCAAAAGATCTTAATATAGAGGCTAATCCTAGTTAGGGCATTCCAATTAAAGTGAATACTCAGATGCTACTATTAGAAAGTACATTAGATGACTCTAGGAATGTATGACCAAGGACCCCTGTGATAGAGGGTAACCATTTAACCAGACTTTCTAGAGTTGCTTCTTTACTTAATAGCATTAGGACTCAGGTAGATTCTTTGATACAACCTCCGCAGGATTATGCCGGACTTTAGTTAGAAGCCCTACACGAGTATAAGCATGGAGTTAGGCAAATGAACAATCCATAGGGACATTAACTAATATCATAACGAAACTAAAATCCTAACATCTATCCATCCCCAAATCCAACTCTCCCTCTTTCTCTACTCTTTGTACTCTCTCTTCCCTTCTCTTTCTCCTCTCTCACTCACTTTTCCTTGCGTATAAGAACCTCTCATTTTTCTAGATAATTCATCGTGCAAAGTTAACTAGTGCTTAATTAATAGTCCCTGTGGACTCAATATCTTTTTATTACTTACGATGAAACTGTGCACTTGCGATTCATAACATGGTCCCACTATTAAGAAAAGCATAAAGTGTAAATTTTGTTGGTGCAGTAAGCACCAATAATCAAAAACTTAGGTTTTGATGAATAACAAATAGTTAAAGTTAGGTTCTGTGTGATCTGATATCTTTACCAAGTGTGCAAGAATTGACGGGTCTAAAGAACATGACACCAAACTAAAATTCAGCTAGGTCTGCATGTAAGGAACTATAGCACTAAATACTGTGAAAAGGGCAGCAAAAAACAAGTTCCTTCCAGAAGATCCATGTGAAGGAAAACCACATACTAAGTTAATAAAGGGAGTTTATACCTTTCCTGTGTGCCCTTCGTAATCTCGATAGCAATGTTTCTTTAGATGCGAATATTAACATGATCAAGTGGTCATGCCTCTATGGTATCCACACGAACAAGCCTCGTTTGTCTCACAAACTCATGTAGTGGAGAATGAAAAAAATCAAAGGTAGTGCTAGCAACCCTTCATGGAGGTTTCGGCCAAGTGAAGAGAGGAGGAGGAAGAAGAGCAAGACCACCAATTTTTCTTCATGAAAATGAATCCAAAGCCCCCTTTTTATTCATTCATGAAATTGACTTAATGTCAATTATCTTAATTGACATTAATATTTGCCTTCATCCAATGAATCCAATGCATCTAATGCATGAGCAATTCAAATTGTCCACTCTTCATCCAATGCATGCAATGAATGACTAATTCAAATTATACAAATATTGAATCTAACTCATTAATCATCAATCCAATTGACTCAATAAATCTAATTTGAATTAGACTCAATCTAATAGTTGGATCCAATTGAATCTAACTCTATGAGTTCAATTTGAATTAGACTTAATCCAATGATCCATCATATTAACCTATCTCCAAATCAATTTATTTTTTTGTGTGTGACCCAATAGGTTCTTGTGATGTTGGAATCTCTCTAAAACTATTTTAGATACATAAACAATGAGTGACATCTAGCAAAGCATCATTGCTACTCAAATTGCGAGAATGTCGAGATCCAACTTAACCTTTCCATGTCTATTATCTTATATGACTCAATCTTTCTATCTTTGATATCTCGTTTAATCAATGAGACATAAACTGTATCATCCTCTTATCAATATTTATGTTTCTTGATCTCTAAATAGACACACTTAATCAAATAAGCTCAATATCGCATGTTGACTCATTTAAGTATGGTCATCCATTCTTGTGTCCTACTAATCAAGGGGCTCATAGATATCGCTTTCGTCATATGGAAGGGATAGACCCCATCTACATCACTCACATCCCTCCGCATAAATTATTGCATACCAGTGATCGATTTTATGGTCCACCCTGTTACAGGTGACGTTTGAAGATATCAAAGTATACAACTCCTTATGTAGGGAACTATAGTAACTTCAGGTCTAAGGACTATTCATACTAATAGTCATATGAGAATGTTTATGACACTCATATAACGATTCATGAAACATTCTCATCGTGGATCATTCATTATAGATTCTCTAATATATATCCATGTGTCAAATTGATATCATATCCATGACTTGTGAGATTAAGTCATCCATTGACTTACATGCTAGTCTCAACGCATTAATATTACCCTTGTATATTAATGCTTAATTAGGAATAGTTAACATTAGTGTTATATATATATCTATAATATCCAACTATCAATTCAACCAATTGATACATTGTAGACTAGAACCTACTATCCTATGACATTATTATACTTATGCATTCGGCACTGAACTGAAGTAAGTATAATAACCAACTTTGCCTTTTATTAATAAGTGAAATATGATACAAAAAGTGCCCTTGTCAATCATCTCATAATTGATACTAGGGCTAATACTAGAAAAATCCCACTAGTACTAGTGACAATCACTGAAATATCTAATACTCAGTGACCTAGTGTAACCATCATGCTTCCTCTGTGACAAAGTCTTGATCAAAGGATCCGCAATGTTAGCATCGGTCGGTACTCTACATATCCTCGCATCTCCTTTATCGATGATCTCTCGAATGAGATGGAATCATCGTAGTATGTGTTTGGATCACTGATGAGAGAAAGGTTCCTTAGCCTGTGTAATAGCCTCATTGTTATCATAATAGAGGTCTATTGGGTTTGCTATACTAGGAACAACACCAAGCTCTGTAATGAACTTCCAGATCCTAACAATCTCTTTAGTTGTAGCTGAAGCGACAATGTACTCGGCCTTTGTTTTAGAATCAGTGACTGTGTCTTTACATACCCTGATTATGATCTATAATCATTCTTGTTAGTTTGGAAGCTAGCATCGATGTACCCCTTTATAGCAAGCTCTTTATCGCCTCCAAAGATCAAGAAATAATCTTGAATTCTTCTCAAGTACTTAAGAAAATTCTTGACTGCTATCCAGTGACCTTCACCTAGATCTAACTAGTATCTACTCATCATGCTTAATGTATACGAGACATCTGGGCGAGTACAAAGCATGGCGTACATGATAGACCCTATAGTATATGCATAAGGTATCTAATCCATGTGATCCCTTTCTTCCTTAGAAGAGGGGCATTAAGTCTTCAAAAGACTCACATCATGTGGCATTGGCAGGAATCCCTTCTTAGAATTTTGCATGCAAAATGTTTAAGCACCTTGTTAATATATGTACTCTGACTTAAACCAAGTAATCGCTTAGATCTATCTCTATAGATCTTGATGCCTAAAATGTAGGTTGCTTCACCTAAGTCCTTTATTGAGAAATAATTCCCAAACCAAGTTTTCAATGACTGAATAGTAGGGTTATCATTTCTAATGAGAAGTATGTCATCTGCATACAATATGAGAAAGATGGCTATTCTCCCACTAACTTTCTTGTAGACACAAGGTTCATCTTCATTCTTGATGAAACTAAATGCTTTGATCGTATCATCAAATCAAAGATTCCAACTTGTAGAACCTTGTTTTAATCCATAAATAAATCGTTGCAACTTACATACCTTTCTAGCATGCTCTAGATTGACAAACCCCTCAGGTTGTGTCATGTACACATCCTCAAGTAGATTTTCATTAAATAATGCAGTTTTGACATCCATTTGTCAAATCTCATAATCATAGTAAGCTACAATAGCAAGCATGATCTGAATGGACTTTAGCATCACAACTGGTGAAAAGGTTTCATTATAGTCTATACCATGAATCTGTTTGAATCCTTTAACCACCAATCTACCTTTATAGGTATGCATATGACCATCCATGTCAGTCTTCACTTTGATGGCTCACTTACACCCAATGGGTTTGATCCCTTCAAGTGAATCAACCAAAGTCCATACTTGATTAGTGTATATGGATTCCATCTTAGATCTCATGGCCTCTAGCTATTTCTTAGAATTTAGGCCCTGCATAACTTTCTAATAAGATGTAGGCTCGTTGAGACCAACTATCACTACATCATCATTATCAGTCAAGAGAAAAGAATATCTCTTAGGTTGATGATGGATCCTATCAAATCTACGTAGAGCTTGTGCTACTTAAACAGGTTATTACTCTATAACTTCTTGCGGTATAACAAAATCATGATCCACAATATCTTGTGGTACCTGCTCAGTTTCTATCAAGGCGTAGGTACTAGTTTGAGTATCTTGAATTTCTTCAAGATCGACTTTACTCCCACTAGTTCTTCTAGAAATAAATTTCCTTTCTAAAAAGACACCAGTTCTGGCAATAAGCACTTTGCCTTGTGTGGGATTATAAAAGTAATATCCCTTTATTTTTTTGAGATATCCTACAAAGTAGCACTTGTCCGATTTGGGTCCTAGTTTATTTGAGACTTGTCGTCGAACGTAAGCCTCACAACCCCAAATCTTCATGAAAAATATCTTGGGACTCTTTCCAGTCCATATCGTATATGGTGTCTTTATGACAGCCTTAGATGGAATGCGATTAAGTGTGAAAGCAGTCATCTCTAGAGCATGTCCCCAGAAGGAAGCATGAAGTTCTATTTGACTCATCATCGATCGTACCATATCTAATAAAGTATTGTTCTCCTTTCTGATATATCATTCTATTGTGGTGTTCCAGGTGGAGTGAGTTGAGATATGATTCCACACTCAACGAGATGGTCATGAAATTCTTGGCTAAGGTATTTCCCACCTCGATCTGATCAAAGCATCTTAATACTCTTACCAAGTTAATTTTGTACTTCATTTTTGAATTCTTTGAACTTTTCAAAGGATTCTGATTTATGTCGCATCATATACACATAGTCATATATACTAAAATCATCAGTAAAAGTAATGAAATAATAATAGTCTCCTCTAGCTGCTATTCTGAAAGGGCCATATACATCTATATGTATGAGTCCTAACAAGTCATTAGCTCTTTTGCTATGTTCACTAAATGAAGTCTTTGTCATCTTACCTTGAAGACAAGATTCACATACCTCATATGATTTAAGATCAAATGAGTCCAAAAGTCCATCCTTATAGAGTTGGGATATGCGACTCTCATTTATGTGACCTAAGTAACAATGTCATGGATATGTTTGGTTCAAATCATTAGACTTAAACTGTTTTGTATTTATGTTATAGATTGGGTTATCAAAGTCTAGAATATAGAGTCTATTCACAAGATGTGCAAACAATAGAACATTTCATTGAAATAAATGGAACAACATTTATCCTTTACTATAAATGAGAATCCTTTCTTATCCAAATAAGAAATAGAGATGATGTTCTTAGTTAGGCAAGCACATAACAGCATTATTCAAGTTCTAAAACAAGCCCAATAGGCAAAGACAAGGAATATGTTCCTACAGTTATAGCAGCAACTCTCGCGTCATTGCCTACTCGTAGGTTCACTTCACCCTTTGTCAATGTTCTACTATTGCTCAGCCCCTACACATTAGTACAAATGTGAGATGCACACCCGGTATCTAATACCCATGAAGAAGAATAGATAGATTGACTTCTATAACATGTATACCTGAGGTAGAAGTCTCACTATCTTCCTTTTCAGTTCCTCTAGGTACAATTTACAGTTGCTCTTCCAGTGTCTGGTCTCACCATAGTGGAAGCAGGTTCCTTCTTTAATAACCCTAACTTTGGGTTTCAATGAATGAGTCTTACCCTTGCCTTTGGATTGGGTATTACCCTTACCTTTAGGCTTCTATTTGCCTTTTCCCTTTGGTACCATTAAAATGGTACTAGACATTTCCTTCTTAAGGTTGAGTTCAGCAGTTCTTAACATGCTCAACATCTCAGGAAATGACTTGTCAATTTCATTCATGTTATAGTTCATGACAAATTAACAATAGCTCTTGGGCAATGATTGTAGAATTAGGTCAATGGTCAATTCTTGGCCTAGTGGAAATTCCAATCTTTGTAGGTTCTCCACATACCCGATTATTTTGAGCACATAAGGCCTTATGGAACTTCCATCTTGCATTTTACATTGAAATATAGCCTTAGAGATCTCAAATCTCTCATTTCTTGCTTGTCCTTGATATAGTTGTCTAAGGTGTTCAACCATATCATAAGCATCCATGTTCTCATGTTTCTTTTGAAGCTCAGAGTTCATGGTGGCAAGCATAAAGCATGATACATCTAATGCATCATCTTGGTGCTTCTTATAAGTATCCTTATTAGCTCTAGTGGTAGTGGTGGGAGTGTTTCGAGAATGGGTTACTCTAGGACATATAATTTTTTTTCTTACTTGAGAACTATTCTCAAGTTTCTATACCAGTCCAGGAAGTTAGCTCCATTGAGCTTGTCCTTATCAAGGACAATTCATAGAGAGAGAGTATTCGACATATTTGATGATATGGTGATTTACAATAATAAAATGCAAAAATAAGTATTATATTTTGATCATTTAACTAGGCCTTTAATTAAATGATTCTCCCACTAAATTGTAAAGTTTTGGTAGGAGCAAGTCATGGATATGGTTTTACCCACACTACTAGCTCCAAATTTAATCGTGATAACATTCATGTGGGACAAGATCCATATTATACCGTATCTTGAGTTAGCTTTGGCTAATCGCCCAAGACTTAGTATAACTTAAGTAGACAACATTTACTAATTAGATCATATGTAACTCTTATATCCTTAGGTGAACAAGACTATTTGTTCATTTGCCCATCTTTATGAAATTCACATTATAAATCATCTTGAGATAACTTTGGCTAATCGCCCAAGACTAGTATAAGTTGAATTTCATCGTATGGGATATGCCTCTAAGTTCTCAATCTAATTGAGATAACTTAGTTAAGTCACACCTAAAGTTTAGTTGTCGAGCATCACAATTATCCTGTCACACTCTACTGATATAAATTGAGTCATTTTGCTTTGGCAAAACTTGACTACAATTGATTGAGGTAAAAGTGAGTACCAAACTTTAGTAGGCATATTTAAAAGAGACCTAATTATGATTAAATTACACATGCGTCACATACAATCATAGCATATCATGGCATACATTACATAGATGCATAAATAAACAAGACATGGTTATGGCCCC
This sequence comes from Zingiber officinale, assembly GCF_018446385.1. Taxonomy (NCBI): domain Eukaryota; kingdom Viridiplantae; phylum Streptophyta; class Magnoliopsida; order Zingiberales; family Zingiberaceae; genus Zingiber; species Zingiber officinale. Next base: position 45,811,629 of record NC_056006.1, read on the forward strand.
ATCTTCTATGATCCTCTCAAGCCAATGAGAATATCGTAAGGTCAACCTAGGTCAAAGCATATTCTCCAAGTGCTTTTTTGGTCATCGTGTGTTGTTATCCTTCTCCCTTTTCCATCATCGTCTAGTAGACTTATTCTTCTCTAATTTGTACATTACAAAATCTAAAGAAACCTAGAGTTACATTCAAGGGTAATCTAAATTTATAACAAGAAGAAAAAAGGAGAGGCATGACACACATGCCGTATTATGAATTACAACACACACATCCAATCACATCGGGGTTAAGGGTCATATCCATACACCATATCACATAACATTCATAATATTTTATGGCATAAAATCTACTATAATTTAAATAAAGACTTATGAGTTACAACGCCACAACGGTTCAGCTAGCCAATTAGCAAATGGGGTCAAGGGGCAGCACCCCTTATGAGGTGAGTGGGCAGCACCCTGTAACGCCCCACCTTCTACTAACTAAACTATAAGACCGAGGGTTATGGTTGCTAAACTATTCTGTGTCTATCACTGAAGTATAATGTGCGGAAAGCTGAACTAATTAAAATCTCTGCTAATTATTATAAAATCTGGAATTTATGTTCAAAATACTATTTCATTGTTGTACATATGCTAAATGATGGAATCTAAACTTTTCATGCAATTGTCATACAATAGAACACATACTACCATTCTAAGCTATTTAATACATGTTTCTATCAAATTTAGAATGCTTTGGAAATTTCTAAGCATACGAGTGGAACCATGGGCTTTGTATCAACTTTATACTAAAACTAAGCATTTATACAAACTAAACATGCCGCTAGCAGCACCCCAACATCCCATATGACAATGTAAGTGCATGATAAGAATTCCTCAACTAATTCATATACAATTCAAATGTGTCAACTGAAAAACATCATAACATTACTAGGCATGTCATTACTGTCATTGTTCATAGTTTATTAACTAACATCAAAATAACTAGTAGTCTAGGCATAACATGGTGCATACTTTCACAATTCATGAAATTTAACATTCTAAAGATGTGGAATAATAAGAAAATAAGAAATTCTAATTCTTTAAACTTGCTAGTTGTCACGTTCCGCAAGTGTACGAAAATGTCACAAGTAATATAAAAGATTATCGCATCCACAGGGACTGGAATAAGCACTAGAAATATCTCAAAGTGAATTAGCTAAATAACTAATCAATTGGTTTCAAATGCTAAGGATGAAAAACAAATCTAAAATGAAAGATTAACAAACAAGAATTTGGGGTTTGAGTTATGATAAAAAGAGGTTCTAGTAGTTTTGGTTTCTTTGTGAAATCTCTTGAATGTATATGGTTTACCAATTCTTATTTCTCAATTGTCTAATATTTGTAGAAGGTTACCGGTTCTCTCTTGCAATAGATAACCGACTTAGGACTGATAAATGTACCTAAATATGATCAATTAGATATGAACCTATGTTGTCCTTACACAGGATTGCACCTATTACTATGCTTCCCTCGGATACCAACATAGAAGTTCATAGCTTCTTAACCCATAAAGATACAAGGATTGAATCATAAACTCTATCCTACCCTCTTGAATAATCTCATTTCCCCTTCAAGGTTATCCCTCAAACGTCCTTACACGGGCTTGCACCTGTCACATAGATCCCTCAGAAAATCAAGTGAGGGTTAATCTTTACAAAGTCTACAAGATATCTAAACAATCAATCAAGAATGAGAATTAAGCCCTAATCACAATTAATCATTCAAGATCCAATCGATACAAACTAGGCAACATCATAGAAACAAAGAAATGGCAAATCCACAAGAGTTTACATAAATTTATCTCACAAATACTCCCTCCATCCTAGAACAACAAGATCTACTCCATAAGACGAAGAAAGAAAACCAAAGATAAGAAGATTACAAGCATTTCTTCAATCCCAATCCAAGAAGAGGAGAGAAAGAAAACTTATCTACAATATAGCTCCATCTTCGGATCCAATCCTCGCTCTCGGAGTCGAATTCGCCAAGATCTCCCTTTAGATCGCCCAAAAATCCTCCCAAGAATGGGAGGAATCTACCAAATCTTGCTTTCTCCCAGAGGGGAGAAGATCCCCTTTCAAATCTTCCAAGAGGCTTTAAATAGAGGGGGGCTTTCAGGCGCCACAAGGACCCGAGGCATGGCCGTGTGAGGTTCACACGGCCAGAGCCTTTCCCCTCTCTACCATCCATACACGGCTGTGTGGTGTACACGGTCGTGGACAACTCCCATCAAGACCTCCAAGCACGGCCGTGTAGATCCACACGGCTTGGACTGCCCCAGCTTCTGGAAACCTAGCACGACCGTGTGGTGCACACGGCCAGAACACTTTTAAGTGCTGGGAATCCTGCACGGTCGTGTGATGCACACGGCCAAGGCCTTCGTGGTCTCTAGAAACCTTACCCGACTATGTAGATCCACACGGCCATGTAAGGATTGAACTCTGATTTACTTCAAGACTTGGCACGGCCGTGTGAGGTTCACACGGCCAGGCCAAGTTCCTTTGCTGTTGCTGCCACACGGCCACTGAACTCCACACGGCCAGAGCTCCCTACCAATGCAGGGTCATGTCTGGTACTTGGCCAAGTGCCTTCTCGCTTGCTTTGCTCATAAGTTTTGTCCAAGAATGCATAATCTTCACCAAATTCGACTCTTGTGTACAGAAAATACACAAAAGCATATCTCCGAACAAAAAGAGTAAATATGCTAAAAGAAAAGCTGGAAGTATAGAAATGCATAGATCAAGCAAGCTCAAAGTATGTAAATGTGCGTCAAAACATGCATAAAAGTATATAAAATCTACGCACATCACACCCCCAGACTTAAACCTTTGCTTGTCCTCAAGTAAAATGCTGCAATCTAAATTCATATGTTCTACAACGCATTCATAATCCCTAATGTACTTTCCTAACTCTATCAAGGAGTTCCAATAGCAAGCATAATCATGGAAACAAATCAAGTATGGCTCAAGCTTAAGTATCCTGTGCACAGTGTAAAAGTAACTCAAAAACCCTTCAAGTTTCAATCTATGTCCTAGTCAAGTCGTTATCAAATTTGAATTCCTAATGTTTCCGCTGAGAGACAAGTAACCAGTGATAGGCACTTACTTGCCACTCACTTGGTTCATATTTCTCAACCAACCCAAGGTCTCAAAGGTGTGCTCAATCTCAAGAGAAGCTAAGCAGTCATTTCCCTAGTAATCTAACTCGGTCTCAAAGGGGTGACTTGTTATATTCCACTCACGACAACTGTTTTTTATATCCCTTATTTTTTTTCATTGCTTTTCTTTTTCAATTTTTTTCATAAGTATTTGCATTGGGCAAAGCCTATTTCAAAAGTGTACTTTTAGCATAAATGTTGGGATATTTTGATTTTTCCAAATGAGCTTGCATGAGTTGAGCCTCATCCAGTAACCAAAATGAAGTTTGAAAAATCACCATGGAAACCAAATACTAAGTGTTGATGTGGGAAGCATCCGACGATCGAACTCGTGTTTTGATAATGGCAAAGGATTCAAAGTTAAGGTGTTTTGTGATCTAACAAGTCTGCTGGAGTATTTCAAGAAAGTCCTAGTTGTGGTTAGGCAAAGGGAAAACCCTAGGGGATGGTAACCCTAGGTCATAGAGGGTGGTAACCCTATGCGGAAAGTCTTGGCAAGTCGATGGCTTCAGGCAAAAGTCCTAGGGGGTGGTAACCCTAGGTGGAAAGTCCTGGTGTCGCGAACCAGGTGAAAGACTGGACTAGCCGGGAAGTGGATGTCCAGCAGAAAGTCTGGAAGCGTCGAGTGCTGAGCAAAAGTACAGTCGATCTGGAGGATCGCACTGGTAACAAGTAAATCTCCTGAGTGGAGTAGGTGAGGACGCGTTCCCTGTAGAGGGAACAGTAGGCATCGGGTCGACCTAGGGTTTCCGGACGGAAATCCGAAGTCAGACCCAGACAGTCCGGAGACTGTCATAATATTCTTTATCATATTCATGCTGTTGTTTATGCTAATTTTGTGTTGCAGGATATTTTTTGGGACTAACATGTCTTGCAGGTACAAAATAATGAAGTTTTCCCTCAGATGAACAGTGTCCAAGGTGCCTCCATGGAGCTTGGAGGCATATCGGGTGCAAAGCTGGAGCTGGCTGCAAAACACCCATGGAGGCGCCTTGAAGGAGGTATAAGGCGCCTTGAAGGAGGTATAAGGCGCCTTAAGCAGATGAACTTCGACCAGTTCAAGCTTGATCGACGCGGAAGACTCGGCAACATGGAGGCGCCTTGAACAGCCTTCAAGGAGCCTTGAAAACCCTTTATAAGGGGGTTTCGAGCAGCACCTTATTATTATTGAATTCCAAGTCTTCTGTCTCCAACGTGCCTCTATGAAAGACGCTCGAAAGTGCTGTTACAAGTCTACGACGACCCGAAGCTCTGAGACTCTATTCTTATCATCGGTATAATTAGTTTTTGCATTTACTTGTACTTCATCTTGTAATCTTTTTATCGAGCTTATAGTTGTTGCCCACGGAAAGCGATCAAGGATCGCGGGCCTTCGAGTAGGAGTCGCCTTAGGCTCCGAACGAAGTAATTTCTTGTGTCTCTGTGTTTGATTGCTTTTATTCCGCTGCACGTTTTCACTCCGATAGTTTTTCGATTCGAAAAACGAAATAGCCGCGAGCGCTATTCACCCCCCCCCCCTCTAGCGCGTCTCGATCCAACAATTGGTATCAGAGCCAAGTTTGATCTTGGGACTAGTGGGTTATGGGCCCACCACGCTTCCGCTGCGCCACTCTGATACAATTGGTATCAGAGCGGGGTCATTTTGAATTGGTGCAACCATCATTCAAAACATTTTTTTTTCATGGTATTTTTTTTGGTTTTTTTCGGAGTCAATTAGAAATTAGCTTAGTAGCTAAAATTCTAATTCTTTTTAAAATCGGTGTTGCTCAAAGTTGGTCAATACCACTTGAGCTCGTTTTTTTTATTATTCTTCCCGCACTACTAATCCAAGACTCAGTCTTGGAACAGATCTTCTTGTTTTTGTTTTTGCAAGATTTAAATGGCCCAACAAGAAGAATATAGCACTGTTCGTCCCCCACTATTCTCCGGAGAAGACTTCGGATATTGGAAGGGGCGAATGGAGATATATCTGAAGATCCAGTTTGACACCTGGATGATAGTCAAGACGGGACTGTGACTACCAACTGATGCAGACGGCAAGCCTACATCCTGCGAAAACTGGGATCTAGACCTTATCAAAAAGGTGGAAGCCAACGCCAAAGCCACCTGCACACTCCAGTGTGGACTGACCAAAGAAGAACTCAACAGAGTCGGTCCATTCTCATCAGCAAAGGAGCTTTGGGAAAAGCTAATCGAACTCCACGAGGGCACCTCGGAAACCAAAGTAAGTAAGCGTGATTTACTACTTAATAAATTGTATAACTTAAAAATGCAGGAAAATGAGACGGCAAGCCAGTTACATGCACGAATTCAAGATATCCTTAACTCCCTTCACGGAATCGGGCAGAAGGTAGAAAATAGGTATATAATAAGGTACGCTCTTAATTCGTTTCCAAGGAGTACATTGTGGGCATCAATGGTAGATGCCTACAAAGTCTCCAAGGATTTGTCTTCTTTAAAATTAGATAAATTATTTAGTGAATTTGAACTTCATGAACAAACTAATGCACAGTCACAGTCAACCGAGAAGGGTATTGCTTTAGTTGCAAGTACTAGTCGGACACGGGAACCAAGAGTACGGCGAAAAATTGAACCGGAATCAGAAGACGAACCCAACTCAGAAGATGAAGAAGACGAACTGACCAGCGAACTCGTGAACCTCGTGAAGAAGCTCTACAAGAAGAAGAAGGGATTCAACAAGAAAGACCTGAAGAAGGCGGTACAATCCAAGGAGGCCCAACCGAGTTCGAAGGTAAAGTTTGAAGTTACCTGCTACGGGTGCAACCAGAAGGGGCACATCAAAGCCAACTGCCCCAACCAAAAGGAAGCCAAAAAGAAAAGAAGAAAGAAGGCCCTTAAGGCGACGTGGGATGAATTTTCTTCGGAAGACGACGACGACGAATTCGATCAGACGAGTTTACTCGCTTTGATGGCCCGGGACCAGATCGACGCATCCGAGAGCGAGAGCGAGTCGGAGGCCGAGTCCGAGCGAAGCCACGAATCCGCATCCGTTTCCGGAGGGCCAGACTCCACTGTAAGTGTAACACCCACAAAACTATAAGATAAGTATATGAGTGTTATTTGCTTTAGAACATAAGAGTAAGAAGAATCAAAAGAAAAAGAAATAAGAGAAATAAAAAGAAGAGGTGAAGGTTTGAACCTTGAACCTCTCACAAAGGATAGAAATAAAATTATATATGATAAGCACTAGGATAATGAATAGCATATGAATGGAAAATGATGGGAATTGTAGTTAAAAATGAAGATATAATTAAGTGAGGGAACAAGAGAAAATCAAGTAGTTTTCTTCCTCTTGTTTACCTCTTGGTAAAGAAAACGAGTAAGCAAAAGACAAGTTGTCTTTTCTATTTTTTCTTCTCTATTTTCGTGGGGATTAAGAGAGTGAGGATGAGAAGAGTTAAGGGAGATGAATGAGGACATATTCTCATTAGAAAAGTATATACATGAATTAAGGAGAAAGGGAAGCAAAATTCATATTTCTTTCTTCCACCCACTTAGCATAAAAAGGAAAGAAAGAAAAGGATTTCATTTTCTTTCTTCTTCCTCACCATTGCCAAAACTAGAGCTCTTCTCCCTCATCACCACAAGCTGAGATTAGGTCTTCTTCTTCCTAAGAGAAAACTAAGATACAAGAAGGAGCCTTCAAGGTGTACCCTTCCAAGCAAGAGAAATCAAAAGGAGGGCTAAAAGAAGAAGCTCTCTTCTTCCTCTCCACCAAGGGTACCATTTCCTTAAGGATTAACAAGTGAACACTAGGTAAGCTTCCCCTCACCTGTGGTACAATAGCTCATATGGTTTTCCATGAAGATAGATTGCTAAAAAAAACTAGGGTTGCTTATGGAAATTTCGGCCAAGACAAAAGGAAGAGTCTAAGAAATTTTAAACTAGAATGCTTATTATTCTTCTTGTGACATGTATCTTATGTAGGAGGTTAATCTAATGTTTCTATGCTAGAATGATTAATTAGAACTTAGATCCATGAACCTTAGACTCTCGGCCAAGCATGAACAAGAGGACTAGGTAAGCTAAAGACTCAAACTAAACATGCTCCCTTGTTCTTGTGTTATGTACCCTATGAAAATGGTGTTGTTAACTTTTTCTCTTACTTGTATGTTGATTGAAACTCCATTTTCTTATGCTCATGAATATTCGGCCATGGAAGAACTAAAGGCCTAGGAGAGCTTTAAAACTAAAACTAAGCATGCTATGATTTTTCCTAAGACAAGATATGAAGCTAAAATGTTATGCCTTGATTGTATGTTGGTTTGAAAGTCTATTTTATGCTTATGAAGATTCGGCCATGTTGTGATTTGAGGCCTAGGAAAGTTTAAGCCAAGGCTAAGATGCTCATGACCTTCTTGACGAAATGATATGATACTAGTTTGATGTTCTTAGGGTTGCTTGTTACATAGAAATTTAGTTACATGTAACTTTCGGCCACACTAAGCTTTAGGGCTAGGATGCTTAGATTTTAAACTAAGTTTACTCATAATGTTTCTTGTAATAAATGCTATGAAATATGTTTGTGGTTTCTATACTCTTGTGCCACTAGAAACCTAGTTTTCATGCTCACATGTTTCGGCCACCATTGGTTTAAAGGCCTAGGGAAACTTAGAACCCAACTTGGATATGCTCATGATGTTTCTTTTGAAAAATGCTATAAAATGTAGTTGTGGTTTCCATGCTCTTATACCATTAGAAACCTAGTTTCCATGCTCACATGTTTCGGCCACTATTGGTCTAAAGGCCTAGGAAAATGTAGAACCCAACTTAGATATGCTCATGATGTTCTTGTGATAAATGCTATGAAATGTAGTTGTGGTTTCCATGCTCTTATGCCCTAGAAACCTAGTTTTCATGCTCACATGTTTCGGCCACTATTGGTCTAAAGGCCTAGGAAAATTTAGAACCCAACTTAGATATGCTCATGATGTTTCTTGTGATAAATGCTATGAAATGTAGTTGTGTTTTCCATGCTCTTATACCACTAGAAATCTAGTTTCCATGCTTAATATGTTTCGGCCACCTTGGGTTAATGGGTTTAGGAAGTTTGGAACTTGAACCAAATGTGCTTATGATGTTCCTCATGAAATGTGTAGGATATTGGCTTAAGGTTCAACACCTTCATGCTACATGTAACCTAGAATAAGGCTTGCTAGGGTTCGGCCATGATAAGGATAGAAGCTTATGGAACTTAGAACCCAAATTAAACATGCTCAAGTTGTTCCTTATGAAATATGATGTGATATGAGTTAGGGTTTTCATGTTTACATGTTGTTTAGAACTTGATTGCTCTTCATGAAGGTTTCGGCCATGAAAGAATTAGAAACCTAGGAGGGCTTAAAAATTTAGGTTAACATGCTTATGATCTTTCTTATGATAGGATGTGAAGTTAGCATGAGATTCTTATGTTTGTATGTTGTCTAGAGTTCATGTCCCTACTCTTGACTTTCGGCCATAAGAGGTTTAGTGACCTAGATGTGCCTCACATGCTATGCTATGAATTAAGAGATGTTATTTAAATGATTCCATGTATGTTTTTTTATATCTTTCTATGATGAGTGATATGTTCATTATGTATGCTTATGACCCATGCATGTGCTATGTGCCCAATTATGCATGCTTTATGATATGATAAATGACATGCCCATTATGTACGTTTATGATCCATGCATGTGTTGTATGCCCAAATATGCATGCCTTATGATGTGATAAATGACATGTTCATTATGTATGCTTATGATCCATGCATGTGTTGTGTGCCCAAATATGCATGTTTTATGATATGTTAAGAAATATGTTATGCATGAAATGGTAAGAACTATGATATGTATGACATGCTACTTTACTTTATGTATGGCTTGTACCAAGGGTGGGCTCCATGAGCGCCCCGGGGTCGATGGACTAAGAAACGGGCCTCATTAGGGATGGGCTCCTAAGTGCCCCTAGGTCGTTGGACTAAGAAACGGGCCTAGTATGTATGCCTTGTAGGGTTCAAGACTTGCTACCTTGGACCTACATAGGACGCGCGTATTTATGTATGTGGTACAAGCCGGGGCCCTAATCATGTTGAGATACTACTGGACTGGCCCGAATCAGAGAAGATCAAATGCGTATCTTTCTGCTTCTCCGGAGATGCGAGAATGTGGTGGGAAAGAGTTAAAGCTAAGAGGAAAATTAATCTGATGAATTGGACGGACTTCGAGACAGAGTTCTTTGAAGAGTTCTTCCATACGCAAGTGACGAACCGGCATTACGACGAGTTCACCAAGTTCCGGCAAGGTGATTTATCAGTGAACGAAGCAGTAAAGTGCTTCAACCGTCTAGCACGCCTTTGTCCCGAATTAGTGCGTACAGAAAGAGAAAGGGTCAGACTGATACTGAAAATGCTTCGACTCGAGATAGCACTGAACGTGGCTGGCGGAGTTAATAGACCGCAGACTACAGAGGAATTAGTCAGCAGTGCATTGATTACGAAACATTATCAGAAAGCAATGAAGGAGAATAAAGGTCAGACACGAGCCGAAGGACAGAGACCCCAGAGTACCAAACCAGGCTGGAAAGGAACTTCTACCGGAAAAAGAAAGCAGTGGGACAACACAAAAAGTGGGTCAGTGAATAAGCAACCGAGATACCCCCAGTGTTCTGTTTGTGAGAAGCTGCATTCCGGATTATGTCACAAAGGTACAAGAAAATGCTATAATTGTGGACAGGAAGGACATTTGGCCAGAGACTGTCCTACTCAGTTTCAGGCACCATTCCAGCAGAATAACCAGAACAAGAGTGCCCCTTCACAGTTACACCAGATGCAAACTGCTATAGAAGGGACTTCGATCAGCCAAGGGATATTGGAAGCCCCACCAGCGACGACGAATGCCAGGGTTTTCACGATTACTAGTGAAGACGTGGCGAACGCCTCTACTGTCGTTACAGGTCAGCCGCCTATCTCTAGCCAACATGATAAAGTTTTATTTAATACTGAAGGCAAACCAGTGGTCGAATCTAACGGGAAACCGAGAACCATTTCGTGTCATGGGGTCGAGACTATGTCCGGGCGACTCTCCACCCTGACCATAGCACCCACCCTATTCGACAATATATTAGAGAAGCAAACCAGTGACCAAAGCCTCCAAAGGATTAAACAAGAGATCTTAGAAGGAAAGAATGATGAATTTCGTACCGCGGATAGTGGAATATTATACCTCAGAGATCAATTATGTATTCCCGAGGACCCCGAGTTGCGAAGGAAAATATTGGAAGAAGCTCATTCAACGCCCTATGCAATGCATCCGGGATCCACCAAAATGTACCAGGATTTGAAAAAGAAATTATGGTGGTCCGGTATGAAAAGAGATGTGGCTTAGTACATCAGTGTCTGCCTGACCTGTCAGAGGGTTAAAGTAGAACACCAGAGGCCTGGAGGATTACTGCAGCCTGTCCAAATTCTGGAATGAAAATGGGAGGATATCTTTATGGACTTTATTTCAGGATTACCCAAGACAACAAACGGCTATGACGCTATATGGGTAATCGTGGATAGACTAACCAAATCCGCCCACTTTCTGGCAATTAAGATGACTCATTCAATTGAGCAACTGGCTCAATTATATGTCAAGGAAATTATTAGACTACATGGGATCCCTAAGACCATCATCTCTGACAGAGATGGTCATTTTGTCTCGCATTTTTGGGAATGTGTTCAGAGGGCTCTTGGCACAAAGCTATTATTCAGTACTGCTTTCCACCCTCAAACCGACGGACAGACAGAGAGGGTAAACCAAGTGCTAGAAGACATGCTACAGGCTTGTGCCTTGGACTTCAAGGGAAGCTGGTGCCGATATTTATGCTTAGCAGAATTCGCTTACAACAATAGCTACCAGGCTACTATTGGGATGGCACCCTACGAGGCTCTGTATGGTAGGAAATGCAGATCACCTATATGTTGGTATGAAGGCGGGGAAAAGAAAGAGATGGGATTTCAAACAGAGCTTATCAATAACACCACTCGTGTTATACAGAATATCCGCCAAAGAATAGAAACTGCTCAGAGTCGACAGAAGAATTATGCAGATAAGCGACGAAGGCCATTGGAGTTCAGTGTCGGAGACTCAGTATTCCTCAAGGTAGCTCCTATGAAGGGAGTAATGAGGTTCGGTAAGAAGGGAAAGCTAAGCCCGCGCTATGTGGGACCATACCAGGTTCTGAAAAGAATCGGCAAGGTAGCATATGAAATAGAGCTGCCTCAAGAGATGTCAGCCATTCACAATGTGTTCCACGTTTCGATGCTAAAGAAATGTATTCCGAACACGGGCCAAGTGATCGAACCCCAGACAGTACAAGTGCAAGAGGACCTAACCTACGAAAGCCGACCAATTCAGATATTGGATCGAGAAGTCAAAAGACTAAGGAACAAAGAAGTACCCTTAGTAAAGGTCTTATGGCAAAATCAACAGTACGAAGAAGCCACGTGGGAACGAGAAGATGATATGAAACAAAAGTATCCGGAGCTATTTTAACTTCGAGGACAAACTTTCTATGAGGTATGGGGTACTGTAACACCCACAAAACTATAAGATAAGTATATGGGTGTTATTTGCTTTAGAGCATAAGAGTAAGAAGAATCAAAAGAAAAAGAAATAAGAGAAATAAAAAGAAGAGGTGAAGGTTTGAACCTTGAACCTCTCACAAAGGATAGAAATAAAATTATGTATGATAACCACTAGGATAATGAATAACATATGAATGGAAAATGATGGGAATTGTAGTTAAAAATGAAGATATAATTAAGTGAGGGAACAAGAGAAAATCAAGTAGTTTTCTTCCTCTTGTTTACCTCTTGGTAAAGAAAGGAGTAAGCAAAAGACAAGTCGTCTTTTCTATTTTTTTTCTCTATTTTCGTGGGGATTAAGAGAGTGAGGATGAGAAGAGTTAAGGGAGATGAATGAGGACATATTCTCATTAGAAAAGTATATACATGAATTAAGGAGAAAGGGAAGCAAAATTCATATTTGTTTCTTCCACCCACTTAGCATAAAAAGGAAAGAAAGAAAAGGATTTCATTTTCTTTCTTCTTCCTCACCATTGCCGAAACTAGAGCTCTTCTCCCTCATCACCACAAGCCGAGATTAGGTCTTCTTCTTCCTAAGAGAAAACTAAGATACAAGAAGGAGCCTTCAAGGTGTACCCTTCCAAGCAAGAGAAATCAAAAGGAGGGCTAAAAGAAGAAGCTCTCTTCTTCCTCTCCACCAAGGGTACCATTTCCTTAAGGATTAACAAGTGAACACTAGGTAAGCTTCCCATCACCTGTGGTACAATAGCTCATATGGTTTTCCATGAAGATAGATTGCTAAAAAAAAACTAGGGTTGCTTATGGAAATTTCAACCAAGACAAAAGGAAGAGTCTAAGAAATTTTAAACTAGAATGCTTATTATTCTTCTTGTGACATGTATCTTATGTAGGAGGTTAATCTAATGTTTCTATGCTAGAATGATTAATTAGAACTTAGATCCATGAACCTTAGACTCTCGGCCAAGCATGAACAAGAGGACTAGGTAAGCTAAAGACTCAAACTAAACATGCTCCCTTGTTCTTGTGTTATGTACCCTATGAAAATGGTGTTGTTAACTTTTTCTCTTACTTGTATGTTGATTGAAACTCCATTTTCTTATGCTCATGAATATTCGGCCATGGAAGAACTAAAGGCCTAGGAGAGCTTTAAACCTAAAACTAAGCATACTATGCTTTTTCCTAAAACAAGATATGAAGCTAAAATGTTATGCCTTGATTGTATGTTGGTTTGAAAGTCTATTTTATGTTTATGAAGATTCGGCCATGTTGTGATTTGAGGCCTAGGAAAGATTAAACCAAGGCTAAGATGCTCATGACCTTCTTGATGAAATGATATGAAACTAGTTTGATGTTCTTAGGGTTGCTTGTTACATAGAAATTTAGTTACATGTAACTTTCGGCCACACTAAGCTTTAGGGCTAGGATGCTTAGATTTTAAACTAAGTTTACTCATAATGTTTCTTGTAATAAATGCTATGAAATGTGTTTGTGGTTTCTATACTCTTGTGCCACTAGAAACCTAGTTTTCATGCTCACATGTTTCGGCCACCATTGGTTTAAAGGCCTAGGGAAACTTAGAACCCAACTTGGATATGCTCATGATGTTTCTTTTGAAAAATGCTATGAAATGTAGTTGTGGTTTCCATGCTCTTATACCATTAGAAACCTAGTTTCCATGCTCACATGTTTCGGCCACTATTGGTCTAAAGGCCTAGGAAAATGTAGAACCCAACTTAGATATGTTCATGATGTTTCTTGTGATAAATGCTATGAAATGTTGTTGTGATTTCCATGCTCTTATGCCCTAGAAACCTAGTTTTCATGCTCACATGTTTCGGCCACTATTGGTCTAAAGGCCTAGGGAAATTTAGAACCCAACTTAGATATGCTCATGATGTTTCTTGTGATAAATGCTATGAAATGTAGTTGTGTTTTCCATGCTCTTATACCACTAGAAATCTAGTTTCCATGCTTAATATGTTTCGGCCACCTTGGGTTAATGGGTTTAGGAAGTTTGGAACTTGAACCAAATGTGCTTATGATGTTCCTCATGAAATGTGTAGGATATTGGCTTAAGGTTCAACACCTTCATGCTACATGTAACCTAGAATAAGGCTTGCTAGGGTTCGGCCATGATAAGGATAGAAGCTTATGAAACTTAGAACCCAAATTAAACATGCTCAAGTTGTTCCTTATGAAATATGATGTGATATGAGTTAGGGTTTTCATGTTTACATGTTGTTTAGAACTTGATTGCTCTTCATGAAGGTTTCGGCCATGAAAGAATTAGAAACCTAGGAGGGCTTAAAAATTTAGGTTAACATGCTTATGATCTTTCTTATGATAGGATGTGAAGTTAGCATGAGATTCTTATGTTTGTATGTTGTCTAGAGTTCATGTCCCTACTCTTGACTTTCGGCCATAAGAGGTTTAGTGACCTAGATGTGCCTCACATGCTATGCTATGAATTAAGAGATGTTATTTAAATGATTCCATGTATGTTTTTTTATATCTTTCTATGATGAGTGATATGTTCATTATGTATGCTTATGACCCATGCATGTGTTATGTGCCCAATTATGCATGCTTTATGATATGATAAATGACATGTCCATTATGTACGTTTATGATCCATGCATGTGATGTGTGCCCAAATATGCATGCCTTATGATGTGATAAATGACATGTTCATTATGTATGCTTATGATCCATGCATGTGCTGTGTGCCCAAATATGCATGTTTTATGATATGTTAAGAAATATGTTATGCATGAAATGGTAAGAACTATGATATGTATGACATGCTACTTTACTTTATGTATGGCTTGTACCAAGGGTGTGCTCCATAAGCGCCCCGGGGTCGATGGACTAAGAAACAGGCCTCGTTAGGGATGGGCTCCTAAGTGCCCCTAGGTCGATGGACTAAGAAACGGGCCTAGTATGTATGCCTTGTAGGGTTCAAGACTTGCTACCTTGGACCTACATAGGACGCGCGCATTTATGTATGTGGTACAAGCGGGAGCCCTAATCATGTTGAGATTATGTTTAAGTATGTATATTATAAGTTTTCAAAAGACATGTTGCATATGTTTCATGATGCATGTATAGGAATTCACCTTGCATATACTTTATGATTATGCCATGATATTTATGATGATGTTATGCTATGTCAGGTTTCATTTGATGTTCATGTTAGAATATGCTATGATACTTTATGGTGATTATGTTATGATATGTCATGATATGCTGCTTGATATGATAAATTGTTTCCATGCATTTTGGACTTGTGATTTTGATATGCTATACGGTTTTTGTGAGTAGAAAAGGAACCTACTGAGCCATGAGTGCTCACAGCTTACTTTCTTGTACCATAGATAAATGCAAGGAATGGATGTACTAGGGGAACAGCAGGAGGGGCTAGAAGGATGTGTGTGGTAGTGGCTTGGCTAAAGGGAAAGACCTGCTTTTGTTAATAAAGAGATATGCCATGTTTATGTTATTTCATTTTGACTCCATGACCTTAATTATGTGTTTGGGTATTATGACTCAAAAATCCTGATAAGTATGCTATGTGGTTTTATATGTCTATAGTGATTTTAAAGTAAAAGCTTTTAATTTCTTTAAGTAAGACTTCCGCTGTGTTAAGTAAGTATGTATGTGTCCAAGTAACCCCCGTCGCCTTAGCAGGAGGGGCGGGGCGTTACAGTAAGTATTCCTAGACTTAATAATTTAGTCAATTATTTATTACGCAAGTTAGCTAAGTCGAACCTTAAGATTAAGTCACTTCTAAAGGAAGTAGTTGTCCTTAAAGAAGTAACTAACTCTAAATCCTTACCTGATCAAGTTCAGACTGGAGATTCAACACAAGTTCAAAAACTTGAGGAAGAAAATTCGAGTTTGAAAAATCAGGTCAAGGATTTAAAAAATACCTTAGAACGGTTTTTTTTTTTGGTTCCAAGAATCTTGACTTAATTCTTGGGACACAAAGAGCCATTTACAATAGAACTGGGCTAGGATATAAAAGTAAAAAGAAATATAAATCCTATTTATCCTTAATAAACAAACAAAATAGTAAATCAGTCCAAGCATGGGTCCCCAAGTCCAAATTAATCAATCAATTTGGACTTGGCCAATACTGGGTCCCGAAGGATCAAATACACTACCTCGATAGACCATATCGAGGCTATGATCTAGGGGGAGCAAAAAGAAAAACGATCTTAATAAAACAAAATCAAAAATCAAAATCAAATTAAAAATTCAAATTTTCAAAATTCAAAAATCAAAATCAAATTAAAAATTTGAAATTAAAATATAAATTCAAAATTCAAAATTCAAAATCAAATTAAAAATTAGAAATTAAAATATAAATTCAAAATTTAAAATTAAAAATCAAATTAAAAATTTGAAATTAAAATATAAATTCATAATTCAAATTCAAATCAAATAAAATATAGATGGAGGATCCAGACTTGCTAGCACCCCCAACTGAACTATCCGACAGGGTAACTGAACCTAATCTACCCGAAATGGGTAAAACAAGAGTAGATTACCCGGCAGGGTAATTAAGGTTAGATTAAAACGGGCTAGGTTTAACTTGACCCACAGTACTGGTGAAGTTTTTGGATGATAGTACGTTAGGGAAGCTTGGGCATCGCATGTCTAGGAAGATATGGCTTCAACCTGGTGCATTTGGCCAAGTGGAACTGATCGAAGCTACCCTTAAATGCATCTTAACTAGTTAGACCAAGGTTTAGAATTAAGCTCAATGGGTAGGACTATTTGGGAAACCTCGAAGGTATGGTTACTTTAATGAGTTTCTTGTGACTCACCATAGCCTAGAAGTTTATCCAAAGAATGCTTACTTGTTGAACCCAAACTAAAACCTGAATCTAACACAAAGTTAAACCAGACCCTTAAATTCAATAATAACTCATCTCACAACAATTATAGTGTTTCCTGATTGATAATTTAGATTGGGTGAGATGACTAAGAAATTAAAAGATAAAATTAATTTTAAAACTTAATTTCAAAATAATTTTAAAAACTTAATTTCAAAATAATTTTAAAACTTAATTTCAAAATAATTTTAAAAACTTAATTTCAAAATAATTTAAAAACTTAATTTCAAAATAATTTTAAAACTTAATTTCAAAATAATTTTAAATTTTAATTTCAAAATAACTTTAAAACTTAATTTCAAAATGATTTTAAAACTTAATTTCAAAATGATTTTTAAAAAAAACTTAATTTCAAAATGATTTTAAAAACTTAATTTCAGAATAATTTTAAAATTAATTTCAAAATAATTTATTAAAATTAATTAACTTAAATTTTTCTCAAAATTAATTAACTTAAATTATTGTCAAAATTAGTTAACTTAAATTATTTTAAAAATTAATTAAGTTAATTTCAAAATCTTATTTAAAACCTTTTTCAATACTTTTCAAAACGTTAATTAAAAACAACCATAGGATTAATTGTTTACTAACTTAGATTGGATGAGATAGGAAATCCAAGGATTCTACTTCAATTAAGCTATCTTTAAAATCCATTAAAAAGAAACCAATTCAACTACTTCATGTGTAGGAATTGGACCAATGGATGTTGGATAATGGATGCTCCAGACACATGACTGGAGATAAGTTGAAGTTTACTAAACTCAAGTACAAGAATTTAGGATCGGTTGCATTCGACAACGACGGTAAACTTAAAGTAATCGGAAAAGGTAATATTGAACTAAGTTCCGATTTCATTATTCGAAATATTTTATTGGTTGAAAATTTTAACTTTAATTTACTAAGTATAAATCAATTGTGTGACAGTGGATATCTAGTCAATTTTGATAAATCTGGGTGTCTAGTTAAAAACATCGAAAACCCTGAAATTAGACTTAAGGGACCTAGGAAGAATAACATCTACACAATTGACCTATCAATATCCTCAATAAAGTGTCTCTTGACACAACAAGAGGAAACTCAACTGTGGCACAGAAGACTGGGTCACACTCACACTAGACTCATTTCAAAAATGAGTCAAAATGATCTAGTTAGAGGTTTGCCCAAATTAAAATTTATTGAAAACTCAATCTGTGATGCGTGTCAAAAAGGAAAACAAACCAAGTCAACCCACAAGTCAACCAACCTAGAAAGAACTAACTCCTTACTTGAGCTCCTTCACCTTGACCTATTTGATTCACATGGAGCCAAATCACTAAACAAGAACCAATATTGCTTAGTGATAATTGATGACTACTCTAGGTACACATGGGTAAAATTCCTAAAAACAAAAGATGAAACCTATGAAACATTTAGTAATTTTTACAAATTAACGGAAAATGAAAAAGATACTAAAATTAAAAGAATAAGAAGTGATCACGGGGGGGAATTTGAAAATCATAGGTTTACTCAATTTTGTAAAATAAATGGATACCAACATGAATTTTCATGTCCTAGAACCCCCCAACAAAATGATCTAGTGGAACGTAAAAATAGAACACTACAAGAAGCCGCTAAGACTATGTTAAACGAATATAATTTAAATCATCAATTTTGGGCTGAAGCAATAAATACTGCAAATTATATTCAAAACAGAATTTTAATTAACAAACCTCACAATAAAACACCCTATGAACTTTATTACCATAAAATTCCCAACTTAAACTACTTAAAAGTATTTGGTTGTAAAGTTCACATTTTAAATACTAAAGATTACTTAGGAAAATTTACACCCAAGTCTAACCAAGGAATATTCTTGGGATACTCCTCAACCAGTAGGGCCTTTAGAGTATATAACCAAAATACCTTAAAAGTTGAAGAAACAACTAATGTTATCTTTGATGAATAAACCAACCCATCTAATATAACTGAAAATATTGACATCAATCCAAGAATTATAGAAGATGATGAAATCCAACCTAACCTTAATAAACCAGAAGAACCAGTTTCTGACCCACACATAAGACTAAGTAGAGTAAGTACCTCTCACCCACTAGACCAAACTTTGGGTGACCCAAACCTAGGAGTTAGAACTAGATCCTCCTATAGAAACCTTAGTCAGATTGCCCTTATTTCTAAAAATGAACCTAAGACTATAGAAGAAGCCCTACCTGACCCAGACTGGATCATTGCAATGCAGGAAGAATTAACACAATTTGAGAGAAACCAAGTCTGGGATCTTGTACCTAAACCCATAGATAAATCAATAATAGACACCAAATGGGTTTTTAGGAACAAATTGGATGATCAGGGTGATATAATAAGAAACAAAGCTAAACTAGTAGCCAAAGGGTTTAGTCAAGTTGAAGGCTTAGACTATAATGAAACCTATGCTCCGGTAGCTAGACTCGAATCCATTAGGATGTTATTAGCCTATGCAGCAAATAAAGGGTTTAAGTTATACCAAATGGACGTTAAGTCAGCCTTTTTAAATGGGTTTATTAAGGAAGAGGTCTACGTAAGCCAACCTCTGGGATTTGAAGACTTAGACTACCCAAACCATGTATTTAAACTAAAAAAAGCATTATATGGACTAAAACAAGCCCCTAGGACATGGTATGAAAGATTATCTAACTACTTAATATCCAAAGGCTTTAACCAAGGACATATAGATCCTACCCTGTTTGTAAAAACTATAGAGAAAGATATCTTTATAACCCAAATCTATGTTGACGATATAATTTTTGGCTCAACTAACTCTAAATTTTTAAAAGAATTTGTTAAATTAATGGAAAATGAATTTGAAATGAGTATGGTTGGGGAACTCAACTTTTTCTTAGGCTTACAAATAAAACAAACCAAAGATGGAATCTACATTTATCAAACTAAATATGCTAAGGAGTTAATTAAAAAATTCTGCATGGAAAACTCAAAAATTATAAATACTCCAATGGCAACCAACATTAACATTGACTCTGACCCTGAAGGAAAACCAGTAGATCCAAAGTACTATAGGAGTGTCATAGGTAGTTTACTTTACCTACCTGCAAGCCGACCCAACATATTGTTTGCAAAAGGTATGTGCGCAAGATACCAATCCTGTGCAAAAGAGTCACACCTAACATATGTTAAAAGAATACTTAGGTATATTAAAGGAACTCTAAATGTAGGACTTTGGTGAACTTGCACCTTTGACCTTTATGGCTATTCTGAATCGGACTATGCCGAGTGCAAATTAGACAGAAAAAGTATAAGTGGTAGCTGCCAGATTCTAGGTCAATGCCTAGTAAGTTGGTCAAGCAGAAAGCAACACTGTGTTGCTTTATCCACTACAGAAGCTGAATACATAGCCCTAGGAGAATGTGCATCTCAACTGTTGTCGATGATGCATACATTAAAAGACTATCAACTAGAATATAAAAATATAAAAATCTTTATTGATAATATCAGCTCAATTAATCTGACCAAAAATCCTATTCACGACTCTAGGACTAAACACATAGAGGTAAAACACCATTTTGTAAGGGATCACGTAGCTAAGGGTGAAATTGCACTCAACCATGTTGAGTCCAAATCAAACCTAGCTGACATTTTTACAAAACTCTTACCTGAACTTGAGTTCAGTGCGCTTAGAAGACAAATAGGAATGTGTTGGGTAGAGTAGGTGTCTCATTTTTGTTTAATTATTTTTTAAAAATTCTAGAAAAAATAGTTTTCAAAATTCCAATTTATTAGATTTTACAAAAATTGAACTTAGCCTAAGCTTTCCCCCTAGATATCATGTTCCCCTAGAGTTAAGCCAGAGCATCTCACAAACACCTAGGTATACCTTGATTGTGTTTGAAAGACATAGAACGGTGTGAGATGCATAGGGTATAGCTTGGACTCAAGAATGCTTATATCTGTGCATCAATATGAGTCTGGGCGTTAAACACATAATATACATCAATCAAGTCAAGTTTTTCAGCTCTAGTCAAATCTAACTGGACCAAATTGACTTAACTTGACTAACCATGTGAAAGTTGTTGCCCTGTAGGCAATCAGCAAGTAGCTAAAGGTTAGACAGTTGGTAAAGGATTCTCGGTTTTCTTGTTAAGCATGTTTTGATCTTTAGGGCTCTAATACCATAAACCATGCTTGGACTTAAGGACCAACTGATTTTGAATCAATAACATAAACCAAATTTTTAGCTACTCTACTCCCTCCTTGTCCTAAAATTTAATAAGTATTGCTTAAAATTAAGTTAAGTTTATGTTTAACCTAAGCTATAGCTTTCAAAATCCAATACTTGAAAAAAGCTAAGCTAAGTTCCAAGCCTTATTTTCAAAATTTTTAAACTTAGCTCACTTTGAAATCTAACTTTATAAATTCTTGCTTTCCAAGTAAAGCACAGTTTTGCAAAATTCAACTCATTGCTTTCAAAAATTAAAAAGCGACTTCAAAAATATTTTCTACAACAAAATTTCAAAATCTAAACAAGAGCTTCCAGTAGTCTTATAATTTTAACTAAGTTTCCAAAAAGCAAACACTTTCACTTAGCTAAAAATAAGAAATGACAATTATAAACTGTTAAGTGTTTTCAAAATCTTGTTAAATCAAATGACAATTTTATTTTTGATATAAGGCAAAGGGGGAGAGTAGAAAATTCAAATTATAAAGTAGCAAATTCAAATTATAAATTTAACATAATATTAAAGGGGGAGTAACAGTTAAGGGGGAGCCTATACTTGGTACTCATAGAGTTTACTTTAGCAAAATTTGCTAAGCTTGCTTTAAATGTTTTCATCTATTCGTTATTTTATATCTGTTTACTTAACTTTTGAATTTGAGTTGCCATAATCAAAAAGGGGGAGATTGTTGATGCGGGAAGCATCCGACGATCGAACTCGTGTTCTGATAATGGCAAAGGATTCAAAGTTAAGGTGTTTTTGTGATCTAACAAGTCTGCTTGAGTATTTCAGTAAAGTCCTAACTGTGATGTAAAATACCGTAAAATTAAATAATAGATATTATTGGACGAAAAATCTTATTGGATTTTTCAGAAATTTTTAGAGATTTTTGGTGATTTAAACGGAGTCTGTTTGACCCGTTTTGAGGGGATGAATTCGGGGTATAATAAAAGCCTGTTTGAAACACCATTTAAGTAGGAGTTGATTTAGGATTTAACTTAAGGTTTAATTAACTTAAACCTAGGTTTTTATTTCCTTTTTATTTCTTCCCAAATTCGCCGAGCCTTCTCCTCCTTCCCGATTCTGCCGAACCCACCTCCCTCTCCCGATCTCCTCCTTCTCCTCACATTACGCCCGAGACCCCCTTCCCTCTCCGGCGATTTTCTCCTCGCCCGATCGCTGGCCACCGCGAGCTCACCGCCGGCAACGACCTTCTCCTCCAGCGTGCCTCAGTCGGTTCTCCCTCCGATCTTTCTCCCTCTCAAGGTGTGGAGCTTTTCTCCTCTCCTCTTCCCTGATTCATTGCCCCATAACCTCATCGAGTACCGGAGTCGGGATTTCCCACAACCGGTCGACCTATAGATGATCGATCCATTGCCGCCTTTCTTCGTATCCGATTTCGCCGAGGGTACAACTCAATCGCCGCCGATCACATTTGATCTCTTAGTGACATCGCGTCTCCAACGCTGTTGTGTCGCTCTGTTGCCAACGCCTGATTGCACCGGTCGGCTGCTCCTGGTGGATGTCGATTGCTCCTCATCACCGGATCTTGGATCAAGGAGATCCATTGCGCTTCCTCCTCACCATATCTTGGACAGAGAGGTCCTCTACCCTTCTTGAAGCTATGCCCTAGCTTCCGTGTGCTGAGTTCTTCTTCCTCTTCATTGATCTAGATTGAGGTAAGGTCCTGTTGAGGGGAGTTTTGTACTATGGATTAGGGTTTCAGCAAATCTTTTGTTGTATGACTGGAGTTTTAGATTGTTTTCTTGGAGGGATATGTTTGTGTGTGCTCTTGGAGTTTATGGACAGGGAGTCATAAGAGCTGAGAGATGTTGTACTTCTGCCAAACCTCAAGGTAAGTGGTAGGGATGAATTTGTGTTTAGCTTCAACGGAATTGACTATGAAGTGTATGAGATTGTTGGCATGTACTTGAGTTATATATATTGGATTGAAGATTGATTAGGGTTATTTGTTTTGGAGGACAGTATCTTCCACCTTGCTCCAGCTACAGATTCTAGCAGTGGTTGCTTCAGTTTTGGCTCTTTGATGGCTTTTGGCACTATTGACACCAATCTATGGTAAGTTGTTAATTAAAGATTGTGGATTAAGGTTTTACTTCTAGTGGTAAGTATTGTTTTGGTTAATTAGTTGTTGATAGTGATTGGTTGATATAGATTGTTATGTGATCATTCTTAGGATCATCAGATTGATTGTCGGGATTATTGGATTGTGGTGATGATTTATATGGTGGTTAAGGATTATTTGGAGGATTAGTCAGGGATCAGATTTGATTAGGGTGATCCTATGGGTTAGGAATTTTATTTAGCTATTTAATTCATATGAAATTAGCTAAATAAAATATATATATATTGATCGCAGGACTTGGATTCGGGACAAGCGTCTCGACACGGGATTACTTGGCACGACCTACACTTTAAGGCGGGTATTTCTTCCTTGGCCTCTATGTAGATTTTCTTGTACTTAGTGCATGGATATTATTGGATAAATTAGGCTGCTTTATCTGATATCATGATCGGTTGCTGTTCTTCCTGCATTATACTTATGCTTGACCCTTGTGATGATCTATTTAATTCATATACAGTCTCCACTCTTGATATCTACTCTGTTGTGATTACACATGTAGAGTATGTCTGGTAGAGATTATCGGGTTGTTGGTATTACCATGCTGATTGGGTATGTGATGCAGACTGTACCTAGATGGGTATGTGTTATAGGAGTCATCTTGTTGACCGTGCATTTACATGTGGTGTGTCCATACGTATTTGTCATGTATTTTTGGAGGAGTTGGGTTGATTGTATGTTTGGGGTATATACACATGTATGTGGTGTTTTTACTGGAGGATACATGTTGATTGTACTTATATAGTGTGTACACATGTTTGGTGGGATACGTGGAGGTATCGTCATGATTATATTCACGTTGTGGAGTACTTATGTGGATTTAGAGGTTGCATGGATGATGACGATGTTTGTATCATGATTATATATATATCATGTTCATCATTCATTGCATGCTGGCGACTGTTGTCTCCCTTATGGTGAGAGAGAGTCGTGAGTCATATCTAGCGCCGCACACTCGACCACTCATGGGTAGTGGTAGTGGGAGCAGTTGCCGCTGTCCTGTCCTGCTCATTAGGCTGCTCAGTGTGTACTCTGTCCGCCTCGATCACTCTTGAGTAGTAGGTCTGGAGGGTTCAGTAGTCAGGGGGCTTATGATGTGAGTAGTCAGGGACCCTGATGCTATGTAGTTAGATAACTACTTAGCGTACCGAACGCCTCAGCCGCTTTATAGCGGTTACGCCCTGTTGAGGTTAGTATGGTTTGTCACAGACCCAAGCCTCTCGGCCATACAGGGGTCGTGGTGTCTGGAGAGGTGGCGGGGGTGACCATGGAGCATGCATGCACTTTTGCATATGATGCACGGTGCATCTGGGGGTTATATTTGCATACATGCCTACTAGATACTAGTTGCATTTGTTTGCGATATGATTGTTGCATTTGGTTGCCATGCTGCATACATGTCATTTATTTTACATGTATATGCAGTCGTATTTATATTGCACAGGTGTCATGGGTATATCTGTTGCAGATCCGGTGAGCTTACTGATCATTGTATCATGTGTCGATTCCAGATTGGGTATGTATATGCCATTATGTTAGTTGTGGCTTGTACAGTTTATATGTCAGGTTATTATGTCAGATATGTTAGGTGCATTGATTATGATAGTATGATCATGTTTCTTTATTCCCTACTGAGACTGTATACTTGTGATCTCCATGTTTATGTATTGTCCATGCACTATCTTTTCTATTACCCGCTGAGTTACCTATACTCACCACCGCATTTGTACATTTATGTTTTCAGGTAGCAGGTAGATGGTTGGTGTGTCGCTTGGAGTATCCTGTCTGCCGGGTCCTACGTCACATCCGAAGACTATGTTCATTTTCTATTGTATATTCTTTTCTTATTCGTGGCATTGTATTTGTGTTTAGCCATGTGGCTATCTTATTCTTTTGGTGTTGTATTTGTGTTTAAGCCGTGCCGGCATGCATTGTATCTATTTGTCTTGTGTGGGCTTTCCGTTTTCATTTTTCCGCTGTGTTGGTTTTTAGTACAACCGTGTGGGCTGTTTTATATATAACTGCGTGGTTGTGATTGTTTCATTCCAGCCGTGTGGGCTGTTATTATAACTGCGTGGTTGTGTATATAAATATTCCAGCCGCATGTGGCTGATGTATTTTGCTTGTAGTGATGCTTCATATTGTCACCGGTACAGGGGAGACTCTATCGGATTTTTGTCTGGCAGGGACTCCTTTGGGGCGTGACAATTTAGTGGTATCAGAGCGGGTACGATACCTGTTTTGTTTTGTGTTCTATTTTTGAGTTTATCTGATACCAATTTTTGGTATCAGAGCAGGTACGATGCCTGTTATTCGTGTTTTTAGATTTCGAGTTTTCGATTTTCTTGATGTGACTTTTCGGGTTTTGGGACCAGGCAGCTGCAGGACATCTCCAGGCTATAGGAGGTATGTTTGCATATTGTTATCATACATTTCTGTCGGTGTATATACTGTTGTTCATGATAGTTAGTTACGACTTGTGTTAGTACATCTTTGTTAGTACATGTTCAGTTGTTTGTAGCATGCATTGCATGTGTTGGGTCAATCACTGATCACGATTGACCTAATGGAGATCAAGGATTACAGTCTCAAGGGATTTGTCATATCATATCGCCAGTAGTTTTAGTGTCTGTTACTACGAGTTGGTTGAGAGTTAGAGCCACATACCAGTCTCTATTATTATTAGCTGGGTAGTTGATGGTATCTGTATACTCATATTGACTCAGTTAGTAGGGTACCAGTTTACTCCGGTTGAGGATTGATTTACCCGGGTTGACATTTGTAGTTGGGTATCGATTTACCTTAGTTTCAGCAGTGGAAGATTGATTTACTCTTGTTGGATTGGATAGTAGTTGACCGATTTATTTTATTGGTCCGACCAGTAGGGGGCTGACTTATTATATTTTAAGAGATTCCTATCATTGGGATATTTCATACTTGGTTAGATATTTTGACTTGTATCGGTGTGGAAAGGGTTGAATTAGCTGTATACCATAGTCGGCTTAGTCAGTCTATAGAGGATTGATGTATCCTATTCCATGGGGATTTTGACCATGGACTATCTGTACCTGATTGGATGATTGAGAAGGTACATTCGGATAGGATACCTCCACTGATGTGGAAAAGTGTAAAGCTACTTGCTTAACACTTTGAGATACAACCGTTACTATGGTATAACTTGGAGACTACGTTCAGATATATGATTTGTACTGACGTGAGAGAATTGAAATTAGTTGATTAACCTTTACGTGGTCTGGTACCACGTGAAGGGAGAAGTAGAGAATGTTTTTTGGAGATCAAGTCATCACTTAGTGATTTCCTTGAGGTGTTTGGAGAGAGAGAGTAGTTCTCTACTTCTTCCATTAGTATGATGAGATTTGGCAGACCTTTTTGGATACATTTAGTTTGTTGGTAGTGAGTGTTGATGGTTGAATGATTTCCTTTTACTCTATCTATATTTAGGAGACTCTGGTATGATTGATTAATGTTGAGGATGATTAGGATTGATAGATATTTGGAGATCAGGTGTGATGATATGTTATTTGTTGATGATCTATGGGTGGCTATTTGGTTTGATGGTCTACTATTTGGTGTTTGAGGTTGATAGAGACATGAGGAGTAGCACTTGTGTGATATTTATGGATTTAGTGATTTATAGTTGGTGATCAGATCACAGATTTGTTGGGGATCTTATGGTTGAGAAAGTCTGTGGTATGGATATTATGAGTCCTTGGTGTTATCATTTAGGCATACCGTGCACTAGATTTTTTCATGGACTCAATGTACTTGGTATTTCTAGGATATTTGGATCAGTTTTCATTGTCTTCATTGACGATGTTGCGATCTATTTTAGATCCGAGGTGGATCACGTACACTATCTTTGCATAGTTCTAGAGATGTTTCGACGGGAACATCTATATGTGAAGTTAGTAGTACGTATTGTGATTGTCTTCTGCGAGATTTCTGGGACACGTTGTCTTTAGTAGAGAGATATTAGTGGATCCATGGGAATTAGAAGTTGTTACCAGTTGGAAGTAGTCGTAGTTTATACTAGAGACTCGCAGCTTCCTTTAGTTTGGCTGGATATTACTAGAGATTGATTGAGGGTTTTCTCCAGCATTTACACAGTTGACCGGATTGTCTAGGAAGAGTATGGAATTTTCCTGGATAGATGTTTGTGAGATCAGTTTAGATAACTGCACCGTCTTAGTTATGCTTTCTAGTGTAGACGGATTTGTACTCTACACAGATGTATCGTACTTGGGGTTTGGTGCAGTTCCGATATAGCATGAGCGGAGTAGTCTCATGCTAGTAGTGAGAATTCTCGTATAATGAGAATGAGATTCTTTATTTTCGTGGGAGATCATGTGTGTTCTCGAGTCACTTCTTATCCGGGAGGAGTTACTGCAGGAAACACATTGATCTGGATTTGTGATATATTCGGTTGACACCTGATGTATGGAGATTTGGAGCGTTCTTATTGGTGGATTGACCTAAAGAAAGACATCGCGGATTTTGTAGCTTGATGTGTTGGAGGATCGGTGGCCAGCTTGAAGGGGGGTTGGATAGACGGCACCCCCAAATCGTTAGCTTCCTACACTATTGTTAGCTTGCGCAGCGGAAATACAAATACTAAAGCAATGAATACGAAAGCTAAAGAAAGAAAAGAACTAGCAAACCAATACACGTTCGTTTAACGTGGTTCGGAGATGATGCTCCTACTCCACGGCTGTCCGTAAGGTGGACGATCCCGATCCTTCGGTGGATTAGCCCCCGGAAACTCCGGCTATCTCAAGTCGCTCCTTGTGGGTGGAGAAACCTCACCACAACACACCAAGACCTCTTGGATTCCACAAACACTTGAGCACTTGTAGACTACTAATTAGACCTTAACCAAGTCTAATTTCGTCGCCTTGGCCGGCCATACCAAGCTCCATTATATAGAGCTTGAGAAATCAGCAAGGCTGATTTGCCCGTTACCAGTCGACTGGTCCTTGCACCAGTCGACTGATGCCAGCCCAACGGCTCTCTGCTACAGTGCATCAGTCGACTGGTCCATACACCAGTCGACTGCTACAGTAACTGCTACAGTGCGCTGCAGTACTACTGCAGTGCCGCTACAGTAAAACCCTAAAACTAGGATTTTACTCCGAGTACAATCTCTCATGCACTCGTACCCTCACGACTCATTTGACTCTTCTTTTGCAGCCTTGACCTCTTGCCTTCAAGCCTACTTCCTTTGGCTCTCGTCCCTCGGATGCATCCAAGCCCGCAGCTTGTCTCCAATGCCATCCTTCGCGTATGCCTCGAAGTCGCTTCCCTCGGCCCTTGTCCTTGCTGCCTTGTCCACGGTCCCTCGGATGCTCCATCCTTCACCGGACCTGAAGCCGTCAACCTGAGTCATATGTGTCACCTGCAGTCCTGCACAACTCAAGTACACATATCAAATAACAAGGGTAAACCTAACTTAAACCCTTTGCCCAAACACCAAAACACATGGTCCCGCGGACCATTGGGATTGCTCCAACAATCTCCCCCTTTTTGGTGTTTGGCAATACGTTTAAGTTAGGGAAAACATATAGCAAATAAACATGCTAATAACAAATGGACTTACGTCACCAAGGCTACACACTTGGACTTATACCGCCGAATGGACTTACGTTGCCAAGGCTACACACTTGGCAACCGCCGAAACAATGCACCAAGCATTGAACCTATCACAAGGCTCCCCCTACACCTAAGCTCCCCATTGAGCTAGGATTTTCCCATAAGGCTTTTTAAGAACCTATCCCAAGGCTCCCCCTACGCAAAGGCACTAAAGGTTTTCCCAACTAAACCTTAATTCTCCCCCTTTGCCTAACATCCAAAAAGTTCTCCAACAATATCCCAATTGTTGAAAACTTATCATCCAAACTGACCCTAAACTCATGTATTAATCCCCCTTGGATCCAATACATCTAAACGAGTTGACATGGTCAAGATCAGCGCTGAAAAACACTTTCAGGCTGGTATCAGTCGACTGCCCTAAGTGCCAGTCGACTGCCCCTTTCGACACAACCTTACAGAACCATTCTGTGGTCGAAATATACTGTTACCAGTCGACTGGTGTCGGTACCAGTCGACTGCCCTCGTCAAAATGAGCTTACAGAGACATTCTGTGCTCAAAAATGCTGTTACCAGTCGACTGGTATCTGTACCAGTCGACTGGTACCTTATTTCTGAAAAAAATCAGCCTTTTCAGGCCAACTTCAGAAATGCACCAGAAATTCCCTAGACCTCCAAAAATTCCCAAATTTTGTGGAGAGGTCTATTGTACCCTTGTCTACTTGGGAAAAATACATTACAAAATGTATCTATTACCAATCCCAAGATTGACACAAAATCCAAAACTAGCTAAAAAGTTCAATTGAACCTTGACCTAAAGTCCTAGTTTTGACTTCCTCTTGATGTATTTGCCCATACCAACCCACAATGCATCCCTAGCATTGGTTTATATGACATCTATACATCCAAAACCATTTATCATGCTATATGAATCAAAATGTCATATTTCTTGCATGAAACACAAACCATGTGTGCCAAATCCCTAGGTTTGAGACTCAAATCCATCTCCAAACCTTTTGGCACACTCCATGGCTCCTCTAGACTCCCAAGTAGTACCCACCTGAGATCCATTTACCATGGGTCCCAAATTGACTCTTAGAGCTCCCCCTAGAGCTCTTTGCCTTAGCCACCTCCCTAGGTGACTCATCCACAACGGCTAGGCCACAATGGTGCACCTTAGACACATCATCCTTGCCATAATCATATGCAACCCTAGCATATTTCTTCTCATTGGCTTTAGATGATTCTCCCTTGCCCTTATCATGTGCCACCCTAGCACATGGTCTCCTTTTAACCTTGGAGGGACTAGATCGATATCCCAAGCCCGATCTATCATTGTTGGGTTTTTGGCTACCCAACACCATATTTAATCCCTTAGATCCAATAGTGAATCTCTTAAGGAATTTCTCTAAACCATCAAGCTTTGCCTTCAAAGCTTGATTCTCCCTTTCTAGGTTCCTAAACCTAGAGTCAACATGTCCACCTTGGACATTCCTAGACCTACCCTTTCTAGGCATGTGTCTCCCTTCTTTGGATTAATGCCTTGGGCCTCCTTAGGTCTACCATTCCTAGATTTTTCATGAATTGGCCTCCTAGGGTTTTGATCTACATTAACCCTATTCCTATCATGATACTTAAATCCAAAATTTTGCATTGCTACATAATGATAATCATTATTTTTCCTAGCATGCATGGGAACATAAGAATGAAAATTTGAATTACCCTTCAAGTTAGGGTATACCTCCCTTACCCTTGAAGCTCCCCCTTGACTCTTGCTTCTCTTCTTCTCCCATTTCTTTAAATGTGCAAGCTTCTTGATTTCCCCCTTCTTGGGGCATTTGGTGTGGTAGTGTCCCTTCTCCCCACACGTGAAGCACACTATGTGCCATTTCTTCTCCTTCTTTTGGGCTTCTTTATTCCTACAACTCATATTAGTATTCAAAATAACTTGATTGGGTTTAGGAGTTACCTCTTTCTTACCCAATGGACACCTACTCTTGTAGTGCCCTTTTTCATTGCAACCGAAGCAAATTATGTTGTCCTTTGACTTCATTTCGGTGGAGGTGCTTGCTATGTTGGCCACTTCCAAAACCTCTTCTTCATCCTCTTTCTCCTTGGATGTGACCGAATTCATTTCCTCTTCCTCTTTTGATGTTGAATTGGTCTCCACACCCAAATGGTCCTTCTTCTCCTCCTCGGATGTTGAACATTTCTCAACTTCTTGTTGATCTTCCTCTACTTGAGCTTCTACATCCGTTTCTTCGGATTTTTCTTTTTCTTCTTCTTCTTGTGTAGGCATGAGTTCTTCCCATTGAACCTTCTTCACCTTGCTCCACAAATCGTGGGCGTTCTCATAGCCACCTACACCACTTATCACATTAGGAGGCAATAAATCAATTAAAATTGCTATTACCTTTGAGTTTGCCTCCGATCGTGAGGTTTGCTCCTCCGTCCAATGTCGTGTTCGGAGCTTCTTTCCTTTCTTGTCCTTTGGGACTTTGAACGGTTCATTTACCACCATCATGATGTCCCAATCCGTGTTGAAGAAGATCTCCATCTTCTTCATCCAATAGGTGATGTCCCCAAGGCTTCCTCCTTCAAACTTTGGAGGGACAATCAACCCGGCCATCTTCTTATGTGTTGCTCTTCTCGGCGGTTAGTCCGATGGAGAGCGTCCTCGCTCTGATACCACTTGTTGGAGGATCGGTGGCCGGCTTGAAGGGGGGTTGGATAGACGGCACCCCCAAATCGTTAGCTTCCTACACTATTGTTAGCTTGCGCAGCGGAAATACAAATACTAAAGCAATGAATACGAAAGCTAAAGAAAGAAAAGAACTAGCAAACCAATACACGTTCGTTTAACGTGGTTCGGAGATGATGCTCCTACTCCACGGCTGTCCGTAAGGTGGACGATCCCGATCCTTCGGTGGATTAGCCCCCGGAAACTCCGGCTATCTCAAGTCGCTCCTTGTGGGTGGAGAAACCTCACCACAACACACCAAGACCTCTTGGATTCCACAAACACTTGAGCACTTGTAGACTACTAATTAGACCTTAACCAAGTCTAATTTCGTCGCCTTGGCCGGCCATACCAAGCTCCATTATATAGAGCTTGAGAAATCAGCAAGGCTGATTTGCCCGTTACCAGTCGACTGGTCCTTGCACCAGTCGACTGGTGCCAGCCCAACGGCTCTGCTACAGTGCATCAGTCGACTGGTCCATACACCAGTCGACTGCTACAGTACGCTACAGTAATGCTACAGTGCGCTACAGTAACTGCTACAGTGCCGCTACAGTAAAACCCTAAAACTAGGATTTTACTCCGAGTACAATCTCTCATGCACTCGTACCCTCACGACTCATTTGACTCTTCTTTTGCAGCCTTGACCTCTTGCCTTCAAGCCTACTTCCTTTGGCTCTCGTCCCTCGGATGCATCCAAGCCCGCAGCTTGTCTCCAATGCCATCCTTCGCGTATGCCTCGAAGTCGCTTCCCTCGGCCCTTGTCCTTGCTGCCTTGTCCACGGTCCCTCGGATGCTCCATCCTTCACCGGACCTGAAGCCGTCAACCTGAGTCATATGTGTCACCTGCAGTCCTGCACAACTCAAGTACACATATCAAATAACAAGGGTAAACCTAACTTAAACCCTTTGCCCAAACACCAAAACACATGGTCCCGCGGACCATTGGGATTGCTCCAACATGATGTCTATTATGTCAGTAAGTGGAGGCGGAACATCAGAGATTAGTAGGATTGCCTCCGTTGATTTGGATACTGGAGTGGAGTGGGAGTATGTTATGATGGATCTTGTTGTGGGATTACCCAAGACTCGGGGGGGATATGATGGTTTGGGTAATCATTGTTGGGCAATGACTTGCTCCCTAGCTATCAATTTGTAGGACAGATTCTTTTGGAGTGAGTAGCAGGATTATATGGTAGAGAGATTACCGAACCTTATGGTATAACTCTAAGCGTTATATTAGATGGAGATCAGCGATTTCACCTCACGGTTTTGATTGTGGTTACAACAGACTTTGGATTAGGAGTTTCACTTTAGTATAGATTTTCATCTCAGACTGAGGGATAGTTTGAGCGCTTTATACAGGTGTTGGAGGATTTATTGATAGTAGATTTTGGATTTTAGAGGTGTTTGATTTATCCACAGTTGGCTAGATTGCAGAGTGGGAGTAGCAGGAGCAGAGTGAGCTCATAGCTCACAGAGTCATCACTATTCACTTGGAGTAGGATTGTCATAGTTGGAGATATGTTTATGATGTTATGACGGAGTAGTGGGTGAGTATGTTGTTTAGTTGTTATACTTGGATGATACCCTTGAGTGTGGATCCCTGAGTTGACCAGTAAATTTGGGGACCAAATTTTTATTAGTGGGGGAGAATGTAAAATACCGTAAAATTAAATAATAGATATTATTGGACGAAAAATCTTATTGGATTTTTCAGAAATTTTTAGAGATTTTTCGTGATTTAAACGGAGTCTGTTTGACCCGTTTTGAGGGGATGAATTCGGGGTATAATAAAAGCCTGTTTGAAACACCATTGAAGTAGGAGTTGATTTAGGATTTAACTTAAGGTTTAATTAACTTAAACCTAGGTTTTTATTTCCTTTTTATTTCTTCCCAAATTCGCCGAGCCTTCTCCTCCTTCCCTATTCTGCCGAACCCACCTCCCTCTCCCGATCTCCTCCTTCTCCTCACATTACGCCCGAGACCCCCTTCCCTCTCCGGCGATTTTCTCCTCGCCCGATCGCTGGCCACCGCGAGCTCACCGCCGGCAACGACCTTCTCCTCCAGCGTGCCTCAGTCGGTTCTCCCTCCGATCTTTCTCCCTCTCAAGGTGTGGAGCTTTTCTCCTCTCCTCTTCCCTGATTCATTGCCCCATAACCTCATCGAGTACCGGAGTCGGGATTTCCCACAACCGGTCGACCTATAGATGATCGATCCATTGCCGCCTTTCTTCTCGATCCGATTTCGCCGAGGGTACAACTCAATCGCCGCCGATCACATTTGATCTCTTAGTGACATCGCGTCTCCAACACTGTTGTGTCGCTCTGTTGCCAACGCCTGATTGCAGCGGTCGGCTGCTCCTGGTGGATGTCGATTGCTCCTCATCACCGGATCTTGGATCAAGGAGATCCATTGCGCTTCCTCCTCACCATATCTTGGACAGAGAGGTCCTCTACCCTTCTTGAAGCTATGCCCTAGCTTCCGTGCTGAGTTCTTCTTCCTCTTCATTGATCTAGATTGAGGTAAGGTCCTGTTGAGGGGAGTTTTGTACTATGGATTAGGGTTTCAGCAAATCTTTTGTTGTATGACCGGAGTTTTAGATTGTTTTCTTGGAGGGATATGTTTGTGTGTGCTCTTGGAGTTTATGGACAGGAGTCATAAGAGCTGAGAGATGTTGTACTTCTGCCAAACCTCAAGGTAAGTGGTAGGGATGAATTTGTGTTTAGCTTCAACGGAATTGACTATGAAGTGTATGAGATTGTTGGCATGTACTTGAGTTATATATATTGGATTGAAGATTGATTAGGGTTATTTGTTTTGGAGGACAGTATCTTCCACCTTGCTCCAGCTACAGATTCTAGCAGTGGTTGCTTCAGTTTTGGCTCTTTGATGGCTTTTGGCACTATTGACACCAATCTATGGTAAGTTGTTAATTAAAGATTGTGGATTAAGGTTTTACTTCTAGTGGTAAGTATTGTTTTGGTTAATTAGTTGTTGATAGTGATTGGTTGATATAGATTGTTATGTGATCATTCTTAGGATCATTAGATTGATTATCGGTTGGATTATCAGATGTGGTGGTTAGAGATTTATATGGTGGTTAAGGATTATTTGGAGGATTAGTCAGGGATCAGATTTGATTAGGGTGATCCTATGGGTTAGGAATTTTATTTAGCTATTTAATTCATATGAAATTAGCTAAATAAAATATATATATATTGATCGCAGGACTTGGATTCGGGATGAGCGTCTCGACACGGGATTACTTGGCACGACCTACACTTTAAGGCGGGTATTTCTTCCTTGGCCTCTATGTAGATTTTCTTGTACTTAGTGCATGGATATTATTGGATAAATTAGGCTGCTTTATCTGATATCATGATCGGTTGCTGTTCTTCCTGCATTATACTTATGCTTGACCCTTGTGATGATCTATTTAATTCATATACAGTCTCCACTCTTGATATCTACTCTGTTGTGATTACACATGTAGAGTATGTCTGGTAGGGATTATCGGGTTGTTGGTATTACCATGCTGATTGGGTATGTGATGCAGACTGTACCTAGATGGGTATGTGTTATAGGAGTCATCTTGTTGACCGTGCATTTACATGTGGTGTGTCCATACGTATTTGTCATGTATTTTTGGAGGAGTTGGGTTGATTGTATGTTTGGGGTATATACACATGTATGTGGTGTTTTTACTGGAGGATACATGTTGATTGTACTTATATAGTGTGTACACATGTTTGGTGGGATACGTGGAGGTATCGTCATGATTATATTCACGTTGTGGAGTACTTATGTGGATTTAGAGGTTGCATGGATGATGACGATGTTTGTATCATGATTATATATATATCATGTTCATCATTCATTGCATGCTGGCGACTGTTGTCTCCCTTATGGTGAGAGAGAGTCGTGAGTCATATCTAGCGCCGCACACTCGACCACTCATGGGTAGTGGTAGAGGGAGCAGTTGTCGCTGTCCTGTCCTGCTCATTAGGCTGCTCAGTGTGTACTCTGTCCGCCTCGATCACTCTTGAGTAGTAGGTCTGGAGGGTTCAGTAGTCAGGGGGCTTATGATGTGAGTAGTCAGGGACCCTGATGCTATGTAGTTAGATAACTACTTAGCGTACCGAACGCCTCAGCCGCTTTATAGCGGTTACGCCCTGTTGAGGTTAGTATGGTTTGTCACAGACCCAAGCCTCTCGGCCATACAGGGGTCGTGGTGTCTGGAGAGGTGGCGGGGGTGACCATGGAGCATGCATGCACTTTTGCATATGATGCACGATGCATCTGAGGGTTATATTTGCATACATGCCTACTAGATACTAGTTGCATGTGTTTGTGGTAGGTTGCATTTGTTTGCGATATGATTGTTGCATTTGGTTGCCATGCTGCATACATGTCATTTATTTTACATGTATATGCAGTCGTATTTATATTGCACAGGTGTCACGGGTATATCTGTCGCAGATCCGGTGAGCTTACTGATCATTGTATCATGTGTCGATTCCAGATTTGGTATGTATATGTCATTATGTTAGTTGTGGTTTGTACAGTTTATATGTCAGGTTATTATGTCAGATATGTTAGGTGCATTGATTATGATAGTATGATCATGTTTCTTTATTCCCTACTGAGACTGTATACTTGTGATCTCCATGTTTATGTATTGTCCATGCACTATCTTTTCTATTACCCGCTGAGTTACCTATACTCACCACCGCATTTGTACATTTATGTTTTCAGGTAGCAGGTAGATGGTTGGTGTGTCGCTTGGAGTATCCTGTCTGTCGGGTCCTACGTCACATCCGAAAACTGTGTTCGTTTTCTATTGTATATTCTTTTCTTATTCGTGGCATTGTATTTGTGTTTAGCCATGTGGCTATCTTATTCTTTTGGTGTTGTATTTGTGTTTAAGCCGTGCCGGCATGCATTGTATCTATTTGTCTTGTGTGGGCTTTACGTTTTCATTTTTCCGCTGTGTTGGTTTTTAGTACAGCCGTGTGGGCTGTTTTATATATAACTGCGTGGTTGTGATTGTTTCATTCCAGCCGTGTGGGCTGTTATTATAACTGCGTGGTTGTGTATATAAATATTCCAGCCGCATGTGGCTGATGTATTTTGCTTGTAGTGATGCTTCATATTGTCACCGGTACAGGGGAGACTCTATCGGATTTTTGTCTGGCAGGGACTCCTTTGGGGCGTGACAATTGTGGTTAGGCAAAGGGAAAACCCTAGGGGGTGGTAACCCTATGCGGAAAGTCTTGGCAGGTCGATGGCTTCTGGCAAAAGTCTTAGGGGGTGGTAACCCTAGGTGGAAAGGCCTGGTGTCGCGAACCAGGTGAAAGACTGGACTAGCCGGGAAGCGGATGTCCAGCAGAAAGTCCGGAAGCGTCGAGTGCTGAGCAAAAGTCCAGTCAATCTGGAGGATCGCACTGGCAACAGGTAAATCTCCTGAGTGGAGTAGGTGAGGATGCGTTCCCCGTAGAGGGAACAGTAGGCGTCGGGTCGACCTAAGGTTTTCGGACGAAAATCCAAAGTCAGACCCGGACAGTCCGGAGACTGTCATAATATTCTTTATCATATTTATGCTATTGTTTATGCTAATTTTGTGTTGCAGGATATTGTTTGGGACTAACTTGTCTTGCAGGTACAAAATAATAAAGTTTTCCCTCGGATGAACAGTGTCCGAGACGCCTCCATGGAGCTTGGAGGCGCCTCGGGTGCAAAGCTGGAGCTGGCTGTGAAGCACCCATGGAGGCGCCTTGAAGGAGGTATAAGGCGCCTTGGAAGGCGCCTTGGATAGGGTATAAAGCGCCTTAAGCAGATGAACTTCAACCAGTTCAAGCTTGATCCACGCGGAAGACTCGGCAGCATAGAGGCGCCTTAAACAGCCTTCAAGGTGCCTTGAACACCCTTTATAAGGGGGTTTCGAGCAGCACCTTATTATTATTGAATTCCAAGTCTTCTATCTCCAACGTGCCTCTCTGAAAGACGCCCGAAAGTGCTGTTACAAGTCTACGACGACCCGAAGCTCCGAGACTCTATTCTTGTCGTCGGTATAATTAATTTTTGCATTTACTTGTACTTCATCTTGTAATCTTTTTATCGAGCTTATAGTTGTTGCCCACGGAAAGCGATCAAGGATCGCGGGCCTTCGAGTAGGAGTCGCCTTAGGCTCCGAACGAAGTAATTTCTTGTGTCTCTGTGTTTGATTGTTTTTATTTCGCTGCACGTTTTCACTCCGATAGTTTTCCGATTCGAAAAACGAAATAGCCGTGAGCACTATTCACCCCCCCCCTCTAGCGCGTCTCGATCCAACGATAAGCTAACAAGATGAATCATGACTATTTCAATGATATCAACCATTCAAGGATCAAGTAAAAGTGTAGTGAAAGTAAGATTCTTAAGGTCAAGACAAGACTAAAACTCATCTCCATATGATTCTTAGCTTATTTCATGCTACCCAAGATAGAGAAAAGAAGTACATAAAGCTTACTACTAGCATCATTTACAACATCATGAATCTAGATAATGAACGTGCTAGCATTTTATCTTGAAGACAAGAAAGCATAAAAGTGAAGATTGATGTTCTCAAAATGTTTGCCAAAATTATTTCAAAAGATAATCAACGTAAGCAAGACAATCAAAATAGAATGTCAAACAAAAACTACACATGCAGAAAACAAGAAAACAATCAAAAATTGAAACAAAAAGAAATCAGGTTTGACACCCCCCCCCCCAGACTCAAACTTTCCATCGTCCCGATGAAATCAATATGGTGGAGGTGGAGGTAGATCTGGAAATTTAGGCAGAATAAAAGGGAAATAATCAATAAACCACCTTACTTCATTTCTAACAAACATATGATACTCGAAAAGTTTGTCAACATCATCTTGGAAAAACCTCATATACCCCCGAAAATCTTCATTAAACTCAAAATGGGTCCTATAGGAATTCATAAATTGAGAAATCTTTTCACACAATTCCCTCTCACTCCTAAAATAATCTTGTAACTTTTGAAATTGTTCCTCTTCCATGTGTTCCTTACTTGTAAGGAATTCATTAGTCGAGTCTAGATCATTATGAATATTGTTCAAAACATAGTGAAGTTCTTGGAAAATAAAACTATGGACATCTTGATTAGCCTTGGGAACATTCCTTGGAGTAAAAGATGACAATGTTCTAGTTTGTTGCCTAGCTAATTTCAAACACCAATTTTCTTTATCATGGATGGTAGTAAGATCATGATTTGACAATTTCAAAGGAAAACCATTTTTAATAATTAGACTGAATCTATGTTCTTCACGCTTAATCATTTTAATTGCTAAACATGAATCTAAATCCAATCCACAAGAATTTTCAACAATTTCCAATTCACTTAAATCACATCCTAATACTAAAGCCGATTGAGTAAGTAATCCTCCTAGAACAATAGGTGTAGTAGAATATGATTTTCTTAATTTCACCAAATGTTTAAGAAAGAAGTAACCAGAATTAATTTGTACATTTTCAACCATTGCCCATAAGTAATACAAATCCATAAGTCTTATCGATCCCTCTTTATCTTCACTTCCAAATATGGTATTCTTCATGACTAAATAAGCATATTTAAAAATCGGGTTAATAATGTGAAGAGCTCTGGAATTATGAGGGTTAAAATGTGATTGTTCAGAAATGTGTTGCCAAAAACGTGACTTTTCAAACTGAGGTAAAATTGTACACAAATCATTCTGAGGCAACTCATAACAAGTCTTAAAATCACTTAATGTCCATGCATAATCATCATTAAACAACCGAAAACTAAGTTTACCCCCACCTTGAACATTATCAACTACTATAGAACTTAAAAATTCAAAAACAATTCTAGGGTAGGTAGGGTATTTTTCATATTCATTAAACCATTCCAACCTATTCTTTCAAATAACCAATTCAAATCATCCCTAAACCCTAGAGTTTCCAAAGTTACTTCATCAATAAA
The DNA here is from genome assembly GCF_018446385.1 of Zingiber officinale. Classification (NCBI taxonomy): domain Eukaryota; kingdom Viridiplantae; phylum Streptophyta; class Magnoliopsida; order Zingiberales; family Zingiberaceae; genus Zingiber; species Zingiber officinale. The sequence continues at coordinate 45,850,998 of NC_056006.1, forward strand.
CTTAGTGCTCACAAGAGGACGTTTACATAAAGAAGTATATCTAAGTTGTTGCTCTTCACTAGAGAAAATGATATCAAAGTTATTAGAGATACCTTTAAAACAAGAGTTCCTCCCTTTTATTGCAACCATCTTCTCTTTTCCTTTTCCCGTGGATGAAGTATCCTTAATCACATTTTCCATGAAGAAATGATTCAATCTTCTCAAGAAGAATGAGAAAGAAAAGTTAGAAGAAGTAGTTTGAAACCTTAGAAATAGAAAAAAAAAATGAGAAAAGATGATAAAGAAGAGGATGTGCGGCGGTACACGGTCGTGTACCGCCCACACCCTTTTCCCTAACCCTTTTAAAGGGTATAGATTGGGTCATGTTTCATTACAGGGCCTTGTTCATGCCTCATCACACAGTCGTGTCTAAGACACGGCCATACCCATCTTCTTTTCTGGAATTCTTCACACGGCCATGTCTGGGACACGGCCACAACTTCCTTCTTCTCAGCTTTCCTCACACGGCCGTGTCTGGGACACGGCCTTCTGAGTTTTCTTCTCTGGATTTGGCACATGATCGTGTTTGGTACACGGCCGATGCAAGCTTTTGCACTGATTTCTCCACACGACCGTGTCTGGAACACGGCCGAAGAACTCTCCTTCTCTGGATTCTTCACACGGCCGTGTCTGGAACATAGCCTTGCCCCTTTCCTTGTCTGTAGACTTTACACGGCCGTGTCTGGTAGACACGGCCAGATCCTTTTCCTTCACTGCTTCATTTGCTTGGTCGTGTATAGCACACGGCCACGCCCTGTTTTACTCCATTTGATGTTTATTCTCCTAATCCACTTCTCCAATACTTCCATGCCCATGAAGAAGTCATGGCTAGCTCATGGAAGTAGATTTTAACCTAAACACAAAATTGAAAAATAGTGAAAACAAAATAAAGATGAAAATACAAAATACAACTAACTAAAAGAACCCTTGGGTTGCCTCCCAAGAAGCGCTTGTTTAGGGTCTTTAGCTCGACCAATCCAACTTATTCTTCTCATTTCCTTGCCCTTGGAGGGCAAACATATTTTTCATTTTTGTTGGGAGGTCTACTCCCAACATCCTCCACCAAATTGTTCTTTTCATTAGGTGGCCTTCCATGAGGATGGAAATTCCATTCCTCAAGTTTGTAAATGCTTACCCTGCTACAAGCATTTAAAAGAGATGAAACATGGTTAGAGACATTAGATAAATCATACTCCAACCGTTCCTTACCAATTACCAATGAGAACTTATGATTTTTAACATCAATAATTGCTCCAGCTGTAGCAAGGAATGATCTTCCTAATATGATAGGAATATTAGGGTCCTCTTCCATGTCCAACACAACAAAATCTGTGAGAATAATACTCCCACCAACTTCTACTAGCACATCTTCAATAATACCCATAGGGTACCTGCAGGCATGATCAGCAAGTTGTAGTGTCATAGTAGTAAGTTTAATATTTTTGAGACCTAACTTATTACAAATTGAATAGGGAATGAGGCTAACACTTGCCCCCAAATCACAAAAAGCTTTTTCAATGAATTATGTTCCTATATTGCAAGGAATATAAAAGCTCCCTGGATCCTTCAATTTCGGGGAAGTGTTCTTCACCAAAAGAGCGCTGCATTCCTCAGTTAGTGCAATGGTCTCTACATCTCCTCTCTTTCTTTTATTTGACATGATGTCCTTCAGGAATTTGGCAAACTTTGGCATTTGAAGAATAGCATCTATAAGAGGAACTTCAACGCATATCTCTTTAACCTTCTCCAAAAATTTGCCAAATTCTTCATCCTTTTTAAGCATATTGAGTATTTGGGGAAAAGGGATAATTTTTCTCTGATGGTTCTGTAACACCCATAGGGTCCTTAGCAAAATTCTAGAATATTCTATCATGAATAAAAAATAAATAAAAATATATATATGCTTTAGTTGAATTTTTGCTCCTAGCCGAACACTTAAATAAATAAAATAGAAATAAAAATACATAAGGTCTAGGACTTGAACTCTAGATCTCTCATTAGATACCTGAATAAGATAACCACTAGACCAAGAGAAATTATTGTTGGGAAAGAGAGGGAAACCATAATTAAATGTAAGAAGAAAAGGCTCTTCTCTTAGAAGGAGAAGTGAGAGTTGTCTTCTCCCTCTCTAATGAAGAGATGCTCTAGAATATTCCTTTCTTACTCACCAAGAAGGGATGTATCTAGACTTTTCTTAATGATGAAGAGAGTAAAAGAAAGGAGGAAGAAAAATATATTTTTCCTTCCTCCCCTCATGATGAATAAAAGGAAGAAATTAAAATGAGTTGGCATTTTTCTCATTCACTCTCTTACTCCTTCCTCCTTCACCATGCCCCCTTCTTCACTCATTCCTTCTTCTTGCCGAGACCAAGGAGCAAGGAAGCTTCCCCTCTCTAGGAAGGATCCACAACAAAAGGTTAAATCTCTAAGGAAAACAAGCGCAAGGATGTGAGTATCCCCTCACTGCAGTACAAGTAGCTTCGGTTTTTAGAATGTTTTTCTCTTTCGAAACTCTAAAACTTTTCTTGAAAGAAGATGGTCAAGATAAAGAATAGGTAGTCACTTAGGGTTAACAAGTGATAAGAGATGCTTCATGTTATAAAAAAAAAAAAAGAAAAAGAAATTTAGAACTTGTTGCATGATTCGGCCAAGGATGGAAGAAAGGATCTAGAACAAGTTTTTCTTTGATCACATGCTTAAATTTCTACTCTATGATATATGAATTTCATATGTTGTTAGTTTAGTCTTCATTCTTCATGTTGTGAAGAAAAAAAAAAAAAGAGAAACCTATCTATATGGTTCGGCCAAATTGATTATAAGGCTTTAGGTCAAGAATTTTAGTTAGAAACCATACTAGTTGTACCTCTTTGTGATGTATGAATTTTTACATGTTTATAACTAAGGTTTTTATGCTTCATATGGAATGAAATGGTAGTAAACCCTACTGATATGGTTGGCCAAATTGAATAAATGGGTTAGGGTTTAAGTTTTTGAACTCAAATATGCTTAGAACATGAAGTACAATACCTTGTAGGCACTTAGATTAAATGGGCTTGTTATAAGTTTAAGTTTTATGCTTCTTATGGAATAAAATGATATGGAACTCTACTGATATGATTCGGACAAATGAAAATAAAAGGGTTAGGGTTAGAGTTTTTGAACTCAAATAGGCTTATTCATGAAGGATGGTTCCTTGTAAGTACTTGTATAATGTTCTATAGGTACTTAGATTAAATGTGCGTGCTACATGTTTAAGTTTTATGCTTCCTAAGGGATAAAAAGACATGAAACCCTACTGATATGTTTCGGCCAAATGAAAATAAAAGGGTTAGGGTTAGAGTTTTGAACTCAAATAGGCTTATTCATGAAGTATGGTTCCTTGTAGGTACTTGTACTATGCTCTATAGGAACTTAGATTAAATGTGCATGTTACATGTTTAAGTCTTATGCTTCTTATGGAGTAGAATGATATGAAATCCTACTGATATGTTTCTGCCAAATTGAAATAAATGGGTTAGAGTTAGAGTTTTGAACTCAAACATGCTTATTCATGAATTACAATGCCTTGTATGTGCTTAGATCAAGTTTACATGCTATGTGGATAAGTTTTATGCTTCATATGGAACCAAATGAAATAAGAACCCTACTGATATGTTTTGTCCAAATTGAGATAAATGGGTTAAGGTTAGAGTTTTGAACTCAAACATGCTTATTCATGAAGTATATTGCCTTGTATGTGCTTAGATCAAGTTTACATGCTATGTGGATAAGTTTTATGCTTCATATGGAACCAAATGATATAAGAACCTACTGATATGTTTTGTCCAAATTGAGATAAATGGGTTAAGGTTAGAGTTTTGAACTCAAACATGCTTATTCATGAAGTATATTACCTTGTATGTGCTTAGATTATGTTTTACATGTTATGTGGGTAAGTTCTATGCTTAATATGGAATGAAATGAGGATGAAACCTACTGATATGGTTCGGCCAAGATGGATAAATTGGGTTAGGAAAGAGTTTAAACCTAACCAAACATGCTTAGGCATTTTCATGATATGTAGTCTTTGATATATAAGTGGAGTAAGCTTTCATGCTTTATGATATGTTGCATTTCTATGTCTTATGATAAGATGTGTCATGTTTATGATATGACATGATAGACTTATGACATGATATGCCATGTTAATGATATGATATGCTAGACTCATGATATGATATGCCATGTTCATGATATGTATGCTAAGTTCATGAGATGATATGCCATGTTTGATGATATGAAAATGGCATGTTATGCTTTATGTTATGATAAGAACATGTTATGTTTCATAATGCATGTATGAATGGCTTATGTAAGAAGAAAAGCCTAAAGAGTTGCTTCCCTTAAGCTGGGACCAAGAGCACTCTTCATGTTATGGAAAAGAGTTGCTTCCCTTAAGTTGGGATCAAGAGCACTCTTCATGCTATGGTAAAGAGATGCTTCCCTTATGTTGGGATCAAGAGCTCCCTTAATGATATGACAAGAATTATGACATGTATGATATGATGAGATATGATATGCATGATATTTTACTTTGTATGGCTTGTACCAAGGGTGGGCTCCATAAGCGCCCCGGGGTCGACGGACTATGAACGGACCTCGTTAAGGGATGGGCTCCTCAGTACGCCCCTAGGTCGACGGACTATGAACGGACCTAGATCCCTAGTAGGTTCGGGGCTAGCTACCTTGGATTGCGCACATTTATGTTTACATGTGGTACAAGCCAGGGCCCTTCTCATGATGATGATGATATGATATTCAAGTATGTATACTATATGTTTTGAAAGAAGCATGATGCATATGTGCATTCCATGATACATGTTTTAAAAATATACATATTGCATCTACATGCACATATTTATGAAATTATGTTTATGCACCCTTATGAACAGGTATGAGTTATGATACATGTTTACATGATATGATAGGCTTCATGATATGTGCTTATAGAATGTGATATGAATCATGATATACACTCACATGATAGACTTTGATATGTTATGCTCCTTATGTGATATGATATATTATGTTCTGCTTTCCCTCATGTTATGCTATGAGTTGTTATGGTTTTTACATGATAAGATATGTTCTATGTTATGACTCTCCATGCTATGTTATGCTATGCTATGTTTTCTACATGTTATGTTATGTTATGTGTTTTTCGGATTTATGGGTAGGCAAGGATCTCACTAAGCCTTTGGCTTATAGCTACACGTTTTCCTTGTACTGCAGATAAAGGCAAGGAATGGATTGTTTAAGGGGAGCAGAGCAGGAAAGGCAAGGAAGATGTGTGTGGAAGTGCTGGTGGATAGATCTATTTAAGTTTCTTTGAATTATCTAAGTTATGCATGTGAACAATGTTGGACCTATGCTTATGCTGATGATTTCAGCTAGTATTTCATACACTTATGATATGTTACTCATGTTAGAATAATGATGATATGATGATAATGTTCAGTATGCTTTGATTCACATGCCATGATAAGTAAACTAAATGCATATGATAAAAGAAAAAAAATTTTAAATAAGTTCTTCCGCTGCCATGAATCCATATGCATTAGTATAATTGATGTCTATGTTTCAGTGACGTCCGTCCCTCCGGGGTGGCCTTAGTGCTACCTGGAAGGGCGGGCGTTACAGGTTCAGTGGAAGAGTCTCTTCAACCTCAATGGTATTCTCCTCATTATCAAAAATCTAACTAGGTGTAGGAGGAGAGAGCTCTTCTTCATTTTGCATCCCTTTTTGAGCAGTCACTTGGGGATTTCCCAAGGTTCGTCCGCTCCTAAACTCAATTATGTTGCAATGCTCCATAGGATTTACATCAGGTTTTCCAGAAAGTTGTCCTAGTGCTCTAGAAGATGAGGAAGCTAGCTGGGCAATTTGGCTATCTTGAATCTTTTGATGCTTTTCAGAATTATCCATTCTCTGAGTAAGCTTCAATAAATCCTGCTTCATTTCATTTTGATTGGAGATGATTTCTTCAAGCATCTTTTCAATTTTAGATGTAGGAAAGCCTTGAAAAGATTATTGCTGAAAATTTTGTTGCCCAGATTGAAAATTTGGTCTTGCCCCCATAGATGGTCCTTGATCCTGATTATTTCTGTAAGAGAAATTTGGATGATTTTTCCATCCAAGGTTGTAAGTATTTGAGTATGGGTTGTTCTGTCTTTGATTGAAACCCATGATTGCATTGCATTGATCCAATTGATTAATTTGTACAGTGATAGCTCCCAATGAACATGAGTCATTTGAATGTTCTGAACTCCCACATACTTCACAAGATATAGCAATGGAATTTACCATATTTGAACTAGTCCCCATATTCTCAAATTTTTTTGTAAGAGCATCAAGTTTTGCAGCCAATAAAGTCACTGCATCAACATCAAACTTTCCTGATGCTTTTGTTATTGGGTTTATTGAAGGATGACCACCACTTCTTTCATTTGCTCATTGATGATGATTTTGTGCTACACTCTCTATGATTTCCTCAGCTTCATCCAAATTTTTATTCATGAGTGCCCCTCCAGCAGCTGAATCAAGGGACACTTTGGTATGATAATTAATACCATTATAGAAAGTATGCAACACTAACCATCTTTCCAAACCGTGGTGAGGGCATTGTCTGAGCATACTATTGTATCTATCCCAAGCTTCAAATAGAGATTCTGAGTCAGCTTATTTGAAACTTCACTACAACAAAATCGCTCATAGACATCGGTTTTCCACCGGTGTCTATTTGATTTTCGACCGATGTCTATGAAGCCGATGTTAAAAGTCTGCCATTTTAGACATCGGGTTAAAACCGGTGTAGTATCACTTAATGACACCGGTCTTCGAATCGGTTATTAACCAGTGTAGTATCACTTAACGACACCGTTTCATCAACGGTGTAAAACCGATGTAATATTACTTTATAACACCAGTTTTACATCGGTGGAAAACCGATGTAATATGTATATATTTTAACAACACAGATTTGATTTTAAAACCGACAATAACAAAAAAAAATACACAAATATTCACAAATTGTACAAATATTCTTCATTCAATAATATCCATAAAATACACAAATATTCACAAATTATATAAATAATCTTCTTACAACAATATCCATAAAATACCCAAACATTTTTTTTACATCAAAAGTGATACATGTGACAACACAAGGGACACCATTGACGCAATACCTGAAGAACAAGTGATACACTGCATGCAAAATAGCCGAATAGCATAAGAGCAGAGCCTTTAAGCCAGGCATCGCCTTTCTCAGGACTTTCGAAATGAAGTTGGATCATAGGTGAAGTAACAAAGGCCCCCAACAAAATGACCTTTCCAAAATGTGAAGATCAGGGAACCAGTGATGCAGAAGATGGCCCCTGCAAGCTTGGCCCTCCCTCTTACAGTCTTCAAGTTGAGCTTTTCCATCCTGAGCAAAAAAAGACCAAATATAGAATGATATTTGAATGAACTAAATTCACTGTAAAATTACTTGGAATTAATATCTGAATCAACCTCAGTACAATTGCCAATAAGAAAGTAAAAGCAGGAATGACATTGCCCAAGGCACTGGCAACAGTTGGAGAAATGAGATGGAGTCCAACGTAGTATACATTTTGCTGAATTGTTATACCCAACATAGCAAGAATGAATATTTTTAGCATGACACCAAATGAGAAGCTGGGTCTTCGATTCCTACAACCATGAGATGAGTTTAAAAACATTCAATTTGTAGTCATATATCTTATTCTCAACAATTCTAATGAGACATGCTCCTTGAACCTTTCGAGCACATAAGCAAGAGGAGCCAAGATGAGCATGGCAATAAGGTGCCTGTACACTACGAAGACAAGTGCACTTAGTCCTTGTCCTAATGCAAGCTTGCCGAGGATGCTGGATCCAGCATACGCGAACTGGGACACAATCATATAGAAGTATGGAGCACATGCTTTCACAGAGGCCATGATCTCCTCACCAAATTGTTTGTGACAATTTTTATTGTCCTTGGTTCTTTATAAAGGAAGAAAATCATATTGATTCTGTCAAACAAACAAGTCTAAGATAGACAAATGCTTTGAAAGCTAGGAATAGAAAAAAGATGAGAGAAAAGCAGGCAAACAAGTGCCAACAAGCTACATCAGACTCCTCTAACTGTTGTATCATTTTCTCCAGCAAACAGACAAATAAATCATCTTGTCGACAAGATGAAGACGACTAGGGAGAAAAGCAGGCAAACAAGTGCACTTTATTCTCGTCGACTAGGGTTTCTGGAATTGAACAAGAAGAAGAAACCAGGCATACCTTTGCTATCAATCTCGTCGACATGGCTCTCCTGACCTTTGATTTTGATGCTGAACCATTTTTTGATGAAGGCCTTAGACCATGATGAGATTATACTATGTATAGCCAGCCGTGGTTATATTTCTTCAAATTTATTAACATATAAAGCAGTGGTATTCAAATTGTTCACACATGATATCTTCTATCCAGCCCTGCTAGACACGCAAGTCATATATAAAAATTCAAAGAAGATAAAAATTGTTCACACACGCAAGTCATATCTCCTCATGAAGCTCTAATCTGGAAAGGTCTGGCTCCCTGGATTCAACTACCATTTTCCAGATTTTTCCACTTCGTGAAACCAGAGGGAACTTGGACAACAATATGCAAAAATTAAAAAGGAAGTTATGAAAAACAATATCAAGATATGTCTGCAGAGCTAGTTTAAGAATGTATACCTTGTGCAATAGGAACGATTGGCCATCCACATAAATAGTTACATCCCCAGCAACGTCCGAGAATATCCTACACAAAACAAAACGACATTTCTTTATAGAGGAAACGCAGCGATGTCACAATTCTAAAGATGCTAAGAACGATACCAAGTCATCAGACTGGCTATTCTCTTTGTCATTGAAATTAAAGAAAGAAAGGCAAAACTACAGGATAATCTCAAGAAACCATCAAGAACCATAAAGATTTGAAGCGAGAAGAAGAGACAAGTTTCAGGAAAAAAAAAAAAGAAGAGGTTTTCACGAAAAGAGCATTTGCAATAGATGTCCTTCAAAACCAATTAAACGATCCATATATAGTAGGAGATAGAGCTAGCGTAAAATGATCCATATAGTCGACCACACCTAGGGATAAGGTTTGGTTGTTGTTGTAAGGTGTAAAAGTGCACCATACTAGCTTTAGTCTTGCATGTCATGCACGCTAAACTTTCCAAACCTACTTGTCGCGCCAACTCAAGACTAGATTAACCTAACCCAGCCCATTCATTTCTAAGCCGACGTGATATTAGGCATGGAATGCGGGCTGGCCACATCTCGCTCAGCCCATGCCCATTGCCACTTCTAGGGATTGGCACTTAAAACAATAATGACATTGAAGGTAATTTCTACCAATTAAAAGATTTATGCTAGTGGATTAATAAAAAAGTATGACAACAATCTCTACCCGTTATTTCAACAGAAATTTGTCATAATATTGGATGGATAAATGACTGCCTTCTACTACAAGTTGGCAAGCTAATGTTATGTTCACGTACGGAAGACATAGCATGTGGAAGAGTTTTTTTCAAAGTTGCCTCAACTACAGCTTGTTGAATGTTCTGTCTACCAATGTAGTTTAGAAGAATATTTTCTGGAACTTTCTTTCCCTGCCGAAAGCCAGGAACCTGTATGAATAAGGTTTTTTATCAGGAATTGCATGGCATCACAACATACTACTTCAATAATGAGTATTCAAGAAGAAAAGGTAGATAAAGGAATTAGAATCTAGTACTAGAGACAGAAGGTAGAAAAAGAGAAGAAGCTTCCAGTGACATTTAAAAGGCCATTTTTACTTAGCATGGTCTTCCCTCAACTTTAGTTCAGCATAGAAATGACTAAACCCCAGTACAAGCAATTCCAATCATGCTTTAAGTGGAAATAAGTAAATAACAGGTACTGGAAAACATAACTGTCAACAAACTTGGATCGGATGAAAAGATAAAAGGGGAGAACAATATTGAATTCCTTGACATTCCAAAGAAAGAAAGAAGAAATATAGATTAGTATATGTCAGAGCCCAGAGGGCTTAGTAAAAGTTAGGTAGCATATTCAAATTTTTCTGATTACTATAGAGTGATAATGATCAAAACAGAAAATGGAAAATAATTTAAGTACAAAATTATCCTACAGATGAATTCCTATTCATCCTGTAACAGTAATAGACCCCTTAAATGACTGCATACTGAAAATAATACCTTTGCCTTCTTAGAAAATTCATCTAAGACTTCTCCGTAACATTCTTGGCTTATTGCTGGAGGAACTTCTACGCTTAACCTAATCTGCAAATAAGATGAGCTATCAGGGAATTGACATAACCATACTTCCTGGACAAATTGATTCTCGTGAACTTGTAGGACTAACAATCGATTGAATGCACTCAGGCAAGGGGAAGAGAGATAGCAAGAAAGCTATAGCCTTGAAGCAAGATTGCCTCTTCATTTCAATTGTCAGATGAACAAACAAACATATTTCCAAATTATACAAGAAGATAGGTAGAAAGTAAGAAAATTATAGCCTTGAAGCAAGACTACCACTTCCACTTGACTATCAGATCAATTAGAAGTAAAAACGATTTAGAAGGTAGAAAAAGGAAAGGTACAGACAGTGGAGTGAGGCCCTTTGGTCTCCGTCACAATGAGGTTGGCTGGCAACCTATCTTTCATCTTTTGAGCAGCGGAGACACTAACTTGGGCACGGAAAGGCCCCGGGTTTCGCGAGGGAGGTGAGTGAAGGCGCGGGAGGAAAGAGGTGGCGAAAGACAAAGGTTTGGGGAGGGAGATGGGGATAGCAAAGGACAGATTGCAGGAGCGCGAGGAAGAGAGGATGGGCGGGGCGAAGATGCCAACTATCTCCATCTCCAGATGCTCCAGATCCTTCCACCGCCGCACCAGCTCCGGGATTCGAAGGTCGTCCTCCAGCATCAGGTTGTCCGGCAAAGCCAGCGCCTTCAATCTCAGGCATCTGCGCTAATAATCGATGAGAAAATTCGTCGAACAGGTAGTGAACGATGAGGGCGACGAAACCAGAAGGAGGCGTAGACTCACTTGACAGAGGCATAGGCGAGGTCGTGGATGGAGACGGCAGAGGAAAGGGGGAAGGCGAGTTGGTCGACGACGCCGTGGGAGCAGTGGAGGGCGAAACGGAGGAAGGCGGAGAAGGAGAGGGGGGAGTGGAGGCAGTAGCGGAGCGCAAAGGCGCGGGAGAAAGGGCTCCAGGGCGTGAAATCGAGGGAGCGGAAGTTGAGGCGGCGCCAGCAGCTAGGGTCGAGGGAGGCGCGGTACCAGGACTTGCAGATGAAGGGGACGGCGACGGCGAGATCTCCGAGGGCGAGGCGGCGGAAGGGGAAGAGGGAGATGAGGTTGAGGTTTAGGTTTAGGCTGAGAGAAGGGGCATGATATTGGTTTAAGTTTAGAGGGAATTTTGTGAAGTATTGTAAATTTTGGCCGGTGAAAAAATTAAATTATTTTTTTTTGTTCATTAACACCGGGTTTTAAAAACCGCTGTTAAAACCGGTGTCTATTAACAAAAAAAAAAAAGGCGCTCATAGACACCAGCTAAAAAACCGATGTCTATGAGCGAAAATCTGCGCTCATAGACACCAGTTTTTAGAAAAATCGGTGTAAAATACTCAATGACATCGGTTTTTGCTTAAAACCGTTGTTGTTCCACCGATGTCTATGAGGGTTTTTCTTGTAGTGCTTGCAATCAAATTCCTCATATGAGCGGTTTTACTTGGGGGATAGAATTTATCAAGGAATTGTTGCTCACATTGTTCCCAGGTGGTGATACTGTTGGGAGCCAAAGAATTCAACCATTGCTTGGCTCTATCTCTCAAAGAAAATCCAAATAATAATAACCTCACTGCTTCTGAAGGAACACCATTCATTTTCATTGTCCCACATATTTCATAAAAGACCTCTAAGTGTTGATTAGGGTCTTCATGTAGTCCTCCACCAAATTGATTTTGCTGCACCATGGAAATAATTGCAGGTTTGATCTCAAAATTATTTGCCTCCACTGAGGGTCTTGAAATACTAGATCGAAAACCCCTAGCATAAGGTGTTGCATAATCCTTTAGTGGTCTATTAGCCATGTTCAAATGCTCTTGTTCTTCAATTTATCTCTGCAGAATTCTTCTTCTATGAAATGTTCTATCAATTTCAGGGTCAAGAGGAAAAAATTCTCCTGCAAAGTTGGATCTTCGCATACACAAGAGCAAGATTGCACTAGAAACTAAATCAAACAAAGAAATTAAAAACAGAGAAAGGTAAGATTGGAATGTTAGAAAACAAAAAAACAAAAAATGCAGAATAAAAATTGCTACAAAAGAATTTCCAAGAAGTTAGAGAGTATATAGGAAAATGAAAACAGAAAACTAGAGATAAGTTACAAATATGCAAATGAAAAGAAATAGAAATGTTATGTTTAGTCTAACTCAATTGATAATCTCCAATGTTATAGCGCAGTCCCCGGCAATGGCGCCAAAAACTTGTCACGTTCCGCAAGTGTACGGAAATGTTGCAAGTAATATAAAAGATTATCGTATCCACAGGGACTGGAATAAGCACTAGAAATATCTCAAAGTGAATTAGCTAAACAACTAATCAATTGGTTTCAAATGCTAAGGATGAAAAAAAAAATCTAAAATGAAAGATTAACAAACAAGAGTTTGGGGTTTGAGTTATGATAAAGGGAGGTTCTAGGAGTTTTGGTTTCTTTGTGAAATCTCTTGAATGTATATGGCTTACCAATTCTTATTTCTCAATTGTCTAATATTTGTAGAAGGTTGTCGGTTCTCTCTTGCAATAGATAACCGGCTTAGGACTGATAAATGTACCTAAATGTGATCAATTAGATATGAACCTACGTTGTCCTTACACAGGATTGCACCTATTACTATGCTTCCCTCGGATACCAACATAGAAGTTCATAGCTTCTTAACCCATAAAGATACAAGGATTGAATCATAAAATCTATCCTACCCTCTTGAATAATCTCATTTCCCCTTCAAGGTTATCCCTCAAACGTCCTTACACGGGCTTGCACTTGTCACGTGGATCCCTCGGAAAATCAAGTGAGGGTTAATCTTTACAAAGTCTACAAGATATCGAAACAATCAATCAAGAATGAGAATTAAGCCCTAATCACAATTAATCATTCAAGATCCAATCGATACAAATTAGGCAATATCATAGAAACAAAGAAATGGCAAATCCACAAGAGTTTACATCAATTTATCTCACAAATACTCCCTCCATCCTAGAACAACAAGATCTACTCCATAAAACGAAGAAAGAAAATCAAAGATAAGAAGATTACAAGCATTTCTTCAATCCCAATCCAAGAAGAGGAGAGAAAGAAAACTTATCTACAATATAGCTCCATCTTCGGATCCAATCCTCGCTCCCAGAGTCGAATTCGCCAAGATCTCCCTTTAGATCACCTAAACATCCTCCCAAGAATGGGAGGAATCCACCAAATCTTGCTTTCTCCCAAAGGGGAGAAGATCCCCTTTCAAATCTTCCAAGAGGCTTTAAATAGAGGGGGGCTTTCGGGTGCCACACAGACCTGAGGCATGGTCGTGTGAGGTTTACACGGCCAGAGCCTTTCCCCTCTCTGCCATCCATACACGGCCGTGTGGTGTACACGGCCGTGGACAACTCCCATCAAGACCTCTAAGCACGGGCGTGTAGATCCACACGGCCTGGACTGCCCCAGCTTTTGGAAACCTGGCACGGTCGTGTGGTGCATATGGCCAGAACACTTTTAAGCATTGGGAACCCTGCACGGCCGTGTGATGCACACGGCCAGGGCCTTCTTGGTCTCTGAAAACCTTACACGGCCATGTAGATCCACACGGCCATGTAAGGATTGAACTCTGATTTGCTTCAAGACTTGGTACGGCCGTGTGAGGTTCACATGGCCAGGTCAAGTTCCTTTGCTGTTGCTGCCACATGGCCACTGAACTCCATACGGCCAGAGCTCCCTACCAATGCAGGGTCGTGTCTGGTACACGGCCAGGTGCCTTCTCGCTTGCTTTGCTCATAAGTTTTGTCCAAGAATGCAGAATCTTCACCAAATTCGACTCCTGTATACAGAAAATGCACAAAAGCAGATCTCCGAACAAAAAGAGTAAATATGCTAAAAGAAAAGCTGGAAGTATAGAAATGCATAGATCAAGCAAGCTCAAAGTATGTAAATGTGCGTCAAAACATGCATAAAAGTATATAAAATCTACACACATCACTAGTCCCCAAGAGTTTTTATTCCAAGTTCCTTCTCACACACATCTTGACACATTGCCCTCCAGCCTCCGCTAATCCATCTTCCCTTTACCTTTATCTGCAGTATAAGGAAAAGGAAATTATAAGCTTCGGAGCTTAGTAAGAACCATCTACCTCACAAAACATGCATTCGATGAAATCATGCTTTTAAAAGATGCTATTTGAAACACATGCTGATATTCATGCTGAAAATGCTAAAACATGGCATACTAATATATGAGTCATGGCAATCAAATACTGATCATAGAACTATCTTGTTGTATCAATAAGAAAAACTGAACTGATACATAAGCTGAGCTAAACTGATGCTAGCCTAATGCTAAATCTGAACTGTATTCACATAACTGATTTGTGAAGTTTTAAAAACTATTTTCATAATAGATAAAATTAATAATCACGCTGCTAATGGGCCCGGCACTGTACTTGCTATGCACGCATCCCTAACTAGACCCGAAGTAGCTAGTCCCGAATCTAGTAGGGTTTACTAGGATATCTAAACCTAGGGACGACTATGGGAGCCCAACCTAAGGACAACTAAGAGTCCAGCATAATGCCACTGATAAAAGTAAAATACTGATTCATAAGCTGATTTATCTTATCTTACACTTACTAGGTTATCTGAACCTAGAGCTAGGTTATCTGAATCTAGAGGCGACTATGGGAGCCCACCCATTGGACCGTAGTCCCATTTAAACTGAAGCAAGACTAAGCATGCTATTTAAAATGCTTCTATGGAATTTAACTGAGATATTATAATGCCTACTGTAGCATTTAACTGTACTAGTCATTTTATCGAACACTTGGTGTGCTCTGACTCTCCTCTCTATTAGGGGATCACCTCTAGGCACCCGACAGCGTTTAAAACCCCAAAACTAGAGGGGGAAAGCATGTCTGTCCCATCTAGAGGTGCTCAAATAAACCCTGAACCTGCGATGAGGGTCAAATACACCCTATGTGCCGAAAAATCTACATATGGCTGAACTAAAATCATAAAAATGTACGATTAGCTACTTATACTGCAGGTGAGGGGTTACTTACTTCCTGCGCTAGGTTTCTTATAATTCTGATCGCTAGATTTTCGGAGAAGATCTCTTCAGCGATCTTCTTGCGTCTACGTGTTCTTCTCGCGGAGAGGAGCGTCCTCGTATCGGAGTCATCGCCGGAAGGTGCTCCTACGACCCTAGGGATGGAACCCTAGGTCTCTTGGGGGCTTGGTGTGCCGAGAGGGTGAAGGAAGAAGGAGAGGTCGGTAGGTGAGGGTGAGGAAGAGTTGCCGATCCAAAATAAAAATAATAAACCCTCACTTAAATTCCCTATTTATATTAAGTGATTAATACGACCCAACTCAATCATAAATATAATTTCTCTCCTCTTCTTTCAGTACACCCCTGCTAGGGCCACCTGGTTACTAAAGTCATGTTATAAGTCGTAGGGTCCGATAGGTCGCGAGTTCAATTTCTGCTTAGGCTATTTTACGTTTTTTATTTAGTTTTGCTACTTCTGCTACTCCAAAAATTCCATAAAAATATTCTAAAATTCTAGAAAAATAATAGAATATTTCTAAAATTTATTTGAGAATTTTCGAACGTTACAATCCCCCATACATTATAAAAAGTTAGTCCTCGAACTTAAAATAACTCTGGGTACTTTTGTCTCATACTAGCTTCTGTCTCCCAAGTTGCCTCTTCTGCTGTGTAATTTTGCCACATGACTTTTACTAATGGTATCTCCTTGTTTTGCAATTTCTTAACTGCTAGGTCTATTATCTGAATAGGCCGACTGTCATAGTTGAGGTCTTCGCGGACTTGTACCGACTGGGACTCAATCACCTTGGTGGCATCTGGGATATGCTTCTTGAGCATAGAGACATGGAATACGTTATGGATAGCTGATATCTCCTGGGGTAGCTCTAGCTCATACGCTACCTTGCCAACTCTTCTGGTGATGAGGTATAGTCCCACATATCTGGGACTTAATTTTCCCTTCTTCCCAAAACACATTACTCCCCTCAAGGGAGCCACTCGGAGGAAAACTGTATCCCCCACTGAAAACTCTAAGGGTCGGCGCTGTGTATCAGCATAACTTTTCTAGCGGCTAAGAGTTGTCTCTATCCTCTAGCGGATCTGCCGTATAGCTGCTGTGGTATCTGCTACTAGATCTAGCTAGAGTTCTAGTTCTTTCTGTTCACCACTTTCATACCAGTAGATTGGAGATCTACACCTCCGCCCGTAGAGAGACTCGTAGGGTGTCATGCCGATAGTGGTCTGATAGCTATTGTTGTATGCAAATTCTACTAAACACAGATATTTACACCAACTTCCCTTGAAGTCTAGGGCACACGCTCGGAGCATATCTTCGAGTACCTGATTTACTCGCTCCGTCTGACCATCTTTTTGAGGATGGAAAGCTGTGCTAAACTTTAATCTGGTGGCTAATGCTAACTGTACACACTCCCAGAAGTGTGATGTGAATCTACTGTCTCTGTCTGAAATAATGGTCCGTGGGACTCCATGCAGTCTGACAATCTCCTTGAAATACAACTGAGCTAGCTGCTCCATGGAGGAGGATATCCTGATAGCTAAGAAGTGGGTTCATTTAGTCAATCTGTCGACTATTACCCAGATGGCATCAAAACCATTCGTGGTTCTGGGTAGTCCCACTATGAAATCCATTGAAATATCCTCCCACTTCCATTTTGGGATCCGAATAGGCTACAGAACTCCTCCTGGTCTCTGGTGTTCTGCCTTGACCCTCTGGCAGGTCAGACAGGTACTGACATATCTAGCAATGTCTCTTTTCATCCCAAGCCACCAAAAACGTCTCTTTAGGTCTTGGTACATCTTGGTGGAACCAGGATGCATCGCATAAGGAGTCCTGTGAGCCTCGTCTAGGATCTTCCTCCGTAGTTCCTCCTGATCCGGAACGCATAGTCTGTCACCAAAATACAATACCCCACTATCAAATATCTGAACTCTCCACTTTCTGATTCTGCTATCCCTTGCTTGATTTTCTGAATTTCAGGGTCCTGATCCTGAGCTGTCTGGATGTCACCAAGCAGGGTAGATACTAATGTTATAGTAGAGAGCTGACCAACTATAAGTTCGAGACTGAAATCTATAATCTCCTTTTGTAGGGGCGGTGACATGGCTACTAGGGATAGTAAGGTGGCATTGGACTTCCTGCTAAGTGTGTTTGCCACCTTATTGGCTTTTCCTGAGTGGTAGAGGATGTCTATCTCATAGTCTTTGACCAACTCGAGCCATCTGCACTGTCGCATATTCAAATCCTTCTGAGTGAAGAAGTACTTCAGACTCTGATGACCTGTATACACTCTGCACTGAGCTCCATACAAGTAATGTCTCTAAATTTTGAGGGTGAAGCCAACTGCTGCAAGCTCGAGGTCATGAGTAGGGTAGTTCCTCTCATATTCCATGAGTTGTCTGGAGGCATAGGCGATCACCTTGCCATTTTGTATCAGTACTACTCCTAGTCCCAATTTAGAGGCATCACTGTAAATATCAAAGTTGTCTGTGTTTTCTGGCAGAGTCAGAGTGGGAGCACTGGTCAATCTTCGTTTTAGCTCGATGAAGCTGTTCTCACAGTCCTCTGTCCACTGAAATTTTCTGTTCTTCCTGGTGAGAGCTATCAGTGGGGAGGCTATTCTAGAGAAATCCTCTACAAATTTTCTGTAATAGCCTGCTAGTCCCAGAAACCTTCTAATTTCACTGGCATTCTTAGATTTTTTCCAGTTACTCACAGCCTCTATCTTACTGGGGTCTACCATGACACCATCCTTGGAGATGATGTGACCTAGTAAGGATACCTGATCGAGCCAGAATTCACATTTCGTGAACTTGGCGTACAGCTGGTTCTGCTAGAGGGTCTGCAGTACTATTTTCAGGTGCTCTGCGTGTTCTTCCTGAGTTCCGGAATAGATAAGAATGTCGTCGATGAACACGATAACAAACTTATCTAAGTATTCTCTAAATACTCTGTTCATGAGGTCCATGAAAGTAGCTGGAGCATTTGTCACGCCAAAGGGCATGACTACGAACTCATAATGTCCGTATCTGGTCCTGAAAGTTGTCTTGGGTATAACATCTTCTTTAACTCTCACCTGTTGATATCCCGATTTGAGGTATATTTTAGAGAACACTGCTGCTCCCTTTAGCTGATCAAACAGGTCATCTATTCTGGGAAGAGGATACCTGATCTTAATCGTGACTTGGTTTAGTGCCTGGTAGTCTATACATAGGTGCATGCTCCCATCCTTCTTCTTCACGAATAATACAGGCGCTCCCCATGGTGAGTGACTAAGGCGTATGAAGCCCTTGTCGAGCAGCTCCTGTAGTTGCTCCTGAAGTTCCTTCAGTTCTGCTGGAGCCATGCGGTAGGGTGCTTTAGAGATGGGATTTGTACCAGGGACGAGTTCTATCTCAAATTCAATCTCCCTGTCTGGTGCTAGGCCTGGTAACTCCTCAGGGAAGACTGTTGGGTAGTCACATACAACTCGAACACCTTCTAGCTTTTGGTCCTTGTCCTGACTGGTATTGACTACATGTGCTAGGAACCCCGTAAATCTTGAATCTAGTAGTTTCTGTGCGTTCAAAGCTGAGAGAAACTTCTTGGCTTTTCTCTTTGGTTCTCCGATGTACCCAAACTGCACTCCTGCTTCAGGTTGGAATACAACTTTCTGTTTACAGCACTCTATGGAGGCACCGTACTTGATCAAGAAGTTCATTCCCAAGATGACATCATAGTCAGTCATATCTAGTACTATCAGATCACCAAAAAATTCTCTGTCCGCTATAATGACTGGCACTGCTCGGAGCCAGTGCGTGGATGCCATGATTCTTCCTGAAGGTAATGTTGTCAAAAATTGACCACTGAGTACATCTGGAGGTGTTGCTAACTTTTCGGCAAATGCCCTGGATATATAAGAATGGGTTGCCCCAGTATCGAATAAGACAGTTGCACTTTGCTGTAAAATACTGATCTGACCTGTAACAACTGTCGAGGCATTCGCTACGTCCTCTCTAGTTAGTGAGTAGATTCTCGCGTTCGTCGTGGCTGAGGGGGCTTCTAGTCTGCCCTGGCTGATGTGTGGACCATCTAAAGCATCCTACATCTGGTGCAACTGTGCTGGCTTGCCTCTGTAGTGAATCGGCTATGGTGGGGGAAAGCTAGTCTTGTTCGGGCATTGTTTAGACATATGCCCTTCCTGACCACATTCGAAGCATCCTCGTGTGCCCTTGCGACAAACTCCTGGGTGGAATTTCCCACAAGTAGAACACTTGGAATAGCTAGGTTGTTTACTAGCTAGTCCTCCTTTTGGGTAACTCCCTGGTTTACGTTTGTTACTGGAGTTCCCTTTCCAGTTAGAGTTGTGGCCCTGGTATTTCTAAGTACTTGAGCCTCCTTCGCCTTTGGACTCTGAGAAGGCTTACTTCTGCTGTTTGATGTTGTTCTGGTAATGCTCGATGATCAAAGCACTACTTACCAGTTCTTCAGTGGTTTGCGGCCTATGGACGCCGCTGGCCACGTTCAGTGTTATTTCCGGCCTTAGCATTTTGAGCATCAACCGGACTCGTTCTCTTTCGGTGTTGACTAGTTCGAGGCACAAACGAGCCAGCCTGTTGAATTTCTTCACGGCCTCCTCAACTGAAAGGTTGCCCTAACGAAATTCAGTGAAATTGTCGTAGTGGCGGTTTGTGACCCGCATGTGAAAGAACTCCTCAAAGAATT
Organism: Zingiber officinale; assembly: GCF_018446385.1. NCBI lineage: Eukaryota > Viridiplantae > Streptophyta > Magnoliopsida > Zingiberales > Zingiberaceae > Zingiber > Zingiber officinale. The sequence goes on from NC_056006.1 coordinate 45,871,153, forward strand.
CTCTTTCGAAGTCGGCTCATGTCATCTGGTTCACTGGGTGCTTCGCTTTAATCCTCTCCCACCACATACGTGTGTCTCCTGCCAGGCAGAAGGAGGCACATTTCACCTTTTCATGCTCTGGCCAGTCCAGGAGCTCCATCGTACTCTCCAGTGTTTTGAACCAGACTTGGGCATCCCATGGTTCACTGGTGCCTGAGAAGTTCTCTGGCTTGATTTTCTGCCACTGGATCAGATAGGCTTCTCTCCTTGCCCCCGCTGCTGGGGCTACTAGTGTTGTAGGTTGGACTGGTGGAACCTCTGCAGCTACTGGGGTTGCCATGTTAGGTTCCGGGGTGGCAGTGGGAGTGTTCTGCTGATTAGCCCTTAGGGTGGCAATCTCCTGTTGCTGTTCAGCTAGTTGCTTCTGTAACTGAGCCACTACCTCTGTAAGGTCTGGGGGAGGCACTGAGCTGTTCGCCTCATGCTGGGGTTCAATAGCTGGTGCCCTTCTAGCTGGGCGTCCTCGTACCATTTCCTAGAGAAGTAGAGGGCATACATAACTACTACAATCATGTTTACGTAACTACTACTATCATGTTAGATGCTATCATATATAAACATCCTTTAGTTATCTATAAACATGGAAGCAAGAAACATAAATAAGGCGAGAGGTATTCTTACTTGGAAGGTATAGGTTCAATGTTGATGTATGTGTGGAGGAAGTATGGAATTTGCTCTGATACCACTATGTAACGTCCCGCCTTCTACTAACTAAACTATAAGGCCGGGGGTTACGGTTGCTAAACTATTCTATGGCTATCACTGAAGTATAATGTGCAGAAAGCTGAACTAATTAAAATCTCTGCTAATTGTTATAAAATCTGGAATTTATGTTCAAAATACTATTTCATTGTTGTACATATGCTAAATGATGGAATCAAAACTTTTCATGCAATTGTCATACAATAGAACACATACTACCATTCTAAGCTATTTAATACATGTTTCTATCAAATTTAGCATGCTTTGGCAATTTCAAAGCATACGAGTGGAACCATGGGCTTTGTATCAACTTCATACTAAAACTAAGCATTTATACAAACTAAATATGCCGCTAGCAGCACCCCAACATCCCATATGACAATGTAAGTGCATGATAAGCATTCCTCAACTAATTCGTATACAATTCAAATGTGTCAACTGAAAAACATCATAACATCACTAGGCATGCCATTACTGTCATTGTTCAAAGTTTATTAACTAATATCAAAATAACTAGTAGTCTAGGCATAGCATGGTGCATACTTTCACAATTCATGACATTTAACATTCTAAAGGTGCGAAATAATAAGAAAATAAGAAATTTTAATTCTTTAAACTTGCTAGTCCCCAAGAGTCTTTATTCCAAGTTCCTTCTCACACACATCTTGACACATTGCCCTCCAGCCTCCGCTAATCCATCTTCCCTTTACCTTTATCTGCGCTATAAGGAAAAGGAAACTATAAGCTTGGGAGCTTAGTAAGAACCATCTACCTCACAAAACATGCATTCGATGAAATCATGTTTTTAAAAGATGCTATTTGAAACACATGCTGATATTCATGCTGAAAATGCTAAAACATGGCATACTGATATATGAGTCATGGCAATCAAATACTGATCATAGAACTATCTTATTGTATCAATAAGAAAAACTGAACTGATATATAAGCTGAGCTAAACTGATGCTAGGCTAATGCTGAATCTGAACTGTATTCACATAACTGATTTGTGAAGTTTTGAAAACTATTTTCATAATAGATAAAAATAATAATCATGCTGCTGATGGGCCCGGTACTGTACTTGCTATGCGCGCATCCCTAACTAGACCCGAGGTAGCTAGTCCCGAATCTAGTAGGGTTTACTAGGTTATCTAAACCTAGGGATGACTATGGGAGCCCAATCCAAGGACAACTAAGAGTCCAGCACAATGCTACTGATAAAAGTAAAATAATGATTCATAAGCTGATTTATCTTATCTTGCTCTTACTAGGTTATCTGAACCTAGAGCTAGGTTATCTGAACCTAGAGCTAGGTTATCTGAACCTAGAGGCGACTATGGGAGCCCACCCATTGGATCGTAGTCCCATATAAACTGAAGCAAGACTAAGCATGCTATTTAAAATGCTTCTATGGCATTTAACTAAGCTATTACAATGCCTACTGTAGCATTTAACTGTACTAATTATTTTATCGAACACTTGGTGTGCTCTGACTCTCCTCTCTATTAAGGGATCACCTCTAGGCACCCGACAGCATCTAAAATCACAAAACTGGAGGGGGAAAACATGTCTGGCCCATCTAGAGGTGCTCAAATAATCCCTAAACCTGCGAGGAGGGTCAAATACACCCTACGTGCCGAAAAATCTGCATATGGCTAAACTAAAATCATAAAAACGTATGATTAGCTACTTATACAGCAGGTGAGGGGTTACTTACTTCCTGTGCTAGATTTCGTACAATTCTGATTGCTAGATTTCCGGAGAAGAAGATCTCTTCGGCGATCTTCTTGCGTCTACGCGTTCTTCTCGCGGAGAGGAGCGTCCTCGTATCGGAGTCGTCGCCGGAAGGTGCTCCTACGGCCCTAGGGATGGAACCCTAGGTCTCTTGGGGACTTGGTGTGCCGAGAGGGTGAAGGAAGGAGAGGTCGGTGGGTGAGGGTGAGGAAGAGTTGCCGATCCAAAATAAAAATAATAAACCCTCACTTAAATTCCCTATTTATATTAAGTGATTAATACCACCCAACTCAATCATAAATATAATTTCTCTCCTCTTCTTTCAGCACACCCCTGCTAGGGCCACCTGGTTACTAAAGTCATGCTATAAGTCGTAGGGTCTGATAGGTCGCGGGTTCAATTCCTGCTTAGGCTATTTTATATTTTTTATTTAATTTTTCTACTTCTGCTACTCCAAAAATTCCATAAAAATATTCTAAAATTCCAGAAAAATAATAGAATAGTTCTAAAATTTATTTGAGAATTTTCGGGTGTTACACACCCCTAAAGTAAAATTCTTTTGCGTACTTATTGTATAAGTTGCTATCATTCCCGAGACCCAGCTACCCACAAAACTTTAGCCGAGACCATTGGCCGAAATCTTACTCTTAATCATGTAAATCATAGTAAAATCTCATGTGATTTATATACCATATATAAAAATCTACTACAACTTAGTATATGCCTTCGCAAGTGGTTCTAATATCATTGTAAGAAACTATAGCGCTAAACATGCTGAAAAGCGCAGCAGAAAACAAGTTCCTTCTAGAAGATTCATGCGAAGGAAAATCACATACTAAGTTTAATAAAGGGAGTTTATACCTTTATTGTGTGTCCTTCGTAATCTTGACAGCAACGTTTCTTTAGATGCGGATCTTCACACGGTCAAGTGGTCGTGCCTCGATGGTATCCACACGAACAAACTTCGTTTGTCTTACAAACTCATGAAGTGGAGAATGAAAATAACCAAAGGTTATGCTAGCAACCCTTCTTGAAGGTTTCAGCCAAGTGAAGAGAGGAGGAGAAAGAAGAGCAAGAACACTAATTTTTCTTCATGAAAACGAATCCAAAACCCCCTTTTTATTCATTCATGAAATTATCTTAATGTCAATTGCCTTATTTGACATTAATATTTGTCTTTATCCGATGAATCCAATGCGTCCAATGCATGAGCAATTCAAATTGTCCATTCTTTATCCAATGCATGAGTATTCAAATTGTACAGTCCTCTTTCTTCATGAATTCAAATTCATCAAATATTGAGTCTAACTCATTAATCATCAATCCAATTGACTCAATGAATCTAATTTGAATTGGACCTAATCCAATAGTTGGATTCAATTAAGTATAACTCAATGAGTTTAATTTGAATTTGACTTAATCCAATGATCCATCATATGAACTTATCTCTAAATCAACTTGTTCTTTGTGTGTGACCCAATAGGTTCTCGTGACGTTGGCAATGTCTCTAAAACTATTTTAGATACATAAACAATGAGAGGCATCTAGAAAGGTATCATTACTACCCAAGTCGTGAGAATGTCGAGATCTGACTTAATCTTTTCGTGTATATTATCTTGTATGACTCAATCCTTCTATACTTGATATCTAGATTGATCAATAAGGCATAGACCGTGTCATCCTCTAAATAGACGCACTCAATCAAATAAGCTCAATATTGCATATTGACTCATTTAAGTATGGTCAAGCATTCTTGTGTCCTACTAATCAAGGGGCCCACAGATATCGCTTTAGTCATATAGAAGGGATAGATCTCATTTACATCACTCACATCCCTCCGCATAAATTAATCCATACCAGTGATCGACTTTATGGTCCACCTTATTACATGTGACGTTTGTCAATACCAAAGTATACAACTCCTTATATAGGGAACCGTAGTAACTTTAGGTCTAAAGACTATTCATATTAATAGTCACATGAGAATATTTATGACACTCATATAATGATCCATGAAACATTCTCATGGTGGGTCATTCAGTACAGATTCTCTAATATATATCCATGTGTCAACATGATATCTCATATCCATGACTTGTGAGATTAAGTCAGTCGTTGATCTACATGCTAGTCTCAATGCATTAATATTGTCCTTGTATATTAATCCTTAACTAAGAATAGTTAACAGTAGTGTTCTATATATATCCGCAATATCTCACTATCAATTCAACCAATTGATACGTTGTAGACTAGAACTTACTACCCTAGGACATTATTATACTTATTCATTCGGCACTGAACTGAAGTAAATATAATAACCAACTTTGTATTTTATTAATAAGTTAAATATGATATAAAAAGTGCTCTTGTCAATTATCTCATAATTGGTACAATGGATAATACTAACACTACTGACCTAATAGCTAGTGGGAAGTCCGACTAGGTCTGTGGAACTTTATAGCTGGCCGAAGTTCAGTTGGGTCTGTAGACCTGACAACTGATGGGAAGACCTGGTGGGTCAAAAGGAAAGTTAAGGATGGCAAATGGTAAGTGAGGAAAGTGACTGGAGGAGTGTGATCCAGTGAGGACAAGTCCCAATGGGACTGTAAGCGTTGATCCAGTTAGGTTCATTTTGAAAATATAAACTGAGATCATGACTAGATCTTGGTCTTGGTAAGATAGAATCTAATTAATGTAGGATCAAAAAGTGCTAGAGGGGGGTGAATAGTGCTCATGGCTAATTCGTTCATTTCGTAAAACTTTAAGTAAATACGCAAAGGAAAAGACACGGAAGCAATGCTAACACTTTTGGCTACTTGGTTCGGAGCCTGTGTCGACTCCTACTCCAAGGCCCGGGATCGTTGATCGCTTTTGGCGGGCAATCACTACAATCTCCGAAAAATCATAACTTTGAATTACAATATTAATGCACTAATTAAAATTATACCGACAAATAAGGAAGAAGAAATGAAGGCTTTCAGTTATCGAAGTCGAGTTATGACTTTGTCGGATCATCCTTTAAGCAACACATGGAAGAAGGATTGCAAGTTTATGTTGTCTGGCATCTACTTGAGACTGGCTTAAATAGCCTGCTGAAGGCGCCTTCAGCCTCCATGGAAGGTGCCTTCAGCGAAGTCTTATCCCCTTGAATCTCGGTCGTCAATAAGCTTCGTTGTCATCGCTGATTATCCACCTAAAGGCACCTTCAAGCTCCATGGAAGGCGCCTTCCATCCAAAGTCCAAGGCGCCTTCAAGCCCCTTCGAAGGCGCCTTCAACATTATTTCCTGCGCAACCACAGCCAAGGCGCCCAAGGCACCTCTAACAACACGGAGGTGTCTCAGACACTGTTCATCCGAGAGTTCTCTTGTGTAACTTCATTCCTACAAACCATATTAGTTTATAAACAAAGTATACCTTGCAAAACCAAGTTAGCACAATAATATAAGATAAATATAAGTACTCGACAATTATCGGACTGTCCGGTTCTGACTTTGGATTCCTCGAAAATCCTAGGTCGAATCGACGCCTACTATTCCCTCGCCGGGGAACGCGCCATCACCTACTCCTCTCAGGAGGGTTTACCTATTGTCAGATCCGTCCTCCAGACCGACTGGACTTTCTGCCTAAGGTTACCACCCCCTAGGGTTTTTCTCAACCTAGGGTTACCACCCCCTAGGACCTAGGATTACCATCCCCTAGGGTTTTCCACCTGCCTAACCGTAGTTAGGACTTTCCACCACCTAGGGTTACCGCCCCCTAGGGTTTTCCACCTGCCTAAAATCCACTAGGACTTTTGCTTAAGACAACTTAGGACTTTCTTGCAAGCTCAATAAACCTTATTAGATAACAAGACAACTTAACTTTGGACCCTTTGACATAATCAAAACACAGGTTTGATCGTCGGATGCTTCCCGCACCAACAATTAATATGCTATTTTTATATTATGATAAGTCTATTTTGCATGTTACACTTTATGTTTGGACTAATACACTTTTATAGAGTTAAATGATAAAAATCAGTTTCGGATGAACAATGTTGGAGCTGCCTTCAAAGTTCTTGGAGGTGCCTCAGATCTACATGGAAGGTGCCCTAGATAGGGTGGATCGCCTTTGAAGAGATAAGGTTTGTAGATAAGGTTTCATGGAGCAGAGGCACCCTGGAGGTGTTGGAGGCACCTTGGAGATGCATGGGAGGCACTTTCGAAGAGCTTCTAGGCGCCCTCGCATGAATAGGAACTGAAGCTCGCGGAACTGATTGAGATCGAAATTCCTGAGATCATATTTCAGCCTGGAGGTGCCTCTAAGGAAGACTAGAGACACCCTCAACATCCAATAAAAGAGCTCTTTGACCAACATTGGAGATTCATCTCTTCTACAAGCTTCAACGACTCTGCTGCTTCGAATACACTCTACTAATGCGCTAATGTTGTGAGACATCCGACCATTACTAGCAGACCGACACTATGACACGAGCACTCCCACCTCTACATCTTTCGTATTGGTAATTTTAATTAAAATCATTTACTTTACTATCTAAAAGGAAAGTGTAGACTATTACACTTTTTTTTATATATTTGCATTCGATTCTTTCTTTCGACAATTCTGGAAGAGGTTTATAGTGGATTGCTCGTCGATACGGTCGTAGGAGTTGTCGAAGGCTTCGAACCAAGTAACTAATTGTGTCATATTTTCTTTTTGCATTCTATTTGTCACAACGATGTTATAACTGCTATAACATTATAGCAGTTATAGTTGCTATAACTGTACAGTAGTGTTACGCAACCGTAAATGCATGATATCGTCATCAATATTAAAAGATATTGAACCCACAAGGACAGGTTATAAGCACTAATGATGTCTCATGAAGAATTAGCTAAACAATTGTCTAAAGCAAAAAGAGTACTAAGTAAAAAAAACAAGACTTAAAACAAGAAAATCAAGTGAGTAACTTAGTTTTTGTGAATGTTTTAGAGGTTCAATTTCATTGTAATATTCATCAATATAACATGGTTTACCAATTCACATCCTCAATCCACATGCATATATAGGAAGTTGTCGGTTCTCCCCTACAGAGGACAACCGGTAAGGGATTTCGATCAACACCACTAGTAATCGAATAGGTATTATTCCTATGAAGTCCGTTAATGGGATCTACCTGTCACTAGAGTCCCTCGGTCATACAATATAGAAACACATGCACAACTCAACATACATAGAGATGAAGGTGATAATTTCATTCAACCATTCCACTTTCTCCTGAGGACCTACTTCACATTTCAAGATGACACCCTAGACGTCTGTTAGCGGGATCTGCCTGTCACTAGCATCCCTCGGTTATACAATCTAGGTTATCCCTCTATCGGATCCACAAGTACACACAAACATCCCATCAAACATGATAATTAAGTCCAAACATGGGAATTCACATAAGATCGAAAAGATACAAAGCATGATAACATTATTTGGATAGGAAATTAGCATATCCATAAGTTCTTACATCAAATCATACCAAAACTACTCCCTTAACCCTAAAACAAAGGATCTACTCCATGACACTAAGATAGAGATCCAAAGACATATAGAACACAATCATTCAAATCCCAAATTAAATAGAAGAGAATAGAAATGCTTATCTAATGGCGTTGAGTGACCTTTGGATCCAATCCAGAGCTTTCGAAGTTGATGCCGAGATGAAGATGACCTCGGATCGTCGGATGAAGGTCAAAGAAAGTGAGAATCGACACCAAGATAGATCTCCCCAAAGGAGGACCCTTCCTTCCCTAGAAAGGGGGAGAACCTCCCTTTCATAAAGCTGGGCACGGGCACCACATGGCCCGTGGCACGGCCGTGTGGATTCCACACGGCCTCCTTCTTTCTACTATCTGCCAAGGTGACACGACTGTGTAAGTCACATAGCTGTGTTCTACTTTGGCTCTAGATGGGCTACACGGTCGTGCTCTTCTTCTCTTTTGCTTTGGCCACACGGTCGTGTGGGTCACACGGCCGAAGTCTTCTTACTTTTTGGAAATGCTACATAGTTGTGTGGATCCACACAACCATGCTCTGGATGCTACTAATGGGGGTGACATAGCCGTGTGAGTATCATGGTCGTGCCTTGCTTCTCCTCTGGTGAAGCAACACGGTCGTGTGGATTCACACAGCTAATATCGATTGCCTTCGTTTGCTGTCAGAATCAACCACGAACGTCATTTTCTCTTCGAATTTGACTCCCGTCAACAGAAAATGTACAAAGAGAAGATCTCCGAACAAAAAAGAGTAATTATGCTAAAAGTAAGATACGGGGTATAAAAATGCATAGATAAGGCATGTGTAAAGTATGTGAATGCGCATCAAGATATGCATAAAAGTGGATATAATCTACTCATATCACACCCCTAAACTTGTACCTTTGCTTGTCCTCAAGCAAAATGTCGCAATTTAAACTCATGCGCTCTATAATGCTTCATAATCCCTAGTGCAATTTCCTAACTCTATCCATAAGTTTCATTAGTGAGCATGATCGTAGAGATAACTCAAGTATGGCATAAGCATAAGTTTCTTGTGCACAGTGCAATGAGTGACACAAACTCTTCAAGTTTTAATCTTTGTTCTAGTCAAGTTGTCATCCAAACGAGTTCCTAATGTTCCCGGTGATAGGCACTTATGAGCCACACACTTGGTTCATATTTCTCAATCCATCCAAGGTATCAAAGGCGTGTTCGATATCAAAAGAAATATAGTAGTTATTTCTCCAATAACCTAGCTCGGTCTCAAAGGGGTAACTTACTAGTCTCCACTCACGGCAACTGTTTTTTTATATCACTTATTCATTTATTTTTTTTTAGATTCAAATGCACATTTATGCAAATGTTAGGATATTTGATTTTTCGAAATGAGCTTACATGATTCGAGCATCATCCAGTAACTAAAATATGGTTTGAGAAATCACCATGGGAACCAAAGTACTAAACAAATAAGATGAATCATAACTATTCCAATGATAACAACCATTCAAGTTTAAGTAAAGTGAAAGTAAGATCCTTAAGGTCAGGCTAAAACTCAAATTTATCTCTGCACAATACTTAGCTCATTTCATGCTACTTGAGATAAAAGAAAGAAGTATACTAAACATACTAGCATTATGTCCACTGTTAGAGTGTATATTAAAAGTCTAGCTTTTTGTATAAATATTTATTTTGAAATAAGAATCACATTGGTCAAATGTCTACATTTATATGCTAAGTGTAGTTGTTCATTTAATTTATATTGAAAATAACATGGTGTGTGGTGTCACACAGAAGATCATGTTATCAGTTCCTTATAAATTATAAATAGTTGCTTACAACCAAGATGGAATGGGACAAACTATTAGAATAGTTGTAGTGTAATTTGGTATTAGTTTATCTTGACTATAAAATTACACTAGTACACTTTGAGTGTATTGAGCAGGACCATTTGAGGTAGTTCTTTTTATACTGACTGTAAAAAAGAACAGGACCTCTGTTATTATGGAAGTGTGTACTCTTAATCATGATATAATAACAAGCATATATACTTAATATTTATTTCTTTAATTTATCAAAGGGTGAGATTTAGTTCGTTAAATCAATAGGCCCGATAAGTTGGGAAATGATATTATTTATATGGTGTATTGTTGATTATAGAATGAAACTATGTCCTAGTAATCTAGGTTGATGATGTCCCCTTGAGGAGCTCATAAGGATTGTCATGTAAATCCTACAGGTGGACTTAGTCCGACATGACAATAAGGTTGAGTGGTACTAATTTTGGAGCTAAGATATTAATTAAGTGAGTTGTCAGTAACTCATTTAATTAATGGGCATTCGATATCTTAAACACAAGGAGACTAACACACTCATGATAAGAAGGAACACATATTGTAATATGAGATTGGTGCGGTAGTACAATAATAACTCTTTAGTGATATGAGTTATTATTGATGACTTTGAGTTGGGTGTTCGGGGTGAACACGGGAAGCTCAAGCTCATCGGGAGACCAAAACCAATTTCTCCTCTCGGTCTCTGTTGTAGCCTCTTATTTATAAAGCCTTATATCTATCCAAAGTCCAGCTTCTTAACCAAGCTTAGGGGCCGGCCACATCCTTGCTTGGAGCCCAAGCAAGGGGTCGGCCAAGCCAAGCTTGGAGCTCAAACTAGGGTCGGCCAAGCCTTGCTTGGTGCCCAAGCAAGGGGCCAGCCATATAAGAAAAGAAAATAAAAGGGAGTTTTTATTTTGTTAAAAACTTTCCTTTTATGATATTTTCCACATGGTTTTAATAGAAAGTTTTAAATTTTAAAATCTTTCCTTTTATAGCTTTCTATAAAGAATTAAAAGAGAGATTTGAAATCTTTCCTTATTTGTAGTTATCTATAATGTTTAAAAGAAATAGTTTAATTTTTTAAAAACTTTCCTTTTTTGTTACCATGATATAAAAGGAGTTTTATTTTAAAACTTTTCTTTTATAGATATCCACAAAAAGATTTAAAAGAGAAGATTTTAATTTTATAAAACATATCTTTTATAGCTATCCATAAAAGGGATTTTAAAAGAGAGATTTTAATTTTTTATTTAAAATCTTTCCTTGTTTGACATGAGGTGGCCGACCATGTAAAGGAATAAAAGGAAGTTTTAATTTTTTGTTTTAAAACTTTCCTTTTTTGGATTCACCAAGGATTATAAAAGAGAGGGAGATGGTGCCTCATAGAGAACAACCTAAGCCTTGCATCCTCTTTATTGTGGCCGAAACTCTCTTCTCTTCCTTGGTGGCCGACCCTCTTCTTTCTCTCTTCTCCTTTTGTTTTCTCTCTTGGAGACCGACGGTATCAAGCTTGGTCTTCTCTTGGTGGCTGGTTGCTTGAAGGAGAAGAAGAAGAGAAGGAAGCTCTTGTCTAGCATCCCTTGGAGGTTAGTTGGTGGCCGAAACTTGGAAGCAAAGGACGAAACTTGGGTGGATTTCATCTTGGAAGATCGTCGCCCACACGACGTCCAAGAGAATGAGAGGAATACAACAGAAGATCAAGAGGTCTATAAGATACAAAAGGTATAACTAATTATTAGTTTCCGCATCATAACTAGTTCATCTTTTGTATAGATCTTGAAAAACCAAACACAAGAGGTCATCGATTTTAGGTTATCATTTTTTGTTATCGATTTTATTGTTCGATTTCATGTTTCGATATTATGCTTCTATTGAGGTCTCTATACTTAAACATAGTTTACTGTAAGAAGTTAAATATCAGATTTCTTTGAAAGGCTTTGTCTAGGAAGTGGTGGATGATCTCATACCCAAGAAGGTCTAGTGTCTCGCCATGTTTAACCTGGAAGCCGATTTTTGAAATAGATATTTGATTAACTTCTGTAATATGGTTTAACTTAGGAAGATCACATCGGTTAAACTTGGAGTAAAAATGTTAAATATCATTTCCAATCCAAGTTTAACTTCTGAAGGATAATTTGGATTAATAATGTTAAGCATCATTTGCAATCGAAATTTAACTTCAGTAGAGCACATGGGTAGCTAGGATAGTTCTATGCTTGTACAAATTTTTGTACAGGGGAACTAGAACGGTATTCCGAGAAGCAACCAACAATACTTAGCTCATTTCATGCTACTTGAGATAGAAGAAAGAAGTATACTAAATATACTAGCATTATTTCCACAACAACATGAATCAAGAAATGAACGTGGTAACAATTTTACTATTGGACAAGTCAACAGTGATTAGGAAAGATGTTCCTGATATGCCACATAACATTTTAAAAGACAGTCAAGTGACAATAAAAAAAATAAGTCTAACAAACAAAATAAAGGCATAAGCATAAACTAAAAGCAGACAAAGAAAAATAAAATGTAGAACAAATAAAACAAATGAAATGAAAAACATAAAAGAAGAAAGAAGAAGTAGAAAATTCAGGTTGTGCAAACACCCCCCCCCCCTCCCCCTCAGATTTAAACTCTTCATTGTCCCAATGACAAAGTCAAATATGAAAGAGGGAAGGAAAAAGGAATAACCAATCATACATCCCAAGTTTATGATATTCAAACAACTTCTCAAATTACTCCATTATCCTCAAATCTCTAAACTTAAAAGTTTTCATTAAATTACATTTGAGCCCTTTGAAACAAGAGTTCCATCCTTTTGAAGCGAGTATCTTCTCTTTCCCTTTTCTTATTGGTGTATTATCCTTGATTGGAGTTGACATTGTAGGCGCTAGAGAGGTTGAGATTTGAAGAGATAGGATGAGTAGGGTGGGAGGGAGAAATCTAGGGCTTTTGAGAGAAAAGGGGAATGAAATAGATTGGAAAAAAGGAAGCATGCGGCGGGCACAGTCATGTGGCTCACACACCCTAGTGCCCTAGCTTATTAACCCTGGGCTGGGCCATGTGAGCTCCACACTGGCTTGTTCTTCCTTTCTTCACATGGTTGTGTCAATGACATGGCCACATTCTTCTTCTCCTTGGGTATTTCTGCATAGCCATGTCGTTTGACACGACCACTTTCGTCTTCTCCTCGACTGGTTTCACACGGCCGTGTGTGCCATACGGTTGAGTTCTTTTCCTCCACTATTGAGCTTACACGGTCGTGTCTGTCACACGACCGTATGCTTCCCCTTTTCTATATGTATCACACGGATTCTATAAGGTCTAGAAATGCTGAATTTTTCTCCTTTCTGATTTCTCCAACACCTCAATGCCCATGAAATGATCATGGCCAGCTCATGGAGGCAATACACAACCTGAAAACAAAATAACAACAGATTAAAAATACTAACAAAAGAAAAAGAAAAGTGAAAACGAATTTAACTAAATGAACCCTTGAGTTGCCTCCAAAGAAATGCTTGTTTAAGGTCTTTAGCTCGACCTCATCTCTGTTATCACTGGTTATACCCAAGAAGGCATGGATTTTCCACCTCGGATTGCTTCTTCTTCCTTATTTCATGCCCTTGGAGGATAGAGGTACTTCTCATTCTCAATTGGGGGTCTTCTCCCAATATTTGTCAGTTCGTATACTTTATCAAGCTGCCTCCCATGAGGATGGAAGTTTAACTCCTTTGTTTTGTAAGCATCTGCCCCACTGCTCATGCTTACTAAAAAAGAAGCAACATGGTTAGGAGAATTAGATAAATCATACTCCAACCTTTCCTTATCAATAACTAAAGATAGCTTATAGTTTTTCACATCAATGATGACTCCGGCTATTACAAGGAAAGGTCTTCCCAGTATAATTGGAATTTTTGTGTCTTCCTCCATGTCTAACACAACAAAATCTATGGGTATGATGCAGCCACCTACTTCTACCAGCACGTCTTCAATGATACTCATAGGATACTTACAAGAATGATCAGCTAATTGCAGTGTCATGGTAGTAAGTTTAAAGTTCTTGAGACCTAGCTTATTACAGATTGAATATGGTATGAGGCTAACACTTGCCCCTAAATCACAAAAACCTTTCTCTATGAATTTGGAACCTATGGTGCAAGGAATGAAAAAACTTCCAAGATCTTGGAGTTTTGGGAAAGTGTTCTTTTCAAATAGTGCACTGTATTCTTCTGTTAAACCTATAGTCTCGATCTCTCCCTTCTTTCTTTGATTGGGCATAATGTCCTTCAGGAACTTGGCAAACTTAGACATTTGTTGAATGGAGTCAATTAAGGGGACTTCAACATAGATATCTTTGACTTTGTCCAGGAACCTACCGAATTCTTCATCTTTTTTGGTCATTGCTAGTCTCTGCGGAAAATGGATTATTTGACTTTGTGGTGGGAATGGAAAAATTCCTTCAACCTTCTTGGTACTCTCCTCTTCATCTTGAATCTGAACTGGATCAAATGTTAGAGGAGAGGACTCTTCTTGAATTTCCATCCCTTTTTGAGCAGTCATTTGGGAGTCTCCTAACGTCTGCCCGCTTTGAAGCTCGATTCTATTGCAATGTTCCATTGGATTGATTTCCGATTTTCCTGGAAAGGCTCCTGGTGCTCTTGAGGATGATAAAGCTATCTAAGCAACTTGGCTATCTAACATTTTCTGGTGTTTTTCGGAACTATCCATTCTTTGATTTAGTAGATTGATTTCTTGTTTCATTTCATTTTGGTTGGTAAGAACTTCTTCAAGTATTTTTTTTCTAATCTGGATAGTTGATAACCTTGCGAGGATTGTTGTTGTTGATAGCTTTGTTGTCCAAGCTGGTAGCTTAGTCTAGTCCCCATGGATGGTCCTTGCTCTTGGTTATTGCGATAGAAAAAATTTGGATGATTTTTCCACCCGGGATTGTATGTGTTGGAGTATGGATTATTTTGCTTTTAATTGTAATTCAATATAGCATCACACTGCTCAAGCTGATCAATTTGTGCAGAGATGGCTCCCAACGGGCATGTGTATTAAGAAAGGTATGTGCTTGATAACCATGATTTTACTACATTTTTTTATTTATATATGCATGGTTTGATGTTGATTTCATAGGTTAAAATCATGGTTACATCACATTTTGTGCATTGTGTGTATTTTTGGACTTAATTGCAAATTACTTTATTTTTATATTATTTGATACTAATATTTGATTCTTATTTTGTAGGCATCAAAGGATCTTGGATTTGGATCTATTTGGACCGAAATTGGGCTCAAATCGGAGTTCAAACGAGAAGATCTAGCCATTGAGCATTATGGGCCGTTCATCAAGAATAGGACAGATCTAGACCATCCGTTGAAGATCTGGTCGATCCAACTTAATGGGGAGGAGATCTGAGCCATTGATGAAGATCCAGAAGTTTTGATACAGATCTGAGTTCATCTAGCTATTGATCCAGCCCGACTTAATCTGGACCGTTTATTGAAGACTAGGCGGATCTGGGCTATCCAGTGATGATCTGATCGATCTGACCTATGGGAGAGTAGATCCAGACCCCAGATCAAGATCAGTACCTTCGGATCGAAGTTTAGGCGAACTTTCACCGTTGATTTAGCTCCAAATTGATCCCAGCCGTCGGTTCAGATCTGGGACAGATTCAAAACACAGAAGCTACAGTGTTTTCCAGTGTCGATCCTCCACCGAGCAGCTTCGTCCCGACGCGCGTCTTCTTCCGGATTTAGGCCCCTTTCTCTTCTCCAATCAATCTCTAGAGCTTCAATCTCGGTGGAGAGCTTCTCGGCGGTATCATCCCGATCTTCTGGAGCCATTGGAGGGTGTTCTCTCCGGTGGAATTTGGCTCGCGACATCTCCTTGTTTCACCTCAGATTTGGCGGTGGTCCTCCAAATCTGAGCTCCGATTCCCATCAGCAACATTTGGAGGTGGTCTTCCGCCGTTGCTGAACTCCATCAGATGTCCATCCGCGTTCCACAGCTTCCCGTCAGATCCAGAGACCAGATTTCCAGATTTTCAGCATTTATGGGTTCCGAGATGTTCTTAGCTCGCCGGGGGTGGTCCGTCGGTGTTCTTAAGCATTCCTTAAACTGATACACCACTGAGATGCTCCACTGAGGTCCAAAGTTGGGTGGTCTCGACTTTGGCACTCTTGTGTGACGGCAAGAGTGTGAAGTTTGGTGAGATTGGTTGTGAGTTGGATTGGTTAGGGTTTAGTTCACTTTTATTATTGTTTTGTAACTTAGAACAGATTACTTTTATGTTTTGTTATATTTTTATGCAAGTAGTTAGCATTTCTTTCCTTGTTGAAGCTTAGTTTAATTTTAATTTGTTGCTTGGTTAAGTGTTTAGAGTTTAAATTCAAGCTAGGGTTTTAATTGGTGTTGTAGATCAGATTTATTTGCATCTTGTATTTCATTCCTTAGTTTAAGAGTGTGTCAATGATTTAATCTCAATGTAGGAGTGACAATACGTTAAGGTTTGATTGTTGGCACATAGGTAGGTTTTAGTTATGCTTTAGATTAATTTCTTTACTGCTGTGTTTTCCTTTGTAGATTGAATAGTTATGCTTTAGATTAATTTCTTTACTGCTGTGTTTTCCTTTGTAGATTTATATTCAAAGCTTAAAAACCCCCAACTCCACTTACATATTAAAACCCCAAAAATAGGAATAAAAGACAATCCTAGATTACATCCTACCGTTAGTTCCTCGAGAGATCGATCCTGGGCTCATTACTACAACATTATTGCAAAATTAAGGGGTTCAGTGGAAATACATTATCAATTTGATTAGCGGATGTGACAGACTCGCTTACCAAATTTTGGCGTCGTTGCCGGGGAAGACGTTAATATGCAATGTTTGGTAATTTTAGGATTGTTGTTTGATTGCTTTCATGATTATATATCCATGTGTTGATTTTACTTGTTCCTGAGTCTTCTGATTTTATTTGCTAGTGTTTCAGTGTAAGAACAGGAAATTCATGTGACCATGGATCCATATCATCAGTATTTTAGATATTGGAGTCAGAGTTATTATTATCAGCCTCAGACTGGGATTTATGCACCTGAATATCAGCATGAGGATGTACAAGAAAAATTTTTAGAGTCAATATGGAAATTTAATAAAGTTATGCAACAAATGAGAGAGCATCAAGAGTAACAATTTGCAAGGATACAGAATATTCAGAGTCAGTTAGATCAAATTGCATCATCCATCAACCAATTACAAACACAAAATGCCAGTGAGGAGTTAGATTATGGAGCTCTTGTCAGGCCTGACACTGCATCTACTTCTTCATTAGATTCTTTAAGTACTTTTTATTGTTGTGATGATGATGTAGTTGAAAATACTTTTGATTCTACTAATGATGTTGCTTTAGATGTTGTTGATGATGTAGGTATTATTTTTGAAGATGATTTAAGTGTAGGGGAATGCTTACTGGAAGCATTACCTCAAGGATCACCAAGAATAGAGGATGTAAGTGTAGGGACTTGTGCTATGGAGCCAAGCACCCAAGAATCACTACATGAAGTTGAACATTCGCCAGAACTGGAGTCTGAGCATTTATTTGAGGAGAAAGAGGTAACAAACACCACTCCAGGTACCTCTCAAGATGACAAGGTGAGTATTTTGTGTAATTTTTCAGAGAATTTTATTGAGGTACCAATTATTGATTTTATTAGTTGTGATGCAATTCTTGATATATATTTTACCCACACTAATATTCTCCTATTTTCTTTTTACCCTACATGCGTGTGGGAGGTATTTTCTTTTATTGATATTGTAGGAGAATACAAGCTCCCGGAGTGGGTGCTAAAACTGAACCAATTAAGACCTCCAGAAAGAATTTTGAAAGGAAAAATGAGTAATAAGAAGAATTTGAGTGGAACCATGATTACCCCACTTCCGGGGTGGATTCTACTTCTAAACCTTCTTCAACCACCGGGAAATGAAAGGGGAGTTGGTTTTAATTTTATTTTCTCTTGCATTTTAATTCATGCTTTGTGTTTAGTTTTTCTCTAATAAATTCGTTATACATTTCTTTGGTTTCATACTTTGTATTTGCACTTTGTTTTTACATTTTGCATCTTATTTCCATACTTTGCATTTAGTTAGTGCATAGCATTTCATTTGAATAAAATTCACCATGGGAATTTTCTAAGTAATATTTGTAAGATGGTAAAAGTCTCTTAAATTTGACCATAAATTTTAGGTCATTTAATATGATTGGATGTCTTTCTTACATGATATTGGTTAAAATGGTAGTGAATTCCAATTTGATTGATTGAGTTTGTTTGCATGAAAGTTACCTAGAGAGGACCACTTTAAGCCTATACACTATTATTTTCTCTTGTGTGGCATGCACTTACAACAATTGAAACTATAGAACTTGCTTAATTTCTTTTCAAAGTCACAATAGCATATGAATGCATGGAAAAGAAGGATAATTATCAATGAATTCTTTTCTTTTGTCTATTTCAAAGTCCAATTCATTATTCCTAAAATTTTCTCAAAACATTTTATTCTAGTATTTTAACTTTTGATTACCTTTGCTTGGTCCATTTTGTTAAGAGTTTTTGTTGAATTTTTGATGAGTTTGATTGATTTGATGGGCAAAAGATTAAGTGTGGGGGAGCTTTTGTCTTTGATTGAGTTCTTTTGTTGATGGAGAAATGAATTCTGCAGGAAGAGAGGAAGTTCATTTGATTAAGTTGGTTGTGTGTCATTGTTTCAATAATTGGTACATTTGTTTGTGAGAAGAAGTATTGTGAACAGCTTTGGGAATCTGGAATTGGGTTATGACAGCTTGTGGAGAATTCTGAAAATTTGCAGGAATTGAAGTTGACGCTGAAATTCTGTATCAGAATTGTATTAGAATTCAGAATGCAATGTCCAATTAGGGAAACTTCATTTAATTTTAAGAATTTGTTGAACAAGAATGGTATGTTTACCTTTCATGATATCTGCAGTGTGAAGAAAAGAAGAATTCAGAAACTCTACTGGAAGTTGAAACAAATACTGGAAACAGAAATTCAGAAACAGATGGAATCAAGCTATTATTTGATTAAAATGATTGTTAAGTTCTAAAGGATAAATTGTTGAAGCTTGAAGTGAGAAAGCAATAACATCAGATGTGAAAATCAAGTTTAAGTTCTGTTTTGTGCTGTAACAAATGGAATTCTTGCTTCCATGACCTCTGCAGACTTTGAAAGGTGAATTCAGAAACAATCCGGCAGCAGGAATTAAAAGTTAAAAGAGCTGCAGAAATGAAGACAAGAAGAATGGGTAGCTTACATGGTGTCCATTCAAAAGACAATATTGATTATCATCTAAGTGTTGAAATGCAGAATTGAAAATTTTCAAGTTCCAAAATTGCTGATGGAAAATAAATAGAATCTGCAGGAAGTTGAAGGTTAAAGTAAAATGGAAATGAAGGGTCTATTATCTATGTACCAATCTGGAATTCAGAATTCTGTGAAAGAAATGCAGAACTAGGAAATTCTGTAAAAGTTGAGAGATGAGTAAAAGGAAATTCAGAAATGAAAGCAGGATTAAGAAGCTGATTTCTGAAATCTGTTGCTGGAATTTTGGCAAGAGTCACAGGGCAGTGATATGAAGAATGTGTATCATGACAAAACTAAGTTATTGAATTGGCATGACTTTTGAAACTGAATATAACAGCTAAGAAATTCAGAAAATTGTTGTGTATCGACTGCTGAAGTTGTCATCATTAGCATTTCTTTAAATTGAAGCTTTCATCATTCCAAAGCCAACTGAACCCTTTTACCAAGCTTATATCTTCATGATTCGAAGCTTGAGGTCATGCACACTCAAAGAGGGAAATGACAACAGCTATAGGCAGATGCTGAATTTCTGGAAGTTCCAGCTGGTGGCTGAAAAACTGATACTTAAACCTGGAGAACATTCTGCTCAAGTGAATTTTTGAAGCTGCAGAGTAGGATACAAAACTCAGAACATTGAAATTGAGCTGAGTTACTGAGTTTTCCTGTGTGACTTGTCAAGCTAAAATTTGTTTCTTTCTCTTGTTGACATTGATGTTGATGAAGCATACTTGCTAGATAATGGAATCATCCATCATCTGGAATTGAAGATTATCAGAAAAATAATCTAGATGCTGTGTGTACAGAATTCCAGTTTGCTGTTTTTGCATATCCGAATTTGAGTTATCTCCAAGAAATCAGTTATGTATTCACATATTTGAAGAATACAAATTCTGTAAAGGAACAAATAGGATTCCAACTTCATATTTCCATAAACAACTCAGATCAGCTTTCAAGATAGCTAACAGATCAGAAAGCTGATCTGAGATTCCTTAGCTGATCCAGAATTGCTTTGAGGGCTGCTGTTGGAGTTTATTAGGGTGCCAATCTTCTACCATTGCAGTACCATATTAGTTCTTTGTCTGAGCTAAATTCTTTATTGCTTAAAGTTGGAAGTATTCTGAATCCCAATGCTGAAACTTAAAGTTTCAATTCTGGAAATGTTGATTTCTGGTACTATAAGCTGTAAATCTGCAATTTCTTATTATGGAGAAGCTGAGATGAAGTTTTAGCATACAAATCAAAATAAAAGGAGAGTTTGCTGCAGGAACAGAGATGAACAAACTGCAGAATAAGAAATGTAGCAATTTTGTGCCAATTTGGAAATGAATGGTGATGAGCTAAAGTGGAGGGTAAATAGAGCAAAGTTGATACAAAGTCAAAGCTTTCTATAAAGATCCAGATTTGTAGCTAGCTGTGCTCTGCAATTTCAGAAGTGAAACTTGCTTGTTCTGAATAGAAGACTAATGAAGTTGTAAAATGAGGTATCAACAACAGCAAGTTTGTGCTGTGATGAATCAGTTGTTATAAGTTGTTGCTAGAGTCTTTCTACAATTTCAAACCCACAGGAAGCATATTTATTTCTTGAGTTGGAATCATTATTTAAACTTGAATTGACTCAAATTCTGAAATCTAGAGACTTTCCAGAATCTAGCCATGTATTCTGAATTCGGAAAGCAGAATGCCAATGCTGTGCTTACTTCCATGCAGTAGCATTGTGCAGTTTAATTCCCACAACCTGTCAATAGTGTTACAGTTTCAGTTCCTGCATATAACTAGAATACACATTAGCTCATGACAACTCTGGTTTGCTCTTGGATACTAAGGATAATCTGGTTTGCCAGACAAGTATTGAAAGGTACAAGAATCTGTTGCTAAAAGTTGTGCTAGTGTGAATTATGCATATCTGTAATGCAGAGGTTAAGTGAGAGTTAGCCAAGATCTGTTTTGTGCCAATTTTCTGTGCTAAATCTGAACTTCTGAAGTAATTTAGAGAGAGACTTCAAATCTGATTTCCTAGTCCATATTCCTGAAACTTTGACCTTTGTGGTGATTTAATTCATCAAGCTTTGCTGAAATGGTTTTCTTAAGTTCTAATTTGCAGCCTAACTAATTGAATTCTTGTTGAATTGTGTTAGTTCAGTATTTCTAAAAATCTGTTCTGGAGTTTTACAGAATGTGCAGATTTAAAATCTTAAATTGGTGTACCAGTTGTGTACCAAATTATGTAACAAGCATTTGGCCTGTAAACTGTAGTGAAGCATTTGGTCTTTCCATTCAATATTCTTTAATCTGCTATGAGTTAAACATGCATGAACAATAAAAGAGATTGCTGGTATTGTCCAGTTCTATTGCTGAAAATTTCTGCAGTTTTGTCCATATCTGAATCAGATTTAATAGTGCAGCCTTAAAGAACTACTTACCAGAAATAAAGGTTTCAAAGGATCAGGGAAGTTCACAGAGTGCTGAAAATTGATGAAGTTTTTGCAGGCAAATCCTTAATTTTCTCAATTGGTATTACTGTATTTCCAGAAGTCAGAATTAATTGTCTATCCTGCTGGATCGAAATCTGAATTAAGAAATGGACGAGAGATGCAGAATTAGAAAACAGTGGTTAGAAGAATATCAAGTTTTTGGGTTTTTGTTATGTTTGAATTGTTTGAGACGGCCAAAGTTTAAGTGTGGGGGAGGGAGCTCTTTTCCATAAGGGGATGTGAAGTTGTTAAGATTCTAAATGCTGGAATTTAAGTGGAAAAATGGAAAAACAGTGAAAAAAAAATTGAAAAATGACACATCAAAAGAGTATCAAATGTGGAGATAGAGTATCAAGATTCTATGATTTCCATCAAATTGAAGGGTGTTGGTGCAACCTTAGGTCAAGGTTGACCTGGTTGACCCGACTCGAGTTGACCTGACTCGAGTTGTATTTTGATGTTTGACGAGAATAGAAAAGTTGTATCTTGATGTTTGACAAGAATACAAACTTGGGAGATTGTGGGTGCAACCTTCGGTCAAGGTTGACCTGGTTGACCCGACTTGAGTTGACTTGATTCGGTAAAGTCCAAGTATGGAGACTTGGCACGGGAAAAGTCCAAGTATGGAGACTTGGCACGGAAAAAGTCCAAGTATGGAGACTTGGCACGGAAAAGTCCAAGCAGGGAGCTTGGCACGGGAAAAGTCCAAGTATGGAGACTTGGCACGGAAAAGTCCAAGCAGGGAGCTTGGCACGGGAGAAGTCCAAGTATGGAAGCTTGGCATGGGAAGTCAGAGAGGGCTCGGTAGCTCGTTCTCGGACCTAGGTCGAGAGGCGTTGGAGCTCATTCAACGGAAAGCCGGAGAGGGCTCGGTAGCTCGTTCTGAGGAGGTCGAGAGGGCTGGGAGCTCGTTCTGGACCGAAGCAAGTCGAAGAGGGCCTCGGTAGCCTGCCTCCGGACTAGGTTAGAGAGGGCTCGGGAGCTCGTTCTCTGGACAGCGTGGAAGTCGGAGAGGGCTCGGTGGCTCGTTCTCCGGACTAGGTCGAGAGGGCTCGGGAGCTCGTTCTTGGACCGAACGAGTCGGAGAGGGATCGGTAGCTCGTTCTCCGGACCAGAGAGGTCGGAGCTCGGTTCTCGGCACGCAAGTCGGAGAGGGCTCGGTAGCTCGTTCTCCGGACTAGGTCGAGAGGGCTCGGAGCTCGTTCTGACCGGATGTGGAAGTCGGAGAGGGCTCGGTAGCTCGTTCTCCGGACTAGGTCGAGAGGGCTCGGTAGCTCGCTCTCCGGACGTAGGGTTTAGGGTGGAGCTCTAAACCTGGATCGGTCCGGTGACCGATCCAGGAATACCCTGATCGATCGGTGGACCGATCGGTAACAAAGCATGTGTTTCATGAATTACCGATCGGTCGGGTGACCGATCGTGTCATCTGACGAAGAAGATCGGGAGAAGAAAGAGGGGATCGGTCGTGGACCGATCCACAGTCTGATCGGTCCACAGACCGATCGAGAGTTCAGACAACCTCCTGATTGGTCCCGGGACCGATCAGAGGAAGTTCTGATCGGTCCCCAAGACCGATAAGGAAGTTCCCCGATCGGTTGATCGGTCCAGGTCTAGCCGTTGAGACACAACGGCTAGATTTCTCTGTGTCTTCTTTGTCTTCTTCGCAGGTTCATATAAGAAGGTTTTTACAAGGAAGGGTTCAAGGCTTTTTTGCTGCCTCTCTTTTCTTTCTGATCTTACTGCAATCAGAGCTTTGCTGAGCTCTCATTTTCCTGAAGCTTCGTGGAAGCTTCCTTCGGCTGGTTCCTGCTGTTGTAGGTGTTTCGTGAAGTTGCTGCTTCATCCAGTCGACGAGAAGGCAAGCTGTGTTTTTACATTCTTACTGCCTTTATATTGTGCTGTATCTTTGTACTCCTATCTTGCTGTTGCAAGAAGTTTGTGGCGAGGTTTCTCCACCCAGAAAGAGTTTCTATTAGCCGGTTTTCCGGGGTCTCATCCACCGACGGATTGATAGGCTTCGTCCACCTTACGGACACGCCGAGGAGTAGGAGTTTCATCTCCGAACCTCGTTACATCGTCGAGTTTAAGGTTTGCTATTCTTTGTTTCATTTCTACATTATATTTCCGCTGCGCTAACTAAAATTGTAGGAAGAAACGCGAATTTGGGGTCGGCTATTCACACCCCCCCTCTCTAGCCTCGACCGTCGATCCTAACAAGTGGTATCAGAGCAAGGTTGCTCTTCGTCGGATTAACACCCGGGGGAGCACAAGCTAGAGAATGGATCTACTTGGAGAAGACATCACGATTCCACCCTTCTACGATCGCGACGACTTCGTGTATTGGAAGGTAAGAATGAAGTATTTTCTTATGACTAACCTAGTGAATTGGGATTGTGTACAAGTAGGTTTTACTCCTCCGGTGGATAAAAAGGGAGAACCTCTCGAGAAGAAGAAGTGGACGAAGGAACAAATCCACCAATCCACAATCAACGATGAGGTAACAAAAATCCTTGAATTTTCATTACCTAATGATATCTTGTGTAAGATAGGTGGATACAACGATGCCAAGGAGTTGTGGAACAACTTGGCTAAGTTCCATGAGGAGAGCTCCACTTCAAGTCATGAAGAGGAGTCAAGTGAGCCAAGTAGCTCACATCATGGAGGAAAGGAATTAGAAATTGAGGGCTACTCAACATCTAAGGAAGAGGAGGAGGAGAGT
Organism: Zingiber officinale; assembly: GCF_018446385.1. Lineage (NCBI taxonomy): Eukaryota > Viridiplantae > Streptophyta > Magnoliopsida > Zingiberales > Zingiberaceae > Zingiber > Zingiber officinale. The sequence continues at coordinate 45,895,544 of NC_056006.1, forward strand.
TCTTCTTCAAGATTGGAGCAAGAAGAAGAAGCCTCTACTTCCGGAAGGGATAAAGAAGAAAGCATACAACCATCCTCAACCCTAGGTAACTCAAGCAATTTACTTTCAAGTAAATTACATATAATGTGCTTTGAGTGTAGGGAATTTGGGCATTACAAGAGTAAATGTCCAAAGAGGATTAGGAAGACTCCACCGACGCCAAAGGTCAAGGAAGCCGGAGTCCCGATACGCAAGGGCAAGGAGCACGTGGTGTGCTTCCAATGCAAGCAAAGGGGACATTATAGGAGCCAATGTCCGAGGGGGAGGCAACCTCACAAGGACAAGAGACCAAGCACATCTATAGGGGGAGCTAAGGCAAACCCTAAGGTACCTTTTAAGGCACATTATTGCAATTCTAATAAGAAACATGCTAGTAGCTTTATTGCAATTGCCAAAGATGATAAGCATGATAACCATAGAATCCGATACATGTCCTTAGGTGCCAAACATGTTAGTCTAGATAAGGACAATACTAGAAGTACCAACCCTAGAATTAACTCATCTAAGGCTAAGGAGAACCTAGGTAGAAATCCCAAAACAACTAGACATATGCCTAGGAATACCTCAAAGATAAATGACAAATTAAAACTTGAGGTATTAGAAAAGGAAAATCAAGTCTTGAGGTCAAGGCTTGACAATTTAGAAAAGACCCTTAAGAATTTAGAGAAGTCAACTCTAGGGTCTAAGGGTCAAAAACCAAAGCCCAAGGACATGAGAGGTTTGTGTCACAAACCTAAGTCTCAAGTAGTCAAGCCCACTTATCATGATGTTCCATTCGATTATGGAACAAGACCTAGGGCTAGGAAGACCATCACTAAGGTCACAAGGGGAGTCACCCCTAGAGTTGATCTTGATGAGTCTCAAACGACCAAGGCTTTAAAGCCTAGGAGGATCATTAGGAGGGTTGCTAGGGAAGTCATCCCTAGTGAATATTTAGTGAACCCAATGAGCTCAAATAGGTATTGGGTTCCTAGGAGCGTGATTCCATCACACTAGATGAATTAGAGTGTGCCAACCTTAATTGAATAGGTAGTTAACCTAATCATGGAAAAAGGTGGCACTTTAGGAATGTTCAAGGTGTAATCAAGCCTTGAAAATGAGATTAAGAAATTATTCCTAAGGTGATTAGCATGTGCCAACCATATTCGGGGAATTCTCTAGGGTCAATCTAATTGGCACATAGTGATCTAAAAATCTTTAGTATATGATTTTAGGTCTATTACACTTAGGAATATGGAATTTATGGCAAAATGATCAAAATTATCAAAAATGGCAACTAAGGCTAGAATTAGGTATTTTCTATACCTTTATATATTATTTGCCATGTATTGTTTGTCATATGTCATGTCATGACATCATATTTAATTTATTATCATTTGAAATGTCATGATAATACTTAGGTTAGTCATATGTCATGCCTTATTTAAGTTTCATACTTTATGTCATGACATCATGACATCGGCACATGTTTTTACTTATGATATCATTATATGCCATGTCATCATCTTTTGCATTTATAATCAATTAATTTGACTTAAGGACAAAAACACAATTTGACATGGAAATCAAATTATTATTTAGAAAATGCATGAGAACTTAGATTAAGATGACCTAAACCATATCTCACATCAAAATTGACTTGGATGTGTTTGATACACCTTAGATGTGTGTGAGATATTAGGATCATGAGTTAGGATCAAGGTGCATAGTTCTTGTACCTAGATGAGTCTAATTCAAAATGGAGGATCATAGGGAAAGCTTGTGTACAAGTCATGTACATTTAGCCCTAAGATTGTGGTCCTAAATTGAATGGTTTAAAATCATTTTAAAATTGATTTGAAAAACCTTGATGAAGCTTTTCTAGTGATAGCATTCATCATTGAGCAAGTTGATACAAAGATGGATTAACCTTGAGCTATTTCAAAGTCTTTCAAACTTTGTATCAAGATTTAAAAATGGAAGTTATCTTCGTAGAAAACTATTTTTCCATGATAATATATGTTATAAGGAATGTATCCTCAAAATTTTACAATTTTTAGAATTTTCTGTAATTTTTTAAGGGTTTCTGAATTTCGGGAGGAAAAAAATTCAGAACTCTTATCAGAGAGTTGTGGACCGATCAAAGAAGAGCCTGATCGGTCCAGAGTAGTGTGGATCGGTCACTGGACCGATCCAAGGAAGTGTGGATCGGTCTGGTGACCGATCCAGTAAAGGGCTGAGCGTGCCAAAATGCTGATTTTCGACTGATTGTCTGAAATTTCAGCGGGAAGTTGGTATTTTAGATTTCTAAAGGATTGAAACTCTCCAAGACATTGTTGGTGCAATGGTCAAGGGGGAGTTGACCTTTAGGGGGGAGTTTTACCTATTGGTCAAGCGGGAGTTGACCTTTAGGGGGAGTTTTTACTCGTCAAGATGAGTGATATGGGATGGTCACTATGTTGATTGTTGTATTTAGTATCAAGGGGGAAATTAAGGGTTTCATTGAAAGGTATGGGACTTTCATTAGGAAGAAACTCTTGACCTTGATTCACTCTTTTTGATGTGTGTCAAAAAGGGGGAGAATGTTTAGAAAATGTTCAAGGAAGAACATTGATTGGAGAACTATTGGAAAACCTAAGTTAGGTTATCGGGTTAACCTAACTTGATTATGGTTTTTGTCAAACATCAAAAAGGGGGAGATTGTTGGTGCAACCTTAGGTCAAGGTTGACCTGGTTGACCCGACTCGAGTTGACCTGACTCGAGTTGTATTTTGATGTTTGACGAGAATAGAAAAGTTGTATCTTGATGTTTGACAAGAATACAAACTTGGGAGATTGTGGGTGCAACCTTCGGTCAAGGTTGACCTGGTTGACCCGACTTGAGTTGACTTGATTCGGTAAAGTCCAAGTATGGAGACTTGGCACCGGAAAAGTCCAAGTATGGAGACTTGGCACGGAAAAAGTCCAAGTATGGAGACTTGGCACGGAAAGTCCAAGATGGGAGCTTGGCACGGGGAAAAGTCCAATTATGGAGACTTGGCACGGAAAAGTCCAAGCAGGGAGCTTGGCACGGGAAAAGTCCAAGTATGGAGACTTGGCACGGAAAAGTCCAAGCAGGGAGCTTGGCACGGGAAAAGTCCAAGTATGGAGACTTAGCACGGAAAAGTCAGCGAGGAGCTTGGCAGGAGAAGTCAGTATGGAAGCTTGGCGTGGGAAGTCGAGAGGGCTCGGTGGCTCGTTCTCCGGACTAGGTCGAGAGGGCTGGGAGCCTGCTCTGGACAGACGGTCGGAGGCAGCTCGGTAGCTCGTTCTCGGACCAGTCGAGAGGGCTTGGGAGCTCGTTCTGCGGACCGGACGTGGAAGCCTGAGAGGGCTCGGTGGCTCCTGGACTAGGTCGAGAGGGCTCGGAACTCGTTCTCGGACCGAGCAAGTCGGAGAGGGCTCGTGAACTCGTTCTCGGACTAGGTCGAGAGGGCTCGGGAGCTCGTTCTCGGACTAGGTCGAGAGGGCTGTGAGCTCGTTCTCGTGACCGGTAGGGTTTAGGGTGGGAGTTTGGATCGGCCCGTGACCGATCGATGTCGTTGGTGATCGATGCGGTGACCGATCGGTAACAACAGGTGTTTTGAATTACCGATCGGTCGGTGACCGATCGGTGTCATCTGACGAAGAAGATCGGGAGAAGAAGAGGGGATCGGTGCGGACCGATCCACTGAGTCCCTGATCGGTCCGACCGAGAGTCCGCAACTCTCGTGAAGCGTCGATCGATGCCGGGACCGATCGGCGATAGTCTGATCGGTCCCCAAGACCGATCAGGGATGTCCTGGATCGATCAGGCTATGGCCTGATCGGTCCAGGTCTAGCCGTTGAGACACAACGGCTAGATTTCTCTCTGTGTCTTCTTTGTCTTCTTCGCAGGTTCATATAAGAGGGTTTCTACAGGGAAGGGTTCGGCACTCTGGCGGCCTCTCTTTTCTTTCTGATCTTACTGCAATCAGAGCTTTGCTGAGCTCTCATTTTCTTGAAGCTTCGTGGAAGCTTCCTTCGGCTGGTTCCTGCTGTTGTAGGTGTTTCGTGAAGTTACTGCTTCATCCAGTCGACGAGAAGGCAAGCTGTGTTTTTACATTCTTACTGCCTTTGTATTGTGCTGTATCTTTGTACTCCTATCTTGCTGTTGCAAGAAGTTTGTGACGGGGTTTCTCCACCCAGAAGGAGTTTCTTTTAGCCGATTTTCCGGGGTCTCATCCACCGACGGATTGATAGGCTTCGTCCACCTTACGGACATGCCGAAGAGTAGGAGTTTCATCTCCGAACCTCGTTACATCGTCGAGTTTAAGGTTTGCTATTCTTTGTTTCATTTCTACATTGTATTTCCGCTGCGCTAACTAAAATTGTAGGAAGAAACGCGAATTTGGGGTCGGCTATTCACACCCCCCCTCTCTAGCCTCGACCGTCGATCCTAATAAAGGGGAGGTTAGCTTGGTCTTTTGAAGTGATAAAAACAAATGGTATTCATCTCTTTTTACATTGAAGGGTCAACTCATCAAGTATATTCCTCCAATACTCTTATCTTCTCATTTTCTTCATTGAATACTTTTCTTTTGCCATTACATTCTCTTCACTTGTTCTTTTTGCTTCCATTTCAATTTTTGATGATTAAATCCTTTTGATTCATGTATGCTATGTTTATAGTGTCGGAGAATTAGAAAATAAGCAAGCTTATGGTAGTGAAATGTTGTGAGTTGCATTGAGTGAGCTCCACTTATATGCAATATTGAGTATGAGAGCTAGAATAGGTAAATCCCTTGTGAGAGTGCGACTTGCTTAATTTTTCAATTGGATTGAAACTACCATACCTACTGATTATTGTTTGGATTGTGTTCATGATTGTTAGTGATCTTTAGATGATCTTACTTAAATTCCTTTTACTATATTTTAGAGATTGGTAGGGAAATTTTCTATGGAGATGATTTTTAGTTTTCTTTACTTTCACGGGGCGTTCAAGACTAAGTGTGGGGGATTTAATAACCATGATTTTACTGCATTTTTTTATTCATATATGCATGGTTTGATGTTGATTTCATAAATTAAAATCATGGTTACATCACATTTTGTGCATTGTGTGTATTTTTGGACTTAATTGCAAATTACTTTATTTTTATATTATTTGATGCTAATATTTGATTCTTATTTTGTAGGCATCAAAGGATCTTGGATTTGGATCTATTTGGACCGAAATTGGGCTCAAATCGGAGTTCAAACAAGAAGATCTAGCCATTGAGCATTATGGGCCGTTCATCAAGAATAGGACAGATCTGGACCATCCGTTGAAGATCTGGCCGATCCAACTTAATGGGGAGCAGATCTGAGCCATTGATGAAGATCCAGAAGTTTTGATGCAGATCTAAGTTCATCTAGCTATTGATCCAGCCCGACTTAATCTGGACCGTTTATTGAAGACTAGGTGGATCTGGGCCATCCAGTGATGATCTGATCGATCCAACCTATGGGAGAGTAGATCCAGACCCTAGATCAAGATCAGTACCTTTGGATCGGAGTTTAGGCGAACTTTCACCGTTGATTTAGCTCCAAATTGATCCCAGCCGTCGGTTCAGATCTGGGACAGATTCAAAACACAGAAGCTACAGTGTTTTCTAGTGTCGATCCTCCACCGCGCAGCTTCGTCCCGGCGCGCGTCTTCTTCCGGATTTCAGCCCCTTTCTCTTCTCCAATCAATCTCTAGAGCTTCAATCTCGGTGGAGAGCTTCTCGGCGGTATCATCCCGATCTTCTGGAGTCATTGGAGGATGTTCTCTCCGGTGGAATTTGGCTCGCGGCATCTCCCTGTTTCACCTCAAATTTGGCGGTGGTCCTCCAAATCTGAGCTCCGATTCCCATCAGCAACATTTGGAGGTTGTCTTCCGGCGTTGCTAAACTCCATCAGATGTCCATCCGCGTTCCACAGCTTCCCATCAGATCCAGAGACCAGATTTCCAGATTTTCATCATTTATGGGTTCCGAGATGTTCTTAGCTCGTCGGGGGTGGTCCGTTGGTGTCGTCGGTGTTCTTGAGCATTCCTTAAACTGATACGCCACTGAGATGCTCCACTGAGGTCCAAAGTTGGGTGGTCTCGACTTTGGCACTCTTGTGTGACAGCAAGAGTGTGAAGTTTGGTGAGATTGGTTGCGAGTTGGATTGGTTAGGGTTTAGTTCACTTTTATTATTGTTTTGTAACTTAGAACAGATTACTTTTATGTTTTGTTATATTTTTATGCAAGTAATTAGCGTTTCTTTCCTTGTTGAAGCTTAGTTTAATTTTAATTTGCTGCTTGGTTAAGTGTTTAGAGTTTAAATTCATGCTAGGGTTTTAATTGGTGTTGTAGATCAGATTTATTTGCATCTTGTATTTCATTCCTTAGTTTAAGAGTGTGTCAATGATTTAATCTCAATGTAGGAGTGACAATGCGTTAAGGTTTGATTGTTGGCACATAGGTAGGTTTTAGTTATGCTTTAGATTAATTTCTTTACTACTGTGTTTTCCTTTGTAGATTTATATTCAAAGCTTTAAAACCCCCAACTCCACTTACATATTAAAACCCCAAAAATAGGAATAAAAGACAACCTAGATTACATCCTACCGTTGGTTCCTCGAGAGATCGATCCTGGGCTCGTTACTACAACGTTATTGCAAAATTAAGGGGTTCAGTGGAAATACATTATCAATTTGATTAGCGGATGTGACAGACTCGCTTACCAGTGCTCCCACAAGTTTTGCATACACATACTATTGCATTAACCGTGCTTGTTTTTGTTTCCATATTCTCCAGTTTTATGGTCAGAGCATTCAGCTTTGCAGACATTAATGTAATTGCATCTACATCAAATTTTCCTGTAGCTTTAATTGGATTTACAGATGAAGAGCCTCCACATCTTTCGGATTCGCACTTATGATGGTTCTGAGCCACACTTTCAATGATGTCCTCGGCCTCATCTAGACTCATGTTCATTAGTGCCTCCCCTAGCTGCAGAGTCTAGGGGCACCTTGGTGTGGTAGTTGATGTTGTTATAAAATATATGCAGTACTAACCATTTTTTAAGTCCGTGATGTGGGCATTGTCTGAGCATATTATTAAATCTATCTCATGCTTCAAATAGTGATTTAGAGTCTGACTGTCTGAAGCTTGCTATCAAATTTCTCATATGAGCAATTTTGCTTGGATGATAAAATTTGTCCAAAAATTATTGCTCACATTGCTCCCAAGTTGATATGCTATTAGTTGGCAAGGAATTTAGCCATTGTTTAGCCCTATCTCTCAAAGAAAACCCAAATAATAGTAGTCTCACTGCCTTTGCCGGAACACCGTTCATTTTCATTGTGCCACAGATTTCATAAAAAATTTCAAGATGTTGATTCGGGTCTTCATGTGGTCCGTCCCCAAATTGGTTCTGTTGTACCATGGTGATTATCACAAGTTTTATTTCAAAATTATTGGCCTCAATGGGTGGTCTGGTGATACTAGACGGAATCCCACATGCATATGGTACTGCATAATCCTTTAGAGGTTTGTTTGCCATGTTTGAAAATTATCGTTCTTCTTGATGTCTTTGCAAGATTCTTCTTCTACGATAAGTTTTATCAATCTCAGAGTCAAAAGGTAATAGCTCTCCTGCAAAGTTAGATCTATGCATACAAAAACGATATTGCAAATTGTTCAAACACAAACTAAAGTGTTGAAAATATAAAGTGCAGAATTTGAATTGCAAAAAAAGAAATAAGAAATAAGAAATGCAAAATGAAATGGTACAAACAAAAAAAATTGAGACTAGTTTCAAGTATGAAATAGAAAAGAAAAGAAAAGTTTAGTTTAATTTAAATGATTATCGCTAATGTTATAAGCACAGTCCCCGGTAACATCGTCAAAAACTTCTTATGCAACCGCAAGTGCATGGTTTTACCATCAGTAATAAAAGATATCGAATCCATAAGGACTGGTTATAAGCACTAACGATATCTCACAAAGAATTAGCTAAACGATTGTTTAAAGAAAATAGGGTACTAAGTAAAGAAACAAGACTTAAAACAAGAAAATCAAGTGAGAAACTTGGTTTTTGTGAAAGTTCTAGGGGTTCAGTTTCATTGTGTAAAATATCGAAAAATGGCGAATAATGATAAGGTTATTTTTCAGAATTTTTAAAAAAATTTCTGGAATTTTTCGGAGACCGTATGGACACGAGTTTACGGGGATGAAAACTGGGTCCCGCGAAAGCCTGTTTAGACTACCCCGTTTTAACGAGGAAATGTTTATTTTATTTAAATCATTTCCTTTTTCTTTTTTTCTTTTCTTTTATTTTCTTTTTCTCCTCTCCCCCGCCGTTTCCCTCATTTTTCCCCCACGTGCCTTTCCTCTTCTCCTCCGCCGAACTCACCCCGTGCCCTAACCTCCTCGTGCCGACGATTTCCTTCTCCTTTTTCCCTTTATCTTCTATGACAGCAAAGACTCGCCTCCGCCCGACTCTTCTCCTCTTCATCGTCTTCATCGCGCCGGCTACCACAACCGACGCCGCTGTGCCCTAGCCCTCTCCACATCGCCCTACTTTCTATGCCCCTGTGCACCACTGTCGATCCAGCCACCGATTTCTCTCCTCTCCCGATCGCCGACTAGCCGGCCGAATTCCTCTGCCCTAGATCTGTTCCGCGTGGCCTTCACTGTGCCCTGCCGACACTGCCATCTCTCGACCCGAACAGCGTCGACCTCCTCCACGCTGTGCTCTAGTTTCAAGATGTCGAGTTCTTTCTTCCACTGATCTGGAATAGAGGTAGGGATCTCATTTACAATTTCTATTGTGGAGGGATTAACACTTACTTAGTTTTGATTTGTATGACAGATTGGGGTTTTTAGTTTACTGAGGTTGATCTTGCTTCAGTTGAGGGTTTTTAAAGGAGGAGGTTGACTTAGTCCAAGTTGTTGGCATTTGGTAAGTTTTGGATAGATAATGTTGCTGCTGGATTGTGGTTGTAAATAAATTTTATGATTGTTTCCTTGATCCTCTTTTGTCAAGGCAATGCGGAGGTTTCCAATAAGAGTAGTTGTGTTCTTCCGAGGATTCCCAGCAGTTATGATCCCTAGCTATGGATAAGCAATGGCTGTAAGCAAAGGTAAGTTCAGTGGGTACGTTTTCTAGTGATGATTTGTGTATCTCATCTTGGTATTGTGTTGATTGGGTGTTTCCTTTTTGGGATCCGAGCAATGAAGAGGTGTCCGACAAGAGCTGTGGTGTTTTCAGCAGTAGTTACATCCTTCCGACAGCAAACTTCCTTGGCTGTGGATTAACAGGAGCGGTTGAGAAGTAAGGTAAGGTGAGGGGCATTTGATACATGCTACAGATCATAGTGAATTTGGATTATTTGATTAGTTGATATATGTGTTGAATTAGGGCTAAATTGGGTAAGTTGCTATGATTGATTATGCTTATTGCAAGTCCTAATTAGAATGGATTAGTTAGAATCGATTGAGGAGTTAAATGATCCAATTAGGATTTAGAATTGGATCTGGATTTATGTTAGTTTCTCGAGGAATTGATTTAGCTAATTTATTTATATGTAATTAGCTAAATCTGGATACCATGTATTACAGGACTGATTCGAGATGAGCGTCTTGACGTTGGATTTGACTGGATTGGACCTGCTATTGGAGGCAGGTACCTTGACTTATCTTTTGATAAAGTCATGTTGATATGTTTAGTAGGTTATAACCTTTAGTAATGATTATGTTCGTCTTTTCTTCGGTTGGTCACTACCTGATCTGTTATATGCTTGTTTGCTCCCCTGTTATGCATTTTATGTTAGTACCCACATGATTGTATATATGCTCATAGAGGTAGTGACATATCATGCCTTATTGTGCTCAGGACCTAGGTTTTTGATACCTTATCTGATCTGTGTACCTTTGATTTGGTTCATTGTCCTATGGTACACATTTTATATCTATATATGGATATTGCTATGTTGTTCAGGATATTGTCATGTTTAGTGTCATGCATCATCTCGCATGATTGCATGTTGTACGATAGTCTGCTCCATTATTGTCGAGCACATCGCCATATGTACACACCACCACCCGGGTTAGTGGTATATCGAGTGTGTGGCATTTGGCTCCGTTGGTGCAGTGACTCGGTAGCCGCGCAGTTCTACTCTATTCGCTCACCTGGTTTAGTGTAGCAGTGGTAGCCGGCAGCGGTTGGACTCTGTTTGGCTCCGTTGGTCCGCTCATGGGTAGTGTGATGCAGCGTGGTAGCCGGCAGAGATTCCTCCCCGTCATCGTGTACCGGGAGAGAGCATTGAGCTCCCCATTTATGATTTGGGATAGGAGAATAAGTGTACTCGATAGATCCCGTCCACTCGCCACCATCGAGTAGTAATGTGGCAGAGTGTGGTTGTCAGCTCTACCCACTCGGCCTCACCATGTGTGAGATGGTCGAGCGCATCGGGGTGACCCGCTATCTTGGAATCATACGATTTATGATTAATCGATTATATTCACGACTTATACGTCAGATTGGATGGATCGTATGTTTGACGTCATACAAGATTTATGATACTCTCGACGACCGACTATTCGATAGAGGCCCCGTGAGTACAATTCTCTTGACCTTTCTATGCATTTCGACTTTTGTCCAGAGATGTACTCCATAGTTATTATCGTTATAGCTTACTACGCATGTCAATATCGCCGAGTTGTTGAACTCACCCCACGGATACTATTTTTCGGTACCAGGTTGTTTATGGAGTTGCTTGGAGTATCCTACGGTCCCCACGTCACAACAGAAGATCTATCTCCGTTTTTGTTTATTTATATTTTGATATATATGAATTTGTGTATTTAGCTTTGTGTTCCAGCTTTGTTCCTGGAGTGTTGTTTTATTGTGTGGTGTAAGCCTAGCCAGCTAGCAGTCTTCGTTTATAGTTGTATGTGTTGTCTATTGGATTTCCGCTGTGATTGGTTTTGAACCGACAAGGACAGATTATAAGCACTAATGTTGTATCATGTAGAATTAGCTAAACAATTGTGTAAAGCACATAGAGTACTATGTATAAATTCAAGACTTGTCACCAGAAAATCAAGTGAGTAACTTAGTTTTGTGAAAGTTTTAGGCGTTCAATTACATTGTGATATTCATCAATATAACATGATTTACCAATTCACATCCTCAATCCACATGCATATGTAGGAAGTTGTCAGTTCTCCCCTACAGAGGACAACCGACAAGGGATTTTGATCAACACCATTAGTAATCGAATAGGTATGATTCCTATGAAGTCCGTTAACGAGATCTGCCTGTCACTAGCATCCCTCGTTCATACAACATAGAAACACATGAACAACTCAACATACATAGAGATGATGGTGATAATTGCATTCAACCATCCCACTTCCTCGTGAGGACCTACTTCACCTTTCAAGATAATACCCTAGACGTTTGTTAGCGGGATCTGCCTGTCACTAGCGTCCCTCAATCATACAATCTAGGTTATCCCTCTACAAGATCCAAAAGCACATACAAACATCCAATCAAACATGATAATTAAGTCCAAACACAGGAATTCACATAAGATCGAATAGATACAAAGCATGATAACATCATTTGGATAGGAAATTGGCATATCCATGAGTTCTTACATCAAATTATACCACAACTACTCCCTTAATCCTAAAACAAAGGATATACTCCATGGCACTAAGATAGAGATCCAAAGACATATAGATCACAAGCATTCAAATCCCAAATTAAAGAGAAGAGAAGAGAAATGTTTATCCAATGACGTTGAGTGATCTTTGGATCTAATCTAGAGCTTTCGGAGTTGATGCGGAGATGAAGATGATCTCGGATCGTCGGATGAAGGTCGAAGAAAGTGAAAATCAGCACCAAGATGGATCTTCCCAAAGGGAGAGCCTTCCTTCCCTAAAATGGGGGAGAAACTCCCTTTTATAGAGCTGGGCACAGGCACCACACGGCCCATGACACGACCATGTGGATTTCACACGGCCTCCTTCTTTCTACTATCTGCTAGGGTGACATGGTTGTGTGGGTCACACTGCCGTGTTCTGCTTTGGCTCTGGATGGGATAAAGGGCTGTGTGAATTCACACGACCGTGCTCTTCTTCTATTCTGCTTTGGCCACATGGTCGTGTGGAAGTATTGCTTCGTGTGATCTACATGGCCGTGTGGATCCACACGACCATGCTCATGTTGTTGATGTGGTGATACATGGGTTGTCTGCACCACACGACCATGTCATTTCCTCCTTGCCACACGATTGTGTGGATTCACATAGCCAATATCGGTTGCCTTCGTTTGCTATCCGGATCAACCACGAACTCCATTTTCTCTTCGAATTTAACTCCTGTCAACAGAAAATGCACAAAGAGAATATCTCCAAACAACGAAAAATAATTATGCTGAAAGTAAGACAAGGGGTATAAAAATGCATAGGTAAGGTATGCGTAAAGTATGTGAATGTGTGTCAAAATATGTATAAAAGTATATATAATCTACGCACATCAAATAGTTGCTACAACTATGCAGTAGCTACTATAGCGGTACAGTAGATGCTACAACAATACAATAATTGCTTCAACAGTGTAGTAGCTGCTATAATACAGTAGGTAACTACTATAACGTGTAGCTATTATTTAGTAGCAGTTACACTTTTAAAAATCAGTACCACGATGATTATTGTATACAATTATAGAAGAGAGAAATGAAAATTTTATTTTAGTTTAAGAAGAAAGAAAGATAAATTATTTATATTAATTTAAAATGAAAGAGAAAAATTATTGAAAAAAACATAAAAAATAGAAAACACGCTGTCACGGACGAAGTCTGCAACATAACGTCTACAGCATGGTGACTAGGTCTTACACTACACACCCCCGTGGGCATTCCACATGGGCGCCTTAGTGAAGCTGGGCGCCCAATGTGGGTGCCCAGCATATGCTCATCCTAACCTAATCCAACTTCTATTCTACGCCAATCCAACTTCAATTCTACCCTCAAATCTTCTTCATCATCTCTTTACCGCCATGCTATTCATAGCTCCCCCCAAATCATCTCATCACTGCATCCCTAAATGAGAGGAGTGGAGGAGCAACCTCGTACGCACTTTTCCTTCCCTTAGGCGTTCTTGAGGCTTCTGTCAAGGAGACCAACTCCCTCATTATCCTACCTCACGATCATTGCCACTCATTGCACCTGCATTTTTCTTGATGATCTCAGAAACTTCAAAGAACATGCCCAGTACAAGATGACCTAATAAACCCATCTTGATCGTTTCAATGATACATCTATCCTATTTGATACCTGTGATCTCCTATATCTACCAGCATATTTCCTTATCCATATCCTACTGATAGCAATCTTATTTCCGTTCATCATATAATTATGGTATATTTAGATATATGATTCTTCTGCCACATCCATTTTAATCTCTCCTTACCATGTCAGATTATAACTAATACAATTGTTAAGAAATGAAATATTAGAGATCTCACAATGGAATTTGCCGATCCAATCTAATGGGATAAAACTTGATTGTTGCTATTGTCACTATGGAATTCAACTGAACAAGCATTGGAAAAGCTCTTGAGAAGCACTATATGCAAGAAGCAGTAACCAATTTAAATAAACTCATTATCTTGATTAACAGGCAGGACCTCAAGTAAACAAGCTAGGCATGCTTAGCAAAATTTTATGCATTAAACAATAAAAACGTGATTCAGAGATACAATAGAGTTAATATGGTATGTCAAACCTGAAAACTAATGTTCTTCACCTTAACACAGACATCCAGTGACGCAGCAGGGCTTAGCACATTTTGGTAAATGACATGCATCTGTACACCTAGAGCAGGACCAGACACATCCACAAGAATACTCTGGGCAGGAGAGTTTGGGAAAGGAACAGCAGGAACTGGAGCATGAAGGCCTAGAGCTACAGCAGCACCATTTTCGAGAGCAGCATGGTAAGAAGCATGAAGGTATCCAGCCACTGCACCATGAGCAACCACAAGGTTTTTGGCAACCCCTAAGTTTCCAGCCACAACATTGTTGATCACAGCATGAACTGGAACATGATGGCTTACAATCACAGCAGAAGGATCGAGCACGCCACAAATTTGAGCATGATGTGTTGCAGTCACAGCAACACGGTTTATCACCGCATGAACAAGAGAAGGATGGCCGACATGTTCTCAAGCAGGAACTACTCAAACAATGACATCGTCTTTTGAAGAAACACACATCTGAGCAGCTGCAGCATGTGCCATAACTACCGCACTGAGTTTTTGGGCAACTGCAGCATGTTGGGATGCAACTGCAAGGCTTTTTTAGGCAGCAAGTTCCATTGCAAGTGCAAGGATCTTTTGAGCAGCTGCAGCATGTTGGACAGGTGCTAGGAACTTTTGAGCAAATGCAGCATGTTTCACCAGAACTGCAAGGAACTTTTGAGCATTTGCTGCAGGAACTGCAGGGAGTTTTTGAGCAGCTGATGCATTTTATGCCACAAATGCAAGGAACTTTAAGGCAAACACAACATGCTCCAATGCAACTACAGATAGACTTTGAACAACTACCGCATGCTTTGCTGCAGCTACAAGTAACTCCTGAACTACTGCAGCAACGTCTGCATGACATATCATGACAACATTGAGAGATTGGACATCCACATTGACAACAGGTGCAAATCTGTGAACAAGAGCAGCTTGGTCTTTGCAGCCCAAGCGCACACCCACTGAAGCAGCAAATCCATGAGAAATCGAAGCACAATTTAGACCTGAGATAGAAAAATAATGAAACTTATTATGAGGTAAAGAAAATGAATCAACAATCTTACAGATGTTATCCTATAAAAATTTGTATCAATATCATAGTAGTAATTTTCGCATCATCCCAGCACTAAACTTGTTGAAAGGCCTTCAGAGTATGATGCTAACAGCTTCGTAGTCTATAATATATTTTGCAGCTAATTAAAAAAAGCATGATATGATCAATTAAAAGATTTAACAACAAGGTAAAAGTCTATCCTACAAGTGGGTCACAAGTAACAGGATCTTAACTAAAACAAAAAGGATCTAACAAATTATACAATTAATCAAATAATTTTGGTGATGTTAGTTTCAAAGCAAGTCTTGCAGTTAGCATGAACGTTTACAGTGAACATGAATGCCACTGAACTTTCTAACATCAATCTTTATTCTAATAGAAAAAGATTTACATGTGGTCACTTTCACATTACATGAATCTTCGAGAAGGCGTATTCATAAAGTACCAAGGTACATTGTCCAGCTGATATCCTCCCTCTAGGTAACATTAGTATTTTTCAGTAGCAACTAGCAACAAAATGTGAATTTTCAAAAAACATAGTTTCTTTGATCCTACTATAATTGCCACGGCTTGCTTATGATTCTCACTGATAGTAATACAAAGAACAAATAAAATAAAGAAATATCCAATATAAAATATTGATGCCTCAACAGTTAACAAGAAGCCATAGTAACTTAAACTATCTAATAACATAGGAGAAGGCCAATCTTTCCCTTTGCAAACTAACTTAGGTTTATTCTCAGCTGTTTGGGTTAACATAGGCAACCTATGATTGGGAGTTGTAAACTAACAGCATATATTAATTGCATGAAGAACTGATAAATGTCAAAAGAACTGAGAAAGTACCCAAGCCATCTCCACAAGCAACAAGATCTTTGAATCTTCGTATTTCTAGTTGACAGAAAAGCATGGATGTTATGAATTTTTACATAAAATGTAAGTATATAACAGGGGAAATGGAAGAATCATACATAGGCACCATGGGATCAGGTTTTGTCCCTACAAACTCGTTGACCCTGAAACGCATGATATATACAAGTTAGGACTCCGGTCAACAAATGCTACAGAATATTTAAACAATGCAATTGTACAAATGCAAGGTAAGAAGCCATTTTAAGCCATGTAAACTAACAGACCATAAAAATATATCAATAGCAGTACCTGTTTTTCAGGGTGATATTCTGTCATGATCAAAAGAAAGCTAGAAACTTCACAATTGTTTTCTGTCAACCATCCCGTAAGTTTAAAAAAGAAAAGAAAATTTAGGCCAGGCTATATAGGAATTGGGGAATCGGGCCTGAACCCAGACTAGAAAAAACAGCCACAGGGAAATAGATTTTAAAGGAGATACCAAATGCCACAAACGGGATACAAACTCTTCACTCAAATATCTTTAAGCTATAAAATCAGAGAGGAATAAGTTTATGATTTCAAGTATAGAAAGATGAAGATGGTAAATCTATACATTCTCAAAGATTTTACAGGATGTGTATCTATGGGTAACCTACATTGTTGCTTTCTCAATCACAGAAGGGAAAAAACAGAGCAATGTGGAAGACAAAATAAGTAGATCATACTCTTTGCAGCATCTGGACACAGGTTGACTTCCTTCAAGAGATTGTAATTCCTCCTGTTTGAATAAAAAACAAAACAATAGAATTGTGCCGGACAAAGATCAAACAGACAGCACAACAAAAATAACCACCAACTATAGTTTGCAGGTTCATGCTGTAAGAGTAACAATAACATCAAAACTATACAGTAAGCATATGGTTAGAAATCGGTAGATCTTCAGCTGTAATGTTGATATTACAAAATCTAGGAATTGAAATACATATAATGTAGTCGTAATTTGGAGGGCAAAATTTTTTTTAAAAAAAAAACACCATTCAACAAAAAGAAAAAAAAAAAAGGAAAAGGCAACTAAACGGATATAACATCTATAGGTTGCATTCTGGTTTACAGGCTGCAACATCAAGTTCCTGGAGAACATTTGTCGGAAGCCTAATCAGGTATGCACCGAAGAAAAAAAAATGTCACCAAGCACAGTCCCCCAAATAGTTTAGGCTGAAGACATGTGGATCCGTTTCAGAAGCCACCTCAGCAACTTTTCCTATTAAAAAAATCTTCTTTTTCGTTTCGTATTGGCTTAATGCCCGTCTTGCTTGACAAAATCGAAAATCTTTGGCATCCATTCAATTGGATAAGACTTTTTTTCCCTCAGTTTTGTGTGTAGGTAGACAAGCCCCTTCTCTTTACCTATTTTGCTTATCAATTTCCAATTCTCAAATCAAATGGTAGGAAAAGAAGCGTCCAAGAATCCAAAAGAAGAAAAACTAAACCACCAAGGGTTCCACAAATTAGTCAACAGAAGCCTCCCAGCAACAAAAAAGATGAATGATTTGCTAGAATTACCTCAATAAAGCCGATCTCGCGGTTCAAGATCTGGAGTTGGAGCTGCAGCCTCCGTCGGCCACAGAGGTCTGGGTACCTGGGCGGCGACTTGGGGGAAGGTGCGACCACCACCACCGGCGGCGGCACGGTCGGCTCCATGGTGACGCTATGCAGATCCGCAGCGCTGGAAATGGCCTCGCCCGAAAAGACGTGCGCGCATTAGTAGTAGCTAGCCATAGGAATGGGAATGGGAATGGGATCGCGACGCAAGCAGGGGAGACACTGCCTGCGCGCGCCGCAGGTGGGGCATAGCGTGGTACGCGGTGGAGGACGGGAATCCGAGAGACGGTGAAGGGTCGCTTAGCGTCACCGGCGCAGCACCCGAAGCGCGATCCGTGGGCGTGGGCGTGGAAATAATAGCGTCGCTGACACCAGCAGCTGCTCTGCTTCTACAGCAGCAGTTGCCAAACCAGGCGTCTTCTTTTTTTTTGCTTTTTTTTTCTCGATCAATAAATCCATCGATCATTCTTGTAGTTGGATCACTGACACCGCTGCAACCCACAATTTCTACCCCGATTTTGATCGCAGTACGGCGGCAGCGTGTGGTGATGAGCAAAAGCCTGCAAGCGTGGCACTCTTCTGAGTGCTCATACGTGTGTTCGGTGGCGTTGCCATTGACGCCATTGGCAGCAGAGCGAGCGAGAAGCAAGGAGGGAAGAAACGGGGATTTGAAAAAAAAAAACAAAAAAAAAAAGAACGTAGCGCCGTACTGCTCACCGCACGTGACATCCACACACTGTGGGGGCCGCAAGGCTCATCACTGACTCATCTCTTCCCCCACCTCCATCCTCCGCATTCATTTCTTATTCCTCCTTCACTGAAAATTATCCTTACAATTATTTTCAATTAATACATATTAATTAAAATAGAGATGTTTCCCGAGGTTTATTCAAGCGCCTGAATTATCAATAAATAAATAAATAAAATAAAATAAAAAATAAGAAAGTCCACCACTGACACAACTTTCTTTACAATTGCCAAGTAGTCTACTCTAAAGAGCTTAACCTACAAATACGATTGTTTTTTCTTATTTCTTTTTTATGTTTATAGCATATAAATCAAAACTAATTTTGGATGCTTCCGGAACCAGATTTCCTCGGTATCCTTGCATTGAGACCCAACTAGCCAGGTATATTATCGAGTAAAAACGTCTTAGTTTAAGATGTAATGGTAAGAGATGGGATTGGATGGGATGAACTCCTTGAATAATAAAAATTTAAATTTTATTTATGACATATTACAGATGAGGAATTAACAAAAATTTATGAAGCGTCCCTCAAGATCAAGATCTGTTTTTAAATTTATTTTGATATCCAATAAAAAATTAGATCGAATTTGAAGAAAGTTTCTTCAAAATTAATAGAATCATCTAAATTGAATATCTAAATTAAAAAATCTCTAAAATTTTAAAGAAAATAAATAAATAATATCGAAATCTGTTTCGTCTACCCGAAGTGGAAGCAGGTGACCCAAGAAAGAAAAACTGCATTGGCGTTAATGTCTCTCTCCCTCTCAAAGCATTTCGCCATCGCCACCCACGAGGGAGGATGGCCGGCAGCCCCGGCACCCGGCAGCGGCAGCGAATCGATCGTCTTGGGAGCGCGGCCCGCTCTCCAACGTGGCCTCGGGATGCCCGCGCCACCGTGGGCCCCGCCGAGGACTATATGTGGGCCAGGTCGGTCTGACCTCCGTGGGTGTGCCTCGGGAGTGGGTAAATGAGTGAGATCGGAAGCGAAGAACAAGCGGCAACGTGTGATGAGATGTCGGGAAACGTGCACCGCATAGGGTTTTAGGCGCGCCGAGGTACGACATGTGTCTTATCGGCGCGTGGCGTGTCGGTGCGGGGTGTTCGTGTTCTTATTCTACTAGTGGAAAGGTTTTGACTCGATAATCACCCTACGACGTGGGTTTTATTGGGAGGAGATCGAGGTGGAGTTCCAATTCTGGCGAGTGAACCAATCGGAGGAGTTGGATTCTGATGGCTGGAGGACGAGGTTACAGGATTCGCCCTAGTAATTAAACTAATGAGCCCTTAAAACCTTTACAAGACTTTATTATGGAATTGCCTATTTGTGTTATTTTATCCTCGAGAGGACGTCCGGACGTTATCAAAAGTGTTCATGCTTACGTTTCTCCAAATTGTTTAAGCTAAATATTTTAGTAAGACTTGGTGCATTCAAGTCCACGAAGCAAAGTCACCGATTCTCGTATTAAAAAAATTCATTATATTGATTTTAATACTTTTCATAGTTTGACAACATCATCTATTATTTATAAAAATAATTAATAAAATTATAATTATTCTATTAAAATTTAATATATTTTTTAGAAAATAAAATAATTTTTTTAAACTTACAACAAATTATATAAATTAATGACTTAGATACTTTTTAATAAAATTAAATTATGAATTATGTTATTTTCCTTAATTAAAAAGAATTTGACCTGCTTGAGAAGGTGAAGATGCTATGAAGTGGAGATGCCTTTTTAATTGTCATTTTTATGCTAATGTGTTCCTTTTTTTATATATTATTCTCCTCCATTTAGGAGAATATGACTCCTTGTGAGTTATTGAATTTTCATATTGGATTATCTTTTTTTATGCAAGGAACAATTGCTTTGATAACTCGAAGTTAATAGGATGAGAAGGTTGTGTCACCGTTGGGAGTATAAAGGGAAATACTAACGGTACGTGACCTATAAGCAATTCAACAAATAAAGAAAAATGCTTGAATGCCCCTGATAGGATAGTAAGCTTTCAATATTAAAAATTGGATTAATATTTAAATAAGTAGGCAAATTAACAATATATGCATTAGTATTAATTTTTCTTATAATTTGAAAAGAACCGTGCTCATGATTTTGTTTTTTTTAAGGAGCTTTTAGGAAAGTACTTGGGGTGACCACATAGTCTCATACATTAATTTTACAATGTGAAATTTAAAAGGCTCATTAATCGGTACAACCTTTCTCCTTCAATTACATGGATCTCGACTATTGAGCTTAGTAAAACTCCCTACTTAGATAAATAAGAAACGGTAAGTAAGACAGATAGACTAACAAGTTAATGAGCTTTTGACCCATACATGATTTTGAATGTACTATAATTGGTAGATTAGCGGATTGAGTTGTTGTGAGCAAATCTAGCAAGCGGAAGGTTCGCTAAAAAAACCCTTGATTTAGGGATGAAATATTTTCATCCTAAATTTACAATAAATTTTGCAATAAAACAATAAATCGTTGCTAATTAGTAATGAATTTTACAACGAAATAGTTCTGTAACACCTGTAAATTTTCTTTCCTCCAAAAGAGCAAAAAAAAAAAATAATAAAAATAGAAGAAGAGAAAAGAAATAAAAAAATATATACATAAATGGAAGGTTCCCTAAAAAAACCCTTGATTTAGGGATGAAAATTTTCATCCTAAATTTGCAATAAATTTTGCAACAAAATAATAAATCATTGCTAATTAGTAATAAATTTTGTAACGAAATAATTCTATAACACTCGTAAATTTCCTTTCCTCCAAAAGAACAAAAAAAAAAAAAAATTGAATAAGAGAAAAGAAATAAAAAAATATATACATAAATGACCCGGGCTGGAATTTGAACCCTACACCCTTAATTTAAGATTAATTTAAGTAGTCATTAGGGTAGTGGTAAAGCATCACACTAAAAATATGAAATTATTCATTATATGTTGACTATGGGTGAAGAGATGTTTCAACTTCCACTTAGTATAAAAGGGGAAGGGAAGAGAAGAAAACCTAACTTTTCATTTTCTTTTCTCCTCCCTAGCCGAAATCTCCTCTTCCCTCTTCTTAGTTTTCGGCCAAGAACCCTTGGGTTTCGAGGTTCGAAGTTCTTCAAGAGGAGAATCTAAGAGGAGAGTTTTCACAAGGATTAGTACGCGCAGGAAGGGTGACTTGGAGATTTAGGCGTACAAGAGAGGATTGTCTTCCCTACGCCCTAAATAGTAAGATCTAACGAAAGGATGTAAGTACTACTCACCTGTAGTATGAGTTACTTTGCTAATACATGTTGTGAAATGTTTTTATGCATATTAAAGAAGATACAAGTTGTTGATATGTTTTTATGCATGTTAAGAAGATACATGTTATGATATGTAATATGCCCTCTGAAGTTTTGGGATTAAGGGCATGTTTAGAGTATTTTGAATTGCTTCCCATTTAGTTTTGGGACTAAGAAGCATATTCAAGTGCCCTAGAGTGCTTCCCTATAAGTTGTGGGGGATTCAACGCACATAAGGTGCTTGTTTAAATGACAAGTGTAAGTATACGAACGTAATATGTAAAAGAAAGTATTTTACTTTAAAGTGGCGTGTACTGGACACAAGGTCCATGGGTGGGCTCCTAGATCGCCCCTAGGCCCCTAAATCGCCTAATAGTACCTTAATAGGTTTGGGATTAGATACCTTGAATCTTATTAAGGATGCGCGCAAAGTGGTACAATGTCGGGCCCAAGCAAGTTTATTATTATTTTCACTAGTTATGTAATATAAAATTTCCAAACTTCGTTAATTATCTTAGTAGAAGCCTTCTTAAATTTGAGAACCTGAGTTATGAAGTGTAGCATGGATGAACTCTATAATATGGCAAGATTTATGTTTCCATTGCATGTTTACCTTGCTAGAATGGTTTTAAGTTGATGTTTTGCATGATAAACCTATCTAAAAATGCATGTTATGTAAAGATTTCCGAATTATGCATTTTAGCGTGAAGTATGGTCAAGTGCGAGTTTTGTGTTTTCCCCAAGCAGTTTTGAAAGTATGTTCCTTCCTTTATGCTTGTTTTGTGAGTAGATGGTACTTACTAAGCATTTGCTTATAGATTTGCATTTTCTTATACTGTAGATAAGGGTAAAGGAAAGCTCGAGTAGGAGGAGGCAGCAAGAGCAGTGTTTTGTGTGTGTGTGACGGAACAGTGGAAGAAAATCTGGGAACTTGTTATTGTTTGGAATATATTAGAACTTGATGCTAAAGTATTTCCTTTTCTCCGCTCTATATGAAATACTATCACTAGTTGCTTAGGATGAATTTATCAGTTTGGCAGTAATTAGAGTGGCAAAGATAAGTACAAAGAGGAGAACAACCCTTTTTAGGGAGCAGGGTGTGACCCCCACACAGCCCGTGATACGGACGTGTGGATTCACATGGCCTCAGACCTCTCCCTCTCGGCCAAGGTGACACGGTCGTGTGGATTCACACGGCTGTGCACCTCTCCCTCTCGCCCGAGGTGACACGGTCGTGTGGATTCACACAGTCGTGCATCTCTCCCTCCCGGCCAAGGTTACACGCCCGTGTGGATTCACACGACCGTGAATCTCTCCCTCTCGGCCAAGGTGACACAGCCGTGTGGATTAACACGACCATGTACCTCTTCCTCTTGGCCAAGGTGACACAACCGGTGGATTCACACGGTCGTGCACCTCTCCCTCTTGGCAAAGGTGGCACGGCCATGTGACCCTCACATAGTCATGTATTGCCAAGGTGACATGGTCGGTCATCGCTACACGGCCAGGTCTTGCTCCTTCTCGGGCAAGGCTACACGGTCGGTCAGGGCCACACGGCCCAGACCCGCTCGAAGCTCTAGACTCCCTTCCAGCTCTGCTTGGCTCCAAGTCACGTCCTATCAGTCGGAACAAGTTTAGAGTAGATCTCTGGACTGAGCAGTATATAATAAGTAAGAATGTCAAAATTTAGATATGAAAAGAGTAACGCCTGTCTTGTAAGGTAAGGATAAAAGGGTGGGTGGTTACAGTTTGGTATCAGAGCAAGTTCCATCCTTCCGCCACACACATCAAGCATTGATCCTGCAGCTTTCAAGTAAGAAAGTACCTTCTCACAACTTTTATGCATTCTATTTCTGTTATGATTAGAACTGTTAGTAAGACTAAGCATGCTTATACATGAAAGTATTAAGGGCAGCAAGTAAGAATGATGATGGGCTGACGTTGTTAACATTCCGCAAGTGTACGAAAATGTCGTAAGTAATAATAAAAGATATCGTATCTACAAGGACTGGAATAAGCACTAAAGATGTCTCAATGCGAATTAGCCAAACAACTATTCAATTTTTTTTCAAAAGACTAAGTATGACTATGAAATGTAAACAAGAAATGAAAAAATAAGAAACAAGAATAAGGGTGATGATAAAGGAAATGTTTTAGGAGTTTTGGTTTCTTTGTAAGGATTATTCCATGTAAATGATCTACCAAATCTTATTCCTCAATTGTCATCATTTGTAGAAGATTGTCGGTTCTCTCTTGCAATAGACAACCGGCCTAGAATTGAAATCTATACCTAAATGTGATCAATTAGGAATGAACCTATGTTGTCCTTACATGGGCTTGCCTGTCACGTGTGTCTCTCGGATAATCAACATACGAATTCATCACTCATCAACCACATCAAGATATAAAGATTAATACACATAATCTATCCTACCTCCTTGAATTATCCTATTTCACCCTCAAGATCGTTCCTCAATCATCCTTACACGGGTATGTTCCTGTCACGAACGCCCCTCGGAAAATCGAATGAGATACAATCTCTACAAGATCCACAAGATATCCAAACATCCAATCAAGCATGGTAATTAAGCCCTAATCACAACAATCCATACAAGATAGAATGAATACAAACAGGGCAAAATCATAGAAATAGGAAATTGGCATATCCATAAGAGTTTTACATCAAATCATCCTTACAATTACTCCCTCCATTCTAGAACAAGAAATCTACTCCATAAAATAAGGAAAGGAACCCGAAGAAAAGAAGATTACAAGCATTCTTAATCCCCTCAAATCCAAGAAAAGAGAGAAAGAAACTTATCTATAAAGAACAACGTCTTCGGATTCAATCCTTGCTTTCCCAGAGTTGATTCGGTAAAGATCCGCAGTTAGATCGCTGGAAATCCCTCCAAGATTGGCAAGGAACGCACCAAATCTTGTTCCCCCCAAAAGGGAGAACATCCCCTTTCAAATGAGGAAGAACCCCTTATATATAGGGGGAAATTTGGGTGCCACACGACCCCAAGACCTGGCCATGTGTGGGGCACGGCCTGGTTCACTCCCTTCTCTGCCTGTCTCACACGGTCGTGTGGTGCACATGACCATGACATGCTCTGCCTCTGCCATCCTTGCACGCCCGTGTAGATCTACACGGTCTGCACTGCCTCTAGTTCTGGTACTCCTGCACGGCTGTGTCTGGGACACAACCATGTTCTTCTCCTACTCTGTCAATGTTACACGGCCATGTGGATTCACACGGTCATGTCATTCTTCTCCTCTGGAAACATTACACGGTAGTGTGGCTCACATGACCATGTGGAGCTCACATCCCCTTGCATGGCCCTTGCACACCCCTTGTCATGGACCTTGTCATAGCTCTAAATGGCAATGTTTCATTTCATCATCTTTTACACCATCAAGATGGGTTTTTCTCTGGTTGAAGTCTTCATCAGAGTTGTAGATCTTGAAGTTATCTACAAATCAGTATAAAGAACAACCCAAAAGTCCAACCGAGCACAAAGTTATACCCATTTTACTTTTGGTCTGCAGTGCTAGAAATCTCACATGGCCTGCACACGGTCGTGTGATGTTCACACGACCTCAACATGCCCCCCACATGGCCTTGACATGGCCGTGTGGGTGCCACACAGCCAGAACATGAAGAAAACTTAGTTTTGCATGCCCGTGTCACTCTAGAAGCTCTCGATTTCATTTAAACTCCGTTTTTGCTCTAAATCATGTCCTATCAATCAAAATAACCAAAGAGTAGATCTCCAAACAAAATATAATGGAATTATGACATTATAATGAAATAGGGTGCAATAAACATAGATTTTGCGCATGAAGTACAAGTAAATGTGCATAAAAGTATGTATAAAAGTGTATATAATGTTGGGGCAATTTCCATTGGTCAAGTTTGACCAGTTTGACTAAGCTTGAGTTGAGTCAAACTTGAGTCTGAATTTGAGTTTTGATGTTTGATAATATATGGAGATTGCTGGAGCAATCATCTGGTTGTAGAGATGGTCAAAGGGTTGACTAGGTTGATGAGAATACAAGTCAAGTAGGTCAAGGTTGACAGGACTCGACTGGGAAAGTCCTAACTAGAGGTTAGGCGTATGGAAGTCTTAACTGGAGGTCAGGTGTATGGAAGTCCTAACTGGAGGTTAGGCGTATGGAAGTCCTAACTGGAGGTTAGGCATATGGAAATCCTAACTGGAGTTTAGGAAGTGGTGGAAGTCCTAGCTGGAGGTTAGGCAAATTGGAAAGTCCTAGTGAGGAGCCAGGCAACTGAAAGTCCAAGTGTGATCTTGGCTAAGGAGAAAGTCCTGGTTAGGAGCCAGGCAAGTGGAAAGTCCAAGTGTGATCTTGGCAAAGGTTGTAAGTTCAAGCATGTGGTCTTGGCAAGGTAAGTCCTAGTGTGACTTGGAAAGGAGAACTCGATAACTAGGATGAGGTCGAAGGAAGCTCCTGAAGGCAAGGCGTGAAGGATGGGAGATATCTGAGGGACGCAAGGCTGATGGAGGAGGATAGAAGGCAAGTTCGAGGTTAGTCGGGTGTGGCCAAATACTAGGCATGGAGACCCAACAGGTCAGAATTGACTAGGAGTTGGGTTGGAGATTTTGGACTTGGGTTCGAGTCAAGTCCAGGATAGTCAATCGATCGGGCGATCGATTGAACCAGAGTCCAATCGATCAGTGGATCGATTGGAGTGTGCTGCGATTGTGAAAAGTCCCAATCGATCGACCGATCGATTGGGATATGAAATCGCGAGCACAGAAGCTTTCCCAATCGATCGGGCGATCGATTGGGCAGGGGAGTTCTCGCCGATCGCGAGAACACAAAAAGCTTCTGAATCGATCCACTGATCGATTCAGATGTTCCCAATCGATCGGTCGATCGATTGGGATTCGACCGTTGGGCAGGATGCAGGTGATGGACGACTGCGATGAAGCGGTGCTGACGTGGCAATCGATTGGGGATGGATTGGATCGATTGGGAGCACTGTTTAAAGCCTTGGCAGAGCGTTTTCTCTGTAGATCTTTTACGATCTTTTCCTGCAAGCTCACAGTGATTTTTCAGCGATCTTCTCTAAGCTTCTCCGCCAGTTCTTGAAGGCTCTTGGGGTGCATCCCCAAGGTTCAAGAGGCAACAATAATCAACAAGTAAGCAAGAAGAAGGGTGTATTTCAGTTGTATTTTTGTATCTTCTTCTTGTGTGAGTGTTGTAGTGTTGTGTGTGTTTGTACGAGGCTTCTCCGCCTCCGGCTGCAACCGAGAAGGAGTTGTTTACTAGTGGAGAGTGCTTGAGTGTGTGGATCCTTGGATTAGTCATCTCTTCTTGAGGTGGATACCAAGTAAATCTGAGTGTTAGCATGGTGGTTGTTTTTGTCTTTGTATTCCACTACACATCATCAAGACGAAGCAAGCACAAGTGCGCGATAAACCGCTATTCACCCCCTCTAGCGGACACAAAGATCCCAACAATTGGTATCAGAGCGAGGTCGCTCTTCTACGGACTAACCACCAAGAGAGCAAGAAGCTAGAGGAGGAAGAAGATGGATTTGGAAGGACCACTCGGATGGGACATCCGGATTCCACCTCCATACGATAAAGAAGATTTTAGTTCATGGAGGAATTGATTGGAGATTTGGTTCCAAATGGATTGGAACCAATGGGTGGTCTTGGTTTGAAGCTCTAATGGATAAAAAGGGTAAACACCTCCGACCTCGACATTGGACCAAGGAACAAAAGGAGCAAGCGGAGGCGGATAAGAAGGTAACAAAAGTTTTGTTAAATTTATTACCTTCTAATATCATTGTGAGTGTAGGTGAATGCACAAGTGCATGTGATCTTTGGAAAAGATCATTGCCTATCATAAAGACCCGTCACAATTATAAGGAGTAGAGGAGTCCAAGGAGAAGGGCTCATTGGTCCAAAAAATGAAGGATCAATCCGATGTTGACATAAGGTCAACATTCAAGGAGAAGAAGGAAGAGGAGGAGGAAGAAGAAGATGAGAGATCTTCTACATCTTCAAGAGAGGAAGAGGTGGAAGTATCCATATCTTCAAGAGAGGAAGAGGTGGAAGTATCCACATCCTCAAGAGTTGAAGAGGTGGAAGCACCCACATCCTCAAGAGGAGAAGAAGAAGATGATGATGCTACCTCCACAATTCAAGCTACATCAAATGGAGAATCAAGCATTATCTCTACAAGCAAAGGTATAGAAACTTCAATTGTAAATAACAAAAATCATATCAATTGTTTTGAGTGTAGGGAGCATGGGCACTACAAGAGCAAGTGTCCCAAGTTGGCCAAGAAGAAGAGCCAAATAGTACCCAAGGGCAAGGAGAAGCCTAAGGAGACAATCCCTACAACAAAAAAGAACAAGGAACAGATTGTATGTTTCTTATGTAATCAAAATGGACATTATCGAAGTCAACGCCCAAAGGGGAAGAAGTAGGTCAAGGTCAAAGGAGGAAGCACAAATCTATGGAGAGCTTCCAAGGTAAAAACCAAGGTATCATTTAATGAACCTATTCCTTTGACATATGATAAAAAGTATGCTAGAAATAACTTTTATCATTTTGATGCTAATTATCATGAGAATAGGAGGCATGATGGCTTTAAGGACAAATATATCCCTCCTCGTGCTAGATTTACCGCACCTAAGGTTAGGAAGGTAGATAACTATTTAGGCAATAACTCTAAGGATTATAGATACATGCCTAAATATAGAAATGATCATAGGAGTCAAGAAAAATTCAAACCTATGGATTTAATGACGGAAAACCAAGTCTTGAGGTCAAGACTTGATAACTTAGAGAGGACTCTAGCAAGAATGGAAAATATTCTTAAGGGTCAAAATGAGCAAACTCTAGGGAGAACTGGACAAAAGACATCCAATGGCTATAGAGGTTTGGGATACAAACCTAAAGTCAAGAAGGATGTGATTTCTTTTCATAGGGTTCCATATAGCTATGAGACCAACCCTAGGTGTAGAGATCAAGTCAAGGATACTAGGGAAGAAATCCCTAAGGGTCCTTTTGGCAAGACCAAGGTGACTAAGGCTCCAAAAAGGCCTAATAAAGTCACAAAGAAGGTTATAAGGGAAGTTATCCCTAGAAGTGACCTAGTAGAAGTGACCAAGGCTTCTAAGAAGCCTAGAAAGGTCCTTAGGAAGGTATCTATGGAAGTTATCCCTAGTGAGTACCTAGAGCATCCAAGGAGCACCAATAGGTATTGGGTTCCTAGGAATATATTCTCTATGCCCTAGATGGATTTAGAGAGTGTCAACTCCAATTGGAAGGGTAGTTAACCCAACCTTGTTAAAGTTGACACTTGAGAGCATTTTCAAGGTGATGGTTAACCTTTAAAAATGAAAAGGATTGTAGGGTTACTCTTTGAAAGAGTAATATATGTGCCAAAATTTGAAGAGTTAAACTTAATCAAAATTGGTACACTTAAGAAAAGTATAAGAAAAATCAAGTTAGAATTTTGATACTTTCTTAAGGAATTAAGAGA
Organism: Zingiber officinale; assembly: GCF_018446385.1. Lineage (NCBI taxonomy): Eukaryota > Viridiplantae > Streptophyta > Magnoliopsida > Zingiberales > Zingiberaceae > Zingiber > Zingiber officinale. Next base: position 45,924,446 of record NC_056006.1, read on the forward strand.
AAACTCATGCTTTAATCAAATGTGATTAAACCTTGAAGAACAAAAATGTGTCAAAGTTTAAAAAGTTAAACTAAGTTAAATTGACACACTTGAGAGAAGCAAAAGTAATGCCAAATTTGGAATTCGTCATTTTCTTATGGAATTAAGGGAAAAGTAAACCTTAATCCAAATTGTCACTCTTGGAAAGAGTAGCATGTGCCAAATCTTAAGGGATTATGTTTGAATTAAATTTGCACAATTTGGAGAATCATAAGAAATACCAAGTTGGGATTTTGGTATCTTCTTAGTGATTTAAGGGAAATCTAAGTATCAAGCTAAAGTGTTACTATTTGGAGGAGTAAAATGTACCAAGTCTTGAGGAATTGGACTTAAATTTAAATTGGCACAAATGCAAAAAGAAATACCAAGGTGGAAATTTGGTATTCTATTGAGGGGTTAAGGGAAAATTTAAACCTTAATCAAATTAATTACTCTTTGGAAGAGTAAGTTATGCCAAACCTTGAGGAATCACATCAAAGGTAAGTTGGCACACTTGGAGAAAGGATAAGAAATGTCTAGTTGAGATATTAGTATGTTCTTAAGGGAGTAAGAGCAAAATCAAGTCTCAATCTAAATGTTTGATCCTTAAAGAGAGTAATATGTGCCAAACAAATATTTGAGGATTGAATTCTTAATTTCAATTGGCATAAATAGAAAAGGGGTAAAAGGAAACGCCAAGTTGGGTTTTGACATTCCTTCAAGAGATAAGCAATCTAGACTTAATTTTTAAGAGCTTAGCTAAGGGATTAAGGATACTTAGATAGTCTATCTAGGTATATTTTATCTATGCTAAAGTGCCATGATTGATTGGCTATCATATGTCATGATATCATGTGTTGCATTCATTTTTATTATGAAAAACACAAAAATACCATGTCATGCCATACATACATCATGTAGCTATAACATGCTTTTCTTTTAAAAATTGCTTATTTTGATGTATGCCATTAATCATCATGCATTATATTAATTTACTTGTAATTAAGGACAAAAGGCATTTATTAAGAATGGTAAATATCCCAACAAGTGGGATTATACCAAATGACATCCTAGGTGGATGATCATAAGTCTATTAATGTCTAAATAGATATGCATGATCCCTTAGTTTAGGACAAACCAAATATACATCTCACAAAGAATCATAAGGTGACTTGTATGTGTTTTAGCACATATTAGATACAAGTGAGATGTTAGGATGGTGAACAAAACTCAAGATGTTGATTTAGTGCATCCTGTTGAGTTTTAGGTTCATCAAAGCACATAGTCATGTGACTTCCAATCATTGGGAAAGCGAATGTACAAGTCATGTGCATTGAGCCCAAAGAACATGGTTGGATATTGGTTTTGAAAATGATTTTAAAATGTTTTTGGAAAACCTTGGTGAAGACTATCTTTTGATAGTGATCATCATTGAATAGTTAGACACAAACTTGAAGAAAACACTAAAGTTTTTACAAGTTTTCAAATTTGTGTCAATCTTTGAAAATAAGAAGTATTTTCATAGAAAACTATTTTTCCTTGATAAAGTATACCCTAATTAATGTTTACATGAATTTTCATGATTTTTAGAATTTTATAGAATTTTTGGGGAGTTTCTGAATTTCGCTGAAATTTAATTTCAGGAAATCAGGAACTCAATCGATAAGCTGATCGATTGGGATGGATTCGATCGATCAGCCGATTGATTGGGAAGCTAATTCCCACAAACAGAATGGTAGTGAATCGATCAGTCGATCAATTGACCCAGGCTGGATCGATCAGTCGATCGATTCAGAGGGAATTTCTGCGAGTTGTAACTTGCGGAATCGATCAATGGATCGATTGAAGTGATTTCAATCGATTGAGTCCCAACTTCAATCGATTGGGAAGTCTGATTTTGGCTTGAAAAGCCTGATTTCAGCACTTCAAGTCACTTTGAGTCCTGTTAACTACTCCAAACCCCTTGGAATACATTTGTATACGTTTAGGGGGAGTTTTTCATGATGAAAACAAGTATAGATTGGTTAAGAGAAACCAAAGTGAAGTTTAGGATAAGGTTTAGTTTCAATTCTGAATTTTAAAACCTTAAAACTTCATGTTTTGGTTTTCAAGGGTCATTAACCATTCCTAACCCTTTGACATACACTTGTATCCATTTAGGGAGAGTTTTCATGTTGAAAGCAAGTATGGATTGGTTAAGGTAGATTTAGGTGAAGTAAGGTTGGGGTTTAGTTTTATTATTGAATTTTGAACCTCAAAACTTCAAGTTTTGGTTTTCCTAACTGTTTAGGAATTCCAAGTTATTGTTGGTGCAATGATATAAGTTTGACCATGTTTTTAGGGGGAGTTACTATTTGAAAACATAAAAATCTTTTAAAAGACCTTGGAAGGGGGTTAAACCTTCATGATGAATTAATACTCAGGGTTGGGTATTGGGGAGCAATGGAAGATTGGTTATCTTCATTGCTAGGATGATAAATGCTCTCTGATAAGTATTGTGGAGTAGATTACTGCTCAAGGGAGAGTATTGGATTAATGAAGGGGATCATACCTTCATTAGTAAAGTGGAAAATGCTCTCGGATGAGCATGGAGAAGAAGATTACTGCTCAAGGGGGATTATTGAATACAATGAATGGGAGTTTCATTGAGAAGTTGAGGCATGCTCTAGGATGAGCATTGTGAAGTGAAATAGATCTCAAGGGGGAGTTTTGGCGGCAATGAAGAATATGAGATCTTCATTGTGGGGGTGTTAACAACATATGAGGTTGTAAACAACGAAGAGTTAACTCTTATGGAGAAGAGTTTGTTTTCAATTTTTGATGTATGACAAAGGGGGAGAATGGAAGGTTAAGTTAGACCTTCATCCCAAGTAGGGGGAGTTTGCCCTCTAGAAAAGGGAGAGAATGAAGGAAACCTTCATTCAAGCCTTGTGATAAAGAAGAGGGTAAGGCTATGAGATTTAGCCTTGTGATAAAGAAGAGGTTAAGGCTATGAGATTTAGCCTTGGTATGAAGAAGAATTAAGGTTATGGGATTTAGCCTTGTGTAAAGAAGAAGTTAAGGCTATGGAATTTAGCCTTGGTATAAAGAAGAGGTCAAGGATATGACATTTAGCCTAACTTAGAGGTATTAACTTAGAGGTATTATAGAACATCAAAAAGGAGGAGATTGTTAGGGCAATTTCCATTGGTCAAGTTTGATCAGTTTGACTAAACTTGAGTTGAGTCAATCTTGAGTCAGGATTTGAGTTTTGATGTTTGACAATATATGGAGATTGCTGGAGCATTCATCTGGTTGTGGAGATGGTCAAAGGGTTGACCAGGTTGATGAGAATATAAGTCAAGTAGGTCAAGGTTGACAGGAGACTTGATTGGGAAAGTCCTAACTGGAGGTTAGGCGTATAGAAGTCCTAACTGGAGGTTAGGCGTATGGAAGTCCTAACTGGAGGTTAGGCGTATGGAAGTCCTAACTGAAGGTTAGGCGTTTGGAAGTCCTAACTGGAGGTTAGGCGTATGGAAATCCTAACTGGAGTTTAGGAAGTGGTGGAAGTCCTAACTGGAGGTTAGGAAAATTAGAAAGTCCTGGTGAGGAGTTAGGCAACGGGAAAGTTCTAGTGAGGAGCTAGGCAGGAGAAAGTTCTGGTGAGGAGCCAGACAACTGAAAGTCCAAGTGTGATCTTGGCTAAGGAGAAAATCCTGGTGAGGAGCCAGGCAAGTAGAAAGTCCAAGTGTGATCTTGGCAAAGGTTGTAAGTCCAAGCATGTGGTCTTGGCAAGGTAAGTCCTAGTGTGACTTGGAAAGGAGAACTTGATAACTAGGATGAGGCCGAAGGAAGCTCCTGAAGGCAAGGCGTGAAGGATGGGAGATATCCGAGGGACGCAAGGCTGATGGAGGAGGCTAGAAGGCTAGTTCGAGGTTGGTTGGGTGTGGCCAAATGCTAGGTATGGAGACCCAACCGGTCACAGTTGACCAGGAGTTGGGTTGGAGATTTTGGACTTAAGTTCGAGTCAAGTCCAGGCTGGTCAATCGATCGGGCGATCGATTGAACCAGAGTCCAATCGATCAGTGGATCGATTGGAGTGTGCTGTGATTGTGGTAAGTCCCAATCGATCGACCGATCGATTGGGATGTGAAATCACAAGTACAGAAGCTTTCTCAATCGATCGGGTGATCGATCGGGAGCTACCAATCGATCGGTCGATCGATTGGGCAGGGGAGTTCTCGCGTGATCGCGAGAACACAGAAAGCTTCTGAATCGATCCACCGATCGATTCAGATGTTCCCAATCGATCGATTGGGATTTGACCATTGGGCAGGATGCAGGTGATGGACGGCTGCGATGAAGCGGTGCTGACGTGACAATCAATTGGAGATGGATTAGATCGATTGGGAGCACTGTTTAAAGCCTTGGCGGAGCGTTTTCTCCGCAGATCTTTGCGATCTTTTCCTGCGAGCTCACAACGATTTTTCGGCGATCTTCTCTGAGCTTCTCTGCTAGTTCTTGAAGGCTTTTGGGGTGCATCTCCAAGGTTCAAAAGGCAATAACAATCAACAAGTAAGCAAGAAGAAGGGTGTATTTCAGTTGTATTTTTGTATCTTCTTCTTGTGTGAGTGTTGTAGTGTTGTGTGTGTTTGTACGACGCTTCTTTGCCTCCGGTTGTGATCGAGAAGGAGTTGTTTACTAGTGGAGAGTGCTTGAGTGTGTGGATCCTTAGATTAGTCTTCTTTTCTTGAGGTGGATACCAAGTAAATCTGAGTGTTAGCATTGTAGTTGTTTTTGTTTTTGTATTCCGCTGCACATCATCAAGATGAAGCAAGCACAAGTGCACGACGAACCGCTATTCACCCCCCCTCTAGCGGACACAAAGGTCCCAACATATAATCTACGCACATCACACCCCCAGACTTAAACCTTTGTTTGTCCTCAAGCAAAATGCCACAATCACGATTCATGTATTCAACAATGCATCATAATCCTTAATGCACTCTCCTAACTCTATCCACAAGTTTCATTAATGAGCATGATCATAGAAATAAACCTAGTAGGCTTAAGCATAAGTCTCTTGTGCATGGTGCAAATAAGTAACTCAAAATCCTTCAAGTTTCAATCTTTGTCCTAGTCAAATCGTCATCCAATTTGAGTTCCTAATATTTCTGGTGATAGACACTTACCTGCCACACACTTGGTTCATATTTCTCAATCAACCCAAGGTCTCAAAGGCGTGCTCAATATCAGGAGAACCATAGAAGTCATTTCCCCAGTAACCTAACTCGGTCTCAAAGGAGTGACTTTCTAGTTTCCACTCACGACAACTGTTTTTTATATCCCTTTTTTTCACACTTTTTTTTCTTCTTTTTTTTTTCATCAATGCACCTTTTTAAACACATGACAGTTTATAGGCACATAAGTTGGGATATTTTGATTTTTCCAAATGAGTTTTTTCAAAATTCGAGCCTCATCCAGTAACCAAAATGAAGTTTGAGAAATCACCATGGAAACCAAGTACTAAACAAATAGGATGAATCATGACTATTTCAATGATATCAACTATTTAAGCATCAAGTCAAAGTGTAGTGAAAGTAAGATCCTTAAGGTTAGGCCAAGACTAAAACTTATTTCTAATTGATACTTAGCTCAATTCATGCTACTCAAGATAGAGAAAAGAAGTACACTAAACATATTATCATCATTTACAATATCATGAATCAAGATAAAGAACGTGCTAACAATTTGTGTTAAGATAAGAAAACATAAAAAATGGAGTTTGATGTTCTTAAGATGTATGCCACAAAGAATCAAAACAAAATGTAAGACATAAGCAAAAACAAAAACAAACAAGCAAATCAAATGCATCTAATACATCCCCCCAGACTTAAACTTTTCATTGCCCCAATGAAAACTAAAAACAATGTGGAGGAGATTTTAAGAGAAGTTACCAAGTGATGAGCTCCAAATGGTTGACATTCATGTTTTTAAAGATACTCCTCCATTCAATACTCACATTCCTCCACAACTTTGAATTCTACAACAATAAGATAGACAAGAAAAATTAAGTAGAGGATACATGTTTATTATAAAGAGAGAACTAAAGACATAAAAGAAAATAAGAAAAATGAACTTGGGTTGCCTCCCAAGAAGCGCTTGTTTAAGGTCATTTGCTCGACCACCTCATTAGATTCATCTAAATCTTACTCTTGGAGGGGTAAGATATTTCAACACCCTCCTACCAAAGGCTCTTATTATGGAGGGAGCTTTCAATATAGGAGTTAAAAAGTGAAGTATCGCTCTCTCCATCTTTGTCTTCTTTAAAGTTCTTTTGGGTGGTCAAAGATGATTCAGATTGAGCTTCTAATTATTAGCCCAAGTGAAATATGCACATGCAAAGAAAATACAAATCTCCCACAAACATATTAAGATAAGATAGAGCCATAACCATATTAAGATAAGCAGAATAAGAAATAAAAACTGAATCACACCCAACAAAGTCAATGATCGGTACCTCTATAAAATTTTCCAAAAGATCACAAGAAATACTAACCTTACTTTGCTGAGAAATACCTGATATTTCTAAACATGTGGATGTGACTTCCTCTGAATCAAATGATGGTTCTGGCTCTGGCTCAGCTGTTAATGATATCAAAATGGTGATTCTTGAGACTCAACCATATCTACATGAGTCCCTACACATTGTTCCACAACATGCTCAAATCTTGCAACCTCTAAGGGTTGTGTGGACAAAGGTGGTGATTCTTGAGATGCTGCTTCCACAACACAGCTCCCTACACATTCTTCCATATCATCATCATCAACACATACATTCAAAAATAAACCAACATCTATATCCTCAATAGAAGAATCAATAACAAGAGGATCAATAACTTCACTTACAGTTTTAAGTTGATCTACCACATCACATTCATCATCTGAAAATTCAATGTCACTATAACACTCTATAAAATTTGGAGATAGATCTGAAAACTTATTTACCATTGCATTATCAATAAAATCCTCATCTAAAGAGTCCTCATCTTCATATACATTCAAAAATTTGCACTCAACCATATTAGTGTCACAGGATTTGCCGAAGTATTTATTTTCATCGACCCCCACTAACCTTTGTGGAAAAGGAACCCTTAGTGAAGGTCATGGGAAAGATTTAACTTTCTTTTTCCCAAATTCCCTTTGAGCTTTTGGAGGAGGTCCAACTTGCTTTTCTAGTGTTAGTGTGATCAATCGTTGAGGGAAAGGTACTTGTGGCCTTTGGGAACTTCCTGGAGAAATGGAATTGAGTTCTTGTGATCTTCTATTGTTATTCTCCTCAATTCTAAACATGTCCTTCTTCAAAAGTTCTTCATGATTTTTTCCAATTCTCAACCCAACATCATCACACTTTTCACTAGATCTTGTCTGCGAAGGAGGGGAATCTTCTTTAAACCAATTTGAAATAATACTTTCAATCTTTGCCCCTAAATGTTTGAACTCCCCATTCTGTGACTTGTGATTTTCAAAACTCATAGATGGTTGAGTTACAATTTGTTTGACAGACTCTATATCATTTATGGCTTGCACTTCTTGAATGTTTGAGGGAGATTTCATCCAACTTATGTTTGACCATTCATGGAGGTTCAATGTCACTTGATCAATTAATATATATGCTTTATCTACACTTTTGTCCATAAAAGAACCTCTAGCTGATGAATCCAATAAACTCTTATCTGAGAAAGAAATTCCCCCATACATTATGTGTAGGATCAACCATTTTTCAAAACCATGATGAGGACACTATCTTTGAAGACTCTTAAATCTATCCCATGCTTCAAATAATGATTCTCCATATGCCTGAGCAAAATTTGTTATGCAATTCCTCATATACACTATTCTACTTGGAGGAAAAAATTGATTCAGAAATTGCTTCTCCAATTGTTCCCAACTTGTGATGCTTTGAGGATGGAGAGAATATAACCAAGTCCTTGCTTTATCCTAGATACTGAAAGGAAATGCCATCAATTGAACTGCATCTGATGACACTCCTTCACATTCAACATATCACAAATATCTAAAAATGTTTCAGGATACAGATAAAGGCTTTCTGATACTTCTCCTCCAAATTTGTGATCTTGTATCATGAAAATTAACTCTAGGTCTAGTTGGAAACTTTCTGCTTCAATTTGAGGTTGCACAATGGGAGATAAAAGTTTTGCAGAAAAGGGTGTAGAAAAATTTCTCTGGGCCTGCTTGACATGTTAGTGCTCATGGATATTTAAGAAAAAATTATTGAAGAATCAAAGACAAGAAATAAAATGCAATATGAAAAGCAAGAAAGAAAATGCAGTATTTAAATTGCAAGAAAGAAATTGCATAATAAAAACAAGAAAGAAAAGACAAAAGGAAAATGAAAAATGTCTAGAATAATTCATATACTGATCAACTAATGTGTTTATAAGTTCTTGTAATTCTTGATGCCTTTACCAAGTTTGATCTTCACATACACAAGAACAAGATCGCAAGATATGTTTACAAAAGAAAAGTAGAGAAAAATTTAGATCAAAAGAAAAACAGAGAAAAATTATACTAGAATGTTAAAAATCAAGAATGTAGAATTAGAATTGCAACAAAAAAGAATTGACAAGAATGTTATACAAGAAAAGAAAAACTTATGAAAATAGAATTCTAAAAATTAGATTTAACTATCTAAATGAAAAGAAAAGAAAAGTTATGTTTAGTCTAATTCAATTGATAATCCCAAATGTTATATCACAGTCCCCGACAACGGCGCCAAAAACTTGTTAACGTTCCGTAAGTGTACGAAGATGTCGTAAGTAATAATAAAAGATATCATATCCCCAAGGACTGGAATAAGCACTAAAGATGTCTCAATGCGAATTAGCCAAACAACTATTCAATTTGTTTTCAAAAGACTAAGTATGACTATGAAATGTAAACAAGAAATGAAAGAATAAGAAACAAGAATAAGGGCGATGATAAAGGGAATGTTCTAGGAGTTTTGTTTTCTTTGTAAGGATTGTTCCATGTAAATGATCTACCAAATCTTATTCCTTAATTGTTATCATTTGTAGAAGGTTGCCGGTTCTCTCTTGCAATAGACAATCGACCTAGGATTGAAATCTATACCTAAATGTGATCAATTAAGAATGAACCTATGTTCTCCTTACACGGGCTTGCCTGTCACGTGCGCCCCTCGGATAATCAACATATGAATTCATCACTCATCAACCGCATCAAGATATAAAGATTAATGCACATAATCTATCCTACCTCCTTGAATTATCCTATTTCACCCTCAAGATCATTCCTCAATCATCCTTACACGGGCATGTTCCTGTCACGAACGCCCCTCGAAAAATCGAATGAGATACAATCTCTACAAGATCCATAAGATATCCAAACATCCAATCAAGCATGGTAATTAAGCCCTAATCACAACAATCCATACAAGATAGAATGGATACAAACAGGGCAAAATCATAGAAATAGGAAATTGGCACATCCACAAGAGCTTTACATCAAATCATCCTTACAATTACTCCCTCCATCCTAGAACAAGAAATCTACTCCATAAAACAAGGAAAGGAACCCGAAGAAAAGAAGATTACAAGCATTCTTAATCCCCTCAAATCCAAGAAAAGAGAGAAAGAAAACTTATCTACAAAGAAGAACGTCTTCGGATCCAATACTTGCTTTCCCGGAGTCGATTCGGTGAAGATCCGCCCTTAGATCGCCGAAAATCCCTCCAAGATTGGCAAGGAATTCCCCAAATCTTGTTTCCCCCCAAAGGGAGAAGATCTATTTTCAAATGAGGAAGAAACCCTTATATAGAGGGGGAAATTTGGGCACCACACGACCCCAGGACCTGGCCGTGTGTGGGACACGGCCTGGTTCACTCCCTTCTCTGCCTATCTCACACGGTCATGTGATGCACATGGCCATGACATGATCTGCCTCTACCATCCTTGCATGACCATGTAAATCTACACGACCTACATTGCCTCCAGTTCTGGTGCTCCAGCACGGCCGTGTCTGGGACACAACCATGTTCTTCTCCTGCTCTGTCAAGGTTACACGACCGTGTGGATTCACACGGCCATGCCATTCTTCTCCTCTGGAAACATTACACTGCCGTGTGGCTCACACGACCATGGGTCATGTAGCTCACATGGCCATGTGGAGCTCACACCCCCTTGCATGGCCCTTGCACACCCCTTGTCATGGACCTTGTCATAGCTCTAAATGGCAATGTTTCATTTCAGCGTCTTTTACACCATCAAGATGGGGTTTTCTATGGTTGAAGTCTTCATCAAAGTTGTAGACCTTGAAGTTATCTACTAATCGGTATAAAGAATAGCCCAAAAGTCCAACTGAGCACAAAGTTATGACCATTTTACTTTTGGTCTGTAGTGTTGGAAATCTCACACGGCCTGCACACGACCGTGTGATGTTCACACGGCCTCAACACGCCCTCCACATGGCCTTGACACGACCATGTGGGTGCCACACGGCCAGAACATGAAGAAAACTTAGTTTTGCATGCCTGTGTCACTTTGAAAGCTCTCGACTTCATTTAAACTCTGTTTTTACTCCAAATCATGTCTTATCAATCAAAACAAGCAAAGAGTAGATCTCTGAACAAAATATAATAGAAGTATAATATTATAATGAAATAGGGTGCAATAAATATAGATTTTGTGCATGAAGTACAAGTAGATGTACGTCAAAGTATGTATAAAAGTATATATAATCTACGTACATCAGACGTATGTCTCACTGGTTGGTTTATGAATATGTAGATGGCCAGAGGACGACTGGCTAGATAGTCGAGAGTTAATGAACCTCAACCAGAGATGAATGAGTCTGCACCATCGCCCAAACTTTTAGTAGTAACTCAACTGCAGAGACAATTGGCAGAACAACAGCAAGTTATAGTCACTCTGACTGCTAACCAGCAAGCTTCTCCTATAGTCCCACCGGAAATCAATGTGGCAACACCAATTGCGGCCGAGATTCCATCAGTTACACCTGCAACCCCTACAAGGGTAGTGAGGCAGGAAGCATACCTTATCCAGTGGCAGAAACTAAAATCAGAGAACTTCTCTGGCACCAACGAACCGTGGGATGCTCAGGCATGGTTCAAAACTCTGGAGAGCATAGTAGAGCTACTGGACTGGTCGGAGGTAGAAAAGATAAAGTGTGCTTCCTTATGCCTCACTAGTGATGTAAGAATGTGGTGGGAACATGTCAAGGTAAAAATAATAGTGAATCAAATGACCTGGTCTGACTTCGAGACTGAGTTCTTCAAAGAGTTCTTTCATATGCAAGTCACGAACAAACATTATGATGAGTTCATGGAATTCTAATAAGGAAGTTTATCAGTTGACGAAGCTGTGAAGAAATTCAATAGACTGGCTCGCCTATGCCCCGAGATGGTCAACACAGAACGAGGAAGGGTAAGGCTAATGCTCAAGATGCTGAGGATAGAGATAGCTTTGAATGTAGCTGGCGGAATTAATAAACCGCAGACTATAGAAGAGCTGATTAGTAGTGCCCTGATCATGGAGCATTACCTAAACAGTATCAAGTAACAAAAGCCAGTACTGATTGAGAATAAAAGTCAAGGGAGTTCTGGCACTCAGAAACCCTAGAGCCAAGGTTTAACCTAGAAGCGGAGCTCCAAGAGGAAGAAGTGGAGTAATAAAAAGGGAGGATCCGTAAGCAAGCAGCCTAAGTATGCTACGTGTCCCACATGTGGAAAGATGCATCCTGGAATCTGTCATAAGGGCACTAGTGCCTGTATACATGTGGTCAAGAGGGGCATATGGCCAAGTAATGCCCGACCAAGATCAACCTACCTCCAGCACAACCTGTTCAGTATGTAGGCAAGCAGGCACAGCTACACCAGATGTAGGCTGCATTGGAGGGTCCTCATATTAGCCAAGGCAGACTGGAGGCCCCACCAAGTTCTACAAATGCTCGAGTTTTCTCCCTTACCAGAGAGGATGTAGCAAATGCCTCCACTATTATCACAGGTCATATATACATTTTTAGTCAATATGCAACTGTGCTATTTGATACTGGGGCAACCCATTCGTTTGTCTCCATAGCATTTGCTGAAAGAATAGTTATACCCCCGAAGGTCCTATGTGGACAATTCTTGACGACGCTACCCTCAGGAGAGATAATGATATCTACGCACTGGCTAATCACTGTGCCAGTCAAAATTTCAAACAGAGAACTGTACAGTAATCTGATAATGCTGAGCATGTCTGACTATGATGTTATTTTTAGGATGGACTTTCTGAGTAAGTATGGTGCTTCCATTGAGTGTCGTAAGTGAAGAGTCTTATTCCAACCCGAGGTAGAATCTAAGTTTGAGTTTATCGGAGAATCAAAGAAGAGAACCCAAAAATTCTTATCGGCCATAAAAGCTCAGAAAATGTTAGCTGATGGATGTGTCGGGTTTCTAGCTCATGTGGTTAATACCCACCAAGAAAGAGACCAAAAGCTAGAGGAAGTTAGAGTCGTATGTGACTACCCAGAAGTGTTTCCGGATAAGTTGCCAGGCTTAGCTCCGGATAGGGAAATTGAATTTGAGATTGGACTTATCCCTAGTACCCATTCAATCTCAAAGGCACCCTACCACATGGCTCTGGCAGAATTGAAAGAACTTCAGGGACAACTATAGGAGCTACTCGACAAGGGTTTTATTCTCCCTAGTCACTCACCATGGGGAGCTCCGGTGTTGTTCATAAAGAAGGACGGGTCCATGCGAATGTGTGTGGACTACCGAGCGCTGAACAAAGTAACAATCAAGAATAGGTATTCCCTGCCGAGAATTGATGATTTATTTGATCAGTTAAAGGGAGCCACCATCTTTTCCAAGATAGACTTACGGTCCAGATATTATCAAGTGAAAGTGAAAGTGGATGATGCACCGAAGATGACATTCCGAACGAAGTATGGGCACTACAAGTTTGTAGTTATGCCTTTTGGAGTGACGAATGCTCCTGCTATGTTTATTGATCTGATGAATAGAGTATTCAAAGCATATTTGGACAAGTTTGTAATCATCTTCATAGATGATATCCTTATATACTCTAGAACTTGGGAAGAACATGTTGAACATTTGAGGACAGTATTAAAAATTCTTCAGCATAGCCAGTTGTACGCAAAGTTCTCCAAGTGCGAGTTTTGGCTCGATTAAGTGTCCTTCCTGTTAGGGTTGCAAGTTTGCAAACATAGCCCCATATTAAAAACACATGGTAAAGATCATGAGTTTATAAGAGAAAGATATCTCCATTTGGCATGAGGCCTTTTGGGTAGAGCCCAAGAGAAAAATCATGAGGGCTTAGGCCCAAAGTGGATAATACCATGTAATTGTGGAGATATCTAAATTATTTTTGATCCAACAATTAGTATCAGAGCCTGGATTGCCAGAAGGTTTAACCGCCGACTGTGCACAAGAGCTATGGTCTAATTGAACCATATGGGTACAATATTGACCTTGAATAAAGAAAGTGGGGGCTCCTATGTTCGGATCAAGAGGACCAGACACCAGGCAGGAAGTCCTAGTTGCGACTAGGCAAGGAAGTCCTAGTAGGTCGGGTGGACCGTGGGGCAGGAAGACCTGGTGGGTCGAGGATCGGACGTGGGAAGTCTATGGTCCTTTGTTTGAGGGAGAGATTGTTAGGGTTGTAAGGTTGCAAACATAGTCCCATATTGAAAACACATGGTAAAGATCATGGGTTTATAAGAGAAAGATATCTCTATTTGACATGAGGCCTTTTAGGTAGAGCCCAAGAGCAAAACCACGAGGGCTTATGCCCAAAGTGGACAATATCATGCAATTGTGGAGATATCTAAATTCTTTTCAATCCAACACTTCCTAGGTTACATTATTTCCAAGGATGGGGTTATGGTAGACCCGACAAAAAATAGAAGCTGTGAGTAACTGGAATAGACCCAAAAATGCCAGTGAAATCAGGAGTTTCCTTGGGTTAGCAGGCTACTACAAGAAATTTCTAGAGAACTTCTCAAGGATCGCCTCCCCATTGACAGTACTTACCAGAAAGAATAGAAAATTTAAGTGGACAGAGGATTGTGAAAAGAGGTTCACGCAACTGAAAAGGAGACTAACCATTGCTCTAATCCTGACTCTTACAAAGACTAGCGAAAGCTCCGATATTTACAGTGATGCTTCTAAATTGAGAGTCGGGGTTGTACTAATGCAGAATGAAAAAGTCATTGCATATGCCTTGAGACAACTCAAGTATTATGAGAAGAACTATCCTACTCAAGACCTTGAGTTAGCAGTGGTAGTTTTCGCTCTCAAAATTTGGAGGCATTACTTATACGGAGCACAGTACAAGATTTACATAGATCACCAGAGTCTTAGGTATTTCTTCACTCAGAAATACTTGAACATGAGACAGTGGAGATGGCTTGAACTGGTCAAAGACTATGACTGTGAAATCCTCTACCATCCAGGGAAAGCGAACAAAGTGGCAGATGCACTAAGTAGGAAATCTTGCGTAGCTTTATTATCCTTATCTGCTATGCCCCATCCCCTACAGAAAGAAATAGTAAATTTTAGACTTGAAATTGTTACTAGGCAGCTCTCCACTTTGACATTAGTGTCAACCCTGCTTGAAGATATACAGAAAGGGCAGGATGAAGATCCTAATATTCAAAAAATTAAGCAGGGAATACAGGAAGGAGAAAATGGAGAGTTCCGAGTATCAGACCGTGCTATACTATATTATGGTGATCGCCTCTGTGTCCCTAATCAAGAAGAACTGCTATAGAAAATTTTAGATGAAGCCCATGGAACACCCTACGCTATGCATCCTGGTTCCACCAAGATGTAAAGGAACGCATCTGGTGGTCTGGAATGAAAAGAGACATTGCAAGATATGTCAGTACCTACCTGACATGTCAACGGGTTAAAGCAGAACATCAAAGACTGGGCAGAGTTCTGCAGCCTATCTAGATCCCAGAGTGGAAGTGGGAGGATATATCTATGGATTTTATAGTAGGGCTACCCAGAACCACGAAAGGTTACGATGCTATCTGGGTAATAGTGGACAAATTGACCAAGTCTGCTCATTTTCTAGCTATCAGAATATCCTACTCTATTGAATAGCTAGCGCAAATGTATGTTAAAGAGGTTATCAGATTACATGAAGATCCCAAAACCATAATTTCTAATAGAGATGGTCGCTTTACTTCACACTTCTAGGAGTGTGTTCAGAGAGCTCTTGGCACTAAGCTACGATTTAGCACTGCATTTCATCCTCAAACTGACGGGCAAACAGAACGAGTAAATCAAGTTCTGGAGGATATCCTACGGGCTTGTGCCTTAGATTTCAAAGGGAGCTGGTGTCGATACCTATGCTTAGCAGAATTCACATACAATAATAGCTATCAAGCTACTATCGGAATGACACCCTACGAGGCTCTATATGGGAGGAGATGTAGATCTCCTATCTGTTGGTATGAAGGTAGTGAAAAGAAAGAAATGGGACTCTAGACAGATCTTATCGAGGACACCACCAAAGCCATTTAGAACATTCACCAGAGAATAAAAACTGCTCAAAGCCAGCAGAAGAGCTATGCGGATGTGCGCCGTAGACCGCTGGAATTTGATGTCAGGGACTCATTGTTCCTTAAAGCAGCTCCTATGAAAGGAGTGATGAGGTTTGGAAAGAAAGGAAAGTTGAGTCTATGTTATGTGGGGCCATACTTGATTACTAGAAGGGTTGGCAAGGTAGCTTATGAGCTGGAACTACCTCAGGAGATGTCGGCCATTCATAATGTATTCCATGTCTCAATGCTGAAGAAGCATGTTCCTGATGTAAATCGAGTGATTGAGTCACAGCCGGTACAAGTTCAAGAGGATCTCAATTATGAAAGTTGACCTATACAGATAATAGATCGAGAAGTTAAGAACTTGAGGAACAAAGAGATACTGTTAGTGAAAGTGTTGTGGCAAAGTCAACAGTATGAAGAGGCAACATGGGAACGTGAGGATGATATGAGACAGAAGTATCCACAATTATTCTAAGTTCGAGGATAAACCTTTTATAAGGTATGGGGGATTGTAACACCCGTAAATTTCCTTTCCTCTAAAAGAGCAAAAAAAACAATAGAAGAAGAGAAAAGAAATAAAAAAATATATACATAAATGACCCAGGCTGGGATTTGAACCATAGACCCTTGATTTAAGATTGGTTTAAGTCGCCATTAGGGTGGTGGTAAAGCAACACATTGGAAATAGGAAACTATTCATTATATGTTGATTATGGGTGAAGAGATGCTTCAACTTCCACTTAGTATAAAAGGAGAAGAGAAGAGAAGAAAACTTAACTTTTCATTTCCTCTTCTCCACCCTAGCCGAAATCTCCTCTTCCCTCTTCTTAGTTTTTGGCCAAGAACCCTAGGGTTTCAAGGTTCTAAGTTCTTCAAGAGGAGAATCTAAGAGAAGAGTTTTCACAAGGATTAGTATGCGTAGGAAGGGTGACTTGGAGATTTAGGCGTACAAGATAGGATTATCTTCCCTACACCCTATAATAGTAAGATCCAGCGAAAGGATGTAAGTACTACTCACCTGCAGTATGAGTTGCTTTGCTGATACATGTTGTGAAATGTTTTTATGCATATTAAATAAGATACAAGTTGTTGATATATTTTTATGCATGTTAAGAAGATACATGTTATGATATGTAAGATGCCCTCTGAAGTTTTGAGATTAAGGGCATGTTTAGAGTATTTAAATTGCTTCCCATTTAGTTTTGGGGCTAAGAAGCATATTCAAGTGCCCTAGAGTGCTTCCCTATAAGTTGTGGGGGATTCAACGCACATAAGGTGCTTGTTTAAATAACAAGTGCAAGTATACGAAAGCAATATGTAAAAGAAAGTATTTTACTTTAAAGTGGCATGTACTGGACACAAGGTCCATGGGTGGGCTCCTAGATCGCCCCTAGGCCCCTAGATCGCCTAGTAGTACCTTAATAGGTTTGAAATTAGCTACCTTGGATCTTATTAAGAATGCGCGTAAAGTAGCACAATGCCGAGCTCAAGCAAGTTTATTATTATTTTCACTAGTTATGTAATATAAAGTTTTCAAACTTCATTAATTATCTTAGTAGAAGCCTTCTTAAGTTTGAGAACTTGAGTTATAAAGTGTAGCATGGATGAACTCTATAGTATGGCAAGATTTATGTTTCCATTGCATGTTTACCTTGCTAGAATAGTTTTAAGTTGATGTTTTGTATGATAAACCTATCTAAAAATGCATGTCGTGTACAGATTTCTGAATTATGCGTTTTAGCGTGAAGTATGGTCAAGTGCGAGTTTTGTGTTTTCCCCAAGCAGTTTTGAAAGCATGTTCCTTCTTTTATGCTTGTTTTGTGAGTAGATGGTACTTACTAAGCATTCTCTTATAAATTTGTATTTCCTTATATTGTAGATAAGGGTAAAGGAAAGCTCGAGTAGGAGGAGGCAGCAGGAGCGGTGTTTTGTGTGTGTGTGTGTGACGGAGCAGTGGAAGGAGATATGGGAACTTGCTATTATTTGGAATATGTTAGAACTTGATGCTGAAATATTTTCTTTTCTCTGCTCTACATGAAATACTATCACTAGTTGCTTAGGATGAATTTATCAGTTTGGCAGTAATTAGAGTGACAAAGATAAGTACAAAGGGGAGAACAACCCTTTTTGTGGAGCAGGGTGTGCCCCCCCCCGATATGGCCCGTGACACGACCATGTGGATTCACACGGCCTCAGACCTCTCCCTCTCGGCCAAGGTGACACGGTCGTGTGGATTCACACGGTCATGCACCTCTCCCTCTCGGTTGAGGTAACACGGTCGTGTGGATTCACACGGCCGTGCACCTCTCCCTCTGGGCCAAGGTGACACGACCGTGTGGATTCATACGACCGTGCATCTCTCCCTCTCGGCCAAGGTGACACAACCGTGTGGATTAACACGGTCGTGCACCTCTTCCTCTTGGCCAAGGTGACACGGCCGTGTGGATTCATACGGCCGTGCACCTCTCCCTCTCGGCCAAGGTGGCACAACTATGTGACCCTCACACGGCTGTGCACTGCCAAGGTGATACGACCGGTCATCGCCATACAGCCAGGTCTTGCTCCTTCTCGAGCAAGGCTACACAGCAGGTCAGGGTCACATGGCCTAGACCCGCTCAAAGCTCTAGACTCCCTTCCAGCTCTGCTTGGCTCCAAGTCACGCCCTATCAGCCGGAACAAGTTTAGAGTAGATCTCTAGACTAAGCAGTATATAATAAGTAAGAATGTCAAAATTTAGATATAAAAAGAGTAACGTCTGCCTTGTAAGGTAAGGATAGAAGGGTGGGTGGTTACAAGTTTCGTCATAAATTGGCAATACATTTTATTTTGTCGTAAAATTCGTTGCCAAATAGAGACGAAATTCAATATTTGTTGCAAACTTTACAATGAAATTTAGATTCGTTACAAATTTTGCAACAAAATTGTATTCATTGCAAACTCCATGACAAATTAAGAATTCATCAAATGGGTAATAATTAAAAATAAAAATAAAAATAAAAATATTTGAAATTGGTTGATGGACCTAAAGATCTCAGAATAATATGAAATCAGTTATTATACGTTTGTCTAATTCTCCTAATTATATTCATGCCTTCAAATATCAATTTGATCTAATATATTGAGATCAATGAATTTTGAACACAAGTTAGATTTTTCGGACACATTCATGTTCAAAAAATATTGATCTCAATATATTGGTCAAATTAATGTTTTGAGGCATGAATATAATCAAAAGAACTAGATGAATACATAGAAATTGATTTCATGTTATTTTGAGCTCCAACAACTGGTTTTAGACATATCTATTTTTTTAAAAGACCCAAATTGATGACAAATCCATGGATTATCGCTAAATCTTTGATAAATTCTTCAATTTGTCATAAAATGGGTCTTCTTTTTTTAAAAAATAAATAAATATGTCTGAAGTAAGTTAATGGACCTAAAAAGCTCAAAATAACATGAAATTAGTTTCTATAAGTTCCTTTAGTTCTCCTGATTATATATATTATTTCAAATATTAATTTGACCCAATATATTTGATCCTGTCTGAAAGCTTCCGAGATGGAGCATTCGGTGGTGGTGGATGATGACGGCTTCTGACACTGATGGGTAAGAGAGGATCCAAGAAAATCACAGTGGACCTCACTAACACCTGAAAATTAGATGATCGATCCAAGAAAATCAAAGCGGATCGTATGAATGATATCATACCAAAGAGAACTTCGGCGAGATGGCTTCGGGGATTAGCGAAACTTCGACAATCCAGTGGATGAAGTGATCTCATCTCCCTGCACACAATGAGACTAACCGACAAAGTGTTAGTGACCTAAGACCGGGGTGGGAATCCCTGGCTAGGCCCTCAGACACTCAAGTTAGTCTCCGGTGAGAGGTAGACGAAGAAAAAGACACTGTATGAAAATTAGGGTTTGATTTGGATGCAATGCGTATGTTTACGTACCTTGCCAGTGGAGAGGATTCCCCTTTTTATTCCACCTCATCTAACCTCCATAGTTATGAGGTGGACCCCGGTTTGTTAAAGTTTATTAAGAGATGACATAAGCCAGAACTGCAATAATAATAGTTTAAGGAATCTTTTTCTTACCCTAGATGTACCTTCTTTGTCATTTAGCATACCTGCAGAGGATTCTAGAAGATATTTACCACCAAATTGATTAAGTTGCCATATGATTGTATATTGTTATGATTCACCTGTTATGATTCACCTGTTACATATGCCTGGTTAGTCACATGAGCTTATTTAGCATGTATGTGGAATATATTCTGTCCATAATAGTTTTAGTTTCATACCTGACCCAGACTTCATTATAAATATGAAAAATACTATGTAAGGTTGAAGACCTTTATACTCGATTTACTTCTCATACTCGACCCGTCTATTAAAGCTGGGTAGTTATATCCTGCCGACCGAGATTGATCGATCAGACGTATGAAGACACCTTTGCCCTTTAACTCTTCCTTTGTCCGATCGTATGCCATTAAACGCCTCTACGCTCGGCTGATCTATTCGGTCGACCCTACCTTATCGATCGAGACTAATCAGTCGAGTGTATATAGGCCTTCAAGATAGCTTAATGTTAAGTGCTTCTACTTTCGATCGGTCTCTTATACTCGACCGGTCTTTGCTTACCGAACTCATATGCTCAACCGGTCTTTTGAGCATGTCTGACCCTACTTCATTGACTAAAACCATCCGGTTGAGTTTGTAGAGAACTTTATCCGATAACCCTTCCTTCAGTTGTAGGTCAAGGGTTACATGAGACCAAATGCCCCTGTGTTCGTCTGATCTATAGCACTCGGCTAGCCTTTATCCGCCAGGCTTATAGGCTTGATCGGTATATTACGTTCATTCGATCTTTGTCTATCATGTACAAAGTTAAGAACTTTTACATTCGACCGACTTTCTATGTTGGGCAGTCATGTGTACCCGGGCGAGTACCCATGCTCGACCGGTCTTTGCTTACTTAACTTATGTATTTGAGCGACCCTGCTATGTCCCGGACCACCCAAGGTTATACTTTCTTTACATCGGATCGATCCTTTATATCCGACCAACTAGACCTACTGGGTTGGTTTTTTCGGCCGATCCTACACGCTCAGTCGGTCCTACCTGCTCGGTCGGTTTGTCATACCCGACCTATCCCTGTTTTCCATGTATGGAGCGCCCCACCTTTGCCGAGTCTAACCATTTCCGGACGGCCTCTCCTCTCGTCCTTTCCAGCCTTCCTCATCCTCATTTCTCCTTCTCCCCTTCTCCTCTCAAAAAGGGATCCTCCTATTACAACCCATATCACTAGCCTCCCCTTCAAGTCTAGTCGAAGGAGGTGTAGCCGACTGACTAGACCTAAGTTTATTTCTGACCTCCTACTACCTTCTATGGTAGCTTTGCAGTAACTTTTTCAGCGATCTTGAGACATCTTTTACAATGCTCCCATGACTTCTTTTACAGTGACCCCGTGCCTTCTTTTACAATGATCCCGTGACCCCTTTTGGCATGTTAAATAGAGTTGTACTCTTGCTTCCTTCCACACCCATCTTCATTCCTCTTGGCTCTATTTTCTTCTATAGGCTTATAGAAACTTATGGCCTTAGATCCTTCCTTCTGGGATCAATTGCTGCGAGAGAGAGGAAAAACTCTGGCTGAGGCGTCACAGGCTCTAGACCGGTATCGTTCCCCGTACCGGGAACCAGAGATGTTACCGTCGGCACCCTCGTCTCAAGTTCACTCCGAGACTTCTTCGAGGGACAAAGTTCACCGGGATCTAGAACATAAGACTAAAGAGTTAAATGATTTGAAGGCTTGTCATGCTTCATAGATAGCTATGCTAACCAAGAAGATTCATGCAGACAATCTACTAATATCACAGCAACAACAAGAGATAGATCGGCTTCAAGCTAAGGTGGATATTCTGTAAGCCGAGTTAGATCAACTTAGACTGGGGGTGGACCCTTCAGTCACTTGTTTGAGGGGGTAAGTTGCCCAAATCATTTGGAGAATGGGCCAATTCTCCCCTATGTATCCAAGCTATCATTCTCCTCTTCATCATCCTTCGCTATGACAACCATAGATGGTTAGTACTAGGCAAAATATTCCCCCTCCCCTTGCTTGATCATGAACAACTCAAGTGGGGTTGATATACTTATAACGATCCCATAGCTATGTTTGTAAAACTATTGTTGATAATGTTAAAGCTTGATGTTTGAGATGGACGTGCAATGTAATGTGTTTGGTTATACCTAGAATGAGGAAAGGGGTGATTTCTTGTATGAAACTAAATGATCCCTTGATATCTGTCCTGTCTAAGAAATTGGGCAGGCTTAAGAATTATCCAAGTATTTTGGTTCTTTTTCATATTATAACTTAATAGTAATCTCATTTATTTATTACACCTAGGAAATTAGACATCTTTTTGATATCCTCTGCTCGCTGATTGGCCCTTCAACGGTAAGAGAATATCAGTAATGTGCGACACGACAGCGTTGATATGAGTATGATTTGGCCGGCTATGTTTAGCATAAATGCTTAATCGTGGTTTCCTGACACATGCCAGCTGATTTCTCTTTCTTGTCGTAATAAGCTGTGCGCTCCTGTAGTAATGCCCTGTCGCGTCTTTTCTGCACGACATCCATGACTCATCTGATGAATTCTTTCTATATCCAATGGTAGTTTTTATCCCTTAACACTTTTCAAAAAACCCTAAACCCTTTGCTTCTTTGTCTTCTTCCCTACTCTTTTTGCTGATACTGCTATTTGGGTTTCTCGTATTCTCAACTGGTCTCCCTCCCCTTCCTGTCTCTTTGCGTTGTTCCTCCTTCTTCGAACCTTAGTAAGTTGGTTTCCTTGCATTCATGCATTGCTCTATGGATGAAGAGTCCTTTTCGGCTTGGTATGCTAAGACTCGTTCTATCTTTCACAAATCGGATAGATCTGCTCTTTGTTCTTTGTATGATATCCCCAAGACCTATCACATTGTCATTCCTGATGCTAACGCCCGTCCACATCTTCCTCCTAAGAATTGTGTTGCCTTCTTCAAATATCAACTAGTGGCGGGCTTGTATTTTCCTATTCCTCCTTTTTTGATAGAAGTTAGACAGTATTTTGACATTCCCTTACAGCAATTCACCCCAACGCCTTTCGTTATCTCTGTGGTTTGTACATGCTTTTTTGTATTCACGACATCCCTCCGATCCCTCAAAATTTCTTCCTATTTTCATATCCCAAGAAATCCAATCTTGGTGTCTTCCTCTTTCAATCAAGGCCTAAAATGACCTTTTTTGAGGAGATGCCCTCTTCCATCAAGGGGTGGAAATCCCATTTCTTCTTTGTAGAACTTCCAGGTCCTATCACTTGGTTTTCTTCGTGGAAATCTTCTTTACCCGCTCTTCCTGACATAAAGGAATTACATAGGCACCCTTCTTTTGTTACTTATTCCAGCAAGCTATCGGGCTTTCACTTATTCATTCATAAGTGGATTCGTAATGACCTCCTCTATCTCTTCGGGTTAAGTCATGTCAAGATAGAGCTTCACGGTTCCCTTGGTAAGTCCTTAATCTATTTCAATCCTTTTTTTACTAACTAAGACACTTTTTGCTTTCTATAGTGGACTCTTTGTACGTTGCTGCAATTGATGATCAATTGTGTTTATCAGAGGAATTGATTATTGCTAAGGAGCAAGAAGTTCTTGCTACCTTGGGCCAGTCTTCTTCGTCGACGGCTCCTACTGGCACAGAAGGTGTTTCTGGTCCTCAAGATGTGGCTTTGGAAGGAGCTTCCGTCGATCCTCCTTCCACTGATGAGTCTATCTCTCTACCGGCTGTGGAACAATCCCCTGAGACGACCCCCTACTAAGAAAAAAATGTAAATTGACTCTTGCTCCATCCCCGAAGCAGAAATCTGCTTATGGAGATTTTTCTTCTTCAGATGTTGCTCCTTCTTCACCTGATCTTCCTCTCTCGGCTCTTTATCCTTCCCTTGCTCCCTCTGCATCTACTACTCCACATATTCCTAGTAGCAGTTCTTCACCCCCCCTTCTTTATGACCTTTCCTGAACATATGCACTTGCCCCCTCACAACGTGGCCTACATTATCTATTGTCCTCCTTTGTTTCAGACTTCTTTGTCTTTTACTTCCTCTATTACCGATACCCAACCCATACTCTTGGGGGGGGGGGGGGGTCCTTTACTACAGCTAGGGAGGAGGTACGCCACATAATCGAAAACCTCGGGCGTTCTGAAGTGGCTGATAATTTTTCCCTAGAGGAGACAAAGGTGCTTCCATTTCCCTTCACAATTCTATTTTCATCACACATCTTCTTAATGTTATGTGTTGTGCAGCGTTGGATATATAACTTGAGTATGCCCCATCTGGTGCACACTCTAATCCAAGAGAATGAAGCTTTGAAAAAACGGGTTTCTAAGCTATCTCCCGATCAGGTGGATGAGAAGCTAAAGGGTATGTCCTCCCAATTGGAGAAACTATCCAGTTGCTTAAGACGAAGATCGAGCAATCACACCAATACAAAACTGACATGGAAAGTCTTCAATCCCAGCTTTAATCAGTCAATGCTCGAGGTATTAACTTATCTTCCAAATTAGAAGAACAGACATCGGAGATTGCTCGCTTGTCTTCCCAGTTGCAATCAATGAAGGATGCACATGCTACGGAATTGACTAGTCAATTATCTGCTCTGAACCTCAAAGAAACTGCCCTTAAGACTGTTCAAGAAGAACTAGTGAACTACAAAGCCAATGAAGACACCCACTTTGAGAAGCACAGAAAGGTCTATCTTCAATCCTCTGATTTCATCACTCTGATCACCAACTTCTTCATAGATTCTATCAAATTCGTGACAAAGGAAGGAGTGGAGCAACTGAAAGAACTGAAGTTATTGGTAGCTGATCCTCCCTCTAACTTTCCTGACACAAGGAGGATAGTGAAGAATCGAATCATCCCCCGGATTTCTTTCCTCAACTATTGTAGCCCCTGCTGTGTTGTAATTTTAATGTTTCACCAACTTTCTCTCAACTGATGAGTTTTGTATAACTATCATTTTGAACTTGACCTGGCCTAATCGGCCCTAATTTTTGAGCCCCTTTTTACCCTCTTTGTGTATGTCTTTACAGAAAACCAATTGAGTGGTTACATGCCCATATACGTGTATATTAACCTCTCGACCGACCTAACTTGATAGCTTAACCATATCCTTCATGACTATATGACCTTAACATATACGTGTGTGATTTTCTCTTTTTTGGACATGTTGTGAGGAATAAGTTATATTCCTTTTTGGATATTCTTTATGGGCAAAAGACGAGCAAAACTATTTGGGTTGTTCACTCTTTGTTTGGCATATAACGACAGGGTGAGCCTATTAACCCAGGCGGCCCAGGTGAATGAGGCAACCACCTTTTCTGTTTGTTATGGGATGATCGGGCGAAAGCCTTTACCTGCTTTATTTTTCATGTCATGCATCCTAGGGCCATACTCTTACAGGGATTTTAAAGATTAATCATAACTTACCTCAGGATCTAACAACTTTGAACTTTGTACTTGGGGAATGTATCCGTCATGACTATCTAGGTAAGTGTATCCCTTCTTGAACACCCGATATTTTACTCAACCGTCGATTGGCTTGCTGTTTGTTCACCCATTTATCGCTTCAATCATAACTTACCTCTCTCTCGATAGTAGCATCGAGGGTTTTAGAAACAATCAAAAAGGGGGTTCATCTTTTCATCTTCCTCCCTCACCGCGTTTTTTCCCTCTCTGTTTCATCAAGATTCTACTTCCTTCCTTGATTTTTTGCTCACGATGGTCTCTTCTTCTTCTTCCTCACCTGAGTGGTTCGTTAACTGTTCTTCCAGTGCCATTGATTTGGAAGTCCATGCAATGGGTTTAAACGTTGGGTTCCCTTCCTATTTGATCCTTCCTTCTCCGGCAAACCGCCCTCATCTCCCTCCACCGGAGAGCATTACTGTCTTTTGGGAATAAGAACTTTCCAATTTTCGCCTTCCTCTTCATCCATTTTTCGTTGTCGTAAGCCAATATTTCAACGTGCCCTTAAACTAACTTATCCCTTAATCCTTCTCCATATTATCTGGTTTTATCGCCGTTTCTAAACTACTTGACTTTCCTCCTCCCCCCCGTTTATTCCATCAATTCTTTGTCCTTCGTCAAGTAGAAGATAGTCTTTTCAAATTTTAGAGTCGTCCTAAGGCTATCTTATTTAACAAAATTCCAGCACAGGCGGAATGGAGGCAGAAGTTCTTCTTCTTGCATCTACCCTCTCCTCCTCCTTATCCCACCACTTGGCAAAGGACTATTCCTTCTCTTCCAAATCCCTCAGATGGTATCACTGACTTGACATTTTATGAATCCATGTCGAAGTTAAAAGGGGCTAAATTTAACTTGCCGATACTAACTGTTGAAGGCTTACTTTTTATTTTTGGAATAATCTCTATAGATATAGAATTGGAGGCTCCTTTTGGTGAATTTCCTACCTTTTGTCATATTTACTTGTTATCTTTGGTTTGTTTCTTCTAAAAGAACATATGGTTTTTGTTTTTTTCAGTTGATGCCATTTTTCCTGCTTTAATGTATAAGAACTCAGGGTTGACAAAACTAATTTTGGAAAGGCTAGGGGAAAGGCTATTATCGAATCGTCGTCTCAATCGAACCACTTCAACCCTCGGTTTACTTCCTCCTCAAGAGGTCCCTGATGAGGAGCCTGAATCTTCCAAGGCAGAGAGTCCCTTCACTGTTCGACAGGAGGTTACACATGTTTCACAGAGCAGCTTGGCTCCGATCATTATCTATGAATCAAAGCAAATTCCCATAGTCCCTGTTGAGATGTCTCGTGAGAGGGGTAAGGAAATTATGCCTTATACTCGCATCCGTCCCAACATTGCTTTTAACATGATGCGACCAGGTTTATTGATTCCGCCCATTCTTCCAGTTACTCCCGTTCCTAAGGTAACTACAAGCGCGCCACTATCTCTTCCACCTTCCCAGATTTCCTCTCCTACTCCTATTGCAGTGAGGGCTAGAATAACTCCCTGTAAGAGGTCCTCCAGTCTGACTACCCAAGATGTTGCTGTTAGGCCAACTGTGGATTCTATGTCCTCCATTTTTCCTCCCTCCATTCCCCTCAATGCACCAGCACCTCCTCTAATTTCTAGCATTGGTCCTTATCCTCCTCATTCCAGCTCATTACCCCCTCCTCCCATTCTTGGGCCACTGCCTTCTTCTTCTGCAAGTCCTGCAATTCTAACCCCTCCCTAAGTGCTTTTCAAGTTGACCAAAGATCTTCCTTCGTTGTTGAGGAACGACCCTATTCCTTCTTCTGTTGGTATCCTTCAGTTGAAGGACTCCATGGCCGAGTCTTGGGTACAAGGTCAGAACTCTCTGAGGGGCAAGAACGTTTTTGATCAAGCTGACCTATACAATCGACAAACCTCTTCTATAAGCATTTTTAGATAAATCTTTCCAGTGTGTGCATATAGTTTTTAATCATGTTACTATGTTTGTCTAGTTTTTCGGTACATGCTTCTATATGGGCAACTTGGCCGCTGACCTAGAGAGGGAGAACAGAGAATTGAGGAATCAATTGAGGAGTCTAAAGTCAGCTCCCCCTACTCCGAGTAATGAGGTCATTCAACTTCAAGAGAAGGTAAGTTCTCAAGCCAACATGGTGGCTCTTTTGGAGAAAGAGTTGCAGCATCATCGCCAGATGTTAGAGGTCAAAGAGGAAGAGAAAAAGGCCTTGGATTTGCAAATACAGAGCTTATCTTTTCAGTTGAGTGTTGAAGTGGCCCAGAAGAATAAGGTCATTTCAGATGTTATTCTTAGAACTTCTATTCTATAACAGTTTCAAACTTCCGTCTCTAGGTCCCTAGATTTAGCTCAAGAGTTAGTTTCTCAAAATTTTGAATTACTACAGCTACAAGAGAGAATGAAAGCTCAAGATTCGGAAATAGATTTCTTCACTAACAAATCAGAGCGTTTCAAAACTGAAAAGGCCAGTCTCCAGGAGAGAGAGGAACACCTTGAGTTGGAACTACAGACTTATAAGGCAGATGAAGAGGAAAGATGGGAAGTTCGTCGTCGAGAGTACTTGACTTCCCCTGAGTTCACAAAGGAATTTGCCGGATGCATGGTAGGGGCCTTAAATCATTCAGTTGATGGGGTTCTAACACAATTATGGGAAGGAGGGTTTTTACCTCAGGAACCTCCCCCCCGATTTATAGATCATCAATGGCTTAACAAGGAACTACCTATAGAACTTGTCAGCAGTTTTAAGTAGGCCTTTGGCTATATGTGTTAAATTCCTTTTGAAACCATATTTATGAAGATTACTTTACTACTCTAATCATGCTTATAAATGGATTTTCAGAATGAATATATGTTAACCCAACCATGAAAAGGAGAATTTGTAAAGTAGTTGAGTGCATGTGGAATGTTTATAGATCGTGAATCACTAACTGAGAGTTATGACATACCAGTTTGTCTTCAAGATTTCTCTTATTTCACTTTAGAATTTGGGGCTATTTTGATAGTACATGTACTCTTGAGAGAATGTAAGAAAGACACCTTCCCATCATTCTCCTTTTAGGGATATGCGCCCTAGTGAATTTGCTTCACCATATGAAGGCCGGGGAGTAGATAAATCTTGGCCGAACACATACTTCCAACTGAAGATGGTATTTGAAACTTAATTCGTTGGTATATTCTGGTCGGTCTTGTGCACCCAATCTATTCTCGATCGGGCTGGTGACCCCTAGCGGATTTATATTGATACCAAAAGACCAAAATATTGCTATATCTCGGTCGGGGTGTAATCCCGAACGAATTTATATTGATATCAGAAAACCAAAGTACTACTGTATCTCGGTCCGGTGTGTAATCCCGAATGAATTTATATTGATATCAGAAAACCAAAGTACTGCTATATCTCGATCGGGTGTGTAATCCCGAACGAATTTATATTGATATCAAAAAACCAAAGTATTGTTGTATCTCGGTCGGCCGTGTAATCTCGAGCGAATTTATATTGATATCAGAAAACCAAAGTACGGCTGTATCTCGGTCAAGCGTGTAATCCTGAATGAATTTATATTGATATCAGAAAATTAAAGTACTGCTGTATCTCGGTCGGGCGTGTAATCTCGAACGAATTTATATTGATATCAGAAAACCAAAGTACTGCTGTATCTCGGTCGGGCGTGTAATCTCGAACGAATTTATATTGATATCAGAAAACCAAAGTACTGCTGTATCTCGGTCGGGCGTGTAATCCCGAGTGAATTTATATTGATATCAGAAAACCAAAGTACTGCTATATCTTAGTCAGGCATGTAATCCCGAACGAATTTATATTGATATCAGAAAACCAAAGTACTACTATATCTCAGTCAGGCGTGTAATCCCGAGCAAATTTATTCTGTTTCAATATTAGGATTATCTTATGTCTTCCCAAAAATGCTGCTAGATGTTTCTTAAAATTTTCTTACTAACCGATGTCGAGCGAATAAAGCTTGCTTGAGCCATGAAGGTTTAAAGTCTCCACTTATTCTTAAGGAAACCAATCCAGCTACTCCTCAAGGTTCCCAATCGATTATTATCAAGTAGAGGAAGCACGCTTGGTGATTTAAAGGTTTAAAGTCTCCGGCTCCCCTCCAGGAAGCCAGCCGGTCACTCCTTGAGGTCCCTGATCGACTGTTATCGAGCAGAGGAAGCATGCTCATTGATTTAAAGGTTTAAAGTCTCCAGCTCCCCTCTAGGAAGCCAGCCCGGTCACTTCTTGAGGTCCCCGATCGACTATTATCGAGCAAAGGAAGCACGCTCGGTGATTTAAAGGTTTAAAGTCTCCGGCACCCATCCAGGAAGCCAACCCGGTCACTCCTTGAGGTCCCCGATCGACTGTTATCGAGCGGAGGAAGCACACTCGGATAGATCTGAGTGGAGGAAACACGCTTGATGATTTGGAGGTTTAAAGTCTCCGGTTCCCCTCCAAGAAGTTAGCCCGGTCACTCCTTGAGGTCCCCGATCGACTATCATCGAGTGGAGGAAGCACACTCGGATAGATCTGAGCAGAGGAAACCTGCTCAATGATTTGGAGGTTTAAAGTCTCCGGTTCCCCTCCAGGAAGCCAACCCGGTCACTCCTTGAGGTCCCCGATCGACTGTTATCGAGCGGAGGAAGCATGCTTGGATAGATTTGAGCGGAGGAAACACGCTCGATGATTTGGAGGTTTAAAGTCTCCAGTTCCCCTCCAAGAAGCCAACCTGGTCACTCCTTGAGGTCCCCGATCGACTGTTATCGAGCAGAGGAAGCACGCTCGGTAATTTAAAGGTTTAAAGTCTCTGACTCCCTTCCAGGAAGCCAACCCGGTCACTCCTTAAGGTCCCCGATTGGCTGTTATCAAGCGGAGAAAGCACGCTTGGATAGATCTGAGTGGAGGAAACACACTCGATGATTTGGAGGTTTAAAGTCTCTGGTCCCCTCCAGGAAGCCAACCCAGTCACTCTTTGAGGTCCCCGATCGACTATTATCGAGTGGAGGAAGCACACTCAGATAGATTGAAGCGGAGGAAACACGCTCTGAAGAAAAATTGTTGGATTCATTCAAATAAATGTATATATTGGTTGAAGAATAGATGCCTGCATCTTTCCATTATATCCAAAAATTAAATGAAATATAAGGACAAATTGCAGGCGTACTTGTTAGACTCTGTATGGTTGTAAGTGGTTTGCACTCTAAGATCTCTCAAGATTCCTTCCTTCTGAGTCTTGGAGATAATAAGAGCCGGAAGCAAGTTTCTGTATAACTTTGTATGGTCCTCCCCATTGGGGTGCCAATTTGGTAACATCTCCCACAAGCTTGACTCGCTTCCACACTAAATCCCCTATTTGAAAGAATCGGGGGATAACCCTTTTGTTGTAATTCTGTCTCATTCGCTGTCGATAAAATATAAGACAAGTTGCTGCCTTATCCCGAGCTTCTTTAATAAGATCGAGTTCCATAAGTCGTCGACCATCATTATCTTCATCATAGAACCATCTACGATCAGATTCTATCCTCACCTCAATGGGGACTACTGCTTCCCCCCCATATACTAGCTGAAATGGGGTTATCCCTGTGGCATCTCAAGGAGTAGTGCGGTAAGCCCATAACACACTGGGTAACTCATCTACCCAACTTCTGCCAACATGATCTAGTTTAATCTTAAGTTCTCGGATGATTTCTCTGTTGGTCACCTCTGCTTGCCTATTACTCTGTGGATATGCTATAGAGGTGAATGCCTGGGTGATATTATATCCTGCGCACCACTCTCTAATTTTCTGTCCTTGAAATTGTCTTCCATTGTCAGAGGCTAATTTATATGGAATACTGAATCTACAAATGATGTGTTGCCACAAGAATTTGATGACTGCATTCTCAGTAATTCTTACTAATGGTTCAACTTCTGCCTATTTTGAGAAATAATCTACAGCTACTAATAGAAACCTTCTTTGAGCAGTGGCTAAGGGGAATGGGCCTACTATTGTTGAGTTTTTTGGGCCGCGAAAACCTCTTTTTCGCGTCGCGGAAACCCCGAAACCCCCATGCCATCGGATCCGTGCGAAGTAAAATAAAACAAAATTTACGAGTACGAATTTACTAAAGCCTAGATCTACATTAAGAGAAGATCTTTACCCTTGGTGCGAAGCCCTTCGCGTATCCCGCTCTTCCAAGTGATGCCGGATCTCGAGGTTGTTAAGTGTACAATCCTCTAAAAGTATCCACATGAACAAATAGGTGGAGAAACCTAGCACAAAGGTGTGCTAGCACCTTGGTAAGGTTCGGCCAAGAGAGGAGAGGGAGAAAGGTTGAGAGCTTGGAGGAAGATGATGATGGAATGAATGCCTTGAATGAAAAATGAATTTTTTCATTCATCACAAAAGTGGCCGGCCACATATTGTAACCTCCTCTCATTTAATGTGGCCATTAAAATGAGGAGGAGATTTGTAACCTCCATGAGGTGGCACACACATGTTCTAAACATGATGATGTGTAACACCATTATTGGCCACTTAATGCCAACTCACAAATGATGTGGCATAAAGTCAATTCAAACTTGACTTTTCCTCTTCCTCTCAAGTCAAGTCAAAATTGACATTATAACTCCCATGGTTGATCTAATCCAACTATTTGATTCAAGCCAATTTAATATAATGAATCTAATTCATTTAATTAAATTGATTCAATGAGTCATAATCTAAATTAGACTCATTGAACACATGAATCAACTTGAGTCCAACTCAATTAGTATAATTAGGATTACTCTTAATCCAATTTGATTCATCACATGAATCTAATCCTCTTGGTTCATCATATGAACCTAATCTCCATCTAATTATCCTTAGTGTGTGACCCTATAGGTTCTTGTAATGTTGGCAATGCTTCTAAACCCATTTAGAAGCATAAGTAATGAGCGGTATCTAGCAACACATCATTATTACCCAATTTACAAGAATGTTGAGATCCAACATCACCTTGTGACTACTAATTGTGATTCCTCACAAAATATGGCATTGTCCTTCTATCCTAGACATCTAGATTGATCAATGTGATGCATAGACCATGTCATCCTCTAATCAATCTAAATCTTGAACTCCAAGTAGACTCACTAAATCAAATGAGCTCAATATCTCATATTGACTCATTTGGGCATGGCCATGCACTTCGTGGTCTCACTCTATCAAGAATATCGATGTCACTCTCGTCATATAGGAGGGATAGATCCCATCTACATCACTCACATTCCTCCGCGTAATTTGTTACATACCCAGTAATCGCCTTTATAGTCCACCCAGTTACGGGTGACGTTTGACGAAATCAAAGTATATAACTCCTTATGTAGGGAACCATGGTGACTTCATGTCTAAGGACTAGTAGTCATACTAATAGTCACATGAGAAAGTATATGACACTCATATAACGATCCATGATACTTTCTCATGGCGGGTCATTCAGTATACATTCTCCAATGCATACCCATGTGTCAACTTGATATTTCTATATCCATGACTTGTGAGATCAAGTCATCGAGTTGACCTACATGCTAGTTTTATTACATTAACATTGTCCCTGAATGTTAATACTCGACTAGGAATGATTAAGCGTAGTGTTCCCTATATCATCTCATTATCGATTCAACCAATCGATTGATATAGGTAAGAACCTTCTACTTAAGGACGCTATTATACTTAGTTTATTTGGCACCAATACAAGTAAGTATAAAAATCAAAAATAAATGTCTTTATTTATATAAGAATATGATACAACAAGTCTATAATACAATCATCAATGATTGGCTCTAGGGCTCTAACTAACAACTATATCCATACCCCGTTGATCAAAAGGGTAAGAAATGATGGAAGTCTTCAATAGTTGGGTAGGATGATGTGGTATATTCTGATGTTTCTGATAAGATAGACATGTTCTTACGAGTTGAGCTGCATCTTCTTGTAGGGTAGGCCAAAAATACCCGGCCAATAAAATTTTATGCGTTAAAGATCTGCCTCCAATATGACTACCACATGAACCCTGGTGAACCTCTTGTAAGATGTATTGCATATCTTCCGGTCCAATGCATTTGAGCAAAGGACTAGAAAAGGCCCTTTTATAAAGCTGATCCCCTATCAAAGTATATCTGATGGCTTTCTTCTTAAATATTCTTGCTTGTTCGACATCACCAGGCAAGGTACCTTGTTGCAAAAAGGATATGATCAGTGCTCTCCAGTCTCCTTATATCTCCATGTTAGCTTGTCTTTCTATACAAGACACCAATACTGTTTACTCTATTGGTCGGTCTAGGTTCCAAGGTATCACTGTTGACGCAAGCTTTGCCAGTTCATCAACCACTTGTTTTTCTGATCGAGATATCTTGGAATGTAACTTTCAATTTCTCAAAAGCTTCTGCGTATAATTTAAGTCGATCACTACTGATCTTGAACTTGCCTAACAATTGCTGTGCTGCCAGCTGAGAATCAGAGTAAATCCATACTCGAGCAGCTCCCACATGTCGAGCCGCTTACAAGCCAACTATTAATGCTTCATACTCTGCTTTATTATTGGTGGCTCTATAACTTAGTCGGACAGAAAGTTGAATCCGATCTTCCCTGGGGGATATAAGAAGAATACTAATATCACTACCATGTCTGGTAGAAGATCCATCTACATAAATCTTCCAAATCCCTTCTTCTTCGCGACCCTGTACTTCTATTATAAAATCTGCCAGAGCTTGCGCCTTAATTACTGAACGAGGCTGATATTGTATGTCGTATTCATTAAGTTTAGTCGTCCATTTGATCAATTGCCAGGATGCTTCTGGATTAAGAAGTACTCGACTGAGAGTACTATTAGTTAGCACTATGATTGCGTGTGATAAGAAGTAAGGGCGCAATCTTCTAGACGTCAAAACCAGAGCCTAAGCTAATTTCTGGAGTGTAGTATATCTACACTCGACTCCTTTTAATAGATGACTCAAAAATACACTAGTTGCTGTTCCTTACCCTCATGTCTCACTAGTACTGAGCCTACAACATGCTCATTTGTCGAAAGATAAACCCATAAGGTTTCCCCTACTACAAGCTTAGCTAGCACAGGTAGGGTTGACAAGTAATCTTTCAATTCTCAAAACGCGTTGTCACATTCTTCATCCCATTGGAATTTATTGGCTTTTTGAAGTATCTTGAAGAAATGAAAACTTTGATCGGTTGATCGGGAGTTAAAGCGAGATAACGCAGTGATTCACCCGGTTAGTCTTTGGGCTTCTTTCATGTTGTGTGGGGGCTCCATATCCTAGATTACTCGAACTTTGTTGGGATTTGCTTCTATCCCTCACTCGGTCACCATATAGCCCAGTAACTTACCACTTTTGGCCCCAAACAAGCATTTGCTAGGGTTGAGCTTGAGCCCATACTGTCGCAATGTTTTGCAGGTTTCTTCTATATCTCTGCATAAATCATCAGCCTGAAGTGATTTAATTAATATGTCATCTACATAAACTTCCATATTTCTCCCAATTTGTTTTCGGAAAACCTTATTCATAAGCCTTTGATAAGTTACTCCTGCATTCTTTAGTCAGAAAGGCATAACGTTATAACAATAAGTACCTTCGGCTGTAAAAAAACTAACCTTTTCCTGATCATCTTTTGCAAGAGGTACCTGATGATAACCTTGATAGGCATCCAACATACAAATATATTCGCATCCAGTCGTAGAGTCCACCACTTGATCAATGCGAGGCAGAGGATAGTAATCCTTTGGGCTACCCTTGTTGAGGTCACGGAAGTCAATACACACTCTCTATTTATTTCCTAGTTTAGGTACCAGGACGACATTGGCTAACCAACTATAAAATTGTACTTCCCTAATATATCCTGCCTCCAGTAGCTTATCTACTTCTTCCTTGATGATCTGATTTTGGTTAGCTCCAAAATCTCTTTTCTTTTGCTTGACAGGCCTAGCATCAAGATAAACATGTAGTGAGTGTTCCATTACTAGAGGGGAAATACCTGTGACCTCCTTGGGAGTCCATACGAACACATCATTGTTCCGGCTCAGACATTGTATCACTTCAGTTTTGAGTGAAGAGTCTAAGTCGGCTGCCACATAAGTCATAGCTTCTGGTCGTTTGGTCTGTATTTGTACTGTTGGAGTGTATACTGAAAGCCTAAGCTTTTGTAAACATTTATGTTAAATAAAGAATCACATTTGGTCAATTTATCTACATTTGTTTGTAGTTGTTCAATTAATTTATATTGTAGATAATATAGTATGTGGTGTCACATATAGAAGATGATGTTATCAGTACCTTATAAATTATAAATAGTAGCTCACGACCAAAATGGAAAGGAACAAACCATTGGAAGGTCGTAGTGTAATTAGGAATTAGTTTATCTTGACTATATAATTACACTAGTACACTTAGAGTGTATTGAGTAGGACCATTTGAGGTTGTTTCTTTTATACTAACTTTATAAAGGAACATATATCTCAGTTATTATGGAAGTGTGTGCTCTTAATCCTAATATAATAACAAGCATATATATTTGATATTTATTTCTTTAATTTATCAATGGGTGAGATTTAGTTCGATGAATCAATAAACCCGATAAGTTGGGAAATGATATCACTTATAGTGTGTGTTGTTGATTATAGAAGGAAACTGTGTCCTAGAGATACTAGGTTGATAATGTCCCCAAGAGGAGCTCATAAGGATTGTCATGTTAAACCCTGCAGGTGGACTTAGTCCGACATGACGATAAGGTTGAGTGGTACTACTCTTGGACTAAGATATTAATTAAATGAGTTGTCAGTAACTCACTTAATTAGTGGACATTCGATATCTTAAACACAGGGAGACTAACACACTCATAATAAGAAGGAGCCCAAAAATGTAATTTGGGATTGGTGCGGTAGTTCAATAATAGTTCTCTAGTGGAATGAATTATGATTGATAAAATTAAGTTGTGTGTTCGAGGCGAACACGGGATGCTTAATTTTATCGGGAGACCAAAACCAATTCCTCCTCTCGGTCCCTATCGTAGCCTCTTATTTATAGAGTACTATACCCACCTATACCCACGCCTTCTATACCCACCTAAAGGGGGCCGGCCAAGCTAGCTTGGAATCAAGCTAGGGCCGGCCTAAGCATGGTTTAAGGTGGTCGGCCCTAGCTTGAACCCAAGCTAGAGGGGGCCGGCCATATTAAATTTAAAAGAATTTTAATTTTAATTTTTATTATGTGGAAGATATAATTTATTAAAGAGAATTAAAATTAAAATATCTCTCATGTAAAGGATCTACAAAAGATTAAAGAAAGAGATTAAAACTCTTTCCTTATTTGTAGATTGGTGAGATATTTTATTTTCTCTTTAAAAATTATTCACATGTTGAAAAATTAAAGTTATAGAAATTTCTTTTTATCAACCATGAAGAGATTTTTGAAGAGAAATTTTATTTTTAAAATTTTTGGAAACAAATTAGGAAATTTTAATTTGTTGATTAAAACTTGTCTAATTTATTCCTCCATGATGTGGCCGGCCATTATAGTTTAATTGGGAAATTTTATTTTATTTTTCTCAATTAAATCATGTCAAGGAAATTAAGAAAATTTTATTGTAATTAAATTTCCTAATTTACCAAGGCTAAGGAATATAAAAGAAGGGGTGGGGGTGCCTTCATGGGATACAACCTCTATTATTTCTCTCCTTCTTTTCCTTGGTGTTGTGGCCGGCCATCATCCTCTCCGTCTCTTCCTCTTATGGTGGCCGAATCCTTCATCTCCCTTGGAGCTCTTGTGGTGGCCGGATACTACTTGGAGAAGAAGAAGAATAAGGAGAGAAAGCTTGCATCTCTTGGAGCTTGGTTGGTGTTTTGTTCTTCATCCTTGGTAAAACTTCCTTATTGTGGCCGAACCTAGCTAGGAGGAGAAGAAGGTGGTTGGTGTTTTCTCATCTCGGAAGATCGTTGCCCACACAACGTCCGAGGTTAGAAGAGGAATACGGTAGAAGATCAAGAGGTCCTTCTAGAAGGTATAACTAGTAATTTTTCCTTTCCGCATCATACTAGTTATTTATGGAAATAATACCAAATACAAGAGGCTTACGATTCTAGTATTTCGAATATGTTTTTCGATGTTATGTTCTTTTGTTTTATTTATCCTTGTGATTTGATTGTTCTTTTCAGTTAACCTAAAGTTATTTTAGGAAATTAAATATTATCTTTCCATAAAAGGTTTTGTCTAGTCGGTGGTGGTTGCTCCCATATCCAAGAAGGTCGTGTGCCTCGCCACGTCAGTACTGGGAACCAATTATGGAAATTCATATTTAATGGAATTAATAACTTAAGGTGATTTGGGTCGAACGTGTTAAGTTCCGTAGGAGACCCAAGTCAAAACCTAAAAGAACGAATAGATTAAGTTTTGGATCAAACGTGTTAAGTTCCGCAGGCGATCCAAAATTTAATTTAAAAGAACACATGGTAGCTAGGAAAATGTTCAGACCTTTGTACAAAATTTTTGTACAGTGGAACCTCTAGGTTTTCCGAGTAGCAACCAACATGTACCTCCTCCTTTTCTTCATATATCAAACCAGGTGGGTTTTCTTGAATGGCATTAACCTCCATCCTCTAGACTTTGCGGGCGACATTAGCCTCCGTTCAAATGATCTCCACATAACACTTTCGTGCGAGTAATTGGTCTTCCTAAGCTTCTCCTACTTGGTCATCGATGGGAAACATAACCTTCTGACAAAAAGTAGAAATAACCGCCCGAAACTCGTTCAAGGCCGGCCAACCCAATATAACATTATACGTAGAAGGTGCATCTACCACCATGAAATAAGATTTCCTGATTCTCATGAGGGGCTCCTCCACTAGAGAGATGGCCAATTTTATCTGGCTGAGTGGTTGGACTTCATTACCCATGAAACCATAAAGAGGAGTCACCATGGGTTGGAGCTCACTTGGATCTATCTGCAACTAATCAAAAGCTTTTTTAAAAATAATATTGACAGAGCTACCGATATCAATAAAAGTACAGGAAAAATTATAGTTAGCTATGACAACTTTTATTATAAGAGCATCATTGTGGGGGTACTTCTACCCCCTCCAGATCTTTAGGACCAAAACTAATTTCTGGTCTTACTGCTTTCTCTGTGCTACACCCAACTGCATGAATCTGCAACCGCCGTACGCACGCCTTTCTCGTGCGATTAAAGTCACCATCAGTAGGCCCGCCCGTTATCATATTAATATTGCCTCGGGCTGCATTGCTTTGATTTTCTTCCTGTCGAGCAATCACTATCTCGGGATGTGCTATTTCATGTGTCCGGGATGGCCCGCCCGGTACCTGTAATGTCCCCTGTTGTGTCTCAATTGCCTGATATTCCCGCTTAGGGGGACTGTTATGCCTCTGGTGGGGTTGTCAACTGGGAGATCGGCGATGATAGCGATTGTTGTTGGTTCTTTGGTTTCTTAAGGCAAAGTAATTCTCAGTGTAGTGCGTATCTGACATGTGATAGGTACACCACCTTCGAGGAGCTTCTTGTGGCATCTCGACATGCTGAACTGCTTGTGGTCTCCACACAGGTTGGCAAGGTGGAGGGGGAACTCCACGAGGCCCCCTTGGCAGATGAATAGGGGCTACAGCTCCCTCATGAACTGTGGTTGAGATCGGTATTGTACCTTCCTTCTTTCGAGTTGCTTGAACTTCTTCAACATTAATGAATTCGGTGGCTCTCTCAATCAACAAATCAAAATTGGTTGGGGGATTACACACTAATTCCTTGAAAAAATCTTTATCATTGAGGCCTTGAGAGAAAGCACTCACCAATATCTCTATAGTACCATTAGGAACATTGATAGCTACCTGATTAAACCTCTTGATATATGCTCTGATGCTTTCCTTAGGCCCCTGTTTGATGGAGAAAAGGCTCTAAGGGGTCTTATGATATCTTTGATTTCTAGAGAAATGATGCAAAAATACTTTACAAAAATCCCTGAAGCATTGAATAGAGCCCTCTAGTAAGCGTTTAAACCATCTTTGAGCTTCTCCACTAAGAGTGGTGAGGAACATTCGACACTTGACCCCATCAGAAAATTACTGTAGTAGAGAGGCACTCTCAAATTTAGCTAGATGATCCTCTGGGTCTGTAGTCCTAGAATATTCCCCAACATTCAAATTCTGATAACACATTGATAATGGGTCATCGAGAACTCTCTAAGAGAATGAAATAACAATCCCTTCAGGAGAGCTATCACTAGTCACCACTTTTCCTTTGCACTTTTCCTTTACTGGTGCCTCATCAGAGGATTCTTGTAACACCAGCTTTCACCCTCCTTGTTCCAGGGGAGTGCGAGAAAATGCCCGAGGGTGTCTAGTGGGGGAAATAGGGGCAGGGGTTATATAAGCTACATCGTCTTCTTCCATACCTTCGTT
The DNA here is from genome assembly GCF_018446385.1 of Zingiber officinale. NCBI lineage: Eukaryota > Viridiplantae > Streptophyta > Magnoliopsida > Zingiberales > Zingiberaceae > Zingiber > Zingiber officinale. The sequence goes on from NC_056006.1 coordinate 45,964,069, forward strand.
TTTGCGACGATCTGTAGTCGAGATCGCTGGATTTATTGCTACTGGCAAGGTACCTCCAGTATTAGCTTGTTGCTATTGTTGTTGTTGTAATGCCTTCTAGACTCGAGAGTTGATGAGTAATTCTAGATCTTCTAGGGTCTGAGTAATAGTGTTATGCTTTCCAGCATCCTCCATTATGTAGTCTCAGATTCAGGTGATAATTTCCCACAGACGGTGCCAAATTTGATTCTGTTTGAAAGCTTGTGAGATGGAGCACTGGGTGGTGGTTGATGATGATGGCTTCTGACACTGTTGGGTAAGAGAGGATCCGAGAAAACCACAGCGGACCTCACTGCCACCTGAAAATTGGATGATCGATCCGAGAAAACTAAAGCGGATCGTATGAATGATATCTTACCAAAGAGAACTTCGGCGAGATGGCTTCGGGGATCAACAAAACTTCGACAATCTGGTGGATGAAATGATCTCGTCTCCCTGCACATAATGAGACTAATCGAAAAAGCGTTAGTGACCTAAGACCGGGGTGGGAATCCCTGGCTAGGCCCTCTGACGCTCAAGTTAGTCTTCGGTGAGAGGTAGATGAAGAAAAAGAGACTGTATAAAAATTAGGGTCTGATTTGGATGCAATGCGTATGTTTGTTTACCTTGCCAGTGGAGAGGATTCCCCTTTTTATTCCACCTCATCTAACCTCCACAGTAATGAGGTGGACCCTGGTTTGTTAAAGTTTGTTAAGAGATGATGTAAGCAGAACTACAATAATAATAGTTTAAGGAATCTTTTTCTTACCCCAGATGTACCTTCTTTGTCGTTTAGCATACCTGCGGAGGATTCTAGAAGATATTTACCGCCAAATTGATTAAGATGCCATATGATTGTATATTATTATGGTTCACCTGTTATGATTCACCTGTTACATATGCCTGGTTAGTCACATGAGCTTATTTAGCATGTATGTGGAATATATTCTGTCCATAATAGTTTTAGTTCCATACCTGACCCATACTTCATTATAAATATGCAAAAAACTATGTAAAGTTGAAGACCTTTATACTCGATTTACTTCTCATACTCGACCCGTCTATTAAAGCTGGGTAGTCATATCTTATGGTTGCTACATGGAATATCGTACTGGTTCCCCTGTACAAAAATTTTGTACAAGTCCCGAACCTTCCCTAACAACCTATTTTGTTCTTTAGAAATTAAATTTGGAATCGCAAACAGAACTTAACATTATTGATTCCAAATTCAACTTATCTGTTCTTAGAGGTTTAGACTTGGATCGCAAATGATACATTATTAATCCAAATCCACCTATGTTACAAATTTAATTAAACATTTATTTCAGAGATCAGCTTCCAGGTTAAACATGGTGAGGCACTAGGCCTTCTTGGTTATGGGAGCATCCACCACTTCCTAGACAAAGCCTTTCAACGAAATTCAATATTTAATCTCCTTATAGTAACCCTAGGTTTAACCACTAAGAACAATCAAATCACAAGATCGAAAAATAAAAGAAACACAAAATCGAATCATAAATTCGAAACCTAGAATCCTTAGCCTCTTGTGATTCGTATTTCAAAATCTATACGTAGAAAACAAGTACGATGAGGAATAAGACAACTAGTTATACCTTTCTTTATAGCTTATAGACCTCATGATCTTCAATTGTATTTCTCTTCTTATCTTGGACGTCGTGTGAGCGACGATCTACCAAGACGAGACTCCACCAAAACCTTCTTCTTCCTTCCAAGTTTTGGCCACCAACAATCTCCTAGAGATGAAGAACTTCGGCCACCAACCAAGCTCCAAGGGATGCTAAGAAAGAATGCCTCCTATCTCTCCTTCTTCCTCTAACAAGATCCGGTCACCTTGAACTCTTTGAGATGAGATGCCGCCGGCAACCAAGGATGAAGAATAGGAGGAAGAAGAGGGCCGACCACCACCAAGGAAGAGAGGAGAGGAATAATAGATGTATTGTTTTTTGAGGCACCTCTACCCTCTCTTTTATATTCCTTGATCTTAACAAATAAGGAAAGTTTTAAACATAATCAAAACTTCCTTATATTCCTTTCCAATGTCTAAGAAGGGAAATTTAATTAAAAACTTCCTTATAAACCTTTAATGGTCGTCCCCTACCTTGTCCTCCAAACAAGGAAAGTTTTAAACAAAAAATTAAAACTTCCTTAAATGTTTCTGATAAGAAATTTTAATTAAAAATTTTCTTTCTTTAAATCCCTTCATCGTTGGTTATAAAAGGAAAGTTTTATAAATTAAAATCTCTCTTTTAAAACATGTGGATGGTTACAAAAAGGAAAGTTTTATCAAAAATTAAAATCTTCCTTTAAACTACAAATAAGGAAAGATATCAAACCTTTCTCTTAATCCTTTGTAGAAAGCTATAAAAGGAAATATTTATAATTTTAAACTCTCTTTTTAAACCATGGCTTCCACATAAGGAAAGATTTAAAATTTATCAAAAAATTAAAATCTTCCTTTTAACTACAAATAAGGAAAGATATCAAACCTTTCTCTTAATCCTTTGTAGAAAGCTATAAAAGGAAAGATTTATAATTTTAAACTCTCTTTCAATGTGAATGTGGTCGGCCACCCTTGCTTGAGCTCCAACCTAGGGCCGACCACAACTTGAACCCATATAACCTTGGTTTGGCCGGCCCTAGCTTGGGCTCCAAGCTTGGCTTGGCCGACCATCTTAAGGTGGGTAAGAAGTTGGGTTTGGTGGATATAAGATTTTATAAATACGAGGCTACAATAGGGACCGAGAGGAGGAATTAGTTTTGGTCTCTCGATGAGCTTGACTTCCCGTGTTAGTTAGAGCCCTAGAGCCAATCATTTGATGATTGTATCATGGACTTGTTGTATCATATTCTTATATAAATAAAGACATTTGTTTTTGGGTTATTATACTTACTTTTATTGGTGCCAAATACACTAAGTATAATAGCGTCCTTGAGTAAAAGGTTCTTACCTATATCAATCGATTGGTTGAATCGATAGTGAGATGATATAGGGAACACTACTCTTAATTATTCCTAGTTGAGTATTAACATTCAGGGACAATGTTAATACAATAAGACTAGCATGTAGGTCAACTCGATGACTTGATCTCACAAGTCATGGATATAGAGATATCAAGTTGACACATGGGTATACATTGGAGAATGTATACTGAATGACCCACCATGAGAAAGTATCATGGATCGTTATATGAGTGTCATATACTTTCTCATGTGGCTATTAGTATGACTACTAGTCCTTAGACCTGAAGTCACCATGGTTCCCTACATAAGGAGTTATGTACTTTGGTTTCGTCAAACGTCACCCGTAACTGGGTGGACTATAAAGGCGATTACTGGGTATGTAACGAATTATGTAAAGGGATGTGAGTGACGTAGATGAGATCTATTCCTCCTATATGACGGGAGCGACATCGATATTCTTGATAGAGTGAGACCACGAAGTGCATGACCATGCCCAAATGAGTCAATATGAGATATTGAGCTCATTTGATTTAGTGAGTCTACTTGGAGATCAAGATTTAGATTGATTAGAGGATGACATGGTCTATGCCTCACATTGATCAATCTAGATGTCTAGGATAGAAGGACACTTGTCATATATTGTGAGGAGTCACAATTAGTAGTCACAAGGTGATGTTGGATCTCAACATTCTTATAACTTGGGTAGTAATGATGTGTTGCTAGATACCGCTCATTACTTATGCTTCTAAATAAGTTTAGGAGCATTGCCAACGTTATAAGAACCTATAGGGCCACACACAAAGGACAATTAGATGGAAATTAGGTTCATAGGATGAACCAAGAGGATTAGATTCATGTGATGAATCAAATTGGATTAAGAGTAATCCTAATTAGACTAATTGAGTTGGACTCAAGTTGATTCATGTGTTCAATGAGTCTAATTTAGATTATGACTCATTGAATCAATTTAATTAAATGAATTAGATTCATTATATTAAATTGGCTTGAATCAAATGGTTGGATTAGATCAACCATGGGAGTTATAATGTCAAGTTTGACTTGACTTGAGAGGAAGAGGAAGAGTTAAGTTTGACTTGACTTTATGCCACATCATTTGTGACTTGGCATTAATGACCAATGATGACATGCCACATCATCATGTTTAGCACATGTGTGTGCCACCTTATGGAGGTTACAAATCTCTTTAATGGCCACATTAAATGAGAATGGGGGTTACACTTCCCATTGTGGCCGGCCACTTTTCATAGTGAATGGAATTGATTTTTTCATTCAAGTGAATTCAACTCATCTTCTTCCTTGCTCTCTCTTCTTGCTCTCCCTCTCTTCTCTTGGCCGAACCTCACCAAGGTGCTAGCACACCTTTGTGTTAGGTTTCTCCACCTAGTTTGTTCTTGTGGATACTTCTAGAGGATTGTCTACTTTGACAATCTTGAGATCCGGCACCTTGGACGAGCAGGATTCGCGAAGGGCGCGCATCAAGGGTAAAGGCTCTTCTCCTAGTGTAGATCTAGGCTTTAGTAAACTCGTACTTGTATTTTTGTTTTATTTTACTTCGTACGGATCCGGTGGCATGGGGGTTTCGGGGTTTCCACGACCTGAAAAAGCGGTTTTCGCGGCCCGAAAAACCCAACGGTGGTAACAGAGCCACGTGCGAAGACTTGTACGAGTTTAGTTTGTATTTTTATGAAAAATATAGATTCTGTAAGATTCTGTAATTTTATGATTTTTAGAGTTTTTATAGGTAATTTTCTCGTAGAAGCGAAGCACAAGTGTTTCGACACTTGTAGGCTTCGACTACCGAGAAGATTTTTCTGAAACGACAAGGTTTCGCCCCAAAATCCTTTTGGGACAGTGGACTAATGCGCTGTAGGATCGCTAAGGAACACTCGCGATGGTTAGATCACGGGTGGGGGCGCTGCCCCTGGCCCCGCAAGGGGATTCGTTCCGCAATTGCGCTCGAAAACCTGCTAAATGGACCCGCTGGGAATTTTACTCATAAAAATTATAAAAATTATAGTAAAAATTACAGAAAATTATAAAAAAATACATAATTTAGAATTATGTATAATTTGTGATGGTCATGGCCCAAAAAGACCCAATTTGATTGGTATATTTGTGTTTTAATTCATAATACGGAATGCGTGCCGTCATGTGATTGTGTGTGTTGTATACTTGATACGCGACCTGCGCGTCGTGCCTTTCTCCATTTATTCTTGTTGTAAATTAGTTTAGACTCGAATGTAACTCGAGTTTCAAAATTGCAATGTACAAAATTGGAGTCGTGGAAGGTCCACTCGAGACGGAGTTACGAGGAGGGCGCGAGCAACACAAGGTGGTCAAAGGGAGGAGCTTGAGAAGCTGTGGACCCTAGGTTGACCATCCGATCTTCTCATTGGCTTGAGAAGATCGTAGTAGGGCCATGACTAATCACAAATAGTATAATTAATTGCTTGTGTGTGTGTATTTGATGCATGCTAGTAAAGTAGTTAATTAGTGCCTTAACGATTCGATTCGATCAATCGCGTATATGATACATCTCGACGATTAGATTTGATCTTAGTCGCGCACATGATGCACCTCCTCTATGATTAGATTAGATCTAAATCAAGTATATGATACACATCGTCGATTAGATTAGATCTAAATCGCGTCGACTCAAATGCCTACCGTGCCATGATACCTATCACTACCTCGATCACATGTGTTGTTGAATCTGCCAAAGCAGAGCAACACATATTATCTTGGTAGGGTACGGAGAGACAATTTTGGTCCCGCTTATCAACGCATGGGTGAGTACAAACTCAATTAGATTGAGTATTCCTAGTTAACTCGGTTGGATCGAGTACAACTATAGGCATTCTTCCAACGGTTGGAAAGATAGGACATAAATCACATTTATATTAATTCTTGGGCATATTAGCCAAAGCTAACTCAAGTTTTAATATAACTGCGGATAATGATCCTATAAACAAGAGTTTCATAGAGATGTAATTGGTAAATCGTTACCTATCGATCATACTAAATCTTGGGCGTATTAGCCAAAGCTAACTCAAGGGTTAGTATGATGTGGATCTTGTCCCACATGAATTATAGAATTCAGTGGGAGCATCATTTAGTTAAAGGCCTAATTAAATGATTTAAAAGAATATGATATTTATTTTCTGCATTTTTCTGTTGTAGATAACCATGACGTCGAATACGAACTTTTTCTCCCTGCGTTCTGTCCTTGAGAAGGATAAGCTCAACGGAGCAAATTTCCTGGACTGGTACAGGAACTTGAGAATAGTTCTCACCCAGGAACGTAAACTGTTCGTTCTGGAGCAGCCTATTCCGGAGGCTCCTCCTGCCAATGCCACGCGAGCAGACAAAGATGCTTACAAGAAGCATCAAGATGACGCATTAGATGTGTCCTGTCTAATGCTCACGACCATGAACTCTGAGCTTCAGAAGCAACATGAGTTAATGGGCGCTTATGATATGGTTGAACATCTTCGTCAACTGTATCAAGGACAAGCAGGGCACTGGAAGAGGAACTGCATAGGATACCTGGAAGATCTTAAGAAGAAGAGAAATAAGATTTCTACTTCAGGTATAAATGTTATAGAAGTCAACCTCTTTATTTCTTCATCGTAGGTATTAGATACCGGATGTGCTTCTCACATCTGTACTAATGTACAAGCGTTGAGAAATAGCAGAGCATTGACGAAGGGCGAGATAGACCTACGAGTAGGCAATGGAGCACGGGTTGCTGCTGTTGCTGTAGGAACTTATCATCTATCTCTGCCCTCTGGGCTTGTACTAGAGTTGGATGATTGTTGTTATGTGCCTGCATTAACTAAAAACATAATTTCAGTTTCTTGTTTGGACAAGAAATGTTTCTCTTTTATAATAAAGGACAAATATTGTTCAGTTTATTTAAAAGATATGTTCTATTGTAGTGCACCTCTGATGAACAGACTTTACAATCTAGACCTTGAAAGCCTTATCTATAACATAAATACCAAGAGGTTCAAGTCAAATGACATGAACCAAACCTATCTCTGGCACTGTCGCTTAGGTCATATAAATGACAAGTGCTTATCCCAGCTCCATAAGGATGGTTTGCTGGACTCATTTGATTTTGAATCTTATGAGACGTGCGAGTCATGCCTACTAGGAAAGATGACCAAGACTCCCTTTAGTGGGCACAGCGAAAGAGCGACTGATTTGTTAGGACTATACATAGTGATGTATGTGGCCCTTTTAATGTCGCTGCTAGAGGCGGTTATAGGTACTTCATCATATTGATTGATGACTTCAGTAGATATGGTTATGTGTATTTGATGACACATAAGTCAGAATCCTTTGAAAAGTTTAAAGAATTCAAGAATAAAGTACAGAACCAGCTTGGCAAGAGTATTAAGATACTTCGATCAGATATAGGTGGAGAATACCTTAGCCATGAGTTTCATGACTATCTAGCTGAGTGTGGGATTCTATCCCAACTCACTCCTCCTAGAACACCACAGTGGAATGGTGTATCCGAAAGGAGAAATCATACCCTATTAGATATGGTACGGTATATGATGAGTCACACAGATCTTCCTACATTCCTTTGGGGCTATGCTCTAGATACGGCAGCTTTTATACTCAACCGAGTTCCATCCAAGGCCGTGATAAAGACACCATATAGGATATGGACTGGGAGAGATGCCCAGGTGTCTTTTATGAGGATTTGGGGTTGTGAGGCTTACGTTAGACGTCAAGTCTCAGACAGATTAGGACCCAAATCCGACAAGTGCTACTTTATTGGATATCCCAAGGAAACTAAGGGATATTACTTCTACATTCCCAGTCAGCACAAGGTAGTTGTGGCAAAGACTGGGGTCTTTTCTAGAAAGGGACTTTGTTTCTAGAAAGACTAGTGGGAGTACGTTCGATCTTGAAGAAGTTCAAGATGCAGACCATAGCACTGAAGCCTCGATGGAAATTGAACTGGAACCACAAAGTGTTGTGGATAATGTTGTTCCACAAAGAGTTGAGGAACAACAACCAGTTCAAGTAGCTATACCTCTTCGCAGGTCTGATAGGGTACGTCGTCAGCCTGAGAGATACTCATTTCTCTTGTCTGACCATGATGACGTTGTGCTCATAGAGGATGAGCCTACCATCTATCAGGAAGCTGTGATGAGACCAGATTCCAAGAAATGGCTAGAGGCCATGAGATCCGAGATGGAATCCATGTACACCAACCAAGTTTGGACTTTGGTTGATCCACCTGAAGGGGTAAAATCCATTGGGTGTAAGTGGGTCTTTAAAAGAAAGACTGACATGGATGAACTTATCTATAAGGGTCACTTAGTAGCTAAAGGTTTCAAGCAGATTCATGGTATTGACTATGATGAAACCTTTTCTCCAGTAGCGATGTTTAAGTCTATTCGGATCATGCTTGCTATTGCAGCATACCATGACTATGAGATCTGGCAGATGGATGTCAAAACTATGTTTCTGAATGGGAACCTACTCGAGGATGTGTACATGACACAACCTGACTTCTCGGAGTTGAAATCTTCGATTCGATGATGCAATCAAACAGTTTGGTTTCATCAAAAATGAAGATGAACCTTGTGTCTACAAGAAGATTGTAGGGGATATAGTTGTCTTCCTCATATTGTATGTGGATGACATAATACTCATTGGGAAAGACATCCCTTTGCTGCAGTCTGTCAAGACTTGGCTAGGGACATGTTTCTCAATGAAGGACTTAGGTGAAGCATCTCGCATTCTAGGCATACAGATCTATAGAGATAGATCTAAGAGATTGCTTGGCCTAAGTTAGAGTACATATATTGACAAGGTACTCCTTCGGTTTGCCAAGCAGAACTCCAAGAAGGGATTTCTGCCGATGTCACATGGCGTGAGTCTTTCGAAGACTCAAGGTCCCTCTTCTAGAGAGGAGAGAGACCGCATGGATCAGATCCCTTATGCCTCAGCCATAGGATCTATCATGTACGCCATGCTATGTACTCATCCTGATGTCTCGTATGCTTTAAGCATGACGAGCAGATACCAGTCAGATCCATGTGAAAGTCACTGGATAGCGGTCAAGAATATTCTTAAGTACTTAAGAAGGACTAAAGAATATTTCTTGATATATGGAGGCAATGATGAGCTAGCTGTAAAGGGTTACAGTGATGTCAGTTTCCAGACCGATCAGGATGATTATCGATCGCAGTCAGGGTTCATGTTTTGCATGAATGGTGGTGCTGTGAGCTGGAAGAGTTCGAAGCAGGACACAATAGCTGATTCTACGACAGAGGCTGAGTACATTGCTACATCAGAGGCAGCAAAGGAGGTAGTTTGGATCCGTAAGTTCATCACTGAACTTGGGGTGGTTCCCAGTATCGCTGACCCTATTGAGCTCTATTGTGACAACAATGGAGCTATAGCACAGGCGAAGGAACCTCGCTCACACCAGCGGACCAAACATATACTACGTCGTTTCCATCTCATTCAAGAGATTATCGAGAGAGGAGATGTGAAGATTTGCAGAGTACCTATAGAGGCTAACATCGTAGATCCCTTGACCAAGGCTTTGGCACAGAGGAAACATGATGGTCATACTAGGTCATTGGGGCTTAGAGCCTACACTGATTGGCACTAGTGCTAGTGGGAGATTGTTAGTTAGAGCCCTAGAGCCAATCATTTGATGATTGTATCATGGACTTGTTGTATCATATTCTTTATCTACAGTAAGAGGAAAATGCATCTATAAGCAAAATTGCTTAGTAAGCGCTAACTAACTCACAAAACTCGAATATGCATGTGAATATATTGAAATCTAAAAGCTGAATGCTCAAAAGGAAAACTACTCATGCTCATCTTCAAGCAAAGGAAACATACTGAAATCCTAAACGTGTACAACAAATCTATACAATCATGCTAGCATAATCTTGCTGAATTTTAAAGACATTCTGAATCTTATTTCACTTGTTTAAAAACTTATACTTTAATACTTTAAAATAATAATCAACTTTCTTCTTGGGCCCAGGCGTAGTACCATCTTATGCGCGTTCCCTAATATGTTGTGATAGCGAGCCACCAATCCTAAAAGAGTAGACCTCGGTCTACCAGGGCCAAGACCTCGAAATTGGACATCTGGATTTGTTTAACGACAACCTCGGAAGTCGGGTACTAGCCTCTTAAATAAAGTAAAATACTTGTTATCTTTTATTACTTCTAATATATAATGCCTCGGCATTTTCTTTAAGCACCTTGTGTGCCAAAATCCCTAAAGTCTTGACTTTGGGATCTACTTAAGTCCTTGGCCTTTCTCTTTCTTTTATTTATCTTTCTTACACTTGTTAATACTTCTAATAAAAGAATGCTTCTTTAAAAACTGAAATGTTTAAACAAATTCTAACTTTGAAAAGCATAAACAAAAATCTGCATACTATGCTAATCAAAATTTTGCATACTATACTAATCAAGATTCTGTATTCTATGCTACACTATTTCTACATACTATGCAAACATAAATTCTGCACTATAATACTTAACCAAACTGCACTATAAACTTTTTTTTTAAAAACTGCACTATAAGTTCCACAAAAAATCTGCACTACAAGTTCCACCAAAAATCTGCACTATAAATTCCACCAAAAATCTGCACTATAAACTTTAAAGAAATCTGTACCATAAGCTCTTAAGAAATCTGCACTACAAGCTCTAAAGAAATCTGCATTTTAAGCTTTAAGAAATCTGCACTACAAGCTTAATTAAAATCTGCACTATAAGCTTTCATAAAAATCTGCACTATAAGCATAATTGAAATCTGCACTATATGCATAATTAAAATCTGCACTATAAGCTTAAATAAAAATCTGCACTATAAGCTTAATTAAAAATCTGCACTATAAACTTAATTAAAATCTGCACTATAGGCTTAATTAAAATCTACACTATAAGCTTAATTAAAAATCTACACTATAAGCTTAATTAAAATTTGCACTATAGGCTTAATTAAAAATCTGCACTATAAACTGAATTAAAATCTGCACTATAAGCCTACATAAAAATCTACACTATAATCTTAATTAAAATCTGCACTATATGCTTAATTAAAAATCTGCACTACAAGCTTAATTAAAATCTGCACTATAAGCTTACATAAAAATCTGTATTATAAGCTTAATTAAAATTTGCACTATAAGCTTAATTAAAAGTCTGCACTATAATCTTTGGACCCCGTGGTAGTTTTGATGTGATCAACTAAGTTGGTTAGGTCCTGCTGTATTTGATCCCTGTGTCTGAGTGTGCAGGAGCTTAGGAGCACAGGAAGTCGAGCGGAAGACGCAGCTAGCGAGAAGGACGGCACGGGAAGGGAGCCGACGGGCTCGGTGCGTCCGAAGGATGAGAGAGCTGCGGAAGAGTACTCCGGTGGGCGTGAAGAGCGTGTGCGGCGTTCGAGGGACGTGAAGCCAGGACGGAAGGCTGCTCGAGGAGAAGGCCGGGAATTGGGTTCGGGGAGCATCGGAAGCTGAAGAAACCAAGCTGAAAAATGGAGCTGCCAGCTTGGAGGCGCCTCCAGCAGGCTTGGAGGCGCCTCCATCATGAAGGCGCCTTCAACCCTGTTGAAGGCGCCTTCAACAGGTCAGATTTGACCGTTTGCGTTGCGGATAAAGTTTTATCCGCTGACCGAGCTGGAGGCGCCTTGAACCTTGTTGGAGGCGCCTTGGACCCTCGGGATAGACTTTCCAAGAGCTATATAAAGCCCCCTGGAGCTAGGAATGAAACAACAACTCAAGCAATCAATCTGTAAGCAATTCCTAAACAACTAGTGAGCTTCAAAAGTGTAAAAGGCTTCTCCGCCTTCAGAGAAGGAGATTTTTCTTACTGCGCTCTTTTCTACTGTCCTGGATTAACATCCTCCTTGGTTGTAACCAGGTTAATTGCTGAGTTTCTTTTTTACTTCTGTTAATTTAATTGTTATTATTTTACTATTAATTTTCTGAGTTGAAATCCGAGGAAGGTATTTTTATTTTTGTTTTACAGCAATTCACCCCCCTCTTGCCGGCCTCCGCTGCACCAACAATTGGTATCAGAGCCTGATCACCTTAGAAGGACTAACCGCCAACTGAAGCACTACGATCAAGATGATGGCCGGAGCTAACATCCATCCCCCGAAGTTCGACGGAGACTTCGCCACTTGGAAGCGCAAAATGGAGGTATTTTTTAAAACAGATTTTGATATTCTTATTACGATGAAATATGGTTTTGCAGCGTCGAAAGACAAAGAAGAAAACACATGGAGCAAAAAGGAGCAAGCCGATTTCGTCGCCAACGGAAAGGCAGAGTTCCACCTGCTCAGTGTGCTGCCGCCGCAGGAGGTAAATCGGATCGGAAGCTACGACTCAGCGAAAGATCTCTGGGAGAAATTCCTGGAGCTTCACGAAGGTACTTCCGAAGCGAAGCTAGCGAAGCGCGACATCCTCCGGAACCAGTTAACGAACCTCCGGATGAACCAAGGCGAGAAGGTAGCGCAACTCCAAGCGAGAATCAAGGAGCTGATAACGCAACTAACGAACCTTGGAGAAGAGGTAACCAACCGGGATTCTATCCGATATGCGCTCAATGCCTTCCCGAGAACTCCAGAGTGGGCCTCCTTAATAGATACGCACTACATCTCTAAGGACCTCGAGGTAAGTACTTTAGAACAATTATTTTCAACTTTTGAACTTCACGAATCTCGAGTTTCAGAACCCAACGGAGCAGAGAAGACAAGTCAGAACATTGCCTTAAAGGCAAAAATGAATAGTTCTGACTCCGAAGCCTCAGTCGACGAATCCGAAGCGGCACTACTGGTAAGACGCTTCAATAAGTTTTTTAGTACTAACAAATTTAAATCGCAGAGGCATCATCGAAAGAAGAGGACGGTTCGTTGCTACAACTGCAACGAAGAGGGGCAAATCAAAGATGACTGCCCAAAGTTGAAGAGAAAGGAGAAAGAAAAGGAAAAGCCAAAATACAAGAAACCAGAACCCTCTAAGTACAAGAATCTGAAGGCTACTTGGTCAGATTCGTCAACCTCTGAGTCGGACATCGAAGAATTCTCAGGGTTAGCGCTATTGGCGAACCATCAACCGGAAGAAGACTCAAGCTCAGAGATGAGCATCGATGAAGGGGGAGGAACATCAGAAGAAGAAAGCAGCAGTGAAGGGGGAGCATCACCAGACCAGGTAAGTAAGGTACGCAATCTAACCCCAACTCAATCTTTTAAATTTATCAAGTCTCTTTCTAAAGAGTTAGATTAATTAGAAAAAGAGAATGCTGAACTAAAGTTGAACCTAGCAAGAGCATGCCCGTTAGAAATGTATGATCATCTAAAATCAGAAAATGAAAATTTGAAATTAGAAATTGAAAAACTGAAATCTGATGCATGCTTAAATCTATTTCTAAATTCAAAATTAAGAATTTATGGTAAATTAAATTGGTATATAAGGAAGTATCAAGGTCAACTTAGAAGAATACCCAAAAATTATGTACCCCCTAAGTATCTAAATAACCCTGTAGGTAGGAACCTCTATTGGGTTCCTAAATCTGTGCTTAATTAATTTTTCAAAAATTAAAACCTTATAGTGAGAAAATTAAACATTGAAATTCTTTATAGAAGCTTTGTCTAAGGAAGTGGTTGTTGTTCCAATAACCAAGAAGGCCTAGTGCCTCACCACGACCTGGAAGCTAAAATATTGAAAGAAAATGTTTAGTTAACTTTCTGAAAAAGCATTAAACATGAATTAAATAATGCTTTGAATGTTAATCAAATATTTGTTAAAATAAACAAAAATTCCTTAGAATTTTTTTTAAAAAAAAATTCTAATTTTTTTTTGAAATTTTCTTCTGAAAAATTCTAAAAATTCATTCACTTGACTTAGAAACTTGTTTTGGAAACATTTGAACATTTACTTAGGATTTTTTTTGAAATTTTTTTTGGAAAATTCATTTTAACTTAGCAATTTTTTCAAAAATTTATTTTTAAACTTAGAAAATTTTCAAAAAACTTCAATCTTACTTGAAAATTCTTAAGACCCCATTTTTGCTGTGATCAAAGGGGGAGAGAGAAGTACAAGTTTAGGAGGAGTTAAAGAAAACTTAATTTTTTTTAAAAGTGTTGCAATTTTACTAATTGCAAAAATTATACTTAACTTGTTAGTTTAGTAATTTTTTCTTTAAAATTACTGTTAATGTCTATTTTTAACCCTAACCTGAACTTGGGTTGATGCACATCAAAAAGGGGGAGATTGTTGGACCCCGTGGTAGTTTTGATGTGATCAACCAAGTTGGTTAGGTCCTGCTGTATTTGATCCCTGTGTCTGAGTGTGCAGGAGCTTAGGAGCACAGGAAGTCGAGCGGAAGACACAGCTAGCGAGAAGGACGGCACGGGAAGGGAGCCGACGGGATCGGTGCGTCCGAAGGACGAGAGAGCTGCGGAAGAGTACTCCGGTGGACGTGAAGAGCGTGCACGGCGTTCGAGGTACGTGAAGCCGGGACGGAAGGCTGCTCGAGGAGAAGGCCGGGAATTGGGTTCGGATGAGCCCTATTCCGGTTGGCCACAATCACCCAAAAGAACGGAGCATCGGAAGCTGAAGAAACCAAGCTGAAAAATGGAGCTGCCAGCTTGGAGGCGCCTCCAACAGGCTTGGAGGCGCCTCCATCATGAAGGCGCCTTCTGTTGGTGCAATATCCCTCAGGTCAAGGTTGACCTGGGTAACCAAGCTGAGTCTTGGTTTGGGTTTAGATGTTTGACAATAAGATATTGATTGAAGAAGAGTCAAGTAGGTCAAGGTTGACTGGATACTTGACTGGGAAGTCCTAACTGGGATGTTAGGCAAAATGAAAGTCCTGGTGAGTGAAGCCAGGCAGAAGAAAAGTCCTGGTGAGTGAAGCCAGGCAGAAGGAAGTCCTGGTGAGTGAAGCCAGGCAGAAGGAAGTCCTAGTGAGTGAAGCTAGGCAGATGGAAATCCTGGTGAGTGAAGCCAGGTGAAAGTCCTAGTGAGTGAAGCT
This sequence comes from Zingiber officinale, assembly GCF_018446385.1. Taxonomy (NCBI): domain Eukaryota; kingdom Viridiplantae; phylum Streptophyta; class Magnoliopsida; order Zingiberales; family Zingiberaceae; genus Zingiber; species Zingiber officinale. Next base: position 45,979,132 of record NC_056006.1, read on the forward strand.
AGGCAGATGAAAACCCTAGTGAGTGAAGCCAGGTGAAAGTCCTAGTGAGTGAAGCTAGGCAGATGAAAACCCTAGTGAGTGAAGCCAGGTGAAAGTCCTGGTGAGTGAAGCCAGGCAAGGGAAAATCCAGATGGATCAAGGATGATCGGACATCTGGTGCTGAGAAGTCCAAGTAGGTCAAAGGATTGACTGGATACTTGGCATGAAAGAAAAGTCCAAGTAGGTCAAAGGGATTGACCGGATACTTGGCACAGAGAAAAGTCCAAGTGGGTCAAAGGGATTGACCGGACACTTGGTAAGGGAGTCCTAGCAGGTCAAGGGAGTGACTAGATGCTAGGCATGACATACCAACAGGTCAAGGTTGACCGGATGTTGGTTTGGGAGGTTTAGGACTTGGTTTTGGACAAAAACCAAGTGCTGGATCGATCAGTGGATCGATCCAGACCTGTCCCAGCGAACAGAAAGCTTCTGGATCGATCCGTGGATCGATCCATGGATCGATTGGGACGCGGCTGCTTCGCGCGATAAGCGCCGGATCGATCCGTGGATCGATCCAGCGCATTCGATAAGCGCCGGATCGATCCGTGGCTCGATCCAAAGCCTCCCCGATCGATTGGGAACATTCGAATCGATCGGGATCCGACCGTTGACATCGTTTATAGCTGCAGGCGTTCGATGGCTGCGGTAGAATTTTACCGATTCATTCCAGATTCATCGCCTACTCCTCCACAGCGCTCTCAAAGATCAGGTCGCCAGTTCTTGAAGGATCTTGGAAGCTTTCCAAGTCAAGAGGCGGATCAAAGGCAAGAAGAGAAGCTAGGGTTAGGGTTTTCTGTACTCATTGTAAGCTTTGCGCTTGTATTTTGTTTCCCTTTCCTTTCTTCTTGTACTGAGAGTCTTGTAGGGCTTCTCCGCCCTCGGTAGTTACCGAAAAGGAGTGTTTTCATAGTGGAGGGTGCGTGCGTGGTGTGGATCCTTGGACTAGTCACCTCTTGTGAGGTGGATACCAAGTAAACCAACCGTGTTAGCGTTGTTGCATTTGTTTCTGTATTTTCCGCTGCATATTCTTGAAGAAACAAGCAACGCCAAGCAACGCCGAGCACCGAGAGAATGCGACGAGCTATTTTGGTCCTAACAAGTGGTATCAGAGCGAGGCCGCTCTTCACCGGAATCATCGCCGGAAGGGTCAAGCATAACAAGAAAAGCTAGAGGGTGAAGAAGTTGGAGCAAATTCTTCAAGTTCAAGATTTTATCAAGCTCAACTTCAAGATGCAATTCCAAGATGGACTTGGATTTGACACAAGGGTGGCTCCACCATACACATCGGCAAGCTTCGATTCTTGGAGATCAAGAATTGAAAATTTCTTGATGATGGAGATAGAGCAATGGTTTGCTCTAATGGAAGGTTTCAAGGCTCCAAGAAATTCAAAGGGCAAAGTTCTAAAGAAAAGCAAATGGAGCCCGGAGCAAGTCCAAAGGTGCGAGGCAAATGACAATGTGACCAAGCTTTTGGTCAATTTATTGCCAAGCACCATTCTTTGCAAAATTGGAGAATTTGAAGATGCAAAGGAACTTTGGAGCAAATTGGCTAAGCTTCATGAAGAGATCCCCTCCACTGTACAAGATAATGAAGAATCCAGAGAGGGTGACTCTTTGGAGCAAGACCAAGAGGAGGACTCCGAGGTTGAGAGATACTCAACCTCCGAAGAAGAGGAAATCCAAGAAGCTTCATCCTCAAGGGAATGCACCGAAGGGAACAAGGAGGGAGCATACTCCTTGTTTCACATTCAAGATGATGAAGCCTCCACCTCTAGGATTGAGGGGGAGCAATCCTTGGTGACACCGGAGCAAGAAGAAGAAGAAGCTTCTACATCCGGGTCAAGAGAAGAAGAGGAGGAAGAAGCTTCTACCTCCAAAAGTCAAGAAAAATCAAATGGAGGAGAATCAAGGTCCGATCAAGAGGAAGCTTCTACCTACGGATCCAAAGAAAAAGATGCCACCCCTGCAAGCAGAGGTATAAACATTTCAATTAATAATAAAAATCATATAATATGTTTTGAGTGTAGGGAACATGGGCACTATAAGAGCAAGTGTCCTAAATTGGCCAAGAAGAAGGGCCAAGTGGCACAAAAGGGCAAGGCGAAGCCCAAGGAGATCATTCCCAACACAAAGAAGAGCAAGGAGCATATTATATGCTTCTCTTGCAATCAAAAGGGGCATTACCGAAGTCAATGCCCCAAGGGGAAGAAGGTGGTCAAGGCTCAAGGAGGCACTAGGCAAGGGGGAGCCTCCAAGGTAAAGAAGAAGGTAACATTTATTGAGCCTACCCCTTTACATTATGGTAAAAAGCATGATGGTTCTAACTTTTATCATTTTAATGCGATTTACCATAAGAATAGGAAGCATGAGGGCTTTAAGGAAAAGCATGTGGCCCTACATGCCAAAACTACTATCCCTAAGGCTAGGAATGTAGGTAAAAACCTAGGCGATAACTCTAAGGATGTAAGATACAAGCCTAGAAACAAAAATGCTCATGAACTTAATGGAAAACCAAAAACTAAGGACTTAGTGATGGAAAATCAAGTCTTGAGGTCAAGACTTGATAAAATGGAAAAGACCCTAAAAAGGATGGAAAATATCCTATTAGGGCAAAATGAGCATAACCTAGGTTTAGGGGTACAAAAGTCATCCAATGGCCATAGAGGTTTGGGATACAAACCAAAGGCTAAGAAGGATGTGCCCTCTTACCATAGAGTTCCATATAGTTATGGAACAAACCCTAGGTCTAGTGGTCAAGCCAAGAATACTAGGGAAGTCATCCCTAAGAGTATTTTTGCAATAAATGTGACTAAGACTTCTAAGAAGTCTAAGAAAGTCACAAACAAGGTCACAAGGGAGGTTATCCCTAGAGTTGACCTAGAAAATGTGACCAAGGCTTCTAAGAGGCCCAACAAGGTCACTAGGAAGGTATCTAGGAAGTTATCCCTAGTGAGTACCTAGAGCATCCAAGGAGCACCAATAGGTGTTGGGTTCCTAGGAGCATCTTCTCTACCCATAGATGGGTTAGAGTGTCAACTCCGATTAGAAGGGTAGTTAACCCAACTTTGAGGAAATTGACACTCAAGGAGCATTTTCAAGGTTTTAGTTAACCTTTGAAAATGAAATGGAATTAATGATTACTCCTTGAAAGAGTAAATGTGCCAAATTGGAGAAGTATTGATTTTATCTTAAATGGCACATATTGGAAAATTAATAAGAACTATCAAGTTGGGTTTGTGGTATGTTCTTAGGCAATTTAAGGCAATCCGGGCCTTAAATTTAAAAGTGCTACTCTTGAGGAAAAATGGAATATGCCAACATTTGAGGACATGTTTATTTTAATTGGCATAAATTAATCAAGGGAATAAGAAATGCAAACTTAGGCTTTGGCATTTTCTTGAAGCACTTTAGGGCAATCTAGGGTTTAAGTTTTAGGATTAGCTAAGATTAATGATACTTAGATAGGTAATCTAGGTATATTTTATTTATGCTAAACCATGCCATGATTGTTTGCTCATAATATGCCATGACATCATATTTTATCTTATTTGGATTTTGCATTCATGACTTATCATGAAAAATACAAAAATACCATGTCATGCCATACATACATCATGTAGTTATAGAAATCTTTCTTTTGAAAGCTATTTTATTTTGATGTATGCCATAACATAATCATGCATTAAGTTTAATTCCTTGTAATTAAGGACGAATGGCATTTAACGACACTTATTGACAAGTGACATCCTAGGTGGATGTCTAACATTTCTAAAATGCCTAGATAGATATGCATGATCCCTAGAATAGGGCAAAACCAAAATCTACATCTCACAAAGACTATAAGGTGACTTATATGTGTTTTAGTGCACATTAGATACAAGTGAGATGTTAGGATGATGAACAAAACTCAAGATGTTGATTTAGTGCATTCTTTTGAGTTTTAGGTTCATCAAAACACATAGTTATGTGTTTTCCCATCATTGGGAAAGCTAATGTACAAGTCATGTGCATTATGCCCAAGGAACATGATGGGATATTGGTTTTGAAAATGTTTTTAAAATGTTTTTGGAAAACCTTGGTGAAGGCTATCTTTTGATAGTAATCACCATTGAATAGTTAGACACAAACTTGAAGAAAAACACTAAAGTTTTTGCAAGTTTTCAAGTTTGTGTCAATCTTTGAAAATATGATGTATTTTCATAGAAAGCTATTTTTCCATGATTAAGTATGCCCTAAATAATGTATACACGAAATTTCATAATTTTTGGATTTTTGTAGAATTTTCTAGGGGTTTCTGAAGTTGACTGAAATGGAATTTCAGCAACTATCAGAGCTCCGATCGATCCATGGATCGATTGAAGTTCCTGAATCGATCCATGGATCGATTCAGAAGAGCAGAAGCTCGCTGGATCGATCAGCCGATCGATCCAGGGAGTCTGAATCGATCTGTGGATCGATTCAGAAAGGTTCAATCGATTGGAACCCAACTCCAATCGATCCAAGTTGCTGATTTTGGCTGGGAAGGCCTGATTTCAGCATCCTTGAACCTCTTTGAGTCTAGGTAACCATTCCAAACCCCTTAAATACATTTGTATACATACAAAGGGTGTTTTCATGTTGAAAACAAGGATGGATTGGTTAACGAAGACTAAGTAGAAGTTTAGGTTGAGGTTGTTTCACAATTTTGAATATTTGAACCTCAAAACTTCTAAATTTGGGTTTCCTAAAGGTTTAGGGATTCCAAGTCATTGTTGGTGCAATGACAGAAGTTACCACCATGTCTTTAGGGGGAGGGACTCTTTAAAGACATGAAAATTATTTTTCATGAACCTTGGAAGGTGGTTAACCTTCTGTTGTGAACTTGCTCAAGGTTGAGCATTTAAACTTGAAATGGGGAGAAATGGGGAGTGGATATCCTCATTATTTCAAGTGGACACTCATGTGGTAGATAATGCTCAAGGTTGGGTAGTTGTCTACATTGAGGGAGAAGTTAAGGATAAATGAAGGGTATGGGACCTTCATTATCGTGTTGATCACAACGAGTGATGTTGTGAACAACGATGAGCAACTCTTCAGGGGGAGAGTCTTCAACAAATGGATTTGTTGAAGTGTGCCCAGAATTGGAGCATAGGTTGATGTGTGTCCAACGATGGGTTGATGTGTGCCAATAGGGGGAGAATGTATGGTTAAGTTTAGTCCTTCATTACCTATGGGAAGGTCATAGGGGGAGAATGAAAGGACTTATGAAAGGGAGTAAGTTAGGCTTTCATTACCTAGAGGGAGTTTGCCCTCTTAGGGGGAGAATGAAGAGCTTAATTTATGCTTTCATTACCTAGTGGCATGAAGAAGGAGGCTATGGGATTAGCCTAACTTACATATGGGATTGTAAGTGTTATTGTGGTATTGTCAAACATCAAAAAGGGGAGATTGTTGGTGCATATCCCTCGTGTCAAGGTTGACCTGTAACCAAGTGAGTCTTGGTTTGAGTTTAGATGTTTGACAATAAGATATTGATTGAAGAAGAGTCAAGTAGGTCAAGGTTGTTGGATACTTGATGGAAGTCCTAACTGGGATGTTAGGCAAAATGAAAGTCCCGTGAGTGAAGCGAGCGGAAGAAAAGTCGTGAGTGAAGCGGAAGGAAGTCCGGTGAGTGAAGCGGAAGGAAGTCCTAGTGAGTGAAGCTGGCGATGGAAATCCTGGTGAGTGAAGCCAGTGAAAGTCCTAGTGAGTGAAGCTAGCGGATGAAAACCCTAGTGAGTGAAGCCGGTGAAAGTCCTAGTGAGTGAAGCTAGGCGGATGAAAACCCTAGTGAGTGAAGCGGTGAAAGTCCGGTGAGTGAAGCCGAGCAAGGAAAATCCAGATGGATCAAGGATGATCGGACATCCGGTGTTGAGAAGTCCAAGTAGGTCAAAGGATTGATTGGATACTTGGCATGAAAGAAAAGTCCAAGTAGGTCAAAGGGATTGACGGATACTTGGCACAGAGAAAAGTCCAAGTGGGTCAAAGGGATTGCCGGACACTTGGTAAGGGAGTCCTAGCAGGTCAAGGGAGTGACTAGATGCTAGGCATGACATACCAACAGTCAAGGTTGACCGGATGTTGGTTTGGGAGGTTTAGGACTTGGTTTTGGACAAAAACCAAGTCTTTGGATCGATCGATGGATCGATCCAGCTCGGATCGATCGGTGGATCGATCCAGACTGTCAAGAAGCTCGGATCGATCCGTGGATCGATCGAGGTCAATCGATCGATGGATCGATTGGGGGTGCTTCACGCGATAGCGCCGGATCGATCCGTGGATCGATCCAGCGCTTATCGAGCGCGCTCTGGATCGATCCGTGGATCGATCCAGCCTCCCCGATCGATTGGGAACATTCGAATCGATCGGGATCTGACCGTTGGCGTCGTTTATAGCTGCAGGCGTTCGATGGCTGCGGTAAGAACTTCACCGATTCATTCCAGATTCATCGCCTACTCCTCCACAGCGCTCTCAAAGATCAGGTCGCCAGTTCTTGAAGGATCTTGGAAGCTTTCCAAGTCAAGAGGCGGATCAAAGGCAAGAAGAGAAGCTAGGGTTAGGGTTTTCTGTACTCATTGTAAGCTTTGCGCTTGTATTTTGTTTCCCTTTCCTTTCTTCTTGTACTGAGAGTCTTGTAGGGCTTCTCCGCCCTCGGTAGTTACCGAAAAGGAGTGTTTTCATAGTGGAGGGTGCGTGCGTGGTGTGGATCCTTGGACTAGTCACCTCTTGTGAGGTGGATACCAAGTAAACCAACCGTGTTAGCGTTGTTGCATTTGTTTCTGTATTTTCCGCTACATATTCTTGAAGAAACAAGCAACGCCAAGCAACGCCGAGCACCGAGAGAATGCGACGAGCTATTCACCCCCCCCTCTAGCTACTTTTGGTCCTAACACCTTCAACCCTGTTGAAGGCGCCTTCAACAGGTCAGATTTGACCGTTTGCGTTGCGGATAAAGTTTTATCCGCTAACCGAGCTGGAGGCGCCTTGAACCTTGTTGGAGGCGCCTTGGACCCTCGGGATAGACTTTCCAGGAGCTATATAAAGCCCCCTTGAGCTAGGAATGAAACAACAACTCAAGCAATCAATCTGTAAGCAATTCCTAAGCAACTAGTGAGCTTCAAAAGTGTAAAAGGCTTCTCCGCCTTCAGAGAAGGAGATTTTTCTTACTGCGCTCTTTTCTACTGTCCTGGATTAACAACCTCCTTGGTTGTAACCAGGTTAATTGCTGAGTTTTTTTTACTTCTGTTAATTTAATTGTTATTATTTTACTATTACTTTTCTGAGTTGAAATACGAGGAGGTTATTTTTATTTTTGTTTTACAGCAATTCACCCCCCTCTTGCCGACCTCCGCTGCACCAACATAAGCTTAATTAAAATCTGCACTATAAGCCTACATAAAAATCTGCACTATATGCTTAATTAAAATCTGCACTATAGGCATAATTAAAAATCTGAACTATAAGCGCTTCTCATGCTTCGAATTCAAGAAGAACAAAGGTCCGAAACTACTCCTACTGCAGGTGAGAAGCACTTACCTTGCTTCTTGGACTCACAACCGAACAAAAAGGGCTTCTAGGACCTTGGCCGGCCGCCGGAGACGATGCCCTAACTTCCTTTCATTTTCTGCCCGATCTCCGCCATCGTACACACAAGAGAAGGAGAGAATGGTTTAAGTCACGGGAAAACAGAGCATCAACTTTTCCCTTTTTATAACTTAATATTTCTGTTAACTCCTTAAATAAATTCGCGACCTTTCTAAACAGATAAATCCAACATCAACTTATCCCTTTTATAATCCAATATTTTGTTAACTATCTTAAATAAATTCGCTACCTTTTCTAAACAGACAAATCCAACATCAACTTATCCCTTTTATAATCCAATATTCTGTTAACTATCTTAAATAAATTCGCTACCTTTTCTAAACAGACAAATCCAACATCAACTTATCCCTTTTATAATCCAATATTCTGTTAACTATCTTAAATAAATTTTGCTACCTTTTCTAAACAGAACTGCCTGCTTGACCACTTGGTCAGCCGGATTTGCTTAAGGCTTGGTTTGGCCGGAGGTTGCAGGTTCGAATATCGGCTATTTTTTTTTATTTTTTGCAACTTGTTTCTTTTGGTAAAAATACCAAACGAACTCCAAAAATTACATAAAAATACTCTAAAATTTTTTAAAAATATATAGAATTTTTCTAAAGCATTTCTAAATATTTTTAAGTACTATTAGGACTCGAAATGAGGAAATTTGGGTTGTTATAATTCCCTATACCTTATAAAAAGTTCGTCCTCGAACTTAGAACAATTCTGGATATTTCTGCCTCATGTTGTTCCTCACACAAGAACTTTTATCTAGCTTAAGCACATATAAACAAATACTTCTAAAGATTTCTCTTTACTGTAAAAAAATAAAAGCATACTAAAAAGAATTTAAGTACTTTCTTACTTGAAGACGGCAAGGTTGGTGCTTATGTGTGATGCTGGAGAATAGGAACTGCTCTGATACCAACTTGTAACACCCACCCTCCTCACTACTAGTCTGCGAGGCCGGAGCACTACTGGACTACTAACTTATCTTAACTAACATTGCACACATGCTGAAAGTAATTCCTAAAACTCTCGGAGAACTCAAAACATTCAATTAACTAGCAACGGAAGACTAAATGACTCATCTAATACATTCATTCTTAATAAATAACAATCTTAATAAATTCTTATGCTAGGTCCCAAGGCTTCTATAGTCCAGGCATCACACATCCATCTGCACCTCCTTGTCGCCTTCCTTTGCTATAACTTTTCCTTTCCTTTATCTGCAGTAAGAGGAAAATGCATCTATAAGCAAAATTGCTTAGTAAGCGCTATCTAACTCATAAAACTCGAATATGCATGTGAATATATTGAAATCTAAAAGCTGAATGCACAAAAGGAAAACTACTCATGCTCATCTTCAAGCAAAAGAAACATACTGAAATGCTAAACGTGTAAAACAAATCTATACAATCATGCTAGCATAATCTTGCTGAATTTTAATCACTTTCTGAATCTTATTTCACTTGTTTAAAAACTTATACTTTAATACTTCAAAATAATAATCAACTTTCTTCTTGGGCCCAGGCGTAGTACCATCTTATGCGCGTTCCCTAATAGGTTGGGGTAGCAAGCCACCAATCCTAAAAGAGCATACCTCGGACTACCAGGGCCAAGACCTCGGAATTGGACATCTGGATTTGTTTAACGACAACCTCGGAAGTCGGGTACTAGCCTCTTAAATAAAGTAAAATACTTGTTATCTTTTATTACTTCTAATATATAATGCCTCGGCATTTTCTTTAAGAACCTTGTGTGTCAAAATCCCTAAAGTCTTGACTTTGGGATCTACTTAAAGCCTTGGCCTTTCTCTTTCTTTTCTTTATCTTTCTTATACTTGTTAATACTTCTAATAAAAGAATGCTTCTTTAAAAACTGAAATGTTTAAATAAATTCTAACTTTGAAATGCATAAACAAAAATCTGCATACTATGCTAATCAAAATTCTGCATACTATACTAATCAAGATTCTGCATTCTAGGCTACACTATTTCTACATACTATGCAAACATAAATTCTGCACTATAATACTTAACCAAACTGCACTATAATCTTTTTCTTTAAAACCTGCACTATAAGTTCCACAAAAAATCTGCACTACAAGTTCCACAAAAAATCTGCACTATAAATTCCACCAAAAATCTGTACTACAAGTTCCACCAAAAATCTACACTATAAACTTTAAAGAAATCTGTACCATAAGCTATTAAGAAATCTACACTACAAGCTCTAAAGAAATCTGTTCTAAAGAAATCTGCATTTTAAGCTCTAAGAAATCTGCACTACAAGCTTAATTAAAATCTGCACTATAAGCTTAATTGAAATCTGCACTATATGCTTAATTAAAATCTGCACTATAAGCTTAAATAAAAATCTGCACTATAAGCTTAATTAAAAATATGCACTATAAGTTTAATTAAAATATGCACTATATGCTTAATTAAAATCTACACTATAAGCTTAATTAAAAATCTGCACTATAAGCTTAATTAAAATCTGCACTATAGACTTAATTAAAAATCTGCACTACAAGCTTAATTAAAATCTACACTATAAGCCTACATAAAAATCTGCACTATAAGCTTAATTAAAATCTGCACTATATGCTTAATTAAAAATCTGCACTACAAGCTTAATTAAAATCTGCACTATAAGCTTACATAAAAATATTTATTATAAGCTTAATTAAAATTTACACTATAAGCTTAATTAAAAGTCTGCACTATAATCTTAATTAAAATCTGCACTATAAGCTTAATTAAAATCTGCACTATAAGCTTACATAAAAATCTGCATTATAGGCTTAATTAAAATCTGCACTATAAGCCTACATAAAAATCTGCACTATAAGCTTAATTAAAATCTTCATTATAGGCTTAATTAAAAATCTTCACTATAAGCGCTTCTCATGCTTCGAATTCAAGAAGAACAAAGGTCCAAAACTACTCCTACTGCAGGTGAGAAGCACTTACCTTGTTTCTTGGACTCACAACCGAACAAAAAGGGCTTCGAGGACCTTGGCCGGCTGCCGGAGACGATGCCCTAACTCCCTTTCGTTTTCTGCCCAAGCTCCGCCATCGTACACAGAAGAGAAGGAGAGAATGGTTTAAGTCACGGGAAAACAGAGCATCAACTTATCCCTTTTTATAACTTAGTATTTCTGTTAACTCCTTAAATAAATTCGCTACCTTTTCTAAACAAACAAATCCAACATCAACTTATCCCTTTTATAATCCAATATTTTGTTAACTATCTTAAATAAATTCGCTACCTTTTCTAAACAGACAAATCCAACATCAACTTATCCCTTTTATAATCCAATATTCTGTTAACTATCTTAAATAAATTCGTTACCTTTTCTAAACAGACAAATCCAACATCAACTTATCCCTTTTATAATCCAATATTCTGTTAACTATCTTAAATAAATTTTGCTACCATTTCTAAACATAACTGCCTGCTTGACCACTTGGTCAGCCGGATTTGCTTAAGGCTTGGTTCGGCCGGAGGTTGCAAGTTCGAATCTCGGCTAATTTTCTTTATTTTTTGCAACTTGTTTCTTTTGGTAAAAATACCAAACGAACTCCAAAAATTACATAAAAATACTCTAAAAATTTCTAAAAATCTCTAGAATTTTTCTAAAGAATTTCTAAATATTTGTAAGTACTATTAGGACTCGAAATAAGGAAATTTGGGTTGTTACAATGGACTTATGGTTTCTTCGAGTTTGCTACTACACCACTATTATTACAATAAATTGTAATACTTTTTGGGTAAACCAGGAATCATATCTAAGTCCATCATGAAATTTTTGAGCCATATAACTTCTATGGCCGCCTCAGAGGATACCATATACTCAGCTTCCATAGTGGAGTCCGAAAAAGTACCTATGCTTAACATTCCTCCATAATTATGGCTTCACCTCCTAAAGTAAACACAAAACCCCAAGGTTGATTTACTATTGTCCCTTTCAGATTGGAAGTCGGAATCCGTGTAACCCATAGGGAGAAAATTATCTGCCTTGTAAGCTAACATATAATCACTAGTGCCTCTCAGGTACTTTAATATATGCTTTATGACAGTCCAATATCCCGGTCCTGGATTACTTTGATATATGTTTACCATGCCCATGGCAAAATAGATATTCGGTCTCATGCATAACATACATTAGGCTTCCTACAGCTGAAGTATAAGGAACTGCCCTCATTTCTTTTATCTCTTTTGATGTCTATAGAGACATCTCTTTAGATAAAGATACTCCATGCCCAAAAGATAAAAAACCTTTCTTGGTGTCTTGCATGCTAAAATGAGCTAGGATCGTATCGATATATGAAGCTTGGAATAAGCACAATATTCTTTTCTTGCGATGTCACGCCCCCAAAGGAGTCCCTGCCAGACAAAAATCCGACAGCATCTCCCCTGTACCGGTGACAATATGAAGCATCACTACAAACAAAATATACATCAGCCACATGCGGCTGGAATATTTATATACACAACCACGCAGTTATAATAACAGCCCACTCGGCTGGAATGAAACAATCACAACCACGCAGTTATATATAAAACAGCCCACACGGCTGTACTAAAACACAGCGAAAAAATGAAGAAAAGCCCACACAACACAAATAAATACAATGCATGCCGGCACGGCTTAAACACAAATACAATGCCAAAACCTGAAGATAGCCACATGGCTAAACACAAATACAATGCCAGAAATAATAAAAAGATGTACAAAAGAAAACAAGTACGGTCTTCGGATGTGACGTAGGACCCGGCAGACAGGATACTCCGAGCGACACTCCAACCATCTACCTGAAAACATAAGGATATACATGCGGTGGTGAGTATAGGTAACTCAGCGGGTAATAGACAAGATAGTGCATGGTCCATAAACAACATGGAGATCACAAGTATACAGTCTCAGTAGGGAATAAAGAACATGATCATACTATCATAATCAATGCACCTAAACATAACTGACATAATAACCTGACATATAAACTGTACAAACCATAACTAACATAATGACAGATACATACCCAATCTGGAATCAACACATGGTACAATGATCAGTAAACTCATCGGATCTGCAACAGACGTACCCATGACACCTGTGCAATATAAATATGACTGCATATACATGTAAAATAAATGACATGTATGCAGCATGGCAACCAAATGCAACAACCATATCTCAAACAAGTGCAACAACGACAATCACATGCAACTAGTATCTACTAGGCATGTATGCAAATGCAGATGCACCGCGCATCAAATGCAGGACTAATAACTGCGTATGCATGCTCCATGGTCACCCCGACACCTCTCCAGACACCACGACCCCAGTATGGCCGAGAGGCTTGGGTCCGTGACAACTGTACTACCCTCCAGCCCACTATATAGTGGTCGAGGCGGACAGTCCACTAGTACCTATCTAGCTACATAGCATCAGGGTCCCTGACTGCTCACAACGCCGGATCTCACTAAACCTCGTGACCGGGTGGCACGACAGGACGAGCGGCAACTGCTCTAGCTACCACTACCCATGAGTGGCCGAGTGTGCGGCGCTAAACCAAACCAACTGACGACTCTCTCACCACAAGGGAGATAATGGTCATCAGATGCAATGAATGATGAACATGATATATATATATATATAATCATCATCCATGCAACAACCCCAAACCTCATAAATACCTCCAACAAGAGTATAATCGTCATGATACCTCCACGTATCCCACCAAACATATGTACACACTACACATGTATAATCAACCAAAAATCTCCAATAATCCCACCAGACACATGTACACAAAAATATAAGAACAATCAACATGTATCCTCCAATAAAAACACAACAGACATGTGTATATACCCCAAACATACAATCAACACAACTCCTCCAAAAGTACATGACAAATACGTATGTACACACCCCATGTAAATGCACGGTCAACAAGATGACTCCTGATCCTGTCCGAACCAAGAGTCAGCGGACGCTGGGCACGTGGCGCTCTCTGCTGGATCTTCGAGTACTCCGGCGAACCTGCAACAAAACCGAGCCGGGAGGGGCGTCCCGGCGACGGTCCTCCGACGCTCAAGTCAGGCGAGGAATGACAAGAAGGTAGCCTCAAGATGAAGACGAGCATACCTCCGGTGAAGAAATGGAGGCCTTATATAGACCCCTCGAAGAAGCCTGGGCGCGCCAATCAAAGCAGCCACCTGCGTTTGACCATGCCCAGGCATGGGTCTGTCAGAAGGGCCATGCCCAGATATGGACCCGTCAGAAAAGGCGTCCATGAGGCCATACTGCTACTGTATCAACCTTTCCATGATGTGACGGCAAGATCCTCCATCGTGCGATCTTATGTACGGCCTAATCATCAGACATGCTTCTGCCGATATTCCATATCCCGAGCCGAGCGCATAGGCCGCTCGGCCACCTTTTTCTCCCCTCGCCCTTATCTTGGCCGAGCGGACCACCCGCTCGGCTCTTTGGCCCCTGCTCGGCCCTTAGATCCTCCTGCCTTGGCGTCAGAAACCCAAGCCCATGGATGGGTTATCTATAGCTCCGCTCGGACCATTATCCGCTGGGCCAGCCCTCCATCCGTCCTTAGGCTGGGACCCTTCGGAGGGTGGGCCCCCCATTCTTACCGCCGGATCACTTGCCTTCCCTTCAAGTCTAGTCGAAGGAGGCAGTGAGTCCGACTGACTGGACTATGTGTCCGAGCGGGCGGTCGTCGCCTTTCCGTCGCTTATAGTGTCCATGGGGTCGTTCGGCCCTTCCTCCAAATTCAGCCGTTCGGCTCTTCATTCCGGTTGTCTTGTCGCTCAACATGGATGTTTGCTTGTCTAGATCTTCTTGAAAATCACGCAAATCCTTTTCATTAAGTCGAAGCATGCGCGGTATGGGCGCATTAATTGTGCCTGGCGACAGAGCGCCACGTGGCTCCTCTTGCGTGGCGGTGATGATCCGTACTATGGGACGCTGGTTATTTCGAAACGGATGGCTAGATGATGACTTCGTCTTCCGTGACCTGCATCCAACGGACGAGGCCGACTAGCCTCGTTCGTATAAAGCCCTCGTCTTCGCCTTTTTACGCCGCATTCTCTGTTTCATCGCGAATTTTCAGTCAAAGGTGTCCGCTGCTGCTGCATCATTCCGGTCGTCCCAGCTTTCGCCTCTCGGTGGTCTTCGGCTCTTTGGTGATCCTTTCTGTCTACCTTCCCTCAGTAAGCTTCTCCCCTCCCCTTACAAAGCCCTCCCAACTTGTTCTACCTTCTTTGCTCCCATTCCTTCGATTTCTCGCTGTCTTTTTGCTCCTTCGAGATGGCAAGCTCCTCTGAACCCGCTGTTGGAGTTCAGGGCCCTTGGTACCTGACTATGGAGAGCCGATTTGATGAGGAGGGCGCTCGGCGCCTTGTTCGGACGTATGGGATTCCCGATGACTATGAAATAGTTGTAGCCGACCCGTCTGACCGGCCCCATGACCCGCCGATCGGCACCATTTGTTTCTTTCTGGACCAATTCCAGGGCGGCCTTAGGTTTCCTACCCATCCCTTTATTTTGGAGGTTTGTAATTATTTTCGTATCCCGCTCGGCCAACTTGTGCCGAATTCCTTTAGGCTGCTGAGCGGGGTAGTCGTCCTCTTTAAGCTGCACAGTATCCCTCTTGACCCCAAAATATTCCACTTCTTTTTCTACCCTAAACAATCTGAGCCGGGCACCTTTATCTTCCAAAGTAGAATAGGCTTTAGATTTTTTGATAATATGCCGACCTCCAACAAACACTGGAAGGAGTTTTTCTTCTACATCCGACTTCCCGAGCGGCCAGCCTTCCGAACCAAATGGCAGACCGCTGTGCCGACTCAGCCGGAGCTCGGCAAGTTCAGAAGCAACCCAGCCTATCTTCATGCGGCGAACTGGTTATCCGGTCAGCGATACAAGATCGACCAGTTGCTTCTCAAGGGGGTGTTGTATATTTTCGGATTGTCTCCCGTTCGGGCAAACCTCCCCATCCGCATGAGTAAGGATTCTTTACTCTTAGTCTTTTTTGTCTAATTGATTTTAATTTCTTTTACTGCAGCTGAAGTCATGTGGCGCTCCAAGGCCACCGATCATCTGAAGTTGAAGTCCGTGGAAATCGAAGCGGCGACTAAAAGAGAACTCGCCGAGCGGGGTCTTATCCCCAGCCGCCCGGCAGCTACAGGAGAGGGGGGGACGCAGTCGGCCCCTGAAACAGAAGTCACCTCAGCCGCTTCAACGGAGGTTGAGGCGGATCCTGTTTCCTCTGCTCCAGCAGAGCTGGGAGTCCCCCAGGCCGGGGATCCACCGCTAGAACTTCGGCGAAAACGTCGAAGAGACTCCGGTCCTCCGCCACCCCAAGAGGGGGAACCACACGAGCCGATCGGCGTTACTTCGTCCGATCGCACGCGGACTCCAGTGGCATCGCCTCCGCGCAGCCTTCCGACTCTCCTCCCGGACTCGTCGCCGCTTACATCGGTTGGACGAAACTTCCACCATAGGGAGTCCTCCACAGCGGCCGCGAATCAAGAAGTGCCGACCGCCACCCAACCATCAAGACCCCCCTCCGATTCCCCTCGGAGGAATATTTACTGTCCGCCGATCGGCCCTCAAGTCCCGTTCACGAAATAACCTTGACGGGTCCGCTTGCCAAGCTTTTTGAGGACGCGCAGATTCAAGCGGCCCTCATGACGCCCAAGCAGCTCGGCGACAACAACATGCAACAGGCCACTCAGGTATTCATTTTTCTTCCTGTTCCATGCCACTATTTGATTCCTGATTTCGTTATTTCCTTTACAGCGCTGGGCTGAGCAAATCGCCACTAGCCGTCGGCTAGCCGAGCTGGAGGGTCTCCTGGAAAAACTTCAATTGTCGGGGGGTCCGTCGGCCGAGCGGGGGAAACAAACCCTCGAGGCCGAACAGAAGAAGGCTGCCGATCTGGCTGCGGAGGTGGCCCGACTCGAAGACTTGGTGAAGAAACGGGACGGGGACGTGAAGCGCGCCAGTGGCCAGAAGAGGCGAGCGATTGCTGATCTGGATAAAATGAAAGTCGAAGTCCGGGCCCTAGATCAGCAATCTAAGAAACTAGAGGCCGAGCTGAATGCCGAGCGGGAGATCCGTTCGGCAGAGCGCACAAAGGCCGAGGTGGACTTGAAGGCTGTACAAGACACCTTAACCGCTTCCCGAGCGGCCCTCAGAAAATATAAAGAGGGAGAGCCGAGTCGCCTAGCTGCAGCGCGCCAAGAATACCTCCGCTCGGAGCGGTTCGGCGCAAAATTCGGTGGCAACGTCTCCTCAACTTTCCTCGAGGCGGTCAAGGTCACCATGGCGTACTTGAAGAAGGGTGGCCACCTTCCCGAGGAAATGCACATTCCAGCCTCCGACCTGGCGGCCATGATTGATGATATCCCGGACGCCTTCTTTAATTTTGAAGACCCAGAGTGAGGCGAGTTGTTTCAAGTGCTTTCTGTATTTCATCCGCTCAGCGGATGCAAAAATTTCTGTACGTGCCGTTCGGCGTCCTTATGTTTCTTTGCTTGTATTTTTTTGTTTGCCCTTCATTGTCTCGTTTTAGCGTGTTGCTGCGTATTCGTAGCATCAGTTGGACTCCCCTAGCTTCCTACTAAACGGCCGATCGGGTTAACCAATTGACTTATTTCCTCAGAATCGTTTAGCGCTTGGCTATAATAATTGCCTTCAGTGAATGCGAAGTGTTCGCAAACCGACGGCCGATCGGGTCAATCAATCTGGTACTTGCGAACAATCATGATCGGTGGGGCTCTCGATCTTTAACGACGGTGCTCGTCGGCGCGATTATTTAGAGCCGATCGGCGCGGCTCTCGATGTTTAACGACGGTGCTCGTCGATCTTCCGCTCGGGGATTTATAGATGCCGGCTCGTCTCTCGATTTTTAACGTCGGTGCTCGACGGTCTTCCGCTCGGGGATTTATAGACGCCGGCTCGTCTCTTGATCTTTAACGACGGAGCTCGTCGGTCTTCCGCTCGGAGGGTTTATAGACGCCGGCTCATCTCTTGATCTTTAACGACGGAGCTCGTCGGCGCGGATATTTATAGCCCGTCGGCGCGGCTCTCGATCTTTAACGACGGTGCTCGTCGGCGCGGATATTTATAGCCGGTCGGCGCGGCTCTACGGTTTAACGTCTGGGCTAGACGGCGCGGATATTTATAGCCGGTCGGCGCGGCTCTCGATCTTTAACGACGGTGCTCGTCGGCGCGGATATTTATAGCCGGTCGGCGCGGCTCTCGATCTTTAACGACGGTGCTCGTCGGCGCGATTATTTATAGCCGGTCGGGCTCTCGATCTTTAACGGCGGTGCTCGTCGGTAGCGGATATTATAGCCGGTCGGCGGCTCTCTTAACTCGTCGGCGCGATTATTTATAGCCGGTCGGCGCGGCTCTACGGTTTTTAACGACGGTGCTCGTCGGCGCGATTATTTATAGCCGGTCGGCGCGGCTCTACGGTTTAACGTCTGGGCTAGACGGCGCGGATATTTATAGCCGGTCGGCGCGGCTCTCGATCTTTAACGACGGTGCTCGTCGGTCTTCCGCTCGGGGATTTATAGACGCCGGCTCGTCTCTTGATCTTTAACGACGGAGCTCGTCGGCGCGGATATTTATAGCCGGTCGGCGCGGCTCTCGATCTTTAACGACGGTGCTCGTCGGCGCGATTATTTAGAGCCGATCGGCGCGGCTCTCGATGTTTAACGACGGTGCTCGTCGATCTTCCGCTCGGGGATTTATAGATGCCGGCTCGTCTCTCGATTTTTAACGTCGGTGCTCGACGGTCTTCCGCTCGGGGATTTATAGACGCCGGCTCGTCTCTTGATCTTTAACGACGGAGCTCGTCGGTCTTCCGCTCGGAGGGTTTATAGACGCCGGCTCGTCTCTTGATCTTTAACGACGGAGCTCGTCGGCGCGGATATTTATAGCCGGTCGGCGCGGCTCTCGATCTTTAACGACGGTGCTCGTCGGCGCGGATATTTATAGCCGGTCGGCGCGGCTCTCGTTTAACGTCTGGCTAGACGGCGCGGATATTTATAGCCGGTCGGCGCGGCTCTCGATCTTTAACGACGGTGCTCGTCGGCGCGGATATTTATAGCCGGTCGGCGCGGCTCTCGATCTTTAACGACGGTGCTCGTCGGCACGGATATTTATAGCCGGTCGGCGCGGCTCTCGATCTTTAACGACGGTGCTCGTCGGCGCGGATATTTATAGCCGGTCGGCGCGGCTCTACGGTTTAACGTCTGGGCTAGACGGCGCGGATATTTATAGCCGGTCGGTGCGGCTCTCGATCTTTAACGACGGTGCTCGTCGGCGCGATTATTTATAGCCGGTCGGTGCGGCTCTACGGTTTAACGTCTGGGCTAGACGGCGCGGATATTTATAGCCGGTCGGCGCGGCTCTCGATCTTTAACGACGGTGCTCGTCGGTCTTCCGCTCGGGGATTTATAGACGCCGGCTCGTCTCTTGATCTTTAACGACGGAGCTCGTCGGCGCGGATATTTATAGCCGGTCGGCGCGGCTCTCGATCTTTAACGACGGTGCTCGTCGGCGCGATTATTTATAGCCGGTCGGCGCGGCTCTCGATCTTCGGGCTAGACGGCGCGGATATTTATAGCCGGTCGGTGCGGCTCTCGATCTTTAACGGTGCTCGTCGGCGCGGATATTTATAGCCGGTCGGCGCTCTTCGGTTTAACGTCTGGGCTAGACGGATATTTAACGCGGCTTTACGGTTTAACGTCTGGGCTAGACGGCGCGGATATTTATAGCCGGTCGGCGCGGCTCTACGGTTTAACGTCTGGGCTAGACGGCGCGGATATTTATAGCCGGTCGGCGCGGCTCTCGATCTTTAACGTCTGGGCTAGGCGGCGCGGATATTTATAGCCGGTCGGCGCGGCTCTACGGTTTAACGTCTGGGCTAGACGGCGCGGATATTTATAGCCGGTCGGCGCGGCTCTACGGTTTAACGTCTGGGCTAGACGGCCGTTAAGGCTAATTTTGACACTTCCGTTCGGCGTAGCTCTTTGCCTTTCACCCAGCTTGGATAATGCCCTCCTGGCCGAAAGGCTCAGGATCTACTTCGCCGAGTATTTTGGCTCGGATAATATACCTCCGTCCGAATGGTACGGGGCCTTCGATTCTCGAGCACTTGGCTCGACCCATTTACCTCCGGCCGAACGGCGCGGGGCCTTCGTTCCTCGAGCGCTTGGCTAGACCAATTTACTTCCGGCCGAACGGCACGGGTTATTTGCTTACAAGTCTTAACCATATAAACCTCCCGACCGATCGGCTCGGGGGCCTTCGCGCTACGATGATACTGCCTTATATTCGCTCCTTTGACTTTTCATCTCTCAATTCGGGGAGCCTTCCGAGCGGAAGAAGCCTCTGCTCGGATCATCTCTATATAGCACCGCCGAGCTGCTAGCTGATCTCCCCGCACTTCTCCTACTTTGTCCTCCACGGGGAACTTTATCCCACCAGACACATGTACACAAAAATATAAGAACAATCAACATGTATCCTCCAATAAAAACACAACAGACATGTGTATATACCCCAAACATACAATCAACACAACTCCTCCAAAAGTACATGACAAATACGTATGTACACACCCCATGTAAATGCACGGTCAACAAGATGACTCCTGATCCTGTCCGAACCAAGAGTCAGCGGACGCTGGGCACGTGGCGCTCTCTGCTGGATCTTCGAGTACTCCGGCGAACCTGCAACAAAACCGAGCCGGGAGGGGCGTCCCGGCGACGGTCCTCCGACGCTCAAGTCAGGCGAGGAATGACAAGAAGGTAGCCTCAAGATGAAGACGAGCATACCTCCGGTGAAGAAATGGAGGCCTTATATAGACCCCTCGAAGAAGCCTGGGCGCGCCAATCAAAGCAGCCACCTGCGTTTGACCATGCCCAGGCATGGGTCTGTCAGAAGGGCCATGCCCAGATATGGACCCGTCAGAAAAGGCGTCCATGAGGCCATACTGCTACTGTATCAACCTTTCCATGATGTGACAGCAAGATCCTCCATCGTGCGATCTTATGTACGGCCTAATCATCAGACATGCTTCTGCCGATATTCCATATCCCGAGCCGAGCGCATAGGCCGCTCGGCCACCTTTTTCTCCCCTCGCCCTTATCTTGGCCGAGCGGACCACCCGCTCGGCCCTTAGGTCCCAGCCGAGCGGACTCCTGCTCGGCCCTTAGATCCTCCTGCCTTGGCGTCAGAAACCCAAGCCCATGGATGGGTTATCTATAGCTCCGCTCGGACCATTATCCGCTGGGCCAGCCCTCCATCCGTCCTTAGGCTGGGACCCTTCGGAGGGTGGGCCCCCAATTCTTACCGCCGGATCAACTCCTATAACACATCTCCACCTATGTACAGTCAACATCATATACCCAATCAGCATGGTAATACCAACAACCCGACAATCCCTACAAGACATACTCTACACGTGTAATCACAACAGAGTAGATATCAAGAGCGGAGACTGTATATGAATTAAATAGATCATCTCTAAGCTCAAGCAAAAGTAACAAGCATGAAAAACAGCAACCGAACACGATATAAGGTAAAGTAACCTAATCCGTCAAACAACAACCATGCACTAAGCTCAAAGAAAATACATAGAGGCAAAGGAAGAAATACCCGCTTTTATCTGTAGATCGTGTCCAAAATAAATCTCACGTCGTGATAATCGTCCCATATCAAGGTCCTGCATAAATCAATACGTATATTTCATTTAGCTAAATTCATATGATTAAATAGCTAAATAAAATCCCTAACCCAACTAGGATCACTCCAACTAAATCTGATCTCTGATTAATCCTCCAAACAATCCTCAATCAATCCAACACATACCAATAACGATCATGTTAACTCCACCTAGTGATCCAAATCCAATACGATATTAAATCCATCCTTAATCCAACTCCTTCTAAACCAAACATAATCCACAACCATCAATTAATCCAATCAAAACTCCTCATGAATTAATCCAATTCAATTAGTTAACTCTTCTTGTTAACATGCTTCAATTATCCAACCCATAACTCATCCAATCCAAAAATCCATAATCTAATATCAATATGAGTTAAATCAATACATCTACTCACCACTTATAATTCAAGCAAGCATAAAACCCTAGATTCCTCAAAAAACCTAATTTAGCATCATACTAATGAGAATACCATAGGTACATCACTAGAAAACACTCACCTTGAGGTATGGCAACAAATCCAGTAGCTCAATAGCACTATGATTCCCTATCCATAAGCTACAGGAGAACACACACACCTATCTGAGAGGTATACCAGTAAATCCGGTAGCAGCCTCTGCTTGAATGCTACAAAAGAAACCTATACTCCAATTCTTCCAAGAACATCAATCCAAGAAGAAACCATACAACACTGTATCTGCTAGAATCCAATAAACAAAACCACACTCACAATCTCCCAAAAACCAGAAATAAAATCCAACCTCTGAAAAATTAATAACCTATGTCTTACCTTAACCTAAGACTGATCCACATCCTTTGATAAAGAAATCTGAAGTTGTTGTGGAGAAAGAAATGGAGCTTCCCTACCAATTCGCAGCTAGTCTGGCACAAAAAGAGAAGACAAGACCCTTAAGGCATTTTATCGAACACCTGTTAAGCACAAGATCAAATCTCACCTTTTGGTCACATTGCTGGATCAATCCAGCTTGGTCGGACACTTCACATCAGAACCGGGATCATGCCTAGCATCAATCTTGAAGCTAGGTTGGCAATTAAAGGTCAAGCTCTGGTGGTCGGCGATCAGGCGCGGGAAAGGGACGGCGACGGTTGGCCGGAAGGGAAGGAGCAGTGTCGCTGGTGCTCGCAGTGAACCGGCTACACCATGTGGCGTGGCCTGGTCGGGAGAGCTCGACAAGAGAGATTCGGCATCAACAATCTAGGGCACGACGACGAGATCAGGAGAAAAGAGGGTTGCGCCGGCGGTGAAGAGGAGAAGAGAGGAAGAAAGACTCCATGCCTCAGGAGGGAGAGGGAAGAGGGAGGCTCGGCCGAGGTTACACCGGCGGGCGGTGGCGTGCTCGGCGTCGCTGGGAAGAAATCGCCGGAGAGGGGGGTTCGGGCAGAGGCGAGAGGAAAGGGAGATCGGGAGGATTGAGTTCGGCCGGGGAAGGAGGAGAAAAATAGAGAAATAAGAGAAATATAACTTAGGTGTAATTTAATTAACCCTAAGTTTAATCCTCAATCAACTCCCTTTTAAATGGATTTCAAACAGGCCTCCATCGTACCCCAAATCTATCCCCTCAAAACGGGTCAAACGGACTCTGTTTAAATCCCGAAAAATTTCTAAAAATCCCCAAAAAATCCAATAAGATTTTTCGTCCATTCACATTTATTATTAATTTTTTCGATATCTTACATGCGATCCCTTATTACTTTGATTCCGAGAATATGTGCACATTCTCCCAAGTCCTTCATATCGAATTACTTGGACAACCATACCCTTACTTCTGACAACACTTTGATATTGTTTCCAACAATAAAAAATGTCATCTACGTATAGTACAAGAAATACCACAACGTTTCCATCACACTTTTTGTATACACAAGACACATCCGGACATTGAATAAATTCATATGACTGGATTACTTCATTAAATCGGATTTTCAAGACCTTGAAGCTTGCTTCAGTCCATAAATAGACTGATTGAGCTTACATACTAGATGCTCTTTGCCCTTTGCAATAAACCCCCCTGGTTGCTTCATATGGATGTTTTCTTCAAGACTTCTGTTAAGGAAAGCTATCCTGACATCCATCTGCCAAACCTCATAATCCATATGAGCAGCAATAGATAAGAGTATCCGGATAGACTTAAGCATGACTATCGGTGAAAAGGTTTCCTCATAATCGATACCTTTTTTCAACAAGCCTTGCTTTAAAAGTTTCCACCTTTCCATCTGTCCTTCTTTTTCTATTATAGACCTAATGGTTTTTACACCATTTGGTGATTTTACAAGCTCCCAGACTTTAGAAGAATACATATATTCTAATTCTGTATTCATTCCTCTTTACCAAGATGCTGCATCTTTATCTTGGAGTTCTTCGTCATATGTTCGGGGATCAGGTTCATGTTTACCTTGGATCAAGTCCGACGACTCTCCCAAAAACATGAATATTTCAGGTTGCCTAACAACCCTCCCACTACGATGAAGCACTGTCTGTAATAGTGCATCATGTGTGATACGTGTTGCAGTTTCTTGTGGTATCTCATCTTGTACTGTTGGTACTAGATTAGACGTGTCCTTTATTACTTCTTTAAGAACAATTTTACTCATGGGCTTGTGGTTCATTATATAGTCCTCTTCTAAAAATCAAGCATTGATGCTAACAATGACCTTCTGATATTTTTTAAGACTATAAAATCTCCTTTTGTTTCTCTAGGATGACCCATAAACAAGTGAACTCCTGTTCATAATTCCAACTTATCAGTGTCTCCCTTCAGCACATGTGCTGCACTACCCCAAATTCGAATATGCTTCAGACTAGGATTACGCCCATTCTACAATTTTCTAGGAGTATAGGGTTCTGACTTAGAAGGTATTATGTTCACTTTCGTTTCCAAAGTATATCCCTAAAATGAATTTGGTAATTCTAAATAACTCATCATTGATCTAACTATTTTCATAAGAGTCATGTTCCTTCGTTCTGTCACACCATTCTGTTGGGGTGTACCAGGTGCAGATAGTTAGGATCGAATCCCGACTTCTGATAAGGGACTCCTAAACTCTCCTAAGAGGTACTCGCCACTACGATCTCACTGTAGTGTCTTGATACTTTTACCTTGACATTTCTTTACATCAGCCTTGTATTCTTTGAACTCATCAAAGCACTTAGACTTGCGGCACATTAAGTAAATGTATCCGTATATCGAATAGTTGTCTATGAAAGAGACGAAATATTCAGAACCACCTCTTACCTGGATAATCATAGGTCCACACAAATCAAAATGAACCAATTCTTACACATCTTTGTCTCTATACCTCTTAGACTTAAAAATCCTCTTGGTCATTTTTCCTTCCAAGTAAGACTTGCAGGTTGGAAAGTTTTCCACCTCCAATGAATCCAAAAGTTCATCGACTATTATCCGTTGAATCCTACTTAAGTTAATATGACCTAGCCTTAGATGCCAAAGATATGATTGGTTCATTTCTGAAGGTTGTTTCTCTTATTAGAGTTAGAAGATGTGTTATTAATTTCTATTTGTTGCATCGTGAGAGTTTTTGGATTTAGAAATTGCCAACCAATGTACCAGAACAGATAACTTCCCTATTTTTCTTGATAATAATCTGTTATCAAAAGAGACAGAATATTAAGTTCTTTGAATAGTTTAGAAATTGAAATCAAGTTCTTTCTAAACTTGGTACATAAAGACAATTTCTCAAAATCCATGTTTTATTCCTATCAAAGGATAAAATTCTCCCACTGCAATAGCTGCTACTTTTGCAGCAGTGCCCATATAGACGGTGATTTCCCCTTCATATAGTTGTCAGGTTTTCTGGAACCCCTGCAATGAATTACAGACATGATCAGTGTCTCCCGTATCTACACACCAAGTACTGGTAGATAACACAACTAAACATTGTTGGATCGAAAGCACTAGAGGGGGGGGTGAATAGCGCTCGTGGCTTTTTCGTTCGAATTCGTAAAACTATCGAGTTATAAAGTAGTGGAATAAAATAAAGAACGAACACAAAAGCACACCAAGATTTACTTGGTTCGGAGCCTAGGGCGACTCCTACTCCAAGGCCCACGCTCGTTGAGCATTTACGATGGGCAACAACTATAATTCGTAAAATCTATTACAAGTTAGGTAAAAATTAACTATAAATGAACTTTATACCAACAACAACAAAATGGAAATTGAAGCTTTAGGTCGTCGGGATGTTGTTGCAGCACTTCGGGATCATCTCGTAGGCAGCTTGCAGCGTGAGGATTGCTTAGAATTCATTGTTTCAAGCTGCTGGTCGAAGTCCCCTTTTAAACAGTGCTGGAGGCGCCTCCAAGCCTGTCCGAGGCGCCTCCAGGCCGCCGAGTCACACGCGTGGATCAGCTCTGATCTGGTCGCACCTTATCCCACTGAAGACGCCTTCAAGCTGCTCTAAGGCGCCTCCAACGCCTGCTCCAAGGCGCCTCCAGTGACCTACGAGGCGCCTCCAGCGTCTCTGGACAGCTGGCTTCGGCTAGCACCCGAGGCGCCTCTAAGCCCCATGGAAGTGCCTCGGACACTGTTCATCTGAGGTCTAAGTTTCTTCTTTGTTCCTGCAAATTGTGTTAGTCCCAAACACAAATCCTACAAAATAAAGTTAGCACATAAATAATAGACTTGGCAGTCGTCGGACTATCCGGGTCTGACTTCGGATTTCCTACCGGAAACCCTAGGTCGACCCGACGCCTACTGTTCCCTCTACGGGGAACGCGCCCTCACCTACTCCACTCAGGAGATTTACCTGATCCTAGTGCGATCCTCTAGATCGACTGGACTTTTGCTCAGTATTCGAGGCTTCCAGACTTTCTGCTGGACTTCCGCTTCCCGGCTGGTCCAGTCTTTCACCTGGTTCACGACACCAGGACTTTCCACCTAGGGTTACCCCCCCCCCCCCCCCCCAGGACTTTTGCCTGAAGCTCTCGACCCGACAAGACTTTCCACATAGGGTTACCACCCCCTTTGGCCTAGGGTTACCACCCCCTAGAGTTTTCCACCTGCCTAACAGCAGCTAGGACTTTTGCCTAAGTACTCTTAGGACTTTTCTACAAACTTGTTCAACATATTAGTAACCAAAACACCTTAACTTTGAACCCTTTGACATAATCAAAACATAGGTTCGATCGTCGGATGTTTCCCGCATCAACAATCTCCCCCTTTTTTATTATGGCAATACGGTTCAAAGTTAAGTAAAAAAGTATGACAGTAAGTACAGATAAATACAGAAACTTAAACATGAGCATAAATAAAAAACTTATGACAGTAAGTACAGAAACTTAAACATGAGCATAAATAAAAAACTTTATGCTTCCCCTTTGATTATGTTTAAGTTTACTCTTTACTTAACTTTTCTCTCTCCCCCTTTGACATAAATCAAAAAGAAAACTAGGAAAAGAAAAAAACAAATATTCAATTTTAAACTCCCCCTGACGGGTAACACATATTTTTCGAAAAGAAATCAACTTAGCTATATTTTTAGCTTTTAAAATGCTAGATAGCTAAGTTTGGAACATAATTTTAGTTTAAAGAAAACTTGATTACGCTTGAGAAATACTTCACTTAAGGATAGATAACATAGTCAAAATAAAAAGTATTTTAACTTTATTTTTCAAAGAAAACTTAGTCAAATTTTGAAGTAGTTTTGAAGAAGATTTAGTTAAAGTTGTTCGAAAGATACTTAATTAAATTTGAAAAGCTTTCGAAAAAATATTTAGTTAACTTTTTAAATTAGAAAATGATTTTAATAAGGATTTTTTTAAATACTTAGTTAAATTCTTAGTTTGAAAAGTAGGGAGTTTGATAGGGGATAATAAAAAAATATAGCCAAATTAGAGATAGTTTTGAAAGACCATTTAATACTGAGTTAAATTTGAAAAGTTTTTCGAAAGATATTTAATTAAATTTGAAAAGCTTTTCAAGAGTTACTTGATAATTAGCTTGACTCCGCTCACTCCCCCTTAATTAATGCAAACATGAATCCCTAGGGTCCTAGAGTCCAAGCATGAATAAAATATAATAGGTCTTTTATATTTTGCCTAATTTTCCATCTCACCCATTCTAGGTTTTCAGGCATGTTTAGCTTATGAGTGAGTGTGAGATAAATTTAACTTTCTCAATAAAACTATTGAAAATATAACTTTGAATTTCAAATGAGTAAATATTAAACTTTTGAGAATATATTAAATACTAACAGGAGTTAACATTTGCAATCATAATTTGACAGATATTTTAAACCCATTTAAACTGATTGAAATTAATTGAATAAGATTTTGAAATTAATTGACGTTTTAAGTAATTTTGAAATTAATTTTTCAAAGGTTTTGAAATTAAATGGTTTTCAAATAAATTTTTCAACGAAATTTGAAAATAATTTTAAAGAATTTTAAAATAATTTTTAAAGAATTTCTAAAAGATTTTTCAAATAATTTTTAAAATGATTATGTTTAAGATTTTTATTTAAAATTATTTGAAAAATCTTTTAAAAATTCTTTAAAAATCATTTTAAAAATTATTTGAAAATTTATTTTAAAGAATTTTTAAAAGATTTTTTAAATAGTATTTAAAGAATTTCTAAAAGATTTTTCAAATAATTTTTAAAAGAATTTTTAAAATTATTTTTCAAAGAATTTTTAAAGAAGTTTTAAAAGATTTTTCAAATAATTTTTTTAAAGAATTTTTAAAAGATTTTTCAAATAATTTTTAAAATATTTTTCAAATAATTTTTAATGAAGTTTAAAAAGATTTTTCAAATAATTTTTAAAATATTTCTCGAATAATTTTTAAAGAAGTTTTAAAAGATTTTTCAAGTAATTTTTAAAGAAGTTTTAAAAGATTTTTCAAATAATTTTTAAATAATTTTAAAAATATTTTTCAAATAATTTTTAAATTATTTTTAAAAGATTTTTAAAAAAGTTTTCAAAAGATTTTTCAAATAATTTATAAAGAATTTTTAAAAGATTTTTCAAAAAGTTTTTAAAAGATTTTTCAAATAATTTTTAAAGAAGTTTTAAAATGATTTTTCAAATTATTTTTGAATAATTTTTTAAAAAAAATTCAAATAATTTTTAAAGAAGTTTTAAAAGATTTTTTAAATAATTTTTAAAGAATTTTTAAAAGATTTTTAAAATAACTTTTAAGTAATTTTTAAAAGATTTTTCAAATAAATTTTAAAGAAGGTTAAAAGATTTTTCAAGTAATTTTTAAAGAAGTTTTAAAAGATTTTTCAAATAATTTATAAATAATTTTTATAAGATTTTTCAAATATTTTTTAAATAATTTTTAAAAGATTTTTCAAATACTTTTAAAAATTTATTTTAAATAATTTTTAAAGAATTTTTAAAATATTTTCCAAAAAGTTTTTAAAAGATTTTTCAAATAATTTTTAAAGAAGTTTTAAAATGATTTTTCAAATAATTTTTAAATAATTTTTAAATAATTTTTAAAAGATTTTTCAAATAATTTTAAAAAGATTTTTCAAATATTTTTTAAAGAAGTTTTAAAAGATTTTTCAAGTAATTTTTAAAGAAGTTTTAAAAGATTTTTGAAATAATTTTTAAATAATTTTTGAAGGATTTTTCAATAAGTTTTTAAAATATTTTTCAAATAATTTTTAAAGAATTTTTAAATGTTTTTTCAAAAAATTTTTAATAGACTTTTCACATTATTTTTAAAGAAGTTTTAAATTGATTTGTCAAATAATTTTTAAAATGATTAAAATGATTTTTAATTCTTAATTTAATTTGATTTGATTTTTTAATCAATAATTTGATTTTTAATTCTTAGTCATCTCACCCGATCTAAATTTTAAATTAGGGAATCTTATAATTTTGTGAGATGAATTTGGTTGATTTTTAGGGTTTGGTTTAACTTTGTGTTAGATTCAGGTTTAACTTTGGGCTCAACAAATGGACATTTTTTGGATAAACTTCTGAGCTATGGTGAGTCACTTGGACATCATTAAAGTAACCATGCATTCGAGGTTTTCCAAATAGTCCTATCCACTGAACTTAATACAAACCTTGGTCTAACTAATTAGGATCCATAAAGGGTAGCTTCGGTCAGTTCCACTTAGCCAAATGCACTAGGTCGAAGCCATAT
Organism: Zingiber officinale; assembly: GCF_018446385.1. Classification (NCBI taxonomy): domain Eukaryota; kingdom Viridiplantae; phylum Streptophyta; class Magnoliopsida; order Zingiberales; family Zingiberaceae; genus Zingiber; species Zingiber officinale. The sequence continues at coordinate 46,008,695 of NC_056006.1, forward strand.
CTTCCTAGACATGCGATGACTAAGCTTCCCCAACGTACTATCATCCAATACTTCACTAGTACCGTGAATCAAGTTAAACTTAGCCCCTTTTTATTCTAACCTTAATTACCCTGCCGGGTAGTCTACTCTTGGTTACCCTTGTCGGGTAGATTAAGGTTTGGAGGTGCCAGCTATTCTGGAGCCTACCCTTGGATTTTTAAGATTTTGTAAGAGTTTAATTTATAAATTTGATTTAAAATTTTGAATTAATCTGAATTTTGTTTAATTTAATTTAATTTTTAATTAATTTTAATTATATTCTTTTAACGCTTTATCTTTTTATTAAGACAGTTTCTCTTCTGGCTCCCCCTGGATCATAGTCTCGATATGGTCTATCAAGGTAATAGACTTGATCCTTGGGGACCCAATAGTGACAAGGTCCAACTTGATTAACCAAGTTTAACTTGGGGACCCATGCTTGAATTGTGTTTTTATTATTTCTATTAACTAGAGATAGATATGATTTATATTTTCTGTTGGTTTTAAATCCAAGTCCGGATTTGTTGTAAACGGCTCGCTGTTTTCCAAGACTCAAATCCAAATTCTTGGAACACAAGGTGAACCGTTCCAACGTGTTCTTGAGTTCTTTAATTTGAGCTTTTAAATTGGAATTTTCTTCCTCAAGTTGTTAGACTTGAGTTGAACTTCCAATTTGAATTGACTCAGTTAAAGAACTCGAGTCAGTCGCTCCCTTAAGGGCTGTTACCTCCTTTTGGAGCAACTTAACCCGGACGTTGGATTTAGCCAACTTTTTAAGCAAGTACGGAATTAAATTTTCTGAGTCATCTAAGTTAATACTAGACATTAAAGCACTTACTGTGGGTTTTGGTCCTTTGGAAACGGATGCAGATAAGTGGCTTCGCTTGGACTCGATGTCTAATTCACTTTCGGTTTCATCAAGGTTTACTTGTACTGGCAATGCGAGGAAGCCTGTCGATTCTTCTTCGTCGGACCCGGATTCATCTGAAGACTCGGACCATGTCGCCTTCAACATCTGTTCCTCTGTCTTACTTGTACCTGCAACCATCGTAATACCTTCCTCGACCGAAGTAGTATCATTCTTCTCATCTAATTCAAACAAATCATTTATTAACTTATGCTTACTTACTTGAGCGTCGAATGTGCCCTCGTGTAGTTCAATCAACTTTTGCCACAACTCTTTTGCACTTGTGAAGGGGCCAATGCGGTTCAGTTCTTCATTGGTTAGGCCACATTGTAGCATGCAGGTCGCTTTGGCATCGACTTCAACTTTTTTCATTGTGCTAGAATCCCAGTTGATGCATGAGATAAGTTTTTCGGTGTCGTCACATGGAAGTTCAAGTCTGGTCTGGATAATGATTCACATCTCGACTTGCGTCTTGAGGTGGTATTCCATTCGGTTCTTCCAATATCCAAAGTTCTCGCCAGAAAAGAGTGGCGGTCGGACGGTGCAAAATCCTTCTTGGAATGTCATTTTAAAAGAACCTTACACATAAAAAATAGCAAAAATGTACTAGGACTTGATTCTGGATTAGCAGTGCGGTATGGAAGGATAGAAATAGAAATTCATGAATTAAAAAAAAAAATAAAATAATAATAAAATATTATTAAAAAAATTATTATTTCAATTTTTTAAAATTGTGATATTTCGCTAATGCTGACTAATGGTGAAAAGATGAGAATGAGTTTTTTAAAAATAGTTTTGGAGGGAAAAAATGAAAGGCGTAAGGTTTTATTTTTACCCTATATGAACGAGAAAGCGAAGAAAAAAAATGCTCGAATGGTAGTTGTATCAATTCAGAGCAACCCCGCTCTGATACCAATTGTTGGATCGAAAGCGCTAAAGGGGGGGTGAATAGCGCTCGTGGCTTTTTTTTTCGAATTCGTAAAACAATCGAGTTATAAAGCAATAGAATAAAATAAAGAATGCACACAAAAGCACACCAAGATTTACTTGGTTCGGAGCCTAGGGCGACTCCTACGCCAAGGCCCACGCTCGTTGAGCGTTTACGATGGGCAACAACTATAATTCATAAAATCTATTACAAGCTAGGTACAAATTAACTATAAATGAACTTTATACCGACAACAGCAAAATGAAAATTGAAGCTTCGGGTCGTCGGGATGTTGTTGCAGCACTTCGGTATCGTCTCGTAGGCAGCTTGCAGCGTGAGGTGTAACAACACAAATTTCCTCATTGCAAGTCCTAATAGTAATTAAAAATATTTATAAATTCTTTAGAAATATTCTAGAGATTTTTAGAGTATTTTTATGTAATTTTCAGAGTTCGTTTGGTATTTTTACCAAAAGAAATGAATTTGAGGCAAAAAGAGGTCGAGTTGAGGATCGAACCGGAGACCTCTAGTTAAGCAAAGTCTTAAGTTATTTCGGATGACCAGGAACCCAGCAGGGCCGTGCTGATCAAAGAGAGGGTGAAATTAATTTAAGCAGTAATAGATAACAGAAATATCTAGGTATTATAAAGGGAGATAAGAGAAGAGTTTAGGGATTATTTTTCCCCGTGACCTAAATTTCCTCTCCTCCTCTCGCGCGTGGCGTCGGTCTCTTCTCGGGCGGAAACGAAGCCGGAGCTATGGCTTCATCTCTGGCGGCTGACCAAGGGTCAATCCGAGGGTTCTTCACATCACCGCTATCACCTCGTCGAGGAGAACGTGTAGATGTGAAGAAGTTGCTGGAATCTCAATCTTCTCCAAAACCCTAGAAGTCTAATTCGGTTGTAAGTTCAAGATCAAGGGTAAGTGCTTTCTCACCTGTAGTAAGAGTAGTTTCGGATTCATGTTAGCTTCTTGTTTTTTTTTCGAAGCATGTTGTAAGGAGCAGTGCTTTTGAAGTTTCTGCCGTGGATCTCAAAGGAAGAAAGTAATTGTATAGTTAGGCATATGGTTTGTATTTCTTCAGGCTCTGTGAGTAGTGTTTCAGATTTTTAGTTAGAATTGTTCTATTTTGGATTTTAATGGGCAGTTTGGTTTGAGCAATGAAAAGGGCACGAGCAGCTCCCTTTTGGGTTTGCTGTGCAATCCGGTCATTCTGGGCTATTAGGCAATGAACATGAGATAGTATGGATTTGTTTGTTTAGCATGAAGAATGGTTATGCTTGAGTGATTTCCAGTAGCAAATTCCTTTCTAGTTGCAATGTGTATACACTACTATGTGTTTTGGTGAGCATGCCGTGGGTTTTTATGCCTTGGTTTTGGGTGCATGTATCATGAACAAATAACCTTAGTTTTTAGATTTTTAAAGTATGAAACAGTTTCTAGTTTTTAGGTTTGCTGTGACCTTAAATAGATTTAGTTTTTGTGTTGAATCATTGAGCATGAACAACCCTTTTGGAGATGATGCGCAGTTTAGAATTGTGCCAAGAAAGGGCACGAACAACCTTGTTGTTTGGGTTCGGATTGTGCTATGCAATGAGTATGAACGGTATATTTTTTTAAGTTTACTGTTTAATTTATTAGGTATTCTTTTATTAGAAGTATTAACAAGTAACAAGTATTTTATTTGAAGATGCTAGTACCCGACTTCTGAGGTTGTCCTTAAATAAATCCAGGTTACCAATTCCGAGGTCTTGGCCCTGGTAAGACCAAGGTCTTTACCCTTGTAGGACTGATGGCTCGCTACCTCAGTTTCTATTAGGGAGCGCGCAAATGGTACTAAGCCTGGGCCCAAGAGATTATTATTTTGAAGTATAAAAGTATAAGTTTTGAACAAATGGAATAAGCTTCCCATGAGTTTAAAAATCAGCAAGCTTAGTTTCTTTTATTCTTACATGTTTAGACTTTCTTATTGCTGTTAGATGAGCATGAGCAGCTTTACATGTTTAGCATTTCAGTCTATTTTGATTTCCTTGCTATTTGACGAGCATTAGTAGTATTTCTTTTAAAGTATTCAGTTTTTACATTCCTTCTTGTTCACATGCATATTCGAGTTTTGTGAGTTAGATAGCGCTTACTAAGCATCTGCTTATAGTTGCATTTTTCTCTTACTGCAGATAAAGGAAAAGGAAAGCTATAGTGAAGGAAGGCGACAAGGAGGTGTGGATGGATGTGTGATGTCTGGACTATGGAAGCCTTGGGATTTTGTTTAAGAATTCATTAAGATTTTGTATTTAGACTGTTGGGATTATTCTTTCATGTTGCTGGATTTGTTCATTGAATATTTTAAGTTTTAGAATTCTTCCTTTTATTTGCTATGCACATTAGTTTCGCTATCTGAGTTGTATTATTGTTGCATGCATGTTCAGATTAATATATAGTTTTAGTTGAGAACAAATAATTGAGTAGAATATATTAGATGAGTTATTTATGTTTCCAGATGTTACTTACTGCATGTTTCGAGTTTGAAAAGAGTTATAAGTATAATTATCAACATGCGAGCAACACTAGTTAAGTAAAGTTAATAGTACAGTAACGCCCCATCCTCACAGACACGTAGATAGGAGGGTGGGGTCGTTACAAGTTGGTATCAGAGCAGTTCCCATTCTCCAGCATCACACACACATCAGCATCAGCCTTGCCGTCTTCAAGTAAGAAAGTACCTAAATTCTTTTATTTAGTATGTCTTTCCTTATTATTTGTAGTATAGAGAAATCCTTAGAAATATTTGCTTTTATGTGCTTAAGCTAGATAAAAGTTCTTGTTTGTCTTTCTATGTTTTATATATATGTCTAGACAGTATAGAGACAATTTCAGATTTTCTCTCTCTACATGACTAGATGTCAAGAAGAGGGCGTCCCTGTACCGCTCGTACTGAGGACCAAGCACAAGAGAACGAAGAGCCCAGAGCAGCTGAACCAAATCTCTCTGAAGTTGTTGCTCAACTCCAGAGACAAGTGGCATAGAAGCAACAAGTGATCGTCAATCTGATGGCTAATCAGTAGCCAGTCCCTCCCACTCCCCCAACTATCAATGTGGAGACCCCAGTGGTGACTAAAGTTCCGCCAGCTGCCCTGGAAGTCGCCACAACACCTAAAAGACAAGAAGCATATCTGATACAGTGGCTGAAGCTGAAGCCAAAAAGTTTCTCAGGCACGACTGAGCCCTAGGATGCCCAGGCTTGGTTCAAGACACTAGAGAGCGCAATAGAGCTTCTTGACTGGCCAGAAATCGAGAAGGTCAAGTGTGCCTCTTTCTGCCTATCTGGAGATGCCTGTATGTGGTGGGAGAGGGTGAAGAGCAAGAGAGCAACCAACCAGATGAGCTGGGCTGACTTCGAGACAGAGTTTTATGAAGAATTCTTTCGTCAACGGATCACCAATAAACATTATGAGGAGTTTATAGAATTCAGACAGGGTGACCTGCCAGTAGAAGAAGCAGTCAAGAGATTCAACAGACTAGCTCGTCTCTGCCCAGAGCTAGTAAGTACAGAGAAAGAATGAGTCAGACTGATGCTCCGAATGCTGAGGCCAAAAATAGCACTTAACATGAGTAGTGGAACTCACCGACCACAGACTGGTGAAGAGCTGGTCAGCAGGGCATTAGTCGCTAATCACTATCTGAATAGCATCAAGGCACAACAAACACAACTCAAGCCGGTCAAGATAGAGGACATGACAGCAGGGAGTCAGAAACCCCAAGCAAGCAAGCAAAACTGGAAGGGCAAAGATAACAAAAGGAAACGATGGAATATAGGAGGCAACCAGAAGGGAGGTTCAACAAATAAGCAGGCCAAGTTCCCTCCCTGTCCTAAATGTGGGAGAGTACATCGAGGAGCCTGTCTTTTGGGTATGACTGGATGTTATTCGTGTGGTCAAGAAGGACATTTGGCTAAGGCATGTCCTAACAAGCTCAAAGCACCTCAGCAACAGACAGCGCAATACGGGAACAAGCCTTAGTTACACTACATGCCTGCAACTCTGGACGGACCTCAGCTCAGTCAAGGAAGGTTGGAGGCCCCACCAGTTTCAGCCAGTGCCAGAGTATTCTCCATCACTAAAGGGGAAGCTGCCAGTGCCTCCACGGTCGTAATAGGTCAAGTAGTTATTTTTCAGCATGTCGCTACTGTACTATTTGATACTGGGATGACCCATTCTTTTGTATCAGTACCCTTTGCCAAGGAATTTCAGGTGCCTACATAGAGCATGAACTCCAAGTTCTTGACAACCCTACCTTCTGGGGAAGTCATGGAGTCCAACCAGTGACTTGGGGTTGTACCAGTCAAAATTTCAGACCGAGAGCTATATGTTAATTTAGTAGTCCTAGCGATGCAGGATTTTGACGTTATTCTGGGTATGGATTTTCTTAGTAAGTACATCGCTTCGATGGACTGCCGCAGAAGGAAAGTGATTTTCAGCCTAGAAGGTGAACCATCCTTTGAGTTTATGGGAGTGCCGAAGAGGAAGACTCAGAAATTCCTCTCTTCCCTAACAGCTCAGTAAATGTTAGCTAAAGGGTGTGCTAGTTTTCTTGCACACATTGTGAATACAGAAGAACAAAAAGGACCCAAGCAGGAAGATGTTCGGGTAGTCTGTGAGTATCCGAAGGTATTTCCAGAAGAGCTACTTGGACTACCTCCCAAACGAGAAGTGAAGTTTGAAATTGAGTTGGTTCCTGGCACTAGTCCAATTTCAAAAGCTCCGTACCGGATGTCTCCAGCAGAGCTGAAAGAGCTACAAGAACAACTCCAGGAGCTACTTGACAAAGGTTTCATTTTCCCTAATAATTCACCATGGGGAGCTCCGGTGTTGTTCGTTAAGAAGAAAGATGGATCTATGCGGATGTGCATCGATTATAGAGCGCCGAACAAAGTGACAATTAAGAATAAGTACCCTCTTCCCAGAATAGATGATCTATTTGATCAGTTAAAGGAGGCAACAGTGTTCTCTAAGATAGACCTGCGCTCTGGATACCATCAGTTGAAAGTGAAAGAAAGTGATATATCCAGAACAGCTTTTAGGACCATATATGGACACTACGAGTTTGCAGTCATGCCTTTTGGTGTGACTAATGCACCTGCGGTCTTCATGGACTTAATGAACAGAGTGCTCAGAGAATACCTTGACAAATTTGTCATCGTGTTCATCGACGACATTCTGATCTATTCAAGAACCCCAGAGGAGCATGACACGCACTTGAGAATAGTACTGCAGTCCCTTCAGCAAAAGCAGCTTTATGCCAAATTCTCAAAGTGCGAGTTCTGGTTAGAGCAGGTGACATTTCTATGTCACATCATTTCTAAAGAAGGTATCCAGGTGGATCCTGCCAAGATAGAAGCGGTCAACAACTAGAGTAGACCCAAGAACGCCAGGGAGATCAGAAGCTTCCTTGGTTTAGCTGGATATTACAGAAAGTATGTGGAGGACTTTTCCAAGATAGCCTCTCCACTAACAACCCTAACTAGGAAGAACAAGAATTTTGAATGGTCAGACAAATGTGAGCAAAGTGTTCAGGCATTGAAGAAAAGACTGACCAGTGCTCCCATTCTGACTGTTCCAAAGACTGACAAGAGTTTTGACATATACAGTGATGCTTCCAAGATGGGCCTTGGAGCTGTTCTCATGCAAGAGGGGAATGTTATAGTTTATGCTTCCAGACAACTCAAAGACTATGAGAAGAACTACCCCACTCATGATCTTGAGCTGGCAGCTGTGGTCTTTGCACTAAAACTCTGGAGGCATTATTTGTATGGAGTTCAGTGCAAAATCTTCACAAACCATCAGAGCTTGAAGTATTTCTTTACTCAGAAAGATTTAAACATGAGACAGCGTAGGTGGCTAGAGTTGGTTAAAGATTATGACTGTGAAATCCTCTACCACCCAGGTAAAGCTAACAAAGTGGCGGATGCACTGAGTCGAAAGTCCAGTGCAACTCTGATGCACTTGTCATCATTAGCACTGCCACTGCAGAAGGAATTGTCAGACTTTAGAGTTGAAATTATTTATAGGCAACTCTCTGCATTGACCTTAGAGTCAACCCTGCTTGAGGATATACAGAAAAAGCAAAGTGAAGATCCAGATGTCTAGAAGATCAAGCAAGGGATACAAAAAAAAGAAAATTCAGAGTTTCGAGTATCAGACAGTGGAATCCTTTATCAAGGGAGTCGCCTTTGTGTCCCCAACGATGAGGAATTGAGAAAGAAGATTTTAGAAGAAGCTCATAGTACACCATACTCCATGCATCCTGGTTCCACCAAGATGTATTAAGATTTGAAGCAGAGATTCTGGTGGTTTGGACTCAAGAGAGATGTTGCAAAATATGTCAGCACCTGCCTGACCTGCTAGAGAGTCAATGCAGAGCACCAGAGACCAGGAGGAGTCCTACAACCTCTCCCAATACCAGAGTGGAAGTGGGAAGAAATATCCATGGACTTTATAATAGGTCTTCCAAGAACTACTAATGGATACGATGCGATATGGGTGATAGTGGGCAGGTTGACCAAGTCTACCAATTTTCTAGCTATCAAGGTGTCTCACTCTATAGAGCAGTTGACACAGCTATATGTTAAGGAAGTGATTAGACTTCATGGAGTCCCGAAGTCGATTGTTTCTGATAGGGATGGGCGTTTCACCTCTCATTTTTGGGAGTGTGTCCAGAATGCATTAGGCACCAAACTCAAGTTCAGCACAGCCTTCCATCCCCAGACGGATGGGCAGACAGAACGAGTAAATCAGATTTTAGAAGACATGCTCAGGGCCTGTGCATTAGATTTTAAGGGAAGTTGGTGCAAGTATCTGTATTTAGCTGAATTCGCCTACAATAATAGCTATCAGGCCACTATCAAGATGGTGCCTTACGAGGCACTGTATGGCCGAAAGTGCAAATCACCCATTTGCTGGCAAGAAGCAAGTGAAAGGAAAGAAATGGAAGTGGAGCTGGGCATTCAGACAGAGGTGATAGATGAGACCACTCAGGCTATCCAGAAGATCAGACAGAGAATTGAGACTGCCCAGAACAGACAGAAAAGTTATGCTGACACACGCCGTAGGCCACTTAAGTTCCAAGTAGGGGATTTAGTCTTTCTCAAAGTTGCTCCTATGAAGGGAGTGATGAGATTTGGCAAAAAGGGCAAGTTAAGTCCCTCTATGTAGGGCCCTACCTGATCACAGAGAGGATTGGGAAAGTAGCTTACAAGCTGGACTTACCACAAGATATGTCAGCAATACACAATGTATTTCATGTCTCCATGCTAAAGAAGTGCCTCCACGACTCTAGCCAAGTGATTCAGCCTCAGTCAGTGCAGATTCAGGAGGATCTTAGCTATGAGAGCAGACCTATACGGATAGTGGATAGAGAAGTTAAGAGACTAAGGAGGAAAGAAGTACCACTAGTGAAGGTCATTTGGCAAAATCAGAAGCACGAGGAAACTACGTGGGAGCGTGAGGATAGTATGAGACAGAGATATCCAGAATTATTCTAAATTCGAGGATGAACTTTTTATAAGGTATGGGGAATTGCAACAACCCAAATTTTCTCATTGCGAGTCCTAATAGTATTTAAAAATATTTAGAAATGCTTTAGAAATATTCTAGAGATTTTTAGAAATTTTTAGAGTATTTTTATGCAATTTTCGGAGTTCGTTTGGTATTTTTACAAAAAAAATGAATTTGAGGCAAAAAGAGGTTGGGCCGAGGATCGAACCGAAGACCTCTAGTTAAGCAAAGCCTTAAGTTGTTTCGGTGTTGGGTTTTTCAGGCCGCGAAAACCGCTTTTCACGTCGCGGAAACCCCGAATCACCCAAAGCCGTAGATCCGTGCAAGGAAAAAACTGAATGAAGTACAAATACGAGTTTCAAAATTTTAGATCTACTCCTAGATCTATGTGTTGAGAACTTTTACCTTTGAAGCGTGCCCTCGCAAAATTCCCGCTCGTCCAAGGTACGTGTCGGATCTCCAAAGTATCAAGGTAGATACTTCTCTAGTGATATCCACATGAACAAGAAGTGCTCTCTAGCACTTAAGGATGGAGAAGAGAGACCCCAAGTGTGCTAGCACTTTCTAGGGCTCTCGGATGGAATGAAAGAAGAAAGGAGATCAAAGAAGAGAGGATAAAAACCAAGAACACTCTTCTATGTGACCTTCACTTACCCTTTCTACTTTTGGGAACTCAAATCACCCTATCCACTCTTCGAACCTCAAGGCAACAGCACCATGGAGAGAAGAGAGACCACCCAAGGAGGAAGAAGAAGGAGTTAATCACAATAATAATGAAAAACATCAATTCCCTTCATTTTGAGTGACCGGCCACAATGAGAGCAATTACTCTCATTAATGTGGCCGGCCACATTAAAACAAAGAAGGAAGTGTAACTTCCATTAGGTGACATAATCATGTATTAACTATGATGATGTGGCACATCATCATTGGCCACTTAATGCCAAATCACACATATGATGTGGCAAAGTCAAGTCAAACTTGACTCTTCCTCTTCCTCTCAAGTCAAGTCAAACTTGACTTAATCTCTCTCATGGTTGATCTAATCCAACCATTTAATTCAAGCCAATTTAATATAATGAATCTAATTCATTTAATTAAATTGATTCAATGAATCATATTCTAAATTAGACTCATTGAACACATGAATCAACTTGAGTCTAACTCAAGCTAGCCCAATTTGGATTACTCTTAATCCAATTTAATTCATCAAATGAATCTAATCCTCTTGGTTCATCATATGAACCTAATCTCCATCCACTTGTTCTTTGTGTGTGACCCAATAGGTTCTTGTAACGTTGGCAATGTTCCTAAACTCCTTTAGAAACATAAGCAATGAGCGGTATCTAGCAATACATCATTGCTACCCAAGTTACAAGAATGATGAGATCCAACATCACCTTGTGACTACTAATTGTGACTCCTCACAATATGTGACATTGTCCTTCTATCCTTGACATCTAGATTGATCAATGTGAGGCATAGACCGTGTCATCCTCTAATCAATCTAAATCTTGAACTCCAAGTAGACTCACTCGATCAAATGATTTCAACATCTAATGTTGACTCATTTGGGCATGGCCATGCACTTCGTGGTCTAACTCTATCAAGAATATTGATGTCGCTCCCGTCATATGGGAGGGATAGATCCCATCTACATCACTCACATCCCTCTGCATAATTCGTTATATACCCAGTAATCGCCTTTATAGTCCACCCAGTTACGGGTGACGTTTGACGAAACCAAAGTACATAACTCCTTATGTAGGGATCCATGGTGACTTCAGGTCTGAGGACTAATAGTCATACTAATAGCCACATGAGAAAGTATATGACACTCATATAACGATCCATGATCCTTTCTCATGGCGGGTCATTCAGTATACATTCTCCAATGTATACCCATGTGTCAGCTTGATATCTCTATATCCATGACTTGTGAGATCAAGTCATCGAGCTGACCTACATGATAGTCTTATTGCATTAACATTGTCCCTGAATGTTAATACTCGACTAGGAATGATTTAGAGTAGTATTCCCTATATCATCTCACTATCGATTCAACTAATCGATTGATATAGGTATGAACCTTCTACTCAAGGACGCTATTATACTTAGTCTATTTGACACTAATATAAATAATTATAATAACCAAACAAATGCCTTTATTAATATACAAGAATATGATACAATGAGTCCATACAATCATCAAATGATTGACTCTTGGGCTCTAACTAACAATCTCCCACTAGCACTAGTGCCAATAAGTATAGGCTCTAAGACCTAATGACCTAGTGTGACCATCATGCTTCCTCTGTGCCAAAGCCTTGGTCAAGGGATCTGCGATGTTAGCCTCTGTAGGTACTCTGCAAATCTTCACATCTCCTCTATCGATAATCTCTCGAATGAGATGGAAGCGCCGTAGTATGTGTTTGGTCTGCTGGTGTGAGCGAGGTTCCTTCGCCTGTGCTATAGCTCCATTGTTGTCACAATAGAGCTCAATGGGGTCAGCTATGCTAGGAACCACCCCAAGTTCAGTGATGAACTTGCGGATCCAAACTGCCTCTTTTGCTGCCTCTGATGCAGCAATGTACTCGGCTTCTGTTGTAGAATCAGCTACTGTATCCTGCTTCGAACTCTTCCAGCTGACAGCACCACCATTAATGCAAAATAAGAACCCCGACTGTGATCTATAGTCATCCTGGTCGGTCTGGAAGCTAGCATCACTGTAACCCTTTACAGCTAGCTCATTATTGCCTCCATATATCAAGAAATATTCTTTAATCCTTCTTAAGTACTTAAGAATATTCTTGACCGCTATCCAGTGACTTTCACCTGGATCTGACTGGTATCTGCTCGTCATGCTCAAAGCATACGAGACATCAGGTCGAGTACATAGCATAGCGTACATGATCGATCCTATGGCTGAGGCATAAGGGATCTGATCCATGCGATCTCTCTCCTCTCTAGAAGAGGGACCTTGAGTCTTCGAAAGACTCACGCCATGTGACATCGGTAGAAATCCCTTCTTGGAGTTCTGCTTGGCAAACCGTAGGAGTACCTTGTCAATATATGTACTCTGACTTAGGCAAAGCAATCTCTTAGATCTATCTCTATAAATCTGTATCCCTAGAATGAGGGATGCCTCACCTAAGTCCTTCATTGAGAAGCAACTCCCTAGCCAGGTCTTGACAGACTAAAGCATAGGGATGTCCTTCCCAATGAGTAGTATGTCATCCACATACAATATGAGGAAGACAACTATATCCCCTACAACCTTCTTGTAGACACAAGACTCATCTTCGTTCTTGATGAAACCAAACTGTTTGATTGCATCATCGAATCGAAGATTCCAGCTCCGAGAACCTTGCTTTAGTCCATAAATGGACCTATGCAGCTTGCATACTCTGCTAGTATGCCGTGGATCTACAAAACCCTCAGGTTGTGTCATGTACACATCCTCGAGTAGGATTCCATTCAGAAACGCGTTTTTGACATCCATCTGCCATATCTCATAGTCATGGTAGGCTGCAATAGCAAGCATGATACGAATAGACTTAAACATCGCTACTGGAGAAAAGGTTTCATCATAGTCAATACCATGAATCTGCTTGAAACCTTTAGCTACCAAGCGACCCTTATAGATAAGTCCATCCATGTCAGTCTTTCTCTTAAAGACCCACTTACACCCAATGGGTTTTATCCCTTCAGGTGGATCAACCAAAGTCCATACTTGGTTGGTGTACATGGAATCCATTTCGGATCTCATGGCTTCTAGCCATTTCTCGGAATCTAGTCTCATCACAGCTTCCTGATAGGTGGTAGGCTCATCCTCTATGAGCACAATGTCATCATGGTCAGACAAGAGAAATGAGTATCTCTCAGGCTGACGACGTACCCTATCAGATATGCGAAGAGGTATGTCTACTTGAACTGGTTGTTGTTCCTCAACTCCTTGTGGAACAACATCATCCACAACACTTTGTGGTTCCAGTTCAACTTTCATCGAGGCATCAGTGCTATTGTTCGCATCTTGAACTTCTTCAAGATCGAACGTGCTCCTACTAGTCTTTCTAGAAACAAAGTCCCTTTCTAGAAAGACCCCAGTCTTTGCCACAACTACCTTATGCTGATTGGGAATGTAGAAGTAATATCCCTTAGTTTCCTTGGGATATCCAATGAAATAGCACTTGTCGGATTTGGGTCCTAATTTGTCTGAGACTTGACATCGTACGTAAGCCTCACAACCCCAAATCCTCATGAAAGACGCCTGGGCATCTCTCCTAGTCCATATCCTATATGGTGTCTTTATCACGGCCTTTGATGGAACTCAGTTGAGTATGAAAGCTGCCGTGTCTAGAGCATATCCCCATAGATATGTTGGAAGATCTGTGTGACTCATCATAGATCGTACCATATCTAATAAGGTACGATTCCTCCATTCGGATACACCATTCCACTGTGGTGTTCCTGGAGGAGTGAGTTGGGATAGAATCCCACACTCAGCTAGATAGTCACGGAACTCATGGCTAAGGTATTCTCCACCTCGATCGGATCGAAGTATCTTAATACTCTTGCCAAGCTGGTTCTGTACTTCATTGTTGAATTCTTTGATCTTTTCAAAGGATTCAGACTTATGTGTCATCAAGTACACATAACCATATCTACTGAAGTCATCAGTAAATGTGATGAAGTATCTATAACCGCCTCTAGCAGCGACATTGAAAGGGCCACATACATCACTATGTATGAGTCCTAACAAATCAGTCGCTCTTTTGCTGTGTCCACTAAAGGGAGTCATGGTCATCTTGCCTCGTAGGCATGACTTGCATATCTCATATGATTCAAAATCAAATGAGTCCAACAAACCATCCTTATGGAGTTGGGATAAGCGCTTGTCATTTATATGACCTAAGCGACAATGCCAAAGGTAGGTTTGGTTCATGTCATTAGACTTGAACCTCTTTGTATTTACGTTATAGATAGGGCTCTCGAGGTCTAGAATATAGAGTCCGTTTATCAGAGGTGCACTACAATAGAACATATCGTTTAAATAGATAGAACAACATTTGTTCTTTATTATAAATGAAAATCCTTTCTTGTCCCAACAAGAAACTGAAATTATGTTCTTAGTCAAGGCAGGCACATAACAACAATCATCTAATTCTAGTACAAGCCTAGAGGGAAGAGATAGATGATAAGTTCCTACAGCAATAGCAGCAACTCGTGCTCTATTGCTTACTCGTAGGTCTATCTCACCCTTTGTCAATGCCCTGCTATTCCTCAATGCTTGTACATTAGTACAAATGTGCGAAGCACATCCGATATCTAATACCCACGATGAAGAAATAGAGAGGTTGACTTCTATAACATGTATACCTGAAGTAGAAATCTTATTTCTCTTCTTCTTAAGATCTTCTAGGTATTCTTTGGAGTTCCTCTTCCAGTGCCTTGCTTGTCCTTGATATAGGTGACAAAGATGTTCAACCATATCGTAAGCACCCATCAACTCATGTTGCTTCTGAAGCTCAGAGTTCATGGTCGCGAGCATAAGACAGGACACATCTAATGCGTCATCTTGATGCTTCTTGTAAGAATCCCGGTCAGCTCGCGTGGCAGTGGCAAGAGGAGCCTCCGGAATGGGCTGCTCCAGAACGTACAGTTTACGTTCCTGAGTGAGAACCATTCTCAGGTTCCTGTACCAGTCCAGGAAATTTGCTCCGTTGAGCTTGTCCTTCTTAAGGACAGAACGCAGGGAGAAAGAGTTCGTATTCGACGTCATGGTTATCTACAACAGAAAATTTGCAGAAATAAATATCATATTCTTTTAAAATCATTTAATTAGGCCTTTAATTAAATGATGCTCCCACTGAATTCTATAATTCTTGTGGGACAAGATCCACATCATACTAACCCTTGAGTTAGCTTTGGCTAATACGCCCAAGGCTTAGTATGATCGGTAGGTAACGATTACCAATTACATCTCTATGCAACTCTTGTTTATAAAATCAATATCCGCATTTATATTAAAACTCGAGTTAGCTTTGGCTAATACGCCCGAGAGTTAATATAGATGTGATTTTGACCTATGTTTTCCAACCGTTGGAAGAATGCCTATAGTTGACTCGATCTAACCGAGCAACTAGGAATACTCAATCTAATTGAGTTTGTATTTACCCATGCGTTGATAGGCGGGACCAAGATTGTCCCTCCGTACCCTACCAAGATAATATGTATTGCTCTGCTTTGACTGATTCAACAATACATGTGATCGAGGTAATGATAGGTATCACGGCAGGGTTAGGCATTTAGAGTTGGTTCGATCGAGATCTAATCTAATCGAAAAAGATGCATCTTGTGCACGACTTAGATCTAATCTAATCGCAAGGGTGCATCATGTGCACGACTTAGATCTAATCTAATCGTAAGGCACTAATTAATTAACTACTTATTAAATATGCATCACATACACAAGCAGTTAATTAATCTATTTGTGATTTAGTCATGGCCCTACTACGATCTTCTCAAGCCAATGAGAAGATCGATTGGTCAACCTAGGGTCAACAGCTTCTCCAAGCTCCTCCCTTTGACCACCTTGTGTTGCTCGTGCCCGCCTCGGAACTCCGTCTCGTGTGGACCCTCCACCGCTCCAATTTGTACATTACAATTTGAAACTCGAGTTACATTCGAGTCTAAATCTAATTTACAACAAGAATATAAGAGAAGGCACGACGCGCAGGTCGCGAATATAATACAACACTCGCAAACACATAACGACACGCAGGCCGTATTATGAATTACAACACAATCCAATCACATTGGATTTTTGGGCCATGACTATCAAAAAATTAATATATAATTCAAAATTATATATTTTCTTAATTTTCTGTAATTTTAAAATTAATTTTTACAATTTTTACGAGTAAAATTTCCCGGCGGACCCGTTTAGCAGTTTCGGGCGCAATCGCGGAACGGATCCCCTTGCGGGGCCAGGGGCAGCGCCCCTACCCACGATCTAACCATCGCGAGGGTTCCTTTGCGATCCCACAGCGCCTAAACCCGCTGTCCCAAAACAATTTTGGCCGAGACATTGCCGTTTCGGAAAAATCTTCCCGGCGAGTTCGTTTTTAGCGATTTCGGGTGCAATCGCGGAGCAAATCCCCTTGCGGGGTTAGGGGCAGTATCCCTACCCGCGATCTAACCATCGCGAGTTACTCCTAAGCGATCTAATGGCACCCAAGCCCGCTGTCCCAAAAATTTTTGGGGCGAAACGAAGCCGTTTTGGAAAAATCTTTCCGGTAGCCGAAGCCTACAAGCGACTAAACACTTGTGCTTCGATTACTCGAGAAAAATACTCATAAAAACCCAAAAAATCATAATTTTACAGAAAATTACAGAAACTTTAGTTTTAATAAAACCAAAAAACAAACTCGTACTCGCCTTGCACGTGGCTCTGATACCACTGTCGGGTTTTTCGGGCCGCGAAAACCGCTTTTCGCGTCGCGGAAACCCCGAATCACCCAAAGCCGTAGATCCGTGCAAGGAAAAAACCGAATGAAGTACAAATACGAGTTTCAAAATTTTAGATCTACTCCTAGATCTATGTGTTGAGAACTTTTACCTTTGAAGCGTGCCCTCGCAAAATTCCCGCTCGTTCAAGGTACGTGTCGGATCTCCAAAGTATCAAGGTAGATACTTCTCTAGTGATATCCACACGAACAAGGAGTGATCTCTAGCACTCAAGGATGGAGAAGAGAGACCCCAAGTGTGCTAGCACTTTCTAGGGCTCTCGGATGGAATGGAAGAAGAAAGGAGATCAAAGAAGAGAGGATAAAAACCAAGAACACTCTTCTATGTGACCTTCACTTACCCTTTCTACTTTTGGGAACTCAAATCACCCTCTCCACTCTTGGAACCTCACGGCAACAGCACCATGGAGAGAAGAGAGACCACCCAAGGAGGAAGAAGAAGGAGTTAATCAAAATAATAATGAAAAACATCAATTCCCTTCATTTTGAGTGGCCAGCCACAATGAGAGCAATTACTCTCATTAATGTGGCCAGCCACATTAAAACAAAGAAGGAAGTGTAACTTCCATTAGGTGGCATAATCATGTATTAACTATGATGATGTGGCACATCATCATTGTCCACTTAATGCCAAGCCACACATATGATGTGGAAAAGTCAAGTCAAACTTGACTCTTCCTCTTCCTCTCAAGTCAAGTCAAACTTGACTTAATCTCTCTCATGGTTGATCTAATCCAACCATTTAATTCAAGCCAATTTAATATAATGAATCTAATTCATTTAATTAAATTGATTCAATGAATCATAATCTAAATTTGACTCATTGAACACATGAATCAACTTGAGTCTAACTCAAGCTAGCCCAATTTAGATTACTCTTAATCCAATTTAATTCATCAAATGAATCTAATCCTCTTGGTTCATCATATGAACCTAATCTCCATCCACTTGTTCTTTGTGTGTGACCCAATAGGTTCTTGTAACGTTGGCAATGTTCCTAAACTCCTTTAGAAACATAAGCAATGAGCGGCATCTAGCAATACATCATTGCTACCCAAGTTACAAGAATGTTGAGATCCAACATCACCTTGTGACTACTAATTGTGACTCCTCACAATATGTGACATTGTCCTTCTATCCTTGACATCTAGATTGATCAATGTGAGGCATAGACCGTGTCATCCTCTAATCAATCTAAATCTTGAACTCCAAGTAGACTCACTCGATCAAATGAGTTCAACATCTAATGTTGACTCATTTGGGCATGGCCATGCACTTCGTGGTCTAACTCTATCAAGAATATTGATGTCGCTCCCGTCATATGGGAGGGATAGATCCCATCTACATCACTCACATCCCTCTGCATAATTCGTTATATACCCAGTAATCGCCTTTATAGTCCACCCAGTTACGGGTGACGTTTGACGAAACCAAAGTACATAACTCCTTATGTAGGGATCCATGGTGACTTCAGGTCTGAGGACTAATAGTCATACTAATAGCCACATGAGAAAGTATATGACACTCATATAACGATCCATGATCCTTTCTCATGGCGGGTCATTCAGTATACATTCTCCAATGTATACCCATGTGTCAGCTTGATATCTCTATATCCATGACTTGTGAGATCAAGTCATCGAGCTGACCTACATGATAGTCTTATTGCATTAACATTGTCCTAAATGTTAATACTCGACAAGGAATGATTTAGAGTAGTGTTCCCTATATCATCTCACTATCGATTCAACTGATCGATTGATATAGGTATGAACCTTCTACTCAAGGACGCTATTATACTTAGTTTATTTGGCACTAATACAAATAAGTATAATAACAAACAAATGCCTTTATTAATATACAAGAATATGATACAATGAGTCCATACAATCATCAAATGATTGGCTCTAGGGCTCTAACTAACATTCGGATGACCAGGAACCCAACAGGGCCGTGCTGATCAAAGAGAGGGCGAAATTAATTTAAGCAGTAATAGATAACAGAAATATCTAGGTATTATAAAGGGAGATAAGAGAAGAGTTTAGGGATTATTTTTCCCCGTGACCTAAATTTCCTCTCCTCCTCTCGCGCGTGGCGTCGGTCTCTTCTCGGGCGGAAACGAAGCCGGAGCTAGGGCTTCATCTCTGGCGGCTGACCAAGGGTCAATCCGAGGGTTCTTCACATCACCGCGATCACCTCGTCGAGGAGAACGTGTAGATGTGAAGAAGTTGCTGGAATCTCAATCTTCTCCGAAACCCTAGAAGTCTAATTCGGTTGTAAGTTCAAGATCAAGGGTAAGTGCTTTCTCACCTGTAGTAAGAGTAGTTTCGGATTCATGTTAGCTTCTTGTTTTTTTTTGAAGCATGTTGTAAGGAGCAGT
The DNA here is from genome assembly GCF_018446385.1 of Zingiber officinale. NCBI lineage: Eukaryota > Viridiplantae > Streptophyta > Magnoliopsida > Zingiberales > Zingiberaceae > Zingiber > Zingiber officinale. The sequence continues at coordinate 46,028,007 of NC_056006.1, forward strand.
GCTTTTGAAGTTTCTGCCGTGGATCTCAAAGGAAGAAAGTAATTGTATAGTTAGGCATATGGTTTGTATTTCTTCAGGCTCTGTGAGTAGTGTTTCGGTTTTTTAGTTAGAATTGTTCTATTTTGGATTTTAATGGGCAGTTTGGTTTGAGCAATGAAAAGGGCACGAGCAGCTCCCTTTGGGGTTTGCTGTGCAATCCGGTCATTCTGGGCTATTTGGCAATGAACATGAGATAGTATGGATTTGTTTGTTTAGCATGAAGAATGGTTATGCTTGAGTGATTTCCAGTAGCAAATTCCTTTCTAGTTGCAATGTGTATACACTACTATGTGTTTTGGTGAGCATGTTGTGGGTTTTTATGCCTTGGTTTTGGGTGCATGTATCATGAACAAATAACCTTAGTTTTTAGATTTTTAAAGTATGAAACAGTTTCTAGTTTTTAGGTTTGCTGTGACCTTAAACAAATTTAGTTTTTGTGTTGAATCATTGAGCATGAACAACCCTTTTGGAGCTGATGTGCAGTTTAGAATTGTGCCAAGAAAGGGCACGAACAACCTTGTTGTTTGGGTTCGGATTGTGCTATGCAATGAGTATGAACAGTATATTTTTTTAAGTTTACAGTTTAATTTATGAGGTATTCTTTTATTAGAAGTATTAACAAGTAACAAGTATTTTATTTGAAGAGGTTAGTACCCGACTTCTGAGGTTGTCGTTAAATAAATCCAGGTGACCAATTCTGAGGTCTTGGCCCTGGTAAGACCAAGGTCTTTACTCTTGTAGGACTGATGACTCATTACCTCAGTTTCTATTAGGGAGCGCGCAAATGGTACTAAGCCTGGGCCCAAGAGATTATTATTTTGAAGTATAAAAGTATAAGTTTAGAACAAATGGAATAAGCTTCCCATGAGTTTAAAAATAAGCAAGCTTAGTTTCTTTTATTCTTACATGTTTAGACTTTCTAATTGCTATTAGATGAGCATGAGCAGCTTTACATGTTTAGCATTTCAGTCTATTTTGATTTCCTTACTGTTAGATGAGCATGAGTAGTATTTCTTTTAAAGTATTCAGTTTTTACATTCCTTCTTGTTCACATGCATATTCGAGTTTTGTGAGTTAGATAGCGCTTACTAAGCATCTGCTTATAGTTACATTTCCTCTTATTGCAGATAAAGGAAAAGGAAAGCTATAGTGAAGGAAGGCGATAAGGAAGTGTGGATGGATGTGTGATGTCTGGACTATGGAAGCCTTGGGATTTTGTTTAAGAATTCATTAAGATTTTGTATTTAGAATGTTGGGATTATTCTTTCATATTGTTGGATTTGTTCATTGAATATTTTAAGTTTTAGAATTCTTCCTTTTATTTTCTATGCACATTAGTTCCGCTATGTAACGACCACCCTTCTTACTAATACTACTACTCTCTAAGAGTGACCGTTACTTATCTACTAACTCTACTTAACCGGTTTATTAAAAATCTCTAGGAAAACCCTACCGAAAAATTTCGGCAGAGTCTCCCCTGTACCGGTGACCATTTTCCATAATACAAGCATAATATACTCAGCCACAGGCGGCTGGAAATATATTTCAATCAACCACGCAGTTTAATAAGAAATGAAAACTAACCACAACCACGCAGTTTAATAATTCAAATCATGCAGATAATGAAAAACCGAAAACATAACTTCTTACTACATCCTTTCCTTATCAACTTAATAAGAAATCAAACTAATCACATTCTTAAACTAAATGAATTCCTTAGCTAAGTCCCAAGGACCTCCATAGTCCACACATCACACACTCCTCTTGCATCTCCTTGTCGCCTTCCTTCACTGTATCTTTTCTTTCCCTTTATCTGCAGAAGGAGGAAATACATTTTATAAGCATAAAGCTTAGTGAGCGCTATCTACTCACAAAAACTCGATATGCATGTATATAAATAAAAACATGCTAAACTGAATGCTAACATATAAAACTACTCGTGCTCATATATAGCAAAGGAAATCATGCTAACTGAAATGCTAATCATTGTATAGCTAAATATGCTCATAAACCAATAAGAGAAGCATACTAAACATGTAAAGCTACTAAACATGTAAAACTACTAAACATGTAAAGCTAAACATGTAAAACTACTAAACATGTAAAGCTACTAAACATGTAAAACTACTAAACATGTAAAGCTAAACATGCTCATAAGAATAAAACTATAACAGCATGCTCAAAGCAAATAAAACTAAACATGCTGAATAATCTAATAGCAAGAAACAAATAAAACTACTTCTGAATGCTTCAAACAACAAGAAACTAAACTTTCTAATTCTAAACATATTTGAAGCTTGTTTCATTTGTTTCAAAACTTATACTTTAATACTTCAAAATAATAATAAACTTCTTTTGGGCCCGGCATTGTACCAATTTGCGCGCATCCTTAGTAAGAGTCGAGGTAGCTAATCCCGAAACTACTAAGGTACTTCTAGGCGATCTTGTGCCTAGGGGCGATCTAGGAGCCCACCCAATGGACCTTGTGTCCTGGACCTTGTGTCCGGTACATGCCATTAAAAGTAAAATACTTTCTTTTTAACTATAACTTCCTTATACTTGCTATTCTTTAATTCTCTTACAAATAAATGTCTTGGCATTTCTTTGAGCACTTGATATGCTACTGATCCCAATTCTTAAAATTAGGGATCCTATTAAGACCTTGGTCTCTCTTTCTTATAACTTCTTATAAATCCCTAAAGGATTTATTAAAACTCTTATTCTTCCCACCTACAGGTAGATTCTAGAGTTTTTATAGAGCAACAGGTTTCTTTAAGCATGTATCAACAGAATCAAGCAAAAGAAAACAAATCAAACTTCTTTAAAACATGCTACAATTAACATAAATCAAGGAAAGCAAACTGAGCTCTCTAAGCATGCTACAACAGATATGAATCAAGAAAAACTGAATTTGATTTCTTTAAGCCTACTCCAAAATAAAACTGCCCATGCTAAACTGATCATGCTTAATTATTAGCAAATGAAAAATTGCTCATGCTTATAGAATAACAAAGAAACTAAGTTTGCAATGGTATTAAATAGACTTGATCACGCTTAATATATATCAAGAAAGCTCACACTAAGTACTTGGACTAAGGGTTGTTCGTGCCCAACTAATAACAAGTGAAAGCTAGAAAATCTGCTTATGCATATCTAATAGCAAATGGAAGCTACTGTGTTTAGCTAATAGAAACCGAACCTAAGGTTGTTCATGTTATTCAAGAAAACCAAGAAACTAACACTACACTAAGAAGGAATTTAAATCTGTGTCAAAGAATTAATAACACAAAGTCTAGCAACATGATAAGGATTAATAACACTAAGTCTAGCAGCATGTTAAGAATTTATAACACTAAGTCTAGCAGCATGTTAAGGATTAATAACACCACCGAACCTGCACAGCAAGCTCCAACTCAAGCTAAAACCTACTGGGATAGGGTCATATGGAAGGGTGTACTTTGCAATTCTAGACAATGAAAAGCATGTTGTTGTGAAAAACTTGATGCTTCTGAAGATGGCTCAAATGATATCCAGATTAAAGCATGAAAATTTTGTTGAGATTCTAGGATACTGTGTGGAAGGAAATATGTGTCCGTAGGCCTATGAGTTTGCAACTATAGGCTTTACATGGTATGGCTATAGCATTTATCTACTATTTCGTGTACAGCAACAAAACAACTTATAACATAACCCAATTTCATCTAACATCCAATCCTAATTCATGAATGACTAACTAACCAATTTCCTACAACAATTCAACAGGAGAGCAAAACCTCTTCATAGATTAGATCAATGTTAACTATAAGGCTGTAGAATCTAGCACGCAACTTATACATTCATCTAACAACTCGGCTAGACATTTTTGCAAACAGAGAACGATTAGAGAGCTCGCAAAGAAACCTTGAGGAGAATCAAAAATCCACCGAGCATAAACCCAATTCAAAACCAAAACCAAGTCGCGAAACGACTCCTACTGCAGGTGAGAAGCAACTCACATCGCTGTTCTTGGACTTACAACCGGAGAAGGAGGGATCTAGGGTTCGGGTAACTCAAATTCCAACGGCTCCTTGCATCCTCCGTGCTCCCTTCGACGAGGGTTCGTGAAGACGGGAAGAACCTCTTGGATCAAACCCTTGACCGGCCACCGAGACGAAACCCTAGCTTCTTCGTGTTTCCGCTCGAGAGAAGAACGACGTCGCCGCGTGAGAAGAGAAGGAGATTTTTGAGAGAAAATTTTAGGTTTTCGAAATAAGATTTAAATCTTATACTTTAGGTTATTTTCATTTCTAACTTTACCTTATATACTTGTCGCTGCATTTCTGATCAGCAAAGACCACTGGTGCAGTTGGTCCGTTGAGTTTTGCTCGAAGCCACAGGTCTGGGCTTCGATTCTCAGCCGCGCCCCTTTTATTTCCAATTTATTTTCTTGTTCCTAACTACTAGTCAAATATATATCGCTCTATATATGATTAACAAAAATCGTGTAACTCAGCTGGTTGGGCCGATTTTGCTTGGGTCAGTCCGACCCGAGATCGTGGGTTCGAATCTCACCTTCAACATTTTTTTTTAAAAACTTCTTTCTTTTTGTAACCCTACTAAACGACCTCCAAAAATTACATAAAAATACTCTAAAAATTCCTAAAAATCTCTAGAATATTTTAAAAGTATTTCCAAATATTTTTATGGACTTTTAGAACTTGAAATAGGGAAAATTGGGTCGTTACACGCTATCTGAGTTGTATTATTGTTGCATGCATGTTCAAATTAATATATAGTTTTAGCATGTTCAGATTAATATATATAGTTTTAGTTGAGAACAAATAATTGAGTAGAATGTATTAGATGAGTTATTTATGTTTCCAGATGTTACTTACTGCATGTTTCGAGTTCGAAATGAGTTATAAGTATAATTATCAACATGTTAGCAACACTAGTTAAGTAAAGTTAATAGTACAGTAATGCCCCATCCTCACAGACTAGTAGAGTGGAGGGTGGGGTGTTACATGAGGATTGCTTAGAATTCGTTGTTTCAAGCTGCTGGTCGAAGTCCCCTTTTAAACTGTGCTGGAGGCGCCTCCAAGCCTGTCCGAGGCGCCTCCAGGCCGCCGAGTTGCACGCGTGGATCAGCTCTGATCTGGTCGCACCTTATCCCACTGAAGGCGCCTCCAAGCTGCTCTAAGGCGCCTCCAACGCCTGGTCCAAGGCGCCTCCAGTGACCTCCGAGGCGCCTCTAGCGTCTCTGGACAGCTGGCTTCGGCTAGCACCCGAGGCGTCTCCAAGCCCCATGGAGGCGCCTTGGACACTGTTCATCCGAGGTGTAAGTTGCTCCTGTGTTCCTGCAAATTATGTTAGTCTCAAATACAAACCCTGCAAAACAAAGTTAGCACATAAATAATATGATAAATATACTTGACAGTCGTCGGACTGTCCGGGTTTGACTTCGGATTTCCTACCGGAAACCCTAGGTCGTCCCGATGCCTACTGTTCCCTCTACGGGGAACGCGTCCTCACCTACTCCACTCTGGAGATTTACCTGATGATAGTGCGATCCTCCAGATCGACTGGACTTTGCTCAGCGTTCGAGGCTTCTGGACTTTCTACTGGACTTCCGCTTCCCGGCTGGTCCAGTCTTTCACCTGGTTCGTGACACCAGGACTTTCCACCTAGGGTTTTCCCCCTAGGACTTTTGCCTGAAGCTCTCGACCCGCCAAGACTTTCCGCATAGGGTTACCACCCTCTATGACCTAGGGTTACCACCCCTTAGAGTTTTCCACCTGCCTAACCGCAGCTAGGACTTTTGCCTAAGTACACTTAGGACTTTTCTGCAAACTTGTTCAACATATTAGTAACCAAAACACCTTAACTTTGAACCCTTTGACATAATCAAAACATAGGTTCGATCGTCGGATGCTTCCCGCACCAACAAACATGTTTCAACAACTAATGAATAAAATACACCTTTATTGTTCTTAGTTCTGAGAGGATAACCCACCTTAGTGTCCAAGTTTTTGTTTCCAATCATTATAATTGGGACTACTAAGTCTATTCTATAGTGTAATAGCTAGGGGATTGAAAAACATTTGAAATCCTAAAAATCACAAAAATATTTGGTCAAGACCAACACCTCAAAATCCCCGTGAATTTTGTATGCCATGTTAGTGTGGATGTATACAAATTCAAACATTTTAAGAGGAGATTTTATCCATTAATTTTATTATCTTGTCAACCTATCTTTATGACAAATAAAATTAATAGTTGGTCTTTCTTTGATTAAATATTTGGTCAAAACTTTAGAATTTAAAATAATATTGATTCCTCAAAATAATATCATTTAAATTCACCAACACCTCAAATACCGTGAATTTTATATGCCACGTTAGTGTGGACATATACCAATTTAGACATTTATAAGAGGAGGGTCTTACCCATTAATTATCTTGTCAACCTTAAATTACCTTAAACACCATGAATTTTGTTTACCAAGTTAGTGTGGACTTATACAAATTTAAACATTTGTAAGAGGGGGTTTTACCAAGCTTTATGACAAATTAATAGTTGATTTTCCTTTGGTCACACAAATAATAGCAGTGACTCCATTGAGGAGGAGACTATTAAATGCGCCTAAGTGTATACCATTACTTGATACTTAATCCATTAAATAGGATTATGCCCCTTCAGTTGGAGAAGATCACACGCTCCTAAATAATTTCCTATAACCATCCATAAAGGAAGTTTGATCTAGTGTTCTACAAACAAACTCATCTGTCATGGAGGGAGGCACTCAGAGCCAACACGCAAGTTTGTTGCATCACTTACAAACCAGTAATGGAGACCAAGGAATTTATTTACTAATCCCTCTCCCACTTAGTTTTTTTTAAGATGAGGATTTTATCATGCAAGCACACATCATATGCACACACACATCACAACAAATAAAAAGCAATAAATATGGAAAAATAATTTTCCAACTATTATGGTCTCTTCCATCACTGCCCTCCGTGTGTCGCTAGCCCTAGCAGTCATCAAACTTGCCGCCAGCCCTAGGGTTAATGTCATCGCATCCATCGAGCTTCCTTTTTCGTTGCACTTCTGGTCCTTAAATAGCACCACGCCTCGGAAGGATACGATCCACGATAAAAATATAATTTTACATATATCGATCCTATATTCCACAAGGGAATGCACATGTAATCTAGATCGAAATAAAAATGTAAAATCCTAAAACTAATATAGCTCCTGTTGTATTTAATACATACAATCATGCACATACATAAAATGCCCTAGACATGTCCGATGGTCCAATCACACACAATCACATTAGGGCCATAATAGTTAGATCTAGGATGCCTGCAACCACAGAGTTAAGTCTATTTGCACATCCTACTATTATCCTACCTAAAATATGTATGACATGTACATAATTAAACAGAAAACCGAATACACAAAGGCAAACCCTAGCTCTGATATCAATTTTTGGTTGCTACTCGATATATCATACTGGGACCCCTATACAAAAATTTTGTATAAGTCCCGAACCTTCCCTAACAACCTATTATCTTCTTTAGAAATTAAATTTGGAATCACAAACAGAACTTAACATTATTGATTCCAAATTCAACTTATATGTTCTTAGAGGTTTAGACTTGTATCGCAAACGATGCTTAACATTATTAATCCAAATCCATCCATGTTACAAATTAATTAAATATTTATTTCAGAGATTGGCTTCCAGGTTAAACATGACGAGACACTAGGCCTTCTTGGTTATGGGAGCATCCACCACTTCCTAGATAAAGTCTTTCAACGAAATTCAATATTTAATCTCCTTATAGTAACCCTAGGTTTAACCACTAAGAACAATTAAATCACAAGATCGAAAAATAAAAGAAACACAAAATCGAATCATAAATTCGAAACCTAGAATCCTTAGCCTCTTGTGTTTGGTATTTCAAAATCTATACAAAGAAAACTAGTATGATGCGGAATAAGACAACTAGTTATACCTTTCTTTGTAGCTTATAGACCTCACGGTCTTCTATTATATTCCTCTTCTTATCTTGGATGTCGTGCGGGCGACGATCTACCAAGATGAGACTCCACCACAACCTTCTTCTACCTTCCAAGTTTCGGCCACCAACAATCTACTAGAGATGAAGAACTTCGTCCACCAACCAAGCTCCAAGGGATGCTAAGAAACAATGCCTCCTATCTCTCCTTCTTCCTCTAACAAGATCCAGCCACCTTGAACTCCTTGAGATGAGATGCCTCCGACCACCAAGGAAGAAGAATAGGAGGAAGAAGAGGGTCAGCCACCACCAAGGAAGAGAGGAGAGGAATAATAGATGTGTTGTTTTTTGAGGCACCTCTACCCTCTCTTTTATATTCCTTGATCTTAGCAAATAAGGAAAGTTTTAAACATAATTAAAGCTTCCTTATATTTCTTGACAATGTCTAAGAAGGAAAATTTCATTAAAAACTTCCTTATAAACCTTTAATGGCTTGCCCCTACCTTGTCCTCCAAACAAGGAAAGTTTTAAACAAAAAATTAAAACTTCCTTAATTGTTTCCGAGAAGAAATTTTAATAAAAAAATTTCTTTCTTTAAATCCCTTCATGTTTGGTTATAAAAGAAAGTTTTATAAATTAAAATCATTGTTTTAAAACATGTGGATGGTTATAAAAAGGAAAGTTTTATCAAAAATTAAAATCTTCCTTTAAACTACAAATAAGGAAAGATATCAAACCTTTCTCTTAATCCTTTGTAGAAAGCTATAAAAGGAAAGATTTATAATTTTAAACTCTTTTTTTAAACCATGGCTTCCACATAAGGAAAGATTTAAAATTTATCAAAAAAATTAAAATCTTCCTTTTAACCACAAATAAGGAAAGATATCAAACCTTTCTCTTAATCCTTTGTAGAAAGTTAAAAAAGGAAAGATTTTTAATTTTAAACTCTCTTTCAATGTGAATGTGGCCGGCCACCCTTGCTTGACCTCCAAGCTAGGGTTGACCACAACTTGAGCCCATCTAACCTTGGTTTGGCCGACCCTAGCTTGGGCTCCAAGCTTGGCTTGGCCGACCACCTTAAGGTGGGTAAGAAGTTGGGTTTGGTGGATATAAGACTTTATAAATAAGAGTCTACAATAGGGACCGAGAGGAGGAATTGATTTTGGTCTCCCGATGAACTTGAGCTTCCCGTGTTCGCCCCGAACACCCAACTCAAGTTCTTCAATAATATCTCATTCCACTAAAGCATTATTATTGCACTACCACACCACTCTCATATTATTATATGAGCTCCTTCTTATCATGAGTGTGTTAATCTCCCTGTGTTTAAAATATTGAATGCCCACTAATTAAATGAGTTAATGAAAACTCACTTTAATTAATATCTAGCTTCAAGAGTAGTACCACTCAACTTCATTGTCATGTCGGACTAGGTCCACCTACAGTGTTTACATGATAATCCTTATAAGTTCCTCAAGGGGACATCATCAACCTAGATTACTAGGACACAATTTCATTCTATAATCAACAACACACCATATAAATAATAGTATTTCCCAACTTATCGGGCCTATTGATTTAACGAGCTAAATCACACCCTTTGATAAATTAAAGAAATAAATATTAAGTATATGTGCTTGTTATTATATCATGATTAAGAGCACACATTTCCATAATAACAAAGGTTTTGTTCTTTTATGCAGTTAGTATAAAAATAACTACCTTAAATGGTCCTGCTCAATACACTCAGAGTGTACTAGTGTAATTTTATAGTCAAGATAAACTAATACCAAATTACACTACGACTGTTCCAATGGTTTGTTCCTATCCATCTTAGTCATGAGCTACTATTTATAATTTATAACGAACTGATAACATGATCTTCTGTGTGTGACACCACACACCATGTTATCTACAATACAAGTTAATTGAACAACTACACTTAGCATAAATGTAGATATTTGACCAATGTGATTCTTATTTCTAAATAAATATTTATACAAAAAACTAGGCTTTTAGTATACATTCCAACAATCTCTCACTTATAATAAAAGACAATGTTGTCATATACCCTGCCATACATCTTATTCCCAACCCCTCAACAGGCCCATCAAAAGTTCTTGCCTTTAGGGCCTTAGTGAAAGGATCTTCCAGATTATCATCTGATGTAATCTAGGCGACAACAACTTTTCCTCGTTATACAATGTCTCGTATTGAGTGGTACTTGCGCTCTATTGTGTTTACTTGCCTTATGGACTTATGGTTTCTTCGAGTTTGCTACTGCACCGCTATTATTACAATAAATTGTAATAATTTTTGGGTAAACCTGGAATCATATCTAAGTCCATCATAAAGTTTTTGAGCTATATAACTTCTATGGCCGCTTCAGAGGATGCCATATACTCAGCTTCCATAGTGGAGTCCGAAAAAGCACCTATGCTTAACATTCCTCCATAATTATGGCTTCACCTCCTAAAGTAAACCCAAAATCCCGAGGTTGACTTACTATTGTCCCTTTCAGATTGGATGTCGGAATCCGTGTAACCCATAGGGAGAAATTATCTGCCTTGTAAGCTAACATATAATCTCTAGTGCATCTCAGGTACTTTAATATATGCTTTACGGCAGTCCAATATCCCGGTCCTAGATTACTTTGATATCTGTTTACCATGCCCACGACAAAACAGATATTCAGTCTCGTGCATAACATACATTAGGCTTCCTACAACTGAAGCATAAGGAGCTGCCCTCATTTCTTTTATCTCTTTTGATGTCTATGGAGACATCTCTTTAGATAAAGATACTCTATGCCTAAAAGGTAGAAAACCTTTCTTGGAGTTTTGCATGCTAAAACGAGCTAGGATCGTATCGATATATGAAGCTTGGAATAAGCACAATATTCTTTTCTTGCGATACCTTATTACTTTGATCCCGAGAATTTGTGTACATTCTCCCAAGTCCTTCATATCGAATTGCTTGGACAACCATACCCTTACTTCCGACAATACTTTGATATTGTTTTGAATGATCAAAAATGTCATCTACGTATAGTATAAGAAATACCACCATGTTTCTGTAACGACCCAATTTTCCTCATTAGGAGTTCTAAAAGTTCTTAAAAATATTTAGAAATACTTTAGAAAAATTCTAGAGAATTTTAGAAATTTTTAGGTTATTTTTATGTAATTTTTGGAGGTCGTTTGGTATTTTTACTAAACGAAGGAAGTTTTGACAAAAAAATGTCCAAGCCGAGGTTCGAACCAGCGACCCTTGACCCGGTCAAAACTCAGCTAACCAAGTGGGCAAGCGGTCATTACTAATCATATAAGGGATGAATTATATTTATGCAGTAGTTAGGAACATTTAAAATAAAAGAGGAAGAAAAAGGCTCGGCTGAGGATTTGAACCCGTGACCAGGGGTTCGGCGGAAACGCAACCAACCAACGGTTCCGCGAGTATTTCGTGAAAAGATAAGGAGCAAAATATTCTTAAGCAATAATCGAACCTAAAAAAAACCCTAGGTTATAAAAAGAGGTTAAGTTAAGAGAGGAATTAATTTCTCTCGATCCCTCTCCTCCACCCTCGCGTACGCGGCGTCGACTTCCTCTCGGGCGAAACCGCAGCCGAAGCTAGGGCTTCGTCTCCGACGCCGACCAAGGGGTGTTTTCGCGAGATCTTCACACTGTCGAGATCCTCTCGTCAAGGAGGAGCTGTAGGCACGAGGAAGAGGCTGGGATCTTCACTCTTCCGGGAACCTTAGAAGCCCTTTTGTTCGGTTGTAGGTTTAAGAAGAGGTAAGTTGCTCACTCACCTGCGGTAAGAGTAGTTCCGTGATTTTCTGCCCTCGTTGCTGTGAATTGAGGTTTCGGATCTTTGTGTTCATGATTTCCAAAGTTTGCTGCTGTGTTGATTTTTGAAGCTTGCTGCTAGGGATTTTAATTCCTGTTTGTTGATTCTTTCTTTGGTTTTCGAAGAATTCTGTAAAGAAGGTTTCCTCTTGAAGCATGCTGCCATTTTTGGTAGATCAAGCATTTTTGTAGATCCAGCATGTTGTGTAGAACTTACTTGACTTGAATTTACCCTTTATATTACAGTGATAGGATGTACAGATCTTATTTTTATTCCAGGAGAAGAGAATCATGCCTATAGATTATTTTTCTAGTTTTGATGATCTTTAGAGTTACTTCCCGACTTTGATTCCCTATCAACAAAACCTTTACCTTTCTCTGAGTAAATGGGGTTGCAAATATTGTTTGGCACTTCATTAACAACTTATTATCAGTTGAGGAATCAAGACTGGATTAAATTGTAGCTTCAACGTTGACCAGGCCAATATGTATTTTTCATGACTTGTGTTGACACTATAGAGGTTAGCAAGTTCAGTCATGACTACCATTCTATACCTTCCATAAATCCCTTTAGTTCATTCCCCATTTCATTGCCCAACGCCACAGCAAAAGTTGCTTAGTTGTTGTCCTACTTCATAGCAAATTTGCTAATTTTGGTCCTACTTCATAGTAAAGTTGTTCAGTTTCAGATTTGGAGGAAATTTAATTGAAACAGAACAAGCACAGATGATATGTTCGAGAGGTGTTGGTAGATGGAGAACTTCAAGAGGTTTTGGTAGATGGAAAAACCTAATAGGTCCCAACAGATGGAGAAGTTTAATAGATAGTGGCATATGAAGAAGTTGTATTGAAAAAAAAATTAAGAAGTTCAAGGGGTCGTGACAATGGAGAAGTCTAGCAGGTGTCTTTGGCAGATAGAGAAATCTAATAGCCTTGGCTAATGGAGAAGTGCAACATGTGTTGGCAAAATGTTTAAAACAATGTGGTTAACTAGAAATGGTGCAAGTGCCATTGCTGAAAATCTAGAAGCATGGTTTATTAGTAGTATGCAGAATTTTATTAATAGTATGCAGAAATTTATTAGTAGCATGCATTCTTTGCTCTCTTTCTTTTATCTCTGTTGTGGCAAGATTTAAGGTTTTAATTCCAACAAGTTTTAGATTTAGTTTAAGCTTGTATGATATGTAGACTTTCATAAGTATTGCTTGCAGATTTTAGATAAGCTTAGTATGCATATTTTAGATAAGCTTAGTATGCAGATTTTGTGAAGCTTAGTATGCAGATTTTAGATAAGCTTAATATGCATATTTTTGTTAAGCTTTGCATGCAGATTTATGTTAAGCTTTGTATACAGATTTTTGTTTAAGCATTTCAGTGTAGAATTTGTTTAAACATTTCAGTTTTGTAAGAGACATTCTTTTATAAGAAAAGTATAAGAAAGATAAAGAAAAGTATAAGAAAGATAAAGGAAAGAAAGAAAAAGACCAAGACCTTAAGTAGATCCCAAAGTCAAGACTTTAGGGATTTTGGCACACAAGGTGCTAAAGAAAAATACCGAGGCATTATATATTAGAAGTATTAAAAGATAACAAATATTTTACTTTTATCAGTGGCACTGTACTGGACTCTCAGTTGTCCTTGGGCTGGGCTCCCATAGTCGTCCCTAGGTTTAGATAACCTAGTAGTAACGGCACGGCCAATGGTCGACGGTCGACGACCCAAGGGTCGCCAAATGGGCCGCCAAATGGGTCGGGTCGTTACAAAAGTAAAAGCAAGTACAGTTGCCGGGCCCAAGAAGAAGTTGATTATTATTTTGAAGTATTAGAAGTATAAGTTTTTGAACAAGTAAAGCAAGTTTTACATAAGTATAAAGTATTAAAGAATAAGTTTTAAACAACTGAATTAAAGAATAAGTTTAGAATAGATGAATTAAGTTTCACTATGTTTTAAAATCAGCAAGTTGAGTTTTCTTTTATGCTAGCATGTTATTTAGATTAGCTTACTGTTCTTTGCTATTTTCTGAGCATGAGTAGCTTTACATGTTTAGCATTTCAGCATGTCTTATTCTTTTATTAGTGGATGAGCATGAGTAGTCTTCAGTAAGTAATCAATTAGATCATGTTATAGATCTATGTACATGCATATCAAGATTTTGTGAGTTAGATAGCGCTTACTAAGCATTTTGCTTATAGTTTGCATTTCCTCTTACTTCAGATACAGGAAAAGAAAAGTGTTAGAAAAGGAAGGCGACAAGGAGGTGCGGATGGATGTGTGATGCCAGGACTATGGAGAGACCTGGGAAGTTTTGAGTTTTCATGTTTAGTGGATAGAAATAGTTGAGTTATACCTTATGGGTTATGTCTTTTTAGATTGTATTTTCATTCTGCATTGTTAGTTTGGTTATTTTCCACTGTTGGAGTTTTATTCATTTGTTATTGCTAGAATAGTTAATTTTTTAGTTGTTGTGTCTTATAAACTGCGTGGTTGTTTGATAAATGTTCCAGCCGCCTGTGGCTATGTATATTATGTTATGTATTAATGATTATGGCCACCAGTACAGGGGAGACTCTGCCGAAATTTTTTGGTAGGGATTCCATGTGGTTTTTAATTATACCGGTTAAGTAGAGTTAGTAGTTAAGTAACGGTCACTCTTAGAGAGTAGTAGAGTATTAAGAAGGGTGGTTGTTACAGTTTCCATCACACTTCTTGTATACACAAGACACATCCGGACACTAAATAAATCCATATGACTGGATTACTTCATTAAACCAGATGTTCCAAGACTTAGAAGCTTGCTTCAGTCCATAAATAGACCGATTAAGCTTACATACTAGATGCTCTTTGCCCTTTGCAATAAACCCCTCTGGTTGCTTCATAGGATGTTTTCTTCAAGACTTCTGTTAAGGAAAGCTGTCTTGACATCCATTTATCAAACCTCATAATCCATATGAGCAGCAATAGATAAGAGTATCTAGACAGACTTAAGCATGACTACCGGTGAAAAAGTTTCCTCATAATCGATACCCTTTTTCAACAAGCCTTGCTTTAAAAGTTTTCACCTTCCCATCGGTCCTTCTTTTTCTATTGTAGGCCTAATGGCTTTTACACCATTTGGTGATTTTACAAGCTCTCAGACTTTATTAGAATACATATATTCTAATTCTATATTCATTGCTCTTTGCCAAGATGCTGCATCTTTATCTTAGAGTGCTTCGTCAAATGTTCGGGGATCAGGTTCATGTTTACTTGGGATCAAGTTTGAGGACTCTCCCAAAAACATGAATTTTTCAGGTTGCCTAACAACCCTCCCACTACGACGAGACACTGTCTGTAATAGTGCATCATGTGTGATACGTGTTGCAGTTTCTTGTGGTATCTCATCTTATACTATTGGTACTAGATTAGACGTGTCCTTTATTATTTCTTTAAGAATAATTTTACTCATGGGCTTGTGGTTCATTACATAGTCCTCTTCTAAAAATCAGGCATTGATGTTAACAATAACCTTCTGATTTTTTTTAAGACTATAAATGTTGGGTTTTTCGGGCGACGAAAATCGCTTTTTTGCGTCGCTGAAACCCCGAAACCCCCGCCACCGGATTCGTGCGAAGATAAACTTTCGAAAAACTTACGAGTACGAGTTTCTAAACCTCGATCTACAGTAGATCTACAAAGGAGAAGGAATATACCCTTGATACGAAGCCCTTCGCAATCCCGCTCATCCTCAGTTTGCCGGATCTCGAAAGTGTCAAAGTAGACACTTCTCTAAGTGTATCCACACAAGCAAGAGATGGAGAAAAATCTCTAAGGATGTGCTAGCAACCTTAGAGATCAGTAAGGGAGGAGAGGGAGAGCAAGAAGAAAGCTAGAGAGGAAGAAGATGGGAGTTACCACAAAAAATGAAACTCTCCACATGAAATCAAAGTGGTCGGCCACTTTAGTGGAGGTTGTAACCTCCATGGGATACCAAGAGTCACAACTCTTGGTAACTCCCATGAGGTGGCATCTCACTTAAGTAAACATGATGATGTGGAGCATCATCATTGGCCCACTCAATGCCAACTCACCAATGAGGTGGCATAAAGTCAAGTCAAACTTGACTCTTCATCTTCCTCTCAAGTCAAGTCAAACTTGACCACTTCTCTTCCATGGTTGATCAAATCTAACCATTGGTTCAAGTCAATTTTAATTTAATGAATCTCTATTCAGTGAATTAAATTGTTTCAATGAGTCTAAGTCTAAATTAGACTCACTTAACACATGAACCAAATTGAGTCCTACTCAATTAGCATAATTTGGATTACTCTTAATCCAATTTGGTTCATCACATGAACCAAATCCTTTAGGTTCATCAAATGAACCTAATCTCCATCTAATTGCCCTTAGTGTATGACCCTATAGGTTCTTGTAACGTTGGCAATGCCCCTAAACCCATTTAGGAGCATAAGTAATGAGCGGTATCTAGCAACACATCATTACTACCAAAGTTACAAGAATGTTGAGATCCAACATCACCTTGTGACTACTAATTGTGACTCCTCACAATATATGACAAGTGTCCTTCTATCCTAGACATCTAGATTGATCAATGTGAGGCATAGACCGTGTCATCCTCTGACCAATCTAAATCTTGAACTCCAAGTAGACTCACTAAATCAAATGAGCTCAATATCTCATATTGACTCATTTGGGCATGGCCATGCACTTCATGGTCTCACTCTATCAAGAATATCGATGTCTCTCACGTCATATAGGAGGGATAGATCCCATCTACATCACTAACAACCCTCCGCATACTTTGTTACATACTAGTAATAGCTTTTATAGTCCACCCAGTTACGTGTGACGTTTGACGAAACCAAAGTACATAACTCCTTATGTAGGGAACCATGGTGACTTCAGGTCTAAGGACTAGTAGTCATACTAATAGCCACATGAGAAAGTATATGACACTCATATAACGATCCATGATACTTTTTCATGGCGGGTCATTCAGTATACATTCTCCAATGCATACCCATGTGTCAACTTGATATCTCTATATCCATGACTTGTGAGATCAAGTCATCAAGTTGACCTACATGCTAGTCTTATTGCATTAACATTGTCCCTGAATGTTAATACTCGACTAGGAATGATTAAGAGTAGTGTTCCCTATATCATCTCACTATCGGTTCAACTAACCGATTGATATAGGTGAGAACCTTCTACTCAAGGACGCTATTATACTTAGTTTATTTGGTGCCAATACAAGTAAGTATAATAACCAAAATAAATGCCTTTATTTATATATAAGAATATGATACAATAAGTCCATAATACAATCATCAAATGATTGGCTCTAGGGATCTAACTAATAATCTCCCACTAGCACTAGTGCCAATCAGTGTATGCTCTAAGCCCCAATAACCTAGTGTGACCATCATGCTTCCTCTGTGCCAAAGCCTTGGTCAAGGGATCTGCGATGTTAGCCTCCGTAGGTACTCTGCATATCTTCACATCTCCTCTCTCGATAATCTCTCGAATGAGATGGAAGCGCCGTAGTATGTGTTTGGTCCGCTAATGTGAGCGAGGTTCCTTCGCCTGTGCTATAGCTCCATTATTGTCACAATAGAGCTCAATAGGGTCAGCGATACTGGGAATCACCCCAAGTTCAGTGATAAACTTGCGGATCCAAACTGCCGCCTTTGCTGCCTCTGATGCAGCAATGTACTCGGTCTCGGTCTTAGAATCAGCAACTGTGTCTTGCTTCGAACTCTTCCAGCTCACAGCACCACCATTTACGCAAAATACGAACCCTGACTGCGATCGATAATCATCCTTATCGGTCTGGAAGCTGGCATCATTGTAACCCTTTACAGCTAGCTCATCATTGCCTCTATATATCAAGAAATATTCTTTAGTCCTTCTTAAGTACTTAAGAATATTCTTGACCGCTATCTAGTGACTTTCACCTGGATCTAACTGGTATCTACTCGTCATGCTCAAAGCATACGAGACATCAGGTCGAGTATATAGAATGACGTACATGATAGATCCTATGGCTAAGGCATAAGGGATCTGATCCATGCAGTCTCTCTCCTCTCTAGAAGAGGGACCATGAGTCTTTGAAAGACTTACGCCATGTCACATTGGCAGAAATCCCTTCTTGGAGTTCTGCATGGCAAACTGAAGAAGTACCTTGTCAATATATGTACTCTGACTTAGGCCAAGCAATCTCTTAGATCTATCTCTATAGATCTATATCTCTAGAATGCGGGATGCCTCACCTAAGTCCTTCATTGAGAACAAACCCCCTAGCCAGGTCTTGACAGACTGAAGCAAAGGGATGTCCTTCCCAATGAGTAGTATGTTATCAACATACAATATGAGGAAGATAACTATATCCCCTTCAACCTTCTTGTAGACACAAGGCTCATCTTCGTTCTTGATGAAACCAAACTATTTGATTGCATCATCAAATCGAAGATTCCAGCTCCGAGAAGCTTGCTTTAGTCCATAAATAGACCTATGCAGCTTGCATACTCTGCTAGTATGCTGTGGATCTTCAAAACCCTCAGGTTGTGTCATGTACACATCCTCGAGCAGGTTTCTATTCAGAAACACAGTTTTGACATCCATCTGCCATATCTCATAGTCATGTTAAGCTGCAATAGCAAGCATGATCCGAATGGACTTAAACATCGCTACTGGAGAAAATGTTTCATCATAGTCAATACCATGAATCTGCTTGAAACTTTTAGCTACCAAGCGACCCTTATAGATAAGTCCATCCATGTCAATCTTTCTCTTAAAGACCCACTTACACCCAATGAGTTTTATCCCTTCAGGTGAATCAACCAAAGTCCATACTTGGTTGGTGTACATGGATTCCATCTCAGATCTCATGGCCTCTAGCCATTTCTCGGAATCTGGTCGCATCACAGCTTCCTGATAGGTGGTAGGCTCATCCTCTATGAGCACAACGTCATCATGGTCAGACAAGAGAAATGAATATCTCTCAGGCTGATGACGTACCCTATCAGACTTGCGAAGCGGTATGTCTACTTGAACTGGTTGTTGTTCCTCAACTCCTTGTGGAACAACATCATCCACAACACTGTGTGGTTCCAGTTCAACTTCCATCGAGGCTTCAGTGCTATGGTCCGCATCTTGAACTTCTTCAAGATCGAACGTACTCCAACTAGTCTTTCTAGAAACAAAGTCCCTTTCTAGAAAGACGCTAGTCTTTGCCACAACTACCTTGTGCTGACTGGGAATGTAGAAGTAATATCCCTTAGTTTCCTTGGGATATCCAATGAAATAGCACTTGTCGGATTTAGGTCCTAATTTGTCTGAGACTTGACGTCTAACGTAAGCCTCACAACCACAAATCCTCATGAAAGACACCTGGGCATCTCTCCCAATCCATATCCTATATGGTGTCTTTATCACGGCCTTGGATGGAACTCGGTTGAGTATAAAAGCTGCCGGGTTTAGAGCATAGCCCCAAAGGAATATCGGAAGATCTGTGTGACTCATCATAGATCGTACCATATCTAATAGGATACGATTCCTCCTTTCGGATACACCAATCCACTGTGGTGTTCCAGGAGGAGTGAGTTGGGATAGAATCCCACACTCAGCTAGGTAGTCACGAAACTCATGGCTAAGGTATTCTCCACCTCGATCTGATCGAAGTAACTTAATACTCTTGCCAAGCTGGTTCTGTACTTCATTCTTGAATTCTTTGAACTTTTCAAAGGATTCTGACCTATGTGTCATCAAGTACACATAACCATATCTACTAAAGTCATCAGTAAATGTGATGAAGTACCTATAACCGCCTCTAGCAGCGACATTGAAAGGGACACATACATCACTATGTATAAGACCTAACAAGTCATTCGCTCTCTCACTGTGCCCACTAAAGGGAGTCTTGGTCATCTTGCCTAGTAGGCATGACTCGCACATCTCATCAGAATCAAAATCAAATGAGTCGAGCAAACCATCCTTATGAAGTTGGGATAAGCGCTTGTCATTTATATGACCTAAGCGACTGTTGGGTTTTTCGGGTCGTGAAAACCGCTTTTTCGCGTCGCGGAAACCCCGAAACCCCTTAGCCATTGGATCCGTGCGAAGAAAACTTTCGAAGATTCGAGTATGAGTTTCAAACTATGATCTACAGTAGATCTACAAAGGAAAAACATTTTACACATTTGAAGCGTGCCCTCGCAAATCCCGCTCGTCCAACGGTACGCCGGATCTCGAAGTTGTCAACGTAGACAACTCTCTAGTGATATCCACACGAACAAGAAGTGTTCTCTAACACTCAAAGATGAAGAAGAAGAGCACCACAAGTGTGCTAGCACTTTCTAGGGCTCTCGGGTAGGATTTAAAAGGGGAGAAAGGATAGAAAGAAAAAGGAATCTCACATACTCCTCTAGGTACCCTCCTTTGTGACCTTCACTTCACCCTTTCTCTTGAAACTCAACACATTCCTCTTCACCTTGCTTGAAACTCTCGGCCAAGAAGAGGAGAAGGAGGAGGAAGAGAGCTAAGGAAGAAGATGCATTCAACACCACTTGAATTTCACAAAATGAAACCTCCTCCACATTAGTGTGGCCGGCCACACACATGTAACTCCCCTCATTAATGTGGCAGGCCACATTAAATGGAATGGTGTGTAACCTCCATGAGGTGGCACACCATAATGAGGTGGAGATGATGTGGCAAGGTTAGTCATGCCATGTAGGATGAGTCAACCTTCATGATGTGGCAATACATCAAGTCAAACTTGATGTTTCAACTTCCATTTGGTCAAGTCAAAATTGACCAATTCTCTTCCTTTGTTGAGTTAAAACCAACATTTGGTTCAAGTCAATTTTAATTTAATGAATCTCAATTCATTAATATAAATTGACTCAATGAATCAAATTTAAATTAGACTCATTCAACAATTGAATTTTATTGAGTCAAACTCAATAAGTCTAATTTGAATTAATCTGAATCCAATCTTTGGTGCATCATATGAACCTAATCCAATTGGTTCATCATATGAACCTAATCACCATCCACTTGTTCTTTGTGTGTGACCCAATAGGTTCTTGTAACGTTGGCAATGTTTCTAAACTCCTTTAGAAACATAGGCAATGAGCGGCATCTAGCAATACATCATTGCTACCCAAGTTACAAGAATGTTGAGATCCAACATCGCCTTGTGACTACTAATTGTGACTCCTCACAAAATATGACAAGTGTCCTTCTATCCTAGACATCTAGATTGATCAATATGAGGCATAGACCGTGTCATCCTCTAATCAATCTAAATCTTGAACCCCAAGTAGACACACTAAATCAAATGAGCTCAATATCCTATATTGACTCATTTGGGCATGACCATGCACTTCGTGGTCTCACTCTATCAAGAATACCGATGTCACTCCCATCATATAGGAGGGATAGATCCCATCTACATCACTCACATCCCTCCGCATAATTTGTTACATACCCAGTAATCGCCTTTATAGTCCACCCAGTTATGGGTGACGTTTGACGAAACTAAAGTACATAACTCCTTATGTAGGGAACCAATGTGACTTCAGGTCTAAGGACTAGTAGTCATACTAATAGCCACATGAGAAAGTATATGACACTCATATAACGATCCATGATACTTTCTCATGGCGGGTCATTCAGTATACATTCTCTAATGTATACCCATGTGTCAACTTGATATCTCTATATCCATGACTTGTGAGATCAAGTCAACGAGTTGACCTACATGCTAGTCTTATTGCATTAACATTGTCCCTGAATGTTAATACTCGACTAGGAATGATTTAGAGTAGTGTTCCCTATATCATCTCACTATCGATTCAACCAATCGATTAATATATGTAAGAACCTTCTACTCAAGGACGTTATTATACTTAGTTTATTTGGCACCAATACAAGTAAGTATAATAACAAAAAAAAATGTCTTTATTTATATAGAATATGATACAACAAGTCCAAAATACAATCATCAAATGATTGGCACTAGGGCTCTAGCTAACAATCTCTCACTAGCACTAGTGCCAATCAGTGTAGGCTCTAAGCCCCAATGACCTAGTGTGACCATCATGCTTCCTCTGTGCCAAAGCCTTGGTCAAGGGATCTGTTAGACTCTGTAGGTACTCTGCAAATCTTCACATCTCCTCTCTCGATGATCTCTCGAATGAGATGGAAGCGCCGTAGTTTGTGTTTGGACCGCTGGTGTGAGCGAGGTTCCTTCGCCTGTGCTATAGCTCCATTGTTGTCACAATAGAGCTCAATAGGGTCAGCAATGCTAGAAACCACCCCAAGTTCAGTGATGAACTTGCGAATCCAAACTGCCTCCTTTGCTACCTCTAATGCAGCAATATACTCGGCCTTAGTCGTAGAATCAGCTACTGTGTCCTGCTTCGAACTCTTCCAGCTCACTGCACCACCATTAATGCAAAACATGAACCCCGACTACGATCTATAGTCATCCTGGTCGGTCTGAAAGCTAGCATCACTGTAACCCTTTACAGCTAGCTCATCATTCCCTCCATATATCAAGAAATATTCTTTAGTCCTTCTTAAGTACTTAAGAATATTCTTGACCGCTATCCAGTGACTTTCACCTGGATCTGACTTGTATCTACTCGTTATGCTCAAAGCATACGAGACATCAGGTCGAGTACATAGCATGGCGTACATGATCGATCCTATGGCTGAGGCATAAGGGATCTGATCCATGTGGTCTCTCCTCTCTAGAAGAGGGACCTTGAGTCTTCGAAACACTCACGCCATGTGACATCGGCAGAAATCCCTTCTTGGAGTTCTGCATGACAAACCGAATGAGTACCTTGTCAATGTACGTACTCTGACTTAGGCCAAGCAACCTCTTAGATCTATCTCTATAGATCTGTATCCCTAGAATGTGGGATGCCTCACCTAAGTCCTTCATTGATAAGCAACTCCCTAGCCAGGTCTTGACAGATTGAAGCATAGGGATGTCCTTCCCAATGAGTAGTATGTCATCCACATACAATATGAGGAAGACAACTATATCCCCTACAACCATCTTATAGACACAAGGCTCATCTTCGTTCTTGATGAAACCAAACTATTTGATTTCATCATCGAATTGAAGATTCCAGCTCCAAGAAGCTTGCTTTAGTCCATAAATGGACCTATGCAGCTTGCATACTCTGCTAGTATGCTATGGATCTACAAACCCCTCAGGTTGTGTCATGTACACATCCTCGAGTAGGTTTCCATTCAGAAATGCAGTTTTGACATCCATCTGCCATATCTCATAGTCATGGTAGGCTGCAATAGCAAGCGTGATCCGAATGGACTTAAACATCGTTACTGGAGAAAAGGTCTCAACATAGTCAATACCATGAATCTGTTTGAAACCTTTAGCTACCAAGCGACCCTTATAGATAAGTCCATCCATATCAATCTTTCTCTTAAAGACCCACTTGCACCCAATGGGTTTTACCCCTTCAGGTGGATCAACCAAAGTCCAAACTTGGTTGGTGTACATGGATTCCATCTCGGATCTCATGGCTTCTAGCCATTTCTCGGAATCTGGTCTCATCATGGCTTCCTGATAGGTGGTAGGCTCATCCTCTATGAGCATAATGTCATCATGGTCAGACAAGAGAAATGAGTATCTCTCAGGCTGACGACGTACCCTATCAGACTTGCGAAGAGGTATGTCTACTTGAACTGGTTGTTGTTCCTCAGCTCCTTGTGGAACAACATCATCCACAACACTTTGTGGTTCCAGTTCAACTTCCATCGAGGCTTCAGTGCTATGGTCCGCATCTTGAACTTCTTCAAGATCGAACGTACTCCCACTAGTCTTTCTAGAAACAAAGTCCCTTTCTAGAAAGACGCCAGCCTTTACCTTGTGCTGACTGGGAATGTAGAAGTAATATCCCTTAGTTTCCTTGGGATATCCAATGAAATAGCACTTGTCAGATTTGGGTCCTAATTTGTCTGAGACTTGACGTCTAACGTAAGCCTCACAACCCCAAATCCTCATGAAAGACACCTGGGCATCTCTCCCAATCCATATCCTATATGGTGTCTTTATCACGGCCTTGGATGGAACTCGGTTGAGTATAAAAGCTGTCGTATCTAGAGCATAGCCCCAAAGGAATGTCGGAAGATCTGTGTGACTCATCATAGATCGTACCATATCTAATAGGATATGATTCCTCCTTTCGGATACACCATTCCACTGTAGTGTTCCAGAAGGAGTGAGTTGGGATAGAATCCCACACTCAGCTAGGTAGTCACGAAACTCATGGCTAAGGTATTCTCCACCTCGATCTGATCGAAGTAACTTAATACTCTTGCCAAGCTGGTTCTGTACTTCATTCTTGAATTCTTTGAACTTTTCAAAGGATTCTGACTTATGTGTCATCAAGTACACATAACCATATCTACTAAAGTCATCAGTAAATGTGATGAAGTACCTATAACCGCATCTAGCAACGACATTGAAAGGGCCACATACATCACTATGTATGAGTTCTAACAAATCAGTTGCTCTCTCGCTATGCCCACTAAAGGGAGTCTTGGTCATCTTGCCTCATAGGCATGACTCGCATATCTCATATGATTCAAAATCAAATGAGTCCAGCAAACTATCCTTATATAGCTGGGATAAGCGCTTGTCATTTATATGACCTAAGCGACAATGTCAGAGATAGGTTTGGTTCTGGTCATTTGACTTGAACCTCTTGGTATTTATGTTATAGATAGGGCTCTCAAGGTCTAGAATATAGAGTCCTTTTATCAAAGGTGCACTAAAATAGAACATTTCGTTTAAATAGACGGAACAACATTTGTTCTTTATTATAAACGAAAAATTTTTCTTGTCCAAACAAGAAACATATATAATGTTCTTAGTTAAAGCAGGCACATAACAATAATCATCTAATTCTAGTACAAGCCCAGAGGGCAGAGATAGATGGTAAGTTCCTACAGCAATAGCAGCAACCCGTGCTCCATTGCCTACTCGTAGGTCTATCTCACCCTTCGTCAATGTCCTGCTATTTCTGAGCGCTTGTACATTAGTACAAATGTGTGAAGCACATCCGATATCTAATACCCACGATGAAGAAATAGAGAGGTTGACTTCTATAACATGTATACCTGAAGTAGAAATCTTATTTCCCTTCTTCGTAAGATCTTCCAGGTATTCTTTGGAGTTCCTCTTCCAGTGCCTTGCTTGTCCTTGATATAGGTGATAAAGATGTTCAACCATATCGTAAGCGCCCATCAACTCATGTTGGTTCTGAAGCTCAGAGTTCATGGTCGCGAGCATAAGACAGGACACATCTAATGCGTCATCTTGATGCTTCTTGTAAGCATCTCGGTCTGCTCGCGTGGCAGTGGCAGGAGGAGCCTCCGGAATGGGCTGCTCCAGAACGTACAATTTTCGTTCTTGGGTGAGAACTATTCTCAGATTCCTGTACTAGTCCAGGAAATTTGTCCCGTTGAGCTTGTCCTTGTAACACCCATAGGGTCCTTAGCAAAATTCTAGAATATTCTATCATGAATAAAGAATAAAGAAAAATATATATATGCTTTAGTTGAATTTTTGCTCCTAGCCGAACACTTAAATAAATAAAATAGAAATAAAAATACATAAGGTCTAGGACTTGAACTCTAGATCTCTCATTAGATACCTGAATAAGATAACCACTAGACCAAGAGAAATTATTGTTGGGAAAGAGAGGGAAATCATAATTAAATGTAAGAAGAAAAGGCTCTTCTCTTAGAAGGAGAAGTGAGAGTTGTCTTCTCCCTCTCTAATGAAGAGATGCTCTAGAATATTCCTTTCTTACTCACCAAGAAGGGATGTATCTAGACTTTTCTTAATGATGAAGAGAGTAAAAGAAAGGAGGAAGAAAAATATATTTTTCCTTCCTCCTCTCATGATGAATAAAAGGAAGAAATTAAAATGAGTTGGCATTTTTCTCATTCACTCTCTTACTCCTTCCTCCTTCACCGTACCCCCTTCTTCACCCATTCCTTCTTCTTGCCGAGACCAAGGAGCAAGGAAGCTTCCCCTCTCTAGGAAGGATCCACAACAAAAGGTTAAATCTCTAAGGAAAACAAGCGCAAGGATGTGAGTATCCCCTCACTGCTGTACAAGTAGCTTCGGTTTTTAGAATGTTTTTCTCTTTCAAAACTCTAAAACTTTTCTTGAAAGAAGATGGTCAAGATAAAGAATAGGTAGTCACTTAGGGTTAACAAGTGATAAGAGATGCTTCATGTTATAAAAAAAAAAAGAAATTTAGAACTTGTTGCATGATTCGGCCAAGGATGGAAGAAAGGATCTAGAACAAGTTTTTCTTTGATCACATGCTTAAATTTCTACTCTATGATATATGAATTTCATATGTTGTTAGTTTAGTCTTCATTCTTCATGTTGTGAAGAAAAAAAAAAAAAAAGAGAAACCTATCTATATGGTTCGGCCAAATTGATTATAAGGCTTTAGGTCAAGAATTTTAGTTAGAAACCATACTAGTTGTACCTCTTTGTGATGTATGAATTTTTACATGTTTATAACTAAGGTTTTTATGCTTCATATGGAATGAAATGGTAGTAAACCCTACTGATATGGTTGGCCAAATTGAATAAATGGGTTAGGGTTTAAGTTTTTGAACTCAAATATGCTTAGAACATGAAGTACAATACCTTGTAGGCACTTAGATTAAATGGGCTTGTTATAAGTTTAAGTTTTATGCTTCTTATGGAATAAAATGATATGGAACTCTACTGATATGATTCGGCCAAATGAAAATAAAAGGGTTAGGGTTAGAGTTTTGAATTCAAATAGGCTTATTCATGAAGTATGGTTCCTTGTAAGTACTTGTACAATATTCTATAGGTACTTAGATTAAATGTGCATGCTACATGTTTAAGTTTTATGCTTCCTAAGGGATAAAAAGACATGAAACCCTACTGATATGTTTCGGCCAAATAAAAATAAAAGGGTTAGGGTTAGAGTTTTGAACTCAAATAGGCTTATTCATGAAGGATGGTTCCTTGTAAGTACTTGTACAATGTTCTATAGGTAAGTGATTTAATGTGCATGCTACATGTTTAAGTTTTATGCTTCCTAAGGGATAAAAAGACATGAAACCCTACTGATATGTTTTGGCCAAATGAAAATAAAAGGGTTAGGGTTAGAGTTTTGAACTCAAATAGGCTTATTCATGAAGTATGGTTCCTTGTAGGTACTTGTACTATGCTCTATAGGAACTTAGATTAAATGTGCATGTTACATGTTTAAGACTTATGCTTCTTATGGAGTAGAATGATATGAAATCCTACTGATATGTTTCGGCCAAATTGAAATAAATGGGTTAGAGTTAGAGTTTTGAACTCAAACATGCTTATTCATGAAGTACAATGCCTTGTATGTGCTTAGATCAAGTTTACATGCTATGTGGATAAGTTTTATGCTTCATATGGAACCAAATGATATAAGAACCCTACTGATATGTTTTGTCCAAATTGAGATAAATGGGTTAAGGTTAGAGTTTTGAACTCAAACATGCTTATTCATGAAGTATATTGCCTTGTATGTGCTTAGATCAAGTTTACATGCTATGTGGATAAGTTTTATGCTTCATATGGAACCAAATGATATAAGAACCCTACTGATATGTTTTGTCCAAATTGAGATAAATGGGTTAAGGTTAGAGTTTTGAACTCAAACATGCTTATTCATGAAGTATATTGCCTTGTATGTGCTTAGATCAAGTTTACATGCTATGTGGATAAGTTTTATGCTTCATATGGAACCAAATGATATAAGAACCCTACTGATATGTTTTTTCCAAATTGAGATAAATGGGTTAAGGTTAGAGTTTTGAACTCAAACATGCTTATTCATGAAGTATATTACCTTGTATGTGCTTAGATTAAGTTTTACATGTTATGTGGGTAAGTTCTATGCTTAATATGGAATGAAATGAGGATGAAACCTACTGATATGGTTCGGCCAAGATGGATAAATTGGGTTAGGAAAGAGTTTAAACCTAACCAAACATGCTTAGGCATTTTCATGATATGTAGTCTTTGATATATAAGTGGAGTAAGCTTTCATGCTTTATGATATGTTGCATTTCTATGTCTTATGATAAGATGTGCCATGTTTATGATATGACATGATAGACTTATGACATGATATGCCATGTTAATGATATGATATGCTAGACTCATGATATGATATGCCATGTTCATGATATGTATGCTAAGTTCATGAGATGATATGCCATGTTTGATGATATGAAAATGACATGTTATGCTTTATGTTACGATAAGAACATGTTATGTTTCATAATGCATGTATGAATGGCTTATGTAAGAAGAAAAGCCTAAAGAGTTGCTTCCCTTAAGCTGGGACCAAGAGCACTCTTCATGTTATGGAAAAGAGTTGCTTCCCTTAAGTTGGGATCAAGAGCACTCTTCATGCTATGGTAAAGAGATGCTTCCCTTAAGTTGGGATCAAGAGCTCTCTTAATGATATGACAAGAATTATGACATGTATGATATGATGAGATATGATATGCATGATATTTTACTTTGTATGGCTTGTACCAAGGGTGAGCTTCATAAGCGCCCCGGGGTCGACGGACTATGAACGGACCTCGTTAAGGGATGGGCTCCTCAGTACGCCCCTAGGTCGACGGACTATGAACGGACCTAGATCCCTAGTAGGTTCGGGGCTAGCTACCCTGTCCTAGGGATTGCGCACATTTATGTTTACATGTGGTACAAGCCAGGGCCCTTCTCATGATGATGATGATATGATATTCAAGTATGTATACTATATGTTTTGAAAGAAGCATGATGCATATGTGCATTCCATGATACATGTTTTAAAAATATACATATTGCATCTACATGCACATATTTATGAAATTATGTTTATGCACCCTTATGAACAGGTATGAGTTATGATACATGTTTACATGATATGATAGGCTTCATGATATGTGCTTATAGAATGTGATATGAATCATGATATACACTCACATGATAGACTTTGATATGTTATGCTCCTTATGTGATATGATATATTATGTTCTGCTTTCCCTCATGTTATGCTATGAGTTGTTATGGTTTTTACATGATAAGATATGTTCTATGTTATGACTTTCCATGCTATGTTATGCTATGCTATGTTTTCTACATGTTATGTTATGTTATGTGTTTTTCGGATTTATGGGTAGGCAAGGATCTCACTAAGCCTTTGGCTTATAGCTACACGTTTTCCTTGTACTGCAGATAAAGGCAAGGAATGGATTGTTTAAGGGGAGCAGAGCAAGAAAGGCAAGGAAGATGTGTGTGGAAGTGCTGGTGGATAGATCTATTTAAGTTTCTTTGAATTATCTAAGTTATGCATGTGAACAATGTTGGACCTATGCTTATGCTGATGATTTCAGCTAGTATTTCATACACTTATGATATTTTACTCAAGTTAGAATAATGATGATATGATGATAATGTTCAGTATGCTTTGATTCACATGCCATGATAAGTAAACTAAATGCATATGATAAAAGAAAAAAATTTTAAATAAGTTTTTCCGCTGCCATGAATCCATATGCATTAGTATAATTGATGTATATGTTTCAGTGACGTCCGTCCCTCCGGGGTGGCCTTAGTGCTACCTGGAAGGGCGGGCGTTACAGTAGGGTATCGGGTTACCCTACACACACATCAAGCCTTTATCCTGCCGCTCCAAGTAAGAATTTTATACTTAAATTTTATTTTGATGTGATATTTATGCTTGATCTATTTCTTTATGATGTTTGATAATATGCATGCTTATTATCTTATTTATTTAGTTATCACATTTTTAGCTTAGATATATATGATGGTAGATTAGGAACAATAACAACCTTAGGGTAGTCTGGTTATGAATAATGATAACTTATATTAGCTTATTGTGATTATTGAAGATAAAGCATGGTTAGAACACGAACTACCCGAGCAAATGAGACGGTACCTCCACCCGATCTGATGCATGTGATTACCGAGCTCCAGCGTCAGGTCACGGAACAGCAACAAACGATCACTGCATTGATGAATCAGCAAGGGAATCCTGTTACACCACCAGGGAACCCAAATGCGATACCTATTATACTTGCGGCTGTACCAGTACCTCCGGCACCGGTACCACCGGTAGTTCCTATTCCAGTGGTCCGACAAGAGGCATACCTGATTCAGTGGCAGAGGTTGAAGCCAGAAGCCTTCTCCGGAAACTGTGAGCCATGGGATGCTCAGGCGTGGCTTAAGACTGTGGAAAGCATCGTGGAGCTTTTAGATTGGCCCGAACACGAGAAGGTTAAGTGTGTATCATTTTGCCTTACAGGTGATGCCAGAATGTGGTGGGACCGAGTCAAAGCAAAGAGACAGGTGAATCAGATGAGATGGACAGACTTCGAGACTGAATTCCTTGAAGAGTTCTTCCATATGCGGGTGACCAATAAACACTACGATGAGTTCACCGAGTTTCGGCAAGGTGACCTATCAGTGAATGAGGCCGTGAAGAAATTTAACCGATTAGCACGCCTATGTCCAGAGCTGGTCAGTACCGAAAGAGAAAGGGTCAGACTAATGTTGAAGATGCTCAGACCCGAGATAGCCCTAAATGTGGCCGGCGGCGTTAATAGACCACAGACCACCGAGGAATTAATTAGCAGTGCTCTGATCACTGAACACTATCAGAAGGCGATGAATTAGGGTAAGAGTCAAGTTCAGAAACCTCAACATAACAGAACCAACTGGAAGGGAAACTCCAACGGTAAGAGAAAACAATGGAGCAGTTCTCAGGGTGGTTCAGCGAACAAGCAACCTATGTTTCCTCATTGCACCACCTGCGGAAAGAAGCATCCGGGAAAATGCCGTGTGGGCACGAATAAGTGCTACAGCTGCGGATTGGAAGGACACTTGGCCAGAAATTGTCCTACTCAGATGCAGACACCTCAGCAGCAGAGTATCCAGAACAGAGGTACCCCCTCACAGCTACATCTAATGCAAGCTGCACTAGAAGGCCCTCAGATTGGCCAAGGGAGACTGGAAGCCCCGCCAGCTATGACGAATGCCAGGATCCATTCCCTCACCAGAGAAGATGGGACAAGTGCTTCGACAGTCATTACAGGTCAGATACCTATTATTGGTCATTATGCAAATATGTTATCAAATCCTAAATGTGAACCGAAATATGAATTTATCGGGAAGCCGAGAAACATTACCGGTCAGGGGATAGAGAATGTGACCGGGCAACTCTCTACCCTGACCCTAGCAACAACATTATTCGACAATATATTGGAGAAACAAACCCGTGACCCCAGTATCCAAAGGATCAAGCAAGAAGTCTTAGAAGGGAAGGATAACAGATTTCGTATTGCTGATAGTGGAATACTGTACTTCAAGGATCGCCTATGTATTCCCGACGATTCAGAGATGCGGAAAAAGTTATTAGAGGAGTCGCATGCGACACCATACGCAATGTATCCTGGATCCACCAAAATGTACCAAGACCTGAAGAAGAAATTCTGGTGGTTTGGTATGAAGAGAGATGTGGCTCAGCACGTCAGTACTTGCCTGACCTGCCAAAGAGTTAAAGCAGAACACCAGAGACCTGGAGGTGTACTGCAGCCAATTCAGATTCCAGAATAGAAATGGGAGGATATTTCCATGGACTTCATTTCGGGACTTCCCAAAACGACGAATGGCTACGATGCTATATGGGTAATGGTGGACAGGTTGACCAAATCGGCCCATTTTATGGCAATCAAGATGACCTACTCGATCGAACAGCTAGCCCAATTATATGTCAAAGAGATTATCAGACTGCATGGGATCCCTAAGACCATCATCTCTGATAGGGATGACCGTTTTATTTCATATTTTTGGGAATGTGTTCAGAAAGCCCTGGGTACGAAATTATTATTCAGCACTGCCTTTCACCCTCAGACTGACGGGCAAACAGAAAGGGTGAATCAAGTATTGGAAGATATGTTACGAGCTTGTGCCCTGGACTTCAAAGGGAGCTGGTGCCGATATCTATGCTTAGCAGAATTTGCCTATAACAATAGCTATCAAGCTACCATTGGTATGGCACCGTACGAAGCATTGTACGGGAGAAAATGTAGATCCCCTATATGTTGGTATGAAGGCGGTGAAAAGAAGGAAATGGGATTTCAAACCGATCTTATCGACAGCACCACCCGTGCAATACAGAAGATCCGCCAAAGAATAGAGACTGCCCAAAGTCGGCAGAAGAATTATGCAGATAAGCGACGTAGGCCGCTGGAATTTAGCGTCGGGGATTCAGTATTCCTCAAAGTAGCTCCTATGAAAGGAGTGATGAGATTCGGAAAGAAGGGAAAACTAAGTCCTCGATATGTAGGACCATATCAAATTCTGAAGAGAGTTGGCAAGGTGGCTTATGAACTAGAGTTACCACCAGAGATGTCGGCTATTCACAATGTGTTCCATGTCTCAATGCTCAAGAAGTACATGGGTGGCACAGATCAAGTGATCAAACCACAGACAGTTCAAGTTCAAGAGGACCTGAGCTACGAGAGCCGACCGATGCAGATATTAGATCGAGATATTAAAAGGCTAAGGAACAAGGAAATACCTTTAGTAAAGGTTCTGTGGCAAAATCAACTGTTGGAAGAAGCAACTTGGGAACACGAAGACGATATGAGACAGAAGTACCCCGAGCTATTTTAAATTCGAGGACGAACTTTTATGAGGTATGGGAGACTGTAACACCCATAGGGTTCTTAGCAAAATTCTAGAATATTCTATCATGAATAAAGAATAAAGAAAAATATATATATGCTTTAGTTGAATTTTTGCTCCTAGCCGAACACTTAAATAAATAAAATAGAAATAAAAATACATAAGGTCTAGGACTTGAACTCTAGATCTCTCATTAGATACCTGAATAAGATAACCACTAGACCAAGAGAAATTATTGTTGGGAAAGAGAGGGAAACCATAATTAAATGTAAGAAGAAAAGACTCTTCTCTTAGAAGGAGAAGTGAGAGTTGTCTTCTCCCTCTCTAATGAAGAGATGCTCTAGAATATTCCTTTCTTACTCACCAAGAAGGGATGTATCTAGACTTTTCTTAATGATGAAGAGAGTAAAATAAAGGAGGAAGAAAAATATATTTTTCCTTCCTCCTCTCATGATGAATAAAAGGAAGAAATTAAAATGAGTTGGCATTTTTCTCATTCACTCTCTTACTCCTTCCTCCTTCACCGTGCCCCTTCTTCACCCATTCCTTCTTCTTGCCGAGACCAAGGAGCAAGGAAGCTTCCCCTCTCTAGGAAGGATCCACAACAAAAGGTTAAATCTCTAAGGAAAACAAGCGCAAGGATGTGAGTATCCCCTCACTGCAGTACAAGTAGCTTCGGTTTTTAGAATGTTTTTCTCTTTCGAAACTCTAAAACTTTTCTTGAAAGAAGATGGTCAAGATAAAGAATAGGTAGTCACTTAGGGTTAACAAGTGATAAGAGATGCTTCATGTTATAAAAAAAAAAGAAATTTAGAACTTGTTGCATGATTCGGCCAAGGATGGAAGAAAGGATCTAGAACAAGTTTTTCTTTGATCACATGCTTAAATTTCTACTCTATGATATATGAATTTCATATGTTGTTAGTTTAGTCTTCATTCTTCATGTTGTGAAGAAAAAAAAAAAAGAGAAACCTATCTATATGGTTCGGCCAAATTGATTATAAGGCTTTAGGTCAAGAATTTTAGTTAGAAACCATACTAGTTGTACCTCTTTGTGATGTATGAATTTTTACATGTTTATAACTAAGGTTTTTATGCTTCATATGGAATGAAATGGTAGTAAACCCTACTGATATGGTTGGCCAAATTGAATAAATGGGTTAGGGTTTAAGTTTTTGAACTCAAATATGCTTAGAACATGAAGTACAATACCTTGTAGGCACTTAGATTAAATGGGCTTGTTATAAGTTTAAGTTTTATGCTTCTTATGGAATAAAATGATATGGAACTCTACTGATATGATTCGGCCAAATGAAAATAAAAGGGTTAGGGTTAGAGTTTTGAATTCAAATAGGCTTATTCATGAAGTATGGTTCCTTGTAAGTACTTGTACAATATTCTATAGGTACTTAGATTAAATGTGCATGCTACATGTTTAAGTTTTATGCTTCCTAAGGGATAAAAAGACATGAAACCCTACTGATATGTTTCGGCCAAATAAAAATAAAAGGGTTAGGGTTAGAGTTTTGAACTCAAATAGGCTTATTCATGAAGGATGGTTCCTTGTAAGTACTTGTACAATGTTCTATAGGTACTTAGATTAAATGTGCATGCTACATGTTTAAGTTTTATGCTTCCTAAGGGATAAAAAGACATGAAACCCTACTGATATGTTTCGGCCAAATGAAAATAAAAGGGTTAGGGTTAGAGTTTTGAACTCAAATAGGCTTATTCATGAAGTATGGTTCCTTGTAGGTACTTGTACTATGCTCTATAGGAACTTAGATTAAATGTGCATGTTACATGTTTAAGACTTATGCTTCTTATGGAGTAGAATGATATGAAATCCTACTGATATGTTTCGGCCAAATTGAAATAAATGGGTTAGAGTTAGAGTTTTGAACTCAAACATGCTTATTCATGAAGTACAATGCCTTGTATGTGCTTAGATCAAGTTTACATGCTATGTGGATAAGTTTTATGCTTCATATGGAACCAAATGATATAAGAACCCTACTGATATGTTTTGTCCAAATTGAGATAAATGGGTTAAGGTTAGAGTTTTGAACTCAAACATGCTTATTCATGAAGTATATTGCCTTGTATGTGCTTAGATCAAGTTTACATGCTATGTGGATAAGTTTTATGCTTCATATGGAACCAAATGATATAAGAACCCTACTGATATGTTTTGTCCAAATTGAGATAAATGGGTTAAGGTTAGAGTTTTGAACTCAAACATGCTTATTCATGAAGTATATTGCCTTGTATGTGCTTAGATCAAGTTTACATGCTATGTGGATAAGTTTTATGCTTCATATGGAACCAAATGATATAAGAACCCTACTGATATGTTTTGTCCAAATTGAGATAAATGGGT
The DNA here is from genome assembly GCF_018446385.1 of Zingiber officinale. NCBI lineage: Eukaryota > Viridiplantae > Streptophyta > Magnoliopsida > Zingiberales > Zingiberaceae > Zingiber > Zingiber officinale. The sequence goes on from NC_056006.1 coordinate 46,063,068, forward strand.
TAAGGTTAGAGTTTTGAACTCAAACATGCTTATTCATGAAGTATATTACCTTGTATGTGCTTAGATTAAGTTTTACATGTTATGTGGGTAAGTTCTATGCTTAATATGGAATGAAATGAGGATGAAACCTACTGATATGGTTCGGCCAAGATGGATAAATTGGGTTAGGAAAGAGTTTAAACCTAACCAAACATGCTTAGGCATTTTCATGATATGTAGTCTTTGATATATAAGTGGAGTAAGCTTTCATGCTTTATGATATGTTGCATTTCTATGTCTTATGATAAGATGTGCCATGTTTATGATATGACATGATAGACTTATGACATGATATGCCATGTTAATGATATGATATGCTAGACTCATGATATGATATGCCATGTTCATGATATGTATGCTAAGTTCATGAGATGATATGCCATGTTTGATGATATGAAAATGACATGTTATGCTTTATGTTACGATAAGAACATGTTATGTTTCATAATGCATGTATGAATGGCTTATGTAAGAAGAAAAGCCTAAAGAGTTGCTTCCCTTAAGCTGGGACCAAGAGCACTCTTCATGTTATGGAAAAGAGTTGCTTCCCTTAAGTTGGGATCAAGAGCACTCTTCATGCTATGGTAAAGAGATGCTTCCCTTAAGTTGGGATCAAGAGCTCTCTTAATGATATGACAAGAATTATGACATGTGTGATATGATGAGATATGATATGCATGATATTTTACTTTGTATGGCTTGTACCAAGGGTGGGCTCCATAAGCGCCCCGGGGTCGACGGACTATGAACAGACCTCGTTAAGGGATGGGCTCCTCAGTACGCCCCTAGGTCGACGGACTATGAACGGACCTAGATCCCTAGTAGGTTCGGGGCTAGTTACCCTGTCATAGGGATTGCGCGCATTTATGTTTATATGTGGTACAAGCCAGGGCCCTTCTCATGATGATGATGATATGATATTCAAGTATGTATACTATATGTTTTGAAAGAAGCATGATGCATATGTGCATTCCATGATACATGTTTTAAAAATATACATATTGCATCTACATGCACATATTTATGAAATTATGTTTATGCACCCTTATGAACAGGTATGAGTTATGATACATGTTTACATGATATGATAGGCTTCATGATATGTGCTTATAGAATGTGATATGAATCATGATATACACTCACATGATAGACTTTGATATGTTATGCTCCTTATGTGATATGATATATTATGTTCTGCTTTCCCTCATGTTATGCTATGAGTTGTTATGGTTTTTACATGATAAGATATGTTCTATGTTATGACTCTCCATGCTATGTTATGCTATGCTATGTTTTCTACATGTTATGTTATGTTATGTGTTTTTCGGATTTATGGGTAGGCAAGGATCTCACTAAGCCTTTGGCTTATAGCTACACGTTTTCCTTGTACTGCAGATAAAGGCAAGGAATGGATTGTTTAAGGGGAGCAGAGCAGGAAAGGCAAGGAAGATGTGTGTGGAAGTGCTGGTGGATAGATCTATTTAAGTTTCTTTGAATTATCTAAGTTATGCATGTGAACAATGTTGGACCTATGCTTATACTGATGATTTCAGCTAGTATTTCATACACTTATGATATTTTACTCATGTTAGAATAATGATGATATGATGATAATGTTCAGTATGCTTTGATTCACATGCCATGATAAGTAAACTAAATGCATATGATAAAAGAAAAAAATTTTAAATAAGTTCTTCCGCTGCCATGAATCCATATGCATTAGTATAATTGATGTCTATGTTTCAGTGACGTCCGTCCCTCCGGGGTGGCCTTAGTGCTACCTGGAAGGGCGGTCGTTACAGTCCTTCTTAAGGACAGATCGCAGAGAGAAGATGTTCGTATTCGACGTCATGGTAATCTACAACAGAAATAAATGCAGAAATTAATATCATATTCTTAATCATTTAATTAGGCCTTTAACTAAATGATGCGCCCACTGAATTCTATAGTTCATGTGGGACAAGATCCACATCATACTAACCCTTGAGTTAGCTTTGGCTAATACGTCCAAGACTTAGTATGATCGGTAGGTAATGATTACCAATTACATCTCTATGCAACTCTTGTTTATAGGATCAATATCCGCATTTATATTAAATCTCGAGTTAGCTTTGGCTAATACGTCCGAGAGTTAATATATATGTGATTTTGACCTATCATTCCAACCGTTGGAAGAATGCCTATAGTTATACTCTATCCAACCGAGTTAACTAGGAATACTCAATCTAATTGAGTTGTACTCACCCATGCGTTGATAGGCAGGACCAAGATTGTCCCTCCGTACCCTACCAAGATAGTATGTGTTTCTTTGCTTTAGCAGATTCAACAACAGCATGCGATCGAGGTAGTGGTAGGTATCACGGCATGGTAGGCATTACGAGTTGACGTGATTTAGATCTAATCTAAATGATGATGCGTATCATGTACTCGATAGATCTAATCTAATCGAAGGGTGCATCATGTGCATGACTTAGATCTAATCTAATCGTAAGGCACTAATTAATTACTTAATTAACTAGCATGCATCACATACACACAAAACAATTAATTAAATAATTAATCAAATAATTTTGTGATTATATCATGGCCCTACTACGATCTTCTCAAGCCAATGAGAAGATCGGATGGTCAACCTATGGTCAACAGCTTCTCAAGCTTCTTCGTTTGACCACCTTGTGTTGCTCGCGCCCTCCTCGTAACTCCGTCTCGAGTGGACCTTCCACAGCTCCAATTTTGTACATTACAATTTTGAAACTCGAGTTACATTCGAGTCTAAATCTAATTTACAACCAGAATATAAGAGAAAGGCACGACGTGTAGGTCGCGAATAAAATAAAAAAAATAAAAATACAAGTACAACACGCACATCACATCACGGGGCGCAGGCCGTATTATGAATTACAACACAAATTGTCCAATCGAATTGGGTCTTTGGGCCATGACTATCCCAAAAATAATATATAATTCAAAATTATTTATTTTTCATAATTTTCTGTAATTTTTCATAATTTTACAGATTTTATGAGTAAATTTTTCCCAGCTGTCCCGATTAGCGATTTCGGGCGCAATCGCGGAGCAAATCCCCTTGCGGGGTTAGGGGCAGTACCCCTACCCGCGATCTAACCATCGCAAGTTGCTCCTAAGCGATCCAAGAGTGTCTTAGCCCGCTGTCCCAAAAAATTTTGGGCCGAAACTTTGCCGTTTTGGAAAATTCTTCTCGATAGTCGAAGCCTACAAGTGCCGAAACACTTGTGCTTCGCTTCTACGAGAAAAATACCCATAAAAACTCTAAAAACCATAAAATTACAGAATATCACAGAACTGAATTTTTGTCATAAAAACAAAAACTAAACTCGTACAAGCTTCGCACGTGGCTCTGATACCACTGTGGGTTTTCGGGCCGCGAAAATCGCTTTTTCGCGTCGCGGAAACCCCGAAACCCCCTAGCCATTGGATCCGTGCGAAGAAAACTTTCGAAAATATGAATACGAGTTTCAAACTATGATCTACAGTAGATCTACAAAGGAATAACATTTTATACCTTTGAAGCGTGCCCTCGCAAATCCCGCTCGTCCAACGGTACGCCGGATCTCGAAGTTGTCAACGTAGACAACTCTCTAGTGATATCCACACGAACAAGAAGTGTTCTCTAACACTCAAAGATGGAGAAGAAAAGCACCACAAGTGTGCTAGCACTTTCTAGGGCTCTCGGGTAGGATTTAAAAGGGGAGAAAGGAGAGAAAGAAAAAGGAATCTCACATACTCCTCTAGGTACCCTCCTTTGTGACCATCACTTCACCCTTTCTCTTGAAACTCAACACATTCCTCTTCACCTTGCTTGAAACTCTCGGCCAAGAAGAGGAGAAGGAGGAGGAAGAGAGCTAAGGAAGAAGATGCATTCAACACCACTTGAATTTCACAAAATGAAACCTCCTCCACATTAGTGTGGCCGACCACACACATGTAACTCCCCTCATTAATGTGGTTGGCCACATTAAATGGAATGGTGTGTAACCTCCATGAGGTGGCACACCATAATGAGGTGGAGATGATGTGGCAAGGTTAGTCATGCCATGTAGGATGAGTCAACCTTCATGATGTGGCAATACATCAAGTCAAACTTGATGTTTCAACTTCCATTTGGTCAAGTCAAAATTGACCAATTCTCTTCCTTTGTTGAGTTAAAACCAACATTTGGTTCAAGTCAATTTTAATTTAATGAATCTTAATTCATTAATATAAATTGACTCAATGAATCAAATTTAAATTAAACTCATTTAACAATTGAATCTTATTGAGTCTAACTCAATAAGTCTAATTTGAATTAATCCGAATCCAATATTTGGTGCATCATATGAACCTAATCTCCATCCACTTGTTCTTTGTGTGTGACCCAATAGGTTCTTGTAACGTTGGCAATGTTTCTAAACTCCTTTAGAAACATAAGTAATGAGCGGCATCTAGCAATACATCATTGCTACCCAAGTTACAAGAATGTTGAGATCCAACATCACCTTGTGACTACAAATTGTGACTCCTCACAAAATATGACAAGTGTCCTTCTATCCTAGACATCTAGATTGATCAATATGAGGCATAGACTGTGTCATCCTCTAATCAATCTAAATCTTGAACTCCAAGTATACACACTAAATCAAATGAGCTCAATATCCTATATTGACTCATTTGGGCATGGTCATGCACTTCGTGGTCTCACTCTATCAAGAATACTGATGTCACTCCCGTCATATAGGAGGGATAGATCTCATCTACATCACTCACATCCCTCCGCATAATTTGTTACATACCCAGTAATCGCCGTTATAGTCCACCCAGTTACGGGTGACGTTTGACGAAACTAAAGTACATAACTCCTTATGTAGGGAACCATGGTGACTTCAGGTCTAAGGACTAGTAGTCATACTAATAGCCACATGAGAAAGTATATGATACTCATATAACGATCCATGATACTTTCTCATGGCGGGTCATTCAGTATACATTCTCTAATGCATACCCATGTGTCAACTTGATATCTCTATATCCATGACTTGTGAGATCAAGTCATCGAGTTGACCTACATGCTAGTCTTATTGCATTAACATTGTCCCTGAATATTAATACTCGACTAGGAATGATTTAGAGTAGTGTTCCCTATATCATCTCACTATCGATTCAACCAATCGATTAATATAAGCAAGAACCTTCTACTCAAGGACGTTATTATACTTAGTTTATTTGACACCAATACAAGTAAGTATAATAACCAAAAAGAAACAAATGCCTTTATTTTTATAGAATATGATACAACAAGTCCAAAATACAATCATCAAATGATTGGCTCTAGGGCTCTAGCTAACAGCGACAGTGCCAGAGATAGGTTTGGTTCTTCTCATTTGACTTGAACATTTTGGTATTTATGTTATAGATAGGGCTTTCAAGGTCTAGAATGTAGAGTCCGTTCATCAGAGGTGCACTACAATAGAACATATCTTTTAAATAAATAAAACAATATTTGTCCTTAATTATTAAAGAGAAACCTTTCTTGTCCAAACAAGAAACTAAAATTATGTTCTTAGTTAATGCAGGCACATAACAACAATCATCCAACTCTAATACAAGCCCAGAGGGAAGAGATAGATAGTAAGTTCCTACAGTAACAGCAGCAACCCGTGCTCCATTGCCTACTCGTAGGTCTATCTCGCCCTTTGTCAATGCTCTGCTATTTCTCAGCGCTTGTACATTAGTACAAATGTGAGAAGCACATCCGGTATCTAATACCCACGATGAAGAAATAGAGAGGTTGACTTCAATAACATTTGTACCTGAAGTAGAAATCTTATTTCTCTTCTTCTTAAGATCTTCCAAGTATCCTGTGAAGTTCCTCTTCCAGTGCCCTGCTTGTCCTTGATATAGTTGACGAAGATGTTCAACTATATCATAAGCAGTCATCAACTCATGTTGCTTCTGAAGCTCAGAGTTCATGGTTGCGAGCATAAGACATGACACATCTAATGCGTCATCTTGATGCTTCTTGTAAGCGTCACAATTAGCTCGCGTGGCAGTGGCAGGAGGTGCCTCGGGAATGGGCTGCTCCAGGACGTACAGTTTACGTTCCTGGGTGAGAACTATTCTCAAGTTCCTGTACCAGTCCAAGAAATTTGCTTCGTTGAGCTTGTCCTTCTTAAGGACAGAACGCAGGGAGAAAGAGTTCTTATTCGACGTCATGGTTATCTACATCAGATAAATGCAGAAAATGAATATCATATTCTTTTAAATCATTTAATTAGGTCTTTAACTAAATGATGCTCCCACTGAATTATATAATTTTTATAGAATCAAGTGAGTGATGTGGTCAAACCACACTTACTAGATTCTAATCAACTAGCTATAATTCGTGTGGGACAAGATCCACATCATACTACGCCTTGAGTTAGCTTTGGCTAAATCGCCCAAGACTTAGTATGATCGGTAGGTAACTAATTACCAATTACATCTCTATGCAACTCTTGTTTATAGGATCAAAATCCGTATTTATATTAAAACTCGAGTTAGCTTTATCTAATAAGCCCAAGAGTTAATATAAACGTGATTTTGACCTATCTACCAACCATTGGATAATGCCTATAGTTAAACTCGATCCAATTGAGCTAACTAGTTACTCAATCTAATTGAGTTGTACTCACCCATGCGTTGATAGGTGGGACCAAGATTGTCCCTCCGTACCCTACCAAGATAGTATGCGTTGCTCTGCTTTGGCAGATTCAACAACAACATGCGATCGAGGTAGTGGTAGGTATCACGACATGGTAGGCATTACGAGTTGACGCGATTGAGATCTAATCTAATTGTCGAGGTGTATCATATACTCGATTTAGATCTAATCTAATCGTTAGGGTGCATCATGTACACGATTTAGATCTAATCTAATCGTCGAAGTGTATCATATACGCGATTGATCGAATCGAATCGTTAAGGCGCTAATTAATTACTAATTATGCATCACATATACACAAGCAATTAATTAAATTATTTGTGATTAGTCATGGCCCTACTACGATCTTCTCAAGCCAATGAGAAGATCGGATGGTCAACCTAAGGTCAACAGCTTCTCAAGCTCCTCCCTTTGACCACCTTGTGTTGCTCGCGCCCTCCTCGTAACTCCGTCTCGAGTGGACCTTCCACGGCTCCAATTTTGTACATTACAATTTTGAAACTCAAGTTAAATTCGAGTCTAAACTAATTTACAACAAGAATATAAAATAGAGAAAGGCACGACGCGCAGGTTGTGAATAAAATACAACACACACATCACATGACGGCACGCAGGCTGTATTATGAATTACAACACATTTATACCAATCCAATTGGGTCTTTTGGGCCATGACCATCACAAATTATACAAAATTCTAAATTATGTAATTTCCATAATTTTCTGTAAATTTAATACTAATTTTTATAATTTTTTACGAGTAAAAAATTCCCGGCGGTCCCGTTTAACGGTTTTCGGGCGCAATCACGAAACGAATCCCCTTGCGGGGCCAGGGGCAGTGTCCCTACCCGCGATCTAACCATCGCGAGTGTCCCTAAGAGATCCAACAGTACCTTAGCCCGCTGTCCCAAAAATTTTTGGGGTGAAACCTTGCTGTTTCAGAAAAAACTTCTCGGTAGTCGAAGCCTACAAGTGTCGAAACACTTATGATTCACTTCTACGAGAAAAATACCCATAAAAACACTAAAAATCATAAAATTACATAATATCACAGAACCTATATTTTTCATAAAAAATCAAATTAAACTCGTACAAGTCTTCGCACGTGGCTCTGATACCACTATTGGGTTTTTCGGGCAACGAAAATCGCTTTTTCGCGTCGCGGAAACCCCGAAACCCCTGCCACCGGATCCGTGCGAAGATAAAACTAACAAAAAAATTACAAGTACGAGTTTCTAAACCTCGATCTATAGTAGATCTACAAAGGAGAAGGAATATACCCTTGATGCGAAGCCCTTCGCAATCCCGCTCGTCCTTGGTTTGCCGGATCTCGAAAGTGTCAAAGTAGACACTTCTCTATGTGTATCCACACAAGAAAGAGATGTAGAAAAATCTCTAAGGATGTGCTAGCAACCTTAGAGATCAGTAAGGGAGGAGAGGGAGAGCAAGAAGAAAGCTAGAGAGTAAGAAGATGGGAGTTACCACAAAAAAATGAAACTCTCCACATGAAATCAAACTGGCCGGCCACTTTAGTGGAGGTTGTAACCTCCATGGGATACCAAGAGTCACAACTCTTGGTAACTCCCATGAGGTGGCATCTCACTTAAGTAACCATGATGATGTGGAGCATCATCATTGGCCCACTCGATGCCAACTCACCAATGAGGTGGCATAAAGTCAAGTCAAACTTGACTCTTCATCTTCCTCTCAAGTCAAGTCAAACTTGACCACTTCTCTTCCATGGTTAATCAAATCTAACCATTGGTTCAAGTCAATTTTAATTTAATGAATCTCTATTCATTGAATTAAATTGATTCAATGAGTCTAAGTCCAAATTAGACTCACTTAACACATGAACCAAATTGAGTCCAACTCAATTAGCATAATTTGGATTACTCTTAATCCAATTTGGTTCATCACATGAACCTAATCCTTTAGGTTCATCAAATGAACCTAATCTCCATCTAATTGCCCTTAGTATATGACCCTATAGGTTCTTGTAACGTTGTCAATGCCCCTAAACCCATTTAGGAGCATAAGTAATGAGCGGTATCTAGCAACACATCAGTACTACCCAAGTTACAAGAATGTTGAGATCCAACATCACCTTGTGACTACTAATTGTGACTCCTCACAATATATGACAAGTGTCCTTCTATCCTAGACATCTAGATTGATCAATGTGAGGCATAGACCGTGTCATGCTCTGACCAATCTAAATCTTGAACTCCAAGTAGACTCACTAAATCAAATGAGCTCAATATCTCATATTGACTCATTTGGGCATGACCATGCACTTCATGGTCTCACTCTATCAAGAATATTGATGTCTCTACCGTCATATAGGAGGGATAGATCCCATCTACATCACTCACATCCCTCCGCATAATTTGTTACATACCCAGTAATCGCCTTTATAGTCCACCCAGTTACGGGTGACGTTTGACGAAACCAAAGTACATAACTCCTTATGTAGGGAACCATGGTGACTTCAGGTCTAAGGACTAGTAGTCATACTAATAGCCACATGAGAAAGTATATGACACTCATATAACGATCCATGATACTTTTTCATGGCGGGTCATTCAGTATACATTCTCCAATGCATACCCATGTGTCAACTTGATATCTCTATATCCATGACTTGTGAGATCAAGTCATCGAGTTGACCTACATGCTAGTCCTATTTCATTAACATTGTCCTTGAATGTTAATACTCGACTAGGAATGATTAAGAGTGGTGTTCCCTATATCATCTCACTATCCGTTCAACTAACCGATTGATATATGTAACGCCCGCCCTTCCAGGGACACTCTGACTGCCCTTAGAGGGACGGGGTTACTTACATTCACCTAACATACTAATGCATATGAACTCATGGCAGCGGAAGACATGCTTAAAAATTTTTTTTTTATCATATGCATTTGATTGTCTTAAACATGGCATGTGAATCATAACTTATTAACATTTTACCATATCATAATTATTCTAACATGAGCAAAATCTCATAAGAGCATAACATGCTGGCTCAAACTATCATCATAAGCATAGGGTCCAAACTTAGTTCACATGCACAATTTAACCAAATATAAATCTAAACTTAATTTGATCTATCCACCATGCCACTTCCACACACATCATCATTGCCCTTCCTGCTGCTCCCCTTAATTCATCCATTCCTTGCCTTTATCTGCAGTACAAGGAACATAAAACTATAAGCCCAAAGGCTTAATGAGCTCCTTTCCTACTCATAAAACATAAAGCACATAACACCACATAGTATGTGAAATAAAGCATATCATAACATAGCATGGAGAATCATAACATAGAACATATAAGAAACATAACATATCATAACATGGCATGAGGGAACATAATGTAACCATATCATCTCATGTAAGGAGCATAACATAGCATAGCATGGCATGTGAGTGCATATCATGAACATATCATATCATGTAAGCACATATCATGAAACATATCATATTATGTAAGCATGTATCATAACTCATACCTGTTCATAATCGTGCATAAACAATAATTCATAAAATATGTGCATGTAGATGCAAGATGTATATATATTTTTTAAAACATGTATCATGGAATGCACATATGCATCATGTCTCTTTTTTTTAAAACATGTATCATGGAATGAACATATGCATCATGTCTCTTTTTTTTTTTTTAAAACATATCATATACATACTTGAACATAATATCATCATGAGGGCCCGACTTGTACCACATACATACATAAATGCCCGCAATCCCTAGGACAGGGTAGCTAGCCCCGAACCTACTAGGGATCTAGGTCCGTTCATAGTCCGTCGACCTAGGGGCGTACTAAGGAGCCCATCCCTTTTTACGAGGCCCGTTTCATAGACCATCGACCTCGGGGTGCTTATGGAGCCCACCCTTGGTACAAGCCATATAAAATAAAATATCATGTCATACATATCATGTCATCATGCATATCATAGCTTATCATACATGTCATAATTTCTTGTCATATCATGAAGAGAGCTCTTGATCCCATCTTAAGGGAAGCATCTCTTTGCCATACCATGAAGAGTGCTCTTGATCCCAACTTAAGGGAAGCAACTCTTAGGCTTTTCTTCTTACATAAGCCTTTCATATATATATCATGAAACATAACATGTTCATATCATAACATAAAACATAACATGTTCATATCATAACATAAAACATAACATGTGATCTTCATAACATCGAGCATGGCATATCATATCATGAGCATAGCATATCATATCATGAGCATAGCATAACATATCATGGAACATAGCTTATCTCATAACATAAGGCATAACCTATTATATCATGAACATAGTATATCATATCATGAGCATAGCATATCATATCATGAGCATAGCATATCATATCATGGAACATAGCTTATCTCATAACATAAGGCATAACATATCATATCATGAACATAGTATATCATATCATGAGCATAGCATATCATATCATGGAACATAGCTTGTCTCATAACATAAGGCATACCATATCATATCATGAAGCATGGAACTTAAACTAATCACATATCAAAGACCATACATCATGAGAAAACATAAGCATGCATAGTTGGGTTCAAAACTTTTCCCCAATCCTATTCTTTCAACCTTGGCCGAAACCTTACTAGCATGGATTCTAAACATTGGCCACCATACAAGCATGAAACTTAAACCAACTCTAGATAATTAGTCATACATCATAAAGAAGCATAAACAAGCATGGTTAAATTTCAAGACCTTGCTCTAAGCCCATATACTCGCTTGGCCGATCCTTAAGGTGAGGTTCTAAGCATTCATTTGTACAATATGTAGCATGGAAACGTATCTAATCTTATACACAAGATCACACAACATGTAGAGCCATAACCAAGCATAATTAGGTTAGAAAAACTTAACTCTAAGCTTACACTCTACCTTGGCCGAAACCTACAATTATGGTTTCCATTCTTTTAGTGCAACATGTGACATAATGGCTTAACCTAGCTACATACAAGGTATCATACTTCATGAATGAACACAAACAAGTATGTTTAGGTTCTAAATTTTTAGCCCTAGGCCTCTTATACTCTCTTGGTCGAAACTTGCAACTAGCATTTTCATATTTTTCATACAACATAAAGCATAAAAATCTAAGCTACCAATACACAAGGGTTCATGCATCATGAAGGAGCATAACCAAGCATGTTATCATTTAAAAATCTTACACCAAACTTCTTTTCTATTCTTGGCCGAAACATGTGACTAGGGTTTCCATATTTTTCATACAACATGAAACATAAAAATCTTGGCTACCAATACACAAGGGTTCATACATCATGAAGGAGCATAAACAACATGTTATCATTAACAAAACTTTGCCCTAAATTGCATTCCTAACCTTGGCCGAAACTTGAAAGTAACTTTCTACAAACTTTATACAACATGGAGCATGGAAAACCTAAGCTATCCACATATAAGAAAGTTTAACAAGTTTAGGAACATGAACAATAAGTTTCCTTTTTAAAGCCTTGCCCTAAACCCTATAACTCATCTTGGCCGAAACTTTAGGTTAGGGTTCTTAAACTTTTTAATATCATAGGGAGTATTAAGCTTAGCCAACAACATATAAAAGATCTTATATCATGAAGAAAACATAGGCAAGCTTGTTACCAAACAAAACTTGGATCCAAACCTTACTTTTTGATCTTGGCCGAAACTTTAAAAGTGAGGTTCTAGACTTTTTTTTTTCCAACATGAAGCATAGCTTGTAAACTTGTTAACCTAAATGACCACAAATCTAACTTGGATGAAACTTGAAAAGGAAATCTCTACGATTTCAATAACGTTTACGTACAAAGAAAACCGAAAACTACTTGTACTGCAGTGAGGGGATACTCACATCCTCGCTTGATTTTCTTAGGGAAGAGACCTTGCTTGTGGAGCCTTCCTAGAGAGGAGCCTTCCTTTGCTTGGGTTTTGGCAAGGAGGTGGGGAAGGGCTTGGTCACGGTGGAGAGAAGGAGGGAGGAGGAAGAGAAAAAAAATGAACTCTCTTCTTTAATTTCTCCTTTTATTCTACATGAGAGGAGGAAGGGAAAATACATTTTTCCTTCTCCTTTCTTTTACTCACTCTAAATGAAAAGAAGAAGCAAGGCTCATCTTTTCATTTGAGAGGAAGAAGGCAACTCCAACTTCTCCTTCTAAATGAAAGAAACTCTTTTCTTACTCTTAACTATATTGTCACTTCTCTTTCTAACAATATCTTCTCTTGGTCTATTGGTTAACACATACATGTATCTAGTAAGAGATCCAAGGTTCAAACTTTGGTCATCTATTTTTGGTTCTATCATTTTTATTGTTTTTGAAATTTTACATATAAGGCCTATTTTTATTCATGATAAAAATATCTAAAATCTTGCTTAGTACCCTATGGGTGTTACAATATAGGTGAGAACCTTCTACTCAAGGACGCTATTATACTTAGTTTATTTGGCACCAATACAAGTAAGTATAATAACCAAAACAAATGCCTTTATTTATATATAAGAATATGATACAATAAGTCCATAATGCAATCATCAAATGATTGGCTTAAGGGTTTTAACTAACAATAAAACCTCCTTTCATTTCTCTAGGATGATCCATAAACAAGTAAACTCCTGTTCATAATTCCAACTTATCAGTGTCTTCCTTCAGCACATGTGCTAGACTACCCTAAATCCGAATATGCTTCAAACTAGGCTTACGCCCATTCTACAATTCTATGGGAGTAGAGGGTTCTGACTTAGAAGGTACTATGTTCACTTCCATTTCCAAAGTATATCCCTAGAATGAATTTGGTAATTCTGAATAACTCATCATTGATCTAACCATTTCCATAAGAGTCATATTCCTTTGTTCTGTCAGACCATTCTGTTGAGGTGTATCAGGTGCAGACAGTTGGGATTGAATCCCTACTTCTGATAAGGGACTCCTAAACTCTCCTAAGAGGTACTCACCACTATAATCTCACCGTAGTGACTTGATACTTTTACCTTGACATTTTTTTACATCAGTCTTGTATTCTTTGAACTCATCAAAGCACTTAGACTTGCGACACATCAAGTAAATGTAACCATATCTCGAATATTTGTCTATAAAAGAGATGAAATATTCGAAACCACCTCTTGCCTGGATAGTCATAGGTCCACACAAATCAAAATGAACCAATTCTTACATATCTTTGGCTCTATATCCCTTAGAAATAAAAAGCCTCTTGGTCATTTTTCCTTCCAAGTAAGACTTGAAGGTTGGAAAGTTTTCCACTACCAATGAACCCAAAAGTTCATCGGCTATTATCTTTTGAATCCTACTCAAGTTATTATGACCTAGCCTTAGATGTCAAAGCTATGATTGGTTCATTTCTGAAGGTTGCTTTCTCTTATTAGAGTTAGAAGATGTGTTATTAATTTCCATTTGTTGCATCATGGAATTTTTTGGATTTAGAAATTGCCAACAAATGTACCAGAATAGATAACTTTCCTATTTTTCTTGATAACAACTTTGTTATCAAAAGAGATAGAATATCAAGTTCTTTGAATAGTTTAGAAACTGAAATCAAGTTCTTTCTAAACTTGGTACGTAAAGATAATTTCTCAAAATCCATATTTTATTCCTATCAGAGGATAAACTTCTCCCACTGCAACAGCTGCTACTTTTGCAGTAGTTCCCATGTAGATGGTGATTTCCCCATCATATAGTTGTCGGGTTTCCTGGACCCCTACAATGAATTGAAGACATGATCAGTGGCTCTCGTATCTACACACCAAGTACCAGTAGATAACACCACTACACATGTTTCAACAACTAATGAATAAAATACACCTTTATTGTTCTGAGTTCTGAAAGGACAACCCACCTTAGTGTCCATGTTTTTGTTTCCAATCATTATAATTGAGACTACTAAGTCTATTCTATAGTATAATAGCTAGGAGATTGAAAAACATTTAAAATCCTAAGAATCACAAAAATATTTGGTCAAGACCAACACCTCAAAATCCCTGTGAATTTTGTATGCCACATTACTATGGACGTATACAAATTCAAACATTTGTAAGAGGAGATTTTATCCATTAATTTTATTATCTTGTCAACCTATCTTTATGACAAATAAAATTAATAGTTGGTCTGTCTTTGATCAAATATTTGGTCAAAACTTTAGAATTTAAAATAATATTGATTTCTCAAAATAATATCATTTAAATTCACCAACACCTTAAACACTGTGAATTTTGTATGACACGTTAGTGTGCGCGTATACAAATTCAGATATTTGTAAGAGGAGGGTCTTACCCATTAATTATCTTGTCAACCTTAAATTACCTCAAACACCATGAATTTTGTATACCACGTTAGTGTGGACGTATAGAAATTCAAACATTTGTAAAAGGGGTTTTTACCTAGCTTTATGATAAATTAATAGTTGGTTTTCCTTTGGTCACACAAATAATAGCAGTGACTCCGTAGAGGAGGATGTTATTAAATGCGCCTAAGTGTATACCATTAATTGATAATTAGTCCATTAAATAGGATTGTGCCCCTTCAGTTGGAGAAGATCACACACTCCTAAATAATTTCCTATAACCATCCATAAAGGAAGTTTGATCTAGTGATCCGAAAACAAAATCATCCGTTGTGGAGGGAGGCACTTAGAGCCAACACGCAAGTTTATTGCATCACTTACAAACCAGTAATGGAGACCATGAAATTTATTTACAATCCCTCTCCCACTTAGTTTTTTTTAAGATGAGGATTTTATCATGCAAGCACACATCACATGCACACACACATCATAACAAATAAAAAGCAATAAATATGGAAAAATAATTTTCCAACTATTATGGTCTCTTCCATCACTGTCCTCCGTGTGTCGCTAGCCCTAGCAGTCGTCAAACTTGCCGCCAGCCCTAGGGCTCATGTCGTCGCGTCCATCGAGCTTCCTTTTCCGCTGCGCCTCTGGTCCTTAAATAGCACCACGCCACACAAGGATACGATCCCCGACAAAAATAAAATTTTACATATATCGATCCTATATTCGTCAAGGGAATGTACATGTAATCTAGATTGAAACAAAAATGTAAAATCCTAAAACTAATACAACTCCTGCTGTATTTAATACATACAATCAAGCACACATATAAAATGCCCTTGACATGTCCGAGGGTCCAATCACACACAATCACATTAGGCCCATAATAGTTGGATCTAGGACACCTGTAACCACAGAGTTAAATCTATTTGCACATCCTACTATTATCCTGCCTAAAATATGTATGACATGTGCATAATTAAACTGAAAACAAAATACACAGAGGCAAACCCTAGCTCCGATATCAATTTTTGGTTGTTACTCGGAATATCGTACTGGTTCCCCTGTACAAAAATTTTGTACAAGTCCCAAGCCTCCCCTAACAACCTATTGTGTTCTATAGAAATTAAATTTAGAATCACAAACAAAACTTAACATTATTGATTCCAAATTCAACCTATCTGTTCTTAGAGGTTTAGACTTGGATCACAAAAGATGCTTAACATTATTAATCCAAATCCACCCATGTAACAAATTTAATTAAATATTTATTTCAGAGATCAGCTTCCAGGTTAAACATGGCGAGGCACTAGGCCTTCTTGGTTATGGGAGCATCCACCACTTCCTAAATAAAGTCTTTCAATGAAATTCAATATTTAATCTCCTTATAGTAACCCTAGGTTTAACCACTAAGAACAATCGAATCACAAGATCGAAAAACAAAAGAAACACAAAATTGAATTATAAATTCGAAACCTAGAATCCTTAACCTCTTGTGTTTGGTATTTCAAAATCTATACAAAGAAAACTAGTATGATGAGGAATAAGACAACTAGTTTTACCTTTCTTTGTAGCTTATAGACTTCATGATTGTCTATTGTATTCCTCTTCTTATCTTGGACGTCGTGTGGGCGACGATCTACCAAGACGAGACTCCACCAAAACCTTCTTCTTCCTTCCATGTTTTGGCCACCAACAATCTCCTAGAGATGAAGAACTTCGACCACCAACCAAGCTCCAAGGGATGCTAAGAAACAATGCCTCCTATCTTTCCTTCTTCCTCTAACAAGATCCGGCCACCTTGAACTCTTTGAGATGAGATGTCGCTGGCCACCAAGGAAGAAGAATAGGAGGAAGACGAGGGTTGGCCACCACCAAGGAAGAGAGGGGAGGAATAATAGATGTGTTGTTTTTTGAGACACCTCTACCCTCTCTTTTATATTCCTTGATCTTAGCAAATAAGGAAAGTTTTAAACATAATTAAAACTTCCTTATATTCCTTGCCAATGTCTAAGAAGGAAAATTTAATTAAAAACTTCCTTATAAACCTTTAATGGTCGGCCCCTACCTTGTCCTCCAAAGAAGGAAAGTTTTAAACAAAAAATTAAAACTTCCTTAATTGTTTCCGATAAGAAATTTTAAGAAAAAAATTTCTTTCTTTAAATCCCTTCATGTTTGGTTATAAAAGAAAATTTTATAAATTAAAATCTCTGTTTTAAAACATGTGGATGGTAATAAAAAGGAAAGTTTTATCAAAAATTAAAATCTTCCTTTAAACTACAAATAAGGAAAGATATCAAACTTTTCTCTTAATCCTTTGTAGAAAGCTATAAAAGGAAAAATTTATAATTTTAAACTCTTTTTTTATACCATGGCTTCCACATAAGGAAAGATTTAAAATTTATCAAAAAATTAAAATCTTCCTTTTAACTACAAATAAGGAAAGATATCAAGCCTTTCTCTTAATCCTTTATAGAAAGCTATAAAAGGAAAGATTTATAATTTTAAACTCTCTTTAAATGTGAATGTGGCCGGCCACCGTTGCTTGACCTCCAAGCTAGGGCCGACCACAACTTGAACCCATCTAACCTTGGTTTGGCCGACCCTAGCTTGGGCTCCAAGCTTGGCTTGGTCGGCCACCTTAAGGTGGGTAAGAAGTTGGGTTTGGTGGATATAAGACTTTATAAATAAGAGTGTACAATAGGGACCAAGAGGAGGAATTGATTTTGGTCTCCCGATGAGCTTGAGCTTCCCGTTTTCGCCCCGAACACCCAACTCAAGTTCATCAATAATATCTCATTCCACTAAAGAGTTATTATTACACTACCGCACCACTCTCATATTATTATATGAGCTCCTTCTTATCATGAGTGTGTTAATCTCCCTGTGTTTAAGGTATTGAATGCCCACTAATTAAATGAGTTACTGACAACTCACTTTAATTAATATCGAGCTTCAAGAGTAGTACCACTCAGCTTCATTATCATGCCAGACTAGGTCCACCTATAGTGTTTACATGACAATCCTTATGAGTTCCTCAAGGGGATATCATCAACCTAGATTACTAGGACACAATTTCATTCTATAATCAACAACACACCATATAAAAACATCATTTCCCAACTTATGGGGCCTATTGATTTAACGAGCTAAATCACACCCTTTGATAAATTAAAGAAATAAATATTAAGTATATGTGCTTGTTATTATATCATGATTAAGAACACACACTTCCATAATTACAATGGTCTTGTTCTTTTATGCAGTCAGTATAAAAAGGACTACCTTAAATGGTCCTGCTCAATACACTCAGAGTGTACTAGTGTAATTTTATAGTCAAGATAAACCAAACCAAATTACTCTATGACTATTCTAATGGTTTGTTCCTATCCATCTTAGTCATGAGCTACTATTTATAATTTATAAGGAACTGATAATATGATCTTCTGTGTGTGACACCACACACCATGTTATCGACAAAACAAATTAATTGAACGACTACACTTAGCATAAATGTAGACATTTGACCAATGTGATTCTTATTTCTAAATAAATATTTATACAAAAAACGAGACTTTTAGTATACATTCCAATAATATCCTGCCTGTAACACCCATAGAGTACTTAGCAAGATTTTAGATATTTTTATCATGAATAAAAAATAGGCCTTATGTGGAAATTACAAAAATAATAAAAATAAAATAGAACCAAAAAGAGAGATGACCAAGGCTTGAACCTTGGATCTCTTACTAGATATATGCACGTGTTAACCAATAGACCAAGAGAAGTTATTATTAAAGAGAGAAGTAACAATATAGTTAAGAGTAAGAGAAGAGCTTTTTCATTGAGAAAGAGAAGTTAGAGTTGCCTTCTCCCTCTCAAAAGAAAAGAGGATTCTTGCTTTCTCTTTTCATTAAGGAGAAATAAAAGAAAGGAGAAGGAAAAATACATTTTCCCTTCCTTCCCTCATGATGAATAAAAGGGAAATTTAAGAGGAAAACTCATTTTCTCCTCTTCCTCATCCCTCCTTCTCCTCACCGTGACCAAGAACCCTTCCCCACCTCTCCTTGCCGAAATCCAAAAACAAAGAAGACTCCTCTCTAGGAAGGCTCCACAAGCAAGATCCCTTTTCCTTAAGCAAATAAGGATGTAAGTATTCCCTCACCTGTGGTACAAGTTGCTTACGGTTTTCAAAAGATTAGAACTCTTGGAAATAAAAATAAAAAGAAGAGAAGAAACCATGCTCATGAATCTTAGTAGGAATTTAGTTAGAAAAGAAATTATGTGTGTGATGTTAAGCTTGATCTTCTTATTAAGATGTATATTGACCTTCTTTTCCTTTTATAAGTTTCGGCCATGATGAAGATTTAGAGTTCATGAGGCTTAAAACTTAATCTAACTTGCTCATGGATTTATTTATGATGTGTTATGAAATTGGCTAGAGATTCATGTTCATATGTTGTTTAGAAGTTATGTTCTTGCTTGAGAAAGTTTCGGCCATGATGGAAATATTAGGGTTTATGAAACTCAAAACCTAAATTAGTATGCTCATAGACCTCCAGGTGATATGTTATGAAATTAACTAAGAGATTTATGTTTACATGTTTCTCATAAGTTTACTTATTAGTTTATGAAGTTTCGGCCAAGATAGAGATTTAGGGTTTCATAAAGCTCCAAACTTAATTTAGTATGTTCATAGGCTTCCTTATGATATGTTAACAAATTGGCTAGGTATTCATGTTAAAAGGTTGCTTAGAAGTCTACTTCTTGTTGCATGATGTTTTGGCCATGATAACTTTTTAGGGTTCATGAAGCTCAAAACCTAAGTTAGTATGCTCATAGGCTTCTTTATGATATGTTATAAAATGGGATAGAAACTTATACTTATATGTTGCTTAGAAGTTCATTTTCTACTTGATGAAGTTTCGGCCATGATGAGTCCTTAGGGTTCATGAAGCTCCAAACCTAATTTAGTATGCTCATAGACTTCTTTATGATATATGATGGAATTAGCTAGGTGTTCATGTTACATGTTGTTTAGAAGCTTGTATCCTTGGCTTATGAAGTTTCGGCCATGATAATATTTTAGGGTTTCATAAAGCTCAAAACCCAATCTAGAATGCTCATGGACTTCCTTATCATATGTTATCAATTTGGCTAAGTATTTGTGTTCATATGTTGCTTAGAAGTTTACTCCTTGTTATATGATGTTTCGGCTATGATAAGGTATTAGGGTTCATGAAACTCAAAACCTAATTTAGTATGTTCATAGACTTCTTATGATATGTTATGAAATTTGCTAAGTATTCATGTTGTATGTTACTTAGGAGTAGTCTTTTGTTATGAACTCTCGGCCATGAATATAACCTAGGATTCAAGAAAGTTTAAGCTTAAACTTAGCAAGCCATGAATTTTCCTTGTGAAATGATATGAAGGTAGTTGCTATTTTATGCTTATGTAGAACTTAATACTCTTAGGGGTTCGGCCACAACTAAGTTAAAAGGGGTTAAGAAGCTTAGAACCTACTACCTATGCTCATGACATTCTTATTAGCTTATGACATGAATTTGATTTAAAGTTCACATGCTTATATGTAGTTGTAACTTAAACTTAGCATGGTGACTCTCGGCCACCATATATAACTAGGGTTAGAGACCCAATCATGACTTTACTAGGTGTCTCACATACTAGAATATGGACTAAGAGATGCTAGTATATGTTTTCCATGTATGATTATGGTTGCCTACGATAATTCATGTACTTAATTAAAGATACTCATGAATTATGCATGATGATGACCCTTATGATATGTTTTATGTTTAAGTACGCATGTTTTATGATAAGATCAGTAACATGTTGATTATGTATGTTATGAATTTTGCATGATATGATTCTTATGATGACTATGTACTCAAGCATGTATGTTGTCAATATGTTGCATGCTCATCTATGTAAGCTTATGAACCAAGCATGATAATGGTTTTATATTATGGCCATGTGCCAAGAATGTATGCCTTATGATATGATAAGAAAATGGCAAAGAGTTGCTTCCCTTAAGTTGGGATTAAGAGCACTCTTCATGTTAAGACAAGAGCATGACATTTATGATGATATGATATGACAATTATATGATATGCATGACATGTACTTTACTTTGTATGGCTTGTACCAAGGGTGGGCTCCATAAGCGCCCCTAGACCGATGGACTATGAACGGGTCTGGTAAAAAGAGATGGGCTCCTTAGTACACCCCTAGACCAACGGACTATGAACGGGTCTAGATCCCTAGTAGGTTCGGGGCTAGCTACCCTGTCCTAGGGATTGCGCGCATTTATGTATGTATGTGGTACAAGCCGGGCCCTCATGATGATGATATTATGTTCAAGTATTAAAAGATATGTATAGAGACATCTTGCACTCGACATGGCATATGTTTTAAAAGGACATTTTGCATCATGCACCCATTTATATATGATATGTTTCTTTCTATGTTCCATGTAATCTGATGATATGTTATGCTTCTCATGATTCACCTCATATGATTCCTTGTTTATGATATGTTAGAAACATGATTCATAAGGATATGTTATAATAAGAATCTATGCTCACATATTGATGATTATGTTTTCATTGATGATATGCTTGTATGATTATGCTTGAGATACGGATTTTGTGAGTAGGAAAGAATCTTACTGAGCTCGTGTGCTCATAGCTTACTTCCTTGTACCACAGATAAAGGCAAGGGATGGATGACCTAAGGGAGCTGCAGGAGAGGCAAGGAAGTGTGTGCGGCAGTGGCTCGGCTAAGACAAATAAGACCTGCTATAATGTGTTGTTATGTTTGACATGAACCATTGTATTTATGTTACATTCCAGTATAACTCTATGATATTTCCACTGCTTTATGTTATAAGAAAGAAATTTTGAATATGTATGTATCCTGGAATAGTTAAGTAAGTTAGTAGCCCCGTCCCTTTGAGTAGTCGGGAGGGCAGGCGTTACAGTTAGGTATCAGAGCGAAGTTTGCCTTTCCACTACACACACATCGAGTCTCTTTCTGCCGCTCCAAGTAAGAAATTATATATATTTTTTTATGCTTAGTATATTTCTTTTATGATGCTTATGCTCAGTTTATTTATTTATGTTATTTATGATGTTTATGCTCAGTTTATTTATTTATTTTATTTATGATGCTTATGCTCAGTTTATTCATTTTATATATGATGCTTTAGTAGTATACCTGCTTACTTTATTCTTTTAAGTCACAGTTTTAGTTTAGGTTGCATGATGGTAGGTTAGGATGATAACACAACAAATTACAAATAGTTAGAAATGACATTAACCTTTCGTTAGTCTGGTTAGGAATGATAATAACTTACGCTAGCTCTGTTATCATTAATGAAGATAAGGATGGCTAGAAGACGTAATACCAGAGCAGAGGAAACAGCACCTCCACCTGATATGATGCATGTAGTTACCGAGCTCCAGCGTCAAGTTACGGAATAGCAGCAAATGATCACTGCTCTACTGAATCAACAAGGGAATCCTGTTACCCCGCCAGGACACTAGAATGTAGTACCAGTAATACCTACAGCTGTTCCAGTACCACCGTCACCTGCCCCACCAGTAGGCCCAGCTCCAGTGGTTCGTCAGGAGGCATATCTGATACAGTGGCAGAGACTGAAGCCAGAAACTTTCTCCAGAAACTGTGAACCGTGGGATGCACAGGCCTGGTTCAAGACGGTGGAGAGCATAGTGGAGTTACTGGATTGGCCTGAACACGAGAAAGTTAAATGTGCATCATTCTGCCTTACTGGAGATGCCAGAATGTGGTGGGACAGAGTAAAGGAAAAAAGACAAGTAAATCAGATGACGTGGACAAACTTCGAGACAGAATTTTTCGAAGAATTTTTCCATATGCGAGTCACAAATAAACACTATGATGAATTGCCCGAGTTCCGGCAAGGTGATCTATCCGTCAATGAAGCTGTTAAGAAATTCAACCGCCTAGCACGCCTGTGCCCAGAGTTGGTCAGTACAGAGAGAGAAAGAGTCAGACTTATGCTGAAGATGCTCAGACCTGAGATAGCCCTGAACGTGGCCCGCGGAGTTAATAGACCGCAGACCGCCGAAGAATTAATCAGCAGTGCCCTAATCACGTAACACTATCAGAAGGCAATGAATGAGGGCAAGAATCAGACTCAGTCAGGGGGACAGAAATCACAAAGTAACCGAACCAACTGAAAGGAAATCACAGTGGCAAGAGGAGGCAATGGGGTGATTCCAAGAGTGGTCCAGCCAGCAAGCAACTCATGTTCCCTCAATGTACTACTTGCGGAAAGAAGCACCCGGGGGTATGCCGTATAGGTACAAACAGATGCTACAACTGTGGGATGGAAGGGCATATGGCTCGGAATTGTCCTACTCAGATCCAGACATCGATCCCTCCGCAGGTTCCGAACAAAGGTGTACTTCCATAGCTACACATGATGCAAGCTGCAATAGAAGGCCCGCAGATAAGCCAAGGGAGATTGGAAGCTCCGCCAGTAGCGACGGATGCCAGGATTTTCTCCATCACCAAGGAGGATGCGGCCAATGCTTCCACGGTCGTCACAGGTCAGATAATTATCTTTAATCAGTATGCTACTGTGTTGTTTGACACTGGGGCAACACACTCGTTTATTTCTACACCTTTCACGCGAAAGATAGACATGCCACCACAAACCTTAGACTGCAAATTTTTAACGATGTTACCATCGGGAGATGTGATGCCATCCACACATATACTGCGAGCCGCACCCGTCAGAATTGTAGAAAGATAACTCTACTGCAATCTGATAGTGCTGGACATGCAGGATTATGATATTATACTGGGCATGGATTTTCTGAGTAAATACGGAGCTTCGATAGAGTGCGGAAAAAGAAGAGTAATTTTTCGGCCTGAAGCGGAACCAACCTTCGAATTCATTGGAGAAAACAAGAAAGAAGTTAAAAAGTTTTTATCAGCTTTAAAGGCACAGAAGATGTTAGATAGTGGATGCACTGGGTTTCTAGCGCATGTAATTGATATAAATCAGGAAAGGGAACTGAAACCAGAAGATGTCAAAGTCGTATGCAATTACCTAGAGGTATTTCCAGATGAACTACCAGGGTTAGCACCTGACCGGGAAATTGAGTTCGAGATTGAATTAGTTCCTGGTACAAGGCCGATCTCTAAAGCACCTTACCGTATGGCGCCGGCCGAATTGGAGGAACTTCAAAAACAGCTACGGGAGTTGCTCGACAAGGGATTTATCCGCCCTAGTCACTCACCATGGGGGGCTCTGGTACTGCTTGTTAAAAAGAAGGATGGGTCTATGCGAATGTGTATAGATTATCGAGCATTGAATAAAGTTACAATCAAGAACAGATATCCCTTACCACAGATTGATGATTTGTTCGACCAGTTGAAGGGGGCCACTGTTTTCTCCAAGATTGACTTGAGATCTGGCTATCATCAAGTGAAGGTGAAACAAGATGATATACAGAAAATGGCCTTCCAAACAAGATACGGACATTATGAGTTCGTAGTAATGCCCTTCGGAGTGACAAATACTCCTGCTCAATTCATGGACCTGATGAACCGGGTATTCTCAATATATCTCGACAAATTTGTGATTGTTTTTATCGATGATATTCTCATTTATTCGAGAACCCAGGAAGAGCATGCCAAACACCTGGAAATAGTATTACAAATTCTTCGGGAAAAGCAATTGTATGCGAAATTCTCCAAATGCGAATTTTGGCTCGACCAAGTATCATTTCTGGGTCATGTTATCTCTAGGGATGGAGTAATGGTAGACCCAACTAAGATCTAAGCTGTCAGTAACTGGAATAGGCCCAGGAATGCCAGCGAAATCAGGAGTTTCCTCGGACTAGCAGGCTATTACCGGAAGTTCGTAGAGGGTTTCTCTAGAATCACAGCACAGAACTGCGAGAAGAGCTTCACAGAACTGAAAAAGAGACTGACCAGTGCTCCAATTCTTACTCTTCCGGAAAGCAACGAATGATTTGATATGTACAGTGACACTTCTAAATCAGGACTCAGAGCTGTACTCATGCAAAATGACAAGGTCATTGCCTATGCCTCCAGGCAACTCAAAGAACACGAGAAAAATTATCCTACACACGATTTGGAACTAGCAGCCGTGGTCTTTGCTCTTCAGATATGGAGACACTATCTATATGGAGCGCGGTGTAAGATCTATACAGATCACCAAAGTCTGAAATATTTCTTCACACAGAAGGACCTGAACATGAGACAAAGAAGATGGCTTGAGCTAGTCAAGGACTATGACTGCGAGATCTTTTATCATCCGGGCAAAGCGAACAAAGTGGCTAATGCACTCAGCCGGAAGTTGTAGGCCACCAAAGTATCCGGAACTATTTTAAGTTCGAGGACGAACTTTTATGAGGTATGGGGGACTGTAACACCCATAGAGTACTTAACAAGATTTTAGATATTTTTATCATGAATAAAAAATAGGCCTTATGTGGAAATTAAAAAAATAATAAAAATAAAATAGAACCAAAAAGAGAGATGACCAAGGCTTCAACCTTGGATCTCTTACTAGATATATGCACGTGTTAACCAATAGACCAAGAGAAGTTATTATTAAAGAGAGAAGTAACAATATAGTTAAGAGTAAGAGAAGGGCTTTTTCATTGAGAAAGAGAAGTTAGAGTTGCCTTCTCCCTCTCAAAAGAAAAGAGGATTCTTGCTTCCTCTTTTCATTAAGGAGAAATAAAAGAAAGGAGAAGGAAAAATACATTTTCCCTTCCTTCCCTCATGATGAATAAAAGGGAAATTTAAGAGGAAAACTCATTTTCTCCTCTTCCTCATCCCTCCTTCTCCTCACCGTGACCAAGAACCCTTCCCCACCTCTCCTTGCCGAAATCCAAAAACAAAGAAGACTCCTCTCTAGGAAGGCTCCACAAGCAAGATCCCTTTTCCTTAAGCAAATAAGGATGTAAGTATTCCCTCACCTGTGGTACAAGTTGCTTACGGTTTTCGAAAGATTAGAACTCTTGGAAATAAAAATAAAAAGAAGAGAAGAAACCATGCTCATGAATCTTAGTAGGAATTTAGTTAGAAAAGAAATTATGTGTGTGATGTTAAGCTTGATCTTCTTATTAAGATGTTTATTGACCTTCTTTTCCTTTTATAAGTTTCGGCCATGATGAAGATTTAGAGTTCATGAGGCTTAAAACTTAATCTAACATGCTCATGGATTTATTTATGATGTGTTATGAAATTGGCTAGAGATTCATGTTCATATGTTGTTTAGAAGTTATGTTCTTGCTTGAGAAAGTTTCGGCCATGATGGAAATATTAGGGTTCATGAAACTCAAAACCTAAATTAGTATGCTCATAGACCTCCATGTGATATGTTATGAAATTAACTAAGAGATTTATGTTTACATGTTGCTCATAAGTTTACTTATTAGTTTATGAAGTTTCGGCCATGATAGAGATTTAGGGTTTCATAAAGCTCCAAACTTAATTTAGTATGTTCATAGGCTTCCTTGTGATATGTTAACAAATTGGCTAGGTATTCATGTTAAAAGGTTGCTTAGAAGTCTACTTCTTGTTGCATGATGTTTCGGCCATGATAACTTTTTAGGGTTCATGAAGCTCAAAACCTAAGTTAGTATGCTCATAGGCTTCTTTATGATATGTTATAAAATGGGATAGAAACTTATACTTATATGTTGCTTAGAAGTTCATTTTCTACTTGATGAAGTTTCGGCCATGATGAGTCCTTAGGGTTCATGAAGCTCCAAACCTAATTTAGTATGCTCATAGACTTCTTTATGATATATGATGGAATTAGCTAGGTGTTCATGTTACATTTTGTTTAGAAGCTTGTATCCTTGGCTTATGAAGTTTCGGCCATGATAAGATTTTAGGGTTTCATAAAGCTCAAAACCCAATCTAGCATGCTCATGGACTTCCTTATGATATGTTATCAATTTGGCTAAGTATTTGTGTTCATATGTTGCTCAGAAGTTTACTCCTTGTTATATGATGTTTCGGCTATGATAAGGTATTAGGGTTCATGAAACTCAAAACCTAATTTAGTATGTTCATAGACTTCTTATGATATGTTATGAAATTTGCTAAGTATTCATGTTGTATGTTACTTAGGAGTAGTCTTTTGTTATGAACTCTCGGCCATGAATATAATCTAGGATTCAAGAAAGTTTAAACTTAAACTTAGCAAGCCATGAATTTTCCTTGTGAAATGATATGAAGGTAGTTGCTATTTTATGCTTATGTAGAACTTAATACTCTTAGGGGTTCGGCCTCAACTAAGTTAAAAGGGGTTAAGAAGCTTCGAACCTACTACCTATGCTCATGACATTCTTATTAGCTTATGACATGAATTTGATTTAAAGTTCACATGCTTATATGTAGTTGTAACTTAAACTTAGCATGGTGACTCTTGGCCACCATATATAACTATGGTTAGAGACCCAATCATGACCTTACTAGGTGTCTCACATACTAGAATATGAACTAAGAGATGCTAGTATATGTTTTCCATGTATGATTATGGTTGCCTACGATAATTCATGTACTTAATTAAGGATACTCATGAATTATGCATGATGATGACCCTTATGATATGTTTTATGTTTAAGTACGCATGTTTTATGATAAGATCAGTAACATGTTGATTATGTATGTTATGAATTATGTATGATATGATTCTTATGATGACTATGTACTCAAGCATGTATGTTGTCAATATGTTGCATGCTCATTTATGTAAGCTTATGAACCAAGTATGATAATGGTTTTATATGATGGCCATATGCCAAGAATGTATGCCTTATGATATGATAAGAAAATGGCAAAGAGTTGCTTCCCTTAAGTTGGGATTAAGAGCACTCTTCATGTTAAGACAAGAGCATGACATTTATGATGTAACGACGTGTAAGATGATAATACCATCGGCTAGATCTTGACGTGTAAGAAAGATAAGGTAATCTAAAGGTGATATGACAACCTAAGAAAGAATACCTCAATGATGACCCAAAAATGGCATGAAACCTAGACATGATGTGTAAGATATTCATGCATGAATGATAACTTAGGCTAATCTTGTCATCATTTAGGAAATCAGGTATGGCTAGAAGACGAAATGCCAGAACGGAGGAGACAGTACCTCCACCTGATTGGGCACAAGTAGTTACTGAGCTACAACGACAGCTTACGGAACAGCAACAAATGATTGCTGCCATGATAAATCAACAAGGGAATCCCGCTACCCCAAATCAAAATAATACGCCAAACATACCAGTAGTGGAACCGGAGCCAGTGGCAGCACCAGTACCACCAGTGAATCTGGCACCGGTAGTTCGTCCGGAAGCGTATATAATCCAGTGGCAAAGACTGAGGCCGGAGAAATTCTCTGGAAATTGTGAAGCATGGGACGCACAAGCTTGGTTTAAGACGATGGAGAGCATGGTAGAACTATTGGACTGGCCTGAGCATGAAAAGGTCAAATGCGTATCCTTCTATCTCACAGGAGATGCCCGAATGTGGTGGGACAGAGTGAAAGTGAAAAGGCCAGTGAATCAAATGAGTTGGGCAGATTTTGAGACGGAATTCTTCGAAGAATTCTTCCACACTCGGGTGACAAGTAGGCACTATGATGAATTCACTGAATTTCGGCAAGGTGACCTAACGGTGGAAGAAGCGATAAAAAGATTCAACCGCCTGGCGCGACTCTGCCCGGAATTAGTTAGGACGGAAGGAGAAAGGGTCAGGCTTATGCTAAAGATGCTCAGACCCGAGATAGCACTTAATGTGGCCGGCGGAGTTAACAGACCACGGACCACAGAAGAGTTAGTTAGCAGTGCCCTGAATACTGAACACTACCTGAAGGCACTAGACAAGGACAAGAAGCAAGCTCAGAAGGAAGAACTGGAAAATGTTAAAGCCAACTGGAAAGGGAACCACGGCGGAAAGGGAAAACGACGGAATGACACTGAGATTGGTCCGTCCAACAAGCAGCTCAAGTTTTCTCTGTGCAATACATGTGGGAAGAAACATCCAGGGACATGTCGTACGGGCACTAATAGGTGCTACAACTGTGGGATAGAGGGTCATAAAGCAAAAGACTGTCGTAAGGGCAAAATTAAATGCTACGACTGTGGACTAGAAGGACATCTATCTAGAGACTGCCCTACTAAAGCACCACAGTATGTTTCGAATCTAGGCGGTCCCGCAAGGTTACACCAACTGCAGACTTCCATTGAGGGACCCTCAATAAGTCAAGGGAGATTAGAAGCTCCACCAACATCTAAGGGAATCTGAGCAGAAATTGTCATTCTAAGTTCGGGGACTGAACAACCTCGAGGAGGAACTAGACGAAGACCCGATGGAACTGGACGAACCTGTTGAAGAAGACGAGGGAATGGATGAAGAGACAATAATCGACCCGGAAGAGGCACCGGAGATTCAACCTCCGATAATGCCTGATCCACCCCAGGATGGTCTGGGCAAGTCGATACAGGTTGGGTTGATAATGACTACTGCTCTCATGTCCTTTATGGCAGGAGTAGTCGCAACCTACCTGGCTGTTTAAGAGAAGAAGTTATGTAATAAAAGCTTTTTGATGAATACAAAGAGTAGAAATGGTATCAACTTAACCATGAGTCGGGCGCTGGGAGCACCGAGGCACCACCTAGCAAGGGAGATTCTGAGATTTGTCTGTGGTGTGATTCATGGTTACACAACGAGGACGTTGTGTCTTTAAGTGGGGGTGATTGTAATACCCCGGTTCTAAAGATTCTGGTTAAGTATGGCTTAAAGGTTAGATGGTACTATCCATATCACCAAGGTGCACCTTCCTTTTCGGAAGCCCAAACTCAAAGAACTCCAAGTTAAGCGTGCTTGGCTTGGAGAAATCTGAGGATGGGTGACCTCCTGGGAAGTTTTCCAGGGTGCGTGCGAGTGAGGACAAAGCACGCTGAAAGGACCTCCGGTGGTCTGTGGAGCTAGTCATCAACCCGATGGGCAATTCAGGTAGCGTTCCCGGTTCGGTTCGGGTGGGGCCCGCCCGAACCGGGGCGTTATATATGATGATACGATATGACAATTATATGATATGCATGACATGTACTTTACTTTGTATGGCTTGTATCAAGGGTGGGCTCCATAAGCGCCCCTAGACCGACGGACTATGAACGGGTCTAGTAAAAAGGGATGGGCTCCTTAGTACGCCCCTAGACCGACGGACTATGAACGAGTCTCGATCCCTAGTAGGTTCGGGGCTAGCTACCCTGTCCTAGGGATTGCGCGCATTTATGTATGTATGTGGTACAAGCCGGGCTCTCATGATGATGATATTATGTTCAAGTATTAAAAGATATGTATAAAGACATCTTGCACTTGACATGGCATATGTTTTAAAAGGACATTTTGCATCATGCACCCATTTATATATGATATATTTCTTTCTATGTTCCATGTAATCTGATGATATGTTATGCTTCTCATGATTCACCTCATATGATTCCTTGTTTATGATATGTTAGAAACATGATTCATAAGGATATGTTATAATAAGAATCTATGCTCACATATTGATGATTATGTTTTCATTGATGATATGCTTGTATGATTATGCTTGAGATAAGGATTTTGTGAGTAGGAAAGAATCTTACTGAGCTCGTGTGCTCATAGCTTACTTCCTTGTACCACAGATAAAGGCAAGGGATGGATGAACTAAGGGAGCTGCAGGAGAGGCAAGGAAGTGTGTGCGGCAGTGGCTCGGCTAAGACAAATAAGACCTGCTATAATGTGTTGTTATGTTGGACATGAACCATTGTATTTATGTTACATTCCAGTATAACTCTATGATATTTCCGCTGCTTTATGTTATAAGAAAGAAATTTTGAATATGTATGTATCCTGGAATAGTTAAGTAAGTCAGTAGCCCCGTCCCTTTGAGTAGCAGGGAGGGCGGGCGTTACACTGCCGATCGAGATTGATCAATCAGACGTATGATGACACCTTTGCCCTTTAACTCTTCCTTTGTCTGATTGTATGCCATTAAACGCCTTTACACTCGACCGATCTATTCGGTCGACCCTACCTTATCAACCGAGACTAATCAGTTGAGTGTATTTAGGCCTTCAAGATAGCTTAATGTTAAGTTCTTCTACTTTTGATCGGTCTCTTATACTCGATCGGTCTTTGCTTACCAAACTCATATGCTCGGTCGGTCTTTTGAGCACGTCTGACCCTACATTATTGACTAAAATCATTCGGTTGAGTTTATAGAGACAACTTTATCCGATAACCCTTCCTTCAGCTGTAGGTCAAGGGTTACATGAGACCAAATGCCCTTGTGTTTGTCCGATCTATAGAACCCGATCAGCCTTTATCCGCCAGGCTTATAGGCTTGATCGGTATATTACGTTCGTTCAATCTTTGTCTATCGTGTACAAAGTTAAGAACTTTTACATTCGGCCGACTTTCTATGTTGTGTCGGTCATGTGTACCCGGGCGAGTACCCATGCTCGACCGTTCCTTGCTTACTAAACTCATGTATTTGAGCGACCCTGCTATGTTCCGGACCACCCAAGGTTATACTTTCTTTACATCAGATCGATCCTTTATATTAAACTAACCAGACCTACTGGGTTGGTTTTTTTTGGCTGATCCTACACGCTCGGTCGGTCTTACATGATCGGTCGGTCTGTCATACTGGACCTATCCCTGTTTGCCATGCATGGAGCGACCCACCTTTGCCGGGTCTAACCTTTTCCGGGCGACCTCTCCTCTAGTCCTTTCCAGCCTTCCTCATCCTCGTTTCTCCTTCTCCCTTTCTCCTCTCAAAAAGGGATCCTCCAATCACAACCCATATCAATATTGATATCAGTTATTTTTTTACCATGAATATATCTTAAAATTTTAATTCATGTTCAAAAAACTATTAATCTTAATATATTAGGTCACATTGATATTTGAAAGCATGAATATAATTAGGAGAACTAGATGAACACATAGAACTAATTTCATATCATTTTGAGCTCTCTAGGTCTATCGATCGACTTCAGACATATCTATTTTTTTTAATAACAAAATGTCCAAATTGTTGGTGCAGGTTGCACTAACAGTTTGGTTTTGATGTATGACAAATAGGTTAAAGTTAGATAGGTTGTTTGTCTAACGCTTCTACCAAGTATGCAGGAGTTGACTGGTCTGAAGGACCTGACACCAAGCTAAAATCTAGCTAGGTCCGTGGGGCTTGATAGCTGGTGGGAAATCCAACTAAGTATGTGAGACCCGATAGCTGGTGCAAAATCCAGATAGGTCTGCGGGGCCCGATATTTGGTGGGAAGTCTGGTTGGGTCCGTGGGACCTGATAACCGATCGAAATCCAGCTGGGTCTGTGGACCTGACAACTAGCGGGAAGACCCGGTGGGTCAGAGGTAAGTCGAGTAATTGCAAGTGGTAAGTAAAAGTAAGCAACTAGAGGAGAGATCCAGTGAGGGTGCGTTCTCCGTTGAGGGAACTATAGGCGTCAGTTCAGCTTAGATCCATTTAAGAAACCTAAGCTGAGACCTTAACTAGATCCTGGTCTCAGGGAGATAAGATCTAATTACTACTCATAATCTATTATGTTGTGTTAACTCTATTTTACAGGGTAAAATATATTTTTTGATTGCCTAGA
Organism: Zingiber officinale; assembly: GCF_018446385.1. Lineage (NCBI taxonomy): Eukaryota > Viridiplantae > Streptophyta > Magnoliopsida > Zingiberales > Zingiberaceae > Zingiber > Zingiber officinale. The sequence goes on from NC_056006.1 coordinate 46,095,911, forward strand.
CTAACCTTTTCTTGCTAGTGGAAAGGCTGAAGAAAAGGGGTCTGGGCACTTGGACCAGGCTCGCCTGGGCAGGACCATGGGCACCTAGGTGGTCTGGGCACCCGGACTCGATCTAAGCGCCCGTACCCGAAAATCGATCCACAAGCTTATGCGGAACGCGTCGATTGACCTAGCCACGTGGTTTGGGTGCCAAGAGGGGTTCTAGGTGCCTGTAATGGACCTATTTAAAGGCCTTCGACCCAGAACTTCAGAACAACAACTGCAACGACCTTCTCTGCTACTTGGTGCTCCAAAAAGGCTCCCATAATGCTGTTACACTCCATCGACAATCGAACTTCAACTTTAATTAGTATTTTTATTGTCGGTAATTTTTATATATAGTTCTTGTACTTGCAATTTGTAATACTTTCGAACTATTAGTAGATTATCCAACGAAAGTACTCAATGAGTATGGACCTTGGAGTAGGAGTCGTTAAAGGCTCCAAACCAAGTAAAAACTTGGTCGTGTTAGCATTACTTTTTTCCGTTGCATATCTATTTTAAATCAAATTTTCGATGATTGTTATTCACCCCCTCTAGAGTTCTTTCCGATCCTACACAAATTGGTGATGAACCCATGAATTTGTCAGAAATTGGGCCATTCTATGATGAATCCAAGGATTTGTCATAGATTTAGTGACCAATCCATGGATTCATTGTCAAATCTACAACGAATCCTTAGATTTGTCACAGAATGAGCCTTTTTTAAAAAATAAATAAATATTTTTGAAGTAGGTTGTTGGACCTAGATATCTTTGAATGACATGAAATCAATTTTTATGTGTTTCTTCTGTTCTCTTGATTATATATATTCCTTCAAACAATATTTTGACCCAATATATTTAGATCAGTGATTTTTTTATCATGAATGTGTCCAGAAATTTTAATTCATGCTCAAAAAAATATTGATTTAAATATATTGGGTCAAATTAATGTTTGAATGCATGCATATAATCAAGAGAACTAAACGAACCCATAGGAACTGGTTTCACATTATTTGAGCTCTTTAAGTCCATCAACTGCTATATATATATATATGTAATATATACTTTAAATGGCCCGTTCGACACCAATCCAAGGATTCGTCACAAATTTAGTGACGAATGTTAGAAATTATAAATGGAAAAATAATCAAAAAGGTTTAAATACCTTTTGGATGATTAAAGGGTGCATTTAATGAAGAGGTAGTTGTAACGCCCCGCCTTCTACTGGCTAAGCCGTAAGGTCGAGGGTTACATTATGCTGTTGCTAACTATTCTTAATGTGCGGAAAACTGAAGAAATTAAAGATTTTGCTAACCAATACAATTTCTTCGTTCTGCCTGTGCTAAGGGGTGTATTCTAAGATATACATGGCGTATCCTACATCCCCTAAGGTCAAGGAGCTGAGTTACAAGGCTTCCTGGTCGAAACCCAGCTTCCCAATCGATTCAGATTGAACTCAATCGATTGACAGCTACTGGATCGATCTGTGGATCGATTCAGTTTGCTACTGTATATGGAAACTTCGTTCGGATCGATCGGCTGATCGATCCAGACTGGTTGATCGATCCACTGATCGATCCAGCGTGCTACTGTGCACGGAAGAATTTATGGATCGATCGGCTGATCAATTCAACTTAGTCAATCGATCCATTGATCGATCCAAGAGCTCTCTATTCACTACAGAATGCGACTGGATCGATCGACAGATCGATCCAGAAGCTTAGTGTTCGCAGAACACGTTGCCCAATCGATCAGCTGATTGATTGAGGAGCCTCCAATCGATCGGCTGATCGATCGGGGTTTCTGATTTTGTATCAGGAGTCTGATTTCAGCACTGTTTCATGCTCAAATGACATATATCAGTTCTAAATGGCTGGGAAAACATCCTAATATCAAATAACTAGTATTCCAAGCATGGCATCATACATAGTTCACTAGTTCATGGCATTTAACATACTAAGGTGCGGAATAATAAAATGTTAGAGAGTTTTAATGCTCAAAACAAAACTTGCTGGATCCCTAAGATCTTTATTCCAAGTTCCTGCCCACACACATCTTTGTAGCATTGTCCTCCAGCCTCCGCTAATCCGTCCTTCCTTTACCTTTATCTGCAGTATAAGGAAAAGAAGTATCCGTAAGCTCGAGAGCTTAGTAAGAAACCATCTACCTCACAAAACATGCATACGATGCAATTTATGCTTTTAAAACATGCTATTTGAAATATATGCTAAACATGTTAAAGCATGGCATACTGAATTTCTAACATGTATACTAAAACACGTCATCAAACTAATCATGGAATATCATAAGGAAAGGACTAAACTGAAACATAAACTTAGCTCCACTGAACTAAGCTAATACTGAATTTAAATCATATTCACATAACTATCGTGAGTTTTTGAAAGCTATTTATCATAAATAGGTAAAAATACTAATCATGTTGCTGATGGGCCCGGCGGCTGTACTTGCTATCCGCGCATCTCTAACTAGACCCGGGGTTGCAAGTCCCGAATTTAGTAGAGTTACTAGGTTATCTAAACCTAGGGACGACTATGGGAGTCCAACCCAAGGACAACTGAAGTCCAGTACAGTGCCACTGAAAAGTAAAATACTGATTTGTAGCTAATATACCTTATCTTGCTCTTACTAGGTTATCTGAACCTAGAACTAGGTTATCTGAACCTAGAACTAGGTTATCTGAACCTAGAGGCGACTGTGGGAGCCCACCCATTGGACCGTAGTCCCATAAAATCTGTAGCAAGACTAATATGCTATTTTAAATGCTTCTATTGCATTTATTGAGCTATTAAAATGCCTACTGTAGTATTTTACTGATCTAAACATTTTGTCAAATACTTGGTGTGCACTAAACCACACCCTTCATTCTAAAAATCTGCACACAACTAAACTAATGCAGAAAAAAATATGCGAATAGCTACTTATACTGCAGGTGAGGGGTTTCTTACATCCTGCGCTAGTTTTCCTTACAATCTGATCGCTAGGTTTCCGGTGGAGAAGATCCATTCGTCGTTCTCCTCGCGTCTATGTGCTCTTCTCTCGGAGAGGAGCGTTCTTGTGCCTTTGGTGTTGCCGGAAGATACTCCTATGGCCCTAGGGATGGAACCCTAGGTTCTTCCTTGGGCTTGGGCGCCGAGAGGTGATGAAGGGAGAGGGGTCGGCGGGTGAGGGTTTAAGGGAGAGAAAACTATCGATCAAAAATAATCAATCCCCACTTAAATCTCCTATTTATATTAAGTGATTAATTTCACCCCAACTCAACCTCAAATATAATTGTTTCCCTCTTCTTTCAGCACACCCCTGCTGGGGCCACATGGTTACTAAGTCATCCATAAGGCATAGAATTCGCTAGGTCTCAGGTTCGATTCCCGCTTAAGCTATTTTACGATTTTATTTATTTTTGCTACTTCCGCTACTCCAAATATTTCGTAAAAATATTCTAAAATTCCAGAAAAATCATAGAATATTTCTAAAATTGATTTGAGAATTTTCGTGCGTTACAATCCTCCATACCTTATAAAAAGTTCATCCTCGAACTTAGAATAACTCTGGGTACTTCTGTCTCATACTGGCTTTTGTCTCCCATGTTGCCTCTTCTGCTGTGTGATTTTGCCAAATAACTTTTACTAATGGTACTTCCTTGTTCCGCAATGTCTTAACTGCTCGGTCTATTATCTGAATAGGCCGACTGTCATAGTTGAGGTCTTCGCGGACTTGTACCGACTGGGGCTCAATCACCTGGGTGGCATCTGGGCTATGCTTCTTCAGCATAGAGACATGAAATACATTATGGATAGATGACATTTCCTAGGGTAGCTCTAGCTCATATGCTACCTTGCCAACTCTTCTAGTGATAAGGTATGGTCCCACATATCTGGGACTTATTTTGCCCTTCTTCCCAAAACGCATTACTCCCTTCATGGGAGCCACTCTGAGGAACACTGAATCCCCAACTGAAAATTCTAAGGGTCTGCGCCGTGTATCAGCATAGCTTTTCTGGTGGCTCTGAGCTGTCTCTATCCTCTGGCGAATCTGCTGTATAGCTGCTGTGGTATCTGCTACTAGATCTGTCTAAAGTTCTAGTTCTTTCTGTTCACCACTCTCATACCAGCAGATTGGAGATCTACACCTCCGCCTGTAAAGAGCCTCGTAAGGTGTCATACCGATAGTGGCCTGATAGCTGTTGTTGTATGGAAATTCTGTTAAACTCAGATATTTGCACCAACTTCCTTTAAAGTCTAGGGCACACGCTCGGAGCATATCTTCGAGTACCTGATTTACTCGCTCCGTCTGACCATCTGTCTGAGGATGGAAAGTTGTGCTAAATTTTAACTTAGTGCCCAATGCTGACTGTACACACTCCCAGAAGTGTGATGTGAATCGACTGTCTCTGTCTGAAATAATGGTTCGTGGGACTCCATGTGGTCTGACAATCTCCTTGAGATACAACTGAGCTAGCTGCTCCATGGAGTAGGATATCCTAATAACTAAGAAGTGGGTTGATTTAGTCAATCTGTCGACTATTACCCAGATGGCATCAAAACCATTCGTTGTTCTGGATAATCCCACTATGAAATCCACAGAAATATCCTCCCACTTCCATTCTGGGATCTGGATAGGCTGCAGAACTCCTCCTGGTCTCTGATGTTCTGCCTTGACCCTCTGGCAGGTCAGACAGGTACTGACATATCTAGCGATGTCTCTTTTCATCCCCGGCCACCAAAAATATTTCTTTAGGTCTTGGTACAACTTGGTGGAGCCAGGATGCATCACATAAGGAGTCCTGTGAGCCTCGTCTAGGATCTTCCTGCGTAGTTCCTCCTGATCCGGAACGCATAGTCTGTCACTGAAATATAATGCCCACTTTCGGACACTCTGAACTCTCCACTTTCTGATTCTGCTAACCCTTGCTTGATTTTCTGAGTTTCAGGGTCCTGCTCCTGAGCTATCTGGATGTCACCAAGCAAAGTGGATTCTAACGTCATAGTAGAGAGCTGTCCTACTATAAGTTCGAGACTGAAATCTATGATCTCCCTCTGTAGGGGCGGTGACATGGCGGCTAGGGATAGTAAGGTAGCACTGGACTTCCTGCTAAGTGCATCTGCCACCTTATTGGCTTTTCCTGGATGGTAGAGGATATCTATATCGTAGTCCTTGACCAGTTCGAGCCATCTGCGCTGTCGCATATTCAGATCCTTCTGAGTGAAGAAGTACTTCAAACTCTGATGATCTGTATACACTCTACACTGAGCTCCATACAAGTAATGTCTCCAAATTTTGAGGGCGAACACAACTGCTGCAAGCTCAAGATCATGAGTAGGATAGTTCCTCTCATAGTCTTTGAGTTGTCTGGAGGCATAGGCGATCACCTTACCATTTTGCATCAGTACTACTCCTAGTCCCAATTTAGAGGCATCGCTGTAAATATCAAAGCTGTCTGTGTTTTCTAGTAGAGCCAGAATGGGAGCACTAGTCAATCTCCTCTTTAGCTCGCTGAAGCTGTTCTCACAGTCCTCTGTCCACTGAAATTTTTTGTTTTTTCTGGTAAGAGCTGTCAGTGGGGAGGCTATCCTGGAGAAATCCTCTACGAACTTTCTGTAATAACCTGCTAGTCCCAAAAAGCTTCTGATTTCACTGGCATTCTTGGGTCTTTTCCAGTTACTCACAGCTTCTATCTTACTGGGGTCTACCATAATACCATCCTTGGAGATGATGTGACCCAGAAAGGCTACCTGATCGAGCCAGAATTCACAGTTCATGAACTTGGCATACAGCTGGTTCTGCTGAAGGGTCTACAATACTATCTTCAGGTGTTCCGCGTGTTCTTCCTGAGTTCTGGAATAGATAAGAATGTCGTCGATGAACACGATAACAAACTTATCTAAGTATTCCCTGAATACTCTGTTCATGAGGTCCATGAAAGTAGCTGGAGCATTCGTCAAACCAAAGGGCATGACTACGAACTCATAATGTCCGTATCTAGTCCTGAAAGTCGTCTTGGGTATGTCACCTTCTTTAACTTTCACCTGGTGATATCCCGATCTGAGATCTATCTTAGAGAACACTGATGCTCCAGGAAGAGGATACCTGTTCTTAATCGTGACTTGGTTTAGTGCCCGGTAGTCTATACACAGGCGCATACTCCTGTCCTTCTTCTTCACGAACAATACAGGCGCTCCCCATGGCAAGTGACTAGAGCGTATGAAGCCCTTATCGAGCAGCTCTTGCAATTGCTCATGAAGTTCTTTCAGTTCAGCCGGAGCCATGCGATAGGGTGCTTTGGAGATGGGATTTGTACCGGGTATGAGCTCTATCTCAAATTCTATCTCTTTGTCTGGTGCTAGGCCCGGTAATTCCTCAGGAAAGACTGCTGGGTAGTCACATATGACTCGGACCTCCTCTAACTTTCGGTCCTTGTCCTGGCTGGTACTGACTACATGTGCTAAGAATCCCATACATCCTGAATCCATTAGTTTCTGTGCTTTCATAGCTGAGAGAAATTTCTTGGCCTTCCTCTTTGGTTCACCGATGAACCCAAACTGCACTCCTACTTCGGGTTGGAATACAACTCTCTGTTTACGACACTCTATGGAGGCACCATACTTCATCAGGAAGTTCATTCCCAAGATGACGTCGTAGTCAGCCATATCTAATACTATCAGATCACCAAAAAGCTCTCTGTCTGCTTTGATGATCGGCACTGCTCGGAGCCAGTGCGTGGACACCATAATCTCTCCCGAAGGTAGCGTCGTCAAGAACTGACTGCTAAGTACCTCTGGAGGTATTGCCAACTTTTCGACGAATGCCCTGGATATATAAGAATGAGTTGCCCCAGTATCGAATAAGACAGTTGCACTTTGCTGTAAAATACTAATCTGACCTGTAACAACTGTCGAGGCATTCGCTAAGTCCTCTCTGGTGAGTGAGTAGATCCTCGCATTCGTCATGGTTGAGGGTGTAACACCCATAGGGTGCATAGCAAGATTTTACATATTTTTTTTTATCATGAATAGAAATAGGCCTTATGTGTAAACTTGCAAAAATAATAAAAAAATAGAACCAAAAAGAGATGACCAAGGTTTGAACCTTGGATCTTTTACTAGATACATGTATGTGTTAACCAATAGACCAAGAGAAGTTATTGTTAGAGAGAAAAGTGACAATATAGTTAAGAGTAAGAAAAGAGCTTCTTTCATTTAGAAGGAGAAGTTAGATTAGACTTCTTCCTCTCAAAAGAAAAGAGGATTCTTGCTTCCTCTTTTCATTAAAGGAGAAGTAAAAGAAAGGAGAAGGAAAAGTGCATTTTCCCTTCCTCCTCTAATGAAGAATGAAAGGGGAAATTAAAGAAGAGATTTCATTTTCTCCTCTTCCTTCTCCCTCCTTCTCTTCACCGTGACCAAACCTTCTCCCCACCTCCATTGCCGAAACCCAAAAACAAAGGAGGACTCCTCTTTAGGAAGGCTCCACAATCAAGATTACTTCCCTAAGGAAATCAAACACAAGGATGTAAGTATCCCCTCACCTGTGGTACAAGTCGCTTACGAAATTTCCGTGAGGTTAGAATGCTTAAAAATAAAAATAAAAGAAAGAAACCTATGCTCATGGATCTCATTATGTTATGATATGAACTTAGTTAAAGATTTATGTTGGATGTTGTTTAAAGCATGATCTTCTTCTTTATATGTTTCGGCCATGAATATTTTAGGGCTTCAAGAAGCTCAAAACCTAATCTAACATGCTTATAGATTCCTTTATGATAAGATATGAACTTGACTAAGTTTTCATGTTTGTATCTTGCTTGGAAACTTAATTTCATTTCCTTGAAGTTTCGGCCATGATGGATCTAGGGTTTCAAGAAGCTCAAAACCTAATCTAACATGCTTATAGATTCCTTTAGGATAGGATATGAACTTGACTAAGTATTCATGCTTGTATGTTGCTTGGAAATTTTATTTTCCTTTATTGTGAAGTTTCGGCCATGATGGATCTAGGGTTTCAAGAAGCTCAAAACCTAATTTAACTTGCTTATAGATTCCTTTATGATAGGATATGAACTTGACTAAGTATTCATGCTTGTATGTTGCTTGGAAATTTTATTTTCCTTTATGTAAAGGTTCGGCCATGATGGATCTAGGGTTTCAAGAAGCTCAAAACCTAATCTAACATGCTTATAGATTCCTTTATGATAAGATATGAACTTGACTAAGTATTCATGTTTGTATGTTGCTTGGAAGTTTTATTTCTTTTATTGTGAAGTTTCGGCCATGATGGATTTAGGGTTTCAAGAAGCTCAAAACCTAATCTAACATGCTTATAGGTTCCTTTATGATAAGATATGAACTTGACTAAGTATTCATGTTTGTATGTTGCTTGGAAGTTTTATTTCCTTTCCTTGAAGTTTCGGCCATGATAGATTTTAGGGTTCCAAGAAGTTTAAATTTAAAGCCTAGCATGCACATGAATCTTCTTATGATATGATATGAATGCAATTCAATATTCATGCTTGTATGTTGTTAGAGCTTACTTTTTTTCCTTTCATGAAACTTTCGGCCATGACTATATTCTAGGGTTCAAGGAAGTTTAAATTTAAACTTAGAAAGCTCATGGATCCCCTTATGATATGATATGGAGTTAGTTTGGTATTCTTATGCTTGTATAAAACTTAGTTCATGTTCTTAAAAGGTTCGGCCACAACTAAGTTAAAAGACCTAGGGAGCTTAGAACCTAAACCTCTTATGTTCATGATATTTTGTAGTTTATGATCTGAGATTCATCTAAGGTTCACAAACTTATATGATGTTGTAATCTAGAACCAAGCATGGTGACTTTCGGCCACTATATGGAATTAGAGTTAGAGACCCAATTATGATTTTTATTCTAAGTGTCTCACCTACTAGTATATGAATTAGGAGATGCTAGTAAATGTTTCCCCATGTATGATTATGTTTCTATGATGCATTATATGCTCATTTAAGTATGCTTATGAACCATGCATGATGATGACTTTTATGATGTGTTTTATGCTTAGGTATGCATGCTTTATGATAAGACAAGTAACATGCCTATTTATGTATGCTTATGAACCATGCATGAAATGATTCCTATGATGGCTATGTTGGTATCAAGTATGTATGATTTCAAATATGTTGCATGCTCAATTATGTAAGCTTATGAACCAGGCATGAAAATGATTTTTATGATGGATATGTGCCCAAGTATGCATGCCTTATGATATGATAAGAAAATGGCTAAGAGTTGCTTCCCTTAAGTTGGGATTAAGAGCACTCTTCATGTTAAGACAAGAGCATGACATTTATGTTGATATGATATGACAGTTATGATGATATGATATGCATGCCATGTATTTTACTTTGTATGGTTTGTACCAAGGGTGAGCTCCATAAGCGCCCCTAGGCCGACGGACTATGAACGGGTCTAGTAAAAAGAGATGGGCTCCTTAGTACGCCCCTAGGCCGACGGACTATGAACGGGTCTAGATCCCTAGTAGGTTCGGGGCTAGCTACCTTGTCCTAGGGATTGCGCGCATTTATGTATGTATGTGGTACAAGCCGGGCCCTCATGATGATGATATTATGTTTAAGTATTAAAAAGATATGTTTAAAGACATCTTGCACTTGACATGGCATATGTTTTAAAAAGACATTCTGCATGATACACCCATTCATGATATGATATGTTTCGTTTTTATGAATTATATGACATGATGTTATGCCATACTCTTATGACTTATAGGACATGATGTTATGAGATGTTTTGTTTAGGATTCATACGACCTGATGATATTTTATGCTTCTATGGTTCACACTACATGATTCCTTTATTTATGACATGTTAGAGTATGATGTTTCTTAATGATATGATATGATAGGAGGCTATGTTCACATGATATAATGTTAGATGATTATGTCTCAATTGATTGTATGCTTATATGACTATGCTATGAGATATGGTTTTTGTGAGTAGGAAAGGATCTTACTGAGCATGTGTGCTCATAGCTTACTTTCCTTGTACCACAGATAAAGGCAAGGAATGGATGATCTAAGGGAGCTGCAGGAGAGGCAAGGAGATGTGTGTGGTAGTGGCTCGGCTAAGACAAATAAAGACCTGCTATGTTATTTTTGTTATGTCTGACATGAACCCAGTGTATTATGCTACATTCCAGTATAACTTCATGACATTTCCGCTGCTTTATGTTACTAAAAAGAAATTTTAAATATGCATGTGTATCCTGGAATAGTTAAGTAAGTAAGTAGCCCCGTCCCTTTTAGTAGCAGGGAGGGCGGGCGTTACAGAGGGGGCTTCTAATCTGCCCTGGCTGATGGATGGTTCGTCTAAAGTAGCCTGCATCTGGTGTAACTGGGCTGGCTTGACTTCGTACTGAATCGGCTGTGGTGGAGGCAAGCTGGTCTTGTTTGGGCATTGTTTAGGCATATGCCCTTCCTGGCCACATTCGAAACATCCCCGAGTGCCCTTGCGACAAACTCCTGGGTGAAATTTTCCACAAGTGGAACACTTGGGATAGCTGGGTTGTTTACTAGCTGGTCCTCTTTTTGGGTAACTCCCTGGTTTACGTTTGTTGCTGGAGTTCCCTTTCCAGTTAGAGCCGTGGGAGCTTTGGCCCTGGTGTTTCTGAGTACCTGAGCCTCCTTGGCCTTTCGACTCTGAGAGGACTTGCTTCTGCTGCTTGATACTGTTTCTGGTAATGCTCGGTGGTTAAAGCACTGCTCACTAGTTCTTCTGTGGTTTGCGGCCTACGGACACCGCTGGCCACATTCATTGCTATTTCCGGCCTTAACATCTTGAGCATCAACCTGACTCGTTCCCTTTCAATGCTGACTAGTTCTGGGCATAGACGAGCCAGTCTGTTGAATTTCCTCACAGCCTCCTCAACTGAAAGGTTGCCCTGACGAAACTCAGTGAACTCATCGTAGTGGCGGTTTGTGACCCGCATGTGAAAGAACTCCTCGAAGAATTCCTTTTCGAAGTCAGCCCATGTCATCTTATTCACTGGGCGCTTCGCTTTAACTTTCTCCCACCACATACGTACGTCTCCTGTCAGACAGAAGCTCCATCGTACTCTCTAGTGTTTTGAACCAGGCTTGAGCATCCCATGGTTCACTGGTGCCTGAGAAATTCTCCGGCTTGACTTTCTGCCACTGGATCAGATAGGCTTCTCTCTGTGTCCCCGGTGCTGGGGCCACTGGTGCTACAGGTTGGACTGGTGGAACCTCTATCACTACTGGAATTGCCAAGTTAGGCTCTGGAGTGACATTGGGAGTGTTCTGCTGGTTAGCCCTTAAAGTGGTTATCTCCTGTTGCTGTTCAGCTAATTGCTGCTGTAACTGAGCCACTACTGCTGTAAGGTCTGGAGGAGGCACTAAACTTCCTGCCTCGTGCTGGGGCTCAATGGCTGGTGCCCTTCTAGCTGGACATCCTCGTGCCATTTCTAGAGACATAGAGGACATACATAACTAATACAATCATAATTGTGTAATTACTGTTATCATGTTAAATACAATCATAAACAAATATGCTTTAGTTATCTCTAAACATGAAACAAGAAACATAAGTAAAGTGAGAGATGTTCTTACTTAGAAGCTGCAGGTTCAATGCTGATGTGTGTGTAGGAAGTATGGAACTTGCTCTGATACCACTCTGTAACGCCCCGCCTTCTACTGGCTAAGCTGTAAGGCCGGGGGTTACATTATGTTGTTGCTAACTATTCTCTGTAGGAAGGAAAAGTGCATTTTCCCATCCTCCTCTCATGAAGAATAAAAGGGGAAATTAAAGAAGAGATTTCATTTTCTCCTCTTCCTTCTCCTTCCTTCTCTTCACCGTGACCAAACCTTCTCCCCACCTCCATTGCCGAAACCCAAAAACAAAGGAGGACTCCTCTTTAGGAAGGCTCCACAATCAAGATTACTTCCCTAAGGAAATCAAACACAAGGATGTAAGTATCTCCTCACCTGTGATACAAGTTGCTTACGAAATTTCCGTGAGGTTAGAATGCTTAAAATAAAAATAAAAAAAGAGAAACCTATGCTCATGGATCTCATTATGTTATGATATGAACTTAGCTAAAGATTTATGTTGGATGTTGTTTAAAGCATGATCTTTTCTTTATATGTTTCGGCCATGAATATTTTAGGGCTTCAAGAAGCTCCAAAACCTAATCTAACATGCTCATAGGTTTTGGAGCTTCTTGATTAGGTTTTGGAGCTTCTTAGGTCTATGGCATCGTACATAGTTCACTAGTTCATGGCATTTATCATACTAAGGTGCGGAATAATAAAATGTTAGAGAGTTTTAATGCTCAAAACAAAACTTGCTGGATCCCTAAGATCTTTATTCCAAGTTCCTGCCCACACACATCTTTGTAGCATTGTCCTCCAGCCTCCGCTAATCCGTCCTTCCTTTACCTTTATCTGCAGTATAAGGAAAAGAAGTATCCGTAAGCTCGAGAGCTTAGTAAGAAACCATCTATCTCACAAAACATGCATACGATGCAATTTATGCTTTTAAAACATGCTATTTGAAATATATGCTGAACATGTTAAAGCATGACATACTAAATTTACTAACATGTATACTAAAACACGTCATCAAACTAATCATGGAATATCATAAGGAAAGGGCTAAACTGAAACATAAACTGAGCTGCACTGAACTAAGCTAATGCTGAATTTAAATCATATTCACATAACTGTCGTGAGTTTTTGAAAGCTATTTATCATAAATAGGTAAAAACTAATCATACTACTGATGGGCCCAGCGGCTGTACTTGCTATGCGCGCATCTCTAACTAGACCCGGGGTTGCAAGTCCCGAATTTAGTAGAGTTACTAGGTTATCTAAACCTAGGGACGACTATGGGAGTCCAACCCAAGGACAACTGAAGTCCAGTACAGTGCCACTGAAAAGTAAAATACTGATTTGTAGTTAATATACCTTATCTTGCTCTTACTAGGTTATCTGAACCTAGAGGCGACTGTGGGAGCCCACCCATTGGACCGTAGTCCCATAAAATCTGTAACAAGACTAATATGCTATTTTAAATGCTTCTATTGCATTTATTGAGCTATTAAAATGCCTACTGTAGTATTTTACTGATCTAAACATTCTGTCAAATACTTGGTGTGCACTAAACCACACCCTTCATTCTAAAAATCTGCACACAACTAAACTAATGCAGAAAAAATATGCGAATAGCTACATATACTGCAGGTGAGGGGTTTCTTACATCCTGCACTAGTTTTCCTTACAATCTGATCGCTAGGTTTCCGGTGGAGAAGATCCCTTCGTCGATCTCCTCGCGTCTATGTGCTCTTCTCTCGGAGAGGAGTGTTCTCGTGCCTTTGATGTTGCCGGAAGATACTCCTATGGCCCTAGGGATGGAACCCTAGGTTCTTCCTTGGGCTTGGGCGCCGAGAGGTGATGAAGGGAGAGGGGTCGGCGGGTGAGGGTTTGAGGGAGAGAAAACTATCGATCAAAAATAATCAATCCCCATTTAAATATCCTATTTATATTAAGTGATTAATTTCACCCCAACTCAACCTCAAATATAATTGTTTCCCTCTTCTTTCAGCACACCCCTGCTGGGGCCACATGGTTACTAAGTCATCCATAAGGCATAGAATTCGCTAGGTCTCGGGTTCGATTCCTACTTAAGTTGTTTTACGGTTTTATTTATTTTTGCTACTTCCGCTACTCCAAAAATTCCGTAAAAATATTCTAAAATTCCATAAAAATCATAGACTATTTCTAAAATTGATTTGAGAATTTTCGAACGTTACAGTAGTATACCTCTTAGGAAAGGATGCAATCTACATCACCCATTTTGAAATGAATGGATGAGATCTAATTGAACCAAGAGGTTTTTATACCCTTTCATATGTATAAATAAAGTCCCTCACATACTCATTCATTCATTCACTCGCTTCCTTCCACTCAAAGCAAACATTGCATTTTTGCATTGGAGAGTTCAAGAAGCTTCCTTGATTCGGAGGTCTTGCAATTTGCAGTGCTGTTATCACAAGATAAAAGTCGTTGTATCTTGGGAGATGATTGCCGTATTCCGTGAGCATCCTATGCGGGGCAAATTCATCTTAAAGAGATAGAGCCTGACTCTAGCATCGACTTAGCCGGAAACGGTGACATACCATCATTCTGCCTTCACTCGGTTTGCATCAGTAATAATGTACCCAACAATGAATACATGGATTCATTGTAGATTTGGCGACAAATCTATAGATTCATCTCCAATTTTTCACAAATCTATAAATTCGCGCATAAAATGGTTATTTTTTTTAAAACATGAATATGTCCGAAGTCGGTTGATGGAATTAGAGAGCTTGAGATGATATAAAAATAGTTCCTATGTGCTCCTCTACACTATAAAAAGAAAGGTTTTTGCGATCAATTTTGTAATCAATTTAAAAAAAAATTGTTGAAAAAAAATTTCTCGCAAAAAAGACGTCCCCAAATTTTACGACACAAATAAGATATTCATCATAAATTTTGAGACAAATTTTATTTTTATCAAAAAATTAGTTTGGAACATTGCAAAATTTAGAAACATTGATCTGCAACGAATTTTTTTATTACAGATTTTCCAATAAATTTTCAAATTTGTTACTAATTTTTGTGATGAATTTTGAAATTTGTCACCGAATTCTATGACGAACCACAAAATTCGTTGCCGAAATTGCGACGAATCTTGAAAATTATCTCTCAATCTATGATGAATTTAGGGATTTATCGCAAAAATTTATGACGAATCTAAAAATTCATCGCAGAATCTATGACAAATTTATAAATTCATCGTAAATTTCTATGACAAATCTAGAAATTCCTCATTGAAATCTATGACGAATCTCGAAATTCATCATAGAATCTACAATGAATTTCTAGATTCATCACAGAAATTTCTAATGAATTTATAAATTTGTCGAAGATTCTGCGATGAATACCTAACTTCATCGCAGATTCTACGACGTATTTAGAAATCCATCACAGATTTCTATGATAAATTTAAGAATTCATCACAGATTTTGTCACAGGTTTTTTTGATACATTACGATTGATTTGTGATGAAAAATTTGTATCACAAAAGTAAAATACATATTTAGAAATAACTATTTTCTGCATTAAATCTACTTAATACAAACATATCTATCAAACTATACATCAAATCCATACACATACTATCAAACACAGCATATCTAATAAAATAAAACTATACATTAAATCAGATCACCATTCATATATCAAATCCTAACATCACAAAATGTCTAATAGTCATACAATCCAAACATTTCATACATCGAATCTAAACATCACAAAATATCTAATATCCATACAATCCATATAATCTAAACATCACAAGAAGTTTTTAAACAATCCATACATCAACAAATATCTAATATCCATACAATCCATACTATCTAAACATCACAAGAAGTTTTAAAAAATCCATACATCAACAAATATCTAATATACATACATCACCAAATCATAATGTTTTCCCAAAATAAGCACTTTCTTCTCCATCTTCGAATATCATTTTTTTTCCTGCATCAAAAGTAAAAATACAAACAATATCATTGATTACAAGAAAGAAATTACTATATATGAATATAAAAATGAATACTTCTCTGGCATTGATTTCCATTTTATCTCACCAATCCTATTTGAAACAAATTAACAATATTAACACACAAAAAACAAAAAAGAAGCATTTTCAATCAAATAATTAATGTTCAAAAAGACTAATTATGAGATAAATAATATTCATACAAGAAGATCCATCACCGACATCATCGTCCTCGCCACCATTGTCATTGAAATTGGAAGGAATATGAGTTTAAGCATAATTTAACTGAAGATTTCTCATAATAAAATCTTATTGTTGGCGCATAGCTCTGATTTCTTCATATCTAGCTCTCATTTCTACATCTCTAGCTCTTGTTTCTTCATCTCTTTCTAATATTATGCCCTTCAAATGTGAAACCTATTCAGTCAAGGTATTGGTCTGAGTCATGACTGTTATTGGGGTGGAAAAGGATTTACAGGAAATTCTATGATTTTTGCTTAAATAACTCATTACCAATATCCATCCTTGTCCTCCACAAGCCTCCAGCCATAAATTTAAATTATTACCAATAGATGACTCAATTTTCTCACTAGCACTTGAACTCCTCTGTGGTATCTCAAGCTCATCATATTTTTCCTATATTGTAATAACAAAATTAAAATAAAGTTATTGTAACAATAATTTAGAAACACATACTTTTAATTACTCCAAACCTTTATTGCTTTAGCTCAAATCTCGTTCCAAGACTTGTCTTTTTTTTTTGTAAAAGTTTTGGCGGAAGTTTCTATGAATGAAGGTTCCTTCCCCATATATTGGTCTAAAAAAAATATGAATAGAAATAATGAAATTGTCACAGATTAAAAAATTATTGGGAGTGTTAAAAAATTATTAGGAGAGTTAAAAATTTACCATTCTGCATCAATGCTCATTGATATTAATTGAACCTCCCGCATATGTCATAGATAAGTCTCTAGAATTATAAGATTGATATAATCTATTCTATTGACTTCGTTGTTACTTTTGTTGGTTGCCCAAAAATTATTGATCTTAGTCTAATTATCCTCTGTAATACAAAGTATCTTTTTCTCCCTTTGTTTAACATGATTCAGCGTAAGGCGAATGTGATGCCATATTTTTTCTTGAAAATTTTCTTAATTTCGAATTCATATATAGGGTCCCAATTGCATGCCCGCTGAATAGATGTAACGACCCAATTTTCCCTATTTCAAGTTCTAAAAGTCCATAAAAATATTTGGAAATGCTTTTAAAATATTCTAGAGATATTTAGGAATTTTTAGAGTATTTTTACGTAATTTTTGGAGGTCGTTTGGTAGGGTTACAAAAAGAAAAGAAGTTGTGACAAAAACCGTTGAAGGTGAGACTCGAACCCAAGACCTCCGGCTGAAACCGACCTAATCGGACGCAGCCAACCAACTGGGCTACGCGTGATTTGTTAATAAGTATGAAGCGGATATATATGAGTCATAGTAAAGGGCAAAGTTAAACCTAGGTTATAAAAGGGATAAGTTAAGGGGAGAAGGGGATTATTTTCCCGTGACCTAATCTCGCGATCCCTTCCTCTCCCGCGGCGTCAGCTTCCTCTTGGGTGAAATCGCAGCTGCCGCTCGGGCTTCGCCTCCGGCGGTCGGACAAGGACACTACCGTGAGCTCCTCTTGGACCCGAGCTTCTCTCGTCGAAGGGAGCACGGGGACACAAAGGAACGCCGAGATTTGAAGCGAGCCGAAACCCTAGAGGCCTCTTCTCCGATTGTAAGTCCAAGGAAGCAAGTAAGTACTACTCACCTGCGGTAGGAGTTGCTCTGATCTTTCGGTTTCGTTCCTTGTTTCCCGAGTTTCTTGAATCCGAACCATGCTATGAAGATTTTGGCTTTTGGGTGTTCTGCCGTGGGCTTCACAGAGATTCCAAGAACTAGTTTTTTTGTTTGATTGAGCATGTAGTATTGTTTGTGCCGAATCTAAGCTTGCAGGAGATCAAGTTTTTGTTTCTCCTTGTTCTTGTTGAACCTGCCGTGGCCTTTAGGAAGGAAAAAGGGTGTAGTGGATTTAACCTTGATTAATGATGCCTTTATTTCCTACCATTGGGATTGCAACTGGATCGTGTAGCTTGACAGTATGTCTAATTTGCATCAGATGGATTTTCATTGAGTTTCATTTTAGTTTCCAACCATCTATGCTAGTTCAACATCTTTTGAGATTCATATGGTTTCGGATTAGCAGGTTTTTAGAATTTCCTGCACCAAGAGACACTCTATGTTAGCTTTCCATTAGAATTTGACATGCTCAGCTTCTTTGTTTGAATATGCATGCTAGTTACTGTACTGTGCAGAACAATATGCTAAGTTCCTTTAAACCTTGCTGTGTAGGAATTCTATGCTGTTGCCATGCTATTTCTGTGTATTTCAGTTGAGATACCATGACTTAGGTTGCTGGAATTAGCTTCCCTTCCATGCTACTATCATGTTTTAGAATTTCTGAAGCTATGTTCTTTTGGAAATGGTTTAGGATTAAAAGCACACCAAAAGCTTAATTAAATTCCAAGGCATTTTTAATATCAGAATAAGAAAGATAACAAGAAAAAAAAAACAAGAGGCTAGTACCCGACATCCAAGAGCTTGTCGTTAAACAAATCCAGGTGACCATTTCCGAGGTCTTGGCTCTGGTAGACCGAGGTCTGCTCTTTTAGGATTGGTGGCTCGCAACCCCAACCTATTAGGGAACGCGCATGAGATGGTACTAAGCCTGGGCCCAAGAAAAGAAAACCAAATAAAAGAAAAGTTAAGAAAGAAAGAAAGAAAGAAGAAGTGAGTAAAAGATAGGAATTAAAAGATTAATTTCTAACACAAGGATATAAGAAATGAAACAGGTTACATGCTTAGAATAAATAAAAAGTTAGTTGCTGAAATTCTGAGCTTATAGTATTAATTTCTTGTTATCCTGCTAGTTAGTGAGTATGACTTGTATCCAATTTATTTTCTGTATACCATAAGCACATGCAGATTTCTTTAGTATTTCAATTTCAGTACTTTTGCATTACATTTATGCATTGCAAGTTTTGTGAGATAGATTAGTACTTACTAAGCGTTTTCGCTTATAGATCTTTTCTCTTTTTTTTTTCCTCCTACCGCAGATAAAGGAAAAGCTAAAGTATATGAAGGAAGGCGACAAGGAGATGCGTGATGGATGTGTGTGATGTTGAACTCTGGAAGCTTGGGACATTGTCAATAATATAATTAGACTTTTTCCTTGTCATTGGATATACAGTTAATTTAGTCTCTTTTCTTTACTGCTAAGAGTTTATTAGAGTCGTCCTTAAAATGTTAAGAGTCCCTACGAATTGATTCTTTTGCATTGCTAAAGACTAAGTTTTCTTGTATTACTGCTACTAGTATTTGGTGGATGAGTTCATTACTGTTTTCCTGTTCTGTTTCAGTTTGCATTGTTAAACTCGTATTGCCATGCATTGCTGGAAATTTTAAAGTTGGGTTGGAATTGATTGCTGGGCTGCTAATAGAGGGGACTTTGTTTGCTGTAGTGGAGTTTTATAAGCATGCAAGTGCAGATATTTTTATGTTGTCGGCTTGGTGATAAATTGCATGCTCATTTTAGCTCAAATTCTAATATGCTGTAGTTGCTGTAAATTACATGCTGTTTGTTGCCGAAATTATTTTAGTTGCTAAGAAATTGTAGTGAGAATGTTTCAATTGCAAGTATGATAGTTACTACTTCTTGCATGTATGCTAGCTGTAGACAAGTAGAGGTATTAGTTTTCCAAAATTCTTCTTGATAGCCATTGCCATGTATGCTTAATATGAGGTGTAGCAAGAACTAAAATCGGTAATGGAATTTTATGCTAAAATTTCCTTTCCACAGAATTTTCTTTTTTATATTACTGATGTTAGAGTAAGTAATACCAGTTCAGTAGAGTTAGTAATTAAGTAGCGGTCACCCTCAGAGTAGTAGTAAGGAGGGTGGTCGTTACAGTTGGTATCAGAGCAGTTCCCATTCTTCAGTATCACACACTCATCAGCATCATCCTTGCTGTCTCCAAGTAAGAAAGTATTTAAATCCCTTTCTTATTTCTGCTTTCCTTATTTTTACTGCAGTATAGAGTACTTTCCTTTTTGAGTACTAAAGTAAGATAAAAGATTTAGTTTCCCTTTTCTTTATTCATATTTAAGTATGATTAGAAGGGTTAAAGTAAGATATCAAGCCTTTACCTTGCATAATTAGATGGCAAGAAGAGGACGTCCCCGTGCTACTCACACTGAGGAACCAGTTCAAGGGAACGAAGTGCCTGGGACAACTGAGCCCAACCTTTCTGAAGTAGTTGCTCAGCTCCAGTGGCAAGTAGCAGAGCAGCAGCAAGTGATTGCCAATCTGATGGCAAACCAGCCAGCAGTTCCTCCCCCTCCTCCAGCTATCACTGTAGAGGCTCCAGTGGTAACTGAGACTCCACCAGCTACGCAGGGAGCCATCACAGCACCTCAGAGACCAGAAGCTTATCTTATACAGTGGCTGAAACTGAAACCAGAGAGCTTCTCAGGCACGACTGAGCCCTGGGATGCCCAGGCTTGGTTTAAAACACTAGAGAGCACTATGGAGCTTCTTGACTGGCCAGAAGTCGAGAAGGTCAAGTGCGCCTCTTTCTGCCTGTCTGGAGATGCTCGTATGTGGTGGGAGAGGATAAAGACCAAGAGAGCAGCCGATCAGATGACCTGGGCAGATTTTCAGTCAGAGTTCTATGAAGAATTCTTCCACCTGCAGATTACCAACAAGCACTACGAGGAGTTTATAGAATTCAAACAAGGTGACCTGTCAGTGGAAGAAGCAGCCAAGAAGTTCAACAGACTAGCTCGTCTCTGTCCAGAGCTAGTGAGTACAGAGAAGGAGCGAGTCAGGCTGATGCTCAGAATGCTGAAACCACAGATAGCACTGAACGTGAGCAGTGGAGCTCATCGGCCCCAGACTGGCGAAGAATTGATCAGTAGAGCATTAATTGCTGAACATTACATGAACAACATCAAAGCACAGCGAGCACAACATAAGCCAGTGAAGACAGAGGACAAGACAGCAGGAAGTCAGAAGTCACAGTCAAGTAAGCAGAACTGGAAAGGCAAAGGTAAAAGGAAGCAGTGGAACACAGGAGGTGGCCAGAAGGGAGGGCCAGCAAACAAGCAGACAAAGTTTCCTCCCTGTCCCAAATGTGGGAGAACACATCCAGGAGCCTGTCTTTTGGGTAAGACTGGATGTTACTCCTGTGGTCAGGAAGGACACATGGCTAAAGAGTGTCCTAATAAATTCAAAGCACCTCAGCCACAGCCATTGCAATATGGAGGCCAGCCTGCACAGTTGCACCACATGGGAGCGGCATTGGAGGGACCCTATATCAGTCAAGGAAGGTTAGAAGCCCCACCAGTCCCAGCCTTTGATGGTGCCAGAGTATTCTCCCTCACCAAAGAAGAAGCTGCTAGTGCCTCCACGGTCGTAACAGGTCAAGTAGTTATTTTCCAGCACGTAGCTACTGTACTATTTGACACTGGGGCGACCCATTCTTTTGTATCGATACCTTTTGCCAGTAGTTTACAGGTGCCTACAGAAAGTATGAACTCCAAGTTTCTGACAACCCTACCTTCTGGGGAAGTCATGGAATCCAATCAGTGGCTCCGAGCTGTACTGGTTAGAGTTGCAGACCGAGAACTATATGTAAATCTGATAGTTCTCGCCATGCAGGATTTCGATATCATTTTTGGTATGGATTTCCTCAGCAAGTACAGTGCCTCAGTGGACTGCCGCAGAAAGAAAGTAATTTTTAGTCCAGAAGGTGAGCCAACTTTTGAATTCATAGGAGTGCCAAGGAAGAAGACTCAGAAGCTCCTCTCATCTCTAGCAGCACACCAGATGTTAGCCAAAGGGTGTGCAGGCTTTCTTGCATACATAGTAAAGGCAGAAGAGCAGAAGGGACCCAAGCAGGAGGAGGTCCGGGTAGTATGCGAGTATCCAGAAGTATTTCCAGAAGAGCTACCAGGACTACCTCCCGACAGAGAGGTGGAATTTGAGATTGAATTGATTCCTGGAACCGGTCCAATTTCAAAAGCTCCGTATCGCATGTCTCCAGCAGAGCTGAAGGAGTTACAAGAGCAACTACAGGAGTTACTTGACAAAGGCTTCATTCGCCCTAGTCACTCACCTTGGGGAGCTCCTGTGTTGTTTGTTAAGAAGAAAGATGGAACAATGCGGATGTGCATAGATTACAGAGCTTTGAATCAAGTGACGATCAAGAACAAGTACCCTCTTCCCAGGATCGACGACTTATTTGATCAGTTAAGAGGAGCAACGGTATTCTCAAAGATAGACCTACGCTCTGGGTACCATCAGCTAAAGGTGAAAGAAAGAGATATACCCAGAGCGGCGTTCAGGACCAGATATGGACACTACGAGTTTGTGGTCATGCCTTTTGGAGTGACCAATGCGCCTGCGGTCTTCATGGACTTAATGAATAGAGTGTTCAGAGAGTATCTTGACAAATTTGTCATTGTATTCATCGATGACATTCTGGTCTATTCAAGGACCCCAGAGGAGCATGACACGCACTTGAGAATAGTGCTGCGGACTGTTCAGCAGAAGCAACTTTATGCTAAATTCTCCAAGTGCGAGTTCTGGTTAAATCAGGTGGCGTTTTTAGGTCACATAATTTCTAAAGAAGGCATTCAAGTGGATCCAGCCAAAGTGGAAGCGGTCAACAACTGGAGTAGACCCAAGAACGTCAGAGAGATCAGAAGCTTCCTTGGTTTAGCAGGGTACTACAGGAAGTTCGTGGAGGATTTTTCCAGGATAGCTTCTCCACTAACAGCCCTCACCAGAAAGAACAAGAGATTCGAATGGTCAGATAAATGTGAGCAGAGTTTTCAAGAGCTAAAGAAGAGATTGATTAGCGCTCCCATTCTGACTGTTCCACAGAGCGACAAGAGTTTCGACATCTACAGTGATGCTTCCAAGATGGGTTTAGGAGTTGTACTCATGCAAGAAGGAAAAGTCATAGCTTATGCTTCCAGACAACTCAAAGACTATGAGAAGAACTACCCTACTCATGATCTCGAGCTGGCAGCTGTAGTTTTTGCACTTAAACTCTGGCGACATTATTTGTATGGAGTCCAGTGTAGAATTTTTACAGATCATCAGAGTCTCAAGTACTTCTTCACTCAGAAGGACTTAAACATGAGACAGCGTAGGTGGCTGGAGTTGGTCAAAGATTACGACTGTGAAATTCTCTACCACCCAGGCAAAGCTAACAAAGTGGCAGATGCACTCAGCAGAAAATCTAGTGCATCACTGATGTCCTTGTCATCACTAGCCCTGCCACTACAGAAGGAGTTGTCAGATTTTGGACTTGAAATTATCGAAGGACAGCTCTCTGCATTGACCTTAGAGTCTACATTGCTTGTGGAGATACAGAGAAAGCAAAGTGAAGATCCGGATATCCAGAAGATCAAGCAGGGGATACAGAAAGAAGACAACTCAGAGTTTAGAGTGACAGATAACGGAATTCTTTATCAGGGGAGTCGCATTTGCGTGCCCAATGATGAGGAACTGAGGAAGAAGATCTTAGAGGAATCTCATAGTACAACATATTCCATGCATCCTGGTTCTTCCAAGATGTACCAAGATGTGAAACAGAGGTTTTGGTGGTCAGGACTCAAAAGAGATTTAGCTAAGTATGTCAGTACCTGCTTGACATGTCAGAGAGTCAAAGCAGAACACCAGAGACCAGGAGGAGTTCTTCAGCCTCTTCCAATACCAGAATGGAAATGGGAAGACATTTCCATGGATTTCATAACAGGTCTTCCAAGAACAACCAATGGATATGATGCGATATGGGTAATAGTAGACCGATTGACCAAGTCTGCTCACTTCCTAGCCATCAAGGTGTCCCACTCCATAGAGCGGTTGGCCCAGCTATATGTTAAAGAGGTAGTCAGACTTCATGGAGTTCCTAAATCTATCGTTTCTGATAGAGATGGGTGCTTCACCTCACACTTTTGGGAGTGCATTCAGAATGCACTAGGCACCAAACTCAAGTTCAGCACAGCTTTCCATCCACAGACTGATGGACAGACAGAGCGAGTGAATCAGATTTTAGAAGACATGCTCAGAGCTTGTGCGCTAGATTTCAAAGGAAGTTGGTGCAAGTATTTGTGCTTAGCTGAATTCGCTTACAACAATAGCTATCAGGCCACCATCAAGATGGTACCTTATGAAGCACTATATGGCAGGAAATGCAGATCACCCATATGCTGGCAAGAAGAAGGAGAGAGAAAAGAGATGGAAGCAGAGTTGGGCATTCAGACAGAGGTGATAGACGAGACTATTCAAGCAATCCAGAAAATCAGACAGAGAATCGAGACTGCCCAGAGCAGACAGAAGAGTTATGCTGATACGCGCCGTAGGCCATTGGAATTCCAAGTAGGAGATTCGGTTTTCCTCAAGGTCGCTCCTATGAAGGGAGTGATGAGATTTGGCAAGAAGGGCAAATTAAGTCCTCGCTACGTAGGACCCTATCTGATCAATTGGGAAGGTAGCTTACAAGCTGGACTTACCACAAGACATGTCAGCAATACACAATGTATTTCATGTCTCCATGCTAAAAAAGTGCCTCCGTGACTTGAGCCAAGTGATTCAGCCTCAGTCGGTGCAGATCCAAGAGGATCTTAGTTATGAGAGCAGACTTACACAGATAGTGGACAGAGCAGTTAAGAGATTGAGAAACAAAGAAGTACCACTAGTGAAGGTCGTCTGGCAGAACCAGAAGCACGAGGAAGTCACTTGGGAGCGGGAGGACAGTATGAGACAGAAGTATCCAGAGCTATTCTAAGTTCGAGGACGAACTTTTTATAAGGTATGGGAGATTGTAACGACCCAATTTTCCCTATTTCATGTTCTAAAAGTCCATAAAAATATTTGGAAATGCTTTTAAAATATTCTAGAGATTTTTAGGAATTTTTAGAGTATTTTTACGTAATTTTTGGAGGTCGTTTGGTAGGGTTACAAAAAGAAAAGAAGTTGTAACAAAAACCGTTGAAGGTGACACTCGAACCCAAGACCTCCGGCCGAAACCGACCTAATCGGACGCAGCCAACCAACTGGGCTACGCGTGATTTGTTAATAAGTATGAAGCGGATATATATGAGTCATAGTAAAGGGCAAAGTTAAACCTAGGTTATAAAAGGGATAAGTTAAGGGGAGAAGGGGATTATTTTCCCGTGACCTAATCTCGCGATCCCTTCCTCTCCCGCGGCGTCGGCTTCCTCTCGGGCGAAATCGCAGCCGCCGCTCGGGCTTCGCCTCCGGCGGTCGGACAAGGACACTGCCGTGAGCTCCTCTTGGAACCGAGCTTCTCTCGTCGAAGGGAGCACGCGGACACAAAGGAACGCCGAGATTTGAAGCGAGCCGAAACCTTAGAGGCCTCTTCTCCGATTGTAAGTCCAAGGAAGCAAGTAAGTACTACTCACCTGCGGTAGGAGTTGCTCCGATCTTTCGGTTTCGTTCCTTGTTTCCCGAGTTTCTTGAATCCGAACCATGCTATGAAGATTTTGGCTTTTGGGTGTTCTGCCGTGGGCTTCACAGAGATTCCAAGAACTAGTTTGTTTGTTTGATTGAGCATGTAGTATTGTTTGTTCCGAATCTAAGCTTGCAGGAGATCAAGTTTTTGTTTCTCCTTGTTCTTGTTGAACCTGCCGTGGCCTTTAGGAAGGAAAAAGGGTGTAGTGGATTTAACCTTGATTAATGATGCCTTTGTTTCCTACCATTGGGATTGCAACTGGATCGTGTAGCTTGACAGTATGTCTAATTTGCATCAGATGGATTTTCATTGGGTTTCATTTTAGTTTCCAACCATCTATGCTAGTTCAACATCTTTTGAGATTCATATGGTTTCGGATTAGCAGGTTTTTAGAATTTCTCGCACCAAGAGACACTCTATGTTAGCTTTCCCTTAGAATTTGACATGCTCAGCTTCTTTGTTTGAATATGCATGCTAGTTACTGTACTGTGCATAACAATATGCTAAGTTCCTTTAAACCTTGCTGTGTAGGAATTCTATGCTGTTGCCATGCTATTTCTGTGTATTTCAGTTGAGATACCATGACTTAGGTTGCTGGAATTAGCTTCCCATCCATGCTACTATCATGTTTTAGAATTTCTGAAGCTATGTTCTTTTGGAAATGGTTTAGGATTAAAAGCACACCAAAAGCTTAATTAAATGCCAAGGCATTTTTAATATCAGAATAAGAAAGATAACAAGAAAAAAAAAACAAGAGGCTAGTACCCGACATCCAAGAGCTTGTCGTTAAACAAATCCAGGTGACCATTTCCGAGGTCTTGGCCCTGGTAGACCGAGGTCTGCTCTTTTAGGATTGGTGGCTCGCAACCCCAACCTATTAGGTAACTCCTTATGTAGGGATCCATGGTGATTTCAGGTCTAAGGACTAGTAGTCATACTAATAGTCACATGAGAAAGTATATGACACTCATATAACGATCCATGATACTTTCTCATGGCGGGTCATTCAGTATACATTCTCCAATGCATACTCATGTGTCAACTTGATATCTCTATATCCATGACTTGTGAGATCAAGTCATCGAGTTGACCTACATACTAGTCTTATTGCATTAACATTGTCCCTGAATGTTAATACTCGACTAGGAATGATTAAGAGCAGTGTTCCCTATATCATCTCACTATCGATTCAACTAATCGATTGATATAGGTAAGAACCTTCTACTCAAGGACGTTATTATACTTAGTTTATTTGGCACCAATACAAGTAAGTATAATAACCAAAAACAAATGCCTTTATTTATATAAAATATGATACAATAAGTCCAAAATACAATCATCAAATGATTGACTTTAGGGCTCTAGCTAACATTAAGGCCATTAGCCTACGGTAGCTATAACCACGATTAGTGCCTAATCTGTTGTTACCACTCATAGTTAGGCTATAGTCGCAAATCCGTGAACACTTTATTGGCTTGGGTTTGATATTAAGACATCACCAATGAATTTTTTTCTTTGCTCGAGCAGAAAGAAAAGTAATGATAACATATAAATTTTAATTTCATTCTTTCTCTAATCTTACATCATAAGCACAAAAAATTATCTTAATTCTCATATGATACGGTGCATAAAAATAGGGTCCGATAAGATCAAGTAGTTTGAAATCAAGAGGACGTGACAATCAAGGACAGTTCAAAGTCAAAGGGAGGTGTCAATCAAAAGTCAAAGGGGCGTGACAATTAGTAGTTAGGAGGGGAAAGAAGAAGTTAGACCACCTTACGTCATTAGCCACATAATGCCTGATCGGGTACTGACAGATCAGGATCCCAAATTTAAAGCACAATATGTAGCTTGGAGTAACGTCTGACCTGCCCCGACTGGTCGGGTTTCCTCAGCCCTGGCCACATAGCCTGGCCTGGTACCTTCAGGGAGACAACTCTTGGGCGACCTTTCAGTGATCCAAGCGTAAAAGGTGGGACTCTCGCCCCAGCTCATCTCCCTCACCAAGACTCAAGCTAGGGGTCACACCCGAGCGGTCACCCCGATCTGTTTGTAGCTAAACCCGGTTAGAACAGAAAGCACTAGGTGACAACAATGTCAGGGAATCACAACCTCATGTCAGGAAATAACTGTCATACGTTAGGGAATATTTTAATGGTCTGTTATCATCTGCGAATGGAACCTTCTTTCAATCAATAATAAGGCAGCACGTGTCCTCCCTCACTCGATAGACCCTGACACTTGACATTCTCTGACACCAGTTAGTCTCCATAGGTATGCATTATCATATAAAAAAGGAGGTCATCTCCCTTGAGCAGGTACGCACACATTCACACTTGTCTTCTATAGTTTTTTTTCTTCGTACACTGTTCTTTTAGAGAAAAGTACTTGACTTGAGCGTCGGAGGGCCTACGCCGAGGACTTTTTCGCTGATTTCTGGTCTCTAGTGTTCTGTGTGCTTGTCTAAGTGTGCGCAGAGCCTAAATACCGTCGGTTTCATCACCGCCGTCCTGTAGTCCCATGTGGGGGTCCGTTTTCCTGGGCACATACGCTAGGTGTGTCCAAGTCGCCTCTCCATCAACACCAACGACATCTCAGCCGACCTTTATCTTGTTAGTATTAGCCCTAATACCAATTATGAGATGATTGTAAAGAGCTCCTTTTGTATCATATTTCATTATTAATAAAGACAAAGTTGGTTATATATTTACTTTAATTAGTGTCGAATAAATAAATATAATAATATCCTATAATAGGAGGTTCTAATCTACAACATATTAATTGGTTAAATTGATAGTGAGATATTGTAGATATACATAGAACACTACTCTTAACTATTCCTAATCAAGTATTAATATGCAAGGATAATATTAATGCATTGAGACTACCATATAGGTCAACGGATGACTTAATCTCACAAGTCACGGATATGAGATATCAGGTTGATACATGAGAATATATACTGAATGACCCGCGATGAGAATGTGTCATAGATCATTATATGAGTATCATGAACATTCTCATGTGATTATTAGTATGAATAGTCCTTAGACCTGAAGTCACTACGGTTCCCTACATAAGGAGTTTTATACTTTGGTATCGATAAACGTCACCCGTAATAGGGTGGACCATAAAGTTGATCACTGGGTATATAATAAGTTATACTGAGGGGTGTGAGTGATGTAGATGGGATCTATCCCTTCCATATAACGGAAGTGATATCTGTGGGCTTGATTAGTAGGACACAAGAATACGTGGTCATGCTTAAATGAATCAATATGTGATATTGAGTTTATTTGATTGAGTCTGTCTACTTAGAGATTAATAAACACAAAGATTGATAAGAGGATGACACGGTCTATCATTGATCAATCTAGATATCAAGAATAGAAGGATTGAATCATACAAGATAATAGTCACGGAAAGATTAAGTCGGATCTCGACATTCTCGTCACTTGGGTAGCAATGATATCTTGCTAGATGTCACTCATTGCTTATGTATCTAAATATTGATTTAGATACATTACCAATGTTATGAGAATCTATTGGGTCATACATAAAACAGTCAATGGAGATAGATTCATATGATGGATCATTGAATTAAATCTAATTCAAATTAGACTCATTGAGTTAGTGTCAATTGAATTTAACTATTGAATTGAGTCCAATTTGAATTAGACTCATTAAGTCAATTGGATTGATGATTAATGAGTTAGACTCCTTAAGTGATTTCATGAATTTGAATTCATGAAGAAAGAGGAGTGTACAACTTGAATTACTCATGCATTGGATGCATTAGATAAAGAGTGAACAATTTGAATTACTCATGCATTAGATGCATTGGATTCATTAGATGAAGACAAATATTAATGTCAATTAAGGCAATTGACATGAAGGCATAAGGCAATTTCGTGAATCTATAAAAAGGGGTTTTTGGATTCATTTTGATGAGGAGTTTTTGGTGTTCTTGCTCTTCTTCCTCCTCCTTTCTTCACTTGGCCGAAACTTCTAAGAAGGGTTGCTAGCTCAACCTTGGTTATTTCATTCTCCACCTTGTGAGGTTGTGAGACAAATAAGGCTTGTTCATGTGGATACCATAGAGTCATGACCACTTGATCGCGCTAAGATCAACATCTAAAGAAACGCTTCTATCGGAATTGTAAAGGGCTCACAACAAAGGTATAACTCCTTTTTCTTGTAGAAACTTAGTATGTCGTTTTCCTTCGCATGGATCTTCTGGGAGAAACTAGATATTTTCTGCTACGCTTTACCATGTTTAGCGCCCTAGGTCCTTACACGTTTGACTCAGATTTCGGATAGGATCAATTTGGCGTCGTTTGTGAGAATTTCCTTCACCCATTTTGGAATGTGACGATGGAGGAGACCGAAAGAATCAACGTGACCATGACAGTAGGAGAGTACGAACTGTTCAAGGAGGCCAAGAGGCGAGCAGTTCCTAAAAACACACCACTGCTTCACACCCACACAAGATGCCCTCAATTTCCAAGGACCATACCCGCTTCTCAAACAGGGGGTCTAAAAGAAAACAGTTTGAGGATTTCCCTTAAGCCTTCTATCGCGAGCCCTGCCCAGACTATTATAACAAGGGCCTAAACTATTATAATAAGAAAGAGCAACTACACGCCTCCATGGCCAAGAGTTCCCCGCCCAGAGGTTCGAAGAAGGGAAAGCCATAGTCCTCCGAGAAGAGCCGAAGGTGATGCTCGAGGAACAGGTGCCCTTCTCTCTATGGGTACTCGAGGAAAAGCTACCGAAGGGGTACAAGCCCCCAACTATTGGAGAATATAATGGTAGCAAAGATCCAGAAGATCATCTCCAAAAATTTCAGAACGCTGCGTTGCTGCACCAATACAACGATGTCATCAAGTGCCGAGTGTTCTTAAACATTCTGTCTAGCTCGACACAAAAACGGTTCGATGGATTGCCGAATGGGTCCATCACCTGTTTTCGAGACTTCAAGATCATTTTTCTGCACCATTTCGCCAGTAGTATGAAGTATCAGAAGGCAGATCACTATCTCTTCATCCTCAAGTAAGGGTCCGCAGAACCCTTGAGAAGCTATATCAAACGCTTCAACCAGGTAGCCCAAGACGTCTCGTCTGCTACCTCAGAGATCTTGATGAGCATCTTCTCCCATGGTCTGGTGGAGGGGGAGTTCTTTCGGGCTCTCATCCGAAAGCCAGTAAAGAATTTTGATGAGATGCTGGGGAAGGCAGCTAGCTACATTATTGTAGAAGAAGCCCAGGTAGCTCGGCGGAAAGCAGACAAGGCGCCTACTCCTGCCAACAAATCAGAGAAAAGACCATCCTAACCTCCAGCTCTACCCTTTCCCTGCTCCAAGGATGCTCGACCAGGATTTCTACCTAATTAGGACTCCAAGGTGGTGCAACGGGTAGAAGCTGTCCAAGCCCCCAGACCCGGTCAGTGGGGGCCCGACTATTGCACTTACTACAGGTCCCACACCCATTCCATTGGAGATTACGTCCAGTTCTCCCATGACTCTCAGTGTGCAACTGAACTGGGCCTGCCTCCACCCGAGATCGCGCCCAAGATTCAGAGGTTGCTGGCCAGCCAGCCTACCGCCACAAGTCAATCAGGTAAATCCTATCCGAAAATACAGGTTAAGGAAGCTAGCAGCAAGGTCGGGATAAGGAGCAAGTGGAATCCCTAGAGGAAGAGAACAGGGGAAATATTGTCATCCGGGAGATTGACATGATCTCTGGAAGACCTACTGATGGAGACTCCATCCGAGCCCGAAAATCTCATGAACACCACTTAGAGATACATACGGTAGGCAGTCGGGAACAAGTTGCAGGGCTCATAATCAATTTCGGGCTGCAAGACCTGGAGGGATTGGAGCTCCCTCATGATGATGCCTTAATAATCAAAGTCGTCATCGCTAACAACCATGTGACCAGGGTTTTCATTGACACCAAAAGCTCTGTCAACATGCTATTCAAGAATGCATTCGAGGGTATGCAGATCTGTTAGTTAGAGCCCTAGAGCCAATCATTTGATGATTGTTGTATGGACTCATTGTATCATATTCGTGTATATATGAATAAAGGCATTTGTTTTTGGTTATTATACTTACTCGTATTGGTGCCAAATAACTAAGTATAATAGCGTCCTTGAGTAGAGGATTCTTACCTATATCAATCGGTTAGTTGAACCGATAGTGAGATGATATAGGGAATACTACTCTTAATCATTCCTAGTCGAGTATTAACATTCAGGGACAATGTTAATGCGACGAGACTAGCATGTAGGTCAACTCGATGACTTGATCTCATAATTTATGGATATGCAGATATCAAGTTGACACATGGGTATGCATTGGAGAATGTATACTGAATGACCTGCCATGAGAAAGTATCATGGATCGTTATATGAGTGTCATATACTTTCTCATGTGGCTATTAGTATGACTACTAGTCCTTGGACCTGAAATCACCATGGATCCTTACATAAGGAGTTACGTACTTTGGTTTCGTCAAACGTCACCCGTAATTGGGTGGACTATAAAGGTGATTACTGGGTATGTAACGAATTATGCAGAGGGATGTGAGTGATGTAGATGAGATCTATCTGTTGGTTGCTACTCGGAAAACCTAACAGTTCAACTGTACAAAAATTTTGTACAAAGGTCTGAACCTTTTCCTAGCTACTATGTGTTCTTTTAAATTAAACTTGGATCGCCTGCGGAACTTTACACGTTTGATCCAAAGTTTAATTTATTTGTTCTTTTAGGTTTAGACTTGGATCTCCTGCGAAACTTAACACGTTCGATCCAAATCACCTAGGTCACGAAGATAATTAAATATCTATTTCCAAAATCGGCTTCCAGTACAGCATGGCGAGGCACATGACCCTCTTGGATATGGGAGCAACCACCACTGACTAGACAAAGCCTTTTAAGGAAATTAAATATTTAACCTTCCCATAGTAACCTTAGGTTAACCTCTAAGAACAATTAAATCACAAGGAAAAGAAAAATAAAAGAACACAACATCGAAAACTAATTCGAAAAACTAGAATCGCATGCCTCTTGTATTTGATATTTTTACAAAGAAATAAAACTAGTATAATGTGGAAATTAAATACTAGTATACCTTTTCTTTTGCAAGCAAAAACCTCTAGGTCTTCTATCGTATTCTTCTTCGATCCTCGGATGTTGTGTGGGCAACGATCTTCCGAGATGAGAAACCACCAAAGCACCTTCTTCTCCTCCTTGCAAGGTTCGGCCACAACAAGAGCACCTCCAAGGATGAAGAGATTCAACCACCACCAATGCTCCAAGGGATGCAAGCTTTCTCTCCTTCTTCTCCAAGCTAGAATCCGGCCACCACTTGATCTCCAAGAGAGAAGAGAGTTTCGGCCACAAGGATGGAGAGAAGAGAAAGGGAAGAGCCGGCCACACCAAGGAAGAAAAGAGGGAGAAAAATAATAGAGGTTGTTCACCTTGAAGGCATCCAAATCCCCCTCTTTTATAATCCTTAGCTTTGGCAAATAAGGAAATTTAATTACAATAAAATTTCCTTAACTTTCCTTGACATGAATTAATTAAGAAAAATTAAATAAAATTTCTTAATTAACCATGTCATGGCCGACCACTTCATGGAAGAACAAATAAGACAATTTTCAATCAACCAATTAAAATTCCTTATTTATCTTCGGAAATTTTAAAAAATAAAATTCCCTTTTAAAATCCCTTCATGGTTGATAAAAAGAAATTTCTATAATTTTAATTTTTCAACATGTGAATAATTTATAAAGAAGAAAAATAAAATATCCTTCCAATCTACAAATAAGGAAAGAGATTTAATCTCTTTCTTTAATCTTTTATAGAAACTTATAAAAGAGATATTTTAATTTTTAATCTCTCCAATAAATTATATCTTCCACATAAGAAAAATTTAAAATTAAAATTCTTTTCTAATTTAAAAGGGCCGACCACCCATGGATCAAGGCTTGGCTGACCCTAGCTTGGTCCTCAAGTTAGCTTGGTCGGCCCCTACAACATGGGTATGAAGGTGGGTATATGTGGGTATAGTACTCTATAAATAAGAGGCTACGATAGGGACCGAGAGGAGGAATTGGTTTTGGTCTCCCGATAAAATTAGGCATCCCGTGTTCGCCCCAAACACACAACTTAATTTTATCAATAATAATTCATTCCACTAGAGAACTATTATTGAACTACCGCACCAATCCCAAATTATATTTTTGGGCTCCTTCTTATTATGAGTGTGTTAGTCTTCCTGTGTTTAAGATGTCGAATGTCCACTAATTAAGTGAGTTACTGACAACTCATTTAATTAATATCTTAGTCCAAGAATAGTACCACTCAACCTTATCGTCATGTCGGACTAAGTCCACCTGCAGGGTTTAACATGACAATCCTTATGAGCTCCTCTTGGGGACATTATCAACCTAGATCACTAGGACACAGTTTCCTTCTATAATCAACAACAAACACTATAAGTGATATCATTTCCCAACTTATCGGGTTTATTGATTTATCGAACTAAATCTCACCCATTGATAAATTAAAGAAATAAATATTAAATATATATGTTTGTTATTATATTAGGATTAAGAGCACACGCTTCTATAATAACTAAGGTCTTTGTTTCTTTATAAATTCAGTATAAAAGAAACGATCTCTGATGGTCCTACTCAATACACTCTAAGTGTACTAGTTTAATTATATAGTTAAGATAAACTAATACCTAATTACACTACGACCTTCCAATAGTTTGTTCATTTCCATTTTGGTCGTGAGCTACTGTTTTTAATTTATAAGGTACTGATAACATTATCTTCTGTATGTGACACCACAAACTATGTTATCTATAATATAAATTAATTGAACAACTACAAACAAATGTAGATAATTTGACTAAATGTGATTCTTTATTCAAAATAAATGTTTACAAAAGCTTAGGCTTTCAGTATACACTCTAACAATCTCCCACTTATACTAATGACAAAGCTGCCATATCTGCTGCCATACATCTGATTCTCATCCCCTCCACATACCGATCGAAAGCTTTTGCTGGAAGGGCCTTAGTGAAAGGATCTACCAGTTTATCTGCTGATGCAATCTTGACGATGACAACTTCTCCTTGCTTCACGATATCTCGTATCAGGTGGTACTTACGCTCTATATGTTTACTTGCCTTATGAGCTTGTGGTTCCTTCGAGTTTGCGACTGCACCGCTATTATCATAATAAATTATGATGATTTTGGGCAAACCAGGAATCACATCTAAGTCCATTAGAAAGTTCTTGAGCCATACTACTTCTTTAGCATCCTCAGAGGCTGCTACATACTCAGCTTCCAAGGTTGAGTCCGAAACGCATTTCTGCTTAACACTCCTCCATGCAATGACTCCACCTCCTAAAGTAAACACATAGCCTGATGTAGACTTACTGTTGTCTCTATCCGATTGGAAATCTGAATCCGTGTAACCCACAGGGAGCAAATCGTCTGCTTGGTAAACTAGCATATAATCTCTAGTCCTTCTCAGGTACTTTAATATATGCTTTATCGCAATCTAATGTCCTTGTCTAGGGTTACTTTGATATCTGCTAACCATGCCCACGGCAAAACAGATATCAGGTCTCATACACAGCATTGCATACATAAGGCTTCCTACAGCCGAAGCATAAGGAACTGCTTTCATGTCCTCTATCTCCTTTGATGTCTTCGGAGACATCTCTTTAGATAGAGCTACTCCATGCCTAAAAGGTAAGAAACCTTTCTTGGAATTCTGTATGCTAAAACGAGCAAGGATTGTATCTATATATGAAGCTTGGGACAAACACAACATTCTTTTCTTGCGATCCCTTATAACTTTGATCCTAAGAATGTGTGCACAATCTCCTAAGTCCTTCATGTCAAATTGTTTGGACAACCATACCCTTACTTCCGATAATACCGTGGCATTGTTGCCAATTAACAAAAATCATCTACGTATAGTACAAGAAATACCACCACATTTCCGTTACACTTCTTGTATACACAAGACTCATCCGGACACTGAATAAATCCATATGACTGGATTACTTCATTAAACCAGATGTTCCAAGACTTTGAAGCTTGCTTCAGTCCATAAATGGACTGATTGAGCTTGCACACTAGATGCTCTTTACCTTTTTCAATGAACCCTTCTGGTTGCTTCATATGGATGTTCTCTTCAAGACTTCCATTAAGGAAAGCTGCCTTGATATCCATTTGCCAAATCTCATAATCCATATGAGCAGTAATGGATAAGAGTATCCGAATAGACTTAAGCATGACTACCGGTGAAAAGGTCTCCTCATAATCGATTCTCTCTTTCTGAGTGTACCCTTTCGCAACAAGCCTAGCTTTGAAGGTTTCTATCTTCCCGTCTGTCCCTCTTTTCCTTTTGTAGATCCACTTGCATCCAACGGCTTTTACACCATCAGGTGGTTCTATAAGCTCCCAGACCTTATTGGAGTACATAGACTCTATTTCAGAATTCATTGCCTTTTGCCAAGATACTGCATCTATATCTTGGAGTGCTTCGTCATATGTTTGGGGATCAGGTTCATGTTTACCCGGGATCAAGTCCGAAGACTCTCCCAAAAACATGAATCTCTCAGGTTCCCTTATAACTCTCCCACTACGACGAGGCACCGTCTGTGGTTGTGTATCATGTGTGACACGTGTTGCAGTCTCTTGTGGTACTTCATCTTGTACTGTTGGTACTAAAGTAGACGTGTCCTCTCTAAGTTCTTTTAGAACAACTTTACTACTGGGCATTGGTGCTAACAATGACCTTCTGG
This sequence comes from Zingiber officinale, assembly GCF_018446385.1. NCBI lineage: Eukaryota > Viridiplantae > Streptophyta > Magnoliopsida > Zingiberales > Zingiberaceae > Zingiber > Zingiber officinale. The sequence continues at coordinate 46,131,977 of NC_056006.1, forward strand.
TCTTTAGGACTATAAAATAAACCACCTTTCGTTCCTCTGGGATAACCCACAAACACGAGAACTTCTGTACGAGATTCTAACTTATCAGCATCTAGTTTCAGCACATATGCTAGACTGCCCCAAATCCGAATATGTCTTAGACTGGGCTTTCGCCCATTCCATAATTCTGTGGGAGTAGAAGATACTGATTTAGAAGGTACTAAGTTCAGAATGTGCGCTGTAGTTTCCAGAGCGTATCCCTAAAATGAATTTGGTAATTCTGAATAACTCATCATCGATCTAACCATCTCCATAAGAGTCCTATTCCTTCTTTCTGCCACACCATTCTGTTGGGGTGTACCAGGTGCAGACAATTGGGATTAAATCTCGGCCTCTGATAAGTAATTCCTAAACTCTCCTAAGAGGTATTCGCCACTACGATCAGACCGTAGTGTCTTGATACTTTTACCTAGTCGTTTCTCCACATCAGCCTTGTACTCTTTGAACTTATCAAAGCACTCGGACTTGCGGCGCATTAGGTAAATGTATCCATATCTTGAATAATCGTCTATAAAAGAGATAAAATATTCAAAACCACCTCTCTCCTGGATAGACATAGGACCATACAAATCAGAATGAACCAATTCAACACTTCTTTGGCTCTATACCCCTTGGCCTTAAAAGGCCTCTTGGTCATTTTACCTTCCAAGCAAGATTCACAAGTTGAAAAATTTTCCAACTCTAATGAACCCAAGAGTCCATCGGCTATAAGCCTTTGAATCCTACTTAAGTTAATATGACCAAGCCTTAGATGCTAAAGATATGTTTGGTTCATTTCCGAAGGTAGTTTTCTCTTATTAGTGTTAGAAGATGTGTTATAAATTTCCATAGTTTGCTTTGTGGGAGAAATTGGATTTAAAGTATATAAATTACCAACTAATGCACCAGAACAGATAATCACTTTATTTCTCTTTATAACTACATTGTTATTAAAAGAAACAGAATATCCATCCAAAAACAGTTTAGAAACTGAAATTAAATTCTTTCTAAAACTGGGTACATAAAGATAATTTCTTAAAACCAATTTTCTATTTCTATCAAAAGATAAATAGACGTCTCCCACTGCAACAGCCGCCACCTTAGTAGCATTGCCCATGTAGACGGTTATCTCCCCTTCATATAGTCGTTGGGTTTCCTGGAACCCCTACAAAGAATTGCAGAATGATCAGTGGCTCCCGTATCTGCACACCAGGTGCTGGTAGATAACACCGCTAAACATGTTTCAACAACCAGAGCATGAGATATACCTTTGTTGTTTTGATTCCTACGAGGACAGTCCGCCTTCCAATGCCCTGACTGCTTGCAGATGAAGCACTTGCCCTTTGGCTTCTTCACTCCAGCTTTAGCTCCTGTACTCTGAGATGTATTCGCCTTCTTTGCTGAGATAACTTGTTTCTTCTTCTTCTTTCCTTTCGGTTTAGAAGTAGAACCATTTTCAGCATAGTGAATCTGAGAATTATGATGAAACAAACCTTCTGCTGCCTGAAGTTTTGTCAGTAGTTCTGCAAATGAATATACCCTTTTATTCATATTGTAATTCAGGTGGAATTGCTCAAAACTTCTAGGTAGCGTTTGGAGGATCATATCGATCTGGGTTCCCCATCAATTTCTCCTCCAAGGATTTGTATTTCATTCATATAAGCCATCATCTTTAGGATATGATCCCTCACAGGAGTACCCTCTTGCATGGTGGCCGTCATTATCTTTCTCATGGCTTCTTGCCTAGAGGCCCGATCCTGGTGACCAAAGAGTTCCTTGAGATTGTTCATAATATCATAGGCTGTTGGTAAATCTTGATGCTGATGTTGCAATACATTTGACATTGAAGCCAAAATGTAACACCGCGCCATCTCATCTACTTTTACCCATTTTCTATGATACTCAATCTCCTCTTGGGTAGATTCACCATTGGGTGTATCAGAGCAAGGTTCAGTCAGTACAAACTTATAGCTTTCAGCAGTAAGAACAATGTCCAGGTTCCTTTTCCAATCTATGTAGTTAGGACCAGTAAGTCTGTTCTCTTTTAGTATGATGGCCAGTGGGTTGAAAGTCATCCTAAGAATCACAAATAACTTTTGGTCAGAACTCTAAATTTAGAATAATATTGATTCCTCAAACAATACTATTTTAAATTAACCAACAACTCAAAACACCGCGAATTTTGTATGCCACGATAGTGTGGACGTATACAAATTCAACATTTGTAAAAGGAGAGTTTAACCCATTAATTTTATTATCTTGTCAACCTAACTTTTTGACAAATAAAATTAATAGTTGGTTTCCTTTGGTCACACGAATAATAGTAGTGACTCCGATGGGGAGGAAACTATTAGACGCGCCTAAGTGTATACCATTACTTGACACTAAGTCCATTAATAAGATTGTGCCCCTTCCGATGGGGAAGATCACACGCTCTTAATTAACTTCCTATAGTCATCCAAAATGGAAGTTTGTTCTAGTGATCCACAAACAAACTTATCCGATATGGAGGAAGGCACTCAGAGCCAACGCGCAAGTTTGTTTGCATCACTTACAAACCAGTAATGGAGACCGTGGAATTTATTTAAAATCCCTCTCCCACTTAGTTATTTAAAATGAGGAATTTTGACTATGCTAGCCTACTTAAACTGTATACTAACATGCACACATAGCACAGTATAAAAGCAATAAATAGAAAAATTAATTTTCAACTATTATAGCTTTTATCTATAGTTGTCCTCCGTGTGTTGTCATCCCTAGCTGCTGCCATTTTTGGCCACCACCACCGGGTCTAGTTGTCGCATCCATCTTGCTCCTTGTTCCGCTGCGCCTCTGGTTCTCAAAAGGTTCCACGCCTTGTAAGATTCGACCCGCGACATAAATAGAATTTTACATTTTTCGATCCTATATTCCTCGAAGGAATATACATGTATCTAGATCAAAAAAATAAAATCCTAATAAAACTAAATACAACTCCTACTGTATTTTATAATACAATCATGCACACACAATAAATGCCCTTGACATGTCCAAGGGTCCAATCACACACATAATAACTATAAGTCATAATAGTTGGATCCTGCATCCACAAAGTTAGCACATCCTACTATTAACCTGCCTAAATTATGTATAACATGTGCATAATTAAACTAATACCAAATACACAGAGGCAAAACCCTAGCTCTGATACCACTTGTTGGTTGCTACTCGGAAAACTTAACGGTTCCACTGTACAAAAATTTTGTACAAAGGTCTGAACCTTTTCCTAGCTACCATGTGTTCTTTTAAATTAAACTTGGATTGCCTGCGGAACTTTACACGTTTGATCCAAAGTTTAATTTATTTGTTCTTTTAGGTTTATACTTGGATCTCCTGCGGAACTTAACACGTTCGATCCAAATCACCTAGGTCACGAAGACAATTAAATATCTATTTCCAAAATCGACTTCCAGTACTGCATGGCGAGGCACATGGCCTTCTTGGATATGGGAGCAACCATCACCGACTAGACAAAGCCTTTTAAGGAAATTAAATATTTAACCTTCCCATAGTAACCCTAGGTTAACCTCTAAGAACAATCAAATCACAAGGAAAAGAAAAATAAAAGAACACAACATCGAAAACCAATTCGAAAAACTAGAATCGCATGCCTCTTGTATTTGGTATTTTTACAAACGATGTATTGACAATCATCGTTTTCGCTCCAAAAGTTATCCCTGTCAACACAAAATCAAACAAAGAGTAGATCTCCGACAAAAGAATAATTAATATTGAATAAACAATAGGAGAGATGATCGTGCGAAGAATATATACAAATAAAGAAAGTGAATGTACGTTAAAATATGCATAAATGATCATAATATCTACGCACATCATGATGCCAAACCTTCAGCACCATTCCTGGATCTTACGCCCTTGGAACTATCGACTATTGTCCGAGACCAACTTGTGAGGGATTCTGAATTGGTATAAGATGTTCTTTCATAGGAACTGGATGACAACTCCTTTTGTTATCCTAGCCAGGGCCTCTACCTCCACCACTTAGAGAAGTAATCCACCGCCATGAGTAGAAAGCATTTTTGCCCAGGAGCCATAGGGAAAGGTCTCACGATGCCCATACCCCATTGGTTGGAGAGGCAAGAGACTATTGAGGTTCTCAAAGTCTCGGTCGGTCGATGGGTCATGTTTTGGTGCTTTTGGCAAGAAAGGCAAGTGGTTACTAAATGCTGAGCATCCCTTTGCAAGGTGGGCCAAAATACCCGGCCAAGAGTGTTTTTGGGGCTAGCATCCTTCCTCCTACATGGCTGCCGCAACATCCCTGGTGAACTTCTCGTAAGGCATAAGCAATGGTCGAGAGAATGCCCGCTTGTATAATTGATCTCCAATCAGTGTGTATGCATGAGCTCTCTTTCTAATTGATCTGGCTTCTTCTGCATCGGCCGGTAAAACTCCTTGCTGAAGATAAATGATCATAGGAGCTCTCCAATTGATTGGCTCTTTTAAATTATTCTATAGATCAATCTGGGCTATCAGGAAGCTCTGGGCTATTGACTTATCCAGAACCCAAGTGGTCATAGAGCTAGCCATTTTGGCTAATTCATCTGCTCTCTAGTTTTTGCTCAGGGAATCTTGGTCACTGTGACTTCCTTAAAACTCTCCTTCATTTTTTCATATACTTCTCTGTATAGCTGTAGCTTCTCATTCATCTGCTCTCTAGTTTTTGCTCAGGGAATCTTGGTACTGTGACTTCCTTGAAACTCTCCTTCATTTTTTCATATACTTCTCTGTATAGCTGTAGCTTCTCATTGTTAACTTCGAAGTTACCAGCCACTCGTTGAGCCACCAGTTGAGAATCTGAGTAAATGATTACTCGAGTTGCCCCTACATACCGAGCTTCTTGCAATCCAGCCAGTAATGCTTCATACTCCACGTCATTGTTGGTAGCTTTGAAGTTTAGCCAGACCTCTAGTTGCATAATATATTTTTGAGGGGAAATAAGGAGTATCCCCACTCCACTTTCCTGGTGCATGGAGGACTCATCTACATATACCTTCCATATTTCCTCAAAGTCAAGCTGATGGACCTCTGTTAGAAAATCTGTCAGGGCTTGTGCTTTAATCATTATTCGAAGCTGATATTGTATATCATATTCTCCTAGCTCTGTCGCCCATTTGATGAGATGGTCAGCTATCTCCAAGTTGGTAAGAGCTCTACCCATGGTGCTATTGGTCAGGACATTAATTGGGTGTGCCAAGAAGTAAGGTCTTAAGCGGTGAGCCATGAGGACCAATCCATAAACTAACTTTTCTAGGGTCGTGTATTGAGACTCGACCCCTTTCAAAGTGGCTGAAGAAGTACACTGGTCATTGTACATCATCTTGCTCTTTTACCAACACTGTCCCCACGACCTCAGGGATAGCTGACAGATATACCCAGAGCGGTTCTCCAGTAATAGCTTAAACAGCAAAGGCAAGGTCTCCAGATGTTGCTTCAATTCCTCAAAAGCTTTGTTGCACTCTTTATCCCACTAAAACTTAGCAGCCCTTCTAAGTACCCTGAAGAAAGGGAGCGGCCAGTCTGCAGATCAGGATATGAACCGAGAGAGCGTCGTAATCCTGCCCACCAACTTCTACACTTTTTTCAGATTCCTATGTGCCTGCATGTCTCGGAGGGCCTGAACCTTCTCTGGGTTGGCTTTGATTCCATGCTCAATAACAAGATACCGCAGGAATTTTCCCCCTCGGGCTCTAAACAAGCACTTCAGTGGATTTAACTTTAAGCCATACTGCCGCAAGGTACCACAGGTTTCCTCCACATCGACTATAAGGCTTATTGTTGTAGTGGACTTGAAGAGGATGTCATCTACATAAATTTCCACGTTTCACCCGATCTGCTTCCAAAAGATCTTGTACATCATCCGTTGATAAGTAGCTTCTACGTTGCGTAGATTGAATGGCATAATCGTATAACAAAAAGTACCATCAATTGTGATAAAGTTAACCTTCTCCTGATCTTCCTGAGCGAGTGGGATCTGGTGGTATCCTTGATAGGCATCAAGCATGTAAATCCTCTCACAGCCCGAAGTAGAGTCCACCATCTGGTCGATCCTTGGTAGTAGGTAGCAATCCTTAGAGATGGCTTGGTTAAGGTCTCGAAAGTCGATACAAACCCTCCACTTATTATTAGGTTTAGACACCAAGACTACGTTAGAGAGCCAAGGTGGAAATTGGATCTCTCTAACTTGTCCTACTTTCAAGAGCTGATCAATTTCAGTTTGGATGATTTTATTTTATTCGGTCGAGAAGCTCCGCTTCTTTTGCTTGATCAGCCGGGAATCAGGTAAGAGGTATATCTTGTGCTCAACTACCTCGGGCTTGACTCTCGGTAGCTCTTCAGGGGACCAGGCGAAGTATCCCTATTGCGTGTTAGGCATTTGACCAGATCTATCTTGATATCGATCTGCAAATCGCCTGATATGTGGGTGATGCTCTCTGGACACTCTAGATAGAGTTGGACTTCCTCCCAAGAGATAGGTTCTTCAACTATAGGAAGGGGTTCGTCTTGGATGATGTGGATTCTGCCATCTTGGGTTCTTTGATCCTTGTAGGCCTCGACCTTCATCATGTAGATATAACACCTACGAGAGACCAGTTGTTCAATTTTGACTTCCTTGACCTAGTCTCCCACAGGGAACTTACTCTTTTGATGGAAGGTGGAGACTGCCGCCCGGAATTCGTGCAGTGCCAGTCTTCCCATGATGACATTATAAGAGGATGGTAAATCCACCACGATAAAAGTGCTTCTTTGGGTCCTCACTAGGGGCTCGCTACCCAAAGAAATAGCTAGCTTGATTTGGCCCAATGGTCTTACCTCATTTCCAGTGAACTCATACAATGAAGTGGCTATAGGTTAGAGCTCTCTAGAGTCGATCTTGTTGGGTTTTTCGGGCTGCAAAAACCGCTTTTTGCGTTGCGGAAACCCCGAAACCCCAGCCACTGGATCCGTGCGAAGATTAAAATTTCAAAAACATTACAAGTATGAGTTTCTTACACTAGTTCTAAACTAAATCTACAAGGAGAAGGAATTTTACCCTTGATGTGAAGCCCTTCGCAATCCCGCTAGTCCTCGGTTTGCCGAATCTCGAAAGTGTCAAAGTAGACACTTCTCTATGTGTATCCACACAAGCAAGAGATGGAGAGGCCAAACAAAAGGTGTGCTAGCACCTATGAAGTGTTCGGCCAAGAGAGGAGAGGGAGAAGAAAATTGAGAGCAAGAGGAAGAAGATGGAATGAATGCCTTGAATAAAAAAATCAATCTCATCCACACTAAAGGTGGCCGGCCACATAATGGTTTGTAACCCCCATGGAATATCAAGAGTCAAGTCTCTTGATCTCCTCCATGAGGCGGCATTTGGTCAAGTCAAACTTGACCAAATGAAGAAGCCTTGATGATGTGGCATTGGTCAAGTCAAAGTCAAGTCAAAACTTGACTCTTCATTTCCTACTTAAGTCAAGTCAAACTTGACCACTTCTCTCCCTTGGTTGATCTAATCTAACCATTGGTTCAAGTCAATTTTAATTTAATGAATCTCTATTCATTGAATTAAATTAATTAAATAAGTCTAAGTCCAAATTAGACTCACTTAACACATGAACCAACTGGAGTCCAACTCAATTAGCCTAATTTGGATTACTTTTAATCCAATTTGGTTCATCATATAAACCTAATCATTTAGGTTCATCAAATGAACCTAATCTCCATCTAATTGCCCTTTGTGTGTGACCCTATAGGTTCTTGTAACGTTGGTAATGCTCCTAAACTCATTTAGAAGCATAAGTAATGAGCGGTATCTAGCAACACATCATTACTACCCAAGTTACAAGAATGTTGAGATCCAACATCACCTTGTGACTACTAATTGTGACTCCTCACAATATATGACAAGTGTCCTTCTATTCTTGACATCTAGATTGATCAATGTGAGGCATAGACCGTGTTATCCTCTAATCAATCTAAATCTTGAACTCTAAGTAGACTCACTCGATCAAATGAGCTCAATATCTTATATTGACTCATTTGGGCATGGCCATGCACTTAATGGTCTCACTCTATCAAGAATATCGATGTCACTCCCGTCATATAGGAGGGATAGTGTTAGAGTGTATATTGAAAGCCTAAGCTTTTGTAAACATTTATTTTGAATAAAGAATCACATTTGGTCAAATTATCTACATTTGTTTGTAGTTGTTCAATTAACTTATATTGTAGATAATATAGTATGTGGTGTCACATACAGAAGATAATGTTATCAGTACCTTATAAATTATAAACAGTAGCTCACTACCAAAATGGAAAGAAACAAATCATTGGAAGGTCGTAGTGTAATTAGGTATTAGTTTATCTTAACTATATAATTACACTAGTACACTTAGAGTGTATTGAGTAGGACCATCAAAGGTCGTTTCTTTTATATTGACTTTATAAAGAATTGGTGGCACACGACCGTGCGACCTTGCACTGCTGTGCCTCACGGCCAAAGTCGAAGGAAGACATGACCATGCGGATCTCGCATGGCCGTGCCACTCTACCCGAAGAAGGAGAGGAGCTGGCCGTGCGGATCTCGCACGACCGTGGCACGGGCCGTGCGACACCCATGCCCTAGCCTATAAAAGGGCTCTTAACCCTTTCCCTTGAAAGGGGGGAGAGCCGAAAAAGAGAAATTCACCTTGGTGTCGTTCTGCGCCATCCTAGACCTCTGTTCGACGATCCAAGATCACTTCCATCATCACATCAACTCTAGAAGCAAAGGATTAAATCTGAAGATCACTCAACGTCATTGAATAAGCATCTCTATTCCCTCTCTTCTTGTCCGAGCATTGAATGTTTAATTATACTATGTCTTTGGGGTTTTCCCTTACGTCTATGGAGTAGATTCTTTGTTCTAAGATCAGGGAGTAGTTGTGGGTAGGTTATGATATAAGATTCATGCTTATGCTTTCACTCATTGAATGATTTCGCTTGTCTTGTTTCAATTTGATATGCATGAGACTTGTTTGCCATGTCGTATTAATTGATTGTATTGGGATTGCTAATTTCGTAAAGAGAGGATCTTAGATCGTGTACCCAAGGAGCCCTAGTGACAGGGGTAACCCGTTCACCGACATCTAAGATACTCCTTCGAAAGGAGAGGTAATTCCTCCACAAGGAAGTAAGAAACCAAACCAAACCCCTATCTTTATCCTTAATGACACCGATCAGGTTTGCATTCTTGTGATCTACCGAGGCGCCCTAGTGGCAGGGGTTAACCGTAATACGATTTCACAGGGATCTTCTCTGTTTAGTGCTTAAGGGTAGTAGCTATAACTTTCGACGAGTACATGTTGATTGACAATGAGGAAAGGATAGAACATGATACATTAGTTACCACAACAACGAAACCGGACTCCTAGAGCTCTTCCCAAACCAAGTAGAACTCTCTCTCTCTCTCTCTCTCGCCAGTTCTCACATCTACTTCCCAAGTTCTTTTCTTCTTAAGAAACAGTTTACTTACAACCATCGGTAGTTTAGCTAATTCTACGTGAATAATCACTAGTGCTTATAACCAGTCCTCGTGGGATCGATAATCTTTTATTACTGACGACGTATCCGTGCACTTACGGAAGCATAATAAGTTTTTGGCGCCGTTGCCAGGGATTGTGTAACACCTATAGGATCCCTAGAAATTTTACATGAATTTATGCATGGTTAAATAGGTTTCATGTGGACTCTTCTTTTTTTTTTAAAAAAAAAAAAAGAACCAAAAAGAGGCATGACCAAGGATTGAACCTCGGACCTCTTAGTAAGTGGTTCCATGTTATAACCAGTAGCCCCAGCAGGGGTGTGCTGTTATGAAAAGAGAGAAATTATGGTTAAAGGTAAGAAAAGTGAAGGCTCTCTTCACTAAGAAGGAGAAGTCCAAGTTTCCTTCTTCTTCTTACAATGAAAAGAGAGTTTTGCTTTCTCCCTTCATTTAGGATGAGTAAAAGAAAAGGGAAGGAAAAGTTCATTTTTCCTTCTTCCTTTCATTTGGAATAAAAGGAGAAAAGGAAAGAGAAAATTTCATTTTCTTCTCTCTTCCTCCCTCCTCCCTCCTCCTCTCCACCGAAATTCCAAGCCTCCTCTTCCTCCTTGTCGAGAACAAGCAAGAGGTCTTCTCCCTAGGAGAACTTCACAAGCAAGGTTTCTTTTCATTGTAAACCAAGCGAAAGGAAGTAAGTGTCCCCTCACCTGCAGTACAAGTAGTTTAAGACATTTCTATGCTTATAGGTTACTTGAAAACTAAGGTCTTGCCATATGAGTTTCGGCCATGATAAGTTAAGGGACTATCTATGGATGTTAAGAGTCTTTTATGCTTCATGTTGTTGGAAAAATTTGGAGTTCCACTCCTTTAGGTTTCAGCCAATGAAAGGAAAAGAACTAGAGAAAGTTTTAGACCTAAACTATGCATGTGTTATGCTTCCTCATGATGTATGATTTTCTATACCATGTTGTGTTAAATTTCCATGTATTATGTTGCATCTAGAACCTAGAAGCTCACCTTTAGGTTTCGACCAATGAAAGAAAAAGAACTAGAGAAAGTTTTAGACCTAAACTACGCATGTTTTATGCTTCCTCATGATGTATGATTTTCTATACCATGTTGTGTTAAATTTCCATGTATTATGTTGTATCTAGAACCTAGAAGCTCACCTTTAGGTTTCGGCCAAGGAAAGAAAAAGAACTAGAGGAAGATTTAAGACCTAAATAATGCTTACTCATGAATTCTTATGATATGCAATCCATTAAATGATGTTAGATTAATGTTTCTCATGCTTGTTGTTGCTTAAAATATGGATGCATGCTATAAGGGTTTCGGCCAAGAAAAGATAAGAAGAATAGAGGAAGATTTAAGACCTAAACAATGCTTACTCATGAATTCTTATGATATGCAATCCATTAAATGATGTTAGATTAAAATCCTTTATGAATGTTGTTGTTTAAAACCTAGAACTTTGTTCTAAGGGTTTCAGCCAAGATGGATTTAAAAGACTAGATGAAGTTTTTGAAACTTATCTATGCTTGCTATTGCTTTCTCATGATGTATAACCTCCTCTATGATGCTAGTTAAGTTTCATGTTTTTTTTATGTTGCTTGGAACTCTATGATCTATGTTCATATGTTTCGGCCAATACAAGAAAACTAGGTTAAGAAGGTACCTAGGGCTCCTAAGGGTCTCACATGTTATGATAAGTATTTGATTTCATGTCTTTATGTTGCTTAGAAGTCCATGACTCAAGCTTATATGTTTCGGCCAATATGACTTAGGGTTGTAGGAAGTTCAAAAACCCTAACCATGTATGAAAAATGACTCCTATGATATGATATGAATGTTATGTCACCATGTTGTGAGACATGTGCACTTATACCTTCATGATATGATTTATATGACATGATATATGTTATGTTCACTCCATGCTATTATGTTATGATTTCTATGCTATGCTATTTGTGCACTTCATGCCATCATGCTAAGATTTATATGAATGCTATATGTTATGTGCACTCCATGCTATTATGTTATGATTTCTATGCTATGCTATTTGTGCACTCCATGCCATCATGCTAAGATTTATATGACATGCTATATGTTATGTGCACTTTGTGCCATCATGTATGTTTATGCAAGGCTTATGTAAGATGAAAAGTCTAAGAGATGCTTCCCTTAAGTTGGGATCAAGAGCACTCTTCATGATATGACAAGAACATGATATGTTATGATATGACAAGAGCATGATATGACATGATATGACATGCTATTTTACTTTGTATGGATTGTACCGGGGATGAGCTCCTAAGTGCCCCTAAGTCAATGGTCTATGAAACGGGCCTAGTAAATGGGATGGGCTCCTAAGTGCCCCTAGGTCGATGGTCAAGGAAACGGGCCTAGTTCCTAGTAGGTTCAAGATTAGCTACCTTGGACCTATTTAGGATGCGCGCATTCATGTAAGTATGTGGTACAAATCCGGGCCCTCATGTTGAGATTATGTTTAAGTACCTATATGATATATGTTTTCAAAAGAACATCTTGCATATTCTCATTTCATTGTATATGTACATGTTTTCAAAAGAGCATTCTTGCATCCCCATATCTCATGCTATATGATTCTAGATGCTTTAGGAAAGATGCTCTATGATTATACTTATGCTCTCACATGATATGCTACGATTATGCTTATGCTCTCACATGATATGATTATGTTTATGCTCTCATATGATATGATTATGTTTATGCTCTCATATGATATGATTATGTTTATGCTCTCACATGATATGCTATGATTATGCTTATGCTCTCACATGATATGATTATGTTTATGCTCTCACATGATATGCTATGATTATGTTTATACTCTCACATGATATGCTATGATTTACCTTATGCCCTCACATGTTCTAATTATGTTTGCCATATACTATGTTATGATTTATGGTTTTGTGAGTAGGAAAGGAACTTACTAAGCTTATGTGCTCATAGTTTATATTTCCTTGTACTGCAGATAAGGGTAAGGAATGGCTAAATTAAGGGGAGCAGCAGGAAAGGCAATGATGATGTGTGTGGAAGTAGCACGGTGGAATAAATCCATTTATATTTTAGAACCTATATATGTCTAAACTTGCATGTGAACCATGTTTTGATTTTATGTTGTGTAACGACCACCCTCCTTACTACTACTCTGAGGGTGACCGCTACTGATTCTACTAACTACTGTACTACTTGCTTTAAGACCAGAGATATTTTAAACTATTGGAAAACATATCATATATCAGAACATGCCTCTAAATAGCAGCATAAAATTTCTGGATATATTTTTTTTTCTTTATCTTTCTTTCTTGTTCATTTCTTTTTATACAAGTTTAAACATGCAATTGAGTGTAACAACCAGTATAACATGCAGATCTATAAAGCTTAAACACCTCTACTGCTTACTACATCACTTGTTATCTTGCATTCATTTTATTCTGCAACAGAACAGAAATAAAAGGAAGTCAATTAAACCTACTGCTCATTTATTGCACACAAATCCGAACATCACATGTTTTCCTTCCATAAAATAAATACTTCTACAAGAATGCAGATTACTAGCATGCAAAGCAGTTATCAAGAGAATAACTCCCAACTAGCAGTAACCAAAAACTAGCATGTACATAAGGATACTGAGCATATAACAAACCGAACCTCCCATGCAATTTCCTCCATAGAGCAAAACTCATATAGCATACCAGCATTCACATAAGGCTACTGTGCAGTCAAAACCGAATTTTCATATGCATTTTTTTTCCATAAAACAACTCATATAAAAATTCCAGCATGCATAAAAACTTCTGAGCATTTAACCCAGCATTTAACCATCCGAATAATTCCAGCAAATTTAATATTCCAGCAGATTTAACATTCCAGCAGATTATAAGGAAAACTAAGCATAGAAATTCGCTAGCTACTCATATATCCTACTCATTGCAATTGAAAACAAATTTCACTACAGCAGAAGTAAATCATGTGACAGTTCCATTAAAGCAAACTTATATAGCATACTAGTATCTAACAATTTCTAACATAGCAATATAGTTCCACTATGGCAAAAATCAAACGTGCACTAGCAAGTAACATCTCCAAACTCTTCTAGCAAGATCCCATACTTCCATAACAGCCACCACACACACACCATCAACGACTCCTTGTCGCCTTCTTCTACACCACTTTAGCTTTTCCTTTATTTTTATCTATATCTGCAGTAGGAGGAAAAAGTAGTATCTATAAGCTAAAAGCTTAGTAAGTGCTTTCTACTCACAAAATCCGATACGGAATGCATAAACATAAAAGAACGCAGAAAGTGCATGCTCCACATGAAAATAGCAACTAAACTACATCATGTATCTCTAAAGGAACAACAAATTTAACTTGCTAGAATTTGCAACTTAGATAAAGGAACTTGTTCTATTTGTTTCCAAATTGATACTTTTATACTTTAAAATAATATTCAACTTTACTTGGGCCCGGCATTATACCACTTTGCGCGCCTTTCTTAATGTGAATTGAGGTAGCTAATCCCAAAACCATTAAGACACTTCTAGACCTTATGTCTAGGGGCAACTTGGAGCCCATCCCTTGGACCTTGTGTCCGGTACATGCCCTTTAAAAGTAAAATACTTTTCTTTATATCCTTCTTTAAATACTTCTTATAATAAAATGCCTTGGCATTTATTTAAGCACTTAGTGTGCTTTGATTCTAAATTCTGGAATTCAGGATCAACTTGTGACTTTAGTCTTGCTTGCTTGTACTTCTCACATATATACATCATACAAGAGATTCTAAAACCATATTCCACTAATATATAAAAGTATATATATCCAAAACAAAACTCAACAGCAATTAAAAGCTACTTGGTCATAAGAAATGAATTTGGTCAAGCCCACGGCAGCAACAAATTCTGAACAGCAAATTCGTAAAACCAACTTATTTCTGAACCTTAACAATCCTTTAATCATGCTGTGACTTGAAGGAAATATGACTACTTAGACATGCTTGAAATGTAAGGTAAATACATTTAAATTAACATGCTGTAACAATCCAGGAAGACCCTTAAACATTCTGTCCGTGCTCCAAAAAAATCAAAAGAACATGAACCAACCCTTAAACATTCTGTCCGTGCTCTAAACATATCAAAAGAACATGAACCAAATCTTAAACATTCTGTCCGTGCTCTAAACATATCAAAAGAACATGAACCAAATCTTAAACCAAATTGTTAAAGCAAGGGTTGAAATCAAAACCATATGCTAGAATGAAAAGCTGCTCCTGTTCATTACACAACAACAAAAACGCAAACGAAAACCCCGAAAGCTACTCCTACCGCAGGTGAGAAGCACTTACAATGGGTTCTTGGACTTACAACCGGAGAAAGAGATCTAGGGTTCGGATGAAGTGAAGGTTTCGGCTATCCTTTCCTATCCGCGTGTTCTCCTTGACGAGGAGACCACGAATCCGCGAATAACTCCCGAAGAGAAGTCCTCGCCGGCCACCGGAAACGAGCCCTAGCGCCGTCACCCCCTTTTCGCTCGAGAAAGAAGAATCGCGCCGTCGGGAGAGAAAAGGAGAGGAAAGTTTTGGTTTAGGTCACGGGAACAACACTTAACCCTTTATAACCTAGGTGATTCGGTTCCACCTATAACTTAAATATATTTGTTCACACACTTAGTTAATAAAACGAGCTCAGCTCGGTTGGTTGGGCCGATTACTGCTTGGGCCCGAGAAGCTGGGTTCGAATCCTAGCTCTTGCACTTTGTGTTGTTTTTTTTTTTTTTTTTTAAACTTCCTCCTCCCGGTAAAAATGCCAAACGGACTCCAAAAATTGCATAAAAATACTCTAAAAATTCCTAAAAATCTCTAGAATATTTTAAAAGTATTTCCAAATATTTTTATGGACATTTGGAACTCGAAATAAGGAAAATTGGGTCGTTACAATTCCCCATACCTTATAAAAAGTTCGTCCTCGAACTTAGAATAGTTCCGGATATTTCTGTCTCATACTGTCCTCCCGCTCCCAAGTGACTTCCTCGTGCTTCTGGTTCTGCCAGACGACCTTTACTAGTGGTACTTCTTTGCTTCTTAGTCTCTTGACTACTCTGTCCACTATCTGTGTAGGTCTACTCTCAAAACTAAGATCCTCTTGGATCTGCACTGACTGAGGCTCAATCACTTGGCTAGGGTCATGGAGGCACTTCTTTAACATGGAGACATGAAACACATTGTGTATTGCTGACATGTCTTGTGGTAATTCCAGCTTGTAAGCTACCTTCCCAATCCTGTCTGTAATCAGGTAAGGTCCTACATAGCGTGGACTTAATTTTCCCTTCTTGCCAAATCTCATCACTCCCTTCATAGGAGCAACTTTAAGAAAAACTGAATCTCCTAATTGAAATTCCAGTGGCCTACGACGTATGTCAGCATAACTCTTCTGTCTACTCTGGGCAGTCTCAATTCTCTGTCTGATCTTCTGAATAGCCTGAGCAGTCTCATCTATCAGCTCTGTCTGAATGCCCAGCTCTACTTCCATTTCTTTCCTTTCACCTACTTCTTGCCAGCAAATGGGTGATCTGCATTTCCTGCCATACAACGCCTCGTAAGGAGCCATCTTGATGGTGGCCTGATAGCTGTTGTTGTAGGCAAATTCAGCTAAACACAGGTACTTGCACCAACTTCCCTTGAAATCTAGTGCACAAGCTCTGAGCATATCTTCTAGAATCTGGTTTACTCGCTCTGTCTGTCCATCCGTCTGAGGATGGAAAGCTGTGCTGAACTTGAGTTTGGTGCCTAGTGCAGTCTGAATACATTCCCAGAAGTGAGAGGTGAAGCGCCCATCTCTATCAGAAACAATAGATTTGGGAACTCCATGAAGTCTGATCACCTCTTTAACATACAGCTGTGCCAACTGCTCTATAGAGTGAGACACCTTGATGGCTAGAAAATGGGCAGACTTGGTCAATCTATCCACTATTACCCATATTGCATCATATCCATTCGTAGTTCTTGGGAGACCTGTTATGAAGTCCATAGAGATGTCTTCCCACTTCCACTCTGGTATAGAAAGAGGTTGTAGCATCCCTCCTGGTCTCTGGTGTTCTGCTTTGACTCTCTGGCATGTCAGGCAGGTACTGACATATTTAGCTACATCTTTCTTGAGTCCAGACCACCAGAACCTCTGTTTCAGATCTTGATACATCTTGGTGGATCCAGGATGCATAGAGTACGGTGTACTGTGAGCTTCTTCTAAAATTTTCTTTCTCAGCTCTTCATCATTGGGAACACAAAGACGACTTCCCTGATAAAGAATTCCACTGTCTGATACTCGAAATTCGGAATTTCCTTCCTCTTGTATCCCTTGCTTGATCTTTTGGATATCTGGATCTTCACTTTGCTTTTTCTGTATATCCTCAAGCAGGGTTGACTCTAGGGTCAATGCAGAAAGTTGCCCATAAGTAATTTCAAGCCCGAAATCTGACAACTCATTCTGTAGTGGCAGGGCTAATGATGATAAGGACATCAAGGATGCACTGGACTTCCTGCTTAATGCATCTGCCACTTTATTAGCTTTACCTGGGTGGTAGAGGATTTCACAGTCATAATCTTTGACCAACTTCAGCCACCTGCGCTGTCTCATGTTTAAGTCCTTCTGAGTGAAGAAGTACTTAAGACTCTGATGGTCTGTGAAGATTCTGCACTGAACTCCATACAAGTAGTGTCGCCAGAGTTTCAGTGCAAAGACCACAGCTGCCAGCTCTAGGTCATGAGTGGGATAGTTCTTCTCGTAGTCTTTGAGTTGTCTGGAAGCATAAGCTATAACTTTCCCTTCCTGCATGAGTACAGCTCCTAATCCCATCTTGGAAGCATCACTGTAGATGTCAAAACTCTTGTCGCTCTCTGGAACAGTCAGTATAGGAGCACTGGTCAGTCTCTTCTTGAGTTCTTGAAAACTCTGCTCACATTTCTCTGACCATTCAAACTTCTTGTCCTTCCTGGTGAGGGCTGTAAGTGGAGAGGCTATCCTGGAAAAGTCCTCCACAAATTTCCTGTAGTACCCAGCTAAACCAAGGAAGCTTCTGATCTCCCTGGCATTCTTGGGTCTTTTCCAGTTGCTGACCGCTTCTACTTTGGCCGGATCCACTTGAATGCCTTCTTTTGAAACAATATGACCTAGAAATGCCACCTGCTCCAACCAGAACTCGCACTTTGAGAATTTAGCATAGAGCTGCCTTTGCTGAAGGGTCTGTAGGACTATTCTCAAATGCGTGTCATGCTCTTCTGGGGTTCTAGAATAGATTAGAATGTCGTCGATGAACACAATGATAAATTTGTCAAGGTATTAACTGAACACTCTATTCATCAAGTCCATGAAGACTGCAGGTGCATTAGTCACACCAAAAGGCATAACCACGAATTCATAGTGTCCATATCTGGTCCTGAAAGCAGTTCTGGGTATATCACTCTCCTTCACTTTTAACTGATGGTACCCAGAGCGCAGATCTATCTTAGAGAACACTGTTGCCCCCTTTCAATTGATCAAATAAATCATCGATTCTAGGTAGTGGATACCTGTTCTTGATGGTCACTTGATTCAGAGCTCTATAATCTATGCACATTCGCATAGATCCATCCTTCTTCTTGACAAACAATACAGGAGCTCCCCATGGTGAATGACTAGGGCGGATGAAGCCTTTGTCAAGCAGCTCCTGAAGTTGTTCTTGTAACTCTTTCAGCTCCGTTGGGGACATGCGGTATGGAGCTTTTGAAATTGGACCGGTACCAGGAACCAGTTCAATCTCAAACTCTACCTCTCTATTGGGAGGTAGTCCAGGTAGCTCTTCTGGGAATACCTCTGGATACTCACAGACTACCCGAACTTCCTCCTGCTTAGGTCTTTCTTCTTCCTTGGTACTCACAATGAATGCAAGAAAACCAACACACCCTTTAGCTAACATCTGGTGAGCTGTGAGAGAAGAGAGGAACTTCTGGGTCTTCCTCTTTGGTACTCCTGTAAATTCAAAGGAAGGTTCACCTTCTGGACTAAAGATCACCTTCCTTCTGCGGCAGTCCACTGAAGCACTGTACTGGCTGAGGAAATCCATACCAAAAATGATATCGAAATCCTGCATAGCGAGGACTACCAGGTTAACATATAGCTCTCGGTCTGAAATCCTGACTGGTACAGACCGAAGCCACTAGCTGGATTCCATGACGTCTCCAGAAGGCAGAGTTGTCAGGAACTTGAAATTCATGTTTTCTGTAGGTACCTGTAGTTCTTTGGCAAAAGGTATGGATACAAAAGAATGGGTCGCCCCAGTATCAAATAGTGCAGTAGCTATATGTTGAAAAATAACTACTTGACCTGTTACGACCGTGGAGGCACTAGCAGCTTCCTCTTTGGTAAGGGAGAATACTCTGGCATTGTCAAAGGCTGGAACTGGTGGAGCTTCCAATCTTCCTTGACTGATCTGAGGTCCTTCCAGAGTTGCAGGCATATAATGTAGTTGAGGCTTGGCTCCATATTGTATTGGCTGTGGCTGGGGTGCTTTGAACTTGTTAGGACACTGTTTGGCCATGTGTCCTTCTTGACCACAAGAATAACATCCAGTCTTACCCAAGAGGCAGGCTCCTGGATGTGTTCTCCCACATTTGGGGCAGGGAAAGAGCTTAGTCTGTTTGGTTTCTGGTCCTCCCTTCTGGTTACTTCCTGAATCCCACTGCTTCCTTTTAGTACCCTTGCCTTTCCAGTTCTGATTATTTAACTGGGGTTTCTGATTTCCCCCAGTCTTTGTCTCCATCTTGATTGGCTTGTGCTGCTCTCTTTGTGCCTTCATGCTGTTCAGATAGTGCTCAGCTACTAAGGCTCTACTGACCAACTCTTCTCCAGTCAGGGGCTGATGAGTTCCACTGCTCACATTAAGTGATATCACAGGCTTCAGCATCCTGAGCATTAGTCTGACTCGCTCCTTCTCTGTACTTACTAGTTCTGGGCAGAGACGAGCTAGCCTGTTGAATCTCTTAACTGCTTCCTCCACTGTCAGATCCCCCTGTCTGAACTCCATAAACTCCTCGTAGTGCTTGTTGGTGATCTTTTGGCGAAAGAACTCATCGTAGAATTCTGTCTCAAAATCAATCCATTTCATCTGATTGATTGCCCTCTTACTCTTTACTCTCTCCCACCACATGCGTGCGTCTCCAGTCAGGCAGAAGGAGGCACACTTGACTTTCTCGACTTCTGGCCAGTCAAGAAGCTCCATGGTGCTCTCAAGTGTTTTGAACCAAGCCTGGGCATCCCAGGGCTCAGTTGTGCCTGAGAAACTCTCTGGTTTCAGTTTCAGCCACTGAACGAGGTAGGATTCCTGTCTCTGGGGTGCTGTGACGACTCCTTGGGCAGCTGGCGGAACCTCAGTTACCACTGGAGTCTCCACAGTTACTGTTTGAGGAGTAGGAGGAACTGGTTGTTGATTTGCCATCAGATTGGCAATTACTTGCTGCTACTCAGCTACTTGTTTCTGAAGTTGGGCAACAACTTCAGAAAGATTGGGCTCAGTTGAGTCTGGCCCCTCTTTCTCCTGAACTTGGTCCTCAGTACGAGCAGTACGGGGACGTCCTCTTCTCGACATCTAGTTAAACAAATAAGAAAATTTAATAATTTCTCTACCCTTTCTAAACATACACATTTATATATTAAGAAAGGAAATAGCTAAAAACTCTTATCTTACTTAATCACTTATAAACAATCAATCCATACTGCAAATAATAATAATATAGGAAAGCACTAAAGAAAGAACTTAAATACTTTCTTACTTGAAGACGGCAAGGTAGATGCTGATGTGTGTGTGTTGCTGGAGAATGGAACCTGCTCTGATACCAACTGTAACGACCACCCTCCTTACTACTACTCTGAGGGTGACCGCTACTGATTCTACTAACTACTGTACTACTTGCTTTAAGACCAGAGATATTTTAAACTATTGGAAAACATATCATATATCAGAACATGCCTCTAAATAGCAGCATAAAATTTCTGGATATATTTTTTTTTCTTTATCTTTCTTTCTTGTTCATTTCTTTTTATACAAGTTTAAACATGCAATTGAGTGTAACAACCAGTATAACATGCAGATCTATAAAGCTTAAACACCTCTACTGCTTACTACATCACTTGTTATCTTGCATTCATTTTATTCTGCAACAGAACAGAAATAAAAGGAAGTCAATTAAACCTACTGCTCATTTATTGCACACAAATCCGAACATCACATGTTTTCCTTCCATAAAATAAATACTTCTACAAGAATGCAGATTACTAGCATGCAAAGCAGTTATCAAGAGAATAACTCCCAACTAGCAGTAACCAAAAACTAGCATGTACATAAGGATACTGAGCATATAACAAACCGAACCTCCCATGCAATTTCCTCCATAGAGCAAAACTCATATAGCATACCAGCATTCACATAAGGCTACTGAGCAGTCAAAACCGAATTTTCATATGCATTTTTTTCCATAAAATAACTCATATAAAAATTCCAGCATACATAAAAACTTCTGAGCATTTAACCAAGCATTTAACCATCCGAATAATTCCAGCAAATTTAATATTCCAGCAGATTTAACATTCCAGAGATTATAAGGAAAACTAAGCATAGAAATTCGCTAGCTACTCATATATCCTACTCATTGCAATTGAAAACAAATTTCACTACAGCAGAAGTAAATCATGTGACAGTTCCATTAAAGCAAACTTATATAGCATACTAGTATCTAACAATTTCTAACATAGCAATATAGTTCCACTATGGCAAAAATCAAACGTGCACTAGCAAGTAACATCTCCAAACTCTTCTAGCAAGATCCCATACTTCCATAACAGCCACCACACACACACCATCAACGACTCCTTGTCGCCTTCTTCTACACCACTTTAGCTTTTCCTTTATTTTTATCTATATCTGCAGTAGGAGGAAAAAGTAGTATCTATAAGCTAAAAGCTTAGTAAGTGCTTTCTACTCACAAAATCCGATACGGAATGCATAAACATAAAAGAACGCAGAAAGTGCATGCTCCACATGAAAATAGCAACTAAACTACATCATGCATCTCTAAAGGAACAACAAATTTAACTTGCTAGAATTTGCAACTTAGATAAAAGAACTTGTTCTATTTGTTTCCAAATTGATACTTTTATACTTTAAAATAATATTCAACTTTACTTGGGCCCGGCATTATACCACTTTGCGCGCCTTTTTTAATGTGAATTGAGGTAGCTAATCCCAAAACCATTAAGACACTTCTAGACCTTATGTCTAGGGGCAACTTGGAGCTCATCCCTTGGACCTTGTGTCCGGTACATGCCCTTTAAAAGTAAAATACTTTTCTTTATATCCTTCTTTAAATACTTCTTATAATAAAATGCCTTGGCATTTATTTAAGCACTTAGTGTGCTTTGATTCTAAATTCTGGAAATCAGGATCAACTTGTGACTTTAGTCTTGCTTGCTTGTACTTCTCACATATATACATCATACAAGAGATTCTAAAACCATATTCCACTAATATATAAAAGTATATATATTCAAAACAAAACTCAACAGCAATTAAAAGCTACTTGGTCATAAGAAATGAATTTGGTCAAGCCCACGGCAGCAACAAATTCTGAACAGCAAAATCGTAAAACTAACTTATTTCTGAACCTTAACAATCCTTTAATCATGCTGTGACTTGAAGGAAATATGACTACTTAGACATGCTTGAAATGTAAGGTAAATACATTTAAATTAACATGCTGTAACAATCCAGGAAGACCCTTAAACATTCTGTCCGTGCTCTAAAAAAATCAAAAGAACATGAACCAACCCTTAAACATTCTGTCCGTGCTCTAAACATATCAAAAGAACATGAACCAAATCTTAAACATTCTGTCCGTGCTCTAAACATATCAAAAGAACATGAACCAAATCTTAAACCAAATTGTTAAAGCAAGGGTTGAAATCAAAACCATATGCTAGAATGAAAAGCTGCTCCTGTTCATTACACAACAACAAAAACGCAAACGAAAACCCCGAAAGCTACTCCTACCGCAGGTGAGAAGCACTTACAATGGGTTCTTGGACTTACAACACGAGAAAGAGATCTAGGGTTCGGATGAAGTGAAGGTTTCGGCTATCCTTTCCTATCCGCGTGTTCTCCTTGACGAGGAGACCACGAATCCGCGAATAACTCCCGAAGAGAAGTCCTCGCCGGCCACCAGAAACGAGCCCTAGCGCCGTCGCCCCCTTTTCGCCCGAGGAAGAAGAATCACGCCGTCGGGATAGAAAAGGAGAGGAAAGTTTTGGTTTAGGTCACGGGAACAACACTTAACCCTTTATAACCTAGGTGATTCGGTTCCACCTATAACTTAAATATATTTGTTCACACACTTAGTTAATAAAACGAGCTCAGCTCGGTTGGTTGGGCCGATTACTGCTTGGGCCCGAGAAGCTGGGTTCGAATCCTAGCTCTTGCACTTTGTGTTGTTTTTTTTTTTTTAAAACTTCCTCCTCCCGGTAAAAATGCCAAACGAACTCCAAAAATTACATAAAAATACTCTAAAAATTCCTAAAAATCTCTAGAATATTTTAAAAGTATTTCCAAATATTTTTATGGACATTTGGAACTCGAAATAAGGAAAATTGGGTCGTTACATTTTGGTATGCCTATGCCCTAATTATGGAATTATGAATCATGTTCAAGTATTATGTATGAATACTAGTACGTAGCATATCCATTATGTTATATGGTTATATTACTCACATGCCATGTTTAGAACTATGCATATGATAAATTAGAAAATTTAAAATATGTCTTCCGCTGCCATGAGTTCATATGCATATGTATGATATGTAAGTTTAAGTAACCCCGTCCCTTCCTAGAGCAGTATTAGCATAGGAGGGGGCGGGCGTTACAGACTGCGCCTAAAACATTAGTGATAATCATATTTGATTAGACTAGACCTTGTTTTTCTTTATTTTACTTTACATTCTGCATTTTTATTATATATATATATATATATATATAAACTCTTTCTTTTATTCTGCACTTGGATTATTCAATATCTTGTTTTTTTTCATGCGAAGAGCTAATCTTTCAAGAAAACTTCTGTCGTTCGATTTAGAAATTGATAGAACTTTCTTGAGGAGAAGAAACTTGCAAAAACTCCAAGCAGAACAAGAAACTTGAGAAATGGCTGACAAGCTTTTAAAGGACTACATAACACCTTATGCACGAGGGCTTCGGTTTATCATCACCCGACCACCAATTGAAGCTAACAATTTTGAAATCAAGCCTGCAGTGATCCATCTAGTTCAGCAAAATCAATTTGGAGGAGGACCGCACGATGATCCCAATCATCACTTGGAGTTTTTCTATGAGATCTATAGTACTATGAAAGTGAACGGGGTCCCTCCAAAAACAGTAAGGTTACTTCTTTTTGGATTTTCCCTAAAAGACAGAGCCAAACAGTGACTTAATTCTTTACCAGCAAACAACATTACATCTTGGGAGCAGTGTGAGCAGAAATTTCTGGATAAATTTTACCCACCAAGTAAAACTGCACACATGAGGAATTTAATTGCAAGCTTCAAATAGGCAGACTCAGAATCGTTATTCGAAGCATGGGACAGATTCAAGAGTATGCTAAGACAATGCCCCCATCATGGCCTCGAGAAGTGGTTCGTACTACAACATTCTAAAGTGGAATCAATTATCACACGAATGTGTCCCTTGATTCCACAGCAGGATTGGCGTTGATGAACAAGGGTCTTGATGAAGCTGAAGACATAATAGAGAATGTGGCTCAGAACCATCATCAGTGGACAACCGAAAGATCTAGAGGTTCCTTTTCTGGGAATCCAATAAAGGAATCAGGAAAATTTAATATAGATGCAGTCACACTCATGTCCGCGAGGCTGAATGCTCTGACCAAGAAGCTTGAGACCATGGGGAACAACACAACCAATGCAATAGTGTGTGTGTACAAAACTTGTGGAAGTTCGGATCATGCTCAAGATACTTGCCCCCTAGGGCCAATACAAGCACAAATACATCAACTTGAACAATGCGTTGCGATAGTCGGTTATAACCAAAGGCAAAACAATCCCTACTCCAACACATACAATCCTGGGTGGAGGAATCACCCAATTTTTTTTTTACCGGGGAAATCAAGATCAAGAACCAATAAAGCCAAGCTACCAACTTGGGCAACAAAACCACCAATCTGAACCACAGACTTATCAACAACATCAACCTTCACAACTGTCCAGAATTGTAAAGATGCTTGAAGAAGCTCTCTTGGAGCAAAAAGAGATGAAGAATGAAATCAAACAATTGAATTAAAGAATGGAGAATTCTGAAAAGCATCAAAAGATACAAGATAACCAAATCGCTCAGATAGCCCAGTCCTTTTCAAGAGCACCGAGAGCATTTCCGGGAAAGCCCGACAAAAACCCAGTGGAACATTGTAACCGCATTAAGCTGAGGAGTTGACGGACTTTGGGAGATCCCCAAATGGGTGCTTAGAAAGGAATTGATTCAGAAGAAGAGCTCTCTCCTCTCATGCCTAATTTAGTCCATAATAAGGATAGGGAGGAGATTACCAAGAAGGTTGAAAGGACTCTTCCACTTTCCCCACAAAGTCAGACGATTCCTTTCCCTTAAAAGCTAATAACATCCCAAAAAGATGAAGAGTTCCACCGATTCCTTAAGAAGATTAAAGAAATCTGCATTGGAGTATCTCTAATAGACGCACTGCACCAAATGCCAAAGTTCTCCAAATTTTTAAAAGGTATTCTTTCTAACAGAAGACAGAAGGGTGACTTCAAGACTGTAGCATTGACGGAGAAGTGCAGTGCTTTTCTCACGGTAGACACTCCCCCGAAGCTCCAGGATCCAGGAAGTTTTTCTATACCGTGTAAGATTGGCTCTGAGCTCATACACAAGACTTTCTGCGACTTGGGAGCGAGTGTCAGCTTACTTCCATACTCGTTATGCAAGAAACTATGACTCCAGAACATCAAACTTACTACTATGGTACTATAATTGGCTGACCATTCATGTAGATACTCAATGGGTATAGTGGAGGGTGTGCTAGTAGAGATAGGTGGATGCATCATTCCCACAAATTTTGTTGTCCTGGATATGGAGGAGGATCCCAAGATCCCAATCATCCTAGGAAGACCATTCTTTGCCACTGCTAGAGCCCTCATCGATGTGAAATGTCACAAGTTATTCCTGAAGATTGGTAAAGAAAGGTTAGAATTCAATTTATCTGATTCTCCTAATTGCATCTCTTCTTTTCAGGAAAATTCCAGTGTGTCGAATATACACAGAGCTGAGGAATGTAGTTTCCATGGGAGGCCACCGGACATGATGCATGATTTGACAAAACTTGAGAGGTTGCCCCCAACATGCAATAAAAAGTATATTTGTCCTGCACGAGTGAAACTGAAGGCGCAAACTGGAGCATTAACCCTAGGAGGAGAGTCATGCTTCCATGGGTTTAGTCCACATTAACTGATACGGGGTCGAGCTAAATACCTAAAACAAGCGCTTCTTGGGAGGCAACCCAAGGGTTTTGTTTTAATTCATTATCCACTTGTCATTCTATTTTTGTTCAATCAAGTATTTTTATTCCTGGATCTTTGTTTTCAGGATGTGCATTAGCCTCCACGAGCTAGCCGTAATCGTTTCATGGGCGTGGCAGCATCGGAGGGGTCAAAAGGAGGAGAGTGAGACACTACGCGCATAAGGGAGTCGGTTGTGTGAATCTACACGGCTGTGCGAAGCTGACAGAGGAGGAAATGACATAGGTCGTGTGAACCCACATGGTCGTGTGACCTTTGTAGAGAAGGAACAATACATGACCGTGCGGATTTGGCATGGCTGTGCAAAGCTACCCGAGGAGAAGAGTGCACGGGCCGTGTTGGTTGACACAGCTGTGCGATCTCGACCGAGAGGAGGAAAGAAGGGGTTGTGCCAATAGGCATGGTCGTGCGGTGACCCCATCAACTAGGCCGTGTCTTTAAGACACGGTCGTGCCTTACTCATGTGCGCCGCTAACCACCCTAAATAACCCTACTTCCCATCTCTTTCTCTTCAAAAAAAAAAAACTTTTCTTCCCCACTACACCTCATCAACCTTCATTACCTACATCTAAGACTCATCTTTACTGAGATCTAGATCTAGATCTAAGTTTTCTTCAAGCCCCAAATCCGAAAAGAGAGGAACAATTCCCCTATCCTTCTTCTTTCTCCTCCTCTATCTTCAAGATCCACATCCATCCACAAGAAAGTCCTCAAATTCACCTTGCATATCATGTCTCAAATCCTGAAGAGACTCCGAAGAGGAAGCGGTGGAGCTGGCGAAGGAGATGCGCCGGGAGGAGACAAAGGCAAGGGAAAGACTTCTTCATCCAAAGGCAAAGGCAAAAGGGTGACACGCGACGAAGGTAACGACAATGAATTTAATATTATTTTTAGAAATCAAGAACATAAAGCTAGATATGATATTCTTATTTCTAGGAAAATTGTGTGCACTAGATATATGGATCCAACCACCATGGATATGTTAGGGATTAGGAATGATGTAGATTGGATGATTAGCTCCTTTGATTGGCATGACATGATGTACATGTTGGATCGAGAATTCACTAGAGGGGGTGAATAGCGATTTAAAACTTTAGTACGCAGCGGAATAAAAAAACAACAATGCTAACACAAGTATTTTTACTTGGTTCGGAGATTTCGCTGCTCCTACTCCAAGGCCCGTACTCGTCGAGTGCTTTCATTGGGCAATCCACTAATAATTCGGAATATTGATTACAAAATTGAATTACAGGAATGCTAATAGAAAAACAAATACCGACAATGAAAAGAAGGAAACGGAAAACAACACTTTGTCGGTCGTGGAGTCGCAGGAGCACAATAGAGCACGTGATGAGAGATCTTGTTGTTGTGTAGTTTTTTTTTTTTGCTCCAGCCTTCACCCTCCTTATATAGGAGGTTCAGGGCACCCGAATCCCTTCGGGGTGCCCTGAATGTAACGTAGCCGAGCCAACCAGGGTACTCCACGTGGTATAGCTCGTTGGTTCCCTTCTCGGGAACACGTCCTCACAGTTACTCCCCTCGAGTGACTTATCTCAACTTACCCGCCAGACGTCTGGTCAGCCCGTCGACCCATCTGGACTTTGTGCCAGCTATCCGGTTAGCCCGTCGACCTAGCTGGACTTCTTGCCAAACATCCGGTCAGCCCGTCGACCCGTATGGACTTCATGCTAGCTATTCGGTCGGCCCGTCGACCCGTCTAGATTTCGTGACAGCTATCCGGTCAGCCCGTCGACCTAGCTGGGCTTCTCCTATACTCTCGGTCAGAGTGTTAGATAACAATGAAACTAACTTAACTTACTTTATCATTCATCAAAATTTGAGTTAGACCGTTAGTGCTAACCGCACTAACAATCTCCCCTTTTTTGATGCAATGACAACCTGGGTTAAGTTAGTGAAAATATGCAAGAAAAAACAAGCAATTTGGTTTTGATGTTAGTTTGATTGGTATTTTATTATTTCATTATTTTAACTAATTTAAACCACCCCTTTTGACATTCATCAAAAATCATAGAATA
The DNA here is from genome assembly GCF_018446385.1 of Zingiber officinale. NCBI lineage: Eukaryota > Viridiplantae > Streptophyta > Magnoliopsida > Zingiberales > Zingiberaceae > Zingiber > Zingiber officinale. The sequence goes on from NC_056006.1 coordinate 46,160,254, forward strand.
AATGATCGAGTAAAAATGCAAGAAAGAATATAAACGTAAGTCAGATTAACTTTGGGGGAGTTTAAACATTGAAAACATATAAAAAAAACTTTAAATTTTATCTTTTAACCTTTTCAAAAATAGCTAAGTTTAAAAAAAAAAACTTTAAAGTTATGATAACTTCAAAATAGCTAATTTAGAAGGATAACTTAGAAAGATAATCTAGAGTAAATTTTTAAACTTTGCAACATTAACCTTATTTTCAAAGTAAGCTTGCCAAGTTAGAACAATTTTCAAACATAAGTTTTATAAAGATTAATTTTCAGGTATCCAAGTCAAGTGTATAACATCAATACTAGGTGGATAAAATTAATTTTTAAAATTAAGTTAAATCCAATTCTCAAAACTAAGTTTGTAAAATTCAATTTTCAAAACTAAGTAAAATCTAATTTTCAAAAACTAAGTTTGAAAAATCTAATTTTAAAAAAACGTAGTTTTATAAAACTCAGTTTTCAAAAATAGGTTTATCAAATTAGATTTGTAAAAAAGATAAAAAAAGAAAATATTTTTCAAAAAATAATTTCAAAATAAAGGGAAAATAAGTATGAGAATAATTAATCCTCTCCCTGAAACTGATATTTTTAAAATAAAGCTTTTGAAAATATGTGTTAAAAATAATAAAAGAAACTTGTAAAGTATTTTTTTTTTTAAATGAGGTAGGATTTTCAAAAGAGATTTTAAAGAGAAATTTAAAAAATCTAAGAATTTTTTATTTGTTATTTTTAAAAAACTTAAGGAAAAAATTTGAACCTCCCCTTGAATTTAATACTTCCTTAATTTATTACTCTCTCTTAATTTATCTCTCCCCCTTAAGTTAACACTAAGGTTTGAGTATGTTAATGTTCAAAACACCATTTTTTTTCTTTAAGTATTTAGGAGATTTAGGGTTAGTAACACTTATGTTTATAAAGTATATAATTTAAATAAGTATTTCTATATAGTTGGTATAATTGTTTGATTAAAATCGTAATATTGAAATTAGTTAATAATCAATTATTCTCAATAATAAGTAATTTTTTTACATAATAATAAGTAATTTATTACCAACTCAATAATAGTTAATTTTCATCAATGGTTTATTGATTATTTTACTTGACTTATTTGATTAAATTGATTTCATATAAATTGATTGAAAATATTTGTTACAATTTACCTTTTCATTTATTTAAGTTTTGATTAAGTGTAACTTAAGTTACGTTTTAATTAGTATTAGCTAAGTTTAGAATTAGTATTAATTTATTAAGGTTCAATTTGAGTGAATTTTTAGTTATGATAAATTATGATTTAATTACAGTGAAGTTAATATGTTAACTAATGTTAAAATTAAGATTGATTAAGATAAATTAAGGTTAAGCTTTAAGGTCAGGTCAAATTTAGAGTACAGTTATTTTTTTTAAAGGTTTTTTTACTTCAATTATTTACTTATTAATTATTAAATTCAATTTAAAAAAACATTTTAAGTTAAAGTAATTTTAAGTTTAAAATAATTTTTAAGTTAAAAGAATTTTAAAATAATTTAAGTTAAAACGATTTAAAATGATTTTTAAGATAATTTTTAAAGTTAAAATAATTTGTAGATTAAAATAAATTTTTTAAGTTAAAATAGGGTTTAATATTTAAAAATAAACTTTTTAAAATATAATTATTTTAAAGGATTTTAAAATAATTTTATTACAATAAAAAATTTAAATAATTTTTAAAGGGATTTAAAATGATTTTTAAATAATTTAAAAAGGGGTTTTAAAATGATTTTAAAATAATTTTTAAGAGATTTTTTTAAAAGGATTTTTTAAAATGATTTTTAAATAATTTTTAAAATAATTTCTAAAAGGATTTTTTAAAATGATTTTAAAATGATTTTAAAATTTTTTTTAAAGATTTTAAAAAAATTTTTTAAGTTTTTAAAATGATTTTCAAAATAATTTTTAAAATAATTTTTAAAATTTTTAACATGATTTTTAAAAGAATATTTTAAAATAATTTTTGAATTTTTTAACATGATTTTTAAAAGAATTTTTTAAAATAATTTAAAATTATTTTTCGAACTGATTTTTAAAGAATTTTTAGAATAATTTTTAAAGTTTTTAAAATGATTTTAAAAATAAATTTTGAAAATAATTTTTAAAGTTTTTAAAAATGATTTTTAAAATAATTTTTAAAGTTTTTAACATGATTTTAAAAAGAATTTTTTAAAATAATTTTTAAAGTTTTTAAAAGAATTTTTAAAAGAATTTTAAAAATGATGTTTTAAAGTTTTTAAAAGAATTTTTAAAATAATTCTTTTAAAAATATTTTTTTAATTTAATTTAATTTAATTTAATTTTACTTTACTTTAATTTAATTTTAATTTTAATTATAATTATAATTTTACTTCTCTTCACTTTAATTTAATTTAATTTAATTTAGTTTTAGTTTAATTTAATTTAATTTTAGTTTAATTTAATTTAATTTAATTTTAATTTAATTTATGTAATTTGTCATCTCACCCGATCTATGTTTTCAATCAGGGAATTCTATAATTTTGTGAGATGAACTAGGTTCAGTTTTAGGGTTTGGTTTAACTTTATGTTAGATTTAGGTTTAGCTTTGTGCTCAACAAATAGATATTTTTTGTATAAATTTCTGGGCTATGGTGAGTCACCTGGACATCATTAGACTAACCGTGCCTTCGAGGTTTTCCAAATAGTCGTATCCACTAAACTTAGTACAAAACCTTGGTCCAACTGGTTAGGATCCGTAAAGGGTAGCTTCGGTTAGTTCCACTAAGCCAAATGTACCAGGTCGAAGCCATATCTTCCTAGACATGCATATACAAAGCTTCCCTAACGTACTATCATCCAAGACTTCACCAGTACCGTTGGTCAAGTTAAACTATTATTCCTTTGAAATAGTCCTAATTACCCTGCTGGGTAGATTGGTTTTGGTGTAGATTAATTTTGGAGGTGCTAACTATTCTGGAGCCTCTCCATGAATTATTGGTATATCATTTTTAAGTTTTTAATTTTGAATTAATTAGATGAGTCAAATTGTCCTTCTTTAAAGGAGTGTATTTAATGTTTAAGTTTTCATTATTTTTTAAATTTGAATTAATTAAATTTTTTGAATTATATTTCTTTAAAGGTTTATCTTTTAGCCTTTTATTAAATTTTAAATTTTCTAGATTATCTTTATTTAATATGTTATTTTTAACATTTAATTTTAAGTTTGTTAAATTTAGTTTTGATTTTATCAAAGTGTTTGATTTTATCCTTATATTTTCTTTGCCTTTTATGTTGATATGATTAGTGGAATTTATTAGATTAATCTTATCATTAAAATTTAATTTTTTGTTAATTAAATTATCTTGGGTTTGGATGGGATTTTCTAGATTTATATTGTCTAGATTATTAAATAATTTATTAATTTTATCTAGATCAATATTGACTTGTCATCTTTATCATTTGAATTTTCAGATTTGTTTAGGTTTAAATTTGAATTTTTTAGGTTTATTAATTATTTTCAGATTTTCTATATTTTCTAAATTAATTAGATTTGTTTTATCAGAAAATATCCTAGGGGTATTTTTGCAAGTATTGTCAACTACACTATTTTCATATATATTTTCAGAAATATCCAAATTAGCACGCATATTTTTTAAACTACTATTAGCAGGAATATTTTGGTAAATATTACTAATCTTGAGCGCAACTCCTAATTCAGTAGGCTTTTTCGTTGGATCTGACTCGAGTCCGGATTCGATTTTGGCTTGATCATCTAACTCCAACAGCTCCTCGTGAATCTTGGTCAGATAGGTCCAAAACTCGTGGGCATCCTTAACTTTTCTTATCCTGCAATTAACTTTGTTGGGTAATAAATTTGAAACTAACTTTATTACCTTTTGGTTTGCTTCCAAGTTTTGTGTTGATCTTCTCAATGCCAAGCCACTATCAAAGTCGTTCATGAAGATGAAACTTTCCATCTGCATCCTCCACAAATTGAATTCATGCCTCTCGTACATCTCATATGGAGGTGGTTCGTTGATGATCCACCCTTTTAGAAGAGACATTGGTATTGCACACAAGGAAATAAAAGAAAGATCCAAAGACTTGGTCTTGGATTAGCAGTGCTGGAGAAAAATTATAGTATTTCACCATTTTTTTTAAATAATAAAATATTAATAAAATATATATAAAACATATTGTTTCAAATTTTGGAAAATATGATATTTCACTAATATTGACAGATGGTGAAAAGATCAAAATGACTTTTTCAAAAATGATTTTGGAGTGATAAAACGAAAGGCGTAAGGATTTATTTTAAACACAAACGATATCTATTTTTCTTTTGAAAAGACCCCCTTGCTCGATTAGTGGTTGCACCATTTCAGAGCGAATCTCGCTCTAATACCACTTGTTGGATCGAGAATTCGCTAGAGGGGGGGGGGTGAATAGCGATTTAAAACTTTAGTACGCAACAAAAAAAAAAACAACAATGCTAACACAAGTATTTTTTAATTGGTTCGCAGCCTTCAACGACTCTTACTCTAAGGCCCACACTCATCGAGTGCTTTCGTTGGGCAATTCACTAGCAATTCGAAATATTGATTACAAAATTGAATTACAGGAATGCTAATAGAAAAACAAATACCGACAATGAAAAGAAGGAAACAGAAAACAACACTTTGTTTATCGTGGAGTCGCAAGAGCACAACAGAGCACGTGATGAGAGATCTTGTTGTTGTGTTATTTTTTTTTTGCTCCTGCTTTCACCCTCCTTATATAGGAGGTTCGAGGCACCCTGAATGTGACGTAGCCGAGCCAATCAGGGTGCTCCACGTGGCGAAGCTCGTTGGGGATAAGTTTTGCATTCCGGGTGCCGGATCCCTTCCGGGCGCCCGGACCTCCACTTTACCAACTACCTGCATAAAAGTGTTAGTCCGAGGCAAAATGCTACCCTGCAAAACAAAGTATTAGCACAGCATAGTCAAAAAAGGAATAGTGTAGTAATTAGATTCTATCTCACTGAGACTAGAATCTAGTCAAGATCTCAACTTATAGTTCCGAAATGGTTCTAAGTTTGATCGGTGCCTAAGTTCCCTTCCTGGGAGCGCTTCCTCACAGCCACTCTTCTCCAGTGACTTACCTCAACTTACCCACCAGACATCCGGTCTGTTAGTTAGAGCCCTAGAGCCAATCATTTGATGATTGTATGAACTCATGTATATCATATTCTTGTATATTAATAAAGACATTTGTTTGGTTATTATACATATTTATATTAGTGCCAAATAGACTAAGTATAATAGCGTCCTTGAGTAGAAGGTTCATACCTATATCAATCGATTAGTTGAAACGATAGTGAGATGATATAGGGAACACTACTCTAAATCATTCCTAGTCGAGTATTAGCATTCTGGGACAATGTTAATACAATAAGACTAGCATGTAGGTCAGCTCGATGACTTGATCTCATAAGTCATGGGTATAGAGATATCAAGCTGACACATGGGTATGCATTAGAGAATGTATACTGAATGACCCGCCATGAGAAAGTATCATGGATCGTTATATGAGTGTCATATACTTTCTCATGTGGCTATTAGTATGACTATTAGTCCTTAGACCTGAAGTCACCATCCCTACATAAGGAGTTATGTACTTTGGTTTCGTCAAATGTCACCCGTAACTGGGTGGACTATAAAGGCGATTACTGGGTATATAACGAATTATGTAGAGAGATGTGAGTGATGTAGATGGGATCTATCCCTCCCATATGACGGGAGCGACATCGGTATTCTTGATAGAGTGAGACCACTAAGTGCATGGCCATGCCCAAATGAGTCAACATTAGATGTTGAGCTCATTTGATCGGGTGAGTCTACTTGGAGTTCAAGATTTAGATTGATTAGAGGATGACACGGTCTATGCCTCATATTGATCAATCTAGATGTCTAGGATAGAAGGACACTTGTCATTATTTTGTGAGTAGTCACAATTGGTAGTCACAAGGTGATGTCGGATCTCGACATTCTTGTAACTTGGGTAGTAATGATGTGTTGCTAGATACCGCTCATTACTTATGCTCCTAAATGGGTTTAGGGCATTGCCAACGTTACAAGAACCTATAGGGTCACACGCTAAGGACAATTAGATGGGGATCAGGTTCATATGATGAACCAAGAGGATTAGATTCATTTGATGAATCAAATTGGATTAAGAGTAATCCTAATTGGGCTAACTTGAGTTCGACTCAAGTTGTTTGATGTGTTAAATGAGTCTAATTTAGATTTTGACTCATTGAATCAATTTAATTTAATGAATTAGATTCATTATATTAAGTTGGCTCGAATCAAATGGTTGGATTAGATCCACCATGGTAGAGATTGAGTCAAGTTTGACTTGACTTGAGAAGGAAGACCAAAGGTCAATTTTGACTTGACCTTTTGCCACCTCATTGGTGAGTTGGCATTAGGTGGACCAATAATGATGTTCCACATCATCATGGGTGCCACCTCATGGAAGTTACAAAGCCACTCTCTTAATGGTTTCATATTAATTGCAATTAATGCAATTAATTTGTGTGTTTTTGAAAGTGGCCGGCCACTTGGTTTTTTGGGTGTGAATTGATTTTCCCATTCAAGTGGTGTAACTCCTTCTTCTTCCTTGTGTTCTTCCTCTCAAGCTCTCCCTTTCCCTCTCCTCCTTCCTTGGCCGAACCACATAGGTGCTAGCACACCTTGGTTTTTGGTCACCTCCATCTAGTGTGTCCGTGTGGATACTTCTAGAGGACCGACACTTGACGGTCTTGATATCCGGCATCATTTGGACGAGCGGGAACGCGAAGGGCTTCGCTTCGAAGGTATAACTTTCATCTAGTGTAGATCTAAAGTTTTACAAACTCGTACAAGAAAAAATTTTTCGAAAAAGTTTTTGTTTACGAATCTTTGCACGGATCTACGGCTTTGGGTGACTCGGGGTTTCCGCGACGCGAAAAAGCGGTTTTCGCGGCTCGAAGAACCCAACACGGTCAGCCCGTCGACCCGCCTAGACTTCATGCCAGCTATCCGGTCAGCTCGTCGACCTAGCTGAACTTCGTGCCAAATGTCCGGTCAGCCCATTGACCCGTTTGGACTTTGTGCCAGCTATCTGGTCGGCCCGTCGACCTAGCTGGGCTTCGTGCCAGCTATCTGGTCAGCCCGTCGACCTAGCTAGGCTTCTCCTGTACACTCGGTCAGAGTGTTAGATAATAATGAAACTAACTTAACCTACTTTATCATTCATCAAAACTTGAGTTAGACCGTTAGTGCTAACCACACCAATAATGCACACGTCTACTGACTTACCCCTGCCCAGTCCTAGAATTTTTAAGTTCGATTGATGTTAAATTTTCTTCTGAGGATGACTGCATTGGGGTCATAACTTTTAGGTTGATGAACAAAGAAATTTGATGGACATTTAGTGATTTTAATATTTGTTTTGGTTTACCTACTGGAGGTGCTCGTGGATTTGATGGTACTATAGACTGGAATGGATTTTGGGCTTCAATCACGGGATCAAAGAACCCTTATGAACCCTCTAGAGCAAAGGCATCACGCATGCAAAACTCTACTTTTAGATACCTTCACCGTGTGATGAGCAAAACAATTTTTGGTCAAGGCGAGAGTGATGGGGTGGTTAGAAAGGTGGAGCTTTATTCTCTTTGGGCGATGCTAAATAAAGTTGACTTTGATTCTGGGTTTTATTTCTTACAAAACTTGTTGAGAGTAGGTAAAGCATCTTCGGGGATGATAGTGTTTGGCAGTTTAATCACCCAAATAGCAATAAATCTAAGTTGTGAGCTTGATGGGCTGGAGATCATTCATGGTAATGATAAGATCGACATCGACTCTTATCTTGCAATGAAGATGATCTGTCGAGACGAAAATGAGTTTGCTTTTCCTAGGAACGATGGTTTCCCATTACCCCTTCCTTGTCCCGAGCGCACTTCAGTTCACAACCCTGCGAACTGGGTATCATTGATTCAGAACCCGAGTTTGTTCCCTCCCTTGTAGGAGATACCGAGCACCACCAAGAGCCCTCATCATCAGGACTCTCGCAACCCTTCGGATATCTAGAACTTGCTAGGCACTCTTTTGCCTATGGTACGAGACCTTCAAGATTTGATTTTTCTATTTTCCGTGCCTCCTTAGACTCACTTCATGAGAAGCACGCTACCCAACAATAATTGTTGGAGGGTCGCTTCAAATTGTCTGACGATTAGTATAGGGAGGTACTGGACCATTCTTAGTTTACTAGAGACTTTCATAGCCAGATGACAGGATTTGTTCAGGATTATGAGGTTGACTAGGAAAGAATGAGGAATTTCATAGATGATATGGATATTACTAGACAACAAGTAGACGCTTTTTACCAATATCACCAGCACATTGACCATCTCCCTGGTATGCCTAGATTTCCCTCCGGCACATGACGGGAACCCCCTTATCCCCCTCCCCTGCCACCGTTTTGATTTCATCGGAACGTTGAAAAGTCTAAGTCTGGGGGGATGTTGTGTTTGCACAACCTGAGTCGAGTCGAGTCTTTTTCCTTGTCCTTCTGCATATTTATTTATTTTGCTTTATCTATTTGCATTTCATTTTATTTTTCAGTTTCATATTGCACTTTCTTTTCCCTATTTTTTAGTTTCATATTGCACTTTCTTTTCCCACTTGTAGTTTTTCATCGTGTTTATTTTGAATAGTTTTGAGGCATATTTGAGAGCATCGAACCCTCTACTTCTTTTGTTGACTTGTCCAATAGCAAAATGACTAGCACGTGTATTTTCTTAGTTCATGTGTCGTAGAGATAGTGTTAGTATGTTTGGTGTACCTCCTTTCTCTATCTTTAGTAGCATGAAATAAGCTAAGTATTGTACGGAGTTTAGTATAAGTTTTGGACTAACCTTAAGGATCTTATATTCACTTCACTTAAGCTTGAATATGTAACGACCCACCTTTTTACACTACTACTACTCTCTAAAGGTGGACCATTACTTGACTACTAACTCCACTTAACCGGTACGCTACTTAAACTTCGAGAAATCCCTACCGAAAAATTTCGGCAGAGTCTCCCCTGTACCGGTGACCCCAAACTGGGATACAAACACTATATACACAGCCACAGGCGGCTGGAACATATTTTTCACAACCACGCAGAAATAATAGCACGACACTAAAGCAATAGAAAACTATATAACTCCAACAATAGGAAATAACTCAACTAACAATGCGGAATAGACTCAATTAATCAACATAGACAAAGGAAACAACTAATACAATCTCTATCAACTTAATAACTGAAAGAAAAACTCAAAAGGGGTCTTGACAGTTTCCTTAGCAAACTCATGATCTCTCCATAGTCCTGGCATCACACACCGTTACAACATCTCCTCGTCGCCTTCCTTCTTATACTTTAGCTTTCCTTCTCCTTTATCTGCAGTAGGAGGAAAGTAGTATCTATAAGCAAAATGCTTAGTGAGCGCTATCTAACTCACAAAATCACGATATGCATGTATATAAATAAAAACATGCTAAAACTGAATGCTAACATGTAAAGCTACTCATGCTCATAAATAGTAAAGGAATCATACTATCTGGAATACTAAACATGTATAGCTAATCATGCTCATAATCCAATAAAGGAATCATACTAACTGAAATACTAAACATGTATAGCTAATCATGCTCATAATCCAATAAAGGAATCATACTAACTGAAATACTAAACATGTATAGCTAATCATGCTCATAATCCAATAAAGGAATCATACTAACTGAAAAGCTAACCTGTAAAGCTACTCATGCTATACAAGAATAAAACTATAACTGCATGCTGAAAAGCAAATAAAACTAATCATGCTAAATAATCTAATAGCAAGAAATCAACTAAATGATAAGACATATAGTCATGCTCAAATAAACTCATAAGGAAGCAAATGAAAACTGATACTGTATGCTTCAAATAACAAGAAGCTAAACTTTCTAATTCTAAACATATTTGATGTTTGTTTCATTTGTTTCCAAAAAAAAAAAAAAACTTTTACTTTTATACTTCAAAATAATAATCAACTTCTCTTGGGCCCGGCATTGTACCATTTTGCGCGCATTCTTAATAAGAATCGAGGTAGCTAATCCCGAAACTACTAAGATACTTCTAGGCCATGTGCCTAGGGGCAACTTGGAGCCCATCCCTTTCTTAATGAGAATTGAGGTAGCTAATCCCAAAACCATTAAGACACTTCTAGACCTTATGTCTAGGGGCAACTTGGAGCCCATCCCTTGGAACTTGTGTCCGGTACATGCCATTAAAAAGTAAAATACTTTTATCTTTAAATACTTCTTATAATAAAATGTCTTGGCATTTTAATAAGCACCCTGTGTGCCAAAATCCCTAAAGTCTTGACTTTAGGATCTACTTAAGGCCTTGGCCTTTTCTTTCTTTTCTTTAGTACTTTCTTATACTTGTTCAAGTAAAATACTTGTTCTCATTAATACTTCCAATAAAGGAATGCTTCTACTAAGCTAAAATGTTTAAACAAGTTCTAAATCTGATATGCTTAAACAATTCTAAACTTTCAAGGCAAAAAGATAAATCTGCATACAAGCTTAATCAAAATTCTGCACTGTAAGCTAAAAAAATCTGTTCTAAAACTGAGGTTCTGCATGCAATACTTATCAAAATCTGCAAGCAATACTTATGAAAATCTGCTTATTAAAAATCTGCATACTATACTTATAAAAAATCTGCATGCTATACTTACAAAATCTGCTTATTAAAAATCTGCATACTAGCTTAGAAAAATCTGCATACTATGCTAATCATAAAAGAGTTCAAGCTTGGTAGTGTTATTACCTTTAATAAAATGTTTGGGGTTGTATGCTATCAAGCTAGCCTAGATCTGATCATAATATGCACATTCCTTGTTGGGTAAGCATTTAAGCATGTAATTCAGAACTTAAGCAAGGGTTAAGTATGAGAAAATGTGCATGTTGTGGACTAGGAGATAGCATTCTTTCTTCTGTTAATTGGAGACCAGTTTTATCAAAGTCTACCTATTCATGACTATAACTTTAAGCATTTAGCTACATAAGGATCCAACACTCCCCAGCTACGTTGGTTCTAAAGTTTATTGCTGTAGTATCCAAATAAGGACAGTGAGAATGGTTTAACATTGGTTGTGACCTCAATACACTACTATCCCAATAACAAAACTTGCAACTACAAGGCTAAATGAAATCCGATCATGCCCATTTAATAGCAAATGAAAGGTCTACACAGCAAAAGAATTTTAAGCTGATCCTACTTGGAATTAACGGAATATCATGCTTACTAAGTCATCACAAGATCTAAACTGCTATGAAATTGTGGGTTGTTCTTGCCCATGGACATGCACAAACAAAACTTAACAGTAAGCTTCGAAAGGGACTGTTCGTGCCCCTTTTTGAAAGGAAACTATGATCTATAAATGCTGCTTATGGAAATGCCGGCAACACAAATGCTTCACCAAATTCAAATCCGGCCAGAAATCTCATTACAATAAGAAAACAGAGCTTCACTGATCTAACTTAAACACCAGAAATCGCAGGAACCCAAAGGAAACCAGCCGAACAACAGGAAGGTGCAGGAACACCAAATCAGAGCTCGTTCGCAAATCAAAACTCGCGGAACTACTCCTACTGCAGGTGAGTAGCAACTCACCTTGGATTTCTTGGACTTACAGCCGAGATCGGCTTCTAGGGCTTGCAGAGACTTGAAATTTCTTCGATCTCTTCGTGTCTGCGTGCTCCCCTCGACGAGCCGGTCACGAATGTGTGAAGAGCTCTCGAAGAAAGGTGCTCGTCGGCCGCCGGATCGAAGCCCTAACGCCGCTGCGTTTTCGCCCGAGGAGAGGAACAGCGCCGTCGGGAGAGAAAGGTGAGGAAAAATTAGGTTTCGGGAAACTTAAATCCTCTCCTTATAACTCGAGTTATTTTTGATTCCAACTATAGCTTATATATTTGCCGCTGCCTATTTAATTAGCAACGATCTTTAGCCCAGTTGGTCCGTTGGGCTTTGCTCGAAGCAAGAGGTCTGTGCTTCGATTCTCAGTCGCGCCCCTTTTTCTTCAATTTATTTCAAACGTTCCAGCTACTGCATATATATATTTCGCTCCATATAAGGTTAACAAATATAGTGTAGCTCAGCTGGTTGGGCTGGTTTCGGCTGTGGGTCGGCTCACCGAGATCGTGGGTTCAAAACCTACCTTCAACACATTTTTTAACTTTTTTTTTTTGTAACCCTACTAAACGACCTCCAAAATTACGTAAAAATATTCTAAAAATTCCTAAAATCTCTAGAATATTTTAAAAGTATTTCCAAATATTTTTATGAACATTTAGAACTTGAAATAGGGAAAATTGGGTCGTTACAATTCCCCATACCTTATAAAAAGTTCGTCCTCGAACTTAGAATAGCTCTGGATATTTCTGTCTCATACTATCCTCCCGCTCCCAAGTGACTTCCTCGTGCTTCTGGTTCTGCCAGACGACCTTCACTAGTGGTATTTCTTTGCTTCTTAGTCTCTTGACTGCTCTGTCCACTATCTGTGTAGGTCTACTCTCATAACTAAGATCCTCTTGGATCTGCACTGACTGAGGCTCAATCACTTGGCTAGGGTCATGGAGGCACTTCTTTAACATGGAGACATGAAACACATTGTGTATTGCTGACATGTCCTGTGGTAAATCCAGCTTGTAAGCTACTTTCCTAATCCTTTCTATGATTAGGTAAGGTCCTACATAACGAGGACTTAATTTACCCTTCTTGCCAAATCTCATCACTCCCTTCATAGGAGCAACCTTGAGAAAGACTGAATCCCCTTCTTGGAATTCAAGTGGCCTATGGCGTGTGTCAGCATAACTCTTCTGTCTACTCTGGGCAATCTCAATCCTCTGTCTGATTTTCTGGATAGCCTGAGTAGTCTCATCTATCAGTTCTGTCTGAATGCCCAGTTCTACTTCTATTTCTTTTCTCTCACCTGTTTCTTGCCAGCAAATGGGTGATCTGCATTTCCTGCCATACAATGCCTCATAAGGAGCCATCTCGATGGTGGTCGGATAGCTGTTGTTGTAGGCAAATTCAGCTAAGCACAGGTACTTGCACCAACTTCCCTTGAAATCTAGTACACAAGCCCTGAGCATATCTTCTAAGATCTGATTTACTCGCTCCATCTGTCCATCAGTCTGAGGATGGAAGGCTGTGCTGAACTTGAGTTTGGTGCCTAGTGTCTTATGAACACACTCCCAAAGGTGAGAGGTGAAACGCTCATCTCTATCAGAAACAATAGATTTCGGAACTCCATGAAGTCTGATCACTTCCTTAACGTATATTTGTGTCAACTGCTCTATAGTGTGGGACACCTTGATGGCTAGAAATTGGGCAGACTTGGTCAATCTATCCACTATTACCCATATTGCATCATATCCATTCGTAGTTCTTGGGAGACCTGTTATGAAGTCCATAGAGATGTCTTCCCACTTCCACTCTGGTATAGGATGAGGCTGTAGAACTCCTCCTGGTCTCTGGTGTTCTGCTTTGACTCTCTGGCATGTCAGGCAAGTACTGACATATTTTGCAACATCTCTCTTGAGTCCAGACCACCAGAACCTCTGTTTCAGATCCTGATACATCTTGGTAGAATCAGGATGCATGGAGTACGGTATATTATGGGCTTTTTCTAGAATCTTCTTTCTCAGCTCTTCATCATTAGGGACACAAAGGCGACTTCCCTGATAAAGAATCTCACTGTCTGATACTCAAAATTCTGAATTTCCTTCTTCTTGTATCCCTTGCTTGATCTTTTGGATATCTGGATCCTCACTTTGCTTCTTCTGTATATCCTCAAGCAGGGTTGACTGCTTCTATTTTGGTTAGATCCACTTGGATGCCTTCTTTAGAAATTATGTGACCTAGAAATGCCACTTGATCTAACCAGAACTCGCACTTTGAGAATTTAGCGTAAAGCTGCTTTTGCTGAAGGGTCTGCAGAACTATTCTCAAGTGCGTGTCATGCTCCTCTGGGGTTCTGGAATAGACTAGAATGTCGTCGATGAACACAATGACAAATTTATCAAGGTATTCTTTGAACACTCTGTTCATCAGGTCCATGAAAACTGCAGGTGCATTAGTCACACCAAAAGACATGACTACGAACTCGTAGTGTCCATATTTGGTCCTGAAAGCCGTTCTGGGTATATCCTTTTCCTTCACTTTCAACTGATGGTACCCAGAGCGCAGGTCTATCTTGGAGAACACTGTTGCCCCTCTCAACTGATCAAATAAGTCGTCGATTCTGGGCAGTGGATACTTGTTTTTGATGGTCACTTGATTCAGAGCCCTATAATCTATGTACATCCGCATAGATCCATCCTTCTTCCTTCTTGACAAACAACACAGGAGCTCCCCAAGATGAGTGACTAGGGCGAATGGAGCCTTTGTCAAGTAACTCCTATAGTTGTGCTTGTAACTCTTCCAGCTCTGCTAGAGACATGCAATACGGAGCTTTTGAAATTGGACCGGTACCAGAAACCAATTCAATCTCAAGCTCCACTTCCCTGTTGGGAGGTAGTCCAGGTAGCCCTTCTGGAAATACTTTTGGATACTCACAGACTACCCGAACATCTTCCTGCTTGGGTCTTTCTTGTTATCTTTGTCCTTCCAGTTCTGATTACTTGACTGAGTTCTCTGTTTCCCCACTGTCTTGTCTTCTATCTTGACTGGCTTGTGTTGCGTTTGTTGTGCCTTGTTGCTGTTCAGATAGTGCTCACTAATGCTCTGCTGACCAGCTCTTCACCAATCTATGGTCGGTGAGTTTCACTACTCACATTAGATGTTATTTCTGATCTCAGCATTAGGAGCATCAGTCTGACTCGTTCTTTCACTGTACTTACTAACTCTAGGCAAAGGTGAGCTAGCCTGTTAAATCTTTTAACCGCTTCTTCTACTGGTAGGTCACCTGGTCTAAATTCTATAAACTGCTCATAATGTTTATTGGTGATCCGTTGGCGGAAGGACTCTTAGTACAACTCTATTTCAAAGTCAACCCAGCTCATCTGATTGACTGCTCTCTTACCCTTAACTCGCTCCCACTACATACAAGCATCTCCAGATAGGCAGAAAGAGGCACACTTAATGGTATCAACCTTCTCGACTTCTGGTCAGTCAAGAAGCTCCATTGTGCTCTCAAATGTCTTGAACCAAGCCTGGGCATCCCAGGGCTCAGTCGTTCCTGAGAAGCTTTCTGGTTTCAGCTTCAGCCACTGGATGAGATATGCTTCTTGTCTTTTAGATGCGGTGGCGACTTCCAGGGCAGGTGAGGGGACTTCAGTCACCATTGGGGTCTCCACATTAATGGTTGGGGGAGTGGGAGGAGCTGGCTTCTGATTTGCCATTAGATTGGCAATCACTCGCTGCTGCTCGCTACTTGTCTCTGGAGTTGGGCAAGAACTTCAAAGAGATTGGGCTCAATTGATCTAAGCTCTTCGTTCACCTTATCTTGGTTCTCAGTACGAACGGTGCGGGGATATCCTCTTCTTAACATCTAGTTATGCAAAGAAAAGGCTTGATATCTTCTCTATCCTTTCTAACTTCTCTATCCTTTCTAAACAAACATATGTATGAATCAAGAAAGGAGAAACAGTAACTTCTATCTTACTTAAGCACTCATAAGCAATTACTCAGTACTGCAGTTAATAATAAGGAAAGCAATAAAGAAAGAACTTAAATACTTTCTTACTTGAAGACGGCAAGGATGATGCTGATGTGTGTGTGATGCTGGAGAATGGGAACCTCGCTCGATACCAACTGTTACGACCCACCTTTTTACACTACTACTACTCTCTAAAGGTGGACCATTACTTGACTACTAACTCCACTTAACCGGTACGCTACTTAAACTTCGAGAAATCCCTACCGAAAAATTTCGGCAGAGTCTCCCCTGTACCGGTGACCCCAAACTGGGATACAAACACTATATACACAGCCACAGGCGGCTGGAACATATTTTTCACAACCACGCAGAAATAATAGCACGACACTAAAGCAATAGAAAACTATATAACTCCAACAATAGGAAATAACTCAACTAACAATGCGGAATAGACTCAATTAATCAACATAGACAAAGGAAACAACTAATACAATCTCTATCAACTTAATAACTGAAAGAAAAACTCAAAAGGGGTCTTGACAGTTTCCTTAGCAAACTCATGATCTCTCCATAGTCCTGGCATCACACACCGTTACAACATCTCCTCGTCGCCTTCCTTCTTATACTTTAGCTTTCCTTTTCCTTTATCTGCAGTAGGAGGAAAGTAGTATCTATAAGCAAAATGCTTAGTGAGCGCTATCTAACTCACAAAATCACGATATGCATGTATATAAATAAAAACATGCTAAAACTGAATGCTAACATGTAAAGCTACTCATGCTCATAAATAGTAAAGGAATCATACTATCTGGAATACTAAACATGTATAGCTAATCATGCTCATAATCCAATAAAGGAATCATACTAACTGAAATACTAAACATGTATAGCTAATCATGCTCATAATCCAATAAAGGAATCATACTAACTGAAATACTAAACATGTATAGCTAATCATGCTCATAATCCAATAAAGGAATCATACTAACTGAAAAGCTAACCTGTAAAGCTACTCATGCTATACAAGAATAAAACTATAACTGCATGCTGAAAAGCAAATAAAACTAATCATGCTAAATAATCTAATAGCAAGAAATCAACTAAATGATAAGACATATAGTCATGCTCAAATAAACTCATAAGGAAGCAAATGAAAACTGATACTGTATGCTTCAAATAACAAGAAGCTAAACTTTCTAATTCTAAACATATTTGATGTTTGTTTCATTTGCTTCCTTATGAGTTTATTTGAGCATGACTATATGTCTTATCATTTAGTTGATTTCTTGCTATTAGATTATTTAGCATGATTAGTTTTATTTGCTTTTCAGCATGCAGTTATAGTTTTATTCTTGTATAGCATGAGTAGCTTTACAGGTTAGCTTTTCAGTTAGTATGATTCCTTTATTGGATTATGAGCATGATTAGCTATACATGTTTAGTATTTCAGTTAGTATGATTCCTTTATTGGATTATGAGCATGATTAGCTATACATGTTTAGTATTTCAGTTAGTATGATTCCTTTATTGGATTATGAGCATGATTAGCTATACATGTTTAGTATTCCAGATAGTATGATTCCTTTACTATTTATGAGCATGAGTAGCTTTACATGTTAGCATTCAGTTTTAGCATGTTTTTATTTATATACATGCATATCGTGATTTTGTGAGTTAGATAGCGCTCACTAAGCATTTTGCTTATAGATACTACTTTCCTCCTACTGCAGATAAAGGAGAAGGAAAGCTAAAGTATAAGAAGGAAGGCGACGAGGAGATGTTGTAACGGTGTGTGATGCCAGGACTATGGAGAGATCATGAGTTTGCTAAGGAAACTGTCAAGACCCCTTTTGAGTTTTTCTTTCAGTTATTAAGTTGATAGAGATTGTATTAGTTGTTTCCTTTGTCTATGTTGATTAATTGAGTCTATTCCGCATTGTTAGTTGAGTTATTTCCTATTGTTGGAGTTATATAGTTTTCTATTGCTTTAGTGTCGTGCTATTATTTCTGCGTGGTTGTGAAAAATATGTTCCAGCCGCCTGTGGCTGTGTATATAGTGTTTGTATCCCAGTTTGGGGTCACCGGTACAGGGGAGACTCTGCCGAAATTTTTCGGTAGGGATTTCTCGAAGTTTAAGTAGCGTACCGGTTAAGTGGAGTTAGTAGTCAAGTAATGGTCCACCTTTAGAGAGTAGTAGTAGTGTAAAAAGGTGGGTCGTTACAGAATAGTAGAAATATTTTGAAATAGTTGTGATTCATCCAATTTATTTAGTACTTGTGTTCCCATGGGGATTCCTTAGTTACATTTTGGTTACTGGATGACCTCAGATCATGAAAGCTCATTCGGAAAAATCTAAATCCTAACATTTGTATCTTGCATTTGTGATTAGTGCTATACTTCTATAACACCCCCCCAAAAAAAAATATATATATATAAAGAAAAAAAATTTTGAATAAGGGATAAAAAACAATTGTTGTGAGTGGAAACTAACAATTTATCCCTTTGAGACTGATACAGGTCATGATAAGTGGATCCTTTGTAAGAGAGAAAAAGGGGGCAATAAGAATAAGGAAGGCGGAAAAAAGGTTTGACTTGGTAAGAGTGTTACTACAGTTGGGCGGGCAAAGATCGGTCGAACATAATGGACTGGCCGAGCATATGAGTTTAGCAGGCAAAGACTGGTCGAGTGGAAGAGAAAGACCAAACGTAGGAACAGTTAACCCTAAGTTGACTAGAATGCTTATATATGCTTGACGGATTAAGCTCGATTGATAAGGCATGATCGACCGAGCTCTATAGACTGACCGAGCATGGAGGCATTTAGCCTTGCACGATCCTTAGCGTACAACCAACCAGGGGAAAATCGACCGGGAAATATTGGTTGTATACGTACGACTAATTAATCTCGGTAGATAATGCATGATCGGTCGGGCTCAATAGATCGGCCAAACACAGAGGCATTTTGTTTCTCACGATCCTTAGCATACGGTCGACCGAGAGAAGGTCTACCAATAATAGTGTTTGTATACGCTCGACTGATCAATCTTGGTCGATGAGGTATGACTGGTAAAGCTTATTAAACCGGCCGAACATAGAAAGTAGATCAAGCATAAAAGTCTTCAATCTTACACAGTTCTGGCATATTTATAATAGTAAAATCCTGGTCAGGTATAAATAATCGATCGAGTATAGAATACCGACCGAAACTAGTATAATAAAAGATATTCCTCATATATACAGAATGAGCTTATGTTACTAACCAAATGTATGTAACAGGTGAACCATAAGAATATGTGATCATATGATAGCTTAATTGATTTGGTGGCAAATATCTTTTAAAAGTCTCCACAGGTATGCTGAACGACAAACAAGGTACATCTGGGATTAGAAAAAGATTCCTTCAACTACTATTACAGTTTCAGCTTACGTCATCTCTTAACAAACTTTAACAAATCAGGGTCCACTTCATGACTGTGGAGGTTAGATGAGATGGAATAAAAAGGGGAATCCTCTCCACTGGCCAGGTACGTAAACATAGGCATTGCATCAGAATCAAACCCTAGTTTTTCATCTTTTTCGTACTTCTTCTTCCTCTCCGGGAGACTAATTTGAGTGTCGGAGGGCCTAGCCAGAGACTTCCACCCCGATCTTAGGTCATTAATGTTGGGAGATCGGTGGCCGGCTAGAAGGGGGGTTGGATAGACGGCGCCCCCAAATCGTTGCTTCCTACACTTGTTAGCTTGTGCAGCGGAAATACAAAACAGACAAGCTAAACTAAAGGCAAGAATAAGAAAGAATGCAAACCGCTAACAAGCTCGTTTACGTGGTTCGGAGATAACTTGCTCCTACTCCACAGTTGTCCGTAAGGTGGACGATCCCTCAATCCGCAGGTGGATTAATCCCCGGAAACTCCGGCTAGCACAATCCTCCTTATCGATGGAGAAACCTCGCCACAACTCGATCAAGAGCACTTGGATTGCTAGAGCACTAGTTGACTACTAATTAGAGGTTACCCACCACTAATTTCGTCAACCTCAACCAAGCTTCCAATGCTTGGTTATATAGGCCACGGGTTGGAAAATCCCACCTACCAGTCGACTGCTAAAACATGCAGTCGACTGCCCTCTGTGGAAATTCGACCGTTACATCCCAACAGCTCGATTCCACACTAACCGAGCGAACAGAGACATTCTGTTTGCTGCCAGTCGACTGCACCAGTCAACTGCTAAAACATGCAGTCGACTGCTACAGTACTGCTACAGTAGTGATACAGTAGCGCTACAGTAGTGCCACAGTAGCGCTACAGTACTGCTACAGTAAAACCCTAAAACTAGGATTTTACTCCGAGTACAATCTCTCATGCACTCGTATCCTCACCTTTATGACTCATTTGACACTTCATTTGCAGCTTTGACCTCTTGCCTTCAAGCCTACTTCCTTTGGCTCTCGTCCCTCGGATGCATTCAAGCCTGCGGCTCGTCCCCAATGCCATCCTTCGCGTATGCCTCGAAGTCGCTTCCCTCGACCCTTGTCCTCGCTGCCTTGTCCACGGTCCCTCGGATGCTCCATCCTTCACCGGACCCGAAGCCATCAACCTGAGTCACATGTGTATCCTGCAAACCTGCACAACTCAAATACACATATCAAATACAAGGGTGAACCTAACTTAAACCCTTTGCCCAAACACCAAAACATATGGTCCCGCAGACCATCGGGATTGCTCCAACAATCTCCCCCTTTTTGGTGTTTGGCAATACGTTTAAGTTAGGGAAAACATATAGCAAATAAACATGCTAAAATAAATGGACTTATGTCGCTAAGGCTACACACTTGGACTTACACCACTGAATGAACTTACGTTGCCAAGGCTACACCTTGGACTTACACCGCCGAATGGACTTACGTTGCCAAGGCTACACACTTGGACTTACACTGCCGAATGGACTTACGTTGCCAAGGTTACACACTTGGCAACCGCCGTAACAATGTATCATGCATTTGAACCTATCCCAAGGCTCCCCCTACACCTACGCTCCCTATGAGCTAGGATTTTTACAACGGGCTTTTTAAGAACCTATCCCAAGGCTCCCCCTACACAAAGGTACTTTCAGGTTTTCCCAACTAAACCTTACTTCTCCCCCTTTGCCTAACATCCAAAAAGTTCTCCAATAATATCCCAATTATTGAAAACTTGTCATCCAAATGACCCTAAACTCATGTATGTATCCCATACATCTATATGAGCTGACCCGGTCAAAATCCAGTGCTGAAAACACTTTCAGACTGGTATCAATCGATTGCAAGAAGTACCAGTCGACTGCCCCCATGAAAACGAGCTTACAGAGACATTCTGTGCTCGTGAACAGTGTTACCAGTCGACTGGTACACTATTCATGAAAAAATCAGTCTTTCTGGCCAACTTCAGAAATGCGCCAGAAATTCCACAGACCTCCAAAAATCTCCAAATTTTGTGGAGAGGTCTATTATATCTATATCTACTTGGGAAAAATATATATAAAAATATATCTATCACCAATCCTAAGATTGACACAAAACACAAAACTAGCTAAAAAGTTCAATTGAACCTTGACCTAAAGTCCTAGTTTTGGCTTCCTGTTGATGTATTTATCCATCTTAACCCACAATGCATCCCTAGCATTGGTTTATATGGAATCTATACATCCAAAATCAATTATCATGCTATATGACCCCAATGTCATATTTTCAAGCATGAAACACAACCCATGTGTGCCAATTCCCTAGGTTTGAGACTCAAGTCCGTCTCCAAACCACTTGGCACATTCCATGACCTAACCTAGACTCCCAAGTAAAACCCACTTGAGATCCATTGGCCATGGGTCCCAAATTGACTCTTTGAGCTCCCCCTAGATCTCTCAGCCTTAGCCACCTCCCTAGGCAACTCATCCACAATGGCTAGGCCATTCCGGTGCACCTCCGGTGACACTTGGCCTACAAATCTAACTTTCTTAACTTTGGACACTTTGTCCTTGGTTAATTTCTCCTTACCATTAAATGACTTTTCCTTGCTATTTATTGGCTTCTCCTTGCTGTAGTCATATGCAACCCTAGCATAAGACTTTCCCTTAGCTTTGGATGATCCTCCCTTGCCATGATCATTTGCCACCCTTGCATATGATCTCTCTTTGGCCTTTGAGGTGCTAGATCAGTATCCTAAACCTGATCTATCATTGTTGGGTCTTTGGTTACCCAACACCATACCTAAACCCTTAGATCCAACATTGAATCTTTCTAGGGGTTTCTCCAACTTATCAAGCTTTGCCTTCAAAGCTTGATTTTCCCTTTCTAGGTTCCTAACCCTAGAGTTAACATGTCCACCATGGACATTCCTAGACCTACCCACTTTTCTAGGCATATGTCTCCCCTTCTTGGGATTAATGCCTTGGGTCTCCCTAGGTCTATTGTTTCTAGATTTTTCTTGCATAGATTTCCTAGGGTTTTGATCGACAATTACCCTACTTCTATCATGATATCTAAATCCAAAATTTTTCATTGCTACATGATGATAATCATTATTTTTCCTAGCATGCATGGAGGAATTTAAATTTGACTTTAAATTTAAATTAGGGTTTACCTTACCCTTTACCTTTGGAGCTCCCCCTTGACATGAGCCTCCATTCTTCCTCCACTTCTTTTCCTCCTTCTTCAAATGTGCCAACTTTTTGATCTCTTTCTTCTTTGGGCATTCGGTGTGGTAATGACCCCGCTCACCACACGTGAAGCACACTATGTGCTTTTTCTCCTTCTTCTTCCTACAACTCAAATTAGATTCAAAATAAATTAAATTGAGTTTATGAGATACCTTCTTCTTACCCATAGGACATCTATTCTTGTAGTGTCCCTTCTGATTGCACCCGAAGCATATTATATGGTCTTTTGACTTCACTTCGGTGGAGGTGCTTGCTAGGTTGATTTCCAAGACTTCTTCTTCTTCTTCACTTGTCTTGGATTGTTCTTCAATCTTTGAGGATGTCTCCTCATCCACACTAGTGGATGACATTTCTTCATCCTTCTCCTCTTTCTTCTCGGAAGTTGAGTGCTCTTCACCTTCCGATTGCTCCACCTCTACTTGAGCTTCTTCATCCGTTTCTTCGGATTTTTCTTCTTCTTGTGTAGGCATAGGTTCTTCCCATTGAGCCTCTTGCTCCACAAATCGTGAGCATTCTCGTATTTACCTACAAGGCTCATTACGTCATTAGGTAAAATATCAATTAATATAGATATTACCTTGTCGTTTGCCTTTGACCGAGAGGTTTGCTCCTTCGTCCAATGTCGTGGGCGGAGCTTCTTCCCTTTCTTGTCCTTCGGGACTTCAAACGGCTCTTTGACCACCATCATGGTATTCCAATCCATGTTGAAGAAGACCTCCATCTTCATCATCCAATATGTGATGTCCCATAAGCCTCTACCTTCAAGCTTTGGCGGTTCAATTAAGCCGGTCATCTTTGCTTCCTTGGCAGTTAGTCCAATGGAGAGCGTCCTTGCTCTGATACCACTTGTTGGGAGATCGGTGGCCGGCTAGAAGGGGGGTTGGATAGACGGCGCCCCCAAATCATTGCTTCCTACACTTGTTAGCTTGCGCAGCAGAAATACAAAACAAACAAGCTAAACTAAAGGCAAGAATAAGAAAGAATGCAAATCGCTAACAAGCTCGTTTACGTGGTTCGGAGATAACTTGCTCCTACTCCACGGCTGTCCGTAAGATGGACGATCCCTCAATCCGTCGATGGATTAATCCCCGGAAACTCCGGCTTGCACAATCCTCCTTGTCGATGGAGAAACCTCGCCACAACTCGATCAAGAGCACTTGGATTGCTAGAGCACTAGTTGACTACTAATTAGAGGTTACCCACCACTAATTTCGTCAACCTCAACCAAGCTTCCAATGCTTGGTTATATAGGCCACGGGTTGGAAAACCCCGCCTACCAGTCGACTGCTAAAACATGCAGTCGACTGCTACAGTACTTCTACAGTAGCGCTACAGTACTGCTACAGTAAAACCCTAAAACTAGGATTTTACTCCGAGTACAATCTCTCATGCACTCGTATCCTCACCCTTATTACTCATTTGACGCTTCATTTGCAGCTTTGACCTCTTGCCTTCAAGCCTACTTCCTTTGACTCTCGTCCCTCGGATGCATTCAAGCCCGCGGCTCATCCCCAATGCCATCCTTCGTGTATGCCTCGAAGTCGCTTCCCTCGATCCTTATCCTCGCTGCCTTGTCCAGGGTCCCTCGGATGCTCCATCCTTCACCGGACCCGAAGCCATCAACCAGAGTCACATGTGTATCCTGCAAACCTGCACAACTCAAATACACATATCAAATACAAGGGTGAACCTAACTTAAACCCTTTGCTTAAACACCAAAACTTATGGTCCCGCGGACCATCGGGATTGCTCCCACAATTAACACTTTGTTGGTTAGTCTCATAATGCGCAGGAAGGGGAGATCATCCATCAAATCACCAAGCCTTCGCCGATTCACGGTGTTCCTTATCGGAGTTCACCTTTCCACGAGGATACCTCGCTGGTGTTTATTTTTGCGAGGTATTGTTCACATATCCGCTTTGGTTTCCTCGAATCTATTATTCTGCATTTAGGCTCTTGTGAGATCCATTGTGATTTTCTCGGATCCTCCTCTGTTCGTCGACATCCAAAGTTATAGTTCATTATCATCCCTCATCGCCCGACGCTTCATCCTGCAAGCTCTCAGACAGGATCAAATTTGGCGCCGTCTATGGGAACTCTCACCTGAATCTGAGACTACGTGATGGAGGACGTTGGAAAACTCAATACTATCACTCTGACTCAAGAGGATATGGAATTACTCATCAGTTCCAGGGTTCAAAAGGTGTTACAACAACAACAACAACAAGTGAATACTGGAGGCACTGTAGGTCACAATAAATCCAGCAGTTTCAACTACAGATCGCCAAAGAAATAGAGGTATGGAAGAAGATGACGTTGCATACATCTCTCATGCTCCTATTTCTCCCACTAGACATACCTGTGCTTGCTTTCGTACTCCTTTGGAACAAGGAGGATGAAAAGCGGCGCTTCAAGAATTCTCCGATGAAGCACCTGTGAAAGAAAAGCACAGAGGGAAAGCAGTAACTAGTGATAGCTCCCCGGAGAGAATTGTTACTCTGTTCTCACAAAGAGTTCTTGACGATCCACTACCCAAATGCTATCAGAGCTTAAATATCGGAGAATATTCTGGGACCACTGATCCGGAAGATCACCTGTCTAAATTTGAGAGTACAGCTCTGCTACAGCAATTCACTGACGGGGTCAAATGTCGAATGTTTCTCACTACTTTGGGAGGAGCAGCCCAGAGGTGGTTCAAGAGATTGCCAGAAAATTCCATCAAACATTTTAAAGATTTTTGTAAAGTATTTCTTCATCATTTCTCCAACAACAGAAGGTATCATAAGACTCCTTGGAGCCTTTTTTCTATTAAACAGGGGCCTAAGGAAAGTATCAGAGCATACATCAAAAGATTTAATCAAGTATCTATTGATATCCCCAATGCTACTACTGAGATTTTAGTTGGCGCTTTCTCTCAAGGGCTTAATGATAATGATTTCTTCAAGGATTTGGTACGTAATCCTCCAACCAATTTCGATTTATTAATTGAGAGAGCTACTGAGTTCATGAATATGGAAGAAGCCCAAGCTGCGCGCAAAAAAGAAAGTGTGGTACATGCTTCAGGGCCAACTATTGACAGGTCTACAATTCCTGTTCATCCACCAAGAGGACCTCACGTGGTTCCTTCGCTACATCGCTAGCCTAAGCATAGGCCCCAAGTAGTTCAGCATGTGGAAATGCCACAAGAAGCCCCAAGAAGGTGGTGTACCTACCATATGTCAGGTGCCCATTATACTGAAAATTATTTTGCCCTGAAGAACCAGCGGACAAATAACAATCGGTATTGCTGACGATCTCCCAACCAATAAACCTATCAAAGGCAGAATAGTCCACTCAAGCTAGAATACCGTGCGACTGAGCCACAATAGGGGATGCTGCAACTACCGGGTGGGCCATCTAGAACGACTGAACTAATGCATCTCGAGATGACAACGGCTATACAGGAAGGAAATCGAAGTAACACCACCCGAGGTAACATAAACATGATCATGGGAGAACCTACGGATGGTGATTCAAACTGGGTGAGAAAATTGCATGCTCGACGGTTATAAATCTATGCTGTGGGGTGTAGCGCGGAAAAAGCAGCGGGACCAGAGATTAGTTTTGGTCCTAAAGATCTGGAGGGAGTAGAAGTACCCCATGACGATGCCTTAATAATCAAGGCTGTCATCGCTAATTACAATATTTCTCGTACTTTCATTGATACTGGAAGTTCTATCAATATTATCTTCCAAAAACCCTTTGATCAACTACAGATAGATCCTGGCGAGCTTCAGCCCATGGTGACTCCTCTTTATGGTTTCATGGGGAATAAAGTGTAGCCACTTGACCAAATAAAATTGGCCATCTCTTTAGGGGAGGAGCCCCTAATGAGGACCAGAAGATCTTATTTCATGGTGGTGGACGCACCCTCTGCATACAATGTCATATTGGGTCGACCAGCCTTGAACGAGTTTCGGGCAGTAGTTTCTACTTTCTGCCAGAAGGTGAAGTTCCTTATTGATGATCAAGTTGGAGAAGTCCGTGGAGATCAACTATTAGCACGAAAATGTTATGTGGAGATCATACAGACGGAGGCCAATACTGCCCACAAAGCTCAAAAGATAGAAGTCAACGCTAACCAGGAGAGACCGCCCGGCCTGATATATGAAGAGAAAGAAGAAGTGCAGATACTGGTCGGGCGAGCAGAAGCTATGACCTATGTCTCCATTGATCTTGATCTTCCACTTAAGACCGAGCTTATACAGTGCTTGGTCTGGAATAGTGATGTATTTGCATGAACCCCCAAGGAGGTCACAGGTGTATCTCCACTCGTGATGGAACATGCATTACATGTTTTCCCTGATGCTTGGCCTATCAAACAGAAGAAGAGAGACTTTGAGACCGACCAGAATCAAATCATCAAGGAGGAGGTGGATAAACTACTAGAAGCATGCTATATTCGGGAAGTACAATTCCCTAGTTGGCTGGCAAATGTAGTTCTTGTATCTAAACCGGGAAATAAGTGGAGAGTATGCATTGATTTTCGGGATCTCAACAAAGCTTGCCCGAAAGATTATTATCCTCTGCCTCGCATTGACCAAGTGGTGGACTCTATGGCCGGATGCGAGTATATCTATATGCTGGACGCCTATCAGGGCTATCATCAGATCTCTCTCGCCAAGGATGACCAAGAAAAGGTTAATTTTATAACAACTGAGGGTACTTATTGTTATAATGTTATGCCTTTCGAACTAAAGAATGCAGGGACAACTTATTAAAGTCTTATGAACAAGGTCTTTAGACAACAAATTAGAAGAAATATGGAAGTTTATGTAGATGACATATTGATTAAATCTCTTCAGGCTAGCGACCTATGCAAGGATATAGAAGAGACGTGCAACACTCTGCGGCAGTACAGACTTAAGCTCAATCCCTACAAATGTTTATTTGGGGTCAGCAGTGGCAAGTTCCTGAGCTATATGGTGACCGAGCGAGGGATAGAAGCAAACCCTACCAAGGTTTGAGCAATACAGGATATGGAGCCTCCACACAATATGAAGGAGGCTCAAAGGTTGATGGGACGAATCACTGCCCTATCTCATTTCATCTCTAGGTCGACCGACCGAAGTTTCCATTTCTTCAAGATACTCCGGAAGGCTACTAAATTCCAGTGGGATGAGGAATGTTATAAAGCATTTTAAGAGTTGAAGGACTACTTGTCAACCCTACCTGTATTAGCTAAACCTGTAGTAGGAGAAACTTTGTGGGTGTATCTTTCAGAAAATGAGCATGCTGTAAGCTCAGTATTGCTAAGGAAGGAGGGTAAGGAGCAACAACCAATGTATTTTTCAAGTTATCTATTGAAAGGAGCCGAGTGTAGGTATACTACATTCGAGAAATTAGCTTATGCATTGGTCCTGACATCTAGAAGATTGCGTCCTTACTTCTTGTCGCACATAATCATAGTACTAACCAATAGTACTCTCGGTCGAGTGCTTCTCAATCCTGAAGCATCCGGGTGATTGATCAAATAGACAACTGAACTCAGTGAATACGACATACAATATCAACCTCGTTCGACCATTAAGGCACAAGCACTGGCGGATTTCATAATAGAGGTGCAAGGTCCAGAAGAAGAGGGGACTTGGAAAGTTTATGTGGACGGATCTTCTACTAGACAAGGTAGTGGAGTTGATATTCTTCTCATATTTCCGAGGGAAGATCAAATTCAACTTTCTATCGGACTGAATTATAGGATCACTAACAATGAAGCAGAATATGAAGCATTGATAGCCAACTTACAGGCAGTGCGACATGTGGGGGCTACTCGGGTGTGTATTTATTCTGATTCGCAATTGGTAGCACAACAGTTGGCAGATAACTTTGAAATTAGTAATGATCGACTCAGGTTATATGTAGAAGCATTTAACAAACTGAAAGCTACGTTCCAAGAAGTGAATATATAGAAAATTCCTCGACCAGAGAATCAAGTGGCTGATGAACTGTCAAAGCTTGCATCAGCAATAGTACCTTGGAATTTAGACCGACCGGTAGAGTAGACAGTATTGGTGTCTTGTATTGAAAGACAAGCTGATATATAAATATAAGGTGACTGGAGAGCACCAATCATATTATTCTTGCAACAGGGTGTCTTACCAGCGAACGCAGAACAAGCTAGAGTCTTTAAGAAGAAAGCCGCTCGATATACTCTGATAGGAGATCACCTCTACAAGAGGGCTTTCTCTAGTCCCTTGCTCAAATGCATTGGACCAGAAGACATACAGTATATTTTACAGGAAGTTCATCAAGGTTCATGTGGTAGCCATATGAGGGGGGAGATTTCTAGCCAGTAAAATATTATTGGTCGGGTATTTTTTGCCTACTTTGCAAGAAGACGCAACGCAACTTGTGAGAACGTGTGTGTCCTGTCAGAAGCACCAAAATATCTCACATCATCCTACTCAACTATTGAAAACCTCTATAGTCTCTTGCCCTTTTGATTAATGAGACATGGATATAGTGGGTCCATTCCCCTTAGCAACAGCTTAGAAAAGGTTTCTATTGGTAGTTGTGGATTACTTCTCAAAATGGATGGAAGCTGAACCATTAGCAAGAATTACTGAAAAGGCGCTTATCAAATTCTTGTGGCAACACATTATTTGTAGATTTGGTATTCCCCATAAATTAGTTTCTGATAATGGAAGACAATTCCAGGGATAGAGAATTAGAGAATGATGTGCAGGATATAGCATTACACAAGCATTCACCTCTATGGCATATCCACAGAGCAATGGGCAAGGCAGCTATTCGCCTTACATCATATCGGTAGAGAATGAGGCAAAACTATAATAAAAGAGTTATCTCCCGATTCTTTCGAGTAGAGGATCTAGTGTGGAAGGGTATTAAACCTGTGGGAGATGTCACTAAATTAGCACCTCAATGGGGAGGACCATATAAAGTTGTACAGAAATTGGCTTTAGGTTCTTACTACCTCCAAGACTCAGAAGGAAGGAATCTTGATAAACCTTGGAGTGCAAATCACTTGCAACCATATAGGACCTAATAAGTACGCTTGTAATTTGTCCATATATTCCATTTAATTTTTGGATATAATGAAAGAATGCAGGCATCTACTCTTTAATCAATACATACATTTTCTAGAATGAACCAAACAATTCTCCTTTCGAGCGTGCTTCCTCCGCTCGATGATAGTCGATCAAGGACCTTAAGGAGTGACCGGTCTGGCTTCCTTGAGGGGAATTAGAGACTTTAAACCCTTGACAGTTGAGCGTATTTCCTCCGGTCAGTGTTATTCGAGCGTACTTCCTCCGCTCGGCGATAGTCGATCGGGGACCTTAAGGAATGACCGGTCTGGCTTCCTTGAGGGGAACCAGAGACTTTAAACCCCTGACAGTTGAGCGTGTTTCCTCCACTCAGTGCTATTCGAGCGTGCTTCCTCCGCTCGGCGATAGTCGATCGGGGACCTTAAGGAGTGACTAGTCTAGCTTCCTTGAGGGGAATCAGAGACTTTAAACTCCTGACAGTTGAGCATGTTTCCTCCACTCAATGTTATTCGAGCGTGCTTCCTTCGCTCGGTGATAGTCGATCGGGAACCTTAAGGAGTGACCGGTCTGGGTTCCTTGAGGGGAACCGGAGACTTTAAACCCCTGACAGTTGAGTGTGTTTCCTCCGCTTAGTGCTATTCGAGCGTGCTTCCTCCGCTCGGCAATAGTCGATCAGGGACCTTAAGTAGTGACCGATCTAGCTTTCTTGAGGAGAACCGAAGACTTTAAACCCCTGATAGTTGAGCGTGTTTCCTCCGCTCAGTGCTATTCGAGCGTGCTTCCTCCGCTCGGCAATAGTCGATCGGGGACCTTAAGGAGTGACCGGTCTGGCTTCCTTGAGGGGAACCGGAGACTTTAAACCCCTGACAGTTGAGCGTGCTTCCTCCACTCAGTGCTATTCGAGCGTGCTTCCTCTGCTCGGCAATAGTTGATCGAGGCCCTTAAGGAATGACCGATTTGGCTTCCTTAAGGAGAACATGAGACTGTAAACCCGTAATAGTTTGAGCATGCCTCCTTCGCCCGACAATGGGTAACTAGGATATCTCGAGAAGGGAGTGGATTGACGCTCGTCAAAATAGTTGAAGGCTTTAAACTCCGAGCAAGGGTAGATTCGCTCGGAAGCACATTCCTGACCAAAAATATCAACCTCTTGGCCTTCAAGTATTATTTCAGGTTCACTTGGGAATACACTCCCGACCGAGATATATTAATTTTAGGTTCGCTCGGGAATATACTCCTGACCGAGATATATTAATTCCAGATTCGCTTGGAAGCACACTCCTGATCGAAATATATTAATTTTAGATTCGCTTAGGAATACACTCCCGACTGAGATATATTAATTCCAGATTCGCTAGGAAGCACATTCCCAAACAAAATATATTAATTTCAGATTCACTCAGAAATACACTCCCGACCAAAAGATATTAATTTAGATTCACTCGAGAATACATTCTCAGTCAAAATATAGCAGCATTTCAATCTTCAGATGTTAATTCAAAGCCACATGGGAATGGTTTCCCGACCGAGACATCATAGTACTTTGATCTTTGCAGGTGCAGCTTAAACTCACTCAGAGCAAAAAGCTAAGTGGGACAATCAACCAGGATGATCATGAAATTTACCTGGAATATGAAGCTGGACCAAAGTATAATAGTGGATAGAACTCTTTATACCAACATGATTTACTCTGAAAGGGTATATAGTCCACAAAAAACAATGAAACAAGAACAGATTTAAGAATGGAGAAGTGTCAAAAGACAATGGACCGTAAGACAATGATGGCTCCGAGGACTGTCAACCTTAGAGACAGGTAGGTGAACAAGTAAGTATCACCTCTTGAATATTCACCTACCATACATACAAATAACTACTCTATATTCATTTTTGATACTATAATTGTCATATGTTTGCCTTAAAAGTCTGTAAATATATTTAACATGCTATGATTAACATATATCTGTTTTAGGGATTTGCAAGTGTATTTACCATGGTCTGAAATATATACATATATGCACCAAGTCACGAGTCAGTAATGTCTTTTGTAGCACAAGGCTAACCGAATGATGGAGAGCAAGCACCCATAGTTTATCTTATAACCAGCTCAGCCGCACAAGATTCACTTAAAACTACTGATGAGGTGTTTGGGCAACTCTTTGTTGAGTTGCCGCCAATCTATAAATTGAGAAGGAGGTTCTTGAGATAAAACCCCCCTTCTCATAGTTGTTTAAGAACCCTATCAGCAGAATGAGTTAGAGTCCCTACAATGCGGCTGACAAACTCATTCTTGAATTCAGAAGAGGTTAAGTACTATTGGTGTCGGGCCTCCCAGCGCTCCTCTTCACTCGCCTTGTAAGCCTACAATTCTGAGGCATGACACTTTGATTCTTCCTCAAAATTGGTCCTTTCAGTTTTGATGTGTTCTATTTCATGGGTGAGAAAATCTATTTCTGAGTCTTGAGCTTCCAATCGTTCTTGTAGCTGTAACAACTCAAAATTTTGAGAAGCTAACTCTTGAGCCGAGTCTGGAGATCTAGCGTGAGAAGCCTGAAAATGTTCTAGGATAGAAGATCTGAGGGTAGCATATGAGATAACTTTGTTTTTCTTAGCTACCTCCACACTCAATTGAGAGGATAGGCTTTGCATTTGCAGTTCCAAAGTCTTTTTCTCTTCTTCTTTAACCCCTAACATCTGACGATGATCTTGCAAATCCTTCTCCAAGAGGGTTATCTGATTAGCTTGAGAGCTTATTTTCTCTTGGAGTTGGGTGACCTCGTTGCTAGGAGTAGGGGAGGCTGCCTTTAGAGCCCTTAATTGACTCTTCAACTCCTTATTTTCCCTCTTTAAGTCTGTAGCTAAATTGCCCATGTACAAGCTCGAGGCACAAAATTGAACAAAATAATAACACAGTTATAAGTTGTAGGTACTATATAAAAGGACACATTTAAAATACTTACAACAATGGCTTGACGGTTGTGGTTGTCAGCCTGGTCAAAAATAGTCTTTCCTCGCATGGAATTCTAAATCTGAAGCCAAGATGTGGCCAGGGAATCTTTCAACTGGAGGAGTCCATAGGAAGAAGGAGCTTGATCTTGCCCCAGTAGAGAGGGAAAGCCTTGGGCTTACCTAAAAAGGACTTGAGGAGGAGTAGAAGCAGAGGTTGAGGGCCTCGCGGAAGAAGGAGGCAACGAACATGGAGGAAGAAAAGGAGGCCTAACATTAGAAGTAACGGGAGGTCTCTGTACAGCAGTAGGGACAATAGGGGGTAAAATAGAAGACACAGAATCAATAGTCGACTCAGTAATAACATCTGGGAAGGCAGAACTAGAAGATCTTTTACAAGGATTCCTTCTAGCTCTCACTATGGGAAGAGAAGGAGAGGAAATCTGGGGAGGCGGGGAGGACACTGGCGCGCTCGGAGTTACCCCGGAGGCAGGAACGACTGGTAGAATTGTCAGAATCAATAAACCTGGTCACATCATGTTAAGAGTAAAGTTGGGATGAATAGGAGTATAAGGTATATATAGGTTCTTTACCTCTCTCACAGGACATCTTAGAAGTAACAATGAGATTTGTTCCAATTCAGAAATAGTGATTGAAGCCAAGCTGTTCTTTGGAACATATGTCCTCTCTCATCGGGCAGTGAAAGGACTCTCTTCCTCAGAAGTTTCAAACTCCTCGACAGGGACCTCTTGGGGAGGAAGTAATCCGAGAGATGACGGGGCAGGGTTGAGGTGACAATTTCTCAACATATCTTCTCCCAACTTAGTCAGGACTGATTTAGTCAAACCTGAATTCCTATACATAAAAGCTGGGAGAACGACATCAACTAGAAAAGGCAGAGAATGTAAATTCGAGGAAAAGGCAATTTTAAGATGGTAGATGATCAGTAGGGAAAATATATAAATTACTAAAAGGAGCCTCTAATTCAATATCCGTAGGGCTTATTGCGAAGATAAAAAATAGACCTTCAACAATTAGTGTAGGTAAATAGAATTTAACCCCTTTTAATTTCGACATGGACGCATGAAAAGTCAAGTCAGTAGTACTATCTTGGGGATTTAGAGGAGCAGGAAGAGTCCATTGCCAAGTGATAGGATAAGGAGGAGGAGAAGGATGGTGCAAAAAGAAGAACTTTTGTCTCCATTCTGCTTGTGCAGGGATTTTGCTGAATAAGATAGCCTTGGGACGACTCTGGAACTTAAAGAGGCTATCTTCCACTTGACAGAGAACGAAAAATTGGTGGAACAAACGGGGAGAAGGGGGAAAGTCAAGTAATTGAGAGACAGGGACAAAGGCGAATAATATAGAGAAAGATTGAGGAATGAGTTGATTCAGGGGTACGTTGAAATATTGACTTACAACGATGAAGAAGGGGTGAAGAGGAAGTCGAAAGCTGGATATCGCTTGTTCCCAAAAGACAGCGACACTCCCTGGAGGAGGAAGATAGGGGCGGTCCTCTGGAGTCGGAAGGACCAAATAGGAAGGGAATCCATAATCTATGCTCATTGCATAAACTTCTGACTCACTGGCACTAGAAGAGCAATGGATAAACCACTTAGAGGAGAAAGAGGAAGAGGACATCATGGACAAAAGATCAGGGGAGAAAGGAAAACCGCAAATGAAATAGAGGGAGAAGGAGAACTGCGAATGGAACAAAGAAAGAAGGATGTTGTAGAGGGGGAAGATGACAGGATGAACCCTTGGGGTATCTCTGAGACCCTCAATGCAATTATCGAGAAGAGTAAAGGGCAGATAAGGGAAAAGGCAAGGGTGAAAGAATTGGCATCAAAATAGTAGATACACGGGTAAAATATTAAGTATACGAAAATAGGTACACCTGTAATCGCAAGAGTGACATTCCCGAAGTACAAGTTCAAACTGAAAAAGTTACGGGATCCCAAGGGAAGTTATGATTAATCTTTTGAGATCCTGGTAAACTCAGAGTCATAGGACGTATGAAATAAGAAAGCAGGTCGGTTGAATAGGTTCACCCTGTCATTATAGGCCAATCAAAAATCACAGGCGTCTGACTCGTCCGACCGGGTAGTCCAAGTCAACAAGCTCGCCCTGTCATTATATGCCGGGCGAGAAATGACCAACCTAGGTAATTCCGCTCGTCTCTCGTACAGAAAGGATAACTAGTGTCAACACGTGAGCTTACTCAAGATTAGGCAAACATATAGTAAATATATCCTATTCCTCACACGGTGACCAAAAAGAAGAGAAACACATACATATGTATATAGACTAAGTTATATACACGATAAGACTAAGTGATTAGGATGGGCCGACCGGGATATTAATTTACATATGCATGAACACACAACCACTCGATCGATCCCCATAGATGCATGCATAAGAAGATGAACAAATATTAAGAGAATATGGTTAATTAAAAATAAGGTGAGTTATACTAAATTCAAGATAAAAGTCAGCATAAATTTATCATAAGGAAAGAGTTAGTGGGGCATTAGGATTACAATATAACAACAATTACAGCAGCTGTGGAAACAAGCTGGGAGGACGCTCCTTCAGTAATTTCCTCTGGTCAGGGAAGCCGAGGGGAGGATTGGACACCAATACTTTTAATTCTTTTAACTCCTTCAACCCCCCCCCCCCCACCCCAAATCCAGTGCGTAATTCACGGTCCGTATGAGAGAGTCAGAAACGGGGACGAGGAAAGCAGGAGACTTAAGATACTCCTTCTTCTTCTTCTCAAAACGAGCATCCTCACCAGGTTTGTAAGCTGCCAATTCTTCCTGGGAAGCCTTCAGAGCAACCTCTTTAAGATTCAAAGTAGATAATTGCTCCACGAGTGAGGTTGCATGGGTGCCCTTTAACAATTATAGTTGGGAGGATAATTGAGCAAGTTCCGAGGTGTATTTCTCTATCTTGGAAGAGAGCTCATCACCAAGGGCATTGGCTAATAGCAGTTGAGACTAAAGACCTGTTAGAGTGTATACTAAAAGTCTAGCTTTTTGTAAACATTTATTTTGAAATAAAGAATCACATTGGTCAAATTTCTACATTTGTATGCTCAGTGTAGTTGTTCAATTAATTTATATTATAGATAACATGGTGTGTGGTGTCACACATAGAAAATCATGTTATCAATTCCTTATAAATTATAAACAGTAGCTCATGACTAAGATGGAAAGGAACAAACCATTGGAATAGTTGTAGTGTAATTTGGTATTAGTTTATCTTAACTATAAAATTACACTAGTACACTCTGAGTGTATTGAGCAGGACCATTTAAGGTAAGTTTTTTTTATACTGACTGAATAAAAGAACAAGACCTTTGTTATTATGGAAGTATGTGCTCTTAATCCTGATATAATAACAAGCACATATATCTAGTATTTATTTCTTTGACTTATCAATGAGTGAGATTTAGTTCGATAAATCAAGAGACCCGATAAATTGGGAAATGATATTATTTATAGTGTATGTTGTTGATTATAGAAGAAAATTGTGTCCTAGTAATCTATGTTGATAATGCCCCCAAGAGTAGCTCATAAGGATTGTCATGTAAACCCTGCAGGTGGACTTAGTCCGACATGACGATAAGGTTGAGTGGTACTACTCTTGGATTAAGATATTAATTAAAGTGAGTTGTCAGTAACTCATTTAATTAGTGGACATTCGACATCTTAAACACAGGGAGATTAATACACTCATGATAAGAAGGAGCCTAAAATGTAATTTGGGATTGGTGCGGAGTTCAATAATAATTCTTTAGTGGTATGAATTATTATTGATGAAATTAAGTTGGGTGTTCGGGGCGAACACGGGAAGCGTAATTTCATCGGGAGACCAAAACCAATTCCTCCTCTCAGTCCCTATCGTAGCCTCTTATTTATAGAGAATTATATCCATCAAATACCCACTTCCTACCCACCCTTAGGTGGCCAGCCAAGCAAGCTTGGAGCCCAAGCTTGGGTTGGCCAAGCCAAAGGCTTGAGCTAAGTAGGGTGGCCGGCCATAGCTTGGAGTCCAAGCTTGGTGTGGCCGACCATATAAAATAAAAGGATTTTATTTTTTAAAATCTTTTCTTATGTGAAAGCCATGGTTTTAAAAGAGAGTTTAAAATTTAAAATTTTCCTTTTATAGTTTTCTACAAAAGATTAAGAGAAAGGTTTGATATCTTTCCTTATTTGTAGTTAAAAGGAAGATTTTAATTTTTTTGAGGAAACTTTCCTTTTATGTAACCATCCTCATGATTTTAAAAGAGAGTTTTAAAATTAAATCTTTTCTTTTATAGTTTCTACAAAATATTAAGAGAAAAGATTTGATATCTTTCCTTATTTGTAGATTGAAAGGAAGATTTTAATTTTGAGAAAACTTTCCTTTTTGTAATCATCCACATATTTTAATAGAGAGATTTTAATTTATAAAAGTTTCCTTTTATAACTAACTATGAAGGGAATTTTTAAAGGGAATTTTTTTTTAAAAAAATTCTGAAAACAAATAAGGAAGTTTTAGGGGACATTTGGTATGAGTATGGGAATGAGAATCGGAATGAGAATCATTATATTGTGGAATGGGAATGGCTATGAGCATTGATATTACTCTTAAAAGCAATGTTAGGTTAGTTGCATACTTTCTATCGGAATAAATCAATATTTCCTTTTTTACCCTTAAAGAAAAATAAGAGAAAAAAATTAGATGTGAGAGAGAGATGAATGTGAGAGAAAAATATGATGAAAGAGAATGATGAGAGAGAAAGTGTGATGAGAAAGAATGAAGAGAGAGAAAGTGTGATGAGAGAAAATGAGAAAAGAGAGTGTGATAGAAGAGAGCATGATGAGAGAAGATGAGAGATAAAATATGATGTGAGAGAAATTATGATGGGAGAGGATGAAGAGATAGAAAATGTAATGAGAAAAAAATGAGGGGAGAGAGAGTGTGTGATGAGAGAGATTGAGAAGAGAGAAAGTATGATGAGAGAGAAAGTGTGATGAGAAAAAAAGAACAGTGAGTGTGATGGGAGAGATTGAGAAGAGAGAAAGTATGATGAGAAGAAAGTATGATGAGAGAGAAAGTGTGTTGAGGAAAAAAAAAGAGGGAGTGTGACAAGAGAGATTGAGGAGAGAGAAAGTGTGATGAGAGCGAAAGTGTGATGAGAAAAAAAAGAGAAAAGAGAGAGTGATGGGAGAGATTGAGGAAAGAGAAAATATGATGAGAGAAAAAGTATGATGAAAAAAAGAAGGAAGAGAGTGTGATGGAAGAGATTGAGGAGAGAGAAAGTATGATGAGAGAGAAAGTGTAATGAGAAAAAGAGGAAAGAGAGTGTGATAGGAGAGAGAAAGTGTGTGATAAAATGATGAGAGAGAAAATATGATGAGAGAGAAAAAGGAGAGAGAAGTGATATGAAGAAAAAATAAATAAATAAATTTTGATATTAAGGGAGAAAATTTTAGTTTTAGGTCAAGGGTATTTTTGGAATAAGAGAATATTTTGATTGATGAAATTAGGGTAATGGCTCATTGAAGGGGAGGTACATGAGAATGAGTTATTACCCAATTTCAAGGATTCATTCCCTTATTTGTATTTCTATTCCTATAATCCAAACATTAACAATGACAATCAATGATTCCCATTCCCATTCCCCACTCCTATTCCCCTAAACCAAACGCCCCCTAATATTTTGTTTTTAAAACTTGCCTTATTTGGAGCACTAGTAGGGGCCGACCATGAGAAGGCACTACAAGAAAAAAGCTAATAGACAACACTTTAAAAGTGTTGTCTTTGATGGTGAAAAAGCGTTGTTAAAAGCACTGTTGTTAAAAGTCCGCTCTACGACAACGCTTTAAAAACGTTGTCTTTTGTAGCAAAGACAATGCTTTTACAACGCTTTAAAAATGTTGTTATTTTTTTTCAAAGACAACATTTTTGCAACGCTTTAAAAGCGTTATTATTTTTGACAAAGACAACACTTTTGCAACGTTTTAAAAGCGTTGTCTTTTTAAAATAGAAAAATAAAAAAAATCTATTTCCAAAATCATTGTTTTTATATTTACAAAACTATTATTTTTCTTTTACCATATCCAGATTCGAATTTGACATATAATAGCAGTTAATCAGCTTGGTTAATGATTTCAAACTCATACCAAAACAATAGAATTCAGCTAGAAAGTAGATATTAATAATTACAGGAGAATTCAGCTACAAAGTAGAATTCAGTTAATGGTTTCAAAGAGTAAATAATTCTATTTAAAAGTAGGTGACATTCAAATTTAAAACAAAAAAGCACAAAATAGCTAGCTGGCCTCGAAGGGAATAATCTGCATGTTTACTTCTACTAGATACACTCAAAAAGGATTGCTGGCTTGAGAGTGGGACAAAATACCTACCACTGTGTATCTGCCACAGAAAACAATACCATCAGTATTATGCAAAAGAAAAACTAAAAAAAAGGTCACAGTTCACATCATACAACAATTAGAAAATCTGGATTGAGGTACAGATGAGATAAATCAAAACTTTACAAGGGTCATTAGTGGACCTATGGTGACAACAATTAGTAAGAAATTTGTTGTGGTTCACAAGCCAATTCCTCATAAACAGTATGCAAAGCACAAGCACAAAAGTGCACCCACAAACTATCATGTACACCAAAAATAACATACTAAAATATAGGTGAAAAATAACAAGATTGAAGTTCTATATCAACTTATAAAAAGTGTAATGATCTACTAATGACAAGCAAAATACATTTGGACAACTCAATCATTTGATAATAAGGGTTATTATCAAGCATTGTTGTATCTGATATTTGATCATCAAGCTATGTTGTAACAACACAGCTTACATTATACAGTTTCCTAAACTTAACAATAACAAAAACAAAACCTCAATTAACAAGATGGGATCCAAAATAACCAACCTTGGCATTGCCTTGTTTAGAAAAGCCAAATTTCATATCCTGTCACTGATCTTGTTGTACTACTGTTGAAGAAACCTTTGGTGCACTAACATCGCAGGAGGTCCCAAAACCTTCATATTGTTGCTGTTGTTGTTGTTGCTATTGTTGGCGTTGTTTATGTGCATCTGCCCTGCAAAATTGTAAATAAACATGTACACAAGATATGATGTTCTATGGTTCACACACATATATACACAGGAAAAAAAATTAAATAAAAGTGCAGGGAGGTGTAAGAAAGCAAAAGTATATAGGATACATTTGTGCAAACTTGCACATTTCCTTCTCTTGGCGTAATTGTTCTCTTTTCTACCTATCATCACGGCTGCTTCCATGCATTTCTCTCATTTCTTTGAATCTCTATAGATTTTAGAAAGAATAAGAGCCACATTGACATATTGTAGGGACTATCATTATTCTAATAAGGTTACAGATGAGGCTATCAATTTAGTTACAATCATGAAACTGAGATCCATTTAAGAAACTTTTTTAATGGCAATGGAAAGGAATACCAAAAAAAATGTACTTGTTTCTTGGAGTTTGGCGCAATAAAAAAATTTAGTGAACATTGATGTGAACTACCATAGATAATTTTACTAATAAAATTGACTTCATTTCAAAAACCAAAAACATTAATCGCTTTCATCATCTATCTTTAACCAACTATTGGAATTGGGAGCTAGCAGGCACTTAATCTCCATTAGGAAAAAATATTAAAGAACATGGTTGTTAAAAAATCTCTCGCAGAACTTATATAAACCAATTAGTCCATCCATGCAAAATCTAGATAGTATCTTGCAAAAAATTGGAACCATCTTAAAGGGAAAAAAAGCTGATATTGAATAACACAAGTTACCTTTCCATGATTGTGGTCATAAGAGCTTAGATGACTTTCAAATTCTATTGCCAATTTGTACTGTTTGTTATAGAGATTGTAAAAAAAGACCTTTTTTTATTTCCTTGACCTCAGATTCGATTTTCTGCATGCGCTCTGCTACAACTTGGATTGTCATCATTGGCACGAAGCAAGCAGAAGAAGCCACCAGGTAGCATTATCCTAATTAGTTAGTCTGATCATGTGACAACGTTCAAGGAATAAAATCTTATATTTGACTTTGTGAACTTCTCATGCAATATTCTAGAACATCGTGTTTAACATATAGCTTCTAGATAAGTGAAAGATTATATAGAAAGATACTACTCAACATATAGCTGCTCTGAAATTGGAATTCCACTCTTAACTCTTTTGTATTCAGAGCAACATATAGCTGCTCTGAAAGAAACATCCTAAGCCTAGTACAAGTCCGACCAGGAGATCAAATACGTTGTTAACATATAACTAGCATGTTATCTTTTGGCAGGATCAAACAATAGCTTTTGTACATAACTAGACGCGTGCTCCTAAAGACACTAGAACGATCAGGTCATCCAAAGAGGTTCCTAACCTTCTTGTGCCATCAATTCCAGCATAACCAGATTATTCCTAGCTACCATCCTGAAACTCATAAGTATTCTCAGCACGTCAACAATAACACCTCCAAAATTGGAAATTTTCAGCTAAAAATCAAGAGGAAAAGTTCAAAGAAAGAAATCGCCAGGGCATAAACCTTCTTAAAGCAAAACATCAGAGAAAACAAACAAAAAGAAGAGGGTTTCAGAAAACAAACAAACATTAGAGAAAACAAAAAGTATGATTGAAAGAGGGATTCCTTGATGCAGTGAAATCAAGTGATGAGTCTCAGTGCTTCGAGAAGTGCTTACCCTCTAACCCTGAGGAAGATGCATGTCACATACCTGAGGAAGATGAATGTCACCTTGGCAAAGGATTTGTACAAACCTGAGGATGATGAATGTCACAGAAAAAGGGAAAGAAAATGTCACATGGCTTTGGTAGAGTATCGTTTGGCGAAGAGGGGTTCACCGGAGAAGAGTTGAACAGAGAGGGCGTGAGATGAGGAGTTGGACAGAGAGGCCATGCGATGAGGGGTTTGGGAGGAGATCGAAGACGTGTGAGGTGAGAGGTTCGGGAGGTATTCTGGAGATAGTGGGCGCCGAGTAAAACTTAGGGTTTTACTACTCCTTATTGTTAGGATCCTTTGTACTCGGCTAGAGAGGGGGGTGTGAATAGCCGCCCCAAATCTTTCGCGTTTCTTCCTACGATTAGGTTAGTCGCAGCGGAAATACAAGAAAGAAACTAAGGAGAAGAAAAACAAACCTCAACGCAAGGATGTAACGAGGTTCGGAGATTAGGGCTCCTACTCCTCGGCGTGTCCGTAAGGTGGACGAGTCCGGTCAATCCGTCGGTGGATGAGTCCCCGGAGAACCGGCTAATACAATATACTCCTTGTG
Source organism: Zingiber officinale (assembly GCF_018446385.1). Classification (NCBI taxonomy): domain Eukaryota; kingdom Viridiplantae; phylum Streptophyta; class Magnoliopsida; order Zingiberales; family Zingiberaceae; genus Zingiber; species Zingiber officinale. The sequence continues at coordinate 46,202,007 of NC_056006.1, forward strand.
GGTGGAGAAACCTCGCCACAATAACTTGCAACAGCAAGATAGAATACAAGGAATACAAGTAGAAAGATAAGAACAATGTACAAACACTAACTCGCCTTCTCGTCGACTGGGGTCCCGGATGAAGTAGCAACTTCACGGACAGATGCAACAGCAAGCCAGTCGAAGAAAAACACTGTCGGGGAAGCTCACGCGAAGCTTCAGCAGCGGTTGAGCTCAGCAAAGCTCGGAGCACCAGAAGAAGCAGAAGCTTCAGGCAGGAGAGAACTTCCAGAAGGAAGAAGCAGTAGCAGGACGGAGAGCTTTCACCGAAGTCCTGTAGCCCTCATTTATACCTGCGAAGAAAGCGAAGAAAAACACAGAAGAAATCTAGCCGTTGCGACGCAACGGCTAGTGCTCGATCGGTCGGGACCGATCGGGACCTACTCGATCGGTCCCGGACCGATCACTCTTCTGACGCCCACCTTACATGCGGGTTCGATCGGTGCGTGGACCGATCGACCGGATCGGTCCACGCACCGATCCCAACCCTTGCTTTCTCAGCGACATCGTCTCGATCGGTCCCGCATCGATCGGGCCTTTGATCGATGCGTGGACCGATCGACTGCCTCTCTTGCCTCTGTTAACTGGCGATCGGTCACGGACCGATCGATACCGAATAGAGAGCTGACCGATATCGATCGGTCACCGGACCGATCGAGCAACAATATCCGGATCGGTCGGTGACCGATCCGTAGCTTGGTTTGGCCCAAACCAAGTCCCAAGACTTCCAAACCAATATCCGGTCAACCTTGACCTATTGGTACTTCATCCCTAGCATCTGGTCACTCCCTTGACCTGCTAGAACTCCCTGCCAAGTGTCCGGTCAATCCCTTTGACCTACTTGGACTTTCCTCAACACCAGATGTCCGATCATCCCTGATCCATCTGGATTTTCCCTTGCCTGGCTTCACTTACCAGGACTTTCACCTGGCTTCACTCACCAGGATTTCCACACTGCCTAACATCCCAGTTAGGACTTTCCCACTGCCTGGCTTCACTCACCAGGACTTTCACCTGGCTTCACTCACCAGGACTTTCCCTTTCACCTAGCTTCACTCACTAGGATTTTCACCTGGCTTCACTCACCAGGATTTCCACACTGCCTAGCTTCACTCACTAGGTCTTTCCCCTGCCTGGCTTCACTCACCAGGACTTTCTCCCGTGCCAAACTCCCTGTTTGGACTTTCCCCGTGCCAAGTCTCCATACTTGGACTTTCCGCGTGCCAAGCTACCTGCTTGGACTTTTCCCCGTGCCAAGTCTCCGTACTTGGACTTTTCCAGTGCCAAGTCTCCATACTTGGACTTTTCGCGTGCCAAGCTCCCTGCTTGGACTTTTCCGTTTGCCAAGTCTCCATACTTGGACTTTTCAGGTCAACCAGGTCAACCTTGACCTAGGGTTGCACCAATAATCTCCCAACCATCTATTCTTGTCTCACATCAAGAATACAACTCTTCCACGAGTGTCAAACATCAACATGCAACTCAACTAGGTCAATCTTGACCTAAGGTTGCATCAACAATCTTCCCAAGTCAAACATCAAAATACAACTCGAGTCAAGTCAACTCGAGTCGGGTCAACCAGGTCAACCTTGACCTAAGGTTGCACCAACAATCTCCCCCTTTTTGATGTTTGACAAAACTATAATCAAGTTAGGTTAACCCGATAACCTAACTTAGGTTTTCCAACCATCTTCCAATGTCCAATGTTCTTTCCTTGAACATTCTCCGGACATTCTCCCCTTAGGTTAACCCGATAACCTAACTTGGGTTCTCCAATAGTTCTCCCCCTTTTTGACACACATCAAAAAGAATTCCAATGTTCTTCCTCGAACATTCCTTGACATTCTTTCCCTAGCTTAGGTTAAACCGATAACCTAACTTGGGTTCTCTAATAATTCTCCAATGAACACTCTCCCCTTTTTGACACACATTAAAAAGAAAAAGGAGGGTATCAAGGTCAAGAGTTTCTTCCTAATGAAAGTCCCATACCTTTCATTGAAACTCTTATTTTCCCTTTGATACTAAGTTCAACAATCCACTTAATGATAATCCCATATCACTAATCCTCAAGGAGTAAAAACTCCCCCTAAAAGCCAACTCCCCCTTGACCATTGCACCAACAATGTCTTGGAGAGTTTCAAACCTTTATAAATCTAAAAACCAACTGTCAGCCGAAATTTCAGACATGCAGTCGAATTTCAGCACATTGGCACGCTATCAGACCTCACTGGATCGGTCACCAGACCGATCCACAGCACTCTGGATCGGTCCAGTGACCGATCCAGCCCTCCCTGGATCGGTCCAGCGACCGATCCAGACACTGATCACAGGGATTTCTGATTTTTCTTCTCCCGAAATTCAGAAACCCCTAATAAATTCCAGAAAATTCGAAAAATTGTGAAATTTTGAGGATACATTCCTCATAACATACATTATCATGGAAAAATAGTTTTCTATGAAAATAGTTTCCATTTTCAAATCTTGATACAAAATTCGAAAACTTTGAAATAGTTCAAAGTTAAGTCAGTTTTGTATCACAATGTTCAATGAAGAATGCTATCACTAGGAAAGCTTCATCAAGGTTTTCAAATCAATTTTAAAATGCTTTTAAAACCATTTGAATTTAGGACCATAATCTTAGGGCTAAATGTACATGACTTGTACACAAGCTTTCCCTATGATCCCTATTTTCTTGAATTAGGCTCATCTAGGTACAAAACCTATGCACCTTGATCCTAACTCATGATCCTAATATCTCACACACATCTAAAGTGTATCAAACACATCCAAGTCAATTTTGATGTGAGATATGGGTTAAGGTCAACTTAGGCTAAGTTCTCATGCATTTTCTAAACACCAATTTGATCTCAATATCAAATTATATGTTTGTCCTTAAATCAATTCAATTGATTATTAATGCAAGAGATGATGACATGGCATAAATTAGTAACATAAATGAAAACATGTGCCAATGTCATGATGTCATGGCATAAAGTTTGAAACTAAACTAACACATGACATATAAACTAGCCTAAGCATTATCATGACATTTCAAATGATAATAAAACTAAACATGATGTCATGACATGTGAGGGTAAACAATCATGGCAAGATTTAGCATAAATAAATATACCTAGATTACCTATCTAAGTATCCTTAACCACTTTGCTAACCTAAAATTTAACCCTTGATTGCCCAAAGTGCTCCAAGAAAATGTCAAAACCCAAATTGGCATTTCTTGATCTCTTGTTTGATTTATATCATTTGAAATTCTACAAGAGTAGCACTTCTAAATTAAGGCCCGGATTGCCTTGATTACCTAAGAGAATATCAAAATCCCAATTTGACATTTCTCTAGGTTTTTCCAAATTGTGTCAATTCAAAGTAAGATTAATATATTCTCACTTTGGCACACCTTACTCTTCCAAGGAGTGAATGATAAAGATTATTCCATTTCATTTTCAAAGGTTCCCAAAAACCTTGAAAATGCTCCTTGAGTGTCAATTTCCTCAAAGTTGGGTTAACTACCCTTCTTATTGGAGTTGACACTCTCTAACCCATCTATGGGATAGAGAAGATGCTCCTAGGAACCCAATACCTATTAGAGCTCATTGGGTTCACTAAATATTCACTAGGGATAACTTCCCTAGCAACCCTCCTAATGACCCTCTTAGGCTTTGAAGCCTTGGTCATTTGGGTCTCATCAAGGTCAACTATAGGGGTGACTCCCCTTGTAACCTTGGTAATGGTCTTCCTAGCCCTAGGTTTTGTTCCATAATCGAATGGAACATTATGATAGGTGGGCTTGACCATTTGGGACTTAGGTTTGTGACCCAAACCTTTCTTGTCCTTGGACTTGGGTTTTTGACCCCTAGACCCTAGAGTCAAATCCTTAAAAGCCTTTTCTAGAGAGTCAAGTCTTGACCTCAAGACTTGATTTTCTTTCTCTAATACCTCAAGTTTTGGTTTGTCATTCTTTCTTGAGGTGTTCCTAGGCATGTGTCTAGTTGATTTAGGGTTTCTACCTAGGTTTTCCTTAACCTTAGAAGTGTTAATCCTAGGGTTGGTATTTCTAGTGTTATCCTTACCTAGGCTAACATGTTTAGCTCCTAAGCACATGTATTGGTTCCTAAAGTTAACATGCTTATCATTATTAACAATTGCAACAAAACTACTAGCATGAGTTTTATTAGAATTGCAATAATGAACCTTAGAGATTACCTTAGGGTTTGCCTTAGCTCCCCTATCGATGTGCCCGGTCTCTTGCCCTTGTGAGGTTGCCTCCCCCTCGGACAATGGCTCCTATAGTGTCCCCTTTGCTTGCATTGGAAGCACACGATGTGCTCCTTGCCTTTGCGTGTTGGGACTCCGGCTTCCTTGACCTTTGGTGCCGGTGGAGTCTTTCTTACCCTCTTTGGACACTTACTCTTGTAATGTCCATGTTTCCTACACTCAAAACACATTATGTGTAATTTGCTTGAAATCACAGTGTTTGAGTTACCTAGAGTTGTGAATGGAGATGAGCTTTCTTCTTCAACCCTTCCGGAGGTGGAAACTTCTTCTTCTTGCTCCGAACTTGAACAAGAGGAATTCTCCTCCTCTTCTTCCTTGGATGTTGAGTAGCCCTCAACTCCCAATTCGCTCCCTCCATGATGTGAGCTACTTGGCTCACTAGGCTCCTCTTCATGGCTTGAAGTGGAGCTCTCCTCATGGTACTTGGCCAAGTTATCCCATAATTCCTTGGCATTGTTGTACTTACCTATCTTACACAAAATATTAGTAGGTAATGAAAATTCAATTGTTTTAGTTACCTCATTGTTGATTGTAGATTGGTGGACTTGTTCCTTCGTCCACTTGTTCTTCTCTAGAGGCTCTCCTTCTTTATCCATTGGAGGAGTAAAACCTTCTTGTACACAAAACCAATTCAACATATTAGTCCTAAGAAAATACATCATCCTTACCTTCCAATATGCGAAGTTGTCGTTGTAGAAGGGTGGAATGGTGATGTCTTCTCCGAATTGATCCATCTCTAGCTTTGCTCCCACGGGTGTTGATCCGATGAAGAGCGACCTTGCTCTGATACCACTTGTTAGGATCCTTTGTACTCGGCTAGAGAGGGGGGTGTGAATAGCCGCCCCAAATCTTTCGCGTTTCTTCCTACGATTAGGTTAGTCGCAGCGGAAATACAAGAAAGAAACTAAGGAGAAGAAAAACAAACCTCAACGCAAGGATGTAACGAGGTTCGGAGATTAGGGCTCCTACTCCTCGGCGTGTCCGTAAGGTGGACGAGTCCGGTCAATCCGTCGGTGGATGAGTCCCCGGAGAACCGGCTAATACAATATACTCCTTGTGGGTGGAGAAACCTCGCCACAATAACTTGCAACAACAAGATAGAATACAAGGAATACAAGTAGAAAGATAAGAACAATGTACAAACACTAACTCTCCTTCTCGTCGACTGGGGTCCCGGATGAAGTAGCAACTTCACGGACGGATGCAACAAGCCGGTCGAAGAAAAACCTTGTCGGAAGCTCACGAAGCTTCAGCGGTTGAGCTCAGAAAGCTCGGAGCACGGAAAAGCGAAGCTTCAGGAGAGAACTTTCGAAGGAAGAAGCGAGGACCGAGAGCTTTCACCAAGTCCTAGCCCTCATTTATACCTGCAAGAAAGCGAAGAAAACACGGAAGAAATCTAGCGTTGCGGCGCAACGGCAGTACTGATCGGGGGACCGATCGGGACCTACTCGATCGGTCCCGGACCGATCGCTTTCTTCATGAAAGCCGCCCACCTTGCGGGTTCGATCGGTGCGTGGACCGATCAAACGGATCGGTCCAGGCCGATCCCAACCCTGCTTTCTCAGCGACCGTCTCGATCGGTCCCCCGATCGGACATAACTTGATCGATGCAATGGACCGATCGGCTGCCTCTCTTGCCTCTGTTTGGCGATCGGTCACCACCGATCGACAACGAAAGAGCTTTGATATCGATCGGTCACCGACCGATCGAGCAAACAATATCCTTGGATCGGTCGGTGACCGATCCGAAGCTTGGTTTAGCCCAAACCAAGTCCCAAGACTTCAAACCAATATCCGGTCAACCTTGACCTATTGGTACTTCATCCCTAGCATCTGGTCACTCCCTTGACCTGCTAGAACTCCCTGCCAAGTGTCCGGTCAATCCCTTTGACCTACTTGGACTTTCCTCAACACCAGATGTCCGATCATCCCTGATCCATCGGATTTTCCTGCACGGCTTCACTTACGGGACTTTCACCTGGCTTCACTCACCAGGATTTCCACACTGCCTAACATCCCAGTTAGGACTTTCCCACTGCCTGGCTTCACTCACCAGGACTTTCACCTGGCTTCACTCACCAGGACTTTCCCTTTCACCTAGCTTCACTCACTAGGATTTTCACCTGGCTTCACTCACCAGGATTTCCACACTGCCTAGCTTCACTCACTAGGTCTTTCCCCTGCCTGGCTTCACTCACCAGGACTTTCTCCCGTGCCAAACTCCCTGTTTGGACTTTCCCCGTGCCAAGTCTCCATACTTGGACTTTCCGCGTGCCAAGCTACCTGCTTGGACTTTTCCCCGTGCCAAGTCTCCGTACTTGGACTTTTCCAGTGCCAAGTCTCCATACTTGGACTTTTCGCGTGCCAAGCTCCCTGCTTGGACTTTTCCGTTTGCCAAGTCTCCATACTTGGACTTTTCAGGTCAACCAGGTCAACCTTGACCTAGGGTTGCACCAATAATCTCCCAACCATCTATTCTTGTCTCACATCAAGAATACAACTCTTCCACGAGTGTCAAACATCAACATGCAACTCAACTAGGTCAATCTTGACCTAAGGTTGCATCAACAATCTTCCCAAGTCAAACATCAAAATACAACTCGAGTCAAGTCAACTCGAGTCGGGTCAACCAGGTCAACCTTGACCTAAGGTTGCACCAACACTTATTTGATCTAACGGTTCATATCATCTCAGATTTAAATGATAACATAACAATAGACAACGCTTTTTAAAAATCATTGTCGTAAACACTAAAAAAAAAAAGCTAATAGACAACGCTTTTTACGAAGCATTGTCTTTGACCCGTAAAAACCACTAATAGACAACGGTTTTTATAAAAGCGTTGTCTATTAATAAGAAAATAATGAAATAGATAATGCTTTTCACTAAAAGCATTGTTAAAAAAAAAAGACAACGCTTTTTATAAAAAGCATTGTCGTTTAAGTGTTGTAGAATCCCATTTTTCTTGTAGTGAGGGTTAAAAGAAATTTTTAATTAAATTTTCCTTATTAACCAATGGTAAGGAAAATAAGGGAATTTTAATAATAATTAAATTTTCTTATTTGCCAAGACCAAGGAATATAAAAAGAGGGTAGAGGTGCCTCACCTCACAACATATTTTCTATTGTTTCTCTCTTCTCTTCCTTGGTGTGGCCGACCCTATACTCTTCCTTTTCTCTTCTTCTTTAGTGGCCGGTGCATCCCTCTCTTGGAGTTCTTGTGGTGGCCGGTTCTTGCTAGGAGAAAAAGGAGAGAAATGAGGCTTTGTTCTAGCATCCCTTGGAGCTTGAAGGTTGGTGGCCGAAACTTGCAAGAAGGAAGGTAGACGGTTCTTATCTCGGTAGATCATTGCTCACACAATGTCCGAGATAAGAAGAGGAATATGATAGAAGATCAAAGAAAGGTATAACTAGTAATTTTATTCCGTATTATACTAGTTTTCTTTGTATGGATTTTGAAATACCAAACACAAGAAGCTAATGAATCTAGGTTATCGAATTTATGTTTCTTTTGTTTTTTGAATTTGTGATTCGATTGTTCTTTTTGGTTAAACCTAGGGTTACTATAAGGAAATTAAATATTAAATTTTGTTGAAAGGCTTTATCTAGGAAGTGGTGGATGCTCCCATACCCAAGAAGGCCTAGTGCCTCGCCATGTTTAACCTGGAAGCCAATCTCTGAAATTAATATTTAATTGAATTTGTAACATGTGTGGATTTGGATCAATAATATTAAGCATCGTTTGCGATCCAAGTCTAAACCACTAAGAACATATAAGTTGAATTTGGAATCAATAATGTTAAGTTCCGTTTGCGATTCCAAATTTAATTTCTAAAGAACACAATAGGTTGTTAGGAATGGTTCAGGACTTTTCAGGACTTGTACAAAATTTTTGTACAGGAGAACCGATACGATATTCCTAGTAGCAACCAACATGACCCTCCACATCAGCTTTATACTGGCGGGATTGCTAAGTCTCAGTCTTGAGTGATTAGCGGGCCTCTTCCAATTGAGCAGACAAACCCTTCAGTTTCTCATCCACCTGGTCAGGGGATAGCTCGGAGACCTGTTTCTTCAGTGCTGCGTTTTCTGGCTCAAGGTGTGTAATAAATGGGCTATGCTTATGTTGTATATCCAGCGCTGTAGAAAAATGGGCATTAAGAGGATACATAAGAAAATAGGACTGTAAAGGAAAATAAGGATACCTTCGTCTCCTCAAGAGAAAATTTATCAACCATTTCAGAGTAGTCTATTCCTTCAAATAATCGGTGTATCTCCTCCCCAGCTGTGGTGAAAGTGTTAGTTAGAGCCCTAGAGCCAATCATTTGATCATTGTATTATGGACTTATTGTATCATATTCTTATATAAATAAAGACATTTGTTTTTGGTTATTATACTTACTTGTATTGGTGCCAAATAAACTAAGTATAATAGCGTCCTTGAGTAGAAGGTTCTCACCTATATCAATCGGTTAGTTGAACCGATAGTGAGATGATATAGGGAACACTACTCTTAATCATTCCTAGTCGAGTATTAACATTCAGGGACAATGTTAATGCAATAAGACTAGCATGTAGGTCAACTCGATGACTTAATCTCACAAGTCATGGATATAGAGATATCAAGTTGACACATGGGTATGCATTGAAGAATGTATACTGAATGACCCGCCATGAGAAAGTATCATGGATCGTTATATGAGTGTCATATACTTTCTTATGTGGCTATTAGTATGACTACTAGTCCTTAGACCTGAAGTCACCATGGATCCCTACATAAGGAGTTATGTACTTTGGTTTCGTCAAACGTCACCCGTAATTGGGTGGACCATAAAGGTGATTACTGGGTATGTAACGAATTATGCAGAGGGATGTGAGTGATGTAGATGGGATCTATCCCTCCTATATGACGGGAGCGACATCGATATTCTTGATAGAGTGAGACCACGAAGTGCATGGCCATGCCCAAATGAGTCAATATGAGATATTGAGCTCATTTGATTTAGTGAGTCTACTTGGAGTTCAAGATTTAGATTGATTAGAGGATGACACGGTCTATGCCTCACATTGATCAATCTAGATGTCTAGGATAGAAGGACACTTGTCATATATTATGAGGAGTCACAATTAGTAGTCACAAGGTGATGTTGGATCTCAACATTCTTGTAACTTAGGTAGTAATGATGTGTTGCTAGATACCGCTCATTACTTATGCTCCTAAATGGGTTTAGGGGCATTGCCAACGTTACAAGAACCTATAGGGTCACACACTAAGGACAATTAGATGGAGATTAGGTTCATATGATGAACCAAGAGAATTAGATTCATTTGATGAATCAAATTGGATTAATAGTAATCCTAATTGGGCTAATTGAGTTGAACTCAAGTTGATTCATGTGTTCAATGAGTCTAATTTAGATTATGACTCATTGAATCAATTTAATTAAATAAATTAGATTCATTATATTAAATTGGCTTGAATTAAATGGTTGGATTAGATCAACCATGAGAGAGATTAAGTCAAGTTTGACTTGACTTAAGAGGAAGAGGAAGAGTCAAGTTTGACTTGACTTTATGCCACATCATTTGTGACTTGGCATTAAGTGGCCAATGATGATGTGCCACATCATCATGGCTAGCACATGTGTGTACCACCTCATGGAGGTTACAAATCTATTCTCTTTAATGGCCACATTTAATGAAAATGGGAATTACACTTGTGCTTGTGGCCGACCACTTTTGTGGTGAATGAGAATTCATTTTTCATTCAAGGCAATTCACATCATCTTCTTGCTCTTGCTCTCTTCTTGCTCTCCCTCTCCTCTCTTGGCTGAACATCATCTAGGTGCTAGCACACCTATTGTTTGGTCTTCTCCACCTAATTAGTTCGTGTGGATACTTCTAGAGAGTTGTCTACCTTGACAACTTGAGATCCGACATCTCCTTTGACGAGTGGGACTTGCGAAGGGCACGCAATGAGGGTAATATTCTTCTCCTCTGTAGATTTAGTGTAAATCTAAGTTAGAAACTCGTACTCGTAATATTTTTGAAAGTTTTATTCTTCGCACGGATCCGTGGCTTGGGGTTTCGGGGTTTCCGCGACGTGAAAAAGCAGTTTTCGCGGCCCGAAAAACCCAACAGTGGTATCAGAGCCACGTGCGAAGACTTGTACGAGTTTAATTTGATTTTTTATGAAAACTATAGCTTCTGTGATTTTCTGTAAATTTAAGTTTTTATGGATTTTTATGAGTAATTTTCTCGTAGATGCGAAGCACAAGTGTTTATACACTTGTAGGCTTCGACTACCGAGAAGATTTTTCCGAAACGGCAGGTTTCGCCCCAAAACATTTTGGGACAGCGGACTAAGGCGCTTTTGGATCACTTAGGGACACTCGCGATGGTTAGATCGTGGGTAGGGGCGCTGCCCCTGCCCCCGCAAGGGGATTCGTTTCGCGATTGCACCCGAAAACCGCTAAACGGGACCGCCGGGAAATTTTACTCGTAAAAATTGTAAAAATTAGTATTAAAATTACAGAAAATTATGGAAATTACATAATTTAGAATTATGTATAATTTGTGATAGTCATGACCCAAAAGACCCAATCTAATTGGATTTGTGTTGTAATTCATATTACGGCCTGCGCGCCGTTATTTGTGTTGTGCGTGTTGTACATTTGATTCGCGACTTGCGCGTCGTGCCATTCTCTATTATTTATTCTTGTTGTAAATTAGTTTAGACTCGAATGTAACTCCAGTTTCAAAATTGTAATGTACAAAATTGGAGCGGTGGAAGGTCCACTTGAGACGTAGTTACGAGAAGGGCGCGAGCAACACAAGGTGGTCAAAGGGATAAGCTTAAGAAGCTGTTGACCCTAGATTGACCATCCGATCTTCTCATTGGCTTGAGAAGATTGTAGTAGGGCCATGACTAATCACAAATTAATTTAATTAATTACTTGTGTATATGTGATGCATGATTAAGTAATTAATTAATGCCTAACGATTAGATTAGATCTAAGTCGTGCACATGATGCACCCTTTCGATTAGATTAGATCTATCCAGTATATGATCCGCATCATCGTTTAGATTAGATCTAAATCACGTCAACTCTAATGCCTACCGTGCCATGATACCTATCACTACCTCGATCACATGTGTTGTTGAATCTGCCAAAGCAGAGCAACACATATTATCTTGGTAGGGTACGGAGGGACAATCTTGGTCCCACTTATCATTGCATGGGCGAATACAAACTCAATTAGATTGAGTATTCCTAGTTAACTCAGTTGGATCGAGTACAACTATAGGCATTTTTCCAATGGTTGGAAAGATATGACATAAATCATATTTATATTAATTCTTGGGCGTATTAGCCAAAGCTAACTCAAGTTTTAATATAACTACGGATAATGATCCTATAAACAAGAGTTGCATAGAGATGTAATTGGTAAATCGTTACCTACCGATCATACTAAATCTTGGGCGTATTAGCCAAAGCTAACTCAAGGGTTAGTATGATGTGGATCTTGTCCCACATGAATTATAGAATTCAGTGGGAGCATCATTTAGTTAAAGGCCTAATTAAATGATTTAAAAGAATATGATATTTATTTTCTGTTGTAGATAACCATGACGTCGAATACGAACACTTTCTCCCTGCGTTTTGTCCTTGAGAAGGACAAGCTCAACGGAGCAAATTTCCTGGACTGGTACAGGAACTTGAGAATAGTTCTCACCTAGGAACGTAAACTGAACATTCTGGAGCAGCCCATTCCGGAGGCTTCTCCTGCCAATGTCACGCGAGCAGATAAAGATGCTTACAAGAAGCATTAAGATGACGGATTAGATGTGTCCTGTCAAATGCTCGCGACCATGAACTCTGAGCTTCAGAAGCAACATGAGTTAATGGGCGCTTACGATATGGTTGAACATCTTCATCAACTATATCAAGGACAAGCGAGGCATGAGAGATTTGAGATCTCAAGGGCACTGTTTCAGTGCAAGATGTCAAATGGGGCACCCGTAGGCCCATATGTACTCAAAATGATTTGGTACATAGAAAACTTACAGAGGTTGGGATTCCCGCTTGGCCAAGAGCTAGCCATTGACCTGATCTTGCAATCCTTACCGGATAGCTATAGTCAGTTTATTCTAAACTACAATATGAACGAAATTGACAAGCCACTGCCCGAGTTGCTTAGCATGTTAAGAACTGCTGAGCTGAACCTTAAGAAGGCTAAGCCCCACTATGTTATGATGGTTCAGAAACATAAGGGAAAGGGCAAGCCCAAAGGCAAGGGAAAGTCCCAAGCCAAGGGCAAAGGCAAGGCACTGAAGCCTAAAGGAGGGGTCGCCAAGGATGCTACTTGCTTCCACTGCGGTCAGATCGGGCACTGGAAGAGGAACTGCAAGGTGTACCTGGAAGATCTTAAGAAGAAGTAAAGTGAGACTTCCACTTCAGGTATATATGTTATAGAAGTCAATCTATCTATTTCTTCATCATGGGTATTAGATACCGGATGTGCATCTCACATTTGTACTAATGTGCAGGCGTTGAGAAATAGCAGGGCATTAGCGAAGGGCGAGGTGGACCTACGCGTAGGCAATGGAGCACGGGTTGCTGCTGTTGCTGTAGGGACTTATTTTCTATCTCTGCCCTCTGGGCTTGTATTAGAGTTGGATGATTGTTGTTATGTGCCTGCATTAACTAAGAACATAATTTCAGTTTCTTGTTTGGACAAGAAAGGTTTCTCATTTATAATAAAGGACAAATGTTGTTCAGTTTATTTAAAAGATATATTCTATTGTAGTGCATCACTGATGAACGGACTACATTCTAGACCTTGAAAGCCCTATCTATAACATAAATACCAAGAGGTTCAAGTCAAATGACATGAACCAAACCTATCTCTAGCACTGTCGCTTAGGTCATATAAATGACAAGCGCTTATCCCAGCTCCATAAGGATGGTTTGCTGAACTCATTTGATTTTGAATCTTATGAGACGTGCGAGTCATGCCTACTAGGCAAGATGACCAAGAATCCCTTTAGTGGGCACAGTGACAGAGCGACTGACTTGTTAGGTCTTATACATAGTGATGTATGTGGCCCTTTCAATATTGTTGCTAGAGGCGGTTATAGGTACTTCATCACATTTACTGATGACTTCAGTAGATATGGTTATGTGTACTTGATGACACATAAGTCTGAATCCTTTGAAAAGTTCAAAGAATTCAAGAATGAAGTACAGAACCAGCTTGGCAAGAGTATTAAGATACTTCGATCAAATCGAGGTGGAGAATACCTTAGCCATGAGTTTCGTGACTACCTAGCTGAGTGTGGGATTCTATCCCAACTCACTCCTCCTGGAACACCACAGTGGAATGGTGTATCCGAAAGGAGGAATCATACCCTATTAGATATGGTACGATCTATGATGAGTCACACAGATCTTTCGACATTCCTTTGGGGCTATGCTCTAGACACGACAGCTTTTATACTCAACCGAGTTCCATCCAAGGCCGTGATAAAGACACCATATAGGATATGGACTGGGAGAGATGCCTAGGTGTCTTTTATGAGGATTTGGGGTTGTGAGGCTTACGTTAAACATCAAGTCTCAGACAAATTAGACCCAAATCCGACAAGTGCTACTTTATTGGATATCCCAAGGAAACTAAGGGATATTACTTCTACATTCCCAGTCAGCACAAGGTAGTTGTGGCAAAGACTGGGGTCTTTCTAGAAAGGGACTTTGTTTCTAGAAAGATTAGTGGGAGTACGTTCGATCTTGAAGAAGTTCAAGATGCGGACCATAGTAATGAGGCCTCGATGGAAGTTGATTTAGAACCACAAAGTGTTGTGGATGATGTTGTTCCACAAAGAGTTGAGGAACAACAACCAGTTCAAACAGACATACCTCTTCACAGGTCTGATAGGGTACGTTGTCAGCCTGAGAGATACTCATTTCTCTTGTCTGACCATGATGTCATTGTGTTCATAGAGGATGAGCCTACCACCTATCAGGAAGTTGTGATGAGACCAGATTCTAAGAAATGGCTAGAGGCCATGAGATCTGAGATGGAATCCATGTACACCAACCAAGTATGGATTTTGGTTGATCCACCTGAAGAGGAAAAACCCAATGGGTGTAAGTGGGTCTTTAAGAGAAAGGCTGACATAGATGGACTTATCTATAAGGGTCGCTTGGTTGCTAAAGGTTTCAAGCAGATTCATGGTATTGACTATGATGAAACCTTTTCTCCAGTAGCGATGTTTAAGTCCATTCGGATCATGCTTGCTATTGCAGCTTACCATGACTATGAGATATGGCAGATGGATGTCAAAACCGCGTTTCTGAATGGAAACCTGCTCGAGGATGTGTACATAACACAACCTGAGGGTTTTGTAGATCCACAACATACTAGCAGAGTATGCAAGCTGCATAGGTCCATTTATGGACTAAAGCAAGCTTCTCGGAGCTGGAATCATCGATTCGATGATGCAATCAAATAGTTTGGTTTCATCAAGAACGAAGATGAGCCTTGTGTCTAAAAGAAGGTTGTAGGGGATATAGTTGTCTTCCTCATATTGTATGTGGATGACATACTACTCATAGGGAAGGACATCCCTTTGCTTCAGTCTGTCAAGACTTGGCTAGGGACATGCTTCTCAATGAAGGACTTAGGAGAAGCATCCCGCATTCTAGGGATACAGATCTATAGAGATAGATCTAAGAGATTGCTTGGCCTAAATCAGAGTACATATATTGACAAGGTACTCCTTCGGTTTGCCATGTAGAACTCCAAGAAGGGATTTCTGCCGATGTCACATAGCGTGAGTCTTTCGAAGACTCAGGGTCCCTCTTCTAGAGAGGAGAGAGATCGCATGGATAAGATCCCTTATGCCTCAGCCATAGGATCTATCATGTACGCCATGCTATGTACTCGACCTGATGTCTCGTATGCTTTGAGCATGACGAGCAGATACCAGTCAGATCCAGGTGAAAGTCACTAGATAGCGGTCAAGAATATTCTTAAGTACTTAAGAAGGACTAAAGAATATATCTTGATATATGGAGGCAATGATGAGCTAGCTGTAAAGGGTTACAGTGATGCTAGCTTCCAGACCGATCAGGATGATTATCGATCGCAGTCAGAGTTCGTATTTTGCATTAATGGTGGTGCTGTGAGCTGGAAGAGTTCGAAGCAGGACACAGTAGCTGATTCTACGACAGATGCCGAGTACATTGCTGCATCAGAGGCAGCAAAGGAGGCAGTTTGGATCCGCAAGTTCATCACTGAACTTGGGGTGGTTCCCAGTATCGCTGACCCTATTGAGCTCTATTGTGACAACAATGGAGCTATAGCACAGGCGAAGGAACCTCGCACACACCAGCAGACCAAATACATACTACGACGCTTCCATCTCATTCAAGAGATTATCGAGAGAGGAGATGTGAAGATATGCAGAGTACCTACAGAGGCTAACATCGCAGATCCCTTGACCAAGGCTTTGGCACAAAGGAAGCATGATGGTCACACTAGGTCATTGGGGCTTAGAGCCTACACTGATTGACACTAGTGCTAGTGGGAGATTGTTAGTTATAGCCCTAGAGCCAATCATTTGATGATTGTATTATGGACTTATTGTATCATATTCTTATATAAATAAAGACATTTATTTTTGGTTATTATACTTACTTGTATTGGTGCCAAATAAACTAAGTATAATAGCGTCCTTGAGTAGAAGGTTCTCATCTATATCAATCGGTTAGTTAAACCGATAGTGAGATGATATAGGGAACACTACTCTTAATCATTCCTAGTCGAGTATTAACATTCAGGGACAATGTTAATGCAATAAGACTAGCATGCAGGTCAACTCGATGACTTGATCTCACAAGTCATGGATATAAAGATATCAAGTTGACACATGGGTATGCATTGGAGAATGTATACTGAATAACCCGCCATGAGAAAGTATCATGGATTGTTATATGAGTGTCATATACTTTCTCATGTGGCTATTAGTATGACTACTAGTCCTTAGACCTGAAGTCACCATGGATCCCTACATAAGGAGTTATGTACTTTGATTTCGTCAAACGTCACCCGTAACTGGGTGGACTATAAAGGCGATTACTGAGTATGTAACAAATTATGCAGAGGGATGTGAGTGATGTAGATGAGATCCATCCCTCTTATATGACGAGAGTGACATCTATATTCTTGATAGAGTGAGACCACGAAGTACATGGCCATGCCTAAATGAGTCAATATGAGATATTGTGCTCATTTGATTTAGTGAGTCTACTTGGAGTTCAAGATTTAGATTGATTAGAGGATGGCACGATCTATGCCTCACATTGATCAATCTAGATGTCTAGGATAGAATGACACTTGGCATATATTGTGAGGAGTCACAATTAGTAGTCACAAGGTGATGTTGGATCTCAACATTCTTGTAACTTGGGTAGTAATGATGTGTTGCTAGATACCGCTCATTACTTATGCTCCTAAATGGGTTTAGGGGACAACGTTACAAGAACCTATAGGGTCACACACTATGGACAATTAGATGGAGATTAGGTTCATATGATGAACCAAGAGGATTAGATCCATTTGATGAATCAAATTGGATTAAGAGTAATCCTAATTGGGTTAATTGAGTTGAACTCAAGTTGATTCATGTGTTCAATGAGTCTAATTTAGATTATGACTCATTGAATCAATTTAATTAAATGAATTAGATTCATTATATTAAATTGGCTTGAATTAAATGGTTGGATTAGATCAACCATGAGAGAGATTAAGTCAAGTTTGACTTGACTTGAGAGGAAGAGGAAGAGTCAAGTTTGACTTGACTTTATGCCACATTATTTGTAACTTGGCATTAAGTGGCCAATGATAATGTGCCACATCATCATGGCTAGCACATGTGTGTGCCACCTCATGGAGGTTACAAATCTATTCTCTTTAATGGCCACATTTAATAAGAATGGGAGTTACACTTGTGCTTGTGGCTGGCCACTTTTGTGGTGAATGAGAATTCATTTTTCATTCAAGGCAATTCACATTATCTTTTTCCTCTTGCTCTCTTCTTGCTCTCCCTCTCCTCTCTTGGCTGAACACCATCTAGGTGCTAGCACACCTATTGTTTGGTCTTTTCCACCTAATTTGTTCATGTGGATACTTCTAAAGAGTTGTCTACCTTGACAACTTGAGATCCGACATCTCCTTGGACGAGTGGGACTTGCGAAGGGCACGCAGCGAGGGTAATATTCTTCTCCTCTGTAGATTTAGTGTAAATCTAAGTTAGAAACTCGTACTCGTAATATTTTCGAAAGTTTTATTCTTCACACGGATCCGTGGCTTGGGGTTTCGGGGTTTTTGCGATGCGAAAAAGCAGTTTTCGCGGCCCAAAAAATCCAACAGAAAGACCCTCCCAAGAGTATGGGTAAAGTAGCATTAAGGGAAGAAGTAAAAGACAAAGAAGTCTAAATCGAGGGGGGACAGTAAATAATGTAGGGTGAGTTTGGGGGGGGGGATAAGGTCATTTGTTCAGGAAAATTTATAAAAAAGGGAGGAGAAGAACTGCCATTAGGAATAGCCGGAGTGTCAGATGAAGAAGGAACAAGAGCAGGATAAAGGGATGAGAGAGGGAGATCAGGAGAAGGAGGAGCAGCATCAAAGGGGGGAAGGTCTTTAGAATGAGAAATAGATTTCTGTTTCGGGGACGGAGCAAGGGTTAGCTTACGTTTTTCCTTAGTGGGAGCTTCTGGAGGAGATTTCTCTGAAGCTGAAGGGGAGGTGAGCTCAACAATCATGGGAAGTTCAGGAAGGTTCCCTTCTGGAACTGCGGCTTGAGAAGTAGAAGCACCCTCTAAGGTAGTAAGGGCTTCTGACGAAGAGGGATGACCCAGTGCGGCAAGGAGTTCCTGCTCCTTGGCTTTAACCGCCTCTTCCGCTAAACACAACTGCCCATCGATTGTAGCTTCGAATAGAGCATCCACTACACAAAGTAAAAAATACCTTAATTAGTAAAAAAGGATTGTAATAGACAAAGGGTGACTTACCAAGGGAGCTACGAAGCCCTATTTGAACAGGGCTCAATCCAAAAAGATAAAGAAAGTCATCCCGAATCCATTTGTGAATGAATAAGCGACAACCTGATAGCCTCTGTGAGTAAGTAGCGAAGGAAGGATGCCTATGCAATTCCTTCACATCAGGAAGAGCAGGAAGAGAGGATTTCCAAGAAGCGGACCAAGGAATGGGTTCAAGGAATTTTACAAAGAAAAAACATGATTTCCATCTCTTGACGGAAGAGGGCATTTCTTAAAAAAAAAATGTCATTTTAGGCCTGGATTGAAACAAAAAGATACCAGGCTCTGACTTCTTAGGATAGGAGAATATGAAGAAATTCTGAGGGGTTGGAGGGATATCAAAGAGGCGGAAGAGCATGAACAAACCACAAAGATAACGAAAGACATTGGGAGCGAATTGTTGCAAGGGGATATAAAAAAACTGGCTTATTTCCACAAAAAAAGGGGGAATGGGAAAACGTAATCCGACTGCCATGTGGTCTTTAAAGAAGGTGACATAATTCTCAGGAGGGAGATGAGGGCGAGAATCATAATCAGGGATCGCAATACGATAGGCTTTAGAAATTCTATATAAGGAACGGAGAGCAGACCTATCATCTTCGTGAAAGGTCGAAGAGGTTTGAGCATACAATGCAGAAAACAATTCTTCAGCCATACAAAAATATAAGAATGAAAAATGACTTACTGGAGCTTTAGGAAGAAGGACAACAAGGAAAGGCTGGAGAAGAAAGAAGGACGACAAAAGTTATGGAACCAATAGAGATCATGAGGAAGAAGACGAAGGAGTAAGGATATGAAGGGTTTAGGGTTTTTCGGAAATTTTGACTAACAAAAAACACCATTGGATATAAACAAACTTCGCAATGGTAGTCGTTGATTTAACAAAGAAAGAATATGATAAAACATTGCCAAAAAGCGTGCGAGCGATTACGTCAGGAGGAAGAAAGTGGTAACACGTGCTGAAAAGCCATAAATGGGCATTTATGATGGGCATAACAGGGCAAATCATGCTCGGATCAGCGCCGCAGCATAGTATATTGCCAATACTCTCTTTCCGTTAAAGAACCAATCAACGAGGAGAAGATTTTGAAAAGGTATTCAACTTCCTAGGTGTAATAAAGGAGGGAATAGAAAGAAAATATAAAATAACATTAGCAAATCATGACTTGTTAAAATGCAGAAAATACCAACAAACCATGATGTCGATTTGTCTTATAAACAGGCCAATACTTAGAAATTTGACTAAATGTAACACCCACGAAATTATAAGATAAGAATATGGATAGCATTTTCTTTAGAGCATGAAAGTAAGAGGAATCAAAAAGAAATAATAGAAATAAAAAGAAGGAGAGGTTGAGGTTTGAACCTTGAACCTCCCACAAATGATAGAGTTAAATTAGTGTGAAGTAACCACTAGAATAATGAATAATATTTGGATAGGAAGGAATGAAAAATTTAGTTAAAGGTGAGGAGAAAATAAAAGAAAACTAAGAAAAAGAGCAAGAGAAAACCAAGTGACTTACCTCCTCTTCCTCTTGGTTAAGAGAAGAAGCAAGCAAAAGGTGAATTGCCTTCCTCTCCTCTCTCCCTTCTCATTTTCGTGGGAATTAAAGAGAAGTTAAAGGGGGGGGGGGATGAATGGGGACAAGAATCCTTCCCATGATGAATAAAAAGGATTAGAGGAGAAAAGAGAAAGGGAAATTCTAAATCTTCTTCTTCCTCATCCTCTTTCCCTTCTCCACCGAGAACTAGAGCTCTCCTCCCTCATCCCCAAAAGCCAAGTTTAGGTTTTCTCTCTAAGGGAAAACAAATACTAGCAAGGAGTCTCAAGGTCTACCGCATACAAGAAGAAGAAAAACAAAAAGGGAAACTAGGAAGAGAAACTTCTCCTCCCTCCTCACAAGGGTACCACCTCCTTAAGGATCAACAAGCGAAAACTATGTAAGCTTCCCCTCACCTGTGGTACAATAGCTCATGTGATTTTCATGAAGATAGATTGCTTAAAAAAAACCTAGGGTTGCTTCATGGAAATTTCGGCCAAGACAAAAAAAGAAGGATCTAAGGAATTTTAAGACCTAACTAGATATGCTCATTATATTTCTTGTGACATGTATCTTATGGTAGGAGGTTAACCTAATGTTTCTATGCTAGAATGTTTAATTAGAACTTAGATTCATGATCCTAGACTCTCGGCCAAGCATGAACAAAAGAACTAGGTAAGCTTAAGACTCAAACTAAACATGCTCCCTTGTTCTTATGATATGTGCCCTATGATAATGGTGTTGTTAACATTTTCTCCTACTCGTATGTTGATTGGAACTTCATTTTCATGCTCATGAACATTCGGCCATGGTAGAACTAAGGGCCTAGGAGAGCTTTAAACCTAAAACTAAGCATTCCATGATTTCCTTAAGATAAGATATGAAGCTAATATGATATGCCCATGATTGTATGTTCATTTGAACTCTATTTCATGTTTATGAAGATTCGGCCATGTTAAGATTTGAGGCCTAGGAAAGTTTAAAACAAGTCTAAGATGCTCATGACCTTCTTGATGAAATGATATGAAACTAACTTGATGTTCTTATGCTAGTTTGTTGCATAGAAATTTGGTTACATGCTCTATAACTTTCGGCCACACAAGGTTTTAAGACCTAGGATGCTTAGAACTTAAACTAAGTTTGCTCATGTTGTTCCTTGTAATAAATGCCATAAAATTTGTGTAGGGTTTCCATGCTTTTATGTCACATGAAAACTAGTCTATGTCTTACATGTTTCGGCCACCATTAGTTTAAAGGCCTAGGAAACTTAGAACCCAACTTAGATATGCTCATGATGTTTCTTGTAATAAATGCTATGAAATTTGTTTATGGTTTCCATGCTCTTATGCCACTAGAAACCTAGTTTCCATGCTTAACAAGTTTCGGCCACCTTAGATTAAAGGGCTTAGGAAGTTTGGAACTTAAACTAAATGTGCTTATGATGTTCCTCATGATATGTGTTATGATATTGGTTTAAGGTTCAACACTTTTATACTACTTGTAACCTAGAATCATGCTTGCTAGGGTTCGGCCATGATAAGGTTAAAAGCTTAGAGAACTTAGAACCCAAACTAAACATGCTCAAGTTGTTCCTTATGATATATGATATGACATTAGTTTAGGGTTTACATGTTTGCATGTTGCTTATAACCTAATTTTAGGCTTGATGAGTTTCGGCCATGATATAAGTAAAGACCTAGGAAGCTTAGAACCCAAACTAAGCATGCTCAAGATGTTCCTTATGATATAGGATATGATAATGGTTTAGGGTTCACATGCTTTTATGTTGCTTGCTAACCTAGGCTACAACTACATGTTTCGGCCACTACATGATATTATGGTTAGAGACCTAATTATGATTTCCCATGTGCCTCTCATGCAATGCTTTATGATATGATAAGAATATGCCATGCTGCTATACTCATTTAATTATGCTTACGACCTATGCATGATGATGTGCTATGTGCCCAAATTTATGATATGCTATGTGACCAAATTTATGATATGCTATGTGCCCAAGTTCATGATGTGCTGTGTGCCCAATTATGCATGTGATTATGATGTGCTGTGTGCCCAAATTCATGATGTGCTGTGTGCCAATTATACATGCTTTATGTTATGCCTAAGAGTTGCTTCCCTATCAGTTGGGACTAGGAGCACTCTTCATGATATGAATATGACATGAATGATAGGTTAAGAATTATGATATGTATGACATGCTACTTTACTTTTAAGGCTTGTACCAAGGGTGGGCTCCATAAGCGCCCCGGGGTCGATGGACTAAGAAACGGGCCTCGTTAGGGATGAACTCCTAAGTGCCCCTAGGTCGATGGACTAAGAAACAGGCCTAGTATGTATGCCTTGTAGGGTTCAAGACTTGCTACCTTGGACCTACATAGGATGCGCGCATTTATATATGTGGTACAAGCCGGGCCCCCCCTTATGTTGAGATTATGTTTAAGTATGTATATTATAAGTTTTCAAAAGACATGTTGCATATGTTTTCATGATACATGTTTAGAAATTCACCTTGCATATACCTTATGATTATGCCATGATATTTATGATGATGTTATGATATGTCAGGGTGTATTTGATGATCATGTTATGTTATGCCATGATACCTTATGATTATGTTACGATATGCCATGATATGCTGCATGATATGATGAAATTATCTCCATGCATTATGTCTTGTGATTTTGATATGCTATACGGTTTTTGTGAGTAGGAAAGGAACTTACTGAGCCATGAGTGCTCACAGCTTACTTTCTTGTACCACAGATAAAGGCAAGGAATGGATGAACTAGGGGAGCAGCAGGAGGGGCTAGAAGGATGTGTGTGGTAGTGGCTTGGCTAAAGGAGAAAGACCTGCTTTTGTTTAATAAGAACTATGCCTAGTTTATGTTACTGCTTTATGACTCCATGACATTTAATTATGTGTTTGGGTATTATGACTTAAAAATCATGTTAAGTATGCTATGTGGTTTTATATGTCCAGGTGATTAGTCATGGTATTTTAAAGAAAAGAAAAGTTTTTAATTTCTATAAATAAGACTTCCGCTGTAGTAAGTAGGTATGTATGTGTAAAGTAACCCCCGTCGCCTTAGCAGGAGGGGCGGGGCGTTACACTAAATTCAAACCCATCCGAACTCATACACACAGTGTCTTATGCACTTATTTCTTACCCAATTAGCTACGTGCTTACACAAGCTTTTGCTCTCAAATATGCACACGAAACTCTGATATCACTACTAGTAACTTTGTAACCACAATAAGGAAGGGAGAATATTTTGCCCGGTACCGTGGTAAGGAGAGAAATCAGTCGTCCAACGGAATTTCATTTCCATTTATAGACGCCAGATTGTGCTTCCACACCTAAATAGGAGCGGGAAATAGAATGCCAGCTTGGGCAAAGAGAAGAGATTTGCCTTTTCTTCTAGCGTTTGTGGAGTCCCCCCTCACAAACAAGTGACTGAAAGGTCCTCTCTGACCTAATCTGAGCCAACTCGGCTTGTGGAAGATCCACTTTGGCTTTTTGCCGATCCAGAGCTCGTTGCTGTTGAGATATTAGTAGACCATCTGCATAAGATTTTCTGTTTAGATTGGTCACCCATGAGATATGCTGGATCCTTAGAGTATCCAGTTCCTTGGTCTTTCGCTTCAAATCCAAGTAGGCTCTGTTCCTCAGAGTCATTTCTGATTGAACCTGCGATTGAGCTGAGAGCAGACACACCCCTAGTTCTTGTTGAGGGGAACGATGTAAATCTAGGGCTTGCATGACCTTGGGTAGGAATTTTTCCTTCTTGCATAGTATTCAATCCCAAGGAAGGGGTTCTGAAGCCATGACTCTCGGTAAATCTTAAGAGGAAAGTAAGACCACAAGAGGCAAATGTGAAGGGGAAAGGAAGCAAGAGCACAACCCTATTTAACTTGCAAAAAGGGGGGTCACGAGATCACTGTGGGAGAAGTCATTGGATCACTGTAAAAAGAAGGCACGAGACCATTGTAAAAAATGTCACAACCATTGTAAAAGCTATCACGGGGTCACCACAGAAGGTATCAGGAGGTCAAAAATAGATATAGGTCTAGTCAGTCGGCTACACCACCTTTGGCCAGACTTGAAGGGGAGGCTAGTGATACGGGTCATGATAAGTGGATCCTTTGCAAGAGAGAAAAAGGGGGCAATAAGAATAAGGAAGGCGGAAAAAAGGTTTGACTTGGTAAGAGTGTTACTATAGTTGGGCGGGTAAATACCGGTCGAACATAATGGACCGGCCGAGCATATGAGTTCTGCAGGCAAGGACCGACTGAGTGGAAGAGACCGACCGAATGTAGGAACAATTAACCCTAAGATGACCAGAATGCTTATATATGCTTGACGGATTAAGCTCGATCGATAAGGAATGATCAGACAAACTCTATAGACCGACCGAGCACGGAGGCATATATTCTTGCACAACCCTTAGCGTACAGCCAACTGGGGGAAAACCAATCGGGCAATATTGGTTGTATACGTACGACTAATTAATCTCGATCGATAATGCATGATCGACCAGGCTCAATAGACCAGCCAAACACAGAGGCGTTTTGTTTCACACAATCCTTAACATAAGGCTGACTGAGAGAAGGTCTACTGGGTAATAGTGTTTGTATATGCTCGACTGGTCAATCTCAGTCGATGAGGTATGACCGGTCGAGCTCAATAAATCGGCCGAACATGGAAAGTAGATTAAGCATAAAAGTATTCCATCTTGCACAGTTTCTGGCATATTTATAATAGTAAAATCTTGGTCAGGTATGAATAATCGATCGAGTATAGAATACCGACCGAAACTAGTACAACAAAAGATATTCCTCATATATACAGAATGAGCTTATGTCACTAACCAAATGTATGTAATAGGTGAACCATAAGAATATGTGATCATATGATAGATTAATTGATTTGGTGGCAAATAGCTTCTAAAATTCTCCACAGGTATGCTAAACGACAAAGAAGGTATATCTAGGGTAAGAAAAAGATTCCTTAAACTACTATTACAGTTCCAGCTTACGTCATCTCTTAACAAACTTTAACAAATCGAGGTCCACCTCATGACTGTGGAGGTTAGATGAGGTGGAATAAAAAGGGAAATCCTCTCCACTGGCCTGGTACGCAAACATAGGCATTGCATCAGAATCAAACCCTAGTTTTTCATCTTTTCCGTACTTCTTCTTCCTCTCCGGGAGACTAACTTGAGTGTCGAAGGGCCTAGTCAGGGATTCCCACCCCGGTCTTAGGTCACTAACTCTTTGTTGGTTGGTCTCATAGTGCACAGGAAGGGGAGATCATCCATCAGATCACCAAGCCTTCACCGATTCACGGTGTTCCTCATCGGAGTTCGCCTTTCCATGAGGATACCTCGCCAGAGTTTATTTTTAGGAGGTATTGTTCACAGATCCGCTTTGGTTTTCTCAGATCTATTATTCTACATTTAGGCTCTTATGAGATCCACCGTGGTTTTTTCGGATCCTCCTCTGTTTGCCGACATCCAAAGTTATAGTTCATTATCGTCCCTCATCGCCTGACGCTTCATCCCGCAAGCTCTCAGATAGGATCAGAGATCGAGTTAGGTTACTAGAGAAATAAATGTTATGTTTCTCTTGATTCCGAGTAGTAGTATCCTTTGAGACCTTGTGTAATTTAAGGGAAACAAACCAAGTGTGTGGCAGGTAAGTGCCTATCACCAGGAACATTAGGAACTCAATTGTTTGACGACTTGACTAGGACAGAAAATTGAAACTTGAAGAGCTTGAGTCACTTATTACACCGAGCATAAAGAACTTATGCTTAGGCCATACTTAGGTTACTCCACAAATATACTTATCAATGAAACTAGTTGATAGAGTTAGGCGAATGCACTAGGGATTATGATACACTATAGGAATTCATGAACATAGATTGCAGCATTTTGCTTGAGGACAAGCAAAAGTTCAAGTCTGGGGGTGTGATGTGCGTAGATATTATGATCGTTTATGTATGTTATAACACACATTCACTTGCTTTATTTGTATATATTCTTCGTACGATCATCTCTCCTATTGTTTATTCGGTATTAATTACTCTTTTGTCGAAGATATGCTCTTTGTTTGGTTTTGTGTTGATAGGGATAACTTTTGGAGTGAAAACGACTATTGTCGACGCATTGGAGCAAAAGCAGAAAACCACTTGACACCGACCGTGTAACCTTACACAGCCGTGTGGCCATTCCCGAGAGAGAGCAGCACACGGTCGTTCGAACTTGCACGGCCGTGCCTCACGACCAGAGTCGAAGGAAGACATGGCCGTGCGGATTTCGCACGACCGTGCCACTCTACCTGAAGAAGGAGAGGAGCTTGCCGTGCGGATCTCGCACGGTCGTGACACGGGTCGTGCGGTGCCCGTGCCCTAGCCTATAAAAGGGCTCTTAACCCTTCCCCTTGAAAGGGGGGAGAGCCGAAAAAGAAAGAAACACCTTGGTGTCATTCTGAGTCATCCCGGACCTCTGTTCGATGATCCGAGATCACCTCCATCACCGCATCAACTCTAGAAGCAAAGGATTGGATCCGAAGATCACTCAACATCATTGAATAAGCATCTCTATTCCCTCTCTCTTCTTGTCTGGGGATTGAATGTTTAATTATACTATGTCTTTGGGGTTTTCCCCTATGTGTATGGAGTAGATTTTTTGTTTTAGGATCAGGGAGTAGTTGTGGGTAGGTTATGATGTAAGATTCATGCTTATGCTTTCACTCATTGAATGATTTTGCTTGTCTTGTTTCAATTTGATATGCATGAGACTTGTTTGCCATGTCGTATTAATTAATTGTGTTGGGATTGCTAATTTCGTAAAGAGAGGATCTTAGATCGTATACCCGAAGGGCCCTAGTGACAGGGGTAACCCATTCACAGACATCTAGGATACTCCCTCGAAAGGAGAGGTAATTCCTCCACAAGGAAGTAAGAAACTAAACCAAACCCCTATCTCTATCCTTAATGATACTGATCAGGTTTGCATTCTTGTGATCTACTGAGGCGCCCTAGTGACAGGGGTTAACCGTAACAGGATTTCACAGAGATCTTCTCTGTTTAGTGCTTAAGGGTAGTAGCTATAACTTTTGACGAGTACATGTTGATTGACAATAAGGAAAGGATAGAATATGATACATTAGTTACCACCCCAACGGAATCAAACTCCTAGAGCTCTTTCTAAACCAAGTAAAACTCTCTCTCTCTCTCTCGCTAGTTCTCATACTTCCCAAGTTCTTTTCTTCTCAAGAAACAGTTCACTTACAACCATCGGTAGTTTAGCTAATTCTATGTGAACAATCGCTAGTGCTTATAACTAGTGCTCGTGGGATCGATAATCTTTTATTACTAACGACGTATTCGTGCCCTTTCGGAAGCGTAACACATCACTCAGGCTTTCACTTTCGTGGCCTATCCACAGAGCAATGGGCAGACCGAGGTCACCAATAGGGAGATAGTTTACGGATTAAAGGTCAAGTTAGATCATGTGGACGACAATTGGGTTGAAGATCTCCCTAACATTCTTTGGGCATACCAAATGACTCCACGAGAGAGTACAAAACTCACTCCCTTTCATCTCATCTATGGAAATGAGGCTGTTGTGCCGGTCGAGGTTGGAGTTTTGTCTGATTGGCGGTTACTATAAATGTGTGTAAGTTCTAGAATTGATTCAAATTGAATTCTTACATCTACGAGGTCTGTTAGGCATTTCCATTTAATTCTCATTTCAACTTGAATTCATCTAATTCTTAATAGAGCACTAGTAAAGTCAAGAATAGAGTCAAAGAAAAGTTAAACTCATCTAAACATGATTCTCATCCATCTCATCAAGTTAACAACAATTAAATTCGGATTCCTGTGCATCATTGAATTAAATAAATCAATCACCTAATCTTCAATTCACCATCACATTCAACAATGTTTAACAAAGGAAAATAATGAAAAGCTCAAGTAAACATTCAATTTTCGATTTAAATCTCAAGCACAACAGATTAGTAGAACAGAACATGGGTTTTCTAAACTCAATGACTAAAACTAAGAAAATTGTAATAACTAGAATAGCAAATTCAAATTAGAAAAAAAAATGCAAACTAAACTCATCAGATCATCAGATCTGAGCAAGAGTATGAGAAATCTAAAGTAACAAAAACAAACAAACACGTTCCACATCCAAATCCAAGCTCAAACCTCACTTAACCTGCTGTCAACAGAAATGCTCCAAGAAAACTCCCTTCGAGTACCCAACTACGATCAACTAAGCTTCCAACTATTACCAGGTGACGCTTATAACTCCAAGAAACCTCCCTTGAAGCTCACACCCATCTAGTAACTTCATCGGCCAAAGAACAGAGCATAGATTTTGTGAATTGCCAAACTAGATCGTCTGATCAGATCAACCTAGCTTCGCTATGGAATGAAGATCGGAAAAGGATTAGAAACTCCAAGAAACTTCCCTTGACACTCTGTTGAATGTGAAATTCGTTGATCGGGAACCTCCCACGAACAGGAATGTGGCAGCGAGCAAAATCCAAATCGTGGCTGAAGAAACCTCCCTTCTACCACTCTCTGATCTTGGAGGATGAACACTAGCAGCTCGAGATCGCCGTCATTGAAGAAGGTAGGCTCTCGGATCTGGAATGTGGAAGGGAACTTCGGGGATGAAGGATGAATAGTGAAGAAATGTCGCGAGGAAGAAAAACGCCCGAGCTCCCTGATTCCACTATAGCTTCTTAACTTTTAAACCTCTCTCAATTTGATCCAACAACCCAAAATAATTTGGTTCTTAATCAATGGTGAAAAGTCACTTAAAATTCGATCCGAAGGTGTTGATCTTGATCTACTCTTCCCTAGATTGGATGGAATGGATCTTCAATGGATGGCTCAGATCTACTCTGATGTTGAATGAATGGTCCAAATCACTTCAAGGCTTGATCGTCTTGTTTAGCTTTAGATTTGAGCTCAATTCTGGTCTGATCTGATTGGGTCCATGATCCTTTTGATGCCTACAAAGAATATATCGAATATTAGTATCTAATACCATGATTATAAGTCAATTTGTAATTAAGTCCAAGATTAAATGCAATGCATGAAATGTGATGTAAATATGAGTTTAACCTATGAACAAGATATCAAATCATGCATGTATGAACCAAATAGTGTAACAAAATCATAGTTATCAAATCCCTCACACTTATTCTCATTCGTCCCGAATAAGCAAACCAAAATAGGAAGAAAATAAAATAAAACTCATCTCCCTAGTATTTTCCTAGCAATACCTAAAAGATGGTAAAAGGTAATTAACAAAGGTCATCTAAAGATCACAAACAATCATGAATACAATTTAAACAATAATCAGTAGGTATGGTAGTTTTAATCTAATTGAAAAATTAATAAAGATGCAATCTCACAAGGTATTCACCTATTCTAATTCTCTCACTCAAACATGTATAAGTGGAGCTCACTCAATGCAACTCACAACACTCCACTACCATAAGCTTGCTTATTTTCTATTTTCCCACCACTATAAAACATAGTATACATGAATCAAAAGGATTATATCAAGAACTGAAATAAAATCAAAAAGATCAAATGAAGTGACTATAGTAGGCAAAAGAAAAGGCATCAATGAAAAATTAAGAGTATTGGAGGAATATACTTGATGAGTTGACCCATTTGATGTGAAAAGAGATGAATACCATTTGTCATTACCAACACAAAATATCAAGCCAAACTCTCCTTTAATTTGATAGTTATTCATAACTCTTGATACAATATCTTTAACTTGATACTCTTCATTGCAAATGACCTTATGAAGAAGAGTCCCCTCCCCCACACTTACAATGTTGTCTGTCTCGGACAATGGAACACATCATGCTCTTCAAATACTTGATACACTTCTAGCCACTGTTTACTTGTTTTCCTTAATTTTCAACATTTCAGATGTCAAGTAGAATTCAAAGAATTCACTTGGTTATGAATTCTGGTTCATAACCTATAAACAACTTGGCCCACAACAATTGAAATGCCCTCACTTGAGTATCAGTAATACAAGGGTGCTTGTACGTTCTTCCACTGGATTTCCTCTATTCTTTTCTTCCATCAAAACCTTAGACTCAAGTTTCAAAATTCAAGAGCTAAGGTAGCTCTAGCTTAAGTTATGAAGATGCCAGTTTAACAAAGATTCTCATTTGGAACTCTGCATTTCAAATTCCAGCAGCTCATGATTCTATTGTCTAACACATACACTCATTGAGAGAAAGCTATGATCTCATCATAGACATTATGCTTATTCAAACTAAAAGATCAGTTTCCTCAGCATCAATAACAACAAGAGAAAGAAATAAATTCTAGCTTCACAAGTTCAGCAGCAAAATTCAGTAACTCAGCTTAACAAATCCAGAATTACAGGAGTTCAAATTTTCTGCATTCTAGAGATACAATAGATTCCTTATACCATCTATACTTCAGATTTCATCTTGATTTTGATGTATATATCTCAATTGGTCCAACCATTGGTTGTCATTAGTACAAAATAGCAAAAGGCTTGGTCAAGCACCAACCACTCTAAACATCTGATTCCTGAAAATTCTAGCAAGTTCCAAGTTCTGGTCCTTTACCTCCTCTTAGTTTCTTTGATTAAAAAGTAACAAATGTTTGCCCCTCTATAGCTTGCAAACATCTTCTTTAATTGACACACATGAAACCATAACATGCATTTCTGGAACTATATTATGGTTTCTTATCTTAAGTTTCAGAATTCACAATTTGATGAAATTTTTGGCTTGAGTCATGAAGGGTTTAGCCTGGAATGAGATCCCATTAAGCATTGAATTAATAAGGATGGAATTCAATTTGTATTCTGGATAACAACAACAATCTAAGTGACACTTAACTTGAGCTTTTCACTGATCAAGAAGCGTTATAAGAACTCAACATACACCCTTACAGATTCTGCATTTCAGAAATTCAACTTCCAATTCTAGAGTATCAGAATTGACGATCCAGGGAATTCCAACATGGTTATTCAACTTCAAGTTCCCCAATTCAACCAACAATAAGGTTGGCTATGAAAACTTCTTGAATTTGATTTGTATTTCAAATGGTTCAACAATTAGATTAGTGTGGAGATGGAAACTTAACAATTCCGTACCAATCCAGTAGAAATTTTAGGAATCATAGTCACTAAATTCCACATTTTTAAGCACTTCCTTCAATTGTATTTCCTGGGTTATAGATAGAACTTTTCCCTTGATTAGTTGAAAAGATACACTTATCTTTGTATGGTTGAAAACATACCCAGAACTTGGTATCACAACAACAATAATTTTAGAAATAAGAAATGTCTGTGGCTGTTGTCACTGACCTCCCTGCTTATTAATGACCTCAAGCTTTGCATAAACATGGAAGCAATGTAAAAGTCAAAGGTAAAGTTAAAGCAACAGGCCTGGAAACAAAAGGGACCAACTGTGTGGAGCTCAACACAAAACTAGTACACACAAATCAGAAATATGCAAAGAACTTGGCACTTGGAGTTAGGACAATTGTTCCTGCTGCTAACTAACTTTAGAAATTTGAATCCAAAAGAATCCTTTCTTACATCTTGAATTGCTAAACTCAGGAAAGGACTAATATCTTTCTTACATCTTGAATTGCTAAACTCAGGAAAGGACTAATATTAGCATTAGAATATCTAGAACTTGAATTCACTATAATGTTAATTAGATCAGATTCAACCCTTCCAAAATTTCAGTTTCTATAAGAGTTTAGTTTCATAACTTAGAATCAAAAGTCATCTCACCATATCTCATGAAGAATAAAACTTCACAGGGTAAGGAACTGAAACAAGCTTCCTTTGATGCAACAACAATTCATAGATAAACTTCTCCATTTCTGAATTTACAGTTTTTCTTCTTCAGAATTCAGTTCCAGAGAATTTCAGCTACTCCCCTCCTCCATTATATTTACATGCTTAAATCATGGAAGATTTTAGGAGATTGGCAACCCAATTGGTAAATGAAAACCAAGTGCTCCACTTGTATTTTTACAAGCCAGATGCTTTTAACAAAATCTAGCACACAACTGATACAACAATTTAAATTTTGATTCTGCACATTCTGGGAAATTCCAATACTCCTTCAGTTTGTCAACATCCCATAATTCTTCGGTCTAATCTTTTCTTATTTTTTTTCTCTTGCACATGAGCGGGTAATAATATCTTTGATAAACTATTCACATAGCTCCTTGCAACTACAATTTCAGCAACAAAATCCAAGAAAATAGTTTGAGAAATTTAGTTCTAGTTCTAATTTCTAGATACCAGATTCCAACTCCATACTTTTACACTTTTTTAAAGATAATCTTGTATAATCCAATTTGTTCCATGCTCCTGTTCCTTAAGCATATCAACTTACTGATTCTTAGGCAAACAAATTTCTGCATCTAACTTGCTAAATTAAGTTGGCACATGTTTCAGAAATTACATCCATTAGAAATGCATGCTTTAAACAATGAAAATCTCAACATCTCTACACAACACCAATTAGTTAACAACATTTTGGTACTGTTAAGATAAGATAAATCCAGCTATTAAAGTTATAGATTCTGAACTGAACTATGATATGTGCAGTTCCCTCACTTGCAGTTTGTTTAGCAGTTGCTTATGCTTGCCTAGCTTATTTGGTAGATGCAATTGCCATGAGATCTTACTGTTGTAGTGCTTCCCTTCATCTTCAAAGCCTGAGCATAAGCTAATTCTCCCCCACACTTATCCTTTTCCCACATCTTGGTAGAATCTAACTCATTAAGAATTCAACCAAAACTCTCAATAAAAGAATGACAAGCAAAGATGATCAAGGGTTAGAATGCTAGATGAGAATGTTTAAGAAAATTATGGGGAAAGAAATTAGAAATTATGAAAAATATCCTTCATTTCCATGTGATCCGGCGGTTATAACAGGGGACCCACATTCTGAGGGGTCAATGCCACGCGGGACTCAAAAGGCCAGGTGGTCGATCGGATAAGGAGGGGCCGACCTCCCGACCGGCCGTGAATGGCCGATGGCAGAAGTCGCCCCGACAGAAGTCGGGGTTCCGACGCTCAATTGAATAGTGGCAAAGAGCCGAGCGGAAGGCCTAAGAGAAGGTGACACTGCTACAGTCCCTACATGGCATCCTACCGAAAATATCCCCAGCATATCGATGCCAACGGCAGGCCGGACGGGATGTGAGTGCCGTCCGGCCAGCGCTTAAGATGAGGGCCGGACGAATGGACTCCCCGTTCAGCCGGCTGGCCGGACGCCCTAGCCTGTGGTCGGTAGAGAAGGACAAAAACATCTTAAGACAGCTGTCAAGCCCTATGGCTAGGCCGTACTACGAGTCTGACAACGGGGTGTTCTGTTGTCCCATCGACGACGTACTTGGACTGTAGCAGTATGGCGCCAGGTAAGCTTTCTGACATACACATAAAGAGGTATGGGCTGCGGACACGTATGTGCCTCGGTGAACGTGTCAAAACTCTTTCACCGCTCTATATAAAGAGCCTCATACTTCGCCGGAGGTATGCGCGAAACATCTTTGAAGCTACTTTTTTCACTGCTTGCTTGCCTGACTTGAGCGTCGGAGGGTCGCCGCCTGGAACCCCTTCCCGGCTCGACTTCTGTGCAGGTTCGCCGGAGCTTCGTACGACCCATCGAAGACCCACGTTCGCAACCGGAGAGCGCCACGTGCCCAGTTTCCGTTGAGTCAGCATTCGGACAGGATCAAATTGGCGCCGTCTGTGGGAACGCTCCTGCATCTGAACGGAAACAATGGACGAGGCTGGACGACAACACACGGTGACGCTTTCCACGGAGGAACTCGATGCTCTGATCGAGTTGAGGGCCGCCAAGCTCGTGGAGCAAAAACAGAAAGCAACAGCCGAGCGGCCAGAGCAGCAAGCAACGTCAGCGTCTGGCGGTCGAGCGGAAGCACCACCTGCCACCGTTGCATTTCATCGGGCTCTATTCCGCACCCCCGAAGCCGCACCCACTCATAGAGATCAGGAATCTTCTTCTGATGAGATGCCGAGACGAGATGACAGAAAAGGAAAAGCCCGTCGGGCGGACTCATCGCCCGAGTGGATTAATCGCCAATTTTCTGAGGCTATTCTACGAGACCCTCTGCCCAAGCACTACGTGCCTCCGACGATCAGCGAATACAATGGAACCACCGATCCGGATGATCATTTAGGCAAGTTTGATAACACGGCAACCCTGCATCAATACACAGATGGGGTGAAGTGCCGGGTTTTCCTCACCACCCTATCTGGATCGGCTCAACGTTGGTTTCGGAGGATGCCGGACGGATCCATCACAAGCTTCAAGGACTTCCGAACGGCCTTCCTCCATCATTTTGCAAGCAGTCGGCGCTATCAAAAAACCAGCGTTAGTCTGTTCGCCATCAAACAAGAAGCCCGTGAATCGCTCCGAGCTTACATCCAGCAGTTCAACAAAGTGGCCATGGATATTCCAACGGCCACCTCGGAGACCATGATGAATGCCTTCACACAAGGCCTAGTGGATGGGGATTTCTTCCGATCGCTCATCCGAAAGCCGCCCCGAGACTACGACCACATGCTGCATCGGGCCAACGAATACATCAACGTGGAGGAAGCACAAGCGGCCAGGAAAAAAGAAACTCCAACCGAGCGAGCTCCTCCAGCCGAGCGGAAACAGCACGCCGCTCATCAGCCGCCCAGAGGACCGAGGGCCGAAGCAATCCGCTCCCCCCATGCCAGGTCTCACGTGTAAGAGGTAGCTGCCGCCCGGCCAAAGCCAAAGAAGAAATGGAGACCAATGTTCTGCTCCTTCAACCGGACGGATACGCACAACACAAGGGATTGTCGAAGTCTTCCCTTTCTGGCTTATCCCGTGCCCCGGAATGGCGGCCGACGGTCTCCCTCAGTAGACAGGCGACAAAGAACTAATGAAGCCGATCGGACGCGAGCTGATAGGCGACAGCAACAGACTCCCGATCGGCATCGTTCTCCAAGGCAGGGGAATCACCGAGCGTCAAGAGAACGGTCCCGACCGTCCGCTCGAGATCAACATCATAGCTAGTGGGCCGACCGGAGGAGACTCCAATCCATCCAGAAAGGCGAGCGTCCGGCACCTCTAGATCCATGCAGTCGGCTGTAGCCGAGAACGAGCGGAGGGACCCGAAATCAGTTTCGGGCCCAGGGACTTGGAAGGAGTTGAAGTGCCACACGATGACACTCTGCTCATCAAAGCGGTAATAGCCAACTACACTATTCACCGCGTATTTATTGACACAGGAAGCTCGGTCAACATCATATTTAAGAAGGCGTTCGATCAACTACAAATTGACCGAGCCGAGCTGCTGCCCATGACAACCCCGCTCTACGGGTTTACGGGCAATGAAGTCCTGCCGGTTGGGCAAATCCCGCTAGCTATCTCGCTGGGAGAGGAGCCTCTCAGAAGGACGCGGACTGCAAACTTCGTGGTGGTCGACTCTCCCTCATCATACAACGTCATTTTGGGACGACCGGCGCTCAGCGAGTTCCGGGCGGCCGTCTCCACCTTCCACCAGAAGATCAAATTCCCCGTCGAAGACAAAGTGGGAGAGGTACGGGGAGACCAACTGGCAGCTCGGCGATGCTACATTGAAATGGTCCGAGCAGAAGCAAGTTCCGCTTGGAAATCGCCACGGATCGAGGTGAATGCTATAACTGAAAAGCCTCCCTCTTTAGTTTATGAAGAAAAAGAGGAAGTGCAGATACACCCAACCCAATCGGAGGCTACGACATTCATTGCGTCCGATCTGGAGGTGAAGCAGAAAGAGGAGCTGATCCAATGCCTTCGAAGAAACCATGATGTCTTCGTCTGGTCGACACATGAGCTGCCCGAAATTTCGCCGAGCATAGCGCAGCATGAGTTACATGTCCGACCGGACGCTCGGCCGGTAAAGCAGAGAAAAAGAGATTTCAGCGCCGAGCAGAATGCCATCATCCGGGCGGAGGTGGAGAAGCTTCTGGAAGCCGGCCATATACGCGAGGTGAAGTTCCCGAGCTGGCTGGCTAACGTAGTATTAGTCTCCAAGCCAGGCAACAAATGGAGAGTATGCATAGATTTTCGGGATCTCAACAAAGCTTGCCTGAAAGAATTTTATCCTCTGCCCCGGATAGATCAGCTAGTGGACTCTACGGCCGGCTGCGAATTAATTTGTACGCTCGACGCTTACCAAGGATATCATCAAGTGCCGCTCGCCCGTGAAGATCAAGAAAAAGTCAGCTTCGTGACGGCCGACGGCACCTATTGCTATAATGTGATGCCGTTCGGATTGAAGAATGCGAGAGCCACATATCAGCGCTTGATGAATAAAGTGTTGGAGGATCGGTGGCCGGCTTGAAGGGGGGTTGGATAGACGGCACCCCCAAATCGTTAGCTTCCTACACTATTGTTAGCTTACGCAGCGGAAATACAAATACTAAAGTAATGAATACGAAAGCTAAAGAAAGAAAAGAACTAGCAAACCAATACACGTTCGTTTAACGTGGTTCGGAGATGATGCTCCTACTCCACGGCTGTCCGTAAGGTGGACGATCCCGATCCTTCGGTGGATTAGCCCCCGGAAACTCCGGCTATCTCAAGTCGCTCCTTGTGGGTGGAGAAACCTCACCACAACACACCAAGACCTCTTAGATTCCACAAACACTTGAGCACTTGTAGACTACTAATTAGACCTTAACCAAGTCTAATTTCATCAACTTTGGCCGGCCAAACCAAGCTCCCTCTTATAGAGCTCGGGGAAACAGCCGTGCTGTTTTGCCCGTTACCAGTCGACTGGTCCATGCACCAGTCGACTGGTGCCAGCCACAACGGCACTCCAACGGCTATCTATCAGTCGACTGGTCCCATGACCAGTCGACTGATCCCAGCCATTTCGGGCACAGAATGCTTCTGTGCTCACCACCAGTCGACTGGTACAACCCTAAACTTAGGGTTTCCCATCCCGAGTACATTTCTCTCGCACTCGGACCCTCACGACTCACTTGACTCTTCTTTGCAGCCTTGACCTCTTGCCTTCAAGCCTACTTCCTTTGGCTCTCGTCCCTCGGATGCATCCAAGCCCGCGGCTCGTCCCCAATGCCATCCTTCGCGTATGCCTCGAAGTCGCTTCCCTCGGCCCTTGTCCTCGCTGCCTTGTCCACGGTCCCTCGGATGCTCCATCCTTCACCGGACCCGAAGCCGTCAACCTGAGTCACATGTGTCACCTGCAGTCCTGCACAACTCAAGTACACATATCAAATAACGAGGGTAAACCTAACTTAAACCCTTTGCCCAAACACCAAAACACATGGTCCCACGAACCATTGGGATTGCTCCAACAATCTCCCCCTTTTTGGTGTTTGGCAATACGTTTAAGTTAGGGAAAACATATAGCAAATAAGCATGCTAAAAACAATGGACTTACGATGCCAAGGCTACACACTTGGACTTACACCGCCGAATGGACTTACGATGCCAAGGCTACACACTTGGACTTATAACGCCGAATGGACTTACGTTGCCAAGGCTACACACTTGGCAACCGCCGAAACAATGCACCAAGCATTGGAACCTATCCCAAGGCTCCCCCTACACCTAAGCTCCCCATTGAGCTAGGATTTTCCCACGGGCTTTTTAAGAACCTATCCCAAGGCTCCCCCTACACCTAAACTCCCCAATGAGCTAGGATTTTACCACGGGCTTTTTAAGAACCTATCCCAAGGCTCCCCCTATGCAAAGGCTTTTAAGGTTTTCCCAATTTAAACCTTACTTCTCCCCCTTTGCCTAACATCCAAAAAGTTCTCCAACAATATCCCAATTGTTGAAAACTTATCATCTAAATTGACCCTAAACTCATGTATTAATCCCCCTTGGATCCCATACATCTAAGCGAGTTGACATGGTCACAAACCAATGCTGAAAACAGTTTCAGACTGGTATCAGTCGACTGCCCTAAGTGCCAGTCGACTGCCCCCCTTCGACAGAACCTTACAGAAACATTCTGTAGTCGAAATTTACTGTTACCAGTCGACTGGTATCTGCACCAGTCGACTGGTACCCTTTTTCTGAAAAAATCAACCTTTTCAGGCCAACTTCAGAAATGCACCAGTAATTCCCTAGACCTCCAAAAATTCCCAAATTTTGTGGAGAGGTCTATTGTACCCTTGTCTACTTGGGAAAAATATATTACAAAATATATCTATCACCAATCCCAAGATTGACACAAAATCCAAAACTAGCTAAATGGTTCAATTGAACCTTGACCTAAAGTCCTAGTTTTGACTTCCTCTTGATGTATTTGCCCATACCAACCCACAATGCATCCCTAGCATTGGTTTATATGACATCTATACATCCAAAACCATTTATCATGCTATATGAATCAAAATGTCATATTTCTTGCATGAAACACAAACCATGTGTGCCAAATCCCTAGGTTTGAGACTCAAATCCATCTCCAAACCTTTTGGCACACTCCATGACTCCTCTAGACTCCCAAGTGGTACCCACCTGAGATCCATTTACCATGGGTCCCAAATTGACTCTTAGAGCTCCCCCTAGAGCTCTTTGCCTTAGCCACCTCCCTAGGTGACTCATCCACAATGGCTAGGCCACAATGGTGCACCTTAGACACATCATCCTTGCCATAATCATATGCAACCCTAGCATATTTCTTCTCATTGGCTTTAGATGATTCTCCCTTGCCCTTATCATGTGTCACCCTAGCACATGGTCTCCTTTTAACCTTGGAGGGACTAGATCGATATCCCAAGCCCGATCTATCATTGTTGGGTTTTTGGCTACCCAACACCATATTTAATCCCTTAGATCCAATAGTGAATCTCTTAAGGAATTTCTCTAAACCATCAAGCTTTGCCTTCAAAGCTTGATTCTCCCTTTCTAGGTTCCTAAACCTAGAGTCAACATGTTCACCTTGGACATTCCTAGACTTACCCTTTCTAGGCATGTGTCTCCCCTTCTTGGGATTAATGCCTTGGTTCTCCATTACCTTCTTCTCCTTAGGTAATGAGAATTTAACTTGCCTAGGTCTACCATTCCTAGGTTTTTCATGAATTGGCCTCCTAGGGTTTTGATCTACATTAACCCTATTTCTATC
Organism: Zingiber officinale; assembly: GCF_018446385.1. Taxonomy (NCBI): domain Eukaryota; kingdom Viridiplantae; phylum Streptophyta; class Magnoliopsida; order Zingiberales; family Zingiberaceae; genus Zingiber; species Zingiber officinale. The sequence continues at coordinate 46,241,197 of NC_056006.1, forward strand.
ATGATATCTAAATCCAAAATTCTTCATTGCTATATAATGATAATCATTATTTTTCCTAGCATGCATGGGAACATAAGAATTTGCATTGCATTTCAAAGTAGGGTATACCTCCCTTACCCTTGAAGCTCCCCCTTGATTTGAGCTCCTCTTCTTCTTCTCCCATTTCTTTAGATGTTCCAACTTCTTGAACTCTCCCTTCCTCGAGCATCTTGTGTGGTAGTGTCCAAGTTCTCCACACGTGAAGCATCTAATGTGCTTCCTCTTCTTTTGGGTTTCTTCATTCCTACCACCCATGTTAGCATTTAAAATAACTTGATTGGGTTTAGGAATTACCTTCTTCTTACCTAAAGGACACCTACTCTTGTAGTGCCCCTTCTCATTGCACCCGAAGCACATAATGTAGTCCTTTGACTTTGCTTCGGTGGAGGTGCTTGCTAAATTGACCTCTTCCAAGACCTCTTCTTCATCCTCTTCACTTGTCTTGGATTCTTCTTCAATTCTTGAGGATGTTGATGATGTCTCATCTTCCTTATCCTCCTCGGATGTTGAGCATGGCTCAACTTCCGTTTGCTCCTCTTCAACTTGAGCAACTAGACCCATCTCAATGGGTTCTTCTTCCTCTTGTGTAGGTTTAGGTTCTTCTTGTAGAACCATCTTAACTTTGCACCACAACTCATGGGCGTTCTCATATTTACCTACACCACTTATCACATTAGGAGGCAATAAATCAATTAAAATTGCTATTACCTTTGAGTTTGCCTCCGATCGTGAGGTTTGCTCCTCCGTCCAATGTCGTGTTCGGAGTCTTTTTCCTTTCTTGTCCTTTGGAACTTTGAATGGCTCATTTACCACCATCATGGTGTCCCAATCCGTGTTGAAGAAAACCTCCATCCTCATCATCCAATACGCGATGTCCCCAAGGCTTCCTCCTTCGAACTTTGGAGGGATAATCAACCCGGCCATCTTGTGCTTCCTTGGCGGTTAGTCCAACGGAGAGCGTCCTCGCTCTGATACCACTTGTTGGAGGATCGGTGGCCGGCTTGAAGGGGGGTTGGATAGACGGCACCCCCAAATCGTTAGCTTCCTACACTATTGTTAGCTTGCGCAGCGGAAATACAAATACTAAAGCAATGAATACGAAAGCTAAAGAAAGAAAAGAACTAGCAAACCAATACACGTTCGTTTAACGTGGTTCGGAGATGATGCTCCTACTCCACGGCTGTCCGTAAGGTGGACGATCCCGATCCTTCAGTGGATTAGCCCCCGGAAACTCCGGCTATCTCAAGTCGCTCCTTGTGGGTGGAGAAACCTCACCACAACACACCAAGACCTCTTGGATTCCACAAACACTTGAGCACTTGTAGACTACTAATTAAACCTTAACCAAGTCTAATTTCGTCAACTTTGGCCGGCCAAACCAAGCTCCCTCTTATAGAGCTCGGGGAAACAGCCATGCTGTTTTGCCCGTTACCAGTCAACTGGTCCATGCACCAGTTGACTGGTGCCAGCCACAACGGCACTCCAACGGCTATCTATCAGTCGACTGGTCATGGGACCAGTCGACTGATCCCAGCCATTTCGGGCACAGAATGCTTCTGTGCTCACCACCAGTCGACTGGTACAACCCTAAACTTAGGGTTTCCCATCCCGAGTACATTTCACTCGCACTCGGACCCTCACGACTCACTTGACTCTTCTTTGCAGCCTTGACCTCTTGCCTTCAAGCCTACTTCCTTTGGCTCTCGTCCCTCGGATGCATCCAAGCCCGCGGCTCGTCCCCAATGCCATCCTTCGCGTATGCCTCGAAGTCGCTTCCCTCGGCCCTTGTCCTTGCTGCCTTGTCCACGGTCCCTCGGATGCTCCATCCTTCACCGGACCCGAAGCCGTCAACCTGAGTCACATGTGTCACCTGCAGTCCTGCACAACTCAAGTACACATATCAAATAACGAGGGTAAACCTAACTTAAACCCTTTGCCCAAACACCAAAACACATGGTCCCACGAACCATTGGGATTGCTCCAACATAAAGTATTCAGAGAGCAGATCGGGCGAAATCTGGAAGTGTATGTGGACGACATTCTCATCAAGTCCGTCCGAGCGGGCGAGCTCTTCAAAGACATGGAGGAAACCTTCCGAACGCTGCGCAAATATGGAGTCAATCTAAATCCCCAGAAGTGCCTATTCGGAGCAAAAGGAGGGCGTTTTCTGGGGTACATAGTGACCGAGCGGGGAATCGAAGCAAATCCCAGCAAGGTGAAAGCTCTACAAGACATGCCGCCTCCAAGAAATACAAGGGAAGTGCAACGTTTGACCGGTCGGATAACTGCTCTGTCCCGATTCATCTCCAAAACTGCCGACCGGAGCCTCCCTTTCTTCAAAATCTTGCGCAAGGCCACTAAGTTTCACTGGGATGAAGAATGCGATCGGGCGCTCGAAGACTTAAAGGCATATCTGAACTCTCTCCCGGTATTGGCCAAGCCGACTGCGGGTGAGCCACTTTATATGTACTTGTCTTCAACCGAGCATGCAATCGGCTCGGCGTTAGTGAGGGCGAGCGGAGAAGAGCCCGTGTATTTCCTTAGTCATATTTTAAAAGATGCTGAATCTCGCTACACTGGGCTTGAGAAGCTGGCTTTCGCTCTGGTCCTCGTCGCTCGCCGCCTACGTCCATACTTCCTGGTGCATACGATCATTGTCAAAACCAATAGCCCGCTCGGAGGTGTATTACTAAATCCAGAAGCGTCCGGATGGCTCATTAAATGGACGACGGAGTTAAGTGAATTTGACATCCAATATCAGCCCCGCTCGACAATCAAAGCGCAGTCCTTGGCAGATTTTGTGACTGAGGTACAGAATTCTGAGCCGGAAGCTATGTGGAAAATATTTGTGGACGGATCATCCACTCGGCTCGGAAGCGGGATTGGAATACTGTTGCTCTCCCCTCAAGAGGAAAAGATGCACTTATCCGTCCGGCTGGATTATAAAGCTACAAACAATGAAGCAGAGTATGAAGCCCTCATAGCCGGCTTACAGGCAGCTCGGCATGTTGGCGCCGGTCGGGTAACGCTCTATTCGGATTCGCAGTTGGCCGCGCAGCAACTCTCTGGTACCTTCGAAATCAACAGTGCTCGGCTCAAGCTCTACGCTGAAGCCTTTGAGAAACTTAAAGCCAATTTTAGAGAAGTTATTGTCCAGAAGATACCCAGAGCAGAAAATCAAGCGGCGGATGAGTTATACAAACTCGCGAGTTCAATAACGCCGATCGCCATTCAGCAACCAATTGAACAAGTATTGTTGGTTGCGCACGTCGACCGCATGCAGGGCCTCACGTTTCCGAGCGACTGGAGGACACCCATCACGGAATTTCTGCGCTCGGGCACCACACCGTCCGATCAGAATGAAGCCCAGCTGCTAAGGAGGAGAGCCGGTCGGTTCACACTCATCGGCGATCAGCTTTACAAGAAGGCTTTTTCACGCCCGCTGTTGAAATGCGTGAGTTCGGAGGACTCATCTTACATCCTCTAAGAAGTACATCAAGGATCATGCGGAGGACATCCGGGCGTGCGATCGCTGGCTAAGAAGATCCTATTGGCCGGGTACTTCTGGCCAACCTTACAAGCAGACGCCGCTCGGACCATATCGACGTGCCTTTCATGCCAGAAGTACCATAACTTCTACCACCGACCGGCAGAGGAAATGAAAGCATCAACAGTCTCATGCCCGTTCGATCAGTGGGGAATGGATATCGTTGGTCCATTTCCTATGGCGACCGGACAGCGAAAATTTCTGCTAGTGGCGGTCGATTATTTTTCTAAGTGGGTGGAGGCCGAGCCGCTAGCCAGGATCACCGAGCAGATGGTCAAAAAGTTCATATGGCAGCACATCATCTGTCGGTTCGGCATCCCTCGTCGACTGATATCCGAAAATGGTCGACAATTCACAGGGAAGTTGCTCGAGGATTGGTGCAAAAGCTATGGCATCGAGCAACACTTCACGTCCGTGGCCTATCCCCAAAGTAACGGTCAAGCCGAGGTAGCCAATCGGGAAATTCTTTGCATTCTGTGCGCTCAGCTCGATCACTTGGGAGGAAGCTGGGTAGATGAAGTGCCGGGCGTCCTATGGGCCATCCGAACGACTCCAAAGGAAGGAACGGGCGTCACGCCTTTTCATCTGGTATACGGCAGTGAGGCGGTGATTTCCGTCGAAGTCGGTGTCGAATCCGTCCGGATCCAGTGTTACGATGAAGGTAACGCCGAGCGGAGGAGCATAGAGTTGGATTTGGTTGATGAGGAGCGAGCCAAGGCGTCCGTCCGGCTGATGGCGTATCGTCAACGGATGAAGAAAAATTACAACAGGCGCGTAATCCCCAGATCGTTCCAGGTTGGCGACCTTGTCTGGAAGAAAGTCAAGCCGGTCGGCGATGTCGGCAAGCTAGAAGCTCCCTGGGCGGGCCCCTTCAAGGTTATCGAAAAGCTCCGCTCGGGCGCTTACTACTTGGAGGATGAAGACGGGCGGCAGCTAGACCGACCTTGGAGCGCAAATCATCTCCAGCCTTATCGAGCTGGGTGAAAGGTGCACTGATGTATCTCATTTTGGTGTATATTCTAGTCTCCCATGTCCTTGTAATGCAGGAAGAAAAATTAATTCAAAGGATGGCCAATGGGGTTGCCGAGCAGCATTATTAAAGTTAGCCTTAAAAAGGCCGTCGAGCTCCGACGTTAAATATCGAGAGACGAGCCGGCGTCTATAAACGTCCGAGCGGAAAACCGTCGAGCTCTGACGTTAAATATCGAGAGACGAGCCGGCGTCTATAAACGTCCGAGCGGAATACCGTCGAGCTCCGACGTTAAATATCGAGAGACGAGCCGGCGTCTATAAACGTCCGAGCGGAAGGCCATCGAGCTCCGACGTTAAATATCGAGAGACAAGCTGGCGTCTATAAACGTCCGAGCGGAAGGCCGTCGAGCTCCGACGTTAAATATCGAGAGACGAGCCGGCGTCTATAACGTCCGGCGAAGGAAGACCGTCGAGCGCGACATTAAATATCGATAGGAGCCGGCGTCTATAAGCGTCCGAGCGAAGACCGCCGAGCTCGCGTTAAATATCGAGACGAGCGGCGTCTATAAGCGTCCGGCGGAAGGTCGTCGAGCTCCGGACGTTAAATATCGAGGCGAGCCGCGTCTATAAACGCCCGAGTGAAGACCGTCGAGCTCGACGTTAAATATCGAGAGACGAGCGTCTATAAACGTCCGAGCGGAAGGCCGTCGAGCTCGGGCGTTAAATATCGAGACGAGCCGGCGTCTATAAATGTCCGGCGGAAGACCGTCGAGCTCGGACGTTAAATATCGAGAGACAAGCCGGCGTCTATAAACGCCAGCGGAAGACCGTCGACGCCGACGTTAAATATCGAGAGAGGAGCCGGCGTCTATAAACGCGCCGAGCGGAAGACCGACGTTAAATATCGAGAGACGAGCCGCGTCTATAAACGCCCGGCGGAAGGCCGCCGAGCGCGTTGAATATCGAGAGACGAGCCGGCGTCTATAAACGTCCGAGCGGAAGACCGTCGAGCTCCGACGTTAAATATCGAGAGACGAGCCGGCGTCTATAAACGTCCGAGCGGAAGACCGTCGAGCTCCGACGTTAAATATCGAGAGACGAGCCGGCGTCTATAAACGTCCGAGCGGAAGACCGTCGAGCTCCGACGTTAAATATCGAGAGATGAGCCGACGTCTATAAACGTCCGAGCGGAAGACCATCCACGTGATACATGCCGGCGGTAAGAGCCGACCGACGACAGAGCCTGTTCTTGAAGGCCAACATACGGCTGACCGGCTCGCTTAGCAAAAATATATGAAAAACCCTATGAGGTAAGGTGCAAAGCAATAGATGGTTAATAGGAATTAAAGATGTGAGCACATGAACGAGTGATGTTCGCATGCTGAGCGGCTACGCAGTTGCATGGCGAAAGACATTTTTTGAAGACAATCGGCTTGAGTCCATGTTAAAGTATAAAGCCGAGCGGAGGAATTTTAAAGAACACTAAACATGACGAAAGAAAAATTTCTTGCCAAGACAAAAGTTGCAGGAACGGAATGATGATCTATTTAAGCCAAACGCTGGGCAAACAAAATAAGTTACAACAAAAATAAGTTTGGCCGAATGGCGAAGATACAAAAAAGTTGATAACAAACACTCCTCACGCGTCAAAATCAAAGAGAGCATCAGGAATGGTGCCCATCACGGTAGACAGATCCTCTGGGGGTATGGTCAGCTCGGCGGGAAGGTGGCCTTTGGTCTTCAAATAATCCACCGCCGCCTTAATCGCCTCTTCGAAAGTGAGGGAAATTTTGTCGGTGAATTTTTCTCCGAAGTCGTCCGAGCGGACAAACGCCTTCCTCACTTCGTCAGAGCGTGCCGACTCTCCCTCCTGATACTCTTTGAGCGCGGCTCGGGAGGCATCATTGGCAGTCTGGAGATCCTTCAAGTCCCCTTCAAATTTAAGCCGATCGGCCGAACGGCTCTCCTTCTCGGTGGCCAGAAGGGCATCCAGATCCTTGACGCGTTGCTCTAGCCCTCTGATCTCCACCTTCATTAGGTCCATGTCGTCGATGGCCTTGCGCTTCCGAGTAGTCGCCGTCTTGATTTCTTTATCCCGTTGTTTGACCACAGCTTCAAGCCGGGCGACCTCGCTAGCCAGATCGGCAGAGCGTTTCCGTTCGGCTTCCAAAAGCTTTTTACTTTTCTCCAGAGCAGCCGTGGATTGCCCTTGGTTCGCCTCCGAAAGTTTGAGTTTCTTCATTTCTTCCTCCAGCTCATCCAGGCGATTGCTAACCGCAATTTGCTCTACCCAACTCTGCGAACGAAGGCAGTTAAGTTAAAAGCTAAAGCAAAAAGTATCAGTAAAGCAGAAATGTATACCCCGGTCGCCTGCTGCAAGTTACTGTCCCCTAGCTGGCTGGGGGACATGAGCGCGACACGTACGCGCGCGTCCTCCCAAACTTTGGCGAGCGGACCGGTGATCTGCTGTTCGGGAACCGATGGCCGATTGACGGCCAGTAGGTATTCCTCCAAGGGAAATCTTAGGACAGTTTTAATCACCCTCGGGCCGCTCGAATCATCTTGAGATGCAACAGCATAGCCAGAAGTCTCGCCGATCGGGACCGGTTGGTCGCCCAGTCGCCTAAGATGACGTAAAGTCCGAGAGGTGGAAGGTTACGCTTCAGGGACGGTCGACGGCAAGTCAAGCTGAGTCGGAGTGTGCTCCGAGGAGACCGCCTCAAAAACCGCATGAGCCTCATCGCTCCGCTCGGAAAGCTGTTCCCTTGGTAGAGGCTGTTGAGCGGCTTGCTCTAGCCGACGGCGCTTTCGAGTCACCAAAGGTGTCTTGTTAGCCGATCGGCCTACCTCCTCGCCCTGGGCAGATGTTGTGATATTGACCGCGGCCTCGTCAGTGGAGACGCGGGCAGCCGATGCCTCGGGAGCAACTTGAGGTCCCTCGCTCCCATCAGTTGCAGGGCCGGTCAGAACCACACCCCGTTCGGCTACCTCTCTGTCCTTCACCGCCTCAATATTGGCGGCTTTCAGCTTGAGCTTTTCAGTTGCCTTGGCACGCCACATAACTTCAGCTGCAGAAACAAAGAATAAATCAGTTAGCACAAAAGAAAAAGGGGGGATAAGAATCGCTTACTCATGCTACAAGGCAGATCGGCTTGGATGGGAGACAAGCCAAATATGTACATTACTCCAGGAAGGAGCAACTTGTCGATATTGTAACGTTGGCCGACCAGCTGATTGGCCGCATGAAGGTACGCCGGATGGCTCTTGAATTTTCCAAGACCCGGTTGGTTCGACACCGCCGTCTGCCACTTCGTTCGGAAGGTCGGCCGTTCGGGAAGACGCATAAAAAAGAAATGCTCCTTCCAATGCTTATTAGAGCTCGGCATGTTGGTAAATAGGATGAAACCCGACCTAGATTGAAATATGAAAGTCCCCCACTCGGATTGTTTTGGGTAGAAGAAATAGTGGAAGATTTGGGGGTCCAAGGGGTTATCATTCAACTTGAAAAGAACTATCACCCCGCTCAGCAGCCTAATCGAGTTCGGGACTAATTGACCGAGCGAGAGGCGAAAGTGGTTGCATATTTTGATGATGAACGGATGTGGAGGAAAGCGCAGCCCGGCCAAAAAATAGTCACGGAAGAAGCAGATAGTGCCGGGCGGTGGATCATTGGGCCGATCGAAAGGAGTGGCTACAACTATTTCGTGGTTGGCCGGAATTTCATACGTCCGAATGAGACGCAATGCGTCTTCTTCATCGAATCGGCTCTCCATGGTCGTATACCAGAGACCTGGAGCACCGACTGTAGGCGTAGAAGTACTCGCCATGGTCGAAACAGAAGCAATAATCGACAGAAAAATTAAAAGAAAATGCCGATAGAATGTAAAAGGAAGCAATATAGGAGGCGGGTAGCTGAAAAGGAAGGCTTACGGATACGAGGAAGATCGAGGAAAGGAAGAAGATGGCGAGCGCACCAAACAGGCAGAGAATGAGGATCGCTGGAGCAGAGAGAGCAGCGTGAGGGCGAAGACGATGAAACAAGAAGGCGGCGGAGAGAATTGGCCGCGAGATTTATAGCGTTAGTGTCGAATGGCCATGGTCGTCCGATCCAGGTCACGGAGAACGAGGTTATCATCTAGCCATTGATTTCAAACGGCTGCTGTCCCATCGGAGGTAACGCCACCGCCATACGCTGACAAGAGCAGGGTCACCACGTGTCAGCAGGACACAGGTCGCATTTAATGAATGCACCTTACCGTGCGCAGCGCACGTAATTGGCAGTAAGGGAAAGGAGTTGATCGTAATTTCAAGGGAATACAAGGCATGAGCGAGAAGCAGCCGACCGGATGTGCATCTCTATGCCTAGCTGAGCGGACTAGTATAGTGGTCATCATCCAGTTAGCTCGGCAGTCCAGTCAGTCGGACTTCGCCTCCTTCGACTAGACTTGAGGGGGAGGCATGTGATCCGGCGGTTAGAACAGGGGACCCCCATTCTGAGGGGTCAATGCCACGCGGGAGTCAAAAGGCCAGGTGGCCGATCGGAAAAGGAGGGGCCGACCTCCCGGTCGGCCGACCGGTGAATGGCCGATGGCAGAAGTCGCCCCGACAGAAGTCGGGGTTCCGACGCTCAATTGAACAATGGCAAAGAGCCGAGCGGAAGGCCTAAGAGAAGGTGACACTGCTACAGTCCCTACATGGCATCTTACCGAAAATATCCCCAGCATATCGATGCCAACGGCAGGTCGGACGGGATGTGAGTGCCGTCCGGCCAGCGCTTAAGATGAGGGTCGGACGGATGGACTCCCCGTCCAGCCGGCTGGCCGGACGCCCTAGCCTGTGGTTAGTAGAGAAGGACAAAAACATCTTAAGACAGCTATCAAGCCCTATGGCTAGGCCGTACTACGAGTCTGACAACGAGGTGTTCTGTTGTCCCATCGACGACGTGCTTGGACTGTAGCAGTATGGCGTCAGGTAAGCTTTCTGACAGACACATACCGAAGTATGGGCTGCAGACACGTATACGCCTCGGTGAACGTGTCAGAACTCTTTCACCGCTCTATATAAAGAGCCTCATACTTCGCCGGAGGTACGCGCGAAACATCTTTGAAGCTACTTTTTTCACTGCTTGCTTGCCTGACTTGAGCGTCGGAGGGTCGCCGCCGGGAACCCCTTCTCGGCCCGACTTCTGTGCAGGTTCGCCGGAGCTTCGTACGACCCGTCGAAGACCCACGCCCACAACCGGAGAGCGCCACGTGACCAGTTTCCGTTGAGTCAGCGTTCGGACAGGATCACCATGCATACATATGCTATTGTGACTTTGAAAAGAAGCAAAGCAAGTTCTAGAGTTCAATTGTTGTGAGTGCATGTCACACAATTGTGGCAAAAAAGGCGAATACGCTCGCCCCAACGCCCCCGCCAACCCGCCCCAGGGCCAACACGGAGGAGGTAAATCACAGGCGGCAACTAGCCTTTGGAATAGTGACTAGCACATAAGGGAGGTATTTACCTCGACTTTGCCGAAATTCGAACCCCATACCTCATTGTGGCAACACTTCATGCGCTAACAACTAGACCCATCCGAGGGGACGAGTGCATGTCACACAAGCATAAGCTTAAGGTGGTCCTCTCTAGGTAATTTTCATGCAATCAAGCTCAATTAATCAAAGTAGAATCCACCACTACATTAACCAAATAACATGCAAGAAAAGCATCCAATCATGTCAAATGACCTAGAATTGATGATTAAATTTAAGAAACTTTTACCATCTTATAAATATTACTAGATCAATTCATGGAGAATTTATTCAAATGGCATGCTATGTATAGTAAACAAAATGCAAAGTATGGAAGCATAATACAAATGTAAAATACGAAACTAATGAAATGTGTTAAGCAACAAGAAAAATAAAGAACGAACTCCCCTTTATTTCGGGCGGTTGAAGTAGATTTAGAAGAAGAAGCCACGCCGGTAATGAAGTAATCGTGGTTACAATCAAATTCTTTTTATTAATCATTTTTCCCTTGATATTTCTTTCTGGAGGTCGGAGGCGGTTTCAGTGTAAACATCTACTCCGGAAGCTTATATTCTCCTACAACATCAATGATATGGGTTATAAGGAGTAAGGTCCGTATAATAATGTGAAAAGAGATATAAGGAGAAGGAATAGGAAGTAAAGAGGTTTGGTCAAGACAAATGCGCTCGGTAAGCCAATATCGGTCGTCCACCTTGAACAGGTCGGGATAGAAATAACCGAGCACATGATATGAATAGGTATATGAGATCGAATAAACCTAAATGGGTGAAATACTAGCAAACACACCCACACCCAATGAGGAAGTCTTGATCAAGTAGGAAAAATCGATCGGGAAAGTAGGACTGTTCGAGAGTATAAGTCAGATCGAATTATGACGAACGAAGGATTAGTGCATGTTGATACGCTTGGTGGTATAAGATCAACCGATAATGTAAGCTAGGGCGACCAAGCAGGCGTACGAACCCAAATCGCCAAAAGGGACTCGACTTAACATGGTCGGTAGAATAATCTCGAATGAACATATACATAACTCGCTCGATAATGTGATCTTAGGCGACCAAGCAGGTGTGCGAACCCAAATCGCTAGAAGGGACTTGACTTAACACGGTCGGTAGAATAACCCCGGACGAACATATACATAACTCGCTCGGTAATGTGAGCTCGGACGACCAAGCAGGTGTACGAACTCAAATCGCCAGAAGGGACTCGACTTAACACAGTTGGTAGAATAACCCTGGATGAACATATACATAACTCGCTCGGTAATGTGAGCTCAGGCGACCAAGAAGGTGTGCGAACTTAAGTCGCCAGAAGGGACTCGGCTTAACACGGTTAGTAGAATAACCCCGGACGAACATATACATAACTCACACTATAAAAATAGTTATGAATAATGACTGAATATTCCCGTTGGCATTCCGTCGGTATATGAGATTTTTGACGGAATACCGACAAAATTTTTGATATCGGGAAGAATTAGGTCGGCGCTCAATTTATCAACGAAAATTATATTCGGTCGGCAATTACCTACAGAATTCATGAATTCCGTCGGTATATATTAACGACAGAAAACTTATCCCGTCGACAAAGGGCAAACGGAATGTGACCGAGGTTACCGACTGAATAAAATTCAGTCGGAAAATCACCGACGGAAAAGGTAATTCCGTCGGTAATCACCGATGGAATTACCTTTTCCGTAGGTGATTACCGATGGAATTACCTTTTCCGTCGGCATTTTATCGTAAAGACCCTGTTGTGGTTCAATATATTACCGACGAAATGTGGATTTCCGTCAAAAATTACTTACGGAATTCAATATTTCATCGGCAATCTGCAGTAAAAAATTTGAAATCCCTCCTCTGCATTTCCCACTTATCATATATACAATTTTTATACAATAAAAACCATCACAAACGATGGTAACACAAACACAAGTTATACATCAATCACAATCCACACAATCAACAACCAACACAACATACAATATGCTCACAAACAAATGATAAAACTGTTTAAAAACAATACAAAACATACTAATTAGTGGTCATATATCCAAAATTCAATACAAAATAAAACATAACTATCAAAATATCAAGTACTGACAATCATAAACATCCAAAAGTACTGACAAGTGAAAGTCAAATACAAAATATCCAAACTTACCATAATACATCACATACACATATATCCAAATATAATCATGTAAGAGTCAAATATAAGAGATTATAATCAGACTGAATCGATATAAATGTAATATATAACTCAAAAATTGTAATATATAACTAATTTTGCATGTAATAAAATACTTGGATTATATTATAGATATCCAATGATAGTACGGTGGTGAATGCATCAAATGGACTCCTACAAAAGGTAATACAATTTAAGATAAATATCTAAGAATATCCAAATAGAATAATTATATTTGACTTAATTAATGTATGATAAATTAAAACCCTTTAAGAATCTGAAACCTAAAAATAACTACAATATACTTTAAGCATACAACTACTAAAATTGAGGATGATATGCCAACTACGGCTTTGTTATTGGTGTCAAGGATGGTTAATCAATTAAATAAGACATTGTTAGTAGATCAATAATCCAGTGTCTTTATTTTTTCTACTTCCAGTATCATGGTTAAAGTATGCAATAGCAACCCCTAATACACATATGAGACATGCATTCCATAACATAATTTAGACTAGATGATTTCACACAAGAGAACAGAATAACAACTAGGATGATTGCACTAAGAAAAAAATTAAGTTGTAATTAAACATACCTCAGAAAAATCTAATCATCAACAGGGTCTAATGGGTCTCGAGTCTCCTGTGACTCAATACCATGCTCTGACTGGGGCTCCTGTGACTGAGGCTGCTGTGATCGGTCCCATCTAGCAATGACTGCTCGCATCTGGGACAATGTCTGCTCCTGAGCAGCCCATCTCTCCTCCCACCTCTGATCCATGGTAGTCATCTGAGTCTTCAATTCTTGATTTTCTTTTCTTAATGACTCCACCTCAGAAGAAGAAGAAGAGGAAATAGCACGACCCCTAGGAGTCCTCAAGCGATCAAATACCACATTGGTCTGGGAGCCAAGACCGTAGAGGGAGGAGTTCTTTGTCCTTCCACCCACAACATCATAATAAATTTCATTTATTTGCTGGGTGGATAGATCCTGTGACTCCCCTCCCTGTATTGGTGGGTGAGATGCCTGAGCAACCCTACTTGTCATTTCCTCCTGTGTAGAAAAAAATATACAATTTATATCTTGTACACAATTACTAGAGTTAATTAATCATTAATAACGATTAAATATAATAAAGTTAATAATTCAAACCCCAATGTTCTTCCATCGAAGATCTACGTATGTGTCATCCTTTCTCTTGTGAGTCTTAAGAAAGACCTCTAGGCAAGTGGGTTGTCTTTCTAAAGAACGCTCCTACATGCACAAATAAGTTGGGTCACAAATATACAAGCTTGTTAATAATAAAAATTTAATTTACAAAATATTAAATTTAATTCACCAGATCCATGGCGTGCTCAACAATAGATTGAGATCCTGATGTATGCCGAGCAGATCTGTTACTCGGGCCACATGGTTCTGTATTCCTATTTTCTCGATCTTTTAGAGCCTTTGTCTGCCATCTTTTTGTAGACCAAGTGGCCATCCATGCACTCCAAATCTCGTCGGATACATAAGCTGGTCTAGTGTCATTCTTTCTCATATAATATAAAAGGTCTTTCTATAACTTAACACAGTAAATATTCCAAGTCGCTACAAATTCTGCCTCGTGTCCATCCTCCCATGTATATTTTTTTCTGCAATTAGAAATTAAAAATTTAGTATATTAAAGAATAAATATATTGTACATATTCAAGTTACTTACCACAAATTCTTTATAATAAAAATCTTTAGTCTCACTATCTACATGTCTCCATGTAGTACCAGCAATGCAGCCTCTTTCTTTAAATTTTCTTGTAATGTATGTGGATACTCGATGGCCATCAGGAGTAAATATGCATATAAACAATTTTAAGACATAAGATATATGTTTAAAAAAAGAACATGAATTACTAATAATTAAAAAATACTTACGACTCTCCAACAACCCTAAGAACTATAGATCCACGAAGTGGTGGTGCTGGATGATCTGCCATGAGATATAATATCAACAAAATAACATTACATCACATCATAATAAAGTTTACAACATGATAATCATACAATAAAACAGGATTGAAGCATAACTTACTTGATGAACAATAATACTAAAATTTAATCAATGCTAGACTCTGGAAACATTTCTACTCAACATCAACAGTTTGTAAGTTATCGTCACTAGACTCTGTTAGGTCAGCAAAATCCTCACTGCTAGATGTCTCTCCATCATTTAGCTCCTCGTCAGTGGCATTAACATCTACAAGTAATTGTGATGTAGATGGGAGTTGTGAATCAACTGAATGTCTCTCTACTTCATCATTCTGAAATGCATTATGATTTTGAGCAGTATTCGACATTTCTATGATCGAACGAGGCTTCATTCAACAAATAGACAACCATTCACTAGCTCTTCTTCTCTTTATAGGATATTCAAGATAAAAAACTTGGCCCGCTTGTATTGTAAAAATGAAAGGTTCAAACTTATTGAACCTTCTATTTGCATTAACCTCAACTAAATTATAATTTGGATATATTTTGATACCTGTTCTTGGGGTCGGATCATACCATGAATATTTGAACAACACACACCTTTTTATAGGTAATGCTGGATATTCAATCTCTATAATTTCCTCAAGTCTACCATAGTAATCAAACTCAGTGTTATTGGTGTCGATAGATCCTTTTACACAAACACTAGAATTATAAGTTAATCTCCGTGAATCTCATTGTGTCACATGGAATTTGAGACCATTAACATAGTAACCAGAGTAGACCATTATTTGGCGAAGGGATCCTGATGCAAGATTCAATATTCTATCATCTTGCACATTTGATATTCTGCTGTCTTTCACCTATCAAAAGATGTATGATATAAATTAGGACCGAACTTAATTTTATGAAGAATTATGAAAATTTCTCTAACTTACATATATTTGAAATCATAATGCAAATTCAGTCTCTAACTTTTCAGCAACCTGACTTGCACTCATTGATGGATTTTGTAGATATAATTGTTATTCATACAGCTGTGAATTAAAGTAATTTTGAGGCAATTCGGATATTAAGAAAAAAAATACAACGAGATTAAAGTTTGAGTGGGGAAGTTAACTTACTTGATGTATGGTTTGACCTCATCACAGTTTAAGAGTATGTATGTTCTTGCAGCATGGTATTTTTGTTGAGTTAACCATCTAGAAATAGATGCACCTATTGGTTTACCTGCAAATTTGAAAATAGAAAGCATCGATGGATCTATATTCTGAGTATCATCGAAATTTCTAGGACATTTGTTTCGTTTGGTTTTAACATGATCAGCAAAATAATAGGAGCAAAAGGAAGATTCTTCCTCAACCAGATAAGTATTACATATTGACCCTTCAACTTTTGCTTTATTATGAACATTATTCTTTAATTTTCTCAAAAACCATTCAAATGGATATATCCATCTGTATTGAACAAGACTAGCTATTGGTGCCTCATATGGTAAATGTACTGGTAGATGTTCCATTGAATCAAAAAAACTAGGTGGGAATATGCGCTCCAGCTTACAAAGTATGAGAGGAATTTTTATTTCTAGCCGAAGCATATCGGTCATCATAATACACCTCGTTGTCAAATCTCTAAAAAACAGACTTAACTCCGTAAGTGCTTGCTAAATATTATTGGGAAGTAAATCATGAAAAGCTATTGGAATAAGTCTTTGCATGAACACGTGACAGTCATGACTCTTCATTCCAAACATCTTTAACTTGTTCATATCAACGCATCGAGCCATATTCGAAGCATATCCATCTGGGAATTTAATTTCTTTTAACCAACTACATAAAGCTTGTTTACCATCTTTGTCCAATGTATAACACACTTTTAGAAACTTATTGTTTGTTTCATTCTGATGCAATTCTGGTCTGTTGAATAATTCTTTTAATACCTCACGTAATTTTGCAGTGTCCTTTATTCTTCCAAGCACATTCATCATAGTGTTGAAAATATTATCAAAGAAATTTTTCTCAACATGCTTCACATCTATATTATGTCGAATGAGTAGATACTTCCAATAAGGCAGCCCCCAGAAAATGCTCCTTTTCTTTCAACCACACTTGCACATCCTAACAAGATATTTATTTATCTCTCCAGAATTAGGTTGAGATACTGGAAGAAATCCATAACTATCAATTTGTTCAATGATTTCTTCACCTGAAACATTAAGTATTGGGGGAGGTTTTCTGACTACAACATTCTTTAGAAAATTTTTCTTATTTCTACTAAAAGGGTGATTAACTGGTAAAAATTTACGGTGATTATCAAACCAAGATACCTTCCCACTACAAGGTGATGAAAATGCATCAGACTCTGTCATGCAATGTGGGCATGCAAATATACCAGCCGTGCTCCATCCTAACAACATTGAGTATGCTGGAAAATCACTGATCATCCATAATAAGGCAGCATGCAATGTAAAATTAGTTTTACTTGCAACATCATAAGTTATCGATCCTACATTCCATAATTCATTCAACTCGGCAATTAAAGGTTGCAAGAAAATATCTATCTTATCTTTGGGATTGGTTGGACAAGGAATAAGCACGGTAAGGAACATAAATTCATCTTTCATGCACATCCATGGCGGTAAGTTGTACGGAGTTAGTATAACTGGACAAGATGAATATTGTTGTCCTGACTGACCAAATGGTTGAAATCCATCTGCAGAAAGTCCCAATCTCACATTACGTGGTTCCATTGCAAAAGAGGGAAATACAGTATCAAGATGTTTCCATGTAAGAGAATCACAAGGATGACACATTATACCTCCTTCGTGCTCATGCTCATGATGTCACAACATGTGGCCAGCTGTAGCAGCAGATGCATACAAGCGTTGAAGTCTAGCAGTTAACAGAAAATAATACATCACTTTCCAAGCAATATTTTTCCTCTTCTTCCCTCGTATGTGAGTACGATGCTTAAAACGAGGGTGAGTACATATTTTGCATTCATTCAGATCACTGTCTTCATTCCAAAATATCATACAGTTGTTTATAATAATCAATCTTCTCTACAGGCAAACCTAAACATCTGATCAATTTCTTTGTTTCATAGAAGCTATCAGTCATTATGTTATCAGCAGGGAGCAACTCTAACATCAATTGACAAATGTCATCGTAACATCTTTCAGAAAAATGATGTTCTGCTTTCATATTCAATAACCTTGCAGTAGTTGATAGTTGAGAATGACTGGAAGGAATGCCTTCTCACACTTCTCTTTCACTAGCCTTTAACATCTCATATAGTTGTTGATATTCAGGTATTGGTATTTCATCTATATTGGAATAATCAACTGCATTCATCGCATCATTAACCATTGATTGTATTGTAATATCAATATTAATTGATACTTCAGGAGCGGTAATAGTTGTTCCAGATGATGAACCACCAGAAGGCCCAATTGGTTCATATAAATAAGACTCTCAGTGACAGTACCAATTGTAGTAATTTGGCATAAAACCATTTTTGCATAAATGAATTTTTATGATATCCTCATCATGGAAAGCTCTATTTTGACATTTTCTATGATTGCATGGACATCGTAACTCGATAACATTCATACATTCTGGATGACTTTTAGCAAAGTTCATGAACTGTTTAACTTTAGCAATAAAATCAGCTTTGAGAAATCCATTTTCTAATCGATTGTACATCTAAGTTTTGTTCATATACATTGTTACCTAATAAAGCATTATGAGCTTAGTTTCATCTCATGATCTTCGTATCATATTACCAAAATTCTATGTTGTTGCATAAACGCTCATTAAATGAAATAACAATACATATAATGAATCTAAGTATACTAAACAAAAGATAATGCAAGTAAAACAAATCTAATTTATAGAATGTAAGCAGGGGCCTGCGGCCAGCCGTGATCATGGAGGTTGCGGCTAGTTGCGAGCAGGGGCCTGCGGACAGCCGTGAGCAGGGCCCAGCGGCCAGCCGCGAGCATGGGCCTCCTGCTAGACGCGAGCACGGGCCTGCTGCCAGCCGCGAGCACTGGCCTGCGCCCAGCCGTGAGCACGGGCCTGTGGTGCTCGGCCTGCGACCAACCGCGAGCACGGGCCTGCGACGCCTGGCCTGCGGCCAGTCGCGAGCACGGGCTTGCGGCACCTGGCCTGCGGCCAGTCGTGAGCATGGGCCTGCGGCGCCCGGCCTGCGGCCAACAGCGAGCACGGGCATATGACGCCATTCCTGTCACGAGCAGGGGCCTGCGGCGGTTGCCTGTGGCGCCCGGCCTGCCGAGAGTAGGGGCCTGCGGTGGCCGACCCTACGGTGGCCGGCTATCGCGAGCAGGGGCATGCGGTGCCGACCTACAGTGAACAGGCCTTGTGGCGTCGGCCTGTGGCGCCAGCCTGCATCAAGTAGGCGGCATTGGCGTCGCCGGCCTGCAGCGAGTAGGCCCCTGGGGAGCAACCGCCGGCGGAGCACTCACTTGGGGAGCAAGTGCTGGTGTAGCAGGCGGCGTGTGCGTCAAACAGAAGAGAAGAGGGAGGAGAGGAGCATACCAGAGTCGCATATTGCTGATCACTGAGAATGCGAGAGGACATGAGGCTGGACGTCGAGATCGCCGGTTGCCGATCGCCGAGGATGCGGAGAGGAGAGGTCGAGATCGAGTTCGCGCAGAGTGGAAAGAGGAACCGTGCCCTAATTTTTACTCTAATTTACTGATGGAATTTCACTTCCGTCAGTAATCTCCGACAGAATCGTTGGTACTTTCCGACGGAATTGGCATTCCGTCGGTAAACCCTAACCCTGTGCACTTACCGAGTTGGACCCGTGCCCTAATTTTTACTCTAATTTACCGATGAAATTCTAATTCCATCGGTAACCGCCGACGGAATGCCAATTCCATCGGTAATTTCTGACGGAATTGGTATTCCACCGGTAATCCCTAACCCTGTGCACTTACTGAATTGGAGCGCCCAAACACCGTATTTACCGACGGAAATAACATTCCGTCGGTAAACATCAACACCCGAACTCGTTAAAGGATTTGCCGACTGAATATAAACTTCATTCGGTAAATACCGACTGAAATATCTATTCCATCGGTAATTTCCGACGGAATTTAATTCAGTCGAAAATACGAACGATATTTAACGGATTTGAAGATCCGAGCGATTTTCGTAAATTACCGACGAACTAAATTCTATCTAGAAACATCGATTGATTTGTAAGTTTTTTTGTAGTGTCACTCAGTAATGTGAGCTCGGGCGACCAAGCAGGTGTACGAACCCAAATCACCAGAAAGGACTCGACTTAACACGGTCAGTAGAATAAGTTCGGACGAGCATACTCATAATTCACTCCATAATGTGATATTGGGCGGGTATACCAATACAGTCCTTTAGAAGGCAATTAGTATAAAATCAACTTGGCAAAATCTGGCCGGACATAAAAACACGTACATTAATTAAATCTCATGAACATAGCCAGTAAGGAGTATTATAACCAAATATAGGTGATGTATGAATAATATACAATCATATGACAGTTTGGCGGGAAACGATTTCTAGAAACTCCTATAAATGTGCTAGACGACAAAGAAGGTACATCTGGGGTACGAAAAAGTTTCATTAAACTATGATTGCAGGTACTTATGTCATCTCATAACAAACTCTAACAAACTGGGGTCCACTTCATGACTACGGAGGTTATATGAAATGGTATAAAAAGGGGAATCTCCTCCGTTGGCTAGGTACGGGCAAGACCATCACCGGAACCCTAGTTTTTCATTCCAGTTTTATTATATTTTCTTCTTTGGCCGAAAAAAGAAGACTGACTTGAGTGTCGGAGGGCCTAACCAGGGATTGCCACCCCGATCTTAGGCCACTGACGTCTTGTGGATTGGTTGTGTGGTGTGCAGGAAGCGATAACCGTCGCAGAAATCGTGAGTCGGGTTTTCTTCATCATAGTATTTCTATTCTTCGGGGTCTTCTCGAGATCGGCTTTGGGGTTCTCCAATCTATCTTCAATTTGCTATCCTTGCCGCAAGGAGGTATTTTCCGATTATATTTCTTCGGGATCTACTTTAGTCTTCTCAGATCCGCGATGGTTTTTCTTCTTCGGAGCCGTCATTTGCTTGCTCCCTGAAATCTTCTCCCATCGCCTCCAGCTCTTCGTCGCGTTATGCTTTCAGGCAGGATTAAATTTGGCGCCATCTGTGGGAACTCTCGCCTGAATATGAGACTTCGTGATGGAGGACGCTGGAAAACTCAATACTATGACTCTAACTCAAGATGATCTGGAGTTGCTCATCAATTCCAGGGTTCAAAAGGCATTACAACAACAACAACAACAATAACAACAACAACAACAAGCGAACACTGGAGGTACTTTACCGGTCGCAATAAATCCAGCAATTTCAACTATGGATCACCAAAAAAGCAGAGGTATGGAAGAAGATGATGTTGCTTACATAGCTCCTGCTCCTGTTTCTCCCACTCGACATCCTTGTGCATTCTTCCGTACTCCACTGGAACAAGGAGGACGAAAATCGGCACTTCAAGAATCCTCTGATGAAGCATCTGTGAAGGAAAAAATGCAGAGGGAAAGTGGTGACTAGCGACAGTTCCCCGGAGAGAATTGTTACTCCATTCTCTCAGAGAGTTCGATCCGCTACCCAAGCGTTATCATAGCTTGAACATTGGAGAATATTCTGGGACCACTGATCTTGAAGATCACCTGTCTAAATTCGAAAGTACATCTCTGCTACAACAGTTTACTGATGGGGTCAAGTGTCGGATGTTTCTCACTACTCTAGGAGGAGCAGCTCAGACATGGTTTAAGAGATTGCCAGAAAATTCTATCAGACATTTTAAAGATTTCTGTAAAGTATTTCTTTATCATTTCTCTAGCAATAGAAGGTATCATAAGACCCCTTGGGGTATTTTTTCTATTAAACAGGGGCCTAAAGAAATCATCAGAGCCTACATTAAAAGATTTAATCAAGTAGCTATTGTTGTGTCCAATGCCACTACTGAAATTTTGGTAAGTGCTTTCTCTCAAGGGCTTAACGATAACGACTTCTTCAAGGATTTGGTATGTAATCCTCCAACAAACTTTGATTTGTTAATTGAGCGAGTTACTGAGTTTATTAATGTAGAAGAAGCTCAAGCTGCTCGTAGGCAAGAGAGTGGGATACCTGTCCCTACCCCATTTACCGACAAGCTCACAACTCCTATTCATCCACCACGTGGACCTCATGCAGCCCCTTCTCCTCATCGTCAGCCAGAGTTTAGACCTTAGGCGGTGCAGCATGTGGGGATGCCACAAGAAATCCATAGAAGATGGTGTACATACCATATGTCTGGTACTCACCATACAGAGAACTGTTTTTTTTAAAGAACCAGAGGACGAATAATACTTCTTATAGTCGCCGATCCCCCAACCGACAGCCCTACACAAGGTAAAATAGTCCGCTCAAGCTAGAATATCGGGGGCTGAGCCACAACAGAGAACATTACAAGTACTGGGCGGACCATCTCGAGCGCCTGAATCAACACAGATCGAGATAACAATCGCTCAACTAGAAGAAAATCGAAGTAATGCCGCCCAAGGTAATATTAATATGATAGCAGGTGAACTTACTGATGGCAATTCAAATCGGGCAAGGAACTCACACGCTCGACGATTACAGATCCATGCGGTAGGATGCAGCACGGAAAAAGCAGCAGGACCAGAGATTAGTTTTGGTACTACAGATCTGGAAGGGGTAGAAGTACCCCATGATGATGTGCTAATAATCAAAGCTGTCATAGCTAATTATAATATTTCCCATACTTTTATTGATATCAGTAGTTCTGTTAATATTATCTTCAAAAAAGCATTTGACTAATTGCAGATAGATCCGAGTGAGCTTTAGCCCATGGCGACTCCTCTTTATGGTTTCACGAGTAATGAGGTGCAGTCACTCCGCCAAATAAAATTAGCCATATCTCTAGGGGAGGAGCCCCTAATGAGAACCAGGAGATCTTATTTCATGATAGTAGATTGTAACACCCCAAATTTTAATATTTGGAGTCCTAATAGTAATTAAAAATATCTAGAAATGCTTTAGAAATATTATAGAGATTTTTAGAAATTTTTAGAGTATTTATATGCAATTTTTGGAGTTCATTTGGTATTTTTACCAAAAGAAACAAGTTGCAAAGTAAAGAAATTTAGTCGAGGTTTGAACCGGAGACCTCCGGTTAAGCAAAGCCTTAAGTTGTCTCAGCTAACCAAGTTCCCAAGCAGGCATTGCTGATTAAAAGGGGAATGAAATTTATTTAAGTAATAGTTAATAGGAAATATAAAATAAATGGGAAAAAGGGTTCGGCTGAGGAATAGAACCCGCGACCTTTGACTCGGTCAAACCACGGCTTGCCAGGTGTTCCAACGGATGTTTCGTAATAAGAGGGAAGCGAAATAATCTTAAGTCATAATCGAAATACCTTAAGTATAAAAGGATAGGTTAAGAGAGGGGTTAAGTGAATTCCTTTCTCTCGAATCCCTCTTCCTCGCGTGCGACGGCTCTTGGGTGGAAACGAAGGAAACCTAGGGTTTCACCTCCAGCGGCCCGCGAGGGGCTAACTTCGAGAGTTCTTCGCCAATACAGAGTCCTCTCGTCGAAGGGAAGCTGTGAGCACGAAGAGGAGCCAGAAAACTCGAGTTATCTGAACCCTAGAAGCTTTCTTTCCGGCTATGAGTTCAAGAACACATTGTAAGTGCTTCCTCACCTGCAGAAGAGTAGTTCCGGATTCATGTTAGCTACGCGTTGTTGATTTCGAAGCATGTTTTTAAGAAAGGATGTGAATTGTGTAGATTCGTTGTTTAGCATGTGGTTGGTTGCTTCGGATTTTGTAGTTGGAAATTCAGGATTTGGTTTTCTTCAGATTGTGGAATATGCCATGAGAAATTTTGGAGTGATAGGGATTTGGTTTTTTTCCTTGTTTCCGAATTTTACTGTGAAGATTTGGTTTAGGGCTTGCTGCCGTAAGACTCAAAGAAAGAATATGGAAGAATTAAGTATGTTGAGCAATTTGTTCCTTATAGTTTCCTTGTCGTGGTACGAAACAGGGGGTTAGTTGTGAGTTCGGTGGGTTTCTGAAGTTTGCTGCCATATTCAGAATTTATCATATTTGGGTATGAACAGGTTTTAGTTTGAGAATTATGTGTAGCACTTTGGTTTGAATAGCTTTGTGTAGCATGAAGTATGGTTATACTTTGGGACTTTTTCCTTACCGTAGCATTGAGCATGAAGAATAGATGCCTTGGTTTTGGTTTCCAGTAGCATGCTGTGGTTTGTCTTTTGGCTTCCGGATTTTGTGGTAAAGGATTGTGATTGTTAGGGATTTTTTAGAATAGCCCCAAGATTTTGTTGTTTCCTTTGCAATTCTATTGAAGCATGGTTAAAATATTACGGTTATCTTATAAAAGCTTAGCTGTGAATAAGTTTTATATAGGTATTGTTTTAGTTTTCCAGAAAGCTTTAATTGGTTGTAGCCTTGCAAATCTTGGGTTGTGGTTTGAGATAGCATGGATATCTGGAATTGTTCGGATTGTAGTTTTGAGCCATTGTTTGTATAGTGCAGTTTTAATTCCAGAATTTGCTTATGTTAAATCTGAGCTTGAGGTTTAGATATGCTACTTTCATTGAAGTATACAGATTTGAGGTTCTTTATTCTAGCATGATGTTTAGATATGTTTTCTAGTTATACTCATTCTAGGATACAGATTTGAGTTTCTTTATTCTAGCATGTGGTTTAGATATGCTTCTTTGCTACCATTCATTTAAGCATACAGATTTGAGTTTCCTTGTTACCTCAATATGCATGAACGGTTTTACTTATAAGCATGCAGTTTTTGATATTTCAGTTTTGTATGAGACATCCTTTTATTAGAGGTATTAACAGGTATAAGAGAGATAAAGAAAAGAAAGAAAAAGGCCAAGGGCTTAAGTAGATCCCAAAGTCAAGACTTTAGGGATTTTAGCACACAAGGTGCTTATTAAAATGTCAAGACATTTAAAGAAGAAGTAATTAAGATATTTTACTTTGAAGAGGCTAGTACCCGACTTCTGAGGTTGTCGTTAAACAAATCCAGGTGTCCAATTCCAAGGGCTTGGCCCTGGTAGACCAAGGTTTGCTCTTTTAGGATTGGTGACTCGCTATCCCAACCTATTAGAGAACGCGCATAAGATAGTATTACGCCTGGGCCCAAGAGAAGTGGATTATTATTTTGAAGTATTAAAGTATAAGTTTTAAACAAGTGAAATAAAAAGAATAAGTTTTAAACAAGTGAAATAAAAGAATAAGTTTAGAACAAATGAAATAAGTTTCACTTTGTTTTAAAATCAGCAAGTTTAGTTTTCTTTTATGCTAGCATGTTATTTAGATTGGCTTACTATTATTTGCTATTAGAAGAGCATGAGCAGCTTTACATGTTTAGCATTTCAGTATGTTTGATTCCTTTGCTATTAGAAGAGCATGAGCAACTTTACATGTTTAGCATTTCAGCCTGTTTGATTCCTTTTCTATTAGATGAGCATGAGTAGTTTTCAGTAAGCATTCAGTTAGTTTATGTTATAGATATATGTACATGCATATCGAGATTTTGTGAGTTAGATAGAGCTTACTAAGCAATTTTGCTTATAGATTGCATTTCCTCTTACTGCAGATAAAGGAAAGGAAAAGCTATAGTCAAGGAAGGCGACAAGGAGGTGCGGATGGATGTGTGATGCCTGGACTATAGAAGCCTTGGGACTTAGTTTAAGAATTTGTTTAGATTAATTCTTTATTTAGGTTGATAAGAAAATTTTGGAGTAAGAAGTTGTATGTCATTATGTTTCCGCTATTCATTACTTGCATGATCTGATTTTATTAAACTGCGTGGTGATGTTATTTCTTTTGTGTATGTATGCTCCATATAGTCACCGGTACAGAGGAGATGTTGTCGAAATTTTTCGGTAGGAACTTCTCTGGGGGCGTGACAAAGTTGAGTGTTGCTAATATTAGCATAAGTAACACTAGTAAGTAGAGTTAATAGTTAAGTAACGGTCACCTTAGAGAGTAGTAAGGAAGGTGGGTCGTTACAGTTGGTATCAGAGCAGTTCCTATTCTCCAGTATCACACATCAGCACCAGCCTTGTCGTCTTCAAGTAAGAATGTATTTATACTTTCTTTATGCTTTTCCTTTAGTGCTTGCAGTATAGATAAATGTTTAGAAGTACCTACTCATATGTGTTAAAAGTCAAGAATCATGATTAAGTGAGATATATCTAGAAAGTATAGTGATGATTTTAGGTTTTCTTTCCCTCTGCCTGACTTGATGGCAAGAAGAGGACGTCCCCGTACCAAGTTTTTTTTTATATCTAGGAACTATAGTAGTACTGGAAGGGCAAGGGTAACAAAAGGGAACAATGGAATTCGGGAGGTAGCCAGGAGGGAGGTCCAGCAAACAAGCAGACCAAGTTTATAATAGGTCTTCCAAGGACCACTAATGGGTACGATGCGATATGGGCAATTGTAGACAGAGAAGTTAAGAGACTAAAAAATAAAGGAGTACTACTAGTGAAGGCCATTTAGCATCAGAAGCACGAGGAAACTACTTGGGAGCATGAGGACAGTATGAGACTGAGATATCCAGAATTATTCTAAGTTCGAGGACGAACTTTTTATAAGGTAGGGAGAATTATAACACCACAAATTTTAATATTTGGAGTCCTAATAGAATTAAAAATATTTAGAAATGCTTTAAAAATATTTTAGAGATTTTAGAAATTTTTAGAGTATTTATATGTAATTTTTGGAGTTCGTTTGGTATTTTTACCAAAAGAAACAAGTTGTAAAAAGTAAAGAAATTTAGCCGAGGTTCGAACCGGAGACCTCAAGAAAAGACTTAAGTTGTCTCGGCTAACCAAGTGCCCAAGCAAGCGTTGTTGATTAAAAGGGGAATGAAATTTATTTAAGTAATAGTTAATAGGAAATAGAAAATAAATGGGAAAAAGGGTTCGGCTGAGGAATCGAACCCGCGACCTCTGACCCGTTCAAACCACGGCTTGCCAGGAGTTCCAATGGATGTTTCATAATAAGAGGGAAGCGAAATAATCTTAAGTCATAACCGAAATACCTTAAGTATAAAAGGATAGGTTAAGAGATGGGTTAAGTGAATTCCTTTCTCTCGAATCCTTCTTCCTCGCGTGCGACGGCTCTCGGGCGGAAACGAAGGAAACCTAGGGTTTCACCTCCGGCGGCCGGCGAGGGGCTAACTTCGAGAGTTCTTCGCCAATAAAGAGTCCTCTCGTCAAAGGGAAGCTGTGAGCACGAAGAGGAGCCGGAAAACTCGAGTTATCTGAACCCTAGAAGCTTTCTTTCCAGCTGTGAGTTCAAGAACACATTGTAAGTGCTTCCTCACCTGCAAAAGAGTAGTTCCGTATTCATGTTAGCTATGTGTTGTTGATTTCGAAGCATGTTTTTAAGAAAGGATATGAATTGTGTAGATTCGTTGTTTAGCATGTGGTTGGTTGTTTCAGATTTTATAGTTGGAAATTCGGGATTTGGTTTTCTTCAGATTGTGGAATATGCCATGAGAAATTTTGGAGTGATAGGGATCTAGTTTTTTTCCTTGTTTCCGAAATTTGCTGTGAAGATTTGGTTTAGGGCTTGTTGCTGTAAGACTCAAAGAAAGAATATGGAAGAATTAAGTATGTTGAGCAATTTGTTCCTTAGAGTTTCCTTGTCGTGGTACGGAACAGGGGTTAGTTGTGAGTTCGGTGGGTTTATGAAGTTTGCTGCCATATTTAGAATTTATCATATTTGGGTATGAACAGGTTTTAGTTTGAGAATTATGTGTAGCACTTTGGTTTGAATAGCTTTGTGTAGCATGAAGTATGGTTATACTTTGGGACTTTTTCCTTACCGTAGCATTGAGCATGAAGAATAGATGCCTTGGTTTTGGTTTCCAGTAGCATGCTGTGGTTTGTCTTTTGACTTCCGGATTTTGTGGTAAAGGATTGTGATTGTTAGGGATTTTTTAGAATAGCCCAAGATTTTGTTGTTTCCTTTGCAATTCTATTGAAGCATGGTTAAAAGATTACGATTATCTTCTAAAAGCTTAGTTGTGAATAAGTTTTATATAGGTATTGTTTTAGTTTTCCAGAAAGCTTTAATTGGTTGTAGCCTTGCAAATCTTGGTTTGTGGTTTGAGATAGCATGGATATCTGGAAGTGTTCGGATTGTAGTTTTAAGCCATTATTTGTATAGTGCAGTTTTAATTCCAGAATTTGCTTATGTTAAATCTGAGCTTGAGGTTTAGATATGCTACTTTCATTGAAGTATACAGATTTGAGGTTCTTTATTCTAGCATGAGGTTTAGATATGTTTTCTAGTTATACTCATTCTAGGATACAGATTTGAGTTTCTTTATTCTAGCATGTGGTTTAGATATGCTTCTTTGCTACCATTCATTTAAGCATACAGATTTGAGTTTCCTTGTTACCTCAATATGCATGAACGGTTTTACTTATAAGCATGCAGTTTTTGATATTTCAGTTTTGTATGAGACATCCTTTTATTAGAGGTATTAACAGGTATAAGAGAGATAAAGAAAAGAAAGAAAAAGGCCAAGGGCTTAAGTAGATCCCAAAGTCAAGACTTTAGGGATTTTAGCACACAAGGTGCTTATTAAAATGTCAAGACATTTAAAGAAGAAGTAATTAAGATATTTTACTTTGAAGAGGCTAGTACCTGACTTCCGAGGTTGTCGTTAAACAAATCCAGGTGTCCAATTCCAAGGACTTGGCCTTGGTAGACCAAGGTCTGCTCTTTTAGGATTGGGGGCTCGCTACCCCAACCTATTAGGGAACGCGCATAAGATGGTACTACGCCTGGGCCCAAGAGAAGTTGATTATTATTTTGAAGTATTAAAGTATAAGTTTTAAACAAGTGAAATAAAAGAATAAGTTTTAAACAAGTGAAATAAAAGAATAAGTTTAGAACAAATGAAATAAGTTTCACCTTGTTTTAAAATCAGCAAGTTTAGTTTCTTTTATTCTAGCATGTTATTTAGATTGGCTTACTGTTTTTTTCTATTAGAAGAGGATGAGCAGCTTTACATGTTTAGCATTTCAGTATGTTTGATTCCTTTGCTATTAGAAGAGCATGAGCAGCTTTACATGTTTAGCATTTCAACCTGTTTGATTCCTTTTCTATTAGATGAACATGAGTAGTTTTCAGTAAACATTCAGTTAGTTTATGTTATAGATATATGTACATGCATATCGAGATTTTGTGAGTTAGATAGAGCTTACTAAGCAATTTTGCTTATAGATTGCATTTCCTCTTACTACAGATAAAGGAAAGGAAAAGCTATAGTCAAGGAAGGCGACAAGGAGGTGCGGATGGATGTGTGATGCCTGGACTATAGAAGCCTTGGGACTTAGTTTAAGAATTTGTTTAGATTAATTCTTTATTTAGGTTGATAAGAAAATTTTGGAATAAGAAGTTGTATGTCATTATGTTTCCGCTATTCATTACTTGCATGATCTGATTTTATTAAACTGCGTGGTGATGTTATTTCTTTTGTGTATGTATGCTCCATATAGTCACCGGTATAGAGGAGATGTTGCCGAAAATTTTTGGTAGGAACTTCTCTGGGGGCGTGACAAAGTTGAGTGTTGCTAATATTAGCATAAGTAACACTAGTAAGTAGAGTTAATAGTTAAGTAACGGTCACCTTAGAGAGTAGTAAGGAAGGTGGGTCATTACATAGATGCACCTTTTGCATACAATGTCATATTGGGTCTACCGACCCTGAACGAGTTTTGGACGATCATTTCTACTTTCTGCTAGAAGGTTAAATTTCTCGTTGATGATCAAGTTGGAGAAGTCCGCGGAGATCAATTACTGGCACAGAAATTTTATGTCGAGATCATTCGAACAGAGGCCAATGTCGCCCGCGAAGCTCAAAGGATGGAAGTCAATGTTATCCAGGAAAAATCGCCCGGTCTGGTATATGAAGAGAAAGAAGAAGTACAGATACAAACCGGGCGACCAGAAGCTGTGACTTATGTGGTGGTCGACCTAGACCTTCCACTCAAGACTGAGCTGATACAATGTTTAATGCGAAACAATGATGTGTTTGCGTGGACCCCCAAGGAGGTTACAGGTATATCTCCACTTGTGATGGAACATGCATTACATGTTTATCCTGATGCTCGGTCGGTCAAGCAAAGGAAGAGAGATTTTGGGGTCAACTAAAATCAGATCATCAAGGAGGAGGTAGACAAATTAATGGAAGCTGGCTACATTCGAGAAGTACAATTCCCTAGCTGGGTAGCCAATGTTGTTCTAGTATCTAAGCCAGGAAATAAGTGGAGAGTATTCATTGATTTTCAGGATCTTAATAAGGCTTGCCCAAAAGACTATTATCCTCTACCTCGTATTGATCAAGTGGTGGATTCTATGACTGGGTGTGAGTATATCTATATGATGGATGTCTATCAGGGCTATCATCAGGTCCCTCTCTCCAAGGATGACCAGGAAAAGATTAGTTTTATAACAACTGAGGATACTTATTGTTATAATGTTATGCCTTTCGGACTAAATAATGCAGGGACAACTTATCAAAGACTCATGAACAAGATCTTCCAAAAATATATTGGAAGAAATATGGAAGTTTATACAGATGACATATTGATTAAATCTCTTCTGGCTAGTGACCTATGCAAGGATATAGAAGAGACGTGCATAACTCTATGGCAGTACGAACTCAAACCCAATCCCTGCAAGTATTTATTTGGAGCCAAGAGTGGCAAATTCCTGGGCTACATGGTAACAGAGTGAGGGATAGAAGAAAATCCTACCAAGGTTCGAGCAATCCAAAATATAGAGCCTCCACGCAATATGAAAGAAGCTCAAAGGTTAACTGAGCGAATCATTGCTTTGTCTCGTTTCATCTCTCGATCGGCCGATCGAAGTTTCCATTTCTTCAAGGTACTTCAGACGACCAATAAATTTCAATGGGATGAGGAGTGTGACAAAGCATTTCAAGAACTAAAAGACTATTTGTCAACCCTACCTGTCTTAGCCAAACCTGTAGTAGGAGAGACTTTATGGGTTTATCTTTAAGCAAACGAGCACATTGTTGGCTCGGTGTTGGTGAGACAGGAGGGTAAAGAGCAACAACCTGTGTATTTCTCAAGTTATTTATTAAAAGAAGCCGAGTGTAGATATACTGCACTCGAGAAATTAGTTTATGCATTGGCGTTAACAGTCAGAAGACTGCGCCCTTACTTTTTATCGCATGCAATTGTAGTATTAACCAATAGTACTCTTGGACGAGTACTTCTTAATCCTGAAGCATCCAGGCGATTAATCAAATGGACGACTGAACTCAGTGAGTATGACATATAGTATCAACATCATTCGGCCATTAAAGCACAAGCTCTGGCAGATTTCATAACAGAGGTGCAAGGTCCAGAAGAAGAAGGGACTTGGAAAATTTATGTGGACGGGTCTTCTACCAGACAAGGCAGTGGAATTTGTATTCTTCTCATATCTCCAAGGGAAGATCGGGTTCAACTTTCTATCCGACTGAATTATAGAGCCACCAACAACGAAGCAGAATATGAAGCATTGATATCCGGTTTACAAGTAGCTCGGCATATGAGAGATGCTCAAATATGGATTTATTCTGATTCGCAGTTGGCAGCACACACTACAACAAAAACCCTCATAGACATCGGTTTTCCATCGGTGTCTATTACATTTTCGACCGATGTCTATGAAGGCAATGTAAAAAGTCTGCCATTTTAGACATCGGTTTAAAACCGGTGTAGTATCACTTAACGACACCGGTGTTTGAATCGGTTATTAACCGGTGTAGTATCACTTAACAACACCGTTTCATCAACGGTGTAAAACCGATGTAATTTTATATGTTAATAACACCAGTTTT
This sequence comes from Zingiber officinale, assembly GCF_018446385.1. NCBI lineage: Eukaryota > Viridiplantae > Streptophyta > Magnoliopsida > Zingiberales > Zingiberaceae > Zingiber > Zingiber officinale. The sequence goes on from NC_056006.1 coordinate 46,272,436, forward strand.
GGTAGCGGTATACGACCAATGTAATATTAGTTAATAACACCGGTTTTGCAGCGGTGGAAAACTGATGTAATATCAGTATTTTTTAATAGTACAAATTTGATTTCCGAAACAGTAACAAAAAAAATACACAAATATTCTTCATTCAACAGTATTTATAAAATACACAAATATTCACAAATTACATAAATATTCTTCTTACAACAGTATCCATAAAATACACAAACTAATAAATTAGTTACTTTGGTTTTGCAAAGTAACTAATATTCTTCTTACAACAGTATTCTTCTTACAACAGTATTTACAACTAATAAATTAGTTACTACCTGAATTCTTGTAATTTTGTATCCTGTTCGACTAATCTTTCTTGTGCCATTTTCTTCTGAATCAAGGCATCATCCAATTGTTTCTGTAAAGCCAGAGCTCGAGCTTCTGCTTTTTCCCATCCTAACAAGTAGATCATGCATGGTTTGTTCTTAAAACAACATAGTTTCTGTGTTGGGAAGAAAATGAAAGGAAAAAAAAATCTAACATGAAATTGCTTCCTCAGCTACTTTTGCTTGCTTTGCCAAAAGATCATCTTTAGCATTGGACTCGCTGCGGACAGAAGATAGTTGTTCGTTCAAGTTTTCTACAGATTTCTCCAACTCCAGGGTCTTCCCTTTCTGAGAGAAATCATAGGCATTTACAAATTGATTCCCAACATAAGAAGAGACATATGCTCAGTCTAGAAGAGCTGAAAATTTGTTTGGTACTGATGAGTTGTTGCCTTCTTTATTTATAATCCAAAAATTTAACAATAAAAAACCAGTAAGAAACAATCAAAATTAGTAATAGAAGATATCGATCTTTGAGTCCGAGAATTATTTATACTGAAACATTAGTTGTGCAAAAATCAGTAATAAACCATCAAAAAGATGATTTGATTACTGCTAACCTCAATGTTCTTCCCTGTGGACTTCCTGTTCCATATCCACGTCTTGCTCTCCATGATTCCCACAAATTGCTGAAACATAGAAAGAGCTTGAATTAAGAGGCCAGTGAAAAAAATGTCTTGTTTAAATTAAGAATGAAATTGAGAAATCCTTTGACTCTTCAACAGTAATATGTCAAATAACTTATACACCACTTGATGCACCAAGTACCACAATTCACGTCACATCTAATTTATTGCGAAGTTCAACTCTTCAAATATTTACAAATATTAGCTTCCAACACACGTTGAATTTTACACGTTGGTTTTGTAAATATTCTTCTTACAACAGTATCCATAATATTCATCTATCTATCATTTCAACCTAATAAATTAGTTACTTTGGTTTTGCAAAGTCTCCCAATTGTGTAGGAACCTCAGTAGCTTTTATCCCAAGTTCAGAGAAGAAGAATAATAATGAGGAAAATCAATTTCTGTATTTACAACACTATTTTGATGTTAAATGTTGTTAACATGTTTGTTTAACATTGTTGTCTCCTTGTTTAGGAGCAATCTTCATAGCCCGCATGAATTTTTAAACAAAAATCATGTCTAGTACTGTTTTTCATTTTTCTTATTGATGGAATTGAACCCAAATCCATCGCTAAGAATTAATTTGTCTCTGGAGCACAAAAAATTATGAATTTTCATAACCTCAATTAAAGCATTAGTTTGCTTTTTGTTCTAGCATCTAAAGCAAAAGAAAGTACATAAAGGATAGAGGATAAGAAATAACCATGACAAGAAACCAGGAAAATATATAATAACAGTAGTCCTTCAAAGACAATGAAAATAAAGTAACTAACTTAAATCTGAAGGTGATGTGTAAGTTCAAAAATCCTAATAAAATACTTTGAGTGAGGCTATATTGATAACAGGTAGTCGAAGATTGTAAATCTCAAATTTCATTCCCATGCTCTGATGAATCAAGGTATAGCAAGATTTTAAAATTTATGAACTTCTAAACAAAAATATCATGAGGAAGAATCTATAGAAGTACCTGGACAACATAGGAAAATTCATTAAGAAGTACCTTAAGTCATTTCTAAAAAAACACATAAAGCTTATAAATTATCAGAATGTTTGTTCAAGTTTGCAGACACACTAGCCTCATTAAATTTGCAAATGCACAACACTTGTACATACAGTGAGAAAGGAACTACAAATTCTATGGGTACATGATTAAAGTGTTAGTCCTTCATTGGCAATAATAGATAAAAACTCATACACTGATAATCGAAGCTAACAAAATTAAAGATTTTAGTAAAAATTAGAAAAATTAACATATACACTAACCGGGAGAGTGAGGCCACCCAAGATGCCAGCAAGACTAGACAGGAAAGGAAGTGCTACTCCGATGAAGAACAAGATAAAGCCATAAAATACTCGGAAGCCAGATCGAACCCAAATCGAGTAGGGTCGATTTGTTCAGCTTGTATAACCTACTTCAAAGCTGTCAAAAACAGGCATGGAGTATATCTGAAAACTGCTGAGGCAGTTAAACACAACCAAGAGGAATGTTGTTGCTAGAAGCCCTCTTGGGATATCATGGCTGTGATATATATAAAGGGCATTTAGTATTCCTCCTTGAGGCATCTGGAAAACATATAAAGGTGTAAGAGGCAAATCATAATTCAAAAAATCTTTTAACAAGATGCAATATTCATTATCAACTGGCATACTTACTAGGTTACCATAAGCCTAGAAGCCTCCAATGGCAATAGGGAATAAACACATTGCTATTAGAAGATAGGCGACCTTGGCTCCCCTCCACATTGGAACATGTGCAGGGTGTTTGAAAATTGATGCCATTGTTGCTTGGAAACCAAGATATAACAATTTATATAAGGCAGTAAAGAGGGTAAAGAATCTGTAACTTTCAATCCCACCACACTTTTACTAAAAAACTAGAAGCAATGTGACTGAAGCAACAAGAGCTCCATCTGTTCAAATTATTACTTGAGATCATGAACTAAATACTTGGATTTCTAAAGCAAGATTGTGTCCCCTGAATGCAAATGCTATTATTCCAAAAGCATTCAAGATCAAAAAAGCAGCGGAACAAAAGGAAGATGAGGGCAATGGCTGATAGGAGATGGAAGGGGGTCTTTCTTGGCTAACAGACAGTACCAGGAAAACAAACTCTAGAGGGTGGAATTAGGCATAGAAAACTGAATTAAAAAAAAAACCCTAGAGGGTGGAAATTAAATTACAAAAACCTGGAGGCGGTGGAGAAGTCGAAGAGCTTGCCGCGGCTGGAGAAGATGATGAGGGAGAGTTCGACGTCACAGAGAATAGAGAGCTCGTAGGTGAAGTTGTGAAGATAACAATGATAAAATCTATCTACTAAAGAAACTTTCTCTTAGAGGATATAATACTTTGAGTTTGTCAAAGAAAAATTTGTCTCCCAACTGATATAATTAATCCCACTTGCATTGAATGGTGAGTCAGAAACAGAGAAAGCTTTTCCATATGATAATAGGACAACAAACTACGGTCATCAAAAAACATGCCTTCATCTCTTATTTGTTTCTGGAAGAATTGAGAATTATTTTTACTTGCCTTACCAAATTATTGAGACATTGATAAGTTATATGAAACACTAACATTCGGACTTGTAAGTTTAGCTGATTTGACAGGCTGTTATTAGCTACTTATGAATCAATGAACAAGAGAGTATAGAGTGTTCTTTTATTCATCTCCATCCCTATGTGGGAATTCTGTAAGTGGCAATATCCCTTGTGACCCTATTTTTCCTGTAGTCAATTTTCTCTCTCAATATATCCCTAATTTGAGTCAAGTGCATTAAATTAGGATATTGCCTAAGAATGGGATCTGAATTCTAGGAACATAAATTGGATGTATATACATACCTTCAATTTGTGGCATTAAAATCTCTGCACTAACCATAAAAATTAAAGGATTCAGATAAGAGCAGCAAACTTGTTTTTTTGAATATAACTATCATGCTTGCCGATGGAAAAAAGATCTTGCCTAAGAATGGTAACAGTTTGGAGAAAAGATCGATGAATTGCATGTCTCGATCATCCCAATTGAAGCACAGTAGTAAATTATTTTCTAAAGAACAATCGACTCGAGAAAGTACTAAAGTTTGACAAGGATGCTGACACCAAAAATTCAAACAGTAAAAATTTGACAGTAGAAGACATGAACTTCTAGTGGCTTAAACGTTTGAATTTACTGCAAACATCACAGATTATCTAAAAGAAAAAAAAAGAAAAAAAATTCTTTTAATACTCGTTATGTGAATTTAATATCCTTTTGTTGAATAAGTTTGGCCTTTCAACACCCGATTTTAAGACTTTCAACACACATTTAGATGGAAACAAGCAAACTATTTGAAACTGGGCTACAAGATCAAGACATGGAGCAAACTTGTTCACTAGAGTGCCTCTCAGATGATGCAAAACCGGAGCTCTCAGTCACTCCAGGGCTCTTTTCTGACGACTTTCGCCTCCAGAGCCAACTACAGCGGTCCATCTTGCAAACCTTGATCCTCTAATTTGACTTGCAGGTCAACATCTCCAAGCTCCTGATCGATTATACCCCCTTTCAGACGAGCCAAATCGATGAAATCTCTGAGTCAAATAAGGAAACACATACCAGGGCACTCAACATCCACACGCACAGAGATTCGACAGACTAGGAAGATAAGAAAGAAATTTTGGTGAGGCCAAAAGGAGGGTAATTTAGAATCCAGAATCTCTGCTTGAGAAGACCACTCTCTGGGGTAGAAACACACAACTATACCATAGGATCCGGCCACAACCGAAAAATGATAAGAAAAAGAGGAAGAAGTCGAAGGCGTTTTGCAAGTAAGAGGAGAGGTGAGGGAAGGATTGAAATAATTGTTGGGTTTTTCGGGCCGCGAAAACCGCGTTTTCGCGTCACGGAAACCCCGAATCACCCATGCCACTGGATCTCGTACGAAGGATAGATTTCAAAATTTAAATACGAGTACGAGTTTCTACTTAGATCTACTCCTAGACCTACACGAAGAAAGATTTATACCTTCGATGCGAAGCCCTTCACAATCCCGCTTGTCCTCGGTTCGCCGGATCTCGAAAGTGTCAAAGTTGACACTTCTCTATGTGTATCCACACAAGCAAGAGATGGAGAAAAATCTCTAAGGATGTGCTAGCAACCTTAGAGATCAGTAGGGAGGAGAGGGAGAGCAAGAAGAAAACTCAAGAGGAAGAAGAATATGGAGTTACAACCACTTGAATGAAAAATCAATTTTTCATTCCACCTAAAAGTGGTCGGCCACTTCAAGGCATGTAACCCCCATGGAATATCAAGAGTCAAGTCTCTTGATCTCCTCCATGAGGTGGCATTTGGTCAAGTCAAACTTGACCAAATGAAGAAGCCTTGATGATGTGGCATTTGACAAGTCAAAGTCAAGTCAAAACGTGACTCTTCATCTTCCTACTTAAGTCAAGTCAAACTTGACCACTTCTCTCTCTTGGTTGATCTAATATAACCATTGGTTCAAGTCAATTTTAATGAATCTCTATTCATTGAATTAAATTAATTAAATGAGTCTAAGTCCAAATTAGACTCACTTAACACATGAACCAAATTGGGTCCAACTCAATTAGCCTACTTTGGATTACTCTTAATCCAATTTGGTTCATCATATGAACGTAATCATTTAGGTTCATTAAATGAACCTAATCTCCATCTAATTGCCCTTAGTGTGTGACCCTATAGGTTCTTGTAACGTTGGCAATGCCCCTAAACCCATTTAGAACATAAGTAATGAGCGGTATCTAGCAACACATCAATACTACCCAAGTTACAAGAATGTTGAGATCCAACATTACCTTGTGACTACTAATTGTGACTCCTCACAAAATATGACAAGTGTCCTTCTATCCTAGAAATCTAGATTGATCAATGTGAGGCATAGACCGTGTCATCCTCTAATCAATCTAAATCTTGAACTCCAAGTAGACTCACTCAATCAAATGAGCTCAATATCCTATATTGACTCATTTGGGCATGGCCATGCACTTCATGGTCTCACTCTATCAAGAATATCGATGTCGCTCCCGTCATATAGGAGGGATAGATCCCATCTACATCACTCACATCCCTCTGCATAATTCGTTACATATCCAGTAATCGCCTTTATAGTTACGGGTGACGTTTGACGAAACCAAAGTACATAACTCCTTATGTAGGGATCCATGGTGACTTCAGGTCTAAGGACTAGTAGTCATACTAATAGCCACATGAGAAAGTATATGACACTCATATAACGATCCCTGTTACTTTCTCATGGCGGGTCATTCAGTATATATTCTCCAATGCATACCCATGTGTCAACTTGATATCTCTATATCCATGACTTGTGAGATCAAGTCATCGAGTTGACCTACATGCTAGTCTTATTGCATTAACATTGTCCCTGAATGTTAATACTCGATTAGGAATGATTAAGAGTAGTGTTCCCTATATCATCTCACTATCGGTTCAACTAACCGATTGATATAGGTGAGAACCGTCTACTCAAGGACGTTATTATACTTAGTTTATTTGGCACCAATGCAAGTAAGTATAATAACTAAAAACCAAATACCTTTATTTATATAGAATATGATACAACAAGTCCAAAATACAATCATCAAATGATTGGCTCTAGGGCTCTAGCTAACAATCTCCCACTAGCACTAGTGCCAATCAGTGTAGGCTCTAAGCCCCAATGACCTAGTGTGACCATCATGCTTCCTCTGTGCCAAAGCCTTGGTCAAGGGATCTGCGATGTTAGCCTCTGTAGGTACTTTGCAAATCTTCACATCTCCTCTCTCGATGATCTCTCGAATGAGATGGAAGCGCCGTAGTATGTGTTTGGTCCGCTGGTGTGAGCGAGGTTCCTTTGCCTGTGCTATAGCTCCATTGTTGTCACAATAGAGCTCAATGGGGTCAGCAATGCTAGGAACCACCCCAAGTTCAGTGATGAACTTGCGGATCCAAACTGCCTCCTTTGCTGCCTCTGATGCAGCAATGTACTCGGCTTCTGTTGTAGAATCAGCTACTGTGTCCTGCTTCGAACTCTTCCAGCTGACAGCACCACCATTAATGCAAAATACGAAACCCGACTGTGATCTATAGTCATCTTGGTCGGTCTGGAAGCTAGCATCACTGTAACCCTTTACAGCTAGCTCATCATCGCCTCCATATATCAAGAAATATTCTTTAGTCCTTCTTAAGTACTTAAGAATATTCTTGACCGCTATCCAGTGACTTTCACCTGGATCTGACTGGTATCTGCTCGTCATGCTCAAAGCATACGAGACATCAGGTCGAGTACATAGCATGACGTACATGATAGATCCTATGGCTGAGGCATAAGGGATCTGATCCATGCGGTCTCTCTCCTCTCTAGAAGAGGGACCTTGAGTCTTCGAAAGACTCACGCCATATGACATCGGTAGAAATCCCTTTTGGAGTTCTGCATGGTACCTTATCAATGTATGTACTCTGACTTAGGCCAAGCAATCTCTTAGATCTATCTCTATAGATCTGTATCCCTAGAATGAGGGATGCCTCACCTAAGTCCTTCATTGAGAAGCAACTCCCTAGCCAGGTCTTGACAGACTGAAGCATAGGGATGTCCTTCCCAATGAGTAGTATGTCATCCACATACAATATGAGGAAGACAACTATATCCCCTACAACCTTCTTGTAGACACAAGGTTCATCTTCGTTCTTGATGAAACCAAACTGTTTGATTGCATCATCGAATCGAAGATTCTAGCTCCAAGAAGCTTGCTTTAGTTCATAAATGGACCTATGCAGCTTGCATACTCTGCTAGTATGTTGTGGCTCTACAAAACCCTCAGGTTGTGTCATGTACACATCCTCGAGCAGGTTTCCATTCAGAAACACGGTTTTGACATCCATCTTCCATATCTCATAGTCATGGTAGGATGCAATAGCAAGCATGATCCGAATGGACTTAAACATCGCTACTGGAGAAAAGGTTTCATCATAGTCAATACCATGAATCTGCTTGAAACCTTTAGCTACCAAGAGACCCTTATAGATATGTCCATCCATGTTAGTCTTTCTCTTAAAGACCCACTTACACCCAATGAGTTTTACCCCATCAGGTGGATCAACCAAAGTCCATACTTGGTTGGTGTACATGGGTTCCATTTCGGATCTCATGGCTTCTAGCCATTTCTCAGAATCTGGTCTCATCACAGCTTCCTGATAGGTGGTAGGCTCATCCTCTATGAGCATAACGTCATCATGGTCAGACAAGAGAAATGAGTATCTCTCAGGCTGACGACGTACCCTATCAGACCTACGAAGAGGTATGTCTACTTGAACTGGTTGTTGTTCCTCAACTCCTTGTGGAACAACATCATCCACAACACTTTGTGGTTCTAGTTCAATTTCCATCGAGGCATCAGTGCTGTTGTTCGCATCTTGAACTTCTTCAAGATCGAACGCGCTCCCACTAGTCTTTCTAGAAACAAAGTCCCTTTCTAGAAAAACCTCAGTCTTTGCCACAGCTACCTTGTGCTGACTAGGAATGTAGAAGTAATATCCCTTAGTTTCCTTGGGATATCCATTGAAAAAACACTTGTCGGATTTGGGTCCTAATTTGTCTGAGACTTGACGTCGAACGTAAGCCGCACAACCCCAAATCCTCATGAAAGACACCTGGGCATCTCTCCCAGTCCATATCCTATATGGTGTCTTTATCACGGCCTTGGATGGAACTCGGTTGAGTATAAAAGTTGCCGTGTCTAAAGCATAGCCCCAAAGGTATGTCGGAAGATCTGTGTGACTCATCATAGATCGTACCATATCTAATAGGGTATGATTCCTCCTTTCGGATACACCATTCCACTGTGGTGTTCCAGGAGGAGTGAGTTGAGATAGAATCCCACACTCAGCTAGATAGTCACGGAACTCGTGGCTAAGGTATTCTCCACCTCGATCAGATCGAAGTATCTTAATACTCTTGCCAAGCTGGTTCTGTACTTCATTCTTGAATTCTTTGAACATTTTAAAGGATTCAGACTTATGTGTCATCAAGTACACATAACCATATCTACTGAAGTCATCAGTAAATGTGATGAAGTACCTATAACCACCTCTAGCAGCGACATTGAAAGGGTCACATACATCACTATGTATGAGTCCTAACAAATCAGTCGCTCTCTCACTGTGCCCACTAAAGGGAGTCTTGGTCATCTTGCCTCGTAGGCATGACTCACATATATCATATGATTCTAAATCAAATGAGTCCAGCAAACCATCCTTATGGAGCTGGGATAAGCGCTTGTCATTTATATGACCTAAGCGACAGTGCCAGAGGTAGGTTTGGTTCATGTCATTTGACTTGAACCTCTTGGTATTTATGTTATAGATAGGGCTCTCAAGGTCTAGAATATAGAGTCCGTTTATCAGAGGTGCACTACAATAGAACATATCATTTAAAAAGACGGAACAACATTTGTTCTTTATTGTAAATGAGAAACCTTTCTTGTCCAAACAAGAAACTGATATAATGTTCTTAGTTAATGCAGGCACATAACAACAATCGACTAACTCTAGTACAAGCCCAGAGGGCAGAGATAGAAAGTAAGTCCCTACAGCAACAGCAGCAACCCGTGCTCCATTGCCTACTCGTAGGTCCACCTCGCCATTTGTCAATGCCCTGCTATTTCTCAGCGCCTGCACATCAGTATAAATGTGAGAAGCACATCCAGTATCTAATACCCATGATGTAGAAATAGATAGATTGACTTCTATAACATATATACCTGAAGTGGAAGTCTCACTTCGCTTCTTCTTAAGATCCTCCAAGTATACCTTGCAGTTCCTCTTCCAGTGCCCGGTTTGACCGCAGTGGAAGAAGGTAGCATCCTTGGCGACCCCTCCTTTAGGCTTCAGTGCCTTGCCTTCGCCCTTGGCTTGGGACTTTCCCTTGCCTTTGGGCTTGCCCTTGCCCTTATGTTTCTGAACCATCAGAACAGTGTTGGGCTTAGCCTTCTTAAGGTTCAGCTCAGCAGTTCTTAACATGTTGAGCAGCTTGGGCAGTGGCTTGTCAATCTCATTCATATTGTAGTTTAGAACAAATTGACTGTAGCTATCCGGCAAGGATTGCAAGATCAGGTCAGTGGCCAACTCTTGGCCAAGTGGGAACCCCAACCTTTGTAGGTTCTTTATGTACCCAATCATTTTGAGTACATATGGGCCTACAGGATCCCCGTCTGACATCTTGCACTGAAATAGTGCCCTTGAGATCTCAAATCTCTCTTGCCTCTCTTGACCTTGATATAGTTGATGAAGATGTTCAACCATATCGTAAGCGCCCATTAACTCGTGTTGCTTCTGAAGCTCAGAGTTCATGGTCGCGAGCATTAGACAAGACACATCTAATGCGTCATCTTGATGCTTCTTGAAAGCATCTCGGTCAGCTCGCGGGGCAGTGGCAGGAGGAGCCTCCGGACTGGGCTGCTCCTGAACGTACATTTTACATTCTTGGGTGATAACTATTCTCAGGTTCCTATACCAGTCCAGGAAGTTTGCTCCGTTGAGCTTGTCCTTCTCGAGGACAGATCGCAGGAAGAAGGTGTCGACGTCATGGTAATCTACAACAGAAATAAAAGCAGAAATAAATATCATATTCTTAATCATTTAATTAGGCCTTTAACTAAATGATGATCCCACTGAATTCTATAATTCATGTGGGACAAGATCCATATCATACTAACCCTTGAGTTAGCTTTGGCTAATACGCCCAAGACTTAGTATGCTCGGTAGGTAACGATTACCAATTACATCTCTATGCAACTCTTGTTTATAGAATCAAAATCCTCATTTATATTAAAACTCGAGTTAGCTTTGGCTAATACGCCCAAGAATTAATATATATGTGATTTTGACCTATCTTTCCAACCATCGGAAGAATGCCTATAGTTATACTTGATCCAACCGAGTTAACTAGGAATACTCAATCTAATTGAGATGTACTCACCCATGCGTTGATAGGCGGGACCAAGATTGTCCCTCCGTACCCTACCAAGATAGTATGAGTTGCTCTGCTTTGGCAGATTCAACAACAACAAGCGATCGAGGTAGTGGTAGGTATCACGGCATGGTAGGCATTACGAGTTGACGTGTTTTAGATCTAATCTAAACGATGATGCGTATCAAATACTTGATTTAGATCTAATCTAATCGTGGGGTGCATCATGTGCACGATATAAATCTAATCTAATCGCTTGGCACTAATTAACTACTTAATTAAACATGCATCACATACATATAAGCAATTAATTAAATTATTTTTGTGATTGTGTCATGACCCTACTACGATCTTCTCAAGCCAATGAGAAGATCGGATGGTCAACCTAAGGTCAACAGTTTCTCAAGCTTCTTCGTTTGACCACCTTGTGTTGCTCGCGCCCTCCTCGTAATTCCGTCTCGTGTGGACCTTCCACCGCTTCAAAATTTACATTACAATTTTGAAACTCGAATTACATTCGAGTCTAAATCTAATTTACAACCAGAATATAAGAGAAAGGCACGACGCGCAGGTCATGAAAATAAAATAAATAAATAAATACAGCACGCACATCACATAACGGTACGCTGGCCGTATTATGAATTACAACACATTTCCAAATCCAATTTGGGTCGTTTGAGCCATGACTATCACAAAATTAATATATAATTCTAAATTATATATTTTTTCATAATTTTCTGTAATTTTCATAATTTTTACAATTTTATGAGTAAAATTTTCTCGGCGGTCCCGTTTAGCGTTTTCGGGCGCAATCGCGGAACGAATCCCCTTGCGGGGCCAGGGGCAGCGCCCCTACCCGCGATCTAACCATTGCGAGGGTTCCTTTGCGATCTAACAGCGCCTAAGCCCGCTGTCCAAAAAAATTTTGGGGAGAAACATTGTCGTTTCGGAAATTTCTTCTTGGTAGTTGAAGCCTACAAGTGTCTAAACACTTGTGCTTCGCTTCTACGAGAAAAATACCCATTAAAACTATAAAAACATGAATTTACAGAAAGTTTACAGATCTATATTTTTCATAAAAATATGAATCTAAACTCGTACTCGCTTCGCACGTGGCTCTGATACCACAATTGGGTTTTTCGGGCCGCGAAAACCGCATTTTCGCGTCGCGGAAACCCCGAATCACCCATGCCACTGGATCTCGTGCGAAGGATAGATTTCAAAATTTAAATACGAGTATGAGTTTCTACTTAGATCTACTCCTAGACCTACATGAAGAAAGATTTATACCTTCGATGCGAGCCCTTCGTAATCCCGCTTGTCCTCGGTTCACCGGATCTCGAAAGTGTCAAAGTAGACACTTCTCTATGTGTATCCACACAAGCAAGAGATGGAGAAAAATCTCTAAGGATGTGCTAGCAACCTTAGAGATCAGTAGGGAGGAGAGGGAGAGCAAGAAGAAAACTCAAGAGCAAGAAGAAGATGGAGTTACAACCACTTGAATGAAAAATCAATTTTTCATTCCACCTAAAAGTGGCCGGCCACTTCAAGGCATGTAACCCCCATGGAATATCAAGAGTCAAGTCTCTTGATCTCCTCCATGAGGTGGCATTTGGTCAAGTCAAACTTGACCAAATGAAGAAGCCTTGATGATGTGGCATTTGACAAGTCAAAGTCAAGTCAAAATTTGACTCTTCATCTTCCTACTTAAGTCAAGTCAAACTTGACCACTTCTCTCTCTTGGTTGATCAAATCTAACCATTGGTTCAAGTCAATTTTAATGAATCTCTATTCATTAAATTAAATTAATTAAATGAGTCTAAGTCCAAATTAGAGTCACTTAACACATGAACCAAATTGAGTCCAACTCAATTAACCTACTTTGGATTACTCTTAATCCAATTTGGTTCATCATATGAACGTAATCATTTAGGTTCATCTAATGAACCTAATCTCCATCTAATTGCTCTTAGTGTGTGACCCTATAGGTTCTTGTAACGTTGGCAATGCCCCTAAACCCATTTAGGAACATAATTAATGAGCGGTATCTAGCAACACATCATTACTACCCAATTTACAAGAATGTTGAGATCCAACATCACCTTGTGACTACTAATTGTGACTCCTCACAAAATATGACAAGTGTCCTTCTATCCTAGACATCTAGATTGATCAATGTGAGGCATAGACCGTGTCATCCTCTAATCAATCTAAATCTTGAACTCCAAGTAGACTCACTCAATCAAATGAGCTCAATATCCTATATTGACTCATTTGAGCATGGCCATGCACTTCGTGGTCTCACTCTATCAAGAATATCGATGTCGCTCCCGTCATATAGGAGGGATAGATCCCATCTACATCACTCACATCCCTCTGTATAATTCGTTACATACCCAGTAATCGCCTTTAGAGTCCACCCAGTTACGGGTGACGTGTGACGAAATCAAAGTACATAACTCTTTATGTAGGGATCTATGGTGACTTCAGGTCTAAGGACTAGTAGTCATACTAATAGCCACATGAGAAAGTATATGACACTCATATAACGATCCATGATACTTTCTCATGGCGGGTCATTCAGTATACATTCTCCAATGCATACCCATGTGTCAACTTGATATCTCTATATCCATGACTTGTGAGATCAAGTCATCGAGTTGACCTACATGCTAGTCTTATTACATTAACATTGTCCCTGAATGTTAATACTCGACTAGGAATGATTAAGAGTAGTGTTCCCTATATCATCTCACTATCGGTTCAACTAACCCATTGATATAGGTGAGAACTGTCTACTCAAGGACGTTATTATACTTAGTTTATTTGGCACCAATACAAGTAAGTATAATAACCAAAAACCAAATACCTTTATTTATATAGAATATGATACAACAAGTTCAAAATACAATTATCAAATGATTGACTCTAGGGCTCTAGCTAACAGTAATGAGACAAAGACGAAATCTTTGGGTCGCCAATATACTTACAGGCCGGTCGCAGCCATTTTGAACTGAAGATTGCTCCTTTTGAGGAGCAATTGAAATTTCCGATTACCCGGACTGAACACTACACACTAAAAATTCAATTGATCTCAAGAACCGAATCATAAGTGCGAAAAAGGTTCTTCCCTACCTGATTGATCGAAGAAAAGACGGTAGAAGAGAAGAAGACGATCGAATCGAAGCCCGTCATTGGGTCGGGTTTCTCCGGAGAGCCCTTTATGCCTGCAATTTTAGGGTTTTAGCAGGCAGACATACTTCGTTATTCTCGTACTGCACTTGATCTCTCTGCTTCAGAAGAAGGAGACCCCTTTACACAAGATCAGAGATCTCGGTGTTGTTCTCTCTTCCTTCGGATTCCCTCACGTTGCCGACCAACCGTGCCATGGTGGTCGTGGGCGTCCTCTCGCTGTTCGGATCTCGTCGGCCCCTACCTTAGCTGGGAAGAGCGAAGAGAGGAAGGAGGAGGAGGAAGAGAGGATCGGACGAGGAGGCAGAATGGAACGATTTATGCTGCGATTTTGCTTAGGACCGAGGCAGGTGGTTTTGATCCTAATCGGGAGAGGAAGGGGCGTTGATCCAGGAAGGGGAAGAGATCCAGGAAGGGGAAGAGGGAGATGAGGCTGAGAGAGATGGTTGGAGATTTAGGTTTAGGTTTAGGCTGAGAGAAGGGGCGCGATATTGGTTTTGGTTTGGAGGAACTTTGTGAAGTGTTGTAAATTTTGGCTGGTGGAAAAATTAAATTATTTTTTTTTGGTTCATTAACACCGGATTTTAAAAACCGCTGTTAAAACCGATGTCTATTAACCAAAAAAAGGCGCTCATAGACATCGGCTAAAAAACTGATGTCTATGAGCGAAAATCTACGCTCATAGACACCGATTTTTGGAAAAAACCGGTGTAAAATACTCAAAGACATCGATTTTTGCTTAAAACTGTTGTTGTTCCACCGATGTCTATGAGGGTTTTTCTTGTAGTGACAACAGTTAACAGGTAACTTCAAAATCAGTAATGATCGACTCAGGTTATATGCAGAAGCATTTGATAAACTGAAAACTACATTCCAAGAAGTGAATATACAAAAGATTCTTCGATCAGAGAATCAAGCATGATTCAAAAAAACCTGTAAATACCGACGACATTCCCGACTGAATTTAAGTCAGTTGGTATTTCCCGACTTAAATTTAATTCAGTTGGTATTTACCGACTGAATTTATTTCAGTAGGGATTTACCGACTGACTTAAATTCAGTCGGTAATATTCCGACTGAATATATATTTCAGTCGGTATTTACTGACTGAATATAATATTCAGTAGGCAAATCCTTTAACGGGTTCGGGTATTGATGTTTACCGACGGAATATTAATGTCGTCGGTAAAACCAGTATTCGGGCGCTCCGATTAGTGTTAGGGGGTACCGACGGATTGTAACATTCCGTCGGTAATTACCAACGGAATCATAATTCCGTCGGTAATTATCGACAAAATTGTGATTCCGTCGGTATATGCCGACGGAATTAAATTCCGTCGGTAAAACAGAGTAAAAGTTAGGGCACGGTACGACTTTCCTCTCCGCACGAACTCAATCTTCTCTCCTCTCCGCATCCTCAGTGATCGACAACCGGCGATCTCAGCGTCCAGCCTCGTGTCCTCTCTCGTTCTCGGTGATCAGCAACAGGCGACTCTGGTGTGCTGCTCTCCTCCCTCTTCTCTTCTGTTTGACGCCACGCCGCCTGGTATGCCGGCACCTTCTCCCCAGGTGTGTGCTCCGCCAGCGGCTGCTCCCCAGGCGCCTACTCACGGCAGCCGTCCGCCGCTGGCGCCTGCTTGCTGCAGGCCAGCGCCGCAGGGCCCTGTTCACTGCAGGCCGGCGGCACCGCAGGGCCCTGTTTTCATTGGGCATAAATCAGACGATATGCTATTACAATTGATGTTTGCACAAAGAACATGTCAGTTCATGGATGCAGCAGTTATCTACTTATTACACAATCAAGGATCATCAGCTACTTGCACATCTAAGTCAATTTTTTTGTAATAGAAAATCAGATCTACCAATAATAACAATGTAAATTTGGTCCTATAATGAGTTCATATGGATCATTCTCTATGCTGTATAACATAAGCAAACCTAAGTTGAGTATATGGCAATTGAATGTATACATTTAACATCATCCACCTACAAAAAAAATCCAAGAAACCTCCAAAAATATAAAAACCAAACTTAATATCGCAAGCAATAATCAAAAAGTTATTGGAATCACAATGTAGATAGGGAAACAAAATTTTAGACAGAAACATATAATTGAACATACTGTTGCTGTGCAGCCAAGTCAATCTGAACTTCAGGAGGTGCCAGTGCAGGTGATTCGACAAAGTGAAGGTTAGGGTCCCTGGAACCACATTTATCATTACTTCTAATTCTTGATTAGATAATCTTTAATTGATATCAGAACCAAATCATACTAACCCTACAAGTTTTCTGGCAAGATAAAGGAATGACTTCTCAAAATTATAATTGCTCTTTGCTGAAATCTCATAGTACTGGAGATTCTTCTTCCTGTGAAATGTAACTTGTTTTGCATTATCATGTTTGTAAATTTTATTATGATGTGTTGTAATGTCATTTTGTAGATATATATCTCATGGCATATCATCCAACACCACCACTTCATGGATCTATAGTTCTTAGGGTTGTTGGAGAGTCGCAAGTATTTTTTCATTATTAGTAATTCATGTTCTTTTTTTAAACATATAGCTTATGTTTTAAAATTGTTTATATGCAGATTTACTCCTGACGACCATCGAGTATCCACATACATTACAAAAAAATTTAAAGAAAGAGTCTGCATTGCTGGTACTACATCTGCTTTACTTTCTCCATCATAAAATTTCTCATAACCATTGCATAACCATTTGGATTAATTATTTATATTTTTAAATTATAGTATTAACTATTAAGAATGAACATTTCTATAAAAACACTTCTCACAACTTTTGCTTAGTCTCTTTCTCTTGTTCTTCTCTAATATGTTTGATTTTTTTCTTATTAATTCACCATACTTTTTCATCCTTTATTTTAATTATTTTTGTGTTGCTTTTGTTATAATTTTCTTTTTATTTTTTTTATCATCTACCTTATTTTTTTAATGTTTTTTCTAGTCCTCTATTTTTTACTTGTTCAAGTTTATTTTTAATTTCATTCTTATTTACTTTATTATTTTTTTTCTATCATTTGTCTTATTCTAATGTTCCTTTATTGTATTTTTAATTTTTCTTCTCATGTTCTACTCATGTGCAGTGTACAACTTAAGTTTCATTTTTAGATAAAGCATGAGTTGTGCATTCCATCTACTTCTCATCTTTTCCCACAGTGCACTTTCAACTTTCAGTTTGTTGCTATATTGCTCTCTTCTCATCATTTGTTCCTGCACTATTGTATGTCTGCTGGGCACTTCTAAGTTTTTGTTTCGTCTAGTGTATTTTCATATTCCAAATACCAAATGCATGTTGAAAATAAAGCTCATACTACCATGAGCATGTTGCATCCATCTTGCTTTCCCCTATGCTTGAATGTGATTCATTGATTCCTTATCTCTTATAAGATAGAGTAGCCATTACAATTTCAAATTCTTATTAGGTTTCAGATACTTCACAAATTTAGATATTTATCTTAAATTGTATTGCATTTTGCAGGAGTCCATATTGATACATTCACCACCGTATTATCATTGGATATCTACAATATAATCCAGGTATTTTATTACATGCAAAATTAGTTATATATTACAATTCTTGAGTTATATATTACATTTATATCTATTCAGTCTGATTATAATATCTTATATTTGACTTTTACAGGATTATATTTGGATATATGTGTAGGTGATGTATCATGATAAGTTTGGATATTTTGTATTTGACGTTGACTTGTCAGTACTTTTGGATGTTTGTGATTGTCAGTACTTGATATTTGGTTATGTTTTATTTTGTATTGAATTTTGGAGGTATGACCACATGTTAGTATGTTTTGTATTGTTTTTAAAATAGTTTTATCATTTGTTTGTAAGCATATTGTATGTTGTGTTGGTTGTTGATTGTGTGTATTATGATTATATATGATTTGTGTTTGTGTTACCATCGTTTGTGATGGTTTTTATTGTATAAAAATTGTATATATGATAAGAGGGAAATGCAGAGCAGACATTTCAAAATTTTTACTAGAAATTATCGACGGAATTTCACATTCCGTCGGTAATCTATCGAACTGCATCAGGATATTTACGATACATTGCCGACGGAAATGTTAATTCCGTCGGTAATCACCGACGGAAATTTAAATTTCCGTCGGTGATTCCCGACGGAATATTGGATTCCGTCGGTGATTTACCGACGGAATATGGTTTAGTCGGTAAGCTCCGTTACACGCCGTTTGCCCTTTGCCGACGGGTGAGTTTTCTGTCGTTAACGTATACCGACGGAATTCATACATTCCGTCGGTAAATTCCGACTGAATATATTTTCCGTCGGTAAATTGAGCCCCGACCCAATTCTTCCCGATATCAAAAATTCCGTCGGTATTCCGTCGGAAAGCTCATTTACCGACGGAATGCCGACGGAATATTCAGTCGTTATTCGCGACTATTTTTGTAGTGAAGTGGCTGATGAATTATCAAAGCTTGCATCAGCAATAGTGCCTTGGAACCTAGACCGGCCGGTAGAACAGAAAGTGTTGGTATCTTATATTGAAAGGGAAGCTGACATAGAAATATAGGGTGACTGGAGAGCACCAATCATATTATTTTTGCAATAGGGCATTTACCAGTAAATGCAGAACAAGCTAGAGTTTTTAAGAAGAAAGTCACTCGATATACTCTGATAGGGGATCACCTCTACAAGAGGGCTTTCTCTAGTCCCTTGCTCAAATGCATTGGGCCAGAAGACATACAATATATCCTACAGAAAGTTCATCAAGGTTCATGTGGTAGCCATATTGGGGGAAGATCTCTAGCCTGTAAAATATTACTGGCCAGGTATTTTTGGCCTACTTTACAAGAAGATGCAGCTCAATTCGTAAGAACATGTATATCTTGTCAAAAATATCAAAATATCTCACATCATCCTACTGAACTATTGAACACTTCTATAGTTTCTTGCCCTTTTGACCAATGGGGTATGAACATAGTATGTCCATTCCTCTTGGCAACGACTCAGAGAAGGTTTCTATTGGTAGCTGTGGATTATTTCTCAAAATGAATGGAAGTTGAACCGTTAGCAAGAATTACTGAAAATGTTGTTATCAAGTTCTTATGGCAACACATTATTTACAGATTTGGTATTCCCCATAAATTAGTTTCTGATAATGGAATGCAATTTCAGGGACAGAGAATTGGAGAATGGTGTGCAGGGCATGGCATTACACAGACATTCACCTCTGCGCCATACCCACAGAGTAATGGGCAAGCAGAAGTAACCAACAGAGAAATTATCAGAGGACTTAAAACTAAATTAGATCATGTTGGTGTTAGTTAGAGCCCTAGAGACAATCATTTGATGATTGTTGTATGGACTTGTTGTATCATATTCTTATATATATAAATGCATTTATTTATGATTTTTATGCTTACATGTATTGGTGCCAAATAACTAAGTATAATAGCGTCCTTGAGTAGAAGGTTCTTACCTATATCAATCGGTTAGTTGAATCAATAGTGAGATGATATAGGAAACACTACTCTTAATCATTCCTAGTAAAGTATTAGCATTCAAGGACAATGTTAATGCGATGAGACTAGCATGTAGGTCAACTCGATGACTTGATCTCACAAGTCATGGATATGGAGATATCAAGTTGACACATGGGTATGCATTGGAGAATGTATACTGAATGACCCGCCATGAGAAAGTATCATGGATCGTTATATGAGTGTCATATATTTTCTCATGTGGCTATTAGTATGACTATTAGTCCTTGGACCTGAAGTCACCATGGTTCCCTACATAAGGAGTTGCATACTTTGGCTTCGTCAAATGTCACCCGTAACTGGGTGGACTATAAAGACGATTACTGGGTATGTAACAAATTATGCGGAGGGATGTGAGTGATGTAGATGTGATCTATCCCTCCTATATGACGGGAGTGACATCGATATTCTTGATAGAGTGAGACCACTAAGTGCATGACCATGCCCAAATGAGTCAATATGAGATGTTGAGCTCATTTGATTGAGTGAGTCTACTTGGGATTCAAGATTTAGATTGATTAGAGGATGACACGGTCTATGCCTCACATTGATCAATCTAGATGTCAAGGATAGAAGGACACTTGTCATATATTGTGAAGAGTCACAATTAGTAGTCACAAGGCGATGTTGGATCTCAACATTCTTATAACTTGGGTAGTAATGATGTGTTGCTAGATACCGCTCATTACTTATGCTTCTAAATGGATTTAGGAGCATTGCCAATGTTATAAGAACCTATAGGGTCATACACAAAGGGCAATTAGATGGAGATTAGGTTCATTTGATGAACCTAAAGGATTAGGTCCATGTGATGAACCAAATTGGATTAAGAGTAATCCAAATTAGGCTAATTGAGTTGGACTCAATTTGCTTCATGTGTTAGATGAGTCTAATTTGGACTTAAACTCATTGAGTCAATTTAATTCAATGAATAGAGATTCATTAAATTAAAATTGACTTGAACCAATGGTTAGATTTGATCAACCATGGGAGAGAAGTGGTCAAGTTTGACTTGACTTGAGAGGAAGATGAAGAGTCAAGTTTGACTTGACCATTTGCCACCTCATTGGTGAGTTGGCAAAGAGTGGGCCAATGATGATGCTCCACATCATCTTGATTGCTTAAGTGGGATGTCACCTCATGGGAGTTACCAAGAGTTGTGACTCTTGGTATTCCATGGAGGTTATTAACCTCATTCATGTGGCCGGTCACTCATTGATTGGGTGAGTTTCATTTCTTTTGTATAACTCTCATCTTCTTCCTCAAGCTCTCTCTTCTCTCCCTCTCCTCCACCTCGGCCAAACCTTTCAAAGGTGCTAGCACACCTTTTGTTTGGTATCTCCATCTCTTGCTTGTGTGGATACACATAGAGGAGTATTTACTTTGATACTCTCGAGATCCGACGAACCTTGGACGAGCGGGATTAGCGAAGGGCATCGCATCAAGTGTAAAGCTCTTCTCCTTTGTAGATCTAGTTTTGATCTAGGCTAGAAACTCGTACTCAAAGTTTTATGTAAATTTTATTTCTTCGCACAGATCCGGTGGCGGGGTTTCAGGGTTTCCGCAACGTAAAAAGTGGTTTTTGTGGCCCGAAAAACACTACAGTGGTATCAGAGCCACGTGCGAAGCGCGTATGAGTTTTTGTTTTGTATTTTTATGAAAAATATCAGTTCTGTAATATTCTGTAAATATACTATTTTTATAGATTTTATGGGTATTTTTCTCGTAGAAGCGAAAGAGTTTAGACATTTGTAGGCTTCGACTACCGAGAAAATTTTTCTGAAACGACAAGGTTTCGCCCCAAATCATTTTGGGACAGTGGTCTAAGGCACTGTAGGATCGCTTAAGAACACTCGCGATGGTTATATCGTGGGTAGGGGTGCTGCCCCTAACCCCGCAAGGGGCTTTGTTCCGCGATTGCGCCCGAAAATCGCTAAACGGGACCGCCGAGAATTTTTACTCATAAAATCATAAAAATATTAGAAAAAATTACAGAAATTTATGGAAATTACATAATTTAGAATTGTGTATCATTTTGTGATGGTCATGGCCCAAAAGACCCCAATTTGATTGGAAATTATGTTGTAATTCATAATACAACCTATGTGCTATCATGTGATTGTGCGTGTTGTATATTTGATACGCGACCTATGCATCGTGCCTTTCTATTTATTTATTCCTGTTGTAAATAGTTTAGACTCGAATGTAACTCGAGTTTCACCTTTTGTAATGTACAAAAATGAGGCGGTGGAAGGTTCACTCGAGACGGAGTTATAAGGAGGGCGCGAGCAGCACAAGGTGGTCAAAGGAAGGAGCTTGAGAAGCTGTTGACCTTAGGTTGACCATCTGATCTTCTCATTAGCTTGAGAAGATTGTAGTAGGGTCATGACTAATCACAAAATTAATTAATTGATTATGTGTGTATATGTGATGCATGCTAGATTAGTAATTAATTAGTGCTTTAACGATTAGATTAGATCTAAGTCGCGCACATGATGCACCTCCACAATTAGATTAGATCTAAATCGAGTATATGATACACATCGTCGATTAGATTAGATCTCAATCGCGTCAACTCAAAAAATGGCAACCATGCCGTGATACCTATCACTACCTCGATCACATGTAGTTGTTGAATCTGCCAAAGCAGAGCAACACATATTATCTTGGTAGGGTATGGAGGGACAATCTTGGTCCCACCTATCAACGCATGGGTGAGTAAAACTCAATTAGATTGAGTAAAACTGGTTAAATCAAGTTTAACTGTAGGCATTTATCCAATAGTTGGAAGATAGGATAAAATCATATTTATATTAACTCTTGGGCGTATTAGCCAAAGCTAACTCGAGTTTTAATATAAATGCGGATCTTGATCCTATAAACAAGAGTTGCATAGAGATGTAATTGGTAATTAGTTACCTACCGATCATACTAAGTCTTGGGCGATTTAGTCAAAGCTAACTCAAGGCGTAGTATGATGTGGATCTTGTCCCACAAGATTATAGCTACTTGGTGGAATCTAGTAGTGTGGTTTGACCATATCCATGACTTGATTCTACAAAGACCCTATAATTCAGTGGGAGCATCATTTAATTAAAGGCTTAATTAGATGATTAATAGAATATAATATTTATTTTATGCATTTTTCTGTTGTAGATAACCATGATGTCAAATACGAACTCTTTCTCCCTGCGTTCCATCCTTGAGAAGGACAAGCTCAACGGAGTTAATTTCCTGGACTAGTACAGGAATCATAGAATTGTTCTCACACAAGAACGTAAACTATACATTTTGGAGCAGCCCATTCCGGAGGCACCTCCTGCCACTGCCACGCGAGCTGACCGTGATGCTTACAAGAAGCATCAAGATGACGCATTAGATGTGTCATGTCTTATGCTCGTGACCATGAACTCTGAGCTTCAGAAGCAACACGAGTTGATGGACGCTTATGATATGGTTGAACATCTTCGTCAACTATATCAAGGACAAGCGAGGCACGAGAGATTCGAGATCTCTAAGGCACTATTTCAGTGCAAGATGCAAGATGGGACTCTCGTAGGCCCATATGTACTCAAAATGATTGGGTACATAGAAAACCTATAGAGGTTGGGATTCCTGCTTGGCCAAGAGCTGACCACTGATCTGATCTTGTAATTCTTGCCAGCTAGCTATAGTCAATTCGTTCTAAATTATAACATGAACGAAATTGACAAGTCACTGCCTGAGCTGCTTAGCATGTTAAGAACTGCTGAGTTCAACCTTAAGAAGGTTAAGCCCAACTCCATTTTGATGGTGCAAAAGGGCAAAGGCAAGGGCAAGCCCAAAGGCAAGGGAAAGTCCCAAGCCAAAGGCAAAGGCAAGGCACTAAAACCCAAAGGAGGGGTTGCCAAGGATGCTACCTGCTTCCACTGCGGTCAGACCGGGCACTGGAAGAGGAACTGCAAAGTTTACCTGGAAGATCTTAAGAAGAAGAGAAGTGAGACTTCCACTTCAAGTATCTATGTTATAGAAGTCAATCTATCTATTTCTTCATCATGGGTATTAGATACCGGATGTGATTCTCACATTTGTACTAATGTGCAGGCACAGAGAAATAGCAGGGCATTGACGAAGGGCAAGGTGGACCTACGAGTAGGCAATGGAGCACGGGTTACTGCTGTTGCTGTAGGAACTTATCATCTATCTCTGCCTTCTGGGCTTGTATTAGAATTAGATGAATGTTGTTATGTGTCTGCTTTAACTAAGAACATAATTTCAGTTTCTGTTTGGACAAGAAAGGTTTTTCATTTATAATAAAGAACAAATGTTGTTCGGTTTATTTAAATGATATATTCTATTGTAGTTCACCTCTGATGAACAGACTCTATATTCTAGACCTTGAAAACCCTATCTATAACATAAATACCAAGAGATTCAAGTCAAATGACATGAACCAAACCTATATCTGGCACTGTCACTTAGGTTATATAAATGACAAACGCTTATCCCAGCTCCATAAGGATGGTTTGCTAGACTCATTTGATTTTGAATCTTATGAGACATGTGAGTCATGGCTACTGGGCAAGATGACCAAGACTCCCTTTAGTGGACACAACGAGAGAGCGACTGACTTGTTAAGACTTATACATAGTGATGTATGTGGCCCTTTCAATGTCACTGCTAGAGATGGTTATAGGTACTTCATTACATTTACTGATGACTTCAGTAGATATGGTTATGTGTATTTGATCACACATAAGTTAGAATCCTTTGAAAAGTTTAAAGAATTCAAAAATGAAGTACAAAACCAGCTTGGCTAGAGTATTAAGATACTTTGATAGGATCGAGGTGGTGAATACCTTAGCCATGAGTTTCATGGCTATCTAGCTGAGTGTCGGATTCTATCTCAACTTACTTCTCTTGGAACAAAATAGTGGAATGGTATATCCGAAAGGTGAAATCGTACCTTATTAGATATGGTACGATCTATGATGAGTCACACAGATCTTCCTATGTATCTTTGGGGCTATGCTCTAGATACAGCAACCTTCATTCTCAACCGAGTTCCATCTAAGGTTGTAATAAAGACACCATATAGGATATGGACTGGGAGAGATGGCCAGGTGTCTTTTATGAGGATTTGGGGTTGTGAGGCTTACGTTCGACGTCAAGTCTCGGACAAATTGGGACCCAAATCTGATAAGTACTATTTTATTGGATATCCCAAGGAAACGAAGGGATATTACTTCTACATTCCTAGTCAACACAAGATAGTTGTGACTAAGACTGGGGTATTTCTAGAAAGAGATTTTGTTTTTAGAAAGACTAATGGGAGTACGTTCAATCTTGAAAAAGTTCAAGATGTGAACCATAGCACTGAAGCCTCGATGGAAGTTGAACTGGAACCACAAAGTGTTGTGGATGATGTTGTTCCACAAGGAGTTGAGGAACTACAACCAGTTCGAGTAGACCTACCTCTTCGCAGGTCTGATAGGGTACGTCATCAGCATGAGAGATACTCATTTCTCTTGTCTGACCATGATGACATTGTGCTCATTGAGGATGAGCCTACCTTCTATCAGGAAGCTGTGATGAGACCAGATTCCGATAAATGGCTAGAGGCCATGAGATCCGAGATGGAATCCATATACACTAACCAAGTGTGGACTTTGGTTGATCTACCTGAAGGGGTCAAACCCATTGGGTGTAAGTGGGTCTTTAAGAGAAAGACTGACATGGATGGACTTATTTATAAGGGTCGCTTGGTAGCTAAAGGTTTCAAGCAAATTCATGGTATTGACTATGAAGAAACCTTTTCTCCAGTAGCGATGTTTAAGTCCATTTGGATCATGCTTGCTATTACAGCGTACCATGATTATGAGATCTGGCAGATGGATGTCAAAACCGCGTTTCTGAATGGAAACCTACTCGAGGATGTGTACATGACACAACCTGAGAGTTTTGTAGATCCACAGCATACTAGCAGAGTATGGAAGCTGCATAGGTCCATTTATGGACTAAAGCAAGCTTCTCGAAGATGAAATCTTCGATTCGATGATGTAATCAAACAGTTTGGTTTCATCAAGAATAAAGATGAACCTTGTGTCTACAAGAAGGTTGTAGGGAATATAGTTGTCTTCCTCTTATTGTATATGGATGACATACTACTCATTGGGAAAGACATCCCTTTACTGCAGTCTGTCAAGACTTGGCTTGGGACTTGTTTCTCAATGAAAGACTTAGGTAAAGCATCCCGCATTCTAGACATACAGATCTATAGAGATAGATCTATGAGATTGCTTGGCCTAAGTCAGATTACATACATTGACAAGGTATTACTTCGGTTTGCCATGCAGAACTCCAAGAAGGGATTTCTGCCGATGTCACATGGTGTGAGTCTTTCGAAGACTCAAAGTCCTTCTTCTAGAAAGGAGAGAGACCGCATGGATTAGATCCCTTATGCTTCAGCCATAGGATCTATCATGTACGCCATGCTATATACTCGTCCTGATGTCTCATATGCTTTGAGCATGACGAGCAGATACCAGTCAGATCCAGGTGAAAGTCACTGGATAGCAGTCAAGAATATTCTTAAGTACTTGAGAAGACCCAAAGAATATTTCTTGATATATAGAGGCGATGGCGAGCTAGCTGTAAAGGGTTACAGTGATGCTAGCTTCCACTGATCAGGATGATTATCGATAACAGTTAGGGTTTGTGTTTTGCATAAATGGTGGTCCTGTGAGCTGGAAGAGTTCGAAGCAGGACACAGTAGATGATTCTACAACAGAGGCCTAGTATATTGCTGCATCAGAAGCAGCAAAGGAGGTAGTTTGGATCCGCAAGTTCATTACTGAGCTTGGGGTGGTACCTAGCATAACTGATCCCATAGAGCTCTATTGTGACAACAATGGAGCAACAGCACAGGCCATGGAACCTCGCTCACACCAGCGGACCAAACACATACTAAGGTGCTTCCATCTCATTCGAGAGATCATCGATAGAGGAGATGTGAAGATTTGCAGAGTACCCATTGAGGCTAACATCGCAGATCCCTTGACCAAGGCTTTGGCACAGAGAAAGCATGATGATCACACTAGGTCTTTGGGCCTTAGAGCCTATATTGATTGGCACTAGTGCTAGTGGGAGATTGTTAGTTAGAGCCCTAGAGCTAATCATTTGATGATTGTTGTATGGACTCGTTGTATCATATTCTTATATATATAAAGGCATTTGTTTATGGTTATTATGCTTACTTGTA
Organism: Zingiber officinale; assembly: GCF_018446385.1. Taxonomy (NCBI): domain Eukaryota; kingdom Viridiplantae; phylum Streptophyta; class Magnoliopsida; order Zingiberales; family Zingiberaceae; genus Zingiber; species Zingiber officinale. The sequence goes on from NC_056006.1 coordinate 46,299,401, forward strand.
TTGGTGCCAAATAACTAAGTATAATAGCGTCCTTGAATAGAAGGTTCTTACCTATATCAATCGGTTAGTTGAATCGATAGTGAGATGATACAGGGAACACTACTCTTAATCATTCCTAGTAAAGTATTAGCATTCAAGGACAATGTTAATGTGACGAGACTAGCATATAGGTTAACTGGATGACTTGATCTCACAAGTTATGAATATGGAGATATCAAGTTGACACATGGGTATGCATTGGAGAATGTATACTGAATGACCCGCCATGAGAAAGTATCACGGATCGTTCTATAAGTGTCATATACTTTCTCATGTGGCTATTAGTATGAATATTAGTCCTTGGACCTGAAGTCACCATGGTTCCCTACATAAGGAGTTGCATACTTTGGCTTCGTCAAACGTCACCCGTAACTGGGTGGACTATAAAGGCGATTACTGGGTATGTAACAAATTATGCGGAGGGATGTGAGTGATGTAGATGGGATCTATCCCTCCTATATGATGGGAGTGACATCGATATTCTTGATAAAGTGAGACCACTAAGTGTATGGCCATGCCCAAATGAGTCAATATGAGATGTTGAGCTCATTTGATTGAGTGAGTCTACTTGGGATTCAAGATTTAGATTGATTAGAGGATGACACGGTCTATGCCTCACATTGATCAATCTAGATATCAAGGATAAAAGGACACTTGTCATATATTGTGAAGAGTCACAATTAGTAGTCACAAGGTGATGTTGGATCTCAACATTCTTATAACTTGGGTAGTAATGATGTGTTGCTAGATACCGCTCATTACTTATGTTTCTAAATGGGTTTAGGAGCATTGAAAATGTTATAAGAACCTATAGGGTCACACACAAAGGGCAATTAGATGGAGATTAGGTTCATTTGATGAACCTAAAGGATTAGGTCCATGTGATGAACCAAATTGGATTAAGAGTAATCCAAATTAGGCTTATTGAGTTGGACTCAATTTGGTTCATGTGTTAGATGAGTCTCATTTGGCCTTAGACTCATTGAGTCAATTTAATTCAATGAATAGAGATTCATTAAATTAAAATTGACTTGAACTAATGGTTAGATTTGATCAACCATGGGAGAGAAGTGGTCAAGTTTGACTTGACTTGAGAGGAAGATGAAAGGTCAAGTTTGACTTGACCATTTGCCACCTCATTGGTGAGTTGGGAAAGAGTGGGCCACTGATGATGCTCCACATCATCATGATTTCTTAAGTGGGATGCCACCTCATGGGAGTTACCAAGAGTTGTGACTCTTGGTATTCTATGGAGGTTATTAACCTCATTCATGTGGTCGACCACTCATTGATTGGGTGAGTTTCATTTCTTTTGTGTAACTCTCATTTTCTTCCTCAAGCTCTCTCTTCTCTCCCTCTCCTCCACCTTGGCCAAACCTTTCAAAGGTGCTAGCACACCTTTTGTTTGGTTTCTCCATCTTTTTCTTGTGTGGATACACATAGAGGAGTATTTACTTTGATACTCTCGAGATCCGGCGAACCTTGGACGAGCGGGATTAGCGAAGGGCATCGCATCAAGGGTAAAGCTCTTCTTCTTTGTAGATCTAGGCTAGAAACTCGTACTCGAAGTTTTACGTAAATTTTATTTCTTCGCACGGATCCGGTGGCGGGGTTTCGGGGTTTCCGCAACGCAAAAAGAGGTTTTTGCGTCCCGAAAAACCCAACAGTTGGTGGTAGCTGGGTAGACGAGTTACCCAGTGTGCTATGGGCTTATCGTACCACCCCTCGTGAGGCTACAGGGATAAATCCATTCCAATTAGTATACGGGGGAGAAGCAGTAGTCTCCATTAAGGTTAGGGTAGAATCTGATCGAAGATAGTTATATGACGAAGATAATGCAGGTCGACATCTTATGGAGTTAGATTTGATAGAAGAAGTCCGGGACAAGGCAACAACTTGCCTTATATCATACCAGCAAAGAATGAGGTAAAATTACAACAAAAGTGTTATCCCCCGATTCTTTCAAGTAGGGGATTTAGTGTGGAAGCGTATTAAACCTGTGGGAGATGTTATTAAATTAGCACCCCAATGAGGAGGACCATATAAAGTCATACAGAAGCTGACCTCAGGCTCTTACTATCTCTAAGACTCAGAAGGAAGGAATCTTGAGAGGTCTTGGAGTAGAAATCACTTGCAACCATACAGAGCCTAACAAGTATGCATGTAATTTGTCCATATATTTCATTTAATTTTCGAGTATAATAAAAAAAATGCAGGCATCTACTCTTTAATCAATACATACATTTGCTGGAATGGACCAAGTGATTCTCCTTTCGAGTGTGCTTCTTCCGGTTAGTACTATTCGAGTGTGCTTCCTCCGCTCAGCAATAGTCGATCGGGGACCTTAAGGAGTGACCGGCCTGGCTTCCTTAAGGGGAACCGAAGACTATAAACCCTTCATAGTTGAGCGTGCTTCCTCTGCTCAGTACTATTCGAGAGTGCTTTCTCCGCTCAGTGATAGTCGATCGAGGACCTTAAGGAGTGATCAACCTGGCTTCCTTAAGGGGAACCAGAGACTTTAAATCCTTAATAGTTGAGCATGCTTCCTCCGCTTAGTACTATTCGAGCATGCTTCCTCCATTTAGCGATAGTCGATCGGAGACCTTAAGGAGTGACCGACCTGGCTTATTTAAGGGGAACCGGAGACTTTAAACCCTAAATAGTTGAGCGTGCTTCCTCTGCTCGGTACTATTCGAGCGTGCTTCCTCCGCTCAGCGCTAGTCGATTAGGGACCTTAAGGAGTAACCAGCGAGGCTTCCTTAAGGGGAACCAGAGACTTTAAACCCTTAAAAGTTGAGCGTGCTTCCTCCGCTCAGTACTATTCGAGCATGATTCCTCCGTCCAGCGATAGTCGATCGGGGACCTTAAGGAGTGACCGACCTGGCTTCCTTAAGGGGAATCGGAGACTTTAAACCCTTAATAGTTGAGCATGCTTCCTCCGCTCAGCGCTAGTCGATCGGGGACCTTAAGGAGTGATCGACCTGACTTCCTTAAGGGGAACCAGAGGCTTTAAACCCCTAACAGTTGAGCGTGCTCCCTCTGCTCGACAATAGTCAATTAGGATATCTTGAGAAGAGACTGGTTTAGCTCTCGTCAAAATAGCCGGAGACTTTAGACTCCAAGAAGAGCCAAATTCACACGAAAGCATATTCCCGATTAAGGCTCAGATTCACTCAGGAATAATATCCTGATCGAATTATCCTGATGACTTGGTTTTTAGATATTAATTCAAATTCACTCGGGAGTACATTCCCGATCGAAATATATCAACCTTATGGTCGTCAGATATTAATTTAGGTTCACTCGGGAGTGCATTCCCGATCGAAATATATCAACCCCCTGGCCTTCAGATATTATTTCAGGTTCGATCGGGAGTACATTCTAGACCGAAATATATTAACCCTTTGTCCTTCAGATATTAATTCAAGTTCGCTCAGGAGTACATTCCCGACCGAAATATATCAACCCCCTGACCTTTAGATATTATTTAAGTTTTGCTTGGGAGTACATTCCCGACCGAAATATATCAATCCCCTGACCTTTAGATATTATTTCAGGTTCACTCGGGAGTACATTCCCAACCAAAATATATCAACCCCCTGGCCTTCAGATATTATTTCAGGTTCGCTCGGGAGTACATTCCCGATCGAAATATATCAACCCTCTGGCCTTCAGATATTAATTCAGGTTCGCTCGGGAGTACATTCCCGACCGAAATATATCAACTTTCTGGCCTTCAGATATTAATGCATATTCGCTCGAGAGTACATTCCCCGCCAAAATACCCCAGCACTTTGGTCTTCGGACATTGATTCAAATTCTCTTGGAGATATACCCCCGACCGGGAGAATCAGCCAGAATCCTCATAAAATTCACCCGGGATATGAAACTCGACTGGGGTGTAAGAATGGAAAGAATTCTTTATATCAACATGACTTACTCCAAAGGTATACAACCCATGAGAAACAAGTAAGTACTAATTTCTACAAATATATTCTCAGACGAAACAGATAAGAGGAAAGGCTTATGCTTGATTAATTTTCTTGTTGCATGCTCACCTCTGAGGTTATGCTATTTCATGACTAATTCGCTGGAGCACTGATTCCTTATCTCTTGTCTGTTATAAGTAAAACAGGAACATATTTGAGAAGGGAGCAGTGTTAGGAGACAATGAACAATAAAACAGAAATAGCTCCAAGGATTAACAACCTTAATGGCAGACGGGTGAACAAGTAAGTGTCACCTATCAAATATGCACTTACCATACATACATACAGATAACTGCTCTGAATCTTCATTTCTGATACTATAATTGCCACATAGTTGCTCTAGATATTTGCAAGTATACTTACCATAGTCTGAAATATGTATATACACCAATTCATAAGTCAGCAATATCTTTTATAGTATAAGGCTAACCGAATGAGTGAAAAAAATACACATAGTTTGTCCCCCAACAAGTTCATCCACACAAGGTTTACTTAAAACTACTAATGAGATGCTTGGGCAACTCTTTATTGAGCCACCGACGATATATAAATTAAGGAGGAGGCTCTTGAGGTAAAATCCCCCCTTCTCGTAACTGCTTAAGAACCCCATCAGCAGAATGAGTTAGAGCCCCTACGATGTGGCTCGCAAACTCATTTTTGAACTCAGAAGAAGTTAAGTATTGTTGGCGTCGGATCTCCCTGCGTTCCTCTTCACCTGCCTTGTAGACTTGTAGTTCTAAGGCAAGACTCTCTGATTTCTCCTCGAAATTGGCCTTTTCCGTTTTGGCACGTTCTAGCTCTCTAGTGAGGAAATCTATTTCTGAATCTTGAGCTTTTAGCTTCTCTTGTAGTTGTAATAGCTCAAAGTTCCAAGAAGCCAGCTCTTGAGCTGAGTCCGAAGACCTAGGGTGTGAAGTCCAAAAATGCTCTAAGATAGAAGATCTAAGGGTAGTATCTGAACTAGCTTTGTCTTTCATGGTTGCTTCAACACTCAAGTGAGAGGATAGACTCTGTATTTGCAACTCTAAAGTCTTCTTCTCTTCTTCTCTAACCCCTAGCATCTGGCGATGATTCTGTAAGTCCCTCTCCAAAAGGGCCATCTGATGAGCTTGAGAACTTATCTTCTCCTGAAGTTGGGTGACCTTGTTGTTTGAAGTGGGGGAGGCTGCCTTTAGGGTCCTTACCTGATTCTTCAGATCCCTGTTTTCCCTCTCTAACTCTGCGGCTAAATTGCCCATATACAAGCTCGAGGTGTAAAACTGAATAGAACAATAACACAGTTATAAGTTATAGATGCAAAATAACATAACACATTTAGAATACCTACAACAATGGCCTGACGATTGTAGTTATTAGCCTGATCGAAAACATTTTTTTCCTACATGGAACTCTGACTCTGTAGCCAAGACGTGGCCAGGGAATATTTCAATTGAAGGAACCCATAAGAAGAAGGAGCGTGATTTTGTCCCAGTAAAGAAGGCTGTTGGTTGCTACACCTGGATTCCGTTTTGTTTCCCTATACAAAATTTTGTACAAGCATAGAACTTTTCCTAGCTACCCATGTACTCTACTGAAGTTAAACTTGGATTGCGAACGATGCTTAACATTATTAATCCAAGTTGCTCTTCAGAAGTTAAACTTGGATTGGAAATGAAACTTAACATTTTTACTCTAAATTCAACCGATGTGTTCTTTAGAAGTTAAACCATATTACAGAAGATGATTAAACATTTATTTCAAAGATTGGCTTCCATATTAAACATAGTGAGACACTAGGCCTTCTTGGGTATGAGATCATCCACCACTTCCTAGACAAAGCCTTTCAAAGAAATTCAATGTTTAAACTTCTTACAGTAACCCTCGGTTTAACTAAAGAGACCTCAATAGAAGCACAAGATCGAAACATGAAATTGAAACATAAAATCGATAACACAAAACCGATAGCCTAAAATTGATAGCCTCTTGTGTTGGTATTTCAGGATCCATTCAAAGAATATGAACTAATTATGAAGTAGAAACTAATAATTAGTTATACCTTTCTTTGAAGATTGAATAACCTCTTAATCTTCTATTGTATTCCTTTCCTCCTCTTGGACGTCATGTGGGCGACGATCTACCAAGATGAAATCCACCCAAACCTTCTTCTTCCTTCCAAGCTTTCGGCCACCAAAGGGATATCACAACTAGAGAACCTCCTTTCTCTTCTTCTTCACCTCCAAGTATCCGACCACCAATGAAACTCCAAGCTTGATGCCGTCGGCCACAGAAGAAGAAGAAAAGAAGAAGATGAAGGGTTGACCACCAAGGAAAGGAAGAGGAAATAGAAGATGTGTTAAACCATAAGGCATCACCTCCTCTTCTTTTATAATCTTTGGTGAATGCAAAAAAGGAAAGTTTTAAAACAAAATTAAAACTTCCTTTTAATCCTCTATCATGGCTGGGCCACACCCTTTTCATCAAACAAAGAAAGATTTTAAATAAAAATTAAAATATCTCTATTAAAATCCCTTTTGTGGATAGCTATAAAAGAAATGTTTTATAAAATTAAAATATCTCTTTTAAATCCTTTTGTGGATGTCTATAAAAGGAAAGATTTCAATAATTAAAATCTCTCTTTTAAATCCCTTTTATGGATCTCTATAAAAGGAAAGATTTTAACAAGATAAAAACTCCTTTTATTTCATTTTGTGAACTATCTAAAAAAAGAAAAGTTTTATAATTAAAATTATTCTTTTAAATCCTTTTTATGGATCTCTATAAAGGAAAGATTTAACAAAAAATAAAACTTTCTTTTCTAATTTGTGTGGTCGGCCCCTTGCTTGGGCACCAAGCAAGGCTTGGCCGACCCTAGCTTGGGCTCCAAGCTTGGCTTGGCCGGCCCCTTTCTTGGACACCAAGCAAGGCTTGGCCGACCCTAGCTTAGGCTAATTAGTTGGGTTTTGGGTGGATATAAGACTTTATATAAGAGGCTATAATAGGTACCTAGAGGAGGAATTGGCTTTGGTCTCCCGATGAGCTTGAGCTTCTCGTGTTTGCCTCGAACACCCAACACAAGTTTATCAATAATAACTCATACCACTAAAGAGTTATTATTGAACTACCACACCAATCCCAAATTATATTATGGGCTCCTTCTTATCATAAATGCGTTAATCTCCTTGTATTTAAGATATCAAATGTTCATTAATTAAATGAGTTACTGACACTCACTTAATTAACATCTAGCTCCAAGAGTAGTACCACTCAACTTTATTGTCATGCCGGACTAAGTCCACCTGCAGGGTTTACATGACAATCCTTATGAGCTCCTCAAGGGGACATCATCAACCTAGATAACTAGGACACAGTTTCCTTTTATAATCAACAACACACCATATAAATAATATTATTTCCCAACTTATCGGGCCTATTGATTTAATGAACTAAATCTCACCCATTGATAAATTAAAGAAATAAATACTAAATATATGTGTTCGCCATTATATCGGAATTAAGAGTACGCCCTTCCATAATAACAGAGGTCCTATTCTTTTATGCAATTAGTATAAAAAGAACAATCTCAAATGGTCCTGCTCAATACACTCAGATTGTACTAGTGTAATTTTATAGTCAAGATAAATTAATACTAAATCACACTACGATCGTTCCAATGGTTTGACCCTATCCATTTTGGTCGTGAGCTACTATTTATAATTTATAAGGAACTGATAACATGATCTTCTGTGTGACACCACACACCATGTTATCTATAATATAAATTAATTGAATAACTACATTTAACATAAATGAGGATATTTGACCAACATGATTCTTATTTTAAAATAAATGTTTATACAAAAAATCTAGACTTTTAGTATACATTCTAACAATCTCCCACTTATATTAAAAGACTATGCTGCCATATATGCTACCATACATCTGATTCACATCCCTTCAACATGCCTATCAAAAGCTCTTTCCGGAAGGACCTTAGTGAAAGGGTCTGCCAGGTTATCTGCTGATGCAATCTTGGTAGCAACAACTTCTCCTCACTTTACGATATCTCGTATCAGGTGGTACTTGCGCTCAATGTGTTTACTTGCCTTATGGGCTCGTGGTTCCTTCGAGTTTGCTACTACACCACTATTATCACAATAAACTGTGATAATTTTGGGCAAACCAGGAATCACATCTAAGTCCATCAAAAAGTTCCTGAGTCATACAACTTCTTTGGCTACCTCAGAAGCTGCTACATACTCAGCTTTTATGGTGGAGTCTGAAACGCATTTTTACTTAACACTCCATGCTATGGCTCCACCTCCCAGAGTAAACACATAACCTGAGGTTGACTTACTATTGTCCCTATCTGATTGGAAGTCAGAATCCGTGTAACCTATAGGGAGCTAGTCATCTACCTGGTAAACCAGCATATAATCCCTAGTCCTTTTCAGGTACTTTAATATATGTTTTACGGCAGTCCAATGTCCTTGTCCTGGATTACTTTGATATCTGCTAATCATGCCTATGGTAAAACAAATATTCGGTCTCGTACATAGCATTGCATACATTAGGATTCCTATAGCCGAAGCATAAGGAACTGCCTTTATCTCCTCTATTTCCTTTGGTGTCTTAGGAGACATCTCTTTAGATAAAAGTACTCCATGCCGAAAAAGTAAGAAACCTTTCTTAGAGTTTTGCATACTAAAATGAGCAAGGATAGTATCGATGTATGAAGCTTGGGATAAGCATAACATCTTTTTCTTGCGATCCCTTATTATATTGATCCCAAGAATATGCCCACATTCTCCCAAGTCCTTCATATCAAATTGTTTGGACAACCATACCCTTACATCTGATAATACTTTGACATTGTTGCCAATGAGAAAAATATCATCTACGTATAGTACAAGAAATATCACCATATTTCCGTCACTCTTCTTATCCAAACACTGAATAAATTCATAAGATTGGATCACTTCATTAAATCGGATGTTCCAAGATCTTGAAGCTTGCTTTAGTCCATAAATAGACCGATTGAGCTTACATACGAGATACTCTTTGCCCTTTGCAATGAAACCCTCTGGTTGCTTCATATGGATGTTTTCTTCAAGACTTCCATTAAGGAAAGCTGTCTTGACATCCATTTTCCAAATCTAATAATTCATATGAGTAGCAATAGATAAAAGAAACCGGATAGAGTTAAGCATGACTACCGGTGAAAAGGTTTCCTCATAATCAATTCTCTCTTTCTGAGTATACCCTTTTGCAACAAGCCTCGCTTTAAAGGTTTCCGCCTTCCCATCTGCCCCTCTTTTCCTTTTGTAGATCCACTTACATCCAATGGCTTTTACACCATTTCATGGTTCTACCAGCTCTCAGACTTTATTAGAATACATAGATTCTATTTCAGAGTTCATTGCACTTTGCCAAGATGCTGCATCTTTATCTTGGAGTGCTTCATCATATGTCGAGGGATCAGGTTCATGTGCACTAGGGATCAAGTCCGAAGACTTTCCTAAAAATATGAATCTATCAGGTTGCCTAACAACCCTCCCACTACGATGATGCACTACATATAATTGTTTATCATTTGTGACATGTGTTACAGTTTCTTGTGATATCTCATCTTGTACTGTTGGTACTAGATTAGACGTGTCCTCTCTTATTTCTTCAAGAACAATTTTACTCATGGGCTTGTGGTTCATTACATAGTCCTCTTCTAAAAATCGGGCATTGGTGCTAACAATGACCTTCTAATCTTTAGGACTATAAAATAAACCTCCTTTTGTTCCTTTAGGATAACCCACAAACAAGCGAACTTCTGTTCATGATTCCAACTTATTAGTGTCTCCCTTCAGCACATGTGCTGGACTACCCCAAATCCGAATATGTTTCAGACTAGGCTTACGCTCATTTCATAATTCTGTGGGAGTAGAGGACACTGACTTAAAAGGTACCAAGTTCAGAATGTACACTATCGTTTCTAGAGCATATCCCCAAAACAAATTTGATAATTCTAAATAACTCATCATAGATCTAACCATTTCCATAAGAGTTCTATTCCTTCGTTCCACCACACCATTCTATTGGGGTGTACCAGATTCAGATAATTGGGATTGAATCCTAGCCTCTGATAAGTAATTCCTAAACTCTCCTGAGAGGTACTCGCCACCACGATCAAGCCATAGTGTCTTGATACTTTTACCATAACGCTTCTCCACATTAGCCTTGTACTCTTTGAACTTATCAAAGTACTCAGACTTGTGGCGCATCAAGTAAATGTACCCATATCTCGAATAGTCGTCTATAAAAAAAACAAAATATTCGAAACCACCTCTTGCTTGGATAGTCATAAGTCCACAAAAATCAGAATGAACCAATTCCAACACATCTTTGGCTCTATACCCCTTTGCCTTAAAAGGTCTCTTGGTCATTTTCCCTTCCAAGCAAGACTCGTAGGTTGGAAATTTTTCTACCACCAATGAACCCAAAACTCCATCAGCTATTAGCCTTTGAATCCTACTTAAGTTAATATGACCAAGCCTTAGATGCCAAAGTTATGTTTGGTTCATTTTTGAAGGTTGCTTTATCTTATTAGAATTAGAAGATGTGTTATTAATTTCCGTTTGTTGTATCATGGGAGTTATTGGATTTAGAGTATACAAATTGCCAACCATCGTACCATAACAGATAACTACCCTATTTTTCTTAACAACCACTTTGTCATCAAAAGAAATAGAATATTCATTCATAAATGGGGAGAGGGAGGAAAGTCAAGCAATTGGGAAACAACAATAAAGGCAGATAATATAGAGAAAGATTGAGGAATGCGTCGATTCAAGGGTACGTTAAAATATTGACTACGGCGATGAAGAAAGGGTGGAGAGGAAGCCGGAAGCCTGATAGTGCCTGTTCCCAAAAGACAGTGACACTCCCTGGAGGAGGAAGATGTGGGCAGTCCTTTGGAGAAGGAAGGACCAAATAGGCGGGGAATCCATAATCCAAGCGCATCACATAAACTTCTGACTCATTGGCACTGGAAGAGCAATGGGTGAACCACTCAAGTGAGGAAGAAGAAGAGGCCATCATGAACAGAGGATCAGGAGGAGAGGAAGAATCGAGAATGGAATAGAGAAAGAAGGAATGTTGCAGAGGAGGAAGACGATAGGATGAACCTTGGATTCATCTCTAAAACCCTCAATGCGATTATCGAGAAGGGTAAACAGCGGATAGGGAAAAAGGCAAGAACAAAAAAATCAACAGTGAACCAGTAGATACATAGGTAAAATGTTTGGTATACCAAAATAGGTACACCTGTACTAATAACCACGAGGGCGACATTCTCGAAGTACAAGTTCAAACTGAAAAAGTTGCAAGATCCCAAGGGAAGGTATGATCTGTTGGGTTTTTCGGGCCGCGAAAACCGCTTTTTCACGTCGCGGAAACCCCTAAGCTCCCTAGCAAACGGATCCGTGCGAAGAGTATAGAACAAAATTTTTACATGTACGAGTTTACTAACTAGATCTACTCTTAGGTCTATATGTTTAGAAAATTACCCTTGATGCGTGCCCTTTTCGAATCCCGCTCGTCTAAGGAAGTGCCGGATCTCAAGATTATCAACGTAGATAATCCTCTAGAAGTATCCACACGAACAAGATGTGTTCTCTAACACACAAGGATGGAGAAGAGAACACCACAAGTGTGCTAGCACTTCTTGATGCTCTCGGATGGGATTGGAAGAAGAAGAAAGGAAAAGAAGAGAACACACTCCTCTAAAAAATCTCTATGTGACTTTCACTAACCTTTCTTCTTGGATTAGACTCACTCTCCTTTCTTCTCCCTTGCTTGAAACCCACGACCAAGAGAAGAGAAGGAGCAAAAAGAGAGCTTGAGGAAGAAGATGATGTGAATGTGAGTGAATGAAAAATTCATTCTCATTCAAAACCAAAAAGGTAACCCCCATTCTCATTAAATGTGGCCATTAAAGAGAATAGATTTGTAACCCCCATGAGGTGGCACACTTTGATGATGTGGCACATCATCATTAGTCCTCCTAATGCCAAATCACTAATGATGTGGCAAATAGTCAAGTCAAACTTGACTCTTCCTCTTCTTCTCAAGTCAAGTCAAACTTGACTTAATCTCTCTCATGGTTGATCTAATCCAACCATTTAATTCAAGCCAATTTAATATAATGAATCTAATTCATTTAATTAAATTGATTCAATGAGTCATAATCTAAATTAGACTCATTGAACACATGAATCAACTTGAGTCCAACTCAATTAGCCCAATTAGGATTACTCTTAATCCAATTTGATTTATCACATGAATCTAATCCTCTTGGTTCATCATATGAACCTAATCTCCATTCACTTGTTCTTTGTGTGTGACCCAATAGGTTCTTGTAACGTTGGCAATGCCCCTAAACCCATTTAGGACCATAAGTAATGAGCGGTATCTAGCAATACATCATTACTACCCAAATTACAAGAATGTTGAGATCCAACATCACCTTGTGACTACTAATTGTGACTCCTCACAATATATGACAAGTGTCTTTCTATCCTAGACATCTAGATTGGTCAATGTGAGGCATAGACCGTGTCATCCTCTAACCAATCTAAATCTTGAACTCCAAGTAGACTCACTAAATCGAATGAGCTCAATATCTCATATTGACTCATTTGGGCATGGCCATGCACTTCGTGGTCTCACTCTATCAAGAATATCGATGTCGCTTCCGTCATATAGGAGGGATAGATCCCATCTACATCACTCACATCCCTCTGCATAATTCGTTACATACCCAGTAATCGCCTTTATAGTCCACCCAGTTACGGGTGACGTTTGACGAAACCAAAATACATAACTCCTTATGTAGGGATCCATGGTGACTTCAGGTCCAAGGACTAGTAGTCATACTAATAGCCACATGAGAAAGTATATAACACTCATATAACAATCCATGATACTTTCTCATGGCGGGTCATTCAGTATACATTCTCCAATGCATACACATGTGTCAACTTGATATCTCTATATCCATAACTTGTGAGATCAAGTCATCGAGTTGACCTACATGCTAGTCTTATTGCATTAACATTGTCCCTGAATGTTAATACTCGACTAGGAATGATTTAGAGTAGTGTTCCCTATATCATCTCACTATCGGTTCAACTAACCGATTGATATAGGTGAGAACCCTCTACTCAAGGACGTTATTATACTTAGTTTATTTGGCACCAATACAAATAAGTATAATAACCAAAACAAAAATGCCTTTATTTATATAAGAATATGATACAAAGAGTCTATAATACAATCATCAAATGATTGGCTCTAGGGCTCTAACTAACATGATTAATCTTTTGAAATCCCCCTTTTTTTTAAAAAAAAAATCTAACCTGGGGAAGCTCTGATTCATCTAGCGTATAAAATAAAAAGCAGATAAATATGTTCAGTAAGGTTGGCCGAGAATAGGCTCACCATGTCACCACAGGCCGAGCAGAATAAAGCAGTTAAATGACTAAGCTCCCATGAAATACATGCGTCTAACTCGTCCGGCTGGACAGGCCGAGTCAATAAGCTCACCCTGTCATTATATACCGGATGAGAAGTAACCAACTTTTGATGATGAGGGAAGTCGGGATGATTCCGCCCGGCTCTCATGTACAAAGAGGATAACTAGTGTCAAGGAGAAAAATATATGTAAGTGCACGAGGTTACTATATAGTGAATATACCCTGCCCCTCATAGGGTGACCAAATACACGAAAAGAAGAAAAACATATATGTATATGTATATATATATATATATATATATATAGTCGACTGAGATATTAATTAACATATGTATAAGCACACAATTATTTGTTCGATCTCCATAAACATATACGTGAAAAAGATGAACAAATATTCAGAAAAAAAAATTAATTAAAGGAAAGTAAAGTGAGTTATATCAAATCCAAAAGAAAAGTTAGCGTGGGTTCATCATAGAGAGAGGGTCCGCGGAAAGATAGAATTACAATATGTTTACAACCACAGCAGCTGGGGAAACAAGCCAGGAGGATGATCCTTTAGTAATTTCCTCCGATCAGGAAAGCTAGAGGGAGGGTCGGACACCAATACTTTTAATTCCTTTAGCTCCCCAATCAAGCGCATAATTCATAGTCTGTATAAGAGAATCAGAAATGGGAACGAGGAAAGTAGAAGATTTAAGATACTCCTCCTTCCTCGTCTCAAAGCGGGCATCCTCACCAACTTTATAATATGCCAATTCTTCCTGAGAAGCCCTCAGAGCAGCCTCTTTAAGGTTTAAAGTAGATAATTGTTCAGCCAATGTGGTGGCATGGGTGACCTTTAATGACTGTAGTTGGGAGGATAATTGAGCAATTTCAGAGGTGTACTTCTCCAACTTGGAAGAGAGCTCATCACCACAGGCATTGGCTATTAGCAACTGAGACTGAAGACTCTCCACATCATCCTTGTACTGGTGGGATTGCTCAGTCTCAACTTCAAGTGATTGGCGGGTCTCTTCCAATTGGGCAAACAAATTCTTTATCTTTTCAGCCACCTGGTCGGGAGTTAACTCTGAGACCTGTTTCTTTAGCGCCACATTTTCTTAGATTAAGGTGTGTAGCAGATGGGTTACGCTCATGTTATATATCCAGTGCTGTAGAATAATGAGCATTAAGAGAACACTTAAGAAAATATGACTGTAAGGGGAAATAAGGGTACCTTCGTCTCCTCAAGAGAGAATTTATCAGCCACTTAGGAGCGATCGATTCTTTCAACTGATTGGCGCACCTCCTCCCTAGCTGTAGTGAAAGACCCTCCCAAGTGTATAGGTAGAGTGGAAGTAAGGGAAGAAGTGGAAGACAAAGTAGTCTGAATCGAAGGGGGACAGAAAATAAGGTATGGTGAGTTGTGGGGAGGCAAGGCCATTTGTTTAGGAAGATTTATAAAAACGGCAGGTGAAGAACTACCACTGGGAATAGGTATGGTTGCAGAGGAAGAAGGAACAAGAGTAGGATAAAGGGCCAAGAGAGGAAGATCAGGAGAAGGAGGAGCAACATCTACGGGGGGAAGGTCTTCAGAATGGGAAATAAATTTTTGTTTTGGAGACGGAGCAAGGGTTAGTTTACATTGTTGGTTGGTCCTAAAAAGATGGTACTGGTTCCACTGTACAAAAATTTTGTACAAATGTTGAACCTTACTAAACAACCTATTATGTTCTTTAGAAGTTAAATTAGGAATCGCAAATGGAACTTAACATTATTGATTCCAAATTTAGCTTATCTATTCTTGATGGTTTAGACTTGGATTGCAAGCGGAACTTAACACTATTGATTCAAATCCACATATATTATAAATTTAATTAAATATTAATTTCCAAAATTGGCTTCCAGGATTGCATGGCGAGGCACATGGCCTTCTTGAGTATGGAAGCATCCACCACCGCCTAGACAAAGCCTTTTAAGGAAAGATAATATTTAATTTCCTTATATAACTCTAGGTTTAACAAAAAAGAACAATCGAATAACAAATTCAAAAAACAAAGAAAAACACAAACACGAATTACTAATTTGAAAAACTAGATCTAATGCCTCTTGTGTTTGGAATTCATACAAAGAAAAATAACTAGCATGATGCGGAAAACAATTGTTAATTATACCTTTTCTTTGCAAGCTAATGACCTCAAGATCTTCTGCCGTATTCCTCGCCTCGCCTTGGATGTCGTGTGGGCGACGATCCTCCAAGATGAACACCACCCAAAGACTTCTTCCTCCTCCTCTAGAATTCGGCCACCAACACCACCAAGGAGCAAAAGAGAGCAAAGGGAAAAGAGAGGGAGAGAGGGGTCGACCACTTGAGGATCACCAAGTAAGAGAATAAGAATTGTTTTCTCATGAGGCCTCCTCACCCCTTCTTTTATATTACTTGCCCAAGGCAAATAAGCGAAGAATTTTTACAAAAATTAAAATCTTCCTCTAGTTTTTCCTTTTCCCTTTTATTTTTCCTTTTCTTTGCTCTTGATTGAATCAATCACCAAATCAATGATTGGCTTGATTTAATCTTGGCCGGCCCCTTGCTTGGGCACCAAGCAAGGGTGGCCAACCACTTATAGGAAGGAATAAATTTTTTTTATAAAATTTTACAAGAAGAAATTCTCTTATAAAATTTTACATGCTCTCTTTCCTAAAGTGGATGTTAAAAAGGAAAAGATTTAAAAATTAAAACCATATTTTAAATTTTAAAACTTCTCTTCTAAAAATTTCCTTTTTAACATGGTTACAAAAAAATAGAAAATTTTAAATTTAAAACTTCTCTTCCTCTTTTCTAAAACCATGAGGGTGGTTAAAAAAGGAAAGTTTTAAAACTTTTAAAACTCTCTATTAAACCATGTGACCTAATTCAAATAAGGAAAGTTTTTAAAATTAAAATCTCTCTTTAAAAACTTATAGTTTTCTACAAAGAGACGATTTTAAAAATTTAAAACACCCCTCCTATTTG
This sequence comes from Zingiber officinale, assembly GCF_018446385.1. Lineage (NCBI taxonomy): Eukaryota > Viridiplantae > Streptophyta > Magnoliopsida > Zingiberales > Zingiberaceae > Zingiber > Zingiber officinale. Next base: position 46,315,923 of record NC_056006.1, read on the forward strand.
AATTTATTATGGCCGGCCCCTACTTGCTTGGTCACCAAGCAAGAGGGCCGACCCTCTTAAGGAGATGGTGGCCGGTTATTGCTTGGTCACCAAGCAATGGGACGACCTCCTTTCTTGGTCACCAAGAAGGGTTTTTATTTGGATGGATTATAAGGCACTAATGAGGCTACGACAGGGACCTAGAGGAGAAATTGGTTTTGGCCTTTCGATGAGCTTGAGTATCCCGTGTTCATCCCGAACACACAACTCAAGTTCATTAACAATAACTCATTCCACTAGAGAGTTATTGTTGCATTACCGCACCAATCCCAAATTACATTATGGGCTCCTTCTTACCATGAGTGTGTTAGTCTCCCTGTGTTTAAGATAACGAATGTCCACTAATTAAGTAAGTTACTGATAACTCACTTAATTAATATCTAGCTCTAAGAGTAGTATCACTCAACTTCATTGTCATGTCAGATTAAGTCCACCTGCAGGGTCTAACATGGCAATCCTTATGAGCTCCTCTTGGGGGCATTCCCAACCTAGATAACTAGGACACAGTTTCCTTCTATAATCAATAACACACTATAAGTAATATCATTTCCCAACTTATCGGGCCTATTGATTTATCAAGCTAAATCTCACCCTTTGATAAGTTAAAGAAATAGATACTAAATATATATACTTGTTATTATATTAGGATTAAGAGTGAACACTTCCCAAATAACTAAGGTCTAGTTCTTTTATTAAGTCAGTATAAAAAGAACTTACCTAAAATGATCCTACTCAATACACTTAGATTGTACTAGTGTAATTTATTAGTCAAGATAAACTAATACCTAATTACACTACGACTATACCAATGGTTTGTTTCTTTCCATCTTAGTCGTGAGTAACTGTTTATAATTTATAAAGAGTTGACACCACACACCATGTTGTCTACTTTATAAATTAATTGAACAACTATATTCAACAAATAAATATAGACATTTGACCAATGTGATTCTATTATTTCAAAAATAAATGTTTATAAAAGCTAGGCTTTTAGTATACATTCTAACATACGTCTCTTCTTGGTAGGGGCTTCTTCAGGATATTTCTCCGTGGCCAACGAAGAGGCAAGTTCAACGATTGAAGGAAGATTAGGAAAACTCCCTTCTAGAGCTGCATCTTGAGAACTAGAAGCACCCTCTATACTAGGAGGGGCTTCAGGGAGAGATGGTTGATTCAATGTCGTGAGGAGTTCTTACTCCTTAGCTTTAACTATTTGCTCTGCCAGACACAATTGCTCATCAATCGTAGCTTCAAATAGAGCATCCACTACATAAAGTGAAAAATATCTTAGTTAGTAAAAAAGGATTTTAACAGATAAAGGATAACTTATTCAGAGAGCCATGAAGCCCTATTTTGACAGGGCTCAATCCGAAAAGATAGAGGAGGTCATTGTGAATCCATTTGTGAATAAACAAGCAACAACCTGATAACTTTTTTGAATAAGTAGTAAAGGAAGGATCTCTATGCAATTCCTTCACGTCAGGAAGAGAGGGAAGAGACGATTTCCAAGAAGAAGACCAATTGATGGGTTCAGGGAATTTCACAAAGAAGAAGCATGATTTCCATCCCTTGATGGAAGATGGCATCTCCTTGAAGAAGGTCATTTTGGGCCTGGATTAGAATAGGAAAACACCAAGATCTGACCTTTTAGGATAAGAAAACATAAAAAAGTTCTGAGGAGTGGGAGGAATATCAAAGAGATGAAAAAGCATGAACAGAACACAAAGATAACGGAAGACATTTGAGGCGAATTGTTACAAGGGAATATCAAAGTACTAACTTATCTCTATCAGAAAGGGGGGAATGGGAAAACGCAAATAGGCTATTATTTGATCTTTGAAGAAGGTAACGTGATTAACAGGAGGGAGATGAGGACGAGAATCAGAGTTAGGAATTACAATGCTATGGGTTTTGGGGATTTCATATAAAGCATGAAGAGCAGACCTATCAGCTTTACGAAAAATAGAGGAGGTCTGGGCGTACCAAGCAGAGAAAGACTCTTCAGCCATGGAATAATGTAAGAGTACAAGAAAAGCAACTTACTAAAGATTTGAGAAGGAGGAACAACATAGGAGGTGGGAGAAGAAAGGAGGTTGGCAGAAACTGTGGAAACCCTAATCAGTAGTATTAGCAGAGAGCTTGAGGAAGAAGATGAAGAGGTAAGAATATAAAAGGTTTAGGGTTTTTCAAAAATATTGAGTAACAAGGACCGTCATTAGATGGGAAGAACCCTCACAAGAGAAGCCATTGATTTGCCAAGGGGAGAATGCGATAGGATGTTATTGAAAGAGCATGTGAACCATTACGTCAGGAAGAAGAAATAAAAAACACATGTCAGGAATCCATGAACGAGCATTTATGATGGACATTACAGGTTTAATCATGCTTGGACTATCATCGCAATACCGTGCGCCTCTAATATTCTCTTTCCATTGAAGAACTAATCAACAACGAGGAAAGGTGGAAAAATATGTTCAATTTTCTAGGTGTAATAAAGAGAGGAATGAGGATAAAATATAGATAAATTGAGGCGAGGCCTGGCTCCAAATAGTCTGACCAAACACAAGCCCGACTGTTTTTGGAGTCCAAAAACCTAATTAAGCTCATACCCGCACAGGAGTGTACCTAAAATTCTTCGTTTAATCACTTTTAAAAGTAGTTGATCAACTGATTTTATACACATCCCTTAAACATAAGTAAAAGCTTTTGATATTACTATCGGTGATTTTACAATCATAACCTTCGAGTTCCATAAATAAATACAAAGAGTTTGGTGGAATAATAACCTAAGCAAGGTATGGAGCAACAAGCTGACTCATTATCATGTTCTTTGGGACAAAGACAAATTTTGCTCGGTATTATTACCGATACAAAAATTTATCACCCTACAGAATCTAATGAGAACCACCCGATTGTTCCTCCCATCCTAAGTGGGGATAGGTGGTAGAGTGACAACCCATATAGAGGGAAGAGGCTTGCCCTATCCTCTGACGTTTGTGGGGTTCCCCCTCACAAACATGTGATTGAAAGGTCCTTTCCGACCTAATCTGAACCAACTCAGCTTGCAGAAGATCCATCTTAGCCTTTTTCTGATCCAAAGCTCGTTGCTGTTGAGATATCAGTAAACCATATACATGAGTTTTTCTGTTTAGAGTGGCTACCTCTGAGGTATGTTGGACTCTTAGTGTTGGATCGTAAGCGTTCGATAGAGGGGGGGTGAATATCGATTAAAAAATTATCGAGAATATGCAGTAGAAAATAATAAAGCGAATGAAAGAGCGACACAAGAAGTTTTACTTGGTTCGGAGCCTGTGTCGACTCCTACTCCAAGGCCCGCACACCAGGGTGCTTTTGATGGGCAATTTACTAGCAATTTGGAATAGTTGTTTACAAATGAAGTACAAGAATGCTAATAAAAAGAAATAATATTGACAAAAAGAAGGAATTAAAGAAACAACACTTTGTTAGAATATCTTCACAGCGTCGCAGGAGCACAAGAGTGCGAATCATGAGTTGTGTTGGAGCTTCAGCCTTGACCCTCCTTATATAGGAGGTTCGAAGCGCCCAGAACCTTCAGGGCACCCTGAATATGACGTAACCGATCCGACCAGGGCGCTCCATGTGGTGAAATGACATTACGGATAAAAATTCACCTACAGGCGCCCAGATCCATTTGGGGCGCTCGAACCCTGTTTTCCTGCAGCTTCCTTCCTGCAAGAAAACGTTAGTCCGGAGGCAAATACAAGATATATATCCTGCAAAATAGAGTATTAGCACAATTTAAAATCAAACAGAATATTAATTAGATTCCGTCTCCATGAGACTGGAATCTAGTCACGATCTTGACTTAGATATCCGAAATGGATCTAAGTCGGATCGACGCATAATGTTCCCTTCTCGAGAACGCGTCCTCATAGTCACTCTCCTCCAGTGACTTACCTTCACTTACCTACCAGACGTCCGGTCAGCCCTTCGACCCGTCTGGACTTCGTGTCAGCTACCTAGTCAGCTCGTCGACCTAGCTAAGCTTTCCTGCAACATTGAGTTAGCACAATATTAACAAAATTCAAGTATAACCTAGGGTTACCTCCTAGGGTTGCCTAACTTCACTCACTAGGGCCTGACTTCACTCACCGGGACTTCCACCACCTAGCTTCACCCACTAGGGCCCGACTTCACTCACCGGGACTTCCACCACCTAGCTTCACTTACTAGGACCTGACTTCACTCACCGGGACTTCCACCGCCTAGCTTCACTCACCAGGACTTCCACTTTGCCTAGCCTTTGGTTAGGACTTACCTTTGCTAGTCATCTAGTTCTGACTAGACTTCTCTCTCCCAAACATCAAGTCCTATTTTGGTCAACCCTTGGTCATATTGTCAAATATCGAAACCCTAGAGGTTAATTGCACCAACAATCTCCTCCTTTTTGATGTTTGACAATTTTAGGCTTGAGTCTTTTAAGGGCTAATTCTCAATATTTCAGAAATTCGAAAAAGTTTGAGTCTTTTAAGAGTTAATTCTCAAGATTTGAGAAATTCGAAAAAGTTTGAGAGTAGGTTAGGAACTTAACTTAAGATTTTTCTAACTTAAGATATCACTCTCCCCCTTTGGCACACATCAAAAGGATATGAACTTAAGGGTTAGTTTCTATTAGGTTTTGCACCAATAATGTGCGAAAATTTTTTTGAAAGTGAGTTTTCGAAGTGACAAAAGTGACTTTTGAAAGTTTAAATTACTTTTTGATAGTGTATTTTCAAAATATTTTCAGAAAAATTTGTAAAGCAAAGAGTAATTTTGTAAAATATTATGAAAATAATTTTTCAAACTTAATATCAAAGATTTACAAAAGTAATTTTTAAAGAGTACTTTTAGTCTTTCAATCATGGCTCCCCCTTAACTTGACACATTCTTAGGACTTCTTGTTAACCACAAGTAAAAATTCCTATGTGTCAAGGGGGGTTGATCCAAATTAAAAGACCACAAAGTTTGAAGGTGAGTTTTCAAAACATTTTTTAAAAAAATTTGAAAGTGATTGTGCACCAAAACCTTTTAAGAAGACCTTGTCAACTTAAGTTTTAAAATGTTTACTAAGTAACACAATATTTTTTCAAAATATGTTAAGTCGTAATGATTTTTTAAAAACATAGAGTTTTTTTTATATATAAACTAAATTTGTAAAATAGTTTTCAACAATGATTTAAAAAGTTTTGAAAATATTTTCAAAATATTTTTCAAATAAAGTGTGAGAAGGTTATTCAGAATATTTTCGTATTTATAGATTTTTCAAATATCTTTAGAAAAATAATTTTTCAAAAGATTTTATAAACACAATTCTCAAGAACACCTCCCCTGACGTCAATACTCCCCCTGAAGTCAACACTCGGGTTTAGGTACCTAAGTGTTCAAGGGGATTTAGGGTTAGCAATATTTTCCTACATAATTATCTCTATATACTTAGTATAATTGGTCATTTATTAACCAACTAGTCTAAAAGATAATTAATTTTATATTTAGGTGTACTAAAATAATTTGTTACTAATTTAATAGCTTAAATTTAATTGATTGAGTTAATATTTAATTCAATCAAGTTTTAAGTAGGATTAATTAAGTTGGTAGTCAGTACTAATTCGAAGTGGAATAAATTAGAAGATTAATTAATCTGCTATTTTTTTTTAAAAAAATAAGATTATGAATTGAGTAAATTAAATAAGTTGTTAATTTCAAATTATTAAATCACATTTAAGTAAAATAGACTTAGAATTAATTTTAATTTTAATTTCAATTTAAATTTAAATCTCAATTTTAATTTAACTTTAAGTTTGGGTTTAGTTTAAGTTTAATTTAATGAAAATTTTAAAGTTTAATTTTAATTTTAAATTTAAGTTTTATTTTAAGTTTAAATCTTAAGTTTAAAGTTTAGTTTTTAACTTAATTTAAGTTTTAAGTTTTACCAAATTTAACTAGTTTAATTTAGTTTAGTAAATTTTGGATTTAATTTAATCAGTATTAATTTAATTATATTTTTAGTTGAGTTTATTTTAAAATTGATTTTTAATTATAGTTATAGTTTTAATTAAGTTAGTTAAAAATAATTTTTAAAATAGTTTTTAAGTTAACTAAAGAAAATTTTTAAAATACTTTTTAAGTTAAGTCTTAACATAATTTTTAGGTTAAAAAGACATAAAATAATTTTAAGTTTAAAAAGATTTAAAATAATTTTTAGTTTAAAAAAAAATTAGGATACTTTTAAGTTTAAAATAATTTTTATAATAATTTTTTAAGTTAAATTAATTTCTAAAAGAATTTTTAAGTTAAATTAATTTTTAAAATAATTTTTAAGATAAATTAATTTTTAAAATGATTTTTAAGTTAAATAAATTTTTAATATAATTTTTAAGTTAAATAAATTTCTAAAATAATTTTTATGTTAAAATAATTTTTAAGTTAATTTTTAAACTGATTTTTGAAATAATCTTTATGATAATTTTTAAAACAAATTTTTGATATAATTTTAATATAATTTTTAAGTTAAATTAATTTTTAAGTTAAAAGAAATTTTTAATTAAAATAAAATTTAAAAATAATTTTTAATTTAAATTAATTTTTAAGTTAAAATAATTTCTAATTTCAAATAAAATGTTAAAATAATTTTTAATTTAAATTAATTTTCAAGATAATTAATATGATTTTAAAATAATTTTTAAAAGATTTTAAAAGAAATTTTTGAAAATAATTTTTAAAACAATTTAATTAAAGGATTTTCAAAATAATTTTTAAATAATTTTTAAAAGAGTTTTTAAAAGAATTTTTAAAATGAATTTAAAAAGACTTTTAAAGTGATTTTTAGAAGAATTTTTTAAATTGATTTATAAAAAAATTATACTTTAAGGAATTTTTATAATTATTTTCAAAAGAATATTTAAAATAATTTTTTTAAATATTTTAAAAATATTTTTTAAAGAGATTTAAAATAATTTTTAAAGAATTTTTGAAGATTTTTTAAAATAATTTTTAAAGAATTTTTAAAATAATTTTTTAAATAGTCTTTAAAATATTTTTTTTAAAGAATTTTAAAATAATTTAAGAAAATTTTGAAATAATTTTTAAATTATATTTAAATCGGTTTGAAAATAATTATTAAAATAAATTTTAAAACATTTTTAAATAGTTTTTTACAAAATAATTTTAAAATGAATTTTTAAAAGAATTTTAAATAGTTTTGATTAAATAATTTTTAACATAATTTTTAAATAGTTTTTTTAAATAATTTTAAAAGAAATTTTAAAAGTTTTTTTAAAATGATTTTTAATAGTTTTTTAAAATGAATTTTAAATAATTTTAAAAATAATTGTTAAATAATTTTTAAAAGAATTTTTAGAGTGATTTTTAACAGAATTTTAAAATGAATTTTAAAAAAATGATTTTTAAAGGAATTTGAAAAATTATTTTTAAAAGAATTTTTTAAATATTTTTTAAATAATTTTTAAACAGTTAATAAATAATTTTTAAAAAGTTTTAAAATAATTTTTAATGAATTTTCGAATCAATTTTTAAAGATTTTTTAAAATAATTTTTAAAATTGTATTTAAACTATTTTTTAAAAAATATTTTTAAATAATTGAAAATAATTTTTAAATAATTTTTAAATGATTTTTTTATATGTTTTAAAATAATTTTAAATAGTTTTTTAAAAATAATTTGAAAAGAATTTTTAAAAGATTTCAAAGGAATTTTTAAGAGAATTTGAAATAGTTTTTTTTAAATATTTTTTAATATAATTTTTATATAGTTTTTTAAAATAATTTTATAAAATTTTAAAAGTATTTTTAAAATGATTTTTAAATAATTTTCAAAATGATTTTAAAAAGAATTTTTAAAATGATTTTTAGAAGAATACTTTAAAGTGATTTTCAAAAAATGTTTTTAATGGAATTTTTAAAAGAATTTTTGAAATACTTTTTAAAGAATTTTAAAATAATTTTTAAAGAGTTTTAAAATAATTTTTAGAGAATTTTTAAAATAATTTTTAAAGATTTTTTGATATAATTTTTGAAGAATTTTTAAAATAGTCTTAAAAATAATTTTTAAAGAATATTTAAATAGTTTTTAAAATAATTTTTAAATGACTTTTAAATAGTTTTATTTTAAAATAATTTTGAAAGAATTTTTAAAATATTTTAAAGGAATTTTTAAAAGAATTTCTAAAATAATTTTAAATAGTTTTTTTTTAAATTAATTTTTAAAATAATCTTTAACATAATTTGTAAAAGATTTTTTAATAGTTTTTTTTAAAAAATAATTTGAAAAGAATTTGAAATGATTGTTAAATAATTTTTAAAAGAACATCATAAAGTTTTAGTCCTCCTTTACAAGGATTCGAATTTAAGTAGGAAAGGAAAGTCATACTAAGGTCAGCTGAGGGAATAGATCAGGAGGCTTGTCTTCCATAAGTTTGTGACGATTTAGGAAGTTGGGAGGGGGATCGCGAGATAAGTAGTTTTCCTCTCGCAATTGTTGAATCGACCCTTTAGCTCCCACAGTAAAGGCTGCTAAGATTGACTTCACGATCGACCTATTGAATTCAGGAGATTCAATCATGATGGTGGCTCATTCCTTATAACGAGTATATTCGTTCGCCTTGTAGACCACCAGAGCCGTTTGGGAAGTCTTCAGTTCATTTTCTTTAACAGAAACCTCAGTTTTAACTGAATTAATGGAGGTGTTCAAGGAAGTTATTTCATCTTCCTTTAGCTGCAGGACTTTTAGTTTTTCAGCCAATTCCGCTTCATAATCAGCCTTTAGTTCACCCATTTTGGAAGTTAATTCTTGGTTAAGATTTGTACCTGATTTGAATTGTGCTTGAAGACTTTCAATCTAAGCTTCAAGTTGTTTCTTGGCAGCAGCGGAAAATACGGCAGAAGATAACTCAGTAACTTGTTGTCTCAGCTTATCATTCTCTGATCTCAGCTTCTTGTTCTCGTTGTATAAATTGTGCATCAACCGAGATAAGCCCATGTTTTCTATCCATCGCTAGAAATATAATAAAGGACCATGAGCTAATCACTAAGAAATAGGAAGTAGACGTTAATAGATATACCTAATTCTCATTATGGGAGAAACGATCAATTGTTTCAAGAGTGGTGAGTTCTTCAAAAATGGGACGAACTTCATCCCAAGCGCTGGTGAAGGAACCTCCTAGCAATATGGGAAGGACAGGAATAGTAGAAGAACCAGCAGAGAAGGAGGAAGTAGGAATAGATGGAGGAGCAAAGACTAAATAAGAAGAAGGTGAGGAGGGTAAAGATCCGGACGCTGGAATAGACAATGGAAAGGTGAAAGAGACATCGGCAGAAGCATTGACATTGGAAAAAGGTGAGGCAAGAAAACTAAGAGAAAGGTAAAGTTCAGCCAGTGTAGGCTCATCAGAAGGAAGGTCAGCAGGAACAAAACCTTCTGAAACCAGTTCGTCAACAGGAAGGATAAGCCTCCTTTTTTGACGGAGGAACCCTGGTAAGTTTGCGCCCCGGACGCTTACCAGTAGCAATTTCAGTTATCGATTTACTTGGGCTACTCGGAGACATGAGTTCAATGATAGGAAGAGGGGCAGATGATGAGATAGTAGCAGCCACTGGAGAAGCAACATCGGGTAAAGAAACAGCAGGGATTTCTGCAGGAAGACCTCCAGAAGCCTCAAGAAATCCCGAAGAGCTGGGTGCTTCAACTAAAGGAGTCAGTTCTTCGGTTAAAGGCAGAGGAGTAATAGCAGCCAGAAGCTCTTTTTCTTTGGCATGAATTGCGTCCTCCTCCAGACGCAGTTCTTCATCAATCAAAGCGTCATGAAAGCTCTCCACTACATAGAAAAGAAAAATCGTTTAGTTAGTTGAAATCAACAAGGAAGAAACAAGGTTTTACCTAAAGAGCCTTGTGTATCAGGTTTGACGGGGCTTAGGCCAAATAGGTATAGAAGATCTATTCTCAGCCACTTGGGAATAGAAAGTCGACGATTTAACAACTTTTCACAATAAATAGGAAAAGTAGGATGAAGATGGAACTCTCTGACATCAGGCAAAGAGGGTACGGAGGATTTCCAAGCATAAGACCAAGGAATGGGTCCGGGAAACTTTATGAAGAAGAAGCGAGATTTCTAAGCTTTAAGAGACGAGGGCATATCCTCAAAAAGAACCATTTTAGTTCGTGATTGGAATAAGAAAACACCAGGTTCCGATCATTTGGGATAAGAAAACATGAAGAAGTTTTGAGGAGTAGGAGGAATATCTAGCAAACGAAACAGCATGTAAGCACCACATAGATAACGAAAGGCATTAGGGGCAAACTGTTGCAGTGGAATATCAAAATACTGGCTTATTTCGATCAGGAAAGGAGGAATGGGAAGCGATAAACCTCCTATCAACTGATGTTTGAAAAAGGTCACACAATTAGTAGGGGGACGATGAGGACGATCACCTGGTTTTGGGATTAATATGCTATACTCCCGAGAAATTTCATATTGATAACGGATGTTAAGTCTAGCACTTTTATCAAAGGAAGAAGACTTGTGGACATACCAAGGAGCAATTGCTTCCTCATCCATAGACAAGAGTAAAGGCTAGCAAAACAACAGATTACTTACTGAAAGCAAGAAAGGAGATCGCCGAGAAACGATGAACACGAAGTTTGGTTGAAAACTGCAGTAAGAAAAGAACGCTAAGGTAAGAAAAGAAGGGACAAAGTCGAAAATAAGACAAAGGGTTTAGGGTTTGAAAAACACACAGCTGTCGTCAGATCAAAACATTTTTATCTTAGTAGACGCTGAGGATCACAGGAAAAAGGCAAAGGCTAACATGACGTGGCAGCAAGAGAAAGTATGTGTCATATAATCATAAAGAAACATTTATACTGGATGCGACAGATCGGATCACGCTGGAGTTGGTAGGACCTCGATGTACACTTCCAACATTCTCTTATCCGAGGTAGAGCCAATCACCAATCAGGAAGTTTTGAAAGAAGACATAATTAACTAGGCGTAATAAAGGAAGAGAGACTGAGTTTGGCTAAGCCTAGGCTAAGGACAAGAAAATTTAAGGAGAGCGATTTATGCACATAACAGATTTTAAATCAATATCATTATAAGGTGAAAACCGGCATTAATCATGATAATTTTATTTATATCGGCCGACATAACTTTGGCTATGTTAGACAAGTATAATATTGGTTTAAATCACATTGTTTATTATGGATAAGCTAATATCGGTCAGTATAACGTTAGCTATAATAGAGTACTCCAATGATCAAGATAACCTTGGTCGTGGTAAATGATAAATATTTGTCGAGATAACAAAACTTAGGATATACGAAGGGGTAATGAGCACAACATCACATTTATTCTTATGAATTAGAAGGATTCAATAGAGTCACTCGATTCCATACAAAAGATTGATTGTTACACGTAAAGTTTGATTAAATATATAGCATTACATTTTCTTCTCAAAACATCAAACCTCAAATAGATAACAAAGATTACAAACATAAGCTCTTGAGATGCTTAGAAAATTTTAGTCCCACTGGAGTCAAACTTACCATGGAGCAGAAGTGGAAACATTTTACCTAGCGCAGAGGAAGCTCGTCTAAGCTTGTCAAGGCGCAGAAGTGGCAATATTTTGCCCGGGACGAAGAAAATTATGAAGCAGAAAGATTCAAGGGAAAGGGGAAGGGGATGGATCTAGTCAAGCCATGGTGCAAAGGTGACTAAAAGAGTCGCTCCCCTCCTCAAGCCCTGGAGTTCTGCAACTAGAGCCACCAAGTTTAGCCCGTCGGTAACATGTGCTGTGCCCTTCTTGCGACATCCATGGGGTATTTAGTTGGCACTCCATGAGTAACGAAAACTTCTTTGAAGTTTCTTGAGCCTTCAGAACATTGACACCTTCGGATGAAAATTCTAGACTTTGAGAAACTTCATCTCTTGAGATAGTTCCTCGAACCCTAGAGTTAGCCGAAGAAAAAACTTGAATAAACTCACATATAGATCTCGCCTTGTCCAACAAAAGTCGCCCCCAAAGAGGGGGATCCAAGGTCATACTCTTAGCAGGAAAGATCAGTAGGGAAGGAAAAGAACTGAGGTAGGCGATGAACGAAGAGAAGGATGCAACCCTATTTAAAAGACTAAGGGACCAAAGGAATCACTATACTAAGGTTCACGGGATCACTGTACACTGAGCCACAAGATAGCTACATAAAATTTGTAATGTCACTTCAATATCTGTGGCAGAGTCACGGGTAGGAAAAAACAAAATCAGACTTGTGTCTAGTAAGTCGTCTACACCTCCTTTGACTAGACTTGAAGGGAAGGCTAGTGATATGGGTTAGGTTTCATGGGTCCTCGATAAGGAAGGGAAAAGGAGATAACCAAACGGAGAAGATAGGTCAATATTGGCCGGGATATACTTCCGAGTAAGTAGGCCAATACCGGCCGAGATATGCCTCCAAGGAGGAAGACCTATATCGATCAGCATAGGCCTTAAAGGAAGCAGGCCAATATCGGTCGGGATATGCTTCCGAGTGATTAGATGGGTGTCGACCGAGATATACCTCTAAGGGGGTAGGCCAATATCGGCCGGGATATACTTCCGAGTGATTAGATCGGTGTCAACCAAGATATACCTCTAAGGGGGTAGGCTAATATCGGCCAGGATATACTTCCGAATAAGTAGGCCAATACCGGCCGAGATATGGCTGCAAGGAGGAAGACCTATATCGATCAGCATATGCCTCAAAGGAAGCAGGCCAATATCGACCAGGATAAACTGCCAAGCGGGTAGACTAATATCAATCGAAACATACCTTTAAGAATGAAGGTCAATACCGACCGGTTTGCTTAATATCTTGAAATTATATTTGATAAAACATGGCCCAGGGCTAGCTAGAATAATAAACATAAAGGAGCCCGGACAAGCATTGCCCCAGAAGCCTCATGAGAGGTAATAATAATTGATTAAGCCTAACTAGGCCCAGTTTCGACTGATATGAGGAACATTGGTATATTAAGCCATTTATGATATAGCAAAGACAGGAGGGGCAAGTAGGAACGATAGAAACACTTTAAAGGACCTGTGAAACAGGATAGAAGTAAATATTTTAAATAAAATAGTTAATGAAGATATTGGCAGTATATGATTGTATAACAGGTGTTATATATACTTTGGCAGGAAATGTATTTTCAGACTATTTTACATGTACTAGACGACAAAGAAGGTACATCTGGGATACAAAAAAGATTCCTTAAAAGTCATTTACCACAAGTACATAGCTTACTTCATCTCATAACAAACACTAACAAACCGGGGTCCACTTCATGACTACGGAGGTTATATGAAGTGGTATAAAAAGAGGAAACTTCTCCGTTGGCTAGGTAAGTGCACATCATTGCGCACATTCATAACCCTAATTGCTTAACTACTGTTCATCTTCTTCCTCCTTCTTCCACATCAAGAGAGATCACTGACTTGAGCGTCGGAGGGCCTAGCCAGGGATTCCCACCCCGGTCTTAGGTCACTGACGGTAGTGTTGGTTGGTCTCTTGTACGCAGGAAGCCTTGGGAGTTTGAAATCCGGCGTTCTTCGATCGGATCTCTTCATCGCCATTGGTATCTTGCATCGAGAGGATATTCTGGGGGCTTCATCTTCTTGGATCCGCTTTGGGTTTCTCGGATCAGCGTTCCATAGGCATTATTCTCCATCAGCAGTGGGTTTTTTCTCCCGGATCTCCGTCTTGTCAAGCTTCTCAGACATGATCAATTTCGATTTAGTGTTTAGATCTTGTGCTTCTATTGAGGTCTCTGTAGTTAAACCTAGGGTTACTGTAAGAATTTTAATTATCCAATTTCTTTGGAAGGCTTTGTCTAGGAAGTGGTGGATGATCCCATACCCAAGAAAGCCGAGTGTTTCGCCATGTTTAACCTGGAAGCCAATCCTTGAAATAGATATGTAATCAAATTGTGTAACATGCAATGAACTTAGATTAATAATGTTAAGTATCATTTGCAATCTAAGTTTTAACTACTGAAAACACATGAGTTGATCTTGAAGTAAAAAATGTTAAGTTCTGTTTCCAATTCAAGTTTAACTCATGAAGAACACATAGGTTGTTAGGAAAGTTTTGTGCTTGTACAAATTTTTATACAGGGGAAGCAGAACGAAATTCTGAGTAGCGACCAATAAGTGGTATCAGAGCGAGTTTTCTGCCTCTGTGTGTTTGGTTTTCAGTTAAATTATGCATGGTTCATACATAAATTTAGGCAGGATAATAGTAGGATGTGCAAATAGATTAACTCTGTGGTTGCAAGCATCCTAGTTTCAACTATTATGGCCCTATTGTGTTTGTCTGTGATTGGACCCTCGAGCATGTTGAGGGCATTTTATGTGTGTGCATGATTGTAATTATTAAATACAGTAGAAGCTGTATTAGTTTTAGGTTTTTACATTCTATTCGATCTAGATTACATGTACATTCCCTTGTGGAATATAGGATCGATAAATGTAAAATTTTATTTTGTTTCGTCTCATCTCCTTACTATGCATGGTTCTATCTTGAGGACTAGAGGCGCAGCGGAAAAGGAAGTAAGATTGACGCGACGACATGACCCGATTGTGGCGGGTAAGGTTGGTGGCACATTGAGGACAACTATGGATGAGGCCATAATAGTTGGAAAATTATTTTTCATATTTATTGCCTTTTATGCTGTCTATATATGCTGTGTGTATATGTATGTTAGAATTCTTCGTTTTAAATAATTAAGTGAGAGAGGAATTATTTAAATTCCACGGTCTCCATTACTGGTTTATAAGTGATGCATTCAAACTTGTGCGTTGGTTTTGAATGTCTTCCTCCACATCGGATGAGTTTATTTGCGGATCACTAGATCAAGCTTCCTTTATGGATGATTATAGGAAATTATTTAGGTTTGTGTGATCTTCTCCATCTGAAGGGGCACAATCCTATTTAATGGACTAAGTATCAAGCAATGGTATATAATTAGGCGCATTTAATAGTATCGTCCCCATCGGAGTCACTGCTATTATTTGTGTGACCGAAGAAAAATAAACTATTAATTTTATTTGTCATAAAGTTAGGTTGACAAGATAATAAAATTAATAGGTAAAACCCCTCTTACAAATGTTTGAATTTGTATACGTCCACACTATCGTGGCATACAAAATTCACGGTATTTTAAGGTATTGATCAATTTAAATGATATTTTTTAAGGAATCAATATTATTTTAAATTCTAAAGTTTTGACCAAATATTTTGTGATTCTTAGGATTTCAAATGACTTTCAATTCTCTTGCTATTATATTGAAAGAAAAGAAACTTACCGATCCTAATTACATTAATTGGAAACAAAACTTGGACATTGTCTTAACTACTGAAGGGTACAAGTTCGTACTTCTTGAGTTCTGTCCTTGTATGCCTGAAAGCGATTCTAGTGAAGAGGAGATTGAAAGGCATAGGAAATGGGTTAAGGTAGATGAGATGGCGCGGTGTTACATTTTGACTTCTATGTCAAATGTGTTACAACATCAACATCAGGCCCTACCCACTGCCTATGACATGATGCTCAATCTCAAGGAGCTCTTTGGACACTAGAATCGGGCTGCTAGGCAAGAGGCCATGTGAAACTTAATGACGACCATTATGTTGGGGTTGCAAGGTTGCAAACATAGTCCCATATTGGAAACACATGGGAAAGATCATGGGTTTATAAGAGAAAAGATATCTTCATTGGCATGAGGCGTTTTAGGTAGAGCCCAAGAGCAAAACCATGAGGGCTTAGGCCCAAAGTGGACAATATCATGCCATTGTGGAGATATCTAAATTATTTTCAATCCTACAATTGGTATCAGAGCCTAGACTGCCAGAAGGTTTAACTACCGACTGTGCACAAGAGCTATGGTCTGATTGAGCCATGTGGGTACAATATTGACCTCGAACAAAGAAAGTGGGGGCTCCTATGTTTGGATCAAGAGGACCAGACACTAGGCAGGAAGTCCTAGTTGCGACTAGGCATGGAAGTCCTAGTAGGTCTGGTGGACTGAGGGGCAGGAAGACCTGGTGGGTCGAGGATCGGACGTGGGAAGCCTATGGTCCTTTGTTTGAGGGGGTGGGGGGGGGAGATTGTTGGGGGTGCAAGGTTGCAAACATAGTCCCATATTGGAAACACATGGGAAAGATCATGGGTTTATAAGAGAAAAGATATCTCAATTGGCATGAGGCCTTTTGGGGAGAGCCCAAAAGCAAAGCCATGAGGGTCTAGGCCCAAAGTGGACAATATCATGTTATTGTGGAGATATATAAATTTTTTTCGATCCTACAAACCATGACTGAGGGGACACCCGTAAGGGATCATATCCTCAAGATGATGGCTCATTTAACGGGCTGCCCTCGCAGAAACAAGAATAATGAAGGTGCATCTTATTCATTAGTTGTCGAAACATGTTTAATGATGTTATCTACCGGTACCTGGTGTGTAGATACGGGAGCCACTGATCATGTCTGCAATTCATTGCAAGGGTTCCAGGAAACTCGATGATTACATGAAGGAGGGATTACCATCTACATGGGCAATGCTGTAAAAATGGTGGTTGTTACAGTGAGAGATGTTTATTTGTCCTTTGATAGGAATAAATCATTGATTTTGAGAAATTATCTTTATGTACCAAGTTTTAGAAAGAACTTGATTTTAGTTTTTAAACTATTTATGGATGGATATTCTGTTTCTTTTGATGATAAAGTAGTTGTTAAGAAAAATAGGGTAGTTATCTATTCTGGTACATTGGTTGGAAATTTCTATACTCTAAATCTAATAACTCCCATGATGCAACAAATGAAAATTAATAACACATCTTCTAATTCTAATAAGAGAAAGCAACCATCAAAAATGAACCAAATATATCTTTGGCATCTAAGGCTTGGTCATGTTAACTTGAGTAGGATTCAAAGACTAATAGCCGATGGACCTTTGAGTTCATTGGTGGTGGAAGACTTTCCAACCTGCGAATCTTGGTTGGAAGGAAAAATGGCTGAGACCTTTTAAGGCCAAGGGGTATAGAGCCAAAGATGTGTTGGAATTAGTTCATTCTGATTTGTGTGGACCTTTGACTATCCAGGCAAGAGGTGGTTTAGAATATTTTATCTCTTTTATAGATGACTATTCAAGATACAGGTACATTTACTTGATGTGCCACAAGTCTGAGTGCTTTGATAAGTTCAAAGAGTACAAGGTTGATGTGGAGAAACTGTTGGTGCGGTTAGCACTAATGGTCTAACTCAGGTTTTGATGAATGACAAATTAGGTTAAGTTAGGTTTGTTGTTGTCTAACACTCTGATCGAGTGTGCAGGCGAGAAGTCCAAACAGGTCGACGGGTTGACCAGATGTCTGGCACGAAGCCCAACTAGGTCAACGGGCCGACCAGATAGCTGGCGAGAAGTCCAAGCGGGTCGACGGGGTGACCAAACGCTTGTCACGAAGTCTAGCTAGGTCGATCGGCTGACCGGATAGCTGGCAAAAAGTCCAGATGGATCGAAGGGATGACTGGACGTCTGGTAGGTGAGTAAAGGTAAGTCACTGGAAGGGAGTGACTGTGAGGACGCGTTCCCGGGAAGGGAACTTAGGCGCCGATCCGACTTAGAACCATTTCGGAACTCTAAGTCGAGATCTTGACTAGATTCCAGCCTCGGAAAGACAGAATCTAAGTCATACTCTAAACTGTGATAACACTTTGTTTTGCAGGATATACATTGCCTCGGACTAACCTTGTCTTGCAGGAAAAGGAGCTTCTAGAGAAAGGGGGTCCGGGCGCCTGGAGGCAAGTTCTATCCAAGACACGGCGTCGACACATGGAGCTCGCTGGTTGGGACTGCTATGTCACACCAGGGCGCTCGGAAGGGATCCAGGCGCCTCGAGCATCCTAGAAAAGGAGGGTCAAAGGCGAAGCTCAAAATAGGACTTAGAAAAAACAACTTGCTCACGTGTGCTATTGCGATGCTGCGAAGATACTCCGACCACGTGCTACTTTTGTTGTTCTTCTTTTGCTGTCGGTATTATTTTTAATTTACTTAGCATTCTTGTACTCAATTTGTATTCAGACTTTTGTATTGCTAGTAATTGCCCATCAAAAGCATCCTCATGTGCGGGCCCTGGAGTAGGAGTCACCAAAGGCTCCGAACCAAGTAAATCCTTATGTTCCCTTTGGCTTGTCTTTTGTCTTTCCGCTGCACTTACTCTTTAAGAACATTTTTCGATATTCACCCCCCCCTCTATCGATTCTTCAGGATCCAACAAGTGGTATCAGAGCAGGTACCACTCTGATTTGGTGCAACCGCAAATCAGACAAAGGGGGGGATCCGTTTTAAATTTTCATTTATTTTTTGTCTTTGGTTTTAAGTATTTCGTATAAATCCCAAACTGGTATTATTACCTTTTTGGAAATTTATCCGTTGCAATTAAATCTAAATTGGTGCAACACCAATTTAGCTATTTTTTCATTTCTTAATTCTTCCCGCACTACTAATCCAAGACCAAGTCTTGGGATATTTTGTCTAGTTGTTTACTTGTGTGCAGGATGTCTCAGATCGAAGGTTTTAGTATGGTGCGTCCTCCCCTATTCAACGGGGACGATTTTCCATACTGGAAGAAAAGGATGGAAGTCTATCTAAAAATAGACTTCGATCAATGGCTTAGCGTCACAAAAGCCTATAAACCGCCAGTTGACAACTCCGGATATCTACTTGATCCAGAACAATGGGCAGCAGACATAAAAAAGAAGGCGTCAATAGAGAACAAAGCGATCAATACATTACAATGCGGATTAATAAGAGAATAACTGAACCGGGTAGAACCGCATCAGAACGCTAAAGATCTATGGGATAAATTGATCGAGCTGCACGAAGGAACTAGCGACGCTAACGTAACAAAAAGGGGTTTATTATTAAATAAAATATTTAATATAAAAATGCAGGAAGGAGAAACAGCGAGTCAGCTGCACACGAGGATCAAGGATATCCTCAACAGGCTCCATGTGATAGGCCACCAGATGGACAACAGAGACCTAATTAGGTACGCGTTAAACGCATTCCCACGCAATAGTTTGTGGGCATCCATCGTGAATGCCTACAAAATTTATAAGAATTTAACTAAACTTAAATTAGATGAATTGGTTTGTGAATTGGAGTTACATGAGCATACTAACGCCGGAGACAAGAAAGGTATTGCTTTATATGTAGGTTCCTCTAAGAAAAAAAATCCTGAACCTGAAGAAGACTCTGACCAGAGCTTTGAAGATGAAGAACACCTGGTGAACCTGGTAAGGAAGATATTCACAGGAGGAAGAGAAGCTTCAGCAAGAAGAATCTACAAAAGATCAGTTCTCCAGCCGATTCGAGAACGTAACATGCTTCGGATGCAACAAAAAGGGGCACTACAAGAACGAGTGTCCAAGACTGAAGATCGACAAAACGAAGCCGACCAAAAAGAAGGCTCTCAAAGCGACGTGGGACGACTCCTCCTCGGACGAATCGGAGGCCGAAGATCAAAAGCACTAGAGCCACCTCGCGCTGATGGCCCGCGAAGCAGAGTCAGAAGATGAATCTGAAGACGAGTCCGAACCCGAATCGAGCCACGAGTCCGTACTCGTTTCTGAAGGATCCGAAGAGGTATACCTAAACTTAAACCGAAAGTTTTTTAAAATTATTTCTTGCTTAAATAATAAGTCAGTTAAATTAGAAAATGAAAACAAATTGCTCCTTGAGGAAAATCATATCCTCAAGGAACAAATTGTAAATAATAAACCAACTCAAGATCTAACACTTGAGGAGGAGAATTCATCATTAAAATTAGAAATTAATAATATAAAAAATATGTTAGAAAAATTTACTACCAGATCAAAAAATATAGACTTAATCCTAAATAATCAAAAAGCATGTTATAATAAAACCAGACTCTGATATAAGTCAAACTCAAATAAAACTTTTAAATCATTAATAACCCAATACAAACTAACGAATACAGCCTGGGTTCCGAAAGCGTGTTTGATCACGCAAGTAGGACTTAACCAATACTATATACCTAAAGAAAAAAATATATTATACTCGCACTATTTCCTGATAAGGCAGCTCCTACCCCACTACCAGCTCGAGCACCACATTCCGCTCCTCGCACTCTAGCCGATCGAGTATCCGGACTAGAGAGAGCTATGTTGAGCCTCCAGCAGGAGTCCTCCGAGTTTCACCGAGACATACGGTGAGAGGTCTCCGACCTACGATGAGATGTGCGGCAGGAGATCTCCGACCTGCGATGAGACCTACGAGAGGATGACCAGACCCAACATACTGAGCTATTAGCACTACTTCGTTCTTTGGGTTCCAGACCACCTCCTTCATCATCTCAGTAGTTGTGATTGTTATATAGTTCTGTTATGACTCTATTATAGCTCTTGTAGTACATCTTGATCTATTCATTATCATTTCAGATTTGATTGGTTCTGCTCTAATTTAGTAGATTAGGATCATTAAAATTTAAACTGCTTTCAAAATGATTGTTCTAAATCCTAGAATACAATTGTTTTATCTTTCAAAACTTTCCTATTTTTAGAATTTCAAAAAGATTTTTAGCCTTAGACTAGGTCAATCCCTTAGAAATCATGTTCCCCTAGGACTAGTACTTGAGCATCTCACCAACACCCTAGGTTTACCTTGCTTGTGATTGACAAACTTAGAAAGGGGTGAGATGCATAGGCAGATTGCCTGGACTTAAGATGCTTATATCAGTGCATCGACATAAGTCTGGGCGTTAAATATCAAACATATATTGATCAAGTTAAGTTATTCAGTTTAGTCAAATACTAACTGATTACAATGCACTTAACTTGACTAACCAAGTGAAAGCTGCTATCTTCTGATAGTTAGCAAGTACCTAATTGGTTAGACAACTATTTTGAATGTTGGGTTTAGGGGAGAATTAAATCAAATTATTTTCACACTTAGCACCAAAATTATTTTCTCTTTGAGTACCTAATATATCCATTTTTAAAAACTAGCTTTTATAAAACTAAGCATTTAAATATTAAATTTTATAAACTAAGTTCTTGAAAATTGAATCTTTTGCAAACTTAGTTTTGAAAAGTAGATATTTTCAAATTTAATTTTGAAATTTTGGTTTTGAAAACTCATTGTTTCAAAACTGAAACTTATTTTGAAAATTCAAACCGTGATCTTGAAACTTTGATTTTGAAAACTCATATTTGAAAAGTGTTTCAAAGTTGAACCTTTGATTTTGAAAACTCATGTTTGTAAAGTGTTCCAAGCTGAAACCTCTATTTGAAAATTTAATTTCTTGAAATTTGGAACTTAAACTTATGTTTGAAAGTTAGACTATCTAAACTTAACTTCCCTAAACTTAACTTTTTGCAAATTCATTTAATTTTGCAAAACATATCTTTAAAAAATTACTCAAAATATACTAAGTTATGTTGCTAAATTAGCTATTTTTCAAAACTTAGTTATGTTACAAAAGTTAAATTACTTTGTGTTAAAATTTAAAACTCCCCCAAGTTATCTTGCAATCGTTTCTTAACTTATGTCCTTATTTGATGAATGTCAAAGGGGGAGGGATAGGTGTTTAAGTTAGAGCAAACAAAAATGTCAAATTTAAAAACTAACTTAAACCTTAAAAATCATACTAGTTTTGTTACTTTCATATTTTTTTCACTAACTTAATCAGGTTGTCATTCCATCAAAAAGGGGGGGGATTGTTGGTGCGGTTAGCACTAATGGTCTAACTCAGGTTTTGATGAATGACAAATTAGGTCAAGTTAGGTTTGTTGTTGTCTAACACTCTGATCGAGTGTGCAGGCGAGAAGTCCAAACAGGTCGACGGGCTGACCAGATGTCTAGAACGAAGCCCAGCTAGGTCAACGAGCCGACCAGATAGCTGGGGAGAAGTCCAAGCGGGTCGACGGGCTAACCAGACGCTTGGCACGAAGTCCAGCTAGGTCGACGGGCTGACCAGATAGCTGGTAAGAAGTCCAGATGGGTCAAGGGCTGACCGGGCGTCTGGCAGATGAGTAAAGGTAAGTCACTGGAAGGGAGTGACTATGAGGACGCGTTCCCGGGAAGGGAACATAGGCATCGATCGGACTTAGAACTATTTCAGAACTCTAAGTCAAGATCTTGACTAGATTCTGTATCAGAAAGACGGAATCTAAGTCATACTCTAAACTGTGCTAGCACTTTATTTTGCAGGATATACATTGCCTCAGACTAACCTTGTCTTGCAGGAAAAGGAGCTTCTGGAGAAAGGGGGTCCGGGTGCCAGGAAGGGATCCGGGTGCCCAGAAGCAAGTTCTATCCAAGACGCGGCATCGACACTTGGAGCTCGCTGGTTGGGACTGCTACGTCACACCAGGGCGCCCGAAAGGGATCCAGGCACCCCGAGCATCCTATAAAAGGAGGGTCAAAGGCGAAGCTCAAAACAGGACTCAGAAAAAACAACTTGCTCACTTGTGCTCTTGCGACGCTGCGAAGATACTCTGACCACGCGCTACTTTTGTTGTTCTTCTTTTGCTGTCGGTATTATTTTTAATTTACTTAGCATTTCTGTACTCAATTTGTATTCAGACTTTTGAATTGCTAGTATTTGCCCATCGAAAGCACCCTCGTGTGCCGGTCCTAGAGTAGGAGTCGCCAAAGGCTCCGAACCAAGTAAATCCTTGTATTCTCTTTAGCTTGTCTTTTTTATTTCCGCTACGCTTACTCTTTACAAATGTTTTTCGATATTCATCCCCCCCTCTATTGATTCTTCACGATCCAACAGAAATGTCATGGTAAAAATATCAAGACACTATGGTCTGATCGTGTAACGCCCGCTCCTCCTGCGAGTAGGGCGGGGTTACTTTACTATTTGCATAAACATACATGCATATTAAACTTTCTTTCTAATGTAAAACTGCGGAAGTATCATGAAGTCATGCGGAACATTAATATAAATAACTTAGTTCATGTCAACATAAAAAAAATAACATAAGCAGGCCTTTTAATTGTCTTAGCCGAGCCACCACCACACACATCTCTTGCCTCTCCTGCAGCTCCCCTAGTTCATCCATTCTTTGCCTTTATCTGCGGTACAAGGAAGGTAAGCTATAAGCACACGAGCTTAGTAAGATCCTTTCCTACTCACAAAAATCATATATCATAGAATAATCACATAAGCATATAACAATGGAAACATAATCATCTAACATAATATTGTGAAAACATAGCATCATAACATATCATCTCATAAAGAACATCATGCTATATCATGTCTTAAATCATAAGAGCATCATGTCATATAAATCATAAGGGCATGACATATCATAAAGAAATATCATGATGTATCATATCATCAAATAAAAAAAAAATATCATGACATATAAATCATAAAAGCATATCATATCATAAATCATAAGAGCATCATGTCATATAAATCATATCATGCAAGATGTCTTTTAAAACATGTGTCATGTCATGTGCAAGATGTCTTTAAACATATCATATAGTACTTAAACATAATATCATCATGAGGGCCCGTCTTGTACCACATACATACAAAAATGCGCGCAATCCCTAGGACAGGGTAGCTAGCCCCGAACCTACTAGGGAATTAGGTCCGTACTACGATCGTCGACCTAGGGGCGTACTAAGGAGCCCATCCCTTTTTACTAGATCCGTTCATATTCCGTCGGCCTAGGGGCGCTTAAGGAGCCCACCCTTGGTACAAGTCATACAAAGTAAAATAGCATATCATGGTTCATGTCATAACATAACATATCATATCTTGTCATATCATGAAGAGTGCTCTTAGTCCCCAAGGGGAAGCAACTCTTAGGCCTTCACTTGCCATATCATAGAGAGTGCTCTTAATCCCAACAAATAGGGAAGCAACTCTTAGCCCTTTACTTATCATATCATAAAGCATGTATACTTGAGCACATAGCACATCATAAGAGACATTATCATGCGTGGATCATAAGCATACATAAATGAGCATATTACTTGCCATATCATAAAGCATGCATACTTGAGCATATAGCACACATCATAAGAGACATTATCATGCAAGGTTCATAGGTATAAATGAACACATCACCTATCATAGAAAAACATAATCATGCATGGAATCATTAAATAACATCTCTTAATTCGTAACGTAGCATGTGAGGCACATCTAGGCTTCTAATCCCATCATGGCCGAAAGTTCGAAGAGTATGAACTTTAACTCTAAACAACATATAAGCATAAGAATCTCATGTTAACTTCATATCATATCATAAGGAAAGTCATAGGAATGTTAACCCAGTTTTTATGCTTTCCTAGGTCTTGATCCTTATCATGGCCGAAAGTTCATGAAGAAGGGAATTAAGCTCTAACCAACATACAAGCATAAATATCAAGCTAACTTCATATCATATCATAAGGAAAGTCATAAGCATGTTAATCCAATTTTTAAGCTTCCCTAAGTCTCTAATTCTTTCATGGCCGAAAGTCCATGAAGAAGGGAATTAAGCTCTAACAACATACAAGTATAAGAATCTCATGTTAACTTCATATCATATTATACGGAATGTCAAAGCATGTTAATCCAATTTTTTAGTTTTCCTAGGTCTTGATCCTTATCATGGCCGAAAGTTCATGAAGTAGGAAAATAAACTCTTAGCAACATACAAGCATAAATATCAAGCTAACTTCATATCATATAATAAGGGAATTCATGAGCATGCTAGATTTAATTTTAAACTACCTTGGACCCTAAATTTGATCATGGCCGAAAGTTCATGAAGAAGAAAATCAAGCTCTAAACAACATACAAGCATGAATATCTAGCTAACTCCATATCATATCATAAAGGAAATCATGTGCATGCTAGATTTAGTTTAAAGCTTCCTTAGACACTAAAACTCACCATGGCTGAACCATAAAGAAACATGTGTCTAGATTTCAAGCAACATCAAAACATGATAACCCTAAGTTAGCTTTATATCATATCCTAAGAAGAGTCATGAACATGTTAGACTAAGTTTTAAGCTCTCCTAGGTCTTTCATTCACTTCATAACCGAAACCCTATAGTGTAATACCACTAGGTTCCAACAACATACAAGCATGCAAACACTTAGAATCTTTCATACAATTTCATAAAGAAGGTCATGAGCATGATAACCTAAATTTTTAACCTCTCCTAATCCATTATTCAAGTCTTGGCCGAACACCTTATGAGTATGACATTATGTTTTAAGCAACATACAAGCATAAGAACACCAAACCAATCTCTTATCATAGCATACATATCATAAGGACATAGTGAACATGGTTAGTTTAGGTCTTAAGCTTTCCTAGGTCTTTCATCTACACTTGGCCGAAAGTTCAAAATCATAGATCTAGGTTTTAAGTAAGCATACAACATAAGAACATTAACTAGCTTCCTATACTAGGGTACTTATCATAATAACATAATGAACATGCTTATTTAGGTCTTGAACTTCCCTAAACCTTTTATTCATGTCTTGCCCGAACACCTTAGGAGCATGAAATTAAGTTTTAAGTAACATACAAGCATAAGAACACCAAACCAATCTCCTATCATAATATACATATCATAGGGACATAGTGAACATGTTTAGTTTAGGTCTTAAGCTTTCCTAGGTCTTTCATCTACACTTGGCCGAAAGTTTAACATTGTGACCCTAGATTTCAAGCATTCTAATCTTATGGAAAACATAAGCAACTTGTACCACAGGTGAGGGGATACTTACATCCTTTCGCTTGTTCCTAAAGAAAGTGGTACCCTTGTGAGGAGAAAGAAGGAGCTTCTGTTCCTAGTTCTCCCTTTTGTTTTCTCTTTCTTGTAAGGAGTAAACCTTGAGACTCCTTCTTAGGAATTAGTTTCCTTAGAGAGAAAACCTTAGCTTGGATTTTGGAAATGAGGGAGAGAGAGCTCTATGTCTCGGTGGAGAAGGAAGAAGGAGAAAGAAGGAGGAGGAAGAAGAAGGAGGAAAAATTAACAAAACTTTTCTTTCCCTTCTCTTCACTCATTCTTATTTATTCCTAATGAGGAAAAAGTGTCCCAATTCATCCCCTTGTCTTCTCCATCTTCTCCCCTCTTCATTCCCACGAAAATAGCAAAGGGA
Source organism: Zingiber officinale (assembly GCF_018446385.1). Lineage (NCBI taxonomy): Eukaryota > Viridiplantae > Streptophyta > Magnoliopsida > Zingiberales > Zingiberaceae > Zingiber > Zingiber officinale. The sequence continues at coordinate 46,342,177 of NC_056006.1, forward strand.
GGGGAAAGACAACTTGTCTTTCTCTTTTCCTTGCTTCTTTTCTTAACCAAGAGAAAGAGGAGAATAGCTACTTGACTTCCTCTTGTCCCCTTACTTAATCATACTCTCACTTTTAACTATAATTCCCACTCTTTACAAATCATAAGTCATTCATGGTTCTAGTGGTTATCATGTACTAATTTAGCATTATCTATTGTGAGAGGTTCAAGGTTCAAATCTTAACTTCTCTTTCTTTTTATTTATTTATTTTTGGTTATATTTCCATTTTCCTTTTATAAAGAATTTACCCATATGTATAGCTTATCATTTCGTGGGTGTTACAGTACCTCATACCTAATAGAAAGTTTATCCTCGAACTTAAAATAGCGACATAAGGTGGCACAGGTCTTCCTGCTGAGTGCATCGACCACTTTGTTCGCTTTTCCGGGATGATAAAAGATCTCGCAGTCATAGTCCTTAACTAACTCGAGCCATCTGCGTTGTCTCATATTTAGATCTTTATGGGTGAAGAAATATTTCAGACTCTGGTGGTCGGTATAAATCTTACACCGGACTCCATATAAATAATGTCTCCATGTTTTGAGAGCAAAGACCACGGCTGCTAGTTCTAGGTCATGAGTGGGATAGTTCTTTTCATGCTCTTTGAGTTGTCTGGAGGCATAGGCAATGACCTTGCCGTCTTGCATGAGTACAACTCCAAGTCCCAATTTGGAAGCGTCGCTGTACATATCGAAGCCTTTGTTACTTTCCGGAAGAGTAAGGATTAGAGCACTGGTCAGTCTCCTTTTTAATTCTGTGAAACTCTTCTCGTATTCATCTATCCATTCATACTTTTTGTTCTTCATGGTTTGAACTATCATAGGGGCTGCAATTTTAGAGAAGTCCTCCACAAACTTCCGGTAGTAGCCTGCTAGCCCGAGAAAATTTCTGATTTCACTGACATTCTTTGGCCTGTTCCAGTTACTTACAACTTCAATCTTATTTGGATCTACCATTACTCCGTCCTTGGAGATGACATGACCCAAGAATGATATTCGATCGAGCCAAAACTCGCATTTGGAGAACTTTGCATATAGTTGTTTCTCTCGAAGAATCTATAGTACGGTGTTCAGGTGTTCAGCATGCTCTTCCTGGGTTCTTGAATAGATGAGAATATCGTCAATGAAGATGATCACGAATTTATCGAGATATGCCGTAAACACCCAATTCATCAGATCCATAAATACAGCAGGAGCATTTGTCACTCTGAAGGGCTTAACTATGAACTCATAGTGTTCGTATCTTGTTCGAAATGTCATCTTCGGTATATCATCCTGTTTCACTTTCACTTGATGATAGCCGGACCTTAGGTCAATCTTAGAGAAGACGGTTGCTCCCCTTAATTGGTCGAATAGGTCGTCGAAACGTGGAAGAGGGTACCGGTTCTTGATTGTCACATTGTTCAGCACTCGGTAGTCTATACACATCCGCATAGACCCATCCTTCTTTTTCACAAACAGTACTGGAGCTCCCCATGGAGAGTGACTCAGGCGAATATGTCCCTTGTCAAGTAACTCTAGTAGCTGTCCCTGAAGTTCCTTTAACTCAGCCGGCGCCATACGATAAGGTGCTTTAGAGATCGATTTAGTACCAGGAATCAGTTCGATCTCAAATTCTATGTCTCTGTCGGGGGCTAACCCTGGTAGTTCATCGGGAAACACTTCTGGATAGTTGCACACCACTCTGACATTTTCTAGTTTCTGGTTCTCAACATGACTTATATCGACCACTTGTGCTAGAAACCCAGTACATCCCTTATTTAACATCTTTTATGCCTTTATAGCTGATAAGAATCTCCTAGTTTCTTTCCTTGATTCTCCAACAAATTCGAACATTGGTTCTGCTTCAAGTAGGAAGACCACTTTCCTTTGACAACACTCGATTGAAGCGCCGTACTTGCTCAGGAAATCCATGCCCAATATACTATCATAATCTTGCATGTCAAGCACTATCAGGTCATAGTAGAGTTCTCTGTCTGTGATTCTGATGGGTGCGGCTCGCAGCATATGAGTAGATGACATTACTTCTCCCGAAGGCAGGGTTGTTAAGAATTTGCAATTTAAAGCTTGTGATGGTATCTCTAACTTCTTCATGAAGGGTGTAGAGACGAACGAGTGTGTCGCCCCAGTATCAAATAACACATTAGCATACTGACTGAAAATAGGCAGCTGACCTGTGATAACTGTAGAGGCACTCGCCACATCATCTTTGGTAAGAGAGAAAACCCTGGCGTTTGTCGTAGCTGGCGGGGCTTCCAATCTCTCTTGGCTAATCGGAGTTCCTTCAATGGCAGCCTGCATCAGGTATAGCTGTGAGGGGGGGTACTCCTGTTCTGGTTATACTGCTGGGATGGTGTTTGGGATTGGGTAGGGTAGTCTCTGGCCATATGTCCTTCCCGTCCGCAACTGTAACACCTTCTCGTACCCTTGTGGCATACTCCGGAATGTTGCTTCCCACAAATGGTACACTGAGGGTACTTAGGTTGCTTATTTGCTGGTCCTCCTTTAGTGTTGTTCCATTGCTTCCTTTTTCCATTAGAGTTTCCTTTCCAGCTCATTTTGGTACCCTAAGGTTTCTCTCCTTCCATCTGTGCCTGATTCTTATTCTCGTTCATCGCTTTCTGATAATGTTCGGTGATCAGGGCACTGCTGACTAGTTCTTTTGTAGTGCGTGGTCTATTAATTCCGCCGGCCACATTCAATGCTATCTCGGGTCGGAGCATTTTCAGCATCAGTTTAACCCTTTCTCTTTCCGTGCTGACTAACTCTTGCCAGAGGCGTGCAAGATGGTTGAAGCGCTTCACTGCTTCGTTCACTGATAAGTCACCTTGCCGGAACTCGATGAACTCGTCGTAATGCTGGTTAGTTACTTGCATATGGAAGAATTCCTGGAAGAACTCTGCCTCGAAGTCCGTCCAATTCATCAGATTAACTTGTCTCTTAGCCTTAACTCTTTCCCACCATATTCTTGCGTCTCCGGAAAAACAGAATGACACGCATTTGACCTTTTCCGATACGGGCTAGTCCAGCAATTCCACAATACTTTCCAGCGTCTTGAACCAGGCTTGGGCGTCCCATGGCTCACAAGTATCCGAGAAGTTCTCCGGCTTTAGCCTTAGCCACTATATCAAGTAGGTCTCCTGTCGGACCACTGGGGCAGGGGCTACCGGTGGTACTGGTGCAGCTATTGGTATAACGGGCACTGCATTCTGATTTGCTGGTAGGGTGACAGGGTTTCCTTGTTAATTCATCAGAGCAATGATTACTTGTTGTTGTTCCGTGATCTGAGGCTCGAGATCTGTGACTACCTGGGTCAGATCTGGTGGGGTCACTGTCTCATCGGCCCTATTACCGCGTCTTCTAGCAATATCTATTTTCATAAATAACAATAAAGCTAGCATAAGTCTAGAGTCATCCCTACTTATATTCGTGCACATTAAATATCGCTTATCATACATAAAGGAAATCCATATCAGTCATACTTAGGTTCATGGATACTAAAACATTTCCTATTATACATAAATAGAATAGAGTAAGTACAGAAAGTCTTACTTGGAGCGGCAGGATGGAGGCTTGATGTGTGTGTAGTGGGAAGGCTAACTTGGCTCTAATACCAACTTGTAACGCCCGCCCCTCGTGCTAGTAGGGCGGGGTTACTTTTCTACTTGCGGAAACATACATACATATTAAAATTTCTTTCTAAAGTAAAACAGCGGAAGTATCATGAAGTCATGTGAAACATTAACATAAATAATTAAGTTCATGTCAACAAAAAAAAATAACATAAGCAGGTTATTTATTTGTCTTAGCCGAGCCACCACCACACACATCTCTTGCCTCTCCTGCGGCTCCCCTAGTTCATCCATTCTTTGCCTTTATCTGCGGTACAAGGAAAGTAAGCTATAAGCACACAAGCTTAGTAAGATCCTTTCCTACTCACAAAAACCATATATCATAGCATAATCACATAAGCATATAACAATGAAAACATAATCATCTAACATAATATTGTGAAAACATAGCATCATAACATATCATCTCATAAAGAACATCATGCTATATCATGTCATAAATCATAAGAGCATCATGTCATATAAATCATAAGGGCATGGCATATCATAGAGAAATATCATGATGTATCATATCATCAAATAAAAAAAACATCATGTCATATAAATCATAAAAGCATATCATATCATAAATCATAAGAGTATCATGTCATATAAATCATATCATGCAAGATGTCTTTTAAAACATGTATCATGTCATGTGCAAGATGTCTTTAAACATATCATATAGTACTTGAACATAATATCATCATGAGGGCCCGGCTTGTACCACATACATACATAAATGCGCGCAATCCCTAGGACAAGGTAGCTAGACCAAAACCTAATAGGGAACTAGGTCCGTACTACGACCGTCGACCTAGGGGCGTACAAAGGAGCCCATCCCTTTTTACTAGACCCATTCATAATCCGTCGGCCTAGGGGCGCTTAAGGAGCCCACCCTTGGTACAAGCCATACAAAGTAAAATAGCATATCATGGTTCATGTCATAACATAGCATATCATATCTTGTCATATCATGAAGAGTGCCCTTAGTCCCCAAGGGGAAGCAACTCTTAGGCCTTCACTTGTCATATCATAGAGAGTGCTCTTAATCACAACAAATACGGAAGCAACTCTTAGGCCTTTACTTATCATATCATAAAGCATTTATACTTGAGCACATAGCACATAGCACCTCATAAGAGACATTATCATGCGTGGTTTATAAGAATACATAAATGAGCATATTACTTGTCATATCATAAAGCATGCATACTTGAGCATATAGCACATCATAAGAGACATTATCATGCAAGGTTCATAGGTATAAATGAACACATCACCTATCATAGAAAAACATAATCATGCATGGAATCATTAAATAACATCTCTTAATTCATAACGTAGCATGTGAGGCACATTTAGGCTTCTAATCCCATCATGGCCGAAAGTTCAAAGAGTATGAACTTAAACTCTAAACAACATACAAGCATAAGAATCTCATGTTAACTTCATATCATATCATAAGGAAAGTCATAAGCATGTTAAGCCAATTTTTAAGCTTTCCTAGGTCTTGATCCTTATCATGGCCGAAAGTTCATGAAGAAGGGAATTAAGCTCTAACCAACATACAAGCATAAATATCAAGCTAACTTCATATCATATCATAAGGAAAGTCATAAGCATGTTAATCCAATTTTTAAGCTTCCCTAGGTCTCTAATTCTTTCATGGCCGAAAGTCCATGAAGAAGGGAATTAAGCTCTAACAACATACAAGCATAAGAATCTCATGTTAACTTCATATCATATTATAAGGAAGGTCATAAGCATGTTAATCCAATTTTTTAGTTTTCCTAGGTCTTGATCCTTATCATGGCCGAAAGTTCATGAAGTAGGAAAATAAACTCTAAGCAACATACAAGCATAAATATCAAGCTAACTTCATATCATATCATAAGGGAATTCATGAGCATGCTAGATTTAATTTTAAGCTTCCTTGGACCCTAAATTTGATCATGGCCGAAAGTTCATGAAGAAGAAAATCAAGCTCTAAACAACATACAAGCATGAATATCTAGCTAATTCCATATCATATCATAAAGGAAATCATCAGCATGCTAGATTTAGTTTAAAGCTTCCTTAGACACTAAAACTCACCATAGACGTACCATAAAGAAATATGTGTCTAGATTTCAAGCAACATCAAAACATGATAACCCTAAGTTAGCTTTATATCATATCCTAAGGAGAGTCATGAACATGTTAGACTACGTTTTAAGCTCTCCTAGGTCTTTCATTCACTTCATAACCAAAACCCTATAGTGTAATACCACTAGGTTCCAACAACAGACAAGCATGCAAACACTTAGAATCTTTCATACCATTTAATAAAGAAGGTCATGAGCATGATAACCTAAATTTTTAACCTCTCTGAATCCATTATTCAAGTCTTGGTCGAACACCATATGAGTATGACATTAAGTTTAAAGCAACATATGAGCATAAGAACACCAAACCAATCTCTTATCATAGCATACATATCATAAGGACATAGTGAACATGGTTAGTTTAGGTCTTAAGCTTTCCTAGGTCTTTCATCTACACTTGGCCGAAAGTTTAAAATCATAGATCTAGGTTTTAAGTAAGCATACAACATAAGAACATTAACTAGCTTCCTATACTAGGGTATTTATCATAAGAACATAATGAACATGCTTATTTAGGTCTTGAACTTCCCTAAACCTTTTATTCATGTCTTGGCCGAACACCTTAAGAGCATGAAATTATGTTTTAAGTAACATACAAGCATAAGAACACCAAACCAATCTCCTATCATAATATACATATCATAGGGACATAGTGAACATGTTTAGTTTAGGTCTTAAGCTTTCCTAGGTCTTTCATCTACACTTGGCCGAAAGTTTAACATTGTGACCCTAGATTTCAAGCATTCTAATCTTATGGAAAACATAAGCAACTTGTACCACAGGTGAGGGGATACTTACATCCTTTCGCTTGTTCCTAAAGAAAGTGGTACCCTTGTGAGGAGAAAGAAGGAGCTTCTCTTCCTAGTTCTCCCTTTTGTTTTCTCTTTCTTGTAAGGAGTAAACCTTGAGACTCCTTCTTAGGAATTAGTTTCGTTAGAGAGAAAACCTTAGCTTGGATTTTGGAAATGAGGGAGAGAGAGCTCTATGTCTCGGTGGAGAAGGAAGAAGGAGAAAGAAGGAGGAGGAAGAAGAAGGAGGAAAAATTAACAAAACTTTTCTTTCCCTTCTCTTCACTCATTCTTATTTATTCCTAATGAGGAAAAAGTGTCCCAATTCATCCCCTTGTCTTCTCCATCTTCTCCCCTCTTCATTCCCACGAAAATAGCAAAGGGAGGGGAAAGACAACTTGTCTTTCTCTTTTCCTTGCTTCTTTTCTTAACCAAGAAAAGAGGAGAATAGCTACTTGACTTCCTCTTGTTCCCTTACTTAATCATACTCTCACTTTTAACTACAATTCCCACTCTTTACAAATCATAAGTCATTCATGGTTCTAGTGGTTATCATGTACTAATTTAGCATTATCTATTGTGAGAGGTTCAAGGTTCAAATCTTAACTTCTCTTTTTTTTTTTATTTCTTTTTTGTTCTATTTCCATTTTCCTTCTATAAAGAATTTACCCATATGTATAGCTTATCATTTCGTGGGTATTACAGATCATGGTGGTAAGTACATCTTAGGAGAGTTTAGGAGTTACTTATCAGAGGCCGGGATTCAATCCCAACTGTCTGCACCTGGTACACCCCAACAGAATGGTGTGGCAGAACAAAGGAATAGAACTTTTATGAAATGATTAGATCAATGATGAGTTATTCAGAATTACCAAATTCATTTTGGGGATATGCTCTGGAAATGACAGTGTACATTCTAAACTTCGTACCTTCTAAGTCAGTACCCTTTACTCCCACAGAATTGTGGAATAGGCGTAAGCCTAGTCTGAAGCATATTCGGATTTGGGATAGTTCAGCACATATGCTGAAGGGAGACACTGATAAGTTAGAATCATGTACAGAAGCACGCTTGTTTGTGGGTTATCCTAAAAGAACGAAAGATGGTTTATTTTATAGTCCTAAAGATCAGAAGATCATTGTTAGCACCAATGCCTGATTTTTAGAAGAGGACTTTGTAATGAACCATAAGCCCATGAGTAAAATTATTCTTGAAGAAATAAATGAAGACACGTCTACCTTAGTACCAATAGTACAAGATGAGATACCATAATAAACTATAACACGTATCACAAATGATGCACAATTACAAGCAGTGCCACGTCGTAGTGGGAGGGTTATTTGGCAACCTGATAGATTCATATTTTTGGGAGAGTCTCCTGACTTGATCCCTGGTAAACATGAACCTGATCCTTGCACATATGATGAAGTACTCCAAGATAAAGATGCAGCATCTTGGCAAAGTGCAATGAACTCTGGAATAGAATCTATGTATTCTAATCAGGTCTGGGAGCTTGTAGAACCACCAAATGGTGTAAACGCCATTGTGTGTAAATGTTAGTTAGAGCCCTAGAGCCAATCATTTGATGATTGTTGTATGGACTCATTATATCATATTTCTTACATATATAAAGGCATTTGTTTATAGTTATTATGCTTACTTGTATTGGTGCCAAATAACTAAGTATAATAGCGTCCTTGAGTAGAAGGTTCTTACCTATATCAATCGATTGGTTGAATCGATAGTGAGATGATACAGGGAACACTACTCTTAATCATTCCTAGTCAAGTATTAACATTCAGGGACAATGTTAATGCTACGAGACTTGCATGTAGGTCAACTCGATGACTTAATCTCACAAGTCATGGATATAGAGATATCAAGTTGACACATGGGTATGCATTGGAGAATGTATACTTATTGACCCGCCATGAGAAAGTATCATGGATTATTATATGAGTGTCATATACTTTCTCATGTGCCTATTAGTATGACTATTAGTCCTTGGACCTGAAGTCACCATGGTTCCCTACATAAGGAGTTACATACTTTGGCTTCATCAAACGTCACCCGTAACAGGGTGGACTATAAAGGCGACTACTGGGTATGTAACAAATTATGCGGAGGGATGTGAGTGATCTAGATGAGATCTATCCCTCATATATGACGGGAGTGACATCATTATTCTTGATAGAGTGAGACCACTAAGTGCATGGGCATGCCCAAAAGAGTCAATATGAGATGTTGAGCTCATTTGATTGAGTGAGTCTACTTAGGATTCAAGATTTATATTGATTAGAGGATGACACGGTCTATGCCTCATATTGATCAATCTAGATGTCAAGGATAGAAGGACACTTGTCATATATTGTGAGGCGTCACAATTAGTAGTCACAAGGTGATGTTGGATCTCAACATTCTTGTAACTTGGGTAGTAATGATGTGTTGCTAGATACCGCTCATTACTTATGCTTCTAAATAGGTTTAGGAGCATTGCCAACGTTACAATAACCTATAGGGTCACACTCAAAGGGCAATTAGATGGAGATTAGGTTCATTTGATGAACCAAGATGGTTAGGTTCATATGATGAACCAAATTGGATTAAGAGTAATCCAAATTAAACTAATTGAGTTTGACTCAATTTGATTCATGTGTTTAATGGATCTAATTTATATTATGTTTCATTGAATCAATTTAATTAATGAATAGAGATTCATTATATTAAATTGGTTTGAATCAATGGTTAGATTTGATCAACCAATGGGAGAATTTAAGTCAAGTTTGACTTGGCTTGAGAGAAAGATGAAGGGTCAAGTTTGACTTGGCCATTTGCCACCTCATTTGTGAGTTGGCATTAAGTGGGCCAATTATGATGTGCCACTTCATCAAGGCTAGCACATGTGTGTGCCACCTCATGAGGGAGATCAAGAGTTGTGACTCTTGATATCCCATGGAGGTTTAAAAGCCTTTCTTGGAAGTGGCCGACCACTTTAGTGCTTGTGTGAGTTTCATTTTGTTGAGGTAACTCCCATCTTCTTCCTCCTCTCATCTTCTTCTCCCTCTCTTCCTCCTTGCCGAGACCTTCAAAGGTGCTAACACACTTTTTTTTTGGTTTCTCCATCTTTTGTTCGTGCTGATACACATAGAGGGTTGTACACTTGACAACCTTGAGATCCGGCGAACCTTGGACGAGCGGGATGTTAGCTAGAGCCCTAGAGCCAATCATTTGATGATTGTATTTTGGACTTGTTGTATCATATTCTATATTAATAAAGGCATTTGATTTTTGGTTATTATACTTACTTGTATTGGTGCCAAATAAACTAAGTATAATAACGTCCTTGAGTAGAAGGTTCTTACCTTTATCAATCGATTGGTTGAATCGATAGTGAGATGATATAGGAAACACTACTCTAAATCATTCCTAGTCGAGTATTAACATTCAGGGACAATGTTAATATAATAAGACTAGCATGTAGGTCAACTCGATGACTTGATCTCACAAGTCATGGATATAGAGATATCAAGTTGACACATGGGTATGCATTAGAGAATGTATACTGAATGACCCGCCATGAGAAAGTATCATGGATCGTTATATGAGTGTCATATACTTTCTCATGTGGCTATTAGTATGACTACTAGTCCTTAGACCTGAAGTCACCATGGTTCCCTACATAAGGAGTTATGTACTTTGGTTTCGTCAAACGTCACCCGTAACTGGGTGGACTATAAAGGCGATTACTAGGTATGTAACGAATTATGCAGAGGGATGTGAGTGATGTAGATGGGATCTATCCCTCCTATATGATGGGAGAGACATCGGTATTCTTGATAGAGTGAGACCACGAAGTGCATGGCCATGCACAAATGAGTCAATATAGGATATTGAGCTCATTTGATTTAGTGAGTCTACTTGGAGTTCAAGATTTAGATTGGTCAGAGGATGACACGGTCTATGCCTCACATTGATCAATCTAGATGTCTAGGATAGAAGGACACTTGTCATATATTGTGAGGAGTCACAATTAGTAGTCACGAGGTGATGTTGGATCTCAACATTTCTTGTAACTTGGGTAGCAATGATGTATTGCTAGATGCCGCTCATTGCTTATGTTTTTAAAGGAGTTTAGAAACATTGCCAACGTTACAAGAACCTATTGGGTCACACACAAAGAACAAGTGGATGGAGATTAGGTTCATAGGATGAACCAATTGGATTAGGTTCATATGATGCACCAAGGATTGGATTCGGAAATTAGACTTATTGAGTTAGACTCAATTAGATTCAATTGTTGAATAAGTCTAATTTAAATTTGATTCATTAAGTCAATTTATATTAATGAATTGAGATTCATTAGATTGAAATTGGCTTGAATCAAAGAATGAATTCAACTCAACATGGAAGAGATTTGGTCAATTTTGACTTGACCAAAATGGGAAGTTGAAACATCAAGTTTAACTTGATGAATTGCCACTTCATGGAGGATGACTCATCCTACATGGCAGCCACATCATCTCCTAGTTGTCAAGGAGGTTACAATCCTCTATTTAATGTGGTCGGCCACATTAAATGAGGGGGTTACTCATGTGTGGCCGGCCACATAATGAAAGGGGCTTTCATTTTTGGTGGCATATTGATGTGGTGGTAATTATTCCGTCTTCTTCCTAGCTTCTTCCTCCTCCTTTGCTGTGGTTGCCATGAGCTTTCATGGAGGGAGAAGGTGTATGAGTTGTGTTCCAAGGAAAGGGTGAAGTGAAGGTCACAAAGGAGGGTACCTAGAGGATTATGTGAGATCCCTTTTCTTTCTCTCCTTTCTCCCCTTTTTAAATCCTACCCTAGAGCCCTAGAAAGTGCTAGCACACTTGGGTGCTCTCTTCTCCATCCTTGTGTGTTAGAGAACACACCTTGTTCGTGTGGATTTGCGAGGGCAACTTCGAAGGTAAAATGTTTTTCCTTTGTAGATCTACTGTAGATCGTAGTTTAAAATTCGTACTCGTGTTTTCGGAAAGTTTTCTTGGCACGAGATCCAATGGCTAGGGTGATTCGGGGTTTCCGTGACGCGAAAACGCGGTTTTCGCGGCCCGAAAAACCCAACAGTGGTATCAGAGCCACGTGCGAAGCAAGTACGAGTTTCGATTCATATTTTTATGAAAAATATAGATCCGTAAACATTCTGTGAATTTTCTAATTTTTATGATTTTATGGGTATTTTTCTCGTAGAAGCGAAGCACAAGTGTTTTTACACTTGTAGGCTTCGACTACCGAGAAGAATTTTCCGAAACGGCAATGTTTCGACCCAAATTGTTTTGGGAAAGCAGACTTAGGCGCTATAGGATTTCTTAGGAACAACTCGCGATGGTTAGATCGCGGGTAGGGGTACTGCCCCTAACCCCGCAAGGGGATTTGCTCCGCGATTGCGCCTGAAATCGCTAATCGGGACCGCCGGGAAAAATTTACTCATAAAAATCTGTAAAATTATGAAAAAATTACAGAAAATTATGAAAAATATATAATTTTGAATTATATATATTAATTTTTTGATAGTCATGGCCCAAAGACCCAATTTGATTGGATAATTTGTGTTGTAATTCATAATACGGCCTGCGCGCTGTGATGTGATGTGCATGTTGTACTTTTATTTTTTTCTCGCGACCTGCGCGTCATGCCTTTCTTTTATTCTGGTTGTAAATTAGATTTTGACTCGAATGTAACTGGAGTTTCAAAATTGTAATGTACAAAAATTGGAGTTGTGGAAGGTCCACTCGAGACGGAGTTACGAGGAAGGCGCGAGCAACACAAGGTGGTCAAAAGGAAGGCGCTTGAGAAGTTGACCTTAGGTTGACCATCTGATCTTCTCATTGGCTTGAGAAGATCGTAGTAGGGCCATGACTAATCATAAAATTTAATTAATTACTTATATGTATGTGATGCATGTTTAATTAAGTAGTTAATTAGTGCCTAGCGATTAGATTAGATCTAAATCGTGCACATGATGTACCCTTCGATTAGATTGGATCTATCGAGTATATGATACGCATCATCATTTAGATTAGATCTAAAACGCGTCAACTCGTAATGCCTACCATACCGTGATACCTACCACTACCTCGATCGCATGCTGTTGTTGAATCTGCCAAAGCAGAGCAACACATACTATCTTGGTAGGGTACGGAGGGACAATCTTGGTCCCGCCTATCAACGCATGGGTGAATACAAACTCAATCAGATTGAGTATTCCTAGTTTACTCGGTTGGATCGAGTACAACTATAGGCATTCTTCCAATGGTTGGAAAGGTAAGACAAAATCACGTTTATATTAATTCTCGGGCGTATTAGCCAAAGCTAACTTGAGTTTTAATATAAATGCGGATTTTATCCTATAAACAAGAGTTGCATAGAGATGTAATTGGTAATCATTACCTACCAATCATACTAAGTCTTGGGCGTATTAGCCAAAGCTAACTCAAGGATTAGTATGATGTAGATCTTGTCCCACGTGAATTATAGAATTTAGTAGGAGCATCATTTAGTTAAATGCCTAATTAAATGATTAAGAATATGATACTTATTTCTGCATTTATTTTTGTTGTAGAATTTCCATGACGTCGAATACGAACACCTTCTCTCTGCGATCTGTCCTTAAGAAGGGCACGCTCAACGGAGCAAATTTCCTGGACTGGTACAGGAATCTGAGAATAGTTCTCACTCAGGAACGTAAACTGTACGTTTTGGAGCAGCCCATTCCGGAGGCTCCTCCTACCACTGCCACGCGAGCAGACCGTGATGCTTACAAGAAGCATCAAGATGACGCATTAGATGTGTCCTGTCTTATGCTCGCGACCATGAACTCTGAGCTTCAGAAGCAACATGAGTTGATGGACGCTTATGAATTGGTTGAACATCTTTGTCACCTATATCAAGGACAAGCAAGGCACTGGAAGAGGAACTCCAAAGAATACCTGGAAGATCTTAAGAAGAAGAGAAATAAGATTTCTACTTCAGGTATACATGTTATAGAAGTCAACCTCTCTATTTCTTCATCGTGGGTATTAGATACCGGATGTGCTTCGCACATTTGTACTAATGTACAAGCGCTGAGAAATAACAGGGCATTTACGAAGGGTGAGATAGACCTACGAGTAGGCAATAGAGCACGGGTTGCTGCTATTACTGTAGGAACTTACCATCTGTCTCTGCCCTCTGGGCTTGTACTAGAATTAGATGATTGTTATTATGTGCCTACCTTGACTAAGAACATAATTTCAGTTTCTTGTTTGGACAAGAAAGGATTTTCGTTTACAATAAAGAACAAATGTTGTTCTATCTATTTAAATGATATGTTCTATTGTAGTGCACCTCTGATGAACGGACTCTATATTCTAGACCTTAAGAGCCCTATTTATAACATAAATACCAAGAGGTTCAAGTCAAATGACCTTAACCAAACCTATCTCTGGCACTATCGCTTAGGTCATATAAATGACAAGCGCTTATCCTAGCTCCATAAGGATGGTTTGCTGGACTCATTTGATTTTGAATCATATGAGATATGCGAGTCATGCCTACGAGGCAAGATGACCAAGACTCCCTTTAGTGGGCACAGCGAAAGAGCGACTGATTTGTTAGGACTCATACATAGTGATGTATGTGGCCCTTTCAATGTCGCTGCTAGAGGAGGTTATAGGTACTTCATCACATTTACTGATGACTTCAGTAGATATGGTTATGTGTACTTGATGACACATAAGTCAGAATCCTTTGAAAAGTTCAAAGAATTCAAGAATGAAGTACAGAACCAGCTTGGCAAGAGTATTAAGATACTTCGATCAGATCGAGGTGGAGAATACCTTAGCCATGAGTTTCGTGACTACCTAGCTGAGTGTGGGATTCTATCCCAACTCACTCCTCCTGGAACACCACAGTGGAATGGTGTATCCGAAAGGAGGATTCGTACCCTATTAGATATGGTACGATCCATGATGAGTCACACAGATCTTCCGACATACCTTTGGGGCTATGCTCTAGACACGACAGCTTTTATACTCAACCCACTTGTGAATAAGATTTGCACAAAACAAATGCTTATGAAAAAAAGAGTGTGAAAAAAAAGGCAAAGAAAAAAGTGAATAAGGGATATAAAAAACAGTTGTCGTGAGTGGAATCTAGCTAGTCACCCCTTTGAGACCGAGTTAGGTTACTAGGAAAATGACTGCTTAGCTTCTCTTGAGATTGAGTACGCCTTTAAGACTTTGGGTTGATTGAGAAATATGAACCAAGTGTGTGGCAAATAAGTGTCTATCACTGGTTACTTGTCTATAACTAGAAACATTAGGAATTCAAACTTGATGATGACTTGACTAGGACATAGATTGAAACTTGAAGAGTTTTGAGTTGTTTTACTTGCACTGTGCAAAGGGTACTTATGCTTGAGCCAAAGTTAACTTGTTTTCATGATCATGCTTACTAATGAAACCTTTTGATAGAGTTAAGAGAATGCATCAGGGATATGAGAGCATTGTAGAGCATATGAATTTAGATTGTAGCATTTTGCTTGAGGCCAAGCAAAGGTTTAAGTCTAGGGGTGTGATGTGCGTAGATTGTATACACTTGTTTAGCATATTTTGACGCACATTCACATATTTTGCACATGCTTTGTCTATGTATTTTTATACTTCCAGCTTTCCTTTTAGCATATTTACTCTTTTTGTTCGGAGATGTGCTTTTGTGCATTTTCTATACACAGGAGTTGAAATTGGTGACGGTTTCATGTTTAAGGCCAAATCCGCAAGCGAAGCAAAGGTGGAAGGTACCATTCTTGTACCTCACACAGCCCTGCCATGGGGGGTTGCCCAGGCCGTGTGGATGTAGCAGAGATGGAAGTTGCCACGGCCGTGTGAACCTCACACGATCGTGTAAAGATTTGAAGCCAGATGGAGCCCTGGTCGTGTACACCACACGGCCATGTGAGATTTCCAGAGACCAGGAAGGCCCTGACCATGTATATCACACGACAGTGTAGGATTTCCAGTGAGCAAGAGGGCCCTGACCGTGTACACCACACGACCGTGCCAGGTTTCCAGAGGCGGAGCCAGTGCAGGCCGTGTAGATATACACGGTCGTGCAAGGGGAGCATTAGTAGAAGTAAGCTACGGCCGTGTACCACACACGATCGTGTAAGGTTGGCAGAGAAGGGAATGGCTCTGGTCGTGTGAACCTCACACGGCCATGCCTCGGGGCTGTGTGACGCCGAAACCTCACCTCTATATAAAGGTTTCTTCAAGATTTGAAGGCGGATCTTCTCCCTTTTGGGGGGAATTGAAGATTTGGGCGTTCTTCCACCTTCTTGGAGGGATTTCCGGCGATTCTAAGCGAGGATCTTCAACGCTTCGTCTCTGGGAGAGCGAAGATTGGATCCGAAGTCAGTTCTACATCGTAGATAAGTTTTTCTTCCCTTTCTTTCTTGGATTTGGGGATCAAGATGTTTATCTTTTCTTCTTCTTTTGGATTCTTTCCTTGTTCCATTGATTAGATCTTTTGTTCTAGGATGGAGGAAGAATCTGTAATGGAGATTTGATGTAAACTCTTATGGATTGTAATACCCACGAAATTATAAGATGGGTATATGAATATTATTCTTCCTTAGAGCATAGAAATGAAAAGAATAAGAGAAAATGGAAAATAAAAACAAAAATATAGAATAAGAAGAGGTGAGGTCAAGGATTGAACCTTGAACCTCCCACAAATGATGGAGATAAATTGATGAATGACAACCACTAGGATAAGGAGTAATATTTGGATGGAAAGGAATGAAAAATTTAATTAAAGGTGAGAAGGAAATAAAAGAAAACTAAACAAAAGAGCAAGAGAAAACCAAGTGGCTTACCTTCTTTTCCTCTTGGTTAAGAAAAGGAGCAAGCAAAAGAGGAATTGCCTACTTCCCTCCCTCTCTCAATTTTCGTGTGAATTAAAGGAATGATGGAGAAGAAGAGTTGAGGGAATGAATGAAGACATATTTCATTGAACAAAGTAATAAATAGGTTGGGAGAAGAAAAACAAGAGAGTAAGTCCTTTTCATTCTTCCTCCTTCTTCCTTCGTCATTCCTCACCAAACCAAGAACCTTACCCTCTCCTCATTCTAATAGCTAAGTTAAGTTCTTCTCCAAGAAAACTAATTTCCGTGAAGAAGCCTACAAGTTCTAGCCCTTCCAAGCAAAAGAAACAAAAGGAGGTACAAGAAGAAGAAGCTTTCTCCTTCCTTGGCACTTAGAATACTTTTCTCTCTAAGGAAAACCACAAGCGAAAGGATGTAAGTTTCCCTCACCTGTGGTACAATAGCTTTTGTGTGTTCTATGAAGATTCGGTTAAATAAAAATATAAGAAAACCTCATGAAGAATTTCAGCCAAGATAAGACCAAAGGAAGAACCTAGGGAATGTAATGATCTAAATTTCGACATGCTCGATATGTTTCTTGTAACATGTATTTTATGGTAGGGATTTATTTCATGTTTTCATGCTAGAATGTTTAGTTAGAACATAGATTCATGATCCTATACTTTCAGTCAAGCATGAACAAAAGAATTATTAAAGCTTAAGCCTCAAACTAAAACATGCTCCTTTGTTCTTATAATAGGTGCCCTATGATAATGGTATTGTTAACATTTTCTCCTACTTGTTATGTTGATTGGAACTTCATTTTCATGCTCATGAATATTCGGCCATGGTAGAACTAAGGGACTAGGAGAGCTTTAACTTAAAACTAAGCATGCCATGATTTCCCTAAGATAAGATATGAAGTTATTATGATATGCCCATGATTGTATGTTGAGTTGAACTCTATTTCATGTCTATGAAGGTTCGGCCGTGTTTAGATTTGAGGCCTAGGAGAGTTTGAAACAAGTCTAAGATGCTCATGACCTTCTTGATGAAATGATATGAAACTAACTTAATGTTCTTATGCTTGTTTGTTGCATGGAAATTTGGTTACATGCTCTATAACTTTCGGCCACACAAGGTTTTAAGACCTAGGAAACTTAGAACCTAACTCAACTATGCTCATGTTGTTCCTTGAAATATTTTCTATGAAAGTTGTTTAAGGTTCTCATGCTTTTAGGACACTTGAACCCTAGTTTTAAGTCCTACAAGTTTCGGCCATATCATGTTTAAGGGCCTAGGAAACCTAGAACCTAACTCAACTATGCTCATGTTGTTCCTTGAAATATTTGCTATGAAAGTTGTTTAAGGTTCTCATGCTTTTAGGACACTTGAACCCTAGCTTTTAGTCCTACAAGTTTCGGCCATATCATGTTTAAGGGCCTAGGAAACTTAGAACCTAACTCAACTATGCTCATGTTGTTCCTTGAAATATTTGCTATGAAAGTTGTTTAAAGTTCTCATGTTTTTAGGACACTTGAACCCTAGCTTTAAGTCCTACAAGTTTCGGCCATATCATGTTTAAGGGCCTAGGAAACCTAGAACCTAACTCAACTATGCTCATGTTGTTCCTTGAAATATTTGCTATGAAAGTTGAAGGTTCTCATGCTTTTATGACACTTGAACCCTAGCTTTAAGCCTTACAACATGTTTAAGGGCCTAGGAAACTTAGAACCTAACTCAACTATGCTCATGTTGTTCCTTGAAATAATTGCTATGAAAGTTGTTTAGGGTTCACAAGTTTGAACGATGATTTTTAACCAATGTATGCTTGATAAGTTTCGGCCATGATAAGTTGTAAGCTTAAGAAACCTAGAACTCTACCTAAACTTGCTCATGGTGTTTTCTTATGGTATAAGAAATGATACTTATTTAGGGTTCACATGTTGGTATGGAGTTTTTACCTAAAGCCCAACCAATATGTTTCGGCCACCATAAGACATTAGGGTTAGAAATCTAATTATGTTTCCCATGTATCTTATATGCCATGTTTATGAGATTACTATGCTTCTATGTTTAATTATGCACACTTATGATCTTTACATGATGGAAACCCTTATGCTATGCTGTGTGTTATTTATGAGGAGTTGTCTGCCCAATTTATGCATGATATATGTGATGAGCTGTGTGCCTAAGTTTGCATGCTATTTAAGATGAGTTGTGTGCCCAAACTATACATGTATTTATGATGTGCTGTGTGCCCAAATTTTACATACCATTATGATGAGCTGTGTGCCCAAAATTCTATATGTTATGATATGATAAGAAATACGATGTGCAAGAAATGATAAGAACCATGATATGTATGACATGCTACTTTACTCTATATGGCTTGTACCAAGGGTGGGCTCCATAAGCGCCCCGGGGTCAATGTACTAAGAAACGGGCCTCGTTAGGGATGGGCTCCTAAGTGCCCCTAGGTCAATGGACTAAGAAACGGGCCTAGTATGTATGCCTTGTAGGGTTCAAGACTTGCTACCTTGGACCTACATGGGATGCGCGCATTTATGTATGTGGTACAAACCGGGGCCATAATCATGTTTTGATTATGTTTAAGTTTACAAGTAATAAGTTTTCAAAGGACATGTTGCATATGTTATTGCATGAATCATGTTTTTGAAAGTCATCTCGCATAACACATTATGATTATGTTACAATATACCATGATGCCTATGATTATGTTAGGTTATGTTAGGATGAACCTTATGATTATGTTATGATATGTTATGATCATGATTATGTTATGCTAGAATGCACTTTATGACTTTATTAGGATATGCCATGATACCATATGATTATGTTATGATATGATGCTTCTATACATGATATGATGAGTTGTCTTTATGATTTATGCCTTGAAGCTTTATTTATGCTATACGGTTTTTGTGAGTAGGAAAGGATCTTATTGAGCCTTGAGTGCTCACAGCTTACTTTCCTTGTACCACAGATAATGGCAAAGAATGGATGTACTAAGGGAGCAGCAGGAGGGGGCAAGGAGGACGTGTGTAGTAGTGACTTGGCTAAAGAGAAAGACCTGCTTCTAGTTAATAAGAATTATGTTCATGTTGTTCTTTTATGACTCTATGACACTTCATCATGCTCTTTAGTATTATGGTCTAAATTTACGCTAAGCATGTTATGTGACCCATATGATAGGTGGTTGGTGATGATGTTTTGAAAGGTAAAGGAAAAGTTTAAAAAAAAAAAGAAGAAAACAAAATATATACTATAGATAAGACTTCCGTTGTTTTAAAGAAGAAAAGATAAGTAACCCCCGTCAGCTTAAGCAGGAAGGGGCGGGACATTACAGTTTGGTATCAGAGCCAAGTTTAGCCTTTTCACTACACACATGTCAAGCCTCCATCCTGCCGCTCCAAGTAAGAATCTATATGCTTAAAAATTAATTCTTCTATGATGCTTTAATATCATGCATGATTTCTTTTTTTCTTTTTATGATGTTAAGTCACAGTCTTAGTTTAGGTATGCATGATGGTAGGATAGGAATAATAACGATCTTATCTTAGCCAGGATAGAAATAACGATAATTTATTGTTATTTAATGAAGATAAGTATATGGCTAGGAGACGTACTACTCGAGCAGACGAGGCAGCTACTCCACCAGATCTGACTCAGGTAGTTACTGATCTCCAGCGTCAGATCACGGAGCAACACAGCTGATCACGACTTTGATGGGTCAGCAAGAAAATCCTGCCACCCCGCCAGTAAATCAGAATGCAGCGCCCGTCATCCCAGTAGTTGCACCTGTACCACCGATAGCCCCTGCCCCAGTGGTCAGACAGGAGACCTACTTGATACAGTGGCTAAGGCTGAAGCCGGAAAATTTCTCAGGTACTTGCGAGCCATGGGATGCTCAGGCCTGGTTCAAGACAGTGGAAAACATAGTGGAATTACTGGACTGGCCCATAACGGAAAAGATCAAGTGTGTATCATTCTATTTTTCCAGAGACGCAAGGATGTGGTGGGAAAGAGTAAAAGCAAAGAGACAAATTAATCTGATGAACTGGACGGACTTCGAGACAGAGTTCTTCGAGGAGTTCTTCCATATGCAAGTGACGAACCGGCACGATGACGAGTTCACCGAGTTTCGGCAAGGTGACCTATCAGTGAACTAAACAGTAAAACGCTTCAACCGTTTGACACGCCTATGTCCAGAATTGGTTCGCACAGAAAGAGAAAGGGTCAGACTGATGTTGAAAATGCTTCGACCCGAAATAGCACTGAACGTGGCCGGCGGAATTAATAGACCTCAGACTACGGAGGAATTGGTCAGCAGTGCCCTTATCACAGAACATTATCAGAACGCAATGAACGGGAATAAGAGTCAGGCCCGAACAGAAGGACAGAGACCCTCAGGTAATAAAACAAGCTAGAAAAGGACCTCCACTGGAAAAAGGAAACAATGGGACAGT
This sequence comes from Zingiber officinale, assembly GCF_018446385.1. NCBI lineage: Eukaryota > Viridiplantae > Streptophyta > Magnoliopsida > Zingiberales > Zingiberaceae > Zingiber > Zingiber officinale. The sequence continues at coordinate 46,363,126 of NC_056006.1, forward strand.
GCAAAAGGTTGCTCAGTGAATAAGCAACCAAAATACCCCCAGTGCACTATTTGCGGAAAGCTGCATTCCAGAGTATGTCATAAGGGTACAAGAAGGTGCTATAATTGCGGAGGGGAAGGACATCTGGCCAGAGATTGCACCAACCGGTTTCAGGCACCACTCCAGCAGAACAACCAAAACAAGAGTACCCCCTCACAACTACATCAGATGTAAGCTACTATTGAGGGAACACCGATTAGCCAAGGGAGATTGGAAGCTCCACCAACTACAACGAACTCCAGGGTTTTCTCGCTTACTAAAGAGGATGTGGTGAACGCCACTACTGTCGTCACAGGTCAGTTACCTACTTTTAGTCAATATGCCAAAGTTATATCTGATGCTAAAGGCGAACCAGTGTTCGAAATTATTGGGAAACCGAGAGATATTACTAGTCAATGGATCGAAAATATGTCCGGGCAGCTCTCTACCATGACCATAGCACCCACATTATTCGATAATCTATTAGAGAAACAAACCAGTGACCAAAGTCTCCAAAGGATTAAACAAGAAACCCTAGAAGGAAAGAATGACGGATTCAGGATCACGGACAATGGAATATTATACCTCAGGGATCGATTATGTATTCTCGGGGATCCAGAGTTGTGAAGAAGGATACTAGAGGAAGCTCATTCAACACCCTATGCAATGCACCCAGGATCCACCAAAATGTACCAAGATTTGAAAAAGAAATTTTGGTGGTCCGGTATGAAAAGAGATGTGGCTCAGTATGTCGGTACTTGCCTGACCTGTCAAAGGGTTAAAGCAGAACATCAGAGACCGGGAGGATTACTGCAGCCTGTCCAAATTCCAGAATGGAAATGGGAAGATATCTCTATGGACTTTATAGCAGGATTACCCAAGACAACAAACGGCTACGACGCCATATGGGTAATTATGGATAGATTAACTAAATCCGCCCATTTTCTAGAAATCAAAATGACTTATTCGATTGAGCAACTGGCTCAATTATATGTCAAGGAAATTGTTAGGCTACATGGGGTCCCAAAGACCATCATTTCAGACAGAGATGGTCGTTTCGTTTCACATTTCTAGGAATGCATCCAGAAGACTCTTGGTACGAAGCTATTTTTTAGTACCGCCTTTCACCCTCAGACCGACAGACAAACAGAAAGGGTTAATTAAGTGCTAGAAGATATGTTACGGGCATACGCATTAGACTTCAAGGGAAGCTGGAGCCGATATTTATTCCTGGAAGAATTTGCCTACAACAATAGTTACCAGGCTACTATTGGGATGACACCTTACGAAGCTCTGTACAGGAGGAAATGCAGATCCCCTATATGTTGGTACGAAGGCGGTGAAAAGAAGGAGATGGGATTCCAAACCGAGTTCATCGATAACACCACCCAGGCTATACAGAACATCCGCCAACGAATAGAAACTGCTCAGAGTCGACAAAAGAATTATGCCGAAAAGCGACGAAGGCCATTGGAATTCAGTGTCGGAGACTCAGTATTTCTCAAAGTAGCTCCTATGAAAGGGGTAATGAGGTTTGGTAAGAAGGGAAAGCTAAGCCCACATTATGTGGGACCATACCGAGTTCTGAAAAGAATCGGCAAAGTAGCTTATGAAATAGAGCTGCCTCAAGAGATGTCAGCCATTCACAACGTGTTCCACGTTTCGATGCTAAAGAAATGCATTCCGAGCACGGATCAAGTGATCGAACCACGGGCAGTACAAGTGCAAGAGGACCTAACTTATGAGAGCCGACCAATTCAGATATTGGATCGAGACATCAAAAGACTAAGGAACAAAGAAGTATCCTTAGTAAAGGTTTTGTGTCAAAATCAACGATACGAAGATGCCACGTGGGAACGAGAAGATGATATGAGACAGAAGTATCCATCGCTATTATAAGTTCGAGGACGAACTTTCTATGAGGTATGAGGTACTGTAACACCCACGAAATTATAAGATGGGTATATGAATATTATTCTTCCTTAGAGCATAGAAATGAAAAGAATAAGAGAAAAGGGAAAATAAAAACAAAAATATAGAATAAGAAGAGGTGAGGTCAAGGATTGAACCTTGACCCTCCCACAAATGATGGAGATAAATTAATACATGATAACCACTAGGACAAGGAGTAATATTGGGATGGAAAGGAATGAAAAATTTAATTAAAGGTGAGAAGGAAATAAAATAAAACTAAACAAAAGAGCAAGAGAAAACCAAGTGGCTTACCTTCTTTTCCTCTTGGTTAAGAAAAGGAGCAAGAAAAAGAGGAATTGCCTACTTCCCTCCCTCTCTCAATTTTCGTGGGAATTAAAGGAATGATGGAGAAGAAGAGTTGAGGGAATGAATGAAGACATATTTCATTGAACAAAGGAATAAATAGGTTGGGAGAAGAAAAACAAGAGAGTAAGTCCTTTTCTTTCTTCCTCCTTCTTCCTTCTTCATTCCTCACCGAACCAAGAACCTTACCCTCTCCTCATTCTAATAGCTAAGTTAAGTTCTTCTCCAAGAAAACTAATTTCCGTGAAGAAGCCTGCAAGTTCTCGCCCTTCCAAGCAAAAGAAACAAAAGGAGGTACAAGAAGAAGAAGCTTTCTCCTTCCTTGGCACTTAGAATACTTTTCTCTCTAAGGAAAACCACAAGCGAAAGGATGTAAGTTTCCCTCACCTGTGGTACAATAGCTTTTGTGTGTTCTATGAAGATTTGGTTACATAAAAATATAAGAAAACCTCATGAAGAATTTCGGCCAAGATAAGACCAAAGGAAGGACCTAGGGAATGTAAAGATCTAAATTTCGACATGCTCGATATGTTTCTTGTAACATGTATTTTATGGTAGGGATTTATTTCATATTGTCATGCTAGAATGTTTAGTTAGAACATAGATTCATGATCCTAGACTTTCGGCCAAGCATGAAAAAAAGAATTAGTAAAGCTTAAGCCTCAAACTAAAACATGCTCCTTTGTTCTTATGATAGGTGCCCTATGATAATGGTATTGTTAACATTTTCTCCTACTTGTTATGTTGATTGGAACTTCATTTTCATGCTCATGAATATTCGGCCATGGTAGAACTAAGGGCCTAGGAGAGCTTTTACATAAAACTAAGCATGCCATGATTTCCCTAAGATAAGATATGAAGCTATTATGATATGCCCATGATTGTATGTTGAGTTGAACTCTATTTCATGTCTATGAAAGTTCGGCCATGTTTAGATTTGAGGCCTAGGAGAGTTTAAAACAAGTCTAAGATGCTCATGACCTTCTTGATGAAATGATATGAAACTAACTTAATGTTCTTATGCTTGTTTGTTGCATGGAAATTTGGTTACATGCTCTATAACTTTCGGCCACACAAGGTTTTAAGACCTAGGAAACTTAGAACCTAACTCAACTATGCTCATGTTGTTCCTTGAAATATTTTCTCTGAATGTTGTTTAAGGTTCTCATGCTTTTAGGACACTTGAACCCTAGTTTTAAGTCCTACAAGTTTCGGCCATATCATGTTTAAGGGCCTAGGAAACCTAGAACCTAACTCAACTATGCTCATGTTGTTCCTCGAAATATTTGCTATGAAAGTTGTTTAAGGTTCTCATGTTTTTAGGACACTTGAACCCTAGCTTTAAGTCCTACAAGTTTCGGCCATATCATGTTTAAGGGCCTAGGAAACTTAGAACCTAACTCAACTATGCTCATGTTGTTCCTTGAAATATTTGCTATGAAAGTTGTTTAAAGTTCTCATGTTTTTAGGACACTTGAACCCTAGCTTTAAGTCCTACAAGTTTCGGCCATATCATGTTTAAGGGCCTAGGAAACCTAGAACCTAACTCAACTATGCTCATGTTGTTCCTTGAAATATTTGCTATGAAAGTTGTTTAAGGTTCTCATGCTTTTATGACACTTGAACCCTAGCTTTAAGCCTTACAAGTTTCGGCCATATCATGTTTAAGGGCCTAGGAAACTTAGAACCTAACTCAACTATGCTCATGTTGTTCCTTGAAATAATTGCTATGAAAGTTGTTTAGGGTTCACATGCTTGAACGATGATTTTTAACCCAATGTATGCTTGATAAGTTTCGACCATGATAAGTTGTAAGCTTAAGAAACCTAGAACTCTACCTAAACTTGCTCATGGTGTTTTCTTATGGTATAAGAAATGATACTTATTTAGGGTTCACATGTTGGTATGGAGTTTTTACCTAAAGCCCAACCTATATGTTTCGGCCACCATAAGACATTAGGGTTAGAAATCTAATTATGTTTCCCATGTATCTTATATGCCATGTTTATGAGATTGCTATGCTTCTATGTTTAATTTTGCACACTTATGATCTTTACATGATGGAAACCCTTATGCTATGCTGTGTGTTATTTATGAGGAGCTGTGTGCCCAATTTATGCATGATATATGTGATGAGCTGTGTGCCCAAGTTTGCATGCTATTTATGATGAGCTGTGTGCCCAAACTATGCATGTATTTATGATGTGCTGTGTGCCCAAATTTTACATTCCATTATGATGAGCTGTGTGCCCAAAATTCTATATGGTATGATATGATAAGAAATACAATGTGCAAGAAATGATAAGAACTATGATATTTATGACATGTTACTTTACTTTATATGGCTTGTACCAAGGGTGGGCTCCATAAGCGCCCCGCGGTCGATGGACTAAGAAACATGCCTCGTTAGGGATGAGCTCCTAAGTGCCCCTAGGTCGATGGACTAAGAAACGGGTGTAGTATGTATGCCTTGTAGGGTTCAAGACTTGCTACCTTAGACCTACATGGGACACGCGCATTTATGTATGTGGTACAAGCCGGGGCCCTAATCATGTTATAATAATGTTTAAGTATACAAGTAATAAGTTTTCAAAGGACATGTTGCATATGTTATTGCATGAATCATGTTTTTGAAAGTCATCTCGCATAACACATTATGATTATGTTACGATATACCATGATGCCTATGATTATGTTAGGTTATGTTAGGATGAACCTTATGATTATGTTACGATCATGATTATGTTATGCTAGAATGCACTTTATGACTTTATTAGGATATGCCATGATACCATATGATTATGTTATGATATGATGCTTCTATACATGATATGATGAGTTGTCTTTATGCTTTATGCCTTGAAGCTTTATTTATGCTATACGGTTTTTGTGAGTAGGAAAGGATCTTACTGAGCCTTGAGTGCTCACAGTTTACTTTCCTTATACCACAGATAAGGGCAAAGAATGGATGTACTAAGGGAGCAGCAGGAGGGGGCAAGGAGGACGTGTGTAGTAGTGAGTTGGCTAAAGAGAAAGACCTGCTTCTAGTTAATAAGAATTATGTTCATGTTGTTCTTTTATGACTCTATGACACTTCATCATGCTCTTTAGTATTATGGTCTAAATTTATGCTAAGCATGTTATGTGACCCATATGATAGGTGGTTAGTGATGATGTTTTGAAAGGTAAAGGAAAAGTTAAAAAAAAAAAAGAAGAAAAAAAAATATATACTATAGATAAGACTTCCGTTGTTTTAAAGAAGAAAAGATAAGTAACTCCCGTCAGCTTAAGCAGGAAGGGGCGGGACGCTACATGGATTTGCCAACATTTCTATTTCTATGATTTTGCCTTGTTTGTATCTATTCTTTCTTGTGTGGATTGTTGTGATTAGGGCTTAATTACCATGCTTGATTGAATGTTTGAATATCTTGTGGATCTTGTAGAGGTAATTCCTCATTCGATTTTTCGAGGGACGTTCGTGACAGGAACATGCCCGTGTAAGGACATTTGAGGGGTAATCTTGAATGGAAATTAGGTATTTCTAGAGGGTAGGATAGATTCTATGCATTAATCTTTATATCTTAATGAGGTTGAGAAGTAGTGGATTTCTATGTTGATTTTCTGAGGGACGCATGTGATAGGAAAGCCCATGTAAGGACAACATAGGGTTCATTCCTTATTGATCACATTTAGATATATTTCAGTCCTAGGCTGGTTGTCTATTGCAAGAGGGAACCGACAACCTTCTATAAATGATGGACAATTCAGAAATAGGATTTGGTAGATCATTACATTGAATAATATTACAAAGAAACCAAAACTCCTAGAACATACCTTTATCATTGCCCTTTTTCTTGTTTCTTATTCTTTTATTTCTTTGTTTACCTTTCATAGTTACACTTAGACTTTGTAAATCAATTGATTGGTTGTTTAGCTAACTCGCTTTGAGACATCTTTAGTGCTTATTCCAGTCCCTATGGGTTCGATATCTTTTATTATTACTTACGATATATCCGTACACTTGCGGAGGTCAACAGTTGAGCATGATCCATATCATAAGCTTGTTGTGCAACTTGTTGTTCTCTTTCTTTTACTCCATCAGAACCTTTTTCTCATAATTGATTTCATCTCTTTCTCTGAAATAACAACTGGTCTCTCGTTGTTTCTTCTCCTGCTTAGAATAATTTGATCACACCAAATAATAGCATAATCAATAAATTTGATAGTAGCAAGTTTTACCTTCTTCTCTTTAGAATAGCTGTGACAATCAAATACTAATTCCACTTTCTTTTCCCACTCCAAATATGCGTCTGAATCACTTTTACCTTGAAACGAAGGAATTTTCATTTTGATATTTCCCAAGTTTCTATCAGCATAATCACTCATCCTTCCCCTTTACCACCAATTCTGATACCACCAGATCACTAGAAGCTCTATCATCAATGTCATCAGAAATGCCGTCATCATCATCATTGTTGTCTTCACAGTTATATTGCCCTAAACTTCGTGTAGGAACTCTACCATCTTGGCTAATTTGCAATTCAGTAACTACAACATCTTGTCTCTTAAATATGTCGACGATTTGATTGAATCTGATTTCCATGCATCCCTAGTGTTATCTCAAGGCACGTTGTTCAAGTGTTTCTCTAGGTCTTGCTTCTTCTCCACTTGTCGCCATTAATGCAATCTGTTGTCACTCAATCACTCAACTCATTAATGTTAGCTCTTTAAAGAACTTAGAATTGTGGCAATTACTTTTAAATGATCGTTGACTGATTGAAAATCCCAAGGGTATTTGGATAAAAGAAAGGAATTGATAGAAAATGCAATTTGTAGAATTAAAAACTTAAATTAAGTTTAGAAAGGAAATTTGGCAGAATTGAATCTAAGAAAAACTTATGAGAATGCAGGCTAAAAGATAACTTGAAATAAGAACTGAAAAAGAATTTTCCAGAACATAATCTAGGTAGGTGTCTGAATTAAATTTTGGCAAAACTTTAAAGAAAATGCAAAATTGGAAAGTGCAAATATACTATACAAAACTTTAAAGGAAATGCAAAATTAGAAAGTGCAAGTATAATAGGCAAAACTTTAAAGAAAATACGAAATTGGAAAGTGTAAGTATAGAAATAACAATTCTCTACCCTTACTTTTTTTTTCCCTTTTTTCTATTTTTTCTAATTTCACCCCATTTTTTCCAAAAATATATATTTTTTTTGGAATTTATGCCTTTTTGCCGAAAATATTTTTTTTGAATATCGATCTTTTTTCCATTTGTTTTTAAAATTTTTGTCCTTTTTTTTTGCCAAAAATATTTTTTTTTGAATTTCGACCTCATTTTTTTTTGCCAAAAATAATTTGATAGCAACAAGACAAATAAAACTCACTAAGATTGAGATGATAATGATAAGTAGATAATGTTGAACAAATAGATAAAGATTCAAGCATAAAGAAAAAGGATAACCAAATCAATTTAGAAAAAAAAAATCAAAGCTCTAATACCAAATGATGTGAACCCAACAAGAAAGATATCTCTAGAACCCACGAATTGAAGGCAGAAAGAAGGAAGGTCTAAGACGTTAAGATGGATGAAAAGAAACCTTGACCCAATACTTAGGAAAGCATGAACCTTTGTATAAAAGATGGAAGATGCCACAACCTTGGGATTGAGGTTGATAAGTCTTTGAATGCAATAAGGAGATGCCTTGATAAGTTCTAGTTCAATGAAGAACCAAAAAGCGAGAGCCTCACCAAGTTTTAGATTGAAAACTGTCAAAGATACATGTGTGGCTGTCGCCCCCTTTATTTATAGCTATAGGGTGACCAAAAAACCCTAAGAGGCCAAAAGAAAGCTCATTTAGTAAAGACCTATATTAACTACTTAGCCATTTTAAGCTTATGACAATATTACTATTGGATCATAGAATTCTCTAGGGGGGGGGGGGGGGAATAGCATTCGAAAAACTCATAGCAAAGTCAAGTCGAGTACACAGTGGAAATAAGAAAGACACAATGCTAACAACACCAATTTTACTTGGATGGGAGCCTTCGTCGACTCCTACTCTAAGGCCCGCACTCGTCGAGTGTTTTCGTTGGGCAATTCACTAGCAGTTCATAAAAAGGATTACAAAGATAAGTATAAGAACTCTTAAAAGAAATACCAACAACAATTGAAAAGAACTTGAGTCGCAGGTTGTCAGAGAAGTTTCGCAGCGTCGCAGGAGCACAGAATAATAGAGCAGTCGTGGAAAGAAGTTGTTGTTTATGGATCTGGAGGAAGGCTCCTTTTATAGGAGTGCTCTGGGCGCCCGGATCCCTTCTTGGTGCCTTGATCGTGACATTGGTCCAGCCAATCAGTACGCTTCACGTTTGCGACGAGATAAGCTTTTGCACTCCGGGCACTCGGATCCCCTCCAAGCACTCGAACCACCATTTTCCATCACATCAATTTCCTGCAAGAAAATGTTAGTCCAAGGAAAATACAAATTATACTATCCTGCAAAAAAAAGTGTTAGCACAATTATAGTAAAAAGGGTAGTAATTAGATTATGTCTCACCGAGACCAGAATCTAGTCACGATCTCAACATAAATTCCTGAAATGGTTCTAAGTTGGATCGACGCCTATTGCTCCATCGAACGGGGAACATGTCCTCAGCAAGTCACTCCCCTCCAGTGACTTACTTTAACTTACCTTTTTCCAGACATTCGGTCAGCCAGTCCACCAGTCTGGACTTCGTGCCAACTATCCGGTCGGCCCGTTGACATAGCTAGACTTCCCTGCAACATTGAGTTACCACAATAGATAAAATAGTAAAGTAAAATAGTGATAACAGAATTCAAGATTCACTGGTCCGGTTGACCACGCGCGGTCGATCAAAAACCAGTCGTTCACATATAACCTAGGGTTATCTCTCCCTAGGGTTGCATAACTTCACTCACTAGGACTTCCATTGCCTGGCTTCACTCACCATGAATTCCTCCACCTAGAATCACACACTAGGGTCCGACTTCACTCACCAGGACTTTCACAACCTAGCTTCACTCACTGGATTTGGCTTCACTCACCAGGACTTCCACTACCTAGCATCACTTACTAGGACCTAACTTCACTCACCAGGACTTCCACCACCTGCCTTCTCTCACTAGGGTCTGACTTCACTCACCACGATTTCCACTACCTAGCTTCACTCACTAGGACCTAATTTCATGCACCAAGATTTCTCACCTGCCTATCCTTTATATAGGACTTACCTTTGTTAGTCATCTAGTCCTGACTAGACTTCTCTCTTCAAAACACCAAGTCCTATTTGGATTAACCCTTGGTCAAATTGACTAGCCTTAGGTATATTGTCAAACACCGAAATGCTAGAGGTCGACTACACCAACAATTACAGCCCAAATAAAGGTAGAAATTAAATCCAAATTAAGCCTATATATCCACACTACATAGATATGAGACTTAAATGCTAATTTAGCTCGTCTAAGGCTTGAATTAGGTTGACTAAGCTGGATGACTTGCTCTTGGTCAAACCTTCTTCAATGGTAGCTTTGACCTTCACATCTTCAATTAGCACATTAAGTGCTTATTTCATCTTTTTAGCCTTAGCCCTTGTAATTGGGCTCCATTAATGCATAATGGATCATCATTAATATCTAAAGTGGGTTGAGCATGATCCATATCATAAGCTTGATGCACAACTTGTTGTTCTCTTTCTTTTACTCCATCATTCCCCTCTCCTCAAAAGGATTCATCCTCGAATCTTGATCACCTACATCAAAAGGAGAAAGATCAGAAACATTAAATGTAGCACTCACATTATACTCACCTAGTAAGTCAAGCTTGTATGCATTATCATTGATTCGAGCAATGACTTGAAATGGACTATCTCCTCATCAATACAACTTAGTATGACATTTAGTAGGGAATCTTTCCTTCCTCATATGAACCCAAACGTAATCTCTGTTAGGATGTATACTAAAAGCCTAGCTTTTTGTATGAACATTTATATTTTGAAATGAGAATTAGTCTGGTCAAATGTTGCATGTTCATGTAGTTGTCCATTTAATTTATATTTTAAATAACATGGTGTGTGGTGCCACACAAAAGATTATGTTATCAGTTCCTTATAAATTATAAATAGTAGCTCACGACTGAGATGGATAGGGACAAACCATTGGAATGGTTGTAGTGTAATTTGGAATTAGTTTGTCTTGACTATATAATTACACTAGTATACTATATGTGTATTGAACAGGACCATTTGAGGTTGTTCTTTTTATACCGGCTGCATAAAAAAACAAAATCTCTATTATTATGGATGTGTGTACTCTTAATCCCGATATAATAACAAACACATATACTTTAGTATTTATTTCTTTAATTTATCAAAGGGTGAGATTTATTCAGTTAAATCAATAGGCCCGATAAGTTGGAAAATAATATTATTTATATGGTGTATTGTAAATTATAAAAGGAAATTGTGACCTAGTAATCTACTTTGATAATGTCCCCTTGAGGAGCTCATAAGGATTATCATGTAAGCCCTATAGGTGGACTTAGTTCGACAAGATAATTAGGTTGAGTTGTACTACTCTTGGAGCTAGATGTTAATTAAGTGAGTTATTAGTAACTCATTTAATTGACGGGCATACAATATCTTAAACAAAGGGAGACTAACGCACTTATGATAAGTAGGCACCCATATTGTAATATGGGATTGGTGCGGTAGTTTAATAATAACTCTTTAGTGGTATAAGTTATTATTGATGACCTAGTAAGTTGGAAAATAATATTATTTATATGGTGTATTGTAAATTATAAAAGGAAATTGTGACCTAGTAATCTACTTTGATAATGTCCCCTTGAGGAGCTCATAAGGATTATCATGTAAGCCCTATAGGTGGACTTAGTTCGACATGATAATTAGGTTGAGTTGTACTACTCTTGGAGCTAGATGTTAATTAAGTGAGTTATTAGTAACTCATTTAATTGACGGGCATACAATATCTTAAACAAAGGGAGACTAACGCACTTATGATAAGTAGGCACCCATATTGTAATATGGGATTGGTGCGGTAGTTTAATAATAACTCTTTAGTGGTATAAGTTATTATTGATGAACTTGAGTTGGGTGTTCGGGTCGAACATAGGAAGCTAAAGTCCATCAGGAGGCCAAAACCAATTCCTCCTCTTGGTCCCTATTATAGCCTCTATAAAGCTTCATATTCTCCCGTTTTGGTTTTTGCTTCCTACCCAAGAAAGGGGCCGGCCACATCCTTGCTTGGTGCCCAAGCAAGGGGCCGACCAAGCCTTGCTTCATACCTAAGAAAGGGGTAGGCCAAACCAAAAGAAAAGAAAAGAAAAAGAAAATAAAAAAAAGGGGAGATTTTTTCTCAACAGAATTAGAGATTTTTCTAATAAGAATTACGTTGATTCTTTCTTAGAAATTTTCTAAAAAGAATTATATTAATTCTTTCATAAGAAATTTTTCTAAAAAGAATTATGTTAATTTTTTCCTAAAGATTTTTTTGAAAAGAATTATGTTGATTCTTTCTTAGAAATTTTCTAAAAAGAATTATACTAATTCTTTCTTAAGAAATTTTTCTAAAAAGAATTATGTTAATTCTTTTATATAGATTTTTTATAAACAAAAATCTATTACTTTTTCTCCTTTTTTATCTAGGGCAAAGGGTTATAAAAAGAGAGGAGGTTGTACCACAAAAATCAACAATTCAATTAAGAATTGATAAGTTCCTCTCGATTCCCTTAAGGTCGGCACACCATTCTTTCTTTTCTTTCCTCTGGGGTCGGCACCCCACTTCTTTTCTTCTTCCCTTTTCTTCCCTCTAGGGTCGACACCCCATCTTCTCTTGGTGGCCGGAGCTTGGAGGAAAAGAAAACAAAGAGATGAAGCACCTTGGTGGCTGGCGGTTTGAAGGAGATGAAGAAGGTGGCGTTCCTTTCTTTAAATATTTTGGTGGTAGGCGGCTTGGAAACAAAGGGGTTCGGGTGTTTTTGTCTTGGTAGATCGTCACCCAGACGACGTCCAAGAAGAGGAGAGGAATACAGCAAAAGAGCAAGAGGTCTTTGTCTACGAAGAAATGTACAACTAGTTATTTATTTTGCAACACAACTAGCTTTGTTTTCTTTGTTTGGATCCTGAAATACCAACACAAGAGGCTAGCAATTTTATGTTTTCATTTTTGTCCTTCGATTTTATGTTTCGATATTGGTCTTTGATTGAGATCTCTATAGTTAAACCAAAGGTTTCTACCGCCCCACCCCTCCTGCTTAAGGGACGGGGGTTACTTTACTTACTTACTTATTACATACTTACTTGCATCATAATAATATTTTCCACTTAAAACAGCGGAAGTCTTGTTTATAGAAAAGGTCACATAGCATACTTTGCATGATTTTAAGTCATAATACCAAAAAGCAAGATTAAATGTCATGGAGTCATGAAACAATAACATAAACTAAGCATAATTCTTATTAAATAAAAGCAGGTCTTTCTCTCTTAGCCGAGCCACTACCACACACATCCTTCTTGCCCGTCCTGCTGCTCCATTAGTTCATCCATTCCTTGCCTTTATCTGTGGTACAAGGAAAGTAAGCTATGAGCACACAAGGCTCAGTAAGATCCTTTCCTACTCACAAAAAAAACGTATAGCATAGCATAATCACAAGGCATAAAGCATGGAGTCAAACTCATCATATCATATATAGGAGCATCATATCGTAACTTTCATAAACATAAAATACAGAACGTCCTATCATATCATGTCATAAAAAAAAAGAAACCTCAACTTGTATCATGTCATAAAGTACATCATGGCATATCGTAACATAATCGTAAGGTATCATGGCATATCGTGACGTAATCATAAAGTGCATCCTAGCATATTATAACATAATCATAAGTATCATGGCATATCATGGCAAAATCATAAAGTATATGTAAGATGACTTTCGAAACATGTATCATGAAAATATATGCAACATGTCTTTTGAAAACTTATTATATACATACTTAAACATAATTTCAACATAAGAAGGGCCTCGGCTTGTACCACATACATAAATGCTCGCGTCCTATGTAGGTCCAAGGTAGCAAGTCTTGAACCCTACAAGACATATATACTAGGCCCGTTTCATAGTCCATCGACCTAGGGGCACTTAGGAGCCCATCCCTAACGAGACCCGTTTCTTAGTCCATCGACCCCGAGGCGCTTATGGAGCCCACCCTTGGTACAAGCCATATAAAGTAAAGTAGCATGTCTTACATATCATGATTCTTATCATATCATGCATATCATATTTCTTAACATATCATAACACATGCATAATTTGGGCACACAACTCATCATAATAGCATGCATAATTTGGGCACACAGCACATCATAATAGCATGCATAATTTGGGCACACAGCTCGTCATAATAGCATGCATAATTTGGGCACACAGCACATCATAATAGCATGCATAATTTGGGCACACAGCTCGTCATAATAGCATGCATAATTTGGGCAAACAGCACATCATAAGAGTTATCAACATGCATAGATCATGGGCATACATAAATAACATAGAAGCATAGCAAGTTCTTATCATATCATGAAGCATGGCATGTGAGACACATGGGGATCATAATTAGGTCTCTAACCCTAATATCACATAGTGGCCGAAACATATGGTTGTAACTTAGGTTAACAATCAACATATAAGCATGTGAACCTTAAACCAATATCATATCATATATCATAAGGAACATCATGAGCATGTTTAGTTTAGGTTCTAGGTTTCCTAAGCTTATAAACTTGCCATGGCCGAATCTCATCAAGCCTTACCTTTGGTTAAAAATCAACATACAAGCATGTGAACTCTAAACCAATATCATATCATATATCATGAGGAACATCATAAGCACGTTTAGTTTAGGTTCTCGGTTTCCTAAGCTTATAAACTTGTCATGGCCGAATCCTATCAACCATCACATTTGGTTAAAATCAACATACAAGCATGTGAACTCTAAACTAATATCATATCATGTATCATAAGGAACATCATGAGCATGTTTAGTTTAGGTTCTAAGTTTCCTAGGCTTATAAATTTACCATGGCCGAAACTTGTTAATCATGTAACTGTTGGTGCGGGTAGCACTAACGGTCTAACCTAGGTTTTGATGAATGACAAATAGGTTAAGTTAGTTTTGTTGTTGTCTGACACTTTGATCGAGTGTGCAGGGGAAGTCCAGACAGGTCGACGGGCTGACCGGATGTCTGGCACGAAGTCCAGCTAGGTCGATGGGCTGACCGGATAGCTGGCGAGAAGTCCAAGCGGGTCGACGGGCTGACCGGACGCTTGGCGAGATGTCCAGCTAAGTCGACGGGCTGACTAGATAGCTGGCGAGAAGTCCAGACGGGTCGACGGGCTGACCGAACGTCTGGCAGGTAAGTGAGGTAAGTCACTGGAGGGGAGTGACTGCGAGGACGCGTTCCCGGGAAGGGAACATTAGGCGTCGATCCGGCTTAGATCCATTTCGGATATCTAAGTCGAGATCGTGACTAGATTCCGGTCTCGGAAAGACGAAATCTAAGTCATAATTTTACTGTTAATTCTATTGTCATAAACTGTGCTAACAATCTATGTTGCAGAATATATATTTGCCTTGGACTAACTCTGTTTTGCAGGAAAGGAAGTATCTGGAAACAGGAGGTCCTGGCACCCGGAAGAGATCCGAGCGCCCGGAGGTCCAGGCGCCCGAAAGGGATCCGGGCGCCCGGAGGTGAATTTTATCCAGCCGAGTCGTCGCCACGTGGAGTTCACTGATTAGACCTGCCACGTCGCACCAGGGTGCCCGGAAGGGATCCAGGCGCCCGGAGCAGCATATAAAAGAAGCCCCAGAGATGGAGCTTCATCAATCATCAATCTGAGAACTCTTTTACTGCTGGTCCTGCTGCTCTACGTTCCTCCGACGCCAACAAAGCTCCGACAAAGTGCTCCTTCGGTTTTTAGTTAATTTCTTTGTCGGTATTACTTTGTTTCACTAGCATTTCCTGTATTCATTTTGTAATTATATTCGAATTGCTAGTAATTGCCCAACGAAAGTGGTCAAGGACCACGGGCCTTCGAGTAGGAGTCATCACAGGCTCCGAACGAAGTAAAAACAACTGTGTTCATTTACTTTTCCGCTGTGTATTTTTACTCGACTTTTCGAATCGATATTCACCCCCCCTCTATCGAACGATCACGGTCCTACAAGTGGTATCAGAGCAGGTACCGCTCTGATTTGGTGCAACCACCAATCAGACTGGGGGTGAAATTGTTTTTGGTTTTTCAGTTCAACGCTTAATTCTAAAACTGGTGTATCAGTACTTTAATATTTTCTTCAATTAAGGTAAATTGGTGCAACACGAATCTAGATTTTTTTTCTACTAGTTTTTTCTCTCTTCCCGCACTACTAATCCAAGACCAAGTCTTGGGATTTTTTTTGTTTCTTTTCTTTCTTCTGTGCGCAGGACTAAAATGTCGCAGACAAAAGGATTCAGCACAGTACGACCTCCACTTTTCAACGGGGACGATTTTTCGTACTGGAAAAAGCGGATGGAGGTTTACCTCAAAACAGACTTCGACCAGTGGATGGACATTACGAGACCCTTCAAAATTCCAGTGGACAACTCCGGGAATCTACTGGATCCTGAAAACTGGACAGCTGATTTGAAGAAAAAGGCGTCAACAGATAATAAAGCAATCAACACTCTACAGTGCGGATTAACAAGAGAAGAACTAAACAGAGTCGGTCCACACAAAAACGCTAAAGAACTGTGGGACAAATTGATCGAGCTGCACGAGGGAACGAGCGATGCCAAGGTAACAAAACGAGAGCTACTTTTAAATAAAATTTTTAATATAAAAATGCAGGAAGGTGAAACGGCGAATCAGCTCCACGCGAGGATCAAGGACATCCTCAACGGGCTTCATGCGATAGGCCACCAAATGGAAAATAGAGACTTAATAAGGTACGCATTAAATGCTTTTCCACGTAATAGTTTGTGGGCATCAATAGTGGATGCCTACAAAATTTCTAAAAATCTTTCTAAGTTAAAGTTAGATGAGCTTTTCTGTGAATTAGAATTACATGAACTAACTAATGCTGGAGCCGAGAAAGGTATAGCTTTATTTGCAGGTTCCACCAAAGAAAAGAAAAGCAAGCCTAAATTTGAAGAAGACTCCGACCAAGACTCCGAAGACGAAGAACACCTGGTGAACTTGGTAAGAAAAATGTTCACCAGGAGAAAAAGGAGCTTCAGCAAAAAGGACCTTCAAAAGATCAGTTCTCCCTCAGAACAAAAGAACGTGACTTGCTACGACTGCAAAAAAAAGGGACACTACAGGAACGAATGCCCAAAACTGAAGTTCGACAAATCTAAGCCAACCAAAAAGAAGGCCCTCAAAGCAACGTGGGACGACTCCTCGGACGAATCGGAGGAAGAAGAGCAGAAACATCAGAGCCACCTCGCACTGATGGCCCGCGAAGCTGAAACAAAAGACGAGTCGGAAGATGAAGACGGGTCTAAACCCGAAACAAGCCACGAGTCCGTACTCGTTTCTGAAGGCCCGAATGAGGTATATTTTAATTTAAACAAAAATTTCTTTAGAATTATTTCCTGTTTAAATAGTAAATTAATTAAAATAGAAAATGAAAACAAATCACTTCTTGAGAAAATCAAAACCTCAAGGAACAAATCAAAAATTCAAATCCAACTCAAGATCTAACACTTGAGGAGGATAATTTATCATTAAAAAATGAGATTAATAATTTAAAAGAAATGTTAGAAAAATTCACAACAAGTTCAAAAAATCTAGACTTAATCCTAAATAATCAAAAAGCATGCTATAATAAAACCGGACTAGGATATAAGTCGAATTCAAATAAAACCTTCAAATCATTAATAACTCAATACAAATCAACCAATCTAGCTTGGGTTCCGAAAGCGTGCTTAACCACGCAAATAGGACTTAATCAATATTATATACCTAAAGAAAAATTACATTATATAAAATCGAATAAACTAAACCAAAATCCAAAATACAAACCTAAATCAAAATCAAAATCTAAACACTTTAAAAATCAATAAAATTATCACCAAGTTAACCATAACTATAAAAAGAATCGACACAAACCTAAAACCAAAATTTAAATTAATAGCCAATAATTCAGGGGGAGGCTCCAGAATAGCTGGCACCTCCAAAACTAACTTACCCGACAGGGTAACCCAAAACAAACTAACCCGGCAGGGTAATTAGGATTAGAGACCATGTTTAACTTAAATCATGGTACTGGTGAAGTTTTTGGATGATAGTACGTTAGGGAAAATTGGGCATCGCATGTCTAGAAAGATATGGCTTCGATCTGGTGCATTTGGCCAAGTGGAACTGACCGAAGCTACCCTTAAATGAATCCTAACCAGTTAGACCAAGATTTAGTACTAAGCTCCATGGATAGGACTATTCGGAAAACCTCGAAAGGTTGGTTACTACTAATGACGTCCATGTGACTCACCAAGCTTAGAAGTTTATCCTTAGAATGCCTATTTGTGGAGACCAAAGCTAAATCTGAATCTAACACAAGTTAAACCAAAACTCCATAATTAATCCAATTTCATCTCGCAAAATCATAGGATTCCCTGATTGATAATATAGATCGGGTGAGATGAATAAGGCTTACAAAATTTAATTTCAAAATTTTAATTTTAAACTTAATTTCAAAATTTTAATTTTTTAAACTTAAAAATTAATTTCAAAATTTTAATTTTAAACTTAAAAATTAATTTCAAAATTTTAATTTAATTTCAAAGTTTTACTTTTAAACTTAAAAAATTAATTTCAAATTTTTAATTTTAAACTTAAAAAATTAATTTCAAAATTTTAATTTTAAACTTAAAATTAATTTCAAAATTTTAATTTAATTTCAAAATTTTAATTTTAAACTTAAAAAATTAATCTCAATTTTAAACTTAAAAATTAATGTCAAAACTCCAATTTTAAACTTAAAATTTTGTCTGGTCATAAATAAAAAGACTAACGTTAAATCCTACTTACTGTAAAAAACCAAGTGGATTTTGGACAGTGGTTGCTCCAAACATATGACTGGAGATCACACTAAGTTCACTCAACTCACTTACAAAAGCTTAGGAACAGTTGCCTTTGGAAACAACGGCAAACTCAAGGTAATTGGTAGGGGTGGCAATTTTTGATCCGACACGAAAACACGACCCGAACCGAACACGAAAAAATCAGGTTAGGGTTGGGTAGTTTCGGGTTCGGGCCGAAATCGGGTCGACCCAATTGACCCAATTAATAAACAGATCGGGTTCGGGTCAACCTGAAATGACCCAATTATAACCCGCGAACCCGTTTATAATTATAAATTTAAACTAAAATTACAAATTTTAAAAAGTTAAAAACCCTAAACATAGATATGTGCTATTGATTGCAATGTTGCTATGATTTATCATTTATGATATGGATTTTCAATTTACATAGATAAATGTTATTTTTAATTTTTAATTTAATATGCAAAATTTCTTTATTAATTCAGGTCATGTTCGGGTCAAACGGGTCAAACGGGTTAAACGGGTCAACGGGTTAAACGGGTCAAACGGGTCAAACGGGTCGGGTTCGGGTCAAGTGAAAATAAACAGATCAGGTTCAGGTTGAATAGTTTGACCCGAATTCATAATCAGGTCGGGTTCAGGTTGTCATTTTCCAACCCGCCAACCTGCCAACCCGAACCCATCAACCCGAACCCGAACCGAATTGCCACCCTTAGTAATTGGTATAGGTAATATTGAATTAAAAATAGACTTTATAATTACAAATGTTTTACTTGTTGAAAATTTTAAATACAACCTTCTGAGTATAAGTCAATTATGTGATACTAGGTATAAGGTTAAATTTCTATCCACAGAGTGTTTAATCAAACATCTAGATACTCCCACCATAAGCCTAAAAGGCTTTAGAAAAGACAACATCTATGCCATCAACTTAACCACTTCTTCCATTAAGTGTTACTTAACACAAAAAGAAGAAACATGGTTATGGCATAGAAGAATGTCTCACACCAACTTTCGAAATATAAGTAAACTAAATGGACTTGTGAGAGGCTTACCAAAATTACCTAACTTAGATTCAACCATATGTAATGCTTGTCCACAAGGTGAACAAACTAAATCCACTCACAAACAAACAAATCAACCACAAACTAACTCAATATTAGAAATTCTACATTTAGACCTTTTTGACTCCCATGGAGTCAAATCTATAAATGGAAACTTATATTGTTTAGTAATTATAGATGATTATTCTAGGTTTACTTGGGTAAAATTCTTAAAACATAAAGATGAAACTTTTGAAATTTTTATAAATTTCTGCAAACAAATTGAAAACGAAAAAGATATTAAAATTAAAAGAATCAGGAGTGACAACGGGGGAGAATTTAAAAATCACAACTTTAACAGTTTTTGTCTTGAAAATGGTTACCATCATGAATTTTCATGCCCTAAAACCCCCCAACAGAATGGGATTGTAGAAAGAAAAAATAGAACCTTACTTGAAGCCTCTAGAACAATGTTAAATGAGTATAACCTACCTAAATACTTTTGGGCAGAAGCTGTTAGTACAGCCTGCTATGTACAGAACAGAACTACAATAAATAAAACCCATAACAAAACCTTCTTCGAAATATTTTATAATAAACAACCCAATTTAAAATATTTTAAAGTGTTTGGGTGCCCAGTTTTCATCTTAAATACAAGAGAACACTTAGGAAAATTCTCCTCTAAAATTGAAAATGGAATTTTTGTAGGATATTCCCTAAATAGTAGAGGCTATAGAATTTACAACAAGGTTACCTTAAAAATTGAAGAAACTACTATTGTAAAATTTGAAGAAACTAAACAAAACTTAGAACTTACACAACCACCTGAATTTGTTCCAGAAACCAACCAAACTCTAAGTCATGAAGAAGAGGAACAACATCAAGAAAATGAACCCCTAGAACTATAAGAGTGAATCCCAACCATCCAACTGATCAAATAATTGGTGACCCAGACCTAAGAGTTCAAACCAGATCATCTTTTAGAAACTTGAGTCAAATCTCCCTGATTTCAAAAATAGAACCCAAAACTGTGGATGAATCCCTACTAGACCCAGACTGGATTATAGCTATGCAAGAAGAACTAGCCTAATTTGAGCGTAATGAAGTTTGGGACCTAGTACCACCACCTAAGAATAAGAAAATAATAGAAACAAAATGGGTATTCAGAAACAAATTAAGTGAAACTGGGGAAATTACTAGAAATAAGGCTAGGCTAGTTGCCAAAGGGTTTAGTCAGGTTGAAGGGCTTGACTATGATGAGACCTATGCCCCAGTAGCCAGATTAGAATCCATTAGAATGTTACTAAGTTATGCAGCCCATAAGAGATTCAAACTATACCAAATGGACGTTAAGTCTGTCTTTTTTAATGGACTAATTAAAGAAGAAGTTTATGTAGGTCAACCTCCTGGGTTTGAAAGTCTAGAACACCCTGATTATGTATTTAAGTTAAAGAAAGCGTTATATGGGCTTAAACAAGCACCCAGGGCATGGTATGAAAGGCTAACATCTTACTTAACATCTAAAGGATTCAACCAAGGTCAAATTGACCCAACCTTGTTTGTTAAATCATTAAATACAGACATATTTATTGTACAAATATATGTAGATGATATAATATTTGGTTCAACAAATTCAGATTTTTTAGAGTAATTTATTAATCTAATGGAAAAAGAATTTGAAATGAGCCTAGTAGGAAAATTAACTTATTTCTTAGGATTACAAATCAAACAAACAAATGAAGGCAATTATATTTATCAACACAAATACACTAAAGAATTACTTAAAAAATTCGGGATGGAAAATACAAAAGAAATAAAAACACCTATGGCAGTAAACACAATCTTAGATAATGACCCAAATGGAAAACCAGTTGATTTAAAATATTATAGGAGTGCAATAGGTAGCCTACTATACTTAACTGCAAGCCGACCTGACATTTTATTTGTAGTTAACATGTGTGCTAGATATCAAACTTGTGCTAAGGAATCCCATTTGACACAAGTTAAAAGAATTTTTTGATATCTTAAAGGAACAACAAATGTAGGAATCTGGTATCGTAGGACAAATAATTTTGAACTAATAGGATATTCTGACTCAGAATATGCTGGATGTAAATTAGACCGCAAAAGCACAAGTGGTGGATGCCAATTATTAGGTTCATCACTTGTTAGCTGGTTTAGTAGAAAGCAACATTGTGTTTCTCTATCTACAACTGAGTCAGAATACATAGCTATAGGCGAATGTGTTGCACAATTATTATGGATGATGCATACTCTAAAAGATTTCAACTTAGATATCACAAATGTAAAAGTATTAATTGACAATATAAGTTCAATTAACTTAACCAAGAACCCTGTGCATCATTCAAAAACCAAACATATTGAAATTAGGCACCACTTTATCAGGGATCATGTTACTAAAGGTGATATTGAATTCAAATACATTGAGTCCAAATCAAATTTAGCGGACATTTTCACAAAACCACTCCCTGAAAGTGAATTTAGCAACTTACGTCGGAAATTAGGGATGTTCTTAATAGAATAGGATTTTTTTCAAATTTTTTCAAAAACAATTTTTTCAAATTATAAGTTAAAATTGTGTGTTTTCAAAACTTTCCATTTTTAGATTTTCAAAAACAGTTTTGGCCTTAGACTAGTTTTGAATCCTTAGAAAGCATGTACCCATAGGACTAGTTTTTGAGCATCTCACCAACACCTTAGGTTTACCTTGCTTGTGTTTGACAAACATAGAAAGGGGTGAGATGCATAGGCCAACTGTCTGGACTTAAGATGCTTATTTCAGTGTATTAGCATAAGTCTGGACGTTAAATACAAATCAGACAGTAATCAGATTAAGATCATCAGTCAAGTCAAACACTGACTGTTTATATCACCTTAATCTGACTAACCAAGTGAAAGCTACTATCTTCTCATAGTTAGTTAGTACCTAATTGGTTAGACAGCTGTTTAAATTTAAGTATCAAGTTCAGGGGGAGAAATTAATTAAAATTCTGTGTGTTTGAAAAATACTTTTTAAAACTAACTTATGTTTGAACATTAGCTTACAAAAAGTTAAATTTAACTAAGTGTTTGAAAAACTTTGAAGTTTAATCCCACCTAATTTTAAACCTGATTTAAAAAGTTGACTATTGCAAATTTAAACTTATTTAGCTTTGTAACATATGCTTGAAAATTAAACTTTCCAAATTTAGCTTTTATCAAATTGGCAAATTTAATCTTACTTGTTTAATTTTTGCTTTGTTTTGAAAAATTGAAGTTGAAAATTTGTTTTTTTAAAGTAAATGTTACTTAAACTTGAAAAGAAGATTTGAAAAACCTGATTTAAAAATTTTACACGCTTGAAAAGTTAAACTTGATTAACTTTAAATTTATACTTTTCAAAATTCAACTTGTCTCCCCCAAATCAACTTGATTTTTTTTACTTGGATTTAAAAATTATACTTTTATCTTTGAATTTTGAACCAAACTCAGATATTTTTTCAAGATTAGCTGTGCTTATTTTAACAGTAACTCTACACTATGATTGCTTATCCTTGTTTTTTTTGATGAATGCCAAAGGGGGAGGGTTAGGTGGTTAAGTTAGATAAATCAAAATTGAAAACACTAAATCTAACTTTAAAACCGATGTACCTGTTTTTTGCGTTCTTTCACTAACTTAACCAGGTTGTCATTCCATCAAAAAGGGGGAGATTGTTGGTGCGGGTAGCACTAACGGTCTAACCTAGGTTTTGATGAATGACAAATAGGTTAAGTTAGTTGTGATGTTGTCTGACACTTTGATCGAGTGTGCAGGGGAGTCCAGACAGGTCGATGGGCTGACCGGATGTCTGGCACGAAAACCAGCTAGGTCGACGGGCTGACCAGATAGCTGGCGAGAAGTCCAAGCGGGTCGACGAGCTGATCGGACACTTGGCGAGAAGTCCAGCTAGGTCGATGGGTTGACTAGATAGCTGGCGAGAAGTCCAGACGGGTCGACGGGCTGACCGGACGTCTGGCAGGTAAGTGAGGTAAGTCACTGGAGGGGAGTGACTGCGAGGACGCGTTCCCGGGAAGGGAACATTAGGAGTCGATCCGGCTTAGATCCATTTCGGATATCTAAGTCGAGATCATGACTAGATTCCGGTCTCGGAAAGACGGAATCTAAGTCATATTTTTCATGTTAGTTCTATTGTCATAAACTGTGCTAACATTCTATGTTGCAGAATATATATTTGCCTCGGACTAACTCTGTTTTGCAGGAAAGGAAGTTTCTGGAAACAGGAGGTCCGAGCGCCCGGAAGGGATCCAGGCGCCCGGAGGTGAATTTTATCCAGGCCGAGTCGTCGCCACGTGGAGTTCGCTGATTAGACTTGCCACGTCACACCAGGGCGCCCGGAAGGGATCCAGGCGCCCGGAGCAGCATATAAAAGAAGCCCCAGAGATGGAGCTTCATCAATCATCAATCTGAGAACTCTTCTACTGCTAGTCCTGCTGCTCTACGTTCCTGCGACGCCAACAAAGCTCCGACAAAGTGCTCCTTCGATTTTTAGTTAATTTCTTTGTCGGTATTACTTTGTTTCACTAGCATTTCCTGTATTCATTTTGTAATTATATTCGAATTGCTAGTAATTGCCCAATGAAAGTGGTCAAGGACCACTGGCCTTCGAGTAGGAGTCGTCACAGGCTCCGAACGAAGTAAAAACAACTGTGTTCATTTACTTTTCCGCTGCGTATTTTTACTCAACTTTTCGAATCGATATTCACCCCCCCTCTATCGAACGATCACGGTCCTACAGTAACTAGGTTTCATGTGGCATAAAAGCATGGTAAACCCTAAACCATTTTCATAGTATTTATTACAAAGAATATCATGAGCATGCTTAGTTTAAGTTCTAGGTTTCCTAGGCATATAAACTTGTTGTGACCGAAAGTTCATGGAGCATGAAATAAAATTCTAACCAACCTACAAGCATGAGCATGTCATGTTAACTTCATATCTTGTCTTAAGGAAAATCATGGCATGCTTGGTTTAGGTTTAAAGTTTTCCTAGGCCCTTAATCCAACCATGGCCGAATGTTTATGAACATGAAAATAAAGTTCAAATCAACATACAAGCATGAGCATATCATGTTAACTTCATATCTTATCTTAAGAAACATCATGGCATGCTTAGTTTAGGTTTAAAGTTTTCCTAGGCCCTTAATCCTACCATGACCGAATGTTTAAGAGCATGAAATAAAGTTCAAATCAACATACAAGCATGAACATATCATGTTAACTTCATATCTTATCTTAAGAAACATCATGGCATGCTTAGATTAGGTTTAAAGTTCTCCTAGACTCTTAATCTTATCATGGCCAAAAGTTCATACTGACATACTGAGCCACATCTCTTTTCATACCGGACCACCAGAATTTCTTTTTCAAATCCTGGTACATTTTGGTGGATCCCGGATGCATTGCATAGGGCGTTGAATGAGCTTCTTCTAGTATCTTCCTTCGCAACTCTGGATCCCCGGGGATACATAATCGATCCCTGAGGTATAATATTCCACTGTTCGTGATCCGGAATCCGTCATTCCTTCCTTCTAAGGTCTCTTATTTAATCCTTTGGAGGCTTTGGTCACTGTTTTGTTTCTCCAATATATTGCCGAATAATGTGGGTGCTATGGTCAGGGTAGAGAGTTGCCCGGACATTTTTTTGATCCAATGATTCGGAATGTCTCTCGGCTTCCCGATAAATTCGAACACTAGTTCGCCTTCAGTATTAGATAAAATTTTAGCATATTGACTAAAAGTAGGTAACTGACCTGTGATGACAGTAGAGGCACTCGCCACATCTTCTTTGGTAAGCGAGAAAACCCTGGCGTTCGTTGCCGCTGGCGGGGCTTCCAATCTCCCTTGGCTAATCGGTGTTCCTTTAATAGTAGCTTGCATCTGGTGTAGCTGTGAGGGGGCACTCCTATTCTGGTTATTCTGCTGGAGTGGTGCCTGAAACCGGGTAGAGCAGTCTCTGGCCAGATGTCCTTCCCCTCCGTAATTGTAGCACTTTCTTGTACCCTTGTGGCATACTCCAGAATGCAGCTTCCCACAAATAGTACACTGAGGTTATTTTGGTTGCTTACTCACTGGACCACCTTTAGCATTGTCCCAATGTTTCCTTTTTCCGGTAGGGGCCCCTTTCCAGCCTGTTCTGGTACCTAGAGGTCTCTATCCTTCTGTTCGTGCCTGATTCTTATTCTCGTTCATCGCTTTCTGATAATGTTCTGTGATCAGGGCACTGCTGACCAGTTCCTCTGTAGTCTGCGGTCTATTAATTCCGGCGGGCACGTTCAGTGCTATCTCGGGTCGAAGCATCTTCAACATCAGTCTGACCCTTTCTCTTTTCGTGCGGACCAACTCTGGACAAAGGCGTGCCAGACGGTTGAAGCGCTTTACTGCTTCGTTCACTGATAAGTCACCTTGCCGAAATTCGGTGGACTCGTCGTAATGCCGGTTCGTCACTTGCATATGGAAGAACTCTTCGAAGAACTCTGTCTCAAAGTCCGTCCAGTTCATCAGATTAATTTGTCTCTTAGCCTTAACTCTTTCCCACCACATTCTTGCGTCGCCGAAAAAACAGAAAGACACGCATTTGATCTTTTCTGATACGGGCCAGTCCAGTAATTCCACTATGCTTTCCATTGTCTTGAACCAGGCCTGGGCATCCCATGGCTCGCAAGTACCCGAGAAGTTCTCCGGCTTCAGCCTTAGCCACTGTATCAAGTAGGTCTCCTGTCAGACCACTGAGGCAGGGGCTACCGGTGGTACTGGTGCAACTATTGGTATGACGGGCACTGCATTCTGATTTACTGGCGGGGTGGCAGGATTTCCTTGCTGACCTATTAAAGTCGTGATCAGCTGTTGTTGCTCTGTGATCTGACGCTGGAGGTCGGTGACTACCTGAGTCAGATCTGGTGGAGTCGTTATTTCGTCTGCTCGGGTAGTGCGTCTTCTAGCCATGCTTATCTTCATTGATGACAATAAATTATCGTTATTCCGATCCAGGCTGACATAAGGTTATTATCATTCCTATCCTACCATCATGCATACTTAAACTAGAACTGTGACTTATCATATTCAAAAGAATAAGTAAACATGCACAATATTAAAGCATCATAAAAGAATTATATCAAGCATATAGATTCTTACGTGGAGCGGCAGGATAGAGGCTTCACATGTGTGTAGTGAAAAGGCTAAAACTTGGCTCTGATACCAACCTGTAACGCCCCCCCCCCCCTCCTGCTTAAGGGACGGGGTTACTTTACTTACTTACTTATTACATACTTACTTGCATCTTAATAATCTTTTCTACTTAAAACAGTGGAAGTCTTGTTTATAGAAAAGGTCACATAGCATACTTTGCATGATTTTAAGTCATAATACCAAAAAGCATGATTAAATGTCATGGAGTCATGAAACAATAACATAAACTAAGCATAATTCTTATTGAATAAAAGCAGGTCTTTCTCTCTTAGCCGAGCCACTACCACACACATCCTTCTTGCCCCTCCTGCTGTTCCCTTACTTCATTCATTCCTTACCTTTATCTGTGGTACAAGGAAAGTAAGCTATGAGCACACAAGGCTCAGTAAGATCCTTTCCTACTCACAAAAAAAACGTATAGCATAGCATAATCACAAGGCATAAAGCATGGAGTCAAACTCATCATATCATATATAGGAGCATCATATCATAACTTTCATAAACATAAAATACAAAATGTCCTATCATATCATGTCATAAAAAAAAAGAAACCTCAACTTGTATCATGTCATAAAGTACATCATGGCATATCGTAACATAATCGTAAGGTATCATGGCATATCGTGACGTAATCATAAAGTGCATCCTAGCATATTATAACATAATCATAAGTATCATGCCATATCATGGCAAAATCATAAAGTATATGTAAGATGACTTTCAAAACATGTATCATGAAAATATATGCAACATGTCTTTTGAAAAATTATTATATACATATTTAAACATAATTTCAACATAAGGAGGGCCCCGGCTTGTACCATATACATAAATGCGCGCGTCCTATGTAGGTCCAAGGTAGCAAGTCTTGAACCCTACAAGGCATACATACTACGCCCGTTTCTTAGTCCATCGACCTAGGGGCACTTAGGAGCTCATCCCTAACGAGGCCCGTTTCTTAGTCCATCGACCTAGGGGCACTTAGGAGCCCATCCCTAACGAGGCTCGTTTCTTAGTCCATCGACCCCGGGGCGCTTATGGAGCCCACCCTTGGTACAAGCCATATAAAGTAAAGTAGCATGTCTTACATATCATGATTCTTATCATATCATGCATATCATATTTCTTAACATATCATAACACATGCATAATTTGGGCACACAGCTCATCATAATAGCATGCATAATTTGGGCACACAGCACATCATAAAAGCATGCATAATTTGGGCACACAACACATCATAATAGCATGCATAATTTGGGCACACAGCTCATCATAATAGCATGCATAATTTGGGCACACAGCACATCATAAGAGTTATTAACATGCATAGATCATGGGCATACATAAATAACATAGAAGCATAGCAAGTTCTTATCATATCATGAAGCATGGCATGTGAGACACATGGGGATTATAATTAGGTCTCTAACCCTAATATCACATAGTGGCCGAAACATATGGTTGTAACTTAGGTTAACAATCAACATATAAGCATGTGAACCTTAAACCAATATCATATCATATATCATAAGGAACATCATGAGCATGTTTAGTTTAGGTTCTAGGTTTCCTAAGCTTATAAACTTGCCATGGCCGAATCTCATCAAGCCTTACCTTTGGTTAAAAATCAACATACAAGCATGTGAACTCTAAACCAATATCATATCATATATCATGAGGAACATCATAAGCACGTTTAGTTTAGGTTCTAGGTTTCCTAAGCTTATAAACTTGTCATGGCCGAATCCTATCAAGCATCACATTTGGTTAAAATCAACATACAAGCATGTGAACTATAAACCAATATCATATCATCACTACAACAAATTTGTTAAAAGACAACACTATAAAGACAACGGTTTTTGAGGGAACTGTTGTTAATTTGACAAAAGACAACGGTTTTTGACAAAACCGTTGTCTTTTAGCTCTAAAGAAAAACAAAAGACAACGGTTTTTGTAAAAACCGTTGTCGTTGAGTGAATTGTTTTATAATCAACAACACATTTTACAACGATTTCCAAAAACCGTTGTTTTTAAGCGCATTTTTTAGAGGATTACACATTTTACAACGGTTTTTAAACCGTTGTAAACCTAATTCTTTTGTTCCATTGCCCTGGTTTAATGTCTTCCCCTCTCCGAAATATATTTTGGCGCGTGTTTTCCCTCCCTTAGTCTTCGGGAACCCTAGGCAACTGTGTCTTTCTTCTCTCCTCATCCCGCGATCTCTTCACGTTCCCTCTCCTCACACAATCTCCTCTTCCCGATCTCCTCACATAATCTTCTCCACTCCTCACACGTTTTTGCCTTCCACCCCTTTGCACGAACCCCTCTCCTCAAAACTCCTCTCTGGCTAAACCTCTCTCGCAGACTCTCACCAGCATCTTTTGGTTTGTTGCTATTCCTTCTCCCATACGAGCCTGTCTCTCGCAATGTCCGGCGAACGAGGAGCATATGGAGGTGGTCGCCGTGGTGGTGGATGGGGTGGTCGGGGTCCTGTTGATGACGGCAGATCGCGTGGTGGCGGAGGAAGGGGTGGGTATGCTCCGGCTCCTCACTCTCAGGAATCGTCGATGACTCCGTCCGCATCGTACCGTCCTTCGCCACCGGCCACAGCAGCAGATTCGCCTTCGTCTTCTTCTATTGGCGAAGAACTCCGGCATCTCACGATCGCCGAGCCCACGAAGGAGCAGACTCCTCAGCCGGCGGCGCCTCCGGCCTCTAGCAAGGGTTTGAGGCATCCGGCTCGGCTGGATTTCGGCACCGTCGGAAGGTCGTGCTTAGTTAGGGCTAACCATTTCCTTGTCGAGATTGCCGACAATACTCTTTTCCACTATGATGTAAGTTTCTATGTTTCTCTTTCGTTATGCATCGTTCTTCCCATTTGATGGAGAATACCTTGTTCTGAACTTGTAGGTGAGTATAGTGCCCGAATCAGTGTCCAGAGCTACCAATAGAAAAATCATCTCTGAGCTTGTCAAGGTGCATAAGGATAAAGCCTTTGGGAAGGAGAATGCCAGCTTATGATGGAAGGAAGAGCCTGTATATGGCTGGTACTTTTCCTTTTGAGTCAAAGGAGTTCACGGTTTCACTGCCTGAAAATGATGGAAGGTACTGTTTCTCAACTGAAGCTTTATGCTGACCGTATCTGTTAAAATCGTGTGGTTTTCCTCTTCTTCAGGAAGGCCAAGGATTTTAGAGTGATTATTAAGCTTGCTGGAAACACAAGCATACACAACCTGAAGGAGTTTTTAGCTGGTCGACAGATTGAGGCACCTCAAGAAGTCATTCAAGCCCTTGATATTGTTCTTAGGGAGTCTCCATCTACCAAGTACTTCTGTTTCCTTTTATTTCTGTACAATTTTCTCAAGTACTATATTATTGTTAATATTATTTTCGTTGCAACTTGTTCTGCTTCAGGTATACTTCGGTAGCACGGTCCTTCTTTTCCCCGAGCTTTGGGCATCGGGCACCCATTGGAAAGGCTTAGAATGCTGGAGGGGCTACTATCAAAGCCTTCGACCAACACAAATGGGCTTGTCTTTGAACAAAGGTAAGTCTTGCTGGAAGTGTTCTTTGGTTTATCTGTTTTGAGGAAACTATCAATTCATCTAGGCTATATTCCATTATCAAAAGTTTCAAGTTCCAATGTTTAAATGTAATTGGGTTGAGAATAATAAAGTTTCAAATTATCTCGGATTTCATTCTTTTGCAGACCTAGTAAGTATTAGGAAAAATGTTTACCACGAGCAAGAAGATCCTAAAGGATAAGGGTGCAGAACCGACTGAGTTGGAAGACACTGTGGCTCAGGCTAGTTGCCTTCATCTTTCATATCGCATTGTTCTGATATTTTGGTTGAGATCCCAATTGAACTGTTCATATTCATAGCAGGCATTCTTTGATCTGGAGAATGCGAACCAGGAGTTGAAGAGTGACTTGAAGGATCTTTACATTAATTCAGCAGTGTAAGTTTGTTATGTCAATCATGTTGGCGTTTCCAAATTTTGTTTTGTGAATTTACAGATAATGCTTATTTTATTTAAGTTTTATGGTTTTGGTATAGGCAAATCGATATGCCTGGCAATAGGAAAGCTGTTGTTATTCACATTCC
Source organism: Zingiber officinale (assembly GCF_018446385.1). Lineage (NCBI taxonomy): Eukaryota > Viridiplantae > Streptophyta > Magnoliopsida > Zingiberales > Zingiberaceae > Zingiber > Zingiber officinale. The sequence goes on from NC_056006.1 coordinate 46,393,941, forward strand.
ATACAGGCTGCGAAAAGCCTACAAAAAGATTCATGTTAGGCTGGTTAGAGAACTGGAAAAGAAGTTCAGTGGGAAGGTAAATAGTATTAAGACACTTCATTTCAATTAATCGTGTGCAAGTCTTTGATTGCAGTTAAGTCTATTAATTGAAGATGTTTATGTCAAATTGACTAACTATAAGATTTGACATTGAAAACTAATATATACACTTTTGACTGGTAGCCATTTAGCTTGTATGTCGCTATTGCAAACATTTGTTGGTGATATTTAAATGTATTTGCAAACTTTCATTATTCCGTTCAATGCCGACAGGCCAATTCTATTGGTGCGATCGGAGTTGGCAGAATGTATACAAGATCATATTTATGAATAGGTGCGTTCAAGTTTATGTAAGTTCATTACCTTGTTTTAGCTAAAGTTTATATAAGTTCATTATCTTTAGTAAGAAGCCACTTCTTGCTTCTTTGGAATCCATTTTCAGCTATGCTTGTCTTTCCCTTCTAATGATTATTACATCTTATGAAATGCTCATTCTAGGCTATATTCCATTATTCTTATACTGGAATGCATGAAATGTTTTTCAACATCTTAAGATTTTGAGATGTTCAAACATATATATCATTTGCTGGTAAACACATTTCTGTAGGACTAACACACTTGTCAGATTATGATGAACTGATTAACTTTGAGCATCATGAATTGTTTCCTTTCTTAATGGACAGTTTTCTGCAGATTAGGATTTACACGTAAAGGAGGTGAGCTAGATAAATATTTTGAGCAGTTACCTGATTTATGAACATGATAATACATGGGGAAAATGCAGGAGCAAGACCAATTTAATTAATAGTATTGAGATTCTTGTTTTCTTTGGGAATGAAAATGGTTTCTCAATCAAACAAAATTGAAAATATTTGGAATTTGCAATTTGTTGGACATGATGAATGGCCGGAATGGGTTAAAGTTGGATGGAAATAACTTACACTTTGTTGAGAATCACAATGACCAAGTTCATTCACATAGTTGTTTCGACTTACTTATGGCAAACCAAACCAAACCAATTTAGCAATCACTATATGCAAGATACACAAACTATCTAGACTTACCTAGAGTTGCTCTGATCTGACTGCTTTTTTCTTCCCAATGTATTCTGCCCTCCTTTATTTGTTGTTACTAGCTACAGGGATTGTTGGTTTATTCCGTGTAAGGCTTCACCTTGACTTAAGCAGGGTGGTGTTATCATATTAGATTATGTATAGCTCATGTGTACTTGGTATGTGTTAGATTCAACTTCATCTGCTTGCTAAGACGTTTTTGCCAATCCTGGTTTCAGTCCTTGTCCACTGCACACTTTTGCTCTATTTCATGCACAAGATGATTTAATTCAATTACTTTATTTCTTTAACTTATCTGCTGTACTATTTGTCCAACTTTGTACAATTAGCCTTGAACTAACAAAAGAAATGAATTTGAAGGGTTGGAACAGCCATATGAACCAGTTTCATAAACTTTTTTTTCTATGGATTTAACTATATTTTATTTTCATAACAGGGAGAAATTGCTGGGTTTGCAAGCTGGGTATGCAGAAAAAGAACCAGGGAGAAATTGCTGGGTTTGCAAGTTGGGTTTGCATGGTTGTGGTCTTATAAACTTAATTTTGTGGTTTCATCTTTTGTGGTTGTCATGATTGGATACTACTTGTGGTCATGTTTGGATAGCTTGTAGTAATTATATAGAATTGTTTATAAACTTAAGTGAATGTACACATGTACCGGTTTTTGTTTGAGACAAGATGTATATATAAATTAAAGACAACTAATCGAATGTATATATGTTGAAAACTATTTTTGTGAATGTATAAATGTTACGTTGTACCAGTTTGTGTGCCATGGCCATGGTTTTAACCGTTGTGAAAAGTACATATATAGACATGCAACTGAATGTACAAAGACAACGATTTTTAACCGTTATGAAAAGTATTCTAAGACAATGGTTTTAAACTAAATTTTGAAGAAAGACAACAGTGTATATGTTGTTAAAAGTATATCTGCGATCAAATTTTTGCAAAACTGACAATTACAACGATTTTATATTGTTGCAGAACTGTTGTCTTTGGTATTAAAAGACAACACTTAAAATCCGTTGCATGACTGTTGTCTAATGTGATCAAAGACAACGGTTTTAAACCGTTGTCTTTTACCGCACATTTAACAACAGTGTCAGTTACAACGGGTTTAAAGGGCCTATGACAACGGTTTTTAATCGTTGTCTTTTAATGTTTTTGTTGTAGTGCATGTATCATAAGGAACATCATGAGCATGTTTAGTTTAGGTTCTAAGTTTCCTAGGCTTATAAATTTACCATGGTCAAAACTTGTTAATCATGTAACTAGATTTCATGTGGAATAAAAGCATGGTAAACCCTAAACCATTTTCATAGTATTTATTACAAAGAATATCATGAGCATGCTTAGTTTAAGTTCTAGGTTTCCTAGGCATATAAATTTGTTGTGGCCGAAAGTTCATGGAGCATGAAATAAAATTCTGACCAACCTACAAGCATGAGCATGTCATGTTAACTTCATATCTTGTCTTAAGGAAAATCATGGCATGCTTGGTTTAGGTTTAAAGTTTTCCTAGGCCCTTAATCCAACCATGGCCGAATGTTTATGAACATGAAAATAAAGTTCAAATCAACATACAAGCATGAGCATATCATGTTAACTTCATATCTTATCTTAAGAAACATCATGGCATGCTTAGTTTAGGTTTAAAGTTTTCCTAGGCCCTTAATCCTACCATGGCCGAATGTTTATGAGCATGAAATAAAGTTCAAATCAACATACAAGCATGAACATATCATGTTAACTTCATATCTTATCTTAAGAAACATCATGGCATGCTTAGATTAGGTTTAATGTTCTCCTAGACTCTTAATCTTATCATGGCCAAAAGTTCAAAGGGAGACATCCTAATTCCAAGCAACATACAAGTATGAGAAATGTTAACAACTCTCTTATCATAGGGTACATATCATAAAAACAAAGGGAGCATGTTTAGTTTGAGTCTTAAGCTTACCTAGTTCTTTTATTCATGCTTGGCCGAGAGTCTAGGATCATGAATCTAAGTTCTAACTAAACATTCCAGCATAGAAACAGTAGATTAACCCCCTACCAAAAGTTACATGTTACAAGGAACATATTGAGCATATCCTAGTTGGGTCTTAAAATTTCCTAGGTCTTTCTTTTTTTTTTTGTCTTGGCCGAAAGTTTCATGAAGAACTCCTAGGTTTTTTTAGCAATCTAACCTCATGGAAGAACATATGAACTATTGTACCATTGGTGAGGGGAAACTTACATATTTTCGCTTGTTGTTCCTTAAGAAAATGATACCCTTGTGAGGAGGAAGAAGAAACTTTTCTTCCTAGTTTTCCCTTTTTGTTTTCTTCTTCTTGTAAGAGATAATCCTTGAGACTCCTTCTTGGAAATTTGTTTTCTTAGGGAGGAAACCTTAACTTGACTTTTGAGAATGAGGGAGAGGAGCTCTAAGTTTCGGTGGAGAAGGAAAAAGGAGGAGGAAGAAGGAGGAAGAAGAAGAATTAGCAATTCTCTTTCCCTTTTCTCCTCTAAATCCTATTTATTCATCATGGGAATGAATCATGTCCTTATTCATTCCCCCTTAACTCCTCTATCTCTTCCATCTTTAATTCCCACGAAAATTAGAAGGAAAAGAGGGTAGGAAGACAATTTGCCTTTGTCTTGCTCCCTCTCTTAACCAAGAGGAAGAGAAGGTAAGCAACGTGGTTTTCTCTTGCTCTTTTACTTAGTTCTTTCTTCTCACCTTTAACTACAATTTCTATTCCTTTCTATCCATCTATTATTCATTATTCTAGTGGTTATCATACACCAATTTAACTTTATTATTTGTGGGAGGTTCAAGGTTCAAACCTTCACTTCTCTTTCTTTTTATTCCTATTATTTCTTTGATTCTTCTTACTTTTATGCTCTAACGAAAAATAATACCCATATCTTATAATTTCATGGGTGTTACAAGGTTATTGTGAGAAGTTTAAATATTCAATTTGTTTGAAAGGCTTTGTCTAGGAAGTGGTGGAAGATCCCATAACCAAGAAGTCCTAGTGCCTCGCCAACGACCTGAAAGCCAATCCTTGAAATAAATATTTAATCAACTTCTGTAATATGATTTAACTTCTGAAGAACACAAGGGTTGAACTTGGAGTAAAAATGTTAAGTTTCATTTCCAATCCAAGTTTAACTTTGAAGAATGAACTTGGAGTAAAAATGTTAAGTTTCATTTTCAATCCAAGTTTAACTTCTAAAGAGCACATAGGTTGCTAAGAAAAGTTCTGTGCTTGTACAAATTTTTGTACAGGGGAAACAAAACAGTATTCCAAGTAGCGCCCAACAAGTGGTATCAGAGCTAGTTTTCTGCCTCTGTGTGTTTGGTTTTCGGTTAAATTATGCACTGCTCATACATAAGTTTAGGCCGGATAATAATAGGATGTGCTAGATAGATTAACTCTATGGTTTTAGGTCTCCTAGATCTAACTATTATGGATTTTGTGTGCTTGTGTGTGATTTGAACCCTCGGGCATGTCGAGGTTGTTGTGTGTGCATGATTGTAGTAATTAAATATGGTCGGTTGCTGTATTATTATTATTATTGTTATTTTACATTGTGTTCGATCTAGATTACATGTACATTCCCTTGTGGAATATAAGATCGATAAAAGTAAAACTTTATTTTTATCGTGGATCGTATCCTTGCAAGGCATGGTGTATTTGAGGACCAGAGGCACAACGGAAAAAGAAGAAAGATAGACACGATGACATGACCCGTTGGCAGTGGCTAGGGTCAGCGACATATGGAGGATAGCTATGGATGAGGCCATATTAGTTGGAAAATTATTTTTTCATATTTATTGCCTTTATATGTTGTGATGTGTATGCCTTTGTGTGCATGTGTGATATGTGTGCATGTTAAAATTCCTCATTTAAATAACTAAGTGGGAGAGGGTTTATTTAAATAAATTCTACGGTCTTCATTACTGGTTTGTAAGTGATGCATTCAAACTTGCGCATTGGCTTTAAGTGCCTTCCTCCACATCGGATGAGTTTGTTTGCAGATCAATAGATCAAACTTCCTCAATGGATGATTATAGGAAATTATTTATTTTTGTGTAATCTTCTCCATCTGAAGGGGCACAATCCTATTTAATGACTAAGTATCAAGTAATGGTATACACTTAGGCGCATTTAATAGTATCCTCCCCATCGGAGTCACTGCTATTATTTTGTGTGACCGAAGACAAACCAACTATTAATTTTATTTGTAATTAAAGTTAGGTTGACAAAATAATAAAATTAATCGGTAAAACCTCCTCTTACAAATGTTTGAATTTGTATACGTCCACACTATCGTGGCATACAAAATTCATGGTGTTTTAAGGTGTTGGTGAATTTAAATGATATTGTTTGAGGAATCAATATTATTTTAAATTCTAAAATTTTAACAAAATATTTTGTGATTATTAGGATTTCAAATGGCTTTCAATCCTCTTGTTGTTATATTAAAAGAAAACAAACTCACTGGTCCCAATTATATTGATTGGAAACAAAACTTGGATATTGTCTTAACTGCTGAAGGGTATAAGTTCGTACTTCTTGAGGTCTATCCTAGCGTGCCTAATAAGGATTCTAGTGAAGAGGAGATAGAGAGACATAGGAAATGGGTCAAAACAGATGAGATGGCGCGGTGTTACATTTTGACTTCTATGTCAAATGTACTACAACATTAACATCAGGCCTTACCCACTGCCTATGACATGATGCTCAATCTCAAGGAACTCTTCAGACACCACAATCCGGCTGCTAGGCAGGAGGCCATGAGAAATTTAATGATGACCACCATGACCGAGGGGACACCCGTAAGGGATTATATCCTCAAGATGATGGCTCATTTGACGAACTGTCCTCGCAGAAATGAGAATAATAAAGGTATATCTTATTCATTAGTTGTTGAAACATGCTTAGCGGTGTTATCTACCAGTACCTGGTGTGTAGATACGAGAGCCACTGATCATATCTACAATTCATTGCAAGGGTTCCGGGAAATCCAACGACTACATGAAGGAGAAATCACCGTTTACATGGGCAATGCTACGAGAGTGGTGGTTGTTGCAGTCAGAGATGTTTTATTATCTTTCGATAGGAATAAAACTTTGATTTTGAGAAATTGTCTTTACATATAATCTTTTAGAAAGAACTTGATTTCAGTTTCTAAATTATTTATGGATGGATATTCTGTTTTTTTGATGACAAAGTAGTTATCAAGAAAATAGGGTGGTTATCTGTTCTCACATTGGTTGATAATTTGTACATTCTAAATCTGATAACTCCCAAGACACAACAAATTAAAATTAATAACATATCTTCTAATTCTAATAAGAAAAAGTAACTTTTGGAAATGAACCAAACATATCTTTGACATATAAGGCTTGGTCATATTAACTTGAGTAGGATTCAAAGGCAAATAGCCGATGGACATTTGGGTTTATTGGTGGTGGAAAACTTTCCAACCTGCAAATCTTGCTTGGAAGGAAAAATGACCAAGAGACCTTTTAAGGCCAAAGGGTATAGAGCCAAAGATGTATCGGAATTGATTCATTCTAATTTGTGTGGACCTATGAATATCCAGGCGAGAGGTGGTTTCGAATATTTTGTCTCTTTTATAGATGACTATTCGAGATATGGATACATTTACTTGATGCGCCGTAAGTCTGAGTGCTTTGATAAGTTCAAAGAGTACAAGGCTAATGTGGAGAAATGTCATGGTAAAACTGTCGAGACACTACGGTCTGATCGTGGTGGCGAGTACCTCTTAGGAGAGTTTAGGAATTACTTATCAAAGGTCGGGATTCAATCCAAACTGTCTGAACCTGGTACACCCCAACTTAATGGTGTGGCAGAATGAATGAATAAGACTCTTATAGAAATAGTTAGATCAATGATGAGTTATTTAGAATTACCAAATTCGTTTTGGGGATATGCTCTGGAAACGGCGGTGTACATTCTGAACTTGGTAGCTTCTAAGTCAGTACCCTATACACCCACAGAATTATGGAATGGGAGTAAGCCTAGATTGAAACACATCCGAATTTAGGGTAGTCCAACACATGTGCTAAAGGGAGATGCCAATAAGTTAGAATCACGTACAGAAGTTCTCTTGTTTGTGGGTTATCCTAAAGGAACAAAAGGTGGTTTATTTTATAGTCCTAAAGATCAGAAGGTCATTGTTAACACCAATGCCCGATTTTTAGAAGAGGACTACGTGATGAACCACAAGCCCATGAGTAAAATTGTTCTTGAGGAAATAAGAGAGGGCACGTCTAATTTAGTACCAACAGTACAAGATGAGATACCACAAGAAACTACAACACATGTTACAAATGATACACAATTACAAGTAGTGCCTCGTTGTAGTGGGAGGGTTGTTCGGCAACCTGATAGATTGATGTTTTTGGGAGAGTCTTCGAACATGATCCCTGGTGAACAAGAAGCTAATCCCTGGACATATGATGAAGCACTCCAAGATAAATATGCAGCATCTTGGCAAAAGTGCAATGAACTCTAAAATAGAATCTATGTATTCTAATCAGGTTTGGGAGCTTGTAGAACCACTAAATAGTGTAAAAGCCATTGGATGTAATTGAGTCTACAAAAGAAAAAGAGGGATAGACGAGAAGGCGGAAACCTTCAAAGAAAGGCTCGTTGCAAAAAGGGTATACTCAAAAAGAGGGAATCGATTTTGAGGAAACCTTTTCGCCGGTAGCTATGCTCTAGTCTATCCGGATTCTTTTATCTATTACTGCTAATATGGATTATGTGTTAGTGCGGGAAGCATCCGACGATCGAACCGTTGTTTTGATAATGGCAAAGGAATTCATAGTTAAGGTTATGTTGTTATCTAACAAGGTTCATAGAGCTTGCAGGAAAGTCCTAATTAGTACTTAGGCAAAAGTCCTTGCTGTGGTTAGGCAGGTGAAAATCCCTAGGGGGTGGTAACCCTAGGTCATAGGGGGCGGCAACCCTATGCGGAAAGTCTTGGCGGGTCGAGGGCTTCAGGCAAAAGTCCTAGGGGTGGTAATCCTAGGTGGAAAGTCCTGGTGTCGCGAACCAGGTGGAAGATTGGACGAGCCAGAAAGTGGGAGTCCAGCAGAAAGTCCGAAAGTATCGAGTGCCGAGCAAAAGTCCAGTCGATCTGGAGGATCATACTGGCAACAGGTAAATCTCCTGAGTGAAGTAGGTGAGTACGCGTTCCCCGTTGAGAGAACAGTAGGCGTCAGGTCGACCTAAGACTTCTGGTCGGAAATCCGAAGTCAGACCCGGATAGTCCGAAGACTGTCAGAATATTATATTGATTAATATCTGTGCTAACTTGGTTTTGCAGGATGTGTTTGTGGACTAACATGTTTAGCAGGGCAAAAAACTAGAGTTTAGCCTCGGAGGAACAGTGTCCGAGGCGCCTCCATAGAGCTTGGAGGTGCCTCGGGTGTAAGCCAAAGCCAGCTGTCCAAAGGAGCTGGAGGCGCCTCGGATGAAGCTAGAGGCACCTCAGACCAAGGCTGGAAGGCTCCTTGAGGAGGTTTGAAGGCGCCTTGAACCAGATAAGGTTCGACCTGGTCTGTGCTAATCAACCCGTGCGACTCGGCGGGCAGGAGGCGCCTTGGACAGGCTTGGAGGCGCCTCCAGCACAGTATAAAAGAGGGGTTCGAGGCAGCACTCTGTACAACTCAATCTAAGCAATCCTTCTTCGACAAGCTGCTAACGACATAATCCCAAAGTGTTGCGACAACCTTCCGACGATCCGGAGCTTCATTTTCTTCATCTCTTGTTGTCGATATACGTTTTGATTAGTGCACTTAATTGTAACACTTATTGTACTCTTATCGATTCTATAGTTGTTGCCCATCGAAAGCGGTCAACGACCACGGGCCTTGGAGTAGGAGTCGTCACAAGCTCCGAACCAAGTAAACGACCTGTGTTTGCGTTGTCATTGTTTTCCTTTTATTTCCGTTGCATTATTACTCTTATTACTCGTCGAGTTTTACGAAGTCAATTCGGAAACGAGAAATAGCCACGAGCGCTATTCACCTCCATCTAGCTCTTTCGATCCAACAATTGGTATCAGAGCAGGGTCGCGTTGATTTGGTGCAACCACCAATCACGCAATTTTTTCATGGTGTTTTTTATTTTACGGAGTCAATTAGAATATAGCTTAATAGCTACATTCTGATTCTTTTTACGAATCAGTTTTTGGCTCAAAGTTGGTGCAACACCACTCGAGCTCGTAATCTAAACTTTATTTCCCGCACTGCTAATCCAAGACCTAGTCTTGGACGTTTCTTGTTTTTTCTTTATTTTTGCATACTATCAATGGCCCAACAAGAGGGTTTCAGCACCGTTCGTCCCCCGCTCTGCACCGAAGAAGATTTTGGGTACTGGAAGGGACGAATGGAAACCTTCCTCAAAATCCAATTCGAGACGTAGATGATCGTCAAGACTGGATTGCAACTACCAACCGACGAAGACGGCAAGCCTACACCCTGTGAAAAATGGGAACCTGCACCCTCCAATGTGGCCTGACCAAAGAGGAGCTCAACAGAGTTGGTCCATTTTCAACCGCAAAGGAGCTGTGGGAGAAATTGATAGAACTGCATGAGGGCACCTCAGATACCAAAGTAAGTAAATGTGATTTATTGTTCAATAAACTATATAATCTAAAAATACAGGAAGGTGAAACAGCAAGTTCACTCCACGCACGTATTCAAGACATCCTCAACTCCCTCCACAGAATCGGGCAAAAAGTCAAAAATAGGGATATTATCAGGTATTCTCTTAATGCTTTTCCAAGGAGTACATTGTGGGCATCAATGGTAGATGCCTACAAAGTCTCCAAAGATTTATCTTATATAAAATTAGATGAACAATTTTCTGAGTTTGAACTACACGAGCAGACTAATGCACAGCCAATCAAGAAAGGTGTAGCTTTGCTAGCAGGTACCAACAGAACTCACGAACCAAGATCACGACGAAGAACTGAACCCAAGTCAGAAGAAGAACCCGACTCAGATGATGAACTGACAATCGAGCTCATAAATCTTGTGAAGAAGCTCTACAAGAAGAAGAAAGGCTTCAACAAAAGAGACCTAAAGAAGGCAGTACAATCCAAGGAGATTCAACCCAATTCAAAAGCTAAGTTCGAGGTGATCTGCTACGGGTGCAACCAGAAGGGGCACATCAAGGCCAACTGCCCCAATCAGAAAGATGCAAAGAAGCGAAGGAAGAAGGCCCTCAAGGTAACATGGGACGAATCATCCTCAGAAGATACGGATGACGAACTCGATCAGACAAGTTTTCTCGCACTGATGGCCCGGGACTAGATCGATGTGTCCGAGAGCGAAAGCGACTCGAAAGCAGAATCGAAAAGAAGCCACGGATCCGTATCCGTTTCCGAAGGGCCAGACCCCGCTGTAAGTATTCGTCGACTAAAAAACTTAGTTAATTATTTATTACGCAAACTAGCAAAACCGAATATTAGGATCAAGTAACTTCTAAAGGAAGTAGCAGTCCGTAAAGAAGTGACTAACTCCAAGACCTTGCCTGACCCAATTCAGATTGGAAATTCAACTCAAGTTCAAAAACTTGAGGAAGAAAATTCTAGTCTGAAAACTCAGGTCAAGGATTTGGAGAAAACTTTAGAACGGTTTTCTTTGGGCTCCAAGAACCTTAACCTAATTCTTGGGACACAAAGAGCTGTTTACAACAAAACTGGGTTAGGATATAAAACCAAAAGAAAATATAGATCTTATCTATCTTTAGTAAACATAACAAATAGTAAATCAGTCCAAGCATGGGTACCCAAATCCAACCTGATCAATCAAGCTGGACTTGGTCAATATTGGATCCCCAAGAATCAAATACATTACCTCGATAGACCATATCGAGGCTATGATCCAGGGGGAGCTAGTAGAAAAACTATATTAATAAAAATAATTTAAATCAATTTAAAAATCAAATTAAATTTAAAATTATATTTAAAACCCAAATTAAAATTCAAATTAAATCAAATTAAATTTAAAACTCAATTTAAATTGAAAATTCAGATTAATTCAAAATTTAAATCAAATTTATAAATTAAATTCTTACAAAATCTTAAAAATCCAAGGGCAGGCTCCAGAATAGCTAGCATCTCCAAAACTTAATCTACCCGACAAGGGTAACCAAGAATAGACTACCCGGCAGGGTAATTAATGTTAGAATAATAAAGGATAGATTTAACTTGACTCACGGTACTGGTGAAGTATTGGATGATAGTACGTTGGGGAAGCTTAGTCATCACATGTCTAGGAAGATATGCATTCGACTAGTGCATTTGGCTAAGTGGAACTGACCGAAGCTACCCTTTATGGATCCTAACCAGTTAGACCAATGTTTTATACTAAGTTCAATGGGTAGGACTATTTGGAAAACTTCGAAGACATGAATACTTTAATGATGTCCTTGTGACTCACCATAGCCCAGAAGTTTATCTAAAAAATGCTTATTTCTTGAGCCCAACTAAATCTAAATCTAACACAAAGTTAAACAAAACCCCAAAAACTGAACCTAATTCATCTCACATAATTATTGGATTCCCTAATTGAAAACTTAGATCGGGTGAGTTGAATAAGGACAAATCAAAATTAAATTAAAATGAAAATTAAATTAAAATTAAAATAAATTAAATTAAAATAAAAATTAAATTAAATTAAAATTAAATTAAATCAAAATTAAATTAAATTAAAATTAAGATTAAACTAGAATTAAATTAACACTAAACTAAATTGAATTAATATTTTGTTAAAATTAAATTAACTTGATGATCTGCAAGTTTAATTAACTTAATTTAATTAACTGAATATTTTCACAATTCAATTAATTTAATATTATTTCAAAATTTAATTAACTTAATTAACTTAATATTTTCAAAACCTAATTTAATATTCTTTCAAAATTTAATTAACTTAATATTTTTACTAATTAACTTAATGTTTTTTCAAACTTAATTAACTAAGTTAACTTAACTTAAACAGTTTTTAATCAAATTAACTTTAAGTCTTTTTAAAAGTTAATTTAAACTTAATATTTTCAAAATTTTAACTAACTTAATCATTTTTTTTCTTAATTATTTTTTAAATTAATTCAAAATTTAATTAACTTTTAACTAATAGTTTCCAAAATTAATTAACTTTTTTAACCTAACCTTTTCCAATCTAATTAACTTAACATCATGTAAAATTTAATTAACTTTTCAAAATTTAATTAACATAATAATTAAAAAAAATTAATACGCAAGGTGCCTCTCAGAGGCGCCTCCCACACAAGGGAGGCACCCTAAACAGTGGCGGGAAAAGTCCCGCTGATTTAACCTAAGGTGCCTTGGATCATCTCCGAGGTGCCTCCAACAGCTCTTATAAGGCACCTCAAACAACATTTAAGGTGCCTTCAATCCATGATATTTCCACGAACAGAAAGCTTTCTATTCATTTTCTGTCGAAGCCTAACACAAGTTTCCCGTGCGATTTCTCCCCAACCAAGGCGCCTTCAACCCAACTCTTCCTCCTCTACTCCTAGGAATGCCTCCTAGATATACTCTAATCCACCACTCTAGAACTAAACACATAGAAGTGAAACACCATTTTGTAAGGGATCATGTGGCTAAAGGTGAAATTGGACTTAACTATGTTGAGTCCAAATCAAACCTAACTGACATTTTCGCAAAACTCTTACCTGAACTCAAGTTCAGTACACTTAGAAGACAAATAGGAATGTCTTGGGTAGAATAGATCTTTACTTTCAAATCTCTTACATCTATTCTAAAAAATGTTTCTTCAGAAATTATTTTAAAAACTAGGAAAAATAATATTTTCAAAATCTCAGTTTTCTTAGTTTTTTTAAAATTTGGACTTAGCCAAGGACCCTCCTCCTAGAAATCATGTTCCCCTAGTTTCAGCCGAAGCATCTCACAAGCACACTAGGCATAACTTGTTTGTGTTTGCAAAACATAGAACGGTGTGAGATGCATAGGGTTTTGCCTGGACTCCAGAATGCTTAAAGCCTAGTCTTATCAAAGCATCTTTATCCTTCTTTAAAGCCTAATGCTTATTTGATTCTCTATGTTTCAAACTATAAAATCTGTTTGAAAAGTTATAATTATTCAAACTTGATTATTTTTGATAAATGGCAAAGGGGGAGAGTAGGGAAATTCAAAGTAGGAAAATTCAACTTTATAAAGAGAGCCTTTATTAAGGGGGAGCCTTACAAAGTTTAAGTTAGTTTTTGCTTAACTATGCTTGTATTTTTTGTAACTTAATTAAACTTTGGAAAATATTTATCTATTTTACTTAACTCTAAATTTCAGTTGCCATAATCAAAAAGGGGGAGATTGTTGGTGCGGGAAGCATCCGACGATCGAACCGTTGTTTTGATAATGGCAAAGGAATTCATAGTTATGGTTATGTTGTCATCTAATAAGGTTCATAGAGCTTGCAGGAAAGTCCTAAGTAGTACTTAGGCAAAAGTCCTAGCTGCGGTTAGGCATGTGGAAAATCCTAGGTGGTGGTAACTCTAGGTCATAGGGGGCGGTAACCATATGCAGAAAGTCTTGGCGGGTCGAGAGCTTTAGGCAAAAGTCCTAGGGGGTGGTAACCCTAGGTGGAAAGTCCTAGTGTCGTGAACTAGGTGAAAGACTGGACGAGCCGGGAAGCGGGAGTTCAGAAGAAAGTTTGGAAGTATCGAGCGCCGAGCAAAAGTCCAGTTGATTTGGAGGATTGTACTAGCAACAGGTAAATCTCCTGAGTGGAGTAGGTGAGGACGCGTTCCCCGCTGAGGGAACAGTAGGCATCGAGTCGACCTAGGACTTCCGGTCGGAAATCCGAAATCTGACCCGGACAGTCTGAAGACTGTCAGAATAATATATTAATTAATATCTGTGCTAACTTGGTTTTGCAGGATGTGTTTGTGGACTTACATGTTTAGCAGAGCCAAAAACTAGAGTTTAGCCTTGGAGGAACAATGTCCGAGGCGCCTCCATGTAGCTTGGAGGCACCTCGGGTGCAAGCCGAAGCCAGTTGTCCAGAGGATGGAAGGCGCCTCGGATGAAGCTGGTGGCGCCTCGAACCAAGGATGGAAGGCGCCTTGAACCAGATAAGGTTCGACCTGGTCTGTGCCAATCCACCCGTGCGACTCGGCGGGCTGGAGGCGCCTTGGACAAGCTTGGAGGCGCCTCCAACACAGTATAAAAGAGGGGTTCGAGGCAGCACTCAGTACAACTCAATCTAAGCAATCCTTCTGCGACAAGCTGCTAACGACACGATCCCGAAGTGCTGCGACAACCTTTCGACGACCCGGAGCTTCGTTTTCCTCATCTCTTGTTGTCGGTATACGTTTTGATTAGTGTACTTAATTGTAACACTTATTGTACTCTTATCGATTCTATAGTTGTTGCCCACCGAAAGCGGTCAACGACCGAGGGCCTTGGAGTAGGAGTCGTCATTAGCTCCGAACCAAGTAAACAACCTGTGTTCGCATTGTGATTGTTTTCGTTTTATTTCCGCTGCGTTATTACTCTTATTACTCGTCAAGTTTTACGAAGTCGATTCCGAAACGAGAAATAGCCACGAGCACTATTCACCCCCCTCTAGCGCTTTCGATCCAACATTATGAGGTTTGACAAATGGATGTCAAGACAGCTTTTCTTAATAGAAGTCTTGAAGAAAACATCTATATGATGCAACCAGAGGGATTCATTGTGAAGGGCAAAGAGCATCTTGTATGCAAGCTCAATCGGTCAATTTATGGGCTGAAGCAAGTTTCGAGATCTTGGAACATCCGACTTGATAAAGTGATCCAGCCTGATGGATTTATTCAGTGTTCGGATAAGTCTTGTGTATACAAGAAAAGTGATGGAAACCTGGTGTTTTCTTGTATTATACGTAGATGACATTTTGCACATTGGCAACAATGTCAAAGTGTTGTCAGACGTAAGGGTATCATTGTCCAAGTAATTCGATATGAAGGACTTGGGAGAATGTGGACATATTCTTAGGATCAAAGTAATAAGGGATCATAGGAAAAGAATGTTGTGCTTATCCCAAGCTTCACACATCGATATTATCCTAGCTTGTTTTAACATGCAAAGCTTCAAGAAAGGTTTTCTACCTTTTCGGCATGGAGTACCTTTATCTAAAGAAATGTGTCCTAAAACATCAAAGGAGATAGAGGAGATGAAGATAGTTCCTTATGCTTCGGCTGTAGGAAGCCTAATGTATGCAATGCTATGTATAAGCCCAGATATCTGTTTTGCCATGGGCATGCTTAGCAGATATCAAAGTAATCTACGACAAGGACATTGGACTATCATAAAGCATATATATTAAAGTACCTGAGATGGACTAGAGATTATATGCTGGTTTACTAGGTAGATGATTTACTCTCTGTAGGTTACACGGATTCGAATTTCCCATCAGACAGGGACAGTAGTAAGTCAACCTTGAGGTATGTGTTTACTTTGGGAGGTGGAGCTATAACATGGAGGAGTGTTAAGCAGAAATGTGTTTCGGACTCCACTATGGAAGCTGAATATGTGGCAGCCTCTGAGGTAGCCAAAGAAGTAGTATGACTCAGAAACTTTTTGATGGACTTAGATGTGATTCCTGGTTTGCCTAAAATTATCACAATTTATTGTGATAATTGTGGTGCAGTAGCAAAATCGAAGGAAAAGCGAGCCCATAAGGCAAGTAAACACATTGATCGTAAGTACCACCTGATACAAAATATCGTAAAGCGAGGAGAAGATGTTGTCACCAAGATTGCATTAGCAAATAACCTGGCAGATCCTTTCACTAAGGTCCTTCCAGTGAGAGCTTTTGATGGGCATGTTGAGGGGATGAGAATCAGATGTATGGCAGCATATATGACAGCATAGTCTTTTAGTATAAGTGAGAGATTGTTAGGATGTATACTAAAAGCCTAACTTTTTGTATGAATATTTATATTTTGAAATGAGAATCACGCTGGTCAAATGTTTCATGGTAATGCAATTGTCCATTTAATTTATATTGTAGATAACATGGTGTGTGGTGCTATATAGAAGATCATGTTATCAGATCCTTATAAATTATAAATAGTAGCTCATGACCGAGATGGATAGGGACAAACCATTGGAACCGTTGTAGTGTAATTTTGAATTAGTTTGTCTTGACTATATAATTATACTAGTACACTATGTGTGTATTGAGCATGACCATTTGAGGTTATTCTTTTTATACTGACTTCATAAAAAAATAAAACCTCTATTATTATGGATGTGCGTACTCTTAATCCCGATATAATAACAAATACATATACTTAGTATTTATTTCTTTAATTTATCAAAGGGTGAGAACTATTCAGTTAAATCAATAGGTCCATTAAGTTGAGAAATAATATTATTTATATGGTGTGTTGTTGATTATAAAAGGAAACTAGCCCTAGTAATCTAGGTTGATGATGCCCCCTTAAGGAGCTTATAAGGATTATCCTACAAACCCTACAGGTGGGCTTAGTCCGACATGATAATAAGGTTGAGTGGTACTATTCATGGAGCTAGATGTTAATTAAGTGAGTTGTCAATAACTCATTTAATTGACAGACATACGATATCTTAAACATAGGGAGACTAACGCACTCATGATAAGTAGGAGCTCATATTGTAATATGGGATTGGTGCGGTAGTTCAATAAAAACTCTTTAGTGGTATGAGTTATTATTGATGAACTTGAGTTGGGTGTTCGAGTCGAACACAGGAAGCTCAAGTCCATTAGGAGGCCAAAACCAATTCCTCCTCTCGGTCCCTGTTGTAGCCTCTATAAAGCCTCGCATTCACCCGTTTTGGTTTTGCTTCCTACCCAAGAAAGGGGCCGACCACATCCTTGCTTGGTGCCCAAGCAAGGGGTCGACCAAGCGTTGCCTCCTACCCAAGAAAGGGGCTGGCCAAGCCTTGCTTGGTGCCCAAGCAAGGGGCTAGCCAAACCAAAATAAAAGAAAAGAAAAAGAAAAGAAAAAAAGAGGAGATTTTTTTCTCAAGAGAATTAGAGATTTTTCTAAAAAGAATTACGTTGATTCTTTTTTAGAAATTTTCTAAAAATAATTATATTATTTATTTCCTAAGAAATTTTTCTAAAAATAATTATGTTAATTTTTTCCTAGAGAATTTTTTAAAATAAATTATGTTGATTCTTTATTAGAAATTTTCTAAAAAGAATTTTACTAATTCTTTCTTAAGAAATTTTTTCTAAAAAGAATTATGTTAATTATTTTATAAATAAAAATCTATTACTTTTTCTCCTTTTTTATCTAGGGCAAAGAGTTATAAAAAGAGAGGAGGTTGTGCCACAAAAATCAACAATTCAATTAAGAATTGATAAGTTCCCTTCCTTTTCCTTAAGGCCACCGCCCCATTCTTTCTTTTCTTTCCTCTCGGGTCAGCGCCCCACTTCTTTTCTTCTTCCCTTTTCTTCCCTATAGGGTTGGCACCCCATCTTCTCTTTGTGGCCGGAGCTTAGAGGAAAAGAAAACGAAGAGACGAAGCACCTTGGTGGCTGGCAGTTTGGAGGAGAAGAAGAAGATGGAGGTGTTCCTTTCTTTGCATCTTTTAGTGGAAGGCGGTTTGGAAATAAAGGGGTTCAGGTGTTTTTGTCTTTGTAGTTCATCACCCACATGACGTCCAAGAAGAGGAGAGGAATACAGTAGAAGATCAAGAGATCTTTGCCTACGAAGAAAGGTACAACCAGTTATTTATTCCGCAGCACAACTAGTTTTGTTTTCTTTGTATGGATCCTGAAATACCAACACAAGAGGCTAGCGATTTTGTGTTTTCATTTTTGTGCTTCGATTTTGTGTTTCAATCTTGTGCTTTGATTGAGATCTCTGTAGTTAAACCTAAGGTTACTGTGAGAAGTTTAAATATTCAATTTCTTTGAAAGGCTTTGTCTAAGAAGTGGTGAATGATCCCATAACCAAGAAGGCCTAGTGCCTCGCCAACGACCTGGAAGCCAATCCTTGAAATAAATATTTAATCAGCTTCTGTAAAATGGTTTAACTTTTGAAGAACACAAAGGTTGAACTTGGAGTAAAAATATTAAGTTTCATTTCCAATCCAAGTTTAACTTTGAAGAACGAACTTGGAGTAAAAATGTTAAGTTTCGTTTCCAATCCAAGTTTAACTTCTGAGGAGCACATGGGTTGCAAGGAAATGTTTTGTGCTTGTACAAATTTTTGTACAGGGGAAACAAAACGGTATTCCAAGTAGCGACCAACAATCTCTGCGTTCAAAGATCACTATCTTTCATCCCTTGTTGGCTTGCGCAGCATATTTTTCAGTCCTCTTTTCTATTTGCAATCGAGCTTTCTCATGCAGTTGCCTCACAAATTCAGTTTTTTTGGTACCATCTAAAATGGCACGCTCAGAGATAGGCAATCTAGAGTTAAAGGTTTGAACCTATATACCACTTCTAAACGTGAAAAATTAGTTCTAGAATGCATAGATCTATTATAAGCAAATTCAACATGTGATAAACAATCTTCCCAACATTTTAAATTCTTTTGAATGATAGCTCTCAATAAAGTAGATAAAATTCAATTTACTACCTCAGTTTGTCCATCTGTTTGTGGATGACAAGTTGTGAAAAACAAAAGCTTTGTTCCTAACTTTCATCATAATGTCTTCCAAAAGTAGCCTAGAAACTTTGCATCATGATCTGAAACTATACTCCTCGGTACTTCATGAAGCCGCACGATCTCCCTAAAAAATATATCAGGAATATGGTTAGCATCATTTCTTTTCCTACAAGGAATAAAATGAGCCATTTTAGAAAATTTATCCACAACCACAAAAATGAAATGCATACCTCATTTGGACCTTGGTAATCCTACAACAAAGTCCATGGAAATATCAACCCAAGGTTCACTAGGAATTGGTAAAGGTGTATACAGTCCATGAGGTAAAGATCTAAATTTTGCTTGCCTACATGTAATACACTTCTCACAAAATTTAACTACATCTCGTTTCATGTGTCGCCAAAAGAAATGCTCTACTAACACTTCTAGAGTTTTTTTTAACTCTAAAATGTCCCATTAGTCCCCCACCATGAGATTCTTGGATTATTAATTCCGTCAATGAATAATTAGGCATACACAACCTATTCACTCTAAAAAGAAACCCCTCATGCCTATAAAACATCCCAAATGTTGCATGTTCACAAACTTCAAACATATTTCCCAAGTCAGGATCATTAGAATATATATCTTTAATATATTCAACTCCTAACAATTTAGTGTTAAAAGTAGAGATCAAGGTATACCTTCGAGACAAAGCATCGGCAACAATGTTTTCCATACCTTGTTTATAATTGATCACATAAGGGAATGATTCATTGAATTCTACCCATTTTGCATGATGTCTATTCAACTTACTTTAGCTCTTCAAATACTTCAACGATTCATGATCAGTGTGAATAACAAACTCTTTGGGCCACAAGTAATGCTGCCAAGTCTCTAAAGCCCTCACCAATACATACATCTCCTTGTCATAAGTTGGATAGTTCAAAGCTGCTTTGTTGAGTTTCTCACTAAAATAAGCCAGGGGTCGACCTTCTTGTATTAGCACACCGCCAATACCTATTCCTGATGCATCACACTCAATTTTAAAAGATTTAGAAAAGTTAGGTAATACAAGTAATGGTGTCAAACTTAGCTTCTCCTTATGTAAGTTGAAAGATGAAACTTGTTCACTATCCCAACGAAACCCAACATTCTTTTTAACAATTTCAATCAAGGGTGCAACTATGGAACTAAAATTTTTAACAATCCTTGTGTAGAAACTCAAAAAGCTACATAACTCAGTTATCGTTTTTGGTGTTGGCCATTCACGTATTACCTTAACCTTTTTTTTATCAACTGCTATTCCCTTAGCACTAACAATATAGCCAAGAAACTCTATCTGATTAGTGGGAAAAGAACATTTTTGAAGGTTAACATACAATTTTTGATTTCTCTAAACAAGTAGAACTTTTTGTAAATAATTGAGATGCACATCTAAATTTTAACTATAAATCAAGATGTTATCAAAATATACTACAACAAAGTTCCCAATATAAGCACGCAAAATATGGTTCATTAATATTGATATGGGTTAGGATTTATGAACCCCCGATAAAGGAGGGAAAGGGAATATACCTCCAGGGGGATAGGTCAATATCAGCCGGGATATACCTTTGGGGAGGAAGGTCAATATCATCCGAAAGATACCTTCAGAGAGGCAGGCCAATATCGGCCGGGACATACCTCCACGAGGACAGGCCAATATCAGTCAGGACATACCTCCACGGGGACAAGCCAATATCGACCGGGATATACCTTCGGGGAGGAAGGCCAATATCATCCGGAAGATACCTTCAGAGAGACAGGCCAATATCGGCCGGGACATACCTCCAAGGGGATAGGCCAATATCAGCCAGGATATACCTTCGGGGAGGAAAGTCAATATCATCCGAAAGATACCTTCAGAGAGACAGGCCAATATCGACCGGGACATACCTCCACAGGGACAAGCCAATATCGGCCGGGATATACCTTCGGGGAGGAAGGCCAATATCATCCGAAAGATACCTTCAGAGAGACAGGCCAATATCGGCCGGGACATACCTCCAGGGGGATAGGCCAATATCGGTCGGGATATACCTTCAGGAAGACAGGCCAATATCGATCGGGATATACCTCAAAAGAAGTAGGCTAATATTGAGCGGTACATACATCCGTGAAGGAAGGCCAATATCAGCCGAGTTAACTAATACCTTGAAAGATACTTGATAAAATACAGCCCAGTGCTAGCTAGAATAATAAACATAAAGGAGCCCAGATGGGCATGGCCCTAGGAACCTCATGAGAGATAATAATAATTGATCAAACTTAGTTACACCCAGTTCCAACTGATACAAGGGACATTGGTACATTAAGTTATCTATGATATAGAAAAAACAGAAGAGGCAAGCAGGAACGATAGAAACATTCCAAAGGACCTATGAAACAGGATAGAAGTAAATAAAATAGTTAATGAAGATATTTGCAATATATGATTGTATAATAGGTGTTATATATTTTGGCGGGAAATGTGTTTTTAGACTATTTTGCAGCTACTAGATGAAAAAGAAGATACATCTAGGGTACAAAAAAGATTCCTTAAAAGTTATTTACTACAAGTACACAACTTACGTCATCTCATAACAAACTCTAACAAACCGGGATCCACTTCATGACTACGGAGGTTATATGAAGTAGTATAAAAAGGGAAATTCTCTCCGTTGGCTAGGTAAGTTGACATCATTGCGAACATTCATAACCCTAATTTTCGTCTACTGTTGCTGGACTTCTTCTTCTTCTTTTTTCCACACCAAGAGAGATCACTAACTTGAGCGTCGGAGGGCCTAGCCAGGGATTCCCACCCCGGTCTTAGGTCACTGACGATAGTGTTGGTTGGTCTCTTGTGCGCAGGAAGTCTTGGAAGTTCCGAATCTGGGTTTCTCTTCGATTAGATTTCTCTCTCGTCATCGGATCTTCGTGCATGGAGGGCATTCAGTGACTCTACTTTTCCCGATCCGCTTTGGGTTTCTCAGATCGGTGTTCTACTGGTATTACTCTTCACCAACGGTAGGTTTTTTCTCCCGGCTCTCCATCTTGTCAAGCTTCTCAGATAGGATCAAATTTGGCACCGTCTGTGGGAACTTCACCTGAATCTGAGACTACAAGATGGAAGAGGCCAGAAAATCAAACCTACTCACCATTAGCCGTGAGGATCTGGATTTCCTCATTAATTCTCACGTACAAAAAGCCCTGCAACAACAACAACAACAACTTCAAGCGCATACTAGAGCTACCCTACCAACAGCTCATAATTTAGTGATTTCAACTACTGAGCACCGGAAGGGAAAAGAACCAGAAGAAGAAGAACATACGTATTTTCCTTCAGTCACAGCTTCTCCGACGCGATGCCCACGAGCCTTTCTTCGTACTCCCATGGAACATGGAGGACGAAGGCCTGTGTTTCAAGAATCCTCTGGCGAAGCACCAGACAGAGCAAAGCGTAAGATTAAAATGATAACCAGTGATAGCTCACCGGAAAAAGTCATCTCCCCATTCTCTCAAAGTGTACTGGATGATCCGCTTCCTAAGTGGTATCAAAATATTCAGATCGACGAGTACAATGGAACAACAAATCCAAAAGATCATCTGTTGAAATTTGAGAACGTAGTATTATTACAACAATTCTCTGATGGGGTGAAATGTCGGATGTTTCTTACTACTCTCGGAGGAGCCGCAAAACGCTGGTTTAAGAGACTGCCAGAGAAGTCTATCCAAAAATTCAAAGACTTCAAGAAAGTTTTTCTACACCATTTTTCCAGTAACAAGAGGTATCATAAGACTCCTTGAAGTCTATTTTCAATTAAGCAAGCATCCAAAGAGTCCATCCGAGCCTACATCAAAAGGTTCAATCAGGTATCTATCGATGTACCTAATGCTACCACTGAAATCTTAGTAAGCGCTTTCTCTCAGGGTTTAAATGATAATGATTTCTTTAAAGACTTAGTGAGAAATCCTCCTGTTAATTTTGATTCCTTGATTGAGCGTGCTACTGAATTCATTAATGTGGAAGAAGCTCAAGCCGCTCGTAGAAAGGAGGGCGTTACTACTTTTCCTACCCTAGTTAAGGAGAAAGCTCCTGCCCCTGTTCCTCCACCAAGAGGGCCTTGAGCAACTCATCCACTTCACTGTCAGCCAGAATATCATCCACAGGCAGTACAACACGTAGAGATACAGCCAGAGGCACCAAGAAGATGGTACACTTATCATAAAACTAGCAGTCATCATTCTGAAAACTATTTTGTTTTAAGAAATAAACGAGCTAATAGGGAGCGTTACCAAATGCTAACAAAGGCAAAATTATTATCGACAATAGTACCCTAGACAGCACAGTCCACTCAAATTGGAATATCATCCTTGCCTCGGCAGGATGCATTGCCGACCCCGGCCGGTATAAGCCAAGTGTCGGAAAAGGCTCCTTCTGAAGCCATGACAACTCGGCAGGAAGAAAACAGGAGTAATGCCGCTCGGGGCAATATCAATATGATTGCAGTCGGGCCCACTGATGGGGATTCTAATAGGGCCAGGAAAGCACATGCCCGAACACTAGAAATTCATGTTGTGGGGTGCAGTATGGAACGAGCAGCTGGTCCCGAAATAAGTTTTGGGCCTAGAGATCTTGAGGGGGTAGAAATACCCCATGATGATGCCCTGATTATCAAAGCCGTGATAGCCAACTATGCTATTTCTCGTACCTTCATAGACATGGGCAGTTCTGTTAATATTATATTCAAGAAGGCTTCCGATCAATTACAGATTGACCTGAGTGAACTTCAACAGATGGTCACTCCTCTATATGGATTCATGGGCAACGAAGTACAACCACTGGGTCAAATAAAGTTGGTCATATCTCTAGGAGAGGAGCCTCTGATGAGAACAAGGAGATCTTATTTCATGGTGGTAGATGCCTCGTCCTCTTATAATGTGATACTGAGTCGACCGACTCTAAACGAGTTTAGGGCAGTCATTTCTACTTTTTGCCAGAAAATTAAATTTCCTGTTGATGACCATGTCAGGGAGGTGCGCGGTGATCAGAAGACATCCCGAAAATGTTATGTAGAAATAGTTCAGGCTGAAGCTAACACTGCCCGAAAGATTCAAATAATGGAAGTCAATGCCATTCAGGAGAAGCAGCCTGTTCTGGTTTATGAAGAAAAGGAAGAAGTTCAGATTCAGACTGGTCGACCTGAAGCTACTACATATATTGCAGCTGATCATGAGCCTATTCTGAAAGCTGAACTGGTGCAATGCTTGAAGAAGAATAGTGATGTGTTTGCCTGGACGTCCAAAGAGGTCTCGGGCGTTTCTCCTATAGTCATGGAGCATTCTTTGCCTGTCTTCCTAGATGCCCGGCCGGTCTTGCAAAGAAAAAGGAATTTTAGCATGGAACAGAACCAAATCATCAAAGAAGAAATAACTAAGCTCATGGAGGCTGGTTACATCCGGGAGGTACGATTTCCTAGCTGGCTAGCTAATGTGGTTCTAGTCTCTAAGCCAGGAAACAAATGGCGAGTATACATTGATTTCCGGGATCTCAACAAGGCTTGCCCAAAAGATTATTATCCATTACCCTGGATCAATCAACTGGTAGACTCCACTGTCGAGTGTGAGTACATCTCTATACTAGACGCTTATCAGGGCTATCATCAGGTCCCCTTAGCTAAAGAGGATCAAGAAAAGGTCAGTTTTATAACATCTGAAGGTACTTATTGTTATAATGTTATGCCCTTCGGACTGAAAAATGTAGGAGCAACTTATCAAAGGCTTATGAACAAGGTCTTCCAGAAGCAAATTGGAAGAAATATGGAAGTATATGTTGATGATATTTTAATTAAGTCTCTTCAAGCTGTTGATCTGTGCAAGGATGTAGAGGAGACTTGCAAGACATTGAGGCAATATGGGCTCAAGTTGAACCCGGGCAAATGTTTATTTAGAGCAAAAGGGGGGAAATTCTTAGGATATATGGTGTCCGAGCGAGGAATAGAAGCCAACCCGAGCAAAGTCAAGGCACTTCAGAACATGGAGCCTCCTCGTAACATGAGGGAGGCTCAAAGACTTACTGGCCAGATTACAGCCTTATCTCGGTTCATTTCCAGGTCGGCCGATCACAGTTTCCATTTCTTTAAAATACTCCGGAAGGCAAACAAATTTCAGTGGAATGAGGAATGTGAAAAGGCCTTCCAAGAGTTAAAAGATTACTTGTCTACTCTTCCTGTATCAGCTAAGCCTATAGTAGGAGAGACCCTCAGGGTATATTTGTTAGCTAATGAAAACGTTGTAGGCTCTGTATTAGTTAGACAAGAAGGAAAGGAACAACAACCTGTATATTTCTCATGTCCCTTCGATCAATGGGGCATAGACATAGTAGGCTCGTTTCCTATGGCAGCTGCACAAAGAAGATTTTTATTGGTAGCAGTGGATTATTTTTTCAAATGGGTAGAAGCAGAACCACTTGCCCGGATTACCAAAGATACAGTTATTAAATTTCTGTGGAAAAATATCATATACAGATTCGGCATTCCTTATATATTAGTCTCTGATAATGGAAGACAATTTCAAGGGGATAGAATCTTAGATTGGTGCAAAAGTTACGGTATTATTCAGGCCTTCACCTCTGTGGCTTATCCGCAGAGTAATGGTGAAGAGGAAGTAACCAATAGAGAAATTATAAGGGGTTTAAAAACCAAACTGGATCATGTCGGAGGTAGTTGGGTAGATGAATTACCCAACATTCTTTGGGCATAACATACTACACCTCGAGAAGCTACAGGAATCACTGCCTTTCAATTAGTTTATGGATGAGAAGCAATAATTCCCATTGAAGTGGGAGTGGAATCTGATAGAAAATAATTATATGATGTAGACAATGAGGGTCGACGACCCATGGTGCTGGACCTGATAGAGGAAATTAGAGATAAAGCTGCAACTCGTCTAGCCTCATATTGACAACGAATGAGGTAAAATTATAACAAAAGAGTCATCCACAGATTTTTCCAAGTAGGAGATCTAGTATGGAAGCTTATTAAACCTGTCGGGGATGTTAGTAAGTTGGCACCACAATGGGGGGGGGCCTTACAGAGTGGTGGAAAAGCTCGCATCAGGTTCATATTATCTCCAAGATACTGAAGGAAGAATTCTGGAATGTCCCTGGAATGCAAATCATTTACAATCTTACCGAACCTGACAAGATCATGCCACCCAAGAGTACGTCTGAAGGAACAAATCATAATTATTGGAAGTAAGTTCTCAGCGAGCTGAGGACAAGTATGCTTACAGTTTATGGACTCTATTTCTTTCAATAAATGCAATGCGAGACAAATATCGCCACAGAAATAAATGTTTGTCATACAGATTGACAAGTATTGGCAGAACTTTTATAATCTATTTCGAGCGATCAACAGTGGGGAATCCTAAAGACCTATTCAGCTCCCCTAAGAAAAACCCAGAATTTTAAAACCATCACAAGGTCAGTACAAACATCATAATTTTGCATACAACATAGTCGATCGGGAAATCTCACGAAGTAACTCGGACAGGTCATCATGGGAGGAACCGGAGACTTTAAACTATCACAGAACATAGTCGATCGGGAAATCTCATGATGTAACTCGGACGGGTCTTCATGGGAGGAACCGGAGACTTTAAACTATCACCGAACTTAGTCGATCGGGAAATCTCATGAAGTAACTCGGACGGGTCTTCATGGGAGGAACCGGAGACTTTAAAATATCACAGAGCAAAGCAGATTGGGAAATCTCATGAAGTAACTTGGACGGGTCTTTATGGGAGGAACTGGAGACTTTAAACTATCACAGAGCATAGTCGATCCGGAAATCTCATGAAGTAACTCGGACAGATCTTCATGGGAGGAACCCGAGATTTTAAACAATCACAGAGCATAGTCGATCGAGAAATCTCATGAAGTAACTCGGACGGGTCTTCATGGGAGGAACCGAAGACTTTAAACTATCACAGAGCATAGTCGATCGGGAAATCTCATGAAGTAACTCGAACGGGTCTTTATGGGAGGAACCGGAGACTTTAAACTATCACAAGACATAGTCGATCGGGAAATCTCATGAAGTAACTCGTTCGGGTCTTCATGGGAGGAACCGGAGACTTTAAACTATCACAGAACATAGTCGATCGGGAAGTCTCATGAAGTAACTCGGGCGGGTCTTCATGGGAGGAACCAGAGACTTTAAACTGGGTCTTCATCGGAGGAACCGGAGACTTTAAACTATCACAGAGCATAGTCGATCGGGAAATCTCATGAATTAACTCGGACGGGTCTTCATGGGAGGAACCGGAGACTTTAAACTATCACAAGACATAGTCGATCGGGAAATCTCATGAAGTAACTCGGACGGGTCTTCATGGGAGGAACCAGAGACTTTAAACTATCACAGAACATAGTCGATCGAGAAACTCATGAAGTAACTCGGACGGGTCTTCATGGGAGGAACCGGAGACTTTAAACTATCACAAGACATAGTCGATCGGGAAATCTAATGAAGTAACTTGAACGGGTCTTCATGGGAGGAACAGGAGACCTTAAACTATCACAGAACATAGTCGATCGAGAAATATCATGAAGTAACTGGGACGGGTCTTCATGGGAGGAACCAGAGACTTTAAACTATCACAAGACATAGTCGATCGGGAAATCTCATGAAGTAACTCGGACGGGTCTTCATGGGAGGAACCGGAGACTTTAAACTATCACAAGACATAGTCGATCGGTAAATCTCATGAAGTAACTCAGACTTGTCTTCATGGGAGGAACCAGAGACTTTAAACTATCATAAGAAATAGTCGATCGAGAAATCTCATGAAGTAACTTGGACGGGTCTTCATGGGAGGAACCGGAGACTTAAACTATCACAGAACATAGTCGATCAGGAAATCTCATGAAGTAACTCGGACGGGTCTTCATGGGAGGAATCGGAGACTTTAAACTATCACAAGACATAGTTGATCGGGAAATCTCATGAAATAACTCAGACGGGTCTTCATGAGAGGAACCGGAGACTTTAAACTATCACAGAACATAGTTGATCAGGAAATCTCATGAAGTAACTCGTGAAATCACATGAACTAACTCGGACGAGTCTTCATGGGAGGAATCGGAGGCTTTAAACTATCACAAAAGCTTAATCGATCAGGATTATATGGGCATGATAAATGCAAAGTTATACGGATTTATTCACAAAATTCGGTTAACATTTTACACTAAATCAGAAGCTTCAGTTCAAGGGGGATTCTATGCATATGTCACATTTTCTATCTGGAGGCCCGTTCACTTGGAGATCTCTATTTAAAATCGCTCGGAGTATTATATTCAGCTCCGAACTCAGGAGTTTTATACAGTTCCTTATATAAAATCACTCAGGATTATTTATTCTTTTGAAATATGAAGCATACTAGGCACATTTCTATCTGAGTGAAGCATAGAAAGATTACGAAAGATTCTACTACTTAAAGCCATGTGGTTGTGAAAGATATTATCTGCAAAGGAGTTTATTAAAACATGGTTTAACTTCAAAGAGTAGACAAGGAATTCTTGAACAAAACTTATACTCAATATGCGCGAGCATTTCAAAGGAGGCATTCTCAAATTAACACAAAAGAGAAATAGGTAAGTATCAAAACTTTCCCATATATCATGATCACTTAATTACAAAGTTTTTTATTACAGTTCCTTTCATTACCAGTTTTTCCATTACAAGTTTTTTCATTGCCAATCTTTTTGGATGCATAGATGTGATTAATTAAAAGGACTTGTTAAATCTGCGGGTTGTTCTTTGTTAAGTCTGTGACGGCTTATGAAAGAAAAGGGAGGTTCCTTAGGTAGATAACCGCCCTCTCTCAATTGTTGGAGGATTCCCGACACAGAATGATTTAGAGCACCCACCATTCATGTATAGATAACCACCCTCTTTTTGGTCCTTTTTATTTTATTTTCTAAAGAAGAATCCACATAAGGCCCATATTATATCATGTATAAATCTATTTGAATTATTAAGGCTTATTTTAATTATGCATAAATCTATATTAATCATGCATAAATCTACATGAATTATTAGAGACCCTATGGATGTTACACTAAGTGCCTTTATGCTTGGTCGGGCATCGACTGACCGAGCGCCTACAAAAAATCTTTTATTTGGTCGGCTATTATCCTATTAATCATACATTCCCCTAGTTATGGATGTCTCCTTTCTCTCTCGACCGTAACCTCTGTTGGGATGTATACTATAAGCTTAGCTTTTATATGAACATCTGTTTTGAAATGTTTTGAAATGAGAATCACTTTGATCAAATGTCTACATTTTATATTTGCATATATGTCAATGCAGTTGTCCATTTAATTTATATTGTAGATAACAAGGTGTGTGGTGCCACACAGAAGATTATGTTATTGGTTCCTTATAAATTATAAATAGTAGCTCACAACCAAGATGGATAAGGACAAACCATTGGAACGGTTGTAGTGTAATTTGGTATTAGTCTGTCTTGACTATAAAATTACACTAGTACACTGTGTGTATTGAGCGGGACCATTTGAGGTTGTTCGATTTATACTGACTACATAAAAGAATAGAACCTCTGTTATTATGGATGTGAGTCCTCTTAATCCCTATATAATAACAAGCACGTATACTTGGTATTTATTTCTTTAACTTATCAATGGGTGAGATTTATTCCTTAAATCAATAGGCCCGATGAGTTGGGAGATAGTATTGTAACACCCATGAAATGATAAGCTATACCTATGAGTATTTTTCCTTTAGAATAAAAGGAAAAGAGAAATGGAAATAGAAACCAAAATGAAATAAAAAGAAAGTGAGGTTGAGGTTTGAACCTTGAACCTCCCACAAATAATAGAGTTAAATTGGTGTATGGTAACCACTAGAGTAATGAATTATAGATGAATAGAAAAGAATGGAAATTGTAGTTAAAAGTAAGAAGATAGTTAAGTAAAGGAACAAAAGAAAACCAATTAGCTTACCTCCTCTTCCTCTTGGTTAAGGAAAGAAACAAGCAAAAGCTAAGTTGCTTTCCTTTCTTCTTTTCCTCTAATTTCGTGGGAATTAAGAGAGGGTAGAGATAGAGGGGTTAAGGGGATGAATGAGGACATGTTTCATTTACATGAGAAATAAATAGGATTGAGAGAAGAAAAGAGAAAGAAAAGTTGTTAATTCTTCCTCCTTCGTCTTCCTCCTCCTTCTTTCTCCTTCTTCCTTCTCCACCGAGACATAGAGCTCTCTCTCCCTCATTTCTAAAATCCAAGATAAGGTTTTCTCTTCAAGAAAACTAATTCCTAAGAAGGAGTCTCAAGGTTTTCTCCT
This sequence comes from Zingiber officinale, assembly GCF_018446385.1. Classification (NCBI taxonomy): domain Eukaryota; kingdom Viridiplantae; phylum Streptophyta; class Magnoliopsida; order Zingiberales; family Zingiberaceae; genus Zingiber; species Zingiber officinale. The sequence goes on from NC_056006.1 coordinate 46,424,084, forward strand.
TACAAGAAAGAGAAAACAAAAGGGAGAACTAGGAAGAGAAGCTCCTTCTTCCTCCTCACAAGGGTACCACTTTCTTTAGGAACAACAAGCAAAAGGATGTAAGTATCCCCTCACCTATGGTACAAGTTGTTTATGTTTTCCATAAGATTAGAACGCTTAAAACCTAGGGTCACAAGGTTGAACTTTCAGCCAAGTGTAGATGAAAGACCTAGGAAAACTTAAGACCTAAACTAACCATGATCACTATGTCCCTATGATATGTATGCTATGATAAGAGATTGGTTTGGTGTTCTTATGCTTGTATGTTGCTTAAAACTTAATTTCATGCTCCTAAGGTGTTCGGCCAAGACATGAATAAAAGGTTTAGGGAAGTTCAAGACCTAAATAAGCATGTTCATTATGTTCTTATGAAAAGTATCCTAGTATAGGAAGCTAGTTAATGTTCTTATGTTGTATGCTTGCTTAAAACCTAGATCAATAATTTTGAACTTTCGGCCAAGTGTAGATGAAAGACCTAGGAAAGCTTAAGACCTAAACTAACCATGTTCACTATGTCCTTATGATATGTATGCTATGATAAGAGATTGGTTTGGTGTTTTTATGCTTGTATGTTGCTTAAAACTTAATGCCATACTCATAAAGTGTTCGGCCAAGACTTGAGATAATGGATTAGGAGAGGTTAAAAATTTAGGTTATCATGCTCATGATCTTCTTTATGAAATTGTATGAAAGATTCTAAGTGTTTGCATGCTTGTATGTGTTGGAACCTAGTGGTATTACACTACAGGGTTTCGGTCATGATGTGAATGAAAGACCTAGGAGAGCTTAAAACTTAGTCTAACATGTTCATGACTCTCCTTAGGATATGATATAAAGCTAACTTAGGGTTATCATGTTTTGATGTTGCTTGAAATCTAGACACATAGTTCTTTATGGTTCGGCCATAGAGAATTTTAGTGTCTAAGGAAGCTTTAAACTAAATCTAGCATGCTCATGATTTCCTTTATGATATGATATGGAGTTAGCTTGATATTCATGCTTATATGTTGTTTAGAATTTATTTTCCTCTTCATAAGAATTTCGGCCATTATCCAAATTTAGGGTTCAAGAAAGCTTATAATTAAATCTAGCATGCTCATGAATCTCCTGATGATATGATGTGGACATAGCTAGATATTTATCCACACACCTTGTTATCTACAATATAAATTAAATGGACAACTGCATTGACATATATGCAAATATAAAATGCAGACATTTGACCAAAGTGATTCTCATTTCAAAATATTTCAAAACAGATGTTCATATAAAAGCTAAGCTTATAGTATACATCCCAACAGAGGTTACGGTCGAGAGAGAAAGGAGACATCCATAACTAGGGAAATGTATGATTAATAGGATAATAGCCGACCAAATAAAAGATTTTTTATAGGCGCTCGGTCAGTCGATGCCCGACCAAGCATAAAGGCACTTAGTGTAACATCCATAGGGTCTCTAATAATTCATGTAGATTTATGCATGATTAATATAGATTTATGCATAATTAAAATAAGCCTTAATAATTCAAATAGATTTATACATAATATAATATGGGCCTTATGTGGATTCTTCTTTAGAAAATAAAATAAAAAGGACCAAAAAGAGGCATGACCAAGGATTAAACCTTGGACCTCTTGGTAAATGGTTTCATGTCATAACCAGTAGCCCCAGCAGGGGTGTGCTGATATGAAAAGAGGGGAATTGTTGTTGAAGGTAAGGAAGTGGAGACTCTCTTTTCTAAGGAGGAGAAGTCCAAGTTTCCTTCCTCTTCTCACAATGAAAAGAAAGTTTTTACTTTCTCCCTTCATTAAGGATGAGTAAAGGAAAAGGGAAGGAAAAAAATTCATGTTTTCTTCTTCCATTCAATTGGAATAAAAGGAGGAAAGAATGAAAATTTTCATTTTTGTGGCTCTCTTTCTCCTTCCTCCTCCTCTCCACCGAAACCACCCTCCTCTCCCTCACCATTGCCGAACCAAGCAAGAAGGGTTGCTCTCTAGGAAAAGCTTCACAACCAAGGATTTCTTCTCTTAGAGAGTTAAGCAAGGGATGTAAGTATCCTCTCACCTGCAGTACAATAGTTTCGTATGCTTGACGTTTAAAAATTGTTTGAAAAAAACTTAGGGATTTTCCTTGTAAGTTTCGGCCAAGATAAGGAGTTGTGGTCACTTATGGTTGTCAAGTTGAAATTTATGCTTCATGTTGTAACAAAAAGTTGGAACCTCACTCTTGAAGTTTCGGCCAAGAGAGAATACAAGGATTAGAGTAAAATTTTGAAGCCTAAACATGCTTATTTATGATCCTTCATGATACATGAATTATTATATGTTGTTGGATAAGTTTTTATGCTACATGATCTATGAATAAAACCTAGGACCCTACCTTAGGTTTCGGCCAAAAGAAAATATAAGGTGTAGAGTAAGATTTTGAAATCTAAACATGCTTATTTATGCTCCTTCATGATACATGATCTATTATATGCTGTTAGATAGCTTTCATGCTACATGATGTATAAACAAAACCTAGAACCTTTCTTGAGGTTTCGGCCAAAGATGAATACAAGGTCTAGGGCAAGATTTTGAGATCTAACTATACTTGTTTGTGCTCCTCATGATGTATGATTTTCTATTCAAAGTTAGATTGAAATTTTCATGTCTTATGTTGCATGAAAACCCTAGAAACCCTACCCTTAGGTTTCGGCCAAGGTTGATTTAAAAAGGCTTAGAGAAAAGTTGTTGACCTAACTATACTTGTTTGATGTTTCTTCATGATGTATACTTTCTTATGTTATGTTAGGTTAAATATCCATGGCTTATGTTGCATGAAAAACCTAGAACACCACCTTGAAGTTTCGGCCTAGTTAAGAGACAAGGTCTAGGGCAAAGTTTTGAAATGAAAACATACTTGTTTATGTTGTTTCATGATACATGATCTCTTATATGCTGTTAGTTAAGAGTTTTATGCTCCATGTGGTATTAAAAAAATTAGAATCCTTACCTTGATGTTTCATCCAAGTTGGAAATAAGGTCTAGGGCAAGGCTTTGAAATCTATTCATGCTTGTATATGCTTCCTTATGATGTATGATCATTATTATATGGTTGGTTTAAGTTTCATGCTTCATGTTGTATTTAAAAGTTAAATGCCTCACATTTAGGTTTCGGCCAAGGTTGAAATTGTGACTTAGGGCAAAGTTTTCAAACCTAACCATGGCTATTTATGCTTCCTTATGAAATATGATGTCTTATATGTTGTTGGTTTCATGCTACATGTGGTATTAAAAGTTGGAACCTCACCTTAGGTTTCGGCCAACAAGGAATTAGGGTTTGTAGGAAGATCAAAAGCCCCAACCATGCATGATAATGACTCCTTATGATGTGCTATGAAATTTAGGTCACAATGTTGTATGTTATATGCTTTATGTTATGTGCACTTATGACATCATGTTATGATTCTTTAGGATATGCTTTATGTTATGTGCACTTATGACATCATGATATGATTCCTTATGGTATGCTTAATGTTATGTGCACTCATGTTATGATTCCTTATGATATGCTTTATGTATGTGCGCTTATGACATCATGTTATGATTCTTTAGGATATGCTTTATGTTATGTGTACTATGACATCATGATATGATTCCTTATGATATGCTTAATGTTATGTGCACTCATGTTATGATTCCTTATGATATGATTAATGCTATGTGCACCTCATGCTATTATGATATGTTGATGAAAGGCTTATGTAAAATGAAAAGCCTAAGAGATGCTTCCCTTGAGATGGGATCAAGAGCACTCTTCATGATATGACAAAGAGATGCTTCCCTTAAGTTGGGATCAAGAGCTCTCTTCATGATATAACAAGAACATGAAATGCTATGATATGCCATGATATGACATGATATGACATACTATTTTACTTTGTATGACTTGTACCAAGGGTGGACTCCATTAGCGCCCCTAGGCCGACGGACTATGAACGGGTCTAGTAAAAAGAGATGGGCTCCTTAGTACGCCCCTAGGTCGACGGTCGTAGTACGGACCTAGTTCCCTAGTAGGTTCGGGGCTAGCTACCCTGTCCTAGGGATTGCGCGCATTCATGTATGTATGTGGTACAAGTCGGGCCCTCATGTTGAGATTATGTTTAAGTATGTATACGATATATGTTTTCAAAAGGACATCTTGCATATACTCATTCACGATTCATGTTTTCAAAAGAACATCTTGCATCTACGAGCTCATGATATATGTTTTCCCTTATGCTTCTTTAAGATGCTCTTGAGATATGTCCATGATGTTCATATGATATGATATGATCTTATGTTATGTTCACATGATATGATATGATGCTATGTTTATGTTCACATTGTATGATATAATTCTATGTTTATGTTCATATGATATGATACGATCTTATGTTATGTTCACATGATATGATATGATTCTATGTTTATGTTCATATGATATGATATGATCTTATGTTATGTTCACATGATATGATATGATTCTATGTTTATGTTCACATGATATGATATGACCCTATGTTTATGTTCACATGATATGATATGATTTTATGTGTATGCCTCACATGATATGATATGACTTATTGTATGCTCTCACATGTTATGTTAGGATTTACCAAATGAACATGCTATCACTTTATGTTCATGCATGAATTATGGTTTTTGTGAGTAGGAAAGGAATTTACTAAGCCTATGGGCTTATAGTTTTCTTTATGTTTCCTTGTATTGCAGAAAAAGGAAAGGAATGACTGAATTAAGAGGAGCAGTAGGAAGGGCAAGTGTGTGTGTGGCAGTGGCATGATGGAAGAAAACAAAACTGCTATATGTTTTATGTTCTAAGTTTTGCATATGAACCATGTGTTGTTTTTATGCCTTGATAGTACTTTAACTAGTATGGATAGTTCTGCACTTATATCCTTCATGTTTCATACTAGTATGCTTATGATATCATGAATTATGTTTCAAGTTGTTGGCATTAATTATGTAGTATGCATGAATACTAGTATGTTTACACACTACAAGAAATTTTAGATTTAACCACACCTAATAGACAACAGTTTTTTGAGAAACTATTGTCTTTTTGCCATTTAACAGCGGTTTTATTGAAAATCATTGTTGTTCACCATAATTTTTTTTAAATGACAACAGTTTTTAAAAAACTGTTGTCTAATGTAGGTCAAAGACAACAATTTTTAAAAAACTGTTGTCTAATGTATGTCAAAGACAACGGTTTTAATAAATTGTTGTCTTTTAGTGTTGCTTATGTGATAATATACAACAGTTTTATTAAACTGTTGTCAATTGAATGTTGTTGAATCATAAAAACAAAACAATTTTTTTAACTTCATGAAAAAAACCTAAAACCCACTCCGACACCTCCTTCGCGACTCCTCCGCGAATTTTTAAAACCAAGGTTTCTTATTTTTCCCTTACTTTCCCTTCTCCACCAAATTCCTTAATCCCGAGCCCTCACTCCCGCGACACCGCCGAACCCCTTTCTTCATCGCCGACTTCTTCCCCTAAGCCTCACCTTGCACTGGTCCATAAGACTCCACGTTCCCTCATCCTTCTTCTCCTAAGAAAGATCAAGAAGGAACAGAGACGACGATCCCTCATCCTTCTCGCCGGGTCCCCTAGTCTCCGCTCATCTTCCGGCGGACACCGTAACCCTCGCTTCTTCCTCGTCGCTCTCTATCTCGTATGGGTACTGGCAAGGATAGCAGCGAGGCCATCGACGATCTCGACGACATGCCGCTCGCAGAGCGGCGTAGCTTGATTCGCCTCCGGAAGGCGGCTTCGCCTTTGTCTCATGTTGCTGAGCCTCCAAAGTGCTTTCGCTCTGCTTTTTCCGCCTATGCTTCGTTCTAATATTTTCTCGGGAGGGTAACAACATTTTTTAGTTATGACCTGCAGGTGTTCGATTGACGAGCCTGGAGCGCGCGTATCTTCTGAAACTTCCAAGGTGAGTTCTGATACGAGGTTTTATTTAGCCTTTAACAGCATGCACAATGGGAGCTTGAGACTAGACTTAGCTGAAGATTGTGTTAATCTTTAGACCTAGATGACCTAATGGTGACCTGTTTTCTTTTTGAAATGGTATTCTCTGAAAAAAAAAAATGTTCGGTGCAAAATCTACAAGAAGCTGGATATCTAGTATTAAGACGTTTTATTGTGATCTTGCAGCTTAACATGTACTACTGCGTGCCTCCTTATTTTGGGAAAAAAAGGGCATAAGAAAGAAATAAGAAATTTTATTACCATCTTAGTTTATAATTTTTTTACCATTGCGCTGCAATTTAAGAGCTTAATTGATTTCCCCACCTTTTTATCTTTTTATGCTTAATTTCTTTCTCATCGAATTGAGCTTCTTTATGCAAAAGCCAAAAAATAGTTTTTTAAGCTAAAATCAGATAATCTAGCTGCAACATTGATGACATGGTTGAAATCATCAGGAAAGTAAATCTAAGCATGACTTTGTTTGCTACTGATAAATATGGAACTAACAAATTTTGTACTTTGGACCAGTGCAAGTATCCAAAGTGGACCTAAGGAAGTATGCAAATATGGACCATAAGACTCCACGTTCTTTTTAGTATAACATTGCTTTTCCTATCAGCCATAATGCTATCTTTGTGTGATGGCTAACAAAACAAATTGCAATCTCACACCATGGTATTAAAAAGCTCATGCTTGGGCAACGTTGAGCCGCCTAGATGGTTTTTGAAGAGGACTAAATAGTGACATATGAGATATGTGATCTGTATGTGCAGTTAAAACCTTATTCAGTTCATCTAAACTAAATACTTGTTTTTTTGTTTGTCGATTTGTCAAAGTTGGTATGGTGTAGTCAATATTAACTTGAGCGTGGCATGGATTTCAACAAGCCTAGGATTTTTTTAGTGTGTATGATCCTTATGTGGCCATAAGGTTTATGCTGTTGCATAAGCAACCTAGGAAATGGCTTTCTAAATCTGTGGTTACCTGTTAACTTATATTAATTGGATTGAATATTAGTTTAGAAAATGAAAGAACCTTGTTTGAAGTTCTGGCGATTCATTTTTTAAATTCTAATTTTTTTTATACTAATATCTGAGCGTGTCATATGTCGGATTGGATGGTTATGCAGATAATTGGCATCCTATGGTATATTGTTGGAAAGCTGAAGCTAAAGCAAATTTTTCAGCCTCCCATTATTGCCTCAGTGAGTATTTGATTTGAAAATTATCTTTTTGAAGTTCTAATTTCCAATTCCTTGTCCTTGTCACTTGTTATTAAATACTTTATACTTAAAACACTCTCTGGGGCTTCTTGTCTCATGGACATTGGGATCTTAATTTATTTATGCTTTTAGAGTGAAGAGCAATGATGTTGGCATGCCAAGTATAATGAACATTTTTTGTGTTGAGATAAAAATGTGAACTTCATATTTGTTTGATTTTCTGTAATGAATGTATTAGTTTAACCGGTCAAGATCAAGTATCATCTCATTGACTCTTCCTAATTTCCTTCCTCTGTTATTTTTATGAATTCTTTGATTATGAAGAAATACAAACTTGCCCATTTCTCATATTGAAATTTTAATTTTTTCCAGATTTTACTCTCTTGTGAAATGAATCAGAGTTTCATTTTGTCAATACCGGATGACTACTTTTTCATTGGCAACATCCCTCTAAACCAAAATTTTAGTTTAGCAAAGCAAACTCCCAACCTTTACAAACTCTAATAAGTTAAAACCCCTGCCTTCACTAGAGTTTTATAATGAAACTTTGAGTACATTTGGCAAAAGGGCAAACTTTTGGGGGGTAACATGAAATTCTCTGAATTTTTTGTGGTGGTTATTTGAATTATTGTATTGTTACCTTCTGTTAATGATTGTCTTTAACATGTTATGCAGAAGCAATATTTTGCATGATTACTTTAATGATGTTTTATATGGGATTAGGTATTACTAATGTTTTATATGGAATTAGGCTTTGGCTATCATCATTGGCGCTATACCATTTTTGAAGAACTTCATCTTGACTGATGATGCCTCGTTATTCTTCTTCACTGACAGCTGCCTTATTCTTGGGTATTGATCTGTTTCCTTCTTTGTCTTTGCCAATTTTCTCATGCTACTGAAATTTAGAACCTTTTCATTTAGTAACACGCAAATAGAGTCTTAAAACAGAAAATAATTACCTTGTTAAGGTTGAAAAAGTATGAAGATTTCTATGAATGATGCTAAGTATGAACTGTTTAAGAAATGTCAAGTTGCAATCACATTCTTCTATGGTAAATTTAGATTAGAGAATTAAGATAACTTATTGGCCATCCATTTCTGTAACTATTCTAATTGCACTATAGTGAGCTAATAAGATGAGCCTGATATCTGATGTCTGGTTAGTGGTTAATGACAGTTATTGCATAATTTTTTTGACATTTAAGGACCTCTGTTTTGGAGTTTTGTCTGGTTAATGACTTGGTTATTTGCATAACCTTTTAACACTCAAGGACCTCTATTTTTTGTATTTACATTCAAAGCAAAAAATATTTTAAGACCTGAAGGATTGTCTATATTTTGATTTCCAGGGAAGCGATGATCCCATGTATTTTGCTTGCTCTGGGTGGAAATCTTGTGGATGGTATGCAATCTTCCATTTCTTATGTAACATTTCTTCAAACACATATTGATATCCTATGTCTGACAGCCTAAAGTTCTTTTGCTGGTAGAAGTTGAACAAGTACATTTAGTGATGCTTGATGAAATAGTTGACATAAAAACTATCCATTGGGTTTCCATCTTGAATCTAGAATATCCAGAATGTTACATGCTATATGGCACTTTGTTGTGTTCCAGGCTCTGGCCCAGGCAGTAAAAGACTTGGTTTACGAACAACTGCTGCTATCATATTTGGAAGATTGGTTTTGGTTCCTCCTACAGGACTTGGAATAATCACCATTGCTGACAAGCTTGGACTTTTTCCCAGGGGCGACAAAATGTTCAAATTTGTCCTGCTGCTGCAGCACACTATGCCAGAAAGATATGTACAACATCTTTGTCATCATCATCTTTATGCCATTTATTCTGGGGAAATGACTTAACTTGCAATCATATGCTATTTACCTCAGGGAAAATATAATGACCATACCCAGAAAGGAGAAGAAAAGAGAAGCTAGGAGGGAGGAGAAAGCACAGGGTGTTTAGAAAGCATATATAAACTCTGCAAAATACCTCAGGGAAAAGGCTGCAGTTCTCGATATGGTGTTTAGAAGATGCACAGGTAGAGAAGATTTGATCCAACAAAACAAGATATTTTGGACTATATGTGTGATATATATAAACTTTTGGCTGTGTAAACTTTTGTGATGTTTGAATGTTGATGTTTGGTACTTTAATGATATTGGGATGATGATGTTTGGTACTTTAATGAAATTCACATTGTAAATATTGATTATGTTGGTTTTTTATCAATGAAATTTGCACTGGATGTTTTTTATAAACCATTGAGTAGGAAAAGATTAATAAGTTTTTTATTTATTGTCAAAATGTTGTATATTGTACCCAAAGACATCAGTTTAAATATGTCAAACTGTTGTCAATGGCGTTAAAAGACAATAGTGACAAACTGATGTTATTTAACATCGTTGCCTAAAAAGACAACGGTTTTTAACCGTTGTCAAACCGATGTCATTGGCAAAAAAGACAACGCTTTTTAGCCGTTGTCGTAGATAGTTCAAAACTGTTGTTGAAGAGCCTAAGCATATGCTCAAAGACAACGGTGAAAAACTGTTGTCTTTGTAGGAAAAGACAACAGTTTTTCACCGTTGTAAAAATTTTGTCTTTGCCTTCAAAGACAACGGTTAAAAACTGTTGTCGTTGGCCACACCTTTTAACAACACAGCCTTTAACAACAGTTAAAAATGGCCTACAACAACGGTGAAAAACCATTGTTGTTTGTCTTTTTTCTTGTAGTGACATGTTCAGTATGATAAGCCTGATGTTTACTACAGTTAGTGTAGAAATAAGAAAAAAAAAAATTTAAATAACTGTTTCCGCTGCCATGAATTTATATGTATGCACGTATGTAAGTAAGTAACCCCGCCCCTCCTTGAGCAGTGGGAGGGCAGGCGTTACATTACTTGGGTAAAATTTCAAAAAATTAAAGATGAAACCTACAAAATCTTTAAAATCTTTTGTAACTTAGTAGAAAATGAAAAAGATACTAAAATTAAAAGAATTAGAAGTGACCATAGAGAAGAATTTGATAACCTCAAATTTATTGAATTTTATGAAATTAATGGATACAAATATGAATACTCATGATCTAGAACCCCTCAATAAAATGGTCTAGTAGAGCACAAAAATAGAACCCTACAAGAAGCCACTAGGACCATGTTAAATGAATATAACTTAAACAATCAATTCTGGGCTGAGGTAATTAATACAACTATTACATTCAAAATAGAATTTTAATGAATAAAATACAAAATAAAACTCCATATAAAATATATTATAATAAAATTCTCAACTTAAACTATTTAAAGGTATTTGGATGTAAAGTTCATATTCTAAACAATAAGGACTACTTAGGTAAATTCACATCAAAATCAACCCCAGGAATCTTTTTAGGGTATTCAACAACCAATAGGGCCTATAGAGTTAATAGCAAAAGTACCCTAAAAGTTGAAGAAACAATTAATGTGATTTTTGATAAAGAAAATAACTTACCTAACTCAATAAATGAAAATTCTAATCCAAACACAGAAAATATTAATTTAAGAAACACAGAAGATGATGAAGATGTTTAATTTAAACCTAGAGAAACAAAAGAACCAATTATTGACCCTAATTTAAGACCATCGAGAATAAGTACCAATAACCCATTTGACCAAATTTTGGGTGACCCAACCCTAGGAGTTCGGACAAGGTCATCTTATAGAAAGCTAAGTCAAATAGCTCTCATTTCTAAAATCAAACCCAAAACTATAGAAGAAGCCCTACCTGACCTAGACTGGATATTAGCAATGCAAGAGGAGTTAGCCCAATTTGAAAGAAATCAGGTCTGAGAATTAGTACCTAAACCCAATAATAAAACTATAGTTGACACCAAATGGGTATTTAGAAATAAATTAGATGATAAGGGTGAAATAGTAAGAAACAAAGCTAGATTAATAGCAAATGGATTTAGTCAAGTAGAAGGGCTAGACTATGATGAGACCTATGCTCCTATAGCCAGACTTGAATATATTAGGATGCTGCTGGCCTACGCAGCACATAAAGGATTCAAGTTATACCAAATGGATGTAAAATCCATATTTTTAAATGAGTTTATCAAGGAAGAGGTATATGTAAGTCAACCCCCAGGATTTAGGACTTGGACCACCCAAACCATGTCTTTACGTTAATAAATGCCTTATATGGACTAAAACAAGCACCTAGTGCTTGATATGAATGCCTATCAAATTATTTAATAACTAAGGGATTTAAACAAGGTCAAATAGATCAAACCTTATTTGTAAAAACCCTAGAAAAAAGATATTTTTATAGCCTAAATTTACGTAGACGATATAATTTTTGGGTCGACAAACACTAAATTTTTAAAAGAATTTACCAAATTAATAGAAAGTGAATTCGAAATGAGCCTAGTTGGGGAACTCAACTTTTTCTTAGGCTTACAAATTAAACAAACCAAAGATGGAATTTTATGTTTTTCAAACTAAATATACCAAAGAACTAATCAGGAAATTTAGCATGGAAATTAAAAAAATATAAATACTCCAATGACAACTAATGTTAAAATCGACTCTGATTTAGAAGGAAAATCGGTAGACTTGAAATACTATCGAAGTGCGATAGGAAGTCTACTCTACCTAACCGCAAGTTGACCCGACATTTTGTTTACAGTAGATATGTGTGCAAGATACCAATCTTATGCAAAAGAGTCACACCTAACAAATGTTAAGAGAATTCTAAGGGAACCCTTAATGTAGGACTTTGGTACCCTAGGAGTTGCACCTTTGACCTAACTGCCTATTCTAACTCAGACTACGCCGGGTGTAAACTAGATAGAAAAAACACAAGTGGTAGTTGTTAATTTCTAAGTCAGTGCCTAGTAAGTTGGTCAAACAGAAAGCAACATTGTATTGCTTTATCCACTACTGAAGCTGAATATATAGCCCTAGGAGAATGTGCATCTCAACTACTATGGATGATGCATACCTTAAAAGACTATCAACTAGAATATAAAAACACAAAAAATTTTAATTAATAATATAAGTTCAATTAACTTAACCAAAAATCCAATTCACCACTCAAGGACTAAACACATAGAAGTAAAACACCACTTTGTAAGGGATCATGTAGCTAAGGGTGATATTGTACTTAACTATGTTTAGTCCAAATCAAACCTGGCTGACATTTTCATAAAATTCTTACCTGAACTTGAGTTCAGTATACTTAGAAGACAGATAGGATTGTGTTTTGTAGAATAGAATTTACTTTCAAACTTAATTTTTCAAAATTGTTATTTAAGTCTGTTACTCAGTTTTAAAATTCTAGGAAAAATATGTTCAAAATTCTAATTTTATTAGTTTTTTCAAAATATTGGACTTAGCCTAGGTATTTAACCCCTAGAAAGCATGTACCCCTAGTTCTTAACCAGAGCATCTCACAAGCACAATAGGTTTACCTTGCTTGTGTAAGATCAACACTTAGAATGGTGTAAGATGCATAGAATACTACTTGTACTTCAGAATGGTTATGTTTGTGCATCAACATAAGTTTGGACAATAAATACAAACTTTATATCAATTAAATTGAGTGATTCATGTTTCGTCAAAACTAACTAGATCAATTAATTAATTTGACTAACCAAGTGAAATCTACTACCTCTTATTAAACAGCTAGTAACTAAAGGTTAGACAGTTGGTTGAAAGTAAATATTCATGCTTGGACTCTAGGATTTTTTTCATAATAAAATTGTTTGACATGAATCAAGGGGGAGTGAACAAGGGATTTTGACATTTTCTTTTGACTTAGTTTTTAAAATAAACATTTTTAATTTTTGTTACATAGTGTTAAAATAAATTGTTTGGTTTTTGAAATAAATATTTTTTTACACAGCTTAAAAATGGTTTTTTTGGCAAAATTATTTATAAGTTTTCCTAAGATTTTTCTCTTTCTAAGCTAGAGTGTTAAACCTTAAGATTCTTTAAGCTCATTTTTGCTAAAGTTATGATCAATTATTTTTTGAGTATTTTATCAAATATAATGATCTTAATATCTAGCTAAGCTTTGAGTAAAGTACTTATTTGGACTTCTCTCTAAGTCATTTTCAATAATTCAAACATTTTTGTGCTAAATCAGAAATATTATATTTTCTGAAAATCTCAAAAAACATTTTAAAATTTTTTATTTTGCAAAACATTTTGAAAAATATTTGTTAATCTTTTACACAGCTTAATATCTTTTGTTTTACAAATTAAATTTCTTTTAATACAAAAAGCTACCTTTCAGGGGGAGTTAATTGTTCTCTTTTATACTTAGTACTCTTTTTAATATATGGCAAAGGGGGAGAGTAAAGTAAAGTGAAAGTTAGGTCAAAGATGAATAACAATAGTTAAGCTAATTTTGATATATATGTTGATAGTTAAGCTAATTTTGATATATATGTTGCAAATTACTTGATATTGCATTTATGCTGATTTTAAGATATATGTGGCAAATTACTTGATATTGCATATGATATGGGTTAGGTTTAGTAGGTCCCTGGTGAATAGAACAAAGGAGATAATGGAATCTAGGGGAGTAGGCTAGTATCGACCGAGATATACCTCTAGGGAGGTAGGCCAATATCGGTCGATATATACCTCAAAGGAAGTAGGCCAATATTGATCGGGATATACCTCCAGGGAGGTAGGCCAATATCGGCCGAGATATACCTCAAAGGAGGTAGGCCAATATCGATCGGGATATACCTCTAGGGAAGTAGGCCAATATCGAACGAGATATACCTCAAGGGAGGTAGGCCAATATCGGCTGAGATACATCTCAAGGGAGGAAGGTCAATATCGACTGAGATATACCTCAAGAGAGGTAGGCCAATATCGACCGAGATATACTTCTAGGGAGGAAGGCTAATATCGGCCGAGATATACTTCCAAGTAGGTAGGCCAATATCAACTGAGATATACCTCCAAGGAGGAAGGCCAATATCGGCCGAGATATACTTCCAAGTAGGTAGGTCAATATCGACCGAGACATATCTTGAGAGAGGTAGGCCAGTCTTGGCCGGATAATACCTTGAAAAGGATATGCCAATATTGGTCGAGATTACATACTTAATAAAATACAGCCCAATATCTACTAGGATGATAAACTTAGAGGGGTGCAGACCAGTATTGCCCAAGAAACATCATGAGAGGTAATAGTAATTGACCGGACCTAGTCTGAGTTCGATTTCGACCAATACAAGGAGTAATGTTATATTAAGCTATCTATGATATAGCAAAGACAGGAAGGGCAAGCAGGGATGATAGATGCACTCTGAAATAACTTATGAAACAGGACAGAAGTAAATATTTCAAATAATGTAGTTTAATGAAGATATTTGTAGTATGTGATCGTATAACAGGTTTGCTAATTTGGCGGGAGGAAGGCTTCTAGATTTTTTTGCAAGTACTAGACGACAAAGAAGGTACATCTGGGGTATAAAAAAAGATTCCTTAAAAACCATTTTCCACAAGTACACAGCTTACGTCATCTCATAATAAACTCTAACGAACCAGGGTCCACTTCATGACTACGGAGGTTATATGAAGTGGTATAAAAGGGGGAATCCTCTCCGTTGGCAAGGTAAGTACACATCACTGCACACATTCACAACCTTAGTTTTCAACTACTATTCATCTTCTTCTTCCTTTTTTCCCACACAAAGAGAGATCACTGACTTAAGCGTCAGAGGGCCTAGCCAGGGATTTCCACCCCAGTCTTAGGTCACTGACGATAGTGTTGGTTGGTCTCTTGTGTGCAGGAAGTCTTGGAAGCTCCGGATCTGGGTTTTCTTCAGTCAGATTTCCTTCTCGCCATTGGAGCTTCACACCAGAAGGACATTCCGGTACTTCATTCTCTTAGATCCGCTTTGGGTTTCTCGGATCGGTGTTCTATAGGTATTATTCTTCACCGGCAGTAGGTTTTTTCTCCCAGCTTTTCATTTTGTCAAGCTTCTCAGACAGGATGAAATTTGGTGCCATCTGTGGGAACTTCACTTGAATCTGAGACTCGAAGAGGTTGGAAAATCAAATCTACTCACCATTATCCGCAAGGATCTAGATTTCCTCATCAACACTCATGTGCAAAAGGCTCTGCAACAATAACAGCAGGAACAAAAAGCTCATACTAGAGCCACTCTGCAGGTAGCTCAGCAATTTCAACTATTGAGCACCGAAAGGGAAAGGAGCCGGAAGAGGAAGAACATGTATATTTTCCTCTAGCCACGGTTTCTCTGACAAGGCGTCCGCGAGCCTTTCTTCGTACTCCTATGGAGCAGGGAGGACGAAGGCCTGTATTTCAGGAATCTTCTGGCGAAGCACTAAATAGAGAAAAGCGTAAAGTTAAAATGATAACTAGTGATAGCTCGTCGGAAAAAGTCATTTCTCCATTCTCTAAAAGAGTGCTGGATGATCCGCTTCCCAAGCGGTATCAAAATTTATAGATTAGCGAGTACACTGGGACTATAGATCTAGAGGAGTATCTATTGAAATTTGAGAATGTAGCATTATTACAACAATTCTCTGATGGGGTGAAATGTCGAATGTTCCTTACTACACTCGGAGGAGCTGCACAACGTTGGTTCAAGAGATTGCCAAAAAAATCTATAAAAAAATGTAAGGATTTCAAGAAGGTTTTTCTACACCATTTTTCCAGTAACAAGAGGTATCATAAGACTCCTTGGAGTTTATTTTCAATTAAACAAGCATCTAAAGAGTCCATCAGAGCCTACATCAAAAGATTTAATAAGGTAGCTATCGATGTACCCAATGCTACTACTGAAATCTTAGTAAGCGCTTTCTCTCAAGGTTTAAATGATAATAATTTCTTTAAAGATCTAGTGAGAACCCCTCCTGCTAATTTTGATTCCTTAATTGAAAGTGCCACTGGATTTATTAATGTTGAAGAAGCTCAAGTTGCCCGCAGAAAGGAGGGCACTACTTCTTCTCCTACTCTGGTTAAGGAGAAGGCTCCTACTCCTGTTCCTCCACCAAGGGGGCCGCGGGCAATTCATCCACCTCATCGTCATCCAGAATATTGTCCGCAAGCAGTACAACATGTGGAGATACAACCAGAGGCACTGAGAAGATGGTGCACTTATCACAAGACCAGCAGTCATCATACTGAAGACTGTTTTGTTTTGAGAAATAAAAGAGCAAACAGGGATCGCTACCAAAGGCAAAACTATTATCGGCAATAATACCCTAGGCAGCAAAGTCCGCTCAAATTGGAATATCGCCTGGCCGAGCCTCAGCAGGGTGCACTACCTACCCCGACCGGTACAAGTCAAGTGTCAGAGAAGACTCAGTCTGAAGCAATATCTGTATGATCGCGGGCGGGCCCACTGATGGAGATTCTAACAGGGCCAGAAAAGCACATGCACGGAGACTTGAGATTCATGCTGTGGGGTGTAGCATGGAATGAGCAGCTGGTCCCGAAATAAGTTTTGGACCTAGAGATCTTAAGGGGGTAGAAATACCCCATGATGATGCATTAATAATCAAGGTTGTGATAGCCAATTATACTATTTCTCGTACCTTTATAGACATTGGTAGTTCTGTTAATATTATCTTTAAGAAGACTTATGATCAATTACAGATTGACCCAAGCAAACTTCAACAGATGGTAACTCCTCTATATGGATTCACTGGTAATGAAATACAACCGCTCGGTCAAATAAAGTTGGTCATATCTCTAGGGGAGGAGCCGCTAATGAGAACAAGAAGATCTTATTTTATGGTGGTGGATGCCCCGTCCTCTTATAATGTGATACTGGGTCGACCAGCCCTAAACGAGTTTAGGGCGGTCATTTCTACTTTCTTTCAAAAAATTTAATTTCCTGTTGATGACCAGGTTGGGGCATTGTGAGGTGATCAGAAGACATCCCGTAAATGTTATGTAGAGGTCGTTCGGACTGAAGCTAATGCTGCTCGAAAATTCAAAGAATGAAAGTCAATGTGATTCAGGAAAAGCCGCCTGTTCTGGTTTATGAAGAAAAGGAAGAAGTCCAGATTCAGAACGATCGACCTGAAGCTACTACTTATGTCATGGCTGATCTTGATCCTATGCTGAAAGCTGAGCTAGTGCAGTGCTTGAAGAAGAATAATGATGTCTTTGCCTGAACGCCCAAAGAGGTCACGGGTGTTTCCCCTGCAGTAATGGAGAATTCTTTACATGTCTTTCCAGATGCCCGCCCGGTCATGCAAAGGAAAAGGAATTTTAGTGTAGAGCAGAACCAAATCATCAAGGAAGAAGTAACTAAACTCACGGAAGCTGGCTACATCAGGGAGGTACAGTTTCCTAGATGGCTAGCTAATGTGGTCTTAGTCTCTAAGCCAAGAAATAAATGACGGGTATGTATTGATTTCCGGGATCTCAACAAAGCTTGCCCGAAATATTATTATTCGCTACCCTGAATCGATCAATTGGTAGATTCTACCGCTGGGTGTGAATACATCTCTATGCTGGATGCTTATCAGGACTATCATCAGGTCCCCCTAGCTAAGGAGGATCAAGAAAAGGTCAGTTTTATAATATCTGAAGGTACTTATTGTTATAATGTTATGCCCTTCGGACTAAAAAATGTAGGAGCAACTTATCAAAGGCTTATGAATAAGGTCTTCCAGAGGCAGATTGGAAGAAATATGGAAGTATATGTCGATGATATCTTAATTAAGTCTCTTTAAGCTATTGATTTGTGCAGGGATGTAGAGGAGACCTGCAAGACATTGAGGCAATATGGGCTCAAGCTATACCCAGGCAAATGTCTATTCGGAACAAAAGGGGGAAAGTTCCTGGGGTATATGGTGTCCGAGCGAGGAATAGAGGCCAACTCGAGCAAAGTTAAGGCACTTCAAAACATGGAGCCGCCGCGCAACATGAGGGAAGCTCAAAGACTTACCGGCCGGATTATAGCCTTGTCTAGGTTCATTTCCAGGTCGGCTGATCGTAGCTTCCATTTCTTTAAAATACTCCGGAAGGCGAACAAATTTCAATGGAACGAGGAATTGTTAGTTAGAGCCCTAGAGCCAATCATTTGATGATTGTTGTATGGACTCATTATATCATATTCTTATATATAAAGGCATTTGGTTGTTTTGGTTATTATGTTTACTTGTATTGGTGCCAAATAAACTAAGTATAATATCATCCTTTAGTAGAGGGTTCTTACCTATATCAATCGGTCAGTTGAACCGATAGTGAGATGATATAGGAAACACTACTCTTAATCGTTCCTAGTCGAGTATTAACATTCAGGGACAATGTTAATGCGATGAGACTAGCATGTAGGTCAACTCGATGACTTGATCTCACAAGTCATGGATATGGAGATATCAAGTTGACACATGGGTATGCATTGGAGAATGTATACTGAATGATCCGCCATGAGAAAGTATCATGGATCGTTATATAAGTGTCATATACTTTCTCATGTGGCTAATAGTATGACTACTAGTCCTTGGACCTGAAGTCACCATGGATCCCTACATAAGGAGTTGCATACTTTGGCTTCGTCAAACGTCACCCGTAACTGGGTGGAATATAAAGGCGATTACTAGGTATGTAACGAATTATACGGAGGGATGTGAGTGATGTAGATGAGATCTATCCCTCCTATATGACGGGAGCGACATCGATATTCTTGATAGAGTGAGACCACGAAGTGCATGGCCATGCCCAAATGAGTCAATATGAGATATTGAGCTCATTTGATTGAGTGAGTCTACTTGGAGTTCAAGATTTAAATTGATTAGAGGATGACACAGTCTATGCCTCATATTGATCAATCTAGATGTCTAGGATAGAAGGACACTTGTCATATATTGTGAGGAGTCACAATTAGTAGTCACAAAGTGATGTTGGATCTCAACATTCTTATAACTTGGGTAGTAATGATGTGTTGCTAGATACGGCTCATTACTTATGCTTCTAAATGGGTTAAGGAGCATTACCAACGTTATAAAAACCTATAGGGTCACACACAAAGGACAATTTGATCGAGATTAGGTTCATATGATGAACCAAGAGGATTAGATTCATGTGATGAATCAAATTGGATTAAGAGTAATCCTAATTGAACTAGTCTAATTTAGATTATGACTCATTGAATCAATTTAATTAAATGAATTAGATCCATTATATTAAATTGGCTTGAATCAAATGGTTGGATTTGATCAACCATGGGAGTTATAATGTCAAGTTTGACTTGACTTGAGAGGAAGAGGAAAAGTCAAGTTTGACTTGACTATATGTCACCTCATTTGTGATGTGGCATTAAGTGGCTAATAATGGTGTTAAACATCATCATGTTTAGCACATGTGTGTGCCACCTCATGGAGGTTGCAAATCTCCTCTTTAATGGCCACATTAAATGAAAATGGAGGTTACAACTCCATGAGTGGTCGGCCACTTATTGTGAGGAATGAAATTTGATTTTCATTCAAGGCTCATTCACTCCATCTTCTTCCTCTTGCTCTCAATTTTCTTCTCCCTCTCCTCTCTTGGCCAAACAATTCATAGGTGCTAGCACACCTTTTTGTTTGGCCTCTCCACCTAGCTTGTTCGTGTGGATACGTCTAGAGGATCGTACGGTTGATGATCTCGAGATCCGACGAACCGTTGGACGAGCGGGATTGCAAAGGGCATCGTATCGGGGTAACTTCCTTCTCTAGTATAGATCTAGGCTTTAGTAAACTCGTACTCGAAATTTTGTTTATAAACTTCGCACGGATCCGGTGGCATGGGAGATTTGGGGTTTCCGCAACGCGAAAAAGTGGTTTTTGCGGCCCGAAAATCCCAACAGGAATGTGATAAAGCCTTCCAAGAATTAAAAGATTACTTGTCTACCCTTCCGGTATTAGCTAAGCCTATAGTAGGAGAGACCCTTTTGGTGTATTTGTCAGCTAACGAGAACGTTGTGGGCTCTGTATTAGTTACGCAAGAAGAGAAAGAACAACAACTTGTATATTTTTCCAGCCATTTATTAAAAGGAGCCGAGTGTAGATATACTACACTAGAGAAGTTGGCCTATGCATTAGTGTTGACTTCCCGGAGGTTGCGCCTATATTTCTTAGCACATGAAATTGTTGTATTGACCAACAGTACGCTCGAATGGGTGCTACTACCCGGAGGCATCAGGTCGACTGAACTTAGTGAATATGACATACAGTATCAACCCCGCTCGGCCATCAAGGCACAAGCTCTAGCAGATTTCATTATAGAAGTTCAAGGTCCCGAGGAAGAAACTTGGAAAGTTTATGTGGATGACTCCTTAACCAGACAAGGTAGCGGAATTGGTGTCCTTCTTTTATCTCCAAGGGAAGACAGACTCCAACTTTCTATCAGGTTGAATTATAGAGCCACTAACAATAAAGCAGAATATTAAGCATTGATAGTCGGATTGCAGGCCACTCGGCATATAGGGGCAGCTCGGGTCCTAATCTATCCTGATTCTCAATTAACAGTCCAACAATTATCAGGTAACTTTGAAATTAATAATGATAGGCTCAAGTTATATGCTGAGGCATTTGATAAGTTGAAGTCTCAGATTCAAGAAGTGAATATACAAAAAGTTTCTCGGTCTGAAAATCATGTAGCGGATGAATTAGCTAAATTGGCCTCTGCTATAACACCATGGAATTTAGATTGACCAGTAGAACAGACTCTGTTAATATCTTGTATTGATAGATAAGATGGCGTAGAAATATAAGGCGACTGGAGGGCACAAATCATATTGTACTTACAGCAGGGTATTCTTCCAAGTAATGTAGAACAAGCAAGGATATTTAAGAAGAGAGCCGCTCAGTATACTATGATAGGGGAGCAGTTATATAAAAGAGCTTTCTCTAGACCTTTGCTCAAGTGTATTGGCATACAAGATATACAATTTATTCTACAGGAGGTTCATCAAGGCTCGTGTGGCAGTCATATAGGAGGGAGATCCTTAGCTCACAGAATTTTATTAGCAGGATATTTCTGGCCTACTCTACACGAGGATGCTAACAAACTGATAAGAACTTGCATTTCTTGTCAGAAACATCAGAATATTCCGCATCATCCTACGTAATTGTTAAGGACCTCTATAGTCTCCTGTCCCTTTGATCAGTGGGACATGAATATAGTGGGCCCATTTCCTATGGCAACTGCACAAAGAAAGTTTTTATTAGTAGCAGTAGACTATTTCTCTAAATGGGTAGAAGCGGAACCACTTGCTCGAATTACTGAAGATGTAATTATTAAATTCCTATTGAAAAATATC
This sequence comes from Zingiber officinale, assembly GCF_018446385.1. NCBI lineage: Eukaryota > Viridiplantae > Streptophyta > Magnoliopsida > Zingiberales > Zingiberaceae > Zingiber > Zingiber officinale. The sequence goes on from NC_056006.1 coordinate 46,445,655, forward strand.
ATATGCAGATTCGGTATTCCTCATAAAATAATTTCTGATAATGGAAGACAATTTCAGGGAGACAGAATCCTAGACTAGTGCAGAAGTTATGGTATTATTCAGACATTCACCTCCGTGGCGTATCCACAAAGTAATGGTCAAGAAGAAGTAACAAATAGAGAAATTATAAGGGGTTTAAAAATCAAACTGGATCATGTTGGAGGTACCTGGGTAGATGAATTACCCAGTGTTCTTTGGGCATATCATACTACACCTCGAGAAGCTATAGGAATTACTACTTTTGAATTAGTTTATGGAGGAGAAGCAGTAATTTCCATCGAAATGGGAGTAGAATATGATAGAAAACAGTTATATGATGAAGACAATGTCGGTCGACGACTCATGGAGCTAGACCTGATAGAGGAAATTAGAGACAAGGCTGCAGCTCGTCTCACCTCATATCGACAACGAATGAGGCAAAATTATAACAGAAGAGTTATCCCAAGATTTTTTTAAGTAGGAGATCTAGTATGGAAGTGCGTTAAACCCGTTCGGGATGTCAGCAAGCTAGCACCACAATGGGGAGGACCTTACAAAGTGGTAGAAAAACTCGCATCGGGTTCATATTATCTCCAGGATACTGAAGGAAAAATTCTCGAGTGTCCCTGGAGTGCAAATCATTTACAGCCTTACCGAACCTAACAAGAACATATCATTCAAAAATACATCTGAAGGAACAAATCAAAATTATTTGAAGCAATTTCCCGACGAACTAATGACAAGTATGCTTATAGTTTATGTACTCTATTCCTCTCAATAGATACAATGCAAGACAAACATCATCCGAGAAATAAATGTGGTTCAAACAGTTTAATAATTATTGGGCGAACATTTGTAATCTATTCAAGCGGTCAACAATTGGGAACCCTAAGGAAGGACCTATCCAATTTCCTTAAGAAAAGCTCAGAAACATTAAACCATTACAAGGTTAGTGCAAGAATTTTAGTTTTGCATAAAAACATAGTCGATTGGGAAATCTCATGAAACAGCCCGGGCGAGTATTGATGGGAGGAATCGGAGACTTTAAACTATCATAAAAGCATAGTCGATCAGGAAATCTCATGAAACAGTCTGGACGGGTCTTCATGGGAGGAACTGAAGACTTTAAACTATCATAAAAGGATAGTCGATCGGGAAATCTCATGAAACAGCCCGGACGGGTCTTCATGGGAAGAACCAGAAACTTTAAACTATCATAAAAGCATAGTCGATCGGGAAATCTCATGAAACAACCTGGACGGGTCTTCATGGGAGGAACCGGAGACTTTAAACTATCACAAAAGCATAATCGATCGGGAAATCTCATGAAATAACCCGAACGGATCTTCATGGGAGGATCGGACACTTTAAACTATCACAAAAGCATAGTCGATCGGGAAATCTCATGGAACAACCCAGACGGGTCTTCATGGGAAGAACCGGAGACTTTAAACTATCATAAAAACATAGTCGATCGTGAAATCTCATGAAACAGCCCGGACGGGTCTTCATGGGAGGAACCGGAGACTTTAACCTATCACAAAAGCATAGTCGATTAGGAAATCTCATGAAACAGCCCGGACGGGTCTTCATGCGAGGAACCGGAGACTTTAAACTATCACAGATGCATAGTCGATCGGGAAATCTCATGAAACAACCTGGACGGGTCTTCATAGGAGGAACCGAAGACTTTAAACTATCATAAAGGCATAGCCGACCAAGAAATCTCATGAAGTAACTTGGAAAAGGTCTTCATGACAGTAACTAAAGACTTTAAATTATTCATGCCAGACTGGACACCTGATCCATATATTATCGGCTCAAATCGAGCGAGTTACTTGCTTGACCGGAAACTCATAGCACAATAAAATTCTTCACATTAAGCTAATCAAGACGGAGGGCATAGCTGGTAAACATCGGCTGACTGATTTCCCCATTGTACTCGATCAAGCTTATAATTCTGCTTGAAATCCATAGTTATACGGATTTCTTTATAGAAATCACTCAAGGCTACATTCTTGACTAGGATTCATAGTTCAAGAGGAATTCTTTAAGATTACACTCCCAACCGGAAGCCCTAATTACATGAAGCCTTTTATCTAAGGCTGCTAAGGATTTTATGCTCAATTGAAGCACGTAAATTCTATGGAGTTCTTTGTATGAGTTCTCTCAGAAATTACATATCCCTTGAATCATATGTATAATGAAGGTATTACAAATGAAGAAGCTTATCAAAGCGAGGCTCAAGTTCAAAGAATAATGAAGAACTTCTAAGCAAGATAGTATTCATTCATAACTCTCAAAAGCATCGTGAAGGAAGCAGTATCAAGCTAAAACAGACCAGGAAAAATAAGTAAGTACTAAATTTTCTTTTAATATTGTAGTTACTTAATTACAGATCTCTTAATTACAAGTCTTTTTCAGTACAAGTCTTTTAATTATAAGTCTTTTTAAATACATAACTGTGCTTACTCAAAATGTCCCGTCAAGTCTTCCGGTAATTCTTTGTTGAGTCTGCGACGGTTTATGAATAGAGAAGGAGGTTCCCTGGGTAGATAATCATCCTCTCTTAGTTGTTGAAGGATCCCTGTCACAGAATGATTTCGAGCCCCTATAATTCAACGAACATATTCTTGAACAAACGCCGGAGATCTTAGAAAAGTTAAATGCTTTTATTTCCATCGGTCTTCCTCATGCTCCTTATAACTTTGAAAATCAGCTTGTAGTTTAGTGTTTTGATCTTTGAGAGTGTCTCTCTCTAATTTGAGCTATTCTATCTCTTTTTGGAGCAAAGATACCTCGATCTCCTAAGCCTTTCTTTGTTCTTGCTCTTGTAACATATCAAAATCTCTTGAGGCTGCGTCTTGAGCCTGCTCAGAAAGAAAGACATTATGAAGCCTCTCCACTTTCTCTAAAACAAAGTTTTTATGAGAAACATCCGAGAGGGCTTTGTCTTTTAAAGCAACTTCCACCTGAAGACGGCAATGCAATTGATCCACTCATAACTCTAAAGTTCTCCTTTCAGGTTCTTTGTCCTTCAGTGATTATTGCAATTCCTGTAATTCTTGCCTCAATGCCTCTAGTTGTTGATCTTGTGAGACTACTTTCTCTTGCAGTTGAGTCATGTCAGTGTGGGAAGGAGGAAGAGTAGCTTTCAATGCTTCTATTTGAGCTTTTAGCTTACTGTTCTCCCGGTCCCGAGCCATAAGTAGTTGGTCTATGTGAAGGCTTGAGGTAAGGAACTAAACAAAATAATGATGTAGTTAGAAAGAGTGATAAGGAATTAATAACATATAACTAAGAATGCTTACAGCAACCGCTTGACGACTGTGGTTGTCAACCCGACTTGAAAGATTGGTGCCCCTTAACTGTTCTTGACCATGTAGCCAAGATTCAACCAACAGGCCTTGTAGTTGTAGGGAACCATAGCTAAGGGGATCAGAGACTTGCCCCATCTGAGAAGGTATACCCACAGCTTGTCTGAATAGAGACGGGGGGATTGAAGGCGAAGGAGGTCAGGAAGAAGAAGATGCAATAGGAGGGAAAGAGGTAGTAGAAATTAAAGCAACAAAGGAAGAACTAGAGGGAATGGAAGGTGGTAATGCAAGAAGAGTCAGCTCCATTGTTGAAGCATGAATTGCTGAGGATGCTGGACTTGAAGAAGATCTCCGGCAAGGTGTTCTTTTAGCCCGGGATCCAGAAGTCAAAGAAGGTAAGGCTAGGGAAAGGGGTTGAGAGGAAACAAAAGCAGTAGTAGTCATCTGGGAGGCAGGAGTAGCTGAAACAACAATAGAGGAAGAAGGAATAAGTAGGGTTGGCCTCATCAGCCTAAGGGAAGGATTGGAAATAATATGAGTAGGGGGCATTGGCGCCTTACCTCTTTCAAAAGAAATAGGTGAAGGAACAACAGGAATCTGCACAAAGGTATCAAAGGTGTCGCGAAAAGGAATATCCTCAGTAAGCTTTGGTTTTTTGACTAGGGCAATGAAGGTTATTCTTCTTCTTCTTCCATAGCAGCGACGGCTTCCGCTTCTTGCTCTTCTTTAGATAGCAAACCCAAGGTAGAGGAAGCAAGATTGGCTCGACGAGCTTGTAGCCATTTTTCTCCGAGATTATTCAAAAAAGACTTAGTCATAGTAGTGTTCTTGTACATGAAAGCCGGTAGGAGAGCATCAGCTGAAACATAAGAATTGGGCATCATTATAGAAGATGATTAGAAACCAGTGGACAAATATAATTCAAAATTCCTAAACATACCAAAAGAGACATCCAGGGGAGTGTCGATGTTACTTATTTCAAAAGGAAACATCAAACCTCCCACAATCAAGGATGGTAAGCTAAATTTTGCCCCCTTTAGTTTAGATAAAGCGAGAGAGATAGAGGGATCATTAAGGAGATTGTCGGTATTAGGGATTAGAGGGAGATCATATATCCATTGGATAGGAAAAGGAGAAGGAGAAGGGAGGCACATAAAGAAAAATTTGCTACGTCATTCCCCTTGAGGGGGAATTCGGTTAAACAAAATAGCCTTAGGACGAGATTGAAATTTAAAAACACCAATGTCTACTCGCCGGGGAAGGAAGTAGTGAAAAAGATGAGGGGATAAAGGGAAATCCAGTAATTTAGACACACCAACAAAACCCATGAAGATGGAGAAAAATTGAGGAATAAATTGATTAAGAGGAATGTCAAAGTGCACACTAACATCAGCGAAAAAGGGATGAAGAGGGAATCAAAAACCCTGTAAAATTTGATCCTGAAAGATGGATATACTTCCTAGAGGAGGGAGATGAGGACTATCCTGAGGAGTGGGACGAGCCATATAGGAAGGAATGCCATAGCTCACTTGTAAATCCACATCCTCTGGCTCTATGAGGTCGGAAGTGCACGAAATAAACCACGCTGTCAGAGAAGTGGCCATGGCCAAGTAGCTGAAAGAAAGTGAATAGAGGGAGGAGAAGGAATAGTCGAGGTTGAAGAAAACATCTTAAACCCTTGTTTTCCTCTGTGCCTAAGATCGAAAACCCTCAAACAGAAGTAGAAGAAGAACTAGAAAGAAGGAAAAACCCAAAGGCCAATGATATTGCAAGAGAAATTTAGGTATAAAGGAGGGTAAGAAAAAGGAAAAAATATAAGGACACATAACCGCCATAAAAGGAGATGGTGTCATCAAGGAATGGGATTGAATTCAAAAAAGAAAGCCGGATCCCGAGGATAAGATGCTAAGCTTAGTGATCATCCTCGAAAAAAATGCGACCAAGTTTTTCTCGATATATGTTTGATTCTTAAAGAATCAAAGAGGTATGGAGAAAATCGGCCAGGTACTATATTGACAAAACAATTTCAGATGGGTTGTTTGATTAAAACAATAAACCCGAACATTCGTGCTGGACCAGACGGGATTTAGTTAAGTACAAGGCATCAGTTGGTATATTCTTGCTTAAAGGTATATTGATCAGGTATAATAAACCAATTAACGTCAAAAATAGCCTAGTATAAAGTACTATGTTATATCGAACGAGACTCGATTGGAAATTATCGGACAAGGTTTGTAAGCGTAAGTATAAATCGGTCAGTTATGATAGACCGGTCAAGACATATGATATTATAATATATTGGTTAAGACTTAGTTAATAGTATTACGACAGGCCGCACTACATCGGGCAAGACTTAGTTAACTACAAAGTACCGAACGATATTTGTAAACACAAGTATGAATCGGCCGGTCATAATAGATTGGCCGAGATAAAGGGTATTGTAATATATTGAGTGGGGTTTTATAGAGGCAAGCCGAGCGACATTCGACGTACTTAGATGAAACAAGCAACCACTAGGAAAAGGAACAGATTTAGTAACAAAGATTGAAGTTTAACTTTACAGGATCAAACCAAATTGTCAACACGAATTCTAGTTAACTTTACAAAAATCTAGATTCAAGTAAAGAAATTACTCTACAGTTAACTGAGGAAATAGGTCAGCGGGCCTATTGTCAAGAAGTTTACGTCAATTCAAGAAGTTAGGAGGGGGATCACGAGATAAGAAATTTTCTTCTCGCAATTGTTTCATCGCTCCTTCAGCTCCAACAGTGAAGGCTGCCAAGATAGACTTTACAATTAGCCTGTTGAACTCAGTAGAGTTAATCATGATGGTGGCCCTATCTTTGAAGCTATTATCTTCACCAGCCTTAAAAACAACCAAAGCCATCTAGGAAGACTTCAGCTCAGCTTCTTTTATAAAGGCCTCGTTTTAAACTGAATTTAAGGAAGTACTTAAGGAGGTTATTTCATCATCCTTCAATTGCAAAGCCTTGAGTTTATCAGCTAGTGCAAACTCATAATCAGATTTTAGTTTGTCGATCTGCTTCTCTAGCTTGGAAGTCAATTCCTTATTAAGGTATGTAGCTGATTTAAATTGCGATTGGAGACTCTCAATTTGGACTTCAAGTTGTTTCATGGAGGCAGTGGAAAGCGTGGCAGAAGACAACTTAGTAACCTGTTGTTTCAGCTTTTCGTTCTCAGATTTTAGTTTCTTGTTCTCGTTATATAAATTGTGCATTAGCCAAGACAAGCCCATGTTTTCTATCCATCACTAGAGATGTAATAAAGGGTTATGACATAGTCGTTGATGAGTAATAAGTAGATAATAATAAACATACCTGAGTTTCCTTATAGGAGAAGCAATTGATTGTTTCAGGAGTAGTAAGTTCTTTAAAAAGAGGATGAATTTTCTCCCAAGCACTAGCAAAGGAACCTCCCAGCAGTATAGGGAGGACAGGAATGGAAGAAGAACCCATGGAGAAAGAAGAAGTAGAAATAGAAGGAGGAGCAAAAACTAAATAAGAAGAAGGTGAGGAGGGTAGAAATCCAGATTCTGGAATAGACAGTGGAAAGGTGAAGGAAACACCACCAGGGGCACTGGTACTGAAAGAAGGTGAGGCAGGAAAGATGAGAGAAGGGTAAAGTTCAGCCAAAGTAGGTTCATCAGAAGGAAGGTCAGCAGGAACAAAATCTTCTGAAACAAGTTCGTCGACGGGAAGGATAAGTCTCCTTTTAGAGGGAGGAGCACTAGTAAGTTTGTGTCTCAGGCGTTTGTTGGGAGCAACTTCAGCTAAGGATTTTTCTGAGCTTATAGGGGATGTAAGCTCAATAATAGGAAGGGAAGATGCTATTGAAGGGGCAGCAGCCACCGGTGAAGAAACAATTGGCAAGGGAATAATACGAATTTCTACAGAAGGAGCCTCAGGAGCCTCAGGAACCACCTGAGAGCTGGTGGTTTCTGCCACAGAAACCGAAACTTCAGTCGAGGAAGGCTGGTTAAGGGCGGCAAGGAGCTCCTGCTCTTTTGCGTGTAGCTGAGCTTCCTCCAAACGCAGCTCCTCATCGATCAAAGCAGCAAAAAACCCAGACACTACACAAAATAGAACGAAGGGTTTTAGTTAGAAAAAATCAATATGGAGGGAAGCAGAACTTTACCTAAGGAGCCTAGTGTATTAGGCTTGACAGGGCTTAAGCCAAATAAATACAAAAAATCGACTCGTAGCCATTTAGGGATGGAAAGGTGACGACACAACAATTTTTCGCAATAAAGAGGAAACGAAGGGTGAAGATGAAATTCCTTGACATCAGGTACGGGAGGTAAAGAAGATTTCCAAGCATGAGACCATGGGATAGGCCTAGGAAACTTCACAAAGAAAAAATGAGATTTCCAAGCTTTTAGAGAAGAAGGCATATCCTCAAAGAGGACCATTTTAGTTCGAGACTGGAAAAGGAAAACGCCAGGCTCCGAACATTTCGGGTAAGAAAACATGAAAAGATTCTGAGGAGTGGGAGGTATATCTAATAAACGAAACAACATTTAAGCGCCACACAGATAGCGAAAGGCGTTAGGGGTGAATTATTGCAAAGGAATGTCAAAATACTAGCTCACTTCAATTAGAAAAGGAGGAATGAGAAACCTCAAGCCCCCTATGAATTGATCCCTGAAAAAGGTTACGCAATTAGCGGGAGGACGATTAGGATGATCATGCGATTTAGGAATCAAGATGCTATATTCTTTGGGGATTTCATACTGGTGGCGAATGGTGAGCCTAGCATTCTTATCAAAAGAAGATGAGATTTGAACATACCAGGGGCGATCATTTCTTCGACCATAGAGGGAAGTAAAAGTTAACAGAGCAAAAGACTACTTATTGGAGTCAAGGAAAGAGATCACTGGAAAGCAGGAAGCATGAGAATTGATCAAAGACTGCAGCAAAAGAAGAAACGCTAAGACAGGGAAGAAAGGAACAGAATCGGTGAGAAGATCAAGGGTTTAGGGTTTAGAGGACACACAACTGTCGTTGGATCAGAACATCGCATTTCAATAGACACCGTGGATTTTAAGAAAAAGGGCAAGTGCCAATGTTACACTAAAAAAGAAGGGAGACACGTGTCATGTAATCATAAGTGGACATTTATGTTGGACGCGACAAATCGTATCACTCAAGGGTTGGTGAGACCTCATCTTGAGCCTCCAACATTCTCTTACCATTGAAAAAATAATCATGATCAAGGGAATTCTGAAGAAAAGGGACATAGTTTACTGTGAGCAATAAAGAAGGATGGATTGAGTTTGATAGAACCCGGATCAAGGACAAAAATTGAAAAATGAGGAGAACCATTTAGGCACAAAGCGTTGTTTTAGTGTTATTATAAAGTAGGAGATAATATCGATCGAGGTAACCCTGTCTATAGTAGATAGGTTAATATTGATCGGGATAGACTTATCTATAATAGGCGAGCTAGTATAGATCGGGATAATGCTTGAAGCTAATATCGATCGAGACAACCTTGTCTGTCGCAGACAAGCTAATATCAACTGGAATAACTTTATCTATAACAGATAACGTAGTATCGGCCGAGGTAACCTTGTTTATAATAAACAAGCTAATATCAGCCGAAATAACTTCATCTATAACAGATAGCAGTGTAGTATCTACTGGGATAACCTCGTTTGTAATAAACAAGATAATATCGATCGGAATGACAACATTTATAATATATAAGTTAATATTGTTCTAGGCATTACATCTATTTCTGTGAACTAGAGGGATTCAAGAGAGTCACCCAATTTCATACAAAAGATTATTCGATTTTACACTTAGAACCTGATCAAATACATAACATTACATTTTCCTCTCAAAATATTAAAACCACGAAAGGTCAACAAAAGTTACAAATATAAGCTCTCAAGATACTTAGAAGATTTCAATCCCACCGGAGTCAAACTTGCCAGGGAGTAGAAGTGGGAATATTGTACCTGGTACGAAGGAAGCTTGCCTGGGCAACAGAAGTGGCAATATTTTGCTTGGGATGAAGGAAACTATGAAGCAGAGTGGTCTCATGAACAAGGAGCGTGAACTTATCTACACCTTGGAGGAAAGGTGACTGAATAGCATCTTTCATGCTTGAGCCTTTAAGCTCTGCTTCCAAAGAGGCTGCCTTAGCCTGCGGATAACAGGGGCTATGGCCTCGTCGGGACATCCATGGGCTATTTAGTTGGCCCTCCATGAGTAGTGGGAATTCCTCTGAAGTTGTTGGGTCTCCAGAGCAGTTGTTCCTTCGGTTGGAGATTTTAAATCTTGAGAAACGTCATTTTTTAGGATGGTTTCTTGGACCAGAGTTATTTAAAGCAAAAACTTGAATAAACTCATGTATAGATCTCGCCTTGTCCAACAAGTGTCACCCCCAAAAAGGGGGATTTGAGGCCATACTCTCGGCAGGAAAAAATTAGCAAGGAGGGAAAAGAACTGAGGCAGGTGATGAACGAAGAGAGGGTTGTAGCCCTATTTAAAGGATCAAAGGACCTAAGGAATCATTATACTGAGGTTCACGGGATCACTGTACTCGGGTTCACAGGATTGCTGTACAAAAAATTCATAAGGTCACTTCAGTACCCGTGGCAGAGTCACGGGTAAAGAAGGAACAAAATTAGACCTGTGTCTAGTTAGTGGGCTACACCTCCTTCGACTAGACTTGAGGGGAAGGCTAGTGATATGAGTTAGGTTTAGTAGTTCCCTGTGAAAAGAAGAAAGGAGATAATGGAATCTAGGGGAGTAGGCTAGTATCGACCGAGATATACCTCCTGGAAGGTAGGCCAATATCGGTCGAGATATACCTCAAAGGAGGTAGGCCAATATCGATCGAGATATACCTCCAGGGAGGTAGGCCAATATCGGCTGAGATATACCTCAAAGGAGATAGGCCAATATCGATCGGGATATACCTCCAGGGAAGCAGGCCAATATCGATCAAGATATACCTCAAGGGAGGAAGGTCAATATCGACTGAGATATACCTCAAGGGAGGTAGGCCAATATCGACCGAGATATACCTCCAGGGAGGAAGGCCAATATCGGCCGAGATATACTTCCAAGTAGGTAGGCCAATATCGACCGAGATATACTTCTAGGGAGGAAGGCCAATATCGACCGAGATATACTTCCACGTAGGTAGGCCAATATCGACCGAGATATACCTCCAGGGAGGAAGGCCAATATCGGCCGAGATATACTTCCAAGTAGGTAGGTGAATATCAACCGAGACATACCTTGAGAGAGGTAGGCCAGTCTTGGCCGGATAAAACCTTGAAAAGGATATGCCAATATTGGTCGAGATTACATACTTAATAAAATACAGCCCAATGTCAGCTAAGATAATAAACTTAGAGGGGTGCATACCAGTATTGTCCAAGAAACATCATGAGAGGTAAAAGTAATTGATCGGACCTAGTTTGAGTTCGATTTCAACCGATACAAGGAGTAATGTTATATTAAGATGTCTATGATATAGCAAAGATAGGAAGGGCAAGCAGGGATGATAGATGCACTCTGAAATAACTTATGAAACAGGACAGAAGTAAATATTTCAAATAAAGTAGTTTAATGAAGATATTTGTAGTATGTGATCATATAACAGGTTTGCTAATTTGGCGGGAGGAAGGCTTCTAGATTTTTCTGCAGGTACAAGACGATAAAGAAGGTACATCTGGGGTAAAAAAAAGATTCCTTAAAAACTATTTTCCACAAGTACACAGCTTACGTCATCTCATAACAAACTCTAACGAACCGAGGTCAACTTCATGACTACGGAGGTTATATGAAGTGGTATAAAAGGGGGAACCCTCTCCGTTGGCAAGGTAAGTACACATCACTGCTCACATTCACAACCTTAGTTTTCAATTACTGTTCATCTTCTTCTTCCTTTTTTCCCAAACAAAGAGAGATCACTGACTTAAGCGTCGGAGGGCCTAGCCAGGGATTCCCACCCCGGTCTTAGGTCACTCACGATAGTGTTGGTTGGTCTCTTGTGCGCAGGAAGCCTTGGAAGCTCTGGATCTGGGTTTTCTTCAGTCGGATTTCTTTCTCTCCATTGTAGCTTCGCACCAGAAGGACATTCTGGGACTTCATTCTCTTAGATCCGCTTTGGGTTTCTCGGATCGGTGTTCTATAGGTATTATTCTTCACCAGCAGTAGGTTTTTTCTCCCAGCTTTCCGTTTTGTCAAGCTTCTCAGACAGGATCAGCATATATGCTATCTTACTTTTTACTTAACTTTGATTTATGTTGCCATAATCAAAAAGGGGGAGATTGTTGGTGTGAGAAGAATTCGACGATCGAACCTAAGTTTTGATAATGACAAAGGGTTCAAAGTTAAGATTATTTGAGATCTAATGTGTGTGAATGAGTTTGCAGGAAAGTCCTAAGTATACTTAGGCAAAAGTCCTAGCTGCGGTTATGTAGTTTGAAAACCCTAGGGGGTGGTAACCCTAGGCAGAAAGTCTTGGTGGATTGAGGGCTTCGGGCAAAAGTCCTAGAGTCGAGGACTCTAGGTGGAAAGTCCTGGTGTCGCGAATTAGGTGAAAGATTGGGCAGGTCGTGGAGCGAACGTCTAACGGAAAGTCCTAGAGCCTCGGGCGCTGAGCAAAAGTCCAGTCAGTCTGGAGGATCGGACTGGTAATATGTAAACTCTCCTGAGTGGAGTAGATGAGGATGCATTCTCCGGTGAGGGAACAGTAGGTGTCGATTCGACCTAGGGTTTCCGATTGGGAATCCGAAGTCAGAACCGAATAGTTTGATGATTGTCAAATACTTTATTTTTATATTGTGCTAACTTTGTTTTGCAGGGTATGTTGGTTTATTGGATTAACATATTTTGTAGGAAGCAAATTGGACATTCTTGCCTCTAATGAACAGTACCTGAGGCGCCCTCCATGGAGCTTGGAGGCGCCTTAGGTCGCATGCAGAGACCTCCTCATAGCAAGGCACTAGGGCACCCTTATGGAGCTTGAGGGTGGCTTGGACGCTGAGCAGAGGGTGCCCTCTATGGAGATGAGGGCGCCCTGGACACAGGTGGAGGGCACCCTCCATGCGGTTGGAGGTGCCCTCGGGCGGATAAATGGTGAAGTGGTCAGAGCTCATCCATGCTGCAGATTCGGTGCGGATGAGGGCACCCTCCATGGTGTTGGAGGCGCCCTCAATAGGCTTTATAAGGCTGGTTCGAGCAGCAGCAAGGGAATAACTCAAATCTGTGATCCTTTTCCCTGTGCTGCTAGAAACACATTTCGATAAAGCTGTGACAAGACACCAACAACCCGAAGGTTCAAAGTCTACTATTTTCATTGTTGGTATAACTTTCGTTACGATTTTACTGTACTTAATCACTATACTATAAACTGTAATATTTTTGGATTGATAGTGATTGCCCAAAGTAAAACGCTCAATAAGCGTGGGCCTTGGAGTAGAAGTCACCCCAAGCTCTGAACCAAGTAAAAAACTTAGTGTTTTCATGTTTGCATTATTATTTACTTTTCCACTGTGTTTTACTCTTAATCTTTTCTGAAATGAAAGTGAAATCCACGAGCGCTATTCACCCCCCTCTAGCACTTTAGATCCAACAGTGAGTACATATTTTAATTTTATTACGCATTTTTTTAATCAATAAAACTCTTATATGTCCATTCTTATTAATGTATAAAGGATCTTAAGTTTCTTTAATTCAAACAAGGAAAAGAAAGGGAAAAACATGTTACATGGGAAGTAATAAAGGTATGCATGTCTACTTATGATTAAATAATAAAAAGTTAAACATGTATATTAGGCATTTACAATTTGTTTTTAACATAGGGTCCTCGCCAACCAGATTCAAAACAATGTGATTTTTATGTGATGAGATATATGAGAGATATTATTGAAGAAGTGGAAACTATCAAGAGAGATTCACTTCTATCAATAGTAATATTTGACATTCATCTCTCAATCTTCTCAAATATTTGTGTGTTTACCATTTTGCACTTATCATCTTTTGAATATTTTTTTACTAATCTAATCTATGTCTTTGTTCACAGTTCATCAAAACATAGTACTTTAGAGAAGAAATTGATGAAGTGCATTCCGAGTGGCGAGTGGGAAGAATGCATACAAGACTATATTTATGACTAGGTATGTAAAGTCATACAATGACTTGATCTATTCGAAAAGTGTTTGTATATAATACAAATTACATAATCTGGTCCTAATATATATACCCCTGGAAATATCATGATTATTAAAACTTTAGTGAGTAGGACATCCAGGTAGAACATATCTGTTTTATTATTATTCTTATTCTGGAATGCATTTGTGATTTCCAACATCTTAAGATTTTAAGATGTTTAAACATATATATCATTTGCTGGTAAACACATTTCTGTAGGACTAACATTTTTGTGAAGATTATTAGTTAAGTTTGTAGTGATTATAAGTTTAGATGGTAATCAGTTTAGAAAATCATATTCTAGACTGCATAAAGTGATTAACAATTTAAATGGTTTAATGGATTAGTTTGTTCTTGCTTTTTTATAGAAATAAAGTAATTTTGAAATTAAACTAGTTTTGTATATTGCTTTGTGGTTTTAATGCAAACTACACATCCGCAAGATTTGAGATCTTACTTGAGTGTTGCTGCTGTAATGTTGAGAAATAAGGTACATGGCTTCCTCTATGATTCCTTCTTCTGTTGCTACTGTCAACTATTCTAGCTGCCTGCACATAATACATGGTTTAAGATATAATGTCAAGTTTATATATTCATCAACTTTTCTCGTGCTCACTTGCTTGACTACTCATGAAAATGTGAAGCTGCAACTTTTCTCGTGCTTATTTGGCCAGTTTTTTACTTCAACATTTCAAAAGGTCCAGATTCATGTGACTTTAATTAATTTAATTTCTATTGCACAAAAGATGCAAAGCTGCAAGAATTTTATAATTGTTTATACATGTTGATAAGTTTTCTACTTTTGGGGCTTGTTTGTTTCAATTATCATTTTAGTTTGTAGTGATTATCAGATTATCCATTTCAATTATCAGTTTACAATGATTATCAGTTTATACATGCATGTTTCTACTTTTTTCTATGGCTTTAACTATATTTTTTTTTTCAGAAAAGGGAGAATTTGCAAATAAAGTCTATGAAATTCTATATGCAGAAAAAGGACTAGTACATGAAGAATGTTGCACATCTTGACTTGATCTATTTAGAAAAAGGACAAGTTTTGCATGGTTGTGGTCTAATTCTATATAAACTTAATTTTGTGGTCTTTTGTGGTTGTCATGATTATATTGGATACTTGTGGTCATGTTTGGATAGCTTATAGTAATTATAGTAGCTTATAAACTTAACTGAAGTGAATGTATATATGTTGTACCAGTTTTTGGTTGAGACATGATGTATAAAAGATAACTGAATGTATATATATTGAAAATATATAATAGTTTTTCTTACAAACATAATTATTTATAACCATAGATGTTTCTTTTCAAAGGCAATGGTTTTCAAATATTGTGTGAAAAAAATGTTTTTTATCTATTCACAATGAATTTTCTAATCAAGATAGACAACGATTTTTTAACCGTTGTGAAAAGTATTTAAAGACAATGGTTTTAAACTAAATTTTGAAGAAAGACAACAATGTTTATTTATTGTCAAAAGCATATCTATTGTGTGCGATCAAAATTATTGCAAAACTGGCAATTACAATGGTTTTATACTATTTCAAAATTGTTATCTTTGGTATTAAAAGACAACACTTTAAATCCGTTGCATGACTGTTGTCTATTGTATTAAAAGACAACGATTTTAAATCGTTGTCTTTTACCATGCATTTAACGTCACTGCCAATTACAATGGTTTTAAAGGGCCTATGACAAAGGATAAAATTCGTTGTCTTTTAATATTTTTGTTGTAGTGGATGCATCGTAGAAAGTCATAGTGGTTGATTCAGAGCACCCCTTTTGCGTGGTCCTGGATCTCCCTAAGAATAAAAATGTCAGAGTTTTGGTCCAAAATATGTTTGGCAATTGGGACCGGAGGAATACTATTTCAGTTTTCATGGAAAAAGATTGATATTCATCGTTGATGATGCACCGCAGAAAGTCATAGTGGTTGATTCAGAGCACCCCTTTTGCATGGCTCCTGGATATCCATAAGAATAAAAACTCTCAAAGGTTTGGTCCAAAATATGTTTGGTAATTGGGACCAGAGGAACATTATTTCAATTTTCATGGAAAAAGATTGATATTCCCCAAGCTAGATATCTCACTGATTGTTGGCCTACCTGATAATGGAGAGGCAGTCCCAATGAGCTAAATCAGGCCTTCAACGTACTCTATTTTAAGTATTTCAAAGATTTTGATTGTAGTTGCAAAGAATTAGAGAATTGCATAAGCATGACAAGATTGATTGAGAATTCTATTTCTAACAAGCTGTATTGTCGGCTATATATTCTCTATTTTTTGCATAAGTTTTGTCTTGTGGCAGTAGCTATTATGAATTTGTAAGTGCACGGTTGTCGTCAAGTAATAAAATATCAATCCTAAAGAGACTGTTGATTAATCACTAGTTAACTTCGCACAGTGAATTATCTAGACAATTGAAAGGTTGGCTCATGAGTGTTTGAAAGAGAGAGATTGGGGCAAGAGAGAGAGAAGCGAGAGAGAAAGAGTGTGAGTGCAAGTGAATAAAGAGAGAGAGTTGGTTAGGGGATGATAGATTCTAGAATTTTGATTTCATTATGATGCTAGTTAATATCCATATACATTGTTCATTTATCTAACTCTATACTTACACTCATGTAGAGATTCTAATAAAGTTACTAAGACAACCCCACGACGGGGTCACTAGAATGTTCTTCCCATTGACATTCAGTGCTACTAAGTAGAGAAGGTAATATAAAAGGTCTGGTTAAAGGGTTACCCTTTATCACTAAGGACCCCTTAGTCATACCATCTAGATTACACGAATCACTTCCTAACATGAAATTGGTGAAAACCTATTAAGCTCTAATTAGCTAATCCCTTGTGGAAGATTAGCCCCCAATTCAAGGTGATACTCCAAAAAGATCGGTTAAAGGGTTACCCTTTGTCACTGGGTCCTCCGGTCACAGAATCCAAAGCACCCCTCTACATGGTAACTAATCTCTCACATTAACATGCTTACACCATTCACACATTTCATTAAACACTCACAAAGCATAAGACACATAGAACTTAACATAAACAGTTTATTGAATAAGAAAATATTCAAATACATATTTCATATATCACATCACATCACATCAAAACTACTTCCTATATCTTAGATCTGGAGATCTACTCCATTGCGAAGGATTTACAAATAAGAGACAAGAAATTAAGCATCCTACACTCCAAAACAGAAGATAGAAAAGAGAAGAATGCTTATCTATATGCCGCTGATCTTCTTGCTTGCAATCCTTACTGCGGAGGTGGATGAATCGTATAGATCGGTGAAGATGGAAGCTTTAGGGTTTCTCCCTAATGGGAGAACCCTTTTCCAAGGAGAGGGACGAAGTCTCAAACCCAAGATGAGTAAAAAGGGGAGAAAAATCCTCTTTTATAGCACGAGGCATGACCCCTACTTGGGTCGTATTACGACTGTGCCATTTGTCACGGCCAGAGCATGAATGGATGCAGGAAAGGAGGCACAACCATGTGATTTCACATAACCATGTGTCAAACTGTGTCTCACTTGTAGAACCTTTAAGAACATCTTAACATTCTTTTCTTGAGTTGATGTCTTAGGTAAAGATAAAGATCAAGAAGTTATCTACATTTTGGTATCTTGAAAAACCCAAAACTCCAACCGAGTAGAAAGTTATAACTATTTTACTTTTGGTGTGTAGTGTAGAAAATTTGACATGACTATGCCTTAGGGCCGTACCTCACTTATGGAGCCTTTTACCACATCTAATCATGGTTTTCTTTGGTTAAGTCTGAATAAAATTTGTATATCTTGAAGTTATCTACATTTTGGTATCTGGATCAGCCCATAACTCCAAATAAACAAAAAAAACTATGGTCATTTTACTTTTGGTCTGCAATGCTGAAAAAGACATGGCACGGCCAGACCTTGTGAAACACTTATTTGTGCCATATTTTTCACACGATCATGTCTCATAAGCACGACTTGGGTATTTTAGAGGCTCTAGACTCTATTTAAGCTCTACTTTTGCTCCAAATCATGTTCTAGAAATAAGGAAAGAGTAGATCTCTGTACAAAATAAAATGAAAGTATGACAATATAATAAAATAAGGTGAAACTAACATAGATTATATTTATAAAATACAAGTATATATGCATTAAAGAATGCCTAGAAACATGCACATCACACCCTTAGATTTAAACTTTTGCTTGTCCTTAAGTGAAAACTGCATCTAAACTCATAATCTCTAGCAAATCGATCTAATCCTATCAAATAATTTCATTGGTGAACAAGATATAAAAGTTATTTGAGTACGATCTATGTAATAGTTCTTCATTCTTATAGTAATAGTGGTCTAAATTTGTTAAGTATTAATCCCTAAGCCTAGTTAAGTTGTCATATCATTGTGTTCCTTATGCTCCCAGCGATTTACTTGCCACACACTTGATTCTGTTGATGCAATTTCTCCTGGGTCAAGGTTGACCAGGTTGACTAGGCTTAAGTTGGCTCAAGCTTGAATCTTGATGTTTGAAAATATATGGAGATTACAGTTGCAATTATCCGTTTGGAGAGATTGTTAGTGCAAATTTTCCTCTAGTCAAGGGTTGACCAGTTTAATGTAAAGAAAAGTTAAGTAGGTCAAGATTGACCAGATACTTGACTGGAAAGTCCTAACTGGAGGTTAGGTAAGGGCTAGTCCAATGGAAAGGTTGGTAGAAGATAAAAATCCAAGTGAATCAGTGTTGATCTGACACTTGGTGGGGAAGTCCTGGTGAGTGAAACTAGGCAACTGAAAAAACCTTGTGAGTGAAGCTGGACAGAAGGAAAATCCTAGTGAGTGAAGCCAGATAAAACTCCTAGTGAATGAATCTAGGAACTGTGAAAAGGCCTAGTGAGTGAAGCTAGACATGTGGAAATTTAGGTGGGTCAAGGTTGACCAAACACTTAGTGATTGGAAGTCCAAGTAGGTCAAAGGATTGATTGGATACTTGGCACAAGGAAAAAAGTCCAAGTGGGTCAAAAGATTGATCGGACACTTGGTGAATAAGTCCCAATAGGTCAAGGTTGACCAGATGTTAGGTAATGAGGTGTCCCAACAGTGTTGGTGCAATATCCCTAAGGTCAAGGTTGACCTGGGTAACCAAGCTGAGTCTTGGTTTGGGTTTAGATGTTTGACAATAAGATATTGATTGAAGAAGAGTCAAGTAGGTCAAGGTTGACTGGATACTTGACTGGGAAGTCCTAACTGGGATGTTAGGCAAAATGAAAGACCTAGTGAGTGAAGCTAGGCAGTATGAAAGTCCTGGTGAGTGAAGCCAGGTGAAAGTCCTAGTGAGTGAAGCTAGGCAGATGGAAATCCTGGTGAGTGAAGCCAGGTGAAAGTCCTAGTGAGTGAAGCTAGGCAGATGGAAATCCTGGTGAGTGAAGCCAGGTGAAAGTCCTAGTGAGTGAAGCTAGGCAGATGGAAAACCCTAGTGAGTGAAGCTAGGTGAAAGCCCTGGTGAGTGAAGCCAGGCAAGGGAAAATCCAGATGGATCAAGGATGATCGGACATCTGGTGCTGGGAAGTCCAAGTAGGTCAAAGGATTGACTGGATACTTGGCATGAAAGAAAAGTCCAAGTAGGTCAAAGGGATTGACCGGATACTTGGCACAGAGAAAAGTCCAAGTGGGTCAAAGGGATTGACCGGACACTTGGTAAGGGAGTCCTAGCAGGTCAAGGGAGTGACTAGATGCTAGGCATGACATACCAACAGGTCAAGGTTGACCGGATGTTGGTTTGGGAGGTTTGGGACTTGGTTTTGGACAAAAATCAAGTGCTGGATCGATCAGTGGATCGATCCAGGCTCTGGATCGATCAGTGGATCGATCCAGGCTCTGGATCGATCAGTGGATCGATCCAGACCTGTCCCAGCGAACAGAGAGCTTCTGGATCGATCCGTGGATCGATTGGGACGCGGCTGCTTCGCGCGATAAGCGCTGGATCGATCCGTGGATCGATCCAGGCGCGTTTCCAGAGCACAGAGGCGCTCTGGATCGATCCGTGGATCGATCCAAAGCCTCCCCGATCGATTGGGAACATTCGAATCGATCGGGATCCGACCGTTGACATCGTTTATAGCTGCAGGCGTTCGATGGCTGCGGCAATCCTTTCACTGATACACTCCAGAGCTCTCGCCAACTCCTCCACAGCGCTCACAAAGCTCAGATCGCCAGTTCTCGAAGGATCTTGGAAGCTCTCCAAGTCAAGAGGCGGATCAAAGCCAAGAAGAGAAGCTAGGGTTAGGGTTTTGTACTCATTGTAAGCTTGTAAGCTTGTATTTCTTGTATCCTTTCCCTCTCTTCTTGTATTGAGTCTTGTAGGGCTTCTCCGCCTTTGGTAGTTACCATAAAGGAGAGTTTTATTTAGTGGAGGGTGTGTGTGTTGGTGTGGATCCTTGGATTAGTCACCTCTTGTGAGGTGGATACCAAGTAAAACCAACAGTGTTAGCGTTGTGTGTTTGCTTCTGTATTTTCCGCTGCACATCTTTGAAGGAACAAGCAACGCCGAGCACCGAGCGAACGCGACGAGCTATTCCCCCCCCCCCCCCCCTCTAGCTACTTTTGGTCCTAACAAGTGGTATCAGAGCAAGGTTGCTCTTCACCGGAATCACCGCCGGAAGGGGCAAACATATCAAGAAAAGCTAGAGGGTGAAGAAGTTGGAGCAAATTCTTCAAGTTCAAGATTTTATCAAGCTCAACTTCAAGATGCAATTCCAAGATGGACTTGGATTTGACACAAGGGTGGCTCCACCATATTCATCTACAAGCTTCGATTCTTGGAAATCAAGAATCGAAAATTTTCTTATGATGGAGATAGAGCAATGGTTTGCTCTCATGGAAGGTTTTGAAGCTCCCACAAATTCCAAGGGCAAAGTACTCAAAAGGAGCAAGTGGAGCAAAGACCAAATCCAAAGATGTGAGGCCAATGACAAAGTGACCAAGCTTTTGGTCAATTTATTGCCAAGCAACATCTTGGAACAAATTGGAGAGTTTGAAGATGCCAAGGAGCTTTGGAGCAAATTGGCAAGAATTCATGAGATCCCCTCCACTGTATCAAATCAAGACGAATCCAAAGAGGGCGACTCATTGGATCAAGACCAAGAGGAGGACTCCGAGGTTGAGAGATGCTCAACCTCCGAAGAAGAGGAGATCCAAGAAGCTTCATCCTCAAGGGAATGCAACGAAGGGAACAAGGAGGGAGCATACTCCTTGTTTCATATTCAAGATGATGAAGCCTCCACCTCTAGGATTGAGGGGGAGCAATCCTTGGTGACGCCGGATCAAGAAGAAGGAGAAGCTTCTACATCCGGGTCAAGTGAAGAAGAAGAAGATGGTGCCACCTCTGAAATTCAAGAAATATCAAATGGAGGAGCAAGTGCCATCCCTATACAAGAAGGTATAAATATTTCAATTAATAATAAAAATCATATAATATGTTTTGAGTGTAGGGAACATGGGCACTATAAGAGCAAGTGTCCCAACTTGGCCAAGAAGAAGGGCCAAGTGGCAAAAAAGGGCAAGGAGAAGCCCAAGGAGACCACCCTCGGGACAAAGAAGAGCAAGGAGCACATTGTGTGCTTCTTGTGTCAACAAAAAGGGCATTACCGAAGTCAATGCCCCAAGGGGAAGAAGATGGTCAAGACTCAAGGAGGCACTAGTCAAGGGGGAGCCTCCAAGGTAAAAAGGAAGGTAACTTTCATTGAGCCTATTCCCTTGCAAAATGGTAAAAAGCATGCTAGGTCAAATTTTTATCATTTTAATGCGATTTACCATAAGAATAGGAAGCATGAGGGCTTTAAGGAAAAGCATGTGGCCCTACATGCCAAAACTACTATCCCTAAGGCTAGGAATATAGGTAAAAGCCTAGGCAAGAACACTAAGGATAATAGATACAAGCCCAAGAATAAAAATGCTCATGGATCAAATGAAAAACCAAAAACTAAGGACTTAGTGATAGAAAATCAAGTCTTGAGATCAAGGCTTGATAAAATGGAAAAGACCCTAAAAAGGATGGAAAATATCCTATTAGGGCAAAATGAGCATAACCTAGGTTTAGGGGTACAAAAGCCATCCAATGGCCATAGAGGTTTGGGATACAAACCAAAGGCTAAGAAGGATGTGCCCTCTTACCATAGAGTTCCATATAGTTATGGAACAAACCCTAGGTCAAGTGGTCAAGCCAAAAATGCTAGGGAAGTCATCCCTAAGAGTATTTTTGCAATAAATGTGACTAAGACTTCTAAGAAGTCTAAGAAAGTCACAAACAAGGTCACAAGGGAGGTTATCCCTAGAGTTGACCTAGAAAATGTGACCAAGGCTTCTAAGAAGCCCAACAAGGTCACTAGGAAGGTATCTAGGGAAGTTATCCCTAGTGAGTACCTAGAGCATCCAAGGAGCACCAATAGGTGTTGGGTTCCTAGGAGCATCTTCTCTACCCCATAGATGGGTTAGAGAGTGTCAACTCCGATTAGAAGGGTAGTTAACCCAACTTTGAGGAAATTGACACTCAAGGAGCATTTTCAAGGTTTTAGTAAACCTTTGAAAATGAAATGGAATTATTGATTACTCCTTGAAAGAGTAAATGTGCCAAATTGGAGAAGTATTGATTTTATTTTAAAGCGGCACAAATTTGAGAAAACACAAGAACTACCAAGTTGGGATTTTGGTATGTTCTTAGGAAATTAAAGGCAAACTAAGCCTTAATTTAAAAGTGCTACTCTTGAGGAAAAATGGAATATGCCAACATTTGAGGACATGTTTACTTTCAATTGGCATACATTAAATCAAGGAAATTAGAAATGCCAAATTTAGGCTTTGGCATTCTCTTGTAGCATTTTAGGGCAATCTAGGTTTAAGGTGTAAGTTTAGCTAAGACTTTAAGGATACTTAGATAGTTAATCTAGGTATATTTTATTTATGCTAAATCTTGCCATGATTGTTTGCCCATCATATGTCATGACATCATGTCTATTTTTACATTCATGTTTTATTAAGAAAAATCCAAAAATACCATGTCATGACATTCATACATCATGTAGCAATAGGATATTTTCTTTTGAAAATTATTTTCTTTTGATGTATGCCATAACATAATCATGCATTAAGTTTAATTCCTTGTAATTAAGGACAAATGGCATTTAACGACACTTATTGACAAGTGACATCCTAGGTGGATGTCTAATATTTCTAAAATGCCTAGATAAATATGCATGATCCCTAGATTAGGGCAAAAACCAAAATCTACATCTCACAAAGACCCCTAAGGTGACTTGTATATGTTTTAGTGCATATTATATACGAGTGAGATGTTAGGATGATGAACAAAGCTCAAGATGTTGATTTAGTGCATTCCTTTGAGTTTTAAATTCATCGAAACACATAGTTATGTGTTTTCCCATCATTGGGAAAGCTAATGTACAAGTCATGTGCATTATGCCCAAGGAACATGATGTGATATTGGTTTTGAAAATGTTTTTAAAATGTTTTTGGAAAACCTTGGTGAAAGCTATCTTTTGATAGTAATCACCATTGAATAGTTAGACACAAACTTGAAGAAAAACACTAAAGTTTTTGCAAGTTTTCAAGTTTGTGTCAATCTTTGAAAATATGATGTATTTTCATAGAAAGCTATTTTTCCATGATTAAGTATGCCCTAAATAATGTCTACACGAAATTTCATAATTTTTGGATTTTTGTAGAATTTTCTAGGGGTTTCTGAAGTTGACTGAAATGGAATTTCAGCAACTATCAGAGCTCCGATCGATCCATGGATCGATTGGAGTTCCTGAATCGATCCATGGATCGATTCAAACGGCAATTCCCGCGAGCGCTGGATCGATCAGCCGATCGATCCAGGAGTCTGAATGGATCAGTGGATCGATTCAGAAAGGTTCAATCGATTGGAACCCAACTCCAATCGATCCAAGTTGCTGATTTTGGCTGGGAAGGCCTGATTTCAGCATCTTTGAACCTCTTTGAGTCTAGGTAACCATTCCAAACCCCTTATATACATTTGTATACATACAAAGGGTATTTTCATGTTGAAAACAAGGATGGATTGGTTAACGAAGACTAAATAGAAGTTTAGGTTGAGGTTGTTTCAAATTTTGAATATTTGAACCTCAAAACTTCTAAATTTGGGTTTCCTAATGTGTTAGGGATTCCAAGTCATTGTTGGTGCAATGACAGAAGTCACCACCATGTCTTTAGGGGGAGGGACTCTTTACAGACATGAAAATTATTTTTCATAAACCTTGGAAGGTGGTTAACCTTCTGTTGTGAACTTGCTCAAGGTTGAGCATTTAAACTTGAAATGGGGAGAAATGGGGAGTGGATATCCTCATTATTTCAAGTGGACACTCAAGTGGTAGATAATACTCAAGGTTGGGTAGTTGTCTACATTGAGGGAGAAGTTAAGGATAAATGAAGGGTATGGGACCTTCATTATAATATTGATCACAACAAGTGATGTTGTGAACAACGATGAGCAACTCTTCAGGGGGAGAGTCTTCAACAAATGGATTTGTTGAAGTGTGCCCAGAATTGGAGCATAGGTTGATGTGTGTCCAACGATGGGTTGATGTGTGCCAATAGGGGGAGAATGTATGGTTAAGTTTAGGCTTTCATTACCTATGGGAAGGTCATAGGGGGAGAATGAAAGGACTCGTGAAAGGGAGTAAGTTAGGCTTTCATTACCTAGAGGGAGTTTGCCCTCTTTGGGGGAGAATGAAGAGCTTAATTTATGCTTTCATTACCTAGTGGCATGAAGAAGGAGGCTATGGGATTAGCCTAACTTACATATGGGATTGTAAGTGTTATTGTGGTATTGTCAAACATCAAAAAGGGGGAGATTGTTGGTGCAATATCCCTCAGGTCAAGGTTGACCTGGGTAACCAAGCTGAGTCTTGGTTTGGGTTTAGATGTTTGACAATAAGATATTGATTGAAGAAGAGTCAAGTAGGTCAAGGTTGACTGGATACTTGACTGGGAAGTCCTAACTGGGATGTTAGGCAAAATGAAAGACCTAGTGAGTGAAGCTAGGCAGATGGAAATCCTGGTGAGTGAAGCCAGGTGAAAGTCCTAGTGAGTGAAGCTAGGCAGATGGAAATCCTGGTGAGTGAAGCCAGGTGAAAGTCCTAGTGAGTGAAGCTAGGCAGATGGAAATCCTGGTGAGTGAAGCCAGGTGAAAGTCCTAGTGAGTGAAGCTAGGCAGATGGAAAACCCTAGTGAGTGAAGCTAGGTGAAAGTCCTGGTGAGTGAAGCCAGGCAAGGGAAAATCCAGATGGATCAAGGATGATCGGACATCTGGTGTTGGGAAGTCCAAGTAGGTCAAAGGATTGACTGGATACTTGGCATGAAAGAAAAGTCCAAGTAGGTCAAAGGGATTGACCGGATACTTGGCACAGAGAAAAGTCCAAGTGGGTCAAAGGGATTGACCGGACACTTGGTAAGGGAGTCCTAGCAGGTCAAGGGAGTGACTAGATGCTAGGCATGACATACCAACAGGTCAAGGTTGACCGGATGTTGGTTTGGGAGGTTTGGGACTTGGTTTTGGACAAAAATCAAGTGTTGGATCGATCAGTGGATCGATCCAGGCTCTGGATCGATCAGTGGATCGATCCGGACTGGCCAGAGAGCTTCGGATCGATCCGTGGATCGATCAGAGGTCCCAATCGATCGCTGGATCGATTGGCCAGCGCGATAAGCGCCGGATCGATCCGTGGATCGATCCAGCGCTTATCGGACAGGCGCTGGATCGATCCGTGGATCGATCCAAAGCCTCCGATCGATTGGGAACATTCGAATCGATCGGGATCCACCGTTGACATCGTTTATAGCTGCGGGCGCTCGATGGTGCGGCAATCCTTTCACCGATACACTCCAGCTCTCGCCAACTCCTCCACAAGCTCACAAAGCTCGGATCGCCTCGAAGGATCTTGGAAGCTCTCCAAGTCAAGAGGCGGATCAAAGCCAAGAAGAGAAGCTAGGGTTAGGGTTTTGTACTCATTGTAAGCTTGTAAGCTTGTATTTCTTGTATCCTTTCCCTCTCTTCTTGTATTGAGTCTTGTAGGGCTTCTCCGCCTTTGGTAGTTACCATAAAGGAGAGTTTTATTTAGTGGAGGGTGTGTGTGTTGGTGTGGATCCTTGGATTAGTCACCTCTTGTGAGGTGGATACCAAGTAAAACCAACCGTGTTAGCGTTGTGTGTTTGTTTCTGTATTTTCCGCTGCACATCTTTGAAGGAACAAGCAACGCCGAGCACCGAGCGAACGCGACGATCTATTCACCCCCCCCCCCCCCTCTAGCTACTTTTGGTCCTAACAAACAGGTCACGGTTGATCGAATGTTGAGAAAGAAAACCCTAGACTTGGATGGAAGAAGTTAGGGCTGGTAATCAATTACCAAGTCCTTAATCGATTAGGGTGATTGATTAAGGAGTTTGACGCCAGTGCACAGAAAGGTTTGTAATTAATTAGGCCAATCAATTACGAATGCTTAATCGATTACAACAATTGACTACAAATGCTTAATCGATTACGACAATCGATTAAGCTTGGATTTCACAAATATACATAAGAGTTTGGTAAGAGATTAAGCAGGGAAGCTTAATCGCTTACGGGCTGCTCTTAGTAAACAGAAGACTTCCTAATCGATTAGGCAAATCAATTAGGGTAATCTTTTACGCTTGAAAAACTAGCCGTTATCAGTCCGATAAAAGGCTTTGGCATGCACTGTTCTCATTAGCTCTCGACAGCTTCTCTTCCACTCTTCACCAAGATCACATCCAGTTCTTGAAGCTTATTGGAGACAAGTGTTGTTGCACTTCCAAAGTCAATAGGCGTTCCCAAACAAGAAGAGAGCAAGCTACGATTTCGTTGATTGTGATCTTTAAGATTCCATTTTGTATTAGCTTGTATTTTCCTCTTATTGTATTTCTTTGTTGTGAGCTTGTACGAGGCTTTTCTGCCTCCGGATTATTTTTGAGAAGGAGTCTTATTATAGTGGATGTGTGAGAGATGGCTAGTTCCTTGGATTAGTCATCTCATTTGAGGTGAATACCAAGTAAATCTTTGGCAATAGCATTGGAGAAGTTTGATTCGAGTACTCCGCTGTAAAAAATCATCATCAACGCGAAGCGAGCTATTCACCCCCCCCTCCCCTCTAGCTCCGGAGCGACTCAACAAGTGGTATCAGAACAAGGTCGCTCTTCACCAAACTCATCGCCGAAAAGGACAACGAGGTAGATGAAGAAGAAGTTAATGCACAAAAGTCAATAATTCAAAGATTTCAAAAGCTCAATTTCAAGATGGAATTCCAAGATGGACTCGGATTCGACATGAGGGTGCCTCCACCATTTTAATGATAAGCTTCGATTCTTCGAAATAAAGAATCAAAAACTTCTTCATGATGGAGATAAAGTAATGATTTGCTCTAATGGAAGGATTTGAGGCTCCGAGGGATGACAAATGGAAAATCATCAAAAGGAGCGAATGGAGCAAGGAACAAGTCGAAAGGTGTAAGGTAAATGACAAGGTAACCAAATTATTAGTTAACTTATTGCCTAACACTATTATGTGCAAAATTGGGAAATATCAAGATGCTAAGAAGCTATGGAGCAAGTTGGCAAAAATCCATGAAGAACCCTTTGCTACACCAAGTTAAGAAAAATCCAAAGAGGGCAACTCATTGGATCAACAAGAAGAGGAATTTGAAGTTGGGAGGTGCTCAACATATAAAGAAGAAATTCAAGAAGAGACATCATTGGGAGAGTACAACGTTAAAGGCAAAGAGGGAGCATACTCTTTATTTTATATACATGAGGATTAAAATGAAGAGGCCTCCACCTCTAAGATTGAGGAGGAGCGTCATTTGGTGACACTGGAGGAAGAAGAGGCTTCCTTGTCTGGGTCAAATGAAGATGAAGATAGTGCCACCTCGACTAATTAAGAAAAATCTAATGGAGGATCATGTACCATCCCTACAGAAAAAGGTATAGATATTTTAATTTGTAAAAATAAAATTCATATCTTTTACTATGAGTGTAGGAAAAGAGAACATTACAAGAGTAAGTGCCCAAAGTTGACCAAGAAAAAGAGTCAATCAGCACCAAAGGACAAGGAGAAGCCCAAGAAATTTGGTCCCTAGATACGCAAAGGCAAGAAGCACATTGTGTACTTCTCTTGCAATCAAAGTGGACATTATCGGAGTCAATGTCCAAAAGGGAAGAAATCAGCTAAACTTAAAGGAGGAAGCACAAGTCAAGGGGGAGCTCTTAAGAGCAAACCCAAGGTATCTTTTATAGATGTTACTCTCTTAAGTCATGATAAAATTCATGCTAGAAATAATTTATATCATTTTAATGTAATTTATCATGAAAATAGGAAGTATGATAGGATTAAGGAAAATATGTAGCTTATCATGCCAAAACTACTATACCTAAGGCTAGGAAGGTAGATAATAAATTACTCAATAACTCTAAGGATTTTAGATACATGCCTAAGAAAAAGAAAACTCATAGTTTTAATGGAAAATCAAGTCTTGAGATCAAGACTTGAGAAATTAGAAAAGACCCTTAAGAAATTGATGATTAAAGTCAAAGGGTCAAAGGTAGAAAATCTAGGTTTAGGAATAGATAGACAAGAGTCATCCAATGGCCAAAGAGGTTTGGGATATAAACCTAAAGCCAAGAAGGATGTGGCTTCATACCATAGGATTTCATATAGTTATGGAACCAATCCTACGTCTAGAGGTCAAGCCAAAGTTACAAGGGAGGCCATCCCTAGAGTTAACCTTGAGAAGGCTAACGTGACTAAGGCTTCTAAGAAGCCTAATAAAGTCACTAAGAAAGTCACAAGGGAAGCTATCCCTAGAGTTGACCTAGAGGAGTCTAGCATGATCAAGGCTTCTAAGAAGTCTAGGAAGGTCATTAGGAAGGTAACTAGGGAAGTTATCCCTAGTGAGTACCTTGAACACCCAAGGAGCACCAATCAATTTTGAGTTCCCAGGAGTATATTCTCTACACCCTAGATGGGTCTAGAGAGTGTCAACTCAAATTAGAAGAGTAGTTAACCCAATCTTGATAAAGTTGACACTTGGAGCCATTTTTAAGATAGTTGTACTCCTTGAAAATGAGAAGGATTAAAAGTTTACTCCTTGGAAGAGTATAATGTGCCAAAAAACTTGAGGAATTGGACTTAATTTAAATTGGCACAAATAAGAAAAAGGCAAAAGAAATGTTAAGTTGGGTTTTCGTATTTTCTTAAGGAGATAAGGGCAATCTAGGATTATTTTTAAAATTTAGCAAATAATTAGAGATATTTAGATAGATAATCTGGGTATATTACCTTTGCTAAATTGCTATGATTGTTTGCTCATCATATGCCATAACATCATATTTTGCATTCATTTTCGTTATGAAAAACATAAAAATAAAATACCATGTCATGTCATACATCCATCATGTAGCTAAAAGAGTTTCTCTTTTAAAAAATATTTATTTTGATATATGTCATAAATCATCATGCATTATTTTAAATTTCTTGTAATTAAGGGTAATAGAATTTATTAATAAGTGACATCCTTGGTAGATGATCAATCTTAAAATGCCTAGATAAGAATGCATGATCTCTTAGTCTAGTGCAAAACTAAAATCTACATCTCACTAAAATCATAAGGTAACTTGTATCTGTTTTAGTGCACATCAGAAACAAGTGAGATCTTAGGAGGATGAACAAAACTCAAAATGTTGATTAAGTACATCTTTTTTAGTTTTAATTTCATCAAAACACATGGTTATGTGTTATCCAATTATAGCGAAAGCAAATGTACAAGTCATGTGTATTTAGCCCAAAGATCATGGTTGGAAATTTGGTTTTGAAAATGATTTCAAATATACTTTGTAAAACCTTGATGAAGGCTATCTTTTGATTGGAATCATCATTGTATAGTTAGACACAAACTTGGAAGAAATATTGAGGTGTTCAAGAGTTTCTAACTTTGTGTCAATCTTTGAAAATAACATGTATTTCTTATAAAACTATTTTTTCATGATAATATATGTCTTAAATAATGTCTACATGAATTTTCATGATTTTTAGAATTTTATAAAAATTTTGGGGCATTTCTGAAATTCGGACAGGATTGAATTTCAGAAATCAGAAATCGTAATCGATTACAGCAATCGATTACCAACTCTAATCGATTAGGATAATCAATTAAGTGAATTCCCGTGAGTATGATAGCTCACAGAATCAATTACAATAATCGATTAAAGGTCTTAATCGATTACAACAATCGATTAACACTCAAGAATCGATTGAATCCCAACTTTAATTGATTATAGTTGGTCCTAAGTGATCAAGAGCTTTATTTAAGCGCTTAAGATCTTGATTTTAGCTTAAATAAGTTTATTTAGTTGAATAAGTCATTTTTAATCGTGTTAACTATCCTTAACCCTAAGAAATTCATTTATGAACATTTAAGGATAGTTTTCATGATGAAAACAAGATTAGAATGGTTGAGAGAGACTAAGTTAAAGTTTAAGATGAGGTTTAGTTTCAAAGTTAAATTTTAAACTTCAAAACTTTAAATTTTAGATTTTTTAAAGGTTTTGAAATTCTAAGTCATTGTTGGTGCAATGACAGAAGTTTAGATCATATTTGAGGGGAAGTTACTCCTTGAAAACATGGTATACTTTTATTTATAAACAATGAAACAATGGAAGGTGGAAACCTTCATTGTTATACATGCTTAAGGTTGAGCATAGGAACACAATGTAAGATAAGGAATCTTCATTATAATAGGTGAATGATCTAGGATGAGCATTTGGGTGCAATGAAGGATATGAGACCTGTTAGTTAGAGCCCTAGAGCCAATCATTTGATGATTGTATTATGGACTTGTTGTATCATATTCTTATATATAAATAAAGTCATTTATTGTTTTGGTTATTATACTTACTTGTATTGGTACCAAATAAACTAACTATAATAGCTTCCTTGAGTAGAAGGTTCTCACCTATATCAATCGGTTAGTTGAACCGATAGTGAGATGATATAGGGAACACTACTCTTAATCATTCCTAGTCAAGTATTAACATTCAGGGACAATGTTAATGTAATAAGACTAGCATGTAGGTCAACTCGATGACTTGATCTCATAAGTCATGGATATAGAGATATCAAGTTGACACATGGGTATGCATTAGAGAATGTATACTGAATGACCCGTCATGAGAAAGTATCATGGATCGTTATATGAGTGTCATATACTTTTTCATGTGGCTATTAGTATGACTATTAGTCCTTAGACCTGAAGTCACCATGGATCCCTACAAAAGGAGTTATGTACTTTGGTTTCATCAAACATCACCCGTAACTGGGTAGACTATAAAGGCGATTACTAGGTATGTAACGAATTATGCAGAGGGATGTGAGTGATGTAGATAGGATCTATCCCTCCTATATGACGGGAGTGACATCGTTATTCTTGATAGAGTGAGACCACGAAGTGCATGGCCATGCCCAAATGAGTCAATATGAGATATTGAGCTCATTTGATTTCGTGAATCTACTTGGAGTTCAAGATTTAGATTGATCAGAGGATGACACGGTATATGCCTCACATTGATCAATCTAGATGTCTAGGATAGAAGGACACTTGTAAAATATTGTGAGGAGTCATAATTAGTAGTCACAAGGTGATGTTGGATCTCAACATTCTTGTAACTTGGGTAGTAATGATGTGTTGCTAGATACCGCTCATTACTTATGCCCCTAAATGGGTTTAGGGGCATTGCCAACGTTATATGAACCTATAGGGTCACACACTAAGGACAATTAGATGGAGATTAGGTTCATATGATGAACCAAGAGGATTAGGATCATTTGATGAATCAAATTGGATTAAGAGTAATCCTAATTGGGCTAATTGAGTTGGACTCAAGTTAATTCATGTGTTCAATGAGTCTAATTTAGATTATGACTCATTGAATCAATTTAATTAAATGAATTAGATTCATTATATTAAATTGACTTGAATTAAATGGTTGGATTAGATCAACCATGAGAGAGATTAAGTCAAGTTTGACTTGACTTGAGAGGAAGATGAAGAGTAAAGTTTGACTTGACTTTATGCCACCTCATTGGTGAGTTGGCAAGATGTGGACCAATGATGATGCTCCACATCATCATGGTTACTTAGGTGTGTGCCACATCATGGAGGTTACAAGCCTCCTTTTCATTTAATGTGGTCGGCCACATTAATTGTAGAGGAGTTACAATTGTGGCCGGCCACACATAGTGAAGGGAATTCATTTTTCCTCATTCAAGGCAATTCACTTCTTCTTCCACCTTGAGCTCTCTCTTCTTGCTCTCCCTCCCCTACCTTGGCCGAACACCCTAGGTGCTAGCACACCTTGTTTAGTCCTTCTCCATCTAGTATGTTCGTGTGGAAACGTGTAGAGGATTGTCTACGTTGACAATCTTTAGATCCAGCAAGCCCTTGGACTAGCGGGATAGCGAAGGGCATCGCATCGAGGGTAATACTCTTATCTACTGTAGATCTTTTGTAAACTCGTACTCGTATTTTTTTTTTCTTTGCACGGATCCGGTGGCTGGGGCTTTCGGGGTTTCCGCGACACGAAAACGGGGTTCCCGCGACGCGAAAACGCGGTTTTCGCGGCCCGAAAAACCCAACAGTGGTATCAGAGCCATGTGCAAAGACTTGTACGAGTTTATTTTTGATTTTTATGAAAAATATAGCTTCTGTGATTTTCTATAAATTTAGGTTTTTTTTAGTTTTTATGAGTAATTTTCTCGTAGAAGCGAAGCACAAGTGTTTCGGCACTTGTAGGCTTCCGCTACCGGGACGATTTTTCCAAAATGGCTTGGTTTCGTCCCAAATCCTTTTGGGACAGCGGGCTAAGGCACTGTAGGATCGCTAAGGAACCCTCGCGTTGGTTAGATCGCGGGTAGGGGCGCTGCCCCTGGCCCCACAAGGGGATTCGTTCCGCGATTGCGCCCGAAAATCGCTAAGCGGGACCGCCGGGAATTTTTACTCGTAAATATTGTAAAAATTGGTATTAAAATTGTAGAAAATTATAAAAAATACATAATTTAGAATTATGTATAATTTGTGATAGTTATGGCCCAAAAGACCCAATTGGATTGCAATAAATGTGTTGTAATTCTTAATACGGCCTGCGTGTCGTGATGTGATGTGCGTGTTGTATTTTATTCGCGACCTGCACATCGTGCCTTTCTCTATTTTATATTTTTATTGTAAATTAGTTTAGACTCGAATGTAACTCGAGTTTCAAAAATTGTAATGTACAAAATTGGAGCGGTGGAAGGTCTACTCGAGACGGAGTTACGAGGAGGCCACGAGCAACACAAGGTGGTCAAAGGGAGGAGCTTGAGAAGCTGTTGACCATCCGATCTTCTCATTGGCTTGAGAAGATCGTAGTAGGGCCATGACTAATCACAAATTTGTTTAATTAATTGCTTGTGTATATGTGATGCATGATTAAGTAATTAATTAGTGCCTAACGATTAGATTAGATCTAAGTCGTGCACATGATGCACCCTACAATTAGCTTAGATCTATATCGAGTATATGATACGCATCATCGTTTAGATTAGATCTAAATCACATCAACTCTAATGCCTACCGTGCTGTGATACATATTACTACCTCGATCACATGTGTTGTTGAATCTACCAAAGTAGAGCAACACGTATTATCTTGTGGAACAACATCATCCACAACACTTTATGGTTCCAGTTCAACTTCCATCGAGGCTTCAGTGCTATTGTTCACATCTTGAACTTCTTCAAGATCGAACGTGCTCCCACTAGTCTTTCTAGAAACAAAGTCCCTTTCTAGAAAGACCCCAGTCTTTGCCACAACTACCTTGTGCTGACTGGGAATGTAGAAGTAATATCCCTTAGTTTCCTTGGGATATCCAATAAAGTAGCACTTGTCAGATTTGGGTCCTAACTTGTCTGAGACTTGACGTCGAACGTAAGCCTCGCAACCCCAAATCCTCATGAAAGACACCTGGGCATCTCTCCCAGTCCATATCCTATATGGTGTCTTTATCACGGCCTTGGATGGAATTCAGTTGAGTATAAAAGCTGCCGTGTGTAGAGCATAACCCCAAAGGTATGTCGGAAGATCTGTGTGACTCATCATAGACCGTACCATATCTAATAGGGTATGATTCCTCCTTTCGGATACATCATTCCACTGTGGTGTTCCAGGAGGAGTGAGTTGGGATAGAATCCCACACTCTGCTAGATAGTCACGGAACTCATGGCTAAGGTATTCTTCACCTCGATCGGATCGAAGTATCTTAATACTCTTGCCAAGCTGGTTCTGTACTTCATTTTTGAATTCTTTGAACTTTTCAAAGGACTCAGACTTATGTGTCATCAAGTACACATAACCATATCTACTGAAGTCATCAGTAAATGTGATGAAGTACCTATAATCGCCTCTAGCAGCGACATTGAAAGGGCCACATACATCACTATGTATGAGTCCTAACAAATCAGTCGCTCTCTCGCTGTGCCCACTAAAGGGAGTCTTGGTCATCTTGCCTCGTAGGCATGACTCGCATACCTCATATGATTCAAAATCAAATGAGTCCAGCATACCATCCTTATGGAGCTGGGATAAGCGCTTGTCATTTATATGACCTAAGCGACAGTGCCAAAGGTAGGTTTGGTTCATGTCATTTGACTTGAACCTCTTGGTATTTATGTTATAGATAGGGCTCTCAAGGTCTAGAATATAGAGTCCGTTTATCAGAGGTGCACTACAATAGAACATATCATTTAAATAGACGGAACAACATTTGTTCTTTATAGTAAACGAGAAACCTTTCTTGTCCAAACAAGAAACTGATATAATGTTCTTAGTTAATGCAGGCACATAACAACAATCGACTAACTCTAGTACAAGCCCAGAGGGCAGAGATAGAAAGTAAGTCCCTACAGCAACAGCAGCAACCCGTGCTCCATTGCCTGTCCACCTCGCCCTTTGTCAATGCCCTGTTATTTCTCAGCGCCTGCACATCAGTACAAATGTGAGAAGCACATCCAGTATCTAATACCCATGATGTAGAAATAGATAGATTGACTTCTATAACATATATACCTGAAGTGGAAGTCTCACTTCGCTTCTTCTTAAGATCCTCCAAGTATACCTTGCAGTTCCTCTTCCAGTGCCCGGTTTGACCGCAGTGGAAGCAGGTAGCATCCTTGGCGACCCCTCCTTTAAGCTTCAGTGCCTTGCCTTTGCCCTTGGCTTGGGACTTTCCCTTGCCTTTGGGCTTGCCCTTGCCCTTATGTTTCTGAACCATCAGAACAGTGTTGGGCTTAGCCTTCTTAAGGTTTAGCTCAGCAGTTCTCAACATGCTAAGCAGCTCGGGCAGTGGCTTGCCAATCTCGTACATATTATAGTTTAGAACGAATTGACTGTAGCTATCCAGCAAGGATTGTAAGATCAGGTCAGTAGCCAGCTCTTAGCCAAGAGGGAACCCCAACCTTTGTAGGTTCTCTATGTACCCAATCATTTTGAGTACATATGGGCCTACAGGAGCCCCGTCTGACATCTTGCACTGAAACAGTGCCCTTGAGATCTCAAATCTCTCATGACTCGCTTGACCTTGATACAGTTGACGAAGATGTTCAACCATATCATAAGCGCCCATTAACTCGTGTTGCTTCTGAATCTCAGAGTTCATGGTCACGAGCATAAGACAGGACACATCTAATGCGTCATCTTGATGCTTCTTGTAAGCATCTCGGTCTGCTCGCGTGGCAGTGGCAGGAGGAGCATCCGGAATGGGCTGCTCCAGAACGTACAGTTTACGTTCCTGAGTGAGAACTATTCTTAAGTTCCTGTACGAGTCCAGGAAGTTTGCTCCGTTGAGCTTGTCCTTCTCAAGGACAGATCGTAGGGAGAAAGTGTTCGTATTCGACGTCATGGTAATCTACAACAGAAATAAAAGTAGAAATAAATATCCTATTCTTAATCATTTAATTAGGCCTTTAACTAAATGATGCTCCCACTGAATTCTATAATTCATGTGGGACAAGATCCACATCATACTAACCCTTGAGTTAGCTTTGGCTAATACGCCCAAGACTTAGTATGATCGGTAGGTAACGATTACCAATTACATCTCTATGCAACTCTTGTTTATAAAATCAAAAATCCGTATTTATATTAAAACTCGAGTTAGCTTTGGCTAATACGCCCGAGAGTTAATATATATGTGATTTTGACCTAACTTTCCAACCGTTGGAAGAATGCCTATAGTTATACTCGATCCAACCGAGTTAACTAGGAATACTCAATCTAATTGAGTTGTACTCACCCATGCGTTGATAGGCGGGACCAAGATTGTCCCTCCGCACCCTACCAAGATAGTATGCGTTGCTCTGCTTTGGCAGATTCAACAACATCATGCGATCGAGGTAGTGATGGGTATCACAGCATGGTAGGCATTTTGAGTTGTCGTGATTTAGATCTAATCTAAATGATGTTGTATTATATACTCGAAATAGATCTAATCTAATCGATAGAGTGCATCTTGTACACGATGTAGATCTAATCTAATCATAAGGGTGCATCTTGTGCACGATTTAGATCTAATCTTAATCGCTAGGCACTAATTAATTACTTAATTAAACATGCATCATATACACAAGTAATTAACTAAGTTTTTGTGATTAGTCATGGCCCTACTACGATCTTCTCAAGCCAATGAGAAGATCGGATGGTCAACCTAAGGTCAACTTCTCAAGCGCCTTCCTTTTGACCACCTTGTGTTGCTCGCGCCTTCCTCGTAACTCCGTCTCGAGTGGACCTTCCACAGCTCCAAATTTGTAGATTAAAATATTTGAAATTCGAGTTACATTCGAGTCTAAATCTAATTTACAACCAGAATAATAGAAAGGCACGACGCGCAGGTCGCGAAAATAAAATAAAAATAAAATACAAGCATCACATAACGGCACGCAGGCCGTATTATGAATTACAACACAATTGTCCAATCGAATTGGGTCTTTGGGCCATGACTATCACAAAATTAATATATAATTCAAAATTATATATTTCTGTAATTTTTCATAATTTTACAGATTCTGTGAGTAAATTTTTCCCGGCGGTCCCGATTAGCAATTTCGGGCGCAATCGCGGAGCAAATCCCCTTGCGGGGTTAGGGGTAGTACCCCTACCCGCGATCTAACCATCGCGAGTTGCTCCTATGCGATCCAAGAGCGCCTTATCCCGCTGTCCCAAAAAGATTTGGGTCGAAACGATGTCGTTTCGGGAAAAACTTCTCGGTAGTCGAAGCCTACAAGCGTATAAACACTTGTGCTTCGCTTCTACGAGAAAAATTACTCTTAAAACTATAAAAACCATAAATTTACATAAATGTACAGAAGATTTAATTTTTCATAAAAATCAAATTAAACTCGTACAAGCTTCGCACGTGGCTCTGATACCACTGTTGGGTTTTTCGGGCCGCGAAAACCGTTTTTTCGCGTCGCGGAAACCCCGAATCACCCTAGCCAACGGATCTCGTGTGAAGAAAAATTCGAAGACATACGAGTACGAGTCACAAAACTTCTAGATCTACATGATGAAGATCTTTACCTTCGATGCGTGCCCTTTTCGTATCCCACTCGTCCAAGATTCGTCTGATCTCGAAAGTATCAAGGATAGATACTTCTCTATATGTATCCACACGAACACACTAGGTGGAGATGACCAAAACAAGGTGTGCTAGCACCTTTGGATGGTTCGGCCAAGAGAGGAGAGGGAGAGCAAAATTGGAGCAAGGAAGAAGATGAAGGAATGAATGAGATTAATTCCAAAATGAAACTTATCTCACCCATTCATGTGGCCGGCCACATTAAGAGCATGAGTAACTCCCATGGAATGCCAAGAGTCACAACTCTTGGTAACTCCCATGAGGTGGCATTCCACATAAGCAACCATGATGATGTGGAGCATTATCATTGGTCCACATCTTGCCCACTCACCAATGAGGTGGCATAAAGTCAAGTCAAACTTGACTCTTCATCTTCCTCTCAAGTCAAGTCAAACTTGACTTAATCTCTCTCATGGTTGATCTAATCCAACCATTTAATTCAAGCCAATTTAATATAATGAATCTAATTCATTTAATT
Source organism: Zingiber officinale (assembly GCF_018446385.1). Taxonomy (NCBI): domain Eukaryota; kingdom Viridiplantae; phylum Streptophyta; class Magnoliopsida; order Zingiberales; family Zingiberaceae; genus Zingiber; species Zingiber officinale. The sequence continues at coordinate 46,483,429 of NC_056006.1, forward strand.
AAATTGATTTAATGAGTCATAATCCAAATTAGACTCATTAAACACATGAATCAACTTGAGTCTAACTCAATTAGCCCAATTAGGATTACTCTTAATCCAATTTGATTCATCAAATGAATCTAATCCTCTTGGTTCATCATATGAACCTAATCTCCATCTAAATGTCCTTAGTGTGTGACCCTATAGGTTCTTGTAACGTTGGCAATGCCCCTAAACCCATTTAGAAGCATAAGTAATGAGCGGTATCTAGCAACACATCATTACTACCCAATGTTACAAGAATGTTGAGATCCAACATCACCTTGTGACTACTAATTGTGACTCCTCACAATATGTGACATTGTCCTTCTATCCTAGACACCTAGATTGATCAATGTGAGGCATAGACCGTGTCATCCTCTAATCAATCTAAATCTTGAACTCCAAGTAGACTCACTCGATCAAATGAGCTCAACATCTCATGTTGACTCATTTGGGCATGGCCATGCACTTCGTGGTCTAACTCTATCAAGAATACCGATGTCGCTCCCATCATATGGGAGGGATAGATCCCATCTACATCACTCACATCCCTCTGCATAATTCGTTATATACCCAGTAATCGCCTTTATAGTCCACCCAGTTACGGGTGACGTTTGACGAAACCAAAGTACATAACTCCTTATGTAGGGAACCATGGTGACTTCAGGTCTAAGGACCAATAGTCATACTAATAGTCACATGAGAAAGTATATGACACTCATATAACGATCCCTGATACTTTCTCATGGCAGGTCATTCAGTATACATTCTCCAATGCATACCCATGTGTCAACTTGATATCTCCATATCCATGACTTGTGAGATCAAGTCATCGAGTTGACCTACATGCTAGTCTTATTGCATTAACATTGTCCCTGAATGTTAATACTCGACTAGGAATAATTAAGAGTAGTGTTCCCTATATCATCTCATTATCGGTTCAACTAACCGATTGATATAGGTGAGAACCATCTACTCAAGGACATTATTATACTTAGTATTTTTGGCACCAATACAAGTAAGTATAATAACCAAAATCCAAATGCCTTTATTTATATAGAATATGATACAATAAGTCTAAAATACAATCATCAAATGATTGGCTCTAGGGCTCTAGCTAACAGTGTATACTCATTAAGATAACTAATTAGAAAAACCCTTGTGGAGCATTAGCCCCTAATTCAAAGTGATACTTTGGAAAGTCCTGTTAAAGAGTTACTCTATGTCACTACCCCCCCCCCCCCCACCCCATATAATCCAAAGCACCACCTCTACATAGTAACTAATCCCTCACATCAACATGTTTACACCATTCACATATTTCATCAAACACTTACAAGGCATAAGACGTATAGAACTTGACATAAATACTTCATTGAATAAGAAAATGTCTAAATACACATTTCATACAATACTTCACATCAAAACTACTTCTTATATCCTAGATCTGGAGATCTACTCCATTGTGAAGGATTTATAAATAAGAGATAAGAAATTAAGCATCCTACAATCTAAAACACAAGATACAGAAGAGAGGAATACTTATCTATATGTCATCGGTCTTCTTGCTTGCAATTCTTGCTCTAGAGGTGGACAGATAATGTGGATCGACAAAGATGGAAGGGTTTTCTCCTAAGGGGAGAATCCTTTCCCAAGGAGATAGATGAAGTTCCAAACCCAAGATGAGTAAAAATGGGAGAAAATTTCCTTTTATAGCACTAGGCACGACCCCTACTTGGGACATGTCATGGCATGAATGGGCTCGGGAAAGGAGGTATAGCCGTGTGATTTCACACGTCCATGTGTCAGGCCATGTCTCACTTGTAGAGATTTTTATCAAATCTTAACATTGTTTTCTTGAGTTGATGTCTTAGGAAAAGTTGTAGATATAGAAGTTTCTACATTTTGGTATTGTAAATAGCCCAAAATCCAACCAAGCAGAAAGTAATGACCATTTTACTTTTGATGTATAGTGCAAAAAATATAGAATTTAACATGGCCATGCCTCAATGCTGGATCCTTTTATCACATCTAAACATGGCCTGAAAAAAAGTTATAGATCTTGAAGTTATCTATATTTTGTATCTAGAATAGCCTGTAATTCCAACTGACCAAAAAGTTATAGCCACTTTACTTTTGGTCTACAATGCTGAAAAAGATGCGGTCGTGTATAAAAGACACAACCATATTTACGAAATAATCTTATAGAATTTTTTTGAGAATTTTTAAAATTTTTTTGAGATTTAAATGGAGTCTGCATGACACATTTAAAGGGATGGATCGATTAAGATTAGTGAAAGTCTGTTTGGATATCCTATTTGAGATAGGAGTTGATTGGATTATTAAACCTAAGTTTTATACTTAAACCTACATTTTATACTTAAACCTAGGTTTTATTCTATTTCTTTTCCTTCTCCGCCGAATCCCTAAATTCCCAAACCCTTCTCCTTCGTGTCAGCACCACCACCACCTCTCGGTCGATCGTCGGCCAATGCCCTTCACGTGAGGTTGGGCCGGCAATGCTGACTCCTCATGCTGACCCTCAGAAGCATCATCTAGCAGGCTAGACATGATCCATTCTTTGCCACCCTCTCTTCTTCCTCCCGATCGCTCTCTCTCCCCATCGCGTGACTGCTGACTCGCATCGCCTCGATCTGCCATCGTCGTCTTCCTCTCGTGCCGTCGAAGTGCCCTTCACTGACATCGCAGCCACTACTATTGTGGAAGGCGTTGCCATCGATATTTGCAAGAGCCACAAATCTCCTAGCAGCTGCCCTCTTTATGCTTTCTCGTCGCCGTAGCAAGCAAGTCTTCTTCCGATCTAGTTGCTAGTTGAGGAACCATTGCCAATCGCCCTTAGACTGTGCTAGGCTCAGCAATCCATTGCTTCTCTCCTTACTTGTGGCTATAACTGATCCAGGGGTAAGGTGCGGCCCGCTCAGCAGAAAGGTCAATGACATAGTGGAGGTCAAAGTCAAGCTAGTCAATGCTCCTAGTATTATCGTCCGGCTGGGCAACCCCCTTTTCTCGACTGGGAGGAAGAATCGCCGAGCCTACATGAAGCAGATGATTAGTATAGCTCGTTCATGCATCGAGCTTTTGGGGCTCAAACAAATAATGTATGCGCCGAGTGGCCAACCTGTTTAGACTCACATCGGCAAAACAGTAATGACCAAGCAATCTACATGCAGACACAGCCCCTCTGCCCAGCATAACAACAGAGCTTAGACAAAGGGATGTTGGCCGATCGGCCTCTCCACTCGGCCAAGGGGCCAGACCACCTGAACGACCAAGGGCTAGTCGAGCGGCCATCCCACTCGTCCCACTAACATACAAAAGGAGGATCAGCCGATATCCTCGTGGGATCTCGCGCCACCGACAGACGACATGATTTACGACATGGATAGGCAGAGGATCGTATGACGGAATCTTCCATTATCTTGTCATAGATATGCTCAAGTCGTTAAGGTATGATGTCAGGGATATTTTTCTAACACGTCTTTTCAGGGTATGCTTTGAGAAGCGTGCGCGCCTCGAGATGCATGCACATGCTCCCCAGAAGTCCTATATAAGAACCCACAAGCTTCGACGGAGGTATACATAATCCTCACTATAGCACTGTTATTTTGCTACTCTCATTCCTCATCCTTGTTTCCTTATTTCCACTTCACCGAAGCCTTACTTGAGCGTCAGAGGGCCAACGTCGGGGAACCCCTCCCTGGCCCAACACTAACGTTTTGTGGTTGCAGGTGTACGTCATTCAGAGTCTACGCCCAGTCAACGTGAGCGCCACATCCCCAGCCTCCACCGCCTCGACTCTGGGACAGGATCAGTGACCATTCCAGAGAGTTATTGCTAGAGTCCCTATGACCACGAAGGGTAGCGGCTGCTGCCCCTATTGCATGTACCATCACCAACGACCTAAACCCGACTCAACTATTCCACTAATTATTGTGGGAGGAGGATGACAGAGAAGAAGAAGTTTGGGTAACAAAATCTCCTTTTCTCCCATGGCTTGGCTCTTTCAATTAACATGGAAATTTATCTCTGTGGATGAGAATGAAACAGTTATCTAATTTAGTATGGAGTTGATAGCCTTGTCCTATCATTATTTTTCCAACTCTAAAGATCTGACCATCTTCTCCGGCTGTGCACTAACACCAACTGTGCGCCACTGGTGACCACAACGTATCTTGATGAGTTTTAGATGATGAAACATGGCGTAATTCCTAATGTAGTTAGAGTATGGAATGGATTAGAGTTAGCTTAGGGTTAAACCTAATCTAATTACATGAATGAATTAGATTTGGGTTAATAACATGATTAGAACCCTAACCTAATTAATTGGATGAATTATCATGTGATTAGCTTAATTAGACTTAATTGATAAACAAGTTCAAATAGGATTACCCTAACTAGATTTAGAGATTTGATTTAGCTATTTATTTCTTATATAATTAGCTAAATAACTTATGATGATACAATACTCTGGTAGAGACGAGCGTCTCGTCGTGGAGAGTTATCTGACACGAGCTACTGATAAACCTAAATTTTGTTATGAAATGGGTATCAAAAGAATTAAGTAACCGAATTCATTCTACACTAATGTAGCATAGAGATGACTCTGGTAGTCTCCCAATGAATGTAACAATGATGGTTTCTTAGGATTGCTTTGTTATTGCTTTTGGATTTTTGATAAGAAATTGGGTTTTTGGATTTCGTTGAATTCTTAATTGGACAAATGAAAAGTAAAGCAATTAATGAAACTAAACCTAATGCAATAAAAGACAATCCTATCGATTTATCAATCATGAATTCACAACATATCGTCACTCTATGCTTTGCATTACATCATTAACAAATCCAAACAGATTAGAAACTAAACAAGAGAAAACTAGAACAAGACAAGAACAAAAGATCGGATACTCAATGGATCAAACCACCATTTGTCAGATAGTAGAAGATCTACTCAGATTCGTGCAAACGAGCAGATAAGAAACAAATAGTATTAAACAAGAACAAAACCTAATCATATTCAGTCAATTACTGAAACAGAAATTCGAATTCAGATGAATAGGGATGAATTCAACTCAAGAACAACTTGCAAAACAACTTCAGATCTATACATAGAGATTCAATAAACATTTAGTAGAAACAAAGAAAGGAAATAGATCTAAAAATTCAGCTAGCTCCAGCAATGTAGATCTATGAAATCAAATGAATACAGATCTTAAAACTAAACTAGAAACAGAGTAAATCAAAATTTGGTAATGGAATTTGGAAGAAGTGATGAACCAAGTTGAGCTGGAGCATTCCCAAGCATTCACTGGATTGGACGAAGATTTTCGAACCTTACAGTTGGTGAAGAACCAAACCAATTAGATGATCTCTAGATATGGTGAATGCAGCTAGAAATGGTGTAAAAATCAGAGGGGAAAACAAAAGCAAACACTCCTGCCCCTTCAGATGGTTGTAGAGCTTCGAGGAAGGAAGATCTCCGGCTGGAAAACAAGGTATTCAGCTCAAACCGTCGAACTTGCCTTGCTTCTCTGTTCTTGTTCTTCCTCTCAGAATCACGGCAGGAAATGGAAATTAGATGGTTGAAGTGGCATCACTGGCTCAAAGATGGAAGATCACTGGAGGAAGGGAAATGCCCTTGACCTCGCTTGCTCATCGACGGTGGATGGAAGGATCAAGATCACCTCTCCTCTGCCTCGCATGATCGCGCCTCGCCTGTGGAGAATTGATGAAGGAACACTTTAGCTTCCCATGTGATTTAAATCAGATCTCAAATCTATGATGGATAATTGTGATTTTTTCGCCTCTGATCCAACGGTGAGATTTGATCTAAATTTGATCCAAAGGTTCAAATCTTCATCAAGGGACTTGATCTATTCTCTCCTAGCTCAGATGGACGAGATCTTCAATGGATGGTTTAGATTGCTCTTGATCTTGATGGATGGTTCAGATGGCTCCAAAGCTTGATCTCCTTGTTTAGTCTTAGATTTGATCCCAAATTTGGTTTGATCTGATCAAGTCAATACCCCTTTGATCCTACAAAGATCATATTTGAATATTAGCATCAAATATCGTAATAATAAGATAGTTTTCAATTAAGTCCAAGAATAAATGTAATTCATGAAATGTGATGTAAGTATGAGTTTAGCCTATGAGAAGATTATAAAACAATGCATTTATGAATCAAAATATTGTAGTAAAATCATGGTTATCAGCTACATTTAAGGCGGGCATTTCTTGACTTATTTCTTTAGATCTTTGACCTTAGTGCATGATTTATTTTATTGATTTGATAGTACTTATTTGCTTACCTTGATGACTCTACTCTTGATCAATTCTTGAGATTAATACTTATTTTGCTTGCCCATATGTTTAGTCTATTTGATATCTATGCAGTTTTCTTTGTTTTCATGCATCTATTGTATGAGTATTACCGTAGTATAGTTACATATTTATGTTCGAACATTTACACCATATGGTGATGCACTTATATAAGTGCATATATATTAACGAGACTATATCTACTTATACAAGATAGATATCTTACCCTAGCAGAGTGATAAAGTATTCAATGGGGTTATCTCCTTTGGACTGACCTCCATGACTACTTGATTTTGAATTTGTTAGTTTATGGTATTAATGATGATGCAAGAGAGTTAGATGAGATATTATATAGGTTGACTAGTATTTTGGGGATGTGATTGTTTGTGATAGGCACATGCCTATACATTAGTAAGATCATACCGTACCATAGGATATCGAGTATCCTATTAGACCTTTGGTTGTTATGTAGGCTTATGCTTATATATTAGTAAGATTATACATATCGAGTATCCTACTAGACCTTTGCTTCTTTTGTAGGCTCATGCCTATATATTAGTAAGATGATATCATAGTGTAGGATATCGAGTATCCTACTAGACCTTTGATTGATATATAGTCTCATGCCTATACGCTAGCAGGATTAGACTATAGGGTTGTTAGAGCGTATACTAAAAGTCTAACTTTTTGTATAAATATTTAAGAATCACATTGGTCAAAGTATCTACATTTACTATTAAGTGTAGTTGTTCAATTAATTTATATTGTAGATAACATCGTGTGTGGTGTCACACACAGAAGATCGTGTTATCGGTTCTTTGAAAATTATAAACAGTAGCTCACGACTAAGATGGAAAGGAACAAACCATTGGAATAGTCGTAGTATAATTAGGTATTAGTTTATCTTCACTAATAAATTACACTAAGTACACTCCAAGTTTATTTAGTAGGACCATTAAAGGTAAGTTCTTTTTATACTGATTTAATAAAAGAACAAGACCTTAGTTATTATGGAAGTGTGTGCTCTTAATCCTAATATAATAATAAGCACATATATTTAGTATTTATTTCTTTGACTTATCAATGGGTGAGATTTAGCTCAATAAATCAATAGGCCCGATAAGTTGGGAAATGATATTACTTATAGTGTGTGTTGTTGATTATAGAAGGAAACTATGTCCTAGTCATCTAAGTTGAGAATGTCCCCAAGAGGAGCTCATAAGGATTGTCATGTTAAACCCTGCAGGTGGACTTAGTCCGACATGACGATAAGGTTGAGTGGTATTACTCTTGGACTAAGATATTAATTAAGTGAGTTGTCAGTAACTCATTTAATTAATGGACATTTGACATCTTAAACACAGGGAGACTAACATACTCATAATCAGAAGGAGCCCAAAACATAATTTGGAATTGGTGCGGTAGTTCAATAATAATTCTTTAGTGGTATGAATTATTATTGATGAAATTAATTTGAGTGTTCGGGGTGAACACGTGAAGCTTAATTTCATTGGGAGACCAAAACCAATTCCTCCTCTCGGTCCCTATCGTAGCCTCTTGTATATAGAGATTTATACCCACCCATACCCACCTTAAGGTGGCCGACCAAGCCTAGCTTGGAGCCCAAGCTAGGGCCGGCCAAACCAAGGTGTGAGGTGGCTAGCCCTAGCTTGAGTCCAACCTTGGTGTGGCCGACCATAATTAATTAAAAATATTTTATTTTTAAAATTTTTTCTTATGTGGATTCCATGGTTTTAAAAGAGAGTTTAAAATTTAAATCTTTCCTTTTATAACTTTCTACAAAAGATTAAGAAAAGATTTGATATCTTTCCTTATTTGTATATTGATAGGAAGATTTTAATTTTCCTTTTTTGTATCCATGTTCATGGTTTTAAAAGAGAGTTTAAAATTTAAATCTTTCCTTTTATAGCTTTCTATAAAGGATTAAGAAAAGATTTGATATCTTTCCTTATTTGTAGATTGATAGGAAGATTTTAATTTTGATAAAACTTTCCTTTTTTGTAGCCATGTTCATGATTTTAAAAGAGAGTTTTAAAATTAAATATTTTCTTTTATAAGTTTCTACAAAAGATTAAGAAAAGATTTGATATCTTTCCTTATTTGTAGATTGAAAGGAGATTTTAATTTTAGAGAAAACTTTCCTTTTTGGAAATCATCCACATGTTTAAAAGAAAGATTTTAATTTATAAAATTTCCTTTTATAACCAACCATGAAGGGAAAAATTATTAGAGAAATTTTTAATAAATTTCTGGAAACAAATTAGGAAGTTTTAATTCTTGTGTAAATTAAACTTTCCTTGATTGGAGCTAATAGGTGGCCGACCATGTTAATAATGAAAAGGAAATTATTTTTTTTAATTAAATAAATTTTCCTTTTCATGGCAAAGGAATTAAGGAAGTTTTTATTTAAATTTCCTTATTTGCCAAGACCAAAGATTATAAAAGAGGGGTAGAGGTGCCTTCATGGAGAACAACTCTATTCTTTTCTCTCTCCCTCTCTTCCTTGGTGGCCGGCTATTGATTGCAAGCTCTTCTCCCTTTCTCTTCCTCCTTTTCGCCGGCGACATCAACACAAGAAGGAGTCTTTGGTGGCCGGTTCTAGCTAAGAGAAGAAGGAGAGAAAGGAGGCTTTATTTCTAGCATCTCTTGGAGCTTGATGGTGGTGGTCGGACCTCTACATCTATTGGAGACTTAATGGTGGCTAAAACTTTCTTGGAGTAAAAGGGCTTGGGTGGTTCTCATCTCGGTAGATCGTTGCCCACACAACGTCCGGGATAAGAAGAGGAATACGATAGAAGATTAAGAGGTCGTTGTATACAAAGAAAGGTATAACTAGTAATTATTTTCCGCATCATGCTAGTTTTTATTTTCTTTGTATGAATTTCAAACACAAGAGGCATTAGATTCTAGTTTTTTGAATTTGTTATTCGAGTTTGTGTTTTTATTTTTTGAATTTGTGGTTCGATTGTTCCTTTTGGTTAAACCTAGAGTTATATAAGGAAATTAAATATTAGCTTTCCTTAAAAGGCTTTGTCTAGGTAGTGGTGGTTGCTCCCATATCCAAGAAAGTCTAGTGCCTCGCCATGTTTAACCTGGAAGCTAATTTTAAAAATTAATATTTAATTGAATTTATAACATAGGTGGATTTGGATCAATAGTGTTAAGTTCCACTTGTGATCTAAGTCTAAACCATTAAGAACAGATAAGTTAAATTTGGAATCAATAATGTTATGTTCCGTTTGCGATTCCTAATTTAACTTCTAAAGAACACAATAGGTTGTTTAGGAAAGGTTCGACACCTGTACAAAATTTTTATACAGTGGAACCGGTACGATTTTCCTAGGACCAACCAACAAGGGTAGCTTGAAAGCATTATCCTTGGATAAATTATTACAGCTTATTTTGTTGTTATGACTTGGTATATGTATATACCCTGTTTGCCTATGGGACCATCTGTGGTAGAATATTCTCTCACAGATAGTAGCCACAGGACCATCCGTGGTAGAGTTTTCCGCAGTTAGTGGTTGAGAAGTTAGATAGCTATCTTATCTTTTCTGCCCACAAGACCATCCGTGATAGAGTATTCGCCCATAGACAGTGACTATTTGTATACTTTGACTGCCTATGAGATCATTCGTGATCGTATATTATTGCGCTAGTCATGACTGGTTATATGCTTGCTATATGATAGTTATGTATTTGTTCATACAAGTTTGAATGTATAGTATGTACTCTCAGGCTATTGGTTATATCTGGTTGAGCAGGTTAGTAGAGTATTTTATTGTTGGTTATCTATTTGGTTAGCAGAGGACTATATCAGTGCTCTTACTTTTATAGTAAGTATTTTATCTAAGACTGTATTCTTTGATCTCTTTATACTATATTGATCATGCACTATCTATCTTATACGCACTCAGTGTTTTGTACTCACTATCCCTTTTACTATTTTCTTCTCCCCGGATAGCAGATAGAGGATTTATGGAGCCGCTTAGAAGTTCTGTCCGTCAATCCCATGTCACATCAGGATTTTCTGCTTTATTTTTTTCTATTGTGTTTACTTGCATTTTACCATTGGATTTGTTAACATAATAATTAGTCTTATGGTGTATTTTGATCTTGGTTATGATATGTGTTGTATTTAAGCTGTGTCATCACGCATATAGTCATTTTATGGTTTATGTAGTTATCTTATGCCTTTCGTTGTATTTGTTTCTAGTTGTGTGGACTGTAGTTATTATATTTGTATAGCCTTGTGGTAATATATCCAAGTTTCATATATTGTTATAATGGGAGAAATATTGTCCATTTGTCGGCCAGCCATACCCCCGGCATGACATTATAGGTATGGATATGTGAGCACATTATTATTTTTAATGCATACCAGCCTAAGCTATTTCCTAGATTGTTGAGGTGGACATGGTCTGACTCTCACATTAGTACAGTTAAAAGGTTCATAGACAGTCTAACTCTCGAGGAAATAATTGTTGACCTTATTCCATCAGAGTCAGGGCTATTCTAGTGCCACACCATTCTCCATCACCTCAACAATCTAAGTTTGAGATTAGAGGAGTAGTAGTCTAGTCCCAAGAATTTATTGTACAGTAGCCCAATAAGGTAGAATGCAGTGAGTGCAAGTAAAAGCAATGAGATAATGACAATTTTTGTCAAGTGCTACTACAAAATCTTATGCCACCATATTATTTAAAGACCTAGAGATCTCTAAAAAGGAAACCTAAATTCAAGATCTACTTCAAAGTGTGGAGGATGTTAAATTAGAAATGGCTTAGGCCTTAAGTGAAAGGGACAACACTATAAATCAGTAACAAGTAGAAATTGCAAAAACTACGAGTTTGTTACTTAAAAGGAAATCATTCATTGCTGAGAAGGATACTCAGCTCAGAAAAAAGAGCTCTAAAAATTGTTGGCTATGAGTATGCATTATCTCACCTTCGACGGAGATACGAACTGCAAGGAGATGTCTAGGCAAGAATTATAGGCTCCCCAGTAATGCAACAAGTCAGTACATCAACACCCTCAGCTCTTCCCTACACTAAGAGAAAGTCTGTGGCATGTAAAAAGGTTGGGCCTCCAAGACCAACTAAACTAATGAAGGTGGATTATAAAAGAATTGAATGCAATGCACCTACTGAGCCGGAAGAGGAGAGTGTTAAGGGAGAAGAAGGGGCTGAGGAGCCTTCGAGTCAACGAGGTGTAGCTGTAGAGCTTGGTCATGGCAAAGGCAAGGAGATTGTAAAGGCATCATCCATGAACACTATTGAAGAATTTGATAAGATGAAGAATAAGATTATCAAGGTAATCTATGAAAAAATACATGGTTACTCTATTTATCTAATATAGTATTATAGTGCACTTGCAAATGCAAAATTATCGTATAACATTGTGGATGATACACCTATACATGCAGCAAGTCTATAAACATTTTGGGTAAGACTTGAATCTTGAGATTGCTGAAACTATGTAGATGTTTACAAAAATAAGGTGAGATCACTATGATTACACGTTAATTATGTAAATACCCAAATATTTGTTCTTATACCTGGTACGCCTACAATGCAATTCGGAGAGTTGTGATTTCTATTTATTGTTGCAGTCACACAAAGCATCCAGTCTAGTTAAATGACTCAATCCATCTTTACTTGTTTGCATTTTCACAAATTTTAGATTAGAATGTATTCAGTGATGGGGAATGCTTGATGACATATTTTGTTGCCTTCGTTGATGAGTGGAAGCTCGAGAAGCTTTTCCATCCATATTCCATCCGGGCAGATTCCTATAGGTTTATTGAACCCATGAGTTTGATATGACAAAATTAGTTGTGTAGTTTGCACTGACAATCTCATTTACACAGGGTATGTTTGGAATAATGTAAGAACTCTCTTTTTATCTAACAATTCATTCCCATGGAAAAGAACAAGTAATAAGATACATATTTTGTCTAATAAACAAGGAGGAACATCATTAGCACCTATTTGTGTATAATTCAGAGCTGCATGTGATGGTACACTATAATTCCCTTATGAAGAGTATACTATACACTGACCAATTTCAAGAAACTGTAAGTGGTTATGACTTGTAGCTTATAATTTAGTTGGAGCAAATTGGTTTGTTAACATAATTTATTGTATTGGTTGTAGTATAAATTCTTTAAGAAATTGGACATTTCATATTATGATAATTGGCAACCAAGACTAAGGAAAAATTGTGAAAATAAAAATATTTGAAGACTTGTTCAAACAAGGCACCGAAGGAAAGCACCTAGTAAGTCAGAACAATAAGTCAATTACGAAAATAATATGTGTTCCCGTCCGGAATCTGAGTCAAACAAAGACCGGCTACGTTGTCATGGGCGTTGACGAAAGGTGACTAAGATCCTTTGCTGGTACAGTACTTCAAGGGAAGGTTCACATGGGTTGCTGACAAGGGGTGGTGATGGGGATGCCGAAGCGCGAGTTCCCTGTGCATACTCTGACAAGCACACGGACGTTAGAGACCCAGAACCAGGGAAAAAGTCCCTAGAGCAGGTCCTCCGATGCTCAAGTCAGGTACTTTTTTTCCAGAAGAAACGAAAGAAAGCCGGAAAGAAAGTAGAGGATAGGTATGAAAAGACGAGTGAGCATACCTGCGCAAGGGAGAGAACGTCGCTTTTTATATGACAATACATACCTTCTATAGATTGACCCCCTGTTAGAGGATGTTGGGTGTCAGGGCCTGTCGAGTGGTGGAGGACACGTGACCTTCGTCTATAGATTGGAGGAAGGTTCTTACTCGTAGATGGTCCCAACCACTAGAATATTCCCTGACATACAGTAGATATGTTCTGACAGGTAGCTACAATTCCCTGAACTATTGTCATGTAGTGCCTTTTATCCCGCCCGTGTGTGATGGAAACAACCATGGTTGATCCGTTGAGTGCTGATGAACAGACTGGTCGGGCACCTTCTGCCGGCCTTTATGATTCCAACCCCACCAAGAGTGATAAGTTTGCTCATGTATGCCAACCTGACAACCCCTGATCGGTAAATCCAGGCCGGGTTTGGTCCTGACCACGTCCCCTGTCGCAGATCTATTTTCCCGATCGGTAGATCCTGTACTGGATGTATACACCGAATGACCTCGTGTGGGCCCCTTCCATATATCGACTGTCATATTTCCTTATCTTTTGACTGCCACATACCCTTGACTTATGACTGCCATGCCCCCTTGACTTCTGGCTGCCACGTACCCTTTACTTATGGCTGCCACGCCCCCTTGACTTCTCACTGCCATGTCTCCTAGACTTCTGACTGCCACGTCCCCTTTGATGGATCGAAAGCGCTAGAGGGGGGGGGGGTGAATAGCGCTCGTGGCTATTTCGTTTTTCGAAATCTCAGAAGCGTAAGAACTTGAGTAATGCAGCGGAATAAAAACAGACACAGAGAACACAGAGAATTTACTTCGTTCGGAGCCTGTGACGATTCCTACTCGAAGGGCCGCGATCCTTGATCGCTTTCGGTGGGCAACAACTATAAGTTCGTTAAGAGTATTACAAACTAATTACAATTCAAAGCTGTAAAAAGATTATACCGACAACAAAAAGATTAAATCCGAAGCTCCGGGTTGTCGGGGTGTCGTTGCAGCACTTCTGGATTGAGTCGTTAGCAGCTTGTCGCAAGGAGATTGCTTAGATGATTGTTGTTTTTGAAGCTGCACCTCAACCTTCCTTTTATATGAGGCTCCGGGCGCCTGGGACCTTTCTGGGCGCCTGGAGTGTGACGTGGCCAGCCAACCAGGTTGCTCCATGTGGCGAAGTCGCGCAGGGGATAAACTTTGGTCCCGGGCGCCCGGACCTCCGGGCGCCCGGATCCATCCCGGGCGCCCGGACCACCTTTTGCCAGCAGGTTCCTCACCTGCAACACAAGGTTAGTCCGAGCAAATACCCTGCAAAACAGTGTTAGAATCTGATAAAACATAGAAACGAATAATTAACAGTCTTCGGACTGTCTGAGTCTAACTTCGGATTTCCGACCGGAAATCCTAGGTCGACCCGACGCCTACTGTTCCCTCTACGGGGAACGCGTCCTCACCTACTCCCCTAAGGAGAGATTACCTGATGCCAGTTCGGTCCTCCAGACCGACTGGACTTTCCGCCTAGGGTTACCACCCCCTAGGACCTAAGGTTACCGCCCCTTAGGGTTTTCCTCCACCTACGGTTACCGCCTCCTAGGACCTAAGGTTACCGCCCCTTAGGGTTTTCCTCCACCTAGGGTTACCACCCCCTAGGACCTAAGGTTTCCGCCCCTTAGGGTTTTTCACCTGCTTTACCGCAGCTAGGACTTTCCTGAAGCACTCATTCAAACATGTTAGATCACACACTGACTTAACTTTGAATCCTTTGCCATTATCAAAACTAAGGTTCGATCGTCGGATGCTTCCTGCACCAACAATCTCCCCCTTTTTGATAATGGCAACCGAAATTCAATGTTAAGTAAAAAAATATGCAGTTATATATAAGCACAAGAAACAAGATAAGCGTGATGGCAAGATAAGCATAAACATAGCTCCCCCTTAATACAAGCTCCCTTTAAGATATTTTCTTTGAATTTCTCTACTCTTTCTTTGATTTTGAATTATTTTTATTTCTTTCTTTGAATTTCTCTACTCTCCCCCTTTGCCATATGTCAAAAAATGAGCTGGTTTTAAAAAACTTAATTTTTCAAGACAGAAATTAGCAGACAAATGTTTTATTCAGGCAAGGAGCAAGTGAAATGCAACAATATTTTTCAACTTCAGAAGTTTTCAAACAAAAAGTTTTCACAGGTTTTAAAGAAAATTTCCAGGGAAGATTTTCAAACTTAAAAAATTTTCAAAAAAAATTTTCAACTTTAGTATTTTTGAAAATGGTTTCAGTTTAAATAACTTAAAAAAATTTCAGAATAGAGGACACTTGAAAATTTGGAGAAAGTTTTTAAATTGCTTTTGAAATGAATTTCAAGAATACTTAAGGCAAAGGAGAAGCGATAGCCTTATTTTAAATAGCTTGTCATTTTGTTTTAGTAAGGTATCAGAGCCCTAAAGTCCAAGCATGAGTAAAGATTTGTTTTGATCAGGTATCAGATCTCTTAAGTACAGACATGCTTAAACTTTAATATTGCCTCTAGAGAACATCTTTCCAATTAGCTAAGTTTAGAAAATAATTTAACTAAGTTTAGTTAGAGAAAACTTAATTAAGTACTTAGCTTTGAAAACATTTAGCTTATAGAGGAGTTATAATTTTAAGGTTAGGTCATAAATAATTTTAATTTTAAAGCTAAAAAATAGCTTGAATTTTCGAAGATATGCCGAAAATAGTTTTTAATTTTCAGGTCAAGTCAAAATTTTTAAAGAAAAACTAATTTTAAAACCGACTCAAAATCACTCCCCCTTAATTAATGCCTTAATAAATTTTTGAGTTCAGGAGTTCAAGCATGAGAGGTTAAAAAATTATTTTCCTAATTTTCCATCTCACTCATTCTAGATTAACAAGCATGTTTAGCATATGAGTGAGTGTGAGACGGAGTTTAATTTACAACATTGAAAATATCAGTTAGAATTCCAAATAGGTGACCATTATTTTGAAGATTTAAAAATTAATTGAGTTTAGAATTTCAAAGAATTTAATAACTTCTGAAAAGGGGTTTGAAATTTATTTTTCAGAGGATATTTCAAATGATTTTTCAAATAATTTTTGAAATAATTTTGAAATTAATTTTTTTAAGGGATTTTTCAAATGATTTTTCAAAAGATTTTGAAATGATCATTTTTCAAATTAAGTTTTAAAATAATTTTGAAATGATTAAGTTTTGAAATTAAGTTTTAAAATAATTTTAAAATGATTTTGAAAAGTTTTTTCAAGTAATTTTTAAAAGAATTTTGAAATTAAGTTTTAAATATTTTGAACTGATTTTGAAAAGATTTTTCAAGAACTTTTTAAAAGAAATTTTAAAAGATTTTGAACTGATTTTGAAAAGATTTTTCAAGTAATTTTTAAAAGAATTTTTAAAAGATTTTGAACTGATTTTGAAGAGATTTTTCAAATAATTTTGAAATAAAGTTTTAAAAGATTTTGAACTGATTTTGGAGAGATTTTTCAAATAATTTTGAAGTGAAGTTTTTAAAGGTTTTGAACTGATTTTGAAGAGATTTTTCAAATAATTTTAAAATGAAGTTTTAAAAATTTTGAACTGATTTTGAAGAGATTTTTCAAATAATTTTGAAATGAAGTTTTAAAAGGTTTTGAACTGATTTTGAAGAGATTTTTCAAATAATTATTTAGTTGAATTAACTAGTCATCTCACTCGATCTAAATTTTCAATCAGGGAACCCTATAATTGTTGTGAGATGAATTATGATTGAATTTAAGGGTCTGGTTTAACTTTATGTTAGATTCAGGTTTAGCTTTGGGTTAAACAAGTAAGCATTCTTTGGATAAACTTCTGGGCTATGGTGAGTCACAAGGTACTCATTAAAGTAATCATGCCTTCGAGGTTTCCCAAATTGTCCTACCCATTGAGCTTAATACTAAACCTTGGTCTAACTAGTTAGGATCCATTTAAGGGTAGCTTCGGTCAGTTCCACTTGGCCAAATGCACCAGGTCGAAGCCATATCTTCCTAGACATGCGATGCCCAAGCTTCCCTAACGTACTATCATCCAAAAACTTTACCAGTACTGTGGGTCAAGTTAAACCTAGCCCATTTTGATCTAACCTTAATTACCCTGCCGGGTAATCTACTCTTGTTTTACCCATTTCAAGTAGATTAGGTTTAGTTATCCTGTCGGGTAGTTCAGTTGGGGGTGTCAGCGAGTCTGGATCCTCCATCTATTTTTATTTAACTTAAGTTGAAATTTACTTTTAATTTGAATTAATTTTGAATTGAATTTTGAATTTAATTTAATTTTAAATTTTTAATTGAATTTTGAATTTTTAATTTAATTTTGAATTTTGAATTTAATCTTGAATTTAATTTTGAATTTAATTTGAATATTGAATTTAGAATTTAGAATTTTTAGTTTTGAGTTTTTAGATTAATTTTGAATTTTTATTGTTTTAGCTTCCCCTGGATCATAGCCTCGATAAGGTTTATTGAGGTAATGTATTTGATCCTTAGGAACCCAATAATGTCCAAGTCCAACTTGATTGATCAGGTTGGACTTGGCAACCCATGCTTGGACCACTTTTCTATTTGGTTTGTTTATTAAGGATAGGTAAGATTTATATTTCTTTTTATATCCTAGTCCAGTTCGATTGTAGATTACCCTTTGTGTTCCAAGAGTCAAGTCAAGATTCTTGGATCCTAAGGAAAATCGTTCTAGGGTAGTTTTTAAATCCTTTACCTGGCTTTTCAGATTGGAATTCTCTTCCTCAAGTTTTTGAACTTGAGTTGAGGTTCCAGTCTGAACTTGATCAGTTAAGGATTCGTTGTTTGGCGTTTCTTTAAGGAGTGTTACCTCCTTTAGAAGCGATTTGATTCGAATCTTGGACTTAGCTACTTTATGCATTAAATAATTAATTAAACTATATAAACGATTTATACTTACAGAGGGGTTCGGCCCTTCGGAAACGGATTCGGATCCGTGGCTTCTCTCGGACTCGGCTTCCGATTCGTCCTCACTTCCGGATCCGTTTGTGAAGTCCCGGGCTGTCAAGGCAAGAAAGTTCGTCTGTTCTTGTTCTTCGTCGTCGGATTCCTCGGAAGAAGACTCGTTCCATGTTGCCTTCAATGCCTTCTTTCTTTTGGGTTTCTTTGAATCCTTCTGGTTCGGGCAATTTGCTTTGATGTGACCCTTCTGATTGCATCCGTAGCAGGTCACTTCGAATTTAACCTTCGAGCTTGGTTGGGCTTCTTTAGACTGGATGGCCTTTCTGAGATCCTTCTTGTTGAAGCCCTTCTTTTTGCAGAGCTTCTTAACTAAGTTGACTATCTCGGTTGTAAGTTCATCGTCGTCTTCTGAATCTGGTTTTTCTTCTGACTCAGGTTCGGTTCTCCGCTTGATTCTTGATTCGCGCGATCTCCCTGTTCCTGCAACCAAAGCCAACCCTTTCTCGGTCGGGCGTGCATTAGTCTGTTCGTGAAGTTCAAATTCTGCAAACAGTTCATCTAATTTAATTGTAGATAAATCCTTGGAGACCTTGTAGGCATCTACCATGAATGCCCACAAGGTGTTCCTTGGGAAAGCGTTTAGAGAGTACCTTATGATGTCCCGGTTGTCTACCTTCTGTCCGATCACATGAAGACCATTGAGCAGATCTTGAATCTGGGCATGGAGTTGTGCAGCTGTTTCACCTTCCTGCAATTTGATGTTAAATAATTTATTAAAAATTAGATCTCTTTTACTTACCTTGGTGTCGGATGTCCCTTCGTGAAGTTCAATTAGTTTCTCCCACAACTCTTTGGCACTGTTGAAGGGGCCGACGCGGTTGAGTTCTTCGTTTGATAGCCCACACTGGAGGGTGCAGGTTGCTTTGGCATTAGCTTCCACTTTCTTGATTAAGGATGTGTCCCAGTCCTCATACGGTAGTGGCTTGCCGGCGCTGTCAGATGGTAGTTGGAATCCGGTTTTAACAATCATCCAGACTTCGAAATGAGTCTGGAGATATGCCTCCATCTGACCTTTCCAATACCCAAAGTCGTCTCCGGTGAATAGCGGAGGGCGGGCAGTACTGTAGCATTCTTGAAGGGCCATTTCAGTTTTACCTAAAGCGGAAAAACAAAAAGGAAATGTCCCAGGACTTGGTCCTGGCTTAGTAGTGCGGTAAGAAAAAAAAATGGACCACGAACTCGGGCGGTGTTGCACCAATTCCGAGAGAAAAAAACCGATTCGAGCGAAAAAGACTTAGAATTTAGCTATGAGGCTAAATTCTAATCGACTCCGAAAATAAAAAATACCATGAAAAATTATTTTGAATGGTGGTTGCACCAATGCAAAATGACCCCGCTCTGATACCAATTGATGGAGCGAAAGCGCTAGAGGGGGGTGAATAGCGCTCGTGGCTATTTCATTTTTCGAAATCTCGGAAGCGTAAGAACTTGAGTAATGCAGCGGAATAAAAACAGACACAGAGAACACGGAGAATTTACTTCGTTCGGAGCCTGTGATGACTCCTACTCGAAGGCCCGCGATCCTTGATCGCTTTCGGTGGGCAACAACTATAAGTTCGTTAAGAGTATTACAAACTAATTACAATTCAAAGCTGTAAAAGGATTATACCGACAACAAAAAGATTAAATCCGAAGCTCCGGGTTGTCGGGGTGTCGTTGCAGCACTTCTGGATTGAGTCGTTAGCAGCTTGTCGCAAGGAGAGCTTAGATGATTGTTGTTTTTGAAGCTGCACCTCAACCCTCCTTTTATATGAGGCTCCGGGCGCTTGGGACCTTTCCGGGCGCCTGGAGTGTGACGTGGCCAGGCAACCAGGTTGCTCCATGTGGCGAAGTCGCGCAGGGGATAAACTTTGGTCCCGGGCGCCCGGACCTCCGGGCGCTCGGACCACCTTTTTCCAGCAGGTTCCTCACCTGCAACACAAGGTTAGTCCGAACAAATACCCTGCAAAACAGTGTTAGAATCTGATAAAACATAGTAACGAAAAATTAACAGTCTTCGGACTGTCTGAGTCTGACTTCGGATTTCCGACCGGAAATCCTAGGTTGACCCGACGCCTACTGTTCCCTCTACGGGGAACGCGTCCTCACCTACTCCCCTCAGGAGAGATTACCTGATGCCAATCCGGTCCTCCAGACCGACTGGACTTTCCGCCTAGAGTTACCACCCCCTAGGACCTAAGGTTACCGCCCCTTAGGGTTTTCCTCCACCTAGGGTTACCGCCCCCTAGGAGCTAAGGTTACCGCCCCTTAGGGTTTTCCTCCACCTAGGGTTACCGCCCCCTAGGACCTAAGGTTTCCGCCCCTTAGGGTTTTTCACCTGCCTAACCGCAGCTAGGACTTTCCTGAAGCACTCATTCAAACATGTTAGATCACACACTGACTTAACTTTGAATCCTTTGCCATTATCAAAACTAAGGTTCGATCGTCGGATGCTTCCTGCACCAACACCCTTGACCAGACCCTACCATTATGCGCTGTATCATAAGCCTCCCCCCAAGTCTAGTCGAAGGAGGCCCGAGTCCGACTAACTAGACAAGAATCTGATTTCAAGGCCTTGCTATCGTGACATTAACTACCTCTTCATTTCCCCTGGTCCTGGGGGAATTACTATGCACTTAGATGTTGCACCATTTTCCAGATGTCGATGTTGCTGCATCAATCCCTAGATCTTTGGAATACACACTGTGCCCTTGAATGTTATACCATTTCCCATATGTCGTTGCACGTCCCGAGGATGCCCCTTCGCTTCCATCTCTTTAAGAAGAGTCGCCTCCTCTTATGCCCTTATGCTTTCCTTGTACTCCCTCCTGCCATGGAATCCCCCGCGGAACCTGATGAACTGTTATCTTTACATCAACAACTCGCTCATCTAACGCAGTTACTTGCCCAAAAGGATGAGGCCTTGTTAGAGATGACACACAGCAGGGACCTTCAGTCTTCACTCCGTCGAGAGATGGAAGAACTTTGGCTAGCCGCTAAGTCCCGAACTCGAGCTGAGATGGCCTTGAAACATAAGGCTCATGCAGATCTGGAGAGCCAGACTCACCATATCACTTATTTGAATATAAAACATGAGGACTCTCTGACCCTTCTCGGGGAAGAAAATCAGATAAAAGATGAAATTATCGCCCAACAACATTGCTCCATTCAGCATATCAAGACAGAATTGATTCAGGCCCGAGCTCAGTTAGAGCAGGCAGTTCAGGCAAATCACTCTAGCTATCAACGCCCACTTGACCCTGCCAACTGAGGGGGAGTTTGACATGACTGGCATTCCTAGTATGATAGTGTGTATTTTGAAGAATGTCCTTTGAACTTTATCAAATAAATGCTAGTCAGGCTATGCTGTGGGCCTCTATTTGTGTTTTTCTCTTGTGTTTCCTCCCTTCTCTGGCACTTCTCCATTTGTGTGACCTCTTGAATTGTTAAAACTTGCACCGAGGCGAAGGTCTGGAATCCATACCGAGAGGTCGCTGGTTGTGAGAACAAGCTTACTTACAACTCACACTGGGGCAAGAGTCTGGAATCTCGATCGAGATGTCGTTGGTCGTGAGAGCAAGCTCACTTATAACTCGCACTGAGGCGAGAGTCTGAGGCCCGACCGAGAGGTCGTTCGGCGTGAGAGCATACTCACTTATAACTCATACTGAGGCAAGAGTCTAGGACACTGACTGGGAAGTCGTTGGGCATGAGAGCAAGCTCACTTATAACTCACACTGAGGTGAGAGTTTGGAGGCGTGAGAGCATGCTCACTTATAACTCGCATAGGATTGAGAGTCTGGGACCCGACCGAGATGCCATTGGTCATGAGAGCAAGCTTACTTATAACTCGCACTGAGACGAGAGTCTGGGACCCGACCGAGAGGTCATTAGGTGTTTGAGCAAGCTCACTTATGAATCACACTGAGGTGAGAGTCTAGGACCCAACCGAAAGGTTGTTAGACGTGAGAGCATGCTCACTTATAACTCACACTGAGGCGAGAGTCTGGGATACCGACCGAGAAGTCATTGGGCATGAGATCAAGCTCACTTATAACACACACTGAGGCGAGAGTCTGGAGGCGTGAGAGCATGCTCACTTATAACTCACACATGGGCGAGAGTGTGGGACTCGACCGAGAGATCGTTGGGCGTGAGAGCATGCTCATTTATAACTCACACTGAGACAAGAGTCAGGGACACCGACCGGGAAGTCATTGGGTGTGAGAGCAAGCTCACTTATAACTTGCACTGAGGCGAGAGTCTGGAGGCGTGAGAGCATGCTTATTTATAACTCGAATAGGGGCGAGAGTCTGGGACCCGACCGAGAGGTCGTTGGGCGTGAGAGCAAGCTCACTTATAACTCGCACTGAGGCGAGAGTCTGGGACCTAACCGAGAGGTCATTGGGCGTGAGAACATGCTCACTTATAACTCGCACTGAGGTTAGAGTCTGGAGGTGTGAGAGCATGCTCACTTACAACTCGCACAGGGGCGAGAGTCTGGGACCTGATCAGGAGGTCGTTGGGCGTGAGAGCAAACTCACTTATAACTCACGCTGGGGTGAGAGTCTGGAGGCGTGAAAGCATGCTCACTTATATCCCGCACATGGGCGAGAGTCTGGAAACGTGAGAGCATGCTCACTTATATCCCGCACAAGGGCGAGAGTCTGAGATGCGAGAGCATGCTCACTTATAACTCGCTGTAACACCCCACGAAATGATAAGCTATACATATGGGTAAATTCTTTATAAAAATAAGAGAAATGGAAATAGAAACCAAAATGAAATAAAAAGGAAGAGAGGTTAAGGTTTGAACCTTGAACCTCCCACAAATGATAGAGTTAAATTAGTACATGATAACCACAAGAACCATGAATGACTTATGATTTGTAGAGAGTGGGAATTGTAGTTAAAAGTGAGAGTATGATTAAGTAAGGGAACAAGAGGAAGTCAAGTAGATATTCTCCTCTTTCTCTTGGTTAAGAAAAGAAGCAAGGAAAAGAGAAAGGCAAGTTGGCATTCCCCTCCCTTTTCTATTTTCGTGGGAATGAAGAGGGGAGAAGATGGAGCAGATAAGGGGATGAATTGGGACACTTTTTCCTCATTAGGAATAAATAAGAATGAGTGAAGAGAAGGGAAAGTTTTGTTAATTTTTCCTCCTTCTTCTTCCTCCTCCTTCTTTCTCCTTCTTCCTTCTCCACCGAGACATAGAGCTCTCTCTCCCTCATTTTCAAAATCCAAGCTAAGGTTTTCTCTCTAAGAAAACTAATTCCTAAGAAGGAGTCTCAAGGTTTACTCCTTACAAGAAAGAGAAAACAAAAGGGAGGACTAGGAAGAGAAGCTCCTTCTTCCTCCTCACAAGGGTACCACTTTCTTTAGGAACAACAAACGAAAGGATGTAAGTATCCCCTCACCTGTGGTACAAGTTGTTTATGTTTTCCATAAGATTAGAATGCTTGAAACCTAGGGTCACAACATTGAACTTTCGGCCAAGTGTAGATGAAAGACCTAGGAAAGCATAAGACCTAAACTAACCATGTTCACTATGTCCCTATGATATGTATGCTATGATAGGAGATGGGTTTGGTGTTCTTATGCTTGTATGTTGCTTAAAACTTAATTTCATGCTCCTAAGGTGTTCATCCAAGACATTAATAAAAGGTTTTGGGAAGTTCAAGACCTAAATAAGCATGTTCATTATGTTCTTATGATAAGCACCCTAGTATAGGAAGCTAGTTAATGTTCTTATGTTGTATGCTTACTTAAAACCTAGATCTATGATTTTGAACTTTCGGCCAAGTGTAGATGAAAGACCTAGGAAAGCTTAAGACCTAAACTAACCATGTTCACTATGTCCTTACGATATGTATGCTATGATAAAAGATTGGTTTGGTGTTTTATGCTTGTATGTTGCTTAAAACTTAATGTCATACTCATAAGGTGTTCGACCAAGACTTGAATAATGGATTAGGAGAGGTTAAAAATTTAGGTTATCATGCCCATGACCTTCTTTATGAAATGGTATGAAAGATTCTAAGTGTTTGCATGCTTGTATGTTGTTGGAACCTAGTGGTATTACACTATAGGGTTTCGGTTATGAAGTGAATGAAAGACTTAGGAGAGCTTAAAACTTAGTCTAACATATTCATGACTCTCCTTAGGATATGATATAAAGCTAACTTAGGGTTATCATGTTTTGATGTTGCTTGAAATCTAGACACATGTTTCTTTATGGTTCGGCCATAGTGCGTTTTAGTGTCTAAGGAAGATTTAAACTAAATCTAGCATGATCATGATTTCCTTTTTGATATGATATGGAGTTAGCTAGATATTGTAACACCCCTAGAAAGCCTAGATAAGAAAATAAGGGTAATGAGAGTACGAATGAAAAGAAGATGTACATATTCTATATTAAGATGGATTTAGATGATTAAAACTTTATGAAAGAAAAATAAAGTTGAGAATATAATCATCTATGCATGATTTAAAATGTATGGAATTAATGTAGACAAAAGGAAGAAATATGAGATAATATGTACATGTATGAAATATTTATGCATAATGCATAATATGGAAATATACGAATTATTATGTACAAAAGAAAATAAAAATGTTAGAAGAGAGATTGAACCTTGGACCTCTTGTAAGGAACATGTATAGGATACCAAAGGGGATAGGAGAATTATTGATAAGGAGAGAAAGGATTAAGTAGTTAAGAATAAGAAAGGATTCTTTTTACTTAAAAGAAAAGGAAGTAAAAAGAAGTAAAAATATGCATAACCAAGTTTTGATCCTTGGTTCTCTTGTGGATGCATGCATGTGTTAACCAAGTGGGATAGAAGAGGATATTGTAAGAGGAGAGATAGAAAATTTTATTAAAGGAGAGAAAAGAGAGAACTAAAAGGCATCTCTCTAGAATATTCTTGTCATTTAATGGGAGAAATGAATAGGGAGGATGAATCAAGTCAAGTTTCCTCCCCTCATCTTAGTATAAATAGGCATGGAGGGGGGACTTCAACTTCATCCTCAACCCACTCATCCTCCTCTCCTCCCTTTGTGCCGAGACCCACTCTCCCCTCTCTTTTCTTCTTGTTGCCGAGCAACACAAGAGGAAGAACACCTTCTTCCTCCTCACTCTCCCCCTCTTTTCTTTCTTGTTGTTGCCGAGCAACACAAGAGGAAGAGAAGCCTCTTCTTCCTCCCCTCTCCACCAAAAGACCTAGCCACTCCTCTCCTCCATTGGTGCTGAGCAAACAAGCAAGGAAGAAAGGTCCCCAAGCAAGTTCTCAAACCTAGGAAACTTAAGCGAAGAAGGTAAGCTTCCCCTCACCTGTGGTACAAGGCTTTTTATATATTTTTCAGATTTTATGAGGATTTTAAAACCTAGAAACAAGTTTGAGAAAATTCGGTTAAGAAAAGCCTTCGAAATCTAGTAAGGTGTAACTAAATCTACACTACATGATAGATTTTCTATGCCATGGAAAAGGGATCTTCTTCATGTTTTTACACCTATATGATGCTTGATCAAAGGAGTACTTAACCCTAGAATTTCGGCCAAAAATATTTTTAAGAGGCTAGGGAAATTATTGTTTTACCCAACTAGTACGAGGTCCTCCCTATGAAATGTTAAGGATCATGTATTAGTTTTCTTGCTTAGATGATAATTGAAAATAAAAGAAAACCCACTCCTATATTTCGGCCAAGGAAGGGTTTAGGGTTAGGAAGACCCTTAAATTTAAATAAACATGCTCATGTGATAGAATACAAAGATCTTAAAAGATTCGTACGTTGAATATTGTTAGAACTTCATGAATTCTTTCTTAGGGTTTTCGGCCATGATGAAATGGATATCTTAGAAAAGCTTAAACAAAATGTTAATATGTTCAAGACCTTTGTGGGGTCAAGATATGAAAGTTGATTAATGCTCTCATATTTAATTGGAATGTAGAAAATGAGTACATGATATAAGACAAGTAAGATCACAAGAGTCCTAGCTTATTTATGATCCAATTTTATGTATGATATTCTTAGTAACTTTTGCCATGATATTTACTTAAGCTTTCCATGCTTTAAGTCACTTAAGAGACCTAGCTTAAGGACTAGTAGGTTTCGGCCATGAAGGAAATAAAAGAAAAAGGGAAAGAAACCTAGGATATGCTATGAAATTATGTTATATGCCATGATATGTGATAGCATAGGAAATGTTATACATAATGAGAAAAGAATGAAATTTATGTTATGTAAATGCCATGATATGTGATAGCATAGGAAATGCTATACATAATGAAGAAATGCTATGTTATGTAATATGCCATGATATGTGATAGCATAAGGAAATGCTATACATAATGAAGAAATAAAACTATGTTATGTAATATGCCATGATATGTGATAGCATAAGGAAATGCTATACATAATGAAGAAATAAAACTATGTTATGTAATATACCATGATATGTGATAGCATAAGGAAATGCTATACATAATGAAGGAATGAAATTATATTATGTAATATGCCATGATATGTGATAGCATAAGGAAATGCTATACATAATGAAAAGAAACGAAAAAGGAAATGCATGAAAGATTGTTAAGGACATGATATGATAGTTATGCATGATATGTTATTTTGTATGGTTTGTACCAAGGGTGGGCTCCGTAAACGCCCCGGGGTCGATGGAATAAGACTCGGGCCTCATCAGTAATGGGCTTCAGAATGCCCTAGGTCGATGGAGTAAGACTCGGGCCTAGTATGTATGTATGGTAGGGTTCAAGACTTGCTACCTTGGACCTACTTAAGAAGCGCCGCATGATGTATGTGGTACAAACCGGATCCCTCAATGATGATAGTAAGTTCAAGTATTTATAAGTATAAGTTTTCAAATTCATGATGCATTGCCTACATATGTGCTTTAAATTACCTGATGATTAGATATAATGCCATGTGATATTATGATATGAATATGATACTCTTGTATGTTATATGCTTATGATACTACGCATGATATTAATATACGATGATTCGGTTTTAGTGAGTAGGAAAGGAACTTACTGAGCCATGAGTGCTCATAGCTTACTTTCCTTGTACCGCAGATAAAGAAGCTGGATGAGCTAGAGGAGCAACAGGAGGAGCAGATAGTGATGTGTGTGGTGGTGGCTCGGCAAAGAACGATCCGGACAAATTAATATGATTAGTTATAGAATCAACATATGCACATTTGAACAAATCAGAATATGTGATATTATGCTTAATAAATTAAATTCTTTAAAGTTTTTATTCTTCCGCTGTTATAACTAAAGCATGTACGTAAGTAGTATAAGAACGTAGCGCCGCCTTTGGTTGGGTAAGAAGGGTGGGGCGTTACAGATATTCATGCTTGTATGTTGTTTAGAGCTTGATTTTCTTCTTCATGAACTTTCGGCCATGATCAAATTTAGGATCCAAGGAAGCTTAAAAGTAAATCTAGCAAGCTCATGAATTCCCTTATGATATGATATGAAGTTAACTTGATATTTATGTTTGTATGTTGCTTAGAGTTTATTTTCCTACTTCATGAACTTTCGGCCATGATAAGGATCAAGACCTAGGAAAACTAAAAAATTGGATTAACATGCTTATGACCTTCCTTATAATATGATATGAAGTTAACATGAGATTCTTATGCTTGTATGTTGTTAGAGCTTAATTTCCTTCTTCATGGACTTTTGACCATCAAAGAATTAGAGGCCTAGGGAAGCTTAAAAATTGGATTAACATGCTTATGACTTTCCTTATGATATGATATGAAGTTAGCTTATATTTATGCTTGTATGTTGGTTAGAGCTTAATTCCCTTCTTCATGAACTTTCAGCCATGATAAGGATCAAGACCTAGGAAAGCTTAAAAAATTGGGTTAACATGTTTATGACTTTCCTTATGATATGATATGAAGTTTAACATGAGATTCTTATGCTTGTATGTTGTTTAGAGTTTAAGTTCATACTCTTTGAACTTTCGTCCATGATGGGATTAGAAGCCTAGATGTGCCTCACATGCCACGTTATGTATTAAGAGATGTTATTTAATGATTCCATGCATGATTATGTTTTTCTATGATAGGTGATGTGTTCATTTATATCTATGAACCATGCATGATAATGTCTCTTATGATGTGCTATATGCTCAAGTATGCATGCTTTATGATATGACACGTAATATGCTCATTTATGTATGCTTATGATCCACGCATGATAATATCTCTTATGATGTGCTATGTGCTCAAGTATGCATGCTTTATGATATGATAAATAAAGGCCTAAGAGTTGCTTCCCTATTTGTTGGGATTAAGAGCACTCTCTATGATATGAAAAGTGAAGGCCTAAGAGTTGCTTCCCCTTGGGGACTAAGATCACTTTTCATGATATGGCAAGATATGATATGCTATGTTATGACATGAACCATGATATGCTATTTTACTTTGTATGGCTTGTACCAAGGGTGGGCTCCATAAGCTCCCCTAGGCCGACGGACTATGAACGGGTCTAGTAAAAAGGGGTGGGCTCCTTAGTACACCCCTAGGTCGACGGTCGTAGTACGGACCTAGTTCCCTAGTAGGTTCGGGGCTAACTACCCTGTCCTAGGGATTGCGCGCATTTATGTATGTATGTGCTACAAGTCGGGCCCTCATGATGATTATTATGTTCAAGTACTATATGATATGTTTAAAGACATCTTGCACATGACATGACATATGTTTTAAAAGACATCTTGCATGATATGATTTTTATGACATGATGCTCTTATGATTTATGATATGATATTCTTTTATGATTTATATGACATGATGTTTTTTTTATTTGATGATATGATACATCATGATATTTCTTTATGATATGCCATGCCCTTATGATTTATATGACATGATGCTTTTATGATTGGTGACATGATATAGCATGATGTTCTTTATGAGATGATATGTTATGATGCTATGTTTTTACAATATTATGTTAGATGATTATGTTTCCATTGTTATATGCTTATGTGATTATGCTATGATATATGGTTTTTGTGAGTAGGAAAGGATCTTACTAAGTCTGTGTGCTTATAGCTTACTTTCCTTGTACCGTAGTTATAGGCAAAGAATGGATGAACTAGGGGAGCCGCAGGAGAGGCAAGAGATGTGTGTGGTGGTGGCTCGGCTAAGACAAATAAAAGACCTGCTTATGTTATTTTTTTGATGTTGACATGAACTAAGTTATTTATGTTAATGTTCTGCATGACTTCATGATACTTCCGCTATTTTACATTAGAAAGAAATTTTAATATGCAAGTATGTTTCCGCAAGTTGTAAAGTAACCCCGCCCTACTAGCAGGAGGGGCGGGCGTTACAAGTTGGTATCAGAGCCAAGTTTGCCTTCCCGCTACACACACATCAAGCCTCCATCCTGCCGCTCCAAGTAAGACTTTCTGTACTTACTCTATTCTATTTATGTATAATAGGAAATGTTTTAGTATCCATGAACCTAAGTATGACTGATATGGATTTCCTTTTTGAATGATAAGCGATATTTAATGTGCACGAATATAAGTAAGGATGACTCTAGACTTATGCTAGCTTTATTGTTATTTATGAAAATAGATATGGCTAGAAGACGCGGTAACTGGGCCGATGAGACAGTGACCCCACCAGATCTGACCCACGTAGTCACAGATCTCCAACGTCAGATCACGGAACAACAACAAGTAATCACTGCTCTAATGAATCAGCAAGGAAACCGTGTCACCCGACCAACAAATCAGAATGCAGTGCCCGTCATACCAATAGCTGCACCAGTACCACCGGTAGCCCCTGCCCCAGTGGTTCGACAGGAGACCTACTTGATACAGTGGCTAAGGCTGAAGCCGGAGAACTTCTTGGATACTTGTGAGCCATGGGACGCCCAAGCCTGGTTCAAGACGGTGGAAAGTATTATGGAATTGCTGGACTGGCCCGTATCGGAAAAGATAAAATGCGTGTCATTCTGTTTTTCCGGAGATGCAAGAATGTGGTGGGAAAGAGTTAGGCTAAGAGACAGGTTAATCTGATGAATTGTACGGACTTCGAGGTAGAGTTCTTCGAGGAATTCTTCCATATGCAAGTAACGAACCGGCATTACGACGAGTTCACCGAGTTCCGGCAAGGTGACTTATCAGTGAACGAAGCAGTGAAGCGCTTCAACCATCTTGCACGCCTCTGCCCAGAGTTAGTCAGCACGGAAAGAGAAAGGGTTAGACTGATGCTGAAAATGCTCCGACCCGAGATAGCATTGAATGTGGCAGGCTAAATTAATTGACCGCAGACTACAGAAGAACTGGTCAGCAATGCCCTGATCACCAAACATTATTAGAAGGCGATGAACGAGAATAAGAATCAGGCACAGATGGAAGGACAGAAACCTCAGAGTACCAAAACGAGCTGGAAAGGAAACTCTAATAGAAAAAGGAAGAAATGGAACAACACTAAAAGAGGACCAACAAATAAGCAACCTAAGTACCCTCAGTATACCATTTGTGGGAAGCAGCATTCCGGAGTATGCCATAAGGGTACGAGAAAGTGTTACAGTTGCGGACGGGAAGGACATATGGCCAAAGACTGCCCTACCCAGTCCCAGACACCATCCCAGCAGTATAACCAGAACAGGAGTACCCCCTCACAGCTACACCTGATGCAGGCTGCCATTGATGGAACTCCGATCAGCCAAGGGAGATTGGAAGCCCCGCCAGCTACGACGAACGCTAGGGTTTTCTCTCTTACCAAAGATGATGTGGTGAGTGCCTCTACAGTTGTCACAGGTCAGCTGCCTATTTTCAGTTAATATGCTAATGTGTTATTTGATACTGGGGCGACACACTCGTTCGTCTCTACACCCTTCATGGAGAAGTTAGAGATACCACCACAAGTCTTAAATGGAAAATTCTTAACAACCCTACCTTCGGGAGAAGTAATGCCATCTACTCATATGTTGCGAGCCGCACCCATCAAAATCGTAGACAGAGAACTCTACTGTGACCTGATAGTGCTCGACATGCAAGATTATGACAGTATATTGGGCATGGATTTCCTGAACAAGTACGGCGCTTCAATCGAGTGCCGTCAAAGAAAGGTGATTTTCCGACCTAAAGATGAACTGATATTCGAGTTCATTGGGGAACCCAGGGAAAATTGGTGCTACGGGGCTGAAGATGTGACCGAACAACTCTTTACCCTGACTATAGCACCGACGCTATTCGATGATGTATTGGAGAAGCAAACTCATGACCAAAGTATCCAGCGAATAAAGCAAGAAGTATTAAAGGGAGAGAATGATGGATTCCGTATCGCTGACAGTGGAATATTGTACCTCAAGGATCGTTTATATGTTCCCGACGACCCGGAGTTGTGAAAGAAGATACTAGAAGAAGCCCACGCAACGCCCTATGCAATGCATCCGGGATCCACCAAAATGTACCAAGATTTGAAAAAGAAATTCTGGTGGTCTGGTATGAAAAGAGATGTGGCTCAGTACATCAGTACCTGCCTGACCTGTCAGAGGGTTAAAACAGAACACCAAAGGCCTGGAGGATTACTGCAGCCTGTCCAAATTCCAGAATAGAAATGGGAAGATATCTCTATGGACTTTATTTCAGGATTACCTAAGACAATGAACGACTATGACGCTATATGGGTAATCATGGATAGATTAACCAAATCCGCCCATTTTCTAGCAATCAAGATGACTTATTCAATTGAGCAACTAGCTCAATTATATGTCATGGAAATTATTAGATTACATGGGATTCCTAAGAACATCATTTCTGACAGAGATGGTCGCTTTGTTTCATATTTTTGGGAATGTGTTCAGAAGGCTTTTGGCACAAAGCTATTATTCAGTACTGCCTTCCACCCTTAGACCGATGGGCAAACAGAAAGGGTGAACCAAGTACTAGAAGACATGTTACGGGCAGGCGCCTTAGACTTCAAAGGAAGCTGGTGCCGATATTTATGCTTAGCGGAATTTGCCTACAACAATAGTTACCAGGCTACTATTGGAATGGCGCCCTACGAGGCTCTGTATGGGAGGAAATGTAGATCCCCTATATGTTGGTATGAAGGCGGTGAAAAGAAAGAGATGGGATTCCAAACAGAGTTCATCGATAACACCACCCGTGCTATACAGAACATCCGCCAAAGAATAGAAACTGCTCAGAGTCGACAGAAGAATTACGCAGATAAGCAACGAAGGCCATTGGAATTCAGTGTTGGAGACTCAGTATTCCTCAAGGTAGCTCCTATGAAAGGAGTAATGAGGTTTGGTGAGAAGGGAAAGCTAAGTCCGCGCTATGTGGGTCCATATCAAGTTCTGAAAAGAATTGGCAAGGTAGCTTATGAAATAGAGCTGTCTCAGGAGATGTCAGCCATCCACAACGTGTTCCACGTTTCGATGCTAAAGAAATGTATTCCGAGCATGGACCAAGTGATCGAACCACGGACAGTACAAGTGCAAGAGGACCTAATTTATGAGAGCCGACCGGTTAAGATATTAGATCGAGATGTCAAAAGACTAAGGAACAAAGAAGTACCCTTAGTAAAGGTCCTGTGGCAAAATCAACAGTTCGAAGAAGCCACTTGGGAATGAGAAGACGATATGAAACTGAAGTATCCGGACCTATTTTAAGTTTGAGGATGAACTTTCTATGAGGTATGGAGTACTGTAACACCCACGAAATGATAAGCTATACATATGGGTAAATTCTTTATAAAAAGAAGAGAAATGGAAATAGAAACTAAAATGAAATAAAAAGGAAGAGAGGTTAAGGTTTGAACCTTGAACCTCCCACAAATTATAGAGTTAAATTAGTACATGATAACCACTAGAACCATGAATGAATTATGATTTGTAAAGAGTGGGAATTGTAGTTAAAAGTGAGAGTATGATTAAGTAAGGGAACAAGAGGAAGTCAAGTAGCTATTCTCCTCTTTCTCTTGGTTAAGAAAAGAAGCAAGGAAACAAGAAAGACAAGTTGTCTTTCCCCTCCCTT
Organism: Zingiber officinale; assembly: GCF_018446385.1. Lineage (NCBI taxonomy): Eukaryota > Viridiplantae > Streptophyta > Magnoliopsida > Zingiberales > Zingiberaceae > Zingiber > Zingiber officinale. The sequence goes on from NC_056006.1 coordinate 46,516,463, forward strand.
TTGCTATTTTCATGGGAATGAAGAGGGTAGAAGATGGAGAAGACAAGGGGATGAATTGGGACACTTTTTCCTCATTAGGAATAAATAAGAATGAGTGAAGAGAAGGGAAAGTTTTGTTAATTTTTCCTCCTTCTTCCTCCTCCTTCTTTCTCCTTCTTCCTTCTCCACCGAGACATAGAGCTCTCTCTCCCTCATTACCAAAATCCAAGCTAAGGTTTTCTCTCTAAGAAAACTAATTCCTAAAAAGGAGTCTCAAGGTTTACTCCTTACAAGAAAGAGAAAACAAAAGGGAGAACAAGGAAGAGAAGCTCCTTCTTCCTCCTCACAAGGGTACCACTTTCTTTAGGAACAACAAGCGAAAGGATGTAAGTATCCCCTCACCTGTGGTACAAGTTGTTTATGTTTTCCATAAGATTAGAATGCTTGAAACCTAGGGTCACAATGTTGAACTTTCGGCCAAGTGTAGATAAAAAACCTAGGAAAGCTTAAGACCTAAACTAACCATGTTCACTATGTCCCTATGATATGTATGCTATGATAGGAGATGGGTTTGGTGTTCTTATGCTTGTATGTTGCTTAAAACTTAATTTCATGCTCCTAATGTGTTCGGCCAAGGCATGAATAAAAGGTTTATGGAAGTTCAAGACCTAAATAAGCATGTTCATTATGTTCTTATGATAAGTACCCTAGTATAGGAAGCTAGTTAATGTTCTTATGTTGTATGCTTACTTAAAACCTAGATCTATGATTTTGAACTTTTGGCCAAGTGTAGATGAAAGACCTAGGAAAGCTTAAGACCTAAACTAACCATGTTCACTATGTCCTTATGATATATATGCTATGATAAGAGATTGGTTTGGTGTTCTTATGCTTATATGTTGCTTAAAACTTAATGTCATACTCATAAGGTGTTCGGCCAAGACTTGAATAATGGATTAGGAGAGGTTAAAAATTTAGGGTACATGCTCATGACCTTCTTTATGAAATGGTATGAAAGATTCTAAGTGTTTGCATGCTTGTATGTTGTTGGAACCTAGAGGTATTACACTATAGGGTTTCGGTTATGAAGTGAATGAAAGACTTAGGAGAGCTTAAAACTTAGTCTAACATGTTCTTGACTCTCCTTAGGATATGATATAAAGCTAACTTAGAGTTATCATGTTTTGATGTTGCTTGAAATCTAGACACATGTTTCTTTATGGTTCGGCCATAGTGCGTTTTAGTGTCTATGGAAGCTTTAAACTAAATCTAGCATGCTCATGATTTCCTTTTTGATATGATATGGAGTTAGCTAGATATTCATGCTTGTATGTTGTTTAGAGCTTGATTTTCTTCTTCATGAACTTTCGGCCATGATTAAATTCAGGGTCCAAGGAAGCTTAAAATTAAATCTAACATGCTCATGAATTCCCTTATGATATGATATGAAGTTAGCTTGATATTTATGCTTGTATGTTGCTTAGAGTTTATTTTCCTACTTCATGAACTTTCGGCCATGATAAGGATCATGACCTAGGAAAACTAAAAAATTGGATTAACATGCTTATGACCTTCCTTATAATATGATATGAAGTTAACATGAGATTCTTATGCTTGTATGTTGTTAGAACTTAATTCCCTTCTTCATGGACTTTCGGCCATGAAAGAATTAGAGACCTTGGGAAGCTTAAAAATTAGATTAACATGCTTATGACTTTCCTTATGATATGGTATGAAGTTAACTTGATATTTATGATTGTATGTTGGTTAGAGCTTAATTCCCTTCTTCATGAACTTTCGGCCATGATAAGGATCAAGACCTAGGAAAGCTTAAAAATTTGGGTTAACATGCTTATGACTTTCCTTATGATATGATATGAAGTTAACATAAGATTCTTATGCTTGTATGTTGTTTAGAGTTTAAGTTCATACTCTTTGAACTTTCGGCCATGATGGGATTAGAAGTCTAGATGCGCCTCACATGCTATGTTATGAATTAAGAGATGTTATTTAATGATTCCATGCATGATTATGTTTTTCTATGATAGGTGATGTGTTCATTTATACCCTATGAACCATGCATGATAATGTCTCTTATGATGTGCTATATGCTAAAGTATGCATGCTTTATCATATGACAAGTAATATGCTCATTTATGTATGCTTATAATCCACGCTTGATAATGTCTTTTGTGATGTGCTATGTGCTCAAGTATGCATGCTTTATGATATGATAAGTAAAGGCCTAAGAGTTGCTTCCCTATTTGTTGGAATTAAGAGCACTCTCTATGATATGACAAGTGAAGGCCTAAGAGTTGCTTCCCCTTGGGGACTAAGAGCACTCTTCATGATATGACAAGATGTGATATGCTATGTTATGATATGAACCATGATATGCTATTTTACTTTGTATGGCTTGTACCAACGGTGGGCTCCATAAGCGCCCCTAAGCCGACGGACTATGAACGGGTCTAATAAAAAGGGATGTGCTCCTTAGTACACCCCTAGGTCGACGGTCGTAGTACAAACTTAGTTCCCTAGTAGGTTCGGGGCTAGCTACCCTGTCCTACAGATTACGCATTTATGTATGTATGTCGTACAAGTCGGGCCCTCATGATGATATTATGTTCAAGTACTATATGATATGTTTAAAGGCATCTTGCACATGACATGCCACATATTTTAAAAGACATCTTGCATGATATGATTTATATGACATGATGCTCTTATGATTTATGATATGATATGCTTTTATGATTTATATGACATGATGTTTTTTTTATTTGATGATATGATACATCATGATATTTCTTTATGATATGCCATGCCCTTATGATTTATATGACATGATGCTCTTATGATTTATGACATGATATAACATGATGTTCTTTATGAGATGATATGTTATGATGCTATGTTTTCATAATATTATGTTAGATGATTATGTTTCCATTGTTATATGCTTATGTGATTATGCTATGATATATGGTTTTTGTGAGTAGAAAAGAATCTTACTAAGCCTGTGTGCTTATAGCTTACTTTCCTTGTACCGCAGATAAAGGCAAATAATGGATGAACTAGGTGAGCCGCAGGAGAGGCAAGAGATGTGTGTGGTGGTGGCTCGGCTAAGACAAATAAAAGACCTGCTTATGTTATTTTTTTTATGTTGACATGAACTAAGTTATTTATGTTAATGTTCCGCATGACTTCATGATACTTCCACTGTTTTACTTTAGAAAGAAATTTTAATATTCATGTTTGTTTCTGCAAGTAGTAAAGTAACCCCGCCCTACTAGCAGGAGGGGCGGGCGTTACACTCGCATAGGGGCGAGAGTCTGGGACCTGACCGAGAGGTCGTTGGACGTAGAGCAAGCTCACTTATAACTCGCATTGAGGTGAGAGTCTGGGACCCAACTGAGAGGTCGTTGGGCGTGAGAGCATGCTCACTTATAACTCGCACTGAGGCAAGAGTCTGAACATGTGAGAGCATGCTTACTTATAACTCGCATAGGGGTGAGAGTCTGGGACCCGACCGGGAGGTCGTTGGGCTAGAGTCTGCAGGCGTAAGAATATGCTCACTTACAACTCGCACAGGGGCGAGAGTCTGGGACCTGATCAGGAGGTCGTTGGACGTGAGAGCAAGCTCACTTATGACTCGCGCTGGGGTAAGAGTTTGGAACCTGACCGGGAGGTCGTTGGGCGTGAGAGCAAGCTCACTTATAACTCGCACTAAGGCGAGAGTCTGGAGGCGTGAGAGCATGCTCACTTATAACTCGCACAGAGGCGAGAGTCTGGAGGCGTGAGAGTATGCTCACTTATAACTAGCACTGAGGTGAGAGTCTGGAGGCATGAGAGCATGCTCACTTATAATTCGCACAGGGGCGAGAGTTTGGGACCCGACCAGGAGGTCGTTGGGCATGAGACCAAGCTCACTTATAACTCACTCTGAGGTGAGAGTCTGGAGACGTTAGAGCATGCTCTCTTATAACTCACACAGGGGCGAGAGTTTGAGACCCGACCGGGAGGTTGTTTATAAACCCCCCTTGGAACCGGACTTAAGATCTGATCCATACCTGATATGGAGGCTTGCCCAAGAATTGGTCCAAAAGCTTCTGTTTTGGTGTTGTGTCGGAGATTGGGCCAACTGTGCTTAATCGTGAGGTCTTATGCAATCTCAAAATGCCTTACGTAAGCCTTTAATTAAATAAGCAATATTTAAATCTTACTCTACTTTCGAGGCAGAAAAATAAGGTGAGGGCGCCAAATTCAAATCGACGCTTCCCTTCATCTTCCTTTCCATCTCCCAAGATAACTGCATGTCCGTTCTGATACCCGACGTATGGTCTTCCTTTCCATTTTCCAAGGTAACCACATGTCCATCCCGATACTTGATGTATGGTATTCCTACGGCGAAGTTTTTCCTTATGCAAATCTCTCTTCATGATTTCCTTGTCACATCCATCATTAATATCTTTCATCGGGGAGTGATACATGTCCCACGAACCTTTCCCATTATTGTGCTTGATGAGCACTTTTTGCACATGACCCCAAATAGATTTCGTCCTTTGATCTGATGGCGTGCACACTCCTTTACACTTGAGTCAACCTATCCCCTTTCGATGCCTCCTAGGAGTTTTGCCTTATAAACCCTAAAGGCTATCCGTCGTTGCCTTCTTACCGCTTTGTCTGCCTCTAACGCTTCATTGTCTTCTTGCTCTTGCCTATTTGCCTTCGTCTTCATGTTTGCCCTTTATAAGTACTTTTCATCTTCTTCTTCTTCAGTTCCATTTTGTTTATGGCTGAAGAGATGGAATAGCCATGGTATTCATTCTTCATTTCCGACTTAAATAGAAGTGACCTTAAGGCAATCCATCACAGCTTGCACCTGTCCCCTGACTATCAACTCCTACCTCCAAAACCCGGCAAACCTTCGTCATCTCCCCCTGTCGGCTTTGTGACCTTCTTTAAAGACCAGCGTCTTGGCGGCCTTCGTTTTCCCATTCCCCCATTTTTCATTTCCTTAAGCCAGTACCTTGGCATTTCCCTTTCACAGTTTGCTCCCAACGCATTCCGCGCTATGTGCGGAATGGTAATCCTCTGTCATTTGTATCAAATTCCATTAACCCCTCAACTCTTTCTACACTTCTATTCCCTCAAGCGCTCCGAGCCAGGAGTGTTTATGGTACAGTCCAAGGTCGGGTATAAGTTTTTCGACAATATGCCCTCTTCCCATAAGGGTTGGAAATTCTTTTTCTTTTTTATTTGACTGCCTAAAACCTCGTCTTGGCCCATTCAGTGGTGATATTCCCTGCCTCCTGCCTCCGAGCTGCGGGAACATCATCATCAACCAGACTGTCTTATAGCTTTAGAAAAACTAGAGGGAGTGCGTCTTCAGCTTTCCGTGATAATGCGGGAGGACTTTCTGCATGCCTTTGGGCTTAGTCCTATCCCATCGTCCATAGGCGCCCCTTTCGGTAAGATTTCCCCTCTTCTTTTCCTTGTCTTAATTAACTGTGGTATCTTCTTCCTATTTTGTAGAAGCTGCCATGTTTTGCGCATATTCTGTTGACTCCTCCAAGCTGCCCAACGACGTCTTACGGAAGGTAGGAGAGGAGATTACACAAGGTTTAGCGGGTTATTTAGTGGCTCTCCCCCATGAACTAGTGGAGACTTCAGCTCCTCCCTCCACAAAACCCGAGGCCCTTGAAGCTGGCTCCTTACCGATTGAGCCAACCGAAGACGAGCCAGCCCCTTCTCCTCCCCCAGACAAACGTCTACGCCTTTAGCACAAGAGGAAGTGTGTGACTCCCTTAGCCCAAGCATGCCCATCCTTTCTTCCTGCCGGACGAACGTCTTCAACGACAAAGACTAAAACTCCCGCCCGAATGTCTTCTCCTCCTAATATAAAAGTCACCGCTTCTGCTACCATCCCAGTTGCATCCCCTGAGCAGACTAGCCCCCCATCCAGAGACGAGCCCGGGAGTTCTTCAACCCCTTCTATCCTGATCCCAGCTACCACCTCAACCTTTGCTCCTTCTCATACTAAAGAGCACTCCAAGAGCAAATACGCCTTTTCCTCCTCCTTTCACCTACCATCCATAGCGGGGCTGGACTCTCTGCCTTCAGACGACACCCCCTCGTTCCGAGGCCAAGTTCAACTGCATGGCGCGTTGGCTACTTCTTGGCAAATGACCAATGAGCAACTTTGGGAGGGCTCATTGTTGGAGGGGACATATATGTTCTGCCAGTGCATATTATCGGCGAGTTCCTCTTTTTCCTATTAGGAGGTTTGGAATTAATTTTGACTCAACCTTATTTTGTACATGCATGTTCTGTAGGCCTGAGCCATGCCCACGTAGTGGGCGGTCTGCAATGAGAGAACGAGTAACTAAAGACTCACATACGGGAACTAGAGCTACCTATAACCCCACGGCATGTGCTTGATCCCGCTGCTCCTGACGACCCTATGTAATCCTACCTCCATGATATCGGGGAGTCTACTTAATCCGCTCACAGCTTGGCTCAGGCAGCATTAGAAAAAATAAAGACTCTAGAAAGTTCCCTAAAAACTAGTAAATCCCAGCTGAAATTAGAGGGGCAACGCCGTATCCAGATTTTGGCCGACCTGGATGAGAAAGAATAAAAAATGACTAGTCTTTCTGAACAACTGAAGACTCTGCAAGAGTCCTATGGTGCCTTGGAGAAAGACCTAGCGACCACCAAGGCAAACCTGGCCACCAATAGCCACTGAGAGGCAACCATTAAAAGCCAATGGGAGGTCGGGCATGTCGGTTAGTCCTAGGAAAACGTACCAGTTCCACTGTATAAAAATTTTTGTACAAGTGTCGAACCTTTCCTTAAATAACCTATTGTGTTCTTTAGAAGTTAAATTAGGAATCACAGATGGAACTTAACATCATTGATTCCAAATTTAACTTATCTGTTCTTAATGGTTTAGATTTGATTCGCAAGCGGAACTTAAACTATTGATTCAAATCTAACTAAGTTATTAATTCCATAAATATTAATTTCCAAAATTGGCTTCCAGGACTGCATGGCGAGGCACATGGCCTTCTTGGATATGGGAGCAACCACCACCGCCTAGGTAAAGGAACAATCGAATCATAAATTCGAAAAATAAGAAAACACAAACTCGAAAAACTTATTCGAAAAACTAGATCTAATTGTCTCTTGTATTTAGAATTCTTACAAAGAAAATAAGTAGTATGATGCGGAAGAAAATGACTAGTTATACCTTCTCTTAGTAAGCTAATGACCTCGAGATGTTCTGCCGTATTCCTCGCCTCGCCTTGGACGTCGTGTTGTTAGCTAGATCCCTAGAGTTAATCATTTGATGATTGTATTTTGGACTTATTGTATCATATTATATATAAATAAAGGCATTTGGTTTTTGGTTATTATACTTACTTGTATTGGTGCCAAATAAACTAAGTATAATAACGTCCTTGAGTAGACAGTTCTCACCTATATCAATCGGTTAGTTGAACCGATAGTGAGATGATATAGGGAACACTACTCTTAATCATTCCTAGTCGAGTATTAACATTCAGGGACAATGTTAATGCAATAAGACTAGAATGTAGGTCAACTCGATGACTTGATCTCACAAGTCATGGATATAGAGATATCAAGTTGACACATGGGTATGCATTGGAGAATGTTTACTGAATGACTCGCCATGAGAAAGTATCATGGATCGTTATATGAGTGTCATATACTTTCTCATGTGGCTATTAGTATGACTACTAGTCCTTAGACCTGAAGTCACCATGGTTCCCTACATAAGGAGTTATGTACTTTGGTTTCGTCAAATGTCACCCGTAACTGGGTGGACTATAAAGGCGATTACTGGGTATATAACAAATTATGCAGAGGGATGTGAGTGATGTAGATGGGATCTATCCCTCCTATATGACGGGAGAGACATCGGTATTCGTGATAGAGTGAGACCACGAAGTGCATGGCCATGCCCAAATGAGTCAATATGAGATATTGAGCTCATTTGATTTAGTGAGTCTACTTGGAGTTCGAGATTTAGATTGATTAGAGGATGACACGGTCTATGCCTCACATTGATTAATCTAGATGTCTAGGATAGAAGGACACTTATCATATTTTGTGAGGAGTCACAATTAGTAGTCACAAGGTGATGTTGGATCTCAACATTCTTGTAACATTGGGTAGTAATGATGTGTTTCTAGATACCGCTCTTTACTTATGCTCCTAAATGGGTTTAGGGGCATTGCCAACATTACAAGAACCTATAGGGTCACACACTAAGGACAATTAGATGGAGATTAGGTTCATATGATGAACCAAGAGGATTAGATTCATTTGATGAATCAAATTGGATTAAGAATAATCCTAATTGGGCTAATTGAGTTAGACTCAAGTTGATTCATGTGTTTAATGAGTCTAATTTGGATTATGACTCATTGAATCAATTTAATTAAATGAATTAGATTCATTATATTAAATTGGCTTGAATTAAATGGTTGGATTAGATCAACCATGAGAGAGATTAAGTCAGGTTTGACTTGACTTGAGAGGAAGATGAAGAGTCAAGTTTGACTTGACTTTATGCCACCTCATTGGTGAGTTGGCATTGAGTGGGCCAATGATAATGCTCCACATCATCATGGTTGCTTAAGTGGGATGCCACCTCATGGGAGTTACCAAGAGTTGTGACTCTTGGCATTCCATGGGAGTTACTCACAATCTTAATGTGGCCGGCCACATGAATGGGAGATAAGTTTTCATTTTGGTGAATTAATCTCATTCATTCCTTCATCTTCTTCCTTGCTCCAATTTTGCTCTCCCTCTCCTCTCTTGGCCGAACCATCCAAAGGTGCTAGCACACCTTTTGTGTGGTTTTCTCCACCTACTTGTTTGTGTGGATACATATAGAGAGTTGTCTACGTTGACAACTTCGAGATCTGGCACCATTTGGACGAGCGGGAACGCGAAGGGCTTCGCTTCAAAGGTATAACCCTTTCTTTTGTAGATCTAAGTAGAAACTCGTACATGTAAATTTTGAAATCTATCCTTCGCACGAGATCCAGTGGCATGGGTGATTCGGGGTTTCCGCGACGCGAAAACGCGATTTTCGCGGTCTGAAAAACCCAACAGTGGTATCAGAGCCACGTGCGAAGGCGTGTATGAGTTTGTTTTTGATTTTTATGAAAAATAGCTTCTGTGATTTTCTATAAATTCAGGTTTTTTATAGTTTTTATGGGTAATTTTCTCGTAGAAGCGAAGCACAAGTGTTTCGGCACTTGTAGGCTTTCGCTACCGGGAAGATTTTTCCAAAACGGCTTGGTTTCGCCCCAAATCTTTTTGGGACAGCGGGCTAAGGCGCTATTAGATCGCAAAGGAACCCTCGCGATGGTTAGATCGTGGGTAGGGGCACTGCCCCTAGCCCCGCAAGGGGATTCGTTCCGTGATTGCGCCCGAAAACCGCTAAACGGAACCGCCGGGAAATTGTACCCGCAAAAATTGTAAAATTATAAAAAAAAATTACAGAAAATTATAGAAATATATAATTTTGAATTATATATTAATTTTGTGATAGTCATGGCCCAAACGACCCAAATTGGATTTGGAAATGTGTTGTAATTCATAATACAGCCTACGTGCCATTATGTGATGTGCATGCTGTATTTATTTTTATTTTATTTTATTTTATTTTCACGACCTGTGCATCGTGCCTTTCTCTTATATTCTGGTTGTAAATTAGATTTAGACTCAAATGTAACTCTAGTTTCAAAATTGTAATGTAATTTTGAAGCGGTGGAAGGTCCACATGAGACGGAGTTACGAGGAGGGCGCGAGCAACACAAGGTGGTCAAAGGAAGAGGCTTGAGAAGCTGTTGACCTTAGGTTGACCATCCGATCTTCTCATTGGCTTGAGAAGATCGTAGTAGGGCCATGACACAATCACAAAATAATTTAATTAATTGCTTATATGTATGTGATGCATGCTTAATTAAGTAGTTAATTAGTGCCTAGCGATTAGATTAGATCTAAATCATGCACATGATGCACCCCACGATTAGATTAGATCTAAATCAAGTATTTGATATGCATCATCATTTAGATTAGATCTAAATCACGTCAACTCTAATGCCTACCGTGTCGTGATACCTACTACTACCTCGATCACATGTGTTATTGAATCTGCCAAAGCAGAGCAACACATATTATCTTGGTAGGGTACGGAGGGACAATCTTGGTCCCGCCTATCAATGCATGGGTGAGTTCAACTCAATTAGATTGAGTAACTAGTTAACTCGGTTGGATCGAGTACAACTATAGGTATTCTTCAAACGGTTGGAAAGATAGGTCAAAATCACATATATATTAACTCTCGGGCGTATTAGCCAAAGCTAACTCGAGTTTTAATATAAATGCGGATATTGATCCTATAAACAAAGAGTTGCATAGAGATGTAATTGGTAATCGTTACCTACCGATCATACTAAGTCTTGGGCGTATTAGCAAAAGCTAACTCAAGGGTTAGTATGATGTGGATCTTGTCCCACATGAATTATAGAATTCAGTGGAAGCATCATTTAGTTAAAGGCCTAATTAAATGATTAAGAATATGATATTTATTTCTGAATTTATTTCTATTGTAGATTACCATGACGTCGAATACGAACACCTTCTCCCTGCGATCTATCCTCGAGAAGGACAAGCTCAATGGAGCAAACTTCCTGGACTGGTACAGGAACCTGAGAATAGTTCTCACTCAAGAACGTAAACTGTACGTTCTGGAGCAGCCCATTCCGGAGGCTCCTCCTGCCACTGCCCCGCTAGCAGACCGAGATGCTTTCAAGAAGCATCAAGATGACGCATTAGATGTGTCTTATCTAATGCTCACGACCATGAACTCTGAGCTTCAGAAGCAACATGAGTTGATGGGCGCTTACGATATGGTTGAACATCTTCGTCAACTGTATCAAGGTCAAGCGAGGCATGAGAGATTTGAGATCTCAAGGGCACTGTTTCAGTGCAAGATGTCAGACGGGGCTCCTGTAGGCCCATATGTACTCAAAATGATTGGGTACATAGAGAACCTACAAAGGTTGGGGTTCCCACTTGGCCAAGAGCTGGCCATTGACCTGATCTTGCAATCCTTGCCGGATAGCTATAGTCAATTCGTTCTAAACTACAATATGAACGAGATTGACAAGCCACTGCCTGAGCTGCTTAGCATGTTGAGAACTGCTGAGCTGAACCTTAAGAAAGCTAAGCCCAACACTGTTCTGATGGTTCAGAAACATAAGGGCAAGGGCAAGCCCAAAGGCAAGGGAAAGTCCCAAGCCAAGGGCAAAGGCAAGGCACTAAAGCCTAAAGGAGGGGTCGCCATGGATGCTACCTGCTTCCACTGCGGTTAGACCGGGCACTGGAAGAGGAACTGCAAGGTATACTTGGAGGATCTTAAGAAGAAGCGAAGTGAGACTTCCACTTCAGGTATATATGTTATAGAAGTCAATCTATCTTTTTCTACATCATGTGTGTTAGATACTGGATGTGCTTGTCACATTTGTACTGATGTGCAGGCGCTTAGAAATAGCAGGGCATTGACAAAGGGCGAGGTGGACCTACGAGTAGGCAATGGAGCACGGGTTGCTGCTGTTGCTATAGCGACTTACTTTCTATCTCTGCCCTCTGGGCTTGTACTAGAGTTAGTCGATTGTTGTTATGTGCCTGCATTAACTAAGAACATTATATCAGTTTCTTGTTTGGACAAGAAAGGTTTCTCGTTTTCAATAAAGAACAAATGTTGTTCCGTCTATTTAAACGATATGTTCTATTGTAGTACACCTCTGATAAACGGACTCTATATTCTAGACCTTGAGAGCCCTATCTATAACATAAATATCAAGAGGTTCAAGTCAAATGACATGAACCAAACCTACCTCTGGCACTGTCGCTTAGGTCATATAAATGACAAGCGCTTATCCCAGCTCCATAAGGATGGTTTGCTGGACTCATTTGATTTTGAATCTTATGAGACGTGCGAGTCATGCCTACTAGGCAAGATGACCAAGACTCCCTTTAGTGGGCACAGCGAAAAAGCGACTGATTTGTTAGGACTCATACATAGTGATGTATGTCGCCCTTTCAATGTAGCTACTAGAGGCGGTTATAGGTACTTCATCACATTTACTGATGACTTCAGTGTTGGGTTTTTTGGGCCGCGAAAACCGCTTTTCGCGTCGCAAAAACCCCGAATCACCCAAAGCCGTAGGATCCGTGCAAGGAAAAATTTCGAAAACACGAGTACGAGTTATAAACTACGATCTACAGTAGATCTACAAAGGAAAACACTTTATACCTTTGATGCGTGCCCTTTCGCGTTCCCGCTCGTCCAACGGTACGCCGGATCTCGAGAGTGTTAACGTAGACACTCCTCTAATGATATCCACACGAACAAGGAGTGTCTCTCACACTCAAAGGTTGGAGAAGAGAGCCCCAAGTGTGCTAGCACTTTCTAGAGCTCTCGGGTAGGATTTGAAAAAGGGAGAAAAGAAGAGAAAGGAAAGGAATCTCACATACTCCTCTAGGTATCCTCCTTTGTGACCTTCACCTCACCCTTTTCTTTGGACCTCAACACATTCCCTTCACCTTGCTTGAAACTCTCGGCCAAGAAGGAGGAAAGGGAGAAGAGAATGGCTAGAGGAAGGAGATGAAATGAATGAGACCAATGAATAAAATTCATTCCCATTCATTCACTTGTGTGGCCGGCCACATGAGTAACTCCTACTCATTTAATGTGGCCGGCCACATTAATGATAATAGAGGCTTGTAACCTCCATGATGTGGCATACCATGATGATGTGGAGCATCATCATTGGTCCACATCTTGCCATCTCACTAATGATGTGGCAATTAGTCAAGTCAAACTTGACTCTTCCTCTCCCTCTCAAGTCAAGTCAAACTTGACCAAATCTCTTCCATGGTTGATCTAATCTAACCATTTGATTCAAGACAACTTAATATAATGAATCTAATTCATTAAATTAAGATGATTTAATGAGTCATAATCTAAATTAGACTCATTGAATACATGAATCAACTTGAGTCCAACTCAATTAGCCCAATTTGGATTACTCTTAATCCAATTTGATTCTTCAAATGAATCTAATCATCTTGGTTCATCATATGAACTTAATCCAATTGGTTCATCATATGAACCCAATCTCCATCCACTTGTTCTTTGTGTGTGACCCAATAGGTTCTTGTAACGTTGGCAATGTTTCTAAACTCCTTTAGAAACATAAGCAATGAGCGGCATCTAGCAATACATCATTGCTACCCAAGTTACAAGAAATGTTGAGATTCAACATCACCTTGTGACTACTAATTGTGACTCCTCACAATATATGACAAGTGTCCTTCTATCCTAGACATCTAGATTGATCAATGTGAGGCATAGACCGTGTCATCCTCTGACCAATCTAAATCTTGAACTCCAAGTAGACTCACTCAATCAAATGAGCTCAATATCTCATATTGACTCATTTGGTATGGCCATATACTTCGTGGTCTTACTCTATCAAGAATATCGATGTCACTCCCGTCATATAGGAGGGATAGATCCCATCTACATCACTCACATCCCTCTGCATAATTCGTTACATACCCAGAAATCGCCTTTATAGTCCACCCAGTTACGGATGACGTTTGACGAAACCAAAGTACATAACTCCTTATGTAGGGATCCATGGTGACTTCAGGTCTAAGGACTAATAGTCATACTAATAGCCACATGAGAAAGTATATGACAATCATATAACGATCCATGATACTTTCTCATAGCGGGTCATTCAGTATACATTCTCTAATGCATACCCATGTGTCAGCTTGATATCTCTATATCCATGACTTGTGAGATCAAGTCATCGAGCTGACCTACATGCTAGTCTTATTGTATTAACATTGTCCCTGAATGTTAATACTCGACTAGGAATGAATTAGAGTAGTGTTCCCTATATCATCTCACTATCGATTCAACCAATCGATTGATATAGGTAAGAATCTTCTACTCAAGGACGTTACTATACTTATTTTATCTGGCACTAATACAAATAAGCATAATAACCAAAAACCAAATGCCTTAATATATATACAAGAATATGATATACATGAGTCCATACAATCATCAAATGATTGGCTCTAGGGCACTAACTAACAATCTCCCACTAGCCCTAGTGCCAATCAATATAGGCTCTAAGGCCTAATGACCTAGTGTGACCATCATGCTTCCTCTGTGCCAAAGCCTTGGTCAAGGGATCTACGATGTTAGCCTCTGTAGGTACTCTGCAAATCTTCACATCTCCTCTATCGATAATCTCTCGAATGAGATGGAAGCGCCGTAGTATGTGCTTGGTCCGCTGGTGTGAGAGAGGTTCCTTCGCCTGTGCTATAGCTCCATTGTTGTCACAATAGAGCTCAACTGGGTCAGCGATGCTAGGAACCACCCCAAGTTCAGTGATGAACTTGCGGATCCAAACTGCCTCCTTTGCTGCCTCTGATGCAGCAATATACTCGGCAGCAACTGTGTCCTGCTTCGAACTCTTCCAGCTCACAGCACCACCATTTAAGCAAAACACGAACCCTGACTGTGATCGGTAATCATCCTGATCGGTGTGGAAGCTAGCATCACTGTAACCCTTTACAGTTAGCTCATCATTGCCTCCATATATCAAGAAATATTCTTTAGTCCTTCGTAAGTACTTAAGAATATTCTTGACCACTATCCAGTGACTTTCACCTGGATCTGACTGGTATCTGCTCGTCATGCTCAAAGCATACGAGATATCAGGTCGAGTACATAGCATGGCGTACATGATCGATCTTATGGCTGAGGCATAAGGGATCTGATCCATGCGGTCTCTCTCCTCTCTAGAAGAGGGACCTTGAGTCTTCGAAAGACTCACGCTATGTGACATCGGCAGAAATCCCTTCTTGGAGTTCTGCATGGCAAACTCAAGGAGTACCTTGTCAATGTATGTACTCTGACTTAGACCAAGCAATCTCTTAGATCTATCTCTATAGATCTGAATCCCTAGAATGCGGGATGCCTCACCTAAGTCCTTCATTGAGAAACAACTCCCTAGCCAAGTCTTAACAGACAGAAGCATAGGGATGTCCTTCCCAATGAGTAGTATGTCATCCACATACAATATGAGGAAGACAACTATATCCCCTACAACCTTCTTGTAGACACAAGGCTCATCTTCGTTCTTGATGAAACCAAACTATTTGATTGCTTCATCGAATCGAAGATTCCAGCTCCGAGAAGCTTGCTTTAGTCCATAAATGGACCTATGCAGCTTGCATACTCTGCTAGTATGCTGTGGATCTAGAAAACCCTCAGGTTGTGTCATGTACACATCCTCGAGTAGGTTCCCATTCAGAAACACGGTTTTGACATCCATCTGCCATATCTCATAGTCATGGTAGGCTGCAATAGCAAGCATGATCCGAATGGACTTAAACATCGCTACTGGAGAAAAGGTTTCATCATAGTCAATACCATGAATCTGCTTGAAACCTTTAGCTACCAAGCGACCCTTATAAATAAGTCCATCCATGTCAGTCTTTCTCTTAAAGACCCACTTACACCCTATGGGTTTTACCCCTTCAGGTGGATCAACCAAAGTCCATACTTGGTTGGTGTACATGGATTACATCTCGGATCTCATGGCTTCTAGCCATTTCTTTGAATCTGGTCTCATCACAGCTTCCTGATAGGTGGTAGGCTCATCCTCTATGAGCACAACATCATCATGGTCAGAAAAGAGAAATGAGTATCTCTCAAGCTGACGACGTACCCTATCAGACCTGCGAAGAGGTATGTCTACTTGAACTTGTTGTTGTTCCTCAACTCTTTGTGGAACATCATCCACAACACTTTGTGGTTCCAGTTCAACTTCCATCGAGGCATCAGTGCTATTGTTCGCATCTTGAACTTCTTCAAGATCGAATGAACTCCCACTAGTCTTACTAGAAACAAAGTCCCTTTCTAGAAAGACTCCAGTCTTTGCCACAACAACCTTGTGCTGACTGGGAATGTAGAAGTAATATCCCTTAGTTTCCTTGGGATATCCAATAAAGTAACACTTGTCGTATTTGGGTCCTAATTTATCTGAGACTTGACGTCAAACGTAAGCCTCACAACCCCAAATCCTCATGAAAGACACCTAGGCATCTCTCCCAGTCCATATCCTATATGGTGTCTTTATCACGGCTTTTGATGGAACTCGGTTGAGTATGAAAGCTGCCGTGTCTGGAACATATCCCCATAGATATGTCGGAAGATCTGTGTGACTCATCAGAGATCGTACCATATCTAATAAGGTATGATTGCTCCGTTTGGATACACCATTCGACAGTGGTGTTCCAAGAGGAGTGAGTTGAGATAGAATCCCACACTCAGCTAGATAGTCACGGAACTCATGGCTAAGGTATTCTCCACCTCGATCGGATCGAAGTATCTTAATACTCTTGCCAAGCTGATTCTGTACTTCATTCTTGAATTCTTTGAACTTTTCAAAGGATTCAGACTTATGTGTCATTAAGTACACATAACCGTATCTACTGAAGTCATCAGTAAATGTGATGAAGTACCTATAACTGCCTCTAGCAGCGACATTGAAAGGGCCACATACATCACTATATATGAGTCCTAACAAATCAGTCGCTCTCTCGCTGTGCCCACTAAAGGGAGTCTTGGTCATCTTGCCTCGTAGGCATGACTCGCATACCTCATATGATTCAAAATCAAATGAGTCCAGCATACCATCCTTATGGAGCTGGGATAAGCGCTTGTCATTTATATGACCTAAGCGACAGTGCCAGAGGTAGGTTTGGTTCATGTCATTTGACTTGAACCTCTTGGTATTTATGTTATAGATAGGGCTCTCAAGGTCTAGAATATAGAGTCCGTTTATTAGAGGTGCACAACAATAGAACATATCGTTTAAATAGACAGAACAACATTTGTTCTTTATTATAAACGAGAAACCTTTCTTGTCCAAACAAGAAACTGAAATTATGTTCTTAGTCAAGGCAGGCACATAACAACAATCATCTAATTCTAGTACAAGCCCAGAGGGAAGAGATAGATGATAAGTTCCTACAGCAATAGCTGCAACTCGTGCTCCATTGCCTACTCGTAGGTCTATCTCACCCTTCGTCAATGCCCTGCTATTTCTCAGCGCTTGTACATTAGTACAAATGTGCGAAGCACATCCGGTATCTAATACCCACGATGAAGAAATAGAGAGGTTGACTTCTATAACATATATACCTGAAGTAGAAATCTTATTTCTCTTCTTCGTAAGATCTTCCAGGTATTCTTTGGAGTTCCTCTCCCAGTGCCTTGCTTGTCCTTGATATAGGTGACAAAGATGTTCAACCATATTATAAGCGCTCATCAACACATGTTGCTTTTGAAGCTCAGAGTTCATGGTTGCGAGCATAAGACAGGACACATCTAATGCGTCATCTTGATGCTTCTTGTAAGCATCCCGGTCAGCTCGCGTGGCAGTGGCAGAAGGAGCCTCCGGAATGGGCTGCTCCAGAACGTACAGTTTACGTTCCTGAATGAGAACTATTCTCAGGTTCCTGTACTAGTCCAGGAAATTTGCACCGTAGAGCTTGTCCTTCTTAAGGACAGAACGCAGGGAGAAAGAGTTCGTATTCGACGTCATGGTTATCTACAACAGAAAATTTGCAGAAATAAATATCATATTCTTTTAAAATCATTTAATTAGGCCTTTAATTAAATGATGCTCCCACTGAATTCTATAATTCTTGTCGGACAAGATCCACATCATACTAACCCTTGAGTTAGCTTTGGCTAATACGCCCAAGGCTTAGTATGATCGGTATGTAACGATTACCAATTACATCTCTATACAACTCTTGTTTATAAAATCAATATCCGCATTTATATTAAAACTCAAGTTAGCTTTGGCTAATACGCCCGAGAGTTAATATAGATGTGATTTTGACCTATCATTCCAACTATTGGAAGAATGCCTATAGTTGACTCGATCCAACCGAGTAACTAGGAATACTCAATCTAATTGAGTTTGTATTCACCCATGCATTGATAGGCGGGACCAAGATTGTCCCTCCGTACCCTACCAAGATAATATGTATTGCTCTGCTTTGGCAGATTCAACAATATATGTGATCGAGGTAGTGATAGGTATCACGGCACGGTTAGGCATTTAGAGTTGGTTCGATCAAGATCTAATCTAATCGAAAAGGATGCATCTTGTGCACGACTTAGATCTAATCTAATCTAATCGCAAGGGTGCATTATGTGCACGACTTAGATCTAATCTAATCGTAAGGCACTAATTAATTAATTACTTATTAAACATGCATCATATACACAAGCAATTAACTAATTAATATATATTTGTGATTTAGTCATGGCCCTACTACGATCTTCTCAAGCCAATGAGAAGATCGAATGGTCAACCTAGGGTCAACAGCTTCTCCAAGCTCCTCCCTTTGACCACCTTGTGTTGCTCGTGCCCGCCTCGGAACTCCGTCTCGTGTGGACCCTCCACCGCTCCAATTTGTACATTACAATTTGAAACTCGAGTTACATTCGAGTCTAAATCTAATTTACAACAAGAATATAAGAGAAAGGCACGACGCGCAGGTTGCGGAAAAATAAAAACATACAACACGCGCAAACACATAACGGCACGCAGGCCGTATTATGAATTACAACACAATCCAATCATATTGGGTTTTGGACCATGACTATCACAAAATTAATATATAATTCAAAATTATATATTTTCATAATTTTATATAATTTTAAAAATAATTTTTACAATTTTTACGAGTAAAATTTCCCGGCGGTCTCGTTTAGTGGTTTCGGGCGCAATCGCGGAACGGATCCCCTTGCGGGGCCAGGGGCAGCGCCCCTACCCGTGATCTAACCATCGCGAGGGTTCATTTGTGATCCAATAGCACCTAAACCCGCTGTCCCAAAACGATTTGGGCTGAGACATTGCCGTTTCGGAAAAATCTTCCCGGCGGGTTTGTTTTTAGGGATTTTGGGTGCAATCGCGGAGCAAATCCCCTTGCGGGGTTAGGGGCAGTACCCCTACCCACGATCTAACCATCGTGAGTTGCTCCTTTGTGATCTAATGGCACCCAAGCCCGCTGTCCCAAATGGATTTGGGGCAAAATGAAGTCGTTTTGGGAAAATCTTTCCGGTAGCCGAAGCCTACAAGAGCCGAGACACTTGTGCTTCGCTTCTACGGAAAAATTACCCATAAAAACTATAAAATCATAATTTTACAGAAAATTACAGAAACTTTAGTTTTCATAAAACCAAAAATCAAACTCGTACAATCCTTGCACGTGGCTCTAATACCACTGTTGGGTTTTTCGGGCCGCGAAAACCGCTTTTCGCGTCGCGGAAACCCCGAATCACCCAAAGTCGTAGGATCTGTGCAAGGAAAAATTTTGAAAACACGAGTACGAGTTATAAACTACGATCTACAGTAGATCTACAAAGGAAAACACTTTATACCTTTGATGCGTGCCCTTTCGCGTTCCCGCTCGTCCAACGGTACGCCGGATCTCGAGAGTGTCAACGTAGACACTCCTCTAATGATATCCACACGAACAAGGAGTGTCTCTCACACTCAAAGGATGGAGAAGAGAGCCCCAAGTGTGCTAGCACTTTCTAGAGCTCTCGGGTAGGATTTGAAAAAGGGAGAAAAGAATAGAAAGGAAAGGAATCTCACATACTCCTCTAGGTATCCTCCTTTGTGACCTTCACCTCACCCTTTTCTTTGGACCTCAACACATTCCCTTCACCTTGCTTGAAACTCTCGGCCAAGAAGGAGGAAAGGGAGAAGAGAATGGCTAGAGGAAGGAGATGAAATGAATGAGACCAATGAATAAAATTCATTCCCATCCATTCACTTGTGTGGCCGGCCACATGAGTAACTCCTACTCATTTAATGTGGCCGGCCACATTAATGAGAATGGAGGCTTGTAACCTCCATGATGTGGCATTCCATGATGATGTGGAGCATCATCATTGGTCCACATCTTGCCATCTCACTAATGATGTGGCAATTAGTCAAGTCAAACTTGACTCTTCCTCTCTCTCTCAAGTCAAGTCAAACTTGACCAAATCTCTTCCATGGTTGATCTAATCTAACCATTTGATTCAAGCCAACTTAATATAATGAATCTAATTCATTAAATTAAGTTGATTTAATGAGTCATAATCTAAATTAGACTCATTGAATACATGAATCAACTTGAGTCCAACTCAATTAGCCCAATTTGGATTACTCTTAATCCAATTTGATTCATCAAATGAATCTAATCATCTTGGTTCATCATATGAACTTAATCCAATTGGTTCATCATATGAACCCAAACTCCATCCACTTGTTCTTTGTGTGTGACCCAATAGGTTCTTGTAACGTTGGCAATGTTTCTAAACTCCTTTAGAAACATAAGCAATGAGCGGCATCTAGCAATACATCATTGCTACCCAAGTTACAAGAAATGTTGAGATCAAACATCACCTTGTGACTACTAATTGTGACTCCTCACAATATATGACAAGTGTCCTTCTATCCTAAACATCTATATTGATCAATGTGAGGCATAGACCATGTCATCCTCTGACCAATCTAAATCTTGAACTCCAAGTAGACTCACTCAATCAAATGAGCTCAATATCTCATATTGACTCATTTGGTATGGTCATATACTTCGTGGTCTTACTCTATCAAGAATATCGATGTCACTCCCATCATATAGGAAGGATAGATCCCATCTACGTCACTCACATCCCTCTGCATAATTCGTTACATACCCAGTAATCGCCTTTATAGTCCACCCAGTTACGGGTGACGTTTGACGAAACCAAAGTACATAACTCCTTATGTAGGGATCCATGGTGACTTCAGGTCTAAGGACTAATAGTCATACTAATAGCCACATGAGAAAGTATATGACACTCATATAACGATCCATGATACTTTCTCATGGCGGGTCATTCAGTATACATTCTCTAATGCATACCCATGTGTCAGCTTGATATCTCTATATTCATGACTTGTGAGATCAAGTCATCGAGCTGACCTACATGCTAGTCTTATTGTATTAACATTGTCCCTGAATGTTAATAATGAATTAGAGTAGTGTTCCCTATATCATCTCACTATCGATTCAACCAATCGATTGATATAGGTAAGAACCTTCTACTCAAGGACGTTACTATACTTATTTTATCTGGCATTAATACAAATAAGCATAATAACCAAAAACCAAATGCCTTAATATATATACAAGAATATGATATACATGAGTCCATACAATCATCAAATGATTAGCTCTAGGGCTCTAACTAACAATCTCGCACTAGCCCTAGTGCCAATCAATATAGGCTCTAAGGCCTAAAGACCTAGTGTGACCATCATGCTTCCTCTGTGCCAAAGCCTTGGTCAAGGGATCTGCGATGTTAGCCTCTGTAGGTACTCTGCAAATCTTCACATCTCCTCTATCGATAATCTCTCGAATGAGATGGAAGCGCCGTAGTATGTGCTTGGTCTGCTGGTGTGAGGGAGGTTCCTTCGCCTGTGCTATAGCTCCATTGTTGTCACAATAGAGCTCAACTTGATCAGCGATGCTAGGAACCACCCCAAGTTCAGTGATGAACTTGCGGATCCAAACTGCCTCCTTTGCTGCCTCTGATGCAGCAATATACTCGGCCTCTGTTGTAGAATCAGCTACTGTGTCCTGCTTCGAACTCTTCCAGCTCACAGCACCACCATTTAAGCAAAACACGAACCCTGACTGCGATCGGTAATCATCTTGATCGGTCTGGAAGCTAGCATCACTGTAACCCTTTACAGTTAGCTCATCATTGCCTCAATATATCAAGAAATATTCTTTAGTCCTTCGTAAGTACTTAAGAATATTCTTGACCACTATCCAGTGACTTTCACCTGGATCTGACTGGTATCTGCTCGTCATGCTCAAAGCATACGAGACATCAGGATGAGTACATAGCATGGCGTACATGATCGATCTTATGGCTGAGGCATAAGGGATCTGATCCATGCGGTCTCTCTCCTCTCTAGAAGAGGGACCTTGAGTCTTCGAAAGACTCACGCTATGTGACATCGGCAGAAATCCCTTCTTGGAGTTCTGCATGGCAAACCGAAGGAGTACCTTGTCAATGTATGTACTCTGACTTAGACCAAGCAATCTCTTAGATCTATCTCTATAGATCTGAATCCCTAGAATGCGGGATGCCTCACCTAAGTCCCTCATTGAGAAACAACTCCCTAGCCAAGTCTTGACAGACAGAAGCATAGGGATGTCCTTCCCAATGAGTAGTATGTCATCCACATACAATATGAGGAAGACAACTATATCCCCTACAACCTTCTTGTAGACACAAGGCTCATCTTCGTTCTTGATGAAACCAAACTATTTGATTGCTTCATCGAATCGAAGATTCCAGCTCCGAGAAGCTTGCTTTAGTCCATAAATGGACCTATGCAGCTTGCATACTCTGCTAGTATGCTGTGGATCTAGAAAACCCCCAGGTTGTGTCATGTACACATCCTCGAGTAGGTTCCCATTCAGAAACACGGTTTTGACATCCATCTGCCATATCTCATAGTCATGGTAGGCTGCAATAGCAAGCATGATCCGAATGGACTTAAACATCGCTACTGGAGAAAAGGTTTCATCATAGTCAATACCATGAATCTGCTTGAAACCTTTAGCTACCAAGCGACCCTTAGAAATAAGTCCATCCATGTCAGTCTTTCTCTTAAAGACCCACTTACACCCTATGGGTTTTACCCCTTTAGGTGGATCAACCAAAGTCCATACTTGGTTGGTGTACATGGATTTCATCTCGGATCTCATGGCTTCTAGCCATTTCTCGGAATCTGGTCTCATCACAGCTTCCTGATAGGTGGTAGGCTCATCCTCTATGAGCACAACGTCATCATGGTCAAACAAGAGAAATGAGTATCTCTCAGGCTGACGACATACCCTATCAGACCTGCGAAGAGGTATGTCTACTTGAACTGGTTGTTGTTCCTCAACTCTTTGTGGAACATCATCCACAACACTTTGTGGTTCCAGTTCAACTTCCATCGAGGCATCAGTGCTATTGTTCGCATCTTGAACTTCTTCAAGATCGAACGCACTCCCACTAGTCTTTCTAGAAACAAAGTCCCTTTCTAGAAAGACCCCAGTCTTTGCCACAACTACCTTGTGCTAACTGGGAATGTAGAAGTAATATCCCTTAGTTTCCTTGGGATATCCAATAAAGTAACACTTGTCGGATTTGGGTCCTAATTTGTCTGAGACTTGACGTCTAACTTAAGCCTGACAACCCCAAATCCTCATGAAAGACACCTGGGCATCTCTCCCAGTCCATATCCTATATGGTGTCTTTATCACGGCTTTTGATGGAACTCGGTTGAGTATGAAAGCTGCTGTGTCTAGAGCATATCCCCATAGATATGTCGGAAGATCTGTGTAACTCATCATAGATCGTACCATATCTAATAAGGTACGATTCCTCCTTTCGGATACACCATTCCACTGTGGTATTCCAGGAGGAGTGAGTTGAGATAGAATCCCACACTCAGCTAGATAGTCACGGAACTCATGGCTAAGGTATTCTCCACCTCGATCAGATCGAAGTATCTTAATACTCTTGCCAAGCTGATTCTGTACTTCATTCTTGAATTCTTTGAACTTTTCAAAGGATTCGGACTTATGTGTCATTAAGTACACATAACCGTATCTACTGAAGTCATCAGTAAATGTGATGAAGTACCTATAACCGCCTCTAGAAGCGACATTGAAAGGGCCACATACATCACTATGTATGAGTCCTAACAAATCAGTCACTCTCTCGCTGTGCCCACTAAAGGGAGTCTTGGTCATCTTGCCTCGTAGGCATGACTCGCATACCTCATATGATTCAAATCAAATGAGTCCAGCATACTATCCTTATGGAGCTGGGATAAGCGCTTGTCATTTATATGACCTAAGCGACAGTGCCAGAGGTAGGTTTTGTTCATGTCATTTGACTTGAACCTCTTGATATTTATGTTATAGATAGGGCTCTCAAGGTTTAAAATATAGAGTCCGTTTATTAGAGATGCACTACAATAGAACATATCGTTTAAATAGACAGAACAACATTTGTTCTTTATTATAAACGAGAATCTTTTCTTATCCAAACAAGAAACTGAAATTATGTTCTTAGTCAAGGCATGCACATAACAACAATCATCTAATTCTAGTACAAGCCCAGAGGGAAGAGATAGATGATAAGTTCCTACAGCAATAGCAGCAACTTGTGCTCCATTGCCTACTCGTAGGTCTATCTCACCCTTCGTCAATGCCCTGCTATTTCTCAGCGCTTGTACATTAGTACAAATGTGCGAAGCACATCCGGTATCTAATACCCACGATGAAGAAATAGAGAGGTTGACTTCTATAACATATATACCTGAAGTAGAAATCTTATTTCTCTTCTTCGTAAGATCTTCCAGGTATTCTTTGGAGTTCCTCTTCCAGTGCCTTCCTTGTCCTTGATACAGGTGACAAAGATGTTCAACCATATCGTAAGCGCTCATCAACTCATGTTGCTTCTGAAGCTCAGAGTTCATGGTTGCGAGCATAAGACAGGACACGTCTAATGCATCATCTTGATGCTTCTTGTAAGCATCCCGGTCAGCTCGCATGGCAGTGGCAGAAGGAGCCTCCAGAATGGGCTGCTCCAGAACGTACAGTTTACGTTCCTGAGTGAGAACTATTCTTAGGTTCCTGTACCAGTCCAGGAAATTTGCTCTATATAGGATATGGACTGGGAGAGATGCCCATGTGTCTTTCATGAGGATTTGGGGTTGTGAGGCTTACGTTAGACGTCAAGTCTCAGACAAATTAGGACCCAAATATGACAAGTGCTACTTTCTTAGATATCCCAAGGAAACTAAGGGATATTACTTCTACATTCCCAGTCAGCACAAGGTAGTTGTGGCAAAGACTGGGGTCTTTCTAGAAAGGGACTTTGTTTCTAGAAAGACTAGTGGGAGCGCGTTCGATCTTGAAGAAGTTCAAGATGCGAACAATAGCACTGATGCCTCGATGGAAATTGAACTGGAACCACAAAGTGTTGTGGATGATGTTGTTCCAGAAGGAGTTGAGTAACAACAACCAGTTCAAGTGGACATACCTCTTCGCAAGTCTGATAGGGTACGTCGTCAGCCTGACAGATACTCATTTCTCTTGTCTGACCATGATGACATTGTGCTCATAGAGGATGAGCCTACCACCTATCAAGAAGCTGTGATGAGACTAGATTCCGAGAAATGGCTAGAGGCCATGAGATCCGAAATGGAATCCATGTACACCAACCAAGTATGGACTTTGGTTGATCCACCTGAAGGGGTAAAACCCATTGGGTGTAAGTGGGTCTTTAAGAGAAAGACTGACATGGATGGACTTATCTATAAGGGTCGCTTGGTAGCTAAAGGTTTCAAGCAGATTCATGGTATTGACTATGATGAAACCTTTTCTCGATGGCGATGTTTAAGTCCATTCGATCATGCTTGCTATGCAACCTATCATGACTATGAGATATGGCGGATGGATGTCAAAATCGCGTTTCTGAATGAAACCTACTCGAGGATGTAGATGACACAACCCGAGGGTTTTGTAGATCCACAAGATACTAGTATGCATGCTGCATAGGTCCATTTATGGACTAAAGCAAGCTTCTCGGAGCTGAAATCTTCGATTCGATGATGCAATCAAACAGTTTGGTTTCATCAAGAACGAAGATGAACCTTGTGTCTACAAGAAGGTTGTAGGGGGCATAGTTGTCTTCCTCATATTGTATGTGGGTGACGTACTACTCCTTGGGAAGGACATCCCTTTGCTTCAATCTGTCAAAACCTGGCTAGGGAGTTGCTTCTCAATGAAGGACTTAGGTGAGGCATCCCGGATTTTAGGGATACAGATCTATAGAGATAGATCTAAGAGATTGCTTGGCCTAAGTCAGAGTACATACATTGACAAGGTGCTCCTTCGGTTTGCCATGCAGAACTCCAAGAAGGGATTTCTGCCGATGTCACATGGTGTGAGTCTTTCGAAGACTCAAGCTCCCTCTTCTAGAGAGGAGAGAGACCGCATGGATCAAATCCCTTATGCCTTAGCCATAGGATCGATCATGTATGCCATGCTATGTACTCGACCTGATGTCTCGTATGCTTTAAGCATGACGAGCAGATACCAGTCAGATCCAGGTGAAAGTCACTGGATAGCGGTCAAGAATATTCTTAAGTACTTAAGAAGGACTAAAAAATATTTCTTGATATATGGAGGCAATGATGAGCTAGCTGTAAAGGGTTACAGTGATGCTAGCTTCTAGACCGACCAGGATGACTATAGATCGCAATCGGGGTTCGTGTTTTGCATTAATCGTGGTGTTGTGAGCTAGAAGAGTTCGAAGCAAGACACAGTAGTTGATTCTACGACAGAGGCCGAGTATATTGCTGCATCAGAGGAAGCAAAGGAGGCAGTTTGGATTCGCAAGTTCATCACTGAACTTGGGGTGGTTCCTAGCATTGCTGACCCTATAGAGCTCTATTGTGACAACAATGGAGCTATAGCATAGGCGAAGGAACCTCGCTCACACCAGCGAACCAAACACATACTACGGCGCTTCCATCTAATTCGAGAGATCATCGAGAGAGGAGATGTGAAGATTTACATCGTAGATCCCTTGACCAAGACTTTGGCACAGAGGAAGCATGATGGTCACACTAGGTCATTTGGGCTTAGAGCCTACACTGATTGGCACTAGTGCTAGTGGGAGATTGTTAGCTAGAGCCTTAGAGCCAATCATTTGATGATTGTATTTTGGACTTGTTGTATCATATTCTATATAAATAAAGGCGTTTGGTTTTTGGTTATTATACTTACTTGTATTGGTGCCAAATAAAATAAGTATAATAACGTCCTTGGGTAGACAGTTCTCACCTATATCAATCGATTAGTTGAACCGATAGTGAGATGATATAGGGAACAATACTCTTAATCATTCCTAGTCGAGTATTAACATTCAGGGACAATGTTAATGCAATAAGACTAGCATGTAGGTCAACTCGATAACTTGATCTCACAAGTCATGGATATAGAGATATCAAGTTGACACATGGGTATGCATTGGAGAATGTATACTGAATGACCCGCCATGAAAAAGTATCATGGATCATTATATGAGTGTCATATACTTTCTCATGTGGCTATTAGTATGACTACTAGTCCTTAGACCTGAAGTCACCATGGTTCCCTACATAAGGAGTTATGTACTTTGGCTTCGTCAACCCGTAACTGGGTGGACTATAAAGGCGATTACTGGGTATATAACAAATTATGCAGAGGGATGTGAGTGATGTAGATGGGATCTATCCCTCCTATATGATGGGAGAGACATCGGTATTCTTGATAGAGTGAGACCACGAAGTGCATGGCCATGCCCAAATGAGTCAATATTAGATATTGAGCTCATTTGATTTAGTGAGTCTACTTGGAGTTCGAGATTTAGATTGATTAGAGGATGACACGGTCTATGTCTCACATTGATTAATCTAGATGTTTAGGATAGAAGGACACTTATCATATTTTGTGAGGAGTCACAATTAGTAGTCACAAGGTGATATTGGATCTCAACATTCTTGTAACATTGGGTAGTAATGATGTGTTGCTAGATACCGCTCATTACTTATGCTCCTAAATGGGTTTAGGGGCATTGCCAACATTACAAGAACCTATAGGGTCACACACTAAGGACAATTAGATGGAGATTAGGTTCATATGATGAACCAAGAGGATTAGATTCATTTGATGAATCAAATTGGATTAAGAGTAATCCTAATTGGGCTAATTGAGTTAGACTCAAGTTGATTCATGTGTTTAATAAGTCTAATTTGGATTATGACTCATTGAATCAATTTAATTAAATGAATTAGATTCATTATATTAAATTGGCTTGAATTAAATGGTTGGATTAGATCAACCATGAGAGAGATTAAGTCAAGTTTGACTTGACTTGAGAGGAAGATGAAAAGTCAAGTTTGACTTGACTTTATGCCACCTCATTGGTGAGTTGGCATTGAGTGGGCCAATGATGATACTCCACATCATCATGGTTGCTTAAGTGGGATGCCACCTCATGGGAGTTACCAAGAGTTGTGACTCTTGCCATTCCATGGGAGTTACTAACCCTCTTAATGTGGCCGACCACATGAATGGGAGATAAGTTTTCATTTTGGTAAATTAATCTCATTCATTCCTTCATCTTCTTCCTTGCTCCAATTTTGCTCTCCCTCTCCTCTCTTGGCCGAACCATCCAAAGGTGCTAGCACACCTTTTGTGTGGTTTTCTCCACCTACTTGTTTGTGTGGATACATATAGAGAGTTGTCTACGTTGACAACTTCGAGATCCGGCACCATTTGGACGAGCGGGAACGCGAAGGGCTTTGCTTCAAAGGTATAACCCTTTCTTTTGTAGATCTAAGTGTAGATCTAACTAGAAACTCGTACATGTAAATTTTGAAATCTATCCTTCGCACGAGATCCAGTGGCATGGGTGATTCGGGGTTTCCGCGACGCGAAAACGCGATTTTCGCGGCCCGAAAAATCCAACAGTGGTATCAGAGCCAATGGTTGTGATCAATCCTATTTGGTTTAGGATTGTGTTTTGGGTGGCCCCTTGCTTGGCCACCAAGAAAGGTGGTCGGCCACCATATTTAGGAAAGAAAAATAATTTTTTTATAAAATTTTACAAGAAGAAAACCTCTTATAAAATTTACAAGTTCTCTTTCCTAAAGTAGGAGTTAAAAAAAGGAAAGTTTTAAAAATTAAAATCATGTTTTAAAATTTAAAACTTCTCTAACAGAATTTCCTTTTTTAAAATGATGATAGAAAATTTTAATTTTAAAACTTATCTCCCATTTTTTTCTTAAACCATGAGGATGGTTAAAAAAGGAATGTTTTAAAACTTTTAAAACTCTCTATTAAAACATGTGGCCTAATTCAAATAAGGAAAGTTTTAAAAAATTAAAATAACTATTTTAAAACTTATAGTTTTTTACAAAGAGAAGATTTTAAAAATCCAAAACACCCCTCCTATTTGAAATAATTGTGGTCGACCCCTACATGCTTGGTCACCAAGCAATAGGGCCGGCCCTATTAAAAGGAGATGTGGTCGGCCATTGCTTGGTCACCAAGAAATGGACCGGCCCCCTTCTTAGACACCAAGACGGACCTTTCTTTGGATGGACTTGAGCCTTTTAATGAGGCTACGACAGGGACCTAGAGGAGAAATTGGTTTTGGCCTTCTGATGAGCTTGATTATCCCGTGTTCGGCCCGAACACACAACTCAAGTTCATCGATAGTAACTCATTCCACTAGAGAGTTATTACTGTACTACCGCACCAATCCCAAATTACATTATGGGCTCCTTTTTATCATGAGTGTGTTAGTCTCCCTGTGTTTAAGATTACGAATGCCCACTAATTAAGTAAGTTACTGACAACTCACTTAATTAATATCTAGCTCCAAGAGTAGTACCACTCAACTTCATTGTCATGTCGGACTAGGTCCACCTGCAGGGTTTAACATGGCAATCCTTATGAGCTCCTCTTGGGGACATTCTCAACCTAGATAACTAGGACACAGATTCCTTCTATAATCAACAACACACACTATAAGTAATATCATTTCCCAACTTATCGGTCATATTGATTTATCGAGCTAAGCCTCACCCTTTGATAAGTCAAAGAAATAAATATTAAATATATGTGCTTGTTATTATATTAGGATTAAGAGCACACACTTCCATAATAATTAAGGTCTAGTTCTTTTACTAAGTCAGTACAAAAAGAACTTACCTAAATGGTCCTACTCAATACACTTAAAGTGTATCAGTGTAATTTATTAGTTAAGATAAACTAATACTTAATTACACTACGACTATTCTGATGGTTTGTTCCTTTCCATCTTAATCGTGAGCAACTTGTTTATAATTTATAGAGAACCGACAACATGATCTTCTGAGTGTGACACCACACTCCATGTTATCTACTATATAAATTAATTGAACAATTACATTTAACAAATAAATGCATATATTGACCAATGTGATTCTTTTATTTCAACAAATAAATGTTTACAAAAGCTAGGCTTTTAGTATACACTCTAACAATCTCCCACTTATACTAAAAGACTAAGCTGCCATATCTGTTGCCATACATCTGATTCCCATCCCCTCCACATGTCGATCAAAAGCTTTCGCCGGAAGGGCCTTTGTGAAAGGATCTGTCAGGTTATCTGCTGATGCAATCTTGGTGATAACAACTTCTCCTCGCTTGACGATATCTCGTATCAGATGGTACTTGCGCTCTATATGTTTACTTGCCTTATGGCTCATGGTTCCTTCGAGTTTGCAACTGCACGGCTATTATCACAATAAATTGTGATGATCTTGGGCAAACCAGGAATCACATCAAAGTCCATTAGAAAGTTCCTGAGCCATACACCTTCTTTTACTGCCTCAGAGGCTGCAACATACTCAGCTTCCATGGTTGAGTCCGAGACGTATTTCTGCTTAACACTCCTTATGCAATGACTCCACCTCCTAAAGTAAACACATAGCCTGACGTAGACTTACTATTATCCATATCTGATTAGAAATCCGAATCCGTGTAACCCATAGGGAGCAAATCGTTTGTTTGGTAGACTAGCATATAATCTCTAGTCCTTCTCAGGTATTTTAATATATGCTTCACAGTAGTCCAATGTCCTTGTCCAGGGTTACTCTGATATCTGCCAACCATGCCCACGGCAAAACAGATATCAGGTCTCGTACACAGCATTGCATACATAAGGTTTCCTATAGCCGAAGCATAAGGAACTGCCTTCATGTCCTCAATCTCCTTTGATGTCTTCGGGGACATCTCTTTAGATAAGGCTACTCCATGTCTAAAAGGTAAGAAACCTTTCTTGGAGTTTTCCATGCTAAAACGGGCAAGGATTATATCTATATATAAAGCTTGTGATAGGCACAACATTCTTTTCTTGCGATCCCTTATAACTTTGATCCCAAGAATGTGGCCACATTCTCCTAAGTCCTTCATATCAAATTGTTTGGATAACCATACCCTTACGTCTGATAATACCTTAACATTGTTGTCAATTAACAAAATATCATCTACGTATAGTACAAGAAATACCACCACGTTTACGTTACACTTCTTGTATACACAAGACTCATCCGGACACTGAATAAATCCATATGAATGGATTACTTCGTTAAACCGGATGTTCCAAGATCTTGAAGCTTGCTTCAGTCCATAAATGGACCGATTGCGCTTACATACTAGATGTTCTTTGACCTTTTCAATGAACCCTTCTGGTTGCTTCATATGGATGTTTTCTTCAAGACTTCCGTTAAGGAAAGCTGTCTTGACATCCATTTGCCAAATCTCATAATCCATATGAGTGGTAATGGATAAGAGTATCCGGATGGACTTAAGCATGGCTACCGGTGAAAAAGTCTCCTCATAATCGATTCCCTCTTTCTGAGTATATCCTTTCGCAACAAGCCTTTCTTTGAAGGTTTCTACCTTCCCATCTATCCCTCTTTTCCTTTTGTAGATTCACTTGCATCCAATGACTTTTACATCATTAGGTGGTTCTACAAGCTCCCAGACCTTATTAGAATACATAGATTTTATTTCGAAATTCATTGCCTTTTACCAAGATACTGCATTTATATCTTGGAGTGCTTCGTCATATGTTCGGGGATCAGGTTCATGTTTACCTGGGATCAAGTCCGAAGACTCACCCAAAAACATGAATCTTTCAGGTTGCCTCACAACCCTCCCACTACGACGAGGCACTGTCTCTGGGTGTGTATCATGTGTGACACGTGTTGCAGTTTCTTGTGGTACTTCATCTTGTACTGTTGGTACTAAAGTAGACGTGTCCTCTCTAATTTCTTCTAGAACTATTTCACTCATGGGCTTATGGTTCATTACATAATCTTCTTCAAAAAATCGAGCATTGTTGCTATCAATAATCTTCTGATTTTTAGGATTATAAAACAAACCACCTTTCGTTCCCTTAGGATATCCCACAAATAGATAAACTTCTGTACGTGATTCCAACTTGTCAGTATCTCCCTTCAGCACATGTGCTGGACTACCCCATATCCGAATATGATTCAGACTAGGCTTTCACCCATTCCATAATTCGATGGGTGTAGAAGGAACTGTTTTAGAAGGTACCATATTCAGAATGTATACTGCTATTTCCAAAGCATATCCCCAAAACGAATTTGGTAATTCTAAATAACTCATCATCAATCTAACTATTTCTATAAGAGTCCTATTCCTTCGTTCTGCCACACCATTCTGTTGGGGTGTACCAGGTGCAGACAATTGGGATTGAATCCGGACTTCTGATAAGTAATTCCTAAACTCTCCAAAGAGGTATTCGCCACCACGGTCAGACTGTAGTGTCTTGATACTTTTACCAAGATGTTTCTCCACATCAGCCCTATATTCTTTGAACTTGTCAAAGCATTCAAACTTGCGGTGCATCAGGTAAATATATCCGTATCTTGAATAATCATCTATAAAGGAAATGAAGTATTCATAACCACCTCTTGCCTGGATAGACATAGGACCACACAAATCAGAATGTACCAGTTCTAACGCATCTTTGCCTCTATACCCCTTGCCCTTAAAAGGTCTCTTGGTCATTTTTCCTTCCAAGCAAGATTCACATGTTGGAAAATTTTTCAACTCTAATGAACCCAAGAGTCCATCGGCTACAAGCCTTTGAATGCTACTTAAGTTAATATGTCCAAGCCTTAGATGCCAAAGATATGTTTGGTTCATTTCCGAAGGTTCTTTTCTCTTATTAGAGTTAGAAGATGTGTTATTAATTTTCATATTTTTCTTTGTGGGAGAAATTGGATTTAAAGTGTATAAATTACCAACCAATGCACCAAAACAGATAATCACCTTATTTCTCTTTATAACGACATTGTTACTAAAGGAAACTGAATATCCATCCAAATACAGTTTAGAAACTGAAATTAAATTCTTTCTAAAACTGGATACAAAAAGACAATTTCTTAAAATCAAATTTCTATTCCTATCAAATGATAAGTAGACGTCTCCCACTGCACAAGCCGCCACCTTAGTAGCATTGTCCATGTAGACAGTTATCACTCCATCAAATAGTCGCCGGGTTTCCTGGAACCCCTGCAAAGAATTGCAGACCTAATCAGTGGCTCCCGTATCTACACACCAGGTGCTGGTAGATAACACCGCTAAACATGTTTCAACTACTAAAGTATGAGATATTCCTTTATTGTTCTGGTTCCTACGAGGATAGTCCGCTTTCCAATGTCCAGACTACTTGCAGATAAAGCACTTGCCCTTCGACTTCTTCATTCCAGCTTTCTGTCCTGTACCTTGAGGTTTATTCACCTTCTTTGCTGAAAAGACCTGTTTCTTCTTCTTCTTGCCTTTCGACTTAGAAGTAGAACCATTTTCAGCATAGTGGATCTGAGAACTGTGACGAAATATTCCTTCTGTTGCCTGTAGTTCTGTCAGAAGTTCCGCCAACCACTACAAGAAAAAAGACATACAACAACGGTTTTTCACCGTTGTCGTAGGCCATTTTTAAGTGTTGTTAAAGGCTGTGTTGTTAAAAGGAGTGGCAAACGACAACAGTTTTTAACCGTTGTCTACGAAGGCAAAGACAACATTTTAACAACGGTGAAAAACTGTTGTCTTTTCCTACAAAGACAACAGTTTTTCACCGTTGTCTTTGAGCATATGCCTAGGCTCTTCAACAACAGTTTTGAACTGTCTACGACAACGGCTAAAAAGCGTTGTCTTTTTAGACAATGACATCGGTTTGACAACGGTTAAAAACCGTTGTCTTTTTAGGCAACGATGTTAAATAACATCAGTTTGTCACTATTGTCTTTTAACGCCATTGACAACAGTTTGACATATTTAAACTGATGTCTTTGGGTACAATATACAACATTTTGACAATAAATAAAAAACTTATTAATCTTTTCCTACTTAATGGTTTATAAAAAACATCCAGTGCAAATTTCATTGATAAAAAACCTACATAATCAATATTTACAATGCAAATATTCCAACATTCAAACATCACAAAAGTACCAAACATCAACATTCAAACATCACAAAAGTTTACACAGCCAAAAGTTTATATATATCACACATATAGTCCAAAATATCATGTTTTGTTGGAGCACGTCTTCTCTACCTGTGCATCTTCTAAACAGCCTGAGTGTCTTCTAAACTGCAGCCTTTTCTGGTTTCTCCTCCCTCCTAGCTTCTCTTTTCTTCTCCTTTCACAGAAACTGCAGCATATGATTGCAAGTTAATTCATTTCCCAGGAGTAAATGGCATAAAAAATGGATCTCTTGGAAATTTCACACGTACCTGACCTTATTACAGTTTTACAAAAACTCAGAGTAGTATGTCTTAAAAGACCAGCTATATGGCTTTACAAGTAACTCTTAAGTATGGTAAACCAAACCTATCAACTTTACATATACCAAAAAAAATTCTATCCAATTTGAAGCATATAGAATCTAGCTAAATTCACAGAGCAAGCAATGGCTTAGAGCAACAACCAGATTCTGGTTCTATCATCGAGCATCAAAAAAGCATTATAGAATCTAGCTAAATTAGACATGAAAAATCAAGTTCCAACTTATTTCCGGAGCATACAAAATCACAAATACAAACAAGGGCTGAAGCAACAAAGCAGCACACAGAGAATTAAACAAACAAGCTTTACTAATTTAAATTCACAGAGCAAGCAAATTGATCAACCCACAATTATCATAAGGATCTACTCTCTTGATACTCAAATAGACTCAGTAAACGGCCTAACTTCTAGCATGAATCAAAATTCCTAACTATATTAGCATTTTCCCCAATTCATATTCGAATAAAATTCTCCAACAATCATGCAAAAGCATAGAGATGGTTTATTTAGTTTTTATACGGAATAGAGAGTAGAAAAGAGCAATCCAAACTTCCGACAACATCATAGAGGATACCGCTAATTAGATCATGGAAATCACATAGATAGAACTAGTAAAGAACATAAAAGCCCAAGATTTAACGATGAGACTGAGGGATTTAACAAAGGACCTGCATCTAACCATGTATCAAACCAGAAATTAATATGATCTTCACCTAAACGCCATCTAATCTGCTCTTCTGCTACGTTTCTCATCTGTAACGTCCTGTGCAGTTGCTAGATGTTTAAGTCTTGTTAAACAATGAGAGCGAGGATTGTTTAAGTCCTGTGCAGTTGCTAGATCATGTTTAACGTTGAATACTAATTGATTTCTGTAACGTCCTGTAACGTTGAATACTAACGTCCTGTGCAGTTGCTAGATCATGTTTAACGTCCTAGCTCTCATCTAATTCGAACAATGCTCATTGGATGCTCGAAAGCTTCAGGTTCGATATGCTTAGTTAATAGCCTTAACATGTGATTTTTGCAAAACATATGACATGATAATTGTAATTAGATTTTTTTTTACTTGTAAAAAATCGCTATGGGCATTGAAACTTAACAGACTTTATTGATCTGAACACTTAACATCACAAATGTTCAAGCTTGCCACTTTTCCCTGCATCAATAATGCATTGAAACAAGGTATCACGCAACCAATCCAGGACAGTTTGCATGTCATTCGAAATTGAAAAGTAAACTTTTGTTAGCAAAAAAGACAACTTGATAACATGCACTTTGGAGGTGAGACTAGGGGAAATTATCAGGTCATTTTACACTATAATGGAATAAATCCTGGTTAGGACCTGATTAATATGGAACTAAACAGGTTACACTATACAAAAAATAAATTTCAATAGAGGGAGAATACATATAAAAATCATACTTTTAGTTCAAAGATGGAACAAACCTGAGCACGAATAAAGCCAGAAAGAGCAAAAGTGGTATACTGGCCGGTGTACACTCCATTATCATCCAAGTGTCCAATATTGATTTGGACGGATGCGTGATCCTTGGCAGTGATTAGTCTGTTCGTAGTAGAACTAGGGGAGTAAACGAAAGTTGGAAAAAACATCACAATAATCAACATAATCGATCAATATATCCATGCTTCAGAAGATCTAATTACTAATAAGATAATCACCATTTTCTAAGGATATAAAGATTCATCATTTCACCCGCTTCGTTCTGCATCTTGAAAGTAATATCACTTCCCTAGATTCACAAATATGTGACTAAATCACCTGATAACACAATAAAAACAATTAGGGAAAAATATTTGACCAAATCACCCTATAATAAACATAGCCTTCAAGCACATAAAATACGAAAATAAAATTCAAGAAACTCACAGACATACCACTACTTTGTGGACCCATGATAGAAACTACAGCATAGGAGAATCCATGCTCTGCCAACTTCACTGACTTCATAAAGTGTTCAAGACTCGTGACATTGAATACACCATCTCCGTCAATCAGTTGGATAGAGCAACATTCATTAGCCATTTCTGCTTAAAAAAAAGAAGAAAACAGTAATTGATGTGAGGTCAAAAACAATCCTTTAACCGACACAATAGACATCAATTGAATTATTGCATTATGGAAGTGAAGTAATAATCCTTTAACATGACAGACATAATAGATTACTCATATCACAAGCCAATGCATATAACTTATCATACAACTATACTTATTGGTATTGATGGAGTCTATTTGTTGGTCCATTCCATTGGATTGTAGGTTATTTTCTTTGTAACGACTTGGATGCTGAGATCTCTAGTTATGGTATCATCTCCTAGAAGCCAACATGACTACATGAAAGGCAAGCAAGGTCATGGATTCTAGTGAGTACTTAGATAGACTTGAACCTTCCTAAAGTATCATCTCTAGTTATGGTACAATCGTTTTTCAGAAACTTAAGGGGAAGTTGTTGATGTAGTTGTACTTGAGTTGGACTCATTTTAATGTGTTAGTAAAATGTATGACGTTATGTTTAAGTTGGACAAAACCTCTATATCTTGAAGCTTTAATCCATACAACAAACTTTAATGAGAAAAGTAAATGACCAAATTAAAGATAAAAATATGTTATAGCTACATGCGCAAAAGGCAAAAATAACATATTCTGATGCATAAAGCAGTTATTGGGCTGCGCGAGTAATCCAATAAAGCATCAGGCTGAAGACATTCAGAACATAAAAATAGGGGAACTTAAAGAACAGTGATTATTGGGCTATCAGATCAAATACCAAACTAAAGCATCAGGCTGAAGACATTCAGAACATAAAAATAGGGGAACTTAAAGAACAGTGATTCCTATTTCAGAAATTCAGATATCATTTATTTGTGACACCCAAGAAATGTTGCAAGTATTCTGCAAACAAATCGAAGTAACATCAACCTTAAGTTTAGCATGGAAAACTTTTGATCGGGTTAAGTAGACATTACTGTCCTGTCTGAAAGGATCTCTTACTTCCAAAGGCAAGTAATTATCCTACAATAGTAGAAAACACAAGAGGAGAAAACTAAGTAATCTCAAGACAAAAGCAAGATGGATAAGTGAAGTATCAGATAACATAAAGAAGTAGCACCAGGGTTGCAATATCATCAACGCAACCATTGGTGTCGACTTATCACACCTCAGTACGTAGCTCATCGGTTGTCCCAAAGCCAACCACATATCCCTCAAAAGGTCCACCATAGTCCATCTAAGGAGCCTCCTTCATCCATGGATTGACGCAGTAAATCAGCTTCGACTTTGTAAAAACAACCTCTCCGCCTTTCCCTTACAACACCTCCTTCGAATCAGAAATTAAAAAAAAAAAAAGAAAACTTTTTCCAATCTGGAGTGCATTCCCACCATCGAACTGCATTTCGATCCCGCACAAACGAAAAAATAATAATAAATACAAGAATCAAATGAAGGCGTAAAGAAGTTCACCCCTAGTACAGCAAAGAATACCAGCGCATGGCCCGTTGGTCGGGATCAAACCCAAAAAGCAAGGAAACCTAGCATCAAACTCAAGCTCTCCTAAATACCATCAATTCTCCTTACTTCGGGCACCGGCTTCCTTGGTCGGGATGCATCGTAGGGCTCAGTACTCGAAAAACATGGATATGCGAGAGAACTGGGAATCGACTCCGCGGAACGCTAGTCGGAAATGTCTTCGACGAAGGAATCAGATCTATGGGCGATGACAAGCTGATTATTGGGCTGCGCGAGTAATCCAGCTTTGCCCTGCAGGGAAGCGTCGCCCTCGCGGTCAGTGACGACTGGGAGGAGGATTTGTAGAAGTAGTGATTATTGGGCAGCGCAGCTTGGAAAGGAATGGAGAAGGGGCGACGGGTTTAGGGCTTGGAGAGGAAAGGAGAAGGGGCGACAGGTTTAGGGCTTGGAGAGGAAAGGAGAAGGGGCGGTGGGTTTAGGGCTTGGAGAGGAAAGGAGAAGGGGCGACAGGTTTAGGGCTTGGAGAGGAAAGGAGAAGGGGCGGTGGGTTTAGGGCTTGGAGAGGAAAGGAGAAAGAAAAATGTGAAGTAGATGAAGAGATCGTAAAGGAGGGGGAATGCGGCGGTAAAAACATTTCGAGGAGAGGGAAAGAAAAAACGCGGCGGCAAAAAATGGTGAAAGGGAAAAACGGTGAAGGGAAAAAATAATGGTATTCAACAACACTTAATAGACAACGGTTTTTAAAAACTGTTGTTGTAATCCCAAAAAATAGTGTACATAGACAACAATTTTCAAAAACTATTGTCGTACCCTTTAAAAACCGTTGTTGTATCCCCAAAAAAACATAAATAGACAACGGTTTTTAAAAACCGTTGTCATAGGCCAAAAAAATTACTAAACGACAACAGTTTTTGTTAAAACCGTTGTTAAAAGGTAAAAAGACAACGGTTTGGTATAAAACCGTTGTCGTTTGAATGTTGTTGAATGACATTTTTCTTGTAGTGAACGTATAATCTCTTTTGTTCATGTTATAGTTCAGGCGGAACTGCTCAAAGCTTCTGGGTAGCGTTTGGAGAATTATATCGACCTGGGTTTCCCCATCAATTTCTCCTCCAAGGACTTGTATTTCATTCAGATAAGCGATCATTTTGAGGATATGGTCCCTTACGGGTGTCCCCTCAGACATGGTGGCTGTCATTAGCTTTCTCATTGCCTCTTGCCTAGCAGTCCAACTCTGATGCCCAAAGAGTTCTTTGAGATTGTTCATTATATCATAAGCTGTTGGTAAATCTTGATGCTGATGTTGCAATACATTTGACATAGATGCCAAAATATAACACCGTGCCATCTCATTAGCTTTTACCCTTTTCTTATGATACTCAATCTCCTCTGGGGTAGAGTCACCGTCAGGTGTATCAGGATAAGCCTCAGTCAGTACAAACTTATAACTCTCAGCAGTAAGAACAATGTCCAGGTTTCTTTTCCAATCAATATAGTTGGGATCAGTAAGTTTGTTCTCTTTCAGTATAATGGCTAGTGGGTTGAAAGTCATCCTAAGAATCAAAAAAATAAACTTTGGTCAAGACTCTAAATTTAGAATAATATTGATTCCTCAAACAATACTATTTTAAATTAACCAACACCTCAAATCACCGTAAATATTACATGCCACATTAGTGTGAATGTATACAAATTCAACATTTGTAAGAGGAGGGTGTGGCCCATTAATTTTATTATCTTGTCATCCTATCTTTATGACAAATAAAATTAATAGTTGGTTTCACTTTGGTCACACAAGACAATAGCTATAACACCCACGAAATTTTAAAATAGGTATATGAATATTATTTTCCTTAGAGCATAAAGAAATGAAAAGAATAAGAGAAAAAGGAACAAAAAAAATATAGAATAAGAAGAGGTGAGATCAAGGATTGAACCTTGAACCTCCCACAATTGATGGAGATAAATTGATGAATGATAACCATTAGGAAAAGGAGAAATAATTGGATAGAAAGGAATGAAAAATTTAGTTAAAGGAGAAAAGAAACTAAGCAAAAAGAACAAGAGAAAATCAAGTTGCTTACCTTCTTTTCCCTCTTGGTTAAGAAAAGGGAGCAAGCAAAAGAGGGATTGTCTACTTCCCTCCCTCTCTCTATTTTCGTGGGAATTAAAGGAGTGGGGGAAAAGAGGAGTTGAGGGAATGAATGGGGACATGTTTCATTTGGCAAAGGGATAAATAAGGTTAGAGAAGAAAAAAATAAAGGATTTAATTCATTTTCTTCTTCCTCCTTCTCC
This sequence comes from Zingiber officinale, assembly GCF_018446385.1. NCBI lineage: Eukaryota > Viridiplantae > Streptophyta > Magnoliopsida > Zingiberales > Zingiberaceae > Zingiber > Zingiber officinale. The sequence goes on from NC_056006.1 coordinate 46,556,912, forward strand.
CTTCTTCATTCTTCACCGAACCAAGAAAAACTTCCCTCACCTCATACCAATAGCTAAGTTAAGTTCTTCAACAAGAAAGCTAATTTCCGAGAATAAACCTTCATGTTCTAGCCATTACAAGCAAAGAAAACAAAAGGAGGTACAAGAAGAAGAAGCTTCCTCCTTCCTTGATACCTAGAACACTTTTCTCTCTAAGGAAAACCACAAGCGAAAGGATGTAAGTTCCCCTCACATGTGGTACAATAGCTCTTATTTTTCTATGAAGATTCGGTCACATAAAAAGCTAAGAAAACATCATGAAGAAATTCTAACCAAGATAAAACCAAAGGAAGGACCTAAAGAATGAAAGGATCTAAAATTAATATGCTTAATATTTCTCTTGTAGCATGTATTTTATGGTAAGGATTTATCTATGTTAAAATGTTTGGTAGAACTTAGATTCATGAGTATTCGGCCATGATAGAACTAAGGACCCAGGAGAGCTTTAATTTAAAACTAAGCATGACAAGATCTCCTTAAGATAAGTTATGAAACTATTATGATATGCCATGATTGTATGTTAAGTTGAACTCTATTTCATGTCCATGAAGGTTCGGATATGTTTAGTTTTTGAAGCCTAGGAGAATTTAAAGCAAATCTAAGATGCTCATGATCTCCTTGATGAAATGTTATGTAGCTAACTTAATGTTCTTATGTTTATTGTTGCATGGAAATTTAATTCATGTTCTATAACATTCGGCCACATCATGTTCAAGGACCTAGGAAACTTAGAACCTAACTCAACCATGCTCATGTTATTCCTTGATATATTTGCTATGAAAGTTGTTTAAGGTTCTCATGCTTTTAGGACACTTGAACCTTAATTTTTAGTCCTATAGTATTCGGCTACTTCATGATTTAGGACTTAGGAAACTTAGAACCTAACTCAACCATACTCATGTTATTCCTTGATATATTTGCTATGAAAGTTGTTTAAGGTTCTCATGCTTTTAGGACACTTGAACCTTAATTTTTAGTCCTATAGTATTCGGCCACTTCATGATTTAGGACTTAGGAAACTTAGAACCTAACTCAACCATGCTCATGTTATTCCTTGATATATTTACTATGAAAGTTGTTTAAGGTTCTCATGCTTTTAGGACACTTGAACCTTAATTTTAAGTCCTATAACATTCGGCCACTTAATGATTTAGGACTTAGGAAACTTAGAACCTAACTCAACCATGCTCATGTTATTCCTTGATATATTTGCTATGAAAGTTGTTTAAGGTTCTCATGTTTTTAGGGCACTTGAACCTTAGTTTTAAGCCCTACAAGTTTCGGCCACTTCATGATTTAGGGCTTAGGAAACTTAAAACCTAACTCAACCATGCTCATGTTATTCCTTGAAATGTTTGCTATGGAAGTTGTTTAGGGTTCACAAGCTTGAATGATAGTTTTTAACCCAATGTATGATTGATAAGTTTCGACCATAATAAGTTGTAAGCTTAAGTAACCTAGAACTCTACCTAAACTTGCTCATGGTGGTTCTTATGGTATAAGAAATGATGCTTACTTAGGGTTCACATGTCGGTATGAAGTTTTTACCAAAAACCCAACCTATATGGTTCGGCCACTAAAAGACGTTAGGGTTAGAAATTGAATTATGTTTTCCATGTATCTTATATGCCATGATTTTGAGATTTCTATGCTTCTATATTTAATTATGCACACTTATGATCTATACATGATGGAAACCCTTATGCTATGGTGTGTATTATTTATGATGAAGCTATGTGCAAATTTATCCATGATAGATATGATGTGCTGTGTGCCCAAATCTTTACATACCATTATGATGAGCTGTGTGCCCAAAAGTCTAAATGGTATGATATGATAAGTGACACGATGTGCAAGAAAAGATAAGAACCATGATATGTAAAACATGCTATTTTACTTTATGTATGGCTTGTACCAAGGGTGGGCTCCATAAGCGCCCCGGGGTCGATGGACTAAGAAATGAGCCTCGTTAGGGATGAGCTCCTAAGTGCCCCTAGGTCGATGGACTAAGAAACGGGCCTAGTATGTATGCCTTGTAGGGTTCAAGAATTGCTACCTTGGACCTACATAGGACGCGCGCATTTATGTATGTGGTACAAGCCGGGGACCTAATCATGTTAAGATTATGTTTAAGTATGTATATTATATATTTTCAAAGGACATGTTGCATATGTTTTCATGATACATGTTTATAAATTCACCTTGCATATACCTTATGATTATGCCATGATAGTTATAATGATGTTATGCTATGTCAGGGTGCATTTGATGATCATGTTATGTTATGCCATGATAACTTACGATTATGTTTCGATATGCCATGATATGCTGCATGATATATGTGTTATGCCTTGTGATTTTTATATGCTATACGTTTTTTTTTTGTGAGTACGAAAGGAACTTACTGAGCCATGAGTGCTCACAGCTTACTTTCTTGTACCACAGATAAAGGCAAGGAATGGATGAACTAAGGGAGCAGTAGGAGGGGCTAGAAGGATGTGTGTGTTAGTGCCTTGGCTAAAGGAGAAATACCTGCTTTTGTTTAATAAGAACTATGCCTAGTTATGTTACTGCTTTATGACTCCATGACATTTAATTTTGTGTTTGGGCATTATGACTTAAAAATCATGTTAAGTATGCTATGTGGTTTTATATGTCCAGGTGATTAGTCATGTTGATTTTAATGAAAAGAAAACTTTTTAATTTCTATAAATAAGACTTCCGCTGTAGTAAGTATGTATGTATGTGTAAGTAACCCCCGTCGCCTTAGCAGGAGGGATGGGGCATTACAATAGCAGTGACTCCGTTGGGGAGGATACTATTGAATGCGTCTAAGTGTATACCATTACTTGATACTAAGTCCATTAAATAGGATTGTGCCCCTTCAGTTGGAGAAGATCACACGCTCCTAAATAATTTCCTATAACTATCCATAAAAGGAAGTTTGATCTAGTGATCCACAACAAACCCATCCGTTACGGAGGGAGCCACTCAGAGCCAACACACAAGCTTGTTGCATCACTTACAAACCAGTAATGGAGACCATGAGATTTATTAAAATCCCTCTCCCACTTAGTTATTTAAAAATGAGGATTTTTAACCTATCCTAGCATACATCACAAGCATATAAACATCACAGTAAATAAAAGCAATAAATTTGGAAATTAATTTTCCAACTATTATGGCCTTTTCCATCACTGTCTTCAGTATGCTCCAACCCTAACTGCTGCCATCTTTAGCCACCGCCATCAGGTCGAGTTGTTGCATCCATCTTGCTTCTTATTCCGCTGCGCCTCTGGTACTCCAAAAGTACCATGCCTCGCAAGAATCCGATCGACAACAAAAATAGAATTTTACATATATCGATCCTATATTCCACGAGGGAATGTACATGTATTCTAGATCGAACAAAAAAAATTCTAAAAATAATACAGCTCCTATTGTATTTTATACATACAATCATGCACACAAATAATGCTCTTGACATGTCCAAGGGTCCAATCACACACAATATCAATAAGCCATAATAGTTGGAGCCTGCAACCAAAGAGTTAGCACATCCTACTATTTTCCTGCCTAAATTATGTATGACTTGTGCATAACCTATTTGAATTCTAAACACACAGAGGCAAACCCTAGCTCTGATACCAATTGTTGGTTAGTCATAGGAAAACGTACCGGTTCCACTGTACAAAAATTTTTGTACAAGTGTCGAACCTTTCCTTAAATAACCTATTGTGTTCTTTAGAAGTTAAATTAGGAATCGCAGACGGAACATAACATCATTGATTCCAAATTTAACTTATTTGTTCTTAATGGTTTAGATTTGAATCGCAAGCAGAACTTAACACTATTGATTCAAATCTACCTAAGTTATTAATTCCATAAATATTAATTTCCAAAATTAGCTTCCAGGACTGCATGGTGAGGCACATGACCTTCTTGGATATGGGAGCAACCACCACCGCCTAGGCAAAGCCTTTTAAGGAAAGCTAATATTTATTTCCTTAAATAACTCTATGTTAACCAAAAGGAACAATCGAATCACAAATTCAAAAAAGAAGAAAATATAAACTCAAAAAACTTATTCGAAAAACTAGATCTAATTACCTCTTGTATTTAGAATTCTTGCAAAGAAAATAACTAGTATGATGCGAAAGAAAATTACTAGTTATACCTTCTCTTTGTAAACTAATGACCTCAAGATGTCACGCCCCAGAGGAGTCCCTGTCCGAGAAAATTTCGGCAGCATCTCCCCTGTACGGTGGACAATCTGAAACTTTTCTACATCTCACAAATACATCAGCCACAGGCGGCTGGAATAATAACAGTAAATAAAACCAATCACCACGCAGTTTATACAAGTATTCAGCCTCTGGCTGTCACAACCACGCAGTTAATAAAAATAAACAACATAGTAATACTCTGACTCGAAATCAACCCTACTCAACTACACTCGTAAAAGCCCAAATCCGATTTTCTTACCTCTTCTGCCGTCCAGGCAGACATGTAGTAATATAATATCGAAAACAAATCCATCAACGAGATAAATTATATAATATCTAAGTATTCAACATCCAAATCCAAATATAGTCAAGTGAGAATCAAAACAATACAAACGATAGCAAATAGCTGGAGATCTGCAGGGGACTAGCAACTGGAACTCCCTCCTGACAGCATCAACCTGAAAATAACAACAATGGAGGCGGGGTGAGTCCAACACTCAGCAGGTACAGTTGATATGCAAAGTAAAGAAATAACACCTAGCACTAATCATGCGTACAATCTCCTGATAAAGATAAAGGTAATTACAAACCGAAGAAAACAGGAGAGAATCTGTAATAACCAGGACCCGGTAAAAGGACAAACAGTACGAAAGGTATAGAAGACCTGTATGCATGTCAATCAAGGTATCCAAGCAATGTGCAGCATATAAGTGCAACAAACACAAATACAAACAATAAATGCATCATGCATATGATGCCAATGTCATGGTCACCCCTGACGCCAGTCAGCCAACTCACAACATAAGTGGGACCGAGTGGGTAGGGCTGTGACAACCGTGCACTCAGCAACACTACTCCTGATGAGTGATCGAGTGGACGGGATGCTGTCGGAGTACATACGTACTCCTACCCCAAATCATAAATGGGGGAGCGCAATGCTCTCATCTCCCGGTACACTATGACGGGGAGGAATCTCTAACGTGCTACACGCTGCGTCACACTACCCATGAGCGGATTAACGGAGCACCGGAAGAGTCAAACTGACGTGCTACCACGCTGTGTCCCGCTACCCATGAGCGTCACAACGGAGCACCGAACAGTGATGAAACTGGCAAAGTGCTCGACAATAAAGTAGCAATCAATCACTAAGCATGCAATCATGCGAATGGTGCATGTCACTAAACATGGTAATATACTAAACCAATCTCTGGATATATCATAATGTGCACCAAAGCGAATGAATCATATCAAGATATCTGATCCTATAAGGTATCAAACCTAGGTCCTGACATAGTAAAATATGGTTATATCACTACCCATGAGCATGTGGAATCAGGTACATATCCATACAAGATGCAAACAAACAATCAATCAACATGTAGCATGTATTGGGCAGTGATTAACCGAAACAAGTAAGAAACACAATTAATGCATCTTGTTAATTTAATTACTAAGCATATCAAAGACAATAAGTCAAAAGTACCCGCCTCCGATAAAATGGTGCAAATCTGACTCCGAGATACTCGTCTCGCGTCAAAGTCCTGTTTCACCAATGTAATATATTTTATTTAGCTACATTTCTCATAACTAACCAAATAAAAATCTATAACCCTAAATTAGGGGAAAACCCAAATCATAAATAAACAACCAACCACAATATTCAATTTAATCCTTGATCTACAACTACACACAGTTAATCCACTAAACTCCCAATTCATCTTAATTCAATAATTTCACCTAAATTAGCACCTCTTATTAACATTAACGAACTCCAGACTCACATAACCCATCAACACATGATCCATTATATAACTACCACACGTAGCTAAAATTCCTACAACATACCTTAAAGTCACAACCCTGTTGGTTGCTGGAACAAGAGTGCTATTAGTTGAAATTTCTGCCGTAACCAAGAAAACCTCCGCAAGTCCTCCCTATTCCCTTTACCGCCTCTGCTGAATCAATTATCCCATACCATACAGCATTAATTCACAGTAAACTAAATCAGAAATAAATTTCCAGCCCTTACCCTAGTGCAATATTGTCCCTGTGAACACACGGCCAAGAGATACAGATGCTGAACAATGCTAGCCGGAAGACTTTGCTGCCACATACCTGTTGTCGACCCTGAGGTAGAGCCCCTCGTTCCCTCTGCCAGCAACAGGTAGACGAGCAAACAAAAATCGGCCGATGATGAGTCTAAGGCACAGAAAGTGAGACTAGGGCTCGGCGGCAGTAATCAAAGGCGCTCGGTGGCTGGCGGCTAGGGCACAGGGAAGAGGCTCGGCTCCACAAAGAAGAGGAAGAAGAAGATAGCCGGCGCTAGGTTTCCCGTGGCCGGCGCTGCCTCGGAAAGGAGAGGGAAGGCCGACGCGAGGGCTGAAGAGCAACACCCGGCGATGTTAAGTCACAGGCGACGGCGGTCGGCGCTCGGAAGAGAGAAACCGCCGACCGACGGTTAGGGCAGAGAGGAGGAGAATCGGCGGCGTCGGGGAGAAGGGCTCGGGCTCGCAGAAGAGGAAAAAGAAATGGGAATAAAAAGAAATTAAGAAAAGGAAATGTAAATATAAACATTTCCTCGCTTAAACGGGGTCGCCTAAACAGGCTTTTCCGGATCCCGTTTTTATCCCCGTTAACTCGTCCGTACGAGCTCTGAAAAATTTTCGAAAAATTTCCAAAAATTCCGGAAAATTCCTTTATTCATATCCTCCTATTTCCGGTATTTTACATTCTCCCCCACTAATAAAAAATTTGGTCCCCAAATTTCGTTATCTACCATCAGCAACTACTAACAACAGATATAGAGTATAAATGCTGAACGGTAAATAAATCACATACCTCAAGTGAAAAGATGGGGATATCGAGCTCGGATAGTATCCTCGAGCTCCCAAATAGCCTCCTCGTCTGAATGATGCTGCCATCCGACTTTAACCAGTCGGATAGTCTTGTTCCGCAACTGACGCTCTTTCCGGTCGAGAATCCGTACTGGAACCTCCTCATATGTAATGTCAGGCTGAATTGGAACTGGAATATCTGCCAGCACATGCGTCGGGTCAGGTACGTATCTCCTCAGCATAGACACGTGAAATACATCGTGGACGCCTGACAGGGAGGTGGTAGTGCCAATCGATAAGCTACTGCTCCGATCCTCTCCAAGATCTCGAATGGACCAATATACCGCGGAGCTAGCTTACCTCTGAGGCCAAATCTCTTCACCCCTTTCGTGGGTGAAACTCGCAGAAATACATGGTCACCAACAGAGAACTCTAGTGGCCTGCGTCTCCGATCAGCGTAACTCTTCTGACGGTCCTGCGCCTCTGACATCCTCCGTCTGATAGTACGGACCAACTCTGCATCCTGCTGAACTCTCTGAGGTCCCAACAACTGAGCCTCTCCAACCTCATCCCAGAGGACGGGTGTCCGACAAGGTCTACCATACAACGCCTCAAACGGTGCCATCTGGATAGCCGAATGAAAGCTGTTGTTGTAAGCAAACTCTACTAACGGCAGATGGTCCTCCCAACTGCCTCCAAAATCCATAACACATGATCTCAGCAAGTCCTCAAGAGTCTGAATAGTCCGCTCTGACTGTCCATCTGTCTGTGGATGGAAAGCTGTACTAAGTCAGAGCTGTGTGCCCAAGGCCTGCTGCAGACTCTGCCAGAAACGAGACGTAAACCGTGGATCTCTATCCGAAATGATACTCAACGGAACACCATGTAGTCTGATAATCTCTCGGCAATACAGATCTGCCAATCGATCCAGGAGATCAGTCCTCTGGATCGCTAAGAAGTGCGCGGATTTGGTTAATCAATCAACGATAACCCAAATCGCGTCATGGCCTCGTCGTGTCCTCGGCAATCCTACCACAAAGTCCATGGTAATGTGATCCCACTTCCACTCAGGAATAGGAATCCGCTGAAGTAATCCTGCAGGTCTCTGGTGTTCAGCCTTCACCTGCTGACAAACAAGACATCTAGCTACGAAATCCGCGATGTCTTTCTTCATACCGTTCCACCAGTAGGAACGTCTCAAATCTCGATACATACGGGTTCCGCTTGGATGGATCTCAAATCGAGAACGGTGAGCCTCCTGAAGTAGCTCCTGTAAGACCGGATGAGACTGAGGTACGCATAATCTGCCTCGAAAGTATATAACACCCTCCTCGTCTCGTGTAAACTCGGTCTGCTGCCCGGAAGCTATCTGACTGCCAATGAACTGACAATGTTGATCACCAGCCTGAGCCTCTCGGATCTTCGTCCTGATCGACGACTGAGCAACCATGGTAACCAGAATACCCTGCTCTGTAGATCCCTGCTCCTCAAGGTCTAACTCGGAAAAACTCTGAATCAAGTCTGTGACTGAAGTCCGGTGGCAAGCCGAAGTCCCTCTGGACTTCCTGCTGAGTGCATCGACAACCACATTAGCTTTCCCCGGTGGTAGCTAATGGTACAATCGTAGTCCTTCAGGAACTCCATCCATCTCCTCTGTCGGAGATTAAGCTCCTTCTGAGTGAAAATGTATTTGAGACTCTTATGATCAGTAAGAATCTCAAATGTAATACCGTACAAATGATGTCGCCATAACTTCAGAGCAAAAATGATGGCAGCTAACTCCAAGTCATGAACTGGGTAGTTCTTCTCATGCTCCTTCAACTGACGAGAAGCATAAGAGACTACTCTGCCGTGCTGCATCAGAACAGCGCCCAAACCCTGAAGAGACGCGTCAGTGTAGAGTACAAATCCATCCTCTCCAGAAGGTAAAACCAAAACTGGAGCCGACACTAATCTCCGCTTCAGCTCCTGAAAGCTGGTCTCGCAATCCTCGATCCACGTAAACTTCACGCCTTTCCTGGTAAGACGTGTCAGCGGCATAGCAATACGCGAGAAACCCTCGACAAAACTTCGGTAATATTCGGCCAATCCCAGAAAACTACGGATCTCCTGAACTGACTTCGGCTGCTCCCAACTGGTGACAGCCTCGATCTTCTGAGGATCAACTGAAATACCTCTACTAGAAACCACGTGTCTCAGAAAACCGACTGAGGATAGCCAGAACGCACACTTGCTGAACTTCGCGTACAGCTGATGTCGTCGAAGAATCTCCAAGACTATGCGAAGATGCTGTGCATGCTCCTCCTCGGAATGCGAGTAGACCAATATGTCATCAATGAAGACGATAACAAACTGATCCAAATACTCCAGAAAGATACAGTTCATCAAGTCCATAAACACCGCTGGAGTATTGGTAAGCCCAAATGACATCACCAAAAACTCATAATGACTGTATCTGGTACGGAAAGCTGTCTTCTGGATATCAGAATCTCTGACTCTCAGCTGATGATATCCGGATCGCAGATCAATTTTAGAATACACTGATGTACCTCTGAGCTGATCAAACAAATCCTTGATCCGTGGTAAAGGATATTTATTTCTGACGGTCACTGCATTCAGCTGTCTGTAGTCAATACATAGCCTCATAGTGCCGTCCTTTTTCTTGACAAACAGAACTGGAGAACCCCATGGTGAAACACTAGGGCGAATGAATCCCCTGTCTAAAAGCTCCTGGAGTTGAACCTTCAACTCGTTCAACTCTTTTGGTGTCATACGATGTCGGCGCGGTTCCCGGAATCAACTCAATAGCGAACTCCACTAGCCTTCTGGGAGGCAAACCTGGCAGCTCCTCTGGAAATACATCTGGGTACTCCCGGACAACAGGAACATCGGAGAGGTGCGAACTACTACTGTCCTCAGTACTGATCAACGACAACAGAAAACCATGACAGCCATGAGACAGCAGCTTCTGCGCCTGAATCGCCGAAATAATCGAGATACCGTCGTCTCTGATGCCAGTGAAACTCCACGAGGGTTGGTTCGGAGGCTGGAAGGTGACCACCCTCGTCTGGCAATCAACGGTAGCACGATAAACTGACAGCCAATCCATGCCAAGTATGATATCAAACTCGACCATCTCCAATACTAGAAGATCTACCGTAAGTATCATGTTGCCAAAATCTAACGGGCAACCTCTGATCTCCTGGGTGACTTCTAAAGTATCACCGGACGGTAGCGAGACAGTCAATCGCTGGGGTCTGCAAGTGGGTAATCTACCAATCTCCCGCATAAAGGTACGGGATATAAAAGAGTGCGAACTACCAGTATCAATCAAAATATCAGCGGAGAATGCATAAATGGAAATCATACCGCGGAAAATGGATCCGTCGGCTCGCTGCGCATCCTCCCTGGTAATCGCATGAACACGTCCAGTCTCTGGCGGAGGAGGAGGTAACGCTGCCAGCGGCTGCTGCGGCTGGGCAGAAGCCTGCCACTGAGGCGGTGCTGGATAATGAGCCAGAGAAGACTGAGAGGGTACTGAGTCTGGTACTGCCCCTGAGTCGGATAATAAGGTCATGGAACAAAACTCTGGGGTGCTACAGAAGCACTAGAGTACTCCTGTCCAAGCATGCCAAATGCTGCTGCAGAGGGAGCTGCTCCCTGCTGACGCTGTGAGGGTGTGAATCTCCGCCCTCCTCGTCGAGACACTGACTGACTAGACTGTCCCCGCTGATCTGACCCTCCGGAAGCCGTGTGCTGAGCCTTCAGCTGACAATCTCGGCTCTGGTGCCCAGGCAGTTTGCAATACAAGCAAACTGACTGTTCCAGAGTGCAGGCTGAAGTGATGTGGTCTCTGGAACCATATCGGAAACACTGTATATCGCTGGTGGACTGTTTCCGATCCTGCCGAGGAGACCGGAAACGTCCTGAGGAAGACTGTCCTGACTTCTGAGGCTTACGAGAAACCCCAGAAGAACTCTGACCTGATCGTCTGCGACTACTCTGATGCTGTCCTGTCGCCTGTGTCTGCTGGACCTGCCCTGATGTCTGACCCATATGCTTTCTTTTCCTGTCCGGATATGCTGTCTGCCGAGCTAACTCTATCATCAAAGCTCGATTCAATGCATCAGAATAAGATGTAATCCCTAATCCGGCAAGCTGTACATGCAGATAACCATCCAATCCCTGTATAAACTGCATCATGCGAGTTCTGTCCTCCGTAACTAACTCTGGACAAAACTGAGCCAACCGGAGGAATTCAGTATTATACTCGGTCACTGAGCGATTATTCTGCCTCAGACTCATAAAATCCTGTCGGCGAGCCATCTGATAGGACAGTGGAAAGAAACGGCTCTTAAAAGCCTCTCTGAACCTGGTCCATGTGAGGTTGTGCTCACCAATAATAGAACGCTGTGTAACCCACCAGGTATTAGCTTCATCCCGTAAATGATAGGCAGCCAGCTCTGCTTTCTCCCACTCGGAGCAAGCCATGTAGAAGAAAGTCTGCTCCATAGTCTCTATCCATGACAGAGCCATACTCGGATCGAGATCCCCGCGGAAAAGAGTGAAACGAGTCTTCATCGACTCAGCTAGTGCTGGAATCCTAGCTCGTGCGTGTCGGGACGGCTGCAGGAACTGGCGGAAACACTGGAGCTGATACTACAGGTGGTATCGCGGAATATACCGGAGGAGGAACTCCCGGTGCTGCTGTATATACCGGAGCATAAGCCGTCGGTGGTACTGCCTGGGGGACAAAAGTGGTGGCAGCTGGAGGTACGGTAGGTAATGGTATCGGATATGGTGCAGCTGCTGCTACTGTAGGCACTGGGGGCACAGGTGCCACTGGTGTCGGGTACACTGTAGGTCCAGGTGGCGGTGGTGCCGAGTACACTGTAGGCTGCGCTGGAGCAGATGTCGGGTACACCAATGGTACCCCTGATGGTACGGTAAACAGGGTAGGCGTGGAAACCGTCGGTGTGGCCAAAATAGGTATCTCTACAGGAGCTATCGGGATTTGAGAGCCCGATGCTCCCGCTGCATCCTGAGTCTGTCCCTGACTGACAGGCTCACTAACAGTGGGCATCTCTGGCATATCCAGAGATCCCGTGGTCCTCGCACGTGGTCGTCCAGCACCACGTCTCGCAGCAATACGAGTAGATCGTCTCATATCTGTTAAATTAAATTACAGATATCAATACCAATATAACCAACATAAAATAACAACATACCTATTTGCCGTCTGGAGATGTTCCGTCGCTGTCCAGTCCCCAATTTGACCTCAAAATTCCGAACGTACATATCGCCGGAAATCCAAATAAATCCGAAACGGAAATCCGAAACATAACCATATCGAAAATCCGATAATGCCCAGTTTGACTCGCAAACCTGGCTAACCCAAATATCCAGAATACCAACATCAGGTATCCGATAAATCTCCAGAACACCAAAAGCAGGTATCATAACCCGCTCTGATACCAAATAAATTGGTATCAGATAAATCCCGAAAATCCATAATACAAAAATCCAACAAGTATCGCCAAACTTGGCACTCTTATACCAAGTAAATAAATTGGTATCAGGTTATCCCAAACATCCAAAATACGAAAACAAAAGATCGTATAACTGTGCTCTGATACCACTAAATTGTCACGCCCCAGAGGAGTCCCTGTCCGAGAAAATTTCGGCAGCATCTCCCCTGTACGGTGGACAATCTGAAACTTTTCTACATCTCACAAATACATCAGCCACAGGCGGCTGGAATAATAACAGTAAATAAAACCAATCACCACGCAGTTTATACAAGTATTCAGCCTCTTGTTGTCACAACCACGCAGTTAATAAAAATAAACAACATAGTAATACTCTGACTCGAAATCAACCCTACTCAACTACACTCGTAAAAGCCCAAATCCGATTTTCTTACCTCTTATGCCGTCCAAGCAGACATGTAGTAATATAATATCGAAAACAAATCCATCAACGAGACAAATTATATAATATCTAAGTATTCAACATCCAAATCCAAATATAGTCAAGTGAGAATCAAAACAATACAAACGATAGCAAATAGCTGGAGATCTGCAGGGGACTAGCAACTGGAACTCCCTCCTGACAGCATCAACCTGAAAATAACAACAATGGAGGCGAGGTGAGTCCAACACTCAGCAGGTACAGTTGATATGTAAAGTAAAGAAATAACACCTAGCACTAATCATGCGTACAGTCTCCTGATAAAGATAAAGGTAATTACAAACCGAAGAAAACAGGAGAGAATCTGTACTAACCAGGACCCGGTAAAAGGACAAACAGTCCGAAAGGTATAGAAGACCTGTATGCATGTCAATCAAGGTATCCAAGCAATGTGCAGCATATAAGTGCAACAAACACAAACACAAACAATAAATGCATCATGCATATGATGCCAATGTCATGGTCACCCCTGACGCCAGTCAACCAACTCACAACATAAGTGGGACCGAGTGGGTAGGGCTGTGACAACCGTGCACTCAGCAACACTACTCCTGATGAGTGATCGAGTGGACGGGATGCTGTCGGAGTACATACGTACTCCTACCACAAATCATAAATGGGGGAGCGCAATGCTCTCATCTCCCGGTACACTATGACGGGGAGGAATCTCTAACGTGTTACACGCTGCGTCACACTACCCATGAGCGGATCAACGGAGCACCGGAAGAGTCAAACTGACGTGCTACCACGCTGTGTCCCACTACCCATGAGCGTCACAACGGAGCACCGAACAGTGCTCGACAATAAAGGAGCAATCAATCACTCAGCATGCAATCATGCGAATGGTGCATGTCACTAAACATGGTAATATACTAAACCAATCTCTGGATATATCATAATGTGCAACAAAGCGAATGAATCATATCAAGGTATCTGATCCTATAAGGTATCAAATCTAGGTCCTGACTTGGTAAAATATGGTTATATCACTACCCATGAGCATGTGGAATCAGGTACATATCCATACAAGATGTAAACAAACAATAAATCAACAGGTAGCATGTATTGGGCAGTGATTAACCGAAACAAGTAAGAAACACAATTAATGCATCTTGTTAATTTAATTACTAAGCATATCAAAGACAATAAGTCAAAAGTACCCGCCTCCGATAAAATGGTGCAAATCTGACTCCGAGATACTCGTCTCGCGTCAAAGTCCTGTTTCACCAATGTAATATATTTTATTTAGCTACATTTCTCATAACTAACCAAATAAAAATCTATAACCCTAAATTAGGGGAAAACCCAAATCATAAATAAACAACCAACCACAATATTCAATTTAATCCTTGATCTACAACTACACACAGTTAATCCACTAAACTCCCAATTCATCTTAATTCAATAATTTCACCTAAATTAGCACCTCTTATTAACATTAACGAACTCCAGACTCACATAACCCATCAACACATGATCCATTATATAACTACCACACGTAGCTAAAATTCCTACAACATACCTTAAAGTCACAACCCTGTTGGTTGCTGGAACAAGAGTGCTACTAGTTGAAATTTCTGCCGTAACCAAGAAAACCTCCACAAGTCCTCCCTATTCCCTTTACCGCCTCTGCTGAATCAATTATCCCATACCATACAACATTAATTCACAGTAAACTAAATCAGAAATAAATTTCCAGCCCTTACCCTAGTGCAATATTGTCCCTGTGAACACACGACCAGGAGATACAGATGCTGAACAATGCTAGCCGGAAGACTTTGCTGCCACAAACCTGTTGTCGACCCTGAGGTAGAGCCCCTCGTTCCCTCTGCCAGCAATAGGTAGACGAGCAAACAAAAATCGGCCGATGATGAGTCTAAGGCACAGAAAGTGAGACTAGGGCTCGGCGGCAGTAATCAAAGGCGCTCGGTGGCTGGCGGCTAGGGCACAGGGAAGTGGCTCGGCTCCACAAAGAAGAGGAAGAAGAAGATAGCCGGCGCTAGGTTTCCCGTGGCCGGCGCTGCCTCGGAAAGGAGAGGGAAGGCCGACGCGAGGGCTGAAGAGCAACACCCGGCGATGTTAAGTCACAGGCGACGGCGGTCGGCGCTCGGAAGAGAGAAACCGCCGACCGGCGGTTAGGGCAGAGAGGAGGAGAATCGGCGGCGTCGGGGAGAAGGGCTCGGGCTCGCGGAAGAGGAAAAAGAAACGGGAATAAAAAGAAATTAAGAAAAGGAAATGTAAATATAAACATTTCCTAGCTTAAACGGGTCGCCTAAACAGGCTTTTCCGGATCCCGTTTTTATCCCCGTCAACTCGTCCGTACGAGCTTTGAAAAATTCCCGAAAAATTTCCAAAAATTCCGGAAAATTCCTTTATTCATATCCTCCTATTTCCGGTATTTTACACAAGATCTTCTGCCGTATTCCTCGCCTCGCCTTGGACGTCGTGTGGGCGACGATCCTCCAAGATGAACACCCAAAAGAATCTTTCCTCTTCCTCTAAAATTCAGCCACCACCACCACCAAGGAGAAGAGAGCAAAGGGAAAGAGAGAAGGGAGAGGGCCGGCCACCAAGAGATCTCCAAGCAAGAGAATAAGAGTTGTCTCTCATGAAGCCCCTCCACCCCTTCTTTTATATTACTTGTCCAAGGCAAATAAGGAAAAACCTTTTACAAAAAATAAAATCATCCAAGAGTTTTTCTTTTTTCCTTTTTATTTTTCCTTTTCTTTCCTCTTGATTGAATCAATTACCAATCAATGGTTGTGATCAATCCTATTTAGTTTAGGATTGTGTTTTGGCCGACCCCTTGCTTGGGCACCAAGCAAGGTGGCCGACCACCATATTTAGGAAAGAAAAATAATTTTTTTATAAAATTTTACAAGAAGAAATCCTCTTCTAAAATTTACAAGCTCTCTTTCCTAAAGTAGGAGTTAAAAAAGGAAAGTTCTAAAACTTAAAACCATATTTTAAAATTTAAAACTTCTCTAACAAAATTTCCTTTTTTAACATGATGATAGAAAATTTTAATTTTAAAACATATCTCCCTTTTTTTCTTAAACCATGAGGATTGTTAAAAAAGGAAAGTTTTAAATCTTTTAAAACTCTCTATTAAAACATGTGGCCTAATTCAAATAAGGAAAATTTTTAAAAATTAAAATCTCCCTTTTAAAACTTATAGTTTTCTACAAAGAGAAGATTTTAAAAATTCAAAACACCCCACCTATTTGAAATAATTGTGGCCGGGCCCGATATGCTTGGTCACCAAGCAATAGGGTCGGCCCTATTAAAAAGAGATGTGGCTGGCCATTGCTTGGTCACCAAGCAATGGGCTGGTCCCCTTCTTGGACACCAAGACAAGCCTTTCTTTGGATGAACTTGAGGCTTTTAATGAGGCTACAACAGGGACCTAGAGGAGAAATTGGTTTTAGCCTTCCGATGAGCTTGATTATCCCGTGTTCACCCCGAACACACAACTCAAGTTCATCGATAATAACTCATTCCACTAGAGAGTTATTACCACACTATCACACCAATCCCAAATTACATTATGGGCTCCTTCTTATCATGAGTGTGTTAATCTCCCTGTGTTTAAGATTACGAATGCCCACTAATTAAGTAAATTACTGACAACTCACTTAATTAATATCTAGCTCCAAGAGTAGTACCACTCAACTTCATTGTCATGTCGGACTAGGTCCACCTGCAGGGTTTAACATGGCAATCCTTATGAGCTCCTCTTGGTGACATTCTCAACCTAGATAACTAGGACACAGATTCCTTCTATAATCAACAACACACACTATAAGTAATATCATTTTCCAACTTATCAGACATATTGATTTATCGAGCTAAACCTCACCCTTTGATAAGTCAAAGAAATAAATATTAAATATATGTGCTTGTTATTATATTAAGATTAAGAGCACACACTTCCATAATAACTAAGGTCTAGTTCTTTTACTAAGTCAGTACAAAAAGAACTTACCTAAATGGTCATACTCAATACACTTAAAGTGTTGGTGCGGGAAACATCCGACGATCAAACTCGTGTTTTGATAATGGTAAAGGATTCAAAGTTAAGGTGTTTTGTAATCTTACAAGTCTGAATGAGTGTTTCAGGAAAG
Source organism: Zingiber officinale (assembly GCF_018446385.1). Taxonomy (NCBI): domain Eukaryota; kingdom Viridiplantae; phylum Streptophyta; class Magnoliopsida; order Zingiberales; family Zingiberaceae; genus Zingiber; species Zingiber officinale. The sequence continues at coordinate 46,574,105 of NC_056006.1, forward strand.
TCCTAACTGCAGTTAGCCAAAGGGAAAAACCTTAGGGGGTGGTAACCCTAGGTCATAGGGGGTGGTAACCCTATGCGAAAAGTCTTGGCAGGTCGATGACTTCAGGAAAAAGTCCTAGGGGGTGGTAACCCTAGGTGGAAAGTCCTGGTGTCGCGAACCAGGTGAAAGACTGGACTAGCTGGGAAGCGGATGTCCAGCAGAAAGTCCGGAAGCGTCGAGTGTTGAGCAAAAGTCCAGTCGATCTGGAGGATCGACTGGCAACAGGTAAATCTCCTGAGTGGAGTAGGTGAGGACGCGTTCCCCGTATAGGGAACAGTAGGCGTCTGGTCAACCTAGGGTTTCCGGTTGGAAATCCGAAGTCAGACCCGGATAGTCTGACGACTATCAAATATATATTCACTGTATTTTGTTGTTTTATGTGCTAACTCTGTGCTGTAGGATATTGTTTGGGACTAACATGTCTTGTAAGTACAAAATAAAGAAGTTTTCCCTCGGATGAACAGTGTCCGAGGCACCTCCATGGAGCTTGGAGGCGCCTCGGGTGCAAAAGCTGACCTGGCTGCGAAGCTTCAATGGAGGTGCCTTCATGGGGGTATAAGGCACCTCGGAAGGCGCCTTGACCAGGTTATAAGGCGCCTTAAAGGGATGAAGTTCGACCAGATCAAGTTTGATCCATGCGGAAGACTCGGCAGCATGGAGGCGCCTTGAACACCCTTTATAAGGGGGTTTCAACCAACACTTCAATAAATCAAGTTCTAGGCTTTCTTTCTTCAACGTGCTGTGAACAAAGTCATTCCGAAGTGCTGCTGCAATATTCCGACGACCCGGAGCTCCATTTTTCTTCTTCCTTAAGTTGTCGGTACAAAGTTATTTTAATACTTTCATTGTAATTTGTAATTCTTATCGAGCTTATAGTTGTTGCCCACTGGAAGCGATCAAGGATCGCGGGCCTTCGACTAGGAGTCACCATAGGCTCCGAACGAAGTAAATCCTCCGTGTTCTTCTGTGTGTGTTTGATTGTTTTTATTCCGCTGCATTAATTTCTGAACGAGGCTTTAATTACTCCAATAATTTTACGATTCCGATAAACGAACAAATTAGCCACGAGCTCTATTCACCCCCCTCCCCTCTAGCGCGGTCTCGATCCAAAAATTGGTATCAGAGCGGGGTTGTTTTGAATTGGTGCAACCACCATTCAAAATATTTTTTTTGTGGTATTCGTTTTTTTTTGGAGTCAATTAGAATTTAGCTTACTAGCTAAAATTCTAATTCTTTTCAAAATCGGTGTTGCTCAATGTTTGTCAACACCACTTGAGCTCGTTGTTTTTCCTTCCTCCCGCACTACTAATCCAAGACTCAGTCTTGGAATAGATCTTCTCATTTTGTTCTTTTTCAGATCTAAATGGCCCAACAAGAAGGATATAGCACTGTTCGTCCCCCACTATTTTTCGGAGAAGACTTCGGATATTGGAAGGGGCGAATGGAGATATATCTGAAGATCCAGTTCGACACCTGGATGATAGTCAAGACAGAACTACAACTACCAACTGATGCAGACGGAAAGCCTACATCCTGTGAGAACTGGGAGCCAGCCTTTATCAAAAAGGTGGAAGCCGACGCCAAAGCTACCTGCACCATCCAGTGCGGTCTTACCAACGAAGAGCTCAACAGAGTCGGTCCGTTCTCTTCTGCAAAGGAGCTGTGGGAGAAACTGATCGAACTTCACGAAGGCACCTCGGAAACCAAGGTAAGTAAGCGTGATTTATTACTCAATAAACTATACAATTTAAAAATGCAGGAAGGCGAGACGGCGAGCTCACTACACGCAAGAATCCAAGATATTCTGAACTCCCTTCATGGAATCGGGCAGAAGGTAGAAAACTTAGACATTATAAGGTATGCTCTTAACTCGTTTCCTAGGAGTACATTGTGGGCATCGATGGTAGATGCCTACAAAGTCTCTAAGGATTTGTCTTCCTTAAAATTAGATGAATTATTTAGTGAATTTGAACTGCATAAACAAACTAATACACAGCCATCCGAGAAGGGTATTACTTTGGTTGCAGGTACGAGTCAAACATGGGAATCAAGAGTACGGCGAAAAATTGAATCGGAATCAGAAGACGAACCCGACTCAGAAGATTCAGAAGATGAACTGACCAGCGAACTAGTGAATCTTGTGAAGAAGCTCTACAAGAAGAAGAAGGGCTTCAACAAGAAAGATCTGAAGAAGGCAGTTCAATCCAAGGAGGCCCAACCGAACTCAAAGGTAAAGTTTGAAGTCACTTGCTACTGGTGCAACCAGAAGGGGCACATCAAAGCCAACTGCCCCAACCAAAAGGAAGCCAAGAAGCAAAGAAGAAAGAAGGCCCTGAAGGAAACCTGGGACGAATCTTCTTCGGAGGACGAGGACGACGAACTCGATCAGACGAGTCTACTCGCACTGATGGCCCGGGACCAGATCGTCGAGAGCGAGGGCGAGTCAGAGGCCGACTCCGAGCAAAGCCACAGATCTGCATCCGTTTTCGAAGGGCCAGACTCCACTGTAAGTATTCCAAGGCTCAATAATTTAGTTAATTACTTATTACGCAAGTTAGCTAAGTCAAACATTAGGATTAAATCACTTCTAAAGGAAGTAGTTGCCCTTAAAGAAGTGGCTAACACTAATTCCTTACCTGATCAAGTTCAGACTGGAAATTCAACTCAAGTTCAAAAACTTGAGGAAGAAAATTCTAGTTTGAAAAATCAGGTAAAAGATTTAAAAAATACCTTAGAACGGTTTTCTCTAGGTTCCAAGAATCTGGACCTAATTCTTGGGACACAAAGAGCCGTCTACAACAGAACTGGGCTAGGATATAAAAGTAAAAAGAAATATAGATCTTATTTATCCTTAATAAACAAACAAAGTAGTAAATAAGTCCAAGTATGGGTCCCTAAGTCCAAATTGATCAACCAAGTTGGACTTGGCCAATACTGGGTTCTGAAGGATCAAATACACTATCTCGATAGACCATATCGAGGCCATGATCCAGGGGGAGCAAAAAGAAAAACGATCTTAAAAATTTAAAATTTGAAATTAAAATATAAATTCAAAATTTTAAATTCAAAATCAAATTCAAAATTCAAAATAAAATATAAAATTCAAAATTCAAAATTAAATTAAAAATTCGAAATTAAATTATAAATTCAAAATCAATTAAAAATTAAATTATAAATTCAAAATCAAATTAAAATATGAAATTAAATTTCAAAATTTAAAATCAAATTAAAATTCGAAATTAAAATATAAATTCAAAATTTAAAATTCAAAATCAAATTAAAAATTCAAAATTAAATTATAAATTCAAAAATTCAAAATTCAAAATCAAATTAAAAATAGATGGAGGATCCAAACTAGTTGGCACCTCCAACTGAACTACCCGACAGGGTAACTGAACCTAATCTACCCGAAATGGGTAAAACAATAGTAGATTACCCGGTAGGGTAATTAAGGTTAGATTAAAACGGGCTAAGTTTAACTTGAACCATAGTACTGGTGAAGTTTTTGGATGATAGTACGTTAGGGAAGCTTGGGCATCGCATGTCTAAGAAGATATTTGTTCGACCTGGTGCATTTGGCCAAGTGGAACTGACCGAAGCTACCCTTAAATGGATCCTAACTAGTTAGACCAAAGATTAGTATTAAGTTCAATGGGTAGGACTATTTGGGAAACCCCGAAGGCATGGTTACTTTAATGAGCTCCTTGTGACTCACCATAGTCCAGAAGTTTATCAAAAATGCTTACTTGTTGAACCCAAAGCTAAACTTGAATCTAACACAAAGTTAAACCAGACCCTTAAACTCAACAATAATTCATCTCACAACAATAATAGGGTTCCCTGATTGACAATTTAGATCGGGTGAGATGACTAAGAAATTAAATCATGAAAATTAACATGATCTTAAATCAAGTTAATTAACAATTAAATTATCTTTAATTAACTTGAATTATTTTTAAAACTTAAATTTCAAAATTATTTTAAAAAACTTAAATTTCAAAATTATTTTAAAAAAACTTAATTTCAAGATTAGTTTAAAAACTTAATTTCAAAATTATTTTAAAAACTTAAATTTCAAAATTATTTTAAAAACTTAACTTCAAAATTATTTAAAAAAAAACTTAAATTTCAAAATTATTTTTAAAAAAAAATTAAATTTCAAAATTATTTTAAAAACTTAAATTTCAAAATTATTTTAAAAACTTAAATTTCAAAATTATTTTAAAAACTTAACTTCAAAATTATTTTAAAAACTCAATTTCAGAATTATTTTTAAAACTTAAATTTCAAAATTATTTTAAAAAACTTAAATTTCAAAATTATTTTAAAAACTTAAATTTCAAAATTATTTTAAAAGCTTAAATTTCAAAATTATTTTAAAAACTTAAATTTCAAAATTATTCTAAAAACTTAAATTTCAAAATTATTTTAAAAAACTTAAAATTCAAAATTATTTTAAAAACTTAAATTTCAAAATTATTTTTAAAACTTAACTTCAAAATTATTTTAAAAAAACTTAAATTTCAAAATTATTTTTAAAACTTAAATTTCAAAATTATTTTTCAAAATTATTTTAAAAACTTAAATTTCAAAATTATTTTAAAAGCTTAAATTTCAAAATTATTTTAAAAGCTTAAATTTCAAAATTATTTAAAAAAACTTAAATTTCGAAATTATTTTAAAAACTTAAATTTCAAAATTATTTTAAAATCTTAAATTTTAAAATTATTTTAAAAACTTAAATTTCAAAATTATTTTAAAATCTTAAATTTCAAAATTATTTTAAAAACTTAAAATTCAAAATTATTTTAAAAACTTAAATTTCAAAATTATTATTCAAAATTTTTTTAAAAGCTTAAATTTCAAAATTATTTTAAAAAACATAAATTTCAAAATTATTTTAAAAACTTAAATTTCAAAATTATTTTATAAAAACTTAAATTTCAAAATTATTTTAAAAACTTAAATTTCAAAATTATTTTAAAAACTTAAATTTCAAAATCATTTTAAAAACTTAAAATTTAAATTCATTTTAAAAACTTAAATTTCAAAATTATTTTATAAACTTAAATTTCAAAATTATTTTAAAAACTTAAATTTCAAAACTAAATTTCAAAATTATTTTGAAACTAATCTTAATCTCAAGAATTAATTAACTATAAAATCTTTTTCAAAAACGTCAATTGAAAATAACCATAGGATTAAGTGTTTGCTAAATTACTTCGAATACAATTGAGATAGAAAATCTAAGGAGTCTACTTCAATTAAGCTATCTTTAAATCCATTAAAAACCAATTCAAACTACTTCATGTGTAGGAATTGGATCAATGGATGTTGGATAGTGGATGCTCCAGACATATGACTGGAGATAAGTTGAAGTTTACTAAACTCAAGTACAAGAAGTTAGGATCAGTTGCATTCGGCAACGACGGTAAACTTAAAGTAATCGAAAAAGGTAATATTGAACTTAGTTCTGATTTCATTATTCGAAATGTTTTATTGGTTGAAAATTTTAACTTTAATTTACTAAGTATAAGTCAATTATGTGACAGCGGATATCTAGTTAATTTTGATAAATCTGGATGTCTAGTTAAAAACATCGAAAACCCTGAGATTAGACTTAAGGGACTTAGGAAGAATAACATCTACACAATTAACTTATCAATATCCTCAATAAAGTGTCTCTTGACACAACAAGAGGAAACCCAACTATGGCACAGAAGACTGGGTCACACTCACACAAGACTCATATCAAAAATGAGTCAAAATGTTCTAGTTAGAGGTTTGCCCAAATTACAATTTATTGAAAACTCAATCTGTGATGCGTGTCGAAAAGGAAAACAAACCAAGTCAACCCACAAGTCAACCAACCTAGAAAGAACTAACACCGTACTTGAGCTCCTTCACCTTGACCTATTTGATTCACATGGAGCCAAATCACTAAGCAAGAACTAATATTGCTTAGTAATAATTGATGACTACTCTAGGTACACATGGGTAAAATTCCTAAAAACAAAAGATGAAACCTATGAAATATTTAGTAATTTTTGCAAATTAACGGAAAATGAAAAAGATACTAAAATTAAAAGAATAAGAAGTGATCACGGAGGGGAATTTGAAAATCATAGGTTTACCCAATTTTGTAAAATAAATGGATACCAACATGAATTTTCATGTCCTAGAACCCCCCAACAAAATGGTCTAGTGGAACGTAAAAATAGAACACTACAAGAAGCCGCTAGGACTATGTTAAACGAATATCATTTAAATCATCAATTTTGGGCTGAAGCGATAAATACTGCAAATTATATTCAAAACAGAATTTTAATTAACAAATCTCACAATAAAACACCATATGAACTCTACTATCATAAACTTCCCAATCTAAACTATCTAAAAGTATTTGGGTGTAAAGTTCACATTTTAAATACTAAAGATTACTTAGGAAAATTTACACCCAAGTCTAACCAAGGAATATTCTTAGGATACTCCTCTACCAGTAGGCCCTTTAGAGTATATAATAAAAATACCTTGAAAGTTGAAGAAACAACTAATGTAATATTTGATGAAGAAAACAGCTTACCTAATATAAATGAAGATATTGACATTAATCCAAGAGCTATAGAAGATGATGAAATCCAACCTAACCTTAATGAGTCAGGAGAACCAGTTTCTGACCCACAGATAAGACCAACTAGAGTAAGTACCTCTCACCCACCTGACCAAATTTTGGGTGACCCAAACCTAGGAGTCAGAACTAGATCATCCTATAGAAACCTTAGTCAAATTGCCCTTATTTCTAAAATTGAACCTAAGACTATAGAAGAAGCCCTACCTGACCCAGACTGGATCATTGCAATGCAGGAAGAATTAGCAAAATTTGAGAGAAACCAAGTCTGGGACCTTGTACCAAAACCCATAGATAAATCAATAATAGACACCAAATGGGTTTTTAGGAACAAGTTGGATGATCACAGTGATATAATAAGAAACAAAGCTAGGCTAGTAGCCAAAGGGTTTAGTCAAGTCGAAGGCTTAGGCTATGATGAAACCTATGCTTCGGTAGCTAGACTCGAGTCCATTAGGATGTTATTAGCCTATGCAGCAAATAAAGGGTTCAAATTGTACCAAATGGATGTTAAGTCAGCCTTTTTAAATGGATTTATTAAGGAGGAGGTCTACGTAAGCCAACCTCCAGGGTTTGAAGACATAGACTACCCAAACCATGTATTTAAATTAAAAAAGATGTTATATGGACTAAAACAAGCCCCTAGAGCATGGTATGAAAGATTATCTAATTACTTAATACCTAAAAACTTTAACCAAGGACAAATCGATCCAACCTTGTTCGTGAAAACTATAGAAAAAGACATCTTTATAGCCCAAATCTATGTTGACGACATAATCTTTGGCTCAACTAACTCAAAATTTTTAAAAGAATTTGTTAAATTAATGGAAAGTGAATTTGAAATGAGTATGGTTGGGGAACTCAACTTTTTCTTAGGCTTACAAATAAAACAAACCAAAGATGGAATCTACATTTATCAAACTAAATATGCTAAGGAATTAAGTAAAAAATTCTGCATGGAAAATTCAAAAATTATAAATACTCCAATGGCAACCAACATAAACATTGACTCTGACCCTGAAGGAAAACCAGTAGACCCAAAATACTATAGGAGTGCCATAGGTAGTTTATTTTACCTAACAGCAAGTTGACCCGACATATTGTTTGCAGTAGGCATGTGCGCAAGATACCAATCCTGTGCAAAAGAGTCACACCTAACATATGTTAAAAGAATACTTAGGTATATTAAAGGAACTCTAAATGTAGGACTGTTACGATCCGCAAGTGTACGGAAATGTCGCAAGTAATATAAAAGATTATCGTATCCACAGGGACTGGAATAAGCACTAGAAATGTCTTAATGCGAATTAGCTAAACAACTATCCAATCGTTTCAAATGCAAAGTAAGGGTAAACAAATCTAATATTAAAGATCAACAAACAAGAGTTTAGTGTTTTGGGTTATGATAAAGGGAGATTCTAGGAGTTTCGGTTTCTTTGTAAGATTTCTTGAATGTAAATGGTTCACCAATTCTTTTCCCTCAATTGTCAAACACTTGTAGAAAGTTGTCGGTTCTCTCTTGCAATAGATAACCGGCTAAGGACTGAGAAATGTATCTAAATATGATCAATTAGACGTGAACCTACGTTGTCCTTACACAGAAGCGCACCTATTACTATGCCTTCCTCGGATATCAACATAGAAGCCCACAACTTATTAATCTATCAAGATACAAGAAACTAATCACAAAATCCATCCTAACCTCTTGAATATTCCTATTTGCTCTTCAAGATTATCCCTCAAACGTCCTTACACGGGCTTGCACCTGTCACGTGGATCCCTCGGATGATCGAGTGAGAGTTTATCTTTACAAAGTCCACAAGAAATCCAAACAATCAATCAAGAATGAGAATTAAGCACAAATCACCATCAATCATTCAAGATCTAATTGATACAAGCAAGACAATGTCATTGAAACATGAAAATGGCAAATCCATAAGAGATTATATCAATCCATCATACAAATACTCCCTTAATCCTAGAATACAAGATCTACTCCATAAATCGAGGAAGAAAACCCGAAGAAATAAAGATTACAAGCATTTCTTAAATCCCCAATCCAAGAAACCAAGAAGAGGGGGAAAGAGAAACCTTATCTACGAAGATGCCTCGTCTTCGGATCCAATCCTCGCCCCGGAGTCGAAATCGTCAAGATCTCCCTTAGAATCGCCCAGAAATCCTCCCAAGAATGGGAGGAAACCATCAAATCTTGCCTTCTCCCAAAAGGGGGAGAGAACCCCTTTTAATTCATGAAGGAAGGTTTAAATAGAGAAGGAAATCGGGCGCCACACGGCCCCACGACACAGCCGTGTGAGATTCACACGGCCATGTCCAGTTCCTTCTCTACCAAAGCTGCACGGCCGTGTGACTCCACACTGCCAGGACCCATCTGCTCTCTGGAAATGCTACACGGCCGTGTGGTGCACACGGCCACCACCTGCTTGGTCTCTGGAAACTTCACACGGCCGTGTGATGCACACGGCCACCACCTGCTTGGCCTCTGGAAACCTCACACGGCCGTGTAGATCCACACGGCCACCACTTGCTTGGCCTCTGGAAACCTCACACGGCCGTGTAGATCCACACGACCACCACCTGCTTGGCCTCTGGAAACCTCACACGGCCGTGTAGATCCACACGGCCATGTAAGGCATCTGCTCTGATTTCTTCAAATCAAGACACGACCATGTGAGATTCACACGGTCATGTCCTCTTCCCTTCCTGTTAAGACTTCACGGCCATGTGTGGTACACGGCCTGATGATCTCTCCCTTCAATTACTTCCAAACTTGTCCGAGGACGCATAATCTTCACCAATTTCGACTCCTGTGTACAGAAAATGCACAAAAAGCAGATCTCCGAACCAAAAGAGTAAATATGCTAAAAGGAAAGCTAGAAGTATAAAAATGCATAGATCAGGCATGCTCAAAGTATGTAAATGTGTATAAAAACATGCATAAAAGAGTATATAATCTACGCACATCACACCCCCAGACTTAAACCTTTGCTTGTCCTCAAGCAAAATGCTGCAGTCTAAATTCATATGTTCTACAACACATTCATAAAACCTAGTGCACTTTCCTAATTCTATCAAAAAGTTTCATTAACAAGCATGATCATGGAAACAAGTAAAGTATGGTTCAAGCATAAGAATCTTGTGCACAGTGTAAAAGTAACTCAACACCCTCCAAGTTTCCATCCATGTCCTAGTCAAGTCGTCATCAAATTTGAATTCCTAATGTTTCCAGTGAAAGACAAGTAACCAGTGATAGGCACTTACTCACCATTCACTTGGTTCATATTTCTCAACTAACCCAAGGTCTCAAAGGTGTGCCCAATCTCAAGGGAAGCTAAGCAGTCATTTCCCCAGTAACCTAACTCGGTCTCAAAGGGGTGACTTGCTAGATTCCACTCATGACAACTGTTTTTTATATCCCTTATTTTTTTTTATTATTTTATTTTATTTTTATAAGTGTTTGCATTGTGCAAAACTTATTCACAAATGTACTTTTAGCACACATGTTGGGATATTTTGATTTTTCCAAATGAGCTTTAATGATTTGAGTCTCATCCAGTAACCAAAATGAAAGTTGAGAAATCACCATGGAAACCAAGTACTAAGCAAACAAGATGAATCATGACTATTTCAATGACATCAACTATTCAAGCATCAAGCACAAGTGTAGTGAAGATAAAATCCTTAAGGTTGAACCAAAACTAAAACTCATCACCATAAGATTCTTAGCTTATTAATGCTTCCCAAGATAGAAAAAAGAACTACACAAAGTTTACTACTAGCATCATTCGAACATCATGAATCAAGACAATAATCGTGCTAACATTTCACTTGAATCCAAGAAAACATATAAGTGAAGTTTTGATGTTCTCAAGATGTATGCCACAAAAAATATCAAAACAAAATGCAAGACATAAGCAAAAACAAAAACAAACAAAGCAAATCAAATACATCTAATGCATCTTGTTACGATCCGCAAGTGTACGAAAATGTCGCAATTAATATAAAAGATTATCGTATCCACAGGGACTGGAATATGCACTAGAAATGTCTCAATGTGAATTAGCTAAAGAACTATCCAATCGTTTAAATGCAAAGTAAGGGTAAACAAATCTAATATTAAAGATCAACAAACAAGAGTTTAGTGTTTTGGGTTATGATAAAGGGAGATTCTAGGAGTTTCGGTTTCTTTGTAAGATTTCTTGAATGTAAATGGTTCACCAATTCTTTTCCCTCAATTGTCAAACACTTGTAGAAAGTTGCCGGTTCTCTCTTGCAATAGATAACCGGCTAAGGACTGAGAAATGTATCTAAATATGATCAATTAGACTTGAACCTACGTTGTCCTTACACAGAAGCGCACCTATTACTATGCCTTCCTCGGATATCAACATAGAAGCCACAACTTATTAATCTATCAAGATACAAGAAATTAATCACAAAATTCATCCTAACCTCTTGAATATTCCTATTTCCTCTTCAAGATTATCTCTCAAACGTCCTTACACGGGCTTGCACCTGTCATGTGGATCCCTCGGATGATCGAGTGAGAGTTTATCTTTACAAAGTCCACAAGAAATCCAAACAATCAATCAATAATGAGAATTAAGCACAAATCACCATCAATCATTCAAGATCTAATTGATACAAGCAAGACAATGTCATTGAAACAAGAAAATGGCAAATCCATAAGAGATTACATCAATCCATCATACAAATACTCCCTTAATCCTAGAATACAAGATCTACTCCATGAATCGAGGAAGAAAACCCGAAGAAATAAAGATTACAAGCATTTCTTAAATCCCCAATCCAAGAAACCAAGAAGAGGGGGAAAGAGAAAACTTATCTACGAAGAAGCCTCGTCTTCGGATCCAATCCTCGCTCCGGAGTCGAAATCGTCAAGATCTCCCTTAGAATCGCCCAGAAATCCTCCCAAGAATGGGAGGAAACCACCAAATCTTTCCTTCTCCCAAAAGGGGGAGAGATCCCCTGTCAATTCATGAAGGAAGTTTTAAATAGAGGAGGAAATCGGGCGCCACACGGCCATGTCCAGTTCCTTCTCTGCCAAAGCTGCACGGCCGTGTGACTCCACACGGCCAGGACCCTTCTGCTCTCTGGAAATGCTACACGGCCGTGTGGTGCACACGACCACCACCTGCTTGGTCTCTGGAAACTTCACACGGCCGTGTGATGCACACGGCCACCACCTGCTTGGCCTCTGGAAACCTCACACGGCCGTGTAGATCCACACGACCACCACCTGCTTGGCCTCTGGAAACCTCACACGGCTGTGTAGATCCACACGACCACCACCTGCTTGGCCTCTGGAAACCTCACACAGCCGTGTAGATCCACACGACCATGTAAGGCATCTGCTCTGATTTCTTCAAATCAAGGCACGGCCGTGTGAGATTCACACGGCCATGTCCTCTTCCCTTCCTGTTAAGACTACACGGCCATGTGTGGTACACGGCCTGATGATCTCTCCCTTCAATTACTTCCAAACTTGCCCGAGGACACATAATCTTCACCAATTTCGACTCCTGTGTACAGAAAATGCACAAAAAGCAGATCTCCAAACAAAAAGAGTAAATATGCTAAAAGGAAAGCTAGAAGTATAAAAATGCATAGATCAAGCATGCTCAAAGTATGTAAATGTGCATAAAAACATGCATAAAAGAGTATATAATCTACGCACATCACACCCCCAGACTTAAACCTTTGCTTGTCCTCAAGCAAAATGCTGCAGTCTAAATTCATATGTTCTACAACACATTCATAAACCTAGTGCACTTTCCTAATTCTATCAAAAATTTTCATTAACAAGCATGATCATGGAAACAAGTAAAGTATGGTTCAAGCATAAGAATCTTGTGCACAGTGTAAAAATAACTCAACACCCTCCAAGTTTCAATCCATGTCCTAGTCAAGTCGTCATCAAATTTGAATTCCTAATGTTTCCAGTGAAAGACAAGTAACCAGTGATAGGCACTTACTCACCATTCACTTGGTTCATATTTCTCAACTAACCCAAGGTCTCAAAGGTGTGCTCAATCTCAAGGGAAGCTAAGCAGTCATTTCCCCAGTAACCTAACTCGGTCTCAAAGGGGGTGACTTGCTAGATTCCACTCATGACAACTGTTTTTTATATCCCTTATTTTTTTATTATTTTTTTTTTATAAGTGTTTGCATTGTGCAAAACTTATTCACAAATGTACTTTTAGCACACATGTTGGGATATTTTGATTTTTCCAATTGAGCTTTAATGATTTGAGCCTCATCCAGTAACCAAAATGAAAGTTAAGAAATCACCATTGAAACCAATTACTAAGCAAACAAGATGAATCATGACTATTTCAATGACATCAACTATTCAAGCATCAAGCACAAGTGTAGTGAAGATAAAATCCTTAAGGTTGAACCAAAACTAAAACTCATCACCATAAGATTCTTAGCTTATTAATGCTTCCCAAGATAGAAAAAAGAACTACACAAAGTTTACTACTAGCATCATTCGAACATCATGAATCAGGACAATAATCGTGCTAACATTTCACTTGAATCCAAGAAAGCATATAAGTGAAGTTTTGATGTTCTCAAGATGTATGCCACAAAAAATATCAAAAAAAAATGCAAGACATAAGCAAAAACAAAAACAAACAAAGCAAATCAAATGCATCTAATGCATCCCCCCAAACTTAAATTTTTCATTGTCCCAATGAAAACTAAAAACAATGTGGAGGAGATTTTAAGAGAAGTTACCAAGTGATGAGCTCCAAATGGTTGACATTCATGTTTTTTTTAAGATACTCCTCTATCCAATGTTCACAATCCTCCACAACTTTAAAATCTACAAAAATAAGATAGACAAGAAGAATTAAGTAGAGGGTATGATTTATTATCAACAAATTAAAAAGAAACTAAAAGTAAAATGAAAACAAGATTGAACTTGGGTTGCCTCCCAAGAAGCGCTTGTTTAAGGTCATTAGCTCGACCACCTCATTAGATTCATCTAAATCTTGCTCTTGGAGGGGTAAGATATTTTAGAACCTTCCTACCAAGGGTTCTTATTATGGAGGGAGCTTTCAATAAAGGAGTTAAAAATTTAAGTATCACTCTCTCCATCTTCGTCTTCTTTGAAGTTCTTTCGGGTGGTCGAAGACGGTTCAGTATGAGCTTCCAATTATTGGCCTCTTGAAAACCTACACACCCAAAAGAAAAACAAACCTCCCAAAAGAATGTAATATAAGAAGGAACTAGAACCATATTAGTATGAATTGAGTATGTATCAAAAAATGAATCACATCCAACAAAATCAATTATAGGTACCTCTATGAAATTTTCTAAAAGATTACTAAGAATACTAACCTTGTAGTGCTGAGAAGTACCTGAAAGTTCTAAACAAGTGGATGTGACCTCTTCAGAATTTTGTAATGGTTCTAGCTCTGGTTCGAGTGGTGGTGCCTCTAAAAGTGGTGATTCTTGGCACTTTGCTTCCATTGCATAAGTCCCTACACAATTATCATCAACCAATTCTATTCTTACACATTCCATAGTATCAATTGGTTGCGTGACCAAAGGAGGTGATCCTTGGGACATATCCTCCATAGTACATGTCCCTACACTTTTATCCACCACATCATCATCATAAGTAGTGAAGAGTCCACTAACATCAATATCATCAATAGAGGAATCAACAACTTTATTGGAATTTTGTAGTAGTAGTCGTAAAGCTAAGATTCCCCATTGTACCATTAACTCTTCAGAATCTTGTGTTGTGGACTTCATCTGATTGGGAGCAAGAGTATTTGAGTTTTGGGAGTCCTCCCAAACAATTGGCTCATCAAATTGTGAACGATGTGGTCCATCTAATGAAGAATCATCCTGAAATTTTGACAAACCCTGATTTACTTGGGAAGTATACTCAACATTTTGTATGCAGTTGTAGTCCAAATTTTGTTGATTCATCCAAAAGTGATTATAATGTTGAGGAGGGTCAGAGATCTGCTGCTGGAATAATGACTGCTCACTCTGCTCTGAAATTAGCTGGGGTTGAAGGTACTGAATTTGATGATCTTCCCAGTCATAGCCATAAGAATCAAGAACTTGCTCATATGTATCTTGATATTGAGGTTGAACCAAACACTGAAGTTCCGGAGTTATAGCAGTCTTTTGAAAAAAATGGCAAATAGCAGCTGGATGAGATGTGCTACCACACACTCCACAAAGAAACTCAAATTGATCATCTTCTGAACCATAATATTCATCAATGGAAGATCTTACGCTCATGGGTGTGAAAAATTCTCTTGAAGCCCTGCTTGACATGTTAGTGCTCTAGATATCTAAAAAAATTTACAATCAAAACTAAAAATGCAGAATTAAAGACAAGAAATAAAATGCATAATGAAAAACAAGAAAGAAAATGCAGAATTTAAATTGCATGAAAGAAAGTGCATAATGCAAACAAGAAAGAAAAGATAAAAGGAAAAAGAAAAATGTCTAGAATAATTCATATGCTAAAGATTGCAAGATATGTTTACAAAAGAAAAGAAGAAAGACACTAGATCAAAAGAGAAAACAGAGAAAAGTTAGATTAGAGTGCTAGAAATCAAGAATGCAAAGTTAGAATTAGAATTAGAATTGCAACAAAAAGAATTGTTAAGAATGTTATTCAAGAAAAGAAAAGCTTATAGAAACAGAATTCTAAAGTTACAACTATGAAAATGTAAAGAAAGAAAGAAAAGTTATGTTTAGTCTAACTCAAATGATAATTCCTAATGTTATAGCGCAGTCCCCGGCAACGGCGCCAAACACTTGTTACGATCCGCAAGTGTACGGAAATGTCGCAAGTAATATAAAAGATTATCGTATCCACAGGGACTGGAATAAGCACTAGAAATGTCTCAATGCGAATTAGCTAAACAACTATCCAATCGTTTCAAATGCAAAGTAAGGGTAAACAAATCTAATATTAAAGATCAACAAACAAGAGTTTAGTGTTTTGGGTTATGATAAAGGGAGATTCTAGGAGTTTCGGTTTCTTTGTAAGATTTCTTGAATGTAAATGGTTCACCAATTCTTTTCCCTCAATTGTCAAACACTTGTAGAAAGTTGTCGGTTCTCTCTTGCAATAGATAACCGGCTAAGGACTGAGAAATGTATCTAAATATGATCAATTAGACGTGAACCTACGTTGTCCTTACACAGAAGCGCACCTATTACTATGCCTTCCTCGGATATCAACATAGAAGCCCACAACTTATTAATCTATCAAGATACAAGAAACTAATCACAAAATCCATCCTACTCTCTTGAATATTCCTATTTCCTCTTCAAGATTATCTCTCAAACGTCCTTACACGGGCTTGCACCTGTCACGTGGATCCCTCGGATGATCGAGTGAGAGTTTATCTTTACAAAGTCCACAAGAAATCCAAACAATCAATCAAGAATGAGAATTAAGCACAAATCACCATCAATCATTCAAGATCTAATTGATACAAGCAAGACAATGTCATTGAAACAAGAAAATGGCAAATCCATAAGAGATTACATCAATCCATCATACAAATACTCCCTTAATCCTAGAATACAAGATCTACTCCATGAATTGAGGAAGAAAACCCGAAGAAATAAAGATTACAAGCATTTCTTAAATCCCCAATCCAAGAAACCAAGAAGAGGGGGAAAGAGAAAACTTATCTACGAAGAAGCCTCGTCTTCGGATCCAATCCTCGCTCCGGAATCGAAATCGTCAAGATGTCCCTTAGAATCACCCAGAAATCCTCCCAAGAATGGGAGGAAACCACCAAATCTTGCCTTCTCCCATAAGGGGGAGAGATCCCCTTTCAATTCATGAAGGAAGGTTTAAATAGAGGAGGAAATCGGGCGCCACATGGCCCCACGACACGGCCGTGTGAGATTCACACGGCCATGTCCAGTTCCTTCTCTGCCAAAGCTGCACGGCCGTGTGACTCCACACGGCTAAGACCCTTCTGCTCTCTGGAAATGCTACACGGCCGTGTGGTGCACACGGCCACCACCTGCTCGGTCTCTGGAAACTTCACACGGCCGTGTGATGCACACGGCCACCACCTGCTTGGCCTCTGGAAACCTCACACGGTCGTGTAGATCCACACGGCCACCACCTGCTTGGCCTCTGGAAACCTCACACGGCCGTGTAGATCCACACGACCACCACCTGCTTGGCCTCTGGAAACCTCACACGGCCGTGTAGATCCACACGGCCATGTAAGGCATCTGCTCTGATTTCTTCAAATCAAGACACGACCGTGTGAGATTCACACGGCCATGCCCTCTTCCCTTCCTGTTAAGACTACACGGCCATGTGTGGTACACGGCCTGATGATCTCTCCCTTCAATTACTTCCAAACTTGCCCGAGGACGCATAATCTTCACCAATTTCGACTCCTGTGTACAGAAAATGCACAAAAAGTAGATCTCCGAACCAAAAGAGTAAATATGCTAAAAGAAAAGCTAGAAGTATAAAAATGCATAGATCAAGCATGCTCAAAGTATGTAAATGTGCATAAAAACATGCATAAAAGAGTATATAATCTACGCACATCAAGGACTCTGGTACCCAAGAACTTGCACCTTTGATCTTTATGACTATTCTGATTCAGACTATGCTGGGTGGAAATTAGATAGAAAAAGTACAAGTGGTAGCTGCCATATTCTAGGTCAGTGCCTAGTAATTTGGTCAAGCAGAAAGCAACATTGTGTTGCTCTATCCACTACAGAAGCTGAATACATAGCCCTAGGAGAATGTGCATCTCAATTTTTATGGATGATGCATACATTAAAAGACTATCAACTAGAATATAAAAATACAAAAATCTGTATTGATAATATCAGCTCAATTAATCTGACCAAAAATCCTATTCATCATTCTAGGACTAAACACATAGAGGTAAAACACCACTTTGTAAGGGGTCATGTAGCTAAAGGTGAAATTGCACTCAACCATGTTGAGTCCAAATCAAACCTAGCTGACATCTTTACAAAACCCTTACCTGAACTTGAGTTCAGTGCACTTAGAAAGCAAATAGGAATGTGTTGGGTAGAGTAGGTGTCTTATCTTGTTTTTATTATTGTTTTTCAAATTCTAGGAAAAATAGTTTTCAAAATTCCAATTTATTAGATTTTTCAAAAAGCTGGACTTAGCCTAAGCTTAACCCCTAGAAATCTTGTTCCCCTAGATTTAAGTCAGAGCATCTCACAAGCACCAAGGCATACCTTGATTGTGATTGAGAAACATAGAACGGCGTGAGATGCATAGGGTACAACCTGGACTCAAGAATGCTTATATCTGTGCATCGATATGAGTCTGGGCGTTAAATACACAATGCAATAAATTAATCAAGTCAAGTCTTCCAGCTCTAGTCAAATCTAACTAGACCAAATTGCCTTAACTTGACTAACCATGTGAAAGCTGTTGCTCTATAAGCAATCAGCAAGTAGCTAAAGGTTAGACAGTTGGTAAAGGATACTCAATTTTCTAGTTAAGCATGTTTGATCTTTAGGGCTCTGATACCTAGTAAGTTAATCCATTGAACATGACTCATGCTTGGACTTAAGGACCAACTGAATTTGAATGAATAACCTAAGTAAAATTTAAATATTGTTCAAAATTAAGCTAAGTTTACTGTTAACCTAAGTTTTTAAAATTCAATATTTGTAAAGAACTAAGCTAAGTTCCAATCTTAATTTTCAAACCTTGTTGAACTTAGCTAACTTTGAAATCTAACTTTGCAAATTCCTGCACAGTTTTTCAAAACTTAACTCAGTACCTTCAAAGATTAAAAAGCAACTTTTCTCCTAAGTTAGAATTATATTTTTACTAAACTTTTAAAATCTATCAAAAAGATACACTTCCTAACAGTTTTATAATGTTAACTAAGTTTCCAAAGTGCTAACATCATCTTTTCACTTAGCTAAAAATCAGAAATGACTGTTAAGTGGTCTCAAAATCTAGTTATTCAAATGTCTATTATTGCTTATTTTTGATATATGGCAAAGGGGGAGAGTAGCAAAAATGTAAATGTAAAATTCAAATTTAAATTAATATAAAAGGGGGAGCAACAGTTAAGGGGGAGCAACAATTAAGGGGGAGCATATAGTTTATGCTAAAAAAGTTTATGCTAAAACTTTAAATTCGTAGGGTTTACTTTAGCAAATTTACTTTGTTAAATGTGTTCATCTATTCTAGCAAATTTGCCTGTGTTAAAAGTGTTCATCTATTCGTTTGTTTACTTAACTTTGAATTTGAGTTGGCATAATCAAAAAGGGGGAGATTGTTGGTGAGGGAAGCATCCGACGATCGAACTCGTGTTTTGATAATGGCAAAGGATTCAAAGTTAAGGTGTTTTGTTATCTAACAAGTTTGAATGAGTGTTTTAGGAAAGTCCTAACTGCAGTTAGGCAAAGGAAAAAACCCTAGGGGGTGGTAACCCTAGGTCATAGGGAGTGGTAACCCTATGCGAAAAGTCTTGGCAGGTCGATGACTTCAGGAAAAAGTCCTAGGGGGTGGTAACCCTAGGTGGAAAGTCCTGGTGTCGCGAACCAGGTGAAAGACTGGACTAGCCGGGAAGTGGATGCCCAGCAGAAATTCCAGAAGCGTCGAGTGCTGAGCAAAAGTCCAGTCAATCTGGAGGATCGACTGACAACAGGTAAATCTCCTGAGTGGAGTAGGTGAGGATGCGTTCCTCGTAGAGGGAACAGTAGGTGTCGGGTCAACCTAGGGTTTCCGGTTGGAAATCCGAAGTCAGACCCGGATAGTCTGACGACTATCAAATATATATTCACTGTATTTTGTTGTTTTATGTGCTAACTCTGTGCTGCAGGATATTGTTTGGGACTAACATGTCTTGCAGGTACAAAATAAGGAAGTTTTCCCTCATATGAACAGTGTCCGAGGCGCCTCCATGGAGCTTGGAGGCGCCTCGAGTGCAAAAGCTGACCTGGCTATGAAGCTTCAATGGAGGCACCTTCATGGGGGTATAAGATGCCTTGGAAGGTGCCTTGAGCAGGTTATAAGGCGCCTTAAAGGGATGAAGTTCGACTAGATCAAGTTTGATCCATGCGGAAGACTCGGCAGCATGGAGGCGCCTTGAACAGCATTCAAGGCGCCTTGAACACCCTTTATAAGGGGGTTTCGACCAGCACTTCAATAAATCATGTTCCAGGCTTTCTTTCTTCAACGTGCTGCTAACAAAGTCATTCCAAAGTGCTGCTGCAACATTCTGACGACCCAGAGCTCCAGTTTTCTTCTTCCTTAAGTTGTTGGTACAAAGTTATTTTAATACTTTCATTGTAATTTGTAATTCTTATCGAGCTTATAGTTGTTGCCCACCGGAAGTGATCAAGGATCGCGGGCCTTCGAGTAGGAGTCGCCTTAGGCTCCGAACGAAGTAAATCCTCCGTGTTCTTCTGTGTGTGTTTGATTGTTTTTATTCTGCTGCATTAATTTCTGAACAAGGCTTTAATTACTCCGATAATTTTACGATTCCTATAAACGAACAAATTAGTCACGACTGCTATTCACCCCCCCCCCCTCTAGCACGGTCTCGATCCAACATAAAGTGTATCAGTGTAATTTATTAGTTAAGATAAACTAATACTTAATTACACTACGACTATTCTGATGGTTTGTTCCTTTCCATCTTAATCGTGAGCAACTTGTTTATAATTTATAGAGAACCGACAACATGATCTTCTGAGTGTGACACCACACTCCATGTTATCTACTATATAAATTAATTGAACAATTACATTTGACAAATAAATATAGATATTGACCAATGTGATTCTTTTATTTCAACAAATAAATGTTTACAAAAGCTAGGCTTTTAGTATTCACTCTAACAGGGCAAGCTACCATCAAGTCATTACAATCAGATCTTCTCCTGGCCAAGGAAGAAGCTTCCAACAACAAACAAGAGATGCTGTTGGCTTGGGCTGATGGGGATAAGGCTAAGGGGGAGGTGGCTTACTATCGGGCGGGTGAGACTGACCGCTTGAAGGCGTATAGAATCGCTTATGTCACTTCTCCTACCTTTGGGAAGAAAATAGGTCCTTTGAATGACGAGATGGTTTGCTATGGTGGCGTGGGCGCTGTGCATCAACTATACGAGCAAGGTCTCCTTCGATCAACTGTGTTAGAGAATTTCCTGAAGAGGACCCGCCTCTTGGAAGAGCTCCCTGTTGAAGCCTTCCCTACTTTTGATGATGATGAGGAACCTATATTCCCTTCCATAACTTCACACTGAATTAGGCCTGGGTGCAAACATTTTACTCTTAACGTATTCCTGTTATTGGCTCTTTTTTAGTTGTGTTGGTTTCCATCTTGGTGCGTTCAAAAAGGTATTTAATGTTGGGATTTTAGAGCCTCAAAAATCGCTTTTTACGTTGTGGAAACCTCGAAATCCCATGCCACTGGCCGGATCTGTACGAAGATTAAAAGAACAAAAATTTCGTGTACATGTTTTTCTATCATAGATCTACATTAGATCTACTTGGTTAAGAAATTACCCTTGTAGCAAAGCCCTACGCGAATCCCGCTTGTCCAAAAGTTGCCGGATCTCGAGTATGTTCAAGTGGACACACCTCTATACGTATCCACATGAACAATAGAGATGGAGAAAACACTTAAGTGTGCTAGCACTCTAATGGTGTTCGGCCAAGGAGCAGGAGAGGGAGAGAAGAAGAAGAAAGGAGGAATAATAATGATCAATAATGAAAACGAGAGTAAAAATGGCTTAAGTATTTTCATCTAATGAAAATACTTAATGCCCATTAACACCATTAATGAGCCTCATTAATGAGCCTTAATGAGTATTTAATATTCTTCATATGGCCATTTTGAAACTCATTCGAAATTTGAATATAAAATTCAAATTAAATTTCATTTATCATTGAATTCAAAATTTAATGAATATCATCATTAAGCCTCACTTGAGTCTAACTCAAGTCTAGCCTCACTTGAGTCTAACTCAAGTCTAACTCAATTGAGTCTTACTCAATTAATCTAATTTGGATTACTCTTAATCCAATTTGGTTCATCACATGAACCTAATCCTCTAGGTACATCAATGAACCTAATCTCCATCTAATTGCCCTTTGTGTGTGACCCTATAGGTTCTTGTAACGTTGACAATGCTCCTAAACTCATTTAGAAGCATAAGTAATGAGCGGTATCTAGCAACACATCATTACTACCAAAGTTACAAGAATGTTGAGATCCAACATCGCCTTGTGACTACTAATTGTGACTCTTCACAATATATGACAAGTGTCCTTCTATCCTTGACATCTAGATTGATCAATTTGAGGCATAGACGGTGTCATCCTCTGATCAATCTAAATCTTAAACTCCAAGTAGACTCACTATAATCAAATGAGCTCAATATCTCATATTGACTCATTTGGGCATGGCCATGCACTTAGTGGTCTCACTCTATCAAGAATAACGATGTCACCCCCTTTATATAAGAGGGATAGATCCCATCTACATCACTCACATCCCTCCGCATAATTTGTTACATACCCAGTAATCGCCTTTATAGTCCACCCAGTTACGGGTGGCATTTGACGAAGTCAAAGTATGCAACTCCTTATGTAGGGAACCATGGTGACTTCATGTCCAAGGACTAATAGTCATACTAATAGTCACATGAGAAAGTATATGACACTCATATAACGATCCATGATACTTTTTCATGACGGGTCATTCAGTATACATTCTGCAATGTATACCCATGTGTCAACTTGGTATCTCCATATCCATGACTTGTGAGATCAAGTCATCGAGTTGACCTACATGCTAGTCTCAGCATTGTCCCTGAATGTTAATACTTGACTAGGAATGATTAAGAGTAGCATTCCCTATATCATCTCACTATCGATTCAACCAATCGATTGATATAGGTAAGAATCTTCTACTCAAGGCCGCTATTATACTTAGTTATTTGTCACCAATATAAATATAATAACCAAAACAAAAGCTTTTATATATATAAAAATATGATACAATAAGTCCATACAACAATCATCATATGATTGGCTCTAGGGCTCTAACTAACAATCTCCCACTAGTACTAGTGTCAATCAGTGTAGGCTCTAAGGCACAATCACCTAGTGTGACCATCATGCTTTCTCTGTGCCAAAGCCTTGGTCAAGGGATCGGCGATGTTAGCCTCTGTGGGTACTCTGCAAATCTTCACATCTCCTCTATCGATGATCTCTCGAATAAGATGGAAGCGTTGTAGTATATGTTTGGTCCGCTGGTGTGAGCGAGGTTCCTTAGCCTGTGCAATTGCTCCATTGTTGTCACAATAGAGCTCTATCGGATCGGCTATGCTAGGAACCACCTCAAGCTCAGTAATGAACTTGCGGATCCAAACTGCCTCCTTTACTGCTTCTGATGCAGCAATATACTCGGCCTCTTTTGTAGAATCAGCGACTGTGTCCTGCTTCAAACTCTTCCAGCTCACAACACCACCATTTATGCAAAACACAAACCCAGACTACGATCGATAATCATCCTGGTCAGTTTGGAAGTTAGCATCACTATAACCCTTTACAGCTAGCTCGTCATCGCCTCCATATATCAAGAAATATTCTTTAGTCATTCTCAAGTACTTAAGAATATTCTTGACTGCTATCCAGTGACTTTCATGTGGATCTGACTGGTATCTGCTCGTCATGCTCAAAGCATATGAGACATCAGGACGAGTACACAGCATGGTGTACATGATAGGTCCTATGGCTGAAGCATAAGGGATCTGATCTATGCAGTCTCTCTCCTCTCTAGAAGAGGGACTTTGAGTCTTCGAAAGACTCATACCATGTGACATCTGCAGAAATCCCTTCTTGGAGTTCTGCATGGCAAACTGTAGTAGTACCTTGTCAATATATGTACTTTGACTTAGGCCAATCACTCTCTTAGATCTATCTCTATAGATCTGTATGCCTAGAATACGGGCTACTTCTCCTAAGTCCTTCATTGAGAAATAATTCCCTAGCCAAGTCTTTACAGACTGCAGCAAAGGGATGTCATTCCCAATGAGTAGTATGTCATCCACATACAATACATGGAAGACAACTGTGCTCCCTACAACCTTCTTGTAGACACAAGGTTCATCTTCATTCTTGATGAAACCAAACTGTTTGATCGCATCATTGAATCGAAGATTCCAGCTCCGAGAAGCTTGCTTTAGTCCATAAATGGATTTATGCAGCTTGCATACTCTGCCAGTATGCTATGGATCTACAAAACCCTCAGGTTGTGTCATGTACACATCCTCGAGCAGGTTTCTATTCAAAAACGTGATTTTGACATCCATCTTCCAGATCTCATAATCATGGTATGCTGCAATAGCAAGCATGATCCGAATGGACTTAAACATCGTGACTGGAGAAAAAGTTTCATCATAGTCAATACCATGAATTTGCTTGAAACCTTTTGCTACCAGACGACCCTTATATATAAGTCCATCCATGTCAGTCTTTCTCTTAAAGACCCACTTACACCCAATGGGTTTTACCCCTTCAGGTGGATCAACTAAAGTCCATACTTGGTTGGTGTACATGGATTCCATTTCGGATCTCATGGCCTACCATTTCTCAAAATCTGGTCTCATCACAGCTTCCTGATAGGAGGTAGTCTCATCCTCAATGAGCACAACGTCATCATGGTCAGACAAGAGAAATGAATATCTCTCACGCTGACGACGTACCCTATCAGACTTGCGAAGAGGTAGGTCTATTTGAACTGGTTGTTGTTCCTCAACTCCTTGTGGAACAACATTATCCACAACACTTTGTGGTCCAGTTCAACTTCCATCGAGGCTTCAGTGCTATGGTTCACATCTTGAACTTCTTCAAGATCGAACGTACTCCCACTAGTTTTTCTAGAAACAAAGTCCCTTTCTAGAAATACCCAAGTCTTTGCCACAACTACCTTGTGTTGATTGGGAATGTAGAAGTAATATCCCTTAGTTTCCTTGGGATATCCAATAAAATAGCACTTATCGGATTTGGGTCCCAGTTTGTCTGAGACTTGACGTCGAACGTAAGCCTCACAACCCCAAATCCTCATAAAAGACACCTGGGCATCTCTCCCAGTCTATATCTTATATGGTGTCTTTTATCACAGCCTTGGATGGAACTCGGTTGAGTATGAAGGCTGCAGCGTCCAGAGCATAGCCCCAAAGAGATGTAGGAAGATCTGTGTGACTCATCATAGACTGCACCATATCTAATAGGGTACGATTTCTCCTTTCAGATACACCATTCCACTATGGTGTTCTAGGAGGAGTGAGTTGAGAGAGAATCCCACACACAGCTAGATAGTCACGAAACTCATGGCTAAGGTATTCTCCACCTCGATCTGATTGAAGTTTCTTAATACTCTTGCCAAGCTGGTTTTGTACTTCATTCTTGAATTCTTTGAACTTTTCAAAGAATTCTGACATATGTGTCATCAGATACACATAACCATATCTACTGAAGTCATCAGTAAATGTAATGAAGTACCTATAACCTCCTCTGGCAGTGACATTGAAAGGACCACATACATCACTATGTATAAGTCCTAACAAGTCAGTCGCTCTTTCATTGTGTCCACTAAAGGGAGTCTTGGTCATCTTGCCTAGTAGGCATGACTCGCATGTCTCATATGATTCGAAAACAAATGAGTCAAGCAAACCATCTTTATAGAGCTGGGATAAGCGTTTGTCATTAATATGACCTAAGCGATAGTGCCTGAGATAGGTTTGGTTCATTTCATTTGATTTGAAGATTTTGGTATTTATGTTATAGATAGGGTTCTCTAAGTCTAGAATATAGAGTCCATTCATCAGCGGTGCACTACAATATGATATATCATTTAAATAAACTGAACAATATTTGTTCTTTATTATAAATGAAAAAACTTTCTTGTCCAAACAAGAAATTGATATAATGTTCTTAGTAAGAGCAAGCACATAACAACAATTATCTAATTCTAGTACAAGCCCAGAGGGCAGAGATAGAGAATAAGTCCCTACAACAACAGCAACAACCCGTGCTCCATTGCCTACGCGTATGTCCACCTCACCCTTCGTCAATGCTCTGCTATTTCTCAGCGCCTACACATTAGTACAAAAGTGAGAAGCACATCCGGTATCTAATACCCATGATGAAGAAATAGATTGATTGACTTCTATAACATATATACCTAAAGTGGAAGTCTCACTTCTGTTCTTCCTAAGATCTTCCAGGTAGACTATGCAGTTCCTCTTCCAGTGCCCGGTCTGACCGCAGTGGAAGCAGGTAGCATCCTTTGCAACCCCTCCATTAGGTTTCAGTGCCTTGTCTTTGCTCTTGGCTTGGGACTTTCCTTTGCATTTAGGCTTACCCTTGGCTTTTCCCTTTTACACCATCAAAATGGTGTTGTGCTTTACCTTCTTAAGGTTCAGCTCAGCAGTTCTTAACATGCTTAGCAGCTTGGGCAGGGGTTTATCATTTTTGTTCATGTTGTAATTTAGAACAAATTAATTGTAACTATCCGGCAAGGATTGCAAGATCAAGTGAGTGGTTAGCTCTTGGCCAAGGGGGAATCCCAACTTCTGTAGGTTTTCTATGTACCCAATCATCTTGAGTACATATGGACCTACGGGAGTCCCGTCTTGCATCTTGCACTGAAACAATGCCTTAGAGATCTCAAATCTCTCGTGCCTAACTTGTCCTTGATATAGTTGATGAAGATGTTCAACCACATCATAAGCACCCATCAACTCATGTTACTTCTAAAGCTCAGTGTTCATGGTCACGAGCATGAGACAGACACATCTAATGCATCATCTTGATGCTTCTTATAAGCATCACGATCAGCTCGTGTGGCAGTGGAAGGAGGTGCCTCGGGAATGGGCATCTCCAGGATGTATAGTTTTCTTTCCTGAGTGAGAACAATTATCAGGTTCCTGTACTAGTCCAGGAAGTTAGCTCTATTGAGCTTGTCCTTATCAAGGACAGAACGTAGGGAGAAGGTGTTAGTGTTTGACGACATGACAATCTACAACAGAAAATGCATAAAATAAATAATCATATTCCACTAATCATTTAATTAGGCCTTTAACTAAATGATGCTCCCACTGAATTATAGAACTTTTGTAGAATCGAGTCATGGACGTGGTCAAACCACACTTACTAGATTCTAGCTATAATTCGTGCATGACGAGATCCACATCATACTACGCCTTGAGTTAACTTTGGCTAAATCGCCCAAGACTTTAGTATGATCGGTAGGTAACTAATTACCAATTACATCTCTATGCAACTCTTGTTTATAGGATCATGATCTGCATGTATATTAGAACTTGAGTTAGCTTTGGCTAAATCGCCCAAGAGTTAATATAAATGTGATTTTGACCTATCTACCAACAATTGGAAAATGCCTATAGTTAAACCCGATCCAATTGAGTTTAACTAGTTATACTCAATCTAATTGAGTTTGTACTCACCCATGCGTTGATAGGCAGGACCAAGATTGTCCCTCCGCACCCTACCAAGATAATATACGTTGCTCTGCTTTGGCAGATTCAACAACAACATGTGATCGAGGTAGTGATGGGTATCACAGCATGGTAGGTATTTCGAGTTGACACGATTTAGATCTAATCTAATCTTTGATATGTATCATATACTCGATTTAGATCTAATCTAATCATGGTGCATCATATACGCGATTTAGATCTAATCTAATCGTGGTGGTACTAATTAATTACTCTACTCTAGCATGCATCACATACACACACACAAGCAATTAATTAAATTGTGTTAGTCATGGACATACTACGATCTTCTCAAGCCAATGAGAAGATCAGACGGTCAACCTAAGGTCAATAGCTTCTCCAAGCTCCTCCCTTTGACAGCCATATGTTGCTCGCACCCTCCTCGTAACTCCTCCTCGAGTGGACCTTCCACCGCTCCAATTTTTGTACATTACAAATTTGAAACTTGAGTTACATTCGAGTCTAAACTATTTACAAAAGGAATATAAAATAAAGGAAGGCACGACGCGTAGGTCGCGATACAAATATACAACACGCACAATCACACAAAAATGGCACGCAGGCCATATTATGAATTACAATACATGTATCCAATCTAATTGGGGGTTTTTGGCCATAACTATCACAAATACATACATAATTCTAAATTATGTATTTTATATAAATTTCTGCAATTTTACTACTATTTTTACAATTTTATGAGTTACAATTTCCCGGTGGTCCCGTTTAGCGATTTTCTGGCGCGATCACGGGACAACGCCCCTTGCGGGGTTAGGGGCAGCTCCCCTTCTCATGAAATGAATCTCACGAGTGTCCCACCATGATCTTACAGCACCTTAAGCTACTGTCCCAAAACTATTTGGGTGAAACCTTGCCATTTCGGAAGGTTTCTCTCGGTATACGAAGCCTACAAGTGACCAAGCACTTGTTGCTTCGCATCTCCAAGAAAAATACTCATAAAATACAAAAAAATCATAAATTTACAGAAAGTTATAGATCTGTAATTTTTCATAAAAATTAAAATAAAACATGTACACGCTTCACACGTGGCTCTGATACCACTGTTGGGATTTTCGAGCCGCAAAAACCACTTTTTGCGTTGCGGAAACCTCGAAATCCCATGCCACCGGATTCGTGCGAAGATTAAAAGAACAAAAATTTTGTGTACATGTTTTTCTATCCTAGATCTACATTAGATCTACTTGGTTAAGAGATTACCCTTGTAGCGAAGCCCTTCGCGAATCCCGCTCATCCAAAAGTTACCGGATCTCGAGTGTGTTCAAGTGAACACACCTCTATACGTATCCACACGAACAATAGAGATGGAGAAAACACTTAGAGTGTGCTAGCACTCTAATGGTGTTTGGCCAAGGAGGAGGAGAGGGAGAGAAGAAGAAGCAAGGAGGAATAATAATGATCGATAATGAAAATGAGAGTAAAAATGACTTAAGTATTTTCATCTAATGAAAATACTTAATACTCATTAAAACCATTAATGAGCCTCATTAATGATTCGTAATGAGTATTTACTATTCTTCATATGGCCATTTTGAAACTCATTCAAAATTTAAATCTAAAATTCAAATTAAATTCTATTTATCATTGAATTCAAAATTCAATGAATACCATCATTAAGCCTCACTTGAATGTAACTCAAGTCTGGCCTCACTTGAGTCTAACTCAAGTCTAACTTAATCGAGTCTTACTCAATTAATCTAATTTGGATTACTCTAAATCCAATTTGGTTCATCACATGAACCTAATCCTCTAGGTACATCAAATGAACCTAATCTCCATCTAATTTCCCTTTGTGTGTGACCCTATAGGTTCTTATAACGTTGACAATGCTCCTAAACTCATTTAGAAGCATAAGTAATGAGCGGTATCTAGCAACACATCATTACTACCCAAGTTACAAGAATGTTGAGATCTAACATCACCTTGTGACTACTAATTGTGACTCTTCACAATATATGACAAGTGTCCTTCTATCCTTGACATCTAGATTGATCAATTTGAGGCATAAACGGTATCATCCTCTGATCAATCTAAATCTTGAACTCCAAGTAAACTCACTATAATCAAATGAACTCAACATCTCATATTGACTCATTTGGGCATGGTCATGCACTTAGTGGTCTCACTCTATCAATAATAACGATGTCACCCCCGTTATATAGGAGGGATAGATCCTTTTACATCACTCACATCCCTCCGCATAATTTGTTACATACCCAGTAATCGCCTTTATAGTCCACCCTGTTACGGGTGACGTTTGACGAAGCCAAAGTATGCAACTCCTTATGTAGGGAACCATGGTGACTTCAGGTCCAAGGACTAATAGTTATACTAATACCCACATGAGAAAGTATATGACACTCATATAACGATCCATGATACTTTTCTCATGGCGGGTCATTCAGTATACATTCTGTAATGCATACCCAAGTGTCAACTTGATATCTCCATATCCATGACTTGTGAGATCAAGTCATCGAGTTGACCTACATGCTAGTCTCGTCGCATTAACATTGTCCCTGAATGTTAATACTCGACTAGGAATGATTAAGAGTAGTGTTCTCTATACCATGTCACTATCGATTCAACCAATCGATTGATATAGATAAGAACCTTCTACTCAAGGACGCTATTATACTTAGTTATTTGGCACCAATACAAGTAAGTATAATAACGAAAAACAAATGCCTTTATATACATAAGAATATGATAAAATGAGTCCATACAACAATCATCATATGATTGGCTCTAGGGCTCTAACTAACATTTAAAGGGTACCTCTTCGATAAGTATTCCCCGCCTTAACTCCCACTTGCTTGCTAAAGTGTTAAGCAAAGTTGGCCTGCTCCCCGGCCATGCCTCAGTCTTGACTTTGCTGAAGTTCCGACCCAGATTATCGACCGAGGCTTTTGATTCCTCATTTCCCATGGCTTGTCCTTTTACCCTGCTTGAGGATCCGAGAAAACCATCACTGTGATGACCTCTATTCCCGAGACCACTATTATTCCTTCTCCTCATGTTCCACGCCGCTACTTTTTCTGACACATTCCTTCTGCTCCATTTTTTGTGACGATCCAATGACCTCTCCTACTTTAATGACGCCAGCTACTTTTGTTGGGGGTCGTTGGATGATCCTTGAAAGTGATGCTCCTGGGGGCAGTGGCTGTAAATGTCCTCCCTTCTCCCTTCCGCTAAACCTTTCTTGCCTCCAACCATCCCCTTTTGCTCACTCCCGCCTGCTGCCCTGCTTAGTTCCTTGCATCCTTCTTTCATTCTCTCAATGGCTCCCCAGCACCTGTCTATGCCCCAGGAGTTTCTACTTTCAAAGGCGTGGACTTGGACGATCTTAGCTACACGTACGAGGTCCCTGAAGCTATGTATATCGTTATTCCTTCCAAGATTCACTAAGCCTCCTCCCCTCCAGCAGGGTATACTACCTTCTATAAAGAGCCATTTGTTGCTGGCCTCCGCTTTCCAATCCATCCCCTTTTCTCGGCGGTGAGCCTCTATTTCTGAATCCCCTTAGGTCAATTAACCACTAATTCCGTGAGTATCCTATGCAGGTTTGTGGTGCTTTGTGAAGTATGTGACATAACTTGGTTCTCTCGCCTGTTTCACTACTTTTTTACCCCTCGTCGACATAGTGAGGGTCTTTTCCGCCTACAAGCTCGCCTTCGTACTACTTTCTTCTCTCTCAGACGCTGACTGAAAGGATAAATACTTCTTCTTGCATTTTCCCTCTAATATGGAGTGGCCAACTATGTGGCAATCATCCCTTCCCTCAGCCCCCTACCTGGGGGATTTTTAGACTGATCCCCTCTTCATGAAAGCTTCTGTGCAACTAGCAGGTTTGCGACTAGACTTACTCAGACTGCTAGTACAGGACGTGTTGTTCCTGTTCAGGTTGAGCCACATCTTCCCTGAACTACCCCACTCCTTGGGTAGGTCTTACCTTGTTTTGCTATGCTTTTTGTTGTGCGGCTTTAATTTTGGCGTTCCTTACGTAGCCAATACTTTGAATCATGCATCTGAGATTCAAGTCCTTCCTTTGAGGGACCAAGAACTAAACCGAAGATACCGCATCATATTGGCTAGAAGGAGCCTTCCCCACCTTGTTCCTTCTCGCTCGGGGTTAACAACTGCAACAACTCCTCGATCAGCTCCTTGATCAGCCCCACACGTGTATTTTGCTCCCGACCCTACCCAACAAGGAACACCTATGTTTTCTGCTCGTCGATCTTGATCCCCGTCAGAAGACATAGATTCGGACGACCAACCCTTATATCACAGGCCTCAATGCAGATCGACTGGACCTACTCAGGTCTCCGACAATTTATCCACAGCCCAGGCAACCCGGACGCCCTCAACTATTGCTTCAAGTTCACAATTCTCGGGTGCCTCCGTGCCTCTACCTGAAGTTCAAGCAGGAATTTCATGAGGAAAAGCTCCGTTTATTAAAGAAGAAGTCCTCACAGAACCCTCCTCGACTCCCATGGGCCCTTCTCTGGCATATGTGTCCCCAACACTTCTGCAACTCCGGCCCAACCTTCCCTATCACAACCGTCTACATCCTCTTTCCTAGATCCCCCTAATGCATCTATAGGTCCTTCAACTCATCCTTCTACTAGCGACACCCAGGATGAGCAATCTCATTCGCAACCCCCCAACCCTAGCGCAAAGGCCGCTAGTCCCTCGCAGTCTCAGCCCCCACCTACCATCATTATCGAACCACAAAACCCTCAGAGTTAGGCTTAAGGGACCATTCCAATGCTCCTACTAGCCATCTTACTATGAGAGGTCAGTTGTCGACCTATTGGGAAGAAAGTATCAAGATCTCCCTATGCATGCTCAAACAGATAGGTTTTCTTAGGTGTACATTAAGGTGAGCTCTAATCATCTTCTACAACTTTCCTATTACTTTCCCTAAATATGTGCTTTCTGGCCTAGGCTTTTGTTGAATCTATGGTATTGAATCAAATGACATTTCTCTTATACCAACACAATAAAGAACTAAAGGACTGAGTAGAGGAGCTAGAGTCCCAACAATCTAACCTGCCTCGGCCGAGTATCAGCTAAGGGTAGAAATACAAAGTTTGAAGAGAGCGAATGTAGCCTAAGATCAAGCCTTGAAGGAAGCTTAATTAGAGATCAGCCGCCTTGGTGATGAAAAGATCAGGTTAGATGCTTTCTATAAACAAGAGTTGGACCAACGCACCCAAGAATTGCAGTATAAAGACTTGCTTCTCATGGACCAGAGCAGGGACTTAGAGTCCCAAGCCACCCAAATTCGAAATACGTAGGTCGAGTTATCTAAGGCTCAGTCTGCTTTATTGGCTAATGTCAATGCCCTAGAGACTTACAAGGCAGGTGAGCAGGAGAGTTTAAGGGTGAGCCGAGAGGAATATTTATGCTCTATGGGCTTTGGTGTCCAAGTAAGGGATCGTTTTGTTATATCGATAGCCTATGGGGTAGCAGGGGCACTCAGGCAACTATACGAACAAGGGTACCTATCAGATCCTCCCCCTGAGAATTTCTTAGACCACCGCAGGATTCTACGAGAGATACTTGATGAGGTTTTTGCGGTATTCAAGTAATCTAGACCTATGTATTTGAACATTTTCAGATTGCATCCTGCTAATTTTCATTTTACGGTTGCTATTGTCTATGTAAAATCTTACATGAATTGCCTTGAGCTTAAAATCCAATCGAGGCTTACGATGTGTGAGTAGTTAAGACCAAATATCCCTGACCGGGCGTGTTAGGCCCGACTGGTCCTGTTTCTTACTCTTCAACTCTTACAGAGAGGTGAGTCAACTAAGTACGATAAGGTTGGAAGTAGTTAGCACTCCAGGGTCAGTCTAGCTTCCTACCCTTGACGTCCTGCAAGTAGTAGGCTCCGGACGCCAATTTTTTAATGATTTTATAAGGTCCTTCCCATTGAAGTGCCAGCTTGGTTACTTCCCTTACGGGCTTGGCTTGCTTCCATACCAGGTCTCCTTCTCCAAAAAATTGAGGGATCGCTCTTTTATCATAATTTTGCCGCATCCTTTGTCGGTAAGCTTCTAATCTAGCTGCTACCCGCTCGCGGATTTCACTAATGAAATCCAACTCTGTTATTCATCGCTCGGTATTTCCTTCATCATATAGCATTCGTCTAATGGATGGTACCCGAATCTCTATAGGCACCACTACCTCATTTCCATAGATCAAATGAAATGGAGTAAGCCCAGTGCTTTCTCGAGGGGTCGTACGGTATGCCTAAAGGAAACTAGGCAATTCTTCCACCCAATCACCCCCACATCCAGCTTAACCTTCAATCCCCACACTATCTCTCGGTTGATAACTTCTGTTTGTCCATTGCTTTGAGGGTATGCCATAGATGTAAAGGCTTGACTGATACCGAATTCTTGACACCATGCACAGATCTTATGGCCTTGAAATTGCCTCCCATTGTCAGAGACTAGTTTGTACAGTATGCCCAATCTACAAAGGATATTTTTCCATAAGAACTGAATGACAGCTCCCTCTGTGATCCTGGCCAAGACTTTTGCCTCTACCCATTTAGAGAAGTAATCCACAGCTATAAGAAAAAATCTCTTTTGGCCAGGTGCTATAGGGAATAGTCCAACTATGTCCATACCCCATTGATCAAAGGGACAGGAAACTATGGATGTTTTTAGCATTGCGGATGGCCTGTGTGTCAGATTTTGATGCTTCTGGCAAGACAGGCAAGCGTTTACCAACCGTTGAGCATCTTTCTGTAAGGTGGGCCAGAAATACCCGGCTACTAATACCTTTCAGGCCAGCGTCTTACCTCCAGTATGATTTCCACAACATCCCAGGTGTATTTCTTGTAAAGCATGCTCTGCCTCCTCCATTCCTAAGCATTTGAGTAGTGGCCTAGAGAAGACTCGCTTATACAATTGATCTCCGATCATAGTATAGGCATGAGCTCTTTTCTTGACATGTCGTGCTTCCTCCAGGTCCGATGGTAAGATGCCTTGCTGAAGATAGCTAATCATTGGCGCCCTCCAATCAATTAGCTCCTCAATGTTATTTTGTAGATCTATTTGAGCTATAAGGAAGGTCTGCGCTATCGACCTATCCAACACCTAAGTGGTCAAAGAACTAGCCATCTTAGCAAACTCATCAGCCTGGCTATTTTCTGCTTTGGGGATCTTAGCTATCGTAACCTCTTTGAATTCCTCCTTCATTTTCTCATATGCCTCTCGGTATACTTGCAGCTTGTCACTATTAACCTCAAAATTACCTGTTACTTGTTGAGCTACCAATTGAGAATCTGAGTAAACGATTACCCGGGCAACTCCTACATGCCTAGCCGGCTGTAGCCCTACCAACAAAGCCTCATACTCCGCTTCATTATTGGTGGCTCGGAAATTCAATCAGACGGCTAATTGAAAACATCCTCTTGAGGGGATATCAGAAGGATTCCTACACCGCTGCCTTGTTGAGTGGCTGACCCATCCACATAAATCTTCCAAGTTTCCACAGAGTCATCCTGATGAACTTATGTCAAGAAATAGGGCAGGGCTTGCTCTTTAATTGCAGTACGAGGCTGATATTGTATGTCGTATTCTCCTAATTCGATTACCTATTTGATGAGATGACCAGTAACTTTCACATTAGTAAGAACTTTACCCATAGTGTTTTAGTTAAGACTATGATGGGATGCACCAAAAAATAAGGTCTTAAGCGGCGAGCCATGAGCACCAATCCATAAACCAATTTTTCTAGGGTTGTATAATGAGACTCAGCACCCTTCAATAGATGATTGAAAAAGTACACCGAATGTTGTACATTGTCTTGCTCTTTCACTAACACTATCCCCACGACCCCAAGGGTGTTTGAAAGGTATATCCAGAGTGGTTACCCTTCCACGAACTTGAATAAGGAAGAAAAGGTCTCCAGATACTTCTTTAGTTCTTCAATGGCTTGAGTGCACTCTTCTTCCTATTGAAACTTGGCAGCTTTCCTGAACACTTTAAAGAAGAGTATCGCTTGATCCGTAGATCGGGAAATAAACTAGGACAGAGCTATTATTCTGCCTACTAACTTTTGAGCCTCCTTCAAATTTTGAAGAACCCCCATGTCTCGGAGTGCTTGAACCTTCTCATGATTAGCTTTAATTTCCCGCTCGGTCATAAGATACCCCAGGAACTTCCCTCCTCGAGCTCCAAATAGGCATTTCAATGGATTTAACTTCAATCCATATTGTCTGAGAGTGCAGTACGTTTCTTCCACATCAGTAATCAGATTTATGGCCAAACTAGACTTGATGAGATATCATCCACGTAGACCTCCACATTTCTCCCGATCTACTCTCGAAAGATTTTGTCCATCATCCTTTGATATGTAGCTCTCGTATTTCTTAGCCCAAAAGGTATGACCGTTTAACAGAATGTACCATCCGTCGTGATAAAGCTGACCTTTTCCTGATCTTCCAGGGCTAAGGGAATCTGGTGATATCCTTAGTAAGCATCCAACATGCAGATCCTTTCACAACTAATCATTGAATCCACCATCTGGTCGATCCTAGGCAGTGGGTAACAGTCTTTGGGGCTGGCGCGATTGAGGTCCCAGAAATCAATGCAGACTCTCCACTTATTATTGGGCTTTGCTACAAGAACTACGTTAGAAAGCTAGGATGAGAATTGTACTTCCCTAATGTGACCAGCTTTCCTGAGCTGATTTACCTCAGCTCAGATGATCTTATTTTGCTCGGCCGAGAAGTTCCTCTTCTTTTGCTTAACTGGTCGGGAATCAAGCAATAGATGTAGTTTATGCTCTGCCACCTCAGGTCTAACCCCCGACAGTTCCTCAGGGAACCAAGCAAAGACATCTCTGTTTCGTGTCAGACACTAGATTTAGTCCACTTTGAGCTCGGCAGGCAGGTCACTTGCGATGTGGGTGAGGCTTTCTGGCTGTTCAGGGTGAAGCTGGACCTCCTCCCAAGGAATGAGTTCTTCTATGGTAGAAATAGGTTCTTCTTGGATGGCGTGGACTCCCCCATCCAGAGTTCTTTGCGCTTTATGGGCCTCCACCCTTACCATATCAATATAGTACCTGCGAGAGACCCGCTGTTCCCCTTTGACTTCCCCTACTTGATCTCCTACAGGGAATTTGATCTTCAGATGAAAAGTGAAAATTGCCGCCCTGAACTCGTGTAGTGCCGTTCTGCCTTGGATGACGTTATATGATGAGGGCGAATCTACCACTGTGAAAGTACTTCTCCTTGTTCGCACCAGTGGCTCATTGCGCAAAGATACAACCAGCTTAATCTAGCCCATGGGTCTTACTTCGTTGCCAGTAAATCCATACAAGGAAGTGGCCACTGGCTGTAACTCGCTAGCATCAATTTGCATGCCTTCAACTGCAGTTTTAAATTGAACGTTGATAGAGCTTCCCGCGTCCACAAAAACCCTGGCGACACGACTGTTAGATATGACAGCCTTGATGATTAGGGCGTCATCATGGGAAGCTACAATCCCTCTAGATCTTGCTGCCTGAAGCGAATGATAGGGTCGATAGCCTGCTTCTGCCTGCATCCGACAACATGAATCTCAAAACAACGTTCATGAGATCTCTACGCCCTGCCGAAATCTCCATCTGTAGGCCCTATGGAGATCATGCCTATCTCCCAAATGGCCGCATTACCCCTATTTCCTTCTTCCCAGCTCTCTCCTTGTTCCTGGTCGCGAGCATGTTGTTGCATACTTGGACCAGCCTGATCTGGCTGGGATCTACCTGCTTGACTAGCCCTGACACGTTGGCCATCCACCAGCCTCTGTACCTGAGGAGCAAGATCTGATAGAGGCAAACCTAACTCGGCTGCACGTCGAGAGCCTCGAGTGAACTGGAAACAGTCATTGGTGGCATGCGTGTGGGACCGATGGTAAGTGCAATAACGTGGACCCCATGGGCCAAGCTAGGGAACATGGACCATGGCTGGCCGTGGAGCCAGTCGGGAATCTTGACCAGGTGGAAAGGGAGGTCGGGTTTCCCGGGCTCGAGGAAGAGGCTAGGCTGGTGGTTGAGGTATCCTTCTCTCTATCTTTTTGAGAGGCTCGGGAGCTCCATCCACTTTCCGATGCACTGCCTGCGCCTCCTCCACGTTGATATAGCTGGCCGCCTTTTCCAACATCTCATCAAAATTCTTTACAAGATTCCTGATGAGGTCTCTAAAAAACTCTCCTTCCACCAATCCATGGGAGAAGGTGCTCATTAATATCTCTGAGGTGGTAGATGGGACATCCTGAGCCACTTGGTTAAAGCGCTTAATATAGCCTCTCAATGGTTTGGAGGGCCCTTGCTTGAGGGTGAAGAGGTAATGGTCCGTTCTTTGATATTTCCTGCTACTGGCGATGTGATGCAGGAAAGCAGCCTTGAAGTCTTGGAAACAGGTGATGGACCAGTGTGGCAATTCATTAAACCATTTTTTCACTGAACCCAACAAAGTGTTCAGGAATACATGACACTTGACGACATCACTATATTGATACAATAGCACTGCATTTTTAAATTTACATAGGTGAACTTTAGGGTCCTTGCTACCATCATATTCCTCGATAACAGGGGGCTTGTACACTTTAGGCAGTTTCTCTTCTAATACCCTTAGGGAGAAGGACACTTGCTCTTCAGGTTCCACTCAAGGATCTTCCCTGAGGATGATAGCTTTTCCCTTCTTAGAATCCCTGGGCGGGGAGCTTTCCGCCATAGAAGCTTGCGGTGGCTCGTTCTTATTGTTGTAGAACCGAGGATCATGCTAATAATAACTAATCCTGTCCGAAAGCTGAATCAATGGATGCTGGGCACGTGGCGCTCTTCGAGTCGCTGACGTAGATCTCCGACTGGTCTTACGAACCTCCGGTGAATCTGCACAGAAGTCAGGCCGGGAAGGGGTTCCCGGCGGCGACCCTCCGACGCTCAAGTCAGGTAAGCGAACAACGAAGAAGTGGCTCCAAATATTATAGAATGCGTACCTCCGGCGAAGTATAAGGCTCCTTATATAGAGCGGTGAAAGAGCTCACGCACACCTACCGAGGCAAATACGTGTCCTTAGCCCATACCTCGGTATGTGTTTGTCAGAAAACTTACCTGACACCATACTGCTACAGTCTTGGCACGTCTTCGATGGGACAGCAGAACATCTTGTCGCCAGATTTGGAGTATCGCCTAGTCATAGAACGTGACAACTGTCAGAAGATGTTCCTTGTCCTTCTCTCCCTACTCCATGCCGGGGCGTCCGGCCGACCGGCACTCACCTCAAGTCCGGCCGGCTGACACTCACATCACGTCCGGCCCTCCATATGCACTAGTATGCTTGGGAGATCCTCGGTAATGTGCTATGTGGGGACTGTTCGCAGTATGCTACCTTATGTCTTCGACCGAGCGTGCCATCCGCTCGGCCCTATGATCCTGTTCAGCGAGCGTCGGAACCCCGACTCCCGCCGGGGCACCTTTTGCCATCAGTCAAACACCGGTCGGCCGGCAGGGCGGTCAGCCCCCCCTTCTCCGGTCGGCCTACCACTCCCACCTTTTCTCGATCGTCCGGTCGGTCCCTCCTTATCCGATTGGCTACCTGGCCCTCTGACTTCCACGTGGCGTTGACTCCTCGGAAGGGGGTCCCCCGTTCTTACCGCCGGATCACTCACCTCCCCCTCAAGTCTAGTCGAAGGAGGCGAAGTCCGACTGACTGGACTGCCGATCTGACTGAGTAACGGCCGCTACACTAGTCCGCTCGGCCGGGCTTGGGGATGCTCATCCGCTCGGCTCACACTCTTCATTACACCCGTTCGGCGGTGTCTTGCCCATGCCTTGTATTCCCTTGGAATCCATACCGAATCTTCTCCTTTACTGCAAAGCACGTGCACTGCGCGCAGTAAGGAGCGTTCATTAAATGTGACCTGTATCCTGCTGACACGTGGCAATCTCGCTTTTGTCAGCGTATGGCGGTGGCGTTACCTCTGATGGGACAGCCACCGTTTGAAATGAATGGTTTGATGATAGCTTCGTTTTTTGCAACCTGAATCCGATGGCTAGGGCTATCAGAGGCCAACGCTATAAAGCTTTCGATTTCTTCTCTCCGCCGCCTTCCTGCTCCATCGCATTTCGACGCACTGCTGCTTCCTTTTGCTCCAGCGACTCTGTTTCTCAGCTCTCCGACGACCTCACAACCCCTTTCGATCACCCTTTTACTCGTAAGCCCTTCTTTTCGTCACTTCCTCATTCCTTTACGCTTTCTGTTAGCTGCCCTTGTCGTTCTGCCACCTTTCTTCCCTGCTTGATTTCCCTTTCTTTTTGTCCCGCATTTCTTTTTTACTTTCGACCATGACTAGCACTTCCCAACCAACCGCTGGCGCTCCTGGTCTTTGGTACACGACCATGGAGAGCCGGTTTGACGAGGAGGACGCACTGTGCCTCGCTCGGACCTATGAACTCCCTGCCGACCACCACATAGTATTAGCCACCCCCGCCGACTGGCCTCATGAACCGCCGCCCGGCACTGTCCTCTTTTTTCGAGACCAATTTTTAGCCGGGCTATGCTTTCCTCCACATCGATTCTTCTTACAAGTGTGCAACTACTTTCGCATCCCGCTCGGCCAGCTAGTTCTGAATTCTATGAGGCTGCTGAGCGGGGTGGTACTTCGCTTTAAATTGAACGACATCCCATTGGATCCCAAAGTTTTCCACTACTTCTACTATCCTAAGCAAGTCGAGTGGGGTACCTTTGTTTTCCAATCTAGGATAGGTTTTGTTCTTTTCGATAATATGCTGACCTCCAACAAACACTGGAAGGAGCATTTTTTCTATATGCGTTTCCCTGAGCCACCGGCTTTCCGTATCAAATGGCAGACTGCGATGCCGGCACAACCGGAGCTCGGCAAGTTTAGAGGTGATCCGGCCTATCTTCATGCAGCCGATCGGCTGGTCGGCCAGCGCTACCACATCGACAAGCTACTCCTTCCGGGAGTGCTGTACATATTCGGCTTGTCCCCTGTCTCAGCCGACTTGCCTTGCAGCATGAGTAAGTGCTCTTATCGTCCTCTTTCTTTTGTTCTAACTGATTTATTCTTTATTTCTGCAGCCGAAGTCATGTGGCATGCCAAGGCTACCGAGCGGCTGAAATTGAGAGCTGCTGAGATTGAGGCGACCAAGAATAGGGAGGTCGCCGAACGGGGCGTGGTCTTAGCTGGCCTGGCCACCGGAGAGGGTGAGGGGACTCAGATTGTCCCTGAAGCCTTAGCCGCTTCTGCTTCTCCCACCGAGGCTGCAGGCGATATAGCGTCTGCTCAAGTCGAGGTGGAGGGTCGCTCTGTCGATGAAGCTCCCCTAGCAACTCGAAAGCGCAAACGGCCAGAGCAAGTCTCTCAGCCGACCCCCTCTGATGAACAGCGTTCCGAGCGGGGTGATGAAGCTCCAGTGATCTCCGGGACAGTCTCCATAGAGAGTACCCCTACGCCGCTCGGCTCTCCCATGGCTACCTCTGAGGTGCCGCCCTCCAGTCCTCCACGGCCTATGCGTCGCCTTAGATGATTGGGTGACCTTCCTTCCTCCAGCGGTGAGCCATCTGGTAAAGCAGCTGCGCCCCAAGGTGACCCGAGCGGCCCGCGATGATAAAAACTGTACTGCGCCTTCCTTCAGAGGAATACTTAGCAGCTGCTAATCGGCCAATGGTTCCTGAGCAACAGATCACTCTTACGGGTCCTCTCGCCAAAGCCTGGGAGGACGCTCGGCTCCGTATTGCACTTATGACTCCCAGTCAGCTAGGCGACAACAATTTACAACAGGCGACCGGGGTATATATATATATATTTATTTTATTTTATTTTATTTTATTTTATTTTATTTTATTTTTTTGCCTTGCTGGTTACTTTAATTTAGCTTCTAACTTTCTCCTATCCATTTTGCAGAACTGGGTGGAGCAGATTGCCATCAGCAACCGCCTAGCCGAGCTAGAGGACGAGCTGAAAAAGCTCAAAACTTCGGGGGAAAGCAGAGGACAATCCACGGCCGCTCTGGGGAAGGCCAAGAAACTACTGGAAGCCGAACGGAATAAGTCCTCCGGCCTGTCGAGTGAAATGACTCAACTCGAGGCTTTGGTCAAGCAGCGAGACAAGAAGATAAAGACCGCGACCACCAGGAAGCGCAAGGCTATCGACGACATGGATATGATTAAGGTGGAAAATTGGGGGCTGGAACAGCGCGTGAAAGACCTGGACGCCTTGCTGAAGACTGAACGGGAGGGCCGCTCGGCCGACCAGGCTAAATCTGAAGGGGATTTGAAAGATCTCCAGGCTGCCCTTGATGCTTCCAAAACCACACTTAAAGTGTATCAAGACGGAGAGCCCGGTCGATCAGCTGAAGTGCGCAAGGCTTTCGTCCGCTCGGACGAGTTTGCCGAAAAGTTCAGCGACAAGCTGTGCCTAACTTTTGAAGAGGCGATCAAGGTGGTGGTTGATTATCTGAAGACTAAGGGCCATCTACCATCCGAGCTGTCTGTTCCCCCCGAAGATCTGGCGGTCATGATGGGCTCTATCCCCGACTCTCTTTTTAACTTTGATGATTGTGAATGAGGTGTTTAGGAAATTTCTCTTAAGTATCTTGCTGTCTTTTGTATACCTGCCATTCAGGGTGAACACTGTTATCACTTTTGTCTATCCGCTGTTCGGCGTAAATGAGTTGCTTTTTTGTTATTTGTTTGTCCTACTAGCGTCCAATCCATAACTTCTGTTTCGATCCAAATTTTCTCGTGCTAAGTACACTTTGTGAAGGCGCCGCTCGGCCTTCCGATATATTTATTCTTGCCTTAGCGGCAGACCGAATTAGAGGTCAGCCTTTACAACCGAGCAGGACCTCGCAGAAAGTTATCCGTCCGGAGGCTTTATAGACTCTGGTTGCTCGCCTTTTAACGTCGATTTTTACCGTCAGCGCCCGACGGTCTTCCGCTCGGAAGGTTTATAGACGCCGGCTCGTCTCTCGAGTTTTAACGTAGGAGATC
This sequence comes from Zingiber officinale, assembly GCF_018446385.1. Lineage (NCBI taxonomy): Eukaryota > Viridiplantae > Streptophyta > Magnoliopsida > Zingiberales > Zingiberaceae > Zingiber > Zingiber officinale. The sequence goes on from NC_056006.1 coordinate 46,616,403, forward strand.
GACGGTCTTCCGCTCGGCAGGTTTATAGACGCCGGCTCGTCTCTCGATTTTTAACGTCGGAGCTCGACGGTCTTTCGCTCGGCGGGTTTATAGACGCCGGCTTGTCTCTTGATTTTTAATGTCGGAGCTCGACGGTCTTCCGCTCGGCGTGTTTATAGATGCCGGCTCGTCTCTCGATTTTTAACGTCGGAGCTTGACGGTCTTCCGCTCGGTGGGTTTATAGACGCCGGCTCATCTCTCGATTTTTAACGTCAGAGCTCGACGGTCTTCCGCTCGGTGGGTTTATAGACGCCGGCTCGTTTCTCGATTTTTAACGTCGGAGCTCGACGGTCTTCAGATCAGCGGGTTTATAGACGCCAGCTCGTCTCTCGATTTTTAACGTCGGAGCTCGACGGTCTTCCGCTCGGCGGGTTTATAGACGCTGGCTCGTCTCTTGATTTTTAACGTCGGAGCTCGACGGTCTTCCTCTCGTTGGGTTTATAGACGCCGGCTCGTCTCTCGATTTTTAACATCGGAGCTCGATGGTCTTCCGCTCAGCGGGTTTATAGACGCCGGCTCGTCTCGCGATTTTTAACGTCGGAGCTCGACGGTCTTCCGCTCGGCGGGTTTATAGACGCCGGCTCGTCTCTCGATTTTTAACGTTGGAGCTCGACGGTCTTCCGCTCGGCGGGTTTATTGACGCCGGCTCGTCTCTCGATTTTTAACGTCGGAGCTCGACGGTCTTCCGCTCGGCGGGTTTATAGACGCCGGCTCGTCTCTTGATTTTTAACGTCGAAGCTCGACGACCTTCAAGGCTAACTTTAACATTGCCGTTCGACGAAGCCATTTGCCATCCTTAATCGTTTTTGCTTCCAGCATTACAAGTACATAGGCGACCAAAGTATATGTGAAATTACATTAGTGCACCTCTCATCCAGCTCGGTACGGCTGGAGATGATTTGCGCTCCATGATCGATCCAGCTACCGCCCGTCCTCATCCTCCAAATAATAAGCACCCGAGCGGAGCTTTTCAATGATTTTGAAGGGGCCCGCCCATGGAGCCTCCAGCTTGCCGACGTCGCCGACCGACTTTACTTTCTTCCAGACAAGGTCGCCAACCAGGAATAATCTGGGGATTACGCGCCGATTGTAGTTTTGCTTCATCCGTTGCCGGTACGCCAACAGCCGGACGGACGCCTTGGCTCGCTCCTCGTCGACCAAATCTAGCTCCATGTTCCTCCGTTCGGCGTTGCCATCATCATAGTTCTGGATCCGGACAGACTCGACGCCTACTTCAACAGGAATAACTGCTTCGCCGCCATACACCAGATGGAATGGCGTGACGCCCGTTCCTTCCTTTGGGGTTGTTCGGATGGCCCATAGGACGCCCGGCACTTCATCTACCCAGCTTCCTCCCAAATGGTCGAGCTGAGCGCGCAAAATACGAAAAATTTCCCGATTGACTACTTCGGCTTGACCATTGCTTTGGGGGTATGCCACGGACGTGAAGTGTTGCTCAATGTCATAGCTTCTGCACCAATCTTCGAGCAACTTTCCTGTGAATTGCCACCCGTTGTCGGAAACAAGTCGGCGAGGGATGCCGAACCGACAGATGATGTGTTGCCAGATGAACTTCTTGACCATCTGCTCGGTGATCTTGGCTAGCGGCTCTGCCTCCACCCACTTGGAAAAATAATTGACTACCACCAGTAGAAATTTCCGCCGTCCGGTCGCCAAAGGAAATGGACCAACAATATCCATTCCCCACTGATCGAACAGGCAGGAGACTGTGGATGCCTTCATTTCCTCTGCCGGTCGGTGGGAGACATTGTGATACTTCTGGCAAGATAGGCACGTCGCCACAGTCCGAGCGGCGTCTGCTTGTAAGGTTGGCCAGAAGTATCCGGCCAGCAGGATCTTCTTAGCCAGCGATCGTCCGCCCGGATGCCCTCCGCATGATCCTTGATGCACTTCTTGGAGGATGTACGTCTTCCGAGTTCACGCATTTCAACAAGGGGCGGGAGAAGGCCTTCTTGTATAGTTGGTCTCCAATGAGCGTGAACCGACCGGCTCTCCTCCTTAATAGCTGGGACTCATCCCGATCAGACGGTGTAGCATCCGAGCGGAGAAACTCCATGATGGGTGTCCGCCAGTCGCTCGGAAATGAGAGGCCCTCCATCCGGTCGACGTGAGCCACCAACGATACTTGTTCAATTGGCTGCTGGATGGCGACCGGCGTTATTGAGCTTGCGAGCTTGGCTAACTCATCGGCCGCTTGGTTTTCCGCTCGGGGTATCTTCTGGATAATGACTTCTCTGAAATTGGCTTTGAGCTTTTCGAAGGCTTCGGCGTAGAGTTTGAGCCGAGCGTTGTTAATCTCAAAAGTACCGGAAAGCTGCTGAGCGGCCAACTGAGAATCTGAATGTATAGTTATCCGTCCGGCTCCCACATGTCGGGCTGCCTGTAAACCGGCTATAAGGGCCTCATATTCTGCCTCATTATTTGTAGCTCAATAATCCAGCCGAACGGATAGATGCATCTTTTCTCCTTGGGGAGAGAGCAGCAGTACTCCAATCCCGCTTCCGAGCCGAGTGGACGATCCGTCCACAAATATCTTCCACATGGCTTCAGGTTCTGGCCTTTGTACTTCGGTGACAAAATCCGCCAAGGACTGCGCCTTTATCGCCGAACGGGGCTGGTATTGAATGTCAAATTCGCTCAACTCTGTTGTCCATTTGATGAGCCGCCCTGACGCTTCAGGATTCAACAATACTCTTCCCAATGGGCTATTCGTCCGGACGATGATAGTATGAGACAAGAAATAAGGACGGAGGCGCCGAGCAGCGAGGACCAATGCGAAAGCCAGTTTCTGGAGCCCAGTGTAGCGAGATTCAACATCTTTTAAAATATGGCCCAGAAAATATACAGGCTCCTCTCCACTCGCCCTTACTAATGCCGAGCCGACTGCTTGCTCGGTCGAAGATAGGTAGATACAAAGCGGCTCACCCGCAGCTGGCTTGGCTAGCACAGGTACAGAGTTCAAGTATGCCTTCAGATCTTCGAACGCCCGATCGTATTCTTCATCCCAGTGAAACTTAGTGGCTTTGCGCAAGATTTTGAAAAAAGGCAGGCTCCGGTCGGCAGTCTTTGAGATGAATCTGGACAATGCTGTTATCCGACCGGTCAAGCGCTGCACTTCCCTCAGATTTCTTGGAGGCGGCATATCTTGTAGAGCTTTCACCTTGCTGGGATTGGCTTCGATACCCTGCTCGGTCACTATGTAACCCAAGAAACACCCTCCTTTTGCTCCGAACAGACACTTCTGAGGGTTTAGCTTGAGTCCATATTTCCGTAGTGTTCGGAAAGTTTCCTCCATGTCTTCGAAGAGATCAGCGGTTCGGACGGACTTGATGAGAATGTCGTCCACGTATATTTCCAGATTTCGCCCGATCTGCTCCTTGAACACTTTGTTCATCAGACGCTGATATGTGGCTCCCGCGTTCTTCAATCTGAACGGCATCACATTATAGCAATAGGTGCCGTCGGCTGTAATGAAGCTGACTTTTTCTTGATCTTCACGGGCGAGCGTTGGTAAGCGTCAAGCATACATATCAACTCGCAGCCAGCTGTGGAGTCCACCAGTTGATCGATCCGAGGCAAAGGATAAAAGTCTTTCGGGCAAGCTTTGTTGAGATCCCGAAAATCTATGCACACTCTCCACTTGTTGCCCGGCTTGGAGACTAATAGTACGTTCGCCAGCCAGCTCGGGAACTGAACCTCGCGTATATGGCCGGCCTCCAGAAGCTTCTCAACCTCCGCCCGGATGATGGCATTCTGTTCGGCGCTGAAATCCCTTTTTCTCTGCTTCACCGGCCGAGTGTTCGGTCGGACATGTAGCTCATGCTGCGCTATGCTCGGCGAAATTCCGGGCAGCTTGTGCACAGACCAGACGAAGACATCACAGTTTCTCTAGAGGCATTTGATCACTTCCTGTTTCTGGCTTTCCTCCAGATCGGACGCAACGAACGTTGTGGCCTCCGATCGGGTCGGGTGAATTTGCACTTCCTCTTTTTCTTCATAAACTAAAGAGGGAGGTTTTTCAGTTATAGCGTTCACCTCGATCCGTGGCGACTTCCGAGCAGAATTGGCTTCTGATCGGACCATCTCGACGTAGCATCGCCGAGCCGCTAGTTGATCTCCTCGTACTTCTCCCACTTTGTCTTCAACCGGAAACTTGATTTTCTGGTGGAAGGTGGAGACAGCCGCTCGGAACTCGCTGAGCGCCGGTCGTCCCAAAATGACGTTGTATGACGAGGGAGAGTCGACCACCACGAAGTTTGTTGTCCGCATCCTCTTGAATGGCTCTTCTCCCAGTGAGATAGCCAGCCGGATTTGTCCGACCGGTAGGACTTCATTGCCCGTAAACCCATAGAGGGGGGTTGTCATGGGCAGCAGCTTGGCTCGATCAATTTGTAGTTGATCGAAGGCCTTTTTGAATATGATATTGACCGAGCTTCCTGTGTCAATAAAAACACAGTGAATAGTGTAATTGGCTATTACCGCTTTGATGAGCAGAGCATCGTCGTGGGACACTTCAACTCCTTCCAAGTCCCCGGGCCCGAAACTGATTTCGGGTCCGCTCGCCCTCTCATGGCTGCAGCCGACTACATGGATCTAGAGCTGCCGGACGCTTGCCTTCCTTGCTCGGTTAGAGTCACCTCCGGTCTGCCCGCCAGCTATAATGTTAATCTCGCCTCGGGAAGTATTACTTCTATTTTCTTCTTCCCGAGCGGACGGTCGGGGCCACTCCCTAGACATCCGGGGAATCTAACGCCTCGGAGTGTGGTGTCGCTCGGGAGTCGGTTGTTGTCGCCTGTCGACTATCGTCTGATCGGCTTCACTAGGCCTCTGTCGTCTGTCGGCTGATGGCGATCGATGGCCGCCACTCCGGGGGATGGGGTGGGCGATTAGAGGAAGACTCCGGCAATCTCTGGTGTTATGTTTGTCCGTCCGGTGGAAGGAGCAAAACATCGGGGTCCATTTCTTCTTTGGTTTGGGTCGTGCGGCATCTACCTCTTGCACGTGGGACCTCACATGGGGGGAGCGGATTGCTTCGGCCCTCGGTCCTCTTCGCGGCTGATGAGCGGTGTGAGGCTTCCGCTCGGCAGGGGGAGCCCGCTCGGTTGGAGTTTCCTTTCTTCGAGCCGCTAGGGCTTCCTCCACGTTGATGTACTCGTTGGCTCGGTGTAGCATATGGTCGTAGTCTCGGGGTGGCTTCCGAATTAGCGAGTGGAAGAAATCTCCATCCACGAGGCCCTGTGTGAAGGCATTCATCATGGTCTCCGAGGTGGCTGTAGGAATGTCCATGGCCACCCTATTGAACCGCTGGATGTAAGCTCGAAGCGATTTGCGTGCTTCTTGTTTGATGGCAAACAGACTGACACTAGTCTTCTGATAGCGCCGACTGCTTGCAAAATTGTGAAGGAAGACCGTTCGGAAGTCTTTGAAACTTGAGATATATCCGTCCGGCAGTCTCCGAAACCACCGTTGGGCCGATCCCGAGACGGTGGTAAGAAAAACCCGACACTTCACTCCATTTGTATATTGGTGAAGAGTAGCCGTGTTATCGAACTTACCCAAATGATCATCCAGGTCGGTGGTTCCATTGTATTCACCGATCGCCGGGGGCACATAGTGCTTTGGCAGAGGGTCTTGTAGAATAGCCTCTGAGAATTGACGGTTGATCCGTTCGGGAGAGGCGTCCGCTCGGGGGGCTTTGCCTTTTCTACTGTCTCATCTTTGTATTTCATCTGAGGATGATCCTCGATCACGATTAACTGCTACGGCTTCAGGAGTGAGGAATAGAGCCCGATGGAATGGAACTGTGGCTGGTGGTGCTTCCGCTCGGCCACCAGATGCTGATGTTGCTTGCTGCTTAGGCCGCTCGGCTGGTGCCTTCTGTTTTTGTTCCACAAGCTTAGCGGCCCTCAACTCGATCAGAGCATCAAGTTCCTCCGTGGAAAGTGTCACCGTGTGCTGTCGTCCAGCCTCGTCCATTGCTTCCGTTCGGATGTAGGGGCGTTCCCACAGACGACGCCAAATTGATCCTGTCCGAAAGCTGAATCAACGAACGCCGGGCACGTGGTGCTCTCCTAGTCGCTGATGTAGATCTCCGACTGGTCGTACGAACCTCCGGCGAACCTGCACAGAAGTCAGGCCGGGAAGGGGTTCCCGGCGGCGACCCTCCGACGACCAAGTCAGGTAAGCGAACAACGAAGAAGTGCCTCCAAATATTGTAGAACGCGTACCTCTGGCAAAGTATAAGGCTCCTTATATAGAGCAGTGAAAGAGCTCACGCACGCCTACCGAGGCAAATACGTGTCCTTAGCCCATACCTCGATATGTGTTTGTCAGAAAGCTTACCTGACACCATACTGCTACAGTCCAGGCACGTCTTCGATGGGACAGCAGAACATCTTGTCGCCAGATTTGGAGTATGGCCTAGTCATAGAGCGTGACAGCTGTCAGAAGATGTTCCTTGTCCTTCTCTCCCTACTCCATGCCGGGGCGTCCGGCCGGCCGGCACTCACCTCACGTCCGGCCGGCAGGCACTCACATCACGTTCGGCCCTCCTTATGCACTAGTATGCTTGGGAGATCCTCGGTAATGTGCTATGTGGGGACTGTTCGCAGTATGCTACCTTATGTCTTCGACCGAGCGTGCCATCGGCTCGGCCCTATGATCCTGTTCAGCGAGCGTCGGAACCCCGACTCCCGCCGGAGCACCTTTTGCCATCAGTCAAATACCGGTTGGCCGGCCGGGCGGTCAGCCCCCCCTTCTCCAGTCGGCCTACCGCTCCCACCTTTTCTCGATCGTCCGATCGGTCCCTCCTTATCTGATCGGGCACCTGGCCCTCTGACTTCCACGTTGCGTTGACTCCTCGGAAAGGGGGTCCCCCGTTCTTACCGCCAGATCAATAACCTAGACCGGGATCCCTATAGAAGGTAGGGGGGAAACTCCTTAGGTTGCTTCCTTTTAGATCCTCGATCAGAAATATTCGTTGGGTCTTTGGAAACTTCGGGCATCTTGTGCGGTCGGGAAACAGTGGTTTGTTTTGCTAAAGCCACTCGCTTCTTGGCTTCCTTGAGGAGTTCATATTCTCTTGTGGTCATAGTGACATTGATTCTGCCGGTCTCCGACATTTTCATGTTCTAGAATGGGTAAGTGTGTTCCCACAGATGACGCCAAATTGATCCCGTCCGGAATCTGAGTTAGACAAAGGCCTGCCGCACTGTCATGGGCATTGATGGAAGGTAACTGAGACCGTTTGCTGGTACAGTACTTTGAGGGAGGGTTCACACGGGCTGCTGACAAGGGGTGGTGACGGGGATGCCGAAGAGGGAGTTCCCTGTGCACACTCTGACAGGCAGACAGACGTTAGAAACCCAGAACCAGGAAAAACGTCCCCAGAGCAGACCCTCCGACGCTCAAGTCAGGTACTTTTTCCCCAAAAGAAACGAAAGAAAGCCGGAAAGAAAGTAGAGGACAGGTACGAAAAGATGAGTGAGCGTACCTGCGCAAGGGAGAGAACGTCGCTTTTTATATGACAATACGTACCTTTTGGAGACTGACCCCTGTTAGAGGATGTTGGGTGTTAGGGCCTGTCGAGTGGTGGAGGACACGTGACCTTCATCTATAGACTGGAGGATGGTTCTTACTCGTAGATGGTCCCAACCACTAGAATATTCTCTGACATACAGCAGATATTCTGTGACAGGTAGTTACGATTCCCTGACCTGTTGTCGTGTAGTGCCTTTTCCCGCCTGGGTGTGATGGAAACAACCCTGGTTGATCTATTGAGTACTGATGAACAGACTAGTCAGGCACCTTCTATCAGCCTTTATGATTCCAACCCCACCGAGAGTGATAAGTTTGCTCATGTATGCCAGTCTGACAACCCCTGATCAGTAAATCCAAGTCGGGTTTGGTCCTGACCGTATCCCCTGCCGCAGATCTATTTTCCCGATCAGTAGATCCTGTCCTGGCTGTATACAGTGAATGGCCCCGTGTGGGCCCCTTTCATATATCGACTGCCATATTTCTTTGTCTTTTGACTGCCACACTCCCTTGACTTCTGTTTGCTACGCTCCCTTGACTTCGGACTACCACGCCCTTAGACTTCTGACTGTCACGCCCCTTAGACTTCTGATTATCATATCCCCTTAACCAGACCATATCAGTTTGGATGGTCTCATATTAAATATTTTCTATATTGTCACCTTGTAGTTATGAGAGTGCACTTTTTGTGCTAAGATTTATGAAAGCACTCTTTTATGGAGGAGATTTAGATTTCGACTAAGGGACCATATGAGGGAGTACAGATTGATGGTAGCAAAAAAGAGATTGAAACACAAATGTTTCAAGTTCTGAAGGTGTCAATCTGGTTGCCGTTCAATAAATTTTTTTTTAGCATCATACAGGAAATTCTTCTTTGTAAGACTAGCTAAAAAACTGATGTTCCAGACCAATGAGTGATCTTTACTTGAATGATTGCTACTGTTGGAAGAGATTTTGTAAGGAAAATACAGTTTATGCTGTTATCAATTGCTTGAAAAAGGCCTGTTTAAACAATTGGGCTCACCACTACTCGATTGAGTATATACACATGTTTACCCATAGATTGATCATCTATTTCAGTTCCTTGGATTTCCGTGTCTAATTAAGAATTCTTCCAATTCTCACTTTCATTCTTTAGTTACGTTCTAATAAGTTAATTGTTTATAATTGTGAAATGGTTGAATGAACTATTTTGTACAATTACTTTAGCATTTTGTTGCACTTTTTTTGACGTTATGTTTTTATTTTTTATTTTTATATAAAATGGTTTTCCTTATTATTATTAACTTTACTTTTTGTTGTTCATATATATATAGAAAGCAAATAGATTTTCCTAATAGATAAGGGTTTGGAGTCTGGCTTTGTTGGTCATGTTCATCTTGACAAGGTTTGTTAAAGTTGTTCATGTAATATTATTAATTTTTAAAGAATTTATTTATTTATTTTTCATCAGGTATCTAACATATGCCCATTAATTTTAAGGGTGATTGGTTCAATTTTACAAAATTTTTTTATTAATCACCAAGATAAAATAAATCACGCTCACAGTGGATAGCCTATTAATCCAATATTCTTAAATCAACATTCTATTAAGAAAAATTCATCCATTAATATATCTTTTGATTCTAGATAATCTATAAATAGTATTTACTTTCCTTTCTCTTTGACTGACACAATTAACATTATTCAACAAAAATACTAATGATATCCTTGGGAAGTGATAGGATGTTTTGTTTAAATATGCAATAGATAAAGGACAACTATCCAAGAGTATATTAAGAGGGTTGTTCTATCAGTTTGTTGAGAAGTTTTCCTTTACGAAATTAATTTTGTTTCAAATACATTACAACACCAGAAGAATTGTATAGTTTTGTTTTCTTATTTTTCATTTTTTCTTTTGCTGAATTTACCTTCTAGTTCCTACAAATAAACACAACTCAATATTTTTAACAAACACAACAAAAATTGAAATAAATGAAATTCAATTTATTATTTATGAATTCCTATAGATATATCAACTTAATTTAAATGCATTCAATAAGAAGGTGTGGACTTCCTTGTCCCTTGCCTGTATTTTATTTATAGGCCTCTTATTCTTCTTCCATCTCATTGCTGATTATTATATTCTTCTTTTCATACCTTTCAAAATTGTTATCTTATTTTTCATATATTTTTAACCGCTCAACCTCCTTTATTTCTTTTCTGTTTCCATTCACAGGAGGATTTCTACATGACCTTTTATTATAACCTATTTCAACCTTGTCAAATGTAAATGCAATTGACATAAGTTTAGCATTACCATCTACTATTGTGGCTATCAATAAAACACTTGGGTATTTATCACTCAAGTGCATTGCATCAATTTTGTTTAGTTTGTGAAAGTATTTTCGAAAAACTCTGCCTTATGCACCAAAGATCTAGAAACAATGTTCAAATATTTTAGCGATGCTTGATTTCAATACAACATATGTTTTTAGGTCTCTATATTTTAGTTCCTATGAAAGCCTAGGGAGATCACCTTAGAGCTTTTTGGCATGTATTATATGTTTTTCGATATGATATCTCTACTATTATAATAATATACCCTATTTATATATATATATAAAATGAAATTTATAGATGAAGATATGGATAAAATAATTATTACTAAATATATGTGAATTTTAGTAATTTACTGAGATATGAGTTGAGTAAATTGAATCCATTGTAACTTAGTTAATTAATGTGTTAATTAACAAGTTAGTTAATTTGATGAGTTGACTTAACAATAGAATGATTCAAATTGTTAAGTTGAAGATGAAGTAATTAATAAATTTGTCAATTAAATCATAGGTCCACTAATTGATTGATTGATCTTTAATCAATCAAAATGGTTATAGTACGATTTACAGACTTAGATGATTACTAAATGGGAGAAACAAATAATTAATCTACATAGACTATTTATGGTTATTAGACTTATTCTAGTACTTAGTCTTGCTTCGTATATGGTACTTGTAGGATTCGAGCTTAATGCACACCTTTGACTTGATGTCGATTAGGATTGTCTACAATTGAGGTGGGTAGTTCTTGCTTTGACTTTTATTGTATCTTTGACCTTAGTGCATGATTTTATTATTTACATTAATAGTATAATAGTTCCTTTTTTACCATGATATCTATTCTATATCATTTCTTGAGTTTGATCTTTTATTGCTTGATCTTATATTTTAATTTACTTGATATCTATGCAGTCTCCTTTGTTTTCATACATGTATTATAGTAGTATAGTTACAGATTTATGCTTGGACATTTACACCGTATAGTGATACACTTAGACTTATAACCATATGTTAGTGATACTATAGTATAGCTGTATACTTATATAAGTGCATATAAGTTAGCGAGACTATACCTGCTTATATGGGATAGATAACTTACCCTAGTAGAGTGATAGGAGTATCCCACCAGGATTTTTTCTTCGGACTGACATCTAGGACTACTTGATTTGGATTCCATTGTTTTATTATATGGATAAGGATACCATGGAATTAGTTGAGATATTAGGACTAGATGACTAGTATTCTCTTGATATGATTTGTTGTCTAGTATTTTATGGATGTGAGTATTTATTTTCTGCCTGTACATTAGTAAGTAGTATAGGATATAGAGTATCCTATTAAACCTTTGTTTATTATGATGATACATTAGTAAGATCATAATGTAGTGTAGGATAATGCATTAGTAAGATCATACTATAGTGTAGGATATTGAGTATCCTATTAGACATTTATTTGTTATGTTGGCTCAGGTCTGTACACTAATAAGATTATACCGTAGTGTAGGTTATCAAGTATCCTACTAGACATTTGGTTGTTATTCAGGCTCATACCTATAGGCTAGTGAGGTTACATCGTAGAGTATCTTAAAGAGCACTATCCTTAGATGGATTGTTATTGCGTATTTTGTTATTATAACTTGGTATATGGTTATACCCTGTCTGCCCATGAGATTATCCATGGTAGAGTATTCTCCCATAGACAGTAGCCACATATACATCCTGTCTATCTATGGGACCATCTGTGGTAGAGTATTTTTCAGCAGACAGTTGTTGGGACTTTCGGGCTGTAAAAATCGCTTTTTGAGTTGCGAAAACCCTGAAATCTCATGCCACCGGATCCGTGCGAAGATTAAAACAACAAAAATTTTGTGTACATGTTTTCAAACCTAGATCTACTCTAGATCTACGTGGTAGAGAGATATACCTTTGTAGCGAAGCCCTTCGCTTATCCCGCTCGTCCAAGGTTACCGGATCTCGAGAGTGTTCAAGTGGCCACTCCTCTATATGTATCCACACGAACAAAAGGATGGAGAAAAGACACTAGAGTGTGCTAGCACACTTTTTGACTCACGGCAATGGAGGAAAGGGGAGAGTAGAGAAGAGAGGAGGAAAAATGATGATCAATAATAAAATAAGAGTAAAAATATGGCTTAAGTATTTTCATCTAATGAAAATACTTAATGCTCAATAACACCATTAATGAGCCTCATTAATGAGCCTTAATGAGTATTTAATGAATATTCATTCTTCATTAAATGGCCATTTTGAAACTCATTTGAAATTTGAATCTAAAATTCAAATTGAATTCCATTTATCATTGAATTCAAAATTCAATGAATATCATCATTAAGCCTCACTTGAGTCTAACTCAAGTCTAGCCTCACTTGAGTCTAACTCAAGTCTAAATCAATCGAGTCTTACTCAATTAATCTAATTTGGATTACTCTTAATCCAATTTGGTTCATCACATAAACCTAATCCTCTTGGTTTATCATATGAACCGAATCTCCATCTAATTGCCCTTAGTGTGTGACCCTATAGGTTCTTGTAACGTTGGCAATACTCCTAAACTCATTTAGAAGCATAAGTAATGAGCGGTATCTAGCAACACATCATTACTACCTAAGTTACAAGAATGTTGAGATCCAACATCACCTTTGTGACTACTAATTGTGACTCTCACAATATATGACAATGTCCTTCTATCCTTGTCATCTAGATTGATCAATTTATGGAATAGACGGTGTCATCCTCTGATCAATCTAAATCTTAAACTCCTAGTAGACTTGCTATAATCAAATGAGCTCAATATCTCGTATTGACTCATTTGGGCATGGCCATGCACTTAGTGGTCTCACTCTATCAAGAATAACGATGTCACTCTCGTTATATGGAAGGGATAGATCCCATCTACATCACTCACATCCCTCCGTATAATTTGTTACATACCCAGTAATTGCCTTTATAGTCCACCCAATTACGGGTGACGTTTGACGAAGCCAAAGTATGTAACTCCTTATGTAGGGAACCATGGTGACTTCAGGTCCAAGGACTAATAGTCATACTAATAGCCACATGAGAAAGTATATGACACTCATATAACGATCCATGATACTTTCTCATGGCGGGTCATTCAGTATACATTCTCTAATTCATACCCATGTGTCAACTTGATATCTCTATATCCATGACTTGTGAGATCAAGTCATCGAGTTGACCTACATGCTAGTCTCGTCACATTAACATTGTCCCTGAATATTAATACTTGACTAGGAATGATTAAGAGTGGTGTTCTCTATATCATCTCACTATCGATTCAACCAATCGATTGATATAGACATGAACCTTCTACTCAGGGACGCTATTATACTTAGTTATTTGACACCAATACAAGTAAGTATAATAATCATTAAAAAATACCTTCATTTATATACAAGAATATGATACAACAAGTCCATACAACAATCATCTTATGATTGGCTCTAGGGTTCTAACTAACAATCTCCCACTAGCACTAGTGCCAATCAATTTGGGGTCTAATACCCAATGACTTAGTGTGACCATCATGCTTTCTCTATGCCAAAGCCTTGGTCAAGGGATCTGCGATGTTAGCCTCAGTGGGTACTCTCTGTAAATCTTCACATCTCCTCTATCGATGATCTCTCGAATGAGATGGAAGCGTTGTAGTATATGTTTGGTCCGCTGGTGTGAGCGAGATTCCTTAGCCTGTGCAATTGCTCCATTGTTGTCACAATAGAGCTCTATCGGATCGGCTATGCTAGGAACCACCTCAAGCTCAGTAAGGAACTTGCGGATCCAAACTGCCTCCTTTACTGCTTCTGATGCAGCAATATACTCGACCTCTATTGTAGAATTAGCAACTGTGACCTGCTTCGAACTCTTCCAGCTCACAACACCACCATTCAAGAAAAACACGAACCCATACTACGATCTATAATTATCCTGGTCAGTTTGGAAGTTAGCATCACTGTAACCCTTTACAGATAGCTCGTCATCGCCTCCATATATCAAGAAACATTCTTTAGTCCTTCTTAAGTACTTAAGAATATTCTTGACCGATATCCAGTGACCTTCACCTGGATCTGACTGGTATCTACTCGTCATGCTAAAGCATACGAAGCATCAGGACGAGTACATAGCATGGCGTACATGATAGATCCTTTGGCTGAAGCATAAGAGATCTTATCCATGCGGTCTCTCTCCTCTCTAGAAGAGGGACTTTGAGTTTTCGAAAGACTCACACCATGTGACATCGACAGAAATCCTTTCTTGGAATTTTGCATGGCAAACCGTATTAATACCTTGTCAATATATGTACTCTGACTTAGGCCAAGCAATCTCATAGATCTATCTCTATAGATCTTTATGCCTAGAATGCGGGATGCTTCACCTAAGTCCTTCATTGAGAAACAAGTCCCTAGTCAAGTCTTTACAGACTACAGCAAAGGGATGTCGTTCCCAATGAGTAGTATGTCATCCACATACAATACAAGGAAGACAACTGTGCTCCCTACAACCTTTTTGTAGACAAGGTTCATCTTCATTCTTGATAAAACCAAACTGTTTGATTGCATCATCGAATCGAAGATTCCAGCTCCGAGAAGCTTGCTTTAGTGCATAAATGGACCTATGCAGCTTGCATACTCTGCCAGTATACTGTGGATTTACAAAACCTTCAGGTTGTGTCATGTACACATCCTTGAGCAGGTTTCCATTCAGAAACGCGGTTTTGACATCCATCTGCCAGATCTCATAATCGTTGTACGCTGTAATAACAAGCATGATCCGAATGGACTTAAACATCGCTACTGGAGAAAAGGTTTCATCATAGTCAATACCATAAATTTGCTTGAAACCTTTTGCTACCAAACGACCTTTATAAATAAGTTCATCCATGTCAGTCTTTCTCTTAAAGACCTACTTACATCCAATGGGTTTTACCCCCTCAGGTGGATCAAGCAAAGTACATACTTGGTTGGTGTACATGGATTCCATTTCGGATCTCATGGCCTCTAGCCATTTCTCAGAATCTGGTTTCATCACAGCTTCCTGATAAGAGGTAGGCTCATTCTCAATGAGCATAGCATCATCATGGCCAGACAAGAGAAATGAGTATCTCTCAGGCTGACGACGTACCCTATCAGACATGCGAAGAGGTATGTCTACTTGAACTGGTTATTGTTCCTCAACTCCTTGTGGGACAACATCATCCATAACACTTTGTGGTTCCAGTTCAACATCCATCGAGGCTTCAGTGCTTTGGTCAATGTCTTGAACTTCTTCAAAATCGAACATACTCCCACTAGTTTTTCTAGAAACAAAATCCCTTTCTAGAAATATCCCAGTCTTAGCCACAACTACTTTGTGTTGACTGGGAATGTATAAGTAATATCCCTTAGTTTCCTTGGGATATCCAATAAAATAGCACTTATCGGATTTGGGTCCCAGTTTGTCTGAGACTTGACGTCGAACGTAAGCCTCACAACCCAAATCCTCATAAAAGACACCTAGGCATCTCTCTCAGTCCATATCCTATATGGTGTCTTTATCACAGCCTTGGATGGAACTCTGTTGAGTATGAAGGCTGCTGTGTCTAGAGCATAGTCCCAAAGAGACATAGGAAGATATGTGTGACTCATCATAGATCGCATTATATCTAATAGAGTACGATTCCTCCTTTCGGATACACCATTCCACTGTGGTGTTCCAGGAGAAGTGAGTTGGGATAGAATCCCACACTCAGCTAGATAGTCACGAAACTCATGGCTAAGGTATTCACCACCTCGATCTGATCGAAGTATCTTAATACTCTTGCCAAGCTGGTTTTGCACTTCATTCTTGAATTCTTTGAACTTTTCAAAGGATTCAGACTTATGTGTCATCTGATACACATAACCATGTCTACTGAAGTCATCAGTAAATGTAATGAAGTACCTATAACCACCTCTAGCAGCGACATTGAAAGGTCCACATACATTACTATGTATAAGTCCTAACAAGTCAGTTGCACTCTCGCTGTGTCCACTAAAGGGAGTCTTGGTCACCTTGCCCAAATGAGTCCAGTAAACCATCTTTATGGAGCTGAGATAAGCGTTTGTCATTTATATGACCTAAGCGACAGTGCTAGAGATAGGTTTGGTTCATTTCATTTGATTTGAACCTTTTGGTATTTATGTTATAGATGGGGTTCTCTAAGTCTAGAATATAGAGTCCGTTAATCAGAGGTGCACTACAATAGAACATATCATTTAAATAAACTGAACAACATTTGTTCATTATTATAAATGAAAAGCCTTTCTTGTCCAAACAAGAAACTGATATAATGTTCTTAGTAAGAGCAGACACATAACAACAATCATATAGTTCTAGTACAAGCCCAGAGGGCAGAGATAGAGAATAAGTCCCTACAGCAACAGCAGCAACCCGGCTCCATTGCCTACGCGTAGGTCCACCTCGCCCTTCGTCAATGCTCTGCTATTTCTTAGCGACTGCACATTAGTACAAATGTGAGAAACACATCCGGTATCTAATACCCATGATGAAGAAATAGATAGATTTGATGGTGCAATTTCCACTAGGTCAAGGTTGACCTAGTTGACCAAGCGTAAACCTTGGTCATGGTTTCAATGTTTGACAATACAGAAAGACATGTAGACATGGACAATGCAGGTGCAGTTGTCCATGTGGAGAGATACTGATCAGGGTCTGATCAGGTTGGATGAAGAAGAGTCAAGTAGGTCAAGGTTGATCGGATACATGACTGGGAAGTCCTAACTGGGATGTTAGGCAGTTCAAGAAATTCTGGTGAGTGAAACCAGGTGAAAATCCTAGTGAGTGAAGCTAGGTGAAAGTGAAAGTATTGGTGAGTGAAGCCAGGCAGTTGGAGAAAGTCTTGGTGAGTGAAGCCAGGCAGATGGGAAACCCTGGTGAGTAAAGCCAGGTAAAAGACCTAGTGAGTGAAGATAGGCAGTTTGGAAGTCCTGGTGAGTGAAATCCAAATGGGTCAAGGTTGACCAGACATCTGGTGAAAAGTCCAAGCAGGGAGCTTGGCACGGGAAAAGTCCAAGTATGGAGACTTGGCACGGAGAAGACCAAGATGGAGACTTGGCACGGAAAGTCGGAGAGGGCTTGGTAGCTCGTTCTCCGGACTGTGGTCAGAGAGGGCTCGGTAGCTCGTTCTCTGAACCGGACGAAGTCGGAGAGGGCTCGGTAGCTCGTTCTCCGGACTGTGGTCAGAGAGGGCTCGGTAGCTCGTTCTCTGGACTGTGGTCGGAGAGGGTTCGGTAGCTCGTTCTCTGGACCGGACGAAGTCGGAGAGGGCTCGGTAGCTCGTTCTCAGGACCAAGTAGGGTTTAGGGCTGGGAGCTCTAAACTCACATGAGCATTGGATCGGTCTGCTGACCGATCCAGTGATACCTTGGTCGTCTCGATCGGTCTGCAGACCGATCGGTGATCGATCAGAAGGAGATCACCTTCAGGAGGGAAGGTCCTGATCGGTCATGGGACCGATCAGGGAAGGACCTGATCGGTCATGGGACCGATCAGGGAAGGACCTGAACGGTCTCCATGACCGATCAGGAGGGCCTGATCGGTCTTGTGACCGATCAGACACTCGACCATCCGGAGCTGATCGGTCCACATCCTAGCCGTTGCGTAGCAATGGCTAGTTTCTTCTGTCTTCTTCGCAGTTATAAAAGGAGTTCGTGGGCCCGGTACTCCTTCCTTCTTCTTCTACCGAGTTCTCACTGAGCTCTCGCCAAGCTTCGGGTGAGCTTCCTTCGGTTTCTAACCGAGCATGGATCCAGAAGTTGTCGCTTCATCGATTCCAACGAGAAGGCAAGCAAAGGGTTTTACATTTCGATTGTTCTTGTTTGCTTTCTCTACTGTTGTACTCCTTATTGCTGTTGCAAAGAGATTGTGGCGAGGTTTCTCCACCCACAAGGAGTATTTATTAGCCGGTTCTCCGGGGACTCATCACCGACGGATTGATAGGGCTCGTCCACCTTACGGACACGCCGAGGAGTAGGAGTTTATCTCCGAACCTCGTTACATCGACGAGTTGGAGGTTTGCTATTCTCCGTTGTCGTTTCTATTGTTTATTTCCGCTGCGCTAACCTTGATTTGTAGAAAGAAACGAACGATTTGGGGCGGCTATTCACACCCCCCCTCTCTAGCCGCGACCATCGATCCTAACAAGTGGTATCAGAGCAAGGTCGCTCTTCGTTGGATTGACACCCGGGGGAGCACGAGCTAGAGAATGGATCTATTTGGAGAAGATGCCACGATTCCACCCTTCTACGATCGCGATGACTTCGCGTTTTGGAAGGTAAGAATGAAGTACTTTCTTATGACTAACCTTGAAAATTGGAGTTGTGTTCAATTAGGTTTCAAGCCTCCGATGGACAAGAAAGGAGAAACCCTAGAGAAGAAGGAGTGGACCAAGAAACAAGTCCACCAATCCCTAGTCAACGATGAGGTATTGAAAATTTTTGAATTTTCTTTACCTAATGATGTTTTGTGTAGGATATGTGGATATAACGATGCCAAGGAGTTGTGGAACAACTTGGCAAAGTTCCAAGAGGAGAACACCACTTCAAGTCATGAAGAGGAGTCAAGTGAGTCAAGTAGCTCACTTCATGGAAGAATGGATTTAGAAGTTGAGGGCCACTCAACATCTAAAGAAGAAGAGGAGGAGAATTCTTCTTAAAGTTCGGAGAAAGAAGAAGAAGCTTCTACCTCCGGAAGGGATGAAGGAGAGAGCGTTCATCCATCCTCAACTCTAGGTAACTCAAGCCATTTAGTTTCTAGCAAATTACACATATGTGCTTTGAGTGTAGGGAGTGTGGACATTACAAGAGTAAGTGTCCAAAGAGGGTTAGGAAGACTCCACCGACGCCAAAGATCAAGGAAGCCGGAGTCCCGATACGCAAGAGCAAGGAGCACGTGGTGTGCTTCCAATGCAAGCGAAGGGGACATTATCGGAGCCAATGTCCGAGGGGGAGGCAACCTCACAAGGACAAGAAGACGAGCACATCGATAGGGGGAGCTAAGGCAAACCCTAAGGTAATCTCTAAGGCACATTATTGCAATAATAATAAGACACATGCTAGTAGCCTTATTGCTATTGTTAATAATGGTAAGCATGATAACATTAGAAATCGATACACATGCTTAGGTGCTAAACATGTTAGCCTAGATAAGGATAATTCTAGAAATGTTAACCCTAGAATTAACTCATCTAAGGCTAAGGAAAATCTAGGTAGAAATCCCAAATCATCTAGACATATGCCTAGGAATACCTCAAAGAAAAATGATAAATTAAAGCTTGAGGTATTAGAGAAAGAAAATCAAGTCTTGAGGTCAAGACTTGACTCTCTAGAAAAGGCTCTTGAGGATTTGACTCTAGGGTCTAGGGGTCAAAAATTCAAGTCCAAGGACAAGAAAGGTTTGGGTCACAAACCTAAGTCCCAAGTGGTCAAGCCCACTTATCACAATGTTCCATTCGATTATGGAACAAAATCTAGGGCTAGGAAGACCATCACCAAGGTCACAAGGAGAGTCACCCCTAGAGTTGATCTTGATGAGTCCCAAATGACCAAGGCTTCAAAGCCTAGGAGGGTCATTAGGAGGGTTGCTAGGGAAGTCATCCCTAGTGAATATTTAGTGAACCCAATGAGCTCCAATAGGTATTGGGTTCCTAAGAGCGTGATTCCATCACGCTAGATGGTTTAGGGTGTGCCAACCTTACTTGAATAGGTAATTAACCTAATCATGGCAAAAGGTGGCACTTTAGGATTTTTCAAGGTGTGATCAAGCCTTGAAAATGAAATGAAAAATTATTCCTAAGGTGATTAGAATGTGCCAATCAAATTTGAGGAGTTTTCTAGAGTTAATCTAGTTGGCACATAGTGATCTAAAAATCCTTGGTATATGATTTTAGGTCTATTACACTTAGGAATATAGAACCTATGGCAAAATGATCAAAATCATCAAAAATGGCAACTAAGGCTAGAATTAGGTATTTTCTATACCTTTATATATTATTTGCCATGTATTGTTTGCCATATGCCATGTCATGACATCATATTTAATTTATTATCATTTGAAATGTCATGATAATGCTTAGGTTAGTTAAATGTCATGCTCTATTTAAGTTTCATACTTTATGACATGACATCATGACATTGGCACATGTTTTTACTTATGATATCATTATATGCCATGTCATCATCTTTTGCATTTAAAATCAATTAATTTGATTTAAGGACAAAAACACAATTTGATATGGAGATCAAATTGTTGTTTAGAAAATGTATGAGAACTTAGCCTAAGCTAACCTAAACCCATATCTCACATCAAAATTGACTTGGATGTGTTTGATACACCATAGATGTGTGTGAGATATTAGGATTGTGAGTTAGGATCAAGGTGCATAGTTCTTGTACCTAGATGAGCCTAATTCTAAATTGGGGATCATAGGGAAAGCTTATGTACAGGTTATGTACATTTAGCCCTAAGATTGTGGTCCCAAATTAAAGGGTTTAAAATCATTTTAAAATTGATTTGAAAAACCTTGATGAAGCTTTTCTAGTGATAGCATTCATCATTGAACAAGGTGATACAAAGATGAAGTTAGTTAACTTTGAGCTATTTCAAAGACTTGTGAACTTTGTATCAAGATTGAAAAATGGAAGCTATTTTCATAGAAATCTATTTTTCTATGATAGTATATGTTATGAGGAATGTATCCTCAAAATTTCACAATTTTTGGAAATTTTCTGTAATTTTCTAGAGGTTTCTGAATTTCGTGGAGAGAAATCAGAACTTATCAGACCTTTATCAGGTTTGTGGACCGATCAGAAGGGTTTCTGATCGGTCCAGGGGAGCCTGGATCGGTCACTGTGACCGATCCAGAGGGAGCCTGATCGGTCTGGTGACCGATCAGGGCGTGCCAACCTGCTGAATTTCGACTGTTTGTCTGAAATTGTAGCTATGGGAGTGGTGCTTTAGAGTTCTAAAGGTTTGAAACTCTCCAAGACATTGTTGGTGCAATGGTCAAGGGGGAGTTGACCTTTAGGGGGAGTTTTACCTATTAGTCAAGGAGGAGTTGACTTTTAGGGGGAGTTTTTACTCGTCGAAATTTTTGAGGATGAGTGATATGGGATTATCACTAAGTTAATTGTTGAATTTAGTTTCAAGGGGGAAATTAAGGGTTTCAATGAAAGGTATGGGACTTTCATTAGAAAGAAACTCTTGACCTTGATTCACTCCTTTTGATGTGTGTCAAAAAGGGGAAGAATGTCTAGAGAATGTTCAAGGAAGAACATTGGAGTTAGTGGGAGAGTTTGTTGATCACGACGAGTGAAGTTGTGAACAACGATAACTTACTCTTCAGGGGGAGAGTTTGTTGATGTGTGCCAATAGGGGGAGAATGAAGGGTTTAAGTTAGGCCTTCATTATCTAAGAAGGAGGTTGCCTTCTTAGAAGGAAAATGTAAGGTTGTAACTTATGTTTCATTACCTAGTGGCATGAGGAAAGTTGAGGCTATTGGATTAGCCTAACTTAAAGGTATTGTCAAACATCAAAAAGGGGGAGATTGTTGGTGTAATTTCCACTAGGTCAAGGTTGACCTAGTTGACCAAGCGTAAACCTTGGTCATGGTTTCGATGTTTGACAATACAGAAAGATATGTAGACATGGACAATGCAGGTGCAGTTGTCCATACGGAGAGATACTGATCAGGGTCTGATCAGGTTGGATGAAGAAGAGTCAACTAGGTCAAGGTTGACCGGATACTTGACTGGGAAGTCCTAACTGGGATGTTAGGCAGTTCGGGAAATCCTGGTGAGTGAAGTCAGGTGAAAATCCTAGTGAGTGAAGCTAGGTGAAAGTGAAAGTCCTGGTGAGTGAAGCCAGGCAGTTGGAGAAAGTCCTGGTGAGTGAAGTCAGGAAGATGGGAAACCCTGGTGAGTGAAGCCAGGTAAAAGACCTAGTGAGTGAAGCTAGGCAGTTTTGAAGTCCTGGTGAGTGAAGCCAGGCAAGGGAAATCCAAATGGGTCAAGGTTGACCAGACATCTGGTGAAAAGTCCAAGCAGGGAGCTTGGCACGGGAAAAGTCCAAGTATGGAGACTTGGCACGAAGAAGACCAAGATGGAGACTTGGCATGGAAAGTCGGAGAGGGCTCGGTAGCTCGTTCTCCGGACTGTGGTCAGAGAGGGCTCGATAGCTCATTCTCTGGACCGGACGAAGTCGGAGAGGGCTCGGTAGCTCGTTCTCCGGACTGTGGTCAGAGAGGGCCTGTAGCTCGCTCTCCGGACCGGACGGTCGAGAGGGCTTGGTAGCTCGTTCTCCTGACCGTGGCCTGAGAGGGCCTAGTTCTCTGGATCGGACGAAGTCGGAAAGGGCTTGGTAGCTCGCTCGTGACCAAGTAGGGTTTAGGGGAGCTCTAAACCGGATCGTCCGTGACCGATCCGATACGCCGGGTTATCTCGACGGGTGACCGATCGGAACCAAACAAGTATTCTCGCTTATCTCGACGGTCGCCAGACCGATCGTGATCGATCAGAGCATATGGTGAAGTTCCCGATCGGTCCGCACCGATCAGAGACGATCAAGGAGATCACCGAGGGAAGGACCTGATCGGTCATGGGACCAATCAGGGAAGGACCTGATCGGTCTCCATGACCGATCAGGGAAGGGCCTGATCGGTCTTGTGACCGATCAGGACCCTTGTGGACCGATCAGGATGAAGCCTGATCGGTCCACATCCTAGCCGTTGCGTAGCAACGGCTAGTTTCTTCTGTGTCTTCTTCGCAGGTTATAAAAGGAGTTCGAGGGCCTGTACAGTTTCTTCTTCTTCTTCTTCCTGCTGAGTTCTGCTGAGCTCTCGCTGCCGAAGCTTCGGGTGAGCTTCCTGCTGGTTTTCTAGCTGAGCTTGGATCCGAGAAGTTGCTGCTTCATCAGGATTCCAGTCGGCAACGAGAAGGCAAGCAAAGGGTTTTACATTTCGATTGTTCTTGTTTGCTTTCTCTACTGTTGTACTCCTTATTGCTGTTGCAAAGAGATTGTGGCGAGGTTTCTCCACCCACAAGGAGTATTTATTAGCCGGTTCTCCGGGGACTCATCCACCGACGGATTGATAGGGCTCGTCCACCTTACGGACACGCCGAGGAGTAGGAGTTTATCTCCGAACCTCGTTACATCGACGAGTTTGAGGTTTGCTATTCTCCGTTGTCGTTTCTATTGTTTATTTCCGCTGCGCTAACCTTGATTTGTAGAAAGAAACGAACGATTTGGGGCGGCTATTCACACCCCCCTTCTCTAGCTGCGACCATCGATCCTAACAAGATTGACTTCTATAACATATATACCTGAAGTGGAAGTCTCACTTCTCTTCTTGTTAAGATCTTCCAGGTACACTTTGCAGTTCCTCTTCCAGTACCAAGTCTTACCGCAGTGGAAGCAAGTAGCATCCTTGGCAACCCCTCCTTTGGGTTTCAATGCCTTGCCTTTGCCCTTGGCTTGAGACTTTTCCTTGCCTTTAGGCTTGCCCTTGCCTTTGTGCCATTGCACCATCAGAATAGAGTCAGGCTTAACCTTCTTACGGTTGAGCTCAGCAGTTCTCAACATGCTAAGCAGCTCGGGCTGTGGCTTGTCAATTTCGTTAATGTTGTAATTCATGACAAATTGACTATAGCTCTCTGGCAAGGACTGCAAGATCAAGTTAGTGGCCAGCTCTTGGCCAAGGAGAAATCCCAACCTTTGTAGGTTTTCTATGTACCCAATCATCTTGAGTACTTATGGACCTATAGGAGTGCCGTCTTGCATCTTGCACTGAAACAGTGCCTTAGAGATCTCGAATCTCTCGTGCCTTGCTTGTCCTTGATATAGTTGACGAAGATGTTCAACCATATCATAATCACCTAACAACTCGTGTTGCTTTTGAAGCTCAGAGTTCATGGTCGCGAGAATGAGACAGGACACATCTAATGCATCATCTTGATGCTTTTTGTAAGCATCTCGGTCAGCTCACGTGGCAGTGGCAGGAGGTGCCTCAAGAATGAGCTGCTCCAGGACGTATAGTTTTTGTTCCTGTGTGAGAACTATTCTCAGATTCCTGTACTAGTCCAGGAAGTTAGCTCCATTGAGATTGTCCTTATCGAGTACAGAACGCAGGGAGAAGGAGTTCGTGTTTGAATACATGGTAATCTACAACAAAAAATGAAGAAAATAAATATCATATTCCAATTATCATTTAATTATGCCTTTAATTAAACGATGCTCCCACTGAATTATAGAACTTTTGTAGAATCAAGTCAGGGATTTGGTCAAACCACACTTACTAGATTCTAACCAACTAGCTATAATTTTGTGGGACAAGATCCACATCATACTACGCCTTGAGTTAGCTTTGGCTAAATTGCCCAAGACTTAGTATGTTTGGTAGGTAACTAATTACCAATTACATCTCTATGCAACTCTTGTTTATAGGATCAAGATCTGCATGTATATTAAAACTTGAGTTACCTTTGGCTAAATCGCCCAAGAGTTAATATAAATGTAATTTTGTCCTATCTTCCAACTATTGGATAATGCCTACAGTTAAATCTGATTAACTAGTTATACTCAATCTAGTTGAGTTTGTAGTCACCCATGCGTTGATAGGCGGGACCAAGATTGTCCCTCCGCATCCTACCAAGATAATATGTGTTGCTCTGCTTTGGCAGATTCAACAACAACATGTGATCGAGGTAGTGATGGGTATCACGGCATGGTAGGTATTTTGAGTTGTCGCGATTAATATCTAATCAAATCATTGATGTGTATCATATACGCAATTTAGATCTAATCTAATCATGGTGCATCATATACGCGATTTAGATCTAATCTAATCGTTAAAGCACTAATTAAATACTCTACACTAGCATGCATCACATACACACATAAGCAATTAATTAAATTTTGTTGGGTCATGGCCCTACTACGATCTTCTCAAGCCAATGAGAAGATCGGACGGTTAACCTAAGGTCAACAGCTTCTCCAAGCTCCTCCCTTTGACGGCCATGTGTTGCTCGCACCCTCCTAGTAACTCCTCCTCGAGTGGACCTTCCACCGCTTCAATTTTTGTAGATTATAAATTTGAAACTCGAGTTACATTCGAGTCTAAACTATTTACAACAGGAAAAAAATAGAAAGGCATGACACGCAGGTCGCGTATCAAATATACAACACACACAATCACACAAAAATGGCGCGCAGGCCATATTATGAATTACAACACATGTAACCAATCCAATTGGGTACATGTTTTCTAACCTAGATCTACTCTAGATC
Organism: Zingiber officinale; assembly: GCF_018446385.1. NCBI lineage: Eukaryota > Viridiplantae > Streptophyta > Magnoliopsida > Zingiberales > Zingiberaceae > Zingiber > Zingiber officinale. Next base: position 46,641,673 of record NC_056006.1, read on the forward strand.
TATGTGGTAGAGAGATATACCTTTGTAGCGAAGTCCTTCGGTTATCCCACTCGTCCAAGGTAGCCGGATCTCGAGAGTGTTCAAGTAGGCACTCCTCTATATGTATCCACACGAACAAAAGGATGGAGAAAAGACACTAGAGTGTGCTATCACTCTTTGTGACTCACGACAATGGAGGAAAGGGGAGAGTAGAGAAGAGAGGAGGAAAAATGATGATCAATAATAAAATAAGAGTAAAAAAATGGCTTAAGTATTTTCATCTAATGAAAATACTTAATGCTCATTAACACCATTAAAGAGCCTCATTAATGAGCCTTAATGAGTATTTAATGAATATTCATTCTTCATTAAATGGCAATTTTTAAACTCATTCGAAATTTGAATCTAAAATTCAAATTGAATTCCATTTATCATTGAATTCAAAATTCAATGAATATCATCATTAAGCCTCACTTGAGTCTAACTCAAGTCTAGCCTCACTTGAGTCTAACTCAAGTCTAACTCAATCGAGTCTTACTCAATTAATCTAATTTGGATTACTCTTAATCCAATTTAGTTCATCACATGAACCTAATCCTCTTGGTTCATCATATGAACCGAATCTCCATCTAATTGCCCTTTGTGTGTGACCCTATAGGTTCTTGTAAGGTTGGCAATGCTTCTAAACTCATTTAGAAGCATAAGTAATGAGCGGTACCTAGCAACACATCATTACTACCCAAGTTACAAGAATGTTGAGATCCAACATCACCTTTGTGACTACTAATTGTGACTCTCACAATATATGACAATGTCCTTCTATCCTTGACATCTTGATTGATCAATTTGAGGCATAGATGGTGTCATCCTCTGATTAATCTAAATCTTGAACTCCAAGTAGACTCATTATAATCAAATGAGCTCAATATCTCATATTGACTCATTTGGGCATGGCCATGCACTTAGTGGTCTCACTCTATCAAGAATAACGATGTCACTCTCGTTATATGGGAGGGATAGATCCCATCTACATCACTCACATCCCTCCGCATAATTTGTTACATACCCAGTAATCGCTCTTATAGCCCACCTAGTTACAGGTGACGTTTGACGAAGCCAAAGTATGTAACTCCTTATGTAGGGAACCATGGTGACTTCAGGTCCAAGGACTAATAGTCATACTAATAGCCACATGAAAAAGTATATGACACTCATATAACGATCCATGATTCTCATGACAGGTCATTCAGTATACATTCTCTAATGCTAACACCCATAGGATCCCTTACAATTTTATATGATTTTTTCCCATGATTAGAATAGGCTTTATGTAGATTTTTTTTTCAAAAATAAAAGAAAATAGAACCAAAAAAAGGCATAACCAAGGTTTAAACCTTAAACCTCTTGTTAAGTGGGTGTAAGTGATAACCAATGGCCCCAGCAGGGGTGTGCTGTTAAGAAGAGATGGGAAATTGTAGTTAAGGGTGGTGAAAGTGAAGGCCCTTCACTTAGAAGGAAAAGTTTGAGTTTCCTTCTTCCTTCTCAATGAGAAGATGGTTTTGCCTTCTTCCTTCATTTTTACATAAATAAGAGAAAGTAAAGGAAAACTTCATTTTTTCTCCTTTAAATTCCCAAGCCATTTCTTCATTTGCCAAAACCAAGCTAGAAGACCTAGGCAAACTTCTCAACATGGGTATTATTCTTTAGCGAAAGGATGTAAGTATTCCCTCACCTGCAATACAAGTAGCTTTCGTATGCTTTATGCTTAAAGGTTACTTGAAAAACCTAGGATCTTGCCTTGCAAGTTTCGGCCAAGATAAGGATTTGAGATTACCTATGGTTGTTAAAAGTTTCATGCTACTTGTTGCTTAAAAAGTTTAGAAACCATCTCCTTTAGGTTTTGTCCAAGAATAGAGAAAAGATTTAGAGAAAAGTTATGAAACCTAACTATGCTTGTTCATGATCCCTATTGATGTATGATCTCCTATATGATGTTAGTTTAAGTTTTCATGATTTATATTGCTTGAAAAACCTAGAACCTTACCTTTATGTTTTGGCCAAGAATAGAGAAAAGGTTTAGAGAAAAGTTTTGAAACCTAACTATGCTTGTTCATGATCTCTATTGATGTATAATCTCCTATATGATGTTAGTTTAAGTGTTCATGATTTATATTGCTTGAAAAACCTAGAACCTTACCTTTAGGTTTCGGCCAAGAATAGAGAAAAGTTTAGACAAAAGTTTTGAAACCTAACTATGTTTGTTCATGATTTCTTATGATGTATGATCTCCTATATGATGTTAGTTTAAGTTTTCATGTTTTATATTGCTTGAAAAACCTAGAACCTTACCTTTAGGTTTCAGCCAAGAATAGAGAAAAGGTTTAGAGAAAAGTTTTTTGACCTAAATTATGTTGCTTATGCTTTCCCATGATATATGATCTTCTATATATTGTTAGGTTAAGTTTCCATGCCTTATATTGCTTTAAAAACCTAAAGCCTTACGTTTAGGTTTCGGCCAAAGAAATGAAAAAAAAAGGTTATAAAAAGTCTTTAGACCTAAATTATGTTTGCTTATGTTCCTCATGATGTATGATCTTCTAGATAGTGTTAGTGTAACGCCCGCCCTCCCTGCTAACCCTAAGGGACGGGGCTAGGATACTCCATGTACAAATTTTTCTTTTTAAAACAGCGGAAGACTTAAAATAATTTTCTTAGTTTAATAAAAAACTTTTCTTTTGTTTTTCTTTTCATTAAATCCGAACTACACTATCATGGCATCAATAACATGATATCAAAATTAGTAGAAACATAACATCAAGTCACAAAACGGTACTACAATTCATGATACCAAAGCATAGTTCTTTAAAAGTTTTTAAAGCAGGTTCTTATTTGGTTGCCTAGCCACTGCCACACACATCTTCTTTCCTCTCCTGCTGCTCCTTTAGCTCATCCAGCTTTTTCCTTTATCTGTGGTACAAGGAAAGTAAGCTATGAGCACTCATGGCTCAGTAAGTTCCTTTCCTACTCACTAAAACCGAAAATCATCACATAATCAAAGAATGTCTCAACATAACATGATCTTAACTAGTCATGGCATAACATATCATACTCTTTAAGCATATCATGCAACATAACAAAATCATAACTAGTCATAGCATATCATCTCTTAAAGCATAGCATGAAACATAACATAATCATATCTAATCATGGCATATCATAGTATCATCATAAGGTGGCATGGCATATCAAGTTCTTAAAACATAGCATGAAACATAACATAATCATATCTAATCATGGCATATCATAAATCATAGCATCATCACAACATGATCATAAGGTATATGCAATATGATTTTGAAAACATGTATCCGAAAAACATGTGTATGTCTCATGATCTTTAAAACCATTTCTTCTTACATATATACTTGAACATAATATCAACATAATCAGGGCCCCAGCTTGTACCACACATAGATAAATCACGTAGATATGCGCGCTTCCTAAGTATATCCAAGGTAGCAAGTCTTGAATCATACTAGGAACTAGGTCCGGATCACACAGCCATAGACCTAGGGACGTACTAAGGAGCCCATTTATTTTTACTAGCCTGGATCACACAGCCAAAGGCCTAGGGGCTGATTAGGAGCCCACCCTTGGTACAAGCCTTACAAAGTAAAGTAGCATGTATAAAAATGCATCATTTAGTCACATAGCATATCATAGAAGTATGCATCACTTAGGCATACGTTATGTCATAAAAGTATGCATCACTTAGGCATACATCATATCATAAATAGTATGCATCACTTAGGCATACATCATGTCATAAAAAGTATGCATCACTTAGGCATACATCATGTCATAAAAGCATGCATATTTTCACCACATAGCATATCATGAGAGCATGCATATTTTAGGCACATAGCATATCATCAAAGCATGCATATTTCTATCCACATAGCATATCATGAAAGCATGCATATTTTAAGCACATAGCATATCATCCAAGCATGCATATTTCTATCCACCTAGCATATCATGAAAGCATGCATATTTTAAGCACATAGCATATCATCAAAGCATGCATATTTCTATCCACATAGCATATCATGAAAGCATGCATATTTTAAGCACATAGCATATCATCAAAGCATGCATATTTCTAAGCACATATCATATCATGGAAAGTATAAATCACAAGCATACATGTTTAAGCATAAGGGTGTATCATGTGATTATACTATCATAAGAAACATGGTAACATAGTTAGCTTGGGTTCTAAGCTTCCTAATCCCTTGGGTTCTTATCATGGCCGAACCCCCCCTTAGATCTCAATTTAGGTAAAAACAACCTCCAAGCATATGGAACCTAAATTATCATCACATCAATTTCATAGGAAGCATTATGAGCATGATTAACTTGGTTTCTAAGTTCTCCAAGTCCCTAAACCTCATGTGGCCGAATCCTATCAGGTGTGAAACAAGGTCCCAAATGTCATGAAAGCATGGAAACCTTAAACCATATTTATAGCATTTTTTTCCAAGTAACATAGTAAGCATATTTGAACTAGTTCCTAAGTTCTTCAAGCCCTTAACATATGTCATGGCCGAAATTTAACAAGTATTCATTAGGGCTAAAAGCAAGCATACAAGCATGTGAACTTGAACTAACATCATGTATAAATTCATAATAAGGCATCATAAAATGGGTATGGCCGAAACTTACCCTAGCCTCATTTTAGGTCATTAAACAACATAAAGCATGAGAACTTTGGCTTTCTACTTATCATATTTCTTGTAGAGTGACATGAGCATATTTAATTTTTGTTCTAGGGTTTCTAGGGCATCTATCCCTTCATGGCCGAAACACACAATGGTCCATTTAGGTCATGGAAAAATTATACAAGCATGTGACTCAATCAACATATTATCATATTTCCATAAGAAGCATTTTTAACACAATTGGTTTCAATTCTAAGGCATCTTGGTGTAAAGCCCGAAAAATTTCCGAATTTATTTTAGAATTTTCTATGATTTTTCTGGAATTTTTAGATATTTTTCCGGAATTTTTCCGAGTAGCGGAAGTAGCAAAAATAATTGGAACCGTAAAATAGCTTAGGCGGGAATCGAACCCGAGACCTATGGTTTACGGATAAGTTTAGTAACCGGTGTACCCAGCAGAGCCGTGCTGAAAGAAAGGAGAACCAAATATATTTATATTAGAGTTGGGTTCATTAAACCACTTAATATAAATTAAAAACTTAAAGAGGGTTTGGTTTATTTGAGAAGTTTGGTTCGGCAAAATCCCTCTCCACCGAAGCCCTCACGCCTCTCTTCCTCTCGGTTCCTCCCTTCTCTCGGCGCCCCCAAGCACAAGCAAAAAGGAACCTAGGGTTCCTTCCCTAAGGGTCACGAGAGCACCTTCCGGCAAGATCTTCGATACAAGGACGTTCCCCTCCGCGAGAGGAACGCGTAGACGCAAGCAGCTCGTCGAGAAGGTCTTCGTCTCTGGAAACCTAACGCTTAGATTTGTAAGAATCTTTGCACACGAGGTAAGAAACCCCTCACCTGCAGTATAATTGCTCTCGCTTGTTAGTTTTGGCGTTAGTTTAGTAGTTTTACAGTTTTCAGTTATAGGGTGTGCTCTAAGTGCACACCAAGCATTCGGTAGAATGCCTAGTTCAGAAGGATGCACCAGTAGGCGTCCTAACAGCATGTAAAACGTATTAGAAACATTTTACTCAGTTTATTATCAGTTATTACAGCTATATGGATCAGATATCCATTGGGTGGGCTCCCACAGTAGCCTCTAGGTTCAGATAACCTAGCTCTAGGTTCAGATAACCTAGAACAGCAAAGTAAAATAAAACAGTATTCAGTATTTTACTTTTATTCAGTTGGCACTGTATTTGGATCAGATATCCATGGGCTGGACTCCCACAGTCGTCCCTAGGTTCAGATAACCTAGTAACCCTGCTGGATTCGGAACTTGCAATCCCGGGTCTCGTAGGGATGCGCGCACAGTAAGTACAGATGCCAGGGCCCCAGCAGCATGTTTAGTATTTTCATCTATTATATGTATAGCTTTCAAATTTGAAACCAGTGATGAGAACACTAATTTAGCTTTCAGTTCAGTTCAGGTTCAGTTTACATGAGTTGAGTTCACGTACAGATTTAGAGATATGCATGATTAGTTCAGTTTCATGTTCAGTTATATGCTATGCTATGTTTCAGTCCCAGTTTATGCTTTGTATGATACCATGCCATGCCATGCTTGCATATTCAGTATGTTTCAAACAACATGATTTAAAAACATAATCGCATCGTTGCATGTTTTAGTGAGGTAGATGGTTTCTTACTAAGTTTTAAGCTTACAGATACTATTCTCCTTATACTGCAGATACAGGAAAAAGGAAAATGGACTAGCAGCGGAGGCTGGAGGTCAATGCAGATGAGGATGTGTGTGTGGAACTGGAATGAAAGATCTCAGGGATCTAACAAGCTTTATTTATGCATTAGAACTCGTTAACATTTACGTTCAGCACTTTCAGCTTATTAGTTTTGATATTTTCATTTTCATGCAATTTAGATTTGGAACGCATTGAACTATGAAAGAATGTTTTAAAATGTTAGTAACCATGTTGGAATGTTAACTGCAAGTGGTTAGAATTTTTATTAGGCATTAGATAGTTTATATGTGGAGTTGGTATGACCCAGTTTCTGAATTCAGAATGTCAGGTTCGAAATCAGAAACCCTGATCGGTCAGCCGACCGATCAGAAATGGGTCAGTGCCACTGGATCGGTCAGCCGACCGACCCAGGCATGAACAGAGAGTTGACAAGGGTTATGGATCGGTCAGCCGACCGATCCAGATGCGAACAGAAACATAGGAAGTGCACTGATCGGTCTACCGACCGATCAGGATACTCCTGGATCGGTCGGTAGACCGATCCAGCTACGTCCAGCGGTGTACAGAATTGCTGGGTCGCAAAAGATGGCCACCGATCAGTCTCCTTGACCGATCAGGGACCATCTGGATCGGTCGGTAGACCGATCCAGTTGCGTACAGAACGCAGCAGAAGCACGAAGGCTCACTGATCGGTCTTCCGACCGATCCGTGCCAGTATTAGCTGGAACAATCTGTGAATCGTTCCGATGGCTCAATCGACTCACGGATCGGTTGAAATGTCTGATTACAGCTAGCAGGACATCCAAGAGGCATAGATTGTCTCTCTTAGCATGTGTACAACACTTAGGTACTCTTAGAACGTCAAGTTAAGACTTCACAGTAATTAGTTTAGCAAATTTTAAATTAGCTCAGTTTTCCGCACAGTCAGTACAGCAGTATTGTAGCGATTCGCCTTACAGCCTAGTCAGTAGAAGGCGGGTCGTTACAGAGTGGTATCAGAGCAGTGTTCCATACTTCCTACACACACATCAGCATTGTGCCTACAGCTTCCAAGTAAGAACATCTCTCACTCAGTTTTGTTTTCAGCTTTCATATCAGTTATATGTGCTTTCATGTTTGCTCTCATGTTGGTAGTTAATTAATTCATGTTTACAGTAATAGTATTTGACATGTTACCAGTAGTTAACTATGACATGATAGCCTAGTTATATTTATGTGTTCTCTGCTATTTAGAAAATGGTACGAGGACGTCCAGCTAAGAAAGCATCAGCGGCTGAGCCCCAGCATGAGGCAGGCAGTTCAGTGCCTCCCCCAGACCTTACAGCACTAGTGGCTCAGCTACAGCAGCAGTTAGCTGAACAGCAGCAGGAGATAGCCTCCTTAAAGGCTAACCAGCAGACTACTCCCCCAGTCACTCCAGTACCAAACCTCACGACTCCAGTAATCACAGAGGTAGTACCAGCTCAGCCTGCAGTACCAGTCCCAGTAGCAGGGACTAAGAGAGAAGCTTACCTTATCCAGTGGTAGAGAATTAAGCCCGAGAACTTCTCAGGCACCAGCGAACCATGGAATGCTCAGGCATGGTTTAAAACACTGGAAAGCACGATGGAGCTTCTAGACTGGCTAGAGCACGAAAAGGTGAAGTGTGCCTCCTTCTGTTTAACAGGAGACGCACGTATGTGGTGGGAGCGGATTAAATCAAAGTGGCCAGTAAATCAGATGACATGGGCCAACTTCGAGAAAGAATTCTTCGAGGAATTCTTTCACATGCAAGTCACAAACCTACACTATGACGAGTTTACAGAGTTTCGTCAGGGCAACCTATCAGTTCAGGAGGCCGTGAAGAAATTCAACAGGTTGGCCCGTCTGTGTCCAGAACTAGTCAGCTCAGAGAAGGAACGGGTACGGTTGATGCTGAAGATGCTCAGACCAGAGATCGCAATGAATGTGGCTGGTGGCGTTCATAGGCCACAAACCACAGAGGAGCTAGTGAGTAGTGCTCTGATCACCGAGCACTATCAGAACAGCATCACCCAGTAGAAGCAGGTTTTCACATAGCCCAAGGGACAAGAGGGCTCAGGTACTCAGCAGAAACAACAGGGACATAGCTCCAACTGGAAGGGGAAACGTAAGGCAAGCAGTGACCCAATAGGAGGACCAGCTGGAAAACATTCCAGACATCCCAAGTGTGCTACTTGTGGGAAACATCATCCAGGAGTTTGCCGCAAGGGTACGCGGGGTTGTTTTGAATGTGGACAGGAAGGGCACATGGCTAAGCAGTGCCCGAACAAGAACAGTCTTCCTCAGCCTCAGCCGATACAGTATGGAGCTCAGCCAGCGCAGCTACACCAGATGTATGCTGCCTTAGATGGTTCACAGATCAGTCAGGGTAGATTAGAAGCCCCCACAGCTACCACGAATGCCAGGATTTTCTCACTGACCAGAGAGGACGTAGCAAATGCCTCGATAGTTGTCACAGGTCAGATCAGTATTTTACAGCATAATGCAACTGTCTTATTCGATACTGGGGCAACCCACTCTTATGTATCCAGGGCGTTTGTCGAAAAATTAGCAACACCTCCAGAGGTACTCAATAGTCAGTTTCTGACAACACTACCCTCAGGAGACATTATGACATCTACACACTGGCTCAGAGCAGTGCCAGTCATTATAGCAGACAGAGAACTTTTTGGTGATCTGATAGTGCTAGAAATGACTGACTACGATGTCATCTTTGGGATGGATTTTCTGATCAGATACGGCGCTTCTATAGAGTGCCGTAAACAAAAGGTCATATTCCAACCTGAAGAAGGAGTACAGTTTGAGTACATAGGAAAACCAAAGAGAAAAGCCAGGAAGTTTCTCTCAGCACTGAAAGCACAACAGCTAATGGATTCAGGATGCATGGGATTTTTAGCAAATGTAGTCAACACCAGCCAGGACAAGAACCAACAGCTATCAGAGGTTCGAGTCGTTTGTGACTACCCAGCAGTCTTCCCTGAAGAGTTACCAGGCTTAGCACCAGACAGGGAGATTGAATTTGAGATAGAGCTCATTCCCGGCACAAATCCAATTTCCAAGGCACCGTATCGCAGCAAAATTGAAGGAACTTCAGGAGCAATTGCAGGAGCTTCTTGACAAGGGTTTCATACGCCCTAGTCACTCACCATGGGGAGCACCTGTGTTGTTCGTGAAGAAGAAGGATGGAAGCATGCGCCTATGCATAGACTACCGTGCCTTGAACCAGGTCACAATTAAAAACAGGTACCCTCTCCCCAGGATAGATGACCTGTTTGACCAACTAAAGGGAGCCACAGTGTTCTCTAAAATTGACCTCAGATCAGGATATCACCAGGTTAGAGTCAAGGAAGGTGATATACCTAAAATAGCTTTCAGGACCAGATACGGACATTATGAGTTCGTAGTCATGCCTTTCGGCATGACAAATGCTCCAGCTACTTTCATGGACCTCATGAACAGAGTATTCAGAGAATACTTAGACAAGTTTGTCATCGTGTTCATCGATGACATTCTTATCTATTCAGGCACTCAGGAGGACCATGCAGAGCATCTGAAGACAGTTTTGCAGATCCTTCAGCAGAACCAGTTGTACGCCAAATTCACGAAATGTGAATTTTGGCTAGACCAGGTAGCCTTTCTCGGTCACATCATCTCCAAGGATGGTGTTATGGTAGATCCCAGCAAGATAGAAGCAGTAAGTAACTGGAAGAGACCCAGGAACGCCAGTGGGATTAGCAGGCTACTACAGGAAATTCGTAGAGGACTTCTCCAGGATAGCCTCCCCACTGACAGCTCTCACCAGGAAGAACAAGAAATTTCAGTGGACAGAGGACTGCGAGAACAGCTTCAGCGAACTAAAACGGAGATTGACCAGTGCTCCTATTTTAGCTATACCAGAAAACACAGACAGCTTCGACATCTACAGTGACGCCTCTAAATTGGGATTAGGAGCAGTACTGATGCAGTAGGGCAAGGTGATCGCCTATGCCTCCAGACAACTCAAGGATTATGAGAGGAACTATCCTACTCACGACCTTGAGCTTGCAGCAGTGGTGTTCGCTCTCAAGATTTGGAGACATTATTTGTACGGAGCTCAGTGCAGAGTGTATACAGATCATCAAAGTCTGAAGTATTTCTTTACTCATAAGGATCTGAATATGCGGCAGCGCAGATGGTTAGAGCTGGTCAAGGATTATGACATAGATATCCTCTACCATCCAGGGAAAGCTAATAAGGTAGCAGAGGCACTCAGCAGGAAGTCCAGTGCTACCTTACTATCTTTAGCAGCTATGTCACCACCCCTAAGGAAGGAGATTACAGCTTTTAGTCTCGAGCTTATAGTCGGGCAGCTTTCCACTATGTCCTTAGCATCTACCTTGCTTGATGATATCCAGACAGCTCAGGAGCAGGATCCTGAAATCCAGAAAATCAAGCAAGGGTTAGCAGAATTAGAAAGTGGAGAGTTCAGAGTGTCTGCCAGTGGGGTAGTGTACTGTGGTGACAGACTTTGTGTTCCAGATCAGGAGGAACTATGGAAACAGATTCTAGATGAGGCCCACAGGACTCCCTATGCGATGCATCCTGGTTCCACCAAAATGTATCAGGATCTGAAGAAATGATTTTGGTGGCCTGGGATGAAGCGAGATATCGCCAGATACGTCAGCATCTGTCTAACCTGTCAGAGGATTAAGGCAGAACATCAGCGACCAGGAGGAGTTCTGCAGCCGATCCAGATTCCAGAATGGAAGTGGGAGGATATCTCTATGGACTTCATAGTGGGATTACCCAGAACCACGAATGGTTTTGATGCTATCTGGGTAATAGTCGACAGGTTGACTAAATCAGCCCACTTCTTAGCTATCAGAATATCCTATTCCATGGAGCATCTAGCTCAGTTGTATCTCAAGGAGATTGTCAGGCTGCATGGAGTCCCACGAACCATTATATCAGACAGAGACAGCAGATTTACATCACACTTCTGGAAGTGTGTACAGTCAGCTATGGGCACCCAGTTAAAATTCAGCACAGCCTTCCATCCTCAGACAGATGGTCAGACGGAGCGAGTAAATCAGGTACTCGAAGATATGCTCCGGGCTTGTGCCCTAGATTTCAAGGGAAGTTGGTGCAAATATCTGAGTCTAGCAGAATTTGCATACAACAACAGTTATCAGGCCACTATCGGCATGGCACCTTATGAGGCACTCTATGGGCAGAGGTGCAGATCACCAATCTACTGGTATGAGAGTGGTGAACAGAAGGAACTAGAGCTTCAGACAGATCTAGTAGCAGATACCACAGCAGCCATACAGCAGATTCGCCAGAGGATAGAGACAGCACAGAGCCGTCAGAAGAGCTATGCTGATACACGACGCAGACCCCTAGAGTTTTCAGTTGGGGATACAGTTTTCCTCAGAGTAGCTCCCATGAAGGGAGTCATGCGTTTTGGGAAAAAGGGCAAGCTAGCTCCCAGATATGTGGGACCATACCTTATCACGAAGAGAGTGGGCAAGGTAGCATATGAGCTAGAGCTACCTCAGGAGATGTCAGCTGTCCACAACGTATTTCATGTCTCCATGCTGAAGAAGCATATTCCGGACGCCACCCAGGAGATTGAGCCCTAGTTGGTACAGGTCCGTGACGATCTCAGCTATGACAGTCGGCCTATTCAGATAATAGACTGAGCAGTAAAGAAATTACGGAACAAGGAAGTACCATTAGTCAAAGTCAGCTGGCAAAATCACACAGCAGCAGAGGCAACTTGGGAGACAGAGGCCAGCATGAGACAGAAGTACCCAGAATTGTTTTAAGTTCGGGGATGAACTTTTTATAAGGTATGGGGGATTGTAAAGCCCGAAAAATTCCCGAATTTATTTTAGAATTTTCTATGATTTTTCTGGAATTTTTAGATATTTTTCCGGAATTTTTCCGAGTAGCGGAAGTAGCAAAAATAATTGGAACCGTAAAATAGCTTAGGCGGGAATCGAACCCGAGACCTATGGTTTACGGATAAGTTTAGTAACCGGTGTACCCAGCAGGGCCGTGCTGAAAGAAAGGAGAACCAAATATATTTATATTAGAGTTGGGTTCATTAAACCACTTAATATAAATTAAAAACTTAAAGAGGGTTTGGTTTATTTGAGAAGTTTGGTTCGGCAAAATCCCTCTCAACCGAAGCCCTCACGCCTCTCTTCCTCTCGGTTCCTCTCTTCTCTCGGCGCCCCAAGCACAAGCAAAAAGGAACCTAGGGTTCCTTCCCTAAGGGTCACGAGAGCACCTTCCGGCAAGATCTTCGATACAAGGACGTTCCCCTCCACGAGAGGAACGCGTAGACGCAAGCAGCTCGTCGAGAAGGTCTTCGTCTCCAGAAACCTAACGCTTAGATTTGTAAGAATCTTTGCACACGAGGTAAGAAATCCCTCACCTGCAGTATAATTGCTCTCGCTTGTTAGTTTTGGCGTTAGTTTAGTAGTTTTACAGGTTTCAGTTATAGAGTGTGCTCTAAGTGCACACAAGCATTCGGTAGAATGCCTAGTTCAGAAGGATGCACCAGTAGGCGTCCTAACAGCATGTAAAACATATTAGAAACATTTTACTCAGTTTATTATCAGTTATTACAGCTATATGGATCAGATATCCATTGGGTGGGCTCCCACAGTAGCCTCTAGGTTCAGATAACCTAGCTCTAGGTTCAGATAACCTAGAACAGCAAAGTAAAATAAAACAGTATTCAGTATTTTACTTTTATTCAGTTGGCACTGTATTTGGATCAGATATCCATGGGCTGGACTCCCACAGTCGTCCCTAGGTTCAGATAACCTAGTAACCCTGCTGGATTCGGAACTTGCAATCCCGGGTCTCGTAGGGATGCGCGCACAGTAAGTACAGATGCCAGGGCCCCAGCAGCATGTTTAGTATTTTCATCTATTATATGTATAGCTTTCAAATTTGAAACCAGTGATGAGAACACTAATTTAGCTTTCAGTTCAGTTCAGTTCAGGTTCAGTTTACATGAGTTGAGTTCACGTACAGATTTAGAGATATGCATGATTAGTTCAGTTTCATGTTCAGTTATATGCTATGCTATGTTTCAGTCCCAGTTTATACTTTGTATGATACCATGCCATGCCATGCTTGCATATTCAGTATGTTTCAAACAGCATGATTTAAAAACATAATCGCATCGTTGCATGTTTTAGTGAGGTAGATGGTTTCTTACTAAGCTTTAAGCTTACAGATACTATTCTCCTTATACTGCAGATACAGGAAAAAGGAAAATGGACTAGCAGCGGAGGCTGGAGGTCAATGCAGATGAGGATGTGTGTGTGGAACTGGAATGAAAGATCTCAGGGATCTAACAATCTTTATTTATGCATTAGAACTCGTTAGCATTTACGTTCAGCACTTTCAGCTTATTAGTTTTGATATTTTCATTTTCATGCAATTTAGATTTGGAACGCATTGAACTATGAAAGAATGTTTTAAAATGTTAGTAACCATGTTGGAATGTTAACTGCAAGTGGTTAGAATTTTTATTAGGCATTAGATAGTTTATATGTGGAGTTGGCATGACCCAGTTTCTGAATTCAGAATGTCAGGTTCGAAATCAGAAACCCTGATCGGTCAGCCGACCGATCAGAAATGGGTCGGTGCCACTGGATCGGTCAGCCGACCGACCCAGGCACGAACAGAGAGTTGACAAGGGTTATGGATCGGTCAGCCGACCGATCCAGATGCGAACAGAAACATAGGAAGTGCACTGATCGGTCTACCGACCGATCAGGGTACTCCTGGATCGGTCGGTAGACCGATCCAGCTACGTCCAGCGGTGTACAGAATTGCTGGGTCGCGAAAGATGGCCACCGATCGGTCTCCTTGACCGATCAGGGACCATCTGGATCGGTCGGTAGACCGATCCAGTTGCGTACAGAACGCAGCAGAAGCACGGAGGCTCACTGATCGGTCTTCCGACCGATCCAGAGGGTGCCTCCGTGCCAGTATTAGCTGGAACGATCTGTGAATCGTTCCGATGGCTCAATCGACTCACGGATCGGTTGAAATGTCTGATTACAGCTAGCAGGACATCCAAGAGGCATAGATTGTCTCTCTTAGCATGTGTACAACACTTAGGTACTCTTAGAACGTCAAGTTAAGACTTCACAGTAATTAGTTTAGCAAATTTTAAATTAGCTCAGTTTTCCGCACAGTCAGTACAGCAGTATTGTAGCGATTCGCCTTACAACCTAGTCAGTAGAAGGCGGGTCGTTACACTTGGTCATTTAAACCCTACTTGGCCGAGACTCATCAGTGTTTAAATTTGCTTCAAATAGCCTAAAAGCATAGGAAGTCATACAAGTTTCATAGCATGTATAAAGACAAGCATAATAAACATACATGTGAATTATGTCTTAGGCTTCCTAGGTTTCTTTCCTTTTTCTTTTATTTTTCCTCATGGCCGAAACCTACCAATCTCTAAACTAGGTTTTAAAAGGCCTAAAGCATGGAAAATCTAAGTAAGTTTCATGGAAAAAATTACTAAGAACATCATATATAAATTTGGTTCATAAACAAGCTAGGACCCTTGTGTTCTTACATGTCATATATCATGTAACCAAATTCTCTATACCCTAATTAAGCATGAGAGCATTAAATAACTTTCATATCTTAATATCACAGAGGTCTTGAGCATGTTAAAATTTTGTTTAAGCTTTTCTAAGCTATCCATCTTATCATGGCCGAAAATCTTAATGAAGAGTTCATGAATTTCTAGCAATATTCAACATGCAATTCTTTAAGAGAACTCTATATTCTATCATATAAACATGGTTACTTAAATTTAAAGGTCTTCCTAACCCTAAGCTCTTTTCTTGGCCGAAACATATGAGTGGATTTCTTTTGGTTCCAAGTAACTTTCATGCAAGAAAAACCAACAAAAAACCCTTAGTAATTCATGGAGGGAATCTTGTACTGGTTTGGTTAAACAATGATTTCCCTAACCTCTTTAAAATATTTTTGGCCAAAATTCTAGGGTTAGGTACTCCTCTGACCAAGCATCATATAGGTATAAAAACATGAAGGAAAACCATCCTACATAGCATAGAAAAATATCATGAAATGAGGACTTGTTTAAACCTTCCTAGATTTGAAAACTCTTCTTTGGCCGAATTTTTATTAAATTCTTTTCTAGGTTTTCTAATCCTCATAAAATCTGAAAAGAACATAAAACACCTTGTACCATAGGTGAGGAGAAGCTTACTTCCTTTTCGCTTGTGGATCCAAGGTGTGGTGATGGATGAAGTAGCCTCTTCTTCTAGTTCCCTTCCCTTGATTCCCTTGCTAAGTCCTCCTTGTATCTTAGGCTTTCTTAGGAGAAAACCTTGGCTTGGGGCGAAGATGGAGGAGAGAGGACTGAGGGTTCGGTGAGGGAGAGGGAGGATTAGGGAAAATGAGAGAAAAATAGAATTTCCCCTTTAAATCATTTTTTTTATATTAAGGGAGAAGAGGTAGCAAAATTGGTTTTTGCTTTCCTTCTCCTTTAACCCATTTTCTATTTTCTTTTATTTATTTTATTTTCTAATTTATTCTCATCATTTATGATGAGAACAAGGGGGAATGAATCCCCTTCATTCTCCATTTAATGTCACGGCAAGAGAGGGAAAAAAAAAGAGAGAGAAAGGGAGGAAGGCAAGTTGCCTTTCTCTTGCTCTTTTCTTGCTTTCTCTTCTTAGATCTTTACTCCTATCTTTATCATGCATTCCCTTTCCTTGCTATCAATATCTTCTCTCTATCCCAATTGGTTTCAACTAATTAATTCTATAAATTATAATATAAGAGGTTCAAGGTTCAATCTTTGACCTCCTCTTCTTTTTATTTCATTTTATTTCTTTTTGCTTCAACTCACTTCTTATTATTTTTCTAAGGCAAAATTCATCATTCTCTTATTTATCTTAAAAGCTTAGTGGGTGTTACAGTACCCCGTACCTCATAAAAAGTTCGTCCTCAAAGTTTAAAATAGTTACATCAGGTGGCACTGAACTTTCGGCTGAGTGCATCAGCCACTTTGTTCCCCTTTCCTGGGTGATAAAGAATCTCGCAGTCGTAATCTTTAACTAGCTCGAGCCATCGGCGTTGCCTCATATTCAGGTCTTTTTGCGTGAAGAAATATTTCAGACTCTGATGGTCGGTATAAATCTTACACTGAGCTCCATATAAATAATGTCTCCATATTTTGAGAGCGAAGACCACGACTGCTAGTTCTAAGTCGTGAATGGGATAATTCTTCTCATGCTCTTTAAGTTGTCTAGAAGCGTAGGCAATGACTTTGCCATCTTGCATGAGTACAGCTCCAAGTCCTGTGATGGAAGCATCGCTGTACATATCGAAGCCTCTGTTGATTTCCGGGAGAGTAAGAATCGGAGCACTGGTCAGTCTCCTTTTTAATTCCGTGAAACTCTTCTCGCAAGCTTTTGTCCATTCATACTTTGTATTTTTCTTGGTGAGGGTTGTCATAGGGGCTACGATTTTGGAGAAATTCTCTACGAATTTCCTGTAATAACCTGCTAGCCCGAGGAAACTCCTGACTTCGCTGGCATTCCTTGGTCTGTTCCAGTTATTTACAGTTTCGATTTTGCTTGGATCCACCATAACTCAATCTTTGGAGATGACATGACCTAGGAATATTACCCGGTCAAGCCAAAACTCGCATTTGGAGAATTTTGCATATAGTTGTTTCTCTTGAAGGATCTGTAGTACAGTATTCAGGTGTTCAGCATGTTCTTCTGGGGTTCTCGAGTAGATAAGTATATCATCAATGAAGACGATTACAAATTTATCAAGATATGCCGTAAATACTCGATTCATCAGGTCCATAAATACTGCAGGAGCGTTGGTTACTCCGAAAGGCATAACAATAAACTCATAGTGTCCATATCGGGTTCGAAATGTTGTTTTTGGTATATCATCTGGTTTCACCTTCACTTGATGATAACCGGATCGTAGGTCTATCTTTGAGAAAATGGTCGCACCCTTCAGTTGATCGAACAGGTCATCGATCCGTGGGAGTGGGTACCGGTTCTTGATCGTCACATTATTCAGCGCTCGGTACTCTATACACATTCGCATAGACCCATCCTTCTTCTTTACGAACAGCACTGGAGCTCCCCATGGAGAGTGACTAGGACGAATAAGTCCCTTGTCGAGTAATTCGGATAACTGTTCCTGAAGCTCCTGTAATTCAGCCGGAGCTATACGATAAGGTGCCTTTGAGATCGGCTGAGTACCAGGAATCAATTTGATCTCGAATTCTATCTCTTTGTCAGGGGCCAACCCTGGTAGTTCATCAAGAAATACTTTTGGATAGTTGCATACTACCCTGACATCCTCTAGATTCGGGTCTTTGACTTGATTGGTATGAACCACGTGCGCTAGAAACCCCTTACATCCTTTATCTAACATCCTTTGTGCTTTAATAGATGACAATAACTTCTCCGTTCATTTCGGTTCCCCGTAAAACTCAAACTCTGGTTCATTTTCGGGTCGGAAAATCACTTTCCTTTTGCGGCACTCGATTGAAGCGCCGTATTTGCTAAGGAAATCCATGCCCAATATTATGTCATAATCCTGTATATCAAGTACTATCAGATTGCAGTAGAGTTCTCTGTTTGCGATCCGAATGAGTACTACTTGCAGCATATGGTCCGATGGCATAATCTCCCCGGATGGTAAGGTTGTTAAGAATGTGTCCTCTAGAGTTCGGAGTGGTATATCTAGCTTCTTCATAAAAGGTGTTGAGACGAACGTGTGTGTTGCCCCGGTATCAAATAATACTACAGCATACTGATTGTAAATAAGTAGCTGACCTGTGACAACAGTAGAGGCATTCGCCACGTCTTCCTTGGTAAGAGAGTAGACTCTGGCGTTCGTCATAGTGGGAGGGGCCTCCAATCTTCCTTGGCTGATTGAAGTCCCTTCTATGGCAGTATGCATCTGGTGCAGCTGTGCGGGGGCACTCCTGCTCTGAAAGTTCTGTGGAGGTGGTGCCTGAGGCTGAGTTGGGCAATTTCTCGCTAGATGACCTTCCTTTCCACAGCTATAGCACTTCCTGGTGCTTAGGAGGCATACTCCGGAATGCATTTTTCCACAAGTGGTACACTGAGGGTATTTAGTTTGCTTATTGGCCGGACCACCTTTTGTGTTGTTCCACTGTTTCCTCTTTCCACCTGAGTTTCCTTTCCAGTCGGTTCTGGTATTGTGCGATTTTTGTCCTCCGGTCAGTGCTTGGTTCTTGCCCTTGTTCATTGCTTTCTGGTAGTGCTCGGTAATCAGGACACTGCTGACTAGCTCCTCTGCAGTCTGCGGTCTATTAACTCCGCCGACTACGTTCAGAGCGATCTCGGGTCGGAGCATCTTTAACATTAACCGGACCCTTTCTTTTTCAGTACTGATCAGTTCTGGGCACAGACGTGCTAGGCGGTTGAACTTCTTGACGGCTTCGTTAACTGACAAATCACCTTGCCGGAACTCAGTGAACTCGTCATAGTGCTTGTTGGTCACTTGCATATGGAAGAATTCTTCTAAGAACTCTGTCTCAAAATCCGTCCACTGCATCTGGTTTATTTGTCTTTTCGCTTTTACTCGGTCCCACCACATCTGGGCATCTCCGGTAAGGCAGAACGACGCGCATTTGGCCTTCTCGTGTTCAGGCCAGTCCAGTAGTTCCATTATGCTCTCCACGGTCTTAAGCTAGGCTTGTGCATCCCATGGTTCGCAGTTTCCCGAGAATGCTTCCGGCTTAACCCTTTGCCACTGAATCAGATAGGCCTCTTGTCGGACCATCGGAATAGGGGTTGCCGGGGGTACTGGCGCGGCTGTAGGTATAACCGGTAGTGTATTCTGATTTGCCGGTGGGGTAACCGGGTTGCCTTGCTGACCCATTAAGGTAGTGATCAGCTGCTGTTGTTCTGTGATCTGATGCTGGAGGTCTGCGACTACCTGTGTCAGGTCTGGTGGAGTAACTGTCCCCTTGGTTCGGGCATTGCGTGTCCTAACCATGTTGATCTAAATAATGACAAATAGACTAGTGTAAGTGGTTATCGTTTTTTAGCCAATCTAACGTACTGTTTTGTTTGTTTCTATCCATTTGTGAGATTGTTCTGGTATTATTCCTAACCTACCAAGATGCAATCCTAGTCAAAAACTATGACTAAAAATAAAGAATAAGGTAGCAACCATGCATCATAAATAAAGCATAAGCAATATAATAAAGCAAAGAAATAAATAGCAAGCAAATAATGTGACACAAGCAATAAAGCAAAAAAAGCATAAGTATATAACAAGAAATTTAAGCGTAAGCAATATAAGAAATTCAAAGAATAAATCAAGCAAATAATATAACACAAGAAAATAAGCATGAACATATAAAATTAAGCATAAACATTCTTACTTGGAGCCGCAGGTCGGAGGCTTGATATGTGTGTAGTGAGCTGGCAAAAAAAAACTTTGGCTCTAATACCAACCTGCAACGCCCGCCCTCCCTGCTAACCCTAAGGGACGGGGCTACGATACTCCATGTACAAATTTTTCTTTTTAAAACAGCGGAAGACTTAAAATAATTTTCTTAGTTTAATAAAAAACTTTTCTTTTGTTTTTCTTTTCATCAAATCCAAACTACAATATCATGGCATCAATAACATGATATCAAAATTAGTAGAAACATAACATCAAGTCACACATACGGTACTACAATTCATGATACCAAAGCATAGTTCTTTAAAAGTTTTAAAGCAGGTTCTTATTTGGTTGCCTAGCCACTGCCACACACATCTCCTTGCCTCTCCTGCTGCTCCTTTAGCTCATCCAGCTTTTTCCTTTATCTGTGGTACAAGGAAAGTAAGCTATGAACACTCATGGCTCAGTAAGTTCTTTTCCTACTCACTAAAATCGAAAATCATCACATAATCAAAGAATGTCTCAACATAACATGATCTCAACTAGTCATGGCATAACATATCATACTCTTTAAGCATATCATGCAACATAACAAAATTATAACTAGTCATAGCATATCATCTCTTAAAGCATAGCATGAAACATAACATAATCATATCTAATCATGGCATATCATAGTATCATCATAAGGTGGCATGGCATATCAAGCTCTTAAAGCATAGCATGAAACATAACATAATCATATCTAATCATGGCATAACATAAATCATAGCATCATCACAACATGATCATAAGGTATATGCAATATGATTTTGAAAACATGTATCCGAAAAACATGTGTATGTCTCATGATCTTTAAAACCATTTCTTCTTACATATATACTTGAACATAATATCAACATAATCAGGGCCCCGGCTTGTACCACACATAGATAAATCACGTAGATATGCGTGCTTCCTAAGTATATCCAAGGTAGCAAGTCTTGAATCATACTAGGAACTAGGTCCGGATCACACAGCCATAGACCTAGGGGCGTACTAAGGAGCCTATCCCTTTGTTTTTACTAGCCTGGATCACACAGCCAAAGGCCTAGGGGCTGATTAGGAGCCCACCCTTGGTACAAGCCTTACAAAGTAAAGTAGCATGTATAAAAATGCATCATTTAGTCACATAGCATATCATAAAAGTATGCATCACTTAGGCATACGTTATGTCATAAAAGTATGCATCACTTAGGCATACATCATGTCATAAAAAGTATGCATCACTTAGGCATACATCATGTCATAAAAAGTATGCATCACTTAGGCATAGATCATGTCATAAAAGCATGCATATTTTCACCACATAACATATCATGAGAGCATGCATATTTTAGGCACATAGCATATCATCAAAGCATGCATATTTCTATCCACATAGCATATCATGAAAGCATGCATATTTTAAGCACATAGCATATCATCAAAGCATGCATATTTCTATCCACATAGCATATCATGAAAGCATGCATATTTTAAGCACATAGCATATCATCAAAGCATGCATATTTCTATCCACATAGCATATCATGAAAGCATGCATATTTTAAGCACATAGCATATCATCAAAGCATGCATATTTCTATCCACATAGCATATCATGAAAGCATGCATATTTTAAGCACATAGCATATCATCCAAGCATGTATATTTCTATCCACCTAGCATATCATGAAAGCATGCATATTTTAAGCACATAGCATATCATCAAAACATGCATATTTCTATCCACATAGCATATCATGAAAGCATGCATATTTTAAGCACATAGCATATCATCAAAGCATGCATATTTCTAAGCACATATCATATCATGGAAAGTATAAATCACAAGCATACATGTTTAAGCATAAGGGTGTATCATGTGATTATACTATCATAAGAAACATGGTAACATAGTTAGCTTGGGTTCTAAGCTTCCTAATCCCTTGGGTTCTTATCATGGCCGAACCCCCCCTTAGATCTCAATTTAGGTAAAAACAACCTCCAAGCATGTGGAACCTAAATTATCATCACATCAATTTCATAGGAAGCATTATAAGCATGATTAACTTGGTTTCTAAATTCTCCAAGTCCCTAAACTTCATGTGGCCGAACCCTATCAGGTGTGAAACAAGGTCCCAAATGTCATGAAAGCATGGAAACCTTAAACCATATTTATAGCATTTTTTTCCACGTAACATAGTAAGCATATTTGAGCTAGTTCCTAAGTTCTTCAAGCCCTTAACATATGTCATGGCCGAAATTTAACAAGTATTCATTAGGGCTAAAAGCAAGCATACAAGCATGTGAACTTGAACTAACATCATGTATAAATTCATAATAAGGCATCATACAATGGGTATGGCCGAAACTTACCCTAGCCTCATTTTAGGTCATTAAATAACATATAGCATGAGAACTTTGGTTTTCTACTTTCATATTTCATGTAGAGTGACATGAGCATATTTAATTTTTGTTCTAGGGTTTCTAGGGCATCTATCCCTTCATGGCCGAAACACACAATGGTCCATTTAGGTCATGGAAAAATTATACAAGCATGTGACTCAATCAACATATTAGCATATTTCCATAAGAAGCATTTTTAACACAATTGGTTTCAATTCTAAGGCCTCTAGGTCATTTAAACCCTACTTGGCCGAGACTCATCAGTGTTTAAATTTTCTTCAAATAGCCTAAAAGCATAGGAAGTCATACAAGTTTCATAGCATGTATAAAGACAAGCATAATAAACATACATGTGAATTGTGTCTTAGGCTTCCTAGGTTTCTTTCCTTTTTCTTTTATTTTCCTCATGGCCGAAACCTACCAATCTCTAAACTAGGTTTTAAATGGCCTAAAGCATGGAAAACCTAAGTAAGTTTCATGGCAAAAATTACTAAGAACATCATATATAAATTTGGTTCATAAACAAGCTAGGACCCTTGTGTTCTTACATGTCATATATCATGTAACCAAATTCTCTATACCCTAATTAAGCATGAGAGCATTAAACAACTTTCATATCGTAATATCACAGAGGTCTTGAGCATGTTAAAATTTTGTTTAAGCTTTTCTAAGCTATCCATCTTATCATGGCCGAAAATCTTAATGAAGAGTTCATGAATTTCTAGCAATATTCAACATACAATTCTTTAAGAGAACTCTATATTCTATCATATAAACATGGTTACTTAAATTTAAATGTCTTCCTAACCCTAAGCTCTTTTCTTGGCCGAAACATATGAGTGGATTTCTTTTGGTTCCAAGTAACTTTCAAACAAGAAAAACCAACAAAAAACCCTTAGTAATTCATGGAGGGAATCTTGTACTGGTTTGGTTAAACAATGATTTCCCTAACCTCTTTAAAATATTTTTGGCCGAAATTCTAGGGTTAGGTACTCCTCTAAACAAGCATCATATAGGTATAAAAACATGAAGAAAACCTTCCTACATAGCATAGAAAAATATCATGAAATGAGGACTTGTTTAAACCTTCCTAGATTTGAAAACTCTTCTTTGGCCGAATTTTTCTTAAATTCTATTCTAGGTTTTCTAATCCTCATAAAATCTGAAAAGCACATAAAACGCCTTGTACCACAGGTGAGGGGAAGCTTACTTCCTTTTCGCTTGTGGATCTAAGGTGTGGTGATGGAAGAAGTAGCCTCTTCTTCTAGTTCCCTTCCCTTGATTCCCTTGCTAAGTCCTCCTTGTATCTTAGGCTTTCTTAGGAGAAAACCTTGGCTTGGGCTGAAGATGGAGGAGGGAGGACTGAGGGTTCGGTGAGGGAGAGGGAGGATGAGGGAAAATGAGAGAAAAATAGAATTTTCCCTTTACATCATTTTTTTTATATTAAGGGGGAAGAGGTAGCAAAATTGGTTTTTGCTTTCCTTCTCCTTTAACCCATTTTCTATTTTATTTTATTTTCTAATTTATTCTCATCATTTATGATGAGAACAAGGGGGAATGAATCCCCTTCATTCTCCATTTAATGTCACGGCAAGAGAGGGAAAAAAAAGAGAGAGAAAGGGAGGAAGGCAAGTTGCCTTTCTCTTGCTCTTTTCTTGCTTTCTCTTCTTAGATCTTTACTCCTATCTTTATCATGCATTCCCTTTCCTTGCTATCAATATCTTCTCTCTATCCCAATTGGTTTCTACTAATTAATTCTATAAATTATAATATAAGAGGTTCAAGGTTCAATCCTTGACCTCCTCTTCTTTTTATTTCATTTTATTTCTTTTTGCTTCAACTCACTTCTTATTATTTTTCTAAGGAAAAATTCATCATTCTCTTATTTATCTTAAAATCTTAGTGGGTGTTACAATTAGTTTAAGTTTCCATGCCTTATGTTGCATAAAAAAAAAATTAGAATTATACTTCTAGAGGTTTCGGCCAAGAGTGAACATTAGGGTTAGAACCTCATTTATGCCTACTAAGAGTTTTATTTTGCTATACTATGCATGGTGTAAAAATTTATGCTTTAAGTTGTTAGGAGAAAACTAGAATCATGCTCACATGTTTCGGCCAAGACAAGGGATTTAGGTTAAGGAGCTACCTAGGGTTCTTAATAAGTCACACATGTTATGTTAAGTATTATGATGACTTAGGCTATTGATTTCATGTTTTATGTTGCTTGAAAATCTATGATTCATGCTTATATGTTTCGGCCAAATCATGAGTTAGGGTTTGTAGGAAGATCAAAACCCCAATCATGCATGATAATGACTCCTTATGATGTGATATGAATTTTATGTCACCATGTTATATGTTATGTGCACTTAAGCCATCATGTTATGTTTTCTTTATGATATGTTTTATGTTATGTGCATTTATGCCATCATGTTATGTTTTCTTTATGATGTGTTATATGTTATGTGCACGTATGCCATCATGTTATGTTTTCCTTATGATATGCTATATGTTATGTGCACTTATGCCATCATGTTATGCTTTCTCTACGATATGTTATATGTTTTGTGCACTTTATGTTATCATGTTTATGTAAGGCTTATGTACGATGAAGAGCCTAAGAGATGCTTTCCTTAAGTTGGGATTAAGAGCACTCTTCATGATATGACAAGAACATGATATGCTATGATATGACAAGAACATGATATGTCATGATATGATAAGAAACATGATATGCTATTTTACTTTGTATGGCTTGTACTGGGGATGGGCTCCTAAGTTGCCCCTAGGTCGATGGTTAAGGAAACGGGCCTAGTAAGTGATGGGCTCCTAAGTGCCCCTAGGTCGATGGTCAAGGAAACGGGCCTAGTTCCTAATAGGTTCGAGATTAGCTACCTCGGATCTATTTAGGATGCGAGCAAATTCATGTATGTGGTACATAGCCGGGCCCTCATGTTGAGATTATGTTTAAGTACTTATATGATATATGTTTTCAAAATAACATCTTGCATATACTCATTTCATGATACATGTTTTTAAAAGGACATCTTGCATATACTTATTCATGCTAAATGGTTTCCTTTATGCTTTAGTGGAATGCTTTTGAAAACATGTCTATGATGGCTAGATGATCATGCTATTACTTTATGTATGTGCTCTCATATGCTATGTTATGATTTGCTTAAATGAGTATGATATTGCTTTATGCTAGCATGCAAATTTTATACCTAGATGACGGTTAAAGGAATACTACTTTATGTTAAATGCATGATCCATGTTTTGTGAGTAGGAAAGAATCTTACTAAGCCTATGTGCTTACAGTTTAATTTCCCATGTACTGCAGAGAAAGGAAAAGAATGGTTAAACTAAAAGGGGAGCAGCAGGAAGGGCAAGGATGTGTGTGGCAGTGGCATGGTGGAATAGATCTGTTTTATGCTTATATGTTTTAAAACTTTACATGTGATCCTATTTTGCTACATGATGCTTTTGATGGTGCCTACTCATTATGAACTTTTGTTTCCATATTCCATGTTAGTATGCTTTATGATAATGGACATGCTTATATGATAACATGAATTATGATAAAATGATTATTAGTTTTCATTTATTTACTTCCGCTGCCACGTACGCATGTATGTATGTTTATGTTTTATGTTTGTACAAAATTTTTGTACAGTGGAAGGTATAGGCTTTCTGAGTAGAAGTAGGTCTACCTTCCCACTACACACACATCAAGCCTCCATCCTGACACTCCAAGTAAGAATTTCTATGCATACCCTATATTCTTTTATGTATGATAAGGAATGCTTTAGTCTAAGCATGCATGTCTACTCAATTCTTTAATTCTGATAAAGGAATGCTTAGTCAAAGTATGCACGATTATGGGTTAGAATGGTAATCTTATGCTAGTCTTGTTGTTGTTGTTAAAGATAAGAATGGCTAGAAGGTGCAATACCAGAGCTGATGAGACAGTACCCCCACCTGATCTGAAGCATGTGGTTACCGAGCTCTAGCGTCAGGTTACGGAACATCAACAGGTGATTACTGCTCTGATGAATCAGCAGGGGAACCCCGCTACCTCACCAGTGAATCAGAATACGATGCCAGTCATACCTACGGCTGTACCAGTACCACCGACACCAGTACCACCCGTGGGCCCTGCTCCAGTGGTTCGACAGGAGGCGTACCTGATTCAGTGGCAGAGGCTGAAGCCGGAAGCCTTCTCTAGAAATTGTGAACCATGGGACGCTCAAGCCTGGTTTAAGACTGTAGAGAGTATAGTAGAGCTATTGGACTGGCCTGAACATGAGAAAGTCAAGTGTACATCGTTCTGCCTTACGGGAGATGCCAGAATGTGGTGGGACAGAGTTAAAACAAAGGGACAAGTGAATCAAATGAGATGGACAGACTTTGAAACTGAATTTTTTAAAGAATTCTTCCACATGCGTGTGACAAACAAGCACTATGACGAGTTTACTAAGTTTCGGCAAGGTGACCTATCAGTTAATGAAGCTGTGAAGAGATTCAATCGATTAGCACGCCTATGCCCAGAGCTGGTCAGTACAGAAAGAGAAAGGGTCAGACTCATGCTGAAGATGCTCAGACCCGAGATAGCTCTGAATGTGGCCGGTGGAATTAATAGACCGCAGACTGCAGAAGAGCTAATCAGCAGTGCCCTGATCACCGAACACTACTTGATGGCGCTGAACGAGGGCAAGAGTCAAGCCCAGTCGGGAGGACAGAAATCTCAAAGCACCAGAGCCAGCTGGAAAGGAAACCACAGTGGCAAGAGAAAGCAATGGAATGACACCAAGGGTGGTCCAGCGAACAAGCAACCTATGTACCCTTAGTGTACCAGATGTGGAAAGAAGCATCCTGGAGTATGCCGTATGGGCACAAATAGGTGCTACAATTGTGGACTGGAAGGGTATAGAGCCAGAGACTGCCCTACTCAGGTTCAGACACCTCCTCAGCAGTATGTCCAAAACAGAGGTGCTCTCCCATAGTTACACCAAATGCAAATTGCAATAGAAGGGACTTCCATAAGCCAAGGGAGATTGGAAGCCCCGCCAGTTACAAAGAATGCTAGGATTTTCTCCCTCACCAAAGAAGACGTGGCGAATGCTTCTACAGTTGTCACAGGTCAGATATTTATTTCCAGTCAACATGCTACTGTATTATTTGATACTAGGGCAACACACTCGTTCGTCTCTACACCTTTCACAAAGAAGATAGACATGCTACCACAATCCTTAGATTGCAAGTTCTTAACGACACTACCCTCGGAAGAAGCGATGTCACCTACTCATATACTGTGATCCACACCCATCAAAATCGCAGACAGAGAACTCTATCGACAGTGCCCTGATAGTGCCCTCTACTGTGACCTGATAGTGCTCGACATGCAGGATTATGACATTATTTTGGGCATGCATTTACGGTGCTTCGATCGAGTGCCGTAGAAGGAAAGTGGTCTTCCAGCCAGAGGTAGAACCGATGTTTGAATTTATTGGAGGGCCAAGGAAAGAAACTAAGATATTCTTATCAGCCTTAAGGGCACAAAAGATGTTAGACAGCGGATGCACTGGGTTTCTAGCACATGTGATTGATACAAGCCAAGCAGAGGATCAGAAGCTGGAGGATGTCAGAATTGTATGCGACTACCCAGAAGTATTCCCCGATGAACTACCAGGGTTAGCCCCTGATAGAGAAGTGGAATTTGAGATCGAATTGATTCCGGGTACTAAACCAATCTATAAAGCACCTTATCGAATGGCACCGGCTAAATTAAAGGAACTTCAAGGACAGCTACAGGAATTACTCGACAATAGACTTATTCACCCTAGTCACTCTCCGTGGGGAGCTCCAGTACTATTTGTGAAGAAGAAAGATGGGTCTATGCGAATGTGCATAGACTACCGAGCGCTAAACAAAGTGATGATCAAGAACAGGTACCCTCTACCACGGATTGATGACCTATTCGACCAGTTAAAAGGTGCCACCGTCTTCTCTAAAATTGACCTGAGGTTTGGCTATCATCAAGTAAAAGTGAAACAGGATGATATACAGAAGACGACTTTCCGAACAAGATACGGACACTATGAGTTCGTAGTTATGCCCTTCGGTGTGACGAAAGCTCCTGCTTTGTTTATAGACCTGATGAATCGAGTATTCTTGGCATTCCTCGATAAATTTGTGATCGTTTTCATTGACGATATCCTCATCTATTCGAGAAACCAAGAAGAGCATGCCGAACACCTAAATATTGTATTACAGATTCTTCGGGAGAAGCAGCTATATGTGAAATTCTCCAAATGCGAGTTCTGGCTCGATCAAGTATCATTCTTGGGGTCATATTATCTCCAAGGATGGGGTGATGGTGGACCCGATAAATATTGAAGCCGTGAGTAACTGGAACAGGCCAAAGAACGCAAGTGAGATCAGAAGTTTTCTCGGGCTAGCAGGCTATTACAGGAAGTTCGTAGAGGGCTTCTCTAGAATTGCAGCCCCTATGATAGCACTCACCAGGAAGAACAAGAAGTACGAATGGACAGATGATTGCGAGGAGAATTTCACAGAATTGAAAAGGAGACTGACTAGTGCTCCAATCCTCACTCTTCCGGGAAGTAGCGAAAGTTTCAATATGTACAGTGATGCTTCCAGATTAGGACTCGGAGCTGTACTCATGCAGAACGGCAAGGTCATTGCCTATGCCTCAAGGCAACTCAAGGAACATGAAAAAAATTATCCCACTCATGACCTAGAACTAGCAGCCGTGGTCTTTGCTCTCAAAATATGGAGGCACTATCTATATGGAGCTCAGTGTAGGATTTATACCGACCACCAGAGTCTGAAATATTTTTTCACACAGAAGGACCTAAATATGAGACAACGCAGATGGCTCGAGCTAGTCAAAGACTATGATTACGAGATATTTTATAATCCGGGAAAAGCAAACAAAGTGGCCGACGCACACAGCAGGAAACCCCATGCCATAATACATTGAGTCCGCTATCGGCAATATCTCCACCCTTGTAAGGTAAGTTATGAGTTACGATAGGAAACAAAAGCACCTAGAGTTATTTTAAGTTCGAGGATGAACTTTTATGAGGTATGGGGGATTGTAACACCCATAGGATCCCTAACAATTTTATATGAATTTTTCCCATGATTAGAGTAGGCTTTATGTAGATTTTTTTTCAAAAATAAAAGAAAATAGAACCAAAATGAGGCATAACCAAGGTTTGAACCTTGAACCTCTTGTTAAGTGGGTGCAAGTGATAACCAGTGGCCCCAGCAGGGTGTGATGTTAAGAAGAGAAGGGAAATTGTAGTTAAGGGTGGTGAAAGTGAAGGCTCTTCACTTAGAAGGAAAAGTTTGAGTTTCCTTCTTCCTTCTCAATGAGAATATGATTTTGCCTTCTTCCTTCATTTTTACATAAATAAGAGAAAGGAAAGGAAAACTTCATTTTTTTTCTCCTTTCTTCCTCCTCCTTCCTTCTCCCACCGAAATTACCAAGCCATTTCTTCATTTGCCGAAACCAAGCTAAAGGGGGTCTTCTTCCTAGTCAAACTTCTCAACAAGGGTATTGTTCTTTAGCGAAAGGATGTAAGTATTCCCTCACCTGCAGTGCAAGTAGCTTTCGTATGCTTTATGCTTAAAGGTTACTTGAAAAACCTAGGATCTTGCCTTGCAAGTTTCGGCCAAGATAAGGATTTGAGGTTACCTATGGTTGTTAAAAGTTTCATGCTACTTGTTGCTTAAAAAGTATAGAAACCATCTCCTTTAGGTTTCGGCCAAGAATAGAGAAAAGTTTTGAAACCTAACTATTCTTGTTCATGATCTCTATTGATGTATGATCTCCTATATGATGTTAGTTTAAGTTTTCATGATTTATATTGCTTGAAAAACCTAGAACCTTACCTTTAGGTTTCGGCCAAGAATAGAGAAAGGTTTAGAGAAAAGTTTTGAAACCTAACTATGCTTGTTCATGATCTCTATTGATGTATGATCTCCTATATGATGTTTGTTTAAGTTTTCATGATTTATATTCCTTGAAAAACCTAGAACCTTACCTTTAGGTTTCAGCCAAGAATAGAGAAAAGGTTTAGAGAAAAGTTTTGAAACCTAACTATGCTTGTTCATGATTTCTTATGATGTATGATCTCCTATATGATGTTAGTTTAAGTTTTCATGCTTTATTTGCATGAAACACCTAGAACCTTACCTTTATCCCTACATCCCTCTGCATAATTTGTTACATACCCAGTAATCGCCTTTATAGTCCACCCAGTTACGGGTGACGTTTGACGAAGACAAAGTATGTAACTCCTTATGTAGGGAACCATGGTGACTTTAGGTCCAAGGACTAATAGTTATACTAATAGCCATATGAGAAATTATATAGCACTCATATAACGATCCATGATACTTTCTGATGGCAGGTCATTCAGTATACATTCTTCAATGCATACCCATGTGTCAACTTGATATCTCTATATCCATGACTTGTGAGATCAAGTCATCGAGTTGACCTACTTGCTAGTCTCGTCGCATTAACATTGTCCCTGAATGTTAATACTTGACTAGGAATGATTAAGAGTAGCGTTCTCTATATCATCTCACTATCGATTCAACCAATCGATTGATATAGATATGAATCTTCTACTCAGGGACGCTATTATACTTAGTTATTTGACACCAATACAAGTAAGTATAATAACCATTAAAAAAATGCCTTTATTTATATACAAGAATATGATACAACGAGTCCGTACAACAATCATCATATGATTGGCTCTAGGGCTAACAACAGTAACTATTTACATACCCTGACTGTCCATGGGACAATCCATGGTAGAGCGTCCTCCCGTAATTAGTAACTGAAGAGCTAGATATATATCTCATCCTATTCTCCCATGGGATCATCCGTGGTAGAGAATTCTCCCATGGATAGTATTCTCCCATGAGACCCATTCATGGTAACATATTGTTACACTAGTTAGGACTTGCTATTTGCTTGTTATGCATTTGCTTGTATAGAGTTTGGAACTACTGTAGATAATCTTGATTTATTAGTTATACCTGGTTGAGCAGGTGAGTGGGTGCTATGTTATGAGTTATGATTTTCCTTAGTATATGATTATATTGGTACTCTTGCTTTTATAGCAAGTATTTCTCCTGAAATTACTTCTTTTAATCTCCTCATATATAGTATCATGTAATATCTTCTTATACCCACTAAGTTTTGTACTCACTACCCCTTTACATTCCTTTAAGTTTCAGGTTAGTAGATAGAGGATGTGTTGTGTCACTCAAAGATCTTGGCTACCAGTCCCACTTGAGTTTGGATTTCCGATTGACTTACTTGGCATATTTTTTACCGTTTGTGTTTACAGTTTTCCTGCTATATCAATTTTAGATTTGTTACGATAATATGACTTTTATTTTATAATATGATCTTATGTACATACATACATATATGTATTGGCATTTATATCTAGTTGATTTTATATTGCATTGGTGTTGTATTGCCTTAAAATGGTTTGATATCGATTATTTCATGAATTATCCTGGGGGTATTGTCCGATTTGGCGGACAAGTATACTTTTGTGGTGTAACAATTTTATTGATATCAGATCATGGTTCAAGTTTGAATGCTGGATTTTGTGTTTTTTTTTATTTCCATCTCATTTCGATTTATGATTTTTTGAGTTTGAGATAAGGTAAGTCGAAGGACATCTCTGAGTTATTGGAAGTAATGTATACTTATAGTAATTAACTTACCTTTTATGTTCACTATTTAATGTATGTGTCACACCCCAGAGGAGTCCCTGCCAGAGGAAAATCTGACAGTATCTCCCCTATACCGGTGACAATCTGAAGCATGAATACATCAACACACAAAATACCTCATCCAACACGGCTAGAATATACACAACCACGCAGTTATATATATTAAACAACCCACACGACTGTACTAAAAATACAACCATGTAGTTATATATTTAACATCCCACTCGGCTATACTAAAACCACAACAAAAAAACAAACAGAAAACCTATACAAACCAAAACAATATAATGCGTGCCGACATGACTTAAACACAAATACAACACCAAAACAATGACATAGCCACATAACTAAACACCAATACAAAGTTCAATCAATAAAGAACGTATAAAAAGAAAGCAAGTGCGAGGTAAACCGTCTTTTGATGTGACGTGGGACTGACAGACAGGATACCTCCAAGCAACTGCTTAATCATCTACCTGTAATAAGAATAATGCAACAGGGTGAGTTCAAAAACTCAGCGGGTATCAATCTAATATGCATAGTAAGAAATAGCTACTAGTAATAATCATGGAATACAGTCTCCTGTTCAATAAAAGGAAATACGAACTGAAGGACAACAGAAGAAGTTGTACTCACCAGGACCTCTTATTCGAACATACGGTCGTCAGACCAAACACCTCATGTCTCCTATATACATGTCAAGCATATGCAACCACCAAAATTTAGTAAACAAAGTGCAGCAAATACAAACAATAAATGCAATCCAATGCATAGCAAAAATGACATGTGTACTCCTGACGTTAGTCATCCATCTCACATGCGATGGTGAGACCGAGTGGGTAGGGCTATGACAACTGTGCACTCTGTCATCACTGCTCCTGAGTGACCGAGTGGACATGATGCTGTCGGAGAACACCTATCCTCCTACCCCAAATAGAGTGAGGGAGTGCAATGCTCTCATCTCCCAATATCATAGTCAAGAGGAGGGATCCCTGCCTGCTACCACGCTGCGTCATACTACCCATGAGAGGACCAACGGAGCCTGACAGAGCAACTACACACACCCTGACTGATGTGCCACTAACCCATGAGTGGTTGTGTGTGTAGATCATGTAATTGGCGATGTGCTCAATAATAATGGAGCCGACAATTGCACAACATGCAATCATGCAAGATGGTGCATGACACTAAGCATGTAAATCCTAATCATAACCATTTCTAAATAATATGTACCAAAAAGGAAAAGGAATCCTATAACAATGATCTAGTTATCACAAAGCTAGATACATATTCCAGATAATAAAAATCTAGAAAGCTAGTCCTAAACACAGTAAAGCATAGTATGTCACTACCTCTAGCAAACAAAACACACATGGAAATAATAAAGAGTATATAAACATGAATGCATATCAGACAACAATAAAAATAAGCTACAGGTATCTAGTAGTAACATACCAAGGCAAATATAAATATGATCATTGTTACTAGCTATAACCTACTAAGCATATCAGAATAAAAATATCTAAAGAGATAAGTCAAAGGTACCCGTCTCAAAACGAAGATCGTATCGGAATAAATCCCACATTGAGGCGCTCGCCTCGGATCAAAGTCCTACAAATCACATGATTACAATTTAGCTAATTATATATGCAACAACTAGCTAAACCCAAAGATCCAAACCCTCAGGAAAAATCCTATTCAAATCGATCATTAATTATCCTCTAATAATGATTAGCTTCCATTACTCTTATCCTTGAATCCTTAATTACAATCTATTCAATACTGCCAATAAGGAACCGAACGAATCCAACCCATCACCACTAATCACAATATCAAACTAATGATTCTGATGTTGGTTGCTACTTGGAAAGCCTAATGGTTCCACTGTACAAAAATTTTGTACAAAGGTCTAGCTACCATGTGTTCTTTTAAATTAAACTTGGATCGCCTGTGGAACTTAGCACGTTTGATCTTAAGTTTAACTTATTTGTTCTTTTAGGTTTAGACTTGGATCTCCTGCAGAACTTAACACGTTCGATCCAAATCACCTAGGTCACGAAGATAATTAAATATCTATTTCTAAAATCTGCTTCCAGTACTGCATGGCGAGGCACTTGATCTTCTTGGATATGGGAACAACCACCACCGACTAGACAAAGCCTTTTAAGGAAATTAAATATTTAACCTTCCCATAGTAACCCTAGGTTAACCACTAAGAACAATCAAATCATAAGGAAAAGAAAAAACAAAAGAACACAACTTCTAAAACTAATTCGAAAACTAGAATCGCATGCCTTTCTTACTCGAACAAAGAAACAAAACTAACATGATGCGGAAAATTATTAGTTATACCTTTCTTTGAAGATAATGACCTCTTGATATTCTACCGTATTCCTCTTCTAATCTCGAACGTTGTGTGGGCAACGATCTTCCGAGACGAGAACCACCTAGCACCTTCTTCTTCTTCCTTAAAGTTTCGGCCAAGCACAAAACCTCCTAAGGATGAAGAACCTTTTCCACCAACCAAGCTCCAAGGGATGCAAGCTTCCTCTTCTTCTTCTCCAAGCTAGGATCCGGCCACCACTTGATCTCCAAGAGGAAGAGGAGGTTCAGCCACAAAGATGGAGAGAAGAGAAAATGATGAGGCCGGCCACACCAAGTAAGAAAAGAGGGAGATATGGAATAGAGGTTATATCCATGAAGGCACCCAAACCCCCTCTTTTATAATTCTTAGCCTTGGCAAATAAGGAAAATTTAATAAAACCTTCCTTAATTCTTTTGCCATTGAAAAGAAAAATTTTAATTAATTAAAATTAAAATCCTTTTCTTAATTCATATGGTCGGCCACATCAAAACAAGCAAACAAGGAAATTTTTCGCTAGAAAAATTAAAGCTTCCTAATTTGCTTCCGGAAAAATTATAAAATAAAATTTCTCTTTAATAATCCCTTCATGGTTGATGTTATAAAAGGAAATTTCTATAATTTTAAAATTTATCTTTTCAACATGTGGATGATTTATAAATAAGGAAAGTTTTTACCAAAATTAAAATCAACCTTTTAATCTACAAATAAGGAAAGAGATTTAACTCTTCTCTTAATCTTTTGTAGAATCTTATAAAAGAAAATATTTTAATTTTTAAACTCTCTTTTAAATCATGTATTCCAAATAAACAAAAATTTAAAATTAAAATTCCTTTTCTATTTTTAATGGTCGGCCACCCCTAGCTTGAACCCATGC
Organism: Zingiber officinale; assembly: GCF_018446385.1. Taxonomy (NCBI): domain Eukaryota; kingdom Viridiplantae; phylum Streptophyta; class Magnoliopsida; order Zingiberales; family Zingiberaceae; genus Zingiber; species Zingiber officinale. Next base: position 46,676,989 of record NC_056006.1, read on the forward strand.
TAGGGCCGGCCACAATCAAGCCCATCTAAACATGGTTTGGCCGGCCCTTGCTTGGGCTCCAAGCAAGGCTTGGCCAACCCCTTTTAGATGGGTACGAAGGTGGGTATAGGTGGGTATAATACTCTATAATTAAGAGGCTACGATAGGGACCAAGAGGAGGAATTTGTTTTGGTCTACCGATAAAATTAAGCATCCCGTGTTCGCCCCGAACACACAACTTAATTTTATCAATAATAATTCATTCCACTAAAGAACTATTATTGAACTACCGCACCAATCCCAAATTACATTTTGGGCTTCTTCTTATTATGAGTGTGTTAGTCTCCCTATGTTTAAGATAATGAATGCCCACTAATTAAATGAGTTACTAACAACTCACTTAATTAATATCTTAGTCCAAGAGTAGTACCACTCAACCTTATCATCATGTCGGACTAAGTTCACCTGCAGGGTTTAACATGACAATCCTTATGAGCTCCTCTTGGGGACATTCTCAACCTAGATTACTAGGACATAGTTTCCTTCTATAATCAACAACACACACTATAAGTGATATCATTTCCCAACTCATCGGGCTTATTGATTTATCGAAATAAATCTCACCCATTGATAAATTAAAGAAATAAATATCAAATATATGTGCTTGTTATTATATTAGGATTAAGAGCACACACTTCCATAATAACTGAGGTCTTTGTTCCATTATAAAGTCAGTATAAAAAGAAACGACCTCTAATGGTCCTACTCAATACACTCTAAGTGTACTAGTGTAATTATATAGTTAAGATAAACTAATATCTAATTACACTACGACCTTCCAATAGTTTGTTCCTTTCCATCTTGGTCATGAGCTACTGTTTATAATTTATAAGGTACTGATAACATGATCCTCTGTGTGTGACACCACACACCATGTTATCTACAATATAAATTAATTGAACAACTACGTTTATCATAAATGTAGACATTTGACCAATGTGATTCTTATTTCTAGATAAATGTTTATACTAGAAGCTAGGCTTTTAGTATACATCCTAACAATCTCCCACTTATACTAAAACACTAAGCTGCCATATCTGCTACCATATCTGCTACCATACATCTGATTCCCAACTTTTTAACATGCCCTTCAAAAGCTCTTGCCTTAAGGGCTTTAGTGAAAGGATCTTCTAGGTTATCACTTGATGCAATCTAAATGGCAACAACTTGATGTGCGTAGATTATATACTTTTTTATGCATGTTTTTACGCACATTTACATACTTTGAGCATGCTTGATCTATGCATTTTTATACTTCCAGCTTTCCTTTTAGCATATTTACTCTTTTGGTTCGGAGATCTGCTTTTTGTGCATTTTCTGTACACAGGAGTCGAAATTGGTGAAGATTAAGTGTCCTTGAGCAAGCTTGGAAGTAATTGAAGGGAGAAAGAGCATCGGGCCGTGTACCATACATGGCCGTGTGGTCTTAACAGGAAGGGAAGAGGACATGGCCGTGTGTATCCCACACGGTCGTGTCTTGATTTGAAGAAATCAGAGCAAAAGCCCTACATGGCCATGTAGATCTACATGGCCGTGTGGAGTTTCCGGAGGCCAAGCAGATGGTGGCCATGTGCACCACATGGCCGTGTGGATTTTCCAGAGACCAAGCAGGTGGCGGCCGTGTGCACCACACGGCCGTGTAGCATTTCCAGAGAGCAGGAGGGCCTTGGCCGTGTGCACCACACGGCCGTGCAGCATTGGCAGAGAAGGAACTGGACATGGCCGTGTGGATCTCACACGGCCGTGTCGTGGGGCCATGTGGCGCCTCTATTTAAACCTTCCTTCATGAATTGAAAGGGGATCTCTCCCCCTTTTGGGAGAAGGCAAGATTTGGTGATTTCCTCCCATTCTTGGGAGGATTTCTGGGCGATTCTAAGGGAGATCTTGACGATTTCGACTTCGGAGCAAGGATTGGATCCGAAGACGAGGCTTCTTCGTAGATAAGTTTTCTCTTTCCCCCTCTTCTTGGTTTCTTGGATTGGGGATTTAAGAAATGCTTGTAATCTTTATTTCTTCGGGTTTTCTTCCTCGATTCATGGAGTAGATCTTGTATTCTAGGATTAAGGGAGTATTTGTATGATGGATTGATGTAATCTCTTATGGATTTGCCATTTTCTTGTTTCAATGACATTGTCTTGCTTGTATCAATTAGATCTTGAATGATTGATGGTGATTTGTGCTTAATTCTCATTCTTGATTGATTGTTTGGATTTCTTGTGGACTTTGTAAAGATAAACTCTCACTCGATCATCCGAGGGATCCACGTGACAGGTGCAAGCCCGTGTAAGGATGTTTGAGAGATAATCTTGAAGAGGAAATAGGAATATTCAAGAGAGTAGGATGGATTTTGTTATTAGTTTCTTGTATCTTGATAGATTAATAAGTTGTGGACTTCTATGTTGATTTCCGAGGAAGGCATAGTAATAGGTGCGCTTCTGTGTAAGGACAACGTAGGTTCACATCTAATTGATCATATTTAGATACACTCAGTCCTTAGCCGGTTATCTATTGCAAGAGAGAACCGGCAACTTTCTACAAGTGTTTGACAATTGAGGGAAAAGAATTGGTGAACCATTTACATTCAAGAAATCTTACAAAGAAACTGAAACTCCTAGAATCTCCCTTTATCATAACCCAAACCACTAAACTCTTGTTTGTTGATCTTTAATATTAGATTTGTTTACCCTTACTTTGCATTTGAAACGATTGGATAGTTGTTTAGCTAATTCGCATTGAGACATTTCTAGTGCTTATTCCAGTCCCTGTGGATACGATAATCTTTTATATTACTTGCGACATTTCCGTACACTTGCGGATCGTAACACAACTTCTCCTCGTTTATACGATTTCTCGTATTGGGTGGTACTTGTGCTCTATTGTGTTTACTCGCCTTATGGACTTATGGTTTCTTCGAGTTTGCTACTACACCATTATTATTACAATAAATTGTAATAATTTTTTGGGTAAACCAGAAAATATGTCTAAGTCCATCATGAAATATCTGAGCCATACAGCTTCTATGACTGCCTCAGAGGCTGCCACTTACTCAGCTTCTATGGTGGAGTCCGAAAAAACACCTTTTCTTATCACTCTTCCATAGTTATGATTTCACCTCCTAAAGTAAACACAAAACCCCGAGGTCGACTTACTATTGTCCCTATCTGATTGGAAGTCAAAATCCGTGCAACCCACAGGGACCAAATTAACTGCCTTGTAAGCTAGCATATAACCTCAAGTGCCTCTAAGGTACTTCAATATATGCTTTACCACAGTCTATTGTCCTTATTCAGGGTTACTTTGATATCTGCTAACTATGCTCTTGGCAAAACAGATTCCTGATCTCGTGCATAGCATACATTAGGCTTCCGACAGCCGAAGCATAAGGAACTGCCTTCATTTACTTTATCTCCTTTTATGTCTTCGGAGACATCTCTTTAGATAAAGCTACTCCATGCTGAAAAGGTAGGAAACCTTTCATGCTTAATACGAGCAAGGATTGTATGAAGCTCGGGATAGGCACTTTATTCTTTTCTTGCGATCTCTTATGTCTTTGATCCCAAGAATATGTGCACATTCTCCTAAGTTCTTCATATCGAATTGTTTGGACAACCATACCCTTACTTCCGACAACACTTTGATATTGTTTCCATCTACCAAAAATGTCATCTACGTATATACAAGAAATACCACCATGTTTCCATCACACTTCTTGTATACACAAAACTCATTCAGTTATAAAATAAATCCATAGGTCTGGATTACTTTATTAAACCGGATGTACCAAGACCTTGAAGCTTTACTTCAGTCCATAGACTGATTGAGCTTACACACAAGATGCTCTTTGCTCTTTACAATGAACCCTTCTGATTGCTTTATATGGATGTTTTCTTTAAGACTTCCATTAAGGAATGCTGTCTTGACATCCACTTGCCAAATAGATAAAAGAATCTGGATAGACTTAAGCATGGCTACCAGTGAAAAAGTTTCCTTTTTCATCAAGTCTTGCTTTGAAAGTTTCCACCTTCCTATTTATCCATTTTTCCTATTGTAGACCTATTTTCACGCAATGGCTTTTACACCATCTGGTGGTTCTACAAGCTTCCAGATTTTATTTGAATACATATATTCTAATTCTGTATTAATTACTCTTTGCTAAGATGCTGCATCTTTATCTTGGAGTGCTTCATCATATGTCCGGGATCAAGCTCATGTTCATTTGGGATCAAGTCCAAAAACTCTCCCAAAACATGAATCTTTTAGGTTGCTTGACAACCCTCCCACTATGATGAGCCACTTTTTGTAATTGTGTATCATTTATGATACGTGTTACAATTTCTTGTGATATTTCATCTTGTACAGTTGGTACTAGATTAGACATGTCCTTTATTATTTCTTTAAGAACAAATTTACTTATGGGCTTGTGGTTTATTACATATTCCTTTTCTAAAAATTAGTTATTGATGCTAATAATGACCTTCTGATTTTTAAGACTATAAACCTACTTTTGTTTCTCTAGGATAACCCACAAACAAGTGAATTCCTATCCAACTTATCATTTTCTCTCTTCAGCATATGTGCTGGACTACCCGAATCCGAATATGCTTCAAAATAGGCTTACGCCTATTCAGCAATTCTATATGAGTAGAGACTTCTGACTTAGAAGGTACTATGTTCACTTTCATTTCCAGAGTATATCCTTAAAATGAATTTGGTAATTTTATGAATAACTCATCATCAATCTACTCATTTCTATAAGAGTCCTAAACCTTCTTTTCTCTACACCATTCTGTTGGGGTATACCAAGTGCAGTTAGTTGGGATTGAGTCCCGTCTTCTGATAAGTGATTCCTAAACTCTCCTAAGAGGTTCTCGCCACTATGATCTAACTGTAGTGTCTTGATACTTTTACCTTGACATTATTCCACATCAGGTTGGTACTCTTTGAACTAATCAAAGCACTTAGACTTGCGGTGCGTCAAGTAAATGTATCTTTATCTCGAATAGTCGTCTATAAAAGAGATGAAATATTCGAAACGACCACTTGCCTGGATAGTCAAAGGTCTATACAAATCAGAATGAACCAATTCCAACATATCTTTGGTTCCATACCCCCTAGACTTAAAAGCTTCTTGGTTATTTTGTTAGCTAGAGCCCTAGAGCCAATCATTTGATGATTGTATTTTGGACTTGTTGTATCATATTCTATATAAATAAAGGCATTTGGTTTTTGGTTATTATACTTACTTGTCTTGGTGCCAAATAAACTAAGTATAATAACGTTCTTGAGTAGAAGGTTCTTACTTATATCAATCGATTGGTTGAATCGATAGTGAGATGATATAGGGAACACTACTCTTAATCATTCCTAGTCGAGTATTAACATTCAAGGACAATGTTAATGCAATAAGATTAGCATGTAGGTCAACTTGATGACTTGATCTCACAAGTCATGGATATAGAGATATCAAGTTGACACATGGGTATGCATTGGAGAATGTATACTGAATGATCCGCCATGAGAAAGTATCATGGATCGTTATATGAGTGTCATATACTTTCTCATGTGGCTATTAGTATGACTACTAGTCCTTGGACCTGAAGTCACCATGGATCCATACATAATGAGTTATGTACTTTGGTTTCGTCAAACGTCACCCGTAACTGGGTGGACTATAAAGGCGATTACTGGGTGTGTAACGAATTATGCAGAGGGATGTGAGTGATGTAGATGGGATTTATCCCTCCTATATGACGGGAGCGACATCGATATTCTTGATAGAATGAGACCACGAAGTGCATGGCCATGCCCAAATGAGTCAATATGAGATATTGAGCTCATTTGATTTAGTGAGCCTACTTGGAGTTCAAGATTTAGATTGGTCAGAGGATGACACGGTCTATGCCTCACATTGATCAATCTAGATGTCTAGGATAGAAGGACACTTGTCATATATTGTGAGGAGTCACAATTATTAGTCACAAGGTGATGTTGGATCTCAACATTCTTGTAACTTGGGTAGTAATGATGTGTTGCTAGATACCACTCATTACTTATGCTCCTAAATGGGTTTAGGGGCATTGCCAACATTACAAGAACCTATAGGGTCACACACTAAGGACAATTAGATGGAGATTAGGTTCATATGATGAACCAAGAGGATTAGATTCATTTGATGAATCAAATTGGATTAAGGGTAATCCTAATTGGGCTAATTGAGTTAGACTCAAGTTGATTCATGTGTTTAATGAGTCTAATTTAGATTATGACTCATTGAATCAATTTAATTAAATGAATTAGATTCATTATATTAAGTTGGCTTGAATCAAATGATTGGATTAGATCAACCATGGGAGAGATTTGGTCAAGTTTGACTTGACTTGAAAGGAAGAGGAAGAGTCAAGTTTGACTTGACTATTTACCACATCATTAGTGATTTGGCATTAGGAGGACTAATGATGATGTGCCACATCATCAAAGTGTTCCACCTCATGGGGGTTACAAAGCCATTCTCTTTAATGGCAACATTTAATGAGAATGGGGGTTACATTTTGGAAATGTGGCCGGCCACAATTTTGAATTAATTGGATTCATTTTCATTCAAGTGGCATTATTCCATCTTCTTCCTCAAGTGCTCTTCTCCTTTCTTCCTCTCCTCCTCCTTAGCCGAATCACACAAGGTGCTAGCACACCCTTTTGTGTGGTTTTCTCCACCTACGTGTTCGTGTGGATACTTCTAGAGGAGTGTCTCCTTTGACACTCTCGAGATCCGACATCGTCGAGACTAGCGGGAACACAAAGGGCACGCAACGAGGGTAATGAATCTTTTCATGAAGATCTAGGAGTAGATCTAGGTAGAAACTCGTACTTGTAATTTCGAATGTTTTTTCTTCGCACGGATCCGTTGGCTAGGGAGTTTCGGGGTTTCCGCGACGCGAAAAAGCGGTTCCGCGGCCCGAAAAGCCCAACATATTTTTCCTTCCAAATAAGACTCGCAGGTTGGAAAGATTTTCCACTACCAATGAAGCCAAGAGTTCATTGGTTATTATCTTTTGAATCCTACTCAAGTTAATATAACCTAGCCTTAGATGCCAAAAATATGATTTGTTCATTTCTGAAGGTTGCTTTCTCTTATTAAAGTTAGAAGAAATATTATAATTTTCATTTATTGCATCGTGGGAGTATAAATTGTCAACCAACGTACCATAACAGATATCTTTCCTATTTTCTTGATAACAACTTTGTTATCAAAATAGACACAATATATATTCTTTAATAGTTTAGAAATTGCAATCAGGTCCTTTCTAAACTTAGTACGTAAAGACAATTTCTAAAATCCATATTTAATTCCTATCATAGGATAAGCATCTCCCACTGCAACAATTACCACTTTTGCAGCAGTGCCCATGTAGACGGTGACTTCCCCTTCATATAGTTATCGGGTTTCCTGAAATCTCTGCAATGAATTGTAGACATGATCAGTGGCTCCCGTATCTACACACCAGGTACCGGTAGATAACACTACTAATCATGTATTAACTAATGAATGAAATACACCTATTTTATTCCTAGTTTTAAGAGGGCAGTCTACCTAAATGTCCATGTAAAATACCGGAAAATAGGCGAATATTAAGAAGGGAATTTTCCGGAATTTTTGGAAATTTTTCGGGAATTTTTCGGAGCTCGTATGGACGGGTTAACGGGGATAAAAATGGCGCCCGGAAAAGCCTGTTTAGGATACCCCATTTAAATGAGGAAAAGTTGAATTTTTATTAATTCTTTTCCTTTATTTTATTTTCCTTTTTCCTTTATTTTTCGCCGGTTCCTCTGTTTCTCTTCCCCGAAAACCGCCTGCGCCCTCTTCCCTTCTTCTCTCACGCCGAAGCCCTAATCTCCCTGCCCTAGCCACCCGGTGCCGCCCGACCGCCGACTACCGCATTCTCCGCCGGCTATCCCGTGCCTTAGCCAAGCTTCCTCCTGCCGAGGCTGCGCCCTAGCATCCTCTCCTGCCACCACAGCGAGCGTCGGAGCCGATCCCTAGCAGCGTCGCCGCCACTCCGACCCGACGCCACTGTCGCCGGCGACGCACGGAGCAGCGCCTCACCTCTGGTGCCCCAGCATGGACCATCATAGTGTAGCGAGCCCTGACGCTGATTTCCTCTCCTCCGACACCCTCTTCCCTCGTCCAGCCGCGTCCCGTAGCCGAAAAACCACGACCACCATCTCTCTCCGGTGGCCACAGCTTTGCATACCTCAGCCCTAGCCACTGCCTATTTCTTGAAGTGGTGCTGACGCTGACTTCTTCTTCTCTGTGCCACTGTTTCCCTTTGTGCTACACTGCCCTTCCAGCTCTGGATCTCAGCCTCGGGTTGCTGTGAAGTGCAGACAGTGAGTAAGGAGATCAGACCCCCCAAGGTGAGCCTTGATTTGGTCTTGCATGGTTGAGCATGTACACACTGTGAATTAGACGTTTGATTTGTCTAGGTGCTGATTTGAAAGGGCTAACTTGCTAGGCAACGGTTCCACCTCGCTCCGGATAGGATTATTGGCAGCAACTTCGTCTACTGTGTTGCAACAGCGAATCTTCTCCAGCTGTGATTTGAGGTGAAAATGTGTTTTATGTATGAATTGATACGTAACTAATTTGGTTATAGGATGATACATTGATGGCGGATCCTTGTTGTTTCTCCTTGTAAGTAGTATTCGTTTGATCTGTGTTGGATTACAGATCCAAGCAGTGACACCAGAACCTGTTGAGTCTTGGCCAGCAAGTGTTGATTTTGGGGCTCAGATTACAGAGGTATGAGTTGGGTTCTGGGTTAGATTTATGTGATTGTTGATTAGGGTTTGTGCCCTAATCTAGTGTAGGAGATTTTTATTTAGCTATTTATTAGGTATGTGATGATTATGATTTAGGGTTTTGCCTAGATAGTTTTAAGGATTCTATTTAGCAAATCATTGGAATTTTAGCTAAATAAAATATATCTCTGTTGGTATTACAGGACCTTGACGCGAGACGAGTTTCTCGACGTCTGGATTTGGATTGATTGGACCTTTCTATTTTCGGAGGCGGGTACTTTTGACTTATTGTCTTTGATATGCTTAGTAATAAAAATAATATGTTGCATTAATTGTGTTTCCTATTTGTTTCGGTTAATCACTGCCCAATACATGTTACCTGTTTGATTGATTGTTTGTTTGCATCTCGTATTGATCTTGTACCTGATCTATCATGCTCATGGGTAGTGATATAACCATGTTTCACATGTTCAGGACCTAGGTTTGATACCTTATTGATCAGTATATCTTGATATGATTTATTCACTATGGTGCCCATTGTTATATGTCCAGAGGTTGGTTTAGTATATTACCATGCTTAGTGACATGCACCATTTGCATGATCGCATGCTGTGCGATAGATTGCTCCATTATTGTCGAGCACTTTGCCAGTTTTCATCACTGTTCGGTGCTCCGTTGTGACGCTCATGGGTAGCGTGACACAGCGTGGTAGCACGTCAGTTTGACTCTTCCGGTGCTCCGTTGATCCGCTCAGGGGTAGTGTGACGCAGCGTGTAGCACGTTAGAGATTCCTCCCCGTCATAGCGTACCGGGAGATGAGAGCATTGCGCTCCCCCATTTATGATTTGGGGTAGGAGTACGTATGTACTCCGACAGCATCCCGTCCACTCGATCACTCATCAGGAGTAGTGTTGCTGAGTGCACGGTTGTCACAGCCCTACCCACTTGGTCCCACTTTTGTTGTGAGTTGGCTGACTGGCGTCAGGGGTGACCATGACATTGGCATCATATGCATGATGCATTTATTGTTTGTGATTGTGTTTGCTGCATTTATATGCTGCATATTGTTTGGATACCTATGTTAGACATGCATACAGGTCTTCTATACCTTTCGGACTGTTTGTCCTTATACCGGGTCCTGGTTAGTACAGATTCTCTCCTGTCTACTTCGGTTTTGCATTTATATTTATCTTTATCAGGAGACTGTACGCATGATTAGTGTTAGGTGTTATTTCTTTACTTTGCATATCAATTGTACCTGCTGAGTGTTGGACTCACCCCGCCTCCATTGTTGTTATATTTCAGGATGATGCTGTCAGGAGAGAGTTCTAGTTGCTGGTCCCCTGAAGACCCGAAGACTTACGGATCTACTGGTTTTGTTTGTTTTCTTTTTGACTATGTTATAGACTTGGTTTGTTTGGATACTTGGACTTTGTATGGATTTTGAGATGTTGATGAATTTTTGGTATGATTTGGATTTTATTCTACTACATGCCTGCCTGGACGGCAGAAGAGGTGAGTTCATCGGATTTGAGCTTTACGAGTGTAGTGGAGTAGGGTGGATTTCGAGTCAGGGTATTATCTTTCTGTTTACTTATATAAACTGCGTGGTGATGGTTTATTTTGTTGTTATTATTCCAGCCGCATGTGGCTGAGGTATTTAGTGCTTGTAGAAAGTTTCAGATTGTCCACCGTACAGGGGAGATGCTGCCGAAATTTTCTCGGACAGGGACTCCTCTGGGGCGTGACAGTCCAAGTCCTATTTCCAATCATTACAATTGGGACTACTAAGTCTATTCTATAGTATAACAACTAGGGGATTGACAAACATCCTAAGAATCACAAAAATATTTGCTCAAGACCAACAACTTAAAATCCCCATGAATTTTGTATGCCACGATAGTGTGGACGTATACAATATCAAAGAGGAGATTTTATCCATTAATTTTATTATCTTGTCATTCTATCTTTATGACAAATAAAATTAATAGTTGGACTATCAAATATTTGATCAAAAACTTTGAATTTGAAATAATATTGATTCCTTAAAACAATATCATTTAAATTCACCAACACCTCAAACACCATGAATTTTGCATGCCACGATAGTGTGGACGTATACAAATTCAAACATTTGTAAGAGGAGGGTTTTACCCATTAATTATCTTGTCAATAAGTCTTTATGACAAATAAAATTACCTCAAACACCGTGAATTTTGTATGCCACGATAGTGTGGACATATACAAAACCAAACATTTGTTAGAGGGGTTTTTCCCATTAATTTTATTTCCTTGTCAAACTGACAAATAAAATTACCTTATACACCGTGAATTTTGTATGCCACGATAGTGTGGACGTATACAAAATCTCAGCATTTGTATGAGGGGGTTTTAATTTTATTATCATGTCATCCTATCTTTATGACAAATTAATAATTGGTTTTCTTCGGTCACACAAATAATAGCAGTGACTCCGATGGGGAGGATACTATTAGATGTGCCTAAGTGTATACCATTACTTGACACTTAGTCCATTAATAAGATTATGCCCCTTCCGATGGGGAAGATCACACGCTCTTAATTAATTTCTTATAGTCATCCAAAATGGAAGTTTGATCTAGTGATCCAAAAACAAACTCATCCGATATGGAGGAAGGCACTGAGAGCCAACGCGCAAGTTTGTTTGCATCCCTTACAAACCAGTAATGGAGACCATGGAATTTATTTAAAATCCCTCTCCCACTTAGTTATTTAAAGTGAGGAATTTTGACTATGCTAGCCTACTTAACATGCATACTAACAAGCACACACAGCACAACATAAAAATAAATAAATAGAAAAACTAATTTCAACTAGTATGGCTTTTATCTATTGTTGTCCTCCGTGTGTTGTCATCCCTAGCTGCTGCCATTTTTGGGCACCGCCATCGGGTCTAGTTATCACATCCATCTTGCTCCTTGTTTCGCTGCGCCTCTGGTCCTCAAAAGGTTCCACGCCTTGCAAGATTCGATTCGCGACATAAATAGAATTTTACATTTTTCGATCCTATATTCCTCGAAGGAATGTACATGTATCTAGATAAAAAATAAAATCCTAATAAAACTAAATACAGCTCCTGCTGTATTTTATAATACAATCATGCACACACAATAAAATACCCTTGACATGTCCAAGGGTCCAATCACACACACAATATCTATAAGCCATAATAGTTGGATCCTGCATCCACAAAGTTAGCACATCCTACTATTATTCTGCCTAAATTATGTATGACACGTGCATAATTAAACTAATACCAAATACACAGAGGCAAAACCCTTAGCTTTGATACCAATTGTTGATTGCTACTCGGAAAGGCTAACGATTCCACTGTACAAAAATTTTGTACAAAGGTCTGAACCTTTTTCCTAGCTACCATGTGTTCTTTTAAATTAAACTTGGATCGCCTGCGGAACTTAACATGTTTGATCCTAAGTTTAACTTATTTGTTCTTCTAGATTTAGACTTGGATCTCCTGCAGAACTTAACACATTCGATCCAAATCACCTAGGTCACGAAGACAATTAAATATCTATTTCCAAAATCGGCTTCCAGTACTAAATGGCGAGGCACTTGGCCTTCTTGGATATGGGAACAACCACCACCGACTAGATAAAGCCTTTTAAGGAAATTAAATATTTAACCTTCCCATAGTAACCCTAGGTTAACCACTAAGAGCAATCAAATCACAGGGAAAACAAAAAACAAAAGAACACAACTTCAAAAACTAATTCGAAAAACTAGAATCGCATGCCACTTGTATTTGGTATTTTTACAAAGAAACAAAACTAACATGATGCGGAAAACAATTATTGGTTATACCTTTCTTTTAAGATAATGACCTCTTGATCTTCTACCATATTCCTCTTCTAATCTCGAACGTTGTGTGGGCAATGATCTTCCAAGACGAGAACCACCTAGCACCTTCTTCTTCTTCCTTCCAGTTTCGGCCAAGCACAAAACCTCCTAAGGATGAAAATCTTTTCCACCAACCAAGCTCCAAGGGATGCAAGCTTCCTCTTCTTCTTCTCCAAGCTAGGATCCGGCCACCACTTGATCTCCAAGAGGAAGAGGATGTTCGGCCACAAAGATGGAGAGAAGAGAAAAGGATGAGGCCGGCCACACCAAGGAAGAAATGAGGGAGAAATAGAATAGAGGTTATATCCATGAAGGCACCCAAACCCCCTCTTTTATAATTCTTAGCCTTGGCAAATATGGAAAATTTAATAAAACCTTCCTTAATTCTTTTACCATTGAAAAGGAAAATTTTAATTAATTAAAATTAAAATCCTTTTCTTAATGCATATGGTCGGCCACATCAAAACAAGCAAACAAGGAAATTTTTCGCTAGAAAAATTAAAGCTTCCTAATTTGCTTTCGGAAAAATTTTAAAATAAAATTTCTCTTTAATAATCCCTTCATGGTTGATGTTATAAAAGGAAATTTCTATAATTTTAAAATTTATCTTTTCAACATGTGGATGATTTATAAATAAGGAAAGTTTTAATCAAAATAAAAATCAACCTTTTAATCTACAAATAAGGAAAGAGATTTAACTCTTCTCTTAATCTTTTGTAGAATCTTATAAAAGGAAATATTTTAATTTTTAAACTCTTTTTTAAATCATGTATTTCACATAAGAAAAAAATTTAAAATTAAAATTCCTTTTCTAGTTTTAATGGCCGGCCACCCCTAGCTTGAACCCATGCTAGGGCCGGCCACAATCAAGCCCATCTAAACATGGTTTGGCCGACCCTTGCTTGGGCTCCAAGCAAGGCTTGGCCGACCCCTTTTAGATGGGTACGAAGGTGGGTATAGGTGGGTATAGTACTCTTTAATTAAGAGGCTACGATAGGGACTGAGAGGAGGAATTGGTTTTGGTCTCCCGATAAAACTAAGCATCCCGTGTTCGTCCCGAACACACAACTTAATTTTATCAATAATAATTCATTCCACTAAAGAACTATTATTGAAATACCGCACCAATCCCAAATTACATTTTGCGCTCCTTCTTATTATGAGTGTGTTAGTCTCCCTGTGTTTAAGATAATGAATGCCCACTAATTAAATGAGTTACTGACAACTCACTTAATTAATATCTTAGTCCAAGAGTAGTACCACTCAACCTTATCATCATGTCGGACTAAGTCCACCTGCAAGGTTTAACATGACAATCCTTATGAGCTCCTCTTGTGGACATTCTCAACCTAGATTACTAGGACACAGTTTCCATCTATAATTAACAACACACACTATAAGTGATATCATTTCCCAACTTATCGGGCTTATTGATTTATCGAACTAAATCTCACCCATTGATAAATTAAAGAAATAAATATCAAATATATGTGCTTGTTATTATATTAGGGTTAAGAGTACACACTTCTATAATAACTGAGGTCTTTGTCATTTATAAAGTCAGTATAAAAAGAAATGACCTCTAATGGTCCTACTCAATACACTTTAAGTGTACTAGTGTAATTATATAGTTAAGATAAACTAATACCTAATTACACTGCGACCTTCCAATGGTTTGTTACTTTCCATCTTGGTCGTGCGCTACTGTTTATAATTTATAAGGTACTGATAACATGATCCTCTGTGTGTGACACCGCACACCATGTTATCTACAATATAAATTAATTGAACAACTACATTTATCATAAATGTAGACATTTGACCAATGTGATTCTTATTTCTAGATAAATGTTTATGTAGGACCGTTGGGCCGGCTAGAGGGGTTGGTAAATAACCTGTCAATTAAAAATAGACAACCCTTCCTCGAACGATTAAGCTAACACTTGTAAAATGAATTAAGCAGATAAATAAAAGCATAAAAGAAAAAACGAGGCACCAGATGTTTACTTGGTTACAACTAAGGAGGTTGTTAATCCAAGGAAGATTAAGCTCAAAAACTCCTTCAGGTGGAGAAGCCTCTTACAGCGTTTAGGCACAGAAAACAGAAGCTTAACTACAACTAAATCATACAAGTGTTTGGAAATAGAATGATCGTGATTGTTAAAAAGCTTCTGGACCAAAGCTATATTTATAGCCTTGGTCGGGGTGCCTGGAAGGGTTCCGGGCGCCCTGGGGGGGATAAAATTTATCCCCCAACGGTTAGACCGAGTCAAAGCTCGATCCTGGGAAAAAGTCACTTCCGGGCGCCTCAGACAGTTCCGGGCGCCCCGGACAGGTCCGTGCTCTCTTCTCCGGTTCCCAGTTGACTTTTGGTCCGTGCTCTCTTCTTCGGTTCAGCTCGCCTCTGGTCCGGGTCTTTCTGCTCCGGCTCCGCTTGCTTGGGTGATCTCTGACATCCGGAATAGGGCTCACCCGAACCCATCTTCCGGTCTTCTCGAGCGTGCTTCCCTCCGGCTTCTCGTCCCTCGGAATTGCCGCGTGTCCCTTCTCGACCACCAGCGTACTCATCCGCAGACTTCGTCCCTCGGTCGCACCCCGTGCCGACCTTCGCGCTAGCTGCGTCTTTTGCTCCCCGAGCAATCTTCCGCTCCGGCTTTCGTACCTCGGAACCACCGCGCGCACTTCCTTCTCGTCTGTCGGTAAACTCTTCCGCAGCACCTCGTCCCTCGGACGCACCACGTGCCGTCCTTCTCGCTAGCTGCGTCTTCCGCTCGAGTACCTGTGCTCCTAAGCTCCTGCACACTTAGACACAAGGTTAGAAACAACGCAGGACCTAACTTAACTTGTTGATCACACCAAAACAACCTTTGGGTTCCAACAATCTCCCCCTTTTTGGTGTGATCAACCCAAGTTAAGCTAGGGTCAAAAATAGATATGAAATTAAACAATTTATTGCAATAACATGCAACATGATAGAAAAAATTAAATTTCAAACATTCCAAATTTTAATTTTCAATTTTCTACCTCCCCCTAGACTTATGCTTTCCTTCTCCCCCTTTATCACAATAAAAATGGGGAACAACTAAAATCTAAGGGTTGACATTAAAAAAAATTTGAAAATATATTTCAATAATTTTCAGGGAAATATTTCTAAGTCAAGACAAATTTCTAAGTCAAGAAATAACCTTTTTTTCTAAAAAAAATTTCAAGTATTCGTCATCAATAATTAAAAACTTTCTAAGCCGAAAAATTTATGTATGAAAATTTTAAGAGAATTGATAACATTAAAAGAAATTTTCTATGCATTTATTTATTTATATATTCTAATGCTTTTATCAGAATATTTTAAATTTCCATTTTAATTTATCATAATTTCTTAACTTTGAAGCAAGAAATTTTGAGCATGTAGAAATTTGTGCAAATTGTAACATGTCATTTTGAATTCCTAATTTGCAAAGATATTTCGATAATATAAACTTGATAAAGTTTTTCAACAATACTTCCGATTTGCAAACTTCGTTCGACAAAATATTTTGTAATTTGCAAAAGTATTTTGACAACATAAATTTGCAACAATCTGTGGATAATAGATTTACTACTCCGAAAAACTCTTTCGATAATATCTCTAATTTGCAATCTTTGTTTTAAAAAATGTTTCGTATTTTGCAAGATTCTTTTGTCAAACCATTTTGCGATTCGAAAAACTCTTTCAACGAGATAATTTGTACTTCGGAAAAAGTTTTAGATCCGGAAAAAGTTTTCAATAAATTACTTTGTGATTTGCAAGAATCTTTCGTCAAAACACTTTGTAATTCGAACAAATTTTTAGATCCAGAAAATGTTTTCGTTAATATTTCTAAGTTGCATAATTCTTTCGTAAAAATATTTTGTAATTTGCAACAATTATTCGACTGAAGATTTTCTAATCCGAAAAGTTCTTTCGATAATTGAAATTTTGGTTCGCAAAAATCTTCAGGTAATTTGATTAATTGAACCAGTTGTTCAGAGGGTAGAGGTCATACCTTACTTATCTCGTTAGTCGTTGGTTCTCCCCCTGTTGAATTAATTTCTTCTGAAGATTCTCCCCCTTCATCGATCTCGGGATGTACTTCGGCTGTTGGGGTTGTCTTGGTAATTTCTTCCGTCTCAGATTCTTCTGATGACGGCTCGATGTCTATTGAGGAGACGACTTCAACCGGTTCTTCATATAGCATTAAGAACTTTTCCCAAAGTTCTTTCGCGCTTTTGTACTCTCCGACTCTGTCGAAATCTTTAGTTGGTATTGCGCTTAGAATGTGAAACTCTGCCCGAGCATTCGCCATGGACTCTTCATGTTGCTTCTCGTTCCAGAGGCGTATGCCGTTTTCTCTCCGTTCGTGTCTTTCGGTGCTTCATAACCTGTTTTCATTATTAGAGAAATACCAATATCAGAGTTAAGAAATACCTTCATTTGTTGCTTCCATGAAAAAAGCTCCCCCTCGAATGCTGGTGGGTAGTCGCTAGCTCCGGCCATTGTTGCTTCAGACGGCGGTTAGTCCTTCTGAGGCGTCTCGGCTCTGATACCACTTGTAGGACCGTTGGGCCGGCTAGAGGGGTTGGTAAATAACCTGTCAAATAAAAACAGACAACCCTTCCTCGAACGATTAAGCTAACACTTGTAAAATGAATTAAGCAGATAAATAAAAGCATAAAAGAAAAATGAGGCACTAGATGTTTACTTGGTTACAACCAAGGAGGTTGTTAATCCAAGGAAGATTAAGCTCAAAAACTCCTTCAGGCGGAGAAGCCTCTTACAGCGTTTAGGCACAGAAAACAGAAGCTTAACTACAACTAAATCATACAAGTGTTTGGAAATAGAATGATCGTGATTGTTGAAAAGCATCTGGACCAAGGCTATATTTATAGCCTTGGTCGGGGCGCCTGGAAGGGTTCCGTGCGTCCTGGGGGGGATAAAATTTATCCCCCAACGGTTGGATCGAGTCAAAGCTCGATCCTGGGAAAAAGTCACTTCCGGGCGCCTCAGACAGTTCCGGGCGCCCCGGAGCCAAAAGTCAACCCAGTTGACTTTTGGTCCGTGCTCTCTTCTCCGGTTCAGCTCGCCTCTGGTCCGGGTCTTTCTGCTCCGGCTCCGCTTGCTTGGGTGATCTCTGACATCCGGAATAGGGCTCACCCGAACCCATCTTCCGGTCTTCTCGAGCGTGCTTCCCTCCGGCTTCTCGTCCCTCGGAATTGCCGCGTGTCCCTTCTCGTCCACCAGCGTACTCATCCGTAGACTTCGTCCCTCGGTCGCACCCCGTGCCGACCTTCGCGCTAGCTGCGTCTCTTGCTCCCCGAGCAATCTTCCGCTCTGGCTTTCGTACCTCGGAACCACCGCGCGCACTTCCTTCTCATCCGCCGGTGTACTCTTCCGCAGCACCTCGTCCCTCGGACTCACCGCGTGCCGTCCTTCTCGCTAGCTGCGTCTTCCGCTCGAGTACCTGTGCTCCTAAGCTCCTGCACACTTAGACACAAGGTTAGAAACAACGCAGGACCTAACTTAATTTGTTGATCACACCAAAACAACCTTGGGGTTCCAACAGTTTATACCAAAAGCTAGGCTTTTAGTATACATCCTAACATCTGATACAATCATGTACTCCTCTAAACAAACAAATCCCTAATCAACCAAACCTCAACAGGAAAAAAAATCAAATCTCATCCCATATCAACTAATTAATCAATTCCAAATTTGATACCAATCCAAAACTATCCAAGTATAAATTAACCAACTCAACACAACCTAATCAAACTCCACAATCAATTAGATTAAATAGTTCTAGCTATTCCACTCCTACAGAGAATTTATTTCAAGTATAAATTAATCTAAAACTCACCAAATTCCAAACTGATCACTAAAAGCTCACAGGTCGAAGGGATTCATTGCCGAATTAGGATGACCGAACCTATGGATTGCCGATGGACAATGCTTCTTGAAACTATAAAGACCGACAAACAACAAATGACAACTCCTAAACAAAAATGGAAATTAGATCACTACAAAGATCACTACTAATCTGATACTAAGTATCCTTACCCCAAATACCGCTTGCTCTCCTTCTCTGTCAGTGAGTTATGATGATTGGCAGGGGCGGATCTAGGCGAGGGCTGGAGGGGGCTGGAGGGGGCTGAAGCCCTCGCCAAGATTTGCCGGAGAAAGAGCTATAGTGGAGTCCGGGATGAGAAGTTCGGTGTCCGGTGTTACTATGAGAAGCTCGGCGTCGCCACTGGACAAAAACGAAGCAGCGAACTTCTAGATTTTTTCTTTTTAAGTTTTTAAAATAAAATTAAATCTCCGCGTCAGTCACCAAGATTTGCTGTCAAAACTCTGCGTCGCCACTAGACAAAAACGAAGCAGCAAAGCTCACTAGACATAAAGTCAAAAAACGCAGCAAGGTTTTCAATTTTTTTTTTTTTTTAAATAAAATTTAAAGGCCTTTGCAGCCCAAGCCCATTGCCCAATAGGTCATCACTCATCTGTATTGTTTTTTTTTCTTCGTCAATTGCGCTCTCTCCCTCGCGATCGCGACTCCGCCTAAACAGTCGGCACTTCGTTCTGCAGTTCGCCGTTCGTGTTCAATCATCCGTTGTTCGTCGGTCCACCACCCACCAGGCCGACGCCCGACGGTCCGCCGCCCGCTGGTCCGCCACGGCGCCGCCCGCTTGTCCGCCGCAGCGCCGCTCGCTGACTGCAGCAACCACCCAGGTCTGCGGTCCTCTGCCTCCCTCTCTAGTTTGTTCTCTACTTTTATTTTGTTTTCTTGTGTTGATTCCACTATCTGCCGGTCCACCACCGACCAATCTACCGCCCCCTGGTCTGCCGCCCATTGTAACGACCCAATTTTCCCTATTTCAAGTTCTAAATGTCCTTAAAAATATTTGGAAATGCTTTTAAAATATTTTAGAGATTTTTAGGAATTTTTAGAGTATTTTTATGCAATTTTTGGAGGTCGTTTGATATTTTTACTAAACGAAAGAAGTTTTGACAAAAAAATGTCCAAGCCGAGGTTCGAACCAACAACCTCGGCCGAACCCGAGCCTTAACCGAATGCAGCCAACCAAGTGTTCCACGGGAGCTTTGTTAATCAAGTAGGGAACAAAATATATATAAGCCATAGTTGGAACCGAAATAACCCTAAGTATAAAGATTTAATTTCTTTCTCCCAAAACCTATTCTCTTCCTCTCCTTTTCTCTCCCGACGGCGCAGCTCTTCACGGGCGAAAACGCAGCGAGCATCTAGGCATCTCCGGCGCCCGGCGAGGGGTTTTTCCGAGAGCCTCTCACACCTTCGAGACTGTCTCACTATGGAAAACAAGTAGATAGGAAGAGGCTTCCGAGATTTGAAGCTTCACCCGAACCCTAGATCTCTTTCTCTTTCGGTTGTAAGTCCAAGAATGCATTGTAAGTACTACTCACCTGTGGTAGGAGTTGCTCCGAACTTTCGATTTTCATTTCCTTGCTTTCAGATTTTTCTGTGGCGAGTAGAACTATATGCTAAGTCTTTTCTTTACAGGTTCTGTTTATCTAGCCGAATTGCTAAGGTTAAGTTTGCTATGCCGAATTTAATGTGCTGGGGATATAGTTTCTCTTGTTTGGGTCATGTGTGCAAAAATTTAGGGATTAAGGGAAACGTCCGAGATTTGTTTTCTTCCTGTTATCTGTGTCGTAGCATTCTATAGCATGCTTAGAGAATTCTATATGAGATCCGCTTACTTCTTTTTAATGTGGCAGTAGCTTACTTTAAGAATTGATTTATGGAAGTTTAAGAGTAATTCCCAAGTGTTCGGTTGAAATTTTAGAGCTGTGCTTGCTTACTTCATGTAGAATGAATTATGAACGGATTTGGAAGTTGGTAACCCATTTCTTTTGAGGCGTTTTGTTGGTTGCAGCAGAATTCGGATTTGATGCTTCATCTTTGGTTGCTAAGGCTCTCCAAATTGTGCTAGCATAAATTAGATAATTTGTAGCAGAACCAACAGCCCTCCTTGAGCTTACTGTTTAGACCTTCCTGTGCTAACTCAATAAGGTCGATAAGTCCTAATTTCTAGCATTTCAATTCTGAGTTCCTTGTTTTCCTTGGTTAGCATGAACAACCTTGTTATAACAATTCGGAGTTAGCATATTTTGCTACCTTATCTAGCATTCCAGTGTTTGGTTTCTTTGCATTTCAGTTGCTTAGTTTCCTTTGCATTTCAACATGCAATTCAGTTTCAGAATTTCACAGCTTTTTTTTAAGCAGGAAAGTTTCTTAAATAAGCATGAGTAGTTCCTTATCCAAGAACATCCCTTTATTTAGTTAGAATGGATTTAGCATTATCCTTGCTACTCAAAAAGGCAAGAACAACCTTTATTTAAAGCATGTAGTGTTAGTTTCTTGGTTTTCTTGGACATGAACAGATTCTTTCTAAGTATTGCAGATTTAGATATTTCCCTACTATGCATCCTAGGTTGTTTTGATTTCCCTGTTAGTTCGACAGGTATAACCAGCCGACCCTTTGGCTGTGCAACATCGATTCCTTTGTTTTGTTCTCATTTACCTTTAGCTAAGCATGGTTTGTGTTCATTTTTCCTTAGCTGAGCATGAGCAGTTCTCTTAGATTTATGTCTATTGTAGCATGCTTAGAGAGTTCATATTTGCTTTCCTTTGATTTATATTTATTGTCGCATGCTTAGAGAGTTCAGATTTACTTTCCTTTGATTTATGTTTATTGTAGCATGCTTAGAGAGTTCATATTTGCTTTCCTTTTATTTATGTTTATTGTAACATGCTTAGAGAGTGCAGATTTGCTTTCCTTTAATTTATGTTCATTGTTGCATGCTTAAAGAAGTCAGATTTGCTTTCCTTTGATTTATTCTGTTGATACATGCTTAAAGAATCCTGTTGCTCTATAAAAACACTAGGATCTGCTTGTAGGTATAAAAGATAAGAGTTCTATTAAAATTTTTTATTGGGAATTATCAGAAGTTATGAGTAGAGAAATGACCAAGGTCTAGTTAGAAAACATAACAAGAAATTTAAAGTAAGAGGCTAGTACCCGACTTCCAAGGTTGTCGTAAAACAAAACCAGGTGACCAATTCCAAGGTCTTGGCCCTAGTAAGACCAAGGTCTTTACCCTCATAGGTCTGGATGCTCGCTACCTCAGTCTCTATTAGAGAGCGCGCATTTGGTACTAAGCCTGGGCCCAAGAAAGAGAAGAAGAAAGTTAAATAATAATTTCAAGTATAAGACTTTAAGTAAATGAAACAAATATCACCTATGTTTAGAACTAGCAAAGTTTAGCTCTTTTAATTCTAAGCATACCGTATAAGTTTTCATTTGCTTTCCTTATGAGTTTATTGAGCATGATTAGCTTTATTTCCAGCATGTAGATTTATTCTTGTATATCATGAGTATACAGATTGTTTTAGTGTTTTGCTATTAGATGAGCATGTGTAGCTTTTCTTTTTAGCATTTCAGTTTTTGCATCCTTTGTATTTTATGCACTTTCAAGTTTTTGTGAGATAGTTTAGTACTTACTAAGCGTTTCGCTTATAGATTTATTTTTCCTCCTACCGCAGATAAAGGAAAAGCTAAAGTATAAAGAGGAAGGCGACAAGGAGGATGCGTGATGAGGGGTGTGTGATGCCAGGATTATGGAGAGATCTGGGAAGTTTTGAGTTTTCATGTTTAGTGGATATGAAATAGTTGAGTTGTACTTTGTGGTTTGTGTCATTTGAGATTGTATTTTTATTCCTTGTTTTATTGAGTTTATTCGTGTCTTAGATTGCATGTTGTGATGAGTTTCTGTGTAATAAGTAGTTATTTTAGTGTTTGACACTTATTAAACTGCATGAGTGTTTGATACATGTTCCAGCCGCCTGTGGCTGAAGTATATATTTATGTTTCTCAATTTATGGTCACCGGTGCAGGGGAGACTCTGCCGAAATTTTTCGGTAGAGACTCTTCATGGTTTCGATCATACCGGTTAAGTAGAGTAATAGATAAGTAACGGTCGTCCTTAGAGAGTAGTAGTATAGATAAGAAGGGTGGTCGTTACAGTTGGTATCAGAGCGAGGTTCCCATTCTCCAGCATCACACACACATCAGCATCAGCCTTGCCATCTTCAAGTAAGAAAGTATTTAAGTTTTTCCTTTTATGCTTTCTTTATTATTTGTAGTAGAGAGTAATTGCTTATATGTATGCACTTTAGTAAGATAGAAGTTTGGTTTTCTTTATTTATACATATGTTTGTTTAGAAATGATAGAGAAGATACCAAGTCTTTTTCTTTGCATAATTAGATGTCAAGGAAAGGACGTCCTTGTACTATTCGTACGGAGAACCAAGATTAGGAGAATGAAGAGCTTAGATCAACTGAGGCCAATCTCTCTGAAGTTGTTGCCCAATTCCTGAGACAAGTAGTAGAGCAGCAACAAGTGATTGCCAATCTGATGGCCAATTAGCAGCCAGTTCCTCCCACTTCTCCAACCATCAGTGTGGAGACTCCAGTGGTGACTGAAGTTCCACCAGCCGCCTTGGAAGTCGCCACAACACCTAGAAGATAAGAAGCATACCTGATGCAGTGGCTGAAGCTGAAGCAAGAAAGTTTGTCAGGCACGACTGAGCCCTGGGATGCTCAGGCTTGGTTCAAGACACTGGAGAGCACCATGGAGCTTCTTGACTGGCCAGAAATCGAGAAGGTCAAGTGTGCCTCTTTCTTCCTATCAGGAAATGCTCGTATGTGGTGCGAGAGAGAGAGTTAAGAGTTAAGAGCAAGAGAGTAGTCAATCAGTTGAGTTGGACTGACTCCGAGATAGAGTTTCACGAAGAATTCTTCCACCAACGGATCACCAATAAACATTATGAAGAGTTTATAGAATTCAGAAGGTGAACCATCCTTTGAGCCCATAGGAGTGCCGAAGAGGAAGACCCAGAAATTCCTCTCCTCCCTAACGGCTCACCAGATGTTAGCTAAAGGATGTACTGGTTTTCTTGCGTACATTGTGAATGCAGAAGAACAAGAAAGACCCAAGCAGGAAGATGTTCGGGTAGTCTACGAGTATCTAGAGGTATATCCAGAAGATCTACCTGGACTACCTCCTAACAGAGAAGTGGAGTTTGAAATTGAATTGGTTCCTGGTACTGGTCCAATTTCAAAAACTCCGTACTGAATGTTTCCAGCAGAGCTGAAAGAGTTACAAGAGCAACTTCAGGAGCTACTTGACAAAGGCTTCATCCGCCCTAGTCACTCACCTTGGGGAGCTCCTGTGTTGTTTGTCAAGAAGAAGGACGGATCTATGCGGATGTGCATGGATTATAGAGCTCTGAATCAAGTGACAATCAAGAACAAGTACCCCCTTCCCAGGATCAACGACTCATTTGATCAGTTGAGAGGGGCAACAGTATTCTTAAAGATAGACCTGCACTCTGGGTACCATCAGCTGAAAGTGAAAGAAAGGGATATACCCAGAACGGCTTTCAGGACCAGATACGGACACTACAAGTTTGTAGTCATGCCTTTTGGTGTGACTAATGCACCAGCGGTCTTCATGGACTTAATGAACAGAGTGTTCAAAGAATACCTTGACAAATTTGTCATCGTATTCATCGATGACATTCTAGTCTATTCAAGAACCCCAGAGGAGCATGACACGCACTTGAGGATAGTATTGCAGACCCTTCAGCAAAAGCAGCTGTATGCTAAATTCTCAAAGTGCGAATTCTGGTTAGATGATGTGGCGTTTCTAGGTCACATAATTTCTAAAGAAGGTATTCAAGTGAATCCAGCCAAAATAGAAGCGGTCAACAATTGGAGTAGACCCATGAATTCCAGAGAGATCAGAAGTTTCTTTGGTTTAGCTAGGTACTACAAGAAATTTGTGGAGGATTTTTCCAGGATAGCTTCTCCACTAACAGCCTTAACCAGGAAGAACAAGAAGTTTGAATGGTCAGACAAATGTGAGCAGAGTTTCGAAGAGCTAAAGAAGAGACTGACCAGTGCCCCCATCCTGATAGTTCCAACTAGTGACAAGAGTTTTGGCATCTACAGTGATGCCTCCATGATGGGTCTAGGAGATGTTCTCATGCAAGAAGGAAAAGTTATAGCTTATGCTTCCAAACAACTCAAGGATTATGAGAAGAATTACCCCACTCATGATCTTGAGCTGGCAACTGTGG
The DNA here is from genome assembly GCF_018446385.1 of Zingiber officinale. Taxonomy (NCBI): domain Eukaryota; kingdom Viridiplantae; phylum Streptophyta; class Magnoliopsida; order Zingiberales; family Zingiberaceae; genus Zingiber; species Zingiber officinale. Next base: position 46,701,915 of record NC_056006.1, read on the forward strand.
TCTTTGCACTGAAACTCTGGCGACACTACTTGTATGGAGTCCAGTGCAGAATCTTCACAGACCATCATAGTTTAAAGTATTTCTTCACCTAGAAAGACTTAAACAGCGCAGGTGCTAGAGTTGGTCAAGGACTATGACTGTGAAATTCTCTACCACCCAGGCAAAGCTAACAAAGTGGCAGATGCACTAAGCAGAAAATCCAGTGCATCCCTGACGTCTTTGTCATTATTAGCCCTGCCACTGCATAAGGAGTTGTCAGATTTCGGACTTGAAGTTATTTATGGGAAACTCTCAGCATTGACCTTAGAGTCAACCCTGCTTGAGGACATACAGAGAAAGTAAAGAGAAGATCCGGATATCCAGAAGATCAAGCAAGGGATGCAAAAAGAAGAAGATACAGAGTTTCGAGTATCAAACAGTGGAGTTCTTTATCAGGAGAACCGTCTTTGTGTTCCCAATGATGAGGAATTAAGGAGGAAGATTCTAGAAGAAGCTCATAGTACACCTTACTCCATGCATCTTGGTTCTACCAAGATGTACCAGGACGTGAAACAGAGGTTCTGGTGGTCTGGACTCAGAAGAGATGTAGCTAAATTTGTCAGTACCTGCCTGACATGTCAGGAGGTCAAAGAAGAACACCAGAGACCAGGAGGAGTTCTACAACCTCTTCCAATACCAGAGTGGAAGTGGAAAGACATATCCATTGACTTCATAACAGGTCTTCCAAGAACTACAAATGGATATGACACTATATGGGTAGTAGTGGACAGATTGACTAAGTCTGCTCATTTTCTAGCCATCAAGGTGTCCCACTCTATAGAGCAGTTGGCACAACTGTACATCAAGGAAGTGATCAGACTTCATGGAGTTCCTAAATCTATTGTTTCTGATAGAGATGGGCGCTTCACCTCTCACTTTTGGGAGTGTGTTCAAACTGCACTAGGCACCAAACTCAAGTTCAGCATAGCCTTCCATCCTCAGACTGATGGACAGACAGAGCGAGTAAATCAGATCTTAGAAGATATGCTCAGGGCTTGTGCACTAGATTTTAAGGGAAGTTGGTGCAAGTATCTGTGCTTAGCCGAATTTGCCTACAACAACAGCTATCAGGCCACCATTAAGATGGCACCATACGAGGTGTTGTATGGCAGGAAGTACAGATCACCTGTTTGCTGGCAAGAAGTAGGTGAGAGAAAAGAAATGGAAGTAGAGTTGGGCATCCAAACAGAGATGATAGAAGAAACCACTCAAGCTATCCAGAAGATCAGACAGAGGATTAAGACTACCCAGAGTAGACAGAAGAGTTATGCTGACACACGCCGTAGACCACTTGAATTCTAAGTAGGAGATCCAGTCTTTCTCAAGGTCGCTCCTATGAAGGGAGTGATGAGATTTGGCAAGAAGGGCAAATTAAGTCCTCGCTACGTAGGACCTTACCTGATCATAGAGAGGATTGGGAAAGTAGCTTACAAGCTCGACTTACCACAAGACATGTCAGCAATACATAATGTATTTCATGTCTCCATGCTGAAGAAGTGTCTTCATGACCCTAGCCAAGTGATTGAACCTCAGTCAGTGCAGATTCAAGAGAATCTTAGCAATGAGAGCAGACCTACACAGATAGTGGATAGAGAAGTTAAGAGACTAAGAAATAAAGAAGTACCACAAGTGAAGGTCATCTGGCAGAACCAAAAGCACGAGGAAGTCACTTGGGAACGTGAGGACAGGTATGAGACAGAAATATCCAGAACTATTCAAAGTTCGAGGACGAACTTTTTATAAGGTATGGGGGATTGTAATAACCCAATTTTCCCTATTTCAAGTTCTAAATGTCCTTAAAAATATTTGGAAATGTTTTTAAAATATTCTAGAGATTTTTAGGAATTTTCAGAGTATTTTTATGCAATTTTTGGAGGTCGTTTGGTATTTTTACTAAACGAAAGAAGTTTTGACAAAAAAATGTCTAAGCTGAGGTTCGAACCAACAACCTCGGACGAACCCAAGCCTTAACCGAATGCAGCCAACCAAGTGTTCCACGGGAGCTTTGTTAATGAAGTAGGTTACAAAATATATATAAGCTATAGTTGGAACTGAAATAACCCTAAGTATAGAGATTTAATTTCTTTCTCCCGAAACCTATTCTCTTCCTCTCCTTTTCTCTCCCGATGGCGCAGCTCTTCACGGGCGAAAACGCAGTGAGCATCTAGGCGTCTCCGGTGGTCGGCAAGGGGTTTTTCCGAGAGCCTCTCACACCTTCAAGACTGTCTCACTAAGGAAAACAAGTAGATAGGAAGAGGCCGCCGAGATTTGAAGCTTCACCCGAAACCTAGATCTCTTTCTCTTTCTGTTGTAAGTCCAAGAAAGCATTGTGAGTACTACTCACCTGTGGTAGGAGTTGCTCCGAACTTTCGGTTTTCATTTCCTTGCTTTCGGATTTTTCTGAGCCGAGTAGAACAATATGCTAGGGCTTTTCTTTCTAGGTTCTGTTTATCTAGCCGAATTGCTAAGGTTAGGTTTGCTATGCCAAATTTAATGTGCTAGGGATATAGTTTCTCTTGTTTGGGTCATGTGTGCAGAAATTTAGGGATTAAGGGAAACGGCCAAGATTTGTTTTCTTCTTGTTATCTCTGCCGTAGCATTCTATAGCATGCTTAGAGAATTATTCTATATGAGATTTGCTTACTTCTTTTTAATGTGGCAGTAGCTTACTTTAAGAATTGATTTATGGAAGTTTAAGAGTAATTCCCAAGTGTTCGGTTGAAATTTTAGAGCTGTGCTTGCTTACTTCATGTAGAATGAATTATGAACGGATTTGGATGTTGGTAACCCATTTCTTTTGAGGCGTTTTGTTGGTTGTAGCCGAATTCAGATTTGATGCTTCATCTTTGGTTGCTAAGGCTCTCCAAATTGTGCTAGCATAAATTAGATAATTTGTAGCAGAACCAACAGCCCTCCTTGAGCTTACTGTTTAGACCTTCCTGTGCTAACTCAATAAGGCCGATCAGTCCTAATTTCCAGCATTTCAGTTCTGAGTTCCTTGTTTTCCTTGGTTAGCATGAAGAGCCTTGTTATAACAATTCAGAGTAAGCTTATTTTGCTACCTTATCTAGCATTCCAGTGTTTGGTTTCTTTGCATTTCAGTTGCTTAGTTTCCTTTGCATTTCAACATGCAATTCAGTTTCAGAATTTCACAGCTTTGTTTTAAGCAGGAAAGTTTCTTAAATAAGCATGAGTAGGTCTTTATCCAAGAACAACCCTTTATTTAGTTAGAATGGATTTAGCAATTTCCTTGCTACTCAAAAAGGCAAGGACAACCTTTATTTAAAGCATGTAGTGTTAGTTTCTTGGTTTTCTTGGACATGAACAGATTCTTTCTAAGTATTGCAGATTTAGATATTTCCCTACTATGCATCCTAGGTTGTTTTGATTTCCCTGTTAGTTCGACAGGTATAACCAGCCGACCCTTTGGCTGTGCAACATCGATTCCTTTGTTTTGTTCTCATTTACCTTTAGCTGAGCATGGTTTGTGTTCATTTTTCCTTAGCTGAGCATAAGCAGTTCTCTTAGATTTATGTCTATTGTAGCATGCTTAGAGAGTTCAGATTTGCTTTCCTTTGATTTATGTTTATTGTAGCACTCTTAGAGAGTTCAGATTTGCTTTCCTTTGATTTATGTTTATTGTAGCATGCTTAGAGAGTTCAGATTTGTTTTCCATTGATTTATGTTTATTGTAGAATGCTTAGAGAGTGCAGATTTGCTTTCCTTTAATTTATGTTTATTGTTGCATGCTTAAAGAAGTCAGATTTGCTTTCCTTTGATTTATTCTGTTGATACATGCTTAAAGAATCCTATTGCTCTATAAAAACTCTAGGATCTACTTGTAGGTCGAAAAGATAAGAGTTCTATTAAAAATTTTTATTGGGGATTATCAGAAGTTATGAGTAAAGAAAAGACCAAGGTCTAGTTAGAAAAGATAACAAGAAATTTAAAGTAAGAGGCTAGTACCCGACGTCCAAGGTTGTCGTTAAACAAACCCAGGTGACCAATTCCAAGGTCTTGGCCTTGGTAAGACCAAGGTCTTTACCCTCATAGGACTGGAGGCTCGCTACCTCAGTCTCTATTAGAGAGCGCGCATTTAGTACTAAGCCTGGGCCCAAGAAAGAGAAGAAGAAAGTTAAATATTAATTTCAATTATAAGGCTTTAATTAAATGAAACAAGTATCACCTATGTTTAGAACTAGCAAAGTTTAGCTCTTTTAATTCTAAGCATACCATATAAGTTTTCGTTTGCTTTCCTTATGAGTTTATTGAGCATGATTAGCTTTATTTCCAGCATGTAGATTTATTCTTGTATATCATGAGTATGCAGGTTGTTTTAGTGCTTTGCCATTAGATGAGCATGTGTAGCTTTTCTTTTTAGCATTTCAGTTTTAGCATCCTTTGTATTTTATGCACTTTCGAGTTTTTGTGAGATAGTTTAGTATTTCTAAGCGTTTCGCTTATAGATTTATTTTTCCTCCTACCGCAGATAAAGAAAAAGCTAAAGTATAAAGAGGAAGGCGACAAGGAGGATGCGTGATGAGGGGTGTGTGATGCCAGGACTATGGAGAGATCTGGGAAGTTTTGAGTTTTCATGTTTAGTGGATAAGAAATAGTTGAGTTGTACTTTGTGGTTTATGTCATTTGAGATTGTATTTTTGTTCCTTGTTTTATTGAGTTTATTTGTGTCTTAGATTGCATGCTGTGATGAGTCTCTGTGTAATAAGTAGTTATTTTAGTGTTTGATACATGTTCCAGCCGCCTATGGCTGAAGTATATATTTATGTATCTCAGTTTATGGTCACCGGTAAAGGGGAGACTCTGTCGAAATTTTTCAGTAGTGACTCGTCGTGGTTTCGATCATACCGGTTAAGTAGAGTAATAGATAAGTAACGGTCGTCCTTAGAGAGTAGTAGTATAGATAAGAAGGGTGGTCGTTACACCCATCGACTACAGCAGGCCAGCAGGCAGCAGCCGCCGCCTCAGCCTGCCAGCCGCCCACTAGGCACTAGGTTTGCCACCTGCCAACTCCTTTTTTTTTCTATACTTTTTTTTCCGTCGCCGACCAGTCCTGGGCTCGTCGGTCTGCCGCCCATTGATTGGATTGTGTGTGACTTTGTTCTCAAAATCTTTTCTATTTTAAATTGTTCTATTGACTACCATTACCAAATATGAAAATTATTATTATTTAGTGGCACAGTGCTGTTCGAGGTAAATAGTAAACTCATTGTGTTGTTTTCTCACTTGTTTTGTAGAGTCATTGTCTTATTGGGAAGCCCCTAGCCACTAGGCCACCATTGCTCAAGTCATTCACATAATTCAAGGTTAATTGTTTTTACCATTCTTATTTCTTTTTTTACTTTTTTTATTTCAATTAAAATTAGGGGGTTTAGGGTTTAAATTAATTGTGATCTGTGAATATTAATTTAATTACATCATATACATGACTTTATTTTTAATTATTTATTTATGTAGATTATGGAGAGGTTTTTTAAACCTAAACGTTTTCGTGAGGGTTCTTCCAATGATCCTAATACTAGTGAAGTTGTGGGAATTCAATCTCATGTGGAATTAGATTTAAATGATATTGTTAGTGATCCTGGATTACGAAAATCAATTGAAGAGTTTGATATTTCTATTCGAGATCAAGTCCGAAGAGAGTACTTAACTAGGGGGCCTTGCCAACCAATTGGGCATATGTATCCAAAAAGATCTTTTGGTAATCAAGAAAGGAGTTTCCAAGAAAGTTGGTATAAAATATATCCATGGTTAGAATATAGCATATCAAAAGATGCGGCGTTTTGCTTATGGTGTTATCTTTTTAAACCATCAAATAAAGGAGGTCGATATAAAGAGGATGCCTTTGTAAAAATGGGATTCATTAATTAGAAAAATGCTTTAGAAAGATTTAATTTGCATAATGGTGTCGTAGATAGTTGTCACAATCATGCTAGAGTACAGTTTGAATCTTTTCAAGATCAAAGACATAGTGTTTCAAATATATTATGAGCACATGGGCGAGACATAGAGGTTTCTTATCACACCCGTTTAACAGCAATGTTGGATGTTACGCGATTTCTTTTGAAGCAGGGACTATCTTTCCGTGGACATGATGAGTCTAGTAATTCTATAAATAGAGCAAACTTTCTTGAATTGCTTCAATGGTACAGTCAACGAAATGAGGAAGTTTCAAAGGTTGTTAATCAAAATGCTCCCGGAAACAATCAAATGATTTCTCCAGCAATTCAAAAAGACCTTACGCGTGCTTGTGCCTCTTAGACCACACTTTCCATAATCGAAGATATTGGAGACAATGTTTTCTCCTTAATGGTTGATGAATCTCGAGACATTTCAGTGAAGGAGCAAATTGGAGTTGTTTTGAGATATGGGAACAAAAGAGGATAGGTGATTGAACGATTCCTTGCAATTGTACATGTATCTGACACTAGCTCTCGTTCTTTGAAGGATGCTATTGATGCTTTATTTGTGAAACATGGATTATCATTATGTAGACTGAGAGGTCAAGGATAAGATGGAGCTTCAAATATGCGGGGTGAATTCAATGGGTTGAAATTGTTGGTGCAACCTTAGGTCAAGGTTGACCTGGGTGACCCAACTCGAGTTGACCTGACTCGAGGTATATTTTGATGTTTGACAAGAATAGAGAAGTTATATTTTGATGTTTGACAAGAATAGGAACTTGGGGGATTGTGGGTGCAACCTTTGGTCAAGGTTGACCTGGTTGACCCGACTTGAGTTGACCATATTCGGGAAAAGTCCAAGTATGGAGACTTGGCACGGAAAAGTCCAAGCAGGGAGCTTGGCACGGGAAAAGTCCAAGCAGGGAGCTTGGCACGGGGAAAAGTCCAAGTATGGAAGCTTGGCATGGGAGGTCGGAGAGGGCTCGGTAGCTCGTTCTCTGGACTGGATGGAGTCGGAGAGGGCTCGGTAGCTCGTTCTCCGGACTAGGTCCGGGAGGCCTCGGTAGCTCATTCTCCAGACTAGGTCCGAGAGGGCTCGGTAGCTCGTTCTCTGGACCAGACGAAGTCGGAGAGGGCTCGGTAGCTCGTTCTCTGGACCGGGCGTGGAAGTCGGAGAGGGCTCGGTAGCTCGTTCTCTGGACTAGGTCAGAGAGGGCTCGGTAGCTCGTTCTCTGGACCAGACGTGGAAGTCGGAGAGGGCTCGGTAGCTCGTTCTCCGGACTAGGTCAGAGAGGGCTCGGTAGCTCGTTCTCTAGATCAGGAAGGCTTTAGGGTTTAAGGCTGGGAAATTGGATCGGTCTGCTGACCGATCCAGTGATACTATGGGTATCTGGATCGGTCTGCTGACCGATCCAGTGATACTATGGGTATCTGGATCGGTCTGCTGACTGATCCAGTGATACACTGATTCTCACTGTGGGTCATCTGATCGGTCTGGTGACCGATCAGTAACCAAACAGATTGGGAGAAGGAATAGGAGGGATCGGTCTGTGGGCCGATTCACCTATGGCCTGATCGGTCCACAGACCGATCAGGGCTCTGCAACCAACTCTCTGTGAGAGTTGGGATCGGTCTGGGGACCGATCAGCTTAGGACCTGATCGGTCCCCTGACCGATCAGATCCGTCCTGGATCGATCAGGGTGGAGCCTGATCGGTCCAGGTCTAGCCGTTGAGTCACAACGGCTAGATTTCTGTTTCTGTGTCTTCTTCTTCGCAGGTTCATATAAATCAAGAGGTGGAGGGCCTCTAAAGTTGAGCTGACTTCTTCTTGCTCCTGCGATCTGAGCTTTGTTGAGCTCTCCACTGCTGAAGCTTCGTGTGAGCTTCCCTCGGCTGGACTCTAACTGATCAGTTGCTGCTGTTGTTCGCATTCGTGAAGTGGTTGCTTCATCACCAGTCGACGAGAAGGCAAGCAAACTAGTGTTTTTACATTCATATTGTTCTACACTTCTTGCTTTATCTTTGTACTCCGATGTTACTGTTGCAAGAGAGATTGTGGCGAGGTTTCTCCACCCAGAAGGAGTTTTTATTAGCCGGTTTTCCGGGGTCTCATCCACCGACGGATTGATAGGATTTGTCCATCTTACAGACACGCTGAGGAGTAGGAGTATCATCTCCGAACCTCGTTATATCGTCGCGTTTGAGGTTTGATATTCTACTGTTTCGTTTCTATCTTTTATTTCCGCTGCGCTAACTAAAATTGTAGTAAGAAACGTGAATTTGGGGTCGGCTATTCACACACCCCCTCTCTAGCAGCGTCCGAAGGTCCTAACAAGTGGTATTAGAGCGAGGTCGCTCTTCGTCGGATTAACACCCGGGGGAGCACGAGCTAGAGAATGGATCAACTTGGAGAAGACATCACGATTCCACCCTTCTACGATCGCGACGACTTCGCGTATTGGAAGGTATGAATGAAGTATTTTCTTATGACTAAACTAGTAAATTGGAATTGTGTACAAGTAGGTTTTATTCCTCCGGTGGATAAAGAAGGAGAACCTCTCGTGAAGAAGAAGTGGACGAAGGAACAAATCCACCAATCCATAATCAACGACGAGGTAACGAAAATCTTTAAATTTTCATTACCTAATGATATCTTGTGTAAGATAGGTGGATACAACAATGCCAAGGAGTTGTGGAACAACTTGGCTAAGTTCCATGAGGAGAGCTCCAATTCAAGTCATGAAGAGGAGTCAAGTGAGCCAAGTAGCTCACATCATGGAGGTATGGAATTAGAAGTTGAGAGCTACTCAACATCTAAGGAAGAAGAGGAGGACAGTTCTTCTTCAAGACTGGAGCAAGAAGAAGAAGCCTCTACCTCCGGAAGGGATGAAGGAGAGAGCTTATATCCATCCTCAACCCTAGGTAACTCAAGCAACTTAATTTAAAGTAAATTACATATGATGTGCTTTGAGTGTAGGGAATATAGGCATTACAAAAGTAAATGTCCAAAGAGGATTAGGAGGACTCCACCGGCACCAAAAGTCAAGGAAGCCGGAGTCCCGATACGCAAGGGCAAGGAGCACGTGGTGTGCTTCCAATGCAAGCAAAGGGGACATTATAGGAGTCAATGTCCAAGGGGGAGGCAACCTCACAAGGACAAGAGACCAAGCACATCTATGGGGGGAGCTAAGGCAAACCCTAAGGTATCCTTTAAGGCGCATTCTTGCAATTCTAATAAGACACATGCCAGTAGTTTTATTGCAATTGTCAATAATGATGAGCATGATAACCATAGAAACCGATACATGTGCTTAGGTGCCAAACATGTTAGCCTAGATAAGGACAATGCTAGAAATGCCAACCCTAGAGTTACTCATCTAAGGTTAAGGAAAACCTAGATAGGAATCCCAAAACAACTAGACATATGCCTAGGAATACCTCAAAGAAAAATGGAAAATTAAAGCTTGAGGTATTAAAGAAGGAAAATCAAGTCTTGAGGTCAAGACTTGACACTTTAGAAAAGGCTCTTAAGAATTTAGAGAAGTCAACTCTAGGGTCTAAGGGTCAAAACTCAAAGCCCAAAGACATGAGAGGTTTGGGTCACAAACCTAAGTCTCAAGTGGTCAAGCCCGCTTATCATAATGTTCCATTCGATTATGGAACAAGACCTAGGGCTAGGAAGACCATCACCAAGGTCACAAGGGGAGTCACCCCTAGAGTTGATCTTGATGAGTCCCAAATGACCAAGGCTTTAAAGCCTAGGAGGGTCATTAGGAGGGTTGCTAGGGAAGTCATCCCTAGTGAATATTTAGTGAACCCAATGAGCTCAAATAGGTATTGGGTTCCTAGGAGCGTGATTCCTTCACGCTAGATGGTTTAGGGTGTGCCAACCTTAATTGGATAGGTAGTTAACCTACTCATGGCAAAAGGTGGCATTTTAGGAATTTTCAAGGTGTAATCAAGCCTTGAAAATGAAATTAAAAATTATTCCTAAGGTGATTAGGATGTGCCAACCACATTTGAGGAGTTTTCTAGGGTCAATCTAATTGGCACATAGTGATCTAAAAATCTTTAGTATATGATTTTAGGTCTATTACAATTAGGAATATAGAATTTATGGTAAAATGATCAAAATTATCAAAAATGACAACTAAGGCTAGAATTAGGTATTTTCTATGCCTTTATATGTTATTTGTCATACATTGTTTGTCATATGCCATGTCATGACATCATATTTATTTAATTATCATTTGAAATGTCATGATAATGCTTAGGTTAGTTATATGTCATGCCTTATTTAAATTTCATACTTGATGACATGACATCATGACATTGGCACATGTTTCCACTTATGATATTATTTTATGCCATGTCATCATCTCTTGCATTTATGATCAATTAATTTGATTTAAGGATAGAAACACAATTTGATATGGAGATCAAATTATTGTTTAGAAAATGCATGAGAACTTAGCTTAAGATGACCTAAACCCATATCTCACATCAAAATTGACTTGGATGTGTTTGATACACCTTAGATGTGTGTGAGATATTAGGATTATGAGTTAGGATCAAGGTGCATAGTTCTTGTACCTAGATGAGCCTAATTCGAATTTAAGGATCATAGGGAAAACTTGTGTACAAGTCATGTACATTTAGCCCTAAGACTGTGGTCCTAAATTGAATGGTTTAAGATCATTTCAAAATTGATTTGAAAAACCTTGATGAAGCTTTTCTAGTGATAGCATTCATCATTGAGCAAGTTGATACAAAGATGGATTAACCTTGAGCTATTTCAAAGTCTTTCAAAATTTGTATCAAGATTAAAAAATGGGAATTATTTTCATAGAAAACTATTTTTCCATGATAATATATGTTATGACGAATGTATCCTCAAAATTTTATAATTTTTGGAATTTTCTGTAATTTTTTAGGGGTTTCTGAATTTCTGGAGAAATATCAGAAATTCTTATCAGAGAATTGTGGACCGATCTGAGAAGATTCTGATCGGTCCAGGGAAGTCTGGATCGGTCACTGGACCGATCCAGGGAGTGTGGATCGGTCTGGTGACCGATTAGAGCGTGCCAAAATGCTGATTTTCGACTGTTGTCTGAAATTTCAGCTATGGAAGTTGGTGCTTTAGATTTCTAGAGGGTTGAAACTCTCCAAGACATTGTTGGTGAAATGGTCAAGGAGGAGTTGACCTTTAGGGGGAGTTTTACCTAATGGTCAAGGGGGAGTTGATTTTTAGGGGGAAGTTTTGCTCGTCAAGGTTTTTTTTTTGATAAGTGATTATCACTATGTTGAGTGTTGATTTTAGTATCAAGGGGGAAATTAAGGGTTTCAATGAAAGGTATGGGACTTTCATTAGGAAGAAACTCTTGACCTTGATTCACTCTTTTTGATGTGTGTCAAAAAGGGGGAGAATGTCCAGAGAATGTTCATGGAAGAACATTGGAGTTTGGGGAGAATGTTTAGAGAATGTTCGAGGAAGAACATTGGAGAACTATTGGAAAACCTAAGTTAGGTTATCGGGTTAACCTAAATTGATTATGATTTTTGTCAAACATCAAAAAGGGGGAGATTGTTGGTGCAACCTTAGGTCAAGGTTGACCTGGGTGACCCGACTCGAGTTGACCTGACTCGAGGTATATTTTGATGTTTGACAAGAATAGAGAAGTTGTATTTTGATATTTGACAAGAATAGGAACTTGGGGGATTGTGGGTGCAACCTTTGGTCAAGGTTGACCTGGTTGACCCGACTTGAGTTGACCTGATTCGGAAAAAGTCCAAGTATGGAGACTTGGCACGGAAAAGTCCAAGCAGGGAGCTTGGCACGGGAAAAGTCCAAGCAGGGAGCTTGGCACGGGGAAAAGTCCAAGTATGGAAGCTTGGTATGGGAGGTCGGAGAGGGCTCGGTAGCTCGTTCTTTGGACTGGATGGAGTCGGAGAGGGTTCGGTAGCTCATTCTCCGGACTAGGTCCGGGAGGTCTCGGTAGCTCGTTCTCCGAACTAGGTCCGAGAGGGCTCGGTAGCTCGTTCTCTGGACCGGACGAAGTCGGAGAGGGCTCGGTAGCTCGTTCTCCGGACTAGGTCCAAGAGAGCTCGGTAGCTCGTTCTCTGGACCGGACATGGAAGTCGGAGAGGGCTTGGTAGCTCGTTCTCTGGACTAGGTCAGAGAGGGCTCGGTAGCTCGTTCTCTGGACCGGACGTGGAAGTCGGAGAGGGCTCGGTAGCTCGTTCTCCGGACTAGGTCAGAGAGGGCTCGGTAGCTCGTTCTCTAGATCAGGAAGGCTTTAGGGTTTAAGGCTGGGAAATTGGATCGGTCTGCTGACCGATCTAGTGATACTATGGGTATCTGGATCGGTCTACTGACAGATCCAGTGATACACTGATTCTCACTGTGGGTCATCTGATCGATCTTGTGACCGATCAGTAACCAAACAGATTGGGAGAAGGAATAGGAGGGATCGGTCTATGGACCGATCCACCTATGGCCTGATCGGTCCACAGACCGATCAGAGCTCTGCAACCAACTCTCTGTGAGAGTTGGGATCGGTCTGGGGACCGATTAGCCTAGGGCCTGATCGGTCCCCTGACCGATCAGATCCGTCCTGGATCGATCAGGGTGGAGCCTGATCGGTCCAGGTCTAGCCGTTGAGTCACAACGGCTAGATTTCTGTGTCTGTGTCTTCTTCTTCGCAGGTTCATATAAATCAAGAGGTGGAGGTCTAAGTTAGGGCCCTTGTTCCTGCCATTTGAGGTTTGTATGGGCTCATCTGAAGCTTCATGTGAGCTTCCCTCGGCTGGACTCCAACTGATCAGTTGCTGCTGTTGTTAGCATCCGTGAAGTGGTTGCTTCATCACCAGTCGACGAGAAGGCAAGCAAACTAGTGTTTTTACATTCATATTGTTCTTGGCTTCTTGCTTTATTTTTGTACTCCGATCTTGCTGTTGCAAGAGAGATTGTGGCGAGGTTTCTCCACCCAGAAGGAGTTTTTATTAACCGATTTTCCGGGGTCTCATCCACCGACGGATTGATAGGATTCGTCCACCTTACGGACACGCCGAGGAGGAGTATCATCTCTGAACCTCGTTATATCGTCGTGTTTAAGGTTTGATATTCTCCTGTTTCGTTTCTATCTTTTATTTCCGCTGCGCTAACTAAAATTGTTGGAAGAAACGTGAATTTGGGGTCGGCTATTCACACCCCCCCTCTCTAGCCGCGTCCGAAGGTCCTAACAGAAATCTCTCATTTTGCAAGAAAATCCATATGCAAGGTATATTCATTATTTTTCTCACCAATTACAGTTAGTTATTATTGCTGTTGCCAAGAGTAATCTCAATGCGAGTGATTTTTTTAACTATGTTACTATAATTGTCAATACAACGGGAGCATCATGTAAAAGGAGAGATCAACTTAGGCAAATTGAACATAATAGGATTGTTGCAATGTTGGAGGGTGGAGACATTAGTACGGGCAGTGGCAAATATCAAGAAACTAATTTAGTAAGGCCAGGAGACACTCGTTAGGGATCACACTACTTGACATTGGGTCGTCTATTATCTATGTGGCCTTCTGTGATACAAGTGTTGGAGAATATTTGTGATGATTCTTGTTCTTTTGATAGTAGAGGGGTTGCCAAAAGTTTGATTCAGAAAATGGAGAATTATGAGTTTGTTTTCATATTGCACTTGATGAAAATAATACTGGGAATAACACATGAGTTGCCACTTGTGTTACAACAAAAAGATCAAAATATTGTCCAAGCCATAAGTTTGATTGAGAGTGTGAAAGATCAATTTCAAATATTTAGGGAAGACGGATGACATACAATTATAAATAAAGTCAACACATTTTGTGAGTTGAATGAGATCCTAGTGCCAGATATGAAAGACAATTGTTTGATTGGTGGTCGTAGTAGACGTAGAAGGCAAGTCATCACCAATTTTCATTATTATCGTGTGGAGATTTTCTATTAGGTATTATTTCTAAAAAAGAAAATTTATTATTATTATATTCATCAATAAGTTTTTTTTACTTATTAATTATTATTCTTGCAAATTACAATGTTAGGTTGTTGATTCAATTATACAAGAGATGAATACTCAATTTTCAGAAGTTGGCACAGAATTGCTTAGTTGTATAGCATGTCTTCATCCAAGAAATTCTTTTTCTGAATTCAATGTTCATAAACTTGTTCGACTTTGTGATTTATATCCAGAGGACTTCTCAGCAAATGATTGTATAGTTATTGAACAACAACTTCAGAATTTCATTCATAATATACGACAGGATCCAAATTTTTCTGGAATTGAAGATTTAGGGAGTTTTGCTCAGAAAATTGTTGAAACTCTAAAAAATCAAGCTTATCCATTGGTTTATCGTCTGATTGAGATGACATTAGTTTTACCAGTTGCGACCGCTTCTGTTGAAAGAGTATTTTCTGCGATGAAGACGATAAAGACTGATTTACTTAACAGAATGGGAGACGAGTGGATGAATGACAGTCTAGTCGTATACATCGAGAAAGATATCTTTTCAATAATTGAAAATGAGCAAATATTGCAGCGTTTTCAAAAGATGAAAAGCCGCAGAATGCAGTTGCCTCCTCTTTCTTATCCAACGACCACCTGATATGTTGGTAGTGTTAACTAATACTTCAATAAGCAATAGCCTAATTGCAATTTATTAATTTAGTATTTTATCTTTTTATGATGTCAAATTTAACTTTTTGTTATTAAATATATTTATTATGTTACAAAAGATATTCAGTTAGCCCTCGTTAAAATTTATTTCTGGATCCGCCCTTGATGGTTGGGATAGTTCGATAGCCTTCGGAGAGATCCAAGTGGCGTGCATGGTGGTGAAGAAAGGCGACATCAGGAACTAGGGCACAACGATGGAGGATCCGAGCTGGCACGACAACGATGTCGGGATCGGTAGGAGATGTAGAGGCAACCTGTCAACGGCGTCAGTGCTAGGGGTGTGATAATCCGGCGCCAAGTGGAGAGGAGAAGGAGAAGACGCGACAGAGAAGATCGAGCTAGGGCACAATATAGGTGAGATTGGTAGAGGAGAGGGCGCTCCACGCCGTGAGAGGGAGAGGATAAGGAGGGAAGAAGAAGAATCGGGGTTTGCTAGGGCACGAGGCCAGCCGTCGATCGACGTCGGCGACACGTTGGGGAAGAAGATGGTGCTCACGATGGAGAAGGAGCGAGGGGAGAGTCAGCGGAGAGTGGGGAAGAGGAAGGAGAAGGGGATTGGTGTCGTGTCGGGTTGAGGAAGGTGAAGGGATTGGGGAAGAATCAGAAGATTGAGAGGAATAGAAGGGAAACTCGGGCTCGGGAGAGGAAAATTAAATATTTATAATACGAACTTAGGTTTAGGAAAAATCAAAACCTAAGTTTGTTCCTCAATCAACTCCCTTTTTTGGATATTTCAAACAGGCTTTTCCCCAAGCCTATAAATTCATCATCTCAAATACGCCATACAAGCTCCGTTAAATTCCTAGAAAATTCCTAAAAATTTCTATAAATTCCGTTAAGGTTATTCCTCAAATAACCTTATTATTTAATTAATATTTAGGGTACCGTATTTTACATTCTCATCACTAATAAAAATTTGGTCCACAAATTTCATTATTACCATCATCAAGTACTAGTAATAGATAGATAGTATAAATGTTGAATGAAAATTAACCCACATACCTCAAGTAAAAAGATACTATCATTCTCGAGCTTGGATTGCAAGTGGCCTCCTCGTTAGAATGATACTGCCATCTGACTTTAACCAGCCGGATAGTCTTGTTCCGCAGCTGACTCTCTTGTGGTCCAGAATTCTGTATCGGAACCCCCTCGTAGGTAACGTCAAGCTGAATGGGAACTGACATATCTGACAGAATATATGTTGGGTCGAGTATATATCTCCTCAGCATGGACACATGGAATACATCGTGAATGTTTGCCAGAGCCGGTGGTAGCGCCAGACGATAAGTTACCGCTCCAACCCTCTCCAAGATCTAGAAAGACCCAATGTATTGTGGAGCTAGCTTACCTCGAAGGCCAAATCTCTTCACTCCTTTTATGGGTGAGACTCTCAAAAAATACATGATCATCTGTAGAGAACTCCAGAGGTCTCCATCTCCGATCAACATAACTCTTCTGACGGTCTTGCACCCCGGACATCCTTCGTCTGATAGTGTGGACCAACTCTCCCTCTTGTTGAGCCCTCTGAGGTCCTAGCAACTGGGCCTCCCCAACCTCCTCCTAGAGGGTGATTGTCCGATAAGACCTACCATACCATGCTTCAAACGGTGCCATCTAGATAATTGAATGATAGCTGTTGTTGTAGGCGAACTCTACTAATGGCAAGTGGTCCTCCCAGCTACCTTCGAAATCCTTAACGTAAGATCTCAGCAAGTCCTCTAAAGTCTGGATGGTCTGCTTTGACTATCCATCTATTTGCAGGTGAAATGTTGTACTGAAATAGAGTTGTGTGCCCAAGGCCTACTGCAGATTCAATCAAAATCAGAACATGAACCGTGGGTCTCTATCCAATATAATGCTCAAAGGAACACCATGCAACCGATGATCTCCCGACCATACAGTTGCTAATCTATCCAGAGAATCGATCTTCTGGATCACTAAGAAGTATGCGAATTTAGTTAATCGGTCAACGATTACCCAAATCGCGTCATGACCTCGTCATGTCCTAGGCAATCCCACCATAAAATACATAGTGATGTGTTCCCATTTTCACTCCGGAATAGGAATCTTTTGATGTAAACCAGCAAGTCTCTGGTGCTCAGCCTTCACTTGCTGACAGACTAGACATCTAGCTATAAATTTCGCGATGTCTTTCTTCATGCCGTTCCACCAATAGGAACGCCTCAAATCTCGATACATGCGTGTTTCATCTGAGTGGATAGAAAATCAGGAGCGATGAGCCTCCTAAAGTAACTCCTCTATAATCGGGTGAGATTGAGGTATGCATAACCTACCTCGGAAATAAATAACACCCTCGTCATCTCGGGTGAACTCGGTCTGCTGTCCAGAAGCTATCTGGCTGCCAATGGACTGTAAGCGCTGATCATCGTCTTGGGCCTTTCGAATCCTCATCCTGATCGATGATTGAGAAACCATGGTAACCTGAATACCCTACTCTATTTGTCCTAGCTCCTCAAGGACTAACTCGGAGAAACCCTGAATCAGGTCCGTGACTAAAGCTCGGTGACAAGGTAAAGTCCCTCTAGACTTCCGGCTAAGTGCATCGGCAACCATATTAGCTTTTCCCTGGTGGTAGCTAATGGTACAATCATAATCCTTTAGGAACTCCATCCATCTCCTCTATCGGATGTTGAGTTCCTTCTAGGTGAAAAGGTACTTGAGACTCTTATGATCGGTAAGAATCTCAAACGTAATACCATATAGATGATGTCATCAAATATATAAAGCAAATATAATGGCGGCCAACTCCAAATTATGTACTGGGTAGTTCTTCTCATGCTCCTTCAACTGACGAGAAGCATAGGAGACTACCCTGCCATATTCCATTAAAACAGCTCCCAAACCTTGTAGAGAAGTGTCGGTGTAGAGTACGAATCTGTCCTCTCCAGAGGACAAAGCCAGAACTGGTGCTGACACTAATATCCTCTTCAGCTCTTAGAAGCTAGTCTCGCAGGTGCTGACCACGTAACTTCACGCCTTTCCTGGTCAGGTGTGTCAGCGGCATAGTAATGTGAGAGAAACCCTCAACGGACCATCTGTAATATCCGGCCAATCCTAGGAAACTATGGATCTACTGAACTGATTTCGGTTGCTCTCATCTAGTGATAGCCTCGATCTTCTGAAGGTCTACAAAAATACCATAGCTAGAAACCACGTGTCCCAGCTGAACTTCGCATATAGACGGTGCCATCGAAGAGTCTCCAAGACTATGCGAAGATGTTGTGCATGTTCCTCTTCGGAACGTGAGTAGATTAAATGTCATCGATGAAAACGATAACAAACTAATCTAAATACTCCAGAAAGATGCGGTTCATTAAATCTATAAATACCGCTAGAGCATTGGTAAACCCAAATGACATTACCAAAAACTCATATTGTCCGTATTAAGGCATACTCAACCATAAGATTACTAACAATGAATATGTAATCCGATCACCAATTATATATCACCAAATCTATAAATATCACACATGACACTCACTATGTCACCATCAACGACAAACCCAAATACTAGATCATCCAAAACCAATACCCACTAATAGATCATTAAAGCAACTATCCACTAATAGATAATCAAACAACCACATAACTCAACATTTAATGCAATAATTCATTAGAAATCGACATATCATAATATCTGATCTCACAATATCCTCAACCTCAAACCATCCTCAACAATAATAAACCATGATAACTCCTCAGTGACCAATTTTTATTATATCGGTACCCTAATATCCAGAAGATATGAGTATACAAACTCTGCTAATCCTATTCAAACAATGTCTAAGGAGTATGTCAAATCTCATCCTTAGATACTCAAATGTCCACAGTTAAGAATCACAATCCAAATTTCAAAGGTCACTCAACCTCCTGACTAAGCATCTACCCATTAAAGATTATCACCACAAATCTCATAATCATACCCGTAAAATGTCCTCTAGTAACTGTTGTTAAAATGTCGAACCCTAAACAAATTTCGATAACAGATCGAATACTCCAATCTGAATTATAAACTTCAAGACCTTGGTAAAATGATCAAGTGGTCAAGGTCTTGAGCTACTTATGGAGACAATGATAGTTGAGGCGACTAACCATTGTCTTGCAACACATCATATTACGATTGCTCCACCTAAGGTTCAGGAATCTCTAGTGATGAGCAATGCCCACAAGGGTAGAGAAGTAGTATCAACAAATATCTAACCGACATAACTGTCGATCGATGTTCTGCTCCTCGTAAATCATCATAAAATATTTTCATTCAGTGAAGGTGAAACTTCCTAGGTGTTAATCAACTAACTCCACCTTGTATCACTACGAGTCATAAATTCCTAGATACCATCAAGGATATCCGTGATCGGTCCATGAGTCAGGATTCCCCATGGAATAGCATTAGGCGAGTCAACTCACCATCACCTTATAATCCATCATGCTACCGAAAGACGTAGTAACATACACACTCTAAAAATACCTCAATGTAATCACCAAATGATGCCTTGATCTCAAAAATCATCATCTGCTTCTTCCTTCATGTGATGCTTTCTCACGTAAAGATAAGCAACAAACTTCAACTTTTCTTAAGTCAGTAAAAATTATATATCCGAATGTACTCACCAATTCATATGCCCATGAAATGGTTGTATCTTCTAAGTGTTAAGCAAGTAGCTTTACACCTTCCCACATCAGTGGAGGTATCCCATCCGAATGTACCTACTAAGTCATCCTACTAGGTACAGACGGTCCAGGGTCAAAGTCCACATGGAATAGAATACGTCGATCCTCTATAGGTTAACCAAGCCGACAATGGTATCCAGCTAATTCAGTCCTCTATACATTGGTACATGTCATGTACCCAAATGTGCCTAAAAATCTCTAACCAAGCACGAGTAACCCAAAAATTCAAAATCTCTATAAAAAAAATAGAGTAAGTCGGTGCCCTACTGATCGGACCAACAACAATAGATCGGTCATCTACTAACTGATCCAATATGAGTACCTCGATCCTCGATAAAAGTAACTAAGATAAATCAATTCACAATTACCCAAGTTAATAAAGGTGAATCAGACCTCTATAGACAAAATCAAAGAGAATATAAATTAATCCTCTACAGACTAAGTCAACATGATTATTACTGGTAGTATGTTATGACGAATCCTCCAGTAGGGTCGATCGTGATCAGTGGTTGACCCATCGCATGCAATATATTCTACAACCAACTAGACAGGTACTAAAAGAGTACTAACAGATATCATAACTAACTATCATAGATAACTATATAACTACTAAAAGAAGTACATGATAACAGTAAACAACATACCTTCTATAGCTTGGAGATGTCCTACTACTGCCTAGTCCCAAAACTCGAAAAGTCACATTGAGAAAACCAAAACATGAAATCCAAAATACAAGAAAATAGGCATCATAAACCTATGGCTCTGATACCAATAGATTGTCATGCCCCAGAGGAGTTTCTGCCAGAGGAAAATCTGGCAGCATCTCCCCTATACCAGTGACAATCTAAAGCATGAATACATCAACACACAAAAATACCTCAGCCCACAGGGCTGGAATATACACAACCACGTAATTATATATATTAAAGAACCCACACAGTTGTACTAAAAACACAACCACACAATTATATATTTAATAGCCCACTCGGCTGTACTAAAAATACAACGGAAAAATAAATGGAAAACCCATACAAACCAAAACAACACAATGCATGTCGGCACAGCTTAAACACAAATACAACATCAAAACAATGACATAGCCACATGGCTAAACACCAATACAAAGTTAAATCAATAAAGAACGTATAAAAAGAAAGCAAGTGTGAGGTAAACCATCTTCTGATGTGATGTGGGATCAGCAGACAGGATACCTCCAAGCAACTGCTTAATCATCTACCTATAATAGGAATAATGCACCATGGTGAGTTCAACAACTCAGCGGGTATCAATATAACATGCATAGTAACAAATAGCTACCAGTAATAATCATGGAATACAGTCTCTTGTTCAATAAAAGGAAATACGAATTGAAGGACAAAAGAAGAAACTGTACTCACCAAGACCTCCTATCCGAACATACGATCGTCAGACCAAACACCTCATGTCTCCTGTATGCATGTCAAGCATATGCAACCACCAAAATGAAGCAAACAAAGTGCAACAAACATAAACAATAAATGCAATCCAATGCATATTATGCAAAAATGACATGTGTCACCCCTAACGCCAGTCAGTCATCTCACACGTGATGGTGAGACCGAGTGGCTAGGGTTATGACAATTGTGCACTCTGTCATCATTGCTCCTGAGTGACCGAGTGGACAGAATACTGTCGGAGTACATCTATCCTCCTACCCCAAATAGAGTGGGGGAGTGCAATGCTCTCATCTTCCTGTATCATAGTAAAGAGGAGGGATCCCTGCTCGCTACCACGCTGCATCACACTACCCATGAGCGGACCAACAGTGCCTGACAGAGCAACTGCACACACCCTGACTGATGTGCCACTAACTCATGAGTGGCTATGTGTGTAGATCATGTAACTGACGATGTGCTCAACAATAATGGAACCACAATTGCACAACATGCAATCATGCAAGATGGTGCATGACACTAAGCATGTAAATCCTGATCATAACCATTTCTAAATAATATGTACCAAAAAGGAAAAGGAATCCTATAACAATGATCTAGGTATCACAAAGCTAGATACGCATGCCAAATAATAAAAATCTAGAAAGCTAGTCCTAAACACAGTAAAGCATAGTATGCCACTACCTCTAGGAAACAAAACACACATGGCAATAATCAAGAGTATATAAACATGAATGCATATCAGACAACAATAAAAATAAGCTATAGGTATCTAGTAGTGATATACCAAGGCAAATATAAACATGATCATTGCTACTAGTTATAACCTACTAAGTATATCAGAATGACAATATCCAAAGAGATAAGTCAAAGGTACCCACCTCAAAATGAAGATCATATCGGAATAAATCCCACGTTAAGGCGCTCACCTTGGATCAAAGTCCTACAAATCACATGATTATAATTTAGCTAATTATATATGCAACAACTAGCTAAACCCAAAGATCCAAACCCTCAGGAAAAACCCTATTCAAACTAATCATTAATTATCCTCAATTAATGATTAGCTTCCATTACTCTTATCCTTGAATCCTTAATTACAATCTATTCAATACTGCCAACAAGGAACCGTACGAATCCAACCCATCACCATTAATCACAATATTAATCTAATGATTCTGATACAATCATGTACTCCTCTAAATCAACCAAATCCCTAATCAACCAAATCTCAACAAGAAATAAAAATCATATCTCATCCCGTATCAACTAATTAATCAATTCCAAATTTGATTCCAATCCAAAACTATCCAAGTATAAATTAACCAACTCAACACAACCTAATCAAACTTTGTAATCGATTAGATTAAATAGTTCTAGCTATTCCTCTCCCACATAGAATTTATTTCAAGTATAAATCAATCTAAAACTCAACAAATTCTAAAATGATCACTAAAAGCTCACAGGTTGAAGGGATTCATTTACACTGGGATAGTTCAATATCCTTCGGAGAGATCCAAGTGGCGTGCACGGTGGTGAAGAAAGGTGGCATCAGGAACTACGGCACAACAATGGAGGATCTGAGCCAGCACGGCAATGACGTCAGGATCAGTAGGAGATGTAGAGAAGGAGCAACCCAGCAACTCATGGCCGACGTTGATTTAAGGGTGCGATGATCCGGCTATCGAAGTGGATAGTGGCTGGAAGACCCACAATGATTGTGAAAGGGGCGACAGATTGGAGCTAGGGCACAGAATAGGTGAGATCAGGAGAGGAGAGGGTGCTCCACGCTATGAGAGGGAGAGGATAAGGATGGAAGAAGAAAGAATCGGGGTCGGCTAGGGCACGAGGCCAGTTGTTGATCGACGCCAACGTCACATTGGGGAAGAAGATAGTGCTCACAATGGAGAAGGAGCAATGGGTGATTTGCCGGAGAGTGGGGAAGAGGAAGAAGAAGGGGATCAGTGTCGTGTCGGGTTGAGGAAGGTGAAGGAATCGGGGAAGAATCGGAAGATTGAGAGGAAGAGATGGGAAACTCGAGCTCGGAAGAGGAAAATTAAATATTTTTAATATGAACTTAGGTTTAGGAAAAATCAAAACCTAAGTTTATTCCTCAATCAACTCCCCTTTTTGGATATTTCAAATAGATTTTTTCCCAAGCCTATAAATTCATCCTCTTAAATATGTCATACGAGCTCCGTAAAATTCTCAGAAAATTCCTAAAAATTTCTAAAAATTCCGTTAAGGTTATTCCTCAAATAACCTTATTATTTAATTAATATTTGGGGTACCGTATTTTATAGTATGTTATTGTTAGACAAATTCAATGTCATAGAAATTGAGGTATAATTGGTTAAACTCCCTTCTATTTAGTTGGATTGTGTAATTATTTTTATACTTGTCTATTAGGTACTCACTGATTTGGTTTAGCATGATGCCACTTAGTGAATCAGCTCTATTCTCAATCATGGTCGGGGTCGACCGTTGATGCGAATAGTTGACACTTAGGACTCAAACCTAATGCAGAGAATATAGATTCTTTTGTGGCACCAACTAGGACCGAGTTGGATGGTAGGGGTTAGGCCCATCAATAACATATTGGAGATCAAGGAGCATAGTCTCAAGAAATACCAATGACAATACTGCCTGCATCACTACCAATGGGGTAATGGACAAGGCATATATACCCAAACTATCCTAGTTAATTAAGAATTGATGCATCCTGTTCCATAGGAATTTGGACCATGGAACCCTCATTCATTTTTAGACAACCTCGAAGGTACATTTGGGTACATGACCCACAATGATGTAGAGATGGTGAAACTAGTGGTTTATTACTTATGAGACCAGGCCACTACGTGGTGGAAGATCATAGAAGACAATCATCAAGGAGAAAAATGACACTTGGCAATGATTTTGAACAGCTTTTTTAGAGATAGTTTTCTCTACATTTGTAGTTCGTCTTCAAGAGTTCCTTAATTGTAAGTTGTGTGATCATAGTTTAATGAATTTCAAGGCAATAGTTAGTCAACTCGGCTAACAATGCCCCCACCAAGTAGTGCAAGACCTTGACCACATGATTCATTCATCTAAGATCTTGAAGTCTATATTTAGATCAGAATGTTTGACCCTTTTGTCAACTCTTGTAGGAGAACATTTATAGGTAACATTATGAGAGTTGTAGTGATACTCATATAGTAGGTACTATCATCTAGCTAAGAAGTTAAGGGTTACCCCTTGAACCTTGGTGGTCGTACCCTCACTATAGATATACAAGTACTTAAAATGATGAAATTTGACATCCTTATTTGCATGGACGGTTTGGTCATCTATTATGCTACAATTAACTGTAAAGCAAGGGAAATAACCTTGCAACTACCGGACCGACCATCTTGGAAATTTGTCGAAACTAACGATGAAGGAATATTTGGTTTTGGTATTATAAGCCAAGCAAGTGCTATCTCATGGATGACGAAGGTATCTACTACCGTTGATAATATTTAACAAGGATAGTACATCACTTTGCTAGAACGTTTGTATAGCTCGAGAATACCCAAATGTTTCTAGATGAACTCCTTAGCTTACCACTTGCAAGGCAAGTGGAGTTTGCTATTAAGATACTTCCGAGGGTTGGCCCCAATATCTATGACCTCGTGATGCATGGTGCCAAAGGAACTTGAAGAATGAAAGTTGTAAGAGTTATTAGACAAAGGATTTATTCTTCCCAACGTCTCTCTTTGGGGAGTTTTCATCATCTTTGTTAAGAAGAGGGATGAATCACTAAGATTGTCAAGCAAGTGTTGGATCGAGAAGCGCTAGAGGGGGGTGATAGCGGTCGTGGCTATTTCATTCGTTTCGTAAAACACTCGAGCAAAAAACGCAACGGAATAAAAACAAACAACACAAAGACACAGGTCGATTTTACTTCGTTCGGAGCCTAAGGCGACTCCTACTCGAAGGCCCGCGATCCTTGATCGCTTCCGGTGGGCAACAACTATAAGTTCAAAAGTATACAAAAGATGATTTACAAGTAATGCAGTAAGTAATCTTATACCGACAATGGAAAATACTAAATTGAAGATTCGGGTTGTCGGTGTCGAGTTGCAGCACTTCGAGATGAGTTCGTTAGCAGCTAAATGCAGAAGGAAGACTTGAATCTTGTCGTTCTAAGTTGCTGGTCGAACCCCCTTTAAAAATACTGTTCAAGGCACCTTGAATGCTACCCAAGGCGCCTTGAATAGGCCGAGACAGCCGCGGAGATAAGGAGCGAACTGGTCGAATCTTATCACAGATTCAAGGTGCCTTCCACTGTTCACAGGGCGCCTTCATCTGTTCAAGGCGCCTTGAACAGCTTCTCGCAGCAAGCTCCAACCTTGCACCCGAGGCGCCTCCAAGTTCCATGAAGGCGCCTCAGACACTGTTCATCCGAGGCTTTAGGTTGCTTCTTTGCACCTGCAAGATACGTTAGTCCCAACCACTATCCTGCAGCACAAAGTTACCACATAATACAATAAATATGACAAATGAAGTATTGACAGTCTCCGGACTGTCCGA
This sequence comes from Zingiber officinale, assembly GCF_018446385.1. NCBI lineage: Eukaryota > Viridiplantae > Streptophyta > Magnoliopsida > Zingiberales > Zingiberaceae > Zingiber > Zingiber officinale. The sequence continues at coordinate 46,727,264 of NC_056006.1, forward strand.
GTCTGACTTCGAGTTTCCATCCGGAAACCCTAGGTCGACCCGACGCCTATTGTTCCCTCTACGGGGAACGCGTCCTCACCTACTCCACTCAGGAGATTTACCTGTTGCCAGTATGATCCTCCAGATCGACTGGACTTTTGCTCAGCACTCGACGCTTCCGGACTTTCTGCTGGACATCCGCTTCCCGGCTAGTCCAGTCTTTCACCTGGTTCGCGACACCAGGACTTTCCACCTAGGGTTACCACCCCCAAGGACTTTTGCCTGAAGTCATCAACCTGCCAAGACTTTCCGCATAGTGTTACCACCCCCTATGACCTAGAGTTACCACCCCCTAGGGTTTTCCTCTACCTAGGGTTACTACCCCCTAGGACCTAAGGTTACCACCCCCTAGGGTTTTCCATTTGCCTAACCGCAGCTAGGACTTATGCCTAAGTACCACTTAGGACTTTCCTGTAAACTTGTTCAACATATTAGAAACCAAAATACCTTAACTTTGAACCCTTTGACATAATCAAAACATAGGTTCGATAGTCGGATGCTTCCCGCACCAACAATCTCCCCCTTTTTGATTATGGCAATACAGTTCAAAGTTGAGTAAAAAATAAGACAATAAGTACAGAAACTTAAACATGAACATAAAAAACTTTATGCTTTCCCTTTGATTATGTTTAAGTTTACTCTTTACTTAACTTCTCTCTCCCCCTTTGACATAAATAAAAAAAAAACCTAGGAAAAGAGAAAAATAGTCTATGTAACTTTTTTCTCTCTCCCTTTGCTCTATGAATCACTTAGCTAAGCCTTTTGCAAACATTGAATTTTGAAAATATAGCTTAAGTGAAAAGGGACTTAGCTTAATTTTGAATAAAATAATACTTATTTTTGAAAAAGAACTTGTTAGTTTTTAGGTTGAAGAGAGAGAGAGCAGCTAAAATTTTAATTTAGATTATTTATTCAGTTAGTCCTTAAGTTCAAGCATGAGTCAAGTTAAATAGCAGTTAAATTATCTAATTGGTGTTGATCAGGTATCAGAGCCCTAACGTACAAGCATGCTTAATCTTAATATTTCCATTTCCTTTAGTTTGAGAGATACTTTTAGCTGCGATAAGGTTATTTTTGTCTTTAACAAGTAACTAAGCAAATTTTGTGATATCACAACACTTTAAATTCTTAGTTTTTAAAGAGGGAGTTTAGAAAAAAATTTGATCAAGACTCAGTTTAACTAAGATTTTTATTTTTTAAAGTACTTTTATCAAAGACTTAGCTAAACTTATGAAGATAGTAGTTTTGTTAACTATTTAACCTTAAAAACTTAGTTTTTCAAAAAAATTATTTTGATGAAATTTTGAGAATGCTTTGGAAAATACTTAGCATTTTCAGCAAAACTTAGCATTTGAAAAAAATTGCATTGAGAGACTTAGCTAAATTCCACCTTTTTTTTTTAAAATAACTTTAAAAAGAACTTAGCTAAATTTGAAAAACTAATTATAAAACCAACTCAAAATCACTCCCCCTTAATTAATGCCTTAGTAAATTCTTTGTGTTCAGGAGTTCAAGCATGAGAGGTTAAAAAAATATATATATTTTTCGATCTTTCCATCTCACTCATTCTAGATTAACAAGCATGTTTAGCATATGAGTGAGCGTGAGATGGAGTTGTCTTTACAGTTGATATAAAACATAAGTTTTGAATTTCAAATGATTTGACACTAAGTTTTGAAATGATTTTAAAATGATTTTCAAAATTTTAAAATTAAGTTTTGAAAAGATTTTGAAATTAAGTTTTGAAAAGATTTTAAAATTAAGTTTCGAAAAGATTTTAAAATTAAGTTTTGAAAAGATTTTAAAATGATTTTTGAAATTTAGTTTTGAGAAGATTTTAAAATTAAGTTTTGAAAAGATTTTAAAATTAAGTTTTGAAAAGATTTTAAAATGATTTTTGAAATTTAGTTTTGAAAAGATTTTAAAATTAAGTTTTGAAAAGATTTTAAAATGATTTTTGAAATTTAGTTTTGAAAAGATTTTTAAAATAATTTTGAAATAATTTTGAAATTAAGTTTAAAAGTTTGGTTTTTAAATAATTTTGAAATAATTTTGAAATAAAGTTTAAAAGCTTTTTAAAATAATTTTGAAATTGAGTTTAAAAGTTTTTTTTTAAAAATAATTTTGAAATAATTTTGAAATTGAGTTTCAAAGTTTTTTGAAATAATTTTGAAATTGAGTTTAAAAGTTTTTTGAAATAATTTTGAAATAAAGTTTAAAAGATTTTTGAAATAATTTTGAAATTGAGATTAAATGTTTTTTTTAAATAATTTTGAAATAATTTTGAAATTGAGTTTAAAAGTTTTTTGAAATAATTTTGAAATTGAGTTTAAAAGTTTTTTGAAATAAAGTTTAAAAGATTTTTGAAATAATTTTGAAATTGAGTTTAAACGTTTTTTTTTAAATAATTTTGAAATAATTTTGAAATTGAGTTTAAAAGACTTTTGAAATAATTTTGAAATTGAGTTTAAAAGACTTTTGAAATAATTTTGAAATTGAGTTTAAAAGACTTTTGAAATAATTTTGAAATTGAGTTTAAAAGACTTTTGAAATAATTTTGAAATTGAGTTTACAAGTTTTTTTAAAAATAATTTTGAAATTGAGTTTAAAAGTTTTTTGAAATAATTTTGAAATAAAGTTTTTGAACCAATTTTGAAATTTAAGCTTTTGAACCAATTTTGAAATTTAAGTTTTGTTTTTTAAAAAAACAAAGATAATTTGATTAACATGATTTAAGTTTAAGTCATAGTTTTATTTCTTAGTCATCTCACCTGATTTAAATTGTCAATCAGGGAATCCTATAATTGTTGTGAGATGAATTATTGTTTAATTTAAGGGTCTGGTTTAACTTTGTGTTAGATTCAGGTTTAGCTTTGGGTTCAACAAGTAAGCATTCTTTGGATAAACTTCTGGGCTATGGTGAGTCGCAAGGAGCTCATTAAAGTAACCATGCCTTCGAGGTTTTCCAAATAGTGCTACTCATTGAACTTAATACTAATCCTTGGTCTAACTAGTTATGATCCATTTAAGGGTAACTTCGGTCAGTTCCACTTGGCCAAATGCACCAGGTCGAAGCCATATCTTCCTAGACATGCGATGCCCAAGCTTCCCTAACGTATTATCATCCAAAAACTTCACCAGTATTGTGGTTCAGGTTAGACTTAGCCCGTTTTAAACTAAACTTAATTACCCCTGCTGGGTAATCTACTCTTGTTTTACCCATTTCGGGTAGATTAAGTTCAGTTACCCTATCGGGTAGTTCAGTTGGGGGTGCCAGCGAGTCTGGATCCTCCATCTATTTTTATTTAACTTAAGTTGAAAATTTACTTTTAATTTTGAATTAATTTCGAATTGAATTTCGAATTTAATTTAATTTCAAAATTTTAATTGAATTTTGAATTTTGAATTTAATTTAATTTTGAATTTTTAATTAAATTTTTAATATTTAATTTTAAATTTAATTTCAAATTTTTAATTGAATTTTGAATTTGAATTATGTTCTTAATATTGTTTTTCTATTAGCACCCCCTGGATCATAGCCTCGATATGGTCTATCAAGGTAATAGACTTGATCCTTGGGGACTCAATAGTGACCAGTTCCAACTTGATTAACCAAGTTGGATTTTGGTACCCATGCTTGGAGAAATTTTCTATTATTTCTATTAACTAGCGAAAAATATGATTTGTATTTTATTTTAGTTTTAAATCCAAGTCTAGTTTTGTTGTAAACGGCTCGCTTTTTTCCAAGAATCAGATCCAGATTCTTGGAGCCCAAGGTGAACCGTTCTAACGTGTCCTTGAGTTCTTTAATTTGAGCTTTCAAATTGGAATTTTCTTCCTCAAGTTGTTGGACTTGAGTTGAACTTTCAATTTGAACTGACTCAGTTAAAGAGCTCGAGTCAGTCGCTTCCTTAAGGGCTGTTACCTCCTTTTGGAGCAACTTAACCCGGACGTTGGATTTAGCCAACTTTTTTACTAAGTAAGGTAATAATTCATGCAAGTTATCTAATTGAAATTCTGCGAGTAGTGAACTTACAGTGGGTTTTGGTCCTTTGGAAACGAATGCGGATTCGTGGCTTCGATCAGACTTAGTCTCGGATTCGCTCTCGGTTTCTGACTCATACTCGGACTCAGTTTCCGCCACGGTTGCTAGTACTGGTAGAGCGAGGAAGCTCGTCGGTTCTTCTACGTCGGACCTAGATTCATCTGTAGACTCGGACCATATCTTTTCCTCTGTCTAACTTGTACCTGCAACCATCGTAATACCTTCCTCGGCAGAAGTAGTATTATTCTGCTCATCTAATTCAAATAAATCATTTATTAAATTATGCTTACTTGAGCGTCGGAAGTGCCCTCGTGTAGTTTCATCAATTTTTGCCACAACTCTTTTGCACTTGCGAAGGGGCCAATGCGGTTCAGTTCTTCATTGGTTAGGCCACATTGTAGCATGCAGGTTGCTTTGGCATTGGCTTCAACTTTTTTCATTGTGCTAGAATCCCAGTTGATGCATGAGATAAGTTTTCCGGTGTCGTCATGTGGAAGTTCGAGTCCGGTCTGGATGATGATCCACATCTCGACTTGCGTCTTGAGGTGGTATTCCATCCGATTCTTCCAGTATCCAAAGTCCTCGCCAGAAAAGAGCGGCGGTCGGACGGTGCAGAATCCTTCTTGGAATGCCATTTTAAAAGAACCTTGCACACAAAAAATAGCAAAAAAAATGTACCAGGACTTGATCCTGGATTAGCAGTGCGGTATGGAAGGATAGAAATAGAAGTTCACCAGTTTCGAGAAAAAATAATAAAATATTATTAAAAAATATTTAAAAAATATTATTTCAAATTTTGCCAAATTCAATATTTTATCAATACTAATAAATCGTGAAAGGATGAAAATGAATTTTTCGAAAATAATTTTGGAGGGAAAAAATGAAAGGCGTACCAGTTCAAAGCGACAAAGCCACGAAAAATGCTTGAATGGTGGTTGTACCAGTTCAAAGTGACCCCGCTCTGATACCAATTATTGGATCGAGAAGCGCTAGAGGGGGGTGAATAGCGCTTGTGGCTATTTCGTTCGTTTCGTAAAACACTCGAGTAAAAAATGCAGCGGAATAAAAACAAACAACACAAAGACACAGGTCGATTTTACTTCGTTCGGAGCCTAAGACGACTCCTATTCGAAGGCCCGCGATCCTTGATCGCTTCCGGTGGGCAACAACTATAAGTTTGAAAGTATACAAAAGATGATTTACAAGTAATGCAGTAAGTAATCTTATACCGACAATGGAAAATACAAAATTGAAGCTTCGGGTTGTCGGTGTCGAGTTGCAGCACTTCGGGACGAGTTCGTTAGCAGCTAAATGCAGAAGGAAGACTTCAATCTTGTCGTTCTAAGCTGTTGGTCGAACCCCCTTTAAAAATACTGTTCAAGGCGCCTTGAATGCTACCCAAGGCGCCTTGAATAGGCCGAGACAGCCGCGGAGATAAGGAGCGAACTGGTCAAATCTTATCACAGATTCAAGGCGCCTTCCACTGTTCACAGGGCGCCTTCATCTGTTCAAGGCGCCTTCCACTGTTCATCAAGGCACCTTGAATAGCTTCTCGCAGCCAGCTCCAGCCTTGCACCCGAGGCGCCTCCAAGCTCCATGAAGGCGCCTCGGACACTGTTCATCCGAGGCTTTAGGTTGCTTCTTTGCACCTGCAAGATACGTTAGTCCCAAACACTATCCTGCAGCACAAAGTTACCACATAATACAATAAATATGACAAATGAAGTATTGACAGTCTCCTGACTGTCCGAATCTGATTTCGGATTTCCATCCGGAAACCCTAGGTCGACCCGACGCCTACTATTCCCTCTACGGGGAACGCATCCTAACCTACTCCACTCAGGAGATTTACCTGTTCCCAGTATGATCCTCCAGATCGACTGGACTTTTGCTCAGCACTCGACGCTTTCGGACTTTCTGCTGGACATCCGCTTCCCGGCTAGTCCAGTCTTTCACCTGGTTCGCGACACCAGGACATTCCACCTAGGGTTACCACCCCCTAGGACTTTTGCCTGAAGTCATCGACCTGCCAAGACTTTCCGCATAGGGTTACCACCCCCTATAACCTAGGGTTACCATCCCCTAGGGTTTTCCTCTACCTAGAGTTACCACCCCCTAGGACCGAAGGTTACCACCCCCTAAGGTTTTCCATTTACCTAACCGCAGCTAGGACTTATGCCTAAGTACCACTTAGGACTTTCTTGCAAACTTGTTCAACATATTAGAAACCAAAATACCTTAACTTTGAACCCTTTGACATAATCAAAACATAGGTTCGATAGTCGGATGCTTCCCGCACCAACAAGATTGTCTATCAAGTGTAGGATCGAGACGTGTTAGAGGGGGGGGGGGGTGGGAGAATAACACTCGTGGCTTTTTCACACTTTTCGAAAAACACAGAATGCACAGCGGAAATAAAGAAACACAATTGTAAACATAAGTAATTTTACTTAGTTCAGATCCTTTGACAACTCTTACTCCAAGGCCCATAATCATTGATCGCTTTCATTGTGCAATCACTAATAGCTCGAATAATATTATAATTTAAAGTACAAATGCTATACAAAAATTTTGTTACCAATAATAAAAGAATAAGAAGATGTTCGTCGATTGTCGGAGCAGCGATTGGGCCCTTGTCGAATCATTCTGGATCAGCGCGCAGGAGTAGAAGTTATTTTGAATAATATGTTGTTCTCAAAGATGCTGGTCAAACCCCTTTTTATAGCCAAGTTGGACATGATCCAGATCAACTGATCTCGGGATCAGTGTTTGACTCGACACTGATCGGTCGATCGATCTTGTTGTTCGGTTAATCGAAACTTCTGAATCTACCCAGCTTCCCGTCCAAATGATACTGCTTCAGATAGTCTTTATTCAGTCAACTAATCCTACTATTTGATCGACCGAACCCTCGATGCTCCTCGACTTATCTGGTTCGATCAACTCGATCTGAAGTTTATCCACCATTCAATCGACTAAACCTCCATATTCGGTCAACCGATCCCTCGGTCTACACTTCATCACAAGCTAAAATATGATCTTCTAGCTTAGGGGTTTGGTCGACCAATCTAGACATTTGGTCGAAAGAACAAGGTAAAATTCAAACCTATAAAATTATTAGTTTCCTACAAAATAGAATTAGAATAATAGGAAAACAATAAATAAAAACTAATTTTGACAGCCTCCAGACTATCCGGTTCTTACTTTGAGTTCGTTAAAACTCTAGGTCAGACTGATGCCTACTGTTTCCTCTTTAGGGAACGCATCCTCACCTACTCCTCTCGGGAAAAATTACCTTTTACTAGATCGGTCTTGTAGACTGTTTAGACTTTTGCTTAATGTCCAAGACTTTAGGACTTTATGCTGAATGTTTGATCCACGACCTGTCTAGTCTTCCACCTGGTGTCCACGACTCCCAGGATTTTCACCTAGAATCCTCGACTCTAGGATTTTGCCCAAAGTCCTCGACCCGCTAACACTTTGCCTAGTCCCCTAGACTGGAACTTCATTGCCTAATTGCAGTTAGTACTTTCCACCTGCCTAACCATAGCTAGGACTTTCCTGTACACTTAGTTCAACTTATTAGAACACAAGATAGCTTAATTTTAAACTCCTTTTCCATTATCAAAACATAGGTTTGATCGTTTGATGCTCCTCGCACTAACAATCTCCCCCTTTTTGCTGATGCCAACCTGGTTCAAAAGTTAAGTAAAAACATACAAAGTAGTAAGGCATCAAGAACAAATAAGAAGTAAATATTTAAGTAACATTTTTTAAGGTAAAAATAAAATAAAATGTTACTCACTCCCCCTTAAGTATTACTTTTTCTCAAAATAAGGGGTTTTTACTTTACTTTTAACACCTTTCTCCCAATTTGATATATATCAAAAAAAATTATTAACTAGAGAGAAAAGTTTACAAATATTTTAATTTTGAATGTTGAACTTTTTAATCTTTTTCTTTTAAGCTCCTCTGAAAGTAGCACTTTTTTATTTTTTAAAAAAAATGTGCAAGTAGAGAGAAAAGTTGAAAAGAAATTTTAATTTTGGAAGTTAACTTTTTAATCTTTTTCTTTTAATTTCCCCTTGAATGAATCACTTTTTCTTTGAAAATAATATGTTTAGATTAAATCATCTTAGCTAAATACTTAGCTTTAAAAATACTTTTTTAAGAAAATACTTAGCTTTAAAAAAAATTAAAAAAATTAACTAAATACTTAGCTTTGAAAAGATTTTTTATTGAAAAATACTTAACTAAATACTTAGCTTTAAAAGAGTTTCTTTGAAAAATACTTAGCTTTAAAAGAGTTTTTTTAAAAAAATACTTAGCTAAATACTTAGCTTTGAAAAAAAAAATTCTTAAAATTTTGAAGAAGTAAAATCTTTCAAAGAGCTTAACTTATAAACATTCTTTTGAAATATAACCCCCCAAAAACACTTAATTTTTTAAAATAAAAAAAACAACTCCCTATTTCTCTCTCTTAAAAAGTTTAAGTAATTTGTAGGGGATAGTGAGCTTAAATAATTTAAATAATACCTTGATTAATGCTTTGATTAATGACTATGCCCATAAAGTTCAAACATAAAAAAAAAATAGAGAACTAATTATCTATTTTTCTAGTTTTCCATCTCACACATTATATGTTATCAAACATATTCAGCTTATAAGTTAATTTTTAAATTGATATAAAGTTTAAGAATATTATTTTTTACTCTAAGAAATATTTAAATTTGAAATTTATAATTGAATATTTAATTTAGAATTTTAAACAAATATTTATGTTTCAATTTTAAAAATATTTAAGTTTGAATAATTAAATTTTGAATTTCAAAACTTTTAAGTAAGATTTAAAAATAGTTAAGATTTGAAAATGAATTAGGATTTGAAAATTAATTAAAATTTTAAAATAATTATTATTTTGAAGTTTGAAATTAAAAATTAATTATGATTTAAAAATTAATTAATATTTAATAATAATTAAAATTAAAATTTGAAAATTTATTATGATTTGAAAGTTAATTAAGATTTAAAAATTAAAAATTGATTATGATTTGAAAGTTAATTAACATTTGAAAATAATTAATATTTTGAAATTAAAATTAGAAAATTAATTATAATTTGAAAGTTAATTAACATTTTAAATTTATTAAGAGTTTGAAATTAAAATTAGAAAATTAATTATGATTTGATTTGATTTTTGTTAAGTTTAGGTTAAGTTTGATTAATTTGAATTATATTTTCATTGATTAAGTTAGGTTTAAGCTTTAATTAACTAATTTTAAACATAAATACATCTCACTCTTTTCTACATTGTCAATTAGGGAACTTTATCTGTTTTGTGAGATGGTTAATTTTATCTTCAATTTAGATTCAAATCTAAGAAATGATTTACATATGAGTTAGATTAAGGTTTAATAGTTAGTCAATTAAACATTCATTCCAATAATTAGCGTTCAGGTTGTGGTGAGGCACTAGACCTTCTTGGATATTGGAACAACAACTACTTCTAGAAAAAGCTTTTTAAAGAAATTAAATATTTATTTTCCTTTCTAAGAATCCTTGGTCTAACTGAACAAGTGTTGATCAAGCCTATGTCCTTATCTATCCTAAACTAAGCATGTATAAGGAAAGTGGTAAACCATACATCAATCAGGTTTATCTAATAATAAAGATGGTCTTTTTATTGACTCCCCCTAGATCATAGCCTCGATAAGTTCTATCAAGCCAGTGGATTTGATCCTGTAGGATCTAATATTGATCAAGCCCAACTTGATTAGTCAGGTTAAACTTGGAGACTCATACTTGGACTAGGTTCTTAGTTGATCAATTCACTAAAGACAAATAAGATTTGAATCGATGTATAACTTTGTACCCAAGTTTGGTTTGATTGTATACGACCCTTTGTTTTCCAAGAATCAGATCAAGGTTCTTGGAATCGTAGGTGAACTGTTCCAGCATGTCCTTAAGTCCTTTGACTTGGGTTTTCAGATTGAAATTTTCTTCCTCAAGTTGTTGGACTTGGGTTGAATTTCCACTTTAAATTGGCTCAGTCAAAGGACTTGGGTTAGTCTCCTCCTTAAGGGATTCAATCTTCTTTAGGAGTGTCTTGACCCGGACATTGGACATAGCTAATGATCCTATCTGAAATCTACAAAGATGCACACTAGCTCCAGTGGAAGTTGATCCCTGATGAAGAGAGCCTCCTGTAGATTGTGAAGAAGTCCTCCATGATCCTACGCATAGTGAGACAAACCAACAAAGCGTTAATGACCTAAGATCGGGGTGGGGATCCCGCTAGGCCATCTGACTCTCAAGTCAATTTCTATCTCAAAAGGTGGAATAAGAACAGTAACTGAAGTGAAACAGAGTTTGGATTCTAGAACTTGCTTACCTTGCCAATAAAGAGGATTCCCCCTTTTATACTACCTCACGTGACCTCCGTAGTTATGAAGTGGTCCCTAGTTCATTATGGTTTGTTAGGAGATGAAGTCATCTTCTATACTTCATGCAATAATCCTTTAAGGAATATTTTTTGTACCCAAAATGTACCTATTTTATCGTTTATGACTTGTATTTATAATGGGGATACGTCATTATAATGAAAGAAGCTTCTAGAAGATATTTCCCGTCAAATATTCTGTTAAGCATGTCGCGACCAATCGTTCAAGCTGGGCCGTATATTAGGAATACCCTCTGTTGAATATGTCTTGGCCGGTCATCCAAGCCAACCGTATATACTATTAAGAATACCTCTTGTTGAATATGTCTCAGCCGGTCGTTCAAGCTGGTTGTATATTAGGAATACCCTCTGTTGAATAGTCTTGGCCGGTTGTTTGAGCCAATCGTATATTAGGAATACCCTATATTAGGAATATCCTCTGTTGAATATATCTCGGTCGGTCGTTCAAGACAGTAGTATATTAGGAATACCCTCTGGTGAATATGTCTCAGTTGGTCGTTTAAGCCAACTTTATATTAGGAATGTATTATAAGGCTAAATGTCTTTATACTCGGGTGGGCTTTGTTCGACCAAACATATAGGAGCACGTGGGGGCTCGCTTGGCTTGCAGTAGACCAGTAATATGCTAAGAGTTATATATAAGGCTAAATGCCTTTATGCTCAGGCAGGCTTTGTCCGACCGAGCATATAGGAGCACATGGGGGCTCGCTCGATCTGCGGTCGACTGATAATATGCTGAGGATCTTATATAAGGCTAAATGTCTTTATGCTCAGGCGGGCTTTGCCCGACTGAGCCTATTGGAGCACGTGGGTGCTCGCTCAGCCTGTGGTCGGCCGGTAATCTGATGAGAATCCTATATAAGGCTAAATGCCTTTATGCTCGGGCGGGCTTTGCCTGACCGAGCATGTAGGAGTACATGGGTACTCGCTCGGCCTGTATTCGACCGACTATATACCTTTCCTATCTCTCTTGACCTAATCCCCTCCATCACTCGCTAGGCTAATCTATCATAACCCGTATCACTAGCCTCCTCTTCAAGTCTAGTTGAAGGAGGTATAGCCAACTGACTATACCTAAGTCTATTTTTATCCTTTTGATATCTATTATAGTGATCTTGTGACACCCTCTACATATATCTACTACAGTGATCCCGTGACACCCTCTGCATCTATCTTGTGACCCAGTTAAATCGAGATATAATCCCAATTTCTATGACACCAACCTCTACTTTCCCTTTCTTCTAAAGACATCATTGAGAGTTATGGCTTCAAATCTTCCTCCTTGGGATCAATTATTGTCTGAGAAAGAGAAATCTTTGACAAAGGCCTTACAAGCCTTAGATCTTCATCACTCACACCAAAGAAAGCTAGAAGTACGTTTATTGGCGACTCAGTCTCAAGTTCGGTCTGAATTGACTTTGAGGGATAAGGCTTATTTAGATTTGAAGCAAAAGACTGAAGAGTTGGATGATCTGAAAGCTCAACATGCTTCAGAAATAACCGTTTTTACTAGGAAGATTCATGTAGACGGTTTGTTGATATTGCAACAACAACAAGACTCGGACCGCCAAAAAGCTAAGGTGAATTTTTTAAAAGATGAGTTAGATCGGATTAGATCAGAGATAACTTCTTTGCCACAAACCTAAGAGGTTGAATCGCACAAGCACAAGAGGGAAGGACAAACTTCTCCTATTTATCCAGGTTGTCATTCTACTACATGCCCGTACTTGGGATGGGATGAGCAATCTAGTAGCTTCAGGGAGCAAGACAAGTAGAAAATTATTTATCTACTATATCCGTTTATGGAAGATTTTTAAAAGTAGAGTTATAACTGTATGATTACTAATAGTAATATAGAGTTCTGTATTTATGTTTGGTTATGCTATTTACCTTATCAAGTGTTTCATGATTTATCTAAGCTTGATTCATAGATATTTAGTTCACATATCCCAAACCAAATCTGAGTTTTCACTTTGTTCATCCCCTTACTGTACCAATTTTTCCCTGATCGAATGGAGGGTCCCATGTGTATGCTCGAATAGATATGAGTTCGATCGGACTTCAGGCTTCCCTTTTGTACACACGGTCGATCGAGGTCACAAACGGTCAGGGCCTCTTCACTGTTTACAAATTTTGTTTTTTCGCTTACATTTTGAGATTCGCGTTGTTTTTCAAAATGGTCTCATTGGTAATTGGTCCTTCAACAGAAAGAGAATGTTTGAAGATATGGCGGTTCAGTATATGATTTGATCTGTTCTGTCTATCATAAATGCCTCTTCCTAGGCGAGCGTCACGTATCCTTTTTCTCCTTTTTCTAAGTAACCCTCGGTACGTTATTCGTTCGTGTCTTATCACATATTCTCCTTTGCAAATCAATAGCTCTTCTTTATCAAATCATTTTATTTTGATGTAGATCCTTATATCCCCCTAAAACCCTAAGTCTTTTTTAACCTTTTACCCTTCATCTTCCTCCAGTTACTCCTTGGCGATTTTCTTTTCCAACCTCTTTCAACAACCCACTTTTCTTTATCTTCCCTGGTCTCCTTCTGTGACCTTTTATTCTTAATTCAGTAAGTCATTTATTCCTTGAGTGTTTCCATTTTTCAACATGGCTGAAGAATCTTTACTCCCTTGGTATGCTCAAATTTGTTCTTCCTTTTTCACTGGCGACTAAACTTTCATTCGTTCTCTGTATGGAATCCCTAAAGAATACCATATTTGGATCCCACAACCTGACGCTCATCATTGTCTCCCTCTTGATGGTTGCGTTATCTTTTTTAAAGATCAATTAGTCATAGGCTTACGCTTTCTCATTTCTCCATTCTTGATAGATATAAGCCAATATTTTGGTATTCCCTTACAATAATATTGCCCAAATGCTTTTAGATATCTATGTGGGTTATATATGTATTTTTCCTCTTCAGTATACCTTCTACTCCTCAAAATTTTTTCATATTTTCTTACCTCAAAAAATCAAAGCCAGGAGTATTTCTTTTTCAGTCTCACCCAAATATGGTGTTATTTGAAGAAATGCCTTCATCTATCAAGGGTTGAAAATCACATTTTTTTTCTTTGTTAAATTTCCCGGCCCCATCGCGTGGTTCACTAAATGGCAATCTTCCTTTTCTTCTCTCCCTGACATAAGGGAGCTTCATCAACTACCAGTTTTTTCTAAATACTCTAGTAAATTATTAGGTGATCATTTTTACATTCACCAATGGATACGCGGTGATCTCTTATATCTTTTTGGCCCGAGCCCTGTTCAAAAGAGCCTACAATGTTCCTTTGGTAAGTTTCAAAACTATAACTATCCCTCCTTTACTAACTAAAATACCTTTTTGTTTATTGCAGTGGATACTTTATTCAGAGCTTTGGTTGACAAGGCAATCTGTCTTGAAAAGGAGGAATTATTAGCTAAGGAATAAGAGCTCAGAGAAGAACTCAATATCGCATCAGCTCAAGCATTTGATGCTCTTTTACCAGAGCCTTCAACTCAACAAATGCTCGCTTCTAGCTCTCAAATCACTCTTGGGGAAGCCTCTACAAGTTGACCTCTGGCGGATGCCCCTTTGGAGATACAAGAACAGGTGCCAAAGGCTACTCCTACAAGAAAATGCCCTGGGAGACGATTAACATTAGCGCCCCAACCTAAGAAATGGGTAATCTCTACTTCTGAAGATATACCCATAGGGGATATTCTTCCTTCTTCTCCGAAACCTACCCTTTCCTCCTTGTACCCTGATATAGGTTATGATAAGTGGACCCTTTGCAGGAGAAAGAAAGGGGGCAACAAGGACAAGGAAGGCTGAAGAGGGCGAGATAAGGGGCCGCTTGGAAAAGGTTTGACCAGGTAAGGGGGTCGCTACACGTATGGCAGACAAAGATTGGTCGAACGTAATAGACCGACCGAGCATATAAGTTCGGCGGGTAAAGGCTGGCCGAGGATAAGAGACCGATCGAGCGTAGAAGTACTTAGCCTTAAGCTGTCCTAAATGCTTATATACGCCCGACTGATTTATATTGGTCGATAAGGCATGATCGGTCGAGCACCATAGACCGACCAAGCACAGAGGTATTTAGTCTCACGTGATCTTTAGCATACGGTCGACCGAGGAAAGGTCGACCGGGAGAGAAGGCTTATATACATCCGACTGATTAATATCGGTCGATAAGACATGATCGGTCGGGATCCATAGACCGACCGAGTATAGAGGCATTTAGTGTCACACGATCCTTAGCATACGGTCGACCGAGGGAAGGTCGACCGGGCGAGAAGGCTTATATACGTCTGATTGATTAATATCGGTCGATAAGGCATGATCAGCCGGGGTCCATAGACCGACCAAGTACAGAGGCATTTAGTCTTACACGATCCTTAGCATACGACCGACCGAGGGAAGGTCGACCGGGTGAGAAGGCTTATATACGCCCGATTGATTAGTATCAATCAATAAGGTATGATTGGTTGGGCTAGACAGATCGGCTGAGCAAAAGAGAGTAGATCAAGCATAAAGATTTTCAACCTCGCACGGTTTCTGGCATATTTATAATAATAAAGTTCTAGTTGGGTATAAATAATTGATCGAGTATAGAATACCGACCAAGACTAGTACAACAGAAGATATTTCTCATATATACAGAATGGACTTATGTGATTAACCAAGTGAATGTAACAGGTGAACTAAAAGAATATGTGATCATATGACAACTTAATTAATTTTGCGGCAAATAGCTTCTAGAAGTCTTCACAGGTATGCTAAACGACTAGGAAGGTACATCTAGTGTAAGAAAAATATTTCTTAAACTATTATTACAGTTTCGACTTACGTCATCTCTTAACAAACCTTAACAAATCG
The DNA here is from genome assembly GCF_018446385.1 of Zingiber officinale. Lineage (NCBI taxonomy): Eukaryota > Viridiplantae > Streptophyta > Magnoliopsida > Zingiberales > Zingiberaceae > Zingiber > Zingiber officinale. The sequence continues at coordinate 46,742,664 of NC_056006.1, forward strand.
GGGTCCACCTCATGATTATGGAGGTTAGATGAGGTGGAATAAAAAGGAGAATCCTCTCCACTAGCCAGGTATGCAAACTGACTTGAGCGTCGAAGGGCCTAGCCAGGGATTCCCACCCTGGTCTTTGGTACTAACGCTTTTTTGGTTGCTCTCATTGTGACCAAGAAGAGGAGATCATCCATTGGATTGCTGAGCCTTCACCGATCCACGGAGGCACCTCGTCGGAGTTCATTTTTGTGAGTTATTCTTCAGAGATCCGCTTGGTTTTCTCGAGTCTATCATTTTGCCTTTAGGCTCTCATGAGGTCCGCTGTGGTTTTCTTGGATCCTCCCCTGTTCATCAACATCAGGGTCGTTATTCGTCACCGCTCATCGTCGCCTAGTAGATAGGATCAAATTTGGTGCAATCTATGGGAACTCTCGCTTGAATATGAAATTTCGTGATGGAGGACGCTAGAAAACTCAATACTATTACTCTGACTCAAGAGGATATGGAATTACTCATCAATTCCAGGGTTCATAAGGCATTACAACAACAACAGCAACAACAACAACAAGCGAATACTGGAGGCACTTTACCAGTCGCCATAAATCCAGCAGTTTCAACTATGGATCATAGGAGAAATAGAGGTATGGAAGAAGACGACACTGCTTACATAACTGCTGCTCCTATTTCTCCCACTCGACATCGCCATGCCTATTTTCATACTCCTTTGGAACAAGGAGGATGAAAGCCGGTGCTACAAGAATCCTTTGATGAGGCACCAATGAAGGAAAAGCACAAGGGAAAGATGGTAACCAGTGATAGCTCTCCTGAGAGAATTATTACTTCATTCTCTCAGAGGGTTCTTGATGATCCATTGCCAAAGCACTATCAGAATTTGAATATCGGAGAGTACTCTAGAATTATAGATCCAGAAGATCATCTCGCTAAATTTGAGAACACTGCTCTGTTACAGCTATTTTCTGATGGGATTAAATGTTGAATGTTCCTTACCACCCTTGGTGGAGCGGCCCAAAGATAGTTTAAGCGATTACCAAAAGGCTCTATTCGGCGTTTCAAGGATTTCTGCAAAGTATTTCTGCATCATTTCTCTAGCAACCGAAGGTATCATAAAACTCCTTGGAGTCTTTTCTCTATCAAACAGGGGCCCAAGGAAAGCATCCGGGCATATATTAAGAGGTTTAATCAGGTAACTATCGATGTCCCTAATGCTACTACAGAAATCTTGGTGAGTGCCTTCTCTCAAGGACTCAACGATAACAATTTTTTCAAAGATTTAGTGTATAATCCCCCAACCAATTTTGATTTATTGATTGAGCGAGCTACTGAATTCATTAATGTTGAAGAAGCTCAAGCAGCTCGCAAGAAGGAAAATGTCGTGCCTGTCTCAGCCACAGTTCACGATGGATTTGCAGCTCCCGTTCACCCACCAAGGGTGCCTCGCGGAGCTCCCCCTCCACACCATCAGCTTGAACGAAGACATCAAACAGTCCAGCATGTGGAGATGCCACAAGAAGTCCCCCGAAGATGGTGTACCTATCATATGTCGAGTACTCATAACACTGAAGATTACTTTGCCTTAAGGAACCAGAGGACAAATAACAATCGTTATCGCCGATGATCTCCCAACCGACAACCCTACCAAAGGAAGAATAGTTCACTCAAGCGGGAATATCAGGCAACTCAGCCACAACAAGGGGCATTGCAATTACCGGGCAGGCCATCTCGGGCGGCCGAACCAGCATAGCCCGAGATAATGACTACTCGGCAGGAGGAAAATCAGAGCAATGCCACCCAAGGAAATATTAATATGATAGCAGGCGGAGCTACTGATGGCGATTCTAATCCGGCGAGGAAGTCACAAGCTCGACGATTGCAGATCCATGCAGTAGGATGCAACACAAAAAAAGCAACGGGACCAGAGATTAGTTTTGGTCCTAAAGATCTGGAGGGGGGTAGAAGTACCCCATGATGACACTCTGATAATAAAAGTTGTCATAGCTAACTACAATATTCCTGTACTTTCATTGATAATGGTAGCTCTGCCAATATTATCTTCAAAAAAGCTTTTGACAAGTTGATCCGAGCGAACTCCAACCCATGGTGACCCCCCTTTATGGTTTCACGGGCAATGAAGTGCAGCCGCTCGACCAGAAAAAACTGGCCATTTCTTTAGGGGAGGAGCCGCTAATGAGAACCAGGAGATCCTATTTCATGGTGGTGGATGCACCTTCTGCACATAACGTTATACTAGGTCGGCCGGCCTTGAACGAGTTTCAGGCAGTAGTTTCTACTTTTTGCCAAAAGGTGACGTTCCCTATTGATGACCGAGTGGGAGAAGTCCGTGGAGATCAATTACTCGCATGAAAATGATATGTGGAGATCATCCGGACGGAGGCTAATGTCGCCCGCAAAGCTCAGAGGATGGAAGTTAATGCTATCCAGGAGAAATCGCTCGGTTTGATATACGAAGAAAAGGAGGAAGTACAAATACACGCCGGGCGACCAGAAGCTATAACTTATGTGGCGGCCGACTTAGACCTTCCACTCAAGACTGAGTTGATACAGTGTTTGAGCCGGAATAGCAACGTGTTTGCATGGACTCCCAAGGAGGGCACAGGTATTTCTCCTCTAGTAATGGAACATTCATTACATGTTTATCCTGATGCTTGGCCTGTCAAGCAAAAGCAAAGAGACTTTAGAGCCGACCAGAACTAGATCATCAAGGAAGAAGTGGATAAGCTACTGGAGGCGGGATATATTCAAGAGGTACAATTTCCTAGTTGGCTGGCCAATGTCGTCCTAGTACATAAACCAGGAAATAAGTGGAGAGTGTGTATTGACTTCCGGGATCTCAATAAGGATTTCCCAAATGATTACTATCCTCTGCCGTGCATTGACCAAGTGGTGGACTCTACTGCCGGATGTGAGTACATTTGTATGCTGGACGCCTATCAGGGCTATCATCAAGTACCTCTTACTAAAGATGACCAGGAAAAGGTTAGTTTTATTATAGCTGAAGGTACCTATTGTTATAGGGTTATGCCTTTTAGACTAAAGAATGCAAGGGCGACCTATTAGAGGCTTATGAACAAAGTCTTTCGGAAACAGAGAGGAAGAAATATGGAAGTATATGTGGATGAGATCTTGATTAAATCTCCTCAAGCTGTTGATTTGTGCAGAGATATAGAGGAGACATGTCGAACCTTAAGATATTATGGACTCAAGTTCAATCCTAGCAAGTGCTTGTTTGGAGCCAGAAGTGGCTAGTTCCTGGGCTATATGGTGACAGAGCGAGGGATAGAAGCAAATACTAATAAAGTTCGAGCAATCTAGGATATGGAGCCCCCACGCAATATGAAAGAAGCTCAAAGATTTACCGGGCGAATCACTGCATTATCCCGCTTCATCTCTCGATCAGCCGACCAAAGTTTTCACTTCTTCAAGATACTTCGGAAGAACAATAAATTTCAGTGGGATGAAGAATGTGACAATGCATTTCAAGAATTAAAAGATTACTTATCAACCCTACCTGTGTTAGCTAAGCCTGTAGTAGGAGAAACTTTATGGGTTTACCTTTCAGCAAATGAGCATGTTGTAGGCTCAGTACTGGTGAGGCAGGAGGGTAAGAAACAACAACCAGTGTATTTTTCAAGTCATCTATTGAAAGGAGCCGAGTGTAGGTATACTACACTCGAGAAATTAGCTTTTTCGTTGGTCTTGACATCTCGAAGATTGCATCCTTACTTTTTATCGCACACAATCATAGTACTAACTAATAGCACTCTCGGTTATGTGCTCCTTAATCCAAAAGCATCCAGGTGACTGATCAAGTGGACGATCGAGCTTAGTGAATATGATATACAATATTAGCCTCGTTTGGCAATTAAAGCACAAGCTCCGGAAGATTTTATAATAGAAGTGCAAGGGCCCAAAGAAGAAGGGACTTGGAAAATTTATGTAGATGGGTCTTCTACCAGACAAGGTAGCTTGGTATTCTTCTTATATCCCCAAGAGAGGATCGGGTTCAACTTTTTGTCCGGCTAAGTTACAGAGCCACCAATAATGAAGCAGAATATGAAGCATTGATAGTTGGTTTACAAGCAGCTCGACATGTGGGAGCTGCTCGAGAATGGATTTATTTTGATTCTCAACTGGAAACACAACAATTTTAAGAATTTCAAGATTAGCAGTGATCGACTCAAGTTATATGCAGAAGCTTTTGATAAACTGAAAGCTACATTCCAAGAGGTAAATATACAGAAGATCCCCCTCTCAGAGAATCAAGTGCGGATGGATTAGCAAAGCTTGCGTCAGTAATAGTACCTTGGAACCTAGACCGACTAGTAGAACAAATATTGTATTGAAAGTAATCGATTTGAGGGGTCACTATCCAATTTTTCAAGAGGACCAATCTTTTACATTTACCAGCTGATACGAACAAGCTTGAGCCTTTAAGAAGAAGACCACCCGACATACTTTGATAGGGGATCAACTTTACAAATGGGCTTTTTCCAGTCCCTTGCTCAAATGCATTGGACCAGAAGATATATAATATATTTTATAGGAGGTTCATTAAGGTTCATGTGGTAGTCATATTGGGGGAAGATCTTTAGCCCGTAAGATATTATTGGCTGGGTATTTTTGGTCTACTCTACAAGAAGATGCGACTCAACTCGTGAGGACATGTATGTCTTATCAAAAGCATCAAAATATCTCACATCATCCTACTCAATTATTGAAGAATTCCATCATTTCTTGCCCTTTTGATCAATGGGGTATGGACATAGTAGGTCCATTCCCCCTGGAAACATCTCAGAAAAGGTTTATATTGGTAGTTGTAGATTACTTCTCAAAATGGGTGGAAGCTGAACCATTAGCAAGAATCACTGAGAATGCGGTCATCAAATTCTTATGGCAACACATTATTTACAGATTTAGTATTCCCCATAAGTTAATCTCTGATAATAGAAGATAATTCCAGGGACAAAGAATTAGAGAATGGTATGCAGGATATGACATTACATAAGCATTCACCTCTGTGGCATATCCACAGAGTAATGGGCAAGCAAAAGTGACCAATAGAGAAATCATCAGAGGACTTAAAACTAAGTTAGATCATGTTGGTGGTAGTTGGGTAGATGATTTACCCAATGTGCTATGGGCTTACCATACCACCCCTCGAGAGGCTACAGGGATAACTCCATTCCAGCTAGTATACAAGGGAGAAGCAGTAGTCCCCATTGAGGTTGGGGTGGAATCTGATCGGAGATGGTTTTATGATGAAGATAATGATGGTTGACGTCTTATGGAACTCTATCTTATCGGAGAAGCTCAGGATAAGGCAGCAACTCATCTTATATCTTATCGACAATGAATGAGACAGAACTACAACAAAAGAGTTATCCCCCGATTCTTTTAAGTAGGAGATTTAGTGTGGAAGCATGTTAAACCTGTGGGAGATGTTACTAAATTGGCACCTCATGGGGAGGACCATACAAAGTTATACAGAAGCTTGCTTCTGATTCTTATTACCTCTAAGACTCAGAAGGGAGAAATCTCGAGAGGCCTTGGAGTGCAAATTACTTACAACCATACAAAGCCTAACAAGTACGCCTATAATTCATCCATGTATTTCATTTAATTTTTGGATATAATGAAAAAATACAGGCGCCTGCTCTGTAATCAATACATATATTTGATGAAATAGACAGATCGATTCTCTTTACGAGTGTGCCTCCTCCACTCAGTATTAGTCGATCGGGGACCTTAAGGAGTGACCGTCCTGGCTTCCTTAAGGGGAATCGGAGACTTTAAACCCTTAAGATTTGAGTGTGCCTCCTCCGCTCAGCATTAGTCGATCGGGGACCTTAAGGAGTGACCACCCTGGCTTCCTTAAGGGGATCCAGAGACTTTAAACCCTTAAGATTTGAGTGTGCTTCCTCCGCTCAGCATTAGTCGATCAGGGACCTTAAGGAGTGACTGACCTAGCTTCCTTAAGGGGAACCGGAGACTTTGAACCCTTAAGATTTGAGTGTGCCTCCTCCGCTCAGCATTAGTCGATCAGGGACTTTAAGGAATGACCAACCTAGCTTCCTTAAGGGGAACGGGACACTTTATACCCTTAAGATTTGAGCGTGCCTCCTTCGCTCAGCATCAGTCGATCGGGGACCTTAAGGAATGATCGGCCTGGCTCCCTTAAGGGAAACCGGAGACTTTAAACCCTTAAAATTTAAACATACTTCCTCCACTTGGCACCGGTCAACCAGGAAACCTTAAGGAAAATCTGGCCGGGTCTCTTTGAGGATAGTCAGAAACCTTAAACCTGTAACTGGTACGTATCAGATTTAAACTTCCTCAATATATCATTATTACAGGCCAACTCGCTCGGGAGTAGGTTCCCGATCGAAATGTGACAATACTTTGGCCTTCTCATATTAATTTAGATTTGCTCGGGAGTATATGCCCAACCGAGATATATCAATATTTTGGCCTCCCTGTGTTAATGCAAACTCGCTCGGGAGTAGGCTCCCGACTGAAATGTGGCAATACTCTGGCCTTCTCATATTAATTTAAACTCGCTCGGGAGTAGGTTCCTGACCGAAATGTGGCAATATGCTGGCCTTCTCATATTAATTTAGATTCGCTCGAGAGTACATGCCCGACTGAGATATATCAATACTTCGGCCTTCTCATATTAATCCAGGTTCGCTCGGGAGTACATTCCCGACTGAAATATATCAACCTCCCGACCTTCAAGTATTATTTCAGATTCGCTCAGTAATACATTCCTGGCTGAAATATATCAACTTTCTAGTTTCCAGTTATTAATCTAGGTTCACTTCAGAATACATGCTCGACTAAAATATATCAACCTCCTGAACTTCAGATATTAATTCAAATTCGCTCGGGGGAACATTTTCGATCGAAATCTATCAATCTTTTGGCCTCTAGATATTAATTCAAATTCACTCGGGAATACATTCTTAGTCGAAATATATCAGCATTTCAACCTTCAATCCAAATCTGCTGGGGAATGTTTCCCAACTGAGATATCATAGTACATTGATCTTTACATGTACAGCTTAAACTCACTCGGAGCAGAAAACTAAGTGGGACAATCAACCAGAATGATCATGAAGTTTACTCGGAGTATGAAGCTGGACTAAAGTATAATAGTGGATAGAATCCTTTATACCAACATGATTCACTTTGAAAAGGTATATAGTCCATAAGAAACAAGTAAGTGTTGATTTCTACTAATATACTCTCAGGTAAAGACGATAAGGAAAAATACTTATGTTTAATCACTTGTCCCATTACATACCCACCTATGGGGTTACGTTGTTTCGTGACCACTTCGTTAGAGCACCTATTCTTTACCTCTTGTCTATTATGAGTAAAACAGGAATAGATTTAAGAAGGGAAAAGTATCAGAAGCAATGGACCATAAAGCAAGGGTGGCTCTAAGGATTAACAACCTTAAAGACCGGTAGGCAAAGTAAGTATCACCTCTCGGATGTTCGCCTGGCATACATACGTGCAAATAACTACTTTGCATATTCATTTCTGATACTATAATTGTCACATGTCTTGCAAATATATTTAACATACTATGATTAACGCATACCTGCTTTGAAGATCTACAAGTGTATTTGTCATGGTCTGAAAGATATATATATATATATATATATATATATATATATATATATATATATATGCACTAAACAACAAGCACTACAACAAAAATGTTAAAAGACAACACCCCTACGACAACGGTTTTAGAAGGAAGTGTTGTTAATTTGGTTAAAGACAACAGTTTTTGACAAAACCGTTGTCTTTGAGCTTTCAAAAAAAACAAAAGACAACAGTTTTGTAAAAACTATTGTCGTTGAGCAACTTTTTATAAAATCAACAACACATTTTACAACGGTTTTCTAAAACTGTTGTCTTTAAGCGCTTTCTTAGGGGGTCAAAGACAACGGTTTATTAAAACCGTTGTCTTTGACTTTTTTCTTTCGCCGTTTTTTCCCTTCACAGCTTTTGTTGTGGCAGTGTTTTGCATTCCCTCCGAAAATTTTTTGGCACCCTATTTTCCCCCTTAGCCTTCCCGAACCCTAAACCTCTCTCCTCATACGATCTCCCCTCCCCCCCAACCTTCCTACCGAAACCTTCAGAAGGGGTGAGAGGAGGGATTTTAGGGGCTCCATCCTCCTCTTTACCCCTCTGCTCATCGCCATCGCCAGATTCCCGTTCGCACTACCGTTTCGGTGCCGACATCACCCTCAGCCCCGGCACGCTATACGACGTGCTCGGCATCGCCGCTGCCACATCGGGGCTCGAGATCATGGTGGCTTACTGGAGGCTCGCCGGCGCATGCCACCCGGACGCGGTGGTCACGGCGGACCGGCTGACGAGTTCATGTGGATCCACGCGGCCTACGAGACGCTCTCCGACCCGGACAAGCGCACCGAGTATGATCGAGGGGTCCTCGTCGCCGATCGGAGATGGAGGTCGTTCCATTCTTCCTGATCGTCGTATTCCTTCTACGCCGGCCGACGCCAGCCGCGGAAGTGGGAGATGGACCAGTGCTAGTAACTAACAAGATGCATCGAAGGTGTTTGATTATATGTCGATCTCAAATTTTCTACCCCAATTTGCTTTATTGCTGTTCTTTGTACATGTTCACAGATCGAATAATCTTTGATCTCGCCAAACAACCTCTTCCTATTTCAACTTTGTTTCCCTTTTCCTTAGGCAATCGTATTAATCTAAGATTGCAATCAAAACTAAAGAAAACCTTTGACTTCATGTTCTGTTTGCTTTAAAAACAAGAAGTTCTGAGATTTCTTGGATCTCTATTTGATCTGTGAATTGATTAGCAACTCTTTGGTTTTTTCAAGAAAGGTTTTTACTCAAGTTGCTACAATTAATTCATAGATGCAAACGGAGGAAACATTTGATTGTGATGGTTTCGCTTCACCTTCCTTTAGAGGAACAGCTGAACAACTTTTTAACAAATGAATAAGCCTTCTTGTCTCATCTAACCTTAAAAAGTGTACCAGCTTCCTACTTCCTTGAGTTAGGACGTGGAGGCAGTGAGGATGGCAGCAATTATGAGTAAGAACATGGAGGCAGTGAGGATGGCAGCAATTATGAGTAAGAACATGGAGGCAGTGAGGATGAGCAAAAGGTATGTCTCACCTAGGTTTTGTTTGGAAAAATGATTTTTTTTAAAAAAAATAATTTTATTAAACATATTTAAAATCATTGGGGTAAGTGACAAGGCTTGCAAAGATGAAATGTGAGTTTTTCCAGGTTGTGTTGTTTCATTATTTGTCAGCATTTTGCAATCAATTGGTTTATAAGAATCTTTGAATTTTTGAAGCATATGTAATGATGCATTATTTTAAAAACTAGGAGAAGCTGCTTTTATATAAATGTGAGTTTGTACAACTTCTGTGTTTCTTCCTTTGGCGATAAGAATTTATTGCTTGGAACTGCAGAATTCTCCTTTTTCTCTGCTTATGTTTGGAACTAATCTTGCTTTCTGAAAACCATTAGTATGTGTATAATGGTGTTGTATCTGCGTCAAGGTTGGAAACGGTCTTGCTTCCTTCTTTTGAGAAATGGAAATGAAAATTCATATACAATTGAAGTAATTGTTTATGATTATTTTCTGTGACAATAGAGAATTCAATTGTGTTACTCAGTTGATTTTCCTTGCTTAAATGTTGGAAAACCAAAAGGACCATCATATGTGCCCCTTGAGGTCTTTGAGCTCATTCTACTTCACTTTTTTTAAATTTTTTTTGAAAGAACCTTTATTTTTATCCTGACAAATTTGGCAAACTATTCAGTTCTGCTCCTTAGTTTCACTGCAAAGATATACCAAATCACTGTCAACATTTCAACAAGCTTCCCTGGTGGAAAAGTCAAGGCTGAAGCCTTATGAATGAATAAGTGTCCTCAGTGAGGTATGTGTCGATCTTTAAGATTGGTTTTGTTGGTATGACATGTATGCTGTTTTTTCATGCTTATCCTTGGATGATAGATAGGCTTTGAGATTCAATAATTATGATGCTCACCCACTCCTACATGCATGTAGCGTTAGCATTGCCACTGCTTTTACTCAAATAGAAGGCATAGTATTGCAACCTCCCCGGGTATGATTTTATGTTTTGTATTTATATTTTTACGTATTATTTGAGGTTATTTATGACAAAAGCAAATGCTGCAGCTCAGAGTTGGCAATGGAGAGGACTTTATTCCACCAAGAGGGAGATGGAATTTTAACCAAAAGGTGTTTTTTTTTTTTGCTTTCAATGAGTTTATTATTGTAGTTAAAATATATACCACTTTCAGAAATTGATGGAGCCATCTCAAATCCCCCGTTGGGTTGTTGTTAATTTTTTAGCTCGACGTGATGTTTCAAGCCTCATACATGACATGCGCAAATGCACAAATATGAAGTGCATTGTATGTTTTGACATTACTTTTTTCCCATGGAGTTTTAAATGCAGGGACAATTATTTTTAACCAAATTTGTCATCCAAGGAATTATGACTTCTACATGTGCTCTAATGCTTGCATGAGTGTAATCTCTGTGTTTCAAAAGTTGTACTCTATTTAAAGCCTTTACATTTATAAATTTTTAGCATTCTTGGTTGGTGTGGATTTTATTTGGGTGCTTTCTTTTTTACAAGTACCTGCTTTGTGAATTACTAGGTATATTTTCAAAATTAAATTATCAATGTTCTTGACAGGAACTTGCTTTGTGGATTAAATTCTGCCATTTGTCTAAATAAATTCAATATTTCAAGAGCTATTAGTAATTCAAGTTTTTCTTATATTGGTGTTTGTAATTTCATAGGGTACAACCCGACCCACTCATTACCATGTGCTAATGGATGACAATGAATTTATTACTGATTTCCTGCAGGAGCTTGTTCATTCCCTTTCTCATGTGTAAGTACTTGTTTATATATACGTAACTAATATTTTAGTTCTCCAATGATTAATATTATAATTGAGATATCCTATTCTATGTCCAAATGTACAAATATAAGAGGAGTACAACTGCGATATCTGTGGGTAAGTTGGGCAGTGCTCTTAAGTTTTTTCGTGATTTGTGCCATACCTTATAAATTGTTAGGACCCCTGTATTGAAAAATCTGGACTGTGGTTTCATTTGAAGGTTTGACTATTCTTTCCAAGTTAAACTTGTGAAAATTTTAGGTTAATTAGAGTCCATCCAATCCTACCAGACAAGATTAGTGACTGGTTCTAGTTTTAACCTGTTGAAGTAAATAGTCCAAGATTTTGAAACTTGTCTCCTTTGATCATAAATAACTTGCATGTTTTTGCAAGATCTAATAAACATTTCTTTTATTTATATGATTGTTTTTACAAGATCTAATGATTTTTTTCTATAATTGTAGATTGTGCCTTGTCCATTGTTAGCACTTGCAATTTACTTGGAAGTTGTTTCGGTGTTGCCCTACATAAGGTCAACGACTGATGCAAAACATAAAGGTAAAACCTAAATTATCATATCTTTGCATATTCATAAATAAAATATGTTGTCTTTTAACATTTTAGCTTCTGTTGTGTTTTTTGTTTTTTTAACTCATGTAGTTCAATGAAATAATGGGTCAAGCTTCCGAATCCAGGTTCGGTCTGGAGAAGGACCATAGTGAGTACTTAACCAAATACCAAAGGTTTCATTGATTCAAATAAAACTTGAGGGACTAAATTTAAGTATTCAAACCTCTATCATAATCATGGATATTGGCTAAGTCTCAACTTATTAGGAGGTAAGAAATGACCCCTCTTTCTTCTTTAGAAATCTAGCACATCATATTAATATTTTTTTTCTTCTTTTCATCCTGAAGGAAAGTAATCTCCAAGACATTTATTTTCAGAAAAGGGATAAAGCTGGGTTTGCAAGCTAAGTCTATGAAGTTTTGTATGCAGAAAAAGGACCAGTACGTGAAGATTGTTGCACATCCTGATCACTTGATCTATTCAGAAACGGATAAGTTAATTTGCATGGTTGTGGTTTGATAAACTTAATTTTGTGGTTGTCATGAACTTATGGTCATGTTTGGATTGCTTATCTTGTAGTAATTGTAGAAGTTTATAAACTTAACTTAAGTGAATGTACATATATGTTGTACCAGTTTTTGGTTGAGACAAGATGTATAAAACGCAATTGAATGTATATATGTTGACAATGATTTTGTGAATGCATATATGTTGTACAAGTTTGTGTGCAAAAAAAATTATGTTATCTATTCGTGATGCAATTTCTAATCAATATTGACAATAATTTTTTAACCGTTGTGAAAAGTATGCAAAGACAATGGTTTAAAACTAAATTTGGAAGAAAGACAACAGTGTATTTGTTGTCAAAAGCATATCTGCAATTAAAATTATTGCAAAATTGGAAATTACAACGGTTTTATATGTTGCAGAACTGTTGTCATTGGTATTAAAAGACAACGCTTTAAATCCGTTGCATGACTGTTGTCTAATGTGATCAAAGACAACGGTTTTAAACCGTTGTCTTTTACCGCACATTTAACAACACTGCCAATTACAACGGTTTTAAAGAGCCTACGACAACGGTTTTTAACCGTTGTCTTTTAATATTTTTGTTGTAGTGAAGTCAGTAATGTCTTTTGTAGTACAAGGCTAGCCGAATGAATGAGAACAAGCACCCATAGTTTATCCTACAACCAGTTCATCCACACAAGGCTCACTTAAAACTACTGATGAGGTTCTTTGGCAACTCTTTATTGAGTCACCGCCGATCTATAAATTGAGGAGGAGGCTCTTGAGATAAAAACCCCCTTCTCATAGTTGTTTAAGAACCCCATCAGTAGAATGAGTTAGAGTCCCCACAATGTGGCTGGCAAACTCATTCTTGAATTCAGAAGAGGTCAAGTACCATTAGCGTCGGCTCTCCCAGTGCTCCTCTTCACCCGCCTTGTAAACTTGTAGTTCCAAGGCAAGACACTCTAATTTCTCCTCAAAATTAGTCCTTTCAAATTTTGTGCATTATATTTCTTGGGTGAGGAAATCTATTTCTAAATCTTGAGCTTTCAGTCTCTCTTGTAGCTGTAATAACTCAAAATTTTGAGAGGCCAACTCTTGAGCTGAATCCGGAGATCTAGGGATTGAAGTCTGAAACTGTTCTAGGATAGAAGATCTGAGAATAGCATCTGAGATAGCCTTATTTTTCTTGGCTACTTCAACAATCAACTGAGAGGATAGACTTTGTATTTGTAGCTCCAAAGTCTTTTTTTCTTCTTCTTTAGCCCCTAACATTTGGCGATGATGATGCAAATCCTTCTCCAAAAGGGTCATCTAATTAGCTTGAGAACTTATCTTCTCTTGGAGTTGGGTGACCTCATTGCTCGGAGTAGGGGAGGTTGCCTTTAGGGCCCTTAATTGATTCTTCAACTCCTTATTTTCTCTCTCTAAGTCTGTGGCTAAATTGCCCATGTACAGGCTCGAGGCACAGAACTAAATAGCACAATAACACAGTTATAAGTTGTAGGTGTGAAATAAAAGAACACATTTAAAATACTTACCGCAATGGCTTGACGGTTGTGGTTGCCGGTCTGATCAAAGATAGTCTTTCCCTGCATAGAATTTTGACTCTATAACCAAGAAGTAGCCAGGGAATCTTTCAATTGAAGGAGCCCATAAGAAGAAGGATCTTGATTTTGTCCCAGTAGAGAGGGAAAGTCTTGGGCTTGCCTGAAAAGGACTTGAGGAGGAATAGAAACAGGGGTCGGAGGCCTTGCGAAAGAAGAAGGCAATACAATGGGATGAGAAAAAGAAGGGCCAACACTAGAAGTAAGGGGAGGTCCTGGTACAACAGTAGGGATAGTAGGAAGTGAAACAGAAGGCACAGACTCAATAGTCAGCCCAGTAATAACATCTTAGAAGGCAAAACTAGAGGATCTTTTGCAAGGGGTCCTTCTAGCTCTCATTACGGGAAAAGAAGGAGACGAAATCTGGGAAGGCAAGGAGGACATTGATACGACCGGAGTCAGCTCAGAAGCAAGAACAATTGGAGGAGTTGTAGGAGTCAGTAAAATAGGTCGCATCATGTTAACGGAAACAATATGATGAAGACGACTATAAGGCATGGGCTCCTTACCTCTCTCGTGAGAAATCTCGGAGGGAACAATGGGGAGTTGTTCAAGCTCGGAGATAACGATCAGAGTCAAACTGTTCTTTAGGGTGTGAGTCCTTTTGCGTTGGGCGATAAAAGGACTGTCTTCCTTAGAAGAATCAAGGGATTCTGGGGCTACCTCTAGGGCTACTTCGTTAGAAGGAAGTAAACCAAGAGATGAAGTGGCAGGATTGAGGCGATGATTCTTCAATAAGTCAACTCCCAATTTTGCTAAAACGGATTTATTCAGCCCAGGGTTTTTGTACATAAGGGCTGGAATAACGACATCAACTGGAAAAGATAAAAAGTATAAATTTAAGGAAGAGACAATTTAAAAATGATGAAAGATCGGTGAGGAGAAGCGTATAACCTACCAAAGGGAGCTTTCAATTCTGTGTCTGTATAGCTTATCCCAAAGATAAAAGGCATACCTTCAACAATTAACGCAGGTAAATAGAATTTAACCCCTCTCAATTTAGACATGGATGTGTAAAAGGTCAAGTCAGGAGTATCATCCTGGGGATTTGGAAGAGCGAGAAGAGTCCGTTGCCAAATGATAGGATAAGGAGGAGGAGAGGGAAGGCACAAAAAGAAGAACTTTTGTCTGCATTATGCTTGTGCTAGGATTTTATTGAATAAGATAACCTTGGGATAACTCTGAAACTTAAAAAGGCTATCTTTTACTTAACGGAGAACAAAAATTTGGTAGAACAAACGGGGAGAAGGGGGAAAGTTAAGTAATTGGGAAACAGCGACAAAGGCAGATAATATAAAGAAAGATTGAGGAATGAGTTAATTCAGAGGCACGCTAAAATATTGACTTACTACAATGAAGAAAGAGTGGAGAGGGAGCCGAAAGCCAGATAGTGCTTGTTCCCAAAAGACGGTGACACTCCCTGGAGGAGGAAGATGTGGGCGGTCCTCTAGAGTAGGGAGGACCAAATAAGAGGGGAAGCCATAATCTAGGCACATTGCATAATCTTCTGACTCACTGGCACTGGAAGAGCAATGGGTGTCATGCCCCGGGGGAGTCCCTGTCTGAAGAAATTTCGGCAGCACCTCCCCTGTATGGGTGACAATCTGAAGCATTTATACAGACATAATATACATCAGCCACAAGCGGCTGGAATATACACACAACCACGCTGTTTATAATACAGCCTACTCGGCTAATACAAAAAAAAAAACACAACCACGCAGTTATATGTAAAGCAGCCCACTCGGTTGTACCAAAACCAAAACACAACGGAAAATGACAGAAACCAAATACAAACCAAACACAAAACTGCTAGCCGTCTAGGCTTACACAACCAACAATAATACAAAATACCACATAACAACTTAACACTCCAGAAACAAAACCGGAGCACAAACTAAACACACTGACACATAAAAAAAACAAAACATAAATGAAACCGATAGATCTTCTGAGGTGACGTGGGGACCAGCAGACAGGATACTCCAAGCGACATCATAACCAACCTGGGACCTGAAAAAATAGTGTCCACGGAGGTGAGTTCAACAACTCAGCGAATACCAATAGACATGCCTAGTAAGATATATCTAACATCAATAAACATGGAATACAACTTCCTAATCATATATAGGAAATATGTAAAACTGAAAGGTAACTGAAGAAGTTGTACTCAACAGGAACTCCTATCCAGAACAAAAGGGTCATCAAACCAGATACACAATATGCCTCCTGTATGCATGTCAAACAAATGCATCGACCAAAATGCAACATATAAGTGCAGCAAACACAAGCAAATAAATGCAATAAATGCATATGATGCCAATTTCATGGTCACCCCTGACGCCAGTCAGTCATCTCACACACATTGGTGAGACTGAGTGGGTAGGGCTGTGAGAACCGTGCACTCTGACATCACTACCCCTGATGAGTGACCGAGTGGACGGGATGCTGTCGGAGTACACACATACTCCTACCCCAAATCATAAATGGGGGAGCACAATGCTCTCATCTCCCGGTACATCATGACGGGGAGGGATCCCTGACGTGCTACCACACTGCGTCGCACTACCCATGAGCGGACTAACGGAGCACCGAACAGAGCAAAACTGACGTGCTACCACGCTGCGTCACGCTACCCATGAGCGGACCAACGGAGCACCGAACAGTGATGAAACTGGCGATATGCTCTACAATAATGGAGCTGTCTATCACGTAGCATGCAATCATGCGAATGGTGCATGAACTAAGCATGACAATATCTTGAACCAAATCCACATATATATATATATATAAATGTGTACCCTAGTACAAGTCAAATCCACAGATCTAGGGTATACAGGTCCTCTATGGTATAACAACCTAGGTCCTGAACATATCCACCTCCATAAAATATGTACCAACAATGTACATGGATCAAAGCAAAAGGTCTAGGTACACAGATCAGATATGATATGAAAATATAGATACACATGCCAGATAATAAAAATCCAGAATCTAGTTCTAAACTCAATAAAGCATGATATGTCACTTACTCTAGGAATTAAGGAACTCATGGCAATAATCACAAGGTATAAATCTGGATACATAACAAGCGACAAAACAGAACATGCTATGGGTATCAAACCGTGACATACCAAAGACAAACATGATCATTGCTTGTAGCTATAAAATACTATGCATATCCAATTGACAATATCATAAAAGATAAGTCAAGAGGTACCCGCCTCAAATAGATCGAGCTAATCAACCTCTATGTCGAAGTGCTCGTCCTGAATCTGAATCCTGTATAAATCAATACATATATTTTATTTAGCCAAACTCATATGAATTAAACAACTAAATAAAATACTCATGCCTAATTAGGGAAAAATCCCAATCATTCTAGCATACAGATTAAACCTAACAAATGGAATATCACTCACCTCAGAAGATCCCCAACATCCTCAACCGAACCTCAATCAGAACTATATCATTCCTTCACATTTTCTTCTTTTTAATCCAAGACATGAATCAACAACTCACAGGATCCTCTTTGAACGTAGATCATCTACAATATTAATCAAAGGGAAAAATCATATTAATGGCAACTTACTCTGAGTCCTGGATAAGTATAGATTCAGATCCCATTCCACCTAATGAAGTAATTAGGTTCATTCCACCCAAGTTTGAAAATATAACTTACCTCAGATCTGACTCATAGCTCCCTCTTTGGTGACTCGTGGCCACAAAGAAAATAGTTGCCTGAATTGCTGTCCGAAGTTAATAAAAATCATTGCCAGAAGCAAAGACACAGTTAACGCATCCTCCTATTCCAACATCACATCCAAACCTCTACAAACTAAGAACAAAAATCAAAATGCCTTACCCAATCCTTGTCTCAGTAGTTTCCTTCCAGTCCAAAACCACAGCAAGCAGTTGTTGAGATCTATAAAACTGAGATTAACGGTTCGATATCAGGGCACAGGTCAGACGCGATTGGATGGAGGGATCTTGGGCTGCTGGCGCTAGGTAGAAATAAGGCAGCAATCGCACCAGATCAGAGGCACGAGGAGGAAGGATCAGGAGGGTGGCTCTGCCGGCGGTGGCTCGCGGAATCACTCTGCGAAGGGCGGCTGTCGGCAGGGGAGGGTGGAGAAGATGAGAAGTGGAGAAGAAGAAAACCGTCGGGGAATTACGTTGGCCACGTGCACGGGGGTGGAGAAAAGCAAATAAAGAAAAGAAAGAAAATAAAAAGGAAAAGAAAACTTTTCCTCGTTAAAATGGGGTAGCCTAAACAAGCTTTTTCGGGCCCCATTTTTTTCCCCGTTAACTCGTCTATACGAGCTCCGAAAAATTCCCGAAAAATTTATAAAAATTCCAAAAAATTCCCTTATCATTATTCACCATTTTTCGATATTTTACAATGGGTGAGCCACTCTTGGGAGGAAGAAGAGGCCATCGTGAACAGAAGATCAGGAGGAGAAGGAGAACCACGAATGGAACAGAGAAAGAAGGGATGTTGCAGAGGAGGAAGATGACGGGATGAACCCCTTTGGTTCATCTCTAAATCCCTCGATGTTATTACCGAGAAGGGTAAACAGTAGAATAAGAAAAGGGTAAACTGATATTAAGTCATTAGGCATCTAAGTAAAATATTGGGTATGCAAGAAGGGGTATACTTACTCGGAATATCGTACTGGTTCCACTGTACAAAAATTTTGTACAAGTGCCGAATCTTTCCTTACAACCTATTGTGTTCTTTAGAAATTAAACTTGGAACTGCAAACAGAACTTAACATTATTGATTCCAAGTTCAACTTATTTGTTCTTAGAGGTTTAAACTTGGATCACAAACGATGCTTGACATTATTAATCCAAATCCACCCATGTTTCAAAGTTGATTAAATATTTATTTCAAAGATCGACTTCCAGGTTAAACATGGCGAGGTACTAGGCCTTCTTGGGTATGAGATCATCTACCACTTCCTAGACAAAGCCTTTCAACAAAATTCAATATTTAATCTCCTTATAGTAACCCTAGGTTTATCCACTAAGAACAATCGAATCACAAGATCGAAAAACAAAAGAAACACAAAATCGAAACATAAATTTGATTGCTTAAAACCGATAGCCTCTTGTGTTTGGTATTTTAAGATCCATACAAAGAAAACTAGTATGATGCGGAATAGCCTCATGATCTTCTGTTGCATTCGTCACCTCCTCTTGGGCGTCGTGTGGGCGACGATCTACCAAGATGAATTCCACCGGGACCACTTCTTCTTCTCCAAGACTCTTGAGCCATCAAGGGATGCCAAAATAAGAAATTTCCTTCTTCTTCTTCTCCTTCAAGCAACCGGCCACCAAGTGCTTCTCCTCTTCTTCTTCTTCCTCTCCTAGCAACCGACCACAAGGATATAGCAACCCTTGATGCCGCCGGTCTTAAGGAAGAAAAAGAGGTGACAAGATGAAGGCGGTGCCGGCGGCGACAATAAAGAAGAAAGGAAAGGAGCATGGTCGGCCACCAAGGAAATAGAGAGGGAATAATAATAGATTGTCTTTTTATGAGACACCCTCTCCCCCTCTTTTATAATCCTTGGTCTTGGTAAACAAGGAAAGTTTAATGAAAACTTCCTTTTAATCTTGTTATGGGTGGCCACATCATGGTATACTAAAACGGAAAAATTTTTACTACAAAAATTAAAGCTTCCTTTTAAACCATGAGGTTTACAAAAGGGAAAGTTTTAAACGTAATTAAAACTTCCTTATTTGTTGCCTCCCTCTAAAAGAGGGAATTTTAATAACAATTAAAATATCTATTTTTAAATTTCCTATAGTGCATGGCAATAAAGAAATGTTTTAAAAATTAATCTCTCTCTTTTAAAACATGTAGACAACTACAAAAAGGAAAGATTAATTAAAACTTCGCTTTTTAAATCATGGTTACATAAAAGGAAAGTTTTATCAAAATTTAAAATATTTCTTTTAAACATTATAGACAACTACAAATAATGAAAGATTTTAGCAAAATTAAAATCTCTCTTTAATCTTTTGTAGATAGCTATAAAAGGAAAGATTTTAAAATCTAAAACTCTCTTTTTAAAACCATGAGGATGACTATAAAATGAAATTTTAAAAAATATAAATTCTTTTTTAAATCCCTTTCATGAATGACTATAAAAGAAAAAATGTTAACAAAAATTAAAATCGCCTTTAATCCTATGTGGCCGGCCCCATGCTTGGACACCAAGCATGATTTGGCCGGCCACTACTTGGGCTCCAAGCCTATACTTGGCCAGCCCCTTGCTCCAAGCAAGGTTGTGTCTGCCCATTACTTGGATAAGAAGTGGACTTAGTGGATACATAGTTTTATAGAGGCTATAACAGGGACCGAGAGGAGAAATTGGTTTTTGTCTCCCGATGAGCTTGATCTTCCTGTGTTCGCCCCGAATACTCAACTCATGTTCATCAATAATAACTCATACCACTAAAGAGTTATTATTGAACTACTATACCAATCCCAAATTAAATTATGGGCTCCTTCTTATTATGAGTGCATTAATCTCCCTGTGTTTAAGATATTGAATGCACACTAATTAAATGAGTTACTGACAACTCACTTAATTAATATCTAGCTCTAAGAGTAGTACCACTCAACTTCATTGTCATGCCGGACTAGGTCCACCTACAGGGTTTACATGACAATCCTTATGAGCTCCTCATGGGGACATCATCAACCTAGATTACTAGGACACAATTTCATTCTATAATCAACAACACAACATATAAATAATATTATTTTCCAACTTATTGGGCCTATTGATTTAACGAGCTAAATTGCACCCTTTGATAAATTAAAGAAATAAATATTAAATATACGTGCTTGTTATTATATCATGATTAAGAGCACACACTTCTATAATGACAGAGATTTTATTTTCTTATATAGTCAGTATAAAAAGAAACTATCTCAAATGATCATGCTCCATACACTCATAGTGTACTAGTGTAATTTTATAGTTTAGATAAACTAATATCAAATTAAACTACAACCACTCCAATGGTTTGCCCATTCCATCTTGGTTGTGAGCTACTATTTATAATTTATAAGGATCTAATAACATGATCTTCTGTGTGTCTCCTCTGTTAGTTATTGCCCTAGAAACAAGTGGAAATCAGACTTCTACTGACCGATCTAATAAGAGTGAATCAATTATTTACTGACGAAATTAACTAAGATAACATGGTATTCTACTGGCTAAGTTAACATGAATATGTAGATATTATCCACTACCCAACTAATAATAACAGAGGCTGGTATGTACCTCAATCTCCTAACCAACTAGTAGTAACGGAAGGTAAACTACTAGTAATATGATATGGAAAAATCACCAGAGATTATAACCCTTAACCTCTATTAAGGTCGATCATCATCAGTGGCTAACCCATCACATGTAATATGGCTACAACATCAGATAGATACCAGATACAAAGTGCTATTACATGTCATAAACTGTAATAGTCAACAGTACATATACTAACAAAATTGTAGGATAACAGTATACCAACATACCTCCTATAGCTTGGAGATGTCCTGCTGCTGCCAGGTCCCAAAACTCGAAAAGTCACATCGAGAAGACCAAAACATGAAATCCGAAACACAGGAAAATAAGACTCGTAAGCCGAGCTCTGATACCAAATAAATTGGTATCAGATAAATCTCAAAAATCCAGAACACATAGCAAGTATGTAACACCCATAGGGTCTCTAATAATTCATGTAGATTTATGCATGATTAGTATAGATTAATGCATGATTAAAATAAGCCTTAATAATTCAAATAGATTTATACATGATATAATATGGGCCTTATGTGGATTCTTCTTTAGAAAATAAAATAAAAAGAACCAAAAAGAGGCATGACCAAGTATTGAACCTTGGACCTCTTGGTAAATGGTTTCATGTCATAACCAGTAGCCCAAGCAGGGGTGTGCTGATATGAAAAGAGGGGAATTGTTATTAAAGGTAAGGAAGTGGAGGCTCTCTTTACTAAGGAGGAGAAGTCCAAGTTTCCTTCCTCTTCTCACAATGAAAAGAAAGTTTTTACCTTCTCCCTTCATTAAGGATGAGTAAAGGAAAAAAGGGAAGGAAAAATTTGTTAGAGCAATCCCAATGGTCCGTGGGAGCATGTGTTTTGGTGTTTGGGCAAAGGGTTTAAGTTAGGTTCACCCTTGTATTTGATATGTGTACTTGAGTTGTGCAGGACTGCAAGATACACATGTGACTTAGGTTGACGGCTTCGGGTCCGGTGAAGGATGGAGCATCCGAGGGACCATGGACAAGGCAGTAAGGACAAGGGCTGAGAGAAGCAACTTCGAGGCATACGCGAAGGATGGCATTCGGGACGAGCCGCGCGCTTGGATGCATCCGAGGGACGAGAGCCAAAGGAAGTAAGCTTGAAGGCAAGAGGTCAAAGCTGTAAAGAAGAGTCAAATGAGTCGTGAGGGTACGAGTGCATGAGAGATTGTACTCAGAGTAAAATCCTAGTTTTAGGATTCTACTGTAGCGACACTGTAGCAGTTACTGTAGCGTACTGTAGCGTACTGTAGCAGTTACTGTAGCGCACTGTAGCAGTCGACTGGTGCATGGACCAGTCGACTGATGCACTGTAGCAGATAGCCGTTGAGATAGTCGTTGGGCTGGCATCAGTCGACTGGTGCAAGGACCAGTCGACTGGTAACGGGCAAATCAGGTTCTAATTTGTTCCAAGCTCTATAAGAAGGAGCTTGGTATGGCCGGCCAAGGTGACGAAATTAGACTTGGTTAAAGCCTAATTAGTAGTCACAAAAGTGCTCAAGGTTTCCCTTGTGTCCAAGAGGTCTTGGTGAGTTTGTGGTGAGGTTTCTCCACCCACAAGGAGGTTTGAGCTAGCCGGAGTTTCCGGGGGCTAATCCACCGACGGATAGGGATCGTCCACCTCAAGGACAAGCCGTGGAGTAGGATCCCTAATCTCCGAACCACGTTAAATGAACGTGTTAGCGGTTTGCTTGCTCTTTGTTGTAGTGTTTAGCTTTCTACTTGTTTGTATTAGTTTGTATTTCCGTTGCGCACTAACAAGTGTAGGGTGAAAGCGAGTATTTGGGGGCACCGTCTATCCAACCCCCCTTCTAGTCGGCCGCAAGATCCTCCAACAAAATTCATGTTTCCTTCTTCCATTCAATTGGAATAAAAGGAGGAAAGAATGAAAATTGTCATTTTTGTTGCTCTCTTTCTCCTTCCTCCTTCTCTCCACCGAAACCACCTCCTCTCCCTTACCATTGCCGAACCAAGAAAGAAGGGTTGCCCTCTAGGAAAAGCTTCATAACCAAGGATTTCTTCTCTTAGAGAGTTAAGCAAGGGATGTAAGTATCCTCTCACCTGCAGTACAATAGTTATCGTACGCTTTACGTTTGTTTTTTTTTTAAAAAAAGGTAAAAAGGAACTTAGGGATCTCCTTGCAAGTTTTGGCTAAAACAAGAAGTTGTGGTCACTTAGGGTTGTCAAGTTACAAATTATGCTACATGTTATATAATTGAAACCTAGATCTTTACTTAGGTTTCTGCCAAGATAGGATACAAGGCTTAGAGTAAAATTTTGAGACCTAAACATGATTGTTTATGCTCCTTCATGACATATGATATATTACATGTTGTTAGTTAAGTCTTTTTATGCTACATGTTGTATAATTGTAACCTAGATCTTTACTTAGGTTTCGGCCAAGATAGGATACAAGGCTTAGAGTAAAACTTTGAGACCTAAACATGATTGTTTATGCTCCTTCATGACATATGATATATTTCATGCTGTTAGTTAAGTCTTTTTATGCTACATGTTGTATAAATGAAACATAGATCTTTACTTAGGTTTCGACCAAGATAGGATACAAGGCTTAGAGTAAAACTTTGAGACCTAAATATGATTGTTTATGCTCCTTCATGACATATGATATATTACATGTTGTTAGTTAAGTTTTTATGCTACATGTTGTATAAATGAAACCTAGATCCTTACTTTAGGTTTCGGCCAAGAAGGATTAGAATAAAATTTTGAAGCCTAAACATGCTTATTTATGCTCCTTCATGATACATGATCTATTATATGTTGCTAGATAAGTTCTCATGCTACATGATGTATAAACAAACCCTAGAACCTTTCCTTAGGTTTCGACCAAAGATGAACATGAGGTCTAGGACAAGATTTTGAGACCTAACTATATTTGTTTATGCTTCCTCATGATATATGATTTTCTATGAAATGTTAGATTGAAATTCCATGTCTTATGTTGCATGAAAACCCTAGAAACCCTACCCTTAGTTTTCGGCCAAGGTTGAATTAAAGGTTTAAAGAAAAGTTGTTGACCTAACTATATTGTTTGATGCTTCCTCATGATGTATGCTTTCTTATGCTATGTTAGGTTAAATATCCATGGCTTATGTTACATGAAAAACCTAGAAACCCTATCTTAAAGTTTCGGCCAAGTTAAGAAACAAGGTCTAGGGCAAAGTTTTGAAATGAAAACATGTTGTTTATGCTCTTTCATGTTACATGATCTTTTGTATGCTATTAGTTAAGAGTTTTATGCTCCATGTGGTGTTAAAAATTTAGAACCCTTACCTTGATGTTTCGGCCAAGTTGGAAATAAGGGCTAGGGCAAGGTTTTGAAATCTATTCATGCTTGTATATGCTTCCTTATGATGTATGATCATTATTATATGGTTGGTTTAAGTTTCATGCTTCATGTTGTATTTAAAAGTTAAATGCATCACATTTAGGTTTCGGCCAAGGTTGAAATTGTGACTTAGGGCAAAGTTTTGAAACCTAACTATGCCTATTTATGCTTCCCTATGAAATATGATGTCTTATATGTTGTTAGTTTCATGCTACATGTGGTATTAAAAGTTGGAACCTCACCTTTAGGTTTCGGCCAACAATGAATTAGGGTTGGTAGGAAGATCAAAACCCCCAACCATGCATGATAATGACTCCTATGATGTGCTATGATATTTAGGTCACCATGTTGTATGTTATTTGCTTTATGTTATATGCACTTATGATATCATGTTATGATTCTTTAGGATATGCTTTATGTTATATGCACTTATGACATCATGATATGATTCCTTATGATATGCCTAAAGGTTATGTGCACTCATGTTATGATTCCTTATGATATGATTTATGCTATGTGCACCTCATGCTATTATGATATGTTTATGAAAGGCTTATGTAAAATGAAAAGCCTAAGAGATGCTTCCCTTGAGATGAGATCAAGAGCACTCTTCATGATATGACAAAGAGATGCTTCCCTTAAGTTGGGATCAAGAGCTCTCTTCATGAAATAACAAGAACATGAAATGCTATGATATGCTATGATATGACATGATATAACATGCTATTTTACTTTGTATGGCTTGTATCAAGGGTGGGCTCCATAAGCGCCCCTAGGCCGACGGACTATGAACGGGTCTAGTAAAAAGGGATGGGCTCCATAGTACGCCCCTAGGTCGATGGTCGTAGTACGGACCTAGTTCCCAAGTAGGTTCGGGGCTAGCTACCCTGTCCTAGGGATTGCGCGCATTCATGTATGTATGTGGTACAAGCCGGGCCCTCATGTTGAGATTATGTTTAAGTATGTATACGATATATGTTTTTAAAAAGACATCTTGCATATATTCATTCACGATTCATGTTTTCAAAAGAACATTTTGCATCTACGAGCTCATGATATATGTTTTTCCTTATGCTTCTTTAAGATGCCCTTGAGATATGTCCATGATGTTCATATGATATGATATGATCTTATGTTATGTTCACATGATATGATATGATTTTATGTTTATGCTCACATGATATGATATGATTCCATGATGTTCATATGATATGATATGGTCTTATGTTATGTTCACATGATATGATATGATTCTATGTTTATGTTCACGTGATATGATATGACTCGATGTTTATGTTCACATGATATGATATGACTTATTGTTATGTTCTCACATGTTATGTTAGGATTTACCAATGAACATGTTATCACTTTATGTTCATGCATGAATTTTGGTTTTTGTGAGTAGGAAAGGAACTTACTAAGCCTATGGGCTTATAGTTTTCTTTATGTTTCCTTGTACTGCAGAAAAAGGAAAGGAATGGCTGAATTAAGAGGAGCAGCAGGAAGGGCAAGTGTGTGTGTGGCAGTGGCATGGTGGAAGAAAACAAAACTGCTATATGTTTTATGTTCTAAGTTTTTCATATGAACCATGTGTTGTTTTTATGCCTTGATAAGTACTTTAACTAGTATGGATAGTTCTACACTTATATCCTTCATGTTTCATGCTAGTATGCTTATGATATCATGAATTATGTTCAAGTTGTTGGCATTAATTATGTAGTATGCATGAATACTAGTATGTTTACAAGTTCAGTATGATAAGCCTGATGTTTACTGAAGTTAGTGTAGAAATAATAATGAAAAAAAAAATTAAATAACTGTTTCCGCTGCCATGAATTTATATGTATGCACGTATGGAAGTAAGTAACCCCGCCCCTCCTTGAGCACTGGGAGGGCGGGCGTTACAAAGTATCGTAAACTTAGCTCTAATACCACTGAATTGTCACGCCCTGGGGGAGTCCCTGTCCGAAGAAATTTCGGCAGCACCTCCCCTGTACGGGTGACAATCTGAAGCATTTCTACAGACATAATATACATCAGCCACAAGCGGCTGGAATATACACAAAACCACGCAATTTATAATATAGCCTACTCGGTTGATACAAAAAAAAAACACAACCACATAGTTATATGTAAAGCAGCCCACTCGGCTGTACCAAAACCAAAACACAACAAAAAATGACAGAAACCAAATACAAACCAAACACAAAACTGCTAGCCGGCTAGGCTTACACAACCAACAATAATACAAAATACCACATAACAACTTAACACTCCGGAAACAAAACCGGAGCACAAACTAAACACACTGACACATAAAACAAACAAAACATAAATGAAACCGATAGATCTTCTGAGGTGACGTGGAGACCAACAGACAGGATACTCCAAGCGACATCATAACCAACCTGGTACCTCAAAAAGATAGTGTCCACGGGGGTGAGTTCAACAACTCAGCGAATACCAATAGACATGCCTAGTAAGATATATCTAACAGCAATAAACATGGAATACAACTTCCTAATCATATATAGGAAATATGAAAAACTGAAAGGTAACTGAGGAAGCTGTACTCACCAGGAACTCCTATCCAGAACAAAAGGGTCGTCAAACCAGATACACAATATGCTTCCTGTATGCATGTCAAACAAATGCATCCACCAAAATGCAGCATATAAGTGCAGCAAACACAAGCAAATAAATGCATATGATGCCAATTTCATGGTCACCCCTGACGCCAGTCAGTCATCTCACACACATTGGTGAGACTGAGTGGGTAGGGCTGTGAGAACCGTGCACTCTGACATCACTACCCCTGATGAGTGACCGAGTGGACGGGATGCTGTCGGAGTACACACATACTCCTACCCCAAATCATAAATGGGGGAGCACAATGCTCTCATCTCCCGGTACATCATGACGGGGAGGGATCCCTGACGTGCTACCACACTGCGTCGCACTACCCATGAGCGGACTAACGGAGCACCGAACAGAGCAAAACTGACGTGCTACCACGCTGCGTCACGCTACCCATGAGCGGACCAACGGAGCACCGAACAGTGATGAAACTGGCGATATGCTCTACAATAATGGAGCTGTCTATCACGTAGCATGCAATCATGCGAATGGTGAATGAACTAAGCATGACAATATCTTGAACCAAATCCACATATATATATATATATAAATGTGTACCCTAGTACAAGTCAAATCCACAGATCTAGGGTATACAGGTCCTCTATGGTATAACAACCTAGGTCCTGAACATATCCACCTCCATAAAATATATACCAACAATGTACATGGATCAAAGCAAAAGGTCTAGGTACACAGATCAGATATGATATGAAAATATAGATACACATGCCAGATAATAAAAATCCAGAATCTAGTCCTAAACTCAATAAAGCATGATATGTCACTTACTCTAGGAATTAAGGAACTCATGGCAATAATCACAAGGTATAAATCTGGATACATAACAAGCGACAAAATAGAACATGCTATGGGTATCAAACCGTGACATACCAAAGACAAACATGATCATTGCTTGTAGCTATAAAATACTATGCATATCCAAATGACAATATCATAAAAGATAAGTCAAGAGGTACCCACCTCAAATAGATCGAGCTAATCAACCTCTATGTCGAAGTGCTCGTCCTGAATCCGAATCCTGTATAAATCAATACATATATTTTATTTAGCTAAACTCATATGAATTAAACAGCTAAATAAAATACTCATGCCTAATTAGGGAAAAATCCCAATCATTCTAGCATACAGATTAAACCTAACAAACGGAATATCACTCACCTCAAAAGATCCCCAACATCCTCAACCGAACCTCAATCAGAATTATATCATTCCTTCACATTTTCTTCTTTTTAATCGAAGACATGTATCAACAACTCACAGGATCCTCTTTCAACGTAGATCATCTACAATATTAACCAAAGGGAAAAATCATATTAATGGCAACTTACTCTGAGTCCTGGATAAGGATAAATTCATATCCCATTCCACTTAATGAAGTAATTAGGTTCATTCCACCCTAGTATAGAAATATAACTTACCTCAGATTTGACTCATAGCTCCCTCTTTGGTGACTCGCGGCCACAAAGAAAATAGTTGCCGGAATTGCTGTCCGAAGTTAATAAAAATCATTGCCAGAAGCAAAGACACAGTTAACGCATCCTCCTATTCCAACATCGCATCCAAACCTCTAAAAACTTAGAACAAAAATCAAAATGCCTTACCCAATCCTTGTCCCGGTAGTTTCATTCCAGTCCAAAACCACAACAAGCAGTTGTTGAGATCTATAAAACTGAGATTAACGGTTCGATATCAGGGCACAGGTCAGACGCGATCGACTGGAGGGATCTTGGGCTACTGGTGCTAGGCAGAAACAAGGCAGCCATCGCACCAGATCAGAGGCACGAGGAGGAAGGATCAAGAGGGTGGCTCTGCCGGCGGTGGCTCGCGGAATCACTCTGTGAAGGGCGACTGTCGGCAGGGGAGGGTGGAGAAGATGAGAAGTGGAGAAGAAGAAAACCGTCGGGGAACGACGTCGGCCACGCGCATGGGGGAGGAGAAAAGCAAATAAAGAAAAGAAAGAAAATAAAAAAGAAAAGCAAACTTTTCCTCGTTAAAATGGAGTAGCCTAAACAGGCTTTTCCGGGCCCCATTTTTATCCCCGTTAACTCATCCATACGAGCTCCGAAAAATTTCCGAAAAATTTCTAAAAATTCCAAAAAATTCTCTTATCATTATTCGCCATTTTTCGGTATTTTACAATGGGTGAGCCACTCTTGGGAGGAAGAAGAGGCCATCGTGAACAGAAGATCAGGAGGAGAAGGAGAACCACGAATGGAACAGAGAAAGAAGGGATGTTGCAGAGGAGGAAGATGACGGTATGAACCCCTTTGGTTCATCTCTAAATCCCTCGATGTTATTACCGAGAAGGGTAAACAGTAGAATAAGAAAAGGGTAAACTGATAGTAAGTCATGAGGCATCTAAGTAAAATATTGGGTATGCAAGAAGGGGTATACTTACTCGGAATATCGTACTGGTTCCACTGTACAAAAATTTTGTACAAGTGTCGAACCTTTCCTAACAACCTATTGTGTTCTTTTGAAATTAAACTTGGAACCGCAAACAGAACTTAACATTATTGATTCCAAGTTCAACTTATTTGTTCTTAGAGGTTTAGACTTGGATCACAAATGATACTTAATATTATTAATCCAAATCCACCCATGTTACAAAGTTGATTAAATATTTATTTCAAAGATCGCTTTCCAGGTTAAACATGGCGAGGTACTAGGCATTCTTGGGTATGGGATCATCCACCACTTCCTAGACAAAGTCTTTCAACGAAATTCAATATTTAATCTCCTTATAGTAACCCTAGGTTTAACCACTAAGAACAATCGAATCACAAGATCGAAAAACAAAAGAAACACAAAATCGAAACATAAATTTGATTGCTTAAAACTGATAGCCTCATGTGTTTGGTATTTGAAGATCCATACAAAGAAAACTAGTATGATGCGGAATAAGACAACTAGTTATACCTTTCTTTATAGCTAAAAACCTCTTGATCTTCTGTTGCATTCGTCACCTCCTCTTGGGCGTCGTGTGGGAGACGATCTACCAAGATGAATTCCACCGGGACCACTTCTTCTTCTCCAAGACTCTTGAGCCATCAAGGGATGCCAAAATAGGAAATTTCCTTCTTCTTCTTCTCCTTCAAGCAACCGGCCACCAAGTGCTTCTCCTCTTCTTCTTCTTCCTCTCCAAGCAACCGACCACAAGGATATAACAACCCTTGATGCCGCCGGTCCTAAGGAAGAAAAAGAGGTGACATGATGAAGGTGGTGCCGCCGGCCACAAGAAAGAAGAAAGGAAAGGAGCATGGTCGGACACCAAGGAAATAGAGAGGGAATAAGAATAGATTGTCTTTTTATGAGGCACCCTCTTCCCCTCTTTTATAATCCCTGGTCTTGGTAAACAAGGAAAGTTTAATCAAAACTTCCTTTTAATCTTGTTATGGGTGGCCACATCATGGTATACTAAAACGGAAAAATTTTTACAACAAAAATTAAAGCTTCCTTTTAAACCATGAGGTTTACAAAAGGGAAAGTTTTAAACATAATTAAAACTTCCTTATTTGCTGACTCCCTCTAAAAGAGGGAATTTTGATAACAATTAAAATCTCTCTTTTTAAATTTCCTATTGTGCATGGCAATAAAGGAATGTTTTAAAAATTAATCTCTCTCTTTTAAAACATGTTGACAACTACAAAAAAGGATAGATTAATGAAAACTTCTCTTTTTAAATCATGGTTACATAAAAGGAAAGTTTTATCAAAATTTAAAATATTTCTTTTAAACATTATAGACAACTACAAATAAGGAAAGATTTTAGCAAAATTAAAATCTCTCTTTAATCTTTTGTAGATAGCTATAAAAGGAAAGATTTTAAAATCTAAAACT
This sequence comes from Zingiber officinale, assembly GCF_018446385.1. Classification (NCBI taxonomy): domain Eukaryota; kingdom Viridiplantae; phylum Streptophyta; class Magnoliopsida; order Zingiberales; family Zingiberaceae; genus Zingiber; species Zingiber officinale. Next base: position 46,773,516 of record NC_056006.1, read on the forward strand.
CTCTTTTTAAAACCATGAGGATGACTATAAAATGAAATTTTAAAAAATAAAATTTCTTTTTTAAATCCCTTTCATGAATGGCTATAAAAGAAAAAATTTTAACAAAAATTAAAATCTCCTTTAATCCTATGTGGCCGACCCCATGCTTGGACACCAAGAATGATTTGGCCGGCCACTACTTGGGCTCCAAGCCAATACTTAGCCAGCCTCTTGCTCCAAGCAAGGTTGTGTCTGCCCATTACTTGGATAAGAAGTGGACTTAGTGGATACAAGGTTTTATAGAGGCTACAACAGGGACCGAGAGGAGAAATTGGTTTTGGTCTCCCGATGAGCTTGATCTTCCTGTGTTCGCCCCGAATACTCAACTCAAGTTCATCAATAATAACTCATACCACTAAAGAGTTATTATTGAACTACTATACCATTCCCAAATTAAATTATGGGCTCCTTCTTATTATGAGTACATTAATCTCCCTGTGTTTAAGATATTGAATGCACACTAATTAAATGAGTTACTGACAACTCACTTAATTAATATCTAGCTCTATGAGTAGTACCACTCAACTTCATTGTCATGCCGGACTAGGTCCACTTACAGGGTTTACATGACAATCCTTATGAGCTCCTCACGGGGACATCATCAACCTAGATTCCTAGGACACAATTTCATTCTATAATCAACAACTCAACATATAAATAATATTATTTTCCAACTTATTGGACCTATTGATTTAACGAGCTAAATCGCACCCTTTGATAAATTAAAGAAATAAATATTAAATATACATGTTTGTTATTATATTATGATTAAGTGCACACACTTCTATAATGACAGAGATTTTATTTTCTTATATAGTCAGTATAAAAAGAAACTATCTCAAATGGTCATGCTCAATACACTCATAGTGTACTAGTGTAATTTTATAGTTTAGATAAACTAATACCAAATTAAACTACAACCACTCTAATGGTTTGTCCATTCCATCTTGGTTGTCAGCTACTATTTATAATTTATAAGGATCTAATAACATGATCTTTCGTGTGTCTCCTCTGTTAGTTAGAGCCCTAGAACCAATCATTTGATGATTGTATTATGGACTTGTTGTATCATATTCTTATATAAATAAAGGCATTTGTTTTTGTTTATTATACTTACTTGTATTGGTGCCAAATAAACTGAGTATAATAGCGTCATTGAGTAGAAGGTTCTTACCTATATCAATCGGTTAGTTGAACCGATAGTGAGATTATATAGGGAACACTACTCAATCGTACACTTAACAATCTCGAGATCCGGCATATCCTTGGACGAGCGGGATTCGCAAAGGGCGCGCAACAAGGGTAAAAGGTTTTCTCCTTGTAGATCTAGTTTAGAACTAGCATAAAACTCGTACTCGTAATGTTTTTCAAAAGTTTTACTTCACACGGATCTGGTGGCATGGGGGTTTTGGGGTTTCCGTGACGCGAAAAAGCGGTTTTCGCAGCCCGAAAAACCCAACAGTGGTATCAGAGCCACGTGCGAAGTCTTGTACGAGTTTATTTTGTATTTTTATGAAAAATAGCAGATCTTTAATATTATGTAAATTTCCTAATTTTATAGTTTTTATGGGTATTTTTCTCGTAGAAATGAAGCACAAGTGTTTCGACACTTGTAGGCTTCGACTACCGAGGAGATTTTTCCGAAACCGCAAGGTTTCGCCCCAAATATTTTTGGGGCAGCGGGCTAAGGCACTTTAGGATCGCTAAGGAACACTCTCGATGGTTAGATCGCGGGTAGGGGCGCTGCCCCTGGCCCCGCAAGGGGATTCGTTCTGTGATTGCGCCCGAAAACTCGCTAAACGGAACCGCCGGGAATTTTACTCATAAAAATTGTAAAAATGGTAGTAAAAATTACAGAAAATTATAGAAAATACACAATTTAGAATTATGTATTATTTTATGATAGTCATGGCCCAAAAAGACCCAATCTGATTGGAAATGTGTTGTAATTCATAATACGGCCTGCGTGCTGTCATGTGATGTGCGTTTTGTATATTTGATTCGCGACCTGCACGTTGTGCCTTTCTCTATTTTATATTCTTGTTGTAAATTAGTTTAGACTCGAATGTAACTCGAGTTTCAAAAATTGTAATGTACAAAAATTGGAGAGGAGGAAGGTCCACTCGAGACGGAGTTACGAGGAGGGCGCGAGAAACACAAGGTGGTCAAAGGGAGGAGCTTGAGAAGCTGTTGACCTTAGGTTGACCATCCGATCTTCTCATTGGCTTGAGAAGATTGTAGAATTACCATGACTAATCACAAATAATTTAATTAATTGCTTGTGTGTATGTGATGCATAATTAGTAATTAATTAGTGCCTAACGATTATATTAGATCTAAATCGTGTACAAGATGCACCCTCTCGATTAGATTAGATCTCAATCGCGTCAACTCAAATGTCTACCGTGCTGTGATACCTATCACTACCTCGATCACATGTGTTGTTGAATCTGCCAAAGCAGAGCAACACATATTATCTTGGTAGGGTATGGAGGGACAATCTTGGTCCCGCCTATCAATGCATGGGTGAGTAGAGACTCAATTTGATTGAGTACAACTAGTTAAATCGAGTTTAACTTTAGGCATTCTTCCAATGGTTGGAAAGATAGGACATAAATCACATTTATATTAATTCTAGGGTGTATTGGCCAAAGCTAACTCAAGTTTTAATATAACTGCGGATAATGATCCTATAAACAAGAGTTGCATAGAGATGAAATTGGTAAATCGTTACCTACCGATCATACTAAATCTTGGGCGTATTAGCCAAAGCTAACTCAAGGATTAGTATGATGTGGATCTTGTTCCACTTGAATTATAGAATTCAGTGGGAGCATCATTTAGTTAAAGGCCTAATTAAATGATTTAAAAGAATATGATATTTATTTTCTGCATTTTTCTGTTGTAGATAACCATGACGTCAAACACGAACACCTTCTCTCTACGTTCTATCCTTGACAAGGACAAGCTCAACGGAGCAAATTTCCTGGACTGGTACAGGAACTTGAGAATAGTTCTCATCCAGGAACGTAAACTGTACGTTCTAGAGCAGCCCATTCCGGAGGCTCCTCCTGCCAATGCCACGAGAGCAGACAAAGATGCTTACAAGAAGCATCAAGATGACGCATTAGATGTGTCCTGTCTAATGCTCATGACCATGAACTCTGAGCTTCAGAAGCAACACGAGTTGATGGGCACTTACGATATGGTTGAACATCTTCGTCAACTGTATCAAGGACAAGCGAGGCACGAGAGATTTTAGATCTCAAGGGCACTATTTCAGTGCAAGATGTCAGATGGGGCTCCCGTAGGCCCATATGTACTCAAAATGATTGGGTACATAGAAAACCTACAGAGGTTGGGATTCCCGCTTGGCCAAGAGCTGGCCACTGACCTGATCTTGTAATCCTTGCCGGATAGCTATAGTCAATTCGTTCTAAACTACAACATGAACGAATTTGACAAGCCACTGCCCAGATGTGCTTCTCACTGCCCGAATTTGACAAGCTCCACTTCAGGTATATATGTTATAGAAGTCAATCTATCTATTTCTTCATCATGGGTATTAGATACCGGATGTGCTTCTCACATTTGTACTAATGTGCAGGCACTGAGAAATAGCAGGGCATTGGCAAAGGGTGAGGTGGACCTACGCGTAGGCAATGGAGCACGGGTTGCTACTGTTGTTGTAGGGACTTATTTTCTATCTCTGCCCTCTGGGCTTGTACTAGAGTTGGATGATTGTTGTTATGTGCATGCTTTAACTAAGAACATAATTTCAGTTTCTTGTTTGGACAAGAAAGGTTTCTCTTTTATAATTAAGGACAAATGTTGTTATGTTTATTTAAAAGATATGTTCTATTGTAGTGCACCTCTGCTGAACGAACTCTACATTCTAGACCTTGAAAGCCCTATCTATAACATAAATACCACGAGGTTCAAGTCAAATGACTTGAATCAAACCTATCTCTGGCACTGTCTCTTAGGTAATATAAATGACAAGCGCTTATCCTAGCTCCATAAGGATGGTCTGCTGGACTCATTTGAATTTGAATCTTATGAGACGTGCGATTCATGCCTACTAGGCAAGATGACCAAGACTCCCTTTAGTGGGCACAGTGAGAGAGCGACTGACTTGTTAGGTCTTATACATAGTGATGTATGTGGCCCTTTCAATGTCGCTGCTAGAGGCGGTTATGGTACTTCATCACATTTACTGATGACTTTAGTAGATATGGTTATGTGTACTTGATGACACATAAGTCTGAATTCTTTGAAAAGTTCAAAGAATTCAAGAATGAAGTACAGAACTAGCTTGGCAAGAGTGTTAAGATACTTCGATCAGATAGAGGTGGAGAATACCTTAGCCATGAGTTTCGTGACTATTTAGCTGAGTGTGAGATTCTATCCCAACTCACTCCTCCTGGAACACCACAGTGGAATGATGTATCCGAAAGAAGGAATCGTACCCTATTAGATATGGTACGATCTATGATGAGTCACACAGATCTTCAGACATTCCTTTGGAGCTATGCTCTAGACACGACAGCTTTTATACTCAACCGAGTTCCATCCAAGGTCGTGATAAAGACACCATATAGGATATGGACTGGGAGAGATACTAGGTGTCTTTCATGAGGATTTGGGGTTGTGAGGCTTACGTTCGATGTCAAGTCTCAAACAAGTTAGGACCCAAATCCGACAAGTGCTAGTTTATTGGATATCCCAAGGAAACTAAGGGATATTACTTCTACATTCCCAGTCAGCACAAGGTAGTTGTGGCAAAGACTGGGGTCTTTCTAGAAAGGGACTTTGTTTCTAGAAAGACTAGTGGGAGTACGTTCGATCTTGAAGAAGTTCAAGATGCGGACCATAGCACTAAAGCCTCGATGGAAGTTGAACTGGAACCGCAAAGTGTTATGGATGATGTTGTTCCACAAAGAGTTGAGGAACAACAACCAGTTCAAGTAGACATACCTCTTCGCAGGTCTGATAGGGTATGTCGTCAGCCTGAGAGATACTCATTTCTCTTGTCTGACCATGATGACGTTGTGCTCATAGAGGATGAGCCTACCACCTATCAGGAAGCTGTGATGAGACCAGATCCCGAGAAATGGCTAGAGGCCATGAGATCCGAAATGGAATCTATGTACACCAACCAAGTATGGACTTTGATTGATCCACCTGAAGGGGTAAAACCCATTGGGTGTAAGTGGGTCTTTAAGAGAAAGACTGACATGGATGGACTTATCTATAAGGGTCACTTTGTAGCTAAAGGTTTCAAGCAGATTCATGGTATTGACTATGATGAAACCTTTTCTCCAGTAGCGATGTTTAAGTCCATTCGGATCATGCTTGCTATTGCAGCATACCATGACTATGAGATATGACAGATGGATGTCAAAACCGTGTTTCTAAATGGAAACTTGCTCAAAGATGTGTACATGACACAACCTGAGGGTTTTGTAGATCCACAGTAAACTGGCAGAGTATGCAAGCTGCATAGGTCCATTTATGGACTAAAGCAAGCTTCTTGGAGCTAGAATCTTCGATTCCATGATGCAATCAAACAGTTTGGTTTCATCAAGAATGAAGATGAACCTTGTGTCTACAAGAAGGTTGTAGGGGATATAGTTGTCTTTCTCATATTATATGTGGATGACATACTACTCATTGAGAAAGACATCCCTTTGCTACAGTCTGTCAAGACCCGGCTAGGGAGTTGTTTCTCAATGAAGGACTTAGGTGAAGCATCTCGCATTCTAGGCATATAGATCTATAGAGATAGATCTAAGAGATTACTTGGCCTAAGTCAGAGTACATATATTGACAAGGTACTTCTACGGTTTGCCATGCAGAACTCCAAGAAGGGTTTTCTGCCGATCTCACATGGCGTGAGTCTTTCGAAGACTCAAGGTCCCTCTTCTAGAGAGGAGAGAGACCGCATGGATCAGATCCCTTATGCCTCATCCATAGGATCTATCATGTACGCCATGCTATGTACTCGACCTGATATCTCGTATACTTTGAGCATGACGAGCAGATACCTGTCAGATCAAGGTGAAAGTCACTAGATAGTGGTCCAGAATATTCTTAAGTACTTAAGAAGGACTAAAGAATATTTCTTGATATATGGAGGGGATGACGAGCTAGCTGTAAAGGGTTACAGTGATGCCAGGTTCCAGACCGATCAGGATGATTATCGATCGCAGTCAGGGTTCGTGTTTTGTATTAATGGTGGTGCTGTGAGCTGGAAGAGTTCGAAGCAGGACACAGTCGCTGATTCTATGACAGAGGCCGAGTACATTGCTGCATCAGAGACAGCAAAGGAGGCAGTTTGGATCCACAAGTTCATCACTGAACTTGGGGTGGTTCCTAGTATCACTGACCCTATTGAGCTCTATTGTGACAACAATGGAGCTATAGCACAGGATAAGGAACCTCGCTCACACCAGCGGACCAAACACATACTACAGCGCTTCCATCTCATTCGAGAGATTATCGATAGAGGAGATGTGAAGATTTGTAGAGTACCTATAGAGGCTAACATCGCAGATCCCTTAACCAAGGCTTTAGCATAGAGGAAGCATGATGGTCACACTAGGTCATTGGGGCTTAGAGCCTACACTGATTGACACTAGTGTTAGTGGGAGATTATTAGTTATAGCCCTAGAGCCAATCATTTGATGAATGTATTATGGACTTGTTGTATCATATTCTTATATAAATAAAGGCATTTGTTTTTTGTTATTATACTTACTTGTATTGGTGCCAAATAAACTGAGTAAATAGCGTCCTTGAGTAGAAGGTTCTTACCTATATCAATCGGTTAGTTGAACCGATAGTGAGATGATATAGAGAACACTACTCTTAATCATTCCTAGTCGAGTATTAACATTCAAGGACAATGTTAATGCAATAAGACTAGCATGTAGGTCAACTCTATGACTTGATCTCACAAGTCATGGATATAGAGATATCAAGTTGACACATGGATATGCATTGGAGAATGTATACTGAATGACCCGCCATGAGAAAGTATCATGGATCGTTATATGAGTGTCATATACTCTCTCATGTGACTATTAGTATGACTACTAGTCTTTAGACCTGAAGTCACTATGGTTCCCTACATAAGGAGTTAAGTACTTTGGTTTCGTCAAACGTCACCCTTAACTGGGTGGACTATAAAGGCGATTACTAGGTATGTAACGAATTATGCAGAGGGATGTGAGTGATGTAGATGGGATCTATCCCTCCTATATAACGGGAGAGACATCGATATTCTTGATAGAGTGAGACCACGAAGTGCATGGCCATGCCCAAATGAGTCAATATAAGATATTGAGCTCATTTGATTTAGTGAGTCTACTTGGAGTTCAAGATTTAGATTGGTCAGAGGATGACACGGTCTATGCCTCACATTGATCAATCTAGATGTCTAGAATAGAAGGACACTTGTCATATTTTGTGAGGAGTCACAATTAGTAGTCACAAGGTGATGTTGGATCTCAACATTCTTGTAACTTGGGTAGTAATGATGTGTTGCTAGATACCGCTCATTACTTATGCTCCTAAATGGGTTTAGGGGCATTGCCAACGTTACAAGAACCTATAGGGTCACACACTAAGGACAATTAGATGGAAATTAGGTTCATATGATGTACCAAGAGGATTAGATTCATGTGATGAATCAAATTGGATTAAGAGTAATCCTAATTGGGCTAATTGAGTTGGACTCAAGTTTATTCATGTGTTCAATGAGTCTAATTTAGATTATGACTCATTGAATCAATTTAATTAAATGAATTAGATTCATCATATTAAATTGGTTTGAATCAAATGGTTAGATTAGATCAACCATGAGAGAGATTTGGTTAAGTTTGACTTGACTTGAGAAGGAAGATGAAAGGTCAAGTTTGACTTGACCATTTACCACCTCATTTGCGAGTTGGCATCAAGTGACCAATGATGATGTGCCACATCATCATGTTTAGCACATGTGTGTGCCACCTCATGGAGGTTACAAATCTCTTTAATGGCCACATTAAATGGGAATGGAGGTTACAATTCCTATTATGGCCGGCCACTTATTGGGTGTGAATGAAATTGATTTTTTCATTCAAGCCAATTTAACTCATCTTCTTCCTTGCTCTCTCTTCTTGCTCTCCCTCTCCTCCTCTTGCCGTAGCTGATCAAGGGTGCTAGCACACCTTTGTTTAGTTTTTCTCCACCTAGTTTGTTCGTGTGGATACTTCTAGAGGATCGTACGCTTGACGATCTCAAGATCCGACATCTCCTTAGACGAGCGGGATTCGCAAAGGGCGCGCAACAAGGGTAAAAGGTTTTCTCCTTGTGGATCTAGTTTAGAACTAGCATAAAACTCGTACTCGTAATGTTTTTTGAAAGTTTTACTTCGCACGGATCCGGTGGCATGGGGATTTCGGGGTTTCCGCGACGCGAAAAAGCGGTTTTCGCGGCCCGAAAAACCCAACATCCTCACACCATGTTATCTATAATATAAATTAAATGGAAAACTACACTTAGCATTAATGTAGACATTTGACCAATGTGATTCTTATTTCTAAATAAATGTTTATACAAAAAGCTAGGCTTTTGGTATACATTCCAACAATCCCCCACTTATACTTAAAGATTATGCTGCCACATACCCTGCCATACATCTGATTCTCAACACCTCAATATGCCCATCAAAAGCTCTTGCCTTAAGGGCCTTAGTGAAACGATCCAGGTAATCTTGCTGATGCAATCTTGGTGACAACAACTTCTCCTCGTTATACGATGTCTTGTATTGGATGGTACTTGCGCTCTATGTGTTTACTTGTCTTATGGGCTCATGTTTCCTTCGAGTTTGCTACTGCACCACTTATTATCACAATAAATTGTAATAATTTTGGGCAAACCAGGAATCACATCTAAGTCCATCATTAAGTTTTTGAACCATACAGCTTTTATGGCTACCGCAGAGGTTGCCACATACACAGTTTCCATGGTGGAGTCTGAAATGCATTTCTGCTTAACACTCCTCCATTATTATAGCTCCACCTCCTAAAGTAAACACAAAGCCCCGAGGTTGAATTACTATTGTCCCTATCAGGTTGGAAGTCTGAATCCGTGTAACCCACAGGGAGTAAATCATCTGCCTAGCATATAATCTCTAGTCCTTCTTAGGCACTTTAATATATGGTTTACGGCAGGCTAGTGTCCCAGTCCTGGGTTACTTTGATATCTGCTAACCATGCCCATGGCAAAACAGATATCCAATCTTTTGCTAACATTAGGCTTCCTACATCATAAGGAATTCCCTTTATTTCCTCTATCTCTTTTGATGTCTTTAGGAGACATCTCTTTAGATAAAGATACTCCGTGCCAAAAAAAGTAGAAAAACTTTCTTGGAGTTTTGCATGCTAAAACGAGCTAGGATAATATCGATATATGAAGCTTGGGATAAGTATAATATTCTTTTCTTACGATCCCTTATACTTTGATCCCAAGCATATGTCTGCATTCTCCCAAGTCCTTCTTATCGAGTTGCTTAGACAGCCATACCCTTACTTCTGACAGCACTTTGATATTGTTGTCAACTATCAAAATGTTATCTACGTATAGTATAAGAAATACCACCACGTTTATGTCACACTTCTTGTATACACAAGACTCATCCGGTCACTAAATAAATCCATAAGACTGAATTACTTCATTAAACTGGATATTCCAAGATCTTGAAGCTTGCTTCAGTCCATTAATAGACCGATTGAGCTTACATACAAGATGCTCTTTGCTTAGGGTTGCTTCATATGGATGCTTTCTTCAAGACTTCCATTAAGGAAAGTTATCTTGACATCCATTTACTAAACCTCATAATCCATATGAGCAGCAATAGATAAAAGTATCTGGATAGACATAAGCATAGCTATCGGTGAAAAAGTTTCCTCATAATCGATTCCCTCTTTCTGAGTATACCCCTTCGTAACAACCCTTGCTTTGAAGGTTTCCACCTTCCCGTCTGTCCCTCTTTTTCTTTTGTAGACCTATTCACACCCAATGGCTTTTACACCATTTGGTGGTTCTACAAACTCCCAGACTTGATTAAAATACATAGATTCTTTTTATGTATTCATTACTCTTTACCAAGATGCTGCATCTTTATCTTGGAGTGCTTCGTCATATGTCCGGGGATCAGGTTCATGTTCACCAAGGATCAAATCCAAAGACTCTCCCAAACCATTAATCTTTCAGGTTGCCTAACAACCCTCCCACTATGACGAGGTACTATCTGTACTTGTGCATCATTTGTAACACGTGTTGTAGTTTCTTGTGGTATCTCATCTTGTATTGTTGGTACTAGATTAGACGTGTCCTTTATTATTTTCTTAAGAACAATTTTACTCATGGGCTTGTGGTTTATAACATAGTCCTCTTCTAAAAATCGGGCATTACTTCCAATAATAACCTTCTGATCTTTAGGACTATAAAATAAACCACCTTTCATTTATCTAGGATAATCCACAAACAAGTGAACACCTGTTTGTAATTCAACTTATCAGTATCTCCCTTCACCCCAAATCTGAATATGCTTCAGACTTGGCTTACACCCATTCTACATTTCTATTGGAGTAGAGGGTACTGACTTAGAAGGTATCATATTCAGAATGTATCATATTTAGAATGTACACTGTTGTTTCCAAAGCATATCCCTAAAATGAATTTGGTAATTTTGTATAACTTATCATTGATCTAACCATTTCCATAAGAGTCCTATTCCTTTGTTCTGCCACACCATTTTATTAGGGTGTACCAGGTGCAGACAGTTGGGATTGAATTTCGTCCTCTGATAAGTAACTCCTAAACTATCCTAAGAGGTATTTTCCACCATGATCAGACCGTAATGTCTTGATAGTTTTACCATGATGTTTCTCCACATCAGTCTTGTACTCTTTGAACTTATCAAAGCACTCAGACTTACGGCGCATTAAGTAAATGTACCCGTATCTCGAATAGTCGTCTATAAAAGAGACGAAATATTCGAAACCACCTCTTGCCTGGATAGTCATAGGTCCACACAAATCAAAAAGAACCAATTCCAACATATCTTTGGCTCTATACCCCTTAGACTTAAAAGGCCTCTCGGTCATTTTTCCTTCCAAGCAAGACTCGCAGGTTGAAAAGTTTTCCACCACTAGTGAACCCAAAAGTCCATCGGCTATTAACCTTTGAATCCTATTCAAGTTAATATGACCTAGCCTTTGATGTCAAAGATATGTTTGGTTCATTTCCGAAGGTTGCTTTCTCTTATTAAAATTAGAATATGTGTTATTAATTTCCATTTGTTGCATTGTGGGAGTATTACGTACCAGAACAGATAACTTCCCTATTTTACTTGATAACAACTTTGTCATCAAAAGAGATAGAATATCCATCCTTAAATAGTTTTAGAAACTGAAATCAAGTTCTTTCTAAAACTTGGTACGTAAAGACAATCAATGTTTTATTCCTATCAAAGGATAAATATTTCCCACTGCAACAGTTGCTACTTTTGCAACAGTGCCCATGTAGACGCCGTTTTCCCCATCATATAGTTGTCGGGTTTCCTGGAACGCCTGTAATGAATTACAGACATGATTAGTGGCTCTCATATCTACACACCAGGTACCGGTAGATAACACCACAAAATATGTTTCAACAACTAATGAATAAAATACACCTTTATTGTTCTCATTTTTGAAAGGATAGTCCACCTTAGTATCCAAGTTTTGTTTCCAATCATTATAATTGGGTCTAGTAAGTGTATTCTCTAACATCTAGGGGATTGAAAAACATTTGAAATCCTAAGAATCACAAAAATACTTGGTCAAGACCAACACCTTAAAATCCCCATGAATTTTGTATGCCACGTTAGTGTGGACGTATACAAATTCAAACATTTGTAAGAGGAGATTTTATTCATTAATTTTATTTTCTTATCAACCTATCTTTATGACAAATAAAATTAATAGTTGGTCTGTCTTCGATCAAATATTTGGTCAAAACTTTAGAATTTAAAATAATATTAATTTCTCAAAACAATATCATTTAAATTCACCAACACCTTAAATATCATGAATTTTGTATACCACGTTGGACGTATATAAATTCAAATATTTATAAGAGGAGGGTCTTACCCATTAATTATCTTGTCAACCTTAAATTACCTCAAACACCATGAATTTTGTATGCCACGATAGTGTGGATGTATACAAATTCAATCATTTTAAGAGGAGGTTTAATCCATTAATTTTATTTTGTTAACCAAACTTTATGACAAATAAAATTACCTCAAACACCATGAATTTTGTATGCCACGATAGTGTGGACGTATATAAATTCAAATATTTGTAAGAGGGGGTTTTACCTAGCTTTATGACAAATTAATAGTTAGTTTTTCTTCGGTCACACGAATAATAACAGTGACTTTGATGGAAGGATACTATTAAATGTACCTAAGTGTATATCATTACTTGATACTAAGTCCACTAAATAGAATTGTGCTCCTTCAGTTGGAAGATCACACACATCCTAAATAATTTCCTATAATTATCCATTAAGGAAGTTTGATCTAGTGATCTGCAAACAAACTCATCTGATGTGGAGGAAGACACTCAGAGTCAATGCGCAAGTTTGAATACATCACTTACAAACCAGTAATAGAGACTGTGGAATTCAATTAAATTCCTCTCCCACTTAGTTATTTAGAACGAGGAATTTTAACATGCATACAAGCACACAAACACAAGCACACACAACATAAAAGGCAATAAATAAGAAAAATAATTTTCCAACTATTATGACATTTATCCATAGCTGTCCTCCATGTGCCATCAACCTTAGCTGCTGCCATCTTTAGCCACCGCCATCGGATCTAGTTGTCGCATCTATTTTGCTTCTTTTTCCACTGCACCTCTGGTCCTCAAATAGTCCCACGCCTCGCAAAGATACGATCCACGATAAAAATAAAATTTTACATTTATCGATCCAATATTCCATGAAGGAATGTACATATAATCTAGATCGAACAAAATGTAAAATCCCTATAACTAATATAGCTCCTGCTGTATATAACATTACAATCATGCACACACATAAAATACCCTCAACATGTCCGAGGGTCCAATCACACATAAACACAACATGGCTATAATAGTTGGATCTAGGATGTCTACAACCATAGAGTTAATCTATTTACACATCCTACTATTATCATGCCTAATTATGTATGACATGTGCATAATTAAACTAAAAACAAACACACAGAGGCTAAAACCTAGCTCTGATACCAAATGTTGAATGCTACTCAGAATATCGTACTGGTTCCACTGTACAAAAATTTTGTACAAGTGTCGAACCTTTCCTAACAACCTATTGTGTTCTTTAGAAATTAAACTTGGAACCGCAAACAGAACTTAACATTATTGATTCCAAGTTCAACTTATCTGTTCTTAGAGGTTTAGACTTGGATCGCAAACGATGCTTAACATTATTAATCCAAATCCACTCATGATACAAAGTTGATTAAATATTTATTTCAAAGATCGGCTTCCAGGTTAAACATGACGAGACACTAGGCCTTCTTGGTTATGGAATCATCCACCACTTCCTAGACAAAGCCTTTCAAAGAAATTTAATATTTAATCTCCTTATAGTAACCCTAAGTTTAACCACTAAAAACAATCGAATCACAAGATCGAAAAACAAAAGAAACACAAAATCGAAACATAAATTTGATTGCCTAAAACCGATAGCCTCTTATGTTTGGTATTTCAATATCCATACAAAGAAAACTAGTATGATGCGGAATAAGACAACTAGTTATACCTTTCTATGTTGCTAAAGACCTCTTGATCTTCTGTTATATTCGTCACCTCCTCTTGGACGTCGTGTGGGCGACGATCTCCCAAGATGAATTCCACCGGGACCACTTCTTCTTCTCCAAGACTCTTGAGCCATCAAGGGATGCCAAAATAGGAAATTACCTTTTTCTTCTTCTCCTTCAAGCAACCAGCCACCAAGTGCTCCTCCTTTTCTTCTTCTTCCTCTCCAAGCAATCGGCCACAAGGATATAGCAACCCATGATGCCGCCAGTCCTAAGGACGCAAAAGAGATGACAAGATGAAGGTGGTGCCGCCGGCCACAAGAAAGAAGAAAGGAAAGGAGCATGGCCGACCACCAAGGAAATAGAGAGGGAATAAGAATAGGTTGTCTTTTTATGAGGCACCCTCTCCCCCTCTTTTTTAATCCTTGGTCTTGGTAAAAAAAGAAGGTTTAATCAAAACTTCCTTTTAATCTTCTTATGGCCAACCACATCATGGTATACTAAAAAGGAAAAATTTTTACAACAAAAATTAAAGCATCCTTTTAAACCATGAGGTTTACAAAAGGGAAAGTTTTAAAGATAATTAAAACTTCCTTATTTGTTGTCTCCCTCTAAAAGAGAAAATTTTAATAACAATTAAAATCTCTCTTTTTAAATTTCCTATTGTACATGGCAATAAAGAAAAGTTTTAAAAATAAATCTCTCTCTTTTAAAACATGTTGGCAACTACAAAAAAGGAAAGATTAATTAAAATTTCTCTTTTTAAATCATGGTTACATAAAAGGAAAGTTTTATCAAAAATCAAAATCTTTCTTTTAAACATTATAGACAACTATAAATAAGGAAAGATTTTAACAAAATTAAAATCTCTCTTTAATCTTTTATAGATAGCTATAAAAGGAAATATTTTAAAATCTAAAAGTCTCTTTTTAAAACCATGAGGATGACTATAAAAGAAATTTTAAAAAATAAAATTTCTCTTTTAAATCCCTTTCATGAATGGCTATAAAAGGAAAAATTTTAACAAAAATTAAAATCTTCTTTAATCTTATGTGGTCGGCCCCCTGCTTAGACACCAGGCATGATTTGGCCGGCCACTACTTGTGCTCCAAGCCTATACTTGGGCGGCCCCCTTGCTCCAAGCAAGGTTATGTCCGACCCATTACTTGAATAAGAAGTGGACTTAGTGGATACAAGGTTTTATAGAGGCTACAACAGGGACCGAGAGGAGAAATTGGTTTTTGGTCTCCCGATGAGCTTGAGCCTCCTGTGTTCGCCCCGAACACCTAACTCAAGTTCATCAATAATAGCTCATACCACTAAAGAGTTATTATTGAACTACCGCACCAATCCCAAATTACATTATGGGGTCCTTCTTATTATGAGTGCATTAATCTCCCTGTATTTAAGATATTGAATGCCCACTAATTAAATGAGTTACTAACAACTCACTTAATTAATATCTAACTTCAAGAGTAGTACCACTCAACTTCATTGTCATGCCAGACTAGGTCCACCTACAGGGTTTACATGACAATCCTTATGAGCTCCTCAAGGGGACATCATCAACCTAAATTAGTAGAACACAATTTCATTCTATAATTAACAACACACCATATAAATAATATCATTTCCCAACTTATCGAACCTATTGATTTAATGAGCTAAATCACACCCTTTGATAAATTAAAAAAATAAATATTAAATATATGTGCTTGTTATTATATCATGATTAAGAGCACGCACTTCCATAATAACAGAGATTTTGTTTTCTTATATAGTCAGTATAAAAAGAAACTACCTCAAATGGTCCTGCTCATTACCTCATAGTCTACTAGTGTAATTTTATAGTCTAGATAAACTAATACCAAATTAAACTACAACCACTCTAATGGTTTGTCAATTCCATCTTGGTTGTAAGCTACTATTTATAATTTATAAGGATCTGATAACATGATCTTCTGTATGTCTCCTCAGACCATGTTATCTATAATATAAATTAAATGGACAACTACACTTAGCATAAATGTAGACATTTGACCAATGTGATTCTTATTTCTAAATAAATGTTTATACAAAAAGCTAGGCTTTTAGTATCCAACTGCAGAGGAGGAAGATGACGGGATGAACCCCTTTGGTTCGTCTCTAAAATCCTCGATGTTATTACGAAGAAGGGTAAATAGTAGAATAAGACAAGGGTAAACTGATAGTAAGTTATTAGGCATCTAAGTAAAATATTGGGTATGCAAGAAGGGGTATACTTACTTGGATAATCATGATGGCGACATTCCCGGGGTACAAGTTAGAGTGGGAGAAGTTGCAAGATCCCGAGGGGTGTGATGATCAATCTTTTGATATTCCTTTGTTTTATGATTTGATCTGGACAAGCTCCAGTCATTATTCTAAGATTAATCAAGCACATAGAATGTAAAATGAATAAGTATCATGGGCAAGACATGCCGAGCTAATAAGATCGCCCTGTCACTAGGAGCTAATCAAGGAGTAAAAGATTCATGTCTGGATTTTCATAAGTCAAAGTGACAATCTGTATAAGGGAAAAAACACATATAAATAAGGTTAGTAGGCTATATTGAACTGAGTGAATAATTATAAATAAATAATGGCATATGGTTGATAGAATAGCTTAACGAAAGGAAATATATATATATATATATATATATATATATATATATATATATATATATATATATATATATATATATATATATATATATATATATATATATATATGAGGTAGAAGTTCACTTATCTTCCATTTAAAAGACTTTTGGAAAACTGAACTTGATACCTATTCTTTGAAAACTCAACTTATCAAGTATCTAAACCATGGTTTTGAAGCAACAAGTAAAAGAAAAATTTGATTTTGAAAAGCAAATTTTACAAAAACATTCCAAAAATTTTTTTCTTAAGTTTATCAAAATTCCTTTGAAAACTAAAAGTAAAGATTGAAAGGTAATTTTCTTTACCATCCTCCTCATGTCGGGAAAGCTGGGGGGAGGATCTGCAACCAATAACTTCAACTCCTTTAGCTGCTCTACCCCTTCCTTTGTTACGAACTTGATGGAATTTATGAAAAAGTTTGAAACCAGAACAACGAAATCAGGAGATTAGAGGTGGGCCTTTCTATGCTCTTCAAAGCGGGTTTCTTCGTTAGCCATATAGTCTGTTAGTTCCTCTTGGGTAGCCTTTAGAGTAGTCTCTGTAAGGTTGAGAACACATAACTGATTAGTAAATTCAGTAGCATGCGCATCCTTCAGTGACTGCACTTGAGAATACGGTCGAGCAATTTCAGACGTTTGTTCTTCTAACTTGGAGGATATCTTAACACCACGAGCATGGGATGATTGTAGTTGAGATTAGAGACTTTCGGTGTTAGCTCTGCATTGCTGGGATTGCTCAATCTCAGTCTTAATTAACTGGCGGGCCTCTTCCAATTGGGCAGACAAACCCTTTAGTTTCTCGTCCACCTGGTCAGGAGATAGCTCGGAGACCCGTTTCTTCAGCGCTGTATTTTCTTGGATTAAGGTATGCAGCAAATAGGCTATCCTCATGCTGTATAACCAACGCTGTAAAACAAGGGGCATTAAGAGGGTACATAAGAAAATAGGACTGTAAAGGAAAAATAAAGGTACCTTCATCTCCTCAAGATAAAATTTATCAGCCATTTCGTAGTAATCAATTCTTTCAAATACTCGGCGTACCTCCTCCCGAGCTATGGTGAAAGCCCCTCCCAAGAGTATGGGTAGGGTAGCAGTAAGGCAAGAAGTGGAAAACAAAGAAGTCTGAATCGAAGGGGGACAATAAACAATGTATAGTAAGTTTGGGGTAAGGTCATTTGTTCAAGAAAATTCATAAAAAAGAGAGGCGAAGAACTACCATTGGGAATAGTTGGGGTGGTAGACGAAGAGGGAACAAGAGCAAGATAAAGAGCTGAGAGAGGAAGATCAGGAGAAGGAGGAGCAGCATACAAGGGGGGAAGGTCTTCAGAATGGGAAATAGATTTCTGTTTTAGGGCCGGAGCAAGGGTCAGTTTTCACCTTTTCTTGGTGGGGGGCTTCCAAAGGAGATTTCTCTGGAGCCAAAGGGAAGGCAAGCTCAACAATTGTGGGAAGTTCAGGAGTGTTCCCTTCTGTAATTGCAGCTTGAGAGGTAGAAACATCCTCTATGATAGCGGGGGCTTCTGATGAGGAGGGATGACCTAATGTGGCAAGAAGGTCTTGCTCCTTAACTGTAATTAATTCCTCCACCAGGCACAACTGATCATCGATCGTGGCTTCATACAAAGCATCCACTACACAAAATAAAAAATATCTTAGTTAGTAAAAAATGATTGGAATAGATAAGTAAAGACTTACCGAGAGATCCATGAAGTTCTATCTTGATATGACTCAATCCGAAGAGATAGAGGAGATCATCATGAATCCATTTGTGAATGAATAAGTGACAACCTGATAGCTTCTTGGAGTAGGTAGCAAAGGAAGGGTGCCTATGTAATTCTTTTACGTCAAGAAGAGCAGGTAGAAAAGATTTCCAAGGAGAAGGCCAAGGGACAGGCTTCGGAAGTTCCACAAAGAAGAAGCGGGATTTCCATCCTTTAATGGAAAAAGACATCTCCTCAAAAAAGGTCATCTTAGTTCTAGGTTTAAATAGAAATACACCAAGATTTGATTTCTTTGGGTAGGAAAATATAAAGAAATTTTGAGGGGTTGGAGGGATGTCATGAAGATGGAAAAGCATGTATAGACCACAAAGATAGTGAAAAGCATTAGGGGCGAATTGCTGCAGGGGAATGTCGAAATACTGGCTAATTTCTATCAAAAATGGAGGAATGGGGAAACGCAAGCCCACCACTAGTTGGTCTTTGAAAAAGATAATATGATTCTTAGGGGGAAGATGAGGGTGGGCATCAGAGTCAAGAATGGTAATGCGATAAGTCTTGGGGATATTATATAAAGAACGAATAGCAGACCTATCAGATATAAAGAACCAAGCGGAGAAGGACTCTTCTGCCAAAGAACGATACAAGAATACAAGAAAAGCAACTTACTGAGGTTTGAAGAAGAGGGAACAACATGGAGAGATAGGGAAGAAAAGGAGGTCGACGAGGAATACGAAGAACCCAAACAGTAATATCAGCAAAGAGCATGAGGAAGAAGATGAAGAGGTAAAGGCTTTAGGGTTTTTTGAAAATATTAAGTGATAAGAGGCACCGTTGGATGTAAAGAGCACCCATGAGGGCAACCGTAGATCTCACAAAGAAAAGACAAGACGAGATGTTATCACAAGAGCGGGCGGCTTATTACGTCAAGAAAGAGAAATTAGCAAACACGTGTCAAGAATCTGTAAGCAAGCATTTATAATAGACATAACGGGGAAAATCATGCTCATATTGGCACTGCAATATCCCACACTACTAATGTTCTCTCACCGTTGAAGGACCAATCAATGAGTAGAAGATGTTGAAAAGATATCTGCCTTCCTAGGTGTAATAAATAGAAGGGATCAATATTAAATTATAATGTGGAAAAGATTTAGGATATCTGAATAGTTCATAATCCCGCCTGGTCTTGTAGACAGAACAAATCTCAAAGATTTATTTAATCGCATACAAGGGATCACCGATTTTTTCATTCTAGGATGACCAGACATATTACATTACATGTCCTTCTCAAACATCAAGCCCTAACATTATTACCAGTAATTTTACAAACATAATTCTTGGGTTTCCATAAGTATATCAACCCCATTCGAACTGTTCCTGATCAAGTAGGGGGAAGGGGAATATTTTGCCCTGTATTGTTGTGGGTAACCCAACGAAATCTTATTTCTATTTATAGACGCCAGATTGTGCTCCCACACCTAAATAAGGACGAAAAGTAGAATGACAGCTTGGGCAAAGAGGAGAAATTTGCCCTATCCTCTGGTGTTTAAGGTTCCCCCTCACAAACATGTGACTGAAAGGTCCTCTCCAACCTAATATGAGCCAACTCGGCTTGTAGAAAATCCAACTCAGTTCTCTACCGATCCAAAACTTCTTGCTGCTGAGATATTATTGAACCATTCGCGTGAGCTTTGCTGCTTAGATCGGTCACCTCTGGGTTATGCTGGACCCTTAGAATATCTAGCTCCTCGGTCTTTGGCTTCATCTCCGAGTAGGTTTTATTCCTCAAAGCCACTTCTGACTGAACCTGTGATTGAGCTGAAAGCAGACACACCCCTAGTTCCTGTTAAGGGGAACGATGTAAATCTAGGGCTTGCACTGCCTTGTTTAAGAATTTCTCCTTCTCGTGTAGTATTTGAACCCAAGGAGGGGATTCTGAAGCCATGATTCTCGGTAAATCTTGAGAGGAAAGTAAGACTATAAGGGGCAAAAGTGAATGAGGAAGGAAGCAAGAGAACAACTCTATTTAACTTGCTAAAAGGGGTCATGAGATCACTGTAGGAGGAGTCACGGGGCCACTGCAAAAGGAGTCACAGGATCATTGTAAAAAATGTCAGAAAACCATTGTGAAAGTTATCACAGGGTTGCCGTAGAAGGTATCAAGAGGTCAAAAATAGACTTAGGTCTAGTCAGTCGGCTATACGTCCTTCGACTAGACTTGAAGGAAAGGCTAGTGATATTGGTTATGATAAATGGACCCTTTGCAGGAGAAAGAAAGGGGGAACAAGGACAAGGAAGGCTGAAGAGGGCGAGATAAGGGGCCGCCGGGAAAAGGTTTGACCAGGTAAGGGGGTCGCTACACGTATGGCAGACAAAGATTGGTCGAACATAATAGACCGACCGAGTATATAAGTTCGGTGGGCAAAGGCTAGCTGAGGATAAGAGACCGATCGAGTGTAGAAGTACTTAGCCTTAAGCTGTCCTAAATGCTTATATATGCCTGACTAATTTATATCGGTCGATATGGCATGATCGGCCGGGAACCATAGACCGACCAAACACAAAGGCATTTAGTCTCACGCGATCTTTAGCATACGACCGACCGAGGAAAGGTCGACCAAGCGAGAAGGCTTATATACACCCGACTGATTAATATCGGTCGATAAGACATGATCGGTCGTTCTCCATAGACTGATCGAGTACAGAGGCATTTAGTCTCACATGATCCTTAGCATACGGCCGACCGAGGGAAGGTCTACTGGGCGAGAAGGCTTATATACATCCGATTGATTAATATCGGTCGATAAGGCATGATCGGCCAGGCTCCATAGACTGATCGAGCACAGAGGCATTTAGTATCACATGATCCTTAGCATACGACTGACCGAGGGAAGTTCGACCAAGAGAGAAGGCTTATATACGCCTGACTGATTAATATCGGTCAATAAGGTATGATTGGCTGGGCTACATAGATCGGCTGAGTAAAAGAGAGTATATCGAGCATAAAGACTTTCAACCTCACACGGTTTCTAGCATATTTATAATAGTAAAGTTCTAGTTGGGTGTTCGGGGTGAACACAGGAAGCTCAAGCTCATCGGGAGACCAAAACCAATTTCTCCTCTCGGTCTCTGTTGTAGCCTCTACAAAACCTTGTATCCACAAAGTCCACTTCTTACCCAAGTAATGGGTCAACCACATCCTTGCTTGGTGCAAGGGGCCAGCCAAGCATGAACTTGGAAGCCAAGAGGTGGCCAGCCATAGCTTGGTGCCCAAGCTAAGGGTCGGCCACATGGAGAATAAAAGGAAAATGAAGTTTTGTTTAAAACAAAATTTTGTTAAAATTTTTTCTTTTTTGTAGTTATCTACAGTGGTTAAAAGAGAGATTTTATTTTGTTAAAATCTTTCCTTTTTTGTAATTATCTACAATGGTTAAAAGAGAGATTTTATTTTGTTAAAATCTTTTCTTTTTTATAGTTATCTACAATGGTTAAAAGAAAGATTTTAATTTTCCTTTTATAGCCATCCTTAAGGTTTTAAAAGAGAGTTTAAAAATTTTAAAATCTTTCCTTTTATAGCTATCTACAAAAGATTAAAGAGATATTTTAATTATGTTAAAATCTTTCCTTATTTGCAGTTATCTATAATGTTTAAAAGAGAGATTTTAATTTTTGATAAAACTTTCCTTTTTTGTAACCATGTTTTAAAAAGAGAAGTTTTAATTAATCTTTCCTTTTATGTAGTTTTCTACTTATTTTAAAAGAGAGAGATTAATTTTAAAACTTTTCTTTATTGCCATGTACAATAGGAAATTTAAAAGAGAGAGAGATTTTAATTGCTATTAAAATTTCCATTTTTGCCACGAACAAGGATTATAAAAGAGAGGGAGAGGGTGCCTCATGAGAGACAACCCTTATTCTTTTTCCTCTCTTCCTTGGTGTGGTCGGCCCCTTCATGCTCCTTTCTTCCTTGGTGGCCGGTCATTGCTTCTCTTCCTTCTCTTTGTTTTCTTCTTTTATGGCCAGCGACACCATTACCTCTTGTCTCCTCTTTTGCTTCCTTATGGCCGGCGGGATCAAGGTCTCCTTAGTCCTTGTGGTCGGTTGCTTAGATAGGAACAAAGAAGAAGAGGAGGAGATGCACTTGGTGGCCGATTGCTCAGAGGAGAAGAAGAGGAAGGAAATTTCCTATTTTGGCATCCCTTGATGGATCAAGAGTCTTAGAGAAGAATAAGTGGTCCCAGTGGAATTTATCTTGGTAGATCATCGCCCACACGACATCCAAGATGAGGTGAGGAATACAACAGAAGATCAAGAGGTCTTTAGCTACAAAGAAAGGTATAACTAGTTGTCTTATTCTGCATCATACTAGTTTTGTTTGTATGGATTTTGAAATACCAAACACAAGAGGCTAACGATTCTACGTTTCGAATTTATGATTCGATTTTGTGTTTCTTTTATTTTTTCAATCTTGTGATTCGATTGTTCTTAGTGGTTAAACCTAGGGTTACTATAAGGAGATTAAATATTGAATTTCGTTGAAAGACTTTGTCTAGGATGTGGTGGACAATCCCATAACCAAGAAGGTCTAGTGCCTCGCTATATTTAACCTGGAAGTCGATCCTTGAAATAAATATTTAATCAACTTTGTAACATGGGAGGATTTGGATTAATAATGTTAAGCATCGTTTGTGGGCCAAGTCTAAACCTCTAAGAACAGATAAGTTGAATTTGGAATCAATAATGTTAAGTTCTATTTGCAATTCCAAATTTAATTTCTAAAGAACACAATAGGTTGTTAGGAAAGGTTCGAGACTTGTACAAAATTTTTGTATAGGGGAACCAGTACGATATTCCGAGTAGCAACCAACAATTGTTATCAGAGCTAGGGTTTGCCTCTGTGTGTTTGGTTTTTAGTTTAAATTATGCACACGTCATACATAATTTAGGTAGGATAATAGTAGGATATACTAACTTGTGGTTGCAGGATCCAATTATTATGGCTTATTGTGATTGTATGTGATTGGACCCTCGGACATGTCAAGGGCATTTTACGTGTATACATGATTGTATGTATTGAATACAGCAGGAGTTGTATTAGTTTTAGGATTTTACATTTTTGTTTCGATCTAGATTACATGTACATTCCCTTGTGGCGGATCGTATCCTTGCGAGGCGTGGTACTATTTGAGGACCACGGGTGCAGCGGAATAAGAAGCAAGATATATCCGACGACTAGACCCGATTACGGTGGCTAAAGATGGCAGCAGCTAGGGTTGGCAGCATACGGAGGACAGTGATGGAAGAAGCCATAATAGTTGGAAAATTAATTTCCATATTTATTGCTTTTATTTACTGTGATGTGTATGATGTGTGCTTGCATGGTTAAAATTCCTCACCTTAATTAACTAAGTGGGAGAGGGATTAGTAAATAAATTCCATGGTCTCCATTACTGGTTTATAAGTGATGCAACAAACTTGCGTATTGGCTCTAAGTGCCTCCTCCATAACGGATGAGTTTGTTTGCGGATCACTAGATCAAACTTCCTTTATGGATGGTTATAGGAAATTATTTAGGAGCGTGTGATCTTCTCCAACTGAAGGGGCACAATCCTATTTAATGGACTAAGTATCAAGTAATGACATACACTTAGACACATTTAATACTATCCTCCCCAATGGAGTCACTGCTATTATTTGTGTGACGAAAGGAATACCAACTATTAATTTGTCATAAAGCTAGGTAAAACCCCCTCTTATAAATGTCTGAATTAGTATACGTCCACACTAACGTGACATACAAAATTCACGGTGTTTGAGGTAATTTTATTTTTCATAAAGTTAGGATGACAAAATAAAATGGGTAAAACCTCCTCTTACAAACAATTGAATTTGTATACGTCCACACTAATGTGACATACAAAATTCATGGTGTTTGAGGTAATTTAAGGTTGACAAGATAATTAATGGGTAAGACCCTACTCTTACAAATGTTTGAATTTGTATACGTCCACACTAACGTGGCATACAAAATTCACGGTGTTTGAGGTGTTGGTGAATTTAAATGATATTGTTTTGAGGAATCAATATTATTTAAAATTCTAAAGTTTTGACCAAATATTTGATCGAAGATAGACCAACTATTAATTTTATTTGTCATAAAGATAGGTTGACAAGATAATAAAATTAATGGATAAAATCTCCTCTTTGAATTTGTATACGTCCCCACTAATGTGGCATACAAAATTCACGGGGATTTTGAGATCTTAGTCTTGACCAAATATTTTTGTGATTCTTAGTATTTCAAATGTTTTTCAATCCCCTAGCTATTATACTATAGAATAGATTTAGTAGTCCCAATTATAATAATTGGAAAACTTGGACACTGAGGTGGACTAGTATTGTCCTCTCAGAACTGAGAACAATAAAGGTGTATTTTATTATTTAGTTGTTGAAACATGTTTAGTGGTATTATCTACCGGTACCTGGTATGTAGATACGGGAGCCACTGATCATGTCTGTAATTCATTGCAGGGGTTCTAGGAAACCCGACAACTATATGAAGGAGAAATCACCATCTACATGGGCACTGCTGTAAAAGTAGCAGCTGTTGTAGTAGAAGATGTTTATCCTCTAACACGAATAAAACATGGATTTTGAGAAATTGTCTTTACGTACCAAGTTTTAGAAAGAACTTGATATTCTGTCTATTTTGATAACAAAGTTGTTATCAAGAAAAATAGGGAAGTTATCTGTTCTGGTACATTGGTTGGCAATTTATATATTCTAAATCCAAAAACTCCCATGATACAACAAATGGAAATTAATAACACATCTTCTAACTCTAATAAGAGAAAGCAACCTTCAGAAATGAACCAATCATATCTTTGGCATCTAAGGCCAGGTCATATTAACTTGAGTAGGATTCAAAGGATAATAGCCGATGAACTTTTGGGTTCATTGGTGGAGGAAAACTTTCCAACCTACGAGTCTTACTTGGAAGGAAAAATGACCAAGAGGCTTTTTAAGACTAAGGGGTATAGAGCCAAAGATGTGTTGGAATTATTCTGATTTGTATGCACCTATGACTATCCAGGCAAGAGGTGATTTTGAATATTTCATCTCTTTTATAGACAACTATTCGAGATACGGGTACATTTACTTGATGTACCCCAAGTCTGAGTGCTTTGATAAGTTCAAAGAGTACAAGGCTGATGTGGAGAAACATCATGGTAAAAGTATCAAGACACTACGGTGAGATCGTAGTGACAAGTACCTCTTAGGAGAGTTCAGGAGTCACTTATCAGAAGTCGGGATTCAATCCCAACTGACTGCACCTGGTACACTCCAACAGAATGGTGTGGTAGAACGAAGGAATAGGACTCTTATGTAAAATAGTTAGATCAATAATGAGTTATTCAGAATTACCAAATTCATTTTGAAGATATACTCTGGAAATGAAAGTGAACATAGTACCTTCTAAGTTAGAACCCTCTTCTCCCATAGAATTGTAGAATGGGCATAACCCTAGTCTGAATCATATTTAGATTTGGGGTAGTCCAGCATATATACTGAAGGGAGACACTGAACAGGAGTTCACTTGTTTGTGGGTTATCCTAGAGAAACGAAAGGAGGTTTATAGTCCTAAAAATCAAAAGGTCATTGTTAGCACCATTGTTCGATTTTTAGAAGAGGACTATGTAATGAACCACAATCCCATAAGTAAATTTGTTCATAAGAAAATAATAAAGGACACATCTAATCTAGTACCAACAGTACAAGATGAGATACCACAAGAAACTGCAACATATGTCACAAATGATACACAACTACGACAGTGTCTCGTCGTAGTAGGAGGGTTGTTAGGCAACCTGAAAGATTCATGTTTATGGGAGAGCCGTCGGATTTGATCCCAAGTAAACATGAACCTGATCCTCGTACATATGACGAAGCACTCAAGATAAAGATGCAGCATCTTGGCAAAGAGCAATGAATTCAGAAAAAAGAATCTATATATTCTAACAAAGTCTGGGAGTTTGTAGAACCACCAAATGGTGTAAAAGCCATTGGGAGGAAATAGGTCTACAAAAGAAAAAGAGGGACAGACGGGAAGGTGGAAACCTTCAAAGCAAGGCTTGTTGAAAAAGGGTATCGATTATTAGGAAACCTTTTCATCGGTAACCATGCTTAAGTCTATCCAGATTCTTTTATTTATTGTTGCTCATATGGATTATGAGATTTAGCAAATGGATATCAAGATAGCTTTCCTTAAATGGAAGTCTTGAAGAAAATATCCATATGAAGCAACCAGAGGGATTCATTCTAAAGGGCAAAGAGCATCTTGTATATGCTCAATCGGTCTATAGACTAAAGCAAGCTTCTAGGTCTTGGAACATCCGGTTGTAATCCAGTCTTATGGATTTATTAAGTATCTGGATGAGTCTTGTGTATACAAGAAGTGTGATGGAAATGTGGTGGTATTTCTTGTACTATATGTAGATGACATTTTTGATAGTTGGAAACAATATCAAAGTGTTGTTGGAAGTAAGGGTATGGTTGTCCAAGCAATTTGATATGAAGGACTTGGGAGAATGCGCACATATTCTCGAGATCAAAGCGATAAGGGATCGTAAGAAAAGAATGTTGTGATTATCCCAAGCTTCATATATCGATACTATCCTAGCTCGTTTTAGCATGCAAGACTCCAAGAAAAGTTTTCTACCTTTTAGACATGGAGTATCTTTATCTAAAGAGATGTCTCCGAAGACATCAAAAGAGATAGAAGAAATGAAGGCAGTTCTTTATGTTGTAGGAAGCCTAATGTATGCTATGTGATGCACGAGACCAGATATCTATTTTACCGAGGGCATGATTAGTAGATATCAAAGTAATCAAGAACATGGACATTAGACTGCCGTAAAGCATATATTAAAGTATCTGAGAAGGACTAGAGATTCTTTGCTAGTTTACAAAGGTAGATGATTTGGTCCCTGTGGGTTACACTAATTCGGACTTCCAATCTGACAGGGACAATAATAAGTCAATCTCAGGGTTTTGTGTTTACTTTAGGAGGTGAAGCCATAACTATGGAGGAGTGTTAAGCATAGGTGTTTTTTCGGACTCCACTATGGAAGCTGAGTATATGGCAGCCTCTGTGGCTGTCATAGAAGCTGTATGGCTCAGAAATTCATGATGGACTTAGATGTGATTCCTGATTTGTCCAAAAATTATTACAGTGTATTGTGATAATAAGTGGTGTAGTAGAAAACTCGAACGAACCAGGAGCCCATAAGGTAAGTAAACACATAGAGCGCAAGTACCACCCAATACGAGACATCGTATAATGAGGAGAAGTTTTTGTCGCCTAGATTGCATCAGATGATAACCTGGGAGATCCTTTCACTAAGGCCCTTAAGGCAAGAGCTTTGATGGGCATGTTGAAGGGTTGGAAATCAAATATATGGCAGGGTATATGGTAGCATAGTCTTTTAGTATAAGTGGAAGATTGTTAGAGTATATATACTAAAAGTCTAGCTCTTTGTACAAACATTTAAGAATCACATTGGTCAAATGTCTATATTTATGCAAAGTGTAATTGTCCATTAAATTTATATTGAAGATAACATGGTGTGAGGAGACACACAGAAGTTCATGTTATCAGTTCCTTATAAATTATAAACAGTTGTTCACAACCAAGATGGAATGGGACAAACCATTGGAGGGGTTATAGTGTAAATATGTATTAGTTTATCTTGACTAATAAATTACACTAGTACATAATGAGTGTATTGAGTAGAACCATTTGAGGTAGTATCTTTTTATACTGACTAAATAAAAGAATAATACCTCTGTTATTATGGAAGTATGTGCCCTTAATCGTGATATAATAACAAGCACGTATACTTAATATTTATTTCTTTGAATTATCAAAGGGTGTGATATAGCTCGTTAAATCAATAGGCCCGATAAGTTGGGAAATGATATTATTTATATGGTGTGTTGTTGATTATAGAATGAAACTGTGTCCTAGTTGTGAGATCTCGAAAAATTTAAATAAATAGGGTTATTTCAGAAATAGCCTTATAATATTTTTCTGGAATTTTTAGAAATTTTCTGGGAATTTATCGGAGCTCGTACGACGAGTTTTGAGGGGATTAATTCCGGGTACAGATAAGGCCTATTAGGGATACCCATTTAAGTGAGGAAATGTTTTAATATATAAATCCATTTCCTTTATTTTCGTTCCCCAATCCCATCACCGAACCCGAGCCCTCCTTCCCCGATCTCCCCTCTCTTCCCTACTCTCTGTCTCTCTTGCGGACAAACCGACGCCGACGGAAATCTCCATCTGGGGGCGTCCACATCGCATCGCCGGAGGACCACGTCGTCGGAGCTCGACGAAGCCGGCAGAGTCCAGTCTATATTTGGTCCCGTGACTGCTGTTCCGGTGAGTTTTGTGCCGATCCTCGACGGCTAGGGCACGGTGGAGGCTTGGTTCGCGTCATCTCCCAACCTACTGACTTCCTCGTTCCTCTTCCTCGAGTTGTCCCCGGAGCGATCCGTGTCTTCTCTAGCCGGAGCGCCATCGGGAGGTGATCCAGAGAGGTAAGGTTTCATCGGATCTATGTGCTTAACTAGATTACGGTTCTTCCCTATTCTTACCCTCGCTCTCTCGGATCTATGCTCTAGAACCATCGTCGGAGAGGGATCTTGGCCATCGACTATAGGTTCTTGGCCGAGATCACCAAGTGCTCACTGAGAGCAAAGCCGAGCATCTGGTTTCCATTCTGTGGTGTTGAATTCTTGATCCGAATTGTGTAGTGGATCCAGCAAGGTGCTGTTCAGTGGGTTGTCTAGCTCCAGCAACAGCTACCCTTCATGGCAGCCCCACTTCTTCGTGTGGATCAACAGATCAGAGCTAGGAATTTAGGTAAGATGAATTAGATTGTTGTTGGAATACTTGGTTGAATCCATGATCTCCTTGTGTTTGATCCGAACAGAGGAGTGAATTCCAAATAGGTTCTGTTCTGTCCTATTTTGTGGATTGGTTGGCTTCAGTAGTAACTCATCTTGGTCTCGGCAGCAACAATCCTCTTATCCCAACAGCCACAGTAGCTGTGGAATTGAGGTATGGTTTTTGATCTTGCTGTAGGTTAGTTAATTTAGGTTTATGATTTGGATTAGGGTAATTGTTTCATATGTTGATGAATTAGTCTATGTATTGAATAGGGTTAAGTTTGAATTGAATTTTGGTTGGAACATGTGTAGATCATGTTTCGAATTTGGATATTTGTTAGATGATCATGTGTTAGATGATTAGGTATGATCTTGATACCTATTGATAATTTATTCATCATTAGGTTGTGTAGATTAATTAGGTTATACGGATTTAAGTTTAAATTGCTAATCTAATGGTTGATTAGGGATTAGGGAACTATCCCTAATTAACCGTTAGAAAGGTTGAAGGATATGGTTTAGGGTTTGTCCCTAAATTTCTATTTAGGATTTATTTAGCTATGTGTTTGTATTCTAGCTAAATAACAGTAAATGTATTTATTTACACAGGACTTTGATTCGAGACAGACGTCTCGACATTGGATTAGGACTGGATTGTACCTTCTACTTGAGGCGGGTACCCTTTGACTTATCTTTTCGATATTGTCTTATGATATGTGTAGTTTATATATAATTACTAGTAGTAGAGGGTAGATTTATCTCTTCCTTGATCTTTGCTTAGTTGATACCTATCACATGCTTCTACTGCTACATGTTTTACATTAGTCTGGTTTACTTGTATCTTTTGCCATGTGTATATTTGTTCGTGGTTATGGTTGCTTATAGTGCTTATCTACCCATGATTAGTTGATGGAGATACTTGTTATATATTGTTGGATTCATGTTGTTTATATCTCTGTTATATATATATATATGCATTTACTATTTTGGCACCTACGCATATGGAGGAGGACATGTTCAGGTATGACATTCTGTAGCCGCATGCACCATATTGCATGATTGCATGCTGGGCGATTGACGACTCCATTATTGTTGAGCTCGTCGGCCGGCTACATGGGCCTGTACACAACGTGACCACTGCATGGGTAGTGGCACAACACTCAGGATGTGTATGGTAGGTTGCCCGGTAGTGCTCCGCTAGGACGCTCATGGGTAGCGTGGCAGGAGCGTGGTAGCACGCCGGGGTCCCTCCCCGTCATCGCGTACCGGGAGATGAGAGCATTGCTCTCCCTCACTATGTTTGAGGCAGGAGGATAGGTGTACTCCGACAGCATCCCGTCCACTCGATCACTCATCAGGGGTAGTGACAGCAGAGTGCACGGTTGTCATAGCCCTACCCACTCGGTCTTGCCATCGCATGTGAGACGGCTGAGCATGGCAGTAGGGGTGACCATGTCATTTGCATCATATGCACAGATTGCATTATTTGTGATTGATGCATTTTGGTGATTGCATATGATTGACATGCATATAGGTTATATGCTTTTGCTCTGACTATTTTTATCTGTGTATGTTCACAGTTAGTTGCACAAGCCTCGCAGGTGAGTACAGTTTATTTCAGTTATGCATTTTCTTATTATTCTTGCTATAGACTGTACTTTATGTCTATTGCTGGTAATTACAGTTTATTTCAGCTATGCATATCTGTTATACT
Source organism: Zingiber officinale (assembly GCF_018446385.1). Lineage (NCBI taxonomy): Eukaryota > Viridiplantae > Streptophyta > Magnoliopsida > Zingiberales > Zingiberaceae > Zingiber > Zingiber officinale. The sequence continues at coordinate 46,804,494 of NC_056006.1, forward strand.
GTTAGGAGACTGTACCGTAGGTTGTACTGTTAGGAAACTGTACTGTAGGCTCTATGGTTTAGTGTACTGTACCATAGGATATTACTGGTGGTTATATGTTGCTGTACATATCTATTGGATTACCTGCTGAGTTCTTTGAACTCACCCCGTTGTTACTATTTTTCAGGTTGAGGCCGTCGGGAGATATTCCAGACGCTAGCCCCATTATCGCGAGGATTTCCTGTTGTCGGGATTTGTTTTGCTTTTGGCATCTTATATACTTGTGATGTGGGTTCTGTATTGTGGACTTTATATCGAACACTTGGGTTTACTACTTTTGGTTTTCCGCTGCGAGTATATTTTCATTACTTCGTGGATTGTCTTTCTTCGTTGTAGTGGAGTAGGATGTTTGCATATATCTTCGAGGATTCTATATCGTTCTTTCTTTATATAACTGCGTGGATTGTTCATATTATATCTGTGTAGAAATGTTGAATATAACTGCGTGGATTGTTTACTATTTGTGTGTATTGTTCCGGCCGAGTGTGGCCGAGGTATAGATATATGTATACTGAGATTCATATTGTCACCCGTACAGGGGAGATGCTGTCGAAATTTCTTCGGACAGGGACTACCTGGGGCGTGACAATATTTTTGGTATCAGAGCAAAGTTTTGCGATACCTACTTGTCGGGTTTCGGATTTACGATGCTTACTTTCGTGAGCCTTTCTCGGTATTTTCGGATTTGTCCGGATTTTCGTCGATTTTCTCGTTTCGGAATTCCGAGGCATTTTGACGAGGTTTTATTGGTTCTATTTGGGGCTAAGCAGCGACAGGATATCTCCAGACGGTAAATAGGTAATTTAGGTAATTTTTCAGTTCTTATACCTGTAGTGATATCTGGGTAACATTTTCTTTACAGATATGCCACCAACACGTGTACCGGCACCGAGATGTGGGCGGCCACGTAAGAGGCCGTTAGATTCTCCTGAGACAGAGTCTTCAGAGAGGTCTGTTAGGGTTGAGCCTGTCCGTCAGGGGCAGACTCCTCAGGTCATTGTGGGTACGGGTGCTTATCAGACCCCGATAGCTCCGACTTCCGAGGTACCTACCTCGACTGTACCACCAGTGGTACCACCGTCGGCACATTCAGCACCTCCCCCAGCAGTAGTACCCGCAGTATACTCGGCAGCCCCTCTAGCCGCGCCTGCTACTACGTACTTGGCACCCCAGATACCTGCGCCGGTTACTACATACTCGGTACCTGCACCAGCAGTACCGGTTACATCTTACCTGGTACCGCCCATCGTACCTCCAGTCGCCCCTACTTATGCCTACTCAGCATTTCCACCAGCAGTACCCACCCCAGTTTATACGGCAGCACCAGTGGTACCTCTTCCGGCCTATCCCTCGGTACCACCCATAGGATCAGCTCCAGTGGCTCTATCCAGTTCCGCAGCGATCCCTACTGGTATAGTTGCGGCACGTGCACGGATCCCAGCCTTAGCCGAGTCGATGAAGAGTCGATTCACATTATTCCACGGGGAGACTGATCCGAGCATAGCTCAGTCCTCGATTGAGACTATGGAGCGGACATTCTTTTACATGGCCTGCTCCGAGTGGGAGAAGGCTGAGATAGCTGCTTACCACCTGCGAGATGGGGCAGAGATCTGGTGGGACACACAGCGCTCCATCATAGGCGATCAGCATATTACCTGGACGAGATTTAGGGAGGCATTCGAGAGTCAGTATTTTCCCCGAGCATATCAGATGACTCTTCGGCAGGATTTTCTGAGTCTTCGGTAGAATAATCGCTCAGTGATGGAGTATAATGCCGAATTTAATCGGTTGGCTAGATTCTGTCCTGAGTTGATTGCTGAGGGCAGGTCTCGTATGCTTCAGTTTGTCCAGGGACTAGATGGACATCTTCAGGTGAAGATTGCCGATTTTGGTATTGCATCATACACAGAGGCACTGGATAGAGCTCTTATGATTGAGTCTGCTCATCCGAGAGTGAATGCGGACAAAAGAGGAAGCAAACTGATCGGATTTCCGGACAGAGCCTGCAGTCACAGACTACTGGACAGCAGCAGAGCAGTCACACTCGGTCGGGTCAGAGTACTTCTGGGCATTTGGCCGACCCCAGAAGTCAGGACGATCTTCATCTGGACGTTCTCGGTCTTCTCAGCAGAACCGGAAACAGTCCACTGGTGACCCTTACTGCACTTGATGTGGATCCCCAGATCACATCACCTCTGCATGCACCCTGGGACAGTCAGTTTTCTATTATTACAAACTGCCTGGGCACTTGAGCCGAGACTATTCGCTGAAGGCTCAGCATTTAGCGTCCGGAGTTTCTGTTCCGAGAGGACAGTTTAGTCAGTCCAGGAGATCCGCAGTTTCTTGGGACTGGCTGGATATTACAGACGATTCGTTGAGGGTTTCTCCAGTATTGCTATGCCATTGACACGTTTGACTAGGAAAGGCGTGAAGTTCACGTGGTCAGAGGCTTGCGAGACCAGCTTCCAGGAGCTGAAGCGGAGATTAGTATCAGCACCAGTCTTGGTTTTACCTTCTGGTGATGACGGATTCATACTTTATTCAGACGCATCTCTTCAGGGCTTGGGCGCTGTATTAATGCAGCACGGTAGGGTAGTCTCTTATGCTTCTCGTCAGTTGAAGGAGTATGAGAAGAACTACCCAGTACATGATTTAGAGCTAGCCGCTATTGTCTTTGCTTTGAAGATTTGGCGACTTCATCTTTATGGTACTACTTTTGAGATTCTTACTGATCATAAGAGTCTCAAATATATTTTCACACAGAAGGAACTCAATCTCCGACAGAGGAGATGGATGGAGTTCCTGAAAGATTATGATTGTACTATTAGCTACCATCCGGGTAAAGCTAATGTGGTTGTTGATGCACTTAGCAGGAAGTCCAGAGGGACTTTTGCTTGTCACCGAGTTTTAGTCACGGACTTGATTCAGGGATTCTCTGAGTTGGGCCTTGAGGAGCAGGGACGGACAGAGCAGGGTATTCTGGTTACCATGGTTGCTCAGTCGTCGATCAGGATGAGGATTCGAGAGGCCCAGGCCGGAGATCAGCATTTACAGTTCATTAGCAGCCAGATAGCTTCCGGATAGCAGACTGAGTTTACACGAGATGACGAGAGTATTGTTTATTTCCGAGGCAGATTGTGTGTACCTCAGTCTCACCCGGTCATGGAGGAGTTACTTCAGGAGGCTCATCGTTCTAGATTTGCTATCCACCCAGGTGGGACCCGTATGTATCGTGATTTGAGGCGTTCATATTGGTGGAACGGTATGAAGAAAGACATTGCAAGTTTTGTAGCTAGATGTCTTGTCTGTCAGCAGGTGAAGGCTGAGCACCAGAGACCTGCTGGTTTACTTCAGAGGATCCCTATTCCAGAGTGGAAGTGGGAGCATATTACTATGGATTTTGTGGTAGGATTGCCTAGGACTCGACGAGGCCATGATGCGATTTGGGTAATCGTTGACCGATTAACCAAATCCGCACACTTTTTAGCAATCCGGAAGACTGATTCTCTGGATCGATTAGCAGAGTTATATTGTCGAGAGGTTATCAGATTGCATGGTGTTCCGTTGAGTATTATATCAGATAGAGACCCACGGTTCACGTCCCGGTTCTGGCAGAGTCTGCAGCAGGCTTTGGGCACATAGCTCCGTTTCAGTACGGCATTCCATCCGCAGACAGATGGACAGTCAGAGCGGACCATTCAAACTTTGGAGGACTTGCTGAGGTCTTGCGTTATAGATTTCGGAGGCAGTTGGGAGGACCACCTGCCATTAGTGGAGTTCACCTACAACAACAACTATCATTCGGCTATCCAGATGGCACCGTTTGAGGCGTTGTATGGTAGGCCTTGTCGGACACCCATCCTCTAGGAAGAGGTTGGGGAGGCCCAGTTGGTAGGACCTCAGAGAGCTCAGCAGGATGCAGAGTTAGTTCGTACTATCAGACGGAGGATGTCAGAGGCTCAGGACCGCCAGAAGAGTTATGTTGATCAGAGACGGAGACCCCTGGAGTTCTCCATTGGTGATCATGTATTTCTTAGAGTTTCACCCACGAAAGGGGTGAAGAGATTTGATCTCCGAGGTAAGCTAGCTCCCCGATATATTGGGCCATTCCAAATCTTGGAGAGGATTGGAGCAGTAGCTTATCGTCTGGCGCTACCACCATCTCTAGCTGGCATTCACGATGTATTCCACGTATCTATGCTGAGGAGATACGTATCCGATCCGACACATGTTCTGTCAGATGTATCCGTTCCTATTCAGCCTGATGTTACTTACGAGGAGGTTCCGATGCGGATTCTGGACCATAGAGAGCGTCAGCTGCGGAACAAGACTGTCCGACTGGTTAAAGTCGGATGGCAGCATCATTCTGACGAGGAAGCTACATGGGAGCTCGATGATACGATCCGAGCTCGATACCCTCATCTTTTTGCTTGAGGTATGTGCGTTAGAGTTCCATTCAGTATTTATACCGTTTGGTTATATTCTAGTGTTTGCTGTTGGTTATAGCGAAATTTGGGGACCAAATTTTTATTAGTAGGGGAGGATGTGAGATCTCGAAAAATTTAAATAAATAGGGTTATTTCAGAAATAGCCTTATAATATTTTTCCGGAATTTTTAGAAATTTTCTGGGAATTTATCGGAACTCGTACGACGAGTTTTGAGGGGATTAATTCCGGGTACAGATAAGGCCTATTTGGGATACCCATTTAAGTGAGGAAATGTTTTAATATATAAATCCATTTCCTTTATTTTCTTTCCCCAATCCCATCGCCGAACCCGAGCCCTCCTTCCCCGATCTCCCCTCTCTTCCCTACTCTCTGTCTCTCTTGCGGACAAACCGACGCCGACGGAAATCTCCATCTGGGGGCATCCACATCGCATCGCCGGAGGACCACGTCGTCGGAGCTCGACGAAGCCGGCAGAGTCAAGTCTATCTTTGGTCCCGTGACTGCTGTTCCGGTGAGTTTTGTGCCGATCCTCGACGGCTAGGGCACGGTGGAGGCTTGGTTCGCGTCATCTCCCAACCTACTGACTTCCTCGTTCCTCTTCCTCGAGTTGTCCCCGGAGCGATCTGTGTCTTCTCTAGTCGGAGCGCCATCGGGAGGTGATCCAGAGAGGTAAGGTTTCATCGGATCTATGTGCTTAACTAGATTACGGTTCTTCCCTGTTCTTACCCTCGCTCTCTCAGATCTATGCTCTAGAACCATCGTCGGAGAGGGATCTTGGCCATCGACTATAGGTTCTTGGCCGAGATCACCAAGTGCTCACTGAGAGCAAAGCCGAGCATCTGGTTTCCATTCTGTAGTGTTGAATTCTTGATCCGAATTGTGTAGTGGATCCAGCAAGGTGCTGTTCAGTGGGTTGTCTAGCTCCAGCAACAACTACCCTTCCTGGCAGCCCCACTTCTTCGTGTGGATCAACAGATCAGAGCTAGGAATTTAGGTAAGATGAATTAGATTGTTGTTGGAATACTTGGTTGAATCCATGATCTCCTTGTGTTTGATCCAAACAGAGGAGTGAATTCCAAATAGGTTCTGTTCTGTCCTATTTTGTGGATTGGTTGGCTTCAGTAGTAACTCATCTTGGTCTCGGCAGCAACAATCCTCTTGTCCCAACAGCCACAGTAGCTGTGGAATTGAGGTATGGTTTTTGATCTTGCTGTAGGTTAGTTAATTTAGGTTTATGATTTGGATTAGGGTAATTGTTTCATATGTTGATGAATTAGTCTATGTATTGAATAGGGTTAGGTTTGAATTGAATTTTGGTTGGAACATGTGTAGATCAAGTTTCGAATTTGGATATTTGTTAGATGATCATGTGTTAGATGATTAGGTATGATCTTGATACCTATTGATAATTTATTCATCATTAGGTTGTGTAGATTAATTAGGTTATATGGATTTAAGTTTAAATTGCTAATCTAATGGTTGATTAGGGATTAGGGAACTATCCCTAATTAACCGTTAGAAAGGTTGAAGGATATGGTTTAGGGTTTGTCCCTAAATTTCTATTTAGGATTTATTTAGCTATGTGTTTGTATTCTAGCTAAATAACAGTAAATGTATTTATTTACACAGGACTTTGATTCGAGACAGACGTCTCGACATTGGATTAGGACTGGATTGTACCTTCTACTTGAGGCGGGTACCCTTTGACTTATCTTTTCGATATTGTATTATGATATGTGTAGTTTATATATAATTACTAGTAGTAGAGGGTAGATTTATCTCTTCCTTGATCTTAGCTTAGTTGATACCTATCACATGCTTCTACTGCTAGATGTTTTACATTAGTCTGGTTTACTTGTATCTTTTGCCATGTGTATATGTGTTCGTGGTTATGGTTGCTTATAGTGCTTATCTACCCATGATTAGTTGCTGGAGATACTTGTTATATATTGTTGGATTCATGTTGTTTATATCTCTGTTATATATATATATGCGTTTACTATTTTGGCACCTACGCATATGGAGGAGGACATGTTCAGGTATGACATTCTGTAGCCGCATGCACCATATTGCATGATTGCATGCTGGGCGATTGACGACTCTATTATTGTTGAGCTCGTCGGTCGACTACATGGGCCTGCACACAACGTGACCACTGCATGGGTAGTGGCACAGCACTCAGGGTGTGTATGGTAGGTTGCCCGGTAGTGCTCCGCTAGGACGCTCATGGGTAGCGTGACAGGAGCGTGGTAGCACGCCGGGGTCCCTCCCCGTCATCGCGTACCGGGAGATGAGAGCATTGCGCTCCCTCACTATGTTTGAGGCAGGAGGATCGTCCACTCGGTCACTCATCAGGGGTAGTGACAGCAGAGTGCACGGTTGTCATAGCCATACCCACTCGGTCTCGCCATCGCGTGTGAGACGGCTGAGCATGGCAGTAGGGGTGACCATGTCATTTGCATCATATGCACAGATTGCATTATTTGTGATTGATGCATTTTGGTGATTGCATATGATTGACATGCATATAGGTTATATGCTTTTGCTCTGACTATTTTTATCTGTGTATGTTCACAGTTAGTTGCACAAGCCTCGCAGGTGAGTACAGTTTATTTAAGTTATGCACTTTCTTATTATTCTTGCTATAGACTGTACTTTATGTCTATTGCTGGTTATTACAGTTTATTTCAGCTATGCATATCTGTTATACTATTAGGAGACTGTACCGTAGGTTGTACTGTTAGGAAACTGTACTGTAGGCTCTATGGTTTAGTGTACTGTACCATAGGATATTACTGGTGGTTATATGTTGCTGTACATATCTATTGGATTACCTGCTGAGTTCTTTGAACTCACCCCGTTGTTACTATTTTTCAGGTTGAGGCCGTCGGGAGATATTCCAGACGCTAGCCCCATTATCGCGAGGATTTCCTATTGTCGGGATTTGTTTTGCTTTTGGCATCTTATATACTTGTGATGTGGGTTCTGTATTGTGGACTTTATATCGAACACTTGGGTTTACTACTTTTGGTTTTCCGCTGCGAGTATATTTTCATTACTTCGTGGATTTTGTCTTTCTTCGTTGTAGTGGAGTAGGATGTTTACATATATCTTCGAGGATTCTATATCGTTCTTTCTTTATATAACTGCGTGGATTGTTCATATTATATCTGTGTAGAAATGTTGAATATAACTGCTTGATTTGTTTACTATTTGTGTGTATTGTTCCGGCCGAGTGTGGCCGAGGTATAGATATATGTATACTGAGATTCATATTGTCACCCGTACAGGGGAGATGCTGCCGAAATTTCTTCCGACAGGGACTACCTGGGGCGTGACACTAGTGATCTAGGTTGATGATGTCCCTTTGAGGAGGTCATAAGGATTGTCATGTAAACCCTGCAGGTGGACATAGTCCGGCATGATAAGGAAGTTGAGTGATACTACTCTTGGAGCTAGATATTAATTAAGTGAGTTGTCGGTAACTCATTTAATTAGTGGGCATTGTATATCTTAAACACAGGGAGATTAATGCACTCATAATAAGAAGGAGCCCATAATGTAATTTGGGATTGGTGCAGTAGTTCAATAATAACTCTTTAGTGGTATGAGTTATTATTGATAAACTTGAGTTGGGTGTTCGGGGCAAACACATGAAGCTCAAGCTCATTGAGAGACCAAAACCAATTTCTCCTCTCGGTCCCTGTTGTAGCCTCTATAAAACCTTGTATCCACAAAGTCCACTTCTTACCTAAGTAATGGGCCGGCCACATCTTTGCTTAGTGCAAGGGGCCGGCCAAGCATGGGCTTGGAAGCCAAGAGGTGGTCGGCCATAGCTTGTGTTGGGTTTTTCGGGCCGCGAAAATCGTTTTTTCGCATCACGGAAACCCCGAAACTCCCTAGCCAATGGATCCGTGTGAAGAAAAGTTTTGAAAAACATACAAGTACGAGTTTCTACCAAGATCTACTCCTAGATCTACATGAAGAGATTTATTACCCTTGATGCGCGCCCTTCGCGTATCCCGCTCGTCCAAACGGTGCCGGATCTCGAAGTTGTCAACGTAGACAACTCTCTATACGTATCCACATGAACACGTAGATGGAAAAATCACACAAAAGGTGTGCTAGCACCTTTTGATGATTCGGCCAAGTTGAGGAGGAGAGGGAGAGGGAGAGCTAGAGGAAGGAGATGAAGTGAATTGCCTTGAATGAAAAATTCATTCCATACCATCACCATAGTGGCCGGCCACTTTCAAAAAGATGTAACCCCCATTTCCACATTAAGTGCAATTAATGTGGAGCCACTAAAGTGAAGAATTGTAACCTTCATGAGGTGGCATCTCACTTAAGTAACCATGATGATGTGGAGCATCATCATTGGTCCACATCTTATCAACTCACTAATGATGTGGCAAAAAGTCAAGTCAAACTTGACTTTTCCTCTTCCTCTCAAGTCAAGCCAAACTTGACTTAATCTCTCTCATGGTTGATCTAATCCAACCATTTAATTCAAGCCAATTTAATATTATGAATCTAATTCATTTAATTAAATTGATTCAATGAACATAATCTAAATTAGACTCATTGAACACATGAATTAACTTGAGTCCAACTCAATTAGCCCAATTAGGATTACTCTTAATCCAATTTGATTCATCAAATGAATCTAATCCTCTTGGTTCATCATATGAACCTAATCTCCATCTAATTATCCTTAGTGTGTGACCCTATAGGTTCTTGTAATGTTGACAATGCCCCTAAACCCATTTAGGAGCGTAAGTAATGAGCGGTATCTAGCAACACATTATTACTACCCAAGTTACAAGAAAGATGAGATCCAACATCACCTTGTGACTACTAATTGTGACTCCTCACAATATATGACAAGTGTCCTTCTATCCTAGTCATCTAGATTGATCAATGTGAGGCATAGACCCTGTCATCCTCTGATCAATCTAAATCCTGAACTCCAAGTAGACTCACTAAATCAAATGAGCTCAATATCTCATATTGACTCATTTGGGCATGGCCATGCACTTCGTGGTCTCACTCTATCAAGAATACCGATGTCTCTCCCGTCATATAGGAGGGATAGATCCCATCTACATCACTCACATCCCTCCGCATAATTTGTTACATACCCAGTAATCGCCTTTCTAGTCCACCCAGTTACGGGTGACGTTTGACAAAACCAAAGTACATAACTCCTTATGTAGCGAACCATGGTGACTTCAGGTCTAAGGACTAGTAGTCATGCCAATAGCCACATGAGAAAGTATATGACACTCATATAACGATCCATGATACTTTCTCATGGCGGGTCATTCAGTATACATTCTCTAATGCATACCCATGTGTCAACTTAATATCTCTATATCGATGACTTGTGAGATCAAGTCATCGAGTTGACCTACATGCTAGTCTTATTGCATTAACATTGTCCCTGAATGTTAATACTCGACTAGAAATGATTAAGAGTAGTGTTCCCTATATCATCTCACTATCGATTCAACCAATCGATTGATATAGGTAAGAACCTTCTACTTAAGGACGTTATTATACTTAGTTTATTTGGCACCAATACAAGTTAGTATAATAACCATTAACCAAATGCCTTTATTTATATAGAATATAATACAACAAGTCCAAAATACAATCATCAAATGATTGGCTCTAGGGCTCTAGCTAACAATCTCCCACTAGCACTAGTGCCAATCAGTATAGGCTCCAAGCCCCAATGATCTAGTGTGACCATCATGCTTCCTCTGTGCCAAAGCCATGGTCAAGGGATCTGTTATGTTAGCCTCTGTAGGTACTCTGCAAATCTTCACATCTCCTCTCTCGATGATCTCTCGAATGAGATGGAAACGTCGTAGTATGTGTTTGGTCCGCTGGTGAGAGCGAGGTTCCTTCGCCTGTGCTATAGCTCCATTGTTGTCACAATAGAGCTCAATAGGGTTAGCAATGCTAGGAACCACCCCAAGTTTAGTGATGAACTTGCGAATCCAAATTGCCTCCTTTGCTGCCTCTGATGCAGCAATATACTCGTCCTCTGTCGTAGAATCAGCTACTATGTCCGACTTCAAACTCTTCCAGCTCACAGCACCACATTAATGCAAAACACGAACCCCGACTGCGATCTATAGTCATCCTGGTCGGTCTGGAAACTAGCATCACTGTAACCCTTTACAGCTAGCTCATCATTGCCTCCATATATAAAAAATATTCTTTAGTCCTTCTTAAGTACTTAAGAATATTCTTGATCGCTATCCAGTGACTTTCACCTGGATCTGACTAGTATCTGCTCGTCATGCTCAAAGCATACGAGACATCGGGTCGAGTACATAGCATGGCGTATATGATAGATCCTATGGCTGAGGCATAAGGGATCTGATCCATGCGGTCTCTCTCCTCTCTAGAAGAGGGACCTTGAGTCTTCGAAAGACTCACGTCATGTGACATCGGCAGAAATCCCTTCTTGGAGTTCTGCATGGCAAACCGAAGGAGTACCTTGTCAATATATGTACTCTGACCTAGGCCAAGCAATCTCTTAGATCTATCTCTATAGATCTGTATCCCTAGAATGCGGGATGCTTCACCTAAGTCCTTCATTGAGAAACAAGTCCCTAGCCAAGTCTTGACATACTGTAGTAAAGGGATGTCTTTCCCAATGTGCAGTATGTTATCCACATACAATATGAGGAAGACAACTATGTCCCCTACAACCTTCTTGTAGACACAAGGTTCATCTTCGTTTTTGATGAAATCAAACTGTTTGATTACATCATCGAATCAAAGATTCCAGCTCCGAGAAGCTTGCTTTAGTTCATAAATGGACCTATGCAGCTTTCATACTCTGCTAGTATGCTGTGGATCTACAAAACCCTCAGCTTGTGTCATGTACACATCCTCGAGTAGGTTTCCATTCAGAAACGTGGTTTTGACGTCCATCTGCCAAATCTCGTAATCGTGGTAAGTTGAAATAGCAAGCATGATCCGAATGGACTTAAACATCGCTACTGGAGAAAATGTCTCATCATAGTCAATACCATGAATCTGCTTGAAACCTTTAGCTACCAAGTGACCCTTATAGATAAGTCCATCCATGTCAGTCTTTCTCTTAAAGACCCACTTACACCCAATGGGTTTTACCCCTTCAGGTGGATCAACCAAAGTTCATACTTGGTTGGTGTACATGGATTCCATTTCGGATCTCTTGGCCTCTAGCCATTTCTCGGAATCTGGTCTCATCACAACTTCCTGATAGGTGGTAGGCTCATCCTCTATGAGCACAACATCATCATGGTCAGACAAGAGAAATGAGTATCTCTCAGGCTGACGACGTACCCTATTAGACCTGCGAAGAGGTATGTCTACTTGAACTGGTTGTTGTTCCTCAACTCCTTGTGGAACAATATCATCCACAACACTTTGTGGTTCCAGTTCAACTTCCATCGAGGCATCAGTGCTATTGTTCGCATCTTGAACTTCTTCAAGATCGAACGTGCTCCCACTAGTCTTTCTAGAAACAAAGTCCCTTTCTAGAAAGACCCCAATCTTTGCCACAACAACCTTGTGGTGACTGGGAATGTAGAAGTAATATCTCTTAGTTTCCTTGGGATATCCAATAAAGTAGCACTTGTCGGATTTGGGTCATAATTTGTCTGAGACTTGACATCTAACGTAACCCTCACAACCCCAAATCCTCATGAAAGACACCTAGGCATCTCTCCCAGTCCATATCCTATATGGTGTCTTTATCATGGCCTTGGATGCAACTCGGTTGAGTATAAATGCTGCCGTGTCTAGAGCATAACCCCAAAGGTATGTCAGAAGATCTATGTGACTCATCATAGATCGTACCATATCTAATAAGGTATGATTACTCCTTTCAGATACACCATTGCATTGTGGAGTTCCAGGAGGAGTGAGTTGGGATAGAATCCCACACTCAGCTAGGTAGTCACGAAACTCATAGCTAAGGTATTCTCCTCCTCGATCTGATCGAAATATCTTAATACTCTTGCCTAGCTGGTTCTGTACTTCATTCTTGAATTCTTTGAACTTTTCAAAGGATTCAGACTTATGTGTCATCAAGTACATATAACCATATCTACTGAAGTCATCAGTAAATGTGATGAAGTACCTATAACCGCCTCTAGCAGCGACATTGAAAGGGCCACATACATCACTATGTATGAGTCCTAACAAATCAGTCGCTCTTTCTCTGTTCCCACTAAAGGGAGTCTTGGTCATCTTGCCTAGTAGGCATGACTCGCTCGTCTCATAAGATTCAAAATCAAATGAGTCCAGCAAACCATCCTTATGGAGCTGGGATAAGCGCTTGTCATCTATATGACCTAAGCGACAGTGCCAGAGATAGGTTTGGTTTAGGTCATTTGACTTGAACCTCGTGGTATTTATGTTATAGATAGGGCTTTCAAGGTCTAGAATATAGAGTCCATTTATCAGAGGTGCACTACAATAGAACATATCGTTTAAATAGACGGAACAATATTTGTTCTTTATTGTAAACGAGAAAACTTTCTTGTCCAAACAAGAAACTGATATAATGTTCTTAGTTAATGTAGGCACATAACAACAATCGACTAACTCTAGTACAAGCCCAGAGGGCAGAGATAGAAAGTAAGTCCCTACAGCAACAGCAGCAACCCGTGCTCCATTGCCTACTCGTAGGTCCACCTCGCCCTTTGTCAATGCCCTGCTATTTCTCAACGCCTGCACATCAGTACAAATGTGACAAGCACATCCAGTATCTAATACCCATGATGTAGAAATAGATAGATTTGTTAGTTAGAGCCCTAGAGCCAATTATTTGATGATTGTATGGACTCATTGTATCATATTCTTGTATATTAATAAAGGCATTTGTTTGGTTATTATACTTATTTGTATTAGTGCCAAATAGACTAAGTATAATAGCGTCCTTGAGTAGAAGGTTCATACCTATATCAATCGATTAGTTGAATCGATAGTGAGATGATATAGGGAACACTACTCTAAATCATTCCTAGTCGAGTATTAACATTCAGGGACAATGTTAATACAATAAGACTAGCATGTAGGTCAGCTCGATGACTTGATCTCACAAGTCATGGATATAGAGATATCAAGCTGACACATGGGTATGCATTAGATAATGTATACTGAATGACCCGCCATGAGAAAGTATCATGGATCGTTATATGAGTGTCATATACTTTCTCATGTGGCTATTAGTATGACTATTAGTCCTTAGACCTGAAGTCACCATGGATCCCTACATAAGGAGTTATGTACTTTGGTTTCGTCAAACGTCACCCGTAACTGGGTGGACTATAAAGGCGATTACTGGGAATGTAATGAATTATGCAGAGGGATGTGAGTGATGTAGATGGGATCTATCCCTCCCATATGACGGGAGCGACATCGATATTCTTGATAGAGTAAGACCACGAAGTGTATGGCCATACCCAAATGAGTCAATATGAGATATTGAGCTCATTTGATTGAGTGAATCTACTTGGAGTTCAAGATTTAGATTGGTCAGAGGATGACACGGTCTATGCCTCACATTGATCAATCTAGATGTCTAGGATAGAAGGATACTTGTCATATATTGTGAGGAGTCACAATTAATAGTCACAAGGTGATGTTGGATCTCAACATTTCTTGTAACTTGGGTAGCAATGATGTATTGCTAGATGCCGCTCATTGCTTATGTTTCTAAAGGAGTTTAGAAACATTGCCAACGTTACAAGAACCTATTGGGTCACACACTAAGAACAAGTGGATGGAGATTGGGTTCATATGATGAACCAATTGGATTGGGTTCATATGATGAACCAATTAGATTCAAATTAGACTTATTGAGTTAGACTCAATTAGATTCAATTGTTGAATGAGTCTAATTTAGATTTGATTCATTGAGTCAATTTATATTAATGAATTGAGATTCATTAAATTAAAATTGACTTGAGTCGAAGGTTGGATTTAACTCAACAAGGAAGATAATTGGTCAAGTTTGACTTGACCAAGTAGAAATTGAAACATCAAGTTTGACTTGATGTATTGCCACATCATAAGGATGACTCATCCTTGCCACATCACCTCCACCTCATGAGGCATGCCACCTCATGGGGGTTACACTCTTCCATGGTTTTAATGTGGCCGGCCACATTAATGGGGAGTTACATTATGTGGCCGGCCACACTAATGGAATAAGGGGGTTTTGATTTTGTGGAGTTATGTGTGCATTCATTCTCTCATCTTCTTACTTGCTTCTCCCCTCTCTTGGCTAGAGGTTGCCGTGACTTCTATGGTGAGGAGAAGGGGGTTGAGTGAGTTAATCCAAGAAGTCCAAGAAGAAAGGTAATATTTTAGAGGAGTGTATTGTATTCTCTTCTTTGTTTTTCTTTCTTCTTCCATTCCCATCCGAGATCCCTAGAGAGAGTGCTAGCACACTTGGGGTCTTTCTTCTCCATCCTTGAGTGCTAGAGAGTACTACTTGTTCATGTGGATATCACTAGAGAAGTATCTATTTTGATACTTTGGAGATCCAACACATACCTTGGACAAGCGGGATTTTTGCGAGGGCACGCATCGAAGGTAAAAATGTTTTTCTTTGTAGATCTACTGTAGATCGTAGTTAATAACTCGTACTCATGTTTTCAAAATTTTTCTTTGCACGGATCCTACGGCTTTGGGTGATTCGGGGTTTCCGCGACGCGAAAAGCGGTTTTCGCGGCCCGAAGAACCCAACAAGATTGACTTCTATAACATATATACCTGAAGTGGAAGTCTCACTTCGCTTCTTCTTAAGATCCTCCAAGTATACCTTGCAGTTCCTCTTCCAGTGCTCGGTCTGACCGCAGTGGAAGTAGGTAGCATCCTTGGCGACCCCTCCTTTAGGCTTCAGTGCCTTGCCTTTGCCCTTGGCTTGGGATTTTCCCTTGCCTTTGGGCTTGCCCTTGCCCTTATGTTTCTGAACCATCAGAACAGTGTTGGGCTTAGCCTTCTTAAGGTTCAGCTCAGCAGTTCTCAACATGCTAAGCAGATCGGGCACTGGCTTGTCAATCTCATTCATGTTGTAGTTTAGAACGAACTGACTATAGCTATCCGGCAAGGATTGCAAGATCAGGTCAGTAGCCAGCTCTTGGCCAAGTGGGAACCCCAACCTTTGTAGGTTCTCTATGTACCCAATCATTTTGAGTACATATGGGCCTACGGGAGCCCCGTCTAACATCTTGCACTGAAACAGTGCCCTTGAGATCTCAAATCTCTCATACCTCGCTTGACCTTGATACAGTTAATGAAGATGTTCAACCATATCGTAAGCGCTCATCAAATCATGTTGCTTCTGAAGCTCAGAGTTCATGGTCATGAGCATTAGTCAAGACACATCTAATGCGTCATCTTGATGCTTCTTGAAAGCATCTCGGTCAGCTCGCGGGGCATTGGTATGAGGAGCCACCGGAATGGGCTGCTCTAGAACGTACAGTTTACGTTTCTGAGTGAGAACTATTCTCAGGTTACTATACCAGTCTAGGAAGTTTGCTCCGTTGAGCTTGTCCTTCTCGAGGACAGATCACAGGGAGAAGGTGTTTGTATTCGACGTCATGGTAATCTACAACAGAAATAAATGCATAAATAAATATCATATTCTTAATCATTTAATTAGGCCTTTAACTAAATGATGCTCCCACTGAATTCTATAAATAATGTGGGACAAGATCCACATCATACTAACCCTTGAGTTAGCTTTGGCTAATACGCCCAGGACTTAGTATGATCGGTAGGTAACGATTACCAATTACATCTCTATGCAACTCTTGTTTATAGGATCAAGATCCGCATTGATATTAAAACTCGAGTTAGCTTTGGCTAATATGCCCGAGAATTAATATAAACGTGATTTTGTCCTACCTTTCCAACTATTGGAGGAATGCCTATAGTTGTACTCGATCCAACTGAGTAAACTAGGAATACTCAATCTAATTGAGTTTGTACTCGCCCATGCATTTATAAGCGGGAACAAGATTGTCCCTCCGTACCCTACCAAGATAGTATGTGTTGCTCTGCTTTTGCAGATTCAACAACAACATGCGATCGAGGTAGTGGTAGGTATCATGGCATGGTAGGCATTACGAGTTGACGCGATTTAGATCTAATCTAAACGATGATGCGTATCATATAATCGATAGATCTAATCTAATAGTGGGGTGCATCATGTGCACGATTTAGATCTAATCTAATCGTTAGGCACTAATTAATTACTTAATTAACTAGCATGCATCACATACACACAAAAGAAATTAATTAAATAATTTTGTGATTATGTCATGGCCCTACTATGATCTTCTCAAGCCAATGAGAAGATCGGATGGTCAACCTAAGGTCAACAGCTTCTCAAGCTCCTTCCTTTGACCACCTCGTGTTGCTCGCGCCCTCCTCGTAACTCCGTCTCGAGTGGACCTTCCACCGCTTCAAAATTTACATTACAATTTTGAAACTCGAGTTACATTCGAGTCTAAATCTAATTTACAACCAGAATATAAATAGGGAGGCACGATGAGCAGGTCGCGTATCAAATACAGTACACACAAACACATGACAGCACGCAGGCCATATTATAAATTACAACACAAATCCAATCATATTGGGTCTTTTTGGGCCATGACTATCACAAAAATAATATATAATTCAAAATTATATATTTTCATAATTTTCTGTAATTTTTGATAATTTTTACAATTTTTTATGAGTAAATTTTTCCCGGCGGTCCCGATTAGCGATTTCGGGCGCAATCGCGGAGCAAATCCCCTTGCGGGGTTAGGGGCAGTACCCCTACCCGCGATCTAACCATCATGAGTTGCTCCTAAGCGATCCTACAGCGCCTTAGCCTACTGTCCCAAAAGGTTTTGGGTTGAAACATTGCCGTTACAGAAAAAAACTTCTCGGTAGTCGAACCCTACAAGTGTCTAAACACTTGTGCTTCGCTTCTACGAGAAAAATACCATTTAAAACTATAAAAATCATGAAATTACAGAAATTCACAGAATGTTTATTTTTCATAAAAACTAAAATAAACTCGTACATGCCTTTTCATGTGGCTCTGATACCACAGTTGGGTTTTTCGGGCCGCGAAAATCGCTTTTTCGCATCGTGGAAACCCCGAAACTCCCTAGCCAATGGATCCGTGCGAAGAAAATTTTTGAAAAACATACGAGTATGAGTTTCTACCTAGATCTACTCATAGATCTACATGAAGAGATTTATTACCCTTGATGCGTGCCCTTCGCGTATCCCGCTAGTCCAAACGGTGCCGGATCTCGAAGTTGTCAACGTAGACAACTCTCTATACGTATCCACACGAACACGTAGATGGAAAAATCACACAAAAGGTGTGCTAGCACCTTTTGATGATTCGGCCAAGTTGAGGAGGAGAGGGAGAGGGAGAGCTAGAGGAAGGAGATGAAGTGAATTGCCTTGAATGAAAAATTCATTCCATACCATCACCATAGTGGCCGGCCACTTTCAAAAAGATGTAACCCCCATTTCCACATTAAGTGCAATTATCAATGTGAGGCATAGACCCTGTCATCCTCTGATCAATCTAAATCCTGAACTCCAAGTAGACTCACTAAATCAAATGAGCTCAATATCTCATATTGACTCATTTGGGCATGGCCATGCACTTCGTGGTCTCACTCTATCAAGAATACCGATGTCTCTCCCGTCATATAGGAGGGATAGATCCCATCTACATCACTCACATCCCTCCGCATAATTTGTTACATACCCAGTAATCGCCTTTATAGTCCACCCAGTTACGGGTGACGTTTGACGAAACCAAAGTACATAACTCCTTTTGTAGGGAACCATGGTGACTTCAGGTCTAAGGACTAGTAGTCATACTAATAGCCACATGAGAAAGTATATGACACTCATATAACGATCCATGATACTTTCTCATGGCGAGTTATTCAATATACATTCTCTAATCCATACCCATGTGTCAACTTGATATCTCTATATCCATGACTTCTGAGATCAAGTCATCGAGTTGACCTACATGCTAGTCTTATTGCATTAACATTGACCCTGAATGTTAATACTCGACTAGGAATGATTAAGAGTAGTGTTCCCTATATCATCTCACTATCGATTCAACCAATCGATTGATATAGGTAAGAACCTTCTACTTAAGAACGTTATTATACTTAGTTTATTTGGCACCAATACAAGTAAGTATAATAACCAAAAACCAAATGCCTTTATCTATATAGAATATGATACAACAAGTCCAAAATACAATCATCAAATAATTGGCTCTAAGGCTCTAGCTAACAGTTTGGTGCCCAAGCTAAGGGTCGGCCACATGGAGAATAAAAGGAAAATGAAGTTTTGTTTAAAACAAAATTTTGTTAAAATTTTTCCTTTTTTGTAGTTATCTACAATGGTTAAAAGAGAGATTTTGTTTTGTTAAATTTTTTTCTATTTTGTAGTTAACTACAATGGTTAAAAGAGAGATTTTATTTTGTTAAAATCTTTCCTTTTTTGTAGTTATCTACAATGGTTAAAAAAATATTTTATTTTTCCTTTTATAGCCATCCTCATAGTTTTAAAAGAGAGTTTTTCAATTTTAAAATCTTTCCTTTTATAGCTATCTACAAAAGATTAAAGAGAGATTTTAATTTTGTTAAAATCTTTCCTTATTTGTAGTTATCTATAATGTTTAAAAGAGAGATTTTAATTTTTGATAAAACTTTCCTTTTTGTAACCATGTTTTAAAAAGAGAAGTTTTAATTAATCTTTCCATTTTTTGTAGTTGTCTATATGTTTTAAAAGAAAGAGATTAATTTTAAACTTTCCTTTATTGCCATGTACAATAGGAAATTTAAAAGAGAGAGAGATTTTAATTGCTATTAAAATTTCCTTTTTTTGCCAAGAACAAGGATTATAAACGAGAGGGAGAGGGTGCCTCATGAGAGACAACCCTTATTCTTTTTCCTCTCTTCCTTGGTGTGGCCGGCCCCTTCATGCTCCTTTCTTCCTTGGTGGCCAACCATTGCATCTCTTCCTTCTCTTTGTTTTCTTCTTTTTTGGCCGGTGGCACCATTACCTCTTGTCTCCTCTTTTGCTTCCTTAGGGCCGACGGCATCAAGGTCTCCTTAGTCCTTGTGGTCGGTTGCTTAGATAGGAAGAAGAAGAAGAGGAGATGCACTTGGTGGCCGATTGCTCGGAGGAGAAGAAGAGGAAGGAAATTTCCTATTTTGGCATCCCTTGATGGCTCAAGAGTCTTGGAGAAGAAAAAGTGGTCCCTGTGGAATTTATCTTGGTAGATCGTCGCCCACATGACGTCCAAGATGAGTTGAGGAATACAATAGAAGACCAAGAAGTCTTTACCTACAAAGAAAGGTATAACTAGTTGTCTTATTCCGCATCATACTAGTTTTCTTTGTATGGATTTTGAAATATCAAACACAAGAGGCTAACAATTCTAGGTTTCAAATTTATGATTCGATTTTATGTTTCTTTTATTTTTTTGACCTTGTGATTCGATTGTTCTTAGTGGTTAAACCTAGGGTTACTATAACGAGATTAAATATTGAATTTTGTTGAAAGGCTTTGTCTAGGAAGTGGTGGATGATCACATACCCAAGAAGGCCTAGTGCCTCGTCATGTTTAACCTAGAAGTCGATTCTTGAAATAAATATTTAATCAACTTTGTAACATGGGAGGATTTGGATTAATAATGTTAAGCATCGTTTGCGATCCAAGTCTAAACCTTTAAGAACAGATAAGTTAAATTTGGAATCAATAATGTTAAGTTCTGTTTGCGATTCCAAATTTAATTTCTAAAGAACACAATAGGTTGTTAGGATAGGTTCGGGACTTGTACAAAAATTTTTGTATAGGGGAACCGTACGATATTCCGAGTAGCAACCAACAGTCTTATTGTGGCCAGGAAGAGGAGATCATCCATTCGGTTGCTGAGCCTTCACTGATCCACGAAGGCACCTCGTCGGAGTTCATTTTTGTGAGGTATTCTTCATTGATCCACTTTAGTTTTCTCGGGTCTATCATTTTTCATTTAGACTCTCGTGAGGTCCACCATGATTTTCTTGGATCCTCCCCTGTTTGTCGACATCAGGGTCATTATTCTTCACCGCTCATCGTTGCCCAGCGCTTCATCTCGTAAGCTCTCAGACAGGATCATACCCTACACTTGCTTCTTCCCCTCTTCAATTACTAGAAGATGCCCCTCTTCCAAGTGCTAGTTCGGACCCTGAGTTCATGATGACTTTTTCAGAACCAATTTCTCTACCGACCTCAGTAACTCAGGGTTCTTCTATTCTTCTTTTTTTTCCCCTTCTTGGAATAGCTCTGTATCATCCTCTTCCACGTTTGCTCCTGGGTAGGGGGGGGGGGGGGGGGGGTTCTTTAACGATAGCCTAGGTAGAAGCTTGTAAAGAACATGAGAAGCTTACTTCTGCTGATTGGGCTAACAAGTTTTCTTTTGAGGAAACTAAGGTAATATGCCCTTTATCCTTCTGTTTTTTCATTAATGCATTCTAATAATAACTTTTTGACAACGGTGGATTATTAGTATGAGTATGGCCTAACACCTATATGATCTATCTCAAGAAGTTGTCAAGCTAAAATAACAAGCCTCTGGAGCATCCGCTTCTCATGCCTCTGAAGAGTTGCCAGAGTTATCCAACCAATTACAAGAGACTCACAAGCTCCTTGAGGTAGAACTTAAAAATTCAAGTAAATGGAAAGCCTTTGCAGAAAATTTTGAATCTCAAGCTAAATCAAAGACCCTTCTTCGCACTGAACTAACATCCACAGTGGATAAATATGCTACTGAGAACACTCAATTGTTATCTCAACTACAAGAGTTGAAGGATTCTCATGCTCTAGAATTAGCTACTAAGGATGCTGCTCTGGAATCTAAAAATTCTGAGTTAACTTCCCTAAGTTCATCCTTAACCACAATTAAGGTAGTGCTTTCTTCCAAAGAATCTGAATTAAAAACTTCTCATGAAACTTTGGCAGAGTACATGACGGGTGAAATGACAGATTTGAGAGGAGAAAAAGAATAATTCTAGAATCTCCTGAATTTAATGCTCCTATCACCACCTCAATTGGCAAAGCCTTCACCCTTGGAGTTGACTTGTTTTAAAGCTATTTTAATTGTAAATTAGGATGTTTTTGTAATTAAGAATATTTATTAACCTTTTTTCTTATCTCTTAGGATGTTATAATTGTTAGCACCTCCTATTTTTGTTTCTTTGATAATCATTTTTATTTGATTTCTTCTGATCAGGCAAGCTCACTTTTATGTTTGATTTCGCCCACACGTGACATTTGGCCAGCCTTTAGTGATCGATCGCACTTACGTTTATGCTCAACTTCATCCTTAATGCTCGACTAACTTTTAGTGACCAATCGAGTCTACTTCTATGTTTGAATTCAAACTTGATATTTGGCCGGTCTTTGGCGATTGGTCGAGTTTATATACATATGACTATATATATTTTAAACAAACCCTGAAATTTGATCGGCTAATACTAACTAACTGAATTTGTTATACAAGAAATTTCTTCTGGGCTCCCCAAATTTTTTAAACTTAACTTTGGTAATGATTCTAGTATCTTGAGAATGTAACCTTTCGTATCGACTACCCATACCATTACCTTATTGGTGACATGACTACCTATGACGTTTGGTGTGTACCTATTTTACTGTGTCCGTCACCTTACTAATCAATCCAATGGCCCCTCTTCAGTCCCACTTTTCTTATCACCTCAATCCAACGTTTCTACTTGAAATACCATTTTCGATGCCCTACCAAAGCTTTTAAAGAGAAACAAAAGGAAAATCCCTAATATGTCATCTTTTTCCTCTGGTTTGCGTATCCTTCATCCTTTTCTTTCTAATAACCCTTCTTGTTCTTCCCTCTTCCTCTTGTTTACAATGTCGACCTCCGATGAGTGGTATACTTAGTGCTCTTCCGAGTTTTCTGGGTCGAAAGCCTGTGAGCTTCAATGGAACTATAACTTTCCTACATACCTAGCCATTCCTACCTCCAGGGATCAC
The DNA here is from genome assembly GCF_018446385.1 of Zingiber officinale. Lineage (NCBI taxonomy): Eukaryota > Viridiplantae > Streptophyta > Magnoliopsida > Zingiberales > Zingiberaceae > Zingiber > Zingiber officinale. Next base: position 46,827,090 of record NC_056006.1, read on the forward strand.
CCTCATCTTCCTCCTTCAGAAAATGTGGCGATTTTCTGGGAACAGGTTTTATATGGTTTTAGATTTCTCATTCATCTTTTCTTCGTTGATGTTAGTAGATATTTTGACCTCCCCCTAAATCAACTCATTCCCCAATCATTCTCTATTATGGTTGGTTTTGTTGTTGTTTCCCATTTACTAGATTTTCCCTTATCTGCTTGACTCTTCCATCACTTTTTCGTTCCTCACCAAGTGGAAGATAGTGTTTTTAAGTTTCAATAATGCCCTAAAACTACTTTGTTCCATAGAATTCCTCCTCAAGGAGAATGGTGAGATAAGTTTTTCTTTATACCTCTTCCTTCTCCACCCACGTACCCAATAACTTGGCATTAGGATCTTTCCCCTATTCATCAATTGGACAATATCTTGAAAGATCTTGTTCTTCGTTCTTTGATGGGGAAATTGAAGGGAGTAAAATTTAACTTACCTACCCTAATCGCCGAAAGCTTATTATTCGCTTTTGATCTTATCACAACAGATGCAACTGTGGATATTTCCTTTGGTAAGATTATTTTCCTTACTCGTGTTTTGAACCATTATTGTGTTGTTTCTAACATAAATTTCTCTCGATTCTTCAGCTGATGCTATCCTTCCTGCCTTTATGTACAAGAATACTCGCTTGACAAGGGCGGCCTTAACTAGAATGGGTAAAAAATTATTGAGGAATTGTCATCTTAATCAACCCTCTTCTTCCCTTGGCCTACTACCTCCCTCTACACAACTTCAGGAATCCCCAAGCTCCTCAGAACAAGAGGGTCCCTTCGTAGCGAAACACCGAAAACCTCATACCTCAGCTCCTTGTCCCCTTTCACATACCATAGCTGATTTTAAGCAATTTCCTATTATTCCTTCAGTAATCTCCCACTCTAGAGGTAAAGAACTTGCTCCTCATGCATACGTTCATTCCAATTTTGCATTAACTATGATGAGACTAGGACTCCTCATTCCTATGACTCCTGTTATTCCTCCAGCTGTTTCTTTATCAGGGGAGGTACCAACTGCTCTTACGGACCCATTGCCCCTTCTTCCAGCTTTACCTTCTTCTTCCACTAGGCCCCGTGCCAAAAGAACTCCTTGTAGGAGATCAATTACTCCCGGGCCTATTACAGCACCCACTGAACAGGGTCCTTCCACTACAACAAAAACCCTCATAGACATCGGTTTTCGACCGATGTCTATTACATTTTCGACTGATGTCTATGAAGGCGATGTAAAAGGTCTGTCATTTTAGACATCGGGTTAAAACCGGTGTAGTATCACTTAACGACACCGGTGTTTTTATCGGTTATTAACCGGTGTAGTATTACTTAACGACACCGTTTCATCAACGGTGTAAAACTAATGTAATATTATATGTTAATAACACCAGTTTTGACAGCGGTATACAACCGATGTAATATTAGTTAATGACACCGGTTTTGAAGCGGTGGAAAACCGATTGCCAATTCCATATCCTAATAGTTTGGTCGTCACTTGCGCTAACAATCCATGGATGTTCATCATGGAACTGCACAGTGCGACTGTAATCAAGATGACCAAGGAGAAGCACCGGTGTCTTATAATTCCATACCTTAATCTTATAGTCATCTCCTGCAAATACAACATCCTTGTCAGAAATAAGTGTAACCGAATTGGACCCTTGAGATTATTGGAGCAGATCTAAAGCTAGCATGCTTTAAAACAAATTTGATGGTTACTTTCAGCAAAATTTTTAATCTAAGATTCTGTGAGAATCGACTCTTGCTTTCTCTCACCTTTCTCCCACAGCAAACTCAACATAAGCTCGTTGAATGATATGTTGCAAAGAGCAGTCTGACATTCTTTAGTTTGCAAAATATTTTGAAGTGAGGTGTACAAATAATAGAAATTCATGAGAAGCAACATCTAGTCAATATTAGAAAATATTTCTGTCAACTATCTTTGATCATCGTTTGCTAAGATAATGATAAGAGTTTCATGTGTCATCTGTTAGTGGTTTAACAGCATACAAGCAAAGGTGCGATGGAGTAAAGATGACCGAATACAACAAATGGCAGTAACATCACAGCACTACATGAATTTTAACTTAAATAGAGAAACAAATTAACCTGAGGATCACTCTCGAACTTGAAGTTATTGTCATAGAATCTAAGAATGACACAGTCACTGACACGAGAAGCTAGAGAAATGAGATTGAACGCATTCTTCGCCCTCAAGCTTTTCAAATCAACACTACAATTTGGATCAAGAAACCGAATAATCCATGCAGCAATGATAGCAAACAAGAAACAGAGAGCCAAACGTACATACTGAATCGAGAAATAGACATGGTAGATAGAAAATAGGCATTAACGGGGACCAATCTTCCTTTCTTCGCGTCCTCGGAGTATCTCGAAGGGAAGTAACCCTGCTTCTCATCTTGGAAGAAAGCGAGATTGGGAAGCTACCGAGGAGTAGCACTTAGACCATAAATAGCGGTCGTGGGAACCGAATCGACTAATAAATAAGGTTGTGGAGTATGGGCGGCTGCCGGAGACGTTGGTAGGAGGAGCGACTAGGGTTTGGAAGTGGAGAAGGACGGATGAAAGAAAGAGCTTGCGCCGCATCGCAGAAAGCGAGCGGTGTGAGCAGAAGCGCTGTGAGTGTTTCAGGGCGACGGAGGAGGAAGAGGGACGGTCGCGGGCCGGAGGAGGACAAAAGCACAGCGCATCACTTTTAATGCCCATTATTACTGACCGTCTGGCCCATTAAATTTGGTCTTCAAGACTACATATTACCGGTGCTCGTCGAAGCGGTCGATGAGAGTGCCCATGCGGTAATCTCATAGCTAGATAATGCCACTGTGAAAGCTTGCAAGGACCCAGGGACGTCTGCTGTGGAAGCTCACACCCTTCACTCGGTTACTCTTCGTCTCGAATTTGGTCAGCATATCTGCCAGATCAAAAACATATCAAACAAACGTAAATCAGAACGGAGGAAGAGGGGGTGCACATCGAAAAATAGATCTAGGGCTCGAATCCGAAGCCGGATCTATAGAAGCTTCTTCTAACCAGAAATTTAAGAACTGGATCTCGAGACTAGATCGCTACTGACAGGGATCTAGAGGGGAAACGACAAAATTGAAGGGGTAGACGGACACGGAGATGGAGAGAGGAAGCAAGGACGTCGTGTGTTGATCCTAATCGAGAGAGGAAGGGACGTCGATCTAGAAAGGGGAAGAGGGAGATGAGGCTGAGAGAGATGGTCGGACGGCCAGCGGCGAGGAGGAAAGTGGTGGTGGTGTCGCGACGATATACGGTGGACGATGCGATATAAGTTTAGGTTTGGAGTGAAGAGTGAAGTGTTGCAAATTTCGACTAAGTATTGATGGGAAAATTAAATTATTTTATTTTATCATAGACACCGGATTTTAAAAACCGCTGTTAAAATCGGTGTCTATTAACAAAAAAAAAGGCGCTCATAGACATCGGCTTAAAAAATCGATGTCTATGAGCGAAAATCTGTTCTTATAGACACCGGTTTTTGGAAAAATCGGTGTAAAATACTCAAAGACATTGGTTTTTGCTTAAAACCGTTGTTGTTCCACCGATGTCTATGAGGGTTTTTCTTGTAGTGTTCGTTATCAAGCTACTCATCTCCTAACCCATCTTTACAGGCTTCTGAACTTCCTCTTCCTTCTTTTTCACCATTTACAAATTCCCCCATCTCTTCCATTCACCATTTACAGATTCCCCAAGCTCTTCCATTTTATTCAAACAAGGTCATGGATTTCCATCCCAACTTGATCAAACTTCTACCCCTACTTCGTATGGACTACTTCTAGTAAAGGGGTCCCTAGTTGAATCTTGGTTACAGTCTCAAGCGCATATGAAAAGAAGTACCCTATCTGAGTGTGCTGATGACCACAGTCGTCAAGCTATCGCTGTAAGTTTTTAATTCTAATTTCCTTATTTCTTACCCACAAAATGTAACCATGCTATTATTCTATCTAGCTATATGCTTCGAGCCTACATTTAGGCAAACTAGTTGTGGATTTGGAGAAAACTAATCAAACCTTAAAGGACAAAGTGGAGGAATTGCAAGCTGCTTCCAACCTCCCTAACAATGAACTCACTCAGCTACGAGATAAGATGCAGTCAAAAGCTGAATTTACTACTAGCTTAGAAAAGGCTTTACAAGATACCCACCAATTGCTACAATCCCGAGAAGAAGAAAAGTGAAACTTGGAGCTATAACTACAAGGGCTTAATTCTACGCTTGATGTTGAGATGGCCTTAAAAGATAAAGCTCTCTCGGATGTGGCTCACAAAACTACTCTGCTAAACTAGTTACAACAATCATATGGTTCGAGGTCTCCTGAGTTAGCGCCAGAATTGGCTTCTAAAGACTTTGCATTGTTCCAACAACAAGAAAGATTGTGAGCCCAAGATTTGCAAATAAGTTCGCTATTAAAAGAACTACCGGAGGTTAAGGCAGAGAATACTACTTTGTAAGAGGAAAAAGATAGCCTACAATATGAATTTCAAGCATATAAGGCAGGCGAGAAAGAGCGCTGGCAAAGCAGGCACAGAGCCTATTTAAGTTCACCTAAATTTGGTGAGGAGTATGCTAGACGTATTGTAGTAACTCTCACTCGATTTGTTGAAGGAGTAATCCAACAACTGAGAGTGGGGGGTTGTCTATCTGAAGACCCACCTCCCTTGTTTATAGATCACCGATGGCTCAACCAGGACTTCCAAAGGACCTTTTAAGAAAATTTGAGTAAACTTGGGATTTGGTATTTGTGGCTTTTACATACTTTCTTAACCATTGTATAACACTTGTTGTTTATAAAATGTTAATGAAAATTTATACTTACCTGTCTTTCCTTGTGTGATTTTTTATCTTCAGAACCACCCGAGTGTTTATATAAACAAAATTTTTCAATATGTTCACCATATGCAGAGAAATCCCATAGAAAAATTATAATCAACGGAAGTGGATCGCCTAGTTATCCTATGAATTATGTATAATGATGAATGAACTTTTTTTTGATGATCTCCAGGTTTGTATGATAAGTTAAATGCCTTGCTTATATATGAAGAATTTTCAACTTGTCTAATAGACCGATCGGATTTATATACCCAGGTGAAATTAAATATTTGCCATGTAAATGCTTCTTTGGGCTTTCCCGACTGTATGAAAGACCGATCGGATTTGCATGCCCAGATGAGATTAAACATCTATAATATATATGCTCCTTTGGCCTTTGCCCAACTACATGAGAGACCGATCGGATTAGTACACCCGAGCGAAATTGAATATCTGCTATGTAAATGCTTCTCCGGGCTTTCCTAACTATATGAGGGACCGGTCGGATTCATATGGCCGGGCGAGATTAAACATCTACACAATAATTAATGTTGATGCTAAAATCTATAGTTGATCTTGGAGAAGATTTAAAGTCTTCGGTTTCCCTTAAGAAAGCATGTTTAGTCACTCCCTAAGGTCCCCAATCGACTATTATGGTTTAGAGTCTCTGGTTCCCCCTAAGGAAGCCAGGTCGGTCACTTCTTAGGGTCTCCGATTATTGTTATGGTTTAAAGTCTCAGGTTCCCCCAAAGGAAGCTAGTTTGGTTACTCCTTAGGGTCCTCGATCGACTATTATGGAGGTTTAAAGTCTCCGATTCCCCCTAAGGAAGCCAGGTATGTCACTCCTTAGGGTCCCCGATCGACTGTTATCGAGGTTTAAAGTCTCTGATTCCACCTAAGGAAGCCAGACCGGTCACTCGTTTGGGTCCCCGATCGACTATTATAGATATTTAAAGTCTCTGGTCCCCCCTAAGGAAGTCAGGCCGATCACTCTTTAGGGTCCCTGATCGACTATTATAGAGATTTAAAGTCTCCGGTTCTCCCTAAGGAAGTCAGGCCGGTCACTTCTTAGGGTCCTTGATCGACTGTTATGGAGGTTTATGTTGGATCGAGAAGCGCTAGAGGTGGTGAATAGCGCTCATGGCTTTCACTTTACGAATTCGGAAAACGTTCAAGAGTAAAGCAACGAAATTAGAAAACAATCACAAAAAGAGGAACCCTAGTGTTTTTTACTTGGTTCGGAGCCTTGGGCAACTCCTACTCCAAGGCCCACACACATTAAGCATTTACTTTGGGCAATTCACTATCAGATCGCAAAGTATAAATATGTATTACAAAATCGAATTAAGAAAGCTATACTGACAACAGAATTACAAGAATTAAGGCTTCGGGTCGTCGAGGACTTGTCGTAGCTTAGTCGGAGTGTCTCGTGAATAGCACGTTGCAGAAGGATCACTTTAGAATTGTTGTTGTGAGCTTGCTTTAGTCCATAAATGGACTTATGCAGCTTGCATACTCTGCCAGTATGCAGTGGATCTACAAAACCCTCAGGTTGTTTCATGTACACATCCTCGAGTAAGTTTCCATTCAGAAATGCGTTTTGACATCCATCTGCTAGATCTCATTATCATGGTATGCTGCTGATATGGGTTAGGTTTCATGGATCCCCAGTGAGGAAAGGAAAGGAGATAGCCGAGTTGAGAAGATAGATCAATATCGGTCGGGATATACCTCAAAGGAGGTAGACCAATATCGATCAGGATAAACCTCCGGAGAGGAAGGCCAATATCGGTCGAGATATACCTCAAAGGGGGCAGGCCAAATATCGAGCAGGATATACCTCCAGGGAGGCAGGTCAATATCGAGTGAGATATACCTCCAAGGTGGCAGGCCAATATCGACCGGTACATACCTCCAAGGAGGTAGGCCAATATCAGCTGGGATATACCTCCAGGGAGGCAGACCCATATCGATCAAGATATACCTCTAGGGAGGCAGACCCATATCGATCAAGATATACCTCCAAGGAGGTAGGCTAATATCGGCCTGGATATACCTCCAAGGAGGTAGACTAATATCGGTCGGGATATACCTCAAGGGAGGCAGGTCAATATCGAGCGAGACATACCTTCAGGGAGGAAGGCCAATATCGGCCGAGATACACTTCCCAGTGAGTAGGGCAATATCGACTGAGACATACCTTGAAAGAGGTAGACCAATCTAGGCTGAATAATACCTTGAAAAGATATACTAATATTGATCAAGATTACATACTTGATGAAATATAGCCCATTGCTAGCTGGAATAATAAACCTAGAGGGGCACGGACAGGTATTGCCCAAGGAGCCTCATGAGAGGTAATAATAATTGACCAAACCTAGTTTAAGTTTAGCTTCGACCAATGCAAGGAATAATGTTATATCAAGCTATCTATGATATAGCAAAAACAGGAGGGGCAAGTAGGAACGATAGATACACTTTGAAATAACTTGTGAAACAGAATAGAAGTAAATATTTCAAATAAAGTAGGTTAATGAAGATATTTACAGTATGTGATTGTATAACAGGTTTTACATATTTGGCGGGAAATGTGTTTTTAGACCTTTCTGTAGGTACTAGACGACAAAGAAGGTACATCTGGGTACAAAAAAGATTCCTTAAAAGTCATTTCCACAAGTACGCAACTTACGTCATATCATAACAAACTCTAACAAACTAGGGTCCACTTCATGACTACGGAGGTTATACGAAGTGGTATAAAAAGGGGAATCCTCTCCGTTGGCAAGGTAAGTTCACATCATTGCGCACATTCATAACCCTAATTCTTAGTTACTGTTCATCTTCTTCTTCTTCCTCTTCCCACACAAAGAGATATCACTAACTTGAGCGTCGGAGGGCCTAACCAGGGATTCCCACCCCGGTCTTAGGTCACTGACGATAGTGTTGGTTGGTCTTTGGTGCGCAGGTAACCCAGGAAGCTTCGGGAGTTCTGGATCTAGGTTTTCTTCAGTTGGATTTGTTTCTCTCCATCGGAGCTTCGCACCAGAAGGACATCCCGGGACTTCATTCTCTTAGATCCGCTTTTGGTTTCTCGGATCGGCGTTCTATAGGTATTATTCTTCACCAGCAGTAGGTTTTTTCTCCCAGCTCTCTGTTTTGTCAAGCTTCTCAGACATGATCAGCTGCAATAGCAAGCATGATCCGAATGGACTTAAACATCGCTACTGGAGAAAAAGTTTCATCATAATCAATACCATGAATTTGCTTGAAACCTTTAGCTACCAAACGACCCTTATAGGTATGCATATGTCCATCCATGTCAGTCTTTCTCTTAAAGACCCTCTTACACCCAATGGGTTTGACGCCTTCAGGTGGATCAACCAAAGTCCATACTTGGTTGGTGTACATGGATTCCATCTCGGATCTCATGGCCTCTAGCCATTTCTCAGAATCTGGTCTCATCACAGATTCCTGATAAGAGGTAGGCTCATTCTCAATGAGCATAACGTCATCATGGTCATACAAGAGAAATGAGTATCTCTCAGGCTGACGACGTATCCTGTCAGACCTGCGAAGAGGTAGGTCTACTTGAACTGGTTGTTGTTGCTCAACTCCTTGTGCAACAATCTCATCACCCACAACATTTTGCGGTTCCAGTTCAACTTTCATCAAGGCTTCAGTGCTATGGTCCATATCTTGAACTTCTTCAAGATCGAACGTATTCCCACTAGTTTTTCTAGAAATAAAGTCCTTTTCTAGAAATACCCTAGTCTTAGCCACAAACACTTTGTGGTGATTGGAAATGTAGAAGTAATATCCCTTCGTCTCCTTGGAATATCCTATAAAATAGCACTTATCAGATTTGGGTCCCAGTTTGTCCGAGACTTGACGTTGAACCTAAGCCTCACAACCCCAAATCCTCATAAAAGATATCTGGGCATCTCTCCCAGTCCATATCCTATATGGTGTCTTTATCATAGCTTTGGATGGAACATGGTTAAGTGTGAAGGCTGCTGTGTCTAGAGCATATCCCCAAAAAGATATAGGAAGATCTGTGTGACTCATCATAGATCGTACCATATCTAATAGGGTACGATTCCTCCTTTCAGATACACCATTCCACTGTGGTGTTCCAGGAGGATTGAGTTAGGATAGAATCCCACACTCAGCTAGATAGTCATGAAACTCATGGCTAAGGTATTCACCACCTCGATCTGATCGAAGTATCTTAATACTCTTGCCAAGCTGGTTTTGTACTTCATTCTTGAATTCTTTGAACTTTTCAAAGGATTGTGACTTATGTGTCATCAGATACACATAACCATATCTACTGAAGTCATCAGTAAATGTAATGAAGTACCTATAACCACCTCTGGTAGTGACATTGAAAAGGCCACATACATCACTATGTATAAGTCCTAACAAGTCAGTTGCTCTTTCGCTGTGTCCACTAAAGGGAGTCTTGGTCATCTTACCTAGTAGGCATGACTCGCATGTCTCATATGATTCAAAATCAAATGAGTCCAGCAAACCATCTTTATGGAGCTGGGATAAGCGATTCTTATTTATATGACCTAAGCGACAATGCCAGAGATAGGTTCGGTTCATTTCATTCGACTTGAACCTTTTGGACTTATGTTATAGATGGGGTTCTCTAAGTCTAGAATGTAGAGTCCGTTCATCATAGGTGCATTACAATAGAACATATCATTTAAATAAACGGAACAACATTTGTTCTTTATTATAAATGAAAAGCCTTTCTTGTCTAAACAAGAAACTGAAATGATGTTCTTTGTGAGAGCAGGCACATAATAACATTCATCTAATTCTAGTACAAGCCCATAGGGTAGAGATAGAAAGTAAGTCCCTACAGCAACAGCAGCAACCCGTGCTCCATTGCCTACTCCTAGGCCCACCTCGCCCTTTGTCAATGCCCTGCTATTTCTCAGTGCCTACACATTAGTACAAATGTGAGAAGCACATCCGGTATCTAATACCCATGATGAAGAAATAGAAAGATTGACTTCTATAACATATATACCTGAAGTAGAAATTTCATTTCTCTTCTTCTTAAGATCTTCCAGGTATCCTTTGCAGTTTCTCTTCCAGTGCCTGGTCTGACCGTAGTGGAAACAGGTAACATCCTTGGTAACCCCTCATTTAGGTTTCATTACCTTGCCTTTGCCCTTGGCTTGGGACTTTCCCTTATCTTTAGGCTTGCCCTTGCCTTTATGCTTTTGCACCAACAAAATGGAGTTGGACTTTACCTTCTTAAGGTTGAGCTCAGCAGTTCGCAACATGCTTAGCAGCTCTGGCAGTAGCTTATCAATTTCATTCATGTTGTAATTCATAACAAATTGACTGTAACTTTCTGGCAAGGATTGCAAGATCAAGTCAGTGGCTGTTGGATCGAGAAGCGCTAGAGGGGGGTGAATAGCGCTCGTGGCTTTCACTTTTAGAATTCGTAAATCATACGAAAAACTAATAGAGTAATAAGTAGCGAAAAATTAAAACAAGCACACAAACACGAAGGAATTTACTTCGTTCGGAGCCTGTGACGACTCCTACTCAAAGGCCCGCGATCCTTGATCGCTTTCCGTGGCCAACAACTATAAGCTCGAGTAGAGTACAAATATTACAATTAAGTACAATTGAAAAAGACAGTTATACCAACAACAGTATAGTAATCTGAAGATTCAGAGCTTCGGGTCGTCGGTGTCAAGTCGTAGCACTTCCGGGTCATCTTGTTAGCAACTAGTTGCAAAGGGATCGCTTGGAATTCATTTTTCGAAGGTGCTACTCGAAACCCCCTTTTAAACAGTGCTCAAGGCGCCCTAAAGCCCATCCAAGGCACCTTAAATTAGCCGAGTCGCCCGCATGGATCAAGCTTAAACTGGTCGTGACTTATCTCTTCAAGGCGCCTTCTGTGCTCTCCAAGGCGCCTTCATCCACCAGTCCAAGGTGCCTTGAGCTTCCTTCAAGGCGCCTCCAAGTTTGCTTCGTGGACAGCTCAGGCTTTGCACCCGAGGCACCTCCAAGCCCCATGGAGGCGCCTCGGACACTGTTCATCCGAAGTCTACTTTGTGTTTTTGGTACCTACAAACATGTTAGTCCCAAAATACCTACAACACAAAGTTAGTACACAATAATAGTATGAATATGAAAGTTTGACAGTCTCCCGACTGTCCGGGTCTGACTTCGAATTTCCAACTGGAAACCTTAGGTCGACCCGACGCCTACTGTTCCCTCTACGGGGAACGCGTCCTCACCTACTCCACTCAGGAGATTTACCTGATGTCAGTCCGGTCCTCTAGACTGACTGGACTTTTCGTCTAGGGTTACCACCCCCTACGACCTAGGGTTACCGCCCCCTAGGGTTTTTCTCTGATGTGCGTAGATTATATACTCTTTTATGCATGTTTTTATGCACATTAACATACTTTGAGCATGCTTGATCTATGCATTTTTATACTTCTAGCTTTCCTTTTAGCATATTTACTTTTTTGGTTCGGAGATCTGCTTTTTGTGCATTTTCTGTACACAGGATCCGAAATTGGTGAAGATTATGCGTCCTCGGGCAAGTTTGGAATTAATTGAAGGGAGAGATCATCAGGCCGTGTACCACACATGGCCGTGTAGTCTTAACAGGAAGGGAAGAGGACATGGCCGTGTGAATCTCACATGGTCGTGTCTTGATTTGAAGAAATCAGAGCAGATGCCTTACATGGCCGTGTGGATCTACACGGCCGTGTGAGGTTTCTAGAGGCCAAGCAGGTGGTGGTCGTGTGGATCTACACGGTCGTGTGAGGTTTCCAGAGGCCAAGTAGGTGGTGGCCGTGTGGATCTACACGGCCGTGTGAGGTTTCCAGAGGCCAAGCAGGTGGTGGCCGTGTGCATCACACGGCCGTGTGAAGTTTCCAGAGACCAAGCAGGTGGTGGCCGTGTGCACCACACGGTCGTGTAGCATTTCCAGAGAGCAGAAGGGTCCTGGCCGTGTGGAGTCACACGGCCGTGCAGCTTTGGCAGAGAAGGAACTGGACATGGCCGTGTGAATCTCACACGGTCGTGTCGTGGGGTCGTGTGGCGCCCGATTTCCTCCTCTATTTAAACCTTCCTTCATGAATTGAAAGGGGATCTCTCCCCCTTTGGGAGAAGGCAAGATTTGGTGGTTTCCTCCCATTCTTGGGAGGATTTCTAGGCGATTCTAAGGGAGTTCTTGATGATTTCGACTCGGGAGCGAGGATTGGATCCGAAGACGAGGCTTTCTTCATAGATAAGTTTTCTCTTTCACCCTTTTCTTGGTTTCTTTGATTGGGGATTTAAGAAATGCTTGTAATCTTTATTTCTTCGGGTTTTCTTTCTCGATTCATGGAGTAGATCTTGTATTCTAGGATTAAGGGAGTATTTGTATGATGGATTGATGTAATTTCTTATGGATTTGCCATTTTCTTGTTTCAATGACATTGTCTTGCTTGTATCAATTAGATATTGAATGATTAATGGTGATTTGTGCTTAATTCTCATTCTTGATTGATTGTTTGGATTTCTTGTGGACTTGGTAGAGATAAACTCTCACTCGATCATCCGAGGGATCCACGTGACAGGTGCAAGCCCGTGTAAGGACGTTTGAGAGATAATCTTGAAGAGGAAATAGGAATATTCAAGAGAGTAGGATGGATTTTGTGATTAGTTCCTTGTATCTTGATAGATTAATAAGTTGTGTGCTTCTATGTTGATATCCGAGGAAGGCATAGTAATAGGTGCGCTTCTGTGTAAGGACAACGTAGGTTCACATCTAATTGATCATATTCAGATACATTTCTCAGTCCTTAGCCGGTTATCTATTGCAAGAGAGAACCGACAACTTTCTACAAGTGATTGACAATTGAGGGAAAAGAATTGGTGAACCATTACACTCAAGAAATCTTACAAAGAAACCGAAACTCCTAGAATCTCCCTTTATCATAACCCAAAACACTAAACTCTTGTTTGTTGATCTTTAATATTAGATTTGTTTACCCTTACTTTGCATTTGAAATGATTAGATAATTGTTTAGCTAATTCGCATTGGGACATTTCTAGTGCTTATTCCAGTCCCTGTGGATACGATAATCTTTTATATTACTTGCGACATTTCCGTACACTTGCGGATCGTAACAAGTTTTTGGCGCCGTTGCCGGGGACTGCGCTATAACATTAGGAATTATCAATTGAGTTAGACTAAACATAACATTTGTTTTCCTTTCATATTGCATAGTTGTAACAAATCATTAGATTTCTGTTTTTACTTTCTTGTATAACTTTCACTTCTTGTTAATTCTTTTTGTACAAATTCAATTCTGCAATTTTGATTCTTCTATTTTTCTTTTTCTGTCGAATTGCCATTTGCTATCTTGTCCTTGTGTATGCGAAGATCTAACTTTGCAGGGGAATTCTTTCCTTTTGACCCTGAGATTGATAGAACTTTCCATAAAAGAAGAATTCTGCAAAGGTAAATTGAAGAACAGGAACATTTGAACATGGCAAATAAACCACTCAAGGATTATGCAGCACCCTATGCAAGAGGTTTTCGATCTAGTATTTCAAGACCTTCAGTGGAAGCTAATAACTTTGAGATCAAACCCGCAATCACATCTATGGTGCAGCAGAACCAATTTGGTGGAGGACCTCATGAAGACCCCAATCAACACTTAGAGGTCTTTTATGAAATATGTGGTACCATGAAAATGAATGGAGTTCCTTCAGATGCAGTTAGATTATTGTTATTTGGGTTTTCTCTAAGAGATAGGGCAAAGCAATGGCTGAATTCTTTGGCCCCTAATAGCATCACCACTTGGGAGCAGTGTGAGCAACAGTTTTTTGATAAGTTCTATCCACCAAGAAAAACAGCTCATATGAGGAATTTAATTGCAAGCTTCAAGCAAACTGACTCAGAATCTCTTTTTGAAGCATGGGATAGATATAATAGTATGCTCAAACAATGCCCACATCATGGGTTGGAAAGATGGTTAGTATTGCACACTTTTTATAATGGTATCAATTATCATACCAAAGTGTCCCTTGATTCAGCTGCTGGAGGGGCACTTATGAACAAAAGCTTAGATGAAGCCGAAGAAATCATTGAAAGTGTAGCACAAAATCATCATCAATGGGCAAATGAAAGAAGTGGTGGCTATTCTTCTGTAAACCCAACAATCAAATCATCAGGGAAGTTTGATGTAGATGCAGTCACTCTTTTGTCTGCAAAATTGGACGCTCCTACAAAGAAATTTGAGAATATGGGGGCTAGTGCTAATATGGTCAATGCTATTAGTACATCTTGTGAAGTATGTGGGAGTTCAGAGCATTCAAATGACTCATGTCCATTGGGAGCTATCACTGCACAAATCAATCAACTTGAACAATGTGATGCAATCATGAGTTACAATCAAAGGCAGAACAACCCATACTCAAATACTTATAACCCTGGATGGAAGAGTCATCCAAATTTTTCTTACAGAAATAATCAAGATCAAGGACCATCTATGGGGGCAAGACCAAATTTCCAAGCTGGGCAACAAAATTTTCAACATCTATCTTCTCAAGGCTTACCAAAGTCAAATGTTGAAAAGATGCTTGAAGAAATTATCTCAAGTCAGAATGAAATGAAGCAAGATTTAGCAAAGCTCATTCAGAGAATGGATAATTCTGAAAAGCATCAAAAGATCCAGGATAGTCAAATTGCCCAACTAGCTTCCTCTTCATCCAGAGTACCAGGACAACTTCCAGGAAAACCTGATGTGAATCCTATGGAGCATTGCAATAGAATTGAGCTTAGGAGCGGACGGACCTTGGGAGACTCCCAAGCGACTGCTTCAAAAGGGATACAAAAAGAAGAAGAGCTCTCTCCTCCTATACCAAATCATATTCAAGCTAATGAGGAGAGTACCATTGAGGTTGAAGAAGCTCTTCCACTGAACCATCAGAGCAAAGCTATCCCTTTTCCTCAAAGACTTACAATGCTCAAGAAAGATGAAGAATTTGTCAAGTTTCTAGAAAAAGTTAAGGAAATTTGTGTAGAGGTACCTCTTATCGATGCTATTCTACAAATGCCTAGATTTGCCAAATTCCTGAAGGATCTCATGTCAAACAAGAGAGGAAGAGGAGAGGTCGAGACCATTGCGCTTAGTGAGGAATGTAGTGCTATTTTTGAGAAGAACACTTCTCCAAAACTGAAGGACCCAGGGAGCTTTTATATTCCTTGCAACATAGGAAAAGAATTTTTTGAAAAAGCTTTCTGTGATTTGGGGGCGAGTGTTAGCCTCATTCCCTATTCAATTTGCCGATCATGTTTGACATTCAACTTACTACTATGGCACTTCAACTTACCGATCATTCCTGCAGGTACCCTTTGGGTATTATAGAAGATGTGCCAGTAGAGGTGGATGGGAATGTTATTCCCACAGATTTTGTCGTGTTGGACATGGAAGAGGACCCTAGGATTCCTATCATATTAGGAAGACCTTTCCTTGCTACAACTGGAGCTATAATTGATGTCAAAAATCATAAGCTTTCTTTGGTAATTGGTAAGGAAAAGTTGGAATATGATTTATCTAATATCTCTAACCATGTCTCGTCTCTTTTAAATGCTTGTAGCAGGACAAGCATTTATAAACTTGAGGAATGGAACTTCCATCCTCATGGAAGGCCACCAAACGAAGGAGACAATGTGGTGGAAGATGTTGGGAGAAGATCTCCCAACAAAAACGAAAAGTATATCTGTCCTCCAAGGGCGAGGAAAAGAAGCGAATGATAAAGTTTGGTCGAGCTAAAGACCTTAAACAAGCGCTTCTTGCGAGGCAACCCAAGGGTTCTTTTAGTTAGTTTTGATTTGTATCTAAATTTCTTTTAGTTTGATGCATTCTTTTGATTTTGTTTTCAGGTTAGGTGAAAAATGGAGCTCGGTCGTATGCTATACACGGCCAGGCAAAAGTTGCAGAGAAGGGAAGTGCTTAGGCCGTGTCATCCAGACACGGTCGTGTAGCATCTTCCGAGGAGAAAAGGATCTTGGCCGTGTCTCAAACACGGCCGTGTAAAGAATCCCGAGAGGAAAGATGGAGAGGCCATGTCCCAGACAAGGCCGTGCGAGGAATCCAAAGAAGGAAGAGGGGCGGGCCGTGTGGATCTACACGGCCCGTGTAAAGAATCCCGAGAGGAAAGATGGGGAGGCCGTGTAGATCTACACGGCCCGTGTAGGAGAACTATTAAAGTCTTTCTTTTACCTCACACGGGCAGATCTTGGCCGTGTTCCGCACACCCCCAACTCTCCAAAACATCTTTCTCTCTCCCAATCTCTTAAAAACTCCTCTCTAACCTCTCAAGATCTCTTAGATCCGGATTCTCCTCTTCACTTTTCATCCTCCTAACCTAAGATCCTTGCTCTTTGAAGTTTTGTTCTTTGAGTTTCATTCTTCCAACCCTAGATAACTTTTCCCCTATCTAAACTCATCAAGATGTCCAACATTTTGAAGAAACTTTGCAAAAGAGGTGGTGGATCCAGTGGGGACAAAGAGGAGGAGCCATCAAAGGACAAGGGAAAACAACCAGTGAAGGGCAAAGGCAAAAGGACTTCACGCAACGAAGGTAATGACAATGAATTCAATATCGTGTTTAGAAATGATGATCAAGTAACTAGATTTGCAATTCTTGTCAATAGAAAGATAGTGTGTACTAGATATATGGACCCAACTGTTCTTGATATGCTTAGAATTAGGGAAGATGTAGATTTGATGATTGGTTTTTTAGATTGGGGTGATATTATGTACACACATTTGCCTACATATCCTCGTCTTGTTTTGGAATTTTTAAGTTCATTGAATGTCCATTTTTACTAATGAAGATGATTATTTTGGAAAAAATCTCATTTAGACTAATGAATCAAGAATTTCTATGGACATTTAGTGACTTTAATTCTTGTTTTGGAATAACCACCGGTAGCCCTCGTAGGTTTGATCCAAGGTTTAATTGGAATCATTTTTGGAATGCAATAACTGGGTTAGGTCAACCTTATGAGCCTTCAAGAGCTAAGGCCTCCAATATGCAAAACCCCATCTTTAGGTATCTATATAGAATCATGAGTAAAACTATTTTTGGTAGGGGAGAGAGTGATGGGGTGGTTAAAAAGATAGAGCTTTATGCTTTATGGGCTATGCTTTATAAGGTTGAATTTGATTCTGGCTTTCATTTTGTTCAAACCTTATTAAGATCTGCTAGGGCATCATTGGGATCAATTGTTTTTGGTGGTTTGATTACCCGAATAGCTTATAATTTAAATCTTGATGTTGATGGGTTGGAAATAATTCATGGTAATGACATGATTGACATTGATGCATGTCTTGCTATGAAAATGATCGTTCGGGATGAGAATGGTTTCGCGTTTCCTAGGAGGAGTGGTTCTCCTTTACCCCTTCCTTTTCCTGAACGAACTACTATCCGTAACCCGGCTAATTGGGTAATTTCTGAGTTGGATTTTGAGGATAACCCTTCTATACCTGGAGACACTGAGCCACATCATGAGCCCCCGTCATTTGGACACCCGCAGCCTTCTAGTTTTATGGAGCCTGCTAGGCATTCTTTTGCATATGGCACGGGATCTTCTAGGTTTGATTTTTCAGATTTTCGTGCGTCTCTAGAGTCACTTCATGAGAAGCAAGATGCCCAACGAAAAATGTTGGAGGGTCGCTTCTCTTTATCTGATGATCAGTTTAGGGAGGTACAAAATCATCTTCAGTTTACGAGAAATTTTCAAGGTCAAGTGGCTGAGTTTGTGCAGGATTATGATACTGATCAGGCTAGGATGAGAGATTTTATGCAGAGCATGACACTTACTAGCCAACAAGTAGATGCTTTATATGAGTATCATAGATCTTTGGGTGAGATTCCAGGTTTTCCTAGTTTTCCTATTGGCCAACCACGTCGTAGACCCCCTTTTCCTCGTCCACCTCCACCTCCTCCACCATATTGATTTCATCGGGACGATGAAAAGTTTAAGTCTGGGGGTGTGTAGTTTGGTTTTCAGTTTTTAGTTTTGTTAGTTTTTCATGTTGGTTCTTATTTTCATTGCTTGTTGCTTTATTTTGCTTGTTTTTGAAATAATCATGGCAAAAAAATTTTTAAGAACATCAAATCTTCACTTATATGCTTTCTTGGATTCAAGTGAAATGTTAGCACGATTATTGTCTTGATTCATGATGTTTGAATGATGCTAGTAGTAAACTTTGTGTAGTTATTTTTTCTATCTTGGGAAGCATTAATAAGCTAAGAATCTTATGGTGATGAGTTTTAGTTTTGGTTCAACCTTAAGGATTTTATCTTCACTACACTTGTGCTTGATGCTTGAATAGTTGATGTCATTGAAATAGTCATGATTCATCTTGTTTGCTTAGTACTTGGTTTCCATGGTGATTTCTCAACTTTCATTTTGGTTACTGGATGAGGCTCAAATCATTAAAGCTCATTTGGAAAAATCAAAATATCCCAACATGTGTGCTAAAAGTACATTTGTGAATAAGTTTTGCACAATGCAAACACTTATAAAATAAAATAATAAAAAAAATAAGGGATATAAAAAACAGTTGTCATGAGTGGAATCTAGCAAGTCACCCCTTTGAGACCGAGTTAGGTTACTGGGGAAATGACTGCTTAGCTTCCCTTGAGATTGAGCACACCTTTGAGACCTTGGGTTAGTTGAGAAATATGAACCAAGTGAATGGTGAGTAAGTGCCTATCACTGGTTACTTGTCTTTCACTGGAAACATTAGGAATTCAAATTTGATGACGACTTGACTAGGACATGGATTGAAACTTGGAGGGTGTTGAGTTACTTTTACACTGTGCACAAGATTCTTATGCTTGAACCATACTTTACTTGTTTCCATGATCATGCTTGTTAATGAAACTTTTTGATAGAATTAGGAAAGTGCACTAGGTTTTATGAATGTGTTGTAGAACATATGAATTTAGACTGCAGCATTTTGCTTAAGGACAAGCAAAGGTTTAAGTCTGGGGGTGTGATGTGTGTAGATTATATACTCTTTTATGCATGTTTTTATGCACATTTACATACTTTGAGCATGCTTGATCTATGTATTTTTATACTTCTAGCTTTCCTTTTAGCATATTTACTCTTTTGGTTCGGAAATCTACTTTTTGTGCATTTTCTGTACACAGGAGTCGAAATTGGTGAAGATTATGCGTCCTCGAGCAAGTTTGGAAGTAATTGAAGGGAGAGATCATCAGGCCGTGTACCACACATGGCCGTGTAGTCTTAACAGGAAGGGAAGAGGACATGGCCGTGTGAATCTCACACGGCCGTGTCTTGATTTGAAGAAATCAGAGCAGATGCCTTACATGGCCGTGTGGATCTACACGGCCGTGTGAGGTTTCCAGAGGCCAAGCAGGTGGTGGCCGTGTGGATCTACACGGCCGTGTGAGGTTTCCAGAGGGCAAGCAGGTGGTGCCCGTGTGCATCACACGGCCGTGTGAAGTTTCCAGAGACCAAGCAGGTGGTGGCCGTGTGCACCACACGGCCGTGTAGCATTTCCAGAGAGCAGAAGGGTCCTGGCCATGTGGAGTCACACGGCCGTGCAGCTTTGGCAGAGAAGGAACTGGACATGGCCGTGTGAATCTCACACGCCCGTGTGGCGCCCGATTTCCTCCTCTATTTAAACCTTCCTTCATGAATTGAAAGGGGATCTCTCCCCCTTTGGGAGAAGGCAAGATTTGGTGGTTTCCTCCCATTCTTGGGAGGATTTCTGGGCGATTCTAAGGGAGTTCTTGACGATTTCGACTCGGGAGCGAGGATTGGATCCGAAGACGAGGCTTTCTTCATAGATAAGTTTTCTCTTTCCCCCTTTTCTTGGTTTCTTGGATTGGGGATTTAAGAAATGCTTGTAATCTTTATTTCTTCGGGTTTTCTTTCTCGATTCATGGAGTAGATCTTGTATTCTAGGATTAAGGGAGTATTTGTATGATGGATTGATGTAATTTCTTATGAATTTGCCATTTTCTTGTTTCAATGACATTGTCTTGCTTGTATCAATTAGATCTTGAATGATTAATGGTGATTTGTGCTTAATTCTTATTCTTGATTGATTGTTTGGATTTCTTGTGGACTTGGTAGAGATAAACTCTCACTCGATCATCCGAGGGATCCACGTGACAGGTGCAAGCCCGTGTAAGGACGTTTGAGAGATAATCTTGAAGAGGAAATAGGAATATTCAAGAGAGTAGGATGGATTTTGTGATTAGTTCCTTGTATCTTGATAGATTAATAAGTTGTGGGCTTCTATGTTGATATCCGAGGAAGGCATAGTAATAGGTGCGCTTCTGTGTAAGGACAACGTAGGTTCACATCTAATTGATCATATTCAGATATATTTCTCAGTCCTTAGCCGGTTATCTATTGCAAGAGAGAACCGGCAACTTTCTACAAGTGTTTGACAATTGAGGGAAAAGAATTGGTGAACCATTTACACTCAAGAAATCTTACAAAGAAACCGAAACTCCTAGAATCTCCCTTTATCATAACCCAAAACACTAAACTCTTGTTTGTTGATCTTTAATATTAAATTTGTTTACCCTTACTTTGCATTTGAAATAATTGGATAATTGTTTAGCTAATTCGCATTGAGACATTTCTAGTGCTTATTCCAGTCCCTGTGGATACGATAATCTTTTATATTACTTGCGACATTTCCGTACACTTGCGGATCGTAACATTCTCCACTTAGGGTTACCACCCCGTAGGACCTAAGGTTCCCCCCCCCCCCCCCCTTAGGATTTTCCTCCACCTAGGGTTACCACCCCCGTAGGACCTAAGGTTGCCGCCCCTTAGGGTTTTCCTCCACCTAGGGCTACCTCCCCCTAGGACCTAAGGTTGCCGCCCCTTAGGATTTTCCTCCACCTAGGGTTACCTCCCCCTAGGACCTAGGGTTACCACCCCCTAAGGTTTTCCTCCACCTAGGGTTACCTCCCCCTAGGACCTAGGGTTACCACCCCCTAGGGTTTTCACCTGCCTAGCCGCAGCTAGGACTTTTGCCTAAGTATCACTTAGGACTTTCCTGTAAGCTCCATGAACCTTGTTAGATAACACCACAACTTAACTTTGAGCCATAATCAAAACTCAGGTTCGATCATCTAGTGCTCACTGCACCAACAATCTCCCCCTTTTTGATTATGGCAACCTTGGTTCAAAGTTAAGTAAAACATAAATAAAGGAATAAATAATGGAAGTTAACCATGAGCATCAATGCAATTTAAAGTTTATGCTCCCTCTTTCATTATGTTTAATTTCTTGATTTCTTAACTTTGACTTTTCTCTCCCACTTTGACATAAATCAAAAAGAATTAACCAAAGAGAGAAATAGTCTATTTAATTTTAAGCTCCCCCAAAGGGTAGCATAGTTAAGTACTTAGACTTTGATAAAAAAAAATTTGGTTAAGTACTTAGCTTAATTTATAAGGCTTTTGAACATAATAGTTTTGTCACGTATTTAGTCTTAAAAAGACTTAGCTTTCCAAAAAGAATTGTTTTGAAAAACACTTAGCTAAATTTGAAATGCTTAGCTATGTTTTCAGCTTAAAAATGATTGCGTTGAGAAAATATCTTGCCAAGTAGCTAAGTTTAGAAAATAATTTAACTAAGTTTAGTTAGAGAAAACCTAATTAAGTACTAAGCTTTGAAAACATTTAGCTTCTAGAGGAGTTATAATTTAAAAGTCAGGTCATAAATAATTTTAATTTTAAAGCTAAGTTTAAAATAACCTGAATTTTTTAAGATAAGGAAAAAATAGTTTTTAATTTTTAAGTCAAGTCAAAGATAATTTTTATTTTAAAAATCAAGTCAAAAAAAATTTACTTTAATGAAAAACTATCTTGGAAAAACTAACTTTAACACCAACTCAAAGTCACTCCCCCTTAATTAATGTCTTAATAAATTCTTAGGGTCCTAGAGTCCAAGCATGAGAGGTTAAATTGATGTTAAGTTATTCAAATTGTTTTGATTAGGTATCAGAGCCCTAAAGTACAAGCATGCTCAATCTTACAATCTCCATTTCCTTCACCAACTGTTTAACCTTTAGCTACTTGCTTATTGCCAAATTTTCCATTTCACCCATTCTAGGTTTTCAGGCATGTGTAGCTTATGAGTGAGTGTGAGATGGAGTTAACTCTACTTTAATTGATATTTAAAGTAAGTTAGAGTTTCAAAAGACTAAACATTTAAAGTTTTGAAGATTTTCAATTAATTAAGTTTGAAATCATAATTCGAGAAGAATTAAAATTTTAATAACTTGAAATTTTATTATAATTTGAAAAACTATAATTTTGTTGATAGCGATTTTCAATATTTAAAATGTTTTTTTCAAACGATTTTTAAGATGATTTCCTAATATTTTCAAATATTTTAAAATAATTTTCAGTTGAATTTTCAAAATGATTTTGAATAATTTTTAAAGTATTTTTAAATGAATTTTTAAAATGAACTTCAAAGGATTTTAAAATGAATTTTTAAAATGATCTTCAAATAATTTTTAAAGGAATTTTAATTGAATTTAGAAATTATTTTTTAAAGGATTTTTAAATGAATTTTTTAAAATGATTCTCAAATAATTTTTAAAGGAATTTTAATTGAATTTAGAAATTGTTTTTTATTAAAGGATTTTTCAAATAAATTTGAAATTGATTTTTAAAAGATTCTCAAAATATTTTTCAAATGAATTTTTAAAGTATTTTTAAAACAATTTTTAAAGAATTTTTTAAAATATTTTTGAAATAATTTTTAAAGAATTTTTAAAATGATTTTTCAAATAATTTTTAAAGGATTTTTAAATGTGATTTTTCAAATAATTTTTAAAGAATTTCTAAAAGATTTTTCAAATAAATTTGAAATTAAGTTTTAAAAGTTTTTTTTTTTAAATAATTTTTAAAAGACTTTTCAAATAAGTTTGAAATTAAGTTTTAAAAGATTTTTAAAAGAATTTTCAAATAAGTTTGAAATTAAGTTTTAAAAGGTTTTTAAAATGTTTTTTTTAAAGATTTTTCAAATAATTTTGAAATTAAGTTTTAAATGATTTTTAAAATATTTTTGAAAGATTTTGAAATGATTTTGAAATTAAGTTTTTAAAAGATTTTTGAAATGATTTTGCAATTCAGTTTTAAAATATTTTGAAATGATTTTGAAATTAAGTTTTTAAAAGATTTTTAAAATAATTTTTAAAAAACTTTTTCAAATAAGTTTGAAAAATAATTTATGTTAATTAAGTTTGAAAAAATAATTTAAGTTAATTAAGTTTTGAAAAAATAATTTAAGTTAATTAAGTTTGAAAAAATAATTTAAAATAATTTAAGTTAATTAAGTTTGAAAAATAATTTAAGTTAATTAAGTTTGAAAAATAATTTAAGTTAATTAAGTTTAAAAAATAATTTAAGTTAATTAAGTTTTTAATTCTAATTTTGAATTAATTTTAATTACAAATTTAATTTTGAATTAACTTATTTATGAATTTAATTTTGAATTAACTTTAATTATACTTAGTCATCTCACCCGATCTAAATTTTCAATCAGGTAATCCTATAATTGTTGTGAGATGAATTGAGGTTCAATTTTAGGGTTTAGTTTAACTTTGTGTTAGATTCAGGTTTAGCTTTGGGTTCAACAAGTAAGCGTTCTTTGGATAAACTTCTGGGCTATAGTGAGTCACAAGGACATCATTAAAGTAACCATTCCTTCGAGGTTTTCCAAATAGTACTACCCATTGAACATAATATAAAACCTTAGTCTAATTGGTTAGGATCCATAAAGGGTAGCTTCGGTTAGTTCCACTTAGCCAAATGCACCAGGTCGAAGCCATATCTTCCTAGACATGCGATAACTAAGTTTCCCCAATGTACTATCATCCAATACTTCACCAGTACCATGGGTCAAGTTAAACCTAGCCCATTTTAATCTATCCTTAATTACCCTGCCGGGTAGTCTACTCTTGTTTACCCTTATCGGGTGAATTAAGTTCGGAGGTGCCAGCTATTCTGGAGCCTTCCTTTGGATTTTAATTTGATTTAATTTGATTTTAATTTGATTTTGATTTAATTTAATTCGAATTTAACTTGATTTTAATTTAATTTGAATTTTAAGTTTATTTAATTTGATTTCCTTTTTAGCTTGTTTCGTAGTGTTTAAGTTTTACTTTAGACTTGTAATCTAAGTCTAGATTTTTTGATTTGACTAAATTATTAACAATCTTCTCTAATTTATTAATTTTATCTTTTAAAATATTATTTTGTATTCCTAATTTTCTTAAAGTTAATTTCTTATTTTTATTTAATAATTTTGAGTTATTCATGTTTAGATATGAATCAAATTTAATCATGGTATTATTAGCATGCGTATCTAGTTTTGAAGAAAAATCTATACTTGAGCAAGCAAGATTAGTTGAACTACTGCAATCATGTGTTGTAAAAACTGGATTTTCATATAATGTAAATTTATTTACCTTGATTTCTCCCTCTGGATTATTGGGTCTTCTTTTTGGGCATTGTCTTTTGCAATGACCCATTTGTTTGCATTTGGAGCATTTAATTTGTTCCTTCCCTCTTTTGATCATTTTATCCTTCTCCTTCAATTGTACCGACCGAGTCTTATGAGTAGGACACTCGTTTTTATAGTGCCCTCTCTCCCTACACTTAAAACAAGTTATGTGACATTTGCATTTTGAATTTACAATCTTACCTCTCAAATTCATGACAGGATCCTCCCCCTTGACTGTTGCCACCTCGAGTTCAGACTCAAATTCAACAATTTCCTCTCTGGCCATTACTGCTATGAAATCGGTCTGATCTGATTCTTCCGAGTCTAGTTCGGAGGTTGACTCTAGAGATTCGTATTTGGGTTCGCAGTCTTGTTCAATTTCTGACTCTGAAGGAATCTCATGAAGTTTGAGTAGTTTCTCCCAAAGCTCTTTAGCAGTGTCAAACCTTTCGACTCGATCAAGCTCTGAATTTGATAGTCCGCCTAGGAGAATACATGTTGCCTTTGCATTTGTCTCGAAGTTTCTTATTGTTTGTGCATCCCACTTGTCACAGGTGATGGATACACCTTCTTCAGTTGGGAGAATGAGTCCGATCTAGACTATGGTCCATGTCTCCACTTGGGTTTTCAGTTGGTGCTCTATCTGGTCTTTCTAGTAACCAAAATTTTCGCTGGACAAGAGTGGTAGGCTTGCGGTGTTGTATCCATCTTCATAGGCCATTTAAAAACCTAGCACACAATATAAACAAAAAACTTGTTCCAAGACTTGGTCTTGGATTAGTAGTACGGGAAATAATAAAAATATAAATTCACAAATTTTGAGGAAAAATAATAATAAAATATTATTAAAATATTAATAAAAAATTGTTATTACAAAATTTGCAAAATACGATATTTCGTTAATCCCAACCAATTGTGAAAAGATGAAAATTAATTTTTTAAAACCAGATTTGGAGGGAAAAAATGAAAGGCGTAAGTTTTTATTTTTAACCTATACAAACGAAAAAGCGACGGAAAAAATGCTTGAATGGTGGTTGCACCAGTTCAAAGTGACCCCGCTCTGATACCAATTGTTGGATCGAGAAGCGCTAGAGGGGGGGGGTGAATAGCGCTCGTGGCTTTCACTTTTAGAATTCGTAAATCGTACGAAAAACTAACAGAGTAATAAGCAGCGGAAAATTAAAACAAGCACACAGACACGAAGGAATTTACTTCGTTCGGAGCCTGTGATGACTCCTACTCGAAGGCCCGCGATCCTTGATCGCTTTCCGTGGGAAACAACTATAAGCTCGAATAGAGTACAAATAGTGATGAAACTGGCGATATGCTCTACAATAATGGAGCAGCCTATCAAGCAGCATGAAATCATGCGAATGGTGCATGACACTAAGCATGACAATATCTTGAACCAATCCATATATATATAAAAATGTGTACCCTAGTACCAGTAAGTCAAATCCACAGATCTAGGGTATACAGGTCCTCTATGGTATAACAACCTAGGTCCTGAACATATCCACCTCCATAAAATATGTACCAACAATATACATAGATCAAAGCAAAAGGGTCTAGGTACACAGATCAGATATGATATAAAAATATAGGTACTCATGCCAGATAATAAAAAAAATCTAGAATCTAGTCCTAAACTCAGTAAAGCATGGTATGCCACTTACTCTAGGAACTAAGGTACTCATGGCAATAATCACGAGGTATAAACATGGATACATAACAAGCGACAAAATAGAACATGCTATGGGTATCAAACCGTGACATACCAAAGACAAACATGATCATTGCTTGTAGCTATAAAATACTATGCATATCCAATTGACAATATCAAAAAAGATAAGTCAAGAGGTACCCACCTCCAATCAAAAAGTCCAAATCTAACGTCGAGATGTTCGTCTTGCATCAAAGTCCTGTGTCACCAATATATATACATTTTTATTTAGCTACAACTCAATGAAATAGCTAAATAAAATCCTCTAGACTAATTTAGGGTAAAACCCTAATCATATAACATTAACCCTACCCAATTCAATATATATACGAGATCTATGAAACAAAAACTCACTTGTTGAAACCCTTACACTGATCGAATCAAAGATGGATATCAAGGGAACCACCAAGCGTTCAGTACTGTGGTGGTCAGAATCTAGCAACTTCACACCACTGTCCACTGCCAATTGAACAACAAATTCCCAAAACTCACTAATTGAAAATCCTTACAGTAGCATACCAAAATCTACATCACTGTTGTAGTTAACAAGACCATTACCTGACCTTCTCCGGCGATGGTAGCAAGCAACAGTGGCTGGAATGCTCTTCTATCAGCCCGCTGTCAGAACTCTAAGTCAATGCTGCGGCTGAGCCCGTGGTATCCAACCAAAACTAGGGCAAAGAGGGCAACGATCTATGGTGGTTCGGTCCTAGTGGTCGGCAACGGTGCTAGGGTACAGGTGACGGTGGCTTGGCGAACCTGGTGGCCGACGCTCGAAGAAGAGGAGAAGGAGAGGCCGACGCTTAGGCAAAGAAATGTGAAGTAGTGGCCGCCGGAGAGAATTTGGACCGTGGCCGTCGGCTTCAAGCCAGGGCACGGTGTCGGCACTAAAGCACTGTTGAAGGGGAGGTGTTGTGAGCGGCGCCGTCGGGTGGAGCAAATCGATCGGGTCTGGGAGACGGCGTCGGGTGGCACGCGAGGAAGGGGAAAAGGAGAAAGAAAGGGGCTCGGCGAGGGAGAAGTAGAGAACCGCCGCGTGCGGTTAGGGCAAGCCGTCGGGTGCAGGGCTCGGGAGGAAGCCACGCGGGTGAGGAAAAATGAAGGAAAAAATAAAAAATAAAAGAAAAGAAATAAATCTTTTCCTCGCTTAAATGGGTAGCCTAAATAGCCTTTTTCGGACCCCATTTTTATCCTCATTAACTCGTACATACGAGCTCAGAAAAATTCCCGAAAAATTTCTAAAAATTCTGGAAAATTCTCTTATTATTATCTGCCCCTTTTTCGATATTTTATAGACAACTCAGGCTTTGCACCCGAGGCGCCTCCAAGCCCCATGGAGGCGCCTCAGACACTGTTCATCCGAAGTGTACTTTGTGTTTTTGGTACCTGCAAACATGTTAGTCCCAAAATACCTACAACACAAAGTTAGTACACAATAATATTATGAATATGAAAGTTTGACAGTCTCCGGACTGTCCGGGTCTGACTTCGGATTTTCAACCGGAAACCCTAGGTCGACTCGACGTCTACTGTTCCCTTTGCAGGGAACGCGTCCTCACCTACTCCACTTAGGAGATTTACCTGATGTCAGTCTGGTCCTCCAGACCGACTGGACTTTCCACCTTGGGTTACCACCCCCTAGGACCTAAGGTTACCGCCCCCTAGGGTTTTTCTCCACCTAGGGTTACCACCCCCTAGAACCTAAGGTTACCGCCCCTTAGGATTTTCCTCCACCTAGGGTTACCACCCCCTAGGACCTAAGGTTGCTGCCCCTTAGGGTTTTCCTCCACCTAGGGTTACCTCCCCCTAGGACCTAAGGTTGCCGCCCCTTAGGGTTTTCCTCCACCTAGGGTTACCTTCCCCTAGGACCTAGGGTTACCACCCCCTAGGGTTTTCCTCCACCTAGGGTTACCTCCCCCTAAGACCTAGGGTTACCACCCCCTAAGGTTTTCACCTGCCTAGCCGCAGCTAGGACTTTTGCCTAAGTATCACTTAGGACTTTCCTGCAAGCTCCATGAACCTTGTTAGATAACACCACAGCTTAACTTTGAGCCCTTTGCCATAATCAAAACTCAGGTTCGATCATCTAGTGCTCACTGCACCAACAGTGGCCAATTCTTGTCCAAGTGGGAATCCCAACCTCTGTAGGTTCTCTATGTACCCAATCATCTTGAGTACATATGGACCTACGGGAGTCCCATCTTGCATCTTGCACTGAAACAGTGCCTTCGAGATCTTGAATCTCTCGTGCCTTGCTTGTCCTTGATATAGTTGATGAAGATGTTCAACCATATCTTAAGCAGTCATCAACTTGTGTTACTTCTGAAGCTAAGAGTTCATGGTTGTGAGCATGAGGCATGACACATCTAATACATCATCTTGATGCTTCTTATAAGCATCTCGGTCAGCTTGCGTGGCAGTGACAAGAGGTGCCTCCGGAATGGGCTGCTCCAAGACGTATAGTTTTCTTTCTTGTGTGAGAACGTTTCTCAGATTCCTGTACCAGTCCAAGAAATTAGCTCCATTGAGCTTGTCCTTATCAAGGACAGAACGCAGGGAGAAAGTGTTCGTGTTTGTCGACATGAAAATCTACAACATAAATAAAGCAGAGAGTAAATATCATATTCCACTTATCATTTAATTAGGCCTTTAACTAAATGATGCTCCCACTAAATTATAAGGCTTTTGTAGAATCAAGTCATGGATTTGGTCAAACCACAGTACTAGATTCTTACCAATTTGCTATAATTCTTGTGGGACAAGATCCACATCATACTACGCCTTGAGTTAGCTTTGGCTAAATCACCCAAGACTTAGTATGATCGGTAGATAACTAATTATCAATTATATCTCTATGCAACTTTTATTTATCCAACCGTTAGAAAATGCCAAGAGTTTTACCCGATCCAATTGAGTTAACTAGTTATACTCATTCTAATTGAGTTTGTACTCATCCAAGCTTTGATAGGTGGGACCAAGATTGTCCCTTCGCACCTACCAAGATAATATGCGTTGCTCTGCTTTGGCAAATTTAACAACAACAAATGATCGAGGTAGTGATGGGTATCAAAACTTGGTAGGCATTTCGAGTTGACTTGATTAAGATCAAATCTAATCATGAATGTGTATCATATACGCATTAAGGCACTAATTACCCTACATTAGCATGCATCACATACACACAAGCAAATTAAATTGTGATGAGGTTATAGCCCTAATACGATCTTCTCAAGCCAATGAAAAGATTGGACGGTCAACCTAGGGATAACGGCTTCTTCAAGCGCCTCCTTTGACCGCCATGTGTTGACAGCATCCTGATCGTATCTCCTTCTTGAGTGGACTTTCCACCGCTTCATTTTGTACATTACAAAAATGAAACTCGAGTTACATTCGAGTCTAAAGTCTATTTACAACAGGAACATAAATAAAGGAGGCACGACGCGCAGGTCGCATATCATATACAACACGCACAACACTAAAATGGCGCGCATGCCATATTATGAATTACAACACAATTTTATCCAATCATATTGGGGTTTTGGGGCCATGACCATCACAATATCATACATAATTCTAAATTATGTATTTTACATAAATTTCTATAATTTTACTACTGTTTTTATGAATTTTATGAGTCACAACTCCGCGGCGGTTCCGTTTAGCGATTTTCAGGCGCGATCGCGAGACAATGTCCCTTGCGGAGATAGGGGCAGCGCCCCTTCTCGCGAAATGAATATCGTGAGTGTCCCATCTTGATCTAATAGCACCTTAAGTTGATGTCCCAAAACAAAATAATTTTGTTTCGGCGAGACCTTGCCGTTTCAGAAAGTTTTTCTCGATATTTGAAGCCTACAAGTGTCCAAGCACTTGTTGCTTTGCCTCTACGAGAAAAATACTCACAAAATACATAAAAATAGAAAAATTACAGAAACTTACAGATCTAAATCCTTTTTCATAAAAACAAATACAAACATGTACATGCTTCGCACGTGGCTCTGATACCACTGTTAGCATTTTCGAGCCACAAAAATCACTTTTTGTGTTACGGAAACCCCGAAGCTAGCCACGGATCCATGCGAAGATAAATAAAATAGTACATGTACATGTTTGTCTACACTAGATCTACCTTAGATCTACATGAAAAAGAAGTATATCCTTGTAGCGATGCCCTTCGCTTATCCCGCTCGTCCAAACGGTTGTCGGATCTCATAGAGTGTCAAGTGTACACTCCTCTACACGTATCCACACGGACAAAAGGTGGAGAAAAATCACTTAGAGTGCGCTAGTACCCTTGAGTGGTTTCAGCAATGTAGGAGAGGGAGAGCAAGAGAAGTGAGGAAGAGGAAGAAGAAGCCTTGAATGAGAATTCACTCACCACTAATGTGGCTGGCCACTAAATGAGAGGTTTTAAACCTCCATGTAATACCAAGAGTCATGGCTCTTGGTCTCCCTCATGAGGTGGCACACATTGATGTAGCCTTGATGATGTGGAACACCATCATTGGTTAGCCCATGCCAAGTCACCATGACGTGGCATTTGGTCAAGTCAAACTTGACCCTTCATCTTCCCTCTCAAGTCAAGTCAAACTTGACCTCTTATCTCCCATGGGTGATCAAATTTAACTTTTGATTTAAGTCAATTTAATTTAATGAATCTCTATTCATTGAATTAAATTGATTCAATGAATCATAGTTTAAATTAGACTCATTCGACACATGAATCAAATTGAGTCCAACTCAATTAGTCTAATTTGGATTACTATTAATCCAATTTAGTTCATCACATGAACCTAATCCTCTTGGTCCATCATATGAACCTAATCTCCATCTAATTGCCCTTTGTGTGTGACCCTATAGGTTCTTGTAACGTTGGCAATACTCCTAAACCCATTTAGAAATATAAGTAATGAGCGATATCTAGCAACATATCATTACTACCCTAGTTACAAGAATGTTGAGATCCAACATCACCATTGTGACTATTAATTGTGACTCTCACAATATGTGACAATGTTCTTCTATCCTTGACATCTAGATTGATTAGTTGAGGCATAGACTGTGTCATCCTCTAATCAATCTATGTCTTGAACTCCAAGTAGACTCACTCTAATCAAATGAGCTCAATATCTCATATTGACTCATTTGGGCATGGCCATGCACTTAGTGGTCTCACTCTATCAAGAATCATGATATCACTCCCATCATATAAGAGGGATAGATCTCATCTACATCACTTACATCCCTCCGCATAATTTGTTACATACCAGTAGTCGCCTTTAAAGTCCACCCATCTACGGGTGACGTTTGACGAAGCCAAAGTATGCAACTCCTTATGTAGGGAACCATGGTGACTTCAGGTCCAAGGACTGATAGTCATACTAATAGTCACATGAGAAAATATATAACACTCGTATAACAATCCATGTTACTTTCTCATAATGGGTCATTCAGTATACATTCTCTAATGCATACTCATGTGTTAACTTGATATCTAATATACATGACTTCGAAACCACCTCTCGCCTAGATAGTCATAGGTCCACACAAATCAGAATGAACTAATTCCAACACATCTTTTGCTCTATACCCCTTGGCCTTGAAAGGTCTCTTGGTCATTTTTCCTTCCAAGCAAGATTCGCAGGTTGGAAAGTTTTCCAACACTAATGAACCCAAGAGTCCATCGGCTATTAACTTTTGAATCTTACTTAAGTTAATATGACCAAGTCTTAGATGTCAAAGATATGTTTGGTTCATTTTTGAAGGTTCGTTTCTCTTATTAGAATTAGAGGATGTGTTATTAATTTCCATTTGTTGCTTTGTGGGAGTTATCAGATTTAGAGTATACAAATTGCCATCTAATGTGCCAGAACAAATAACTACCCTATTTTTCTTGATAACCACTTTGTCACCAAAATAAACAGTATATCCATCCAAAAATAGTTTAGAAACTGAAATTAAATTCTTTCTAAAACTTGGTATATATAGATAATTTCTCAAAATCAAAGTTCTATTCCTATCAAATGATAAGTAAAGATCTCCCACTGCAACAACCTCCACTTTGGTAGCATTGCCCATGTAGACAGTTATCTCTCTTTCATATAGTCGACGGGTTTCCTCGAACCCCTGCAATGAATTACAGACATGATTAGTGGCTCCTGTATCTACACACCAGATACTGGTAGATAACACTGCTAAACATGTTTCAACTACTAGAAAATAAGATATACCTTTATTGTTCTCTTTCCTACGAGGACAGTCCACCTTCCAATGTCCAGACTGCTTGCAAATGAAGCACTTACCCTTCGACTTCTTCACTTCTGCTTTTAGTCCAGTACCTAGAGATTGATTCACTTTCTTTGCCAAGCCAGCTTGCTTCATTTTCTTCTTCTTGCCTTTTGACTTAGAAGTAGAAACATTTTCATTAAAGTGAATTTGAGAATTATTGCTGCCTGAAGTTCTGTCAGTAGTTCCGCCAATGAATAAATCCTTTTATTTATATTGTAGTTTAGGCAGAACTGCTCAAGAATTTTGGGTAGCATTTGGAGAATAATATCGACCTGGGCTTTGCCATCGATTTCAGATCCAAGAATTTGTATCTCGTTCAAGTAAGCCACCATTTTGAGGATATGATCCCTTACGGGTGTCCCCTTTGACATGGTGGCTATCATTAAGTTTCTCATAGCCTCTTGCCTAGCAGCCCGATTCTGGTGTCCAAAGAGTTCCTTGAGATCGTACATCATGTTATAGGCAGTAGGCATGGACTGATGCTGATGTTGTAGCACATTTGACATAGAAGCCAAAATGTAACACCGCACCATCTCATCTGCCTTGACCCATTTCTTATGATACTCAATCTCCACTTTACTAGAATCACTGTTAGGCTCATTAGGGCAGACCTCTAATAGTACAAACTTATAGCCTTCAACAGTTAGGATAATGTCCAGGTTTCTTTTCCAATCTATGTAATTGTGACTAGTAAGTTTGTTCTCTTTCAGAATAATAGTCAGTGGGTTGAAAGTCATCCTAAGAATCACAAAATAAGTTTTAGTCAAAACTTTAGAATTTAGAATAATATTGAGTCCTCAAACAATATTATTTAAATTCACCAACACCTCAAAACACCCTGAATTTTGTATGTCATGATAGTGTGGATGTATACAAATTCAAACATTTGTAAGAAGAAGTTTTACCCATTAATTTTATTCTTGTAAAGCTAACTTTATGACAAATAAAATTAATAGTCGGTATTCCTTTGGTCACACAAATACTAGCAGTGACTCCGATGGGGAGGATATTATTAAATACACCTAAGTGTATACCATTACTTGATACTTAGTCCATTAAATAGGATTGTGCCCCTTTAGATGGAGAAGATCACACGCTCCTAAATAATTTCCTATAATCATCCATAAAGGAAGTTTGATCTAGTGATCTACATACAAACTCATCCGATCTGGGGGAAGGCACTCAGAGCCAACACACAAGTTTGTTTGCATCACTTACAAACCAGTAATGGAGATCGTGGAATTTATTTATAAATCTCTCCCCCACTTAGTTATTTAAGATGAGGATTTTAACATGCACGCACACACATCACAGCAAATAAAAGCAATAAATATGGAAAAATAATTTTCCAACTATTATGGTCTCTTCCATCACTGTCCTTCGTATGCTGCCAGCCCAAGCAGTCGTCAAAACTAGCCGCCAGCCCTAGGGCTCCTGTCATCGCATCCATCGAGCTTCTTTTTCCACTGCGCCTCTGGTCCTCAAATAGTCCCACGCCTCACAAGGATACGATCCCCGACAAAAATAAAATTTTATATTTATCGATCCTATATTCCACAAAGGAATGTACATAAAGTCTAGATCGAACAAAATATAAAATCCTAAAACTAATACAGCTTCTGCTGTATTTAATAAATACAATCATGCACATGCATAAAATGCCCTCGACAAGTCCGATGGTCCAATCACACACAATCACAATAGGTCATAATAGTTGGAGACTGCAACCACAAAGTTAATCTATTTGCATATCCTACTATTATCCTGCCTAAAATATGTATGACATGTGTATAATTAAACTAAAAAACCAAACACACAGAGGTAAAACCTAGCTTTGATACCAATTGTTGGTTGCTAATCGGAATATCGTCCTAGTTCCCCTGTACAAAAATTTGCACAAGCATAGAACTATCCTAGCTACCCATGTGCTCTACTGAAGTTAATTTTGGATTGCAAACGATACTTAACATTATTAATCCAAATTGTCTTTCAGAAGTTAAACTTGGATTGGAAACGATACTTAACATTTTTACTCCAAATTTAACCGATGTGATCTTCCTAAGTTAAACCATATTACAGAAGTTATCGAATATCTATTTCAAAGATCAGCTTCCAGGTTAAACATGGCGAGGCACTAGGCCTTCTTGGGTATGGGATCATCTACCACTTCCTAGACAAAGCCTCTTAAAGAAATTGGATATTTAACTTCTTACAGTAAATTAGATTTAACTATAGAGACCTCAATAGAAGTACATTATTGAAACATGAAATCAAAAAATAAAATCAATAAAAAAAATGATAACTTAAAATCGATAATCTCTTGTGTTTGGTTTTACAAGATCTATACAAAAAGATGAACTAGTTATGATGTGAAAATTAATAACTAGTTATACATTTTGTAGCTTATAGACCTCTTGATCTCCTGTTGTATTCCTCTCCTTCTCTTGGACGTCGTGTGGGCGACGATCTTCCAAGATGAAATCCACCCAAGCTTCTTCCTTTTCTTCCAAGATCTGGCCACCAACTAACCTCCAAGGGATGCTAGACAAGAGAGCTTCCTTCTCTTCTTCTTCTCCTTCAAGCAACCGGCCACCAAGAGATCACCACACTAGATGTCACCGGCCACCAAGAGAGAAAATAAAAGGAGAAGAGAAAATGACAAGGGTCGACCACCAAAGGATTGGAAAAGAGGAATAGAAGATGTGTTATTTCATGAGGCACCCCTTCATCTCTTTTATAATCCTTGGTCTTGGCAAAAAAGGAAAGTTTTAAACATAATTAAAACTTCCTTATATTCCTTGCCAATGACTAAAAAGAAAAGTTTTAAAACAAAAAATTAAAACTTCCTTTAATGCTTGTCATGGCTGGCCATATACTTGTGCATCAAACAAGGAAAGTTTTAAACACAAAATTAAAACTTCTTTATTTGTTTCTGGTAAGAAATTTTAATAAAAAATTTCTCTTTTAAATCCCATGTTGGTTATAAAAGAAAATTTTTATAAATTAAAATCTCTCTTTTAAAAACATGTGGATGGTTACAAAAAAGGAAAGTTTTATCAAAAATTAAAATCTTCCTTTTAACTACAAATAAAGAAAGATACCAAACTTTTCTCTTAATCCTTTATAGAAAGCTATAAAAGGAAAGATTTTAAAATTTAAAAACTCTCTTTTAAAACCATGGGTTCCATAAAATGAAAGATTTTAAAATTTAAAATGCCCTTTTATTTTAATGTGGTCGACCACCTAGCTTGGGCTCCAAGCTTGACTTTGCTGGCCACAATAAGATGGGTAAGAAGCTTGGCTCTAAGTGGATATAAGGCTTTATAAATAAGAGGCTACAATAGGGACCGAGAGGAAGAATTGATTTTGGTCTCCCGATGAGCTTGAGCTTCCCGTATTCGCCCCGAACACCCAACTCAAGTTCATAAATAATAACTCATACCACTAAAGAGTTATTATTATACTACCGTACCAATCTCATATTACAATATGAACTCCTTCTTATCATGAGTGTGTTAGTCTCCCTGTGTTTAAGATATTGAATGTCCACTAATTAAATGAGTTACTGACAACTCACTTAATTAATATCTAGCTCTAAGAGTAGTACCACTCAATGTTATTGTCATGTTGGATTAAGTCCACCTGCAGGGTTTACATGACAATCCTTATAAGCTCCTCAAGGGGATTTCATCATCCTAGATTACTAGGACATAGTTTCATTCTATAATCAATAACACACCATATAAATAATATTATTTCCGAACTTATCGGGCCTATTGATTTAAAGAACTAAATCTCACCCTTTAATAAATTAAAGAAATAAATATTAAGTATACGTGCTTGTTATTATATTATGATTAAGAGTACGCACTTCCATAATAACAGAGATTTTGTTCTTTTATGTAGTCAACATAAAAAGAAACTACCTTAAATGGTCCTGCTCAATACACTCATAGTGTACTAGTGTAATTTTATAGTCAAGATAAACTAATATCAAATTATATTACAACCACTCCAATGGTTTGCCCCATTCCATCTTGGTTGTGAGCTACTATTTATAATTTATAAGGAACCAATAACATGATCTTCTGTGTGTCACCTCATACTATGTTATCTACAATATAAATTAAATGGATAACTACACTTAGCATAAATGTAGACATTTGACCAATGTGATTCTTATTTCAAAATAAATGTTAATACAAAAGCTAGACTTTTAGTATACATCCTAACATGGCCGAGCATGTAGGAGCACATGGGTGTTCACTCAGCCTGCGGTCAACCGGTTGTAAAGCCCGAAAAATTCCCGAATTTATTTTGGAAATATCCTATGATTTTTTCTAGATTTTTAGGATATTTTTACATAATTTTTGGAGTACCGGAAGTAGCAAAAACAAATAAGTCGCAAAATAGCTTAGGCGGGAATCGAACCCGAGACCTATGGTTTAAGGGATAATGCTAGTAACCAGTTGAACCCAGCAGGGCCGTGCTGAAAGAGAAGGGAAACATTTATATTTATATTTATGTTGGGCCTAGTTACCCACTTAATATAAATATAAACTTAAGTTGGGGTTGGGTTATATTATTTTGGTTCGGCACTTTCTCTCCTCACCGAAGCCTCCCTCTCCCTCTCCCGTTTCTTTCTCTCGGCGCAGCAAACAAAGCAAAGGAAACCTAGGGTTCCTTCCCTAGGATCGTGTGTTCACTTTCCGGCGACAACACCAGCACGAAGTCGGTTCTTCTCGCGAGAGGAACGCGAGGACGTAGGTGGTTCGTCGAACGGAGCAGTTTTCCAGAAAACCTAGCGGATAGAATCGTAAGAAAACCTTACGATTGAGGTAAGAAACCCCTCACCTGCAGTATAATTGCTCTCGCTTGTTAGTTTTGGCGTTAGTTCAGTAGTTTTACAGTTTTCAGTTTTAGGGTGTGTTTTTAGTGCACACCAAGTACTCGGTAGAATGCCCAGTTCAGAAGGATGCACCGGTAGGCGTCCTAACAGCATGTAAAATGTATTAGAAATATTTTACTCAGTTTATTATCAGTTATTACAGCTATATGGATCAGATATCCATTGGGTGGGCTCCCACAGTAGCCCTAGGTTCAGATAACCTAGCTCTAGGTTCAGATAACCTAGAACAGCAAAGTAAAATAAAACACTATTCAGTATTTTACTTTTATTCAGTTGGCACTGTACTTGGATCAGATATCCATGGGCTGGACTCCCACAGTCGTCCCTAGGTTCAGATAACCTAGTAACCCTGATGGATTCGGAACTTGCAATCCCGGGTCTCGTAGGGATGCGCGCACAGTAAGTCAACAGCATGTTTAGTATTTTCATCTATTATATGTATGGTTTTCAAATTTGAAACTAGTGATGAGAACACTAATTTAGATTTCAGTTCAGTTCAGGTTCAGTTTACATGATTTGAGTTCATGTACAGATTTAGATATATGCATGACTAGTTCAGTTTCATACTCAGTTTATAAGTGTGCCATGTTCAGTTTAAAGCATGTTCAATTTATATGCTATACATGTTTCAGTTCCAGTTTATGCTTTTATATGCCATGCCATGTTGCCATGCTTAGATCAGTTTTCAAACAGCATGTTTTAAAAGCATAATCGCATCGTTGCATGTTTTTGTGAGGTAGATGGTTTCTTACTAAGCTTCTTAGCTTACAGATGCTACTTTTCTTATACTGCAGATACCGGTAAAAGAAAAGTGGACTAGCGGAGGCTGGAGGGCGATGCTATGATGATGTGTGTGTGCAAGGAGTTTGGAATAAAGATCCTTGGGATATATACGCTTTTATTTCAGTTTTAGTACTTAAAATACCTAGTTTTATGACTTAGTCTTGTTACTAGGTGTTACAGCTTAGTAAACTATGTCTTGTTTAGTTTATCATGTTTAGAATGTTAGTATTTACATGTTAGAGTGTTTTTCATGTATCTAGAACTTTTGTATGCGATTTTTGGCACGAATCAGTGTTGGAAATCAGAAATTCTGATTTCGTATCAGACTATCAGCACCTGGATCGGTCAGCAGACCGATCCAGTGCCATTCCTCCTCCTGGATCGGTCAGCCGACCGATCCAGATGGATACAGTAGCCTACTGTATCTCCCTGGATCGGTCAGCCGACCGATCCGTCCGCGAACAGAGAGTTCGGGACGAAACCAGCGGTCACTGATTGGTCAGCCGACCCAAAAGGAGGACCAGCTGGAAAACATTCCAGACATCCCAAGTGTGCTACTTGTGGGAAACATCATCCAGGAGTTTGCCGCAAGGGTACGCGAGGTTGTTTTGAATGTGGACAGGAAGGGCACATGGCTAAACAGTCTTCCTCAGCCTCAGCCGATACAGTATGGAGCTCAGCCAGCGCAACTACACCAGATGTATGCTGCCTTAGATGGTCCACAGATCAGTCAGGGCAGATTAGAAGCCCCCACAGCTATCCCAAATGCCAGGATTTTCTCACTGACCAGAGAGGACGTAGCAAATGCCTCGATAGTTGTCACAGGTCAGATCAGTATTTTACAGCATAATGCAACTGTCTTATTCGATACTGGGGCAACCCACTCTTATGTATCCAGGGCATTTGCCGAGAAATTAGCAACACCTCCAGAGGTACTCAATAGTCAGTTTCTGACAACACTACCCTCAGGAGACATTATGGCATCTACGCACTGGCTCAGAGCAGTGCCAGTCATTATAGCAGACAGGGAACTTTTTGGTGATCTGATAGTGCTAGAAATGATTGACTACGATGTCATTTTTGGAATGGATTTTCTGATCAGATACGGCGCTTCTATAGAGTGCCGTAAACAGAAGGTCATATTCCAACCTGAAGCAGGAGTACAGTTTGAGTTCATAGGAAAACCAAAGAGAAAAGCCAGGAAGTTTCTCTCAGTACTGAAAGCACAACAGCTAATGGATTCAGGATGCATGGGATTTGTAGCAAATGTAGTCAACACCAGCCAGGACAAGAACCCACAGCTATCAGAGGTCCGAGTCATTTGTGACTACCCAGCAGTCTTCCCTGAAGAGCTACCAGGCTTAGCACCAGACAGGGAGATTGAATTTGAGATAAAGCTCATTCCCGGCACAAATCCAATTTCCAAGGCACCATACCGCATGGCTCCAGCAGAACTGAAGGAACTTCAGGAGCAATTACAGGAGTTTCATACACCCTAGTCACTCACCATGGGGAGCACCGGTGTTGTTCGTGAAGAAGAAGGATGGAAGCATGCGTCTATGCATAGACTACCGTGCCTTGAACCAGGTCACAATTAAAAACAGGTACCCTCTCCCCAGAATAGATGACCTGTTTGACCAGCTAAAGGGAGCCACAGTGTTCTCTAAAATTGACCTCAGATCAGGATATCACCAGGTTAGAGTCAAGAAAGGTGATATACCTAAAACAGCTTTCAGGACCAGATACGGACATTATGAGTTCGTAGTCATGCCTTTCGGCGTGACAAATGCTCCAGCTACTTTCATGGACCTCATGAACAGAGTATTCAGAGAATACTTAGACAAGTTTGTCATCGTGTTCATCGATGACATTCTTATCTATTCAGGCACTCAGGAGGACCATGTAGAGCATCTGAAGACAGTTTTGCAGATCCTTCAGCAGAACCAGCTGTACGCCAAATTCACGAAATGTGAATTTTGGCTGGACCAGGTAGCCTTCCTAGGTCACATCATCTCCAAGGATGGTGTTATGGTAGATCCCAACAAGATAGAAGCAGTAAGTAACTGGAAGAGACCCAGGAACGCCAGTGAAATCAGAAGCTTTCTGGGATTAGCAGGCTACTACAGGAAATTCGTAGAGGACTTCTCCAGGATAGCCTCCCCACTGACAGCTCTCACCAGGAAGAACAAGAAATTTCAGTGGACAGAGGACTGCGAGAACAGCTTCAGCGAACTAAAACGGAGATTGACCAGTGCTCCTATTTTAGCTATACCAGAAAACACAGACAGCTTCGACATCTACAGTGACGCCTCTAAATTGGGATTAGGAGCAGTACTGATGCAGCAGGGCAAGGTGATCGCCTATGCCTCCAGACAACTCAAGGATTATGAGAGGAACTATCCTACTCACGACCTTGAGCTTGCAGCAGTGGTGTTCGCTCTCAAGATTTGGAGACATTATTTGTACGGAGCTCAGTGCAGGGTGTATACAGATCATCAAAGTCTTCTTTGATCAGAAGGATCTAAATATGCGACAGCGCAGATGGTTAGAGCTGGTCAAGGATTATGACATAGATATCCTCTACCATCCGGGGAAAGCTAATAAGGTAGCAGACGCACTCAGCAGGAAGTCTAGTGCTACCTTATTATCTTTAGCAGCTATGTCACCACCCCTAAGGAAGGAGATTACAGCTTTTAGTCTCGAGCTTATAGTCGGGCAGCTTTCCACTATGTCCTTAGCATCTACCTTGCTTGATGATATCCAGACAGCTCAGGAGCAGGATCCTGAAATCCAAAAAATCAAGCAAGGGTTAGCAGAATCAGAAAGTGGAGAGTTCAGAGTGTCCGCGAGTGGGGTAGTGTACTGTGGTGACAGACTTTGTGTTCCAGATCAGGAGGAACTATGAAAACAGATTCTAGACGAGGCTCACAAGACTCCCTATGCGATGCATCCTGGTTCCACCAACATGTATCAAGATCTAAAGAAACGATTTTGGTGGCTTGGGATGAAGCGAGATATCGCCAGATACGTCAGCATCTGTCTAACTTGTCAGAGGGTTAAGGCAGAACATCAGCGACCAGGAGGAGTTCTGCAGCCGATTCAGATTCCAGAATGGAAGTGGGAGGATATCTCTATGGACTTCATAGTGGGATTACCCAGAACCACGAATGGTTTTGATGCCATCTGGGTAATAGTCGACAGGTTGACTAAATCAGTCCACTTCTTAGCTATCAGAATATCCTATTCCATGGAGTAGCTAGCTCAGTTGTATCTCAAAGAGATTGTCAGGCTGCATGGAGTCCCACGAACCATTATATCAGACAGAGACAGCAGATTTACTTCACACTTCTGGAAGTGTGTACAGTTAGCTATGGGCACCCAGTTAAAATTCAGCACATCTTTCCATCCTCAGACAGATGGTCAGACGGAGCGAGTAAATCAGGTACTCGAAGATATGCTCCGGGCTTGTGCCCTAGATTTCAAGGGAAGTTGGTGCAAATATCTGAGTCTAGCAGAATTTTCGTACAACAACAGTTATCAGGCCACTATCGGCATGACACCTTATGAGGCGCTCTATGGGCGGAGGTGCAGATCACCAATCTGCTGGTATGAGAGTGGTGAACAGAAGGAACTAGAGCTTCAGACAGATCTAGTAGAAGATACCACAGCAGCCATACAGCAGATTCGCCAGAGGATAGAGACAGCACAGAGCCGTCAGAAGAGCTATGCTGATACACGACGCAGACCCCTATAGTTTTCAGTTGGGGGTACAGTTTTCCTCAAAGTAGCTCCCATGAAGGGAGTCATGCGTTTTGGGAAGAAGGGCAAGTTAGCTCCCAGATATGTGGGACCATACCTTATCACGAAGAGAGTGGCAAGGTAGCATATGAGTTAGAGCTACCTCAGGAGATGTCAGCTGTCCACAACGTATTTCATGTCTCCATGCTGAAGAAGCATATTCCAGACGCCACCCAGGTGATTGAGCCCCACTTGGTAAAGGTCCGTCATGATCTCAGCTATGACAGTCGGCCTATTCAGATAATAGACCGAGCAGTAAAGAAATTACGGAATAAGGAAGTACCATTAGTCAAAGTCAGCTGGCAAAATCACACAGCAGCAGAGGCGACTTGGGAGACAGAGGCCAGCATGAGACAGAAGTACCCAGAATTGTTTTAAGTTCGGGGACGAACTTTTTATAAGGTATGGGGGATTGTAAAGCCCGAAAAATTCCCGAATTTATTTTAGAAATATCCTATGATTTTTTCTAGATTTTTAGGATATTTTTACATAATTTTTGGAGTACCGGAAGTAGCAAAAACAAATAAGTCACAAAATAGCTTAGGCAGGAATCGAACCCGAGACCTATGGTTTAAGGGATAATGCTAGTAACCAGTTGAACCTAGCAGGGCCGTGCTGAAAGAGAAGGGAAACATTTATATTTATATTTATGTTGGGCTTAGTTACCCACTTAATATAAATATAAACTTAAGTTGGGGTTGGGTTATATTATTTTGGTTCGGCACTTTCTCTCCTCACCGAAGCCTCCCTCTCCCTCTCCCATTTCTTTCTCTCGGCGCAGCAAACAAAGCAAAGGAAACCTAGGGTTCCTTCCCTAGGATCGTGTGTTCACTTTCCGGCGACAACACCAGCACGAAGTCGGTTCTTCTCCGCGAGAGGAACGCGAGGACGTAGGTGGTTCGTCGAATGGAGCAGTTTTTCGGAAAACCTAGCGGATAGAATCGTAAGAAAACCTTACGATTGAGGTAAGAAATCCCTCACCTGCAGTATAATTGCTCTCGCTTGTTAGTTTTGGCGTTAGTTCAATAGTTTTACAATTTTCAGTTTTAGGGTGTGTTTTTAGTGCACACCAAGCACTCGGTAGAATGACCAGTTCAGAAGGATGCACCGGTAGGCATCCTAACAGCATGCAAAATGTATTAGAAACATTTTACTCAGTTTATTATCAGTTATTACAGCTATATGGATCAGATATCCATTGGGTGGGCTCCCACAGTAGCCCTAGGTTTAGATAACCTAGCTCTAGGTTCAGATAACCTAGAACAGCAAAGTAAAATAAAACAGTATTCAGTATTTTACTTTTATTCAGTTGGCACTATACTTGGATCAGATATCCATGGGCTGGACTCCCACAGTCGTCCCTAGGTTCAGATAACCTAGTAACCCTGATGGATTCGGAACTTGCAATCCCGGGTCTCGTAGGGATGCGCGCACAGTAAGTACAGTTGCCAGGGCCCAACAGCATGTTTAGTATTTTCATCTATTATATGTATGGTTTTCAAATTTGAAACTACTGATGAGAACACCAATTTAGATTTCAGTTCAGTTCAGGTTCAGTTTACATGATTTGAGTTCATGTACAGATTTAGATATATGCATGACTAGTTCAGTTTCATACTCAGTTTATAAGTGTGCCATGTTCAGTTTAAAGCATGTTCAATTTATATGCTATACATGTTTCAGTTCCAGTTTATGCTTTTATATGCCATGGCATGTTGCCATGCTTAGATCAGTTTTCAAACAGCATGTTTTAAAAGCATAATCACATCGTTGCATGTTTTTGTGAGGTAGATGGTTTCTTACTAAGCTTCTTAGCTTACAGATGCTACTTTTCTTATACTGCAGATACCGGTAAAAGAAAAGTGGACTAGCGGAGGCTGGAGGGCGATGCTATGATGATGTGTGTGTGCAAGGAGTTTGGAATAAAGATCCTTGGGATCTATACGCTTTTATTTCAGTTTTAGTACTTAAAATACCTAGTTTTATGACTTAGTCTTGTTACTAGGTGTTACAGCTTAGTAAACTATGTCTTGTTTAGTTTATCATGTTTAGAATGTTAGTATTTACATGTTAGAGTGTTTTTCATGTATCTAGAACTTTTGTATGCGATTTTTGGCACGAATCAGTGCTGGAAATCAGAAATTCTGATTTCGTATCAGACTATCAGCACCTGGATCGGTCAGCAGACCGATCCAGTGCCATTCCTCCTCCTGGATCGGTCAGCCGACCGATCCAGATGGATACAGTAGCCTACTGTATCTCCCTGGATCGGTCAGCCGACCGATCCGTCTGCGAACAGAGAGTTCGGGACGAAACCAGCGGTCACTGATCGGTCAGCCGACCGATCAGTGATGCCACTGATCGGTCTCCCGACCGATCAGTGAGCAGTTGGATCGGTCGGCAGACCGATCCAGCCAGTGTTCGCGTGGGCGCCAGTGGATCGTTCCACGGACCGATCCAAAGCTTCAGTTTCACCTCCCCAGCATAGCTATGAATATCTAGAGGGTAGTTGAATATGAAATCTCACTCTCACAGTGTTAACAGAGGCAATTACAGTAGCTTAGTAAAATTTTATTTTACCCAGTTTCCGCACAGTACAGCACAGTAGTTTCAGTAGTTAATGTAGCGATCCGGCTCACAGCTTAGTACCCAGGAGTTTGGTCGTTACAGAGTAGTATCAGAGAATCCTATATTCTAACACAAATCGGATTGTGCCTGCAGTCATGTAAGAGTACGTGGTGCTTGCTCGGCCTGTATTTGATCAGCTATATACCTTTCCTATCTCTCTTGACCTAAACCCCTCCTTCACTCGGCAAACCAATCTATCATAACTCATATTAGCTAATCTTCTATTAGAATGTATACTAAAAGCTTAGCTTTTATATAAACATTTATTTTGAAATGAGAATCACATTGGTCAAATGTCTGCATTTAGTTAAATGCAGCTGTCCATTTAATTTATGTTGTAGATAACATGGTATGTGGTGTCACACAGAAGATCATGTTATCAGTTCCTTATAAATTATAAATAGAAGCTCACAACCAAGAAGGATTGAGAC
Organism: Zingiber officinale; assembly: GCF_018446385.1. Classification (NCBI taxonomy): domain Eukaryota; kingdom Viridiplantae; phylum Streptophyta; class Magnoliopsida; order Zingiberales; family Zingiberaceae; genus Zingiber; species Zingiber officinale. The sequence continues at coordinate 46,872,080 of NC_056006.1, forward strand.
AAACCATTAGAATGGTTGTAGTGTAATTTTGTACTAATTTATCTTGACTATAAAATTATACTAGAATACTATGTGTGTATAGAGCAGGACCATTTGAGGTTGTTTCTTTTATACTGACTGCATAAAAGAACAACACCTCTATTATTATGGATGTGCGTACTCTTAATCCCGATATAATAACAAACACATATACTTAGTATTTATTTCTTTAATTTATCATAGGGTAATATTTATTTGTTAAATCAATAGGCCCAATAAGTTGGGAAATAATATTATTTATATGGTGTGTTGTTGATTATAGAAGGAAACTGTGTCCTATTTATTTGGATGATGATGTCTCCTTGAGGAGCTCATAAGGATTGTCATGTGAATCCTACAGGTGGACTTAGTTCCGACATGACAATGAAGTTGAGTGGTACTACTCTTAGAGCTATATGTTAATTAAGTAAGTTGTCAGTAACTCATTTAATTAATGGCCATTCGATATTTTAAACACGGGGAGATTAACACACTCATGATAAGAAGGAGCTCATAATGTAATATGGGATTGGTGCGGTAGTTCAATAATAACTCTTTAGTGGTATGAGTTATTATTGATGAACTTGAGTTGGGTGTTCAGGTTGAACACAAGAAGCTCAAGTTCATCAGGAGGCCAAAACCAATTCCTCCTCTAAGTCCTTGTTGTAGCCTCTATGTATAAAGTCTCGCATCCACCTAATTCATCCTTATGGCCGACCATATCCTTGCTTGGTGCCCAAGGGGTCGACCAAGATGGGTTTAAAAGTGGGTTTTTAATTTTTTTAAATCTTTCTTTTTGTAGCCATCTATAATGTTTTAAAAGAGAGATTTTAAATTTTAAAAACTTTCCTTTTTTGAAGCCATTCACATGGTTTTAGAAGAGAGTTTTAAATTTAAAAAAATCTTTCCTTTTGTAGCCATGTACAATGGTTTAAAAGAGAGATTTTATTTTTGTTAAAACTTTCCTTTTTTGTAATTATGATTTAAAAGAGAGGTTTTAATTTTAAAAATCTTTCCTTTTTGTAGCCATCTACAATGTTTAAAAGAGAGATTTTTAATTTTAAAATTTTTCTTTTGTAGCTATCCACAATAGGAAATTTAAAAGAGAGATTTTAATAGTTGTTAAAATCTTTCCTTTTTAGCCATTACCAAAATTATAAAAGAGGATAGATGGTGCCTTAGAAAAAATAATCATCTATACAATTTCTATTCCTCTTCTATTCTCCTTGTGGTCGGCCCCCTCATATTTTTATTCTCCCCTTGCTTTCTCACCTAAGGCCGGCGGCATCAAGAGGCTTCAACCATCTTGTGGCCGGCGGGTTGCAAGAAAGAAATAAGAACAAGAGGTGGTGTTCCTAGCTTTGGTCCCTTGGTGGCCGAAAGTCTTGGAAGAAAGAAGGACTTGGGTGGTTTTTGCATCTTGGTAGATCATCGCCCACACGACGTCCAAGAGGAGGAGAGGAATACAGTAGAAGATCAAGAGGTCTTTAAGCTACAAAGAAACGTATAACTAGTTAATTGTTTCCGCTGTGTACTAATTTATTTTTCCTTTGTATGGATCCTGAAGTACCAACACAAGAGGCTAGCGATCTTGTGCTTTGATTGAAGTCTCTGTAGTTTAATCTAGGGTTTACTGTAAGGAGTTTAAATATTCAATTTCTTTGAAAGGCTTTGCCTAGGAAGTGGTGGATGATCTCATACTCAAGAAGGCCGAGTGTCTCGTCAACGACCTGGAAACCAATCCTTGAAATAGATATTTAATCAACTTTTGTAATATGGTTTAACTTCTGATGAACACATGGGTTGAACTTGGATTAATAATGTTGATTAATTTCATTTGCAATCCAAGTTTAACTTCTGAAAAGCACATGGGTTGCTAGGAAAAGTTCTGTGCTTGTACAAATTTTTGTACATGGGAAACAAAATGGAATTCTGAGTAGCGCCAACATTTTCTTGATAAGTAAGAAATTAAATTATGAGATCTAATTAAAGAATTACTTATAGTGGATTTAAAACCTTCTGAACCAAATATAGATCCGTGGCTTCGCTTGGACTCAGCTTCCGATTCTATCTCAGACTTGGATTCAGTCTCGACAACATGGCTTCTATAGGTAGAGCAAGGAAGCTTGCTTGAGTTTGTTCTTCTTCATCCGATAACTTGGACCACGTTGCCATCAATGCCTTCCTTCTTCCTTGATTCTAGTTTGGACATTCAGGCTTATAGTGTCCCTTCTTGTTACAACCGTAGCAGGTAACTTTGGACTTAGCTTTCATGTTCAATTGAGTCACCTTCTTGATCTCTTGTTTGGCGAAGCCCTTCTTCTTCTTATATAGTTTTGTATCAATTTCACGAGCTCGGTGGTTATTTCATTGTCGTCTTCTAAGTTCAATTCATCTTTAGACTCAGGTTCGGCTAGGCTCTTATTTCTAGACTCTTTTCCGACCGGAAGTACGTTAGTCTGTTCCTGCAATTTAAATTCTAAAAATAACTTGTCTAGTCTAATTAAAGAAGGTCTTTAGATACTTTGTAAGCATCTACCATCGATGCCCAGAAGGTATTCCTTGGAAAAGCATTAAGTGCTTACCTGATAACATCATGATTCTCCATTTTTTTGTCAAATCACATGGAGGCCGTTCAGAAGATGTTAGATGCAAGCATGAAACTAGTTCACTAACTCACCTTCTTATATTTTAATGTTATATAAATTATTTAATATTAAATCACATTTACTTACTTTTGCATCAGAGGTGCCCTAGTGTAGTTCGATCAATTTCTCCCATAACTCCTTGGCGCTCTTGAAGGGGTCAACCTGGTTCAACTCTTCTTTGATTAGGCCACATTAAAGGGTACATGTCACTTTTACATTCATCTCGATCTTCCTCTTTGTTTGTGAATCTCATTTGTTGTAGGGGATGAGTACTCTATTTTCGGTGGGAAATGTGAATTCGGTTTGAATTATGATCCATATTTCCACTTAAGTCTTGAGATGGTACTCCATCCGGCTCTTCTAGTAGCGTTAATCTTTCTCGGAGAAGAGTGGTGGACGTGCGGTGCTATAGCCTTCTTAGTAATTCATTTAAGAAACAAATCTTGCACATAATAAAATACGAAAACTTGTCCTAAGACTTAGTCTTGGATTAGTAGTGTGGTATAAAAAGAGATATTAAAACTCAAGTGGTGTTTGCACCAATTTCAAGGAAAAATAATAAATAATAATAAAAAATATTATGATAAATTTTATCAAAAGGGTTATTTTACCAATTCTGACTAATGATGAAAAAAAATAAAGAGGGTAAAATAGAGATTTTTTCAATGGAAAAAAAATTAGAGGGAAAAAATTGAAAGGCCTCGCTCTGATATCTAATAAAAATGATATATAATTTTTCTTTCAAAAAGGAACCCCCTACTCGATTGGTGGTTTCACCAATTCCGAGTGACCTCGCTCTGATACCAATTATAGGATCGAGATGTGCTACAGGGGAGTGAATAAAACTCGTGGTTTTTTCATATTTTTAGGAAAACACAGAATGCACAGCGAAAATAAAGAAACACAATCACAAATACAAGTAATTTTACTTGGTTCGGAGCCTTTGATGACTCCTACTCCAAGGCCCACGATCATTGATCGCTTTCTTTAGATAATCGCTAACAGATCCAATAATATTACAATTTAAAGTACAATTTCTATATAAAAAATTTAGTTATCAACAATAAAAGAATAAGAAGATGTTTGTTGATTGTCAGAGCAGCGGTTGGGTGTTTGTTGAATCGTTCTGGAGCAGCGCGCAGGAGTAGAAGTTGTTCTGAATAATCTGTTGTTCTCAAAGCTACTAGTCAAACCCCTCTTATAGCCAAGTTGGATGTGATACAGATCCACTAATCTCGGGATCAGTGTTTGACTCGACACTGATCGGTCGATCGATCCAGCTATTCGGTCGACCAAACCTTCTAAATCTGCCTAGCTTCCCATCCAGATGCTACTGCTTCAGATAAAGTCTTCATTTAATCGACTGATCCTGTCATTCGATCGACCGAACCCTCGATGCTCTTCATCTTCTCTGGTCTAATCAACCTAGTCTAAAGTTTATCCACAGTTCGATCAACTGAACCTTCCTGTTTGATCGACCGATCCCTTAGCCTACACTTCATCACAAGATGAAATATGATCTTCTAGCATACTAGTTTGATTGACCAATCTAGACGTTTAGTTGACCAAACAAGGCAAAATCTAAACTTGCACAATTGTTTGTTTTTTGTAAAACAGAGATAGGATAATAGGCAAGCAATATATAAAAACTAACTTTGATTGCCTCCGGACTGTCCGATCATGACTTTGAGTTTTGCTAAAACTCTAGGTTAGACCGATGCCTACTGTTCCCTCTTCGGGGAAAGCATCCTCACCTACTCCTCTCAAGAGAAATAACCTTTTGCTAGATTGGTCCTCTAGACCGTCTGGACTTTTGCTCCGTGTCTGAGACTTTAGGACTTCATGCTGAATGCTCGATCCATGACCCGTCCAGTCTTTCACCTGGTGTCCATAATCCTCAAGATTTTCCCCTAAAATCTTTGACTCTAGGATTTCGCCCAAAGTCCTTGACCAACCAAGACTTCGCCTAGTCCCCCAGACTAGGACTTTGTTGCCTAACCACAGCTAGGACTTTCCACATGCCTAACTACAGCTAGGACTTTCCTTTTCCTAAGATCACTTAGAATTTTCCTGCACACTTAGTTTAACTTGTTAGTCAATAAGACAGCTTAACTTTGAACCCCTTTGCCATTATCAAAACACATGTTTTGATGCTCTGTATTGATTATAGGAAGTTAAACTCTGAAAATAATCAAGAACAAATACCCTTGGACAAGGATAGATGATTTGTTTGATCAACACAAGGACACATACATATACTCTAAGATTGCATTTTGATTTGGCTATCATCAGCTTAGTGTAAAAGTTAAATATGACGTTCTGCATATGGTACGAACATTACGACTTCTTGGTGATGTCGTTTGGGCTTACCAATTCTCTAGCCACTTTAATGGATTTGATAAACCTGGTGTACTTGGTGTATTTGGATTGATATGTTATCATTCATAGAGGACATCTTGATATATTCAAGATTGAAGGAGAAGTATATGGAAGACGTTACGAAAGGAGCGATGATATGTGAAGTTCAGTAAATACACATTTTAGTTATCCTCCATGGGACTTCTTGGACATATGGTTTCTTGCAAAGATATTTTCATGTATCCTCAAAATATTAGAAGCTATTATCAACTGGGAAGTTAGGACACTTACTCATGTCTATGGTTGTTTAGTCACCTTTTGGTCGCATGCAACAAGTATGAGTTGGTAAACAACACCTCATATTCTGAAATGGCGAATGATATTCTAGATTACTGACAGATTTTTACACAATAAAGAGGAGACTCTCCATTTTTGAGGAAGATTGCATGTTCTCAAGACACGCCCAAGTAAAGAAGACCTACTCCCGAAAGTGAATCGATCACGATCTTATAGTTTATTCAGGAAGTAAGCGTATGTATCAAGACCTATGATTCTCTTCTAGGTGGAATAGTGTGTAGAAGAACATTAAGGACCACGTATCTTGACACTTGGTGCATCAATATGGGAAGATAGAATACTAGAGTGACACGGTAGAAGCGTAGTGGGCCCATAACCCACAAAAAGCATTAGAGACAAGAAGACTTACTGTAGAAGATTTTTGGTACTTGAGTAGAAAACGAGAACATAGTACAATGGACTTTGGAGGGTGTATGATAAAATTTGGGTGATCATTGATCAATTAATCAAGTGCATCCATTTCCTACTGACTCAGTAAACGCACTCATTAAATCACTTGACAGAGTTTCCAATGAGTCATGTGTACATAACTTCATTTTTGTGCAGAAATTTATTTTGGTACAACATTTTAGACAGATACATAGACGGATGTAGTGCACCATTCACACATTGGAGGATCCAATCTGAGCTTGCGCAAAAGTCTTGGAGGTAGCCAGGAAGACCATGTATACATAGTGGATTTTACCCACAATAGTTAGCTAGACGATAATATGGGTGTAGCGAAAGCATGTGAGCTCATAACTCATAGAACAATGATTATCTATTTTAGTAGTGGATCAAGTAGTGTATATGGTATCCGAGATTAATATAGACTTTTTGGAATACTAGAATGGACTAGTATAGAGGGATACTACTTAATTGTTACCTTAAATGAGGATACCTTAGTATTACAATTGGATAATAAATTTGGGGACCAAATTTATTATTAGTGAGGGAGAATATAATATTCCTAATATAATTAAATATATATATTTAATATCTAAGGAGAATACTAAAATGGTTAAAATTTAATGGAATTTATAGATGAAAATATGGATAAAATAAATAATAATAAATAAAGAAATAAATATGAAAGAGTATTTGTGAATTTTAGAAATTTACTGAGATATGAGTTGAGCAAATTGAATCCATTATAACTTAGTTAATTAATGTGTTAATTAATAAGTTAGCTAATATGATGAGTTGACTTAACAATAGGATGATTTAAATTGTTAAGTTGAAGATGAAGTAATCAATAAATTTATCAATTAAATCATAGGTCCACTAATTGATTGATAGATCCTTAATCAATCAAAATGGTTACAATACGATTTAAAGACTTAGATGATTACTAAAGGGGAGAAACAAATGATTAATCTACATAGACTATTTATGGTTATTAGACTTATTCTAGTACTTAGTTTTGCTTCGTATACTATATTTGTAGGATTCAAGCTCGATGAACACCTTTGACTTGAAGCTAGTTATGATACTCTACAGTTGAAGTGGGTAGTTCCTTTTTTGACTTCTATAGTATCTTTGACCTTAGTGCATGATTTTATTATTTACATTTATCGTATGATAGTTATTTTTACCCTAATATCTATTCTATATCATTTCTTGAGCTTGATCTTTTATTGCTTGAACTTATATTTTGATTTACTTGATATCTATGCAGTCTCCATTATTTCCATGCATGTATTGTTTGAGTAATACAGTAGTATAGTTACAGATTTATGCTTGGACATTTACACCACTATACACTTAGACTTGTAACCATATGTTAGTGATACTATAGTATAGTTGTATACTTATATGAGTATATATATGTTAGCAAGACTATACTTGCTTATACGAGATAGATAACTTACCCTAGTAGAGTTATAAGAGTATCTCACTAGGTTATTTTCTTTAGACTGACATCTAGGACTACTTGATTTGGATTCTATTGTTTTATTATATGGATAAGGATACCATGAAATTAGTTGAGTTATCATGACTAGATGACTAGTATTCTCATGATAAGAATTGATTATCTAGTATTTTACGGACATAAGTGTTTGTTTTCTACCTATACATTAGTAAGAGTATACCATTGTGTAGGATAGCAATTATCCTATTAAACTTTTATTTGTTATGATGATACATTAGTAAGATCATACTATAGTATTGGATAATACTATACTGTAGGATATCGAGTATCCTACAGGACCTTTATTTGTTATATTAGCTCAAGTCTATACACTAGTAAGATTATACCGTAGTGTAGAATATTGAGTATCTTACTAGATATTTGGTTATTATTTAGGGTCATGCCTATACATTAGTGAGGTTAGACCATAGGGTAGCTTGAAGAGCATTATCCTTAGATAGATTGTTACTACATATTTTGTTATTATGGCTTAGTATATGTATATACCCTGTCTACCCACAGGACCATCTGTAGTAAAATGTTCTCCTATAGTGACTACCCATGAACCATCCGTGGTAGAGCATTCTTCCGCAATCAGTGACTCATGAGCTAGATAGCTACCTTATCCTGTCCACCCACATGACCATCTATGATAGATCGTTCTCCCGCGGATAATGACTATTTATATATCCTGACTGCCCACAAGACACATTCATGATAACATATTATTGCGCTAGTCAGAACTTGTTATGTCACACCCTGAGGGTATACTTGTCCGTCAAACTAGATTGTACCCTCTAGTGACAATATAGAAGGAAATAACTGATATCTGATCAATAAAAGCCAACTCAAACACTAATGCAATATAAAATCACGATTCATAATAACTGATGTGTATATGTATGCATGTACATGTGAACATACTAATTTATACAATTTAATAGTTATACCATTTTAACAAGATGAGGAAAACAAAACATAAACAGTAGCAGAGAAATAGAAGAATAAACAACTCGAATAGAAATCCGAACTTCAATGGGACTGGAAGCTAGGACATATGAGTGACACAACTCATCCTTTATCTACTAACCTGAAAGTCAAAGGAAAAGTAAGGGGTAGTGAGTACAACAACTCAGTGGGAATAAGAAAATAGTGCATGATACTATATATATAAGGAGATCGATAGACATAGTCTCAGGTAATAATACTTACTATAAAAGTAAGAGTACTGACATAAAATTATCTACTAAACAAACCATAACCAACAATGTAACCCTTCACTAACCTGCTCCACCAGGTATAGCCAATAAATCGGGAGTACTTATAGTACATCCAAAAACCATTTAGATAAAACAACCATATAACAAGTGCATAACAAACATATATGAAGTTCTGACTGCATGCGACAACATGGTACCACGAATGGGTCTCGTGGGCAGTCAAGGTATCCACTATCTGCAGGCGACAATACACGCTACTACCATCAGGTCCAATGGGTAGATAGGACAAGGTAGCTATCTAGCTCCTTAGTTACTGACTGCGGACGACAATACACTCTGCCACCAATTGGTCCAGTGGATAGTTAGAGCATATAAATGTCACTATCTGCGGCTGCCAATACACGCTACCACTACCTAGTCTAGTGGATAGATAGGATGTGTAGCTATCTAGCTACGGACTACGGGCAACAATACACCCTATCACTATTTGGTTTAGTGGGTAGTATAGAGATAAATGTATACACACTTTAATAACCAAACCAGCTGAAATAATCAGCTGTAAAGGTAAAGCTCTACAAGCTATACTATGATATCGCAAACATAATGACACAAGTATAAATAGCAATAAATGGCATGGATAGCAATGAGACTGTATGGATATCAAATAGATTAAATGTAAGGACAAGCAATAAAGTATCAAATCAAGAAGCAAATAGAGTGGAGTCAATGTAAGTAGTAACTGTTGTCTAATCAATAAATGAAAATAAATAATCATGCACTAAGATGAAAAAATCTAAATAAGATAAGTAGGAACTACCGACCTCAATTGTAAATCGTCCTAACTGTCTTCAAGTCCAAAGTCCGCCTCAAGCTTAAATCCTACAAGTATATGATATGAAGTCAATCTAAGGATCTATAAATCATTTAATCAACCTATTAATTCCATCACCATGAATGCTCATTTAATTAATCCATCAACTTTACTTAATTCACATTTAATTGATTAATTAATTAAACCTATTTAGCAATGGGATTCAATTTAACCTGACTCTCAACATGTTTTAAATCAATGTTAGTTAAGCATCCAATTAATTAAGTAATAGTCATAATTAATTGATTATTATTCTTAATTTTAATCAATTAACTTTCAACTAATCAAACATTAATCAATTAAATAATCATAATTAAATTATCCTTACTGTTACGATGTTTCCGATGGTCGACGATGGCATATGTGACAACGACATTGATAGAAGGGTGGACCGGCAGTGCTCACAATACCCATCTTCTTCTTCTTTGGCAGTACTGTCACGCCCCAGAGGAGTCCCTGTCCGAAGAAATTTCGGCAGCATCTCCCCTGTACGGCGGACAATCTGAAACTTTCTACATATCCATATACCTCAGCCACATGCGGCTGGAATAATAACAGTAAAAAAACAATCACCCATGCAATTTAATAGTAGACAAACAGAGCAGTAATAAGATGACTCGAAAACAACCCTACTCCACTACACCCATAAAGCTCAAATCCGATTTTTCATACTCCACTACACTCATAAAACACAAATCCGACAAACTCACCTCTTCTGCCATCCAGGCAGGTATGTAGTAAAACATATCAAATAAAAATCCATCGACAAATACAATCCATACATTATCCAAGTATCAAAATAAACCAATTCTAAACATAGTCAAATAAGAAGAAAAACTAAAAGGGCAATAAATCCTCGTGGTCTGCAGCGGACCAGCAACTGGAACTCTCTCCTGACACCATCAACCTGAAAAATAACAACAATGGAGGCGGGGTGAGTCCAACACTCAGCAGGTACAACTGATATGCAAAGTAGGGAAATAACATCTAGCACTAATCCTGCGTACAGTCTCCTGATATAAAAGGATGAAATGCAACTGAAGTAAATAGGAGAAACACTGTACTAACCACGACCTGGGTATAAGGACAAATAGTCCGAGTGGCATAGAAATCCTGTATGCATGTCAAACATAGGCGTCCAAATAATATACAGCATATAAATGCAGCAAACACAAAAACAAGCAATAAATGCATCATGCATATGATGCCAACGATGCGTCCTGGTCACCCCTGACGCCAGTCGATCATCTCACACACAATAGTGAGGTCGAGTGGGTAGGGCTGTGACAACTGTGCACTCTGTCGTCACTGCTCCTAATGAGTGACCGAGTGGACGGGATGCTGTCGGAGTACACATATCCTCCTACCCCAAATCATAAATGGGGGAGCGCAATGCTCTCAACTCCCGGTACACAATGACGGGGAGGAATCCCTGCCGGCTAACACGTTGCATCACGCTACCCATGAGCGGACCAACGGAGCCAAACAAAGTCCCTGCTGCAACACACACTGCCTGAATCGACCACTAACCCATGAGTGGTGGAGTGTGCAGATCCATGTAACTGGCGATGTGCTCAACAATAATGGAGCGGACTATCGTACAGCATGCAATCATGCAAATGGTGCATGACACTAACCACAAAATATCCTGAGCTAATCCATATATATATAAAAGTGTACCATAGGTCAACGAATCAAATCAAAGGTACACTGAAGGTATAAAACCTATGTCCTGAACATGGTGAAGCATGGTGTATCACTACCCCTATAAGCATGTATAAGCAGGTAAGGAATACATGAGATGCAAAACAAGCAATCAACTAATCATGTAACGGGTATCGGGTAGTGATTAACTGAAACAAATAAGAGAACATAATTATTGCTACTTGTTAAATTCACTACTATGCATATCAAAGACATAAAGTCAAAAGTACCCGCCTCCGATAAAATGATCCAAATCTGACTCCGAGATACTCGTCTTGCGTCAAAGTCCTGTGGTATCAAACATAATATCTAGTTTAGCTCATTCCATCATACAACAATTAGCTAAACTAAATTCTAATCCAATTAAGAAGTCCTAAATTAAATCCAACTAATTAATCCAACGTAATTAACGAACCCTAATCAACACATAATCTTCTACTACAAAACATATCAAATTCCTACCCCTTACCTAAATTCACAACCGTGATTGCTGCTGGATCAAAGCCTGCTGAATAGGGTTGCTATCAGAAATCTACAAACCACAGCAAACCCTACTGAAAATCTTCCTTTCCCCACTGTCAGATTAAGATGTGTACATCATCAATCAAAAATCCTAATATAGAACACAATTCCTTACCTCCCAGATCACAATTAGGACACTAAGTCGGGAATTAGGGCATGAGAGGACGCCGGCGTTGCTGGAGGGTGCCTGCTGATCGGCGGTGGTAGTAGGCCGTGGCAAGGGGAAAACAGCTAGGGCACAGGGAGGACAACACCACCAAGGCCAACAGAGACACAATGGAGGAGAGTCGGCAGAGGATGGCTCGGCCGGTGGTGGCGCGACAGCAACTCACCGAGAAGTCGGGATCGACGTCGGCGCACAAGGAAGAGCGGCACTAGAGTAGAGACGATAAGGCGTTGCTCCGGTCCAGAGAGGGCAGGGGCGTTGGCAGGGCTCATTGGCGGCCGGCGGCACTTCCGTGCGGTTGCGGCGCGCTGCAGATCTAGGGCACGGGTGAGGACCGGCGCGATGAGGCGGAAAAAGAAGAGTATGCCAGAAACCCTCGGCCACACTTAAATCGCGAGGAGAAGGGAAACTGCCCCGGCGCCGGTTAGGGCTCGGGAGGAGAAAGCGCGCGGGGGAAAAGAGAATGAACGACGAAAAAGAATGAAGCAAAAGGGAAAATAAATAAAGGAAAGGAATTAAGAAATTTAACTTTTCCTCATTTAAATGGGGTAGCCGAAACAGGCTTTTCCCGGCCCGTTTTTATCCCCGTTAACTCATTCGTACGAGCTCCGAAAAATTCCCGAAAAATATCCAAAAATTCCGAAAAATTCCCTTATTAATATTCGCCTATTTTCGATATTTTACATTCTCCCCCACTAATAAAAATTTGGTCCCCAAATTTCGTTATCTACCATCAGCAAGTACTAACAACAGATATAGAGTATAAATGTTGAACGATAAATAAATCACATACCTCAAGTTAAAAGATGGGGATATCGAGCTCGGATAGTATCCTCGAGCTCTCAAGTAGCCTCCTCATACGAATGATGATGCCATCCAACTTTAACCATCCGGATAGTCTTGTTCCGCAACTGACGCTCTTTCCGGTCCAGAATCCGTACCGGAATCTCCTCATAAGTGACGTCAGGCTGAACTGGAACTGAGACATCTGTCAGCACATGCGTCGGGTCATGTACGTATCTCCTCAGCATCGATACGTGGAATACATCGTGAACGTCTGATAGGGACGGTGGTAGTGTCAGTCGGTAAGCTACCGCTCCGATCCTCTCCAAGATCTCGAAAGGGCCAATGTACCGCGGAGCTAGCTTACCTCTGAGGCCAAATCTCTTCACCCCTTTCGTGGGTGAAACTCGCAGAAATACATGGTCGCCAATAGAGAACTCTAGTGGTCTGCATCTCCGATCAGCATAACTCTTCTGGCGGTCCTGCGCCTCTGACATCCTCCGTCTGATAGTACGGACCAACTCTGCATCCTGCTGAGCTCTATGAGGTCCCAACATCTGGGCCTCTCCAACCTCATCCCAGAGGACGGGTGTCCGACAAGGTCTACCATACAACGCCTCAAACGGTGCCATCTGGATAGCCGAATGAAAGCTGTTGTTGTAAGTAAACTCTATTAACGGTAGATGGTCCTCCCAACTGCCTCCGAAATCCATAACACATTACCTCAGCAGGTCCTCTAAAGTCTGAATGGTCCGCTCTAACTGTCCATCTGTTTGTGGATGGAAGGCTATAATGGATCTGCCAATCGATCTGAGCTGTGTGCCCAAGGCCTGCTGCAAACTCTACCAGAAACGAGACGTGAATCGTGGATCTCTATCTGAAATGATACTCAACGGAACACCATGTAGTCTGATAATCTGCCGACAATACAAATCTTCCAATCGATCCAGGAGATCAGTCCTCCGAATCGCTAAAAAGTGCGCAGATTTGGTTAATCGATCAACGATTACCCAAATCGCGTCATGACCTCGTCGTTTCCTCGGCAAACCCACCACAAAGTCCATGGTAATGTGATCCCACTTCCACTCAGGAATAGGAATCCACTGAAGTAATCCTGCAGGTCTCTGGTGCTCAGCCTTCACCTGCTGATAAACAAGACATCTAGCTACGAAATCCGCGATGTCTTTCTTCATGTCGTTCCACCAGTAGGAACGCCTCAAGTCTCGATACATACGGGTCCCGCCTGGATGGATCGCAAATCGAGAACGATGAGCCTCCTGAAGTAGCTCCTGTAAGACCAGATGAGACTGAGGTACGCATAATCTGCCTCGGAAATATATAACACCCTCATCGTCTCGTGTGAACTCGGTCTGCTGCCCGGAAGCTATCTGACTACCAATGAACTGAAAATGCTGATCACCAACCTGGGCCTCTCGGATCCTCATCCTGATCGACGACTGAGCAACCATGGTAACCAGAATACCCTGCTCTGTCGGTCCCTGCTCCTCAAGGTCTAACTCGGAGAAACCCTGAACCAAGTCTGTAACTAAAACTCAGTGGCAAGCCAAAGTCCTTCTGGACTTCCTGCTGAGTGCATCTACAACCACATTAGCTTTCCCCGGGTGGTAGCTAATGGTACAATCGTAGTCCTTCAGGAACTCCATCCATCTCCTCTGTCGGAAATTAAGCTCCTTCTAAGTGAAAATATATTTGAGACTCTTATGATCAGTGAGAATCTCAAATGTAATGTCGTACAGATGATGACGCCAAATCTTCAAAGCATATATGATGGCGGCTAACTCCAGGTCATGAACTGGGTAGTTCTTCTCATGCTCCTTCAGCTGACGAGAAGCATAAGAGACTACTCTGCCGTGCTGCATCAAAACAGAACCCAAACCCTGTAGAGAAGTGTCGGTGTAGAGTACAAATCCGTCCTCTCCAGAAGGTAAAACCAAAACTGGAGCCGACACTAATCTCTACTTTAGCTCCTGAAAGCTGGTCTCGCAATCCTCGGACCACATGAACTTCACGCCTTTCCTGTTAAGGCGTGTCAGCGGTATAGCAATACGCGAGAAACGCTCGACAAACGTCGGTAATATCCGGCCAATCCCAGAAAACTATGGATCTCTTGAACTGACTTCGGCTGCTCCCAACCGGTGATAGCCTCGATCTTCTGAGGATCAACTGAAATACCTCTGCTAGAAGCCACATGTCCCAGAAAACCGACTGAGGATAACCAGAATGCACACTTGCTGAACTTCGCGTATAGCTGATGTCGTCTAAGAGTCTCCAAGACTATACGAAGATGTTGTGCATGCTCCTCCTCGGAATGCGAGTAGACCAATATGTCATCAATGAAAACGATAACAAACTGATCCAGATACTCCAGAAAAATGTGGTTCATCAAGTCCATAAACACCGCTGAAGCATTGGTAAGCCCAAATGGCATTACCAAAAACTCATAATGACCGTATCTCGTACGGAAAGCTGTCTTCTGGATATCTGAGTCCCTGACCCTCAACTGATGATATCCGGATCGCAGATCAATCTTAGAATACACTGATGTACCTCTTAGCTGATCAAACAAATCCTCGATCCGTGGTAAAGAATATTTATTTCTAACGGTAACTGGATTCAGCTGTCTATAGTCAATACATAGCCTCATAGTGCCGTCCTTTTTCTTGACAAATAATACCGGTGAACCCCATGGAGAAACACTAGGGCGAATAAATCCCCTGTCTAAAAGCTCCTGGAGTTGAACCTTATGCTCGTTCAACTCTTTTGGTGTCATACCATACGGAGCTTTCGATGTCGGCGCGGTTCCCAGAATCAGCTCAATAGCGAACTCCACTGGCCTTCTGGGAGGCAAACCAGGTAGCTCTTCAGGAAATACATCCAAGTACTCACAGACCACAGGAACGTCGGAGAGCTGCGAATTACTGCTGTCTTCAGTACTAATCAGCGATAATAGGAAACCGTGACAGCTATGAGACAACAGCTTCTGCGCCTGGATCGCCGAAATAATCGAGATGCCGTCGTCTTTGATGTCAGTGAAACCCCATGAGGGTTGGTTCGGAGGCCGGAAGGTGACCATCCTCGTCTGGCAATCAACAGTAGCATGATATACTGACAACCAATCCATGCCAAGAATGATATCAAACTCGACCATCTCCAATACTAGAAGATCTACCATAAGTATCATGTTGCCAAAGTCTAACGGGCAACCTCTGACCTCCTGGGAGACGTCTAAAGTATCACCGGATGGTAGGGAGATGGTCAATCACTGCAGTCTAAAAGTAGGTAATCTACCAATCTCCCGCATAAAGGTACGGGATATAAAAGAGTGTAAGCTACCAGTATCAATCAATATATCAGCGGAAAATGCATAAATGGAAATCGTACCACGGAAAATGGATCCTCGGCTCACTGCGCATCCTCTCTGGTAATCGCATGAACACGTCCAGTCTCCGGCGGAGGAGGAGGTGGTAACGCTGCCAGCGGCTGCTGGTGCTGGATAATGTGCCAGAGAAGACTGAGAGGACGGTGACTGATACTGTGTCGATGACTGGGACTGAGTTTGGTACTGGCCTAGAGGCTGAGGCTGCATCTGATACTGCCCCTGCGTCGGATAATAAGGTCCTGGAACAGAACTCTAGGGTGCTATGGAAGCACTGGATTACTCCTGTCCAAGCATGCCAAATGCCGCTGCTACAGGTGAAGTTATCCCCTGCTGACGATGTGAAGATTGGGCTTTCTGCCCTCCTCGATATGCCCCCGTCTGACTAGACTGTCCCGTCTGACCTGACCCTCCGGAAGTCGTGTGTTGAGCCTTCAGCTGACAATCTTGGCTCTGGTGCCCAGGCAGTTTGCAATAAAAGCAAACTGGTTGTCCCAGAAAGCAAGCTGGGGTAAGATAATCTCTGGACCCACATCGAAAACAGTGAGTATCGCTGGAAGGTGGTTTCCGGTTTTGCTGAGAAAATTGGGAACGTCCTGAAGAAGACAGCCCTGACTTCTGAGGCCTACGAGATACCCTAGAAGTACCCTGACCTGACCGACTGCGACTACTCTGCTGCTGTCCTGTCGCCGGTGTCTGCTGGATCTGTCCGGATGCCTGACCCGTATGCTTCCTCTTCCTGTCCAGAAATGCTCTCTGCTGAGCTAACTCTATTATCAAAGCTCGATTCAGTGCATCTGAGTAAGATACGATCCCTAAACCGGCAAGCCTTACTTGCAGATAACCATCTAGTCCCTGTATAAACTGCATCATGCGAGATCTGTCCTCCGCAACTAACTTTGGACAAAACTTAGCCAACCGGTTGAATTCAGTATTATAATCTGTCACCGTGCGATTGTTCTGACGCAGACTCATGAAATCCTTCCGGCGAGCCATCTGATATGATAGTGGAAAAAAACGGCTTTCAAAAGCCTCTCTGAACCTGGCCCAAGTAAAGTTCCGCTCGCCGATGATAGAACATTGTGTAATCCACCAGGCGTTAGCCTCATCCCGTAAATGGAAAGCAGCCAGCTCTGCTTTCTCCCACTCGGAGCAAGCCATATAGAAGAAGGTCTGCTCCATAGTCTCTATCCATAACAGGGCCATACTCGGATCAAGGTCTCCTCGGAAGAGTGTGAATTGAGTCTCCATCGACTCAGCCAATGCTGGAATCCTAGCTCGTGCTGCGACAATATCAGGGAGCTATGTCGGGACGGCTGCAGGAACTGGTGCTACAGGTGGTACCGCATAATAAATCGGAGGAGGTACTCCTAGTGCTGCTGAATAAACTGGAGCATAAGTCGTCGGTGGTACTGTAGGGTGAACATAGGTGGCCGTGACTGGAGGTACAGTAGGTACTGATACCGGAGGTGGAGCAGCTGCTGCTACTATAGGCACTGGGGGCGCAGGTGCCACTGGTGTCGGGTACACTGTAGGTCCAGGTGGCGGTGGTGCCGAGTACGCCGTAGGCTGGGCTGGAGCCGGTGTCGGGTATGCTAATGGTACCCCCTGGTGGTACCGGGAATACGGTAGGGATAGGTACACTCGGCACAGCCGAGGTAGGTACCTCTATAGGAGCCATCGGGGTCTGAGATCCCGACGCGCCCGCAATATGCTGTGTCTGTCCCTAATTGACAGGCTCATCAACAGTAGGCATCTCTGACATATCTAGAGATCCCGTGATCCTCGTACGTGGTCGTCCAGCACCACGTCTCGCCGCAATATGCATAGAACTCCTCATATCTGTTAAGTTATATTACAGATATTACTACCAATATAACAATCATAAAATAAACATCATACCTATTTGCTGTCTGGAGATGTTCCGTCGCTGTCCAGACCCCAATTTGACCTCAAAATTCCGAACGAGAAAATCGCCGGAAATCCATATAAATCTGAAACAAAAGTCTGAAACATAACCATAACAAAAATTTGTGCAAACCGAAATAGATATCCAAATATCCAGAACACCAAAAGCAGGTATCATAACCCGCTCTGATACCAAAAAAATTGGTATCAGATAAATCTCGAAAATCCAACACACAGAAATCAAACAAGTATCGCCAACCTGGCGCTTTGATACTAAGTAAATTGATATCAGGTTATTCCAAATAGCCAAAATACGAAAACAAAGATCATAAAATTGGGCTCTGATACCAAATAAATTGTCACGCCCCGGAGGAGTCCCTGTCTAAAGAAATTTCGGCAGCATCTCCCCTGTACGACGGATAATCTGAAACTTTCCACATATACATATATCTCAGCCACATGCGGCTGGAATAATAACAGTAAATAAACAATCACCCATGCAATTTAATAGTAGACAAACAAAACAGTAATAAGATGACTCGAAAACAACCCTACTCCACTACACCCATAAAGCTAAAATCTGATTTTTTCTACTCCACTACACTCATAAAACACAAATCCGACAAACTCACCTCTTCTGTCGTCCAGGCAGGTATGTAGTAAAACATATCGAATAAAAATCCATCGACAAATACAATCCATACATTATCCAAGTATCAAAATAAACCAATTCTAAACATAGTCAAATAAGAAGAAAAACTAAAAGGGCAATAAATCCTCGTGGTCTGCAGCGGACCAGCAACTGGAACTCTCTCCTGACACCATCAACCTGAAAAATAACAACAATGGAGGCGGGGTGAGTCCAACACTCAGCAGGTACAACTGATATGCAAAGTAGGGAAATAACATCTAGCACTAATCCTGCGTACAGTCTCCTGATATAAAAGGATGAAATACAACTGAAGTAAACAGGAGAAACACTGTACTAACCAGGACCTGGATATAAGGACAAATAGTCTGAGTGGCATAGAAATCCTGTATGCGTGTCAAACATAGGCGTCCAAACAATATACAGTGTATAAATGCAGCAAACACAAACACAAGCAATAAATGCATCATGCATATGATGCCAATGATGCGTCCTGGTCACCCCTGATGCCAGTCGATCATCTCACACACAATAGTGAGGCCGAGTGGGTAGGGTTGTGACAACCGTGCACTCTGTCGTCACTGCTCCAGATGAGTGACCGAGTGGACGGGATGCTGTCGGAGTACACCTATCCTCCTACCTCAAATCATAAATGGGGGAGCGCAATGCTATCAACTCCCGGTACATGATGACGGGGAGGAATCCCTGCCGGCTAACACGTTGCATCACGCTACCCATGAACGGACCAACGGAGCCAAACAAAGTCCCTGATGCAACACACACTTCCTGAATCGACCACTAACCCATGAGTGGTGGTGTGTGCAGATCCATGTAACTGGCGATGTGCTCAACAATAATGGAGCGGACTATCGTACAGCATGCAATCATGCAAATGGTGCATGACACTAACCACAAAATATCCTGAGCTAATCCATATATATAAAAGTGCACCATAGGTCAACGAATCAAATCAAAGGTATACTGAAGGTATAAAAATCTAGGTCCTGAACATGGTGAAGCATGGTATATCACTACCCCTATAAGCATGTATAAGCAGGTAAGGAATACATGAGATGCAAAACAAGCAATCAATCAATCATGTAACGAGTATCGGGTAGTGATTAACCGAAACAAATAAGAGAACATAATTATTGCTACTTGTTAAATTCACTACTATGCATATGAAAGATAAAAAGTCAAAAGTACCCGCCTCCGATAAAATGATCCAAATCTGACTCCGAGATACTCGTCTCGCGTCAAAGTCCTGTGGTATCAAACATAATATCTAGTTTAGCTCATTCCATCATACAACAATTAGCTAAACTAAATTCTAATTCAATTAAGAAGTCCTAAATTGAATCCAACTAATCAATCCAACGTAATTAACGAACCCTAATCAACACATAATCTTCTACTACAAAACATATCAAATTCCTACACCTTACCTAAATTCACAACCGTGATTGCTGCTGGATCAAGGGCTGCTGAATGGGGTTGCTGTCGGAAATCAACAAACCACAGCAAACCCTACTGGAAATCTTCCTTTCCCCACTGTCAGATTAAGATGTGTACATCATCAATCAAAAATCCTAATATAGAACACAATTCCTTACCTCCCAAATCACAGTTAGGACACTGAGTCGGGAATTAGGGCACGAGAGGACGCCGGCGTTGCTGGAGGGTGCCTGCTGATCGGCGGCGGCAATAGCCGTTGGTAAGGGGAAAACAGTTAGGGCACAAGGAGGACAACACCACCAAGGTCAGCAGAGACACAATGGAGGAGAGTCGGCAGAGGATGGCTCGGCCGGCGGTGGCACGACAGCAACTCACCGAGAAGTCGGGATCGGCGTCGGCGCACAAGGATGAGCGGCGCTAGAGCAGAGGCGATAAGGCGCTGCTCCGGTCCAGAGAGGGCAGGGGCATTGGTAGGGCTCAGTGGCGGCCGGCGGCACTTCCGTGCGGCTATGGCGCGCTGCAGATCTAGGGCACGGGTGAGGAGCGGTGCGATGAGGGAGAAGAAGAAGAGTATGCCATAAACCCTCGGCCAAACTTAAATCGCGAGGAGAAGGGAAACTGCCCCGACGCCGGTTAGGGCTCGGGAGGAGAAAGCGCGTGGGGGAAAAGAGAATGAACGGCGAAAAAGAATGAAGCAAAAGGGAAAATAAATAAAGGAAAGGAATTAAGAAATTCAACTTTTCCTCATTTAAATGGGGTAGCCGAAACAGACTTTTCCCGACCCCGTTTTTATCCTCGTTAACTCATCCGTACAAGCTCCGAAAAATTCCCGAAAAATATCCAAAAATTTCAAAAAATTTCCTTATTAATAGTCGCCTATTTTTCAGTATTTTACAAGTACGACGACTCAATGTAGCTGGTGGTGGCTGCAATAGCAATAGAAAGCAACGCCTCCATTGATGTACAAAGGCGATATCGTCGATAGAGAAGGGATAAGTGCACTGATGGTCGCTCATGACAGGGACCCCGAAAGGCAATAGCAAGACAATCACTACCCTCCGGCAGCGAGGAAGGCAACAACAGCGACGAGAATCACGACTAGCCAATGCGATGACGGGCGATAGAGGGTAGGCGATGCCCGAGGACGTTCGACAAAGGCATCAGGTAGGAAGGAAGGAGAACAACTGTCAACTTTTGGCAGAGGGTGGTGCGGTCGGTCGCTCCCGCCGTAGACCCATGTCATGGGTGCACGAGGGGAAGAACAATGGAGAGGAAAGAAAAAAAAAAAAAAACTAATACCTTGGGTTTGATTTATGAAAATATAAGTTTATTTCAATCAACTCCCACATTATATAGGGTATTTACAAATAGATTTTTCATTATCCCATTTATTCCGATAAAACATAAAGAGATGAAATAAAAATTTAGAAAAATCCCAATAAATCCCTAAAATTCACATATACTTTTTTACATTTATCTTTTTATTTATTATTAAGTAATTGGCATAATTAACTAATTATTATTATTAACTTTAATCAATTAACTTTTAATTAATCAAACATTAATCAATTAAGTAATCCTAATTAAATTATCCTTACTATTATGGTGTTTCCAATGGTCGGCGATGACATAGGTGACAATGACATTAACAGAAGGGTGGACCGGTAATGTTCATAATACCCATCTTCTTCTCCGGCAGTACGACGACTCAAGGTAGCAGGTGGTGGCTGCAATAGAGACAGACAACAATGCCACTGTTGATGTACAAAGGTGGCATCGTCAGCAGAGAAGGGATAGGCGCGTCGATGGTCACTTGTGACAAGGACCTCGAAAGGCAATAGCGAGACAATCGCTACCCTTTGGCAGCAAGGGAGGCAACAACAGCGATGGGAATCACGGCTAGCCAACGCAACGATGGGTGTTAGAGTGTAGGCGACGTATGGCGACATCCGACAAAGGCATCGGGTGGGAAGGAAGGAGAATAGCTATCAGCTTCGAGTGGAGGGTGGCGCGGTTGGTCGCTCACGCCGCCGGCCTATGTCAAGTGTGTGCGAGGGGAAGAATGACGAAGAGGAAAGAAAAAAAAACTTAAACCTAGGGTTTGATTAATGAAAACGTAAGTTTATTCCAATCAACTCCCACTTTATATAGAGTATTTCCAAATAATCTTTTCATTATCCCATTTATCCCCATGAAACATAAAGAGACTAAATAAAAATTTAGAAAAATCCCAATAAATCCCTACAATTCACATATACTCTTTTACATTTATTTTTTATTAATTATTTTATTCATATTTTCATCTATAAATTTTATTAAATCAAATTTTAATCTCTCTCTCTCTCTCACACACACAAAATATATATATATATATATATATATATATATATATATATATATATATATATATATATATATATATATATATATATATATATGGTTATATATTTGGATAGGTTTATAAATGTATGGACTATCGATTTATTGGTTATACCTGGTTGAAAAAGTTAGTGGGTGTTATGTTATGAGTTATGCTTTTGCTTAATAGATGATTATATTGGTACTTTTTCTTTTCTAGTAAGTTTTTCTCCTGAGACTATTTTCTTTGATCTCGTCATATATAGTATCATGCACTATCTTCTTATCTCCACTGAGTTATTATACTCATTACCCTTTGTCTTTCCTTTGACTTTCAGATTAGTAGATAGAGGATGCATTGTGTCACTCAGAGGTCTTGCCTACCGGTCCTACTCAAGTTTGGATTTTCGATTGAGTTGCTTGGTGTATTTTTCGTCATTTGTGTTTATAGTTTTTATGCTGTATCAATTTGAGCTTTGTTAGGATAATTTATACTAAAAGCCTCTTGTTTCAAATTGTATATAGAATTTATACTATCTCTAGTACTGACCACAACACTAGCAGAAGTAGAAGATGACATTTTACTACAACTAGTATTTATGTTTGATGTACCATCACCTAGTTGGTCTTGTTTTTTTTGAATCAATCATTTCCATCTTATGTGAGAACACTTCATCAGGAAATGAATCCCTACATTGATGCAACTATAAATAACAATCGCTTCTATTAAATATATGAATATTTCTATAATACACTAGCCAAGTGAAGGAAGTCACTAAATCATCACTTGTTCCTAAATTTGTAATTATACATTTTAAAATTTAATATTTCACAAACAAACAACTTTTAGTTAATAATCACATAATTTATTGATTGATTCAAGGTATTATAAATTAAATTTTCAAGACAAAAATGAAAGACATTAAATTTCAGATGAATAACATTAACAACATAAGATAATCAACATTTTACTAAATAGCGTGGCTTTGCCACATATATAATGTCAATCTATACATCATATTAATTTATTTACTCATTAGTAGAATAAAACTTACATGCCCACAAGATTGATGAGAGTATAAAACTTCGTCCGCACTACGATTTTAACTATCATTTCTATCGTGATTGATTTTTCTCCAATGACAAAAAAAGTATTACATGAATAGAAGGAAGATTTCCGGACTACAATATTGGTAAAAACAATTTGAGATGTTACCGCAGCCTATGCGGTTTACAAAATATCTAGAAGGATGGTTAATAGAATTTAACAAGTACTTGAATTGTTTTAACTTGCGTTACATATGCTTACACCCAACAACCTCCCTTGAACCCTACTCTAATACAATAATAGAGAAATGGCAAAGACACTGCCTAGAGCTAAATTTCGTCTCTTTAAACTTCGTGGTTAAGAGGGAGATGTGCAGTCTTGAGAAGCTGCCTCACGATGTCCATCGAAGGCATAAACTGCAGTGTTCATTGGAGAAGAAGCTACCCCGAAACTACTTTTGTTAGGTTTTTTCTGATCACCTGTTCTACGTACAATAAGCTACGAAGTTCGCCGGATATGATACTCTACTATAGCGATAATTTTTACCTCTGCTCCTGTTCTGCGTACAATAAGCTACGAAGTTCGCCGAATATGATACTCTACTATAGCGATAATTTTTACCTCTGCCCTATTCCCTATTTTCTCTAACAAAAAATTGCACCATTCATTAAAAAATATTCACCACTAGTCCGACATTTGGCGCTTCTAATCATTTGACTTTTTTCGCGCAACAGAGGATTATCGTTTTGTCGGAAAATTAGTTGCATCATTAGTCAACCGTTGCCTTTGGTTCGAATACTACCACACTTTCTTCAAGAAGACGCCATTTCTTCGAAAGGGTCAAATGGGAAATAAACCTCGGGGAGGTTACGCAATTTGGACAATATCAAAACGTTTGGAGAATACTCATAAAAGAGCTACACTGTTTAGGGAATCGCCGCTGTCCATTTTAAAGTTATTTTATATAAAAAAAATCACTTTAATTTATTTCTTCAAAAGCATCTTCATTTTAAAGCTGGGTTTAGAATAATTTTAAATTTTTATTAAAGTTTTTTTTTATTTTTTTAAAAAATTTTTCTAATAATTAACTATTAAATATATAAAAATATATGCTTTTATGCTTTTTTATCAAAGTTTTATTTTTTCCCTTTTTGTTTTTTTCCTACTTTAATTAGCATATTAAAAAATTAAAATAGAAATGGATGAAGCAACACTAATTAGAGATAGTAAAAAAAGCACTGTTTTAATATTTTTTAGAAAAATTTAATGGCGTTATATCAATATTAAGATCACTATGAATATCTTAATTAAATGATAGTTTCAATTATTTTTCATCTTTCAAATTAGTCAAAGTTTCTAAATTTTTTATTAAATTTTAAATAATTTGCATATCTTATGATCTTACTATTTAATAAGAAAATCTAAACTTTAATAATTAATTTTGATAAAATTTAAAATTAAATTATGTTAATATCTTTTTTTCATATTGAAAATAATTTTAAAACTCATTAATAATTTTTTATATAAAAATATGCACTACCATGGTTCTATTTAGTTCCACATTTTAAGATTAATAATACCATGAGCGGAGAAGATTTTATAAATACCTTAGTTTGGCGATGTTAGAAAGTATATTTTTCTTGATCTTTTAGTTAAGATCAAGTGTAGTATACGTTTTTATTAGTTTAATATATGATATAAAAAATTAAATTAATTTTTTATGAGGTAGAGTTTGTTACAGTAGCTTGCTCCCAGAGTTCTTGAGTATCGTCCTTACGTTGCACTATTGCATAGGCCTAGTGTACTCTTACCAAGTCAAATTTATGGGATTAGAGTTATAATACGTGTGTACGATTACTAGTATTAATTAATTGTTAGGTTAAAATTATAATATCTAGATGTAATTTAATTTATATAATTCAAACTAAATCAAATACTTTATTAATAAAACTATAGCTAATAAAATTTTGAATTGTTTATCATTAGAAAAGTACTGATAACTAGGGAAGCTTTTTTTAAATCTTAAAGGGCATTTTGATATTTGTCTGGAAATATGATTTTTCATTAAGAGAACTTGAATAAGAAAATAAAAAACTTGGAAGGAAAATAATTCTTCAATGTAGAAGAATAAATCGTTGACTTCTAAATTTTGGAGGATTAAAAGAAAGTTTAAAACACAAAAAAAAAAATAGTTATTTTGGGATGAAATTTTGCAACAATAATTTTTCATCATAAATTTATGATAAATTCGTGACAAAAATATAAATAGTTATAAATTAGTAACAAATTTTGTAACAAAATATTTTCATCACATATTAGCATCAAAATATATTACTAAAGCCATTGTAGTTTAGTGACGAACTTCATTATTCATCATAGATTTTACGATGAATAATTAGTTCATCATAGATATTACAACGAAAATGTTATTCGTGCTCAAATTTATGATGAATTCAATATTCAATGTGAATTTTGCAACAAATAAATAATTTGTTGCTAATTTAATTATGATAATTTATATTAAAAAAATAAACTTTTCAAAGCTAGTTAATGGACCTAGAGAGCTCAGAATAATATGAACTAGTTTCTATGTAGTGGTGTAAATGAGCCAAGCTGCTTATGAACTATTCGAAGCTCAATTCGATAAAAACTCATTTGAGCTCATTTAATGAGACTCTTTAATTAAGATAAACAAATCAAACTCAAGCTTTACAATACCCGGCTCGTTAGCTCGTGAATATGTTTGTTAGTAAGCTTATGAATCAACTTTTAAATGAAAAATAATAGTTTTGATATTTAATTTATAGATTTTACACTGTATTTATGAAAAATATAGACACAAATATATTAAATTTATTTATTTGAATAAAATTATAAATTTTAATAAGAATATTATAATTTTCTCGAAATATATAATTTAGTTTTTAATAAATATTTAAATTTATAATTTATATTTATTAAGCTTATTTAGGCTCGATAAAAGCTCGAATAAGCTCGTAAGTCATGAATATATTTGTTAAATAAAGCTCGAGCTCAGTTCGATTATAAACGAGCCAAACTCAAATATTCAAGAGTTCGACTCAGCTAGGCTTGATTACACCCCCTATTTCTATGGGTTTTTTATAAAGCTCTTAATTATATAAATACCCTCAAATATCAATTTAATGAAGTATATTTAGATCGGTGATTTTTTTAATGCAATTTAGATTTTTTTTTTTAGGCACATTCACGTTCAAAAAATTATAGATCTAAATATACTAGGTCAAATTATTATTTGATGATATTTATATAATTAATAAAATTATAGAAATATATAGAAACTAGATTTATGTCATTCTGAGTTCTCTAGGTCAATTAATCGGCTATGAAAAGTTTATTTTTTAAAAAAAAATTGGCATTGTGCGACGATACAAAAAATGTTCGGAATGATATAAAATCAGTTTCTAAGGGTTCCTATAAATCTCTTGATTATATAAATGTCCTTAAACATTAATTTGACCTAATATATTGAGATTAGTAATTTTTTGTACGTGAATGTGCCCAAAAAATCTAAATTGCATTAAAAAAAATCACAAATCTAAATATACTTATTAAATTAGTTTTTGAGAGCATTTATATAATCAGGATATTTATAGCAACCCATAGAAACTGATTTCATGTCATCTAAACTTTCTATGTCCATCAACCAGTTTTGGAAAGATAATTTTATTAACATAAAATTGGCATTCTGCGATGAATCCATGGATTCGTTACAGAATACCAATTTTTTTTAAAGAAATAAAGTTTCCGAATTCGTTGATAGACCTAGAAAAGTCAATATGATATGAAATTAATTTTTATGTATTTATATAAATCTCCTAATTATGTAAATGCCCTCAAACACTAATTTTACCTAATATATTGAGATTAGTAATTTTTTTAAAGTGAATGTAGCTAAAAATCTAAACCACATTAAAAAAAATCACCGATTTTAATATACTTAGTCAAATTAGTATTTGAGAATATTTATATAATCAGGATATTTATTGAAACTCATAGAAATTAGTTTCATATCATTCTAAGCTCTCTAAATCCGTCAACTAGCATTGGAAAATTTTTTTAAAAAGAAATTAGCATTATGTGAAGAATCTAAGAATTCATCGCTAAATCTACAACAAATACTTGGATTCATCACATAATGCCAATTTGTTTTAAAAAAACTTTATGAAGTTGGTTAGAGAGCTCGAAATGACATGAAATCAGTTTCTATAGGTTCCTATAAATCTCTTGAGTATATAAATGTCCTCACATACTAATTTAACCTAATATATTGAGATCAGTAATGTTTTAAGATCAAAATAAGTCTAATGTGTTAAATTCATAACTCTTTCTAAGAATTTTGCTAAGTCTTAAGGGCATGTAATTAACTTAGCAATGAAATAAAAATATATTGGGTCAAATTAGAATTTGAGGATATTTATAAAATCAAGAGATTTATAATAACACATAGGAACTGATTTCATATCATTCCAACTCTCTAGGTCTGCCAAATAACTTTAGAAAGTTTATTTTTTTTAAAAAAAAATGGCATTCTGTGATGAATCCATAGATTCGTCGCAAATTTACGATGAATCCATGGATTTGTCATAAATTTACGATGAATTTGTCAATTTTTTTAAAGAAATAAACTTTTTGAAGTTGGTTGATAGACCTAGAGAGTTCAAAATAATATAAAATAGTTTATATGGCTTCTTATAAATCTTGTGATTATATAAATATCTTGACTTAATATATTAAGATCAATGATTTTTTGAATGCGAATGTGCTTGAAAAATCTCATTCAAGTTTAAAAAATCACTAATCTCAATATATTTAGTTAAATTAGTGTTTAAGGCCATTTATATAATTAGGAAGATTTATATGAACCCATAGAAATTGGTTTCATATCATTCCGAGCTATCTAAGTCTATCAATCGATTTCAAAAAGTTTATTTCTTTAAAAAAAAAGTTTGAAATTCTATGATTAATTCATAGATTCATCACAAATTGGTGATGGATCCTAAGATTTGTCGTAAATTTGAGACGAATCCATAGATTCATCGCAAAATGCCAATTTCTTTTAGAAATAAGCTTTTTAAAGTCATTTGATGTAACGACCACCCTTCTTACTACTACTACTACTCTCTAAGAGTGACCGTTACTTATCTACTACTCTACTTAACCGGTTTATTAAAAATCACATGGAAAACGCTACCGAAAAATTTTGGCAGAGTCTCCCCTGTACCGGTGACCATTTTCCATAATACAAACATAATATACTCAGCCACAGGCGGCTGGAAATATATTCCAATCAACCACGCAGTTTAATAAGAAATGAAAACTAACCACAACCACGCAGTTTAATAATTCAAATCATGCAGATAATGAAAAACCGAAAACATGACCTCTTACTACATAATTCTCTTATCAACTTAATAAGAAATTAAACTAAACAAATTCTTAAACTAAATGAGTTCTTTAGCTAAGTCCCAAGGACCTCCATAGTCCACACATCACACACTTCTCTTGCATCTCCTTGTCGCCTTCCTTCACTGTATCGTTTCTGTCCCTTTATCTGCAGTAGGAGGAAGTGCAGTCTATAAGCATAAAGCTTAGTGAGCGCTATCTACTCACAAAAACTCGATATGCATGTATATAAATAAAAACATGCTAAAACTGAATGCTAACATATAAAACTACTCATGCTCATATATAGCAAAGGAAATCATGCTAACTGAAATGCTAATCATTGTATAGCTAAATATGCTCATAAACCAATAAGGGAAGCATACTAAACATGGAAAACTACTAAACATGTAAAGTTACTAAACATGTAAAACTACTAAACATGTAAAGCTAAACATGCTCATAAGAATAAAACTATAACAGCATGCTGAAAGCAAATAAAACTAAACATGCTGAATAATCTAATAGCAAGAAACAAATAAAACTACTACTGAATGCTTCAAACAACAAGAAACTAAACTTTCTAATTCTAAACATATTTGAAGCTTGTTTCATTTGTTTCAAAACTTAAACTTTAATACTTCAAAATAATAATAAACTTCTTTTGGGCCCGGCATTGTACCAATTTGAGCGCATCCTTAATAAGAGTCGAGGTAGCTAATCCCGAAACCACAAAGGTACTTCTAGGCGATCTTGTGCCTAGGGGCATCTTGGAGCCCATCCCTTGGACCTTGTGTCCGGTACATGCCCTTAAAAAGTAAAATACTTTCTTTTTAACTATAACTTCTTTATACTTGCCCTTACTTGGCATTTAAGCAAACACCTTGTGTGCGCTTTTGATATTCAATCTTCTGGAATTGAAATCAAGTCTAAACCTTAGTCTTTCTTGCTTATAGTTCTTAAAGATAGAAACTCATGCTTATGTAATAGCAAAGAAACTAATAACTGCATGCTCAAGATATTCTAATAGCAAAAGAGACTAAAAAGTATCACCACGTGCACATCTAATGGCAAAGGGAACTGATCATGCTTAATTAATAGAAAATGAATTCTACTGATGTTCAATTAATAGCAATGAAGACTGTTAAGGCTACTGGTGTTCACACAAAGCTACTGTTAAGATTGTCCATGTTCACTTGATAACAAACAAAGCTACTGTTATTTAGTAATAGCATGGAAGGGCTGTACACATAAATGTGATAACAAATAAAAGTTACTGTTAGAAGGCTTAAACTGCAATGCTATATATTTGATCCAACCTCACAAGCTACTTAATATACAGAAGTGCACATCAAAGGCTCACGCTTTAAGAGATACAACATTTACAATTTCATGCCCTCATTAAACCCGAATCCATCTATACTTCCTTGAACATGACAAGCAAAAATCACTTGTTTCAGACCCAAGCTAAGAATAAATTCCAAAGCTCCATTCCGTGGGGACATAATAATACCAGAAAAAGCAATAAAAGAAGTAGATCTAAGCAAAGGTCTAAACAACATGCCTACCCATTCAAATTCTTTCTCCTTTTCTTTAACAAACTCATGACATCAAAGGTAAGAGAATTATCATTGATAACCTAGATTCGAATCTGTTCTTCATGCCTAACCTAAACTATCCTTCTCTTCTTTCTTTTGGGTTCACGGCAGCAACAAAGAAAATAAATACAAGCTTCATGAAACATACTCCGAAATCAACACAAGGACTAGCATAAATCCGAAACAAAAAGACATGCTGTGGATGATAAGGAATGAAATCAAATTCCGAAATCAAAAGGAAAAGAAGATCATTGTCGCAGAACTATTCCTACTGCAGGTGAGAAGCAACTCACCGAGCGATCTTGGACTTACAACCGGAAAGGAGAAGTCTAGGGTTCCGGATAGGTGAAGATTCCCGTGATCCCTTGCGGCAACACCTTCTCCTCGATGAAGGGGACTCGCGATTGTGAAGATCTCACCGGGAAAAACCCTCGCCGGCCGCCGGAGACGAAGCTAAAGCTTCGTATTTCCTTCGCTCGGCAGAAGCGGCGCCGTCGCACGCAAGGAGAAGAGGAAAAGAATTTTGAGAGAAAATTTTAGGTTTTTGAAATAAGATTTAAATCTTATACCTTAGGTTATTTTCATTTCTAACTTTACCTTATATACTTGTCGCTGCATATCTGATCAGCAAAGACCGCTGGCGCAGTTGGTCCGTTGAGTTTTGCTCGAAGCCACAGGTCTGGGCTTCGATTCTCAGCCGCGCCCCTTTTATTTCCAATTTATTTTACTGTTCCTAACTACTAGTTAAATATATATCGCTCCATATATGATTAACAAAAACCGTGTTGCTCAGCTGGTTGGGCTGGTTTTGCTTGGGTCAATCCGACCCGAGATCGTGGGTTCCAATCTCACCTTCAACATTTTTTTTTAAAACTTCTTTCTTTTTGTAACACTACTAAACGACCTCCAAAAATTACGTAAAAATACTCTAAAAATTCCTAAAAATCTCTAGAATATTTTAAAAGTATTTCCAAATATTTTTATGGACTTTTAGAACTTGAAATAGGGAAAATTGGGTCGTTACAATTCCCCATACCTTATAAAAAGTTCGTCCTCGAACTTAGAATAGCTCTGGATACTTCTGTCTCATACTGTCCTCCCGCTCCCAAATGACTTCCTCGTGCTTCTGGTTCTGCCAGATAACCTTCACTAGTGGCACTTCTTTATTTCTTAGTCTCTTGACCGCTCTGTCCACTATCTGTGTAGGTCTGCTCTCATAACTAAGATCCTCTTGGATCTGCACTGACTGAGGCTGAATCACTTGGCTCGGGTCATGGAGACACTTCTTTAGCATGGAGACATGAAATACATTGTGTATTGCTGACATGTCTTGTGGTAAATCCAGCTTGTAAGCTACTTTCCCAATCCTTTCTGTGATCAGGTAAGGTCCTACATAACGAGAACTTAATTTGCCCTTCTTGCCAAATCTCATCACTCCCTTCATAGGAGCGACCTTGAGAAACACTGAATCCCCTACTTGAAATTCAAGTGGCCTACGGCGTGTGTCAGCATAACTCTTCTGTCTACTCTGGGCAGTCTCAATCCTCTGTCTGATCTTCTGGATAGCCTGAGTAGTCTCATCTATCAGCTCTGTTTGAATGCCCAGTTCCACTTCCATCTCTCTTCTTTCACCTGCTTCTTGCCAGCAAATGGGTGATCTGTATTTCCTGCCATACAACGCCTCATAAGGTCATCTTGATAGTGGCTTGATAGCTATTGTTGTAGGCAAATTCAGCTAAGCACAGGTACTTGCACCAACTTCCCTTGAAATCTAGTATACAAGTTCTGAGCATATCTTCTAGAATCTGATTTACTCGCTCTGTCTGTCCATCAGTCTGAGGATGGAAGACTGTGCTGAACTAGAGTTTGGTACCTAGTGCATTCTGAACACACTCCCAAAAGTGAGAGGTGAAGCGCCCATCTCTATCAGAAACAATAGATTTAGGAACTCCGTGAAGTCTGATCACCTCTTTAAGATACAGCTGTGCCAACTGCTCTATAGAGTGAGACACCCTGATGGCTAGAAAACGAGCAGACTTGGTCAATCTGTCCACTATCACCCATATCACATCATATCCATTTGTGGTTCTTGGGAGACCTGTTATAAAGTCCATGGATATGTCTTCCCACTTCCACTCTGGTATAGGAAGATGCTGTAGGACTCCTCCTGGTCTCTGGTGTTCTGCTTTGACCCTTTGACATGTCAGGCAGGTACTGACATATTTAGCTACATCTCTTTTGAGTCCAGACCACTAGAATCTTTGTTTCACGTCCTGATACATCTTGGTAGAACCAGGATGCATGGAATAAGGTGTACTATGAGCTTCTTCTAAAATTTTCTTTCTCAGCTCTTCATCATTGGGAACACAAAGGCGACTCCCCTGATAAAGAATTCCACTGTCTGATACTCGAAACTCTGAATTTCCTTCTTCCTGTATCCCTTGCTTGATCTTTTGGATATCAGGATCTTCACTTTGCTTTCTCTGTATATCCTCAAGTAGGGTTGACTCTAAGGTCAATGCAGAGAATTGCCCATAAATAATTTCCATACCAAAATCTGACAACTCCTTCTGCAGTGGTAGGGCTAATGATGACAAAGACATCAGGGATGCACTGGATTTTCTACTTAGTGCATCTACCACTTTATTAGTTTTGCCTGGATGGTAGAGGATTTCATAGTCATAATCTTTGACCAACTCTAGCCACCTACGCTGTCTCATGTTTAAGTCCTTCTGAGTGAAGAAGTACTTAAGACTCTGATGGTCTGTGAAGATTCTGCACTGGACTCCATACAGGTAATGTCGCCAGAGTTTCAGTGCAAAGACCACAGCTGTCAGCTCAAGATCATGAGTGGGGTAGTTCTTCTCGTAGTCTTTGAGTTGCCTGGAAGCATAAGCTATAACTTTTCCTTCTTGCATGAGTACAGCTCCTAGGCCCATCTTGGAAGCATCACTGTAGATGTCAAAACTCTTGTCACTCTCTGGAACTGTCAGAATGGGAGCACTGGTCAGTCTCTTCTTTATCTCTTGGAAACTCTGCTCACATTTATCTGACCATTCAAACTTCTTGTTCTTCTTGGTGAGGGCTGTTAGTGGAGAGGCTATTCTGGAAAAGTCCTCCACGAATTTCCTGTTGTACCCAGCTAAACCAAGGAAGCTTCTGATCTCCCTGGCGTTCTTGGGTCTGCTCCAGTTGTTGACTGCTTCTATTCTGGCTGGATCCACTTGAATGCCTTCTTTAGAAATTATGTGACATAGAAATGCCACCTGATCTAACCAGAATTCGCACTTTGAGAATTTAACATACAGCTGCTTTTGCTGAAGAGTCTGCAGTACTATCCTCAAGTGCGTGTCATGCTCCTCTGGGGTTCTAGAATACATTAGAATGTCGTCGATGAACACAATGACAAATTTGTCAAGGTATTCTCTGAACACTCTGTTCATCAGGTCCATGAAAACTGCAGGTGCATTAGTCACACCAAAAGACATGACTACGAACTCGTAGTGTCCGTATCTGGTCCTGAAAGTCGTTCTAGGTATGTCTCTTTCCTTCACTTTTAGCTGATGGTACCCAGAGCGCAGGTCTATCTTGGAGAACACTGTTGCCCCTCTCAACTGATCAAATAAGTCGTCGATTCTGGGCAGTGGATACTTGTTCTTGATGGTCACTTGATTCAGAGCCCTATAATCTATGCATATCCGCATAGATCCATCCTTCTTCTTGACAAACAACACAGGAGCTCCCCAAGGTGAGTGACTAGGGCGGATGAAGCCTTTGTCAAGTAGCTCCTGAAGTTGCTCTTGTAACTCTTTTAGCTCTGCTGAAGACATGCGGTATGGAGCTTTTGAAATTGGACCGGTACCAGGAACCAGTTCAATCTCAAACTCCACTTCTCTATTGGGAGGTATTCCAGGTAGCTCTTCTGGGAATACCTCTGGATACTCACAGACTACCCGAACTTCCTCCAGCTTGGGTCTTTTTTGTTATCTTTGTCCTTCCAGTTCTGATTACTTGACTGGGGTCTCTGTTTCCCCACTGTCTTGTCTTCTATCTTGACGGGCTTGTGTTGTGTTTATTGTGCCTTGTTGCTGTTCAGATAGTGCTCACTAATGCCCTGCTGACCAGCTCTTCACCAATCTATGGTCGGTGAGTTTCATCACTCACATTAAGTGTTATTTCTGGTCTCAGCATTAGGAGCATCAGTCTGACTCGTTCTTTCACTGTACTTACTAACTCTACGCAAAGGTGAGCTAGCCTGTTAAATCTTTTAACTGCTTCTTCTACTGGTAGGTCACCTGGTCTAAATTCTATAAACTGCTCATAATGTTTATTGGTGATCCGTTGGCGGAAGAACTCTTAGTAAAACTCTATCTCAAAGTCAACCCAGCTCATCTGGTTGACTGCTCTCTTACTCTTAACTCGCTCCCACCACATATAAGCATCCCCAGATAGGCAGAAAGAGGCACACTTAATGGTATCAACCTTCTCGACTTCTGGTCAGTCAAGAAGCTCCATTGTGCTCTCAAATGTCTTGAACCAAGCCTGGGCATCCCAGGGCTCAGTCGTGCCTGAGAATCTTTCTGGTTTCAGCTTCAGCCACTGTATCAGGTATGCTTCTTGTCTTCTAGGTGTTGTGGCGACTTCCAGGGCAACTGATGGGACTTCAGTCACCACTGGGGTCTCCACATTAATTGTTGGGGGAGTGGGAGGAGCTGGCTTCTAATTGGTCATTAGATTGGCAATCACTTGCTGCTGTTCGCTACTTGTCTCTGAAGTTGACCAACAACTTCAAAGAGAATAGACCCAGGGGTTCTGGGCTCTTCGTTCTCCTGAACTCGGTCCTCAGTATGAACGGTACGGGGACGTCCTCTTCTTGACATCTAATTATGCAGAGGAAAAGGCTTGATAGCTTCTCTAACCCTTCTAATCATACTTATATATGAATATAAAAAAGGGAAACAAAATCTTCAATCTTACTTAAGCATTCAAAAACAAATACTCTATACTGCAGTTAATAATAAGGAAAGCAGAATAAAGAAAGAATTTAAATACTTTCTTACTTGAAGACGGCAAGGATGATGCTGATGTGTGTGTGATGCTGGAGAATGGAACGCTGCTCTGATACTAACTGTAATGACCACCCTTGTTACTACTACTACTACTCTCTAAGAGTGACCGTTACTTATCTACTACTCTACTTAACCGGTTTATTAAAAATCACATGGAAAACGCTACCGAAAAATTTCGGCAGAGTCTCCCCTGTACCGGTGACCATTTTCTATAATACAAACATAATATACTCAGCCACAGGCGGCTGGAAATATATTCCAATCAACCACGCAGTTTAATAAGAAATGAAAACTAACCACAACCACGCAGTTTAATAATTCAAATCATGCAGATAATGAAAAATCGAAAACATGACCTCTTACTACATAATTCTCTTATCAACTTAATAAGAAATTAAACTAAACAAATTCTTAAACTAAATGAGTTCTTTAGCTAAGTCCCAAGGACCTCCATAGTCCACACATCACACACTCCTCTTGCATCTCCTTGTCGCATTCCTTCACTGTATCTTTTCTTTCCCTTTATCTGCAGTAGGAGGAAGTGCAGTCTATAAGCATAAAGCTTAGTGAGCGCTATCTACTCACAAAAACTCGATATGCATGTATATAAATAAAAACATGCTAAAACTGAATGCTAACATATAAAACTACTCATGCTCATATATAGCAAAGGAAATCATGCTAACTGAAATGCTAATCATTGTATAGCTAAATATGCTCATAAACCAATAAGGGAAGCATACTAAACATGGAAAGCTACTAAACATGTAAAGCTACTAAACATGTAAAACTACTAAACATGTAAAGCTAAACATGCTCATAAGAATAATACTATAACAGCATGCTGAAAGCAAATAAAACTAAACATGCTGAATAATCTAATAGCAAGAAACAAATAAAACTACTACTGAATGCTTCAAACAACAAGAAACTAAACTTTCTAATTCTAAACATATTTGAAGCTTGTTTCATTTGTTTCAAAACTTATACTTTAATACTTCAAAATAATAATAAACTTCTTTTGGGCCCGGCATTGTACCAATTTGCGCGCATCCTTAATAAGAGTCGAGGTAGCTAATCCCGAAACTACTAAGGTACTTCTAGGCGATCTTGTGCCTAGGGGCATCTTGGAGCCCATCCCTTGGACCTTGTGTCCGGTACATGCCCTTAAAAAGTAAAATACTTTCTTTTTAACTATAACTTCTTTATACTTGCTCTTACTTGGCATTTAAGCAAACACCTTGTGTGCGCTTTTGATATTCAATCTTCTGGAATTGAAATCAAGTCTAAACCTTAGTCTTTCTTGCTTATAGTTCTTAAAGATAGAAACTCATGCTTATGTAATAGCAAAGAAACTAATAACTGCATGCTCAAGATATTCTAATAGCAAAAGAGACTAAAAAGTATCACCACGTGCACATCTAATGGCAAAGGGAACTGATCATGCTTAATT
The DNA here is from genome assembly GCF_018446385.1 of Zingiber officinale. Taxonomy (NCBI): domain Eukaryota; kingdom Viridiplantae; phylum Streptophyta; class Magnoliopsida; order Zingiberales; family Zingiberaceae; genus Zingiber; species Zingiber officinale. Next base: position 46,908,977 of record NC_056006.1, read on the forward strand.
AATAGAAAATGAATTCTACTGATGTTCAATTAATAGCAATGAAGACTGTTAAGGCTACTGGTGTTCACACAAAGCTACTGTTAAGATTGTCCATGTTCACTTGATAACAAACAAAGCTACTATTATTTGGTAATAGCATGGAAGGGTTGTACACATAAATGTGATAACAAATAAAAGTTACTGTTAGAAGGCTTAAACTGCAATGCTATATATATGATCCAACCTCACAAGCTACTTAATATACAGAAGTGCACATCAAAGGCTCACGCTTTAAGAGATACAACGTTTACAATTTCATGCCCTCATTAAACCCGAATCCATCTATACTTCCTTGAACATGACAAGCAAAAATCACTTGTTTTAGACCCAAGCTAAGAATAAATTCCAAAGCTCCATTCCGTGGGGACATAATAATACCAGAAAAAGCAATAAAAGAAGTAGATCTAAGCAAAGGTCTAAACAACATGCCTACCCATTCAAATTCTTTCTCCTTTTCTTTAACAAACTCATGACATCAAAGGTAAGAGAATTATCATTGATAACCTAGATTCGAATCTGTTCTTCATGCCTAACCTAAACTATCCTTCTCTTCTTTCTTTTGGGTTCACGGTAGCAACAAAGAAAATAAATACAAGCTTCATGAAACATACTCCGAAATCAACACAAGGACTAGCATAAATCCGAAACAAAAAGACATGCTGTGGATGATAAGGAATGAAATCAAATTCCAAAATCAAAAGGAAAAGAAGATCATTGTCGCGGAACTACTCCTACTGCAGGTGAGAAGCAACTCACCGAGCGATCTTGGACTTACAACCGAAAAGGAGAAGTCTAGGGTTCCGGATAGGTGAAGATTCCCGTGATCCCTTGCGGCAACACCTTCTCCTCGATGAAGGGGACTCGTGATTGTGAAGATCTCACCGGGAAAAACCCTCGCCGGCCGCCGGAGACGAAGCTAAAGCTTCGTATTTCCTTCGCTCGGCAGAAGCGGCGCCGTCGCACGCAAGGAGAAGAGGAAAAGAATTTTGAGAGAAAATTTTAGGTTTTCGAAATAAGATTTAAATCTTATACCTTAGGTTATTTTCATTTCTAACTTTACCTTATATACTTGTCGCTGCATATCTGATCAGCAAAGACCGCTGGCGCAGTTGGTCCGTTGAGTTTTGCTCGAAGCCACAGGTCTGGGCTTCGATTCTCAGCCGCGCCCCTTTTATTTCCAATTTATTTTACTGTTCCTAACTACTAGTTAAATATATATCGCTCCATAATTAACAAAAACCGTGTAGCTCAGCTGGTTGGGCCAATTTTGCTTGGGTCAATCCGACCTGAGATCGTGGGTTCCAATCTCACCTTCAACAATTTGTTTAAAACTTCTTTCTTTTTGTAACCCTACTAAACGACCTCCAAAAATTACGTAAAAATACTCTAAAAATTCCTAAAAATCTGTAGAATATTTTAAAAGTATTTCCAAATATTTTTATTGACTTTTAGAACTTGAAATAGGGAAAATTGGGTCGTTACATTTGAAGAATCTAGAGAGCTCGAAATAACATAAAATCAATTTCTATGGGTTCTTATAAATTTCTTAATTATAAAAATGTACTCAAACATTAATTTGATATAATATATTGAGATAAGTAATTTTTTTAATGTAAATGTTCCCGAAAACTCTAAATCTCATTCAAAAAATCACCAATTTCATTATACTTGGTCAAATTAGTATTTAAGGGTATTTATATAATCAGGAGATTTATAAGAACTCATAAAGATTGGTTTCATATGATTCTGAGCTCTCTAAGTTTATCAACTGAATTTAGAAAGTTTATTTTTTTAAAAAATTTAGCATTCTACAAAGAATCTGAGGATTCATCGCCAAATCTATGACGAATCCTTGGGTTCATCACAAATTTAACGACGAATCCTTTGATTCATCGCAAAATGCTATTTTTTTTAGAAAATATATTCTTCGAAGCCGTTGAAGGACTTAGAGAGCTTGGAATAACATAAACCAGCTTCTATGAGTTCCTATAAATCCCTTAAGTATATAAATGCCCCCAAATACAAATTTCACCAAATATATTAAGATTGGCAATGTTTAAAGATCAAAACATGTTAAATTCATAACTCTTTCGAGGAATTTTGCTAAGTCTTAAGTACTTGTAATTGACTTAGTAATGGAAGAAAAATATATTAGGTCAAATTAGAATTTGAGGGCATTTATATAATCAACAGATTTATAGGAACACATAGGAACTGATTTCATATAATTCCGATCTCTCTAGGTCCGTCAACCGACTTTGTAAAGTTTATTTCTTTAAAAAAAATTGGTATTCTATGACAAATCCTTAGATTTGTCACAAATTTGTGATGAATTTTAGGATTCATTGCAAAATCTACAATGAATCCATGGATTTATAGCAGAAAGTCAATTTTTTTTAAAGAAATAAACTTTTTAAAACTGGTTGATGGACCTAGAGAGCTTATAATGACATAAAACCAGTTTTTATGGGTTCGTATAAATCCCCTAATTATATAAATACCCTTAAACACTAATTTGACCTAATATATTAAGATCAATGATTTTTTAAATGTGAATGTGCTCGAAAAATCTAAATCGCATTCAAAAAACCACCAATTTTAATTTACTTGGTCAATTTAGTATTTGAGGGAATTTATATAATCAGGTGATATATAAGAACCCATAGAAACTAGTTTCATATCATTCCAAACACTTTAGGCCCTTTAGCGGGCTTTAAAAAATTTATTTTTTTAAAAAAAAAAATTATATTTTGCAATGAATCTAGGGATTCATCGTAAAATATGTGACAAATTTGACAATAAATTTATTTTCATCGCTCAAATCCTAAACTCATAAAAATTGGCCAGACTCCCCCTTGTCGTAATTGCTCTCTTCAGTGGCACATTCTATGACTGCAACGATTTGCTCCTATGACGGTGATCTCAGGCTAGGCTGGTAGAGGGACCCGGCAGCTACCGTCGTCCAGAAGCAAGACCTTGTGGCTAGCCTTGGGTGGTCGCAAGAGCTTGTGGTTGGTCTTGACCAGCCGTGGGAGCCCATAGCTGGCCTTGTCCGACCATGGGAGTGCACGGTGGGGCTTGGCTAGCAACAACGGGCGTTGGCTGGTCACGGCAAGCCACGGCTGGTGAGGGCCCGCCGTAGCTGGCCTTGGCCAACTGTGGTCAGCATTTCCAGGCAGCACGACCCTTGCCAACCTTGGCCACCTCGAGCCGCCCTTGCCAGGCCTTGCCTGGAATGCACTACCCTTGTCGGGCACGTGTAGCTCTTGGGTAACTTAGGCTGCCCTTGGGCGGCCTTGCCTGGCCTTGGCAGCCCTTGGCCGGCCAGCCTTGCCAAGCTGAGGTCAGCCGCCCTTGCCTGACGGAGGACATCCTTGGCTGACCAAGAATTGCTAGTTGAGTCTGACCGTGTGATATTGTTTGTCACGAGCCTATTTGTGTTTCTTGGCTTGTATATTTGACTATGTAATATTTTTTATGCAGGTCTATATTAGACTTGTTTGGAGAGGCACTCGGCGTCTTTATTACCTTTGTTAGGTATACCTACACCCATGACTTTAATTAATAATTATAACATTAGTATACTATTTCATGTTATTGATTTTATTTGTTATATTTTCATTCAATTTTATTCGTACTAAAGACAATTCACGGAATAATATATATAGTGATTTTGTATCACTATTATAATTACAAAATAAATATAAAATATAAAAAACTAAAAAGTTAATTAGTACTACATAATGTCTCGAGTTTCAATTATGAGTTTATAACTTTTGTTTACAACTATATGCCTTTCAAGTAAGTTGAGTATATGGATGACAAAAAGATAAGGTGTCTGAGCAATAAGTGTCACAGTAACAAATTTTTACACTGTGATAAAGTTAAAGAACATTTTTGTAGATTTGATTTGTCCTCGAATTACTATAATTGGATATCTTATGGTGAATAGTTCATATCTGATGAAGATTATGACTAAAACATACAAGTCTTAGTTAGTGATTATCAGAGTTATTATAATCAATTAAATTCATATTAGAGAAAGGTAATTGATGTGGCGGGTCAGAATTTTAATCCCGACACGCATGGTCCAAGTTCTAGTTATCTTCTAATAATTGAACAAATGTTTACTACTTATACATCACAGTTAGAGGAGGTAAAAGTACTAGGTGTTGATGAAACATATCCTCAATTTCAAGAAGTGTTGAATGCTGCTGATGAACTATTATGGGCTGGTTGTAATAGTCACACTAAATTATCTCTTGTTGTAAGACTGTTTAATGTTAAGGCAGAGCATAATGTGTCACAAGATTATTTTAATGATTTTGTTCAAGTTATTGGAGAGGCATTGCCACGTGATCACATATTGCCCAATGATTTTTACAGTATGAAAAAAAAAACTTGTGAAGGAATTGAGTTTTCTGTTGCAAGGAATTGATGTTTGCAGAGATGGTTGTATGGTATATTGGGGAGTTGATGAAGATGTAGATATTTGTAAATTATGTAATCAAACTAGGTACAAGAGCACTAGAAGACATCAATAATGACATAAATCATACAGTTAGCTATTTTATTTGCCTTTAGGAGGTTACAAAGGCTTTATGCATAAAAAACAACTGTTGAACACATAACTTAGCATGCAAATCATTAAACAGAAGAGGGGCTAATGTGTCATCCATCAGATATAGAGGCATGGAAAAATTTTGATAGAACATATCCGAAATTTGCAGAGGAGATTCGAAACATTAGATTAGGTCTCTGTGCTAATGATTTTCCTCTGTTTGGCAAATCAGGAAGAATTTATTCATGTTAGTTAGTTATCTTCACTCCATATAATCTTCCACCTAGGATGTCCATGAAAACACCCTATATATTTTTAACATTAGTTGTGCCTGACTGATAAAATTTGAAGAAGTTAATATATGTTTATATGCAACCACTGATTGAATAACTGAAACAATTATGGGATGAAGGTTTTCCTACATACGATGTTTATATTAATCAGATGTTTGTAATGAAGGCTGCTCTTCTTTGGATCACAAATGACTTTCCGACTTATGGTATTCTATCGGGTTAGAGTACCATTGGGATCTTAGGATGCCAAATATGTATGGAGAGATCAAAATCAATCAATTGAAATATGGAAAGAAGCTGAGTTATTTTGATTGTCATAGATAATTTGTACCACTAAATCATACGAGGCCAAAGTTGGATGAACTATCCATTTTCGATGGATGTATCCATTTGAAAGGTAAAATTTTTTTCTTCTATACTTTGACAATTTAAATGCATAAAAATTCATACAATTTATTATATATTAATATCTAATACAATTTATTTCATTACCATCATTTTATTATTTCATTTGAAGAAAAAAGTAAAAAATAAGGCACGAGTTGAAGCCTCAATTATTAATGCATGCATTGTAGAGGAAGTAACAACTTTTACATCATATTATTTTGAGCCTCACATTCAAAGTAAAAGGCGGAGACCGGGAAGAAATGACGAGGGTCTTATTGATCCCAATTTGAATTCATTCTCGATTTTTAACTATCTTGGTCGACCAAGTGGAACATGTAAGTAGAGATACTTAACTAGTTAAGAATGAGAGAGAACCCAGATATATATTTTACTGAATTGTCTAGAAGTATCAGCATATTACGAGTAAATATATCTTTTTTATTTTTTTTATTTCAAATGTAGTAATTTGTTTATATGATAAGTTTTTTTAGAATAGGATTTTCCAAAACTTATATTCTAAATTGCTGATACAAGAGTTTGATCGCTTATGCGAAGAAGAATTTGTACCATGGTTCAAATTAGATTTAAGTAAATAATCTAAATTTGGTTTACACATATGTAAACTTTTAACAATTGGTGTAGTTGACTTTAGTTAATGATAATCAAGCTCACCTTGAACAAGAAATATTATTCCATCTTTCATGAGGTCCAAAAGCATTGATATGAGCTTGAGCAGTTTATTTTATAAATGGATATAATTTTCATAGTAAAGAGTATGGAATGGGGAAGAGTACATTGAATAGTGGGGTTTATGTTCAGTTAACCAATGATGGAGGTGCAAGCAATGATTTTTATGGTTTGTTGGATGAAATTATAGAGGTAGAATACCCTGAGCTTGAAATACCAATTATCTTATTTATGTGTCGCTAGTTTGGCCCTATCAGAAGGATGAAGGTGCATTCATAGTACAATTTGATTGAAATAAATCAAAAGAGATTATATAAGAGATATGAACCATTTGTATTGACACAACAAGCAATTCAAGTATTCTATGCTTCATATCCTAATTTGAAATGTGACAAAATTGATTGGCGGTCTATTTATAAAATGAAAGCATGAAAATAAATTGAAGAACGCCGGGAAGACATTGCATATCAACAAAAGAAAGTTGTGAATACATTTCAGAAAAGGAATATATTATTCCAACATTACGAGATTCCAGTGGAGTAGTGATAAACATGGATGCAAGTGAAATTAATGAATGAGGAGGAGGAGGAGGAGGACATGGATGAGGATGACAAAGTTTTGTTATCTTAATATAAATAAAATTATTATCTTTTATTTTCATATAAGGTATTGCTTTTTGTTTTGAGTAAATTTAGTTTTAATCTATAAATTTAGGAAACTCATAGCTCAATTATTTGTATATCTAATGTCTCATTAGTAAACTTAAATATATTATCTGTTAATATTCTGTATTTCTTGCTATATATTATAGGTCATTAGAGGTGATATCTTGTCATAACTGGATTCACGCACTCTATCTCTTACCAAATAAGGTAAGTTTTTTTTATGTTATTTATTATGAATTAATTTTTTTTAACTTTATCCTATTTTGAATTTTCAAAACATCTTTAGATGGGGTGGCCATAGACGGAGTTCTCACGGTGAATCAACACCTAGCAGTGTACCTAGCCCCCTGATCAGGTAGGACATTCACATTCACCTTCACCAGTAACTTCACCGAACCAGTTGATGGGTCCAATTCCTACTATATACTCATTTTCTGAGGTACAAGATATTTGAGAGTTTATAGTATCTTGCATAGATTCTTAAGTATAAAAATAATATTTTAATTTTTTACCCTATATTTTAATTATTTAACATTATTTTTTTCCTTTATGATAGATTTGAAGATTTTGTACATATTATTCATGATATTAATAGAATTATGAATAACCATTAGATGGTGATTTCAATATCCTATTCAAGCACACCATCATCAACAAAAGAGTTATGGTGGAGTGAGTTTGAGGTATAAATGATTCATTTTATATCTGAAATAAAAGTAAATATATATACTCAATTGTTTTCTTCTGCTAAATATGTTGGGTCACTTCGGAGCTAGGGGGGGGGGTGAATAGCTTGTAGGATCGTAGATGTGCTAGGAGGGGGGGGGGGGTGAATAGCACGCCTTGTTTTTTCGTTCGTTTCGTAAAATCCAAAGTAAGTACGCAGTTGAAATAAAGAAAGAACCAAAGGCAATCACTAACACAATTTCTTTTACTTGGTTTAGAGCCTGTGGCAACGCCTACTCCAAGGCCCGCGATCGTTGATCGCTTTCGGTGGGCAATCACTATAAGTTCAGAAAGCTTTACAAGGAAACAATACAAGTACGAAGCTTTACAAATATGAATTATAACTTGTTACCAATGACTTGGTGAAATCAATCTTCTAGCTTTGATCGTCGTCGGAGCAGCACTTAGACGGTCTAGAGTGTGTGCAATTATTTCTTCTTGATCTTAGAAATTGTTGTCTCCGAAGCTGCTAGTCGACTCTCCTTTTATAGCCGAGGTAGACCTGATCTAGATCCACTGATCTAGAGATCAGTTTTTGACCCGACTATGATCGGTCGACCGATCTAGGTATTCTATCGATCGAACCCTCTAAACCTGACCATCTTCTCATCCACATGCTTTTGCCACCTGGATAAGTCTTCGTTTAGTCGACCGATCATGCCATTCGATTGACCGATCCTATTGACCTCGTTGGTCTATCTAATCTGATCCACCCGGCTCGACTAGGTCTCTGTCTATCTTTAATTCAATTGACCGATTCTGAGGTTCAGCCGACCGATCCCTTTGGTCAACCCTTCACCGAGAGTTGGATTCTAATCCTTTGTGTACTGGGTTTGGTCGACCGATCAGGTCGTTCGGTCGACCGATAACGGATGAGTCTGACCCTTCAGAACTGTTAGTTTCATGCAAAACATAGTTAGGAAAATAGAGTAAATAATAATAATTAAGATGACAACCTTCGGACTGTCTAGTTTTGACTTTGAATTTCCTCTGAAAACCCTAGGTCAAACTGATGCCTAATGTTCCCTCACCAGGGAACATGCCCTCACCTACTCCTCTCAGGAGAGTTTACCTGTTGCCAGATCGTTCATCCAGACCAACTGAACTTCCTGCCTAGGGTTACCATCTCCTGTGACCTAGGGTTATCACCCCCTAGGGTTTTCTTTAGCCTAGGGTTACCGCCCCCTAGGACCTAGGGTTACCACCCCCTAGGACCTAGGGTTACCACCCCCTAGGGGTTTCCACCTGCCTAGCCGTAGTTAGGACTTTCCATCACCTAGGCTTACCGCCCCCTAGGATCTAGGGTTACCACCCCCTAGGGTTTTCCAACTACCTAGAATCCACTAGGACTTTTGCCTAAGACAACTTAGGACTTTTTTGCAAGCTCAATGAAGCTTGTTAGATAATAAGACAACCTAACTTTGGACCCTTTGACATAATCAAAACACAGATTCGATCATCGGATGCTTCCCGCACCAACAATCTCTCCCTTTTTGATTATGGCAACACGGTTCAAAGTTAAGTGAAACATAACAAAGTAATAAAGGAATTTAAGCATGAGTATAAATACAATAATTTGTAAAAAACTTTCTTATGCACCCTCTTTCATAAAAATTATGTTTAAATTCTTAACTTTGACTCTTTTCTCCTCTTTTGATATAAATAAAAAATAATACTAGGTAGAGAGAATGTTGTTTTACTTGTAAAGATAAAAAATTATTTATTCTATTTAACTTTAAGCTCCCCCTTGAAAGGTAGTACTTAACAAAACTTAGCTAATATTTAAGCGTTTGAAAAAAAAAACTTAGCTAAGCTTAGCTTTTTGAAAATAAGTGCGTTGAAACACATTTATCTACTTTAGAAATGCTTTGAAAATACTTAGCTTTTTCCAAAAAAAAACTTAGAAAAATTTTGGTTTTGAAAATTACTTAAAAAACATAGCTAATCTTAGGTTTCAAAAAAAAAATAACTTAGCTAATTTTTAGCTTTGAAAATAATTGTTTTATCAAGTACTTAGCTTTCAAGTACTTAACTTAGCTTTATAAAGGTTTTGAAAAAAGTCTTAGTTAAAAGTACTTAGCTTAAAATGGATTTTGATTAAAGCTTAGTTAAAAAAAATTGATAAAAACTAAGTTAAGTACTTAGCTAAAAAAGTTGATAAAAACTTAGTTAAGTACATAGCTTAAAAAGCTTTTTGATAAAAATACTTTTAGTTTTTTAAAAATATTTTGATAAATACTTATCTTTAAGAATATTTTAATAAAATGTAGCTTAGTAAATGAATTATTTGAGAAATATTTAAAAATACTTTATCCAAAACTTAGTTTCTATCTTTTCAAAAATAATTTATTTTTCATTTAAAAAATAGTTTTAAAATTAAACTTCCTCTTTCACTCCCCCTTAATTAATGCCAAAAATTTAATTAAGTAATTTTGGTTTGGGAATCCTAGAGTCTAAGCATGTAAAATATAAGTGTGTGTGAGACAGAGTTAAGTTGATTTTATCTTTAACTTTGAAAAATATTTATGAACTTGAAGTATATTTCAAAAATAATTTAAGTTAAATTTGGATTTTGAAAATACTAAAATATAATTTGAAATATAATTAAAATTTGAAGATTAATTGAAAATTTGAAAATAATTAAGATTTTATAAATGAATTATACTTGAGTAATTGATTATGATTTTAAAATTAATCATGTTTTTGAAATTAATTAAGCTTTTGAAATTAATTATACTTGTGAAATTAAGATTTTGAAATTAATCATGATTTTGAAATTAATTAATTTGGTTTGGGTAACAACTTTATGTTTTAAATCTAGAACCATCTCACCATGTTCTACATTTTCAATCAAGGAACTTTAATAGTTTTTGTGAGATGGTTAATTTAATCTTCAATTTAAATTCCAATATAAGGATTAATTTACAATTGAGTTAGACTAAGGTTTTACATTTAGTCAATTAAATATTTATTTCAATAATTGGCTTCTAGGCTATGGCGAGGCACTAGGCCTTCTTGAGTATGAGATCATCCGCCAGTTCTAGACAAAGCCTTTCAAAAAAATTGAATATTTAATTTTCTTTCTAAAAATCCTAGGTCTAACTAGTCAAGTGTGAATCAAGCATAAGTCCTTATCTATCCTAATCTAGATTAAGCAATTAGTAATCATGAATGACATTTATCAATTAATTACTTATATGCATATTTATGGTAATTATACATGGATCAAACAAATCAAGAATTTATTAGTTAAGTTAACAAGTTACAATTTTAAGTTAACTTTTATGTTGAGTTTTTAAGTTTACCGATTAATTTAGTGTTTATTGATTGATTTCATAATTAAAAGACACTTGATTATAGCTTGGGTTGTAGAGTTTAAGTTTCACCTTAGACTTGTAATCCATGTCTAGATTTTGTGATTTGTTTAAATTATTAACAATCTTCTCTAATTTATCAAATTTATCTTTTAAAATATTATTTTGTATTTCTAATTTTCTAAGAGTTAGTTTCTTATTTTTATTAAATATTTTTAAGTTATTCTTATTTAGATTTGAATTAACTTCAATCATTACATTATTAGCATGCATATCTAATTTTTTAGAGAAATCTAAACTAGTGCAATCAGAATTAGTTAAGGTACCGACATGCGTTGCAAAAATTGGATTTTCATATAATGTAAATTTACTAACCTTGATTTCTCCCTTTGGATTTTTGGGTCTTCTTTCTAGGCATTATCTTTTGACGTGACCCATTCATTTTCACTTGGAGCATTCAATGTGCTTCTTCCCTTTTTGGATCAATTTCTCCTTCTCCTCCGGTTGTGTCGGTCGAATCTCTATAGTGCCCTCTCTCCCTACACTTAAAATAAGTTATATAAAATTTTGAATTTACAATTTTTCCTTTTGGATTCATGATAGGATTCTTCCCCTTGACTGTTGCCATCTCAAATTCATACTCAGATTTAGCTATCTCTTCCTTGGCCATCAGTGCTATGAAATCAGTCTGATCTAATTCTTTTAAGACTGGTTCGGAGGTTAACTCTGGAGATTCATACTCATATTTGAACTCAGGTTCGACTTGGTCTTCTGGTTCAAGGAATCTCATGAAGCTTGATAAATATCTCCCAAACCTCCTTAGCATTGTTGAACTTTCCAACTCGATCAAGCTCTGAATTTATTAGTCCGTATAGGAGAATACATGTTGCTTTTGCATTTGCCTCGATTTTTCTTCTTGTTTGTGCATCCCACTTGTGACAAGCGATGGGCACACCTTCTTCAGTGGGGAGTATAAATCCGATCTGGACTATGGTCCATATCTCCATTTAGATCTTCAATTGGTGCTCCATCTAGTCTTTCCAGTATCCGAAATTCTCGCTGGAAAAGACTGGTAGGTGTGCGATGCTATTGCCTTCTTGGTGGACCATTGTAGAAGAAAATCTCACACATAAAAAGTAAAAAGAAACAAATGTCCCAAGACTTGGTCTTGGATTAGTAGTACGGGAGAAAAATAAAAATAGCAATTTACTATTTTTTTAAAACATAATAAAATATTAATAAAAATATTTTAAAAAAATATTATTACAAATTTTTGAAAATGCGATATTTCGCTACTACCGATCAATGGAGAAAAGATGAAAATGAATTTTTCAAAAATAGTTTTGGAGGAAAAAAATGAAAGGTGTACCAATTTAGAGCAACCCCACTTTAATACCAATTATAGGATCGTAGACGTGCTAGGGGGGGGGGGGTTAATAACACGCCTTGCTTTTTCGTTTATTTCATAAAACCCAAAGTAAGTACGCAACGAAAATAAAGAAAGAACTAAAGGCAATCGCTAACACAATTTGTTTTACTTGGTTAAGAGCATGTGGTGACTCCTACTCCAAGGCCTGCAATCATTGATTGCTTTCAGTAGACAATCACTATAAGTTTGGAAAGCTTTACAAGGAAACAATACAAGTATGAAGCTTTACAAATATGAATTACAACTTGTTACCGACGACTTGGTGAAATCAATCTTTTGGCTTTGATCGTCGTCAGAGCAGAGCAGCGTTTAGATGTTCCGGAGTGTGTGCAGTTAGTTGTTCTTGATCTTAGAAATTGTTGTGTCCGAAGCTGCTGGTCGACCCTCTTTTTATAGCTGTTGTAGACCTGATCTAGATCCACTGATCTTGGGATTAGTCTTTGACCCGACTATGATCGGTTGACTGATCCAGGTGTTTCGTTGACTGAACCCTTTCAACCTGACCAGCTTCTTGTCCACATGCTTCTTCCACCTGGATAAGTCTTCGTTCGGTCGACCGATCATGCAGTTCAGTCGATCGATCTTGCTGACCTTGTTGGTTTATCTGATCTGATCCACCCGGATCGACCAAGTCTCTGTCTATCTTCGGTTCGGTCGATCAATCCCGAGGTTCGGTCGACCGATCCCTCTGGTCAACCCTTCACCGAGAGCTAGATTCTGATCCTTTGTGTACTGGGATTCAGTCAACCGATTAGGTCATTCGGTTGATCGATAAAGCCTGAGTCTGACCTGTAGACCTATTAGTTTCCTGCAAAATAGAGTTAGGCGAATAGAGAAAATAATAATAATTAAGTTGACAACCTTCGAACTGTCCAGTTTTGACTTCTGATTTCCTCCGGAAACCCTAGGTCGAACCGACGCCTAATGTTCCCTCATCGAGGAACGCATCCTCACCTACTCCTCTCAGGAGAGTTTACCTATTACCAGATCGATCCTCCAGACCGACTAGACTTTCTGCCTAGGGTTACCACCCCCTAGGGTTTTCCTCAGCCTAAGGTTACCGCCCCATAGGACCTAAGGTTACCACCCCCTAGGATTTTCCTCAGCCCAGGGTTACTGCTCCCTAGGACCTAGGGTTACCACCCCAGGGTTTTCCATGTACCTAACCGTAGTTATGACTTTCCATCACCTAGGGTTACCACCTCCTAGGACCTAGGGTTACCACCCCCTAGGGTTTTCCACCTGCCTCGAATCCACTATGACTTTTGCCTAAGACAACTTAGGACTTTCCTGCAAGCTCAATAAACCTTGTTAGATAACAAGATAGCTTAATTTTGGACTCTTTGACATAATCAAAACACAGGTTCGATCGTCAGATGCTTCCCGCACTAACATAGCTAGTCGCTTAGCTTCAATGATGATGTGCAGTGGAAATAGACGAAGCAAGGCCTTCCAATGCTAACAAGATGAATTTACTTGGTATCCACCTTAAATGAGGTGACTAATCCAAGGATTCAACCCTCTGTCACACATCCACTATGTAAACCCTCCTTCTTGAAAGCAATTCAGAGGCAGAGAAGACTCGTACAAACTGACACAAAGAAATACAAGAAGAAGAATAAGAAGAAACTAATACAATATGAAATCTTACAAGACTTACAACAAATAAAACCCTAGCTTCTTACTTCTTCCTTGTAGACACCTCTTGATCAACTTGGAAGTGTAGCAACGACTAGTTTTATCGAAGAATCTAGTGTGAAGTCATGTGAGTCCGGTGAAGAGAGTGGGAGAAGGGATTTTATGAAATAACGTGCAAGAACCCTTTTATCGGGCTCACAACGGCTAGTTTTTCAAACGTAATCAATTATCCTAATCGATTACACATGCTTAATCGACTAGCCTAATCTATTAACATATTCTATTTTGAAGCGAGAATAAGCCGTAAGCGATTAACCAACCTTGCTTAATCGCTTACCAAAGCTACTGTTTCTTCGCATAACACCTTAATCGATCACCCTAATCGATTAAGGCTTGCTGAATCGATTACCCTATTTGATTTAGCTTCATTCTATTTCTTGTGACAACAAGCTTAATTGATTACCCTAATTGATTAAGCATTCCGTAATAGATTGGCCTAATCGATTACGACACTTTATGTTTCCTCACAGAAAGTTCCTTAAGTGTTTATGCAAAATGCTTAATCGCTTAACACATTGTGTAATCGATTACCAAACCCTAGCTTCCAAACCTAAATCTAGGATTTCTTGCCAAACATCTGGTCTATTATGATCTGTTGGGACTTCACATTGCCTAGCATCCAGTCACACTTGACCTACTAGGACTTCTTCACCAAGTGTTCGATCAATCCTTTGAACCACTTTGACTTTTCTTCTTGTGCCAAGTGTCCGGTCAATCTTTTGATCCACTTGGACTTCCAAACACAGGTGTCTAGTCAACCTTGACCCATTTGGATTTTCACCTGTCTGGTTTCACTCACCAAGACTTCCTCACTACCTAGCTTCACTCACTAGGGCTTTTCACCTAACTTCACTCACCAAGATTTTCTAACTGCCTGGCTTCACTCACCAAGACTTTCCATCACCTAACTTCACTTACTAGGATTTTCACCTGACTTCACTCACCAGGATTTTCCAACTGCCTGGTTTCACTCACCAGGACTTTCCACACCAAGTGGCTGGTAAATACTGACCCACTTGGATTTTCTTCTTATACCAACTTTCACATTGGTATTTCCCTTGCCTAACCTCTAGTTAGGACTTCCCAGTCAAGTATCCAGTCAACCTTGACCTACTTGACTTTTCTTCACATCAAACTAGTCAAACCTTGACCAGTGGGAAATTACACCAACAATCTCTCCCAAATGGGCAATTACACCTGTAATCTCCATATATTGTTAAATATCAAAACTTAAACATCACAACTCAAACTTGAGCCAACTCAAGCTTAGTTAAACTGGTCAACCTTAATCTAGGAAAATTACACCAATAATCTCTTTCTTTTTGATATTTGACAATACATTTAAATTAGGTTAATCTCATAGCCACAACTTCTTCTTCATGCCAAAGCATGAATGAAAGTTTCCTTCATTCTCCCCCTTAACCCAAAGGTTTCACAGTTCCCCCTGTGAATATGGAGAATTTCTTAACTTAAACCTTACATTCTCCCCTTTGACACATGTCAAAAACTCTTTTCCTTAAGAATTATCTCCATGTTGTTCACAATCTTGGTTGTTGTTCACAACATCATAATGAAGGTCTAATACCCTTCTTTGTGCCCAAATGCTCAACCTAGAGCATACATAACAATGAAGGTTTACAACCTTCCATTGTTTCAAAAATAAATCTAAGTCATGTCTTTAAGGAATAGCTCCACCTCAAAATATGCTCCAAACTTTTATCATTGCACAAACAATAACTTGGAGTTCCTAAAACTTTTAATAAATCTAAAATATGAAATTTTGAGGTTCAAACTTCAACTTTAAAACTAAACCTCATCTTAAACTCTAACTTAGTCATTTTTTAACCAATCCTTTCTTGTTCAACAAGAAAACTACTCTTAAATATTCATAAATAAATTTCTTAGGGTTAAGGATGGTTAATACAACTAGACAAGGCTTCATCAACTTAAATAAACTTATTTAAGATGAAATCAGGGCCTTAAGCGATTAGAGAAACTTCTTAATCACTTAAATTTGGCCTTAATCGATTAGCACACATGGCTAATCGATTCAGCCATGTCCTAATTGATTAAGCAGTTTGCTTAATCGATTTCGACCCCTTAATCAATTGCTATAATCGATAAAGCCTCTTCCATGAGCTATTATGCTCACAAAAACTCACCTTAATCGATTGACCTACTCGATTAAGTTGTGGTAATCGATTGCCCTAATAGATTACTAGCTCTGAATTTCTGAAATTGATTTCAGCTAAATTTCAGAAATACATAAATAATTCTATAGAATTTCAAAAATCATGAAAATTCATGTAAACATTATTTATGTCATATACTATCATGGAAAATAGTTTTCTAATAAAATATAGCTTATTTTTAAAAATTGATACAAAATTAGAAACTCTTGAAAACTTCAATGTTTCTTCTAAGTCTGTGCTTAACTATATAATGGTGATTCCTATCAAAAGATAACCTTCACCAAGGTATTTTAAAGTATATTTAAAATATTTTTCAAAACCAAATTTCCAACCACGATCTTTCGGCTAAATGCACATGACTTGTACATTTGTTTTCCTCATGATTGGATGATACATAACTATGTGCTTTGATGAAACAAAAACGCAAAAAGATGCACTAAATCAGCATCTTAAGTGTTTTTCATCCTTCTAACATCTCACTTGTATTTAATGTGCACTAAAACACATATAAGTCAACTTATAGTATTTGTGAGATGTATATCTTGTTTTGCCTTAAATTAAGGGATCATACATTTCTATCTAGGTATTTTAAATTTTCATGATCACCCACCTAGGATGTCACTTGTTGATTAATATCATTGTCCTTAATTACACGGAATTAAAATAATGCATGATGATTTATGGTATACATCAAAATAAGTATTTTCAAAAGAAAATTTACTATAACTACATAATGTGTGTATGACATAACATGATATTTTTATTTTTCATAACAAATATGAATGCAAAATATGATATCTGACATATGAAGAGCAAACAAAGCATGTCACTTTAGCATAAATAATATACCTAGATTATCCATCTAAGTATCGTTAGTTAATTACTAATCTAAAATTAATCCTAAGTTGCCCTTTGTCTTCCAAGAAAATGCCAAAACTTAACTTGGCATTTCTTTGACTTTTCCTATTTGTGTCATTTTTAATTAAGTCTAATGCTCAAATTTTAGCACATTATACTCTTCCAAAGAGTAAACATCAAATCCTTCTCATTTTCAAGGAATAATAGGTGGAAGTGCTCAATAAGGCATCAATAAAGCATGGACCTTGTTGGATTGAGTTAGGTGTAGTCTTTGTAAATTATCGTTGCTCCTCTAGCAAGGAAGTGGACTCAGCAAGCTTATCCTCCTCCTACGACAAGAAGAAAAGGAAAGGTTTTGGAGATAACAAACTCATTGTACATAGATTGCAAATACAGAGAAGGGCAACACAAAAAGTTCCACGACACCACCCATTATGGTTAGAGGAGAAAGAAAACCAAACAATACTAGATAGTCTATGTCACGTCCTAGAGGAGTCCTTGCCCGACAAACAGACAACATCTCCCTTGTAAATGTAACAATATGAAACATATATACAATATCATAAGGCTACTCACGAGCTATAATCAACAACACACACGGCTGGCGTAACGCCCGCCCTCCCTGCTACTCAAAGGGACGACGCTACTTACTTACTTAACTATTCCAGGTTACATGCATATTTAAAATTTCTTTCTTGTAACATAAAGCAGCGGAAATGTCATAAAGTTATACTGGAATGTAACATAAATACAAATGGTTCATGTCAAACATAACAAAATATTATAGCAGGTCTTATTTGTCTTAGTCGAGCCACTGCCACACACACCTCCTTGCCTCTCCTGCAGCTCCCTTAGGTCATCCATCCCTTGCCTTTATCTGTGGTACAAGGAAGTAAGCTATGAGCACACAGGCTCAGTAAGATTCTTTCCTACTCACAAAAACCGTATCTCAAGCATAATCATATAAGCATATCATCAATGAAGACATAATCATCTAACAATATGTAATGTGAGCATATTCCTTATCATAACATATCCTTATGAATCATGTTTCTAACATATCATAAATAAGGGATAATGTGAGGTGAATCATGAGAAACATAACATATCACCAGGTTATTGGAAACTTAAAAGAAACATATCATATATGAATGGGTGCATTATGCAAAATGTCCTTTTAAAAACATATGCCATGTCGAGTGCAAGATGTCTTTAAACATATCTTTTAATACTTAAACATAATATCATCATCATGAGGGTCTGGCTTGTACCACATACATATATAACTGCGCGCAATCCCTAGGACAGGGTAGCTAGCCCCGAACCTACTAGGGATCTAGACCCGTTCATAGTCCGTCGGCCTAGGGGCGTACTAAGGAGCCCATCCCTTTTTACTAGACCCGTTCATAGTCCGTCGGTCTAGGGGCGCTTATGGAGCCCACCCTTGGTACAAGCCATACAAAGTAAAGTACATGTCATGCATATCATATCATCATAGATGTCATGCTCTTGTCTTAACATGAAGATTGCTCTTAATCCCAACTTAAGGGAAGCAACTCTTTGCCATTTTCTTATCATATCATAAGGCATACATTCTTGGGCACATAGCCATCATATAAAATCATTTATCATGCTTGGTTCATAAGCTTACATAAATGAGCATGCAACATATTTGAAATCATACATGCTTGAGTACATAGTCATCATAAGAATCATTTCATGCATAATTCATGATCATACATAAATAAACATGTTACTTGTCTTGTCATAAAGTATGCATACTTAAGCATAAAACATATCATAAAAGTCATCATCATGCATAATTCATGAGTATCCTTAATTAAGTATATAAATCATTGTAGGCAACCATAATCATTCATGGAAAACATTTACTAGCATCTCCTAGTTCGTATTCTAGTATGTGAGACACCTAGCAAGGTCATAATTGGGTCTCTAACCCTAGTTTCATATGGTGACCGAGAGTCACCATGCTAAGTTTTAGGCTACAACTACATATAAGCATGTGAACCTTAAATCAAATTCATGTCATAAACTATAAAGAATATCATGAGCATAGGTAGTAGGTTCTAAGCTTCCTAGCCCTTTTAACTTAGTTGTGGCCGAACCCTTAAGAGCATGGAACTAAGTTCTACATAAGCATAAAAATAACAAACTACCTTCATATCATATCATAAAGGGAATCCATAAGCTAGCTAAGTTTAAGTTTAAACTTTCTTGAATCCTAGATTATAGTTATGGCCGAGAGTTCATAAAAAAAAATAACCTCTAAGCAACATACAACATGAATACTTAGCTAATTTCATAACATATCATAAGAAGTCTATGAGCATGCTAAATTAGGTTTTGAGCTTTATGAAACCCTAAAACCCTATCATGGCCGAAACTTCATAAACCAAAAATAAACTTCTAAGCAACATGTAAACATGAACACCTAGCTAATTCCATTATATATCATAAAGAAGTCTATGAGCATACTAAATTAGGTTTGGAGCTTCATGAACCCTAAAAGTTTATCATGGCCAAAACTTCATCAAGTAGGAAATAAACTTCTAAGCAACATATAAGCATGAATCTCTAGCAAATTTTATAACATATCATAAGAAAGTCTATGAGCATACTAACTTAGGTTTTGAGCTTCATGAACCCTAAAAGTTTATCATGGCCGAAACTTCATCAAGTAGGAAATAAACTTCTAAGCAACGTATAAGCATGAATCTCTAGCAAATTTTATAACATATCATAAGAAAGTCTATGAGCATGCAAACTTAGGTTTTGAGCTTCATGAACCCTAAAAATTTATCATGGCTGAACCTTATTAAAAGAAGGTCAATAAACATATTAATAAGAAGATCAAGCTTAAACAACATACAACATAAATCCTTAAACTAAATTCATATCATAACCTACTAAGATCCATGAGCATGGTTTCTTCTCTTTTTATTTTTATTTTCAAGACTTCAAATCTTTCGAAAATATCGTAAGCGACTTGTACCACAGGTGAGGGAATACTTACATCCTTATTTGATTTACTTAAGGAGAAATATCTTGCTTGTGGAGCCTTCCTAGAGAGGAGTCCTCCTTTGTTTTTAGATTTCGGCAAGGAGAGGTGAGGAGGGGCTCTTGGTCACGTTGAGGAGGAGGAGGTGTTAGCTAGAGCCCTAGAGCCAATCATTTGATGATTGTATTATGGACTTATTGTATCATATTCTATATAAATAAAGGCATTTGGATTTTGGTTATTATACTTACTTGTATTTGTGCCAAATAAACTAAGTATAATAATGTCCTTGAGTAGATGGTTCTCACCTATATCAATCGGTTAGTTGAATCGATAGTGAGATGATATAGGGAACACTACTCTTAATTATTCTTAGTCGAGTATTAACATTCAGGGACAATGTTAATGCAATAAGACTAGCATGTAGGTCAACTCATTGACTTGATCTCACAAGTCATGGATATAGAGATATCAAGTTGACACATGGGTATACATTAGAGAATGTATACTGAATGACCCACCATGAGAAAGTATCATGGATCGTTATATGAGTGTCATATACTTTCTCATGTGGCTATTAGTATGACTACTAGTCCTTAGACCTGAAGTCACCATAGATCCCTACATAAGGAGTTATATGCTTTAGTTTCGTCAAACGTCACCCGTAACTGGGTGGACTATAAAGGCGATTACTGGGTATGTAACAAATTATGCGGAGGGATGTGAGTGATGTAGATGGGATCTATCTCTCCTATATGACGGGAGTGACATCGGTATTCTTGATAGAGTGAGACCACGAAGTGCATGGTCATGCCCAAATGAGTCAATATAGGATATTGAGCTCATTTGATTTAGTGTGTCTACTTGGAGTTCAAGATTTAGATTGATTAGAGGATGACACAGTCTATGTCTCATATTGATCAATCTAGATATCTAGGATAGAAGGACACTTGTCTTATATTGTGAGGAGTCACAATTAGTAGTCACAAGGTGATGTTGGATCTCGACATTCTTGTAACTTGGGTAGTAATGATGTGTTGCTAGATACCGCTCATTACTTATGCTCCTAAATGGGTTTAGGGCATTGCCAACGTTACAAGAACCTATAGGGTCACACACTTAGGACAATTAGATGGAGATTAGATTCATATGATGAAGCAAGAGGACTTGATTCATTTGATGGATCCAATTGGATTAAGAGTAATCCAAATTGGGCTAATTGAGTTAGACTCAAGTTGATTCATGTATACAATGAGTCTAATTTAGATTATGACTCATTAGATCAATTTAATTTAATGAATTAGATTCATTATATTAGGTTGGCTTGAATCAAATGGTTAGATTAGATCAACCATAGAAGAGATTTGGTCAAGTTTGACTTGATTTGAGAGGAAGATGAAAAGTCAAGTTAGACTTGACTTTATGCCACCTCATTGGTGAGTTGGCATTGAAGTGGACCAATGATGTTACTCCACATCATCATGGGTGCCACCTCATGGAAGTTTCAAAGTCATTTTCTTAATAACTTCACATTAATTGCATTTAATGGGGGGTTACACTATGGGAAGTGGCCGGCCACTTTTGGTTTTGAATGAGAATTCAATTTTCATTCAAGTGTGTATCTTCTTCCTTCTTCCTCTCAAGCTCTCCCTCTCCTCCTCAACTTGGCCGAACCATACATAGGTGCTAGCACACCTTTTGTGTGGTTTTCTCCACCTACGTGTTCGTGTGGATACTTCTAGAGGGGTATCTATCTTGATACTCTCGAGATTCGGCGTTTTGGACGAGCGGGATACGCGAAAGGCACGCTTCGAAGGTATAACTCTTCTTCATGTAGATCTAGGAGTAGATCTAAGTTGTAAACTCGTACTCGTATCGGTTTTGAAAAGTTTTCTTCGCACGAGATCCGTTGGCTAGGGTGATTCGGGGTTTCCGCGACGCGAAAAAGCGGTTTTCGCGGCCTGAAAAACCCAACAGTGGTATCAGAGCCACGTGCGAAGCTTGTACGAGTTTAGTTTTTATTTTTATGAAAAATAAACATTCTGTGAATTTCTGTAAATTTATGATTTTATGGTTTTTTATGGGTATTTTTCTCGTAGAAGCGAAGCACAAGTGTCTCGGCACTTGTAGGCTTCGGCTACAGGGAAGAATTTTCAAAAACGGCTTTGTTTCGACCCAAAACTTTTTGGGACAGCGGGATAAGGTGCTCTTGGATCACTTAGGATCAACTTGCGATGGTTAGATCATGGGTAGAGGTACTACCCCTAACCCCGCAAGGGGATTTGCTCCGCGATTGCGCCCGAAATCGTTAATCGGGACCGCCGGGAAAAATTTACACATAAAATCTGTAAAATTATGAAAAATTACAAAAAAATTACAGAAATATATAATTTTGAATTATATATTAATTTTGTGATAGTCATGGCCCAAAGACCCAATTTGATTGGACAATATGTGTTGTAATTCATAATACGGCATGCGCATCGTGATGTGATGTGCGTGCTTGTATTTTATTTTTATTTTATTTTCGCGACCTGCGCGTCGTGCCTTTCTATTATTCTGATTGTAAATTAGATTTAGACTCGAATGTAACTCGAGTTTCAAAAATTGTAATGTACAAATTTGGAGCTGTGGAAGGTCCACTCGAGACGGAGTTACGAGGAAGGCGCGAGCAACACAAGGTGGTCAAAAGGAAGGCACTTGAGAAGTTGACCTTAGGTTGACCATCTGATCTTCTCATTGGCTTGAGAAGATCGTAGTAGGGCCATGACTAATCACAAAACTTAGTTAATTACTTCTGTATATGATGCATGTTTAATTAAGTAATTAATTAGTGCCTAGCGATTAAGATTAGATCTAAATCGTGCACAAGATGCACCCTTACGATTAGATTAGATCTACATCGTGTACAAGATGCACTCTATCGATTAGATTAGATCTATTTTGAGTATATGATACAACATCATTTAGATTAGATCTAAATCACGACAACTCAAAATGCCTAACATGCCGTTATACCCATCACTACCTCGATCGCATGATGTTGTTGAATCTGCCAAAGCAGAGCAACGCATACTATCTTGGTAGGGTGCGGAGGGACAATCTTGGTCCCGCCTATCAATGCATGGGTGAGTACGACTCAATTAGATTGAGTATTCCTAGTTAACTCGGTTGGATCGAGTATAACTATAGGCATTCTTCCAACGGTTGGAAAGTTAGGTCAAAATCACATATATATTAACTCTCGGGCGTATTAGCCGAAGCTAACTCGAGTTTTAATATAAATGCGGATTTTGATTCTATAAACAAGAGTTGCAAAGAGATGTAATTGGTAATCGTTACCTACCGATCATACTATGTCTTGGGCGTATTAGCCAAAGCTAACTCAAAGGGTTAGTATGATGTGGATCTTGTCCCACATGAATTATAGAATTCAGTGGGAGCATCATTTAGTTAAAGGCCTAATTAAATGATTAAGAATATGATTTTTATTTCTTCTTTTATTTCTGTTGCAGATTACCATGACGTCGAATACGAACACTTTCTCCCTGCGATCTGTCCTTGAGAAGGACAAGCTCAACGGAGCAAACTTCCTGGACTGGTACAGGAACTTGAGAATAGTTCTCACTCAGGAACATAAACTGTATGTTCTGGAGCAACCCATTCCGGAGGCTCCTCCTGCCACTGCCCCGCGAGCTGACCGAGATACTTTCAAGAAGCATCAAGATGATGCATTAGATGTGTCCTATCTAATGCTCGCGACCATGAACTCTGAGCTTCAGAAGCAACACGAGTTAATGGACGCTTACGATATGGTTGAACATCTTCGTCAACTATATCAAGGACAAGCGAGGCATGAGAGATTTGAGATCTCAAGGGCACTGTTTCAGTGCAAGATGTCAGACGAGGCTCCTGTAGGCCCATATGTACTCAAAATGATTGGGTACATAGAGAACCTACAAAGGTTAGGGTTCCCACTTGGCCAAGAGCTGGCCACTGACCTGATCTTGCAATCCTTGCCGGATAGCTACAGTCAATTCGTTCTAAACTACAATATGAATGAGATTGACAAGCCACTGGCTGAGCTGCTTAGCATGTTAAGAACTGCTGAGCTAAACCTTAAGAAGGCTAAGCCAAACACTGTTCTGATGGTTCAGAAACATAAGGGCAAGGGCAAGCCCAAAGGCAAAGGAAAGTCCCAAGCCAAGGGCAAAGGCAAGGCACTGAAGCCTAAAGGAGGGGTCGCCAAGGATGCTACCTGCTTCCACTGCGGTTAGACTGGGCACTGGAAGAGGAACTGCAAGGTATACTTGGAGGATCTTAAGAAGAAGCGAAGTGAGATTTCCACTTCAGGTATATATGTTATAGAAGTCAATCTATCTATTTCTACATCATGGGTATTAGATACTGGATGTGCTTCTCACATTTGTACCGATGTGCAGGCACTGAGAAATAGCAGGGCATTGACAAAGGGCGAGGTGGACCTACGAGTAGGCAATGGAGCGGGTTGCTGCTGTTGCTGTAGGGACTTACTTTCTATCTCTGCTCTCTGGGCTTGTACTAGAGTTAGTCGATTGTTGTTATGTGCCTGCATTAACTAAGAACATTTTATCAGTTTCTTGTTTGGACAAGAAAGGTTTCTCGTTTACTATAAAGAACAAATGTTGTTCCGTCTATTTAAACGATATGTTCTATTGTAGTGCACCTCTGATAAACGGACTCTATATTCTAGACCTTGAGAGCCCTATCTATAACATAAATACCAAGAGGTTCAAGTCAAATGACATGAACCAAACCTACCTCTGGCACTGTCGCTTAGGTCATATAAATGACAAGCGTTTATCCCAGCTCCATAAGGATGGTATGTTGGACTCATTTGATTTTGAATCATATGAGGTATGCGAGTCATGCCTACGAGGCAAGATGACCAAGACTCCCTTTAGTGGGCACAGCGAGAGAGCGACTAATTTGTTAGGACTCATACATAGTGATGTATGTGGCCCTTTGAATGTTGCTGCTAGAGGCAGTTATAGGTACTTTATCACATTTACTGATGACTTCAGTAGATATGGTTATGTGTACTTGATGACACATAAGTCTAAATCCTTTGAAAAGTTCAAAGAATTCAAGAATGAAGTACAGAACCAGATTGGCAAGAGTATTAAGATACTTCAATCCGATCGAGGTGGAGAATACCTTAGCCATGAGTTTCGTGACTATCTAGCTGAGTGTGGGATTCTATCCCAACTCACTCCTCCTGGAACACCACAGTGGAATGGTGTATCCGAAAGGAGGAATCATACCCTATTAGATATGGTGCGATCTATGATGAGTCACACAGATCTTCCGACATACCTTTGGGGTTATGCTCTAGACACGACAGCTTTTATACTCAACCGAGTTCCATCCAAGGCCGTGATAAAGACACCATATAGGATATGGACTGGGAGAGATGCCCAGGTGTCTTTCATGAGGATTTGGGGTTGTGAGGCTTACGTTCGACGTCAAGTCTCAGACAAGTTAGGACCCAAATCCGACAAGTGCTACTTTATTGGATATCCCAAGGAAACTAAGGGATATTACTTCTACATTCCCAGTCAGCACAAGGTAGTTGTGGCAAAGACTGGGGTCTTTCTAGAAAGGGACTTTGTTTCTAGAAAGACTAGTGGGAGCACGTTCGATCTTGAAGAAGTTCAAGATGCGAACAATAGCACTGAAGCCTCGATGGAAGTTGAACTGAAACCACAAAGTGTTGTGGATGATGTTGTTCCACAAGGAGTTGAGGAACAACAACCAGTTCAAGTAGACATACCTCTTCGCAGATCTGATAGGGTACGTCGTCAGCCTAAGAGATACTCATTTCTCTTGTCTGACCATGATGACATTGTGCTCACAGAGGATGAGCCTACCAACTATCAGAAAGCTGTGATGAGACCAGATTCTGAGAAATGGCTAGAAGCCATGAGATCCGAAATGGATTCAATGTACACCAACCAAGTATGGACTTTGGTTGATCCACCTGAAGGGGTAAAACCCATTGGGTGTAAGTGGGTCTTTAAGAGAAAGACTGACATGGATGGACTTATCTATAAGGGTCACTTGGTAGCTAAAGGTTTCAAGCAGATTCATGGTATTGACTATGATGAAACATTTTCTCCAGTAGCGATGTTTAAGTCTATTCGGATCATGCTTGCTATTGCAACCTACCATGACTATGAGATATAGCATATGGATGTCAAAACTACGTTTCTGAATGGAAACCTACTCGAGGATGTGTACATGACACAACCTGAGGGTTTTGTAGATCCACAGCATACTAGCAGATTATGCAAGCTGCATAGGTCCATTTATGGACTAAAGCAAGCTTCTCGGAGCTGGAATCTTCAATTCGATGATGCAATCAAACAGTTTGGTTTCATCAAGAACGAAGATGAGCCTTGTGTCTACAAGAAGGTTGTAGGGGATATAGTTGTCTTCCTCATATTGTATGTGGATGACATACTACTCATTGGGAAGGACATCCCTATGCTTCAGTCTATCAAGACTTGGCTAGGGAGTTGTTTCTCAAAGAAGGACTTAGGTGAAACATCCCGCATTCTAGGGATACAGATCTATAGAGATAGATCTAAGAGATTGCTTGGCCTAAGTCATAGTACATACATTGACAAGGTACTCCTTCAGTTTACCATGCAGAACTCCAAGAAGGGATTTCTGCCGATGTCACATGGCGTGAGTCTTTCGAAGACTCAAGGTCCCTCTTCTAGAGAGGAGAGAGACCGCATGGATCAGATCTCTTATGATTCAGCCATAGGATCGATCATGTACGCCATGCTATGTACTCGACCTGATGTCTCGTATGCTTTGAGCATGACGAGCAGATATCAGTCAGATCCAGGTGAAAGTCACTGGATAGCGGTCAAGAATATTCTTAAGTACTTAAGAAGGACTAAAGAATATTTCTTGATATATGGAGGCAATGATGAGCTAGCTGTAAAGGGTTACAGTGATGCTAGCTTCCAGACCGACCAGGATGATAATAGATCGCAGTCGGGGTTCGTATTTTGCATTAATAGTGGTGCTGCCAGCTGGAAGAGTTCGAAGCAGGATACAGTAGCTGATTCTACAACAGAAGCTGAGTACATTGCTGCATCAGAGGCAGCAAAGGAAGCAGTTTGGATCCGCAAGTTCATCACTGAACTTGGGGTGGTTCCAAGCATTGCTGACCCCATTGAGCTCTATTGTGACAACAATGGAGCTATAGCACAGGCGAAGGAACCTCGCTCACACCAGCGGACCAAACACATACTACGGCGCTTCCATCTGATTCGAGAGATTATCGAGAGAGGAGATGTGAAGATTTACAGAGTACCTACAGAGGCTAACATCGCAGATCCCTTGACCAAGGCTTTGGCACAGAGGAAAAATGATGGTCACACTAAGTCATTTAGGCTTAGAGCCTACACTGATTGGCATTAGTGCTAGTGGGAGATTGTTAGCTAGAGCCCTAGAGCCAATCATTTGATGATTATATTTTGGACTTATTGTATCATATTCTATATAAATAAAGGCATTTGGATTTTGGTTATTATACTTACTTGTATTTGTGCCAAATAAACTAAGTATAATAATGTCCTTGAGTAGATGGTTCTCACCTATATCAATCGGTTAGTTGAACCGATAGTGAGATGATATAGGGAACACTACTCTTAATCATTCCTAGTCGAGTATTAACATTCAGGGACAATGTTAATGCAATAAGACTAGCATGTAGGTCAACTCGATGACTTGATCTCACAAGTCATGGATATAGAGATATCAAGTTGACACATGGGTATACATTAGAGAATGTATACTGAATGACCCGCCATGAGAAAGTATCATGGATCGTTATATGAGTGTCATATACTTTCTCATGTGGCTATTAGTATGACTACTAGTCCTTAGACCTGAAGTCACCATAGATCCCTACATAAGGAGTTATGTGCTTTAGTTTCGTCAAACGTCACCCGTAACTGGGTGGACTATAAAGGCGATTACTGGGTATGTAACAAATTATGTGGAGGGATGTGAGTGATGTAGATGGGATCTATCCCTCCTATATGACGGGAGTGACATCGGTATTCTTGATAGAGTGAGACCACGAAGTGCATGGCTATGCCCAAATGAGTCAATATAGGATATTGAGCTCATTTGATTTAGTGTGTCTACTTGGAGTTCAAGATTTAGATTGATTAGAGGATGACACAGTCTATGCCTCATATTGATCAATCTAGATGTCTAGGATAGAAGGACACTTGTCATATATTGTGAGGAGTCACAATTAGTAGTCACAAGGTGATGTTGGATCTCGACATTCTTGTAACTTGGGTAGTAATGATGTGTTGCTAGATACCGCTCATTACTTATGCTTTTAAATGGGTTTAGGGCATTGCCAACGTTACAAGAACCTATAGGGTCACACACTTAGGACAATTAGATGGAGATTAGGTTCATATGATGAACCAAGAGGACTTGATTCATTTGATGGATCCAATTGGATTAAGAGTAATCCAAATTGGGATAATTGAGTTAGACTCAAGTTGATTCATGTATACAATGAGTCTAATTTAGATTATGACTCAATAGATTAATTTAATTTAATGAATTAGATTCATTATATTAAGTTGGCTTGAATCAAATGGTTAGATTAGATCAACCATAGAAGAGATTTGGTCAAGTTTGACTTGATTTGAGAGGAAGATGAAAAGTCAAGTTAGACTTGACTTTATGCCACCTCATTGGTGAGTTGGCATTGAAGTGGACAAATGATGTTACTCCACATCATCATGGGTGCCACCTCATGGAAGTTACAAAGCCATTTTCTTAATAACTTCACATTAATTGCATTTAATGGGGGGGTACACTATGGGAAGTGGCCGGCCACTTTTGGTTTTGAATGAGAATTCAATTTTCATTCAAGTGTGTATCTTCTTCCTTCTTCCTCTCAAGCTCTCCCTCTCCTCCTCAACTTGGCCGAACCATACATAGGTGCTAGCACACCTTTTGTGTGGTTTTCTCCACCTACGTGTTCGTGTGGATACTTCTAGAGGGGTATCTATCTTGATACTCTCGAGATCCGACGTTTTGGACGAGCGGGATACGCGAAAGGCACGCTTCAAAGGTATAATTCTTCTTCATGTAGATCTAGGAGTAGATCTAAGTTGTAAACTCATACTCGTAATGGTTTTGAAAAGTTTTCTTCGCACGAGATCCATTTGCTAGGGTGATTCGGGGTTTCCGCGACGCGAAAAAGCGGTTTTCGCGGCCCGAAAAACCCAACAGGAGGGAGAAGGAAGAGGAGAAAATGAGTTTTCTTCTTTAATTTCCCCTTTTATTCATCATGAGAGGAGGAAAGGAAAATGTACTTTTCCTTC
This sequence comes from Zingiber officinale, assembly GCF_018446385.1. Taxonomy (NCBI): domain Eukaryota; kingdom Viridiplantae; phylum Streptophyta; class Magnoliopsida; order Zingiberales; family Zingiberaceae; genus Zingiber; species Zingiber officinale. The sequence goes on from NC_056006.1 coordinate 46,938,258, forward strand.
CCCTTTCCTTTTACTTCTCCTTAATGAAAAGAGGAAGCAAGAATCCTCTTTTCTTTTGAGAGGGAGAAGGCAACTCTAACTTCTCCTTCTCAATGGAAAAGCTCTTTTCTTACTCTTAACTATATTGTCACTTCTCTCTTTAACAATAATTTCTCTTGGTCTCTTGGTTGACACATACATATATCTAGTAAGAGATCCAAGGTTCAAGCCTTGGTCATCTCTTTTTGGTTCTATTTTATTTTATCATTTTTTTTTGCAAATTTACACATAAGGCTTATTTATTTTTATTATGATAAAAAAAATATCTAAAATCTTGCTATGTATTCTATGGGTGTTACAGCTGGAACATACACAACCAAGCAATTATATACACAGCATACTCAGTTGGAACAAAATGATCACAACCACATAGTTGTATAATAAACATCCCACACGGCTGTACTAAAAGCATAGCAGAAAATAAAAGAAGACCCATAACTAAAATGACACACTACTAGCCGGATAGGCTTTACACAACCACAACAAAACAAATATTGTTGGAACCCCAAGGTTGTTTTGATGTGATCAAACAAGTTAAGTTAGGTCCTATTTGGTTTAACCGCTGTGTGTGTGCAGGAGCATAGGAGCACAGGAAGTCGAGCGGAAGACGTAGTTAGCGAGTAGGATGACACGGGATAGAGCCGATGGGCTCGGTGCGTCCAAGGGACGAGGTGCCGCGGAAGAGTATATCGGTGGATGAGAAGAACATACGCGACGTTCGAGGGACGAGAAGCCGGGGGGGGGGGGGAAGGCTGCTAGAGGAGAAGGCCAAAAATTAGGTTCGGGTGAGCCCTATTCCGGATGGTCGAGATCACCCAAGCGAGCCGAACTGGAGTAGAAGACCCTGACCGGGGCGAGCAAAACCAGAGCAGAGGGCTCAGACCGAAAAAGTCAACTATGCTGACTTTTATGGGTCTGGGCGCCCAGAACTCTTTCGAGCACTCGAAACCTCAATCTTATCAGGTTCGACGTGTCCGTTGATCGATGCGTCCGGGATAGAATTCTATCCCAATCCAGGGGCCTGAACCCTTCCAGGTGCCCATAACAGTGCTATAAATATAGCTCTGATTTCAGTTGTCCAAATAACAACTTGTAATTCTTTTCTTTCTGTTCTACTATTGTGTGCGAGCTATTAATGTTGTAAGAGGCTACTCCACCCGAAGGAGATCTTTAGAAAAGTGCACTTCATTTTCCTTGGATTAGTAATCTTCTGATTGCAAACCAAGTAATTCTCCTTGTGTTTCTGTCCTTTTAATTAGTCTCCTTTTTTATTATTACAAGTGTTCCTAATTAAGCTATAAAGTCGAGAAAGGGTTGAGTTTATTTTTGCAAGGCAATTCACCCCTCCCCTCTTGTCGGCCACCAAGGGATCAACAAGTGGTATCAGAGCAAAGACGCTTCAGAAGGACTAACCGTCGACCGAAGTAAAGGAACCAATGGCTGGATGAAGCATCGTTCCACCAAAATTCTAGGGAGACTTTGGACACTGGAAATGTCAAATGGAGGTATTTTTAAAAAATGACTTTGAGATTTGTTTAATAATCAAATATGACTTTGTAGCTCCTATAAATCAAAACGGAGAGGAGAAGGAAGAGAGTCTTTGGACGAAGGAAGAACAAAATGATTTCATAGAAAATAACTGAGTGGAATATCACTTGCTTAGCATGCTGTTACCTCAAGAAGTCCACCGCATCGGGAGCTACTTGTCGGCCAAAGAACTCTGGGAAAAATTCCTAGAACTCCACGAAGGCACATCTGAAGCCAAGCTCACAAGACGAGACATACTTCGGAACAAGCTGACGAATATCCATCTTGAAAAAGGTGAGAAGGTAGCCGATCTACATGCGAAGGTCAAAGAACTAATCATCGGACTCGAAAACCTCGGTGAAACGGTAACCAACCGGGACTCGATACGCTACGCACTCAATGCCTTTCCCAGGACTCCAGAATGGTCCTCGATAATTGATGCCTACTACATCTCAAAGAACCTGGAGGTAAGTACCCTAGAGGAACTCTTTTCTACTCTAGAATTATATGAAACCATATGTGCATGTACAAAAAAAGAAACAGGCCAGATTATGGCACTAAAAGCAACCAAGAAGGATGAACACGAGTCAGACTCAGAAGAAGATCAAAAAGCTTACATGGTAAGAAATTTTAGAAAATTCTTTAGATCTAACAAATTTAAAGAAATATAGAATAGGAAAAATCAAAGAAATAGAAGAAGGGTTCGATGCTACCAGTGTCAAAAGCACTACAATAAAATAGTGTACCAGACACAAAATTTTAACACGGGAAAAACATTCGTTTTAAATTTTAATAAATTATAAATAGATTTGCTATGGAATTATTAATTCATTTAACTTAAAAAAAATAATATAGAAAAAAAAATTTAAAAATGGATTTTAAAATAAATTAGAAAAAAATTTATAAATTAATTTTTATAAACAAAAATAAATATGAATTAGCAACGAAATTTGATACGAAACCTTTTTTGTTTGTAAATCTGTTTAAAGATGTTTTAAACAAAAAATAAATCTGTTTATAAATTATATAATATGAGAAATAAATTATTAAGTAATTATAAATATATTTTATTTTAAATAATAAAAAAGCCATAAACTCTATTTGAGATTAACTTCACGTTTTCTCTCCCAAATCCCACACACGCTATTTCTTCTTCGTCGACGCACACTCGATTTCTTCTCTGGCTGCACGCACGTGATTTCTTCTCTGGCTTGCACGCGATCTTCTTCTCCGATCCCAAATCAAGCATGGCTCTAAGGTAGACATGGCTCTGACTTAAGGGGCAAGCGATCTTCTTCTCTGGCTCCAAATCACGCACGACTCTAAGGCGCGCAACCCTCCGGCTTAAGGCGCACGCGATCTTCTTCTCTGGTGTTCTTTCCATGATCCACTGAATAAGCTTAAGCTCAGGTAATCCTAATCTTCTCTTCCAGCCTTCTTCTCCGTTCTAGAATGCGCAACACCAGTTGCATCCTACTAATGCGATCGAGGTCATTCGTGTGACCTAATCGCGGGGTGGCTGTTGCACACAACGCTAGTCGCTCGCACGACCTAATTGCGAGGTGGTTGCTACCTTGCCACTACCATAGCCACCATATTGGTTGCAGCCTTGGTCGTCTTGGCTACTGCCTTGTAACGACCCGCCTCCTACTGACTAGGCTGTGAGGCCGATCGCTACATTATGCTGTGCTAAATTACTATTGCAGAAATCTGGATTGATTAAAATTTTACTAAACTGATTACTGTAAAATCTGAACTTAATATTCTAGGTGTACCTAGGAGTTGTACACATGCTAGGGAAGATAATCTATGCCTCTCGGATGTCCTGCTAGCTGTAATCAGGCATTTCAATCGATCCATGAATCGATTGGGCTGTCGGATCGATCTAGTGATTGATCTAGCTTAATACTGGCACGGAGAAAGCTCTGGATCGGTCGGCTGACCGATCCACAACCCATCTCGCTTCTATATGCGGCTGGATCGGTCTACCGACCGATCCAGGAGTACATTGATCTGTCGGTAGACCGATCAGTGAGCTTCGTACTTCTCTGTTCGCATCTGGATCGGTCGGCTGACCGATCCATAACAGGCGCCAACTCTCTGTTCGCGACTGGATCGGTCAACTGATCGATCCAGTGGCACCACCCAACTCTGATCGATCTGTAGATCGATCTAGGTTTCTGATTTCTAACCAGAACCCCTGATTTCAGCACTAATTCGTGCTTCAATCACATTACATGTTCTAAGATGGCTATGATACACTCTAACACTAACAAATAACATTCTAACATCATAAAAGAAGTGTACTAAGCATGATCAGGTGCATGGTTAACTAATTCATGGCAATTAACATACTGAAGTGCAAAATACTAAAACACTGAAAAGTTCAAATGTTTAAACAACTTGCTAGAGTTTCCTAAGATCTTCTTTCCAAGTTCCTGCCCACACACATCTTCGTAGCATTGTCCTCCAGCCTCCGCTAGTCCATCTTTCCTTTACCTTTATCTGTAGTATAAGGAAAAGAAAGTATCTATAAGCTTTCGCTTAGTAAGAAACCATCTACCTCACTAAAACATGCATTCGATGCAATATGTTTTTAAAACATGCTGTTTGAAAGTGCACTGATTAGATTGAAATATGGCATGTTATCATACATAGAAATCAAAGCTAGTCATGACATACTATCATCTAAACATGTGTAATAAAAGCTGAACATGAACACTAAAGCATGGCATACTAAGCTAACCATAACTATCATGTGTAACAACAAGGAAAACTGAGATGAACATGAATTAAACTAGTCTAGAACTGAATTCAAACTCAACTAACATAACTGATCTTTGTGAGTTTTGAAAAACTATAATATAATAGATTAAAATACATAATCATACTGCTAATGGGCCCGACAACTGTACATGCTATGCGCGCATCCTCAACTAAACCCGGGGTTACAAATCCCGAATTTAGTAAGGTTTACTAGGTTATCTAAACCTAGGGACTGACTATGGGAGCCCAGCCCAATGGATATCTAATCCTGTACAGTGCCACTACTGAAAATAAAATACTGAATCATAGCTAGTTAATTTACCTTGCTTCTACTAGGTTATCTGAATCTAGAGGCGACTGTGGGTGCCCACCCATTGGATCGTAGTCCCATATATGCTGTGGCAAGGCTAACTAAACTATTTAAATGCTTCTATTGCATTTACTGAGCTATTAAAATGCCTAAGTTGCATTTTTCTGTGCTAAATAATTTAATCGAACACTTAGTATGCGCTAATTCGCATCCTTTGTGTCGATAGTCTACATATTACTAAACTAAGACATGGAATTCACACAGAAGCTACTTATACTACAGGTGAGGGGTTTCTTACCTCCTATTCGTAATTTCTTACGATTATAATCGCTAGGTTTCACGGAGGAGAGATCTCTTCAACGATCTTCTCGCGTCTATGCGTTCCTCTCGCGGAGGGGAGCGTCCTCGTGCCTTTGATGTTGCCGGGAGGTGCTCCTAGGGCCCTTGGCTTGGTGCGCCGAGAGAAGGAGGAGGAAAGGAGAGGGGCGGCGTGAGGCTAGGGTAAGGAGAAGAAGTTCACGGTGGAAACCAAAAATATCACCCTCACTTAATTATTTTCTATTTATATTAAGTGATAATTCCGGCCTAACTCCAACTTAAATAAAATTGATTCCCTTTCCTTTCAGCACGGCCCTACTGGGTTCACTTGGTTACCATGGTTCACCATAAGTCGTAGGACCCATAGGTCTCGGGTTCAATTCCCGCTTAAGCTACTTTTGTTTTCTATTTGTTTTTACTACTTCCGCTACTCTAAAAATTCCATAAAAATATTCTAAAATTCCAGAAAAATCATAGAATATTTCTAAAATAGTTTTGAGAATTTTCGGGCATTACATGCCTTCCCCCTGTCGTCGCTTTGGTCTATGATTTAATTTTAATTAACATTGCTAGAGCTACTAGGTTAAAGAAGTTATTGTAATGGGTTTTCTCACACGTTGAAGCTTTTGAGTTTACAATGTTGAGTATATGTACTATGGAACAGGTGATCCTTAAAATCAAGAACAATACAATTTTAAACCATCCCACTTAATAGATATGAGCATTAGTATATAGGGCATCAAGTATACTAATTTGAAAATTGAATACTTATATAGTATAGCAATTACATTTTGATCTCAATACTAATAAAACTAACATTGGCTAATGTGCTTGTTTTAGGAACAAAGCTCTTAGATAATCCTTTTTAAGGAAGCATCTTAGGCAATATTCCATATTATATTGGTATGGATAGCAACGGTAAAGTAGGTGCCTATGGAGACCCTTCATGGAGAACTTTGTGATGTGTATGGCAGGGGTGTGCCTTGGTATCGATCTTATTTAGTGGTACAACTGACATAAAAAAAGCTTAACTACAATTGTAGTCAAACTTTTGTGTGCTAAAATACCATGAATAGCTCAGAATAGTGGTGGTCCCAAATACCAGAAACGTTATTGTATAATGATTTTGATTTTTCAAAAACAAGAAGAAATTGGATAAAGTGGTCTTAGTCACAAAAATGATGACTTAAGTCTGCACATGAAGGTCTAATTCAATTAAAACATTAGTCCTACTTCAATGCTACTCAATTAGCTAAAATTTAAGCTCTTGTATTGCATTAGCACCTTGATGAGAATGATTTAAATATAAATTTTCTTATTTATTTGAAAATCACAATGGTAAGATTAATATCCATGGTTAAACATTGAGCTAAATTTTCTTATTTATTTGTCATAGAATGAGGTGGGAAGATAAATTTTAGATGATAACATGATTAATGATACAAGATGCGAAGAAGATAGTTCATCAGTAGTTCGACAAAGAGGACCTAATCAAGGATCTCAAATTCCAACCAATATTGATGAATGGACTAAAATAAATATGGTTATGAATAAGTAAGTCGTATGACCTTTTTAATTTATTAAGTTTTGATATTTTTGTATTAAATTAATTTTGTTGTTATAATAGTCTTAATTTTGTTATCTTTAGATTTGTCAAAAATGAGGTTCCTCGTGAAATTACAAATGATATCAAAGGAGTGATTAAAGGAGTATGGCCAACGTGGAAAAAGGGGCCTAATAATATTAAAGATTTACTTTGAGAAAATTTAAGGTAAGTAATACATCTTTTAATTGGATACTTTTTTTTTTGACAAAGTGATAGAATCAATGAGAAGATTTACTTTGAAAAAAAAAACTTATGTTAATTCTTATGTGCCATTTGAGTCATTTTGGTTGCATGTGTGCCGTTATGATTTCCTTCAGCTTAGAGAACCTTGGATAGTTGGGTTCTTTTTATTGATTTAATTTATTTAATTCTTTATGTGTATGGTCTAATATGCGAGCTTGGACTATATCTGGTGTAGTTAGAGCCACCATTGATTATTTATTCACATATGATATTATATATAATCATTGATTATTTATTTGTTTTGATGCAGTTGAGATACAATTGGGATAATTTTATCGACAGAAAAATGAAAAATGTATGGAATGAAAATTCAAGTGAAAGATACAAAAGATTTAGGAAGAAAGTAGCATTATCATCTACACAAGAAGATTTAGGAAGGAAACAGACATATTAGATATGATAGGTAGAGGACCTGATTAGATGAAAGCTAATATATGGAATGACTTGGTTAAAATTCATTGGAATAAAGAAGATCACAAGATCAAATGTGAAATTGCACAGAAGAATAAAATGATAGAGAAGGATGGGTCTACTATCAAACATACTGGGGGTTCAATTTCTTTTGGAGCGCACTGTGAGAGAATGGTAAACCTCCTTTTCTAACATTTTTGTTCCAATAATTTACACATCCAATAATTTTTTTAAATATTTGGCATTTAGATATAAATTCAATGTATCTCATTTGTTTTATTTTATATTGACATATATTATGTATGATTGTAGAAAAAAGATTTGGGATGAGATGTGGATGAATTTGAGGTTTTTGAACGAATGCATAAAAGCAAGGTATTAGAGAGTTTGTGGATAACAAATCGGCTCGAGTTAGTGTAAGTTAACATAATTAATTATTCATTAATTTTCTATTAGCTATATTAATTCTCATTTGTTGGTTTTTATATTTGTTAAACTAATATAAGCTCTTGTAATATGGACAAGAACAATATAAAGAGAGACAAAATGTTGATGATCAGTCTAGTTGACCTTCATTCAATCTCAAATCATGGTGTGATGTGGTGGGTGACCCATGTAAGGGGAGGGTGTACGATGCGTGCTATTAGCAAGAGGATGGAGGAAGAAATTACTGAAAGCAAAAATAAATTGGAACTCGTTACCAAAGAAAATTGATAGAGGGAAGAACAACTTATCGAGGAAGTTAGGAAAATAGAAGAAAATCTAAAAGAGATGGTTTGTAAAATGATTCAAGAGGCGGGATATACAAATCATTTATATCCAGGAGGATCTGGTCCCCGTGAGCGCCATGATAAGCAAAATAAAGATTAAATTACTTATCTTTGATTAATGGTTAAATGTATTTAAATGATGTGAATATTTATTTATTTCAATATTAATTTTATGATACTTGTGCATTAGAAATTAATTGTTTTAAATATTTTAAATTTGTTTGAAATGTGTGCATGTTAAAAGTATCATGTAGATGATAAATATAAAAAATAATATAAATTTAGTGATAAATTTAAAAATGAGGCTATATACAAATTTATAAATGAATTAATACATAGATTAAAATAATATTTAATATGTTATTTGAGACAAATTAATGATAGATTTAAAACAAAATTTGAGACCGAATTTATAAACTGAATTATAAATGAATTTATAAACAAATTAACATTATATTTTTTATGTAATTTGAGATAGACTAATGATGGATTTAAAACAAAATTAGAAATAGAATTTATATTTTCAATTAATTTCATTTGGTCTAATAAAAACAGATTCACAAATAAATTTTTAATTTGTTTTTGAAATTTTAGACGAAATATTTCCGTCTCAAATTTAGCCACGGGGGTTTCACTAACGGATATTTGAAACGGAATATTCCATCTCAAATATTCTTTAGAAACGGAAGAATGACTTTCAGAGACGGAATTTTTCATCTCTGAAGCCCCGTTTTCTTGTAGTGAAGGAAGGACACTTAGAAGAGGATTGCCCAGAACTCAAAAAAGAAAAAGGCAAGATGCCCAAGAAGAACAAGCACAAGACTCTAACTGCTACTTGGGACAACACCTCATCCTTAGAATCAGAAATAAAAGAATATGCTGGACTAGCACTTATAGCAAGCCATGAAGAGCAAAGTACCTCAGAAGCTAGCATCGATGAAGGGGGAGCGACTTCAGATGAATGCAACAAAGAAGGGGGAGAGTCAGACTTCAAGTCTGATATGGTAAGTGAGGTATGCCTCTTACCTCTTGATCAACTCTATTTTGGTATTAAGTCTATGACAAAATCTATGTACAAGTTAAAAATAAAAATGATAAATTAAAAATTTAAAACTTAGAAATAAATTTTTTTTTAGCAAATTCATGTTTGATATAAGATTTTGAAAAAGTAAAACTTGAAAATGTTAAATTAAAAGAAGAAATAGAAAACTTGAAAAATACTGCATATTTAAATATTTCTATTTTTAGAAACTATAGAGGATTAAACAACGGTGTGGGAAGCATCCGACGAACGAACCCAAGTTTTGATAATGACAAAGGGATTCAAAGATAAGGTTATTTGTTATCTGATATGTTGAATGAGTTTATAGGAAAGTCCAAACTACGATTAGGCAGGTGGAAAATCCTAAGGGGTGGTAACCTTAGGTCCTAGGGGATGGTAACCCTAGGTGGAAGAAAACCCTAAGGGGCAGCAACCTTAGGTCCTAGGGGGTGGTAGCCCTAGGTGGTGAAAAATCCTAAGAGGAGGCAATCTTAGGTCCTAGGGGGTGATAACCCTAGGTGGAGGAAATCCTAAGGGGGGGGGTAACCTTAGGTCCTAGTGGGAGGTAACCCTAGGTGGCGAAAACCCTAGGGGGTGGTACCCTAGGCCCTAGGGGGTGGTAACCCTAGGCGAAAAGTCCAGTCGGTCTGGAGGATTTGACTGGCATCAGATATGCTCTCCTGAGTGGAGTAGGTGAGGATGCATTCCTTGGAAGAGGGAACAGTAGATGTTGGTTTGACCTAGGGTTTTCGATTGAAAATTCGAAGTCAGAACCGGACAGTCCAGAGACTGTCAAAACTTTCATATTATTATGTTTATCATATGTGCTAACTTTGTGTTGTAGGATATGTTGGTATTTTGTGAACTAACATGTTTTGCAGGGATGAAAAAGCAAAGTATGCCTTGGATGAACAGTACCCGAGACACCCTTATGGAGCTTGGAGGCGCCTCGGGTGCAAAGGAGAAGATGTGCGCGCGGCAGGGCTGGAGGTGCCCTCATGGAATCTTGAGGCACCTCGGACATCCTTGAAGGCGCCTTCAAGTGGATCAGCGTCGACTTCTTCAGTGCTTATCCGTGCGGCTGACTCGGAAGTGATGGAGGCGCCTTCAAGAGGCATTGAGCAGCGTTCAACAGCCTTTATATGGGGTTCTCGACCAGCAGCTTCAATCAACAATTCCCAAGCTATCATTCAACTGCTTGTTGCTCAAGAGATGACCCAGAAGTGCTATAGCAAGTCCCCGACGACCCGGAGCTCCAATTTCTATAATTCTGTTGTCGGTACTGTTTAAATTTTTGCTGTACTTATTTCACACTTGTACTCTTTACGATATTATAGTTGTTACCCATCGAAAGCGATCAACGATCGCGGGCCTTGGTGTAGGAGTCGCCCAAGGCTCCGAACCAAGTAACTACTTGAGTCTTTCTGTGTGTTTTCTTATTTCCGTTGCCTTACTCGTCGAATTTCCAAATACGAAACAAGTAAAAGGCATGAGCGCTTTTCACCCACCCCCTCTAGGGTTTCTCGATCCAACAATTGTTATCAAAGCGAGGCCGCTTCGATTTGGTGCAACCACCAGTCAAGCAAATTTTTCGTGGTATTTTTTTAACTTTTTCGGAGTTGATTGGAATCGGTATTCTTGCCGTCTTCCGATCTAGTTTTTTTTTTGCAATTGGATTCTCGTCTCGAAGTTGGTGCAACACCACTCGAGATCATCTTTTATTCTTGTTTTAAACCGCACTGCTAATCCACGATCTATTCCTAGGATAAGTTTTTTTGTTTACTTTGTGTGCAATTTTTATCGCAAGTCTTCATGGCTCTTCAAGAAGGTTATAGCACCGCTCGTCCACCGCTCTTCACCGGAGACAACTTCGATTACTGGAAGGGTCGGATGGAGGCATATCTCTAGACTCATTTTGAAGTCTTGATGATCGTCAAAACTCGACTGGAAATACCAACTAACAGCGTCGGCAAGCCAATACCGTACAAGAACTAGGACGCGAATCTTATCAAAAAGGTAGAAGCAAACGCCAAAGCGACTTGCAACCTCCAATGCAGACTAACGAAGGAGGAGTTGAACCGCGTCGGCCGGTTCACAAGTGCCAAAGACCTGTGGGAGAAGCTGATCGAGCTTCATGAAGGAATGCCCGACACCAAGGTAAGTAAGAGAGATTTAATTCTTAATAAGCTATATAATATAAAATTGCAGGAAAGTGAATCGGCGAGTCAGTTTCACACCCGCATTCAAGATCTCCTCAATGGTCTACATGCAATCGGATAGAAGGTAGAAAACAGAGATACAATCAGGTACTCTCTAAACACTTTTCCAAGGAATACCTTGTGGGCATCCATGGTAGATGCTTACAAGGTTTCTAAAGAATTACATGAACAGATTAACTCATGTCTGGCCGAGAAGGGTATAGCTTTGGTTGTAGGTACAAGCATAACCCGGGAAGATAAGACAAAGCTGTAACGACCCGCCTTCTACTACTAGGCTGTAAGGTCGAATCGCTACAGTTATGCTAAACTATGCTGTGCGGAAAGCTGGGCTAATTAAAATTTTGCTAAACTATTATCTTTAAAATCTGATCTTAGTATTCTAGGTGTACCTAGGAGTTGTACACATGCTAGGGGAGGTGTTTCCAACTGATAATAAACTTCAGATCGATCCACAGACCGATCTACTGATACTGGTACGGTAGGAACCTCCGGATCGTTCAACCGACCGATCCATAACTAGGCTGTAATTCTGTACGCTGCTGGATCGGTCTGCCGACCGATCCAGCCGGTCCCTGATCGGTCAGAGAGACCGATCAGTGGCTTACTGATCGGTCTGCTGACCGATCAGTGAGCCGCGATCCAGCTCCTGATCGATCCACGGATCAATCAGGGAACTGCCCGATCAGGGGTTTCTGATTTCGAGCTGAAACTCTGATTTCAGCACTGCTTCGTGCCAAAACCTCATACAACAACTACCTAATGCATAATAAACTATTCTAATAACATGTAGTGACAATTCTAAACTGGTTCATGGCATTTTACTCACTAAAACACATTTTAACAACTTAAAGTGCATGGAAGTATAAATTTCTCAAAGTTCTAATTGTTTAAACTTGCTAAGGTCCAAGAGTGCATAAAACATGAAAACTAGAACTAATAAATTGTAAAGTGCTAAAGTAAATGCTAGATCCCCAGAGGGTCTTTTATTCCAGTTCCTGCCACACACACCATCTTCGCATTGCCCTCCAGCTTCCTCTGCTAGTCCATCTTTCCTTTACCTTTATCTGCAGTATAAGGAAAAAGAGTATCCGTAAGCTTAAAGCTTAGTAAGAAACCATCTACCTCACAAAAACATGCAACGATGCAAATATGATTTTAAATCAAGCTGTTTAAAACATATGCTGGATATACTGAATAAACTAGCATGGCATGGCATATAAGCATACAATCATGGCATATCTAAACCTGAACATAAAAAACATGTATAACAACTGCACATAAAGTTATCATGCATATTCACAGGGAAAAACTAAACTGGAGCATGATACTGAACTGAAACTGAACTGCTCTAAAACTGATCTTAAGCTATAATCACCGGATTAGATTAAGAGTTTGAAAGCTAATATCATAATAAGTGAAAATAGTAATCATGCTGTTTGGGTCCGGCAACTGTACTTGCTATGCGCGCATCCCTAACTAGACCCGGGTTTGCAAGTCCCAAATTTAGTAGGGTTAACTAGGTTATCTAAACCTAGAACTAGGTTATCTAAACCTAGGGACCGACTATGGGAGCCCAGCCCAATGGATATCTAATCCAGTACAGTGCCACTGAAAATAAAATACTGAATATAGCTACTAATTGCTTATTTTGCTGTTTCTAGGTTATGTGAACCTAGAGCTAGGTTATCTAAACCTAGAGGCGACTGTGGGAGCCCACCCATTGGACCGTAGTCCCATGTAAGCTGAAACTAGACTAACATACTGATTGTGCATTAACTGAGCTGTTAAACATAACTGAGGTGGTATTTAGCTACACAAACATTCTACCGAACACTTGGTGTGCTCCAACTCTCTCCTCTAATAGGGAGATCACCTCTAGGCACCCGACAACGTCTAGAATCTCCAACTAAAGGAGATCAACGTGTCCGGCCCGTCTAGAGGTGCTCAACTAGATCCCTAATCCTCGAGGAGGGTTCAAACACACCCTATGTGTCGAAGAACCTGCATATAGCTAAAACTAATGCGTAGAAAACCAAACGGAGATATTATACTGCAGGTGAGGGGTTTCTTACCTCGTACGCTAATTTTCTTACAATTCCTTTCGCTAGAAATTCCGGTGGAGACGACTTCTCGACGATTCGCTCACGTCTTCGCGTTCCTCTCGCGGAGAAGGACCTTTTTCGTGTTGGAGTCGTCGCCGGAAGATGTTCCCTTGGCCCTTGGGGGCTTGGTGTGCTGTGAGAAGGAGGAGAGGGAGAGGCGGCGGTGAGGGTTTGAGAGGAGAAGGTGGCGTGAGGTTTTTGGTGAGGAGAGGGCTGCCGAACCAAATTAAACCAAACCCACTTATGTTTTCCTATTTATACTAAATAATTAATTCGGCCAAACCAATTATAAATATAATTGATTCCCTTTCCTTTCAGCACGGCCCTGCTGGGTTCAACCGGTTACTAACATTATCCCGAAACCATAGGTCTCGGGTTCGATTCCCGCCTAAGCTATTTTGCGGTTCTAATTATTTTTGCTACTTCCGATACTTGGAAAATTCCGGAAAAATATCTAAAAATTCCAGAAAAAATCATAGAATAATTCTAAAATAGTTTTAAGAATTTTCGGGCATTACAATCCCCCATACCTTATAAAAAGTTCATCCTCGAACTTAGAACAATTCTGGGTACTTTCTGTCTCATGCTGGCTTCTGTCTCCCAAGTTTCCTCTTCTGCGGTGTGACTGTGCCAGATAACTTTGACTAATGGTACTTCCTTGTTCCGTAATTTCTTAACTGCTCGGTCTATTATCTGAATAGGCCGACTATCATAGCTGAGGTCTTCGCGGATCTGTACCGACTGGGGCTCAATCACCTGGGTGGCATCTGGGGTATGCTTCTTCAGCATGGAGACATGAAATACGTTGTGGACCGCTGACATTTCCTGGGGTAGCTCTAGCTCATATGCTACCTTGCCCACTCTTCTACTAATAAGGTATGGTCCCACATATCTGGGACTAAGCTTGCCCTTCTTCCCAAAACGCATCACTCCCTTCATGGGAGCTACTCTGAGGAACACTGTATCCCCGACTGAGAACTTTAAGGGTCTGCGCCGTGTATCAGCATAGCTGGCGGATCTGCTGTATAGCTGCTGTGGTATCTGCGACTAGATCTGTCTGAAGCTCTAGTTCCTTCTGTTCACCACTCTCATACCAGCAGATTGGAGATCTACACCTCCGCCCATAGAGAGCCTCGTAAGGTGCCATGCCGATAGTGGCCTGATAGCTGTTGTTGTATACAAATTCTGCTAGACTCAGATATTTACACCAACTTCCTTTGAAATCTAGGGCACATGCTCGGAGCATATCTTCGAGTACCTGATTTACTCGCTCTATCTGACCATCTGTCTGAGGATGGAATGTTGTGCTGAACTTTAACTTCGTGCCCAATGCTTACTGTACACACTCCCAGAAGTGTGATGTAAATCTGCTGTCTCTGTCTAAAATGATGGTTCGTGGGACTCCATGTAGTCTGACGATCTCCTGAAGTTACAACTGAGCTAGCTTCTCCATGGAGTAGGATATCTTGATAGCTAAAAAGTGGGCTGATTTAGTCAACCTGTCGACTATTACCCAGATGGCATCAAAACCATTCGTAGTTCTGGGTAGTCCCACTATGAAATCCATGGAGATATCCTCCCACTTCTATTCTGGAATCTGTATAGGCTGCAGAACTCCTCCTGGTCGCTGATGTTCTGCCTTGACCCTCTGACAGGTGAGGCAGATGCTAACATATCTGGCGATGTCTCGCTTCATCCCGGACCACCAAAAACGGTTCTTCAGATCTTGATACATTTTGGTGGAACCTGGATGCATCGCATAGGGAGTCCTGTGAGCCTCATCTAAAATCTATCTCCGTAGCTCCTCCTGATCGATCTGGAACACAGAGTCTATCACCAAAATACAACACCCCGCTATCGGACACTCTGAATTCTCTACTCTCTGATTCTGCTAGCCCTTGCTTGATTTTCTGAATTTCAGGGTCCTGTTCCTGAGCTGACTGAATATCACCAAGCAAGGTAGACTCTAAGGTTATAGTAGAGAGCTGTCCCACGATGAACTCGAGACCGAAATCTACGATCTCCTTCTGTAGGGGCGGTGACATGGATGTAAGAGATAATAAGGTAGCACTGGATTTTCTGCTAAGTGCATCTGCTACCTTATTGGCTTTCCCTAGATGGTAGAGGATGTCTACATCATAGTCCTTGACCAGCTCAAGCCACCTGCGCTGTCGCATGTTCAGATCCTTCTGAGTGAAGAAATACTTCAGACTCTGATGATCTGTATACACTCTGCACTGAGCTCCATATAAGTAATGTCTCCAAATTTTGAGGGCGAACACTACTGCTGCAAGCTCAAGGTCATGAGTAGGATAATTCTTCTCATAATCCTTGAGTTGTCTGGAGGCATAGGCGATCACCTTGCCGTTTTGCATCAGCACTGCTCCTAGTCCCAACTTAGAGGCATCACTATAGATGTCAAAGCTGCTGGTGTTGTCTGGTAGAGCCAAAATGGGAGCACTGGTCAATCTCCTTTTTAGCTCGCTGAAATTTTCTGTTCTTTCTGGTAAGAGCTGTCAGTGGGGAGGCTACCCTGGAGAAGTCCTCTACAAACTTCCTGTAATATCCTGCTAATCCCAGAAAGCTCCTGATCTCGCTGGCGTTCTTAGGTCTCTTCCAGTTACTTACTGCTTCTATCTTACTGGGATCTACCATAATACCATCCTTTGAGATGATGTGACCCAGGAAGGACACCTGATCTAGCCAAAATTCACATTTCGTGAACTTGCAATACTAGTTTCAGGTGCTCTGAGTGTTCTTCCTGAGTTCCTGAGTAGATAAGAATGTCATCGATAAACACAATAACAAACTTATCTAAATACTCCCTGAATACTCTGTTCATGAGATCCATGAATGTAGCTGGAGCATTTGTCACGCCAAAAGGCATGACTACGAACTCGTAATGTCCGTATCTGGTCCTGAATGCTGTCTTCGGTATATCACCCTCCTTGACCCTGACTTGGTGATATCCTGATCTGAGGTCAATCTTAGAGAACACTGCCGCTCCCTTTAACTGGTCGAACAGGTCATCTATTCTGGGAAGAGGATACCTGTTCTTGATCGTGACCTGATTCAGTGCTCTGTAGTCTATGCATAGCCGCATGCTTCCATCCTTCTTCTTCACGAACAGCACGGGCGCTCCCCATGGTGAGTGACTAGGGCGTATGAAACCCTTGTCAAGCAGCTCCTGTAGTTGCTCATGAAGTTCCTTCAGTTCTGCTGGAGCCATGCGGTAAGGCGCCTTGGAAATAGGATTGGTGCCGGGGAAAAGCTCTATCTCAAATTCAATCTCCCTGACTGGTGCTAGGCCTGGTAACTCTTCAGGGAAGACTGCTGGGTAGTCACATACAACTCGGACCTCTGCTTGCTCTTGGCCCTTGTCCTGGCTGGTATTGACTACATGTGCTAGGTACCCCGTACATCCCGAATCCATCAACTTCTGTGCCTTCATTGCTGAGAGAAATTTTCTGGCTTTTCTCTTTGGTTCTCCGTGGTATTCAAACTGTATTTCTGCTTCGGGTTGGAATACGACTTTCTGTTTACAGCACTCTATGGAAGCACCGTATCTGATCAGAAAGTCCATTCCAAGGATGACGTCATAGTCAGTCATATCTTGCAGGATCAGATCGCAAAAGAGTTCCCTGTCTGCTATAATGACTGGCACTGCTCTGAGCTAGTGCGTGGATGCCATGACCTCTCCTGAAGGTAGTGCCGTCAGAAACTGACCACTGAGTACCTCTGGGGGTATATCTAATTTTTCGGAGAACATCCTGGCTATATATGAATGGGTTGCCCCAGTATCAAAGAGAACAGTAGCACTATACTGAAAAATGCTAATCTGACCTGTGAGGACTGTCGAGGCATTAGCTACGTCCTCTCTGGTGAGTGAGTAGATCCTCGCATTCGCCATAGCTGGAGGGGCTTCTAATCTGCCCTAGCTGATAAATGGACCTTCTAGAGCGGCCTGCATCTGATACAATTGAGCTGGCTGGCCTGCATACTGAATCTGCTGTGGCTGAGGAAGACCGGTCTTGTTCGGGCACTGCTTAGCCATGTGCCCCTCCTGTCCACATTCAAAGCATCCTCGTGTGCCCTTGCGACAAACCCCTGGGTGGAATTTCCCACAAGTGGCACACTTTGGATAACTGGGTCGCTTGCTGGATGGTCCTCCTTTTGAGTCACTCCCTGATTTGCGCTTGCTATTGGAGTTCCCTTTCCAGTTAGAGCTGTGGCCTTGCTGTTTCTGGGTGTGAGAGTTTCCTTGGCCTTTGGACTCTGAGGAGACTTGCTTCTGCTGCTTTATGTTGTTCTGGTAATGCTCTGTGGTCAAGGCACTGCTCACCAACTCCTCTGTGGTTTGTGGCCTATGTATGCCACCAGCCACGTTCACTGCTATCTCTGGCCTCAGCATCTTGAGCATCAACCGAATCCGTTCCTTCTCTGTGCTGACCAGCTCTGGGCATAGACGAGCCAACCTGTTGAATTTCTTCACGGCTTCCTCAACTGAAAGGTTGCCCTGACGAAACTCTGTGAACTCGTCGTAGTGGCGGTTTGTAACCCGCATATGAAAGAATTCCTCGAAGAACTCCTTCTCGAAGTCAGCCCATGTCATCTGGTTCACTGGGCGCTTCATTCTGATTCTTTCCCACCACATGCGTGCGTCTCCTGTCAGGCAGAAGGAGGCACACTTCACCTTCTCGTGTTCTGGCCAGTCCAGAAGCTCCATCGTGCTCTCCAGTGTTTTGAACCAGGCTTGTGCATCCCATGGTTCACTAGTGCTTGAGAAGTTCTCGGGCTTGACTCACCGCCACTGGATCAGATAGGCTTCCTTTCTTGGCTCAGCTGCTGGTGCTGTAGGCTGAGCTGGTGGAACCTCCAAGACTACCGGAGTAGTCAAATTCGGTTCCGGGGTGACTGTGGGGGTACTCTGCTGATTAGCCTTTAAGGTGGCTATTTCCTGTTGCTGTTCAGCTAGCTGCTGCTGTAACTGAGCCACTAATGCTGTAAGATCTGGGGGCTCAATAGCTAGTGCCCTTCTAGCTGGGCGTCCTCGTGCCATTTCTAAAGACATAGAGAACATAACATAACTAATGTAATCACAGTTATATAACTACTGATATCATGTGAAAAGACTAGCACAGACTAACAGGCAATAGACATATAAACATGAACTGTAACTAGAAAGCAAGAAACAATAAAGAGAGTAGAGGTATCCTTACTTGGAAGCTGCAGGTACAATGCTGATGTGTGTGTAGGAAGTATGGAATACTGCTCTGATACCACTCTGTAACGACCCGCCTTCTACTACTAGGCTGTAAGGTCGAATCGCTACAGTTATGCTAAACTATGCTGTGCGGAAAGCTGGGCTAATTAAAATTTTGCTAAACTATTATCTTTAAAATCTGATCTTAGTATTCTAGGTGTACCTAGGAGTTGTACACATGCTAGGGGAGGTGTTTCCAACTGATAATAAACTTCGGATCGATCCACAGACCGATCTACTGATACTGGTACGGTAGGAACCTCCGGATCGTTCAACCGACCGATCCATAACTAGGCTGTAATTCTGTACGCTGCTGGATTGGTCTGCCGACCGATCCAGCCGGTCCCTGATCGGTCAACGATCCGGAGACCGATCAGATCAATTCGGCACAAAAGCCACTGATCAATCTCTGATCGGTCTACCGACCGATCAGAAATCTCCTGATCGGTCAGCGACCGATCAGTGAGTACTGATCTGATTTCAGCACTGCTTCGTGCCAAAACCTCATACAACAACTACCTAATGCATAATAAACTATTCTAATAACATGTAATGACAATTCTAAACTGGTTCATGGCATTTTACTCACTAAAACACATTTTAACAACTTAAAGTGCATGGAAGTATAAATTTCTAAAAGTTCTAATTGTTTAAACTTGCTAAGGTCCAAGAGTGCATAAAACATGAAAACTAGAACTAATAAATTGTAAAGTGCTAAAGTAAATGCTAGATCCCCAGAGGGTCTTTTATTCCAGTTCCTGCCACACACACCATCTTCGCATTGCCCTCCAGCTTCCTCTGCTAGTCCATCTTTCCTTTACCTTTATCTGCAGTATAAGGAAAAATAGTATCTGTAAGCTTAAAGCTTAGTAAGAAACCATCTACCTCACAAAAACATGCAACGATGCAAATATGATTTTAAATCATGCTTTTTAAAACATATGCTGGATATACTGAATAAACTAGCATGGCATGGCATATAAGCATACAATCATGGCATATCTAAACCTGAACATAAAAAACATTTATAACAACTGCACATAAAGTTATCATGCATATTCACAGGGAAAAACTAAACTGGAGCATGATACTGAACTGAAACTGAACGGCTCTAAAACTGATCTTAAGCTATAATCACCGGATTAGATTAAGAGTTTAAAAGCTAATATCATAATAAGTGAAAATAGTAATCATGCTGTTTAGGCCCGGCAACTGTACTTGCTATGCGCGCATCCCTAACTAGACCCGGGTTTGCAAGTCCCGAATTTAGTAGGGTTAACTAGGTTATCTAAACCTAGAACTAGGTTATCTAAACCTAGGGACCGACTATGAGAGCCCAGCCCAATGGAAATCTAATCCAGTACAGTGCCACTGAAAATAAAATACTGAATATAGCTACTAATTGCTTATTTTGCTGTTTCTAGGTTATCTGAACCTAGAGCTAGGTTATCTAAACCTAGAGGCGACTGTGGGAGCCCACCCATTGGACCGTAGTCCCATGTAAGCTGAAACTAGACTAACATACTGATTTAAATGCTACTAATGCATTTAACTGAGCTGTTAAACATAACTGAGGTGGTATTTAGCTACACTAACATTCTACCGAACACTTGGTGTGCTCCAACTCTCTCCTCTAATAGGGAGATCACCTCTAGGCACCCGACAATGTCTAGAATCTCCAACTAAAGGAGATCAACGTGTCCGGCCCGTCTAGAGGTGCTCAACTAGATCCCTAATCCTCGAGGAGGGTTCAAACACACCCTATGTGCCGAAGAACCTGCATATAGCTAAAACTAATGCGTAGAAAACCAAACGGAGCTATTATACTGCAGGTGAGGGGTTTCTTACCTCGTACGCTAATTTTCTTACAATTCCTTTCGCTAGAAATTCCGATGGAGACGACTTCTCGACGATTCGCTCACGTCTTCGCATTCCTCTCGCGGAGAAGGACCTTTTTCGTGTTGGAGGCATCGCCGGAAGATGTTCCCTTGGCCCTTGGGTGCTTGGTGTGCCGTGAGAAGGACGAGAGGGAGAGGCGGCGGTGAGGGTTTGAGAGGAGAAGGTGGCGTGAGGTTTTTGGTGAGGAGAGGGCTGCCGAACCAAATTAAACCAAACCCACTTATGTTTTCCTATTTATACTAAATAATTAATTCGGCCAAACCAATTATAAATATAATTGATTCCCTTTCCTTTCAGCACGGCCCTGCTGGGTTCAACCGGTTACTAACATTATCCCGAAACCATAGGTCTCGGGTTCGATTCCCGCCTAAGCTATTTTGCGGTTCTAATTATTTTTGCTACTTCCGATACTCGGAAAATTCCGAAAAAATATCTAAAAATTCCAGAAAAAATCATAGAATAATTCTAAAATAGTTTTAAGAATTTTCGGGCGTTACAAAAGCGCAGAACCAAACCTGAGTCAGAAGAAGAACCAGATTCGGACGACGACGATGATGAGCTCACGACCAAACTTATCAACCTGGTGTGGAAGCTCTATAGAAAGAAGAAGGGCTTCAACAAGAAAGATGTTAGAAAAGTGATCCAGTCCATGGAGACCCAACCAAACTCAAAGCTAAAAGTCGAGGTGACATGCTACGGATGAAACCAAAAGTGGCACATCAAGGCCAACTGCCGAACCAGAAAGACACGAAGAAACCAAGAAGAAAGAAGGCACTGAAGGTGACCTAGGACGAGTCCCCTTCCGAAGAGTCAGACAATGAAGAACTCGAGCAAACGAGTTTTCTTGCAATGATGGCCCGGAACCAACTCAATGAATCTAGAAGTGAGGACGAATCAGAAGCTGAGTCCAAGAGAAGTCACGAATCCATATCCGTTTCTGAAGGGTCTACCCTCCCTGTAAGTACGTGTCGATTATATAATTTAATTAATTATTTAATGTACAAATTAGCTAAGTCCAATGTTCAGATCAAGTCGCTTCTAAAAGAAGTAACATTCCATAAAGAAGTAACTAATTTCGAATCCTTAGCTGACCCTGTTCAGACCGGAACCTCAACTCAAGTTCAAAAGCTGGAGGAAGAGAATTCCAGCCTGAAAATTCAAGTCAAGGATTTGAAAACTACATTAGAACAGTTTACATTGGGTTCCAAGAATCTTGACTTGATTCTTGGAAATCAGAAAGTCATATACAATAGACCTGGACTAGGATTTAAAACTAAAAGGAAATATCGGTCTTATTTATCGCTTGTTAACAGACCAAATAGAAAGATAGTCCAAGCATGGGTACCTAAGTCCAACTTGGTCAATCAAGTTGGACTTGATCAATATTGTGCCCCCAAGGATCAAGTACATTACCTTGATAGACCATATCGAGGCTATAATCTAGGGAAAGCCAATAGAAAAACTATCTTAATAAATAGATAAAATTTCTTGATGCTTGTTTATTTTTTTTCTTGTAATAAGCATGTTTCAATTAGGATAGATTAAGGACCTAGGCGTAATTTATACTTGTTCAGTTAAACCTAGGGGTTTCAAAAGGGAAATTAAATATATATTTTCTTTGAAAGGCTCTGTCTAGAAGTGGTAGATGATCCCACACCTAAGAAGGCCTAGTGCCTCGCCATAGCTTGGGAGCCAATGTTCAAAATGTATATTTAATTAACCAATTAGAAAACCTAAGTTTAACTTAAATGTAAATTAATCCTTAGAAATAATCTAAATTAAGATAACCATCTCGCAAAGCTACTCTAGGTTCTCTGATTAATAACTTAGAATCGGGTGAGATGGATCTAGGTTGAACTTAGTTCAATTTAACTAAATCTAAAATAATTTAATTAATAATTTAATCTAATTAATCAATTTAATAACTTAATTAATAATTTAAATAAATAAACTTAATAAACTTAATCAATTTTAATAAATAAACTTAATTAACTTAATCAATTTAAATAAATAAACTTAATTAATAATTTAACAAAATATAATTAAATTAACTCAATTAACAACTTAATAATTAACTTAACTGTATCAATTAATTAAATCAACTTAATAATTAATTAACTTAATTAAATAATCAACTAAATTTCAATTGACTCAATCACCCCAATATATTAAAAATAACTTAACTTAACTTACTTAAACCAATTAACTTAATAAACCATCTCACAAACACCCATAGGAATACCATGGTTGATCATCTAGACTGGGTGAGATGGAACATTAAGTTAGTTTCAATCAAACTATCTTCTAAATCCATTAAATTGACCCAAATCAAATACTTTATGTAGGAATATAAAGATTTGGATCAATGGATGCTAGATAGTGGACGCTACAGGCACATGACTGGAGACATACTAAAATTCACTAAGTTGAAACTCAAGGACCTAGGGTCTGTTGCGTTCGGCAACGACGGAAGCCTTAAGGTAATTGGAATAGGTAATATTCAATTAAATTTAGATTTTTATTTTCAAAAAGTGTTATTGGTTAAACAATTTAGTTTTAATTTACTTAGTATTAGCCAATTATGTGACTCGGGATACTTAGTCACTTTTTTAAAAACTGAATGCATAATTAAAAATATTAATAGTCCTGAAATCACACTTAAGGGAATTAGGAAAAAGAACATTTATACAATAGACCTATCTACCTCTTCACTTGAGTGTCTATTGACACAACAAGAGGAAACCGAGTTGTGGCACAAGAGATTGGGTCACACTCATACTAGACTCATTTCAAAAATGAGTTAAAATAGTTTAGTTAGAGGTCTGCCCAAATTAAAATTTATTGAAAATTCAACATGTGATGGTTGTCAACAAGGTAAACAAACCATGTCAAACCATAAGTTAACCAACTTAAACAGAACAACTTCTATACTTGAGCTCCTTCACCTAGACTTGTTTGATTCACACGGAGCCAAGTCACTAAGAAAAAATCAATATTGCTTAGTAATAATCGATGACTACTCAAGATTTACTTGGGTAAGATTCATAAAAACTAAAGATAACACTTTTGAAGTTTTAAAAATATTTTACAAATTAATAGAAAATGAAAAAGACACTCAAATAAAAAGAATTAGAAGTGACCATGGGGGAGAATTTGAAAACCATAATTTTATTGAATTTTGTGAAATTAATGGTTATAAACACAAATATTCATGCCGTAGGACCCCCCAACAAAATGATCTAGTAGAACGGAAAAATAGAACCCTACAAGAAGCCGCTAGGACCATGTTGAATGAATACAAACTATCTAATCAATTCTGGGCTGAAGTAATTAATACAACATGTTATATACAGAATAGAATTTTACTTAATAAATATCAGAATAAAACACTGATAACCATGATTTTGGCCATATTATCTTGATTCATAATGCATGTTTTTAATGATATTTTCATAGCTTAAAGTCATATTTACTCTACATTTCATAATTTCATTTTATCTTGGACTTAATTGCAAATTGGCTTATTATCATGGTATTTGATGTTAATATTTGTTTATTATTTTGTAGACATCAAAAGGGTCATGAACCCGATCAGATCATGCCACATTTGGGGTCAAATCAAGGGCTAATCAAGTCGATCAAGCCTTGGAGTGTTTTGGACCATCCATTGAAGATTAGAGAGATCTGAGCCATCTGTCAAGGATATGGTCCATCCAAGCTACAAGGAAGCACATCACAGTCGTAGATGAAGATCCAAGGGTTTTGATCCAGATCTGAGTTCATCCAGCCATTGATCAAGCCTAGAAATAATCTGGACCATCCTACCAGATGAGGAGAGTTTTAAATCCCGTGAGAAGCTACAGTGAACTTCGGGCTCGGGCGTTCGTGAATTTTTTTCAGTGCTTCTTCTTCTTCGCGCGACGACCAACGCTCCCATTCCAAAGTCTAGTTCCAGATGCTAGCGTTCTTCACCGGCGATGATTCCTGAGTCCACGATGATTCCAAAGTCTAGTCCGAGCTCACAGAAGCGGCAGAGGGCGTTCCCCAGTCCACGATGTTGAGTTATGTCCATTTCGCAATCTAGATTTAGGGGCGTTCTCTGATCCATGATTTCCATTATCACCGGAGCTCGAGGGCGTTCCCAGAAGCTCTGATCACACTCCCATTTCTCCATTCCATCAGCAATTCCAGAATCGATCTGATCAATCGATTGGCGTGCGCAATTCCAGAACTCGGCACTGTTTCTTCGTGGATTCCACTTGGGTGTGAGCTAGAAGGGCATTCTCTGAGGCTATGAACATCCAGTCAGATTAGTTGGAAGCTCTAGATTCAAAGCCAACAGCTCGAGAGGCATTCCTAGTGGTTGTTCTATTTCATGGCAGGGAGGAGAAGCTTGCGGCAAGGGTTTGTGGATGAGGAATGTTTACTTTGTTTGTAATTTACTTTGATTTGTTCTTGAACTCGCTCAGATCTTAAGATCTGATAGTTAGATTGCATGCTTGATTCTTTATTTGCATTTTCCATTTCCATTTGAATGAATTTTCTTATACAATCTCGGTTCTAATTTCTGATCTGCAATTCTGATACTTCAGATTTCTGTAATGTTAGTCAACTTTAGTTTCTAACTTAGTTTGCAATCTAATTCTAGTTTTTAATTCCATGTTTCAGATTCTACAAGTTAAAGCTTAGTTTCAATTGTTCTATGGCTTGGATTTATTGTCACTATTATGAAGATTTAATGTTGGATGTTAATGTGAGTTACTGATTGTTTACCTCAGTGAAAGGTTGTTGATCATGTATGAGATTGGTAAATTAGTTAAGTTGAAGAATTTGAATCAATGATGCTTAATTAGTTGTGTAAGCTTGAGGAGGTGGAGTTGAACCATGTTTAAATTAGTTTTGAATCTTCTTTGATTTACTTTTGATCATATAAGAATTCAGTTTGCAATGTTAATCAAAAGGAAGTGCTTAACTTACCTTGTTTACGAGAGAGTTAAACTTGAATCAATTCTAGAATTAGCACACACCCACTAGTTATCCTTGGAGAAAAATACGACTTGGGACTCCATATTACAACGCTTTTATTTAGTTTAGTCAAGTTCCTAATTTTTATTAATTTGATGTGCCACGTGACATGTAATATAGTCAACACCAAATTTTGGCGTCGTTGCCGGGGAGCAACTAAATAGTAGTGTGTGTTTAATTTTAGATTGTGCATTGATTGATTTTATTTATTAGCATGTTGATTGATTTGATTGCTTATTTCTTTTTATATTTTCATGTTGGGTTGTTCTTGAATTTGTAAGTGCTTTTATTGTTCATGTTTTCATGTGAATGAAACTTTATGCTCTTGAGTCTTCTAATCTTGAATTTTAGTGTTGTAGTGTAAAGAACAGGAGATTTCAGAAGCATGGATCCATATTTTCAGAATTTTAGAGGTGGAATGGAAAATCAATATTTTCAGCCTGAGTATCAGTTTTACCCAAACATGAATTAACAAAATAGGTATGAATCATTTTCAAATGTTTTAATTTTAATGTTAATTGGGTGGATAATTCATGTTTCAGGTATGAAAATGCACAAGGACCATTTATTGAGCCATATCTAGTCTACCAGAGTTCATATAGGTTTCAAGAAGTTTCAACATTTTCTATGCCCCTACCTTTTCAACAAAACGATCCTCAAATGGATGAGTCAACATGGAAACTCAGGGAGATTATGCAACAAATGAGTGAGCATCAAGAGCAACAATTTTCAAGGATACAGAACATATAAATTCAGTTGGATCAAATTGTATCATCCATCAATCAACTGCAAGTACGAAATTCCAGTGGAGAGATGGAAAGTAGCAATTTTGTCAGACCTGACCCTACTTCTATCACTTCACATGAGTTTTCTAGTAATTTTTGTGATAATGATGTAATTATACAAATTTCTGATCTTAATGATTTTGTTGTTGAAGATGTTGATAGTGATTCAGGTTCTGAACATGTTTTTGAAGATGATTTAAGTGTAGGGGAATGCTTACTGGAAGCATTACCTCGAGAATCACCAAGGATTGAAGATGTAAGTGTAGGAACTTGTGCTATGGAGCCAAGCATCCAAGGATCACCACATGAGGTTGAACATTCACCAGAACCAGAATTTGAGCATTCATTTGATGAAGAGGAGGTAAAAATCACCACTCAAGGTACTTTTCAAAATGACAAGGTGAGTATTTCTTGTGATTTATCAGAAAATTCAATAAAGGTACCATTTATTGATTTTATTAGTTGTGATTCATTGCTTGACATATATTCTATTAAAACAAATATTCTCCTATTTTCTTTTTATCCCACATGTGTATGGGAGGTCTTGTCTTTTATTGATGTTGTAGGAGAATACAAGCTTCCAGAGTGGATGCTTGAACTGAACCGCCTCCGTCCTCCAGAAAGACTTTTGAAAGGAAAAATGAAGAATAAAAAGAATTTTAGTGGAACCACAATTACACCTCTACCGGTGTGGATTTTGTTGCTAAATCTACTTCGACCACCGGAATTAAAGGGGAGTTAGTTCCAATTTCATTTTCTTTTGCATTTTAATTCATGCTTTGTTAATAAATTCTTTTAATGCATTTCTTTAGTTTCATACTTTGCATTTTGCATTTTGTTTCCATATTTGCTTTCATACTTTGTATTTTGTCTAGTATACATAGCATTTCATTTGAATAAATTCTCCATGAATTATTTAGTAATATTTTTAAGATGGTAAAAGCTTCTTAAATTTGATCATCAATTTTAGGTCATGTGACATAATTGGATGCTCTTCTTACATGATATTGGTTAATATGGTGATGGATTCTATGTTGATCGATTGAGCTTGTTTACATAAATACTACCTAGTGAGGTCCACTCCAAGCCTAATCTCTATTATATTTTTTTGTGGCATGCACTCATAGCAAATTAAACTCTAGAACTTGCTTTGCTTCTTTTCAAAGTCACAATAGCATGTGCATGGAAATGAAGGATATTGTCATTTTTATTCCATCAGAAATTGTAATTTCTTTTCTCACAATTTTCTCAAACATTCTCACCTAGCATTCTAATTCTTGATCACCTTTGCTTGTCATTCTTTTGAGAGTTTGGTTGAATTCTTAATGATGTAGTTTACTAAAATGTGAATAAAGGATTAAGTGTGGGGGAGGATTTGGACAAAATCAGAGGACTTAAAGAGTTTTGGATGGCTTCATAAGGGATGCTTTTTGACTATCGAGCATGAAATGGAAGTGACAAGAGTCTTTCATCTCTTTGATTTGTTGAAATTGATAATTCAGTCGTGTGTAGCAACTTTAATTTCTGATTAGACAAAGGTTTTTTGATTTATCTAGGTGCTAATGTAAAAGGGTGTTTGCAAGTTATTAGAGGACAGTTGAAGCTGATTTCTAAATTCAAAAATAAGAATTTGAGAGTTTTGAATCTATGTAAGGCTAAAAGTATGAAAGAAATCAACTATACAAGAAGAGAAGTGAACCATAGTGTTTGTCGACTTCCTATTTCTGTTCAGGAAATTTGACAGCACAAAAAAAAACATTCTGATGAAATCAGGTTTCTGGAGTTTATGCAATATCTGTACAATAGTTCCTAAGATGCTAGTGTAAGTAATAACTGGAAAATTTTATTTTAGCATGGTACAGCTGGAGTTTGAAAATTAGAACTTAGTTGTTGCTGACAAAATTGAGAGGCTGAATTTTTGATTGTTGCTGTTAATGACATCAATGTTGTCTGAATTCTGGAACTGAAGAATAGGTTCTGGATTTCCAAAAGTGTCAATTGATCAATGCAGAACCTTGATTTATGTAGCTAAATTGTGATACCAGAAAGTTAGATAGCTTGGCAGATTAGTACCACTTAAACAGATACCAAAACGCTGTAAATTAATGTATCAAATATAACATGCTTTGTACTAAATTGTATTGTGATTTCGGACCATAAATATTTGGATTCAATCTCTTGTCAATTCAGTGTTAAATGAAACCCTTTATAAAGTTCAAATCTTCATGATTCAAGCAAAAATTCTTGGAAATACATATTTCTGAAACTGAAATGCAAGATGAAGAGGTATAGGAATGAAGTTCTGCATTTTCAGAAACAAAGCATGGCTGAATGTGGACATTATTTTGTGCAGTAATTTCAGAGGTGGTTTATCTGATTATTGCTATTAAAATCTATACGTTCTTTAAGAGTCTATGGAATGCTATGGAGAAACATGGAACTTGATCACTGCTGGAAGTTACAAACTGTTTGGTATCAAATGGTGTATCAAAAACTAGGAGCAGTATTCAAGCTAAGGGAAAATTCAAGGGGAGACATGAACTGTCTAGCTAATCAAATTAATCTTCCATTGATAGCTTTTATCCAGATTCATGTTAGTTACTGCATTTATGAAATTGTAATAACATTTTTAAGCATTTAAAGGCTCAATTTTGGGTGAAAAAGAAGAATAAAAGAATGCAGTGAAGGATCTCTAGTTGTCAAGTGATAGTCATTGAATGATTCTATAGAAGTTGTTCTAAATTCTGCTGCTGAAATTAGAAATTCAAAATTCAGAATTCAAATTTCTTAATCCATAGAACTGCAAAAAGAAATTGTGGGTAGTGGATAATGTTAATGATGTTGTGCCAAGTTTTTGACACTAATTTCTTATCAGTAAAAACCTGTTAATCAGTATCAGTAAAAACTCTGTCCAGTTTCAAAGCTTGAGCTAACTCTCTAAAATTCTTTGAATATGATTACCTTATCCAGATTTCTAAAACTTGTGAAGACTTGATTCACTAACTGGGATCATGTTTACTGATGTTAGCTGGTTCTAGAATCAAGAATTCAGGCTTATTGAAACTGATGTGGACCATTTGAGATTCTATTGCTACGATTCTAGATTTGCTAGAAACTTCAATCAGTAATCAGTATACTAGATTGAAGATTGGTGTTGAGTGATCCATGAACCTTAATCTTGAAAGAGAATTCAAGTTATTGTATCAAAATTGATGTGTTGATTTCAGAAGTTGCTGAAACTGCATAGTTTCACTGCATTGCTGGAAATAGAGACTGTTGTAAGCAGAATTTTAAAGCTAAATTTTGAACTCTGGAAATGCATAGTTGTTAATTAAACAACTCAGGAAGGGTTTCATTTTTAATGTTTAAGCTGTTGTGACAATGTGCGTACCAAAATTCTGCATTGATACATAATCTGGATAGTAATGGAATTGCACAGGAATTGAAGCTGATTTATGAATATAATGCTTAAATTGGAGGATAGTTGGTGGCTACAACCATACAGAGATGGACAAAGCTGCAGAAATTAAAGAAAGAAGGATGATAGGAAGATAATTCAGTTGTAATGCATTGAGCTAAAATCACATTGAATTCAAATTGCTGAAACTTAATACACGAACCTGATATTTGCTGTAGCTGAAAAATGTTAAAAGGGTTTTGTCTCCTTTACAGAATCTAAATGGAAACATGTGTTAGCTCATACAGAATTCAGAGCTGAACCAGTAAGGAAAAACATAGCTGCAGATATATTTATCTTGGACCGAGACGGCCAAGTGTAAGTGTGGGGGAGGAAGTTCTTCTTCATTAATTGATGTGAGATTATTTTAGTTTCAAATTGATGGAATTGAAATGTGGAAAACAGTGAAGAAAATAGTGGCAAAACAAAATAGTATCACGTGTGGAAATAGAGTATCAAAATTTTCGGATAGCCATCAAATTGAAGGGGACTTTAGCTTGATCTCTTGTATTGATAATGACAAATGATATTCATCTTTTACACATAAAAAATGGTCAACTCATCAAGTATATTCCTCCAATACTCTCATTCTCTCATTTTCTTAATTAATGCATTTTCTTTTGCCATTTCATTCACTTTTAATTGTTCTTCTTGATTCCATGTTAATTCTTCATGATAAATTCCTTTTAATTGCTATGTTCTATGGCGGTGGAGAATTAGAAAATAAGTAAGCTTATGGTAGTGAAATGTTGTGAGTTGCATTGAGTGAGCTCCACATATATCCAATTTTGAGTGTGAGAGTTAGAATAGGTAAATTTCTTGTGAGATTGCAACTTGCTTAATTTTTCAATTGGATTGAAATCATAATATCTACTGATTATTGTTTGAATTGTATTCATGATTGTTTATGATCTTTTAGATGAACTTAGTTAATTACTTCTTGTAACACCCACTAAGCTTTTAAGATAAATATGAGAATGATGAATTTGCCTTAGAAAAATATTAGTAGAATGTTGAACCAAAAAGAAATAAAAAGAAAGAAAAATAGGGAGTGGTCAAGGATTGAACCTTGGACCTCTCATGATGTAAATGATAGAATTAATGGGTAATAACCAGTTGGGATAGGAATAATATATTGATAGCAAAGGAGGGAAACTCATGATAAGGGTGAGAGTAAAAGCTAGCCAAAAGAAAACAAGAAAAGAGCAAGAGAAAGGCAACTTGCCTTCCTTCTTTTCTCTCCCTCTTCTTCATTCTTTGCTGTGACTTAAAGAGGGGAATTAAGGGGATTCATTCCCCCTTGTTTCATCATGAATGATGAGAACAAATAAATAAATAAAATAAAAAATAAATGAAAAAAAAGGGCTAAGGGAGAAGGAAAGCAAAAACCAATTTTGCTACATCTTCCCCCTTAACATAAAAGAGAATATGTAAAGGGAAAATTCTATTTTTCTCTCATTTTCCCTCATCCTCCCTCTCCCTCACCGAACCCTCAGTCCCCTCTCCTCCATCTTCGGCCCAAGTCAAGGTTTTCTCCTAAGAAAGCCTAAGATACAAGGAGGACTTAGCAAGGAATCAAGGGAAGGGAACTAGAAGAAGAGGCTACTTCTTCCATCACCACACCTTAGATCCACAAGAGAAATGGAAGTAAGCTTCCCCTCACCTGTGGTACAAGGCGTTTTATGTGCTTTTTGAATTTTATGAGGATTAGAAAACCTAGAATAGAATTTAAGAAAAATTCGGCCAAAGAAGAGTTTTCAAATCTAGGAAGGTATAAACAAGTCCTCATTTCATGATATTTTTCTATGCTATGTAGGAAGGTTTTCCTTCATGTTTTTATACCTATGTGATGCTTGGTCAGAGGAGTACCTAACCCTAGAATTTTGGCCAAAAATATTTTAAAGAGGTTAGGGAAATCATTGTTTAACCAAACTAGTACAAGATTCCCTCCATGAATTACTAAGGGTCTTTTGTTGGTTTTTCTTGCTTAAAAGTTACATGGAACCAAAAGAAATCCACTCATATGTTTCGGCCAAGAAAAGAGCTTAGGGTTAGGAAGACCTTTAAATTTAAGTAATCATGTTTATATGATAGAATATAGAGTTCTCTTAAAGAATTGCATGTTGAATATTGCTAGAAATTCATGAACTCTTCATTAAGATTTTCGGCCATGATAAGATGGATAGTTTAGAAAAGCTTAAACAAAATTTTAACATGCTCAAGACCTTTGTGATATTAAGATATGAAAGTTGTTTAATGCTCTCATGCTTAATTAGGGTATAGAGAATTTAGTTACATGATATATGACATGTAAGATCACAAGGGTCCTAGCTTGTTTATGAACCAAATTTGTATATGATGTTCTTAGTAATTTTTGCCATGAAACTTACTTAGGTTTTCCATGCTTTAGGCCACTTAAAACCTAGTTTAGAGATTTGTAGGTTTCGGCCATGAGGAAAAATAAAAGAAAAAGGAAAGAAACCTAGGAAGCCTAAGACACAATTCACATGTATGTTTATTATGCTTGTCTTTATACATGCTATGAAACTTGTATGACTTCCTATGCTTTTAGGCTATTTGAAGCAAATTTAAACACTGATGAGTCTCGGCCAAGTAGGGTTTAAATGACCTAGAGGCCTTAGAATTGAAACCAATTGTGTTAAAAATGCTTCTTATGGAAATAATATAATATGTTGATTGAGTCACATGCTTGTATAATTTTTCCATGACCTAAATAGACCATTGTATGTTTCGGACATGAAGGGATAGATGCCCTAGAAACCCTAGAACAAAAATTAAATATGCTCATGTCACTCTACATGAAATATGATAAGTAGAAAGCCAAAGTTCTCATGCTATATGTTGTTTAATGACCTAAAATGAGGCTAGGGTAAGTTTCGGCCATACCCATTGTATGATGACTTATTTTGAATTTATACATGATGTTAATTCAAGTTCACATGCTTGTATGCTTGCTTTTAGCCCTAATGAATACTTGTTAAATTTCGGCCATGACATATGTTAAGGGCTTGAAGAACTTAGGAACTAGCTCAAATATGCTTACTATGTTACTTGGAAAAAAATGCTATAAATATGGTTTAAGGTTTCCATGCTTTCATGACATTTGGGCCTTGTTTCACACCTGATAGGGTTCGGCCACAAGAAGTTAGGGACTTGGAGAACTTAGAAACCAAGTTAATCATGCTTATAATGCTTCCTATGAAATTGATGTGATGATAATTTAGGTTCCACATGCTTGGAGGTTGTTTTTACCTAAATTGAGATCTAAGGGGGGGTTCGGCCATGATAAGAACCCAAGGGATTAGGAAGCTTAGAACCCAAGCTAACTATGTTACCATGTTTCTTATGATAGTATAATCACATGATACACCCTTATGCTTAAACATGTATGCTTGTGATTTATACTTTCCATGATATGATATGTGCTTAGAAATATGCATGCTTTGATGATATGCTATGTGCTTAAAATATGCATGCTTTTATCATATGCTATGTGGATAGAAATATGCATGCTTGGATGATTTGCTATGTGCTTAAAATATGCATGCTTTCATGATATGCTATGTGGATAGAAATATGCATGCTTTGATGATATGCTATGTGCTTAAAATATGCATGCTTTCATGATATGCTAGGTGGATAGAAATGTGCATGCTTGGATGATATGCTATGTGCTTAAAATATGCATGCTTTCATGATGTGCTATATGGATAGAAATATGCATCTTTTGATGATATGCTATGTGCCCAAAATATGCATGCTCTCATGATATGCTATGTGGTGAAAATATGCATGCTTTTATGACATGATGTATGCCTAAGTGATGCATACTTTTTATGACATGATGTATGCCTAAGTGATGCATACTATTTATGATATGATGTATACCTAAGTGATGCATACTTTTATGACATAACGTATGCCTAAGTGATGCATACTTCTATGATATGCTATGTGACTAAATGATGCATTTTTATACATGCTACTTTACTTTGTAAGGCTTGTACCAAGGGTGGGTTCCTAATTAGCCCCTAGGCCTTTGGCTGTGTGATCCAAGCTAGTAAAAACAAAGGGATGGGCTCCTTAGTACGCCCCTAGGTCTATGGCTGTGTGATCCGGACCTAGTTCCTAGTATGATTCAAGACTTGCTACCTTGGATATACTTAGGAAGCGCGCATATCTACGTGATTTATCTATGTGTGGTACAAGCCGGGGCCCTGATTATGTTGATATTATGTTCAAGTATATATGTAAGAAGAAATGATTTTAAAGATCATGAGACATACACATGTTTTTCGGATACATGTTTTCAAAATCATATTGCATATACTTTATGATCATGTTGTGATGATGCTATGATTTATGATATGCCATGATTAGATACGATTATGTTATATTTCATGCTATGCTTTAAGAGCTTGATATGCCATGCCACCTTATGATGATACTATGATATGCCATGATTAGATATGATTATGTTATGTTTCATGCTATGCTTTAAGAGATGATATGCCATGACTAGTTATGATTTTGTTATGTTGCATGATATGCTTAAAGAGTATGATATGTTATGCCATGACTAGTTGAGATCATGTTATGTTGAGACATTCTTTGATCATGTGATGATTTTCGGTTTTAGTGAGTAGGAAAGGAACTTACTGAGCCATGAGTGCTCATAGCTTACTTTCCTTGTACCACAGATAAAGGAAAAAGCTGGATGAGCTAAAGGAGCAGCAGGAGGGGCAAGGAGATGTCCTAGGCAACCAAATAAGAACCTGCTTTAAAAACTTTTAAAGAACTATGCTTTGGTATCATGAATTATAGTACCGTATGTGTGACTTGATGTTATGTTTCTACTAATTTTGATATCATGTTATTGATGCCATGATAGTGTAGTTCAGATTTGATGAAAAGAAAAACAAAAGAAAAGTTTTTTATTAAACTAAGAAAATTATTTTAAGTCTTCCGCTGTTTTAAAAAGAAAAAATTTGTACATGGAGTATCGTAGCCCCGTCCCTTAGGGTTAGCAGGGAGGGCGGGCGTTACACTTCTTATCATCTTTTAGGTATTGCTAGGAAATTGTGTGGAGATAATTTTTAGTTTTTCTTGACTTGTACGGGACGTCCAAGATTAAGTGTGGGGGATTTGATAATCATGATTTTGACTATATTATCTTGATTCATAATGCATATTTTTAATGATATTTTCATAACTTAAAGTCATATTTACTCTACATTTCATAATTTCATTTTATCTTGGACTTAATTGCAAATTGGCTTATTATCATGGCATTTGATGTTATTATTTGTTTATTATTTTGTAGGCATCAAAAGGGTCATGGACCCGATCAGATCAGGCCACATTTGGGCTCAAATCAAGGGCTAATTAAGTAGATCAAGCCTTGGAGTGTTTTGGATCATCCATTGAAGATCAGAGAGATCTGAGCCATCCGTCAAGGATTTGGTCCATCCAAGCTACGAGGAAGCACATCACAGCCGTAGATGAAGATCCAAGAGTTTTAATCCAGATCTGAGTTCATCCAGTCGTTGATCAAGCCCAAAAACAATCTAGACCGTCCGATCAGATGAGGAGAGGTTTAAATCCTGCGAGAAGCTACAGTGAACTTTGGGCTAGGCTTCGCGATTTTGTGCTACAGTGCTTCTTCTTCTTCATGAGATGGCCGACGCTTCCATTCTCCATTCCCGATCCGTGAGCTAGATTTCTTCATCACTGGCGATCACTGAGCTCCAACGTTCATTGTCTGAGGGTTATAGAGAGTGGCAGAGGCGTTCCCAGTCCACGAGCTTGGGTTCTAATTCCAGCTCCGTAATCCAGATTCGAGAGGCGTTCCCCTTATCTGTGATCTTCATTAGTCACCGGAGTTCATGAGGCGTTCCCAGTAGCTTCTGATTTCATTCCATTGTCATTTCATCTATTGCACTTGAGTGGATCTGATTAGTCAATCAAGTGTGTGCAAATTCCAGAATCCGACCTCTGAACTCGAGCGATGAGGCTTCCAGTCAGTTCGTGAGCTCAAGAGGCGTTACCAGCAGTTGAGATTGTACGCTTGCATTAGTTGGGAGTTCAGATCTTCGTCAGAGATCATTTGATGGGCATTCCCTGATGCGATTCTCTATTTTCAACAGAGTGAAGAATTTTGGCTCGGGGATTTGGTTTGTGGAATGCTAGGATTTTTGTTTTCATTGCTTTTCTTGCAATTAGTTTAAATTGTCCATATACATGCTTAGATCTTGTGATATGATTTCATTACTTTATCATTTCTTCTTTGTTTCATGTTTTCTGAAATTCCCGAATCTGAATTTTCTCACTTGCTTTCTGATCTTGTTGAATTTCTGCATCCAAAACAGTGTTTAGCTACTAACATAGTTTCAATTTATTTCCTAGTTTGAATTCTCTATTTTAGTTCATGTAATTTAGAGTTAGTTTCAATTAATGAGTTAATGAAACATTTATTCTAAGCATTGGAATTGTGGTGAATGTGAATGGAGTTTGAATGTAAATGTTTGTCTTGAGCCTTTCATTATTATCCTTTATTAAACTTTGTTGAATGAGAGTGAGAGTTGAAGATTTGTTGTTTGAGATTGATTGGTGAGGTGGATTGTTATTGGGAATAGGATGCTAGTTCGGTTGCTAGAAGTGTAATAAGTTCTTGAGTTACATGATTACTTGTAATCTTATTTTTGATTGTACATGAAGTTTGGTTGAAGTGTGAATGAAGGTGAAAAGTTTAATTGATCTTGTGGATGTAAGGAATCAATTCTAGAATTAGCACACACTCACTAGTTATCCTTGGAGAAAAATACGACTTGGGACTCCATATTACAACACTTTTATCTTTAGTTAATTGAGTTCCAATCTTTATCAATTTGGGGTGCCTCGTGACATGCAAAAAGGTCGACACCAAACAGCCTATGAAATATACTATAATAAAATTCCCAATTTAAATTATCTAAAGGTATTTGGGTGTAAAGTGTTCATTATAAATACTAAAGACCACTTAGGAAAATTTACATCGAAAACCACCCCAGGAATAATTTTAGGATACTCAACAACCAGTAGGGCATATAGAGTTTATAACAAAAACAACCTTAAAGTTGAAGAAACTATAAATGTAATTTTTGATGAAGAAAATAACCTACCCAACATTATAAATGAAAATATCAATTTAGAAAATATTAACTCAAAAACTTAGAAGGTGATGAAGAAATTTCACTTGAACCTAGTGAATTATCAGAACTAGTTATTGACCCAATTGTAAGACCAACTAGGACTAGTACCAATTGTTGGTCCCTCTAGAGGTCGGCATGAGGGGAGGGGTTAATTTCCCTACAAAAATTAAACCAAAAACCTTTCTCAGATATTCAACTAATTTAAAAGACACTTGTAATAATAAAACTAAGAGACTAAAAAGAAAAGAGCAGACACAAGTGATTTACTTGGTTTGCAATCAGGGGATTGCTAATCCAAGGAAAGAAAGCGCACTATCTGATTATCTCCTTCGGGCGGATTAGCCTCTTTACAGCGTCGACATCACAAATAAAATAAATAGAAATGAAAGCACAGAGAAAACTAATTACAAGTGAGATAATAAATCTGTGCAGATTAGTGCTATATTTAAGCACTATTCGGGGCGCTCCGAAGGGTTCCGGGCGCTCTTGGGGGGATAAAACTTTATCCCCCAACGTTCAGTCAACGTCCACATCATCGTGGATAAGTTTTGGGTTCCGGGCGCCCGGACCCTCAAAGGTGCCCAGGGCGCCCGGAATCATTCCGAGCGCCCGAACCACTTAAGTCAACCCTGTTGACTATTTATGGTCTGGTTCCACTACTCTAGTTTAGCACATCTCGGTCCGGGTCTTTACTTCCGGCTCCACTAGTTTGGGTGATCTCGGCCATCCAGAATAGGGCTCACCCGAACCCAAGTTTCGGCCTTCTCCTCGAGCAGCCTTCCTTCCCGGTTTCTTGTCCCTCAAACACCGTGCACATTCTTCTCGTCCACCGGTGTACTCTTCCGTGGTCACCTCGTCCCTCGGACGCACCGAGCCCGTCGGCTCTCTCCCTGTGCCGTCCTTCTCGCTAGTCGCATCTTCCGCTCGACTTCATGTGTTCCTAAGCTCCTGCACACTTAGACACAAGGGTTAGACAAAATAGGACCTAACTTAACTTGTTTGATTACATCAAAACAACTTGTGGTCCCAACACCAATCATCCATCTGACCAAATTTTGGGTGACCCAACTCTAGGAGTCAGAACTAGGTCATCATAAAAAAACCTAAGTCAAATAGCCCTTATTTCCAAAATTGAACCTAAAACTATAGATGAAGCCCTACCAGACCCAGACTAGGCAATAGCAATGCAAGAGGAATTAGCCCAATTTGAAAGGAACCAAGTTTGGGAACTAGTACCCAAACCCATTAATAAAGCCATAATTGATACTAAATGGTTGTTTAGGAACAAATTAAATGATCAGGATGAAATAGTTAGAAACAAAGCAAGATTAGTAGCTAAAGGATTTAACCAAGTAGAAGGGTTAGACTATGATGAGACCTACGCCCCAGTAGCCAGACTTGAATCTATTAGGATGTTGCTGGCCTATGCAGCACATAAAGGATTCAAGCTATGTCAAATGGATGTAAAATCTGCTTTCTTAAATGGATTTATCAAAGAAGAAGTATATGTTAGCCAATCCCCAGGATTTGAGGACTTAGAACATCCAAACCATGTTTTTAGACTAAAAAAGGCCCTGCATGGACTAAAACAAGCACCTAGGGCTTGGTATGAACGCTTGTCTAATGATCTAATATCTAAAGGGTTCAACCAAGGTCAAATAGATCCAACCCTATTTGTAAAAACCTTAGAAAAAGATATTTTTATAGCCTAAATTTACGTAGATGATATAATCTTTGGATCAACCAACTCTAAATTTTTAAAAGAATTTACCAAATTAATGGAAAATGAATTTGAAATGAGTCTAGTAGGTGAACTCAACTTTTTACTAGGCTTACAAATTAAACAAACCAAAGATGGAATTTACATTTATCAAACTAAATATGCTAAGGAGTTAGTTTGAAAATTTGGAATGGAAAACTCAAAAAATATTAATACACCAATGGCTACTAATATTAAAATTGACTCAGACTTAGAAGGTAAACCAGTATACTTGAAATACTATCGAAGTGCGATAGGAAGTCTACTGTACCTAACTGCGAGCCGACCAGACATTCTTTTTTGCAGTAGGTATGTGTGCAAGATATCAATTTTGTGTAAAAGAGTCTCACTTAACCTTTGTAAAAAGAATACTTAGGTACATTAAGGGACCTTTAAATGTAGGACTCTGGCACCCTATGTTTTGCACTTTTGACCTAACTTGCTATTCTAACTCAAACTATGCCGGATGCAAGTTAGATAGAAATAGCATAAGTGGCAGCTGTCAATTTCTAGGTCAATGCCTAGGAAGTTGGTCAAGCAGAAAGCAACATTGTGTTGCTTTATCTACCATTGAAGCTGAATACATAGCCCTAGGTGAATGTGCATCTCAATTATTATGGATGATGCATACCTTAAAAGACTATCAACTAGAATATCAGAATGCTAAAATTTCAATTGATAACATAAGTTCAATTAATCTAACCAAGAACCCAATTCACCACTCAAGAACTAAACATATAGAAGTAAAACACCATTTTGTAAGGGATCATGTAGCTAAGGGTGATATTGTACTTAACTATGTTGATTCAAAATCAAACCTGGCTGACATATTCACAAAGCCCTTACTGAACTTGAGTTCAGTGCACTTAGAAGACAAATAGGGATGTGCTTAGTAGAATAGGACATACTTCTTTGTACTATGCTGTTTAAATCAGTCTGTTGTTTATTTTGGTTTTAAAATCTTAGGAAAAATATTTTTTCAAAATTCCAAATTATGTTATCTTTTTCAAAAATTCAGTTTAGTCTAGGATTTTACCCCTAGAAATCATATACCCCTAGTTTCAGCCAGAGCATCTCACAAGCACACTAGGATTAACTTGCTTGTGTTTGAAAATACTTAAAATGGTGAGAGATGCATAGGGTACTACCTGGACTTAAGAATGCTTATGTCTGTGCATCGACATAAGTCTGGGCTATAAATACCTAACTTACATTAATTAAGTTAAGTTATCCAGACTTAGTCAAATATAACTGTATCACTAACTTAACTTGACTAACCAAGTTAAAACTGTTGCCCTTTAGGTAAATAGCTAGTAGCTAATGGTTAGACATTTGGATAAAGAGGCTAAGTATTTGTGTTACTCATGCTTGGACTATAGGACTTTTTAAATGATTTTTTAAGGCCTTAGCTAAAATTGTTTAAAATTTAAGCTAAATTTAAATCAACTTCTTGATACCCTAAAAGAGTTTGTTTTAGAAATTTTTTAAAATTTTTATCAAATATTCTAAAAAGTCTTACTTGAAATACTTTAAAGCTTTATCATCTATTTCTACTAACTTTTTAGCTAAGTTACATTTCAAGTCAAAACTCTTAAAAGAAAATTAATTTTTAAAATTAATTTTTGAGACTTTGATTTCACTTGGCTAAAAAATCTTACAAGAAAATTTCCTATTTAAAGCTAAGTGTGGTAGTTCCTATCAAACTCTCTTTTTTAAAAAACTAAGGATTTAATTAAGTATTTCTCTTTGTTTTCACATATTTTTCAAAGTTAACAAGTACTTTTTAAAAAGCTTTTCAAATTTAGCTAAGT
The DNA here is from genome assembly GCF_018446385.1 of Zingiber officinale. Taxonomy (NCBI): domain Eukaryota; kingdom Viridiplantae; phylum Streptophyta; class Magnoliopsida; order Zingiberales; family Zingiberaceae; genus Zingiber; species Zingiber officinale. Next base: position 46,978,821 of record NC_056006.1, read on the forward strand.
ATCCTTCAAAAAGCTTTTCAAATCTAACTAAGTTTTCATATTTAGCTAAGTTACCTTTCAAGTAAATTTTCTCTTAGTTTTTTATTCAATCTCTAAAGGAAAAAGATTTTTTCTTTTGATTTCACTTAGCTAAAAGTTTTACAAGAAAATTTATTCTAAAAAGTTAAGTGTTTATCAAAGTTAATATCTTTTATTTCTCAAAACAAGCTAAGGCCTATACTCAACTTTTCTTTACCTTCTTGTTTATTTGATATATGGCAAAGGGGGAGAGTATAAGCAAATTCAAAGAAAAAGAAATTTTGAAATTATTAAATTCAAGGGGAGCTTTTATTAAGGGGGAGTTTTTGTAAGCCTCTATTAAGGAGGAGCTTTTTTATGCTTGTGCTATTTTTATGCTTGCACTATTATCTTTATTGCATCTTTTTACTTAACTTTGAATTTCAGTTGCCATAATCAAAAATGGGAAGATTGTTGGTGTGGGAAGCATCCGACGATCGAACCCAAGTTTTGATAATGGCAAAGGGATTCAAAGTTAAGGTTATTTGTTATCTGATATGTTGAATGAGTTTGCAAGAAAGTCCTAACTGTGGTTAGGCAGGTGGAAAACCCTAAGGGGTGGTAACCTTAGGTCCTAGGGGGTGGTAACCTTAGGTGGAGGAAAACCCTAAGGGGTGGGAACCTTAGGTCCTAGGGGGAGGTAACTCTAGGTGGTGAAAAACCCTAAGGGACAGCAACTTTAGGTCCTAGGGGGTGGTAACCCTAGGTGGAGGAAATCCTAAGGGGGGGGGGGGGTAACCTTAGGTCCTAGGGGGAGGTAACCCTAGGTGATGAAAAACCCTAGGGGGTGATAACCCTAGGTCCTAGGGGGTGATAACCCTAGGAGAAAAGTCCAGTCGGTTTGGAGGACCGGACTGGCATCAGGTATGCTCTCCTGAGTGGAGTAGGTGAGGACGCACTCCCTGGAAGAGGGAATAGTAGGCATCGGTTTGACCTAGGGTTTCCGGTTAGAAATTCGAAGTCAGAACCGGACAATCTAGAGACTGTCAAAACTTTCATATTATTATGTTTATTATATGTGCTAACTTTGTGTTGTAGGATATGTTGGTATTTTGTGAACTAACATGTTTTACAGGGACGAAAAAGAAACGTATGTCTCGGATGAACAGTACCCGAGGCACCCTCATGGAGCTTGGAGGCGCCTCGGATGTAAAGGAGAAGATGTGCATGTGGCAGGGCTGGAGGTGCCCTCATGGAAGCGTGAGGCACCTCGGACAGCCTTGAAGGCGCCTTCAAGAGGTATGGAGGCGCCTTCAAGTGGATCTGCATCGACTTCTTCAATGCTCATCTGCGCGGTTGATTCTACAGTGATGGAGGCGCCTTCAAGAGGCTTTGAGGAGCGTTTAACAGCCTTTATATGGGGTTCTCGACCAGAAGCTTCAATCAACTATTCCCAAGCGATCATTCAACTGCTTGTTGCTCAAGAGATGACCCAGAAGTGCTGTAGCAATTCCTCGACGACCCGGAGCTCCAATTTCTATAATTCTGTTGTTGGTATTATTTAAATTTCTGCTGTACTTATTTCACACTTGTACTCTTTACGATATTATAGTTGTTACCCACTGAAAGCAATCAATGATCGCGAGCCTTGGAGTAGGAGTCACCCAAGGCTCCGAACCAAGTAACTACTTGGGTCTTTCTGTGTGTTTTCTTATTTCCGCTGCCTTACTCGTCAAATTTTTGAATACGGAACAAGTGAAAGCCACGAGTGCTATTCACCCCCTCTAGCGCTTCTCGATCCAACAATAACTGGTACTATTGATTTCACAAAGGTTATATCAGAAAAGTAATAAAATCTTATATCCCTTGAAAATGCCTGATTAACCCTGTAGGAAGTAACCTATATTGGGTTCCAAAAGCTTGTTTAAATTAAAAAGTGAAATTAGACTTAGAGCTTTCAGGTAGAAAATTAAATATTTGAATTCATTAAAAGACTTTGTCTAGAAGTGATTGATGATCCAATAACCAAAAAGGCCTAGTGCCTCGCTACAACCTAGAAGCCAATTTCTGAATTGAATATTTAATTGACAAACTGATAAGCATGAAATAGTTAATTAAATTAAATGCTTTCAATATTTGTCAAAGATTTAACATTTGTTAAAATTTTTAAAAATTACAAACTTCACTTAAAAACTTTTTCAAATTTCACTTAGAAATTTGTCTCTGCAAAATTCATTTAAATTGTTTTTGTTAATTTTTTTTGTGTGTTTAACTTAATTTTTTTAAAGTTATTAAACCTTTTTTTTAAAAAAAAAATTACTTAGAATTTTTTTTTCTACAAAAAATTAATTCTTGAATTTTTTTGGAAATTTTATTACTTAGAAAATGTTTTTGAAATTATTACATTGTTAGACTTAGAAATTCTTTCTTGAAAAAATATTTTTGGAAATTCATGGTTTTATTAAAGTCACCCTTAGATTTTTATTATACTCCAATTTTTATGTGATCAAAGGGGGAGAAGAAAAAGATTAAGTTTAGGGGAAGGTAGCTTAAAATTAAATTTTCCTACTTTTTGTGCTTTATTACAAAATTTATTTTTGCTTTAACTTTATTTATTTACCCTAGCTTAACTTGGGTTGCTCATATCAAAAAAGTGGAGATTGTTGGAACCCCAAGGTTGTTTTAATGTGATCAAACAAGTTAAGTTAGATCCTGTTTGATTTTAACCCTTGTGTCTAAGTGTGCAGGAGCTTAGGGGCACAGGAAGTCGAGCGGAAGACGCGGCTAGCGTGAATGATGGCACGGGAGAGAGCGATGGGCTCGGTGCATCCGAGGGACGAGGTGTCGTGGAAGAGTACACTGGTGGACGAGAAGAACGTATGTGACGTTCGAGGGATGAGAAGCTGGGGAGGAAGGCTGCTCGAGGAGAAGGCCGAAAATTGGGTTCGGGTGAGCCCTATTCCGAATGGCCGAGTTCACCCAAACGGGAGGAACCAGAGTGGAAGATCTGGACCAAGGCGAGCAGAACCGGAGCAGAGGGCCCGGACTCTAGGCGCCCAGAACCTCAATCTTATCATGTTCGACATGTCCGTGGACTGACACGTCGGGGATAGAATTCTATCTCACTCCAGGCGCCCGAAATAGTGCTATAAATAAAGCTATGATTTCAGTAGTTCAAATAACAACTTGTAATTATTTTCTTTCTGTTCTAATATTGTGTGCAAGCTATTAACGTTGTAAGAGGCTACTCTACCCAAAGGAGATCTTCAGAAAAGTGCACTTCATTTCCCTTGGATTAGCAATCTCCTGATTGCAAACCAAGTAATTCTCCTTGTGTTTCTATCCTTTTAATTAGTCTTTTTTTATTATTACAAGTGTTCTAATTAATTAAGCTATAAAGTCGAGAAAGGGTTGAGTTCATTTTTATAGGGAAATTCACCCCTCTCCTCTTGCCGGCCACCAAGGGACCAACAAATACAAGACACCACATACCAAAACTCAAACAAATTTGAGTTATACAATGCCATATCCATAAATCATAATGCAAGAAATATAGGAAGTAAAACCAGAAACCATCATCGGATGTGACGTGGGACCGGTAGACAGGATACTCCAAGAGACTTCATAATCACTACCTGCTACCTGAGGCAAAAGACAATAAACATACGGGGTGGTGAGTGAGGATCACTCAGCGGGTAATAGACAAGATAGTGCATGGTCTATATAAAATATGGAGATCAAAGTATATAGTCTCATCAGGGAAATAAGAACATGATCATAACTGACATAATGAATGTACATATCCAATCTAGATCCAACACCTAATATCATGATCATAATGTCATAGTAAGTGAACCTACCCAAACCAGAACTAACATATAAGGTCAAGATCGTAAATGACATAATAAATGCACATACCCAATCTAGAATCGATACATACGATATAATGATCAGTAAACTCACCGAGGATTAGCAACAGATCTGCTCATAACACCTGAGCAATATAACCGAGAGCATATACATGTATAATAAATGGCATATATGAAACATGACAACTATATGCAACAATCATAGATCAAACAAGTGCAACATATCACAATTACATGTAGTTAGTATCTACTAGACATGTATGTAAATATATATCTCTACAGATGCACCCCGCATCATATACAAATGGGCATGCATGCCATATGATCACCCCTGCCACCTCTCAAGACATAACGACCCCTGTATGATGAGAGGCTTGGGTTCATGACAACTGTACTACCCTCCAGATACCACTACAAAGTGGTCGAGACAGACAATTCACTAAGTAGCTATCTAACTACATAACATCAGGGTCCCTAACTGCTCACATCTCCAGCTCCTAACTTTTGTACCCTCTAGATACCACTACTCATAAGTGGCCGAGGCTAACAGAGTATAACATTGAACGACCAAGTGAGCATGATAGGACTAACTCCACTCCTAGCTACCACTCTCCCACAATGGCCAAATGAGCAGCTATAAATGACTGACGACTCTCTCACACCACAAGGGAGACAATGGTCATCAGCATGTAATGAATGATGAATATGATGTAAATAATCATAATACCAACACAATCATCATCAATGCAACATCCCAATCATCATAAATACCTCTAGTACAATGATCCATTTAATACCTATATCTAGAAGTATGAGTAAATCTAACTGGTGTCTACTAAATAACAAATACCATAAGTAGTAACAAAGACACATACACACCGTACACGTACGCGCCCTACAATGTAGATATAATCAACACAATACCTCCAATATCATACCAGACACATAAAATCATCAACACAAGCATTATTGACATGATTCCTCTAATAGTATATATCAGACACATGTACACACAAGATAGATACAATCAACATGGTTCCTCCACTAGCAAACACCCCACATGTGTACACACACAACATACAATTGGACAATCAACCAGATAATTTCCTACCACACATATCAATCAGGTGTATACCAATATCATATGCATAATCAGCATAATAGCTCAGTCAACAAGTAGTCCCATACGGTGCATACTCTAAATATATATATACAACAGAGTATATATATCCAAAAGCTAAGATTGTATATGAAGTAAATAGATCATCTCAAAGGTCAAGTACAAGTATCAAGTAGGATAACAATATAAACAAATTTAAGGTAAAGCAACCTAATCCAACAAATAATACCATGCACAAAGTTCAAAGAACTATAAAGGGGTCAAGGAAGAAATACCCACCTTTATTTGTAGATCATGCTAAATAATCCACATTAAGATGCTCATTTCGAATCAACGTCCTGCAGATCATATAATGTACAGTTTAGTTAATAACAAATTTAACAACCAGCTAAACCCAATACTCAAACTAATTAGGGGAAACCCTAATCGAATAATCATCAATTAACTCTGATTAATGATTAACTCCAACTACTATTAATTACTTGATTGAATTAGGTTTAAGCCAACATTATCAACTCTTTATTTGATCCATGTAGAAATCCATATACTAACAAGTCAACTCAACATAAATTCAACATACCTAATTCATCCAATTGATTAGTTCAGGTTTAATCATATTATCCAACAAAATCCAATAATCCTCAATCAACATATCATTTCCTCTTCCAATTCACATTTATATTTAGTAATCCATATACAACCAAACCTAACAACATCATCAATTAACAAATCAAATCCAATGCAGAATTAAAATTCAACTCTAAAACTCACCCAAATCTAAATACTCCACTGTAAATTTCATCGTCAGAGAAGCTCACTGCCCAAAGTGATGGCTGGGACTAGGCAAAACTGCTACCTCCAAACCAAATAACCCCAAATCATCATTGAGTATAGATTAATCATTCAAAACATTTGCTAGGGTTAGTTGGTTACCTCAAGTGTAGCAGTAACACACTTCGGTGATCAGTAGGCTGGCCTCGAGAGTGTGAGGATGTGTAATGGGTGGATCTAGCCATCTGCTATCTATGACTGAGGGTTGTCGCCGGTGGCTGCAATGCAACTCTGATGAAGGAGTCCATGCGGCGGTGGCGATCGGAAGGGAAAATTGGAAAGCCAATGGCTTATCTCCCTTCACCGGCTCAAGTGCTTAACTTCCGGCATGCTCTGGGTGGCCATGACTAGGACGAGAAAGTTGACAATCGAATCAGGGCTGAGGTGGCCTGCGTCGATCGGAGTGGAAGGGAGAGATCTGGGGCATAGGGCAATAGAGAATGACTGTGTTCATGAAGCCGCTGTGACCAAATCATGCCATTGCTTGGACAAACCATCGGCCATGGTCAAAGAGATGGGATCAAGAAAAGGGTACGGTGATGTCCGACAGATCAGGAGAGCTCGACGGTCGATGTCGCGTGGAAGGAGACGATGTTATGGCTTCGAGGCTGCGGGGATATCGTCGGCTGAGGAGGACTACACCTGCGATGATCGGGTGGGGAAGAGCGTGGTCGATGGCGAGATCTGGCGATCAAGGAGGAAAAGGGAGTGGCTTCACGTGGTGTGAGAGAGATCAGGAGGGGAAAGGAGGAATTAGGGAAAATAAGAAAGAAACTAGGTTTTAATATGTTGACTTAGGTTAATTAATTAAAATCAAGGTTAATGGTATCAATTAACTCCCACTTTATAGTTATTCCAAATAGGATTTTTCCTACCCTAATAGATCTATCCTCTTAAATGAGTCATACAAACTCTATTTAAATCCCAAAAAATTTCTAAAAATCCTTGAAAAATCTAATAAGGTTATTTCTCTAATAACACTTATTATTGAATTTGTCGTATCTTATATTCTAGGTTATCTCAGACATAATGAAGATCAGATCTTGGAACATTAGAGGATTTAACAAAGACTCCAAATAGAAGGGGTGGAATCCCTCTCTAGAGACAACAAACTTGGTGTACTAGGAGTGTTGGAGACCAAACTCTCAAACTTTGGTTTTCAACAATTGAAACCATGAAGATTTCAACAATTCAAGTGGAATAATTTGGAAATTGTGGGGTACACAATATAATTAATTGATATGGGATGAACAAAAGGTGAATCTGATGGTACAATAATGGCATGATCAATGTGTTTATTGCAGGGTAACATTCAAAGTGTCTTACATGTTAATTGGTGTTACTTTTGTTTATGGCAAGCTCTCTATTATTGGACAAAGGTCATTATAGGAAGGATTACGGAGCTTATCTATTGATATAGTGCTGCCTTGGCTCTTACTTGGATATTTCAACACATTTCTATCACCTGAGGACAAGTGCAGCGGCCTTCCTGTCATGCAATATTGCACAATTTTTTAGTGTTTTGTATTATCAGTGGGTATGGAGGATTTATCTTACATAAGATGCAGGTATACTGTAAAATACCAAAAATGGGCAAATCACCATAAGGGAATTTTCTAGAATTTTTAGAAATTTTTCAAGAATTTTTCAAAGCTCATATGACGAGTTTACGGGGATAAAATTGGGTCTCGGGAAAGCCTGTTTAAGGTACCCCGTTTAAACGAGGAAAAATTTAGGTTGCGTTTGGTACGCACGTTTTCCATTCTCATTTTCAGGAAAACACAAGTTTTTTATAAAATAAAAAATGATTTTTTGTCATTTTCTATTTTTCTATAAAACGCTAGCTATTTTTTTTAGAAAACAAGCACGAAAAACGCAAACCAAATACCATTTTTCAGAAAACGTGCGTTTTTCAGAAAATGAAAATGAAAAACGCGCGTACCAAACACACCCTTATTTTTCTTTTGCTTTCTATTTTCTTTTCCCTTCTCCCCACACGTCATTTCCTTTCTTTCCCTTCCCCCGCGTGTCGAGCCTCACCCGACGCTCTCCTCGCGCCAATTTGCCCTAACTGGCGCCGCACGATGGTTTCCTCCTTTTATTTCTCTTCTTCTTCCCCCTCTTCATTTGTTGATTCTCCCCTCTCTCTGCTCGTGCCCTAGCCAGCCACTGGCCACCACAACCGACGCTGACTCCCTCTGCCACCTGATCGTCATTGCCAGCCAGCCGCCACGAGAGCACCGTCGGCCGCCAAGTCCGACCCAACGCCACCGTCGCCTGTGCCCTAGCACCGCCGCTGACCCATCTCCTCTCTTCTTACCGCTGGCCGAAGCATCCCTTCCTCCTCTTTGGCGAGCAGTGCTTTCGCCTCTTTTCCCTAGTCATCTTCCGCTCACCACTGGCTACTGTCGCCATTGATCGGCCGGCACCGCCCAGAACCACTCAGCACCTCTAGGCATAGCCGACGCCTCACTTCTCTTCACTGCGCTGATTCCGCCAGAGAGGGAAACTGTCGGTTGGGTAAGTCTGTTCACTTTTGGGTTCAAGAGTCGTAGAGGTTTGCATTTTGATATCATTATGGGAATGGTCTAACTGTGAAGGATGTCTGGCAGTGGTTCTTGGGTAGTGACGGCAACAAAACTGTGACAGTAGTAACTCCGACCACAATTTCCATCAGTCACTTGGCTGTGAGTTTGAGGTAAGAGGTTAAATTAGGTGGATTTAGTTTTTTTTTTAGTATAATTGATTTATGTTTAGATTATTAGTCTAAGGGTGATTAGAGATTAGGAAACTAATCCTAATTAACCGTTGGATTTAACTTACGCAGGTCGAGGTTTATGGTTTAGGGTTTTGTCCTAAATAGTTTTTAAGGTTTTTTATTTAGTTATTCATTTGAGTTGTACCTAAATAAAAATATATATATATTGGTGACATAGGATTTTGACGCGAGACAAGTATCTAGACGTCAGATTTGGACCGGATTGGATCTTTCTATTGGAGGTGGGTACCTTGACTTATCTTTTTAGATTTGTCATTTGATGTGCATAGTAGTTTTTTTTAACAAATAGTAATGATTATGTTTTATATCTACATCGGTATGTCATTATCCATTACCTATGCATGCTTTGATTATTTCCTATTTTCATTCATGTTTATACCTTCAGATTACTTATGATCATAAAGGTAATGACATATCATGCCATAGGATATACCGGACTTATTTGATACCATATCTGACTTGTGTACCTAGATCTTTTGATTTGATCCATGTATACTTTTGGTACATATTTTATGGAGGTAGATATGGTCAGGATCTTCATGCTTAGTGTCCTGCATCATCTGCATGATTGCATGTTGAGCGATTGGTAGCTCCATTATTGTTGAACTCATCACCAGTTACATGGATCTGCACACACCACCACTCATGGGTTAGTGATTTTTATTCAGGCAAGGTGTGTTACAGCAGGTGCTCTTTCAAGGACTCCGTTGGTCCACTCATGGGTAGCATGATGCAGTGTTGTAGCAAGACAGGGATCCCTCATCTGGAGTTGCTCAGGGAGATGAGTGCATTGAGCTCCCCCCACTTATGATTTGAGGTAGGAGGATAGGTGTACACCGACAACATCCCGTCCACTCGGTCACTCATCAGGAGCAGTGATGGTAGAGTGCACGATTGTCACAGCCCTATCCACTCGGTCTCACCATCGTGTGTGAGATGTCTGACTGGCAGTAGGGGTGACCAGGACAAGTCATTGGCATCATACACATTGATGTATTTATTGCTTGTATTTGTTGTATTTATTTGGTGCATATTGGATGAATGCATTTGTTTAACATGCATACAGGATTTCTATACCTCTCAATTTATTATCCATACATCAGGTTTTGGTTAGTACAGTTGTCCTCCTATTTATTTCAGTTTGCATTTATCCTTCTTATATCAGGAGACTGTACACATGATTAGTGTTATTTGTTATTTTCTTTATTATGCATATCAGTAGTTACCCGCTGAGGAGTTGACTCACCCCGTGGTTATTACTATTTTCAGGTTGAGGCTGTCCGGAGGAGTTCCAGTCGCTAGTCCCCTATAGTTCACGAGGATATTTGTTTGGTTTCTTTTTTTTGTACTATCTAGACTTGTACTAGTTTTGTTCTATGGATATGGTATGGATTTGTTTTTATTGGATTTGTTTATTGGATATTGCGTCGTGATTTGAGCTTTATGGGTGTAGTTGAGTAAGATTTTTGAGATGATTTTTCCTTATCATTGCTTTAGTTTAGTATTACTATTAAACTGCGTGGGGGTTTGCATTATTATTTATTGTTATTGTTCCGGCCGTGTTGTCTGAGGTATCTGGATTGATGTAGTAAGTTTCAGATTGTTACCAGTAAATGAGAGATGTTGTCGAAATTTCTTCTGGCAGGGACTCCCCTACGGCGTGACATATACATGGACAAATAGTTACATCTATAGCAAGTTGAATTGAGCACTCATTAACAAAGCTTGGTTAAAGCTAGAAATTTGAGGGTTACCAAACTTCGCTCCACCGGATTGCTTATCCGATCAATTCAAGTATATTATTTCTATCTTAGATGGTGACAACTAGATACCTATTTATTCAAATTATATAATGATACGAGTTGTAATAGATCGGCCGAGCGAGTGAAGGAGGGATTTAAGTCTAGAAAGATAGGGAAGGTATATCGCCGGTCGAGTAAAGGCCGAGCGAGCGCCTCCGCGCTCATATAAACTCGACTGGCAAAGCCCGCCTGATCATGGAGGCATTTAGCCTTATATAATATTCTCAGTATCTTACCGGCCAACCGCAGGTCGAGTGAGTGCCCCCGTACTCATATAAGCTCGGCCGGGCAAAGCCCGCTCAAGCATAAAGGCATTTAGCCTTATATATAACTCTCAGCATATAACCGGTCGACCGCAAGCCGAGCGAATACCCACGTGCTTATATATGCTTGGCCGGGCAAAGCCCGTCTGAGTATAAAGGTATTTAGCCTTATATTTAACTCTCAGCATATAATCGGTCGATCGTAGGATGAGCAAGCACCCACGTGCTTATATATGCTCGGCCGGGCAAATCCCGCCTGAACATAAAGGCATTTAGCCTTATATATAACTCTTAGCATATAACCGGGTGACCGTAGACCGAGTGAGCACCCATGTGCTAATATATGCTCGGCGGGGGTAAAGTTCGCCTCAGTATAAAGGCATTTAGCCTTATATACAACTCTCAGCATATAACTGGCTGACCGCAGGCCGAGCGAGCACCCACGCGCCTATATATACTCGACCAGGGAAAGTCCGCCCGAGCATAAAGGTATTTAACCTTATATATAACTCTCAGCGTATGACCGATCGACTGTAGGCCAAGCGAGCACCCACGTGCTCATATATGCTCGGTTGGGCAAAACCCGCCCGAGCATAAAGGCATTTAGCCTTATATATAACTCTCAGTATATAATTGGTCGACCACAGGCCGAGCGAGCACCCAAGTGCACTTATATTCTCGGCCGGGCAAAGCCCGCCTGAGCATAAAGGCATTTACCCTTATATATATATAACTCTCAGCATATAATCGGTCAACTGTAGGCCGAGCGAGTAACCATGTGCTCATATATGCTCGGCCGAGCAAAGCCCACCTGAGCATAAAGGCATTTAGCCCTATATAATATTCATATCGTCTTACCGGCTGACAGCAGGTCGAGTGAGCGCTGTCGTGCTCATATATGCTCGGTCGAGCAAAGCTCACGTGAGTATAAAAAAAGGATTAATATAACATATTCTTAACAGTATATACAGCGGCTTGAACGACTGGTCGAGATATATTCAGCAGGAAGCACTCTTAACAGTATGTAGGGATGGCTTAAACGAACGGTTGAGATATATTCAGAAGGAAGTATTTTTAATAATATATATGATTAGCTCGAACGATCGGCCTAGACATATTTCACAAAAGGTATTTTGAACAGTATATGCAGCCGACCTGAATGACCGGCCGAGACATATTCAACAGGCAACATTCCTAATAGTATACATGGACGGCTCAAATGATCGGATGAAACATGTTTAATAGAATATTTGGTAGAAAATATCTTCTAGAAGCTTCTTCAATTATGATAATGTATTATAAATGACAAAACGGATATATTTGGGGTACAGAAAAGATTCCTTAAAGTATTATTGTACGAAATATAGACAATGACTTCATCTCCTAAACAAATGAACTGAGGACCACCTCACGACTACGGAGGTCACGTGAGGTGGTATAAAAAGGGGGATCTTCTTTGTTGGCAAGGTACGCAAGTTCTAGCATCTAAACTCTGTTTTCACTTTAATTACTGTTCTTCTTCTTCTTCTTCTTCTTCTTCTGCTTCCATCTTTGAGAGGAATTGACTTGAGCGTTGGAGGTCCTAGCCAGGGATCCCCACCCCGGTCTTAGATCACTAACGTTATGTTGGCTCGTCTCACTATGCGCAAGAGCATTGAGGAGTTTCTTTAAATCATCAAAGTTCATCTTCATCGAAGGTCATCGGCATTTATTAGAACCAACTCTCATCTCCGCAGATCTCAGACAGGATCAAACTCAATGTGTGCAGGAGTGTTGAGGAGTTTCTTTGGCTCATCGGAGTTCATCTTCATCAGCGGTCACCGTCATTAATTAGAACCAGCACTCATCTCCACAGATCTTAGATAGGATCAAATTTGGCACCGTCTGTGGGAACTATTCATTTGGATATGAGACTATAAAGATGGAGGAAGCTGGTAAGCCCAATACCATCACTATCTCGCAAGATGATCTGGAGTTTCTCATCAATGCCAGAGTATAGAAGATACTACAACAACAACAACAACAATAAGTGAATACTGGTGGCATGCTACCTATGGTGCAACCTCCGGCGATGTCTGTAACCTCTCATCATCGAGAGACGGAAATCAAAGGAGGAGGTCCGGCTCATCTGTTCTCTGCTCCTCTCTCTCCCACTCGCCGTCCTAAAGCTTATTTTCGAATGCCTCTAGAACAAGGAGGATGGAGAGCAGCCCTTCAGGAATCCTCTGGAGAAACCCCTGTAAGGGAAAAGAGAAAGGGGAAGGTAGTAGTTAGTAATAGTTCTCCTAAAAGGATTATCACTCCATTCTCTCAACGGGTGTTGGATGATCCATTACCGAAGCATTATCAAAATTTAAATGTTGGAGAATATTCGGGAGCAACTGATTCTAAAGATAATCTTCTCAAGTTTGAGCATGCAGCACTTGTCCAACAATTTACTAATGGAGTCAAATGTCGGATGTTTCTTACTACTTTTGGAGGAGAGACTTAGAGATGGTTTAAGCGACTGCCGAAGAATTCTATTCGTCACTTCAAGGATTTCCGCAAGGTATTCTTGCATCATTTTTCTAACAATCAAAGGTACCACCAAACTCCATGGAATCTTTTTTCTATTAAGCAAGAGCCTAAGGAATCCATTAGATCTTATATTAAGAGATTTAATCAGGTGACCATTGATATTCCATTGGTCACTACCGAGATCTTGGTAAGCGCCTTCTCTCAAGGGCTTAATGATAATGATTTTTCTAAGGATTTGGTTAAGAATCCTCATACTAATTTCAATATCTTAATTAAATGTGCTTCAGAGTTTATTAATGTGGAGGAAGCACAGGCGGCTCGCAGGAAAGAGGTTTAGGGGGGGGGGGACTTGTCCAGCCTCCTAAAGGACCTCGGGTGGACCTGCCCCATCGTCATCCCGACCCACGACCCCAAGCAGTGCAACACATGGGAGTTCCTCAACATTTTACTCAAAGATGGTGTACATATCATCTGACTAATACTCATGATACGAATAATTGTTTCACTTTGAAGAATCAACAAGCAGGTAACAATCGATACCGTCGACGTTCGTCAATCCCAAATCACAGGTGATATCCTCGACAGGATAGCCAACTCAAGATTAAAAATCAACCGAGCGGATCACAAGTGGGAATATTACCTCTCCCTGCGGTACAAGCTCAACCACCCATCCAGTCACAATCAGAGCCATCATCGGATCGATAGGAAGAAAATCGCAGTAACTCTACTCGGGGCAACATTAGCATGATAGTAGGAGGGCCCACTGATGGCGACTTTAATCGGGCGAGGAAGTCACACGCTCGATGATTAACAATTCATGTCGTCGGATGTAGTGTTGAAAAGGCAGTTGGGCCAGAGATTAGTTTTGGACCTAGAGATTTGTTGGGGGTAGAAGTACCCTATGATGATGCGCTAATAATCAAGGTTGTTATAGCCAATTATAATATTTCACGTACTTTCATTGATACTGGTAGCTCTGTTAATATCATCTTTAAACAAGCTTTTGACCCGTTGTAGATTGACCCGAGTGAGCTTCAACCTATAGTTACTCCATTGTACGGGTTCACAAGCAACGAGGTACAACCCTTGGGTCAGATAAAATTGGCCATATCTTTAGGGGAGGAGCCTCTTATGAGGACTCGCTGGTCGATTTTCATAGTTGTGGATGCTCCATCAGCTTACAATGTTATCCAAGGTCAATCGACATTCAATGAATTTAGGTCGGTCATTTCTACTTTCTGCCAGAAGAAAAAATTCCCTATGGACGATCAAGTAGGAGAAGTCAAGCGCAACCAAATAACAGCACGAAATTGTTATGTGGAGATAGTAAGGGCGGAAGCTAATGCCGCCCGAAAAACTCAGAGGATGGATATCAATGCCATCTACGAAAAACTGCCCAATCTGAAATATGAAGAAAAAGAGGAAGTGCAAATATAGCCTAGTTAACCGGAAGCTACAACACATATCGCTTTTGACCTAGATCCTAATCTCAGAGAAGATTTGATAAAGTGTCTAACAAAAAATAGTGATGTATTTGCTTGGACACCTAAGGAAGTGAAAGGTGTCATACCAACAGTTATGGAGCACACTCTTCATGTTTATCCTAATGCCCGGTCAGTCAAACAAAAAAAGAGGGACTTCGGGGCCGACCATAATAAGATTATCAAAGAAGAAGTAGATAAGCTACTAGAGGCTAGATACATTCGAGAAGTACAATTCCCAAGCTGGTTAGCTAATGTGGTTCTGGTTTCTAAGCCAGGTAAAAAGTGGAGAGTGTGTATTGACTACAGATATCTTAACAAGGCTTTCCCAAAAGACTATTATCCTTTACCTCGCATAGATCAAGTGGTGGATTTCACAATTGGCTGCATGTTTATCAGTATGTTGGATGTCTATCAAGGGTATCATTAGATTCCACTCGCTAGGGCAGATCAGGAAAGGGTTAGCTTTATAACTGTTGAAGGTACTTATTGCTATAATATTATGCCTTTTGGTCCAAAGAATGCTGGAGCTACTTATCAACGGCTCATGAACAAGGTTTTTTAGAAATAGATTGGAAGAAATATGGAACTTTATGTGGATGACATTCTTATTAAAACTATACGGGCTTCTAGTTTATGTGCTAATATTGAAGAAACTTGTAGGACTCTGAGAAGATATAGGCTTAAGTTCAATCCCATCAAATGTTTATTCGGGGCCAAGAGTGGAAAGTTCCTAGGGTACATGGTGACCGAGCGAGGAATGGAGGCCAATCCCAGCAAGGTGAAAGCATTGAATGACATGGCTCCTCCAAAGAACTTGAAGGAGGCTTAAAGATTGATAGGGAGGATTACTGCCCTGTTTCGTTTCATCTCCCGGTCGGTCGATCGGAGTCTCCCCTTCTTCAAGGTACTCTAGCGAGCAACTAAGTTCTCCCCTTCTTCAAGGTACTCTAGCGAGCAACTAAGTTCCAATGAGATGAGAATTGCAGCAAGACATTCAAAGAATTAAAAGAATATTTGTCTACTCTTCCTAAATTAGCTAAACCAATAGTAGGAGAAACTCTGTGGGTGTACTTATTTGCCAACGATCATGCTATTGGTTTTGTATTAGTAAGGTAGGAAGAAAAGGAACAATTACCTGTGTATTTCTTGAGCTATTTATTAAAGGGAGCAGAGTGTCGATATGCAACACTCAATAAGTTAGCTTATGGATTGGTTCTAGCAGCTCAGAGGTTACATCTTTATTTTTTGTCACACCCATTTATAATATTGACTAATAACACTCTCGGTCGGGTGCTTATTAACCCAGAGGTCTCCAGGAGATTGATTAAGTGGACGACTAAACTTAGTGAGTATGATATACAGTATCAGCCTTGGGCGGCCATCAAAGCCCAAGCTTTAGTGGATTTCATAACAGAAATACCAAGTCTTGAAACAGAGGAAACCTGGATTATCTATGTGGATGGGTCTTCCACTCGACAAGGTAGTGGAATCAGAGTTTTCCTTATATCTCCTAGGGAGGATCAAATACAGATCAGTTTTCCTTATATCTTCTAGGGAGGATCGAATACAGTTATCTGTAAGACTGAATTACAGAGCTACCAACAATGAAGTTAAATATGAAGCATTGATAGCAGGTTTACAAGCTACTAAGCATGTGGTAGTTGCTAGAGTGCTAATTCATTCTGATTCCCAATTGGCAGTGCAACAATTGATGGGTAGCTTTGGGATTAGCAGTGAAAGACTCAAGCTATATGCAGAGGCTTTTGACAATTTGAAAGCTGAATTTCAAGAAGTGAGTGTAAAGAAAATTCCTCAAATAGAAAATCAGGTAGCAGATGAGTTAGCTAAATTGGCTTCTGCCATTGTGCCGTGCAATTTAGATAAGCCAGTGGAACAAACATTATTAGTATCCTGTGTGGAACAACAGGCTAATCTAGAAATTAAAGGTGATTGGATAACACCAATCATTCTATTTTTATGACAAGGAATTCTACCCATTGATGCAGAGCAAGCTAGGGTATTCAAGAAAAGGGCAAGCCAATATACTATGATCGGAGATCATTTATATAAAAGGCCTTTCTCTAGTTCATTGCTCAAATGTGTGGGATCAGACAACATACAATATATTCTACAAGAAGTGCATCAAGGTTTTTGTGGTAGTCATATGGGAGGTAGGTCTTTGGCTAGGAAAATATTATTAGCTAGATATTTTTGGCCTACTTTACAAGCAGATGCTGCTTAGCTGGTAAGAACGTGTTTGTCCTATCAGAAATATCAAAATATTTCTCATCATCCTACTGAATTATTAAAGACTTCTATATTATCTTGTCCTTTTGATCAATGGGGCATGGACATAGTCGGGCCTTTCCCTCTTGCGCC
Source organism: Zingiber officinale (assembly GCF_018446385.1). Classification (NCBI taxonomy): domain Eukaryota; kingdom Viridiplantae; phylum Streptophyta; class Magnoliopsida; order Zingiberales; family Zingiberaceae; genus Zingiber; species Zingiber officinale. The sequence goes on from NC_056006.1 coordinate 46,995,862, forward strand.
TACCCAGAGAAGGTTCTTATTGGTGGCAGTGGATTATTTCTTCAATGGGTGGAAGCAAAACCATTGGCAAGAATTACTTAACATGCAGTTATCAAATTTCTATAGCAGCATATTGTTTGTAGATTTGGTATTCTACATAAAATAGTTTCTGATAATGGAAGGCAATTTCAAGGGAGGAAAAATTAAAAAATGGTATTATAATTACAATATCATACAAGCTTTCACCTCTGTGGCATATCCCTACAGTAATGGACAAGCTGAGGTAACCATTAGGGAAATTATCAGAGGACTCAAAACCAAGCTAAATTATGTTGGTGGCAGTTGGGTAGATGAATTATCCAGTATATTGTGGGCATATCGTACAACTCCCTGCGAAGCTACAGGAATCACTCCTTTTCATCTGCTTTATGGTGGTGAAGCAGTAATTCCAATTGAGGTTAGAGTGGAATCCGATCGGAGAAGTATTTATGATAACAACAACACAGATCGACACATTATGGAGCTAGATTTAATAGAAAAAGCATAGGACAAAGCAACAACTCGACTTATTTCTTATCGGCAACGAATGAGTAAAATTACAACAAGAGAGTTATCCCAAGGTTCTTTAAGGTAGGTGATTTGGTATGGAAGCGTATCAAGCCCGTAGGAGATGTTAACAAGCTAGAGCTGCAATGGGGAGGACCTTATAAAATCATACAAAAAGTTGTATCGAGCGCTTATTACCTTCATGATGCAGAAGGGACAAAACTTGAGCGACCTTGGAGTGCTAATCATTTGCAGCCATATAGAACTTAACAAATATGCCTGTTAGTCATTTATGTATTTTGTTCGAACATTTCTTATATAAATGACAGATAAAATGCAGGCAACATTATTTGTGAGTATTGGGACTTTCGAGCCGTAAAAACCACTTTTTGCGTTGCAGAAACCCCGAAGTCCCATGCGATCGGATCCGTGCGAAGATTAAAGGAACAAAAAAATTTCGTGTAATGTTTTCTAACCTAGATCTACTATAGATCTACATGGTAGATATTTATAGCTTTGATGCGAAGCCCTTCGCTTATCCTGCTCGCCCAAGGTTCGCCGGATCTCAAGGGTGTCAAGTGAACACCCCTCTATATGTTTCCACACGAACAAAAAGATGGAGAAGAAACCTTACAGTGTGCTAGCACTCATGGAGGTTTCGGCCAAGGAGGAGGAGAGGGAGAAAGATGAGAGGAGGAAGAAGATGGAGTTACACAAGCACATCAAATGCACACTTAAGTGGTCGGCCACTTAATGGAGGAGTTTTTATCTCCATGGTATACCAAGGGTCACAACTCTTGGTCTCCCTTATGAGGTGGCACACACTCATGTAACCTTTGATGATGTGGCACATCATCAATGGTCGGCCCTATGCCAAGTAACAATGACATGGCATTTGCTCAAGTCAAGGTCAAGTCAAACTTGACTCTTCATCTTCCCTCTCAGGTCAAGTCAAACTTGACTTAAATTCTCCCATGGTTGATCAAATCCAACCTTTGATTCAAGTCAATTTAATTTAGTGAAACTCTATCGATTAAATTAAATTGATTCAATGAGTTATAATTGTTGGAACTTTCGAGCCGCAAAAATCACTTTTTGCATTGCAGAAACCCCGAAGTCCCATGCCACCGGATCTGTGCGAAGATAAAATTTTGTAATTTCATGTACAAGTTTCTCTAGTCCTAGATCTACCCTAGATCTACATGGAAGAAAGATATACCTTTGTAGCGAAGCCCTTTGCTTATCCCGCTCGTCCAAGAAGATGCCGGATCTCAAGGGTGTCAAGTGAACACCCCTCTATGTGTATCCACACGAACGATTAGGTGGAGAAAAACATCTAGAGTGTGCTAGCACTCTTGGATGTTTCGGCCAAGGAGGAGATGGAGAGAAGAAGAAGCAAGGAGGAATAATGATCGATCATGAAAATAAGAGTAAAAAATGGCTAAAGTATTTTCATCTAATGAAAAAACTTAATGCTCATTAACACGATTAATGAGCCTCATTAATGAGCCTTAATGAGTATTTAATATTCTTCATTAAATGGCCATTTTGAAACTCATTCGAAATTTGAATCTAAAATTCAAATTGAATTTCATTTATCATTGAATTCAAAATTCAATGAATATCATCATTAAGCCTCACTTGAGTCTAACTAAAGTCTAGCCTCACTTGAGTCTAACTCAAGTCTAACCTCACTTGAGTCTAATCAAGTCTAACTCAATCGAGTCTTACTCAATTAATCTAATTTTGGATAACTCTTAATCCAATTTAGTTAATCATATGAACCTAATCCTCTAGGTACATCAAATGAACCTAATATCCATCTAATTGCCCTTTGTGTGTGATCCTATAGGTTCTTGTAACGTTGGCAATGCTCCTAAACCCATATAGAAGCATAAGTAATGAGCAGTATCTAGCATCACATCATTACTATCCAAGTTATATGAATGTTGAGATCCAACATCACCTTGTGACTACTAATTATGACTCTTCACAATATATGACAAGTGTCCTTCTATCCTTGACATCTAGATTGATCAATGTGAGGCATAGACCGTGTTATCCTCTAATCAATCTAAATCTTGAACTCCAAGTAGACTCACTCTAATCAAATGAGCTCAATATCTCATATTGACTCATTTGGGCATGGCCATGCACTTAGTGGTCTCACTCTATCAAGAATAAAGATGTCACTCCCATTATATAGGAGGGATAGATCCCATCTACATCACTCACATCCCTCCGCATAATTTGATACATACCCAGTAATCGCTTTTATAGTCCACCTAGTTACGGGTGACGTTTGACGAAGCCAAAGTATGTAACTCCTTATGTAGGGAACCATGGTGACTTTAGGTCCAAGGACTAATAGTCATACTAATAGTCACATGAGAAAGTATATGACACTCATATAACGATCTATGTTACTTTCTCATGGCGGGTCATTCAGTATACATTCTCCAATGCATACCCATGTGTCAACTTGATATCTCTATGTCCATGACTTGTGAGATAAAGTCATCTAGTTGACCTACATGCTAGTCTCGTCGCATTAACATTGTCCCTGAATGTTAATACTTGACTAGGAATGATTAAGAGTAGTGTTCTCTATATCATCTCACTATCGATTCAACTAATCGATTGATATAGATAGGAACCTTCTACTCAAGGATGCTATTATACTTAGTTATTTGACACTAATACAAGTAAGTATAATAACCAAAACAAATGCCTTTATATATATATAGGAATATGATACAATGAGTCCATACAACAATCATCATATGATTGGCTCTAGGGCTCTAACTAATAATAATCTAAATTAGACTCATTGGACACATGAATCAAATTGAGTCCAACTCAATTAGTCTAGTTTGGATTACTCTTAATCCGATTTGGTTTATCACATGAACCTAATCCTCTTCAGTTCATCATATGAACCTAATCTCCATCTAATTTCCCTTTGTGTATGACCCTATAGGTTCTTGTAACGTTGGCAATGCTCCTAAACCCATTTAGAAGCATAAGTAATGAGCGGTATCTAGCAACACATCATTACTACCTAAGTTACAAGAATATTGAGATCCAACATCACCTTGTGACTACTAATTGTGATTCTTCACAATATATGACAATGTCCTTCTATCCTTGATATCTAGATTGATCAATTTGAGGCATAGACCGTGTCATCCTCTAATCAATCTAAATCTTGAACTCCAAGTAGACTCACAATAATTAAATGAGCTCAATATCACATATTGACTCATTTGGGCATGTCCATACACTTAGTGGTCTCACTCTATCAAGAATAATGATGTCACTCCCGTTATATAAGAGGGATAGATCCCATCTACATCACTCACATCCCTCCGCATAATTTGTTACATATCCACTAATCGCCTTTATAGTCCACCCAGTTACGGGTGACGTTTGACGAAGCTAAAATATGCAACTCCTTATGTAGGGAACCATGGTGACTTCAGGTCCAAGGACTAATGGTCATACTAATAGCTACATGAGAAAGTATATGACACTCATATAACGATCCATGATACTTTCTCATAGCGGGTCATTCAGTATACATTATCCAATGCATACCCATGTGTCAATGTGATATCTCTATATCCATGACTTATGAGATCAAGTCATCGAGTTGACCTACATGCTAGTCTCGTCGCATTAACATTTTCCCTGAATGCTAATACTTGACTAGGAATGATTAAGAGTAGTGTTCTCTATATCATCTCACTATCGATTCAACCAACCGATTGACATAGATAAGACCTTCTACTCAAGGACGCTATTATACTTAGTTATTTGGCACCAATATAAGTAAGTATAATAACCAAAATAAATGCTTTTATATACATTGAAATATGATACAATGAGTCCATACAACAATCATCATATGATTGGCTCTAGGCCTCTAACTAACAATCTCCCTCTAGCACTAGTGTCAATCAGTGTAGGCTCTAAGGCCCAATGACCTAGTGTGACCATCATGCTTTCTATGTGCCAAAGCCTTGGTTAAGGGATCAGCGATGTTAGTCTCTGTAGGTACTCTGCAAATCTTCACATCTCCTCTATCGATGATCTCTCAAATGAGATGGAAGCGTCGTAGTATGTGTTTGGTCCGCTGGTGTGAGCGAGGTTCCTTAGCCTGTGCAATTGCTCCATTGTTGTCACAATATAGCTCTATCGGATCGGCTATACTAGGAACCACCCCAAGCTTAGTAATGAACTCGCGGATCCAAACTGCCTCCTTTGCTGCTTCTGATACAGTAATATACTCGGCCTCTGTTGTAGAATCAGCGATTGTATCGTGCTTTGAACTCTTCTAGCTCACAACACCACCATTCAAGCAAAACACGAACCCAGACTGCGATCTATAATCATCCTGGTCAGTTTGGAAACTGGCATCACTGTAACCCTTTACAGCTAGCTCATCATCACCTCCATATATCAAGAAATATTCTTTAGTCCTTCTTAAGTACTTAAGAATATTTTTGACTGCTATCCAGTGACTTTCACCTGGATCTGACTGGTATCTGCTCGTCATGCTCAAAGCATACGAAACATCAGGACGAGTACATAGCATGACATACATGATAGATCCTATGGCTGAGGCATAAGGGATCGTATCCATGCGGTCTCTCTCTTCTCTAGAAGAGGGATTTTGAGTCTTTGAATGACTCACACCATGTGACATCGGCAGAATCCCTTCTTGGAGTTCTGGATGGCAAACCGTAGTAATACCTTGTCAATATATGTACTCTGACTTAGGCCAAGCAATCTCTTAGATCTATCTCTATAGATCTTAATGCCTAGAATGCAGGCTGCTTCACCTAAGTCTTCATTGAGAAACAATTCCCTAGCCAAGTCATTACAGACTGCAGCAAAGGGATGTCGTTCCCAATGAGTAGTATGTCATCCACATACAATACACGGAAGACAACTGTGTTCTCAACAACCTTCTTGTATACACAGGGTTCATCTTCATTCTTGATGAAACCAAACTATTTGATTGCATCATCGAATCGAATCGAAGATTTCAGCTCCGAGAAGCTTGCTTTAGTCTATAAATGGACCTATGCAGCTTGCATACTCTGCTAGTATGCTATGTATCTACAAAATCCTCAGGTTGTGTCATGTACACATCCTCGAGCAAGTTTCCATTCAGAAACATGGTTTTGATATCCATCTGCCAGATCTCATAATCATGGTATGCTGCAATAGCAAGCATGATCTGAATGGACTTAAACATCACTACTGGAGAAAAGGTTTCATCATAGTCAATACCATGAATTTGCTTGAAACCTTTAGCTACTAGACGACCCTTATATATCAGTCCATCCATGTCAGTCTTTCTCTTAAAGACTCACTTACACCCAATGGATTTTATCCTTTCAGGTGGATCAACCAAAGTCCATACTTGGTTGGTGTACATGGATTCCGTTTCGGATCTCATGGCCTCTAGCCATTTCTCAGAATCTGGTCTCATCATAGCTTCCTGATAAGAGGTAGGCTCATTCTTAATAAGCATAGCGTCATCATGGTCAGACAAGAGAAATGAGTATCTGTCAGGTTGACGACGTACCCTATCAGACCTGCGAAGAGGTAGGTCTACTTGAATTGGTTGTTGTTCCTCAACTCCTTGTAAACAATCTCATCATCCACAACACTTTGTGGTTCCAGTTCAACTTCCATCAAGGCTTCAGTGCTATGGTCCATATCTTGAACTTCTTCAAGATTGAACGTACTCCCACTAGTTTTTCTAGAATCAAAGTCTCTTTCTAGAAATACCCCAGTCTTAGCCACAACTACTTTGTGTTGACTGGGAATGTAGAAGTAATATCCTTTCGTTTCCTTGGGATATCCAATAAAATAGCACTTATCGGATTTGAGTCCCAGTTTGTCTGAGACTTGACGTCTAACGTAAGCCTCATAACCCCAATTCGTCATAAAAGACACCTGTGCATCTCTCCCAGTCCATATCCTATATGGTGTCTTTATCACAGCCTTGGATGGAACACGGTTGAGTATGAAGGCTGCTGTATCCAGAGCACTATTCTAATAGGGTACGATTCCTCCTTTTGGATACACCATTCTACTGTGGTGTTCTAGGAGGAGTGAGTTGGGATAGAATCCCACACTCAGCTAGATAGTCACGAAACTCATGGCTAAGGTATTCACCACCTCGATCTGATCGAAGTATCTTAATACTCTTGCCAAGCTGGTTTTGGACTTCATTCTTGAATTCTTTGAACTTTTCAAAGGATTCTGACTTATGTGTCATCAAATACACATAATCAGATCCACTGAAGTCATCAGTAAAGGTAATGAAGTACCTATAACCACCTCTAGCAGCGACATTGAAAGGGCCACATACATCACTATGTATGAGTCCTAACAAGTCAGTCGCTCTTTCCCTGTTTCCACTAAAGGGAGTCTTGGTCATCTTGCCTAGTAGGCATGACTCGCATGTCTCATATGATTCAAAATCAAATGAGTCCATCAAACCATCTTTATAAAGCTGGGATAAGCGTTTTCCATTTATATGACCCAAGCGATAGTGCCAGAGATAGGTTGGTTCATTTCATTTGATTTGAACATTTTGATATTTATGTTATAGATGGGGTTCTCTAAGTCTAGAATATAGAGTCCATTCATCAGAGGTGCACTACAATAGAACTTATCATTTAAATAAACTGAATAACATTTGTTCTTTATTATAAATGAAAAACCTTTCTTGTCCAAACAAGAAACTGAAATTATGTTTTTAGTAAGAGCAAGCACATAACAACATTCATCTAGTTAGAGTACAAGCCTAGAGGACAGAGATAGATAGTAAGTTCCTACAACAACAGCAGCAACCCATGCTCCATTGCCAACTCGTAGGTCCAGCTCGCCCTTCGTCAATGCCCTACTATTTCTCAATGGCTGCACATTAGTACAAATGTGAGAATCACATCCGGTATCTAATACCCATGATGAAGAAATAGATTGATAGATTTTGATAACATATATACCTGAAGTAGAAGTCTCACTTCTCTTCTTCTTAAGATCTTCCAGGTAAACTTTGCAGTTCCTCTTCCAGTGCCCGGTCTGACCGCAGTGGAAGTAGGTAGCATCCTTGGCAACCCTTCCTTTGGGTTTCACTGCCTTGCCTTTGCCCTTGGCTTGGGACTTTCCCTTACCTTTAGGCTTGCCCTTGCCTTTGTGCCTTTGCACCATCAAAATGGAGTTGGGCTTAACCTTCTTAAGGTTGAGCTCAGCAGTTCTTAACATGCTTAGCAGCTCGGGCAGGGGTTTATCAATTTCGTTCATGTTGTAATTTAGAACAAATTGATTGTAACTATCGGGCAAGGATTGCAAGATCAATTCAGTGCCAGCTCTTGGCCAAGGGGAAATCCCAACCTCTGTAGGTTTTCTATGTACCCGATCATCTTGAGTACATATGGACCTATGGGAGTCCTGTCTTGCATCTTGCACTAAAACAGTGCCTTAGAGATCTCGAATCTCTCGTGCCTAGCTTGTCCTTGATATAGTTGATGAAGATGTTCAACCATATCATAAGCACCCATCAACTCGTGATGCTTATAAAGCTCAGAGTTCATGGTCGCGAGTATGAGACAGGACACATCTAATGCATCATCTTGATGCTTCTTATATACATCACGGTCAGCTCGTGTGGTAGTGGCAGGAGGTGCCTCGGGAATGGGCGTCTCTAGGACGTATAGTTTCCTTTCCTGAGTGAGAACAATTCTCATGTTCCTGTACCAGTCCAGGAAGTTAGCTCCATTGAGCTTGTCCTTATCAAGGACAGAACGTAGGGAGAAGGTGTTCGTGTTTGACGACATGGCAATCTACAACAGAAAATGTAGAAAATAAATATCATATTCCACTAATCATTTAATTAGACCTTTAATTAAACGATGCTCCCACTGAATTATAGAACTTTTGTAGAATCGATTCATGGATGTGGTCAAACCACACTCATTAGATTCTAACCAACTAGCTATAATTCTTACGGGACAAGATCCACATCATACTACGCCTTGAGTTAGCTTTGGCTAAATCGCCCAAGACTTAGTATGATTGGTAGGTAACTAATTACCAATTACATCTCTATGCAACTCTTGTTTATAGGATCAAGATCCGTATGTATATTAAAACTTGAGTTAACTTTGGCTAAATCTCCCAAGAGTTAACATAAATGTGATTTTGACCTATCTACCAACCATTGGAAAATGCCTATAGTTAAACTCGATCTAATTGAGTTACACTAGTTTTACTCAATCTGATTGAGTTTGTACTCACCCAGGCGTTGATATGCGGGACCAAGATTGTCCCTCCGCACCCTACCAAGATAATATGCGTTGCTCTGTTTTGGCAGATTCAACACCAACATGTGATCGAGGTAGTGATGGGTATCACGACATGGTAAGCATTTTGAGTTGACGCAATTAAGATCTAATCTAATCATTGATGAGTATCATATACGCAATTAAGATCTAATCTAATCGTGGTGCATCATATACGCGATTTAGATCTAATCTAATCATTAAGGCACTAATTAATTACTCTACTCTAGCATGCATCACATACACACACACAAGAAATTAATTAAATTGTGATTAGTCATATCCCTACTACGATCTTCTCAAGCCAATGAGAAGATCGGATGGTCAACCTAGGGTCAACAGCTTCTCCAAGCTCCACCCTTTGACCGCCATGTGTTGCTCGCACCCTCCTCGTAACTCCTCCTCAAGTGGACCTTCCACCACTCCAATTTTGTACATTAAAAATTTGAATCTCGAGTTACATTTGAGTCTAAACTATTTTACAATAGGAAATAAAATAGAAAGGAAAGACGCGCAGGTTGCGTATCACATATACAACACGCACAATCACACAAAAATGACATGTAGGCCATATTATGAATTACAACACATGCAACCAATCCAATTGGGTTTTTTTAAGCCATGACCATCACAAATCATACATAATTCTAAATTATGTATTTTATATAAATTTCTGTGATTTTATTACTGTTTTTATGATTTTATGAGTCGCAACTTCCGGGCGGACCCGTTTAGCGGTTTTCGGGTGCGATCGCGGGACAACGCCCCTTGCGGGGTTAGGGGCAGCACCCCTTCTCATGAAATGAGTCTCACGAGTGTCCCACGATGATCTTACAGTGCCCTAAGCCGCTGTCCCAAAACATTTTGGGCGAGATCTTGCCGTTTCGGAAGGTGTTTCTCGGTAGTCGAAGCCTACAAGTGACCAAACACTTGTTGCTTCGCTTCTACGAGAAAAATACCAATAAAATACATAAAAACAGTAAATATACAGAACCTTACAGATCTGTAGTTTTTCATAAAAACCAAAATAAAACACGTACACACTTCGCACGTGGCTCTGATACCACTGTTGGGACTTTCGATCCGCAAAAACCACTTTTTACGTTGCGGAAACCTTGAAGTCCCATGCCGCCGGATCCGTGCGAAGATTAAAAGAACAAAAAAATTTCGTGTACATGTTTTCTAATCTAGATCTACTCTAGATCTACATGGTAGAGATTTATACCTTTGATGCGAAGCCCTTCGCTTATTCCGCTCGTCCATGGTTCGCCGGATCTCAAGGGTGTCAAGTGAACACCCCTCTATGTGTATCCACATGAACAAAAAGATGGAGAAGAAACCTTAGAGTGTGCTAGCACTCATGGAGGTTTCGGCTAAGGAGGAGGAGAGGGAGAAAGATGAGAGGAGGAAGAAGATGGAGTTACACAAGCACACCAAATGCACACTTAAGTGGCCGGCCACTTAATGGAGGAGTTTTTATCTCCATGGTATACCAAGGGTCACAACTCTTAGTCTCCCTCATGAGGTGGCACACACTCATGTAACCTTTGATGATGTGGCACATCATCATTGGCCGGCCCTATGCCAAGTCACAATGACATAGCATTTGGTCAAGTCAAGGTCAAGTCAAACTTGACTCTTCATCTTCCCTCTAAAGTCAAGTCAAACTTGACTTAAATTCTCCCATGGTTGATCAAATACAACCTTTGATTCAAGTCAATTTAATTTAATGAATCTCTATCCATTAAATTAAATTGATTCAATGAGTCATAATCTAAATTAGACTCATTGGACACATGAATCAAATTGAGTTTAACTCAATTAGTCTAGTTTGGATTACTGTTAATCCAATTTGGATCATCACATGAACCTAATCCTCTTTAGTTCATCATATAAACCTAATCTCCATCTAATTTCCCTTTGTGAGTGACCCTATAGGTTCTTGTAACATTGGCAATGCTCCTAAACCCATTTAGAAGCATAAGTAATGATCGGTATCTAGCAACACATCATTACTACCCAAGTTACTAGAATGTTGAGATCCAACATCACCTTGTGACTACTATTGTGACTCTTCACAATATATGACAATGTCCTTCTATCCTTGACATCTAGATTGATCAATTTGAGGCATATACGGTGTCATCCTCTGAACAATCTAAATTTTGAACTCCAAGTAGACTCACTATAATCAAATGAGTTCAATATCTCATATTGACTCATTTAGGCATGGCCATGCACTTAGTGGTCTCACTCTATCAAGAATAACGATGTCACTCCCGTTATATAGGAGGGATAGATCCCATCTACATATCTCACATCCCTCCGTATAATTTGTTACATACCCAGTAATCGCTTTTATAGTCCACCCAGTTACGGGTGACGTTAGACGAAGCCAAAGTATGCAACTCCTTATGTAGGGAATCATGGTGACTTCAGGTCCAAGGACTAATAGTCATACTAATAGCCACATGAGAAAGTATATGACACTCATATAACGATCCATGATACTTTCTCATGGTGGATCATTAGTATACATTCTCCAATGCATACCCATGTGTCAACTTGATATCTCTATATCCATGACTTGTGAGATCAAGTCATCGAGTTGACCTACATGCTAGTCTCGTCGCATTAACATTGTCCCTGAATGTTAATACTTCACTAGGAATGATTAAGAGTAGTGTTCTCTATATCATCTCACTATCGATTCAACTAACCGATTGACATAGATAAGAACCTACTACTCAAGGATGCTATTATACTTAGTTATTTGGCACCAATACAAATAAGTATAATAAGTAAAACAAATGCCTTTATATACATAGAAATATGATACAATGAGTCCATACAATAATCATCATATGATTGGCTCTGGGCTATAACTAACAGGGACAGATATACATTCTTCTTTAAACATTTATTTAGTTGATCGGATACCCTAAGGAGTGATCGGCTTGGCTTCCTTAGGGGGAATTGGAGACTTTAAACTCTCATAGAAGTCGATTGGGGACCCTAAGGAGTGATCATCTTGACTTCCTTAGGGGGAATCAGAGACTTTAAACCTCTATCTAGTCGATCGGGGACCCTAAAGAGTGATCAACCTATCTTCCTTAGGAGGAACAAGAGACTTTAAACTCTCATAGAAGTTGATCAGGGACCCTAAGGAGTGACAGACCTGACTTCCTTAGGGGGAACCGGAGACTTTAAACCTCCATCTAGTCGATCGGGGACCCTAAGGAGTGATCGGTCTGGCTTCCTTAGGGGGGAACCAGAGACTTTAAACCTCCATAGTAGTTAATCGGGGACCGTAAGGAGTGATTAACCTGACTTCCTTAGGGGGGACCGGAGACTTTAAATCTCCATCTAGTCAATCGGGGATCCTAAGGAGTGATCGGCTAGGCATTTTTAGGGGGAACTGGAGACTTTAAACCTCCATCTAGTCGACCGGGGACCTTAAGGAGTGACCGACTTGTCTTCCTTAAGGGGAACCAGAGACTTTAAACCTTCTCTAAGATCAATCATGAGTTTGAACATTAATAGTACTTGAGCATATATTTAATTTTGCTCAGGCATGTAAACCCGACCGATTTTCTATGCAGGCGGGAAAGCCCGAAGGAACATTTATATAACATATATTCCATTTCGCTCAGGCGTGCAAACCTGACCGGTTTTCTTTACAGGCGGGAAAGTCTGAAGGAACATTTATATAACATATATTCCATTTCACTCGGGCGTGCAAACCTGACCAATTTTCTATGCAGGTGAGAAAGCCCGAAGGAACATTTATATAACATATATTCAATTTCGCTCGGGCATACGATCCCGACCGGTCTTCTATGCAAGTAGGAAAGCTCGAAGGAATATTTATAGAACATATATTCAATTCCGCTCGGGCATACAACCCCGACCGGTCTTCTATGCAGCCAGGAAAGCCTAAAGGAGAACATATATAGCAGATAATTAATCTCGCTTGGATATATAAATTCGATCGATCCATGGGGCAAGTCAGGAGCACCTCATATCTGGACAAAGCACTTAATTTATCATATGAACCTGAAGAACATCAGGAAATAAGTTCATTCATCATTACATGTTACTCAGAGGATAATTGGAGGATCTACTTCCTTTGATTATAATTTTTCCGCGGGATTTCCCTACATATGATATACATATTAAACAAGGTTTTTCATATAAACGCTTGGGTGGTTCTAAAGAAAAGCAAATAACACAAGGAAAAACAAGTAAGTATGAACTTTCAGTAACATTTTATAAACAGCAAATGGTATACATTAGTGATACAGTTATGATAAAATGCAAATACAGCATTCCAAGTCTACTCAAATTCTCTCAAAAGGTCTTTTGGGAGTTCTCGGTTGAGTCGCTGACGATCAAGGAACAAGGGATGAGGGGCTTTAGATAAACAACTCACCTCTTTCAGTTGTTGGATTACTCCGTCAACTGAGTGAGTGAGAGTTCCTACAATGCGTCTAGCATACTCCTCACCAAATTCAGGGGAAGTTAAATAGGCTTTGCCCCTGCATTTCCATCGCTATTCCTCGTCTACTTTGTATGCTTGTAATTCAGATTGTAGGTTGTCTCGCTCCCCTTGTAAAGTAGTCTTCTCTGCCTTAGCATCCTCTAGTTCTTTTAAAAGTGAGCTTATTTGTAAATCTTGAGCTCGTAATCTTTCTTGTTGTTGGAGTACGACAAAGTCCTTGGAAGCCAATTCTGGGGATAAATCATAATATCCTGAACCGTGTGATTATTCCAGTTGGTTCAGTAGATAGGTCTTGTGAGTAACATCTGAGAGGGCTTTATCTTTTAAAGCCTTTTCAATGCTAAGCATAGAATTATATCCTTCTAACTATAATTCCAAGTTCCTTCTTTCCTCCTCTTTAGATTGTAACATCTGGTGGGTATCTTGTAGAGTCTTTTCTAAGTTAGCAGTAAACTCAGCTTGTGATTTCACCCTATCCCATAGCTGGAGGAGTTCATTGCTGGGGAGGTTGGAGGAAGCTTGTAATTATTCTACCTTATTTTTAAGATTTGGTTAGTCCTCTCCAAATCCAAAACCAGCTTGCCCAAATGTAGACTCGAAGCATATAGCTAGAGGAAATGATAGTAAGATTACATTTTGAAAGTACAAAACTAGGAAGTTAGATCCACAATCATCTTTCCCAAATTCAGACTCGAAGCATATAGTTGGAGGAAATAATAGTAAGATTACATTTTGAAAATACAAAATAAGGAAGTTAGATCATTTTACCTTAGTAGCTTGATGATTATGATCGTCGACATGCTCAATGTAGGTGCTTCTTCTCAGAAATGCCTGAGACTGCAACCAAGACTCAGCCAATGCCCCCTTTAGTTGTAACAATCCATATGGAGCAGAGGGGGGAGATTGACCAAGCAAAGATGGTAAACTATGGCCTTGTTGAAATAAAATAGAAGGACGAGGTGAACTTGTAATTGGTGAGGAAGAGGAAGGAGGATGTTCAGAGGATGGTGAAGAAGGGTTAGGAGATGGGAGGCTAGCTAACGGAGGAACCTGCTCAATGGGTGCTGTAGCAGATCTAGAAGTAACTGATCTCCTGCAAGGAGTTCTCTTAGCACGGGGCCTAGTGGAAGAGGAAGGTAGAGTTGGAAGAAGGGGCAATGTAGCCTTAGGAGCAATAGGTGCCTCCTCTGATAAAGAAACATCTAGAGGAATAACTGGAGAGATAGGAATGAGGAGTCCTGGTCTCATCATAACTAATGCAAAATTAGAGCAAGCATGTGTAGAAGGAGCAAATTCTTTACCTATAGAATAAGAGATTTCAGCAGGATCAATGGGAATTTGCTCAAAATTAGCTATGGTATCCGAGAGAGGACAAGGAGCTGAGGTACAAGGTGGCCGACATTTCACCGTGAAGGGACCCTCTAACTCTGAGGAGTTGGAAGACTCCTAAGGATGTTCGGAGGGAGGTAGTAGGCCAAGAGAAGAAGGTGGCTGATTAAGAGAACAATCTCTCAATAGTTCCTCACCCAGTCTAGCAAAGGCTACTTTTGTTAGGCGAGTAATCTTGTACATGAGGGTAGGAAGAATAACATCAGCAGGAAAAAAAAGGAAATTTGCGTTAACAACAACACAAAATATAGTTCAAAACATGAGCAAGGAGAATAATCTTACCAAAGTAAACATCCAAGGTCGCTTCTGCTATGCTAAGACCAAAAGCAAATAATAAGCCTTTGGCAATTAAGGTAGGTAAATTAAACTTTGCACCCTTTAATTTCCCCAGTGAAGAACAGAGAGTAGGGTCTTCCAAAACATTGCCTAATGTCGGAATAGGGGAAGCTCTCGACACAAAGTTATGGGGTATGGAGGTGGAGAAGGAAGACGCATAAGGAAAAACTTATCCCGCCATTCCCCTTGGGGAGGAATTCTATAAAATAGGGGAGTTTTAGGGCGAAATTGAAATTTAAAAACACCATCTTCCACTTGGCGAGGAATGAAAAAATAGTGGAAAAGTTGAGCAAACAAGGGAAAGTCCAGTAAACGAGAAATAATAACAAAATCAACCATTATAGAAAATGATTGGGGAATGAGTTTGTTTAGGGGAAGGTCAAAATATATACTAACTTCAACGAAGAAATGATGAATAGGAAACCTAAAACCACACATAACCTGTTCCCAGAAAATCGCCATGCTTTCGGGGGGAGGACGATAGGGGCGATCCCTAGGTTGAGGAGTGACCACATATGAAGGGAAGTTGTAATTCCATTGAAGCTCACAAGATTCTGATGAAGAAAACTCAGAAACACACTGGATGTACCATTCATAGGAGGTCGACATTGTTAACAGAAAGAGATAAGAGAAACGAGAATAGTTAGCGGAGAGAAAAGAACAAAAGATACACAGACGAGAGGAAGAAGACGAAGTGATTAGGTATTTTTTTCTCTATTTTCCATTTATAAGTCGGGGTAGGGCATCGAAAAAGGCATTTCAAGTAGGAACATTGGATTGAGATTATAAGAAAAGTGGGATTGAAGGAGAGTCGTTGGATGGAATAGTAAGGTGGTGGATATAGTAAAATGGGTGCATGTTGAATATCATAAGTAGGAGTGTTACCAATAAGAAAATAATATGGATAGCTGATATGAAAAGTTGTATTCCCAATATGTTAAAATCATTACTAAAGTTAAGTGTAAAAAAGTTCAGGGAACTTGAAAGGGATTCCTTGTTCTGGTAGATAATATTAGTTGATCAAAATTCAGGGTTAATTTAAAAAATTTGTACATAAACTCGATCGGTCACTAAAGACCGACCGGGTGTTAAGGTTGAAAGTAAGCATGAGTAAGGGTAAATTCGATTGGTCAGGAATGATTGATCGGATATTAAGGTGGAGGAGTATTAAACATCTTAGAAGACTCGAGCAGTCATTAATAGCTGACCAAGTATTAAATTAAAAAAATATTAAACATATAAATGAATTTGGTCAATTGTCAACGATTGACCGAATAACAAGCTAGAAGGGCACTAAGTGAAATCAAATATAGAGGTAAGTATGATTGATCATTGATAGTCGATTAAATATTAAGTTTAGATGAAATTCAACATAGGAATAATTTTGTTTGGTTACAAAAGACCCGGCAAAAGTTGTTAAATAAATAAACGATAATTGTAAAGATGACGAAACATTTCTGAACAAACAACTTAACTCTTCAATAATAAAACCCCACCAATCAAAGCCGACATTAAAAGTCATATAAATTGTTGGGTGCTCATTAAACATAAGCAATGACAAAGAGAAATCCATGATTATAACATCATACAGAAACAATTAATAGCCAAGATTGCTCTATATTGAATACACAGATTGAAAGCAAATTAGGGAACAAATCAGGAGGTATGGTAGCGAGTAGTTCCCGACGGTCAAGAAAGTAAGCAGGAGGATTAGAAACTAGAAGCACTTTCCCTCTTAGTTGCCTTATACCTCCCCCAGCCCCATGAGTGAAAGCTTTGGCGATGCAGGTAGCAATAGGAGCATTAAACTCAGAAGATTCAAGGAGGGCTCTTGTCCTCTTTTTCGAATCATTCAACTTCCCTTGCCTGATAGGCTACTAAAGCATCTTGGAAAGCTTGTGATTCAAGCTCCTTGGAGGCTAACTCTTCTTTAATCGAAGCTAAGGATGAACCTAGGGATGTTAACTCAGAATTCTTAGATTTCAGAGTAGCATCCCTAGCAGCTAATTCCACCTTCAACGCTTGTAGTTGGGATAATAACTGAGCATTCTGGGTAGCATATGTATCCACTTTGGATGCTAATTCAGTGCAAAGGAGGGTCTCTACCTTAACTTTGGATTCAAAATCTTCTATAGAAGTTTTTCATTTGATTGAATTTAGGAGTTCTGCCTCAAGAAGCTGGCGAGTTTCTTATAGCTGGCGAGATAATTCCTCAGAGGCTTGAGAGGAGGAAGTTCCAGAAGCTTGTAGCTTTAGCCTAGCCACTTCTTGGGATAGCTCATACATGTGTCGGTGCATATTCATATTAGAGATCCACCACTGTCCAAAAGTTATTATTAGAATGCATTAATAAAAGCAGAGGGATAAAAGGCAAGTTACCTTAGTTTCCTCAAAAGAAGATTGATCAGCCCATTCGGTAGGGGTAAGTTTCTCAATTCCTTTACGAGTCTCTACTCAGGATGTTGTTAAAGAACCTCCTAATAATATAGGGAAGGTAGGGTAGATGTGGAGAAAGATGATAAGGAATTACGTAGAGAAGGAGGGGGAAAATGAGAATAGGAGAACCCTAAGTTACTGAGGGTGGTAAGAAAATTGACTCAAAAAGATTCATCATAAACGTAGGATAGAGTTAACACTTGGAAGTGGAGGACTTTTCAGTAAGGGAGAGGAGGAAGAAGCAAGAGCAGGATATAGAGAGGAGAGGGTATGCTCCGGGGAAGAGGAAGGAATATTCCCAGTGGGTACTCCTCAGAGGTAAAAATAACCCATTTTTTGGGTTGGGGTGCTAGGGTCAAGCGACGCCCGGGGCATTTTCTTGTAGGAGCCACCTCAGGTTCCTGTTCTTGTGTCTCTTGAGGGATATCTTCTGGAGGTATGCTGGTGGATGCTTCCTCAAGAGTAGCTGAAGAGCTAGGAACAAGAGCTGGTTGACTGAGGGCTCAGGTAGAGGAGCATAAGATGCTTGGGCTGCAACATTAAGTTCTGCTCTAAGCTCTTGTTCCATAGCCAACACTTCCTCATCTTCTAGACAAATTGCCTTGTCAACTAAAGCACTATACAGAGTATCCACTGCAACAAAAAAAAAAGTATTTTAGTTAGTAAAGGAAGGATAGGTAAGAATTTCGAAACTTACCAAAAGAATATTGTAGGCTCTTTTGAACAGGGCTTAAACCAAAAAGATATAAGAGATCATCGCGTATCCACTGATGAATATAAAAGCGATGGCCTAGTAATTTCCCTGAGTATTTAGAAAAGAGAGGTTGTTGATGAAGGCCCCTTACATCAGGGAGGGGAGGAAGAGAAGGTTTCCATTTAGTAGACCACCCAACAGGACCAAGAAACTTAACAAAGAAAAAACAAGATTTCCAACCCTTGATGGAAGAAGACATTTCTTCAAAGAATACCATTTTCAAGTGAGATTGGAAGAGGAAAACTCCTGGTTTCGATTTCTTGGGGTAAGAAAACATAAAAAGGTTTTGAAGAGTAGGAGGTATACTAAAGAGACGAAACACCATGTATAATTCACATAGATATCTAAAAGCATTTGGGGTAAATTGTTGAAGAGGAATACCAAAATATTGACTTATGTCTATCAAGAAGGTAGGGATAGGAAAGCGTAAGCCTGCTACTAGTTGATCTTTAAAAAAGGTAACACAATCGTTGAGAGGAAGATAAGGATGAGCATCATGTGGTGGAACCCTAATATGGTATTCTGTAGGAATTTCATATGAGAGCAAATAGAAGTTTGGTCGGTGGTAGTGAAGGAAGAACAAATTTGAGCATACCAGGGGAGTAGATATTCTTCAGCCATGTCGAGGAACTAAAACACTTAAAGAGTAAAGGACATACTGAATCCTAAGAGAGAAAAGGTCACGGAAGGAAAATAGGGAAGATGAGGAAGCGCGGGTCACTGAAGGAAGTCGAAGAAAAAGGGAATTGTCAGAAAGTAATGGGAAGAAGATGAACAACGAAAGGTTAAAAAAGATTTAGGGTTTTAGGATAATCTAAGGATCACCGTACAAATAAAGTGGACTGATAGAGAAGAGCCATTGATTTGCCAAGGAGAATGTGTGATAAGACACAAACAAAAAACGTATTGGGAGTAACTTGGAAAACGAGAGAAAGAAGGATACGTGGCACTAGCCCAAGAAGTGGCATTTATGATAGACAGAACAAATCTAATCATACACTGAACCGCCATATTTTCGAACATTCTCTTTCCGTTGAAGGACCAATTACCAGCGAGACCACTTTAAGAAATCACACGAATCTTAAAATATAGATGAATAAACAAAACTTGTAAATAAGAAAAAGGTCCTGATTTATTATAATCCCGACCAAACGAGTGTGTAGAAGAGAACCCCAAAGTTCGATCGAACTCATATTCAGTCGGACATACACATAGGACCCCTCATTTGGCTAATTTTCACACGACCAACCACAAGAAATACTTAGCAAGGTAAAAAGCATAGTCAAATATAAATATAGAACTTTACATGAACATTAGCAATGTTATAATCATAACTCTTAAACTTCCATAAACAAATACAGTAAACTCCCACTAATTTTGCTGCCTGAAGTTAATGAATCATTCTACCAATTTTGAGCAGGGAACGGGTAAGCCAACTCATTATCATGTTCTGTGAGATGAAAACAAATTTTCTAAGGATCAGGAATATTTTGCCCGGTAGGGTTACCAACGGGAAAATCTGTCATCTAATGGAATTTAACTTTTATTTGAAACCACCGGATTGTTCTTCCCATCCTAGGTGTGAGCGTGTAATAGAATGATAGCCTGGACAAAAGGGAGAAGCTTGTTCGTGTGATTCACCCTCTGGGACCTGTGATTGAGAAGCTATCTCTGATCTAATCCAATCTAACTCAGCTTACAGAAAATCGACCTTAGCCTTCTGCTGGTGTAAGTCTTGTTGTTGTTGTGATATCAACAAACCATCTACATGAACCTTCCTGGTTAGAATGGTTATCTCTGAAGCGTGTTGGACTTTTATATCCTCTAACGCCTCAGTTTTTTACTTTAAATCTAAATAACCTCTGCCCCTTAAAACTACTTCCGACCAAACTTGAGATTGAATGGCTAACAAATGTACCTCTAGTTCTTTTTTATGCGAATGTTGTAGATCTAAAGCCTGCATAGCCTCAGCTAAGGATTTCTCCTTCTAGAACAATAGTTGGTCCCAGAGGGGAAGATCTGAAGCCATCACTCCCAACAAAATCTTTAGAGAAAGAGTAAAATAAGAAAGAGTAAAGTTTGATGTTGTAGAAGGTAAGATCATACCCCTATTTAACTTGTTGGAGGTGTAACTGGATCATTGTAGCAGGAGTCATGGGATCACTGTAAAGGGAGTCACAAGATCACTACATAAAATAGCAGAAGGATAAAAATATACTTAGGTCTAGTCAGTCGACTACACCTCCTTTGACTATACTTGAAGGGAAGACTAGTGATACGGGTTGTGATAGATCGGCCGAGCGAGTAAAGGAGGGGTTTAAGTCTAGAAAGATAGGGAAGGTATATTGTCGGTCGAGTAAAGGTTGTGCGAGCGCCTCCGCGCTCATATAAACTCGGTCAGGCAAAGCCAGCTTGAGCATGGAGGCATTTAGCCTTATGTAATATTCTTAGTATCTTATCGGCTGACTGCAAGCTAAGTGAGTGCCCCCGTGCTCATATAAGTTCTGCCGGACAAAGTCTGCTCGAGCATAAAGGCATTTAGCCTTATATATAACTCTGAGCATATAACCGGCCGAGCGAGCACCACGTGCTCATATATGCTTGGTTGGGCAAATCCCGCCCAAACATAAAGGAATTTAGCCTTATATATAACTCTCAGCATATAACCGGCCAACCGTAGACTGAATGAGCACCCACGTACTCATATATGCTCTGTCGGGCAAAGCCTGCCCGAGCATAAAGGCATTTAGCCTTATACAAAGCTCACCTGAGCATAAAGGCATTTAACCTTATATATAACTCTCAGCATATAACCGATCGACCGCAGGCTGAGCGAGCACCCACGTGCCCATATATGCTCGGTCGGGCAAAGCATGCTCAAGCATAAAGGCATTTAGCGTTATATATAACTCTCAGCATATAACCGGTCGATTGTAGGCCAAGCGAGCACCCACGCGCTCATATATGCTCGGCCGGGCAAAGCCCGCCCGAGCATAAAAGCATTTAGCCTTATATATAACTCTCAACATATAACTAGCCGACCGCAGGCCGAGCAAGCACCCACGTTCCCCTATATGCTCGACCGGGCAAAGCCCACCCTAGCATAAAGATATTTAGCCTTATATATATAACTCTCAGCATATAACCGGCCAACAACAGGCTGAACGAGCAACCATGTGCTCATATATGCTTGGCCGGGCAAAGCTCGCCCGAGCATAAAGGCATTTAGCCCTATATAATATTCTCATCATCTTCTCGGCCGACAACAGGCCGAGTGAGCGTTGTTGCGCTCATATATGCTCAGTCGGGCAAAACCCACTTGAGCATAAAGAAAGGATTAACAGAATGTATTCTTAACAGTATATACGACTGACTTGAACAATCGATCGAGATATATTTAGCAGGAATCACTCTTAACATTATGTATGGTCGGCTTGAATGACCGGCCAAGATATATTCAGCAGGAAGTATTCTTGATAGTATATATGACTGACTGAATGACCGACCTAGACATATTCAACAGGGGGCATTCAAACAAGATACATGGTCGGCTCAAATGATCAGCTGAAACATGTTTAACAGAATATTTGGTGGGAAATATCTTCTAGAAGCTTCATCAATTATGATAACGTGTTATAAATGACAAAATGGGTACATTTGGAGTACAGAAAAGATTCCTTAAAGGATTATTGCATGAAGTATAGAAGATGACTTCATCTCCTAATTAAACTCTAACGAACCAGGAACCACCTCACGACTACGAATGTCGCGTGAGGTGTTATAAAAAAGGGGGATCTTCTTCGTTGGCAAGGTAAGCAAGTTCTAGCATCTGAACTCTATTTTCACTTTAATTACTATTCTTCTTCTTCTTCTTCTTCTTCTTCTGCTTCCATCTTTGAGAGGAACTAACTTGAGTGTCGGAGAGCCTAGCCAGGGATTCTCACCCTGGTCTTAGGTCACTAACACTTTGTTGGCTCATCTCACTGTGCGTAGGAGTGTTGAGGAGTTTCTTCGGATCATCGGAGTTCATCTTCATCGGAGGTCATCGTCATTCATCAGAACCAGCAGTCATCTCCGCAGATCTCAGATAGGATCAAACTTATTGTGCGCAGGAGCGTTGAGGAGTTTCTTCGGATCATCGGAGTTCATCTTCATCAGAGGTCATCATCATTTATCGGAACTAAGGCTTATCTCTACAAATCTTAGATAAGATCATATAATATGTGAGTGAAACATGAATACTTTCTGCCTCTTGTGGAAGCCAAGTGGGTCGAATACTCCTAACAACTAAGCCATGTATAAATTAATTTTTAGTCTATACTAAATTCTAAAGTTGCTGAAGAGTGATCTAAAAAGGTTGAACGTGGAATATTTCCAACACATATCATGAATGGTAGCAGCTGCACATAAGCGTATGAAGGATACTCAGATACAGGGGCTATAAAATGGTACCATGATAGATACATACAAGTACGTACAACATGATGCATCAAGATTGAGTGAGACCGAACATAGCTTTTGTATCCAATAAACTCTTCTTTCTTTCTTTCTCTTGTGAAGCAGAACAATAAGAGGAATAAGATTATAGTTGCAGAGAAGCTAGATGGGTAGCTCACCACATCATTTGTGCAAGTTGTGATAGCTTTTATGAATCACTTACAATCATAACTTGGCAGAGTAGTAGATAAATCTAAATTTTTGCATGGGCAAATGGTAAAGCCATATCAACATGGCTAGCTTTTGTGTATTCCCTCCATTAAAGAAATTAAAGGGGTTTTATTTGACATTGGTGATCATAGGGTGCCTGGTTTGGATGAATATGGTTCTAGGTTCTTCAAGCACACATGGGATACAATCTTACCGATTTTTCTGGTTGTTGTACAAGAGTTTTTCCGCACTTGGAAGTTGTTACAAAGATAGAACCATATCTTGATTACAGTTGTTCATAAGTTAGCACATGCTAATAAAGTATCTAATTATCAACCTATATCTTATTATACAATTTTCTATAAAATTATTTCTAAGATATTGGAAGGCAAGATCTCAGACATCATGGATCAGATTCTTCAACAGTAACAGGCGATGTTTGTGAAGGACATGCTTATCACTGACAATATCCATTTGGCCCAAGAACTTTTTAGAAGATATAGTAGGAAGAGGATAACATCCAAATGCATCATGAATATTGAACTCTAGAAGACATTTGATTATGTGAACTATGACTTCTTATGGGATACTTTGTTGGGGAATTTTCCATTACAGTTTATGTTATGGGTCACGGAGTGAATGACTACAACCTCATTTTCACTACTATTAAGGGAGGAACCTTTGGACACTTTAGAGGCGCTAGAAGATTGTAGTAGGGAGATCCAGTATCACCTTATCTTTTTTGTGTTTGTATTGAGATATTTGGGAGCCAGCTACAGAGGTATACCATAAGAGCATAATTCAATTATCATCCTCATTGTGGTCATCTCAAAGTAGCCCATGTTGCCTATGTAGATGACCTTCTTCTATTGGTATCCTGATGGATTGTTTACCATATTTTAATGCAGTGGTAGGACTTCGAGTTAATAGGCTGAAGTCAAATATCTTCTTGGCTGGAGTTGCGGACTCAACACCTAAATAGTTACTTACCATCATGGGTTTTAAGGAGGGGATCATGCCTTTTAGATATTTGGGGATTCCATTAGTTGTAGTGCATCTTCGACTCTCTGATTACGACCCACTACTTGACTCTCTAGGTCGACAGAACAATGCTTGGCCATGAAAGATTTTATCTTATTCTAGCAAGGCACAGCTAATCATGTATGTTCGATAGGTGGTTGAGTGTTTTTGTCTTTCAATTCTTCCTATGCTTATGGGCATCATTGATCACATTTACAACATTTATAGGTCTTGTATATGGATGTTAATTATCCACTGGTGTCATAGGTGGATATGTGCAGACCTAAAGATGAGGGAGGATTGGGATTATGCAACTTACAAGCTTGGAACCTTGTCCTTCTAGCTAAGGTGCTATGGCGGATACATACCAAGGAGGTGTTGGATTTTTTTGGCCGCAAAAACCGCTTTTTGCGTTGCGGAAACCCCGAAACCCCGCCACCGGATTCATGCGAAGAAATAAAATTTAGGTAAAACTTCGAGTACGAGTTTCTAGCCTAGATCTAAACTAGATCTACAAAGGAGAAGAGTTTTACCCTTGATGCGATGCCCTTCGCAATCCCTCTCGTCCAAGGTTCGCCGGATCTCGAGAGTATCAAAGTAGATACTCCTCTATGTGTATCCACACGAGAAAGAGGTGGAGAAACCAAACAAAAGGTGTGCTAGCACCTTTGAAAGGTTCGGCCAAAGTGGAGGAGAGGGAGAGAAGAGAGAGCCTGAGGAAGAAGATGAGAGTTACACAAAAGAAATGAAACTCACACAATGAAATTAGTGTGGCCAGCCACATTAAGAGGGAGTTTTATCTCCATGGGATACCAAGAGTCACAACTCTTGGTAACTCCCATGAGGTGGCATCCCACTTAAGCAACCATGATGATGTGGAGCATCACCATTGGCCCACTTAATGCCAACTCACCAATGAGGTGGCAAATGGTCAAGTCAAACTTGACCCTTCATCTTCCTCTCAAGTCAAGTCAAACTTGACCACTTCTCTCCCTTGGTTGATCTAATCTAACCATTGGTTCAAGTCAATTTTAATTTAATGAATCTCTATTCATTGAATTAAATTGACTCAATGAGTCTAAGTCCAAATTAGACTCATCTAACATATGAACCAAATTGAGTCTAACTCAATTAGCCTAATTTGGATAACTCTTAATCCAATTTGGTTCATCACATGAACCAAATCCTTTAGGTTCATCAAATGAACCTAATCTCCATCTAATTACCCTTTGTGTGTGACCCTATAGGTTCTTATAACGTTGGCAATGCTCCTAAACCGATTTAGAAGCATAAGTAATGAGCGGTATTTAGCAACACATTATTACTACCCAAGTTATAAGAATGTTGAGATCCAACATCACCTTGTGACTACTATTTGTGACTCTTCACAATATATGACAAGTGTCCTTCTATCCTTGACATTTAGATTAATCAATGTGAGTCATAGACCATGTCATCCTCTAATCAATCTAAATCTTGAATCCCAAGTAGACTCACTCAATCAAATGATGACATCTCATATTGACTCATTTGGGCATGGCCATGCACTTAGTGGTCTCACTCTATCAAGAATATCGATGTCACTCCCGTCATATAGGAGGGATAGATCCCATCTACATCACTCACATCCCTCCGCATAATTTGTTACATACCCAGTAATTGCCTTTATAGTCCACCTAGTTACGGGTGACGTTTGACGAAGCCAAAGTATGTAACTCCTTATGTAGGGAACCATGGTTACTTCAGGTCCAAAGACTAATAGTCATACTAATAGCCACATGAGAAAGTATATGACACTCATATAACGATCCATGATACTTTCTCATGGCGGGTCATTCAGTATACATTCTCCAATGCATACCCATGTGTCAACTTGATATCTCAATATCCATGACTTGTGAGATCAAGTCATCGAGTTGACCTACATGCTAGTCTCGTCGCATTAACATTGTCCTTGAATGCTAATACTTGACTAGGAATGATTAAGAGTAGTGTTCCCTATATCATCTCACTATCGATTCAACTAACTGATTGATATAGGTAAGAACCTTCTACTCAAGGAAGCTATTATACTTAGTTATTTGGCACCAATATAAGTAAACATAATAACCATAAACAAATTCCTTTATATATATAAGAATATGATACAACGAGTCCATACAACAATCATCAAATGATTGGCTCTAGGGCTCTAACTAACAATCTCCCACTAACACTAGTGCCAATCAGTATATGCTCTAAGGCCCAATGACTTAGTTTGACCATCATGCTTTCTTTGTTCCAAAGCCCTGGTCAAGGGATCTGCGATGTTGGCCTCAGTGGGTACTCTGCAAATCTTTACATCTCCTCTATCAATGATCTCTCGAATGAGATGGAAGCGTCGTAGTATGTGTTTGGTCCGCTTGCATGAGCGAGGTTCCTTGGCCTATGCTATTGCTCCATTGTTGTCACAATAGAGCTCTATGGGATCAGCTATGCTAGGAACCACCCCAAGCTCAGTAATGAACTTGCGGATCCAAACTATCTCCTTTGCTGCTTCTGATGCAGCAATATACTCGGCCTCTGTTGTAGAATCAACTACTGTTTCCTGCTTCGAACTCTTCCAGCTCACAGCACCACCATTTATGCAAAACACGAACCCTCACTGCGATCGATAATCATCCAGATTAGTTTGGAAGCTAGCATCACTATAACCATTTACAGATAGCTCGTCATCGCCTCCATATATCAAGAAATATTCTTTATTCCTTCTCAAGTACTTAAGAATATTCTTGACCGCTATCCAATGACTTTCACCTGGATCTGACTAGTATCTGCTCATCATGCTCAAAGTATACGAGATATCAGGACGAGTACATAGCATGACGTACATGATAGATCCTATGGCTGAAGTATAAGGGATCTTATCCATGCGGTCTCTCTCCTCTCTAGAAGAGGGACTTTGAGTCTTCGAAAGACTCATACCATGTGACATCGATAGAAATCCCTTCTTGGAGTTCTGCATGGCAAACCGAAGTAATACCTTATCAATGTATGTACTATGACTTAGGCTAAGCAATCTCTTAGATCTATTTCTATAGATCTTTATGCCTAGAATGCGGGATGCTTCACCTAAGTCCTTCATTGAGAAACAAGTCCCTAGCCAAGTCTTGACAGACTGCAGTAAAGGGATGTCTTTCCCAATGAGTAGTATGTCATCCATATACAATATAAGGAAGACAACTGTGCTCCCAACAACCTTCTTGTAGACAAAAGATTCATCTTCATTTTTGATGAAACCAAACTATTTGATTGCATTATCGAATCGAAGATTCCAGCTCCGAGAAGCTTGCTTTACTCTATAAATGGACCTATGCAGCTTGCATACTCTGCCAGTATATTGTTGATCTACAAAACCCTCAGGTTGTGACATGTACACATCCTCGAGTAGGTTTCCATTCAAAAACACGGTTTTGACATCCATCTGCCAGATCTCATAATCATGGTACGCTGCAATAGCAAGCATGATCCGAATGGACTTAAACATCGCTACTGGAGAAAAGGTTTCATCCTAGTCAATACCATGAATTTGCTTGGAACCTTTAGCTACCAAGCGACCCTTATAAATAAGTCCATCCATGTCAGTCTTTCTCTTAAAGACCCACTTACACCCAGTGGGTTTGACCCCTTCAGGTGGGTCAACCAAAGTCCATACTTGGTTAGTGTACATGGATTCCATCTCGGATCTCATGGCCTCTAGCCATTTCTCGGAATCTGGTCTCATCACAGCTTCCTGATAGGAGGTAGGCTCATCCTCAATGAGCACAACGTCATCATGGTTAGACAAGAGAAAAGAGTATCTCTCAGGCTGACGACGTACCCTATCAGATCTGCAAAGAGGTAAGTCTACTTGAACTGGTTGTGGTTCCTCAACTCCTTGTGGAACAACATCATCCACAACACTTTGTGGTTCCAGTTCAACTTCCATCGAGGTTTAGTGCTATGGTCCACATCTTGAACTTCTTCAAGATCGAACGTACTCCCACTAGTCTTTCTAGAAACAAAATCCCTTTCTAGAAATACCCAAGTCTTAGCCACAACTATCTTGTGTTGACTGGGAATGTAGAAGTAATATCCCTTCGTTTCTTTGGGATATCCAATAAAATAGCACTTATCGGATTTGGGTCCTAGTTTGTCTGAAACTTGACGTCGAACGTAAGCCTCACAACCCCAAATCCTCATAAAAGACACCAGGGCATCTCTCCCAGTCCATATCCTATATGGTGTCTTTATTACAGCCTAGATGGAACTTAGTTGAGAATGAAGGCTGCTGTGTCTAGAGCATAGCCCCAAAGATACATGAGAAGATCTGTGTGACTCATC
The DNA here is from genome assembly GCF_018446385.1 of Zingiber officinale. Taxonomy (NCBI): domain Eukaryota; kingdom Viridiplantae; phylum Streptophyta; class Magnoliopsida; order Zingiberales; family Zingiberaceae; genus Zingiber; species Zingiber officinale. The sequence goes on from NC_056006.1 coordinate 47,024,195, forward strand.
ATAGACCGTACCATATCTATTAAGGTACGATTCCTCCTTTCGGATACACCATTCCACTGTGGTGTTCCAGGAGGAGTGAGTTGAGATAGAATCCCACACTCAGCTAGATAGTCACGAAACTCATGGCTAAGGTATTCACCACCTCGATCTGATCGAAGTATCTTAATACTCTTGCCAAGCTAGTTTTGTACTTCATTCTTGAATTCTTTGAACTTTTCAGAGGATTATGATTTATGTGTCATCATATACACATAACCATATCTACTGAAGTCATTGGTAAATGTAATGAAGTACCTGTAACCACCTCTAGCTGCGACATTGAAAGGGCCATATACATCACTATGTATAAGTCTTAACATGTCAGTCGCTCTCTTGCTGTGTATACTAAAGGGAGTCTTGGTCATCTTGCCCAGTAGGCATGACTCGCATGTCTCATATGATTCGAAATCAAATGAGTCCAGCAAACCATCTTTATGGAGCTGGGATAAGCGTTTGTCATTTATATGACCTAAGCGACAGTGCCAGATATAGGTTTGGTTTATGTCATTTGACTTGAACCTCTTGGTACTTATGTTATAGATAGGGTTCTCAAGATCTAGAATATAGAGTCCGTTCATCAGAGGTGTACTACAATAGAACATATCATTTAAATAAACTAAACAACATTTGTTCTTTATTATAAATAAAAAACCTTTCGTGTCCAAACAAGAAACTGATATGATGTTCTTAGTCAAAGCAGGCCCATAAGAACATTCATCTAATTCTAATACAAGCCCAGAGGGCAGAGATAGATGATAAGGTCCTACAACAACAACAACAACCTATGCTCCATTGCCTACTCGTAGGTCCACCTCGCCCTTTGTCAATGCCCTACTATTTCTCAGCGTCTGCACATTAGTACAAATATGAGAAGCATATCCGGTATCTAATACCCATGATGAAGAAATAGATAGATTGACTTCTATAACATATATACCTAAAGTGGAAGTCTCACTTCTCTTCTTCTTAAGCTCTTCCAGGTACACCTTGCAGTTCCTCTTCCAATGCCCGGTCTAACCGCAGTGGAAGCAGGTAGCATCCTTGGCTACCCCTCCTTTAGGTTTAAGTGCCTTGCCCTTGCCTTTGGCTTGGGACTTTCCCTTGACTTTAGGCTTGCCCTTGCCCTTGTGCCATTGTACCATTAGAATGGAGTTAGGCTTAACCTTCTTAAGGTTAAGCTCAGAGTTCATGGTCGCGAGCATGAGACAGGACACATCTAATGCGTCATCTTGATGCTTCTTGTAAGCATCTCGATCAGCTCGCGTGGCAGTGGCAGGAGGTGCCTCAGGAATGGGCTACTCCAGAACGTACAGTTTACGTTCTTGTGTGAGAACAATTCTTAAATTCCTGTACCAGTCCAGGAAATTAGCTCTGTTGAGCTTGTCCTTATCGAGGACAGAACGCAGGGAGAAGGAGTTCGTGTTTGATGACATGACAATCTACAACAGAAAATGCAGAAAATAAATATCATATTCTATTAATCATTTAATTAGGGCTTTAATTAAACGATGCTCCCACTAAATTATAGAACTTTTGTAGAATCAAGTGAGTGATGTGGTCAAACCACACTAACAAGTCATTGAATAGAAACATGAAAAATTTTCATAGTTTTACATCTCCATCACATAACAAATACTTCTTACATCCTAGATCTGGAGATCTACTCCAGTGAAAAGGAAGAACAACCACAAAGCATAAAATAAAGCATATTAAAACCCTAGATTCGAGAAGAAGGGGAACAAGAGATGCTTGCTGATGATTCCTATGTCTTGGGGATGTCTCCTTGCTCCGGAGATGGACGGATCATGAAGGAATGGAGGAGAATAAAGCTCTAGGATTTCCCCCTAAGGGGAGAACCCTTCCCCAAGGAGAGGGACGAACTCTCAAACACCAGAACAGTCAAAGAATGGGGATCTTGACCCTTTTATACCTCCTCCAAGCTGCCCATGAAAACTAGGATAACAGGGGTCTGGTAAACCATGTTTTTAACCCATTAGACCAGGTTTTCTCGTGATTCACCATAAACCATAGTTGTAGCTCTTGAAATTATCTTCAATTTGATACTTGAATTGAGCCCTGGCTCTAACTGAGCCAAAATTTATGGTGGTTCAATGTTTAATCTGCGGTCTGGGCAGAGTTCTAGTTGAACTCGCGGTTGGGAGACACGACCATGCCATTTATCACAGGCATACAATGCTCTCTCTCTATTGTATCTAAAGAAAAGTTGTAGATCTTAAAGTTAGCTACGTTTCAGTATAAAGAACAACCTGAAACTCCAACAAAATACAAAGTTATAGCCTTTTTACGATCGGTCTGCAATCTGCCTAGAATTCAGCACAGCTCTGTTTTGGCGTGGTATGACCCGTGTTCTTTGTCACATGGTCGTGTGGAATCCACACAGCCTCACACGGCTTCCTCTCGGGTTGATTCACACGGTCGTGTGGCTCACACGGCTGTGACCCTCTTCTTCTCTGCCGAGGGCACACAGCCGTGTGGGTTCACACGGCCGTGGCCTTTTGTGTCTCTAGAAACTTAGTACAGCCGTGCCATTTAGCATGACCGTGTGCTACTTGGACATAGGGAGCTGACACGACCTCTGAAGAAATGGCACGACCATGCCATTTAGCACGACTTTGGCTTGCTCTGCCTCTGGATTGTTGACACAACCATGTGGGTCACACGATCGTGATCCTCCTTGCCTCTGGAACATTGGCACGACCGTGCCAATTGGCACGAACAAAGCAAGAAAATGGCCACATGACCGTGTGGCCTGCACGGCTTAAGTTCCTGTGTGCATTTTTGCTCTATTTTCGCTCCAAATAACGTCCTGTCAATAAAAATAAGCAAAAATCAGATCTCTGAATAGAATATAATGAAAGTATGATATTATAATCAAATAGAGTGCAATAAACATAGATTATGCTAATGAAATATAAGTAGATGTGCGCCCAAACATGCATAAAAGTGTATATAATCTACCCACATCACACCCCCAAACTTAAATCTTTTCTTGTTCTCAAGCAAAACCCGCAATCTAGACTCATGTGGTTAGTTAGTGCATCATAATATCTAGCAAGTCAAACTAATCATATCAAATGATTTCATTGGTGAGCAAGATACAAAAGTAGTTTGAGTATGACCTAAGTAATAGTCCTCCGTACTCAGTGCAAAAGTGGCCTATGTTTATCAAGTTTCAATCCCTAAGCCTAGTTAAGTTATCATAGAACTATATTCCTTATGCTCTCAGCGTTAGACACTTACATGCTACACGCTTGGTTCATCCTTGTCAATCTACCCAATGTCTCAAAGGTGTGCTCGATATCAAGAGAAGCATAGCAGTTATTTCCCCGGTAACCTAACTCGGTCTTAAAGGGGTAACTTACTAGTTTCCACTCATGATAACTATTTGTTATATCCCTTATTCATTTTTTTTCATCATTATTTTTAAGTGATTGCAAGATGCAACACTTGAACACAAATGCATATAAGTGTAAATGTTGGGATATTTTAATTTTTTCAAATAAGTTGACATGATTCGAGCCTCATCCAGTAACCAAAATATAGTTTGAGAAATCACCATGAAAATACTAGTACTAATCAAGTTCTATGAATCATGACTATTTTCAAAGTTATCAACAATCAAAACTAGGCAAAGTGTATAGAGATCCTAAAACAAGGCCAATACTTAAACGCTTATAGTAAAACATTGCTCACTTCATGCTATCATAGATAGAAAAAGATAGATCACTAAACATAATAGCACCATAAGTCACCAATAAACCACATGGAATCTAGAATAGACGTGCTAGTATTTTGCAATAAGGAACAAACAATCATGATGTGATGAGTGATGCAACTAACAAAATTTTATTATGGAAAAGAAATAAGCAAACTAAACCAAATGCATCTAATGCATCCCCCCAGACTTAAACTTTTCATTGTCCCAATGAAAACTAAAAACAATGTGGAGGAGATTAAAAGTAAGAGAAGTTACCAAATAATGTGTGTCAAATGCCCAAGTCATTAACTTCTCCATCATGTAGTTGCACTCCTCCTAATCTTTGAGTCCTATAAAAGAAGATTGACAATAACAATTAAGTAGAGTATACATGTTTATTATAAAGAAAGAAATGAAACTAGAAAGAACTAAAGACATAGATGAAAACAAGGGAAATGAACTTGGGTTGCCTCCCAAGAAGCGCTTGTTTAAGGTCATTAGCTCGACCACCTCATTAGATTCATCTAAATCTCGCTCTTGGAGGGGTAAGATATTTTAGAACCCTCCTACCAGGGGCTCTTATTATGGAGAGAGCTTTCAATATTGGAGTTAAAAAGTGAAGTATCGCTCTATTCATCTTCGTCTTCTTTGAAGTTTTTTCAGGTGGTCGAAGACGGTTCAGATTGAGCTTCAAAATATCGACCTCATGAAAATCTGCACAATCAGAAAAAATACAAATCTCCCACATACATGTTAAATAAGATAGAACCAAAACCATATTAAGATAAGTAGAATAAGAAATAAAAACTGAATCACATCGAACAAAGTCAAATATAGGTACCTCTATAAAATTTTCTAAAAGATCACAAGAAGTACTAACCTTACTTTGCTGAGAGATACCTGAAAGTTCTAAACATGTGGATGTGACTTCCTCTGAATCAAATGATGGTTCTGTCTCTGGCTCAAGTGTTGGTCCTACCAAAGGTGGTGATTCTTGAGACTCTGCCAACTCTGCATAAGTCCCTACACATTGGCCCACAACACATTCAATCTTTGCAACTCTCATAATCTCTAAGGGTTGTGTGGACAAAGGAGGTGATTCTTGTGATGCTGCTTCCACAATACAGCTTCGTACACTTCCTTCCATATCATCATCATCAACACATACATCAAAAAATAAACCAACATCAATATCCTCAATAGGAGAATCAATTATAAGAGGATCAATAACTTCATTTGCAGTTTTAAGTTGATCTACCACATCACATTCATCATCTGAAAATTCAATTTCATCATAACACCTTGTAAATCCAGAAGGTAGATCTGAAAACTTATTATCTACTGCATTATCAATAAAATCCTCATCTGAAGAGTCTTCATCTTTATATACATTAGGAAATCTGTACTCAACCATATTTGGATCACAGAATTTGCCAAAGTCTTTGTTTACATTGGCCCTCACTAGCCTTTGTGAAAAAGGAACCCTTAGTGAAGGTCTTGACATGGTTGAGCTTGTGGTTGAGGTTCAAATTGTTTGTCTAGTGATGGTGTGATTAACCATTGAGGGAAAGGTATTTGTGGCCTTTGGGAACCTCCTAGAGTAATGGAACTGAGTTCTTGTGGCCTTCTATTATTCTTCTCCTCAATTCTAAACATATCTTTCTTCAGAAGTTCTTCATGATTCTTGCCACTTCTCAACTTAATATCATTATCATTTACACTAGATCTTGTCTGTGTAGGAGGAAGGTCTTCTTTGAACCATTTTGAAACTATACTTTCAATCTTTGCCCCCAAATCATTGAACTCCTCATTCTGTGACTTGTGAATTTCAACATTTTTGGGTGGTTGAACTGCATTTTGATTGATAGTCTCTCTTATATTTATGGCTTACACTTATTGAATTTTTGAGAGAGATTTCATCCAACTTTTGTTCGACCATTCATGGAGGTTCAATGCCACTTGATCAATTAACGTATATGCTTCATCCACACTTTTATTCATAAAAAGACCTCCAACTGATGAATCTAACAAACACTTTCCTGAGAAAGAAATTCCCCTATAGAATATGTGCAGGGTCAGCCATTTTTCCAAAACCATGATGAGAGCACTGTCTTTGTAGACTCTTGAATCTATCCCATGCTTCAAATAATGATTCTCTATATGCCTGAGCAAAATTTGTAATGCAATTCCTCATATAAATTGTTCTACTTGGAGGGAAAAAATGATTCAGAAATTTCTTCTCCAATTGTTCCCAACTTGTGATGCTTTGAGGACAGAGAGAATATAACCAAGTTCTTGCTTTATCCTTGATACTGAAAGAAAATACCATCAATCGAACTGCATCAGCTAACACTCCTTCACAGTCCACCATATCACAAAGCTCTAAAAATGTCTCAAGGTGCAGATAAGGACTTTCTGATACTTCCCCTCCAAATTTGTAACCTTGTATCATGAAAATTAACATCGAGTCTAGTTGGAAACTTTCTGCTTCAATATGAGGTTGCACAATGGGTGATAAAAATCTTACAGAAATGGATGCAGAAAAATCTCTTAAGGGCTCGCGTGACATGTTAGTGCTCATGAATATCTAAAAAAAATTATGAGAAAAAACAAAAATAAAGAATTAAAGACAAGAAAAATGCAGAATTTAAATCGCAAGAAAGAAAATGCATAATGAAAACAAGAAAGAAAAGGCAAAAGGAAAAAGAAAATTGTCTAGAGTAACTCATATGCTAATCAACTAATGTTAATCGAAAACAGTCTCCGGCAATGGCACCAAAAACTTGTTACGCCATCATAAGTATACGATTATATCATCAGTAATATAAATAATATTGAATCCACAAGAACTTTTGATTAAGCACTAGTTAAATTTGCACGACTAATTATCTAGACAAACGTAAGATTTATGGGAAAAGAGAGTAAGAGAAAGAGAAGAGGGAAAAGAGAGAATGGATCTCAAGAGGGGTTGAACTAGGAGGATGGAGGATGATAGATTCTAGGATTTCAGTTTCCTTGTAATGCTAGGCAATGTTACATAGATTGCTTAGCACCTATCCTCTAGTTCATGCTCTTGTAGGAAGTTAGATTCATTACCGACTCTCTCCTGCAGTGGATAAGCCGGTATGATCTCCTACTCTATCCTATGCTATTAAATGGAAGTGATTCCTATAAAGTCTATTAGCGGGGCAGCCCTGTCACGACACCCCTCGGTCATACAACATAGAAACACATTAACACACAATAACATAGAGATAGAAATAGTGATTATGTCTGATCCCTACTTCCTTGTGGAGATTTCCTTCTCCTTTCAAGGTGATACTCCAGACGTCTGTTAGTGGGGTAGCCCTGTCACAACTTTAACGACCCGACCCCTCGGCCCCTAGGTCGGCCCAACTAGCGGCCCATTTGACGGCCCCTTGGCGGTCCCTTGGGCGGCCCGACTGGCGGCCCCTTGGGCGACCCAACTAGCGGCCCCTTGGCAACCCCTTATGTTGTCGACTAACGACCCTCGGCCGTGCCGTTACTCACTAGGTCTTCCCACCCCTGGCCAGTGGATTTTTGCCTTCCCCAGGATTATAACTCTAAACCTCCAGGATAAGTAATAGAGTTTATGAATTCTGGTAGTCAAGTGAGATAAATTGTCATGCCCCGGGGGAGTCCTTGCCAGAGGAAATTTCGGCAACACCTCCCCTGTATGGGTGACAATCTGAACTATTTCTACAGACACAATATACCTCAGCCATAGGCGGCAGGAATATACACACAACCACGTAGTTTATATGCAGCCTACTCGGCTGATACAATAAAAACACAACCACGCAGTTATATGTAAATCTAACAACCCACTCAATTGTACCAAAACCAAACACAACGGTAAATACAATGGGCAACACATACAAACTAAAAACAAAGACAGCTAACCGGCTAGGCTTACACCACACAACAAACAACACTCCAAAAACAAAATCGGAACACAAAGGAAAATACACAAATTTCATATACTAAAATAAAAGTAAACAAAAGCGGAGATAGGTCTTCTGATATGACGTGGGGACCGACAGGTAGGATACTCCAAGCGACTCCATAAACAACCTAGTACCTGAAAAAGATAGTGTCCACGGGGGTGAGTTCAACAACTCAGCAGATACCTAGTTGACATGTATAGTAAATTATAACAAATAGTAATAACTATGGAGTACAGTCTCCTGGACAAAAGCTGAAAATGCATAATAGAAAAGGCTGAAGAGAACTGTACTCACCATGGCCTCCTATCAGAATAGTCAGGTCGTCAGACCAAGAGTATCATAAATCCTGTATGCATGTCAAACATATGCATCCATCCAAATGCAGCAAATAAGTACAACAAACATAATCAATAAATGCAAATAATGCATATGATGCCAATAACATGTCCTGGTCACCCCTGACTCAAGTCAGCCATCTCACACACGATGGTGAGACCGATTGTGTAGGGCTGTGACAACCGTGCACTCTGCCATCACTGCTCCTGATGAGTAACCGAGTGGACGGGATGCTGTCGGAGTACACCTATCCTCCTACCCAAAATCATAAGTGGGGGAGCACAATGCTCTCATCTCCCGATACACTATGATGGGGAGGGATCCCGACGTGCTACCACGCTGCAGTCACACTACCCATGAGCATCCCAGCGGAGCACCACAAAGCAAAACTGACGTGCTACCACGCTACGTCACGCTACCCTTGAGCGGACCAGCAGAGCACCGACAGAGATGAAACTAGCGATGTGCTCAACAATAATAGAGTAGACTATCGCGTAGCATTCAATCATGCAAATGGTGCATGACACTAAGCATGACAAAATCCTAAACAGCATAGCAATATCCATATATATATAAAATGTGTACCATAGGACAATGAACCAAATCAAAGGTACACAGATTAGATAAGGTATAAAAACCTAGATACTGAACATAATAAACACATGGTTGTGTGACTACCCCTATAAGCATGTATAATAAGGTAGGTACTAACATGAAGTGCATAATAAGTAAACAAAACAAGCATGTAACAGGTATCGGGTAGTGACCAACCGAAGCAAAGATGAACATAATCATTAGTAAAGGTTATAACCTACTAAACATATCAACATGACATTATCAAAGATAAGTCAAGGTACCCGCCTCCAATAAGAAAGGTCCAATCCAATCCAAATCCGACGTCGAGATGCTCGTCTCGTGTCAAAGTCCTGTGATACATGGTATCCAGATTTAGCTAATTACATATAAATAAATTAACTAAATCAAATCCTCGAGAAGTTAACATAAATCCAGATTCAATTATAAACCCTAATTGGATCATCTAACTCCTCAATCGATTCTAACAAATCCATTCGAATTAGGGCTTACAATAAGCATAATCAATCATAGCATCATACCTAATTTATCCCTAATTCAACACATATATCAAATCCTTATTCCTTACTTCAAATCACTGCCTTGTTACTACCGAAGAAGGGTTGATTTTCTGCTAGAAACAAAAACATGCCCACAACAAGTCCTACTTCATCTCACGATCACAATTCCAGCACCACACCAAGAAACCACAGCACACAATCCTGCAGAACAAACCCTCACTGCTGGAATCAAACAGATCAAGAAGAAGATCAAGACTAGGGCTCGACAGAACCTGGTGGCCGACGACAGTGAGGATGCAGAGGTGTGGCGGCGGCTGGGAACCCAAAACTAGGGCACGGGCTGAGTATGGGAAGAGAGAATAAATGGCAGGCGATGGTTGGAGGGCGCACTGTGGGTTACGACCGGCTGTCATCGCTAGGGCATTGGGAAGGGGCTCTGCCCAGCGACCGACGCTAGGGTTCCTATGGGACGCAGCGACACAACCTCGGCTCGGCAATAAAAGCTAGGGCACGGTGTAGCGCTGGTGTTCCTATGGCCAGTGATCGGCGTCGGAGCGTAGATCCGATGAGGGGAAGGGTGGTGGCACGCAGAGAGGAGGAGACGACGTTGGTGGCCTCGGTGTCGCAGTAGGGGAAGAAGGAGAAGGAGATGCAAACGCTTGGCCAAGGATTAAATCGTGAGGGGATGAAAACGTCGTGGTTAGGGCTTGGGTTCGACAGCGTCGGGCGCCCGGGGAAGGGAAGAGTTCAGCGAAAACAAAGAAAAGAAAAAGAAAATTAATAAACAAATTCAACTTTTGCTCCCTTAAATAGGTAGCCTAAACAGGCTTTCCTGGGGCCCAGTTTTTGTAACACCCATAAAGTACATACGAGATTTTAGATATTTTTATCATGAATAAAAATAGGCCTTATGTGGAATTTGCAAAAATAATAAAAAATAAAAATAGAACCAAAAAGAGAGATGACCAAGGCTTGAACCTTGGATCACTTACTAGATATATGCATGTGTTAACCAATAGACCAAGAGAAATTATTGTTAAAGAAAGAAGTGACAATATAGTTAAGGGTAAGAAAAGAGATTTTACATTGAGAAGGAGAAGTTAGAGTTGCCTCCCCCTCTCAAAAAGAAAAGAGGATTTTTACTTCCTCTTTTTCATTAAGGAGAAGTAAAAGAAAGGAGAAGGAAAAGTACATTTCCCCCTCCTCCTCTCATGATGAATAAAAGGGGAATTTAAGAAGAATACTCATTTTCTTCTCTTCCTCCTCCCTCCTCTTCCTCACCGTGACCAAGGATCTTCCCCTACCTCTCCTTGTCGAAACCCAAAAACAAAGAAGACCCCTCTCTAGGAAGGCTCCACAAGCAAGATCCCTTTTCCTTAAGCGAATAAGGATGTAAGTATTTCCTCACCTGTGGTACAAGTTGCTTACGGTATTTCTCGAAAGATTTGAACTCTTAGAATTAGAAATAAAAAGAAGAGAAGAAACCATGCTTATGAACTTTAGTAGGTTATGATATGAATTTAGTTGGAAAGGAAATTATGTGTGTGATGTTAAGCTTGATCTTCTTATAAAGATGTTTATTAACCTTCTCTCTTTTTTTTATAAGTTTCGGCCATGATAAAAATATAGGGTTCATGAGGCTTAAAACCTAATCTAACTTGCTCATAGATTGATTTATGATGTGTTATGAAATTTGCTAGAGATTCATGTTCATATGTTATCTAGAATTTATGTTCTTGCTTAAAGAAAGTTTCGGCCATGATAAAAATATAGGGTTCATGAGGCTTAAAACCTAATCTAACTTGCTCATAGATTTATTTATGATGTGTTATGAAATTTGCTAGAGATTCATGTTCATATGTTATCTAGAATTTATGTTCTTGCTTGAAGAAAGTTTCGGCCATGATAAAAATATAGGGTTCATGAGGCTTAAAACCTAATCTAACTTGCTCATAGATCTATTTATGATGTGTTATGAAATTTGTTAGAGATTCATGTTCATATGTTGTTTAGAAGCTATGTTTTTGCTTGAGGAAGTTTCGGCCATGATGGAATTATTAGGGTTCATGAAACTCAAAACCTAATTTAGTATGATCATAGACCTCCATGTGATATGTTATGAAATTTACTAAGAAGATTTATGTTTACATGTTGTTCATAAGTTCATGTCTTAGTTGTGAAGTTTCGGCCAGGATAGTGATTTAGAGTTTCATAAAGCTCTAAACCTAATTTAGCATGTTCATAGGCTTACTTGTGATATGTTATCAAATTGGCTAAGTATTCATGTTAAAAGATTTATTAGAAGTCTACTTCTTGTTGCATGATGTTTCGGCTATGATAATTTTTAGGGTTCATGGAGCTCAAAACCTAAGTTAGTATGCTCATAGGTTTCTTGATGATATGTTATAAAATGGGATAGAAACTTGTACTTAAATGTTGCTTAGAAGTTCATTTCCTACATGATGGAGTTTCGGCCATGATGTATCCTTAGGGTTCATGAAGCTCCAAACCTAATTTAGTGTTCTTATAGACTTCTTTATGATATATGATGGAATTAGATAGGTGTTCATGTTACATGTTGTTTAGAAGTGTATATTCTTGGCTTATGAAGTTTTGGCCATGATAAGAATTTAGGGTTTCATAAAGCTCAAAACCTAATCTAGCATGCTCATAGACTTCCTTATGATATGTTAGCAATTTGGCCAAGTAATTATGTTCATGTGTTGCTTAGAAGTTTATTTCTTGTTATATGATGTTTCGGCTATGATAAGGTGTTAGGGTTCATGAAACTCAAAACCTAATTTAGTATGTTCATAGACTTCTTATGATATGTTATGAGATTTGCTATGTATTCATGTTGTATGTGGCTTAGGAGTATTCTTGGTTATGAACTTTCGGCCATGACTATAACTTAGAATTCAAGAAAGTTTTAAACTTAAACTTAGCAAGCCATGAATTTGTTTATGATATGTTTTATGTTTAAGTGTGCATGCTTTATGATAAGATCAGTAACATGTTTATTATGTATGTTATGAATTATGCATGAGATGATCCTTATGATGATTATGTACTCAAGCATGTATAATTTCAATATGTTGCATGCTCATCCATGTAAGCTTATGAACCAAGCATGATAATGGTTTTATATGATGGCCATGTGCCAAGAATGCATGCCTTATGATATGATAAGAAAATGGCAAGGAGTTGCTTCCCTTAAGTTGGGATTAAGAGCACCCTCCATGATTAAGACAAGAGCATGACATTTATGATGATATGATATGACAATTATGATGATATGATATGCATGACATGTACTTTACTTTATATGGCTCGTACCAAGGGTGGGCTCCATAAGCGCCCCTAGACCGACGGACTATGAACGGGTCTAGTAAAAAGGGATGGGCTCCTTAGTACGCCCCTAGATCGACAGACTTTGAACGGGTCTAGATCCCTAGTAGGTTCGGGGCTAGCTACCCTATCCTAGGGATTGCACGCATTTATGTATGTATGTGGTACAAGCCGAGCCCTCATGATGATGATATTACGTTTAAGTATTAAAAGATATGTATCAAGACATTTTGCACTCAACATGGCATATGTTTTAAAAATGCATTTTGCATAATGCACCCATGCTTATATGATATGTGCCTTTCTATGTTTCATTATATGTTATGTTCTCATGATTTACCTCATATGATTACTTTGTTTATGATATGTTAGGAACATGATTCATAAGAATATGTTGTGATAAGAAATTATGCTCACCTATTGATGATTATGATTTTTCATTGATGATATGCTTGAGATACGAATTTTGTGAGTAGGAAAGAATCTTACTGAGCTCGTGTGCTCATAGCTTACTTCCTTGTACCACAGATAAAGGCAAGGGATGGATGACCTAAGGGAGCTGCAGGAGAGACAAGGAGGTGTGTGTGGCAGTGGCTCGGCTAAGACAAATAAGACCTGCTATAATGTTTTGTTATGTTTGACATGAACCATTGTAATTATGTTACATTTCCAGTATAACTCTATGACATTTCCGCTGCTTTTTGTTATAAGAAAGAATTTTTGAATATGTATGTATCCTGGAATAGTTAAGTAAGTCAGTAGCCCCGTCCCTTTGAGTTGCAGGGAGGGCGGGCGTTACAGTTTGGTATCAGAGCCAAGTTAGCCTTCCCACTGCACACACATCGAGTCTCTTTCTGCAGCTCCAAGTAAGAAATTATTTTTATGCTTAGTAAGATTTTGTTACGATGCTTATGCTCAGTCTAATTATTTCTTTTATGTTTATGCTCATTTTATCTATTTATTTCTTTTATGATACTTATGCTCAGTTTATTTATTTATTTTATGATGCTTATGCTCAGTTTATTTAGTTATTTCTTTTATGCTTATGCTCAGTTATTTATTTTTTTTTCATAATGTTTATGCTCAGTTTATTTAATTATTTTATTTATGGTACTCTAATAGTATGCATGCTTACTTTATTCTTTTAAGTCACAATTTTAGTTTAGGTTGCATGATGGTAGGTTAGGGATGATAATAACACAACAAACTTACAGCTAATTAGAAATGACATTAACCTTTCGTTAGTCCGGTTAGGAATGATAATAACTCACGCTAGCTATGTTGTCATTAATTAAGATAAGGATGGCTAGAAGACGTAATACCAGAGCAGAGGAAACAGCACCTCCACCTGATCTGATGCATGTAGTTACTGAGCTCCAGCGTTAGGTTACGGAATAGCAGCAGATGATCACTGCTCTACTGAATCAACAGGGGAATCCTGCCACCCCGCCAAGACATCAGAACGTAGTACCAGTAATACCTACAGCGGTACCAGTACCACCGGCACCTGCACCACCGGTAGGCCCAGCTCCAGTGGTTCGTCAAGAGGCATATCTGATTCAGTGGTAGAGACTGAAGCCAGAAGTTTTCTCCGGTAACTGTGAACCATGGGACGCACAGGCTTAGTTCAAGATTGTAGAGAGCATAGTGGAGTTACTGGATTGGCTGGAGCATGAGAAAGTCAAATGCGCATCGTTCTGCCTTACGGGTGATGCCAGAATGTGGTGGGATTGAGTCAAAGCAAAATAACAGATAAATCAGATGAGATGGACCGACTTCGAGACAGAATTTTTCGAAAATTTTTTCTATATGCGAGTCATAAATAAACACTATGATGAATTCACCGAGTTTCGACAAGGTGATCTATCCGTCAATGAGGCCGTTAAGAGATTCAACCGCCTAGCACGCCTGTGTCCAGAGTTGGTCAGTACAGAGAGAGAAAGAGTCAGACTTATGCTGAAGATGCTCAGACCTGAGATAGCCTAGAATGTGGCCGGCGGAGTTAATAGACCGCAGACCGCCGAAGAATTAATCAGCAGTGCCCTGATCACGGAACACTATCAGAAGGCAATGAATGAGGGCAAGAATCAGACTCAGTTAGGAGGACAGAAATCACAAAGTAATTGAACCAGCTGGAAAGGAAATCCCAGTGGCAAGAGGAAGCAATGGGGTGATACCAAGAGTGGTCCAACCAACAAGCAACTCATGTTTCCTCAATGTATTACTTGCGGAAAGAAGCACCCGAGGGTATGCCGTATAGGTACAAACAGATGCTACAACTGTGGGATGGAAGGACATATGGATCGAAATTGTCCTACTCAGATCCAGACACCTATCCCTCCGCAGGTTCCGAACAAAGGTGTACTTCCACAGCTACACATGATGCAAGCTGCAATAGAAGGCCCGCAGATAAGCCAAGGGAGACTGGAAGCTCCGCCAGTAGCAACGGATGCCAGGATTTTCTCCATCACCAAGGAGGATGCGGCCAATGCATCTACAGTCATCACAGGTCAGCTACCTAACTTCAGTCAGTATACTAAAGTCTTATCTAATACTGAAGATGAATCGATAGTCAAAATTGTTGAGAAGCCAAGAAACATTACGCGTCACTAGGTCGAAAACATGTCCGGGCAACTCTCCACCTTGACCTTAGCACCGACATTGTTCGACAATATATTAGCGAAGCAAACTAGTGACCAAAGTCTCCAAAGGATTAAGCAAGAAACCTTAGAGGGAAAGAATGACGGGTTCCGTATCACAGATAGTGGAATAGTATATCTCAAGGACCGATTATGTATCCCTGAGGATCCAGAGCTGCGAAAGAAAATACTGGAAGAAGCCCATACAACACCTTATGTGATGCATCTGGGTTCCACTAAGATGTACCAAGATCTGAAAAAGAAATTCTGGCGGTCCGTTATGAAAAGAGATATGGCTCAGTATGTCAGTACCTGTTTGATCTGCCAGCAGGTTAAAGCAGAACACCAGAGACCTGGAGGATTACTGCAGCCAATCCGAATTCCAGAATGGAAATGGGAAGATATATCAATGGATTTCGTCTCGGGTTTACCCAAGACAACTAATGGTTACGACGCCATATGGGTAATCGTGGACAGATTGACAAAATCTAGCCACTTTTTAGCAATTAAGATGACCTATTCTATTGAGCAATTAGCCCAATTATACGTCAAAGAAATTGTCAGATTACATGGGATTCCTAAGACCATTATTTCTGACCGAGATGGTCATTTTGTTTCACATTTCTGGGAATGTGTTCAAAAATCCCTTGGCACCAAGCTATTGTTCAGCACTGCCTTCCACCCCCAGACGGACGGACAAACAGAAAGGGTAAATCAAGTACTAGAAGACATGATACGGGCTTGCGCCTTTGATTTCAAAGGGAGTTGGTGTCGATATTTAAGTTTAGCGGAATTCGCCTACAACAATAGTTATCAGGCTACTATTGGAATGGCACCCTACGAGGCTCTGTACGGGAGGAAATGTAGGTCCCCTATATGCTGGTACGAAGGTGGTAAAAAGAAGGAGATGGGAGTTCAAAAAGAATTTATTGACAACACCACCCGTGCTATACAGAACATCCGCCAAAGAATAGAAACCGCTCAGAGCCGACAAAAGAGTTATGCAGATAAGAGACGAAGGCCCTTAGAATTCAGTGTCGGAGATGCAGTGTTCCTCAAGGTAGCTCCTATGAAAGGAGTGATGAGGTTCGGAAACAAAGGAAAACTAAGCCCCCGTTATGTAGGCCCATATCAAGTTCTGAAAAGGGTGGGCAAGGTGGCCTACGAACTAGCTCTACCTCAGGAGATGTCAGCTATCCACAATGTGTTCCATGTTTCGATGTTAAAGAAATGTATCCCGAGCATGGACCAGGTGATCGAACCCCAAACCGTACAAGTGCAAGAGGATCTGAGTTACGTAAGTCGACCGGTACAAATATTGGATCGAAGCATCAAAAGACTAAGGAACAAAGAAATATCATTAGTAAAAGTCCTTTGGCAAAATCAATGGTTCGAAGAAGCCACATGAGAGCGAGAAGACGATATGAGGCAGAAGTATCCGGAATTATTTTAAGTTCGAGGACGAACTTTTATGAGGTATGGGGGAACTGTTACACCCATAAAGTACTTAGCGAGATTTTAGATATTTTTATCATGAATAAAAATAGGCCTTATGTGGAATTTGCAAAAATAATAAAAAATAAAAATAGAACCAAAAAGAGAGATGACCAAGGCTTGAACCTTGGATCTCTTACTAGATATATGCATGTGTTAACCAATAGACCAAGAGAAATTATTGTTAAAGAAAGAAGTGACAATATAGTTAAGGGTAAGAAAAGAGATTTTACATTGAGAAGGAGATGTTAGAGTTGCCTCCCCCTCTCAGAAAGAAAAGAGGATTTTTACTTCCTCTTTTTCATTAAGGAGAAGTAAAAGAAAGGAGAAGGAAAAGTACATTTTCCCCTCCTCCTCTCATGATGAATAAAAGGGGAATTTAAGAAGAAAACTCATTTTCTTCTCTTCCTCCTCCCTCCTCATCCTCACCGTGGCCAAGGATCTTCCCCTACCTCTCCATGCCGAAACCCAAAAACAAAGAAGACCCCTCTCTAGGAAGGCTCCACAAGCAAGATCCCTTTTCCTTAAGCAAATAAGGATGTAAGTATTCCCTCACCTGTGGTACAAGTTGCTTACGGTATTTCTCGAAAGATTTGAACTCTTAGAATTAGAAATAAAAAGAAGAGAAGAAACCATGCTTATGAACTTTAGTAGGTTATGATATGAATTTAGTTGGAAAGGAAATTATGTGTGTGATGTTAAGCTTGATCTTCTTATTAAGATGTTTATTAACCTTCTCTCTTGTTTTTATAAGTTTCGGCCATGATAAAAATATAGGGTTCATGAGGCTTAAAACCTAATCTAACTTGCTCATAGATTGATTTATGATGTGTTATGAAATTTGCTAGAGATTCATGTTCATATGTTATCTAGAATTTATGTTCTTGCTTGAAGAAAGTTTCGGCCATGATAAAAATATAGGGTTCATGAGGCTTAAAATCTAATCTAACTTGCTCATAAATTTATTTATGATGTGTTATGAAATTTGCTAGAGATTCATGTTCATATGTTATCTAGAATTTATGTTCTTGCTTGAAGAAAGTTTCGGCCATGATAAAAATATAGGGTTCATGAGGCTTAAAACCTAATCTAACTTGCTCATAGATCTATTTATGATGTGTTATGAAATTTGTTAGAGATTCATGTTCATATGTTGTTTAGAAGCTATGTTTTTGCTTGAGGAAGTTTGGCCATGATGGAAATATTAGGGTTCATGAAACTCAAAACCTAATTTAGTATGATCATAGACCTCTATGTGATATGTTATGAAATTTACTAAGAAGATTTATGTTTACATGTTGTTCATAAGTTCATGTCTTAGTTGTGAAGTTTTAGCCATGATAGTGATTTAGAGTTTAATAAAGCTCTAAACCTAATTCAGCATGTTCATAGGCTTCCTTGTGATATGTTATCAAATTGGCTAAGTATTCATGTTAAAAGATTTATTAGAAGTTTACTTCATGTTGCATGATGTTTCGGCTATGATAATTTTTAGGGTTCATGGAGCTCAAAACCTAAGTTAGTATGCTCATAGGTTTCTTGATGATATGTTATAAAATGGGATAGAAACTTGTACTTGTATGTTGCTTAGAAGTTCATTTCCTACATGATGGAGTTTCGGCCATGATGAATCCTTAGGGTTCATGAAGCTCCAAACCTAATTTAGTGTGCTTATAGACTTCTTTATAATATATGATGGAATTAGCTAGGTGTTCATGTTACATGTTGTTTAGAAGTGTATATTCTTGGCTTATGAAGTTTCGGCCATGATAAGAATTTAGGGTTTCATAATGCTCAAAACCTAATCTAGCATGCTCATAGACTTCCTTATGATATGTTAGCAATTTGGCTAAGTAATTATGTTCATGTGTTGCTAAGAAGTTTACTTCTTGTTATATGATGTTTCGGCTATGATAAGGTGTTAGGGTTCATGAAACTCAAAACCTAATTTAGTATGTTCATAGACTTCTTATGATATGTTATGAGATTTGCTAAGTATTGATGTTGTATGTGGCTTAGGAGTATTCTTGGTTATGAACTTTCGGCCATGACTATAACTTAGAATTCAAGAAAGTTTTAAACTTAAACTTAGCAAGCCATGAATTTGTTTATGATATGTTTTATGTTTAAGTGTGCATGCTTTATGATAAGATCAGTAACATGTTGATTATGTCTGTTATGAATTATGCATGAGATGATCCTTATGATGATTATGTACTCAAGCATGTATAATTTCAATATGTTGCATGCTCATCCATGTTAGCTTATGAACCAAGCATGATAATGGTTTTATATGATGGCCATGTGCCAAGAATGCATGCCTTATGATATGATAAGAAAATGGCAAGGAGTTGCTTCCCTTAAGTTGGGATTAAGAGCTCCCTCCATGATTAAGACAAGAGCATGACATTTATGATGATATTATATGACAATTATGATGATATGATATGCATGACATGTACTTTACTTTATATGGCTTGTACCAAGGGTGGGCTCCATAAGCGCCTTTAGACCGACGGACTATGAACGGGTCTAGTAAAAAGGGATGGGCTCCTTAGTACGCCCCTTGACCGACGGAATATGAACGGGTCTAGATCCCTAGTAGGTTCGGGGCTAGCTACCCTGTCCTAGGGATTGCGCTCATTTATGTATGTATGTGGTACAAGCCGGGCCCTCATGATGATGATATTACGTTTAAGTATTAAAAGATATGTATCAAGACATTTTGCACTCAACATGGCATATGTTTTAAAAATGCATTTTGCATAATGCACCCATGCCTATATGATATGTTCCTTTCTATGTTTCATGATATGTTATGTTCTCATGATTTACCTCATATGATTACTTTGTGTAACGCCCGAAAATTCTCAAAACTATTTTAGAATTATTCTATGATTTTTCTGGAATTTTTAGATATTTTTCCGGAATTTTCCGAGTATCGGAAGTAGCAAAAATAAATAGAACCGCAAAATAGCTTAGGCGGGAATCGAACCCGAGACCTATGGTTTAGGGATAATGTTAGTAACCGGTTGAACCCAGCAGGGCCGTGCTGAAAGAAAAGGGAATCAAGTATATTTATAGTTGGGTTGGCCGAATTAATCACTTAATTTAAATAGGAAGATTAATAGGGTGAAGAGTTATTTGGTTTTATTTTCACCGTGACCTATTCCTCTTCCAAAACTTCACCGCCGCCCACACCTCCTCCTCCTCCTCTCTCGGCGCCCAAGCCCAAGGACCATCGGATCATCTTCCGGCGACGACTCCAACACGAAAAAGGTTCTTCTTCGCGAGAGGAACGCGAAGACGTGAGCGGATCGTCGAGAAGTCGACTCCACCGGAATTCTAGCGAATAGAATCGTAAGAAATTACGAACCGGAGGTAAGAAACCCCTCACCTGCAGTATAAGTAGCTCTCGTTTGATTGCATGCTTATAATTTAGTTATATGTAGATTTTTTATCGATATCTAGAGTGTATTTAATTCTCTTCGTAGATTTAGGGGTTAGTTGAGTATCTCTGGATGGGTCGGACGCGTTTTTCCTCTTCATATAGAGGTTCTAGACGTTGTCGGGTGCCTAGAGGTAGTCCCCCTATTAGAGAGGAGAGTTAGAGCACATTAGGTGTTCGATAAAACGTTTAGCACAATATTAGACAATTTTAACAGTATAGTTAAATACTTAGAAGCATTTAAACCAGCATACCAGTTTTATTTCAGCTTTATGGGACTAGATGTCCAATGGGTGGGCTCCCACAGTCGCCTCTAGGTTCAGACAACCTAGTTCCAGGTTCAGATAACCTAGATTCAATTAATTAGCATTTCAGAATTTTACTTTCAGCAGCGGCACTGTACTGGATTAGATATCCACTGGGTTGGACTCCCATAGTCGTCCCTAGGTTCAGCTAACCTAGTAAACCCTACTAGATTCGGAACTTGCAATCCCGGGTCTAGTTAGGGATGTGCGCACAGTAAGTACAGTTGCCAGGGCCCTACAGCAACATGTTTAGTATTTTTATCTATTATGTATAATAGTTTTCCAAATCAGTTTTAAAATCAAAATGGAATTCAGCATTAGCTCAGCTTCACCTTAGCTCACTTTTGTGTCAACTCAGCTTATTCCAGTTGTTAAATATGATAGCTTCATATATAGTTCTTGACATGTTATGATCAGTGTCATTTTATGTGCAGCTTATGTTATGCCATGTTTTGTATGATACCATGCCATGCCATGCTTGCATATTCAGTATGTTTTTCAAACAGCATGATTTAAAAGCATGTTTGCATTGTTGCATGATTTTTGTGAGGTAGATGGTTTCTTACTAAGCGAAAGCTTATAGATACTGTTTTTCCTTATACTGCAGATAAAGGTAAGGGAAAGATGGACTAGTAGTGGAAGCTGGAGTTCAATGCAAGGATGGTGTGTGTGGCAGGAACTGGAATAAAAGATCCTTAGGGGATTAGCAAGCTTAAACAATGGAACTTTTAACATTTCTATTTTTACGCACTCTTAATTGTTAAATACTACGAACTAGTAGGCCATGGTTTATATTCAGTAGAATGCTAGTTTTATGCCATTAGAATATATTTTATGGATTTTAGGATTGTTGTGTGATGTTTTGGCACGCCAAAGTGCTGAAATCAGAGTTCTCGGGCGAACTCAGAACTCTGATCGGTCTTCAGACCGATTAGGGCCTGAGTAGTGCCACTAGATCGGTCAGCCGACCGATCCAGACGGATACAGTACGCTACTGTATCCTCCTGGATCGGTCAGCCGACCGATCCAGCGCGATACAGTAGCATCCCGGGAGAATTCCAGGTTCCTGATCGGTCAGCCGACCGATCCAGACATACCTGGATCGGTTTGCCAACCGATCCAGCCACACCTGGATCGGTCTGCCGACCGATCCAGCCACACCTGGATCGGTCTGCCGACCGATCCAGTTGGGAACAGAATGCTCCCCAGCTTCGATCGATCTGTGGATCGATCGGCAGGTTTGTAGGTAGTTGGGAAGATTAGTTCTAGTCCCTAGCTCAGTTGGGAAGTTCAGTTTCCCTCCCCTAGCATGTGTACAACTCCAAGGTACACCTAGAACATTCAGATTAGTTTTTAAAAGATAATAGTTAGCAAAATTTTAATTAGCCCAGCTTTTCGCACAGTATAGTTTAGCATTAACTGTAGCGATTCGCCTTACAGCCTAGTACCCAGAAGGCGGGTCGTTACACTTTGTTTATGATATGATAGGAACATGATTCATAAGAATATGTTATGATAATAAATTATGCTCACCTATTGATGATTATGATTTTTCATTGATGATATGCTTGAGATACAAATTTTGTGAGTAGGAAAGAATCTTACTGAGCTCGTGTTCTCATAGCTTACTTCCTTGTACCACAGATAAAGGCAAGGGATGGATGACCTAAGGGAGCTGCAGGAGAGACAAGGTGGTGTGTGTGGCAGTGGCTCGGCTAAGACAAATAAGACCTGCTATAATGTTTTGTTATGTTTGACATGAACCATTGTAATTATGTTACATTTCCAGTATAACTCTATGACATTTCCGCTGCTTTTTGTTATAAGAAAGAATTTTTGAATATGTATGTATCCTGGAATAGTTAAGTAAGTCAGTATCCACGTCCCTTTGAGTTGCAAGGAGGGCGGGCGTTACAGTTTGGTATCAGAGCCAAGTTAGCCTTCCCACTGCACACACATCGAGTCTCTTTCTACAGCTCCAATTAAGAAATTATTTTTATGCTTAGTAAGATTTTGTTACGATGCTTATGCTCAGTCTAATTATTTCTTTTATGTTTATGCTCATTTTATCTATTTATTTCTTTTATGATGCTTATGCTCAGTTTATTTATTTATTTTATGATGCTTATGCTCAGTTTATTTAGTTATTTCTTTTATGCTTATGCTCAGTTATTTATTTATTTTTTTCATAATGTTCATGCTCAATTTATTTAATTATTTTATTTATGGTACTCTAATAGTATGCATGCTTACTTTATTCTTTTAAGTCACAATTTTAGTTTAGGTTGCATGATGGTAGGTTAGGGATGATAATAACACAACAAACTTACAGCTAATTAGAAATGACATTAACCTTTCGTTAGTCCGGTTAGGAATGATAATAACATACGCTAGCTATGTTGTCATTAATTAAGATAAGGATGGCTAGAAGACGTAATACCAGAGCAGAGGAAACAGCACCTCCACCTGATCTGATGCATGTAGTTACCGAGCTCCAGCGTCAGGTTACGGAACAGCAGCAGATGATCACTGCTCTACTGAATCAACAGGGGAATCCTGCCACCCCGCCAGGACATCAGAACGTAGTACCAGTAATACCTACAGGGGTACCAGTACCACCGGCACTTGCACCACCGGTAGGCCCAGCTCCAGTGGTTCATCAGGAGGCATATCTGATTCAGTGGCAGAGACTGAAGCTAGAAGTTTTCTCCGGTAACTGTGAACCATGGGACGCACAGGCTTGGTTCAAGACTGTAGAGAGCATAGTGGAGTTACTGGATTGGCCGGAGCACGAGAAAGTCAAATGCGCATCGTTCTGCCTTACGGGCGATGCCAGAATGCGGTGGGATCGAGTCAAAGCAAAATGACAGATAAATCAGATGAGGTGGACAAACTTTGAGACAGAATTTTTTGAAGAATTTTTCCATATGCGAGTCACAAATAAACACTATGATGAATTCACCGAGTTTCGGCAAGGTGATCTATCCGTCAATGAGGCCGTTAAGAGATTCAACCGCCTAGCACGCCTGTGTCCAGAGTTGGTCAGTACAGAGAGAGAAAGAGTCAGACTTATGCTGAAGATGCTCAGACCTGAGATAACCCTGAATGTGGCCAGCAGAGTTAATAGACCGCAGACCGCCGAAGAATTAATCAACAGCGCCCTGATCACGGAACACTATCAGAAGGCAATGAATGAGGGCAAGAATCAGACTCAGTCAGGAGGACAGAAATTACAAAGTAACCGAACCAGCTAGAAAGGAAATCCCAGTGGCAAGAGGAAGCAATGGCGTGATTCCAAGAGTGGTATAGCCAACAAGCAACTCATGTTCCCTCAATGTACTACTTGCGGAAAGAAGCACCCGGGGGTATGCCGTATAGGTACAACCAGATGCTACAACTATGGGATGGAAGGACATATGGCTCGAAATTGTCATACTCAGATCCAGACACCTATCCCTCCGCAGGTTCCCAACAAAGGTGTACTTCCACAGATACACATGATGCAAGCTGCAATAGAAGGCCCACAGATAAGCCAAGGGAGACTGGAAGCTCCGCCAGAAGCAACGGATGCCAGGATTTTCTCCATCACCAAGGAGGATGCGTCCAATGCATCTACTGTCGTCACAGGTCAGCTACGTAACTTCAGTCAGTATACTAAAGTCTTATCTAATACTGAAGACGAATCGATAGTCAAAATTGTTGAGAAGCCAAGAAACATTACGCGTCACTAGGTCGAAAACATGTCCGGGCAACTCTCCACCTTGTCCATAGCACCGACATTGTTCGACAATATATTAGAGAAGCAAACTAGTGACCAATGTCTCCAAAGGATTAAGCAAGAAACCTTAGAGGGAAAGAATGACGGGTTCTGTATCGCAGATAGTGGAATAGTATATCTCAAGGACCGATTATGTATGCCTGAGGATCTAGAGCTGCGAAAGAAAATACTGGAAGAAGCCCATACAACACCTTATGTGATGCATCTGGGTTCCACTAAGATGTACCAAGATCTGAAAAAGAAATTCTGGCGGTCCGGTATGAAAAGAGATGTGGCTCAGTATGTCAGTACCTGTTTGATCTGCCAGCAGGTTAAAGCAGAATACCAAAGACCTGGAGGATTACTACAGCCAATCCGAATTCCAGAATGGAAATGGGAAGATATATCAATGGATTTCATCTCGGGTTTACCCAAGACAACTAATGGTTACGACGCAATATGGGTAATCGTGGACAGATTGACAAAATCTAGCCACTTTTTAGCAATTAAGATGACCTATTCTGTTGAGCAATTAGCCCAATTATACGTCAAAGAAATTGTCAGATTACATGGGATTCCTAAGACCATTATTTCTGACCGAGATGGTCATTTTGTTTCACATTTCTGGGAATGTGTTCAAAAAGCCCTTGGCACCAAGCTATTGTTCAGCACTGCCTTCCACCCCCAGACGGACGGACAAACAGAAAGGGTAAATCAAGTACTAGAAGACATGCTACGGGCTTGCTCCTTTGATTTCAAAGGGAGTTGGTGTCGATATTTAAGTTTAGCGGAATTCGCCTACAACAATAATTATCAAACTACTATTGGAATGGCACCCTACGAGGCTCTGTACGGGAGGAAATGTAGGTCCCCTATATACTGGTACGAAGGTGGTGAAAAGAAGGAGATGGGAGTTCAAACAAAATTTATTGACAACACCACCCGTGCTATACAGAACATCCGCCAAAGAATAGAAACCGCTCAGAGCCGACAAAAGAGTTATGCAGATAAGAGACGAAGGCCCTTAGAATTCAGTGTCGGAGATGCAGTGTTCCTCAAGGTAGCTCCTATGAAAGGAGTGATGAGGTTCGGAAAGAAAGGAAAACTAAGCCCGCGTTATGTAGGCCCATATCAAGTTTGAAAAGGGTGGGCAAGGTGGCCTACGAACTAGCGCTACCTCAGGAGATGTCAGCTATCCACAATGTGTTCCATGTTTCGATGTTAAAGAAATGTATCCCGAGCATGGACCAGGTGATCGAACCCCAAACCATACAAGTGCAAGAGGATCTGAGTTACGTAAGTCGACCGGTACAAATATTGGATCGAAGCATCAAAAGACTAAGGAACAAAGACGTATCATTAGTAAAGGTCCTGTGGCAAAATCAACGGTTCGAAGAAGCCACATGGGAGCGAGAAGACAATATGAGGCAGAAGTATCCCGAATTATTTTAAGTTCGAGGACGAACTTTTATGAGGTATGGGGGAACTGTAACACCCATAAAGTACTTAACGAGATTTTATATATTTTTATCATGAATATAAATAGGCCTTATGTGGAATTTGCAAAAATAATAAAAAATAAAAATAGAACCAAAAAGAGAGATGACCAAGGCTTGAACCTTGGATCTCTTACTAGATATATGCATGTGTTAACCAATAGACCAAGAGAAATTATTTTTAAAGAAAGAAGTGACAATATAGTTAAGGGTAAGAAAAGAGATTTTACATTGAGAAGGAGAAGTTAGAGTTGCCTCCCCCTCTCAAAAAGAAAAGAGGATTTTTACTTCCTCTTTTTCATTAAGGAGAAGTAAAAGAAAGGAGAAGGAAAAGTACATTTTCCCCTCCTCCTCTCATGATGAATAAAAGGGGAATTTAAGAAGAAAACTCATTTTCTTCTCTTCCTCCTCCCTCCTCTTCCTCACCGTGACCAAGGATCTTCCCCTACCTCTCCTTGCCGAAACCCAAAAACAAAGAAGACCCCTCTCTAGGAAGGCTCCACAAGCAAGATCCCTTTTCCTTAAGCGAATAAGGATGTAATTATTCCCTCACCTGTGGTACAAGTTGCTTACGGTATTTCACGAAAGATTTGAACTCTTAGAATTAGAAATAAAAAGAAGAGAAGAAACCATGCTTATGAACTTTAGTAGGTTATGATATGAATTTAGTTGGAAAGGAAATTATGTATGTGATGTTAAGCTTGATCTTTTTATTAAGATGTTTATTAACCTTCTCTCTTTTTTTTATAAGTTTCGGCCATGATAAAAATATAGGGTTCATGAGGCTTAAAACCTAATCTAACTTGCTCATAGATTGATTTATGATGTGTTATGAAATTTGCTAGAGATTCATGTTCATATGTTATCTAGAATTTATGTTCTTGCTTGAAGAAAGTTTCGGCCATGATAAAAATATAGGGTTCATGAGGCTTAAAACCTAATCTAATTTGCTCATAAATTTATTTATGATCTGTTATGAAATTTGCTAAAGATTCATGTTCATATGTTATCTAGAATTTAAGTTCTTGCTTGAAGAAAGTTTCGGCCATGATAAATATATAGGGTTCATGAGGCTTAAAACCTAATCTAACTTGCTCATAGATCTATTTATGATGTATTATGAAATTTGTTAGAGATTCATGTTCATATGTTGTTTAGAAGCTATGTTTTTGCTTGAGGAAGTTTCGACTATGATGGAAATATTAGGGTTCATGAAACTCAAAAGCTAATTTAGTATGATCATAGACCTCCATGTGATATGTTATGAAATTTACTAAGAAGATTTATGTTTACATGTTGTTCATAAGTTCATGTCTTAGTTGTGAAGTTTCGGCCATGATAGTGATTTAGAGTTTCATAAAGCTCTAAACCTAATTTAGCATGTTCATAGGCTTCCTTGTGATATGTTATCAAATTGGCTAAGTATTCATGTTAAAAGATTTATTAGAAGTCTACTTCTTGTTGCATGATGTTTCGGCTATGATAATTTTTAGGGTTCATGGAGCTCAAAACCTAAGTTAGTATGCTCATAGGTTTCTTGATGATATGTTATAAAATGGGATAGAAACTTGTACTTATATGTTGCTTAGAAGTTCATTTCCTACATGATGGAGTTTCGGCCATGATGAATCCTTAGGGTTCATGAAGCTCCAAACCTAATTTAGTGTACTTGTAGACTTCTTTATGATATATGATGGAATTAGCTAGGTGTTCATGTTACATGTTGTTTAGAAGTGTATATTCTTGGCTTATGAAGTTTCGGCCATGATAAGAATTTAGGGTTTCATAAAGCTCAAAACCCAATCTAGCATGCTCATAGACTTCCTTATGATATGTTAGCAATTTGGCTAAGTTATTATGTTCATGTGTTGCTTAGAAGTTTACTTGTTATATGATGTTTCGGCTATGATAAGGTGTTAGGGTTCATGAAACTAAAAACCTAATTTAGTATGTTCATAGACTTCTTATGATATGTTATGAGATTTGCTAAGTATTCATGTTGTATGTGGCTTAGGAGTATTCTTGGTTATGAACTTTCGGCCATGACTATAACTTAGAATTCAAGAAAGTTTTAAACTTAAACTTAGCAAGCCATGAATTTGTTTATGATATGTTTTATGTTTAAGTGTGCATGCTTTATGATAAGATCAGTAACATGTTGATTATGTATGTTATGAATTATGCGTGAGATGATCCCTATGATGATTATGTACTCAAGCATGTATAATTTCAATATGTTGCATGCTCATCCATGTAAGCTTATGAACCAAGCATGATAATGGTTTTATATGATGGCCATGTGCCAAGAATGCATGCCTTATGATATGATAAGAAAATGGCAAGGAGTTGCTTCCCTTAAGTTGGGATTAAGAGCACCCTCCATGATTAAGACAAGAGCATGACATTTATGATGATATGATATGACAATTATGATGATATGATATGCATGACATGTACTTTACTTTATATGGCTTGTACCAAGGGTGGGCTCCATAAGCGCCCCTAGACTGACGGACTATGAACGGGTCTAGTAAAAAGGGATGGGCTCCTTAGTACGCCCCTAGACCGACGGACTATGAACGAGTCTAGATCTCTAGTAGGTTCGGGGTTAGCTACCCTGTCCTAGGGATTGCGCGCATTTATGTATGTATGTGGTACAAGCCGGGCCCTCATGATGATGATATTACGTTTATGTATTAAAAGATATGTATCAAGACATTTTGCACTCAACATGGCATATGTTTTAAAAATACATTTTGCATAATGCACCCATGCTTATATGATATGTTCCTTTCTATGTTTCATGATATGTTATGTTCTCATGATTTACCTCATATGATTACTTGTTTATGATATGTTAGGAACATGATTCATAAGAATATGTTATGATAAGAAATTATGCTCACCTATTGATGATTATGATTTTTCATTGATGATATGCTTGTATGATTATGCTTGAGATACGAATTTTGTGAGTAGGAAAGAATCTTACTGAGCTCGTGCGCTCATAGCTTACTTCCTTGTACCACAGATAAAGGCAAGGGATGGATGACCTAAGGGAGCTGCAGGAGAGACAAGGAGGTGTGTGTGGCAGTGGCTCGGCTAAGACAAATAAGACCTGCTATAATGTTTTGTTATGTTTGACATGAACCATTGTAATTATGTTACATTTCCATTATAACTCTATGACATTTCCGCTGCTTTATGTTATAAGAAAGAATTTTTGAATATGTATGTATCCTGGAATAGTTAAGTAAGTAAGTAGCCCCGTCCCTTTGAATAGCAGGTAGGGCGGGCGTTGAAGTTTTATCCCCGTAAACTCGTCCATACGATCTCCGAAAATTCCAAAAAAAATTCTAAAAATTCTGAAAAATTCCCTTATCATTATTTGACATTTTTCAATATTTTACATTCTCCCCCACTAATAAAAATTTGGTTCCCCAAATTTCATTATCTACCATCAGCAAATACTAACAACAGGTAAATAGTATAAATGCTGAACGGTAAATTAAATCACATACCTCAACTGAAAAGATGGGGGTATCGAACTCGGATAGTATCCTCAAGCTCCTAGGTAGCCTCCTCGTCTGAATGATGCTTCCATCTGACTTTAACCAGCCAGATAGTCTTGTTCCGCAATTAATGCTTTTTCCGGTCCAGAATTCGTACCAGAACCTCCTCATAATGACGTCAGGTTGAACGGGAACTATGATATCTGTCAGCACTTGTGTCGGGTCGGGTATGCATCTCCTCAACATAGATACGTGGAATGCATCGTGGACGCCTGCCAAGGACGGTGGTAGTGCCAGCCGATAAGCTACTGCTCCAATCCTCTCTAGGATCAAGAAAAGGCCAATGTACCACGGAGCTAGCTTACCTTTGAGGCCAAATCTCTTCACCCCTTTCGTGGGTGAAACTCGCAGAAATACATGGTCACCTGTAGAGAACTCCAGGGGTATGCGTCTCCAATCAGTATAACTCTTCTGGCGGTCCTGCGCCTCTGATATCCTCCGTCTGATAGTATGGACCAACTCTGCCTCATGCTGAGCTCTATTAGGTCCCAACAACTGGGCCTCCCCAACCTCATCCCAGAGGGTGGGTGCCCGACAAGGCCTACCATACAACGCTTCAGACGGTGCCATCTGGATAGTCGAATGAAAGTTGTTATTCCAACTGCCTCCAAAATCCAATACACAAGATCTCAGCAAGTCCTCTAGAGTCTGAATGGTCCTCTCTGACTGTCCATCTGTCTGCGGATGGAAATCTGTACTAAATAGGAGCTGAGTGCCCAAGGCCTGTTGCAGACTCTGTCAGAATCAAGACGTGAACCGAGGGTCTCTATCCAAAATGATAGTCAAAGGGACACCATATAATATGATGATCTCTCAGCAATACAGATCTACCAATCGATCCAGAGAATCAATCTTCCGGATCGCTAAGAAATGCGCCAATTTGGTTAATCGATCAACGATTACCCAAATCACGTCATGGCCTCGTCGTGTCCTCGTTAAACCCACCACAAAGTCCATGGAAATGTGTTCCCATTTCCACTCGGGAATAGGAATCAGCTGAAGTAAGCCGGCAGGTCTCTGGTGCTCGGCCTTCACTTGCTGACAGACAAGACATCTAGCTACAAATTCCACGATGTCTTTCTTTATACCGTTCCACTAGTAGGAACGCCTCAAATCTCGATACATGAGGGTCCCACCAGGATGGATCATAAATCGAGAGCGAAACCTCTTGAAGTAGATCATGTAAGACCGGGTGAGACTGAGATACGCATAATCTGCCTCAGAAGTGTATAATACCCTCCTCATCTCGTATGAACTCGATCTGCTGCCCGGAAGCTATCTGGCTGCCAATAAACAACAAATACTGATCACCTGTAACGACCACCCTTCTTACTACTACACTCTAAAGATGACCGTTACTTAACTACTAACTCTACTTAACCGGTTTGATTAAAAATCACATGGAAACCCTACCGAAAAATTTCGGCAGAGTCTCCCCTGTACCGGTGACCATATTCAACAATACATGCAATATATACTCAGCCACAAGCGGTTGGAACACATATCAATCAACCACGCAGTATAATAAATCCAAAATAAAGAAAACGATACCACAACTCATCACACCATAAATAATGAAAGTGACTAATTACATATGCGGAAATAAATTCAACTACAATCCCAAATTTAATATAACATTAGAAGAAAACTAAAAGCAGAGTCTTGACATTTTTTTTTTGCCAGCTAATTCTGGATCTCTCCACAGTCCAGACATCACACACCTTCATCACCACCACCATCCTGTCGCCTCCCTTTCATACCTTAGCTTTTCCTTTATCTGCAGTAGAAGGAAAGAAAACAAAACTATAAGCGAAAACGCTTAGTAAGTACTAATCTATCTCACAAAAACATCGAAGTGCATAAAAGTAATGCAATAATACTGAAACTGTAATGCTAAAGCAAAGCTGCATGTACCCATGGTATACAGAAATAAAACTGAATACTAAACATGCTCACTAACTGACAGGAAAGTAATGAAACAACTACTGTAAGCTTAGAATTAAAGAACTAAACTTTTATTGATTCTAAGCATAAACTTGTTTCATTTTCTTATATCCTTATACTAGAAATTAATCTTTTAATTTCTCTTTCACTTTCTTCTTCTTGTTCTTCTTTTCTTTTCTTTTCTTCTTTGCTTCTTCTTTGGGCCCAGGCTTAGTACCATCTTTATTTTGCGCGCTCTCTAATAGTGACTGAGGTAGCGAACCTCTTGTCCTATGAGGTAAAGACCTTGGTCTTACCAGGGCCAAGACCTTGGAATTGGTCACCTGGATTTGTTTAACGACAACCTTGGAAGTCGGGTACTAGCCTCTTACTTTAGTTTACTTGTTATCTCTTTTTAACTAGACCTTGGTCTTTTTATTTTTACTCAGTTTTCTCATAATCCTTTATTAGAGTTTATTGGAATCCTTTAGATATACCTAACAAGTGTAGGATTACAAATAACTAAGCATGCTATATAAAAACAATACAAGGGAAACAAATCTAAACTCTCTCTAAGCATGTTATAAAACAAAGCAACATAAAAGCAAATCTAAACTTTCTAAACATGCTGTAAAACAAAGGAAAAGAAAGCACATCTGAACTTACTAATCATGCTATAGAATAGAGCAAAAGAGAGCTAGTTTGAACTTTTAAAACATGCTGTGATAAGAACAAAGAAAGCTAATCTAATCATACTAATCATGCTATAAAATAGAGCAAAGAAAGTAACTTTAAACTTACTAATCATTCAAGCTCACTTGTTTGCAAGGAAATAAAACTGCAAAGCTAAAGGAGAAAGCCGGTTGTCCATGCTTAATACTTTTTTTTCAAAAGAACTAAACTGAATCACTGACCTAAAATTAATCATACTCATTTATTTACCAAAGGGACCACCTCTGACACACTAACTACAAGGTTGTTCTTGCTTGTGGATTTAGTCTTCATACTTCTACAACCACCTACAACGTACGGGCAATGCACAGATGCCACAACACTAGGCTGAAATGCAAGGGAAAGAAACTTGCCGTTCATGCTTGCTGGATAATAAGGGTTTCACCCAAAAATTGAAATGAAAGGGAAAAACTGTTCGGCCATGCTAAAGCAGCAACTAAAGGTTTACTACATGCTCAAGGAAAATAATTTAGGAATCTGTTCGTGCCCTTAATTAACACTAAATCTAAACAGTATGGGAATTTACTGCACATACTAAAGGAAACTAGAATCTTAATGGATAATAAAATTTTGAAATGTTTCATTTGTTGTGATAAACCTTTGACTACTACAATGCCACGTCAAAGCCTAATCTGGAATACACCAAGGCTGTTCAACCAATTAAAGCTTGCTGGAAGATCCAACTAAATACAAACTAAGGCTGTCCATAACTGTAAATTTAACCACATCATACATCTAAACTGTCAATTTATCATAAGTAAGCAATGTATCCTTTTTACAACTTCAAACTATGCATCAACATTGAAATTATCCTAAGGAAACAATGAACCACAACTACTCATTACATGGATTTCTCCATTTTCTTCAATTCTGTCCAAAAACTATAAAACTCCATATAAACTGATCATGCCTATTAAGATCCCAAACATTTCTAAATCTGATGTACTAATCATAAGGGTGAAAGGATTCAAACTACATGCTCAAGCTATACAAATCATCGGATTGCACAGCAACTCCAGGAAAATTACTCGTGCTCACAACAGCAAAGTAAAGAGAAATTGCTCATGCTTGCAAACAACAAGGAAAAATTATCCACCAAAGGAAAATTATACCGCAAGGGAAATGTAACCCCCCACCCCTCCTGCTAAGGCGACGGGGATTACTTGACGACACTTGCATACTTAACACAGCGGAAGTCTTACTTAGAGAATTTAAAAACCTTTTTCTTACTTAAAAATCACAATAGACATAAAAGGTCCACATAGCATACTTATCATAAATTTTGGGTCTTAATACCAAACACATACTTAAAGTCATGGAGTCATAAAGTAAAAACATCAACATGGCAAATTTCTTATTAAATGAAAGCAGGTCATTTCTTTTAGCCAGTCCACTACCGCACACATCCTTCAAGCCCTCCTGCTGCTCCCCTAGTACATCCATTCCTTGCCTTTATCTATGGTACAAGAAAGTAAGCTATGAGCACTCATGGCTCAGTAAGTTCCTTTCCTACTCACAAAAACCGTCAAGCATATCAAAATCACAAGTCATAAGACATAAAGACAAATGTATCATGTTAAGTGCATATCATGGCATATCATAACATAAAGTATCATGGCATAATCATAAAGTATAAGCATGGTAAATTCCTAAACATATATCATGCAACATATGAAACATGTCTTTTGAAAACTTATACAATACATACTTAAACATAATCTCAACATGATTAGGGCCCCGGCTTGTACTACATACATAAATGCGCGTGTCCTATGTAGGTCCAAGGTAGCAAGTCTTGAACCCTACAAGTCATACATACTAGGCCCGTTTCTTAGTCCATCGACATAGGGGCAATCAGGAGCCCATCCCTAACGAGGCCCGTTTCTTAGTCCATCGACCCCGGGGCGCTTATGGAGCCCACCCTTGGTACAAGCCATACATAAAGTAAAGTAGCATGACTTAACTTACATATCATAGTTCTTATCATTTCATGTATATCATATTGCATAACGAACGTGTCATTTTATCATGTCATAAGGTAAGCATGTTTGTGCACATAGTACATACATGGGTCATAAGCATACATGGAAGAACATAACACGTATCCTAAAAAAGACATAACCATTCATGGAAAAATATCATCTCTTCATAGCATGTGAGGTATATCTAGTCACTAAACCCATATGGCCGAAAGTCATGAAAGGACCACATGATCTCTAGACAACATGCAAACATAAAAATTTTCATGATATCTTCACATACTAACATAAGAAAGATCATAAGCATGTTAACCTAAATTTTTAAGCCCTCCAAGGTTTCCAATTATTTCATGGCCGAAACCTTTCATGAAGAGGAATCAAGTTCTAAGCAACATGTAAACATGTAAACCCTATACTCATATCATATTATATTTCATAGGGAACTACTTAAGCACATTTAGTTTGGGTTCTAAGTTCCCTAAGCTCCTAATCATATCATGGCCGAACCCTAGCTTATCTCATCCTAGGTTACAAGTAGCATAGAGGTGTTGAACCTTAAGCCAACATGTTAAACATTTTCATGAGGAACCACATAAGCATGTTTGTTTAAAATTTCAAACTTCCTAGACCCCTTAATTCAAGGTGGCCGAACCCAACAATCATGGACTTAGGTTTTTTTTTTTTGTGGCATAAGAGTATGAAACCACAACTACATTCCATAGCATACATCACAAGAACATCATAAGCATATATAAGTTGGGTTCTAATTTCTCTAAGCCCTTAAACTTGTAGTGGCCGAAACATGTAAATCATGGAACTAGATTTTTAATGACATGAGAGCATGGGAACCACAACTACATTTCATAGCATATATCTCAAGGACATCATAAGCATGTATAAGTTGGATTCAAATTTCTCTAGACCCCTTTAAACTTGTAGTGGCCGAAACTTAACAAGCATGAAACTATGTTTCTGGTGGCTCAAGAGCATGGAAACCCTACACAATTTTCATGGCTTCATAACAAGGAACAACATGAGTAAACTTAGTTAAAAAAAACTACACATACTAGCTTTAAAACCTAATGTGGCCGAAAGTTACATGTATTCAAAATTCTATATAACAAGCAACCATAAAACATCAACTAGTTTCATATTATATTATCAAGAAGGTCATGAGCCTCTTTGCCTTGGTTTCAACTTTCCTAGACTTCAACTCTCATCATGATCGAACCCTCATAAGCATGAAATAAGTTCATAACTAACATACAATCATGGCATAACATTTTAGCTTCATGAGCCTCTTAGGAAAAATCTTAGCATGCTTGGTCTTAGGTTTAAAACTCTCCTAGGCCTTTACTCCTTACTTGGCCGAATATTCATGAGCATGTAAATGGAGTTTCAAACAACATACAAGTAAGAGAAAAGTTAACAACCTCATTATCATAGGGTACATAACTAAAAGAATAAAGAAACATGCTTAGTTTGAGTTTTGAACTTACCTAGTCTTCTTGTTCATGCTTGGCCGAAACATGTAAATCATGAAACTAATTTTTCATTAATTATTCTAGCATGGAAACCATAGATTAACTTCTTACATAAAATACATGTCACAAGAAAAATAGAAAGCATATCTAATCACAACTTTCTTAAAATCTTCTTCTTGTTTTTGACCGAATTTTCTTAAACAAAATCTTAAGTTTTTTAAGCGATCTATCTCCATGGAAAAACCATACAAACCATTGTACCACAGGTGAGGGGAAGCTTACCTAATGTTCACTTGTTAATCCTTAAGAAATGGTACCCTTGGTGAAGAGGAAGTAGGGAGCTTCTTCTTCTAGCACTCCTTTCGAATTTCTCTTGCTTGGAAGGGTACACCTTGAAGACTCCTTCTTGTAGTTTAGTTTTCTCTTAGGGAGAAACCTAAACTTGGCTTGTGGAGATGAGGGAGGAGGCTTAGAGTCTCGGCAAGGGTGAGGGAGAATGAAAAAAAATGAAAACCTTTAGTTCCTTTCCTTTTTATGCTAAGTAGGTGGAAGTTACCAAAATGAACTTTGCTTCCCTTCCTCCTTAACTCATGCATGTATTTTCTTAATGAGAATATGTCCTCATTCCCTTCCCTAAATCCTTCTCTTTATTATCCTCTTAAACCCCACAAAAATAGAGAAGGAAAGGGAGAAGGACAACTTGCCTTTTGCTACTCTTTTTCCTTAACCAAGAGGTAAACAAGAGAAAGAAGCCACTTGATTTTCCCTTTGTTCCTTCTCTAAATTTTAGCTTTACATTTAACTACAATTCCCATCATTTCCCATTCACATATTATTCATTATCCTAGTGGTTATCATACATAATTTTATTTCTATCCTTGGTGGGAGGTTCAAGGTTCAAACCTTCACCTCTTCTTTTTATTTCTCTTATTTCTTTTTCTTTGATTCTTCTTCTTTTATGTTCTAAAGCAAATAACACCCATATACTTATATTATAATTTCGTGGGTGTTACAGTACCCCATACCTCATAGAAAGTTCGTACTCGAACTTAAAATAGCTTTGTCAGGTAGTGTCGGACTTCCTGCTGAGTGCATCGGCTACCTTGTTTGCTTTACCAGGGTGATAAAAGATTTCGCAATCATAGTCCTTGACTAGCTCGAGCCATCTATGTTGTCTCATATTTAGGTCTTTCTGCGTGAAGAAATATTTCGGACTCTGGTGGTCTGTATAAATCCTGCACTGAGCCCCATATAGGTAATGCCTCCACGTCTTTAGAGCGAAGACCACCGCTGCTAGCTCTAAATCATGAATGGGGTAGTTCCTTTCATGTTCTTTGAGTTGTCTAGAGGCATAGGCAATGACTTTGCCATCTTGCATGAGTACAGCTCCGAGTCCTAAGAAGGAAGCATCGCTATACATATCAAAGTCCTTGTTGCTTTCCGGAAGAGTAAGAATCGGAGCACTGGTCAGCCTCCGTTTGAGTTCCGTAAAACTTTTCTCGCAGTCATTCGTCCATTCATACTTTTTATTCTTCTTGGTGAGAACGGTCATCGGGGCTGATATCTTGGAGAAGTCCTCTACAAACTTCCTGTAGTAGCCTGTCAGTCCAAGAAAACTTCTGACTTCACTGACATTCTTTGGCCTATTCCAATTCCTTACTGCTTCAATCTTATTCGGATCCACCATTACTCCGTCCTTGGAGATAATATGACCCAATAATGATATTCGATCAAGCCAGAACTCACATTTGGAGAATTTTTCATATAGTCGCTTTTCTCGAAGGATCTGTAATATCGTATTTAGGTGTTCGGCATGCTCTTCTTGGGTTCTCGAATAGATGAGAATATCGTCAATGAAGACAATCACAAATTTATCGAGATACGCTGAAAAGACCCGATTCATCAAATCCATGAAAACAGCCGGAGCATTTGTCACTCCAAAGGGCATAACTACAAACTCATAATGCCCATATCTTGTTCGAAAGGCTGTCTTCGGTATATCCTCTTGTTTCACTTTCACTTGATGATAGCCGGACCTTAAATCAATCTTTGAGAAAACAGTTGCTCCCTTCAATTGGTCAAACAGATCATCGATCCGCGGAAGGGGGTATCTGTTCTTGATTGTCGCGTTGTTCAGTGCTCGGTAATCTATACACATTCGCATAGACCCATCCTTCTTTTTCACAAATAGTACCGGAGCTCCCCATGGAGAGTGACTAGGACGAATAAATCCTTTGTCGAGTAATTCTCGTAGCTGTTCTTGAAGTTCTTTCAACTCCGTTGGTGCCATTCGGTAAGGTGCTTTGGAAATTGGTTTAGTACCCGGGACTAACTCAATCGTAAATTCTATTTCTCTGTCGGGTGCTAATCCCGGTAGTTCATCAGGAAACACTTCCGGATAGTTGCACACCACTCTGACATCTTCTAGTTTCTGTCTTCCAATTTGTCTTGTGTCAACCACTTGCGCTAGAAATCCATTACAACCTTCGTCTACCATACTTCGTGCCTTTACCGCTGATAAGAATCTTTCAGTTTCTTTCCCAGATTCCCCAATATATTCAAACATCGGTTCATCTTCGGGTCGGAATACTACCTTCTTATTACGGCACTCGATTGAGGCGCCGTACTTGCTCAAGAAGTCCATGCCCAGTATAATGTCAAAATCCCGCATATCAAGTACTATCAGATTGTAGTAGAGTTCTCTGTCTGCGATTCGGATAGGTACGACGCGCAACATTTGCTTCGACGGCATAACTTCCCCGGATGGTAGGGTTGTTAAGAATGTACCATTTAGGGTTTGAGGTGGTATGTCCAATTTCTTTGTAAATGGGGTTGAGACGTACGAGTGTGTCGCCCCAGTATCAAATAATACTAAAGCATGCTGATTAAAAATAGGCAGCTGACCTGTAACGACGGTAGAGGCGTTTGCCGCATCTTCACTAGTGATCACAAAAACCCTGGCATTCGTGATCGCTGGCGGGGCTTCCAACCTCCCTTGGCTGATCGAAGTCCCTTCTATAGCCGTTTGCATCTGGTGTAGCTGTGAAGGAGCACCCCTGTTCTGGTTGTTCTGCTGGAATGGTGCCTGCATTTGAGTAGGACAGTCTCTGGCCAAATGTCCCTCCTGTCCACAATTATAGCATTTTCGTGTACCTTTGTGACACAATCCGGAATGCATCTTCCCACAAATAGAACACTGGGGGTATCTCGGTTGCTTATTTACTGACCCACTTTTTGCATTGTCCCACTGCTTTCTTTTTTCGGTAGACGTTCCTTTCCAGCCTGTTTTGGTACTCTGAGGTTTCTGTCCCTCGGCTCTTGTCTGACCTTTATTCTCCTTCATCGCTTTCTGATAATGCTCCGTAATCAGTGCACTGCTGACTAATTCCTCTGTAGTCTGTGGCCTATTAACTCCGCCGGCCACGTTCAGTGCTATCTCGGGTCGAAGCATCTTCAGCATCAGTCTGACCCTTTCTCTCTCTGTACGCACTAATTCAGGACAAAGGCGTTCTAGTCGGTTGAAGCGCTTTACTGCTTCGTTCACTGATAAATCACCTTGCCGGAACTCGGTAAACTCGTCGTAATGCCGGTTCGTCACTTGCGTATAAAAGAATTCTTCGAAGAACTCTGTCTTGAAGTCCGTCCAATTCATCAGATTAATTTGCCTCTTCGCTTTAACTCTTTCCCACAACATTCTCGCATCTCCGGAGAAGCAGAAGGATACACATTTGATCTTCTCTGATTCAGGCCAGTCCAAAAGTTCCACTATGCTTTCTACGGTCTTGAACCAGGCCTGGGCATCCCACGGCTCGCAAGTACCCGAGAAGTTCTCCGGTTTAAGTCTCAACCACTGAATCAAATAGGTCTCCTGTCGAACCACTGGGGCAGGGGCTACCGGTGGTACTGGTGCAACTAATGGCACAATGGGCACCGTATTCTGAACTACTGGTGGGGTAGTAGGGGTTCCTTGTTGACCCATCAAAGTCGTGATCATCTGTTGTTGTTCCGTGATCTGGCATTGAAGGTCGGTGACTACCTGAGTCAGATCTGGTGGAGTTACTGTCTCCTCTGCTCGGGTAGTACGTCTCCTAGCCATGCTTATCTTCATTAAGCAACAAAAAATTATCGTTATCCCTATTCGTCGTCATAAGGCTATTATTATTCCTATCCTACCATCATGCATGTCTATCCTAATCCAAGGTATAACTAAATATGCAGAATATTAGAGTATTGACAAAAGTTAAATTAAACTAAATCAGAGAACATGCATAATATTAAAGCATCAAAAATTAGATTAAATCAAGAATAAGTAAACATGCATAATATTAAAGCATCAAACATTAAATTAACTAAAACAAAGAATAAGTAAACATGCATAATATTAAAGCATCAAAAATTAGATTAAATCAAGAATAAGTAAACATGCATAATATTAAAGCATCAAACATTAAATTATCTAAAACAAAGAATAAGTAAACATGCAAAATATTAAAGCATCAAAACATAAATTAACATTAAACATATAAAATCTTACTTGGAGCGGCAGGATAGAGGCTTGACATGTGTGTAGTGGAAAGGCTAACCTGGCTCTGATACCAAGCTGTATCGCCCCGCCCCTCCTGCTAAGGCGACGGGGGTTACTTGACGACACTTGCATACTTAACACAGCGGAAGTCTTACTTAGAGAATTTAAAAACCTTTTTCTTACTTAAAAATCACAATAGACATAAAAGGTCCACATAGCATACTTATCATAAATTTTGGGTCTTAATACCAAACACATACTTAAAGTCATGGAGTCATAAAGTAAAAACATCAACATGGAAAATTTCTTATTAAATGAAAGCAGGTCATTTCTTTTAGCCAGTCCACTACCGCACACATCCTTCAAGCCCTCCTGTTGCTCCCCTAGTACATCCATTCCTTGCCTTTATCTGTGGTACAAGAAAGTAAGCTATGAGCACTCATGGCTCAGTAAGTTCCTTTCCTACTCACAAAAACCGTCAAGCATTACAAAATCACAAGTCATAAGACATAAAGACAAATGTATCATGTTAAGAGCATATCATGGCATATCATAACATAACATAAAGTATCATGGCATAATCATAAAGTATAAGCATGGTAAATTCCTAAACATATATCATGCAACATATGCAACATGTCTTTTGAAAACTTATACAATACATACTTAAACATAATCTCAACATGATTAGGGCCCCGGCTTGTACCACATACATAAATGCGCGCATCCTATGTAGGTCCAAGTTAGCAAGTCTTGAACCCTACAAGGCATACATACTAGGCCCGTTTCTTAGTCCATCGACCTAGGGGCACTTAGGAGCCCATCCCTAACGAGGCCCGTTTCTTAGTCCATCGACCCCGGGGCGCTTATGGAGCCCACCCTTGGTACAAGCCATATATAAAGTAAAGTAGCATGACTTAACTTACATATCATAGTTCTTATCATTTCATGCATATCATATTTCTTAACATATCATAAAACATGCATATTTGGGCACACAGCACATGCATGAATCATAACATACATCATGAACATATCACTTATCTTAAAGCATGCATATTTGGGCACACAGCACATGCATGAATCATAGGCTTGCATAACGAACGTATCATTTTATCATGTCATAAGGTAAGCATGTTTGAGCACATAGTACATACATGGGTCATAAGCATACATGGAAGAACATAACACGTATCCTAAAAAAGACATAACCATTCATGGAAAAATATCATCTCTTCATAGCATGTGTGGTATATCTAGTCACTAAACCCATATGGCCGAAAGTCATGAAA
The DNA here is from genome assembly GCF_018446385.1 of Zingiber officinale. NCBI lineage: Eukaryota > Viridiplantae > Streptophyta > Magnoliopsida > Zingiberales > Zingiberaceae > Zingiber > Zingiber officinale. The sequence continues at coordinate 47,065,344 of NC_056006.1, forward strand.
GGACCCCATGATCTCTAGACAACATGCAAACATAAAAATTTTCATGATATCTTCACATACTAACATAAGAAAGATCATAAGCATGTTAACCTAAATTTTTAAGCCCTCCTAGGTTTCCAATTATTTCATGGCCGAAACCTTTCATGAAGAGGAATCAAGTTCTAAGCAACATGTAAACATGTAAACCCTATACTCATATCATATTATATTTCATAGGGAACTACTTAAGCACATTTAGTTTGGGTTCTAAGTTCCCTAAGCTCCTAATCATATCATGGCCGAACCCTAGCTTATCTCATCCTAGGTTACAAGTAGCATAGAGGTGTTGAACCTTAAGCCAACATGTTATACATTTTCATGAGGAACCACATAAGCATGTTTGTTTAAAATTTCAAACTTCCTAGACCCCTTAATTCAAGGTGGTCGAACCTAACAATCATGGAATTAGTTTTTTTTTTTTGTGGCATAAGAGTATGAAACCACAACTACATTCCATAGCATACATCACAAGAACATCATAAGCATATATAAGTTGGGTTCTAATTTCTCTAAGCCCTTAAACTTGTAGTGGCCGAAACCTGTAAATCATGGAACTAGATTTTTAGTGACATGAGAGCATGGGAACCACAACTACATTTCATAGCATATATCTCAAGGACATCATAAGCATGTATAAGTTGGATTCAAATTTCTCTAGACCCCTTTAAACTTGTAGTGGTGGAAACTTAACAAGCATGAAACTATGTTTCTAGTGGCTCAAGAGCATGGAAACCCTACACAATTTTCATGGCTTCATAACAAGGAACAACATGAGTAAACTTAGTTAAAAAAAACTACACATACTAGCTTTAAAACCTAATGTGGCCGAAAGTTACATGTATTCAAAATTCTATATAACAAGCAACCATAAAACATCAACTAGTTTCATATTATATTATCAAGAAGGTCATGAGCCTCTTAGCCTTGGTTTCAACTTTCCTAGACTTCAACTCTCATCATGGCCGAACCCTCATAAGCATGAAATAAGATTCATAACTAACATACAATCATGGCATAACATTTTAGCTTCATGTCTTGTCTTAGGAAAAATCTTAGCATGCTTGGTCTTAGGTTTAAAACTCTCCTAGGCCTTTACTCCTTACTTGGCCGAATATTCATGAGCATGTAAATGGAGTTTCAAACAACATACAAGTAAGAGAAAAGTTAACAACCTCATTATCATAGGGTACATAACTAAAAGAATAAGGAAACATGCTTAGTTTGAGTTTTGAACTTACCTAGTCTTCTTGTTCATGCTTGGCCGAAACATGTAAATCATGAAACTAATTTTTCATTAATTATTCTAGCATGGAAACCATAGATTAACTTCTTACATAAAATACATGTCACAAGAAAAATAGAAAGCATATCTAATCACAACTTTCTTAAACTCTTCTTCTTGTTTTTGACCGAATTTTCTTAAAGAAAATCTTAAGTTTTTTTAAGCGATCTATCTCCATGGAAAAACCATACAAACCATTGTACCACAGGTGGGGGAAGCTTACCTAATGTTCACTTGTTAATCCTTAAGAAATGGTACCCTTGGTGAAGAGGAAGTAGGGAGCTTCTTCTTCTAGCACTCCTTTCGAATTTCTCTTGCTTGGAAGGGTACACCTTGAAGACTCCTTCTTGTAGTTTAGTTTTCTCTTAGGGAGAAACCTAAACTTGGCTTGTGGAGATGAGGGAGGAGGCTTAGAGTCTCGGCAAGGGTGAGGGAGAAGGAAAAAAAATGAAAACCTTTAGTTCCTTTCCTTTTTATGCTAAGTAGGTGGAAGTTACCAAAATGAACTTTGCTTCCCTTCCTCCTTAACTCATGCATGTATTTTATTAATGAGAATATGTCCTCATTCCCTTCCCTAAATCCTTCTCTTTATTATCCTCTTAAACCCCACGAAAATAGAGAAGGAAAGGGAGAAGGATAACTTGTCTTTTGCTACTCTTTTTCCATAACCAAGAGGTAAACAAGAGAAAGAAGCCACTTGATTTTCCCTTTGTTCCTTCACTAAATTTTAGCTTTACATTTAACTACAATTCCCATCATTTCCCATTCACATATTATTCATTATCCTAGTGGTTATCATACATAATTTTATTTCTATCCTTGGTGGGAGGTTCAAGGTTCAAACCTTCACCTCTTCTTTTTATTTCTCTTATTTCTTTTTCTTTGATTCTTCTTCTTTTATGTTCTAAAGCAAATAACACTCATATACTTATCTTATAATTTTGTGGGTGTTACAGGAAAGGTCTAAACAACATGCTAGAATAAAAACCAAGCTTGCTAGTTTTAAAAACTTCTCATACTCACGGCAGGAAAGCATCTAAATCCACCATCTTCTCGGCACATCCCACAAACAACAGAAACACCAAATCAACTCGAAGCTACCCTTCTTCCTCTAGAAATCCCGATTCTATATAGCCTTCCAAAAACAAAGGAAGGTTTCAAAAACTCTTAGTAAACTCGAATTTCTATACAGCATGTTCCAAAGCAACGAGACAAGAATCCGAAACCTCAATTCATGGCAGCAAACCTCACAAGCAACAAACTTCACAGAAAATTCGAAAACAAAAGGAATAGGTATCCGAAACTATCCTACTGCAGGTGAGTAGCAACTTACCGCCGGTTCTTGGACTTACAACTGAAGGAGAGAAAGGTTTAGGGTTTCAAAGCTTGGAAACTTGCGGCTTCTTCTTGTGCCCGCGCTGACCTTGCCGAGAGGGGTTCGGCTTGGTGAGGGATCCGGGGAGGAGAGTGCTCTCCGGCCGCCGGAGTGAAGCCTAGCGCCGTCACCTTAGTTTATTTTCTGCCCGCACAGCTGCCGCATGCGAAGGGGAGGGGAAAGAAAAAGGTTCGGCCGCAGAGGAGGAAAACCTAGGTTTTCTTTTAAAACCCCGGATTTATTATTAACTACTCCTTAAATATGTTTCTCTTCCTATTAGGTTAACAAAACGAGCATAGCTCGGCTGGTTGGGCCGGTTTTGTTTGGGTTAGTCCGACCCGAGGTCGTGGGTTCGAACCTCGTCTTCAACAGTTTTTGTCAAAATTTCTTTTTTTTTTTGTAGCCATACTAAACGACCTCCAAAAATTGCGTAAAAATACTCTAAAAATTTCTAAAAATCTCTAAAATATTTTAAAAGCATTTCCAAATATTTTTATGGACATTTGGAACTCGAAATAGGGAAAATCGGGTCATTACATCACCGGCCTGGGCCTCGCGGATCCTCGTCCTGATCGATAACTGAGCAACCATGGTAACCAGAATACCCTGCTTTGTCTGTCCCTGCTCCTGAAGGCCCAACTCAGAGAAACCCTGAATCAAGTCTATGACTAAAATTCGGTGGCAAGCCAAAGTCCCTCTGGACTTCCTGCTGAGTACATCGACAACCATATTAGCTTTCCACGGGTGGTAGCTAATGGTACAATCATAATCCTTCAGGAACTCCATCCATCTCCTCTGTCGGAGATTAAGTTTCTTCTGGGTGAAAATATATTTGAGACTCTTATGATATGTAAGAATCTCAAAGGTAATGCCATACAGATGATGTCACCAAATCTTCAAAGCAAAGATGATGGCGGCTAGCTCCAGATCATGTACTGGTTAGTTCTTCTCATGCTCCTTCAACTGTCGAGAAGCATAGGAGACTACCCTACCGTGTTACATCAGAACAGCGCCCAAACCTCAGCTTCAGTTCCTGAAAGCTGGTCTCACAGGCTTCTGACCAAGTGAACTTCCTGCCTCTCCTGGTCAAGCGTGTTAGTGGCATAGCTAACGGGAGAAACCATCGACGAAACGTCTGTAATATCCTACCAGTCCCAAGAAACTGTCAATCTCCTGCACTGATTTCGGCTACTCCCAACTGGTGACAGCCTCAATGATCTAAGGGTCTACTTAAATACCTCAGCTAGAGACCACATGACCCAAAAAACCGACTGAAGATAGCCAAAAGGCACACTTGCTGAACTTCGTGTATAGCTTATGTCGTCGAAGAGTCTCCAAGACTATGCGAAGATGTTGTGCATGTTCCTCCTCGGAACGTGAGTAGATCAATATGTCGTCGATGAAAATGACAACGAACTGATCTAGATACTCCGTAAAGATGCGGTTCATCAAAACCATAAATATCGCTGGAACATCGGTAAGCCCAAATGGCATTACCCAAAAACTCATAATGTCTGTACAACAAACATTCTCAACCAGAGATCCCCGATAACAAGTCTGAAATCTGATCACTAACTACAAATCACCAAAGATAGATCATATAACGTAAGAGCAACGCTCCGTCACAAGAAATACTACATATGTCGGAGCAACGCTCTACCACCAACAAGGCAACCTATATAGGAGCAACGCTCCAACACAACAATCCAAAATATGTGGGAGCAACGCTCCACCACACACAATCCAAAATATGTGGGAGCAACACTCCACCACAAACAATCCATAACATGTGGGAGCAACGCTCCACCACAACCATCTAAAATATGTGGGAGCAACACTCCACCACAAGCAATCCATAATATGTGGGAGCAACACTCCACCACAAGCAATCCAAAATATATGGGAGCAACGTTCCACCACAACAATCTAAAATAGGTGGGAGCAATGCTCCACCACAACAATCCATAATATGTGGGAGCAACGCTCCACCACAAACAATCTAAAATAGGTGGAAGCAATGCTCCGCCACAACAATCCATAATATGTGACCAAGACATCTTACTATTCAACTAGACACTGCACGAGATCACTCTACCACATATCACTGTGGCAGCCAAGGGTATAATAACCTAGTAATCAAATCAAATCCACCGTCAACTCTATCAAGATCCTAGTTGGTCACCCACCAATAGGAGAATTAGTTAACAGGGTAATACAACAAATGACATAATGTAGACACTCCATATCCTACATTCAACATTGGTAGAATCATCATGATGCCACCAACAATACACCTGGCACAAGTGCACACACAACATAGGTATGATCGACATAATCCTCCAATTAGTACACACCCAACACAGGTATAAATCAGTGTGATACCTCCAACAATGCATACCGAACACGTGTGCATATATCAATGTAGGTATAATCAACAATACACCTCAAACAACATTCACCTAACATATATACACCCATGCCAAGAGTATAATCAACGTAATACTTCCAACAAATCATAATAGACACTAGTGTACGCACAACACAAATATAATCAACAAGATACCTCCCATAATATACCAAACACATGTACACATAACACAAATTTAATTGACATGATACGTTCAATAATACAATCAGACACGTACACCGAACTACATAGCTATAATCCACAAGGAACCTACAATAACCATATCGGAACATGTATACAAATACTACTTGCAAATGGATAGTCTATCATAGGACTCCTACAACACATAATAATCATATGTGCCTGTTGGGTTTTTCGAGCTGCAAAAACCGCGTTTTCGCGTTGCGAAAACCCCAAAAGCCCCAGCCACCGGATCCATGCAAAGAAAAATAAAATAAAATACGAGTACGAGTTTACAAACGCTAGATCTACACTAGATAAGAGTATTACCCTCGATGCGATGCCCTTCGCTATCCCGCTAGTCCAACGACTTGCCGGATCTCAAGATTGTCAACGTAGACAATCCTCTACACGTATCTACACGAACACGCTAGATGGAGAAGGACAAAACAAAGGTGTGCTAGCACCTAGGGTGTTCGGCCAAGATAGGAGAGGGAGAGCAAGAAGAGAGAGCTCAAGGAGGAACAAGAGTTGATTAGCCTTGAATGAAAAAAAAAGAATTCCCATTCACTATGTGTGGCCGACCACAATTGTAACTCCTTTACAATTAATGTGGCTGGCCACATTAAATGGAAAGGAGGCTTGTAACCTCCATGATGTGGCACACACATGTGCTAGACATGATGATATGGCATATCATCATTGGCCACTCAATGCCAAGTCACAAATGATGTGGCATAAAGTCAATTCAAACTTGATTCTTCATCTTCCTCTCAAGTCAAGTCAAACTTGACTTAATTGTTGGGGTTTTCGGGCCACGAAAACCGATTTTCGCATTGCGGAAACCCCAAAACTCCCTAGCCAATGGATCCGTGCAAAGAAAAAAATTTTCGAGAAACTATGAGTACGAGTTTACCTAGATCTACACTTAGATCTACAAGGGAAAAAGGTTATACCTTTGAAGCGAAGCCCTTCGCAATCCCACAAGTCCAAGGTATGCCGGATCTCAAGATTGTCAACGTAGACAATCCTCTAGAAGTATCCACACGAACAAGATGTGTTCTCTAACACTCAAGGATGGAGAAGAGAACACCACAAGTGTGCCAGCACTTCTTGATGCTCTTGGATAGGATTGGAAGATGAAGAAAGGAAAAGAAGAGAACACACTCCTCTAAAAACTCTATGTGACTTTCACTAACCTTTCTTCTTGGATTAGATTCACTCACCTTTCTTCTTCCTTGCTTGAAACCCACGGCAACACTAGCAAAGGAGGAGGAAGAACTCAAGGAAGAAGATGCAACAATAACGACACTTAATTGCCACAAAATGAAAACCCACATTTCAAAAATGTGGTCGGACACACATGTAACTCCCATTCCATTTAATGTGGCCGGCCACATTAAATGAAAATGGGATTTGTAACCTCCTTGATGACTTGGAGATGATGTGGCAAGGCTAGTCATGCCATGTAGGATGAGTCATCCTTCATGAAGTGGCAATACATCAAGTCAAACTTGATATTTCAACTTCCCATTTGGTCAAGTCAAAATTGACCAATTTTTCTTCCTTGTTGAGTTGAATCCAACCTTTGATTCAAGCCAATTTCAATCTAATGAATCTCAATTCATTAATATAAATTGACTCAATGAATCAAATTTAAATTAGACTCATTCAACAATTGAATATAATTGAGTCTAACTCAATAAGGCTAATTTGAATTAATCCTAATCCAATCTTTGGTGCATCACATGAACCTAATCCAATTGGTTCATCATATGAACCTAATCACCATCCACTTGTTCTTTGTGTGTGACCCAATAGGTTCTTGCAACGTTGGCAATGTTTCTAAACTCCTTTAGAAACATAAGCAATGAGCGGCATCTAGCAATACATCATTGCTACCCAAGTTATAAGAATGTTGAGATCCAACATCACCTTGTGACTCCTCACAATATAGGACAAGTGTCCTTCTATCCTAGACATCTAGATTGATCAATGTGAGGCATAGACTGTGTCATCCTCTAATCAATCTAAATCTTGAACTCCAAGTAGACTCACTCGATCAAATGAGCTCAATATCTCATATTGACTCATTTGGGAATGGTCATGCACTTCGTGGTCTCACTCTATCAAGAATATCGATGCCGCTCCCGTCATATAGGAGGAATAGATCCCATCTACATCATTCACATCCCTCCACATAATTTGTTACATACCCAGTAATCGCCTTTATAGTCCACCCAGTTACGGGTGATGTTTGACGAAACCAAAGTACATAACTCCTTATGTAGGGAACCATGGTGACTTCAGGTCTAAGGACTACTAGTCATACTAATAGCCACATGAGAAAGTATATGACACTCATATAATGATCCATGATACTTTCTCATAGTGGGTCATTTAGTATACATTCTCCAATGAATACCCATGTGTCAACATGATATCTCTATATCCATGACATGTGAGATCAAGTCATCGAGTTAACCTACATGCTAGTCTTATTGCAATAACATTGTCCCTGAATGTTAATACTTGGCTAAGAATGATTAAGAGTAGTGTTCCCTATATCATCTCACTATCGGTTCAACTAACCGATTGATATAGGTAAGAACCTTCTACTCAAGGACATTATTATACTTAGTTTATTTGGCACCAATACAAGTAAGTATAATAACCAAAAACCAAATGCCTTTATTGATATATAAGAATATGATACAACAAGTCCATAATACAATCATCAAATGATTGACTCTAGGGCTCTAGCTAACAATCTCCCACTAGCACTAGTGCCAATCAGTGTAGGCTCTAAGCCCCAATGACCTAGTGTGACCATCATGCTTCCTCTGTGTCAAAGCCTTGGTCAAGGGATCTGCGATGTTAGCCTCTGTGGGTACTATGCAAATCTTCACATCTCTCCTCTCTCGATAATCTCTCGAATGAGATGGAAGCACCGTAGTATGTTTTTGGTCCGCTGGTGTGAGCGAGGTTCCTTCTCCTATGCTATAGCTCCATTGTTGTCACAATATAGCTCAATAGGGTCAGCAATGCTAGGAACCACCCCAAGTTCAGTGACGAACTTGCGAATCCAAACTGCCTCCTTTGCTGCCTCTGATGCAGCAATATACTCGGCCTCTGTCGTTGAATCAGCTATTGTGTCCTGCTTCGAACTCTTCCATCTCACAATACCACCATTTATGCAAAACACGAACCCTGACTGCGATCGATAATCATCCTGGTCGGTCTGGAAGCTAGCATCACTGTAACCCTTTACAGCTAGCTCATCATCGCCTCCATATATCAAGAAATATTCTTTAGTCCTTCTTAAGTACTTAAGAATATTCTTGACCGCTATCCAGTGACTTTCACCTGGATCTGACTGGTATCTGCTCGTCATGCTCAAAGCATACGAGACATCAAGTCGAGTACATATCATGGCGTACATGATAGATCCTATGGCTGAAGCATAAGGGATCTGATCCATGTGGTCTCTCTCCTCTCTAGAAGAGGGACCTTGAGTCGTCGAAAGACTCACGCCATGTGACATCGGTAGAAACCCCATCTTGGAGTTCTGCATGGCAAACCGAAGGAGTACCTTGTCAATGTATGTACTCTTACTTAGGCCAAGCAATCTCTTAGATCTATCTCTATAGATCTGTATCCCTAGAATACGGGATGCCTCACCTAAGTCCTTCATTGAGAAACATGTCCCTAGCCAAGTCTTGACAGACTGTAGCAAAGGGATGTCTTTCCCAATGAGTAGTATGTCATCCACATACAATATGAGGAAAACAACTATGCCCCCTACAACCTTCTTGTAGACACAAGGTTCATCTTCGTTCTTGATGAAACCAAACTGTTTGATTGCATCATCGAATCGAAGATTCCAGCTCCGAGAAGCTTGCACTACAACAAAAATGACTTTTCGCGGCATGCAAAATCACCTTCCGCGGCGCGCAATGCACGCTGCATAGTTTAAAACTGTTGAAAGTCATTAGTATTGGCGGCGTGCATTGCACGCGCGGAAATAACTATCGACGACGTGCATTGCACGCCATGAAAACAAACTAGCCACAGCAAGCAATGCACGCTGCGAATATTATCAAGAATAATTATCCACAGCATGCGATGCACGCTGCGAAAACTATCAAAAACAACTATCCACAGCTTTCAATGCACGCTGCGAAAACTATCAAACACAACTATCCACAACAAGCGATGTACGCTGCGAAAACTAATAAAAACAACTATCCACAGCATGCATTGCACGCTATGGATACATGTTTCAACATTGTGCAATGCACGCCACAAAAACAATCATCAACAGCATGCTTTGTAGTTGAAAAATGCTATAGCTCCATATCAAACAATCTTGAATTCTAATTTAACAAATACTTCAACAAAATAAACTCAAACCCAAAATGTGAAATTAATAAATAAAACTAAATAGAAAAAATGACTAAAGATAAAATAGAATAAAAGTCACTAGTTTTTATCATCCAAATAGAAGATTCAATACAAAAACAAGATGCATAATCTCTCACAAACTAGCTAAAAACTTTCAATCCACAATTTAGTATAATCTATATCAATCACACAATATTATAAATTTAGATAACCATGCGACTGTGCTTCCTATTGCATCATCAAGAAACTGCATTTCCTCATTTGGTCGAATTAGATCAACCTTCTCCACCAAAATCTTGTCAACCCAAACTTTCCAACAAGATCCACCAAGAACAACATGATGCACTTTTGTGTTTGGATCTGTGGACGCAATTCGACCTTCTGCAACAAATAATCCATCAACACACCAATGAAGCAACTTGCATTTAGTATTAGCACGGATATCTCCACGACTCACATTCTTTAAATTTGACTGTAAAAAAATAATACAAGTTATTAATTCTATCATGCCAATTTTTGTAATAATTTTGTAATTTAAAAATGCATATTGTGAAGATATTTACTTGAGCAGTAGCTAAATGTTTATTAACATTATGAAAATCACCAAATTTTTTTTCAGCATCATTGATATCACAATTGCTACCAACTTCGTTCCCAATACCACTACCAATGCCACCATTGCCAACCTAATTTTACAAATAAATTGTGTCAAACAATGGCAACATATAAGTGTAGATTCCAAATTAACTTATTTTATGTATGTTGTTTAATTACTAACCTGTTCTTGTTGATTCTGTTGCCTCATACTTTGTAAAAACATAGACTTCATTTCTTGCATTTCTTGTTGAAGGTTATGTACCATAGCTTGGAGTTGTTTAACAGTTTGATTTTGTTGCACAGAAGCTCCAACTTTTGATGGTGTAACTCCAAAGCCCATTCCACGCACTCTACCTCTTGTTTCCTTGCCAAACACAATGCTAATTGCATCATCAGCAATGTTAGTAGTCTTTTGAGATTCTGGTGGACATTCTTGTATTTCTTTCTACAAATAAAAAAGTTAAATTTTAAGAAAATAACAAATTTAAGTTACCCAATTTTTTTCTTATGAGCTTCTTCAAATAAAAAAGACATAAATTTATTACCATTTTCTCTCCAACTGATTGAGTACTAGGTTCCCCATTTTTTTTCTTGTGACCTGAAATCCAAACTTGTGATCTTGTAATTTGTGTATCTGGCGGACTTGTTTTTTCCTTAGATATAGAAATATTAGAAAAAAAAAGTTAGAAACAATATTCAATAATTAATTTAAAAGTATTAAAAATAATATTTACCATAATGTGAGCCAAACGAGCATAACCTCTCTGGCTCATCGTGTGATTGTGATCTTGTTTTTCTCGCATTACTCTAAATCTCGCACTCTTTTCCTGACATTTAACAAACAAATCAAGACATTTATTTTACATTTAGCATTAATAAGACAATTATTACAAGTATTTTTAGTCATCATAAATCATAGCTACTGCTCATTCATGTTGTCTAAAAATCATAGCATTAAATCATAGCATTCCAAAGAAACCAGACATGAACTCAAAAAGAGAAAACCCCCTTTTATCCTCAATATATGTGAACAGGACAAAATGATCACGTCAATGAAGAAATAATAGGATTGAAATATGCAGTAGAATTACAATATGCAGTAGAATTCTAAATTGCAATTAACAAGATTGCAATATGCAGTAGAATTACGTCAATATGCAGTAGAACCACATAAAGAATTCATTGTAATCACGTCAATGAAGAAATAATAGGATTGCAATATGTAGTTTAATTACAATATGCAGTAGAACCACATAAATAATTACAATATGCTGGGTAGATTTCTTAGTCATGACAAAAGCTAGGTCCATTTCTTAGTGTTGCAACCACGTCATTGGTACATATAACAAATGGTGAGCATACTTCATTTAATAATAAACATCTATGCATTAAAATAAATGGCACACTATACTTGACAAATGCACTGGTATAGTGTGCGAAGACCTCACACCCCTGGTATCCACCTCAAAATCCACTCAGATCACACTAAACAAAACAAATCATACAAGAATAGCCCATTGATTTAAGCTTATACATCTCCTTCAAAAAACTATTTAAAGTTAATAAATACTTACTTGAAAGGTAGTTGATAGTGTCTTCTTCACAAACAAGTCCCATTGATTTTGCTCCATAAATTCAGGCTTCAAAAGATTGAGATCTCGTGAAGCCGCTCGACCTGTATTAACTTCTCGTACAAGTATTTGCAATTTGGATTTTCTATCACGCCACAATTTAGCTAACTTTTGAAAAATTACTTTCTTTTCCCAATCTTCAACTTTATAATTCAGCTGTACATTAATAAACATGAAAATATATATACATTTTGTTATAGAAAATGGAAATGAAAAATGTAGTGTCTGAAGATATTACCTGAAGACAACTCCACATCCTATCCTTTACTTCTTCACCTATTTCATTCCATCCATCCAATGTATATGGAACAAATTCCTTAATCATGCACCCTAGAAAAGAAGCATACTTTACCGAATTATCTCCAATCGGTTGTCCTAACTCATTACGCTCCAACTCTTTGCACTTGTCTTGGCCACTAACCATTTTGAGTTTGGACGGACCCCTTCCCTTTTTCTTATGAGGTTTGTCATCATTAATTTGTTCTTCACCATGCAAATCATGTGATGCTATAGTTTCCTGTAAAATAACAAAAATATATATTGAAATGTACAAGTGTAGTTTATTTACTAAAACTAAGATTTTTGAAAGAGTAAAATATCACCTGAATTTCATTTGGAGATGCTAAGCTATGCTTTTTGCTCTTTTTGCCCATCTTTTTGAATGCTATATAATGAATTGATCAAACATATAATATGACATAATGAATATAAACAAACATAGTAATTATGTAGACAAATATATTGCAACAGTAATATAGAATTATATAAATTGAGAAGAACATTTATCAATTGAAATAAATAACTATAAAATCTACATCTCAAAATTTCAGTCATGTCTCAGTCACATCAATTCCCTCACACTCATTCCTTGCATATGGTTCTTTCTCGGTAATGTTAATTTCAAGTTGGGACACGTCAAGAGGTGTTGATGATGTATAGGCATCTACTTCAACCACATTCATGTTATAAATACCTCGAGGCGGTGCTTTTAGCAACACATACCAATTTGATTCATCATTGTCCCTAGAATAGAATACTTGCTTGGCTTGTGATGCTAAAATGAAAGGATCATTTTCAAAAGTTTTTAGTCCTTGGTGTAAGTTAACCAGTGTAAAGCCATCTTCCATTTTGATACCATTTCCATGATTGGCCCAATCACACCTAAAAATAGGTACTTTGAAAGAATAGTAGTCTAGTAAAATAATGTCCCGTATAACTCCATAGTATGATAGTCTTTTTACTGTATGTGAATAATCATTAGCATTGGATTGACAAACAATATCGGCTTCAATCGAAACTCCACTATCTTGTGTCGACCTTTCAACATCAATTGTGTGGAAAATATTTCATAAATGACCCAAACCCTAACATACAAATATTTCATGTTTAATACAAAATAAGATTTATATATTTATTTAATATACATAAACGAAAATGAAAGTTGAAAGAAAACAAAATGGGAAGAGTGCAAATTGCAATATTGAGGGTGAAAAAAGGCATATTAAGTGGGTCATTTGCCAAGGTAAGACATATATACCAACTAAGTCGGTCAAATTCGCATAATGTAAAACAGATCACAAGAATTGAAACTGGCATGGAACGTAGAGCAGATCTACCCATTAAGGAAAAAAATACCACATCACCACCCTTACTGCTCTCACCGTAACAGAACCAGGCAAAAACAGAAAACTAAACTACAACATCATTTATAAATTTATCAAAATCGTAGTCATCAAAATAAAAGTTGTCATGAATCAATTAACCCTCTTGAAGATAATGCACAACGCAACAAAATTAATTCCACAAAACCCCCCAAATTTGTTCCAAAAACAAATCGGAGCATCACAGCAACACGAGCAATATAGGGACCCTTACAATCTCCCAAATCTGTTCACAATCTCCCAGCCTACTTGAGAAACCTAAAATTTCCTCAAATCCAAACTCTTCTGATTGAAATCAATCAACAAACAAGAATCCTCTGGAAATGACGTCGGACAGTGTAAAACTTTGTGGTTCAAGATATAGACAAGTACCAGCAACTAGTTCGCCAAGGTAAAACTTTGTTAGTTTGCAAAGTGTGGTTCATCAAGATGCTACGGTTCTGTGCATCTATATTTGATAATGGAAAGTGAGACTAGATTCATTATCAAAGGTTCTGTGCATCAAGATCCTTTGTTAGAATAACATTACCTTCTTGTACTCTTTTGTTGAAGCAACATGAACATGAAAGTTCTGTGCATCTATATTTGATAATGGAAAATATTGAAAGGATCAACTTCATTCTATTCTAAAATATATGCACAGAACCTTCATGTTCATATTGTTTCAACAAAAGAGTACAAGAAGGTAATGTTATTTATCTTCTACAACTAAAGCCAATGAAAGCCGATGCAACTAAATCAATTAGAGTCCCATTACTAAGATGGAGAATGCCAGGAAGAGGAAGGAAAGTAAATACAAGAAAGAGTTGTAGATGTTCAACATAAAATAAGAAAAACAAAAAGAAATTTCAACCTGAGAAACGGAAGGATCGAAGAAGATGTTTGATTCAGTGGAGAGCTTCGGACGAAAGGGCTTCGGATGAGAGGGCTTCGCCGGAGAGCTCTTCGTCTGAGAGAAGATGGGCCGAGATGTTCGATAGAGAGGATTTAGGGTTGCGGCAGAGAGGTTTTGGCGGAGATAGTTCGCGTGAGGAAGAGGGCTTCAGCTGAGGAGGAGGGCTTCGGCTAGGGCTTCGGTTGAGGAGGAGGGCTTCGGCTAGGGCTTCGGCTGAGATGGAGGGCTTCGGCTAGGGCTTCGATTGAGGAGGAGGGCTTTGGCTGAGGAGGAGGGCTTCAGTTGAGGAGGAGGGCTTCGCCGGAGAAGGCTTCAACGGAGAGAAGATGGGCGAAGATGTTGGCTGAGAGGAGCTGTGGCAGGGAGGTTCCGACGAACGAGTGAAGAGGTAGTCGCGATTTTAGGCTTTCGGCAGTTCTGGGGAGTTCGGGCGTGAGATATGTTTCGAGCGTGAGAAGATGTTTCGCGGGCAGATAGGATGTGCGGAAAAATATTCGCGGGAGGTTTGTTTCAGCGATAAATTTTTAGTTAAATATTTAGAAAATTTTGAAAATTATTAACAGCGCATATTGCATGCTGCTAATATTTTATAATATTTATTCACAGCATACATTTTTTGTACGCTGTTATTTATATATATAATAATTATTAATAGCGCGCTCCGCGCGCTGTTAATATTAAATTTTAACAGCGCACTTTGCACGTTGTAGAAAAAGTTTATTAACATCGTAAATAATATCTATTCAAAGCATATTTTTTTTACGCCATTATTTATATCTATAATAATTATTAACAGCGCGGTGCACGCGCTGTTAATAATTATGTTATAACAGCGCACTTTGCACGCCATAGAAAGGTGTATTAACAGCATACTTTTTCTGCACGCTGTCATTTATATATATATTATATTATCCGCAGCACACATAATTAGGAACGCCGTAAAAACTATTATTAACGGCATGCTTTAATTGCACGCTGTTGATGATGCGCTGCGGAAAGTCATTTTTGTTGTAGTGTTGCTTTAGTCCATAAATGGACCAATGCATTTTGCATACTCTGCTAGTATGCTTTGGATCTACAAAACCCTCAGGTTGTGTCATGTACACATCCTCGAGCAGGTTTCCATTTAGAAACGTGATTTTGACATCCATCTGCCATATCTCATAGTCATGGGAAGCTGCAATAGCAAGCATGATCCGAATGGACTTAAACATCGCTACTGGAGAAAAGGTTTCATCATAGCCAATACCATGAATCTGCTTGAAACCTTTAGCTACCAAGCGACCTTTATAGATAAGTCCATCCATGTCAGTCTTTCTCTTAAAGACCCACTTACATCCAATGGGTTTTACCCCTTCAGGTGGATCAACCAAAGTCCATACTTGGTTGGTGTACATGGATTCCATCTCGGATCTCATGGCCTCTAGCCATTTCTCGGAATCTGGTCTCATCACAACTTCCTGATAGGTGGTAGGCTCATCCTCTATGAGCACAACGTCATCATGGTTAGACAAGAGAAATGAGTATCTCTCAGGCAGACGACGTACCCTATCAAACCTGCGAAGAGGTAGGTCTACTTGAACTGGTTATTGTTCCTCAACTCTTTGTGGAACAACATCATCCACAACACTTTGTGGTTCCAGTTCAACTTCCTTCGAGGCTTCAGTGCTAGGATCCGTATCTTGAACTTCTTCAAGATCGAACGTACTCCCACTAGTCTTTCTAGAAACAAAGTCCTTTTCTAGAAAGACCCCAGTATTTGTCACAACTACCTTGTCCTGACTGGGAATTTAGAAGTAATATCCCTTAGTTTTCTTGGGATATCCAATAAAGTAGCACTTGTCGGATTTGAGTCCTAACTTGTCTGAGACTTAACGTCGAACGTAAGCCTTACAACCCCAAATCCTCATGAAAGACACCTGTGCATCTCTCCCAGTCCATATCCTATATGGTGTCTTTATCACGGCCTTGGATGGAACTCGGTTGAGTATAAAAGCTGCCGTGTCTAGAGCATAACCCCAAAGGAATGTCGGAAGATCTGTGTGACTCATCATAGATCATACCATATCTAATAGGGTACGATTCCTCCTTTCAGATACACCATTCCACTGTGGTGTTCCAAGAGGAGTGAGTTGGGATAGAATCCCAGACTCATCTAGGTAGTCACGAAACTCATGGCTAAGATATTCTCCACCTCGATCTGATTGAAGTATCTTAATACTCTTGCCAAGCTGGTTCTGTATTTCATTCTTCAATTCTTTGAACTTTTCAAAGGATTCTGACTTATGTGTCATCAAGTACACATAACCATATCTACTGAAATCATCAGTAAATGTGATGAAGTACCTATAACCGCCTCTAGCAGCGACATTGAAAGGGCCACATACATCTCTATGTATGAGTCCTAACAAATCAATCGCTCTTTCGCTGTACCCACTAAAGGGAGTCTTGGTCGTCTTGCCTAGTAGGCATGACTCGCACGTCTCATAAGATTCAAAATCAAATGAGTCCAGCATACCATCCTTATGGAGCTGGGATAAGCGCTTGTCATTTATATGACCTAAGCGATAGTGCCAGAGATAGCTTTGGTTCATGTCATTTGACTTGAACCTCTTGGTATTTATGTTATAGATAGGGCTCTCAAGGTCTAGAATATAGAGTCCGTTCATCAGAGGTGCACTATAGTAGAACATATCATTTAAATAGACGGAACAACATTTGTTCTTTATTGTAAACGTAAATCCTTTCTTGTCCAAACAAGAAACTGAAATTATGTTCTTGGTCAAGGCAGGCACATAACAACAATCATCTAATTCCAGTACAAGCCCAGAGGGTAGAGATAGATAGTAAGTTCCTACAGCAATAGCAGCAACCCGTGCTCCATTGCCTACTCGTAGGTCTACCTCACCCTTCGTCAATGCCCTACTATTTCTCAGCGCATGTACATTAGTACAAATGTGCGAAGCACATCCGGTATCTAATACCCACGATGAAGAAATAGAGAGGTTGACTTCTATAACATATATACCTGAAGTAGAAATCTTATTTCTCTTCTTCTTAAGATCTTCCATGTATTCTTTGGAGTTCCTCTTCCAGTGCCTTGCTTGTCCTTGATATAGGTGACAAAGATGTTCAACCATATCGTAAGCGCCCATCAACTCATGTTGCTTCTGAAGCTCAGAGTTCATGGTCGTGAGCATAAGACAAGACACATCTAATGCGTCATCTTGATGCTTCTTGTAAGCATCTCGGTCTGCTCGCGTGGCAGTGGCAGGAGGAGCCTCCAGAATGGGCTGCTTGAGAACGTACTATTAACGTTCTTGGGTGAGAACTATTCTCAGGTTCCTGTACCAGTCCAGGAAATTTGCTTCGTTGAGCTTGTCCTTCTTAAGGACAGAACGCAGAGAGAAGATGATCGTGTTTGACGTCATGGAAATTCTACAACAAAAATAAATGCAGAAATAAATATCATATTCTTTTAAATCATTTAATTAGTCCTTCAACTAAATGATGCTCCCACTGAATTCTATGATTCATGTGGGACAAGATCCACATCATATTAACCCTTGAGTTAGCTTTGGCTAATACGCCCAAGATTTAGTATGATCGGTAGGTAACGATTACCAATTACATCTCTATGCAACTCTTGTTTATAGGATCATTATCCGCAGTTATATTAAAACTTGAGTTAGCTTTGGGTAATACGCCCAAGAATTAATATAAATGTGATTTATGTCCTATCTTTCCAACCGTTGGAAGAATGTCTATAGTTGTACTCGATCCAACCGAGTTAACTAGTTACTCAATCTAATTGAGTTGTACTCACCCATGCGTTGATAGGCGGGACCAAGATTGTCCCTCCATACCCTACCAAGATAATATGTGTTGCTCTGCTTTGGCAGATTCAACAACACATGTGATCGAGGTAGTGATAGGTATCACGGCACGGTAGGCATTAGAGTTGACGTGATTTAGATCAAATCTAAACGTCGATGTTGTATCATATACTCGATATAGATCTAATCTAATCGATAGGGTGCATCTTGTACACGATGTAGATCTAATCTAATCGTAAGGGTGCATCTTGTGCACGATTTAGATTTAATCTTAATCGTTAGGCACTAATTAATTACTTAATTAAACATGCATCACATACACAAGTAATTAACTAAATTTTGTGATTATGTCATGGCCCTACTACGATCTTCTCAAGCCAATGAGTGTTAGTTAGAGCCCTAGAGCCAATCATTTGATGATTGTATTGACTCATTGTATCATATTCTTGTATATTAATAAAGGCATTTGTTTGGTTATTATACTTATTTGTATTAGTGCCAAATAGACTAAGTATAATAGCATCCTTGAGTAGAGGGTTCATACCTATATCAATCGACTAGTAGAATCGATAGTGAGATGATATAGGGAACACTACTCTAAATCATTCCTAGTCGAGTATTAACATTCAGGGACAATGTAAATACAATAAGACTAGCATGTAGGTCAGCTCGATGACTTGATCTCACAAGTCATGGATATAGAGATATCAAGCTGACACATGGGTATGCATTAGAGAATGTATACTGAATGACCCGCCATGAGAAAGTATCATGGATCATTGTATGAGTGTCATATACTTTCTCATGTGACTATTAGTATGACTATTGGTCCTTAGACCTGAAGTCACCATGGTTCCCTACATAAGGAGTTATGTACTTTGGTTTCGTCAAACGTCACCCGTAACAGGGTGGACTATAAAGGCGATTACTGGGTATGTAATGAATTATGCAGAGGAATGTGAGTGATGTAGATAGGATCTATACCTCCCATATGACGGGAGCGACTTCGGTATTCTTGATAGAGTTAGACCACGAAGTGCATGGCCATGCCCAAATGAGTCAACATTAGATGTTGAGCTCATTTGATCGAGTGAGTCTACTTGGAGTTCAAGATTTAGATTGATTAGAGGATGACACGGTCTATGCCTCACATTGATCAATCTAGATGTCTAGGATAGAAGGAAAATGTCACATATTGTGAGGAGTCACAATTAGTAGTCACAAGGTGATGTTGGATCTCAACATTCTTGTAACTTGGGTAGTAATGATGTATTGCTAGATACCGCTCATTACTTATGCTTCTAAATGAGTTTAGGGCCATTGCCAACGTTACAAGAACCTATTGGGTCACACACAAAGAACATGTGGATGGAGATTAGGTTCATATGATGAACCAATTGGATTAGGTTCATATGATGCACCAAAGATTGGATTCAAATTAGACTTATTGAGTTAGACTCAATTAGATTCAATTATTGAATGTGTCTAATTTAAATTTGATTTATTGAGTCAATTTATATTAATGAATTGAGATTCATTAAATTGAAATTGACTTGAATCAAAGGTTGGATTTAACTCAACAAGGAAGAAAATTGGTCAATTTTGACTTGACCAAATGGATGTTGAAACATCAAGTTTGACTTGATGCATTGCCACATCATGTAGGTTGACTCATCCTACATGGCATGACACATAGTTGCCACATCACCTCCACCTCATGAGGTGTGCCACCTCATGGAGGTTACACCTTCCTCTTTGTATTAATGTGGCCGGCCACATTAATGAGGGAGGTTTTCATTGTGTGGCCGGCCACACACTTTATGTGAGGAGTTTTTATTTTGTGGTAATTATGTGTGTTGAATGCTTGATTTTTCTTCTTCCTTGGTCTCTTCTTTCTCCTTCTCTAGAGGTTGCCGTGTACTTTTTCATGGTTGAAGAAGGTGGGTGAGTGAGTTAATCCAAGAAGAAAGGTAATATTTTAGAGGAGTGTATTGTATTCTCTTCTTTGCTTTCCTTTCTTCTTCCATTCCCATCCGAGAGCCCTAGAAAGTGCTAGCACACTAGGGGTCTCTCTTCTCCATCCTTGAGTGCTAGAGAGCACTTCTTGTTTGTGTGGATATCACTAGAGAAGTATCTACCTTGATACTTTAGAGATCCGACACATACCTTGGATGAGTGGGATTTTGCGAGGCCACGCTTCAAAGGTAAAGCTCTCAGCACATAGATCTAGGAGTAGATCTAAAATTTTTTGAAACTCGTACTCGTAATTTACGTTCGGTATTCCTTGCACGGATCTACAGCTTTGGGTGATTCGGGGTTTCCGCGACGCGAAAAGCGATTTTCGCGGCCCGAAAAATCTAACAGTGGTATCAGAGCCACGTGCAAGGCTTGTACGAGTTTAATTTTTGGTTTTATGAAAACTAAAGTTTCTGTAATTTTCTGTAAAATTATGATTTTTATAGTTTTTATGGGTAATTTTTCAGTAGAAGCGAAGCACAAGTGTCTCGGCACTTGTAGGCTTCGGCTACCGGAAAGATTTTTCCAAAACGGCTTCGTTTTGCCCCAAATCCGTTTGGGACAGCGGGCTTGGGTGCCATTAGATCGCAAAGGAGCAACTCACGATGGTTAGATCATGGGTAGGGGTACTGCCCCTAACCCCGCAAGGGGATTTGCTCCGCGATTGCACCCGAAATCGCTAAAAACGAACCTGCCGGGAAGATTTTTCCGAAATGGCAATGTCTCGACCCAAATCGTTTTGGGACAGCGAGTTTGGGCACTGTTGGATCGCAAAGGAACCCTCGCGATGGTTAGATCGCGGGTAGGGGTGCTGCCCCTGGCCCCGTAAGGGGATCCGTTCCGCGATTGCGCCCGAAACCGCTAAACGAGACCGCCGGAAAATTTTACTCGTAAAAATTGTAAAAATTATTTTTAAAATTATAGAAAATTTTGAAAATATATAATTTTGTGATAGTCATGGCCCAAAAACCCAATATGATTGGATTGTGTTGTAATTCATAATACGGCCTGCGTGCCGTTATGTGTTTGCACGTGTTGTATGTTTTTATTTTTTCCGCGACCTGCGCGTCGTGCCTTTCTCTTATATTCTTGTTGTAAATTAGATTTAGACTCGAATGTAACTCGAGTTTCAAATTGTAATGTACAAATTGGAGCGGTGGAGGGTCCACACGAGACGGAGTTCCGAGGCGGGCATGAGCAACACAAGGTGGTCAAAGGGAGGAGCTTGGAGAAGCTGTTGACCCTAGGTTGACAATTTGATCTTCTCATTGGCTTGAGAAGATCGTAGTAGGGCCATGACTAAATCACAAATAGATTAATTAGTTAATTGCTTATGTATATGATGCATGTTTAAAAAGTAATTAATTAATTAGTGCCTTACGATTAGATTAGATCTAAGTCATGCACATGATACACCCTTGCGATTAGATTAGATCTAAGTCGTGCACAAGATGCTTCCTTTTCGATTAGATTAGATCTCGATTGAACCAACTCTAAATGCCTAACCGTGCCGTGATACCTATCACTACCTCGATCACATGTATTGTTGAATCTGCCAAAGCAGAGCAATACATATTATCTTGGTAGGGTACGGAGGGACAATCTTGGTCCCGCCTATCAACGCATGGGTGAATACAAACTCAATTAGATTGAGTATTCCTAGTTACTCGGTTGGATCGAGTCAACTATAGGCATTCTTCCAATAGTTGGAAAGGTAGGACAAAATCACGTTTATATTAACTCTCGGGCGTATTAGCCAAAGCTAACTCGTTAATATAAATATGGATCTTGATCCTATAAACAAGAGTTGCATAGAGATGTAATTGGTAATCGTTACCTACCGATCATACTAAGTCTTGGGCGTA
Organism: Zingiber officinale; assembly: GCF_018446385.1. Taxonomy (NCBI): domain Eukaryota; kingdom Viridiplantae; phylum Streptophyta; class Magnoliopsida; order Zingiberales; family Zingiberaceae; genus Zingiber; species Zingiber officinale. Next base: position 47,087,532 of record NC_056006.1, read on the forward strand.
TTAGCCAAAGCTAACTCAAGGGTTAGTATGATGTGGATCTTGTCCCACATGAATTATAGAATTCAGTGGGAGAATCATTTAGTTAAAGGCCTAATTAAATGATTAGGAATATGATACTTATTTCTGCATTTATTTCTGTTGTAGAATTTCCATGACGTCGAATACGAACATTTTCTCCTTGTGATCTGTCCTTAAGAAGGACAAGCTCAACGGAGCAAATTTCCTGGACTGGTACAGGAATCTGAGAATAATTCTCACTCAGGAACGTAAACTGTACGTTCTGGAGCAGCCCATTCCGGAGGCTCCTCCTGCCACTGCCACGCGAGAAGACCGAGATGCTTACAAGAAGCATCAAGATGACACATTAGATGTGTCCTGTCTTATGCTCGCAACCATGAACTCTGAGCTTCAGAAGCAACATGAGTTGATGGGCGCTTACGATATGGTTGAGCATCTTTGTCACCTATATCAAGGCAAGCAAGGCACTGGAAGAGGAACTCCAAAGAATACCTGGAAGATCTTAAGAAGAAGAGAAATAAAATTTCTACTTCAAATATACATGTTATAGAAGTCAACCTCTCTATTTCTTCATCGTGGGTATTAGATACCGGATGTGCTTCGCACATTTGTACTAATGTACAAGCGCTGAGGAATAGCAGGGCATTGACGAAGGGTGAGATAGACCTACGAGTAGGCAATGGAGCACGAGTTACTGCTATTGCTGTAGGAACTTATCATCTATCTCTTCCCTCTGGGCTTGTACTAGAATTAGATGATTGTTGTTATGTGCCTGCCTTGACTAAGAACATAATTTCAGTTTCTTGTTTGGACAAGAAAAGATTTTCGTTTATAATAAAGAACAAATGTTGTTCTGTCTATTTAAATGATATGTTCTATTGTAGTGCACCTCTGATAAACGGACTCTATATTCTAGACCTTGAGAGCCCTATCTATAACATAAATACCAAGCGGTTCAAGTCAAATGACATGAACCACACCTATCTCTGGCACTGTCGCTTAGGTCATATAAATGACAAGCGCTTATCCCAACTCCATAAGGATGGTTTGCTGGACTCATTTGATTTTGAATCATATGAGATATGCGAGTCATGCCTACTAGGTAAGATGACCAAGACTCCCTTTAGTGGCCACAGCGAGAGAGCGACTGATTTGTTAGGACTCATACATAGTGATGTATGTGGCCCTTTCAATGTCGCTGCTAGAGGCGGTTATAGATACTTCATCACATTTATTGATGATTTCAGTAGATATGGTTATGTGTACTTGATGACACATATGTCTGAATCCTTTGAAAAGTTCAAGGAATTCAAGAATGAAGTACAGAACCAGCTTGACAAGAGTATTAAGATACTTCGATCAGATCGAGGTGGAGAATACCTTAGCCATGAGTTCCGTGACTATCTAGCTGAGTGTGGAATTCTATCCCAACTCACTCCTCCTGGAACACCACAGTGGAATGGTGTATCCGAAAGGAGGAATCGTACCCTATTAGATATGGTACGGTCTATGATGAGTCACACAGATCTTCCGACATTCCTTTGGGGCTATGCTCTAGACACGGCAGCTTTTATACTCAACCGAGTTCCATCCAAGGCCGTGATAAAGACACCATATAGGATATGGACTGGGAGAGATGCCCAGGTGTCTTTCATGAGGATTTGGGGTTGTGAGGCTTACGTTCGACGTCAAGTCTCAGACAAGTTAGGACCCAAATCCGACAAGTGCTATTTTATCGAATATCTCAAGGAAACTAAGGGATATTACTTCTACATTCCCAGTCAGCACAAGGTAGTTGTGGCAAAGACTGGGGTCTTTCTAGAAAGGGACTTTATTTCTAGAAAGACTAGTGGGAGCACGTTCAATCTTGAAGAAGTTCAAGATGCAAATAATAGCACTGATGCCTCGATGGAAATTGAACTGGAACCACAAAGTGTTGTGGATGATGTTGTTCCACAAGGAGATGAGGAATAACAACCGGTTCAAGTAGACATACCTCTTTGCAGGTCTGATAGGGTACGTCGTCAGCCAGAGAGATACTCATTTCTCTTGTCTGACCATGATGACTTTGTACTCATAGATGATGAGCCAACCACCTATCAGGAAGCTGTGATGAGACCAGATTCCGAGAAATGGCTAGAAGCCATGAGATCCGAGATGGAATCCATGTACACCAACCAAGTATGGACTTTGGTTGATCCACCTGAAGGGGTAAAACCCATTGGGTACAAGTGGGTCTTTAAGAGAAAGACTGACATGGATGGACTTATCTATAAGGGTCGCTTGGTAGCTAAAGGTTTCAAGCAGAATCATGGTATTGACTATGATGAAACCTTTTCTCCAGTGGCGATGTTTAAGTCCATTTGGATCATGCTTGCTATTGCAGCCTACCATGACTATGAGATATGGCAGATGGATGTCAAAACCACGTTTCTGAATGGAAACCTACTCGAGGATGTGTACATGACACAACCTGAGGGTTTTGTAGATCCACAGCATACTAGCAGAGTATGCAAGCTGCATAGGTCCATTTATGGACTAAAGTAAGCTTCTCGGAGCTGGAATCTTCGATTCGATGATGCGATCAAACAGTTTGGTTTCATCAAGAACGAAGATGAGCCTTGTGTCTACAAGAAGGTTGTAGGGGACATAGTTGTCTTCCTCATATTGTATGTGGATGACATACTGCTTATTGGGAAGGACAACCCTATGCTTCAGTCTGTCAAGACCTGGCTAGGGAGTTACTTCTCAATGAAGGACTTAGGTGAGGCATCCCGCATTCTAGGGATACAGATCTATAGAGATAGATCTAAGAGATTGCTTGGCCTAAGTCAGAGTACATACATTGACAAGGTACTCCTTCAGTTTGCCATGCAGAATTCCAAGAAGGGATTTCTGCCGATGTCACATGGTGTGAGTCTTTCGAAGACTCAAGGTCCCTCTTCTAGAGAGGAGAGAGATCGCATGGATCAGATCCCTTATGCCTCAGCCATAGGATCGATCATGTACGCCATGCTATGTACTCGACCTGATGTCTCGTATGCTTTGAGCATGACGAGCAGATACCAGTCTGATCTAGGTGAAAGTCACTGGATAGCGGTCAAGAATATTCTTAAGTACTTAAGAAGGACTAAAGAATATTTCTTGATATATGGAGGCAATGATGAGCTAGCTGTAAAGGGTTATAGTGATGCTAGCTTCCAGACCGACCAGGATGACTATAGATCGCAGTCAGGGTTCGTATTTTGCATTAATGGTGGTGCTGTCAGCTGGAAGAGTTTGAAGCAGGATACAGTAGATGATTCTACAACAGAAGCCGAGTACATTGCTGCATCAGAGGAAGCAAAGGAGGCAGTTTGGATCCGCAAGTTCATCACTAAACTTTGGGTGGTTCCCAGCATTGCTGACACCATTGAGCTCTATTGTGACAACAATGGAGCTATAGCACAGGCGAAGGAACCTCGCTCACACCAGCGGACCAAGCATATACTACGACGCTTCCATCTCATTCGAGAGATTATCGATAGAGGAGATGTGAACATTTGCAGAGTACCTACAGAGGCTAACATCGCAGATCCCTTGACCAAGGCTATGACACAGAGGAAGCATGATGGTCACACTAGGTCATTAGGCCTTAGAGCCTATACTGATTGGCACTAGTGCTAGTGGGAGATTGTTAGTTAGAGCCCTAGAGCCAATCATTTGATGATTGTATGGACTCACACTAGTAGAATTTTGGCTTTTTTCTTCGTCTATTCACCGAAGTCATAGATAGATAATTACCGAAGTAGACGCACGTGAAGTAATAGGGTAATATTTTACTTCATCCTATTACCGAAGTCGTATCCAAGAAAAAAGCGAAGTCTTTGACCGGTTCAAGGAGGCCAAACCGGTTCAAAGTTGGACCAATGCTGAAGTAAAAACACATCTTTTACTTCGTTCGTTTTATAAAGTGCCGAAGTAAAAAGTGATATACAACTGCATGATTTAAATGGATTGCCGAAGTAAAATAATATCTGTTACTTCATCGGTTGTGTAATGTGCTGAAGTAATAGATGATATATAATGTCACAGTTTATATTGATTGGCGAAGTAAATATAATCTATAACTTCACCATATTTTTTATTAATCGAAGTAGTTGGTATTATGTTACTTCATAGTTTATATTTATTAACAAAGTAATTGATTGTCAAGACTTCATTGTTTTATATTATACTGAAGTAATTGATAAGATACGACTTCGCAATTATTAAACTGTGGTGAAGTAAATGTTACCTTTGACTTCGACACAATTTTAATGTGACGAAGTAAAAATATATTTTTCACTTAATCAAAATTAAACAATATATATATATAACAAAATGACAAATACCATAACAATCTAGAAATTTATCCATCAATCCACAAGTATATATATATCCATTACTCCACAAACATAACTAAAAAATACATCCACAAACCAAAAGTGTATACACAGATATGTATGTCCAAAAATCCATAATGTAAAATAAAATATTTATCCTAACCTACACGACCTATTTAGGCATCTAGATACGAGTAGATGAATTCGCTCCATTCACTTCTGACTTCATCATATTGAGATTGGTTGTAATATTGATTCTTGATTGTTCCTGCAAACTATTATGTAAAAAAATACAAAAATGCATTAGATTTATAAAATCATTACATTCATATATTATATATCATAAAGAAGAAACTCACCATCTTTTCCAACTGTGGATTTTCACATTCAACTATCTCTTTCATGTACCGCATCACACAATATCGACATTCAACAGAACCACTTTGTTTTAGATTACCCTATAATGTAATAAAAAAAGTAATGCAACAATTACAATCCAAATAATAAGAACTATCCATTCATGTGTTAATATATATGTATAATACGTACCGTCAATTGCTTAAAACCTGGTGCTTTAGCAATACCCTTTGAGGCATTATACATCTTGACCCACTACATTTTAAAAAGTAAAAAAGTTATATTTTTCATATTTATAAGTGAATGCATTCAAAATCAACACAATCTACTACTTACTTGGTCACCATAGTTTTCCATGCATCGTCTCGATTTCTATTAGACATAGAGTCCAATAAATATATCATATTTTTTATCTTCATTGACAATAGTCAAGAACCAATGGTACCTGCAAAAAATTAAAATATAACATTGACTAATATGTAATAAGAATCGATAAATAATTAAAATATTACCCAGTGTTGTATGGGATGAGGCAGATGCTGTCTCTACACACTGCTTTCAACTGATCGGCAATATGTTGTGATATGTCACGACCATCTTTACCAAGTGGGCATGTAGGTATGTTGCCGGGATCCACAAATGAAACATAATCAACCCTGTCTTCATCACTCAAATATTTATAGAGGTAACTGCACTCAAAGATTATATAACTTGGTTAGAAATGTTTCAAAGTGTGGGCAAGTTCCAAATAAAATATTAAAATGCAAACAAACATTGTAAGTTAGACATAACATACCCCATGTAAATCAAAATTTGTCTGGCACCTATCTCTCTCATCTCCATAAAGCACAAGATATCTTCTCTTAGCAACCGTATGCTTTTAGGACGTCCAAACATAGTGTCCTTAAACTCTATGTATATGGTCTCTGATTTATTCATCAATCTAACAACATGTGAGTAGATATACTTGCATGCCATGGGTAATGTCTTTTCAATATCCTTGAACTTGTCACGATGACCAAGAACATCATGATGACCAAGAACATCCGATAGAGCAAATGGTTGAGGTTTTCCCTTCTTCTACAATTTAAAATATTCATACAAGTTTTATAAACTAAACCATTGTCCAAGCAGCATATATAAAAATTGCAAACACAAAATCAAGTGAAACTTAAAGTACCTTTGTTGTTGGAAAAATTACCAACTCTTTAGGCCAACCAACAATGACTCCAACTGCATCTTTGATGATTCTTGGTCCAGACTTTATCTTTCTTCAATGTGAATTTGAACAAAACCTAAAAAAAATATTATAGTAAAAAAGCAATAGTTTTATAGTTTTTTATACTAAAAAAATACTGCATAAACTATAGAATCTAACACTTAGGAGATCATAAAACATAATCAATTCAATAATATGCTTAAATCATGTATTTATCTGATGGTAGAACAATATTATTTATTTTCGCAAAAAAATAAAGGTAAGCATATCATCCAATCAAATCAAATCAAAAGTATTATTCACAAGAATGCATATGATGTTACTTTACTATACAACTTACTCTTTCAAAGAAGATGAAATAAAAAATTTATAGAATTTTAATGAACTACATTATCAAAGAAAATCAAAAATGAAGCCCAATCAAAATGAGAACATGCATGTGTTAATTCCCATACACAATAATGAATGAAAATTTACGTACATATATATAACATGCATGTGTTAATTACAATACACAATAATGAATGAAAATTTACAGACATATATATAACATGCATGTGTTAATAACAACTAAAGCAACTCTAGAGGCTTTTGAGTCACAAAACCCCACTGCCCACCTCAACCATGACATTGCCATTAGGTTGATGCTAATTACTGATTATAATTAACTTCAAAACTAGATCAGAATCACAATCACAATCACAAGTTAGGTACTAATTATTATTATTATTATCATTATTTTTCTTAAAAAAATTATAGGATAGAGTGGTTATAATAGTTGACCTCACAATTATCTGATTTTGATATTATGTCAAAAGCATGAGTTGAGAGCTCAGTTTAACCTAAAATATGAAGGAGCACATATCACATTATCTTCATCTTCCTCTGGACGTGTATAATTCTTAGCAACTCTTCACAAGATTAATATAGCAAAAGTAATCCTAAGACAAGCAAAACACATAAATTTTAATATATGTTCGAGAACCCTCACAAAGCGTTTATTCATGACTTGGAACAAATTTCTTGGAAGGGATTCTCGACCGATTGTTTATAGGCAGCAATTGATTGGAGTACTCGACTATCTAGTTGATTGGTCTCCTAAATAGCACCAATTTATTAGTATACAACTCAGTTTGAGTTGACTGCCTAATTAGCTCAACCCTCAGTCATGGATTATTTTAATTGATTGGCATATCGACTTATCGTATAGCTCTGTCCACCTAAGTTGAGAATTATATATCCAACCCTCAACTGAGTTTATTTTCTCCCAATTTTTATCTCACATATAACTATCTTCACGTAAGCTCTTTTCTTGTATCATCCTTTAGAAGTCTCTTCGGGATGGATCTAGTGACAAACACATGAGGGATGCCAACTTGAAGCTGAGGCTATAAATCCCTACACATGTCGAATTATATAAAAAAAATTACCCAAAAATTGAAATTAAAAAACACAATTACATAAAAGAAGTATCATAACATGTAGAATAATTGAATAAGCTATAATGACATGTTTTGAGTAAAAACAACAACAGCTAAAGGCTACCAAACCATGACAGATGACACGAGGAATAGAATTTCTAAATAATCCCTCAAAATTTCAACGATACTTGAATAGATATATCAACAATCAAATTCCTAAATAATCCCTCAAAATTTCAACGATCACTGATTTCTTGAGAATAGAAGACGATAACTAGAAATCAGTCAAAGTAATACCTTAGAAAGCAGATTTCTATAAGCATCAAACTAGATCCAAGAGAGGGCGGTAGAAGACTAACCCTATATAATGCAAGCCTGAAGATGCACAAAAGCCGGACGGAGACGCACGCTGGAGACGTAAAGCTGGCGATGCAGATCCAAGAACGGAGATGTAGGAGCCCAAAGCTTGAGACGCAGGCTGGCGATGCAGATTCGAGAACGGAGATGCAAGGCTTGAGACGCGGAGGATGTAGACACAAGCTAGAGATGAAAAAACGGAGCTGTGGTTGGAGACGCGGAGGAAGAAGATGCAAGCTCTAATGGGAAAACGGCGAGGGGCGGTAGAAGGCAGGAGATGGCACGCACGAGTAATTTCTAGGGCTAGGGCTTGGAATTACTTTTTGGCGTGTAGTGTCTTTTTATTAACAGGATTCTAATTAGAATCTAAGACTTAGTAAAAATTAGAATTGAGATAGGAATTAGAAGTCTAATTAATTCCTATCCGGTTCATTTTTTTTATTTCACAACAAAAATTATATATATATATATATTTGAAACTTTTTTACTTTATCAAAAATAATATACCGAAGTAAAATATTATTGAAATTAATAGTGAATCACTTGTTTTTAAAATTCTGTAGTAAAAAATAATATTTTACTTCGTTAGTATTATTAACGAAGTTGATTGTTATATATTACTTCATAATTCATAATCGCCGAAGTAAAGAGTGCCGAAGTAAAAAGCTAAAATTCTACTAGTGTCATTGTATCATATTCTTGTATATTAATAAAGGCATTTGTTTGGTTATTATATTTATTTGTATTAGTGCCAAATAGACTAAGTATAATAGCGTCCTTGAGTAGAGGGTTCATACCTATATCAATCGATTAGTTGAATCGATAGTGAGATGATATAGGGAACACTACTCTAAATCATTCCTAGTCGAGTATTAACATTCAGGGACAATGTTAATACAATAAGACTAGCATGTAGGTCAGCTCGATGACTTGATCTCACAAGTCATGGATATAGAGATATCAAGTTGACACATGGATATATATTAGAGAATGTATACTGAATGACCCGCCATGAGAAAGTATCATGGATCGTTATATAAGTGTCATATACTTTCTCATGTGACTATTATTATGACTATTGGTCCTTAGACCTGAAGTCACCATGGTTCCCTACATAAGGAGTTATGTACTTTGGTTTCGTCAAACGTCACCCGTAACAGGGTGGACTATAAAGGCGATTACTGGGTATGTAATGAATTATGCAGAGGGATGTGAGTGATGTAGATGGGATCTATCCCTCCCATATGACGGGAGCGACATCGGTATTCTTGATAGAGTTAGACCACGAAGTGCATGGCCATGCCCAAATGAGTCAACATTAGATGTTGAGCTCATTTGATTGAGTGAGTCTACTTGGAGTTCAAGATTTAAATTGATTAGAGGATGACACGGTCTATGCCTCACATTGATCAATCTAGATGTCTAGGATACAAGGAAAATGTCACATATTGTGAGGAGTCACAATTAGTAGTCACAAGGTGATGTTGGATCTCAACATTCTTGTAACTTGGGTAGTAATGATGTATTGCTAGATACCGCTCATTACTTATGCTTCTAAATAAGTTTAGGGGCATTGCCAACGTTACAAGAACCTATTGGGTCACACACAAAGAACATGTGGATGGAGATTAGGTTCATATGATGAACCAATTGGATTAGGTTCATATGATGCACCAAAGATTGGATTCAAATTAGACTTATTGAGTTAGACTCAATTAGATTCAATTGTTGAATGAGTCTAATTTAAATTTGATTTATTGAGTCAATTTATATTAATGAATTGAGATTCATTAAATTGAAATTGACTTAAATCAAAGGTTGGATTTAACTCAACAAGGAAGAAAATTGGTCAATTTTGACTTAACCAAATGGATGCTGAAACATCAAGTTTGACTTGATGCATTGCCACATCATGTAGGTTGACTCATCCTAGTTGGCATGACACATAGTTGCCACATCACCTCCACCTCATGAGGTGTGCCACCTCATGGAGGTTACACCTTCCTCTTTGCATTAATGTGGCCGGCCACATTAATGAGGGAGGTTTTCATTGTGTGGCCGGCCACACACTTTATGTTAGGAGTTTTTATTTTGTGGTAATTATGTGTGTTGAATGCTTGATTCTTCTTCTTCCTTGGACTCTTCTTTCTCCTTCTCTAGAGGTTGCCGTGTACTTTTTCATGGTGGAAGAAGGTGGGTGAGTGAGTTAATCCAAGAAGTCCAAGAAGAAAGGTAATATTTTAGAGGAGTGTATTGTATTCTCTTCTTTGCTTTCCTTTCTTCTTCCATTCCCATCCGAGAGCCCTAGAAAGTGCTAGCACACTTGGGGTCTCTCTTCTCCATCCTTGAGTGCTAGAGAGCACTCCTTGTTCGTGTGGATATCACTAGAGAAGTATCTACCTTGATACTTTGGAGATCCGACACGTACCTTGGACGAGCGGGATTTTGCGAGGGCACGCTTCAAAGGTAAAGCTCTCAACACATAGATCTAGGAGTAGATCTAAAATTTTTTGAAACTCGTACTCGTAATTTCCATTCGGTTTTCCTTGCACGGATCTACGGCTTTGGGTGATTCTGGGTTTCCGCGACGCGAAAAGAGGTTTTCGCGGCCCGAAAAACCCAACAATGAGAAGATCGGATGGTTAACCTAACGTCAACAGCTTCTCAAGCTCCTTCCTTTGACCACCTCGTGTTGCTCGCGCCCTTCTCGTAACTCCGTCTCGAGTGGACCTTCCACCGCTTCAAAATTTACATTATAATTTTGAAACTCGAGTTACATTCGAGTCTAAATCTAATTTATAACCAGAATATAAATAGGGAGGCACGACGCGCAGGTCGCGTATCAAATACAGCACACACAAACACATGACGGCACGTAGGCCGTATTATAAATTACAACACAAATCCAATCATATTGGGTCTTTTTGGGCCATGACTATCACAAAAATAATATATAATTCTAAATTATATATTTTTCATAATTTTTTGTAATTTTTCATAATTTTTACAATTTTAAGAGTAAATTTTTTCCCGTGGTCCCGATTAGCGATTTCGGGCACAATCGCGAAGCAAATCCCCTTGCGAGGTTAGGGGCAGTACCCCTACCCGCGATCTAACCATTGCGAGTTGCTCCTAAGCGATCCTACAGTGCCTTAGCCCGCTGTCCCAAAAAGTTTTGGGTCGAAACATTACCGTTACGGAAAAATCTTCTCGGTAGTCGAAGCCTACAAGTGTCTAAACACTTGTGCTTCGCTTCTACGAGAAAAATACCCTTTAAAACTATAAAAATCATGAAATTACAGAGAATCACAGAATGTTTATTTTTCATAAAAACCAAAATAAACTCGTATTCATCTTCGCACGTGGCTCTGATACCACTGTTGGGTTTTTCGGGCCGCGAAAATCGGTTTTCGCGTCGAGGAAATCCCGAAACTCCCTAGCCAACGGACCCGTACAAAGAAAAAAATTTTCGAAAAACTACGAGTATAATATGTGGTCTCAAGTACATAACTACTCGCATAGAATAAATGAAGGTCTCAAGTCAAAAAATCAGTTACACTCGTTCATAAGAGGAATAACCAATGATGCTTAATATGTGGTCTCCTCTTGAGCGGATCGTGTCCAGTGTACCTCTAAACTCAAGGCACCCCCAAGTACAACTTGGATATCCATCCCTCCGGTCTATCTCGACCTAGTCATACTCAGCATTGATCTAGATATCCATGTCCCCTCTAGATATCTATCCGATCAAGGACTGCTTTCAGATTAATATACCCATTAATCTATGGGACTTTATCAGTAACCTAGATCTACACTTAGATCTACAAGGGAAAAAGGTTATACCTTTGAAGCGAAGCCCTTCGCAATCCCGCAAGTCCAAGGTACGCCGGATCTCAAGATTGTCAACATAGACAATCCTCTAGAAGTATCCACACGAACAATATGTGTTCTCTAACACTCAAGGATGGAGAAGAGAACACCACAAGTGTGCTAGCACTTCTTGATGCTCTCGGATAGGATTGGTAGATGAAGAAAGGAAAAGAAGAGAACACACTCCTCTAAAAACTTTATGTGACTTTCACTAACCTTTCTTCTTGGATTAGATTCACTCACCTTTCTTCTTCCTTGCTTGAAACCCACGACAACACTAGCAAAGGAGGAGGAAGAACTCAAGGAAGAAGATGCAACAATAACCACACTTAATTGCCACAAAATGAAAACCCACATTTCAAAAATGTGGCCGGCCACACATGTAACTCCCATTCCATTTAATGTGGCCGGCCACATTAAATGAAAATGGGATTTGTAACCTCCTTGATGACTTGGAGATGATGTGGCAAGGCTAGTCATGCCATGTAGGATGAGTCATCCTTCATGAAGTGGCAATACATCAAGTCAAACTTGATGTTTCAACTTCCCATTTGGTCAAGTCAAAATTGACCAATTTTTCTTCCTTGTTGAGTTGAATCCAACCTTTGATTCAAGCCAATTTCAATCTAATGAATCTCAATTCATTAATATAAATTGACTCAATGAATCAAATTTAAATTAGACTCATTCAACAATTGAATATAATTGAGTCTAACTCAATAAGTCTAATTTGAATTAATCCTAATCCAATCTTTGGTGCATCACATGAACCTAATTCAATTGGTTCATCACATGAACCTAATCTCCATCCACTTGTTCTTTGTGTGTGACCCAATAGGTTCGTGCAACGTTGGCAATATTTCTAAACTCCTTTAGAAACATAAGCAATGAGCGTCATCTAGAAATACATCATTGCTACCCAAGTTACAAGAATGTTGAGATCCAACATCACCTTGAGACTACTAATTGTGACTCCTCACAATATATGACAAGTGTCCTTCTATCCTAGACATCTAGATTGATCAATGTGAGACATAGACCATGTCATCCTCTAATCAAACTCCAAGTAGACTCACTCGATCAAATGAGCTCAATATCTCATATTAACTCATTTGGGCATGGTCATGCACTTCATGGTCTCACTCTATCAAGAATATCGATGTCACTCCCGTCATATAGGAGGGATAGATCTCATATATATCACTCACATCCCTCCGCATAATTTGTTACATACCCAGTAATCGCCTTTATAGTCCAACCAGTTACGGGTGACGTTTGACGAAACTAAAGTACATAACTCCTTATGTAGGGAACCATGGTGACTTCAGGTCTAAGGACTAGTAGTCATACTAATAGCCACATAAGAGAAGTATATGACACTTATATAATGATCCATGATACTTTCTCATGGCGGGTCATTCAGTATACATTCTCCAATGCATACCCATGTATCAACTTGATATCTCTATATCCATGACTTGTGAGATCAAGTCATCGAGTTGACCTACATGCTAGTCGTATTGCATTAACATTGTCCCTGAATGTTAATACTCGACAAGGAATGATTAAGAGTAGTGTTCCCTATATCATCTCACTATCGGTTCAACTAACCGATTGATATAGGTAAGAACCTTCTACTCAAGGACGTTATTATACTTTGATTATTTGGCACCAATACATGTCACGCCCCAGAGGAGTCTCTGTCCGAAGAAATTTCGGCATCATCTCCCCTGTACGGCGGACAATCTGAAACTTTTCTACAAGCACTATATACCTCAGCCACATGCGGCTGGAATAATAAGAATAAAAGAAAACAAACACCACGCAGTTAATATCAAATTCAGCCTACTCGGCTGTACCAAAACCAAAACACAAAACTGCTAGCCGGCTAGACTTACACAACCAATAACATAAATACAAAATACTACATAACAACGTCAACACTCCAAAAATAAAACCAGAGTACAGAGCTAAACAAACTGATACATAAAACAAACAAAACATACGTGAAATCGATAAGTCCTCTGATGTGACGTGGGGACCAGCAGACAAGATACTCCAAGCGACACCAAAACCAACCTGGTACCTGAAAAAGATAGTATCAACGGGGGGTGAGTTCAACAACTCAGCGAATACCAATGGACATGAGTAGTAAGATATATCTAACAGCAACAAACATGGAATACAGCTTCCTAATCATATACATAGGGAATAGGTAAAATCGAAAGGTAACTGAGGAAGCTGTACTCACCAGGAACTCCTATCCAGACAAAAAGGTCGTCAAAACGAAAGTGTCAATAATCCTGTATGCAGGTCAAAAGTATGCATCCAACCAAAATGCAGTAACCAAATGCAGCAAACACAATCATAAGAATATAAATACATCAATGCATATGATGCTAATGATGCGTCCTGGTCACCCCTGACGCCAGTCAGTCCTCTCACACATAAAAGGCGAGACCGAGTGGGTAGGGCTGTGACAACCATGCACTCTACCATCACTACACCTGACGAGTGACTGAGTGGACGGGATGCTGTCGGAGTACTCCTGTCCTGTGACCCCAAATCATAAATGCGGGAGCTCAATGCTCTCAACTCCCGGTACACGATGACGGGGAGGTATCTCTGCCGGCTACCACGCTGAGTCACCTGACCAACGGAGCCAAACAGAGTCCACCGTCTGCCGGCTACTACGCTGCTACACTAAATGCCAGCGGAGCCAAACAGAGCGGAACTGTCTGCCGGCTACCACGTTGAGTCCTCAGACCAACGGAGCCAAACAGCAGAACCGCCACACACCTGTCTGATATACCACTAATCCATGAGTGGGGTGTGTGCAGTACATGTAACTGGCGATGGGCTCAACCATAGTGGAGCCGACAATCGCACAGCATGTAATCATGATGCATGTCACTATGCATAACAAAAACTGATCAACATAACCATATCCATATATACAAAATGGGTACTGTAAAGTGATGGTCACATACCAAAATCTAGAATACACAGGTCAGATAGAATATCAAAAACCTATGTCCTGCACATAATAAGTATGGAATATCCTGATCAGCATAGAAAAATCCATATATACATAATATGGGTACCACAGTATCAGTAGGTCAATCCACGGATCTAGGGCATACAGGTCCTCTATGGTATAGCAACCTAGATCCTAAACATATCTCCTTCCATAACATACGTACCAACAATATGCACATATCAAGAATCAAGGTCTAGGTACACGAATCATATATGATATACAAATAGAGGTACACAAGCCAGTCATGGCATAAAACCTAAGTATCAGATAATCTCGATACACATGACTGAAACCAAAAGTCCAGAACCTAGTCCTAAACTCAATAAAACATGGTATGTCACTTATTCTAGAAACTAAGATACTCATGGTAATACAGTACTCATGGCAATAAATCACATGATATAAGCATGGATACGTCACAGGCGATAAACCTAACATGCTATGGATATCAAACAGTGACATACCAAAGACAAACATGTTCATTGCTTGTAGTTATAAAATACTATGCATATCCAAAGACATTATCATAAAAGATAAGTCAAGAGGTACCCGCCACCGATATAGATCGAATCGAACCAATCCGATGTCGAGACGCCCAATCTCGAATCACAGTCCTGTAACAACATGATATATGGATTTAGCTAATTACATATAAATTAATTAGCTAAATCATATCCCCGAGAAATTAACCTAAATCCAAATCCAATTATATATGTATCAATTCATACCTAAAACAACATGTATCAAGAGCGTGCCAACTCAATCCATACACCAAAACCCTTACCTTAATATACAGTCGTGCTTTTGTTGCTGGAACAAGAAAATGCTGTAGAGTTTGCTACCGAAACCATAAACTCCCCACCGTACAAAATTCCTCAATCCAGCCGCTGCTGGAATCAAGAAATCACTCAGAAACCCTAGGTCAGCGCTGGAAATTGTGAAGCTGAGCCTGTGGTATCCAAACAAAATATCAAATTTTCTAATAAGTAACCCCTTACCTTCATGATCGCAGTTAGGGCACCGGGTCGAGTATTAGGCACAGTGTGAAGATGGCCAGCGCTGGTCCCGTACGGTGGGTCGTGAGCATAGGGAGGAGAGGGAGTCGGCTGGCTATGACCCAAACTAGGGCACAGGAAATCGGCCGGAGATGAGAGCTCGGGTGGCTAGTGATCGACCGCGACGGCTGTGGCGTCGGGAGTGGGGCGTCGATGCTAGGGGCAGAGGGGAGTCTCGGCTGTGGCGACAACAACGGCGCTAGAGCTCAGATGCCGGAGATCAGGGTCGGCGTCGCGTCGGCCAGAGGAGAGAAAGAGGGCGTCGGGGGCGCTAGGGCACGGCGACGGCGCTGGATTCCTGTGGCCGGTGATCGGCGCACGGCTCGGCATGGATGAGGAGGAAGATCGGGCTCAGAGAAGAGGAGGAGGCGGCTAGTATCGGCGCAGAGGAGGTTAGGGCAAGGAGAGGCGCGAGTGGTTTCGGGGAGAAAAGCAGAGGAAACGGCGAAAAATGAAGGAAAAGGAAAATTAAATAAAGGAAAAGAAATAAGAAAAAAATTCAACTTTTCCTCATTTAAATGGGGTAGCCAAAATAGGCTTTTCCGGGCCCCGTTTTTGTTCCCGTTAACTCATCCATACGAGCTCCGAAAAATTCACGAAAAATTTCCAAAAATTCCGAAAAATTCCCTTATTAATATTCGCCTATTTTCCGGTATTTTACAATACAAGTATGTATAATAACCATAAAATCAAATGCCATTATTTAGATAGAATATGATACAAAAAGTCCATAATACAATCATCAAATAATTAACTCTAGGGCTCTAGCTAACATTAATCTCTCTCATGGTTGATTTAATCCAACCATTTAATTCAAGCCAATTTAATATAATGAATCTAATTCATTTAATTAAATTGATTCAATGAGTCATAATCTAAATTAGACTCATCGAACACATTAATCAACTTGAGTCGAACTCAATTAGCCCAATTAGGATTACTCTTAATCCAATTTGATTCATCAAATGAATCTAATCCTCTTGGTTCATCATATGAACCTAATCTCTATCTAATTGCCCTTAGTGTGTTACCCTATAGGTTCTTATAACGCTGGCAATGCCCCTAAACCCATTTAGGAGCATAAGTAATAAGCGGTATCTAGCAACACATCATTACTATCCAAGTTACAAGAATGTCGAGGTTCAACATCACCTTGTGACTACTAATTGTGACTCCTCACAATATATGACAAGTGTCCTTCTATCCTAGACATCTAAATTGATCAATGTGAGGCATAGACTGTGTCATCTTCTGATCAAACTAAATCTTGAACTCTTAGTAGACTCACTAAATCAAATGAGCTCAATATCTCATATTGACTCATTTGGGCATGGCCATGCACTTCGTGGTCTCACTCTATCAAGAATATCGATGTCTCTCCCGTCATATAAGAGGGATAGATCCCATCTACATCACTCACATCCCTCTGCATAATTCGTTACATACCCAGTAATCGCCTTTATAGTCTACCAAGTTACGGGTGACGTTTGACGAAACCAAAGTACATAACTCCTTATGTAGGGTACCATGGTGACTTATGGTAAAAGGACTAGTAGTCATACTAATAGCCACATGAGAAAGTATATGACACTCATATAACGAACCATGATACTTTCTCATGGCGGGTCATTCAGTATACATTCTCCAAAGCATACCCATGTGTCAACTTGATATCTCTATATCCATGACTTGTGAGATCAAGTCATCGAGTTGACCTACATGCTAGTCTTATTGCATTAACATTGTCCCTGAATGTTAATGCTCGACTAGGAATGATTAAGAGTAGTGTTCCCTAATCATTACTAAAGGTTATAACCTACTAAACATATCAACATAACATTATCAAAGATAAGTCAAGGTACCCACCTCCAATAAGAAAGGTCCAATCCTGTCCAAATCCGACGTCGCGATGCAAGTCTCGTGTCAAAGTCCTATGATATATGGTATCCAGATTTAGCTAATTACATATAAATAAATTAGCTAAATCAAATCCTCAAGAAGCTAACATAAATCCAGATCTAATTATAAACCCTAATTGGATCATCTAACTCCTCAATCGATTCTAACAAATCCATTCGAATTAGGACTTACAATAAGCATAATCAATCATAGCATCCTACTCAATTTAGCCCTAATTCAACACATATATCAAATCCTTATGCCTTACCTCAAATCACAGCCTTGTTGCTACCGAAGAAGGGTTGATTTTATGTTGGAAACAAAAACAAGCCCACAACAAGTCCTACTTCATCTCACGATCACAATTCCAGCACCACAGCAACAAACCACAGCACACAATCCTGCAAAACAAATCCTCACTACTGGAATCAAACAGATCAAGAAGAAGATCAAGACTAGGGCTCGGCAGAACCTGGTGGCCAGTGACAGTGAGGATGCAGAGGTGTGGCGGCGGCTGAGAACCCAAAACTAGGGCAAGGGCACAGTAAGGCAAGAGAGAATAGATGGCCGGCGATGGTCAGAGGGCGCACTGTGGGTTGCGGTCACCACTAGGCTGCAAGGGATGCGAGTGATCGGCTAGGGCAGGGAGGAGCCTCGGCCGCGTCTACTGTGGGGGCGTCGCCGCTGTCCCGTGTGGTCCTATGACCAGTGATCGGCGTCGGAGCGCAAATCCAAAGAGGGGAAGGGCGGTGGCATGCAAAGAGGAGGAGACGACGTTGGTGGCCTCGGTGTCGCAGGAGGAGAAGAAGGAGAAGGAGATGCAAACCCTTGGCGATGGCTTAAATCATGAGGGGATGAAACCGTCGTGGTTAGGGCTTGGGTTCGGCAGCGTCAGGCGTGCGGGGAAGGGAAGAGTTCGGTGAAAACAAAGAAAAGAAAAAGAAAAAGAATAAACAATTTCAACTTTTCCTCACTTAAATGGGTAGCTTAAACAAGTTTTCTCGGGGCCCAGTTTTATCCCCGTAAACTTGTCCATACGATCTCCTAAAAATTCCAGAAAAATTTCTAAAAATTCTAGAAAATTCCCTTATCAATTTTCACCATTTTTCGGTATTTTACAACGATGCCTCTTGGTCATACGATCTAGGGTATCCCCCCTACGGGATTAACAATTCTTCATAACCATTTGATAAAATTTGCAAAAGATATATATAAGCATTCACACACACACACACATCATCATCAAACATTAACAAGGTATTAACAAGTCATTGAATAGAAACATGACAAATCTACATAGTTTTACATCTCCATCACATCACAAATACTTCCTATATCCTATATATGGAGATCTACTCCATTGAAAAGGAAGAACAAATCCAAAACTTAAAATAAAGCATACTTACAACCCTAGATTCAAGAAGAAGGGGAAGAAGAGATGTTTGCCGATGATTTCGATGTCTTGGGGATGCCTCCTTGCTCTGGAGATGGACGGATCATGAAGGAATGGAAGAAAATGAAGCTCTACGATTTCCCCCTAAGGGGAGAACCCTTCCCTAAGGAGAGGGATGAAGTCCCAAACCCCAGATCAGTCAAAGAATGGGGATCTTGACCCTTTTATACCTCCTCCAAGTTGCCCAGTAAAACAAGGATTACAAGAGTCCGGTAAACCGGATTTTTCAACCATTAGACCAGATTTTCTTGTGATTCACCCTGAACCAAATTTGTATATCTTGAAATTATCTTTAATCTGATACTTGGATCGAGCCCTAGCTCTAACTGAGCCAAAAGTTATGGTGGTTCAAAGTTTGTTCTATAGTCTGGGCAGAGGTCCAGTTGAACCCGCGGTTGGGAGACATAGCTTTGCCATTTAGAATGGGCAGACAATGCTCTATCTCTGTTGGATTTAAATAAAAGTTGTAGATCTTGAAGTCAGCTATGTTTCGGTATAAAGAACAACCCAAAACTCCAACGGAACACGAAGTTTTGGCCATTTTATGACCCGTCTGCAATCTGCCCAAAATTCAGCACGGCTCTATTTTGGCATGGAACGACCCGTGTTCTTCGTCACACGGCCGTGTGGAATCTACACGGCCTCACACAGCTTCCTCTCGGGTTGAGTCACATGATCGTGTGGCTCACACGGCCATGGCCCTCTTCTTCTCTGGCGAGGTTACACGACTGTGTGGATTCACACGACCGTGGCCTTCTGCGTCTCTAGAAACTTAGCACGATCATGCCATTTGGTATGCCCGTGTGTTCCTGGACACAAGGAGCTAACACGGCCTCTAGAGAAATGGCACGGCCATGCCATTTGGCACGGCCTTGCCTTGCTCTGCCTCTAGCTTGTTGACACAGTCATGTGGGTCACACTGTTGATCCTCCTTACCTTTGGAACATTGGCATGACCATTCCAATTGACATGACCAAAGCAAGATAATGGCCACACAGCCATATGGCCTATACGACCCAAGCTCCTGTGTGTGTTTTTGCTCCATTTGTGCTCCAAATAGCGTTCTGTGAATAAAAAACAAGCAAAGAGCATATCTCCGAATAGAATATAATGAAAGTATGATATTATAATGAAATATGGTGCAATAAACATAGATTATGCTAATGAAATACAAGTAGATGTGCATCTAAACATGCATAAAAGTGTACATAATCTATGCACATCACCTCCCCATCGCAAAAACCATATCCCTAAGGTTTATCTATGCGAGGGCACCTCTAGCTCATCCAGGGAACCTTCCACTAGGTCTAAGGTCCCTCCAAGTAGCTCTGAGGCACCTCCAAGCAGCTCTGAGGCACCTCGAGCATTGTTCACCAGAGGCTAACTTGTGTGTTTCAGCTCCTGCAAAACATGTTAATCTAAATACACAAAGATACCCTGCAAAATAGAGTTAGTATAATACAAACATAGTATTTATTAATTTGACAATCTCCAGACTATCTGGTTCCGACTTTCGGATATCTCGGAAGCTCTAGGTCGAATCGACGCCAACTGTTCCCTCGATGGGGAACACATCCTCACCTACTCCTCTCAAGAGAGTTTTAACTTTTTACCAAACTGGTCCTCCAAACTATTTAGATTTTTGCTCAGCATTTGAAACTTCAGAACTTTCACCTAGTGTTCTCGACCCTAGTACTTTTACTCGATGTCCTCGACCTACTAAGACTTTGCCTAGTCCCATGACCAAGACTTCATTGCCTAGCCTCAACTATGATTTTCACATTTCCTAAGATCACTTAGGAATTTTATGCACACTAGGTTAGACTTGTTAAATCAAAACATAGCTTAACTTTGAACTTTGCCAAATATTAAAACATAAGTTTGATTAGCTAGTGCTTCCAGCACCAACAATCTCTCCCTTTATGATTTTTGGCAATCTAGTTCAAAGATAAGTAAAAACATTCAAAATAATAAAGTAAGATATGTAGAACAAATAACAAGTAAGCCTATTACTCTTTCTCAATTAAAACTTTTTTACTTACTTTTAACATATTTTTCTCTCCCTTTGACATATATAAAAAAATATCTACTAGAGAGAAAAGCTGTTAATTTGTAAAAATAGTACTTAAATTTGAAAAAAAAAATGTACTTTTAAACTTTTTCCAAAAAATATTTTAACTTTAAGCTCCTCCTGAAAAGTATCACATAATTTTTTTTTTTTTTTGAAAAAAAGAACTTAGCTTTTCTTCTTTTGTTTTTTTTTAAAAAAATACTTAGCTTTTGCAAAGCTTAGCCTCTAAAAAAATTGATTGAAACTTTCCTTTGAAAATACTTAGCTTTTGCGAATACTGAAAATACTTAAATTTTAACCTCATTTTTTTCTCCCCCTTGATTAATACCTTTAGACATTTTTTAAGTAATTGATTTAAGTTTGAGGGGGTAATTAATTTTAAAATTAGGCATGATTATAATTCAAGTGTTCAAGCATAGAAAAATCAAATTAAATTTAAAAACATATTTAAAATAGTCATCTATTTTCCTAGCATCTCACCTATTTTAGATTTTCAAACATGGTAGGCTTATTTGTTTTGAGAGATGCATAATTCATATAATATAGAATTATTTTAACTAATGATAAGATTTGTTTCGAGTAAAATTTAAGTTTGTTAATTAATTTGAATTCACATAGTTATTTTATCTAAACCTTTTAGGTTAATTATATTAAATAAAATTTTGGATTAAGTTTAAAATTTATTTAGATAAGACTTAGTTTTAAAAATTAATTTAAGTTTTGAAAATTAATGTAATTTTTAAAAATTAATTTGATTTTAAAATTTTATTTATTTATTTTTAAAAAATAATTATATTTTAAAAATTAATTTAGGTTTAAAGTTGATTTATATTTTTAAAGTTAATTTAAGGTTTTGAAAATTAATAGTTTTAAAATTAAGTTGATTGATTAGTTTGTGAAAGTTTGAGTTAAGTTTGATTAATTTAGATTTGATTAAGGTTTGGGTTAAATTTGATTAAGTGAATTAGTTTAAGTTTGATTAAGGTTGGTTGAGTTTGATTAAGTCTAATTCTCAATTTTAATATAAATCTATTTCATCATTTTCTAGATTTTGAAATAGGGAACCGTATAGATTTTGTGAGTGGTTCATTTTATCTTCAATTTAAATTGAAATCTAAGGATTGATTTATATTTGAGTTAGACTTCGATTTAATAGTTAGTCGATTAAATATCAATTTCGATAATCGACTTCCAAGCTATGATGAGGCACGAAATCTTCTTGGGTATTAGAGCAACAACCACTTCTAGACAAAACCTTTTAAGAAAATTAAACATTTAACTTTCTTTCTGAGAATTCTTGGTCTAATTATCAAGTGTCGATCAAGCTTATTTCCTTATATATCATAATCTACTATCCTAATCTAAGTAGAAATAAAGAAAGTGGTAAATCAAACAATCAAGCAAATCTATTTAATAGTAAAAATGGTCTTTATATTAGCTCATCCTAGATCATAGCCTCAATAAGATCTATCAAGTAATGGATATGATCTTTGGAGATCTAATATTGATTAAGTGATGTGCTTGGATAATATGATCGTTTATGCATGTTTTAACGCACATTCACTTGCTTAATTTGCATATATTCTTTACATGATCATCTCTCCTATTGTTTATTCTGCATTAATTACTCTTTTGTTGGAGATATGCTCTTTGTTTGATTTTGTGTTGACAGGGATAACTTTTGGAGAGAAAAAATAGCGATTGTCAACGAATCGAAGTTTGAAACTGGTCGTGCAACCTTGCACAGCCGTGTAGCCATTTCCGAGAGAGAGCAGCACACGGTAGTGCAACCTCACACGGCCGTGCCTCACGACCAATAGACAAGAAGCACACAGTCGTGTGAACCTCACACGACTGTGCAATGCAGACTCAAGCTGAAGGAAGACACGAGCGTGTAGATCTCCCACGGTCGTGCCACTCAACTCGAAGGGAAGAGGAAGTTGGTCGTGCGGATCTCACACGACCATGCCACTCCACCAGAAGAGAGGGAGGAGCTAGCCGTGCGGATCTCGCACGACTGTGGCATGGGCCGTGTGGCGCCCGTGCCCTAGCCTATAAAATGGGGCCTTTAACCCTTCTCCGAGGGAGGCGAGCCGTCAGAGAGAGATATACCTTGGTGCCGTTCCACACTATCCCGAACCACCCTTCGACGATCCGAGATCACCTCCATCACCGCATCAACTCCAGAAACAAAGGATTGGATCCAGAGATCATTGGACGACATTGCATAAGTATCTCTTTTCCCTCTCTCTTCTTGTTTGGGATTATATGTCTAATTATACTATGTCTTCGGCTTTCTCTCCCGCGTCTATGGAGTAGATTCTTTGTTCTAGGATCAGGTAGTAGTTATTGATATGTATTGATGTAAGACTCATGTTTATGCCTTTTTCTCATTGAATGATTTCACTTGTCTTGTTTCTATTTGATATGCATGAAACTTGTTTCAGATTACCATGTCATATTAATTGATTGTGTAGGAATTGCTAATTTCGTAAAGATAGGTCTTAGATTGTATACCCGAGGGGTTCTAGTAACAGGGGTAACCCGTTCACGGACATCTAGGATACTCCCTTGAAAAGAGACGCAATTCCACACAAGGAAGTAGGAAACCAAACCTAACCCCTATCTCTATCCTTAATGATACCGATCAGATTCACATTCTTGTGATCTACCGAGACGCCCTAGTGACAGGGGTTAACCGTAATAGGATTTCACAAGAATCTTCTCTGTTTAGTGCTTAAGGGTAGTAACTTGAACTTTCGACGAGTACGTGTTGATTAACAATGAGGAAAGGATAGAACATGATACATCAACTACCAACACAATGAAACCGAACTCCTAGAGCTCTTCCCAAGCCGAGTAAAACTCTCTCTCTCTCACTAGTTCTCACATCTACTTCCCAAGTTCTTTTCTTCTTAAGAAATAGTTCACCTACAACTATCGGTAGTTTAGCTAATTCTACGTGTACAATCGCTAGTGCTCATAACCAATCCTCTTGGGATCGATAATCTTTTATTACTGATGACGTATCCGTGCACTTGCTGAAACGTAACAAGTTTTTGGCGTTATTGCCAGGGACTGCGTCTATAACATTAGTGATAATCATATTTGATAAGACTAGACTTTGTTTTTCTTTATTTTTGCTTTATTTTCTACATTCTTATTAAAACATAAAAAAAAATTAACTCTTTCTTTTACTCTATACTTGGATTATTCAATATCTTGTTCTTACATGCGAAGAGCTAATCTTTAGGAAAACTTCTACCGTTCGATCCAGAATTTGATAGAACTTACCTGAGGAGTAGAAACTTGCAAAAACTCCAAACAGAACAAGAAACTTCCGAAATGGCTGATAAGCTTTTGAAGGACTACACAACACCTTATGCACAAGGGATACGATCTAGTATCACCCGACCCACAAATGAAGCCAACAATTTTGAAATAAAACCTGCAGTAATCCACATGGTCCAGCAAAATCAATTTGGAGGAGGACCGCACGATGATCCAAATCATCACTTGGAGCTTTTCTATGAGATCTTTAGCACTATGAAAGTGAATGGAGTCCCGCCAGAAACAGTAAGGTTACTTCTTTTTGGATTTTCCCTGAAGGACAGATCCAATCAGTGGCTTAATTCTTTACCAGCAAACAGCATTACATCTTGGGAGCAGTGTGAGCAGAAATTTCTGGACAAATTCTACCCGCCGAGTAAAACTACGCACATGAGGAATTTAATTGTAAGCTTCAAACAGATATACTTAGAATCGTTATTCAAAGCATGGGACAAATTCAAGAGTATGCTGAGACAGTGCCTCCATCATGGCCTCGAGAAGTGGTTGGTGCTACACACATTCTACAATGGAATCAACTATCACATGAAGGTGTCCCTCGATTCTGTAGCAGGAGGGGTGTTGATAAACAAGAGCCTTGATGAAGTTGAAGAGATAATAGAGAATGTGGCCCAGAACCATCATCAGTGGGCAACTGAGAGATCTGGAGGTTCCTTCCCTGGGTATCTAGTCAAGGCATCAGGAAAATTTGACGTAGATACAATCGCGCTCATGTCTCAAAGCTAGATGCTCTGACCAAGAAATTTGAGACCATGGGGAACAACACAGCCAATGCAATAGTGTGTGTATGCGAAACTTGTGGAAGTTAGGATCATGCTCAAGATACTTGCCCCCTAGGGCAAATATAAGCACAAATAAACCAACTTGAGCAATGCAATGCGATAGTCGGATATAACCATTGGTAAAATAATCCTTACTCCAACACATACAACCCTGGGTGGAGGAACCATCCAAATTTTTCTTACCAGGGAAATCAAGATCACGGGCCAACAAAGCCAAGCTACCAACCTGGGCAACAAAGCTACCAATCTAAACAACAGACTCATCAACAACAATAATTTTCTCAACTATCCAGAATTGAAAAGATGCTTGAAGAAGCTCTTTTGGAGCAAAAAGAAATGAAGAACGAAATTAAGCAATTGAATCAAAGAATGGAGAATTCTGAAAAGCATCAAAAGATGCAAGATAGTCAGATCCCCCAGATAGCCCAGTCCTTTTCAAGAACACCAGGAGCATTTCCAGGGCCTGACATAAACCCGGTGGAACTTTGCAACCGCATTGAGCTAAGGAGTGGACAGACTTTGGGAGATCTCCAGATGACTGCCCAGAAAGGAATTGAATTAGATGAAGAGTGCTCTCCTCTCATCCCTAATTTGGTCCAAAACAAGGATAGGGGGAGGTTACCATGAAAGTTGAAGGGACTCTTCCACTTCCCCCACAAAACCATACGATTCCTTTCCTCCAAAAGCTAATAACAACCCAAAAAGATGAAGAGTTCCATCGATTCCTTAAAAATATTAAAGAAATTTGCATTGAAGTACTTCTGATAGACACACTATACCAAATGCCAAAGTTCACCAAATTTTTAAATGGTATTCTATCTAACAGAAGACAGAAGGGTAATTTCGAGACTGTAGCATTGATGGAGAAGTGCAGCGCTCTACTCATGGCAGACATTCCCCCGAAACTCCAGGATCTAGGAAGTTTTTCGATATCATGTAAAATAGGCTCTAAGCTCATACACCAAGCTTTATGTGACTTGGGAGCGAGTGTCAGCCTACTTCCATACTCGTTATGCAAAAAACTTGGACTCCAGAATATCAGACTTACTACTATGACACTACAATTGGCTGGCTATTCATGTAGATACCCAATGGATATAGTGGAAGACGTGTTAGTAGAGATAGGCGGATGCATCATTCCCGCAAATTTTGTTGTCCTGGATATGGAGGAGGATCTCAAGATCCCAATCATCCTTGTAAGACCATTCCTTGCCACCACTGGAGTCCTCATTGATGTGAAAAGTCACAAATTATCCTTGGTGATCGGTAAAGAAAGGTTAGAATTTGATTTAACTGATTCTCCTTACTGCATCTCTTCTTCTCAGGGAAATTCCAACAAATCGAATATACACAAAGCTGAGGAATGCAGTTTCCATGGGAGGCCGCCAGACATGATGCGTGATTCGGCAAAGCTTTAGAGGTTGCCTCCAATAAGCAATGAGAAGTATATTTGTCCTGCACGAGCGAAACAGAAAGAGAAAACTGGAGCATTAACCCTTGGAGGAGAGTCATGCCTCCATGGTTTTAGTCCACATTAACTGATACGGGGTTGAGCTAAAGACTTAAAACAAGCACTTCTTAAGAGGCAACCCAAGGATTTCATTTTAATTCGTTATCCAATTGTCCTTCTATATTTTTTTTTAGTTAGTTCAATCGAGTATTTTTATTGTTGGGTCTTTGTTTTCAGGGTGTGCATTAGCCTCCATGAGCTGGCCGTGATCATTTCATGGGTGTGGGGGCGTTGGAGGGGTCAAAAAGGAGAAAGGCGAGGCACTACACGCGTAAGGGAATCGGCCGTGTGATTCCACATGTCCGTGTGAAGCTAGCAGAGGATGAAATACCACAGGTTGTGTGATCCCACACGACCGTGTGACCTATGCAGAGAAGGAACAACACACAGCCGTGCCAACTAGCACGGTCGTGTGAAGCCACCCGAGAAGAAGAATGCACGAGTCGTGTCGATTGACACGGCCATGCGATCTTAGCCGAGAGGAAGAAAGAATGGGTCGTGCCAACTGGCACAGCCATGTGGCCACCTAGTCACCAAACCTTGTCTTTAGCACACGGTCGTACCTTTCTCATGTGCGCCGCCAACCACCTTAAAAAGACCTAATTCCCATCTCTTTCTCTCCCAAAATCCTTTATTTCCCCACTATGCCTCATCAACCTTCATTACCTACATCTAAGACTCATCTTTACCAAGATCTAGATCTAGATCTAAGTTTTCTTCGAATCCCAAATCCGAAAAGAGAGGAACAATTCCCCTATTCTTTTTCTTTCTCCTCCTCCATCTTCAAGATCCACCCCCTTTATTCCCAAGATCCACCTCCACCCAATTCACCTTGCATATCATGTCTCAAATCTTGAAGAGACTTCAACGAGGAAGCGGTGGATCTAGCAAAGGAGATGCACCGGGAGGAGATAAAGGCAAAGGAAAAGCTTTTTCTTCCAAGGGCAAAGGCAAAAGGGTGGCACGCGATAAAGGTAACAACAACGAATTTAATATTATTTTTAGAAATCAAGAACATAAAGCTAGATATGATATTCTTGTTGTTAGAAAAATCGTGTGCACTAGTTATATGGATCCAACTACCATGGATAGGTTAGGAATTAGAGATGACATAGATTGGATGATTAGCTCCTTAGATTATAATGACATTATGAACACACGTTTAT
The DNA here is from genome assembly GCF_018446385.1 of Zingiber officinale. Lineage (NCBI taxonomy): Eukaryota > Viridiplantae > Streptophyta > Magnoliopsida > Zingiberales > Zingiberaceae > Zingiber > Zingiber officinale. The sequence continues at coordinate 47,115,462 of NC_056006.1, forward strand.
CTACATACCCCCGCCTAGTCCTTGAGTTTTTAAGTTCAATTGATGTTAAATTTACTTCTGAGGATGACTACATAGGGGTCATAACTTTTAGGTTGATGAATAAGGAAATTTGGTGGGTGTTTAGTGATTTTAATACCTGTTTTGGTTTACCTACGAGTGGTGCCTGTGGATTTGAAAGCAATATTAACTGGAATGAATTTTGGACTTCAATCACTGGATCAAAGAACCCTTATGAACCCTCTAGAGCAAAGGCATCCCGCAGACAAAACCCCACTTTTAGATACCTTCACCATGTGATGAGCAAAACAATCTTTGGTCGAGGTGAGAGTGATGGGGTTGTTAGGAAAGTGGAGCTTTATTCTCTTTGGGTGATGCTAAATAAAGTCGACTTTGATTCTGGGTTTCACTTCTTACAAAATTTATTAAGAGCAGGTAAAGCATCTTCGGGGATGATAGTGTTTGGCGGTTTAATCACCTAAATAGCAATAAATCTGGGTTGTGACCTTGACAAGCTGGAGGTCATTCATGGTAATGATAAGATCAGCATCGATTTTTGCCTTGCAATGAAGATGATATGTCGGGATGAGAATGAGATTGCTTTTCCTAGGAACGATGGTTTCCCATTACCCCTTCCTTGTCCTGAGCGCACTTCGGTTCACAACCCCGTGAACTAGGTGATCGTTGATTCAGTACCCGAGTTTGTTCCCTCCCTTGTAGAAAATACTAAGCACCGCCAAGAGTCCTCATCATCAGGACTCCCGCAACCCTCTGGATATCTGGAACCTGCTAGGTACTCTTTTTCCTATGGTACGAGACCTTCCAGATTTGATTTTTCTGATTTTTGTGCCTCCTTAGACTCACTTCATGAGAAGAACACTACCCAACAACAATTGTTGGAGGGTCACTTCATGTTATCTGACACCAGTTTAGAGAGGTGCAGGGTCATTTTCAATTTACTAGGGACTTTTATAGTCAGGTGACAGGATTTGTTCAGGATTATGAGGTTGACCAGGAAAGAATGAAGAATTTCAAGGATGATATGGATATTACTAGACAACAAGTAGACGCTCTTTACCAATATCATCAGCACATTGGCCACCTCCCTGGTATGCCTAGATTTACCTTTGACACACAACGGGGCCTCAATTATCCCCCTCCCCCACCACCATTTTGATTTTCATCGGGCCGATGAAAAGTCTAAGTCTGGGGGGTGTTGTGTTTGCACAACCTGAGTTGAGTCGAGTCCTTTCCTTTTTCTTTCTGCATATTTATCTAGTTTGCTTTATCTACTTGAATTTCATTTTATCTTTCAGTCTCATATTGCACATTCTTTTCTTACTTGTAGTTTTTCATCGTGTTTATTTTGAAAAAAAAAATGAAAACAAAATAGTTTTGAGGCATACTTGAGGGCATCAAACCTTCTACTTTTTCTGCTGACTTTTCCGATAGCAAAATGACTAGCACATGTATTTTCTTAGTTCATGTGTTGCAGAGATCGTGTTAGTATGTTTGGTGTATCTCCTTTCTCTATCTTTAGTAGGATGAAATAAGCTAAGTATTGTACGGAGTTTAGTATAAGTCTTGGCCTAACCTTAAGGATCTTACTTTCACTTCACTTAAGCTTGAATAGTGGAAATATTTTGAAATAATCATGATTCATCCCATTTATTTAGTACTTGTATTCCCATGGGGATTCCTTAGTTACATTTTGGTTACTGGATGACCTCGGATCATGGAAGCTCATTCGGAAAAATCTAAATCTCAACATTTGCATCATGTATTTGTGAGTAGTGCTACACTTCTATTGTTTCTAAAAAGAGAGAGAGAGAGAGTTGAATAAGGGATACAAAATAGTTGTCGTGAGTGGAAACTAACAATTTATCCCTTTAAGACCGAGTTAGGTTCCTGGGGAAATAAATATTATGTTTCTCTTGATTCCGAGTAGTATCCTTTGAGACCTTGTGTAATTTAAGAAAAACAAACCATGTGTGTGGCAGGTAAGTGTCTATCACCAGGAACATTAGGAACTCAATTGTATGACGACTTGACAAGGACAGAAAATTGAAACTTGAAGAGTTTGAGTCACTTATTGCACCGAGCACAAAGAACTTATGCTTAGGCCATACTTGGGTTACTCCACAATTATAATTATCAATGAAACTAATTGATAGAGTTAGGCGAATGCAATAGAGATTATGATACACTATAGGAACTCATGGATATAGATTGCAGTGTTTTGCTTGAGAACAAGCAAAGGTTCAAGTCTGGGGGTATGATGTGCGTAGATATTATGATCATTTATGCATGTTTTAACACACATTCACTTGCTTAATTTGCATATATTCTTTACACGATCATCTCCCCTATTGTTTATTCTGCATTAATTACTCTTTTGTCGGAGATCTGCTCTTTGTTTGGTTTTGTGTTGACAGGGATAACTTTTGGAGCGAAAACAGTGTTTGTCGACACATTGGAGCTTGACACCGGCCATGCAACACTGCACAACCGTGTGGCCATTCCCGAGAGAGAGTAGCACACAGTCGTACAACCTCGCATGGTCGTGCCTCATGATCAGTAGCCAAGATGCACACGACCGTGTGAACCTTACATAACCGTGCAATGCAGACCCGAGCTAAAGGAAGACACGGTCGTGCGGATCTCGCACGGTCATGCCACTCAAACCAAAGGGAAGAGGAAGTTGGCCATGTGGATCTCGCACGGCTATGCCACTCCACCTGAAGAGAGGGAGGAGCTGGTCGTGCGGATCTCGCATGACCGTGGCACGGGTCGTGTGGCGCCCGTGCCCTAGCCTATAAAAAGGGGCCTTTAACCCTTCTCCTGGGAGGCAACCCGTCAGAGAGAGATATACCTTGGTGTCGTTCTCCATCATCCTGGACCACCGTTCGACGATCCGAGATCACCTCCATCATCGCATCAACTCCAGAAGCAAAGGATTGGATCCGGAGATCACTGGACGACATTGAATAAGCATCTCTTTTCCCTCCATCTTCTGGTTTGGGATTATATGTCTAATTATACTATGTCTTCGGGTTTTTCTCCCGCGTCTATGGAGTAGATTCTTTATTCTAGGATCAGGGAGTAGTTGTGGATAGGTATTGATGTAAGACTCATGTTTATGCCTTTTTCTCATTGAATGATTTCACTTGTTTTGTTTCTATTTGATATGCATGAAACTTGTTTTAGATTACCATGTCTTATTAATTGATTGTGTAGGAATTTGTAATTTCGTAGAGACAGGATCTTAGATCGTATACTCGAGGGGCTCTAGTGACAGAGGTAACCCGTTCACAGACATCTAGGATACTCCCTTGAAAGGAGAGGGAATTTGACACAAGGAAGTAGGAAACCAAACCTAACCCCTATCTCTATCCTTAATGATACCGATCATATTCGCATTTTTGTGATCTACCGAGGTGCCCTAGTGATAGGGGTGAACCATAATAGGATTTCACAAGAATCTTCTATATTTAGTGCTTAAGGGTAGTAACTTGAACTTTCGACGAGTACGTGTTGATTGACAATAAGGAAAGGATAGAACATGATACATCAACTACCACCACAACGAAATCGAACTCCTAGAGCTCTTCCCAAGCCGAGTAGAACTCTCTCTCTCTCTCACTAGTTCTTACATCTACTTCCCAATTTCTTTTCTTTTTAAGAAATAGTTCACCTACAACCATCGGTGGTTTAGCTAATTCTACGTGTACAATCGCTAGTGCTTATAATCAATCCTCGTGGGATCGATAATCTTTTATTATTGACGACGTATCCGTGCACTTGCAGAAGTGTAACATTAAGTCCAACGTGATTAGTCAAGTTAGACTTAGGGACCCATGCTTGGACTAGTTTTCTATTGGTTTGATTCACTAAAGACAAGTAAGATCTAAATCAATATTTAGTCTTATATCCGAGTTCGGATCGGTTATATATGACCCTTTGTTTTCCAAGAATTAGATCAAGGTTGTTAGAATCCAAAGTAAATCATTCCATTATGTCCTTGAGTTCCTTGACTTGAATTTTCAATATAGAATTCTCTTCCTCAAATTGTTGGACTTGAGTTGAGGTTTCATCTTGGACTTGGTCAGTCAAGGAACTCAGGTTAGTCACTTTCTTAAGGGCTTTGACCTCATTTTAAAGTGACTTGACTTGGATATTGAATTTGGCTAATTTCCTAGATAAATGAAAATTAAATTTTCTAATCTAACTATTGACGGACTTACAATGGAGTTAGAATCTTCGGAAATGAATACAGATCCTTGGCTTCTCTCAGACTCAACTTCAAATTCAGCTCCAGTATTAAACTCGGACTTAGTTTTGACAATGTGAGCTTGTACTGGTGGAGCAAGGAAGCTCTCTTGCTCATGTTTTTCATCAGAGTCTTCTACTGACTTAGACCATGTTGCTTTCAGGGCCTTCCTTTTTCTTTGCTTCTTTAGCAATTTTTGAACTCAGCTGACTAGTTCATAGGTGATCTCTTTTGTCATCTTCTAAGTCCACTTTGAATTCGGGTTCAGGTCTAAATTTGGGTTTTAACTTTTGAGTCTTGAATATTCTTGTAAGCAAGGCAGTATCTTTCTCAACCGGGCATGCATTAGTCTATTCGTGTAACTCACAATTGAAAAATACTTCATCTAATCTAATAATTGAAAGATCCTTGGAAACCATGTAAGCATCTATCATAGATGCCCATAAGGTATTTCTAGGAAAGACTTGTAGTGTATACTGTTGAATCGAGACGCGCTATAGGGGGGGTGAATAATGCTCGTGGCTTTCACTTTTTGTATTCGAAAAACTATCGAGTAAATGCAACATAAATTAAAACACAACACAGAAGGAGACAAGTTTTTTTACTTGGTTCGGAGCCTAGGGCGACTCCTACTCTAAGGCCCATGCTCATTGAGCATTTACTTTGGGCAATCACTATAATCATGCAAGTATTACAAAAGTTATTATAATAATAGTAATAGAAAAACTATACCAACGACAAAGAAATAAAATTTCGCAACTTCGGTCGTCGGGGTCTTATTGTAGCTCAGCCGGATCATCTCGTTAGTAATGCGCAGCTGAAAGATGGCTCAGAATGTGTTGATCCATGCTGCTGCTCGAGACCTTCTTATAAAGCCCATTGAGGGCGCCTTCAACTTCCTTGAGGGTGCCCTCAACTCCGTCGATTCCATAGCGAAGATAAGGGTCGAACAGGTCGCAACCTATCCTCTTAAAGGTGACTCGATCTCCCTTAAGGTGGCCTCTATTGCCGTCTGACGCGCCTCAGCACTCCTTGAGGGCCCCTCCCACTTGGCTTCCTGTTCAACTTCTGCCAAAGCATTCGAGGCACCTCCAAGTTCCATGGAGGCACCCCGGACACTGTTCATCTGGGTTTTAAGTGCCTCTTTTGCTTCCTACAAGATATGTTAGTCCCAAAATACCCTGCAATACAAAGTTAGCACATAATAATCAGATAAATAAAGATGTTTGATAGTCACCGGACTATCAGGTTCTGACTTCGGATTTCCGACCGAAAACTCTAGGTCGAACGGACGTCTATTGTTCCCTCAGCGAGGAACGCACCCTCATGTACTTCACTCAAGAGAGTATACCTGTTGCCAGTCCGGTCCTCTAGACTGACTGTACATTTTCTTAGTGTCCGAGTCTTCAGGACTTTCCACTGGATGTCCTCTCCATGATCTATCCAGACATTCCACTTGGTTCATGACACCAGGACTTTCCACCTAGAGTATCCAACTCTAGAACTTTAGCCCTAAAACCTCGACCCGCCAAGGCTTTCAGCCTAAGGTTACCATCTCCTAGGACCTAGGGTTACCACCCCCTAAGGTTTTCCTGCCTACCTAACCACAGCTAGTACTTTTGCCTAAGATACCTTAGGACTTTCCTGCAAGCTCATTCAGCACATTAGACTACAAATAATCTTAACTTTGAATCTTTTTCCATTATCAAAATCTAGGTTCGATCGTCGGATGCTTCCTACACCAACATATTGTTGAACCCCGTGGTTGTTTTCATGTGATCAACCAAGTTGGTTAGGTCCTGCTTTATGTTTGACCTCTGTGTCTGAGTGTACAGGGCTTAGGAGCACAAGAAGTCGAGCGGAAGACGCAGCTAACGAGAAGGATTACACGAGAAGGGAGCCGATGAGCTCGGTGCGTCCGAAGGACGAGAGAGCTACGGAAGAGTACACCGGTGGGCGAGAAGAATGTGCGCGACATTCGAGGGATGTTAAGCCGTGGAGGAAGGCTGCTCGAGGAGAAGGCCGGAAATTAGGTTCGGGTGAGCCCTATTTCAGTTGGCCGGAATCACCCAAAAGAACGGGACTTCGGAAGACAAAGCAAAGATGCAAGCAAGCTGGAAAAAGCTACCAGCCAGCTTGGAGGCGACTCCATCAGGCTTGGAGGCGCCTCCAGCTTGAAGGTGCCTTCAATGAGTGTTGGAGGTGCCTCGAACCTGGCAGAAGTGAACATTGAGCTTTCGGATAAAGTTTTATCCACTCACTCGATGGAGGCGCCTTGGACCTCTATTGGAGGCACCTCGGACATCCAAGATAGAATTTCCAAAGGCTATATAAAGGCCCCTGGAGCTAGGAATTAGATATCAATTGTTCCAGCAACTCTGTAATCAATTCTTAGCAATAGTTCTGAGCTGTTAGAGTGTAAAAGGCTTCCCCGCCTTCAGAGAAGGAGATTTGTCTAGTGTGCACTTTTCATCGTCCTAGATTAACAACCTTCTTGTTATAACCAGGTTGACTCCCGAGTCTCTAGCTTTATTGTTTTAGTTTTATTATTATTGCTATTGCACTTTCGAGTTGAAAGATCCGAGGAGGGTAGTTTTAATTTGTGCAGGCAATTCACCCCCCTCTTGCCGGCCTCCGCTGCACCTACACATATACCTTATAATATCATGATTTTTCACTTTATGTGGAGTGTATCGAGCAGATCTTGGATCCAGGAGTGTAGTTGATTTGCTGATTCTCCATTATGCATTTTGATGTTATATACTTTATTTTACAATAAATCTTTCTTACATACCTTAACGTTGAAGGTTCCTTTGTGAAGTTCAATCAACTTTAGCCAGAGATCCTTTATACTAATGAATGGTCCAACACGATTAAACTCATTTTTTATTAGTCCGCATTGTAGGGCTCGAGTCATCTTGGCATCAATGTCGATCCATTTCATCATGTGTGTGTCCCAGTTTTTACATGACACAAGTGCTCCAATGCCATCGACTGGTAGGGAGAATCTCGTTTGGATGATGATCCACATTCTACCTGGATCTTCAAATAGTACTCCATCCAGCCTTTCTAGTATCTGAAATGTTCACCGAAGAAAAGAGGTGGGCATGCGGTACTGTAACCTTCTTGATGGGCCATTTAAGAATCTCACACAACAAAAATGAAAAGCAAAGTGTACCAAGACTTGGTCTTGTATTAGTAGTGCGGGAAAGGCGAAAAAAGTGGCTTGAGTAGTGTTGCACCAATTTTGGGAAATTTTGAAGGATCGACAAATTTGTCAGGAGAGGTTATTAGACAAAATCTGACTTATGGAGAAATTTTGAAAATGGAAAAAAGCAATGAAAAAGATTGCTCGAATGGTAATTATACCAGTTCAGAGTACCCCAGCTCTAATACTAATTATAGAATTGAAAGCACTAAAGGAGGGGTAAATAGCACTCGTGAATTTTTCATGTTTTTCATAAAATACTCGAAGTAATTAAAGTAGTAGAAATAAAAGATATAATGCTAACACTTTTTGGTTTTACTTGGTTCGAAAGCTGTGGCGACTACTACTCCAAGGCTCATACTCATTCACTATTCACTTTAGGTAATTCATTAATAATTCAAATAAGTACAAGTATAATAATTTAAATGTTATAACTGAAATTACAACGACAACTAAGGATTAGAAGTTCTGGGCTTTTGCTCATCAGAGTCGTGTCGTAGAGTCGTAGTGTCATCTTTGGAGCAGCGCACAAGAGAAAAGTCATCAATTGAAGTTCTATAGAAAGGGCTACTCAAACAACTCTTTTATAAGGCATTGAGGGTACTCCAACACTATCTGAGGCATCTCTCACTACATATTTTATCCATTACATCTCGATCATGATAAACACCATAATCTTTGAATTTTATCCTTTCGAAGGCATCTTCAAGGCACTCTAAGGTGCCTCTAACTATTCCAGGGCACCTTCCACCAAGTCTGAGTCACCTCCGAGTAGAAATGAGTCATCTCGAGCACTGTTCACCAGAGGCTAACTTGTGTGTTTCAGCTTTTGTAAAACATGTTAGTCCAAATACACAAAGATACCCTATAAAATAGAGTTACATAATACAATCATAGTATTTATTAATTTGATATTCTCTGGATTGTCTGGTTCTGACTTTTAGATTTTTTGAAAACTCCTGATCAAACTGACGCCCACTGTTCCCTCAACAGGAAAAGCGTCCTCACCTACTCCTTTCAGGAGAGTTTTATCTTTTGCCAAATCTATCCTCCATTTTTCTTAGCATCTAAGACTTCTGGACTTTCACCAGTGTCCTTGATCCTAGAATTTCTCACCTGGTGTCTGCGGCCTCCAAGACTTTCACTTAGTGTCCTTGAACCTAGATTTTTTACCCGACGTCCTCGACCAACCAAGAATTTTACCAGCCCCACAAACTAGGACTTTATTGCCCAGCCTCAACTAGAACTTTCACCTTGCCTAAGATCACTTAGAACTTTCCTGCACACTAGGTTAAACTTGTTAGATCACAACATAGCTTAACTTTGAACTTTTGTCAAATATCAAAATATAAGTTTGATTAGATAGTGCTTCTAGTACCAACAGATTTGAGCAGTATAGTGGAGTGACTAATGCCTATGACTTCTTCAAACAGGTCAGTCCTAAGAAATCCTAGGTGCAAACGATGCAGAAGTCCTACATTTAGCCCAGTCATGTAGTTACGCTTTGGATGTTGGTACAGAGACATCTACCAACTAGAGACAGGCAATACTTGTTGGATGTTTCTATACATTTTTTAAAAAATTTGTTTTAAAAACAAGCAGGGAAAGCATAATAATTTTCAAAATTATTACAACACACATCATATACACACAGGATTCACACATGTAGATATAATCATAGAAAATAAAAGCTCTTTGTTTAGATTATATATGTTGAATGACGTGTAGAGGAAAGAATATCAACTAGCAACCTTTTAAAAGATAGCCTTTATCGATATCCACTCTGAGATATCTTTGAGATGGTTTTTCAAAGCCATAAGTTTCATCCCCAATTCGGGACTATCCAAATGGAGGAAATTGTTGGTGCAGGTGCACCAGAATCGAACCTAAATTTTAATATTGTCAAAGGTTCAAGTTAAGTCTTGTTGTGAGCTGATGAACTAAGTGTGTAGGATATTTACTCAAATAGGAATGTCCAGGTGGGTTGAGGACCATCTGACACCTAACAGTTAGACTCGATAGGTTTCAAGGACTTGATATCGAGAGGAAGCCCCGGTAAGCCGATCTGATACTGACCCAAAGTCCAAATAGGTTTGAAGGATCCGATATTTGGCAAGTAGGTCGAGGTAAGCAACTAGAGTGGAGTGATAGGGTGGTCGTGTCGTGGGAAGGGACAAACCCTAGGTCCCTGATCCAATTAAAGAAACCAAGAGGTTTGTAAGTTGAGATTAAGACAGGTCTTACTGTCTTTTCTTACTCATGCATCATTATACTATTGTGTTGACTTTGTGTTGCAAAAATATTTTTATACTATAGAACTAACTCTGTTTTATAGAAATCAATAGGATCGATCGACCAAATAGGAGGTTCAGTCGATCAAACCTAGCTGATGTGATAGGGTTCAGATCACACAGAGCAGACTTAGAAGTTAAGCGGATCAATCGGTTAAACCTAGGGATCAGTCAATCGAACCTAATTTGGTAACACACAGTGGTAGACTCAATCTCGGCAAAAGTTAAAAAGTAGAGGGATCGATCGACCGATCAAGGTGATCAGTCAATCGAATAATAAATGCAATTAATGAGGCAAAGATCGAATCTCGACAAAGAAGGAAGATTGTGTGATCAGTCACCGATAGGTAGATAGGTCGACCGAAAGGATTAGTCGATTGAAGGCTTTTTTGATCTACCGAATGTAGCTTGTAAAAAGTCCTTAAGACCCAAGTCGACGATAATGATTTCTATGAAACTTTTTGTTCCTCTTTGTTCATGATGCTACTTCTTTAGGCTTCAATTCCACATGCAAGCTACAATGCCTAGAAGCTCTGATGATCTTCATTTTACATCATAAGTGTCATCATATTTATTTTAAGCTTGCATAATTCTTTGTAAACTTTATTGTACGAATTACCTCTTTTCTGAGGACTTTAAAAAGATATATTTTAGTGAATTGCACTGCGGTGCAATCAATGATCGTGGGCTTTGGAGTAGGAGTCACTACAGACTCCGAACTAAGTAACCAATTGTGTCTATCTTATTCCATTGCTTACTTTGATCTTTGTTTACTTTACGAAAATGAAAAGAATTTTAACGAGCGATATTCACCTCCCCCCTCTATCGTATTTCTGATCCTTCAATTAGTATCAGAGTAAGGTGCTCTGAGTTAACTTAACAGTTTTTCGAGAACTTTAAAATCTTTTCTTTTCTTTTTATTAAAAATATTTTAATCTTATTTTTATTATATTGTCTCTTTTCTCCTTTATCTCGCATTGCTAATCCCAAGAAAAAGGTTTTAGAAATCTTCTTTAGGTATTTTTGTTTTTACAAGAATGTCAAACTCCTACCAAGAGGGTTACAGTATTGGTCATCCTCCACTGTTCATCGATGAAAATTTCAATTATTGGAAAAAAAGAATAGAATGCTACCTCAAGTCTGATATCAAACTTTGGCTCACAATTCTGAAGGGCTACACACCACCCATAGAGAATAGGAAACCACTAGACCCAGAAAAGTGGAATCCCCAAATGGTGAAAACGTGCAAGTAAACTACAAAGCTATAAACACCATCTAATGCGGCTTAACCATGGAGGAGTGATTAAGACCCAATTTTGTTGTGAAATGGGCATCAAACAATGAAGTACCAAACCCCTCCTACGCTAATGTAGCATAGAAATGACTCGGGTTGTCTGCCAATGAATGTAACGTTAAGTGATAAACTTAGGATCGTATGTTATTTCTATTTTTAGGTTTTTTAATATAGAAATGGGGATTTTGGATTTTAATTATAAACCTAGCAAATGAAAAGCAAATCAAGTAGGAAACTAATCTAATGTTGGAATGAAATCTAACTAAGTGCCAACGATTAATCCACAACGCATTATCACTCTATGTTATGGTTTAACTATCAATAAATTACACTAAGGAAGAAAATAGCAAAGCATTACATAAAACCTAATCAAATAAATAGAAGGCGGTGCAAGTAATAAAGCTAAGTCTAACGTAACTACAATTGCAGAAAATAAATGGCAACATGAAGTCAAGAAAAGAAAAGCATTTAATGAACCCTAAAGCATTAAAGAAATCTAATTTAACCTAACCTAATTGCATTAAATCAAAGCTAGAACTTAATGAAATTGAAAGAACAAGACAAAGCAAGAATTAACCAAACTAAAATGCATCAAAATAAACCTAACTATTGGTTGAAGCAATTCATCAAACATGTTATATGCATGAAACTACTTAAACATAGTACGTGCAATTTAAACATGGAAAACCAAGTTAATACAAGCATTCAACCACAAAACTATTGGTGCAATCGACCTCCAAGGTTTTAATGTCAGACAAATATGTTTAAGTATGTTTAAGTATGGAGCTTGATCTAGGGAAGTCCCAGTTGTAGGCTAGGCAAGGGAAATCTCGGTATATCATGGAAGCCAAGTGGATAGGTCTGGAGGACCTGATCCCTGGGTAGACGAATACTGAGGCAAGGGAAATCTTGGTATATCATGAAAGTCATGTGGATAGGTTTGGAGGACCTGATCCCTAGGTAGACGAATACTGAGTCTTGGTGAGTGAAACCAGGTGGAGAAAACCCTAGGGAGAGATAACCTTAGGTAATGAGAAGTCTTGGAGGAGTGAACTCCAAGCAATGTTGACCGGACCAGCAGATCTCGATAAATCTAGGATTAGGTTTATCATTATATTCTATATTACTATTATTGCTATTGGCTAATATAGTATTGCAGGAAAAGTCTTAGTGGATTAGGCGATCAGACACTGAGCAGGTAAAGTCCAAACATGTCTGAAGGACCATGTTTGGTAGGTAGGTTGAGGTAACCAACTAGAGGAGCGACAGTGAGGTCGAGTTCCTGAAGGGAACAACTTTAGGTCGTTGATCCAACTAAAGAAACTAGAAAGGTTTCAAAGTTGAGATCAAGACAGTTCTACTGTCGTTTATATTACTCATGCATTATAATATTATTATTGTGTTAACATCTATTTTGCAAGATTCTTTTCTGTCTAATACTGTGTTGTAGGTCCGGCTAGATTGGTTGACCAAACCGAAGGATCGGTCAACCAAACAAGAAGAAATCAAGGCAGTGTTCAGATCAGACCATAACAGATCATATCCCGATCAAAGTTTGATCGGCCGATCGAATAGTAAGATCGGTCGACCGAACCATGATAATTTAGGACATGCCAATTCAACAGCATCGATCAGAAGCAAAAGGAAAAAGGGGTGATTGGTCGACCAAACCCATGGATTGGTCGACCGAACCAATCAACAATTAATGCAGCATTAAGTATGGATATCAGCAAATTTCGACGAATAGGGAAGTAGACTGTTCAGTCGATCAAAAAATGGGATCGGTCGACCGAACCCTTAACGAGCAATCAATGCCAGAGATCGAGCAAGCGTCAGACTCCAGCCAGGAAGGAAGGGAGCTGGTTCGGTCGACTGAACAAAAGGATCGGTCGACCGAACTGTTAGTTAGAGCCCTAGAGCCAATCATTTGATGATTGTATTATGGACTTGTTGTATCATATTCTTATATATAAATAAAGGCATTTATCGTTTTGGTTATTATACTTACTTGTATTGGTGCCAAATAAACTAAGTATAATAGCGTCCTTGAGTAGAAGGTTCTCACCTATATTAATCGGTTAGTTGAACCGATAGTGAGATGATATAGGGAACACGACTCTTAATCATTCCTAGTCGAGTATTAACATTCAGGGACAATGTTAATGCAATAACACTAGCATGTAGGTCAACTCGATGACTTGATCTCACAAGTCATGGATATAGAGATATCAAGTTGACACATGGTATGCATTGGAGAATGTATACTGAATGACCCGCCAAGAGAAAGTATCATGGATCATTATATGAGTGTCATATACTTTCTCAAGTGGCTATTAGTATGACTATTAGTCCTTGGACCTGAAGTCACCATGGATCCCTACATAAGGAGTTATGTACTTTGGTTTCGTCAAACGTCACCCGTAACTAGGTGGACTATAAAGGCGATTACTGGGTATGTAACGAATTATGCAGAGGGATGTGAGTGATGTAGATGGGATCTATCCCTCCAATATGATGGGAGCGACATCGATATTCTTGATAGAGTGAGACCACGAAGTGCATGGCCATGCCCAAATGAGTCAATATGAGATATTGAGCTCATTTGATTTAGTGAGTCTACTTGGAGATCAAGATTTAGATTGGTCAGAGGATGACACAGTCTATACCTCATATTGATCAGTCTAGATGTCTAGGATAGAAGGACACTTGTCATATATTGTGAGGAGTCACAATTAGTAGTCACAAAGTGATGTTGGATCTCAACATTCTTGTAACTTGGGAAGTAATGATGTGTTGCTAAATACCGCTCATTACTTATGCTCCTAAATGAGTTTATGGGCATTGCCAACGATACAAGAACCTATAGGGTCACACACTAAGGACAATTAGATGGAGATTAGGTTCATATGATGAACCAAGAGGATTAGATTCATTTGATGAATCAAATTGGATTAAGAGTAATCCTAATTGGGCTAATTGAGTTGGACTCAAGTTAATTCATGTGTTCAATGAGTCTAATTTAGATTATGACTCATTGAATCAATTTAATTAATGAATTAGATTCATTATATTAAATTGGCTTGAATTAAATGGTTGGATTAGATCAACCATGAGAGAGATTGAGTCAAGTTTGACTTGACTTGATAGGAAGATGAAGAGTCAAGTTTGACTTGACTTTATGCCACCTCATTGGTGAGTTGGCAAGATGTGGACCAATGATTATGCTCCACATCATCATGGTTACTTAAATGTGTGCCACATCATGGAGGTTACAAGCCTCCTTTCCTTTTAATGTGGCCGGCCACATTAATTGTAAAGGAGTTACAATTGTGGCCGGCCACACATAGTGAAGGGAATTCATTTTTCTCATTCAAGGCTAATCAACTCTTCTTCCTCCTTGAGCTCTCTCTTCTTGCTCTCCCTCTCCTATCTTGGCCGAACACCCTAGGTGCTAGCACACCTTTGTTTGGTCTTTCTCCATCTAGTGTGTTCGTGTGGATACGTGTAGAGGATTGTCTACGTTGACAATCTTGAGATCCGGCAAGCCGTTGGACTAGCGGGATAGAGAAGGGCATCGCATAGAGGGTAATACTCTTATCTAGTGTAGATCTAGAGTTTGTAAACTCATACTCGTATTTTATTTTATTTTTCTTTGCATGGATCCGGTGGCTGGGGGTTTCAGGGTTTCCGCGATGCGAAAAAGCGGTTTTCGCGGGTTGAAAAATCCAACAATGGTATCAGAGCCACGTGAAAAGACTTGTACGAGTTTATTTTTGATTTTTATGGAAAATATAGCTTCTGTGATTTTCTGTAAATTTAGGTTTTTTATAGTTTTTATGGGTAATTTTCTCGTAGAAGCGAAGCACAAGTGTTTCGGCACTTGTAGGCTTCCGCTACCGGGAAGATTTTCCAAAACGACTTGGTTTCACCCCAAATCCTTTTGGGACAGCGGGCTAAGGCACTGTAGGATCGCTAAGGAATCCTCGCGATGGTTAGATCGCCGGTAGGGGAGCTGCCCCTGGCCCCGCAAGGGGATTCGTTCCGCGATTGCGCCCGAAAACCGCTAAACGGGACCGCCGGGAATTTTTACTCGTAAAAATTGTAAAAATTGGTATTAAAATTGCAGAAAATTATAGAAAATACATAATTTAGAATTATGTATAATTTGTGATAGTCATGGCCCAAAAGACCCAATTGAATAGGAATAAATGTGTTGTAATTCATAATACGGCTTGCGTGTCGTGATGTGATGTGCGTGTTGTATTTTTATTCGCGACCTGCACGTCGTGTCTTTCTCTATTTTATATTCTTGTTGTAAATTAGTTTAGACTTAAATGTAACTCGAGTTTCAAAATTATAATGTACAAAATTGAAGCCGTGGAAGGTCCACTCGAGATGGAGTTACGAGGAGGGCGCGAGCAACACAAGGTGGTCAAAGGGAGAAGCTTGAGAAGCTGTTGACCCTAGGTTGACCATCCGATCTTCTCATTGGCGTGAGAAGATCGTAGTAGGGCCATGACTAATCACGAATTAATTTAATTAATTGCTTGTGTATATGTGATGAATGATTAAGTAATTAATTAGTGCCTAACGGTTAGATTAGATCTAAGTCGTGCACATGATGCACCCTTCGATTAGTTTAGATCTATCGAGTATATGATACGCATCATCGTTTAGATTAGATCTAAATCAAGTCAACTCTAATGCCTACCGTGCCGTGATACCTATCACTACCTCGATCACATGTGTTGTTGAATCTGCCATAGCAGAGCAACACATATTATCTTGGTAGGGTACGGAGGGACAATCTTGGTCCTGCTTATCAACGCATGGGCGAATGCAAACTCAATTAGATTGATTATTCCTAATTAACTCGGTTGGATCGAGTACAACTATAGGCATTCTTTCAATGGTTGGAAAGATAGGACATAAATCACATTTATATTAATTCTTGGGCGTATTAGCCAAAGCTAACTCAAGTTTTAATATAACTACGGATAATGATCCTATAAAGAAGAGTTGCATAGAGATGTAATTGGTAAATCGTTACCTACCGATCATACTAAGTCTTGGGCGTATTAGCCAAAGCTAACTCAAGGGTTAGTATGATGCAGATCTTGTCCCACATAAATTATAGAATTCAGTGGGAGCATCATTTAGTTAAAGGCCTAATTAAATGATTTAAAGAATATGATATTTATTTTCTGCATTTTTCTATTGTAGATAAACCCTGACGTCGAATACGAACACCTTCTCTCTACGTTCTGTCCTTGAGAAGGACAAGCTCAACGGAGCAAATTTCCTGGACTGGTACAGGAACTTGAGAATAGTTCTCGCCCAGGAACGTAAACTGTACATTCTGGAGCAGCCCATTCCGGAGGCTCCTCCTGCCAATGCCCCGTGAGCTGACAAAGATGCTTATAAGAAGCATCAAGATGACGCATTAGATGTGTCCTGTCTAATGCTCGTGACCATGAACTCTGAGCTTCAGAAGCAACACAAGTTAATGGGCGCATACGATATGGTTAAACATCTTCGTCAACTGTATCAAGGACAAGCGCGACATGAGAGATTTGAGATCTCAAGGGCATTATTTCAGTGCAAGATGTCAGATGGGGCTCCCATAGGCCCATATGTACTCAAAATGATTGGGTACATAGAAAACCTACAGAGGTTGGGATTCCCGCTTGGCAAAGAGCTGGCCACTGACCTGATCTTGCAATCCTTGCCGGATAGCTATAGTCAATTCGTTCTAAACTACAATATGAACGAAATTGACAAGTCACTGCCCGAGCTTCTTAGTATGTTAAGAACTGCTGAGCTGAACCTTAAGAAGGCAAAGCCCCACTCTGTTCTGATGGTTCAGAAACACAAGGGCAAGGGCAAGTCCAAAGGAAAAGGAAAGTCCCAAGCCAAGAGCAAAGGCAAGGCACTGAAGCCTAAAGGAGGTGTCGCCAAGGATGCTACCTGCTTCCACTGTGGTCAGATCGGGCACTAAAAGAGGAACTACAAGGTGTTCCCGGAAGATCTTAAGAAGAAGCGAAGTGAGACTTCCACTTCAGGTATATATGTTATAGAAGTCAATCTATCTATTTCTTCATCATGGGTATTAGATACCAGATGTGCATCTCACATTTGTACTAATGTGCAGGCGCTGAGAAATAGCAGGGCATTGGCGAAGGGCGAGGTGGACCTATGCATAAGCAATGGAGCACAGGTTGCTGCTGTTGTTGTAGGGACTTATTTTCTATCTCTGCCCTCTGGGCTTGTATTAGAGTTGGATGATTGTTGTTATGTGCCTACATTAATTAAGAACATAATTTCAGTTTCTTGTTTGGACAAGAAAGGTTTCTCTTTTATAATTAAGGACAAATGTTGTTCTGTTTATTTAAAAGATATGTTCTATTGTAGTGCACCTCTGATGAACGGACTCTACATTCTAGACCTTGAAAGCCCTATCTATAACATAAATACCAAGAGTTTCAAGTCAAATGACTTGAACCAAACCTATCTCTGGCACTGTCGCTTAGGTCATATAAATGACAAGCGCTTATCCCAGCTCCATAAGGATGGTTTGCTGGACTCATTTGATTTTGAATCTTATGAGACGTGCGAGTCATGCCTACTAGGCAAGATGACCAAGACTCCCTTTAGTGGGAACAGTGAGAGACCGACTGACTTGTTAGGTCTTATACATAGTGATGTATGTGGCCCTTTCAATGTTGCTGCTAGAGGCGGTTATAGGTACTTCATCACATTTACTGATGAGTTCAGTAGATATGGTTATGTGTACTTGATGACACATAAGTCACAATCCTTTGAAAAGTTCAAAGAATTCAAGAATGAAGTACAGAACCAGCTTGACAAGAGTATTAAGATACATTGATCAGATCGAGGTGGAGAATACCTTAGCCATGAGTTTCGTGACTACCTAGCTGAGTGTGGGATTCTATCACAACTCACTCCTCCTGGAACACCACAGTGGAATGGTGTATTAGATATGGTACGATCTATGATGAGTCACACCGATCTTTCGACATACCTTTGGGGCTATGCTCTAGACACAGCAGCTTTTATACTCAACCAAGTTCCATCCAAGGACATGATAAAGACACCATATAGGATATGGACTGGGAGAGATGCCCAGGTGTCTTTCATGAGGATTTGGAGTTGTGAGGCTTACGTTCGACGTCAAGTCTCAGACAAGTTAGGACCCAAATCCGACATGTGCTACTTTATTGGATATCCCAAGGAAACTAAGGGATATTACTTCTACATTCCCAGTCAGCACAAGGTTGTTGTGGCAAAGACTGGGGTCTTTCTAGAAAGGGACTTTGTTTCTAGAAAGAATAGTGGAAGCACGTTCGATCTAGAAGAAGTTCAAGATGCAAACAATAGCACTGAAGCCTCGATGGAAGTTAAACTGGAACCACAAAGTGTTGTGGATGATGTTGTTCCACAAAGAGTTGAGGAACAACAACCAGTTCAAGTAGACATACCTCTTCGCAGGTCTGATAGGGTACGTCGTCAGCCTGAGAGATACTCATTTCTATTGTCTGACCATGATGACGTTGTGCTCATAGAGGATGAGCCTACCACCTATCAGGAAGCTGTGATGAGACCAGATTCCGAGAAATGGCTAGAGGCCATGAGATCCGAGATGGAATCCATGTACACCATCCAAGTATGGACTTTGGTTGATCCACCTGAAGGGGTAAAACCCATTGGGTGTAAGTGGGTCTTTAAGAGAAAGACTGACATGGATGAACTTACCTATAAGGGTCGCTTGGTAGCTAAAGGTTTCAAGCAGATTCATGGTATTGACTATGATGAACCTTTTCTCCAGTAGCGATGTTTAAGTCCATTCGGATCTTGCTTGCTATTGCAGCTTACCATGACTATGAGATATAGCAGATGGATGTCAAAACCGCGTTTCTGAATGGAAACCTACTCGAGGATGTCTACATGACACAACCTGAGGGTTTTGTAAATCCACAGCATACTAGTAGAGTATGCAAGCTGCATAGGTCCATTTATGGACTAAAGCAAGCTTCTCGGAGCTGGAATCTTCGATTCGATGATGCAATCAAATAGTTTGATTTCATCAAGAATGAAGATGAGCCTTGTGTCTACAAGAAGGTTGTAGGGGATATAGTTGTCTTCCTCATATTGTAAGTGGATGACATACTGCTCATTGGGAAGGACATCCCTATGCTTCAGTCTGTCAAGACTTGGCTAGGGAGTTGCTTCTCAATGAAGGACTTAGGTGAGGCATCCCGTATTCTAGGGATACAAATCTATAGAGATAGATCTAAGAGATTGCTTGGCCTAAGTCAGAGTACATATATTGACAAGGTACTCCTTCGGTTTGCCATGCAGAACTCCAAGAAGGGATTTCTGCCGATGTCACATGGCGTGAGTCTTTCGAAGACTCAAGGTTCCTCTTCTAGAGAGGAGAGAGACCGCACGGATCAGATCTCTTATGCCTCAGCCAAAGGATCTATCATGTACACCATGCTATGTACTCAACCTGATGTCTCGTATGCTTTGAGCATGACGAGCAGATACCAGTCAGATCCAGGTGAATGTCACTGGATAGCGGTCAAAAATATTCTTATGTACTTAAGAAGGACTAAAGAATATTTCTTGATATATGGAGGCAATGATGAGCTAACTGTAAAGGGTTACAGTGATGCCAGCTTCCAGACCGATCAGGATGATTACCGATCGCAGTCAAGGTTCGTATTTTGCATTAATGGTGGTGCTATGATCTGGAAGAGTTTGAAGCAGGACACAGTAGCTGATTCTACGACAGAGGCCGAGTAAATTGCTGCATCAGAGGCAGTAAAGGAGGCAGTTTGGATCCGCAAGTTCATCACTGAACTTGGGGAGGTTCCCAGTATCGTTGACCCTATTGAGCTCTATTGTGACAACAATGGAGCTATAGCACAGGCGAAGGAACCTCGCTCACACCAGCGGAGCAAACACATACTACGGCGCTTCCATCTCATTCGAGAGATTATCGAGAGAGGAGATGTGAAGATATGCAGAGTACCTACAGAGGCTAACATCGCAGATCCCTTGACCAAGACTTTGGCACAGAGGAAGCATGATGGTCACACTAGGTCATTGGGGCTTAGAGCCTACACTGATTGGCACTAGTACTAGTGGGAGATTGTTAGTTAGAGCCCTAGAGCCAATCATTTGATGATTGTATTATGGACTTGTTGTATCATATTCTTATATATAAATAAAGGCATTTATTGTTTTGGTTATTATACTTACTTGTATTGGTGCCAAATAAACTAAGTATAATAGCGTCCTTGAGTAGAAGGTTCTCACCTATATCAATCGGTTAGTTGAACCGATAGTGAGATGATATAGGGAACACTACTCTTAATCATTCCTAGTCGAGTATTAACATTCAGGGACAATGTTAATGCAATAAGACTAGCATGTAGGTCAACTCGATGACTTGATCTCACAAGTCATGGATATAGAGATATCAAGTTGACACATGGGTATGGATTGGAGAATGTATACTGAATGACCCGCCATGAGAAAGTATCATGGATCGTTATATAGTGTCATATACTTTCTCATGTGGCTATTAGTATAACTATTAGTTCTTAGACCTGAAGTCACCTTGGATCCCTACATAAGGAGTTATGTACTTTGGTTTCGTCAAACGTCACCCGTAACTGGGTGGACTATAAAGGCGATTACTGAGTATGTAACAAATTATGCAGAGGGATGTGAGTGATGTAGATGGCATGTATCCCTCCTATATGACGGGAGCGACATCGATATTCTTGATAGAGTGAGACCATGAAGTGCATGGCCATGCCCAAATGAGTCAATATGAGATATTGAGCTCATTTGATTTAGTGAGTCTACTTGGAGATCAAGATTTAGATTGGTCAGAGGATGACACAGTCTATATCTCATATTGATCAATCTAAATGTCTAGGATAGAAGGACACTTGTCATATATTGTGACGAGTCACAATTAGTAGTCACAAGGTGATGTTGGATCTCAACATTCTTGTAATTTGGGTAGTAATGATGTGTTGCTAGATATCGCTCATTACTTATGCTCCTAAATGGGTTTAGGGGCATTGCCAACGTTACAAGAAACTATAGGGTCACACACCAAGGACAATTAGATGGAGATTAGGTCCATATGATGAACCAAGAGGATTAGATTCATTTGATAAATTAAATTGGATTAAGAGTAATCCTAATTGGGCTAATTGAGTTGGACTCAAGTTAATTCATGTGTTCAATGAGTTTAATTTAGATTATGACTCATTGAATCAATTTAATTAAATGAATTAGATTCATTATATTAAATTGGCTTGAATTAAATGGTTGGATTAGATCAACCATGAGAGAGATTGAGTCAAGTTTAACTTGACTTGAGAGGAAGATGAAGAGTCAAGTTTGACTTGACTTTATGCCACCTCATTGGTGAGTTGGCAAGGTGTGGACCAATGATGATGCTCCACATCATCATTGTTACTTAAGTGTGTGCCACATCATGGAGGTTACAAGCCTCCTTTCCTTTTAATGTGGCCGGCCACATTAATTGTAAAGGAGTTACAATTGTGGCCGACCACACATAGTGAAGGGAATTCATTTTTCTCATTCAAGGCTAATCAACTCTTCTTCCTCCTTGAGCTCTCTCTTCTTGCTCTCCCTCTCCTATCTTGGCCGAACACCCTAGGTGCTAGCACACCTTTGTTTGGTCTTTCTCCATCTAGTGTGCTCGTGTGGATACGTGTAGAGGATTGTCTACGTTGACAAACTTGAGATCCAGCAAGCCGTTGGACTATCGGGATAGCGAAGGGTATCGCATCGACGGTAATACTCTTATCTAGTGTAGATCTAGAGTTTGTAAACTCGTACTCGTATTTTATTTTATTTTTCTTTGCACGGATCCGGTGGCTGGGGGTTTCGGGGTTTCCGTGACGCAAAAAAGCGGTTTTCGCGGCCCGAAAAACCCAACACGAATGTCCATTACACCTATAAAAAGAGGCTCAAGGTTTGAGGTTGTGTAACACTTTCTGATCGACAAAAGTTCTCTTCTACAAACTGCTCATGCTACAAGTCTTCATTAGCTCTGCAAGTAACTCCTTCCGATAGTGCCGACCAAAGCTTCAACTCCATTACTTGTTGGTGTATTTTATTAGCTTGCATTGTAATTAACTTAAGCAAGATAGTAGGTTGTTGCTATCTTGCTCATTTTGTACGTTCTTCTTCTTTCCGAGGATTTCAGAAAGAGGGTTATAGTGGATTGTCCATTAGTGCGATCAAGGATCGCGGGCCTACCAGTAGGAGTCGACCTAGACTCTGAACGAAGTAAACAAGCTTGTCTTTCTTTTACTTTCCATTGTGCATGACTCTACTTTCAAAGAAAAAGAGAAGTTTTAAAAAGGCACTATATTCACCCCCCCCCCCCCTCTATTGCACCCATTCGATCTAACAAAAACCTCAACACAAGTAAACATAAGCAAAATTAATAAACATTAACATGAATAAAACTAAGCTAATCCAACCACAATTCACCCTCAAATCTCAATTACCAAGGACTACCCTTCGCCGTCACACAAAGACCCGGTGATCGAACCCCGAAAGTCAGTGAATGCTCACTGTCAAACTTGCTGCTAGCTTCAACACGATGAGGATGAGACAAATCCTCCAATGAAGAACCCCTCCACTGGAAGTTGACTGGAAATGAAGGTGGTGCCGATCAGTGCTTTGCTGGAACTCACTGAGAAGACCTCCTTGCCCTTTGCAACCCGCTGGAAGTAGAGAAGTCCTAGGAGCTTACTGATAAATTGGAGATAATCGGATTGCCATTAGAGAGATGGAGATGGACTGTCATTGCTCACCTCCTTGCTCTGCTGCCTGAACCCCAAACGGTGGAGCTACTAGGAGGAAGCCGAATGATAGAGATCACACCAAAGAACCCCTCCGGCGAGGTGGATTTGGTTGGAAGTCACTACATAAGCTTGCTTCCCCCACCGAGTGTGCTTCTACCGTCGCCGCTGGAAATCATGAAGAAGGTAGAAAGGGCTAGCCAGCCGGCGGCAAGGGTAGAGAAGACGTCGCCGGCCGGTGGTGAGGAACAAGAATGGCGCTGTGTGGGGAGGTTGTCGAGAAACCTAGCCGACGCGAGGAGAAGAAGTCATACGGAGAAGGGTATTCCAATCATTGTGTTGTCGCGTGGGTTTAAGAGAAGATTTTTCCTCTTTGAATCTGGGTCATCCATCTTGATGAAGAGCTGATCTTGACCATTTGATTAAAGTGATGAAGGGGATCTTCATCTGAGTCGTTCATTTTGATGAAGGAGATGGATGAAGATCTAGCCATTCATCTCGCTGATGAATGGTTTAGATTAAGTTGTCTTCTTCCTTGGATCCAATGGTCCATATCATTTCATATCTGGATCAAGGGTAGGATACTTAGATCTAACTGAAAGGGGGAGATCTCTCTTGATTTGGATCAACGGTTCATAATGATTTAGCTTGATCTCCTCCATTTGACCTCCAAATCAAGCCAGATTCAATCCAATCCAATCCTAATTCATGGCTCTTTGAATTTCTTACAAAACCAAAATAAAAACATGTGATTAAATTTCATAATTATAGGAATTTTACATTTAAGTCCAAAATAAGTTCCTACTCACAACACATAGTATAAACACCAAATTAAGTATGTGAGAAGGAAAAAATATCAATAATAAGAGCCAAAATAATGCACAAAAATGTTAGTTATCAAGGAGCTAAATTGAGTCAGACCCTAATAACATAGCATCAGAATAGATTGGGATGATAATACACCAAGGAAACTTTATCGAAGGTATATCTAGCTGAATCATATATGTTGTACTTGGTGCACTATGTTGGTGCGGAAAGCATCAGATGATTGAGCCTATATTTTGATAATGGCAAGGGTTTAAAGTTACGATTACTTGTTGTCTAAAAAATTTGAATGAGCTTATAGGAAATTCCTAGGTATTTTTAGGTAAAAGTCTTAGCTATGATTAGGCAGGTGAAAACTCTAGGAGGTGGTAACCCTAGGTGAAAATTCTTGGTGGGTCGAGAACTTTAGGTGAAAACCTAGAGTCGGGGACTCTAAGTGAAAATCCTGGTGGTCGCGAACCAGGTAGAAGACTGGATGGGTCAGAGATCGGACGTCCAACGGAAAAGTCCTAAAGACTCAGACGTTGAGGAAAAGTCCAGTTGGTCTGAAGGACCGGTCTAGCAACAAGTAAACTCTCATGAGAGGAGTAGGTGAGGATGTGTTCCCCGACAAGGGATCAATAGGGCATCAGTTCGACCTAGAGTTTTAGTGAAACTTAAAGTCAGAATCGGACAGTCCAGAGATTGTCAAAATAATTTACTATTTCATATTTTATTGTGCTAACTCTATTTTGCAGAGTATGTTTGATATTTTGGACTAACATATCTTGTAGGGAGTGAAAAGGACTTAAGAGACTCGGATGAACAATGTCCGAGGCACCTCCAGGGTTGTTGGAGGCGCCTCGGGTGCTTTAGGTGAAGGCTCCGTGCAGCAAGGCGCGAAGGCACCTTCAAGGAGCTTGAAGGAACCTTGGATGCTGGATAGAAGGTGTCTTCCATGGAGCTTGAAGGCACCTTCGGATGGATAAATAACGCAGGCCACAGAAGCAATCGAATCCGACGCGGAAGGGATAAGAATCCCTATTGGAGGCACCTTCCATGGAGGTCGAAGGCACCTTCAGCAGGCTATATAAGGCTATCTCGACCATATGCACAACATCAATATTCCAAGCAACTTTCCCTTCTTCGCGCTGCTATGAAAACGCTTCCTCGACGCTCAAAAGTTGTCCTGACGACCACCGTGCTAAAGATCTTTATTTCTGAGTCGTTGGTATTTTTTAAGTCTTATAATTACTTGTAATCAGTCATTGTACTTGTACTTCTTTCGATTGATTTGTGATTGCCCATCGAAAGTATTCTCACGTGTGAGCCTTGGAGTAGGAGTCACCATAGGCTCTGAACCAAGTCACTCTTGGTGTTTGCGATTGTTTTGTTGTGTCTTTATTTTGCTGCCTATCTTCGAGTTTAATTTTAAAACAGGCGCTATTCACCCCTCCTCCCTTCTAGCGTAATGATCCTACAATTGGTATTAGAGCTGGGCCATTCTGAATTGATGAAACCACCAATCGAGCAGAGGGGGTTCTTTTTGAAAGAAAATTATATATCGTTTTTGTTTTTAAAATATTCTTACACCTTTCATTTTTTTCCTCCAAAATTATTTTTGAAAAATGTATTTTCATTTTTTCACCAGTGGACAGTGTTAACAAAATATTGCATTTAGCAAAACTAATAATAATATTTTTTACTAATATTTTATTAATATTTTATTATTTTTTCTTGAAATTAGTGAATTACTATTTTTATTTTTCTCTCACACTACTAATCTAAGACCAAGTCTTGGAACATTGGCTTTTGTTTTTTTGTGTGCCTAATTTCTTTTTAGCAATGTCCCACCAAGAAGGCTATGGCACAGCACGTCCGCCTCTTTTCTCCGACGAGGATTTCGATTATTGGAAGGGGCGAATGGAGTACCACCTCAAGATGCAAGTTGAGATGTGGATGATCATTCAAACCGGCCTCACACTCCCACTCGAAGGAGCTGGAAAACCAGTATCATGCAAGAACTGTGATGCAAGCTGGATGAAGAAGATCAAAGCCGACACCAAAGTAACATGCACTCTTCAATGCGGCTTAACTAAAGAAGAATTGAACCAAGTCGGCCCATTCTCAAGCTCTAAAGATATGTGGGAAAAGCTAATCGAGCTACACGAAGGGACCTTCGATACTAAGGTAAGAAAAATGGATTTAATTTTAAATAAACTATATAACATAAAAATGTAGGATGGAGAATCGCCAAGCCAACTTCACGCTTGGATCTAGGACCTTCTCAATGGTCTCCACGTAATCAGTCAAAAGGTGGAGAATCATGATGTCATCAGGTATGCACTAAATGCATTCCAAGGAACACTTTGTGGAACACAAAGTCTCAAAGAATCTTTCCTCAATTAGGCTAGATGAATTATTTTCAGAATTCGAATTACATGAACAAACTAATACACCCTCGGTCGAGAAAAGTATTGCTTTTATCGCAGGTACAAACAAGACAAAGGAACCAAAAGTCAAGCGCCGAACCAAACTTGAGCCCAAAGATGAATCAGACTCAAAAGACGACTAGGAGATCACCGCCAAGCTCATCAATCTTGTGTGAAAGCTATGCAAGAGAAAGAAGGGTTTCACAGAATGGGAGATCAAAAAGATGATCCAGTCAAAGATGACACAACCGAGCCCAATCTTTAAAACAAAAGTTGAAGTCACCTGCTATGGCTGCAACAAAAAGGGACACGTCAATGAAAATTGTCCAAATCAGAAGGAAGCGAAGAAGCAATGATGAAAGAAGGTTCTACAAGCAACATGGGATGAATCATCATCGGAAGACACCGATAGAGATCTCGAACAAACAAGTTTCCTCGCACTTCCAGCCTAAGAGAAAGTCATTGAATCCAAGTCCGAGACAAAATCGGAATCTGAGTCCAAGCGAAGCCACGGATCTATATCCGGTTCAGAAGGTTCCCAAACCAATGTAAGTATTTCTTTAATTATATCAGACAATTTGATTTCTTACTTGTCAAGAAAATTAGCCAAGTCCAACCTCTAAGTTAAGTCACTCCAAGAGGAGGTTAAAGCCCTCAGGGAAGTGACCATCCCAAGCTCCTTGACAGGATCAGTTCAGACTGGAACTTCAACTCATTCCTAAGAGCTTGAGGAATAAAATTCCAATCTGAAAAGACAAGTCAGGGAACTAAAGGATACATTAAAATGGTTTACCTTGGGTTCCAAGAATCTTGATATGATTTTTTGAAAAAAAAAAAAGAGCCATATACAATCGATCCAGACTCGGATACAAGGCTAAACACAAATTTAAATCATACTTATCTCTTGTTAATCGTACTAATAGAAGATCAGTCCAAGCATGGGTCCCCAAGTCGAACTTGATTAATCAAGTTAGACTTGGTCAGTACTGGATTCCCAAGGATCAAATCCATTACCTTGATAAACCCTATCGAGGCTATGATCCAGGGGGAGCCAATAGAAATACCATTTTTACCATTAGATAAATTTGTTTGATGTTTGCTTTACTGCTTTCGATATACATGCTTAGACTAGGGTATATAAGGACCTAGACTTGATTCACACTTGACTAGTTAGACCTAGGATTTTTATAAAGGAAATTAAATATTTAATTTCTTTAAATGGCTTTGTCTAGAAAGTGGTGGATGATCTCATACCCAAGAAGGCCTAATGCATGCAAGAGAAAGAAGGGTTTCACAAAACGGGAGATCAAAAAGATGATCTAGTCAAAGATGACACAACCGAGCCCAAGCTCTAAAACAAAGGTTGAAGTCATTTGCTATGGCTGCAACAAAAAGGGACACATCATGGAAAATTCTCCAAATTAGAAGGAAGCGAAGAAGCAATGAAGAAAGAAGGTGCTACAAGTAACATGGGATGAATTATCATCGGAAGACTCCGATAGAGATCTCGAACAAACAAGTTTCCTTGCACTTCCAGCCTGAGAGAAAGTCATTGAATCCGAGTCCGAGACAAAATCGGAAGCTAAGTCCAAGTTAAGCCACAGATCTGTAATCAGTTTAGAAGGTTCCCAAACCAATGTAAGTATTTCTTTAATTAGATTGCACAATTTGATTTCTTACTTGCCAAGAAAATTAGCCAAGTCCAACCTCTGGGTTAAGTCACTCCAAGAGGAGGTTAAATCCCTCAGGGAAGTGACCGTCCCAAGCTCCTTGACAGGATCAGTTCAGACTAGAACTTCAACTCATGTCCAAGAGCTTGAGGAAAAAAATTCTAGTCTGAAAAGACAAGTCAAGGAACTAAAGGATACATTGGAACGGTTTACCTTGGGTTCCAAGTATCTTGATCTGATTCTTGGAAAAAAAGAGCCGTATGCAATTGATTCTGACTCAGAAACAAGGCTAAACATAAATTTAAATCGTACTTATCTCTTGTTAATCGTACCAATAAATGAATAGTCTAAGCATGGGTCCCCAAGTTGAACTTAATTAATCAAGCTGGACTTGGTCAATATTGGATCCTCAAGGATCAAATCCATTACCTTGATAGACTCTATCGAGGCTATGATCTAGGGGAAGCCAATAGAAAGACCATTTTTACCATTAGATAGATTTGTTTGATGCTTGCTTTACTGCTTTAAATATACATGCTTAGACTAGAGTAGATAAGGACCTAGACTTAATTCACACTTGACTAGTTAGACCTAGAATTTTCATAAAGGAAATTAAATATTTAATTTCTTTAAATGGCTTTGTCTAGAAAGTGGTAGATGATCTCATACCCAAGAAGGCCTAGTGCCTTGTCATGGCCTAGAAGCTAATTATTGAAATAAATATTTAATTAACTAACTATTAAACCTAAGCCTAACTCAAATGTGAGTAAACCCTTAGATGATAATCTAAATTGAAGATAAAAAGTTAACTATCTCACAAAACATATAAGGTTCTCTGATTGATAATCTAGAAGAAAGTTAAGATGGATTTAGGTATAAATTAGTCCAATATACTCTAACTCAATCAATTAAACATTAACTTACCTTCACTTAAACTAAATAAAACTTACCTAAACTTAAACTAAATTAAACTTAAATAAATTATTACTCTTACTAAATTAAACTTACCTAAACTTAAACTAAATTAAACTTATTTAAATTAAAACTCTTACTAAATTAAACTTACCTTAACTTAAACTAAATCAAATTTACCTAAACTTAAACTAAATTAAATTAAAACTCTAACTAAATTGAACTTACCTTAACTTAAACTAAATTAAACTTACCTGAACTTAAACTTAATTAAATTAAAACTCTTACTAAATTAAACTTACTTAAATTTAATTAAATTAAACAAATTTAAACTAAATTAAATTTAATTAAATTATAAAATCCTACTAAATTAAACTTACCTAAACTTAAACTAAATTAAACTTACATCAAAATCTATAACTGGTATATTTTTAGGGTACTCCACGATTAGTAGGGTCAATAGAGTCTTTAACAAAAATACTCAAAAAATTGAAGAGGCAACTAATGTAATTTTTTATGAAGAAAATAACTCACCTAATGAAATCAATGAAAATAATATTCAAATTACCAAAAAAATAGATGATGAATAAGATAATCAACTTAGACCTAAAACTAGTCAATTAGAACAACCAAGTCTTAACCCTATCACAAGACAATATAGGATAAGATCCAACCATCCATCTGATCAAATTTTGGGTGATCCAACCTTAAGAGTATGAACTAGATCATCCTATAGAAACCTAAGTCAAATAGCTCTTATTTCTAAAATTGAGCCCAAGACAATAGAAGAAACTTTACCTGACCCAGTTTGGATAATCGTAATGCAAGAGAAATTAGCTCAATTTGAAAGAAACCAAGTTTGGGAACTTGTACCTAAACCCATAAATAAATCTATAATTGACATTAAGTAGGTATTCAGAAATAAATTAGATGATAAAGGTGAAATAGAAAGAAATAAGGCTAGACTAGTAGTAAAGGGGTTCGGCCAACCAGAAGGGTTATATTGTGATGAAACCTATATACTCATAGCCAGACTTGAATCCATAAGGATGCTGCTAGCCTATGCAACACATAAGGGATTTAAGTTATATCAAATGGATGTAAAATATGCATTCCTAAATGGGTTAATTAAAGAAGAAGTTTATGTAAATCAACCCCCAGGATTTGAAGATTTAGACTACCCAAATCATATCCTTAGGCTAAAGAAAGCTTTATATAGACTAAAACAAGCACCTAGAGCATGACATGAATGGCTTTCAACATACCTAATATCAAAGGGATTTAACCAGGGCCAAATAGACCAAACCCTTTTTGTTAAAATCTTAGAAAAAGATATCTTTATAGCTTAAATTTATGTAGATGGCATCATCTTTGGCTCAAAAAATACTAAATTCCTAAAAGAATTTACTAAAGTAATGAAAAATAAATTTGAAATGAGCCTAGTAGGATAACTTAATTTTTTTTCTTAGGTTTACAGATAAAACAAACAAAAGAAGGAATTCATATTTTTCAAACCAAATATGCTAAGGAATTAATTAAAAAGTTTGGAATGGACAACTCTAAAAATATAAATATCCCAATGACAACTAATATTAAAATTGACTCTGATTTAGAAGGAAAACCTGTAGATTTGAAATAATATAGGAGTGTAATAGGAAGTCTATTATACCTAACTGCAAGTCGACCTAAGATTTTATTGGCAGTAGTTATATGTGTTAGGTGTTAGTTAGAGTCCTAGAGCCAATTATATGATCATAGTTGTATGGACTCATTGTATCATATTCTTATGTATATAAAGGCATTTGTTTTGGTTATTATACTTACTTGTATTGGTGTCAAATAACTAAGTATAATAGCATCCTTGAGTAGAAGGCTATTATCTATATCAATCGATTAGTTGAATCGATAGTGAGATGATATAGAGAACACTACTCTTAATCATTCCTAGTCTAGTATTAACATTCAGGGACAATGTTAATGCGACGAGACTAGCATGTAGGTCAACTCGATGACTTGATCTCATAAGTCATGGATATAGAGATATCAAGTTGACACATGGGTATGCATTGGAGAATGTATACTGAATGACCCGCCAAGAGAAAGTATCATGGATCGTTATATGAGTGTCATATACTTTCTTATGTGACTATTAGTATGACTATTAGTCCTTAGAACTGAAGTCACCATGGTTCCCTACATAAGGAGTTGCATACTTTGGCCTCGTCAAATGTCACCCATAACAGGGTGGACTATAAAGGCGATTACTGGATATGTAACAAATTATACGGAGGGATGTGAGTGATATAGATGGGATCTATCCCTCCTATATAACGGGAGTGACATTGTTATTCTTGATAGAGTGAGACTACTAAGTGTATGGTCATGCCCAAATGAGTCAATATGAGATATTGAGCTCATTTGATTATAGTGAGTCTACTTGGAGTTCAAGATTTAGATTGATCAGAGGATGATATCGTCTATGCCTCAAATTGATCAATGTAGATGTCAAGGATAGAAGGGCATTATCATATATTGTGAAGAGTCACAATTAGTAGTCACAAGGTGATGTTGGATCTCAACAATCTTATAACTTGGGTAGTAATGATGTGTTCCTAGATACCGCTCATTACTTATGTTTCTAAATGAGTTTAGGAGCATTGCCAACGTTACAAGAACCTATAGGGGTACACACAAAGGGCAATTAGATGGAGATTAGGTTCATATGATGAACCAAGAGGATTAGGTTCATGTGATGAACCAAATTGGATTAAGAGTAATCCAAATTAAACTAATTGAGTTCGTTGGACTCAATTTGGTTCATGTATTAAATGAGTCTAATTAGATTTGGATTCATTGAGTTAATTTAATTCAATAAATATAGATTCATTAAATTAAATTAGTTTGAATTAAATGATTAGATTTGATCAACTATGGGAGAGAAGAGGTCAAGTTTGACTTGACTTAAGAGGGAAGATGAAGGGTCAAGTTTGACTTGACCATTTGTCATCTCATTTGTGAGTTGGCATAAGGTGGACCAACGATGATGTTCCACATCATCAAGGTTGTCTTATGTGTGTGCCACATCATGAGAGAGATCAAGAGTTGTGACTCTTGATATTCCATAGAGGTTTAAAAACCTCTAAAATGGTCGGCCACCTTGAATGGGAGTGAGTTACAATTTTGTGCTCATTGATTTCATCTTCTTCCTCCTTGCTTCTTCTTCTCTCCCTCTCCTCCACCTTGGCCGAAACCTTCAAGAGTGTTAGCACACTCTAAGGTTTCTTCTCCACCTTTTTGTTCTTGTGGATACACATAGAGGGGTGTTCACTTGACACCCTTGAGATCCGGCGAACCTCGGACCAGTGGGATAAGCGAAGAGCTTCGCATCAAAGGTATAAATTCCTTAACATGTAGATCTAAATTAGAAAACATGTACATGAAATTTTTGTTCTTTTAATCTTCGCACGGATCCGGTGGCATGGGACTTTGGGGTTTCCGCAACGCAAAAAGTGGTTTTTGCGGCTCGAAAGTCTCAACAGTGGTATCAGAATCACGTGCGAAGCGTGTACATGTTTTATTTTGGTTTTTATGAAAAAACTCTAGATTTATAAGTTTCTGTATATTTACTATTTTTATGTATTTTATGGGTATTTTTCTCGTAGAAGCGAAGCAACAAGTGTTTGGTCACTTGTAGGCTTCGACTACCGAGAAACAACTTCCGAAACGGCAAGGTCTCGCCCAAAATGTTTTGGGACAGTGGCTTAGGGCACTGTAAGATCATCATGGGACACTCGTGAGACTCATTTCACGAGAAGGGGTGCTGCCCCTAACTCCGCAAGGGGCATTGTCCCGCGATCGCACCCGAAAACCGCTAAAAAGGTCCGTCGGGAAGTTGCGACTCATAAAATCATAAAAAATGTAATAAAATCACAGAAATTTATATAAAATACATAATTTAGAATTATGTATGATTTGTGATGGTCATGGTCCAAAAACCCGAATTGGATTGGTTGTATGTGTTGAAATTCATAATATGGCTTGCGCGCCATTTTTGTATGATTGTGCGTGTTGTATATGTGATACGCGACCTGCGTGTCGTGTCTTTCTATTTTATTTCCTATTATAAAATAGTTTAGACTCGAATGTAACTCGAGTTTCAAATTTGTAATGTACAAAATTGGAGCGGTGGAAGGTCCACTTGAGGAGGAGTTACGAGGAGGGTGCGAGCAACACATGGCGGTCAAAGGGAGGAGCTTGGAGAAGCTGTTGACCCTAGGTTGACCATCCAATCTTCTCATTGGCTTGAGAAGATCGTAGTAGGGCCATGAATAATCACAATTTAATTAATTTCTTGTGTGTGTGTATGTGATGCATGCTAGAGTAGAGTAATTAATTAGTGCCTTAACGATTAGATTAGATCTAAATCGCGTATATGATGCACCACGATTAGATTAGATCTAAATCGAGTATATGATACACACCAACGATTAGATTAGATCTTAATTGCGTTAACTCATAATGCCTACCATGCCGTGATACCCATCACTACCTCAATCACATGTTGTTGTTGAATCTGCCCACTACAACAAAATTGTTAAAAGAGAACACCATAAAGACAACGGTTTTAGAAGAAACTGTTGTTAATTTGGTAAAAGACAACGGTTTTTAGCAAAACCGTTGTCTTTGAGCGCCTGAAAAAAATAAAAGACAACAGTTTTATAAAAACCGTTGTTGTTGAGCGACTTTTTGTAAAATCAACAACACCTTTTACAACAGTTTTCTAAAACTGTTGTCTTTAAACATTTTTTTAGGGGTCAAAGACAACAGTTTTAATAAACCGTTGTCTTTGACTTTATTCTTTCGCCGTTTTCCCCCTACGTCCTTTTTGTTGTAGCAGTGGTCGAAAAATTTTTGGCGCACTATTTTCCCCCCTTAGCCTACCTGAACCCTAAACCTCTCTCCTCGTATGATCTTTCTCTCATATGGCTCTAGGCGTTGCCTCTGCCTCGGCCGCATCCCGACCCTCGTCGTCTCCTCCCCCGATGCTGCCCGGGATGTCCTCCGCACCCACGATCACATCTGTGCCAGCCGCTCCTCCACCACCGTCACCTGCATCCTCCTCGATGGTTGCAGCGACATGGCCTTCGCCCCCTACGACGATGAGTGGAGGCAACGCCGATAGATATGCACCCTCCACCTACTGAGCCCCAAGATGGTACAGTCCTACGCTCTGGTTCGCGAGCAGGAGGTGGCCACCATGGTTGCCGCCATCTGCTCCCGTGGATCGACAGCGGAGATCGACATGTCCCCCATCCTGTTTGTCTTCTCCAATGACATCCTGTGTCGGATAGTCACGGGGAAGAAGTTCGAAGGGAAGAAAGGGTTGTTCTCGAAGCTCATCTCAGAGAACTCGGTGCTGTTGGCCAAGATTTATCTCGGGGATTACCTCCCGTGGCTCGGTTGGGTGGATTGGTTGCTCGGCAAGGTGGCGCGAGTGAAGAAGAACCATAAGAGGTGGGACGATCTGCTAGATCAAGTTATCAAGGAACATGAAGAGCGAGTGTCGTCGCATGATGAGAAAGATTTCGTAGATGTTTTGATCTCCCTTCAGAAGGATCCCGTGTTGGAATCCATCCTCACTCCGGAAGTCATCAAGGCGCTTCTTCAGGTAGATTAATTCTTCCTTTGCTCAACTTCCACAGCAAATAGGTCTAATAGCCGAACCGTATGAGGACATTCCCTAATACATTTTTAGGGAATTTCTTCTTGTGAGACAATTATTTTTTCAAAACAATCTTAAAAACTTTATTGACTTGGACTAGTGGTTTTAATGTTCAGAGGTTATATGTGGAAAATTATTCAATAAAGTATAGAAACGCAGTGGTGTTATTTTGGTCTGTGGTAGATCAGCATCGACACTACATCTCCATATATAAATGTATTGTCTAAGTTCCAATATGAATGGTTATATCACACTTTATACGGTGCAAAAGTAATTTAGATTTACTCTTTATTTGTATTACATTTGCTGATTTCTTAAATTTACATCACCAAAAGATTAGAGCTTGGAATTCCAGAATTCACAAGTGCAAGGACGGAAGTTGTTTATATATGGTTATCCTTTTAGAGTATCTAGTAAGTCATTTCCTTATCTGATCTCCGAGCAACCATTGAGAAGAGTACAATACTGTGGAACGCTTTAATCTTCTATGAGATGTTGTACTTGATTTGCACTAACCACTCAAATTCATTGAACCTAACTCTTTGAAGCAAAAAAACACTACAACTATGTAGGATTCTTAGCATATATGATCCTTGTGAGATAAATGAACTATCTTTCATACAAATAATTATCATATATGTATGCTAGTTAACCACAATTTGGCTTGGAATACAGGTGGAAATTCCTGCCTCTGCATATTTCTTTTGTATTTCTTCTGTTGCAGCAACAGTCTTCTTTTGTATCGTGTATTCTAGTATATTTTTGGTCCTAAATTTTGCCCAGTAATTCCTGCCTCTGCGTTTCTATACTTTATTGGACAATTCCCATTCCAATAAGGAATTAACTAAAAGAACAATCCATTCCATTCAATTCCAAGTTCATCCCCCATTGGAATCTTTCACCATCCTTGGGATCGCAAAACCCCACATCCATGCCTTGTTAGTTTCCTCCCGTCTGAACTCCCTACCTATGACACCTTCCTTGCACACATTGCTTCTCTAGTCGATAACAACAAAAGGAAATTGGAGCTACAGGAAGGCAACAAGTTTTGTTTTAATTTTTTTTATTTCTATTATTGTTTTTGTTTATGGTGGTGCACCTGTCACAGGGAGTGGCTAATGTGTTGAAGTTGCTTCCTTTTCTGTATTTTTTTTGTTTTTCTTCTCCTCATGTGCCTTTCTTATTGAAGGTGTACCTGCCCATTTTCTTCGGTGTGGTTGGTAGTCCAGCCAGGGAGGGAAGTTTTGGAGAGAAGCTGAGTTCGGTTGGGGACTGGAAATAGGAAAAGGGATTTCTTTTAGCTAGGTGCATAATATCATTCTAATGCAGTGAGACTGCTTTGGTAGAAGTAGCATCAGGGGCACTGATGGTGAAGGGTGAATGCTGGCGTGTTTGTCAGCAAATATTGTAGAACAAATTAAAGGAGGTAAGTATTTTGCTAAACCCTAATCTAATTTCTGGCCCGAGTGTTCTGGTTCTATTTCGGATTTTGTAGTTGCAGGAAGAGAAATATGTCAGCAAAGTTTCTATAAGCATTTGCTGTTGAGCATGACAATCCAGAGTTGCAGAGGCAAATAGGGTGCATGACTGGATTCTTCCAAATGTTCGACCGACAACAAATTCTCACTGGAAGGCGTTTGAATGTTAGTAGTGGCCACAACCACAAAACTCTCCCTTCCGGTAACATTTTTTCCCTTCCCTTCCATTGTTTGATACAGTTTGTTTCAAAAACTGAGACTACTGTTACTTAGAATTCATAAGTCTTCCCATAAAGAAGACATTATAGATGTCTTCTTGTTTATACTACTGTTACTTAGTATTCATAAGTCTTCCTAAAAACTTTATTGTTTTAAAAATATTATTATCTTTCTTATTTATTGAATATAGATGTCTCTACTATTATGACTGTGTGTCCTGGACTAGTGGTTGGCTTTCTACTTGCAAATCAAAATGTCAAGGATGCATACCAACTGGACTGGAACAAGGTGATTAAGAATTTGTTCTTTATTTTTATTTTCTAGGTTATTGAATGCCTATATATAATATACCTATTGAGGCAACTTGTTTTAGCTTGCTTGTTTCATTCTTCATATTATGTCTACTAAGATTATTTTTTCACTGTTTGTTGTTGCTAGGCTAGAAGAGCTTTGAAAATTCGAGAGTGAAGACAACTCATACAAATCAAGAATTTAAAATCATTGGGATAAGTGGCAAGCCTTGCAAAGATGAAATGTGAGTTTTTTCTAGTTGTGTTGTTTCATTATTTGTTAGCATTTTGCAATCAATTGGCTTATAAGAATTTTTGAACCATATGCAATGAAGCATTATTTTAAAAACTAGGAAAAGCTGCTTTTATATACCAAATCGCTGTAATAAAGAATTTTCGAACCATATGTAATGAAGCATTTCACTACAAAGATATACCAAATCACTGTCAACATTTCAATGAGCTTCCTTGGTGGAAAAGTCAAGGCTGAAGCCTCAACAACGAATGAGTGTCCTCAGTGAGGTATGTGCCGATCTTTAAGATTGGTTTTGTTGGTATGACCTGTACGCTATTTTTTTCATGCTTATCCTTGGATGATAGGCTTTGAGGTTCAATAATTATGATCCTAACCCACTCCTACATGCATGTGGCGTTAGCATTGCCACTGCTTTTACTCAAATAGGAGGCATAGTATTACATCCTCCCCGGATATGGTTTTATGTTTTGTATTTATACTTTTACGTATTATTTGAGGTTATTTATGACAACTAAAACAAATGTTGCAGCTCAGAGTTGGCAATGGAGAGGACTTTATTCCATCAAGGGAGAGATGGAATTTTAACCAAAAGGTGTGTTTTTTTTCTTTCAATGAGTTTATTCTTTAAATTGTTAGGACCCTTGTATTGAAAAATCTGGACTGTGATTTCACTTGGAGGTCTGACTATTCTTTTCAAGTTAAACTTTTGAAAATTCTCCCTTTTGGCTATATGAACCGGGATCATATAATATAAGTCTCCCTTTTGTCTTGTCTTTTGCTTTTAAGAAAACAAATGATTCATCCAAGGGACCTATCTTAAATGCTTTTGAGATATACAAGTATATGGAGATAAATTATGGATCCCTAGACGGTAAGTAAAGAAATATCTTGTTAATTTGGTAATCTAGAGCAACACTGTTTTCTTTTAGAGTGTATCCTTTATACCTCTTTTCTCTTCAGCACTGACCATGGAAAGCTTTGTATCACATTACCCAAAAGAAGTTTGGGCACAAGAAGGTGGAGATCCATGCTTACCAGCTCCATGGTCATGGGTTCAATGTAATTCAGATCCGCAACCACAAATTGTTTCAATGTACTGAATGCTTCTCTAACTCTCATTGGTCTTTGTCATGTTTGCTTTGCTTTCCCATGCATGATTTCCAGTTTCTCTAGCTGACCTATGAATTGTTGCTAATGTACAAATTTTAGCTATCTTCTCGCCGCGTGAACTAATGAATAGATTCGTATAATGAACAGTAGACTATCAGGGAGAAATTTGACGGGGAATATACCTGCAGAGCTTGCTAGTTTAACTGGCCTAGTCGAATTGTAAGTTAGAATCTACTTCTGTTCCAAGTCAATTTATTTCATTCGGCACAACTGTTGATGGATTTAATGATTCCTTGTCACTGTGTCAAATTCAAATATTTCAGATGGCTTGATGGAAACGTGCTTTGTGGCCATATACCTGCTCTCGGTGCATGCTTAAGTCTCAGAAACATGTAATATATAAATATTGCTGGTTTATATATCAAACACTTAATCATTCGCTAGACTTTTTGAATTGTTTTTTTGCAGTCACCTTGAGAACAATAAGTTAACTGGTGATCTATCATTTTTGGATGGCCTATCAAATTTACAAGAACTGTATGTCCTTTCTTGCCATTATATTGTCATTTAACGAACATCAATGTTTGCCCAAATTTGTTCTCTTTTAACGTTTGGCTTTGTCTAGCACCAACTCCAGCATGAAGTAACTATTGAGCTTGCAGGTACGTGCAGAACAATATGCTGTCCGGAACAGTACCTGGTCATCTTCTTGGCAAAAATATAGTTTTCACGTGGGTATTTCTTATTAGATTGTGTTGAATATCTCTTTAAGTCCTACTTTCCAATGAAATTACAATTATCAAACTTGGGTATGCTATTTTGAGGCGTATCCCCAAGAAACTTAGACTATTTTCAAGAGAAGGTAGGTACGACTCAATACAACTGACTAACTTTTGTCTGAAACATGTATATGAATTAAAGATATTGTTTTTTCATTTGCAGATGATCTTCCACCTCCCCAACCATTCCAAGAGTTAAGTGCTTCTTTCGGAGGATTTGGCATTGAAACAGCACATAGATATTGGTTATCTGAAATCAACGATGCCACAGAAAACTTTGCTAAAAAAGTTGGTTCTGGGGGCTATGGGACAGTGTATTATGGAAAGTTGAAAAACGGAAAAGAAATTGCCGTCAAAGTTCAAACCAATGATTCTTGTCAGGGAAACAGACAGTTCTCAAGTGAGGTAGCCGTTTACATAGCTTTGGGTAAAAGGGTTACTCTTAATTGCTTAGATGATTGCTTAGCCAAACCAAAAAGATATGCTTAAGGTTCTTCATAAAGTGTGTTTATGGTAGCTTGCTGAAGGATTGCACTAAGTTATTATTGCACCAGTTTGACCAATAAAATTTGTTCCAGGTTTCTCTACTTTCAAGAATACATCACAGAAATCTGGTTGAATTTCTCGGTTACTGCCAGCAAGAAGGCAAAAGCATTCTTGTATATGAGTTTATGCATAATGGAGCACTGAAAGAGCATCTTCATGGTAAGCATCATTCTGTTATGTTTCATATTTATCTAAGTTAAGAGTAATTAGTTGGTTCTGGGTATTCGCAGGCTCCTTGTCTCAGGAAAGTCCCATCAGTTGGATAAACAAACTTAACTCTTTGTATAAATCCTTTCACACTTGATACGCATATTGGTGTAATAAGCAAACTTAACTCTTTGTATAAACATGTCAAAGGTCCAGTAGCTCTTGACATATTACAACCTCTAATGTTGGTGATAAAAATATATACTGGAGACTAGCTAGACTTGTTGTTGAATTGGATTAAAATCATGTGATTTTTATTTTCACAGGAAGTAAAAGGGTGTTATATACTTAGCCAGTTTTGGTACTTTAATCACAGGAATTGCACAAGTAGAGAAGATTTGATCCAACAAAACAATATACTTTGGCATATATATGTGTGATATATTGTTATGGGTACTATTTAGTTTTGTAAAGTTTGGTGATGTTTGGATGTTGATGTTTGGTACTTTAATGATGTTTGGATTGTAGGTTCTTGATCAATGATATTTTGTAGATAACTTGAACTGAAAGTGAGTTATGCAGTAATTTTAATTTGTACCTAGAAAGAAGTATTGTTATCATATTCAATTGTGTACAGCGTCTTTGTCATTATCATCTTTATGCCATTTACTCTTGGGAAATGACTTAACTTGCAATCATATGCTATTTACCTTAGGGAAAAGATAATGATCCCGTACCCAGAAAGGAGAAGAAAAGAGAAGCTAGGAGGGAGGAGAAACCAGAAAAGGCTGCAGTTATTGATATGGTGTTTAGAAGATGCACAGGCTGTTTAGAAGATGCACAGGTAGAGAAGACTTGATCCAACAAAATAAGATATTTTGGATTTTATATATATGTGTGATATATTGTTATGGGTACTATTTTGTTTTGTAAACTTTTGTGATGTTTGAATGTTGATGTTTTGTACTTTAATGATGTTTGGATGATGATGTTTGGTACTTTAATGAAATTTGCATTGTAAATATTGATTATGTTTGGATTGTAGGTTTTTTATCAATGAAATTTGCACTAGATGATTTGCACTGGATGAAATTTGCACTGGATGATGATGTTTTTTATAAATTGTTGAGTAGGAAAAGATTAATAAATTTTTTATTTATTGTCAACATGTTGTATATTTTACCCAAAGACATCAGTTTAAATATGTCAAACTGTTGTCAATGGCGTTAAAAGACAACAGTGAAAAATCATTGTCAAACTGATGTTAATTAACATTGTTCGCTAAAAAGACAACGGTTTTTAACCGTTGTCAAACCGATGTCATTGGCAAAAAAGACAACGGTTTTTAACCGTTGTCAAACCGATGTCATTGGCAAAAAAGACAACGGTTTTTAGCCATTGTCGTAGACAGTTCAAAACTGTTGTTGAAGAGCCTAGGCATACGCTGAAAGACAACGGTGAAAAACTGTTGTCTTTGAAGGAAAAGACAACAATTTTTCACCGTTGTAAAAAATGTTGTCTTTGCCTTCAAAGACAACGGTTAAAAACTGTTGTCTTTTGCCACCCCTTTTAACAACACGGTCTTTAACAACAGTTCAAAATGGCCTACGACAACGGTGAAAAACCGTTGTTGTTTGACTTTTTTCTTGTAGTGGCCAAAGCAGAGCAACACATATTATCCTGGTAGGGTGCGGAGGGACAATCTTGGTCCCGCGTATCAACGCCTGGGTGAGTACAAACTCAATCAGATTGAGTAAAACTAGTTAAACTCAATTGGATCGGGTTTAACTATAGGCATTTTTCAATTGTTAGTTGATAGGTCAAAATCACATTTATATTAACTCTTGGGCGATTTATCCAAAGCTAACTCAAGTTTTAATATACATGCGGATCTTGATCCTATAAACAAGAGTTGCATAGAGATGTAATTGGTAATTAGTTACCTACCGATCATACTAAGTCTTGGGCAATTTAGCTAAAGCTAACTCAAGGCGTAGTATGATGTGGATCTTGTCCCGCAAGAATTATAGCTAGTTGGTTAGAATCTAGTAGGTGTGGTTTGACTACATCCATGACTTGATTCTACAAAAGTTCTATAATTCAATGGGAGCATCATTTAGTTAAAGGCCTAATTAAATGATTAGTGGAATATGATATTTATTTTCTGCATTTTCTGTTGTAGATTGCCATGTCGTCAAACACGAACACCTTCTCCCTGCGTTCTATCCTTGATAAGGACAAACTCAATGGAGCTAATTTCCTAGACTGGTATCGAAACCTGAGAATTGTTCTCACTCAAGAAAGGAAACTGTACATCCTGGAGATGCCCATTCCCGAGGCACCTCCTGCCAC
The DNA here is from genome assembly GCF_018446385.1 of Zingiber officinale. Lineage (NCBI taxonomy): Eukaryota > Viridiplantae > Streptophyta > Magnoliopsida > Zingiberales > Zingiberaceae > Zingiber > Zingiber officinale. The sequence continues at coordinate 47,157,121 of NC_056006.1, forward strand.
TGCCACGCGAGCTGACCGTGATGCTTATAAGAAGCATCAAGGTGACGCATTAGATGTGTCCTGTCTCATGCTCGCGACCATGAACTCTGAGCTTCAGAAGCAATACTAGTTGATGGGTGCTTATAATATGGTTGAATATCTTCGTCAACTATATCAAGGACATGCTAGGCATGAGAGATTCGAGATCTCTAAGGCACTGTTTCAGTGCAAGATGCAAGACGGGACTCCCGTAGGTCCATATGTACTCAAGATGATTGGGTACATAGAAAACCTACAGAGGTTGAGATTTCCCCTTGGCCAAGAGCTAGCCACTGACTTAATCTTGCAATGCTTGTCGGATAGTTGCAATCAATTTATTCTAAATTACAACATGAACAAATTGATAAACCCCTGCCTGAGCTGCTAAGCATGTTAAGAACTGCTGATCTCAACCTTAAGAAGGTTAAGCCCAACTCCATTTTGTTGGTGCAAAGGCACAAGGAAAGGGCAAGCCTAAAGGTAAGGGAAAGTCCCAAGCCAAGGGCAAAGGCAAGACACTGAAATCCAAAAGAGGGGTTGCCAAAGATGCTACCTGCTTCTATTGCAGTCAGACCGGGCACTGGAAGAGGAACTGTAAAGTTTACCTGGAAGATCTTAAGAAGAAGAGAAGTGAGACTTCTACTTTAGGTATATATGTTATCGATGTCAATCTATCTATTTCTTCATCATGGGTATTAGGTACCGGATGTGCTTCTCACATTTGTACTAATGTGCAGGCATTGAGAAATAGCAGGGCATTGACGAAGGGTGAGGTGGACCTACAAGTAGCCAATGGAGCACGTGTTGCTACTGTTGTTGTAGGGACTTACTATCTATCTCTGCCCTCTGGGCTTGTACTAGAACTAGATGAATGTTGTTATGTGCCTGCTCTTACTAAGAACATAATTTCAGTTTCTTGTTTGGACAAGAAAGGTTTTTCATTTATAATAAAGAACAAATATTGTTCAGTTTATTTAAATGATATGTTCTATTGTAGTGCACCTCTGATGAACGGACTCTATATTATAGACTTAGAGAACCCCATCTATAACATAAATACCAAAAGGTTCAAATCAAATTAAATGAACAAAACCTATCTCTGGCACTGTCGCTTAGGTCATATAAATGACAAACGCTTATCCCAGCTCCATAAAGATGGTTTGCTGAACTCATTTTATTTTGAATCATATGAGACATGCGAGTCATGCCTACTAGGTAAGATGACCAAGACTCCCTTTAGTGGACACAGCGAAAGAGTGACTGACTTGTTAGGACTTATACATAGTGATGTATGTGACCCTTTCAATGTCGCTGCCAAAGGTGGTTCTAGGTACTTCATTACCTTTACTGATGACTTCAGTAGATATTGTTATGTGTATTTGATGACACATAAGTCAGCATCAGATGATGATTGTTGTATGGACTCATTGTATCATATTCCTATGTATATAAAGACATTTGTTTTGGTTATTATACTTACTTGTATTGGTGTCAAATAACTAAGTATAATAGCGTCCTTGATTAGAAGGTTATTATCTATATCAATCGATTGGTTGAATCGATAGTGAGATGATATAGAGAACACTACTCTTAATCATTCCTAGTCAAGTATTAACATTCAGGGACAATGTTAATGCGACGAGACTAGCATGTAGGTCAACTCGATGACTTGATCTCATAAGTCATGGATATAGAGATATCAAGTTGACACATGAGTATGCATTGGATAATGTATACTGAATGACCCGCCATGAGAAAGTATCATGGATGGTTATATGAGTGTCATATACTTTCTCAAGTGGCTATTAGTATGACTATTAGTCCTTGGACCTGAAGTCACCATGGTTCCCTACATAAGAAGTTGCATACTTTGGCTTCGTCAAATGTCACCCGTAACTGGGTGGACTATAAAGGTGATTACTGGGTATGTAACAAATTATGCGGAGGGATGTGAGTGATGTAGATGGGATCTATCCCTCCTATATAACGGGAGTGACATCGTTATTCTTGATAGAGAGAGACCACTAAGTGCATGGTCATGCCCAAATGAGTCAATATGAGATATTGAGCTCATTTGATTATACACTACAACAAAAACATTAAAATACAACGGTTAAAAACCATTGTCATAGGCCCTTTAAACCCGTTGTAACTGACACTGTTGTTAAATGTGTGGTAAAAGACAACGGTTTAAAACCGTTGTCTTTGACCACATTAGACAACAGTCATGCAACGGATTTAAAGTGTTGTCTTTTAATATCAAAGACAACAGTTCTGCAACAGTATAAAATCGTTGTAATTGCCAGTTTTGCACAAATTTGATCGCAGATATGCTTTTGACAACAAATACACTGTTGTCTTTCTTCAAAATTTAGTTTAAAATCATTGTCTTTGAATACTTTTCACAACGGTTAAAAAATCGTTGTCTATGTTGATTAGAAAATGCATCGCGAATTGATAAAACATTATAATTCTTTTGCACACAAACTGGTACAACATATATACATTCACAAAAACCGTTTTCAACATATATACATTCAGTTGTCTTTTATACATCTTGTCTCAATCAAAAACTGGTACAACATATATGTACATTCACTTAAATTTATAAACTTCTACAATTACTACAAGCTATCCAAACATGACCACAAGTAGTTTATCAGACCATAACCCCAAAAGATAAGACCATAAAATTAAATTTATCAGACCACAACAATCTTCACGTACTAGTCCATTTTCTGCATACAGAATTTCATAGACTTAGCTTGCAAACCCAGCTTTCTCCCTTTTTTGAAAATAAAATATAGTTAAAGCCATAGAAAAAAGTAGAAACATGCATGTATAAACTGATAATCATTGCAAACTGATAATTGAAATGGATAAATCTAATAAACCACTACAAACTAAATTGATAATTGAAACAAACAAGCTCCAAAAGTAGAAAACTTATCAACATGTATAAATAATTATAAACTTCTTGCAGCTTTGCATCTTTTGTATAGTAGAAACCAAATTGTGAAGTACGTACATAAATCTGGGCCTTCTGAAATGTTTAAGTAAAAGAATGGCCAAATAAGCACGAGAAACGTTGCCGCTTCACATTTTCATGAGTAGTCAAGCAAGTGAGCATGAAAAAAGTTGATGAATATATAAACTTGACATTATATCTTAAACCATGTATTATGTGAAAGCAGCTAGATCGAATAGCTAACAGCAGCAACAGAAAGAAGGAATCATAGAGCAAGTCATGTACCTTATGTCTCAACATTACAGCAGCAACACTCTAGTAAGATCTCAAAGCTTGAGGATGTGCATTTTGCATAAAAACCACAAAGCAGTATACTGAGCAACTACCTTTTTCATCAGTATCTAAGTCGCATGCACCCTTTCTGAACATTGCTTCAAGTTTCTGTATGCGTGAATCTTGATTTGATATGCGTGAATTTTGTTCGACGATGCGTGCATTTTATTCTGAGATTAATATCTTTGCCTCCATCAACTCCTTTTGCTGAATGATAAACTGCTCATCAACAAGATGTTTCTTCACTATGCTTCCAACATTAAAATAGAATATTGGAGCGACATGGCCTCCAACACCCCTCGCACGCCCAAAATGTTCCTCAGATGAAAGTGCTCCTCATGGCCTCTAGAATGCTCCATCAACATTAAATTTTGATGCATAAACAGATGCAGAGTTTGATGATATTCTGGGTGTGAAATGATTCTGTAATACAAAGAAAATTGTATCCAAATTATTGCTGAAAATAAGCAGATGCAGATTCATGTTTAAAGATCCAAATTTTGTTGTACAACAATTGATTTTTTTCTGCAATGATGTAGTGTACATAAATGTAACAATATAAATTATAGTTACGATAATAAAGGATAGAGGCATAATAAAAACCATAAAGGCATAATAGATTTAGTAGGAAAGACGCATAATGAACTTGCTTACAATCTTTTCTATTGCCATTTTCAAATCATCGCCTTCAAATTGCCCCTTCTTATTCATCCGTCCTTTCTTCCAAATAATCGCTCGATTAATCTCTTCATCATCACATAATTCATCTCCCTACAATCAAAATGTATAATATAAACAACTTTATAAATCACATTAATAGATTTAGTAGGAATAAAATATAGGCAGATTCTAGATCATATTTACTGAATTAAGTAGAAATACTTACTATTTCATCAGCAAAATGTGAATAACCTTTACGGGTAAGCCGGTGTAGGTATACATTCTGCTTTCTTCTCTTCTTTTACTCATCACTTACTTTCTAGTTAATTGAACATTCCTCATATATACCAACTTTAAAACTAAAACAGTGGCTTGTGATCAACTTAATTGAAAATAGCAAATTAAAATTCTTACCTTAAAGTCGTCAGACATGCGACTGATTGCAAACGCCCTCCAATCATCTTGTGTAATACCATAACTAATTGGTGGTTCTTTCAACTCCTCCGGTTTAGCAAGCTTGCTAAAAATAAACTTATGAACAATAGTCAAAAGACTATTTAATGTATTGCAGGCATTGAGCCATGTATTGTATTGTTGATATCATCCTATATCTAACTACATAAACAAGAATGTCAAGTATTCTTCTATAACCATGAATTGATCTTAACATACATTTGTAATGTATCTCTTGTATCGCTTGATATGGCATGAGATTTAAATCCACCATTTATAGAGCATCAAATGAAAGATGTAGTTGACCTTCTGCGGCAATCAACAAAAGAAGATTTCTCTAACCTAACCAATATTTTAAATTCCCATCTTTATAGAAAACAAAAGAATGAGTAATTCAATGGAGACGTCATTTTGATATATATTTTCATCTTAAATAAGACATGTTTCTATATATCAATGTTTCGAACTCTTTGGGTAGACTATATGATTTATTTATTAATCAGTTTTTGAAAGAAAAAAATCTAATCGTCGATATATGTATCATTATATACCCGCATGCCATATATATGCTATACAGTGACTTCTCTTTAATTATTTACATATGCTATTTAAAACTTTGCCAAACTGACTAACATTATCACGTATTTGAGACAATACAATTTCAGTAACCACTTTACAAGTCAGTTACCATGTTATAACAAAAATACTTTTTTAATCCCAACTAAATTCACTTCAATCGTTCTACATATATACTATTATCTATGAGGTCTGTATTTAATAAATATGGTCAATTAAGTCTGTCTTATTAGATATAAATTTCTTTTCTTTTAATTAATAATAGTCTTTTATAGCCTCCCCTATCAATATGGCACACTGTAGATTATTGATTCATTCAAGTCATTAAATAGGTACACTTATATTCCTGTGACATAGGTTGGTTAAGGTATTTAAGAATGAAAAATCTACAATTATATATCAAAATTTCAAGCCTAAATTTCAACAAAATACATACATATACACACACAAACATATATTATTTTCTAAAATTAACTAAGAAAAGAAAACTGAAAAAAAAACACAGGGTAACAATTAGGTGTAACTTCAATAAACATAAAACAAAGATAAAATAGTGTGGACATGTTCGAGGATGATATAGACTTGCATTGAGTTTAATGGAGAGTCATTCATTCATTCAAGTCATTGTACTGTTGAATTTCTGTGACAAATTAACCTTATTGTCATTAATGTTATCCTTTATTAGGCTACACTTATCACCTATAGCACTTTCAACATTGGGCTACACATAGTTGTTCCCAAATGATAATGATGTTACTTTATCTAGTTAACCCACAGGTCCACCAATGTTATAATCCAATAACTATCCACCAGACACTCTCCATATCAACCTTCTAGGCAGGATTTGTTAACTATCCACTAGATCAAATCTATACAGAAAGTTTGACACAGGTTGCATAGGTTGGATAAGGCATTTAAGAATGAAAATCTACAATCATATACCAAAGTAGTAACATTCATTCATGACTCCAAACCTAACTTTCAACAAAATACAGGCACATATACATACCCCAATAAAGATAAAATGTGATTAAAATGGTATAGATATGTTCAAGAATAATATATGCTTGCATGGAGTAATGGAGAGCCAATATCCAAATAGTTGAACCTAAAACTTGATGATATTTCCTAAGAAAAGAAAAAAGGTACAGCAACATAGTGTATCTACAAATTCCATTTTTGGTCATGCTCTAGTAAACCAAATTAACATAGTCGATATTTCATACCCCCATTATGTTATTGGCTGAAACCAGGGTCAAAAGTCACAACGTGATTATACTAAACAAAAAGGCTATGTTTCCTTTTACAAATGTAATATTGCTAAGCAATAAATGGAGAGTACTTACATCTACTGATTCTCTAGGCCCAATATGATGTGAACATACACTTTCAACCTCGGCAAGAATGCACATAAACTGTCCTTAGAAAGAATAACAATAGTCAAAAGACTAACCTGCTGGTTCATGTCATGTAGGATTGTACTTATTTATTGTCAACCCAAGTCTCATCACCTCATTCAAATTAGTTTATTTTCGCCTGTAAATATCAGAGACACCGATAAGTTCAGTTTGTTTTTCGCCTGTTTTCCTTGGAGTGAAGAGTGCTCGCTGGCCGCACAACTCATACCTTGCTGTAAGCTTTGTGACTGAATTAGCTAGCGGAATGATATCAAGCACTGAACCAAATCTCCATCTGTTAAAAGACATGGTTTTGTTGAGGCTAAAAAGATAACTAATGGCATGTTTGAGTATGAGCAGTATTGCAGAATATAAAGCTCAACCATTTGAGAATCATACTATCAATATCAAAACTATGAACTCCACTTAAGTAGTTGAAGCTTAACGATGATTCTTAAATGTCATTCTCTAAAGAAAGAAGCTGATTTACCTAAGGTAGTCACCATCCAAGCCGGCAACAATAACTGTTTTCTGATCACGATCAGCAACATTGCAGCAAAAATCGTAAAGATCCACAAAGAATTGGGCTTCATCAATCCCTATCACATCAAGCTGCCAGTGCATTTAAACATGTGAGCCTTCTATGTGAAATAGAGCAAAATGCAAAACAATTTATTGGAAAGTTTAATTAGTTCACCAATCTATCATTCCTTCAAGAAAAAGAAATTTATCACCTTACAAAAGGCCACCTAGTACTAATTTTAAGTATTACCGACAACAAATTCATGTGTTTGATCATTGGATAACATAAATATACAACTAATAAGCAATCTTATTTCTTATATACTAAATAAATATAATTGGTTGGAATGAGAAACAATATGAAGGGCACACAAATTAGACAACAAGATTATAAAGAATAATACTTGTTAATCCGAAATGAATCAACATACAAGTGTCAATCATGAAGTTATCACATTCATATTACTAAATAGAAGCTCCTCTTAGATGGGTATTGTTTGTGTGAAGCGTACAACACATCTAAGCATCATTTGAATGAGGTGATACTTAAAGGAGGAAGAATCAGAAAATAAACTAATGAACAAATTAGTTTGAGTAGTGGCAGGAAAGGAAAGCTTCTCCCATTAACGATCGAAATGGTCTGCTCTGTTGCCACTTCCACGGCCACCGCCTCCAATTCCAAGTCCACCTCCAATTGGCTCCAACGCCTCCACAGTTCTCACGGCCTCTCCGTCCCTGTCCATCACCACCTCGATCACTTCCTCTCCTCTGATCCCAGCACCGATCCTACCACCCTGCCCAACCCTAGCCTTAACCTTCCTCTTACAGTCCTCTGCTCAGAGGCCCCCGATCTCCCTTCGCTTGTCACCGCACTTGATGAGAAGCAGAAGATCTTTGATATCGTCAGCGGCGGTCTCACGGAGCTCTTCGTCATGGAAGGGTCGGCGGGGATCAAGGCCAAGAAGAGCGCCTGGAAGTAGCCCAACCCTAGGGCTTGTATTCCATCCGTCTCCGACAGCATCGACGGGTGCCGTGAACCCCCCCACAGCCTCCCCTCCCTCCAGCGCGGACAACAGCGTGGCCGAGGCCAAGAAGAGCCGAACCAAAATGTGTCGAAAGAGGGGCACGGCAAGGGGTTCGACGGACTCGGACTTGTCGGCGTGCTCGAGGACCGATGTGACTGTCATTGATACCAGCCACCCTGGTTGGAAGTCGGAGAAGGTCATCTTTAGGAGCGGAAATATGTGGAAGGTGCGGGATAAGAAAGTTTGGAATTTGAACAGGAAGAAGAGAAGGTTGGGCGTCATAGGGCAAAAACATGTGAGGAGTGGACAAGATTGTGTGAGGAGGTCGGGAAGAGGAGATTGTGTGAGGAGAGGGAACGTGAAGAGATCTGTGATGAAGAGAGGAGAAAGACAGTTATGCCTAGGGTTCCCGAAGACTAAGGGGAGGGGAAACACGCGCCAAAGAATTTTTCGGAGAGGGAAAGCATTAAACCTCTAAAAATACGCTTAAAAACAACGGTTTTAGAAAACCGTTGTAAATTGCGTTGTTGATTAGAAAACAATTCGCTCGATGACAACAGTTTTTACAAAACTGTTGTCTTTTGTTTTTTTTTAAAGTTCAAAGACAACGGTTTTGTTAAAAACCGTTGTCTTTTTTCAAATTAACAATAATTTCTTCAAAAACCGTTATCTTTATAGTGTTGTCTTTTAACATATTTGTTGTAGTGATAGTGAGTCTACTTGGAGTTTAAGATTTAGATTGATCAGAGGATGACACCGTCTATGCCTCAAATTAATCAATCTAGATGTCAAAGATAGAAGGACATTATCATATATTGTGAAGAGTCATAATTAGTAGTCATAAGGTGATGTTGGATCTCAACATTCTTGTAACTTGGGTAGTAATGATGTGTTCCTAGATACTGCTCATTACTTATGCTTCTAAATGGGTTTAGGAGCATTGCCAACGTTACAAGAACCTATAGGGTCACACACAAAGGGCAATTAGATGGAGATTAGATTCATATGATGAACCAAGAGGATTAGGTTCATGTAATGAACCAAATTGGATTAAGAGTAATCCAAATTAAATTAATTGAGTTGGACTCAATTTGTTTCATGTGTTAAATGAGTCTAATTAGATTTGGATTAATTGAGTCAATTTAATTCAATGAATATAGATTCATTAAATTAAATTGGTTTGAATCAAATGGTTAGATTTGATCAATCATGGGAGGGAAGAGGTAAAGTTTGACTTAACTTGAGAGGGAAGATGAAGGGTCAAGTATGACTTGACCATTTGCCATCTCATTTGTGAGTTGGCATAAGGTGGACCAATGATGATGTTCCACATCATCAAGGTTGGCTTATGTGTGTGCCGCATCATGAGGGAGATCAAGAGTTGTGACTCTTGATATTCCATGGAGGTTTAAAAACATCTAAAGTGGCCGACCACCTTGAATGGGAGTGAGTTACAATTTTGTGCTCATTGATATCAACTTCTTCCTCCTTGCTTCTTCTTCTCTCCCTCTCCTCCACCTTGGCCGAAACCTTCAAGGGTGCTAGCACACTCTAAGGTTTCTTCTCCACCTTTTTGTTTGTGTGGATACACATAGAGGGGTGTTCACTTGAGACCCTTGAGATCCGGCGAACCTTGGACGAGCTGGATAAGCGAAGGGCATCGCATCAAACGTATAAACTTCTTAACATGTAGATCTACTATAGGTCTAGGTTAGAAAACATGTACATGAAATTTTTGTTCTTTTAATCTTCGCACGGATCCGGTGGCATGGGACTTCGGGGTTTTTGCAACGCAAAAAGCGATTTTTGCGGCTCAAAAGTCCCAACACTAGGTACCAATCGTGTGCAAAAGAATCACACTTAACCAATATAAAAAGAATACTAAGATACATTAAGGAAACTCTAAATGTAAGACTTTGGTACCCTGGACTAACACATTTGACCTAGTTGGGTATTCTACCTCAGACTATGTTGGGTGCAAACTAGATAGAAAAAGTACAAGTTGTAGCTACCAACTTCTCAGTCAATGCCTAGTAAGTTATGTTGGTGCGGAAAATATCCGACGATCCAACCTAAGTTTTGATAATGGTAAAGGGTTCAAAGTTAAGGTTATATGTGATCCAATGGGTCTGAATGAGCTTGCAAGAAAGTTCTAAGTGTACTTAGGCAAAATTCCTAGCTGCCGTTAGCCAGGTGGAAAATCCTAGGGGGTGGTAACCCTAGGTCCTAGGGGTGGTAAGCTTAGGCGGGAAGTCTTGGCAGATCGAGGGCTTTGGCCAAAAATTCCTAGAGTCGAGGACTCTAGGTGGAAAGTCGTGGTATCGCGAACCAGGTGAAAGACTGGGCGGGTTGTGGAGTGGACATCCAGCGAAAAGTCTTGGAGCCTCCGGCGCTGAGCAAAAGTCTAGTTGGCCTGGAGGATCAACTGGCAACAGGTAAACTCTCCTAAGTGGAGTAGGTGAAGACGCGTTCCCCCGTGAGGTAACAGTAGAGTCGGTTCAACCTAGGGTTTTCGTCGGGAATCCGAAGTCAGAACCGGACAGTCGATGGCTGTCAAATAATTATATTTATTGTGTTTGATTGTGCTAACTCTGTTTTGCAGGATATGTTTTTGTATTTTGTACTAACGTATTTTGCAGGAAGAGAATTGGAGAAGACCCTCTCGTAGCAAGGCACGAGGGCGCCCTCATGGAGCTTGAGGGCGCCTTGGACATTGGTGCGAGGGCGCCCTTATGGAGCTTGAGGGTGCCCTCAAGCAGATAGACTGTGACCGGGTCGGAGCTCATCAGGTGCCCTCCACAAACTTTATAGCCAAATCTCGAGCAGCAGCAAGCAAGAACATCAATAACACGATCCATCTTCCGTGTGCTGCTTAAAAAATGTTCCGACAAAGTCGTAACTCGACTCCGACAACCAAAAACTTCAAGTTCACTATTCTCTTTTGTCGTTGGTATATTTTACTGCATTTAATTATACTTCAAAGTTGTGAAGATTTATGAATTGATAGTGATTACCCACTGAAAGTGATCAACGATCGCAGACCTTGGAGTAGGAGTCGGGCAAGGCTATGAACGAAGTAAATCTTGGTGTTTGCGTTGTTTGTATTGATTTCCGCTGTGTTTACTCTTATTCTTCCGAAACAAAAAGTGAAAGCCATGAGCGCTATTCACCCCACCCCCCCCCTCTAGTGCTTTCGATCTAACAATTGGTATCAGAGTGGGGTTGCTTCGAATTGGTGCAACCTACATTCAAGCAATATTTTTCATGGTAATTTTCTGATTTTTCGGAGTCGATCGGTATCTGTATAATTGCTGCCTTCTGATCCATTTTTTGCAATCAAAGTTTTTGCTCGAATCTAGTGCAACACCACTCGAATTCGGGTTTTATTTTTCTTATCCCACACTACTAATCCAAGACTAAGTCTTGGAACAAGTTTTTGTTTTTCCTTGTATGCGAGATCTCCCTTTGCTATAATGGCCCATCAAGAAGACTACAGTGCAGCCCGCCCTCCGCTCTTCACCGGTGAGGACTTCAGCTACTGGAAGTGCTGAATGGAGTCATACCTCCAAACTCAGTTCGAGATGTGGATGATCATCAAGACTGGGATCACCCTTCCACTCGACGGCTCGGGAAAATCGGTAGCATGTGAGAACTGGGACGCAAGCATAATCAAGAAAGTCAAGGCCAATGCCAAAGCAACTTGTACCCTCCAATACGGCCTTATAAAGGAGGAGCTAAATCGAGTCGGCCCATTCTCAAACACAAAAGAATTGTGGGAGAAATTGATCGAGTTGCACGAGGGCACGTCCGACACAAAGGTAAGTAAGTGTGACTTATTTTTTAATAAGTTGTATAACATCAAAATGCAGGAAGGAGAGACAGCTAGCTAGCTTCACGTGTGAATTCAAGATCTACTGAACGGACATCATGCGATCAGACAGAAAGTGGAGAACGGCGACATTATAAGGTACGGGCTTAATGCCTTTTCGAGGAACACTTTGTGGGTATCCATGGTCGATGCTTACAAAGTTTCTAAGGATTTGTCTTTAATTAAATTAGATGAGTTATTTTCTGAATTTGAATTACATGAACAAACTAATGCTCGGTCGGTCGAGAAAAGTGTTGCATTGTTTGCAAGTACAAGTAAGACAAAGGAAGCAAGGAAGAAGCAACAGATTGAACCCGAGTCCGAAGAAGAACTAGACTCGAATAATGACGACGACGAGATAGAAGTCGAACTCATCAACCTGGTACATAAACTCTACAGAAAAAAGAAGGGGTTCACAAAGAAGGACATCAAGAAGGTAGTTCAGTCCAAAAAGGTAAAGTTCGAAGTAACCTGCTATGGGTGCAATCAAAAGGGACACGTCAAGACCAATTGTCCCAACCTAAAAGAAGAAAAGAAGTAGAGAAAGAAGAAAGCACTTCAAGCCACATGGGACGAGTCCTCTTCTAAAGATTCTGACGAAGAGCTCGAGCAAACGAGCTTCCTTGCACTGACGACCCGGGAATACATCGACGAATTGGAGATCGAGAGCAGATCAGAAGCTGAGTCCAAGCAAAGCCACGGATCCATATCTATTTTTGAAGGACCTAAACCCACTGTAAGTGCTTGTCAATTAAATAAATTATACATTTTAGTTAATTATTTATTACGTAAGCTAGCTAAATCGAATGTCTGGGTCAAGTCACTTCAAAAGGAAGTAACATTCCTTAAAGAAGTGACTAACCCTTGCTCCTTGACTGATCTTGATCAAACTGAAATCTCAACTCAAGTCCAAAAGCTTGAGAAAGAGAATTCTAGCCTGAAAAATAAAGTCAAGGAACTAAAGGACATGTTGGAACAGTTTACTCTAGGTTCCAAGAATCTTGATCTGATTCTTGGAAAATAGTGAGCCATTTACAATCGATCCAAACTTGGATTCAAGGCTAAAAGAAAATACAAGTCGTATTTATCCCTGGTTAATAGAAATAATAACAAATTAGTCCAAGCATGGGTCCCCAAGTCGAATTTGCTTAATCAAGTTGGACTTGGACAATATTGGGTCCCCAAGGATCAAGTCCATTACCTTGATAAACCATATCAAGGCTATTATCCAGGGGGAGCCAATAGGAAGACCATTATTAGAATTGTTTGATGATTGCCTTTATTGCTTTTGTTATACATGCTTAGATTATGATAGATAAGGACCTAGGCGTAATTTACACTTGACTAATTAGACCTAGGGATTTCAAAAGGAAAGTTAAATATTCGATTTCTTTGAGCGGCTTTGTCTAAACGTGGTGGATGATCTCATACCCTAGAAGGTCTAGTGCCTCGCTACAGCCTGGAAGCCAATCTTTAAATGTATATTTAATTGACCAATTGAAAAATCTGAGTCTAACTCAAATGTAAATTAATCCTTAGACATAATTTAAATCAAAAGATAAAATTAATCATATTACAAAATCCATAAGGTTCCTTGATTGATAATTTAGAAATAGGTGAGATGGACCTAGGTATAATTTAGAAATAAATTTTAAATAAAATCAATTAAACAATTTTAACTCAATTTTAACTTAATAAAATCAATTAAGTATTTTTAACTTAATTAATAAATCAACTAACTTAATTAATAAATAATCTTAACTTAATTAATAAATAATTTTAACTTAATTAATTAATCAACATTAACAATTTTAAATAAAATCAATTAATCAATTTTACCTCAATTTTAACTTAATAAAATCAATTAAGTAATTTTAACTTAATTAATAAATTAAAACTTAATTAATAATAATAATAATAAATTGTTTAACCCGCTTAGGGTGCCTCACGAAGGCGCCTCCAAAATAAAAGGAGGCACCCTCGTGAGCGGTGGGAAAAACTCCCGCTGAACCCCTAGAGGGTGCCTCCCACCAGTTGGAGGAGCCCCCCATAACCCGTCGAGGGTGCCCTCAATGCGATTGAGGGTGCCCTCAATGCTGGTTTTCCAGCGAATAGAAATGATTGTTTTCACATTTTTCACGTCCCAAACATGAAATATCTCACACCGAGGCGCCCTTCAACACCAGATTTCCTCCCTTGCGACCCCAAAATGCCTCCTAGGTATACCCTACTTCATTTACTACAACAAGATGTATTTCCTTTATACTTTTTGTTATATGTTTGCTTGTGTAAAAATAGGAAGAGAAGGAATGTGGGCGCTGCTTCTAGTAGCACACCATCTAGGGATCATAGGTTTCCCTCTGAGTGGCATAGGATAGAATTACTTAGGTATAAATTTACTGCTTTAAAATGTCGTTATTTAAGCAGATCCTTTTTTACCGAATATTGTCCATCTATCATCTAGATGTTTGAGCACTACTAACTAGATAAGCTGGTTTACTACAGCAATGCAGTTAATCATGACCTATGTGCACAGTTTTATAATAATCTAGATAGAGTAGATGATTTGACCTACTCCACCATAGTTGGTGGAAGAGATATTCAGTTTTCTCCCACCCTTTTATGCACTAGTCTAGGACTTAGTCCATCCACATGTTCCTTTTTGTGCTATCCTAGTTGGGACTTACCATTTGGTGAGCCCTACTCCCATATCACCCTAGATACTATTTATATGTATCTTTTTGGGCAGGAGAGACCACCTGTAGTGACTGACTTCAGGTCACTCTCTTTTAGGGCCCATGACTATATTATGTACCGAGTCCTGACTTCTTGTATTTTGTCGATCACATCTCAGAACGTTTCGAAGATACACCCTTCTCATTCTTTCTTTTAATATGCCATTTGTCAATGGTTGGACATAGATATAGCTTTACATATGTTCCATAACATCATACGTGCTGCCGGTCTCATCACTAGGCTCGAGATCCATATGTCCTATTATCATATCTTGACATATATGTTTTTGATCCTAGAGAAAGACACGACCCAGGGGAGGGTTACTTCCCTTGGTCCTTACGATGAGTTCGGACAACGTCAGTTAGCCCTAGTGCATGTAGATATCACCGCTCAGGGGATCCTAGCTTGGTGAGGTGGGCCACCGCCAACTGTTCCAACAGAAGATAACTTTTATGCCCCTGCCAAGGGAGAGGAGTGGTTAGAGTTATAGAGGCAGATCTCCTTGAGGATCCTCCTCTGGCATAACCCTCGACTTTGATCCGACCCTCGACCTCGACCCACCCACAACTTCGACACGGCCCTCGACTTCATTGTTTGTCGAGGATCGTCTCACTCGTCTCAAGGAGTCTTCCGCGCATTTACAACAGTCAGTCTCGGATGGCTTCAGCACACTCCGGACTTGACCAGATTCTTCAGACACTCCGGGGCCCTAAGCAACCATTACCACCACCTACTGACGATGCTCCTTCATGATCAGGTCTTATATTTCTCTATGCTGTGTATATATTTGACATCTTATCTGTAGATAGTGTGTTCTAGTTTGTTTGATAAACATCCTTTGTAGACTTGGATTTGTTTTACTGCTATTTCAATTTATTACTTAATTTTCAAATCCTAGGAAAAATATTTTCAAAAATGTCAATTTAGTTTTTCAAAATTTTGGACTTAGCCTAGGATTTTACCCCTAGAAAGCATGTACCCCAAGTTCTTAGCCAGAGCATCTCACAAGCACACTAGGATTACCTTGCTTGTGTTGGGTTTTTCGGGCCGCGAAAACTATTTTTTCGCGTCGCTGAAACCCCGAAACCCCCATGCCACCGGATCCGTGTGAAGTAAAATAAAACAAAATATACGAGTACGAGTTTCTTACATCTAGATCTACATTAGGAGAAGATCTTTACCCTTGATGCGAAGCCCTTCGCGTATCCCGCTCTTCCAAGTGATGCCGGATCTCGAGGTTGTCAAGTGTACAACCCTCTAGAAGTATCCACACGAACAAATAGGTGGAGAAACCTAACACAAAGGTGTGCTAGCACCTTGGTAAGGTTCGGCCAAGAGAGGAGAGGGAGAAAGGTTGAGAGCTTGAGGAAGAAGATGATGGAATGAAATGCCTTGAATGAGAAATGAATTTCATTCACACACAATAAGTGGCCGACCACCACTTGGAGTTGTAACCTCCATTCTCTTCAATGTGGCCATTAAAGAGGGGATTTGTAACCTCAATTAGGTGGCACACACATGTGCTAATTATGATGATGTGGCACATCATTATTGGCCACTTAATGCCAACTCATAAATGATGTGGCATAAAGTCAAGTCAAACTTGACTTTTCCTCTTCCTCTCAAGTCAAGTCAAACTTGACTTAATCTCTCTCATGGTTGATCTAATCCAACCATTTAATTCAAGCCAATTTAATATAATGAATCTAATTCATTTAATTAAATTGATTCAATGAGTCATAATCTAAATTAGACTCATTGAACACATGAATCAACTTGAGTCGAACTCAATTAGCCCAATTAGGATTACTCTTAATCCAATTTGATTCATCACATGAATCTAATCCTCTTGGTTCATCATATGAACCTAATCTCCATCTAATTGTCCTTAGTGTGTGACCCTATAGGTTCTTGTAACGTTGGCAATGCCCCTAAACCCATTTAGGAGCATAAGTAATGAGTGGTATCTAGCAACACATCATTACTACCCAAGTCACAAGAATATTAAGATCCAACATCACCTTGTGACTACTAATTGTGACTCCTCACAATATATGACAAGTGTCCTTCTATCCTAGACATCTAGATTGATCAATGTGAGGCATATACCATGTCATCCTCTGACCAATCTAAATCTTGAACTCCAAGTAGACTCACTAAATCAAATGAGCTCAATATCTCATATTGACTCATTTGGGCATGGCCATGCACTTCGTGGTCTCACTCTATCAAGAATATAGATGTCTCTCCCATCATATAGGAGGGATAGATCCCATCTACATCACTCACATCCCTCTGCATAATTCGTTACATACCCAGTAATCGTCTTTATAGTCCACCCAGTTACGGGCGGCGTTTGACGAAACTAAAGTACATAACTCCTTATGTAGGGAACCATGGTGACTTCAGGTCTAAGGACTAGTAGTCATACTAATATCCACATGAGAAAGTATATGACACTGATATAACAATCCATGATACTTTCTTATGGCGGGTCATTCAGTATACATTCTCCAATGCATACCCATGTGTCAACTTGATATCTCTATATCCATGACTTGTGAGATCAAGTCATCAAGTTGACCTACATGCTAGTCTTACTACATTAACATTGTCCCTGAATGTTAAGGCCTCAGCCATGTGAACCTCACACGGTAGTGCCAAGATTTGAACCCAAAAGGATCCAGGTCGTGTACACCACACGGCCATGCAAGATTTCCAGAGACCAAGAAGGCTCTGGCCTTGTACACTACACGACCATGCAAGATTTCCATAGACCAAGAAGACCTTGGCCGTGTGCACTACACGGCCATGCAAGATTTCCATAGACCAAGAAGGCCCTGGCCGTGTGCACCACACGGCCGTGCAATGTTTCCAGAGGCAGAGGCAGTGCAGGCCGTGTAGATCTACACGGCCATGCAAAGGGAATTGTGGAAGAAGCATGTCACGGTCGTGTATCACACACGGCCGTGTAAGGTAGGCAGAGAAGGGAGTGGCCTTGGCCGTGTGAACCTCACACAGTCGTGCCTCGGGGTCGTGTGGCGCCCAAACTTCCCCTCTATATAAGGCCTCCTTCATGAATTGAAAGGGGATCTTCTCCGTTTTTGGGGGAAATCAAGATTTGGGCATTCCTCCACCATCTTGGAGGGATTTTCTGGCGATTCAAGGGCAGATCTTCAACGCTTCGACTCCAAGATTGTAGATCGGATCCAGAGACAGTTCTTCATCATAGATAAGTTTTCTTTCTTTCTTTTCTTGGATTTGGGATCAAGAATGCTTGTAATTTCATTGTCTTCGGATTTCTTTCCTCATTTCATGGAGTAGATTTCTTTGTTCTAGGATTGAGGGAGTAATTGTAAGGATGATTTGATGTAAAACTCTTGTAGATATGTCAATTTCCTATTTCTATGATTTTGCCCTATTTGTATCCATTCTTTCTTGTGTGGATTGTTGTGATTAGGGCTTAATTACCATGCTTGATTGAATGTTTGGATATCTTATGGATCTTGTAGAGGTAATTCCTCATTAGATTTTCCAAGGGACGTACGTGATAGACATGCCCGTGTAAGGACGTTTGAGGGATGATCTTGAAGTTGAAATAGGCTTATTCAAGGGGGTAGGATAGATAGTATGCATTAATCTTTGTATCTTTATGTGGTTGATGAATTGTGAATTCCTATGTTGATTATCCGAGGGGCGTTCGTGACAGGAACAAGCCCATGTAAGGACAACATAGATTCATACCTAATTGATCACATTTAGGTATAGATTTTAGTCCTAGGCTGGTTGTCTATTGCAAGAGAGAACCGACAACCTTCTACAAATAATGGACAATTGAGGAATAAAGATTTGGTAGATCATTTACATTGAACAACCTTACAAAGAAACCAAAACTCCTAGAACATCCCTTATCATTTCCCTTATTCTTGTTTCTTATTCTTTTATTTCTATCTTTTCCTTTCATAGTTTCACTTTGTCTTTTGATAATCAGTTGATTAGTTGTTTAGCTAATTCACATTGAGATATCTTTAGTGCTTATACCAGTCCCTGTGGATACGATATCTTTTATTATTACTTACGACATTTTCGTACACTTGCAGAAAGTCAACACTATATTAGCCAACAACGATAATAATGCAGAATACAATGGTAAACCTAAACCTAGATTTATTGAGGTCCGCTGGTCCAGTCGACCACAACCTTACTTGGAGTTCACTCCTCCAAGACTTCTCATTACCTAAGGTTATCTCCCCCTACGTTTTTCACCATTTGGCTTCACTCACCAAGACTCAGCATTCGGCTACCCAGGGATTAGGTCCTCCAAACCTACCCACCTAGCTTCCACGATCTACCAAGATTTCCCTTACCTAAGTATACGGCTACCCAGGGATCAGGTCCTCCAAACCTATCCACCTGACTTCCACGATCTACCAAGATTTCTCTTGCCTAGCCTGCAACTAGGACTTCCCTTGCCTAGCCTATAACTAGGACTTCCCTTGATCAAGCTCCATACTTAAACATATTTTTCTAACATTAAAACCTTGGAGGTCGATTACACGAACAGATAGATCCTATTGCGGATGCATAAGACATCTTATCCATGCAAATCCTCTCGTCTTTTATATCTAGGCACATATACTTCGAAAGGTGAATTCCATTCTTCATAGGTATGAAACCTTTCTTGTATTCAAACATGCTAAACCACTTTAGCACTCTATCTATATATGTCAATTGTAAAAAACCAAGTAACATTTTCGGTCTATCTCTATAGATCTTCATCCTTAGGATATAAGTTGCTTCTCCTATGTCTTTCATAGAGAATGTTGTGAGCAACTAAACTTTCACTGACCGTAGAACTAGAACATCATTTTCTATAAGTAATATATCATCAACATATAATATTAGGAATATGATCACACTCCCACTAACCTTTTGATACACACGTGTTGGTGTAATTTACACTAATGATCTAACTAAGATTTTGATGAATGAAAAATAGATTAAAGTTAGAGTGTTTGTAATTTAATTACTTAACCAAATGTGTAGGAGTTGACGGGTCTAGAGAACTTGACATCAAGCTGAAATTTAGCTAGGTCCATAGGACCCGATATCGAGTAGGAAGTCTGGTTGGGTCCGCGGGACATGACAACCGGCCAAAGTCTAGTTAGTTCTACAAACCTGACAACTAGCAGGAAGACCTAGTAGGTCAAAGGCAAGTCAAGCGACTGCAGTTGGTAAGTGAAAGGTAAACAACTAGAGGAGAGATTCAGTGAGGGTGTGTTTCCGGTTGAGGGAACTATAGACCTCAGCCAAACTTAGATCCATTTGGAAATCCTAAGCTGAGACTTTGACTAGATCCTGGTCTCAAGAAGACAAGATTTAATTACTACTCCTATCTTATTATGTTTTGCTAACTCTATTTTATAAGATAAATAATTTTTTATTTGATTGGACTAACTCTTTTTTTTTTTTAGGAAGGAGAAGTGTAAAAAAGGAGAGTTCGGATGCCCGGAAGGGATCTGAGCTCTCAAACTCCGAGCGCCTAGAGCTGGTCTGGGCGCTCAAACTCTGAGCGCCCAGAGCTGGTCCGAGCGCCCTGACTCTGTTAGAGTGTATACTAAAAGCCTAGCTTTTGTATAAACATTTATTTTGAAATAAAAAATTACATTGGTCAAATGTCTACATTTATATGCTAAGTATAGTTGTTCAATTAATTTATATTGCAGATAACATGGTGTGTGGTGTCACACACAGAAGATCATGTTATCAATTCCTTATAAATTATAAACAGTAGCTCACGACTAAGATGGAAAGAAATAAACCATTGGAATAGTTGGAGTGTAATTTGGTATTAGTTTATCTTAACTATAAAAATTACATTAGTACACTCTGAGTGTATTAAGCAGGATCATTTAAGGTAAGTTCTTTTTATACTGACTGAATAAAAGAACAAGACCTCTGTTATTATAGAAGTGTGTGCTCTGAATTCTAATATAATAACAAGCACATATACTTAATATTTATTTCTTTAATTTATCAAAGGGTGTGAATTTAGTTCAATAAATCAATAGGCCCGATAAGTTAGGAAATGATATTATTTATAGTGTGTGTTGTTGATTATAGAAGGAAATTGTGTCCTAATAATCTAGGTTGATAATGTCCCTAAGAGGAGCACATAAGGATTGTCATGTAAACCCTGTAGGTGGACTTAGTCTGACATGACAATAAGGTTGAGTGGTACTACTCTTGGAGCTAGATATTAATTAAGTGAGTTGTCAGTAACTCATTTAATTAGTGGACGTTCGATATCTTAAACACAGGGAGATTAACACACTCATGATAAGAAGGAGCCCATATAGTAATATGGGATTGGTGCAGTAGTTCAATAATAACGTTTTAGTGGTATGAGTTATTATTGATGAACTTGAGTTATGTGTTCGGGGCGAACACGGGAAGCTCAAGTTCATCTGGAGACCAAAACCAATTCCTCCTCTCGGTCCCTGCCATAGCCTCTTTTTTATAAAGTGTTATACCCACCCATACCCACCTTCTTACCCATCTTAAGGTGGTCGGTCAAGCCTACCTTGGAGCCCAAGCAAGGGTCGGCCAAACCAAGGTGAGTTGGTTTCATTAGGTGGCCGGCCCTAGCTTGAACCCAAGCTTAGGTGGCCGGCCACAATAAAATAAAAGGGTTTTTATTTTTAAAAATATTTCTTATGTGGAAGCCATGGTTTTAAAAGAGAGTTTAAAATTTAAATATTTTCTTTTATAGCTTTCTACAAAAGATTAAGTGAAAGGTTTGATATCTTTCCTTATTTATAGTTAAAAGGAAGATTTTAATTTTTGATAAAACTTTCCTTTTTTATAACCATCTTCATGATTTAAAAGAGAGTTTTAAAATTAAATCTTTCCTTTTATAATTTCTACAAAAGATTAAAAGAAAGGTTTGATATCTTTCCTTATTTGTAGATTGAAAGGAAGATTTTTATTTTGGAGAAAACTTTCCTTTTTTTAAATCATCCACGTGTTGTAATAGAGAGATTTTAATTTATAAAAAAATTTCTTTTATGACCTATTGTGTTCTTTAGAAATTAAATTTGGAATTGAAAATGGAACTTAACATTATTGATTCCAAATTCAACTTATCTATTCTTAGTGGTTTGGACTTGGATCGCAAACGGTGCTTAACATTATTGATCCAAATCCACCCATGATACAAATTCAATTAAATATTAATTTTAGAGATTGGCTTCCAGGTTAAACATGGCGAGGCACTAGGCCTTCTTGGGTATGGGAGCATCCACCACTTCCTAGACAAAGCCTTTCAACGAAATTTAATATTTAATTTCCTTATAGTAACCCTAGGTTTAACCAAAAAGAACAATCGAATCACAAATTCGAAAAACAAAAGAAACACAAAAGGTTGTTAGGAATGGTTCAGGACTTGTACAGAATTTTTGTACAGAGGAACCGGTACAATATTCCCAGTAGCAACCAACAGACTCTGAGTGCCCGGAGCTGGTCCTAGCGCCCGGACTCTGGGCGCCTAGAGTTGGTCTGGGCACCAAGACCAACTCACATGGGCGGGTACCTGGACAGGCACTCGGATGGTCCGAGCGCCCGGAGTTGGTCGAGCGCTCGAGCTAGTCTAGGGGTCGAGACCAGCTCGCCTGGGCAGGTATGTAACGACCCGACTCCTGGGTACTAAGCTGTGAGCCGGATCGCTACATTAACTACTGAAGCTACTGTGCCGTACTGTGCGGAAAACTGGGTAAAATAAAATTTTCACTAACTGACTCTGTTGATCTGATAACTAATACACCCATGCTGTTATAAGGAAGGATTCAGGGCCCTTTCCGGTTGGTGTACATGTGCTAAGGAGGATACTTGACCTCCCATCTAAGCTAGGAACTCAAATCTAACTTCCCAGCTAGCTATTGATCGATCCACGGATCGATCAAACTTGCTACGATTCTGTGCCCTGCAGGATCGGTCTGCGGACCGATCAAGCAAAGGCTGGATCGGTCGGCATGACCGATCCAGGTGTTCGATCGGTCGCACCGATCCGTGCACCGGAGACGCTGGATGCCCTCTCGATTTTGGATCGGTCGGACGATCGATCGATAGCATACAAGAGCATATCAGATCGATCGGTGGCCGACCGATCCAGACCTCGATATCAAGAACGGATCGGTGCATCGATCCAACTCGATATGAAATTAGAGTTCCGATTTTAGAACTTTCGTGCACCGAACGTGCCACAACTCACGCATAGGTTCTAGATACATGAAAAACATTCTAACATTAACCTACATGCGTCCCAAACTGGACAAACTGAATAGTGCATAGTTCTACTGGATTAAAACATTTAACAAGCTAAGGACTAAACCATAAGTAAACTAACAACGTAAATGCTGGAATTAAGCTGTTTAGACCCCTAGGATCTTTATTCCAAACCCCTTGCACACACACCTCCATAGCATTGTCCTCCAGCCTCCGCTAGTCCACTTTTCTTTTACCTGTATCTGCAGTATAAGAAAAGTAGTACCTGTAAGCTAAAGAGCTTAGTTAGAAACCATCTACCTCACAAAAACATGCAACGATGCGATTATGTTTTTAAAACATGCTGTTTGAAAACTGAACTGAGGATGGCAACATGGCATGGCATACAAACAAGTACTGAACTGTTCATGGCATACAAACAAGCTGAGCATAGCATACTATATCTGAAACTAAGCATGAATACTGAACTGATCATGCATACACATCTAACTGGTCATGAACTCAAATCATGAAACTTAACTAAGATAATTAACTGAAACTGAACTAAGTTAGTGTTTCCATCACTGATTACATATTTGGAAAACTATATATAATAATAGATGAAAATACTAGACATGCTGTTGGGGCCCTGGCAACTGTACTTACTATGCGCGCATCCCTATGAGACCCGGGATTGCAAGTTCCGAATCCAGCAGGGTTACTAGGTTATCTGAACCTAGGGACGACTGTGGGAGTCCAGCCCATGGATATCTGATCCAAGTACAGTGCCAACTGAATAAAAGTAAAATACTGAATACTGTTTTATTTTACTTTACTGTTCTAGGTTATCTAAACCTAGAGCTAGGTTATCTGAACCTAGAGGCTACTATGGGAGCCCACCCAATGGATATCTGATCCATATAGCTGTAATAACTGGTAATAAGCTGAATAAAATGTTTCTAATACATTTTACATGCTGTTAGGACGCCTACTGGTGCATCCTTCTGAACTGGGCATTCTACCGAATGCTTGGTGTGCACTAAAAGCACACCCTAAAACTGAAAACTGTAGAACTACTGAACTAACGCCAAAACTAACAAGCGAGAGAAATTATACTGCAGGTGAGGGGTTTCTTACCTCAATCGCAAGGTTTTCTTACGATTCTATCCGCTAGATTTTCCGGAAAACTGCTCCGTTCGACGAACCGCTTACGTCCTCGCGTTCCTCTCGCGGAGAAGAACCTTTTTCGTGTTGGAGTCGTCGCTGGAAGATGTTCCCTTGCCCCTTGGCTTGGTGTGCCGTGCGTGAGGAAGAGGAGAACAAGAGAGGTGCGGCGGTTTTAGGTTTCGGGTGAGGAAAAACTACGGTGAGAAATAATCTAAAACTTCTCACTTAAATCCTTATTTATATTTACTAATTAATTCATCCAAAAATCAATTATAAATATAATTGATTCCCTCTTCTTTCAGCACGGCCCTGTTGGGTTCAACTGGTTACTAGCATTATCCCTTACACCATAGGTCTCGGGTTCGATTCCCGCCTAAGCTATTTTGCGGTTCTAATTATTTTTGCTACTTCCGCTACTCAGAAAAATTTCGGAAAAATATCTAAAAATTCTAGAAAAATCATAGAATAATTCTAATGCAAGTTTGAGAATTTTCGGACGTTACAATCCCCCATACCTTATAAAAAGTTCATCCCCGAACTTAAAACAATTCTGGGTACTTCTGTCTCATGTTGGCCTCTGTCTCCCAAGTCGCCTCTGCTGCTGTATGATTTTGCCAGCTGACTTTGACTAATGGTACTTCCTTGTTCCGTAATTTCTTTACTGCTCGGTCTATTATCTGAATAGGCCGACTGTCATAGCTGAGATCATCACGGACCTGTACCAACTGGGGCTCAATCACCTGGGTGGCGTCTGGAATATGCTTCTTCAGCATGGAGACATGAAATACGTTGTGGACAGCTGACATCTCCTGAGGTAGTTCTCGCTCATATGCTACCTTGCCCACTCTCTTCGTGATAAGGTATGGTCCCACATATCTGGGAGCTATCTTGCCCTTCTTCCCAAAATGCATGACTCCCTTCATGGGAGCTACTCTAAGGAAAAATATATCCCCAACTGAAAACTCTAGGGGTCTGCGTCGTGTATCAGCATAGCTCTTCTGACGGCTCTGTGCTGTCTCTATCCTCTGGTGAATCTGCTGTATGGCTGCTGTGGTATCTGCTACTAGATCTGTCTGAAGCTCTAGTTCCTTCTGTTCACCACTCTCATACCAGCAGATTGGTGATCTGCACCTCCGCCCATAGAGTGCCTCATAAGGTGCCATGCCGATAGTGGCCTGATAACTGTTGTTGTATGCAAATTCTGCTAGACTCAGATATTTGTACCAACTTCCCTTGAAATCTAGGGCACAAGCCCGGAGCATATCTTCGAGTACCTGATTTACTCGCTCCGTCTGACCATTTGTCTGAGGATGGAAGGCTGTGCTGAATTTTAACTGGGTGCCCATAGCTGACTGTACACACTTCCAAAAGTGTGATGTAAATCTGCTGTCTCTGTCTGATATAATGGTTCGTGGGACTCCATGCAGCCTGACAAACTCCTTGAGATACAACTGAGCTAGCTGCTCCATGTAATAGGATATTCTGATAGCTAAGAAGTGGGCTGATTTAGTCAACCTGTCGACTATTACCCAGATGGCATCAAAACCATTCGTGGTTCTGGGTAATCCCACTATGAAGTCCATAGAGATATCCTCCCACTTCCATTCTGGAATCTGGATCGGCTGCAGAACTCCTCCTGGTCGCTGATGTTCTGCCTTAACCCTCTGATAGAAGTGCTGACATATCTGGCGATATCTCTTCATCCAGTGCCACCAAAATCGTTTCTTTAGATCCCGATACATTTTGGTGGAACCCGGATGCATCGCATAGGGAGTCCTGTGAGCCTCGTCTAGAATCTTTTTCGTAGTTCCTCCGATCTGGAACACAAAGTCTGTCACCACAAGACACTACCCCACAGGTGACACTCAACTCTCCACTTTCTGCCTCCGCTAACCCTTGCTTGATTTTCTGGATTTCGTGATCCTGCTCCTGAGCTGTCTGGATATCATCAAGCAAGGTAGATGCTAAGGACATAGTGGAAAGCTGCCCGACTATAAGCTCGAGACTAAAAGTTGTAATCTCCTTCCTTAGGGGTGGTGACATAGCTGCTAAAGATAATAAGGTAGCACTAGACTTCCTGCTGAGTGCGTCTGCTACCTTATTAGCTTTCCCTGGATGGTAGAGGATATCTATGTCATAATCCTTGACCAGTTCTAACCATCTGCGCTGTCGCATATTCAGATCCTTCTGAGTAAAGAAATACTTCAGACTTTGATGATCTGTATACACTCTGCACTGAGCTCCGTACAGATAATGTCTCCAAATCTTGAGAGCGAACACCACTGCTGCAAGCTCAAGGTCGTGAGTAGGATAGTTCCTCTCATAATCCTTGAGTTGTCTGGAGGCATAGGCGATCACCTTGCCCTGCTGCATCAGTACTGCTCCTAATCCCAATTTAGAGGCGTCGCTGTAGATGTCGAAGCTGTCTGTGTTTTCTGGTATAGCTAAAATAGGAGCACTGGTCAATCTCCGTTTTAGTTCGCTGAAGCTGTTCTCGCAGTCCTCTGTCCACTGAAATTTCTTGTTCTTCCTGGTGAGAGCTGTCAGTGGTGTAATAGCCTGCTAGTCCCAGAAAGCTTCTGATTTCGCTGGCGTTCTTAGGTCTTTTCCAGTTACTCACAGTCTATCTTATTGGGGTCTACCATGATACCATCCTTGGAGATGATGTGACCCAGGAAGGACAGCTGATCGAGCCAGAATTCACATTTCGTGAACTTGGCGTACAGCTGGTTCTGTTGAAGGGTCTGTAGTACTATCTTCAGGTGCTCTGCGTGTTCTTCCTGAGTTCTGGAATAGATAAGAATATCGTCGATGAACACGATAACAAACTTATCTAAGTATTCTCTAAATACTCTGTTCATGAGGTCCATGAAAGTAGCTGGAGCATTCGTCACGCCAAAGGGCATGACTACGAACTCATAATGTCCGTATCTGGTCCTGAAAACTGTCTTGGGTATATCACCCTCTTTAACTCTCACCTGGTGATATCCTGATCTGAGGTCTATTTTAGAGAACACTGTTGCTCCCTTCAGCTGATCAAACATGTCATCTATCCTGGGAAGAGGGTACCTATTTTTAATTGTGACTGGTTCAAGGCACGGTAGTCTATGCATAGGCGCATGCTTCCATCCTTCTTCTTCACGAACAACACAGGTGCTCCCCATGGTGAGTGACTAGGGCGTATGAAACCCTTGTCAAGAAGC
The DNA here is from genome assembly GCF_018446385.1 of Zingiber officinale. Classification (NCBI taxonomy): domain Eukaryota; kingdom Viridiplantae; phylum Streptophyta; class Magnoliopsida; order Zingiberales; family Zingiberaceae; genus Zingiber; species Zingiber officinale. The sequence continues at coordinate 47,184,309 of NC_056006.1, forward strand.
TCCTGTAATTGATCCTGAAGTTCCTTCAGTTCTGCTGGAGCCATGCGATACGGTGCCTTGGAAATTGGATTTGTGCCGGGAATGAGCTCTATCTCAAATTCAATCTCCCTGTCTGGTGCTAAGCCTGGTAGCTCTTCAGGGAAGACTGCTGGGTAGTCACAAACGACTCGAACCTCTGATAGCTGTTGGTTCTTGTCCTGGCTGGTGTTGACTACATTTGCTAAAAATCCCATGCATCCTGAATCCATTAGCTGCTGTGCTTTCAGTGCTGAGAGAAACTTCCTGGCTTTTCTCTTTAGTTTTCCCATGTACTCAAACTGTACTCCTGCTTCAGGTTGGAATATGACCTTCTGTTTACGGCACTCTATAGAAGCGTCGTATCTGATCAGAAAATCCATTCCAAAGATGACATCGTAGTCAGTCATTTCTAGCACTATCAGATCACCAAAAGTTCTCTGTCCGCTATAATGACCGGCACTGCTCTGAGCCGGTGTAGATGCCATAATGTCTCCGAGGGTAGTGTTGTCCGACTATTGAGTAACTCGAGGTGTTACTAATTTCTCGCAAATGCCCGGATACATAAGAGTGGGTTACCCCATGTCGAATAAGACAGTTGCATTATGTTGTAAATCTTGATCTAACTCGTGACAACTGCCGAGGCATTTGCTACGCCCCTCTGGTCATGAGAAAATCCGGCATTCGTGTTATGTGGGGCTTCTAATCTCGATCGATCATGGACCATCTAAGGCAAGATACATCCGTGTAGTCACCGTGAGCTCCATCTTGTATCGGTGAGGCCGAGGAAGACTGTTTTGTTCGCATCGCTAGCCATGTGCCCTTCCCGTCCACATTCAAAACAACCTCGTCTTGCGGTAAACTCCTGGATGATGTTTCCCACAAATAGCACACTTGGGATGTCGGAATGTTTTCCAATGGCCCCTTTGGGTCACCGCCTTATGCTTCCTTCCTGGATCTATGTCCTGTTGTTTCGCTGAGTACCGAGCCGACTTGTCCCTTGGCCTGTGGAAACGCTCGCTAGGTGATCTGTCGTTGATAGGGCTCGATGATCAAAGCACTACTCACTAGCTCCTCGTGGTTTGTGGCCTATGAACGCCACCACCACATTCATTGCGATCTCCGTCCGAGCATCTTCAAGATCAACCGTACTCGTTCCTTCTCAGGCCGACTAGTTCGGACACGACGGGTTAACTGTTGAATTTCTTCACGGCTTCCTGAACTGATAGGTTGCCTTGACGAAATTCTGTAAACTCGTCATAATGTCGGTTCGTGACTTGCATGTGAAAGAATTCCTCGAAGAATTCTTTCTCGAAGTTGGCCCATGTTATTTGGTTTACTGGCCACTTCGATTTAATCCGCTCCCACCACATGCGTGCGTCTCCTGTTAAACAGAAGGAGGCACACTTCACCTTTTCGTGCTCTAGCCAGTCTAGAAGCTCCATTGTCCTTTCCAGTGTTTTAAACCATGCCTGAGCATCCCATGGTTCGCTGGTGCCTGAGAAGTTCTCGGGCTTAATTCTCTGCCACTGAATAAGGTAAGCTTCTTTCATTGCCCCTGCTACTGGGGCTACTGGGACTGGTACTGCAGGCTGAGCTAGTACAACCTCTGTGATTACTGGAGTCGTGAGGTTCGGTACTGGAGTGACTGGGGGAGTAGTCTGCTGGTTAGCCTTTAAGGAGGCTATCTCCTGCTGCTGTAGCTGAGCCACTAGTGCTGTAAGGTCTGGGGGAGGCACTGAACTGCCTGCCTCATGCTGGGGCTCAGCCGCTGATGCTTTCTTAGCTGGACGTCCTCGTACCATTTTATGAATAGCAGAGAACACATATATATAACTAGGCTATCATGTTATAGTTAACTACTGGTAACATGTTAAATACTATTACTGTAAACATGAATTAATTAACTACCAACATGAGAGCAAACATGAAAGCACATATAACTGATATGAATGCTGAAAACAAAACTGAGTGAGAGATGTTCTTACTTGGAAGCTGTAGGCACAATGCTGATGTGTGTGTAGGAAGTGAGGAACTTGCTCTGATACCACTCTGTAACGACCCGACTCTTGGGTACTAAGCTGTGAGCCGGATCGCTACATTAACTACTGAAGCTACTGTGCCGTACTGTGCGGAAAACTGGGTAAAATAAAAATTTCACTAACTGACTCTGTTGATCTGATAACTGATACACCCATGCTGTTATAAGGAAGGATTCAGGGCCCTTTCCGGTTGGTGTACATGTGCTAAGGAGGATACTTGACCTCCCATCTGAGCTAGGAACTCAAATCTAACTTCCCAGCTAGCTATTGATCGATCCACGGATCGATCAAACTTGCTACGATTCTGTGCCATGCTGGATCGGTCGGCATGACCGATCCAGGTGTGTCTGGATCGGTCTGTTCGATGCTGGATCGGTCGGATGACCGATCAGATAGCATACAGTAGCATACTGTATGCCTCTAGATCGGTCGGCTGACCGATCCAGGACCCTGATACTGCAACGGATCGGTCGGCAGACCGATCCAACTCTGATATGAAATCAGAGTTCCTGATTTCAGAACTTTTAGGCACTGGAACATGCCACAACTCACAGACATAGGTTCTAGATACATGAAAAACATTCTAACATTAACCTACATGCGTCCCAAACTGGACAAACTGAATAGTGCATAGTTCTACTGGATTAAAACATTTAACAAGCTAAGGACTAAACCATAAGTAAACTAACAACGTAAATGCTGGAATTAAGCTGTTTAGACCCCTAGGATCTTTATTCCAAACCCCTTGCACACACACCTCCATAGCATTGTCCTCCAGCCTCCACTAGTCCACTTTTCTTTTACCTATATCTGCAGTATAAGAAAAGTAGTACCTGTAAGCTAAAGAGCTTAGTAAGAAACCATCTACCTCACAAAAACATGCAACGATGCGATTATGTTTTTAAAACATGCTGTTTGAAAACTGAACTGAGCATGGCAACATGGCATGGCATACAAACAAGTACTGAACTGTTCATGGCATACAAACAAGCTGAGCATAGCATACTATATCTGAAACTAAGCATGAATACTGAACTGATCATGCATATACATCTAACTGGTCATGAACTCAAATCATGAAACTTAACTGAGATAATTAACTGAAACTGAACTAAGTTAGTGTTTCCATCACTGATTACATATTTGGAAAACTATATATAATAATAGATGAAAATACTAGACATGCTGCTGGGGCCCTGGCAACTGTACTTACTGTGCGCGCATCCCTACGAGACCCGGGATTGCAAGTTCCGAATCCAGCAGGGTTACTAGGTTATCTGAACCTAGGGACGACTGTGGGAGTCCAGCCCATGGATATCTGATCCAAGTACAGTGCCAACTGAATAAAAGTAAAATACTGAATACTGTTTTATTTTACTTTGCTGTTCTAGGTTATCTAAACCTAGAGCTAGGTTATCTGAACCTAGAGGCTACTGTGGGAGCCCACCCAATGGATATCTGATCCATATAGATGTAATAACTGGTAATAAGCTGAATAAAATGTTTCTAATACATTTTACATGCTGTTAGTGTTGGTGCAACATCCCTCAGGTCAAGGTTGACCTGGTTGACCAAGCTTGAGTCTTGGTTTGGGTTTCGATGTTTGACAATGCAAGGTTGATTGAAGAAGAGTCAAGTAGGTCAAGGATGACCGGATACTTGACTGGGAAGTCCTAGTGAGTGAAGCTAGGCAGGAGGAAAATCCTGGTGAGTGAAGCCAGGTGAAAGACCTAGTGAGTGAAGCTAGGCAATTGGGAAGTCCTAGTGAGTGAAGCTAGGCAGGAGGAAAATCCTGGTGAGTGAAGCCAGGTGAAAGACCTAGTGAGTGAAGCTAGGCAATTGGAAAAGTCCTGCTGAGTGAAGCCAGGCAAGAGAAATCCAGATGGGTCAAGGTTGATCAGACATCTGGTGAGAGTCCAAGTAGGTCAAAGGGATTGACCGGATACTTGGCACGAGAAAGAAAAGTCCAAGTAGGTCAGAGGGACTGACCGGATACTTGGCAAGAAGAGAAAAGTCCAAGTGGGTCAAAGGGATTGACCAGACACTTGGTGAGAGAGTCCTAGCTGGTCAAGGGTGACCGGATGCTAGGTCTTATGTACCAACAAGTCATGGTTGACTAGATGTTGGTTTAGGGGGCTTTGGGCGTGGTTTTGGGCAAAAACCAGGTTTGGATTGATCCGTGGATTGATCCAAAGGTTTGGATTGATCGGGATTGATCCAGCAGGTTTGGATTAATCCGTGGATTGATCCAGCAGGTTTGAATCGATCCGTGGATCGATCCGAAGGTTTGAATCGATCCGTGGATCGATTCAAAAAGGTTGAATCGATCCGTGGACCGATTCAGATTCCTGAATCGATCCACCGATCGATCCGGTGAGTCCTCGCGAACAGAACCCCTCGTGGATCGATCAGAGGTCCCAATCGATCGGGATCGATTGGGACGCCGCTACTGCAGAGGCGCTCTGGATCGATCCGTGGATCGATCCAAGTTTTTCCGAGCAGAGGCGCTCCGGATCGATCCGTGATCGATCCAGCCTCCCGATCGATTGGGAGCATTCCAATCGATCGATTCGACCGAAGCGAGATTTAAGCCGCAGCGCTCATTTCCTTAGAACTTCACCGATTCACCTGCATCTCTCGCCAACTCCTCCACAGCGCTCACTCGCCAGTTCTTGAAGGATCTTGGAAGCTTTCCAAGTCAAGAGGCGGATCAAAGGCAAGAAGAGAAGCTAGGGTTAGGGTTTTCTATACTCATTGTAAGCTTTGCGCTTGTATTTTGTTTCCCTTTCCTTTCTTCTTGTACTGAGAGTCTTGTAGGGCTTCTCCGCCCTCGGTAGTTACCGAAAAGGAGTGTTTTCATAGTGGAGGGTGCGTGCGTGGTGTGGATCCTTGGACTAGTCACCTCTTGTGAGGTGGATACCAAGTAAACCAACCGTGTTAGCGTTGTGTGATTTGTTTCTGTATTTTCCGCTGCACATCTTAGAAGAAACAAGCAACGTCAAGCAACGTCGAGCAACGAGCGAGCGACGAGCTATTCACCCCCCCCCCCCTCTAGCTACTTTTGGTCCTAACAAGTGGTATCAGAGCAAGGCCGCTCTTCACCGGAATCATCGCCGGAAGGGTCAAGCTCAACAAGAAAAGCTAGAGGGTGAAGAAGTTGGAGCAAATTCATCAAAGTCAAAAAATTTAAGAAGCTCAACTTCAAGATGCAATTCCAAGATGGACTTGGATTTGACACAAGGGTGGCTCCACCATACACATCTACAAGCTTCGATTCTTGGAAATCAAGAATCGAAAATTTTATTATGATGGAGATAGAGCAATGGTTTGCTCTAATAGAAGGCTTCGAAGCTCCAACAAACTCCAAGGGCAAGCTTCTCAAGAAAAGCAAATGGAGCTCGGAGCAAATTCAAAGGTGCGAGGCAAATGACAAAGTGACCAAGCTTTTGGTCAATTTATTGCCAAGCACCATCCTTTGCAAAATTGGAGAATTTGAAGATGCAAAGGATTTATGGAGCAAATTAGCCAAGCTTCATGATGAGATCCCCTCCACTGTACCAAATCATGAAGAATCCAAAGAGGGCGACTCATTGGAGCGAGATCAAGAGGAGGACTCCGAGGTTGTGAGATGCTCAACATCCGAAGAAGAGGAAATCCAAGAAGCTTCATCCTCAAGGGAATGCAACGAAGGGAACAAGGAGGGAGCATACTCCTTGTTTCATATTCAAGATAATGAAGCCTCCACCTCTAGGATTGAGGGGGAGCAATCCTTGGTGACGCCGGATCAAGAAGAAGGAGAATCCTCCACATCCGGGTCAAGAGAAGAAGAGGATGAAGAAGCTTCTACCTCCACAAGTCAAGAAAAATCAAATGGAGGAGAATCAAGATCGAATCAAAGGGAAGCTTCTACCTCCGGATCCAAAGGAGAAAGTGTCATCCCTACACATAAAGGTATAAACATTTCAATAAATAATAAAAATCATATAATATGTTTTGAGTGTAGGGAAAGTGGACACTACAAGAGCAAGTGTCCCAACTTGGCCAAAAAGAAGGGCCAAGTGACACAAAAGGGAAAGGAAAAGCCCAAGGAGACCATTCCCGGAACAAAGAAGAGCAAGGAGCATATCATATGCTTCTCTTGCAATCAAAAGGGGCATTACCGGAGTCAATGCCTCAAGGGGAAGAAGATGGTCAAGGCTCAAGGAGGCATTAGTCAAGGGGGAGCCTCCAAGGTAAAGAAGAAGGTAACATTTATTGAGCCTACTCTTTTACATTATGGTAAAAAGCATGACAGTTCAAATTTATATCATTTTAATGCTATTTACCATGAAAATAGAAAGCATGATAGCGTTAAAGAAAAACATATAGCTTTTCATGCTAAAACTACTACACCTAAGGCTAGGATTGTAGGTAAAAATCTAGGCGAAAACTCTAAGGATTTTAGATACAAGCCTAGAAACAAAAATGCTCATGGGTCAAATACTAAGGACTTAGTGAGAGAAAATCAAGTCTTGAGGTCAAGACTTGATAAAATGGAAAAGACCCTAAAAAGTATGGAAAATATCCTAAAAGGGCAAAATGAGCATAGCCTAGGTCTGGGAGCACATAGGTCATCTAATGGCCATAGAGGTTTGGGATACAAACTCAAGGCTAAGAAGGATGTGCCCTCTTACCATAGGGTTCCATATAGTTATGGAACAAACCCTAGGTCTCGTGGTCAAGTCAAAAATACTAGAGAAGTCATCCCTAAGAGTATTTTTGCAACAAATGTGACTAAGACCTCTAAGAAGTCAAAGAAGGTCACAAAGAAGGTCACAAGGGAAGAAATCCCTAGAGTTGACCTAGAAAATGTGACCAAGGCTTCTAAGAAGCCCAACAAGGTCACTAGGAAGGTATCTAGGGAGGTTATCCCTAGTGAATACCTAGAGCATCCAAGGAGCACCAATAGGTTTTGGGTTCCTAGGAGCATCTTCTCTACCCCATAGATGGGTTAGAGAGTGTCAACTCCGATTAGAAGGGTAGTTAACCCAACTTTGAGGAAATTGACACTCAAGGAGCATTTTCAAGGTTGTGTTAACCTTTGAAAATGAAATGGAATTATTATTTACTCCTTGAAAGAGTAAAATGTGCCTAATGGTGGAAGAATTGATTTTAATCTTAAATGACACATATTGGGAAATTCATAAGAACTATCAAGTTGGGATTTTGGTATGTTCTTAGGCAATTTAAGGCAATCCGAGCCTTAATTTAAAAGTGCTACTCTTGTGGAAAAATGGAATATGCCAACATTTGAGGAATATGCTTAATTTTAATTGGCATAAATTAATCAAGGGAATTAGAAATGCAAACTTAGGCTTTGACATTTTCTTGAAGCACTTTAGGGCAATCTAGGTTTAAGTTGTAAGTTTAGCTAAGGTTTTAAGGACACTTAGATAGTTAATCTAGGTATATTTTATTAATGCTAAATCTTGCCATGATTGTTTGCCCATCATATGCCATGACATCAAGTTTATTTGTGCATTCATGACTTATTATGAAAATACAAAAATACCATGTCATGTCATACATACATCATGTAATTATAGGAATATTTCTTTTGAAAGTTATTTCATTTTGATGTATGCCATAGCATAATCATGCATTAAGTTTAATTCCTTGTAATTAAGGACAAATGACATTTAACAACACTTATTAACAAGTGACATCCTGGGTGGATGTCTAATATCTCTAAAATGCCTAGATAGATATGCATGATCCCTAGAATAGGGCAAAACCAAATTTTACATCTCACAAGGACCTATAAGATGACTTGTATGTGTTTTGTCCACAATAGATACAAGTGAGATGTTAGGATGATGAACAAAACTCAACATGTTGATTTAGTGCATTCTTTTGAGTTTAGGTTCATCAAAACACATAGTTATGTGTATTCCCATCATTGGGAAAGCTAATGTACAAGTCATGTGCATTAAGCCCAAGGAACATGGTGGGATATTGGTTTTGAAAATGTTTTTAAAATGATTTTGGAAAACCTTGGTGAAGGCTATCTTTTGATAGTAATCACCATTGAATAGTTAGACACAAACTTGAAGAAAACACTAAAGTTTTTACAAGTTTCTCAAGTTTGTGTCAATCTTTGAAAATATGATGTATTTTCATAGAAAACTATTTTTCCATGATAAATTATACCCTAAATAATGTCTACACAAATTTTTACGATTTTTGGAATTTTGTAGAATTTTCTAGGGGTTTCTGAAATTGGCTGAAATTGAATTTCAGCAATTTCAGGCCTCCAATCGATCAGTGGATCGATTGGAGTGCCTCAATCGATCAGCCGATCGATTGAGAAGGCATTTCTAGCGAGCAGAAGCTCGCTGGATCGATCAGCCGATCGATCCAAGAAGACTGAATCGATCGGTGGATCGATTCAGCAGGGTTCAATCGATTGGAACCCAACTCCAATCGATCGAAGATGCTGATTTTGGCTGGGAAAGCTTATTTTCAGCATTTTGAACCTATTTTAGTCTAGGTAACCATTCCAAACCCCTGAAAATACATTTGTATACATAAAAAGGGTGTTTTCGTGTGGAAAACAAGGATGGATTGGTTAAGGAAGGCTAAGTTGAAGTTTAGGTTGAGGTTTGTTTCAAATTTTGAATATTTGAACCTCAAAACTTCTAAATTTGGGTTTCCTAAAGTTTTGGGGATTCCAAGTCATTGTTGGTGCAATGACAGAAGTTACCACCATGTCTTTAAGGGGAGGGACTCTTTAAAGACATGAAAATTATTTTTCATGAACCTTGGAAGGTGGTCAACCTTCCGTTAAGAACATGCTCAAGGTTGAGCGTTTGAACTTTAATGGGGAGTGGATATCCTCATTGTTCAAGTGGCTTCAAGTGGATAATGCTCAAGGATGGGCATTTGCCTACATTGGGGGAGAATGTAGGGTTAAGGTTAATGAAGGGTATGGGACCTTCATTATCGTGTTGGTCACAACGAGTGAAGTTGTGAACAACGATGAGCAACTCTTCAGGGGGAGAGTTTTCAACAATGGGGCATTTGTTGAAGAGTGCCCAAAATTGAGGCACGGGTTGATGTGTGCTCAAAGATGGTTTGATGTGTACCAATAGGGGGAGAATGAAAGGGAGTAAGTTAGGCTTTCATTACCTAGAGGGAGTTTGCCCTCTTAGGGGGAGAATGAAGGGCTTAACTTATGTATTCATTACCTAGTGGCATGAAGAAGGTTTAGGCTATGGGATTAGCCTAACTTACATGTGGTATTGTAAGTGATAGTGTTGGTATTGTCAAACATCAAAAAGGGGGAGATTGTTGGTGCAACATCCCTCAGGTCAAGGTTGACCTGGTTGACCAAGCTTGAGTCTTGGTTTGGGTTTCGATGTTTGACAATGCAAGGTTGATTGAAGAAGAGTCAAGCAGGTCAAGGATGACCGGATACTTGACTGGAAAGTCCTGGTGAGTGAAGCCAGGCAGAAGGAAAATCCTGGTGAGTGAAGCCAGGTGAAAGTCCTAGTGAGTGAAGCTAGGCAGTATGAAAGTCCTGGTGAGTGAAGCCAGGCAGTTAGAAAATCCTGGTGAGTGAAGCCAGGTGAAAGACCTAGTGAGTGAAGCTAGGCAATTGGAAAAGTCCTGGTGAGTGAAGCCAGGCAAGAGAAATCCAGATGGGTCAAGGTTGATCAGACATCTGGTGAGAGTCCAAGTAGGTCAAAGGGATTGACCGGATACTTGGCACGAGAAAGAAAAGTCCAAGTAGGTCAGAGGGACTGACCGGATACTTGGCAAGAAGAGAAAAGTCCAAGTGGGTCAAAGGGATTGACCAGACACTTGGTGAGAGAGTCCTAGCTGGTCAAGGGTGACCGGATGCTAGGTCTTATGTACCAACAAGTCATGGTTGACTAGATGTTGGTTTAGGGGGCTTTGGGCGTGGTTTTGGGCAAAAACCAGGTTTGGATTGATCCGTGGATTGATCCAGCAGGTTTGGATTGATCCGTGGATTGATCCAGCAGGTTTGGATTGATCCGTGGATTGATCCAGCAGGTTTGAATCGATCCGTGGATCGATCCAGCAGGTTTGAATCGATCCGTGGATCGATTCAGCAGGTTTGAATCGATCCGTGGATCGATTCAGCAGATCTGAATCGATCCACCGATCGATCCGGTGAGTCCCCGCGAACAGAACCCCCTTGGATCGATCCGTGGATCGATCCAGAGGTCCCAATCGATCAGTGGATCGATTGGGACGCTGCTACTTCGCGCGATAAGCGCTGGATCGATCCGTGGATCGATCCAGAAGTTTTTCCAGAGCACAGAGGCGCTCTGGATCGATCCGTGGATCGATCCAAAGCCTCCCCGATCGATTGGGAGCATTCCAATCGATCGGGATTCGACCGTTAGCGTAGATTTAAGCCGCAGGCGTTCATTTCCTTCGGTAGAACTTCACCGATTCACTCCAGATCTCTCGCCAACTCCTCCACAGCGCTCTCAAAGATCAGATCGCCAGTTCTTGAAGGATCTTGGAAGCTTTCCAAGTCAAGAGGCGGATCAAAGGCAAGAAGAGAAGCTAGGGTTAGGGTTTTCTGTACTCATTGTAAGCTTTGCACTTGTATTTTGTTTCCCTTTCCTTTCTTCTTGTACTGAGAGTCTTGTAGGGCTTCTCCGCCCTCGGTAGTTACCGAAAAGGAGTGTTTTCATAGTGGAGGGTGCGTGCGTGGTGTGGATCCTTGGACTAGTCACCTCTTGTGAGGTGGATACCAAGTAAACCAACCGTGTTAGCGTTGTGTGATTTGTTTCTGTATTTTCCGCTGCACATCTTAGAAGAAACAAGCAACGTCAAGCAACGTCGAGCAACGAGCGAGCGACGAGCTATTCACCCCCCCCTCTAGCTACTTTTGGTCCTAACAGTTAGGACGCCTACTGGTGCATCCTTCTGAACTGGGCATTCTACCGAATGCTTGGTGTGCACTAAAAGCACACCCTAAAACTGAAAACAGTAGAACTACTGAACTAACACCAAAACTAACAAGCGAGAGCAATTATACTGCAGGTGAGGGGTTTCTTACCTCAATCGCAAGGTTTTCTTACGATTCTATCCGCTAGGTTTTCCAGAAAACTGCTCCGTTCGACGAACCGCTTACGTCCTCGCGTTCCTCTCGCGGAGAAGAACCTTTTTCGTGTTGGAGTCGTCGCTGGAAGATGTTCCCTTGCCCCTTGGCTTGGTGTGCCGTGCGTGAGGAAGAGGAGAAGAAGAGAGGTGCGGCGGTTTTAGGTTTCGGGTGAGGAAAAACTACGGTGAGAAATAATCTAAAACTTCTCACTTAAATCCTTATTTATATTTGCTAATTAATTCATCCAAAAATCAATTATAAATATAATTGATTCCCTCTTCTTTCAGCACGACCCTGCTGGGTTCAACTGGTTACTAGCATTATCCCTTACACCATAGGTCTCGGGTTCGATTCCCGCCTAAGCTATTTTGCGGTTCTAATTATTTTTGCTACTTCCGCTACTCGGAAAAATTCCGGAAAAATATCTAAAAATTCCAGAAAAATCATAGAATAATTCTAATGCAAGTTTGAGAATTTTCGGGTGTTACAAGGTACCTGGACAGGCGCTCGTATGGCTGGCTGAGTTATCCAAAGGTTATCCAAGAGCTGAGTTGTAGCGCGTTGACTAGTTGAGCCCACATTAACAGTCCAGGCGCCTGGAGGGGATTCGAGCGCCTGGAGGTGGATAAAACTTCGCAGATGAAGTTTTGATAAGAGGTCATCACATCAGTATGGTCCAAGTGCCCTGAGGGATTCTAAGTGCCCAAAATGGGCCTATATAAGGGCCTTCGACTAGCAACTTCATAACATCAATTGCTACAACTTTAGTACTCACGCGCCGCTCCAAAAAGGTCTCTGGGATACATGAAAGCTGCACCGACAACCTACGCTCAAGTTTTCAAAGTTACATTATCGGTATAATTTAATTCCTACAATTGTACTTAAATTCTATAATTGCTTCATGATTATAGTGATTGCCTAATGAAAGCACTCAGCGAGTGGGGGCCTTGGTGTATTAATTGTCAAAGACTCCAAACCAAGTAAAACCATCTGTGTTAGCATTTGCTTTTCATCTCTATTCTTTTCCCTTGCATACTCTTAATTTCTAAAAAAGCCAAAAATGTTATTCAACCCCCCTCTCTCTAGCGTATTTATGGTCCTACAACAAGGCTCGTATAGATTTTATGAAAAATATAACTCTTTGATCGCCTCATCAAAATGGATATTCTAACTCCTGGATACTTGCTTTAGTCCATAAATGGACCGTTGAAACTTATATACTTTATTCTTGTTAACAAGTGTGAAATCTCTAGTTGTATCATATACACGCTCTCGAGAAGGTTTCCATTAAGGAAAGCTATTTTCACATGTATTTTCTATATCTCATAATTATGATGAGTTGATATGGCCAGGAGTATCTGAATAGATTTAAGCATCGCTATAGGTGATAAGGTTTCATCATAGTGAATGTCTTGCCTTTGACGATAGCCTTTTGCCACCAACCTTGCCTTGTAGGTAATTATATTACCACCCATGTCAGTTTTCTTCTTGAAAACCCACTTACACCCTATAGGTGTAATGGCTTCAGGTGGGTCCACCAAATTCCAAACTTGATTTCCATACATGTAATATATTTCTAACTTCATGGATGTAGACCACTTGTCCTTCTCTGAACTATCCAAAGCTTTTTCATAATCAGTAGGTTCCTCATCCTCAATGAGTAACATATCATTCGATTCTCTTACCAGAGATCCATATCTCTCAGGAATATTATGTGCCCTACTTGATCTATGAGGAGGTTGTGTCATAATCGGTTGTGGTTCTTGACTAGGCATCTCATTAGTGTCTATTGAAGTCTCTTGAACTTTATCAAGTTCAACTATAGTCCCACTTGCTTCCTATAAGAGAAACGCTTTCTCTAGGAATGCTACATGCCTTGAAACAAACATCTTTTGTTCCAAGGGGTGATAGAATTAGTAACCCTTAGTTTCTTTAGGGTATCTAATTAATAAATATTTATTAGACTTAGCATCCAACTTGTCTGATACCATCCTCTTCACATAAGTAGGACAGGGGTTTCTTACTAGTTCATACCTCATATGGAGTAGTTAAGATTGCCTTTGTTGGGACTCTGTTTAGCAAGTAAATAGCTGTCATGAGTGTATAATCCCAAAAGATTTTGAGAAGATTTGCACGATCCATCATTGACCTAACCATGTCCAACAGGATTCAATTACACCTTTCTGATACACCATTATATTGTGACATATAAGGCGGAGTCCACTGAGACAATATACCATTGTCCCTTAGATAATCTTAAAACCCTTGGCTTAAATGCTCACCAATTCAATCGAATTGAAGTATCTTAATACTTTTACTAAGTTGTTTCTCTACTTCATTTCTGAATTCTCTAAACTTTTTAAAAGCTTCAAACTTATATTTCATTATATACACATATCCTTAATGAGAGTGATCATCAATAAAAGTAATAAAGTAGATATAACCTCCTAATGCGTGAGTTGGCATTCGTACACATACGAGCCCAAGTAACTCATCAACTCATTTACCCTTTCTAGAAAAAGGAACTTTGTCATCTTGTCATTTAAACATGAATCACATGTATTAAATGTATCTAGTTTAAATGATTCGAAAACTACAATCTTTTGTAATTCGGGCATGCGTTTCTTGCTTATATGGCCAAGGCAATAGTGTCACGAGTAAGAGGTTAATTGATTATCTATTCGAGTGCATTTATTGCTCATTTCAATATTGAATACATCACCAAATATATTTAATGCATAGATGTCATTGCATAAAGTCCTAGTGCCATAAAGACCGCCATTAAAAGTTATATAACAACAATTATTACTAAAAGTCAAATGGAAATATTTTCTAGTTAAGCAAGAAATAGAAATAATGTTCCTTATTAATGCAGGAACAAAATAATAATTATCCAGTTCTAAGACAAGTTCACTAGGAAGCTTTAACAAATTTGTTCCGATGACGACTACAGCAACATTTGCTCCATTCCCAACTCACAGACTTGATTCTCCCTTGATGAGTCTTCTGCTATTCCTTATCCCCTGTATGTTATTACATATATGTGAGTCACACTAGTATCCAATTTTCATGTGAATGAGGAAATAACATGATAATCAATAACTAAAATACCTTAAGAAGATGGCACATTAGATGCCTTATTCTTCTTCATAGAATCAAGATAAATCTTATAATTTATTCGCTAGTGTCCCATCATGCCATAATGATGGCATGCACCCTTTTATGTTGGTTCTACTATCTTAGCCTTTTTGTTCTTCTCCTTAGCATGATGTTTTAGCTTCCTCTTAGAACCTTTCTTGTAGGAGTCTACTAACATCATAGTTTTCTATTCACCTTTACAGAAGGCTCCACAGTCTTGAGCATATTAATCATCTCGGGGATGGTTGATTCTAAATTATTCATCTGATAGTTCATCACAAATTTTGAATGACTTTTTGGCAAACTATATAGAATTAAGTCAATACTTAACTCATGATTCATCGCAAAATTGAGTAATGCTAAATGCTCTATATAGTTGTTCATCTTTAGTACAAATTATACTGCAAAACCCTTATACATCTTTTAGCAAAAGAGAAGCTTGGAGACCTCAAACCTTTTGATCTAGCTTGCTCATCAAACAGCTCACGAAGATGATGTTAGTTAGAGCCCTAGAGCCAATCATTTGATGATTGTATGGACTCATGTATATCATATTTTTGTATATTAATAAAGGCATTGGTTTTTGGTTATTATGCTTATTTGTATTAGTGTCAGATAAAATAAGTATAGTAACGTCCTTGAGTAGAACGTTCATATATATATCAATCGATTAGTTGAATCGATAGTGAGATGATATAGGGAACACTACTCTAAATCATTCCTAGTCGAGTATTAACATTCAGGGACAATGTTAATACAATAAGACTAGCATGTAGGTCAGCTTGATGACTTGATCTCACAAGTCATGGATATAGAGATATCAAGCTGACACATGGGTATGCATTAGAGAATGTATACTGAATGACCCACCATGAGAAAGTATCATGGATCGTTATATGAGTGTCATATACTTTCTCATGTGGCTATTAGTATGACTATTAGTCCTTAGACCTGAAGTCACCATGGATCCCTACATAAGGAGTTATGTACTTTAGTTTCGTCAAACGTCACCCGTAACTGGGTGGACTATAAAGGCGATTACTGGGTATATAACAAATTATGCAGAGGGATGTGAGTGATGTAGATGGGATCTATCCCTCCTATATGACGGGAGAGACATCGATATTCTTGATAGAGTGAGACCACGAAGTGTATGGCCATACCCAAATGAGTCAATATGAGATATTGAGCTCATTTGATTGAGTGAGTCTACTCGGAGTTCAAGATTTAGATTGGTCAGAGGATGACACGGTCTATGCCTCACATTGATCAATCTAGATGTCTAGGATAGAAGGACACTTGTCACACATTGTGAGGAGTCACAATTAGTAGTCACAAGGTGATGTTGGATCTCGACATTTCTTTTAACTTGGGTAGCAATGATGTATTGCTAGATGCCGCTCATTGCTTATGTTTCTAAAGGAGTTTAGAAACATTGCCAACGTTACAAGAACCTATTGGGTCACACACAAAGAACAAGTGGTTGGAGATTGGGTTCATATGATGAACCAATTGGATTGGGTTCATATGATGAACCAATTGGATTCAAATTAGACTTATTGAGTTAGACTCAATTAGATTCAATTGTTGAATGAGTCTAATTTAGATTTGATTCATTGAGTCAATTTATATTAATGAATTGAGATTCATTAAATTGAAATTGACTTGAATCAAAGGTTGGATTTAACTCAACAAGGAAGAAATTGGTCAATTTTGACTTGACCAAATGGAAGTTGAAACATCAAGTTTGACTTGATGTATTGCCACATCATAAGGATGACTCATCCTTGCCACATCACATGCCACCTCATGGAGGTTACAACACCTCTCATCCCATTTAATGTGGCCGGCCACATTAAATGAGGGAGTTATGTGTGTGGCCGGCCACACTAAAGGATGAGTTGTTTTTCATTTAGTGAGAATTGATGAGTGGTAATTGTCTCTTCTTCCTCCTAGCTCTCTTCCTCCTTTCTCTTGCTGTTTTGCCGTGACTTCCATGGTGAGGAGAAGATGGTTGAGTGAATCCAAGAGCAAAGGAAGAGTGAAGGTCACAAAGGAAAGGATACTACTAGTGAGTGTATTAGATTTCTATTATACCTTCTTCTTTTCTTCCTTTCCAATCCCATTCGAGAGCTCTAGAAAGTTCTAGCACACTTGGGGCTCTATTCTCCATCCTTTGAGTGTGGGAGACACTCCTTGTTCGTGTGGATATCATTAGAGGAGTGTCTACGTTGACACTCTTGAGATCCGGCGTACCGTTGGACGAGCGGGATTTGCGAGGGCACGCTTCGAAGGTAAAATGGTTTTTTTTCTTTGTAGATCTACTGTAGATCGTAGTTTATAACTCGTACTTGTGTTTTCGAAATTTTTCCTTGCACGGATCCTATGGCTTTGGGTGATTCGGGGTTTCCGCGACGCGGAAAGCGATTTTCGCGGCCCGAAAAACCCAACAGTGGTATCAGAGCCTCGTGCAAGGCTTGTATGAGTTTGTTTTTATTTTTATGAAAAATAAAAACCTTCTGTGATTTTCTGTAAAAATTAGTTTTTTATGATTTTATGGGTAATTTTTCCGTAGAAGCGAAGCACAAGTGTCTCGGCACTTGTAGGCTTCGGCTACCGGAAAGATCTTTCAAAATCGGCTTCGTTTCGCCCCAAATCCGTTTGGGACAGCGGGCTTGGGTGCCATTAGATCGCAAAGGAGCAACTCACGATGGTTAGATCGTGGGTAGGGGTACTGCCCCTAACCCCGCAAGGGGATTTGCTCCGCGATCGCAACTGAAATCGCTTAAAACGAACCCGCCGGGAAGATTTTTCCGAAACGGCAATGTCTCGGCCCAAATCGTTTTGGGACAGCTGGTTTAGGCGCTGTTGGATCGCAAACAAACCCTCGCGATGGTTAGATCGCGGGTAGGGGCGCTGCCCCTGGGCCCCGCAAGGGGATCCGTTCCGCGATTGCGCCCGAAACCGCTAAACGGGACCGCCGGGAAATTTTACTCGTAAAAATTATTTTAAAAATTATAGAAAATTATGAAAATATATAATTTTGAATTATATATTAATTTTGTGATAGTCATGGCCCAAAAACCCAATATGATTGGATTGTGTTGTAATTCATAATACGGCCTGCGTGCCGTTATGTGTTTGTGTGTTTTTATTTTTCCGCGACCTGCGCGTCGTGCCTTTCTCTTATATTCTTGTTGTAAATTAGATTTAGACTCGAATGTAACTCGAGTTTCAAATTGTAATGTACAAATTGGAGCGGTGGAGGGTCCACACGAGACGGAGTTCCGAGGCGGCACGAGCAACACAAGGTGGTCAAAGGGAGGAGCTTGGAGAAGCTATTGACCCTAGGTTGACCATTCGATCTTCTCATTGGCTTGAGAAGATCGTAGTAGGGCCATGACTAAATCACAAATATATTAATTAGTTAATTGCTTATGTATATGATGCATGTTTAATAAGTAATTAATTAATTAGTGCCTTACGATTAGATTAGATCTAAGTCGTGCACATGATGCACCCTTGCGATTAGATTAGATCTAAGTCGTGCACAAGATGCATCCTTTTCGATTAGATTAGATCTCGATCGAACCAACTCTAAATGCCTAACTGTGCCGTGATACCTATCACTACCTCGATCACATGTATTGTTGAATCTGCCAAAGCAGAGCAATACATATTATCTTGGTAGGGTACGGAGGGACAATCTTGGTCCCGCCTATCAACGCATGGGTGAATAAAAACTCAATTAGATTGAGTATTCCTAGTTACTCGGTTGGATCGAGTCAACTATAGGCATTATTCCAACGGTTGGAAAAGATAGATCAAAATCACATCTATATTAACTCTCGATAGCCAAAGCTAACTCGAGTTTTAATATAAATGCGGATATTGATTTTATAAACAAGAGTTGCATAGAGATGTAATTGGTAATCGTTACCTACCGATCATACTAAGCCTTGGGCGTATTAGCCAAAGCTAACTCAAGGGTTAGTATAATGTGGATCTTGTCCCACAAGAATTATAGAATTCAGTGGGAGCATCATTTAATTAAAGGCCTAATTAAATGATTTTAAAGAATATGATATTTATTTCTGCAAATTTTTCTGTTGTAGATAACCATGACGTCAAATACGAACATTTTCTCTCTGCGATCTGTCCTTAAGAAGGACAAGCTCAACGGAGCAAATTTCCTGGACTGGTACAGGAACCTGAGAATAGTTCTCACCCAAGAACGTAAACTGTACGTTCTGGAGTAGCCTATTCCGGAGGCTCCTCCTGCCACTGCCACGCGAGCAGACCGAGATGCTTACAAGAAGCATCAAGATGACGCATTAGATGTGTCTTGTCTTATGCTCGCAACCATGAACTCTAAGCTTCAGAAGCAACATGAGTTGATGAGCGCTTACGATATGGTTGAACATCTTTGTCACCTATATCAAGAACAAGCAAGGCACTGGAAGAGGAACTCCAAAGAATACCTGGAAGATCTTAAGAAGAAGAGAAATAAGATTTCTACTTCAGGTATAAATGTTATAGAAGTCAACCTCTCTATTTCTTCATCGTGGGTATTAGATACCGGATGTGCTTCGCACATTTGTACTAATGTACAAGCGCTGAGGAATAGCAGGGCATTGACAAAGGGTGAGATAGACCTACGGGTAGGCAATGGAGCACGAGTTGCTGCTATTGCTGTAGGAACTTATCATCTATCTCTTCCCTCTGGGCTTGTACTAGAATTAGATGATTGTTGTTATGTGCCTGCCTTGACTAAGAACATAATTTCCGTTTCTTGTTTGGACAAGAAAGGATTTTCGTTTATAATAAAGAACAAATGTTGTTCCGTCTATTTAAACGATATGTTCTATTGTAGTGCACCTCTGATGAACGGACTCTAAATTCAAGATCTAGAGAGCCCTATCTATAACGTAAATACCAAGAGGTTCAAGTCAAATGACATGAACCAAACATACCTCTGGCACTATCGCTTAGGTCATATAAATGACAAGCGCTTATCCCAGCTCCATAAGGATGGTTTGCTGGACTCATTTGATTTTGAATCATATGAGATATGCGAGTCATGCCTACGAGGCAAGATGACCAAGACTCCCTTTAGTGGGCACAGCGAGAGAGCGACTGATTTGTTAGGACTCATACATAGTGATGTATGTGGCCCTTTCAATGTTGCTGCTAGAGGCGGTTATAGATACTTCATCACATTTACTGATGACTTCAGTAGATATGGTTATGTGTACTTGATGACACATAAGTCTGAATCCTTTGAAAAGTTCAAAGAATTCAAGAATGAAGTACAGAACCAGCTTGGCAAGAGTATTAAGATACTTCGATCAGATCGAGGTGGTGAATACTTAAGCCATGAGTTTCGTGACTATTTAGCCGAGTGTGGGATTCTATCCCAACTCACTCCTCCTGGAACACCACAGTGGAATGGTGTATCCGAAAGGAGGAATCGTACCTTATTAGATATGGTACGGTCTATGATGAGTCACACAGATCTTCCGACATATCTATGGGGATATGCTCTAGACACGGCAGTTTTCATTCTCAACTGAGTTCCATCAAAGGCCGTGATAAAGACACCATATAGGATATGGACTGGGAGAGATGCCCAGGCGTCTTTCATGAGGATTTGGGGTTGTGAGGCTTACGTTCGACGTCAAGTCTCAGACAAATTAGGACCCAAATCCGACAAGTATTATTTCATCGGATATCCCAAGGAAACTAAGGGATATTACTTCTACATTCCCAGTCAGCACAAGGTAGTTGTGGCAAAGACTGGGGTCTTTCTAGAAAGGGACTTTGTTTCTAGAAAGACTAGTGGGAGCACGTTCGATCTTGAAGAAGTTCAAGATGTGAACAATAGCACTGATGCCTCGATGGAAATTGAACTGGAACCACAAAGTGTTGTGGATGATGTTGTTCCACAAGGAGTTGAGGAACAATAACCAGTTCAAGTAGACATACCTCTTCGCAGGTCTGATAGGGTACGTCGTCAGCCTGAGAGATACTCATTTCTCTTGTCTGACCATGATGACGTTATGCTCATAGAGGATGAGCCTACCACCTATCAGGAAGCTGTGATGAGACCAGATTTCGAGAAATGGCTAGAGGCCATGAGATCCGAAATGGAATCCATGTACACCAACCAAGTATGGACTTTGGTTGATCCACCTGAAGGGGTAAAACCCATTGGGTGTAAGTGGGTCTTTAAGAGAAAGACTGACATGGATGGACTTATCTATAAGGGTCGCTTAGTAGCTAAAGGTTTCAAGCAGATTCATGGTATTGACTATGATGAAACCTTTTCTCCAGTAGCGATGTTTAAGTCCATTCGGATCATGCTTGCTATTGCAGCCTACCATGACTATGAGATATGGCAGATGGATGTCAAAACCGCGTTTCTAAATGGAAACCTACTCGAGGATGTGTACATGACACAACCTGAGGGTTTTGTAAATCCACAGCATACTAGTAGAGTATGCAAGCTGCATAGGTCCATTTATGGACTAAAGCAAGCTTCTCGGAGCTGGAATCTTCGTTTCGATGATGCAATCAAACAGTTTGGTTTCATCAAGAACGAAGATGAGTCTTGTGTCTACAAGAAGGTTGTAAGAGACATAGTTGTCTTCCTCATATTGTATGTGGATGACATACTACTCATTGGGAAGGACATCCCTATGCTTCAGTCTGTCAAGACTTGGCTAGGGAGTTGCTTCTCAATGAAGGACTTAGGTGAGGCATCCCGCAATCTAGGGATTCAGATCTATAGAGATAGATCTAAGAGATTGCTTAGCCTAAGTCAAAGTACATACATTGATAAGGTACTCCTTCGGTTTGCCATGCAGAACTCCAAGAAGGGATTTCTGCCGATGCCACATGGCGTGAGTCTTTCGAAGACTCAAAGTCCCTCTTCTAGAGAGGAGAGAGACCGCATGGATCAGATCCCTTATGCCTCAGCCATAGGATCGATCATGTACGCCATGCTATGTACTCGACCTGATGTCTCGTATGCTTTGAGCATGACAAGCAGATACCAGTCTGATCCAGGTGAAAGTCACTGGATAGCGGTCAAGAATATTCTTAAGTACTTAAGAAGGACTAAAGAATATTTCTTGATATATGGAGGCAATGATGAGCTAGCTGTAAAGGGTTACAGTGATGCTAGCTTCCAGACCGACCAGGATAACTATAGATCACAGTCGGGGTTCGTATTTTGCATAAATGGTGGTGTTGTCAGCTGGAAGAGTTCGAAGCAGGATACAGTAGCTGATTCTACAACAGAAGCCGAGTACATTGCTGCATCAGAGGCAGCAAAGGAGGCAGTTTGGATCCGCAAGTTCATCACCGAACTTGGGGTGGTTCCTAGCATCGCTGATCCAGTTGAGCTCTATTGTGACAACAATTGAGCTATAGCACAGGCGAAGGAACCTCGCTCACACCAGCGGACCATGCACATACTACGGCACTTCCATCTCATTCGAGAGATTATCGATAGAGGAGATGTGAAGATTTGCAGAGTACCTACAGAGGCTAACATCGCAGATCCCTTGACCAAGGCTTTGGCATAGAGAAAGCATGATGGTCACACTAGGTCATTAGGCCTTAGAGCCTATACTGATTGGCACTAGTGCTAGTGGGAGATTGTTAGTTAGAGCCCTAGAGCCAATCATTTGATGATTGTATGGACTCATGTATATCATATTTTTGTATATTAATAAAGGCATTGGTTTTTGGTTATTATGCTTATTTGTATTAGTGTCAGATAAAATAAGTATAGTAACGTCCTTGAGTAGAACGTTCATACCTATATCAATCGATTAGTTGAATCGATAGTGAGATGATATAGGGAACACTACTCTAAATCATTCCTAGTCGAGTATTAACATTCAGGGACATTGTTAATACAATCAGACTAGCATGTAGGTCAGCTCGATGACTTGATCTCACAAGTCATGGATATAGAGATATCAAGCTGACACATGGGTATGCATTAGAGAATGTATACTGAATGACCCGCCATGAGAAAGTATCATGGATCGTTATATGAGTGTCATATACTTTCTCATGTGGCTATTAGTATGACTATTAGTCCTTAGACCTGAAGTCACCATGGATCCCTACATAAGGAGTTATGTACTTTAGTTTCGTCAAACGTCACCCGTAACTGGGTGGACTATAAAGGCGATTACTGGGTATATAACAAATTATGCAGAGGGATGTGAGTGATGTAGATGGGATCTATCCCTCCTATATGACGGGAGAGACATCGATATTCTTGATAGAGTGAGACCACGAAGTGTATGGCCATACCCAAATGAGTCAATATGAGATATTGAGCTCATTTGATTGAGTGATTCTACTCGGAGTTCAAGATTTAGATTGGTCAGAGGATGACACGGTCTATGCCTCACATTGATCAATCTAGATGTCAAGGATAGAAGGACACTTGTCACATATTGTGAGGAGCCACAATTAGTAGTCACAAGGTGATGTTGGATCTCGACATTTCTTGTAACTTGGGTAGCAATGATGTATTGCTAGATGCCGCTCATTGCTTATGTTTCTAAAGGAGTTTAGAAACATTGCCAACGTTACAAGAACCTATTGGGTCACACACAAAGAACAAGTGGTTGGAGATTGGGTTCATATGATGAACCAATTGGATTGGGTTCATATGATGAACCAATTGGATTCAAATTAGACTTATTGAGTTAGACTCAATTAGATTCAATTGTTGAATGAGTCTAATTTAGATTTGATTCATTGAGTCAATTTATATTAATGAATTGAGATTCATTAAATTGAAATTGACTTGAATCAAAGGTTGGATTTAACTCAACAAGGAAGAAATTGGTCAATTTTGACTTGACCAAATGGAAGTTGAAACATCAAGTTTGACTTGATGTATTGCCACATCATAAGGATGACTCATCCTTGCCACATCACATGCCACCTCATGGAGGTTACAACACCTCTCATCCCATTTAATGTGGCCGGCCACATTAAATGAGGGAGTTATGTGTGTGGCCGGCCACACTAAAGGATGAGTTGTTTTTCATTTAGTGAGAATTGATGAGTGGTAATTGTCTCTTCTTCCTCCTAGCTCTCTTCCTCCTTTCTCTTGCTGTTTTGCCGTGACTTCCATGGTGAGGAGAAGATGGTTGAGTGAATCCAAGAGCAAAGGAAGAGTGAAGGTCACAAAGGAAAGGATACTACTAGTGAGTGTATTAGATTTCTTTTATACCTTCTTCTTTTCTTCCTTTCCAATCCCATTCGAGAGCTCTAGAAAGTGCTAGCACACTTGGGGCTCTCTTCTCCATCCTTTGAGTGTGGGAGACACTCCTTGTTTGTGTGGATATCATTAGAGGAGTGTCTACGTTGACACTCTTGAGATCCGGCGTACCGTTGGACGTGCGGGATTTGCGAGGGCACGCTTCGAAGGTAAAATGGTTTTTTTCTTTGTAGATCTACTGTAGATCGTAGTTTATAACTCGTACTTGTGTTTTCGAAATTTTTCCTTGCACGGATCCTATGGCTTTGGGTGATTCGGGGTTTCTGCGACGCGAAAAGCGGTTTTCGCGGCCCGAAAAACCCAACAGATGATAGATAATATCATAAGCATCCAAATGCTCATGTTGTTTCTGTAGTTTAGGAGTCATAGCTGCTAGCATGATGCAACTTGTAAGTATAGAATCATCCTTATTTTTTTGATTGGCCAACAATTGGTCCGCAGTTGCATCGGCATCAAGACTTGTGGGAAAAGGTTCATCAAGGACTCAAGCTAGCTTCTTAGCTTTGAGAATAATTCTCAAACTTTAAAACCAGTCTAAGAAGTTCAGCCCAGTTGGTTTGTTTAAGTCCAAAATCGAACACAGATTAATAGAAGTCATAATTAAATAATTAATCTAATAATATAAAAATGAGAATGTATTAGAGACATGATTTTATTTATGTAAGTAATTTACATGTAATAAAAGACCGCTTATTTAACAAATTCAAATAGTCTTACTTTGAATTCGGGAGATGGTAAATTTTCTCCAAGTGGGTTGATATCCACCATAGATAAGAACAACCTTGACTCTGGCCAACAAGCCATTCTTAGCTATAGCTGTAGGTAACAAGTTTACCAGTTCCATTTCAATTATATACAACTATCACATTATGCTAGAAACTAATTGATTTTTACATAAACATCGGGTTGTTATCACATTAATAAGTATACATCAAATACATATCACCCAACTTCACCTCTATCCATACTTTGGTACAACAAATCAATGCTTCAAGTTTAAAACCAACCTATTAATCATGAGATTGCATCTCTATAGTTTGAACATATTTAATTTTAAGCTGAGCTTAACTTTGGCTAACAACTCAAATAAGAACTTAAACTCTGATTCTTACCATATTAACAGAATGTGTAGGTTTTAATATTGTGTAAGGAATTTGATCTCATCTATATCATACAAATATTCTATCTACATGACATTATACATATGACATAAATGATGACATGACACATTGCACACATGGCATAGATGATGACATGACACATCACACGCATGGTAAAATCTAATCATGTCAAAATTAATGCATCTACATAGCAAACAATATGGCATAAACATTGCATAAATTTAAACATGTTATAATTCTATTTTAGAAATAAAAATATGTTATAAATTTCATTTTAATAAATCAAGATTTATCTGATAAAATTTGAAAATCAATTTCTAAATTTAATTAACATAGCTTATCTAGAATATTTCTATTAATCAAGAATCTTTAATTATTTTAGAAACAAATCTCCAAATTAATTTCCTAACAATTTAGGAAATAAATAATTAATATTTTTTAATTAAATCTAAATTTTTTATGATTTTTTAAATCTTTCTAAATTTGCTATTTCCTAATAATTTAGGAAAATTTTAAAAAAATAAAATATTTTAATAAATCTGAAAATTTCAGAAAAGATAATTTCTATAATTTAATTCAGAATATCTCAAATCTTGATTTTTAAAAAATTTCAGAATCTTTCCAAATTTTGTATTATCTAACAAATTAAGAAATTTTTTTAAAATAAAATATTTCTTAAAATTCTCGAAATGATAATTTCTAAATTAACAGAATATTTCTAAATTTAATTTTCTAAAATTATTTTAGAAACTTTCCAAAAGTGGAATTTTCTAACAATTTAGGAAACTTGTAAAAATAGAAAATTCTTAATAATTCTAAAAAAAATCTCAAAAATTAATTACAACACTGATTACAAACCATAAAATAATTTTATGATCATGTCAAAGTATGATCGGGCTCTGATACTATTGTTGGGATATACCCGATGCGATGTGTGCTAAAAACATATTTCATAAACATGCACAACGAAAGACTTAATGATAAATAAACTAATTTATTACATCACACACACCATACGCATGCAAGATACAATCATGAAAATAAGATCATAAAATAAAACGAAATCGAATATTCAAGCTATACCTTACGAGACGACTTGTAATGAGAATGGCATCAACCTTTTGCGACGTTATCGAACCTCACCTCTATTTGTATCCACACTGAGCTCTTTAAGACAACTCCAAGAGAACAAGCTTCACCTTCGGAAGGTACTAGCTATGAGCGAAGGAGAAGGATCAAGAAGAGGAAGAAGAAGCAAAAGGAAGATCTTCTTCCTTTGGATGGCTCACGACAACAAGAGGAGAACCTCTTGTTGTAGTCGATGGCAAGAGAGAGGGAGAGGGAGAGGGAGAGAGAGGTATTGGGTTTCAATTTCTAAAACCTAATCAAGCCAATATGAATTGTGTTTTAATTTTATCTTAACCATATCAATATATAGTCTTCTTTAATGAGTTAGATTTGAAAGCCTAAATCCAACCCATTATGTCTTAAACAAAAATTAGCCCATTAACCCCTTGGTTTGGTTCATAACTAAATCAAGTTGGTTCATGGCTAAACCATATTGGTTCATGACTAAACTAAATATGGTCTAGCTCTTTCATAAGAGATATGACCCGTCTACACTTTCATTCAGACAAATATTTCAAAATTTGTCTTATGTATGGTCCAACCAAACATTTACCTCTTGATCTAAGAATTCTATTCTCTAACTTATTTTACATCTTTTAGAAACTCGTAGTGCATGTGACCCAATAGGTTTCTAGTTTATCTTGACCATGCATAATTAACTACTTAATTATAGAACGATCATGAGTAGCACTTAGTAGTACATTATGAACCCTAATTAACTGAAAAATCATAGTTGATCTCAAAACTAATTATGAACCCTTCAGTAGCTACAGTGAGTCATGCATCATTCCTTTACTTGTCTTATACCTACTTGGTTCAGGGCATGGTCTATGTGTTTGCCCCCACTAGGTTGACTATGTCACACCTAGCCTAAGTAATACTTCCTCATTCTGTAGATTCAAATTACTCGTACATGTGTACAAGAGTCACATACTCTTAACATGTGATGCTTTAGCGAAAGACTTTGAGTAATAATCCTAACGAGTGGTCATAGGGTATACGTCTCCTCGCAAGGAGTGATGAATCCTCTATGGGCTATCTAAATACCTTCGGATACTTTGACTTATACCCAATCATCTTAGGTCCATACCTCCAAGAGATGTTTGCTTAAGATATCAAAGTATAAGTCTCCATGACCAAGATGACTTGTATACCTCAAGTCGAAGGAAACTTACACCAAGCTACAGTAAGAACTTCATAGGCATATTCATATACATAGAGAACCATATGAAGTCTTACATCAAGTCACTCCAATGAATTAGTTACCATAATTAGCATCAACGTTTAACTCTCAATATTCCAATATCTCCATCTAGTGAAAAACAGCTACTTGGCCGAACCAAGGGGTATAATCCATGCTAGTCTTATAGAATTGATGATGTCCAAATACACTAATTCGACGACTAGGGAAATTTTAATATGTTCATAATTACACATGTAGAGATAATCACAAGTTGTGATCTAATCATAAATTTTCTCATGCTATGAATTATATTGTGGGCATTCAGTAAATGAGTTTAAGAGTATTCAAACATATAATCTACACTCAAATAGTAAATATATATTTATCAAATAAATAGTAAAATCATAAGGTGATTACCTTACGATATCCCTCAAAATCTAACACTAGATTGATAGATATTTATGCTCAAATCATATGTTAGTGATAACAACCAAGGTGTAGTTATAGGGTATTATTATTAGATGTGATTGTTTATTTTCTACTTATCATTACATGGTGTATATCCTATTGACCATTATCTCTTATTCGTGGTTGAGAGAGTCATCAACGATTATGATACATATGACTGCCCATGAGACATCCATGGTAGCAAGTTAATGTGTAGCCTGTAGCTAGATAGCTACATATATATCCTATCTTCTCATGAGAAATTCATGGTAGCGAGTTCGCGTGCAGGTAGTACTTGTTATATGTTGGTTATGCATTTTTTTGTGCAAGGTTTGGTTGTACGGTATGTACTCCCAATTTATTGGTTATACTTGGTTGAGTAGATTAGTGAAGTTATGTTGTTAGTTAGCATATGATTATATTGGTGCTCTTACTTTTATAGTAAGTGTTTTACCTGAGACTACTTCCTTTGATCTCCTCATATGTAGTATCATATACTATCTATCTTATACCCACTGAGTATTTTACACTCAATATCCTTTACTTTTCTTTAATTTTTAGGTTAATAGGTAGATGATATATCGTGTCTCTTAAAGGTCCTAGCTACCTAGTTGTTGGTCTCACTCAAGTTCGAATTTCTTTTAAAGTTATTTGAGTTATTTTTCATTGCTTGTATTTATGATTTTCTTACCGTATCAAATGTTTGAGTATGACTTTTATTTCATTTAGTTAGTATGTTCACATGTTCATGCATATATACACGCATTATCATTCTTATCTTGTTTGTGTCGGCTTTAAATAGTTTGATATCAGTTATTTTTTATATTGTCACTAGGGGGTACCGTCCAATTTGACGGATAAATATACCCTCGGGGTGTGACATCACCCAACTTCACCTCTTTTCACATTAAATGCTTCAAGTTAAAGTCAATCAATTAATCATGAGATTGTATCTCAATTGTCTGAATATGTCTAATTTCAAGTTAGGCTTGGATTGAGTCTAGCAACCCCAACATGAAATTAAACCTTAGTTCTTACCATATTAACGAAAGATGTAGACTTTAATATTTATATAAGGGATTTAATTAATCTAGGGTTCATCGATCACAAGCAAAGAAGGCAAAGAAAAATTTATAAAGTATTTATATGGTATAACATGACATAATCATGGAATCTAATATGACATATATCATGACATCAATCATGACACCTAATATGACATAGATTATGGCATAAGTCATGACATAGTTGTTATAAATTAATTTAGGAAATAAATATGTTAAAGAATTTGATTTCATAAATCATAATTTCTTAATTAGATTAGGAAATAATTTCTAAATCTAATTCCATATCTTATTAGGAAATAATTCCAAAAAGGAAGTGTCTCATTAAATTAGGAAATAGATTCCAAGATTGGAGTTTCCTAACAAATTAGAAAATAATTTCTAAAATTAGATTTCCTAACAAATTAGGAAATATTTTCAAAATTAGAATTTTTTTTTATCGGATTAGGAAACAATTTTTTATCCAAAATTTTCTAAATTTTTTAAATTTAATTTTAGGACAACCTATGACATGCTAAACAAAGATCTATAATATATGTCAAAACGCAGATGACTGACTCTAATACCACTGTTTAGTGTTTCTATGCATATTTTTTTAAAAAAAATTGAAAACAAGAAGCAAAAACATAATAATTTTCTAAATTATTACAACATGCATCACACATATACAAGATTCACACGTGTA
Organism: Zingiber officinale; assembly: GCF_018446385.1. Taxonomy (NCBI): domain Eukaryota; kingdom Viridiplantae; phylum Streptophyta; class Magnoliopsida; order Zingiberales; family Zingiberaceae; genus Zingiber; species Zingiber officinale. Next base: position 47,213,566 of record NC_056006.1, read on the forward strand.
GACATAATCATAGAAAATGAAAACTCTTTGTTTAAATTATACATGTTCGATGACGTGTAGAGGAAACAGTATCAACTAGCAACCTTTTGAAAGATTGCCTCTATCGATATCCACTCCGGGATATCTTTAAGACAACTTCTCAAAGCCAAAAGTTTCAAGTTTGATTTGGTACTAGACAAATGGAGGAGATAATGGATCTGAGAGAGAACCCCACATCCCAACTTTGTGCCTAGCGAAGAGGGCAACCCGACAACACAAAGTAAGGGAGAGAAGTAGTCGGTGAGGCTATTGTCGGGTGGCAAAAGGCTTCTATCCAATGACCTTTTATTGCTATATGGTTGTTGGATAACCAATGAGAGGTAGGGTCGGGGCAAGGGATGCCGACGGCAGGGATGGCTGTCAACGGTGGTGGCTTGCGGTGACACAAAGGGGCCACGACCCTCTTTGGGTAGGTGGCGACAAGAGAGGGATAGGAGAGGGAGAGGGAGAGCCCTAATCACAATTAGATTCCTCCAATGAATCAATTACTCTTCTCCTCATGGAGGGGTATATATGTACCTCTTTGTAATGACTTGAGGAGCAAGTAAAACCTTTTAAGCCAACCAAATCCATTAGCATTAAGTTTAGTTCAAAAACCAAACCATCTTGGTTTATAAATAAACAAAACTAATTTGGTTTATTACTAAACCACAATGAATTTAACCTTGCATATAAGAGCCATGATCCACCATCGCTTCTATTCTAACATATATCTGTTGGTTGGTCCTAAGAAAATGTACCGGTTCCACTGTACAAAAATTTTTTGTACAAGTGTCGAACCTTTCCTTAAATAACCTATTATGTTCTTTAGAAGTTAAATTAGGAATCGCAGATGGAACTTAACATCATTGATTCCAAATTTAACTTATCTGTTCTTAATGGTTTAGATTTGAATCGCAAGCGGAACTTAACACTATTGATTCAAATCCACCTATGTTATTAATTTCATTAAATATTGATTTCCAAAATTGGCTTCCAGGACTTCATGGCGAGGCACATGACCTTCTTGGATATGGGTGCAACCACCACCGCCTAGACAAAGCCTTTTAAGGAAAGCTAATATTTAATTTCATTAAATAACTCTAGGTTAACTAAAAGGAACAATCGAATCACAAATTCGACAAACAAAACAAAAAGAAACACATCTTTGAAACAAATCCAAAAATCTAGAATCTAATGCCTCTTGTGTTTGGAATTCATACAAAAGAAATACAACTAGTATGATGCAGAAATTAATTACTAATTATACCTTCCTTTGTATGCAACGACTTCTTGATCTTCTACCGTATTCCTCTTCTTATCCCGGATGTTGTGTGGGCAACGATCTACTGAGATGAGAATCCACCTAAGCCACCTTCTTCTTCAAGCATGATTCGGCCACCACAAATATTCCATTAATAGATGTGATTCGGCCACCACCACCAAGCTCCAAGGGATACTTCCTTTCTCTCCTTCTTCTCCATGCTAAAATGCGGCCATCTTCAAGCTCCATGAGATTACAAGGTCCGGCCAATGAAGAAGAAAGAAAAGGAAGAAGGAAAAATAATAGGGTCGGACACCATCAAGGAAGAAAAGAGAGGAGAAAAAATAATAGAGTTGTGTTTCATGAAGGCACCTCTACCCCCTCTTTTATAATCCTTGGTCTTGGAAAATAAGGAAATTTAATTAAAAACTTCCTTAATTCTTTTGCCATGAAAAGGAAAATTTTATTTAATTAAAAACAATTTTTCTTTTCATTATTACATGGTCGGCCACTTATTTTCCCAAAACAAGGAGAGTTTTAATTAAAACAAGAATTAAAATTTCCTATTTTGTTTCCGGAAATTTATAAAAAATTTCTCCAATAATTTTAATCCCTTCATGATTAGTTAGTAAAAAGGAAATTTTATAAATTAAAATTCTTCCTTTAAACATGTGGATAATTTCCAAAAAGGAAAGTTATCTCTAAAAATTAAAACCTCTTTTCAATCTACAAATAAGGAAAGATATCAAATCTTTTCTTAATCTTTTGTAGAAACTAATAAAAGAGAATATTTAATTTTAAACTCTCTTTTAAATTATGATCATGGTTAAAAAGGAAAGCTTTCTCAAAAATAAAATCTCCTTTCAATCTACAAATAAGGAAAGATTTCAAATCTTTTCTTAATCTTTTGTAGAAAGCTTTAAAAGGAATGATTTAAATTTTAAACTCTCTTTTAAAACCATGATATCCACATAAGAAATAATTTTAATAAAAATCCTTTTTAATATTCTAGTGGCCGGCCACCTAAGCTTGGGACCCAAGCTTTGGTCGACCACTAACTTGGCTCATCCACTTGGTCTTGGCCGGCCCTAGCTTGGGTTCCAAGCTAGCTTGGCCGGCCCCATTTGGATGGGTAAGAAGGTGGGTATGTGGTGGGTATAAATCTCTATATACAAGAGGCTACGATAGGGACCGAGAGGAGGAATTGGTTTTGGTCTCCCGATTAAATTAAGCTTCCCGTGTTCACCCCGAACACACAACTTAACTTCATCAATAATAATTCATACCACTAAAGAATTATTATTGAACTACCACACCAATCCCAAATTACATTTTTTGGGCTCATTCTTATTATGAGTGTGTTAGTCTCCCTGTGTTTAAGATGTCGAATGTCCACTAATTAAGTGAGTTACTGACAACTCATTTAATTAATATCTTAGTCCAAGAGTAGTACCACTCAACCTTATCGTCATGTCGGAGTAAGTCCACCTACAGGGTTTAACATGACAATCTTTATGAGCTCCTCTTGGGGACATTATCAACCTAGATTACTAGGACACAGTTTCCTTCTATAATCAACAAGTCACACTATAAGTGACATCATTTCCCAACTTATAGGGCATTTTGATTTATCGAACTAAATCTCACCCTTTGATAAGTCAAAGAAATAAATATTAAATATATGTGCTTGTTACTATATTAGGATTAAGAGCACACACTTCCATAATAACTAAGGTATAGTTCTTTTATTAAATCAGTATAAAAAGAACTTACCTTAAATGGTCCTACTCAATACACTTAAAGTGTACTAGTGTAATTTATTAGTCAAGATAAACTAGTGCCTAATTACACTATGACTATTCCAATGGTTTGTTCCTTTCCATCTTAGTCGTGAGCTACTGTTCATAATTTATAAAGAACCGATAACACAATCTTCTGTGTGTGACACCACACACTATGTTATCTACAATATAAAATAATTGAATATCTACATTTGGTATATATAAATGTAGACACTTGACCAATGTGATTCTTATAAATGTTTATATAAAAGCTAGGCTTTTAGTATACACTCCAACAATATCTTCCATATTTATGCTTTGTCTGGTTCTACCAAACTTAAACTCTCTCTCAATCTAAGAATTCAATTCTCAAACTTGTTTTAAGTCTTTCGAATATACTCATAATGTGTGTGACCCAATAGGTTCCCATTTTATGTTGATCATTCATATCATCAAATTATGGATCGATCATGAGTGATACCTAGTAGTACATCATGATCCCAATTAACTGAAAAATCACAGTTGATTCCAAAATAATTCTAAACCCTTCAGCAGCTATAGTTATTAGTGTGTCTATTCCTTTCACTCATCTTATACCTACATGATTCAGGATATGGTCTATATATCAGTCTCCACTAGGCTGGCTATGTCACCTATAGCCCAAGTAATAGTTCAATGTCTTATGGATTTAAATTACTCAAACATGTGTTCAAGAAGACCATCCTCTTGACATGTAATGCATTGGCCAAAGACTTACGAGTAATAATCCTAATAAGAGGTCATAAGGTATACATCTCCTTATAAAAGGAGTGGTGAATCCTCTATGAACTATTCAAGCACCTTCGAGCATATTGACTTATACCTAATTATCCCAGACTTACGCCTCCTAGGATATGATTGTGAAGATGTCAAAGTATAAGCTTCCAAGATCAAAATGACTTGAATACCTCAAGTCTAAGGAAACTTGCACTCGAGCTACAATGAAATCTTCATCGACATGTAGAGAACCACATGAAATCTCATAGCAAGTCATATCTAATGCACTAGTTACCCTTAACTAGAATCTATATGTTAACTCTCAACATCCCTAATGTTTCCAACCAGTGGGACCAACTACTTGGATAAACTAAGGACCATAATGTTGAGGATCTTGGTTTGACTAGAAGGGGGTTGAATAGACAATCGAATCTCTTGTCTTCCTACATTAGTTAGTGTGTAGTGGGATGAAAACACAAAGTAAGAAGACAAACCTAACACATTCGTTTAATGTGGTTCAGAGATACAGCTCCTACTCCACGGTTGTCCATAAGATGGATGATCCATGTGATCCTTCGGTGGATCATTCCCCGGAAATATCTGGCTAGTATGAACTCCTTCTCAGTAAAGTAAACCTCATACAAGCTTGATCAATACACCACACTTCAATCACAGCTCAAGGTAGACTACTAACAGGGGTTTTCCACTCCTATTTCCTCAACCATAACCAAGCTCCAAAGGCTTAATTATATAGGCCATGGGCTAGAATCTCTAAGTAGTTTTCCACCTATTAATCGATTGGTATTACCATCAGTCGGCTAGTGTTACCGTTGGACATAGCTAATGGGCCTCCATAAAATCTGCGATTCTGTTCAATGACTCTTTACCAGTCGACTAGTAACATCACCAGTCGACTGGTAACATCACCAGTCAATTGGTCTCACAGCCATCGGACATAGAAACATTATGTGCCTTGGACCAGTCGACTAGTAAATCCTATCACTAGGATTTTAATCCTGAGTACAATTACTCATGCACTTGTCCTCGCCCGTACAACCTCAACCTTGCCTTCTAGCCTCTTCCATTTACCTTGCATCCTTCAGATGTTTCCCTATCATTCACACCTTACCTTCAAGAGCTTCCTTCGGTCTTATCCTTTGTTGTCGGGTTTTCTATTATCAATTCACACTTGGACTTACGTTTCCAAGGCTACATGCTTAAACTTACACCACCAAGACTCCACTTAGACTTTCACCTTTACCAAGTCACACTTGGACTTACACCACCAAGACTCCACTTGGACTTGCTTTGCCAAGATCACACTTAGACTTTTCCTTGTTATACCTGCATCATGCACCCTCACAAGTGCATATCAAATACAATAATAACCTAACTTATACCTTTGCCCAAACATCAAAATATAGGGTCACACTAATTGCTCTAACAATCTCCCCCTTTTTGATGTTTGACAATCCGTGTAAGTTAGGAAAATAAATAAGCAATAAGATACAACAAGAATATGCAATCTACTCATGCATGTATCATGGAACCTAATCCTTGGCTCCCCCTTCACCTAAACTCCCACTTGAGCTAGGATTTTCCGCAAAGGTATTTAGATTTCCCACTTAAATCTAAACTTCTTCCCCTTTACCATACATTAAAAAGAGATAAAAAAATATTCTAATTATTGGACTATTTTAACCTCTAATACCCATAATCATCATGTATTAATCCCCCATAAGATTACATACATGTATACCTCCCTTTTTAGCCATTTCCGATTGTTGAAAACAATATCAGATTGTATTAATCAACTACCCTATACCCCAGTCAATTAGCCTCATCGAATCAATCCCACATAACCATTCTATGTTCAATTAATATTGTTATCAGTCGACTGGCCTCTGATGCAGTCATCTGGCACCCTATTTTAGTCCAAAATATATTTCTGAACCCAATTTTATAAATGCACTAAAAATTCAACAAATCTCTAAAAATTCTCAAATTTTGTAGAGATGTTTGTTTCACCATTGTCTACTTAAGAAAACTATATTTAAAAATATATTTATCATGGATCCCAATATTGACACAAAATCTAAAACTATCTAAATGCTTAAATTGAATCTTGACCTAAAGTCCTAATTTTGGCTCCCTCTTGATATATCCGTTCATACTAAATCATAATGCATCCCTAGCATTAGTTTATATGACATCTATATATCTAGATCCAATTTTCATGTAATATGAATCTCATTTTATATTTTCATGAATGAAACTCATCTCAAATGTGCCAACCAACTCGATTAGAAACTTAAGTCCATCTCTAAACTTTGTGGCACATTTCATGATCCATCTAGAACCCTAAGCAATGTCCACTTGAAATTCATTGGCCATGGATTCCAAATTTACTCTTTGAGCTCCCCCTAGTGCTCTTAATCTTAGTCACATTCTTAGATGTCTTCTCTACTATGGCTAAACTACAATGGTGCACCTTAGAAGATTTCTTTATCTTCTTAACCTTGGACACCTCATCCTTTTCATAATCATATGCAACCCTTGCATATTTCTTCTCATTGGCCTTGGATGACTCTCCCTGACCCTTGGTTACTCTTCCCTTGCCATTATCATGTGTCATCCTAGCATATGATCTCCTTTTGGCATTGGAAGGACTAGATTGGTATCCCAAACATAATTTATCATTATTGGATTTTTGGCTACCCAACACTCTATCTAACCCTATAGATCCAACCTTGAATCTTTCTAGGGGTTCTCCATGTCCTCAAGGCTTGATTTTCAAATTCTAAGTTTCTAACCCTAGAATCAACATGTTCATCATGGGCATCCTAGACCTATCCAACTTTCTAGATATGTGTCTCTCATTCTTGGGATTTTTGCCTAGGTTCTCCATTACCTTCTTATCTTTAGGTAATGAGAATCTAACTTGTTTAGGTCTATCATTAGAATTTGATTTTCTAGGATTATCGATCATGTTAACCCTATTCCTATCATTATATTTAAATCTACAATTTTGCCTAGATAAATAATTAGCATTATCATTCCTAGTATGCATGGGAAAATTACAATTTGAATTACAATTCAAATTAGAGTATACCTCCCTTGACCTTGAAACTCCCCCTCAACTTGAGCTTCTCTTCTTCTCCCATTTCTTCAAATGCTCTAGCTCCTTGATTTCCCTCTTCTTAGGGCACTTGGTGTGGTAGTGACCTTTCTCCCCACACATGAATCACACAATACACATTCTCTTCCTCTTGGTTTCTTTATTCCTACAACCCACATTGGCATCTAAAACAACTTGAATGAGTTTAGGATTTACCTTCTTCTTACCTATTGGACACCTACTCTTATAGTGTCCCTTCACATTGCAACCGAAGCAAACAATATGGTCCTTTGACTTGACTTTGGTGGAGATGCTTGCAAGGTTGACTTCCAAGACTTCCTCTTCACTTGTCTTGGATTCTTCTTCAACCCTTGAAGATGTGGATGATACTTCCTCATCTTTCTTCTCCTTGGAAGTTAAACACATGTCAACTTCTGGTTGCTCCTCCTCCACTTAAACTACTACATCCCTTTCCTCAAACTTTTCTTCTTCATGTGTAGGCTTAGGTTCTTCACTTAGAACCATCTTTATCTCACTCCATAAATCATGGGTGTTCTTGTATTCACCTACATGACTCATCACGTTATTAGGTAAAATATCAATCAAATTTGATATTACCTTTTCATTTGTCTTTGATCGTAAGGTTTGCTACTTAGTTCAATAACGTGGGTGGAGTTTCTTCCCTTTCTTGTCTCTTAGAACTTCAAAAGGCTCCTCGATAACTATCATGGTGTCCCAATCCATCTTGAAGAAGATCTCTATTTTCACCATCCAAAAGGTGATATCCCTTAGATTTCCCCCTTCATACTTTGGCAGGGCAATCAAGCTAGTCATCTATAGCTTCCTCGGTGGTTAGTCTGAAGGAGAGCAACCTTGCTCTAATACCACTTGTTGAGGAATTTAGTCCGGCCAGAAGGGAGGTTGAATAGATGATCACCCCAATCTGTTGTCTTCCTACAATTAGTTAGTGCGTAGTGGAATAATGAAAACACAAAGTAAAAAGACAAACCTAACACATCCGTTTAAAGTGGTTCGGAGATAAAGCTCCTACTCCACGGTTGTCCGTAAGGTGTGTTGGGTTCTTCGGGCCGCGAAAACCGCTTTTCGCGTCGCGGAAACCCCGAATCACCCAAAGCCGTAGATCCGTGCAAAGAAAACCGAACGAAATACAAATACGAGTTTCAAAAAATCTAGATCTACTCCTAGATCTATGTGTTGAGAACTTTACCCTTGTTGCGTGCCCTTTCGCGTTCCCGCTCGTCCAAGGAATTGCCGGATCTCTAGAGTATCAAAGTAGATACTCCTCTAGAAGTATCCACACGAACACGTAGGTGGAGAAAACACACAAAAGGTGTGCTAGCACCTTGTGTGGTCACAGCAAGAGGAGGAAAGGGAGAGAGCTCTCTTGAGGAAGAAGAAGAAGAAGTAATGCCTTGAAAAAAAAATCAAATTTCATTCACCACTTTTGTGTGGCCGGCCACTCCATGGAGTGTAACTCCCATTCCACATTAATCACAATTAATGTGAAGTCATTAAGAGGTGTTGTGTAACTCCTATGATGTGGCACATCATGAAGATGTGGACCATTACCATTGGTCCACATCTTGCCACCTCACAATGATGTGGCAAATGAGTAACCTCCACTCATTTAATGTGGCCAACCCACATTAAATGCAATGGAGGCTTGTAACCTCCATGAGGTGGCAAAACAAGATGATGTGGAACAACTCTATTGGTCCACATCTTGCCACCTCACTCATGATGTGGCAAAGAGTCAAGTCAAACTTGACTCTTCCTCTTCCTCTCTAGTCAAGTCAAACTTGACTCAATCTCTCTCATGGTTGATCTAATCTAACCATTTGATTCAAGCCAACTTAATATAATGAATCGAATTCATTAAATTAAATTAATCTAATGAGTCATAATCTAAATTAGACTCATTAAATACATGAATCAACTTGAATCTAACTCAATTAGCCCAATTTGGATTACTCTTAATCCAATTTGATTCATCAAATGAATCTAATCCTCTTGGTTCATCATATGAACCAAATCTCCATCTAAATGTCCTAAGTGTGTGACCCTATAGGTTCTTGTAACGTTGGCAATGCCCTAAACCCATTTAGGAGCATAAGTAATGAGCGGTATTTAGCAACACATCATTACTACCCAAGTTACAAGAAATGTCGAAATCCAACATCACCTTGTGACTACTAATTGTGACTCCTCACAATATGTGACATTGTCCTTCTATCCTAGACATCTAGATTGATCAATGTGAGGCATAGACCGTGTCATCCTCTAATCAATCTAAATCTTGAACTCCAAGTCGACTCACTCGATCAAATGAGCTCAACATCTCATGTTGACTCACTTGGGCATGGCCATGCACTTCGTGGTCTAACTCTATCAAGAATACCGATGTCGCTCCCGTCATATGGGAGGGATAGATCCCATCTACATCACTCACATCCCTCTGCATAATTCATTACATACCCAGTAATCGCCTTTATAGTCCACCCTGTTACGGGTGACGTTTGACGAAACCAAAGTACATAACTCCTTATGTAGGGAACCATGGTGACTTCAGGTCTAAGGACCAATAGTCATACTAATAGTCACATGAGAAAGTATATGACACTCATATAACGATCCATGATACTTTCTCATGGCGGGTCATTAAGTATACATTCTCTAATACATACCCATGTGTTAGCTTGATATCTCTATATCCATGACTTGTGAGATCAAGTCATCGAGCTGACCTACATGCTAGTCTTATTGTATTAACATTGTCCCTGAATGTTAATACTCGACTAGGAATGATTTAGAGTAGTGTTCCCTATATCATTTCACTATCGATTCAACTAATCGATTGATATAGGTATGAACCCTCTACTCAAGGACGCTATTATACTTAGTCTATTTGGCACTAATACAAATAAGTATAATAACCAAACAAATGCCTTTATTAATATACAAGAATATGATACAATGAGTCCATACAATCATCAAATGATTGGCTCTAGGGCTCTAACTAACAATCTCCCACTAGCACTAGTGCCAATCAGTATAGGCTCTAAGGCCTAATGACCTAGTGTGACCATCATGCTTCCTCTGTGCCAAAGCCTTGGTCAAGGGATCTGCGATGTTAGCCTCTGTAGGTACTCTGCAAATCTTCACATCTCCTCTATCGGCAATCTCTCGAATGAGATGGAAGCGCCGTAGTATATGCTTGGTCCGCTAGTCTGAGCAAGGTTCCTTCGCCTGTGCTATAGCTCCATTGTTGTCACAATAGAGCTCAACTGGGTCAGCGATGCTAGGAACCACCCCAAGTTCAGTGATGAACTTGCGGATCCAAACTGCCTCCTTTGCTGCCTCTGATGCTGCAATATACTCGGCCTCTGTTGTAGAATTAGCTACTGTGTCCTGCTTCGAACTCTTCCAGTTCACAGCACCACCATTTAAGCAAAACACGAACCCTGACTGGGATCGGTAATCATCCTGATCGGTCTGGAAGCTGGCATCACTGTAACCCTTTACAGTTAGCTCATCATTGCCTCCATATATCAAGAAATATTCTTTAGTCCTTCTTAAGTACTTAAGAATATTCTTAACCGCTATCCAGTGACTTTCACCTGGATCTGACTGGTATCTGCTCGTCTTGCTCAAAGCATACGAGACATCAGGTCGAGTACATAGCATGACGTACATGATCGATCCTATGGCTGAGGCATAAGGGATCTGATCCATGCGGTCTCTCTCCTCTCTAGAAGAGGGACCTTGAGTCTTCGAAAGACTCACGCCATGTGACATCGGCAGAAATCCCTTCCTCGAGTAGGTTTCCATTCAGAAACGCGGTTTTGACATCCATCTGCCATATCTCATAGTCATGGTAGGCTGCAATAGCAAGCATGATCCGAATAGACTTAAACATCGCTACTGGAGAAAAGGTTTCATCATAGTCAATACCATGAATCTGCATGAAACCTTTAGCTACCAAGCGACCCTTATAAATAAGTCCATCCATGTCAGTCTTTCTCTTAAAGACCCACTTACACCCAATGGGTTTTACCACTTCAGGTGGATCAACCAAAGTCCATACTTGGTTGGTGTACATGGATTCCATTTCGGATCTCATGGCCTCTAGCCATTTCTCGGAATCTGGTCTCATCACAGCTTCCTGATAAGTGGTAGGCTCAGCCTCTATGAGCATAACGTCATCATGGTCAGACAAGAGAAATGAGTATCTCTCAGGCTGACGACGTGCTATCAGACCTGCGAAGAGGTATGTCTACTTGAACTGGTTGTTGTTCCTCAACTCTTTGTGGAACAACATCATCCACAATACTTTGTGGTTCCAGTTCAATTTCCATCGAGGCTTCAGTGCTATTGTTCGTATCTTGAACTTCTTCAAGATCGAACGTACTCCCACTAGTCTTTCTAGAAACAAAGTCCCTTTCTAGAAAGACCCCAGTCTTTGCCACAACTACCTTGTGTTGACTGGGAATGTAGAAGTAATATCCCTTAGTTTCCTTGGGATATCCAATAAAGTAGCACTTGTCAGATTTGGGTCCTAATTTGTCTAATACTTGACGTCTAACGTAAGCCTCACAACCCCAAATCCTCATGAAAGACACCTGGGCATCTCTCCCAGTCCATATCCTATATGGTGTCTTTATCACAGCCTTGGATGGAACTCGGTTAAGTATAAAAGCTGCCGTGTCTAGAGCATAGCCCCAAAGGTATGTCGGAAGATCTGTGTGACTCATCATAGATCGTACCATATCTAATAAGGTACGATTCCTCCTTTCGGATACACCATTCCATTGTGGTGTTCCAGGAGGAGTGAGTTGGGATAGAATCCCACACTCAGCTAGATAGTCACGGAACTCATGGCTAAGGTATTCTCCACCTCGATCGGATCGAAGTATCTTAATACTCTTGCCAAGCTGGTTCTGTACTTCATTCTTGAATTCTTTGACCTTTTCAAAGGATTCAGACTTATGTGTCATCAAGTACACATAACCATATCTACTGAAGTCATCAGTAAATGTGATGAAGTATCTATAACCGCCTCTAGCAGCGACATTGAAAGGGCCACATACATCACTATGTATGAGTCCTAACAAATCATTCGCTCTCTCACTGTGCCCACTAAAGGGAGTCTTGGTCATCTTGCCTCGTAGGCATGACTCGCATATCTCATATGATTCAAAATCAAATGAGTCCAACAAACCATCCTTATGGAGTTGGGATAAGCGCTTGTCATTTATATGACCTAAGCGATAGTGCCAAAGGTAGGTTTGGTTCATGTCATTAGACTTGAACCTCTTGGTATTTACGTTATAGATAGGGCTCTCGAGGTCTAGAATATAGAGTTCGTTTATCAGAGGTGCACTACAATAGAACATATCGTTTAAATAGACGGAACAACATTTGTTCTTTATTATAAACGAAAATCCTTTCTTGTCCAAACAAGAAACTGAAATTATGTTCTTAGTCAAGGCAGGCACATAACAACAATCATCTAATTCTAGTACAAGCCTAGAGGGAAGAGATAGATGATAAGTTCCTACAGCAATAGCAGCAACTCGTAATCCATTGCCTACTCGTAGGTCTATCTCACCCTTTGTCAATGCCCTGCTATTCCTCTGCGCTTGTACATTAGTACAAATGTGCGAAGCACATCCGGTATCTAATACCCACGATGAAGAAATAGAGAGGTTGACTTCTATAACATGTATACCTGAAGTAGAAATCTTAATTTTCTTCTTCTTAAGATCTTCCAGGTATTCTTTGGAGTTCCTCTTCCAGTGCCTTGCTTGTCCTTGATATAGGTGACAAAGATGTTCAACCATATCATAAGCACCCATCAACTCATGTTGCTTCTGAAGCTCAGAGTTCATGGTCGCGAGAATAAGACAGGACACATCTAATGCGTCATCTTGATGCTTCTTGTAAGCATCCCGGTCAGCTCGCGTGGCAGTGGCAGGAGGAGCCTCCGGAATGGGCTGCTCCAGAACGTACAGTTTACGTTCCTGGGTGAGAACTATTCTCAAGTTCCTGTACCAGTCCAGGAAATTCGCTCCGTTGAGCTTGTCCTTCTTAAGGACATATCGCATGGAGAAAATGTTCGTATTCGACGTCATGGAAATTCTACAACAGAAATAAATGCAGAAATCAATATCATATTCTTTTAAAATCATTTAATTAGGCCTTTAACTAAATGATACTCCCACTGAATACTATAATTCTTGTGGGACAAGATCCACATCATACTAACCCTTGAGTTAGCTTTGGCTAATACGCCCAAGACTTAGTATGATCGGTAGGTAACGATTACCAATTACATCTCTATGCAACTCTTGTTTATAAAATCAATATCCGCATTTATATTAAAACTCGAGTTAGCTTTGGCTAATACGCCCGAGAGTTAATAGATGTGATTTTGACCTATCTTTTCCAACCGTTGGAAGAATGCCTATAGTTGACTCGATCTAACCGAGCAACTAGGAATACTCAATCTAATTGAGTTTGTATTCACCCATGCATTGATAGGCGGGACCAAGATTGTCCGTCCGTACCCTACCAAGATAATATGTATTGCTCTGCTTTGGCAGATTCAACAATACATGTGATCGAGGTAGTGATAGGTATCACGGCACGGTTAGGCATTAGAGTTGAGTCGATTGAGATCTAATCTAATCGAAAAGGATGCATCTTGTGCACGACTTAGATCTAATCTAATCGCAAGGGTGCATCATGTGCACGACTTAGATCTAATCTAATCGTGAGGCACTAATTAATTAACTACTTATTAAATATGCATCACATACACAAGCAATTAATTAATCTATTTGTGATTTAGTCATGGCCCTACTACGATCTTCTCAAGCCAATGAGAAGATCGATTGGTCAACATAGGGTCAACAGCTTCTCCAAGCTCCTCCCTTTGACCACCTTGTGTTGCTCGTGCCCGCCTCGGAACTCCGTCTCGTGTGGACCCTCCACCGCTCCAATTAGTACATTACAATTTGAAACTCGATTTACATTTGAGTCTAAATCTAATTTACAACAAGAATATAAGAGAAGGCACGGCGCGCAGGTCGCGAATATAATACAACACTCGCAAACACATAACGACACGCAGGCCGTATTATAAATTACAACACAATCCAATCACATTAGGTTTTTGGGCCATGACTATCACAAAATTAATATATAATTCAAAATTATATATTTTTCATAATTTTCTGTAATTTTAAAATTAATTTTTACAATTTTTACGAGTAAAATTTCCCGGTGGACCCGTTTAGCGGTTTCGGGAGCAATCGCGGAACGGATCCCCTTGCGGGGCCAGGGGCAGCGCCCCTACCCGTGATCTAACCATCGCGAGGGTTCCTTTGCGATCCAACAGCGCCTAAATCCGCTGTCCCAAAATGATTTGGGCCGAGACATTGCCGTTTCAGAAAAATCTTCCCGGCGGGTTCGTTTTTAGCAATTTCGGGTGCAATCGCGGAGCAAATCCCCTTGCGGAGTTAGGGGCAGTACCCCTAACCGCGATCTAACAATCGCGAGTTGCTCCTAAGCGATCTAATGGCACCCAAGCCCGCTGTCCCAAAAAATTTTGGGGCGAAACGAAGCCGTTTTGAAAAAAAATCTTTCCGGTAGCCGAAGCCTACAAGCGACTAAACACTTGTGCTTCGATTACTCGAGAAAAATACTCATAAAAACCCAAAAATCATAATTTTACAGAAAATTACAAAAACTTTTGTTTTCATAAAACCAAAAAACAAACTCGTATTCGCCTTGCACGTGGCTCTGATACCACTGTTGGGTTCTCCGGGCCGCGAAAACCGCTTTTCGCGTCGCGGAAACCCCGAATCACCCAAAGACGTAGATCCGTGCAAAGAAAACCGAACGAAATACAAATACGAGTTTCAAAAAATCTAGATCTACTCCTAGATCTATGTGTTGAGAACTTTACCCTTGTTGCGTGCCCTTTCGCGTTCCCGCTCGTCCAAGGAATTGCCGGATCTCTAGAGTATCAAAGTAGATACTCCTCTAGAAGTATCCACGCGAACACGTAGGTGGAGAAAACACACAAAAGGTGTGCTAGCACCTTGTGTGGTCACGGCAAGAGGAGGAAAGGGAGAGAGCTCTCTTGAGGAAGAAGAAGAAGAAGTAATGCCTTGAAAAAAAAATCAAATTTCATTCACCACTTTTGTGTGGTCGGCCACTCCATGGAGTGTAACTCCCATTCCACATTAATCACAATTAATGTGAAGCCATTAAGAGGTGTTGTGTAACTCCTATGATGGGGCACATCATGAAGATGTGGACCATTACCATTGGTCCACATCTTGCCACCTCACAATGATGTGGAAAATGAGTAACCTCCACTCATTTAATGTGGCCAACCCACATTAAATGCAATGGAGGCTTGTAACCTCCATGAGGTGGCAAAACAAGATGATGTGGAACAACACTATTGGTCCACATCTTGCCACCTCACTCATGATGTGGGAAAGAGTCAAGTCAAACTTGACTCTTCCTCTTCCTCTCTAGTCAAGTCAAACTTGACTCAATCTCTCTCATGGTTGATCTAATCTAACTATTTGATTCAAGCCAACTTAATATAATGAATCTAATTCATTAAATTAAATTGATCTAATGAGCCATAATCTAAATTAGACTCATTAAATACATGAATCAACTTGAGTCTAACTCAATTAGCCCAATTTGGATTACTCTTAATCCAATTTGATTCATCAAATGAATCTAATCCTCTTGGTTCATCATATGAACCAAATCTCCATCTAAATGTCCTAAGTGTGTGACCCTATAGGTTCTTGTAACGTTGGCAATGCCCTAAACCCATTTAGGAGCATAAATAATGAGCGGTATCTAGCAACACATCATTACTACCCAAGTTACAAGAAATGTCGAGATCCAACATCACCTTGTGACTACTAATTGTGACTCCTCACAATATGTGACATTGTCCTTCTATCCTAGACATCTAGATTGATCAATGTGAGGCATAGACCGTGTCATCCTCTAATCAATCTAAATCTTGAACTCCAAGTAGACTCACTCGATCAAATGAGCTCAACATCTCATTTGACTCACTTGGGCATGGTCATGCACTTCGTGGTCTAACTCTATCAAGAATACCGATGTCGCTCCCGTCATATGGGAGGGATAGATCCCATCTACATCACTCACATCCCTCTGCATAATTCATTACATACCCAGTAATCGCCTTTATAGTCCACCCTGTTACGGGTGACGTTTGACGAAACCAAAGTACATAACTCCTTATGTAGGGAACCATGGTGACTTCAGGTCTAAGGACCAATAGTCATACTAATAGTCACATGAGAAAGTATATGACATTCATATAACGATCCATGATACTTTCTCATGACGGGTCATTCAGTATACATTCTCCAATGTATACCCATGTGTCAGCTTGATATCTCTATATCCATGACTTGTGAGATCAAGTCATCGAGCTGACCTACATGCTAGTCTTATTGCATTAACATTGTCCCTGAATGTTAATACTCGATTAGGAATGATTTAAAGTAGTGTTCCCTATATCATCTCACTATCGATTCAACTAATCGATTGATATAGGTATGAACCTTCTACTCAAGGACGCTATTATACTTAGTCTATTTGGCACTAATACAAATAAGTATAATAACCAAACAAATGCCTTTATTAATATACAAGAATATGATACAATGAGTCCATACAATCATCAAATGATTGGCTCTAGGGCTCTAACTAACAAGGTGGACGATCTTTGTGATCCTTTGGTGGATCAAGACCAGACAACCTTCGGCTAGTACGAACTTCTTCTCGGTGGAGTAAACCTCGCACAACCTTGATCAATGCATAGCACTCCGATCATAACTCAAGGTAGACAACTAACAGGGGTTTTCTACTCTTATTTTGTCAACTATAACCAAGCTCCAAAGGCTTGGTTATATAGGCCACAGGCTAGAATCTCTAACTAGTTTTCCGCCTACCAGTCGACTAGTATTTCCATCTATCGACTGATTTTACTATTAGTCGACTATTGTTACCGTTGGACATAGCCAACGGGCCTCTACAGAATCCGTGATTCTATCCAACCGCTCTTTACTAGTCGACTGGTAACATTGCCAATCAACTGGTCTAACAGTCGTTAGCACAAAAACATTATGTGCCCTGGACCAGTCGACTGGGACATATATCAGTCAACTAGTAAACCCTAACACTAGGATTTTCATCTCGAATACAATCACTCATGTGTTGGTGCGGTTAGCACTAACGGTCTAACTCAAATTTTGATAAATGATAAAATAGGTTAAGTTAGTTTCGTTGTTATCTAACACTCTGATCGAGTGTACAGGAGAAGCCTAGATAGGTAGACGGGCTGACCAGATGTCTGGTACAAAGTCCAAACGGCTCAACGAGCTGATCGAATGTTTGGCACGAAGTCCAGCTAGGTCGACGGGCTGACCGGATAGCTCGCACGAAGCTTAGACGGGTCGAAGGGTTGACCGGACGTCTAGCAGGTAAGTGAAGGTAAGTCACTGGAGAGGAGAGACTGTGAGGACACATTCCCTGGAAGGGAACTTTGGCGCCGATCCGACTTAGAACCATTTCGGAACTCTAAGTCGAGATTTTGACTAGATTCTGATCTCGGAGAGATGGAATCTAATTAATATTCTATTTAATTTTAAACTGTGTTAATACTCTGTGTTGCAGGATAATATCATATGTTTGTCTCCAGACTAATGTTTTCTTGCAGGAAGGAAGCTGCTGGAAAAATGAGGTCCGGGCACCCAGTATGGTTCCGAGAGCCGAGGAGGGATCCGGGCACCCGGAGGTGAAAAATTATCCTCAGCGTCATTTCACCACGTGGAGCTCCTTGGTTGGCTCGGCTACGTCATAATCAGGGCGCCTGAAGGTTTTGAGTGCCCCAAACCTCCTTTACAAGGAGGGTGTTGGTTAGTCCTAGGAAAATCATACTGGTTCCACTATATAAAAATTTTGTACAAGAGTCGAACCTTTCCTTAAATAACCTATTGTGTTCTTTAGAAGTTAAATTAAGAATCGTAGACAGAACTTAACATCATTGATTCCAAATTTAACTTATATGTACTTAATGGTTTAGATTTGAATCGCAAGCGGAACTTAACACTATTGATTCAAATCCACCCATGTTATTAATTCCATTAAATATTAATTTCCAAAATTGGCTTCCAAGACTCCATGGTGAGGCACATGGCCTTCTTGGATATGGGAGCAACCACCACTGCCTAGACAAAGCCTTTTAAGGAAAGCTAATATTTAATTTCCTTAAATAACTCTAGGTTTAACCAAAAGGAACAATCGAATCACAAATTCGAAAAATAAAAGAAAAGAAACACAACTTCAAAACAAATCTAAAAAACTCTAGAATCATATGCCTCTTGTGTTTGGTATTTCCAAAAATAACTATATAAAGAAAACTAGTATGATGCGGAAAACAATTACTAGTTATACCTTTCTTTGTAAGCAAATAACCTCTTGATCTTCTACCGTATTCCTCTTCTTATCCCGGACGTTGTGTGGGCAACGATCTGCCGCGATGAAAATCCACCTAAGTCACCTTCTTCTCCAAGCAAGATTCGGCCACCATAATTCTCCAAGAGAAGTAGAGGTCCGGCCACCACCACTAAGCTCCAAGGGATGCTCAAAACAAAGCCTCCTTCTTCTTCTTCTTCTTCTTCTTCCTCAAGTAAAATCCGACCACCAACCAAGCTCCTAGAGAAGTTGCCGCCAGCCACAAGAAGAAGAGAAGAGGGACAAGCTAGGGTCGGCCACCAAAGAGGAAAAGAGAGGAAGAATAAAAATATAGTTGTTAGCCATGAAGGCACCTCTATCCCCTCTTTTATAATCCTTGGTCTTGGCAAATAAGGAAATTTAAATAAAAACTTCCTTAATTCTTTTGCCATGAAAAGGAAAATTTATTTAATTAAAAATAATTTCCTCTTCTCACATTACATGGCCGGCCACATCTATAAGCTATAAACAAGGAGAGTTTTAATTATAATAAGAATTAAAACTTCCTAATTTGTCTATGAAAATTTATAAAAAATCTCTCCAATACTTTTTCCCTTCATGGTGGATTATAAAAATGAAATTTTATAAATTAAAATCTTTCTTTTAAACATGTAGATAATTTCTAAAAAGGAAAGTTATCTTTAAAAATTAAAATCTCTTTTCAATCTACAAATAAGGAAAGATATCAAATCTTTTCTTAATCTTTTGTACAAACTTATAAAAGGAAATATTTAATTTTTTAAACTCTCTTTTAAATCATGAACATGGTTAAAAAAAGAAAAGTTTTTTTAAAATTAAAATCTACCTTTCAATCTACAAATAAGGAAAGATTTCAAATCTTTTCTTAATCTTTTGTAGAAAGATAGAAAAGGAAATATTTAAATTTTAAACTCTCTTTTAAAAACATGATATCCACATAAGAAATAATTTTAATAAAAATCCCTTTTTATTTTCTGGTGGCCAGCCACCTAAGCTTGGGACCCAAGCTTTGGCCGGCCACCTAAAATTGGCTCCACCAATAGCTTTGGCTGGCCCTAGCTTAGGCTCCAAGCTAGCTTGACTGGCCACCTTAAGGTGGGTAGAAAGGTGGGTATAGGTGGGTATAATTCTCTATATACAAGAGGCTACGATAGGGACCAAGAGGAGGAATTGATTTTGGTCTCCCGATGAAATTAAGCTTCCCGTGTTCGCCCCGAACACACAACTTAACTTCATCAATAATAATTCATACCACTAAAGAATTATTATTGAACTACCGCACCAATCCAAAATTACATTTTGGGCTCCTACTTATTATGAGTGTGTTAGTCTCTCTGTGTTTAAGATAACGATTGTTCACTAATTAAATGAGTTACTGACAACTCACTTAATTAATATCTTAGTCCAAGAGTAGTACCACTCAACCTCATCGTTATGTCAAACTAAGTCCACTTGCAGGGTTTAACATAATAATCCTTATGAGCTCCTCTTGGGGGCATTCTCAACCTAGATTACTAGGACATAGTTTCCTTCTATAATCAACAATACACACTATAAGTAATATCATTTCCCAACTTATCGGGCTTATTGATTTATCGAGTTAAATCTCACCCATTTATAAGTCAAATAAATAAATACTAAATATATGTGTTTGTTATTATATTAGGATTAAGAGCACACACTTCCATAATAACTGAGGTCTAGTTCTTTTATCAAGTAAGTATAAAAAGAACTTACCTAAAATAGTCCTACTCAATACACTTAGAATGTACTAGTGTAATTTATTAGTCAAGATAAACTAATACCTAATTACACTACGACTATTCCAATGGTTTGTTCCTTTCCATCTTAGTCGTGAGCAACTGTTTATAATTTATAAAGAACTGATAACATGATCTTCTGTGTGTGACACCAAACACCATGTTATCTACAATATAAATTAATTGAACAACTACAAATAAATGTAGGTATTTGACCATTGTGATTCTTTATTTCTTAATAAATGTTTATACAAAAGCTAGTCTTTTAGTATACACTCTAACAATCTCCCACTTATACTAAAAGACTATGCTGCCATATTTGCTACCATACATCTAATTCTCATCCCCTCCACATGTCGATCAAAAGCTTTCACCGGAAGGGCCTTAGTGATATGATCTCTCAGGCTATCATCTGATGCAATCTAGGCGGCAACAACTTCTCCTCGTTATACGATATCTCGTATTGGGTGGTACTTGCGCTCTATTGTGTTTACTTGCCTTATGGACTTATGGTTTCTTCGAGTTTGCTACTGCACCACTATTATTACAATAAATTGTAATAATTTTTTGGGCAAACCAGAAAACATGTCTAAGTCCATCATAAAGTATCTGAGTCATACAGCTTCTATGACTGCCTCAGAGGTTGCCACTTACTCAGCTTCTATGGTGGAGTCCAAAAAAACACTTTTGCTTATCACTCTTCCATAGTTGTGACTTTACCTCCTAAAGTAAACACAAAACCCCGAGGTTGACTTACTATTGTCCATATCCGATTGGAAGTCAAAATCCGTACAACCCACAGAGAGCAAATTATCTGCCTTGTAAGTTAGCATATAATCTCTAGTGCCTCTAAGGTACTTTTATATATGTTTTACCGCAGTCCAATGTCCTTGTCCAGGGTTACTTTGATGTCTGCTAACTATGCCCTTGGCAAAAAAGATTTTTGATCTCGTGCATAGCATATATTAGGCTTCCGACAGCCAAAGCATAAGGAACTGCCTTCATTTCCTCTATCTCCTTTGATATCTTCGTAGACATCTCTTTAGATAAAGCTACTCCATGCTGAAAAGGTAAGAAACCTTTCTTGCAGTTTTGCATGCTCAAAATGAGCAAGGATTGTTTCGATATATGAAGCTTGGGATAAGTAAAATATATTCTTTTCTTGCGATCCCTTTGATCCCAAGAATATATGCATTCTCCCAAGTCCTTTATATCGAATTGTTTGGACAACCATACCCTTACTTCTGACAACACTTTGATATTGTTTCCAACTACTAAAAATGTTATCTACGTATAGTACAAGAAATACCATCACGTTTCTATCACACTTCTTGTATACACAAAACTCATTCGGTTATAAAATAAATCCATAGGTCTGGATTACTTTATTAAACCGGATGTACCAAGACCTTGAAGCTTTACTTTAGTCCATAGACTGATTGAGCTTACACACAAGATGCTCTTTGCTCTTTGTAATAAACCCTTCTGGTTGCTTTATATGGATGTTTTCTTCAAGACTTCGATTAAGGAAAGCTGTCTTGACATCCACTTGCTAAATCTCATAGATAAAAGAATCCGGATAGACTTAATCATGGCTACCGGTAAAAAAGTTTCCTTTTCCAACAAGCCTTGCTTTGAAAGTTGCTACCTTCTTGTCTATTCCTCTTTTCCTATTGTAGACTTATTTTCACCCAATGACTTTTACACCATTTGGTGATTTTATAAGCTCCCAGACTCTATTAGAATACATATATTCTAATTCTGTATTCTTTGCAAAGATGTTGCATCTTTATCTTGGAGTGCATCATCATATGTCCGGGGATCAGGTTCATGTCTACCAGGGATCAAGTCCAAAGACTCTTCCAAAATATGAATCTATTAGGTTGCCTAACAACCCTCCCACTACGACGAGGTACTTTCTGCAATTGTGTATCATTTGTGATACGTGTTGCAGTTTCTTGTGATATTTCATCTTGTATAGTTGGTACTAGATTAGACGTGTCCTTTGAGATTTCCTTAAGAATAAATTTACTTATGGACTTATGGTTTATTACATAGTCCTCTTCTAAAAATCGTGCATTGGTGCCAACAATGACCTTCTGATTTTTAGGACTATAAACCTTCTTTCATTTTTCTAGGATAACCTACAAACAAGTGAACTCCTGTCCAACTTATCAGTGTCTCTCATGTGTTAGACCACCCAAATTCGAATATGCTTCAGACTAGGCTTACGCCCATTCTGTAATTCTATGGGAGTGGAGAGTTCTGACTTAGAAGGTACTATGTTCACTTCCGTTTCCAGTGTATATCATCAAAACAAATTTTGGTAATTCTGAATACATTATCATTGATCTAACTATTTCCATAAGAGTCCTATACCTTCTTTCTACTATACCATTCTATTGGGGTGTACCAGGTATAGTTAGTTGAGATTGAATCCCGACTTCTAATAAGCGACTCCTAAACTCTCCTAAGAGGTGCTCGTCACTACGATCTCACCGTAGTGTCTTGATACTTTTACTTTGACGTTTCTCCGCATCAGCCTCGTACTCTTTGAACTAATCAAAGCACTTAGACTTCCAGCGCATCAAGTAAATGTATCTGTATCTAGAATAGTTGTCTATAAAATAGACAAAATATTTGAAACTACCTCTTGTCTGGATAATAATAGATCCACACAAACCAGAATGAACCAATTCTAACACATCTTTAGCTCTATACCCCTTATACTTAAAAGCTTCTTGGTTATTTTTCCTTCCAAGTAAGACTCGCAGATTGGAAAGATTTCCACTACCAATGAACCCAAGAGTTCATTGGTTATTATCCTTTGAATCCTACTCAAGTTAATATAACCTAGCCTTAGACTGCCAAAGATGTGATTGGTTCATTTCTGAAGGTTGCTTTCTTTTATTAAAATTAGAAGATGTGTTATTAATTTCCATTTATTGCATCGTGGGAGTTATTGGATTTATAAATTGTCAACCAACGTACCAGAACAGATATCTTTTCTATTTTCTCAATAACAACTTTATTATCAAAATAGACACAATATCTATTCTTTAATAGTTTAGAAACTGAAATCAGGTTCTTTCTAAACTTAGTACGTAAAGAGAATTTCTGAAAATTCATATTTTATTCCTATCAGAAGATAAACATCTCCCACTGCAACAACTGCTACTTTTACAGCAGTGCCTATGTGGACGGTGATTTATATAGTTGTCGGATTTCCTGGAACCCCTGCAATGAATTGCAGACATGATCAGTGGTTCATGTATCTACACACCAGATACCGGTAGATAACACCACTAAATATGTTTCAACAACTAATAAAATACACCATTATTGTTCTCAGTTCTAAGAGGATAGTCTACCTTAATGTCCAAGTTTTCCAATAATTACAATTGGGACTACTAAGTCTATTCTATATTATAACACTAGGGGATTGATTAACATTTGGAATCCTAAGAATCATAAAAATATTTGGTCAAGACCAACATCTCAAAATCCCCGTGAATTTTGTATGCCACGATAGTGTAGGCATATACAAATTCTAAAAAGAAGATTTTATCCATTAATTTTATTATCTTGTCAACTTATAACAAATAAAATTAATAGTTAGTCTGTCTTTAATCAAATATTTGGTCAAGACACTAAATTTAAAATAATATTGATTTCTCTAACAATACTATTTAAATTTATCAACACCTCAAAATACCGTGAATTTTGCATGCCACGTTAGTGTGGACGTATATAAAATCAACATTTGTAAGAGGAGGGTTTTACCCATTAATTATCTTGTCAACCTAACTTTATGACAAATAGAATTATCTCAAACACTGTTAATTTTGTATGTCACATTCGTGTGGACGTATACAAAATCAATCATTTGTAAGAGGGGTTTTAACCCATTAATTTTATTATCTTGTCAACCTAGTTTTATGACAAATTAATAGTTGGTTTCCTTTTGGTCACACAAGTAATAGCAGTGACTCCGTTGGGGAGGATACTATTAGATACATCTAAGTGTATACCATTACTTTGATACTAAGTCCATTAAATAGAATTGTGCCCCTTCAGTTGGAGAAGATCACACACATCCTAAATAATTTCCTATAACCATCCATTAAGGAAGTTTGATCTAGTGATCCGCAAATAAACTCATCCGTTGTGGAGGAAGGCACTCAGAGCCAACACACAAGCTTGTTGAATCACTTACAAATCAGTAATGGAGACCGTGGGATTTATATACTAATTCCTCTCCCACTTAGTTATTTAAAATGAGAAATTTTAACCTATGCTGGCATATAACACATGCACACACACAGTAAATAAAAGCAATAAATTTGGAAATTAATTTACCAACTATTATGGCATTTTCATCACTGTCCTCCATGTGCTCCAACCCTAGCTGCTGCCATCCGTAGCCACCGCCATCGGGTCGAGTTGTCGCATCTATCTTGCTTCTTATTCAGTTGCGCCTCTGGTCCTCCGATAGCACCACGCCTCGCAAGGATACAATCTGCAACAAATATAGAATTTTACATACATCAATCCTATATTCCATAAAAGAATGTACATGTATTCTAGATCAAACAAAAAAAATTCCAAAAATAACACAGCTCCTGTTGTATTTGATACATACAATCATGCACACAAAATAATGCCCATGACATGTCCAAGGGTCCAATCACACACAATATCTATATGCCATAATAGTTTGAGCCTACAACCAAAGAGTTAGTACATCCTACTATAGTCCTGCCTAAATTATGTATGACATGTGCATAATCTATTTGAAAACCAAACACATAGAGGTAAACCCTAGCTCTGATACCAATTGTTGGTTAGTCCTAGGAAAATCATACCGGTTCCACTGTACAAAAATTTTATACAAGTGTCGAACCTTTCCTTAAATAACCTATTGTGTTCTTTAGAAGTTAAATTAAGAATCGCATACGGAACTTAACATCATTTATTCCAAATTTAACTTATCTGTTCTTAATGGTTTAGATTTGAATTGCAAGCGGAACTTAACACTATTGATTCAAATCCACCTATGTTATTAATTTCATTAAATATTAATTTTCAAAATTGGCTTCCAAGACTGCATGGTGAGGCACATGGCCTTCTTGGATATGGGAGCAACCACCACCGCCTAGACAAAGCCTTTTAAGGAAAGCTAATATTTAATTTTCATAAATAACTCTAGGTTTAACCAAAAGGAACAATCGAATCACAAATTCAAAAAATAAAAGAAAAGAAACACAACTTCGAAATAAATCCGAAAAACTCTAGAATCATATGCCTCTTGTGTTTGGTATTTCCAAAAATAACTATACAAAGAAAACTAGTATGATGCGGAAAACAATTACTAGTTATACCTTTCTTTGTAAGCAAATAACCTCTTGATCTTCTACCGTATTCCTCTTCTTATCCCGGACGTTGTGTGGGCAACGATCTACCGCGATGAGAATCCACCTAAGCCACCTTCTTCTCCAAGCAAGATTCGGCCACCATAATTTTCCAAGATAAGTAGAGGTCCGACCACCACCACCAAGCTCCAAGGGTTGCTAGAAACAAAGCCTCCTTCTTCTTCTTCTTCCTCAAGTAAAATCCGGCCACCAACCATGCTCCTAGAGAAGTTGTCGTCGGCCACAAGAAGAAGAGAAGAGGGACAAGCTAGGGTCGGCCACCAAAGAGGAAAAGAGAGGAAGAATAAAAATAGAGTCGTTTGCCATGAAGGCACCTCTATCCCCTCTTTTATAATCCTTGGTCTTGGCAAATAAGGAAATTTAAATAAAAATTTCCTTAATTCTTTTGCCATGAAAAGGAAAATTTATTTAATTAAAAATAATTTCCTCTTCTCACATTACATGGCTGACCACATCTATAAGCTATAAACAAGGAGAGTTTTAATTATAATAAGAATTAAAACTTCCTAATTTGTCTCTAAAAATTTATAAAAAATTTCTCCAATAATTTTTCCCTTCATGGTGAATTATTAAAAGGAAATTTTATAAATTAAAATCTTTCTTTTAAACATGTGGATAATTTCTAAAAAGGAAAGTTATCTTTAAAAATTAAAATCTCCTTTCAATCTACAAATAAGGAAAGATATCAAATCTTTTCTTAATCTTTTGTAGAAACTTATAAAAGGGAATATTTAATTTTTTAAACTCTCTTTTAAATCATGAACATGGTTAAAAAAAGAAAAGTTTTTTCAAAATTAAAATCTACCTTTCAATCTACAAATAAGGAAAGATTTCAAATCTTTTCTTAATCTTTTGTAGAAAGATATAAAAGGAAAGATTTAAATTTTAAAATCTCTTTTAAAAACATGATATCCACATAAGAAATAATTTTAATAAAAATCTCTTTTAATTTTCTAGTGGCCAGCCACCTATGCTTGGGACCCAAGCTTTCGCCGACCACCTAAAATTGGCTCCACCATTAGCTTTGGCCAGCTCTAGCTTGGGCTCCAAGCTAGCTTGACCGGCCACCTTAAGGTGTGTAGAAAGGTGGGTATAGGTGGGTATAATTCTCTATATACAAGAGGCTATGATAGGGACTGAGAGGAGGAATTTGTTTGGGTCTCCCGATGAAATTAAGCTTCCTGTGTTCGGCCCGAACACACAACTTAACTTCATCAATAATAATTCATACCACTAGAGAATTATTATTGAACTACCGCACCAATCCAAAATTATATTTTGGGCTCCTACTTATTATGAGTGTGTTAGTCTCCCTGTGTTTAAGATAACGAATGTCCACTAATTAAATGAGTTACTGACAACTCACTTAATTAATATCTTAGTCCAAGAGTAATACCACTCAACCTCATCGTCATGTCGGACAAAGTCCACCTGCAGGGTTTAACATAACAATCCTTATGAGCTCCTCTTGGGGTCATTCTCAACCTAGATTACTAAGACACAGTTTCCTTCTATAATCAACAACACACACTATAAGTAATATCATTTCCCAACTTATCGGGCTTATTGATTTATCGAGCTAAATCTCACCCATTTATAAGTCAAAGAAATATATACTAAATATATGTGTTTGTTATTATATTAGGATTAAGAGCACACACTTCCATAATAACTAAGGTCTAGTTCTTTTATCAAGTCAGTATAAAAAGAACTTACCTAAATTGGTCATACTCAATACACTTAGAGTGTACTAGTGTAATTTATTAGTCAAGATAAACTAATACCTAATTACACAACGACTATTCTAATGGTTTATTCCTTTCCATCTTAGTCGTGAGCAACTGTTTATAATTTATAAAGAACTGATAACATGATCTTCTGTGTGTGACACCACACACCATGTTATCTACAATATAAATTAATTGAACAACGATAAATAAATATAGGTATTTGACCATTGTGATGCTTTAATTCTTAATAAATGTTTATGCAAAAGCTAGACTTTTAGTATACACTCTAACAGAGGGTAGAGGCTGAAGCTCCAACAATAACTCACGATCAGATCTTCTGTGTTCCTGCGACGCTGCTAAAGCTCACCGACAAGTTTTTCTTTCTATCTTATTTTTCATAATTATCGACTTTTTCATTTACTAATTAATTCTTGTACTTAACTTGTAATATTCTGTCGAATTATTAGTGATTGCCCATCGAAAACACCCTTGTGTGCGGGCCTTAGAGTAGGAGTCGACAAAGGCTCTGAACCAAGTAAAAGGTCCTTGTGTTAGCATTGTTTTGGCTTTCGACTTTTCCGCTGCGTACTCCTTCAAAAATTTTTAATCGATATTCACCCCCCCCCCCTCTATCGAACGCTACAATCCAACAAGTGGTATCAGAGCAGGTACCACTATGATTTGGTGCAACCACCAATCAGACAAGGTGTGAAACTAATTGTGTTTTTTTTATTTTTAGATTCTCGAAATTTTCCAAACTAGTACTATTACCTTTTTGGAAACTTTTTCTTTCGTCGCAATCAAGCTGAATTGGTGCAACACCAATTCAGTTCCTAAATTACTTCTATCTTATCCCGCACTACTAATCCAAGACCTAGTCTTAGGATGTTCTTTTGTCTATTTTTTTCCTTGTGTGCAGGATGTCTCAAATTGAAGGCTTCAGTACAGTACGTTCTCCCCTGTTCAACGGGGATGACTTTCCGTACTGGAAGAAGCAGATGGAGGTCTACCTGAAGACGGACTTCGACCAATGGTTCAACATCACAAAAGGCTACAGAGCACTAGTTGACAACTCCGGAATTCCACTGGACCCGGAATAGTGGACTCCGTACATGAAAATGAAAGAATCAACGAACTACAAGGCACTCAACACACTGCAATACGAACTAACAAAAGAAGAGCTGAACCGGGTAGGACCTCACTAGAATGTGAAAGAACTTTGGGACAAGTTGATCGAGCTACACGAAGGAACGATCGACGCCAAGGTAACGAAACGTGATTTGTTATTAAATAAGCTATTTAACATTAAAATGCAGGAAGGGGAATCTGTAGCAACCCAAATTTCGTCATTTTGAGTCCTAATAGTAATTAAAAATATTCAGAAATACCTTAGAAATATTCTAGAGATTTTTAGAAATTTTTAGAGTATTTTTATGCAATTTTTGGAGTTCGTTTGGTATTTTTACCAAAAGGAGGAAGTTTCAAAAAAATAAATAAGTATGGCCAAGGTTCGAACCCATGACCTCGGTCGAATCGAACCTTAAGCGAATCCGGCTGACCAAGTGCCCAAGTGGGCATTGCTGGTTAAGGAAGGAGCGAATTTTATATAAGTAGTAGTTGGTTAATAGAATATTAGAGTTATAAAAGGAGAACTTAGGTTTTACCGTGACCAAAAAACCTTTCCTCTCCTTTTCTCTCTCGCGGCGCATCGGCGTTTCTCATCTCGGGCGAAAACACAGCAGGAAGCAAGGGTCTCTCCAGCGGGCCAGCCAAAGCGGATTTTTCTGCGAGCTCTTCTCAGATCCGAGCTCCTCTTGTCAAGGAGAGTCCGTGGGCACGAAGAAGAAGCCGGAATTTCCGAGCTCTCCGAAACCCTAGAAGTTGTTTCCGGGTTGTAAGTTCAAGAAGCGAATGTAAGTTGCTACTCACCTGCGATAAGAGTAGTTCCGAATTTGATTTGGTGTTTCCTTGTTTTTTTTGAGTATGCTGTGAAGATTTTGGTTTAGGGCTTGTTGCCGTGAGTTTTTATAGGAAGATGAGAAGGGGTTTTAATGGATTTGGCATATAGTTTAGGCTTCTCAATTCTAATAATAAGCATCTCATAATTGGATTATGTGGAGTATTCTGTTCTTTTGGTTTTCTGCTGTGGTTCTGAACAGGGGAATGGATAGTGGTTTAGGATGACTCTGTCGTGGGTCACATGAAGGAAATAGAAGAGATTGATTATTTAGGTTTTACTATTTTGTTCCAAAGCATGATGTTAACAGATTTATCTATATGCATGCAACCTCTTGGCATTAGTTTATCCTTCTTGTTGTCAAGTGTAGGAATAGACTTCTATGAAAGTATTCAGTAAGGTTGTTTGTGCCTATTAAATCTTTTATTTAGAGGCTTATGAGGAGTAGCATCAGTATCTTTACTTTCTTTGCTTTCATATTACACAGTACAACATTGGAATAGCTAGAGATTATTGAGTAGCATGAGTTCTTTGCTCTCTTTCTTTTATCTCTGATGTAGCAAGATTTAAGGTTTTAATTCCAACAAGTTTAAGATTTAGTTTAAGCTTGTATGGTATGCTGATTTTTATAAGTATTGCTTGCAGATTTTGATATGTATTATATGCAGAACTCCAATCTTAGAGCAGATTTTATTAAGCATTTCAAGTGCAGATTTTAGTTAACATTCAAGTGCAGTTTCATTAAGCTTATAGTGCAGTTTTGTTAGCACAGTATGCAGATTTCTGTTAGCTAAATATGCAGAATTTTGATTAGCATAGTATGCAGTTTTATTGAGCATTTCAGTACAGTTTTATTAAGTATTTTCATGTAATTCTGTTATGCATTTCAGTACAGTTTTATTAAGTATTTCCATGCAATTCTGTTAAGCATTTCAGTGCAATGTTACTAAGCATTTAGTGTAGTTTTGTATGAGACATCCTTTTATTAGAGGTATTAACAAGTATAAGAAAGATAAAGAAAAGAAAGGAAAAGGCCAAGGCCTTAAGTAGATCCCAAAGTCAAGACTTTAGGGATTTTGGCACACAAGGTGCTTGTTAAAATGTCAAGACATTTAAAGAAGAAGTAATTAAGATATTTTACTTTGAAGAGACTAGTACCCGACTTCCAAGGTTGTAATTAAACAAATCCAGGTGACCAATTCCAAGGTCTTGGCCCTGGTAAGACCAAGGTCTTTACCCTCGTAGGACTTATGACTAGCTACCACAGTCTCTATTAGGGAGCGCGCTTTGGTACTACGCCTGGGCCCAAGAGAAGTTGATTATTATTTTAAAGTATTAAAGTATAAGTTTTTGGAACAAATGAAACAAGCTTCACTTATGTTTAGATTCAGCAAGTAAGTTTCTTTTAATTCGAAGCATGCAGTATTAGTTTTATTTGTTTCCTGATTAGTTATTGAGCATGATTAGCCTTGTATTCCGGCATGCAGTTTTATTCTTGTATATCATGAGTATGCAAATTTTAGTGCTTTGCTACTAGATGAGCATGAATAGTTTTCTTCTTACAGATTCAGTTTTAGCATTTCTATATTTATATGCACATTCGAGTTTTTGTGAGTTAGATAGCGCTTACAAAGCATTTTGCTTATAGTTTGCATTTCCTCTTACTGCAGATAAAGGAAAGGAAAAGCTTTAGCAAAGGAAGGCGACAAGGGGGTGTTTGATGATATGTGTGATGCTTGGACTATGGGAGAGACTTGGGCGTTATTATGTTTTCGTGTTTTAGTAATTAAGAAACTTTTGGAGATTGTACTTTAAGTTCCATGTTATTTGAGATTATGTTTATGTTAGATTGCATGCTAAGATGAACTCAGTTTAGTAATTATGTACCTTTGGTGTTTGCATGGAGATATAGTTTTATATGTTTCTATTATTATGAGATATATGTGCATGTTCATTTTTAGAGTATGGTATTGTATTTTAGTCCTATTGAACTACATATACTCTGCCAAAATTTTAAGTTTTCTGAAAAAAAAATTTAAGTACAGTTTGTTACACTAGTTAAGTAAGAGTGTATAGTAGTTATGTAACGGACACCTTTAGAGAGTAGTGAGAAGGGTGGTCGTTATAGTTGATATCAGAGCAGTTCCTATTCTCCAGCATCACACATCAGCACCAGCCTTGTCATCTTCAAGTAAGAATGCATTTATACTTTCTTTTATGCTTTTCCTTTAGTGCTTGCAGTATAGAGAAATGTTTAGAAGTACCTGCTCATATGTGTTTAAAGTCAAGAATCATGCTTAAGTAAGATATATCTAGAAAGTAAAGTGATGATTTCAAGTTTTCCCTCTGCATGACGAGATGTCAAGAAGTGGGCGTCCCCGTACCACTCGTACTGAGGACCCAGCTCAGGAGAACGAAGAGCCCAGAACAACTGAGCCTAATCTTTCTGAAGTTGTTGCTTAACTCCAGAGACAAGTAGCAGAGCAGCAAAAGTGATCATCAACCTGATGGCGAATCGGCAGCCAATCCCTCTGACTCTTCCAACTATCAATGTGGAGACTCCAGTGGTGACTGAGGTTCCACCAGTCGCCCTGGAAGTCCCCATAGCACCTAGAAGACTAGAAGCATACTTGATACAGTGGCTGAAGCTGAAGCCAGAAAGTTTCTCAGGAACAACTGAGCCCTGGGATGCTCAGGCTTGGTTCAAGACACTGGAGAGCACCATGGAGCTTCTTGATTGGCCAGAGGTCAAGAAGGTCAAGTGTGCTTCTTTCTGCTTATCTGGAGATACCTGTATGTGGTGGGAGAGAGTAAAGATCAAGAGAGCAGTCAATCAGATGAGTCTGGCTGACTTTGAGATAGAGTTTTATGAAGAATTCTTCGGCCAGCGGATTACCAATAAGCACTATGAAGATTTTATAGAATTCAGACAAGGTGACATGTCCGTGGAAGAAGCAGTTAAAAGGTTCAACAGGCTAGCTCGCCTCTACCCAGAGCTAGTAAGTACGGAGAAAGAACGAGTCAGACTGATGCTCAGGATGCTGAGACCAGTGATAGCACTTAATGTGAGTAGTGGAAATCACCAGCCTCAGACTGCGAAGAGCTGGTCAGCAGAGCATTAGTCGTTGAGCATTATCTGAACAGTATCAAGGCACAACAAACGCAATACAAGCCAGTCAAGATAGAAGACAAGACAGTGGGGAATCAGAGACCCCAGTCAAGTGATCAGAATTGGAAGGGCAAGGGTAATAAAAGGAAGAACAAGAAAGACCCAAGCAGGAAGATGTTCGGGTAGTCTGTGAGTATCCAGAGATATTCCCAGAAGAGCTACCTGGACTACCTCCTAACAGAGAAGTGGAGTTTGAAATTGAATTGTGTCCTGGTACTGATCCAATTTCAAAAGCTCTGTACCGAATGTCTCCAGCAGAGCTGAAAGAGCTACAAGAACAACTCCAGTAGCTGCTTGACAAAGGCTTCATCTGTCCCAGGCATTCACCATGGGGAGCTCCGGTGTTTTTTGTTAAGAAGAAAGACGGATCTATGCTGATGTGCATAGATTTTAGAGCGCTAAGCAAAGTAATAGTTAAGAACAAGTACCCTCTTCCCAGAATAGATGATCTCTTTGATCAGCTAAGAGGGGCCACGGTGCTCTCAAAGATAGATTTGCGCTCTGGATATCACCAGCTGAAGGTTAAAGAAAGTGATATACCCAGAACAGCTTTCAGGACCAGATACGGACACTACGAGTTTGTAGTCATGCCTTTTGATGTGACTAATACACCTGCAATCTTCATGGACTTGATGAACAGAGTGTTCAGAGAATACCTTGACAAATTTGTCATCGTGTTCATCGACGACATTCTAGTCTATTCCAGAACCCCAGAGGAGCATGACATGCACTTGAGAATAGTCCTGCAGACCCTTCAGCAAAAGCAACTTTATGCTAAATTCTCAAAGTGCGAGTTCTGGTTAGAGCAAGTGGCGTTTCTAGGTCACATCATTTCTAAAGAAGGTATTCAAGTGGATCCTGCCAAGATAGAATCAGTTAACAACTAGAGTAGACCCAAGAACGCCAGGGAGATCAAAAGCTTTCTTGGTTTAGCTAGGTACTACAGGAAATTCGTGGTGGACTTTTCCAGGATAGTCTCTCCACTAACAGCCTTAACCAAGAAGAACAAGAAGTTTGAATGGTCAGATAAATGTAAGCAAAGTTTTCAAGAGCTAAAGAAGAGACTGACCAGTACTTCTATCCTGATAGTTCCAGAAAGTGACAAGAGTTTTGACATCTACAGTGATGCTTCCAAGATGGGCCTAGGAGTTGTACTCATGCAAGAAGGAAAAGTTATAGCTTATGCTTCCAGACAACTGTAAGACTATGGGAAGAAGTACCCCACTCATGAACTTGAGCTGGCAGCTGTGGTCTTTGCACTGAAACTCTGGCAACACTAGTTGTATGGAGTCCAGTGCAGAATCTTCACAGACCATTAGAGTTTAAAGTATTTCTTCACCCAGAAAGACTTAAACATGAGACAACGCAGGTGGCTAGAGTTGGTTAAAGACTATGACTGTGAAATCCTCTACCACCCAGGCAAAGCTAACAAAGTGGCAAATGCACTAAGTAGAAAATCCAGTGCATCCTTGATGTCTTTGTCATCATTAGCCCTGCCACTGTAGAAGGAGTTATCAGATTTTGGAATGCAAATTATTTATGGGCAACTCTCTGCATTGACTTTAGAGTCAACCCTACTTGAGGATATATAGAGAAAGCAAAGTGAAGATCCAGATATCCAGAAAATCAAGCAAGAGATACAAAAAGAAGAAAATTCAGAGTTTTGAGTATCAGACAGTGGAATCCTCTATCAGGGGAACTGCCTTTGTGTCCCCAATGATGAAGAACTGAGAAATAAAATTTTAGAAGAAGCTCATAGTACACCTTACTCCATGCATCCTGGTTCCACCAAGATGTACCAAGACGTGAAACAGAGGTTCTGGTGGTCTGGACTCAAAAGAGATGTTGCTAAATATGTCAGTACCTGCCTGACATGCTAGAGAGTCAAAGCAGAGCACCAGAGACCAGGAGGTGTCCTGCAACCCCTTCCAATACCAGAGTGGAAGTGGGAAGACATATCCATGGACTTTATAACAGGTCTTCCGAGAACCACGAATGGATATGATGAAATATAGGTAATAGTGGATAGATTGACCAAGTCTGCCCATTTTCTAGCCATCAAGGTGTCCCATTCTATAGAGCAGTTGGCATAACTGTATGTTAAGGAATTGATCAGACTTCATGGAGTTCCAAAATCTATTGTGTCTAATAGAGATGGGCGCTTCACCTCTCATTTTTGGGAGCGTGTTCAGAATGCACTAGGCACCAAACTTAAGTTCAGCACAGCCTTCCATCCTCAGACTGATGGACAGATAAAACGAGTAAATCAGATTTTAGAAGATATGCTCAGAGCCTGTGCACAAGATTTCAAGGGAAGTTGGTGCAAGTATTTATGCTTAGCTGAGTTTGCCTACAACAATAGCTATCAGGCTACCATCAAGTTGGCACCTTATGAGGCGTTGTATGGCAGGAAGTGCAGATCACCCATTTGCTGGCAAGAAGCAGGTGAAAGAAAAGAAATGGAAGTAGAGCTGGGCATCCAGACAGAGATGATAGATGAGACCACTCAGGCTATCCAGAAGATCAGACAGAGAATTGAGACTGCTCAGAGTAGATAGAAAAGTTATGCTGACACATGCCGTAGACCACTTGAATTCCATGTAGGGGATTTAGTTTTTCTCAAGATCGCTCCTATGAAGGGAGTGATGAGGTTTAGTAAAAAGGGCAAGTTAACCCCCCGCTACGTAAGACCCTACCTGATCACAGAAAGGATTGGGAAAGTAGCTTACAAGTTGGACTTACCACAAGACATGTCAGCAATACACAATGTATTTCATGTCTCTATGATAAAGAAGTGCATCCACGACCCTAGTCAAGTGATTCAGCCTTAGTCGGTGCAGATCCAGGAGGATCTTAGCTATGAGAGCAGACCTACACAGATAGTGGACAGAGCAGTCAAGAGACTAAGAAACAAAGATGTGCCACTAGTGAAGGTCATCTGGCAGAACCAGAAGCATGAGGAAGTCACTTGGGAGCGTGAGGACAGCATGAGACAGAAATATCCAGAGTTATTCTAAGTTCTAGGATGAACTTTTTATAAGGTATGGGGAATTGTATCAACCTAAATTTCCTCATTTCGAGTCCTAATAGTAATTAAAAATATTCAGAAATGTCTTAGAAATATTCTAGAGATATTTAGAGTATTTTTATGCAATTTTTAGAGTTCGTTTGGTATTTTTACCAAAAGGAGGAAGTTTCAAAAAAATAAATAGGTACGGCCGAGGTTCGAACCCATGACCTCCGACCGAACCGAACCTTAAGCAAATCCGGCTGACCAAGTGCCAAAGCGGGCATTGTTGATTAAGTAAGGAGCGGATTTTATATAAGTAGTAGTTGGTTAATTGAATATTGGAGTAATAAAGGGAGAACTTAGGTTTTACCGTGACCTAAAAACCTTTCCTCTCCTTTTCTCTCTTGCGGCACGTCGGCGTTTCTCGTCTCGGGCGAAAACGCAGTAGGAAGCAAGGGTCTCTCCGGCGGCCAGCCAAAGGGGATTTTTCCGCGAGCTCTTCTCGGATCCGAGCTCCTCTTGTCAAGGAGAGTCCATAGGCACGAAGAAGAAGCCAGAATTTCCGAGCTCTCTGAAACCCTAGAAGTTGTTTCCGGGTTGTAAGTTCAAAAACTGAATGTAAGTTGCCACTCACCTGCGGTAAGAGTAGTTCCGAATTTGATTAGGTGTTTCCTTGTTTTTTTTGAGTATGCTGTGAAGATTTTGGTTTAGGGCTTGTTGCCGTGAGTTTTTATAGGAAGATGAGAAGGGGTTTTAATGGATTTGGCATATAGTTTAGGCTTCTCAATTCTGATAATAAGCATCTCATAATTGGATTATGTGGAGTATTCTGTTCCTTTTTGGTTTTCTGTCGTGGTTCTGAACAGGGGAATGGATTGTGGTTTAGGATGACTCTGCCGTGGGTTACATGAAGGAAACAGAAGAGATTGATTATTTAGGTTTTACTATTTTGTTCCAAAGCATGCTGTTAATAGATTTATCTATATGCATGTAACCTCTTGGCATTAGTTTTTCCTTCTTGCTGTCATGTGTAGGAATAGGCTTCTATGAAAGTATGCAGTAAGGTTGTTTGTGCCTATTAAATCTTTTATTTAGAGGCTTATGAGGAGTAGCATGAGTATCTTTACTTTCTTTGCTTTCGGATTACACTGTACAGCATTGGAATAGCTAGAGATTATTGAGTAGCATGCCTTCTTTGCTCTCTTTCTTTTATCTCTGATGTAGCAAGATTTAAGGTTTTAATTCCAACAAGTTTTAGATTTAGTTTAAGCTTGTATGGTATGATGATTTTTATAAGTATTGCTTGCAGATTTTGATATGTATTATATGTAGAACTCAAATCTTAGATCAGATTTTATTAAGCATTTCAAGTGCAGATTTTAGTTAACATTCAAGTGCAATTTCGTTAAGCTTATAGTGCAGTTTTGTTAGCACAGTATGTAGATTTCTGTTAGCTAAATATGCAAAATTTTAATTAGAATAGTATGCAGTTTTATTAAGCATTTCACTACAGTTTTATTAAGTATTTTCTTGCAATTCTGTTAAGCATTTCAGTACAGTTTTATTAAGTATTTCCATGCAATTCAGTTAAGTATTTTAGTGCAATGTTAATAAGCATTTAGTACAGTTTTGTATGAGACATCCTTTTATTAGAGGTATTAACAAGTATAAGAAAGATAAAAAAAAAAAAAAAGGCCAAGGCCTTAAGTAGATCCCAAAGTCAAGACTTTAGGGATTTTGGCACACAAGGTGCTTGTTAAAATGTCAAGACATTTAAAGAAGAAGTAATTAAGATATTTTACTTTGAAGAGGCTAGTAACCAACTTCCAAGGTTGTCGTTAAACAAATCCAGGTGACAAATCCCAAGGTCTTGGCCCTGGTAAGACCAAGGTCTTTACCCTCGTAGGACTTGTGACTAGCTACCACAGTCTCTATTAGGGAGCGCGCTTTGGTACTACGCCTGGGCCCAAGAGAAGTTGATTATTATTTCAAAGTATTAAAGTATTAAGTTTTTGGAACAAATGAAACAAGCTTCACTTATGTTTAGAGTCAGCAAGTTAGTTTCTTTTAATTCGAAGCATGCAGTATTAGTTTTATTTGTTTCCTGATTAGTTATTGAGCATGATTAGCCTTGTATTCCGGCATGTAGTTTTATTCTTGTATATCATGAGTATGCAAATTTTAGTGCTTTGCTACTAGATGAGCATGAATAGTTTTCTTCTTACAGATTCAGTTTTAGCATTTCTGTATTTATATGCACATTCGAGTTTTTGTGAGTTAGACAGCGCTTACTAAGCATTTTGCTTATAGTTTGCATTTCCTCTTACTGTAGATAAAGGAAAGGAAAAGCTATAGAAAAGGAAGGTGACAAGGAGGTGTTTGATGATATGTATGATGCTTGGACTATGGGAGAGACTTGGGCGTTATTATGTTTCCGTATTTTAGTGATTAAGAAACTTTTGGAGATTGTACTTTAAGTTCCACGTTATTTGAGATTATGTTTGTGTTAGATTGTATGCTAAGATGAACTCAGTTTAGTAAGTATGTACCTTTGGTGTTTGCATGGAGATATAGTTTTATATGTTTCTATTATTATGAGATATATGTGCATGTTCATTTTTAGAGTATTGTATTGTATTTTAGTCCGGTTGAACTACATATACTCTGCCAAAATTTTAAGTTTTCTGAAAAAAAATTTTGGTACAGTTTGTTACACTAGTTAAGTAAGAGTGTATAGTAGTTATGTAACGGACACCTTTAGAGAGTAGTGAGAAGGGTGGTCGTTATAGTTGATATCAGAGCAGTTCCTATTCTCCAGCATTACACATCAGCACCAGCCTTGCCGTCTTCAAGTAAGAATGCATTTATACTTTCTTTTATGCTTTTCCTTTAGTGCTTGCAGTATAGAGAAATGTTTAGAAGTACCTGCTCATATGTGTTTAAAGTCAAGAATCATGCTTAAGTAATATATATCTAGAAAGTAAAGTGATGATTTCAAGTTTTCCCTCTACATGACGAGATGTCAAGAAGAGGGAGTCCCCGTACCACTCGTACTGAGGACCCAGCTCAGGAGAATGAAGAGCCCAGAACAACTGAGCCTAATCTTTCTGAAGTTGTTGCTTAACTCCAGAGACAAGTAGCAGAGCAGCAACAAGGGATCGTCAACCTGATGGCGAATCGGCAGCCAATCCCTCCCACTTCTCCAACTATCAATGTGGAGACTCCAGTGGTGACTGAGGTTCCACCAGCCGCCCTGGAAGTCCCCACAGCACCTAGAAGACAAGAAGCATACCTGATACAGTGGCTGAAGCTAAAGCCAGAAAGATCCTCAGGCACAACTGAGCCATGGGATGCTCAGGCCTGGTTCAAGACACTGGAGAGCACCATGGAGCTTCTTGACTGGCCAGAGGTCGAGAAGGTCAAGTGTACTTCTTTCTGCTTATCTGGAGATGCCCGTATGTGGTGGGAGAGAGTGAAGAGCAAGAGAGCAGTCAATCAGATTAGCTGGGCTGACTTCGAGACAGAGTTTTATGAAGAATTCTTCGGCCTGCAGATTACCAATAAGCATTATGAAGAGTATATAGAATTCAGACAAGGTGACATGTCCGTGGAAGAAGCAGTTAAAAGGTTCAACAGGCTAGCTCGCCTCTGCCCAGAGCTAGTAAGTACGGAGAAAGAACGAGTCAGACTGATGCTCAGGATGCTGAGACCAGTGATAGCACTTAATGTGAGTAGTGGAAATCACCAGCCTCAGACTGCGAAGAGCTGGTCAGCAGAGCATTAGTTGTTGAGTATTATCTGAATAGCATCAAGGCACAACAAACGCAATACAAGCCAGTCAAGATAGAAGACAAGACAGTGGGGAATCAGAGACCCCAGTCAAGTGATCAGAATTGGAAGGGCAAGGGTAATAAAAGGAAGAACAAGAAAGACCCAAGCAGGAAGATGTTCGGGTAGTCTGTGAGTATCCAGAGATATTCCCAGAAGAGCTACCTGGACTACCTCCTAACAGAGAAGTGGAGTTTGAAATTGAATTGTGTCCTGGTACTGATCCAATTTCAAAAGCTCCGTACCGAATGTCTCCAACAGAGCTGAAAGAGCTACAAGAACAACTCCAGCAGCTGCTTGACAAAGGCTTCATCCGTCCCAGTCATTCACCATGGGGAGCTCCGGTGTTGTTTGTTAAGAAAAAAGATGGATCTATGCTGATGTGCATAGATTTTAGAGCGCTGAGCAAAGTAATAGTTCAGAACAAGTACCCTCTTCCCAAAATAGATGATCTCTTTAATTAGCTAAGAGAGGCCACGGTGTTCTCAAAGATAGATTTGCGCTCTGGATATCACCAACTGAAGGTTAAAGAAAGTGATATACCCAGAACAGCTTTCAAGACCAGATACGGACACTACGGGTTTGTAGTCATGCCTTTTGGTGTGACTAATGCACCTACAATCTTAATGGGCTTGATGAACAGAGTGTTCAGAGAATACCTTGACAAATTTGTCATCGTGTTCATCGACGACATTCTAGTCTATTCCAAAACCCCAGAGGAGCATGACATGCACTTGAGAATAGTCTTGCAGACCCTTCAGTAAAAGCAACTTTATGCTAAATTCTCAAAGTGCGAGTTCTGGTTAAAGCAGGTGGCGTTTCTAGGTCACGTCATTTCCAAAGAAGGTATTCAAGTGGATCCTGCCAAGATAGAATCGGTTAACAACTGGAGTAGACCCAAGAACGCCAGGGAGATCAGAATCTTCCTTGGTTTAGCTGGGTACTACAGGAAATTCGTGGAGGACTTTTCAAGGATAGCCTCTCCACTAACAGCCTTAACCAAGAATAACAAGAAGATTGAATGGTCAGATAAATGTAAGCAAAGTTTTCAAGAGCTAAAGAAGAGATTGACCAGTGCTTCTATCCTGATAGTTCCAGAAAGTGACAAGAGTTTTGACATCTATAGTGATGCTTCCAAGATGGGCCTAGGAGCTGTACTCATGCAAGAAGGAAAAGTTATAGCTTATGCTTGCAGACAACTCAAAGACTATAAGAAGAAGTACCACACTTATTATCTTGAGCTGGCAGCTGTGGTCTTTGCACTGAAACTCTGGTGACACTACTTGTATAGAGTCCAATGCAGAATCTTCACAGACCATCAGAGTTTAAAGTATTTCTTCACCCAGAAAGAGTTAAACATGAGACAGCGCAGGTGGCTAGAGTTGGTTAAAGACTATGACTGTGAAATCCTCTACCACCCAGGCAAAGCTAACAAAGTGGCAGATGCACTAAGCAGAAAATCCAGTGCATCATTGATGTCTTTGTCATCATTAGCCCTGCCACTGCAGAAGGAGTTGTCAGATTTTGGAATGGAAATTATTTATGGGCAACTCTCTACATTGACTTTAGAGTCAACCCTACTTGAGGATATACAGAGAAAGCAAAGTGAAGATCCAGATATCCAGAAAATCAAGCAAGAGATACAAAAAGAAGAAAATTCAGAGTTTTTAGTATCAGACAATGGAATCCTCTATCAGGGGAATTGCCTTTGTGTCCCCAATGATGAAGAACTGAGAAAGAAAACTTTAGAAGAAGCTCATAGTACACCTTACTCCATGCATACTGGTTCCACCAAGATGTACGAAGACGTGAAACAGAGGTTCTGGTGGTCTGGACTCAAAAGTGATGTTGCTAAATATGTCAATACCTACCTGACATGCCAGAGAGTCAAAGCAGAGCACCAGAGACCAGGAGGTGTCCTGCAACCCCTTCCAATACTAGAGTGGAAGTGGGAAGACATATCCATGGACTTTATAACAGGTCATCCGAGAACCACGAACGGATATGATAAAATATGGGTAGTAGTGGACAGATTGACCAAGTATGCCC
This sequence comes from Zingiber officinale, assembly GCF_018446385.1. Lineage (NCBI taxonomy): Eukaryota > Viridiplantae > Streptophyta > Magnoliopsida > Zingiberales > Zingiberaceae > Zingiber > Zingiber officinale. The sequence goes on from NC_056006.1 coordinate 47,255,024, forward strand.
ATTTTCTAGCCATCAAGGTGTCTCATTCTATATAGCTGTTGGCACAACCGTATGTTAAGGAATTGATCAGACTTCATGGAGTTTCAAAATCTATTGTGTCTGATAGAGATGGGCGCTTCACCTCTCATTTTTGGGAGTGTGTTCAGAATGCACTAGGCACCAAACTTAAGTTCAGCACAGCCTTCCATCCTCAGACTGATGGACAGACAGAGCGAGTAAATCAGATTTTAGAAGATATACTCAGAGCCTGTGCACTAGATTTCAAGGGAAGTTGGTACAACTATTTATACTTAGCTGAGTTTACCTACAACAATAGCTATCAGACCACCATCAAGATGACACCTTATGAGGCGTTGTATGGCAGGAAGTGCAGATCACCCATTTGCAGGCAAGAAGCAGGTGAATGAAAAGAAATGGAAGTAGAGCTGGGCATCCAGACAGAGATGATAGATGAGACCACTCAGGCTATCCAGAAGATCAGACAGAGAATTGAGACTGCTCAGAGTAGACAGAAAAGTTATGCTGACACACGCCGTAGACCACTTGAATTCCAAGTAGGGGATTCAGTTTTTCTCAAGGTCGCTCCTATGAAGGGAGTGATGAGGTTTGGCAAAAAGGGCAAGTTAAGCCCCCGCTAGGTAGGACTCTACCTGATCATAGAAAGGATTGGGAAAGTAGCTTACAAGTTATACTTACCACAAGACATGTCAGCAATACACAATGTATTTCATGTCTCTATGCTAAAGAAGTGCATCCATGACCCTAGTCAAGTGATTCAGCCTCAGTCGGTGCAAATCCCGGAGGATCTTAGCTATGAGAGCAGACCTACACAGATATTGGACAGAGCAGTCAAGAGACTAAGAGAAAAAGAGGTGCCACTAGTGAAGGTCATCTGGCAGAACCAGAAGCATGAGGAAGTCACTTGGGAGCGTGAGGACAGCATGAGACAAAAATATCCAGAGTTATTCTAAGTTCTAGGATGAACTTTTTATAGGGTATGGGGAATTGTAACAACCCAAATTTCCTCATTTCTAGTCCTAATAGTAATTAAAAATATTCAGAAATGCGTTAGAAATATTCTAGAGATTTTAAGAGTATTTTTATGTAATTTTTGGAGTTAATTTGGTATTTTTATCAAAAGGAGGATGTTTCAAAAAAATAAATAGGTACGACCGAGGTTCGAACCCATAACCTCCTGCCGAACCGAACCTTAAGCAAATCCGGCTGACCAAGTGCCCAAGTGGGCGTTGTTGATTAAGGAAGGAGCGGATTTTATATAAGTAGTAGTTGGTTAATAGAATATTGGAGTTATAAAGGGAGAACTTAGGTTTTACCGTGACCTAAAATCCTTTCCTCTCCTTTTCTCTCTCGCGGCTAGTCGGCGTTTCTCGTCTCGGGCGAAAACGCAGCAAGAAGCAAGGGTCTCTCTAGCGGCCGGCCAAAGGGGATTTTTCCGTGAGCTCTTCTTGGATCCGAGCTCCTCTTGTCAAGGAGAGTCCGTGGGCACGAAGAAGAAGCCGGAATTTTCGAGCTCTCCGAAACCCTAGAAGTTGTTTCCGGGTTGTAAGTTCAAGAATCGATTGTAAGTTGCTACTCACCTGCGGTAAGAGTAGTTCCGAATTTGATTTGGTGTTTCCTTATTTTTTTCTGAGTATGCTGTGAAGATTTTGGTTTAGGGCTTGTTGCCGTGAGTTTTTATAGGAAGATGAGAAGGGGTTTTAATGGATTTGGCATATAGTTTAGGCTTCTCAATTCTGATAATAAGCATCTCATAATTAGATTATGTGGAGTATTCGGTTCCTTTTTGGTTTTCTGTCGTGGTTCTGAACAGGGGAATGGATTGTGGTTTAGGATGACTCTGCCGTGGGTTACATGAAGGAAACAGAAGAGATTGATTATTTAGGTTTTACTGTTTTGTTCCAAAGCATGCTGTTAATAGATTTATCTATATGCATGTAACCTCTTGGCATTTGTTTTTCCTTCTTGCTGTCATGTGTAGGAATAGACTTCTATGAAAGTATGCAGTAAGGTTGTTTGTGCCTATTAAATCTTTTATTTAGAGGCTTATGAGGAGTAGCATGAGTATCTTTACTTTCTTTGCTTTCGGATTACACTGTACAGCATTGGAATAGCTAGAGATTATTGAGTAGCATGCCTTCTTTGCTCTCTTTCTTTTATCTCTGATGTAGCAAGATTTAAGGTTTTAATTCCAACAAGTTTTAGATTTAGTTTAAGCTTGTTTGGTATGCTGATTTTTATAAGTATTGCTTGCAGATTTTGATATGTATTATATGTAGAACTCCAATCTTAGAGCAGATTTTATTAAGCATTTCAAGTGCAGATTTTAGTTAACATTCAAGTGCAGTTTCGTTAAGCTTATAGTGTAGTTTTGTTAGCACAGTATGTAGATTTCTGTTAGCTAAATATGCAAAATTTTGATTAGCATAGTATGCAGTTTTATTAAGCATTTCAGTACAGTTTTATTAAGTATTTTCATGCAATTCTGTTAAGCATTTCAGTATAGTTTTATTAAGTATTTCCATGCAATTCTGTTAAGTATTTTAGTGCAATGTTAATAAGCATTTAGTGCAGTTTTGTATGACACATACTTTTATTAAAGGTATTAACAAGTATAAGAAAGATAAAAAAAAAGAAAGAAAAAGGCCAAGGCCTTAAGTAGATCCCAAAGTCAATACTTTAGGGATTTTGGCACACAAGGTGCTTGTTAAAATGTCAAGACATTTAAAGAAGAAGTAATTAAGATATTTTACTTTGAAGAGGCTAGTACCCGACTTCCAAGTTGTCGTTAAACAAATCCAGGTGACCAATCCCAAGGTCTTGGCCCTGGTAAGACCAAGGTATTTACCCTCGTAGGACTTGTGACTAGCTACCACAGTCTCTATTAGGGAGCGCGCTTTGGTACTACGCCTGGGCCTAAGAGAAGTTGATTATTATTTTAAAGTATTAAAGTATAAGTTTTTGGAACAAATGAAACAAGCTTCACTTATGTTTAGAGTCAGCAAGTTAGTTTCTTTTAATTCGAAGCATGCAGTATTAGTTTTATTTGTTTCCTGATTAGTTATTGAGCATGATTAGCCTTGTATTCCAGCATGCAGTTTTATTCTTGTATATCATGAGTATGCAAATTTTAGTGCTTTACTACTAGATGAGCATGAATAGTTTTCTTCTTACAGATTCAGTTTTAGCATTTCTGTATTTATATGCACATTCGAGTTTTTGTGAGTTAGACAGCGCTTACTAAGCATTTTGCTTATAGTTTGCATTTCCTCTTACTGCAGATAAAGGAAAGGAAAAGCTATAGCAAAGGAAGGCGACAAGGAGGTGTTTGATGATATGTGTGATGCTTGGACTATAGGAGAGACTTGGGCGTTATTATGTTTCCGTGTTTTAGTGATTAAGAAACTTTTGGAGATTGTACTTTAAGTTCCATGTTATTTGAGATTATGTTTGTGTTAGATTGCATGCTAAGATGAACTCAGTTTAGTAAGTATGTACCTTAGGTGTTTGCATGGAGATATAGTTTTATATGTTTCTGTTATTATGAGATATATGTGCATGTTCATTTTTAGAGTATTGTATTGTATTTTAGTCCTGTTGAACTGCATATACTCTGCCAAAATTTTAAGTTTTCTGAAAAAAAAAATTTAAGTACAGTTTGTTACACTAGTTAAGTAAGAGTGTATAGTAGTTATGTAACGGACACCTTTAGAGAGTAGTGAGAAGGGTGGTCGTTACGGAATCGGCAAGTCAGCTTCATGCGAGGATCATGGACATCCTTAACAGACTCCACGCAATAGGACATCAAATGGAGAACCGAGACTTAATAAGGTATGCCTTGAATGCTTTTCCATGCAATAATTTATGGGCATCTATCGTGGATGCCTACAAAATCTCTAAAAATTTATCAAAATTAAAATAAGACGAGCTTTTTTGTGAATTAGAATTTCATGAGCAAACTAATGTCGGGTCCGAGAAAGGTGTAGCTTTGTTTGCAGGTTCCTCCAAGGAGAGATCTAAAAACAAGTCTAAACCCGAAGAAGAGTCTGATCAGGAGACTGAAGATGAAGAATACCTGGTGAACCTGGTAAGGAAAATGTTCACCAGGAGAAACAAGAGCTTTAGCAAGAAGGACCTACAAAAGATTAACTCTCCAAACGAACCGAGGAATGTGACCTACTTCGGATGCAACAAAAAGGGCCACTACAAGAACGAGTTCCCGAAACTGAAGAGCGACAAGACAAAGGCATCCAAAAAGAAGGCTCTCAAAGTGACTTGGGACGACTCCTCCTCGGATGAATCGGAGGTCGAAGATCAAAAGCACCAGAGCCACCTCGCGCTAATGGCCCTCGAAGAAGAATCAGACGAAGAATCAGAAGATGGGTCCAAACCTGAATCGAGCCACGAGTCCGTACTCTTTTCTGAAGGTCTCGACGAGGTAAATGTTAATTTAAATAAAAAATTCTTTAAAATTATTTCATGCTTGAATAAGAAATTGATAACATTAGAAAATGAAAATAAAACGCTCCATGAGGAAAATCAAATCCTCAAGGAGAAAAGCATAACATCAAATTCAACTCAAGATCTAACACTTGAGGAGGAGAATTTATCACTAAAAATAGAAATTAACAAGCTAAAAGAAATGTTAGAAAAATTTACAACTAGATCTAAGAATTTAGATCTAATATTAAATAATCAAAAAGTAATTTACAACAAAACTGGACTTGGTTACAAGTCAAGTTCGAGTAAAACATTTAATGTCACGCCCTGGAGGAGTCCCTGCCCGAAGAAATTTCGGCAGCATCTCCCCTATACGACGGACAATCTGAAACTTTCTACATCTCCATATACCTCAATCACATATGGCTGGAATAATAACAGAAATAAAATACAACACACAAACATTCGACGCGGTTTAATAAGCAATGATAAGAAGACTCAAAATCCACCCTACTCAACTACACTCATAAAACACAAATCCGATGATAAGATCAATTTACCTCTTCTGCCGTCTAGGCAGGCATGTAGTAAAAGCAAAACCAAACAAAATCCATCGACATCACAAAATCCATACCATATCCATACCATCAAACAAAATAAATTTAACATAGTCTATGTAAGAAAACCAAAAGACCAATAATATCCTCGAGGTCAGCAGGGACCAGCAACTGGAACTCTCTCCTGACAGCATCAACCTGAAAAATAACAACAATAGAGGCGGGGTGAGTCCAACACTCAGCAGGTACAACTGATATGCAAAGTAGGGAAATAACACTTAGCACTAATCATACGTACAGTCTCCTGATATAAGAAAAATAAAAATGCAACTGAAGTAAACAGGAGAGAAACTGTACTAACCAGGACCTGGGTATAAGGACAAACAGTCCGAGTGGTATAGAAATCCTGTATGCATGTCAAACATAGGTATCCAAACAATATGCAGCATATACATGCAGCAAACACAAACACAAGCAATAAATGCATCATGCATATGATGCCAATGATGTGTCCAGGTCACCCCTGACGCCAATCGATCATCTCACACACAATAGTGAGTCCGAGTGGGTAGGGCTGTGACAATCGTGCACTCTGTCGTCACTACTCCTAATGAGTGACCGAGTGGACGGGATGCTGTCGTAGTACACCTATCCTCCTACCCCAAATCATAAATAGGGGAGCGCAATTGTAAGGACCCACGAGCAGGAATTAAGAAATTAATTTAAATTTTTATTTAAATTAATTAATTATGAATCTTTAGGAATTTTTGGGAGTTAAAATGAATTTTTACACATATTTCAGGGTAGAATAGTTAACGGTGAGGAAGTTTAAGATAATACCTAATTAAGTTAGAAGTTGATAAATCTAATTACCCTAAGTTAAAATCGTTAACCAAAATCATTAACCTAGGTATAAATCCCAAATTTCTCGCCGATTCTCTTCATTGTGCTTCCCAAAATCGTCGTTACTCTTCTTCTCCTCCATTGTGGTCTTCGACCCACCTCGTCACCGGCTGTGAGATCTGGTCAGACGCCTTCCCACGTCGGCGAGTGATGGAGTACACATCCACCGGACACAGATGGCCTACACACACACTCCCCGTCGGCACAACAACATAGTGCTAGGGATCCCGCCGGCGACGCAAGAAGGGAAAGGCAAGTTCATACCTTTAATGAATGAGTGAGATCTGTGAGGTAGGGAATTAGAACATAGGAGGTACTGAAGTGCCTTTTATGAGCTCCGATTGTCTGATTTCGTGAAGCTTTTGACCGATTTGGGGTTTTCAACCTATTCCTGGTCGTTATTGTGCATTCTTGACTCATCGTTTGGCTTTCCGGTGAATTTTGCAACGGATCTGGGCTTTGATGTGTTTCGCTTGTTACTGTGAGGGTCGTGCTGAATTTGTTATTTGATGAGTTCCTCCTCCGTAGAGTATTGTTGTGCTTTGAGGTTTCATTGGAGTTCTTGTTTGGTTCCCATGATTTTGTAGCTCGCGCCAGAACATTCTGTATCGATCGAGTTCGTGGTCAGTGGAATCGTCTATTTACGGGTTTCCTCGTAGTGTTTGCTTGTCTCGATTGGATTTGGGATTTGGTTTTTCTCCATGTTGTTGACGTTGTGAGTTCTGAATGTTACCTGTTTACTTATTTGTCTGTCCGAGATGTATTGGTGGAATAAGTTGTGTTTGGGTGGTCTACATAGCCCTGGGTTTGGTTTTGTTCCTGTGAGGTTCTCCAACCAGTTTTGAGGATGATTGTTTCAATTTTTGGGTTCTTGATAGCTTCGGATAGAGTGTTGGTGGTTTACGCTATGGTGGCTTACGTTTTATTCCTTCCTGCTGCTCTAGTTGTGTTGATCTACTCTTTAGCTGTGTACTATGTTGGTTTCATATGGCTTAGCATGGTTTTCGTTGGAGGTTCGTTGTTGATTTACTACTGTAGTTGGTTGAGATTGTGATGTGAATTTCGGTTGTTGTTTTGTTTTTGTGGGGTTTCTTAGTGGTAGGATTTAAATTCTTATGTGCTCTTAGTTCCTACCGAAGTGTTTTTGATCAAGTTGACAGTTGATTTGTGTTTAATTGTTGAAGTTTTCCTTGTGATTTTGATGTGGTTTGCGGTATTGGTTCATGTAACAGGATTCAAGTATTTCCATGATTGTTCCAATATTGTGATCTGTCCTCTGTTTTGAAATGCATAATCTATATTGGGATTTGTTCTCTATTCTGGTATGTAGGATTTATATTGTGATATGTTCTTCGTTCTGATATGTATGACTTATATTGTGACATGTTCTCTATTTTGATTTGTATGATTTATACTGTGATCTGTTCTCTATTATGATATGCATGATTTATATTATGTATTCTTAAGTTATGCATGTTTGTATATGGAAGGGTCCTTGTGAATTGATATGCTTAAGGAATAAATGAAGAATGCTACTATTATAGGAACGAATATGGAAAGAATGACTAGAATATGCTATGGAATGAATGACTAGAATTTATTATGGTTATATGAATCTTATGTGGCTAATTGGATGTATATGAGCATATGGGGTAGCAGTACGGGATGGGTGACCCGGGATGAGCTCCGAGGAGGGCCCTTCCAAACTTGACTGATATGGTTAGCTTCGGCTATATGACTGGATGCATGTTCTCTACGAGGTACCTCTAGGTTCATGGGACTGTTGACTGGCTCTAATTGTGGTTACCGGATATGTGACATATTCACCCTATTAGCTACGTGGGAACACCATTGCATGTTATATCTTTCATATATCGTACTTGGGTTGTGTTATGGCTTCTTTTAAAGACTTCTAGTTGCTATTTCTACTACTTTATGGAGATCTTCATATTCATATTGGTCTGTACTTGCTGGGTCGTAGACTCACCACATTTATGTTACAGGTGAGGACGTTTACTAGGAGCATGTGGACGGAGTAGGCGTGGAGGCGAGATGGACGCACGACACTGTCCAGACGTATAGGAGTGCAAAGTATACTCGTTCTATTGTGAGAGGTTCTTCCTTAGTATAGGGAGAGATTTGAGAATTTATTGTTACTTTTTATTAAACTCTTATTGGGATGATGTCATTTACACTGGATAAGATAAATCATTATGATGGTGTTGCACTACGGTTAACTACATAGCAGAGGTCGAGAGGGTTGTTTTAAAAAAAAAACTTGAGGGTTGAACACGGGATGTTTCAGTTGGTATCAGAGCAATCACTCCTAAAGGACAGTGTGCGCATGCCATCTCGTCAGAAACTCGGCTACTTCTGTCCACAAGTTTGTAAGATTTCCTTCATTATAGTTCTAAATTTGAATGATGAATTATAACGTACTTAAATAAACAACTTTAGCTTATGTCTAGAGGTCCTTTGTCATTAGATGCAAAATGTGTTTAGGTAATTTCCATAAGTGAACAATGCAAGGACCAAATGGAAAGATAAGATATATACCTAAGGAATTCTTGATAGTTTGTAATGAACTTAAGCATTTTGTAGGTGATCTGAGAGCAACCGTAGGAACAAATCAACTTGCATTGTTATATTAGTTTCCATTGTATGATTGGCCCCAGCAACACCTACCAAATCTTACCCTTTGAAGTCATTAACCTGTATAGTTGATCTTGATCCTTTTGCTTGTCACGTCTTTTGCAGTAAATTTTGACTGAGATTCCCACTGTAACAAGTAACAACTTTCAAGTCATCAATGAACAATGTGGTATAAATATTGATCATGTCCATACTCTATATAAAATGGAGCCCAATACATATTTTTTTTAGTAGTTCACCCAACTAATGTTATTTGTCTTTTTCAAGTTAAAATTATGACTTGTTAGCTACATAATTTGACTCTGTTATCAATCATGTTTCATGCTTAAAAATGAATATATATATTTTTTTTTCATACAAAACTTTGATGTAAGTTCATTTTTGTTCTCTCCTGGATTCAGTTATATTGTTGTTTTTATGTTGTTTCTACTTCTCTCAGACCTTATAGCGCTAGAACCTGAATATTATTTCTCTATCTGTTTCTGACAGGAATATTCCCTAGATTGCTTGTTACTCAACGAAGCTATACATTCAGAATTTCAAATGTAGAAATTGGTTGGCCTAGTTAATAGAAAATTTCAATGAATTGATAGAGGAAACTTGAATTGGATGATTAGTCTTTAGGATAAGCATCGTGCTACATTGTAGAACTAGTATGGAAAATAAGAATGGGGAAAAAAAAACAGCTACCATTCTTTTGGGCAACATACAGTTTGCTAGATGCCTACAATCTACTGCAAAAATATCTTTTATGCAGTATAATATGATCAATTTAAAGCCTAAGTTTAAATTAGGTTTCATGTTACCAGTCTGTCTTTAGAAATATTAGGTGCAGAAATTTGCCATTTTAGGTTGTTGGTCCTTGTTACTAGTAGTGTGAATCGATGAGATTAATGTCTTATGCAGTTTCACTCTTATCAGTATGATTGCATGCTATTGTGCCATTGAGACCAATTGTGAAATAAATTATATTTTGAAGACAGTTTTTACAATTGTGGGACTGGCAAGAAATGATCTAATTAATTTGGGTATCATAAATGATAAGACTTCTCATAGTGATCAACAAATGGATAAGACTGATGTAGCTCTTAAATAGTTGGGACAAACATGGTTTGGATGATGATATATGATAATGCTCATCATGACAATTCCTGCATAATTACTCACGAATTCATCTGAAATGTGTTTTGCTACTTAAACTAATTGCATTCCATTGTGCCTCATGTCACTATTGCACCTGGTTTATAAATGAAGGCTATATATTCAATTATGCTATTTCTTACTGCTCCCTATACCTCTTCATGCCTTCTGGAATGCCTAGTCTCCTTTTTACCATTCCCATAGTTACTTAAGCACTTTCTGTAGTTTTTATTTTAAATGATAAAAAAATTATTATATTGGTATCAATTGCTGTAAGAAAGGGAAGGTTGTATACTTATTGTGCACGAAAATGTCAAGATACGTGTAGCTTGGCTTCATTTTATTTAATTAGCTTTTAGAGAAGCCCCAAGTACTTATATATGCAAATTTCCTTGATCTATTTATGTAAATTGTTTTTGTTATTTTATTTAAAGTAACCTCGATCTCTGTCGCCTATCTCAGTTTCATTGAATTAGTCAGTGTTTGAGAGTGTAACCCAATTTAATGTCTTTAGTAATATAGATATTTAGATGATTATGTAGTTTATGTTCATTTTAATACAAATATAAAGGACAGATAATATGAGAAGTTAAAGACCACTTCATTAAAATGATTTAATATGTAAAGAAATTACAGCAAGGAGAATTGAAGCATTGATAGATATGGTTGGAAGTATACTTAGTAGCTTTAAATTTCCTAATTCATTGGAAGCTCCTAAAACCACGGTTTATATTACCCTAGTATTAGGTTTAGGGTTTATATTTAATTGTTTTGAAAAAAAAAATCGATTAAAAGATGTCATAACAATTATGATTTAAGGAACATAACACATACTGATATTTGGAAGATAATTAAAGATAAGAGGACCTAAGTTATATGACAAATTTTTTTTAGTTGGTGCCTGGTATTATTACACCATATGTTTACTTTGTTCAATTTGCTCATTGGGTTTCTCTGGAGAGCATGAATGAGATGGGTTTTAAGAGCATGAGTTATGGTTAATATTGAGTTGGTGAGTCTCTGAGGAGGTAACTTAATATCATATTATCCTAAGACTTGTATTGGTAAGGGACTCATCCAAGACCTCATTAAAAGACTTTTCTAAAGTGCTGTCACTGAACTTTCCTAATATTGAGTTGTTATACTTTCCTAAGATTGAGTAATTAGGCCACTTATTTGATCATAACTCTTTCCTTTTAGCTAAAATTCATGAATTATAATCGGGGTAAGGATCTCTGGTGTTGCCTTTGGGTTTAGTTTACTTGGGAAATTATTTTGCATCTACATGTTTTAGGGCCTGGACGTGTTGACTCACACGGTGAGTCAGAGGCAGAAAGATTTGGAGTTTGAAGTGAGAGACCAAATGGTGAAGATTATATGGGGAAGTCAGCTGGTGGAGGAGGCTACTTGAGAAATTGAACTGGATATGTGCAACCGTTATCCGGAACTATTTGGTAAATCAAATTTCGAGGACAAAATTTTTTTATAAGGAGGGGAAATTGTAAGAACCCACGAGCAGGAATTAAGAAATTAATTTAAAATTTTATTTAAATTAATTAATTATGAATCTTTAGGAATTTTTGGGAGTTAAAATGAATTTTTACACATATTTCAGGGTAGAATAGTTAACGGTGAGGAAGTTTAAGATAATACCTAATTAAGTTAGAAGTTGATAAATCTAATTACCCTAAGTTAAAATCGTTAACCAAAATCATTAACCTAGGTATAAATCCCAAATTTCTCGCCAATTCTCTTCACTGTGCTTCCCAAAATCGTCGTTACTCTTCTTCTCCTCTATTGTGGTCTTCGACCCACCTCGTCACTGGCTATGAGATCTGGTCAGACGCCTTCCCACGTCGGCGAGCGGTGGAGTACACATCGACCGGACACAGATGGCTTACACACACACTCCCCGTCGGCACAACAACATAGTGCTAGGGATCCCACCGGCGACGCAAGAAGGGAAAGGCAAGTTCATACCCTTAATGAATGAGTGAGATCTGTGAGGTAGGGAATTAGAACATAGGAGGTACTGAAGTGCCTTTTATGAGCTCCGATTGTCTCATTTCGTGAAGCTTTTGACCGATTTGGGGTTTTCGACCTATTCCTGGTCATTATTGTGCGTTCTTGACTCATCGTTTGGTTTTCCGGTGATTTTTGCAACGGATCTGGGCTTTGATGTGTTTCGCTTGTTACTGTGAGGGTCGTGCTGAATTTGTTATTTGATGAGTTCCTCCTCCGTAGAGTATTGTTGTGCTTTGAGGTTTCATTGGAGTTCTTGTTTGGTTCCCATGATTTTGTAGCTCGCGCTAGAACATTCTGTATCGATCGAGTTCGTGGTCAGTGGAATCGTCTATTTACGGGTTTCCTCATAGTGTTTGCTTGTCTCGATTGGATTTGGGATTTGGTTTTTCTCCATGTTGTTGACGTTGTGAGTTCTGAATGTTACCTGTTTGCTTATTTGTCTGGCCGAGATGTATTGGTGGAATAAGTTGTGTTTGGGTGGTCTACGTAGCCCTGGGTTTGGTTTTGTTCCTGTGAGGTTCTCCAACCAGTTTTGAGGATGATTGTTTCAATTTTTGGGTTCTTGATAGCTTCGGATAGAGTGTTGGTGGTTTACGCTATGGTGGCTTACGTTTTATTCCTTCCTGCTGCTCTAGTTGTGTTGATCTGCTCTTTAGCTGTGTACTATGTTGGTTTCATATGGCTTAGCATGGTTTTCGTTGGAGGTTCGTTGTTGATTTACTATTGTAGTTGGTTGAGATTGTGATGTGAATTTCGGTTGCTGTTTTGTTTTCGTGGGGTTTCTTAGTGGTAGGATTTAAATTCTTATGTGCTCTTAGTTCCTACCGAAGTGTTTTTGATCAAGTTGACAGTTGATTTGTGTTTAATTGTTGAAGTTTTCCTTGTGATTTTGATGTGGTTTGTGTTGGGTTTTTCGGGCCGCGAAAATCGCTTTTCGCGTCGCGGAAACCCCAAATCACCCATTGTCGTAGATCCGTGCAAGGAAAAATCGAACGAAAATACGAGTACGAGTTTCAAAGACTCTAGATCTACACTAGATGAGAGTTATACCTTCGAAGCGTGCCCTTTCGCGTTCCCGCTCGTCCAAGGAATTGCCGGATCTCTAGAGTATCAAAATAGATACTCCTCTAGAAGTATCCACACGAACACGTAGATGGAGAAAACACAAAAAAAAGTGTGCTAGCACCTTGTGTGGTCACGGCAAGAGGAGGAGAGGGAGAGAGCTCTCTTGAGGAAGAAGAAGAAGTAATGCCTTGAATAATGAAAATCAAATTTCATTCACCACTTTAGTGTGGCCGGCCACTCCATGGAGTGTAACTCCCATTCCACATTAATCACAATTAATGTGAAGCTATTAAGAGGTGTTGTGTAACTCCTATGATGTGGCACATCATGAAGATGTGGACCATTACCATTGGTCCACATCTTGCCACCTCACAATGATGTGGCAAATGAGTAACCTCCACTCCTTTAATGTGGCCAACCCACATTAAATGCAATGGAGGCTTGTAACCTCCATGAGGTGGCAAAGCAAGATGATGTAGAACAACACCATTGGTCAACATCTTGCCACCTCACTTATGATGTGGTAAAGAGTCAAGTCAAACTTGACTCTTCCTCTTCCTCTCTAGTCAAGTCAAACTTGACTCAATCTCTCTCATGGTTGATCTAATCTAACCATTTGATTCAAGCCAACTTAATATAATGAATCTAATTCATTTAATTAAATTGATTCAATGAGTCAAAATCTAAATTAGCCCAACATGAATCAACTTGAGTCCAACTCAATTAGCCCAATTATGATTACTCTTAATCCAATTTGATTCATCAAATGAATCTAATCCTCTTGGTTCATCATATGAACCTAATCTCCATCTAATTGTCCTAAGTGTGTGACCCTATAGGTTCTTGTAACGTTGGCAATGCCCTAAACCCATTTAGGAGCATAAGTAATGAGCGGTATCTAGCAACACATCATTACTACCCAAGTTACAAGAATGTCGAGATCCGACATCACCTTGTGACTACTAATTGTGACTCCTCACAATATATGACATTGTCCTTCTATCCTAGACATCTAGATTGATCAATATGAGGCATAGACCGTGTCATCCTCTAATCAATCTAAATCTTGAACTCCAAGTAGACTCACTCAATCAAATGAGCTCAACATCTCATGTTGACTCACTTGGGCATGGCCATGCACTTCGTGGTCTAACTCTATCAAGAATATTGATGTCGCTCCCGTCATATGGGAGGGATAGATCCCATCTACATCACTCACATCCCTCTGCATAATTTGTTACATACCCAGTAATCGCCTTTATAGTCCACCCTGTTACGGGTGACGTTTGACGAAACCAAAGTACATAACTCCTTATGTAGGGATCCATGGTGACTTCAGGTCAAAGGACTAATAGTCATACTAATAGCCACATGAGAAAGTATATGACACTCATATAACGATCCATGATACTTTCTCATGGCGGGTCATTCAGTATACATTCTCTAATGCATACCCATGTGTCAGCTTGATATCTCTATATCCATGACTTGTGAGATCAAGTCATCGAGCTGACCTACATGCTAGTCTTATTGTATTAACATTGTCCCTGAATGTTAATACTCGACTAAGAATGATTTAGAGTAGTGTTCCCTATATCATCTCACTATCGATTCAATCAATCGATTGATATAGGTAAGAACCTTCTACTCAAGGACGTTACTATACTTATTTTATCTGAAACTAATACAAATAAGCATAATAACCAAAAACCAAATGCCTTAATATATATACAAGAATATGATATACATGAGTCCATACAATCATCAAATGATTGGCTCTAGGGCTCTAACTAACAATCTCCCACTAGCACTAGTGCCAATCAGTATAGGCTCTAAGGCCTAATGACCTAGTGTGACCATCATGCTTTCTCTGTGCCAAAGCCTTGGTCAAGGGATCTGCGATGTTAGCCTCTGTAGGTACTCTGTAAATCTCCACATCTCCTCTATCGATAATCTCTCGAATGAGATGGAAACGTTGTAGAACTGCTGTGAACTCTGCCAGCTCATAGCACTACCATTCAAGCAAAACACGAACCTCGACTATGATCTTTAATCTTCCTGATCGGTCTGGAAGCTGGCATCACTGTAACCCTTTACAGTTAGCTCATCATTGCCTCCATATATCAAGAAATATTCTTTAGTCCTTCATAAGTACTTAAGAATATTCTTGACCGCTATCCAGTGACTTTCACTGGTATCTGCTCGTCATGCTCAAAGCATACGAGACATCAGGTCGAGTACATAGCATGGCGTACATGATCGATCCTATGGCTGAGGCATAAGGGATCTGATCCATGCGGTCTCACTCCTCTCTAGAAGAGGGACCTTGAGTCTTCGAAAGACTCACGCCATGTGACATCGGCAGAAATCCCTTCTTGGAGTTCTGCATGGCAAACCGTAGGAGTACCTTGTCAATGTATGTACTCTGACTTAGGCCAAGCAATCTCTTAGATCTATCTCTATAGAACTGAATCCCTAGAATGCGGGATGTCTCACCTAAGTCCTTCATTGAGAAGCAACTCCCTAGCCAGGCCTTGACAGACTGAAGCATAGGGATGTCCTTCCCAATGAGTAGTATGTCATCCACATACAATATGAGGAAGACAACTATATCCCCTACAACCTTCTTGTAGACACAAGGCTCATCTTCGTTCTTGATGAAACCAAATTGTTTGATTGCATCATCGAAACGAAGATTCCAGCTCCAAGAAGCTTGCTTTAGTCCATAAATGGACCTATGCAGCTTGCATACTCTGCTAGTATGCTGTGGATCTACAAAACCCTCAGGTTGTGTCATGTACACATCCTCGAGTAGGTTTCCATTCAGAAACGCAGTTTTGACATCCATCTGCCATATCTCATAGTCATGGTAGGCTGCAATAGCAAGCATGATCCGAATTGACTTAAACATCGCTACTGGAGAAAAGGTTTCATCATAGTCAATACCATGAATCTGCTTGAAACCTTTAGCTACCAAGCGACCCTTATAAATAACTCCATCCATGTCAGTCTTTCTCTTAAAGACCCACTTACACCCAATGGGTTTTACCCCTTCAGGTGGATCAACCAAAGTCCATACTTGGTTAGTGTACATGGATGCCATTTCGGATCTCATGGCTTCTAGCCATTTCTCGGAATCTGGTCTCATCACAGCTTCTTGATAGGTGGTAGGCTCATCCTCTATGAGCACAATGTCATCATAGTCAGACAAGAGAAATGAGTATCTCTCAGACCTGCGAAGAGGTATGTCTACTTGAACTGGCTGTTGGTCCTCAACTCCTTGTGGAACAACATCATCCACAACACTTTGTGGTTCCAGTTCAATTTCCATCGAGGCATCAATGCTATTGTTCGCATCTTGAACTTCTTCAAGATCGAACGTGCTCCCACTAGTCTTTCTAGAAATAAAGTCCCTTTCTAGAAAGACCCCAGTCTTTGTGCTGACTGGGAATGTAGAAGTAATATCCCTTAGTTTCCTTGGGATATCCGATGAAATAGCACTTGTCAGATTTGGGTCCTAATTTGTCTGAGACTTGACATCGTACGTAAGCCTCACAGCCCCAAATCCTCATGAAAGACACCTGGGCATCTCTCCCAGTCCATATCCTATATGGTGTCTTTATCACGGCCTTGGATGGAACTCGATTGAGAATGAAAGCTGCCGTGTCTAGAGCATAGCCCCAAAGGTATGTCGGAAGATCTAAGTGACTCATCATAGATCGTACCATATCTAATAAGGTACGATTCCTCCTTTCGGATACACCATTCCACTGTGGTGTTCCAGGATGAGTGAGTTGAGATAAAATCTCACACTCAGCTAAGTAGTCACGAAACTCATGGCTTAAGTATTCACCACCTCGATCTGATCGAAGTATTTTAATACTCTTGCCAAGCTGGTTCTATACTTCATTCTTGAATTCTTTGAACTTTTAAAAGGATTCAGATTTATGTGTCATCAAATACACATAACCATATCTACTGAAGTCATCAGTAAATGTGATGAAGTACGTATAACCGCCTCTAGCAGCGACATTGAAAGGGCCACATACATCACTATGTATGAGTCCTAACAAATCAGTCGCTCTCTCGCTGTGCCCACTAAAGGGAGTCTTGGTCATCTTGCCTCGTAGGCATGACTCGCATATCTCATATGATTCAAAATCAAAAGAGTCCAGCAACCCATCCTTATGGAGCTGGGATAAGCGCTTGTCATTTATATGACAGTGCCAGAGATAGGTGTGGTTCATATCGTTCGATTTGAACCTCTTGGTACTAACGTTATAGATAGAGCTCTCAAGGTCTAGAATATAGAGTCCGTTCATCAGAGGTGCACTACAATAGAACATATCGTTTAAATAGACAGAACAACATTTGTTCTTTATTATAAACGAGAATCCTTTCTTGTCCAAACAAGAAACTGATATAATGTTCTTAGTCAATGCAGGCACATAACAACAATCGTCTAACTCTAGTATAAGCCCAGAGGGCAGAGATAGAAAATAAGTCCCTACAGCAACAGCAGCAACCCGTGCTCCATTGCCTACTCGTAGGTCTATCTCGCCCTTTGTCAATGCTCTGCTATTTCTCAGTGCTTATACATTAGTACAAATGTGCGAAGCACATCCGGTATCTAATACCCACGACGAAGAAATAGAGAGGTTGACTTCTATAACATTTATACCAGAAGTAGAAATCTTATTTTTCTTCTTCGTAAGATCTTCCAGGTATTCTTTGGAGTTCCTCTTCCAGTGCCTTGCTTGTCCTTGATATAGGTGACAAAGATGTTCAACCATATCGTAAGCGCTCATCAACTCATGTTGCTTCTGAAGCTCAGAGTTCATGGTTGCGAGCATAAGACAGGACACATCTAATGCGTCATCTTGATGCTTCTTGTAAGCATCTCGGTCTGCTCGTGTGGCAATGGCAAGAGGAGCCTCCGGAATGGGCTGCTCCAGAACATACAGTTTACGTTCTTGAGTGAGAACTATTCTCAGGTTCCTGTACCAGTCCAGAAAATTCGCTCTGTTGAGCTTGTCCTTCTCAAGGACAGATCGCAGGGAGAAGGAATTCGTGTTCGACGTCATGGTTATCTACAACAGAAAATTTGCAGAAATAAATATCATATTCTTTTAAAATCATTTAATTAGGCCTTTAACTAAATGATGATCCCACTGAATACTATAATTCATGTGGGACAAGATCCACATCATACTAACCCTTGAGTTAGCTTTGGCTAATACGCCCAAGACTTAGTATGATCGGTAGGTAACGATTACCAATTACATCTCTATGCAACTCTTGTTTATAAAATCAATATCCGCATTTATATTAAAACTCGAGTTAGCTTTGGCTAATACGCCCGAGAGTTAATATAGATGTGATTTTGACCTATCTTTTCCAACCGTTGGAAGAATGCCTATAGATGACTCGATCCAACCGAGTAACTAGGAATACTCAATCTAATTGAGTTTGTATTCACCCATGCGTTGATAGGCGAGACCAAGATTGTCCCTCCGTACCCTACCAAGATAATATGTATTGCTCTGCTTTGGCAGATTCAACAATACATGTGATCGAGGTAGTGATAGGTATCACGGCACGGTTAGGCATTTAGAGTTGGTTCGATCGAGATCTAATCTAATCGAAAAGGATGCATCTTGTGCACGACTTAGATCTAATCTAATCGCAAGGGTGCATCATGTGCACGACTTAGATCTAATCTAATCGTAAGGCACTAATTAATTAACTACTTATTAAATATGCATCACATACACAAGCAATTAATTAATCTATTTGTGATTTAGTCATGGCCCTACTATGATCTTCTCAAGCTAATGTGAAGATCGATTGGTCAACCTAGGGTCAACAGCTTCTCCAAGCTCCTCCCTTTGACCACCTTGTGTTGCTCGTGCCCGCCTCGGAACTCCGTCTCGTGTGGACCCTCCACCGCTCCAATTTGTACATTACAATTTGAAACTCGAGTTACATTCGAGTATAAATCTAATTTACAACAAGAATATAAGAGAAGGCACGACGCGCAGGTCGCACAAACACATAACGGCACGCAGGCCGTATTATGAATTACAACACAATCCAATCACATTGGGTTTTTGGGCCATGACTATCACAAAATTAATATATAATTCAAAATTATATATTTTCTTAATTTTCTGTAATTTTAAAATTAATTTTTACAATTTTTACGAGTAAAATTTCCCGGCGGACCCGTTTAGCGGTTTCGGGCGCAATCACGGAACGGATCCCCTTGCGGGGCCAGGGGCAGCGCCCCTACCCGTGATCTAACCATCGCGAGGGTTCCTTTGCGATCCAACAGCGCCTAAACCGCTGTCCCAAAACGATTTGGGCTGAGACATTGCCGTTTCGGAAAAATCTTCCCGGCGGGTTCGTTTTTAGCGATTTCGGGTGCAATCGCGGAGCAAATCCCCTTGCGGGGTTAGGGGCAGTAACCCTACCCGTGATCTAACCATCGCGAGTTGCTCCTAAGCGATCTAATGGCACCCAAGCCCGCTGTCCCCAAAAATTTGGGGCGAAACGAAGCCATTTTGGAAAAATCTTTCCGATAGCCGAAGCCTACAAGTGCCGAGACACTTGTGCTTCGCTTTTACGGAAAAATTACCCATAAAAACTCGAAAATCATAATTTTACAGAAAATTACAGAAACTTTAGTTTTCATAAAACCAAAAACAAACTCGTACAAGCCTTGCACGTGGCTCTGATACCACTGTTGGATTTTTCGGGCCGCGAAAACCGCTTTTCGCGTCGCGGAAACCCCGAATCACCCATAGCCGTAGATCCGTGCAAGGAAAAACCGAACGAAAATACGAGTATGAGTTTCAAAGACTCTAGATCTACACTAGATGAGAGTTATACCTTCGAAGCGTGCCCTTTCGCGTTCCCGCTCGTCCAAGGAATTGCCGGATCTCTAGAGTATCAAAATAGATACTCCTCTAGAAGTATCCACACGAACACGTAGATGGAGAAAACACACAAAAAGTGTGCTAGCACCTTGTGTGGTCACGGCAAGAGGAGGAGAGGGAGAGAGCTCTCTTGAGGAAGAAGAAGAAGTAATGCCTTGAATAATGAAAATCAAATTTCATTCACCACTTTAGTGTGGTCGGCCACTCCATGGAGTGTAACTCCCATTCCACATTAATCACAATTAATGTGAAGCTATTAAGAGGTGTTGTGTAACTCCTATGATGTGGCACATCATGAAGATGTGGACCATTACCATTAGTCCACATCTTGCCACCTCACAATGATGTGGCAAATGAGTAACCTCCACTCATTTAATGTGGCCAACCCACATTAAATGCAATGGAGGCTTGTAACCTCCATGAGGTGGCAAAGCAAGATGATGTGGAACAACACCATTGGTCCACATCTTGCCACCTCACTCATGATGTGGTAAAGAGTCAAGTCAAACTTGACTCTTCCTCTTCCTCTCTAGTCAAGTCAAACTTGACTCAATCTCTCTCATGGTTGATCTAATCTAACCATTTGATTCAAGCCAACTTAATATAATGAATCTAATTCATTTAATTAAATTGATTCAATGAGTCAAAATCTAAATTAGACTCATTGAACACATGAATCAACTTGAGTCGAACTCAAGTTAGCCCAATTAGGATTACTCTTAATCCAATTTGATTCTGTTAGGATCTTAGATGGCTAGAGGGGGGTGAATAGCCTCTTAAAAACAAAAACAAAGATTTCTACAAAGAAACTTGTTAGCACAGCGGAATTAGGAAACTAAAACAAGGAGGAAACAAGCACACTAACACAAGGATTTACGAGGTTCGGGGATAACTTGCCCCTACTCCTCGGCGTGTCCGTAAGGTGGACGACCCCTCGATCTTCGGTAGATCGCACCCCGGAAAAATTCCGGCTCAAGATCCTCCTTCTCGGTGGAGTAACCTCTCCACAAAGTCTCAAGAAATATATATGTTAAAGCACAAGACTTACAGAGCTCGGTGGCATAGAAGAATGAACTAAAGCTTACAACCACGCGAGGATCAGTGAAAACTGAGAACTCACAAAACAGCAGTTTTTCACCCGAGAGCTCAAGAACTTAGCACACCTCAACGATCAACAGAACTTTCTTTTTCTTGCTTGCTTCTCGTTCTTTCCTCTCGCTTTTTACTGCTTCTTAAGCCCCTGTTCTCCGCTGTCACGGATCGTGGTCAAGCTACTCCGAATCATCGCTCCAGCCAATCCCTCTTCCTCCTTACCTGGTTCCCTGAACTCACACCAATGAAATCACAGTCTTCACTGGTGTCTTCTGAGCTCGAACCAATCACCAGGAGTCAAGCAGATCGCAGCCGAATCACACCAGTAGCCGTTGATGCTTCAAATGCATCATGCGCCGCGAATCACAGCAGAAAGGCCATTTGTCGTATTCCTCTTATGGACTTGATTTGAAATTAAGCTTGGAATGATACCTGTGATCCTGCAAACTCAAAAGCTAACAGCACAGAGGTTATATCACATGAATCAGGCAGATCAAATGCAGTGAAGGAATCGCAGAAACAGCGAACAATATGGATCGAGTGTGGATCGGTCACCAGACCGATCCATGGACCGATCAGGACATATCCTGATCGGTCCACTGCTTGTCTGATCGGTCGTGGAGACCGATCAGGTCGCAGTTGGATCGGTCTCCATGACCGATCCCTGCCTTTCTTCTTTCGCAATGGCATCTCCTGATCGGTCTCCAAGACCGATCAGATTACACTCAGTGTGCTACTGAGTGTTTCCTGATCGGTCTACAGACCGATCAGATTGCACTCAGTGTGCTACTGAGTGTTTCCTGATCGGTCACCAGACCGATCAGATTACACTCAGTGCAGCACAGAGTGATCCATGGAAACTTAGTTTCACTGGATCGGTATGCTGACCGATCCACTATCTTATGTATCACTGGATCGGTCTGCCGACCGATCCAATGTACCATAGAATGTCCACTTAGGTCCCTCTCTGACCTAATCCGGAGAATGAGCTACCGAGCCCTCTCCGACTTCGTCAGGTCCAGAGAACGAGCTACCTAGCCCTCTCTGACCTAGTCCGGAGAACGAGCTACCGAGCCCTCTCCGACTTCGTCAGGTCCAGAGAACGAGCTACCTAGCCCTCTCTGACCTAGTCCGGAGAACGAGCTACCGAGCCCTCTCCGACTTCGTCAGGTCCAGAGAATGAGCTACCGAGCCCTCTCTGACCTAGTCCGGAGAATGAGCTACTGAGCCCTCTTTGACCTAGTCCGGAGAACGAGCTACCGAGCCCTCTCCGACTTCATCCGGTACAAGTTTCCAACTGGACTTTTCCCTTCCACTCGATCAACCTTGATCATTAATCAAACCAAGTTTAATTAACATCTGATACAAACTTAAATCTGTGTCAACATCAAAACAACAGCCAGGTCAGATTGCATCAACAATCTCTCTCTTTTTGTTGTTTGACAACACGATTTAAGTTTAGATCAGAGATGTTCTTATTTTCATAATTTTAAGGGAATCAAGATCCTCCCCCTAAGATGAATACACCACTAAGTCAATAACGGGAATCAAGATCCTTTCCGTTATCTTTTCCCTTAAAATCAAGCCTTCATTCATCTCTAAACTTAGGTGTTCTCTCCCCCTTTGTCAAACACCGAAAAGGTGCAAATGAGGTGACAAAACTCAAAAGGCTCCCCCTTAACCCATACTATCTTTTTCTTAATGCACCTAGAGTTCCCTCTAAGTGTATTATATGACAGTAAGAAAGAGATAAGATACAATCAAATCATGATATAGGAACAGCATATTAATATGAACTGAAGCATAAGGAAAAGCAAGAAATAGACAAATGAATAACAAAAATATACGAGTAGCATAAGTATCCAGGTCAGACAAAGAGATCCAACAGATAGCAACCAAAATACAGACAGGCAAAGTGACACACAGAATGGATCAATCAATATCCTCAACATGAGGAAACTCATCATCATCTGCGGGAGGCACGTAACCCTGAGGCGGCATGCTGGAGCTCGAAGGTGGATGACCCGAGAAATGCTGTGGAGGTGGGTAGTTGGCCATCCAGCCCAGAAGCAGCTGCTGCGTCACCAACTGCTAAATGCGTAAGTCATCGTAGCGCTGGTCGATCTGAACGCGCAGTCCATGGAGCTCAGCAGCCAGTAGCTCATCGTGCTGATCGAAGCGGCTCTCTAGCTCAGCGATCTGCCAGCGCAGATCAGGATCGGCCTCATCAGCAGCAGCAGGAGGAGCAGCAACCTGTCGAGGAAGTGCCCGTGGTAACTCTCCCAGTCCTCGCCCATCCTTCCACCGAACAGCCCCATTCTGTCCCAAGATACCGGACTTGGAAAATGCCCGTTTCCCAAGTCGGCAATCCTGTCTGACCATCTTCACTATCCTACCTTTAGACACATCTATCTGAAGGGTCTCGAGCCAATCTGTAATTATATGCCCATAAGGCATATAAATGGTGGAGCTGCTAGGCTGAGAATAGGAGATGATCGAAGAATAGATGTTGGACATAATGTCAAAGTCGAGATGCCGACGCAAACCATAAAACATCAGGCAGTGGTATGGTCGGATCTCTGCTAGAGGTTTGGACGTGATTGGAAGGAGACAGTTTGTGACTATCTTAAAAAGAATATAGTCAGGGGCAGATAGTCGTAGGGCGGCAAAGGTGGGAAAATCAACATCCAACTCATCCAGTCCACCTGGTCTAGGATGACCGAAGAAGTACTCATAGATGGAATCAGGTGATACATCAAGTGGAGGAGGTAATGATTCTGGTAAATCAGGAAAAATGGGAAAAGGATCTCCTGAACAAACTCGGCAACCTAGATACCTAAAGAATTCTACTACAGAGAAATCAACAGTTTTCTTAGCGACTCTGGTTCTATAAATACTATCGCTGGTTTGATGAAGATTGTTATAGAATTCAGATACTAGGTCATAGTTGATGTCCCTCTCTAAGTAGACTAACGAGTCAAGATTGTAATATGCCAGTGTTTCGGATACAGAAGGACAAAACTCATCCATGTACTTTCGATCGACAGATCGACATGGGAGTAGCTTGAATGTCCTATTTTGAAATGCTTGTTCAAACTGGCGGTTCGGAAATCTTGAAGAAGAGGAAGGTTGAGGTCGGGAGGGTGCCTGGGACTTGGATTTCTCAGCAGAGGACTTAGACGTACCCTCACCGGCTGATTTCTTCCTAAATAGGTCAAAATGGGACATGGTCGGGGCAAATGGGAGTCCACGGGAGCCACAGAGTTGAGAACCGAGACAACACACACAACACACAGAGATACACTGTGAAAAGAAGCTAAAATGCCAAAAATGAACCGATGTCGGGGAGAAAGGAAGTTACCTAGGCGCCATTTGAAGCTTTCGGAGAAGATGAAGAGAAGAGTCGGGACTGAGGAGTGGTTCGGCTAGGGTTTTCGGCGTGAAATGAGAGGAAGAAAGATTGGGGGAAGTTAAAGGGGGTGATCGATCATAAGATCGGACGGTTGTCCGATCAGGAGAAATCCTGACCGATCAGGGAGCGTCCTGATCGGTCACGAAGTGTCCTGATCGATCGTGGAAACCGATCAGGAAGCCTCTGATCGGACCCTGGACCGATCAGAGGTGGATTACGTACCAAAGCCTCCTGATCGGTCGTGGGGACCGATCAGGGAACCTCCTGATCGGTCCCCGGACCGATCAGAGGTCGATCAGTAGTATATAATGGAACTCTCCTGATCGGTCGCAGAGACCGATCAGATATCATCCTGATCGGTCCCTGGACCGATCAGTGTCTGATCATCATGATTTCAGTCTCTGAAATTCGTATCGAAAGCTCTGAAACTTAGTTCAACAACTTCCAAGTTCAGAACCTAGGATCTGAAGACCCCACAGATTATAGTCAGGGATACCAATGAATATTACCTAATGATGAGCTCTAATGATTTGGAATTATTTAGGACTCGAAAGTTTCATACACTTCATAACAAATGTGTTGAATCTCAAGGTTTCAAAACCAGAGAAGTTTGTTTTGTTTGTTCCTTGCTATGAGTAGTTACAAGTTTGTCAAAATATGTCAAGGTTTCTTCACCAACTTGTCCTATTTTCAGTCAACATCAGGAAAATATCAATCAAGGGTATCAATCAACACATCAACAAAATTAGATGATTTCTAGACACAGGTCCAACCAAGATTCCTTGGTTGGAATATATGAGTAAGATCTAGGAGCCAAATACACATGAATTATGTAATGACCTTCCCCATATTCAATTTATGTCTCTTCAACCTAATTATTCAAGGGATGCATGATACATTTTGAATAATTTGGTTGATCCTAGCATCTCACCCCATTTCTAGCAAACAAAAATATTTTGTTAAACCTTATAGTTTGTGTGAGATGTTCCCAAGTTGCCTAAATTAATTTCCCAATTTCTCTTGTCTTTTTAATGGTCCTTATTGATCATGATGTGGTCAAAATGACTTATTGAGCCAAACACATTCCCAATTCCCTCCTTAAATGACTAAATTCATTTTCCGGAAGGGGTTTGGTGAAAATATCGGCTAGGTTTGACTTTGACTCAACATATGTGAGTGCAATGTCTCCCCTAGCTACGTGATCTCTAATGAAGTGGTGACGCACTTCAATGTGTTTGGTCCTTGAATGATGGACTGGATTTTTCGTTAGGTTTATGGTGCTAATGTTGTCACACAACACTTGCACTCCTTTATATGAAAGTCCATAATCTTCTAGAGTGTGAATCATCCACAACAATTGTGATACACTCTCTCCCATGGCAATGTATTCAGCCTCAGTCATGGAGAGAGCAACACAATGTTGCTTCCGACTTGACCAACTAACCAATGATGATCCTAAGAATTGGCAACCCCCACTAGTGCTTTTCCGATCCAATTTACATCCAGCATAATCGGAATCGGTATAGCCTATCAAATCAAAAGACTCTGTTCGAGGGTACCACAGTCCTACTCTAATTGTGCCCTTGAGATATCTTAGAATTCTCTTAACTGTAGTTAAATGAGATTCCTTGGCACAAACTTGATATCTCGCGCACATGCCCACAGCAAAAAGTATGTCCGGTCGACTAGCTGTGAGATATAGAAGACTACCGATCATGCTTCTATATTGCTTTAGATCAACTGGTTTCCCACTCTCATCATTGTCAAGACGAGTGTTTGTCGCCATTGGAGTGGATACTTCCTTAGAGTCACTCATTTTGAATTTTTTGAGCATCTCTTGAGTGTATTTCGTCTGATGGACATAAATTCCATCTCGAGTTTGTTTGATTTCAAGTCCAAGGAAGAATGTCAATTCTCCTACTAGACTCATCTCAAACTCACTTTCCATGTGAGAAATAAATTCATTCAAATAGCCCTTGTTATTTGATCCACAAATTATGTCATCGACATACACTTGGGCTACAAAAATATTTTCACCATTTCTACGCAGAAATAGTGTTGGGTCTATTTGGCCTCTTACAAAGCCCTTTTCTAGTAAATATGTTGACAACCTTTCGTACCAAACTCGTGGTGCTTGTTTAAGCCCATAAAGTGCTTTCTTGAGCTTGTACACGTGGTTTGGAGCTTCGGTATTCACAAAGCCTGGTGGTTGTTCAACATAGACTTCTTCTTTAATAAAGCCATTTAAGAAGGCAGATTTAACATCCATTTGATAGAGCTTGAAACCTCTATGTGCAGCAAAAGCTAGCATCAAACGAATGGACTCTAATCGGGCCACGGGAGCATAAGTCTCATCATAATCGAGACCTTCGACTTGACTATAGCCCTTGGCTACAAGTCTTGCCTTGTTTCTCACAACTTCTCCCTTTTGATTTAACTTATTTTTGAAGACCCAGTTAGTTCCAATAATGGTGGTCTTCTTAGGTCTAGGAACTAAGTCCCACACTTGGCTCCTTTCAAATTGACCTAACTCATCTTGCATAGCTATGATCCAATCAGGATCGCGCAATGCCTCATCAACTAATTTTGGTTCAATCTCTGAAATCAATGCGACTTCATTAGACTCATTTCTAAAGTATGACCTAGTCCTAACCCCTTGTTGGATGTCTCCCACAATTTGGTCTTGGGGATGACTAGTGGCTATCCTAGATTGTCTTGGTGTTGGTGGTGCCTCATGAATAGTCTCACTAGGCACAGGCAAGGACTCAATATCAGGCAAAGGATCAGATTGAGTTCTTTGTTGCCTTTGTTCATCATCATCAGAGTCAACTTCGACTCTTTCTATGTTTCGATCATTCAAACTTAGCCTTCTAAGTTCAAGTTGAATTTCTCCTACATCCCTTGATTGATCATTTAAGTTAGGGATTTCTTCAAAAGCTACATCAGAGGACTCTTCAATCAATTTAGTCCTATTGTTGTAGACTCGATAGGCTTTGCTGGTGAGCGAGTACCCGACCAGTATCCCTTCATCAGCTTTGGCCGAAAATTTTCCAAGATGGTCCTTGGTGTTCAAAATAAACACCTTACAACCAAACACCCTAAGATGTTTAATTGTAGGGGGTTTTCCAAACCAAAGTTCATGGGGAGTCTTTCCTAAAAACCTATGTATCAGGATTCGGTTTTGCACATAGCAAGTTGTATTCTCACTTCAGCCCACAAGTAACTCGGTAGTGAGTACTCATTGAGCATACTTCGTGCAGCCTCTTGTAGGACTCGGTTCTTTCTCTCCACAACCCCATTTTGCTGTGGGGTCCTTGGAGTAGAGAACTCATGCCTATATCCCTTTTCTTGACAGAATTCTAAAAACCTATGATTTTGAAATTCCCCACCATGATCACTTCTAATGGTTTTAATTGTTGTTGATTTTTCATTTTCAGTTCTTCTACAAAAGGAAATAAAAATATCTATGGTTTGATCCTTAGTTTTCAAAAAGAAGGTCCATGTATACCTAGTAAAGTCATCAATAATCACAAAACAGTATCTACTTCCATTTAATGAAATAACACTACTGCAATCAAACAAATCCATATGTAATAGGTCTAAGGCAGTGCTTGTACTTACAGCGCTTTTACCTTTATGAGGCGTTTTAGTTTGCTTACCCTTCTGACATGCATCACACAATTTGGTCTTTTGGTACTTGATGCTTGGTAAGCCTTGCACTAACCCTTTGTTGACCAGCTTCCGGATATTCTTCATGTTTACATGAGCCAACCTCCTATGCCAAAGCCACGATTCTTCTTCTTTTGACATGAAACACTTAGCAAGAGCATTAGTAGCACTTTTAAAAGAAACTTGATAAATGTTATCTACCCTTGTGCCTACTAGTACCGTGTCAAGTGTGTCAATGTTTTTGACTAGACATTGACTCGAATGAAACTCAATTGTGTAACCCGTATCACACAATTGACTGACACTTAGGAGATTAAAAGTCATCCCCTTGACTAGAAGGACATTCTTGATTTGGAGATATTCGGATATATGAATGTCTCCAACCCCTATAACCTTAAGGCTACCATTATTACCAAAAGACACATTACCTCTATTTTTGTTTTGAATGGTAGAAAATAGTGACTTGTCCCCGATCATGTGCTTGGAGCATCCACTATCAACAAACCAAGTTGATAGACGCTCCCCCTTTACCAATGCCTACAAGACATGAAAGATAGATGTTTTAGGTACCAAAATCTTGGGACCTAATGCATCTACAATGAAGGAATTAGGCAACCATGCCTTTGTTACCTTCTTCCTAGTCTCATGAACCCTAGAAACATGCGATCTATGAAATTGGGTTCTTGACACTAAAGAAATAAAGCTAGACTCCTTAGGTTGGTATCCTAATCCAGCCTTGTTGTAGACCGCCCTTTGGGCATTTAGAATCATGTCTAGGGTCTTAGAGCTAGTTGAGAATTTCTCAAGCATTTTCTTGAGTTTCTCAACCTCACCCTTCAAGGCCTTGTTCTCATCTTCAAGGAGCTCTAGATGTAGGTCATCAATCTCATCTTCCCTAAGAGCTCTCAAGTTCTCTACTTCTTCTTTTAATGATTTATTTTCTATTTTTGATTTTTTAAGCAAGGTAGACAAATGTGTAATAGTCTTATAACATTTTTCTAAGTGAGAAGAGGTTACCTCTTCATCATCCGAAGATGATGAAGCCGCGGCTGAAGTGCTTGAGTCATCACTCTCGGACTCGGACTCCTCCCTTGCCATGAGTGCCAATTGCCGAGTACTCTTCTCCTTCTTCTCTTCCTCCTCCGATGAGCTTGAGGAAGATTCATCCCAAGTGGCCTTGAGAGCTTTCTTCTTCTTGGCTCTTTCCTCCTTCTTTTTGGCCCGTTCCTCCTTCTTGAGTTTTGGACACTCACTCCGGTAGTGGCCTTTCTTGCTACACTCATAGCAAGTAACGTTAGACTTATCAATATTTTGATCTACAGTCTTACCTTTGTATCTCCTGCTTCTTCTCATGATCTTCCTCCCAAAATTTGCCATCTCGCTTGATGATGATCCACCTTCATCATCGGACTCGGAGGAGGATGAAGATGAAAGAATCTCTTTCTCCTTCTTCTTTCCTTTCTTTCTTCTCCCATCCTTGCTCTTTTCTCCTGCAACCAAAGCTATACCTTTCTCCTTTTGACCTTTGTTAGCAAGTTCATGAAGTTCCATTTCACAAAAGAATTCATCTAACTTTACAATGTTAAGATCCTTGGAAACCTTGTAGGCATCTACCATAGATGACCACAAGGCATTCCTTGGAAAGAATTTAAGAGTGTACCTTATTAGATCGCGATTCTCCACGCGTTCATCTACGGAATGTAGACCATTGATGATTTCCTTGAACCTCCCATGTAGTTCACTTACTGTTTCATTTTCCTTCATGGTGAGATTTTGTAGTTGATTCAAGAATAGGTCCCTCTTGGCTATCCGAGAATCTCGAGTTCCTTCTTGGAGCTCGATAAGCTTGTTCCATAAATCTTTTGCACTCGAGAATGGACCTACCTTGACGAGTTGGTCTTTGGCAATCCCACATTGTAAGGTGACTACCGCCTTGGCATCGGCTTGCCCTTTACAAGTTTGTTCAGTAGACCACCTTGATGAATCGAGTTCCTTACCTTCTTCGTCCTTCGGTGATGTGAATCCTTCCTTGACCGAGAACCACATGGAGATATCAGTCTTGAGGTAATACTCCATGCGGCTCTTCCAGTACTGGAAATCTGCTCCATCGAAGAAGGGTGGTCTGTTTGTGCTGAATCCTTCCTTCATGGTCATCTTCTTGCTCCTTTGGATGTTAGTCCAGATGAAGAGCACCAGGCTCTGATACCACTTGTTAGGATCTTAGATGGCTAGAGGGGGGTGAATAGCCTCTTAAAAACAAAAACAAAGATTTCTACAAAGAAACTTGTTAGCACAGTGGAATTAGGAAACTAAAACAAGGAGGAAACAAGCACACTAACACAAGGATTTACGAGGTTCGGGGATAACTTGTCCCTACTCCTCGGCGTGTCCGTAAGGTGGACGACCCCTCGATCTTCGGTAGATCGCACCCCGGAAAAATTCCGGCTCAAGATCCTCCTTCTCGGTGGAGTAACCTCTCCACAAAGTCTCAAGAAATATATATGTTAAAGCATAAGACTTACAGAGCTCGGTGGCAAAGAAGAATGAACTAAAGCTTACAACCACGCGAGGATCAGTGAAAACAGAGAACTCACAAAATAGCAGTTTTTCACCCGAGAGCTCAAGAACTTAGCACACCTCAACGATCAACAGAACTTTCTTTTTCTTGCTTGCTTCTCGTTCTTTCCTCTCGCTTTTTACTGCTTCTTAAGCCCCTGTTCTCCGCTGTCACGGATCGTGGTCAAGCTGCTCCGAATCATCGCTCCAGCCAATCCCTCTTCCTCCTTACCTGATTCCCTGAACTCACACCAATGAAATCACAGTCTTCACTGGTGTCTTCTGAGCTCGAACCAATCACCAGGAGTCAAGCAGATCGCAGCCAGATCACACCAGTAGCCGTTGATGCTTCAAATGCATCATGCGCCGCGAATCACAGCAGAAAGGCCATTTGTCGTATTCCTCTTATGGACTTGATTTGAAATTAAGCTTGGAATGATACCTGTGATCCTGCAAACTCAAAAGCTAACAGCACAGAGGTTATATCACATGAATCAGGCAGATCAAATGCAGTGGAGGAATCGCAGAAACAGCGAACAATATGGATCGTGTGTGGATCGGTCACCAGACCGATCCATGGACCGATCAGGACATATCCTGATCGGTCCACTGCTTGTCTGATCGGTCGTGGAGACCGATCAGGCCGCAGCTGGATCGGTCTCCACGACCGATCCCTGCCTTTCTTCTTTCGCAATAGCATCTCCTGATCGGTCTCCAAGACCGATCAGATTACACTCAGTGTGCTACTGAGTGTTTCCTGATCGGTCTACAGACCGATCAGATTGCACTCAGTGTGCTACTGAGTGTTTCCTGATCGGTCACCAGACCGATCAGATTACACTCAGTGCAGC
Source organism: Zingiber officinale (assembly GCF_018446385.1). Taxonomy (NCBI): domain Eukaryota; kingdom Viridiplantae; phylum Streptophyta; class Magnoliopsida; order Zingiberales; family Zingiberaceae; genus Zingiber; species Zingiber officinale. Next base: position 47,286,342 of record NC_056006.1, read on the forward strand.
ACAGAGTGATCCATGGAAACTTAGTTTCACTGGATCGGTCTGCCGACCGATCCACTATCTTATGTATCACTGGATCGGTCTGCCGACCGATCCAATGTACCATGGAATGTCCACTTAGGTCCCTCTCTGACCTAATCCGGAGAACGAGCTACCGAGCCCTCTCCGACTTCGTCAGGTCCAGAGAACGAGCTACCTAGCCCTCTCTGACCTAGTCCGGAGAACGAGCTACCGAGCCCTCTCCGACTTCGTCAGGTCCAGAGAACGAGCTACCTAGCCCTCTCTGACCTAGTCCGGAGAACGAGCTACCGAGCCCTCTCCGACTTCGTCAGGTCCAGAGAACAAGCTACCTAGCCCTCTCTGACCTAGTCCGGAGAACGAACTACCGAGCCCTCTCCGACTTCGTCAGGTCCAGAGAACGAGCTACCGAGCCCTCTCTGACCTAGTCCGGAGAACGAGCTACCGAGCCCTCTCCGACTTCATCCGATCCAAGTTTCCAACTTGGACTTTTCCCTTCCACTCGATCAACCTTGATCATTAATCAAACCAAGTTTAATTAACATCTGATACAAACTTAAATCTGTGTCAACATCAAAACAACAGCCAGGTCAGATTGCATCAACAGATTCGTCAAATGAATCTAATTCTCTTGGTTCATCATATGAACCTAATCTCCATCTAATTGTCCTAAGTGTGTGACCCTATAGGTTCTTGTAACGTTGGCAATGCCCTAAACCCATTTAGGAGCATAAGTAATGAGCGGTATCTAGCAACACATCATTACTACCCAAGTTACAAGAATGTCGAGAGCCGACATCACCTTGTGACTACTAATTGTGACTCCTCACAATATATAACATTGTCCTTCTATCCTAGACATCTAGATTGATCAATATGAGGCATAGACCGTGTCATCCTCTAATCAATCTAAATCTTGAACTCCAAGTAGACTCACTCAATCAAATGAGCTCAACATCTCATGTTGACTCACTTGGGCATGGCCATGCACTTCATGGTCTAACTCTATCAAGAATATTGATGTCGCTCCCGTCATATGGGAGGGATAGATCCCTTCTACATCACTCACATCCCTCTGCATAATTTGTTACATACCCAGTAATCACCTTTATAGTCCACCCTGTTACGGGTGACGTTTGACAAAACCAAAGTACATAACTCCTTATGTAGGGATCCATGGTGACTTCAGGTCAAAGGACTAATAGTCATACTAATAGCCACATGAGAAAGTATATGACACTCATATAACGATCCATGATACTTTCTCATGGCGGGTCATTCAGTATACATTCTCTAATGCATACCCATGTGTCAGCTTGATATCTTTATATCCATGACTTGTGAGATCAAGTCATCGAGCTGACCTACATGCTAGTCTTATTGTATTAACATTGTCCCTGAATGTTAATACTCGACTAGGAATGATTTAGAGTAGTGTTCCCTATATCATCTCACTATCGATTCAACCAATCGATTGATATAGGTAAGAACCTTCTACTCAAGGACGTTACTATACTTATTTTATCTGGCACTAATACAAATAAGCATAATAACCAAAAACCAAATGCCTTAATATATATACAAGAATATGATATACATGAGTCCATACAATCATCAAATGATTGGCTCTAGAGCTCTAACTAACAATTTGCGGTATTGGTTTGTGTAACAGGATTCAAGTATTTCCATGATAGTTCCAATATTGTGATCTGTCCTCTTTTTTGAAATGCATAATCTATATTGGGATTTGTTCTCTATTCTGGTATGTAGGATTTATATTGTGATATGTTCTTCGTTCTGATATGTATGACTTATATTGTGACATGTTCTCTATTTTGATTTGTATGATTTATAATGTGATCTGTTCTCTATTATGATATGCATGATTTATATTATGTATTCTTAAGTTATGCATGTTTGGATATGGAAGGGTCCTTGTGAATTGATATGCTTAAGGAATAAATGAAGAATGCTACTATTATAGGAACGAATATGGAAAGAATGACTAGAATATGCTATGGAATGAATGACTAGAATTTATTATGGTTATATGAATCTTTTGTGGCTAATTGGATGTATATGAGCATATGGGGTAGCAGTACGGGATGGGTGACCCGGGATGAGCTCCGGGGAGGGCCCATCCAAACTTGACTGATATGGTTAGCTTCGGCTATATGACTGGATGCATGTTCTCTACGAGGTACCTCTAGGTTCATGGGACTGTTGACTGGCTCTAATTGTGGTTACCGGATATGTGACATATTCACCCTATTAGCTACGTGGGAACACCATTGTATGTTATATCTTTCATATATCGTACTTGGGTTGTGTTATGGCTTCTTTTAAAGACTTCTAGTTGCTATTTCTACTACTTTATGGAGATCTTCATATTCATATTGGTCTGTACTTGCTGGGTCGTAGACTCACCACATTTATGTTACAGGTGAGGACGTTTACTAGGAGCATGTGGACGGAGTAGGCGTGGAGGCGAGATGGACGCACGACACTGTCTAGACGTATAGGAGTGCAAAGTATACTCGTTCTATTGTGAGAGGTTCTTCCTTAGTATAGGGAGAGATTTGAGAATTTATTGTTACTTTTTATTAAACTCTTATTGGGATGATGTCATTTACACTGGATAAGATAAATCATTATGATGGTGTTGCACTACGGTTAACTACATAGCAGAGGTCGAGAGGGTTGTTTTAAAAAAAAACTTGAGGGTTGAACACGGGATGTTTCAGCAATGCTCTCAACTCCTGGTACACGATGACGGGGAGGAATCCCTGCAGGCTAACACGTTGCATCACGCTACCCATGAGCGGACCAACGGAGCCAAACGAAGTCCCTGCTGCAACACACACTGTTTGAATCGACCACTAACCCATGAGTGGTGGTGTGTGCAGATCCATGTAACTAGCGATGTGCTCAACAATAATGGAGCGGACTATCGCACGGCATGCAATCATGCAAATGGTGCATGGCACTAACCACAAAATATCCTGAGCTAATCCATATATATATAAAAGTGCACCATAGGTCAATGAATCAAATCAAAGGTACACTAAAGGTATAAAACCTAGGTCCTGAACATGGTAAAGTATGGTAAATCACTACCCCTATAAGCATGTATAAGCAGGTAAGGAATACATGAGATGCAAAACAAGCAATCAATCAATCATGTAACAGGTATCGGGTAGTGATTAACCAAAACAAATAAGAGAACATAATTATTGCTACTTGTTAAATTCACTACTATGCATATCAAAGACATAAAGTCAAAAGTACCCACCTCCAATCGAAAAGTCCAAGCTGGTCCAAACACGACGTCGAGATACTCGTCTCGAGTCACAGTCCTGTGTCACCAATATATAAATATTTTATTTAGCTACAACTCAAATGTATAACCAAATAAAAATCCTTGAGACTCAATTAGGGTAAAACCCTAATAAATCTAACCATCTAGTAATCCAATTTATCCATAATTCGATACATAAACCATACCTCAAACTCAGCCAAAACGTGTACTGCCTGAAAGAGGTCATGTCGAATCCAAGGTGCTGCTAGATCAAAGAGCAACTCACAACATAGAATCTTGCTGAAATCTTTCCTCATCGATATCAACCGAATCAAGCAAGAGGTCACTAATCAAGCAACTACCTTTTAGTCTCTGCCCAACAACCCAAACACCCCTCACTGATCAAAAATAAAACCTCACTGGAACCAATCGGTGGAGATCACAAATCAAAGAAACAACCTAACTCAATGCCCTGATCAAGTTGCTGTCCACCAACTGGATCAAGAAGAAGAGGTCAGATTTCAACAAAACAACTAATCGCCAACCAATTCCCAGCAACAACTATGCACCTTACCTCTGTTTCTCCAATCCTGTGACCTTAATCCGCAGCAAAGAAGAGGATCAAGATCCGATCAGGGGAAAACAGCAAGAACTGATCCGACCCCTTTTTCCTAAACCAGAACAAGAAGGATTAACGCAACACATAGCCCAATTAATCAAAATCCAGTGACACCTTACCTTAAGGATCACTGCTAGGGCATCTCTCCAAGCTTCGGGTGAACGATGATGGAAGGAGACCCAATGCTGCGGAAAGCTAGGGCACAGTGAGGGGTCGGCTAGGAAATCTCGGTGATTGGCACAGAGGATCTCGCAGTGGCATCGGCGGCGTCGGTAAAAGAGAGGAAGAAGGGAAAAAAACTTAGATCACTGGGCAGGGGATTTGTCGGCTTGATCGGCGTTGCTCGGCTCCTGTCCCCGACCCGAAGAAAAGAAGGCTCGGGTGATACTCAAACGCCGGCGGTGATGAAGACACGAGGAAAGAAGAAGAAGGGCGCGACGGTTTTGGGAAGAAGAAGAAACTGTCGGAGTGAAGAGGGACGGCGTCAGGGAAAGGAAAATAGTCACGAGTTCGGCGGATGAGGAAAATAAAAGGAAAAGGAAAAAGAATTAAATAAATAAACTTTTCCTCACTTAAATGGGGTAGCCTAAACAGGCTTTCCCGGACCCCGTTTTCATCCCAGTAAACTCGTCCATACGAGCTCCGAAAAATTTCTGAAAAATTTCCAAAAATTCCAGAAAATTCCCTTATTATTATCCATCATTTTCCGGTATTTTACATTTAAATCATTAATAACCCAACACAAACAATCAAGTAAAGCTTGGGTTCTGAAAGTGTGCTTAACCATGCAAGTAGGACTTAACCAATACTACATACCCAGAGAAAACATATACTATGTAAAATCAAATAAATCAACTCAAAAACCAAAATACAAACCTAGTCCAACAAATTCAAAATCTAAATATTTTAAAGACTTAGAATATCACCAAGTCAACTACAACTATAAAAAGAACAGACATAAACCAAGAACTAAAAATCAAAAATAAAGGCCAATAATTCAGAGGGAGGCTCTAGAATAGCTAGCACCTCCAAAACTAACCTACCTAATAGGGTAACCCAAACTAACCTACCCGATAGGGTAATTAGGACTAATTAGAAAAGGACCAAGTTTAACTTGACCTATGGTACTTGTAAAGTTTTGGATAATAGTACGTTAGGGAAGCTTAGTCTATGCATGTCTAGGAAGATATGACTTCGACCTGGTGCATTTGGTTAAGTGAAACTGACCGAAGTTACCCTTATGGATCATAACTAGTTAGACCAAGGTTTTGTATTAAGTTCAGTGGATAGAATTATTTAGAAAACCTCGAAGGCATGGTTACTCTAATGATGTCCAAGTGACTCACCATAGACCAGAAGTTTATCCAAAGAATGTCTATTTGTTGAGCCCAAAACTAAACCTAAATCTAACACAAAGTTAAACCAAATCCTAAAACTGAACCAAATTCATCTCATAAAATTATAGGTTTCCCTAATTGAAAAGGTAGATCGGGTGAGATGACTAAAGATTAAATTAAAATTAAAGTCAATTTAAATTAAATTAAATTAAATTAAATTAAAAAAATAAATTAAAATTGAAAATTAAATCAAAAATTATTCTAAAAATAAAACAAAAAAAATAAAAACTTTAAAAATTATTTTAAATTCTTTTAAAAAATTTAAAAATTCTTTTAAAAATTCTTTTAAAAACTTTAAAAATTATTTTAAAAATTCCTTTAAAGACTTTAAAAATTATTTTAAAAATTCTTTTAAAAACCATAAAAATTATTTTAAAAATTCCTTTAAAGACTTTAAAAATTCTTTTAAAAACTATAAAAATTATTTTAAAAATTCTTTTAAAAACTTTAAAAATTATTTTAAAAATTCTTTTTAAAACTTTAAAAATTATTTTAAAAATTCCTTTAAAACATTAAAAATTATTTTAAAAATTCTTTTAAAAACTTTAAAAATTATTTTAAAAACTTTAAAATTATATTAAAAATTCTTTTAAAAACTTTAAAAATTATTTTAAAATTATTTTAAAAATTCTTTTTAAAACTTTAAAAATTATTTTTAAAATTATTTTAAAAACTTTAAAAATTCTTTTAAAAACTTTAAAAATTATTTTAAAAATTATTTTAAAAACTTTAAAAATTATTTTAAAAAATTCTTTTAAAAACTTTAAAAATTATTTTAAAAAATCCTTTAAAAACTTTAAAAATTCATTTAAAAACTTTAAAAATTCTTTTAAAAACTTTTAAAATTATTTTTAGAAATTCTTTTAAAAACTTTTAAAAATTATTTTAAAAACTTCTTTTAAAAACTCGTTTAAAAAAACTTTTAAAAAACTCTTTTAAAAACTTTTAAAAATTCTTTTAAAAACTTTTTTAAAAATGATGTCAAAAACCAAGGGCGGGCGCCCCTAGTATTACCTTCCAGGGTACCCGAAAGGGACTCCAGGCGCCCCGCCCCACCTGGTGCCGGGCGCCCGAAAAGGGTTTAGGCGCCCGGAGCCCCCTATATATAGGGGGGTAGGGGCACCCTCTCCCTTTGCCCACATCTTCTTCACTCTTGTTGAGGCTCTTTCCGAGCTTTATCGCAATAGTGATCAAATTAAAATTTTATTTCATTCTGTGGTTATTACGCTGTTTCGAATCAACCGAGGTCGTCATTTCTAAAAATATTATTCACGATGCCTCAGTATATTTCTTAACCCCTCCTAAATTCCCTTTAAATATTTTACTGACTTCTTTTACTTAGTATAGTCTTTTTATATAATGTAGAAAACGTTCTAGATCTGGTGTTGGACCCTCCACTGCGAGTATTGACCCTAGGTTCCCTACTGACGAACTTAGGATTAAGTTTGAGTCGACCATCTATATGCCTATTAGGACTAAGTTCTTAGATAGTGAGTTTTTCTTGCGTTCCTGTGTTCCAGTTATAGGGGACATTAACCACTATAACTTGCGGAACCTTGTTTACTACACCAGTTCAGTAAACATAAATTAATGTGCTGAATTTTATAATAACTTGGTTAGGGTAGATGATCTTACTTATGTTACTAGGGTAGCTGGTACAGATATTACATTATCTCCTACCACTATTCAGGACATCTTAGAGTTCCGACCATCTACATGTCCTTTCCAGTGTTACCCTCCTAGGGATCTACCATTTGGTGATCCCTACTCACACATTACTCTGGATACGATTTACTCGTATTTTTTCAGAGGGGAGCGAGTACCCACTGTGACTATATTTAGGTCAGTAGGCCTTCGAGTTCATGATTATGCACTCTATAGGGTTTTAGTTTTCTACATCTTACCACTATCCACTTGTGGCATAGAGATGATGCGTCCATTTCATTCCTTTCTCTTGTATGCTTTCTGCCATAGATTAGACATAGATATTAGTCTACATATATTTCAGACCATTATTTACTCAGCTGGATTCATCACCCGTGCTTGAGTTCATATGTCGTATTGTCATATTTTGACGACATATTTCGCCCACCTACATATTGACGTCACCCGAGGTAATGTTCGGGCCATGACTGAGTTCGACGTCATAGGACCTAAGAGTTTCTCTTTAGGAGGTGTCCATATAGATGATGATGGTGTCATGTCTTGGTGGAGGGGGGCATAGCACCAGCCAGACCCAAATACCTAGGAGGAGGCAGAGCATGATGAGTTTATGGTTGCGTTATTCGGCGAGGACACTCCGACCCATATACCACCTCCACCTCCAGGCCAAGCACCTCGTCATGCTCCTTGCACTCTCGACGATTGAGTTGCCAGACTCGAGATATCCATGATGAGTCTCCATCTGGAGGTCTCCAACTTGAGATGATGTGAGACAGGATATCTTTGATCTTTGAGATGATCTATCCAGTTTTCGAGAGGATGCCCAGACCTGGCACACTAAGCTGATTGAGATGTTACGTTCCTTGGGATCCGGACCACCTCCCTCCTCATCTCGATAGACTTCCTGATCACTATGTACACTCTATTATGCTCATTGTATTTTGACCTTGACATTGACTTATGATATTCTGAGCTACTCCATCTTAGGTATATCTCAACTTTGAAAATGATTTATTATGATAGACTAGGATTACAAAAATTATTTTCAAAAATAATATTTTCAAATTCTAGGATAAAATCTTTGTATTTTCTTAAAATCTTTCATTTCTAGAATTTTAAACAGTTTTAGCCTTAGACTAGAACAATCCCTTAGAAAGCATGTTCCCCTAGGGCTAGTACTTGAGCATCTCACCAACACCTTAGGATTCCCCTATTTTTGATTGCCAAACATAGAAAGGGGTGAGATACATAGGTAAATTGCCTGGACTTAAGATGCTTATGTCAATGCATCGATATAAGTTTGGGCGTTAAATACTAAACAGATATTCATCAGGTTAAGTCATTCAGTGTAGTCAAACACTGACTAATGCTTAGACTTAACTTGACTAACCAAGTGAAAGTTGCTATCCTCTAATAGTCAGTGAGTAACTAACTGGTTAGACAGATTTTTCTAATGTCAAGTTTAGGGTGAGGCTAATTATTTTTATACTTATTTTAAAAAAAAATACCTCTTTTTAAATCAAGTCAAACCTAAGTGTTTTAAAAATTTCTTTGGATTTTTCAAAATTAGTTTTGAAAGTTAAAATCATTTTTGAAAATTAGCTTTATGTTTTTAAACTTTTCAAATTCAATTTTGAAAATGACAACTTCGAAACTTAGTGTTGAAAATTCCATCTTAGTTTTGAAAATTGGATTTTTCAAGTTCAAACTTATTTTGAAATTTGGAACTTATACACTTATGTTTGAAAATTAGAATTTATAAACTTGGCTTTCATGAAGTTAGCTTTCATAAACTTATACTTGAATATTAGCTTTTATAAATTTATGGTTGCAAAAATTATCTTTTGAAAATTAATCTCTAAACTTATTACTAAGTTATTTTGCTAAATCATCTATTTTACAAAGGTTAAGAGATAAATGGAAAATTGTCTATGTTTTAAAATTTAAACTCCCCAAGATAATCTGACATACATTTCTAGATTATTTTTACTTTGCATTTTTCAATTACAAGTTGTTCTATGTTAATCTTTTGATGAATGCCAAAGGGGGAGGGTTAGGAGGTTAAGTTAGTTAAACAAAACAAACAGCAAAAATAACAGAATTTTAAAAAGCTAACTTAACAACTTTATGCTTGTTTTTTTTACTTACACATTTTTCACTAACTTAACCAGATTATCATTACATCAAAAAAGGGGAGATTGTTGGTGCGGTTAGCACTAACGGTCTAACTCAAGTTTTGATGAATGACAAAATAGGTTAAGTTAGTTTCATTGTTATCTAACACTTTGATCGAGTGTAAAGGAGAAGCCCAGACAGGTCGACGGGCTGACCAGATGTCTGGCACGAAGTCCAAACGGGTCAACGGATTGACCGGATGTTTGGCACGAAGTCCAGTTAGGTCGACGGGTTGGCCGGATAGCTGGCACAAAGCCCAGACGGGTCGAAAGGCTGACTGAACGTCTGGCAGGTAAGTGAAGGTAAGTCACTGGAAGGGAGTGACTGTGAGGACGCGTTCCCAGGAAGGGAACTTAGGCGCCGATCTGACTTAGAATCATTTCGGAACTCTAAGTCGAGATCTTGACTAGATTCCGGTCTCGCAGAGATGGAATCTAATTAATATTCTGTTTAATTTTAAACTGTGCTAATACTCTGTGTTGTAAGATACATATCATATGTTTGCCTCTGGACTAATGTTTTCTTGCAGGAAGGAAACTGTTGGAAAAATGAGGTCCGTGCGCCTGGGATGGTTCCGGGCGCCCAGAGGTCCAAGCACCCGGGAGGGATCTGGGTGCCCGGAGGTGAAAAATTATCCTCAGCATTATTTTGCCGCATGGAGCTTCCTGGTTGGCTCGGCTACGTCATAATCAGGGTGCCCTGAAGGTTCCGGGCGCCCCGAACCTCCTTTATAAGGAGGGTAGAGGTTGAAGCTCCAACAACAACTCACGATCAGATCTTATGTGCTCCTGCGACGCTGCTAAAGCTCACCGACAAGTTTTTCTTTCTGTCTTATTTTTCATAATTGTCGCCTTTTTCGTTTATTAATTAATTCCTGTACTTAACTTGTAATATTCTGTCGAATTATTAGTGATTGCCAATCGAAATCACCCTTGTATGCGGGCCTTGGAGTAGGAGTCACCAAAGGCTCCGAATCAAGTAAAAGGTTCTTGTGTAAGCATTGTTTTGGCTTTCGACTTTTCCGCTGCGACACTCCTTCAAAAATTTTTAATCGATATTCACCCCCCCCCCTCTATCTAACGCTACGATCCAACATCATGCACTCGTCCTCGCTCACACAACCTCGACCTTCTAGCCTCTTCCATTAGCCTCGCGTCCCTTGAATGCTTCCCCATCTTTAACGACTTGCTTTCAAGAGCTTCCATCAGCTTATCCTTTGTTATCGGGTCTTCCATTATCAAGTCATAGTTGGACTTACGTTGCTAAGGCTACACACTTAGACTTACACCACCAAAACTCCACTTGGACTTTCCCCTTTACCAAGTCACACTTGGACTTATATTGCCAAGGCTACACTCTTAGACTTGCACTCCCAAGACTCCACTTAGACTTATTTTGCCAAGATCACACTTAGACTTTGTCTTGTTATACCTACATCCTACACACTCACAAGTGCATATCAAATATAACAATAACTTAACTTATACCTTTACCCAAATATCAAAACATAAGACCACACCGATTGTTCCAACACATAACATATGCTAGCACTACAAGAAAAACCCTCATAGACATCGGTGGAACAACAACGGTTTTAAGCAAAAACCGATGTCTTTGAGTATTTTACATCAATTTTTCCAAAAACCGGTGTCTATGAGCGCAAATTTTCGCTCATAGACATCGATTTTTTAGCCGATGTCTATGAGCGCCTTTTTTTCATTAATAGACATCGATTTTAACCGCGGTTTTTAAAACCCGGTGTCTATGAACCAAAATTTTGGCGGACTTTCTTAGCACGATTTCTTTTGGGCTTCTCCTCGCCCACCATAAATCGAAACCCTAATCTTCTGCATCCTCCTTTTAGGAGTTACCATTTGAAAGACGAGCAATGGATCTCTCGACAGCGATGTGGACGGCGGCGGTCGTCGGCGCTGTCGCGGTCTACTGGTTCGTGTGGGTGATGGGCACGACGGAAGTGAAAGGAAAGCGGGCAGTGAACCTTAAGATGAGATCGATCATGTGGGATAAGGTGCAGGACAAGTACAAGCCTTCTTTCTCCGCTCCAAGGAGGGCCAAGCACCATTAAGTGAGAGCTAGATCCCCTCGTTTCCCCAATCCGATTGCCATCCGAACTCCTAGGGTTCGATGTCCGGCGGCTCCTTCTTGTTCTAGCGGCCTCTCCAGCCCTTCCTCTCCCCCTGCGTATCTTCCATTCTTGATGCAGGACAAGGCGGCCGCGGAGGACGGCGAGAAGGAGACTTTTTCCTCTTTTCCGAAGCAGTCGTGCCACTGCGAAGTCGAGATGCCCCTTACTGATTCCAAGGAAGACTCTTTCCTCTTTCCCATGGAGGAGATCGTCCAGTACCCTCTTACGGGATACGTCGCTCCCTCTTCCATCAGCTTCAGCCCCGATGGGCGCTTGATCTCCTATCTCTTCAGCCCTGATGGTACCCTCCACCGTAAAGTCTTCGCCTTTGATGTTGCCTCACGGCGGCAGGAGCTTGTGTTTTGCCTGCCTGATGGAGGCGGCCTCGATGAGAATAATCTCTCGGCTGAAGAGAAGCTGAGGCGAGAGAGGTCAAGGGAGAGGGGATTGGGAGTCACGAGGTACGAGTGGAAATCGAGGTCGACGTCCTCTTCTTGCTCCGCTCCAGGGAAGCCCACTATCATGGTGCCATTGCCAAATGGGGTCTGTGCTCTGCCCTATTTCCTGATTTAATGAGCAAGTGTTGACATTCAGCTAATAGGTCAATTGTATTTGAAGCAATTTCTGTTTTGAACATTAAAATACTTCATCACAAGTAGCTATTCTGCGTGCCTTTCTACCTGTTGATCTTAAACTTTCTTCTTTGATTATGATATATTAAGTGATCGCTATCTGTTTCATCAGGTATATTTCCAGGAAATATCAGGCTCAAAGCCAGAGCTCAAGCTTACATGTTGTCACCATCGGTGCTTTCTTTGTAAGCTTACAATTCAATTTTAATTATTGTTCCTATTTTTCTTGCATATAAAAATATAAGAATCCAAAACACATCAACATACTAATTTTAGCTGGAAGTGTAAATTTGTTTTTTCTTGCATTTCTTGGTGGGAATATGAGCATTTATTTTGTTTAGTGAAATTTCTTATGAAAGTTTATTATCAACTTAAATGGTGCAATCATCAAGGTAGTTTTGCTAAGTGATACATTTTCTTGTTTAAATTAGGTCTTCTAAACCTTATTACATACATTAAAATATGCATAATGGTAGTTCCTTAAAAACTGCGAAAAGTGTAATTGCTTCTGAGATTATTCATATGCATACATATATTGTTTATGGAAGTGTGGTTCTGTGTGTCTAGTTTTGTGGTGATACACATCTTTGGATAGGCTGTTTCAAAGTATTTACCATGTCACTGTTCCTGCAACACAGAGTTTGTCTGGTTACTAGAATTTACCAAAACCATGAAGTTGCCAAAAGGTATTTGTTATTTATCCTGTCTCTTAAGGTTTTAGATAGTATTAAACATTATTTCTTTCTGACTCGTGTAATGGTTCTATAGCCTAAATGTGGCATCAAAACAACACAAGTTAAATAGCTGGGTGATGTCTAAGGATTTCTATATATTAATATCTGAATTTAGCACAAATTTGCCATTCATATTAATATCTGAATTCTCAGTATCTGATTTTATAACCAATTTAACACAAAATTGTTGTTCATATCAATATCTGATTTCTCAGTATGCGATTCTATTAACTGAATCACCTTGTTTATTGTCGACACAATATTCAGAAGTGAGATGCACCTCCTGGTGAAAAGCCAGAGCCTGTGAGGACGCATCTTAGGAACATGATCATAGTCCCAGAGATGATCGACAGCATCATTGGCGTATACAATGGAAAAACCTTCAATCAGGTTGAAATCAAGGTAACTATTTTACTAGGTTTAACTAGTGCATAATCAAGATTGTTATCTTATTTTTGATTTTTCTGACATCAGCCCGAGATGATTGGTCATTACTTGGCTGAATTCTCAATATCATACAAGCCCGTGAAGCATGGAAGGCCTGGTATTGGTGCTACTCACTCCTCCAGGTTCATCCCTCTCAAGTAAAAAAATCATGTTCGGAGGATAAAGATCATGTATGCCTCTCGATTATCTTTAGTTCTTGTATTCTGCAATAAACCATCGGTGCTTTCTTTGTAAGCTTACAATTCAATTTTAATTATTGTTCCTATTTTCCTGTGTTGGTAAGAATTCTATTGTAATGTTTATTCCTATTTTTCTAATTCTCTTTTCTCTGTTCTCATTCCTGAGTTGCATTTTTCTTTTTACTGTTGGAACATCCATTAGCTATCTGATGTGTAATTGAGTATTGCTTTCCCCTATTTATATTAAAAGCATCTATATTAGTTTGTCACAGGCTTTTTAATGCACAATAGCTTCTAATTGCCTTGTCCTTTTATTATTAGATATATGGGCACTGTCACAGGGATAAGTGATCTAGATCCTATCCGATGGCCAAATTCATATTAGCGCTCTGTGAAGGTATATATACTGAAGTTTTCTAACTTTCCTCTTCAGCAAACCTGCCATGTGATAACTGTTTTCTGACTTTTATAGTAACATGTAAAAGTGTTGCAATCCATTAATGTTTCTTGAATGTCACCGCTAAGTTCTTAATTTGCCACTTCCTCTTGAAACTGAATCTAGCTTTTCTTGTAGGTTGGCTGGGATGAGTCAACTTCTGGAGAGAGGCAGCCAAGAGTCTTTTTGGGAGATTGAGCCTTTAACAATGTTTCCAATGTATCCATCTTCCTTTCTACTTAGGCTCAAGCGCCCTTGGCCTTCTGACTTGCCCTCACTACATGGTACTTATCATGTTTGCTTGTTGAATCTTAACTAAACAGGTATGAACTCCTTGTTACTGCCATCTCACTTCTGTCAACTATATGTTTAGGTGGGAGAGATGATCTTATGTGGCTTCGAGATGGAGACAGAGCAATCCAGTCTTTGAATTTCCAGGGATTCTGTAATCAAACATTTACCGAGTGCTATTTCAAAAGCTGGAAATGTGAGTGGCTGAAGGGGAAAATAACACTAGGGAAGATTTAGTTAAATCTTTGCACAGAGCAAGAAGGATAACGTTGGCACCAGTAAGAAGAATATTTGTGTACTATATATTACCTTTTGATGTTGTAAGAAGAATAGTTATATGTAATTTGTGGATACTAACTTGATGTGCACAATATCTATTATCTTTTTATGTTGTAAGAAGAATATTTATGTGTTGGTTATATGGATATTGACTTGGTGTGTTTAGATACATCGGTGCATTTTTGTTTGTGATTTTCTTAGTGAATTAATAATATTAACTTAATTTTATGATTTGCTTGGTGATAATATTGGTTTTTCACTATTTCGGAAATCAAATTTGTGTCGTTAAACAATATTGATATTACATCAGTTTTCCACCGCTGCAAAACCGGTGTCATTAACTAATATTACATCGGTCATATACTGCTGCCAAAACTGGTGTTATTAGCATATAATATTACATCGGTTTTACACCCGATGTCGTTAAATGATACTACACCGGTTTTAACCGGATGTCTAAAATGACAGACCTTTTACATCGCCTTCATAGACATCGGCCGAAAATCTAATAGACATCGGTGGAAAACCGATGTCTATGAGGGTTTTTGTTGTAGTGTAGTCTTATAGAATTGATGATATATAATCTCATCATTTCATTGAGTAGGGAATATTTCAATAGGTATATAATTACACATAGAGAGATATCCATTAATTATGATACAATCATAATTTCTCTCCTACTATACATTGTATTATGGACTTCATTTATTAAGTTCATATATAAAATGCATACTCAAATAAGGAATTTTATTTATCCAATAAATACCTTAGGATACCTCTCAAATATAACAAAACTATCTAGAAGATCGATAGTGTACTTTTTGTAAATAGGTGTTGGAGATATAGACACAACTATTGTTTTGATGTCCACCTATCGTGGATTTATAAAGGAGGATCATAGATTGGCTACACATGAGACAGAAGATATCTACCTATTGACGGATGCTTTGAGTTTATGGATGGTACTATAGAGGTCAACGATTATTGATAAAGATGAGGCATCTTACTTTGTCTTCTTTGATCCACTTTGTATGGAGGAAATGCAATAATAGTTTTTTTTATGATGGTAAGTTGAATTGTGAGAGGATTTATAGGAGTAAATTCATGTATAGAAGACATAAGAAATGTATTCCGATCTAATACTTTATTAGACATACTTTATTAGACATGAATAGCTTCTAATACCTAATTATTACATTTTGGACTTATAATATATACATTTTTTACTTATAAACAATAATAATAATAATAATAATAATAATAATTTAGGTGTACACCTAACTTAGCATTAGATTAAAATGGAACTGATCAAATTAAAATAATCAAAAGTAAATTAATTAAATTTTTAGACAAATCCAACGGATGAAAGTTTATCGTTAAAATTGAATAAATCGGTATAAAATTAATTAATTTTGTAACTAATTGAATTATTTGTAAATATGAATATTCAACTGCACCAATTCATTTTTGAACTTGATCCTGTCTGAGATATGTGAGAATGGACATTGATTCCGATGAATGATGATGACCTCTGATGAAAACGAACTCCGATGATCTGAAGAAACTCCTCCACGCTTCTACGCAAAATGGGACGAGTCAACAAAACGTTAGCAACCTAAGACCGGGGTGGGGATCCCTGGCTAGGTTCTTCGATGCTCAAGTCAGCTCCTTTCAAAGATAGAAGAAGAAGAAGAAGAAAAAGAAGAAGAAGAACAATAATTGAAGTGAAAACAGAGTTCATATGTTAGAACTTGCGTACATTGCCAACGGAGAATGCTCCCCTTTTTATATCACCTCACGTAACCTCCGTAGTCATGAGATGATCCCCGGTTCGTTAGAGTTTGTTTAGGAGATGAAGTCATCTTCGATATTTCATGCAATAATCCTTTAAGAAATCTTTTCTGTACCCCAGATGTACCCGCTTTGTCGTTTATGATTCATATTAATAATGGGGACACGCCATCATAATTGAAAAAGCTTCCAGAAGATATTTCTCGCCAAATATTCTATTAAGCATGTTTCAGCCGATCTTTTAAGTCGGTCGCATATACTGTTAGGAATGTCTTTCACTGAATATATTTCGGCCGGTCGTTTAAGCCGATCATATATACTGTTCAGATCACCTCCTGCTAAATATGTTTCGATCGGTCATTCAACCCGGTCATATATACTGTTCAGATCACCTCCTGCTGAATATGCTTCGACCAGTCGTTCAAGCCGGTCATATATACTATTCAGATTACTTTCTGTTGAATATGCTTCGATCGGTCGTTCAAGCCGGTCATATATACTGTTCAGATTACTTTATACTGAATATGCTTCGACCGGTCGTTTAAGCTGGTCGTATATACTGTTCACATTACTTTCTATTGAATATGCTTTGATCGATTGTTCAAGATGACCATATATGCTGTTAAGAATATCCTATGTTGATTCTTTCTTTATACTTCGGGCGGGCTTTGCCCGACCGAGTATATATAAGCGTCAGAGCTCTCGCTTGGCCTGCTATGGCCGGTAAGATGATGAGAATATTATATAGGGCTAAATGTCTTTATGCTCGGGCGGGCTTTACCCGACCGAGCATACATGAGCACGTGGATACTCGCTCGCCGTGCAGTCGGCCAATAAGATACTGAAAATATTATATAAGGCTAAATATCTTTATGCTCGGGCGGGCTCTTGCCCGGTCGACCATATACGAGCACGTGGGTGCTCGCTCGGCCTGCGGTCGGTCGGTAATATACTGAGAATATTCTATAAGGCTAAATGTCTTTATACTCGGGCGGGTGTTGCCCAGCTGAGCTTATATGAACGTGGGGACGCTCACTCAGCTTGCAGTTGGCCGGTAAGATACTGAGAATATTATATAAAGCTAAATGCTTTTATGCTTGAGCGGGCTTTACCCGGATGAGCATATACGAGCACGTAGGTGTTCGCTCGGCCTGCGGTCAGCCGGTAATATACTAAGAATATTATATAAGGCTAAATGCCTTTCTGCTCGGGTGGGCTTTGCCCGACCGAGCATATATGAGCATGTGGGTGCTCGCTTAGTCTGCGATCGATCGGTAATGTATTGAGAATATTATATAAGGCTAAATGTCGTTATGCTCGGGCGGGCTTTTACCCGATCGAGCATATATGAGCATGTGGGTGCTCACTCGGCCTGCGATCAGCCGGTAAGATGATGAGAATATTATAAGGCTAAATGACTTTATGCTCGGGTGGGGTTTGTCCGACCGAACATATATGAACGCTGGGGCACTCACTTGGCTTGTAGTCGGTTGGTAAGAGGATGAAAATATTATATAAGGCTAAATGCCTTTATGCTGGACGGGTTTTACCCGGACGAGCATATACAAGCACGTGGGTGCTCGCTCAGCCTGCGATCAGCCGATAATATACTGAGAATATTATATAAGGCTAAATGCCTTTATGCTCGGGTGGACTTTGCCCGACCGAGCTTATATGAGCATGGGGACGCTCACTCGGCTTGCGATTGACCGGTAAGATACTAAGAATATTGTATAAAGCTAAATGCCTCCATGCTCGGTCGGGTTTTACCCGACCGAGCATATATGAGTGCGGAGGTGCTTGCTTGACCTTTACTCGACCGATGATATATCTTTCCTTTCCTATCTTTGTAGACTTGAACCCTTCCTTCACTCGCTCGACTGATCTATCATAATCTGTATCAAAATTTATTGGGCTTGATTTGTAGAAGCCAATCGTTGATTGTTAAATTTATTGTCTGAAATTTTAGAGATTGTTTTAATCATAAATATAGGCCAATAATCGACTAATCCTAATGTTTCAATCAGTTGATACATTAAATCAGTTTAATCAATTCTGAATTTAATCGAATCGAATAAATGGGCATAGTCGAGTTTATTTCAATTTAATTGAGATTCTGGTCATCTTAGTTTGTTTAAGTTGTTTTTTGATATTTTGAACCGATTAAGTTTGAAGATGATTTATCCATGCAAATTTTTGCCACCACACCCTAGACGATCATTCCTTGATTCGCCCATCAATTAAACACAGGGCACCCTCCATGCACAATCTAAACACAGGGCTATTTTTGTCTACTGGGGGATCGAGTTGGTGGTGGTGGCGTATATTCTCATAAGTAGTTCCTCATTTTGATACATAGGGAACTTCGAAATATTAATAAAGAGTTTACGAATGTTTTTGAGTACGGGGAGCAACGGCGAGCGAATCCACCAAAATTCTGTCGAGGTTCACATGCAATCTTGTGAGCGAGAGAAATCGCCGGCGAAAATTTTTGATTAATTGATGATTTCTGCCTTCAAATTCTTTGCTCTAGGCTTCTGAGGTTTGCATTTGCGACCATTAATGGCGCAGGTCCGAGCTCGCGCCCCTGGAAAGATCATCCTCTCCGGCGAGCACGCCGTGGTCCACGGCTCAACCGCCATAGCCGCCGCCATCGATCTACACACTCACGTCTCCTTCCGCCTCGATCCGTCACTGCCCCCTGGTTCGTCATCATCCCTGCCTCTTGCTCCGGATGCTTTCCTCTTGTTTCACATAATTATCAAAATTTTAGGTCTGCAGTTTGCTCGTCTTCGTTCTTAAAGTTGCAAGCGTGAATTGGTTATTGCAGGAGATGAGGAATCGGCCGTGGATTTGGAGCTGAAAGATATGGCCTTGAAGTTTTCTTGGCCATCATCGAAATTGAGGGAGGTTCTGGACGACGCTGTGGCCGATCCCTCGAACCCGGCTTCCTGCTCGTTGGAACGAATCAAATCGATTTCTGCCCTCGTGGAGGAGCCCATCATACCGGAAGCTATGATCTGGCTCTCTTCCGGAGTTTCTGCCTTTCTTCATCTCTACACCTCGATCCATGGGTATGATTCTCTATTTCATTCGGCATTGCTTTCCTGTTCTAATTTCTTTTCTATCTTTTCTCAGTTACAAGAGAGGAAAAGTGGTAGTAACTTCAGATCTTCCTCTTGGATCCGGACTGGGCTCATCTTCATCATTTTGTGTCTCACTCGCTGGTGCTCTGCTTTCATTGACTGATGCTGTAAGCTTTGACAAATCCCAAACCGGATGGTTTAAGTTGACCAAGGCTGAGCTTGAACTGGTCAATAAATGGGCGTTTGAAGGAGAGAAAATTATACACGGGAAGCCATCAGGCATCGATAATACAATAAGCACATTTGGTATGTTATCTTCTATTTTGTTTTGGGATTTTTGTTGTGTTTTTTAATCATCTTTGTGGGTTTTCTATGCTATTTGTTATCAAAATGTGTTTTTTAACCATCTTTGTGGGTTTTCTATGCTATTTGTTATCAAAATGTGTTTTTTAATCATCTTTGTGGGTTTTCTATGCTATTTGTTATCAAAATGTGTTTTTAATCATCTTTGTGGGGTTTCTATGCTATTTGTTATCAAAACATGTAATCAGAGTGCAGAGAAGCGGAAATGCTGATACAATTTCTGCTGAATATATGCTAAAAATGTAAACATGCAGTATAGACATGTACCATCACTTACAACTAAAGTTACCACTATTATGACAGTTTCTCATCAATTTAGCACTATTTCATTTAGCAAAACATGAATTTAACAATGGTAAAAAAAAACTATTGAGTTTGTCTAAATTTCAGTAACAGTTCATTGCATTTCTGCTAAACACATCAGATGCGAGCTATTTTTCTCTCCGTGTGTTTCATATCACTGGCACACATTTGAGTTGTATGATAAGGGATGATTTTTTTTTTTACGTGTTAGTAATTTGGCAACTTATCATGGCGTCTACTATGATACTATTTCCTAATCTTTTAATCATAGCTTAGTTTTAATTTCATGCTGAACACAGGAAGCATGATTCAATTTAAATCAGGTGAACTGATTCAAATTAAATCAAGTGCACCTCTAAGAATGCTCATTACTAATACAAAGGTTGGAAGGAATACGAAAGTACTGGTTGCTGGTGTATCTGGAAGATCCTCACGGCATCTGGTTGCTATGTCTTCTGTGTTTACTGCTGTTGATTGTATTAGTAAGGAGTTGTTGACCATCTTAGAATCACCAGCTGCTGATGACATATCTGTTACTGCAAGAGAAGAGAAGATAGAGGAACTATTGGAAATGAACCAAGGTTTACTCCAGTGCATGGGGGTAAGCCATAGTTCTATTGAAACTGTACTGCAGACTACACTGAAGTACAAATTGACCTCCAAGCTGACGGGTGCTGGTGGTGGAGGGTGTGTTTTAACACTGCTACCAACATGTATCCTTCTTATATTACCAATCATTAGTTTTTCTTCTTTATTTGTGATTGGCAACCTTATTTCTTGTTTACTTTTCATTGTCAAATTCACTTGAAAGTTGAGGCATTACATATAATAATATTTAATCTTCACTCTGACTAAATCTTGCACTTAGTATATTTCTGCTAGCAATAGTGACATCTTTTGGACAGTGAGAGTCCTAACTCTTGAGGTCGCTCAGGTTATAAAAAAGATGGGCAAGTATGACAGTTCTATCTACATAACTGATGTAGCACAAGAGAAGATTGAGTGTTCGGCAATTTGGGGAGTAGAAATCTGGAATAAAGTGGTAAGGAATACAAAAACTTAGGTATCACACCTAAGGGTTCCTAGGCATTACATCATAAGGGGATTGTATCACACAACCAAAGAGAACTTCCAAAATATTGATATCTATTTTCTATCCCAGCATTACAGCAGTACACACATTTATACTAGGATTCACAAAGGACTCAAGCAACATAAATGCTAATAGATGGACTCATTGAAAACACAAAAGTCTCTTAAATAGGAAACTTAAAGGACTCTTAAATATGCTACAAGTTTCCAAGCATGGGAAATTAAAGCATATTGGAATTGTTGGTCATTTAATACTAACTTTTGACTTCAACCCTTGGGAATTGATGAATTAATTTCCAAAGTAGATTTATCATCTTTCAAGACATGTCAAATTAATAGTGGAGTTTTAGAACCTTTATTTATGCCTATAGACTTTTAATGATGTTTGCCACTTGTTTCCATCAACTCTCCCCAGTGAGAAAAACTCATCCCTAGCAAATTAAAAGCGTAAAATCTTTCATAAAAATCTCTATCCAGCTGTTGGAATTCATCATAAGTAATATTTTTGATAATCGCTTTCCTTTTCAGACACAATCTCATGATCAATTACATGTTCAATGTCATCTTTCATTGTTTGAATTGATGGCAAACGAGCATTATGTGCATTATTTGCCATAACATCTTTATGTCCAGAATATAAAGTGATATTCTCAATGTTGAAGACATTGCTAATACCCATATCTACTGGCAGCTCAAGGACATAAGCATTAGAGCTGATTTTCTTTAAAACTTTATAGGGTCCACCATTCCTCAAATGAAGTTTCTTATAAACCCCTCTTCGATATCGTTCTGGCCTTATACCAACCATAAACATATCGCCTTCCTTGAATTCAGTAAATTTTCTTTTCAAATCAACATGTGTTTTATATCTTTCATTGCTTAGAGCAACTTTTTGCTTGACATCATCATGTACATCTTTTATGTGTTTCCTAAAAGCATCAGCTTCAGCACTTGGTCTTGCCTCCAATGGTAAAGGAACCAAATCAATTGGCTTTTGAGGAAGCATACCTATAAGAATTTTGAATGGGCTGCATCTAGTAGATCTATTTACGGAACTATTATATGCAAACTTAGCCATAGGAAGAATTTAATCCCATGTGGTAACATGATCTCCAACCAGGCAACAAAGTAAATCACCCAAACTTCTATTGATTACCTCTATTTGACCATATGTTTGAGGGTGAAAAGAAGAAGAAAACTTCAATCCTTTATTCATAAGATTCACCAGAAGTAGCTTGTGAATTTCACATTTCGGTCTGTTATGCTTCCTTGAAGAAAAGTTTAGCAATGTGAATAACATCTGATGTTTTTGAACATGGAATGGAGCCATTTTTTAAAACCGATCCACCACTACAAATATAGAGTTATGTCCTCTAATGGTTTTAGGCAAACCAAGCACAAAATCCATGCTTAGATCTTGCCATGGTCTGTGTGGCATAGGTAGAGGCATATATAAACCGGTATTTTTCTTTCTTCCTTTAGATAATTGGCATGTGCGATATTGAGAGGCAATCTTGGCCACATCCTTCTTAAGGCTAGGCCAATAGAAACAGTGTTCAACCATTGCAATGGTTTTATCCCTTCCAAAATGACTTGTTGCCCCTCCTGCATGTAACTCCCATATCACTTGTTCATGAAGAGAAGTATTAGGCAAACAAAGTCGAGTTCCTTTAAAGTGATAATCACCATGGAGAGAAAAATCTGAGAAATTTCCATGTCGTCCTGCAATTAAACCAGCAAATATATTGCTGAAATCTTTGCACAATGGATAGTCTTTCTTAAGTAGTTCAAATCCCACCACTTGTATTGTCATAGAAGAAAGGATATATACCACTCTACTAAGTGCATCAGCTGCGTTGTTCTCAACTCCAGATTTGTGTTTGATTACAAAGGTATATTCTTGTAAGAAAGAGACCTACTGTCCATATTGATGACTTGGTTTTTGCTGAGAATTGATATATTGAAGAGCTTGGTGATCAGAATATAGAACAAACTGTTGTGAAAGGAGGTAGTGTTGCCAATAACACAAAGCTTGAACTATGACATAAAATTCCTTATCATAAGTGGAATATTGTTGTTTCACCTCATTCAACTTCTCACTAATATATGCAATATGATGCCCTTCTTGACTTAATAGGCCTCCGATTTTGACATTATATGCATCACATGCCACTTCAAATACCTTTGAAAAATCTATTAATTCGAATAGGTGCTTCAACCAATCTTTGTCTTATTTCTTGAAAAGCTTGTGAAGCTTTGTTTGCCCAAACAAGTGAGTCTTTCTTCATGCAATCAGTTATAGGGTCATAATAGTGCTGAAATTTTTTATTAAACGCCTATAAAATGTTGCTAGATCATGAAAACTTCTGATTTCTTGTAGTGTCCTAGGCAACGACCACTCGTGGATGGCTTTTACCTTATCAGGATCTACCTCTAATCCTCTAGAGGAAACCACGAAGTCCAAGAATACAACAGAGGAAGTCATAAAGGAACATTTCTTTAAATTTATATATAGCTTCCCTCTACAAAGAATCCTCATGACTTATTGCAAATGGATAAAATGATATTCTTTATGTTTGTAGAAAATTAAGATATCATCAAAATAAACAACAAGAAATTTTCCGATAAATGGTTGTAGTACCTAATTCATAAAGCGCATAAATGTGTTAGGGGCATTCGAAAGGCATGACAAGCCATTCATAAAGGTCATCTTTAGTCTTGAAAGATGTTTTCCATTCATCTCCCGGCCTTAATCAATTTTTGAAAAGATATAAGAACCAACCAATATATCCAGTATATCATCAAGGTGAGGAATTGGGAATCAATATTTGATAGTGATCTTATTGATCGCACGACTGCAATGCACATGTGTCAGCTATCATCTTTTTTTGGTGTTAACAATGCACGGGCATCGCATGGGCTTAAACTTTCCCAAATGAAACCCTTGGACAATAATTTTTCCACTTGCTTCTTTAATTCTACATGACCACTTGAATTCATTCAATAGGCTTGTAGATTGGATAGTTGTGAACCTGGCACAAAATCAATAGCATGTTGAATTTTATGCATGGGTGGAAGTTCACTAGGTAATTATTCTGGAGTCGCATCAGAAAAGTTATTTAATAGTGTAGTGATTTCTGGAGGGAATAAAGAAACTTCGGGAGCAGATACTTCTTTGATTATAAGATCATATATAGTAAAACTTTCTCTACATTTCTGAAAATTTTTCTTTATTAGAATGTGAAGAGATTTTTCCACTATTACTAGGACTCTTTGCCTTCTCTTTCTTGTATTTCTTCATTTCAGCAGTTTGCAATGGTTTCAATAATACTTTCTTGTTGTTGATATGAAAGTGTATGTGTTCTCCTTTCCATAGTGATGTGCATCTCGATCATATAGCCAGGGTCTCTAAAGAAGAATATGAGTTACTTTCATAGGAATAATATTGCACCAAATAGAGTCATTATAATTTTCACAAGAAAGAGAAATAAGGTAGCATTGTGTTACTAGATTAGTTGTGTTATTAATCCATCTGACCTTGTATAGCTAGGGATGTGGCTGCGTAGGAAGCTTGAGGCGCTCTGCCATAGATGCTAAGACAACATTCATATAACTTCCTTCATCAATGATAACCTTAAGTGCTTGATTCCCACAACAAACCAACATTTGAAAAATAGATGTCTATCGCCAATCATCACCTTCAGCTTTTGGAATAGTAAGAATATGCCTAACACTTGCCAAAAGTGCCTTTATCTTCTTCCAAATCATCTTCAATATAAGCTTCATATTCAAAAGAATTTTCTTCTCCTTTGGCTTTTTGATTTTCAACATCATCTTCATACTCTATTCCAATATGTAGATTCTTTTTAGAATAATTATAAGGCATATGACCCACTTGCTGACATTTGAAACATAGGATGCCCTTGTTCTTTAACTCGGTTAGTTTTAAAGGCGATTGATCCTGTCTGAAATCTACAAAAAGGTATGCTGGTTCTGATGAACGGTGGTTCTGAGGAAGATGAACTCTTGGAGATCCAGAAGAGCTCCTCAACAATCCTGCGCACAGCGAGATGAGCTAACAAAGCGTTAGTGACCTAAGACTAGGGTGGAAATCTCTAGCAAAGTCCTTCGACGCTCAAGTCAATTTTCTCTCTTGAAGGTGGAAGAAGAAGAAGAAGAAGTACAGTAATGAAAGTACTCTGAAGTAGAGTTTTAGATGCTAGAGTTGCATACCTTGCCAACGGAGAGAATTCTCCTTTTTATATTGCCTCATATAATCTCTCAAGAAATCTTTTTTATACTCCAGATGTATCTCTTTTGTCATTTATAACTCATATTCCTGATAAAATATGAATAGGAACATGTCCCTGTAACTGAAGAAGCTTCTAGAGAATATTTCCCGTCAAATTCACCAAGCTGTCATAGAGTTGTTTACTACTTGTACTTCATCCTCTGTTAAATATGCCTTGACCGATCATTCAAGCCGGTCTATATATATATATATATTGAGAATACCTTTTGTTAAGCATGTTTCGATCGATAATGTGTTATAAGCTTTATAAAGTTGAATGCCTTTAAACCCGGTCCAGTTTTGTCCGGCCGAGTGCATATAAGCACACTGTGCTCGCTTGGTCTCTATTCGGCCAGTAATATACTAAAAGCTATATAAGGCTAAGTGTCTTTAAGCTCGGTCGGGTTTTGTCCGGCTGAGCGCATATAAGTACACTGGTACTCGCTCGGCCTCTATTCGGCCAGTAATATACTAAAAATTGTATAAGGCTAAGTGTCTTTAATTTCGGTAGGGCATTGTCCGACCAAGCGCATATAAGCACATTGGTGCTCGCTCAGCTAGGGGTGTAAATGAGCCAAGCCGCTCATAAGCTATTCAAAACCCGATTCGATAAAAGCTCGTTTGAGCTCGTTTAATGAGCCTCGTTAAGATAAACAAACCAAGCTCAAGCTTCACAATATTCGGCTCGTTAGCTCGTGAACATGTTAATTAAGCTCATAAATCAACTTTTAAATAAAAAAAAATAGTTTTGATATTGAATTTATAAATTTTACATTCTACTTATGAAATACATAAACAAATATATTAAATTTATTTATTAGAATAAAATTATAAATTTTAACAAGAATATTATAATTTTTTTAAAATATATAATTTAGTTTTTAATGAATATTTAAATTTATAATTTATATTTATTAAGTTCGTTTAGGCTCAATAAAGCTCGAATAAGCTCGTGAGCCATAAATATATTTGTTAAATAAAGCTCGAGCTCGGCTCGATTATAAAGCCAAACTCAAACATCCAAAAGTTCGGCTCAGTTCGGCTCGGTTCGACTCGATTACACCCCTACGCTCAGCCTTCACTCGACCGGTAATACACTAGAAACTATATAAGGCTAAGTGTCTTTAAGCTCAGTCGGGCTTTGTCCGGCCGAGCGCATATAAGCACACTGGTACTCGCTCGGCCTCTATTCGACCAGTAATATACTAAAAGTTGTATAAGGCTAAGTGCCTTTAAGCTCGATCGGACTTTGTCCGGCCGAGCGCATATAAACACATTAGTGCTCGCTAAACCTTCACTCGACCGATAATACACTAGAAACTGTATAAGGCTAAGTGCCTTTAAGCTCGGTCGAGCTTTGTCCGACTGAGCGTATATAAGCACATTGGTGCTTGCTCGACCAGTAATACGCTAGAAACTATATAAAGCTAAGGGTTTCTAAGCCAGTCGGGCTTTGTCCTGCCGAACGCATATAAGCACATTGGTGCTCGCTCGACCTTCACTCGACCGGTAATACACTGGAAACTATATAAGGCTAAGTGCCTTTAAGCCCGGTCGAGCTTCGTCCGACCGAGCGCATATAAGCACATTGGTGCTCGCTCGACTTTCACTCGACTGGTAATATGCTAGAAACTATATAAGGCTAATGCCTTTATGTTGGTTGGTCCTAGGAAGATCGTACCGGTTCCACTGTACAAAAAATTTGTACAAGTGTCGAACCTTTCCTAAACAACCTATTGTGTTCTTTAGAAATTAAATTAGGAATCGCAAACGGAACTTAACATTATTGATTCCAAATTTAACTTATCTGTTCTTAATGGTTTAGACTTGGATCGCAAGCAGAACTTAACACTATTGATCCAAATCAACCCATGTTATAAATTCAATTAAATATTAATTTCTAAAATTGGCTTCCAGGACTGCATGTCGAGGCACATGGCCTTCTTGGGTATGGGAGCATCCACCACCGCCTAGACAAAGCCTTTTAAGGAAAGCTAATATTTAATTTCCTTATATAACTCTAGGTTTAACCAAAAAGAACAATCGAATCACAAATTCGAAAAACAAAGAAAAATACAAATTCGAAACAAATCCGAAAACTCTAGAATCATATGTCTCTTGTGTTTGGTATTTCCAAAAAAACTATATCAAGAAAACTAGTATGATGCGGAAAACAATTACTAGTTATACCTTTCTTTGTAAGCAAATAACCTCTTGATCTTCTACCGTATTCCTCTTCTAATCTCGAACGTTGTGTGGGCAACGATTTTCCGAGACGAGAACCACCAAGCTCCTTCTCTAAGCTAGATTCGGCCACCATCAATTCTCCAAGAGAAGTAGAGGTCCGGCCACCACCACCAAGCTCCAAGGGATGCTAGAAACAAAGCCTCCTTTTCCTCTTTCTTCTCCAAGCAAGATCCGACCATCTTCCAAGCTTCAAAGGTTGAAGAGATTCGGCCACCAAGGAGAAGAAAGAAATAGGAGAGGGAAGAACTTGAAGGGTCGGCCACACCAAGGAAGAGAGGAAGAAAAAGAATAGAGTTCTCTAGTCATGAAGGCACCTCCACCCCCTCTTTTATAATTCTTGGTCTTGGCAAATAAAGAAATTTAAATAAAAACTTCCTTAATTCTTTTGCCATGCAAAGGAAAATTTATTTTAATTAAAAACAATTTTCTTCTCATTATAAACATGGTCGGTCATCTTCTAATCTCAAACAAGGAGAGTTTTAATCAACACAAGAATTAAAATTTCCTAATTTGTTTCCGGAAATTTATAAAAAATTTCTCCAATAATTTTTCCCTTCATGGTGGATTGTAAAAGGAAATTTTATAAATTAAAATCTTTCTTTTAAACATGTGAATGATTTTCAAAAAAGAAAGTTATCTCTAAAAATTAAAATCTCCTTTCAATATACAAATAATGAAAGATATCAAATCTTTTCTTAATCTTTTATAGAAACTTATAAAATAGAATATTTAATTTTTAAACTCTCTTTTAAATCATGAACATGGTTAAAAAAGGAAAGTTTTCTCAAAATTAAAATCTACCTTTCAATTTACAAATAAGGAAAGATTTCAAATCTTTTTTTAATCTTTTGTAGAAAGTTATAAAAGGAAAGATTTAAATTTTAAATTCTTTTTTAAAACCATGGAATCCACATAAGAAAATTTTATAAATAAAAACTCTTTTAATGTGATGTGGCCGGCCACACCAAGCTTGGTTCAAACTAGGGTCAGCCACACCAACTCAACTCATCCTATTTACTTGGCCGACCCAAGCTTGGGTTCCAAGCTTGCTTGGTCGACCCCATTAGGATGGGTATAAAGGTGGGTAAGAAGTGGGTATGTGGTGGGTATAAATCTCTATATACAAGAGGCTATGATAGGGACCGAGAGGAGGAATTGGTTTTGGTCTCCCGATGAAATTAAGCTTCCCGTGTTCGCCCCGAACACACAACTTAACTTCATCAATAATAATTCATATCACTAAAGAATTATTATTGAACTACCGCACCAATCCCAAATTACATTTTGAGATCCTTCTTATTATGAGTGTGTTAGTCTCCCTATGTTTAAGATAATGAATGTCCATTAATTTAATTGAGTTACTAACAATTCACTATAATTAATGTCTTAGTCCAAGAGTAGTTAGTACCACTTAACGTTATTGTCATGTCAAACTAAGTCCACCTGCAGAGTTTAACATGACAATCCTTATAAGCTCCTCTTGGGGACATTCTCAACTTAGATTACTAGGACACAGTTTCCTTCTATAATCAACAACACACACTATAAGTAATATCATTTCCCAACTTATCGGGTCTATTGATTTATCGAGCTAAATCTCACCCTTTGATAAGTCAAAGAAATGAGTACTAAATATATGTACTTGTTATTATATTAGGATTAAGAGCACACACTTCCATAATAACTAAGGTGTTGTTCTTTGATCATGTTAGTACAAAAAGAACTTACCTTAAATGGTCCTGCTCAGTATACTAAAAGTGTACCAGTGTAATTTATCAGTCAAGATAAACTAACACCTAATTACACTACGACTATTCCAATGGTTTGTTCCTTTTCATCTTAGTCGTGAGCTACTGTTTATAATTTATAAAAACCGATAACATGATCTTCTATGTGTGACACCACACATCATGTTATCTACAATATAAATTAATTGAACAACTACACTTAGCTTGTAGATATTTGACCAATGTGATTCTTTTATTTCTAAATAAATGTTTACAAATGCTAGGCTTTTAGTATACATTCCAACAATCTCTCACTTATACTAAAAAACTATGTTGTTATTTATCCTTCCATACATCTGATTCACAACCCTTCAATATACCCATCAAAAGCTCTTGCCTTAAGGACCTTAGTGAAAAGATCCAGGTTATCATCTGATGCAATCTAGGCGACAACAACTTTTTCCTCGTTATACGATATCTCGTATTGGGTGGTACTTGCGCTCTATTTTGTTTACTTGTCTTATGGACTTATGGTTTCTTCGAGTCTGCTACTGCACCATTATTATTACAATAAATAATTTTTGGACAAACCAGAAATCATGTCTAAGTCCATCGTGAAGTTTCTGAGCCATATAACTTCTATGGTTGCCTCAGAGGTTGCCACAAACTCAGCTCCTATGGTGGAGTCCGAAAAACACTTATACTTACCACTCCTCCATTGTTATGGCTTCACTTCCTAAAGTAAACACAAAACCTCAAGGTCGACTTACTATTATCCCTACCTGATTGGAAGTCAAAATCCTAGTAACCCATAGGGATCAAATCATCCGCCTAGTAAACTAGCATATAATCTCTAATCCCTCTAAGGTACTTCAATATATGCTTTACAGCAATCTAGTGTCCCGGTACTGGGTTACTTTGATATCTGCTAACTATTCCATGGGCAAAACAGATATTCGGTTTCGTGCACAACATAGCATGCATTAGGCTTCCGACTGCCGAAGCATAAGGAACTGCCTTCATATCCTTTTATCTCCTTTGATGTCTTCGGAGACATCTCTTTAGATAAAGCTACTCCATGTCTAAAAGGTAGAAAATCTTTCTTGGAGTCTTGCATGTTAAAAGCGAGCTATAATCATATCGATGTATGAAGCTTAGGATAATCACAACATTCTTTTCTTGTGATCTCATGATCCCAAGAATATGTGCACATTCTCCCAAGTCCTTCATATCGAATTACTTGGACAACCATACTCTTACTTCCGACAACACTTTGATATTGTTTCCAACTACCAAAAATGTTATCTATGTATAGTACAAGAAATATCATCACGTTTCCTATCACACTTATGTATACACAAGACTTATCCGGTCACTGAATAAATCCATAGATCAGGATTACTTCATTAGACCAGATGTCCAAGACCTTGAAGCTTTGCTTCAGTCCATAGACCGATTGCGCTTACACACTAGATGCTCCTTGCCCTTTTCAATGAACCCTTCTGGTTGCTTTATATGGATATTTTCCTCAAGACTTCCATTAAGGAAAGCTGTCTTGATATCCACTTACCAAATCTCATAGTCCATATAGATAAAAGAATCCGGATAGACTTAAGCACGACTACCGACGAAAAAGTTTCCTTTTTCAACAAGCCTTGCTTTAAAAATTTTCACCTTCCTGTCTACCCCTCTTTTCCTATTGTAGATCTATTTACACTCAATGGCTTTTACACCATTTGGTGGTTTCTACAAGCTCCCAGACTTTATTAGAATACATATATTCTAATTCTGTATTCATTGCTCTTTACAAAGATGCTGCATCTTTATCTTAGAGCGCTTCGTCATATGTCCGGGAATTAGATTCATGTTCACCAGGGATCAAGTCCAAAGACTCTCCCAAAACATGAACATTTTAGGTTGCCTAACAACTCTCCCACTACGACGAGGCACCTTCTGCAATTGTGTATCATCTGTGATACGTGTTGTAGTTTCTTGTGATATTTCATCTTGTACAGTTGGTACTAGATTAGACATGTCATTTATTATTTCCTTAAGAACAAATTTACTTATAGACTTATGGTTGATTACATAGTTCTCTTCTAAAAATCGTGCATTGGTGCTAACAATGACCTTCTGATTTTTAGGACTATAAATCTCCTTTCGTTTCTTTAGGATAACCTACAAACAAGTGAATTCCTGTCCAACTTATCAGTGTATCTTATGTGCTAGACCACCCAAATCCGAATATGTTTCAGACTATGCTTACGCCCATTCTGCAATTCTATGAGAGTAGAGAGTTCTGACTTAGAAGGTACTATGTTCACTTCCGTTTCTAGTATATATCCTCAAAACGAATTTTGGTAATTCTGAATAACTCATCATTGATCTAACTATTTCCATAAGAGTCCTATACCTTCTCACTACACCATTCTTTTGGGGTGTACCAGGTGCAGTTAGTTGGGATTGAATCCCGTCTTTTGATAAGTGACTCCTAAACTCTTCCAAAAGGTTCTTGCCACTACAATCTCAGCGTAGTGTCTTGATACTTTTACCTTGACGTTACTCCACATCAGCCTAATACTCTTTGAACTTATCAAAGCACTTAGACTTGCAGCGCATCAAGTAAATGTACCCGTATTTTGAATAGTTGTCTATAAAATTGATGAAATATTCAAAACTACCTCTTTCTTGAATAGTTATAGATCCACACAAAACAGAATGAACCAATTCTAACACATCTTTGGCTCTATAACCCTTAGACTTAAAAACTTCTTGGTTATTCTTTCTTCCAAGTAAGATTCGCAGGTTGGAAAGGTTTACACTACCAATGAACTCAAAAGTTCATCGGCTATTATCCTTTGAATCCTACTCAAGTTAATATAACCTAGCCTTAGATGCCAAAGATATGATTGGTTCATCTCCGAAGGTTAATTTGTCTTATTAAAGTTAGAAGATATGTTATTAATTTCCATTTGTTGCATTGTGGGAGTTATTGGATTTCTAAATTACCAATTAATGTACTAGAACAGATAAATTTCCTCTTTTTCTTGATAATAACTTTGTTATTAAAAGAGGCAGAATATCAAGTTCTTTAAATAGTTTAGAAACTGAAAACTAGTTCTTTCTAAACTTGGTACGTAAAGACAATTTCTCAAAAAATCCATGTTTTATTCCTATCGAAAGATAAACATCTCCCACTGCAACAGCTGCTACTTTAGCAGTAATGCCCATGTAGACAATGATTTTTCTTTCATATAGTTGTCGGGTTTCTTGGAACCCCTGCAATAAATTGCAGACATGATCAGTGGTTCCCGTAACTACACACCAGGTATCGGTAGATAACTCCACTAATCATGTTTCAACCAGTAATGAATAAAATATACCTATATTGTTCTTGGTTCTGAAAAGACAGTCCATCTTAGAGTCCAAGTATTATTTCTAATCATAACTGGGACTACTAAGTCTATTCAGCTAGGGGATTGACTAACATTTGAAATCCTAAGAATCACAAAAATATTTGGTCAAGACTAACACCTTAAAATCCTCATAAATTTTGTATGCCACAATAGTGTGGACGTATACAAAATCAAAGAGGAGATTTTATCTATTAATTTTATTATCTCGTCAATCTTACTTTATGACGAATAAAATTAATAATTGGTCTGTCTTTGAACAAATATTTGGTCAAAATTTCGAATTTAAAATAATATTGATTCTTCAAACAATATTATTTAAATTCACCAGCACTTCAAACACCGTGAATTTTGTATGTCATGTTAGTGTGGACGTATACAAATTCAATATTTGTAAGAGGAGGGTTTAACCCATTAATTATCTTGTCAACCTTAAATTATCTCAAACACTATGAATTTTGTAAGTCACGTTAGTGTGGACGTTTACAAATTCAATTGTTTGTAAGAGGAGGTATTACCCATTTTATTTTGTCAACATAACTTTATGACAAATAAAATTACCTCAAACACCGTGAATTTTATATGCCATGTTAGTGTGGATGTTTACAAATTCAAACATTTGTAAGAGGGGGGTTTTACCTAACTTTATGACAAATTAATAGTTGGTATTCTTTTGGTCACGTAAAACAATAGCAGTGACTCCGTTGGGAAGGATACTATTGAATACGTCTAAGTGTATACCATTACTTGATACTTAGTCCATTAAATAGGATTATTCCACTTCAGTTGGAGAAG
Organism: Zingiber officinale; assembly: GCF_018446385.1. Taxonomy (NCBI): domain Eukaryota; kingdom Viridiplantae; phylum Streptophyta; class Magnoliopsida; order Zingiberales; family Zingiberaceae; genus Zingiber; species Zingiber officinale. Next base: position 47,319,760 of record NC_056006.1, read on the forward strand.
ATCACACGCTCCTAAATAATTTCCTATAACCATCCATAAAGGAAGTTTGATCTAGTGATACGCAACAAACCCATCCGTTGTGAAGGGAGGCACTCAGAGCCAACACGCAAGCTTGTTGCATCACTTACAAACCAGTAATGGAGACCGTGGAATTTATTTAAAAATCCCTCTCCCACTTAGTTTTTTAAAGTGAGGAATTTTAACCTATGCTAGCATACATCACATGCATATCACATTAAATAAAAACAATAAATATGAAAATTAATTTTCCAACTATTATGGCTTCTTCTATCACTGTTCTTCGTGTGTTCCAACCCTAGCTGCTGTCATCTTTAGCCACCGTTATCGGGTCCAGGTCATCGGGTTCATCGAGCTTCCTTTTCTGTTGCACCTCTGGTCCTCTAATAGTACCATGCTTCGCAATGATACGATCCGCGACAAAAATAAAATTTTACATATATCGATCCTATATTCCACAAAGGAATGTACATGTAATCTAGATCGAAACAAAAAATGTAAAATCCTAATAACTAATACAGTTCCTGCTGTATTTAATTTTACAATCATGCACACACAATAAAATGTCTTTGACATGTCTAAAGGTCCAATCACACAATATCTATATGTCATAATAGTTGGAGCCTGCAACCACAAAGTTAGCACATCCTACTATTATCCTGCCTAAATTATGTATGACATGTGCATAATCTATTTGAAAATCAAACACACAGAGACAAACCCTAGCTCTGATACCAATTGTTGGTTGATCCTAAGAAGATCGTACCGATTCCACTGTACAAAAAATTTGTACAAGTGTCGAACCTTTCCTAAACAACTTATTGTGTTCTTTAGAAATTAAATTAGGAATCACAAACGGAACTTAACATTATTGATTCCAAATGTAACTTATCTGTTCTTAATGGTTTAGACTTTAATCGCAAGCGGAATTTAACACTATTGATCCAAATCAACCCATGTTATAAATTCAATTAAATATTAATTTCCAAAATTGACTTCCAGAACTGCTTGGCGAGGCACATGACCTTCTTGGGTATGGGAGCATCCACCACCGCCTAGACAAAGCATTTTAAGGAAAGCTAATATTTAATTTTCTTATATAACTCTAGGTTTAACCAAAAAGAACAATCGAATCACAAATTTGAAAAACAAAGAAAAACACAAATTCGAAACAAATCCGAAAAACTCTAGAATCATATGCCTCTTGTGTTTGGTATTTCCAAAAATAACTAACTATACAAAGAAAACTAGTATGATGCGGAAAATAATTACTAGTTATACATTTCTTTGTAAACAAATAACCTCTTGATCTTCTATCGTATTTCTCTTCTAATCTCGGACGTTGTGTGGGCAACGATCTTCCGAGACGAGAACCACCAAGCTCCTTCTTCTCTAAGCTAGATTCGACCACCATCAATTCTCCTCTATCAATTCTCCAAGAGAAGTAGAGGTCCGGCTACCACCACCAAGCTCCAAGGGATGCTAGAAACAAAGCCTCCTTTTCCTTCTTCTTCTCCAAGCAAGATTCGGCCACCTTCCAAGCTTCAAAGGTTGAAGAGATTCGGCCACCAAGGAGAAGAAAGAAAAAGGAGAGAGAAGAACTTGAAGGGTCGGTCACACCAAGGAAGAGAGGAAGAAAAAGAATAGAGTTCTCTAGCTATGAAAGCACCTTTACCCCCTCTTTTATAATCCTTGGTCTTGGCAAATAAAGAAATTTAAATAAAAACTTCCTTAATTCTTTTGCCATGAAAAGGAAAATTTATTTTAATTAAAAAATAATTTTTTTCTCATTATAAACATGGTTGGTCATCTTTTAATCCCAAACAAGGAGAGTTTTAATCAACACAAGAATTAAAACTTCCTAATTTGTTTCCAAAAATTTATAAAAAATTTCTCCAATAATTTTTTCCTTCATGGTGGATTGTAAAAGGAAATTTTATAAATTAAAATCTTTCTTTTAAACATGTGGATGATTTCCAAAAAAGAAAGTTATCTCTAAAAATTAAAATCTCCTTTCAATTTACAAATAAGAAAAGATATCAAATTTTTTCTTAATCTTTTGTAGAAATTTATAAAAGAGAATATTTAATTTTTAAACTCTATTTTAAATCATGAACATGGTTAAAAAAAGAAAGTTTTCTCAAAATTAAAATCTATCTTTCAATCTACAAATAAGGAAAGATTTCAAATCTTTTCTTAATTTTTTGTAGAAAGCTATAAAAGGAAAGATTTAAATTTTAAACTTTTTTTAAAACTATGGAATCCACATAAGAAAAATTTATAAATAGAAACTCTTTTAATGTGATGTGGCCGGCCACACCAAGCTTGGTTCAAGCTAGGGCCGGCTACACCAACTCAACTCATCCTATTTACTTGGTCGGCCTAAGCTTGGGTTCCGAGCTTGCTTGGCCGGCCCCATTAGGATGGTTGTAAAGGTGGGTAAGAAGTGGGTATGTGGTGGATATAAATCTCTATATACAAGAGGCTACGATAGGACCGAGAGGAGGAATTGGTTTTGGTCTCCCAATGAAATTAAGCTTCCCGTGTTCGCCCCGAACACACAACTTAACTTCATCAATAATAATTCATATCACTAAAAATTATTATTGAACTACCACACCAATCCCAAATTACATTTTGGGCTCCTTCTTATTATGAGTGTGTTAGTCTCCCTGTGTTTAAGATAATGAATGTCCATTAATTTAATTGAGTTACTGATAACTCACTATAATTAATATTTTAGTCCAAGAGTAGTACCACTCAACCTTATTGTCATGTCGGACTAAGTCCACCTGCAGGGTTTAACATGACAATCCTTTTGAGCTCCTCTTGGGGGCATTCTCAACCTAGATTACTAGGATACAGTTTTCTTCTATAATCAACAACACACACTATAAGTAATATATCATTTCCCAACTTATCGGGCCTATTGATTTATCGAGCTAAATCTCACCCTTTGATAAGTCAAAGAAATTAGTACTAAATATATGTGTTTGTTATTATATTAGGATTAAGAGCACACACTTCTATAATAATTAAGGTGTTGTTCTTTTATCAAGTCAGTACAAAGAGAACTTACCTTAAATGGTCCTGCTCAGTACACTCAAAATATACCAGTGTAATTTATCAGTCAAGATAAACTAACACCTAATTACACTACAACTATTCCAATGGTTTGTTCTTTTCCATCTTAGTCGTGAGCTACTGTTTATAATTTATAAAGAACCGATAACATGATCTTCTGTATGTGACACCAGATACCATGTTATCTACAATATAAATTAATTGAACAACTACACTTAGCTTGTAAATATTTGACCAATGTGATTCTTTTATTTCTAAATAAATGTTTACAAAAGCTAGGCTTTTAGTATACATTCCAACACTTTATGCTCGGTCGAGCATCGCCTGACCGAGCGTCTACGGAAAACCTTTTATTTGGCCATTCATTATCCTATTAATCATACATTCACCCAGCTATGGGCTTCTCCTTTCTCTCTCGATCGTAACCTCCATGTCATCCGACAAGCCAGCTTATCATAACCCATATCAGCGGTTTAATGTCACTTTGCCAATTAAATAAGTTGACGAATCCACCTCTTCCTTGCCTGTTGGTTTCATAAATTTTTTATTCATTGTTGAAACTCCCGGCTTCTTTCCAAATGAATAACTCATATACTCCTCCATATCCCAGGCAACTTGGAAAACTTGTTCTAGGCTGTAAAGTGGTTGTCTTAATAATTCCCTTCTAATTTCATACCTTAATCCAGTTTTAAATCTTGCAAGAGTTTGTCTAGGATCTTCAACAATTTAGCTTCTTGTCTTTAACTCATTGAACTTTTGCATATACTCAGCCACAGACAAGTGATTCTGCTTTAAATTAATAAGTTGATCACATAATTTGTAATAGTAATTTGTAGACAAATACTTCTCTCATAGCATGGCTTTCATCTCTTGCCATGAGTTGATTGGTGATTGCCCTAATCTCCTTATGTCTACTTCTACGTCAGCCCACCACATCTTTGTTAAACTCACTAGCTTCATTTGTGCAAACATGACTCTTTGATCATCAAACATGTCGTGACAATCAAAACATTCTTCTATTACTGTAAGCCAATCAACAAATAAAGTGGGGTTCACTTTTCCTTGAAAATCTCGCACCTCAGTTTGAACCTTCTTTGTGATATTTCCAAGTATCTTGGTAATTATTTCCTACCTCAAGAAATCCTCTAGGCCACTTAAAAAAGGTTGCTGCTGTTGAGGTGTTAGAAATCCGTCTTGAATCAAATTGGTTGCTTGAGATGTTTCTCCTTGCTCTCCTTGGATTTGATCACCTTTAGATTGATAAATCATGGTTTCAACACCATCTAGACGAATTTGCATACTATCTCATCACGTTGATTATCAGTCAACTTTCCTCTAAAGCTCCTCTAGGATCTTGTAGACATATTAAAGCTCTAAAGTTCTAATACCAAATATGATGTAGTATAAGAGGAGATTGAGTGTTGAATAGTTTGGGGAGTAGAAATATGGAATAAAGTGGTAAGGAATGTAGAAACTTAGGTATAACACCTAAGGGCTCCTAGACATCACAGCATAGGGGGATTGTATCACACAACTAAAGAACTCGCAAAATATTGATATCTATTTTTTGTCCCAGCATTAAACACACATTTATACTAAGACTCACAAAAGACTCAAGCAACATAAATGCTAATAGATGGACTTATTGAAAACACAAAAAGACTCTTAAAGACACATACGAAACTAAAACAACAACAACAACAACAACAACACCCAAGCTTTATCCCACTAGGTGGGGTCGGCTATATGAATTCTTTTATATCATTGAACTCTATCTCCTTATTTTATCATCTATACTTAAATAAATTTTATCTTATTTTATTGTTGCTAACCAAGTCTTTTATGATCTTCCTCTTCCTTATTTGATATAAGTATTTGTCATAGTTTCATATCCTCTAACTGGAACATTTATTGGTCGTCTAAGTACATGCCCGTGTTATCTTAAACGTGTCTCTCGGAGTTTTCCCTCAATAGATGCAACTCCGACTTTCTCTCAAATACTCTCATTTCTTATTTTATCTATCCCCGTATGTCCACACATCCACCTTAACATCCTCATCTCTGCAACTCTCATCTTCTGCTCATGTGCTCGAGTCATAGACCAACATTCAGTTTCATATAACATAGTAGGTCTAATTGTGATTTTATAAAACTTCCTTTAAGTTTTAGAGGTACTTTATGGTCACATAAAACACTCGACGCTCCCCTTCATTTCAACCATCCTGCTTGTATTCTATGTAAGACATCTCTCTCAATCCTTCCATCGTTTTGCAAAAATGATCCTAAATATTTAAAGCTCTCGGTTCAAGGCAACTCGTCCTCTCCTATCTTAACAATTATCTCATTACTTCTAATATTACTAAACTTAAATTTCATATATTCTGTCTTTAATCTACTAAGCCTAAAATCTTTCCCTTCTAGTATTTCACGCCAAGATTCTAGTTTAGCATTTACTCCTTCACGTGTTTCATTTACCAAAATAATATCATCTGCAAACAACATACACCACGATACTGTGTCTTGAATGTGCGCAGTGAGTTCGTCCATAATTAGTGTAAAAAGATAGGGACTTAGAGTTGATCCTTGATGCAACCCTATTTTTATTGGAAATACTTCAGTTACTCCATCTGAAGTCTTTACTTTGGTTGTTACATCCTCGTACATATTCTTAATTAGTTCAATATTTGTTACGCTAATACCCCTCTTTTCTAGAATTCTTCGTATAATTTCTCTTGGGATTCTATCATAAGCTTTTTTCTAAGTCAATAGATATCATGTGTAGATCTTGTTTTTGCTCTCGATATTTTTCAATTAATTGTCTAAGAAGATATATAACTTCTATTGTCGACCTTCGAAGCATGAACCCAAATTGATTTCGGTCACTGTGGTCTCTTTCTTTAATCTTTTTTCTATTATTTTTTCTCAAAGTTTCATAGTATGATTCATTAGTTTAATACTCCTATAATTTGCACAATTTTGTACGTCCCCCTTATTCTTATATAAGGGAACTAGAGTACTTATCCTTCATTGATCAGACATTTTTTTTGTTTTCAATATCATGTTAAATAATTTTGTAAGTTATTCAATACTTTGTTTCTCTATGCACTTCCATACTTCTATCGGAATATCATCTGGTCCAACGACTTTTCCATTGTGCATCCCATTTAAAGTTTGTTCTACTTCTAAAGTTTGAATTTTACGATAAAAATTTAAATTTCTATGCTCATTTGACCTACTTAAATTACCTAAGTTAAGTTGGTCACCTATAACTTCATTAAAAAGTTGATGAAAATACCTCTTCCACCACTCTTTTATTTCCCTATCGTTTACATTCATCTTTAATACATTTTATTTGGATAAGATCTCTTATCTTCCTTTTTCTCACTTTAGCTATTCTATAAATATCTCTTCGCCTTCTTTTGTATCTAATTTTTGATATAATCGTTCAAAAGTTTTATTTTTTACTTCACTCACTATTTTCTTAGTTTCTTTCTTTGCTATTGTATATTTTTTTAAGTTTTCCTCATTCTTACAGATATATAATTTCTTATAAGCTATTCGTTTTTCCTTCACTTTCTCTTGTACTTTCTCATTCCACCACCAAGATTCCTTACTTAGTGATGCATGTCCCTTTGACTCACCGAGTACACTCTTAACTACTATTTTCAACTTTGATATCATCTTATCTCATATTGTATTAGAGTCATCGTATATTTTACCTAATGCTTGTACTTCTACCTTATCCTTAAATATATTTTGCTTCTCATCTTTTAACTTCCACTACTTAATTCTAAAAGTCGTATATATTTTCTTTCTATTGATAATATATTTGAGGCATATATTTAACACTAATAACATATGTTGGGTAGTTAAGTTTTCTCTAGGGATGACTTTGCAATCTTTACAAATCTTTCTATCCTTCTTCCTAACCATCAGAAAGTCAATTTGCGATTTATTATTTCTACTTTTAAACGTGACTAATGTTCTTCTCTTTTCATAAAAAACATATTAGTTAATATAAGGTCATATGCTATCGTAAAATCTAATATAGTTTTCCCTTCCTCATTTCTCATTTCAAACTCATAACTCCCATGTACCCTCTCATATTCTTTATTTTTCACTTCGACATACCTATTTAGATCACCTCCTGTTAAAATCATTTTATGTGGTGGAATATTTTATAATATTTCATCTAAGTCGTCCAAAACTTTGATTTGGTAGCTTCATCTAATCCTACTTACAGTGCATATACATTAGTTATGTTCATAGTTTCTTTCACCACTATTATCTTAAGGCCTATAATTCTATCCATTTTTCTAACTACTCTTACAATTTTATCTTTTAACGAATTATCTACAATAATACCTACTCCATTTCTTGCTTTACTCTTTCCAGTATACCATAACTTAAAACTCGAGTTCTCTATCATCTTTGCCTTCTTGTCTATCCATTTTGCCTCTTGTACACACAAAATATTAATTCTTCTCCTAATCATCGTATCTACTACCTCCATTGATTTACTAGTGAGGGTTCCTATGTTCTATGTTTTAAATTTTAGATTATTAGTTTTCCTATCATATTTATTCTTATCCAACCTATGGTGTAAGAACTCTTGCCTATTTAATATTACATCCAAGTTCTCATGGAGATGTAGCGGTCCTTGCTGATATGTTACAGTCGGATCTTGTAACGTGAACTATTACATATTTAACACTACACCGGAGTTTTGGAAATGTAGCGGTCCTTACCGAGACGTTACAATCGGACCCTGTAACGTGTTCCTTCTGGAGAACAACTTAGCATTAACACAATAATTTAATGGATTCATTCATTGAATATTTGTCATAGTTTTAACGTTGGTTAGCAACCTAACGCAATCCTCCTCCTTTATCCGAGCTTAGGACCGCCCATGATCGGTCGTCATTGGCGGAGTTACATAGGAAACTTAAAAGATTCATAAATATGCTACAATTTTTCAAGCATGGGAAATTAAAGCATATTGGAATTGTTGGTCATTAATGCCGACTTTTGACTTCAACCCTTAGGAATTGATGAATTTTATATCATGTCCCAGACTCGTTGTTATTCAGCCTGATTAATTATTTTTTATTTTAATGTGGGATGCAAAATGGTCTTATGCACAACATGTTTAACATTATTTCAAATACCAATAATTTAGTTATTGTTCTTCATCGATGCTATTTAAATACTAACTTTGGAAATATAGCCCACTTTACTTTTATTGATTCAGTAGCTGCCCCCACCTCTCCGGTTATAATCAATATTGTTTCTGTTAATCTTGTTATCCATTGTACCTTGACCACTGTACAGTGCTTTCATGTTCAATTGTCGATAAGGTCATTGCTGAGCTTGAATCATGTGGCTTCCAGTGCTTGAAAGCCGAGGTTGGTGGTGAAGGCCTTGAGATTTTCTCCAGATGATGATCAAAAGCAAAGATTTTGCATCATTGGAAAAGGAGTGTAATGAAAGAAGAGCTTGAGTCTTGTGTGTCTCCATGTTTTAGATGCATGCTTCAAAATCTGAGAGATTTTTTTATCCTCGTGAGCTGACAATTATTCAATAACCGTAAACTTCTCTAATTTTTTTAATGCAATATTTGGACAAATAATGGGCACATGCTATTCCGTTGCAGTTGTACAAATGCAGATTTTTCCTGCAAATCATATGGTTAGCAATCTTACTTTCTGCAATTCATTCCATATTTTCTGTTACTATGTTTTGGCAACACAAACCAGGTGGCCTACCATTATAAAATGTCCATTAATATGCGACAAAACTACAAATTCTTCGGTTAGTAATATTACAAAGTGTAACTTCAGTTGAGATTTTGTTTGAATTAAAGATTTGGAGATGGAAGGAAGGCTTGGACATAATGGTAAAGTTATTGTCACATGATTTAAGATCATGAGTTTAAGTTATAGAAATAGTCTCTTATAAAAATGCAAAGTAGGATTTCATACATGCATATGATCCACTGTGGATCAATTCTTTCTTGAAATTCGGCATTAATTAGAGTTTGATGTATTTTTTTAATTTTTTTTTTGTCTTCAAAGATTTGGAAGATGCTAAGATTTTGTTTGAATTCATTTTAGTGAGATATTAGAGTATCTCATTTTTTTTTTAATTGGCATCATATATTCGTTCGTTGATTAATTCTGAGATGATTAATCTAATCCTATAAAAAAATTTTATTGACATTGAAAAACGCTCATAGTCACGATTCATCAATCCAATATTCTTAAATTCACTGCTCATAATTAGCTGAGACTCAATTCTCATACACTTTCGTCTCTAATCCAGAAGGTTGAATGGACAAGTTGTCCTATAGCATTGAATGATTTATTAGTCAAATTCAATAAAAAGATCTTGGCATTCAGATTGCAGTGTTGCGTCAATTTACTTTCCTGAAAGAGGTAGTGCCCGTTGATAGTAATATGAACGCTACCAAAGTTCTTTACTGGCATAAATGTATAGAAGAAGACTCAGTTGTTATAGAGCTCCACTTTGGAAAAACATTTGATAAAGTCAATTGGAATGCTGTTACAAAGATGATACAATTTTCAATGATTGCCACACCTATATATTTCTTGGATTTGTTACGTCATCTTCATTTAACAAGGTATGGTGGGAACAACTCCAATTTGTTCGCCTCTAGATAACTGGAAAAGTCTCTAGTAGATTGCTCAAGCAACTGGGCAAGTCATTACAAATTTTCAATCGATGTTCAAACCTCCAATTGACTAGCTAGAAAAGTAGTGGTTCCTCTTTTACTTTGCTTATCTCCTCGTAAACCTATGCAAAGTCTCGTGATCAAGTTGGTATAGTAGGACTTAGGATCTACAATCTCCTATGGAAAGCTACAAATTACGCCACTAAGTAGTCTGCTCTATTCAATTAAGCACATCATCCCCAATGATGTTGCCCTAGAACACAAGCCCCAAATTATATTTCACTTGCATAATCTCTCATGCTCTCATGCTTCCATATCTTTAAACTCGTCAATTCTCCTCACCTTAAAGTCTATCTTCACTAGGCCTTCAATCCATTGGATGAAACAAGCTATTTGGGCTTGATCCATACCATTCGATCCTCCCATCTATGAGTTCATATCGTGTAGGCCTCTGATTCATCGGCTGCACTAAGCTTCTTGAGCATGCTCTATGCCATCCAATCCTCCTCACTCGAGTTCATCTAGTACCATACCTCTGAGCCTTTGAAATAGTAATTACTCAATGCTCCCTGTCCTAGATTCCACCTTGCTTGGCCTTCAATTCATTGGGAGCACTATGCTCCTCGAGTTTGTTATGGCATGTAATCCTTTTTTGCTTCTGAGTTCAAGTTGTACCAAACTTCGAAACCATCGAATTGCATCAAATTAATTATCTGACTTCCGTCGAGTCAATACACTCTCTACACACTTTATGTACACATAAAAAATATTGGTAAAACTTAAAACTATTTTTTCAAACACATGTAAATAAGTTACTCAAACATGATCACTTGGGAGCATTATTTTCCAAAAGCACAAGTTCCAAGCTTACATATGACTCGTGCTCTCATGTTTTTAGGTTTTCAACTGCTCCTTGCCCTTGAGTTCTTCTTACCAAGTGATCTAAAAGATAATTAGTAGGTACCATATAGATATGGATAAGATAGGATAAAGAGCTTTATTGAGATGGTGGTTTCAACAGAAGAGAAATAGAGTTAATGCTATGATCTCGGATGTTGGGGTTCAATCAAAGTCTCACATTCAAAAGATTTAGTAAAGATCATGAAGTTAAAAGGATGTAGGATATCTCCATTAGTATGATGCCGTTTGGAGAGAGCCCAAAAGCAAAGTCATGAGAGCTTAGGTCAAAGTGGACAATATCATATCATTGTGGAGATATATAGATATCCTTTTGCACAACAAATGGTATCAAAGTCATGGTTCGGACCAGATGTAATGTGGGGTGGCCTTGAACGAAGTTAAGGGTAGGCCCGGGGTAAGTCAAGTTGACCGGATGCTCACAGGGAGGCCTGGAGTAGGTCAGGATGACAGGATTCTTGTGGGAAAGGCCTCGAAGCATGTTAGGATGACCGGATACTCGTGGGAAGGCCCGACGCAGGTCAGGATGACTGGATGCTTGCGGGGAGACTTGAACCAGGTCAGGATGGCCGGATGCTCGCAGGAAGGCCCGAAGCAGGTCAGGATGATTAGATGCTCGCGGGAAGGCTCAGACCATGAGAGTAATTGTGGTCCTTCGTTTAAGGGGAGGATTGTTGGGGTTCAATAAAAGTCCCACATTAGAAAGATTTGGTAAAGATCATGGGGTTAAAAGGATGCATGATATCTCTATTGGCATGAGGCCTTTTGGGGAGAGCCCAAGAGTAAAGTCATGAGGGTCTAGGCCCAAAGTGGACAATATCATGTCATTGTGGAGATATATGGACATCCTTTGGGCATAACAAATAATATCAGAGCCATGGTCTAGACCAGATACCATGTGGGATGGCCTTGAACGAACTTGAGGGTGGGTCCAAAGTAGGTCAGGGTGACCGGATGCTCACAGGGAGGCCCGGAGTATGTCAAGAGTGACCGGAAGCAGATACTCACGGGGAGGCCTGGAGCGGGTCAGGATGACTAGATGTTTGTGGGAAATATCCCGAAGCAAGTCAGGGTGATCGGATACTCGCGGGGAGGCCCGGAGCAAGTCAGGATGAATGAATGCTTATGGGGAGCTTGGAGCAGGTCAGGGTGACCAGTACTTGCGGGAGGCGAGCAGGTCAGGGTGACCGGATGCTCACAGGGAGGCCCGAAGCAGGTCAAGGTGACAAAATGCTCGCGAGGAGGTCAGAGTAGGTCAAGGTGACCGGGTGCATATGCTTGCGGGGAGGTCCAGAGCAAGTCAGAGTGATCAGATGCTCTCGGGAGGTTCAGACTATGAGAGTAATTGTGGTCCTTCGTTTGAGGGGAGAATTATTGGAATTCAATAAAAGTCCCACATTGGAAAGATTGGGGAAAGATCATGAGGTTAAAAGGATGTAGGATATCTCCATTGGTTTGAGGCATTTTGGGGAGAGTCCAAGAGCAAAACCATGAAGATCTAGGCCTAGAGTGGATAATATCATGTCATTATGGAGATATGTGGATATCCTTTTGCACAACATCGGGCCTCTTAGCTCCCATACCTCTTGGCTCTTTGGCCTCTCAACTCCTTAGCCTCCCAATTCCTTAGCCTCCTGACTCTTGGACCTCCCAGCTTCTTAGCCTCCAGGCTCCTTGACGACGTGCATTAGAATACAGGATCATTTCAAGAAAAGGATAACCATCGCATAAATATTAGATTATTTCGGTACATCGACTTTCATGACATCAATAAAGCCTGTCTAAAAGATTGTTACCCTTACCCCGTATTAAACAACTAGTAAATGTAGGACCGTTAGATTCGATAGAGGGGGGGTGAATATCGATTCGAAAATATCGAGTATAAGCGCAGCGGAAATGTAAAGTAGACACAGTGTTTTTTACTTCGTTAGGAGCCTGTGACGACTCCTACTCGAAGGCCCGTACTCCTTGAGTACTTTCGTTGGGCAATTCACTAGTAATTCGGATAATTACAATTTAAGTACAAAAAGATGCTAATGAAAAGAAAAACAAAGCTGTACCGACGGACAAGGAATTTAAAAGAGCGGGATCGTGTCGTCAGAGCTTTGTGATCGTCGTTGGAGCGTAGAGCAGCAGAGCGAGTAATCTCAGAGTTCTCAGATGTGAAAGATGATTCTGAAGCTCCTGCCTGGGGCTTCTTTTATATATTGCTCCAGGCGCTTGGATTCCTTCCGGGCGCCTAGAATGTGACGTGGCTGCTCAAACCGAGATGCTCCACGTGGCGACGACTTGGCCTGGATATAATTTGCTTTCCGGGCGCCCGGACCTCCGGGTGTTCGGACCACCTTGTTCCAGAAAACTCCTTTTTCCTGCAAAACAAAGTTAGTCCGAGGCAATATATATCCTGCAAAATAGATTGTTAGCACATTTATGAATTTGCACAAATAGTATGACTTAGATTCCGTCTTTCCGAGACCGGAATCTAGTCACGATCTCGACTTAGGCATCCGAAATGGATCTAAGCCGGATCGACGCCTAATGTTCCCTTCCCGGGAACGCGTCCTCGCAGTCACTCCCCTCTAGTGACTTACCTCACTTACCTGCCAGACGTCCGGTCAGCCCTTCAACCCGTCTGGACTTCTCGCCAGCTATCCGGTCAGCCCGTCGACCTAGCTGGACTTCTTGCCAAGTGTCCGGTCAGCCCGTCGACCCGCTTGGACTTCTCGCCAGCTATCCGGTCAGCCCGTCGACCTAGCTGGACTTCGTGCCAGACATCCGGTCAGCCCGTCGACCTGTCTGGACTTATCCTGCACACTCGATCAGAGTGTTAGATAACGACGAACCTAACTTAACCTGATTTGTCATTCATCAAAACCTGAGTTAGACCGTTAATGCTAACCGCACCAACAATCTCCCCCTTTTTGATGGAATGACAACCTGGTTAAGTTAGTGATAAATATATGCAAAAATCAAGCATGATTTTCGAGGTTTTTAAGGATTTAAGTTAGTTTTTCAAGTTTGCTTTTAGTTGCTCTAACTTAACCACCTAACCCTCCCCCTTTGGCATTCATCAAAAAAAATAAGCAAGGGTAAACAATCATAGTGTAGAGTTACTGTAAAAAGTAATCAAATTAAAAACAGCTAATTTTGAAAAATATCTAAGTTTGGTTCAAAATTCAAAGATAAAAGTACAATTTTTAACACTAAGTTAAAAATAGTCAAGTTGACTTGGGGGAGACAAGTTGAATTTTGAAAAGTATAAATTTAAAGTTAATCAAGTTTAACTTTTCAAGCGTGTAAAATTTTTCAAATCAGGTTTTTCAAATTTACTTTTCAAGTTTAAGTAATATTTACTTTTCAACTTTGATTTTTCAAAATAAAGCAAAAATTAAACAAGTAAGATTAATTTTTCAAGAAGTAAAATTTTTGCCAAAATAAATTTTTAAGGCTAATTTGATAATAGCTAAGTTTGGAAAGTTTAAGCATATGTTACAAAACTGAATAAGTTTAAATTTGCAATATTCAACTTTTAAAATCAGGTTTAAAAATTAGGTGGGATTAAACTTCCAAATTTTTCAAACACTTAGTTAAATTTAACTTTTTGAAAACTGGTGTTTTAAAAAATAAGTTAGTTTTAAAATAGATGTACAAAAACATTTTTCAAACACACAAAATTTTAATTAATTTCTCCCCCTGAACTTGATACTTAAAATTAAACAGCTGTCTAACCAATTAGGTACTAACTAACTATCAGAAGATAGTAGCTTTCACTTGGTTAGTCAGATTAAGGTGATTACAAGCAGTCAGTGTTTGACTTGACTGATGATCTTAATCTGATTACTGTCTGATTTGTATTTAACGTCCAGACTTATGCTGATGCACTGAAATAAGCATCTTAAGTCCAGACAGTTGGCCTATGCATCTCACCCCTTTCTATGTTTGTCAAACACAAGCAAGGTAAGCCTAAGGTGTTGGTGAGATGCTCAAAAACTAGTCCTATGGGTACATGCTTTCTAAGGATTCAAAGTTAGTCTAAGGCCAAAACTGTTTTTGAAAATCTAAAAATGGAAAGTTTTGAAAACAAACAATTTTAACTTATAATTTGAAAACAATTTTGAAAACCCCTAGTCTATTAAGCACATCCCTAATTTTCGACGTAAGTTGCTAAATTCACTTTCAGGGAGTGGTTTTGTGAAAATGTCAGCTAAATTTGATTTGGACTCAATGTATTTGAGTTCAATATCACCTTTAGTAACATGATCCCTGATAAAGTGGTGCCTAATTTCAATATGTTTGGTTCTTGAATGATGCACAGGGTTCTTGGTTAAGTTAATTGAACTTATATTGTCAATTAATACTTTTACATTTGTGATATTTAAGTTGAAATCTTTTAGAGTATGCATCATCCATAATAATTGTGCAACACATTCGCCTATAGCTATATATTCTGACTCAGTTGTAGATAGAGCAGCACAATGTTGCTTTCTACTAAACCAGCTGACAAGTGATGAACCTAATAATTGGCATCCACCACTTGTACTTTTGCGGTCTAATTTACATCCAGCATAATCTGAGTCAGAATACCCTATTAGTTCAAAATTATTTGTCCTAGGATACCAAATTCTTACATTTGTTGTTCCCTTAAGGTATCTAAAAATTCTTTTGACTTGTGTCAGATAGGATTCCTTAGCACAAGTTTAGTATCTAGCAAATAAAATATCAGGTCGGCTTGCAGTTAAGTACAGTAGGCTACCTATTGCACTCCTATAATATTTTAAGTCAACTGGTTTTCCACTTGGGTCATTGTCTAAGATTGTGTTTACTGCCATAAGTGTTTTTATTTCTTTTGTATTTTCCATTCCGAATTTTTTAAGTAAGTCTTTAGTGTATTTATGTTGATAAATATAATTTCCTTCATTTGTTTGTTTGATTTGTAATCCTAAGAAATAAGTTAATTTTCCTACTAGGCTCATTTCAAATTCTTTTTCCATTAGATTAATAAATTCTTCTAAAAATTCTGAATTTGTTGAACCAAATATTATATCATCTACGTATATTTGTGCAATAAATATGTCTGTATTTAATGATTTAACAAACAAGGTTGGGTCAATTTGACCTTGGTTGAATCCTTTAGATGTTAAGTACGATGTTAGCCTTTCATACCATGCCCTGGGTGCTTGTTTAAGTCCATATAATGCTTTCTTTAACTTAAAAACATAATCAGGGTGTTCTAGACTTTCAAACCCAGGAGGCTGACCTACATAAACTTCTTCTTTAATTAGTCCATTAAGAAAGGCAGACTTAACATCCATTTGGTATAGTTTAAATCCCTTGTGGGCTGCATAACTTAGTAACATTCTAATGGATTCTAATCTGGCTACTGGGGCATAGGTTTCATCATAGTCAAGTCCTTCAACCTGACTAAACCCTTTGGCAACTAGCCTAGCTTTATTTCTAGTAATTTCCCCAGTTTCACTTAATTTGTTTCTGAATACCCATTTTGTTTCTATTATTTTCTTATTCTTAGGTGGTGGTACTAGGTCCCAAACTTCATTACGCTCAAATTGGGCTAGTTCTTCTTGCATAGCTATAATCCAGTCTGGGTCTAGTAGGGATTCATCCACAGTTTTGGATTCAATTTTTGAAATTAGAGAAATTTGACTTAGGTTTCTAAAGGATGATCTGGTTTGAACTCTCAAGTCTGGGTCACTAATTATTTGATCAGTTGGATGGTTAGGATTTACTCTTATAGTTCTAATGGGTTCATTTTCTTGAGTGTGTTCATCTTCTTCATAGTCTAGGGATTGATTGGTTTCTTCAGAATTAATAATCTCAGTAGGTTGAAGTTGAGTTTGTCCTTGGGTTTCTTCAAATTTTACATTTGTGGTTTCCTCGATTTTTAGCGTAATTTTATTCTGTAACCCCTACTGTTTAGAGAATATCCTACAAAAATTTCATTTTCTACTTTAGAGGTGAATTTTCCTAAATGTTCTCTAGTATTTAGGATGAAGGCTGGACACCCAAATACTTTAAAATATTTTATGTTGGGTTGTTTGTTATAAAATATCTCAAAGAGGGTTTTATTATGTCTTTTATTTAATGTTGTTCTATTTTGCACATAGCAGGCTGTGCTAACAGCTTCTGCCCAGAAATATTTAGGTAGGTTATATTCATTTAACATGGTTCTAGAGGCTTCTAGTAAGGTTCTATTTTTTCTTTCTACAATTCCATTTTGTTGGGGGGTTTTAGGACATGAAAATTCGTGATGGTAGCCATTTTCAAGACAGAATTTGTTAAAATTATGATTTTTAAATTCTCCCCCATTGTCACTCCTAATTCTTTTAATTTTAATATTTTTTTTGTTTTCAATTTGTTTGCAGAAGTTTATAAAGATTTCAAAAGTTTCATCTTTATGTTTTAAGAATTTTACCCAAGTAAATCTAGAATAATCATCTATAATTACTAAACAATATAAGTTTCCATTTATAGATTTGACTCCATGGGAGTCATAAAGGTCTAAATGTAGAAGTTCTAATATTGAGTTAGTTTGTGGCTGATTTATTTGTTTGTGAGTGGATTTAGTTTGTTTGCCTTGTTGACAAGCATTACATATGGTTGAATCTAAGTTAGGTAATTTTGGTAAGCCTCTCACAAATCCATTTAGTTTACTTATATTTCTAAAGTTGGTGTGAGACATCCGCCTATGTCATAACCAAGTTTCTTCTTTTTGTGTTAAATAACACTTAATGGAAGAAGTGGTTAAGTTGATGGCATAGATGTTGTCTTTTCTAAAACCTTTTAGGCTTATGGTAGGATTATCTAGATGTTTGATTAAACACTCTGTGGAAGAAATTTAACCTTATACCTAGTATCACACAATTGACTTATACTCAGAAGATTATATTTAAAATTTTCAACAAGTAAAACATTTGTAATTATAAAGTCTATTTTTAATTCAATATTACCTATACCAATTACCTTGAGTTTGCCGTTGTTTCCAAAGGCAACTGTTCTTAAGCTTTTGTAAGTGAGTTGAGTGAATTTAGTGTGATCTCCAGTCATATGTTTGGAGCAACCACTGTCCAAAATCCACTTGGTTTCCTACAGTAAGTAGAATTTAAAGTTAGTCTTTTTATTTTTGAGCAGACATTATTTAAGTTAAGTTTTTTTTTTTTTAAATTTAAAGTGAGTTTTAAGTTTGAAATTAGAATTTTGAAATTACTTAATAAGTTTAAAATTAAAACTTTGAAATTAATTTTTAAGTTTAAAATTAAAGTTTTGAAATTAATTTTTAAGTTTAAAATTAAAATTTTGAAATTAAAAATTAAAATTAATTTTTAAGTTTAAAATTAAAGTTTTGAAATTAATTTTTAAGGCTTAAAATTAAAGTTTTGAAATTAATTTTTAAAATTAAAATTTTGAAATTAATTTTTAAGTTTAAAATTAAAGTTTTGAAATTAATTTTTAAGTTTAAAATTAAAATTTTGTGTAAAATACGACAACAAAATAATAATTAAAAATATGATTATTTGACAAATAATCTTATTGGAATTTTTAGAAATTTTTGAAAAAATTTCTGGAATTAATTGGAGCTCGTATGACGTATTTAGAGGGGATGCACTAATAGGCCCGATAAAAGTCTGTTAGGAATACCCGGAAGTGGGAGTTGATTAAGGAATTGAGCTAAGGTTTGATTTAGAAATTCCTAAGTTTATAAGTGGCTTTTTCTTATTAGCCTCATGCCCTAAGTCCCCACCGCCGACTCCTCCCCAAGCTCACACGCAACGCCGCCCAAACCCCTCACCGATCCTGTTCGCCGTCAAGCCACAGCTTCCGGCGATCTTTCTCCCTCCCGCAAGCACCCTAGCCACGACTCTTCTCCCTCACACGAGCACCACAGATCGCAGCCGTCGGCCACCCTGCGCGCCAACACCAGAGACGAGCTCGGCCGCTGGTCTCCTTCTCCTCACGCGAGCACCAAAGACTTCTTGACGTGCCCTAATTGATCCGGTAAGTACATTCTGATTATATGGGTATGAATTAGGCAATAGGTGTGGTTTTTAGGTTTATTTCAGATGATCGTCGGCGTTGTTGAGCTGCGTTTTGGAGATTTGGAGATGTTCTTGTTCATTTCTACTCGTTCTTGTGTTTCCACCTAGTGTTCTCCCGAATTCTTCCACTGTGGGTTTAGAAATTTGGCAAGAATGTCTGTTCAATTGGGTTATTCAGGCTGATTTGGATTTTTCTGATGGTTATTCGACTACTTCTAGGTCTCCTTTCTCTTAGGTAAGGTTAGGGATTTCAAAGATTTAGTGTGTTATGGGGATCACAGGTGGTTTTGGTAATTGAAGGTTGGGTGCAAGGTGGCTTTGATATGTCTCGTTGAATTTGAGTTTTCGATTTGAGATCCTTTTTGTTCACTTCTAGATCGTTGTACGTTCAGATTCCTTGGAGTTCTAAGTGTTTACATTGATTGTCTTTGTCATAACTATGTTCTACATGTTGTTCTTAGATTTAAAGGATTTGATTGTGCCACTTGAATTGCTGGGTCTATCGAGCGTTTACCATGAACTGTCAATGGATTTGTGGTCGATCGGAGGTTGTCGTTGGTGTTTTCAGTTTTAGTCGTTAACTGTGAATGGGAGATTTTGTGGTATGATAGCTATGAGTCTTTGTTATTGGGGGTTAGTTAGTGGTTAGATTTTTATTCCTAATTGGAATTGACTTTCTCGAATTTTCATATTTAGGGCAAAACATATCTTAATTCTTGAAGTAGGATATATATGAGTTATGGTGATTGGAGGTGGTTAGGAATGTGATGTTAAAATCGTTAATTATTGATAGTGGGTGAATTGAGATTCATGGTTGGATTAGGATTTTTCCCTGATTAAGTTGGGTTTCGATTTAGCTAGTGTCGTTTATGAAATTAGCTAAATTGTACATCACGTGATTTGCAGGACGTTGATTGAAGACGGTTGACGCGATCTACATATAAAGGCGGGTACTTCTTGCTTTGTTTTCTTTTAGTACTTTGACCTTAGTGCATGAATCATTTTGGATAAGGACTATTTACCTTGACTCCACTCTTATTTCTCTTGTGCTTGATACTTCCACGCAATATTTGAGAAATTCATTCCATATCTATACAGTCTCTTGTTGTTGTCCCTGATCAGTAGCAGATACTAGATACCATGTTTGTATGCTTTGACTGTTGCTTATTTATGTACGATATTGAGCATGCTGGATTCATGTAGCATACCCGTTTCTGCTTATAAATATATGATGACTGTTGCATTATTCATCATGTCATTGCATGCATGCCGCATCCTCGGCCACTCGAGAGAGTGGTAGCTGGAGTTGATGTCGCTTGTCGCGACCATGTCTCCCTTGTGGTTGAGAGGGTCATTGGCCAAGGCCGCACGCTCGGCCACTCATGGGAGTGGCGGCTGGAGTGACCATCCGTGATCCGCCTCTCGACCATACAGGGGTCATGGTGCAGAGAGGTGGGCGGGGTGACCATCCGTGCATACGCTGTTATTATGTCTGCTTTGGCTGCTGCTGTTTACTTATGTTATCATTGCTTACTTATGCTGATGTGGTATATTTATGCTGTCGTTGTTTCTTACTGTGGTTCACTTATGCTGATATGTTGTCTTAGGTTGAGATATATTCTCATTGTAGATGTTTAGTCATTGGAAATATGTATATATCTTGCTTATTACCTCTGTAGTATGAGCAGTACTGTAGCAGTTTAGTACCAGTTCTAACCTACTATATCTAGCATAGGATATGGTTTCAGGTATGAGCATTTATTATGACGTTATTTTAGTGTCTGCTATTCCTTTATGAGACTGTATACTCTTGGCTCACTTCCTAGTTGTATGTTATATTCATGCACTATCTTTCTATATCCGCTGAGTTTCAATACTCACCACCTCGCAAATTGATTTTCTTTCGCCAGGTAGCAGTAGATGAGTCATGGATGCTTGGAGAGTCCCAGCTGTCAGTCCCACGACACACTCGAGGATAGTTTCTTTTTCTGGTTTTCGTTGCAACCGCTATTTATGTTTTGGTTTTGTGAACTTGGTATTGTATGCTTCGATATGGATTTTGGAGTCTAGTCTGGTGGTTGCAGGTAAGTTAGTTAGTGACTTTGTTGGTCATACATTTGTTCCCTTTTTGTGATTTCCGCTGCGTTTACATCTAGCCGTGAGGGCTGAGTATTTATCGTTCTGTCTTTCACTGTGTGTGTTTCTATTTTGTTCCAGCCGTTTAGACTAATGGTTATAGACGGTGGTTATGCGTTATTTCATTTTGTCCAGCCGGGTAGGCTGAGTATATTAAACTGCGTGTTATGTTGTTTCTATTTGTGCATATATTCCGGCCGAGTGTGGCTGATGTATATTTTGTATGTAGTAATGTTTCATATTGTCCGCCGTACAAGGGAGGTGCTGCCGAAATTTCTTCGGACAGGGACTCCTTTGGGGGCGTGACATTTTGAAATTAATTTTTAAGTTTAAAATTAAAATTTTGAAATTAATTTTTAAGTTTAAAATTTTGAAGCCTTATTCATCTCACCTGATCTATATTATCAATCAGGGAATCCTATGATTTTGTGAGATGAAATTGGATTTTTAATTATGGAGTTTTGGTTTAACTTGTGTTAGATTCAGATTTAGCTTTGGTCTCCACAAATAGGCATTCTTCGGATAAACTTCTAAGCTTGGTGAGTCACATGGACGTCATTAGAAGTAACCAACCTTTCGAGGTTTTCCGAATAGTCCTATCCACGGAGCTTAGTACTAAATCTTGGTCTAACTTGTTAGGGTTCATTTAAGGGTAGCTTCGGTCAGTTCTACTTGGCCAAATGCACCAGATCGAAATCATATCTTTCTAGACATGCGATGCCCAAGCTTCCCTAACGTACTATCATCCAAAAACTTCACCAATACCATGATTCAAGTTAAACTTGGTCTCTTTTTAACTAATCCTAATTACCCTGCCGGGTTAGTTAATTTTAGAGGTGTCAGCTATTATGGAGCCTCCCCCTGAATTATTGACCTTTTAATTTAAATTTTCGTTTTAGGTTTGTGTCGATTCCTTTTATAGTTATGGTTAACTTGGTGATAATTTTGTTGATTTTTAAAGTGTTTAATTTTTGATTTAGGTTTGTATTTTGGATTTTGGTTTAGTTTATTCGATTTTATATAATGTATTTTTTCTTTAGGTATATAATATTGATTAAGTCTTATTTGCGTGGTTAAGCACGCTTTCGGAACCCAAGCTAGATTGATTGTTTTGTATTGGGTTATTAATGATTTGAAGGTTTTATTTGAATTCGACTTATATCCTAGTCCGGTTTTATTATAGCATGCTTTTTGATTATTTAGGATTAAGTCTAGATTTTTTGATCTTGTTGTGAATTTTTCTAACATTTCTTTTAAATTGTTAATCTCATTTTTTAATGATAAATTTTCCTCCTCAAGTGTTAGATCTTGAGTTGGATTTGTATTTTCTTTTTGTTCCTTAAGGTTTTGATTTTCCTCAAGAAGTGATTTGTTTTCATTTTCTAGTTTAATCAATTTACTATTTAAACAGGAAATAATTCTAAAAAATTTTTTGTTTAAATTAAAGTCTACCTCATTCAGGCCTTTGGAAACGAGTACGGACTCGTGGCTTGTTTCGGGTTCAGACCCGTCTTCATCTTCCGACTCGTCTTCTGTTTCATCTTCGCGGGCCATCAGTGCGAGGTGGCTCTGATGTTTCTGCTCTTCTTCCTCCGATTCATCCGAGGAGTCGTCCCACATTGCTTTGAAGGTCTTCTTTTTGGTTGGCTTCGGTTTGTCGAGCTTCAGTTTCGGGCATTCGTTCTTGTAGTGTCCCTTTTTGTTGCAGCCGTAGCAAGTCACGTTCTTTTGTTCTGAGGGAGAACTGATCTTTCTGAAGCTCCTTTTTCTCCTGGTGAACATTTTTCTTACCAAGTTCAACAGGTGTTCTTCGTCTTCGGAGTCTTGGTTGGAATCTTCTTCATATTCAGGTTTGCTCTTCTTTTCTTTGGAGGAACCTGCAAATAAGGCTATACCTTTCTCGGCTCCAGCATTAGTTTGTTCATGTAATTCTAATTCACAGAAGAGCTCGTCTAATTTTAACTTAGAAAGATTTTTAGAGATTTTGTAGGCATCTACGATTGATGTCCACAAACTATTACGTGGAAAAACATTTAATGCGTACCTTATTAAGTCTCTATTTTCCATCTGGTGGCCTATCGCATGAAGCCCGTTGAGGATGTCCTTGATCCTCGCGTGGAGCTGATTCGCCGTTTCACCTTCCTGCATTTTTATATTAAAAATTTTATTTAAGAGCAGGTCTCGTTTGGTTACCTTGGCGTCGCTCGTTCCCTCGTGCAGCTCGATCAATTTGTCCCACAGCTCTTTAGCGTTTTTTTGTGGACCGACTCTGTTTAGTTCTTCCCTTGTTAATCCGCACTGTAGAGTGTTGATTGTTTTATTTTCTGTTAACGCCTTCTTCTTCAAATCTTCTGTCCAGTCTTCAGGATCCAGTATATTCCCGGAGTTGTCAGCTGGAATTTTATAGGGTCTCATAATGCTCATCCACTGGTCGAAGTCTGTTTTGAAGTAGACCTCCATGCGCTTCTTCCAGTACGGAAAATCGTCCCCGTTGAAGAGTGGATGTCGTACTGTACTGAATCCTTCTTGTTGGGACATCCTGTACACAAGTAAATAACCAAGAAAAATATCCCAAGACTTGGTCTTGGATTAGTAGTGCGGGAAGAGAAATAGTAGAAAAATCTAGATTGGTGTTGCACCAATTTAGATTTAATTGCAAAAAATGTTAAAAAAAATGATAAACCAGTTTGGAGTTAAGTGTAAAACTGAAGAAAGAAAAAAATTTTCACCCCCAGTCTGATTGGTGGTTGCACCAAATCAGAGCGGTACCTGCTCTGATACCACTTGTAGGACCGTTAGATTCGATAGAGGGGGGGGGTGAATATCGAGTATAAGCGCAGCGGAAAAGTAAAGTAGACACAGTATTTTTTACTTCGTTCGGAGCCTGTGACGACTCCTACTCGAAGGCCCGTACTCCTTGAGTACTTTCGTTGGGCAATTCACTAGCAATTCGGATAATTACAATTTAAGTACAAAAAGATACTAATGAAAAGAAAATCAAAGCTGTACCGACAGACAAGGAATTTAAAAGAGCGGGATCGTGTCGTCGGAGCTTTGTGATCGTCGTTGGAGCGTAGAGCAGCAGAGCGAGTAATCTCAGAGTTCTCAGATGTGAAAGATGATTCTGAAGCTCCTGCCTGGGGCTTCTTTTATATGTTGCTCCGGGCGCTTGGATTCCTTCCGGGCGCCTGGAATGTGACGTACCTGCTCAAACCGAGATGCTCCACGTGGCGACGACTTGGCCTGGATATAATTTGCTTTCCGGGCGCCCGGACCTCTGGGCGCCAGGATCCTCTCCGGGCGCCCGGACCACCTTGTTCCAGAAAACTTCCTTTTCCTGCAAAACAAAGTTAGTCCGAGGCAATATATATCCTGCAAAATAGATTGTTAGCACATTTATGAATTTGCACAAATAGTATGACTTAGATTCCGTCTTTCCGAGACCGAAATCTAGTCACGATCTCGACTTAGACATCCGAAATGGATCTAAGCCGGATCGACGCCTAATGTTCCCTTCCCGGGAACGCGTCCTCGCAGTCACTCCCCTCTAGTGACTTACCTCACTTAGCTGCCAGACGTCCGGTCAGCCCTTCGACCCGTCTGGACTTCTCGCCAACTATCCGGTCAGCCCGTCGACCTAGCTGGACTTCTTGACAAGCGTCCGGTCAGCCCGTCGACCCGCTTGGACTTCTCGCCAGCTATCCGGTCAGCCCGTCGACCTAGCTGGACTTCGTGCCAGACATCCGGTCAGCCCGTCGACCTGTCTGGACTTATCCTGCACACTCGATCAGAGTGTTAGATAACGATGAACCTAACTTAACCTCATTTGTCATTCATCAAAACATGAGTTAGACCGTTAGTGCTAACCGCACCAACAGTAAACTCTACTTCTGGTTATGAACTCATATGATCATCAGATTCTCTTAGCTTCTAATGTTCAAGAAAAGGTCAATTTCATAACCACTAATGGAACCTTTTGTTATACTATCATATCATTCAGTTTGAAGAATGCAAACACAATCTATCAATGACTCATGGATCAGGTCTTTAACCATCAAATCGGGAGAAAATTGAGATGTATGTTGACGACATTTTAATCAAGTCTGTCCAATCTGAGACCTTGATCTCATGGTGGTAACATGAGATCAGGCAATACAAATATCGAGAAACATGTCGTGGGCTTAAGCAATATAGACTTAAACTTAACCCCAAAAAGTGCTTATTTGGGTTTAAAAGCAGAAAATTTCTCAAGTACATAGTAATCGAGCGTGGAATAGAGTTGAACCCCAAGAAAATTCAGGGGCTCCAAAACATGTCTCCCCCTCGTAACCTCAGCGAGGCACAATGATTGGTTGGACATATTATAGTACTTTCTTGATTCATCTCTTACTCAGCTGATCGAAGTTTACCCTTTTTTAAGGTATTGAGGGAAACTTCCAAGTTCAAATGGAACACAAAGTGTGATGAAGCTTTCGCCGAATCAAAAGAATATTTGTCCCGACTACTTTTACTCTCCAAACCGATGATAGGAGAAATGCCTATAGGTATATCTATCAACATCCGAAGGAGCAGTTGTCGCAGTCCTAGTCCTACAGGAAGATGGTATACAATACCCCATATATTTTCTAGGCCACTTGTTAAAGGATGTCGAAAGTAGATACACTAATCTGGAGAACTTAGCTCTCAGGCTCACTCACTAGATCATAGTCCTCATCAATAGTACTCTAAGTTGGATGTTAACAAATCCTGAAGCCTCTGGGAGGTTGATTAAGTGAACCACCAAGTTGAGCAAATATAGCATCCAATATCAGCCATGGACAGCTATTAAACTCAAATCTTAGCTGATTTTCTAACAGAAGTTTCTAACTAGGGTGTAAATTAGACTAGAAAGATTTAAGTGGATGGCTCCTCTACTCGGCAAGATAATGGGGGTCAGGATATTACTAATCTCTCCCAGAGAAGATGTGCTCCAACTTTCTATTTGGCTTGAATTTCGAGTGCCCAACAATAAAGCCAAGTATGAAACCTTACTCACATGACTTCAAGCAGTAAAGCAACTTAGGGCCTTCCGAGTGATTATCTATTCAGATTCTCAATTAGTTGCTCAATAGCTAGAAGGAAGTTTTGAGATCAGAAGCAATCGATTGTGAAGATATGCAGACATTTTTGAAAAATTGAAAGGTAATTTCCAAGAGGTCACTTTACAGAAGTTTACTCAAATAAATAATCAAAAGATAGATGAGTTGGTCAAACTAGTAAGTGCATTGGAAGATTGGAGAACAGACGACTGCATATTTCAAACTCTACTGGTTTCATAGATCGACCAAGCCTCTAGACATGATGAATTTGATTGGATAACACCTATCATTGCTTACCTTAAGGAAGGTATTTTACCTACTGATTCGAAAAAAGCCCGACTGCTCAAAAGAAGGGTTTCACGTTTCACTTTAATTGGGGATATATTATATAGACGATTCTTCTCGCTTCCCCTCCTCAAATGTCTTGGTCTCGATGATGACAACTATGTTATGAAGGAGATTCATGAAGGTATTTATGGAAATCACATCGGAGGAAGGACACTCACTTGAAAATCATTGTTAGCCTGGTACTTCTAGTCAACTGCAGGCTGATACTGCCCGATTCTTTGTGCTCTACATTCATTACAAAAGGCACTAGAACCTCTCTCATCACCTAATTGAGTTCTTGAAGACCTCCACTATATCAACCTCCATTGACCAGTGGGGCATAGATATTATGGGGCCCTTCTCGATTGGGGCTTAGTAGAAGAAATTTCTCCTTATTGTTATGAATTACTTTTCTAAATGGGTTAAGGCTAAGCCCTAGCCCGAATAACTGAAGATACAGTAAAGAAATTTCTATGGAAAATATTATTTGTCGATATAACATCCCTCACAAACTTGTTTCAGATAATGACAGGCAATTCCAGGGTCGTTGACTAAAAGAGTGGTGTGAAGGATTTAAAATTGAACAAGATTTCACCTCAGTAGCCTACCTACAAAGCAATGGGCAAACTGAGATGGTCAATTGAGAAATAGTTCATGGGTTCAAAATCAAATTGGACCATGTTAAAGGCAGTTGGGTGGATGAGTTGTCAGGTATTTTATAGGCTTACCAAATCACACCTCGGGAAAGTATAGGAATGCCTCCTTTTTATCTTGTCTATGGAGGGGAGGTAATCATTCCAATAGAAATTGAAGAAGAATCAACTCGAAGAAGCACTTATGAGCAAAAACAATTCTAAACAACAAGTCTGAGATCTCGACCTAATCACTGAGACTCAAGAACGAGTGGCTGCTCGACTTAAAATGTATCAATAGCATATGTGTATCAGGTATAATAAATGGATTATTCCTCATACTTTCCAAGTCGGAGACCTAGTCTGGAAGAAGGTTAAGCCAATTGGGGGCATGAGCAAATTAGAACCACAATGGGGAGGGGTATTTTGGGTAATTAGCAAGCAAAGCTCAAGATCCTACTATCTATAAGATACAAATGGTAAAAAGCTTAATCGACCATGGAGCGCCAACCACCCGAAACCTTACTTTTCTTAAAAACTGTTTTAATATCCTTAAAGATTATTTTGCCTAGGTTTATCTGTGCTTTATAGTTCTCATATCGAATAAATGTCTATTTCTCTTTTAGACTCAGGTCTTGCCCAAACTCTCTTGACTTAGACATAGTCGGGATCAAGATCCTCCAGGCTGAGATAGCGGACTCCCCTTCATATAAGGGTTGAGTGAGTACTATATTATCTTATCCTTTCTAGGGCCTAAACCCTAACTTGGACATAGTTGGGATCGAGATCTTTTATGCTGTGTACAAGGATTAAACGAACATTGTATCACTTTATCCTTTTTAGGGCTTAAACTCCCCCAACATAGATATAGTTAGGGACGAGATCCTCTAGGTTGTATAGCGGGCTCTCCTTCATGCAACGGTCGAGTGAGTACTGCATCACTTAATCTTTTTAGGGCTCAAACTCCCCTAACTCGGACATAGTAGGGGTAGATATCCTCCATATTGTGGTAGCAGATTCTCCTTTGTACAAGGGTTGAGCAAGTACCATATCGTCTTGTCCTTTTCAGGACTCAAACTTCCCTAACTCGGACATAGTCGAGGTTGAGATCCTCTATGTTGCTATAGCGAACTCCCCTTTATATAAAGGTTGAGCGAGTACCATATTGTCTTGTCCTTTTCAGAGCCCAGGCTCCCCTGACTTAGACATAGTCAGGTCAAAATCAAGCTATAATAGCGAACTCCCATTCATGTAAGGATCAAGCGAGTATAGTATTATCTTATCATTTTCAGGGCCCAAACTCTCCCAACTCACGCATAGTCGGGCTTGAGATCCTCTAGTCTATGATAGTGAGCTCCCCTTCGTACAAGAGTCGAGAGAGTACCTTATCGCCTCATCTTTTTTAGGACCCAAACTCCCTGACTCAAATTAGTCGGGGTCAAGATCCTCCAAGCTACAGTAGTAGACTCTGTAGGAATCCTTTGTATAAATTAACACATATACGTAGCGAAAAAATCGATCCCTCCAGATATTCATCCAAATACATTATACAAAGTTTGATGGAGTAGTTACCTTTGTTGCGTGAATGGTAAAATTTTGACAACAACTTTAATTTGTCATATCTCAGCGCGATCAGAGTGGTCGCACCTCTTCGATATCCACACGAACACATTCTATGTTCGTCACATGAACTCAGATTCAGATAAAACAACCTTTGTTATGCTAGCAACAACTAAGTACTCGACCAAGGGAAGAAGAAAATCAAAAGTCTCTCCTGAGATAATTTCACTCAAAAAGGCCTTTTATAATCCTTCAATGAATACAAAGGGTTTGTCTTTTGGTCTTCCTCTATTAATGATGAATTAATCTCTATTAATCTTCTTAATGAGTTGGATTTTAATCTATTAGATTAACCTTTCACCCAATAAGCCAATGAGTCTAACGCATTAATTCAATAAGTCTAATCTGAATTCATTTGAGTCTAACTAAATGAATCAACTTTTGATTAAACTAAACCCTATAATCTTAGGTTCCATCATATTTTAGTCAAACTAAAATAAACTCATCTCCAAATCAACATATGTAAGATTGTTGCTCTAGAGGAGTGAATAACATTCGTGGCTTTCACGTTCTTTTTAAAACTCAAGAGTAACGACAATGGAATAAAGACAAAAAGAAAGAAACAATGCTAACACGACCAAGATTTACTTGGTTCAGAGCCTGTGGCAACTCCTACTCCAAGGGTCGTACGTAAGAGTCTTTCGATGGGCAAATACTAATCAATTTAAAAGTTACAAGAATGAATAAAATTTTAGTACAAGTAATTTGAATAAACACAATACCGACGACTTGGAGAATCAAATCTTCAGTGTAGTCATAGTCGGAGCAGCTTTTGGGCATTGTAGAGACTTTTTCGGAGCAATGCCCAAAAGCAGAAGATGTTTGGAAAGTTGTGTTTGAGGTGCTAGTCCAATCCTCCATTTATAGCCCACTTCGGGAGCCTGGAACCTCCCTCGGGCGCCCCATACAGGGTTGATGTGGCGTGCTCTTGTCGAAACTCAATTCGACAAAATTTATCCATCTCCGGGCACCCAGACCACCCCCGGGTGCCTAAATTGTGACGTACTCCACCAGACATCACGTTCTAGCTCACCGTGTTGATTAACTTTTGGCCATCCAAGCCTTGAGGCACCCTCCCGAGGGCGCCTCTTCGCCAAAGCCTTCTCGGGCCTTCCCGGATACATTTTTGCTCTCACCTTTTTTCTATAAAATAAGGTTAGTTCATGCAATAATATATAAAGAATGATAAGTTTTGACAATCTTCAGACTGTCCGATCCTAACTTTGAGTTTTTCTGAAACTCTAGGTCGGATGGATGCCTATTGTTATTTTTTCGAGGAGTGTGTCCTCACCTACTCCTCTTAGGAGAAATTACCTTTTCTCAGGTCGATCCTCCAGACCGTTTGGACTTTTTCTCAGCGTCCAAGATGTCAGGACTTCATGATGAATGCCCGATATTGACCCATTCAATCTTTCACCTGGTGTCCATGCCCCCTAGGATTTTCACCTAGCATCCTTGACTCTAGGATTTTGCCCAACGTCCTCGACCCGCCAAGATTTTACCTAGTCTCCCGGACCAGGACTTCATTGCCTAACTGTAGTTACGACTTTCTCTTTGCCTAAGATTACTTGGAACTTTCTTGCATACTCAATTTAACTTGTTAGAACAATAATAATACTTAACTTACAACCCTTTGTCATTATCAAAACTCAGATTCGATCATTTGATGTTCCCTGCACCAACAATCTCTTCTTTTTTAATTATGACAACCTAGTTCAAAAGTTAAGTAAAACAATATAACAGTTCAAGGAAAAAAATCTAGTAATTTAATATTAAAGCAACTTAAACACAAAAAATGATTTAATAATAAGTTTGAGTGTTAAATTAACTTTTAAAGGAAAGATTAAGAAAACAAATTACTTAATTTCAAAATTAAACATTTTAGTTTTTTCAAATACTTAGTTTTTGTGACAAAGTTTAAACTTAAAAAAAAACTTATTCATTGATTTTGAAACATTTTAGTTTTTTCAAATACTTAGTTTTTGTGACAAAGTTTAAACTTAAAAAAAAAACTTATTCATTGAAAAATACTTTGAAACAAACTCTGCTTCTAAGATAGCAGAATTTTTCTTTGTAAAACATTGAGAAGGAGAGTAAAAAAATTTTTAAGCAAGAAGTTTAATTAGAGTACTTAGTTTTTGAAAAAAAAAATTTAGTTGAAGAAACTAATTGGGTTTCAAACAAAACTATCTTTTGAAAAGTATTTATGTAAGATATCTTTTTAAAGTAAACTTTAGTTTTTGAAAAGACTTAGTATCTTTGAAAAGATACATAAAGGTTTTGAAAAAAAAACATAGCTTTTAAATACTTAAACAATTTGAAGTAGAACTTAGTTTGAAAAACTTTTAAAACTCACTTGACTTTTGAAAATCATATTCCTTTTTCTTCTTAATTAAAAAAAATAAAAATTATAGGCAAGACTGAATAGCATGAGTATAACCTTAGGATCCAAGCATGAGTAACAAAAGTAATTAAAAAATTATTTATTTTTTTGATTTTTCATCTCACCCTTTCTAAGTTATCAAATATGTTAAGCTTATAAGTTTGTGTGAGATAGACTTATGTTTAATTTTAAAGTTGATTTTATGTTTTGAGAATATTATTTCTGAATTTTAGAAAATATTTAAGTTTTGAATTTTGAAAAATAGTTAAGATTGAAATTTGAAAGATATTTAAGTCTGAATTTTTTTTAAAAACTATTTAAGTATGAATTTAAGTTCGAGTTTTGAAAAAAATATTTAAGTCTAAATTTTAAAAATAGTTAAAATTTAAATTTGAAAGATATTTAAGTCTAAATCATATTTTAAAAGTAATTAAAATTTAAAAATTAATTATAATTTAAAATTAATTAACATTTGAAAATAATTAAGATTTTGAAAATAATTAAGATTTTAAAATTAATTAAAAATTAAAAATTAATTATAATAAAATTTGAAAATAATTAATATTTTGAATTTAATTAAAATTAATTAAATTAAGTTTAATTTGATTTGGTTTGGTTAAGTTTATATTAAGTTTGATTCATTTGAATTATATTTGGTTTGATTTAAAGATTAAGTTAGGTTTAAGCTTTAATTAACTAATTTTAAATCTAAATCTATCTCACCCATTTTCTAGATTGTCAATTAGGGAACCTTATCTGTTTTGTAAGATGGTTAATTTTCTCTTCAATTTTGATTAAAATCTAAGAATTGATTTATATTTGAGTAAGACTAAAGTTTAACTATTAATCAATTAAACATCCATTTTAATAATTGGCTTTCAGACTGTGGTGAGGCACTAGACCTTCTTAGGTATTGGAGCAAACCACTTATAGACAAAGTCTTTTAAAGAAATTAAATATTTAATTTTCTTTCTGAAAATCCTAGGTCTAACTAGTCAAGTGTCAATCAATCAAGTCTAAGTCTTTATCTACCCTAATTTAAGCATATATAAGGAAAGCAGTAAAGCAAATATTAAACAAATCTATTTAATAAAATGGTCTTTCTATTAGCTCCTCCTAGATCATAGCTTCGATGAAGTCTATCAAAATAGTAAATTTAATCATTGGGAATCTAATATTGATTAAGTCTAACTTGATCAATCAAATTAGACTTAGGGACCCATGCTTGGACTAGTTTTCTATTTGGTCGATTCACTAAGGATAAGTATGATTTGAATGGATGTTTGGCCTTGTATCCGAGTCTAAATCGATTGTATATGGCTCTTTATTTTCTAAGGATCAAATCAAAATTCTTGGAACCCAAAATGAACTGTTCCAACAAGTCCTTAAGTTTCTTGACTTGGCTTTTTAAATTAGAATTTTCTTCGTCAAGTTGTTGGACTTGAGTTGAAGTTCCAACTTAAATAGTTTCAATCAAAAAGCTTGGGTTAGTCACTTCCTTGAGAGCTTTGACCTCCTCTTGGAGTGACTTGACCTGGAGGTTGGATTTAGCCAACTTTCTAGACAAGTAGGAAATTAAATTATGTGATCTAATTAAAGAAATACTTCTAGTGGATCGGGAACCTTCTAAACTAGATATAGATCTGTGGCTTCGCTCGAAGTCAGGTTCTGTTTCTGTCTAGGACTCAGTTTCGGCAATGTAACTTGTATTGGTAGAGAAAGGAAGCTCACTTGCTCGTGTTCTTCATCAGAGTCTCCTGAGGATTCGGACCATGTTGCTTTCAAAGTCTTCCTTCTTATTTGCTTCTAGTTTAGACATTTTGGCTTGTAGTATCCCTTCTTGTTGTAGCCATAGCAAGTAACTTCGAACTTGTCCTTCATGCTCGATTGAGTCACCTTCTTGATTTCTTGTTTGGTGAAGTCCTTCTTCTTCTTGTATAGTTTCCATACTAGTTTCACGAGTTTGGTGATGATTTCATTTCTTCTAAGTTTGATTCATCTTTGGACTCGAATTCGGTCTGGCACTTAGTTTTTGGTTCCCTCGTTCTGCTTGTACCTATGACCAAAGTAATACCTTTCTTGCACTAGCAGTGCATTAGTCTATTCATGAAGTTTGAATTCAAAAAATAACTCATCTAATTTAACTAAGGAAATGTCCTTAGATACCTTGTAGGCATCTACCATTGATGTCCACAATGTATTCATCAAAAAAGTGTTTAGCATGTACCTGATGATGTTGTGATTCTCCACTTTTTGTCCAATCACGTGGAGGCTGTTTAAAAGATCTTGGATGCGAGCGTGTAACTGGCTCGCTGTCTCACCTTCTTGCATTTTAAGGTTATATAATTTATTAAGAATTAAATCTCTCTTACTTTACCTTTGTGTCAGAGGTCCCCTTGTGTAGTTCGATGAGTTTTTTCCACAATTCTTTTACGCTTGAGAAAGGGCTAACTCGGTTCAATTCTTCTTTAGTTAGGCCATATTAGAGAGTGCATGTCGCTTTTGCATCTACCTCGATCTTCCTCTTTGTTGGTGCATCCCACTTATTGCAAGGAATGAGTACTCCGTCTTCTGTAGGAAATGTGAATTCAGTTTGGATTATAATCTACATTTTCACATCGGTCCTGAGATGGTACTCCATCTGACTTTTCTAGTATCCGAAGTCTTCGTCAGAGAAAAGAGCGGTACTATAGCCTTCTTGGTAGGCTATTGATAGAAAATTTCGTACACAAAAAAAATTACGAATGTTCCAAGACTAGGTCTTGGATTAGTAGTGCGGGAGCAAAGAAAACTTAAGAACTCAAGTGGTGTTGTACCAACTTAGAGAAACAATAAACTCGATCAAGAAAAACTAATCAAAAAGGGTGATAACGCCGATTCTGATTAACTCCGAAAATCTCAAGATAAAAAAACCAGAAAAAAGGCGTAAAACATAAAAATTTTACTCGAATGATGGTTTCACCAATTCAGAGCGATTCCGCTATGATACCAATTTTAGGATCATTGCGCTAGAGGAGGTAAATAACGCTCATGGCTTTCACGTCTGTTTAAAACTCGAGAGTGATGGTAGCGAAATAAAGATAGAAAGAACGAAACAATGCTAACATGACAAAAATTTACTTGGTTCGGAGCCTGTGGTGACTCCTACTCCAAGGCCCGCACATGAGAGTGCTTTCGGTGGGCAAATACTAATCAATTTGAAGGTTACAAAAATGAATACAATTTTAGTACAAGTAATTTGAATAAACACAATACTGACGACTTGGAGAATCAGATCTTCAGTGTAGTCATCGTCGGAGCAGCTTTTGGGCATCGTAGAGACCTTTTCAGAGCAGCATGCAAAAGTAGAAGATGTTTGGAAAGTTATATTTGAGGTGTTGGTCAAATCCTCCTTTTATAGCCCACTTCAGGCACCTGGAAGCTCCCCCAGGTGCCCTTACAGGGCTGATGTGGTGTGCTCTCGTCGAAACTCGATCTGGCAAAAGTTATCCATCTCCGGGCGCCCGAACCACCCTCGGGATCCTAAATTGTGATAAGGTCCGCTAGTCATCACGCTCCAGCTCACCGTGCCAATAAACTTTTGGTCGTCTGGGCGCCTGGAGCAACTCCGATCGCACGGACTCCTAGCACACAGACCACCTCCAGGCACCCGGACCAGTTGTTGTTCCCACCTTTTTTTTGTAAAATAAGGTTAGTTCAAGCAATAATATATAAAGAACGATAAGTTTTGACAGCATTTGGATTGTCCAGTCCTGACTTTGAAACTCTAGGTCAGACCGACGTCTATTGTTCCCTCTTCGGGGAACGCATTCTCATCTACTCCTCTCAGAAAAAATTACCTTTTGTCAGACCGGTCCTCTAGACCGTCTGTACTTTTGCTCAACGTCCAAGACGTCAGGACTTCATGTTGAACGTCTAATCCTGACTTGTCCAATTTTCCACCTAGTGTCCGCGACCTCTAGGATTTTCACCTAGTATCCTTGACTCTAGGATTTCACCCAACGCCCTCAACCCACCAAGACTTTGCCCAGTCCCCCAGACCAGGACTTCATTACCTACCGCAGATAGGACTTTCCCTTAGGACTTTCCTGTACACTCAGTTTAACTTGTTAGAACAATAATAACACTTAACTTATAATCCTTTGTCATTATCAAAACTTATATTTGATCATCTGGTACTCCCTGTCTTTGTGTGTGACCTAATAGGTTCTCGTAACATTGGCAATATCTCTAAAATAATATTTTAGATATATAAGCAATGAGTGACATCTAGCAATACATCATTGCTATCAAAGTGACTAGAATGTCGAGATATGACCTAATCTTTCCGTGTCTATTATTTTGTATAACTTGGTCCTTCTATATTTGATATCTAGATTAATCCATGAGGCATAGATCATATCATACTCTTATCAATCTTTGTGTTTCTTAATCTCCAAGTAGACTTACTAACCAAATGAGCTAAATATCTCATATTGACTTATTTGAGCATGACCATATTCTTGGTGCAGGAAGCATCAGACGATTGAACCTGTGTTTTGATAATGGCAAAGGGTTCAAAGTTAAGTTATCTTGTCATCTAATAAGTGTTGAACCAAGTATGTAGAAAAGTCCTAAGTATACTTAGGCAAAAGTCCTAGTGGATTTTAGGCAGTGGAAAACCCTAGGGAAAGGTTGTTGGTGCAATATCCTTTAGGTCAAGGTTGACTGAGTTGACCAAGCTTGGGTCTTGGTCATAGTTTCGATGTTTGACAATACATGTAGACACATGGACAATGCAGGTGCAGTTGTTC
Source organism: Zingiber officinale (assembly GCF_018446385.1). Lineage (NCBI taxonomy): Eukaryota > Viridiplantae > Streptophyta > Magnoliopsida > Zingiberales > Zingiberaceae > Zingiber > Zingiber officinale. Next base: position 47,355,491 of record NC_056006.1, read on the forward strand.
ATGTGGGGAGATTCTGATCAGGGATTGATCGGTGTGATTGAAGGAGAGTCAAGTAGGTCAAGAGTGACCGGATACCTGACTAGGAAGTTCTAACTGGTATGTTAGGCAGCAGAAGTGAAAGTCCTGGTGAGTGAAGTCAGGCAGAAGGAAAGCCCTAGTGAGTGAAGCTAGGCATGTGAAAGTCCTGGTGAGTGAAGCCAGGTGAAAGTCCTAGTGAGTGAAGCTAGGCAGATTGGAAATCCTGGTGAGTGAAGCCAGGTGAAAGTCCTAGTGAGTGAAGCTAGGCAGATTGGAAATCCTGGTGAGTGAAGCCAGGTGAAAGTCCTAGTGAGTGAAGCTAGGCAGGTGAAAGTCCTGGTGAGTGAAGCCAGGCAAGGGAAAATCCAGATGGATCAAGGATGATCAGACATCTGGTGGAAGTCCAAGTAGGACAAGAGAGTGACCGGATACTTGGCACGACGAGTAAAGTCCAAGTGGGTCAAAGGGATTGACCAGACACTTGGTGGGAAGTCCTAGCAGGTCAAAGGAGTGACCAGATGCTAGGCATGATGTATCAACAGGTCAAGGTTGACCGGATGTTGGTTTGAGAGGCTTGGGACTTGGTTTTGGGCAAAAACCAAGTGCTGGATCGATCAGTGGATCGATCCAGGAGCTGGATCGATCAGTGGATCGATCCAGGCCTTTCCTAGCGAACAGAGAGCCTCTGGATCGATTCGTGGATCGATCCAGATGTCCAAATCGATCAGTGGATCGATTGGGACGCGGCTGCTTTGCGCGATAAGCGCTGGATCGATCCGTGGATCGATCCAGGCGTTTTTCTAGCACAGAGGCGCTCTGGATCGATCCAAAGCCTCCCCGATCGATTGGGAATATTCGAAACGATCGGGATCCGACCGTTGCGTCGTATTTGAGCTGCAGGCGTGCGTTGGCTGCACCATCTCTTCTCCGATTCACTCCAGATCTCTCGCCAGCTCCTCCATAGCACTCACAAAGCTCAGATCGCCAGTTCTTGAAGGATCTTGGAAGTTTTCCAAGTCAAGAGGCGGATCAAAGCCAAGAAGAGAAGCTAGGGTTAGTGTTTATACTCATTGTAAGCTTGTATTTCTTGTATCCTTTCCCTCTCTTCTTGTATTGAGTCTTGTAGGGCTTCTCCGCCCTTGGTAGTTACCATAAAGGAGAGTTTTATTTAGTGGAGGGTGTGTGTGTTGGTGTGGATCCTTGGATTAGTCACCTCTTGTGAGGTGGATACCAAGTAAACCAACCGTGTTAGCGTTGTGTGATTGTTTCTTTGTATTTCCGCTGCACATCTTTGAAGGAACAAGCACCGAGCGAACGCGACGAGCTATTCCCCTCTAGCTACTTTTGGTCCTAACAAGTGGTATCAGAGCGAGGCCGCTCTTCACCGGAATCATCGCCGGAAGGGTCAAGCATAACAAGAAAAGCTAGAGAGTGAAGAAGTTGAAGCAAAAATTGTCAAAGTTAAAGATATCAAAAAGCTCAACTTCAAGATGCAATTCCAAGATGGACTTGGATTTGACACAAGGGTGGCTCCACCATACACTTCCACGAGTTTTGATTCTTGGAAATCAAGAATTGAAAATTTTCTTATGATGGAGATAGAGCAATGGTTTGCTCTAATGGAAGGCTTCGAGGCTCTAAGAAATTCAAAGGGCAAAGTTCTCAAGAGGAGCAAGTGGAGCCAAGAGCAAGTCCAAAGGTGCGAGGCCAATGATAAAGTGACCAAGCTCTTGGTAAATTTATGGCCAAGCACCATCCTTTGCAAAATTGGAGAATTTGAAGATGCAAAGGAATTATGGAGCAAATTGGCCAAGCTTCATGAAGAGATCCCCTCCACTGTACAAGAGCAAGAAGTATCCAGAGAGGGTGACTCTTTGGAGCAAGACCAAGAGGAGGGCTCCGAGGTTGAGAGATGTTCAACCTCCGAAGAAGAGGAAATCCAAGAAGCTTCATCCTCAAGGGAATGCAACGAAGGGAACAAGGAGGGAGCATACTCCTTGTTTCATATTCAAGATGATGAAGCCTCCACCTCTAGGATTGAGGGGGAGCAATCCTTGGTGACGCCGGATCAAGAAGAAGGAGAAGCTTCTACATCCGGGTCAAGAGATGAAGAGATTGAAGAAGCTTATACCTCCACGAGTCAAGAAAAATCAAATGGAGGAGAATCAAGATCGGATCAAGAGGAAGCTTCTACCTCCGGATCCAAAGGAAAGATGTCACCCCTACACAAAGGTATAAATATTTCAATTAAAAAAAAATCATATTATATGCTTTGAGTGTAGGGAACATGGGCACTACAAGAGCAAGTGCCCTAAATTGGCCAAGAAGAAGGGCCAAGTGGCACAAAGGGCAAGGCGAGCCCAAGGAGGTCATCCCTGAACAAAGAAGAGCAAGGAGCATATTATATGCTTCTCTTGCAATCAAAAGGGGCATTACCGAAGTCAATGCCCCAAGGGGAAGAAGGTGGTCAAGGCTCAAGGAGGCACTAGTCAAGGGGGAGCCTCCAAGGTAAAGAAGAAGGTATCTTTTATTGAGCCTACCCCCTTACATTATGGTGAAAAGCATGATAGTTCTAACTTTTATCATTTTAATGCAATTTATCATAAGAATAGAAAGCATGAGGGCTTTAAGGAAAAACATGTGGCCCTACATGTCAAAACTACCCAACCTAAGGTTAGGAAGGTAGATAGACACTTGGGCAGGAACACTAAGGAAAATAGACACATGCCCAAGATCAAAAATGCTCATGGACCAAAACCTAAGGATTTAATGATAGAAAATCAAGTCTTGAGGTCAAGACTTGACAAACTAGAAAAGACCCTAAAAAGGATGGAGAATATCCTTAAAGGGCAAAATGAGCAATACCTAGGGCTAGGAGCACAAAGGTCATCCAATAGCTATAGAGGTTTGGGATACAAACTCAAAGCTAAAAAGGATGTGCCTAGTTATCATAGGGTTCCATATAGCTATGGAACAAACCCTAAGTCTAGAGGTCAAGTCAAAGATACAAGGGAAGATATCCCTAGAAGTATCTTTGCAACCAAAGTGACTAAGACTTCTAAGAAGTCTAAGAAAGTCACTAACAAGGTCACAAGGGAGGCTATCCCTAGAGTTGACCTAGAAAATGTGACCAAGGCTTCTAAGAAGCCCAACAAGGTCACTAGGAAGGTATCTAGGGAAGTTATCCCTAGTGAGTACCTAGAGCATCCTAGGAGCACCAATAGGTGTTGGGTTCCTAGGAACATCTTCTCTACCCCATAGATGGGTTAGAGAGTGTCAACTCCGATTAGAAGGGTAGTTAACCCAACTTTGAGGAAATTGACACTCAAGGAGCATTTTCAAGGTTTTAGTTAACCTTTGAAAATGAAATGGACCTATTGATTATTCCTTGAAAGAGTAAAATATGTCTAATGGTGAAAAATTGATTTTATCTTAAAATGGCACAAATTGGGAAAACCTTGAGAAGTACCAAGTTGGGATTTTGGTATTCTCTTGGAAATTTAAGGCAATCCGGGCCTTGATTTATGTAATCACTCTTGAGGAAAAATGGAATATGCCAACATTTGAGGACATGTTTATTTTCAATTGGCATACATTAAATCAAGGAAATTAGAAATGTCAATTTAGGGTTTGGCATTCTCTTGAAGCACTTTAGGGCAATCTAGGTTTAAGTTGTAAGTTTAGCTAAGACTTTAAGGATACTTAGATAGTTAATCTAGGTATATTTTATTTATGCTAAATCTTGCCATAATTGCTTGCCCATCATATGCCATGACATCATGTCTAGTTTTGCATTCATGTTTTATTATGAAAAATCCAAAAATACCATATCATGACATTCATACATCATGTAGTTATAGAATATTTTTCTTTTGAAAATTATTTTATTTTGATGTATGCCATAACATAATCATGCGTTAAATTTAATTCCTTGTAATTAAGGACAAAATGGCATTTAACAACACTTATTGACAAGTGACATCTTAGGTGGATGTCTAATATTTCTAAAATGCCTAGATAGATATGCATGATCCCTAGATTAGGGCAAAAACCAAAATCTACATCTCACAAAGACTATAAGGTGACTTGTATGTGATTAGTGCACATTAGATACAAGTGAGATGTTAGGATGATGAACAAAGCTCAAGATGTTGATTTAGTGCATTCTTTTGAGTTTTTAGGTTCATCAAAACATATAGTTATGTGTTTTCCCATCATTGGGAAAGCTAATGTACAAGTCATGTGCATTAAGCCCAAGGAACATGATGGGATATTGGTTTTTAAAAGGTTTTTAAAATGTTTTTGAAAAACCTTGGTGAAGGCTATCTTTTGATAGTAATCACCGTTGAATAGTTAGACACAAACTTGAAGAAAACACTAAGGTTTTTGTAAGTTTTCAAGTTTGTGTCAATCTTTGAAAATATGAAGTATTTTCATAGAAAACTATTTTTCTTTGATAGTATATGCCCTAAATAATGTCTACATGAAATTTCATGATTTTTAGATTTTTGTAGAATTTTCTAGGGGTTTCTGAACTTGGCTGAATTTGAAATTCAGCAACTATCAGAGCTCCAATCGATCCATGGATCGATTGGAGTGCCTGAATCGATCCGTGGATCGATCCAGAAGGCAATTCTCGCGAGCAGAAGCTCACTGGATCGATCAGCCGATCAGATAATCTGAATCGATCAGTGGATCGATTCAAATAGGTTGAATCGATTGGAACCCAACTCCAATCGATCCAGGACGCTGATTTTGGCTGGGAAGGTCTGATTTCAGCACTCTAAACCTATTTTAGTCAATGTAACCATTCCTAACCCCTCAAAATACATTTGTATACATAAAAAGGGTGTTTTCATGTTGAAAACAAGGATGGATTGGTTAACGAAGACTAAGTAGAAGTTTAGGTTGAGGTTGTTTCAAATATTGAACATTTAAACCTCAAAACTTCTAAAATTTGGGTTTCCTAAAGGTTTAGGAATTCCAAGTCATTGTTGGTGCAATAATAGAAGTTATCACCATGTCTTTAGGGGGAGGGACTCTTTAAAAACATGAAAAATTATTTTTCATGAACCTTGGAAGGTGATTAACCTTCTGTTAAGAACATGCTCAAGGTTGAGCGTTTGAACTTTAATGGGGATTGGATATCCTCATTGTTCAAGTGGGTTCTAAGTGGATAATGCTCAAGGATGGGCATTTGCCTACATTGGGGAGAATGTAAGGTTAAGGATACTGAAGGGTATGGGACCTTCATTATCGTGTTGACCACAACGAGTGAAGTTGTGAACAACGATGAGCAACTCTTCAGGGGGAGAGTTTTCAACAATGGGGCATTTGTTGAAGTGTGCTTAAAATTGAGGCATGGGTTGATGTGTGCTCAAAGATGGATTGATGTGTGCCAATAGGGGGAGAATGTGTGGTTTAAGCTAGGCTTTCATTACCTATGGGGGAGCTCATAGGGGGAGAATGAAGGGAACCAACATTCATACTTTTGGCATGAATGGAGTTAAGGCTATGGGACTAGCTTAACTCAGAATGGTCCTAACTTAAAGGTATTGTCAAACATCAAAAAGGGGAGATTGTTGGTGCAATATCCTTTAGGTCAAGGTGAGTTGACCAAGCTTGGGTCTTAGTCATAGTTTCGATATTTGACAATACATGTAGACACATGGACAATGCGGTCTTGTTCATGTGGGAGATTCGATCGTGGATCGATCGGGTGATTCAAGGAGAGTCAAGTAGGTCAAGAGGATGACACCGACTAGAAGTCCTAACCGGTATGTTAGGCGTGATGAAAGTCCCGTGGTGAAGCCGGAAGGAAAGCCCTGGTGAGTGAAGCTAGGCAGTGAAAGTCCGGTGAGTGAAGCCGGTGAAAGTCCTAGTGAGTGAAGCTAGGCGATTGGAAATCCTGGTGAGTGAAGCGGGTGAAAGTCCTAGTGGTGAAGCTAGGCGATTGGAAATCCTGAGTGGAGCCGGTGAAAGTCCTAGTGAGTGAAGCTAGGCGGTGAAAGTCCCGTGAGTGAAGCGCAGGAAATCCAGATGGATCAAGGATGATCAAACATCTGGTGTTGGAAGTCCAAGGACGGATACTTGGCACGACGAGTAAAGTCCAAGTGGGTCAAAGGGATTGACCAGACACTGGGTGGGAAGTCCTAGTCAGTCAAAGGAGTGACCGGATGCTAGGCATGATGTATCAACAGGTCAAGGTTGACCGGATGTTGGTTTGAGAGGCTTGGGACTTGGTTTTGGGCAAAAACCAAGTGCTGGATCGATCTGGATCGATTCAGAGGCCGGATCGATCGGTGGATCGATCCAGGCCTTTTCTAGCGAATAGAGAGCCTCCGGATCGATTCGTGGATCGATCCAGATGTCCAAATCGATCGGTGGATCGATGCTGCTTCGCGCGATAAGCGCCGGATCGATCCGTGGATCGATCTGTTTTTCCGAGAAGGCCGGATCGATCCGTGGATCGATCCAAATCCTCCCGATCGATTGGGAATATTCGAATCGATCGGGATCCGACCGTTGGCATCATGCGATGGCTGCGGCATCTCTTCTCCGATTCACTCCAGTTTCGCTCCTCCACAAGACTCACAAAGCTCGGATCGCTCAAGGATCTCGAAGTTTTCCAAGTCAAGAGGCGGATCAAAGCCAAGAAGAGAAGCTAGGGTTAGGGTTTATACTCATTGTAAGCTTGTATTTCTTGTATCCTTTCCCTCTCTTCTTGTATTGAGTCTTGTAGGGCTTCTCCGCCCTTGGTAGTTACCATAAAGGAGAGTTTTATTTAGTGGAGGGTGTGTGTGTTGGTGTGGATCCTTGGATTAGTCACCTCTTGTGAGGTGGATACCAAGTAAACCAACCGTGTTAGCGTTGTGTGATTGTTTCTTTGTATTTCCGCTGCACATCTTTGAAGGAACAAGCACCGCCGAGCACCGAGCGAACGCGACGAGCTATTCACCCCCCCCCTCTAGCTACTTTTGGTCCTAACAAAGGTAACCCTAGGTCCTAGGAGGCGGTAACCCTACGATCAGGAAAGTCTTTGCGGGTCATGTACTTTGGGAAAAATCCTAGAGTCGGAGACTCTAGGTGAAAATCCTGGTGGTCGCGAACCAGGCGAAAGACTGGATGGGTCGGGGATCGAACGTCCAGCGAGAAAGTCCTGAAGTCTCGGCGCTGAGCAAAAGACCAGTCGGTCTGGAGAACTGATCTGGCAAAAAGGTAAACTCTCCTAAGAGTAGGTGAGGATGCGTTCCCCAAAGAGGTAACAGTAAGTATCGGTTCGACCTAGGGTTTCAGAGAAATCCAAAAATTAGAACCGGACAGTCCGGAGACTGTCAAAAGTTATCTTTTATATTTTTTTTTATTATTTGCTATTATTCTAACTCTGTTTTGCATGAAACTAACACTTTTTGCAGGGCTAGATTCGACCTTTATCGGTTGACCAAATGTCCGGATCAGTCGACTAAATCTCTAATCAGCAAGATCATATTTTGAACGAGTGGATCGGGTTCAACTAGGGGATCGATCGACCGAACCTCGGGTTCAACCGACCGAACCGAGGATAGGGATCGGTGTGATCGGACCGGGTTGATCATGTCAGCCAACGAAGTCAACTGGATCAGTAAACCAAATGACATGATCAGTCGACCGAACGAGGACTTATTCGAGCAGCATAACCTGGACTGGAAGTTGGGTCTGATTTAGGCAGGATCGATCGACTGAACAGTAGGATCGGTCAATCAATCAACGACGAGTCAAACCTGATCCTGAGATTAGTGGAATGGATCAAGTTTGGGTTGGCTATAAAAGGAGAGATCGACTAGTTGCTTCGACATATACTTTCTAAAATCAAGAACGAACAACTGCTGCTCTCTTCTACGTTGCTTCGACAATCGATGAACGACTTTTATTTCTATTGTTTTCAGTGTAGGATCGATGACGTGCTAGAGGGGGGGTGAATAACACTCGTGCCATTTTCACTTTTCGAAAAACACAAAGTAAATGCTGTGGAAGATAGAAAGAAACAAGATAACAATTGTTAACACTTTTGGTTACTTGGTTCGGAGCCTATGGCGACTTCTACTCCAAGACCCGCGATTGTTGATCGTTTTCGTTGGGCAATCTCTATAGATCTGGATAATAAGTACAGATATTAAGTACAATTGCAATATAATAAAGTTACCGACAACAATAGAAATAAAAGTCGTTCATCAATTGTCAGAGCAACATAGAAGAGAGCAGCAATTGTTCGTTCTTGATCTTCGAATATGTTGTCTGAAGTGCTAGCCAAGACCCCCTTTTTATAGCCACTTCAGACCTGATCTAGATCCACTGATCTCGGGATCAGGTTTGACCCAACTATGATCAGTCGACTGATCCCCCGGATCGATCGATTGATCATACCTGAATTGGCCCGGCTTCTCGCCCAAGTTCTGCTGCTCAGATAGAAGTCTTCGTTCGATTAACCGATCCCGCCGTTCGGTCGACCAATCCCCAACTTATCTGGTCTGATCAACTTGGCTCGACCACGTCGACGCCTATCCACTGTTCGGTCGACTAAACCCCAGGTTCAGTCGACCGATCCCTTGGTCGAACCTAGTCAACTTGCTGGAAATCTGATCCTTTTGTTTGAGGGTTCAGTCGACCGATCTGGATGTTCAGTCGATCGATCAAGGCCAAATTTAACTTTGCAAAAAGTGTTAGTCTCCTACAAAATAGAGTTAGATAAATAACAAAAAATAGTAAAGCAATATATGACTTTTGACAGCCTTCGGACTGTCCAATTCTGACTTTTAGATTTCCTCTAGAAATCCTAGGTCGAACAGACGTCTATTGTTCCCTCTTTGGGGAACGTGTCCTCACCTACTCCTCTCAGAAGAGTTTACCATTTGCCAAACTGGTTCTCCAAACCGACTGGACTTTTGCTCAACGCCCAAGAATTCAAGTCTTCATGTTAGTCGTTCACTCCACGACCCGTCTAGACTTTCACCTGGTCCGCGACCACCAGGATTTTCACCTAGAGTCCCTGACTCTAGGGTTTTGCCCAAAGTGCTCGATCCGCCAAGACTTTCCACCTAGGGTTACCACCCCCTAAGACTTAAGGTTCCCTCTCCCTAGGGTTTTCCACCTGCCTAGAATCTACTAGGGTTTTTGCCTAAGAACACTTAGGACTTTCCTGCAAGCTCATTTATACTTGTTAAACAACAATTAACCTTAACTTTGAACCCTTTGTCATTATCAAAACATAAGTTCGATCGTTTGGTGCTTCCCGCACCAACAGTCGATAACTTTATTATGTTGCTGTTAAGTTTGTAATCTTTGTTCGAACTATTAGTGATTATCCACTGACAGTGATCAATGATCACGGGCCTTGGAGTAAGAGTAATCACAAACTTCGAACTAAGTAAGAGAAATTGTGTTAGCATTGCTTGTGTTTTCTTTCTTTATTCCGCTGCATTTATTCTATGTTTTCCGAAACTAGTGAAAAAGCCACAAGTGCTATTCACCCCCTCCCTCTAGCACGCATTGATCCTACAATTGGTATCAATGCAGGTCAACTTCGAATCGGTAAAACCATCATTCAAGAATAATTTTTCTTTGTGGTATTTGTTTTTAATTTTTCAGAGTTGATCGGGATCGGTACAATTGCCTCTTTCTGATCAAGTTTTTTTTTGCAATCAAGCTTTCTTCTTAAAGTCAGTACAACACCACTCGAGTACGTTTATTTCTTTTTCTCTCGCACTACTAATCCAAGACCCAGTCTTGGAACATTCGTTATTTTTATTATGTACTAGATTTCTCTCTAACAATGGCCTACCAAGAAGGCTACAACACAACAGACCCACCTTTTTTCTCCGACGAGGATTTCAGCTACTAGAAGGGTTGAATGGAGTGTCACCTCAAGATGCAAGTCGAGATGTGGATGATCATCCAAATAGGCCTTGTGCTCCCACTCGACGGTACTGGAAACTAGTATCATGTGAGAATTGGGACACAAATATGATGAAAAAGATCGAGGCTGATGCCAAAGCAACATGCACTCTACAATGTGGCCTAACAAAATAGGAGCTGAACTGAGTCGGTCCATTTTCAAAAGCCAAAGACCTATGGAAGAAGTTAATTGAATTGCATGACGGAACTTCTAATACTAAGGTAAGTAAGTGTGACTTGATTTTAAATAAACTCTATAATATAAAAATGCAAGAAGGTGAATCGACGAGTTAACTACATGCACGCATCTAAGACCTTCTCAACGACCTCCACATAATTGGTCAAAAGGTGGAGAATCATGACATCATCAGGTATGCACTAAATGTATTTCTCAGAAACACTTTGTGGACATCCATGGTAAATGCTTACAAAGTTTCTAAGGATTTTTCCTCAATTAGAATAGATGAATTATTTTCAAAATTAAATTTACATAAACAGACTAATACACCTTTGGTCGAGAAAAGTATTGCCTTTTTCATAGGTACAAATAGAACAAAGGAACCAAGAGTCAAGCGCCGAACCGAACTTGAGACCGAAGACAAATTAGAGTCAGAAGATGATGATGAGATCACCACTAAGCTCGTCAATCTTGTACAAAAATTGTGCAAGAAAAAGAAGGGCTTCACAAAATACAAGATCAAAAAGGTGATCTAGTCAAAGACGATGCAACCAAGCTCAAGCTCAAAAATGAAATTTGAAGTCACTTGCTATGGCTGCAACAAAAATGGACACATCAAGGCAAACTATCTAAATCAGAAGGAAGCAAGGAAGCAATAAAAAAAGAAGGCACTACAAGCAACCTGGGACGAATCATCATCGGAAGACTCTGACGAAGATCTCGAATAAACAAACTTCCTCACACTTCCAACTTGAGCAAGTCGTTGAATCCAAGTCTAAAACTGAATCAGAAGCTAAACTTGAGCGAAGCCACGGATCCGTATCCGGTTCAGAAGGTTCCCAAACCAATGTAAGTATTTTTTTAATTAGATCGCATAACTTAATTTCTTACTTGTCGAGAAAGTTAGCTAAGTCCAACCTTTAGGCCAAATCACTCCAAGAGGAGATCAAAGCCCTCAAGGAAGTAACTAACCCAAGCTCCTTGACTGAATCGGGTCAGACTGGAACCTCACTCAAGTCCACAAGGTCGAGGAAAAAAATTTCAGTCTGAAAAGTCAAGTCAAGGAACTGAAGGATGCATTGGAACGGTTCATCGTGGGTTCCAAGAATCTTGATTTGATTCTTGGAAAACAAAGAGTCGTATACAATCGATCCATACTTAGATATAAGGCTAACCACAAGTTTAGATCTTATTTATCACTTGTTAACCGAACAAATAGAAAAATAGTCCAAGAATGAGTCTCTAAGTCTAACTTGATTAATCAAGTTGAACTTGGTCAATATTTGATCCCCAAGGATTCAATCCATTACCTTGATGCCCCTATCGAGGCTATGATCCAAGGAGAGCCAATAGAAAGACCATATTCATTAGATAAATTTGTGTGATGTTTGTGTTATTGCTTTTTATTATTCATACTTAGATTAGGATAGATAAAGACTTAAGCATGATTCATACTTGACTAATTAGACCTAGGAATTTTAGAAAGAAAATTAAATATTTTATTTCTTTAAAAAGTTTTGTCTAAAAGTGGTTGATGATCCAATACCCAAGAAGTTCTAGTGTCTCGTCACAGTCTGAAAGCCAATTATTAAAATGAATATTTAATTGACTAACTGTTAAACCTTAGTCTAACTCAAATATGAATCAATCCTTAGACTTCAATTTAAATTGAAGATAAAATTAACCATCTCACAAAACTTATAAGACTCCCCTGATTGACAATTTAGAAAAGGATGAGATAGATTTAGGTAAAAATTAGTTAAACTAAACTTAACTCAAATCCAACCAATCAAATTAAAAATAAACTTAACTCAAATTTAACCAATTAACTTAAAATAAACTTAACTCAAATCTAGCCAACTAACTTTAAAATAAACTTAACTCAAATCTAACCAATTAACTTAACTCAAATCTAACCAATTAACTTAAAATAAACTTAACTCAAATTTAACCAATTTAAACTCATTCAACCATTTCACAATCACCAATAGGTATAACATGATTGACAAACTTAGATTGGGTGAGATAGAAAATAAGGAGTTGAACTCAATCAATCTATCTTATCCGTTTTAAATTGGATCCAAATCTAATGCTTTATGTGTAGGAACATAAAGATTTGGACTAATGAATGCTAGATAGTGGATGCTCTAGACACATGACTGGAGATCGATTGAAGTTCACCAAGCTAAAACTAAAAAATCTAGGGGCAGTTGCGTTTGACAACAACAAAAAACTTAAGGTAATTGGAACAGGTAATATTAAACTAAGTTCCGATTTTATTATTCGAAAAATCCTATTAATTGATAAATTTAATTTTAACTTACTAAGCATAAGTCAATTGTGTGACTCTGGTTTTTTAATTATATTTTCTAACTCTAAATGTGTAATTAGAAATGTTGAATACCTTGAAATCACACTTAAGGGAATTAGAAAAAATAATGTTTACACAATTGACCTACCAACCTCCTCACTAAAGTGTTTTATGACATAATAAGAGGAAATTAAGTTGTGGCACAGAAGACTGGGTCACACGCATATTAAACTGATTTAAAAAATGAGTCAAAATAGCTTAGTTAAAGGTTTACCTAAATTTAAAAAATTAGAAAATATAATTTGTAATGCTTGCCAACAAAGTAAACAAATCATGTCAACCCACAAACTAACAAATTTAAATTAAACCAACTCAATACTTGAGCTCCTACATTTAGACATATTTGATTCACATGGAGCTAAATCACTAAGCAGAAACTAATACTGCTTGTTTATAATTGATGATTGCTCAAAATTTACTTGGATAAATTTCTAAAAAAACAAAGATGGAACCTTTGAAATCTTTAATAATTTTTGTAAATTAATAGAAAATGAAAAAGATATCAAAATTAAAAAGAATACTTAGATACATTAAGGGAACCCTAAGTGTAGGACTTTGATACCCTAGGGCTATCACATTTGACTTAGTTGGATATTCTAACCGAGACTATACTAGTGTAAACTAGATAAAAAAAAATACAAGTAAAAGCTGTCAACTTCTAAGCCAGTGCCTAGTAAGCTAGTTAAGTAGAAAGCAACACTGTCACGCCCCAAGCCAACGCTAGAGGAAAATTCGGCAACATCTCCCATGTACCGGTGACAATCCGAAGCATGAATACATTAACACACAAAATACCTCAGCCCACACGGCTGGAATATACACAACCACGCAGTTATATATATATTAAACAACTCACGCGGCTGTACTAAAAACACAACCATACAGTTATATATTTAACATCCAACTCGGCTGTACTAAAAACACAATGGAAAACAAATGGAAAACTCATACAAACCAAAACAACACAATGCGTGTTGGCACAGCTTAAACACAAATACAAAGTTAAATCAATAAAGAACATATAAAAATAAAGCAAGTGCGAGGTAAACCATCTTCTGATGTGACGTGGGACTGGCAGACAAGATACCTCCAAGCAACTGCTTAATCATCTACCTATAATAGGAATAATGCAATGGGGTGAGTTCAACAACTCAGCGGGTATCAATCTAACATGCATAGTAAGAAATAGCTACCAATAATAATTATGGAATACAGTCTCTTGTTCAATAAAAGGAAATACGAACTGAAGGACAATAGAAGAAGTTGTACTCACCAGGACCTTCTATCCGAACATACGATCGTCAGACCAAACACCTCATGTCTCTTATATGCATGTCAAGCATATACAACCACCAAAATGTAGCAAACAAAGTGCAGCAAACACAAACAATAAATGCAATCCAATGCATATAATGCAAAAATGACATGTGTCACCCCTGACGCCAGTCATCCATCTTACACGCGATGGTGAGACCGAGTGGGTAGGGCTATGACAACTGTGCACTCTGTCATCACTGCTCTGGAATGACAGAGTGAACAAGATGTTGTAGGAGTACACCTATCTGTTGGATCGTGAAGAATCGATAGAGGGGGGTGAATATCGAAAAACGTTCGTAAAGAGTAAGCGCAGCGAAAAGACAAAAGACAAGCCAAAGAGAACACAAGAATTTACTTGGTTCGGAGCCTTTGGCGACTCCTACTCTAAAGCCCGCACACGAGAGTACTTTAGATGAGCAATTACTAGCAATTCGAAAGTCTGAATACAAATTGAGTACAAGAATGCTAAGTAAATTAAAAAATACCGACAACAAAAGAAGAACAACAAAAGTAGCGCGTGGTTGGAGTATTTTCACAACGTCGCAGGAGCACAGGAGAGCAAAATTCTGAGTTGTGTATTGAGCTCCGCCTTTGACCCTCCTTTTATAGGACGCTCGGGGCGCCTAGATCCCTTCCGAGCACCCTGGTTGACGTAGCAGTCCCAACCAGCGAGCTCCACGTGTCGATGACGCGTCTTGGATAGAACTTGCCTCCGGGCGCCCGGATCCCCTCCAGGCGCCCGGACCCCCTTTCTCCAGAAGCTCCTTTTCTTGCAAGACAAGATTAGTCTGAGGCAATGCATATCTTGCAAAACAAAGTGTTAGCACAGTTTAGAGTATGACTTAGATTCCGTCTTTCCGAAATCGGAATCTAATCAAGATCTCGACTTAGAGTTCCGAAATGGTTTTAAGTCGGATCGGCGCCTAAGTTCCCTTCCCGAGAATGCGTCCTCACAGTCACTTCCTTCCAATGACTTACCTTTACTCACCTGCCAGACGTCTAGTCAGCCCTTCGACCCGTCTGGACTTCTTACCAGCTATCCGGTCAGCCCGTCGACTTAGCTAGACTTCGTGCCAAGCGTCTGGTCAGCCCGTCGACCCGCTTGGACTTCTCGCCAGCTATCCGGTCTGCCCGTTGACCTAGCAGGGCTTCGTGTCAGACATCCGATCAGCCCGTCGACCTGTCTGGACTTTGCATGCACACTCGATCAGAGTATTTAAACAACAACAAACATAACTTAACCTAATTTGTCATTCATCAAAACCTGAGTTAGACTGTTAGTGCTAACCGCACCAACACTATCCTCCTACCCCAAACAGAGTGGGGGAGCGCAATGCTCTCATCTCCATGTATCATAGTCAAGATGAGGGATCCCTGCCTGCTATCACACTGCATCACACTACCCATGAGCGGGCCAACGGAGCCTGACAGAGTAACTGCACACACCCTGACTGATGTGTCATTAATCCATGAGTGGTTATGTGTGCAGATCATGTAACTGGCGATGAGCTCAACAATAATGGAGCCGACAATCGCACAACATGCAATCATGTAAGATGGTGCATGACACTAAGCATGTAAATCATGATCATAACCATTTCTAAACAATATGTACCATAAAGGAAAAGGAATCCTATAATAATGATCTAAGTATCACAAAGCTAGATACACATGCCAGATAATAAAAATCTAGAAAGCTAGTCCTAAACATAGTAAAGCATAGTATGTCACTACCTCTAGGAAATAAAACACACATGACAATAATCAAGAGATAAACATGAATGCATATCAGACAACAATAAAAAAATAAGCTACAGGTATCTATTAGTGACATATCAAGGAAAATATAAACATGATCATTGCTACTAGCTATAACCTGTTAAACATATCAGAATGACAATATCTAAAGAGATAAGTCAAAGGTACCCGCCTCAAAACGAAGATCATATCGGAACAAATCCCACGTTGAGGCGCTTACCTCGGATCAAAGTCCTACAAATCACATGATTACAATTTAGCTAATTATATATGCAACAACTAGCTAAACCCAAAGATCTAAACCCTCAGGAAAAACCCTATTCAAACTGATCATTAATTATCCTCAATTAACGATTAGCTTCCATTACTCTTATCCATGAATCCTTATTTACAATCTATTCAATATTGCCAACAAGGAACTGTACGAATCCAACCCATCACCACTAATCACAATATCAATCTAATGATTCTGATACAATCATGTACTCCTCTAAATCAACAAATTCCTAATCAACCAAACCTCAACCGAAAATAACAATCAAATCTCATCCCGTATCAACTAATTAATCAATTCCAAATTTGATACCAATCCAAATCTATCCAAGTATAAATTAACCAACTCAATACAACCTAATCAAACTCCATAATCAATTAGATTAAATAGTTCTAGCTATTCCACTCCCACATAGAATTTATTTCAAGTATAAATCAATCTAAAACTCACCAAATTCCAAAATGATCACTAAAAGCTCACAGACCAAAGGGATTCATTACCGGATCAGGATGACCGGAGCTGTGGATTGTCGGTGGACAATGCTGACTTAAACTACAAAGACCGACAAACAACAAATCACAACTCCTAAACAAAAATGGAAATTAGATCACTACAAAAATCACTACTAATCTGATACTAAGTATCCTTACCCCAAATACCGCTTGCTCTCCTTCTCTGTCAGTGAGTTATGATGGTTGGGGAGAGGTGATGCACAAAGGAGACCTCCGACTTCTTGCTCTTGGCATGGCAGTACACTGGGATAATTCGATAGCCTTTGGAGAGATCCAAGTGGCGTGCACGGTGGAGAAGAAAGGCGGCATCAGGAACTAGGGCACAGCGATGGAGGATTTGAGCTGGCGCGGCAACGATGTCGGGATCGAGAGGAGATGTAGGGAAGGAGCAACCCAGCAACTCGTGGCCGACATTGATTTAAGGGTGCGACAATCCGACTATCGAAGTGGGCAGTGGCTAGAAGACCCTCGATGATCGAGAAAGGGGTGATAGATCGAAGCTAGGGCACAGAATAGGTGAGATCGGGAGAGGAGAGGGCGCTCCACCCCGTGAGAGGGAGAGGATAAGGAGGGAAGAAGAAGAATCGGGGTCGGCTAGGGCACGAGGCCAGCTGTCAATCGATGCCGGCGACGCGTCGAGGAAGAAGATGGTGCTCATGATGGAGAAGGAGCGAGGGGCGAGTCGGCGGAGAGTGGGGAAGAGGAAGAAGAAGGGGATCGGTATCGTGTCGGGTTGAGGAAGGTGAAGGGATCGGGGAAGAATCGGAAGATTGAGCGGAAGAGAAGGGAAACTCGGGCTTGGGAGAGGAAAATTAAATATTTATAATACGAACTTAGGTTTAGGAAAAATCAAAACCTAAATTTATTCCTCAATCAACTCCTCTTTTTGGATATTTCAAATAGGTTTTTTCCCAAGCCTATAAATTTATCCTCTCAAATACGTCATACAAGCTCCGAAAAATTCTCAAACAATTTCTAAAAATTTTGTTAAGATTATTCCTCAAATAACTTTATTATTTAATTAATATTTAGGGTATCGTATTTTACAAACACTATGTTACCTTATCCACTACTGAAGTAGAGTATATAGCCATGGGAGAATGTGCATCTCAATTATTATAGATGGTGCACACTTTAAAAGATTCTCAATTAGAATATACAAATATAAAAATTTCAATTGATAACATAAATCTCAATTAATTTAATTAAAAATTCAATCAACCACTCAAGGACTAAACACATAGAAGTCAAACATTACTTTGTAAGGGATCATGTAGCTAAGGGTGACATTTACATTGAGTCCAAGTCAAACCTAACTGATATTTTCACAAAACTCTTACATGAACTTGAGTTCAATGCACTTAGAAAATAATTAGGCCTGTGCTTAGTAGAATAGATTCTAAAACTTTCAAATTATTTCTTTTATAGAATTATTTTTCAAAAGTTTTGTTTTTTTTAGTTTTTAAACTTTTAGGAAAAGTTACTTTATTCAAAATTCCTAATTTTAACTAGTATTTTTAAAAGATTGGACTTAGCTTAGGTATGCACCCTTAGAAAGTATGTACCCATAGGTTTCAGCCATAGCATCTCACAAGCACACTAGAAATACCTTACTTGTATATGAAAAATACTTAGAATGGAATGAGATGCATAGGATACTGCCTGGACTTCAGAATACTTATGTCTATGCATCAACATAAGTTTGGGCAATAAATACCAAGTTAAATTGATCAAGTTAAGTTATCCACTTTAGTCAATCTAACTGGAACACTTGCTTAACTTGATTAATCAAGTGAAAGTTTTACCTCATGGTAAACAGCTAGTAGCTAAAAGTTAGACACTTGTTTAAGGAAAGCAGATATACGTTTTGAAGATTTTTACTTTGAACTCTCATGCTTGGACTCCATGACCCTAAAAATTAAAGGATTTAATTATTTTTTTGGGGGGGCATTATTCAAACGGGAGTGAAAGGACTTAAGTTTAGTTAAATATTTTTTTACTATTTTTAAAAATGTCAAAATTAAATATATCTTTAAGTAAAAGTATTTTTTTTCAAAATTTCAAAGTCATTTTTTAAAGTATTTTTTGAAAAGAAAGTTAAGTTTTTAATGTTTAACTATTTTAAAAATAAAGAAATAAATAAAAAAAAAATTAACTATTTTTTGAAAAGCAACTTTAAATATTTTATTTGAAAAAGAAGATTTTTCTAAAGTTAAGTATTTAGTTAAATTTTTTAAAAGAAAATCTTTCTAAAGTTAAGTATTTAGTTAATTTTTTTTTTAAAAAAAAATCTTTCTAAAGTTAAGTACTTAACCAAACTTTATCAAAAAAAATTTAAAGCCAAGTTTTTATTAAAATTTTTCTAAAATCTTAATTATCAAAAAAAATAAATTAAGCCAAGTTTTTATCAAAATTTTTCCAAAAGTTAATTAAGGTGTATCAATTTTTTTGTAAGTACTTAACTAAAAGGTTTATCAAATTTTTTCTCCATTTTCTTCTAAATAGCTAAGTGTCTTTCAAGTAGAGGTGTAAATGAGCCAAGCCGCTCGTGAGCTATTCGAAACTCGATTCGATAAAAGCTCGTTTGAGTTCGTTTAATGAGGCTCGTTAAGATAAACAAACCAAACTCAAGCTTCACAATATTCGGCTCGTTAGCTCGTGAACATGTTCGTTAAGCTCATAAATAAACTTTTAAATAAAAAAATAATAGTTTTGATATTGAATTTATAGATTTTATACTCTACTTATGAAAAACATAGACAAATATATTAAATTTATTTATTAGAATAAAATTATAAATTTTAACAAGAATATTATAGTTTTTTAAAAATATATAACTTAATTTTTAATGGATATTTAAATTTATAATTTATATTTATTAAGCTCATTTAGGCTCGATAAAAGCTCGAATAAGCTCGTGAGCCATGAATATATTCGTTAAATAAAGCTCGAGCTCGGCTCGATTATAAACGAGCTAAACTCAAACATCCAAGAGTTCGGCTCGGCTCGACTCGATTACACCCCTACTTTCAAGGCTTTCAAAACATGGTCTGTTTGAAATTATTGTTAACTCTTTTGAAATTACTTTTGATATATGTCAAAGGGGGAGAGAAGCTAGAATATTCTAAAGTTAAGGAGAAAAGAAAGTTAAGTGATTAAGGGGGAGCTAACAAATTAAATGAATGAATCTCTTAACTTTAATGAATCCCTTAACTTGTCTCTTAACTTGTTGCATTTCTTTCATAATTTCTTTTGTAATTATTATTATATGTTTTATTTAACTTTGAATTGCATTGTCATAATAAAAAAGGGGGAGATCGTTGGTACAGGAAGTACAAGATGATCAAACCTGTGTTTTGTTAATAATAAATGGTTCAAAGTTAAGTTATTTTGTGATCTAACAAGTGTTGAACCAAGTGTGTAGAAAAGTCCTAAGTATACTTAGGCAAAAGTTCAAGTGGATTCTAGGCAGTGGAAAACCCTAGAGGGTGGTAACCCTAGGTTCTGGAAAGTCTTGGCAAGTGGTGTCCTTTGGGTGAAATCCTAGAGTCGGAAACTCTAAATAAAAATTCTGGTGGTCGCGAGAAAGTCCTGAAGTCTCGGGCACTGAACAAAAGACCAGTCAGTATAGAGGACCGATCTGACAAACTCTCCTGAGAGGAGTATGTGAGGGCGCGTTCCCCAAAGAGGGAACAGTAGCCATCAATTTGACCTAGGATTTTAGAGAAATCTGGAAGTCAGAACCGAACAGTCTGGAGACTGTCAAAAGTTATCTTTTATATTGTTTTATTATTTGATATTATTCTAACTCTGTTTTGCAAGCAACTAACACCTTTTGCAAGGCTAGATTTTACCTTTATCAGTCAACAGAATGCCCAGATCAGTTGACCAAACCTCTAATTAGGAAGATCAGATTTCTAGCGAGTGGGCCGGGTTTGACCAAGATATTCGGGTTCGACCAGGAGATCGGTCGACCAAACCTTGGGTTCAATCGATCGAACTGAGGATAGGGATCAGCGTGATTGGACCAGGTTGATCGGGTCAGCTAGCGAAGTCAACGAGATCAGTTGACCGAACGACGTGATCAGTCGACCAAACGAGGACTTACTGAGTAGCAGAACCAGGATTGGAATCCGGGCTGATTCAGGCAAGATCGATCGATCGAATAGTGGGATTTAGGGCTGCAAACGAATCGAGCCGGCTCGAAAAATATTCGATTCATATTCGAATTTATCGAATTCGAGTTGAACTTGAACATGTTCGAATTTTTTTTGAGCCGAACTCAAGCCTAAATTATATTGTTCGATAGTTCGCGAGCCGCTTGCGAGCCTTAATATAAGTTAAATATATATTAAATAAATAAATTTCAAGCCTTTCGAGTATCTATTTTCGAGCAATAATTCGAATAGTTCGCAAACATGTTCAAATCTTTCGAGCCGAACTCGAACTCGAACACAAAATTTTAATTTTTTCGAGCTTCGAATCGAGCTCGAACTCGAATACACCTATTTTGACCCGAATTCGAGCCTTAAATTTTTCAGCATATTCGGCTCGATACGGTTCGTTTACACTCCTAGTGGGATCGGTCGACCGATTAGCAATGAGTCAAATCTGATCTCGAGATCAGTGGATCTGGATCAGGTTTGGGTTGGCTATAAAATGAGGGATTGACTAGTTGCTTTGACAGACACTTCCTAAGATCAAGAACGGACAACTGCTACTCTCTTCTATGCTGCTCCAATAATCGACGAACGACTTTTATTTATATTGTTGTTGGTAACTTTATTATATTGCTATTGTACTTCAAGTTTATAATCTTTGTTCAAACTATTAGTGATTGCCCACTGAAAGTGATCAACGATCGCGAACCTTTGAGTAGGAGTCGTCACAAGCTTCGAATCAAGTAAAGGAAATTGTGTTAGCATTGCTCGTGTTTTCTTTCTTTGTTTCGTAATCCACTCAATCATCTTAAAATTATATCATATTAAATAAATATATTTTAAATATATTTTAAAATATTTAAATTATTATTAATATTTTTAATAATAATCTTACTTTTTAAAATTATTAATATTTTAAAGTTTTAAATTTATTATTAAATAAAATTTAAAAAAAAACACGCACACATGGGCTGACCCACTGTATTAACATCAAGAAGTGTTAGAAAACCCCGGTTAACAAAGCATTGCAGATGCTCTATAACTCAGGCCGACTCACCCCACATTTATTTGAACACGTTCAAATGGAGAAGTGTTATAACACTCCTCTATAACCGATGTTAACATCAAGAATATTATAACACTCCTATTAGCTGAACATTGCAGATGCTCTAATAGTTGGGTTGACTTCATGGAAGACAAGATATTAACTCCATCATCTAGCACATCAATCAACGTAGAAGGAAGAGTTGATGTGGAGGCATGATTTCTGAAGTTGGTAGGTGAGAAGCAGAATTCGAATTCAAATCTCTAGCGGATCGGGTTAACGAGTGTCAGCCTGGAAAAGTGTGAGATCCAATACCCGCTTAACTTACTCCCCCATGCTCAGTGAAACCAATCAACTAGGTCAATGAAGTCAAAGGCACAGTCGATAAAAGGTCAAACTCAGCGCTGATAGCAGATCAATGGATGAAAAAGATCAACTAGGGTCACTCAACGGCTGGATAGGAAAAATTGCTCTGTGCATACTTGGCTCCTGTTCATCATCTTCTTCAATTGAAATGTCTAGGAACACGCCAACTGACGTGCACCATAAACGGAGATGGGACCCCCTCCCATATGGCACTGACCTCCCCTTTGATAAGAGAACAGCAACACAGCGTGCTGCCAGAGCCGTACCGGTATTTGACGGGGCCCGAAGCGAAAATTAAAAATGACTCTTTTATCGATAAATAATTGTAATGTTCAATTTGCAAAAAATAAATACATACAATACACAAATAAAGCAAAAATAATATATTACATCAATAAAAAGTTAATAAACATTTGAAATAATTACATAAATAGTACTCGTCTAGCTGTTTTAGAGGCAAAAATATTTATCAAATCTGCATAATCTAATTGTTGGATTATTTCCTTCTCAATCGATAACATTTCTAGCCCATTTAGTCTATCTTGTGACATTGTTGATCGAAGATAATTCTTGATTAACTTCAACTTCGAGAAACTTCTTTCTGCCAATGCAACTGTTACTGATATGGTTAACAAAATCTTATAGGCAATGCAAGTATTTGGGAATAAACCATTTAGTTTTGCCAAACATTGTAGCATATTAATTGCTCTTTTTTCATTTGTTAGCATCTCACGACCATCAACTCTGAACACAACTCATCACCGTTAATGTCAGAACGTCCATCGTGACTCAAAAATTGTTGAAACTTCATACAAGATTTCATCAAGCTAGTTAAAGGCTCACTCTTTAACTTCTCCAAATTCAATAAAAATCCAAAAATCTCTTGATATTGTTTGAATTGTTCAAATCGAACTTGAAGAGAAGATGGAGCTTGATCAATTATAAATAGAAAATATTCAACTCTAAAAGACTCTTCACCTGATCGTGTAACATTATCATTGTCACTTTCATCAAATTGTTTCTTTCTTCGAATGATGCATTTTTCTCAAAATTTAGGTTAAATCCCCATTTCACTTGCCATTTGTTTAGCTTCATTCATGGAACTAGCAAACCCTTCTTCTCTAAACTCATCAAGAAATTGATCAAGCCCTTATAATAGATTGATCGCAATATCAATATCCATATCTTCAGATTAAATAAACTTACTCATGGTATTTATTGCTCGTAACAAGTTATACCAGATTATTATTCCAAGCAAGAACTCAAAACTCTCAAGATCATATAAGGCTAAGGTCTCAGCATCACTCTTTGTTTTAGAACCTTCAGCAACTTCTGCCAAGTCAAGTAAAGCATCTCTTATATGTACAATTTGCTCTTTTATGGCTTTCACACTTTCAACATGACTTTCCCAACGGGTATGTGACAATGGCTTAACAGTCAAACCAGACACCTTATCTTTAAAAATTTTTCATCTCTTTGTAGAGGAAGAAAACAATGTGTAGATGCGTTGCACCACTCCAAAGAATAACTTGACTTTAAGACAACATTCCACCATATCAACTAAGGTCAAATTAAGACTATGACAACCACATGGTGTATAAAAAGCTCTAGGATTTATTTCAAGCAATCTTTTTTGTACACCTTTGTGTCTTCCACTTATGTTAGATCCATTGTCATACCTCTGCCCTCTTATGTCATCAATGTCAAGCCCAACTCTAGTTAACGCATTCATAAGTTCACTTGATAACCGAAGACCTGATGTGTCATTCACCTTCAAAAACTCAACCCAATATTCTTCTACTTTTGGTGTGCCTGTTGAACCATCCAAACATCGTAGCACTAGAGACATTTGTTCTTGATGACTTGCATCTGGAGTACAATCAAGTATTACTGAAAAATATTTTGCATGTTTAACTTTTGCAATGATTGACCTTTTCACTTCATTTGCCAAAGTTTTTATCAATTCATTCTGAATTTTGGGACTAAAATATGTATATTGAGATTCCCTTGCTTCACAACGTCGAACATGCTCTTCCATCATTGGATCAAACTCAGCAATCATTTCTATCATTTGCAAAAATAACCCATTATTCTCGATATAAAGTTTCTCATCATCCCCTCGAAAGGCCAAAGTATTTTTAGCAAGTGTTTTCACAATGGAGATTATTCTTGTTAACACTTGCCTCCAATGTTGTCTTTCTTTGTTGATTTGAAGTTGCATACTGTAATCAATTGTTTGATTTTTTTAAGCCTCTTTTCTGATTCAACCCAAGCAATCATGCAATCCATATGATCTCTACTAGCTTCATGTTGTTTAAGACTTCTATGCATATTACGCCAGTCTTTGTATCCATCGTTATCCAAATTCCCCATTCTACTCATCATTTGTTCAGTCTTCAACAACTTGCAACAGAAGTAAAATATTTTATCCAATGAAATAGAATATACAAGTCATTTTCTATCTATTGTTTGTCCATTTGTCATTACCCGTGTATAATGCGATGAATCAAAATGTCTATTGTTACTATCCTTAGGAAACAAAAAATCATTCACTCTTTTTGGACCCATTTGTATTAAGTAATCTCTCAATTTTTGACTGATGTTATTCCAATTTTCAGGATCCTGCAAATTCAGAGTTGAATCTAATTTTTCATGTTGAGAGTCTTCTTCTAAGTTTTCATTCGACTCGATCAAATTTGCAGCCTCAACCAATTCCTCATTTTCATTGTGACTTTGTTCTTCAATCACCAAATTATCCCCTAATTCCTCTTTTTCTATTCTGCTACTTCTAATAAATTATTTGTTAATATCACTGGCTTGACTTTGAATTAATGCCTCCTCCCTTTGTTTCATTTTTCTCTTTTGAGCTCCAGACATATATTTAGGAGGCATTTTCAATATTCTTTTATTATACCTGCAAGGTATTAAAATTGAATATTAACTCAATAATTCGCGTCTACATTCAAGAGTAACAATATATTATGTTAGATTTTTTTTTTGGATAGTTTTCTGATAAAAAATTGATTAATCCAAACAACATTTAATAAGAAGAGACAGCTATAATTAACTGACAATGTATATAAGAATACTATTAGACTAATATCAAATTTTCAATCAATAAGAAAACACATTATCTTACAATTTACATAATATATTTATATAAGCTAATTGCAAGTTCAAAAGATTCGATGACCTAATTGATTTTCTAATAGGTGATAGATACAAACTACAAAGTAAAAGACATAGCATGGAAAATCATCAAAAATGAAAAGGAGTTTAACCTTTTTTATAAAATCATCAAAGTAAGCTAATTGCAGGTTCAATTATGAATTAACAAGCCTGAAACTAGAACTGATAAAAGGGAAAAAAAATTATGTGAAAATGATAACACAAAAAGTAAAGCAGAGATCAAGAACTGATAAAAGAATGATGGAGAAAAGAAATACCATCTAATGACCTAACTAACCTTTTTCTGTGAACTAATAAGAGAAATATCATCCAATTATCCTATACAAAAAGTAAAGCAAAGAAAGTCTAAAGAAAGATTAAAATTTAAACATTTAAACTTAATATTCAGAAAATGATGCAAAAAATAAAATCTAACCAAATTGTCCAATGTCCAAATCTCACTGCTGACTGATCAAGATTCAAGAATGTCGGAAAATTGGAGAAGAAATTGGAAAGAACACTGAATGCCAGAGAAAAATCGTGTGATGTTAGCAGCGTTGGTGCGATGCAATGCTATGCCTATGTGCATAGGCTTAAAATGCCTTCTCGCCTCTCTAGGGATGCCCTGCAGAAGGGATTAGCAAATGCGTTAGAGAGATCTAAAAACCAAGTTTTTACCTTAACTTTTTAGAAGATCATTAGAAAAGTAAGAACGGAGAGGGAAATTATAGGGTTTTTTTTCTAAAAAAAACTTGGGTAAAAAGAATCTTTATTAGACTTTAGACACGATTGTATTTGAGAAATTGGGGCAAAACTCTGATTTTCTTGATGAAATTTAGTCAGCTATAGTTAGGTTAAAAGAATCAAAAGCTTGCGAAATCTTGAGTTCTTGACCAAACAAATCAATAAATCATGAAAAGTTGATCTCGACAGTCGGCAAATACTGATCTCAAAAAAAAAAAAACAAAGAAGCGAGAGGAAGAGGAACTTGCTTGATTAGGATGGAAGTTTGAATGATACTAACTCAGAATTTACTCGACGGAGAACCTTCTGGAGATATCCTTATAGAGCATCCGACGGATAAGATCTTTGGTCGCCCGTCGCCGGAGACGCCGAGCGGAATATCCTCGGTGGGAAACTTAGATGGCGCCTCGAAGGTTTCTGTTGCAGTCAGATGCATGCGCCGTGCCTCGGAGCCAGGAGAAAAAAAAGAAAAGGATTTAGGGAATTAATCTTTTACCATTCGTATTTTTTGTATAATAAAAAAAAAATTGGGCCCCTTCTTGGGCCAGGCCTGAGGCGGTCACCTCTCTTGCCTCATGAAAGGTCCGGCCCTGCGTGCTGCACACTCACAACAACACCCAGCAAGACCATCACAATTATTCTGGAGACCCTAGGCTAAAAAACTTTAAAGCTTTATTAATTTTTAAAAAATAAATATAAAAATAATATTAGAGATATTTAATTTTATTAGTAAAATTTAAAACGATAATTTTATATATTACCGATGATTATTTATATAATCAAAAGAAGTAACCAGCTAGGTCACATAGTAATAATTTTATCTCGTATCAAATCTCACTTTTTTATTAGTAAAATTTATAAAAAAATAAAAAATATTTTATGTTAACTAATTTGACAATGATTAATAAATTATTACAATACTATTAATATACATTCTAATTGCTATTTTTTTTAAAAAAATATCAATTAATTTTAACTTCGATGACGGTAAGTCTTGACGTAATGATAAAAATTATTATTATATAACCTAGATGTAATAGGTTCGAGTAATAGTCTAGTAGATATAAATATTGGGTACAATAGACCTTTCCTTTGGATCTCACATTGACAGGACCTTCATGAACCAAGCTGTCTTTTATCAATTTTAACTTGGGAAAATCATCAATTAAATTTATTTAGTCAAAAATATTTAGCTAGTAAATATCGACGATAAATTATTAAAAAAAGGTGTGCATAATAACTCGTCGAAGAGTAAAGACACAATAATAATGGTAAAAAAAATATAATAAAGGAGCAGTGAAAAAGGAAAATAAAATTTAGAGAGATATAATAGTACAACATAATTTCAAAAGTATTTTTATAAAAAAATATTAATTAAGTATAACATTTTTAATTTATTAACCAAACTTAATTTTAATTATCAAATTAAATTTTTATCAATAAAAAATTAAAAATTATGAATCAAATTTTAATAAAAAATAAAAAGAATTACCAACCAAATCTAACTTTAATATTAAAAAATTAAAATTATCAATCCAATCTCATACGAGTAAAAAAAAACAACGATCAAATGTAACTTTAATCTATAAAAATTAAAAAGTTATTGATTAAATCTAAAAATTTAAAATTATTGGTCAAATATAATTTAATTAGTAAAAACTTAAAATTATCGATAAAAATAAATCTAGATTAAAATTTATTTTAACTATAATTTTAAATATTTAATATTTAAATTAATATTATATATATAATAGCAGATCAAATCTTCTGTCCCCGTGTCTCCTACCGATCGGACGGACCAAATTACATCTTAAGACATCATGACATCTTTAAGATGTGTGTAGTATTCTCGTGATGTGTAAGATATTTCTGAGATGTAATCTGATCCGTCCGATCAATAAGGGGACACGAGGACAGACAAATTTAGAAAGAGGATTTGATCTCATATAATAGGGGCGCTAAATAGAAATTTTAATGGTATATGCCTTAGCCGGCCCTGACACCAAGGCCTGTGGCAGGAGACTCACTAGGGCTGGAAGCGGCAAGCAAAGACCAACCAGTAGCAACAACTGAGCAGCGCAGCACAAATGGACCACACACAAGGAGTCAAGGTCCTCTTGATCTTAGGCACTTATCCCCGGCGCTACGCCGGGTAGGGACACTCTTTACGGTCGATAAAGGTTAACAAGTTTGTTTGGAGGACAACCATGAAACAGTGCGCCAAACTCAGCCCACGGCGGGGCCACTAGGAGTGACGTAAATCCAAGGAAAACGCAGGAGGGGCAAGGGCAACCTGTAGGAGGAAAGGAGCCGGGAAGCTCGTCGCAAGGCACGCAACACCGATGGTGGATTGACCTTTTCACCAGGAACTGAGCATGCTCCAAAGACACAACCCTAAGAAGAGTAGAACAGTCAGAAGAGTGGCAATTCTCACGAGGGAAGACAGAATCTCTTGAGGACACAATCGGCCACGGCTTAATTGGAAGATTTCTAGGGGGATTTCTTAGTTGGAAAGGGGTTCAAGCACTTAGGAAAAGATGGCGCACCCCGCATAAATTACTGACACACAACTCCAAGTGACTTGTGTTCAAGTTTAACAACGAAGAACAATGCGATGAGTACTGAAAGGAGGCCATTCATAGTCTATAGATGTCGTTAGTGCCTCAAAATCATGCCCGAGTGCTTTACCTTCAAGTCAGAGGTGCAGACTCAAATGCCCATGTGGATGCATATCTATTGACTTCCTATCGAATTTTGGTCTATCTCAGGGCTAAATAAGGTAGCATCACAAGTGGGAACAGAAGTTAATCTGAAAACGTGTTCATTGCCTTTCAATTCTAATTTGAAAGATGGTCCACTAGATGATGACAGATGGTCGACCAAAAGTAAAAGTTATATAGAAGTGGTCGACTACATGAACAATAATGGTTGGCCAACCTAGCTTAATTAGTGAGTAGTTGATGTAGGAGCAAAAGTTAGGATGTTGGTTCAGTAAAAATATAATATAATTAATAAAGTAAAAAAATATAAAATTTAATAATCATAAAGCACCATAAAATGTTAATGTATAGATGGCACATCGAACATAACACGAGAGAAATCAATGGCATAGAAGCCTAATTTTGACAGTTTCCATCACGGGTAAGTTATTAGTGTTAGATTTTAAGAGATGTTTTAAACTCATTTTATTATTTATTTAATAAATATAGATTTACTATTTGAGTACATATAATATATTTGAATAGTCCTAAACTCATTTACTGAATATCCACAATACAATTTATAACATGAGAGAATTTGTGATTGGATTACAACTTGTTATTATCTCTATATGTGCAATTATAAACTTATTAGAATTTTCCTAGTTGTCGAATTAATGCATTCAGACATCATTCATTCTATAAGACTAACATGTGTTATACTTCTTAGTCCGACCAAGTTATTGTTTCTCACTAGCTGAAGATATTGGGATATCGAGAATTAAATGTGGATGTTAGTTATGATAACTAGTTTATTGAAGTGACTTACTATAAGACTTCATATGGTTCTCTACATATATGGATATGTCTGTAAAGTTCTTACTATAGCTCGAGTGTAATTTTCCTTCGACTTGAGATATATAAGTCATCTTGATCATGGAAACTTATACTTTGACATCTTAAATAAACATCTCTTGGAGGTATGGACCGAAATATTGGCGACAAGTCAAAGTGTCCGAAAGTGTTTGGATAACCCATAGATGATTCACCACTCCTTGCAAGGAGACGTGTACCCTATGACCACTTGTTAGGATTATTACTTAGTCTTCGACAAAAGCATCACATGTTAATCGTCTAAGACTCTTGTACACATGTATGAGTAATTTGAATCCGCAGAATGAGGAAGTATTACTTGGGCTAGGTATAACGTAGTTAGCCTAGTGAGGGCAGACACATAGACCATGTCTTAAACCAAGTGGGTATAAGACGAGTGAAAGGAACAAGGCATGACTCACTATAGCTGCTAAAGGATTCAGAATTAATTCTGAGATCAACTATGATTTTTTAGTTAATTGGGGATCATGATATACTACTAGGTGCCACTCATAATCATTCCATAATTAAGTAATTAATTATAGACAACCAAGATAAATTGGGAACCTATTGAATTACACGTACTACGAGTCTCTAAAAGACATAAACAAGTTAGAAAATAGGGTTCTCATATCAAGAGATAAATATGTGCTTGGACTATACATAAGATAAATATGAAAATATTTGTCAGAATGAAAGCGCGGATAGACCACATCTCTTATGAAAGAGTTCAACCCAATTTGGTTTAGCCATAAACCAACTTAATTTAGTTGTGAACCAGACCAAGGGGTTAATGAGCTAATTTTTGGTTAGGGTATAATGGATTAGATTTGAGCTTTGTAATCCAACTCATTAAAGAGGATTGCATATTGATATGGTTAAGAGAGAATTAATACACGATTCATTATTGGCTTGATTAGATTTTGGAAACCTAAATCCAATACCTCTCTCTCCCTCCCCCTCTCTCTTGCCACCGACCATAACAAGAGGGTCTCCTCTTATTGTCGTGAGTCACCTAAAGGAAGAATATCTTCCTCTTCTTGATCTTTCTCCTTCGCTCGCAGCTAGTACCTTCCAAAGACGAAACTTGTTCTCTTGGAGTTGTCTTGAAGAGCTCGACATGGATACGAATAGAGGCGAACTTCGATAACGTAGCAAAAGGTTGCTGCCCTTCTCATTACAGATCATCTGTAAGTTATACCTAGAATAATTGTTATTTGATTTCTATTTGCTTTATGATCTTTTTTGCGCGATTGTATCTTTCATGTGTGTGGTGTGTGTGATATAATAAATTAGTTTATTATTGTTAAGTCTTTCGCTACATATATTTACGAAACATATTTTTAACACACACCACATCAGACATATCCCAACAGTAGTATCAATGTCCAATCGTACTTCAACATGATCATAAAATTATTTTATGATTCGTAATTAGTGTTGCAATTAATTTTGGCATTTTTTAGAATTATTAAGAATTTTCTATTTTTGGAAGTTTCCTAAATTATTAAGAAATTCCACTTTTAAAAAGTTTCTGAAATAATTTTAGAAAATTAAATTTAGAAATATTCTATTAATTTAAAAATTATCATTTCTGGAATTTTCTAGAATTTTAAGAAATATTTTATTTTTAGAAAATTTCCTAATTTGTTAAGTAATATCAAATTTAGAAAGATTATGAAAATTTTTAAAAAATCCAGATTTGAGATATTCTGAATTAAATTATACAAATTGTATTTTCTGAAATTTTTATATTTATTAAAATATTCCATTATTGGAAAGTTTTTTAAATTATTAGGAAATTTCAAATTTAGAAAATCATAAAAAAATCTAAATTTAAATTATTTTGTAATAAATTAAAAATATTAATTATTTATTTCCTAAATTATTAGGAAATTAATTTAAAAATTATTTCCAAAATAATTAAAGATTCTTGTTGATAAAAATATAAAATATGTTAATTAAATTTGAAAATTAGTTTCCTAATTTGATTAGATAAATTTGATTTATTAAAATCAGATTTATAACATATTTTTATTTCTAAAATAGAGTTATAACATATTTAAATTTATATAATGTTCATTCTATATTGTATGTCATATAGTTGAATTAATTATAATATGATTAGATTTTACCATGTGTGCGATGTGATTAGATCTTACTGTATGTGCGATGTGTCATGTAATCATTTATGTCATGCGTGTAATGTCATGTAGATAGAATATTTGCATAATATAAATGAGACCAAATCTCTTACACAATATTAAAACTTACACCTTCCGTTAATATGGTAAGAGCTAGAGTTTAAGTTCTTATTTGAGTTGTTGGCCAAAGTCAAGCTCAACTTGAAATTAAATATGTTCAAACCATGGAGATGCAATCTCATGATTAACGGGTTAGTTTTAAACTTGAAGCGTTGATTTGTTGTGCCAAGGTCATGATCAATGTGGATAGATGTGAAATTAGGTAATATGCATTTGGGGTACATTTGGTAGGATGTAATCTGACTTGTAATGTAATCAAGATTACATTACAATATTGATTACTTTGTTTGGTATAGTTTTAAAGTTGTAATGTAATCTGGATTACAAAAGATAACAATGTTTTGTAATCTGGATTACAAGGCCAACACCATGTAATTCGATTACATTACAAGATCATAATTTAACTAAAATTTAAATATCAAATATACGCCTAGTCCATTTTTGGCATTAATCAGTCACCGACATCGCTTTCGTCGTCGCCGCCAGCCACTGAGTGCCGCCATCGGCTGCCGCCTCTGGGCGTCTATTAGTTAGAGCCCTAGAGCCAATCATGTGATGATTGTTGTATGGACTTGATGTATCATATTCCTATATGTTTATAAAGGTATTTCTTTATGATTATTATACTTACTTGTATTGATGCCAAATAACTAAGCATAATATCGTCCTTGAGTAGAAGGTTCTTATCTATATCAATCGATTGGTTGAATCGATAGTGAGATGATATAGAGAATACTACTCTTAATCATTGCTAGTCAAGTATTAACATTCAGGGACAATGTTAATGCGACGAGACTAACATGTAGGTCAACTCGATGACTTGATCTCACAAGTCATGGATATAGAGATATCAAGTTGACACATGGGTATGCATTGGAGAATGTATACTGAATGACCCGCCATGAGAAAATATCATGGATCGTTATATGAGTGTCATATACTTTCTCATGTGACTATTAGTACGACTATCAGTCCTTGGACTTGAAGTCACCATGGTTCCTTACATAATGAGTTACATACTTTGGCTTCGTCAAACGCCACTCGTAACTGGGTGGACTATAAAGGTGATTACTGGGTATGTAACAAATTATGCGGAGGGATGTGAGTGATGTAGATGGGATCTATCCCTCCTATATGACGGGAGTGACATCATCATTCTTGATAGAGTGAGACCACTAAGTGCATGGCCATGCCCAAATAAGTCAATATGAGATATTGAGCTCATTTGTTTAGAGTGAGTGTACTTGTAGTTTAAGATATATATTGATTAGAGGATGACACAGTCTATGCCTCAATTTAATCAATCTAGATGTCAAGGATAGAAGGACATTATCATATATTGTGAGGGTCACAATTAGTAGTCACAAGGTGATGTTGGATCTCAACATTCTTGTAACTTGGGTAGTAATGATGTGTTGCTAGATACCGCTCATTACTTATGCTTCTAAATGAGTTTAGGAGCATTGCCAACATTACAAGAACCTATAGGGTCACACACAAAGGGCAATTAGATGGAGAATGAATTCATATGATGAACCAAGAGGATTAGGTTCATATGATGAACCAAATTGGATTAAGAGTAATCCAAATTAGACTAATTGAGTTGAACTCAATTTGATTCATGTATTGAATGAGTCTAATTTAGATTGTGACTCATTGAATCAATTTAATTTAATGGATAGAGATTCACTAAATTAAATTGACTTGAATCAAAGGTTGGATTTGATCAACCATGGGAGAATTTAAGTCAAGTTTGACTTGACTTGAGAGGGAAGATGAAGGGTCAAGTTTAACTTGACCTTGACTTAACCAAAGACACCTCATTTGTGAGTTGGGATAAGGCCGGCCAATGATGATGTGCCACATCATCAAGGCTTCTTTACTTGGTTAAGATTGACTTGACCAAGTGTCACCTCATGAGGGAGACCAAGAGCCATGACTCTTGGTATCCCATGGAGGTTTAAAACCCTATAAATGTGGTCGGCCACATTATGGTGCTTGAATAGCATTGTGTGCTCATTCAATCCATCTTCTTCCTTCCTCTCTTCTTCTCTTCTCTCCCTCTCATCCTTGTCGAGACTCCTTGGGTTGCTAGCACACTCTAAGGTTTCCTCTCCATCTCTTGTTCGTGTGGATACTTCTAGAGGTGTGTACACTTAAACACACTTGAGATCCGAAGAACCTTGGACGAGCGGGATTTGCGAAGGGCTTCGCTTCAAAGGTATACTCACTTTCTTGTAGATCTAGTGTAGATCTAGGATAGGAAACATGTACATGTAAATTTTTATATATATCTTCTCATGGATCCGTGGCAAGACTTCGGGGGTTCTGCAATGCAAAAAGCGATTTTTACGGCCCGAAAGTCCCAACAGTGGTATTAGAGCCACGTGCGAAGCGTGTACATGTTTCGTTTGTATTTGTATTTTTTATAAAAAATTACAGATCTATAAGTTTCTATAAATTTACTATTTTTATAGATTTTATGAGTATTTTTCTTGGAGATGCGAAGTAACAAGTGCTTGGACACTTGTAGGCTTCGTATACCAAGAAAAACCTTCCGAAACGGCAAGGTCTCACCCAAATTATTTTGGGATAACGGCTTAAGGCACTGTAAGATCGTAGTAGGACACTCGTGAGACTCATTTCATGAGAAGGGGCGCTACCCCTAACCCCGCAAGGGGCATTTTCCCGCGATCGCACCCGAAAATCGCTAAACGGGACCGCCGAGAAATTGTAACTCATAAAATTGTAAAAAGAGTAGTAAAATTACAAAAATTTATATAAAATACATAATTTAGAATTATGTATGATTTTGTGATGGTCATGGCCCAAAAACCCAATTTGATTGGACTAAATGTGTTGTAATTCATAATATGGCTTGTGCGCCATTTTGTGTGATGTGCGTGTTGTATATATTATGCGACCTGTGTGTCGTACCTCCCTCATTTTTATATTCCTGATATAAAATAGTTTTAGACTCGAATGTAACTCGAGTTTCATATTTGTAATGTATAAAAATTGGAGCAGTGGAAGGTCCACTCGAGAAGGAACGATGAGGAGTGTGCGAGCAACACATGATGGTCAAAAGGAGGAGCTTGAAGAAGCTGTTGACCCTAGGTTGACCGTCCGATCTTCTCATTGGCTTGAGAAGATCGTAGTAGGGCCATGACCTAATCAAAATTTAATTATTCATTGCTTGTGTGTATGTGATGCATGCTAGTGTAGGATAATTAGTGCCATGATGCGTATAAGATGCGAATCCACGATTAGATTAGATCTTAATCAAGTCAACTCGAAATGCCTACCAAGTCTTGATACCCATCACTACCTCGATCATTTGTTGTTGTTGAATCTGCCAAAGCAGAGCAACACATATTATCTTGGTAGGGTGCGGAGGGACAATCTTGGTCCCGCCTATCAAGGCTTGGGTGAGTACAAACTCAATTAGATTGAGTACAACTAGTTAACTCAATTTGATCGGGTATAACTATATGCATTTCCAAAGGTTGGACGATAGGATAAAAATCACATTTATACTAAATCTTAGGCGATTTAGCCAAAGCTAACTCAAGTTTAATGTAAATGAGATTTTTGATCCTATAAACAAGAGTTGCATAGAGATGTAATTGATAAATTCATTATCTACCGATCATACTAAGTCTTGGGCGATTTAGCCAAAGCTAACTCAAGGCATAGTATGGTGTGGATCTTGTCCCACAAGAATTATAGCTAGTTGGAAGAATCTTGTAAGTGTGGTTTGACCACATTCATGACTTGATTCTACAAAAGTTCTATAATTCAGTGGGAGCATCATTTAATTAAAGGTCTAATTAAATGCTAGTTGGAATATGATATTTATTTTCTGCATTATTTCTGTTGTAGATTGCCATGTCGACAAACACGAACACATTCTCTCTGCATTCTGTCCTTGATAAGGACAAGCTCAATGGAGCTAATTTCTTGGACTGGTACAGGAATCTGAGAATCATTCTCACATAAGAATGAAAATTGTACGTTCTGGAGCAACCCATTCCCAAGGCACCTCCTGCCACTGCCACGCGAGCTGACCGAGATGCTTATAAAAAGCACCAAGACGATGCATTAGATGTGTCATGCCTCATGCTTGCAACCATGAACTCTGAGCTTCAGAAGCAACACGAGTTGATGGGCGTTTATGATATGGTTGAACATCTTTGTCAACTATATCAAGGACAAGCGAGGCACGAGAGATTCGAGATCTCCAAGCACTGTTTCAGTGCAAGATGCAAGATGGGACTCCCGTAGGACCCTATATGCTCAAGATAATTGGGTACATAGAAAACCTACAGAGGTTGGGATTCCCACTTGGCCAAGAGCTGGCCACCGACTTAATCTTGCAATCCTTGCCAGAGAGCTACAATCAATTTGTCATGAACTACAACATGAATAAGATTGATAAGCCACTACCCGAGCTGCTTAGCATGTTGAGAACTGCTGAGCTCAACCTTAAGAAGGTTAAGCCCAACTCCATTTTGATGGTACAAAAGCATAAAGGCAAGGGCAAGCCTAAAGGTAAGGGAAAGTCCCAAGCTAAGGCCAAAGGCAAGATAATGAAACCGAAAGGAGGGGTTGCCAAGAATGCTACCTGCTTCCACTGTGGTCAGACCGGGTACTGGAAGAGGAACTGCAAAGTTTACCTGAAAGATCTTAAGAAGAAGAGAAGTGAGACTTCTACTTTAGGTATATATGTTATAGAAGTCAATCTATCTATTTCTGCATCATGGGTATTAGATACCGGATGTGCTTCTCACATTTGTACTAATATGCAAGCATTGAGAAATGGCAGGGCATTGACGAAGGGCGAGGTGGACCTACGAGTAGGCAATGGAGCACGGGTTGCTGCTGTTGCTGTAGGGACTTACTTTCTATCTCTGCCCTCTGGGCTTGTACTAGAATTAGATGAATGTTGTTATGTGCCTGCTCTTACTAAGAACATAATTTCAGTTTCTTGTTTGGACAAGAAAGGCTTTCCGTTTATCATAAAGAATAAATGTTGTTCCGTCTATTTAAACAATATGTTCTATTGTAGTGCACCTCTGATGAACGGACTCTATATTCTAGACTTAGATAATCCCATCTATAACATAAATACCAAAAGGTTTAAATCAAATGAAATGAACCAAACCTATCTCTGGCATTGTCGCTTAGGTCATATAAATGACAAACGCTTATCCCAGCTTCATAAAGATGGTTTGCTGGGCTCATTTGATTTTGAATCATATGAGACATGCGAGTCATGCCTACTGGGCAAGATGACCAAGACTCCCTTTAGTGGACACAACGAAAGAGCGACTGACTTGTTAGAACTTGTACATAGTGATGTATGTGGCCTTTTCAATGTCGTTGCCAGAGGTGGTTATATGTACTTCATTACATTTACTGATGACATTAGTAGATATGGTTATGTGTATTTGTTGACACATAAGTCAGAATCCTTTGAAAAGTTCAAAGCATTCAAGAATGAAGTACAAAACCAGCTTGACAAGAGTATTAAGATACTTCAATCAGATCGAGGTGGAGAATACCTTAGCCATGAGTTTCGTGACTATCTAGCTGAGTGTGAGATTTTATCCTAATTTACTCCTCCTGGAACACCACAGTGGAATGGTGTATCTGAAAGGAGGAATCGTACCCTATTAGATATGGTGCGATCTATGATGAGTCACACAGATCTTCCTATATCTCTTTGGGGCTATGCTCTAGACACAGCAACCTTCATACTTAACCGTGTTCCATCCAAAGCTGTGATAAAGACACCATATAGGATATGGACTGGGAGAGATGCCCAAGTGTCTTTTATGAGGATTTGGGGTTGTGAGGCTTACGTTCGACGTCAAGTCTAGGATAAACTGGGACCCAAATCCGATAAGTGCTATTTTATAGGATATTCCAAGGAAACGAAGGGATATTACTTCTACATTCCCACTCAACACAAAGTAGTTGTGGCTAAGACTGAGATATTTCTAGAAAGGGACTTTGTTTCTAGAAAAACTAGTGGGAGTAAGTTCAATTTTGAAGAAATTCAAGATATGGACCATAGCATTGAAGCCTTGATGAAAGTTGAACTGGAACCACAAAGTGTTGTGGATGATGAGATTGTTCCACAAGGAGTTAAGGAACAACAACCAGTTCAAGTAGACATACCTCTTCGCAGGTCTGATAGGGTACATCGTCAGCTTGAGAGATACTCATTTCTCTTGTCTGACCATGATGATGTTATGCTCATTGAGAATGAGCTTACCTCCTATCAGGAAGCTGTGATGAGACCAGATTCTGAGAAATATAGCTAGAGGCCATGAGATCTGAGATGGAATCCATGTACACTAACCAAGTATGAACTTTGGTTGATCCACCTGAAGGGGTCATACCCATTGGGTGTAAGTGGGTATTTAAGAGAAAGACTGACATGGATGGACTTATATATAAGGGTCGTCTAGTAGCTAAAGGTTTCAAACAAATTAATGGTATTGACTATGATGAAACCTTTTCTCCAATAGCAATGTTTAAGTCTATTCGGATCATGCTTGCTATTGCAGCATACCATGATTATGAGATCTGGCAGATAGATGTCAAAACCGCATTTCTGAATGGAAACTTGCTCGAGGATGTGTACATGACACAACCTGAGGGTTTTGTAGATCCACAGCATACTGGCAAGTATGCAAGCTGCATAAGTCTATTTATGGAATAAAGCAAGCTTCTCGGAGCTGGAACCTTTGATTCGATGATGCAATCAAACAGTTTGGTTTCATCAAGAATGAAGATGAACCCTGTGTCTACAAGAAGGTTATTGAGAACACAGTTGTCTTCCTTGTATTGTATGTGGATGACATACTACTCATTGGGAACAACATCCCTTTGCTACAGTCTATAAAGACTTGACTGGGGAATTATTTCTCAATGAAGGATTTAGGTGAAGCAGCCTGTATTCTAGGCATACAGATCTATAGAGATAGATCTAAGAGATTGCTTGCCTTAAGTCAGAGTACATACATTGACAAGGTATTACTACGGTTTGCCATGCAGAATTCCAAGAATGGTTTTCTGTCGATGTCATATGGTGTGAGTCTTTCGAAGACTCAAACTCCTTCTTCTAGAGAGGAGAGAGACCACATGGATAAGATCCCTTATGCTTCAGCCATAGGATCTATTATGTACGCCATGCTATGTACTCATCCTGATGTTCGTATGCTTTGAGCATGACGAGCAGATACCAGTCAGATCCAGGTGAGTGTCACTGGATAGCGGTCAAGAATATTGTTAAGTACTTGAGAATGACTAAAGAATATTTTTTGATATATGGAGGCGATGATGAGCTAGCTGTAAAGAGTTACAGTGATGCCAGCTTCCAAACTGACCAGGATGACTATAGATCGCAGTCTAGGTTCGTGTTTTTCTTGAATGGTGGTCCTGTGAGCTGGAAGAGTTCGAAGCAGGACACAGTTGCTGATTCTACAATAGAAGCCGAGTATATTGCTGCATCAGAAGCAGCAAAGGAGGCAGTTTGGTTTCGCAAGTTCATTACTGAGCTTGGGGCGGTTCTTAGCATAGCAGATCCTATAGAGCTCTATTGTGACAACAATGGAGCAATTGCGCAGGTTAAGGAACCTCGCTCACACCAGCGGACCAAACACATACTACGGTGCTTCCATCTCATTCGACAGATTATCGATAGAGGAGATGTGAAGATTTGCAGAGTACCCACAGAGGCTAACATCGCTGATCCCTTGACCAAGGCTTTGGCACAGAGAAAGCATGATGGTCACACTAGGTCATTGGGCCTTAGAGCCTACACTGATTGGCACTAGTGTTAGTGTGAGATTATTAGTTAGAGCCCTAGAGTCAATCATGTGATGATTGTTGTATGGACTTGATGTATCATATTTCTGTTGGTGCAAGGTGCACCAGAATCAAACCTGAGTTTTGATGTTGTCAAAGGTTCAAGTAAAGTCTTGTTATGATCTGATTATTGGGCTAAGTGTGCAGGCTATTTACTCAATCAGGAAAGCCCTAGTTATGGCCAGATAGTAAAGTCCAAACAGGTCTGGAGGACCTAACGTTTAGCAGGTAGGTTGAGGTAAATAACTGGAGGAGCGACAGTGAAGTTGGGTTCCTGAAGGGAACAACCTAAAGTCGCTGATCCAACTAAAGAAACCGGGAAGGTTTCCAAGTTGAGATCAAGACAGTCCTAACTGTTATACTCATGCATATTACTATTCATGTATTATAACTGTGCTAACTTTGTTTTGCAGGAATATTATTGTTATATCGAACTAACTTTGTGTTGCAGAATCATATGACTCCTTGGACTTCAAATGGTTATAACTTTTGACTCTGAACTCAGAATCAGGCTCTGTCAGTAGCCACGCGACCAGCACTCAGAAACCTTCAATTTAACAAGGGTTTAGTTGACTGAACAGGAGGTTCAGTTGACTGATCAAGGCATTTTATCAGTCGACCAAAAATGAGGTTCGGTCGACCGAACCAATAAAAGCATTAATGGAGCATTAAGTGTGAATCTTGGCGAGAAGGGAAATTCACCGTTCGATCGACCGAACAAGGTTATCGGTCGACCAAACCATTAAAGATCAGTTAATGCTCGAAGATCAGATCTCAATGAATCTCAGCACAAAAGGAATGGAGCGGGTTCAGTCGACCGAACCCAGGGATCGGTCGACCGAACGTTGACGATTCTTATAAAAGAGAGCTCGAGGTCCAGGGTTGTATAATTCTGTTCAGGTTCGAAGTCAATCTCTGTGCTAGCTGCTATTGTTCGTGCTACTACTCTACAACTCTTCTACACGTAAGCAAGTGCCGACCGAGCTTCAACTTTCACATATTGTCGGTATACTTTACTTTTGTATTGCACTTAAACTCATATAAGATAGTAGGCTTGTTACTATCTTATATTATTGTATTTTGTACGTATTACTTCTTTCCGAGGTTTTCGGGAAGAAGAATCTTAGTGGATTGCTCATCGGTGCAGTCAAGGACTGCGAGCCTTCGCGTAGGAGTCGAGCTAGGCTCCGAACGAAGTAAACAAACTTGTCTTTTTATATTTTCCGCTGGTTACTCGAATTGTTTTGAAATACAAAAAGAAAATTTTTTAAAAGAGCGCGATATTCACCCCCCTCTATCGCACTTTATCGATCTATCAATTGGTATCAGAGCCTGGTAGATCTGAAATTACTTAACCGTTTTTCGAGCAACTTAAAAAACTTTTTCTTTTGCTTTAAAAGTGTTTTATTTAATTCTTAAGTTTTTTTCTTTCTTTATCTCACACTTCTAATTGTTACGTTCCGCAAGTGTACGAAAAAGTCACAAGTAATATAAAAGATTATCGTATCCACAGGGACTGGAATAAGTATTAGAAATATCTCAAAGCGAATTAGCTAAACAACTAATCAATTCGTTTCAAATACTAAGGATGAAAAACAAATCTATAATGAAAGATTAACAAACAAGAGTTTGGGGTTTGAGTTATGATAAAGGGAGGTTCTAGGAGTTTTGATTTCTTTGTAAGATCTCTTGAATGTATATGGTTTACCAATTCTTATTTCTCAATTGTCTAATATTTGTAGAAAGTTACCGGTTCTCTCTTGCAATAGATAGTTGGCTTAGGACTGAAAAATGTACCTAAATGTGATCAATTAGATATAAACCTACGTTGTTCTTACACAGGATTGCACCTATTACTATGCTTCCCTCGGATATCAACATAGAAGTTCATAGCTTCTTAACCCATAAAAATACAAGGATTGAATCATAAAATCTATCCTACCCTCTTGAATATTCTCATTTCCCCTTCTAGGTTATCTCTCAAACGTCCTTACACGGGCTTGCACCTGTCACGTGGATCCCTCGGAAAATCGAGTGAGAGTTAATCTCTACAAAGTCTATAAGATATCCAAACAATCAATCAAGAATGAGAATTAAGCCCTAATCACAATTAATCATTCAAGATCCAATCGATACAAACTAGGCAACATCATAGAAACAAAGAAATAACAAATCCAAAAGAGTTTACATCAATTTATCTCACAAATACTCCCTACATCCTAGAACAAAAAGATCTACTCCATAAAACGAAGAAAGACAACCAAAGATAAGAAGATTACAAGCATTTCTTCAATCCCAATCCAAGAATAGGAGAGAAAGAAAACTTATCTACAATATAGCTCCATCTTTGGATCCAATCCTCGCTTCCGGAGTCGAATTCGCCAAGATCTCCCTTTAGATCGCCCAAAAATCCTCCCAAGAATGGGAGAAATCTACCAAATCTTGCTTTCTCCCAAAGGGGAGAAAATCTCCTTTCAAATCTTCAAAGAGGCTTTAAATAGAGGGGGCTTTCAGGCGCCACATGGCCCCGAGGCATGGCCGTGTGAGGTTCACACGGCCAAAGCCTTTCCCTTCTCTGCCATCCATACACGACCGTGTGGTGTACACGACCGTGGACAACTCCCATCAAGACCTCCAAGCACGGCCGTGTAGATCCACACGGCCTGGACTGCCCCAACTTCTGGAAACCTGGCACGGCCGTGTGGTGCACACGGCCAGAACACTTTTAAGCGCTGGGAACCCTGCACGACCGCGTGATGCACACAGCCAGGGCCTTCTTGGTCTCTGGAAACCTTACACGACCATGTAGATCCACACGACTATATAAGGATTGAACTCTGATTTGCTTCAAAACTTGGCACGACCATGTGAAGTTCACACGGCCAGGCCAAGTTCCT
The DNA here is from genome assembly GCF_018446385.1 of Zingiber officinale. Classification (NCBI taxonomy): domain Eukaryota; kingdom Viridiplantae; phylum Streptophyta; class Magnoliopsida; order Zingiberales; family Zingiberaceae; genus Zingiber; species Zingiber officinale. Next base: position 47,397,943 of record NC_056006.1, read on the forward strand.
TGTCTGTGTCTCCTGGTTGACCACACGACCAGAGCACTCCACCCAGGCAGGGTCGTGTGTGGCACACGGCCAAGTGCTTTCTCCAATGCTTAGCTCATAAGTTTGTCCAAGAATGTAGAATCTTCACCAAATTCGACTCTTGTGTACAAAAAATGCACAAAAAGCAGATCTCCGAACAAAAAGAGTAAATATGCTAAAAGAAAAGCTGGAAGTATAAAAATGCATAGATCAAGCAAGCTCAAAGTATGTAAATGTACGTCAAAACATGCATAAAAGTATATAAAACTTACGCACATCACACCCCCAGACTTAATCCTTTGCTTGTCCTCAAGTAAAATGCTACAATCTAAATTCATATGTTCTACAATGCATTCATAAACCCTAATGTACTTTCCTAACTCTATCAAAGAGTTCCAATAACAAGCATAATCATGGAAACAAATCAAGTATGACTCAAGCTTAAGTATCCTGTGCACAGTGTAAAAGTAACTCAAAAACCCTTCAAGTTTCAATCTATGTCCTATTCAAGTCGTCATCAAATTTGAATTCCTAATGTTTCCGGTGAGAGACAAGTAACCAGTGATAGGCACTTACTTGCCACTCACTTGGTTCATATTTCTCAACCAACCCAAGGTCTCAAAGGTGTGCTCAATCTCAAGAGAAGCTAAGCAGTCATTTCCCCAGTAACCTAACTCGGTCTCAAAGGGATGACTTGCTAGATTCCACTCACGATAACTGTTTTTTATATCCCTTATTTTTTATTTTTTTTCATTGCTTTTCTTTTTCAATTTTTTTTCATAAGTATTTGCATTGGGCAAATCTTATTTCACAAGTGTACTTTTAGCACAAATGTTGGGATATTTTGATTTTTCCAAATGAGCTTGCATGAGTTGAGCCTCATCTAGTAACCAAAATGAAGTTTGAAAAATTACCATGGAAACCAAGTACTAAGCAAACAAGATGAATCATGATTATTTCAATGATATCAACCATTCAAGCATCAAGTCAAGGTGTAGTGAAAGTAAGATTCTTAAGGTCAAGCCAAGACTAAAACTCATCTCCATATGATTTTTAGCTTGTTTCATGCTACCCAAAATAGAGAAAAGAAGTACATAAAGCTTATTACTAGCATCATTTACAATATCATGAATCTAGATAATAAACGTGCTAGTATTTTGCATTAAGAAACAAACAATCATGATATGATGAATGATGTAACTAGCAAAAAAAAAAATTTATTATGCAAAAACTAAACTAAATCAAATGCATCTAATGCATCTCCCAGACTTAAACTTTTCATTGTCCCAATGAAAACTAAAAATAATGTGGAGAAGATTTATGAAATTTAGAGAAGTTACCAAGTGATGAGCTCCAAATGGTTGACATTCATGTTTTAAAAATACTCCTCTATCCAATGCTCACATTCCTCCACAACTTTGAATTCTATAAAAATAAGATAGACAAGAAAGATTAAGTAGAGGATACATGTTTATTATAAAGAAAGAACTAAAGACATAAAAGAAAATAAGGAAAATGAACTTGGGTTGCCTCCCAAGAAGCGCTTGTTTAAGGTCATTAGCTCGACCACCTCATTAGATTCATCGAAATCTCGCTCTTGGAGGGGTAAGATATTTTAGAACCCTCCTACCAAGGGCTCTTATTATGAAGAGAGCTTTCATTAAAGGAGCTACAAAGTAAAGTATAACTCTCTCCATCTTCGTCTTCTTGGAAATTTTTTCAAGTGGTCGAAGACGGTTCAAATTGAGCTTCCAATTATTGGCTCATGTGAAATCTGCACATCCAAAAGAAAAACAAATCTCCCACAAGAATGTTATATAGTATAGAGATAGAACCATATCAAGATAAGATGAATACGTAATAAAAACTGAATCACATCCAACAAAGTCAATTATAGGTACCTCCATAAAGTTTTCCAAAAGATCACAAGAAATACTAACCTTACTTTGCTGAGAAATACCTGATATTTCTAAACATGTGGATGTGATCTCCTCTGAATCAAATGATGGTTCTGGCTCTGGCTCAAGTGTTGGCGATATCAAAGATGGTGATTCTTGAGACTCTGCTAGCTCTGCATAAGTCCCTACACATTGTTCCACAACATGATCAATTCTTAAAACCTCTAAGGGTTGTGTTGACAAAGGTGGTGATCCTTGAGATGTTGCTTCCACAACACATCTCCCTACACATTCTTCCATATCATCATCATCAACACATACATCAAAAAATAAACCAACATCTATGTCCTCAATAGGAGAATCAATAACAAGAGGATCAATAACTTCACTTGTAGTTTTAAGTTGATCTACCACATCACCTTCATCATCTGAAAATTCAATGTCACTATAACACCCTATAAAATTTTGAGGTAGATCTGAAAACTTATTTACCACTGCATTATCAATAAAATCCTCATCTGAAAAAACCTCATCTTCATATACATTCAAAAATCTGCACTCAACCATATTAGTGTCACAGGATTTGCCGAAGTCTTTATTTTCATTGACCCCCACTAACCTTTGTGGAAAAGGAACCCTTAGTGAAGGTCCTGGGATAGACTGAACTTCCTTTTTCCCAAATTCCCTTTGAGCTTTTGGAGGAGGTCCAACTTGCTTATCTAGTGTTGGTGTGATTAATCGTTGAGGGAATGGTACTTGTGGCCTTTGGGAACTTCTTAGAGAAATGGAACTGAGTTCTTGTGACCTTTTTATTATTCTTCTCCTCAATTCTAAACATGTCATTCTTTAGAAGTTCTTCATGATTTTTGCCACTTCTCAACCCAACATCATCATACTTTTCATTAGATCTTGACTGTGTAGGAGGGGGATCTTCTTTAAACCATTTTGAAATAATACTATCAAGCTTTGCCCCCAAATGTTTGAAATCCTCACTCTGTGACTTGTGAATTTCAACATTTTTAGGTGGTTGAATTTCATTTTGTTTGACAGGCTCTCTTACATTTATGGCTTGCACTTCTTGAATATCTAAGGGAAATTCCATCTAACTTTTGTTCGACCATTCATGGAGGTTCAATGTCACTTGATCAATTAATGAATAAGCTTCATCTACACTTTTGTCCATAAAAAAACCTCCAGCTGATGAATCTAATAAACTCTTGTCTGAGAAAGAAATTCCCCCATAGAATATGTGCAAAATCAACCATTTTTCAAAACCATGATGAGGGCATTGTCTTTGAAGACTCTTGAATCTATCCCATGCTTCAAATAATGATTCTCCATATGCCTGAGCAAAATTTGTTATGCAATTCCTCATATACACTGTTCTACTTAGAGGGAAAAAATGATTCAGAAATTGCTTCTCCAATTGTTCCCAACTTGTGATGCTTTGAGGACAGAGAGAATATAGCCAAGTCCTTGCTTTATCCTTGATACTGAAAGGAAATGCCATCAATCGAACTGCATCTGCTGATACTCCTTCACATTTCACCAAATCACAAATCTCTAAAAATATTTCAAGATGCAGATAAGGACTTTCTGATACTTCTCCTCCAAATTTGTGACCTTGTATCATGAAAATTATCTCTGGGTCTAGTTGGAAACTTTCTGCTTTAATTTGAGGTTGCATAATGGGAGATAAAAATCTTGTAGAAAAGGGTGTAGAAAAATTTCTCATGGGCCTGCTTGACATATTAGTGCTCATGGATATTCAAGAGAAATGAAGAATCGAAGACAAGAAATAAAATGCAATATGAAAAGAAAGAAAGAAAATGCAGAATTTAAATTGCAAGAAAGAAAGTGCATAATGAAAACAAGAAAGAAAAGATAAAAGGAAAAAGAAAAATGTCTAGAATAATTCATATGCTAAAAATTGCAAGATATGTTTACAAAAGAAAAGAAGAAAGAAACTAGATCAAAAGAGAAAACAGAGAAAAGTTAGATTAGAGTGCTAGAAATCAAGAATGCAAAGTTAGAATTAGAATTAGAATTGCAACAAAAAGAATTGTCAAGAATGTTATTCAAGAAAGGAAAAACTTATGAAAACAGAATTCTAACAATTAGTTATAACTATGCAAATCAAAAGAAAGAAAGAAAAGTTATGTTTAGTCTAACTCAATTGATAATCTCCAATGTTATAGCGCAACCCCCGGCAACGGCGCCAAAAACTTGTTACGTTCCGCAAGTGTACGGAAATGTCATAAGTAATATAAAAGATTATCATATCCATAGGGACTGGAATAAACACTAGAAATATCTCAAAACGAATTAGCTAAACAACTAATCAATTGGTTTCAAATGCTAAGGATGAAAAATAAATGTTGAAAGATTAACAAACAAGAGTTTGGGGTTTGAGTTATGATAAAGGGAGGTTCTAGGAGTTTTGGTTTCTTTGTAAGATCTCTTGAATGTATATGATTTACCAATTCTTATTTCTCAATTTTCTAATATTTGTAGAAGGTTGCCGGTTCTCTCTTGCAATAGATAACCGGCTTAGGACTGAAAAATGTACCTAAATGTGATCAATTAGATATAAACCTACGTTGTCCTTACACAGGATTGCACCTATTACTATGCTTCCCTCGGATATCAACATAGAAGTTCATAGCTTCTTAACCCATAAAGATACAAGGATTGAATCATAAAATCTATCCTACCCTCTTAAATATTCTCATTTCCCCTTCAAGGTTATCCCTCAAACGTCCTTACACGGGCTTGCACCTATCACGCGGATCCCTCGGAAAATCGAGTGAGAGTTAATCTCTACAAAGTCTATAAGATATCCAAACAATCAATCAAGAATGAGAATTAAACCCTAATCATAATTAATCATTCAAGATCCAATCGATACAAACTAGGCAACATCATAGAAACAAAGAAATGGCAAATCCAAAAGAGTTTACATCAATTTATCTCACAAATACTCCCTACATCCTAGAACAAAAAGATCTACTCCATAAAACGAAGAAAGAAAACCAAAGATAAGAAGATTACAAGCATTTCTTCAATCCCAATCCAAGAAGAGGAGAGAAAGAAAACTTATCTACAATATAACTCCATCTTCGGATCCAATCCTCGCTCCCGGAGTCGAATTCGCCAAGATCTCCCTTTAGATCGCCCAAAAATCCTCCCAAGAATGGGAAGAATCCAACAAATCTTGCTGTCTCCCAAAGGGGAGAAGATCCCCTTTCAAATCTTCAAAGAGGCTTTAAATAGAGGGGGCTTTCGGGTGCCACACGGCCCCGAGGCATGGCCATGTGAGGTTCACACGGCCAGAGCCTTTCCCCTCTCTTCCATCCATACACGGCCGTGTGGTGTACACGACCGTGGACAACTCCCATCAAGACCTCCAAGCACGACCGTGTAGATCCGCACGGCCTGGACTGCCCCAGCTTCTGGAAACCTGGCACGGCCACGTGGTGCACACGGCCAGAACACTTTTAAGCATTGGGAACCCTGCATGGCCATGTGATGCACACGGCCAGGGCCTTCTTGGTCTCTGGAAACCTTACACGGCCATATAGATCCACACGACCATGTAAGGATTGAACTCTGATTTGCTTCAAAACTTGGCACGACCGTGTGAAGTTCACATGGCCAGGCTAAGTTCCTTGTCTGTTTCTCCTGGTTGACCACATGGCCAGAGCACTCCACCCAGGCAGGGTCGTGTGTGGCACACAGCTAAGTGCTTTCTCCAATGCTTAGCTCATAAGTTTGTCCAAGAATGTAGAATCTTCACCAAATTCGACTCCTGTGTACAAAAAATGCACAAAAAGCAGATCTCCGAACAAAAAGAGTAAATATGCTAAAAGAAAAGCTGGAAGTATAAAAATGCATAGATCAAGCAAGCTCAAAGTATGTAAATGTGCGTCAAAACATGCATAAAAGTATATAAAACCTACGCACATCACTAATCCCAAGACAAAAGTCTTGGAAATTCTTTTTGTTTCTCAATTTTTGGTGCAAGAACAAATGGCGCAATCCGAGGGATATTCGACCGTGCGTCCTCCACTATTCGATGGAAGCGATTTCTCATACTGGAAAAAAAGAGGATGGAAGTTTTTCTCAAAACAGACATTGATCAATGGCTTATTATCCGATGTGGCTACACATCACCAGTCAATAATCCAGAGGAATGGACAGAAGAAATAAAGAAGAAAGTACAAATTGATTCAAGGGCACTCAACACTCTACAATGTGGATTATCAAAAGAAGAATTCAAACGAGTCGGCCCCTTCGACAATGCAAAAGATTTGTGGGATAAGTTAAGTAAACTACATGAAGGGACAAATGATACAAAGGTAATAAAGCGTGATCTTTTATTAAATTCATTACTAAATATTAAAATGCAAGATGGTGAGTCGGCAAGCCAACTACACATGAGGATTAAAGACATCCTAAACGAACTGCATATCATCGGCCATCAACTTGAGAATTGTGATATCATCAGGTATACACTTAACTCATTCCCTCGAAACTCCTTATGAGCATCTATTATAGATGCTTATAAAGTTGCGAAGGATCTTTCTATTATTAAATTAGACGAACTATTTTGTGAATTAACATTACATGAGCAGACTAACTTGAGTCAAGCCAAGAAAGGGTTAGCTTTGTATGCAGGGCCAAACAAGGAAGCTAAGCCCCGAACAAAACCAGAACCAAAGCACTTGAGTCATATAGCATTTATGGCAAAGACTGAAGAGTCCGAATCCGAGTCTGCAAATGAATATGAGTTAGAGTCTGACGACGAGTCTGAGATAAACCATGGATTTGCATCAGTTTCAAAAGGACACGATAAGGTAACTTTTAATTCGAAATCTGAAATGTTGAAAGTAATTAAATGCTTGTTTAAAAAATTAACAAAATCCGAAAAACAAAATAACTTGCTACTTAAGGAAATAGACCACCTTAAGGAACAAGTTAACTTGAGTAACTCGACTAATCAAGTTCAAGTTAGAACTTTGACTCAAGTTACAAAACTTGAGGAAGAAAATTCCAACTTGAAAAGACAAGTCGAGCAACTCAAGGAAATGTTGGAAAAGTTCGAACTGGGATCCAAGTGTCTAAATATGGTACTTGGGTCGCAACGAGCCGTGTACAACAAATCAGGACTTGGCTACAACCCTAAACAAACAAACAAATCATATTTGTCTTTAATTAGTCAAAAAGTTAGAAGTCAAGTCCAAGCATGGGCCCAAACAAAATTTTTAATCAAATAAATTGAACCAAATCTATACTTGGTCCCTAAGAGTCAAATCCATTACTTAGATAGACCTTATCTAAGCTATGACTCAGGGAGAGTAAGTAGAAAAATAATACAACCAACTTGATTAACCAAACTCAATACGTAGGACTAGGTTTATTTCTGCTTAGAACGGTTAGATGAAAAATGTTTACCAAACCCTATAACATAGCATCGGAATGGATTGGGATGATAGTACGTCAAGGAAGCTTTATCGAAGGCATGTCTAGGCTGAATATGAAATTCTACCTGGTGCACTAGACTTAGTGGATCTGACCGAAGCTACCCCAGTCAAACATGCGCTAGTTAGACCAAAATTTAGTATTAAGTTTTTTAGGCGGGAACAGTTTGGAAAGCCTTCAGCAAGTGGTCTAATGATATCCAAGTAGGCCGTATGCCTCACCACTGAACTGAAAGCTTATCCTTAGGACGTCTGCTTCATTAACCCAAAGCTAAGTTTGAATCTAACATGGGTTCAATAATCTTTCTCGAATAATTAATTATCAAACCTAATTCAAACTTAAATTCATAATTAATTATCAAACTTTAATTCAAACTTAAATTCAAATTTAATTATCAAACCTAATCCAAACTTAAATTCATAATTAATTATCAACTCTAATTCAAACTTAAATTCATAATTAATTATCAAACTTTAATTCAAACTTAAATTCAAAATTAATTATCAAACCTTATTTTTAAAACTTATTAAAATTATTTTAAACTTTTTAAAACTCATTAAAATTTATTAAAAATTATTTTAAAACTTATTAAAAAATTATTTTAAACTTTTTAAAACTTTTTAAAATTTATTAAAAATTATTTTAAAACTTATTAAAAAATTATTTTAAACTTTTTAAAACTTTTTAAAATTTATTAAAAATTATTTTAAAACTTATTAAAAAATTATTTTAAACTTTTTAAATTTTTTTAAAACTTATTAAAAATTATTTTAAAACTTATTAAAATTAATTTAAATTATTTTAAAACTTAATTAAAATGATTTTAAAACTTAATTAAAATTATTTTAGAACTTAATTAAAATGATTTTAAAACTTAATTAAAACTATTTTTAAACTTTATTAAAATTATTTTGAACTTAATTAAAATTATTTTAAAACTTAATTTAAAATTATTTTAAACTTAATTAAAATTATGTTTTCAACTTAATTAAAATTATTTTTAAACTTAATTAAAAGTTATTTTAAAATTATTTAAAATTATTTCAGACTTAACTAAAAACTTAATTAAATTTTTTAAAATCTTAATTAAAACTTAATTAAATTATTTTAAAACTTAATTAAAATTATTTTAAAACTTAATTAAATTTCTTAAAAACTTAATTAAATTTCTTTTAAAACTTTATTAAAACTTATTTTATTTTTTATAGAAATAAAACTTTGTTAAAACTTAATTAAAACTAAAATTAAATTAACATTCAATTAAACTCAAACTAATTTTTGAAATTATAATTAAAACTTGAAATCGTAAACTTAAAGACAAACTAAATCAACTCTAAATTCATAACTAAATCAATTAATTAAACATGAAATCACAAATTAATTAATTAATTTTCTTTAACAATTAATCTTGAAATTTGTAAACTAAAACATAAATTAATAAATAAATTTAATAATAATAATAATAATAAACTTAAAATAATTAAAACTTAACTTAATTTTAATTTATACAATAAATTATAAATTAAATAAATCAATAAATTTTTAATCTCAAACTTAATTTATTTTAATTTAATTAAAACAATAATTAAATCATTAATTAATTTGTAGTTAATTAAATTAACTTTACAAATCTAATTAACACAAAATTCAAAATAATCGATATTTAATTCTCAACTTAATCAATTAATTTATAAATTCTCTAATTTAATACGTAAATTAATTCACGTTTAAATAATCTTAATCTAATCTAATTAAAAATCAACATTAATTAAATTTAATCAATTAATTATTAAGTTGCTTTAATTAATCTAAAATTGATTAACAACTTAAACTAATCACAGTATTTTATTAATTTAAATTTAATCCTAAATTAATTAATCTTAATCAATTCAAAACTAACCTTAATTAAGTTTAACTTAAATAATTAACTAAATTACTCCAAAACGTTTGTCTAACATATATTTTTCATATCTCGCTTGGTCTTTAGATTATTTAATTAAGGGGGAGCATCAACATCATTTCTAAACCAATCTTTCCTAGAATTTTTCAAAATTCATATTTTCAAAACTTATTTCTTTTAGACTTATGGATTTTAAAATATATTTCAAAATTCTCTTTCCAAAATATTTCAAAAATTCTATGCTTATTTTCCTAAAAAAGTATAAATGTTTTTGATTAAAAATATTTTTTTGCTTCAAAGTTTCTTCTTCAAAATTTGACTTAGATTTTTAAAAAAAATGTAAAGACTAATTTAAAAACTTAGTTCACTATTTTCTCTTAAAAAATTTTTTCTAACTTCCAAAGTTTTTCTTAGATAATTTTTCAAAAGTACATTTTCAAATAGTTTTAACTTTATAATTCAAAGCTTAGATATTTTAGGGATTTTTATATATATAAAAAAAACCTTTTTTACTATCGAATAACTTCTAACTTATACTTAGAGAACCTTGATTTCAAAAATTTTCAAATGAGTTTTCTAACTCAAACTTAGTTTTTCTCTTAAACTACTTCAAACATGTTGTTTGGTATTATCCCTATTTTTGATGTGTGTCAAAGGGGGAGAGATAGTAAATTTAGGAGGAGTTATTGAACTCAGGGGGAGAGTTAAATGTTTGTTTACTTAACTCTGCATATTTTAAACTTAACTGTGAACCTTGGTTGCCAAACATCAAAAAGGGGGAGATTGTTGGTGCAAGGTGCACCAGAATCAAACCTGAGTTTTGATGTTGTCAAAGGTTCAAGTTAAGTCTTGTTATGATCTGATGATTTGGCTAAGTGTGCAAGCTATTTACTCAATCAGGAAAGCCCTAGTCATGGCCAGACAGTAAAGTCCAAACAGGTCTGGAGGACCTAACGTTTGGCAGGTAGGTTGAGGTAAATAACTAGAGGAGCAACAGTGTAGTCGGGTTCCTGAAGGGAACAACGTAAGGTCGCTGATCCAACTGAAGAAACTAGGAAGGTTTCCAAGTTGAGATCAAGACAGTCCTAACTGTTATACTCATGCATATTACTATTCATGTATTATAACTGTGCTAACTTTGTTTTGCAGGAATATTATTGTTATATCGAACTAACTTTGTGTTGCAGAATCATATGACCCCTTGGACTTCAAATGGTCATAACTTTTGACTCAGAACTCAGAATCAGGCTCTGTCAGCGGCCACGCGACCAACACTCAGAAACCTTCAATTTACCAAGGGTTCAGTCGACTGAACAGGAGGTTCAGTCGACCGATCAAGGTATTTTATCAGTCGACCAAAAATGAGGTTCGGTCGACCGAACCAATAAAAGCATTAATGGAGCATTAAGTGTGAATCTCGGCGAGAAGGGAAATTCACTGTTCGTTTGATCGAACAAGGTTATCGGTCGACCGAACCATTAAAGATTAGTTAATGCTCGAAGATCAGATCTCAGTGAATCTTAGCACAGAAGGAATGGAGCGGATTCGGTCGACCGAACCCAGGGATCGGTCGACCGAACGTTGACGGTTCTTATAAAAGAGAGCTTGAGGTCCAGGGTTGTATAATACTGTTCGGGTTCGAAGTCAATCTCTATGCTAGCTGCTATTGTTCATGCTACTGCTCTACAACTCTTCTACACGCAAGCAAGTGCCTACCGAGCTTCAACTTTCACATACTGTCGGTATACTTTACTTTTGTATTGCACTTAAACTCATATAAGATAGTAGGCTTGTTACTATCTTATATTATTGTATTTTGTATGCTTTACTTCTTTCCGAGGTTTTCGGGAAGAATCTTAGTTGATTGCTCATTGGTGCAAACAAGGACTGCGAGCCTTCGAGTAGGAGTCGAGGTAGGTTCCGAACGAAGTAAACAAACTTGTATCTTTATATTTTCCGCTGCTTACTCGAATTGTTTTGAAATACAAAAGAAAAGTTTTTAAAAGAGCGCGATATTCACCCCCCTCTATCGCACTTAATCGATCTATCAATTCCTATATGTTTATAAAGGCATTTCTTTATGATTATTATATTTACTTATATTGGTGCCAAATAACTAAGTATAATATCGTCCTTGAGTAGAAGGTTCTTATCTATATCAATCGATTGGTTGAATCGATAGTAAGATGATATAGAGAGCACTACTCTTAATCATTTCTAGTCAAGTATTAACATTTAGGGACAATGTTAATGCGACGAGACTAGCATGTAGGTCAACTCGATGACTTGATCTCACAAGTCATGGATATAGAGATATCAAGTTGACACATGGGTATGAATTGGAGAATGTATACTGAATGATCCGCCATGAGAAAGTATCATGGATCGTTATATGAGTGTCATATACTTTCTCATGTGACTATTAGTATGACTATCAGTCCTTGGATCTGAAGTCACCATGGTTCCCTACATAAGGAGTTACATACTTTGGCTTTGTTAAACGTCACCCGTAACTGGGTGGACTATAAAGGCGATTACTGGGTATGTAACAAATTATGTGGAGGGATGTGAGTGATGTAGATGGGATCTATCCCTCCTATATGACGGGAGTGACATCATCATTCTTGATAGAGTGAGACCACTAACTGCATGACCATGCCCAAATGAGTCAATATGAGATATTGAGCTCATTTGTTTAGAGTGAATCTACTTGGAGTTCAAGATATAAATTGATTAGAGGATGACACGTTCTATGCATCAATTTAATCAATTTAGATGTCAAGGATAGAAGGGCATTATCATATATTGTGAGGGTCACAATTAGTAGTCACAAGGTGATGTTGGATCTCAACATTCTTGTAACTTGGGTAGTAATGATGTGTTGCTAGATACCGCTCATTACTTATGCTTCTAAATGGGTTTAGGAGCATTGCCAACGTTACAAGAACCTATAGGGTCACACAGAAAGGGCAATTAGATGGAGAATGAGTTCATATGATGAACCAAGAGGATAAGTTCATATGATGAACCAAATTAGATTAAGAGTAATCCAAATTAGACTAATTGAGTTAGACTCAATTTGATTCATGTATTGAATGAGTCTAATTTAGATTATGACTCATTGAATCAATTTAATTTAATGGATAGAGATCCACTAAATTAAATTGACTTGAATCAAAGATTGGATTTGATCAACCATGGGAGAATTTAAGTCAAGTTTGACTTGACTTTGACTTGACCAAAGCCACCTCATTTGTGAGTTGGCATAAGGCTGGCCAATGATGATGTGCCACATCATCAAGGCTTCTTTACTTGGTCAAGATTGACTTGACCAAGTGCCACCTCATGAGGGAGAACAAGAGCCATGACTCTTGGTATCCCATGGAGGTTTAAAACCCTCTAAATGTGGCCGGCCACATTATGGTGCTTGAATAGCATTGTGTGCTCATTCAATCCATCTTCTTCCTTCCTCTCTTCTTCTCTTCTCTCCCTCTCATCCTTGCCGAGACTCCTTGGGGTGCTAGCACACTCTAAGGTTTCCTCTCCATCTCTTGTTCGTGTTTAGATATGAACTAACAGTGTCGACCGCCGACTTCCGCCTCTGAGCGTGAACCACCGGATGCCATCTCCGGGCGCTGACTGCCGGTTGCTGCCTCCGGGCACCATCGTCGCCTCTGGGTGTCGTCGCCGGCCACCGCCGTCGCCTCTGGTTGTCGCCTCTGGACACCACCTGCGGGCATCGCCGTCAACTACCACCGCCGACCACTGGCCTCTGCCGCCGACCGCCACCTCCGAGCACCGTTGGCCACCACCGCTGACCACCGGTCACTGCCGCCGGCCACCACCTTCAACTCCGGTTGAGGTGCGGCGGCGACCGCCATCGATGGTCGCCTCCGGCAGAGGTCGCAGGATATTTTTATCATTTTATAATAATATGAATTACATTACTTATAAAAAATACACCAAATAAAAGAATGTAATGACCCTAGTAATCAAAGATTACATATATTACATTACCAAACTTAGTAATGTAATCAAAATTATATTACATTACATTATATTACAAATTAGATTATATTACAAGCTAGATTATATTACGCCTAATCAAACGCAACCTTGATGTATACTTGTTATGTGTTAATAACTTGATGTTTATGTGAAAATCAAGTAGTTGCTAGTATAATGTGATAATTGCATATAAGCGAACAACCTACCGCTATAGATAAGGATGACTTGTTAGCCAAAGTCAAGGTTGTTCTTATCTATGGTGGATATCAACCCACTTGGAGAAAACCTACCATCTCCCGAATTCAAAATAAGGATGTTTGAATTTGATAAATAAGCAGACTTTTATTATTACATGTAAATAGTTTACATAAATAAAAGCATGTCTCTCATACATTCTAGTTTTTATATTTTTAGGTTAATCATTTAATTATGACTTCTATTATGTGTTCAATTTTGAACTCGAACATACTGACTGGAACGAATTTCTTGGATTGGTTTCGATGTTTGAGAATTGTTTTCAAAGTTGAAAACCTAGCTTATGTCCTTGATGAGCCTCTTCCCATAAGTCTTGATGCTGACGTAACTGCGGACTAATTGTTGGCCCATCAGAAACATAAGGAGGATATTGTACTTATAAGTTGCATCATGCTAGCCACTATGACTTCTAAACTACAAAAATAGCATGAGCATTTGGATGCTTATGATATTGTCTCTCATCTTTGTGAGATGTTTGATGAGCAAGCTAGATTTAAAAGGTTCAAGGTCTCTAAGTTTCTCTTTTGCTCCAAGATGCAAGAGGGGTCATCTGAAGTATAATTTGTATGAAAGATGAATGGCTACATAAGGCATTTAGCATCACTCGATTTTGCGATGGATCATGAGTTAAGTATTGACTTAATTCTACATAGTTTGCCAAAAAATTATTCACACTTTGTGATGAATTATTAGATAAACAATTTAGAATCAACTATCCCCAAGATGATTAATATGCTCAAGATTGTAGAGCCTTCTATTAAAGGTGAACAGAAAATTATGATATAGTAGACTCCTCCAAGAAAGGTTCTAAGAGGAAGCCAAAATATCATGCTAAGGGGAAGACCAAAAAGGCCAAGATAGTAGAACCAGCACAAAAGGGTGCATGCCATCATTGTGGCATAATGGGACACTGGAAAATAAACTGTAAGATTTATCTTGAATCCATAAAGAAGAATAAGGCATCTGACGTGCCATCCTCTTCAGATATTTTTGTTATTGATTGTCATGCTATTTTCTCAGATACTTAGAAATTGGATGCTAGGTGTGACTCACATATATGTAATAACATACAGGGGTTAAGGAATAACATAAGACTCATCAAGAGAGAATCAAGTCTGCGAGTTGGGAGTGGAGTAAAGGTTGCTACAATCGCCATCGGACATACTTGTTAAAGCTTCCTAGTGGACTTGTTTTAGAAATGGATAATTGTTATTTTGTTCTTGCATTAATAAAGAATATTGTTTCTAATTCTTACTTAAATAGAAAAGGTTTCTATTTGACTTTTAGTAACAATTATTGTTATATAACTTTGAATGATGTTCTTTGTGGCACTGAAACTTTATGCAGTAACATCAACGCGTTAGATATATCTAGTGATGTATTCAATATCAAAATAAGCAATAAACATGCTCAAATACATAATCAATTAACCTCTTACTCGTAGCATTATCGCCTTGGCAATATAAGCAAGAAACACATATCCGAATTACAAAAGATTATAGTTCTCGAATCATTTGAATTAGATACATTTGATACATGTGATTCATGTTT
The DNA here is from genome assembly GCF_018446385.1 of Zingiber officinale. NCBI lineage: Eukaryota > Viridiplantae > Streptophyta > Magnoliopsida > Zingiberales > Zingiberaceae > Zingiber > Zingiber officinale. Next base: position 47,413,054 of record NC_056006.1, read on the forward strand.
AAAAGGAAAGATGACAAAGTTACCTTTTTCTGGAAAAGGTGAATGAGTTGATGAGTTACTTGGGTTCATACTATAACGCCCGTCCCTCCTGCTAGTGGAGGCGGGGTTACTTTCTACATACATAACATACGTACATGAATTTCAAAAACAACGGAAGTAATCATTTTTTTTCTTTTACTTTCATTTAAATCACAACTAATCATACGAGCATGCTTATCATAGTTATGAACTTAAAGCGTCATAATATCCATTTCTAACATAAGCATAAGTAAAATGATCATGCAAGTCATCAACATAAATTAAGCATAGTTCATATCAATCCTAAATCAACGTAAGCAGGTCTTTCTTTCTTAGCCAAGCCACCACCACACACATCTCCTGCCCCTCCTGCTGCTCCTTTAGTTTATCCATCCTTTACCTTTATCTGTGGTACAAGGAAAGTAACTATAAGCACACAAGGCTTAGTGAGATTCTTTCCTACTCACAAAAAAAAAACACATGTCATAGCAAAATCATACAACATATAGCATGGACACATAAAACATCTAAACAACATATCATGCAAGAGTATCATATCACATTTTAACATAGCATAAAAGATAACATCATATCATACCATATCATAGCATAAAAGAACATCATGACATATCATATCATAACATAAAAGAAACATCATGTCATATCATATCATAACATAATTGAAAGCATCATGTTATATCATATCATAATGTAAAAGCAAGCATCATGACATATCATATCATAGCATAAAGAACATCATATCATAACATAAGGAGAAACACCATATCATATCATAAACATATATGCAAGATGTCCTTTAAAACATGGGTAATATCATGTGCAAGATGCTTTTAAAAAAAAACATATCATATAATACTTGAACATAATATCATCATGAGGGCCCGGCTTGTACCACATACATACATAAATGCGCGCAATCCCTAGGATAGGGTAGCTAGCCTCGAACCTACTAGGGAACTAGGTCCGTACTACGACCATCGACCTAGGGGCGTACTAAGGAGCCCATCCCTTTTTACTAGACCCGTTCATAGTCCGTCGGCCTAGGGGCGCTTATGGAGCCCACCCTTGGTACAAGCCATACAAAGTAAAATAACATGCCATATAATCATAGTATATCATGTTCATGTCATTCATAGCATATAATGTTCATGTCATTCATAATTCATCATGTTCATGTCATTCATAACTTAACTTAGCATAAAGAGTGCTCTTAGTCCCACTTGATAGGGAAGCAACTCTTAGGCCTTTCACTTAGCATATCATAAAGAGTGCTCTTAGTCCCAACAAATAGGGAAGCAACTCTTAGGCCTTTACTTGTCATTTCATAAGCATACATACTTGAGCATATAGCACATCATAGGAGACATTTTAAATGCATGATTCATAAGCATACATAAATGAGCATATATCATATCATGGGAACATAATCATGCATGGAACATAAGTTAACATCTCCTAATTCATATCATGGCATGTGAAGCACATAAAGAGTCATAATTGGGTCTCACTCATCAACCTATCATAGGTGGCCGAAACATGCAAGGGATCACCTAGGTTGAAAGCAACATACAAGCATATGAACCCTAAACCAATTTCATGACATTTATCATAAGGAACATTATGAGCATATTTAGTTTAGGTTCTAAGCTTCCTAGGTCTACAAATCATGTTGTGGCCGAAACATGCAAAGCCTAAACCTAGGTTACAAATAGCATATCAACATGTGAACCCTAAATCAATTTCATATCATTTATCATAAGGAACATCATGAGCATATTTAGTTTAGGTTCTAAGCTTCCTAGGTCTACAAATCATGTTGTGGCCGAAACATGCAAAGCCTAAACCTAGGTTACAAATAGCATATAAATATGTGAACCCTAAACCAATTTCATATCATTTATCATAAGGAACATCGTGAGCATATTTAGTTTAGGTTCTAAGCTTCCTAGGTCTACAAATCATGATGTGGCCGAAAGTCATGAAGTGTGAAACTAAGTTCTAAACCAAAGACAAGCATAAGAATATCATGTTAACTTCATATCATATCATAGGGAAAAACATGAGCATGTTAGGGTTGAGTTTAAGCTTGCCTAGCCCTTTTTAATCCTATCTTGGCCGAAAGTTCAAAGCATGAGTACCTAGTTCTAACCAACATGAAATCATAAGTACATCAAGTTATCTTCATACCATATCATGAGGAAGATCATAAGTAAGTTGGATTTGTGTTTAAGTTTTCCTAGGCTTTTAAACTTGTCATGGCCGAAACCCTAAGGTAGGGTTCATCTAATTCTAAGTAACATACAAACATGAAACACCAAGGAAATATTCATATCATGTCATAAGAAAGATCATAAACATGTTAGATTTGAGTTTAAGCTTTCCTAGGCATTTAGTCTCCTCATGGCCGAAACCCTAAGGTGGGGTTCATCTAATTCTAAGTAACATACAAGCATGAAACACTAAGGAAACATTCATATCATGTCATAAGAAAGATCATAAACATGTTAGATTTGAGTTTAAGCTTTCCTAGGCATTTAGTCTCCTTATGGCCGAAACCCTAAGGTGGGGTTCATCTAATTCTAAGTAACATACAAGCATGAAACACCAAGGAAATATTCATATCATGTCATAAGAAGATCATAAACATGTTAGATTTGAGTTTAAACTTTCCTAGGCTTTTAAACTTGGCATGGCCGAAAGTTGCAAGAACCTTCCTAGGTTTTTAAGCCATTTAAATTTATGGAAAACCATGAGCTACTTGTACCACAGGTGAGGGAATACTCACATCCTTTCACTTGTGGTTCCTAAAGAAAATGGTACCCTTGTGAGGAGGAAGAAGAGAGCTTCTCCTTCTAGCACTCCCTTTTTCTTCTCTTGCTTGGAAGGGGTAGATCTTGAAGGCTCCTTCTTGTGGATTAGTATTCTTAGGAAGAAAAACCTTAGGTTGATTTTGGAATTAGGAGAGGGAGAGCTTTAGGTTTCGGCAATGGTGAGGAAGAGGAAAAGAAGGAAGAAAAATGAAATCTCTTTCTTTCTTTCCTCCTTATGCTAAGTGGGAGGAAGAAGCAAAGATGAACTTTGCATTCCCTTTCTCCTTAACTCATTTATATTTTTCCCTAATGAGAAATATGTCCCCATTCATCCCCTTAATTCTTATAATCCCATCTCCTCCTTCATCCTCACGAAAATGAAAGGAAGAAAGAAGGGAAAGACAATTTGTCTTTTGCTTGTTCTTTTCTTAATCAAGAGAAGGAGGAAGAAAGTTACTTGATATTTTCTTGTTTCCTTCTCTTAACCATACTCTTACTTTATCTAAAATTTCCATCTCCCTTTCAACAATAATTCATCATGGCCTATTGGTCATTCCATAACTCCTAAAGTTTGCCATTTAATTAAAAGGTTCAAGGTTCAATCCTTGTCCTCACCTCTTTTCTTTTTATATCTTTTTGGTTCTATCTCCCTTTTTATTCTACAAAAAAAAAAAAAAAGGATACTCACATATATATAACTACTAGATTTCGTGGGTGTTACACATACATACCGATGTATGTGGACCAATGCCAACTCACACACTAGGAGGTTATAACGACTCATTGCTTTCATTGATGATCACTCTCATTATGGAAATGCGTATCTAATGAAACACAAGCCTGAAGCCTTCGAAAAGTTTAGATAATTCAGAAGTGAAGTAGAGAAATAACTTGGTAAAAGTATTAAGATACTTCAATCCAATCAAGGTGGTGAGTATTTAAGACAAGAGTTTCAAGATTATTTAAGGGACAATGATATATTATCTCAATAGACTCCACCTTATATGCCACAACATAATGGTATATCAGAAAGGCATAATCGAACCTTGTTGAACATGGTTAGGTCAATAATGGATCATGCAAATCTTCCTAAAATCTTTTGAGCTTATGTACTCATGACAGTTGTTTACTTATTAAACTAAGTCCTGATGAAGGCAATCTCAACTACTCCATATGAGGTATGGACTAGTAAGAAACCTCTCATATCTTATTTGAAGATATGGGGATGTCCTGCTTATGTGAAGAGGACTGTATCAGACAAGTTGGATTCTAAATCTGATAAATGTTTATTTATTGAATATCCTAAGGAAACTAAGGGATATCAATTTTATCACCCCTTGGAACAAAAGGTATTTGTTTCAAGGCATACTGCATTCATAGAGAAAGAATTTCTCTTGCAGGAAGCAAGTGAGAGTATAGTTGAACTTAATAAAGTTCAAGAGACTCCAATAGACACTAATGAGATGCCTCATCAGTAACCATAACTGATTATTGTTGGAGCAATCGACCTATGTTGATCGATATGATCATGGCTTTGATGTGTGTGCCAAAGAGTTTAAGTTAGGATTTCATATGTGTTTGATATGTGTGTTTGAGTCTTGCAGGACTTGGTGAAACACACATGAGAAGCTTGGTGCAGCTAAGCTTGGGAAGCTCATCCTAGGGCTCAGATCCTTGAGTCAGTGAAGGATAGTGTGGAAGACATCCGAGGGACCGCCGGACGAGGAGCAACGGAGTGGAGCCGAGGGAAGCGGACTTCAAGGCAACGTGAAGGATAACACGGAGAGGAGCCACGGGCTCGGGTGCATCTGAGGAACGAAGGCCGAGGAAGAGGACTTCAAGGGTGACTTTGGAGAGGATGAGTGTGAGTGTGTAACAAGTGCAGTCCAGTCGGTTGCAACTTTTAACAGTCAACTGCACCAGTCGATTGCATATTTTAGCAGTCGACTGCACCAGTCGACTGCTAATTTTAGCAGTCGACTGGCTGAGAACAGAAACATTCTATTCGCTCAGCAAACAAGTACCAATCGACTGCTAGTTTTATCAGTCGACTGGTAAATGACCGTTGGCAGACCTTTGGTGCAGCAAAGTAGCCGATGACTACCTACCTCTAACGGTAGTATCAGTCGACTAATGGTTTTGCCAGTCGACTGGTGCCGAGATGAGTTGATATGATGATTAACTCTCTCCTCTTATTTAAGGGAATCATTGGGGCTTGAAGGAGGTTACTGATCATTGTTGAATTATTCCTTAGCATTGCTCAAAGCTTCCAAGACATTCTCTTCCTCCCAATCTAAACTCCATCTTGTAAAGAGGAAGAGATCCTTTATGAGAGGTTGTACTCCACCGAGAAGGAGTAAGAGCTAGCTGGGGATTGATCCACCAAAGGATCAAAGGTTCGTCCACCTCAAGGACACGCCGTGGAGTAGAAGCAAGCAATCTCTGAACCACGTAAAGGAATCCTGTTAGCGTTTGTATTCTTGTTTATATTCATTGTTTTAGTTTTTGTATTTCCGCTATGCACTAATGTCTTGTAGAGAAGAAACGAATTGGGGGTGGCCTAGCTATCCAACCCCCCTTCAAGCCGACCATCGATCCCTTACAAGTGGTATCAGAGCGAGGATGCCCTTAAATCGACTAATCGCCGAGAAGAGCACTTCATCAAAATAGCCGGCTCAAACATTCATCCACCCAAATTCGAAGGGGACTTCTCTTGGTGAAAGAAGAGAATGGAGGTATTTTTTGAAACCAATTTGACATTATGTTAATCATGGAAAATGGTTTCGAAATGCCTAGGGATCAAGACAATAAGATACTTGAGAAAACAAGGTGGAGTAAGAAGCAAAGGGAAGAACATTTAGCGAATTCTAAAGCCATACATCATCTACTAAATGTCCTTCCCCAACAAGAAGTAACAAGGGTTGGAACCTACTCAAGCGCAAAGGAGTTATGGGAAAAGCTAGTGGAGCTTCATGAAAGGACATCAGAAGCGAAATTGGCAAGAAGAGACCTCCTTCGAACTCAACTCACCAATATCAAGCTTGAAAAAGGGGAAAAGGTATCAATTTTACATTCTAGAATTAAGGAAATTTTAAATGGACTAACAAGTATAGGTGAGACACTTACAAATCGAGACATCATAATGAAAGTCATCAATGCTTTCCCAAGAACCTCAACATGGAGCTTCATTCTACATTTCAAAGGATCTAGAGAAGAGCTCGCTAGATGAATTCTTCTCAACTATGGAGCTTCATGAGACACGAGTTGAAGGGCTAGATGGAGAAAGATCAAAAGGAGTAGCCCTTGTGGCAAACAAGGGAAAGGGGAAGAAGAAGAAAGCTCCATCTCCATCATCTTCCGATTCCGAAGAATCAAGCGCTTCAATAGATAGCGACCAAGAGGCATATATGGTAAGAAAAATGAGAAGAGCATTTAAAAAGTTTTCAACTAACAAATCTCATGTTAGGAAAAGCTCAAGAAGCAAAAGTAGAACAAGGAGGATCATTTGCTACAATTTCCAAGGAGAAGGACACATAAGAGATGATTGTCCTCTCTTGAAAAAGAAGGAAGGAAAGAAGAAGGAAGAGAAAAAGACAAAAGAAAAGGGGAAGAAAGTGAAAAATCTAAAGGCTACATGGGATAATGCATCATCATCGGAGGAAGAAGAGCACCATGTAGTCAATTTTGCTCTAATGGGAATTGATGATGTAGCCTCCACCTCATCCGAACAAGATGAAGGAAGGAGCTCAAGTGAAGATGAAGAGGGGAGCTCAAGTGAAGGGGGAGGTCAAACTTCGGATTCGGACTTCTTGGTAAGTGAGGTACATAACCTTCCTCCCCATATTTTAATTAAAATTATTTCAAGTACAAATGATGATTTGTTCAAGGCTAAAAGGAAAAACAAGTCTTTGGAACATGATATTAGCTTGCTTGAGGAAAAATTAGAATCCATGTGCTCTAAGGACAACAATATGCATGCTTCTTCTAATTCTTCAAATGATTCATGTTTAGAAGAAGAAAATAAGAAATTAAGGGAAAAGGTAGAATACCTTACCAATGCCCTTAGGAAATTTGAAATTGGCTCTAAAATCCTAAATATGATCATTGGGAGCCAAAGGGCAAGTTTTAAGAAAAAAGGGTTAGGATACAATGAACCCAACAATGAAAAGACTTACCATTGTCTACTTGCTAGGGGGAAATCAAAAACCAAGACCATAGATAGAAAATCGATCCTCAAAGAATATTTGGTTAACCCAATTAGAAAGAATTTCTATTGGGTGCCAAAATCAATCCTCAAGGGTTAGAGGATTTTAGGTCAAGTCAACCATAGAAATCATAATTCAAATCCTTGAAAAATGGTTGACTTGAGATCTTAAGGGGGAACACTTAGCCTTGATAGAAATTCATGATCAAAAGAGATAAGTAGAGGTTACCTTTATCTCACAATGATTTTCATTATTTTCTAACCATAAATGTGAGATGATAGGATGATACAAATAATTCACTTATGCTTATGACATTTTGATGAGATATGAAATGTATCAATTTTTAGTGATCATATGCCAACTATGGGTAAAACAAATGTTTAATTAATGAACATCTTGCCCATAGATCATAGTTGGATATTTCAAATGTTTGAAGACAATTCTATATTTTATTTACAGTGGATAGTTATTTTAAAACATATGAATTCAAAACTAGGGTTTAATTTGATACAAACTTGAGTGTTTTTCAAAGTATTTTAGTTTTTATTAAAACTTCAAAAATATGATGAATTTTCATGAAAACATATTTTTCTTGTTAAAGAACATTATAAGAAATATATGTTCAAAATTTCATGATTTTTTGACTTTTCTGAAATTTTTTATGCATTTTTGAAATTGGCCTCAGAATGTTGAAAATCAATTTGGGTTTGTGCCAGTCGACTGGTGGCTCTTTTTCAGCACCTTCAAGAGCTGGTTTTGGTTAATTTTATGTCCACATTGATACCTTGGTATGTGTACATGTTTGGTACAATTTTTGATGGTGTCAAAGGGGGAGAAATGGGAAGGGTTAAGTCAGAAACCTACTTGTGTGCAAACTTGAAACTTAAGGTTGAGAGCATATGTTAAGGGGGAGCTCGGGTATTATGCTTCATGTTTACATATTGCTCTTCATTTTCATGTTGTTATTTATGCCTAACTTAAACATATTCCCACACATCAAAAAGGAAGAGATTGTTGGTGTAATCGAGCTATGCTTGATCGGTACGATCATGGTTTTGATGTGTGTGTCAAAGAGTTTAAGTTAGGCTTTCATATGTGTTTGATATGTGTGTTTGAGTCTTGCAGGACTTGGTGAAACACACATGAGAAGCTTGGTGTAGCTAAGCTTGGGAAGCTCATCCTAGGGCTCGGATCCTTGAGTCGGTGAAGGATGGTGTGGAAGACATCCGAGGGACCGCCGGACGAGGAGGAACAGAGTGGAGCCGAGGGAAGTGGACTTCAAGGCAATGTGAAGGATGACACGGAGAGGAGCCGCAGGCTCGAGTGCATCTTAGGGATGAAGGCCGAGGAAGAGGACTTCAAGGGTGACTTTGGAGAGGATGAGTGTGAGTGTGTAACAAGGTACAGTATGATAGATCGAATGCTAGCGATAGAGGGGGGGGGGGTGAATATCGCTTCTTTAAAACTTTTCTTTTCCTTTTTGAAATCAGAAATGTGTAGCGGAAAGTAAAGAGAGAGACACATTTGTTTACTTCGTTCGGAGCCTAGCTCGACTCCTACTCGAAGGCCCGCGGTCCTTGACCGCACCGATGGGCAAAACACTAAAACCCTTCTTTTTGAAATCCTTCGGAAAGAAGCAGATCATACAGATACATAGATATAAGATAGTAACAACCTTACTATCATATATGAATTTAAGTGCAATACAAAATATACTGACAGTAGTAAATGAAGGTTGAGGCTCAGTCGGTGCTTTTGGATGAAGTAGCTTGCTGAGCTGATGAAGACTTGTAGCACGAGTAGCAAGACAGAAACGAACTTGAGTCAATCAGAATTTTTTTTGTGAGCTTCTGACTTCGAGCACTTTTTATAGGTGTACTGGAGGTTCGGTCGACCGATCCCACTGTTCGGTCGACCGAACCCACTCCCTTCCTTCCTGGCTGAAGTCCGAAGCTGGCTCGATCTTTTGTATTTACTGGTCTTTAATGGTTCGGTCGACCGAACCATCTTTTCGATCGACCAAACCATCTTTTCGATCGACCGAACAAGCCTTTTCCTTGTTCGTCAAAATCTGCAAGAGATCTTCTTTTAATGCTGTTTAATGGTGATTAGATCGGTCGACCGATCCCTGGTTCGATCGACCGATCAAACTTCGATCGGACTGTGCTTCGCATTGGTCTGAACTGATCTCTGGTCTGAGTCAAGCTGGTTCGGTCGATCGATCCTCCTGTTTGGTCGACCGATCTAGCCAAATCTGCAAAATAGAGTTAAATAGTATTCCTGCAAAACAAAGGTTAGCACAGTAATATAATGCATGAGTAATATAGACAGTAGAACTGTCTTGATCTCAACTTGGAAACATTTTCGATTTCTTCAGTTGGATCAGTGACCTAAGATTGTTCCCTTTAGGAACCCGACCTCACTATCACTCCTCCAGTTGTATACCTCAACTTATCTGCCAAACATTGGTCCTCCAGACCTGTTTGGACTTTTGCCTGCTCAGTGTCTGATCGCCCGATCCACTAAGACTTTTTCTGCAATACTACATTAGCCAACAACAATAATAGTAATATAGAATACAATGCTAAACCTAAACCTAGATTTACTGAGATCCGTTGGTCCGGTCGACCGCGCATGGTCGACCGGAAACCATCCAATCAACCTTGCTTGGAGTTCACTCCTCCAAGACTTCTCGTTACCTAAGGTTACCATCCTCTAGGATTTTCTCCACTTGGCGTCACTCACCAAGACTCAGTATTCGGCTACCCAGGGATCAAGTCCTCCAGACCTATCCACCTGACTTCCACGATACACTGAGATTTTCCTTACCTAGCCTACAACTAGGACTCAGTATTAGGCTACCCAGGGATCAAGTCCTCCAGACCTATCCACCTCACTTCCACGATATACCGAGATTTCTCTCCTTGCCTAGCCTCCAACTAGGACTTCCCTTGCCTAGCCTACAACTAGGACTTCCCTAGATCAAGCTCCATACTTAAACATACTTAAACATATTTGTCTGACATTAAAATCTTGGAGGTCGATTGCACCAACACAGTCCAGTTGGTTGCAACTTTTAGCAGTCAACTACACCAGTCGACTGCATGTTTAGCATTCGATTGCACCAGTCAACTGCTAGTTTTAGCAGTTGACTAGCTGAGAATAGAAACATTCTGTTCGCTCAGCAAACAGGTACCAATCGACTGCTAGTTTTATCAGTCGACTGGTAATTGATCGTTGGCAGACCGTTAGTGCTGCAAAGTAGCCGTTGGCTACCTCCAACGGTAGCACAGTCGACTGATGGTTTTGCTAGTCGACTGGTGCTGAGATGAGTTGAGATGATGATTAACTCTCTCCTCTTATTTAAGGGAATCTTGTTCGCTCTCCGCAAGTAATATAAAAGATTATCGTATCCACAGGGACTGGAATAAGCACTAGAAATGTTTCAACACGAATTAGCTAAACAACTAATCATTGGTTTCCGAAAGCTAAATGTAACTAATGAAAAGTAAATATAGAAATGAAAGATCAACAAACAAGATTATGGGCTATGATAAAGGAATGTTCTAGGAGTTTTGGTTTCTTTGTAAGATTCCTCAATGTAAATGATCTACCAAATCCTATTTCTCAATTGTCCAATATTTATAGAAGGTTGCCGGTTCTCTCTTGAAATAGACAACTGGCCTAGGACTGAAATCTATACCTAAATGTGATCGATTAGATATGAACTTATGTTGTCCTTACACAGGCATGTTCCTGTCACGAAGATCCTTCAGAAAATCAACACAAAGATCATACTTCTCAACCCATAAGATATAAAGATTAATTCCTAATTCTATCCTACCCTCTTGAATTACCCTATTTTTCCCTAAATCTTATCCCTCAAACATCCTTACACGGGCTTGCACCTTTCGCGTGCTTCCCTCGAAAAATCGAGTAGGAGATAATCTTTATAAGATCCATAGGACATTCAAACAATCAATCTAAAATGAGAATTAGATCCACAACACAACAATTCATTCAAGATTGAATTGATACAAACAATACAATATCATAGAAGCAAGAAAATGGCAAATCCACAAGAGTTTACATCAATTCATCATACAAATACTCCCTTATCCTAAAACAAAGATATCTACTCCATGAATCGAAGAGAGGAATCCGAAAATACAAAGATTACAAGCATTTCTTGATCCCCAATCCAAGAAGAGGAGAGAAGGAAACCTTATCTAAGATGAAGCTCGGTCTTCGGATCCAATCCACGCTCCCGGAGTCAAATCCGTTGAAGATCCTCCTTAGATCGCCCAGAAATCCTCCCAAGATTAGAAGGAAAGACCCAAATCTCGCTCTCTCCCAAGAGGGAGAAGATCCCCTTTCATATCTTGAAGAAGGGTTTAAATAGAGGTGAAGTTTGGGCGCCACACGGCCCCGTGGCACGGCCGTGTGAGGTTCACACGACCCTGCCCACTCTCCTCTCTGCCAACCTTGCACGGCCGTGTGTGAGATATGACCGTGGCAAACATCCGCCAATGGCCCCTTTACATGGTCGTGTAGATCTACACGGCCTGAACTGCCTTAGCCTCTGGAAATCTGGCACGGCCGTGTGATGCACACGACCTGCTTCCTTCCCTGCCACTGAGAACCTCACACGGCCGTGTGAGACACACGACTGAGGCTTCTCCTGTCTCTGGAAAACTCACATGGTCGTGTGATCCACACGGCTTAGGCTTCTTCTCATGTCTGGGTTCTTCAGATCCTTGCACGGCCGTGTGAGGTTCACACGGCCATGACCACTTCATTTCTTGCTACAGCCTTCTGGCCCGTGATCTCCACACGGCCTGGGCAACCCCCCAGAGCAGGGCAGTGCGTGGTTTAGGTAGGGCACCTTCCTCCCTTGCTTTGCTCACAGATTTGGCTTCGAACACGAAATCTTCACCAATTTCAACTCCTGTGTACAAAAAATGCACAAAAGCAGATCTCTGAACAAAGAGAGTAAATATGCTAAAAAGGAAAGCTGAAAGTACAAAAATGCATAGATCAAGCATGCTCAAAGTATGTGAATGTGCGTCAAAACATGCCAATAAGTGTATACAATCTACGCACATCAAATCTTTGGGGCTTGAAGGAGGTTACTGATCATTGTTGAATTACTCCTTAGCATTGCTCAAAGCTTCCAAGACATTATCTTCCTCCCAATCTAAACTCCATCTTGTAAAGAGGAAGAGATCCTTTGTGAGAGGTTGTACTCCACCGAGAAGGAGTAAGAGCTAGCCAGAGATTGCCGGGGATTGATCCACCGACGGATCAAGGGTTCATCCACCTCAAGGACATGCCATGGAGTAGGAGCAAGCAATCTCCGAACCACGTAAAAGAATCGTGTTAGCGTTTGTATTCTTGTTTATATTCATTGTTTTAGTTTTCGTATTTCCGCTACACACTAACATCTTGTAGAGAAGAAAGGAATTGGGGGTGGCCTAGCTATCCAACCCCCCTTCACAGACCACTGATCCCTTACAAGATTATGACTCAACCTCCTCATAGATCAGGTAGGACATGCAATATTTCTGAGAGATATGAATCTTTTGTAAGAGAATCGAATGGCATGTTACTCATTGAGGATGAAGAACCTACTGATTATAAAAAAGCTTTGAATAGTTCAGAGAAGGACAAGTGCGCTGCAACCATGAAGTTGGGAATAGATTCCATGTAAGAAAACCAAATTTGGAATTTAGTAGACCCATCTGAAGGCATTACTCCTATAGGATGCGAGTGGATTTTCATGAAGAAAACTGACATGGATGGAAATGTAATTACCTATAAGGCATGGTTGGTGGTGAAAGACTATCGTTAAAGGTAAGACATTGACTATGATGAAACCTTCTCACCTGTAGCCATGCTTAAATCAATTCAGATACTCCTGGCCATATCAGCTCATCATGATTATGAGATATGACTAATGAATGTGAAAACATCTTTCCTTAATAGAAACATGCTCGAGGACGTGTATATGATATAGCCCAAAAGCTTCACATCTGTTAACAAGAATAAAGTACGCAAGCTTCAACGATCTATTTATGGACTAAAGTAAGCATTTAGGAGTTGAAATATCTATTTTGATGAGGTGGTCAGAAAGTTTAATTTCTCATAAAATATAGATGAACCTTGTGTGTCTCAAAAGATTAGTGGGAGTGTGGTCATATTCCTAATATTATATGTTGATGACATATACTTATAGGAAACTATGTGTTAGTTCTACAATCAGTTAAAGTTTGGTTGTCCACAACATTCTCCATGAAAGACATGGGAGAAGCAACTTACATCTAAGGGATGAAGATCTATAGAGATAAACTGAAAAGGTTTCTTGGTCTTTCACAGTTGACATATATAGACAGAGTGCTAAAACAGTTTAGTATGTATGAATCCAAGAAAGGTTTCATACCTATGAGGCATGGAATTCACCTTTCGAAGTCTTTGTGCCACGTATAAAAGATGAGAGAATTTACATAGATAAGATTCTTTATGCATCCGCAATAGGATCTATCATGTATGATATGTTATGTACAAGGTCCGATGTATCATATGCTCTGAGTGTTATAAGCAGATACTAGTCAGATCTAGAAATGAATCATTGGCTAACTGTCAAGATAATCCTTAAATACTTGAGAAGAACTAAGGATATGTTCTTGGTATATGAAGATGGTGATACGATCATACGTAGGTATACGAATGCAGTTTCCAAACGGACAAGGATGACTGATGTACGTAGATATTATGAACATTTATGCATCTTTTAACGCACATTCACTTTCTTAATTTGCATATATTCTTTACACGATCATCTCTCCTATTGTTTATTCTACATTAATTACTCTTTTGTCGGAGATCTGCTCTTTGTTTGGTTTTGTGTTGACAAGGATAACTTTTGGAGTGAAAACAACGATTGTCGAAACATCGGAATAAAGCAGGGAGCCACTTGACACCAGCCGTGCAACCCTGCACAACCGTGTGGCCATTCCCGAGAGAGAGCAGCACACGACCGTGCAATCTCGCATGGTCATGCCTCACGACCAGTAGCCAAGAAGCACACAGCCGTGTGAACCTTACATGGTTGTGCAATGTAGACCTGAGTTGAAGGAAGAGACGACCGTGCGGATCTCGCACGACCATGCCACTCAGCCTGAAGGGAAGAGGAAGTTGGCCATGCGGATCTCACACGACCGTACCACTCCACCCGAAGAGAGGGAGGAGCTGGCCTTGCGGATCTCGCACGGTCGTGGCACGGGCCGTGTGGCGCCCGTGCCCTAGCCTATAAAAAGGGCCTTTAACCCTTCTCCGAAGGAGGGGGGAGGGCGAGCCATCAAAGAGAGATATACCTTGGTGTCGTTACACGCCGTCCCAGACCTCCGTTCGACGATCCAAGATCACCTCCATCACTGCATCAACTCCAGAAGCAAAGGGTTGGATTCGAAGATCACTGGACGACATTAAATAAGCATCTCTTTTCCCTCTCTCCTTGTTTGGGAGTATATGTCTAATTGTACTATGCCTTCGGGGTTTTCTCCCACGTATATGGAGTAGATTCTTTGTTCTAGGATTAGGGAGTAGTTGTGGATAGATATTGATGTAAGACTCATGTTTATGCCTTTTTCTCATTGAATGATTTCACTTGTCTTGTTTTTATTTGATATGCATGAAACTTGCAGATTATCATGTCGTATTAATTGATTGTGTAGGAATTACTAATTTCGTAAAGATAGGATCTTAGATCATATACCAGAGGGGCCCTAGTGACAGGGGTAACCCGTTCACGGACATCTAGGATACTCCCTTGAAAGGAGATGTAATTTCTCACAAGGAAGTAGGAAACCAAACCAAACCCCTATCTCTATCCTTAATGATACTGATCAGATTCACATTCTTGTGATCTACCGAGGTGCCCTAGTGATAGGGGTTAATCGTAAAAGGATTTTATAAAAATCATCTCTATTTAGTGCTTAAGGGTAGTAACTTGAACTTTCGATGAGTACGTGTTGATTGACAATGAGGAAATGATAGAACATGAAAATCAACTACCACCACAACGAAACCGAATTCCTAGAGCTCTTCCCAAGCTGAGTAAAACTCTCTCTTTCTCTCTCACTAGTTCTCACATTTACTTCCCAAGTTCTTTTCTTCTTAAGAAATAGATCACCTACAACCATCGGTAGTTTAACTAATTCTACGTGAACAATCGCTAGTGCTTATAAGCAGTCCTCGTGGGATCGATAATCTTTTATTACTGATGACGTATCCGTGCATTTACGGAAGCGTAACAAGTTTTTGGCGCCGTTGTCGGGAGTTGCGTCTATAACATTAGTGATAATCATATTGGATTAGACTAGACTTTGTTTTTTTTTTCGCTTTACTTTCTGCATTCTTATTAAAACATAAAAAAATACATAATTTTTTTTTAACTCTTTCTTTTACTTTATACTTGGATTATTCAATACTTGTTCTTGCATGCGAAGAGCTAATCTTTTAGGAAAACTATTGTCGTTCGATCCGGAAATTGATAGAACTTACCTGAGGAGAAGAAACTTGCAAAAACTCCAAACAGAACAAGAAACTTCCAAAATGGCTGATAATCTTTTGAAGGACTACGCAGCACCTTATGCACGAGGGCTTCGGTCTAGTATCACCCGACCACTAATTGAAGCCAACAATTTTGAAATTAATCCTGCAGTAACTCACATGGTCCAGCAAAATCAATTTGGAGGAGGACCACACGATGATCCAAATCATCACTTGGAGCTTTTCTATGAGATTTGTAGCACTATGAAAGTGAATGGGGTCCCGCCAGAAACAGTAAGGTTACTTCTTTTTGGATTTTCCCTGAAAGATAGAGTCAAGAAGTGGCTTAATTCATTACCAGCAAACAACATTACATCTTGGGAGCAGTGTGAGCAGAAATTTCTGGACAAATTCTACCCACCGAGTAAAAATGCGCACATGAGGAATTTAATTGCAAGCTTCAAATAGATTGACCTGGAATCATTGTTCGAAGCATGAGATAGATTCAAGAGTATGCTGAGACAGTGCCCCCATCATGACCTCGAGAAGTGGTTGGAGCTACACACATTCTACAATGGAATCAACTATTATACGAAGGTGCCCCTCGATTCTGCAGCAGGAGGGGCGTTGATGAACAAGAGCCTTGATGAAGCTGAAGAGATAATAGAGAATATGGCCCAGAACCATCATTAGTGGGCAACCGAGAGATTTGGAGGTTCCTTCACTAGGTATCCAGTCAAGGCATCAGGAAAATTTGACGTAGATGTAGTCACGCTCATGTCTGCAAAGCTAGATGCTCTGACCAAGAAGTTTGAGACCATGGGGAACAACAAAGCCAATGCAATAGTGTGTGTATGCGAAACTTGTGGAAGTTCAGATCATGCTCAAGATACTTGCCCCCTAGGGCCAATACAAGCACAAATAAACCAACTTGAGCAATGCGATGCGATAGTCGGATATAACCAAAGACAAAACAATTCCTACTCCAACAATCCTGGGTGGAGGAACCATCCAAAATTTTCTTACCAGGACAATCAAGATCAAGGACCAACAAAGCCAAGCTACCAACCTAGGCAACAAAGCTAACAATCTGGACAACAGACTCATCAACAACAACAATCCTCTCAACTATCCAGAATTGAAAAGATGCTTGAAGAAGCTCTCTTGGAGTAAAAAGAAATGAAGAATTAAATTAAGCAATTGAATCAAAGAATGGAGAATTCTGAAAAGCATCAAAAGATGCAAGATAGCCAGATCGCCCAGTCCTTTTCAAGAACACCAGGTGCATTTTCGGGAAAGCCCAACATAAACCCGGTGGAACATTGCAACCGCATTGAGCTAAGGAGCGGATGGACTTTGGGAGATCTCCAGATGACTGCCCAGAAAGGAATTGAATTAGAAGAAGAGCCCTCTCCTCTTATCCCTAATTTGGTCCAGAACAAGGATAGGGGGGAGATTACCAAGAAAGTTGAAGGGACTCTTCCACTTCCCCCACAAAACCAGACGATTCCTTTCCCCCAAAAGCTAATAACATCCCAAAAAGATGAAGAGTTCCATCGATTCCTTAGGAAGATTAAAGAAATTTGCATTGAAGTACCTCTGATAGACGCACTACACCAAATGTTGAAGTTCGCCAAATTTTTAAAAGGTATTCTATCTAACAGAAGACAAAAGGGTCACTTTGAGACTATAACATTGACGGAGAAGTGCAGAGCTCTACTCACGGCAGACATTCCCCCGAAACTCCAGGACCCAGGAAGTTTTTCTATATCGTGTAAAATAGGCTCTGAGCTCATACATAGGGCTTTCTGTGACTTGGGAGCGAGTGTTAGCCTACTTCCATACTCGTTATGGGTGGATGCATCATTCCCACAGATTTTGTTGTCCTGGATATGGAGGAGGATCCCAAGATCCCAATCATCCTTGGAAGGCCATTCCTTGCCACCGCTGGAGCCCTCATTGATGTGAAAAGTCACAAATTATCCCTGGTGATCGATAAAGAAAGGTTAAAATTTGATTTATCTAATTCTCCTAACTGCATCTCGTCTTCTCAAGGAAATTCCAACAAATCGAATATACACAAAGCTGAGGAATGCAGTTTCCATGGGAGGCCGCCGGACATGATGCGTGATTTGGCATAGCTTGAGAGATTGCCTTCAACAAGCAATGAGAAGTATATTTGTCCTGCATGAGCGAAACTAAAGGAGCAAACTCAAGCATTAACCCTAGGAGGAGAGACGTGCCTCCATGGGTTTAGTCCACATTAACTGATACGGGGTCGAGCTAAAGACCTAAAACAAGCGCTTCTTGGGAGGCAACCCAAGGGTTTCATTTTAATTCGTTATCCAATTGTCCTTCTATTTTTTTTTAGTTAGTTCAATCGAGTATTTTTATTGTTATGTCTTTGTTTTCAGGGTGTGCATTAGCCTCCACAAGCTGGCCGTGATCGTTTCATGGGTGTGGGGGCGTCGGAGGGGTCAAAAAGGAGAAAGGCGAGGCACTACACGTGCAAGGGAATCGACCGTGTGATTCTACACGGCCGTACGAAGCCACCCGAGGAGAAGAATGCACGGGCCATGTCGATTGACACTACTGTGCGTTCTTAGCCGAGAGTAACAAAGGAGGGGTCATGCCAACTGGCACGATCGTGTGAAGCCACTTGAGGAGAAGAATGCATGGGTTGTGTCGATTGACACGACCATGCGATCTCGGCTGAGAGGAGAAAAGAAGGGGTCGTGCCAACCAGCATGACCGTGCGACGACCCAGTCACCAGACCTTGTCTTAAAGCACACGACCGTTCCTTACCCGTGTGCGCCGACAACCACCTTAAAAAGCCCTAATTCCCATCTCTTCCTCTTACAAAAACCTTTCTTTCCCCACTACGCCTCATCAATCTTCATTACCTACATCTAAGACTCATCTTTACCAAGATCTAGATCTAGATCTAAGTTTCTTCGAACCCCAAATCCGAAAAGAGAGGAACAATTCCACTATTCTTCTTCTTTCTCCTTCTCCATCTTCAAGATTCACCTCCTCTATCCCCAAGATCGACCTCCACCCAATTCACCATGCATATCATGTCTCAAATCCTGAAGAGACTCCAATGAGGAAGCGACGGATCTAGAGAAGGAGATGCGCCGGGAGGAGATAAAGGTATGGGAAAGGCTTCTTCTTCCAAGGGCAAAGGCAAAAGGGTGGCACACAATGAAGGTAACGACAACGAATTTAATATTATTTTTAGAAATCGAGAACATAAAGCTAGATATGATATTCTTGTTGTTAGAAAAATCGTGTGCACTAGATATATGGATCCAACTACCATGGATAGGTTAGGAATTATGGATGACATAGATTGGATGATCAACTCCTTAGAATGGAATGACATTATGTACACACATTTACCAACTTACCCCCGCCTAGTCCTTGAGTTTTTAAGTTCAATTGATGTTAAATTTTCTTTTGAGGATGGCTACATAGGGGTCATAACTTTTAGGTTGATGAACAAAGAAATTCAGTGGATGTTTAGTGATTTTACTACCTGTTTTGGTTTACCTACTGGTGGTGCCCGTGGATTTGATAGTAATATTAACTAGAATGAATTTTGGACTTCAATCATTGGATCAAAGAACCCTTATGAACCCTCTAGAGCAAAGGTATTCCGCATGCAAAACCCCACTTTTAGATTTCTTCACCGTGTAATGAGCAAAACAATCTTTGGCCGAGGTGAGAGTGATGGGGTTGTTAGGAAAGTGGAGCTTTATTCTCTTTGGGCGATGCTAAATAAAATCAACTTTGATTCTGGGTTTCATTTCATACAAAACTTGTTGAGGGCAGGTAAAACATCTTCGGGGATGATAGTGTTTGGCGGTTTAATCACTCAAATAACAATAAATCTGGGTTGTGAGCTTGATAGGCTGGAGGTCATTCATGGTAATGATAAGATCGACATCGATTCTTGCCTTGCAATGAAGATGATCTGTCGGGATGAGAATGAGTTTGCTTTTCCTAGGAATGATGGTTTCCCATTACTCCTTCCTTGTCCTGAGTGCACTTAAGTTCGTAACCCCGCGAACTGGGTGATCGTTGATTCAGAACCCGAGTTTGTTCCCTCATAGGAAATACTGAGAACCACCAAGAGCCCTCGTCATCAGGACTCCCACAACCCTCCAGATATCCGGAACCCAATAGGCACTCTTTTACCTATGGTACGGGACCTTCCAGATTTGATTTTTCTGATTTTCCTATTTTCCTACCTCCTTAGACTCACTTCATGAGAAGCACACTACCCAACTGTTGGGTTCGTCGGGCCGCGAAAACCGCTTTTTCGCGTCGCGGAAACCCCGAGTAACCCAAAGCCATATCTCGTGCAAAGATTCGTAAACAAAACTTTTCGAAAAACCTTTTTTCTTGTACGAGTTTGTAAAAACTTTAGATCTACACTAAAGTTAAGATCATTACCCTTGTAGCGAAGCCCTTCGTGTTCCCGCTCGTCCAAGAAGTTGCCGGATCTCTAGACCGTCAAGCGTCGGTCCTCTAGAAGTATCCACACGAACAATTCTTGATGGAGAAAACCTAAACAAAGGTGTGCTAGCACCTTGATAGGTCACGGCAAGGAAGAGGAGGGAGAGCAAGGAGAGAACACAAGGAAGAAGAAGGAGTTACACCACTTGAATGAAAAATGAAATCCACACTCATCACAAAGTGGCCGGCCACTCTACCTTGTAAAACTCCCAAATTAATTGCATTAATTGCAATTAATATGAAGTTATTATGAAAATGGCTTTGTAACTTCCATGAGGTGGCACCCATGATGATGTGGAACATCATTATTGGTCCACCTAATGCCAACTCACCAATGAGGTGGCAAAAAGTCAAGTCAAAATTGACCTTTGGTCTTCCTTCTCAAGTCAAGTCAAACTTGAACCAATCTCTACCATGGTTGATCTAATCTAACCATTTGATTCGAGCCAACTTAATATAATGAATCTAAATCATTAAATTAAATTGATTCAATGAGTCAAAATCTAAATTAGACTCATTGAACACATGAATCAACTTGAGTTGAACTCAAGTTAGCCCAATTAGGATTACTCTTAATCCAATTTGATTCATCAAATGAATCTAATCCTCTTGGTTCATCATATGAACCTAATCTCCATCTAATTGTCCTAAGTGTGTGACCCTATAGGTTCTTGTAACGTTGGCAATGCCCTAAACCCATTTAGGAGCATAAGTAATGAGCGGTATCTAGCAACACATCATTACTACCCAAGTTACAAGAATGTCGAGATCCGACATCACCTTGTGACTACTAATTGTGACTCCTCACAATATGTGACATTGTCCTTCTATCCTAGACATCTAGATTGATCAATATGAGGCATAGACCGTGCTATCCTCTAATCAATCTAAATCTTGAACTCCAAGTAGACTCACTCGATCAAATGAGCTCAACATCTAATGTTGACTCATTTGGGCATGGCCATGCACTTAGTGGTCTCAATCTATCAAGAATACCGATGTCACTCCCGTCATATGGGAGGGATAGATCCCATCTACATCACTCACATCCCTCTACATAATTCGTTATATACCCAGTAATCGCCTTTATAGTCCACCCAGTTACGGGTGACGTTTGACGAAACCAAAGTACATAACTCCTTATGTAGGGATCCATGGTGACTTCAGGTCAAAGGACTAATAGTCATACTAATAGCCACATGAGAAAGTATATGACACTCATATAACGATCCATGATACTTTCTCATGACGGGTCATTCAGTATACATTCTCCAATGTATACCCATGTGTTAGCTTAATATCTCTATATCCATGACTTGTGAGATCAAGTCATCGAGCTGACCTACATGCTAGTCTTATTGCATTAACATTGTCCCTGAATGTTAATACTCGACTAGGAATGATTTAGAGTAGTGTTCCCTATATCATCTCACTATCGATTCAACTAATCGATTGATATAGGTATGAACCTTCTACTCAAGGACGCTATTATACTTAGTCTATTTGGCACTAATATAAATAAGTATAATAACCAAACAAATGCCTTTATTAATATACAAGAATATGATACAATGAGTCCATACAATCATCAAATGATTGGCTCTAGGGCTCTAACTAACACCAACAACAATTGTTGGAGGGTCGCTTCAAGTTATCGGACGACCAGTTTAGGGAGGTACAGGACCATTTTCAGTTTACTAGGGACTTTTATAGCTAGGTGACAGGATTTGTTCAGGATTATGAGGTTGACCAGGAAAGAATGAGGAATTTCTTGGATAATATGAATATTACTAGAAAACAAGTAGATGCTCTTTACCAATATCATCAGTACATTGGTTACCTCCTTGGTATGCCTAGATTTCCCTCCAACACACGACGAGGACCCCCTTATCCCCCTCCCCCGCCACCATTTTGACTTTCATTGGGATGATGAAAGTCTAACTCTGGGGGGGTGTTGTGTTTGCACAACCTGAGTTGAGTTGAGTCCTTTTCTTTTTCTTTTTGTATATTTATCTAGTATGCTTTATCTACTTGCATTTCATTTTATCTTTCAGTCTCATATTGCATGTTCTTTTCTTACTTGTAGTTTTTCATTGTGTTTATTTTGAAAAAAATGAATGAAAAAATAGTTTTGAGGCATATTTGAGAGCATCAAACCTTCTACTTTTTCTGTTGACTTGTCCGATAACAAAATGACTAGCATGTGTATTTTCTTAGTTCATGTGTTGTACAGATAGTGTTAGTATATTTGGTGTATCTCCTTTCTCTATCTTTAGTAGCATGAAATAAGTTAAATATTATATGGAGTTTAATATAAGTCTTGGACTAACATTAAGGATCTTACTTTCACTTCACTTAAGCTTGAATAGTGGAAATATTTGTTGGTGCAACGGAGGCCGGCAAGAGGAGGGTGAATTGCCTGCAAAATTAAACTATACCCTCCTCAAAGCTTTCAACTCAAAAATACAGCGACAATAATAAAATTAAAACATAAATAAAAGAGGAGACCGAAGTTTAACTTGGTTACAACTAAGACGGTTGTTAATCCAAGGTAGTCGAAGATCGCACTAGCAAAGTCTCCTTCACTGTAGGCGGAGAAGCCATTTTACACACTTAGAATGCTCACAAGTTGCTAGGAATTGATTACAGAGTTGAATATTGAGTTGATGTTTAATTCCTATCTTCAGGGGCCTTTATATAGCCTCTGGAAAATCCATCTCGAGGGTTTAAGGCGCCTCTAATAGGGGTCAAAGGCGCCTCCATCGAGTGGGTGGATAAAAATTTATCCGAAAGCTCAATGACCATTTTGGCCTAGTCCAAGACACCTCCAACAGGCATTGAAGGCACCTTCAAGGTGAAGGCGCCTTCAATGCCCAATGAGGGCACCTTGAGCTTGAACTCCAGCACACTTCTTCCTTCGCTTTGACTTCTGAAGCTCCATTCTTTTGGGTGATTCCGTTCAACTGAAATAGGGCTCACCCGAACCCAATTTCCAGCCTTCTCCCTGAGCAGTCTTTCTCCCTGGCTTAACATCCCTCGAACGCCGTGCACGTTCTTCTCACCCACCGGTGTACTCTTCCGCAGCTCTCTCATCCTTCAGATGCACCGAGCCCGTCGGCTCCCTTCCTGTGTCATCCTTCTCGCTAGCTGTGCCTTTCGCTCGACTTCCTGTGCTCCTAAGCTCTTGCACACTCAGACACAGGGATTAAATACAAAGTAGGACCTAATCAACTTGGTTGATCACATCAAAACAACCATAGGGTTCAACAATATTTTGAAATAGTTATGATTCATCCAATTTGTTTAGTACTTGTGTTCCCATGGGGATTCCTTAGTTACATTTTGGTTACTAGATGTCCTCGGATCATGGAAGCTCATTCAGAAAAATCTAAATCCCAACATTTGCATCATGCATTTGTGATTAGTGCTACACTTCTATGGCGCTTAAAAAAAAGAGTTGAATAAGGGATAAAAAATAGTTATCGTGAGTGGAAACTAACAATTTACCCCTTTGAGATCGAGTTAGGTTACTGGGGAAATAAATGTTATGTTTCTCTTTATTCCGAGTAGTATTCTTTGAGACCTTGTGTAATTTAAGGAAAATGAACCAAGTGTGTGGCAGGTAAGTGCTGATCACCGGGAACATTAGGAACTCAATTGTATGATGACTTGACTAGGACAAAAATTAAAACTTGAAGAGTTTGAGTCACTTATTGCACCGAGCACAAAGAACTTATGCTTAGGCCATACTTGGGTTACTCCACAATCATGCTAATCAATGAAACTAATTGATAGAGTTAGGCGAATACACTAGAGATTATGATACACTATAGGAACTCATGGACATAGATTGCAACATTTTTCTTGAGGACAAGCAAAGGTTCAAGTTTGGGGGTGTGATGTGCGTAGATATTATGATCATTTATGCATGTTTTAACACACATTCACTTACTTAATTTGCATATATTCTTTACACAATCATCTCTCCTATTTTTTATTCTACATTAATTACTCTTTTGTTGGAGATCTGCTCTTTGTTTGGTTTTGTGTCGATAGGGATAACTTTTGGAGCAAAAACAGTGATTGTCGACACATCGGAGCAAAGCAGGGAGCCACTTGACACCGACCGTGCAACCCTATACAGCCGTGTGACCATTCCAGAGAGAGAGCAGCACACGACCGTGCCTCACGACCAGTAGCCAAGAAGCACACGGTCATGTGAACCTCACACGGCTGTGCAATGCAGACCCGAGCTGAAGGAAGACACGGCCGTGCGGATCTTGCACGACCGTGCCACTCAACCTGAAGGGAAGAGGAAGTTGGTTGTGCGGATCTCGCACGGCCGTGCCACTCCACCAGAAGAGAGGGAGGAGCTGGCCGTGCGGATCTCGCACGACCGTGGCATGGGCTGTGTGGCGCCCGTGCCTTAGTCTATAAAAAGGGCCTTTAACCCTTCTCCGAAGTAGGGAGGGGGGGGGGGGGTGAGCCGTCAGAGAGAGATATACCTTGGTACCGTTCCACACCATCCCGGACCTTCGTTCGATGATCCTAGATCACCTCCATCACCGCATCAACTCTAGAAGCAAAGGATTGGATTCGAAGATCACTGGACGACATTGAATAAGCATCTCTTTTCCCTCTCTTTTGTTGTTTGGGATTATATGTCTAATTATACTATGTCTTCGGGGTTTTCTCCCGCGTCCTTGGAGTAGATTCTTTGTTCTAGGATTAGGGAGTAGTTGTGGATAGGTATTGATATAAGACTCATATTTATGCCTTTTTCTCATTGAATGATTTCACTTATCTTGTTTCTATTTGATATGCATGAAACTTGCAGATTATCATGTCGTATTAATTGATTGTGTAGAAATTGTTAATTTCATAAAGATAGGTTCTTAGATTATATACCCGAGGGGCCCTAGTGACAAGGATAACCCATTTACGGATATCTAGGATACTCCCTTGAAAGGAGAGGCAATTCCTCACAAGAAAGTAGGAAATTAAACCAAACCCCTATCTCTATCCTTAATGATACTGATTAGATTCGCATTCTTGTGATCTACCGATGTGCCCTAGTGATAGGGGTTAACCATAACAAGATTTCACAAGAATCATCTTTGTTTAGTGCTTAAGGGTAGAAACTTGAACTTCCGACGAGTACGTGTTAATTGACAATGAGGAAATGATAGAACATGATACATCAACTACCACCACAATGAAACCGAACTCCTAGAACTCTTCCCAAGCCGAGTAAAACTCTCTCTTTCTCTCTCACTAGTTCTCACATCTACTTCCCAAGTTCTTTTCTTCTTAAGAAATATTTCACCTACAACCATCGGTAATTTAGCTAATTCTACGTGAACAATCGCTAGTGCTTATAAGCAGTCCTCGTGGGATTGATAATCTTTTATTACTCACGATGTATCCGTGCACTTGAGGAAGTGTAACAATGACTTCAAATCCTAATCTGAATTTATATTCATATTAAATAGAGGCACAATTAGTTGGAAGTGTTCCAAGCAAGATACTATTGTAGATTCTACTTGTGAGATAGAATACATTGCAGCTTTGGAAGCAGCAAAGGAAGCAGTTTGGATCAAGAAGTTCATTATTGAACTTGGTGTGGTTTCATTGACTGTTGAAGCATTACCTATTTGTTGTGACAACACTAGAGTCATTGTGTAAGCAAAGGAACCTAGGTCTCATTAGCGATCCAAACACATGCTTCGCCGCTATCATCCAATCAGGGAGATCATTAGTAGGAAAAATGCAACTCGAGAAAATTCTCGCTAAAAGGAACCTAACGGATCCTTTGACAAAGGCTCTACCATAATGCAAGTTTAAGAGTCACGTTCATGTGCATAGTTTAGGACACTGTGGTGATTGACATTAGGCCAAGTGGGAGTGTTAGATTTTTAGGGATGCCCTAAAATAATCACCTTATGATTTTACTATTTATTTGATAAATATAGATTCACTATTTGAGTACATATTATATGTTTAAATAGTCTTAAATTTATTTACTGAATATTTGTAATATAATTCATAGCATGAGAGAATTTGTAATTAGATCACAACTTATGATTATCTCTACATGTGCAATTATATTGAGAGAATGGAGTGACAATCCTTTCAGGAGAACTATCACTAGCTATCACCTTCCCCATTCTCTTTTCCTTTATAGGGGTTTCTCCAGAGGATTCTTGAAGGGTTGCTCTGCGTCCACCTTGTTCCAAAGGTGTTTAAAATTAAGCTTTAGGACGACGAGTGGGAGAGAGAGGAGCAGAGAACAGATGAGCTGGATCTCTTCCTTTAATCTCCCTTTCTCAATGGTGGGAAGTCACTGACATCGCCGAAGGTGGCACCACAGGTAACGTGCCACTAGTATTCACTTGTTGTTACTGTTGGTATAGTATCTTCTGTGCTCTGGTGTTGATGAGCAACTCCAGATCATCTTGCGATATAGTGATGGTGTTGGGTTTACCAGCTTCCTCCATCTTCGTAGTCTCAGATCTAGGTGAATAGTTCCCACATACGGTGCCAAATTTGATCCTATCTGAGATCTGCAAGGATGAACACTAGTTCTGATGAATGATGATGACCTCCAATGAAGATGAACTCCGATGATTTGAAGAAACTCCTCCTCCTACGCACAATGAGATGGGCCAACAAAGCGTTAGCTATCTAAGAGCAGGGTGGGGATCCCTGGCTAGGCCCTCTGATGCTCAAGTCAGTTCCTCTCAAAGATGGAAGAAGAAGAAGAAGAACAGTAATTGAAGTGAAAACAGAGTTCAGATTCTAGAACTTGCGTACCTGCTAACTGAGAAGATCCCCCTTTTTATACCACCTCACGTGACCTCTGTAGTCATGAGGTGGCCTCCGGTTCATTAGAGTTTGTTTAGGAGATGAATTCATCTTCTATACTTTGTGAAATAATCCTTTAAGGAATCTTTTCTGTACCCTAGATGTACTCATTTTGTCGTTTATGATTAATATTAATAATGAGGGCTCATCATCATAATTGAAGAAGCTTTTAGAAGATATTTCCCGCCAAATAATCTATTAAGCACGTTTCGTTCGGTCGTTTAGGTCGGCCGCATATACTGTTAGGAATGCCTTTTGCTAAATATATTTTAGCCAATTGTTTAAGTCGGTCGTATATACTGTTCAGATCACCTCCTGCTGAATATACTTCAACCAGTCATTCAAGCTGGTCGTATATACTGTTTAGATTACTTTCTATTGAATATGCTTCGGCCGGTCGTTTAAGTCAGTCGTATATACTATTCAGATTACTTTCTGTTGAATATGCTTCGACCGGTCGTTCAAGCCAGTCGTATATACTGTTCAGATTACTTTCTGCTGAATATGCTTCGATCGGTCGTTCAAGTCAATCATATATACTGTTCAGATTACCTTCTATGAAATATGTCTCGGCTGATCGTTCAAGCCGGCTGTATATACTGTTAATAATACCTTCCATTGATCCTTTCCTTATACTCGGGTGGGCTTTGCCCGACTGAGCATATATGGGCGCGAGGGAGCTCGCTCGGCCTATGGTCAGCTGGTAAGATGATAAGAATATTATATAGGGCTAAATGTCTTTATGCCCAGGCGGACTTCGCCCGGCCGAGCATATATGGGCACATGGGTGCTCGCTCGGCCTGTGATCGGCTAGTAAGATTATGGGAATATTATATAAGGCTAAATGTCTTTATGCTAGGGCAGATTTTGCCCGGTCGAGCATATATGAGCGCGGGGGCACTCACTCGACCTACTGCCGGCCAGTAAGATATTGAGGATATTATACAAGGCTAAGTGCCTTTATGCTCGGGCGAGCTTTGCCTAGTCGAGCATATATGAGTGCGAGGGTGCTTACTCGGCCTGCTATTGGCCGATAAGATAATGAGAATATTATATAAGGCTAAATGCCTTAATTCTCGGGCGAGCTTTACCCGATCGAGCATATATGAGCGCGAGGGTGCTTACTCGGCCTGCAGTCGGCCGGTACTAGGCTGAGAATATTATATAAGGCTAAATACCTTTATGCTCAGGCGGGCTTTGCCCGGTCGAGCATATATGAGCGCAGGGGGGGGGGGCGCTCACTCGACCTACTATCGATCGAGCATAAAGGCCGAGTGAGCGCCCCCGTGCTCATATATGCTCGACCGGGCAAAGCCCGCCCGAGCATAAAAGTATTTAGCCTTATATAATATTCTCAGCCTAGTACCGGCCGACCGCTGGCTGAGTAAGCACCCTCGCACTCATATATGCTCGGCCAGGCAAAGATCGCCCGAGCATTAAGGCATTTAGCCTTATATAATATTCTCATCATCTTATCGGCCAATAGCAGGCCGAGCAAGCACCCTCGCGCTCATATATGCTCGACCGAGAAAAGCTCGCCCGAGCATAAAGACACTTAGCCTTATATAATATCGTCAATATCTTATCGGCCGATAGTAGGCCGAGTGAGTGCTCCCGCGCTCATATATGCTCGATCGGGCAAAGCCTGCCCGTACATAAAGACATTTAGCCTTATATAATATTCTCATCATCTTACCAGCCGATCACAGGCCGAGCGAGCACCCATGTGCTCATATATGCTCGGCTAAGCGAAGTCCGCCCGAGCATAAAGACATTTAGCCCTATATAATATTCTTATCATCTTACCGGCTGACCATAGGCCGAGCTCCCTCCCTCCCACTCATATATGCTCAGCCGGGCAAAGCCCGCCCGAGTATAAGGAAAGGATCAATGGAAGGTATTCTTTACAGTATATACAACCGGCTTGAACGATCGACCGAGACATATTTCACAGAAGGAAATCTGAACAGTATATATGATCCACTTGAATGATCGGTTGAAGCATATTCAGTAGAAAGTAATCTGAACAGTATATATGACCGGCTTAAACGACTGGTCGAAGCATATTCAACAGAAAGTAATTTGAAAGTATATACGGCCAACTTGAACGACCGGTCGAAGCATATTCAACAGAAAGTAATCTAAACAGTATATACGACCAGCTTGAATGACTGGTCGAAGCATATTTAGCAGGAGGTGATCTGAACAGTATATATGACCGGCTTAAACAATTGGCTGAAATATATTTAGCGAAAGGCATTCCTAATAGTATATGCGGTCGACCTAAACGACCGACCGAAACATGCTTAATAGATTATTTGACAGAAAATATCTTCTAGAAACTTCTTCAATTATGATAACGAGTCCTCATTATTAATACGAATCATAAACGACAAAACGAGTACATCTAGGGTACAGAAAAGATTCCTTAAAGGATTATTGAACGAAGTATAGAAGATGAATTCATCTCCTAAACAAACTCTAATGAACCGGAGACCACCTAACGACTACAGAGGTCATGCGAGGTGGTATAAAAAGGGGGATATTCTCCGTTAGCAAGGTACGCAAGTTCTAGCATTTGAACTCTGTTTCACTTCAATTACTGTTCTTCTTCTTCTTCTACCATCTTTGAGAGGAATTGACTTGAGCATCAGAGGGTCTAGCCAGGGATCTCCACCCTGATCTTAGATAGCTAATGCTTTGTTGGCTCATCTCATTGTGCATAGGAGGAGGAGTTTCTTCAAATCGTCGGAGTTCGTCTTCATTGGAGGTCATCATCATTCATTAGAACCAGTGCTCATCCTTGCAGATCTCAGATAGGATCAAATCTGGCGTCGTCTGTGGGAACTATTCACCTAAATATGAGACTACGAAGATGGAGGAAGCTGGTAAACCCAACACCATCACTATATCGCAAGATGATCTGGAGTTGCTCATCAACACCAGAGTACAAAAGATACTATAGCAACACTAACAACAAGTGAATACTGGTGGCAAGCTTCCTGTGGTGCCACCTTCGGCGATGTCAGCGACTTCCCACCATTGAGAAAGGGAAATTAAAGGAGGAGGTCCAGCTCATCTGTTCTCTGCTCCTCTATCTCCCACTCATCATCCTAAAGCTTACTTTCGAACACCTTTAGAACAAGGTGGACGCAAATAAGCCCTTCAGGAATCCTCTGGAGAAACCCCTGTAAAGGAAAAGAGAAAGGGGAAGGTGATAGCTAGTGATAGTTCTCCTGAAAGGATTGTCACTCCATTCTCTCAATGGGTGTTAGATGATCCGCTGCCAAAACATTATCAGAACTTAAATGTCAAAGAATATTCGGGGGCAACTGATCCTGAAGATCATCTTCTCAAGTTTGAGCATGCAGCGCTTCTCCAACAATTCACTGATGGAGTCAAATGTCAAATGTTTCTTACTACTTTTAGAGGAGCAGCTCAGAGATGGTTTAAGCGACTGCCGGAGAATTCTATTTGTCGATTCAAGGATTTTTGCAAGGTATTCTTGCATCATTTTTCTAGCAATCGAAGGTGCCACAAAATTCTATGGAGTCTCTTTTCTATCAAGCAAGGTTCTAAAGAGTCTATCAGGGCTTATATTAAGAGATTTAATCAAGTGGCTATTAATGTTCCATCGACCACTATAGAGATCATGGTAAGCACCTTCTCTCAGGGGTTTAATGATAATGACTTTTTCAAGGATTTGGTTAGGAATCCTCCTACTAATTTTGATATATTAATTGAACGAGCTTCAAAATTTATCAATGTGGAAGAAGCTCAAGCTCCCGCAGGAAAGAGGTTAATGCGCCTGTACCGGTTCCAGTAGTAGCTCGCCTGGGAGGACCAGCTCAGCCTCCTAAAGGACCTCGGGTGGACCTGCCCCATCGTCATCTCGAGCCACAACCCTAAGCAGTGCAACACGTGCGAGTTCCTCAACATTTTCCTCAAAGATGATGTACATATCATCTGACTAATACTCATGATTTAGAGAATTATTTCACTTTGAAGAATCAGCTGTTGGACCGCTGGGGCTGGCTAGAAGGGGGGTTGAATAGCTTGAAAAAATAAAAATAACCCTTCTCAAACTTTCGACAGAATAACACTTGCATAAAATAAATTAACTAAATAGAACAGAAAGAAGAGGCAAGAGGATTTTTACTTGGTTACAACAGGGGAGGTTGTTAATCCAAGAAAAGTGCAGCACTAAATATCTCCTTCAGGTGGAGAAGCTTCTTATAGCAGTGAAGTGCAAAAACAAAGAAGCAAATCTAGAAATAAAGCGTACAAGTATTGGAAATGAATTGCTTGAGTTGATTAAAAGCTTATGGACCAAGGCTGTATTTATAGCCTTGGTCGGGGCGCCCCGAAGGGTTCCAGGCGCCCTGGGGGGATAAAATTTTATCCCCTATATGGATCATGGTTTGACCGTTATCTGGATAAAGTCCAACTCTGGGCGCCCCGGACTGTTCCTGGCGCCCTGGGTGGAAAAGTCAACCTCATTGACTTTTTCAGCCCGGGTCTTCTGCTCCGGCTCCATTCGCCTCAGTCCGGGTCTTTTGCTTGGGTTTCAATCGCTTGGGTGATATCTGCCATCCGGAATAGGGCTCACCCGAACCCAACTTTCAATCTTCTCGAGTGGGCTTCCGCTCTGGCTTCTCGTCCCTTGGAATCGTCGTATGCTTCCTTCTCGTCCGCCAGCGTTCTCATTGTTGGAGTGTATACTAAAAGCCTAGCTTTTGTAAACATTTATTTTTGAAATAAAAGAATCACATTGGTCAATATCTACATTTATTTGTTAAATGTAATTGTTTAATTAATTTATATAGTAGACAACATGGTGTGTGGTGTCACACACAGTAGATCATATTGACGGTTCTTTATAAATTATAAACAGTTGCTCATCACTAAGATGGAAAGGAACAAACCATCGGAATAGTTGTAGTGTAATTAAGTATTAGTTTATCTTAAATAATAAATTACACTGGTACACTGTAAGTGTATTGAGTAGGACCATTTTAGGTAAGTTCTTTTTGTACTGACTTAATAAAAGAACTAGACCTTAGTTATTATGAAAGTGTGTGCTCTTAATTCTAATATAATAACAAGCACATATATTTAATATTTATTTCTTTGACTTATCAAAGGGTGAGGTTTAGCTCGATAAATCAATATACCCGATAAGTTGGGAAATGATATTACTTATAGTGTGTGTTGTTGATTGTAGAAGGAATCTGTGTCCTAGTTATCTAGGTTGAGAATGCCCCCAAGAGGAGCTCATAAGGATTGTCATGTTAAACCCTGTAGGTGGACTTAGTCCAATATGACAATGAAGTTGAGTGGTACTACTCTTGGAGCTAGATATTAATTAAGTGAGTTGTCAGTAACTTATTTAATTAATGGACATTCGTAATCTTAAACACAGGGAGACTAACACACTCATGATAAGAAGGAGCTCATAATGTAATTTGGGATTGGTGCGGTAGTGCGATAATAACTCTCTAGTGGAATGAGTTATTATCGATGAACTTGAGTTGTGTGTTTGGGGCGAACACGGGATACTCAAGCTCATCGGAAGGCCAAAACCAATTTCTCCTCTAGGTCCTTGTCGTAGCCTCATTATAGCTTCAAGTCCATCCAAATGTAAGGCTCTTCTTGGTGTCCAAGAAGTAGGCCGATCCAATGCTTGATGACCAAGCAAGGGCCGGCCACATCCTCTTCTATAGGGGCCGGCCTTTTGCTTGGTGACCAAGCATGACGGGGCCGTCCACAATAATTTAAAAAGGGAGGGTTGTTTTGAATTTTTAAAATCTTCTCTTTGTAGAAAACTATAAGTTTTAAAAGAGAGATTTTAATTTTTAAAACTTTCCTTATTTGAATTAGGCCACATATTTTAATAGAGAGTTTTAAAAGTTTTAAAACTTTCCTTTTTTAACCATCCTCATGGTTTAAAAAAAAGGAAGATAAGTTTTAAAATTAAAATTTTCTATCATCATGTTAAAAAAGGAAATTTTATAAGAGAAGTTCTAAATTTTAAAACATGGTTTTAATTTTTAGAAACTTTCCTTTTTTAACTCCCACTTTAGGAAATTAGGAGAGAGCTTGTAAAATTTTATAATGGCTTACAAAATTTTATTAAAATTTTATTTTTTTATCTTTTCTCTTGATGAGGTGGCTGACCACCTTGCTTGGTGCCCAAGCAAGGGGCCGACCATAATTAAATTAAAAAAATCATCACAAAATTAATGTTGGTGATTGATTTAATCAAGAGGAAAGAAAAGGAAAAATAAAAAGGAAAAGGAAAAACTAGAGGATGATTTTATTTTTTGTAAAAAGTTTTTCCTTATTTACCTTGGGCAAGTAATATAAAAGAAGGGGTGAGGAGGCCTCATGAGATATAACTCTTATTCTCTTGCTTGGAGACTCTCTTGGTGTGGCCGACCCTCTCCCTTCTCTTTTCCCTTTTGCTCTCTTCTCCTTGGTGGTGGTGGTGGTCGGATTTTAGAAGAAGAGGAAGAAGCTTTTGGGTGGTGTTCATCTTGGAGGATCGTCACCCACACGACGTCCAAGGCGAGGCGAGGAATACGGCAGAAGATCTCAAGGTCATTAGCTTACAAAGAGAAGGTATAACTAGTAATTTTCTTACGCATCATACTAGTTATTTTCTTTGTGAGAATTCTAAATACAAGAGGCAATTAGATCTAGTTTATCGAATTTATTTTTCGAGTTTGTGTTTTCTTCTTTTTTGAATTTGTGATTCGATTGTTCTTTTTGGTTAACCTAGAGTTATTTAAGGAAATTAAATATTAGCTTTCCTTAAAAGGCTTTGTCTAAGCAGTGGTGGTTGCTCCCATATCCAAGAAGGCCATGTGCCTCGCCATGCAGTCCTGGAAGCCAATTTTAGAAATTAATATTTAATGGAATTAATAACATAGGTGGATTTGAATCAATAGTGTTAAGTTCTGCTTGCGATTTAAATCTAAACCATTAAGAACAGATAAGTTAAATTTGGAATCAATGATGTTAAGTTCCGTCTGTGATTCCTAATTTAACTTCTAAAGAACACAATAGGTTATTTAAGGAAAGGTTCGACACTTGTACAAAAATTTTTGTACAGTGGAACCGGTACGTTTTCCTAGGACTAACCAACAATTGGTATCAGAGCTAGGGTTTGCCTTTGTGTGTTTAGAATTCAAATAGATTATGCACATGTCATACATAATTTAGGCAGGATAATAGTAGGATGTGCTAACTCTTTGGTTGCAGGCTCTAACTATTATGGCTTATAGATGTTGTGTGTGATTGGACCCTTGGACATGTCAAGGGCAATATTTTGTGTGTACATGATTGTATGTAACTAATACATCAGGAGCTGTATTAGCCCTAGGATTTTGTAATTTTATTTTTGATTTAGATTACATGTACATTCCCTCGTGTAATATAGGATCGATATATGTAAAATTCTATTTTTTTGTTGCGGATCAGATTCTTGCGAGGCATGGTACTATTGGAGCACCAAAGGCGCAGCGGAATAAGAAGCAAGATGGATGCGACAAATCGACCCGATGGCAGTGGCTAAAGATGGCAGCCGCTAGGGTTGAAGCACATGGAGGATAATAACAGAAAAAGGCCATAATAGTTGGAAAATAATTTCCATATTTATTGCTTTTATTTACTGTGAGGTGTGTATATGCATGTGATGTATGCTAAGGATAGTTTAAAATTCCTCACTTTAAATAACTAATGGGAGAGGGATTTATTTTAATAAATTCCACGGTCTCCATTACTGGTTTGTAAGTGATGCAAACAAACTTGCGCGTTGGCTCTGAGTGCCTTCCTCCATATCGGATGAGTTTATTTGCGGATCACTAGATCAAACTTCTATTTTGGATGACTATAGGAAATTAATTAAGAGCGTGTGATCTTCCCCATCGGAAGGGGCACAATCTTATTAATGGACTTAGTGTCAAGTAATGGTATACACTTAGTCACGTCTAATAGTATCCTCCCCATCGGAGTCACTGCTATTATTTGTGTGACCGAAGGAAACCAACTATTAATTTTATTTGTCAAAAAGTTAGGTTGACAAGATAATAAAATTAATGGGTTACACCCTCCTTTTACAAATGTTGAATTTGTATACATTCACACTATCGTGGCATACAAAATTCACGGTGTTTTGAGGTGTTGGTTAATTTAAAATAGTATTATTTGAGGAATCAATATTATTCTAAATTTAGAGTCCTGACCAAAGTTATTTTTGTGATTCTTATGATGACTTTCAACCCACTGGCCATTATACTAAAAGAGAACAAACTTACTGGTCCCAACTACATAGATTGGAAAAGAAACCTGGACATTGTCCTTACTGCTGAAAGCTATAAGTTTGTACTGACTGAGGCTTGCCTTGATGCACCTGACGGTGACTCTACCCCAGAGGAGATTGAGTATCATAAGAAATGGGTAAAAGCTGATGAGATGACGCGGTGTTACATTTTGGCATCAATGTCAAATGTATTGCAACATCAGCATCAATATTTACCAACAGCTTATGATATAATGAACAATCTCAAAGAACTCTTTGGGCACCAGAGTCGGACTGCTAGGCAAGAGGCAATGAGAAAGCTAATGACAGCCACCATATCTGAGGGGACACCCGTAAGGGATCATATCCTCAAAATGATGGCCTATCTGAACGAAATACAAGTTCTTGGAGGAGAAATCGATAGGGAAACCCAAGTCGATATAATTCTCCAAACGCTACCCAGAAGTTTTGAGCAGTTCCGCCTGAACTATAACATGAACAAAAGAAAGTATACGTTGGCGGAACTTCTGACAGAACTACAGGCAGTAGAAGGTATATTTTGTCAAAGTTCTTAGATTCACTATGCTGAAAATGGTTCTACTTCTATGCCGAAAGGCAAGAAGAAGAAGAAACAGGTCTTTTCAGCAAAGAAGGTGAATAAACCTCAGAGTACAGGATAAAAAGCTGGAATAAAGAAGTCGAAAGGCAAGTGTTTCATCTGTAAGCAAACAGGGCATTGGAAGGCGGACTGTCCTCGTAGGAATCAGAACAATAAAGGTATATCTCATGCTCTAGTTGTTGAAACATGTTTAGCAGTGTTATCTACCAGCACCTGGTGTGTAGATACGGGAGCCACTGATCATGTCTGCAATTCCTTGCAGGGGTTCCAGGAAACCCGACGACTATCTAAAGGAGAGATTACCGTCTACATGGGCAATGCTACTAAGGTGGCGGCTGTTGCAGTGGGAGACGTCTACTTATTTTTTGATAGGAATAGAAAATTGGTTTTAAGAAATTATCTTTATGTACCTAGTTTTAGAAAGAATTTAATTTCAGTTTCTAAACTGTATTTGGATGGATATTCTATTTCCTTTAATAACAATGTGGTTATAAAGAGAAATATGGTTATTATCTGTTTTGGTGCATTGGTTGGTAATTTATATACTTTAAATCCAATTTCTCCCACAAAGCAACAATTGGAAATTAATAACACATCTTCTAATTCCAATAAGAGAAAAGAACCTTCGGAGATGAACCAAGCATATCTTTGGCATTTAAGGCTTGGTCATATTAACTTAAGTAGGATTCAAAGGCTTATAGCTGATGAACTCTTGGGTTCATTAGAGTTGGAAAATTTTCCAACTTGTGAATCTTGCTTGGAAGGTAAAATGACCAAGAGGCCTTTTAAGGCCAAGGGGTATAGAGCCAAAGAAGCGTTAGAATTGATTCATTCTGATTTGTGTGGTCCTATGTCTATCCAGGCTAGAGGTGGTTTTGAATATTTTGTCTCTTTTATAGACGATTATTCAAGATATGGATACATTTACTTGATGCGCCGCAAGTCTGAGTGCTTTGATAAATTCAAAGAGTACAAAGCTGATGTGGAGAAACGTCTAGGTAAAAGTATTCGTGGTGGCAAATACCTTTTAGGAGAGTTTAGGAATTACTTATCAGAGGCCGGGATTCAATCCCAATTGTCCGCACTTGGTACACCACAACAGAATGGTGTGGTAGAATGAAGGAATAGGACTCTTATGGAGATGGTTAGATCGATGATGAGTTATTCAGAATTACCAAATTTGTTTTGGGGATACGCTCTGGAAACGGCAGCGCACATTCTGAATTTAGTACCTTCTAAATCAGTATCTTCTACTCCCATAGAATTTTGGAATGGGCGAAAGCCCAATCTAAGACATATTCGGATTTGGGGTAGTATAGCACATGTGCTGAAACCAGATGCTGATAAGTTAGAATCTCGTACAAAAGTTTGTGTGTTTGTGGGTTATCCCAGAGGAACGAAAAGTGATTTATTTTATAGTCCTAAAGACCAGAAGGTCATTGTTAGCACCAATACCTAGTTTTTAGAAGAAGACTATATAATGGATCACAAGCCCAGTAGCAAAATTGTTCTAGAAGAACATAGAGAGGACATGTCTACTTCAGTAACAACAGTACAAGATGAAGTACCACAAGAGACTGCAACACGTGTCACACATGATACACAACCACAGACGGTGTCTCGTCGTAGTAGGAGGGTTGTAAGGCAGAAGATTCATGTTTTTGGGAAAGCCTTTGGACTTGATCCTGGGTAAACATGAACCTGATCCCTGGACATATGATGAAGCACTCCAAGATATAGATGCAGTATCTTGGCAAAAGGCAATGAATTCTAAAATAGAGTCTATGCACTCTAATAAGGTCTGGGAGCTTATAGAACCACCTGATGGTGTAAAAGCCGTTGGATGCAAGTTGATCTACAAAAGGAAAAGAGGGACAGATGGGAAGGTAGAAAACTTCAAAGCAAGGCTTGTTGCGAAAGGGTACACTCAGAAAGAGGGAATCGATTATGAGGAGACTTTTTCGCCGGTATCTATGCTTAAGTCTATCCGGATACTCTTATCCATTGCCGCTCATATGAATTATGAGATTTGGCAAATGGATGTCAAGACAACTTTCCTTAACGGAAGTCTTGAAGAAAACATCCATATGAAGCAACCAGAAGGGTTCATTGAAAAGGGCTAAGAGCATCTAGGTTGAAAGCTCAATCGGTCCATTTATGGACTGAAGCATGGTTCAAGGTCTTGGAACATCCAGTTTAATGAAGTAATCCAATCATATGGATTTATTCAGTGTCCAGATGAGTCTTCTGTATACAAGAAGTGTAACCAAAACATGGTGGTATTTCTTGTACTATACGTAGATGATATTTTATTAATTGGCAACAATGTCTAGGTATTATCGGACGTAAGGGTATGGTTGTCCAAACAATTTGATATGAAGAACTTAGGAGAATGTGCATACATTCTTGGGATCAAAGTCATAAGGGATCGCAAGAAAAGAATGTTGTGCCTATCTCAAGCTTCATATATAGATACGATCCTTGCTCGTTTTAGCATGAAGAACTCCAAGAAAGAGAAAAGGTCAGACTTATGCTGAAGATGCTCAGACCCGAGATAGCTCTGAATGTGGTCGGCGGAGTTAATAGACCGCAGACTGTCGAAGAGCTAATCAGCAGTGCCCTGATCACCGAACACTATCTGAAGGCGCTGAATGAGGGCAAGAGTCAAGCCTAGTCAGGAGGGCAGAAATCTCAAAGCACCAAAACCAGCTGGAAAGGAAACCACAGTGGCAAGAGAAAGCAATGGAACAACTCTAAGGGTGGTCCAGCAAGCAAGCAACCTACGTTCCCTCAGTGTACCACATGTGGGAAGAAGCATCCAGGAATATGCCGTATAGGCACAAATAGGTGCTACAACTGTGGATTGGAAGGACATATGGCAAGAAACTGTCCTACCCAGATTCAGACACCTCCTCAATAGTATGTCCAGAACAGAGGTGTCCCCCACAGCTACACCAGATGCAGGCTGCTATAGAAGGGACTTTGATAAGCCAAGAGAGACTGGAAGCTCTGCCAGTTACGATGAATGCCAGGATCTTCTCCCTCACCAAAGAAGATGTGGCGAATGCTTCTACCATGGTCACAGGTCAGATATTTATTTTCAGTCAGCATGCTACTGTATTATTTGATACTGGGGCAACACACTTGTTCGTCTCTACACCTTTCACAAGGAAGATAGACATGCCACCACAAGCCTTAGATCGCAAGTTCTTAACTACCCTACTTTCGGGAGAAGTGATGCCATCTACTCATATGCTATGAGCCGCACCCATCAGAATCACAGACAGAGAACTCTACTGTGATCTGATAGTGCTTGACATGCAGGATTATGATATTATATTGGGCATGGATTTCCTGAGCAAGTACAGTGCTTCGATAGAGTGCCGTAAGAGAAAAGTGGTTTTCCGGCTTGAAGCAGAACCGATGTTTGAATTTATTGGGAAGCTGAGAGAAATTATGTGCTACGGGGTCGAAAATATGTCTGGACAGCTCTCTACCCTGATTATAGCACCGACGCTGTTCGGCGATATATTGGGGAAGCAAACCTGCGACCCAAGTATCCAAAGGATCAAGCAAGAGGTCTTAGAAGGAAAGAATGATGGATTCCATATCGCTGACAGTGGAATATTATACCTCAGGGATCGCTTATGTATTCCCGAGGATCCAGAGTTGCGAAAGAAGATACTGGAAGAAGCCCATGTAACACCCTATGCGATGCATCCTGGATCCACCAAGATGTACCAAGACCTGAAAAAGAAATTCTGGTGGTTCGGTATGAAAAGAGATGTGGCTCAGTACGTTGGCACCTGCCTGACCTGCCAGAGAGTTAAAGCAGAACACTAGAGACTTGGAGGAGTACTGCAACCAATCCAAATTCTAGAATGAAAATGGGAGGATATTTCTATGGATTTCATCTTGGGACTACCAAGACGATGAACGACTACGATGCCATATGGGTAATCGTGGATAGATTGACAAAATCCGCCCACTTCCTAACAATCAAGATGACCTATTCGATTGAGCAACTGGCTCAATTATATGTCAAGGAAATTATTAGATTACATGGGTTTCCTAAGACCATTATTTCTGACAGAGATGGTCGCTTTATTTCATATTTCTGGGAATGTGTTCAGAAGGCTCTTGGCACAAAGCTATTGTTCAGTACTACCTTCCACCCTCAGACCGACGGACAAACAGAAAGGGTGAACCAAGTACTAGAAGATATGTTACGAGCTTGCACCTTAGACTTCAAGGGGAGCTGGTGCCCATATCTATGCTTAGCGGAATTCGCCTACAATAATAGCTACCAAGCTACTATTGGAATGGTGCCTTATGAGGCTTTGTACGGGAGGAAATGTAGATCCCCTATATGCTGGTACGAAGGTGGTGAAAAGAAGGAGATGGGTTTCCGAACAGATTTTATTGACAACACCACTCGTGCGATACAGAACATCAGCCAAAGAATAGAGACTGCTCAAAGTCGGCAAAAGAACTATGCAAATAAGCGGCGTAGGCCATTTGAATTCAGTGTTGGAGATTCAGTATTCCTCAAAGTAGCTCCTATGAAAGGAGTGATGAGGTTCGGAAAGAAGGAAAGCTAAGCCCGCGCTACATGGGACCATATCAAATTCTGAAAAGAGTTGTCAAGGTAGCTTACGAGATAGAGCTGCCTCAAGAGATGTCAGCTATTCACAACATCTTCCATGTTTCGATGCTGAAGAAATGTATTCCTAGCACAGAACAAGTGATCGAGCCACAGACAGTGCAAGTCCAAGTGGACCTAAGTTATGAGAGCCGACCGGTCTAGATATTAGACCGAGATATCAAAAGACTAAGGAGCAAAGAGGTGCCCTTAGTAAAGGTCGTGTGGCAAAATCAACGGTTCGAAGAAGCCACTTGGGAACGCGAAGACGATATGAAACAAAAGTACTCAGAGCTATTTTAAGTTCGAAGATGAACTTTTATGAGGTATGGGGGACTGTAACACCTATAGGATCCCTAAGTCATTTTATGAGAATTGATGCATGATTAGAATAGGCCTTATGTGAATATTTCCAAAAATAAAAGAAAAATAGAACTAAAAAGAGGCATAACCAAGGTTTGAACCTTGGACCTCTTGTTAGATGCACGAATGTCATAACCAGTAGCCCTAGCAGGGGTGTGCTGTTAGGAAGGAAAGGGACAAGATAGTTAAAGGTAAGGAAAGTGAAGGCTCTCTTCACTAAGAAGGAAAAGTTCAAGTTTTCTTCTTCTTCTTCCAATGAGAAGTTGGTTTTGCCTTCTTCCTTCATTGAGAATAAATAAGAAACTGAGAAGGAAAACTTTATTTTTGCTCTCTCTTCCTCCTCCCTCCTCTCCACCGAAACCTAAACTCTCTCCTCTTCATCCTTGCCGAATTCAAGCCAAGAATTTCTCTCTAGGAAAAGCTCCACAAGCAAGGGTATTCTCTTAGGAAATCAAGCGAGAGGAAGTAAGTATCCTCCTCACCTGCAGTACAAGTAGTTCCGAATGTTTTCATGTGTTTATAATGTTAAAAAAAAAAAGAAATCTAGGATTAGGTTATTGTATGGTTCGGCCAAGAAGGAATAAAAGCTTTAGAGGAAGTTTAAGACCTCAACTATGCTTGGTTATTGGTCCTCATGATATGTAATCTATCATATGATGTTAATATAAAGTTTTCATGTTATATGTTGCTTAGAAATTTAAGAACATGCTTTTAGGGTTTCGGCCAAGAAGGGATAAAGAGATTAGAGGAAGTTTAAGACCTCAACTATGCTTGGTTATTGGTCCTCATGATATGTAATCTATCATATGATGTTAATATAAAGTTTTCATGTTATATGTTGCTTAGAAATTTAAGAACATGCTTTTAGGGTTTCGGCCAAGAAGGGATAAAGAGATTAGAGGAAGTTTAAGACCTCAACTATGCTTGGTTATTGGTCCTTATGATATGTAATCTATCATATGATGTTAATATAAAGTTTTCATGTTATATGTTGCTTAGAAATTTAAGAACATGCTTTTAGGGTTTCGGCCAAGAAGGGATAAAGAGATTAGAGGAAGTTTAAGGCCTCAACTATGCTTGGTTATTGGTCCTCATGATATGTAATCTATCATATGATGTTAATATAAGTTTCCATGTTTTATGTTGCTTAGAAATTTAAGAACATGCTTTTAGGGTTTCGGCCAAGAAGGGATAAAGAGATTATAGGAAGTTTAAGACCTCAACTATGCTTGATTATTAGTCCTCATGACATGAAATCCCTTATATGATGTTAGTATAAAGTTTTCCATGTGATATGTTGATTAGAAACTTAAGAACATGCTCTTTAGGTTTCGGCCAAAGAAAATATAAAGGCTTAGAGAAAGATTTTAGACCTAAACTATGTTTGTTTATGCTTTCTCATGATGTATGATTTCCTATACAATGTTAGGTTAAGTTCCATGCTTTATGTTGCATTGAAAAATTTAGAACCATGCTTTTTGATGTTTCGGCCAAGGTTGAACATTAAGGTTAGAACCTCACTTATGTTTACTAAAGGTCTCACTTGTTATGCTATCTTTCATTATATGACAAGAACATGCTATGCTTCATTATATGACAAGAACATGATATGCTATGATATGACAAGAACATGCTATGCTTCATGATATGCTAAGAACATGCTATGTTTCATGATATAACAAGAACATGCTATGTTACATGATATGACAAGAACATGATATGTTTATGAAAGGCTTATGTAAGATGAAAAGCCTAAGAGATGCTTCCCTTAAGTTGGGATCAAGAGCACTCTTCATGATATGACAAGAACATGATATGCCATGATATGTAAGATATGATAAGAAACATGATATGCTATTTTACTTTTGTATGGCTTGTACCAAGGGTGGGCTCCATAAGCGCCCCTAGGTCGATGGTCTATGAAACGGGCCTAGTAAAAGGGATGGGCTCCTAAGTTGCCCCTAGGTGGATGGTCTATGAAACGGGCCTAGTTCCTAGTAGGTTCAAGATTAGCTACCTTGGATCTATTTATGATGCACGCATTTATGTATGTATGTGGTACAAGCCGGACCCTCATGTTGAGATTATGTTTAAGTATGTATATGATATATGTTTTCAAAATGACATCTTGCATATATTCATTTCATGATACATGTTTTCAAAAGAACATCTTGCATCTACAAGTTCATGTTATATGGTTTCCTTATGTTTATTTAAGATGCTCTTGAAAATATGTCTATGATGTTTATATGATCATGTTACTACTTTATGTTTATGCTCTCACATGCTATGTTACTACTTTATGTTTATGCTCTCACATGCTATCTTACTACTTTATGTTTATGCTCTCACATGCTATGATATGATTTTATGTTTATGCTCTCACATGATATGATATGATTTTATGTTTATGTTCTCACATGCTATGATATGATTTTATGTTTATGCATGAGTTATGGTTTTTGTGAGTAGGAAAAAGGAACTTACTAAGCCTATGTGCTTATATAGTTCATGTTTCCTTGTATTGCAGAAAAAAGAAAAGAATGGCTAAACTAAAAGGAGCAGCAGGAAGGGCAAGAATGTGTGTGGAAGTGGCATGGTTGAATAAATCCCTTTGTATTTCAGAACTTATATATATGTCTTGACCTTTTATGTGAACCATGTTTAACTATATGCTTGATAACTACTTGAACTAGCATGGATAGATTATGCTCTTATGTTTTATTGTTTCATGTTGGTATGCTTATGATATCATGAATCATGTTTTAAGTAGTTGATGATAAATCAAGTTACATGTTATGTTTGAAGGATTAGTATGTTAAGCATGTTTACTATGTTATATGATTATATGGTTCACATGTCATGTTTAGTCCATATGCATATGATCAAATTAAATTTTAGACAACCCATTTCGGCTGCCATGATTTCATATGCATATACATGTATGTATGTTTTAAGTAAGTGACCCCATCCCTTCTTTAGTAGTAGTAGAGGGGCGGGCGTTACACTTGGTGCCCAAGCAAGGGACCGACCATAATTAAATTAAAAAAATCATCACAAAATTAATGTTGGTGATTGATTCAATCAAGAGG
Organism: Zingiber officinale; assembly: GCF_018446385.1. Lineage (NCBI taxonomy): Eukaryota > Viridiplantae > Streptophyta > Magnoliopsida > Zingiberales > Zingiberaceae > Zingiber > Zingiber officinale. The sequence goes on from NC_056006.1 coordinate 47,457,062, forward strand.
AAAGAAAAGGAAAAATAAAAAGGGAAAAGGAAAAACTAGAGGATGATTTTATTTTTTGTAAAAAGTTTGTCCTTATTTGCCTTGGGCAAGTAATATAAAAGAAGGGGTGAGGAGGCCTCATGAGATACAACTCTTATTCTCTTGCTTGGAGACTCTCTTGGTGTGGCTGACCCTCTCCCTTCTCTTTTCTCTTTTGCTCTCTTCTCCTTGGTGGTGGTGGTGGCCGGATTTTAGAAGAAGAGGAAGAAGCTTTTCGGTGGTGTTCATCTTGGAGGATCGTCGCCCACATGACGTCCAAGGTGAGGCGAGGAATACGACAGAAGATCTCGAGGTCATTAGCTTACAAAGAGAAGGTATAACTAGTAATTTTCTTCCGCATCATACTAGTTATTTTCTTTATAAGAATTCTAAATACAAGAGGCAATTAGATCTAGTTTATCGAATTTATTTTTCGAGTTTGTGTTTTCTTCTTTTTTGAATTTGTGATTTAATTGTACTTTTTGGTTAACCTAGAGTTATTTAAGGAAATTAAATATTAGCTTTCCTTAAAAGGCTTTGTCTAGGCGGTGGTTGTTGCTCCCATATCGAAGAAGGCCATGTGCCTCGCCATGTAGTCCTGGAAGCCAATTTTGAAAATTAATATTTAATGGAATTAATAACATAGGTGGATATGAATCAATAGTGTTAAGTTCCGCTTGCGATTCAAATCTAAACCATTAAGAACAGATAAGTTAAATTTGGAATCAATGATGTTAAGTTCCGTCTACGATTTCTAATTTAACTTCTAAATAACACAATAGGTTATTTAAGGAAAGGTTCGACACTTGTACAAAAATTTTTGTACAGTAGAACCGGTACATTTTCCTAGGACTAACCAACACTCATCCGCAGTCTTCGTCCCTCGGTCGCACCCCGTGCCGACCTTCTCACTAGCTGCGTCTCTTTCTCCCCGAGCAGTCTTCCGCTTTGGCTTCTCGTCCCTCGGAACCACCGCACGCTTCCTTCTCGTCTGCCGGTGTACTCTTCTGCAGTGCCTCGTCCCTCGGATACACCGCGTGTCATCCTTCTCACTAGCTGTCTTCCGCTCGACTACCTATGCTCCTAAGTTCCTACACACTTAGACACAAGGTTAAAAATACACAGGACCTAACTTAACTTGTTGATCACACTAAAACAACCTTGGGATTCCAACAATCTCTCCCTTTTTGATGTGAGCAACCCAAGTTAAGCTAGAGTACATAGACATAAAAATAAACTAATTAATTTTGCAATAAAGTACAAAAAAGATAGAAAATTAAAATTAATTTTGGTCTACCTTCCCCTAGACTTATACTTTTCCTTCTCCCCCTTTGATCACATAAAAAATGGGGTTCCAAGAAAAAAATCTAAGGGTTAAAACTTAGAAAATGTTGAAAACTTTTCAATGAATTTTTTGAAGATATATCTAAGTAAACAAAATTTCTAAAAAAAATATTTAGCAATAATTTTTCTAAGTTTTTTTTGCAAGAAAAAATTATTTTTGAAAAAAAAATTGAAGGACTTTCTAAAGTATTTTTAAATTTTTACTTTAATGCTTTATCAGAAAGTTAATTAAACATTTCATTTCTATATTTGGCTTCCAAGCAGTGACGAGGCACTAGGCCTTCTTGGTTATTGGATCAACAACCACTTTCTAGTGAAATCCTCATAAGGAAATTTAACATTTAATTTTCTCGCTGAAAGCGCTAAGTCTAAAGTTTTAATTTAGATCAAATTCTCTAATTTTTTTTTTTACATTGTGATATTTAATTTCCACTTTAGTTTATCATAATTTCTCAAATCACAATTTTTCAAATTTGAAGCAAAAAAATATTGAGCATGCAGAAAATTGTATCATTTTCCTTATCATGTTATTTTCTATTGTTAGTTTGTCGAAATTCTTTGATCGACAAGATGTTGCATGAGTTTTCTTTAACCCACTATTCTTTAATAATTTTTTGGGTTTTAATTCGCAAAATCCTTTCGATAAAATAATTTCTAATTTGTAAAAATCTTTTGATAATATATTTTCTAATTCAAAAAAATCTTTTGACAATTTTTTAATTGAATCAAACAATAGATCAGGAGGTAGAGACCATACCTGACTTACCTTATCGGCTGTTAATTCTCCCCCTGTTGAGCTGCTTTCTCCCGATGTTGCTCCCCCTTCATCGATACTCTCGATGCTTATTGAGGAAGGGCTGATTGCATCTTCTGGTAGATACTCGACATTGAGTGATGTTCTGACAATTTCCTTCGTCTTGGATTCTTCTGACGGTGGTTCGATGTCCATCGAGGAGTTGGATTTGACTTCCAGTGGTTCTTCGTAGAGCTTCAAGAACTTTTCCCAAAGTTCTTTTGCACTTTTGTATTTTCCGACTATGTCGAGATCCTGGGCAGGTAATACACTCAAAAGACAAGACTCAACCTTACCATTTGTTATGAATTCGTCACACTGCTCATCAGTTCATTGATGCTCCTCAAGTTCTTCTCCATCTTTGCTTTTGGGCACTTCAAAACCATATTTCATAATTAATAAAATACTAAAATCAGTTTTAAAATAAACCTGCATTTGTCGCTTCCAAAAAGCGAACTCCCCCTCGAAAGTTGGTGGGTAGATGTTAGCTCCGACCATCTCATTGCTTCAGTCGGCGGTTAGTCCTCCTGAGGCGTACTCGGCTTTGATACCACTTGTTGGACCGCTGGGGCCGGCTAGAAGGGGGGTTGAATAGCCTAAAAAATAAAAACAACCCTTCTCAAACTTTTAATAAAATAACACTTGCATAAAATAAATTAACTAAACAGAACAGAAAGAACATGCAAAAGGATTTTTACTTGGTTACAACCAGGGAGGTTGTTAATCCAAGGAAAGTGTAGCACTAAATATCTGTTTCAGACGGAGAAGCCTCTTACAGCAGTGAAGCACAAAAACAAAGAAGCTAATCTAGAAATGAAGCATACAAGTGTTGAAAATGAATTGCTTGAGTTGATTGAAAGCTTCTGGACCAAGACTGTATTTATAGCCTTGGTTGGGGTGCCCCAAAGGGTTCCAGGTGCCCTGGGAGGATAAAATTTTATCCTCTATGCACGGATCGCAGTTTGACCACGATCTGGATAAAGTCCAATTCCAGGCGCCCCGAATTGTTCCGGGTGCCTTGGACTGTTCCGGACGCCCCGGACAGTTCCAAGCGACTTGGGTGGAAAAGTCAACCTCATTGACTTTTTCAGCCCGAATCTTCTGCTCTGGCTTCATTCGCCTTGGTCCGGGTCTTCTGCTTCGGTTCTGCTCGCTTGGGTGATCTCTGCCATCTAGAATAGGGCTCACCCAAACCTAACTTCCAGTCTTCTCGAGTAGGCTTCCGCTCCAGCTTCTCATCCCTCAGAATCGTCGTGTGCTTCCTTCTCGTCCACCAGCGTACTCATCTACAATCTTCGTCCCTCGGTCGCACCCCATGTCGATCTTCTCACTAGCTACGTCTTTTGCTCCCCGAGCAGTCTTCCGCTCCGGCTTCTCTTCCCTCGGAACCACCGCACACTTCCTTCTCGTCCGCTGGTGTACTCTTTCGTAGCGCCTTGTCCCTCGGACACACCGCGTGCCGTCCTTTCAGCTAGCTGCATCTTCCGCTCGACTACCTATGCTCCTAAGCTCCTGCCCACTTAGACACAAGGTTAAAAACACACAGGACCTAACTTAACTTGTTGATTATACCAAAACAACCTTGGGGTTTTAACATCAGCAAGCAGGCAACAATTGATACTGTCGGCGTTCGCCAATCCCAAATCATCGGTGATATCCTAGATAGGATAGACCGCTCAAGATCGAATATCAACCGAGTGGATCACAAGTGGGAATATTACTTCTCCCTGTGGTACAAGCTCAAGCGCCCATCTAGGCACAATCAGAGCCATCATCGGCTCGACGGGAAGAAAACCGCAGTAACACCGCTAGGGGAAACATTAGCATGATAGCAGGAGGGTCCACTAATGGCGACTCTAATCAGGCGAGTAAGTCGAACACTCGGTGATTAACAATTCATGTCGTCGGATGTAGTGCTAAAATGGCGGCCGGACCGGAGATCAGTTTTAGACCCAAAGATTTGGTGGGGGTAGAAGCACCCCATGATGATGCGTTGATAATCAAGGCTGTTATAGCCAATTATAATATTTCACATACTTTTATTGATACTGGTAGCTCTATTAATATCATCTTAAAGCAAGCTTTTGACTAGTTATAGATTGACCCAAGCGAGCTTCAACCAATGGTCACTCAATTGTATGGGTTCACAGGTAATGAAGTACAACCATTGGGTCAGATAAAATTGGCCATATCTTTAGGAGAAGAGCCTCTTATGCGGACTCGCCGATCGATCTTCATAGTGGTGGATGCTCTATTAGCCTATAATGTTGTCCTAGGTTGACCGACATTGAATGAATTCAGGGCGGTCATTTCTATCTTCTGTCAGAAGATAAAATTTCCTATGGATGATCAAGTAGGGGAAGTCAAGGAAGATCAAATAACAGCGCGTAAGTGTTATGTGGAGATTGTCAGGGCGGAAGCTAATACTGCCCGAAAAACTCAGAGGATAGATATCAATGCCATTCATGAAAAGTTGTCCACTCTTATATATGAAGAGAATGAGGAAGTGCAAATACAGCCTGACCGACCAGAATCTACCACACATATTGCTTCCGAATTGGATCCTGATCTCAGAGACGATCTAATAAAATGTCTGATAAAGAATAGAGATGTGTTCACTTGGACGCCTAAGGAAGTGAAGGGTGTCACGCCAACAGTCATGGAGCATGCTCTTCATGTATACCGAGGCACTCGGTCGGTCAAACAAAAAAAGAGGGACTTCGGGGTCGACCAGAATAGATTATCAAAGAAGAAGTAGACAAGCTACTGGAGGTGGGATACATTCGGGAAGTACAATTCCCAAGATAGTTGGCTAATGTGGTTATGGTTTCTAAACCAGGGAACAAGTGGCAAGTGTGTATCGACTTCAGGGATCTCAACAAGGCTTGTCTGAAAGATTATTATCCTCTGCCTTATATAGATCAATTGGTGGATTCTATGGTTAGTTGTGAGTTTATCAGTATGCTGAATGACTATCAAGGGTATCATCAAATTCCACTTGCTAAGGTCGATCAGGAAAAGATTAGCTTTATAACCACTGAAGGTACTTATTGTTATAATGTTATATCTTTTGGTCTCAAGAATGTAGGGGCTACTTATCAACGACTTATAAACAAAGTTTTTCAAAAGTAGTTTGGAAGAAATATGGAAGTTTATGTGGATGATATTCTTATTAAAACTATACGGGCTTCTAGTTTATGTACTGATATTGAAGAAACTTGTAGGACTCTAAGAAGGTATGGGCTCAAGCTCAATCCTAACAAAGTTTATTCGGGGCCAAGAGTGGGAAGTTCCTGGGATACATGGTGATCGAGTAAGGAATAGAGGCCAATCCTAGCAAGGTGAAAGTATTACAGGACATGGCTCCCCCGAAGAACCTGAAGGAGGCTCAGAGGTTAACAGGGAGGATTGCCGCCCTGTCTCGCTTTATCTCTCGGTCAGTCGATTGGAGTCTCCCTTTCTTCAAGGTACTCCGACGAGCGACTAAGTTTCAATGGGATGAGCATTGCAGCAAGGCGTTCAAGGAGTTAAAAGAATACTTGTCAACTCTTCTTGTATTAGCTAAACTAATAGTAGGAGAAACTTTGTGGACATGCTTATCTACTAACGAGCATGCTGTTGGTTCTGTATTAGTAAAGCAGGAAGAGAAAGAATAATTACCTGTATATTTTTTGAGTCATTTATTAAAAGGGGCAGAGTGTCAATATATGACACTCGAGAAGTTAGCTTATTGATGGGTTTTAGCAACTCGGAGGTTACGCCCTTATTTTCTGTCACATCCAATTATAGTATTAACTAATAGCACTCTCGGTCGGGTGCTTGTTAACCCAGAAGCCCAGAAGATTGATTAAGTGGATGACCAAGCTCAGTGAGTATGATATACAGTATCAGCCTCTGGTGGCCATCAAATCCCAAGCTTTAGCGGATTTTATAACAAAAATACCAAATCCTGAAATAGAGGAAACCTAGATTATCTATGTGGATGGGTCTTCTACTCGACAAGGTAGTGGAATTGGATTTCTCCTTATATCTCCTAGGGAAGATTGAATACAATTATTTGTAAGACTGAATTACAGAGCTACCAAACATGAAGTTGAATATAAAGCATTGATAGCAGGTTAACAAGCTGCTAAGCATATGGGAGCTGCTAGAGTGGTAATTCATACTGATTCCGAATTGGTAGCGTAACAATTGATGGGTTGCTTTGGGATTAGTAGTGAAAGATTTAAGCTATATGCAGAGGCTTTTGACAATTTGAAAGTTGAATTTCAGGAGGTAAGTATAAAGAAAATCCCTCAAATAGACAATTAAGTAACAGATGAGTTAGCTAAATTGACTTATACTATTATGCCATGGAATTTGGATAAGCCAGTGGAACAAACATTATTAGTATCTTGTGTGTAACAACAGGCTAATCTGGAAATTCAAGGTGATTAGAGAACACCAATCATTATATTTTTACAACCAGAAATTCTACCCATTGATGCAGAGCAAGTTAGGGTATTCAAGAAAAGGGCAAGCCAATATACTATGATTAGAGATCACTTATATAAAAGAGACTTCTCCAGTCCTCTACTAAAATGTGTGGGATCAGATGACATTCAATATATTCTATAAGAGGTGCATCAAGGTTCTTGTGGTAGTCATATGGGAGGTAGGTCTCTTGCTAGGAAGATATTATCAGTTGGATATTTTTGGCCTACTTTACAAGCAGATGCTACTCAATTGATGAGAACTTGTTTGTCTTGTCAAAAAACCAGAATATTCCTCATCATCCTACTGAATTATTGAAGACTTCTATAAATTCTTGTCCTTTTGATCAATGGGGCATGGACATAGTTGGCCTTTCCCTCTTGCGCTTGCCCAGAGAAGGTTCTTATTGATGGCAGTGGATTATTTCTCTAAATGAGTGAAAGCAGAATCATTGGCTAGAATTACTGAACACGCAGTTATCAAATTTCTATAGAAGTATATTATTTGCAGATTTGGTATTCCACACAAAATAATTTCTAATAATGGAAGGCAATTTCAGGGGAGGAAATTAAGAAATAGTTTCTGATTACGGCATTATACAAGCTTTTACCTCTGTGGCATATCCACAGAGTAATGGACAAGCTGAGGTAACCAATAGGGAAATTATCAGAGGACTCAAAACCAAGTTGGATCATGTTGGTGGCAGTTGGGTAGATGAATTACCCAATATATTATGGGCATATCGTACTACTCCTCGAGAAGCTACGAGAATCACTCCTTTTCATTTGGTTTATGGTGGTGAAGTAGTAATTCCAATTGAGGTCGGAGTGGAGTCCTATCGGAGAAGGCTTTATGATGACAACAATGCAGATCGACGTCTTATGGAGCTTGATTTAATAGAAAAAGCGCGGGACAAAGTAGCAACCCAACTTATTTCTTATCGGCAATGAATGAGGCAAAATTATAACAAGAGAGCTATCCCAAGGTTCTTTCATGTAGGTGATTTGGTATGGAAGTGTATCAAGCCCGTAGGAGTTGTCAACAAGTTAGAACCTCAATGGGGAGGACCTTATAAAATCATACAAAAACTTGTATTGGGCACTTATTACCTTCAGGATGCAGAAGGGAGAAAACTTGAGCAGCCTTGGAGTGCTAATCATTTGCAGCCATATAGAACTTAACAAATATGCTTGTAAGTCATTTATGTATTTTGTTCGAACATTTCTTATATAAATGATAGATAAAATGCAGGCAACAATATTTGGGAGAGACATACATTCTTCTTTAAACCTCCATCTAGTCGATCGGGGATCCTAAGGAGTGACCGACCTGACTTCCTTAGGGAAAATCAGAGACTTTAAACCTCCATAATAGTTGATCGGGGACCATAAGGAGTGACCGGTCTCGCTTCCTTAGGGGGAATTGGAGACTTTAAACCTTCATAACAGTCAAACGGGGGCCCTAAGGAGTTACCGGCCTGGCTTCCTTAGGGGAAACTGGAGACTTTAAACATCCATAACAGTCGATCGGGAACCCTAAAGAGTGACTAGCCTGGCTTCCTTAGGGGGAACCAGAGACTTTAAACCTCCATCTAGTCGATCGAGGACCCTAAGGAGTGACCGACCTGCCTTTCTTATAGGGAACCGGAGACTTTAAACCTCCATCTAGTCGATCGGGGACCCTAAGGAGTCACCGGCCTGGCTTCTATAGGGGAAACCAGACACTTTAAACCTCCGTATAGTCAATCGGGGACCCTAAGGAGTGACCGACCTAGCTTCCTTAGGGGGAACCAGAGACTTTAAACCTTCGTCTAGTCGATCGGGCACCTTAAGGAATCACTGACCTGGCTTCCTTAAGGGGAACTGGAGACTTTAAACCTTCTCTAAGATCAATCATGAGTTTTAACATAAACAGTACTTGAGTATATATTTAATTTCACTCAGGCGAACAGATCCAACCGATTTTCTCTACATTTGGGAGAGCCTGAAGGAACATTTATACAACATATATCCAATTTGGCTCGGGCGAACATACCCAATCAATTTTCTATGCAGTCGAGAAATCCCGAAGGAACATTTATATAGCATATTTTCAATTTTGTTTAGGCGTGCTAATCCGACCGGTTTTCTATACAGTCAGGAAAGCCCAAAGGAACACACATATAGCAGATAATTAATCTCGCCCAGGTATATAAATCCGACCGGTTGATATGGTAAGCCAGGAGTACCTCATATCTGGGCAAGACACTTAATTTATCATATGAACCTGAAGAACATCAGGAAATAAGTTCATTCATCATCACATATTATTCAGAAGATAACTAGGGGATCTACTTCCTTTGATATAATCTTTTCATGGGATTTTTCTACATATGGTCAACATATTAGAAAAAGCAATTTATACAAACACTTGGGTGGTTCTAAAGAAAAGCAAATCACATAAGGAAAAGTAAGTAAGTATGAACTTTCAGTAACATTTTCTAAATAGCAAATGGTATACATTAGTTATAAAGTTGTGATAAAATGCAAATACAAAATTCCAAGCCTACTCAAATTCTCTCAAAAGGTCTTTTGGGAGTTCTTGGTTGAGTCATCAACGATCTATGAACAAGGGAGGAGGGACTTTAGATAAACAACCCACCTCTTTCAGTTGCTGGATTACTCCGTCAACTGAGTGAGTGAGAGTTCCTACAATACGTCTAGCATACTCCTCACAAAATTCAGGGGAAGTTAAATAGGCTTTGCATCTGCTTTGCCATCACGCTCCCTCACCTGCTTTGTATGCTTGTAATTTGGATTGTAGGTTATCTCTCTCCCCTTGTAAAGTAGTCTTCTCTGCCTTAGCATCCTCTAGTTCTTTTAGGAGCAATCTTATTTGTAGATCTTGGGCTTGTAATTTTTCCTATTGTTGGAACAAGGCAAAGTCTTTAGAAGTCAATGCTGGGGCTAACTTGAAAGATCCTGAACCATGTGATTGTTATAACTGGTTCAACATATTGGTTTGTAAGGAATTAGTTGCGCTAAACACGCAAACGCGCAGTGGAAAATACTAGTTCCTCCAGAAGATCCATGCGAAGGGAAATAAAATTATATATTAAGTTCACTAAGAGCATGAGAGATTATACCTTTGATGCATGCTCACGGACTCCCGACAGCTCGGATCACAGCACAATCTCGCGTTTGCGCCTCTATGGTATCCACATGAACAAGCGTTCGTTTGTCTCACAAACTCACAAAAGGAGAAAGGTTCTGCTAGCAACCTTGAAAGTGGATTTCGGCCAAGAGGAGAGGAGCAAGGAGAATGAAGAGAATTCATCCCAAAAATGAAGAGCAAAAAGCTTAAGTATTTTCATACAATGAAAATACTTAATTAACATTAATAGCCTTAATGAGCATTTACACTCCATTAAGGACCAAACTTGTAATTCCTCATTTCAAATGAGTGTAACTCTTCATTTCAAATTTAATTTCGAAAATTGAATGAAATGAATAATTGAATTTCGAAATTCAATAATTATCTTCATTAAATCTCACTTGAGTCTAACTCAAGTCTTCTCACTTGAGTCTAACTCAAGTCTAATTCATTTGAGTCTGACTCAAGTCTAATTCAATCAAGTCTTACTCAATTAATCTTCATGCAATTCAAATTCAATGAATCACTATTTCATTAATTCAAATTGACTCCTTAATTCAATTAGATCCAATTGAGTCCAACTCAATAAGTCCAATTTGGATTAGACTTAATCTAATGATTCATCATATGAACCTATCTTCAAATCTACTTGTTCTTTGTGTGTGACTCAATAGGTTCTTGTAACGTTGGCAATGCACCCAAATCAACATTTAGATACATAAGCAATGAGTGACATCTAGCAAGGTATCATTGCTACCTAAGTGACGAGAAGGTCAAGATCCGACCTAACCTGTCCGTGGCTATTATCTTGTATGACTTGGTCCCTCTATCCTTGATATCTAGATTGATCAATGAGGCATAGACCGTGTCATCCTCTTATCAACCTTTGTGTTTCTTGATCTCTAAGTAGACACATTCAATCAAATAAGCTCAATATCTCATGTTGACTCATTTGCACATGGCTATGCTTTCTTGTGTCCTACTAATCAAGGGGCCCACTGATATCACTTTCGTCATATGGAAGGGATAGATCCCATCTACATCACTCACATCCCTTCGCATAATTCATTGCATACCCAGTGATCGACTTTATTATCCACCTTGTTACAGGTGACGTTTGCCGATACCAAAGTACATAATACCTTATGTAAGGAACGGTAGTGACTTCAGGTCTAAGGACTATTCATACTAATAGTCACATGAGAATGTTTATGACACTCATATAATGATCCATGAACATTCTCATGGTGGGTTATTCAGTATATATTCTCTAATATATACTCATGTGTCAACTTGATATATCATATCCATGACTTGTGAGATCAAGTCATCCGTTGACCTACATGCTAGTCTCAACGTATTAATATTGCCCTTGTATATTAATGCTCGACTAGGAACAGTTAAGAGTAGTGTTCTCTACAATATCTCACTATCAATTCAACCAATTGATATATTGTAGATATGAACCTACTACCCAAGGACATTATTATATTTATTCAATTGACACTGAATTGAAATAAATATAATAACCAACTTTGTCTTTTATTAATAATGATATATGATACAAAATGAGTCATTTACAATCATCTCATAATTGATACTAGGGATAATACTAACATGGTCTTGTGAGTAACATCCAAGAGGGCTTTATCTTTTAAATCCCTTTCAACGCTAAGGGTAGGTGTCTTGTAGAGTCTTTTCTAAATTAGCAGTAAACTCAGCTTATGAATTCACCATATCCTGTAGCTGGAGGAGTTCATTGTTGGGGAGGTTGGAGACAGCTTGTAATTCTTCTACCTTGTTCTTTAAGATTTGGTTAGTCCTCTCCAGATCCACAACCATCTTGCCCAAATTTAGACTCAAAGCATATAGCTGGAGGAAATAATAGTAAGATTACATTTTGAAAATACAAAATAAGGAAGTTAGATCATTTTACAGCAGTGGCTTGACGATTATGGTCACCGGCATGCTCAATGTAGGTGCTTCTTCTCAAAAGTGTCTGAGATTGCAACCAAGACTCAGCCAATGCCCCCTTTAGTTGTAACAATCCATACGGAGCATAGGCGAATGAGTTGGTTCAGGGGAAGGTAAAATATATACTAACTTCAACGAAGAAAGGATGAATAGGAAACCTAAACCCACACGGAACCTGTTCCCAGAAAATCACTACGCATTCAGGAGGAGGAAGATGGGGATGATCCCTAGGCTTAGGAGTGACCACATATGAAGGGAAGTTACAATTCCATTGAAGCTCACAAGCTTCTGATGCCGAAAACTCAGAAACACAATGGGTGTACCATTCATAGGAGGTCGACATTGTTAATAGAAAGAGATAAGAAGAGTGAGAATAGTTAACAGAAAGCAAAGATCAAAAGATACACAGACGAGAGGAAGAAGATGAAGTGATTAGGGATTTTTTTTCTCTATTTTCCATTTAGAAGCCAGGGTAGGGTATTGAAAAAGGTGTTTTAAGCAGGAACGTTGAATTGAGATGATAAGAAAAGTGAGATTGAAGGAGAGTCATTGGATGGAATAGTAAGGTGGTAGATACAGTAAAACGGCTACACGCCAAACATCATAGGTAGGCGTGTTACCAATAAAAAAATAATATGGGTAGCTGATATGAAAAGTTGTATTCCCAAGATGTTAAAATCATTACTAAAGTCAAGTGTAAAAAGTTCAGGGAACTCGAAAGGGATTCCTTGTTTTGGTGGATAATATTAGTCGATCAAAATTCAGGGTTAATTTAAAATACATTCGTACATAAACTCGATCGGTCATTAAAGGCTGACTGGGTGTTAGGGTTGAAAGTAAGCATAAGGGTAAATTCGATCGGTCAGTAATGATCGATCAGATATTAAGGTGGAGGAATATTAAACATCTTAGAAGACTTGAGCAATCATCAATGACTGACCAAGTATTAAATTAAGAAAATATTAAACATATAAGTAAATTTGGTCAATTGTCAATGATTGACCGAATATCAAGTTGGAAGGGCACTAAGTGAAATTAAATATAGAGGTAAATTTGATTGATCATTGATAATCGATTAAATAGTAAGTTTAGATGAAATTCAACATAGGAATAATTTTGTCTAGTTACAAAAGGCCAAGTAAAAGTTGTTAAATGAATAAACGATAATTATAAAGATGACAAAACATTTATGAACAAACAACTTAGCTCTCCAATAATAAAACCCCACCAATCATAGCCAACATTAAAAACCATATAAATTGTTGAGTATTCACTAAACATAGGCAACGACAAAGAGGAATCCATGGTTATAACATCATTTGGAAAAAATTAATATTCAGGATTGTTCTATACTGAAAATATAGATTGAGAGCAAATTAGGGAATAGGTCGGGAGGTATGGTAGCAAGTAGTTCCTGACGGTCAAGAAAAATAGCGGGAGGATCAGAAACTAGAAGCCCTTTCTTTTTTAGTTATCTTATACCTCCCTCAACCCCATGAGTGAAAGCTTTGGTGATGCAGGTAGCAATAGGAGCATTAAACTCAGAAGATTCCAAGAGGACTCTAGTCCACTTTTCAAATCTCTCAACATCCCCTGCCTGATATATAACACCCATAAATTTCTTCTATTTAAATACAGCAAAAAGAAGTAGAAGAAGAAATAAAAATAGATTAATAAATGGACTTGGGCTAGGATTGAACCCAAGACCCTCTTATTTAAGATTAGTTTAAATAACCATTAGGTGGTGGTAAAGCATCACATTAGGAATATGAACCAATTCATTATATGTAGAATATATGTGAAGAGATGCTTCAACTTTCACTTGGTATAAAAGGGAAAGGATGAGATGAAAACCTAACTTTTCATCTCCCTCTTCCTCCTCTCCTCTCTAGCCGAAATCCTCTCCTTCACCTTTGTGGTTTTCGGCCAAGATCTAGGACTAGGGTTTCTAAAATTCTAAGTCTTCAAGGGGAGGATCTAAGAAGATAATTCCACAAGGTTCGTACGCTCGTGAAGGGTGTTTTGGAGATCAAGGCATACAAAAGAGAGGATTTTCTTCCCTACACCCTCCATAATAGTAAGATCTAGCAAAAGGATGTAAGTACTACTCACCTGCAGTATAAGTTGCTTTGATTATGCATGTATGAACCTTCTTGTTGTGGGTTGTTATGGTTGTATGCATGATTAAGAGATATGCATGTTAAAGAAGATATAAGACATGTTATGTAAGATGCCCTCTACAATTTTTGGGATTAAGAGCATGTTTAGAGGGTCTTGGATTGCTTCCCATGTAGTTTGGGGCTAAGAAGTATATTCCAGTGCCCTAAAGTGCTTCCCTATAAGTGTGAGGGATTAAGTGCACACAAGGTGTTTGTTGAAATGACAAGCTAGTTCAAGTATAAGAAAGCGATATTTAAAGAAAGTATTTTACTTTGATGTGGCATTGTACTGGACACAAGGTCCATGGGTGGGCTCCTAGATCGCCCCTAGGCCCCTAGATCACCTAGTAGTACCTTAATAGGTTCGGGATTAGCTACCTCAGATCTTATTAAGGATGCGCGCAAAGTGGTACAATGTCGGGCCCAAAGAAAGTTGATTATTATTTTCACTAGTATGTAATATGAAGTTTTCCCAAGTTCATTGTTTATTTAAGTGAAAGCATTCTTAAGTTTGGGCCTAAGATTATATGGTGCAGTTTTGATGAAATCTATTGTATAGCAAGGTCTATGGTTTTCATTATTTGTTTTCAATACAAACATGGTTTTATGTTGACGTCTCATGATAAACCTATTTAAAAATGATGATGTTTGCATGATGAGTCTATTTAAAAATACATGTCATGTACATATTTCCAAATTATCGGTTTTAGCATGAGTAATTATTGAGTGCATGTTTTGTGTTCCTTCAAGCAGTTTTGCAAAGCATGTTTTTCCTTTTTAATGCATTGTTTTGTGAGTAGATGGTACTTACTAAGCGTTTGCTTATAGATTGCATTTCCTTATACTGCAAATAAAGATAATGGAAAGCTCGAGTAGGAGGAGGCAGCAGGAGCAGTGCTTGGGTGTGTGTGTGTGTGGTGGAACAATGGAAAGAGATCTGAGAGTTGTTAATTTGGGGAACATGTAGAACTTTAGTTTGTTTCTTCGCTCCATATTATATAAAATACTAGCATAAGTTGGTTATGAAGGAATTGACGGCTTGGCAGAATGTTTGGATGGCAAGTGAAAGCAAAAAAGTGGAGAACAAGCTCTTTCGGTAGCGAAGGGGGAGCCTCCGCACGGCCCGTGGCACGGGCGTGCGGATTCGCACGGCCTCGGGTTGTCTCCTCTCGGCCAAGGCTACACGACCGTGTGGAAGCACACGGTCGTGCCCTTCTTCCTCTCGGTCGAGGTGACACGACCGTGTGGGATCACACAGCCGGACACCTCCTCCTCTCGGCCATTGCTACACGGCCGTGTGATTTCCACACGGCCGTGTCTTTCCTTCTTTCTGCTGAAGTGACACAGCCATGTGAGGGTCACACGGCCGTGCCCCTTCCATCCTCTACCAAGGGTCATGACTGTGCAACCCTCATATGGCCGTGCCCTGTGTCAGTTGAGAGTACAACACCTATCAGGGACACACGACCCAGACCCCTCAACAAGTTCAGACTAGATTTCTGAATCGAGCGAAGTGCAAATAACAATGTCCTTAGAAGGTATAAAAAAAAGAAAGAGTAAAGTAACGCCCGTGCTCTAAGGAGGATCTTAGTCAAGAGGTCGTTATAGTTTGGTGTCAAAGCGGTTCCATCCTTCCGCCACACACACACAGCAAGCGTTGATCCTACAGTTCCAAAGTAAGAAAGTATCTCCTCACAACTTTTATGCATTTTATTTTGTTATGATTAGTAAGAAACGCTTGTTAAGATTCAGCATGCTTATAGATGAAAATAGTAATTATAATAAATAAGAATGATGATAGGCTGACGAAATATCTCACTGGTTGGTCTATGGATATGTAGAATGACTAGAGGATAACCAGCCAGACAGCCAAGAGTGAATGAACCTCAACCGGTGGGAAATGAGTCTGCACCCCAGCCCAACCTATTAGAAGTAGTAGTTCAACCACAGAGACAATTAGTGGAGTAGCAGCAGGTCATTGCCACCCAGACTGTTAATCAACAAGCTCCTCCTTAGTCCCACCGGAAGTCAATATGGTAACACCTACCATAGCTGAAGTTGTTGGTTGCTACTCGGAAAACCTAGAGGTTTCACTGTACAAAAATTTTGTACAAAGGTCTGAACCTTTTCCTAGCTACCATGTGTTCTTTTAAATTAAATTTAGATCGCCTGCGGAACTTTACACGTTTGATCCAAAACTTAATCTATTTGTTCTTTTAGGTTTTGACTTGGATCTCCTGCGGAACTTAACACGTTCGACCCAAGTCACCTTAAGTTATTAATTCCATTAAATATTAATTTCCATAATTGGTTCCCAGTACTGACGTGGCGAGGCACATGGCCTTCTTGGATATGGGAGCAACCACCACCGACTAGACAAAACCTTTTATGGAAAGCTAATATTTAATTTCCTAAAATAACTTTAGGTTAACCGAAAAGAACAATCAAATCACAAGGAAAAGAAAAACAAAAGAACACTATATCGAAAACAAATTCGAAACTCTAGAATCGTATGCCTCTTGTATTTAGTATTATTTCCAAAAATAACTAGTATGATGCGGAAAGAAAAATTACTAGTTATACCTTTTAGAAAAACCTCTTGATCTTCTACCGTATTCCTCTTCTAACCTCGGACGTTGTGTGGGCAACGATCTTCCGAGATGAGAACCACCAAGCACCTTCTTCTTCCTTACAAGTTTTGGCCATCAAAACTTCTCCTAGGATGAAGAGGTTCGGCCACCACCACCATGCTCCAAGGGATGCTAGAAAAGAGGCTTCTTTTCTCTCCTCCTTCTCCTTCTTAGATCTGGCCACCAAAGCTATTTCCACCATGAGAAGGTTTCGGCCACACAAAGGAGAGGAGAGGAAAGAAAGGGCCGGCCACACCCAAGGAGCAAAGAGAGGAAAAATAGAATAGAGTCGTTCGCTTTGAAGCCTCCTCTAGCCCCTCTTTTATAATCCTTGATCCTGACGAATAAGGAAAATTTAATAAAAATTTTCTTAATTCTTTTTCCATTGAATAGGAAAAATTATTTAATTAAAAACAATTTTCTTTCTCAATTTTATTTGGCCGGCCACACCAAAGCTACAAACAAGGAGAGTTTTAATTAATTAAAACTTCCTAATTTGTCTCCAGAAATTTATAAAATTTCTCCAATAATTTAATCCCTTCACGATTGGTTTATAAAAAGGAAATTTAATAAATTAAAATCTTTCTTTTAAACATGTGGATAAAAAGAAAGTTATCTCTAAAAGTTAAAATCTCTTTTAATCTACAAATAAGGAAAGATATCAAATCTTTTCTCAATCTTTTGTAGAAACTAATAAAAGAGAATTATTAATTTTTAAACTTTCTTTTAAATCATGAACATGGTTAAAAAGGAAAGTTTTCTTAAAATTTAAAATCCTCCTTTAATCAACAAATAAGGAAAGATTTCAAATTTTAAACTCTCTTTTAAACATGTAGATGATTTACAAATAAAGAAAGTTTTTACCAAAAATTAAAACCATCCTTTTAAACTACAAATAAGGAAAGAGATTAATCTCTTCTCTTAATCTTTGTAGAAAGCTATAAAAGGAAATTTTAATTTTAAACTCTCTTTAAAATCATGATATCCACATAAGAAATAATTTTAATAAAAATCCTTTTAAATATTCTAGTGGTCGGCCAACTAAGCTTGGGACCCAAGCTTTGGGCCACCTACTTGGCTCATCCACTTGGTCTTGGCGGCCCTTGCTTGGGTTCCAAGCTAGCTTGGCCGGCCCCATTAGATGGGTAAGAAGGTGGGTATGCGGTGGGTATAAATCTCTATATACTAGAGGCTACGATAGGGACCGAGAGGAGGAATTGGTTTTGGTCTCCCGATGAAATTAAGCATCCCGTGTTCGCCCCGAACACACAACTTAATTTCATCAATAATAATTCATTCCACTAAAGAACTATTATTGAACTACCGCACCAATCCCAAATTACATTTTGGGCTCCTTCTTATTATGAGTGTGTTAGTCTCCCTGTGTTTAAGATAACAAATGTCCACTAATTAAGTAAGTTACTGACAACTCGCTTAATTAATATCTAGCTCCAAGAGTAGTACCACTCAACTTCATCATCATGTCAGACTAAGTCCACCTGCAGGGTTTAACATGACAATCCTTATGAGCTCCTCTTGGGAACATTCTCAACCTAGATCACTAGGACACAGTTTCCTTCTATAATCAAAAACACACACTATAAGTGATATCATTTCCCAACTTATCGGGCTTATTGATTTATCGAACTAAATCTCACCCATTGATAAATTAAAGAAATAAATATCAAATATATGTGCTTGTTATTATATTAGGATTAAGAGCACACACTTCCATAATAACTGAGGTCTTTGTTCCTTCATAAAGTCAGTATAAAAGGAACGACCTCTAATGGTCCTACTCAATACACTCTAAGTGTACTAGTGTAATTATATAGTTAAGATAAATTAATACCTAATTACACTACGACCTTCCAATGGTTTGTTCCTTTCCATCTTGGTCGTGAGCTACTGTTTATAATTTATTAGGAACCGATAACATGATCTTCTGTGTGTGACACCACACACCATGTTATCTATAATATAAATTAATTGAGCAACTACATCTATCATAAATGTAGACATTTGACCAATGTGATTCTTATTTCTAGATAAATGTTTATACCAAAAGCTAGGCTTTTAGTATACACTCTAACAATCTCCCACTTATACTAAAAGACTAAGCTGCCATATCTGCTGCCATACATCTGATTCCCATGCCTTTCAAAAAGCTCTTGCCTTAAGGACCTTAGGTTATCATCTGATGCAATCTAGGCGGCAACAACTTCTCCTCGTTATACAATTTCTCGTATTGGGTAGTACTTGCGCTCTATTGTGTTTACTTGCCTTATAGACTCATGGTTTCTTCGAGTTTGTTACTGCACCATTATTATTACAATAAATTGTAATAATCTTTGGACAAACTAGAAATCATATCTAAGTCTATCTTGAGGTAATTAAGTCATTCAGCTTTTATGGCTACCTCAGAGGCTTGCCATATACTCAGCTTCTATGGTGGAGTCCAGAAAAACACCTATGCTTATCACTCTTCCATAGTTATGACTTTTCCTCCTAAAGTAAACACAAAACCCCGAGGTCGACTTATTATTCTCCCTATCCGATTGGAAGTCAAAATCCGTGTAACCCACAGGGACCAAATTAACTACCTTGTAAGCTAGCATATAATCTCTAGCGCCTCTAAGGTACTTTAATATATGTTTTACTGTAGTCCAATGTCCTTGTCTAGGGTTACTTTGATATCTGCTAACTATGCCCTTGGCAAAACAGATTTCTGATCTCGTGCATAGCATACATTAGGTTGTCTAACTGCCGAAGCATAAAGAACTGCCTACATGTCCTCAATCTCCTTTGATGTCATCGGAGACATCTCTTTAGATAAAGACACTCCATGCTTAAAAGGTAAGAAACCTTTCGAGGAGTTTTGCATGCTTAAAACGAGCAAGGATTTTCCGATGTATCAAGCTTGGGATAAGTAAAATATATTTTTTTCTTTTGATCCCTTATTACTTTGATCTCAAAAATATATACATTCTCCAAGTCCTTTATATCGAATTATTTGGACAACCATACACTTACTTCTGACAACATTTTGATATTGTTTCCAACTACCAAAAATGTTATCTATGTATAGTACAAGAAATACCACCACGTTTCCATCACACCTTTTGTGTACACAAGACTTATCCGTTTACTCAATAAATCCATAGGTCTGGATTACTTTGATAAACCGGATGTTCCAAGACCTTGAAGCTTTGCCTCAGTCCATAGACTGATTGAGCTTGCACACAAGATGCTCTTAGCCCTTTGCAATGAACCCTTCTGGTTGCTTTATATGGATGCTTTCATCAAGACTTCCATTAAGGAATGCTGTCTTGACATCCACTTGCCAAATAGATAAAAGAATCCGGATAGACTTAAGCATGGCTACCAGTGAAAAAGTTTCCTTTTTCATCAAGCCTTGCTTTGAAAGTTACTACCTTCCTTTCTATCCCTCTTTTCCTATTATAGACCTTTTACCACCCAAAGGCTTTTATACCATTTGGTGGTTCTACAAGCTTCCAGATTTTATTAGAATACATATATTCTAATTCAGGTATTCATTACTCTTTGCCAAGATGTTGCTTTTTTATCTTGGAGTGTTTCGTCATATGTCCGGAGATCAGGTTCATGTCCTCCAGGGATCGAGTCCAAAAACTCTCCCAAAACATGAATCTTTTTAGGTTGCCTAACAACCCTCCCACTACGACAAGGCACTTTCTGCAATTGTGTATCATTTGTGATACGTGTTGCAGTTTCCTTGTGGTATCTCATCTCGTACAGTTGGTACTAGATAAGACATGCCTTTTATTACTTCCTTAAGAACAAATTTTCTTATGGGCACATGGTTTATTACATAGTCCTTTTCTAAAATTCGGTCATTGATGCTAACAATAACCTTCTGATTTTTAAGACTATAAACCTACTTTCATTTCACTAGGATAACCCACAAACAAGTGAATTCCTGTCCAACTTATCATTGTCTCTCTTCTGTATATGTGCTGGACTACCCGAATCCGAATATACTTCGAAATAGGTTTACGCCTATTCAGCAATTCTATATGAGTAGAGAGTTCTGTCTTTAGAAGGTACTATATTCACTCCCGTTTCCAGAGTATATCCTTAAAATGATTTTGATAATATTCTTTATAACTCATCAATCTACTTATTTCCATAAGAGTCCTATACCTTCCTTTTCCTACACCATTCTGTTGGGGTGTACCAGGTGTAGTTAGTTGGGATTGAATCCCTACTTCTGATAAATGACTCCTAAATTCTCCCAAGAGGTACTTGCCACTACGATCTTACCGTAGTGTCTTGATACTTTTACTTTGTCGTTTCTCCACATCAGCCTCATACTCTTTGAACTAATCAAAGTACTTAGACTTGCGGCACATCAAGTAAATATATCCGTATCTCAAATAGTTGTCTATAAAATAGATGAAATATTTGAAACAACCTCTTGCCTGGATGCTCATAGGATCACACAAATCAGAATGAACCAATTCCAATATATCTTTGACTCCATACCCCTTAGACTTAAAAGCTTCTTGGTTATTTTTCCTTCCAAGTAAGACTCGTAGGTTGGAAAGATTTCCACTACTAATGAACCCAAAAGTTCATCAGCTACCAATGAATCCTACTCAAGTTAATATAACCTAGCCTTAGAAGCCAAAGATATAATTGGTTTATTTTTGAAGGTTACTTTCTCTTAAAGTTAGTAGATGTGTTACTAATTTCCATTTGTTGCATCGTGAGAGTTATTGGATTTATAAATTGCCAACCAACGTACCAGAACAGATAACTTCCCTCTTTTTCTTAATAACAACTTTGTTATTTAAAAGAGGCAGAATATCAAGTTCTTTGAATAGTTTAGAAACTGAAAACTAGTTCTTTCTAAACTTGGTGCGTAAAGAAAATTACTCAAAAATCCATGTTTTATTCTTATCAAAAGATAAACATCTCCCACTGCAACAGCTACCATTTTTACAGTAGTGCTCATGTAGACGGTGTTTTAATTTTCATTTAGTTGCCGGGTTTCCTGGAACCCTGCAATGAATTGAGGACATGATTAATGGCATCTGTATGTACACTCCAGGTTCTGGTAGATAACACCACTAAACATGTTTCAACTAATGAATTAAATACACCTATATTGTTCTTAGTTCTAAGAAGACAGTCTACCTTAATGTCCAAGTCCTATTTCCAATCATTACAATTGGGATCACTAAGTCTTTCTTATAGTATGACTACTAGGGGATTGACAAACATTTTAAATCCTAAGAATCACAAAAATACTTGGTCAAGATCAACTCCTAAAAAATCCCCATGAATTTTGTATGCCACGATAGTGACGTATACAAAATCGAAGAGGAGATTTTATTCATTAATTTTATTATCTCGTCAACTTTACTTTATGACGAATAAAATTAATAGTTGATCTGTCTTTGATCAAATATTTGGTCAAAAACTTTTGAATTTAAAAAAATATTGATTCCTCAAACAATATTATTTAAATTCACTAACTCCTCAAACACCGTGAATTTGGCATGCCACGTTAGTGTGGACGTATACAAATTCAACATTTGTAAAAGGAGGGTTTTAACCCATTAATTTTATTATCTTGCCAACCTAACTTTTGACAAATAAAATTAATAGTTGGTATCATTTGGTCACACAAATAATAGCAGTGACTCCGATGGGGAGGATACTATTAGATGTGTCTAAGTGTATACCATTACTTGACACTAAGTCCATTAATAAGATTATGCCCCTTCCGTTGGGGAAGATCACACGCTCTTAATTAACTTCCTATAGTCATCCAAAAATGGAAGTCTGTTCTAGTGATCCACAAACAAGCTCATCCGTTATGGAGGAAGGCACTAAGAGCCAACGCGCAAGCTTGTTTGCATCACTTACAAACCAGTAATGGAGACCATGGGATTTACTTAAAAATCCCTCTCCCACTTAGTTATTTATAAATGAGGAATTTTAACTATGCTAGCCTACTAAATATGTAAACTAACATGCACAATATAAAAGCAATAAATAGAAAATCTAATTTTCAACTATTATGGCTTTTATCTCTAGTTATCCTCCGTGTGTTGTCATCCCAAGTTGCT
Source organism: Zingiber officinale (assembly GCF_018446385.1). Lineage (NCBI taxonomy): Eukaryota > Viridiplantae > Streptophyta > Magnoliopsida > Zingiberales > Zingiberaceae > Zingiber > Zingiber officinale. Next base: position 47,479,701 of record NC_056006.1, read on the forward strand.
ACCATATTTGGCCACCGCTATCGCGTCTCTCCTAGTTCCGCTGCGCCTCTGGTCCTTAGAAGGTTCCACGCTTTGCAAGATTCGATCCGCGACATAAATAGAATTTTACATTTTGATCCTATATTCCTCGAAGGAATGTACATGTAAACTAGATCGAACATAAAATAAAATTTACATCCATCGATCCTATATTCCATAAAAGGAATGTACATGTAACTAGATCAAAAATAAAATCATAATAAAACTAAATACAGCTCCTGCTGTATTTTATAATACAATCATGCACACACAATAAAATGCCCTTGACATGTCCAAGGGTCCAATCACACACATAATAACTATAAGCCATAATAGTTGGATCCTGCATCCACAAAGTTAGCACATCCTACTATTATCCTGCCTAAATTATTTATGATATGTGCATAATTAAACTAATACCAAATACACAGAGGCAAAACCTTAGCTCTGATACCAATTGTTGGTTGCTACTCGGAAAACCAAGAGGTTCCACTGTACAAAAATTTTGTACAAAGGTCTGAACCTTTTCCTAGCTACCATGTGTTCTTTTAAATTAAATTTTGGATCGCTTACTTAACACGTTTGATCCAAAACTTAATCTATTTGTTCTTTTAGGTTTTGACTTGGATCTCCTGCGGAACTTAACACGTTCGACCCAAGTCACCTTAAGTTATTAATTCCATTAAATATTAATTTCCATAATTGGTTCCTAGTACTGACGTGGCGAGGCACATGACCTTCTTGGATATGGGAGCAACCACCACCGACTAGACAAAACCTTTTATGGAAAGCTAATATTTAATTTCCTAAAATAACTTTAGGTTAACCGAAAAGAACAATCAAATCACAAGGAAAAGAAAAACAAAAGAATACTATATCGAAAACAAATTCGAAACTCTAGAATCGTATGCCTCTTGTATTTAGTATTATTTCCAAAAATAACTAGTATGATGCGGAAAGGAAAATTACCAGTTATACCTTTTAGAAAAACCTCTTGATCTTCTACCGTATTCCTCTTCTAACCTCGGACGTTGTGTGGGCAACGATCTTCCGAGATGAGAACCACCAAGCACCTTCTTCTTCCTTACAAGTTTCGGCCATCAAAACTTCTCCTAGGATGAAGAGGTTCGGCCACCACCACCATGCTCCAAGGGATGCTAGAAAAGAGGCTTCTTTTCTCTCCTTCTTCTCCTTCTTAGATCCGGCCACCAAAGCTATTTCCACCATGAGAAGGTTTCGGCCACACAAAGGAGAGGAGAGGAACGAAAGGGCCGGCCACACCCAAGGAGAAAAGAGAGGAAAAATAGAATAGAGTCGTTCGCTTTGAAGCCTCCTCTACCCCCTCTTTTATAATCCTTGATCCTGGCGAATAAGGAAAATTTAATAAAAATTTTCTTAATTATTTTTCCATTGAAAAGGAAAAATTATTTAATTAAAAACAATTTTCTTTCTCAATTTTATTTGGCCGGCCACACCAAAGCTACAAACAAGGAGAGTTTTAATTAATTAAAACTTCCTAATTTGTCTCCAGAAATTTATAAAATTTCTCCAATAATTTAATCCCTTCATGATTGGTTTATAAAAAGGAAATTTAATAAATTAAAATCTTTCTTTTAAACATGTGGATAAAAAGAAAGTTATCTCTAAAAATTAAAATCTCTTTTAATCTACAAATAAGGAAAGATATCAAATCTTTTCTCAATCTTTTGTAGAAACTAATAAAAGAGAATTATTAATTTTTAAACTTTCTTTTAAATCATGAACATGGTTAAAAAGGAAAGTTTTCTTAAAATTTAAAATCCTCCTTTAATCAACAAATAAGGAAAGATTTCAAATTTTAAACTCTCTTTTAAACATGTAGATGATTTACAAATAAGGAAAGTTTTTACCAAAATTAAAACCATCCTTTTAAACTACAAATAAGGAAAGAGATTAATCTCTTCTCTTAATCTTTTGTAGAAAGCTATAAAAGGAAATTTTTAATTTTTAAACTCTCTTTTAAAATCATGATATCCACATAAGAAATAATTTTAATAAAAATCCTTTTTAATATTCTAGTGGCCGGCCACCTAAGCTTGGGACCCAAGCTTTGGCCGGCCACCTACATGGCTCATCCACTTGGTCTTGGCCGGCCCTAGCTTGGGTTCCAAGCTAGCTTGGTCGGCCCCATTGGATGGGTAAGAAGGTGGGTATGCGGTGGGTATAAATCTCTATATACTAGATGCTACGATAGGGACCGAGAGGAGGAATTGGTTTTGGTCTCCCGATGAAATTAAGCATCCCGTGTTCGCCCCGAACACACAACTTAATTTCATCAATAATAATTCATTCCACTAAAGAACTATTATTGAACTACCGCACCAATCCCAAATTACATTTTGGGCTCCTTCTTATTATGAGGGTGTTAGTCTCCCTGTGTTTAAGATAACAAATGTCCACTAATTAAGTAAGTTACTGACAACTCGCTTAATTAATATCTAGCTCCAAGAGTAGTACCACTCAACTTCATCATCATGTCGGACTAAGTCCACCTGCAGGGTTTAACATGACAATCCTTATGAGCTCTTCTTGGGGACACTCTCAACCTAGATCACTAGGACACAGTTTCTTCTATAATCAACAACACACACTATAAGTGATATCATTTCCCAACTTATCGGACTTATTGATTTATCGAACTAAATCTCACCCATTGATAAATTAAAGATATAAATATCAAATATATGTGCTTGTTATTATATTAGGATTAAGAGCACACACTTCCATAATAACTGAGGTCTTTCTTCCTTCATAAAGTCAGTATAAAAGGAACGACCTCTAATGGTCCTACTCAATACACTCTAAGTGTACTAGTGTAATTATATAGTTAAGATAAACTAATACCTAATTACACTACGACCTTCCAATGGTTTGTTCCTTTCCATCTTGGTCGTGAGCTACTGTTTATAATTTATAAGGAACCGATAACATGATCTTCTGTGTGTGACACCACACACCATGTTATCTATAATATAAATTAATTGAGCAACTACATCTATCATAAATGTAGACATTTGACCAATGTGATTCTTATTTCTAGATAAATGTTTATACCAAAAGCTAGGCTTTTAGTATACACTCTAACAGAAGTATCATCCGTTACACTTGTAGTCCCAACAAAGGTGGTGAGGCAATAAGCATACCTCATCCAGTGGCAGAAATTGAAACCAGATAATTTCTCTGGCACCAATGAACCATGGGATGCTCAGGCATGGTTCAGAACCCTAGAGAGTATAATGGAGCTACTGGACTGGCCGGAGGTAGAAAAGATTAAGTGTGCCTCCTTCTGCTTCACTGGGGATGTTAGAATGTGATGGGAACGGGTAAAGGCAAAATGAAATGTAGATCAAATGACCTGATCTGACTTTGAGACTGAGTTCTTCGAAGAGTTCTTCCATATGCGAGTCACGAACAAACATTACGATGAGTTCACAGAATTCTGACTTGGAAGTTTATCTGTAGATGAAGCCGTGAAGAAATTCAATAGGTTGGCTCGCCTATGTCCCAAGCTGGTCAGCACAGAAAGAGAAAGGGTAAAACTAATGCTCAAGATGTTGAGGCCAGAGATAGCTCTGAATGTAGCTAGTGGAATTAATAGACCGCAGACTACAGAAGAGCTGATTAGTAGTGCCCTGATCACGGAACATTATCTGAATAGTATCAAGCAGTAGAAGCCAGTACTGATGGAGAACAAAGGTCAAGGGAGTTCTGGCACTCAGAAACCCCAGAGTCATGGGTCAACCTGGAAAGGAAGCTCTAAGAGGAAGCAGTGGAGTAATAAGAAGGGAGGATATGTAAACAAGCAACCTAAGTATGCCACATGTTCCACCTGCGGAAAGATGCATCCTGGAATCTGTCGCAAGGGCACGAGTGGATGTTATACATGTGGTCAAGAGGGGCATATGGCCAAAATTGCCCGACCAAGATCAACCTTCCTCCTGCACAACATGTGCAATATGGAGGCAAGCAGGCACATCTACACCAGATGCAGGCTACGTTGGAGGGTCCTCATATTAGCCAAGGTTGACTGGAAGCTCCACCAAGTTTCTACAAATGCTCGAGTGTTCTCCCTTACCAGAGAGGAGGTAGCAAATGCCTCCACCGTTGTCACAAGTCAAATATGTATTTTTAGTCAATATGCAACTGTGCTATTTGATACCGGGGCAATCCATTCGTTTGTCTCCATAGTATTTAGTGAAAGAATAGGTATACCCCTGGAGGTCCTAAATGGACAATTGTTGACGACACTACCCTCAGGAGAGATAATGACATCTATGCACTGGTTGCGAACTGTGCCAGTCAAAATTTCAGACAGAGAACTGTACAGCGATTTGATCTTGCTGAACATGTCTGATTATGATGTTATTTTTGGGATGGACTTCCTGAGCAAGTATGGTGCCTCCATCGAGTGTCGTAAGTGAAGGGTTCTATTCCAACCTGAGGCAGAGTCTAAGTTTGAGTTCATCGGAGATTCAAAGAAGAGAACCCAGAAATTTTTATCAGCCCTGAAAGCTCAGAAGATGTTAGCCGATGGATGTGCCGGGTTTCTAGCTCATGTGGTTACTACCCAGCAAGAAAGAAATTAAGAGCTAGAGGAAGTTAGAGTCATGTGTGACTACCCGGAAGTGTTTCCCGAGGAGTTGCCAGGTTTAGCGCTGGATAGGGAAATTGAATTTGAGATTGAACTCATCCCTGGTACCCATCCAATCTTAAATGCACCCTACTGCATGGCTCCGGTAGAATTGAAAGAACTTCAGGGACAGTTACAAAAGCTACTCGACAAGGGCTTCATTCGCCCTAATCACTCACCATGGGGAGCACCAGTGTTTTTCGTAAAGAAGAAGGACGGGTCCATGCGAATGTGTGTGGACTACCGAGCGCTGAACAAAGTAACAATCAAGAATAGGTATCCCTTACCGAGGATTGATGATCTATTTCAGCAGTTAAAGGGAGCCACAGTCTTTTCCAAGATAGACTTGTGGTCCGAATATCATCAAGTGAAAGTGAGGGCAGATGATGTACCGAAGACGACATTCCGAACGAGGTATGGACACTACGAGTTAGTAGTCATGCCTTTTGGAGTGACGAACCCCTCCGGCTACGTTTATGGATTTGATGAACAGAGTGTTCAAAGCATATTTGGATAAGTTTGTGATCGTCTTCATAGACGATATTCTTATATACTCCAGGACGCAGGAAGAACATGCTAAACATCTGAAGATGGTGTTACAAATTCTTCAGCAGAGATAGTTGTACGCGAAGTTCTCTAAGTGCGAGTTTTGGCTTGAACAAGTGTCCTTCCTAGGTCACATTATTTCTAAGGATGGGGTCATGGTAGACTCGACAAAAATAGAAGCTGTGAGTAACTGGAATAGACCCAGGAATGTTAATGAAATCAGAAGTTTCATTGGATTAGCAGGCTACTACAGGAAATTTGTAGAGAACTTCTCCAGGATCGCCTCGCCACTGACATCACTTACCAGAAAGAATAGAAAATTTGAGTGGAAAGAGGATTGTGAGAAGAGTTTCATGGAACTGAAAAGGAGATTGACCAGTGCTCCAATCCTGACTCATTCAGAGAATGGCGAGAGCTTCGATATTTATAGTGATGCCTCTAAATTGGGACTCAGAGCTGTACTAATGCAGAATGGCAAGGTCATCGCTTCTGCCTAGAGACAACTCATGGATTATGAGAAAAACTATCCTACTCATGACCTTGAGTTAGTAGAAGTAGTCTTCGCTCTCAAAATCTGGAGGCATTATTTATACGGAGCTCAGTGCAAGATTTACACTAATCACCAGAGCCTGAAGTATTTCTTTACTCAGAAAGACCTAAACATGAGACAACGGAGATGGCTTGAGTTAGTCAAAGACTATGATTGTGAAATCCTCTACCATCTAGGGAAGGCGAACAAGGTGGCAGATGTGCTAAGTAGAAAATCTTGCGCAACTTTATTATCCTTATATGCCATGTCCCAACCCCTACGGAATGAAGTAGTAAATTTTGGGCGAGAAATTATTACTGGGCAGCTCTCCACTTTTACACTAGTGTCAACCTTGCTTGACGATATACTGAAAGGGCAGGATGAAGATCCTAATATTCAGAAGATCAAGCAAGGAATACAAGAAGGAGAAAATGGGGAGTTTCGAATATCAGACCGTGGGATGCTATATTATGGTAATCGTCTTTGTGTCCCTAATCAAGAAGAACTGCGAAAGAAAATTCTAGAGGAAGCCTATAGAACACCCTATGCAATGCATCCTGGTTCCACCAAGATGTACCAAGATTTAAAGGAATGCTTCTGGTGGTCTGGAATGAAGAGAAATGTTGCTAGATACATCAGTACATGTCTGACGTGTCAACAAGTTAAAACAAAACATCAGAGACCAGGCGGAGTTCTTGTAACGCCCCGCCCCTTCCTGCTTAAGCTGACGGGGGTTACTTATCTTTTCTTCTTAAAATAGCGGAAGTCTTATCTATAGCATATATATATATATATATATATATATATATATATTTCTTTAAACCTTTCTTTTATTTTTTTAACACATCAACATCAACTACCTATCATATGAGTCACATAACATGCTTAACATAACTTAAACCATAATACTAAAGAGCATGATGAAGTGTCATAGAGTTATAAAGGAAACAACATGAACATAATTCTTATTAATTAAAAGCAGGTTTTCCTCTTTAGCCAAGTCACTACTACACACGCCCTTCTTGCCCCCTCCTGTTGCTCCCTTAGTACATCCATTCTTTGCCCTTATCTGTGGTACAAGGAAAGTAAGCTGTGAGTACTCAAGGCTCAGTAAGATCCTTTCCTACTCACAAAAACCGTATAGCATAAATAAAGCTTCAATGCATAAAGCGTAAAGACAACTCATCATATCATGTATAGAAGCATCATATCATAACATAATCATATGGTATCATGGTATATCCTCATAAAGTCATAAAGTGCATTCTAGCATAATATGATCATGATCATAACATATCAAAACATAATCATAAGGTTCATCCTAACATGACATAACATAATCATAGGCATCATGGTATATCGTAACATAATCATAATGTGTTATGCAAGATGACTTTCAAAAACATGATTCATGCAATACTATATGCAACATGTCCTTTGAAAACTTATTTCATATATACTTAATCATAATCATAACATAGTTAGGGCCCCGGCTTGTACCACATACATAAATGCGCGCGTCCTATGTAGGTCCAAGGTAGCAAGTCTTGAACCCTACAAAGAATACATACTAGGTCCGTTTCTTAGTCCATCGACCTAGGGGCACTTAGGAGCCCATCCCTAAAGAGGTCCGTTTCTTAGTCCATCGACCCCGGGGCGCTTATGGAGCCCACCCTTGGTACAAGCCATATAAAGTAAAGTAGCATATCATACATATCATGGTTCTTATCATTTCTTGCACATCGTATTTCTTATCATATCATACCATATAGAACTTTGGGCACACAACTCATCATAATGGTATGTTAAATTTGGGCACACAGCACATCATAAATACATGCATAGTTTGGGCACACAACTCATCATAAATAGCATGTAAACTTGGGCACACAGCTCATCACATATATCATGCATAAATTGGGCACACAACTCATCATAAATAACACACAGCATAGCATAAGAGTTTCCATCATGTATAGATCATAAGTGTGCACAATTAAACATAAAAGCATAGCAATTTCATAAACATGGTATATAAAGTACATGGGAAACATAATTAGATTTCAAACCCTAATGTCTTATAATGGCCAAAACCTATAAATTAGGTTTTAGGTAAAAAAACTCCATACCAACATGTGAACCCTAAACAAGTATTATTCCATATACCATAAGAAAACATCATGAGCATGTTTAGGTAGAGTTCTAGGTTTCTTAAGCTTACAACTTATCATGGCCGAATCTTATCAAGCATACATTGGGTTAAAAATTATCCTTCAAGCTTGTGAACCCTAATAAACAACTTCCATAGCAAACATTTCAAGGAAATAACATGAGCATAGTTGAGTTAGGTTCTAAGTTTCCTAGGCCCTTAAGCATGATATGGCCAAAACTTGTAGGACTTAAAGCTAGGGTTCAAGTGTCCTAAAAGCATGAGAACCTTAAACAACTTTTATAACAATTACTTCAAGGAATAACATGAGCATAGTTGAGTTAGGTTCTAAGTTTCCTAAGCCCTTAAACATGATGTGGCCGAAACTTGTAGGACTTAAAACTAGGGTTCAAGTGTCCTAAAAGCATGAGAACCTTAAACAACTTTCATAGCAAATATTTCAAGGAATAACATGAGCATAGTTGAGTTAGGTTCTAAGTTTCCTAGGCCCTTAAACATTATATGGCCGAAACTTGTAGGATTTAAAGCTAGGGTTCAAGTGTCCTAAAAGCATGAGAACCTTAAACAACTTTCATAGCAAATATTTCAAGGAATAACATGAGCATAGTTGAGTTAGGTTCTAAGTTTCCTAGGCCCTAAATCATGATGTGGCCGAAACTTGTAGGACTTAAAGCTAGGGTTCAAGTGTCCTAAAAGCATGAGAACCTTAAACAACTTTCATAGCAAATATTTCAAGGAATAACATGAGCATAGTTGAGTTAGGTTCTAAGTTTCCTAGGCCCTAAATCATGATGTGGCCGAAACTTATCAAGCATATAACCAAATTTCCAAGCAACAAATAAACATAAAACATTAAGTTAGTTTCATATCATTTCATCAAGAAGGTCATGAATATCTTAGACTTGTTTTAAACTCTCCTAGGTTTCAAATCTAAACATGGCCGAACCTTCATAGACATGAAATAGAGTTCAACTTAACATACAATCATGGGCATATCATAATAGCTTCATATCTTATCTTAGGGAAAACATGGCATGCTTAGTTTTAAGTTAAAGCTCTCCTAGGCCCTTAGTTCTATCATGGCCGAATATTCATGAGCTTGAGATGAAGTTCCAATTCACATAACAAGTAGGAGAAAATGTTAACAATACCATTATCATAGGGCATCTATCATAAGAACAAAGTAGCATGTTTTAGTTTGAGGCTTAAACTTACCTAATCTTTTTATTCTTGCTTGGCCGAAAATCTAGGACCATGGATCTAAGTTCTACTAAACATTCTAGCATAGAAACATGGGATAATCCCTACCATAAATTACATGTTTCAAGAAACATATCGAGCATGCCAAAAATTTAGATCTTTACATTCCCTAGGTCCTTCCCTTGGTCTTATCTTGATTGAAATTCTTCATGAGGTTTTCTTAGATTTTTTTCTTTTTATGTAACCGAATCTTCATAGAACAAACAAGAGCTATTGTACCACAGGTGAGGGAAACTTACCTCCTTTCGCTTGTGGTTTTCCTTAGAGAGAAAAGTGTTCTAGGTGCCAAGGAAGGAGGAAACTTCTTCTTCTTGTACCTCCTTTTGTTTCCTTTGCTTGGAAGGGCTAGAACTTGAAGGTTTCTTCTCGGAAATTAGCTTTCTTGGAGAAGAACTTAACTTAGATATTGGAATGAGGAGAGGGAAGGGTTTCTTGGTTTGGTGAAGAATGAAGAAGGGAGAAGGAGGAAGAAGAAAAAGAATTTAATCCCTTGTTTTTCTCCTCTAAACTTATTTATCCCTTTGCCAAATGAAACATGTCTTCATTCATTCCCTCAACTCCTCTTTTCCCCCACTCCTTTAATTCCCACGAAAATAGAGAGAGGGAGGGAAGTAGACAATTCTTCTTTTGCTTGCTCCTTTTCTTAACCAAGAGGGAAAAGAAGGTAAGCAACTTGGTTTTCTCTTGCTCTTTTTGCTTAGTTTTCTTTTCTCCTTTAACTAAATTTTTCATTCCTTTCTATCCAAATATTTCTCCTTATCCTAGTGGTTATAATTCATCAATTTATCTCCCTCATTTGTGGGAGGTTCAAGGTTCAATCCTTGACCTCACCTCTTCTTATTCTATATTTTTGTTTTTCTTTTATTTTCCTTTTTCTCTTATTCTTTTCATTTCTATGTTCTAAGGAAAAATAATATTCATATACATATCCTATAATTTCGTGGGTGTTACAGTACCCCATATCTCATAAAAAGTTCGTCCTCGAACATAGAACAGTTATGTTAGGTGGCACCGGACTTCTGGCTGAGTGCATCGGCCACCTTGTTCGCTTTTCCGGGATGATAAAAGATTTCACAATCGTAATCCTTGACTAGCTCGAGCCATCTGCGTTGTCTCATATTTAGGTCTTTTTGCGTGAAGAAATATTTCATGTTGGGTTTTTCGTGCCGCGAAAACCGCTTTTCGCGTCTCGGAAACCCCGAATCACCCAAAGCCGTAAATCCGTGCAAAGGAAAAACCGAACGAAAATATGAGTACGAGTTTCAAAGACTCTAGATCTACACTAGATGAGAGTTATACCTTCGAAGCGTGCCCTTTCACGTTCCCGCTCGTCCAAGGAATTGTCGGATCTCTAGAGTATCAAAATAGATACTCCTCTAGAAGTATCCACACGAACACGTAGGTGGAGAAAACACACAAAAGGTGTGCTAGCACCTTGTGTGGTCACAGCAAGAGGAGGAAAGGGAGAGAGCTCTCTTGAGGAAGAAGAAGAAGAAGTAATGCCTTGAATGAAATCAAATTTCATTCACCACTTTTGCGTGGCCGGCCACTCCATGGAGTGTAACTCCCATTCCACATTAATCACAATTAATGTGAAGCCATTAAAAGGTGTTTTGTAACTCCTATGATGTGGCACATCATGAAGATGTGGACCATTACCATTGGTCCACATCTTGCCACCTCACAATGATGTGGCAAATGAGTAACCTCCACTCAGTTAATGTGGCCAACCCACATTAAATGCAATGGAGGCTTGTAACCTCCATGAGGTGGCAAAACAAGATGATGTGGAACAACACTATTGGTCCACATCTTGCCACCTCACTCATGATGTGGCAAAGAGTCAAGTCAAACTTGACTCTTCCTTTTCCTCTCTAGTCAAGTCAAACTTGACTCAATCTCTCTCATGGTTGATCTAATCTAACCATTTGATTCAAGCCAACTTAATATAATGAATCTAATTCATTAAATTAAATTGATCTAATGAGTCATAATCTAAATTAGACTCATTAAATACATGAATCAACTTGAGTCTAACTCAATTAGCCCAATTTGGATTACTCTTAATCCAATTTGATTCATCAAATGAATCTAATCCTCTTGGTTCATCATATGAACCAAATCTCCATCTAAATGTCCTAAGTGTGTGACCCTATAGGTTCTTGTAACGTTGGCAATGCCCTAAACCCATTTAGGAGCATAAGTAATGAGCGGTATCTAGCAACACATCATTACTACCCAAGTTACAAGAAATGTCGAGATCCAACATCACCTTGTGACTACTAATTGTGACTCCTCATAATATGTGACATTGTCCTTCTATCCTAGACATCTAGATTGATCAATGTGAGGCATAGACCATGTCATCCTCTAATCAATCTAAATCTTGAACTCCAAGTAGACTCACTAGATCAAATGAGCTCAACATCTAATGTTGACGCATTTGGGCATGGCCATGCACTTCTTGGTCCAACTCTATCAAGAATATTGATGTCGCTCCCGTCATATGGGAGGGATAGATCCCATCTACATCACTCACATCCCTCTGCATAATTTGTTACATACCCAGTAATCACCTTTATAGTCCACCCTGTTACGGGTGACGTTTGACGAAACCAAAGTACATAACTCCTTATGTAGGGATCCATGGTGACTTCAGGTCAAAGGACTAATAGTCATACTAATAGCCACATGAGAAAGTATATGACACTCATATAATGATCCATGATACTTTCTCATTGCGGGTCATTCAGTATACATTCTCTAATGCATACCCATGTGTCAGTTTGATATCTCTATATCCATGACTTGTGAGATCAAGTCATCGAGCTGACCTACATGCTAGTCTTATTGTATTAACATTGTCCCTGAATGTTAATACTCGACTAGGAATGATTTAGAGTAGTGTTCCCTATATCATCTCACTATCGATTCAACCAATCGATTGATATAGGTAAGAACCTTCTACTCAAGGACGCTATACTTATTTTATCTGGCACTAATACAAATAAGCATAATAACCAAAAAACCAAATGCCTTAATATATATACAAGAATATGATATACATGAGTCCATATAATCATCAAATGATTGACTCTAGGGCTCTAACTAACATTTCAGACTCTGGTGATCTGTATAAATCCTGCACTGGGCTCCATATAAATAATGCCTCCATGTTGTTAGAGCAAAGACCACAGCTGCTAGTTCTAGATCGTGAATGGGGTAACTTCTTTCGTGCTCTTTGACTTGCCTGGAGGCATAGGTGATGACTTTGCCGTCTTGCATGAGTACAGCTCCCAGTCCTAATAAAGAAGCATCGCTATACATATCAAAGCCTTTGTTACTTTCCGGAAGAGTAAGGATCGGAGGACTGGTCAGTCTCCGTTTTAGTTCTGTAAAACTCCTCTCGCATTCATCCGTCCATTCATACTTTTTATTTTCTTGGTGGGATTCGTCATGGGGGCTGCAATTTTGGAGAAATCCTCTACGAACTTCCTGTAGTAGCCTGCCAATCCCAGAAAACTTCTGATTTCGCTGGCATTCTTTGGTCTATTCCAGTTACTTACGGCTTCAATTTTGCTTGGATCTACCATGACTCCATCCTTGGAGATGACATGACCCAAGAATATTACTCGATCTAGCCAGAACTCGCACTTAGAGAATTTTGCATACAGTTGTTTTTCGGAGAATCTGCAGTACAATATTCAGATGTTCGGCATGTTCTTCCTGGGTTCTTGAATAGATGAGAATATCATCAATGAAGACAATCACACATTTATCGAGATATACCGCGAATACCCGATTCATCAAATCCATGAATACAGCAAAGGCATTTGTCACTCCGAAGGGCATAACTACGAACTCATAGTGTCCGTATCTTGTTCGAAAGGCTGTCTTTGGGATATCATCTTGTTTCACTTTCACTTGATGATAGCTGGACCTTATTTCAATCTTTGAGAAGACAGTTGCTCCCTTCAATTGGTCGAACAGATCGTCAATCCGTGGAAGGGGGTATCTGTTCTTGACTGTCACGTTGTTCAGCACTCGGTAATCTATACACATTCGCATAGTCCCATCCTTCTTTTTCACAAATAGTACCGGAGCTCCCCACGGAGAGTGACTAGGGCGAATAAGTCCCTTGTCGAGTAACTCCCGTAACTGTTCTTGAAGTTCCTTCAACTCAGTCGGCGCCATCCGGTAAGATGCTTTAGAGATTGGTTTAGTACCTTGAACTAATTCAATTGTAAATTCTATCTCTCTATCGGGTGCTAATCCCGGTAGTTCATCAGGAAATACTTCCGGATAGTTGTATACTACCCTGACCCCTTCTAGCTTCTGGCTCCCGATTTGTCTTGTATCAACTACGTGCGCTAGAAATCCTGTACATCCATTGTCTAACATACTCTGTGTCTTTACAGCTGATAAGAATTTTTCAGTTTCTTTCCCAAATTCCCCAACAAATTCAAACATTGGTTCAGCTTCAGGTTGAAAGACTACCTTCCTATTACGGCACTCGATGGAGGCGTCGTACTTGCTCAGAAAGTCCATGCCCAGTATAATGTCATAATCCCGCATGTCGAGTACTATCAAATTGCAGTAGAGTGCTCTGTCTGCGAATTGGATAGGTACGGCCCGTAGCATATGATCCGATGGCATAACTTCCCCGGATGGTAGGGTTGTTAAGAACGTGACATTTAGTGTTTGGGGTGGTATGTCTAATTTCTTGGTAAATGGTGCTGAGACGAACGAGTGTGTCGCCCCAGTATCAAACAATACTAAAGCATACTGACTGAAAATAGGTAGCTGACCTGTAACGACAGTAGAGGCGCTTGCCACATCCTCCTTAGTAAGCGAGAAAACCCTGGCGTTCGTCGTAGTTGGTGGAGCTTCCAATCTCCCTTGGCTAATCGGTGTTCCCTCAATAGTAGTTTGCATCTGATGTACTTGTGAGGGGGGTATTCTTGTTTTGGTTGTTCTGCTGAGGTAGTGCCTGGAACCGGTTGGTGCAGTCTCTGGCCAGGTGTCCTTCCCCTCCGCAATTATAGAACCTTCTTGTTCCCTTATGACATACTCCGGAATGCAGCTTTCCGCAAATAGTGCATTGAGGGTATTTCGGTTGCATATTCACTGAGCCACCTTTTGCATTGTCCCATTGTTTCCTTTTTCCAGTGGAGGTCCCTTTCCAGCTTGCTTTATTACCTGAGGGTCTCTGTCCTTCTGTTCGGGTCTAACTCTTATTCCCGTTCATTACGTTCTGATAATGTTCTGTGATGAGGGCACTGCTGACCAATTCCTCTGTAGTCTGAGGTCTATTAACTCCGCCGGCCACGTTCAGTGCTATTTCGGGTCGAAGCATCTTCAACATCAGTCTGACCCTTTCTCTTTCTGTGCGAACCAATTCTGGACATAGGCGTGCCAAACGGTTGAAGCGTTTTACCTTCTTCGTTCACCGATAGGTCACCTTGCCGAAACTCGGTGAACTCGTCATAGTGCCGGTTCGTCACTTGCATATGGAAGAACTCCTCGAAGAACTCTATCTCGAAGTGTCACGCCCCGAGGGAGTCTCTGTCCGAAGAAATTTCGGCAGCATCTCCCCTGTACGGCGGACAATCTGAAACTTTTCTACAAGCACTATATACCTCAGCCACATGCGGCTGGAATAATAACAATAAAAGAAAACAAACACCACGCAGTTAATATCAAATTCAGCCTCTGGCTGACACAACCACGCAGTTAAAAATAAAGCAGCCCACTCGGCTGTACCAAAACCAAACACAAAACTGCTAGCCGGCTAGGCTTACACAACCAATAACAAATACAAAACACCACATAACAATATCAACCCTCCAAAAATAAAACCAGAGTACAGAGCTAAACAAACTGATACATAAAACAAGCAAAACATACGTGAAACCGATAAGTCTTCTGATGTGACGTGGGGACCAGCAGACAGGATGCTCCAAGCGACACCATAAATAACCTGGTACCTGAAAAAGATAGTGTCAACGGGGGTGAGTTCAACAACTCAGCGAATACCAATGGACATGAGTAGTAAGATATATCTAACAGCAACAAACATGGAATACAGCTTCCTAATCATATATAGGGAATATGCAAAACTGAAAGGTAACTGAGGAAGCTGTACTCACCAGGAACTCCTATCCAGACAAAAGGGTCGTCAAACCGAAAGTGTCAATAATCCTGTATGCAGGTCAAAGTATGCATCCAACCAAAATGCAGCAACCAAATGCAGCAAACACAATAATAAGAATATAAATGCATCAATGCATATGATGCTAATGATGCGTCCTGGTCACCCCTGACGCCAGTCAGTCATCTCACACTCAAATGGTGAGACCGAGTGGGTAGGGTTGTGACAACCGTGCACTCTGTCGTCACTGCTCCTGATGAGTGACCGAGTGGACGGGATGCTGTCGGAGTACTCCTGTCCTGTGACCCCAAATCATAAATGGGGGAGCTCAATGCTCTCAACTCCCGGTACACGATGACGGGGAGGTATCTCTGTCGGCTACCACGCTGAGTCACCTGACCAATGGAGCCAAACAGAGTCCACCGTCTGCCGGCTACTACACTGCTACACTAAATGCCAGCGGAGCCAAACAGAGCGGAACTGACCAACGGAGCCAAACAGCAGAACCGCCACACACCTGCCTGATATACCACTAAACCATGAGTGGGGGTGTGTGCAGTACATGTAACTGGCGATGAGCTCAACCATAGTGGAGCCGACAATCGCACAGCATGCAATCATGATGCATGTCACTATGCATAACAAAAACTGATCAACACAACCATATCCATATATACAAAAGGGGTATTGTAAAAACGATGGTCACATACCAAAATCTATAGTACACAGGTCAGATAGAATATCAAAAACCTATGTCCTGAACATAATAAGTATGGAATAACCTGATCAGCATAGAAAAATCCATATATACATAATATGGGTACCACAGTATCAGTAGGTCAATCCACGGATCTAGGGCATACAGGTCCTCTATGGTATAGCAACCTAGATCCTAACATATCCCCTTCCATAACATGTGTACCAACAATATGCACATATCAAGAATCAAGGTCTAGGTACACGAATCATATATGATATACAAATAGAGGTACCCAAGCCAGTCATGACATAAAACCTAAGTATCAGATAATCTCGATACACATGACTGAAACCAAAAGTCCAGAACCTAGTCCTAACCTCAGTAAAACATGGTATGTCACTTATTCTAGAAACTAAGATACTCATGGTAATACAGTACTCATGGCAATAAATCACATGATATAAGCACGGATACGTCACAGGCGATAAACCTAACATGCTATGGATATCAAACAGTGACATACCAAAGACAAACATGTTCATTGCTTGTAGTTATAAAATACTATGCATATCCAAAGACAATATCATAAAAGATAAGTCAAGAGGTACCCGCCTCCAATAGAAAGGGTCGTATCCGATCCAAATCCAACGTCGAGTTGCTCATCTCGTGTCACAGTCCTGTAATACATAGTATACAGATTTAGCTAATTAAATACCAATTAATTAGCTAAATCAAATCCTCGAGAAACTAACATAAATCCAAATCCAATTATAAACCCTAATTGGATCATTTAACTCCTCAATCAATTCTAATTAATTCATTCGAATTAGGGCTTGCAATAAAATAACCAATCATAGTATCTTACTTGATTTAGCCCTAATTCAATACATACCTAATTCATCAACAACATGAATTAATTTCCCTACTTCTTACCTTAATCCACAGCCCAACAAATCCATAGCAAAGACAACTTGCTGTCGGAACAGAGGTAGCTATTGGAAATCAAGAAACGCCCTGCAATGCACTGTCTGGATCAAAATGAAGCTTAAGAAATCGACATCCAAACAACAACCAAATTCTCAGAACAACCTGAGCACCTTACCTCTTCCTCTAATCGCCTGCGATGACCAAGAACCCGACGAAGCTGCTGCTGGAAACCTTAATACCAGAGACTCAGGTCGATAACAAGCTGGCAGCTGGCACTGGACGGCTGGCAGACCAGTGCTAGGGAAGAGGACGATCGGAGTGACGCCGAGAAACTAGGGCTCGGCGTGGAGAGGCTGGAACAGCCCGATCCGGCGGTCGGCAGTGGTACACAAGGACAGATCTAGGGCACGGCTCGGCTCTTGGTCGAAGGTTTGCACCGGCGACCGTGAGTCGGAACTAGAGCAGAGGGAAGATGGTTGCCGGCGCTAGGGCTCCCTTGGCCGAGGGCTTGTACGCGGGGAAGGGCGGCGTCAGCGCTGGGTCGGACCTGGTGGCCGGCGCTCAGACTCGTCTCGTCGCCGCAACATGACTCAAGTAGGGAGAAGTCGTCGGTGTGCAGCGGGTGTGCGGCTCGGAAGGGAAAGAAAAAAAAAATAAGAAGGAATCGCCTTGGAGCGGTTAGGGCACAGGAGGAGGCGGCGTCGGGCGAGGAAGGGGTTGCGGGCTCGGGTGCGCGAGGGAGAAGAAGAAGGAATAGCACAGTAACGTGGAGGAAAAGAAAAATAAATAAGAAAAAGGTAAAAGAGAATAAATAAATAAATAAATCTTTTCCTCGCTTAAATGGGTAGCCTAAACAGACTTTTCCGGGACTAGTTTTTATCCCCGTAACCGAAGCCATACGGTCTCCGAAAAATTCCCAGAAAATTTCTAAAAATTTCTAAAAAATTCGCTTATCATTATTCATCATTTTTTTCGGTATTTTACACGAAGTCCGTCTAGTTCATCAGATTAATCTGTCTCTTTGCTTTCACTCTTTCCCACCACATCCTTGCGTCTCCGGAAAAACAAAATGATACACACTTGATCTTTTCTGCTACGGGCCAGTCCAGTAATTCCACTATGTTTTCCACTGTCTTGAACCAGCCTGAGCGTCCCATAGCTCGCAAGTACCTGAGAAATTTTTCTGCTTCAGCCTTAGCCACTGTATCAAGTAGGTCTCCTGTCTAACCACTAGGATAGGGGCTATCGGTGGTACGGGTGCAACTATTGGCACGACGGGCACTGCATTCTGATTTACTGCCGGGGTGGCAGGAGTTCCTTGTTGACCCATTAACGTAGTGATCAGCTGTTGTTGCTCCGTGATCTGACACTAGAGATCGGTGACTACCTGGGTCATATCTGGTGGAGTCGGTGTCTCGTCTGCTCGGGTAGTACGTCTCCTAGCCATGCTTATCTTCATTAAATAACAATAAATTATCGTTATTTCTATCCAGGCCAAAATAAGATCGT
The DNA here is from genome assembly GCF_018446385.1 of Zingiber officinale. Taxonomy (NCBI): domain Eukaryota; kingdom Viridiplantae; phylum Streptophyta; class Magnoliopsida; order Zingiberales; family Zingiberaceae; genus Zingiber; species Zingiber officinale. The sequence continues at coordinate 47,498,180 of NC_056006.1, forward strand.
TATTATTCCTATCCTACCATCATGCATACCTAAACTAGGATTGTGACTTAACATCATAAAAACAAAATAAGAAATCATCCATAATATTAAAGCATCATAGAAGAATTAATTTTAAGCATATAGATTCTTACTTGGAGCGGCAGGATGGAGGCTTGACATGTGTGTAGTGAAAAGGCTAAACTTGGTTCTGATACCAAACTCTAACGCCCCGCCCCTTCCTGCTTAAGCTGATGGGGGTTACTTATCTTTTCTTCTTAAAACAGCGGAAGTCTTATCTATAGCATATATATATATATATATATATTTTTTTTTTCTTTAAACCTTTCTTTTATTTTTTTAACACATCATCATCAACTACCTATCATATGAGTCACATAACATGCTAAACATAACTTAAACCATAATACTAAAGAGCATGATGAAGTGTCATAGAGTTATAAAGGAAACAACATGAACATAATTTTTATTAATTAAAAGCAGGTTTTCCTCTTTAGCCAAGTCACTACTACACACGTCCTTCTTGCCCCCTCCTGCTGCTCCCTTAGTATATCCATTCTTTGCCCTTATCTGTGGTACAAGGAAAGTAAGCTGTGAGCACTCAAGGCTCAGTAAGATCCTTTCCTACTCACAAAAACCGTATAGCATAAATAAAGCTTCAATGCATAAAGCGTAAAGACAACTCATCATATCATGTATAGAAGCATCATATCATAACATAATCATATGGTATCATGGCATATCCTCATAAAGTCATAAAGTGCATTCTAGCATAACATGATCATAATCATAACATATCAAAACATAATCATAAGGTTCATCCTAACATAACATAACATAATCATAGGCATCATGGTGTATCGTAACATAATCGTAATGTGTTATGCAAGATGACTTTCAAAAACATGATTCATGCAATAGTATATGCAACATGTCCTTTGAAAACTTATTTAATACATACTTAAACATAATCATAACATAGTTAGGGCCCCGGCTTGTACCACATACATAAATGCGCGCGTCCTATGTAGGTCCAAGGTAGCAAGTCTTGAACCCTACAAGGCATACATACTAGGCCCGTTTCTTAGTCCACCGACCTAGGGGCACTTAGGAGCCCATCCCTAACGAGGCCCGTTTCTTAGTCCATCGACCCCGGGGCGCTTATGGAGCCCACCCTTGGTACAAGCCATATAAAGTAAAGTAGCATGTCATACATATCATGGTTCTTATCATTTTTTGCACATCGTATTTCTTATCATATCATACCATATAGAATTTTGGGCACACAGCTCATCATAATGGTATGTAAAATTTGGGCACACAGCACATCATAAATACATACATAGTTTGGGCACACAGATCATCACATATATCATGCATAAATTGGGCACACATCTCATCATAAATAACACACAGCATAGCATAAGAGTTTCCATCATGTATAGATCATAAGTGTGCACAATTAAACTTAGAAGCATAGCAATCTCATAAACATGGTATATAAAGTACATGGGAAACATAATTAGATTTCAAACCCTAATGTCTTATAATGGCCAAAACCTATAAATTAGGTTTTAGGTAAAAAAAACTCCATACCAACATGTGAACCCTAAACAAGTATTATTCCATATACCATAAGAAAACATCATGAGCATGTTTAGGTAGAGTTCTAGGTTTCTTAAGCTTACAACTTATCATGGCCGAATCTTATCAAGCATACATTGGGTTAAAAATTATCCTTCAAGCTTGTGAACCCTAATAAACAACTTCCATAGCAAACATTTCAAGGAAATAACATGAGCATAGTTGAGTTAGGTTCTAAGTTTCCTAGGCCCTTAAGCATGATATGGCCAAAACTTGTAGGACTTAAAGCTAGGGTTCAACTGTCCTAAAAGCATGAGAACCTTAAACAACTATTATAGCAATTACTTCAAGGAATAACATGAGCATCGTTGAGTTAGGTTCTAAGTTTCCTAAGCCCTTAAACATGATGTGGCCGAAACTTGTAGGACTTAAAACTAGGGTTCAAGTGTCCTAAAAGCATGAGCACCTTAAACAACTTTCATAGAAAATATTTCAAGGAATAACATGAGCATAGTTGAGTTAGGTTCTAAGTTTCCTAGGCCCTTAAACATGATGTGGCCGAAACTTGTAGGATTTAAAGCTAGGGTTCAAGTGTCCTAAAAGCATGAGAACCTTAAACAACTTTCATAGCAAATATTTCAAGGAATAACATGAGCATAGTTGAGTTAGGTTTTAAGTTTCCTAGGCCCTAAATCATGATGTGGACGAAACTTGTAGGACTTAAAGCTAGGGTTCAAGTGTCCTAAAAGCATGAGAACCTTAAACAACTTTCATAGCAAATATTTCAAGGAATAACATGAGCCTAGTTGAGTTAGGTTCTAAGTTTCCTAGGCCCTAAATCATGATGTGGCCGAAACTTATCAAGCATATAACCAAATTTCCATGCAACAAATAAACATAAAACATTAAGTTAGTTTCATATCATTTCATCAAGAAGGTCATGAGTATCTTAGACTTGTTTTAAACTCTCCTAGGTTTCAAATCTAAACATGGCCGAACCTTCATAGACATGAAATAGAGTTCAACTTAACATACAATCATGGGCATATCATAATAGCTTCATATCTTATCTTAGGGAAAACATGGCATGCTTAGTTTTAAGTTAAAGCTCTCCTAGGCCCTTAGTTCTATCATGGCCGAATATTCATGAGCTTGAGATGAAGTTCCAATTCACATAACAAGTAGGAGAAAATGTTAACAATACCATTATCATAGGGCATCTATCATAAGAACAAAGGAGCATGTTTTAGTTTGAGGCTTAAACTTACCTAATCCTTTTATTCTTGCTTGGCTGAAAATCTAGGACCATGGATCTAAGTTCTACTAAACATTCTAGCATAGAAACATGGGATAAATCCCTACCATAAATTACATGTTTCAAGAAACATATCGAGCATGCCAAAAATTTAGATCTTTACATTCCCTAGGTCCTTCCCTTGGTCTTATCTTGATTGAAATTCTTCATGAGGTTTTCTTAGATTTTTTTCTTTTTATGTAACCGAATCTTCATAGAACAAACAAGAGCTATTGTACCACAAGTGAGGGAAACTTACCTCCTTTCGCTTGTGGTTTTCCTTAGAGAGAAAAGTGTTCTAGGTGCCAAGGAAGGAGGAAGCTTCTTCTTCTTGTACCTCCTTTTGTTTCCTTTGCTTGGAAGGGCTAGAACTTGAAGGTTTCTTCTCGGAAATTAGCTTTCTTGGAGAAGAACGTAACTTAGCTATTGGAATGAGGAGAGGGAAGGGTTTCTTGGTTCGGTCAAGAATGAAGAAGGGAGAAGGAGGAAGAAGAAAAAGAATTTAATCCCTTGTTTTTCTCCTCTAAACTTATTTATCCTTTTGCCAAATGAAACATGTCTTCATTCATTCCCTCAACTCCTCTTTTCCCCCACTCCTTTAATTCCCATGAAAATAGAGAGAGGGAGGGAAGTAGACAATTCTTCTTTTGCTTGCTCCTTTTCTTAACCAAGAGGGAAAAGAAGGTAAGCAACTTGGTTTTCTCTTGCTCTTTTTGCTTATTTTTCTTTTCTCCTTTAACTAAATTTTTCATTCCTTTCTATCCAAATATTTCTCCTTATCCTAGTGGTTATCATTCATCAATTTATCTCCATCATTTGTAGGAGGTTCAAGGTTCAATTCTTTACCTTACCTCTTCTTATTCTATATTTTTGTTTTTCTTTTATTTTCCTTTTTCTCTTATTCTTTTCATTTCTATGTTCTAAGGAAAAATAATATTCTTATACATATCCTATAATTTCGTGGGTGTTACAGTTCTTCATGTAAGCTTGTAAGATAAATATATGAATGTGGGATTTTTCCTTAGAAAAATAATAGGAAGTGAGTTGAAGCAAAAATAAATAAAATGAAATAAAAAGAAGAGGAAGTCAAGGATTGAACCTTGAACCTCTTATATTATATTTCATAGAATTAATTAGTAGAAACCAATTGGGATAGAGAGAAGATGTTGATAGCAAAGGAGGGAAACTCATGATAAAAGTAGGAGTAAAAGCTAGCCAAAAGAAAACAAGAAAGGAGCAAGAGAAAGGCAACTTGTCTTCCTCCCTTTCTCTCCCTCTTTCTTTCATCATTTTGCCGAAAATTTAAAGAAGGGATTAAAGGGATTCATTCCCCCTTATTTCATCATGAATGGTGAGAATAAATTATAAAATAAAATAAATGAAAGAAAAATAGAAAATAGGTTAAGGGAGAAGGAAAGCAAAAAATCAATTTTGCTACCTCTTCCCCCTTAACATAAAAGGGAGCAAGAAAAGAGAAAGTTATTTTTCTCTCATTTTCTCATCCTCCCTCTCCCTCACCGAGAACACCAACACCCTCTCCTCCACCTTCGGCCCCAAAGCCAAGGTTTTTCCCCTAAGAAGCCTAAGATACAAGGACTTAGCAAGGGAATCAAGGGAAATGAACTAGAAGGAGAGGCTACTTCTTCATCACCATACCTTAAATCCATAAGCGAAAAGGATGTAAGCTTCCCCTCACCTGTGGTACAAGGCTTTTTATGTGATTTTCAGATTTTATAAGGATTAGAAAACCTAGGAAAGAATTTAAGAAAAATTCGGCCAAAGAAAGGGTTTTCAAATCTAGGAAGGTTTAAACAAGTCCTTATTTAATGATATTTTTTCTATGCTATGTAGGAAGGATTTTCTTCATGTTTTTATACCTAAATGATGCTTGATCAGAGGAGTACCTAACTCTAGAATTTTTGCCAAAAAAATATTTTAAAGAGGTTAGGGAAAATATTGTGTAACCAAACTAATGCAAGATTCTCTCCATGAACTATTAAGGATCTTTTATTGGTTTTCTTGCTTAAAAGTTACTTGGAACCAAAAGAAATCCATTTATATGTTTCGGCCAAGAAAAGGGCTTAGGGTTAGGAAGACCTTTAAATTTAAGTAACCATGTTTGTATAATAGAATATAGAGTTTTCTTAAAGAATTGCATGTTGAACATTGCTAGAAATTCATGAACTCTTATTTTAGATTTTCGGCCATGTTAAGATGGATAGTTTAGAAAAGCTTAAACAAAATTATAATATGCTCAAGACCTCTGTGATATTATGATATGAAAGTTGTTTAATGTTCTTATGTTTAAATTGAGTATAGGAAAATTAGTTACATGATATATGACATGTAAGATCACAAGGGTCCTAGCTTGTTTATGAACCAACTTTGTATATGATGTTCTTAGTAATTTTTGCCATGAAACTTACTTAGGTTTTCCATGCTTTAGGCCACTTAAAACCTAGTTTAAAGAATGGTAGGTTTCGGCCATGAGGAAAAATAAAAGAAAAAGGAAAAGAAACCTAGGAAGCCTAAGACACAATTCACATGTATGTTTATTATGCTTGTCTTTATACATGCTATGAAACTAGTATGATTTCTTATGCTTTTAGGATATTTGAAGCAAGTTTATATACTGTTGAGATTCGCCAAGTAGGGTTTAAAAGACCTAGAGGCCTTAGAAATGAAACCAAATGTGTTAAAAGTGCTTCTTATGAAAATAGGATAATGTGTTGATTGTGTCACATGCTTGTATAATTTTTCCATGACCTAAATGGACCATTGTATGTTTCGTCCATGAAGGAATAGATGCCCTAGAAACCCTAGAACAAGAATTAAATATGCTTATGTCACTTTACATGGAATATGATAAGTAGAAAGACAAAGTTCCCATGCTATATGTTGTTTAATGACCTAATTGAGGCTAGGGTAAGTTTCGGCCATACATGTTGTATAATGTTTTGTTATGAATTTATACATGATGTTAGTTCAAGTTCACATGCTTGTATGTTTATTTTAGCCCTAATGAACACTTGTTAAAAGTTTGACTATGACATATGTTAAGGGCTTGAAGGACTTTGGAACTAGCTCAATATGCTTACTATGTTACTTGAAAAAAAAAATACTATAAATATGGTTTAAGGTTTCCATGCTTTCATGACATTTGGGACCTTGTTTATATACTGATAGGGTTTGGCCACATGAGTTTAAGGACTTGGAGAACTTAGAAACCAAGTAAATCATACTTATAATGCTTCCTATGAAATTCATGTAATGATAATTTAGGTTTCACATGCTTGGAGGTTGTTTTTACCTAAATTGAGACCTAAGGGGGTTCGGCCATGATAGGAACCCAAGGGTTTAGGAAGCTTAGAACCCAAGTTAACTATGTTACCATGTTTCTTATGATAGTATAATCACATGATACACCCTTATGCTTAACCATGTATGCTTGTGATTTATACCTTTTTATGATATGATATGTGGATAGAGATATGCATGTTTTAATGATATGTTATGTGCTTAGAAATATGCATGCTTTAATGATATGCTATGTGCTTAGAATATGCATACTTTTATGATGTGCTATGTGAGTAGAAATATGCATGCTTTAATGATATGCTATGTGCTTGGAATATGCTTGTTTTTATGATATGCTATGTTGATAGAAATATGCATGCTTTCTTAAGACATGATGTATGCCTAAGTGATGCATACTTTTTATGATATGATGTATGCCTAAGTGATGCATACTTTCTCAAGACATGATGTATGCCTAAGTGATGCATACTTTTTATGATATGATGTATGCCTAAGTGATGCATACTTTCTCAAGACATGATGTATGCCTAAGTGATGCATACTTTTTATGATATGATGTATGCCTAAGTGATGCATACTTTTATGACATAATGTATGCCTAAGTGATGCCTACTTTTATGCTATGCTATGTGACTAAATGATGCATTTTTATACATGCTACTTTACTTTGTAAGGCTTGTACCAAGGGTGGACTCCTAGTCAATCTATAGGCCTTGCTTTGTGATCTAGGCTAATAAGGGATGAGCTCCTTAGTACGCCCCTAAGCCTTGCTTTGTGATCTAGGCTAATAAGGGATGGGCTCCTTAGTACGTCCCTAAGCCTTGCTTTGTGATCTAGGCTGATAAGGGATGGACTCTTTAAGTATGCCCCTAGGCCATGCTTTGTGATCTTGACCTAGTTCCTAGTATGATTCAAGACTTGCTACCTTGGATATACTTAGGACGCGCACATTTATGTTATGTATGTATGGTACAAGCCGGGGCCCTGAATATGTTGATATTATGTTCAAGTATATATGTAAGAAGAAATTGTTTTAAAGATCATGAGACATACACATGATTTTTGGATACATGTTTTCAAAATCATATTGCATATACTTTATGATCATGTTGTGATAATGCTATGATTTATTATATGCCATGATTAGATATGACTATGATATGTTTCATGCTATGCTTTAAGAGATGAGATGCCATGATTAGATATGATTATGTTATATTTCATGCTATGCATTAAGAGATGATATGCCATGACTAATTATGATTTTGTTATGTTGCATGATATGCTTAAAGAGTATGATATGTTATGCCATGACTAGTTGAGATCATGTTATGTTGATATATTCTTTGATTATGTAATGATTTTTGGTTTTAGTGAGTTGGAAAGGAACTTACTGAGCCATGAGTGCTCATAGCTTACTTTCCTTGTACCACAGATAAAGGAAAAAGCTGGATGAGCTAAAGGAGCAGCAGGAGAGGCAAAGAGATGTGTGTGGCGGTGGCTAGGCAACCAAATAAGAACCTGCTTAAGAACCTTTTAAGAATTACGCTTTGGTTTCGTAAATTGTAGTACTATATGGTTGACTTGATGTTATATTTTATTTATCTTGTTATCATGTTATGGAAACCATATTAGTGTAGTTCGATTTTTATTAAACTAAGAAAATGTTTTTAAGTCTTCCGCTATAATATGTACGTAGAGTATCGTAGCCCCGTCCCTTAGGGTTAGCAGGGAGGGCGAGCGTTACACTGCAGCCTATCTAGATCCCAGAGTTGAAGTGGGAGGATATTGTTGGTGCGGGAAGCATCCGACGATCGAACTCGTGTTTTGATAACGGCAAAGAATTCAAAGTTAAGATGTTTTTTAGTCTAACAAGTCTACTTGAGGATTTCAGGAAAGTCCTAGCTGCGGTTAGGCAAAGGGAAAACCCTAGGAGGCGGTAACCCTAGGTCATAGGGGGTGGTAACCCTATGCGTAAAGTCTTGGTAGGTTGATGGCTTCAGACAAAAGTCCTAGGGGGTGGTAACCCTAGGTGAAAAGTCCTGGTGTCGCGAACCAGGTGAAAGACTGGACTAGCCGGGGAAGCGGATGTCCAGCAGAAAGTCCGGAAGCATCGAGTGCTGAGCAAAAGTCCAGTCGATCTGGAGGATCGACTGGCAACAGGTAAATCTCCTGAGTGGAGTAGGTGAGGACGCGTTCCCCGAAGAGGGAACAGTAGGCGTCGGTTCGACCGAGGGCTTCCGGCTGGAAATCCAAAGTCAGACTTGGACAGTCCGAAGACTGTCAATTATTACTTACTGTGTTTTATCAGATTCTAACATTGTCTTGCAGGGTATTTTGCTCGGACTAACCTTTGTTTGCAGGTAAGGAACCTGCTGGAAAAAGGTTGTCCGGGCGCCCGGGATGGATCCGGGCGCCAGGAGGTCCGGGCGCCCGGGACCAAATTCTATCCCCTGCGCGAATTAGCCACGTGGAGCATCCTGGTTCGTTGGCCACGTCACACTCCAGGCGCCCGGAAGGGATCCAGGCACCCGGAACCGCATATAAAAGGAGGGTTGAGGTGCAGCTTCAAAAATACAACGAATTCTAAGTGATCTTTCATCTACACGCTGCTCCAAAAGACGCTCCGAAGTGCTACTACAAGTGCCCGACGACCCGAAGCTTCAGAATTAGCATTTCTTGTTGTCGGTATAATTTTTGATAGCTTTTATTTGTACTCATAATTGTAATCTTTTAACGAGCTTATAGTTGTTGCCCACCGGAAGCGATCAAGGATCGCGGGCATTCGAGTAGGAGTCGACTTAGGCTCCGAACGAAGTAAAATCGACTTGTCTCTTTGTGTTGTCTCTTTATTTTATTTCCGCTTATTCCGCTGCACGTTTTAACTCTGATAGTTTTCCGATAATCGAACGAAATAGCCACGAGCGCTATTCACCCCCCCCCCCTCTAGCGCTTCTCGATCCAACAATTGGTATCATAGCGGGGTCGTCTTGAATCAGTGCAACCACTATTCGAGACAAATTTTTTTTTCGTGGTTTTGTTCGGAATCGATTAGAATTTAGCCTCATAGATATATTCTAATTTTTTTTACGAATCGATTTTCTGCTCAAAGCCGGTCAATACCACTTGAGCCTGTAATTTTTTTTTTCTTCCTCCCGCACTACTAATCTAAGACTTAGTCTTGGAATAGATCTTGTTGTTTCTGTTTTTTAGATCTAAATGGCCCAACAAGAAGGATTTAGCATCGTTCGTCCCCCATTATTTTCCGGAGAAGACTTCGGATATTGGAAGGGGCGAATGGAAATTTATCTAAAGATCCAGTTCGACACCTGGATGATCGTCAAAACAGGACTGCAACTACCAACAGGTACAGACGGTAAGCCTACATCCTGTGAAAACTGGTAGCCAGCATTTATCAAAAAGGTGGAAGCCGACGCCAAAGCCACCTGCACAATCCAGTGCGGTCTTACCAAAGAAGAGCTCAACAGAGTCGGTCGATTCTCCTCCGCAAAGGAACTATGGGAGAAACTGATCGAACTACACGAGGGCACCTCGGAAACCAAGGTAAGTAAGCGTGATTTGTTACTAAATAAACTATACAATTTGAAAATGCAAGAAGGTGAGACGGCAAGCTCTTTGCATGCCCAAATTCAAGATATCCTAAATTCTCTACATGGAATTGGGCAGAAGGTAGAAAACAGAGATATAATAAGGTATGCCCTTAACTCATTCCCTAGGAGTACACTATGGGCATCAATGGTAGATGCCTATAAAGTCTCTAAGGATTTATCCTCCTTGAAATTAGACGAATTATTTAGTGAATTCGAACTCCATGAACAAACTAATGCACAGCCATCCGAGAAAGGGATTGCTTTGGTTGCAGGAACGAATCGAACACGGGAATCAAGAGGACGACGAAAAATTGAATCGGAATCAGAAGATGAACCTGACTCAGAAGATTCAGAAGATGAACTAACTAGCGAACTTGTGAATCTTGTAAAGAAGCTCTACAAGAAGAAGAAGGGCTTCAACAAGAAAGATCTAAAGAAGGCAGTCCAATCCAGGGAGGCCCAACAAAACTCAAAGGTAAAGTTCGAAGTCACATGTTACAGGTGCAACCAGAAAGGGCATATCAAGGCCAATTGTCCCAACCAAAAGGAGGCCAAAAAGCAAAGAAGAAAGAAGGCACTAAAGGCAACCTGGGACGAATCTTCTTCGGAGGACGAAGACGACGAACTCGACCAAACAAGTTTACTCGCATTGATGGCCCTGGACCAGATCAGCGAATCCGAGAGCGAGTCAGAAGCCGACTCCGAGCAAAGCCACGGATCCGCATCCGTTTCCGAAGGGCCAGACTCCGCTGTAAGTATACCTAGGCTTAATAATTTAGTCAATTATTTACTTCGCAAATTAGCCAAGTCAAATTTGAAAATTAAGTCACTTTTAAAAGAAGTAACCATTCTTAAAGGAGTAACTAACTCAAAATCTTTAACTGAAGATTCAACTCAAGTACAACAACTTGAGAAAGAAAATTCAAATATGAAAAATCAGTTAAATGATTTAAAAATTACTTTAGAAAAGTTCTCTCTGGGCTCCAAGAATTTGGATCTAATTCTTGGGACACAAAGAGCCGTCTACAATAGAACTGGGCTAGGATATAAAAGTAAAAAGAAATATAAATCTTATTTATCCTTAATAAACAAACAAAGTAGTAAATCAGTCCAAGCATGGGTCCCCAAGTCCAAATTGATAAATCAAATGGGACTTGGCCAATACTGGGTTCCGAAGGATCAAATATACTACCTCGACAGACCATATCGAGGTCGTGATCCAGGGAAAGCTAAAATGAAAACGATCGTAATTTAAAATTCAAAATTAAATTAAAAACTTAAAAATCAAATTCAAAATTTAAAATTTGAAATTAAATTTAAAAATTTTAAAATTAAAAATCAATTCGAAATTAAATTAAAAATTCAAAATTACAAATTCAAAATTAAACAAATTGAAATTATAAATAGATGGAGGGTCCAAACTAGCTGACACCTCCAACTGAACTACCGGACAGGGTAACTGAACCTAATTTACCCGGAATGGGTAAAACAAGAATAGATTACCCGGCAGGGTAGTTAAGGTTAGATTAAAACGGGATAAGTTTAACTTGAATCACAGTACTGGTGAAGTTTTTGGATGATAGTACGTTAGGGAAACTTGGGCATCGCATGTCTAGGAAGATATGGCTTCGACCTGGTGCATTTGGCCAAGTGAAACTGACCGAAGCTACCCTTAAATGGATCCTAACTAGTTAGACCAAGTTTTAGTATTAAGTTTAATGGGTAGGACTATTTGGAAAACCTCGAAGGCATGATTACTTTAATGAGCTCCTTGTGACTCACCATAGCCCAGAAGTTTATCCAAAGAATGCTTACTTGTTGAATCCAAAGCTAAACCTGAATCTAATATAAAACTAAACAAAACCCTTTAATTGAACCTCAATTCATCTCACAAAAAGTTATAGGACTCCCTGATTGAGAATTTAGATCGGGTGAGATGACTAAGTAATTAAAAAAAAAAACCTTCAAAACTTAAAATTATTTTAAACATAAATTTCAAAATTATTTTAAACTTAAATTTCAAAATTATTTTAAACCTAAATTTCAAAATTATTTTAAACTTAAATTTCAAAATTATTTTAAACTTAAATTTCAAAATTATATCAGACTTAAATTTCAAAATTATTTCAAACTTAAATTTGAAAATTATTTTAAAATTAAATTTCAAAATTATTTTAAACTTAAATTTCAAAATTATTTTAAACTTAAATTTCAAAATTATTTCAAACTTAAATTTCAAAATTATTTCAAAATTAAATTTCAAAATTATTTTAAACTTAAATTTCAAAATTATTTCAGACTTAAATTTCAAAATTATTTTAAACTTAAATTTCAAAATTATTTTAAAATTAAATTTCAAAATTATTTTAAACTTAAATTTCAAAATTATTTCAGACTTAAATTTCAAAATTATTTTAAACCTAAATTTCAAAATTATTTTAAACTTAAATTTCAAAATTATTTTAAAATTAAATTTCAAAATTATTTTAAACTTAAATTTCAAAATATTTTAAACTTAAATTTCAAAATTATTTCAAACTTAAATTTCAAAATTATTTTAAACTTAAATTTCAAAATTATTTCAAACTTAAATTTCAAAATTATTTTAAAATTAAATTTCAAAATTATTTTAAACTTAAATTTCAAAATTATTTCAGACATAAATTTCAAAATTATTTCAAACTTAAATTTCAAAATTATTTTAAAATTAAATTTCAAAATTATTTTAAACTTAAATTTCAAAATTATTTTAAACTTAAATTTCAAAATTATTTTAAACTTAAATTTCAAAATTATTTCAAACTTAAATTTCAAAATTATTTTAAAATTTAATTTCAAATTTATTTTAAACTCAAATTTCAAAATTATTTTAAACTTAAATTTCAAAATTATTTCAAACTTAAATTTCAAAATTATTTCAAACTTAAATTTCTAAATTATTTTAAACTTAAATTTCAAAATTATTTCAAACTTCAATTTCAAAATTATTTAAAACTTAAATTTCAAAATTATTTTAAAACTTAATTTTCAAAACTTAAATTTCAAAATTATTTTAAAACTTCAAAACTTAAATTTCAAAATTATTTCAAACTTAAATTTCAAAATTATTTTAAACTTAAATTATTTCAAAATTATTTTAAACTTAAATTTCAAAATTATTTCAAAATTATTTCAAAATTTAAAATTTGAAATTAAATTAGAAATTGAAAATTAAAACATTAATAATAATAGTAAAAATAATAATTATATATATACCAAGGTCAAAAACCGGGGGCAGGCGCCCCCGGTATTCTGACCCCGGGCGCCCGCAGCGATCCCGGGCGCCCCGCCTCACACGACCCCGGGCGCCCGGAACACGTCCGGGCGCCCGGACTCCCTTATATATAGGGGGCAGGAGGCGCCCCCTACCCTTGCACCCAAGTCTTCCTTAAGCTTCTTCTTAGCTTCCCTGCGAAGACTTTCAAAATTAAAATTTTTTTTCGTGGTTGATACGAATTCGTGACTCAACCGAGGTCGTCAGTTCTAAAATTTCTAACAATGGCTCCTCGGTAAAATTTCTATCCCCTCCTAAAATTCATTTTTATAATTTTTTTCTGTCTTTTCTTCTTCCTTAGTATAATGTTAGTTTCAAATTTAGGAAGCGTACTAAATCTGGTGCTGGGCCCTCTACCCCTAGCATTGACCCTAGGTTTCCCACCGACGAACTTAGGATTAAGTTTATGTCAACAAATTACATGGCCATTAGAACCAAATGTATAGACAGATCGTTCTTTTTACGCTCTTGTATTCCAGTCTCCGAGACTATAAACCACTATAGGCTGCGAAACCTAGTTGAGTGCACCAGCGCAGTAAACATAAGTTTATGTGCCGAATTTTACAACAACCTAGTGAAAGTAGACGACAACTCCTATACCACTAGGGCAGCTGGCATGGATATCACATTATCTCCCACAACCATTCGTGAGTTTCTAGGATTACGAGAGTCACCGTGCACCTTTTTATGCTATCCTCCTAGGGAGCTACCTTTTGGAGATCCCTACTCACATATTACTCTCGATACGATCTATTCGTTCTTCTTTGAGGACCAGCGTGATCCCACTGAGACCCAGTTTAGGTCACTTAACCTTAGAATTCAGGACTACGCCCTTTATAGGGTTCTAGTACTTTATATTCTACCGCTAACCACTCATGACATTGCGGTGATGCGTCCATTTCACTCCTTCCTGCTCTATGCTCTGTGTCAGAGGTTAGACATAGACATCAGTCTTCACATCTTTTCCACTATTATTTATGCAGCTGGATACGTGACCAGCAGACGAGTACATATGCCTTATTGTCATATTCTGACAGCTTACATGTCCTCATTACACATTGATGTCACCAGAGGTGACATCCGCTACATGAACGAGTTTGACATCATAGGAGCTAGGAACTTTTCCCTAGCAAATATCCATATAGACGATGAGGGTACCATGTCCTGGCGTAGGGGGGCACAGCACCAGCAGGCGGAGGAGGCAGAGCATGATGAGTTCATGTTGGCACTATTTCCTGAGGAGGCTGCTCCTGCCCCACCACCACCTCGAGCACCACATCCAGCTCCCCGCACTCTCGCTGATCGAGTTTCCGGACTAGAGAGGGCTATGTCGAGTCTCCAGCACGAGAACTCCGAGTTTCATCAGTCCATGCGACAAGAGGTCTCCGATCTTCGACGAGAGGTTCGACAGGAGGTCTCCGACTTACGACGAGACGTACGATAGGAGCTCTCCGACTTGCGCCGAGATCTACGAGAGGACGATCGGGCTCGTCACACTGAGATCCTGACACTACTCCAGTCGCTGGGTTCCGGACCACCTCCCTTATCATCTCAGTAGCTCCCACTGTTGCTTTATTATGACTCTAGTACAGCTTGTAGCAGCTCTATTATGACTCTTTTATCTATGTCGACTTTTTAGTCTAATGGATGGTTGCATTTCAGGCTTGATTGACTATACCTTAATCTAATAAATTAGTCTTTTAGTCACATTTTTTTAATATAAATTCTAGGAAAAATAGTTTTTTCAAAACTCCAATTTTACTAGACTTTCAAAAGTTGGGTTTAGTCTAGGATTTCCCCCCTAGATAGCATGTTCCCCTAGAATTAAGCCAGAGCATCTCACAAAACACCTAGGTTTACCTTGATTGTGAATGAAAAATATAGAATGGCGTGAGATGCATAAGGTATAGAATGGCGTGAGTCTGGGCGTTAAATATGCAATAAACATTAATCAAGTTAAAGTTCTCCAGCTCTAGTCAAGTCTATCTGGACCTAAATAACTTAACTTGACTAACCTAGTAAAAGCTATTGTCCTATAGACAATCAGCAAGTAACTAAAGGTTAGACAGTTGGCAAAAGATACTCAATTTCCTTTTCAAGAATGTTTTGTTCTCTATGGCTCTGATACCTAATATATAAACATGACTTGTGCTTGGACTTAAGGACCAACTGAACTTAAATGAATAATCTGGTCCTAAAAACTTAAATTCCAATTGACCTTAAACACTGTTGAATATTGCTAACTTTAATCATGTACAACTCTTTATACATTGCCTATTTTTTGAGTTATGGCAAAGGGGGAGAGTAGTAAAAATATAAACATAAAATTCAAGAAGTTAAAAATTAAGGGGGAGCAAAAGTTAAGGGGGAGCCAAAGTTAAGGGGGAGTATATAGGGCAAAATTTACTTTAGTTACATTGTTCAGCTATACTTAGCAAATTTTGCCTGTGTTTAAAATGACTATCTATTCGCTTGTTTACTTAACTTCGAATTTGTGTTGCCATAATCAAAAAGGAGGAGATTGTTGGTGCGGGAAGCATCCGACGATCGAACTCGTGTTTTGATAACGGCAAAGAATTCAAAGTTAAGATGTTTTTTAGTCTAACAAGTCTACTTGAGGATTTCAGGAAAGTCCTAGCTGCGGTTAGGCAAAGGGAAAACCCTAGGGGGCGGTAACCCTAGGTCATAGGGGGTGGTAACCCTATGCGTAAAGTCTTGGCAGGTTGATGGCTTCAGGCAAAAGTCCTAGGGGGTGGTAACCCTAGGTGAAAAGTCCTGGTGTCGCGAACCAGGTGAAAGACTGGACTAGCCGGGGAAGCGGATGTCCAGCAGAAAGTCCGGAAGCATCGAGTGCTGAGCAAAAGTCCAGTCGATCTGGAGGATCGACTGGCAACAGGTAAATCTCCTGAGTGGAGTAGGTGAGGATGCGTTCCCCGAAGAGGGAACAGTAGGCGTCGGATCAACCTAGGGCTTCCGGCTAGAAATCCAAAGTCAGACTCGGACAGTCCGAAGACTGTCAATTATTACTTACTGTGTTTTATCAGATTCTAACATTGTCTTGCAGGGTATTTTGCTCGGACTAACCTTTGTTTGCAGGTGAGGAACCTGCTGGAAAAAGGCTGTCTGGGCGCCTGGGATGGATCCGGGCGCCCGGAGGTTCGGGCGCCCGAAGGTCCGGGCGCCCGGAACAGGTCCGGGCGCCCGGGACCAAATTCTATCCCCTGTACGACTTCGCCACGTGGAGCATCCTGGTTCGTTGGCCACGTCACACTCCAGGCGCCCAGAAGGGATCCAAGCGCCCGGAACCGCATATAAAAGGAGGGTTGAGGTGCAGCTTCAAAAATACAACGAATTCTAAGTGATCTTTCATCTATACGCTGCTCCAAAAGACGCTCCGAAGTGCTACTACAAGTGCCCGACGACCCGAAGCTTCAGAATTAGCATTTCTTGTTGTCAGTATAATTTTTGATAGCTTTTATTTGTACTCATAATTGTAATCTTTTAACGAGCTTATAGTTGTTGCCCACCGGAAGCGATCCTTCCTTCGAGTAGGAGTCGACTTAGGCTCCGAACGAAGTAAAATCGACCTGTCTCTTTGTGTTGTCTCTTTATTTTATTTCCGCTTATTCCGCTACACGTTTTAACTCCGATAGTTTTTCGATAATCGAACGAAATAGCCACGAGCGCTATTCACCCCCCCTCTAGCGCTTCTCGATCCAGCAGATATATCTATGGATTTTATAGTAGGATTATCTAGAACTACGAACGGTTATGATGCTATCTGGGTAATAGTAGATAGATTGACCAAGTCTGCTCATTTCCTAGCAATCAGAACATCCTACTCTATTGAGAAGTTAGCACAATTGTATGTGAAAGAGGTCATCAGGTTGCATAGAGTTCCTAAAACCATAATTTCTAATAGAGATGGTCGTTTTACTTCACACTTCTGGGAGTGTATTCAGAGAGCTCTTGGCACTAAGTTACGATTCAGTATTGCATTTCACCCTCAAATTGACGGGCAAACAGAATGGGTGAACCAAATTTTGGAGGATATGCTATGGGCTTGTGCCTTAGATTTCAAGGGGAGCTGGTGTCGAAACCTATGCTTAGCAGAATTCGCATACAATAATAGCTATCAAGCTACTATCGGAATGACACCCTATGAGACTCTATATGGGAGGAGATGTAGATCTCCTATTTGTTGGTATGAAGGTGGTGAAAAGAAAGAAATGGGACTCCAGACAGACCTCATCGAAGACACCACCAAAGCTATTCAGAACATTCGTCAGAGAATAGAAACTGCTCAGAGCCGGCAGAAAAGCTATGCGGATGTGCGCCGTAGACCGCTAGAATTTGAGGTTGGGAATTTAGTATTCCTCAAAGTAGCTCCTATGAAAGGAGTGATGTGGTTTAGGAAGAATAGAAAGTTGAGTCCATAATATGTGGGGCCATACATGATCATCAAAAGAGTTGGCAAGGTAGCTTATGAGATGGAACTACCGCAGGAAATGTCAGCTATTCATAATGACTTTCATGTCTCAATGCTGAAAAAGCATGTTCCCGATGCAAATCAAGTAATTGAGCCGCAGACAGTACAAGTTCAAGAGGATCTCAGTTTTGAAAGTCAACCTATTCAGATAATAGATCGAGAATTTATGAAGCTAAGGAACAAAGAGATACCATTAGTAAAAGTGCTGTGGCAAAGTCAACAGTATGAAGAAGCAACATGAGAACGCGAGGATGATATGAGATAGAAGTATCCAAAACTGTTTTAAGTTCGAGGACGAACTTTTATAAGGTATGGGGGATTGTAACACCCATAAATTTCTTCTATTTAAATACAGCAAAAAGAAGTAGAAGAAGAGATAAAAGAAATAAAAATATATTAATAAATGGCCTTGGTTGGACTAGGATTGAACCCAAGACCTCTTATTTAAGATTAGTTTAAGTAACCATTAGGTGGTGGTAAAGCATCACATTAGGAATATGAACCAATTCATTATATGTAGAATATATGTGAACAGATGCTTCAACTTTCACTTGGTATAAAAGGGAAAGGATGAGATGAAAACCTAACTTTTCATCTCCCTCTTCCTCCTCTCCTCTCTAGTTGAAATCCACTCCTTCACCTTTGTGGTTTTCGGCCAAGATCTAGGACTAGGGTTTCTAAAATTCTAAGTCTTCAAGGGGAGGATCAAAGAGGATAATTCCACAAGGTTCGTACACACGTGAAGGGTGTTTTGGAGATCAAGTCATACAAAAGAGAGGATTTTCTTCCCTACACCCTCCATAATAGTAAGATCTAGCGAAACGATGTAAGTACTACTCACCTGCAGTATAAGTTGCTTCAATTATGCATGTATGAACCTTCTTGTTGTGGGTTGTTATGGTTGCATGCATGATTAAGAGATATGCATGTTAAAGAAGATATAAGACATGTTATGTAAGATGCCCTCTACAATTTTTGGGATTAAGAGCATGTTTAGAGGGTCTTGGATTGCTTCCCATGTAGTTTGGGGCTAAGAAGTATATTCCAGTGCCCTAAAGTGCTTCCCTATAAGTGTGAGAGATTAAGTGCATACAAGGTGTTTGTTGAAATGAAAAGCTAGCGCAAGTATAAGAAAGTGATATTTAAAGAAAGTATTTTACTTTGATGTGGAATTGTACTGGACACAAGGTCCATGGGTGGTATAAGAAAGCGATATTTAAACAACTGAGCATTCTCGGTAGCATATGTATCCACTTTGGATGCTAATTCAGTGCGAAGAAGGGTCTCTGCCTTAACTTTAGATTCAAAATCTTCTGAAGAGGCTTTCCATTTGATTGAATTTATGAGTTCTGCCTTGAGAAACTGGCGAGTTTCTTGTAGCTGGTGAGATAATTCCTCAGAGGCTTGAGAGGAGGGTCCAGAAGTTTGCAGTTTTAGCCTAGCCACTTCTTGAGTTAACTCATACATGTGCCGGTGCATATTCATATTAGCAATCCACCACTGTCCAAAAGTTATTATTATAATGCATTAATAAAAATAGAGGGATGAAGGGCATGTTACCTTAGTTTCCTCAAAAGAAGATTGATCATCCCATTCAGCAGGAGTAAGTTTCTCAATTTCTTTACGAGTCTCTGCCCAGACTGTTGTTAGAGAACCCCCCAATAATATTGGAAAGGTAGGAGTAGATATGGAGGAGGATGATAAGGAACTATCTAGAGAAGGAGGGGAAAAAATAAGAATAGGAGAATCCTCAGTTACTGAGGGTGGTAAGAAAATTGGCTCAGAAAGATTCATCATAAACACAGGATCGAAGCCAATACTCAGAAGTGGAGGACGTTCTGGTAATTAAGGGGAGGAAGAAGCAAGAGCAGGATATAAAGAAGAGAGAGTTAGCTCTGGAGAATGAGGGGGAATATCCCTTATAGGTGTCTCTTCAGAGGTAAAAACAGCTTATTTTTTGGGTAGGGGTGCTAATGTCAAGCGATGCCCAGGGCGTTTTCTTGTAGGAGCAACCTCTGGTTCTTGTCCTTATGTCTTTACAGGGGTATCTTCTGGAGGTATACTAGGAGATGCTTCCTTAAGAGTAGTTGAAGAGCTAGGAATGAAAGCCGGTTGACTAGAGGACTCAGGTAGAGGAGCATCAGATGCTTGAGCTACGACATTTAGTTCTGGTCTAAGCTCTAGCTCTTTAGATATTACTTTTTCCTCATCTAGATGGATGGCATCATCAACTAATGCTCGATACAGAGTATCCACTGCAACAAACAAAAAAGTATTTTAGTCAGTAAAGCGGGGGTAGATAAGAATTTCGAAGCTTACAAAAAGAGTATTGCAGGCTCTTTTGAACAGGGCTTAAACTAAAAAGATATAAGAGGTTATCGTGTATCCATTGATGAATATAAAAGTGATGACCTAGTAATTTACTAGAGTATTCAGAGAAGATGGGTTGTTGATGAAGTTCTCTTACATCAGGGAGAGGGGGAAAAGAAGATTGCCATTTAGTAGACTGATGTAGCGCGAATCTGTCACATTCGCTAATCAAATTGTACAAATATATTTCCACTCACTGAACCCCTTAATTAAACAATAATGTTGTAGTAACGAGCCCAGGATCGATCTGAGGAACCAACGGTAGAATGTAAATTAGGATTGTCTTTTATTCCTATTTTTTGGGGTTTTCAATATAAAAATGGAGTTGGGGGTTTAAAAGCTTTAAATCTAAATCTACAAAGGAAAACACAGCAGTAAAGAAATTAATCTAAAGCATAACTAAAACCTACCTATGTGCCAACAATCAAACCTTAACGCATTGTCACTCCTACATTGAGATTAAATCATTGACACACTCTTAAACTAAGGAATGAAATACAAGATGCAAATAAATCTGATCTACAACACCAATTAAAACCCTAGCTTGAATTTAAACTCTAAACACTTAACCAAGCAACAAATTAAAATTAAACTAAGCTTCAACAAAGAAAGAAATGCTAACTACTTGCATAAAAAGATAACAAAACATAAAAGTAATCTGTGCTAAGCTATAAAATAGTAAGAAAAAGAAATAAACCCTAACCAATACAATCCCTCAACCAATCTAACAAACTACACACTCTTGCCGTCACACAAGAGTGCCAAAGTCGAGACCACCCAACTTTGGACCTCAGTGAAGCATCTCAGTGGCGTATCAGTTCAAGGAGTGCTCAACAACGCCGACGGACCACCCCCGGCGAGCTAAGAACATCCCGGAACCCACTCAAGTGACGAAAATGCTGGAAATTTGCAAATCTGAAACTCTGGATCGGAATGAGCACTGTGGATTGCGGATGGGCATCGGATGAAGCTCAGGAACGCCGGCGGACCACCTCCAAGCGTCTCTGATGGGAATCGGAGTCGCCGATTGGAAGACCACCTCTAAATCGGCGCTGAAACAGAGAAGAACAGAAATGCAAAATTCGCCGGAAGAAACACCCACCGGAAGCTCCAGATGATAAGGATAAGCTGCCGTAGAGATTATCACCGAGGTAGAAGCTTGAGAAGATGATTGGAGAAGAAATCGGGGTCGGAATCCGGAGAAATGCCGCGGGGACAAAGCTGCTGTGCGTGGAGGATTCGATGAAGAGGAATGCTACTGTAGCTTCTGTGTTTTGAATCTGTCCCAGATCTGAACCGACGGCTGGGATCAATTTGGAGCTAAATCAACAGTGAAAGTTTGCCCAAAATCCGATCTGAAGGTACTGATGTTGATCTAGGGTCTGGATCTACCCTCCCGTAGGTCGGATCGATCAGATCACCACTGAATGGCCTAGATCAGCCCAGTCTTCATTGAACGGCCCAGATTAATTCGGCTTGATCAATGGCTAGATGAACTCAGATCTGGATCAAAACTTCTGGATCTTCATCAATGGCTCAGATCTGCTCCCCATTATGATGGATCGACCAGATCTTCAACGGATGGTTCAGATCTCTCCTATTCTTGATAAACGGCCCATAATGCTTCAAAGCTTGATCTTGTCGTTTAAACTCCGATTCGAGCCTAATTTCGGTCCAAATAAATCCAAATCCAAGATCCTTTGATGCCTACAAAATAAGAATCAAATATTAGCATCAAATAACATAAAAATACAATAATTTGCAATTAGGTCCAAAATAGATACAATGCACAAAATATGATGTAACCATGATTTAAACCTATAAAATCAACATCAAACCATGCATATATGAATCAAATTAATGCAGTAAAATCATGGTTATCAAATCCCCCACACTTAGTCTTGAACGTCCCGTGCAAGTAAAGAAAATTCAAAATCATCTCCAAAGAAAATTCCCTAGCAATATCTAAAAGATAGTAAAAAGAATTTAACTAAGACCATCTTAAAGATCACAAACAATCATGAATACAATCCAAACAATAATCAGTAGGTATGGTAGTTCCAATCCAATTGAAAAATTATGCAAGTTGTAATCTCGCAAGGGATTTACCTATTCTAGCTCTCACACTCAAACATGTGTATAAGTGGAGCTCACTCAATGCAACTCACAACATTTCACTACCATAAGCTTGCTTATATTCTACTTCTCCACCACTATAAACATAGCATACATGAATCAAAAGGATTTCATCATGAATAATTGAAATGGAAGCAAAAAAGAACAATAAAAGTGAATGAAAATGGCAAAAGAAAAGGCATTAATGAAGAAAATGAGAAGATGAGAGTATTGGAGGAATATACTTGATAAGTTGACCATTTTGATGTGAAAAGAAATGAATACCATATGTTTTTATCAATTCAACGTATCAAGCTAACCTCTCCTTGAATTTGATGACCATCCAAAAATCTTGATACTCAATCTTGACTTTTGATACACTCTTGATGTGCTATTTTTCAAAAATTTTCTTTCACTGTTTTGCTCTTTTTCCACTTCAATTCTGCTAATGGAAAATAGCTCCCTCCCCCACACTCAAACCATTGTCCGTCTCGGACAATAAAACACATCATGCATTCAAAAACTTGATACTCTTTCACCACTATTTACTCCTCTTCATTCTGCAGCTTTCTCTATTCTTGTAGTATTTCTTCAGTTGCAGAATTTTCGAAATTGCAGTAGAAAAGTTCAGAAATTCTTCAGCTATAAAATAGATGAGGTGAAACTAATGGAGTTGCATACAATTCTTGCACAAAACAGTGTCTATAATTCTCAATTGTCAGTCAATACCAACTTACTAATTTAAGAACTTAAGTGCAGCCAGCCAATTCCAGAAATCAGCAGCTTCAACAATCTGCAGTTCCAGTAAAATCAGATTTAAAGCAATTACAAACTGCAAAACCCAAACTGCATATTTGGTTTCAGGAATTCATGCACATGTTCCAGCCTTTTTGCAGATGTTGCAGAATTCAATACCTAAAGAATTCAGCTATAATCAACATAGCTCCAACAACTTCAAACTATAATCAAAATCTGTTTCTGATTTCTGCAGATTTGAATTCCAGCAACATTCAGCAATTGAATCTTTGTGCTCTGGTTTCTTCATACAAATCATAGCACGTGATTGCAGAAACTAATTACACAACTAGCAACTGCAATACAGCTGGCCAAATCAGCAATTCCAACATTAGTGTCAACGAGTCTGAATTCTGGATTTGATTGATGAGTTGCAGAATTCTGACTGGAATTCTGATTTCACGTTTCAGAACTTGATTTCAGAATCAATTCCAGGTTCTGCCTCATGGTACAAGTTATCAAAGATTGCAAGAACATTAGATTGCAACTCTTGAAATCCAACTCAAAAAGAATTGCACCTGCAGATTCAGCTTCTGGAAATTCTGTTCTCATTGCATCAAAATTCCAGCAACTGCATTCTCCAAGCTTCTGAAAACATAACCTCAAATGACATTGCAAATTAGACCTTAAACTTGTATTAGTCACTGTCCAGGTAGTTCATAAGAAAAGTTGACACAAAATAGGATTTAGATGCCAAGTTCAGATTCAATTCTGCACTTCAAAATTCAGAATCTGGATTCTGTTGCAGCAAGGTAAGGTAGCAATGGCCAATTCTTGTAGAATTCAAACAAAACACTTTCATCTCCAATAGGTTCTAAAGATGAACCTTCATACCTGAACAATTTCAGAATTCAGATTCAACTTCAGTTTTGCCATCTAGAACTCTGAATTTCTCTTTTATCAGAAATCTGTCATTGTTCGAAATTTTGTTCCTGCAGCCTGCACAGAATTCCATACTGCAGAATTGATATCAGTTTACAAATCACAGCTTCCAAATTTATTCCTGCTTCTGATTCTTGTTAATTTCTGCTTCTCAACCCAGCTCCTGCTTTCAGTGGTATTTAGCATTTACAGATTCAGTCATTCAGTCCAGATTTGGCACTAAACATATACTTGTTGATTCATAAGTTCCATTTCTGCCATGACAGCTCTACAGTGGAAGTGCAGAAATTCGGAAATTGAACTGATATCTACTGAAATTCTGTTTAATCCTTCATCAACCCATCCTTTTCCATTTGAAGTTGGTATAAAACCTGTGGAAGACCTTCAAGCTGAAAGGCTGTAAACTTTGGAATGAAGCAAACAGATTACAACTTTTAAGCCCTACTCTTCAAATCCTGCAAATTACCACAGCCTTTCTGTTGTGTTTAAGTTTGAATCATGAATCATTGGACTATGATGAAAGTGTCTTTAGCACTCAATTAATTTGAACAAGAATTTCAAGTAATAATAATCAAAAACATCCTAAGGATTTGGCATAAAACATCAAATCCATTTCAAAATTCTGAATTCTTAGCTTATTACATCATTGTGAGTTTGCTATTATTCCAAAAATTTGGAGGAAATAACCCACCTTAAAGGCTCATCCATTTGTTCAAGTTGAATTCCTTGATTTCACCAATTTAAAAGATCAATTAGACTCAATCTCAAAACCAAACAGATTCTGAAATTTTCTGAAATTTCTGTTGAAGTTTCAAATTCTGATCTACTTCGAATCTCAGTCCAAGCTTTGAGGTTAAATCTCTATAAACTAACTCAATTAGCATTTAATCAATGAAGACTTGAATTCAAATTCCTCCGGATGGAGAACTCAGTCACAAGTTGGCATAACCTTTTACAAATTTGAGTTCAGTTTCAAAGAGGTTCATCTACTCCCCTTTCCTCCATTGTATTTACATGTATAAATCATGGAAGATTTTAGTGGATTAGCAACCCAATTGGTGAATGAAAAACTAGCTTCCAATTTTTCAGTGAATTCCATATATTATGAGAACTATATGACTTAATTTCGTTCATCACTTAGCTCTCCAAGTGCCTCCAAAGTTTGATTAGAAACTGCCTTAGTTGAAAACTGCTTATATTCAGATTTAGCACTGAAATTTCTGCAGGACTGACTTTGTATCAACTTGTCACCATTCATTCCCCAATAAACTTCTATACTTCTTCATCTTGTCTCTTCAAACTCTTTACAATGCATATCCGAAAACCTTCCCTTTTCCAGCAGCTCTGGCTCATCACAATTCTCATTCCAAATTGGCACAAAACTGCCATTTCCCTGCAAATCTGCACAGTATGTATTTCTGCACTATCATTACTGCCATTCCAGCACCCTTCCTTTTGATTTTCACTTGTTCTTCATTAAATTGAGTTTCAGAAACAGAATCAGAACATTGGCAGTGATACAAAATTTCCAGGCTTCTTGTTGCTACAGAATTCTCTGCTGCACACTTTAACAGGTTCCATATTCTGCAGATTTTCATTTACTTCCTGCCTTCTAGCAATTATTAATGAAAGATATCATTAACATTTCAGTGGTGTTTCCAAATTTGGTGTCTTCATTAGCTTTAGCTCTGCAAACAAAATTTCAGCATTCAAAACCTTACTAAGACGTTGAGTGTATCACCATAGTATCAACTTCCAAAATTCCAAACTATTGGAGCTTGCTCTTTCCATGAATAAACTCAAAGAATGATTAGGTTTAGCATTCAATCCAATGAACCCTCCATTCACCACTTCCTTGTACAGAAGCAATCTTTAACCATGTTGGCACAAAAATACTATAAAATCAGCCCTTGTCTTCAAACCATTTTCTGAATTATAACTTGTGTACACTCCATAGCATCTAACATTGAACTCCAATGCATTCAAACTTATCTTTGAACATTCAATATTCCGGCCATCCAATCTCCATGAACTTTGATCATGTGTACCATCATCATACTTAAAATATTGAGCCATCATTAACAATCTAACTCATCAAGATAACCAACCAAAACTCTCAATAAGAGAATGATATCAAGCAAAGATGATTAAAGGTTAAAATGCTAGAGGAGGATGTTTTAAGAAAATTGTGGAGAAAGAAATTAGAATTTATGATGGAATAAAAATGACAAATATCCTTTATCACCATGCATACATATGCTATTGTGACTTTGAAAAGAAGCAAAGCAAGTTCTAGAGTTTAATTTGCTATGAGTGCATGCCACACAAAAATAAAATAGTGTTTAGGCTTTAAGTGATCCTCTCTAGGTATTTTCATGCAATCAAGCTAAATCGATCAACATGGAATTCACCACCATTTTAACCAATATCATGTAAGAAAAGTATCCAATCATGTTAAATGACCTAAAATTGATGGTCAAATTTAAGAGACTTTTACTGTTAGGTTCTTCGGGCCGCGAAAACCGCTTTTCGCGTCGCGGAAACCCCGAATCACCCAAGGCCAACAGATCCGTGCAAGGAAAACCGAACGATAAATACGAGTACGAGTTTGAAAAACCTTTTAGATCTACTCCTAGATTTACATATTAAGAGAACTTTACCCTTGTTGCGTGCCCTTTCGCGTTCCCGCTCTTCCAAGGAGTTGCCGGATCTCAAGACCGTCAAGCGCCGGTCCTCTAGAAGTTTCCACACGGACACGTAGGTGGAGAAACCTCACACAAAAGGTGTGCTAGCACCTTGGTGAGATTCGGCCAAGCAAAGAGGAGAGGGAGAGGGAGAGCTTGAGAGGAAGAAGAAGAAGATACACACACTTGAATGAAAATGAATTCACATTCAAACTCAAAGTGGCCGGCCACTCTCTATGGTGAAAACTCCCAAATTAATTGCATTAATTATAATTAATATGAAGCCATTAAAGAGAATGGCTTTGTAACTTCCATGAGGTGGCACCCATGATGATGTCGAGTAACATCATTGGTCCACATCAATGCCAACTCACCAATGAGGTGGCATAAAGTCAAGTCAAACTTGACTTTTAATCTTCCTCTCAAATCAAGTCAAACTTGATCAAATCTCTTCCATGGTTGATCGAATCCAACCATTTGATTCAAGCCAACTTAATATAATGAATCTAATTCATTTAATTAAATTGATTCAATGAGTCAAAATCTAAATTAGACTAATTGAACACATGAATCAACTTGAGTCAAACTCAAGTTAGCCCAATTAGGATTACTCTTAATCCAATTTGATTCATCAAATGAATCTAATCCTCTTGGTTCATCATTTGAACCTAATCTCCATCTAATTGTCCTAAGTGTGTGACCCTATAGGTTCTTGTAACGTTGGCAATGCCCTAAACTCATTTAGGAGCATAAGTAATGAGCGGTATCTAGCAACACATCATTACTACCCAAGTTACAAGAATGTCGAGATCCGACGTCACCTTGTGACTACTAATTGTGACTCCTCACAATATGTGACATTGTCCTTCTTTCCTAGACATCTAGATTGATCAATATGAGGCATAGACCGTGTCATCCTCTAATCAATCTAAATCTTGAACTCCAAGTAGACTCACTCAATCAAATGAGCTCAACATCTAATGTTGACTCATTTGGGCATGGCCATGCACATAGTGGTCTCACTCTATCAAGAATACCAATGTCGCTCCCGTCATATGGGAGGGATAGATCCCATCTACATCACTCACATCCCTCTACATAATTCGTTATATACCCAGTAATCGCCTTTATAGTCCACCCAGTACGGGTGACGTTTGACGAAACCAAATTACATAACTCCTTATGTAGGGATCCATGGTGACTTCAGGTCTAAGGACTAATAGTCATACTAATAGCCACATGAGAAAGTATATGACACTCATATAACGATCCATGATACTTTCTCATGGCGGGTCATTCAGTATACATTCTCCAATGTATACCCATGTGTTAGCTTGATATCTCTATATCAATGACTTGTGAGATCAAGTCATCGAGCTGACCTACATGCTAGTCTTATTGCATTAACATTGTCCCTGAATGTTAATACTCGACTAGGAATGATTTAGAGTAGTGTTCCCTATATCATCTCACTATCGATTCAAATAATCAATTGATATAGGTATGAACCTTCTACTCAAGGACGCTATTATACTTAGTCTATTTGGCACTAATACAAATAAGTATAATAACCAAACAAATGCCTTTATTAATATACAAGAATATGATACAATGAGTCCATACAATCATCAAATGATTGGCTCTAGGGCTCTAACTAACAATCTCCCACTAGCACTAGTGGCAATCAGTATAGGCTCTAAGGCCTAATGACCTAGTGTGACCATCATGCTTCCTCTGTACCAAAGCCTTGGTCAAGGGATTTGCGATGTTAGCCTCTGTAGGTACTCTGCAAATCTTCACATCTCCTCTATCGATAATCTCTCGAATGAGATGGAAGCGCCATAGTATATGCTTGGTCCACTGATGTGAGCGAGGTTCCTTCGCCTGTGCTATAGCTCCATTGTTGTCACAATAGAGCTCAATGGGGTCAGCAATGCTGGGAACCACCCCAAGTTCAGTGATGAACTTGCGGATCCAAACTGCCTCCTTTGTTGCCTCTGATGCAGCAATATACTCGGCCTCTGTTGTAGAATCAGCTACTGTGTTCTGCTTCGAACTCTTCCAGCTCACAGCACCACCATTTAAGCAAAACACGAACCCTGACTGCGATCGGTAATCATCCTGATCGGTCTGAAAGCTGGCATCACTGTAACCCTTTATAGTTAGCTCATCATTGCCTCCATATATCAAGAAATATTCTTTAGTCTTTCGTAAGTATTTAAGAATATTCTTGACCGCTATCCAATGACTTTCACCTGGATCTGACTGGTATCTGCTCGTCATGATCAAAGCATACGAGACATCAGGTCGAGTACATAGCATGGCGTACATGATCGATCATATGGCTGAGGCATAAGGGATCTGATCCATGCGATCTCTCTCCTCTCTAGAAGAGGGACCTTGAGTCTTCGAAAGACTCACGCCATGTGACATCGGCAGAAATCCCTTCTTGGAGTTCTGCATGGCAAACCGTAGGAGTACCTTGTCAATATATGTACTCTGACTTAGGCCAAGAAATCTCTTGGATCTATCTCTATAGATCTGTATCCCTAGAATGCGGGATGCCTCACCTAAGTCCTTCATTGAGAAGCAACTCCCTACCCAGGTCTCGACAGACTGAAGCATAGGGATGTCCTTCCCAATGAGTAGTATGTCATCCACATACAATATGAGGAAGACAACTATATCCCCTACAACCTTCTTGTAGACACAAGGTTCATCTTCGTTCTTGATGAAACCAAACTGTTTAATTGCATCATCGAATCGAAGATTCCAGCTCCGAGATGCTTGCTTTAGTCCATATATGGACCTATGCAGCTTGCATACTCTACTAGTATGCTCTGGATCTACAAAATCCTCAGGTTGTGTCATGTATACATCCTCGAGTAGGTTTCCATTCAGAAACGTGGTTTTGACATCCATCTGCCATATCTCATAGTCATGGTAGGCTGCAATAGCAAGCATGATCCGAATGGACTTAAACATCGCTACTGGAGAAAAGGTTTCATCATAGTCAATACCATGAATCTGCTTGAAACCTTTAGCTACCAAGCGACCCTTATAGATAAGTCCATCCATGTCAGTCTTTCTCTTAAAGACCCACTTGCACCCAATGGGTTTTACCCCTTCAGGTGGATCAACCAAAGTCCATACTTGGTTGGTGTACATGGATTCCATCTCGGATCTCATGGCCTCTAGCCATTTCTCGGAATCTGGTCTCATCACAGCTTCCTGATAGGTGGTAGGCTCATCCTCTATGAGCACAATGTCATCATGGTCAGACAAGAGAAAAGAGTATCTCTCAGGCTGACGACGTACCCTATCAGACCTGCGAAGAGGTATGTTTACTTGAACTGGTTGTTGTTCCTCAACTCTTTGTGGAACAACATCATCCACAACACTTTGTGGTTCTAGTTCAATTTCCATCGAGGCATTAGTGCTATTGTTCGCATCTTGAACTTCTTCAAGATCGAACGTGCTCCCACTAGTCTGTCTAGAAACAAAGTCCCTTTCTAGAAAGACCCCAGTCTTTGCCACAACTACCTTGTGCTGATTGGGAATGTAGAAGTAATATCCCTTAGTTTCCTTGGGATATCCGATGAAATAGCACTTGTCGGATTTGGGTCCTAATTTGTCTGAGACTTGACGTCGTACGTAAGCCTCACAGCCCCAAATCCTCATGAAAGACACCTGGACATCTCTCCCAGTCCATATCTTATATGATGTCTTTATCACGGCCTTGGATGGAACTCGGTTGAGAATGAAAGCTGTCGTGTCTAGAGCATATCCCCATAGATATGTCGGAAGATCTGTGTGACTCATCATAGATCGTACCATATCTAATAAGGTACGATTCCTCCTTTCGGATACACCATTCCACTGTGGTGTTCCAGGAGGAGTGAGTTGAGATAAAATCCCACACTCAGCTAAGTAGTCACGAAACTCATGGCTTAAGTATTCACCACCTCGATCTGATCGAAGTACCTTAATACTCTTGCCAAGCTGGTTCTGTACTTCATTCTTGAATTCTTTGAACTTTTCAAAGGATTCAGATTTATGTGTCATCAAATACACATAACCATATCTACTGAAGTCATCAGTAAATGTGATGAAGTACCTATAACCGCCTCTAGCTGCAACATTGAAAGGGCCACATACATCACTATGTATGAGTCCTAACAAATCAGTCGCTCTCTCGCTGTGCCCACTAAAGGGAGTCTTGGTCATCTTGCCTCGTAGGCATGACTCGCATATCTCATATGATTCAAAATTAAATGAGTCAGCAAACCATCCTTATGGAGCTGGGATAAGCGCTTGTCATTTATATGACCTAAGCGACAGTGCAGAGATAAGTTTGGTTCATGTCATTTGACTTGAACCTCTTGGTACTAATGTTATAGATAGGGCTCTCAAGGTCTAGAATATAGAGTCCGTTTATTAGTGGTGCACTACAATAGAACATATCTTTTAAATAAACAGAATAACATTTGTCTTTTATTATAAAAGAGTATCCTTTCTTGTCTAAACAAGAAACTGAAACTATGTTCTTAGTAAGAGCAGGCACATAACAACAATCATCTAAATCTAGTACAAGCCCAGAGGGCAGAGATAGCTGATAAGTTCCTACAGCAACAGCAGCAACCCGTGCTCCATTGCCTACTCGTAGGTCCACCTCGCCCTTTGCCAATGCTCTGCTATTTCTCAGCGCCTGCACATCAATACAAATGTGAGAAGCACATCCAGTATCTAATACCCATGATGTAGAAATAGATAGATTGACTTCTATAACATATATACCTGAAGTGGAAGTCTCACTTCGCTTCTTCTTAAGATCCTCCAAGTATACCTTGCAGTTCCTCTTCCAGTGCCCGGTCTGACCGCAGTGGAAGCAGGTAGCATCCTTGGCGACCCCTCCTTTAGGCTTCATTGCCTTGCCTTTGCCCTTGGTTTGGGACTTTCCCTTACCTTTGGGCTTGCCCTTGCCCTTGTGCTTCTGGACCATCAGAATGGGCTTAACCTTCTTAAGGTTAATCTCAGCAGTTCGTAACATACTAAGTAGCTCGGGCAGTGGCTTGTCAATCTCGTTCATGTTATAGTTGAGAACGAATTGACTATAGCTATCCGGCAAGGACTGCAAGATCAAGTCAGTGGCCAGCTCTTGGCCAAGTGGGAACCCCAGTCTTTGTAGGTTCTCTATGTACCCAATCATCTTGAGTACATAAGGACCTACAGGAGCCCCGTCTGACATCTTGCACTGAAACAGTGCCTTAGAGATCTCAAATCTCTCATGCCTCGCTTGTCCCTGATATAGTTGGCGAAGATGCTCAACCATATCGTAAGCGCCCATCAACTCGTGTTGCTTCTGAAGCTCAGAGTTCATGGTCGCGAGCATTAGACAGGACACATCTAATGCGTCATCTTGATGCTTCTTGTAAGCATTCCGGTCAGCTGGCGTGGAGGAGCCTCCGGAATGGGCTGCTCCAGAACGTACAGTTTACGTTCCTGGGTGAGAACTATTCTCAAGTTCCTGTACCAGTCCAGGAAATTCGCTCCGTTGAGCTTGTCCTTCTCAAGGACAGATCGCAGGGAGAAGGAATTCGTGTTCGACGTCATGGTTATCTACAACAGATAATTTGCAGAAATAAATATCATATTCTTTTAAAATCATTTAATTAGGCCTTTAACTAAATGATGCTCCCACTGAATACTATAATTCATGTGGGACAAGATCCACATCATACTAACCCTTGAGTTAGCTTTGGCTAATACGCCCAAGGCTTAGTATGATCGGTAGGTAACGATTACCAATTACATCTCCATGAAACTCTTGTTTATAGGATCAAGATCCATATTTATATTAAAACTCGAGTTAGCTTTGGCTAATACGCCCGAGAGTTAATATAAACGTGATTTTGTCCTACCTTTCCAACTATTGGAAGAATGCCTATAGTTGACTCGATCCAATCGAGTAACTAGGAATACTCAATCTAATTGAGTTTGTATTCACCCATGTGTTGATAGGCGGGACCAAGATTGTCCCTCCGTACCCTACCAAGATAATATGTATTGCTCTGCTTTGGCAGATTCAACAATACATGTGATCGAGGTAGTGATAGGTATCACGGCACGATTAGGCATTAGAGTTGAGTCGATTGAGATCTAATCTAATCGAAAAGGATGCATCTTGTGCACGACTTAGATCTAATCTAATCGCAAGGGTGCATCATGTGCACGACTTAGATCTAATCTAATCGTAAGGCACTAATTAATTAACTACTTATTAAATATGCATCACATACATAAGCAATTAATTAATCTATTTGTGATTTAGTCATGCCCCTACTACGATCTTCTCAAGCCAATGAGAAGATCGATTGGTCAACCTAGGGTCAACAGCTTCTCTAAGCTCCTCCCTTTGACCACCTTGTGTTGCTCGTGCCCGCCTCGGAACTCCGTCTCATGTGGACCCTCCACCGCTCCAATTTATACATTACAATTTGAAACTCGAGTTACATTCGAGTCTAAATCTAATTTACAACAAGAATATAAAAGAAGGCACGACGCGCAGGTCGCGAATATAATACAACACTCGCAAACACATAACGGCACGCAGGCCGTATTATGAATTACAACACAATCCAATCATATTGGGTTTTTGGGCCATGACTATCACAAAATTAATATATAATTCAAAATTATATATTTTTCATAATTTTCTGTAATTTTAAAAATTAATTTTTACAATTTTTACGAGTAAAATTTCCCCGCGGACCCGTTTAGCGGTTTCGGGCGCAATCGCGGAACGAATCCCCTTGCGGGGGCCAGGGGAAGCGCCCCTACCCGCGATCTAACCATCGCGAGGGTTCCTTTGCGATCCAACAGCGCCTAAACCCGCTGTCCCAAAACGATTTGGGCCGAGACATTGCCGGTTCGGAAAAATCTTCCCAGCGGGTTCGTTTTTAGCGATTTCGGGTGCAACCGCGGAGCAAATCCCCTTGCGGGGTTAGGGGCAGTACCCCTACCCGCGATCTAACCATCGCAAGTTGCTCCTAAGCGATCTAATGGCACCCAAGCCCGCTGTCCCCAAAAATTTTGGGGCGAAACGAAGCCGTTTTGGAAAAATCTTTCCGGTAGCCGAAGCCTACAAGTGCCGAGACACTTGTGTTTCGCTTCTACGGAAAAATTACCCATAAAAACTCAAAAATCATAATTTTACAGAAAATTACAGAAACTTTAGTTTTCATAAAACCAAAAACAAACTCGTACAAGCCTTGCACGTGGCTCTGATACCACTGTTGGGTTCTTCGGGCCGCGAAAACCGCTTTTCGCGTCGCGGAAACCCCAAATCACCCAAGGCCAACGGATCCGTGCAAGGAAAACCGAATGATAAATACGAGTACGAGTTTGAAAAACCTTTTAGATCTACTCCTAGATCTACATATTAAGAGAACTTTACCCTTGTTACGTGCCCTTTCGCGTTCCCGCTCTTCCAAGGAGTTGCCGGATCTCAAGACCGTCAAGCGCCGGTCCTCTAGAAGTATCCACACGGACACGTAGGTGGAGAAACCTCACACAAAAGGTGTGCTAGCACCTTGGTGAGATTCGGCCAAGCAAAGAGGAGAGGGAGAGGGAGAGCTTGAGAGGAAGAAGAAGAAGATACACACACTTGAATGAAAATGAATTCACATTCAAACTCAAAGTGGCCGGCCACTCTCTATGGTGAAAACTCCCAAATTAATTGCATTAATTGCAATTAATATGAAGCCATTAAAGAGAATGGCTTTGTAACTTCCATGAGGTGGCACCCATGATGATGTGGAGTAACATCATTGGTCCACATCAATGCCAACTCACCAATGAGGTGGCATAAAGTCAAGTCAAACTTGACTTTTAATCTTCCTCTCAAATCAAGTCAAACATGATCAAATCTCTTCCATGGTTCCAACCATTTGATTCAAGCCAATTTAATATAATGAATCTAATTCATTTAATTAAATTGATTCAATGAGTCAAAATCTAAATTAGACTCATTGAACACATGAATCAACTTGAGTCAAACTCAAGTTAGCCCAATTAGGATTACTCTTAATTCAATTTGATTCATCAAATGAATCTAATCCTCTTGGTTCATCATATGAACCTAATCTTCATCTAATTGTCCTAAGTGTGTGACCCTATAGGTTCTTGTAACGTTGGCAATGCCCTAAACTCATTTAGGAGCATAAGTAATGAGCGGTATCTAGCAACACATCATTACTACCCAAGTTACAAGAATGTCGAGATCCGACGTCACCTTGTGACTACTAATTGTGACTCCTCACAATATGTGACATTGTCCTTCTATCCTAGACATCTAGATTGATCAATATGAGGCATAGACCGTGTCATCCTCTAATCAATCTAAATCTTGAACTCCAAGTAGACTCACTCGATCAAATGAGCTCAACATCTAATGTTGACTCATTTGGGCATGGCCATGCACTTAGTGGTCTCACTCTATCAAGAATACCGATGTCGCTCCCGTCATATGGGAGGGATAGATCCCATCTACATCACTCACATCCCTCTACATAATTCGTTATATACCCAGTAATCGCCTTTATAATCCACCCAGTTACGGGTGACGTTTGACGAAACCAAAGTACATAACTCCTTATGTAGGGATCCATGGTGACTTCAGGTCTAAGGACTAATAGTCATACTAATAGCCACATGAGAAAGTATATGACACTCATATAACGATCCATGATACTTTCTCATGGCGGGTCATTCAGTATACATTCTCCAATGTATACCCATGTGTCAGCTTGATATCTCTATATCAATGACTTGTGAGATCAAGTCATCGAGCTGACCTATATGCTAGTCTTATTGCATTAACATTGTCCCTGAATGTTAATACTCGACTAGGAATGATTTAGAGTAGTGTTCCCTATATCATCTCACTATCGATTCAAATAATCGATTGATATAGGTATGAACCTTCTACTCAAGGACGCTATTATACTTAGTCTATTTGGCACTAATACAAATAAGTATAATAACCAAACAAATGCCTTTATTAATATACAAGAATATGATACAATGAGTCCATACAATCATCAAATGATTGGCTCTAGGGCTCTAACTAACATTTACCATCTTACAAATATTACTTAGAAAATTCCCATGGTGAATTTTATTCAAATGACATGCTATGTATACCAACTAAATGAAAAGTATGGAAGCAAAATGCAAAATGTAAAAACAAAGTGCAAGTGCAGAGTATGAAACCAAAGAAACGTATAACAAATTTATTAGAGAAAAACTAAACACAAAGCATGACTCAAAATCCAAGAGAAGGCAAAATTGGAACTAACTCCCCTTTAATTCCCGGTGGTTGAAGAAGGTTTAGATGAAGAAGCCACCCCGGAAGTGGAGTAATCGTGGTTCCGCTCAAATTCTTCTTATTAACCCTTTTTCCTTTCAAAATTCTCTCCGGAGGTCTAAGTCGGTTCAGTTTAAGCACCCACTCCGGACGCTTATGTTCTCCTACAACATCAATCAAATAAAACACCTCCCACACACATGTGGGGTAAAAAGAAAATAGGAGAATATTAGTGTGGGTAAAAGATATTTCAAGAAATGATTCACATCTAATAAAATCAATAAATGGTACCTCTATGAAATTTTCTGAAAAATTATACAAAATACTCACCTTGTCATCTTGAAAGGTACCTGGAGTGGTGCTTGTTACCTCTATCTCATCAACTAATGGCTCAGACTCCAGTTCAGGTGAATGTTCAACATCATGTAGTGATTCTTGGGTGCTTGGCTCCATAGCACAAGTCGCTACACTTACATCCTCTATTCTTGGTGATTTTTGAGGTAATGCTTCCAGTAAGCATTCCCCTACACTTAAATCATCTTCTGCAACAATACCTGCATCACTCACAACATCTAAAGCAACACTATCAGTAGATTCAGAAATTTTAACAACTACATCATCATCACAAATAATATTAGAAAATTCTTGTGAAGAAATAGAAGTAGTATCAGGCCTGACAAGATCTCCACAATCCACCTCTTCACTGGCTCTTTGTGCTTGTAACTGATTAATAGATGATGCTATCTAATCTAACTGACTCTGTATATTCTGTATCCTTGCAAATTGTTGCTCTTGATGCTCTCTCATTTGTTGCATAACTTCATTGCATTTCCACATTGATTCCTCAATTTGTTCTTGTGCATCCTCATACCTATTCCGTTGCTCCATAGGTAGGTAGGACTGATAGAACTGAGTCTGAGGCTGATAAAAATAATTCTCCATCCCATCTCCAAAATACTAATGATATGGATCCATGGTCATATGAATTTCCTGTTCTTACACTGAAACACTAGCAAATAAAATCAGAAGACTCAGGAACAAATAAAATCAAACACATGGATATATAATCATGAAAGCAATCAAAACAACAATCCTAAAATTACTAAACATTGCATATTACAATTTCCCCGGCAACGGCGTCAAAATTTGATGTAGCGCAAATCTGTCACATCCGCTAATCAAATTGTACAAATATATTTCCACTCACTGAACCCCTTAATTAAACAATAATGTTGTAGTAATGAGCCCAGGATCGATCCGAGGAACCAACGGTAGAATGTAATTTATGATTGTCTTTTATTCCTATTTTTTGGGGTTTTCAATATAAAAATGGGGTTGGGGGTTTAAAAGCTTTAAATCTAAATCTACAAAGGAAAACACAGCAGTAAAGAAATTAATCGTAAGCATAACTCCTATGTGCCAACAATCAAACCTTAACGCATTGTCACTCCTACATTGAGATTAAATCATTGACACACTCTTAAACTAAGGAATGAAATACAAGATGCAAATAAATCTGATCTACAACACCAATTAAAACCCTAGCTTGAATTTAAACTCTAAACACTTAACCAAGCAACAAATTAAAATTAAACTAAGCTTCAACAAAGAAAGAAATGCTAACTACTTGCATAAAAAGATAACAAAACATAAAAGTAATCTGTGCTAAGCTATAAAACAGTAAGAAAAAGAAATAAACCCTAACCAATCCAATCCCTCAACCAATCTAACAAACTACACACTCTTGCCATCACACAAGAGTGTCAAAGTCGAGACCACCCAACTTTGGACCTCAGTGAAGCATCTCAATGGCATATCAGTTCAAGGAGTGCTCAACAACGCCGACGGACCACCCCCGGCGAGCTAAGAACATCCCGGAACCCACTCAATTGCTGAAAATGCTGGAAATTTGCAAATCTGAAACTCTGGATCGGAATGAGCACTGTGGATTGCGGATGGGCATCGGATGAAGCTCAGGAACGCCGGCGGACCACCTCCAAGCGTCTCTGATGGGAATCGGAGTCGCCGATTGGAAGACCACCTCCAAATCAGCGCTGAAATAGAGAAGAATAGAAATGCAAAATTCGCCGGAAGAAACACCCACCGGAAGCTCCAGATGATCGGGATGAGCTGCCGTAGAGATTATCACCGAGGTAGAAGCTTGAGAAGATGATTGGAGAAGAAATCGGGGTCGGAATCCAGAGAAATGCCGCGGGGACAAAGCTGCTGTGCGTGGAGGATTCGACGAAGAGGAATTCTACTGTAGCTTCTGTGTTTTGAATCTGTCCCAGATCTGAACCGACGGCTGGGATCAATTTGGAGCTAAATCAACGGTGAAAGTTTGCCCAAAATCTGATCTGAAGGTACTGATGTTGATCTAGGGTCTGGATCTACCCTCCCGTAGGTCAGATCGATCAGATCATCACTGGATGGCCCAGATCGGCCCAGTCTTCATTGAATGG
The DNA here is from genome assembly GCF_018446385.1 of Zingiber officinale. Classification (NCBI taxonomy): domain Eukaryota; kingdom Viridiplantae; phylum Streptophyta; class Magnoliopsida; order Zingiberales; family Zingiberaceae; genus Zingiber; species Zingiber officinale. The sequence goes on from NC_056006.1 coordinate 47,536,461, forward strand.
CCCAGATTAATTCGGCTTGATCAATGGCTAGATGAACTCAGATCTCGATCAAAACTTCTGGATCTTCATCAATGGCTCAGATCTGCTCCCCATTAGGATGGATCGGCCAGATCTTCAACGGATGGTTCAGATCTCTCCTATTCTTGATAAACGGCCCATAATGCTTCAAAGCTTGATCTTGTCGTTTAAACTCCGATTCGAGCCCAATTTCGGTCCAAATAAATCCAAATCCAAGATCCTTTGATGCCTACAAAATAAGAATCAAATATTAGCATCAAATAACACAAAAATATAATAATTTGTAATTACATCCAAAATAGATACAATGCACAAAATATGATGTAACCATGACTTAAACCTATAAAATCAACATCAAACCATGCATATATGAATCAAATTAATGCAGTAAAATCATGGTTATCATAGACCACCCGACAGGACTGGGAAATTTGACAAAGAAAAAATAGGATTTCCAACCCTTGATGGAAGAAGGCATTTCTTCAAAAAATACCATTTTTGGGTTAGATTAGAAGAGGAAACCCCCTGGTTCCAATTTCTTTGGGTAAGAAAATATAAAATAGTTTTAAGGAGTAGGAGGTATACTGAAAAAGTGGAACACCATGTATAATCCACAGAGGTATCTGAAGGCATTTGGGGAAAATTGTTGAAGAGGAATACCAAAATACTGGCTAATATCTACCAAGAACGTCGGAATAGGAAAGTGTAAGCTCGCAACTAGTTGATCCTTAAAAAAGGCAACACAATCGTCGGGAGGAGATGAGCATCAGGTGGTGGAACCCTAATATGGTATTCTTTAGGGATCTCATACCGAGAGAGGATAGAAGTTTGGTCAGTGGAGGTGAAGGAAGAACAGATTTGAGCATACTAAGGGAGTAAAGATTCTTCAGCCATGTCGAGAAACTGAAATACTTAGAGAGTAAATGACTTACTGAATCCTAAGGGGGAAAAGGTCGTGGGAGAAGATCGGAGAAGATAAAGAAGCACGAGTTGTAGAGAAAGGCTGAAAAATAAAATCATCAAGGAATGACGGGAAGAAGACTAAGAGTGAAAAAGTTAAAAAAGGATTAGGGTTTTAGGGTAATATAAGGATCGCCGTTGAAATAAAATGATTTGGTAAAGAAGAGCCATTGATTTACTAAGAAGAATGTGTGATAAGACGTGAACGAGAAACATACCGGAGGATACTTGGAAAAAGGAAAATGTAGGATACGTGGTGTTCGCCCAGGAAGGGGCATTTATGATAGACAGAACAAATCGAATCATACACTGAACTCCCATATCTTCGGACATTCTCCTTCCATTGAAGGACCAATTACCAACGAGACCACTTTAAAAAATCATACAAATCTTAAGATATAGATAAGTAAACAAAATTTGTAAATAAGGAAGAGGACCTGATCGATTGTAATCCCGACTGACCGTGTGTGTAGAAGAGAACCCCAAAGCCCGGTCGAACTCATATTTGGTCGGACATACGCATAGGACCCCTCATTTGATTAATTTTCACACGACCAACCATAAGAAACACTCAACAAGTTAGTAATGTTACAATACTAACTCTTAAACTTCCATAAACAAATACAGTAAACTCCTAATAATTTCACTGCCTGAAGTTAGTGAATCATTCTACCCATTTTGAGTAGGGGATGGTTAAGCCGACTCATTATCACGTTCTGTGAGATGAAAATAAATTTTCTAAGGATCAAGAATATTTTGCCCAGTAGGGTTGCTGAGGCAAAAATCTATCATCCAACGGAATTTGACTTTTATTTGGAAACACCAGATTGTTCTTCCCACCCTAGGTATGGCGGGAAATAGAGTGTGATAGCCCGAACAAAAGGGAGAAGCTCATCCTGTCCTTTGGTGTTTGTGTGATTCACCCTCCCAACATGTGTCTGGGAAGCTATCTCTGATATGATCTAATCCAATTCAGCTTGCAGAAGATCCACCTTAGCCTTCTGTTGGTCTAAGTCTTGTTATTGTTGTGATATCAACAAATCATCTACATGAACTTTTCTAGTTAAAATGGTTATCTCCGAAGCATGTTGGACCTTTAGATCATCCCACTCCTTAGTCTTTTGCTTCAAATCTAAGTAAGCTTTGTCCCTCAAAGCCACTTCCGACCGAATTTGAGATTGAGCGACCAACAAACGTACCTCTAGTTCTCTTTGATGTGAATGTTGTAGACTCAAAGCTTGCATAGCCTCAGTTAAGAACTTTTCCTTCTCAGATAATAATTGATCCTAGGGGGGAAGATCTGAAGTCATAACTCCTAATAAAATTTTTAAAGAAGAGTAAAACAAGAAAGAGTAAAGCTTGATGTTGTAGAAGGAAGATCACACCCCTATTTAACTTGCTGGAGGTGTCACGGGATCATTGTAGCAGGAGTCACGGGATCACTATAAAGGGTGTCACGATATCACTATAGAGAATAGCAGAAGGACAAAAATAGACTTAAGTCTAGTCAATCGGCTATACCTCCTTCGACTAGACTTGAAGGAGAGGCTAGTGATATAGGTTATGATAGATCCGGCGAGTGAAGGAAGGAGGGGATCAGGTTAAGAGAGATAGGAAGGATATATTGCAGGCCAACTGCATGCCGAGCGAATATCCAGGCACTCATATATGCTCGGATGGGCAAAGCCCGCTCGAGCATAAAGGTATTTAGCCATATATAATATTCTCAGCCTAGTACCGATCGACCGTAGGCCTAGCGAGCGATCTCGCGGTCATATATGCTCGGTCAAGCAAAGCTTGCCCGAGTATAAAGGCATTTAGCCTTATATAATATTCTCATCAACTTACCGGCCAATAGCAGGCCGAGCGAGCACCCTTGTGCTCATATATGCTCGGCCAAGCAAAGCTCGCCCGAGCATAAAGGTATTTAGCCTTATATAATATTCTCATCATCTTATCGGCCAATAGCAGGCCGAGCGAGCGCCCTCGCACTCATATATGCTCGACCAGGCAAAGCCCGACCGAGTATAAAGGCATTTAGCCTTATATATTATCCTCAATATCTTACCGGGCGACCGTAGGCTGAGCGAGTGCCCTCGCGCCAATATATGCTTCGCTAGGCAAAGCTCACCCGAGCATAAAGGCATTTAGCCTTATATAATATTCTAATCATCTTAACCGACTAATAGTAGGCCGAGCAAGTGCCCTAGCGTGCATGTATGCCCAACCAAGCAAAGCCTGCCTGAGCATAAAGGCATTTATCCTTACATAATATCCTCAATATCTTAACGGCCGACAACAGGCTGAGTGAGCACCCCCGTACTCATATTGCTCGATCGGACAAAGCCCGCTCGAGCATAAAGACATTTAGGCTTATATATTTTGGTTGCTACTCAGAATATTATACTGGTTCCCCTGTACAAAAATTTTGTACAAGTCCTGAACCTTTCCTAACAACCTATTGTGTTATTTAGAAATTAAATTTGGAATCGCAAATAGAACTTAACATTATTGATTCCAAATTTAACTTATCTGTTCTTAGTGGGTTAGACTTGGATCGCAAATGATGCTTAACATTATTGATCCAAATCCACCCATTGTAACACCCACGAAATGCTAAGCTATACCTAGGAGTATTTTTCTTTAAAATAGAAGAATAAAAGAAAGAAAGAGAAAAATGGAAAAATAGAAACTAAAATAAAAGAGGTGAGGACAAGGATTGAACCTTGAACCTCCCACAAATGATAGAGTTAAATTGGTGCATAGAACCACTAGAGTAATGAATGATATGTGAATAGAAAAGAATGGAAATGTTAGTTAAAGGTGAGAAGATGGTTAAGTAAAGGAACAAGAGAAAACCAAGTAGCTTACTTTCTTTTCCTCTTGGTTAAGAGAAGAAGCAAGCAAAAGACAAGTTGCTTGCTTCCCTCCCTCTCTCTATTTTCGTGAGATTAAAGGAATGAGGAAATAGAGGGGTTGAGGGAATGAATGAGGATATGATTCATTTACATGGAAATAAATAGGATTGAGAGAAGAAAAGCAAGAGATTAATCCTTCCTTCTTCTTCTTCCTCCTTCCTTCTCCTTCTTCATTCCCCACCGAAACCAAAAGCTCTCCCTCTCCTCATTTCCAAAAGCTAAGCTAAGGTTCCTCTCCAAGAAAACTAATTTAAAAGAAGGAGCCTTCAAGGTCTACCCCTTCCAAGCAAGAGAAACAAAAGGGAGTGCAAGAAGAAGAAGCTCTCTTCTTCCTCTTCACCTAGAGTATCTTTCCTTAAGAAAAACCACAAGCGAAAGGAAGTAAGTATCCCCTCACCTGTGGTACAAGTTGCTTTTGTTTTCACATAAGAGTAGAATGCTTAAAACCTAGGGTCACAAGTTGGAACTTTTGGCCAAGTATAGAAAAAGAAAGATTTGGGTAGATCAAGATCTAAATAAAGCATGTTCATTATGTTCTTATGAAAAGTGCCCTAGTATAAGAAGATAGTTAATGGTCTCATGTTGTATGTTGACTTGAAACCTAGATTTATAAACATGAACTTTCGGCCAAGTATAGATGAAGGACCTAGGAAAGTTTAAGACCTAAACTAACCATGTTCACTACATCCTTATGATATGTATGCTATGTTAAGGGATTGGGTTGGTTTTCTTATGCTTGAATGCTGCTTAAAGCTTAGCTTACTCTTCATGTATCTTTCGGCCAAGAACCAAATTAGGGTTTAGAGAAGCTAAAAAGTTAACCTAGCATGCTCATGTACCTCTTGATGATATGATATGAATTTAGCTAGGTGTTTATGTTTACATGTTGTTTTAAAGCTTAACTTCCCTTCATGTATGTTTCGGCCAAGAACCAAATTAGGGTTTAGAGAAGCTAAAAAGTTAACCTAGCATGCTCATGTACCTCTTGATGATATGATATGAATTTAGCTAGGTGTTTATGTTTACATGTTGTTTTAAAGCTTAACTTCCCTTCATGTATGTTTCGGCCAAGAACCAAATTAGGGTTTAGAGAAGCTAAAAAGTTAACCTAGCATGCTCATGTACCTCTTGATGATATGATATGAATTTAGCTAGGTGTTTATGTTTACATGTTGTTTTAAAGCTTAACTTCCCTTCATGAGTGGTTCGGCCAAGAACCAAATTAGGGTTTAGAGAAGCTAAAAAAGTTAACCTAGCATGCTCATGTACCTCTTGATGATATGATATGAATTTAGCTAGGTGTTTATGTTTACATGTTGTTTTAAAGCTTAACTTCCCTTCATGTATGTTTCGGCCAAGAACCAAATTAGGGTTTAGAGAAGCTAAAAAGTTAACCTAGCATGCTCATGTACCTCTTGATGATATGATATGAATTTAGCTAGGTGTTTATGTTTACATGTTGTTTTAAAGCTTAACTTCCCTTCATGTATGTTTTGGCCAAGAACCAAATTAGGGTTTAGAGAAGCTAAAAAGTTAACCTAGCATGCTCATGTACCTCTTGATGATATGATATGAATTTAGCTAGGTGTTTATGTTTACATGTTGTTTTAAAGCTTAACTTACCTTCATGAGTGGTTCGGCCAAGAACCAAATTAGGGTTTAGAGAAGCTAAAAAGTTAACCTAGCATGCTCATGTACCTCTTGATAATATGATATGAATTTAGCTAGGTGTTTATACTTACATGTTGCCTATAGCTTGGTTTCCTCTTTATGAGTGGTTCGGCCATTATGAGTTTAGAAGCTTAGATATGCCTCACATGATATGTTATGAATTAGGAGATGTTATTTAATGATGTCATGCATGATTGTGTCTTTTATGATGTGCTATGTGCCCAAAGATGTATGCTTTATGATATGACAAATAACATGCTCATTATGTATGCTTATGATCCATGCATGTGCTGTGTGCCCAAATATGCATACTTTATGATAAGGTAAATGACATGCTCATTATGTATGCTTATGATCCATGCATGTGCTGTGTGCCCAAATATGTATGCTTTATGATATGGTAAATGACATGCTCATTATGTATGCTTATAATCCATGCATGTGCTGTGTGCCCAAATATGCATGCTTTATGATATGGCAAATGACATGCTCATTATGTATGCTTATGATCCATGCATGTGCTGTGTGCCCGAATATGCATGCTTTACTCCTCATGATATGATATTTTACTTTGTATGGCTTGTACCAAAGGTGGGCTCCATAAGCGCCCCTAGGCCGACGGACTATGAACGGGTCTAGTAAAGGGATGGGCTCCTTAGTACGCCCCTAGGTCGACGGACTATGAACAGACCTAGATCCCTAGTAGGTTCGGGGCTAGCTACCCTGTCCTAGGGATTGCGCGCATTTATGTATGTATGTGGTACAAGACGGGCCCTCATGATAATATTATGTTCAAGTACTATATGATATATTTTAAAAGACATCTTGCATTATGAAACATGATGATTTGTGATATGACATGCTATGCTCTTATGATTTATATGACATGATAATTTTGATATGACATAGCATGATGTTTTTTATGATTTATGATATGACATGCTATGCTCTTATGATTTATATGACATGATAATTATGATATGACATAGCATGATGTTCTTTATGATTTATGATATGACATGCTATACTCTTATGATTTATATGACATGATGATTATGATATGACATAGCATGATGTTCTTTATGATTTATGATATGACATGCTATATACTCTTATGATTTTCATGACATGATGATTTATGATGTGATATAGCATGATGTCCTTTATGAGATAATATGTTATGATGCTATGCATTCACCATGTGACTTTAGATGATTATATTTCCATGATTATATGCTATGTGTTTATGCTTGAAATATGGATTTTGTGAGTAGGAAAGGATCTTACTAAGCCCGTGTGCTTACAGCTTACTTTCCTTGTACTACAGATAAAGGCAAATAATGGATGACCTAGGGGAGCAGTAGGAGAGGCAAGGAGATGTGTGTGGTGGTGGTTCGGCTAAAAGAAATGGAAGACCTGCTTATGTTATTTCGTTATGATGAAATGGACTATGTGTGTTATGTTATTGTCCGTATGACTTCAGGATATTTTTAAGTGTTTTATTTTCAAAAGAAATTTTAATATGCATATATGTTTCCGCAATAGTAATGGTTAAGTACGTAACCCCGCACCCTACTAGCAGGAGGGGCGGGCGTTACACCCATGTTACAAATTCAATTAAATATTAATTTCAGAGATCGACTTCCAGGTTAAACATGGCGAGGTACTAGACCTTCTTGGGTATGGGAGCATCCACTACTTCCTAGACAAAGCCTTTCAACAAAATTTAATATTTAATTTCCTTATAGTAACCCTAAAGTTTAATAAAAAAGAACAATCAAATCACAAGTTCGAAAAGCAAAAGAAACACAAAATCGAAAACATAAATTCGATTACCTAGATTCATTAGCCTCTTATGTTTGATATTTCAAGATCTAAATAAAAGGATGAACTAGTTATGATGCGAAAACTAATAATTAGTTATACCTTTTATAGCTTATAGACCTCACGATCTTCTGCCGAATTCCTCTTCTTATCTCGAACGTCGTGTGGATGACGATCTACCGGGAGAGAATCCACCCAAGCCTCTTTCTTCTCCAAGAAAGTTTCGGCCAACAACAAACTCCTTGAGTTGAAGACCTTCAGCCACCAACTAAGCTCCAAGGGATACAAAGAAATAAAGCTTCCTTTCTCTACTTCTTCTCCAAGCAAAAGCCGACTACCAAGGGTCTCCTAGAGAGTTGATGTCGCCGGCCAAGGAAGAAGAAAAGGGGAAGAGGAAGAAGAGAGGGAGGGTCGACCACCACATGGAAGAGAAGAGAGGAATACTAGATGTATATTGTTGTGAGGTGAGGCACCTTTATCCTCTCTTTTATATTCCATGGTCTTGGCAAATAAGGAAAGTTTTAATAAAAACTTCCTTATTTTCCTTGCCATTGAAAAGGAAAATTTAACTAATTAAAAATCCTTTTCTCTATTAATGTGGTCGGCCATATCTAATCCTCCAAGGAAGGAAAGTTTTAAACATAAAATTAAAACTTTCTAATTTGTTTCTGAAAATTTTTAAATAAAAATTTCTCTTTTAAAAATTCCCTTCATGGTTGGTCATAAAAGGAAATTTTTATAAATTAAAATCTCTCTATTAAAACATGTGGATGATTTACAAAAAGGAAAGTTTTCTCTAAAATTAAAATATTCCTTTCAATTTACAAATAAGGAAAGATATCAAATCTTTTCTTAATCTTTTGTAGAAACTATAAAAGGAAAGATTTAAATTTTAAAACTCTCTTTTAAAATCATGAGGATGGTTAAAAAGGAAAGTTTTATCAAAAATTAAAATCTTCCTTTTAACTACAAATAAGGAAAAGATATCAAACCTTTCTCTTAATCTTTTGTAGAAACTATAAAAGGAAAGATTTAAATTTTAAAACTATCTTTTAAAATCATGAGGATGGTTAAATAGGAAAGTTTTATCAAAAATTAAAATCTTCCTTTTAACTACAAATAAAGAAAGATATCAAACCTTTCTCTTAATCTTTTGTAGAAAACTATAAAAAGAAAAATTTAAATTTTAAACTCTCTTTTAAAACCATGGCTTCCACATAAGGAAACAAAATCCTTTTAATCTATTTATGATCGGCCACCTAAGCTTGGGTTCAAGCTAGGGCCGACCACCAACTCACCTTGGTTTGGCCGACCCTATCTTGGGCTCCAAGCTAGGCTTGGCCGACCACCTTAAGGTGGGTAAGAAGGTGGGTATAAGACTTTATAAATAAGAGGTTACGACAAGGACCGAGAGGAGAAATTGGTTTTGGTTTCCCGATGAACTTGAGCTTCCCGTGTTCGCCCCAAACACCGAACTCAAGTTCATCAATAATATCTGATTTCATTAAAGAGTTATTATTGAACTACCGCACCAATCCCATATTACTATATGGGCTCTTTCTTATCATGAGTGTGTTAATCTCCCTGTGTTTAAGATATAGAATGCCCACTAATTAAATGAGTTACTGACAACTCACTTAATTAATATCTAGCTCCAAGAGTAGTACCACTCAACCTCATCGTCATGTCGGACTAAGTCCACTTGCAGGGTTTACATGACAATCCTTATGAGCTCCTCTTGGGGACATCATCAACCTAGATTACTAGGACACAGTTTCATTCTATAATCAACAACACACCATATAAATAATATCATTTCCCAACTTATCGGGCATATTGATTTATCGAACTAAATCACACCCTTTGATATATTAAAGAAATGAATATTGAGTATATGTGTTTGTTATTATATCATGATTAAGAGCGCACACTTCCATAATAACAAAGGTCTTGTTTTTTTATTCAACCAGTATAAAAAGAACTTACCTTAAATGGTCATGCTCAATACACTCAGAGTGTACTAGTGTAATTTTATAGTTACGATAAACTAATACCAAATTACACTATGACTATTTCAATGGTTTGTTCCTTTCCATCTTAGTCATGAGCTTCTGTTTATAATTTATAAGGAATTGATAACATGATCTTTTGTATATGACACCACACACCATGTTATCTACAATATAAATTAATTGAACAACTACACTTAGCATATAAATATAGATATTTGACCAATGTGATTATTTGTTTCAAAAATAAATGTTTACAAAAAGCTAGGCTTTTAGTATACACTCTAACAATATAATATTCTCATCCTAGTCCTGACCAACTGCAAACTGAGTAAGCGCTCTCACGCTCATATATGCTCAGCTGGGCAAAGCTCACCCGAGTATAAAGGCATTTAGCCTTATATAATATTCTCATCATCTTACCGGCCAATAGCAGGCCGAGCAAGCACCCTTGCGCTCATATATGCTTGACCGGGCAAAGCTCGCCTGAGCATAAAGGCATTTAGCCTTATATAATATCCTCAATATCTTATTGGCCGACAGTAGGCCGAGTGAGCGCCCCCACGCTCATATATGCTCGACCGGGCAAAGCCCGCCCAAGCATAACGACATTTAGCCTTATATAATATTCGCATCATCTTATCGGCCAATCGCAGGCTGAGCGAGCACCCATGTGCATATACTCGGTTGGGTAAAGCCCGCCCGGGCATAAAGATATTTAGCCCTATATAATATTCTTATCATCTTACCGACCGACTGCAGGCCGAGCGAACGCCCTCGTGCTCATATATGCTCAGCCGGGCAAAACCAGCCCGAGTATAAGGAAAGGATCAATGGAAGGTATTCTTAACAGTATATAAGGCCGGCTTGAACGATCGGCTGAGACATATTTCATAGAAGGTAATCTGAACAGTATATATGACCGACTTGAATGACCAATCAAAGCATATTCAACAGAAAGTAATCTGAACAGTATATACGACCGGCTTGAATGACCAGTCGAAGCATATTCAACAGAAAATAATCTGAACAGTTTATATGATCGGCTTGAATGATCAGTCGAAGCATATTCAATAGAAAGTAATCTGAACAGTATATACATCTGGCTTGAATGACCAGTCGAAGCATATTCAAAAGAAAGTAATTTGAACAGTATATACGGCTAGCTTGAACGATTGGTCGAGCATATTCAGTAGGAGGTGATCTGAATAATATATACGATTGGCTTGAACAATCAGTCGAAGCATATTCAACAGGAGGTGATCTGAATAGTATATACGACCGGCTTAAATGACATGCCGAAATATATTTAGCGAAAGGTATTCCTAATAGCATATGCGAACGACCTGAACGACCGGTCAAAACATACTTAATAGAATATTTGACGGGAAATATCTTCTAAAAGCTTCTTCAATTATGATGATGTGCCCTCATTATTAATACAAATCATAAACAGCAAAATGGGTACATCTGGGGCATAGAAAAGATTCCTTAAAGGATTATTGCATGAAGTATAGAAGATGACTTCATCTCCTAAACAAACTCTAACGAACCGAGGACCACCTCATGACTACGGAGGTCACGTGAGGTGGTATAAAAAGGGGGATCTTCTTCGTTGGTAAGGTACGCAATTTCTAGCATCTGAACTTTGTTTTCGCTTTAATTACTATTCTTCTTATTCTTCTTCTTCTTCTTCTTCTTCTTCTTCCATCTTTGAGAGGAACTAACTTGAGCGTCGGAGGGCCTAGCCAGGGATCCCCACTTGGTCTTAGGTCGCTAACGCTTTGTTGGCTCATCTCATTGTGCGTGGGAGCATGGAGGAGTTTCCTCAGATCATCGGAGTTCGTCTTCATTGGAGGTCATCATCATTCATCTGAACCAGTGCTCATCCTTGCAGATCTCAGACAGGATCAAACATATTAGAATTTCCCTAGTCATCGAATTGGTACATTCAGACATCATTAATTCTGTAAGACTAGCATGGGTATACTCTTTAGTTATGCCAAGCATCTGTTTCTCGCTAGCTGGTGACATTAATATGTTGAGAATTAAATATAGATGCTAGTTATGGTAATTAGTTTATTGGAGTGACTTGCTATAAGACTTCTTATGATTCTCTACATATATAGATATGTCTGTGAAGTTCTTAATGTATCTCGAGTGCAAGTTTCCTTTGACTTGAAGTATACAAGTCATCTTGATCATGGAGACTTATACTTTGACATCTTAAGTAAATATCTCTTAGAGGTGTGGATCCGAGATGGTTGGATATAAATTGAAGTACCCGAAGGTGTTTAGATAGCCCACAGAGGATTCACCGCTCCTTGTGAGGAGATGTATACCCTATGGTCACTCGTTAGGATTATTTTTCAAAATATTTGTCCAAAGTATCACATATTAAGAGTTTGAGACTTTTGTACACATATACGAGTAATTTGAATTCGCAGAATATGGAAATATTACTTAGGCTAGGTATGACATAGTCAGCCTAATGTGGGTAGACACAGACCATGTCCTGAACCAAGTGGGTATAAGATGAGTGAAAGAAATGAGGCATGACTCACTGTAGCTGCTAAAGGGTTCAAAATTAGTTCTGATATCAACTATGATTTTCTGGTTAATTGGAGATCATAATGTACTACTAGGTGTCACTTATGATTGTTACATAATTAAGTAGTTAATTATTGATAGCCAAGATAAACTGAAAAACTATTGGGTCACACACACTATGAGTTTCTAAAAGACGTAAAATAAGTTAAAGAATAGGATTCTCAGATCAAGAGTTCAATGTGTGGTTGGACTATACATAAGACAAATATAGAAATATTTATCAAAATAGAAGTGCGGATGTGCCACATCTCTTTTGAAAGAGTTGGACCCAATTTGGTTTAGCCATGGACCAACTTGATTTAGTTGTGAACCAAACAAAGGGGTTAAAGAGGCTAATTTTTATTAAGGTATAATGGGTTAGATTTGGACTTTCTAATCCAACTCATTAAAGAGGGTTATATATTGATATGGTTAAAGAGAATTAATACATAATTCATTATTAGCTTGATTAGGTTTTGGAAATCTAAACTTAATACCTCTCTCTCCCTCTCCCTCTCTCTTACCACCGACCACAACAAGAGAGTCTCCTCTTGTTGCCGTGAGCTATCCAAAGGAAGAAGATCTTCCTTTTGCTTCTTCTTCCTCTTCTTAATCTTTCTCCTTCACTCGTGCATAGTACCTTCCAAAGGTAAAGATTGTTCTCTTAGAGTTGTCTTGAAGAGCTAGGCATGAATATGAATATAGGTGAGGTTTGATAACATCACAAAAGGTTGATGCCCTTCTCGTTATAGGTCATCCGTAAGGTATACCTAGAATACTTGTAATTCAATTTTATTTTATTTTATGATCTTGTCTGCGTGATTGTATCTTGTATGCATATGGTGTGTATGATATAATAAATTAGTTTATTTATCGTTAAGTCTTCCATTGTTCATGTTTACAAAATATGTTTTTAGCACATACCATATCGAGCATATCCCAACAATTAGCCACCATGGTCGTGGCCATGACTGTGGTGAGTTCCAGCTCCTTCACAGAGTCTGCCTTGGAGTCTTTCATGGCCATGGTGAGTTCCAACCTCTTCACAAAGTCTGACAAGAGTCTACCATGACCATGGCCCCGCTAGTGGAAGACTCCGATAGCAGCCACACAGGCCACCACGGGCTCATCCACGCTCGTGTTAAGCACCATATTTCAGGGTATAAAAGTTAATTTTTGATTTGTGATAGGGGTTCTCAATTTGAATCACCTAAGGGCTCCTAAAAGACCTCGAAGAGTGGATTCAAGGAGATTTTATTTTCTTGTTCAATGAAATGTATGTTTATGGTCTGGGCCTACTATGTATACATGATCTCAATGCTAAAAGCATGAAATTCATATCCTATGAGAATTTAGGGATGAACTAAAAGGAGAACCCAATCCTCCAACCCATAGAAATCAAAGATGTGGAGAGTCAACTACAAAAGTAGATCAGTATGCCACAAGGAGAAATAGGCTAACATAGAACTTAATGAATCTGTACCAATTCATTAGCTGTAATTGTGCATCATTTATGACACGTGTTGCAGTTTCTTGTGGTATTTCATCTTGTACCGTTGGTACTAAAATAGACGTGTCCTATCTTATTTCCTCAAGAACAATTTTACTCATGCGCTTGTGGTTCATTATATTGTCCTCTTCTAAAAATCGAGCATTGATGCTAATAATGACTTTCTGATCTTTAGGACTATAAAATAAACCACCTTTCATTCCTTTAGGATAACCCACAAATAAGCGAACTTCTGTACGTGATTCCAACTTATCAGCGTCTCCCTTCAGAACATGTGCTGGACTACCCCAAATCCGAATATGTTTCAGACTAGGCTTACGCTCATTCCACAATTCTGTGGGAGTAGAGGTTACTGACTTAGAAGGTATCAAGTTCAGAATGTACAATGTCATTTCCAGAGCATATCCCCAAAAATGAATTTGGTAATTCTGAATAACTCATCATTGATATAACCATTTCCATAAGAATTCTATTCTTTCATTCTGCCATACCATTCTGTTGGGGTGTACCAGGTGCAGACAGTTGGGATTGAATCCGAGCCTCTGATAAGTAACTCCTAAACTCTCCTAAGAGGTACTCACCACCACGATCAGATCGTAGTGTCTTGATACCTTTAGCATAACGTTTCTCCACATTAGCCTTGTATTCTTTGAACTTATCAAAGCACTCAGACTTACGGTGCATCCAGTAAATGTACCCGTATCTCGAATAGTCATCTATAAAAGAGATAAAATATTTGAAACCATCTCTTGCTTGGATAGTCATAGGTTCACACAAATCAGAATGAACCAATTCCAACACATCTTTGGCTCTATACCCCTTGGCCTTAAAAGATCTCTTGGTCATTTTTCCTTACAAGGAAGATTCACAGGTTGGAAAATTTTCCACCACTAATGAACCCAAAGGTCCATCGACTATTAGCCTTTGAATCCTGCTCAAGTTAATATAACTAAGCCTTAGATGCTAAAGATATGTTTGGTTTATTTCCAAAGGTTGTTTTCTCTTATTAGAATTAGAAGATGTGTTACTAATTTCCATTTGCTATATCATGGGATTTATTGGATTTAGAGTATACAAATTACCAACCAACATACCAAAACAGATAACCATCCTATTTTTATTGACAACTAATTTGCCATCAAAAGAAATAGAATATCCATCCTTAAATAATTTAGAAACTGAAATCAAGTTCTTTCTAAAACATGGTACGTAAATACAATTTCTCAAAATCAATATTTTATTCCTATTAAAAGATAAATAAACATCTTTCACTGCAACAACTGCCACTCTCATAGCATTGCCCATGTAGATGGCGATTTTCCCTTCATGTTGTTGTCGGATTTCCTGGAACCCCTGTAATGAATTGTAGGCATGATCAGTGGCTCCCGTATCTAAACACCAGGTACCGATAGATAACACTTCTCAACATGTTTCTACAACTAATGAATAAGATACACCTTTATTGTTCTCGTTTCTACGAGGACAGCCCGTTAAATGAGTCATCATCTTGAGGATATGATCCCTTACGGGTGTCCCCTCAGTAATGGTGGTCATCATTAAGTTTCTCATGGACTCCTGTCTGGCAGCCTGATTCTAGTGTCTGAAGAGTTCCTTGAGATTGAGCATCATGTCATAGGCAATGCATAGGGCCTGATACTGATGTTGCAGCACATTTGATATAGAAGTCAAAATGTAACACAGCGCCATATCATCTTCCTTAACCCATTTCCTATGCATGTCAATCTCCTCTTCACTAGAATCACTATTAGGCACGCTAGGACAGACCTCAAGAAGTACGAACTTGTAACCTTCAGCAGTTAAGACAGCGCCCAAGTTTCATTTCCAATCAATGTAATTGGGACCAGTGAGTTTATTTTCTTTCAATATAACAGCAAGAGGATTGAAAGTCATTTGCAATCCTAAGAATCACAAAATATTTGGTCGAAACTTTAGAATTTAAAATAATATTAATTCTTCAAACAATATCATTTAAATTCACCAACACCTCAAAACACCGTGAATTTTGTATGCCACGATAGTGTGGACGTATACAAATTCAAACATTTGTATGATTTTACCCATTAATTTTATTATCTTGTCAATCTAACTTTTTAAAATTAATAGTTGGTTTGTCTTCGGTCACACAAATAATAGCAGTGACTCCAATAGGGAGGATACTATTAAATGCACCTAAGTGTATACCATTACTTGATACTTAGTCCATTAATTAGAATTGTGCCCCTTCAGATGGAGAAGATCACACAAACCTAAATAATTTTCTATTATCATCCATAGAGGAAGTTTGATCTAGTGAACCGCAAACAAGCTCATCCGATGTGGAGGAAGGCACTTAAAGCCAACGCGCAAGCTTGAATGCATCACTTACAAACTTGTAATGGAGACCGTGGAATTTAAATAATTCCTCTCCCACTTAATTATTTAAAACGAGGAATTTTAACATGCACACACACACAACACATATAAATAGCATAAAAGGTAATAAATATGAAAACTAATTTTTCAACTATTATGGCTTCATCCATAGTTGTCCTCTGTGTTCCACCAAACCTAGTCGCCGCTAACGGGTCATGTCGTTATGTCTATCTTGCTTCCTTTTCCGCTGCGCCTCTAGTCCTCAAATAGAACCACGCCTCTCAAGGATACGATCCACGATAAAATTTTTTTTTTACATTTATCGATCTTATATTCCACAAGGGAATGTACATGAAATCTAGATCGAACAGAATGTAAAATCCTAAAATTAATACAGCTCCTGCTATATTTAATAATTACAATCATGCACACACATAAAATGCCCTTGACATGCCCAAGGGTCTAATCACACACAAACACAATAGGGTCATAATAGTTGGAACTAAGATGCTTGCAACCACAGATTTAATCTATTTACACATCCTACTTTTATCCTGCCTAAATTTATGTATTAAAAGTACATAATTTAACTGAAAACCAAACACACAGAGGTAGAAAACTAGCACTGATACCAATTATTGGTGCTACTCGAAATTCTGTTATGTTTCCCTTGTACAAAAATTTGTACAAGTACAGAACATTTCCTAGCAACCCATGTGTTCTTTAAAAGTTAAACTTGGATTGCAAACGAAACTTAACGTTATTAATCCAAGTTCAACTCATGTGTTCTTCAGAAGTTAAACCATATTATAGAAGTTAATTAAATATCTATTTCAAGGATTGGTTTCCAGGTCGTTGGCGAGGCACTCGGCCTTCTTGGTTATGAGATCATCCACCACTTCATAGACAAAGCCTTTCAAAGAAATTGAATATTTAAACTCCTTACAGTATCCTAGGTTTAACTACAGAGAACTCAATTGAAGCACAAAATCGATAGCCTCTTGTGTTGGTATTTCAGGATCCATACAAAGAAAAACTAAACTAGTTTTGCTGTGGAATAAAGAACTAGTTGTACCTTTTTTCGTAGACAAAGACTTCTTGATCTTCTGCTGTATTCCTCTCCTCCTCTTGGACATCATGTGGGCGACAATCTACCAAGACAAAGCCCCCAAACCTTTTCTTCTTCTCCTTCAAGTACTGCCGACCACAAAGATTGAAGCAAGGTGTCGCCGGCCTCAAGAGAAAGAAAACAATAGAAGAGGGCCGACCACACAAGAGAATAAAAGAGAGAGAGCTTAGGTTATGTTTTTGGGCACCACCCTCCTTCTCTTTTATATTCTTTGCTAGCGGCTAAAAAGGAAAGTTTTAACAAAATTTTCCTTTTATTTTCTATTATGGATGGTTAAAAAAGGAAATATTTTAACAAAATTAAAATCTCTCTTTTAAACCATTGTAAATAGCTATAAAAGGAAAGGTTATAACAAAATTTTGTTTTAACAAAATATTCCTTTTATTCATATAATGATTGGTTACAAAAAAGGAAAGATTTTAACAAAATTAAAATATCTCTTTTAATCATTTGTAGAAAGCTATAAAAGAAAATATTTTAAGAAAATTTTGTTTTAAATAAAAACTTCCTTTTCTCTTCTATTATGGTCGACCCCATGCTTGGGCACCAAGCATGGCTTGGCCGACCCATATCTTGGGCACCAAGCAAGGCTTGGCCGACCCCTTGCTTGGGCACCATGCAAGGATGTGGGCGGCCCCTCACTTGGGTTGGAAGGAAAATCAAAACAGGTGAATGTGAGGCCTTATAGAGGCTACAGCAGGGACCGAGAGGAGGAATTGGTTTTGGCCTCCTGATGAGCTTGAACTTCCTGTGTTCGACCCGATCATCCAACTCAAGTTTATCAATAATAACTCATACCACTAAAGAGTTATTATTGAACTACCGCACCAATCCCATATTACATTATGGGCTCCTTCTTATCATGAGTGCATTAATCTTCCTGTGTTTAAGATATCGAATGCCCATTAATTAAATGAGTTACTGACAACTCACTTAATTAATATCTAGCTCTAAGAGTAGTACCACTCAACTTCATTGTCATGTCGGACTAAGTCGACCTGCATGGTTTACATGACAATACTTATGAGCTCCTCAAGGGGGCATCATCAACCTAGATAATTAGGACACAGTTTTCTTCTATAATTAACAACACACCATATAAATAATATTATTTCCCAACTTATCGGGCCTATTGATTTAATGAATAAATCTCACCCATTGATAAATTAAAGAAATAAATACTAACTATATGTGCTTGTTATTATATCGGGATTAAGAGTACGCACATCCATAATAATAGAGGTTCTATTTTTTTATGCAGTCAGTATAAAAGGAACAACCTCAAATGGTCCTGTTTAATATACACATTGTGTACTAGTGTAATTTTATAGTCAAGATAAACTAATACAAAATTACACTATAACCATTCCAATGGTTTGCCCCAATCCATCTTGGTTGTGAGCTACTATTTATAATTTATAAGGAACTGATAACATGATCTTCTGTGTGACACCACACACCATGTTATCTACAATATAAATTAAATGGACAACTACATTTAACATAAATGCAGATATTTGACCAATGTGATTCTTATTTCAAAATAAATGTTCATACAAAAAGTTAGGCTTTTAGTATACATCCTAACAATCTCCCACTTATACAAAAATACTATGATGCCATATATGCTGCCATACATCTGATTCCCATCTCCTCAATATGCCCATCAAAAGCTCTCGCCGGAAGGGCCTTAGTGAAAGGATCTGCCAGGTTATCTTCTGATGTAATCTTGGCGAAAACAACTTCTTCTTGTTTTATGATGTCTCATATTAGGTGGTACTTGCGCTCAATATGTTTACTTGCCTTATGAGCTCGTGGTTCTTTTGAGTTTGCAACTGTACCACTGTTGTCATAATAAATTGTAATAATTTTGGGCAAACCAGGAATCACATCTAAGTCTATCAAGAAGTTTCTGAGCCATACAGCATCTTTGGCTGCCTCAGAGGCTGTCACATACTCAGCTTCCAAGGCGGAGTCTGAAACGCATTTTTGCTTAACACTCCTCTGTGTTATGGCTCCACCTCCCATAGTAAACAAATACCCCGAGGTAGACTTACTATTGTCCCTATCTAATTGGAAGTCAGAATCTGTGTAACCCACAGTGAGCAAGTCATCTACTTGGTAAACCAGCATATAATCTCTAGTCCTTCTCAGGTACTTCAATATATGCTTTACGGCAGTCCAATGTCCTTGTCCTGGGTTACTTTGTGTTGGTGCAGCGGAGACCGGCAAGAGGGGGGTGAATTGCTGTAAACAAAAACAAACTATACCCTCCTCGGAATTCAACTCAGAATAAATGTAGTAGTAAAAATAATAAAGACAGAAAGTAAAAGCAGAAATAGAAGTTTTAACCTGGTTACAACCAACAGGGTTGTTAATCCAGGGCAGTGAAAAATGCACTAAGAAAATTCTCCTTCTCTGAAGGTGGAGAAGTCTTTTACACTCTAATTGCTCAGAACTACTGCTAGGAATTGCTTACAGATTGATTGCTTGAGTTGTTATTGAATTCCTAGCTCCAGGGGCCTTTTTATAGCTCCTGGAAAGTCTATCCCGAGGGTCCAAGGCGCCTCCAACAAGGTTCAAGGCGCCTCCAGCTCGCTCAGCGGATAAAACTTTATCCGCAACGCAAACGGTCAAAAGTGACCTGTTGAAGGCGCCTTCAACAGGGTTGAAGGCGCCTTCATGATGGAGGCGCCTCCAAGCCTGCTGGAGGCGCCTCAAAGCTGGCAACACAGATTCCAGCTTGGTTTTTCCATCTTCCGACGCTTTGTTCTTTTGGGTGATTGTGGCCAACTGGAATAGGGCTCACCCGAACCCAATTCCTGGCCTTCTCCTCGAGCAGCCTTCCGTCTTGGCTTAACGTCCCTCGAACGTCGCGCACGCTCTTCACGCCCACCAGAGTACTCTTCCGCAGCTCTCTCGTCCTTCGGACGCACCGAGCCTGTCGGCTCCCTTCCCGTGCCGTCCTTCTCGCTAGCTGCGTCTTCCGCTCGACTTCCTGTGTTCCTAAGCTCCTGCACACTCGACACAAGGATCAAAAATAGCAAGACCTAACCAACTTGGTTGCTCACATCAAAACTACCACGAGGTCCAACAATCTTCTCCTTTTTGATGTGCATCAACCCAAGTTCAAGTTAGGGTTAAAATAGATATAAAAAGTAATTTTAAAGAAAAATTACTAAACTAACAAGTTAAACATAATTTTTTCAATTCGTAAAATTGTAACACTTTTTATAAAAACAAAGGAAATCTTAAATTTGTCTAACTCCCCCTAAACATTTATAAAAATAATAAAAGAAAGTTTAAATTTATCTAACTCCCTTTCTCTCCCCCTTTGATCACAGCAAAAATGAGGTCTTAAGTAAGAAAATTTTTTTTAAGTAAGAATGAAGTTTTGAATAAATTTTGAAGTTAAATTGAATTTTCCAAAAAATTTCTAAGTTAAAAAAAACCTAAGTAAATTTTTAAATGTTCCAAAAAATTTCTAAGTTAAAAAAAAACCTAAGTAAATTAAGTTAGAATATTTCAAAACAATTTCTAAGGAAATTTTAACAAATATTTGATAACCTTTCAAAGGATTATTTGATTCTTGTTTAATGCTTTTTCAGAAAGTTAATTAAACATTTACTTTCAATATTTTAGCTTCCAGGTCGTGGCGAGGCACTAGGCCTTCTTGGTTATTGGAGCAACAACTACTTCCTTAGACAAAGCTTTCATAAAGAATTTCAATGTTTAATTTTTCTCTCTTTAAGCTTTTTAATAAAAAAAATTAATTCAGCACAGATCTTGGAACCCAATAAAGGTTCCTTCCAATAGGATTAGTCAAAAACTTAGGGGGTATATAATCTTTAGGAATTTTCCTAAGTTGACCCTGATGCTTTCTTATATACCAATTTAATTTTCCATAAATTCTTAATTTTAAATTTGGAAATTGATTTAAGCATGCAGCAGATTTCAGTTTTTCAATTTCTTATTTTAATTTATCATTTTTTGATTTTACACTATCATACATTTCAAGTGGACATGCTTTTGCTAATTTCATTTTTAATTCCTTATTTTCTTTTTCTAATTCGAATAAGTCTTTAGAAAGCGATTTAATAAATCGAAATGACTGAGACGGAGTTAGATTGCGTACCTTACTTACCTGATCTGGTGACGCTCCCCCTTCACTACTGCTTTCTTCTTCTGATGTTCCTCCCCCTTCATCGATGCTCATCTCTGAGCTTGAGTCTTCTTCCAGTTGATGGTTCGCCAATAGCGCTAACCCTGAGAATTCTTCAATGTCCGACTCAGAGGTTGACGAATCTGACCAAGTAGCCTTCAGATTCTTGTGCTTGGAGGGTTCTGGTTTCTTGTATTTTGGCTTTTCCTTTTCTTTCTCCTTTCTCTTCAATTTTGGGCAGTCCTCCTTGATGTGCCCTTCTTCGCTATAGTTGTAGCAACAAACTGTCCTCTTCTTTCGATGATGCCTCTGCGATTTAAATTTATTAGAACTGAAAAACTTATTGAAGCGTCTTACCAGTAGTGCCGCTTTGGATTCTTCGGCTGAGGCTTCGGAGTTAGAACTGTTCATCTTTGCCTTTAAGGCAATGTTTTGACTTGTCTTCTCTGCTATGTTGGGTTCTGAAACTCGAGACTCGTGAAGTTCAAAAGTAGAAAATAATTGTTCTAAAGTACTTACCTCGAAGTCCTTAGAGATGTAATACACATCTACTAAGGAAGCCCACTCTGGAGTTCTCAGGAAGGCATTGAGCGCGTATCGGATAGAATCCCGGTTGGTTACCTCTTCTCCAAGGTTCGTTAGTTGCGTTATCAGCTCCTTGATTCTCGCTTGGAGTTACGCTACCTTCTCGCCTTGGTTCATCCGGAGGTTCGTTAATTGGTTTCGGAGGATGTCGCGCTTCGCTAGCTTCGCTTCGGAAGTACCTTCGTGATTCGTGAAGCTCCAGGAATTTTTCCCAGAGATCTTTCGCGGAGTCGTAGCTTCCGATCTGATTTACCTCCTGAGGTGGCAGTACACTGAGTAGATGGAACTCAGCCTTTCCGTTGGCGACGAAATCGGCTTGCTCCTTCTTGCTCCATGTGTTTTTTTCTTTATCTTTCGGCACTGCAAAATCATATTTCATTGTAATAAGAATATCAAAATCTATTTTAAAAAATACCTCCATTTTGCGCTTCCATGTGGTGAAGTCTCCGTCGAACTTCGGGGGATGAATGTTCGCTCCGACCATCGTCTTGATCGTAGTGCTTCAGTTGGCGGTTAGTCCTTCTGAGGCGATCAGGCTCTGATACCACTTGTTGGTGCAGCGGAGACCGGCAAGAGGGAGGGTGAATTGCTGTAAAGAAAAACAAACTATACCCTCCTCGGAATTCAACTCAGAATAAATGCAGTAGTAAAAATAATAAAGACAGAAAGTAAAAGCAGAAACAGAAGTTTTAACCTGGTTACAACCAAGAGGGTTGTTAATCCAGGGCAGTGAAAAGCGCACAATGAAAATTCTCCTTCTCTGAAGGCGGAGAAGACTTTTACACTCTAATTGCTCAGAACTACTGCTAGGAATTGCTTACAGATTGATTGCTTGAGTTGTTATTGAATTCCTAGCTCTAGGGGCCTTTTTATAGCTCCTGGAAAGTCTATCCCGAGGGTCCAAGGCGCCTCCAACAAGGTTCAAGGCGCCTCCAGCTCGCTTAGCGGATAAAACTTTATCCGCAACGCAAACGGTCAAAAGTGACCTGTTGAAGGTGCCTTCAACAGGGTTGAAGGCGCCTTCATGATGGAGGCGCCTCCAAGCCTGCTGGAGGCGCCTCCAAGCTGGCAACACAGATTCCAGCTTGGTTTTTCCAGCTTCCGACGCTCTGTTCTTTTGGGTGATTACGACCAACCGGAATAGGGTTCACCCGAACCCAATTCCCGGCCTTCTCCTCGAGCAGCCTTCCATCCCGCCTTAACATCCCTCGAATGCCGCGCATGCTCTTCACGCCCACCGGAGTACTCTTCCGCAGCTCTCTCATCTTTCGGACGCACCGAGCCCGTCGGCTCCCTTCCTGTGCCGTCCTTCTCGCTAGCTGCGTCTTCCGCTCGACTTCCTGTGTTCCTAAGCTCCTGCACACTCAGACACAGGGATCAAACACAGCAGGACCTAACCAACTTGGTTGATCACATCAAAACTATCACGGGGTCCAACACTTTGATATCTGCTAACCATGCCCACTGCAAAAATAGATATCTGGTCTCATACATAGCATCGCATACATTAGGCTCCCTACAGCCGAAGCATAAGGAACTGTCTTCATGTCCTCTATCTCCTTTGATGTCTTAGGACACATCTCTTTAGATAAAGGTACTCCATGCTGAAAATGTAAGAAACCTTTCCTAGTGTTTTGCATGCTAAAACGAGCTAGGATAGTATCGATGTATAAAGCTTAGGATAAGGACAACATTCTTTTCTTGCAATCCCTTATTACTTTAATCCCAAGGATATGCCCACATTCTCCCAAGTCCTTCATATCAAACTGATTGGACAACTATACCCTTACATCTGACAACACTTTGACATTGTTGTCAATGAGCAAAATATCATCTACGTATAGTACAAGAAATACCACCACGTTTCCATCACTTTTCTTGTATACACAAGACTCATCCAGCCACTGAATGAATCTATAAGACTGGATAACTTTATTAAACCTATTATTCCAAGATCTTGAAGCTTGCTTCAGTCCATAAATAGAATGATTGAGATTACATACAAGATGCTCTTTGTCCTTCGCAATAAATACCTCTGGTTGCTTTATATGGATGTTTTCTTCAAGACTTCCATTAAAGAAAGTTATCTTGGCATCCATTTACCAAATCTCATAATCCATATGAGCAGCAATAGATAAAAGAATCCGGATAGACTTAAGCATGGCTATCGGTGAAAAGGTTTCCTCATAATCGATTCCTTCTTTCTGAGTATACCCTTTTGCAACAAGCCTTGCTTTGAAAGTTTCCACCTTCCCATCTGTCCCTCTTTTTCTTTTGTAGACCCATTTACACCTAATGGCTTTTAGACCATTTGGTGGTTCTACAAGCTCCTAGACCTGATTAGAATACATAGATTCTATTTCAGAGTTCATTCCACTTTGCCAAGATGTTGCATCTTTATCTTGGAGTGCTTCATCATATGTACAGGGATTAGGTTCATGTTCACCAGGGATCAAGTCCGAAGACTCTCCCAAAAACATGAATCTATCAGGTTGTTGAACAACCCTCCTGTGTTCGACCCGAACATCCAACTCAAGTTTATCAATAATAACTCATACCACTAAAGAGTTATTATTGAACTACCGCACCAATCTCATATTACATTATGGGCTCCTTCTTATCATGAGTGCATTAATCTCCCTGTGTTTAAGATATCAAATGCCCATTAATTAAATGAGTTACTAACAACTCACTTAATTAATATCTAGCTCCAAGAGTAGTACCACTCAACTTCATTGTCATGTCAGACTAAATCGACCTGCATGGTTTACATGACAATACTTATGAGCTCCTCAAGGGGGCATCATCAACCTAGATAATTAGGACACAGTTTTCTTCTATAATTAACAACACACCATATAAATAATATTATTTCCCAACTTATTGGGCCTATTGATTTAATGAATAAATCTCACCCATTGATAAATTAAAGAAATAAATACTAACTATATGTGCTTGTTATTATATCGGGATTAAGAGTACGCACATCCATAATAATAGAGGTTCTATTTTTTTATGCAGTCAGTATAAAAGGAACAACCTCAAATGGTCCTGTTCAATATACACATAGTGTACTAGTGTAATTTTATAGTAAGATAAACTAATACAAAATTACACTATAACCATTCCAATGGTTTGCCCCAATCCATCTTGGTTGTGAGCTACTATTTATAATTTATAAGGAACTGATAACATGATCTTCTGTGTGACACCACACACCATGTTATCTATAATATAAATTAAATGGATAACTACATTTAACATAAATACAGACATTTGACCAATGTGATTCTTATTTCAAAATAAATGTTTATATAAAAAGCTAGGCTTTTAGTATACATTTTAACAATACTAATATACAGGAGCTAAGAAAGAGTAGATCATTAACAAAGGATAAAGTGGACCTACGAGTAGGCAATGACTCAAGAGTTGTTGTTATAGTTGTTAATTGTTTTGATTTACCTATTGGCGGTGCCCGTAGATTTGATGATGAGATTAAATGGAATGAATTTTGGACATCAAAATCGGATCAAAGGACCCTTACGAGCCCACTAGAGCTAAGTCATCTCGCATGCAAAACCCAACCTTTAGATACCCCACCGAGTGATGAACAAAATAATTTTTGGTCGAGGAGAGAGTGATGGGGTGGTTAGAAAGGTCGAGCTTTATTATCTTTGGGCGATGTTGAACAAAGTGGATTTTGATTCCGGATTTTATTTCTTACAAAATTTGTTGAGAGCAGCTAAGGCATCTTCGGGAATGATAGTGTTTGGTGTATTGATCAGCCAAATAGCATTCAATCTGGGTTGTGAGCTTGATGGGTTAGAGGTTATTCATGGTAATGACAAGATCGACATCGATTCTTGTCTTGCAATGAAGATGATTTGTCAGGATGAGAATGGGTTTGCCTTCCCTAGGAACAATGGTTTTCCATTACCCCTTCCTTGCCCCAAGCGCACTTCAGTTCACAACCCCGCGAACTAGGTGATTACTGACTTGATCCCCGAAGTTGTTCCCTCCATTATAGAAGAAACTAAGTACCACCAAGAGCCCTTGTCATCAGGATTCTCGCAACCTTCCGGATATCCAGAACCTCCTAGGCACTCTTTTGCCTATGGTACAAGACCTTCTAGATTTGATTTTTATGACATCCGTGCCTACTTAGACTCCCTTCATGAGAAGTAAAATACCCAACAACAATTGTTGGAGGGTCATTTCAAGTTATCTGACGACCAGTTTAGGGAGGTACAGGATCATTTTTAGTTTACTTGGGATTTCTATAGTCAAGTGTCAGGATTCGTTCAGGACTATGAGGTTGACCAAGAAAGAATGAGAAATTTTATGGATGATATGGATATTACTAGACAACAAGTAGATGCACTTTATCAATATCATCAACACATTGGCCATCTTCCTGGTATGCCTAGATTTCCCTTCGACACACATCGGGGACCCCCTTATCCCCCACCCCCGCCACCGTATTGATTTCATCGGGATGATGAAAAGTTTAAGTCTGGGGGGTGTTGTGTCTGCACAACCTGAGTCGAGTTTTGCTTTTCTTTCTGCATATTTTATTAGTCTATTTTATTTATTCACATTTTATTAGTTTCATATTTCTACTTACATCTCATTTGAACTTTCCTACTTGTGAAAAAAATAGTTTTGAGGCATATTTGAGAATATCAAACCTTCTACTTTTTCTGTTACTTGTCTGATAGCAAAATGATTAGCATTTCTTAGTTCATGTGTTGTCAAGATAGTGTTAGTATGTTTGGTGTATCTCCTTTCTCTATCTTTAGTAGCATAAATAAGCTAAGTATTGTATGGAGTTTGGTATAAATCTTGGCCTAACTTTAAGGATCTTATTTTCACTACACTTAAGTACTTAAGCTTGAATAGTAGAAATATTTTTGAAATAGTTATGATTCATCCAAATTGTTTAGTACTTTTATTCCCATGGTGATTTCTTATTTACATTTTAGTTACTAGATGACCTAAGATCATGGAAGCTCATTTGGAAAAATCTAAATCCCAACATACGCATCTCGCATTTGTGATTAGTGCTACACCTCTATAGCACCAAAAAAAACAAATTGAATAAGGGATAAAAAATAGTTGTCATGAGTGGAAACTAACAATTTACCCCTTTGAGATCGAGTTAGATTACTGGGGAAATAAATGTTATGTTTCTCTTGATTCCGAATAGTATCCTTTGAGACCTTGTGTAATTTAAGGAAGAAGAACCAAGTGTGTGGCAGGTAAGTGTCTATCACTGGGAACATTAGGAACTCAATTGTATGATGACTTAACTAAGACAAAGAATTAAAACTTGAAGAGTTTGAGTTACTTATTGCACCGAGCACAAAGAACTTATGATTAGGTCATACTTAGGTTGCTCCACAATCGTGCTTATCATTGAAACTAGTTTATAGAGTTAGGCGAATGCACTATGGATTATGAAACACTGTAGGAACTCATGAACATAGTTTGCAGCGTTTTGCTTGAGGACAAGCAAAGGTTCAAATCTGGGGGTGTGATGTGCGTAAATATTATGATTGTTTATGTATGTTTTAATGCACATTCACTTGCTTTATGCGTATATATTCTTTGCATGATCGTCTCTTTTATCATATACTCATCATAAATACTCTTTTGTTCAAAGATCTGCTCTTTGTTTGATTTTATGTTGAAAGGGACAACTTTCGGAGCAAAAACAGTGATTGTCGGCGCACCGGAACGAAGCAGAGAACACAGTCGTTCAACCTCGCACGCTCGTGTGGCCAAACAGAAGAAGGGCAATGCACGGTCGTGCAACTCTTGCACGGTCGTGCGGCCAAATAGAGATGGATCAGTGCATGGCCTTGCAAACTTGCACGGTTGTGCCCCCCATGACCAGCAGCCAAGCAAGGAATGGTCTGTTGGTGCGAGAAGCATCCGACGATCGAACCTAAGTTTTGATAATGGTAAAGGATTCAAAGTTAAGATGTGTGGTGATCTAATGGTCTGAATGAGATTGCAGGAAAGCCCTAACTGTGGTTAGGCAAGGTAAAAACCCTAGGGGGTGGTAACCCTAGGTCATAGGGGGTGGTAACCCTATGCGGAAAGTCTTGGTGGGTCGAGTGCTTCAGGAAAAAGTCCTAGGGGGGTAACCCTAGGTGGAAAGTCCTGGTGTCGCGAACCAGGTGAAAGACTGGATCAGCCGGGAAGCGGAAGTCCAGTAGAAAGTCCGGAAGCATCGAGCACGGAGCAAAAGTCCAATCGATCTGGAGGATCGCACTGGCATCAGGTAAATCTCCTGAGTGGAGTAGGTGAGGATGCGTTCCCCGTAGAGGGAACAGTAGGCGTCAGGTCGACCTAGGGTTTCCGGTTGGAAATCAGAAGTCAGACCCGGACAGTCCGATGACTGTCAAACTTCATATTTATGATATTATATGTGCTAACTTTTGTTTTACAGGATATGTTTGTGTTTTGGATCTAACATGTCTTGTAGGTACAAAGAACAAGGTTAAGCCTCGGATGAACAGTGTCCGAGGCACCTCCATGGAGCTTGGAGGTGCCTCGGGTGCAAGCCGAGGCCAGCTGTCTAGAGGAGCTGGAGGCGCCTTCATGGGGACTGAAGGCACCTTGGACCGCGGCTTGGAGGCGCCTTGGAGTGGCGTTGGAGGCGCCTTGAGGTGGATAATGAGCAGCGGTCAAAGCTTGATCGACAGCAGATTAATTGGGATAAAACCTTGGGTTGGAGGCGCCTTGGAGCTTAATGAAGGCGCCTTGAACACCCTTTTTAAGGGGGTCTCGACCAGCAGCTCAGGATATCTTCTTCCAACCGAACTTTCTACTACAAGCTGCCTACGAGACGATCTCGAAGTGCTGCAACGACACCCCAACAACCCGGAGCTTCAGATTTAGTCTTTTGTTGTCGGTATAATCTTTTATTACTGCTTTGAATTGTAATTAGATTGTAATAGTTTTTACGAACTATAGCTGTTGCCCAACAAAAGCGCTCAACGAGCATGGGCCTTCGAGTAGGAGTTGAGATAGGCTCCGAACGAAGTAAATTCTCGTATCTTCTGTATGCTTGTGCATTTAACTATTTCCGCTGCGTTATTACTCGTGTTTTACGAATTCGATAAGTGAAAGCCACGAGCACTATTCACCCCCCCTCTAGCGCTGCTCGATCCAAAAATTGGTATCAGAGCGGGGTCGTTTTGAATCGGTGCAACCACCATTCAAAACAATTTTTCGTGGTATTTTCATATTTTTCGGAGTCAATTAGAATTTAGCTTTATAGCTATATTCTAATTCTTTTCTCAAATCGGTTTTTGTTCGAAGTTGGTGCAACACCACTCGAGATCATTTTCTTTTAAATACTTCCCGCACTACTAATCCAGGACCAAGTCCTGGAATTTTCTTGTCGTTTGTTTTCTTCATAGTTGATCTAAAATGACCCAACAAGAGGGTTATAGCACTGTCCGTCCCCCGCTCTTCACCGGAGAGGACTTTGGTTACTGGAAGGGCAGAATGGAGAACTTCTTGAAGATCCAGTTCGAGACGTGGATGATCGTCAAGACTGGTTTGGAACTGCCAACAGATAAAGACCGCAATCCTACACCCTGCGAGGACTGGGAACCTGCATTAATCAAGAAGGTGGTGGCAAATGCCAGAGCAACTTGTACCCTCCAGTGCGGACTAACAAAGGAGGAGCTAAACCGCGTCGGTCCATTTTCAAGCGCCATGGAGCTATGGGAGAAGCTGATCGAGCTTCATGACGGGACCTCCGATACCAAAGTAAGTAAGCGTGATTTATTATTTAATAAATTGTATAACTTAAAAATACAGGAAAATGAGACGGCAAGCCAGCTGCACGCAAGAATTCAAGACATCCTCAACTCCCTCCACGGAATCGGGCAGAAGGTAGAAAATAGGGATATCATAAGGTACGCTCTTAACTCGTTTCCAAGGAGTACATTGTGGGCATCAATGGTAGATGCCTACAAAGTCTCTAAGGATCTATCTTGTATTAAATTATATGAATTGTTTTCGGAATTCGAACTTCACGAGCAGACTAATGCACAACCAACCGAGAAGGGGGTTGCTTTGGTTGCAGGTACCAATCGAACACGTGAACCGAGATCACGACGAAGAACTAAACCGTAGTCGGAAGAAGAACACGACTCAGATGATGAAGACGATGAATTAACAACCGAGCTCGTAAACCTTGTAAAGAAGCTCTACAAGAAGAAGAAGGGCTTCAACAAGAGAGATCTAAAGAAGGTAGTACAATCCAAGGAGGTTCAACCGAGTTAGAAGGGTAAGTTCGAGGTTATCTGCTACGGGTGCAACCAGAAGGGGCACATCAAGGTCAACTACCCAAGTCTGAAGAATGCAAAGAAGCGAAAGAAGAAGGCCCTGAACGCGACGTGGGACGAATCCTCAGAAAAAGATACCGACGACGAACTCGATCAGACGAGTCTCCTCGCACTGATGGCCCGGGACCAGATCGACGTGTCTGAGAGCGAGAGCGAGTCGGAGGCCGAGTCTGAGCGAAGCCACGGATCCGTATCCATTTCCAAAGGGCCAGATCCCGCTGTGAGTATTTCTAGACTTAATAATCTAGTTAATTATTTATTGCGAAAGTTAGCTAAATCAAACCTTAGAGTTAAGTCACTTCTAAAGGAAGTAGCTGTCCTTAAAGAAGTGACTAACTCCACATCTCTGACTGAACCAGTTCAGACTGGAAACTCAACTCAAGCTCAAAAACTTAAGGAAGAGAATTCCAGCCTGAAAACTCAAGTCAAGGATCTGGAGAAAACACTAGAACGGTTTTCTTTAGGTTCCAAGAATCTTGACCTAATTCTTGGGACACAAAGAGTTGTTTACAATAGAACTGGTCTAGGATTTAAACCAAAAAGAAAATATAAATCCTACTTATCTCTTGTAGAAAGAATAAATAGAAAAACAGTCCAAGCATGGGTCCCCAAGTCTAAATTGATTAATCAAGTTGGACGTAGTCAATATTGGATCCCGAAGGATAAAATACACTACCTCGATAAACCATATCGAGGCTATGATCCAGGGGGAGCAAAAACAAAAACAATATTAATAAAACTAACTTAATTCAAAATTAAATTAAAAAATTTGAAATTAAATTAAAAAAATTAAAAATTCATTAAAAATTCAAAATTAAATTAAAAAATTAAAAATTCATTAAAAATTTGAAATTAAAATTCAAAATTCAAAATTCAAAATCAAATTAAAAATTCATTAAAAATTCAAAATTAAATTAAAATTCAAAATTCAATTAAAAATTTGAATTAAATTATTCAAAATTAAATTAAAATTCAAAATTAAATTAAAATTCAAAATTCAAATCAAATTAAAAATTCGAAAATAAAAAATAAAAATTAAATTAAAATTCAAAATTCAATTAAAAATTCGAAATTCAATTCGAAATTAATTCAAAAAATAGAAGGAGAATCCAGAATAGCTGGCACCCCCAACTAAACTACCCGACTGGGTAACCGAACTTAATCTATCCGAAATGGGTAAACAAGAGTAGACTACCCGGCAGGGTAATTAAGGTTAGATTAAAAGGAGCTAGGTTTAACTTGACCCACGGTACTGGTGAAGTATTGGATGATAGTACGTTGGGGAAGCTTAATCATCGCATGTCTAGGAAGATATGACTTCGACCTGGTGCATTTGGCTAAGTGGAACTGACCGAAGCTACCCTGTATGGATCCTAACCAGTTAGACCAAGGTTTTGTACTAAGTTCAATGGGTAGGACTATTTGGAAAACCTCGAAGGCATGGTTACTTTAATGATGCCTTTGTGACTCACCATAGCCCAGAAGTTTATCCAAAGAACGCCTACTTGTTGAACCAAAAGCTAAACCTGAATCTAACACAAAGTTAAACCAAACCCTTAAATTGAACCTCAATTCATCTAACAAAAATATAGGATTCCCTGATTGAAAATTTAGATCGGGTGAGATGACTAAGGAAGTTAAAATTCAAATTCAAAATTAAACTCGTAACTATAATTAATTCAAATTCAAAATTAAATTCGTAATTAATATTATTTTTTGTCAAAAAAAATTATTTCAAAATAATCATTTTAAAAATCTTTTAAAACTTAATTTTTAAATTATTTGAAAAATATTTTAAAAATTATTTTTAAAATCTTTTAAAACTTAATTTCAAAATTATTTAAATCTTTTAAAAATTATTTTAAAAATCTTTAAAACTTAATTTCAAAATTATTTGAAAAATCTTTTAAAAATATTTTAAAACTTAATTTCAAAATTATTTGAAAAATCTTTTAAAAATCATTAAAAAAAATCTTTTAAAACTTAATTTCAAAATTATTTGAAAAATCTTTTAAAACTTAATTTCAAAATTATTTAAATCTTTTAAAAATTATTTTAGAAATCTTTTAAAACTTAATCTCAAAATTATTTAAATCTTTTAAAAATCATTTTAAAAATCTTTTAAAACTTAATTTCAAAATTATTTGAAAAATCTTTTAAAAATCGTTTAAAAAATCTTTTAAAACTTAATCTCAAAATTATTTAAAAAATCTTTTTAAAATCATTTTAAAAAACTTTTAGAACTTAATATGAAAAAGTCTTTTAAAATTATTTTTCAAATTTATTAACTTAAAATTATTTTTCAAATTATTTTTTAAATTAAAATTATTTTTCAAATAATTAATTAACTTGAAATAAATATTCAAAATTTAATTATCCTAAAGTTAAATTAACTTACCTAATTCAATTCTAAATTTAAAAAAAAAAAGGCACACGTGGCGCCTGAACGAAGGTGCCTCCCACACAAGGGAGGCGCCCTCAACAGCGGCGGGAAATTTCCCGCCGACCTGTTTAAGGCACCTTAAGGAGCCTTTAAGGCGCCTCCAAAGGCGCCTTAAGGAGCCTTTAATGAGCCTTCACTCAACGTTTTTGCCACGAACAGAAGCTCCTTCTTCTGTTCGTTTTCTGCCGAAACACAACCCAAGTGCGATTTTTCCCAACCAAGGCGCCTTCAACCCATCTCTTCCTCCTTTAACCCTTGCAATGCCTCCTAGGTATACTCTAAACTCTTCTCAATCATCTATTACATAAATTTCGTGCTTGTTTTGCTATTTTTTCTTGTATAATGTCAAAAATAGGAAACGTCGTATTGTTGATCCTACACCGGCTAGGGCTCCTTCCACGGACCCTAGATTCCCCTCGGAGCAACATAGGATAGATTTCGCTAGGTTCACCTTTGAGTCTATTAAATCTAGATACATTGGTAGGGAATTTTTATGCCAATACTGTCAACCCGCAATCCAGATGATAGACTACTATCATCTAGATAAACTGGTTGACTGTACCACTACAGTCAATCAAGACCTGTGTGCCCAGGTCTATCATAACCTTAAAAAGGTTGATGATAGCACATATTCCACCAGAGTTGGTGGTAATGACCTTCAGTTTACTCCCTCCCTACTTCGCACCAGCTTAGAGCTTAGGGAGTCCCAGTGTACATTCTTGTGTTACCCGAGTAGGGAGCTACCTTTCGGTGATCCCTATTCTCACATTACCTTAGATGACATCTACATGCATTTTTTTTGGGGAGGAGAGACCCTTTGGCCTGACCGAGTTCAGGTCCACTCTTCTTCGCGTTCAGGACTATGTTATGTACAGAGTCCTGACAGCATGCATTCTACCCAACTCATCTCGAGACGTCTCGAAGATGCGATCATCCCACTCGTTCTTTTTGTACGCCCTCAGCCAGCACCTAGATATAGACATAGCTCTACATATGTTTCATAACATCATTCTTGCATCTAGTATAGTTACATCTGGAGTGATTCATATGCCCTACTGCTATATCCTGACCCAGATATTCTCCGGCTCTAGGATAGACATTACTAGAGGGGCACTCATCCCACTTACCATTTATGATGAGTTAGGTCAGTGTAGCCTTAGATTAGCGGATGCAGAGGTCACTGCCGAGGGGATTCTGGCCTGGAAGGGCCGACCACCACCAGTTGCTGCTCCTGGTGCTCCAGAGGCTGAGGGCGTACTAGGTGAGGGTGAGGATTGGCTCGATTTCCTGGCAAAGGACTTTTTCGCAGATCCTTCCACCTCTGTCGGACCCTCCACATCAGCCGGGCCTTCATCTTCAGCACCACTTTCTGTCGAGGGCAGACTCACTCGGCTCGAGATCCAGTCCTCTCAGACGCGACGAGCTGTGCTAGATAGCCATCGCTTCCTTCGATCTATGCGATCCGAGATGGTTGCAGGTTTCACGTCTCTCCGAGGTGAGATACGGCGTCAGGGACAGCCTCAGCCGGCACCCGAGCAACCTCTAGCTGATCCTCCAGCTGACGATCCACCTGCTTGACTCTATCTTTTCAGATTATCTGGTTATGTCACTCACTTTTTGGACCTGGATATCTTACTCACCTTTTGGTTGTATCTTGGAGTTGGTTATCTTATGTTTAGCTAACTTATGTTTTTAATTCAGTACTTATTTATCACTTTTTCAAAATTGTAAGTAAAATTTCAAAACTACTTTTATTTTGTTCTTTTTAAAATTCTAGGAAAAATAATGATTTCAAAATCCCATTTTCTTAGAATTTTTAAAAAGTTGAACTTAGTTTAGGCTCTACCCTAGAAATCTTGTTCCCCTAGATTTAAGCCAGAGCATCTCACAAACACCTAGGTATACCTTTCTTGTGTTTGAAAAATATAGAATGGTGTGAGATGCATAGGGTACAGCCTGGACTCAAGAATGCTTATTTCTGTGCATCAATATGAGTCTGGGCGTTAAATACCTTATTAACAGTAATCAAGTCAAGTCTTCCAGCTCTAGTCAAATCTAACTCGACTAAATAATTTAACTTGACTAACCAAGTGAAAGCTGCCGCCTTCTAAGCAATCAGCAAGTAGCAAAAGGTTAGACAGTTAGTGAAGGAAATGAGGATATTAAGGTTAAGCATGCTTGTACTTTAGGGCTCTGATACCTGATCAAAACAAATTTTGACTCATGCTTGGACTTAAGGACCAACCAATTTGATTAAATAAACTAAATTAAATATTTAGTTTCTCCCTCTTCATCCTAAAAATTAACAAGTTCTTACTCCTATGTTTTCAACAATAAGTATTGTTTTATTCAAATTAAGCTAAGTGCCTTCTTAACTTAAGCTATCTTTTCAAAATTCAATGTTTGCAAAAGACTAAGCTAAGTGGTTCATATAGAAACCTTCAAACTTAGCCAAATCTAACTTTTTATAAATTCTTGATAAGATATTTTTACTTACCTAAAAGTATTAAAAATCATAATTTTGCAAAATTTTTACTCATTGCTTTCAAAATTTTTTTTGCTAAGTTAAAAGAGACTTCAATTTTCTTTAAGATTTTTAAATTTTAACTAAGTATATTTCAAAAAACAACTAAGTTTCAAAAGTGGCTAAAATCGTCCTTCACAGTCTACTATATATTAGCCTTCTAAAACTTAGGTGAAAATTTTTCCGAAGTCAATTTAACATTTATCCCGTCTTTCAAAGCCTAATCTGTTTTTCAATAAGAAAAACTTAAAACTTGCTTTCAACTGGCTTATTTTTTGATATATGGCAAAGGGGGAGAGTAGGAAATTCAAAAGTAAAAATTCAAAAAGGAAGCCCTGTATTAAGGGGGAGCGTCACAAAGTTTAAGTGTTGCTTTTATTAAGGGAGAGAGTAGGAAATTCCAAAGTACAAATTCAAAAAGGAAGCCCTGTATTAAGGGGGAGCGTCACAAAGCCCTGTATTAAGGGGGAGCGTCACAAAGTTTAAGTGTTATCTTAAGTTTTACTTTTATTTGAATTTATATACTTAAGCTTGCTCACTTAAAACCTTTTAACATATCTTATGCTTTTGTTTTACTTAACCTTGAATTTCGGTTGCCATAATAAAAAAGGGGAAGATTGTTGGTGCGGGAAGCATCCGACGATCGAACCTAAGTTTTGATAATGGCAAAGGATTCAAAGTTAAGATGTGTGGTGATCTAATGGTCTGAATGAGATTGCAGGAAAGCCCTAACTGTGGTTAGGCAAGGTAAAAACCCTAGGGGGTGGTAACCCTAGGTCATTGGGGGTGGTAACCCTATGTGGAAAGTCTTGGTGGGTCGAGTGCTTCAGGCAAAAGTCCTAGGGGGGGGGGGGTAACCCTAGGTGGAAAGTCCTGGTGTCGCGAACCAGGTGAAAGACTGGACCAGCAGGGAAGCGGAAGTCCAGCAGAAAGTCCGAAAGCATCGAACGCCAAGCAAAAGTCCAGTCGATCTGGAGGATCGCACTGGCATCAGGTAAATCTCCTGAGTGGAGTAGGTGAGAACGCGTTCCACGTAGAGGGAACAGTAGGCGTCGGGTCGACCTAGGGTTTCCGGTTGGAAATCCGAAGTCAGATCCGGACAGTCCGATGACTGTCAAACTTCATATTTATGATATTATATGTGCTAACTTTTGTTTTGCAGGATATGTTTATGTTTTGGATCTAACATGTCTTGCAGGTACGAAAGAACAAGGTTAAGCTTCGGATGAATAGTGTCCGAGGCGCCTCCATGGAGCTTGGAGGCGCCTCGGGTGCAAGCTGAGACCAGCTGTCCAGAGGAGCTGGAGGCGCCTTCATGGGGACTGAAGGCGCCTTGGACTGCGGCTTGGAGGCACCTTGGAGTGGTGTTGGAGGCGCCTTGAGGTGGATAGTGAGCAGCGATCAAAGCTTGATCGACAGTAGATTAATCGGGATAAAACCTTGGGTTGGATGCGCCTTGGAGCTTAATGAAGGCGCCTTAAACACCCTTTTTAAGGGGGTCTCGACCAGCAGCTCAGGATATCTTCTTCCAAGTGAACTTTCTACTACAAGCTGCCTACAAGACGATCCTGAAGTGCGGCAACGACACCCCGACAACCCGAAGCTTCAGATTTAGTCTTTTGTTGTCGGTATAATCTTTTATTACTACATTGAATTGTAATTAGATTGTAATAGTTTTTATGAACTATAGTTGTTGCCCAATGAAAACGCTCAACGAGCATGGGCCTTCGAGTAGGAGTCGAGATAGGCTCCGAACGAAGTAAATCTCGTGTCTTCTGTGTGCTTGTGCATTTTACTATTTCCGATGCGTTATTACTCGTGTTTTACGAATTCAATAACTGAAAGCCACGAGCGCTATTCACTCCCCCTCTAGCGCTTCTCGATCCAACATGCAATCCTGCACGGTCGTACCCCAGGAGTAGTGCCCCAGATCCACATGGTCGTGCCAATTAGCACGGCCATGCAGCGCGGCCAGAGGGAAAAGAAAGCACGGTCGTGTCATATCTGCACGACCGTGCCGTGGCGCCGTGCCCTAGCCTATAAAAAGGGTTTTAATCCTTCTCCTTCGGGAGGAAGCGAGCCTTCAAAGGGAGAATTGCCTTGGTGTCATTCCATGCCGTCTAGGACCTCTGCCCAGCGATCCTTCATCACCACATCATCTCCAAAAGCAAAGAATTGGATCCGAAGATCACTCATCGTCATTGGATAAGAATCCTTTCTCTTTCTCTCTTCTTGTTTGAAGATTGTATGCTTGATTACATTATATCTTCGGGTTTTTCTCCGGCGTCTATGAAGTAGATTCCTTGTTCTAGGATTAGGGAGTAGTTGTGGATTGGTTTTGATACAAGACTCATATTTATGCCTTTATTCATTGGATGATTTCGCTTTCTTTGTTTCAACTACTATGCAAGAGACTTGTTGTGTATTAATTGATTGTGTAGGAATTGCTAACCTCGTAGAGAGAGTATCTTAGATTGTATACTCGATGGGCCCTAGTGACAGGGGTAACCCGTTCACGAACATCTAGGGTATTTCCTTGAAAGGAGAGGAAACTTCTCCACAAGGAAGTAAGAGACCAAACCAAACCCTTATTTCTATCCTTAATGACACTAATTAGAGTTGCGTTCTTATGATCTACCGAGGTTCCCTAGTGACAGGGGTTAACTGTAACAGGATTTCACAGGGGTCTTCTCTCTTTAGTGCTTAAGGATGGTTGCTTTAGCTTCCGGTGAATGCATGTTGATGTACAATGAGTAAAGGATAGAACGTGATACATCAATACCACCACAATGAAACCGAACTCCTAGAACTCTTCGTAAACCAAATTAATTACTCTCTCTTCACTAGTTCTCGTTTCTGCTTCCCAATCTCTTTTATTTAGATAACTTACAACCATCGGTAGTTTAACTAATCTTAGGTGAACCATTTCTAGTGCTTATAACCAGTCCTCGTGGGATCGATAATCTTTATTACTGATGACCAATCTGTGCACTTGCAGAATCGTAACACCGATTCATGGAAAAGCATTGTTGACCAGATTTTGGACTTTCCCCAACTAGACTTGGCCGACCAGTTCTCCTAACGACTAGTGTCGGTAAGTTTCATCTACTTCCTTTTCATATCCTTGAAATACTACTAATCCTATTGGCGCTCTTGACAGACATGTGTTATGAGGCTGAGTCTCTCCCAGTACGTGGTCGGTCTACATTGGGAGAATGAGTCCTTGAGGGCTCGCATTCAAGGGATGGCGTCTCCTACAACCGCTAGACACATTTTTGACCTGACAACCACTGAGATAACTTACAACCGCTTCCCAATCTCTTCGGTAGTTTAGCTAATCTTAGGTGAACCATTGCTAGTGCTTATAACCAGGCCTCGTGGGATCGATAATCTTTATTACTGACGACGAATCCGTGCACTTGCAGAATCATAACACTGATTCATGGAAAAGCATTGTTGACCAGATTTGGACTTTCCCCAACTAGACTTGGCCGACCAGTTCTCCCAACGACTAGTGTCGGTAAGTTTGATCTACTTCCTTTTCATATTCTTGAAATACTGCTAATCCTATTGGCGCTCTTGACAAACCAATGTCATGAGGCTGAGTCTCTCTCAGTACGTGGCCGGTCTACATTGGGAGAATGAGTCCTTGAGGACTCGCATTCAAGGGATGGCGTCTCCTACAACCGCTAGACATGTTTTTGACCTGACAACCACTGAGATAACTTACAATTGCTTCCCAATCTCTTCGGTTGTTTAGCTAATCTTAGGTGAACCATTGATAGTACTTATAACCAATTCTCGTGGAATCAATAATGTTTATTACTGACGACAAATCCATGCACTTGCGGAATCGTAACACCGATTCATGGAAAAGCATTGTTGACCAGATTTTGGACTTTCCCCAACTGGACTTGGCCAACCAGTTCACCCAACGACTAGTGTCGATAAGTTTGATCTACTTCCTTTTCATATCCTTGAAATACTACTAATCCTATAGGCGCTCTTGAAAGACCTATGTCATGAGGTTGAGTCTCTCCCAGTACGTGGCCGGTCTACATTGGGAGAATGAGTCCTTGAGGGCTCGCATTCAAGAGATGGCGTCTCCTACAATCGCTAGACACGTTTTTGACCTGACAACCACTGAGATAACTTACAACCGCTTCCCAATCTCTTCGGTAGTTTAGCTAATCTTAGGTGAACCATTGCTAGTGCTTATAACCAGTCCTCGTGGGATCGATAATCTTAATTACTGACTACGAATCCGTGCACTTGCGGAATCATAACACCAATTCATGGAAAAGCATTGTTGACCAGATTTTGGACTATCCCCAACTGGACTTGGCCTACCAGTTCTCCCAACGACTAGTGTCGGTAAGTTTGATCTACTTCCTTTTCATATCCTTGAAATACTGCTAATCCTAGTGACACTCTTGATAGACCTATGTCATGAGGCTGAGTTTCTCCAGTACGTGGTCGGTCTACATTGAGAGAATGAGTTCTTGAGGGCTCGCATTCAAGGGATGGCATCTCCTACAACCGCTAGACACGTTTTTGACCTGACAACCACTGAGATAACTTTCAACCGCTTCCCAATCTCTTCGGTAGTTCAGCTAATCTTAGGTGAACCATTGCTAGTTCTTATAACTAGTCCTCGTGAGATCGATAATGTTTATTACTGACGACGAATCCGTGCACTTGCGGAATCGTAACACTGATTCATGGAAAAGCATTGTTGACCAGATTTTGGACTTTCCCCAACTGGACTTGGCCGACCAGTTCTCCCAACGACTAGTGTTGGTAAGTTTGATCTACTTCCTTTTCATATCCTTGAAGTACTACTAATCCTATTGGCGCTCTTGACAGACCTGTGTCATGAGGCTGAGTCTCTCCTAGTACGTGGTCGGTCTATATTGGGAGAATGAGTCCTTGAGGGCTCGCATTCAAGGGATGGCATCTCCTACAACCGCTAGACACATTTTTGACCTGAAAACAACTGAGAGCCTGATCCAATCTCACCTACAGATGGTGGAGGAGCAAGCCCAAACTGCAAGAGACCTGCCTCATGCAAAGTCAGAGAAGGTGTAGGCCTTGAAGACTGCCCTGAAGAGCAGCGAGTCCAAGCTTAAGTTCGAGGGCCTGAGGCGTATCCAGATCCTGGCTGACTTGGACGCGAGGGACGCAGAAGTGACCACCCTCTCTTCGCAGCTGCGGGAGCTCCAAGAGACACATGCCTCTCTCAAGATAAACCTAGTGGTTAAAATAACAGATTTGTCTACCAGCACTGATCAGGAGGCTGCCCTTTAGAAGTAGTTGGAAGCAGCTTAGGTTGCTCTCAAATCTGCTGGGTTTTTTGGGTCGCGAAAACTGCGTTTTCGCGTCGTGGAAATCCCGAAAGCCCCAAAGCCAACGGATCCGTGCAAAGAAAAATTTCGAAAAACTACGAATACGAGTTTCTACCGAGATCTACTCCTAGATCTACATGAAAAAGGGTTATACCTTTGAAGCGAAGCCCTTCGCGTTCCCGCTCGTCCAAACGGTGCCGGATCTCAAGAGTATCAAAGTAGATACTCCTCTAGAAGTATCCACACGAACTAATTAGGTGGAGAAGACCTAAACGAAGATGTGCTAGCACCTTGATAGGTCACGGCAAGAGAGGAGAAGAGAGGGAGGGAGAGCTTGAGAGGAAGAAGAGAGAGTGAATGCACACATGAATGAAAAATTCATTCCACACCACACCATAGTGGCCGGCCACATTCAAAATAATGTAACTCCCATTTTGCATTAAGTGCAATTAATGTGTAGCCATTAAAGTGAAGAATTGTAACCTCCATGAGGTGGCATCTCACTTAATTAATCATGATGATGTGGAGCATCATCATTGGTTCACATCTTGCCAACTCACTAATGATGTGGCAATTAGTCAAGTCAAACTTGACTCTTCCTCTTCCTCTCAAGTCAAGTCAAACTTGACCAAATCTCTTCCATGGTTGATCTAATCTAACCATTTGATTCAAGCCAATTTAATATAATGAATCTAATTCATTAAATTAAGTTGATTTAATGAGTCATAATCTAAATTAGACTCATTAAATACATGAATCAACTTGAGTCCAACTCAATTAGCCCAATTTGGATTACTCTTAATCCAATTTGATTCATCAAATGAATCTAATCCTCTTGGTTCATCATATGAACCTAATCTCCATCTAATTGTCCTTAGTGTGTGACCCTATAGGTTCTTGTAACGTTGGCAATGCCCTTAAACCCATTTAGGAGCATAAGTAATGAACGGTATCTAACAACACATCATTACTACCCAATGTTACAAGAATGTTGAGATCCAACATCATCTTGTGACTACTAATTGTGACTCCTCGCAATATATGACAAGTGTCCTTCTATCCTATACATCTAGATTGATCAATGTGAGGCATAGACCGTGTCATCCTCTGATCAATCTAAATCTTGAACTCCAAGTAGACTCACTAAATCAAATGAGCTCAATATCTCATATTGACTCATTTGGGCATGGCCATGCACTTCGTGGTCTCACTCTATTAAGAATATCGATGTCTCTCTCGTTATATAGGAGGGATAAATCCATTTACATCACTCACATCCCTCCGCATAATTTGTTACATACCCAGTAATCACTTTTATAGTCCACCCAGTTACGGGTGACGTTTGACGAAACCAAAGTACATAACTCCTTATGTAGGGAACTATGGTGACTTCAGGTCTAAGGACTAGTAGTCATACTAATAGCCACATGAGAAAGTATATGACACTCATATAACGATCTATTATACTTTCTCATGGCGGGTCATTCAGTATACATTCTCTAATGTATACCCATGTGTCAACTTGATATCTCTATATCCATGACTTGTGAGATCAAGTCATCGAGTTGACCTACATGCTAGTCTTATTGCATTAACATTGTCCCTGAATGTTAATACTCGACTAGGAATGATTAAGAGTAGTGTTCCCTATATCATCTTATAATCGATTCAACCAATCGATTGATATAGGCAAGAACCTTCTACTCAAGGACGTTATTATACTTAGTTTATTTTGGCACCAATACAAGTAAGTATAATAACCAAAAAACCAAATGCCTTTATTTATATATAGAATATGATACAACAAGTCCAAAATACAATCATCAAATGATTGGCTCTAGGGCTCTAGCTAACAATCTCCCACTAGCACTAGTGCCAATCAGTGTAGGCTCTAAGCCCCAATGACCTAGTGTGACCATCATGCTTCCTCTGTGCCAAAGTCTTGGTCAAGGGATCTGCAATGTTAGCCTCTGTGGGTACTCTGCAAATCTTCACATCTCCTCTCTCGATGATCTCTCGAATGAGATAGAAGCGTCGTATTATGTGTTTGGTCCGCTTGTGTGAGCGAGGTTCCTTCGCCTGTGCTATAGCTAAATTGTTGTCACAATAGAGCTCAATAGGGTCAACAATGCTAGGAACCACCCCAAGTTCAGTGATGAACTTGCGAATCCAAACAGCCTCCTTTGCTGCCTTTGATGCAGCAATATACTCGACCTATGTCGTAGAATCATCTACTGTGTCCTGCTTCGAACTCTTCCAGCTCACAACACCACCATTAATGCAAAATACGAACCCTGACTGCGATCTATAGTCATCCTGGTTGGTCTGGAAGCTAGCATCACTGTAACCCTTTACAGCTAGCTCATCATTGCCTCCATATATCAAGATATATTCTTTAGTCCTTCTTAAGTAATTAAGAATATTCTTGACCGCTATCCAGTGACTTTCACCTGGATCTGACTGGTATCTGCTCGTCATGCTTAAAGCATACGAGACATCAAGTCGAGTACATAGCATGGCGTACATGATAGATCCTATGGCTGAAGTATAAGGGATCTGATCCATGCAGTCTCTCTCCTCTCTAGAAGAGGGACCCTGAGTCTTCGAAAGACTCACGCCATGTGACATCGGCAGAAATCTCTTCTTGGAGTTCTGCATGGCAAACCGGAGGAGTACCTTGTCAATGTATGTACTCTGACTTAGGCCAAGCAATCTCTTAGATCTATCTCTATAGATCTGTATCCCTAAAATGCGGGATGCCTCACCTAAGTCCTTCATTGAGAAACAAGTCCCTAGCCAAGTCTTGACAGACTGTAGCAAAGGGATGTCTTTCCCAATGAGCAGTATGTCATCCACATACAATATGAGGAAGACAACTGTGTTCTCTACAATGTTCT
Source organism: Zingiber officinale (assembly GCF_018446385.1). Taxonomy (NCBI): domain Eukaryota; kingdom Viridiplantae; phylum Streptophyta; class Magnoliopsida; order Zingiberales; family Zingiberaceae; genus Zingiber; species Zingiber officinale. The sequence goes on from NC_056006.1 coordinate 47,579,784, forward strand.
TGTAGACAGAAGGCTCATCTTCATTCTTGATGAAACCAAACTGTTTGATTGCATCATCGAATCGAAGATTCTAGCTCCGAGAAGCTTGCTTTAGTCCATAAATGGACCTATGCAGCTTGCATACTCTGCTAGTATGCTATGGATCTACAAAACCCTCAGGTTGTGTCATGTACACATCCTCGAGTAGGTTTCCATTCAGAAATGTGATTTTGACGTCCATCTGCCAGATCTCGTAATCGTGGTAAGTTGCAATAGCAAGCATGATCCGAATGGACTTAAACATCGCTACTGGAGAAAAGGTTTCATCATAGTCAATACCATGAATCTGCTTGAAACCTTTAGCTATCAAGCGACCCTTATAGATAAGTCCAGCCATGTCAGTCTTTCGCTTAAAGACCCACTTTCACCCAATGGGTTTTACCCCTTCAGGTGGATCAACCAAAGTCCATACTTGGTTGGTGTACATGGATTCCATCTCAGATCTCATGGCCTCTAACCATTTCTCGGAATCTAGTCTCATCACAGCTTCCTGATAAGTGGTAGGCTCATCCTCTATGAGCACAATGTCATCATGGTCGGACAAGAGAAATGAGTATCTCTCAGGCTGACGACGTACCCTATCAGACCTGCGAAGAGGTATGTCTACTTGAACTGGTTGTTGTTCCTCAACTTCTTGTGGAACAACATCATCCACAACACTTTGTGGTTCCAGTTCAATTTCCATCGAGGCATCAGTGCTATTGTTTGCATCTTGAACTTCTTCAAGATCGAACGCGCTCCCACTAGTCTTTCTAGAAACAAAGTCCCTTTCTAGAAAAACCCCAGTCTTTGCCACAACTACCTTGTTCTGACTGGGAATGTAGAAGTAATATCCCTTAGTTTCCTTGGGATATCCAATAAAGTAGCACTTGTCGGACTTGGGTCCTAATTTGTCTGAGACTTGACGTCTAACATAAGCCTCACAACCCCAAATCCTCATGAAAGACACCTGGGCATCTCTCCCAGTCCATATCCTATATGGTGTCTTTATCACGACCTTGGATGGAACTCGGTTAAGTATAAAATCTGCCGTGTCTAGAGCATAACCCCAAAGGTATGTCGGAAGATCTGTGTGGCTCATCATAGATCGCACCATATCTAATAGGGTACAATTCCTCCTTTCGGATACACCATTCGACTGTGGTGTTCCAGGAGGAGTGAGTTGGGATAGAATCCCACACTCAATTAGATACTCACGGAACTCATGGCTAAGGTATTCTCCACCTCGATCGGATCGAAGTATCTTAATACTCTTGCCAAGCTGGTTCTGTACTTCATCTTTGAACTTTTCAAAGGATTCAGACTTATGTGTCATCAAGTACACATAATCATATGTACTGAAGTCATCAGTAAATGTGATGAAGTACCTATAACCACCTCTAGCAGTGATATTGAAAGGGCCACATACATCACTATGTATGAGTCCTAACAAATCAGTCGCTCTTTCGCTGTGCCCACTAAAGGGAGTCTTGGTCATCTTGCCTCATAGGCATGACTCGCATATCTCATATGATTCAAAATCAAATGAGTCCAGCAAACCATCCTTATGGAGCTGGGATAAGCGCTTGTCATTTATATGACCTAAGCGACAGTGCCAGAGATAGGTTTGGTTCAGGTCATTTGACTTGAACCTCTTGGTATTTATGTTATAGATAGGGCTTTCTAGGTCTAGAATATAGAGTCCGTTTATCAGAGGTGCACTACAATACAACATATCGTTTAAATAGACGGAACAACATTTGTTCTTTATTGTAAACGAGAAACCTTTCTTGTCCAAACAAGAAACTGATATAATGTTCTTAGTTAACGCAGGCACATAACAACAATCGACTAACTCTAGTACAAGCCCAGAGGGCAGAGATAAGAAGTAAGTCCCTAGAGCAACAGCAGCAACCCATGCTCCATTGCCTACTCGTAGGTCTACCTCGCCCTTTGTCAATGCCCTGCTATTTCTCAACGCCTGCACATCAGTACAAATGTGAGAAGCACATCCAGTATCTAATACCCATGATGTAGAAATAGATAGATTGACTTCTATAACATATATACCTGAAGTGGAAGTCTCACTTCGCTTCTTCTTAAGATCCTCCCAGTGTACCTTACAATTCCTCTTCCAGTGCCCAGTCTGACCGCAGTGGAAGCAGGTAGCATCCTTGGCGACCCCTCCTTTCGGCTTCAGTGCCTTGCCTTTACCCTTGGCTTGGGACTTTCCCTTGCCTTTGGGATTGCTCTTGCCCTTGCCCTTATGTTTCTGAACCATCAGAACAGTGTTGGGCTTAGCCTTCTTAAGGTTCAGCTCAGCAGTTCTTAACATGCTAAGCAGCTCGGGCAGTGGCTTATCAATTTCATTCATATTGTAGTTTAGAACGAATTGACTGTAGCTATCGGGCAAGGATTGCAAGATCAGGTCAGTGGCCAGCTCTTGGCCAAGTGGGAACCCCAACCTTTGTAGGTTCTCTATGTACTCAATCATTTTGAGTACATATGGGCCTACAGGAGCCCCGTCTGACATCTTGCACTGAAACAGTGCCCTTGAGATCTCAAATCTCTCATGCCTCGTTTGACCTTGATACAGTTGACGAAGATGTTCAACCATATCGTAAGCGCCCATTAACTCGTGTTGCTTCTGAAGCACAGAGTTCATGGTCGCGAGCATTAGACAAGACACATCTAATGCGTCATCTTGATGCTTCTTGAAAGCATCTCGGTCAGCTCACGGGGCAGTGGCAGGAGGAGCCTCTGGAATGGGCTGCTCCAGAACGTACAGTTTACGTTCCTGAGTGAGAACTATTCTCAGGTTCCTATACCAGTCTAGGAAGTTTGCTCCATTGAGCTTGTCCTTCTTGAGGACAGATCGCAGGGAGAAGGTGTTCGTATTCGACGTCATGGTAATCTACAACAGAAATAAATGCAGAAATAAGTATCATATTCTTAATCATTTAATTAGGCCTTTAACTAAATGATGCTCCCACTGAATTCTATAATTCATATGGGACAAGATCCACATCATACTAACCCTTGAGTTAGCTTTGGCTAATACGCCAAGACTTAGTATGATCGGTAGGTAACGATTACCAATTACATCTCTATGCAACTCTTGTTTATAGGATCAAAATCCGCATTTATATTAAAACTCGAGTTAGCTTTGGCTAATACGCCCAAGAGTTAATATAAACGTGATTTTGACCTATCTACCAACCATTGGATAATGCCTATAGTTAAACTCGATCCAATTGAGTTAACTAGTTACTCAATCTAATTGAGTTGTACTCACCCATGAGTTGCTAGGCGGGACCAAAATTGTCCCTCCGTACCCTACCAAGATAGTATTCGTTGCTCTGCTTTGGCAAATTCAACAACAACATGCGATCGAGGTAGTGGTAGGTATCACGGCATGTTAGGCATTACGAGTTGACGCGATTTAGATCTAATCTAAACGATGATGCGTATCATATACTCGATAGATCTAATCTAATCGTGGGGTGCATCATGTGCACGACTTAGATCTAATCTAATCGTTAGACACTAATTAATTACTTAATTAACTAGCATGCATCACATACACCTAAAAGAAATTAATTAAATAATTTTGTGATTATGTCATGGCCCTACTACGATCTTCTCAAGCCAATGAGAAGATCAGATGGTCAACCTAAGGTCAACAGCTTCTCAAGCTCCTTCTTTTGACCACTTCGTGTTGCTCGCGCCCTCCTCGTAACTCCGTCTCGAGTGGACCTTCCACCGCTTCAATATTTACATTACATTTTGAAACTCGAGTTACATTCGAGTCTAAATCTAATTTACAATAAGAATAAAAGAGAAAGGCACGACACGCAGGTTGCGAAAAAAATAAAAATACAACACGCACATCACATCACGACACGCAGGCCGTATTATGAATTACAACACAAATTATCCAATCATATTGGGTCTTTAGGCCATGACTATCACAAAAATAATATATAATTCAAAATTATATATTTCTATAATTTTCTGTAATTTTTCTATAATTTTTACAATTTTTACGAGTACAATTTCCCGGCGGTTTCGTTTAGCGGTTTTCAGGCGCAATCGCGGAATGAATCCCCTTGTGGGGCCAGGGGCAGCGCCCCTACTCACGATCTAACCATCGCGAGGGTTCCATTGTGATCTAACAGCACCTTAGCCCGCTGTCCCAAAAAGTTTTGGGGCGAAACTTGGCCGTTTTGGAAAATTCTTCTCGGTAGTCGAAGCCTACAAGTATCGAAACACTTGTGCTTCGCTTCTACGAGAAAAATACCCATAAAAACTATAAAAATCATAAATTTACAGAATATTACAGAACTGAAATGTTTTCATAAAACACAAAATAAACTCGTATTCGTCTTCGCACGTGGCTCTGATACCACTGTTGGGTTTTTCGGGCCGCGAAAACCGCGTTTTCACGTCGCGGAAACCCTGAAAGCCCCAAAGCCAACGGATCCGTGCAAAGAAAAATTTTGAAAAACTATGAATACGAGTTTCTACCGAGATCTACTCCTAGATCTACATAAAAAAGGGTTATACCTTTGAAGCGAAGCCCTTTGCGTTCCCGCTCGTCCAAACGGTGCCGGATCTCAAGAGTATCAAAGTAGATACTCCTTTAGAAGTATCCAAACGAACTAATTAGGTGGAGAAGACCTAAACAAAGATGTGCTAGCACCTTGATAGGTCACGGCAAGAGAGGAAAAGAGGGAGAGGGAGAGCTTGAGAGGAAGAAGAGAGAGTGAATTCACACATGAATGAAAAATTCATTCCACACCACACCATAGTGGCTGGCCACATTCAAAAGAATGTAACTCCCATTTTGCATTAAGTGCAATTAATGTGTAGCCATTAAAGTGAAGAATTGTAACCTCCATGAGGTGGCATCTCACTTAATTAATCATGATGATGTGGAGCATCATCATTGGTTCACATCTTGCCAACTCACTAATGATGTGGCAATTAGTCAAGTCAAACTTGACTCTTCCTCTTCCTCTCAAGTCAAGTCAAACTTGACCAAATCTCTTCCATGGTTGATCTAATCTAACCATTTGATTCAAGCCAATTTAATATAATGAATCTAATTCATTAAATTAAGTTGGTTTAATGAGTCATAATCTAAATTAGACTCATTAAATACATGAATCAACTTGAGTCCAACTCAATTAGCCCAATTTGGATTACTCTTAATCCAATTTGATTCATCAAATGAATCTAATCCTCTTGGTTCATCATATGAACCTAATCTCCATCTAATTGTCCTTAGTGTGTGACCCTATAGGTTCTTGTAACGTTGGCAATGCCCTTAAACCCATTTAGGAGCATAAGTAATGAGCGGTATCTAACAACACATCATTACTACCCAATGTTACAAGAATGTTGAGATTCAACATCACCTTGTGACTACTAATTGTGACTCCTCATAATATATGACAAGTGTCCTTCTATCCTAGACATCTAGATTGATCAATGTGAGGCATAGACCGTGTCATCCTCTGATCAATCTAAATCTTGAACTCCAAGTAGACTCACTAAATCAAATGAGTTCAATATCTCATATTGACTCATTTGGGCATGGCCATGCACTTTGTGGTCTCACTCTATCAAGAATACCGATGTCTCTCCCATCATATAGGAGGGATAGATCCCATCTACATCACCCACATCCCTCCGCATAATTTGTTACATACCCAGTAATCACTTTTATAGTCCACCCAGTTACGGGTGACATTTGACGAAACCAAAGTACATAACTCCTTATGTAGGGAACTATGGTGACTTCAGGTCTAAGGACTAGTAGTCATACTAATAGCCACATGAGAAAGTATATGACACTCATATAACGATCTATTATATTTTCTCATGGCGGGTCATTCAGTATACATTCTCTAATTTATACCCATGTGTCAACTTGATATCTCTATATCCATGACTTGTGAGATCAAGTCATCGAGTTGACCTACATGCTAGTCTTATTGCATTAACATTGTCCCTGAATGTTAATACTCGACTAGGAATGATTAAGAGTAGTATTCCCTATATCATCTCACTATCGATTCAACCAATCGATTGATATAGGTAAGAACCTTCTACTCAAGGACGTTATTATACTTAGATTATTTTGGCACCAATAGAAGTAAGTATAATAACCAAAAAACAAAATGCCTTTATTTATATATAGAATATGATACAACAAATCTAAAATACAATCATCAAATGATTGTCTCTAGGGCTCTAGCTAACAAAATCTGTGCAGGCGGAGCTTTTAGCGGCTAAGACAAAGACAGTGGCTACTCACCAAGAGGTGGCTAATGCACGGGACGACACTGACAAAGCTAGGGAAGAGCTAAAGTTTTATCAGGCGGGCAAGAGCTCTTGTCTAGCAGCTCACAAGACCTCCTTTCTCGCATCCAAAGACTTTGGAGATAAGGTAGGCAACCTCATCAACCAAATGCTTTGTTATGGTGGTGCAGGGGCCTTGCTGCAGCTGCAAGAGATAGGCTTGCTCCGGTCGATTCCCCCTAAAAAATTCCTGGACTGGACCTGTCTCCTGAACGAGCTTCCTGACAAAGCCTTCCTACGTTTGAGTAGTACGTGCCTCCTTGTAACTCTCTTCTAATTTGAATGATGGTGTAAAGCTTTAAACTTCTTTCCCACTTTAATTTTGAAATTTCTTTAAGAAGTTGTGTAAGGGTTACGTGGATGGGCATGTTATCAGTGTGAAATGTGGTGCTAGCATGTTATGGGGCCAATCCAAGACCTTGAGACATTTTACTTTATATGACTAACTTGTCAAGTGTCTGACCCCCTCATGGATGCCTGGTCTGCTTATCACCCAGGCAGGCATCAGAAAGAGTTATCTCACCTGATCAGGCATTAATCCTTACTGGCCGCTTCATTTCCCTGAACGAGCTACATAGTATAACTACTCGATCGATCATGAACCACAGTGATTCTAGGGTCATCTTGCCAGCCTGGGCGAGGCTTACTATAGCCTCATCTATTTCTGAGGCCATAAAGGCTTCCCCTCCATTTTACCACATGTCCTTTGATCCAACTTCTTCTGACAAGACCGCTTCTGCACCATATTTCAAGATGATCCAACGGCTACCATTGCTTCTACGCCTATGGCAGACACTAGCTACCTCATCTATGGATTGCATGATTGCCGTTGATGTCAAGGCATTCTTCCAAGCATCTCCCCAGACTACTATAAATAGTTTGCTTCTCTTATTTAGACTTCTTGCTAATAGCTTAGATTCATCTTCCCTTCTCTACCTCCCTCTGTGCTTCTACTTTCTATTCTTCTGTTGGTGGCCCTGACCTTTCCATGGATTCTGAAATGTCTCCAGCCATACACATCATCATACCTTCCAAGGTCCATCACTTTTTTCGACCACCCCAGAGCTATGTGACTTTTTTCAAAGAACAAATTATAGTCGGTCTTCATTTTCATATCCATCCCTTATTTTCCAATGTGAGTGGCTACTTTCATATTTCCCTTTTTCAACTTATCCCCAATTCCATTCAAATCCTGTGCGTGTTTGTTCTCATATGTGACTTGTGTGATATTCATTGGACTCCTTGCCTATTTCACAACTTCTTCACTCCCCAGCATCATAATGAGGGTATTTTCTACTTCCAGGCTCGTATCCAGACTAACCTTTCTACATCCTTACCCCCTTCAAAAAAGGAGTGGAAAGATAAATAGCTCTTCCTCCACTTTCCCTCTGTTGTGGAGTGGCCTGTCGAGCGGAGCTCCTGTGTTCCTTCGGCGCCTCCTCTAGGTACTACCACTCAGACCCTACTTTTATGGAGGCGTCGTTGCAGCTAGAGGGCTTGTGCTTCGATTTGAGCATCTTGTTAATGAAGGATGTGTTGTATTTATTTAGGCTAAGTCTCGTTCCTTCAGACCTACCACACTCCCTTGGTAAGTATTATCTTCACCCTAACTTGATCTTGCCTTTCATGTTAACCCTCATTTTACTGCAGCCGACACTCTCACCCGATCATCTCTGATCAGGCCCCTCCCTCTAAGCGCTTTGGAAATAAATCACCGAGGGCGCATAATCTTGGGTAGGCGGGGTCTTTCACATTCTACTCCAACCGCTCCCAGGGTGGTTGCAATTACTATCTCTCGTCCTGTCGCCTCTTAGGCGATGCCTCCTACACACTCTGTCCCAAAGCCTACGAGGCGGACTCATCCTGCTTCTCCCGCTCATCGCCCCTGGACTCTGAAAGAGGGGTCCGACAGACGAACATCCACTCTCACGACGACTACGACACAGACCTGTTGGATCTCATCCGGTAGCCGAGGCACACGCTACGACCCCACTGCCCCATACACTGCCACTTTCCGTTCTTGATTCACAACTCCCGGGCGACCCTGTTATTCCTCCAGAACCCCGACCAGGAGCCGATTGAGGGAAGGCCCCAGTCGTTAAAGAAGAGATCGATCCAGAGGGGCAAGCCTCACTAACCGCCCTAGCCGGGCCTTCTTCCCCTCAACTGTCTTCTTCCACTCGACCTGGCCCCAACGGGACTACTCCTGGATCATCCCGGTTTCGGTATTCCCATTTCCATGCTACTAAGCCTTCAGAGTGGGGATTGTGTCACAACCCCGCTGTCCAGGCTAGCTCTGTCCTACTACAGGGACAACTAGCGACTCATTGGAAGGAGACTCTGTAGCAAATGGATATCCTCCCACTGCAGGCTCAGGTGGACCAATTCTCCGAAGGTGCCACTGTGGTAGGCCTTCGCTTTCTCTTATTGCTCCTTTCTTCCTATTTTGACTACCTATTTATATGAATAAATTTTTACCGAGTCGATGTGATTGAGTCATACGTTCTCATATATACATAGGCTAAGATCTTAAAGGATCGTGTTATCGACCTGGAGTCTCAACTTTCTGACCACTCTTTGGCTGTGTTCCAACTAAAGGTAGAGGTGGATACCTTAAGAAAGGTAAATACATCCCAGGAACAGAACCTAGGCAAATCCCTACTGGAGGCTAACCAGTTACGGGATGATAAGAAGAGACTGGAAGCTCTCCGGCAGTCATCTGAGGCTAAGTACTAAGAGGAGCTAACCCTCAAGGAGAAGGAACAACTAGAGCTGGCTCAACAAACTGCAGCCTTACAGGACTTCAAGCTCTTGCATAGGCAAGAGATGGACCGCTTGACCAAGGAACATAACTCTAAGGACGTGCTCCTCATAGACCATAAAAGGGATTTGGAATCTCAAGCTGTAGAGTTGGGCTCCTTACAGGCAGACCTGTCTCAATCTCGATCTACCTTGTCTCACTCAGCCTAGGCCTTAGAGACTTATAAGGCGAGGGAGAACGAACGTCATTTGACTAATCAGGCAGAGTATCTGCGCTCTCCAGTGTTTGGCTCTCAAGTAGGAGATTGCTTCATCCAATCACTGGCATATGGAGCAGTAGAAGCAGCCCAACAACTCCAAGAGGGAGAGTACCTGTCGTCTGATCCTCCCGAGGATTTCTTGGACCATCATCGAATCATTAGAGAAATGTCCGATGATATTTTTTCTGAATTCAAATGACTCCTTGTCCATCACATATATTGTCTCGTTTCCTATTTATAACAACTTGTTTATGGCTCCTTAGTTCCTGCTCCCCATAGGGGTTTTCCTACTTTCCTTGGGCTAGATTTGTGTGTGTATGTGAGGTAAAGCCCGTTAGGATACAATCCAAGAGAACTTCATGTGAGAGATCTTTTTAGGTCTTTGCTCATCCTGGCTGAGACAGTCAGCCATGGTTGAAGAGCTTTGCTTGAGGCTTGCAAAAGGAGTGTAGTAGGACTTAACTAAGTCCTACATCTATGACTTGTGGACTTCCGAAGTGCCTTGTTAAAAGCCTTATCCAAGTCAGGCTTACTTGATCGGGTTTTTTGCTCATATGCCTATAGTGATCATTCCTTGGCCCTAAATTTTTCTTTCAAGCAACCACTATTACAAAGAATAACGCCCTCAAACATGGTAGGGTTGGAGGTAGTTAGTACTTCATGGGTGATCCAACCTTCTACCCTGAGCGTCCTTTAGATACTAGGCACCGGACACTAGTTTCTTAATGACCTTATAAGGGTCGTCCCACTGAGGGGCTAACTTAGTTGCCTCTCTGACTGGTTTGATCCTTTTCCATACTAAATCCCCTTCTTTAAAGAAGTGAGGGATCACCTTCTTGTCATAGGTCTGTCGCATCCTTTGTCGGTACATGGTTAACTGGGCAGTCATCCTCCACAGGTTTCACTAATGAGATCCAGCTCTAGAAGCCACTGTTCAGCATTCTCAGGGTCATATAGTAATCATTGATCAGATAGAACTCCAAACTCGACCGACACAACATCCTCGTTGCCGTAGACGAGATGAAAGGGAGTGAGTCTTGTACTCTCTCGTGGAGTCGTTCAGTATGCCTAAAGATTGTTGGGGAGATTAATAACTATGATTTCATTACACTATTTTGGTTCATACATGCATAATTTGATATCTTGTTCATAGGTTAAACTCATATTTACATCACATTTCATGCATTGCATTTAATTTTGGACTTAATTACAAATTGACTTATAATCATGGTATTAGATACTAATATTTGATATATTCTTTGTAGGCATCAAAAGGATCAAGGACCCGATCAGATTAGACCAGAATTGGGCTCAAATCTAGGGATAAACAAGACGATCAAGCTTTGAAGTGATTTAGATCGTTCATTCAAGATCGAAGCATATTTGAGCCATCCGTTAAAGATCCAGTCCATCCAACCTAAGGAAGAGTATATCAAGACCCTTGATCAAGATCAACACCTTTAGATTGGATTTTAAGTGAATTTTCACCGTTGATCAAGATCCAAATTATTCTGGGTCGTTGGATTAGATTGGGAGAGGTTTAAAAGTTGAGAAGCTACAATGGAATCGGGGAGCTTAGGCGTTTTTCTTCCTCGCGACATTTCTTCACTGTTCATCCTTCATCCCTGAAGTTCCCTTCCACATTCCAAATCCGAGAGCCTACCTTCTTCAACGACATCAATCTCGAGTTGCCTACGTTCATCCTCCAAGATCAGAGAGTGGCAGAAGGGAGGTTTCTTCAGTTGCGATTTGGATTTTGCTCGCCGCCACGTTCCTGCTCGTGGGAGGTTCCCAATCAATGAATTTCACATTCAACAAAGCTTCAAGGGAGGTTTCTTAGAGTTTCTGATCCTTTACCGATCTTCATTTCATAGCAAAGCTAGGTTGATCTGATCAATTGATATAGTTTGGCAATTCATAGAATCTATGCTCTGTTCTTTGGCCGATGAAGTTACCAGACGGGTGTGAGCTTCGAGGGAGGTTTCTTGGAGCTGTGAGCATCACCTAGTAATAGTTGGAAGCTTGGTTGATCGTAGTTGGGTGCTCGAAGGGAGTTTTCTTGGAGCATTTCTATTGACAGCAGGTTGAGTGAAGTTTGAGCTTGGATTTGGATGTGGAACGTGTTTGTTTGTTTTTGTTGACTTTAGATTTCTCATACTCTTGCTCAGATCTGATGATCTGATAAGTTTAGTTTGCATTATTTCTTTCTAATTTGAATTTGCTAATCTAGTTATTGTAATTTACTTAGTTTTAGCCATTGAGTTTAGAAAACCCATGTTCTGTTCTACTAATCTGTTGTGCTTGAGATTTAAATCAAAATTTGAATGTTTACTTGAGCTTTTCATTGTTTTCCTTTGTTAAACATTGTTGAATGTGATGGTGAAGTGAAGATTAGGTGATTGATTTATTTAATTCAATGATGCATAAGAATCTGAATTTAATTGTTGTTAACTTGATGAGATGGATGAGAATCATGTTTAGATTAGTTTAACTTTTCTTTGACTCTATTCTTGACTTTACTAGTGCTCTATTGAGAATTAGATGAATTCAAGTTGAAATGAGAATTAAATGGAAATGCCTGATAGACCTCGTAGATGTAAGAATTCAATTTGAATCAATTCTAGAACTCACACACATTTACTAGTTAACCTTGGAAAAAATATGACTTGGGGCTCCTTACTACAATTCTTTTCTTGAGTTTTAATGGGTTTCCAATCTTTATTAATTTGAAGTGTCTAATGACATGTAAATGGGACCACATCAAATTTTGGTGCTGTTGCCGGGGAACTAATAACTAGTAGTGTGTATTTTAGATTGTGTATTGATTGATTTACTTTGTTAGCATCTTTATTGATTTGATTTCTATTCTTTTTGTATTTTCATATTGGCTTATTCTTGAATTGTCAAGTGCTTTAATGTTCATATATTCATGTGTTTGAAACTTTATGCTCTTGACTCTTTTAATTTTAATTGTTAGTGTTGTAGTGTAAGAACAGGAGATTTCTTTAGCATGGATCCATATTTTCAGTATTTTGGAGGTGGCATGGAGAGTCAGTATTTTCAGCCTGAGTATCAATTTTATCCAACCATGGATCACCAAAATAGGTATGAGTCATTTTCTAATGCTTATAATGCTAATTGGGTGGATCATTCACATTTCAGGTATGGAAATGCACGAGGATAATTTATTGATCCATATCAAGCCTACCAAAATTCATATAAATTTCAAGAGGTTTTAACAGTTACTTGGCCACAAACTTTTCAACAAAGCAATCCTCAAATTGAAGAGTTAACATGGAAAGCTGAGGTTATGCAGCAAATGAGAGAGAATCAAGAGCAATAATTTTCAAGGATACAGAATATACATAATCAATTAGATCAAATTGCATCATCCATCAACCAGTTATAAATACAAAACTCTAGTGGGGGGATGGAAAGTAGAGATTTTGTCAGGCCTGGCCCTACTTCACAAGATTTCTCTAGTATTATTTGTGATGATGATGTAGTTGTACAGATTTCTGATTCTACTAATATTGTTGCTTTAGATGTTGTGAATGATGTAGGAATTGAAAATTTACTTGAAGATGATTTAAGTGTAGGGGATTGCTTACTGGAGGTAATACCTCAAGGATCATCTGAACTAGAGTTTGAGTTAGATAATGATGACATAAGTGTAGGGAATTACTTAATGGAAGCAATATCCCAAGAATCACTTGAACCGGAGTTTGAGCCGTTACTTGTTGATGAGGAGGTAGTAATCACCATTCTAGAACCTACAGCTACCTTTCAACATGACAAGGTCAGTAATTCTTGTGGTTTATTAGAAATTTTCATAGAGGTACCATTAATTGAAATTATTAGATGTGATTCATTTTTTGATATATTTTCTGTAAAAACTAATATTCTCCTATCTTCTTCTTATCCCATATGTGGGTCGGAGGTGTTGTCCTTTATTGATTGATCATATCTAAAAGCATAATGTGACGAAGAGCTGGAGATGACAAGCAAAGATTTCAGGGAGAAAGCAGATGACGACTCCGGAGAAGAAAAACCACCGTGGATCTGAGAAGACCAAAGCAGATCCTGAAGAAATATAATCAGAAAATACATCCTAGCGGCGAGGATAGCAAATTAAAGATAGATTGGAGAAACCCAAAGCTGATCTTGAGAAGACCTCGAAGAATGGAAATACTCTGACGAAGAAAACACGACTCACGGTTTCTACGGCAATTATTGCTTCCTGCACACCACATAGCCAATCCACAAGACATCAGTGACCTAAGACCGGGGTGGGAATCCCTGGCTAGGCCCTCCGACGCTCAAGTCAGTCTTCTCTTTCCGACCAAATAAGAAAATATAGTAAAACTGGAATGAAAAACTAGGGTTTCGGTGATGGTCTTGCGCATACCTGGCCAACGGAGGAGATTCTCCTTTTTATACCACTTCATATAACCTCCGTAGTCATGAAGTGGACCCCGATTTGCTAGAGTTTGTTATGAGATGATGTAAGTACTTGCAATAATAGTTTAAGGATTCTTTTTCATACCCCAGATGCACCTTCTTTGTCGTCTATCACATTTACAGGAGTTTCTAGAAACTGTTTGCCGCCAAACTGTCATATGATTGTATACTATTCATACATTACCTATATTTGGTTGTAATACTCCTTACTTGCTATGTTCACAAGATTTAATGAATGTGCGTGTTTTTATGTCTGCTCGGATTTTGCCAGGTTGATTTTATACTAATAGCCTTCTAAAAGTGTGTATTGGTATACCCGCCCGATATCACATTACCGAGTGAATTATGAGTATGCTCGTCCGAACTTATTCTACTGACCGTGTTAAGTCGAGTCCTTTCTAGCGATTTGGGTTCGCATGCCTGCTTGGTCGCCCGAGCTCACATTACCGAGCGAATTATGTATATGTTCGTCCGGGGTTATTCTACTAACCGTGTTAAGCCAAGTCCCTTCTGGCGACTTAAGTTCAAACACCTGCTTGGTCGCCCGAGCTCACATTACCGAGCGAGTTATGTATATGTTCGTCCGAGGTTATTCTACCGACCGTGTTAAGTCGAGTCCCTTCTAGCGATTTGAGTTCGCACACCTGCTTGGTCGCCCGAGCTCACATTACTGAGCGAGTTATGTATATGTTCTTCCGGGGTTATTCTACCAACCGTGTTAAGTCAAGTCCCTTTTGGCGATTTTGGTTCGAACACCTGCTTGGTCGCCCGAGCTCACATTACCGAGCAAGTTATGTATATGTTCGTCCGAGGTTATTCTACCGACCGTGTTAAGTCGAGTCCCTTTTGGAAATTTGGGTTTGTATGCCTGCTTGGTCGCCCGAGCTCACATTACCGGTTGATCTTATACCACCGAGCGTATCAACACGCGCTAATCCTTCATTAGTTATAATTCGATCTGGCTTATACTCTCGAACAGTCTTACTTTCCCGATCGATTTTTCCTACTTGATCAAGACTTCCTCGTTGGGTGTGGGCACGTTTGCTAGTATTTCACCCATTTGGGTTTATCCGATCTCTTATACCTATTCATATCATGTGCTCGGTTATTTCTATCCCGACCTGTTCAAGGTGGACGACCGATATTGGCTTACCGAACGCATTTGTCTCGACCGAACCTCCTTACTTCCTATTCCTTCTCCTTATATCTCTTTTCACATTATTATACGGACCTTACTCCTTATAACCCATATCACTAGCCTCCCCTTCAAGTCTAGTCGAAGGAGGTACGTCCGATTGATTAGACCTAAGTGTGGCAGTGATCTCGTGATCCTTGCTACAATGATACCGTGACTCCTGATATCATAATCCCGTGACCCCTATTACAATGGTCTCGTGATACCTCCAGCTATTTAAATAAGTGTGTGATCCTTCCTTCTATAACATCCAGCTTTGCTGTCCCTTGTTCTACTTTCTTTCTAAGGATCTTATTGGAAGTCATGGCTTCTGATCCTCTTTCTTGGGATTAATTGCTGCACGAGAAGAAAAAATTCTTAAACTAGGTCGTGCGAGCCTTAGATCTATATCGTTCACCCCAACAGGAGCTGGATGCGCGTCTACTATCAACTCAATCACAAGTCTAGTCAGAAGTGACTTTGAGGAATAAAGCCTCTTTAGAGTTGAAGCAAAAAACTGAGGAACTAGATAATCTAAGTGTTGGTGCAATTAACCTCAAGGGTTTCGATGTTTGACAATATGACCAAGGGTTGACCCAAACAGGACTTGATATTTGTGAGAGAGAAGTCTAGTCAGGACTAGATGACTAGCAAAGGTAAGTCCTAACCAAAGGTTAGGCAAAGTGGAAGTCCCGGTGAGTGAAGTCAGGCCCTAGTGAGTGAAGCTAGGTGGTGGAAGTCTCGATGAGTAAAGTCGGGCCCTAGTGAGTGAAGCTAGGTGGTGGAAGTCCCGGTGAGTGAAGCCAGGCCCTAGTGAGTGAAGCTAGGTGGAGGAAGTCCTGGTGAGTGAAGCCAGACAATAGAAGTCCTAGTGAGTGAAGCTAGGCAACCCTAGGAGGTAACCCTAGGTTATACTTGAATTCTGTTAATACTGTGCTAACTCAGTGTTGCAGGGAAGCTCAGCTAGGTCGACGGGCTGATCAGGTAGCTAGCACAAAGTCCAGACGGGTCGAAGGGTTGACCGGACGTCTGGCAGGTAAGTGACGGTAAGTCACTAGAGGAGAGTGACTGTGAGGATGTGTTCCCAGGAAGGGAACATTAGGCGTCGATCTGACTTACATCCATTTCGGATATCTAAGTCGAGATCGTGACTAGATTCCGGTCTCGAGGAAACGAAATCTAATTAATATTCTGTTTGATTTTAAACTGTGTTAATACTCTATTTTGCAGGATATATATCTTGTATTTGCCTCTGGACTAACGTTTTCTTGCAGGAAGGAAGTTGCTGGAAAACAGGGTTCGGGCGCCCGGAATGGATCCTATCACCCGGAGGTACAGGCGCCTAGGATGGTTTCGGGCGCTCGAAGGTGAATTTGTATCCACAATGTCATTTCGCAACAAGGAGCGCCCTGGTTGGCTCAGCTACGTCATATTCAGGACGCCCTGAAGGTTCCGAGCGCCCCGAACCTCCTATATAAGGAGGGTCAAGGCTGAAGCTCCAACACAACTCACGATTCACTCTCTTGTGCTCCTGCGACGCTGCGAAGATATTCTGACAAAGTGTTGTTTCTTTGATTCCTTCTTTTTGTCAATATTATTTCTTTTTATTAGCATTCTTGTACTTCATTTGTAAACAACTATTTTGAATTGCTAGTAAATTGTCCATCGAAAGCACCCTTGCGTGCGAGCCTTGGAGTAGGAGTCGACACAGGCTCCGAACCGAGTAAAACTACTTGTGTCGCTCTTTCATTCGCTTTATTATTTTCTGCTACGTATTCTCGATAATTTTTTAATCGATATTCACCCCCCCCTCTATCGAATGCTTACGATCTAACAAGTGGTATCAGATTCGGCACCGCTCTAATTTGGTGCAACCACTAATCAAGCAAAGGGGGGGGTCTTTTTAAAGAAAAATTAGATATCGTTTGTTCTTAAAATATATTTCCTCCAGCACTGCTAATCCAAGACCAAGTCTTGGGATCTTTCTTTTGTTTTCTTGTGTGCAAGACCATTGTCTCTTCTAGAAGGACGGAGCATCAACGACCCACCTCTATATGAGATGTACGAGAGACATGAATTCAATTTGTGGAGGATGCAGATGGAAAGCTTCATTTTCATGAACGACTTTGATAGTGGCTTGTTACTGAGAAGATCAACACAAAACTCATAAGCAAACTAAAAGTAATAAAGTTAGTTTCATATTTATTACCTAACAAAGTTAATTGCAGGATAGGAAAAGTCAATGATGCCCACGAGTTTTTGACCTGTCTGACCAAGCTTCACGAGGAGTCGTTGGAGTTAGACGATCAAGTTAAAATTGAATCCGGACTCAAGTCAGATCCAACGAAAAAACCTACTGAATTAGGGATTGCGCTCAAGGTTAGTAATATTTACCAAAATACCCCTACTAATAGTAGTTTAAATAATATGCATGTTAATTTGGATATTTCTGAAAATTTATGTGAAAATAGTATATAGTTGACAATACTTGCAAAAATACTCCTAGGATATTTTTGGATGAAACAAATCTAATTAATTTAGAGAATACAGAAAATCTAAAAATAATTAATAAACCTAAAAATTCAAATTTAAACCTAAACAAATCTGAAAATTCAAATGATAAAGATGACAAGGTCAATATTGATCTAGATAAAATTAATAAATTTCTCAATATATTATTTAATAATCTAGACAATATCAATCTAGAAAATCCTATCCAAACCCAAGATAATTTAATTAACAAAAAATTAAATTTTAATGATAAGGTTAATCTAATAAATTCCACTAATCATATCAACTTAAAAGGCAAAGAAAATACAAGGATAAAATCAAATACTTTGATAAAATCAAAACTAAATTTAACAAACTTAAAATTAAATGTTAAAAATAATATATTAAACAAAGATAATCTATAAAATTCAAAATTAACAATTAATAAAAGGTTAAAAGATAAACCTTTAAAGAAATATAATTCAAATAATTTAATTAATTTAAATTTAAAAATTAATAAAAATTTAAACTTTAAAAATAAGCTATTAAAGAAAGATAATTCAATTAACTTAATAAAATTAGAATTGAATGACAATTTAAACATTAAATACAATCCTTAAAAAAGGACAATTTGACCAATTTAATTAATTCAAAATTAAAACTTAAAACTTTAATTAAATTTAAACTTAAATTAATTCAAAATTAAAAAATAAAATTTAAAGTTACAAATTGAACATTAAATCTTAACCAAAACTAAAACCTAAATCGGATCAATAATTCAGGGGGAGGCTCCAGAATAGCTGCACCTCCAAAACAAACCTACCCGACGGTACTGGTTCAAAGGGACAATAGTTTAACTTGACCTACGGTACTGGTGAAATTTTGGATAATAGTACGTTAGGGAAACTCTGTCTATGCATGTCTAGGAAGATATGGCTTCGACCTGGTGCATTTGGCTTAGTGGAATTAACCGAAGCTACCCTTTATGAATCCTAACCAGTTAAATCAAGATTTTGTATTAAGTTCAGTGAATAGGCCTATTTGAAAAACCTCGAAGGTATGGTTACTTTAATGATGTCCAAGTGACTCGCCATAGCCCAAAAGTTTATCTAGAAAATGTCTATTTGTTGAGCTCAAAGTTAAACCTGAATCTAACACAAAGTTAAACCAAATTCTGAAATTGAATCCAACTCATCTCACAAAAATTATAGAATTCTCTAATTGAAAACCTAGATTGGGTGAGATGACTAAGGACTTCGAATCGAATAAAACAAATCGAATCGAATCGAACCAACTCGAATCAAATCAAACCAAATCGAATCGAATCGAAATAAATCAAATCGAATCGAACTAAATAAAATTAAACAAAATCTAATTAAATTAAATTAAAATTAAAATCAAATAAAATTAAATTTACTTTAAAAATTATTTTTAAAAATTATTTTAAAAATTCGTCTTAAAAAACTTCAAATTCAGATTAAAAAATATTGTAAAACAAAATACTTAAAAATATTATAAAAATTATTTTAAAAAATTATATTAAAAACTATTAAAAAGTCTTTTTAAAATTATTTTTAAAATCTTTAAAAAATATTTTAAAAATTATATTAAATTATTTAAAAAATTTTCAAAATTCTTTTAAAAAAAATTTAAAGACTATTTAAAAAAATATTTTAAAAATTCTATTAAAAATTATTTAAAAATCTTTTAAAAATTATATTAAAAAATTATTTTAAAAGTCTATTTAAAAAATATTTTAAAATCTTTTAAAAATTATTTTAAAAATTATTTAAAAAATATTTTTAAAATTATTTTAAAAACTATTTTAAATGACAATCTCGCGGACTCATGTAAAGTTGATTATCCCTTTTTATTGTTAAATCTACTCTTCCTTATGACGATAGTCTGTTTTGTTTAAATATGTTAAATGTCACTTGGCCGGTCCTCATAAAACATCACCCAACATATTATTATGTTTATCTATTTAGATTGTTTCCTCCTGACCGGGCGGTATATATCAATGCTGACAAATACCGTCCGATATTTTATAGATTAATTGTGTCTCGTTCAATCTAGTACAATTCTATTGCGATATTCGCAATATTGGTTGATTTGTTCTACTTGATTGATTTGCGCTCGTATCTACGTATATCATCTTATGTATTAACCAAATTTCATATGGTTTTATCATAGTGTATGTCATTTGACTTATCATGATAAGCCTTTGGTCGACATATTTGAATGGCATTTATCTCGGTCGATCTATTATGACCGCCCGATTCATATTTATGAATCTCGTCCGGTATCCTTTAACCAAGTCCTGTCTATTAACTAATACCTTGTACCCAACTTTTGCCTGATTTTATTAAACAAATAATTCGAACTTATAACACTTGACCAATTTTTCTTTATATCCGTCAAACTTTCTTAAGAATTGTATCAAGGGAAACTTTATGAATTTTTCGAGGAAGATTACTTAACTTCACTTCTCTTTCTTGGGATTCATTCCCCTCTTTTAGAGTTTGATTTTATCCTTTAATGTTATCACCCACTTATGACGATTGGAATTCCGAGTGCTTTTTCTTTTCTTGTTTTCTTCTGCTATCTCTATTTAGGGGTTTTAGCACAGGACCGAAAGGAAAACAAAGGTTTTAAGAAGTTCTTTTCCGCTTTCCTACTTCTCTCTTCAACTCCCTTGATTCCTCTTCCTTCTACTGTTTCACTATGGCAACTTCCCCTCCTGCGTGGTTTTTCTCGTGTGTTTCCGACCTTATAGAGACAGAAGAAGTGGATTTAAAGGCAACCTATGGTTTTCCTGTTTATATAACCCGTCCTGCTCCTCAGGATAGTTCACATCTTCCTCCTTTAGGGTGTATATCTATCTTCCAAGATCAGGTCCTACAAGGTTTTCGATTTCCTATTCACCCTTTCTCTAACGTTAGCCTCTACTTTAATATTCCACTCAATCAGTTTGTCCCTCAATCCTTTTCTATCCTTATGGGTTTTGTTGGGGTATCTAAACTGTTAGATTTTCCCTTATCTCCTCGTCTTTTTCATCACTTCTTTGTTCCTCATCGAGTAGATGTTGGTGTTTTCAAATTCCAATCTCGTCCCAAGGCCATTTTGTTCAACCGAATTCCTCCTTAGGGGGAATGGTATCACAAATTTTTCTATATGCGTCTCCCTTCTCCTCCTCCGTTTCCCATTCAATGGATATATGATCTACCTCCGCTTCCTAGCACCCATAATCTCCTTAACGATCCCTCTGTTGCCTGTGCCTTATCTAAACTGAAGGGAGCAAAATTCAGCTTGCCGCATCTAATTGTGGAGGGTTTAATGTTTCCTTTTGGGATAGGCAATATTGATACTCCCTTGGATGGCTCTTTTGGTATGTATAAACATTTCACTCCGCATTTAGTGACTAGTATATCTCTTTTATAATGGTGTTTAATTCCTGTGTTTCAACTGATGCTCTTCTTCCAGCTTTTATGTACAAGAATCCTGCTATGACTAAGTCCTTTGTTAATAATCTTGGAGAAGAATGGTTGCGAGCTCGCCGGGCTAATCCTAATTCCTCCACCTTGGGCTTGCTATCCGAAGAAGAACAATGGGCATAGGTTGTCGCGGCCATGGAAGAGGAAGAAGAAGAGCCTTTTATTGCCTTAGTCAAAAAGCCAAAGCTTACTGAGGATGCCCCCTTTAGCGATTTCTTTGGTACTTTTGTGCAAGCTCCTCTTGTCCCATCACCCATTTCTCTTGAGAGAGGTAAGGCACCGATAACTCCTACCCATATTATCTCTAATCCTTCTCTTAAGATGATGAGACCTGGTCTACTCATCCCCTCTTCTTGTGCTATTATTTCAGCTCCTTCTGCTTCTGCTTTTGCTTTTGAGATGGCCATTATCCCTTCTGTGTCTTCAGCACCTCTTGCATTGGCCTTGCCTCCTTTGGCTTATGGGCCCCGGGCAAAACGGACACCTTGCTGGAGATCTTCTCCAAGTGCCAGGCCCTCAGCTATTCGCGTTTCCATGACTGCATCTGTATCCCTTGCATTGCCACCTTCTATTCCATCTAGTTCTTCTTCTGCTGCTCTTGTTTCTACCACTTCTTTCCCTTCCATTGCTTCTTCTTCTTCCCTACCTCCTTCTTCTTCCATTCCCCGGCCTTTGTTTAAACAGGCCATGGGTCTGCCTTCTCAATTGGGACAAACCTCTGATCCACTTAGCTATGGTTCTCTACAACTACAAGGCCTATTGGCCGAATCTTGGCTACAGGGCCAAGAACAACTGAGGGGCCTTAGTCTCCCAAATCGAGCTGACCACCACAGTCGTCAGGCAGTAGCTGTAAGTATTCTTGGTTATATGTTATCAACTTCACATCCTTATCTTTAATTGTATCATCATTTTGTTTAGTTCCTTACCTCGAGTATGCATATCAACCAGCTACTTATGGCTCGGGACCGGGAGAATGATAAGTTAAAAGCTCAACTAGAGACATTGAAGGCTACTTTATCTCCTTCTAATAATGACCTGGCTCAGTTACAAGAGAAAGTGATTTTGCAAGATCAACAATTAGGGGTATTGAGACAGGAATTAGAGGAATCACAACAATTACTGAAAGACAAAGAGCTTGCAAGGAGAACTCTGGAATTACAGGTGGATCGATTACATTCTGGTCTCCGACTGGAAATTGCTTTAAAGGAGAAAGCTCTCTTAGATGCTTCTCATAAAAGTCTTATTTTAGAGAAAGTAGAGAAGCTTCATAATGTCTGTCTTTCTGAACAAGCTCAAGACCTAGCCTCTCATGATTTCACTATCCTACAGGAACAAGAGCAAAGGAAAGCTCAAGATGTTGAGTTGTCACTGCTCCAGAAGGAATTGGAATAGCTTAAATTAGAAAAGGATGCTTTAAAAGATCAAAACACAAAACTGCAAGCTGATTTTCAAAGCTATAAGGAGCAAGAGAAGAGTCGATGGGAAGAGTGACGCTTGGCTTATCTAAAGTCTTCGGCGTTTGCCCAAGAATTTGTCCGTCGGATAGTGGGTGCTTTAAATCATTTTGTATCGGAAGTTCTTCGACAATTGAGAGAGGGTGGTTATCTACCTAAGGAACCTCCCTCCTCTTTCATAAGTCATCGCAGACTTAACGAAGAACTGCCCGCAGATTTAAAAAGTCATTTTAATTAATCATGTCTATGTATCTAAAAAGATTATCCATAAAAAGACTTGTATTGAAAAAACTAGTAATGAAAAGAATTGTAACCAAAAGCTTGGTAATTAAGGGATTGCGATATATAGGAAATTTTTTATACTTACCTGTTTCTCCCTTGTGTTAGTTTGATAATGCCTCTTTTGGAATGCTTCCGAGTATTGAGTAGAAGTTTTATTCAAGAATTCCTTTCTTACCTCTTGAAGTTAAATCTTGTTTTAATGAATCTTTTTACAGATAATATCTAGTGTGCTCCATATTTCAAAAGAATGAATAATCCTGAGTGATTTTAGATAAGAAATTGTATAAGACTCCTGAGTTCCGAGCTGAGTATAATACTCCAAGCGGTTCTAAATAAAGATTTCCATGTGAATGGGCTTCTAGATAGAAAATGTGCCATATGCATAGAATTCTTCTTGAACCCTGGCTTCTGACCCAGTGTAAAATGTCAACTTATTTTGTGAATAAATCCATGTAACTTCGCATTTACTATGCCTATGAAGACTAAGTTCCATGATAGTTTAAAGTCTTCGACTCTTCCCATGAAGACCCGTCCAAGTTATTTCATGAGATTTCCCAATCGACTATATTCTGTGATAGTTTAAAGTGTAGCGCCCGCCCTCCCTGCTAACCCTAAGGGACGGGTCTACGATACTCTATGTACATATTACAGCGGAAGACTTAAAATAATTTTCTTAGTTTAATAAAACTTTTGTTTTGTTTTCAAATCCGAACTACACTAATATGGTTTCCATAACATGATAACATGATAAATAGAAACATAACATCAAGTTACCCATATAGTACTACAATTTACGAAACCAAAGCGTAATTCTTAAAAGTTCTTAAAGCAGGTTCTTATTTGGTTGCCTAGCCACCGCCACACACATCTCCTTGCCTATCCTGCTGCTCCTTTAGCTCATCCAGCTTTTTCCTTTATCTGTGGTACAAGGAAAGTAAGCTATGAGCACTCATGGCTCAGTAAGTTCCTTTCCTACTCACTAAAACCGAAAATCATCACATGATCAAAGAATATCTCAACATAACATGATCTCAACTAGTCATGGCATAACATATCATACTCTTTAAGCATATCATGCAACATAACAAAATCATAACTAGTCATGGCATATCATCTCTTAAAGCATAGCATGATACATAACATAATCATATCTAATCATGGCATATCATAGCATCATCATAAGGTAGCATGGCATATCAAGCTCTTAAAGCATAGCATGAAACATAACATAATCATATCTAATCATGGCATATCATAAATCATAGCATCATCACAACATGATCATAAGGTATATGCAATATGATTTTGAAAACATGTATCCGACAAACATGTGTATGTCTCATGATCTTTAAAACCATTTCTTCTTACATATATACTTGAACATATTATCAACTTAAAGGGGATCCCGGCTATGTACCACTTACATATTGCGCGCAACCTATGTAGGTCCAAGGTAGCAAGTCTTGAACCCTACAAGGCAAACATACTAGGCCCGAGTCTTACTCCATCGACCTAGGGGCACTTAGGAGCCCATCCCTAACGAGGCCCGAGTCTTATTTCATCGACCCAGGGGCACTTATGGAGCCCACCCTTGGTACAAGCCATATAAAGTAAAGTACATGTCATACTTATACATATCACACATCATAAGGGCATGCATCACTTAGGCACACATCATATCATAAAAGTATGCATCACTTAGGCATACATCATATCATAAAAGTATGCATCACTTAGGCATACATCATATCATAAAGGTATGCATCACTTAGGCATACATCATGTCATAAAAGCATGCATATTTTCACCACATAGCATATCATAAAAGCATGCATATTTCTATCCGCATAGCATATCATAAAAGCATGCATATTTCTAGCACATATCATATCATGGAAAGTATGAATCACAAGCATACATGTTTAAGCATAAGGGTGTATCATGTGATTATACTATCATAAGAAACATGGTAACATAGTTAACTTGGGTTCTAAGCTTCCTAATCCCTTGGGTTCTTATCATGGCCGAACCCCCTTAGATCTCAATTTAGGTAAAAATAACCTCCAAGCATGTGGAACCTAAATTATCATCACATCAATTTCATAGGAAGCATTATAAGCATGATTAACTTGGTTTCTAAGTTCTCCAAGTCCCTAAACTTCATGTGGCCAAACCTTATCAGGTGTGAAACAAGGTCCCAAATGTCATGAAAGCATGGAAACCTTAAACCATATTTATAGCATTTTTCTTCCAAGTAACATAGTAATCATATTTGAGCTAATTCCTAAGTTCTTCAAGCCCTTAACATATGTCATGGCCAAAATTTCAAAAGTATTCATTAGGGCTAAAAACAAGCATACAAGCATGTGAACTTGAACTAACATCATGTATAAATTCATAATAAGGTATCATACAAAGGGTATGGCCGAAACTTACCCTAGCCTCATTTTAGGTCATTAAGCAACATATAGCATGAGAACTTTGGCTTTCTACTTATCATATTTCATGTAGAGTGACATGAGCATATTTAATTTTCATTCTAGGGTTTCTAGGGCATCTATCTCTTCATGGCCGAGACCTACAATGGTCCATTTAGGTCATGGAAAAATTATACAAGCATGTGACACAATCAACACATTATCATATTTCCATAAGAAGCATTTTTAACTCAATTGGTTTCAATTCTAAGGCCTCTAGGTCATTTAAACCCTACTTGGCCGAGACCCATCAGTGGTTAACTTTGCTTCAAATAGCCTAAAAGCATAGGAAGTCATACAAGTTTCATAGCATGTATAAAGACAAGCATAATAAACATACATGTGCACTGTGTCTTAGGCTTCCTAGGTTTCTTTCCTTTTTCTTTTATTTTTCCTCATGGCCGAAACCTACCATTCTCTAAACTAGGTTTTAAGTGGCCTAAAGCATGAAAAACCTAAGTAAGTTTCATGGCAAAAATTACTAAGAACATCATATACAAATTTGGTTCATAAACAAGCTAGGACCCTTGTGACCTTACAAGTCATATATCATTAACTAAATTCTCTATACCCTAATTAAGCATGAGAGCATAAAACCACTTTCATATCTTAATATCACAGAGGTCTTGAGCATGTTAAAATTTTTTTTAAGCTTTCCTAAGCTATCCATCTTAACATGGCCGAAAATCTTAATGAAGAGTTCATGAATTTCTAGCAATATTCAACATGCAATTCTTTAAGAGAACTCTATATTCTATCATATAAACATGGTTACTTAAATTTAAAGGTCTTCCTAACCCTAATCTCTTTTCTTGGCCGAAACATATGAGGGGATTTCCTTTGGTTCCAAGTAACTTTCAAGCAAGAAAAACCAATAAAAGATCCTTAGTAATTCATGGAGGGAATCTTGTACTAGTTTGGTTAAACAATGATTTCCCTAACCTCTTTAAAACATTTTTGGCCAAAATTCTAGGGTTAGGTACTCCTCTGACCAAGCATCATATAGGTATAAAAACATGAAGGAAAACCTTCCTACATAGAATAGAAAAATATTATGAAATGAGGACTTGTTTAAACCTTCCTAGATTTGAAAACTCTTCTTTGGCCGAATTTTTCTTAAATTCTATTCTAGGTTTCTAATCCTCATAAAATCCAAAAATCACATAAAAAGCCTTGTACCACAGGTGAGGGGAAGCTTACATCCTTTTCGCTTGTGGATCTAAGGTATGATGATGGAAGAAGTAGCCTCTTCTTCTAGTTCCCTTCCCTTGTTTCTCTTGCTAAGTCCTCCTTGTATCTTAGGCTTTCTTAGGAGAAAACCTTGGCTTGG
Source organism: Zingiber officinale (assembly GCF_018446385.1). NCBI lineage: Eukaryota > Viridiplantae > Streptophyta > Magnoliopsida > Zingiberales > Zingiberaceae > Zingiber > Zingiber officinale. The sequence continues at coordinate 47,606,350 of NC_056006.1, forward strand.
GGCCGAAGATGGAGGAGAGGGGGCTGGGGTTCTCGGTGAGGGAGAGGGAAGAATGAGAGAAATGAGAGAAAAATTAGAATTCTTCTCTTTACTTGCTCCCTTTTATGTTAAGGAGGAAGAAGTAGCAAAATTAGTTTTTGCTTTCCTTCTCCCTTAGCTTTTTTTTCTATTTTCTTTTTATTTTTATTTATTTATTTATCCTCATCATTCATGGTGAAATAAGGGGGAATGAATCCCCTTAATTAGCCTCTTTTATTTTCGGCAAGAGAAGAGAGAAAGAGGGAGAGAAGGAAGGAAGGCAAGTTGCCTTTCTCTTGCTCTTTTCTTGTTTTCTTTTGGCTAACTTTTACTCTCACCCTTATCATGAGTTTCCCTCCTTTGCTATCAATATCTTCTCTCTATCCCAATTGGTTTCTACTAATTAATTCTCTAAATTATAATATAAGAGGTTCAAGGTTCAATCCATGACCTCCTCCTCTTTTTATTTCATTTTATTTCTTTTTGCTTCAACCTACTTCCTTTTATTTTTCTAAGGCAAAATCCTACATTCATATGCTTATCATAAAAGCTTAGTGGGTGTTACATAAAGTCTCTGGTTCCTCCCATGAAGACCCACCCGAGTTATTTCATGAGAATTCCCGTTCGATTATATTCTCTGATAGTTTAGAGACTCCGATTCCTCCCATGAAGACCCGTCCGAGTTACTTCATGAGATTTCCCGATCGACTATGTTCTGTGATAGTTTAAAGTCTTCGGTTCCTCCCATGAAGACTTGTTCGAGTTACTTCATGAGAATTCCCGATCGACTATGTTATGTGATAGTTTAAAGTCTCTGGTTCCCCCCATGAAGACCCGTCCGAGTTACTTCATGAGATTTCCCGATCGACTATGTTCTATGATAGTTTAAAGTCTTCGGTTCCTCCCATGAAGACTCATCCGAGTTACTTCATGAGATTTCTCGATCGACTATGTTCTGTGATAGTTTAAAGTCTTCGGTGTCCTCCCATGAAGACCCGTCCGAGTTACTTCATGAGATTTCCCGATCGACTATGTTCTGTGATAGTTTAAAGTCTCTGGTTCCTCTAATGAAGACCCGTCCACGTTACTTCATGAGATTTCCCGATCGACTATGTTTTGTGATAGTTTAAAGTCTCCGGTTCCTCCCATGAAGACCCGTCCGAGTTACTTCATGAGATTTCCCGATCGACTATGTTCTCTAATAGTTTAAAGTCTCCGGTTCCTCCCATGAAGACTCGTCCGAGTTACTTCATGAGATTTCCCGATCGACTATGTTCTGTGATGGTTTAGAGTCTCCGGTTCCTCCCATGAAGACCCGTCCGAGTTACTTCATGAGATTTCCCGTTCGACTATGTTCTGCGATGGTTTAGAGTCTCCGGTTCCTCCCATGAAGACCCGTCCGAGTTACTTCATGAGATTTCCTGATCGACTATGTTCTCTAATAGTTTAAAGTCTCCGGTTCCTCCCATTAAGACCCGTCCGAGTTACTTCATGAGATTTCCTGATCGACTATGTTCTGTGATAGTTTAAATTCTCCGGTTCCTCCCATGAAGACCCGTTCGAGTTACTTCATGAGATTTCCCGATCGACTATGTTTTACGTAGAAGTATGATTGTACTAACCTTATGATGGTTTTAAAAGTTCTGGATTTTTCTGAGGGAGCTGAATAGGTCTTTAGGATTTTCCACTGTTGATTGCTCGAAAAGAGATTAAAAAAGTTCTGCCAATACTTGTCAATCTATATAAACCACATTTATTTCTGTGCGGTATTTGTCTTGCATTGCATTTATTCAAAGAAATGGAGTACATGAACTATAAGAATACTTGTCTCCTTCTCATCGGGAACTTACTTCAGATAATTTTGATTTGTTCCTTTTGACATATTCTTAAGTGGCGTGATCCTGTTAAGTCCGGTAAGGTTGTAAATGATTTGCACTCCAGGGACGTTCTAGAATTCTTCCTTCAGTATCTTGGAGATAATATGAACTTGATGCGAGCTTTTCCACCACTTTGTAGAGTCCTACCCATTGTGGTGCCAACTTACTGACATCCCCGACAGGTTTAATACGCTTCCATACTAAATATCCTACTTGGAAAAATCTAGGGATGACCCTTTTTTTATAATTTTGTCTCATTCATTGTCGGTATGATACGAGACGAGTAGCAGCTTTATCTCTAATTTCCTCTATCAAGTCCAGCTCCATAAGTCATCGACCCTCATTGTCTGCATCATATAATTGCCTTCTGTCAGATTCTACTCCCACCTCAATGGGAATTATTGCTTCTCCCCCATAAACTAATTGAAAGGGAGTGATTCCTGTAGCTTCTCGAGGTGTAGTACGATATACCCAAAGAACGCTAGGTAATTCATCTACCCAGCTACCTCCGACATGATCCAGTTTGGTTTTTAAACCCCTTATAATTTCTCTATTGGTTGCTTCCACTTGACCATTACTTTGCGGATAAGCTACAGAGGTGAAGGCCTGAATAATACCATAACTTTTGCACCAAGCTAAAATTCTATCCCCTTGAAATTGTCTTCCATTATCAGAGACTAATTTATGAGGAATGTCAAATCTGCATATGATATTTTTCCACAGAAATTTAATAACTGCATCTTCAGTAATCCGGGCAAGTGGTTCTGCTTCTACCCATTTGGAAAAATAATCTACTGCTACCAATAAAAACTTTCTTTGTGCAGTCGCCATAGAAAATGGGCTTACTGTGTCCATGCCCCATTGATCGAAGGGACATGAGACTATAGAGGTTTTCAACAACTGTGTAGGATGATGCGAAATATTTTGATGTTTCTGGCAAGACATACAAGTTCTTACCAACTTGTTGGCATCCTCGTGTAGAGTAGGCCAGAAATATCCTGCTAATAAGATTTTACGGGCCAAGGATCTCCCTCCAATATGACTACCACATGAACCTTGATGAACTTCCTGTAAAATAAATTGTATATCTTCTGTGCCGATACACTTGAGCAGATGTCTAGAAAAAGCTCTTTTATATAACTGTTCTCCTACCATAGTGTACTGAGCAGCTCTCTTCTTAAATACCCTTGCTTATTCTGTATTACTTGGAAGAATACCTTGCTGTAGATACAATATGATTTGAGCTCTCCAGTCGCCTTGAATTTCTGCATCAGCTTGTCTTTCGATACAAGATATTAATAGAGTTTGTTCTACTGGTCGATCTAGACTCCATGGTACTATAACAGAGGCCAGCTTAGCCAATTCATCTGCTACCTGATTCTCAGATCGAGGAACTTTTTGTATATTTACTTCTTGAAACTGGGACTTCAACTTATCGAATGCCTCAGCATATAACTTAAGCATGTCATTATTAATTTCAAAATTACCTGATAGTTGTTGGGTTGCTAATTGAGAATCAGAATAAATGAGGACTCGAGCTGCCCCTATATGCCGAGCAGCTTGCAATCCAGCTATCAAGGATTCATATTCTGCTTCATTGTTAGTAGCTCTGTAATTCAATCTGATAGAGAGTTGAAGTCTGTCTTCCCTTGGAGATATAAGAAGAACACCAATTCCGCTGCCCTATCTAGTTGAGGAGCCATCCACATAAACTTTCCAGATGTTTTCTTCCTCAGGGCCTTGAACTTCTATAATGAAATCTGCTAGAGCTTGTGCCTTGATGGCTGAGTGAGGTTGATATTGTATGTCATATTCACCAAGTTCAATTGTCCATTTGATCAGCCGACCTGATGCCTCTGGGTTGAGTAACACCCGTCTAAGAGTACTGTTGGTTAATACAATAATTTCATGTGCTAAGAAATATGGGCGCAACCTCCGAGCAGTCAATACTAGTGCATAAGCCAATTTTTTTAGTGTAGTATATCTACACTCAGCTTCTTTTAATAAATGGCTAGAGAAATATACAGGTTGTTGTTCCTTTCCTTCTTGTTTAACTAATACAGAGCCTACATCATTTTCATTAGCCGACAAATATACCCAGAGGGTTTCTCCTACTATAGGCTTAGATAATATAGGAAGAGTAGACAAATAATCTTTTAACTCTTGGAAAGCCTTATCACATTCCTCGTTCCATTGAAATTTGTTTGTCTTCCTGAGTATTTTAAAGAAATGGAAGCTACGATTGGCCGACCTGGAAATGAACGTAGACAGGGCTGTAATCCGGCCAGTCAATCATTGAGCTTCTCTCATGTTGCGCGGAGGCTCCATGTTCTGAAGTGCCTTGACTTTGCTCGGGTTGGCCTCTATTCCTCGCTCGGACACCATATACCCCAGGAATTTTTCCCCTTTCGCTCTGAATAAACATTTGCTCAGATTTAACTTGAGCCCATATTGTCTCAATGTCTTGCAGGTCTCCTCTACATCCCTACACAGATCAGCAGCTTGAAGAGACTTAATTAAGATATCATCAACATATACTTCCATATTTCTACCAATCTGCTTCTGGAAGACCTTATTCATAAGCCTTTGATAAGTTGCTCCTGCATTTTTTAGTCCGAAGGGCATAACATTATAACAATAAGTACCTTCAGATGTTATAAAACTGACATTTTCTTGATCTTCTTTAGCTAAGAGAACTTGATGATAGCCTTGATAAGCATCTAGCATAGAGATGTACTCGCATCCAGTAGTGGAGTCTACCAATTGATCGATCCTGGGTAATAGATAATAATCTTTTGGGCAAGCCTTGTTGAGATCCCGGAAATCAATGCATACTCGCCATTTGTTTCCCGGCTTAGAGACTAACACCACATTAGCTAACCAGCTAGGGAATTGTACCTCCCTTATGTAACCAGCCTCCATAAGTTTAGTTATTTCTTCTTTGATGATTTGGTTCTGTTCCACGCTAAAATTCCTCTTTCTCTGCATGACCGGACGGGCATCTGGGAAGACATGTAAGGAATGCTCCATGACTGCAGGAGAAACACCCGAGACTTCTTTGGGCGTCTAGGCGAATACATCATTATTCCTCTTCAAGCATTGTACCAGTTTGGCTTTCAGAGTGGGATCAAGATCAGCCGTAATATATGTAGTAGCTTCAGGCCGACCGGTCTAGATCCGAACTTCTTTCTTTTCTTCATAAACCAGAACAGGCTGCTTCTCCTGAATGGCATTGACTTCCATTCTTTGAATCTTTCGGGCAGTGTTAGCTTCAGCCTGAACTATTTCTACATAACATTTTCGGGTTGTCTTCTGATCACCTCGCACCTCCCTGACTTGGTCATCAATAGGAAATTTAATTTTCTGACAAAAAGTAGAAATGACCACCCTAAACTCGTTTAGGGCAAGTCGACCCAGTATCACATTATAAGAGGATGGGGCGTCTACCACCATGAAATAAGATCTCCTTGTTCTCATCAGAGGCTCCTCTCCTAGAGATATGGCCAACTTTATTTGACCCAGCGGTTGTACTTCATTGCCTGTGAATCCATATAGAGGTGTGACCATCTGTTGAAGTTCACTCGGGTCAATCTGTAGTTGATCGAAAGCCTTCTTGAATATAATATTGACAGGACTGCCCGTGTCTATGAAGGTATGAGAAATGGTGTAGTTGGCTATCACGGCTTTGATAATCAGGGCATCGTCATGGGGTATTTCTACCCCCTCGAGATCTCTAGGCCGAAAACTTATTTCGGGACCGGCCGCTCGTTCCATGGTACACCCCACGACATGAATTTTCAGTCTTCGGGCATGTGCTTTCCTAGCCCTATTAGAATCCCCATCAGTGGGTCCGCCTGCAATCATATTGATATTGCCTCGAGAGGCATTACTCCTGTTTTCTTCCTGTCGAGTCGTTATAGCTTCAGAAGGAGCCTTTTCCGACACTTGGCTTGTACCGGTCGAGGCCGGCAATGCATCCTGCCGAGGCTCGACCGGGCGATATTCCAATTTGAGTGGGCTTTGCTGCCTGGGGTACTGCTGCCGATAATAGTTTTGCCTCTGGTAACACTCCCTATTAACTCACTTATTTCTTAAAACAAAACAGTCTTCAGTATGATGACTGCTAGTTTTATGATAAGTGCACAATCTTCTAGGTGCCTCTGGCTGTATCTCCACGTGTTGTACTGCTTGTGGATGATATTTTGATTAACGGTGAGGTGGATGAGTCGCTCGAGGCCCTCTTGGTGGAGGAACAGGGGCAGGAGCATTCTCCTTAACCAGGATAGGAGAAGAAGTAATGCCCTCCTTTCTACGAGCGGCTTGAGCTTCTTCCACATTAATGAATTCAGAAGCACGCTCAATCAAGGAATCGAAATTAACAAGGGGATTTCTCACTAAATCTTTAAGGAAATCATTATCATTCAAACCCTGAGAGAAAGCGCTTGCTAATATTTTAGTGGTAGCATTAGGTACATTAATATCTACCTAATTGAACCTTTCGATGTAAGCTCGGATGGACTCTTTGGATGTTGGCTTAATTGAAAATAGACTCCAAGGAGTCTTATGATACCTCTTGTTGCTGGAAAAATGGTGTAGAAAAACTTTCTTGAAGTCTTTGAATTTTCGAATAGACTTCTCTTGCAGTCTTTTAAACCAGCGTTGTGTAACTCCTCCGAGGGTAGTAAGAAACATCCGACATTTCACCCCATCAGAAAATTGTTGTAATAATGCTACATTCTCAAATTTCAATAGATGATCTTCTGGATCTGTTGTTCTAGTGTACTCGCCGATTTGAAGATTTTGATATCGCTTAGGAAGCGGATCATCCAGTACACTATGAGAGAATGGAGAGATGACTTTTTCTGGTGAGCTATCACTAGTTATCATTTTGATCTTATGCTTTTCTCTATTTGGTGCTTCACCAGAGGATTCCTGAAATACGGGCCTTCGACCCCCCTGCTCCATGGGAGTGCGAAGAAAGGCTCGTGGACGTCTTGTTGGAGAAACGACAACTGGGGGAAAATACGCATGTTCCTCCTCTTCCGGCTCTTTTCATTTCCGATGCTCAGTAGTTGAAATCGCTGGATTATGAGCTATTGGTAGAGTAGCTCCAGTGTGAGCTTGAAGTTGTTGTTGTTGTTGTTGTAAGGCTTTTTGTACGTGAGAATTGATGAGGAAATCCAGATCCTCACGACTAATGGTGAGTAGGTTTGATTTTCCGACCTCTTCCATCTTGTAGTCTCAGATTCAGGTGAAGTTCCCACAGACGGCGCCAAATTTGATCCTGTCTGAGAAGCTTGACAAGACGGAGATCTGGGAGAAAAAACCCACTGCTGATGGAGAATAATGCCTATGGAACGCCGATCCGAGAAACTCAAAGCGGATCCAAGAAGATGAAGCCGCAGAATGTCCTCTCGATGCAAGATACCAATGGCGATGAAGAGATCCGATCGAAGAACACCGGATTCCGAACTCCCAATGCTTCCTGCATACAAGAGACCAACCAACACTACCGTCGGTGACCTAAGACCGGGGTGGGAATCCCTGGCTAGGCCCTCCGATGCTCAAGTCAGTGATCTCTCTTGATATGGAAGAAGGAGGAAGAAGATGAACAGCAGTTAAGCAATTAGGGTTATGAATGTGCGCAATGATGTGAACTTACTTAGCCAACGGAGAAGATTCCCCTTTTTATACCACTTCATATAACCTCCGTAGTCATGAAGTGGACCCCGGTTTGTTAGCGCTTGTTATGAGATGATGTAAGCTCTGTACTTGTGGTAAATGACTTTTAAGGAATCTTTTTTGTACCCCAGATGTACCTTCTTTGTCGTCTAGTACCTGTAAAATAGTCTAAAAACATATTTCCCGCCAAAGTATATATAACACCTGTTATACAATCATATACTGCCAATATCTTCATTAACTATTTTATTTAAAATATTTACTTCTATTCTGTTTTACAGGTCCTTTAAAGTGTTTCTATCGTTCCTACTTGCCCCTCCTATCTTTGCTATATCATAAATGGCTTAATGTACCAATGTTCCTCGTATCAGTCGAAACTGGGCCTAGCTAGGTTTAATCAATTATTATTACCTCTCATGAGGCTTCTGGGGCAATGCTTGTCCGGGTTCCTTTATGTTTATTATTCTAGCTAGCCCTGGGCCATGTTTTATCAAATATTATTTCAAGATATAAAGCAAACCGGTCGGTATTGACCTTCCTTCTTAAAGGTATGTTTCGATTGATATTAGTCTACCCGCTTGGCAGTATATCCCGACTGATATTGGCCTGCTTCCTTTGAGGCATATGCTGATCGATATAGGTCTTCCTCCTTGCAGGCATATCTCGACCGGTATTGGCCTACTTACTCGGAAGTATATCCTGGCCGATATTGGCCTACCCTCTTAGAGGTATATCTTGGTCAACACCGATCTAATCACTCGAAAGTATATCTCGGCCGATATTGGCCTACCCCCTTAGAGGTATATCTCGGTCGACACCGATCTAATCACTCGGAAGTATATCCCGGCCGATATTGGCCTGCATCCTTTGAGGCCTATGCTGATCGATATAGGTCTTCCTCCTTTGAGGCATATCTCGGCCGGTATTGGCCTACTTACTCGGAAGTATATCCCGGTCGATATTGGCCTACTTCCTTTGAGGCATATGCTGATCGATATAAGTCTTCCTCCTTAGAGGCATATCTCGGCCGGTATTGGCCTACTTACTCGGAAGTATATCCCGGCCGATATTGGCCTGCTTCCTTTGAGGCCCATGCTGATCAGTATAGGTCTTCCTCCTTGGAGGCATGTCTCGACCGGTATTGACCTTCTTACTCGGAAGTATATCTCGGCTGATATTGGCCTGCTTCCTTTGAGGCCTATGCTGATCGATATAGGCCCTCCTCCTTGGAGGCATATCTTGGTCGGTATTGGCCTACTTACTCAGAAGTATATCCCGGCCGATATTGGCCTGCTACCTTTGAGGCCTATGCTGATCGATATAGGTCTTCCTCCTTGGAGGCATATCTCGGACGGTATTGGCCTACTTACTCGGAAGTATATCCCGGCCGATATTGACCTATCTTCTCTATTTGGTTATCTCCTTTTCCCTTCCTTATCGAGGACCCATGAAACCTAACCCATATCAGAAATAAAAAAAATGAAACACGAAATCGCTAGCCTCTTATGTTGGTATTTCAGGATCCATATAAAGAAAAACTAGTTTCACTGCGGAATTAAAAACTAGTTATACCTTTTTTTGTAAACAAAGACCTCTTGATCTTCTACTGTGTTCCTCTCCTTCTCTTGGGCGTCGTATGGGCGTCAATCTACCTAGATGAAATCCACCCGAACCACTTCTTCTTTGCCTACAAGTTTCGGCCACCCAAAAAATGCCAAAAAAGGAAACTTCCTTTTCTTCACCTTCTTCTCCAAGCAACCGGCCACCAAGTGCTTCTTCTTTTCTTTCAAGTTTCGACCACCAAGAAGAGATAAGCGCCGTCCTTAGAAAGAAGAAAGGGAGAGAAGAAGATGTGTGCCGCCAGCCTTAGGGAAGAAAACAAGGTGAAGGGGAGAAGATGAGAGAGCCGACCACACAAGGAGAAGAAGAGGAAGAGGTGTCGTCCCTAAGAGGGCAAGGGAATTATGGAGATGTATATCTTACATAAGGCACCCTCTACCTCTCTTTTATAATCCTTGTTCATGGCAAAAAAAGAAAATTTTTAATAACAATTAAAATCTCTCTCTTTTAAATTTTCTATTGTGATGGCTACAAAAAGAAAGTTATAAAATTAATCTCTCTTTTAAACAATGTAGATGGCTACAAAAAAGGAAAGATTAAAATTAAAGCTTCTATTTTAAATCATTATTACAAAAAAGGAAAGTCTTATCAAAATTAAAATATCTCTTTTAAACATTATAGATAACAACAAAAAAGGAAAGATTTTAACAAAATTAAAATCTCTCTTTTAATCCTTTGTAGATAGCTATAAAAGGAAAGATTTTAAAATTTAAAACTTTCTTTTAAAACCATATCGATGACTTCAAAAAAGGAAAGATTTTACAAAAATTTAATTTTAAATAAAATCCCCTTTTCTATCATGCTATGGTCGGCCCCTTGCTTGGGCACCAAGCAAGGCTTGGCCGACCACTACTTGTGCTCCAAGCTAATGCTTGGCCAGCCGCCTTGCACCAAGTAAGGATGTGTTCGGCCCATTACTTGGGTAAGAAGTAGACTTTGTGGATACAAGGCTTTATAGAGGCTACAACATGGACCGAGAGGAGAATTTGTTTTGGTCTCTCGATAAGCTTGAGCTTCCTGTATTCGACCTGAACACCCAACTCAAGTTCATCAATAATAACTCATACCACTAAAGAGTTATTATTGAACTACCGCACTAATCTCATATTACATTATGGGCTCCTTCTTATCATGAGTGCATTAATCTCCCTGTGTTTAAGATATCGAATGTCCATTAATTAAACGAGTTACAGACAACTCACTTAATTAATATCTAGCTCCAAGAGTAGTACCACTCAACTTCATTGTCATATCGGACTAAGTCCACCTGCAGAGTTTACATGACAATCCTTATGAGCTCCTCAAGGGGGCATCATCAACCTAGATAACTAGGACACAGTTTCCTTCTATAATCAACAACACACGATATAAATAATATTATTTCCCAACTTATCGAGCCTATTGATTTAATGAATAAATCTCACCCATTGATAAATTAAAGAAATAAATACTAAGTATATGTGCTTGTTATTATACCGGGATTAAGAGTACACACATCCATTATAACAGAGGTTATGTTCTTTTATGCAGACAGTATAAAAGGAACAATCTCAAATGGTCCAACTCAATACACACATAGTGTACTAGTGTAATTTTATAGTCAAGATAAACTAATACCAAATTACACTACAACCATTCCAATGGTTTATCCCAATCCATCTTGGTTGTGAGCTACTATTTATAATTTATAAGGAACTAATAACATGATCTTCTGTGTGACACCACATACCATGTTATCTATAATATAAATTAAATAGACAACTACATTTAACTAAATACAGACATTCGACTAATGTGATTCTTATTACAAAATAAATGTTCATTCAATAATTGTTCATACAAAAAGCTAGGCTTTTAGTATACATCCTAACAATAACAACACTCTAGAAAACAAAATCGGAATATACAATATTAAGTACACTTTATACAATTAAAATATAAATAAAAACGGTAGTAGTCTTCTGATGTGACGTGGGAACTGGTAGATAGGATACTCCAAGCGACTCCACAAACCTCTACCTGGTATATGAAAAAAAATATATCAACGGGGTGAGTCCAAGAACTCAGCAGATACAGATAGATAGGCATAATAAGTTATAATTAATAGTAATAACTATGAGGTACAGTTTCCTGAACAAAAGTAGGAAATGCAAACTGAAAAGGGCTAAAGAAACTGTACTCACCAAAACCTCCTATCCGGAATATAAGGGTCGTCAGACCAGATACAAAATATCACCTGTATGCATGTCAAGCATATGCAACCACCAAAATACAGCAAAAAATATGCAGTAATCACAAGCAATAAATGCAATCATGCAAAATGATGCAAAATGGCATGTGTCACCCCTGTCACCAGTCAGCCATCACACTCGCGATAGTGAGACCGAGTGGGTAAGGCTATGACAATTGTGCACTCTGCCATCACTGCTCATGAGTGACCGAGTGGACAGGATGCTGTCGGAGTACACCTATCCTCCAAACCCAAACAGAGTGGGGGAGCGCAATGCTCTCATCTCCCTGAGACAATCCAGAGGAGGGATCCCTGACGTGCTACCACGCTGCGACAAGCTACCCATGAGTGGACCAGTGGAGCACTGACAGAGCAAACTACACACACACTGCCTGATATACGACTAACCCATGAGTGGTTGTGTGTGCAGATTATGTAACTGGTGATGTGCTCAACAATAATGCAGCCGACAATCGCTCAGCATGCAATCGTGCAAGATGGTGCATGACACTAAACATGTGATACAAACAGTATACACCTCCATATAACATGCACCGAAATAAATCATACAATGATCCAGGTAACCTAAATCCAGGTACACAAAATAGATATATTAAATAACTAGAGACTACTACACAGTAGGGCAATGTATGTCACTATTCCTATGAATAGGAGTAAACATGGTAATAAACAAGAGAATATAACCATCAGTGCACAACAGATAAGAATATAGGCAAACTACAAGAACCAAATAGTGGCATACCAAAGCATATGCAAACATAATCATTACTACTAGAAATAAATTATTATACATATCTAAAATGACTATATCAAGAAGATAAGTCAGAAGTACCCGCCTCAAACGAAGATTGTATCAAATCAATCCCATGTCGAGACGCTCGCCTCTAATCAAAGTCTTGCATCAATATATTTTATTTAGCTAAATTCACATGGATTAAACAGCTAAATAAAATACCCAAACCTAATTAGGGAAAACTCTAATCAATCGTAGACATTAACCCTACTATATTAAATCCACAGGTCAACTAGGGTTAGTTTCCTTAACCCTAATCGTTCCACTATACAATTTGATTTAAGTCTAAACCTAAATCAGCATGAACTCTCCCAAATATGAACCTAATACCAGAACAAATTTATGCACCTTACCTCTGTTAGAGTGTATACTGAAAACCTAAACTTTTGTAGACATTTATTTTGAATAAAGAATCACATTTGGTCAAATTATCTATATTTATTTGTAGTTGTTCAATTAATTTATATTCTAGATAACATAGTATGTGGTGTCACATACAGAAAATAATGTTATCAGTATCTTATAAATTATAAACAGTAGCTCATGACCAAGATGGAAAGGAACAAACCATTGGAAGGTCGTAGTGTAATTAGGTATTAGTTTATCTTAACTATATAATTAAACTAGTACACTTAGAGTGTATTGAGTAGGACCATCAGAGGTCGTTTCTTTTATACTGACTTTATAAAGGAACAAAGACCTCAGTTATTATGGAAGTGTGTGCTCTTAATCCTAATATAATAACAAGCACATATATTTGATATTTATTTCTTTAATTTATCAATGGGTGAGATTTAGTTCGATAAATCAATAAGCCTGATAAGTTGGGAAATGATATCACTTATAGTGTGTGTTGTTGATTATCACTACAACAAAAACATTAAAAGACAACGGTTAAAAACCGTTGTCATAGGCCCTTTAAACCCGTTGTAACTGACACTGTTGTTAAATGTGCGGTAAAAGACAACGGTTTAAAACCGTTGTCTTTGATCACATTAGACAACAGTCATGCAACGGATTTAAAGTGTTGTCTTTTAATACCAAAGACAACAGTTCTGCAACAGTATAAAACCGTTGTAATTGTCAGTTTTGCAAAAATTTGATCGCAGATATACTTTTAACAACATATACACTGTTGTCTTTCTTCAAAATTTAGTTTAAAACCATTGTCTTAGAATACTTTTCACAACGGTTAAAAATCGTTGTCTTTGTACATTCAGTTGCATGTCTATATATGTACTTTTCACAACGGTTAAAACCATGGCCATTGCACACAAACTGGTACAACGTAACATTTATACATTCACAAAAATAGTTTTCAACATATATACATTCGATTAGTTGTCTTTAATTTATATATACATCTTATCTCAAACAAAAACCGGTACATGTGTACATTCACTTAAGTTTATAAACAATTCTATACAATTACTACAAGCTATCCAAACATGACCACAAGTAGTATCCAATCATGACAACCACAAAAGATGAAACCACAAAATTAAGTTTATAAGACCACAACCATGCAAACCCAACTTGCAAACCCAGCAATTTCTCCCTGTTATGAAAATAAAATATAGTTAAAGCCATAGAAAAAAAATAATGGCCAAATAAGCACGAGAAACGTTGCCGCTTCACAATTTCATGAGTAGTGAAGCAAGTGAGCACGAAAAAAGTTTATGAAACTGGTTCATATGGCTGTTCCAACCCTTCAAATTCATTTCTTTTGTTAGTTCAAGGCTAATTGTACAAAGTTGGACAAATAGTACAGCAGATAAGTTAAAGAAATAAAGTAATTGAATTAAATCATCTTGTGCATGAAATAGAGCAAAAGTGTGCAGTGGACAAGGACTGAAACCAGGATTGGCAAAAACGTCTTAGCAAGCAGATGAAGTTGAATCTAACACATACCAAGTACACATGAGCTATACATAATCTAATATGATAACACCACCCTGCTTAAGTCAAGGTGAAGCCTTACACGGAATAAACCAACAATCCCTGTAGCTAGTAACAACAAATAAAGGAGGGCAGAATACATTGGGAAGAAAAAAGCAGTCAGATCAGAGCAACTCTAGGTAAGTCTAGATAGTTTGTGTATCTTGCATATAGTGATTGCTAAATTGGTTTGGTTTGGTTTGCCATAAGTAAGTCGAAACAACTATGTGAATGAACTTGGTCATTGTGATTCTCAACAAAGTGTAAGTTATTTCCATCCAACTTTAACCCATTCCGGCCATTCATCATGTCCAACAAATTGCAAATTCCAAATATTTTCAATTTTGTTTGATTGAGAAACCATTTTCATTCCCAAAGAAAACAAGAATCTCAATACTATTAATTAAATTGGTCTTGCTCCTGCATTTTCCCCATGTATTATCATGTTCATAAATCAGGTAACTGCTCAAAATATTTATCTAGCTCACCTCCTTTACGTGTAAATCCTAATCTGCAGAAAACTGTCCATTAAGAAAGGAAACAATTCATGATGCTCAAAGTTAATCAGTTCATCATAATCTGACAAGTGTGTTAGTCCTACAGAAATGTGTTTACCAGCAAATGATATATATGTTTGAACATCTCAAAATCTTAAGATGTTGAAAAACATTTCATGCATTCCAGTATAAGAATAATGGAATATAGCCTAGAATGAGCATTTCATAAGATGTAATAATCATTAGAAGGGAAAGACAAGCATAGCTGAAAATGGATTCCAAAGAAGCAAGAAGTGGCTTCTTACTAAAGATAATGAACTTATATAAACTTTAGCTAAAACAAGGTAATGAACTTACATAAACTTGAACGCACCTATTCATAAATATGATCTTGTATACATTCTGCCAACTCCGATCGCACCAATAGAATTGGCCTGTCGGCATTGAACGGAATAATGAAAGTTTGCAAATACATTTAAATATCACCAACAAATGTTTGCAATAGCGACATACAAGCTAAATGGCTACCAGTCAAAAGTGTATATATTAGTTTTCAATGTCAAATCTTATAGTTAGTCAATTTGACATAAACATCTTCAATTAATAGACTTAACTGCAATCAAAGACTTGCACACGATTAATTGAAATGAAGTGTCTTAATACTATTTACCTTCCCACTGAACTTCTTTTCCAGTTCTCTAACCAGCCTAACATGAATCTTTTTGTAGGCTTTTCGCAGCCTGTATGGAATGTGAATAACAACAGCTTTCCTATTGCCAGGCATATCGATTTGCCTATACCAAAACCATAAAACTTAAATAAAATAAGCATTATCTGTAAATTCACAAAACAAAATTTGGAAACGCCAACATGATTGACATAACAAACTTACACTGCTGAATTAATGTAAAGATCCTTCAAGTCACTCTTCAACTCCTGGTTCGCATTCTCCAGATCAAAGAATGCCTGCTATGAATATGAACAGTTCAATTGGGATCTCAACCAAAATATCAGAACAATGCGATATGAAAGATGAAGGCAACTAGCCTGAGCCACAGTGTCTTCCAACTCAGTCGGTTCTGCACCCTTATCCTTTAGGATCTTCTTGCTCGTGGTAAACATTTTTCCTAATACTTACTAGGTCTGCAAAAGAATGAAATCCGAGATAATTTGAAACTTTATTATTCTCAACCCAATTACATTTAAACATTGGAACTTGAAACTTTTGATAATGGAATATAGCCTAGATGAATTGATAGTTTCCTCAAAACAGATAAACCAAAGAACACTTCCAGCAAGACTTACCTTTGTTCAAAGACAAGCCCATTTGTGTTGGTCGAAGGCTTTGATAGTAGCCCCTCCAGCATTCTAAGCCTTTCCAATGGGTGCCCGATGCCCAAAGCTCGGGGAAAAGAAGGACCGTGCTACCGAAGTATACCTGAAGCAGAACAAGTTGCAACGAAAATAATATTAACAATAATATAGTACTTGAGAAAATTGTACAGAAATAAAAGGAAACAGAAGTACTTGGTAGATGGAGACTCCCTAAGAACAATATCAAGGGCTTGAATGACTTCTTGAGGTGCCTCAATCTGTCGACCAGCTAAAAACTCCTTCAGGTTGTGTATGCTTGTGTTTCCAGCAAGCTTAATAATCACTCTAAAATCCTTGGCCTTCCTGAAGAAGAGGAAAACCACACGATTTTAACAGATACGGTCAGCATAAAGCTTCAGTTGAGAAACAGTACCTTCCATCATTTTCAGGCAGTGAAACCGTGAACTCCTTTGACTCAAAAGGAAAAGTACCAGCCATATACAGGCTCTTCCTTCCATCATAAGCTGGCATTCTCCTTCCCAAAGGCTTTATCCTTATGCACCTTGACAAGCTCAGAGATGATTTTTCTATTGGTAGCTCTGGACACTGATTCGGGCACTATACTCACCTACAAGTTCAGAACAAGGTATTCTCCATCAAATGGGAAGAACGATGCATAACGAAAGAGAAACATAGAAACTTACATCATAGTGGAAAAGAGTATTGTCGGCAATCTCGACAAGGAAATGGTTAGCCCTAACTAAGCACGACCTTCCGACGGTGCCGAAATCCAGCCGAGCCGGATGCCTCAAACCCTTGCTAGAGGCCGGAGGCGCCGCCGGCTGAGGAGTCTGCTCCTTCGTGGGCTCGGCGATCGTGAGATGCCGGAGTTCTTCGCCGATAGAAGAGGACGAAGGCGAATCTGCTGCTGTGGCCGGTGGTGAAGGACGGTACGATGCGGACGGAGTCATCGACGATTCCTGAGAGTGAGGAGCCGGAGCATACCCACCCCTTCCTCCGCCACCACGCGATCTGCCGTCATCAACAGGACCCCGACCACCCCATCCACCACCACGGCGACCACCTCCATATGCTCCTCGTTCGCCGGACATTGCGAGAGACAGGCTCGTATGGGAGAAGGAATAGCAACAAACCAAAAGATGCTGGTGAGAGTCTGCGAGAGAGGTTTAGCCAGAGAGGAGTTTTGAGGAGAGGGGTTCGTGCAAAGGGGTGGAAGGCAAAAACGTGTGAGGAGTGGAGAAGATTATGTGAGGAGATCGGGAAGAGGAGATTGTGTGAGGAGAGGGAACGTGAAGAGATCGCGGGATGAGGAGAGGAGAAAGACACAGTTGCCTAGGGTTCCCGAAGACTAAGGGAGGGAAAACACGCGCCAAAATATATTTCGGAGAGGGGAAGACATTAAACCAGGGCAATGGAACAAAAGAATTAGGTTTACAACGGTTTAAAAACCGTTGTAAAATGTGTAATCCTCTAAAAAATGCGCTTAAAAACAACGGTTTTAGGAAATCGTTGTAAAATGTGTTGTTGATTATAAAACAATTCACTCAACGACAACAGTTTTTACAAAAACCGTTGTCTTTTGTTTTTCTTTAGAGCTAAAAGACAACGGTTTTGTCAAAAACCGTTGTCTTTTGTCAAATTAACAATAGTTCCCTAAAAAACCGTTGTCTTTATAGTGTTGTCTTTTAACAAATTTGTTGTAGTGTATAGAAGGAAACTGTGTCTCAGTGATCTAGTTTGATAATGTCGCCAAGAGGAGCTCATAAGGATTGTCATGTTAAACTCTACAGGTGGACTTAGTCCGACATGATGATAAGGTTGAGTGGTACTACTCTTGGACTAAGATATTAATTAAATGAGTTGTCAGTAACTCACTTAATTAGTGGACATTCGACATCTTAAACATAGGGAGACTAACACACTCATAATAAGAAGGAGCCCAAAAATGTAATTTGGGATTGGTGCGGTAGTTCAGTAATAGTTCTCTAGTGGAATGAATTATTATTGATAAAATTAAGTTGTGTGTTCGGGGCGAACACGGGATGCTTAATTTTATCGAGAGACCAAAACCAATTCCTCCTCTCCGTCCCTATCGTAGCCTCTTAGTTATAGAGTACTATACCCACCTATACCCACCTTCATACCCATGTTGTAGGGGCCGGCCAAGCTAGCTTGAGAACCAAGCTAGGGCCGGCCAAGCCTTGGTCCATGGGTGGCCGGCCCTAGCTTGAACCCAAGCTTAGTTGGCCGACCCTATTAAAATAGAAAAGAATTTTAATTTTAAATTTTTCTTATGTGGAAGGTATAATTTAAAAGAGAGATTAAAAATTAAAATATCTCTTTTATAAGTTTCTACAAAAGATTAAGAAAAGAGATTAAATCTCTTTCCTTATTTGTAGATTGAAAGGATATTTTATTTTTCTTCTTTGTAAATTATTCACATCTTGAAAAATTAAAATTATAGATATTTCTTTTTATCAACCATGAAGGGATTTTAAAGAGAAATTTTATTTTTTAAAATTTTTGGAAACAAATAAGGAATTTTAATTGGTTGATTGAAAATTGCCTTATTTGCTCTTCCATGAGGTGGTCGGCCATGACTTGGGTTATTAGGAAATTTTATTTAATTTTTCTTAATTAATTAATATCAAGGAAAGTTAAGGAAATTTTATTGTAATTAAAGTTCTTTATTTGTCAAAGCTAAGGATTATAAAAGAGGGGGTTTGGGTGCCTTCAAGGTGAACAACCTCTATTATTTTTCTCCCTCTTTTCTTCCTTGGTGTGGCCGGCCTCTACCCTTTCTCTTCTCTCCATCTTTGTGGCCGAACCTCTTCATGCTCTTGGAGTCTTATTTGGTGGCTGGATCTTAGCTTGGAGAAGAAGGAGAGAAAGCTTGCATCCCTTGGAGTTTGGTTGGTGGAAAAAGATCTTCATCCTTTAGAAGTCTTGCTTGGCCGAAAATTAAAGGAAGACGAAGAAGGTGCTAGGTGGTTCTCATCTCGGAAGATCGTTGTCCACACAACGTCTGAGATTAGAAGATGAATACGGTAGAAGATCAAGAGGTCATTATCTACTAAGAAAGGTATAACTAATATTGTTTTCCGCATCATGTTAGTTTTATCTCCATGTAAAAATACCAAATACAAGAAGCATGCGATTCTAGTTTTTTCGAATTAGTTTTCGAAATTGTGTTCTTTTGTTTTTTTTCTTTTCCTTGTGATTTGATTGTTCTTAGAGGTTAACCTAGGGTTACTATGGGAAGGTTAAATATTTAATTTCCTTAAAAGGCTTTGTCTAGTCGGTGGTGGTTGCTCTCATATCCAAGAAGGTCATGTGCCCATGCAGTACTGGAAGCCGATTTTGGAAATAGATATTTAATTGTCTTCGTGACCTAGGTGATTTGCATCGAGCGTGTTAAGTTCCGCAGGATATCCAAGTCTAAACCTAAAAGAACAAATAAATTAAACTTAGGATCAAACGTGTTAATTTCCGCTGGCGATCCAAGTTTAATTTAAAAGAACACATGGTAGCTAGGAAAAAGTTCAGACCTTTGTACAAAATTTTTGTACAGTGGAACCATTAGGTTTTCCGAGTAGAAACCAACAACCTCTTCCTCCTTAGCTGTCTGTGATGACCAAGATTCCGGTGATGTAGACCTTCGGCTAACAGGGAAGTGGTGGCTGGAAAACAATTGCTGCTCGAACCTCGTGGTTTCCTTGGATCCCCGAACACCTTCTCACGTCGACGATCTAGGGCATGGGTGAGATGGAAAGTTGGCATTGATGATCAAGCTCGCAACTGTCGGCATCGGAGCAAGGAAGAGGGATGGTTAAGGCACGAGACCAGCTGACGTTTAGCACCGGCGATGAGTCGGGGAGAAGGGCCTCGACTGGACTAGGAAGAAGGAGGAGAGAAGCTTCTGCAGGAAACAAAACCATCGAACCTCGGCTTAGATCTTCACCTTGACTGAGAGGTTGGAAACCGTCAGCTTCGCCTCGGATAGTGCCAAGCGCTTGGCGCTAGGGCAAGGAGAAGGCAGTTCTGCTCGGCGATCAGAGGAAGAAGATAGCAGAGTAGAAGAAGCGACGACACGAGCTCGATGATGAAGAAAAGGATCTGCATGTAACACCCACGAAATTTAAATAGGTATATGAATATTATTTTCCTTAGAGCATAAAGAAATGAAAAGAATAAGAGAAAAAGGAAAATAAAAACAAAAGAAAATATAGAATAAGAAGAGGTGAGGTCAAGGATTGAACCTTGAACCTCCCATAGTTAATGGAGATAAATTGATGAATGATAACCATTAGGATTGTAACGCCCGCCCTCCCTGCTAACCCTAAGGGACGGGGCTACGATACTCTATGTATAAATTTTTCTTTTTAAAACAGCGGAAGACTTAAAATAATTCTCTTAGTTTAATAAAAACTTTTCTTTTGTTTTCCCTTTCATCAAATCCGAACTACACTATCATGGCCTCAATAACATGATATCAAAATTAGTAGAAACATAACATCAAGTCACACATACGGTACTACAATTCATGATACCAAAGCATAGTTCTTTAAAAGTTTTTAAAGTAGGTTCTTATTTGGTTGCCTAGCCACTGCCACACACATCTCCTTGCCTCTCCTGCTGCTCCTCTAGCTCATCCAGCTTTTTCCTTTATCTGTGGTACAAGGACAGTAAGCTGTGAGCACTCATGGCTCAGTAAGTTCCTTTCCTACTCACTAAAACCGAAAATCATAGTATAATCAAAGAATGTCTCAACATGGCAATCTTTCAACTAGTCATGACATAATGTAACATACTCTTTTAAGCATATCATGCAACATGAAGAAATCATAACTAGTCATGGCATATCATAGCGTAAAGCATAGCATGAAGCATAACATAATCGTATCTAATCATGGCATATCGTCATAAGGAGTCATGGCATATCCTACACATGGACATATCATGGAACATAACATAATCATATCTAACCATGGCATATCATAAATCATCATAAGGTATATGCAATATGATTTTGAAAAACATGTATCCGAAAAACATGTATATGTCTCATGATCTTTAAAACCATTTCTTCTTACATATATACTTGAACATAATCTCAACTTAAAGGGGATCCCGGCTATGTACCACTTACATATTGCGCGCAACCTATGTAGGTCCAAGGTAGCAAGTCTTGAACCCTACAAGGCAACATACTAGGCCCGAGTCTTACTCCATCGACCTAGGGGCACTTAGGAGTCCATCCCTAACGAGGCCCGAGTCTTATTCCATCGACCTCGGGGCGCTTATGGAGCCCACCCTTGGTACAAGCCATATAAAGTAAAGTACATGTCATACTTATACATATCATACATCATAAAAGCATGCCTCACTTAGGTATGCATCACTTAGGCATACATCATGTCATAAAAGTATGCATCACTTAGGCATACATCATATCATAAAGGTATGCATCACTTAGGCATACATCATGTCATAAAGGTATGCATCACTTAGGCATACATCATACCATAAAAGTATACATCACTTAGGTATACATCATATCATAACAATATGCATCACTTAGGCATAGATCATAAAAACATGCATATCTTAAGCATAAAGCATATCATCAAGCATGCATAATTTAACCACATAGCATATCATGAAAGCATGCATATTTTAAGCACTAAACATAGCATCAAAGCATGCATAATTTAACCACATATCATAACATAAGCATGCATATTTTCCGCTCATATCATATCATCAAAGCATGTAAAATTTACCCACATATCATAACATAAAGCATGCATATTTTGAACTCATAACATATCGTAGAAATTCTCATCTTGTATAGCTCACAAGCATACATGTCTAAGCATAAAAGTGTATCATGTGCTCATCCAATCATAAGGAACAATGTAACATGATTAATTTGGGTACTAAGCTTCCTAGTCCTTTGGGTTCTTATCTTGGCCGAAACCCTCTTAGGTGCCAATTTAGGTTTTAAACAACATCCAAGCATGTAGAACCTAATTCATCCACATATCATTTTCATAGGAAGTATTATAAACAAGATTTACTTGGACTCTAAGTTCTCCAAGTCCATAAACCTCATTTGGCCGAACCTTAACAAGTGTGAAACAAGGTTCTAAATGACATAAAGCATGGAAACCTTAACCATATTTATAGCATTTGTTTCAAGGAATATGGTAAGCACAATTGAGTTAGTTCCTAAATTCTTTAAACCCTTAAAATTATGTCATGGCCGAAACTTACAAGTACTCATTTAGGTTTTCAAGCAAGCATACAAGCATGTGAACTTACTCTAACATCATGTATAAATTTATAAATGGCATCATAGAAGTGGTCATGGCCGAAACTTCCCTTAGCATCAATTTAGGTCACTAACAACATATAGCATATGAATTTTTAGCTTTCTACATTTCATATTTCATGGAGAGTGACATGAGCATGTTCAATGTAAGTTCTAGGGTTTCTAAGGCATGTATCCCTTCATGGCCGAGACTTTAAGGTGTCCATTTGAATCATAGTTAAATATATAAGCATGTGAACACAATCAACATGTTATCTCAATTTCATAAGAAGCATCTTTAACACATGAGGTCTAAATTTTAAGGTTTCTAGGTCTTTAAACCCTACATGGCCGAACCTCATCAAGCATGGAATTTGTTCAAATGGCATAAAAGCATAGAAAGTCATAACACATTTCATAACATGTATAAAAGTCAAGCACTATAAGCATACATTTAAATTGTGTCTTAGGTTTCCTAGGTTTTTCCTTTCTTTATCTCATAGCATATGTTTGGCCGAAACCTTCCAAGTCTTTAAACTAGGTTTTAGGTGGCCTAAAGTATGGAAAACCTAAACAAGTTTTATGGCAAAAATATCAAAGAAACTATACATATAAGTTTGGTTCACAAACAAGCTAGGACCCTTGTGATCATAATTATCATATATCATGCAACCAATTTTCCTATACTCTAATTAAGCATGGGAGCATCAAACAACTTTCATATCTTATTGTCATGGAGGTTTTGAGCATGTTAAAAAAATCTGTTTAAGCTATTCTAAACCATCCACCTTACCATGGCCGAAACATTAAAAGTGATGTTCATGAGTTTCTATCAACATACAAGCATGCAACTCTTTAAGAAACTCTATATTCTATCATATAAACATGGTGAGTTTAAATTCAAAGTCTTCCTAACCCTAAACCCTTCCTTGGCCGAAACTTGTGAGTGGGGTACTTTTGGTTCCAAGTAACCTTCAAGTATGAAAACAATAATGGATCCTTAACCATTTATTTAGAGGGTTTTGTGCAAGTTAGGTAAACAAATAAATTCCCTAGCCCTTATAAAACCTTTTTGGCCGAAACTCTAGGGTTAGGTACATCTCTAATCCAGCATCACATATATATAAAAATATGAGAGAAAACCTTCTTACAAAGCATAGAAAAATTATCATGAATCAAGGCTTATATTAAACATTCCTAGGATCAACAAGTCCTTTCTTTGGCCGAATTTTCACAACTTTGTTTCTAGGTTTTAAAATCCTCATAAAATCCAAAAACACATTAAAACCACTTGTACCATAGGTGAGGGGATACTTACTTCCTTTTCGCTTGTGGTTCTAAAGTGTGGTGATGGAAGAAAGGGTCTCTTCTTCTTGTTCTCCTCCTTTGATTTCCCTTGGTAGCCTTCCTTGTATCCTAGGAGGAACCTTGTTTTGGGGCCGAAAATGGAGGAGAGGGGGCTGAGGCTCTCGGTGGTGGAGAGGAGAGAATGAGAGAAATGAGAGAAAAATAAAATCTTCTCTTTACATGCTCCCTTTTATGTTAAGGGGGAAGAGGTAGCAAAATTGGTTTTTTGCTTTCCTTCTCCCTTAGCCCCTTTTTTTTTATTTTTTTATTTTATTTATTTATTTGTTCTCATCATTCATGATGAAACAAGGGGGAATGAATCCCCTTAATTGTCCTCTTTAAGTCACGGCAAAGGGAGAGGAAGAGGGAGAGAAAAGAAGGAAGGCAAGTTGCCTTTCTCTTGCTCTTTTCTTGCTTTCTTTTGGCTAGCTTTTACTCTCATCCTTATCATGAGTTTCCCTCCTTTGCTATCAATATATCATTCCTATCCCAACTGGTTATTACCCATTAATCCTATCATTTACATCATGAGAGGTTCAAGGTTCAATCCTTGACCACTCCCTATTTTTTATTTCTTTTTATTTCTTTTTGGTTCAACATTCTACTAATATTTTTCTAAGGCAAATTCATCATTCTCATATTTATCTTAAAAGCTTAGTGGGTGTTACAAGGATAAGGAGAAATAATTGGATAGAAAGGAAGGAAAAATTTAGTTAAGGAGAAAAGAAAACTAAGCAAAAAGAACAAGAGAAAACCAAGTTGCTTACCTTCTTTTCCCTCTTGGTTAAGAAAAGGGAGGAAGCAAAAGAGGGATTTTCTACTCCCCTCCCTCTCTCTATTTTCATGGGAATTAATGGAGTGGGGGAAAAGAGGAGTTGGGGGAAAGAATGGGGACATGTCTCATTGGCAAAGGGATAAATAGGATTAGAGAAGAAAAACAAATGGATTTAATTCATTTTCTTCTTCCTCCTTCTCCCTTCTCCATTCTCACCGAACCAAGAAACCCCTTTACTCTCCTCATACCAATTTCTAAGTTAAGTTCTCCTCCAAGAAAGCTAATTTCTGAGAAGGAAACTTCAAGTTCTAGCCCTTACAAGCAAAGGAAACAAGAGGAGGTACAAGAAGAAGAAGCTTCCACCTTCCTTATCACTAGAACACTTTTCTCTCTAAGGAAAACCACAAGAGAAAGGATGTAAGTTCCCCTCACCTGTGGTACAATAGCTCTTATTTTTCTATGTAGAATTCGGTCACATGAAAAAACTAAGAAAACATCATGAAGAAATTCTGACTAAGATAAGACCAAAGGAAGGACCTAGAGAAAGAAAGGATCTAAACATTTATATGCTTGATATTTCTCTTGTAGCATGTATTTTATGGTAAGAAGTTATCTATGTTGAAATGTTTGGTAGAACCTAGATTTATGAGTATTCGGCCATGGTAGAACTAAGGGCCTAGGAGAGCTTTAATTTTAAACTAAGTATG
Organism: Zingiber officinale; assembly: GCF_018446385.1. Lineage (NCBI taxonomy): Eukaryota > Viridiplantae > Streptophyta > Magnoliopsida > Zingiberales > Zingiberaceae > Zingiber > Zingiber officinale. The sequence goes on from NC_056006.1 coordinate 47,631,503, forward strand.
CCAAGATCTCCATAAGATAAGATATGAAACTATTACGATATACCCATGGTAATATGTTAAGTTGAACTCTATTTTATGTCCATGAAGGTTCGGCTATGTTTGGATGTTTGTTCTTAAAAAGCCTAGGAGAATTTAAAGCAAATCTAAGATGCTCATGATCTCCTTGATGAAATGATTGTGTAGCTAATCTAATGTGCTTATGTTAATTGTTGTATGGAAATTAAATTCATGCTATATAACCTTCGGCCACATCATGATTTAGGACTTAGGAAACTTAGAACCCCACTCAATCATGCTCATGTTATTCTTTGAAATGTTTGTTAAGAAAATTGTCAAGGTTCTGTTTCGGCCACTTCAAGATTTAGGGCTTCGGAAACTTAGAACCTAACTCAACTATGCTCATATTATTCCTTGATATTTTTGCTATGAAAGTTGTTTAAGGTTCTCATGTTTTTAGGGCACTTGAACCCTAATTTTAAACCCTACATGTTTCGGCCACTTCAAGATTTAGGACTTAGGAAACTTAGAACCAAACTCAACTATGCTCACATTATTCCTTGGTATTTTTGCTATGAAAGTTGTTTAAGGTTCTCATGCTTTTAGGACACTTGAACCTAAATTTTTAGTCCTATACTATTCGGCCAATACATGATGAAGGACTTAGGAAACTTAGAACCTAACTCAACTATGCTCATATTATTCCTTGGTATTTTTGCTATGAAAGTTGTTTAAGGTTCTCATGCTTTTAGGACACTTGAACCTAAATTTTTAGTCCTATACTATTCGGCCAATACATAATGAAGGACTTAGGAAACTTAGAACCTAACTCAACTATGCTCATGTTATTCCTTGATATTTTTGCTATGAAAGTTGTTTAAGGTTCTCATGCTTTTAGGACACTTGAACCTAAATTTTTAGTCCTATACTATTCGGCCAATACATGATGAAGGACTTAGGAAACTTAGAACCTAACTGAACTATGCTCATGTTATTCCTTGATATTTTTGCTATGAAAGTTGTTTAAGGTTCTCATGCTTTTAGGACACTTGAACCTAAATTTTAAGTCCTATAATATTCGGCCAATACATGATGAAGGACTTTGGAAACTTAGAACCTAACTCAACCATGCTCATATTATTCCTTGAAATGTTTGCTATGAAAGTTGTTTAGGGTTCACAAGCTTGAAGGATAGTCTTTAACCCAATGCATGCTTGATAAGGTTCGGCCATGATAAGTTGTAAGTTTAAGTAACCTAGATCTCTACCTAAACTTGCTCATGATAGTTCTTATGGTATAAGAAGTGATGCTTGCTTAGGGTTCACATGTTGGGATGAAGTTTTACCAAAAACCCAACCTATATGATTCTGCCACTAAGAGACATTAGGGTTAGAGATCGAATTATGTTTTCAATATATCTTATATGCCATGATTTATGAGATTTCTATGCTTCTATGTTTAATTATGCACACTTATGATCTATACATGATGGAAACCCTTATGCTATGGTGTGTATTATTTATGATGAAGCTATGTGCAAATTTATGCATGAAACATATGATGTGCTGTGTGCCAGTTTATGCATAAAATATATGATGTGCTGTGTGCCCCATTTATGCATAAAATATATGATGTGCTGTGTGCCAAATCTTTACATACCATTATGATGAGCTGTGTGCCCAAAAGTCTATATGGTATGATATGATAAGTGACACGATGTACAAGAAAAGATAAGAACCATGATATGTATAAACATGCTATTTTACTTTATGTATGGCTTGTACCAAGGGTGGACTCCATAAGCGCCCCGGGGTCGATGGACTAAGAAACGGGCCTCGTTAGGGATGGACTCCTAAGTGCCCCTAGGTCGATGGACTAAGAAACGGGCCTAGTATGTATGCCTTGTAGGGTTCAAGACTTGCTACCTTGGACCTACATAGGACGCGCGCATTTATGTATGTGGTACAAGCCGGGGCCCCCAAACATGTTATGATTATGTTTAAGTATGTATATTATAAGTTTTCAAAGGACATATTGCATATGTTTTTATGATACATGTTTATGAATTCACCTTGCATATACCTTATGATTATGCCATGATATTTATGATGATGTTATGATATGTCAGGGTGCAGTTGATGATTATGTTATGTTATGCCATGATACCTTATGCTTACGTTATGATATGCCATGATATGCTGCATGATATAATGAATTTCCTCCATGTGTTATGTCTTGTGATTTTAATATGTTATACGGTTTTGTGAGTAGGAAAGGAACTTACTGAGCCATGAGTGCTCACAGCTTACTTTCTTGTACCACAGATAAAGGCAAGGAATGGATGAACTAGGGGAGCAGCAGGAGGGGCTAGAAGGATGTGTGTGGTAGTGCCTTGGCTAAAGGAGAAAGACCTGCTTTTTGTTCAATAAGAACTATGCCTAGTTATGTTATCGCTTTATGACTCCATGACATTTAATTTTGGGTTTGGCCATTATGACTTACAAATCATGTTAAATATGCTATGTGGTTTTATATGTCCAGGTGATTAGTCATGTTGATTTTAAAGAAAAGAAAAGTTTTAATTTTTTTTTTATAAATAAGACTTCCGCTGTAGTAAGTAAGTAGGTATGTATGTGTAAGTAACCCCCGTCGCCTTAGCAGGAGGGGCGGGGCGTTACACTGCAGAGCTCAAAAAAGAGGAACAGGGAACAAAGGCTCGGGCGGCGGCGGCATAGGGTGCTGCAGCGAGAGCGGAATAAGGGAAGAGTTGGCGCACGAGGGAGGGGAAGAGGAAAGCTCGAGTTCGCGAGAGGGGAGGAGGAGAGGGATCAAGCTCGGGAGAAAAGAAATAGCAAAAGGAAAAAGAAAATAAAAGGAAAATAAATTAATTTAGGAAAGTTAGGTTTGGTTTAATCAAACACTAAGTACTTTCCTAAATCAACTTCTACTTTTGAGAATTTATAAATAGGCTTTTCCCTATATCAATAATTTATCCACTTAACGTACGCCACACAAGCTCCTAAAAATTCCCAGAAAATTTCTGAAAATTTCTAAAAACTCCGTTAAGGTATTTCGTCCATTTAACTTTATTATTGGGTTACGGTATTTTACATTCTCCTCCACTAATAAAAAATTTGGTCCCCAAATTTCATTATTTACTATCAGCAAGTACTAGCAATAGCTACACAGTATAAATGCTGAACGGAAATCTAACCCATATACCTCAAGTAAAAGATGGGGTATCGAGCTCGGATCGTATCCTCGAGCTCCCAAGTAGCCTCCTCGTCAGAATGATACTGCCATCTGACTTTAACCTTCCGGATAGTCTGGTTCCATAGCTGACACTCTCGGTGGTCCAAAATCTGTAACAGAGCCTCCTCGTGGATAGCGTCAGGCTGAATGGAAACTGATATATCTGATAGAACATGTGTTGGGTCGGGTACATACCTCCTCAGCAAGGACACATGAAATACATCGTGAACGCCTCGGAGGCCAAATCTCTTCGCCCCTTTCATGGGTGAAACGTTCAAAAATACATGGTCACAAGTAGAGAACTTTAGGGGTCTCCGTCTCTGGTCAGCATAACTCTTCTGATGTTTCTGCAGTTTTGACATCCTCCGTCTAATAGTGCAGACCAATTCTACCTCCTGTTGAGCTCTATGAGGTCCTAACAGCTGGGCCTCCCCAACCTCCTCCCAGTGGGTGGATGTCCGACAAAACCTACCATACAACGCTTCAAATGGTGTCATCCAGATGGTCGATTGATAGCTATTGTTGCAGAGAAACACCACAATGGTAGGTGATTTTCCAAGCTACCTCCGAAATCCTTAACGCAAGACCTCAGCAAGTCCTCTAGAGTCTGGATTGTCCGCTCTGACTGTCCGTCTATCTGCGGATGGAATGTCGTACAAAAAAAGAGCAGTGTGCCCAAGGCCTGCTGCAGACTCTGCCAGCACTGGGACGTGAACTGTGAGTCTCTATCCAATATAATGTTCAAAGGAACACCATGCAACATGATGACCTCTTGACATTACAGCTCTATCAATTGATCCAGAGAAGCGGTCTTCTGAATCGGTAAGAAGTGTGTGGATTTGGTTAATTGATCATTGATCACCCAAATCACGTCATGGCCTCGTTGTGTCCTAAGCAAGCCTACCACAAAATCTATAGTGATATATTCCCATTTCCACTCTGGAATAGGAATCATTTGAAGTAATCCGGTAGGTCCCTGTTGCTCAGCCTTCACCTAATGACAGACTAGACATCTAGCTATAAACTCTGCGATGTCTTTCTTCATGTTGTTCCACTAATAGGAATGCCTCAAATCTTGATACATATAGGTTCCACCTGGGGTGGATGGCAAATCAAGAGTGATAAGTCTCCTGAAGTAGCTTCTCCAAGATCGGATGAGATTGAGGTACGCATAATCTACCTTAAAAATAAGTAATACCCTGGTCATCTCAGGTGATCTAGGTCTACTGCCCGGAAACTATCTGGTTGCCAACGAACTATAAATGTTGATCACCGGCCTGAGCCTCTCAGATCCTCGTCCTGATCGATGACTAAGCAACATGGCAACTAGAATACCTTGCTCGGTCTGTCCTTGCTCTTGAAGGCCAAACACGGAGAAACCCTGAATTAAGTTCGTAACTAAAATTCGGTGGTAAGCTAAAGTCCCACTGGACTTCCGGATAAGTGCATCGACAACCACATTAGCTTTCCCCGGGTGGTAGCTAATGGTACAATCATAATCCTTCAGGAACTCCATCCATCTCCTCTGTCGGAGATTGGGTTCCTTCTGGGTGAAAAGATATTTGAGACTCTTATGATCAGTGAGAATCTCAAATATGATACCATATAGATGATGCAGCCAAATTTTAAAGCAAAGATAACAATGGCCAGCTCCAAATCATGTACTAGATAATTCTTCTCATGTTCCTCCAACTGACAAGAAGCAAGGCGACTACCCTGTCATGCTGCATCAAAACAACACCCAAACCTTGTAGAGAAGCGTCCGTATAGAGTATGAACTCGTCCTCTCCAGAGGCAGAACCAAAACTAGTGTTGACATAAATCTTCAATTCAGTTCCTGGAAGCTGGTCTCGCCAGCTTCTAGCAACGTGAACTTCATGCCCTTCCTGGCCAAGCGTGTTAGCGGCATAGCAACGCGAGGAAAACCCTCAACGAACCTCCGATAATAGCTAGCTCAACAAAGGAAGTTGCGAGTCTCCTGTATAGACTACGACAACTCCCAACTGGTAATAACTTCTATCTCCTGTGGATCCACGGTATACCCCTACTGGTGACCATGTGTCTCAATCATCTTATAGAAGACAATCAAATACGCATTACTGAATTTCACATATAAATGTTCCCATCGAAACATCCTTAGAACTATGCGAAGATGGTGTACGTGATACACCTTGGATCGGGAATAGATCACCACGTCATCAATAAAGATAACAGATACTGATCCAATATCCTAGGGATACCCTAATCATCGAGTCCATGATAACATCTAGGGCACTATAAGCCTAAATGATAAAACCAAGAACTTATAATGTCTGTACATCAGACATCCTCTACCATAAGATCGCCAACAATAAACATCAAGGAATAGATCATCAAATGTGAGAGCAACGCTCCATCACATGAAAAACAACATATGTGGGAGCAACGCTCTACCACAAGAAATCATCAATATGTGGGAGCAACGCTCCACCACAAACAATCCATAAGTGATCAAGACATCTAACTATCTAGCTAGAGAATGCACGAGATCGCGCTACCATAGATCACTGTGGGCAACCAAGAGTATAACAACCTAGTAAACATATCAAATACATTGTCAAACATCGTAGTGGGCCTCTCACTAGTAGGAGAATTAGTTGACTGGGTATACAACCAAAGACATAATGGTAGACACTCAACATAAGTAGAATCATCATGATATTACCAGTAATACACCCGACACACGTGCACACACTACTTAGGTATGATTGACATAATCCTCCATTTAGTGCACACCAAACACACTCATAACACAAGTATAAATTAGCATGATACCTCCAACAATACATTCCGAACCCATGTGCATATATCAACGTAAGTATAATCGACCATATACTTCCAATAATACTCACCTAACATATATACACATACACCATGAGGGTAATCAACACAATACTTCCAATAAAACATAATAGACATGAGTGCAACCACAAAATAGATATAATCAACAAGATACTTCTAATAATACAATCAGAAACGTACACTTAACCACAACACAGATTTAATCGAAAAGATACCTCCAATAATACACCAAAAAGATGTACACATACTACAACACAGATTAATCGACAAAATACCTCCAATAATATAATTAAACACGTACACCTAACCACATAGGTATAATCCACAAGAAACCTACAATAACCCTAACTGGACAGGTATACACACACCACCTGCAAATAGATAGTCTAACATAGTGTTGGATGCTACTCGAAATTCCGTTCTACTTCCCCTGAACAAAAATTTATACAAGCACAGAACTTTCCTAACAACTTATGTGTTCCTCATGAGTTAAACTTGAATTGGAAACAGAACTTAACATTTTTACTTCAAGTTCAACTCATGTGTTCTTCTGTAGTTAAAACTTGGATTGCAAACAATACTTAACATTATTAATCCAAGTTCATCCCATGTTACAGAAGTTGATTAAATATCTATTTCAAGGATTGGCTTCCAGGTTAAACATGGCGAGACACTCGACCTTCTTGGGTATGAGATCATACACCACTTCCTAGACAAAGCCTTTCAAAGAAATTGGATATTTAAACTTCTTACAATAACCCTAGGTTTAACTACAGTGACCTCAATAGAAGCACAAGATCTAAACACTAAATCGAAACACAAAAAATGAAACACGGAATCACTAGCCTCTTGTGTTGGTATTGTAGGATCCATACAAAGAAAAACTAGTTTCGCTGTAGAATTAAGAATTAGTTATACCCTTCTCTCTAAACAAAGACATCTTGATCTTCTGCTGTATTCCTCTCCTCCTCTTGGGCATCATGTGGACGACGATCTACCAAGATGAAATCCACCCGAACCACTTCTTCTTTGCCTACAAGTTTCGGCCACCCAAAGAATGCCAAAATAGGAAACTTCCTTCTCTTCTCCTTCTCTAAGCAACCGACCACCAAGTGCTTCTTCTTTTCTTTCAAGTTTCGGCCACCAAGAAGAGATGAGTGCCGACCTTAGAAAGAATAAAGGGAGAGAAGAAGATGTGTGTCGTCGGCCTTAGGGAAGAAAACAAGGTGAAGGGGAGAAGATGAGAAAACCAGCCACACAAGGAGAAGAAGATGAAGAGGTGCCGACCCTAAGGGAGCAAGGGAATTATGGAGATGTATATATGACATAAGGCACCCTCTACCTCTCTTTTATAATCCTTGTTCATGGAAAAAAAGGAAATTTTAATAACAATTAAAATCTCTCTCTTTTAAATTTCCTATTGTCATGGCTATAAAAGAAAAGTTTTAAAATTAATCTCTCTCTTTTAAACAATGTAGAAGGCTACAAAAAAAGAAAAAATTAAAATTAAAATTCACTTTTAAATCATGGTTATAAAAAAGGAATGTTTTGTTAAAATTTAAATCTCTCTTTTTAAACATTATAGATAACTACAAAAAAGGAAAGATTAAAATCTCTCTTTTAAACCTTTGTAGATAGCTATAAAAGGAAAGATTTTAAAATTTAAAACTCTCTTTTAAAACCATGTGGATGGCTATAAAAGGAAAGATTTATAATTAAAATCTCTCTTTTAAATCCCTTTAAGGATGGCTATAAAAGGAAAGATTTTTACAATTAAAATCTCTCTTTTAAATCCTTTTAAGGATGGCTATAAAAGAAAAGATTTATAATTAAAATCTCTCTTTTAAATCCCTTTAAGGATAACTATAAAAGGAAAGATTTTTACAATTAAAATCTCTCTTTTAAATCCCTTAAAGGATGGCTATAAAGGAAAGATTTTAAAAACTAAAACTCCCTTTTAATTCTCTTATCGCCGGCCCCTTGCTTGGGCACCAAGTGAGGCTTGGTCGGCCACATCTTGGACACCAAGATGTGCTTGGCCAGCCACATCTTGGACACCAAGATGTGCTTGCCGAGCCCTAACATGGACTAGAAGATGGGCTTGGGTGGATACAAGACTTTATATATAGAGGTTACAATAGGGACCGAGAGGAGGAATTGGTTTTAGCCTCCCAATGAGCTTGAGCTTCCTGTTTTCGACCCGAACAACCAACTCAAGTTCATCAATAATAACTCATACCGCTAAATAGTTATTATTAAACTATCGCACCAATCCCATATTATATTATGGGCTCCTTCTTATCATGGGTGCATTAATCTCCCTATGTTTAAGATATTGAATGTCCATTAATTAAATGAGTTACTGACAACTCACTTAATTAATATCTAGCTCCAAGAGTAGTACCACTCAACTTCATTGTCATATCAGACTAAGTCCACCTGCAGGATTTACATGACAATCCTTATGAGCTCCTCAAGGGGACATCATCAACCTAGATAACTAGGACACAGTTTCCTTCTATAATCGACAACATACCATATAAATAATATTATTTCCCAACTTATCAGGCCTATTGATTTAACAAATAAATCTCACCCATTGATAAATTAAAGAAATAAATACTAAGTATATGTGCTTGTTATTATATCGGGATTAAGGGTACGTACATCTATAATAATAGAGGTTATGTTCTTTTATACAGTCAGTAAAAATAGAAACAACCTCAAATGGTCCTACTCAATACACACTTAGTGTACTAGTGTAATTTTATAGTTAAGATAAACTAATACCAAATTACACTACAACCATTTCAATGGTTTGTCTCAATCCATCTTGGTTGTGAGCTACTATTTATAATTTATAAGGAACTGATAACATGATCTTTTGTGTGACACCACACACCATGTTATCTACAATATAAATTAAATGGACAACTACATTTTACTAAATGCAGACATTTGACCAATGTGATTCTTATTCAAAGTAAATGTTCATACAAAAAGATAGAATTTTAGTATACATCCTAACACATAGGACTCCTACAACACATACTAATCATGTGTACACACAATACAGATATGCATAATCAGCATATTTAACCCAATCAACCAGACAATCCCTATACTACCTACTCTACAAGGGTATATACTATAGGGTTCAAAAAATCAAGAAATGAAATGGTACAGAACATAACTAGTTCACCTCAAAAAAAATCAAGCATAGTATCAAGCAAGAAAAATAGCAATCATAGACAATCTAAGGTAAAACATCCTAATTATCCAATAATAATCATGCTCTACATTCCAATAAACTAATAGAGAAAGAAGAAATATCCGCCATGGTTCAACATTGCACGTCTATATCATACCACCACAAAGTCTATATCTAATGGGGAAAATTTATTATCATTAATCTTTAGTGAAACAAACCAGTCATGTTCTCACATATTTAGCTCCTAGTGTCCCACTCTCATCATGACCTACTAGCGAGATATAGAAATATATTACCATCCTATCAAAAGTGTATCACAACTGAAATCCAAGGTATCTCTTGATTTCTGAATCAATAATCAATAACACTCCAAATAGTAAAGATACAATCAATCCATGAGATATGAGTATAAGACTCTACTAATCCCAAGGTACATCGAGGATATCTAATCATCTCAGATCAGTCCCATGGAACAACCTTAGGTGAGTCGACTGATTATTGTCTTATAAACCATCATGCTACCAAAAGGGGTAGAGGATTACTCTCTCTCCAAACACCTCAAAGTAATCACCAAGTGATGTTTGGATCTCTAGTATCATCATCTGCTTCCTTTACGTGGTACCTGATCACATAAAGGTTAAGCAACTATCTTCAACTTTCTCATGCCAGTACAAATCATGTATCTGAATGTACTCTCCCAGTTATTCTCATAAGTGTTGAACAAGTAGCTCTATACTTTTCTACATCAGTGGGGGTTACCAAGCTGATTATACCTTTTAAGCCATCTAACCAGGTACAGACAATTCATGGTCAAAGTCCCCATGGAATAGGATACATCAATCCTGAATAAACTGACCAAGCCGACCATGGTATACGGCTAATTCAGTCTTCTCCACGTCGGTACAAGTCATGTACTTAAATGTGCTCAAGATATCTAACTAAGCATGAATAATCCAAAGATCAAAAACTCTAAAATTAGAGTATGACGGTTCCCTGCTGATCAGACCAACAAAATAAATCGGCATCTATTAACTAATCCAACAAGAATACATTAATCCTCCACAAAGCGACTAAGGTAAATCGATCCACGACTACCCAAGTCAACGAGTGTAAATCAGCCTTCTACTGACCGATCTAACAAGAGTAAATTAATTATCTACTGATGAAACTAAGTTGAATTGGTACTCTACTAGCTGAGTCAACGTGAATATGCAGGTACTATCCACTACAAGTTAATAATAGCAGAGACTGATATGTACCTCCAACTCCTTACCAACTAGTAGTAAAAGAAGCTAAAACTATTGGTGGTATGATATGAAGAATCACCAGAGACTATTCCTTGATCTCTATTAATGTCAACCATGATCAGTGGTTGACCCATCACATATAATATATGCTACAACAACGAAATAGGTACAAACAAAAGTACTAACACATGTCATAACTATCATAGACAATAATTCATATACTAATAGAAATGTATGATAACAATATACCAACATACCTCCTATAGCTTGGAGATATCTTATTGCTGCCTGATCCCAAAACCTGAAAAAGTCACATCCAGAAAACCAAAACACGAAATCCAAAAATAGGAAATAAGACTCGTAAACTTGTGGCTCTGATACCAAATAAATTGGCACGCCCTAGGTAGTCCTTGCTAGAAGAAATTTTGACAGCATCTCCTCTGTAAACGTGACAATCTAAATCATATCTACACCCAAAATATACATCAGCCATACATGGCGGAAAATATAGACAACCACGTAGTTATATATTAAAGCAGCCCACACAGTTGTACTAAATCACAACCACACGGTTATATATACTAAACAGCCCACACGGATATACTAGAAACCAAAAAAAAATAGTAGAAAATGATAAAAACATTACAAACCAAAACAAGAATTGCTAGCCGGCTAGGCTTACACAACACAACAAACAACACTAAATACCACATAACAACACTCCAGAAAACAAAACCGGAATATACAATGCTAAGTACACTTTATACAATTAAAACACAAATGAAAAAGGTAACAATTTTCTGATGTGACGTGGGAACCGGTAAATAAGATACTCCAAGCGACTCCACATACCTCTAACTGGTATCTGAAAAAAATATATCAACAGGGTGAGTCCAAGAACTCAGCAGATATAGATAGACAAGCATAATAAGTTATAACTAATAGTAATAACTATGAGGTACAGTTTCTTGAAAAAAAGTAGGAAATGCAAACTGAAAAGGGCTAAAGAAACTATACTCACCAAAACCTCCTATCCTGAATATAAGGGTCATCGGACCAAATACAAAATGTCACCTGTATGCATGTTAAGCTTATACAACCACCAAAATGCAGCAAACAATATGCAGTAATCACAAGTAATAAATGCAATCATGCAAAATGGCATGTGTCATCCCTGTCACCAGTTAGCCATCTCACACGCGATGGTGAGACCGAGTGGGTAGGGCTATGACAATTGTGCACTCTGCCATCACTGCTCCTGAGTGACTAAGTGGACAGGATGTTGTCGGAGTACACCTATCCTCCTACCCCAAACAGAGTGAGGGAGTGCAATGCTCTCATTGTTAGAGTGTATACTAAAAGCCTAGCTTTTTGTAAACATTTATTTTGAAATAAAGAATCACATTGGTCAAATGTCTATATTTATATGCTAAGTGTAGTTGTTCAATTAATTTATATTATAGATAACACGGTGTGTGGTATCACATACAGAAGATCTTGTTATCAATTCCTTATAAATTATAAACAGTAGCTCATGACTAAGATGGAAAGAAACAAACCATTGGAATAGTCATAGTGTAATTTGGTATTATTTTATCTTAACTATAAAATGATACTAGTACACTCTGAGTGTATTGAGCAGGACCATTTAAGGTAAGTTATTTTTATACTGACTGCATAAAAGAACAAGACCTTTATTATTATGGAAGTGTATGCTCTTAATTCTGATATAATAACAAGCGCTTATATTTAGTATTTATTTATTTAATTTATCAAAGGGTGTGATTTAGTTCAATAAATCAATAGGCTCGATAAGTTGGGAAATAATATTATTTATAGTGTGTGTTATTGATTATAGAAGGAAACTGTGTCTTAGGAATCTAGGTTGATGATGTCCCTAAGAGGAGCTCATAAGGATTACCATGTAAACCCTGCAGTGGACTTAGTCTGACATGACGATGAAGTTGAGTGGTACTACTCTTGGAGCTAGATATTAATTAAGTGAGTTATCAGTAACTCATTTAATTAGTGGGCATTCTATATCTTAAACACAGGGAGACTGGAGACTAACACACTCATAATAAGAAGGAGCTCATATAGTAATATGGGATTGGTGCGGTTGTTCAATAATAACTCTTTAGTGGAATGAGATATTATTGATGAACTTGAGTTGGGTGTTCGGGGCGAACATGGGAAGCACAAGTTCATCGGGACACCAAAACCAATTCCTCCTCTCAGCCCCTGTCGTAGCCTCTAATTTATAAAGTCTTATACCCACATATATGTCAGATTGAGAAATGCTAGAGGGTGAATAGCGCTCATAGCTATTTCGCGTTTCGGATTCGTAAAACTATCGAGTTAAAGCAGCGGAATAAACTAAAAGACAACAAACATAGAAAGACACCAGGGATTTACTTCGTTTGGAGCCTGTGATGACTCCTACTCCAAGGCCCGCGATCGTTGATCGCTTCCGATGGGAAACAACTATAAGCTCAGAAAAGAGTACAAATTTATATTACATTAAGTGAAATAAAGAACTATTATACTGATGACAGAATCAAAATCTCGAAGCTCCAGGTCGTCGTGGGCTTGTAACAGCACTTCAGGGCGTCTTTTGGAGCAGCACGTTGTAGTAGAAGCACTTAGGAATTATTGTCTAGACTGCTACCTTGAGACCCCCTTTTATGCACTGCTAGAGGTGCCTCCAACACCATCTAGGGCGCCTCCAACACGCCGAGTCAACCGCGTGGATCAGTGGTGAAAAGTTCACCTCTTATCCTGCTTGAGGCGCCTCCATAGCCACTCCAAGGCGCCTCCAAGCTCTAGTCCAAGGTGCCTCCATCTCCGTCTGAGGCGCCTCCAAGCCTGCTACGCAGCCATCTCACCCTTTGCACCCAAGGCGCCTCCAAGCTCCATGGAGGCGCCTCGGACACTCTTCATCCGAGGTGTGACTTGCTCCTTTGTTCCTACAAAATGTGTTAGACCCAAACACATACCCTGCAAAACAAAGTTTGCACATAATAGTCATAGTAAATGAGATATTGACAGTCTTCAGACTGTTCGGGTCTGACTTCGAATTTCCAATCGGAAACCCTAGGTCGACCCGACACCTACTATTCCCTCTGCAGGGAACACGCCCTCACCTACTCCACTCAGGAGATTTACCTGATGCCAGCACGATCCTCCAAATCGACTGGACTTTTGCTTTGCGCTCGATGCTTCCCGACTTTCTGCTGGACGTTTGCTCCCCGACATTGTCCAGTCTTCCACCTAGTTCGCGACACCAGGACTTTCCACCTAGGGTTACCAACCCTTAGGACTTTTGCCTGAAGCTCTCGACCCACCAAGACTTTCTGTATAGGGTTACCACCCCCTATGACCTAGGGTTACCACCCCCTAGGGTTTTCCACCTGCCTAACCACAGCTAGGACTTTTGCCTATGTACACTTAGGACTTTCCTGCAAGCTTATTCAAACTGTTTGATCACAAACCAACTTAACTTTGAACCCTTTGCTATTATCAAAACATGAGTTCGATCGTCGGATGCTTCCAGCGCCAACAATCTCTCCCTTTTTTATTATGGCAACTCAAATTCAAAGTTAAGTAAAAATAGGCATAATTAAATAGATGTATAGGTAACAACAATTTTTTAAAGTTTTAGTGTAAGTATAAGAACATAATTTTGGACGCAATCAAGGCTTAAGCTAACACTTTAAATTGTAAGGCTCCCCCTAAATTAGAGCTTAAATTTTGAATTTTATGCTTTTCTCCCCCTTTGTCATATATCAAAATAAGGAGAGGAAAAATATAGAACTTAGGTATTTCTGAAAATTATTTTGAAAAATTGTTTAGGTATACCTTGAGAAAATACTTAGTTTTTTAGAGGAAATGTTCTTGTAAGACTTTTAGCTAAGTCATAAACTATTTCAACTTTGAGAAATAACTTAGCTAATTAGAATACTTTGAAAAAATAAACTACTTAGTTAAATTTAGAAGTATTTAACTAAGAGAATGGTTTTTGTAAAACATTTAGCTAAGTAAATGTTTAAGGATTCAAAGAGGATCTTTTTTAAGATATTTTGAAAGGTTATTTTGAAAAGCAAAATTCAAAAAAGTACTTAGGTAACTTTTGAAGGAAAAACCTTTTTGAGAAAAGTTAGTTAGATTTGAAACACTTTATTGAATTTTTCTCAAAATTGGCTAAGTTTAAAGGCATTTGCAAGAATATTTGAAAATGGCTATAGAGGGCATTTAGCTAAAATTTTAATAGGCCTTTTGAAAAATAGCTTTGAGAAGTTATTAGAAAATATAGCTAAAGTTGAGATATTTAGTTTGAAAGACTTAGTTAAATTTAGCTGCAAAGAGGGAGGAGCTTAACTTGTAAAAGTTTGAATTAAGGTCGTTCATCTAAATTCAGGTAGCCCTAAAGTCCAAGCATGAGTATTTATTTAATCTCCTGGATCAAATGTCTAACCATTAGTTACTAACTGTTTACCTAGAAGGTAACAGCTTTCACTTGGCTAATCAAGTTAAGTTGACAATCCAGTTAGATTTGACTAAGTCAGGATCACTTAACTTGATTACTGTATTTTTGGTATTTAACGCCCAAACTTCCTACGATGCACAAAAATAAGCATTCTGAAGTCTAGGCTGTACCTTATGCATCTCACATCGTTCTAAGTTTTACAAACACAAACAAGTTATGCCTAGTGTGCATGTGAGATGCTCTAGCTAAAACCTAGGGGAACATGATATCTAAAGGTAAGTGCCTAGGCTAAGTCCAATTTTGAAAATCTAATAAAGTTGGAATTTTAAAATCAACATTTTTCTTAGAAGTTTAAAATACAAGAAAATAACACTAAATAAGTTCTATTCTACTAAACACATTCTTATTTGTCTTCTTAGTGCACTGAACTCAAGTTTAGGTAAGGGTTTTGTGAATATGACGGCTAGGTTTGATTTGGACTCAACATAGTTAAGTACAATATCTCCCCTAGCTACGTGATCCCTTACAAAATAATGTTTTACATCTATCTGTTTAGTCCTTGAATGGTGAAATGGGTTTTTAGTTAAATTGATTGAACTTATGTTGTCGATTGAGATTTTAGTATTTTGATATTCTAATTGGTAGTCTTTTAGGGTATGCATCATCCATAATAATTGAGATTCACATTCTCCTAGAGCTATGTATTCAACTTCAGTGGCAGATAGGGCAACACAGTGTTGCTTCCTACTTGACCAACTTACTAGGCATTGACCTAGAAATTGACAACTGTCACTTGTGCTTTTTCTATCTAGTTTGCACCCGACATAGTCTGAATCAGAATAGTCATATAGGTCAATGGTGCAATTTCTAGGGTACCAGAGTCCTACATTTAGGGTCCCCTTAATGTACCTAAGTATTCTTTTAACATATGTTAGGTGTGACTCTTTTGCATAAGATTGGTATCTTGCGTACATACCTACTGCAAATAATATATCGGGTCGACTAGCAATTAAGTAGAGTAAGCTACCTATTAGACTTCTATAGTACTTTGGGTCTACTGGTTTTCCTTCTGTGTCAGAATCAATGATGATATTTGTTGCTGCCATTGGGGTATATATAATTTTTGAATTTTCTATGCAAAATTTATTAATTAGTTCCTTAGCATATTTAGTTTGAAAATTTATGTTTCTTTCTCTTTTGCTTAAATTGAAGAAATTAAGTTCCCCCACCAAGTGTTAGTTAGAGCCCTAGTGTAACGCCCACCCTTCTTACCCAACCAAAGGTGGCGCTACGTTCTTATACTACTGACGTACATGCTTTAGTTATAACAACGGAAGAATAAAAACTTTAAAGAATTTAATTTATTAAGCATAATATCACATATTCTGATTTGTTCAAATGTGCATATGTTGATTCTATAACTAATCATATTAATTTGTCCGGATCGTTCTTTGCCGAGCCACCACCACACACATCACTATCTGCTCCTCCTGTTGCTCCTCTAGCTCATCCAGCTTCTTTATCTGCGGTACAAGGAAAGTAAGCTATGAGCACTCATGGCTCAGTAAATTCCTTTCCTACTCACTAAAACCGAATTCATATCATTGCATATCAATATCATGCGAGGTATCATAAGCATACGACATACAAGGGTATCATATTCATAGTCATATCATAATATCACGTGACATAATATCTAATCATCAGATAATTCAAGCACATATGTAGGCAATGCATCATGAATTTGAAAACTTATACTTATAAGTACTTGAAATTCATATCATCATTAGAGGGGATCCCGGTTTGTACCACATACATAATGCGCGCGCTTCTTAAGTAGGTCCAAGGTAGTAAGTCTTGAACCCTACCATACATACATACTAGGTCCGAGTCTTACTCCATCGACCTAGGGCATTCAGAAGCCCATTTCTGACGAGGCCCGAGTCTTATTCCATCGACCCCGGGGCGTTTACGGAGCCCACCCTTGGTACAAACCATACAAAAATAATTTATCATGCATAACTATCATATCATATCCCTAACAATCTTTCATGCATTTCATTTTTCATTTCTTTTCATTATGTATAGCATTTCCTATATTTCATTCTTTTCTCATTATGTATAGCATTTCCTATGCTAACACATATCATGGCATATACATAACATAAATTTCATTCTTTTCTCATTATGTATAGCATTTCCTATGCTATCACATATCATGACATATACATAACATAAATTTCATTCTTTTCTCATTATGTATAGCATTTCCTATGCTATCACATATCATGGCATATACATAGCATAAATTTCATTCTTTCTCATTATGTATAACACTTCCTAGGTTCCTTTCCCTTTTTTTTTTCTTTTATTTTCAATTATCTTCTAAACAAGAAAACAAATACATGATCCTTAACATTTCATCGGGAGAACCTCGTACTAGTTGGGTAAAACAATAATTTTCCTAGCCTCTTAAAAATATTTTTGGCCGAAATTCTAGGGTTAAGTACTCCTTTGATCAAGCATCATATAGGTGTAAAAACATGAAGAAGATCCCTTTTCTATGGCATAGAAAATCTATCATGTAGTGTAGACTTAGTTAAACCTCACTAGATTTCGAAAGCTCTTCTTAACCGAATTTTCTCAAACTTGTTTCTAGGTTTTAAAATCCTCATAAAATCTGAAAAATATATAAAAAGCCTTGTACCACAGGTGAGGGGAAGCTTACCTTCTTCGCTTAAGTTTCCTAGAGTTGAGAACTTGCTTGGACCTTTCTTCCTTGCTTGCTTTGCTCGGCACCAATGGAGGAGAGGAGTGGCTAGGTCTTTTGGTGGAGAGGAGGAGGAAGAAGAGGCTTCTCTTTCCTCTTGTGTTGCTCGGAAACAACAAGAGAGAAAGAGGGAGAGAGTGAAGAGGAAGAAGAGGTTCTTCCTCTTGTGTTGCTCGGCAACAAGAAGAAGAAGAGAGGGAGAGGTGAGTCTCGGCACAAAAGGGAGGAGAGGAGGAGAATGAGTGGGGGATGAAGTTGAAGTCACCCCTCCATGCCTATTTATACTAAAATGAGGGGAGGAAACTTGACTTGATCCATCCTCCCTATTCATTTCTCCCCTTAAATGACAAGAATATTCTAGAGAAATGCCTTTTGAGTTCTCTCTTTTCTTTCCCTTAATTTCTCTCTTTTCTCTCCTTTAATTAAAATTCCTATCTCTCCTCTTACAATATCCTCTCCTATCCCACTTGGTTAACACATGCATGCATCCACAAGAGAACCAAGGATCAAAACTTGCTTATGTATATTTTTATTTCTTTTTACTTCCTTTTCCTTTTAAGTAGAAAGAATCCTTTCTTATTCTTAACTACTTAATCCTTTCTCTCCTTATCAATAATTCTCCTATCCCCTTTGGTATCTTATACATGTTCCTTACAAGAGATCCAAGGTTCAATCTCTCTTCTAACATTTTATTTTCTTTTGTACATAATAATTCGTATATTACTATATTATGCATTATGCATAAATATTTCATACATATATATATTATCTCATATTTCTTCCTTTTGTCCATATTAATTCCATACATTTTAAATCATGCATAGATGATTTATACTCTCAACTTTATTTTTCTTTCATAAAGTTTTAATCATCTAAATCCATCTTAATATTTAACTTAGAATATTTACACCTTCTTTTCATTCATACTCTCATTATCCTTACTTTCTTATCTAGGCTTTCTAGGGGTGTTACACCTAGAGTCAATCATTTGATGATTGTTGTATGGACTCATTGTATCATATTTCTTATGTGTATAAAGGCATTTGTTTATGGTTATTATACTTACTTGTATTGGTGCCAAATCTCTAAGTATAATAGCGCCCTTGAGTTCTTACCTATATCAATCGATTGGTTGAATTGATAATGAGATGATATAGGGAACACTACTCTTAATCATTCCTAGTCAAGTATTAACATTCAGGGACAATGTTAATACGACGAGACTAGCATGTAGGTCAACTCGATGACTTGATCTCACAAGTCATGGATATGGAGATATCAAGTTGACACATGGGTATGCATTGGAGAATGTATACTGAATGACCCGCCATGAGAAAGTATAATGGATAGTTATATGAGTGTCATATACTTTCTCATGTGGCTATTAGTATGACTATTAGTCCTTGGACCTGAAGTCACCATGGTTCCGTACATAAGCAGTTACATACTTTGGCATCGTCAAACGTCACCCATAATTGGGTGGACTATAAAGGCGATTACTGGGTATGTAACAAATTATGCGGAGGGATGTGAGTGATATAGATGGGATCTATCCCTCCTATATGATGGGAGTGACATCATTATTCTTCATAGAGTGAGACCACTAAGTGCATGGTCATTCCCAAATGAGTCAATATGAGATGTTGAGCTCATTTGATTGAGTGAGTCTACTTGGGATTTAAGATTTAGATTGATTAGAGGAGACACGGTCTATGCCTCATATTGATCAATCTAGATGTCAAGGATAGAAGGACACTTGTCACATATTGTGAAGAGTCACAATTAGTAGTCATAAGGTGATGTTGGATCTCAACATTCTTATAACTTGGGTAGTAATGATGTGTTGCTAGATACCGCTCATTACTTATGCTTCTAAATGAGTCTAGGAGCATTGCCAACGTTACAAGAACCTATAGGGTCACACACAAAGGGCAATTAGATGGAGATTAGGTTCATTTGATGAACCAAGAGGATTAGGTTCATGTGATGAACCAAATTGGATTAAGAAGTAATCCAAAGTAAACTAATTGAGTTGGACTCAATTTGGTTCATCTGTTAAATGAGTCTAATTTGGACTTAGATTCATTGAGCCAATTTAATTCAATGAATAGAGATTCATTAAATTAAAATTGACTTCAACCAATGGTTAGATTTGATCAACCATGGGAGAGAAGTGGTCAAGTTTGACTTGACTTGAGAGGAAAATGAAAGGTCAAGTTTGAGTTGACCATTGCCACCTCATTTGTGAGTTGGCATTAAGTGTGCCAATGATGATGTCCCACATCATCAAGGTTGGCTTATGTGTGTGCCACATCATGAGGAAGATCAAGAGTTGTGACTCTTGATATCCCATGGAGGTATATAATCTCATTTCAATGTGGTCGTCCACTTGCTGTCAGTGTGGGAGTTTCATTTTGTGTGTGTAACCTCCTTCTTCTTCCTCTCTACCTTTCTTCTCTCCCTCTCCTCCACCATTGCTGATCCTCTAAGGTTGCTAGCACATCCTTAGAGGTTCTCACCATCGATTTGTTCATGTGGATACACATAGAGGGTTGTACACTTGGCAACCTTGAGATCCGGCAAACCTTGGATGAGCGGGATACGCGAAGGGCTTCGCTACAAAGGTATAAGTCTCTTCCTTGTAGATCTAGTGTAGATCTAGGCTAGAAAACATGTACACGAAGTTTTCACAAAATTTTATAACTTCGCACGGATCCGGTGGCATGGGATTCGGGGTTTCCGCAACGCAAAAAGCAATTTTTGCGGCCCAAAAAACCCAACAATGGTATCAGAGCCACGTGCGAAGTGTGTACGTGTTTTATTTGTATTTTTATGAAAAATATCAATTCTGTAACTTTCTGTAAATTTATGATTTTTGTGTATTTCATAGGTATTTTTCTCGTAGAAGCGAAGCAACAAGTATTTGAACACTTGTAGGCTTCGACTACCGAGAAACACCTTCTGAATCGGCAAGGTCTCACCCAAAATATTTTGGAACAGTGGGCTAAGGAACTGTAGGATCGCTTAGGAACACTCGCGATGGTTATATCGCGAGTTGGGGTGCTGCCCCTAACCCTGCAAGGGGCTTCGTTCCGCGATTGCGCCCGAAAATCGCTAATCCGGACCGCTAGGAAGTTGCAACTCATAAAATCATAAAAATATTAGAAAAATTAAAGAAATTTATGAAAATCACATAATTTAGAATTATGTATCATTTTTTGATGGTCATGGCCCAAAGAACCCAATTTGATTGGAAATATATGTTGTAATTCATAATATAGCTTGCGCGCCATTTTTTGTGTTTGTGCATGTTGTACTTTATTCGCGACCTGCGCGTCGTATCCTTCTATTTATATTCCTGTTGTAAAATAGTTTTTAGACTCGAATGTAACTCGAGTTTCACCTTTTGTAATGTACAAAATTGGAGCGGTGGAAGGTCCACTCGAGACGGAGTTACGAGTAGGGTGCGAGCAACACATGACGGTCAAAGGGAGGAGCTTGAGGAAGCTATTGACCCTAGGTTGACCAACCAATCTTCTCATTGGCTTGAGAAGATCGTAGTAGGGCCATGACTAATCACAAAATTTAATTAATTGCTTGTGTGTGTGTATGTGATGCATGCTAGATTAGTAATTCATTAGTGCCTTAACGATTAGATTAGATCTAAATTGCGTACATGATGCACCTCCATGATTATATTAGATCTAAATCGAGTATATGATACACATCATCGATTAGATTAGATCTCAATTATGTCAACTCGAAATGCCTATCATGTCGTGATACCCATCACTACCTCGATCACATGTTGTTGTTGAATCTGCCAAAGCAGAGAAACCCATATTATCTTGGTAGGGTGCGGAGGGACAATTTTGGTCCCGCCTATCAATGCATGGGTGAGTACAACTCAATTAGATTGAGTAACTAGTTAACTCAATTGGATCGAGTTTAACTATAGGCATTTTCCAATGGTTGGTAAATAGGTCAAAATCACATTTATATTAACTCTTGGGCGATTTAGCCAAAGCAAACTCAAGTTTTAATATACATGCATATCTTAATCCTATAAATAAGAGTTGCATAAAGATGTAATTGGTAATTAGTTACCTACCGATCATATTAGGTATTGGGTGATTTAGCCAAACCTAACTCAAGGCATAGTATGATGTGGATCTTATCCCACTTGAATTATAGAATTCAGTGGGAGCATCATTTAATTAAAGGCCTAATTAGATGATTAATTGGAATATGATATTTATTTTTCTATATTTTTCTGTTGTAGATTACCATGTCGTCAAACACGAACTCCTTCTCCCTGCATTCTGTCCTTGATAAGGACAAGCTCAACGGAGCTAACTTCCTGGACTGGTACAGGAAATGAGAATTGTTCTCACACAGGAACAAAAACTGCACGTCCTGGAGCAGCCCATTCCTGCAGCACCTCGTGCCACTGCCACGCGAGCTGACCGTGATGCTTATAAGAAGCATCAAGATGACGCATTAGATGTGTCCTGTCTCATGCTCGCGACCATGAACTCTGAGCTTCAGAAGCAACACAAGTTGATGGGAGCTTTTGATATGGTTGAACAACTTTGTCAACTATATCAAGGACAAGCTAGGCACGAGAGATTCGAGATCTCTAAGGCACTATTTCAGTGTAAGATGCAAGACGGGACTCCCATACGTCCATATGTACTCAAGATGATTGGGTACATAGAAAACCTAAAGAGGTTGGGATTCCCCCTTGGCCAAGAGTTGGCCACTGATTTGGTCTTGCAATCCTTGCTAGAGAGCTACAGTCAATTCGTCATGAACTACAACATGAATGAAATTGACAAGCCACTGCTTGAGCTTCTGAGTATGTTGAGAACTACTGAGATCAACCTTAAGAAGGTTAAGCCCAACTCCATTTTGATGGTGCAAGGGCAAAGGCAAGGGCAAGCCCAAAGGTAAGGGAAAGTCCCAAGCCAAGGGTAAAGGCAAGGCACTGAAACCCAAAGGAGGGGTTGCTAAGGATGCTACCTGCTTCCACTGCGGTCAGACTGGGCACTGGAAGAGGAACTACAAAGTGTACCTGGAAGATCTTAAGAAGAAGAGAAGTGAGACTTCCACTTCAGGTATATATGTTATAAAAGTCAATCTATCTATTTCTTCATCATGGGTATTAGATACCGGATGTGCTTCTCACATTTGTATTAATGTGCAGGCGCTGAGAAATAGCAGGGCATTGACGAAGGGTGAGGTGGACCTACGGGTAGGCAATGGAGCACGGGTTGCTGCTGTTGCTGTAGGAACTTATTCTGTATCTCTGCTCTCTGGGCTTGTACTAGAATTGGATGATTGTTGTTATGTGCCTTCTTTGACTAAGAACATTATATTAGTTTCTTGTTTAGACAAGAAAGGCTTTTCATTTATAATAAAGAACAAATGTTGTTCAGTTTATTTAAATGATATGTTCTATTGTAGTGCACCTCTGATGAACGGAATCTATATTCTAGACCTTGAAAACCCTATCTATAACATAAGTACCAAGAGGTTCAAGTCAAATGACATGAACCAAACCTATATCTGGCACTGTCGCTTAGGTCATATAAATGACAAACGCTTATCCCAGCTCCATAAGGATGGTTTACTGGACTCATTTGATTTTGAATCATATAAGACATGCGAGTCATGCCTACTGGGCAAGATGACCAAGACTCCCTTTAGTGGACACAGCGAGAGAGCGACTGACTTGTTAGGACTTATACATAGTGATGTATGTGGACCTTTCAATGTCGCTGCTAGGGGTGGTTATAGGTACTTCATTATATTTACTGATGATTTCAGTAGATATGGTTATGTGTATATGATGACACATAAGTCAGAATCCTTTGAAAAGTTCAAGGAATTCAAGAATGAAGTACAAAACCAGCTTGGCAAGAGTATTAAGATACTTCGATCAGATCGAGGTGGTGAATACCTTAGCCATGAGTTTCGTGACTATCTAGCTGAGTGTGGGATTATATATCAACTCACTCCTCGTGGAATACCACAGTGGAATGGTGTATCCGAAAGGAGGAATCGCACCTTATTAGATATGGTACGGTCTATAATGAGTCACACAGATCTTCCCATGTATCTTTGGGGCTATGCTCTAGACACAGCAGCCTTCATTCTCAACCGAGTTCCATCTAAGGCTGTAATAAAGACACCATATAGGATATGGACTGGGAGAGATGTCCACGTGTCTTTTATGAGGATTTGGGGTTGCGAGGCTTACGTTCAACGTCAAGTCTCAGACAAATTGGGACCCAAATCCGATAAGTGCTATTTTATTGGATATCCCAAGGAAACAAAGGGATATTACTTCTACATTCCCAGTCAACACAAGATAGTTGTGGCTAAGACTCGAGTATTTCTAGAAAGGGATTTTGTTTCTAGATGACTAGTGGGAGTATGTTCAATCTTGAAGAAGTTCAAGATGTGAACCATAGCACTGAAGCCTCGATGGAAGTTGAACTGGAACCACAATGTATTGTGGATGATGTTGTTCCATAAGGAGTCGAGGAACAACAACCAGTTCAAGTAGACCTACCTCTTCGCAGGTTTGATGTAATACCCACTAAGCTTGTAAGATAAATATATGAATATGGGATTTTTGCCTTAGAAAAATAATAAGAAGTGAGTTGAAGCAAAAAGAAATAAAATGAAATAAAAAGAAGAGGAAGTCAAGGATTGAACCTTGAACCTCTTATATGATAATTCATAGAATTAACTAGTAGAAACCAATTGGGATAGAGAGAAGATATTGATAGCAAGGAAAGGGAATGCATGATAAAGATAGGAGTAAAGATCTAAGAAGAGAAAGCAAGAAAAGAACAAGAGAAAGACAACTTGCCTTCCTCCCTTTCTCTCCCTCTTCCTCTTTGATTTTTGCCGAAAACTTAAAGAGGAATTAAGGGGATTCATTCCCCCTTATTTTATCATGAATGGTGAGAATAAATAGAAAATAAAATAAATGTAAGAAAAATAGAAAAATGGGTTAAGGGAGAAGGAAAGCAAAAATCAATTTTGCTACTTCTTCCCCCTTAACATAAAAGGGAGCAAGAAAAGAGAAAATTATTTTTCTCTCATTCATCCTCTCCCTCACCGAGAACCCCAAAGTCCCCTCTCCTCCATCTTCGGCCCCAAAGCCAAGTTTGTTCCCTAAGAAAGCCTAAGATACAAGGAGGACTTAGCAAAGGAATCAAGGGAAAGGAACTAGAAGAAGAGGCTACTTCTTCTTCACCATACCTTAGATCCACAAGTGAAAAGGATGTAAGCTTCCCCTCACCTGTGGTACAAGGCTTTTATGTGATTTTCGGATTCTATAAGGATTAGAAAACCTAGAAAAGAATTTAAGAAAATTCGGCTAAAGAAAGGGTTTTCAAATCTAGGATGGTTTAAACAAGTCCTTATTTCATGATATTCTTTCTATGCTATGTAGGAAGGATTTTCTTCATGTTTTTATACTTAAATGATGCTTGATCAGAGGAGTACCTAACCCTAGAATTTCGGCCAAAAATATGTTAAGGAGGTTAGGGAAAAATATTGTTAACTAAACTAGTACAAAATTTCTCCCATGAACTACTAAGGGTTTTTATTGGTTTTCTTGCTTGAAAGTTACTTAGAACCAAAGAAATCCATTTATATGTTTCGTCCAAGAAAAGGGCTTAGGGTTAGGAAGACCTTTAAATTTAAATAACCATGTTTGTATGATAGAATATAGAGTTCTCTTAAAGAATTGCATGTTGTACATTGCTAGAAATTCATGAACTCTTATTTTAGATTTTCGGCCATGATAAGATGGATAGTTTAGAAAAGCTTGAACAAAATTCTAATATGCTCAAGACCTCTGTAATATTATGATATGAAAGTTGTTTAATGCTCTTATGTTTAAATTGAGTATAGAAAATTAGTTACATGATATATGACATGTAAGATCACAAGGGTCCTAGCTTGTTTATGAACCAACTTTGTATATGATGTTCTTAGTAATTTTTGCCATGAAACTTACTTACGTTTTCCATGCTTTAGGACACTTAAAACCTAGTTTTGAGATTGGTAGGTTTCGGCCATAAGGAAAAATAAAAGAAAAAGGGAAAGAAACCTAGGAAGCCTAAGACACAATTCACATGTATGTTTATTATGCTTGTCTTTATATACATGCTATGAAACTTGTATAATTTCTCATGCTTTTAGGCTATTTGAAGCAAGTTTATATTCTGTGAGTTTCGGCCAAGTAGGGTTTAAAAGACCTAGAGGCCTTAGAAATGAAACCAAATGTGTTAAAAGTGTTTCTTATGAAAATATGATAATGTGTTGATTGTGTCACATATTTGTATAATTTTTCCATGACCTAAATGGATCATTGTGTGTTTCGGCCATGAAGGGATAAATGCCCTAGAAACCCTAGAACAAAAATTAAATATGCTTATGTCACTCTACATGAAATATGATAAGTAGAAAACCAAAGTTCTCATACTATATGTTGTTTAGTGACCTAAATGAGGCTAGGGTAAGTTTCGGCCATACCTATTGTATGATGTCTTGTTATGAATTTATACATGATGTTAGTTCAAGTTCACATGCTTGTATGTTTGTTTTTAGCCCTAATGAATACTTGTTAAAAGATTGACCAAGACATACGTTAAGGGCTTGAAGGACTTAGGAACTAGCTCAATATGCTTACTATGCTATTTGGAAAAAAATGCTATAAATATGGTTTAAGGTTTCCATGCTTTCATGACATTTGGGACCTTGTTTATATACTGATAGGGTTCGGCCACATGAGTTTAAGGACTTGGAGAACTTAGAAACCAAGTTAATCATGCTTATAATGCTTCCTATGAAATTTATGTGATGATGATTTAGGGTTCACATGCTTGGAGGTTGTTTTTACCTAAATTGAGACCTAAGGGGGTTCGTCCATGATAGGAACCCAAGGGTTTAGGAAGCTTAGAACCCAAGTTAACTATGTTACCATGTTTCTTATGATAGTATAATCACATGATATACCCTTATGCTTAACCATGTATGCTTGTGATTTATACCTTTTTATGATATGATATGTGGATAGGGATATGCATGTTTTAATGATATGTTATGTGCTTAGAAATATGTAAGCTTTAATGATATGCTATGTGCTTAGAATATGCATGCTTTTATGATATGCTATGTGAGTAGAAATATGCATGCTTTAATGATATGCTATGTACTTAGAATATGCATGTTTTTATGATGTGCTATGTGTTTAAAATATGCCTACTTTTTCTTATGACATGATGTATGCCTAAGTGACGCATACTTTTTATGATATGATGTATGCCTAAGTGATGCATACTTTCTTATGACATGATGTATGCCTAAGTGATGCATACTTTTTATGATATGATGTATGCCTAAGTGATGCATACTTTCTTATGACATGATGTATGCCTAAGTGATACATACTTTTTATGATATGATGTATGCCTAAATGATGCATACTTTTATGACATAATGTATGCCTAAGTGATGCATACTTTTATGCTATGCTATGTGACTAAATGATGCATTTTTATAAATGCTATTTTACTTTGTAAGGCTTGTACCAAGGGTGGACTCCTAATCAGTCCCTAGGCCTTGCTTTGTGATCTAGGCTAAGCCTTGCTTTGTGATCTAGGCTAATAAGGGATGGGCTCCTTAGTACACCCCTAGGCCTTGCTTTGTGATCTAGGCCAAGCCTTGCTTTGTGATCTTGGCTAATAAGGGATGGACTCTTCAAATACGCCCCTAGGCCATGCTTTGTGATCTTGACCTAGTTCCTAGTATGATTCAAGACTTGCTACCTTGGATATACTTAGGACGCGCGCATCTATGTTATGTATGTAGGGTACAAGCCGGGGCCCTAAATATGTTGATATTATGTTCAAGTATATATATGTAAGAAGAAAATGGTTTTAAAAGATCATGAGACATACACATGTTTTTCGGATACATGTTTTTAAAATCATGATGCATATAATCTATGATTATGTTGTGTTGAGGCTATGATTTAAGATATGCCATGATATGATTATGTTATGTTTCATGCTATGTTTTAAGAGATGATATGCCATGATAAGATTATGTTATGTTTCATGCTATGTTTTAAGAGATGATATGCCATGATATGATTATGTTATGTTTCATGCTATGCTTTAAGAGATGATATGCCATGACTAGTTATAATGTTTGTTATGTTGCATGATATGCTTAAAGAGTATGATATGTTATGCCATGACTAGTTGAGATCATGTTAAGTTGAGACATTATTTGATTATGTGCTGATTGTTGGTTTTAGTGAGTAGGAAAGGAACTTACTGAGCCATGAGTGCTCATAGCTTACTTTCCTTGTACCACAGATAAAGGAAAAAGCTGGATGAGTTAAAGGAGCAGCAGGAGGGGCAACGAAGATGTGTGTGGCGGTGGCTAGGCAACTAATCAAGAACCTGCTTTAAAACCTTTAAGAACTATGCTTTGGTTTTGTGAAATGTAATACAATATGGGTGACTTGATGTTAAGTTTTTATTTATTTTGTTATCATATTATGAAACCATGTTAGTGTAGTTCGATTTTAATTAAGTTAAGAAAAATAATTTTAAGTCTTCCGCTGTAATACGTACGTAGAGTATCGTAGCCCCGTCCCTTGTTGATAGCAGGGAGGACGGGCGTTACAGGTTGGTATCAGAGCCAAAGTTTATTGCCAGCTCACTACACACACATCAAGCCTCCTACCTGCCGCTCCAAGTAAGAATGTTTATGCTTAATTTACTTGTTATATGCTTATGTTTAATTTTCTTGTTACATGCTTATGTTTAGTTTCATGTTATATAACTTATGCTTTATTTTTCTTTCTTGTTATATTGCCTATGTTTTATTTCTTTACTACATTGTTTATGCTTTATTTCCTTATGTTACATTGTTTGTCATTATATTCCTTATTTTTCCTTATGTTGTTTATGCTTTAGATTCATGGTTTACTTGCTTATATTTAATGCTTTATTCTATTCTTTTAGTTATAAATTAGATTAGGAGTACATATTGGTAGGTTAGGAATAATACCATAACAAATAGATAGAAACAAACCAGTACGTTAGATTGGCTAAAATCGATAACCACTTACACTAGTCTATTTCTTTTAGATAAATATGGTTAGGACACGCAATGCCCGAACCGGAGGGACAGTGACTCCACCAGATCTGACGCAGGTAGTCGCAGACCTCCAGCATCAGATCGCAGAACAACAACAACTGATCAATACCTTAATGGGTCAGCAAGGCAACCCAGTCACCCCACCGATGAATCCACTACCTGTTGTACCTAGAGTCGCACCAGTGCCCCCGGCAGCCCCTACTCCGATGGTCCGACAAGAGGCCTATCTGATTCAGTGGCAAAGGCTTAAGCCGGAAGCATTCTCGGGAAACTGTGAACCATGGGATGCGCAAGCCTGGCTCAAAACCGTGGAGAACATAATGGAACTATTGGATTGGCCTGAACACGAGAAGGTCAAATGCGCGTCGTTCTGTCTTACCGGAGATGCCCGGATGTGGTGGGACATAGTAAAGGCGAAAAGGCAAATAAACCAAATGCAGTGGACAGATTTTGAGACAGAGTTCTTAGAGGAATTTTTCCATATGCAAGTGACCAACAAGCACTATGACGAGTTCACTGAGTTTCGGCAAGGTGATCTGTCAGTCAATGAAGCCATCAAGAGGTTCAACCGCCTAGCCCGACTGTGCCCAGAACTGGTCCGTACTGAAAAAGAAAGGGTCCGGTTGATGTTAAAGATGCTCCGACCCGAGATAGCTCTGAACGTAGCCGGCGGAGTTAATAGACCGCAGACTGCGGTCAGCAGCGTCCTGATTACCGAGCACTATCAGGAAGCAATGAATAAGGGAAAGAACCAAGCACTGACCGGAGGACAAAAATCGCACAGTACCAGAACTGACTGGAAAGGAAACTAAAATGGAAAGAGGAAACAATGGAATAAAACAAAAGGTGGTCCAGCCAATAAGCAGACCAAGTACCCTCAGTGTGCCACATGTGGGAAGATGCATTCTGGAGTATGTCGTCTGAGCACCAGAAAGTGCTACAATTGCGGAAAGGAAGGTCATTTGATAAGAGATTGCCCTACTCAGCTTCAAGCACCACCTTCGCAGAACTTCCAGAACAGGAGTGCCCCCGTACAGCTTCACCAGATGCAAGCTGCCATAGAAGGGACTTCAATCAGCCAAGGAAGATTGGAGGCCCCTCCCACTATGACCGATGCCAGAATCTACTCACTTACCCAGGAAGACGTGGCGAACGCCTCTACTGTTATCACAGGTTAGCTACTTATTTACAATCAGTATGCTGTAGTATTATTTGATACCAGGGCAACACACTCGTTCGTCTCAACGCCTTTTATGAAGAAGCTAGATATACCACTCCGAACTCTAGAGGACACGTTCTTAACAACCTTACCATCCGGGGAGATTATGCCATCGGACCATATGCTGCAAGCAGTACTCATTCGGATCGCAAACAGAGAACTCTACTGCAATTTGATAGTAGTTGATATGCAGGATTATGACATAATTTTGGGCATGGATTTCCTTAGTAAGTACGGCGCTTCAATCGAGTGCCACAAAAGAAAAGTGATTTTCCGACCCGAAAATGAACCAGAGTTTGAATTTTACGGGGAATCAAAAGGAACGGAGAAGTTATTGTCATCTATTAAAGCACAAAAGATGTTAGATAAAGGATGTATGGGGTTTCTAGCACACGTGGTTGAGACCAATCAAGTCCAAGACCCGAAGTTAGAAGACGTCAGAATAGTATGCAACTATCCAAAAGTATTTCCAGATGAACTACCAGGGTTGGCCCCTGACAGAGAGATAGAATTCGGAATCGAATTGATTCCTGGTACTCAGCCGATTTTAAAAGAACCTTATCGTATGGCTCCGGCTGAATTAAAGGAACTTCAGGAACAGTTATCTGAATTACTCGACAAGGGACTTATTCGTCCTAATCACTCTCCATGGGGAGCTCCAGTGCTATTCGTAAAGAAGAAGGATGGGTCTATGCGAATGTGTATAGACTACCGAGCACTAAATAATGTGACGATCAAGAATCGGTACCCACTCCCACGGATCGATGACCTATTCGATCAACTGAAGGGTGCGACTGTTTTCTCAAAGATAGATCTACGATCCGGTTATCATCAAGTGAAGGTGAAACCAGATGATATACCAAAAACAGCATTTCGAACCCGATATGGACACTATGAGTTCATAGTTATGCCTTTCGGAGTAACCAACGCTCCTGCAGTATTTATGGACCTGATGAATCGAGTATTTACGGCATATCTTGATAAATTTGTAATCGTCTTCATTGATGATATACTTATCTACTCAAGAACCCCAGAAGAACATGCTGAACACCTGAATACTATACTACAGATACTTCAAGAGAAACAACTATATGCAAAATTCTCCAAATGCGAGTTTTGGCTTGACCGGGTAATATTCCTAGGTCATGTCATCTCCAAAGATGGAGTTATGGTGGATCCAAGTAAAATCGAAGCTGTAAATAATGGAACCGACCAAAGAATGCCATGAAGTCGAGTTTTCTCGGACTAGAGGTTATTACAGGAAATTCGTAGAGAATTTCTCCAAAATCGCAACCCCTATGACAACCCTCACCAAGAAAAATACAAAGTATGAATGGACAGAAGCTTGCGAGAAGAGTTTCACGGAATTGACCAGTGCTCCGATTCTTACTCTTCCGGAAACCAACAGAGGCTTCGATATGTACAGCGATGCTTCCATCACAGGACTTGGAGCTGTACTCATGCAAGATGGCAAAGTCATTGCCTACGCTTCTAGACAACTTAAAGAACATGAGAAGAATTATCCCATTCACGACTTAGAACTAGCAGCCGTGGTCTTCGCTCTCAAAATATGGAGACATTATTTATATGGAGCTCAGTGTAAGATTTATACCGACCATCAGAGTCTGAAATATTTCTTCACGCAAAAAGACCTGAATATGAGGCAACGCCGATGGCTCGAATTAGTCAAAGATTATGACTACGAGATTCTTTATCACCCAGGAAAGGCGAACAAAGTGGCCGATGAACTCAGCCGAAGGTTCAGTGCCACCTGATGCAACTATTTTAAAGTTCGAGGACAAACTTTTTATGAGGTACGGGGTACTGTAATACCCACTAAGCTTGTAAGATAAATATATGAATATGGGATTTTTGCCTTAGAAAAATAATAAGAAGTGAGTTGAAGCAAAAAGAAATAAAATGAAATAAAAAGAAGAGGAAGTCAAGGATTGAACCTTGAACCTCTTATATGATAATTCATAGAATTAAATAGTAGAAACCAATTGGGATAGAGAGAAGATATTGATAGCAAGGAAAGGGAATGCATGATAAAGATAGGAGTAAAGATCTAAGAAGAGAAAGCAAGAAAAGAACAAGAGAAAGGCAACTTGCCTTCCTCCCTTTCTCTCCCTCTTCCTCTTTTTGCCGAAAACTTAAAGAGGAATTAATGATTCATTCCCCCTTATTTTATCATGAATGGTGAGAATAAATAGAAAATAAAATAAATGTAAGAAAAATAGAAAAATGGGTTAAGGGAGAAGGAAAGCAAAAATCAATTTTGCTACTTCTTCCCCCTTAACATAAAAGGGAGCAAGAAAAGAGAAAATTATTTTTCTCTCATTTTCTCTCATTCATCCTCTCCCTCACCGAGAACACCACAGTCCCCTCTCCTCCATATTTGGCCCCAAAGCCAAGTTTGTTCCCTAAGAAAGCCTAAGATACAAGGAGGACTTAGCAAAGGAATCAAGGGAAAGGAACTAGAAGAAGAGGCTACTTCTTCTTCACCATACCTTAGATCCACAAGCGAAAAGGATGTAAGCTTCCCCTAACCTGTGGTACAAGGCTTTTATGTGATTTTTGGATTCTATAAGGATTAGAAAACCTAGAAAAGAATTTAAGAAAATTCGGCTAAAGAAAGGGTTTTCAAATCTAGGATGGTTTAAACCAGTCCTTATTTCATGATATTCTTTCTATGCTATGTAGGAAGGATTTTCTTCATGTTTTTATACTTAAATGATGCTTGATCAGAGGAGTACCTAACCCTAGAATTTCGGCCAAAAATATGTTAAGGAGGTTAGGGAAAAATATTGTTTAACTAAACTAGTACAAAATTTCTCCCATGAACTACTAAGGGTTTTTATTGGTTTTCTTGCTTGAAAGTTACTTAGAACCAAAGAAATCCATTTATATGTTTCGGCCAAGAAAAGGGCTTAGGGTTAGGAAGACCTTTAAATTTAAATAACCATGTTTGTATGATAGAATATAGAGTTCTCTTAAAGAATTGCATGTTGTACATTGCTAGAAATTCATGAACTCTTATTTTAGATTTTCGGCCATGATAAGATGGATAGTTTAGAAAAGCTTGAACAAAATTCTAATATACTCAAGACCTCTGTGATATTATGATATGAAAGTTGTTTAATGCTCTTATATTTAAATTGAGTATAGAAAATTAGTTACATGATATATGACATGTAAGATCACAAGGGTCCTAGCTTGTTTATGAACCAACTTTGTATATGATGTTCTTAGTAATTTTTGCAATGAAACTTACTTAGGTTTTCCATGCTTTAGGCCACTTAAAACCTAGTTTAGAGATTGGTAGGTTTCGGCCATAAGGAAAAATAAAAGAAAAAGGGAAAGAAACCTAGGAAGCCTAAGACACAATTCACATGTATGTTTATTATGCTTGTCTTTATATACATGCTATGAAACTTGTATAATTTCTCATGCTTTTAGGCTATTTGAAGCAATTTTATATTCTATGAGTTTCAGCCAAGTAGCGTTTAAAAGACCTAGAGGCCTTAGAAATGAAACCAAATGTGTTAAAAGTGCTTCTTATGAAAATATGATAATGTGTTGATTGTGTCACATATTTGTATAATTTTTCCATGACCTAAATGGATCATTGTGTATTTCGTCCATGAAGGGATAAATGCCCTAGAAACCCTAGAACAAAAATTAAATATGCTTATGTCACTCTACATGAAATATGATAAGTAGAAAACCAAAGTTCTCATACTATATGTTGTTTAGTGACCTAAATGAGGCTAGGGTAAGTTTCGGCCATACCTATTGTATGATGTCTTGTTCTGAATTTATACATGATGTTAGTTCAAGTTCACATGCTTGTATGTTTGTTTTTAGCCCTAATGAATACTTGTTAAAAGATTGACCAAGACATACGTTAAGGGCTTGAAGGACTTAGGAACTAGCTCAATATGCTTACTATGCTATTTGGAAAAAAAAATGCTATAAATATGGTTTAAGGTTTTCATGCTTTCATGACATTTGGGACCTTGTTTATATACTGATAGGGTTCGGCCACATGAGTTTAAGGACTTGGAGAACTTAGAAACCAAGTTAATCATGCTTATAATGCTTCCTATGAAATTTATGTGATGATGATTTAGGGTTCACATGCTTGGAGGTTGTTTTTACCTAAATTGAGACCTAAGGGGGTTCGGCCATGATAGGAACCCAAGGGTTTAGGAAGCTTAGAACCCAAGTTAACTATGTTACCATGTTTCTTATGATAGTATAATCACATGATATACCCTTATGCTTAACCATGTATGCTTGTGATTTATACCTTTTTATGATATGATATGTGGATAGGGATATGCATGTTTTAATGATATGTTATGTGCTTAGAAATATGTAAGCTTTAATGATATGCTATGTGCTTAGAATATGCATGCTTTTATGATATGCTATGTGAGTAGAAATATGCATGCTTTAATGATATGCTATGTACTTAGAATATGCATGTTTTTATGATGTGCTATGTGTTTAAAATATGCCTACTTTTTCTTATGACATGATGTATGCCTAAGTGACGCATACTTTTTATGATATGATGTATGCCTAAGTAATGCATACATTCTTATGACATGATGTATGCCTAAGTGATGCATACTTTTTATGATATGATGTATGCCTAAGTGATGCATACTTTTTATGATATGATGTATGCCTAAGTGATGCATACTTTTATGACATAATGTATGCCTAAGTGATGCATACTTTTATGCTATGCTATGTGACTAAATGATGCATTTTTATACATGCTATTTTACTTTGTAAGGCTTGTACCAAGGGTGGACTCCTAATCAGTCCCTAGGCCTTGCTTTATGATCTAGGCTAAGCCTTGCTTTGTGATCTAGGCTAATAAGGGATGGGCTCCTTAGTACACCCCTAGGCCTTGCTTTGTGATCTAGGCCAAGCCTTGCTTTGTGATCTAGGCTAATAAGGGATGGACTCTTCAAATACGCCCCTAGGCCATGCTTTGTGATCTTGACCTAGTTCCTAGTATGATTCAAGACTTGCTACCTTGGATATACTTAGGACGCGCGCATCTATGTTATGTATGTATGGTACAAGCCGGGGCCCTAAATATGTTGATATTATGTTTAAGTATATATATGTAAGAAGAAAATGGTTTTAAAAGATCATGAGACATACACATGTTTTTCGGATACATGTTTTTAAAATCATGATGCATATAATCTATGATTATGTTGTGTTGAGGCTATGATTTAAGATATGCCATGATATGATTATGTTATGTTTCATGCTATGTTTTAAGAGATGATATGCCATGATAAGATTATGCTATGTTTCATGCTATGTTTTAAGAGATGATATGCCATGATATGATTATGTTATGTTTCATGCTATGCTTTAAGAGATGATATGCCATGACTAGTTATAATGTTTGTTATGTTGCATGATATGCTTAAAGAGTATGATATGTTATGCCATGACTAGTTGAGATCATGTTAAGTTGAGACATTATTTGATTATGTACTGATTGTTGGTTTTAGTGAGTAGGAAAGAAACTTACTGAGCCATGAGTGCTCATAGCTTACTTTCGTTGTACCACAGATAAAGGAAAAAGCTGGATGAGTTAAAGGAGCAGCAGGAGGGGCAATGAAGATGTGTGTGGCGGTGGCTAGGCAACTAATCAAGAACCTACTTTAAAACCTTTAAGAACTATGCTTTGGTTTTGTGAAATGTAATACAATACGGGTGACTTGATGTTAAGTTTTTATTTATTTTGTTATCATGTTATGAAACCATGTTAGTGTAGTTCGGTTTTAATTAAGTTAAGAAAAATAATTTTAAGTCTTCTGCTGTAATACGTACGTAGAGTATCGTAGCCCCGTCCCTTGTTGATAGCAGGGAGGGCGGGCGTTACATTTGATAGGGTACGTCGTCAGCTTGAGAGATATTTATTTCTCTTGTCTGACCATGATGACGTTGTGCTCATTAAGGATGAGCCTACCTCCTATCAGGAAGCTGTGATGAGACCAGATTCCGAGAAATGGCTAAAGGCCATGAGATCCGAGATGGAATCCATGTACACTAACCAAGTATGGACTTTGGTTGATCCACCTGAAGGGGTCAAACCCATTGGGTGTAAGTGGGTCTTTAAGAGAAAGACTGATATGGATGGACTTATTTATAAGGATCGCTTGGTAGCTAAAGGTTTCAAGTAAATTCATGGTATTGACTATTATGAAACTTTTTCTCCAGTAGCGATATTTAAATTCATTCGGATTATGCTTGCTATTGCAGCGTACCACGATTATGAGATCTGGCAGATGGATATCAAAATCGCGTTTCTTAATGGAAACCTGCTCGAGGATGTGTACATGACACAACCTGAGGGTTTTGTAGATCCACAGCATACTGGCAAAGTATGCAAGCTGCATAGGTCCATTTATGGACTAAAGCAAGCTTCTCAGAGCTGGAATCTTTAATTCGATGATGGAATCAAATAGTTTGGTTTCATCAAGAATGAAGATGAACCTTGTGTCTACAAGAAGGTTGTTGGGAGCATAGTTGTCTTCCTTATATTGTATGTGGATGACATACTACTCATTGAGAAAGACATCCCTTTGCTGCAGTTTGTCAAGACTTGGCTAGGGACTTGTTTCTCAATGAAGGACTTAGGTGAAGCATCCCGCATTCTAGGCATACAGATCTATAGAGATAGATCTAAGAGATTGCTTGGCCTAAGTCAGAGTACATACATTAACAAGGTACTACTACGGTTTGCCATGCAGAACTCCAAGAAGGGATTTTTGCCGATGTCACATGGTGTGAGTCTTTCGAAGACTCAAGGTCCCTCTTCTAGAGAGGAGAGAGACCGCATGGATCAGATCCCTTATGCTTCGGCCATAGGATCTATCATGTACACCATGCTATGTACTCGTCCTGATGTCTCGTATGCTTTGAGCATGACGAGCAGATACCAGTCAGATCCAAGTGAAAGTCACTAGATAGCGGTCAAGAATATTCTCAAGTACTTGAGAAGGACAAAAGAATATTTCTTGATATATGGAGGCGATGACGAGCTAGCTGTAAAGGGTTACAATGATGCTAGCTTCCAAACTGACCAGGATGATTATAGATCGTAGTCTGGGTTCTTGTTTTGCATAAACGGTGGTGCTATGAGCCGGAAGAGTTCGAAGCAGGACACAGTCACTAGTTCTACAACAGAGACCAAGTATATTGCTGCATTAAAAGCAGCAAAGGAGGCAGTTTGGATCCGCAAGTTCATTACTGAACTTGGGGTGGTTCCTAGCATAGCTGATCCCATAGAGCTCTATTGTGACAACAATGGAGCAATAGCGCAGTCTAAGGAACCTCGCTCACACCAGTAGACCAAACGCATACTACGGCGCTTCCATCTCATTCGAGAGATCATCGATAGAGAAGATGTGAAGATTTGCAGAGTACCCACTGAGGCTAACATCGCAGATCCCTTGACCAAGGCTTTGGCATAGAGAAAGCATGATGGTCACACTAGGTCATTAGGCCTTAGAGCCTACACTGATTGGTACTAGTGCTAGTGGGAGATTGTTAGTTAGAGCCGTAGAGCCAATGATTTGATGATTGTTGTATGGACTCATTGTATAATATTTCTTATGTGTATAAAGGCATTTGTTTATGGTTATTATACTTACTTGTATTGGTGCCAAATCTCTAAGTATAATAGCATCTTTGAGTAGAAGGTTCTTACCTATATCAATCGATTGGTTGAATCAATAGTGAGATGATATAGGGAACACTACTCTTAATCATTCCTACTCAAGTATTAACATTCAGGGATAATGTTAATGTGATGAGACTAGCATGTAGGTCAACTGGATGACTTGATCTCACAAGTCATGGATATGGAGATATCATGTTGACACATGGATATGCATTGGAGAATGTATACTGAATGACTCACCATGAGAAAGTATCATGGATCGTTATATGAGTGTCATATACTTTCTCATGTGGCTATTAGTATGACTATTTGTCCTTGAACCTAAAGTCACCATGGTTCCCTACATAAGGAGTTACATACTTTGGCTTCGTCAAACGTCACCCGTAACTGGGTGGACTATAAAGGCGATTACTGGGTATGTATCAAATTATGCGGAGGGATGTGAGTGATGTAGATAGGATGTATCCCTCCTATATGACGGGAGTGACATCATTATTCCTGATAGAGTGAGACCACTAAGTGCATGGCCATGCACAAATGAGTCAATATGAGATGTTGAGCTCATTTGATTGAGTGAGTTTACTTGGGATTCAAGATTTAGATTGATTAGAGGATGACACGGTCTATACCTTATATTGATCAATCTAGATGTCAAGGATAGAAGGACACTTGTCACATATTGTGAAGAGTCATAAGGTGATGTTGGATCTCAACATTCTTGTAACTTGGGTAGTAATGATGTGTTGCTAGATACCGCTCATTACTTATGCTTCTAAATGGGTTTAGGAGTATTACCAACGTTAAAAAACCTATAGGGTCACACACAAAGGCCAATTAGATGGAGATTAGGTTCATTTGATGAACCAAATTGGATTAAGAAGTAATCCAAAGTAAACTAATTGAGTTGGACTCAATTTGGTTCATGTGTTAAATGAGTCTAATTTGGACTTAGACTCATTTAGCCAATTTAATTCAATGAATAGAGATTCATTAAATTAAAATTGACTTGAACCAATGGTTAGATTTGATCAACCATGGGAGAGAAGTGGTCAAGTTTGACTTGACTTGAGAGGAAGATGAAAGGTCAAGTTTGACTTTACCATTGCCACCTCATTTGTGAGTTGACTTTAAGTGGGCCAATGATGATGTGGAACATCATCAAGGTTGGCTTATGTGTGTGCCACATCATGAGGGAGATCAAGAGTTGTGACTCTTGATATCCCATAGAGGTATATAACCTCATTTCAATGTGGCCGACCACTTGATGTCAGTGTGGGAGTTTCATTTTGTGTGTGTAACCTCCTTCTTCTTCCTCTCTACCTTTCTTCTCTCCCTCTCCTCCACCATTGCTAATCCTCTAAGGTTGCTAGCATATCTTTAGAGGTTCTCTCCATCGTTTTGTTTGTATGGATACACATAGAGGGTTGTACACTTGACAACCTTGAGATCCGGCGAACCTTGGATGAGTGGGATACGCAAAGGGCTTCGCTACAAAGGTATAAGTCTCTTCCTTGTAGATCTAGTGTAGATCTTGGCTAGAAAACATGTACACGAAGTTTTTACGAAATTTTATAACTTCTCACGGATCCGGTGGCATGGGATTCGGGGTTTCCGCAATGCAAAAAGCGGTTTTTGTGGCCCGAAAAACCCAACACCAAGCTCATTTCAAATTCATTTTCCATTAATCTAACAAATTCTTTTAAAAGTTTAGTGTTGGTTGAGCCAAAAATTATATCATCAACATAGATTTGGGCTATAAAAATATCCTTTTCTAAGGTTTTGACAAATAGGGTCTGATCTATTTGACCCTGGTTAAAGCCCTTGGATATAAGGTAGTTAGATAACCGTTCATACCATGCTCTAGGTGCTTGTTTTAGTCCATATAAGGCATTTTTCAGTTTAAACAAATGGTTTGGGTTGTTTAGGTCCTCAAATCCTGCTGGTTGGCTTCCACTGTACAAAAATTTTGTACAAAGGTCTGAACCTTTTCCTAGCTACCATGTGTTCTTTTAAATTAAATTTTGAATCGCCTGCGGAACTTAACACGTTTGATCTAAAACTTAATCTATTTGTTCTTTTAAGTTTTGACTTGGATCTCCTGCGGAACTTAACACGTTGATCCAAATCACCTATGTTATTAATTCCATTAAATATTAATTTCCATAATTGGTTCCCAGTACTGACGTGGCGAGGCACATGACCTTCTTGGATATGGGAACAACCACCACCGACTAGACAAAACCTTTTATGGAAAGCTAATATTTAATTTCCTAAAATAACTTTAGGTCAACCGAAAAGAACAATCAAATCACAAGGAAAAGAAAAACAAAAGAACACTATATCGAAAACAAATTCGAAACACTAGAATTGTATGCCTCTTGTATTTAGTATTATTTCCAAAAATAACTAGTATGATGCGGAAAGAAAAAATACTAGTTATGCCTTTTAGAAAAACCTCTTGATCTTCTACCGTATTCCTCTTCTAACCTCGGACATTGTGTGGGCAACGATCTTCCGAGATGAGAAACCACCAAAGCACCTTCTCCTTTCTTCAAATTTCGGCCAAGCACAAAGCTTCCAAAAGATGAAGATCTTTTCCACCAACCAAGCTCCAAGGGATGTAGGCTTTCTCTCCTTCTTCCTCAAGCTAGATCCGGCCACCAATTAAAACTCCATGAGCATAAAGAGGTTCGGCCACAAAGAGAAGAAGAAGAGAAGAAGGAAAAGAGGAAGAAAAATAGAATAGAGTCGTTAGCCTTGAAGCCTCCTCTAACCCCTCTTTTATAATCCTTGGTCTTGGCAAATAAGGAAAATTTAATAAAAACTTCCTTAATTCTTTTGCCAATGAAAAGGAAAATTTATTTAATTAAAACAATTTTTTTCTTTTCAAATTTCAATGGCCGGCCACAACAATAAACTTCCAAGCAAATAAAATTTTAAACACCAATTAAAACTTCCTTATTTGCTTCCGGAAATTTATAAAATTTCTCCAATAATTTTTATCCCTTCATGATTGGTTTATAAAAAGGAAATTTAATAAATTAAAATTTTTCTTTTAACATTTGGATAAAAAGAAAGTTATCTCTAAAAATTAAAATCTCTTTTAATCTACAAATAAGGAAAGATATCAAATCTTTTCTTAATCTTTTGTAGAAACTTATAAAAGAGAATATTTAATTTTAAACTCTCTTTTAAATCATGAACATGGTTAAAAAGGAAAGTTTTCTTAAAATTTAAAATCCTCCTTTAAACAACAAATAAGGAAAGATTTCAAATTTTAAACTCTCTTTTAAACATGTAGATGATTTACAAATAAGGAAAGTTTTTACAAAAAATTAAAACCATCCTTTTAAACTACAAATAAGGAAAGAGATTAATCTCTTCTCTTAATCTTTTGTAGAAAGTTATAAAAGGAAATTTTTAATTTTTAAACTCTCTTTTAAAATCATGATATCCACATAAGAAATAATTTTAATAAAAATCCTTTTTAATATTCTAGTGGCCGGCCACCTAATCTTGGGACCCAAGCTTTGGCCGGCCACCTACATGGCTCATCCACTTGGTCTTGGCCGGCCCTAGCTTGGGTTCCAAGCTAGCTTGGCCGGCCCCATTGGATGGGTAAGAAGGTGGGTATGCGATGGGTATAAATCTCTATATACTAGAGGCTACGATAGGGACCGAGAGGAGGAATTGGTTTTGGTCTCCCGATAAAATTAAGCTTCCCGTGCTCGCCCCGAACACACAACTTTAATTTTATCAATAATAATTCATTCCACTAGAGAACTATTATTGAACTACCGCACCAATCCCAAATTACATTTTGGGCTCCTTCTTATCATGAGTATGTTAGTCTCCCTGTGTTTAATATAACAAATGTCCACTAATTAAGTAAGTTACTGACAACTCACTTAATTAATATCTAGCTCCAAGAGTAGTACCACTCAACTTCATCATCATGTCGGACTAAGTCCACCTGCAGGGTTTAACATGACAATCCTTATGAGCTCCTCTTGGGGACATTCTCAACCTAGATTACTAGGACACAGTTTCCTTCTATAATCAACAACACACACTATAAGTGATATCATTTCCCAACTTATCGGGCTTATTGATTTATCGAACTAAATCTCACCCATTGATAAATTAAAGAAATAAATATAAAAAATATGTGCTTGTTATTATATTAGGATTAAGAGCACACACTTCCATAATAACTGAGGTCTTTGTTTATTTATAAAGTCAGTATAAAAGAAACGACCTCTAATGGTCCTACTCAATACACTCTTAGTGTACTAGTGTAATTATATAGTTAAGATAAACTAACACCTAATTACACTATGACCTTCCAATGGTTTGTTCTTTTCCATCTTGGTCGTAAGCTACTGTTTATAATTTATAAGGTACTGATAACATGATCCTCTGTATGTGACACCACACACCATGTTATCTACAATATAAATTAATTGAACAACTACATTTATCATAAATGTAGACATTTGACCAATGTGATTCTTATTTCTAGATAAATGTTTATACCAAAAGCTAGGCTTTTAGTATACACTCTACCAATCTCCCACTTATACTAAAAGACTAAGCTGCCATATCTGCTGCCATACATCTGATTCCCATGCCTTTCAAAAAGCTCTTGCCTTAAGGACCTTAGGTTATCATCTGATGCAATCTAGGCGGCAACAACTTCTCCTCGTTATACAATTTCTTGTATTGGGTAGTACTTGCGCTCTATTGTGTTTACTTGCCTTATAGACTCATGGTTTCTTCGAGTTTGCTACTGCACCATTATTATTACAATAAATTGTAATAATCTTTGGACAAACCAGAAATCATATCTAAGTCTATCTTGAGGTTATTAAGTCATTCATCTTTTAT
This sequence comes from Zingiber officinale, assembly GCF_018446385.1. Lineage (NCBI taxonomy): Eukaryota > Viridiplantae > Streptophyta > Magnoliopsida > Zingiberales > Zingiberaceae > Zingiber > Zingiber officinale. The sequence goes on from NC_056006.1 coordinate 47,674,332, forward strand.
GGCTACCTCAGAGGCTTGCCATATACTCAGCTTCTATGGTGGAGTCCAGAAAAACACCTATGCTTATCACTCTTCCATAGTTATGACTTTTCCTCCTAAAGTAAACACAAAACCCCGAGGTCGACTTATTATTGTCCCTATCCGATTGGAAGTCAAAATCCGTGCAACGGAACCAAATTAACTGCCTTGTAAGCTAGCATATAATCTCTAGTGCCTCTAAGGTACTTTTAATATATGCTTTACTGCAGTCCAATGTCCTTGTCTAGGGTTACTTTGATATCTGCTAACTATGCCCTTGGCAAAACAGATTTCTGATCTCGTGTATAACATACATTAGGTTGTCTAACTGCCGAAGCATAAAGAACTGCCTACATGTCCTCAATCTCCTTTGATGTCATCGGAGACATCTCTTTAGATAAAGACACTCCATGCTTAAAAGGTAAGAAACCTTTCTAGGAGTTTTTGCATGCTAAAAACGAGCAAAGATTTTTCCGATGTATTAAGCTTGGGATAAGTAAAATATATATATATATATATATATATATATATATATATATATATATATTTTTTTTTTTTTTTTCCTTGCGATCCCTTATTACTTTGATCTCAAAAATATATATATTCTCCCAAGTCCTTTATATCGAATTATTTGGACAACCATACTCTTACTTCTGACAACATTTTGATATTGTTTCCAACTACCAAAAATGTTATCTACGTATAGTACAAGAAATACCACCACGTTTCCATCACACCTTTTGTACACAAGACTTATCTGTTTACTCAATAAATCCATAGGTCTGGATTACTTTGATAAATTGGATGTTCCAAGACCTTGAAGCTTTGCCTCAGTCCATAGACTGATTGAGCTTGCACACAAGATGCTCTTAGCCCTTTACAATGAACCCTTCTGGTTGCTTTATATGGATGCTTTCTTCAAGACTTCCATTAAGGAATGTTGTCTTAACATCCACTTGCCAAATAGATAAAAGAATCCGGATAGACTTAAGCATGGTTACCAGTGAAAAAGTTTCCTTTTTCATCTAGCCTTGCTTTTGAAAGTTTCTACCTTCCTATATATCCCTCTTTTCCTATTATAGACCTTTTTACACCCAAAGGCTTTTACACCATTTGGTGTTTCTACAAACTTCCAGATTTTATTAGAATACATATATTCTAATTCTGTTATTCATTACTCTTTGCCAAGATGTTGCATCTTTATCTTGGAGTGCTTCGTCATATGTCCGGAGATCAGGTTCATGTCCTCCAGGGATCGAGTCCAAAAACTCTCCCAAAACATGAATCCTTTTAGGTTGCCTAACAACCCTCCCACTACGACAAGGCACTTTCTGCAATTGTGTATCATTTGTGATACGTGTTGCAGTTTCCTTGTGGTATCTCATCTTGTACAGTTGGTACTAGATTAGACATGTCTTTTATTATTTCTTTAAGAACAAATTTTCTTATGGGCACATGGTTTATTACATAGTCCTTTTCTAAAAATCGGTCATTGATGCTAACAATGACCTTCTGATTTTTAAGACTATAAACCTACTTTCATTTCTCTAGGATAACCCACAAACAAGTGAATTCCTATCCAACTTATCATTGTCTCTCTTCTGCATATGTGCTGGACTACCCAAATCCGAATATGCCTCGAAATAGGCTTACGCCTATTCAGCAATTCTTATATGAGTAGAGAGTTCTGACTTTGGAAGGTACTATATTCACTTCCGTTTCCAGAGTATATCCTAAAAATGATTTTGGTAATATTCTAAATCAATCTACTTATTTCCATAAGAGTCCTATACCTTCCTTTTTCTACACCATTCTGTTGGGGTATACCAGGTGCAGTTAGTTGGGATTGAATCCCTGCTTCTGATAAGTGACTCCTAAATTCTCCCAAGAGGTACTTGCCACTACGATCTTACCATAGTGACTTTTACTTTAACATTTCTCCGCATCAGCCTTGTACTCTTTGAACCAATCAAAGTACTTAGTCTTGCGGTACATTAAGTAAATTTATTTGTATCTTGAATGGTTGTCTATAAAATAGACGAAATATTCAATACTACCACTTGTCTGGATAGTCATAGGATCACACAAATCAGAATGAACTAATTTCAATATATCTTTGACTCCATACCCCTTAGACATAAAAGCTTCTTGGTTATTTTTCCTTCTAAGTAAGACTCACAGGTTGGAAAGATTTCCACTACCAATGAACCCAAGAGTTCATCGATTATTATCCTTTGAATCCTACTCAAGTTAATATAACCTAGCTTTAGATGCCAAAGATATAACTGGTTCATCTTCGAAGGTTGCTTTCTCTTAAAATTAGAAGATGTGTTACTAATTTCCATTTGTTGCATCGTGGGAGTTATTGGATTATAAATTGTCAACCATCATACCAGAATAGATAACTTCCCTATTTTTCTTGATAACAACTTTGTTATCAAAATAGACACAATATCTATTGTATAATAGTTTAGAAACTAAAATCAGGTTCTTTCTAAACTTAGTATGTAAAGACAATTTCTAATAATCCAAATTTTATTCCTATTAGAGAATAAACCTCTCCCACTGCAACAGCTGCTACTTTTGCAGTAGTGCCCATGTGGACGGTGTTTGTTTATTTTCATTTAGTTGTCGGGTTTCCTGGAACCCTGCAATGAATTGCGAACATGATTAATGGCATCTGTATCTACACTCCAGGTTCTGGTAGATAACACCACTAAACATGTTTCAACTAATGAATTAAATACACCTATATTGTTCTTAGTTCTAAGAAGGCAGTCTACCTTAATGTCCAAGTCCTATTTCCAATCATTACAATTGGGATTACTAAGTCTTTTCTATAGTATGACTACTAGGGGATTGACAAACATTTTAAATCCTAAGAATCACAAAAATACTTGGTCAAGATCAACTCCTTAAAAATCCCCATGAATTTTGTATGCCACGATAGTGTGGACGTATACAAAATCGAAGAGGAGATTTTATTTTATTATCTCGTCAACTTTACTTTATGGCGAATAAAATTAATAGTTGATCTGTCTTTGATCAAATATTTGGTCAAAAACTTTTGAATTTAAAAAATATTGATTCCTCAAACAAATTAACTAAATTATTTAAATGCGGAATACTTACAGTGGGGTCAGACCCTTCGGAAACGGATACGAATCCATGGCTTTTTTTGATTCAGCTTCTGATTCGCTCTCGTTCTCAGACATATTGATCTGATCCTGGGCCATCATTGCAAGGAGACTCGTCTGATCGAGTTCGTCGTCGTCGTCTTCTGAGGAAGATTCTTTGAATGTTGCCTTCAAGACCTTTTTCGTTCTTTGTTTCTTTATCTCCTTTTGGTTGGGACAGTTGTCGTTGATGTGTCCCTTCTGGTTGCAGCTATAGCACGTCACTTCAAATTTTACCTTCAAGCTTGATTGGGCTTCTTTGGACTGACCACCTTCTTGAGGTCCCTTTTGTTGAACCCCTTCTTCTTCTTGTAGAGCTTCTTTACAAGGTTGATGAGTTCAGCCGTTAGTTCATCATCTTCATTGTCTAAGTCAAGTTCTTTATCTAATTTTGGTTTGGTTCTACGCCTTGGTCTTGGTTCGCGTGTGTTTACTTGTACCTGCAACCAAAGCAATGCCCTTCTCGGTTGGCTGTGCATTAGTCTACTCATGTAATTCAAACCCAGAGAATAATTCATCTAATTTTATAGAAGATAAGTCCTTGGAGACTTTGTAGGCATCTACCATTGATGCCCACAATGTACTCCTCGGAAATGCGTTGAGAGCGTACCTTATTATATCCTGGTTCTCGACCCTTTGCCCGATCGCGTGGAGGGAGTTGAGAATGTCTTGAATACGTGCGTGGAGTTGACTTGTTGTCTCTCCTTCCTACATTTTGAGATTATATAATTTATTAAATAACAAATCTCTTTTGCTTACCTTGGTGTCGGAGGTGCCCTCGTGCAGTTCGATCAGCTTCTCCCACAGCTCTTTTGCGGATGAAAAGGGACCAACTCTGTTGAGCTCTTCCTTGGTCAGTCCACACTGGAGGGTGCAGGTTGCTCTGGCATTGGCTTCTACCTTCTTGATTAGAGCTGGTTCCAAGTTCTCGCAGGGTGTAGGCTTGTTGTCTTTGTCGGTTGGTAGTTGAAACCCAGTCTTGACGATCATCCACATCTCGAACTGGATTTTTAGAAAATTCTCCATTCATCCTTTCCAAAACCCGAAATCTTCTCTGGTGAAGAGCGGGGGACGAACAGTGCTGTAACCTTCTTGTTCGGCCATTTAATTAATATGCAAGAACAAAATAGAACGAGATGTCCCAAGACAAGGTCTTGGATTAGTAGTGCGGGAAAAATTTAAAATAACGAGTTCGAGTGGTGTTGCAGCAATTTCGAGCAAAAATTGATTCGTAAAAAGAATTAGAATGTAGCTATTAAGCTAATTCTAATTGACTCTGTAAAATTGAAAATAACCACAACAAAAAAATGCTTGATTGGTGGTTGCACCAAATCGAAGTGACCCCGCTCTAATACCAATTGTTGGATCGAGAAGCGCTAGAGGGGGGTGAATAGCGCTCATGGCTATTTCACGTTTTGGATTCGTAAAACTATCGAGTTAAAGCAGCAAAATAAAGTAAAAGACAACAAACACAGAAAGGCACCAGGGATTTACTTACTTCGGAGCCTGTGATGACTGCTACTCCAAGGCCCGCGATTGTTGATCACTTTCGGTGGGCAACAACTATAAGCTCGAAAAAGAGTACAAATTTGTATTACAGTAAGTGCAATAAAGAACTATTATACCGATGACAAAATCAAAATGTTGAAGCTCCAGGACGTCGGGGGCTTGTAATAGCACTTCAGGGCGTCTTTTGGTGCAGCACGTTGTAGTAGAAGCACTTAGGAATTGATGTCTTGACTGCTACCTAGAGACCCCCTTTTATACACTGCTAGAGGTACCCCCAACACCATCCAGGGCGCCTCCAACACGCCGAGTCAACCGCGTGGATCAGTGCTGAAAAGTTCACCTCTTATCCTGCTTGAGGCGCCTCCAAGCTTTGGTCCAAGGCGCCTCCATCTCCGTCTGAGGCGCCTCCAAGCCTGCTACGCAGCCAGCTCACCCTCTGCACTCGAGGCACCTCCAAGCTCCATGAAGGCACCTCGAACACTGTTCATCCGATGTGTGACTTGCTCCTTTGTTCCTGCAAAATGTGTTAGTCTCAAACACATACCCTACAAAACAAAGTTAGCACATAATAGTCATAGTAAATGAGATATTGACAGTCTTCAGACTGTCCAGGTCTGACTTCAAATTTCCAACCGAAAACCCTAGGTCGACCCGACGCCTACTGTTCCCTCTGTGGGGAACACGTCCTCACCTACTCCACTCAGGAGATTTACTTGATGCCAGCACGATCCTCCAGATCGATTAGACTTTTGCTTGGCGCTTGATGCTTCCGGACTTTCTGCTGGAGCCCGCTCCCCGACCCATCCAGTCTTCCACCTGGTTCGCGACACCAGGACTTTCCACCTAGGGTTACCACCCCTAGGACTTTTGCTTGAAGCTCTCGACCCGCCAAGACTTTCCGCATAAGGTTACCACCCCTTATGACCTAGGGTTACCACCACCTAGGGTTTTCCACATGCCTAATCGCAGCTAGGACTTTTGCCTAAGTACACTGAGGACTTTCCTGCAAGCTTATTCAAATTGTTAGATCACAAACCAACTTAACTTTGAACCCTTTTCCATTATTAAAACATGAGTTCGATCATCGGATGCTTCCAGCACCAACACTATACCCACCTTCTTGCCCATCCTTAGGTGGTCGACCAAGCCAAGCTTGGAGCCCAAGAAAGGGTCGGCCAAGGTAAGCCTTAGATGGTCCAAGTGGTGGTCGGCCCTAGCTTGGAGCCTAAGTTTAGGTGACCGACCAAATAAAAAATAAAAAGAGTGTATTTTAAAATCTTTTCTTATGTGGAAGCCATGGTTTTAAAAGAGAGTTTAAAATTTAAATCTTTCCTTTTATAGCTTTCTACAAAAGATTAAGAGAAAGGTTTGATATCTTTCCTTATTTGTATTTAAAAGGAAGATTTTAATTTTTGATAAAACTTTTCTCTTTTTAACCATCCTCATGATTTTAAAAGAGAGTTTTAAAATTTAAATCTTTCCTTTTATAGCATTCTACAAAAAATTAAGAGAAAGGTTTGATATCTTTCCTTATTTGTAGTTAAAAGGAAGATTTTAATTTTTGATAAAAATTTCCTTTTTTGTAACTATCCTCATCATTTTAAAAGAGAGTTTTAAAATTAAATCTTTCCTTTTATAGCTTTCTACAAAAGATTAAGAGAAAAATTTGATATCTTTCCTTATTTGTAGTTAAAAGGAAGATTTTAATTTTAGAGAAAACTTTCCTTTTTGTAAATCATCCGCATGTTATAATAGAGAGATTTTAATTTATAAAAGTTTCCTTTAATAACCAACCATGATGGGAATTTTGAAAATGAGACATTTTTATTTTAAAATTTTCGGAAACAAATTAGGAAGTTTTAATTTTGTGTTTAAAACTTTCCTTCCATGGAGGATTTGATATGGCCAGCCACATCCATAGAAGAAAAGGAAATTTTTTATTAATTAAAATTTCCTTTCATTGGCAAGGAAAATAAGGAAGTTTTTATTAAAACTTTGCTTATTTTCCAAGACCAAGGAATGTAAAAGAGAGGGTAGAGGTGCCTCACCTCACAACAATAGATGATCTAGTATTCCTCTCTTCTCTTCCTTGTGGTGGCCGACCCTCATCTTCTTCCTCTCTTCCTTTTCTTCTTCTTTGGTGGCCGGCAGTATCAACTCTCAAGGAGATTGTTGGTGGCCGGACTTTGCTTGGAGAAGAAGTAGAGAAAGGAGGCTTTGTTTCTTAGCATCCCTTGGAGCTTGGTTGGTGGCCAAAAGTTCTTCATCTCTTGAAGATTGGTGGTGACCAAAACTTTCTTGGAGAAGAAGGAAGCTTGGGTGGACTCTCGTCTCAGTAGATCGTCGCCCACACGATGTCCGAGATAAGAAGAGGAATATGGCAGAAGATCGTGAGGTCTATAAGCTACAAAAGGTATAACTAGTTATTAGTTTCCGCATCATAACTAGTTCATTTTTTTGTTTAGATCTTGAAATACCAGACACAAGAGGCTAGTGATTCTAGGTTTTGAATTTATGATTTGAGTTTGTGTTTCTTTTGTTTTTTCGATCTTGTGATTCGATTGTTATTAATAGTTAAACCTAGGGTTACAATAAGGAGATTAAATATTGAATTTCATTGAAAAGCTTTGTCTAGGAAGTGGTGGATGCTCCCATAACCAAGAAGACCTAGTGTCTCGCCATGTTTAACCTGGAAGCCGATCTCTGAAATAAATATTTAATCAAATTTGTAACATATGTGGATTTGGATTAATAATGTTAAGCATCATTTACGATCCAAGTCTAAATCTCTAAAAACAGATAAATTGAATTTGGAATCAATAATGTTAAGTTTTGTTTGCAATTCCAAATTTAATTTCTAAAGAACACAATAGGTTATTAGGAATGGTTCAAGACTTGTACAAAAATTTTGTACCGGGGAACCAGTATGATATTCCGAGTAGTAACCAACACTCATCTCCCAGAGACAATCCAGGGGAGGGATCCCTGACGTGCTACCATGCTGCGACATGCTGCCCATGAGTGGACCAGCGGAGCACTGACAGAGCAAACTACACACACACTGCCTGATATACCGCTAACCCATGAGTGATTGTGTGTGCAGATCTTGTAACTGGCGATATGCTTAACAATAATGGAGCCGACAATCGCTCAACATGCAATCATCCAAGATGGCGCATGACACTAAACATATGATACAAACAATATACACCTCCATATAACATGCACCATAAAAGAAATAAATCATACAATGATCTAGGTAATCAAAATCTAGGTACACAAAACAGATATATCAAATAATTTTGGCATTATGATGTGTATTAAATTTGGTTTTAAACTGCCCAAACATGAAGATAGAGAAGAATTCAAAGATCACAAAAAGCAAAAAAGATGAATTTATGACTAATGGTAAGGTAGAATTCCATCTACTTAGCTTATTACCGACTTAGAAAGTCAACCACATTGATACCTACGACTCCAAGAAAGAACTCTAGGAGAAATTCCTATAGCTTCTTGAAAGAATCTCAGATGTCAAGATAGCAAGATGAGATCCACTCAGAAGTCAGTTAACTAACTTCTAAATGGAAAAGAGAGAAAAGGTGATACAACTGCATGCCAGAGTGAAATAGATAATTACCAAACTCAACAATCTTGGAGAAGTGGTCTCAAACTGGGATTTGCTTCGATATACACTAAAGGTCTTCCCTAGGACCCAGAGTGGACGTCAATAGTAGACTTTTATTATATTTCAAAAAATTTATAGGTAAGTAGTTTATAAGAGTTTTTTCTATATTTGGATTATGTGTATCTAAATGTGTAGGATTAAAAGCAAATGAGAAGTCAAATAATAATATAGCTTTAAAAGCTAAATAGAACGAACTAGATTCAAACACATCTCTTGATGAAGATCAATAAACTTATTTGGTAAAGCAAATGCATAAATTTTTTGAAACTAACAACTTTGATAAAGCTTCTACAGAGAAAGGAGAAAAGAAGAGTAAGGTGCTACAACTGCGATGAAGAATGGCATATCAAGGACAATTGCCCCAAGTTGAAAAGTAAGGGAAAAGAAGAAGTAAAAAGGTAAAAAAGATATAAGCATAAGAATCTCAAGGCAACATGGAATGAATCATCGTTAGAAGAGTCTGAGTCCAAGCAGATTACCAGACTAGCACTGATGGCCAACCACCAGATAGAAGATGACAAAAGCACTTCAGAAGAGAGCATTAATAAAGGAGGAGCCTTAGTCGATGAATCTGACACAATAAGTGAGGTAAGACATCTACCCTCATAACACATGTATGATGCATTAAAAATATTATCTAAATCATTATGTAAATTTAGGAGCAAGTTCTTGAAATGAGAAAAGAAAAATTAATAATAGAAACAAAATTAGAAAATGCATCCTTAGAACTAGAAAAGATTAAAAATGAAAATTAAAAATTAAAAGAATTTGTGGAAACTAAAAAATTAGAGTTATAATAATATTTTAAAAATTCAACCTCATTTTTGAATATTCCGATGAGATATGTGAGAAATTACGGATGACTTAACTAGTATTTAAGAAATTATAGGGGTCAAATTATAAAAGTATCAAAAATGATATTTCTAAAATATATCTTATTAATCCAATAGATAAAACTTTATTTTGGATTCCAAAATCTGTGTTAGTCTGTTAGATTTCTTTGATTATTTGCTAGAAAAATAAATACTTTAATTGTGTATTTGTTTGAAATTATTATTTTTTAAATATTGTCCTTAAATTTTTCTAGTGAAATATTTTTATATGATAAAACAAGACGTTTTCTTGTAAAGGAGAAACTTTCATAATTTTTTTTACTTTTATATAATTTCTAATAAATTGTTTAACAAAAATTAAATTTATTAATTAGAATTTTTTTAGAGATAAATTTCCAACAAATCCAATTTTTTTGAAAATAACCGTTACATTTGGTATGTTTAGAAAAATATTCAATTTTTTCAATAATTTGAAATATTTTTTAATGAAAATATCCTTTTTTATATATAAAAATTATTTTTCCTACAAAAAAATTGGTTTTTCTTGAAAAATATTTTTTTCTAAGGACAAATTAATCGCAATTTTTAGAATCTTTGATAAATTATACATACTTTTTTATGTTTTTTTGGAAAACTATTGCATGGAAATTCAAAAAAAAATATTTCTTTTAATTTATTTTGTGAAAAATCTCCAAAAATTTGTATAAGGGATTCCTACCCTAGAAATTTTATCAAATATCTATTTGTTAACTATTTTTTAAACTCCTACAATTTTTTTACTATCATCAAAGGGGAAGAAATAGGAAAGTTAAATAGTGGGGAGGTTGAGATTATTTTTTTTTTCTTTTGGACTAAATTACAAAATACTTTTTGAACTATTTTTTATTCTCTCTCTTAATCGTCTTAACCCTAGCTTAACTTGGATTGATATACATTAAAAAAAATATATTGTAAGTACCCCATGTTTTGATATGACCAATCAAGTTAGCGTTAGTCCTTGCGGATCTAATACCTTGTGTCTAAGTATGTAAGGACTTAGAAACACAAGAAGTTGAGCAGAAGACATAGCAACTGAGAATGATAACATGGGAAGGGAGTCAACGGGCTCCATACATGCAAGGGGCGAGGAGCGATGAAAGTGTAAACTAGCGGAGCGAGAAGGACGCAATTCGAGGGATAAGAAGTTGGGAGGAAGTCTACTAAAGGAAAGAAGGTTGGAGTTGAGTTCGGGTGTGTTCAACTCTAAAAGCCCGAACCATCACCCAAGTGAGTGGAAGTCAAAGATTGGAGCTTGGAATGATTCTGGTGTCCATGTCACTTGGAACCATTGATGAGACGGTGTCCACATCAACAAAATCAAAGAGCGTGGATCGTTTCTAGGCACTCGAGATACCTAAAGTCCTCTAGAGAAATTGAGTTGATCATTGCCAAGTGGATGTCGAATCTAGGCACTCGTATTGATTCCAGACATCTGGAAGATGCTATGTCACCAAACGGTCAAATCAAAGATGAAGGTTATAAAAGGAGGACTGATACACGAAGTTCATAACAACACACTTGTATCTATTTTTGTTCAGTCTTGTTTTTCATTGCTTTCATGCTTAATCATTGTAAGGGGTTTCTCTACCTCTAACTCATGATCGAAGAAGGAGATATTAGTAATGTGTTTATAGTCTTGAACTAGCAACATTCTAGTTGTAAACCAAGTAAATTCAATCTCTTCTTTTTATGTGTTCATTACTCTTTAATTAATAATATGTGTGTGTCCTTGCTAGTTTAATAGAGAGAGAAATAGAATTATTTTATTTGTTGATTAGCTATTCACCCCCTCCCCTTTAGTTCTATGAACCTCTTTTGCTGCACCAACATGCTATGTATTGTAATAAATGTTGACGTGTTCAGACCACGATAACTTTTGAGGCAATCATAGAGATCAGGCCGATGTGATGGTTGAGATTTAGCATATCCTAACACCAGATCCAATGGTGAAGCTAAGTAACCCACCTTTTCGTGTTCAACATCAGATGGTCCAAGGGGATGAGTCTTTATAGAGGAGAATGTTGAATTAGTCGACACTTCCATCTTTGTCAGACTTGTCTTACTACTTCCTCAGGATTTCGATGATCTATAACCTGTAAGTCTTTCGTCTTCCTTGCCTATTTAGTGAGACTAACCATGACCTCTAGCAAGCATTCCTTCTTTTGGTATGAATCCACCCCGTCGACCTACACTAGGGATGGTAGGGAAGCGCTGAGGCTATATTTCAAAATACCTTACAAACATCGAGTTTGAGTTCCCAAACTAAACCAATAATCTCATCTATCGTTGGTCGGTTTCACCGCCTTATTCATTGGCCATCTAATGGGTGGTCTGGGTTTCTGATCTCAACCTTCTTTTGTGAGATTTTTTAGTATTTTCATATCTTTCTATAATAGTTAGCACCTAATTCCTTTTGACTTCTTTATGGCATGGCAGTTGTATTTCAACTATACTGAATCTTACTTAATCTAGTGACTTTTCACTATTTTTTATTCTAAGAGAGGAGAAGTTAGAGTCTTTTATTTTACATCGAGAGATTCATGTAAGTTCTTGGAAAAATATTCTACTTCTTACAAGGGATGAAAATCTCATTATTTTTTCATCAAGCGGGTCATCCCCTATTCCTAGCTAATTGGCTAGCAAATGCAGCTATTGCCTCAGCCTATGTTAGGTCAGTATAAGCAAAATCCAGCCTACTAGAAGTAGAAGATACTCTAATTGACCTCCACTTTGATGTTAATCTTTTGCTCGAGGATGGTCTACTCTTCTACTTAGGACAGAGTCCGATTGGGGCCATGCTTAAGCTTCCATTAGGTAGGATGTTGGTAGCCCTATGCTTTTGTAACCACTAATTGATTGCTTCTTTTGTTGAGCAGTCGAGACCATGAGGAAGGCTTCCTATAATAAGCATCTAAAATAGTCCAAGGTCCAACTAGAGGCACCCCTCATCACTCCTAAGGACTCGTCAACTATAGAGTCGACTGTCTAGGTTGATTTACTACATCTCATCCCTCGATGGTGCCTGAGTCCATCTCCTCAAGTGATTCAGGAGGATAAATCCAACCTCGAAACCGAGATTGATCGTAAAATCAACTCGAGGAGCCAAGTCCACTATGACAATCACTAAGACCCAGTCTAGTGATTCCTTCACTGGGCAGGCCATCTGAATCTCATCTAGGCCTGACTGGAGTGTCATCACTGATCATGCAAGAGCTGAGTGGGAGCTTGTCCTCCATACATGTCCTTACCAGAGGCCAAAACATACCCCGACAGTCAAGATCACCACCATTGCAGGGTAGCATGCCGAGGGGGAAGCTGCGAAGAGAAAGTTGTTGGTGGACTTAGGTGACTCCATGAACATGGCAATGATGAAGTTACCTGTGTTTGTTGTTGGTTTACAAGAGTGGGGACTGACCTCATTTATTTTTGTGTCTCTAGGCTGAGCAGTTAGAGATGACCACCTTCATGGATCATTTGGTCTATTCTTATCAAGCCGTGCAAGAACGAGTGACTAAGTATGAGGCACAACTAATCCACGAAACTCAAGACCTAGATGTGGGGAAGACGGAAGCAGTACATCACAAGGTAGAAGCAGCTGCACACATTGAGCAACTCATTTGCCCATGCTATGAACTGGAGGAATTAGAATAACGCAGAGTGTTAAAGGACCAGAAAGCTATAGAGAAAGTCTACAAGTGGGAATTGTTGGCCACCCAAGTGAATACCCTCAAGGCCGAGTTGGAGAACTATAAGGTTGACAAGGAAGGTTAGTGGGAGAAGAAGAAGAACACCTTTCTAAAATCAAAGAGGCTGGGCATTTGTGAATGGCCACAAAAGGTGTTGGATAACATCCCTGAAGACCAGCTTACTGACTAGGGTCGATGCGCCTACTTTGATGTTGATGATAGAACTTTTATAATCGAAATCTTATGAAATAAAAAGGAGCCTTTTGGACTTGTAATGAATCTTGAGTGATGACTCGGCGGAAGATATGCTTCTTGATTAAGGACACCTCTATCTGAGACAAGGAGTTGAGCTAAGGGGCATCTTAGCTCAAGGCCAAGGGAGTTAAGTCGATGGATAACTATCCTAGATAGGAATTTAAAGTAGATGGATGTTTGTCCTAGATAGGGAGTTAAAGTTGATGGATGTCTATCCAAGACAAGGAGTTAAGAGGATGAACACTTATCCTAAATAGGGATTTAAAGTTGATGGATGCCTATCCGAGATAGGGAGTTAAGTCAAAGGACATCTTGGGTCAAGACTGAGGGAGTTGAGTCGATGGACGTCTATTTGAGATAGGGAGTTGAGCTGAGGGGTGCCTTAGCCCGATTCCAAGGGAGTTAAGCCGATCTACGCCTATCGTAGATAGAGAGTTAAACTTGTTGGATGCTTGTCTGAGACAAGGAGATAAGTCGAGGGATGTCTTGGTTCAAGATTGAAGGAGTTAAGTCAATGGGTGCTTGTCTGAGACAAGGAGTTGAGTCGATGGACGCTTTTCTTTGAGAGGTAAGGTCGAAGATGAATTTTGCAGAGACATAAGAATTGAAAAGATTGCATTCTTTACTAACAAAAAGCAATAAGTATAGGGATCGAAGAGTTGGCCAAAGCAAGAAAAAAGTACCCAGGATATTTAGATATGGTAAGGTTTATGATGAATAGCGTTCCAAGGCTACTTGAGTTCTTTCCCTTTGGGTCCTATAGATAATAAACTCTTGAACTTAACTTTCGACTAACTACATAAGTTATGTCTCACCGGGGTTTCAGCTTTCCAACATCTTCTATAGGCTTTAATTTCTTCCAGGCAAAATCATCAACTTGAAAGGAGTGAGGGATGACCTTCTTGTTGTAATTCAGATACATTCATTATCAATAGGCTATGAGTCGAGTGGTCATCTTCTCCCTTGTTTCACTTAGTAAGTTGAGATTAAGTAATCATTTATCGGGGTTGTCTTGATCATAAGTAGTAACTCAAGTCAACTCCAAGCCAATCTTGACATGAACAACTACCTTCCCACCATAAACCAGATAAAAGGGAGTCATCTTTGTGCTTTTCCTAGGAGTTGTTTTATAGGACCACAGGATACTTAATAATTCCTCCACCCAACTATCATCTATGTAATCACGCATAACTTTGAGCCCTCAAATAAGCTCTTAATTGACGACTTCAGCTTTCTCATTACTGAAGCCTTGGCACCATTTCCTGAGCTTACACCCTTGAAACTGATGACTATTATTAGAAATGAGCTTACAGGAAATGTTATACTAATAGACAATGTTTCACTAGAGGAACTTGAGTACTACATCTTCTGTGATCTGAGCCAAGGATTCAGTTTCGGCCCATTTGGAAAAGTAATTGATGACCACCAAAAGGAATTTCTTTTGTTTAGTCCTACGAAAAAAGGATCGTCAATATCAATCCCCCACTGATCAAAGGGTAAGAGGTTGTTGAAGCCTTCAAAATCTTGGTAGGATGGCAAGTGAGATATTAATGCTTTTGACAGTTGACACGGTACTAACGAAATGAGTAGCATCAACTAAGACAAGGTTTGATCGCCCATGCGATTTCAATAATAGCCTTTGTGGATCTCTTACATAGCATAGTTAGTGTCTTCAGGACTAAGGTACTAGAGGAGAGGGTGCAAAAAGACACACTTGTGTAGGTTATCTCCAATCAAGGTAAAACACATTGCACATATTTTGAGGAGTCACACCTATTCATGGTCGTCCGATAGAATTTCCTATTGCAAGAAAGAGATAAGCAGGATACGCCAGTCATTTGAGTTACCTTGGTCGAGTTTTTGATCGATTTGATAAATTAATTAAACTCAAGAAATTAAGTCGTCCATGGTCCAAGTTGAAAGTGCACTAGCCATCTTTGCAAGTTAATTCGTCTTCTAGTTATTTAACTTGGGGGGATCTTTTAAAGAATGACCTCCTCAAATTCTATTTTAGGCTTATCAAAGGCCTCCGTGTAACAATGAAGTTGATCACTCTTAATCTTGAAGGTCCCTTCTAATTGCTAAGCGGTCAACTGAGAATCTAAATTGATGATGACATGAGAATCGCTGACTTTGGCTGCTCGAAGGCCGACGAGTAACGCTTCATGCTCAGCTTCATTATTAGAGACTCAGAAGAGAAGTTGGATGGCCAACTAAAGTACGTCTCCTTGAGGCGAGATCAGTAACATCCTGACTTCACTACCTTTCTTTGTCACCAAACCATCCACAAAGATCTTCCAAGTATCTTTTAATTCTTAACTCAAGTTTTTGTCAAGAAGTCAATCAATTCTTGGGTATTGATTATTGTCCGTGGTTGATATTGAATGTTATATTCACTGAGCTTGATATTCCACTTAATTAATCTTTTTGATGCCCCTAGATTAGTCAATACCTGTCTTAAAGTGCTGCTGGTGAACACTGTGATGGGATGAGAGAGAAAATATAGTTGTAGTCAATGTGCTCTCAAGATCAATGCCAAACCTAACTTCTCTAGATTGATATATTTTCTCTCAGAATTTTTTAGTAGGTGACTAGGAAGTATATAGGATGTTGAATATTTCCCTCTTGTCAGAGAAGAACATACCTGATTGCCCTATCGACGACTGCTAGATATAGTCAAAGTATTTCCCCTGTGATAAGTTTGGAGAGAGTATGAAGGTATACTAGCTAACTTTTGAGGTATGTGAAGGCTTGCTCATTGATATAGGTTAGGTTTAGTAGGTCCCCGGTGGGAAGGAGAAAAGAGATAGTAGGATTAAACAAGCACGAATATCGGTCGGGGTAATATGCTCAAGAAAATAGGTCAATATCGGCCGGTATAATACCTTAAGGAAGATCTACTAATATCGGCCGGGTATACACATTTAAGATAGATAAGTCAAGATTGTCTGAATTAGCATATCTGGATATAGACTAGTATTGGTTGGGCGTATATGATCGCCCGGATATATAAAGATATAAGGCCTTACAGGATTTAGGATATACTATCGGACAATTAAAGACATATGTGGAATAATATTAATAACCCGCCCGAACATAGATTATGTTCAATACTGGTCGATACAAATCATAGTATAATATCGGGTTGTCCATAACATAGTAAAAATAGGGTAAACAGGCATAGGCGATAGATATACCTTAACATAACTTATAAGACAGGGCGTGAACAAATATTTCGAGAATATTCATAAATAGCTTATGAGAATATCTGCAGCATGTGATTGTATAATAGGTTGATTAATTTGGCGGGAAGGATGTTTCTAGACTCTTCTGCAAGTACTAAGCGACAAAGAGGGTACATCTGGGGTACAAGAAAGATTCATTAAAAACTATTTTCTGTAAGTACATGGCTTATGTCATTTCATAACAAACTCTAACAAACTGGGGTCCACTTCATGACTATGGAGGTTAGGTGAAGTGGTATAAAAGGGGAATCCTCTCCATTGGCCAGGTATGCTCCCTCTCACAACACACATAGTCATCTATTGCAAACCCTAATTGAGAGTTATTGTTCATCTTCTTCCTTCTTCCTTCTTCCTCGCCAAGAGAAATCACTAACTTGAGTGTCAGAGGGTTTAGCCAGGGATTTCCACCCCGGTCTTAGGTCGTTGATGATAGTGTTGGCTAATCTCTTGTGTGCAGGAGGTCGTTGAAACTCTAGGTCCTGGTATTCTTCGGGGGATTCTTCCTTCCGCGCTTGGGTCTTTGCACAAGGAGGTATTCCGTGACTTTATGCTTCCGGATCCGCTTTGGTTTTCTCGAATCGGGAGTCCTCAGGTATTCTTTTTCATCAACATTAGGTTCTCTCTCCAACTTTTTGTTTTGTTAAGTTTCTCAGACATGATCAGTAGAATTTTGCAATGAGATTCTTATAAATGTTTATACAAAAAGTAGGCATTTGGAAGACATTCGAACAGCCTCGACTATTAGTAGCCGGATCTCCATGACACTCCCAACAATAGGTGCCACTCTGAGCTACTCAACGGTAGCTCCTGACTCCATGATGCTCCTGTCTCAACTACTGATTGACGAAAGGAAAGAGAGTTGGAAGAAGAAGATCATGTATATATTACTCCAGCCACTGCTTCTCCAACTAGATGCCCTCGAGCCTTTCTTTGTACTCCTGTCGAGCAGGGAGGACAAAGGCCTATATTTCAAGAATCCTTCGGCGAGGCACCAGACAAGGAGAAGCGCAAAGCTAAAATGATGGTGATCAGTGATAACTCACCAGAAAGAATTATTTCTCCATTTTCTCAAGATATATTGGATGATCCGCTTCCTAAGTGATATTAAAATCTTCAGATCGGCGAATACACAGGAACCACAGATCCAGAGGATCATTTATTAAAATTTAAGAATGTAGCATTATTACAACAATTTCTGATGGAGTAAAGTGTTGGATGTTCCTTACCACACTTGGAGGAGCAGCTCAACGCTGGTTCAAAAGATTGCTTGAAATTATATCCGAAGGTTTAAAAATTCCAAAAAGGTTTTTGTACACTATTTTTCCAGCAACAAGAGGTATCATAAAACTCCCTGGAGCTTATTCTCAATTAAACAAGGATCTAAAGAGGCCATCAGAGCCTACATCAAGAGATTTAATCAGGTAGCTATTGATGTACCCAATGCTACTACTGAGATATTGGTAAGTTCTTTCTCTCAGGGTTTGAATGATAATGATTTCTTTAAAGATTTGGTGAGAAATCTTCTTACAAATTTTGACTCTTTAATTGAATGCGCTACTGAATTTATTAATGTCGAAGAAGCTCAGGCTGCACGCAGAAAAGAAGATACTACTTCTCCTGCTCCTCTAGTTGCTCCACCAAGGGGACCTCGAGTAATCCCTCCACCCCATCGTCATCCAGAATATCCCCCACAAGCGGTACAGCATGTGGAGATGCAACAAGAAGCACCGAGAAGATGGTGTACTTATCACAAGACCAGCAATCATCATACAGAAGACTGTTTTGTTTTGAAAAATAAGAAAGTAAATAGGGATCGTTATCAGAGGCAAAACTACTATCAACAGCAATATCCCAGGCAGCAGAGTCCACTCAAATTAGAATATCGCCCAGTCGAGCCTCAACAAGGTGTGTTACCAACCCCAGTCTGTACAACTCGGATGCCTGAGAAAACTCAACCTGAGGCCATGATAGCCCGACAAGAAGAGAACAGGAGCAATGTCACCCGAGGTAGCATTAATATAATCGCGGGTGGGCCCATTGATGGAGATTCCAACAGGGCCAGAAAGACACACGGACGAAGACTTGAAATCCATGCTATAGGGTGTAACATGGATAGAGCAGCAGGGCCAGAAATCAATTTTCGGCCCAAAGATCTTGAAGGGGTAGAAATACCCCATGATGATGCGTTAATAATTAAGGTTATGATAGTCAATTACACTATTTCCTGTACCTTTATATACACTGGTAGTTTTGTAAATATTATTTTCAAAAAAGCGTTTGATCAACTACAGATTGACCCAAGTGAACTTCAACAGATTGTGACTCCTCTATATAAGTTCACTGGTAATGAGGTACAACCGCTAGGTCAAATAAAGTTGGTCATATCTTTAGGGGAGGAGCCCCTAATGAGGACAAGAAGATCTCACTTCATGGTGGTGGATGCTCCATCCGGCTATAATGTGATACTGGGTCGACCGACCTTAAATGAGTTTAGGGCGATTATTTCTACTTTTTGTCAGAAGATTAAATTTCCTGTTGATGACCAGGTTGGGGAAATACGTGGTGATCAGAAGATGTCTCGTAAGTGTTATATGGAGATCGTCAGAACTGAAGCCAATGCCGCCCGGAAAATTCAAAGAATGGAGGTCAGTACCATACAAGAGAAGTCACCTGTCCTGGTTTATGAGGAGAAGGAAGAGGTCCAGATACAAACCGGTCGACTTGAAGCCATCACCTATGTAGCAGCCGACCTTGATCCTGCCCTGAAAACAGAGCTGGTTTAATGCTTGAAGAAAAATAATGATGTCTTTGCTTAGACGACCAAAGAAGTTACGGGTGTTTCTCCTTCAGTAATGGAGCATTCTTTACAGGTCTTCCCAGATGCTCAGCCTGTCATGCAAAGAAAGAGGAATTTCAGTGCAGAGCAAAATCAAATCATCAAGGAAGAAGTGGCTAAACTGATGGAAGCCGGCTACATTAGGGAGGTGTAATTCTCCAGCTGGTTGGCTAATGTTGTCCTGGTCTCTAAACCGGGAAACAAATGGAGGGTATGTATTGATTTTCATGATCTTAACAAGGCCTGTCCAAAGGATTATTATCCATTGCCCCGGATCGATCAATTAGTGGATTCTACGGCTAGATATGAATATATTTCTATGCTGGACGCCTATCAGGGCTATCATCAAGACCCTCTCGCTAAGGAGGATCAAGAGAATGTCAGTTTTATAACATCTAAAGGTACTTATTGTTATAATGTTATGTCTTTTGGATTAAAAAATGCAGGAGTAACTTATCAAAGACTTATGAATAAGGTCTTTCAGAAATAGATTGGAAGAAATATGGAAGTATATATTGATGATATCTTAATTAAGTCTCTTCAGGCTACTGATCTCTACAGGGATGTAGAAGAAACTTGCAAAACATTAAGGCAGTATGGCCTCAAGTTGAACCCAGGAAAATGTCTATTTGGAGCAAAAGGTGGAAAGTTCCTGGGTTATATGGTGTCCGAGCGGGGAATAGAGGCCAACCCAAGCAAAGTCAGAGCACTTCAAAACATAGAGCCACCACGCAATATGAGGGAAGCTCAAAGACTCACCGGCCGGATCACCGCCTTGTCTAGATTCATTTCAAGGTCGGCCGATCGTAGCTTCCATTTCTTCAAAATACTCCGGAAGGCTAACAAATTTCAATGGGATGAAAAATGTGACAAAGCCTTCCAGGAATTAAAAGACTACTTGTCCACCCTTCTTGTGTTGGCTAAGCCTGTAGTAGGAGAAACCCTATGAGTGTATTTGTTAGCTAATGAAAATGTTGTAGGTTCAGTGTTAGTTAGACAAGAAGAGAAAGAGAAACAACCTGTATATTTCTCTAGTCATTTATTAAAAGGGAGCCGAGTGTCGATATACTACACTCAAAAAATTAGCCTATGCATTAGTGTTAACTGCTCGGAGGTTACGTCCATATTTTTTAGCACATGCAATTATTGTCTTGACCAACAGCACTCTCGGGCGGGTGTTGCTTAACCCAGAGACATTTGTCGGTTGATCAAATGGACAACTGAACTTAGTGAGTATAATATACAGTTCTATCCTCGCTCGACCATAAAAGCACAAGCTCTAGCAGATTTCATCATAGAGGTTCAAGGTCCTGAAGAAGAGAGTACTTGGAAAGTACATGTGGATGGATCTTCAACCAGACAAGGTAGTGGAATTGGTATTCTCCTTACATCTCCAAGGGAAGATAAGCTTCAACTTTCTATCAGGCTGAATTATAGGGCCACTAATAATGAAGCAGAATATGAAGCACTGATAGCAGGGTTACAAGCCGCTCGACATGTGGGAGCAGCCCGGGTTTATATCCATTCTGACTCTCAGTTAGTAGCCCAACAGTTATCAGGTAATTTTAAAATTTATAATGATAGACTCAGGTTATATGCTAAGGCATTTGATAAATTAAAGGCTCAGTTTCAAGAAGTAAATATACAAAAAATTCCTCGATCTGAGAATCAAGTAGCGGATGAATTAGCTAAGTTGGCCTCTACTATAACACCATGGGGCTTGGATCGACCAGTTGAGCAGACATTGTTAGTATCTTGTATTGAAAGACAAGCTGATATAGAGATAAAAGGTGATTGAAGAGCACAAATCATATTATATTTGCAGCAGGGTATTCTTCCAATTGATGCAGAACAAGAAAGGATATTTAAGAAGAGAGTTTCCTAATACACTATGATAGGAGAGCAATTATATAAAAGGGTTTTCTCTAGATCTTTACTTAAATGTATTGGAACAGAAGATATACAGTTTATCTTGCAAGAGGTTCATCAGGACTCATCTGCCAGTCTTATAAGGGGAAGATCCTTAGCTCGCAGAATTTTACTAGCAGGATATTTTTGGCCTACTCTACATGAAGATGCTGCTGAATTTGTAAGAACTTGCATTTCTTGTCAGAAACATCAGAATATTTCACATCATCCTACACAATTATTAAGAACTTCTATATTTTCCTGCCCCTTTGACCAATGGGGCATGCGTTAGCTAGAGCCCTAGAGTCAATCATTTGATGATTGTATTTTGGACTTGTTGTATCATATTCTATATAAATAAAGGCATTTGGTTTTGGCTTATTATACTTGTATTGGTACCAAATAAACTAAGTATAATAACGTCCTTGAGTAGAAGGTTCTTACCTATATCAATCGATTGGTTGAATCGATAGTGAGATGATATAGGAAACACTACTCTTAATCATTCCTAGTCGAGTATTAACATTCAGGGACAATGTTAATGCAATAAGACTAGCATGTAGGTCAACTCGGTGACTTGATCTCACAAGTCATGGATATAGAGATATCAAGTTGACACATGGGTATGCATTGGAGAATGTATACTGAATGACCCGCCATGATAAAGTATCATAGATCGTTATATGAGTGTCATATACTTTCTCATGTAGCTATTAGTATGACTACTAGTCCTTGGACCTGAAGTCACCATGGATCCCTACATAAGGAGTTATGTACTTTGGTTTCGTCAAACGTCACCCGTAACTGGTTGGACTATAAAGGCGATTACTGGGTATATAACGAATTATGCAGAGGGATGTGAGTGATGTAGATGGGATCTATCCCTCCTATATGACGGGAGCGACATCGATATTCTTGATAGAGTGAGACTACGAAGTGCATGGCCATGCACAAATGAGTTAATATGAGATGTTGAGCTCATTTGATTTAGTGAGTCTACTTGGAGTTCAAGATTTAGATTGATTAGAGGATGACACGGTCTATGCCTCACATTGATCAATCTAGATGTCTAGGATAGAAGGACACTTGTTATATATTGTGAGGAGTCACAATTAGTAGTCACAAGGTGATGTTGGATCTCAACATTCTTGTAACTTGGGTAGTAATGATGTGTTGCTAGATACCGCTCATTACTTATGCACCTAAATGGGTTTAGGGGCATTGCCAACGTTATAAGAACCTATAGGGTCACATATTAAGGACAATTAGATGAAGATTAGGTTCATATAATGAACCACGAGGATTAGATTTATTTGATGAATCAAATTAGATTAAGAGTAATCCTAATTGGGCTAATTGAGTTGGACTCACGTTAATTCATGTGTTCAATGAGTCTAATTTAGATTATGACTCATTGAATCAATTTAATTAAATGAATTAGATTCATTATATTAAATTGGCTTGAATTAAATGGTTGGATTAGATCAACCATGAGAGAGATTAAGTCAAGTTTGACTTGACTTGAGAG
This sequence comes from Zingiber officinale, assembly GCF_018446385.1. Taxonomy (NCBI): domain Eukaryota; kingdom Viridiplantae; phylum Streptophyta; class Magnoliopsida; order Zingiberales; family Zingiberaceae; genus Zingiber; species Zingiber officinale. The sequence goes on from NC_056006.1 coordinate 47,697,050, forward strand.
GAAGAAGAAAAGTCAAGTTTGACTTGACTTTTTGCCACATCATTAGTGAGTTAGCAAGATGTGGACCACTGATGATGCTCCACATCATCATGGTTACTTAAGTGAGATACCACCTCATGGAGGTTACAATTCTTCACTTTAATGGCTCCACATTAATTGCACTTAATGTGGAAATGGGGGTTACACCTTTTTGAAAGTGGCCGACCACTATTATGATGGTATGGAATGAATTTTTCATTCAAGGCAATTCACTTCATCCTCTTCCTCAAGCTCTCCCTCTCCCTCTCCACCTCTACCATTGCCGAGACCCTTTGGAGTGCTAGCACACTCTAAGGCTCTCTCTCTATTGAGTTGTTCGTGTGGATACGTATAGAGAGTTGTCTACGTTGACAACTTCGAGATCCGGCACCATTTGGACGAGCGGGAACACGAGGGGCTTCGCTTCAACGGTATAACATTTTTCCCTTCTAGATCTAAGTGTAGATCTAGGTAAACTCGTACTCGTAGTTTTTTGAAAATTTTTTCTTTGCACGGATCCATAGGATAGGGAGTTTCGGGGTTTCCGCGATGCGAAAAAGCGATTTTCACGGTCCAAAAAACCCAACAGCATGGATATAGTTGGTCCATTTCCTATGGCAGTTGCACAGAGAAGATTTTTATTAGTAGTAGTGGACTATTTTTCTAAATGGGTAGAAGCAGAACCACTTGCTCAAATTACTGAGGATGCGGATATTAAATTCTTGTGGAAAAATATTGTTTGCAGATTCAGTATTCCTCATAAACTAATTTTTGATAATGGAAGGCAGTTTCAAGGAGATAGAATCTTAAATTGGCGTAAAAGTTACGGTATTACTCAAGCATTCACCTCTGTGGCATATCCATAGAGTAATGGTCAAGCAAAAGTAACTAACAGAGAGATTATAAGAGACCTAAAAACCAAGCTGAATCATGTTGGTGGCAGCTGGGTAGATGAGTTGCTCAATGTTCTTTGGGCATATCGTACTACACCCCGAGAAGCTACAGGGATCACGCCTTTCCAATTGGTTTATGAAGGAGAAGCTGTAATTCCTATCGATGTGGGAGTAGAATCTGATAGAAGGCCACTATATGACGATGACAATGAGGGGAGGAGACTTATGGAGCTAGATCTAATAGAAGACATTTGAGATAAAGTTGCAACTCATCTTACATCATACCGTCAACGAATGAGGCAAAATTACAACAGGAGGGTCATGCCGAGATTCTTTCAAGTGGGAGATCTAGTATGGAAACGTGTCAAGCCCGCTAGGGATGTTAACAAATTGGTACCACAATGGGGAGGACATTACAAGGTGGTACAAAAACTTGCATTGGGCTCATATTATCTATAGGGCGCAGAGGGAAGAATTCTCGAGCGTCCATGGAGTGCAAATCATTTACAGCCCTACCGAACTTAACAAGTTTATATCGCTCGAGGAATATACATATCCCTGAACGAGAGGATTAATTCCACCTCAATATATTCCAATCACCCAATCACGTGAAGCTTAGCACGTCCAAGGGAACAAATCAAGTTTACTTTAAGCAAGTCCCCTTCGCCCGGCCGAGCGAAAAGATAACAAGTATGTTTGCAATTTATGTACTTCATTCAATTTTGTGAATACAATGCAGGCCAAATATCGCTCGAAAGATAGACACGGTTTAAATAATGTGGTGATTGCCGGGCAAACATTCTTATTTAGCTTAAGTGGTGGTTAATTGGGGGCTTGAAGGAATGACCGATCGGGATTCCTTAAGAAATATCGAAGACGTTAAATTATCACCAGGTTAGGGTAAGCATTTTTAGTTTCACTCAAAAACATAGTCGATCGGGAAATCTCTTGAGGTAACCCATGTTGGAACCCCAAGGTTGTTTTGGTGTGATCAACAAGTTAAGTTAGGTCCTGTGTATTTCTAACCTTGTGTCTAAATGTGCAGGAGCTTAGGAGCACAGGTAGTCGAGTGGAAGACGCAGCTAGCGTGAAGGACGGCAGTCCGAGGGACGAGGTGCTGTGGAAGAGTACATCGGTGGATGAGAAGGAAGCGTGCGGTGGTTCCGAGGGACGAAAGCCGGAGCGGAAGATTACTCAGGGAGCAAGAGACGCAGCTAGCGAGAAGGACGGCCCGCGGTGCGTCCGAGGGACGAAGACTGCGGATGAGTATGCCGGCGGACGAGAAGGAAACACGCAGCGATTCTGAGGGATGAGAAGCGGAAGGGAAGCCCGCTTAAGAAGACCGGAACTTGGGTTCGGGTAAGCCCTATTCCGGATAGCAGAGATCACCCAATCAAGCGGATCCGGAGCAGAGAACCCGGACGAAAGTCAACCAGAGTTGACTCAACATCCGGGCGCCCGGACCAGCCCGGGGCGCCCGGACCAGCGCGGGGTGCTCGGACCAGCCCGGGGCGCCCGGACCAGCCCGGGGCGCCCGGACAAGCCCAGGGCGCCCGGACAAGCCCGGGGCGCCCGGACAAGCTCGGGGTACCCGTAACCCTTCTGGGCGCCCGGGAGTCAGTTTTTGACCGGATCGAGCTTTGACTCGATCTAAACGTTGGGGATAAAATTTATCTCCCAGGGCACCGGGAACCCTTCCAGGCACCCCAACCAAGGCTATAAATATAGCCTTGGTCCAGAAGCTTTGAATCAACTTAGAAATTTACATTTCAAACACTTGTGTGCTTCTGTTCTATTTTAGTTTCTGTCTTTTATGTTTTCACTGCTATAAGAGGCTTCTCCGCCTGAAGGAGATATTTTAGTGCACATTCATTCCTTGGATTAAGAACCTCCTTGGTTGTAATCAAGTCAAGTTGTGAGCCTCTTCCTTCTGCTTTTTATTTACTCCTAATTTACTTTATGCAGGTGTTCTGTTGAAAGTTCGAGAAGGTTCTTTGTTGTTTTTTTAGGCTATTCAACCCCCCTTTCTAGCCGGCCCAACGGTCCTACAAGTGGTATCAGAGCCGAGGTGCTTCAGGAGGAATAACCGCCGAACGAAGCAACGAGATGGTCGGACCAAGCATCCACCCGCCGAAATATGAAGGGGATTTCGCCTCCTGGAAGAATCTGATGCAGGTATTTTTTACTACAGACTTTGAATTAACCTTAACAATGGAATCTGGCTATAAGCTCCAGAAGGTAAGGAAAAATGTCAATGGACAAAAAAGGAGCAGGCTGAATTCGTGGCGAACGGCAAAGCAGAATACCATCTGCTAAGCGTTCTTGCACCTCAAGAAGTCAACAGGATCGGGCGCTACGACTCGACAAAGGAACTTTGGGAGAAGTTCCTCGAGCTGCACGAAGGTACGTCAGAAGCCAAGCTCGCTAGATGAGATCTTCTTCGCAATCAGCTCACCAGCCTGCGACTTGGGGAAGACGAGACAGTCGCACATCTGCACTCCAGAATAAAAGAAATAATCACCGGACTCACGAATATCGGAGAAAAGGTAAGTAACCGAGATTCATTCAGGTACGCGTTAAATTCATTTCCAAGAAATTCGAAATGGGCATCATTAGTAGATGCCTTTTACATTTCAAAAGATTTAGAAAAAATTTCATTAGAAGAATTTTTCTCGACTTTTGAAGTGCACGAATCAAGATGTGCAAGTACGAAGGAACCCAAGAACAACGTCGCCCTCAAAGCCTCGAGAGACGAACCCGAGTCGGAATCTTCTCTCGACGACGAGGAAATGGTAATGATGGTAAGAAGATTTAAGAAACTTTGTAAATCCAGATCTACTAACCATCCGCAGGGGAAGAAGAAAAGGACAATCCGCTGCTACCACTGCAACGAAGATGGGCACGTCAAGTACAATTGCCCCAAGCTGAAGAACAAGGACAAGTAGAAGGGTAAGAAGCCCATCCAAAAGAGAAAGGCCCTAAAGGCGACGTGGGACGATACGTCGTCCGACTCGGAAGTCGAGGCATTCTCCGGACTCGCACTGATGGCGAGTCATCAAGATGACGACTGCGAGTCAAGCTCTTCCGAGATGAGCATCGAGAGCATCGATGAAGTGGGAGCTTCGTCAGAAAAAAACAGCAGTTCATGGGGAGACACGGACAACGAACTCGACAAGGTAAGTCAGGTACATTCTCTTCCTCTCGATAAACTTTTTAAATTTGTTAAGTTATTAACTAAAAACTGCTGTAAATTAGAAAAAGAAATAAAAATTTAAAAGTAATTCTAGCTAAGTCTTGTCCCTTAGAAGAATTAGATAAATTAAAAATAACAAATGAAAAATTGAAACTTGAAAATGATGATTTGAAAATTCAAATAGATAACTTGGAAAACTATGCATGTTCATCTAAAACCAATTTTAGAATATTTAATAATTTAAATTGGTACTTTAAATATCACCCGGGACAAATTAAAAATATTTCAAGAAAATATGTCCCTAAAAGTTTTTTGATTAATCCAGTAGGCTGGAACCTATATTGGGTTCTGAAGTCATGCTTAAACTAAATTTTAAAAATTAAAATTAGCGCTTTAAGTGAGAAAATTAAACAAAGAATTTTCTAATGAGGCTTTGTCAAGGAAGTGGTTGTTGCTCCAATAACGAAGAAGGCCTAGTACCTCGCCACGACCTGGAAGCCAAAATATTGAAATAAATGTTTAATTAACTTACTAATGAAGCATTAATACAAGAATTAATTAGTTCTTTAAAAAGGTTATTCAAAACATTTTTTCAATTTAGAAATTTACTTACTTAAAATTTTTTTTAGGTTGACTAAGTCATTTTCTTTACTTAGGAAATTTTTCTTAAAAATTCTCAAATGATTAAATTAGAAAAATTTCTTTCAAAAATAATCTTTACTTAGAAATATTTTATGTTTCTCTTAAGTTAAAAGATTTTTTAAATTAGAAATTTATGCTCAAATTACTTAGAAAATTTTCAAATTTACTAAATTTTTAACCCTTAGATTGTTTTGGAACCCCATTTTTTTGTGATCAAAGGGGGAGAAGGATTAGTATAAGTCTAGGGGGAGGTAGACCAAAATATTATATTATTTTATTTTTGCACTTAAATTACAAATTAAGTTAATTTATTTAATTTTAATTAATGTCTATTTTAATCCTAGCTTAACTTGGGTTGATCACACCAAAAAGGGGGAGATTGTTGGAACCCCAAGGTTGTTTTAGTGTGATCAACAAGTTAAGTTAGGTCCTGTGTGTTTCTAACCTTGTGTCTAAGTGTGCAGGAGCTTAGGAGCACAAGTAGTCGAGTGAAAGACGCAGTTAGCGTGAAGGACGGCAGTCCGAGGGATGAGGTGTTGCGGAAGAGTACACCGGCAGACGAGAAGGCAGCGTGCGGTGGTTCCGAGGGACGAAAGTCGGAGCAGAAGATTGCTTAGGGAGCAAGAGACGCAGCTAGCGAGAAGGACGGCACGCGGTGCGTCCGAAGGACGAAAACTGCGGATGAGTATGCCGACGGACGAGAAGGAAACATGCAGCAATTCAGAGGGACGAGAAGCCGGAGGGAAGCCCGCTCAAGAAGACCGAAACTTGGGTTCGGGTGAGCCCTATTCCGGATAGCAGAGATCACCCAATCAAGCGGATCCGGAGCAGAGGACCCGGACGAAAGTCAACCAGAGTTGACTCAGCATCCGGGGCGCCCGGAACTGTTTGGGGCGCCCGGACCAGTCCGGGGCGCTCGGATAAGCCCGGGGAACCTAGAACCCTTCCGGGCGCCCGGGAGACAGTTTTTGACCAGATGGAGTTTTGATTCGATCTGAACGTTGGGGGATAAAATTTATCCCCCAGGGCGCCCGGAACCCTTCTGGTGCCCCGACCAAGGCTATAAATATAGCCTTGGTCCAGAAGCTTTGAATCAACTCAAAAATTTACATTCCAAACACTTGTGCGCTTCTGTTCTAGTTTAGCTTCTGTCTTTTGTGCTTTCACTGCTGTAAGAGGCTTGCTTCTCCGCCTGAAGGAGATATTTTAGTACACGTTTATTCCTTGGATTAACAACCTCCTTAGTTGTAACCAAGTCAAGTTGTGAGCCTCTTCCTTCTGCTTTTTATTTACTGCTAATTTACTTTATGCAAGTGTTCTGTTGAAAGTTCGAGAAGGTTCTTTGTTGTTTTTTTTTGGCTATTCAAACCCCCCCCTTCTAGCCGACCCAACGGTCCTACAACCCGGACAGGCCTTCTCGAGAGGAACAGGAGACGTTAAACTATCAAAAACATAGTCGTTTGGAAAATCTCTTGAAGTAACCTGGACGGGCCTTCTCGAGAGAAACCGAAGACTTTAAACTATCAAAAACATAGTCGATCGGGAAATCTCTTGAATTAACCCAAACGAGCCTTCTCGAGAGGAACCAGAGACTCTAAACTATCAAAAACATAGACGATCGGAAAATATCTTGAAGTAACCTGGACGGGCCTTCTCGAGAGGAACCGTGACTCTAAACTATCAAAAACATAGTCGATTGAAGTAACCCGGACGAGCCTTCTCAAGAGGAACTGTAGACTCTAAACTATCAAAAACATAGTCGATCGGAAAATCTCTTGAAGTAACCCGGACGGGCCATCTCGAGAGGAACCAGAGACTCTAAACTATCAAAAACATAGTCGATCAGAAAATCTCTTGAAGTAACCCGGATGGGCCTTCTCGAGAGGAACCAGAGACTTTAAACTATCAAAAACACAGTCGATCGGAAAATCTTTTGAATTAACCCGGAGGGGCCTTCTCAAGAGGAACCGTAGACTCTAAACTATCAAAAACACAGTCAATCAGGAAATCTCTTGAATTAACCTGGACGGGCCTTCTCGAGAGGAACTGGAGACTCTAAACTATCAAAAACATAGTCGATCAGGAAATCTCTTGAGATAACCCGGACAGGCCTTCTCGAGAGGAACCGAAAACTTTAAACTATCAAAAATATAGTCGATCGGAAAATCTCTTGGGTTAACCCGGACGGGCCTTCCTGGGAGGAACCGAAGACTTTAAACCATCGTAAGCATAGTTGATTAGGAAATCTTTTGAAGCACCCCGGAAAGGATTTCTTGAGAGGAGTCGGAGACTTTAAACTATCATGAGCAAAGTCAGGCAAAATTAAGTACCTGACCAAAATATAATAGAGCATAGGACTCTATTGGCTCAAATCGATCGGGATTACACTCCCGACAGGGATTCAAAATTCAGTTGGAATTCTTTATATATATATATATATTCAAAATCACACTCCCGATCAAAAGTCATAATCATACGGAGTCCTCTATCTAAAATCGCTCGGGATTGGACGCCCGACCGAAATGCATAAATCCTATGGAGTTCGTCATATAAAGTTGTTCGAGATTACATGTCCCTCTGAAGTACTGAGGTCTTTGGGATCCTTTATATATATAGTCGCTCTTGATTGAAGTTCAAGGAGTTTATGGAAAGCCTTATTGTTAGGAACCATATGATCAATTAAGATACCACAGAAGGAAGGGTTCTTGAACAAGATAGTACTTATTCTCAGCTCTATTGATCACTTCAGAGGAAGCAGTAGTAAGATAACAAAGGTCGAAAAAATAGGTAAGTACAAATTTTACCAAAAATGCAAGTACTTGATTATAAGTCTTTTATAAATATACAATCATGCTCACTTAAAGTTGCTTGTCAAGTTTTCGGGCAATTCCTTATTAAGTTTACGATGGTTTATGAAATGAGAGGGAGGTTCGTGAGATAGATAACCACCTTCCCGTAATTACTAAATAACCCTGGCTAGGTATGATTTAAAGTCCCTATGATACGGCGGACATATTCGCCATTAAACTCTGGGGACCTCAGATAGGCTAGGCGCTTGTTTTCCCATCGGTCTTCCTCATGCTCTTTATAACTTTGAAATTCGGTTTGTAGTTTGGCAGCTTGATCTTTGAAAGTGTCTCTTTCTAATTTAAGCTGCTCTAATTCCTTTTGGAGGGAGGATATCTCTGCATCCTGAGCCTTTCTCTGTTCTTGCTCTTGTAGAAGAGCAAACTCTTTTGATGCTGAATTTTGAGCCTGCTTAGAAAGAAAGATATTGTGAAGCCTCTCCACTTTCTCTAGGATAATGTTTTTATGATAAACATCTGAAATAGCTTTGTCTTTCAAATCAGTTTCCACCTGGAGGCTGGAGTTTAATCGATCTACTTGTAACTCCAAGGTTTTCCTTTCAAGCTCTTTGTTTTCCAATAATTGTTGTCGGTGCTGCAGTTCCTTCTTCATAGCCTGTATTTGTTGAGTCTGTAAAGCTATCTTCTCTCGTAATTGAGTAAGATGAATGTGGGAAGGAGGAAGAGCAACTTTCAGTGCCTCTACTTGGGCCCTTAACTTACTGTTATCCTTTTCCAAAGCAATGAGCAGCTGGTCTAGATGAAAACTTGAGGCAAAGAACTAAACAAAATAATAATGCAGTTAGAGGGAATGATAAGAAGTTAACAACATATAATTAAAACTATTTACAACAGCAGCTTGACGATTGTGATTGTCAACGCATCTTAAGATACTGGTGCCCTTTAATAGTTCTTGGCTATGTTGCCAAGATTCGGCCAACAGGCCTTGTAGTTGTATAGAGCCCCAAGTAGGAGGATCTGAGGCTTGTCCCAGTTGAGAGGGCAAACCCAAAGCTTGCTTAAAAAGAGATGTGGGGACAGAAGGGGAAGAGGGTCGTGTAGAAGAAGAAGGAAGAGAGGGAAGGGAAGTAGTAGAAATGTGAACAATAGAGGAAGAGCTAGATGGGATGAAAGATGGCAAAGCAAGGAGAGTTGAGTCAATTTTTGAGGTATAGATAGCTGATAGACCTAGACTCGGAGAAGATCTCTTGCAGGATACTCTTTTAGTTCGCGGTCCAAAGGCCATATGAGGTATGACCAAGGGAATAGGTTGAGAGGATGCAGAAGCAGTAGTAGTCAGCAGGAAAGCAGAAGCAGTTGAAACAAAAATAGGAGAGGAAGGAATAAGTAGACCCGGTCTCATCATATTAAGAGAAAGGTTGGGGATAAGATGAGTAGGGGGCATTATTTCCTTACCTCTCTCATAAGAAATAGCTGAAGGAACAATGGGGGTCTGCACGAAAGTACCAAAGGTATCATGAAAGGGAACCTCTTTAGTAAGCCTGGGTTTTTTGTGTATGGCAACAAAAGGTTGTTCCTCTTATAGGGAAGCAGGAGCTTTCGCTGCTTATTCTTCTTTAGATAACACGCCCAGAGTAGAAGTAGTATGATTAGCTCGACGAGCCTGTAGTAATTTTTCTCCAAATTTATTCAAAAAAGATTTGGTCATAGTTGTATTCTTGTACATGAAAGCAGGTAGAAGAGCATCAGCTGAAACATAAAAATCAGACGTTAGTAGAGAGAATAATTAACAAATAGCTGATAAACATAGTCAAGAATGTCGAATATACCAAAAGGAACCTCCAAGGGGGTTTCAATGGGGCTTAGTCCAAAGGGAAACATTAGACCCTCAACAATCAAAGCCGATAAACAAAATTTGTCCCCCTTTAACTTGGATAAGGCTGAGGAGACAGAGGGATCAGTAAGGAGGTTGTTAGTGCTAGGAACGGGAGGGAGATCGTATATCCAGTTGATAGGAAAAGGAGGGGGAGAAGGAAAATGTATAAAGAAAAATTTGTGACGTCATTCCTCTTGAGGAGGAATCCCTCTAAACAAAATAGCTTTAGGGCGAGACCGAAACTTAAAAATACCAATGTCTACTTGGTGGGGAACGAAGAAGTGATGAAAAAGGCGAGGGAATAAAGGAAAATCTAGTAGTTTGGATACCCCAACAAAACTCACAAGGATAGAAAAAGATTGAGGAATAAGTTGATTAAGAGGAATATTGATGTGCGTAGATTTTATATACTTTTATGCATGTTTTGACGCACATTTACATACTTTGAGCTTGCTTGATCTATGCATTTTATACTTCCAGCTTTTCTTTTAGTATATTTACTCTTTTTGTTCGGAGATCTACTTTTTGTGCATTATTTGTACACAGGAGTTGAATTTGGTGAAGATTCTACATTCTTGGACAAACTTATGAGCTAAGCATTGGAGAAAGCACTTGGCCGTGTGCTACACACGGCTCTGCCTGAGTGGAGTGCTCTGGCCGTGTGGTTAACCAGGAGAAACAGACAAGGAACTTGGCCTAGCCGTGTGAACCTCACATGGTCGTGCCAAGTTTTTAAGCAAATCAAAGTTTAATCCTTACATGGGCGTGTGGATCTATATGGCCGTGTAAGGTTTCCAGAGACCAAGAAGGCCCTAGCCACGTGCATCACATGGTCGTGCATGGTTCCCAGCGCTTAAAAGTGTTCTGGCCATGTGCACCACACAGTTGTGCCAGGTTTCCAGAAGCTGGGGCAGTCCAGGCCGTGTGGATCTACACGGCCGTGCTTGGAGGTCTTGATGGGAGTTGTCCATGACCGTGTACACCACACGACCCTATATGGATGGCAGAGAGGGGAAAGGCTCTGGTCGTGTGAACCTCACACGGCCATGCTTCGGGGCCGTGTGGCGCCCGAAAGCCCCCCTCTATTTAAAGCCTCTTTGAAGATTTGAAAGGGGATCTTCTCCCCTTTGGGAGAAAGCAAGATTTGGTGGATTCCTCCCATTCTTAGGAGGATTTTTGGGCGATCTAAAGGGAGATCTTGGTGAATTCGACTCCGGGAGCGAGGATTGGATCCGAAGATGGAGCTATATTGTAGATAAGTTTTCTTTCTCCCCTCTTCTTGGATTGGGATTGAAGAAATGCTTGTAATCTTCTTATCTTTGGTTTTCTTTCTTCGTTTTATGGAGTAGATCTTTTTGTTCTAGGATGGAGGGAGTATTTGTGAGATAAATTGATGTAAACTCTTGTGGATTTGCCATTTCTTTGTTTCTATGATGTTGCCTAGTTTGTATCAATTGGATCTTGAATGATTAATTGTGATTAGGGCTTAATTCTCTTTCTTGATTGATTGTTTGGATATCTTATAGACTTTGTAGAGATTAACTCTCACTCGATTTTCCGAGGGATCCACGTGACAGGTGCAAGCCCGTGTAAGGACGTTTGAGGGATAACCTTGAAGGGGAAATGAGAATATTCAAGAGGGTAGGATAGATTTTATGATTCAATCCTTGTATCTTTATGGGTTAAGAAGTTATGAACTTCTATGTTGATATCCGAGGGAAGCATAGTAATAGGTGCAATCCTGTGTAAGGACAACGTAGGTTCATATCTAATTGATCACATTTAGGTATATTTTTCAGTCCTAAGCCGGTTATCTATTGCAAGAGAGAACCGACAACCTTCTACAAATATTAGACAATTGAGAAATAAGAATTGGTAAACTATATACATTCAAGAGATCTTACAAAGAAACAAAAACTCCTAGAACCTCCCTTTATCATAACTCAAACCCCAAACTCTTGTTTGTTAATCTTTCATTTTAGATTTGTTTTTCATCCTTAGCATTTGAAACCAATTGATTAGTTGTTTAGCTAATTCGCTTTGAGATATTTCTAGTGCTTATTCCAGTCTCTGTGGATATGATAATCTTTTATATTACTTGCGACATTTTCCTACACTTACGGAACGTAATAAATATCAAAGTAGATACTAACATCAACAAAAAAGGGATGAAGAGGGAATCAGAAACCTTGTAAAGCTTGAGCCCAAAAGATAGATATACTTCCTGGAGGAGGGAGATGCGGACTATTATGAGAGGAAGGGTGAACCATATAGGAGGGAAAACCGTAGTTCATTTTCAATTCCACCTCCTCTAAATCGATAAGGCGAGAAGCACACAAAAGAAACCATGCTGGGGAAGAAGTGGCCATGGATGACTAGTAGAAGGAAGGTGAACAAAGGAAGAAGAAGAAGAAGGGATAGGCTGGGAGCAGAAGATAGCGTCTTAAACCTTTTTCCCTTCCTCTATGCCTTATACCAAAAACCCTTAAACAAAGATGGAAGAAGGACTGAAAAAAGGAGAAACCCAAAGACCAATGACAGTTCGTGTAGAACATAGGTACAAAAGAGGGTAGGAAAAGAAAAAGTATAAACTCAACAAAGAAGAACAAACGAAATTATAAGTATCATAAAGAGGTGATATCATCGAGGAATGGAATAAAATTCAAAAAGAAGGTTGGATCCCAAGGAGAGGATGATAAGCTCAGCAATCATTCTCGGAAAGCGTGATAGGTTTTCCTCTTCCGCACTTGATTCTTAAAAGATTCAAGGAGGTATGGGGGAAAATCGGTCGAGTATAAGGTCGATCGGGTAGCTTAATACTACCTATCTGATTAAACAACAAACCTGGACGATTATACTAGATCGGACGAAATCTCGTTAAGTATAAAGTACCGGACGATATTTGTGTTAGAATGTATACTAAAATCCTAGCTTTTGTAAACATTTATTTAGAAATAAAAGAATCACATTGGTCAAATGTCTACATTTTATTTGTTAAGTATAGTTGTTCAATTAATTTATATTGTAGATAACATGGTGTGTGGTGTCACACATAGAAGATCATGTTATCAGTTCTTTATAAATTATAAATAGTTGCTCACGACTAAGATGGAAAGGAACAAACCATTGGAATAGTCGTAGTGTAATTAGGTATTAGTTTTTCTTAACTAATAAATTAAACTAGTACACTCTAAGTGTATTGAGTAGGACCATTTTAGGTAAGTTCTTTTTATACTGATTTAATAAAAGAACAAAACCTTAGTTATTATGGAAGTGTGTGCTCTTAATCCTAATATAATAATAAGCACATATATTTAGTATTTATTTCTTTAACTTATCAAAGGATGAGATTTAGCTTGATAAATCAATAGGCCCGATAAGTTGGGAAATGATATTACTTATAGTGTGTGTTGTTGATTATAGAAGCAAACTGTGTCCTAGTAAATCTAGGTTAAGAATGTCCCCAAGAGGAGCTCATAAGGATTGTCATGTTAAATCCTGCAGGTGGACTTAGTTCGACATGACAATGAGGTTGAGTGGTACTACTCTTGGACTTAGATATTAATTAAGTGAGTTGTCTGTAACTTACTTAATTATTGGCATTCGTTATCTTAAACACAGGGAGACTAACACACTCATGATAAGAAGGAGTCCATAATGTAATTTGGGATAGATGCGGTAGTGCAACAATAACTCTCTAGTGGAATGTGTTATTGTTGATGAACTTGAGTTGTGTGTTCGGGGCGAACACGGGATACTCAAGCTCATCGAAAGGCCAAAACTAATTTCTCCTCTAGGTCCCTGTCGTAGCCTCATTAAAGTCTCAAGTCCATCCAAATAAAAGCCCTTTTTGGTATCCAAAAAGAAGGTCGGCCCATTGCTTGGTGACCAAGCAATGGCCGGCAACCATCTCCTTAAGAGGGCCGGCCCTCTTGCTTAATGACCAAGCAAGTAGGGGTCGGCCATAATAAATTCAAATAGAAGGGGTATTTTGAATTTTTTTTAAAACTTCTCTTTGTAGAAAACTATAAGTTTTAAAAGAGAGATTTTAATTTTAAAAAACTTTCCTTATTTGAATTAGGCCACATGGTTTAATAGAGAGTTTTAAAAGTTTTAAAACTTTCCTTTTTTAACCATCCTCATGGTTTTAGAAATAAGGAAGAGAAGTTTTAAAATTAAATTTTCTATTTTTGTAATCATGTTTAAAAAGAAAATTTTTATAAGAGAAGTTTTAAATTTTAAAACATGGTTTTAATTTTTAAAACTTTCCTTTTTAACATCCACTTTAGGAAAAAGAGCTTGTAAAATTTTATAAGAGGAATTCTTCTTATAAAATTTTATAAAAAAAATATTATTCCTTCCTATAAGTGGCCGGCCACCCTTGCTTGGTGCCCAAGCAAGGGGCCGGCCAAATCATCATTCAATCAACCCTTGATTTGGTGATTAATTCAATCAAGAGGAAGGAAAAGGAAAACTAAAAAGGGAAAAGAAAAAAATAGAGAAAGATTTTAATTTTTCTAAAAAGTCTTCCCTTATTTGCCTTGGGCAAGTAATATAAAAGAAGGGGTGAGGAGGCCTCATGAGAACACAACTCTTATTCTCTTGCTTGGTGATCCTCAAGTGGTTGGCCCCTCTCTCCCTCTCTTCTCCCTTTGCTCTCTTTTTCTATTTAGTGGTGGTGGCCGAATACTACAAGGCGGAGAATCTCTTTTGAGTGGTGTTCATCTTAGAGGATCGTCGCCCACATGACGTCCAAGGCGAGGTGAGGAATATGGCAGAAGATCTTAAGGTCATTAGTTTGCAAAGAAAAGGTATAACTAGTAATTTTCTTCCGCATCATGCTAGTTATTTTTCTTTGTTAGAATTCCAAACACAAGAGACTTTAGATTCTAGTTTTTCAGATTTGCTATTCGAATTTGTGTTTTTTTATTTTTTGAATTTGTGATTTGATTGTTCCTTTTGGTTAAACCTAGAGTTATATAAGGAAATTAAATATTAGTTTTCATTAAAAGGCTTTGTCTAGGAAGTGGTGGTTGCTCTCATATCCAAGAAGGCCTTGTGCCTCGCCATGTTTATCCTGGAAGCCAATTTTGAAAATTAATATTTAATTAAATTTATAACGTAGGTGGATTTGGATCAATAGTGTTAAGTTCCGCTTGCGATCCAAGTCTAAACCATTAAGAGCAGATAAGTTAAATTTGGAATCAATAATGTTAAGTTCCGTTTGCGATTCCTAATTTAATTTCTAAAGAACATAATAGGTTATTTAGGAAAGGTTCGACACTTGTACAAAATTTTTGTACAGTGGAACTGGTACGATCTTCCTATGACTAACCAACAATTGGTATCAGAGCTAGGGTTTGTCTCTGTGTGTTTTGGTTTTCAAATTAATTATGCACATGTCATACATAATTTAGGCAGGATAATAGTAGGATGTGCTAACTTTGTGGTTGCAAGCTCCAACTATTATGTCATTTAGATATTGTGTGTGATTGGACCCTTGGACATGTCAAGGACATTATTTTGTGTGTGCATGATTGTATGTATTAAATACAGCAGGAGCTGTATTAGTTTTAGAATTTTACTTTTTTCTTCGATCTAGAATACATGTACATTCCTTTATGGAATATAGGATCGATATATGTAAAATTCTATTTTTGTCACGGATCGTATCTTTACGAGGCGTGGTGCTATTGAGGACCAGAGGCGCAGCGGAATAAGAAGCAAGATAGATACGACAACTCGACCCAATGGCGGTGGCTAAAGATGGCAGCAGCTAGGGTTGGAGCATACTGAAGACAGTGATGGAAAAGGTCATAATAGTTGGAAAATTAATTTCTAAATTTATTGCTTTTATTTACTGTGATGTATATGTGCATGTGATGTATACTAGCATAGGTTAAAATTCCTCACCATAAATAACTAAGTGGGATAGGGATTTTTAAATAAATTCCACGATCTCCATTACTGGTTTGTAAGTGATGCAACAAGCTTGCGTGTTGGCTCTGAGTGCCTCCCTCCACAATGGATGGGTTTGTTACGGATCACTAAATCAAACTTCCTTTATGGATGGTTATAGGAAATTATTTAGGAGTGTGTGATTTTCTCCAACTGAAGGGGCACAATCCCATTTAATGGACTAAGTATCAAGTAATGATATACACTTAGACGCATTCAATAGTATCCTCCCCAACGGAGTCACTGCTATTATTTTGTGTGACCAAAGGAAAACCAACTATTAATTTTATTTGTCATAAAGTTAGGATGACAAGATAATAAAATTAATGGGTTACACCCTCCTCTTACAAATGTTGAATTTGTATACGTCCACACTAATGTGACATGCAATATTCACGGTGATTTGAGGTGTTGGTTAATTTAAAATAGTATTGTTTGAGGAATCAATATTATTCTAAATTTAAAGTCTTGACCAAAGTTTATTTTTGTGATTCTTAGGATGACTTTCAACCCACTGGACATTATTCTGAAAGAGAATAGACTTACTGGTCCTAACTATATAGATTGGAAAAGAAACTTAGATATTGTCTTAACTACTGAAAGTTATAAGTGTGTACTGTTAGAGGTATGCCCAGATATACCTAATAGTGACTCTACCCCAGAGGAGATTGAGTATCATAAGAAATGGGTAAAAGCGGTTGAGATGACACGGTGTTACATTTTGGCTTCAATGTCAAATGTATTGCAACATCAGCATCAAGATTTACTAACTACTTATGATATAATGAACAATCTCAAAGAACTCTTTGGGCACCAGAGTCGGACTACTAGGCAAGAGGCAATGAGAAAGTTAATGACAGCCACCATTTCGGAGGGGACACCCGTAAGGGATCATATCCTCAAAATGATAGCTTATCTGAATGAAATACAAGTCCTTGGAGCTGAAATTGATGGGGAAGCCCAGGTCGATATAATTCTCCAAACGCTACCCAGAAGTTTTGTGCAGTTCCGCTTGAACTATAATATGAATAAAAGGGAGTATACGTTGGCGGAACATTTGACAGAACTACAGGCAGCAGAAGGTATATTTCGTCACAGTTCTCAGATTCACTATGTTGAAAATGGTTCTACTTCTAAGTCAAAATGCAAGAAGAAGAAGAAATAAGTCTTTTCAGCAAAGAAGGTGAATAAACCTTAGGGTACAGGACAAAAAGTTGGAATGAAGAAGCCGAAGGGCAAGTGCTTCATCTGCAAGCAGTCAGGACATTGGAAGGCGGACTGTCCTCGTAGGAATCAGAACAATAAAGGTATATCTCATTCTCTAGTAGTTGAAACATGTTTAGTGGTGTTATCTACCAGCACCTAGTGTGTAGATACAAGAGTCGCTGATAATGTCTGCAACTCTTTGCAGGGGTTCCAGGAAACCCGACGACTATTTGAAGGAGAGATAACTGTTTACATGAGCAATGCTACTAAGGTGGTGGCTATTGCAGTGGGAGACGTCTACTTATCTTTTGATAGGAATAGGAGTTTAGTTTTAAGAAATTATCTTTATGTACCCAGTTTTAGAAAAAATTTAATTTCAGTTTCTAAACTGTATTTGGATGGATATTCTGTTTCTTTTAGTAACAATGTAGTTATAAAGAGAAATAAGGTTATTATTTGTTCTGGTGCATTAATTGGCAATTTATATACTTTAAATCCAATTTCTCCCACAATGCAGAATATGAAATTTAATAACACATCTTCTAACTCTATTAAGAGAAAAGAACCTTCAGAAATGAACCAAACATATCTTTGGCATCTAAGCCTTGGTCATATTAACTTGCACTACAACAAAAACACTAATAGACATCGGTTTTCCACCGATGTCTATTTCATTTTCGACCGATGTCTATGAAGCCGATGTTAAAAGTCTGCCATTTTAGACATCGGGTTAAAACCGATGTAGTATCACTTAACGACACCGGTCTTCGAATCGGTTATTAACCGGTGTAGTATCACTTAACGACACCGTTTCATCAACAGTGTAAAACCGATGTTATATTGTATGTTAATAACATCAGTTTTGACAGCGGTAAATGACCGATGTAATATTAGTTAATAACACCGGTTTTGCAGCGGTGGAAAACCGATGTAATATGTATATTTTTTAACAACACAAATTTGATTTCCGAAACAATGAAAAATCGACAATAATAAAAAAAAAATACACAAATATTCACAAATTATACAAATATTCTTCATTCAACAATATCCATAAAATACACAAATATTCACAAATTATATAAATAATATTCTTACAACAGTATCCATAAAATACCCAAACATTCTTTTTACATCAAAAGCTAGCTAATAGATATCAAAATCTAGGTAGAACATTCTTTTAACACATCAAGGTAGAACCACACTTCAAATGTAATCTAGCATGCATTCAACCCACTCGAACCGCACTTCATCAATTTCAACTCTGGAGTACTTGAGATTTGTAAACTGTAAAAACACATAAATCCACCATATGCCAAATAACTAAAACAAATGTGTAAATGTATCAAATAAAATAGAATACTGAGTTTTTAAAGGCTGCTGTGGAAGATAACGAATATAACATAGAATTTAAACTTTCATATTTGACACTTAGTATATGCTGCTTAGAGTATAACATAGATAATTTGCTCCTTCTAATTCAAGTGTACAGATTGATAAGAACCGACAACATCATACAACAACTTACTAGGCATGATAATGGTTGAACAAAGAAATATGACTACACAACAAATCCAGTGAAGGAAGCATAGAAGAACAAAGCTACCTCTGATGAAGAGATATACTATTTATTGTACTACCTCTGATGCCATCTTGGTATCCTGAATATCCTGCACTAAGCCCCCTATTTTCTGTGATTTCTGCTATGAACCACAGCAACAAGGAATGCGGTAAGAAGGCAGCTGCCTCCTTAGTTCAGCACCCAAAACAGCAAGTTAGAGCTTCCTTTTGGGTCCATTCAATCCTCTAGTAAGTAGAAACTATTTTCCCTTTGGTTTATGATGGATTTGGAGTGTCTTGACCTAAGATATAATCCTCTTGTAGCCCTCTATATTAAAGGCCAACATACATGGAAAATTCAGCATGTTCTTCTGAAGTCATAACAGGGTAGGTAAACTTTACTTGTAGTTTTTATTCATTTGCTTCATGTAGGAGTAGATTCTAGTAAATTCCCACACATTTAAACTTTAATGATCGACTAGGGATAAGATTAGGGATCAACCTGATCATTTCCTCACTATGATTCAGTGTGTTTCTTTTTTGCGATTTCTATATAAATTCCATAAAATCATGGTTTAGTAAGTAATGAAGTCCTGTTGGGAGAAATTTTTCTTGCTAGTGAATTGATACAACGGTTACCGTTGAGCTGGGTGATTTTTCATCTTTTTTTATTTAAGGCTGAATTTGGATTCAGAAAAGGGTTAATCAGATAGATTGATGTAACAAGTGCTAGATTTCATATACCATTACTTGTTAGACTCTATATAATATTGATAGCATTTTTATACCATGATCTTGGTTGTTATCACATTGATAAACTGATTATTCTTGTAATATAAATTTTATGAAATTCAGTTGTATAAAATTATTTAAATGAATATGTAATCAATGTCATATTATTGATAACTTGATGAATGGAGAACAAAATAAAAGTTGAAAATTAAATACAAGAAAATTTTCCCTATAGCCATGTGGTAGAGGTCGAGCTTGTAGCCTAAATAATGTAGTTAGGGGTCTCTATCTGATTAATGAAAAATATGAATATAGGTAAAAACAAAAGAGGTGAGTAAAATAATGAAGAGGGGTTAAATCATAAAAACAAAGAGTTCCCTATTCTTGAGGTATCCACAGGCATATGGACACTCACTCTTACTTCTAGTTGAACTTGAAATTCATTGGTATAGCTAAATATGGTAATGGGTACCCTTTAGGTTTGATTACCCATTTATCTTAATAGGTTAGGTTAAATTCGAATATCAATGTGTTAGATATTTAGAGGAAGTTGAGCAGGTTCAAAAAATGTAATCAACACTTTAATCCTAAGGTTACCATTTAAGATAGCTTATCCAGCCACTCTACTCACTGCAGCTCCTAATCTCTAATTCCTTTCTTCTTAGGCAATCATTTAGTCTCTAACTAGTATCTGGTTTGTAACAAAAGCATAGCATCCGGTTTGTATCCAAAAAATCATTGTAACAAAAGCATAGCATCCGGTTTGTATCAAAAAAATCATAGCAAGCACCAGGGGAAAAGCATAGAAATTATCAAAATCACCAGGGGAAAAGCATCCGGTTGTTCACAAAAAAATCATTGTAACATAGAAATACATCAAGCACCAGGGGAAAAGCATAGCAGCAGCAAGATCTCAAAAGCTAAGAGACATTCATAATCAATCAAAATCAATGAGTTTGTATCAATTATGATACTGAAACAGTGTTGGAAAATGCAACAAATTATCTTTAGGGCTTATATGCAAAATGGAAGATATTGTATTATTACCATTGCTGGAATTGAATCCTTGTGGTCAACTCCAAAATTTTCAATTATATCTTTCATATATCGCATGATATAAAAACCACATTGCTCCACATCCGGTTGTTGAGGAGCCTATGTTAGAAAAGAAATATTGGAATAACTCCTTCAAGGATTGTGAAACAGTTGCTAATCAAAGGACATACCTTGACAACTACCCATGTTGGTTGTTTTTTCCCTTTCCTTCCAGCCTCCGCATTATACATTTTCAAGGCCCTTCATGCATATAACCCGTGGGAATTGTATTGCCACATCAAAATACTTACATGTTTCAACAAAGGTAAGAAAAGAAGCCAAAAAACTTACATGTTGACAACATATTTCCAATCTTGATCATGAATGCGGTGACTAAGAGGATCCAACAAAAAAATAATCTCCTTCTCAACATTGATGATAGTCAAAATCCAGTGAAAACTACACAAAGAAATATAATTAGTGTATATATGCATCTTGCAAGTTCTCAAAATATGCAAGTGAGAGTGATATATAATGTTATTCTTATTCACCCAACGTTGCATGGCACAACAACCAATTGACCAGATGAGGTACCAATTAGCCTACTGCTTAAGTAACAAGCCCTTTTATTCAACTGTTCTTGGATGAAATCTCTATTCTAATTTCTTGATGGTACATATTCCACAGGCACTGGATCCACCAATCTGAAATCCTGCAGCAACATCTTTTCCTGTATCTTTCTATATAGATGCCTACAATTGGAAAATATCCCCAAAAAATGATGAAATCTAAATTAATGAAACACATAAATAAAGTCTAATTCAATTGAAAGCTTACCACATATACACAACTATGCAAGTGTCTGTGATTGGCTTCAATTCACAAAAGGGAAATATGTCATCGCAATTAACAAAGCATGTAATAAATATGAAATCTAGCTTCATATGGAGACAATCAATCCTAAGGCCTCCCGTTCAACTAAAATCAAATTCATCGTACCGCATCAGCACATATTTTAGCACCTAGTCCAAACCCATCCACTTCATTGTGCGCACACGGAAGTTTTCGTAACATGTCACTTCGTAAAAAAGAAGGCAGATCTCTTTGAAGCATATCATCAAAAAGTTCATTCGCACAAAACTGCAAAGCGATCCTTGAACGAACAGGACAAATTGAGGAAGCCATGGAACTCGAGGAATTCCCTTCCAAACAACAACCTAACAGAAACCCATTTATTCACTCATGAAAATTGCGCTAGTCTCCCTCGTAAGCACCCAAGAACGAATTGAGATGGAACAGGGAAGAGCAGTACCTGGCAGAACAAGAGGTAGAAAAATATGCTTCTCAGCGACTACGTCTGTTGCCAAGCGCTGGAAGAGATCAGACAAAGTCAGCTGACGACTCGTCTTCTTCGCCAGCACTCGAAGAGATCCACCGGACGAAGCACCGGAGCGATGATGGTTGGGAAGAGAGCGGATTTTTCCAGATGAGAATGGATGGAAGAATCGTGATGGCGGATTGGTGGGTGGTGGAGGAGTTCACGGGAGGCCGAGGGGGAGGGATCGAGGTCGGAGAGGGCGGCGCGTGGCCGTGGAAGTTCGCCCTGTGAAGGCGGCACTTGAAGGAACCGGCGTGCGTAGTCGGAGCACACACGCACTTGGGGATCGTCGTCATGGCACCGCAAGCAGAGGAGGAGTTGGTCGACAAAGTCCGCCTTGCGCCCCGTGGCAACGACCCTTGTTGATGGTGCCTGTAGTGGTGGTGGTGGTGCTCCTCCTCCTTCAAATCGTCACCATTGGCGATGAAATTGGACGCCATCTCTCTTTTAGATCCTGAAGTCGAAAATTACACACACAAACAACAAACAATAACAGTAGTTGGAAAAACTACTGGAATGCAAAGAAGGCTTCCTCTTCTCAACCAAAGGGAGGAGTTGGAGAAGATGCGGTGTGATTGGACGGAGAAGCAAGGGCGTCGTATCTTGATCCTGATCGGGAGAGGAAGGGGCGTCGATCTAGGAAGGGGGAAGAGGGAGATGAGGTTGAGAGAGATGGTCGGAGGTTTAGGTTTAGGTTTAGGTGAGAGATGGTTGCGCGGAGGAAGGGGCGCGATATAGATTTAGGTTTGGAGCGTGTTACAAATTTTGGCTAGTGGGAAAATTAAAATATTTTATTTTGGTTCATTAACACCGGATTTTAAAAACCGCTGTTAAAATCGATGTCTATTAACGAAAAAAAGGGCGCTCATAGACATCGCCTAAAAAGACGATGTCTATGAGCTAAAATCTACGCTCATAGACACCGGTTTTTGGAAAAACCGGTGTAAAATACTCAAAGACATCCGTTTTTGTTTAAAACCGTTGTTGTTCCACTGATGTCTATGAGGGTTTTTGTTGTAGTGTTAAGTAGTATTCAAAGGCTTGTAGCCGATGGACTCTTGGGTTCATTAGAGTTGGAAAACTTTCCAACCTGTGAATCTTGCTTGGAAGGTAAAATGACCAAGAGACCTTTTAAGGCCAAGGGGTATAGAGCCAAAGATGTGTTAGAATTAGTTCATTCTGATTTGTGTGGTCCTATGTCTACCCAGACAAGAGGTGGTTATGAATATTTTGTCTCCTTTATAGACGATTATTCAAGATATAGATACATTAACTTGATGCGCCGTAAGTTTGAATGCTTTGATAAGTTCAAAGAATATAGGGCTGATGTGGAGAAACGTCTTGGTAAAAGTATCAAGACACTACGGTCTTACCGTGGTGGCGAATACATCAAGACACTACGGGCTGATGTAGAGAGTTTAGGAATTACTTATCAGAAGTCAGGATTCAATCCCAATTATCTGCACCTGGTACACCCCAACAGAATGGTGTGGCAGAACAAAGGAATATGACTCTTATGAAAATGGTTAGATCAATGATGAGTTATTCAGAATTATCAAATTCATTTTGGGGATATGCTTTAGAAACAACAGTGTACATTCTGAATATAGTACCTTCTAAAATAGTTCCTTCTACTCCAATGGAATTATGGAATGGGCGTAAGCCTAGTCTGAATCATATCCGGATATGGGGTAGTCCAGCACATGCGCTGAAGGGAGATACAAACAAGTTGGAATCACGTACAGAAGTTTGTCTTTTTGTGATATATCCTAAGGGAACGAAAGGTGGTTTATTTTATAATCCTAAAAATTAGAAGATCATTGTTAGCACCAATGCTTAATTTTTAGAAGATGATTATGTAATGAACCGTAAGCCCATGAGTAAAATTATTTTAGAAGAAATAAGAGAGGACACGTCTACTTTAGTACCAACAGTACAAGATGAAGTATCACAAGAGACTGCAACACGTGTCACAGATGATGCACAGTTACAGACAATGCCTCGTCGTAGTGGGAGGGTTGTGAGGCAACCTGAGAGATTCATGTTTTTAGGAGAATCTACGGATTTGATCTCGGGTAAACATGAACTTGATCCCCGGTCATATGACGAAGCACTCCAAGATAAAGATGCAGTATCTTGACAAAAGGCAATGAATCCTGAAATACAATCTATGTATTCTAATAAGGTCTGGGAGCTTGTAGAACCACCAGATTGTGCAAAAGTCGTTGGATGCAAGTGGATCTACAAAAGGAAAAGAGGGACAGACGGGAAGGTAGAAACCTTCAAGGCAAGGCTTGTTGCGAAAGGGTACACTCAGAAAGAGGGAATCGACTATGAGGAGACCTTTTCGCCAGTAGCTATTTTTAAAGTCTATCCGGATACTCTTATCCATTGCTGCTCATATAGATTATGAGATTTGGCAAATGGATGTCAAAACAGCTTTCTTTAATGGAAGTCTTGAAGAAAACATCCATATGAAGCAACCAGAGGGGTTCATTGAAAAGGGCAAAGAGCATCTAGTGTGTAAGCGCAATCAGTCCATTTATGGACTGAAGCAGGCTTCAAGATCTTGGAACATCCGGTTTAATAAAGTAATCCAGTCATATGGATTTATTCAGTGTCCGGATGAGGCTTGTGTATACAAGAAGTGTAACGAAAACATGGTGGTATTTCTTGTACTATACGTAGATGATATTTTGTTAATTGGCAACAATGTCAATGTGTTATCGGACGTAAGGGTATGGTTGTCCAAACAATTCGATATGAAGGACTTAGGAGAATGCATGTGAACACATTCTTGGGATCAAAGTCATAAGGGATCGCAAGAAAAGGATGTTGTGCCTATCTCAAGCTTCATATATAGATATAATCCTTGCTCGTTTTAGCATGCAGAACTCTAAGAAAGGTTTCTTACCTTTTAGGCATGGAGTAGCTTTATCTTAAGAGATGTCTCCGAAGACATCAAAAGAGATAGAGGACATGAAGGTAGTTCCTTATGCTTCGGCTGTGGGAAGCTTAATGTATGCAATGCTGTGTACGAGACCTGATATCTGTTTTATCGTGGGCATGGTTAGTAGATATCAGAGTAACCTAGACAAGGATATTGGACTGCCGTAAAGCATATATTAAAGTACCTGAGAAGGACTAGAGATTATATGCTAGTTTACCAAGCAGATGATTTGCTCCCTGTGGGTTACACGGATTCGGACTTCCAATCAGATAGGGACAACAGTAAGTCTACATCAGGCTATGTGTTTACTTTAGGAGGTGGAGCCATTGCATGGAGGAGTGTTAAGTAGAAATGTGTTTCAAACTCAACCATGGAAGCTGAGTATGTGGCAGCCTCTGAGGCAGCCAAAGAAGCTGTATGCCTTAGGAACTTCCTAATGGACTAAGATGTGATTCCTGGTTTGCCCCAAATCATCACAATTTATTGTGATAATAGCGGTCCAGTTGCAAACTTGAAGGAACCACGAGCCCATAAGGCAAGTAAACATATAGAGCACAAGTACCACTTGATACGAGACAACCTCAAGCGAGGAGAAGTTGTCGTCGCCAAGATTGCATTAGCAGATAACCTGGCAGATCCTTTCACTAATGCCCTTCCAGCGAAAGATTTTGATCGGCATGTGGAGGGGATGAGAATCAGATGTATGACAGCAGATATGGCAGCTTAGAATTTTAGTATAAATGGGAGATTGTTAGAGTGTATACTAAAAGCCTAGCTTTTGTAAATATTTATTTAGAAATAAAAGAATCACATTAGTTAAATATATACATTTTATTTGTTAAGTGTAGTTGTTCAATTAATTTATATTGTAGATAACATGGTGTATGGTGTCACACATTGAAGATCATGTTATCAGTTCTTTATAAATTATAAACTGTTGCTCACGACTAAGATAGAAAGGAACAAACCATTGGAATAGTCATAGTGTAATTAGGTATTAGTTTATCTTAACTAATAAATTACACTAGTACACTCTAAGTGTATTGAGTAGGACCATTTTAGGTAAGTTCTTTTTATACTGACCTAATAAAAGAACAACACTTTAGTTATTATGGAAGTGTGTGCTTTAAATCCTAATATAATAATAAACACATATATTTAGTATTTATTTCTTTAACTTAGCAAAGGGTGATATTTAGCTTGATAAATCAATAGGCCCGATAAGTTGGGAAATGATATTACTTATAGTGTGTGTTGTTGATTATAGAAGCAAACTGTGTCCTAGTAAATCTAGGTTGAGAATGTCCCCAAGAGGAGCTCATAAGTATTGTCATGTTAAACCCTGCAGGTGGATTTAGTTCGACATGACAATGAGGTTGAGTGGTACTACTCTTGGACTTGGATATTAATTAAGTGAGTTGTCAGTAACTTACTTAATTAGTGGACATTCGTTATCTTAAATACATGGAGACTAACACACTCATGATAAGAAGGAGCCCATAATGTAATTTGGGATTGGTGCGGTAGTGTAACAATAACTCTCTAGTGGAATGAGTTATTGTGGATGAACCTGAGTTGTGTGTTCGGGGCGAACACGGGATACTCAAGCTCATCGGAAGGCCAAAACCAATTTTCTTCTAGGCCCCTATCGTAGCCTCATTAAAGTCTCAAGTCTATCCAAATAAAAGCCCTTTTTAGTGTCCAAGAAGCAGCCCATTGCTTGGTGACCAAGCAATGGCCGACCACCATCTCCTTAAGAGGGCCGGCCCTCTTGCTTGATGACTAAACAAGTAGGGTCCGACCATTCAAATAGGAGGGGTGTTTTGAATTTTTAAAAACTTCTCTTTGTAGAAAACTACAAGTTTTAAAAAAGAGATTTTAATTTTAAAAGACCTTCCTTATTTGAATTAGACCACATGGTTTAATAGAGAGTTTTAAAAGTTTTAAAACTTTCCCTTTTTAACCATCCTCATGGTTTTAGAAAAAAGGAAGTGAAGTTTTAAAATTAAATTTTCTATTTTTGTAATCATGTTAAAAAAGGAAATTTTTAGAAAAGAAGTTTTAAATTTTAAAACATGATTTTAATTTTTAAAACTTTCCTTTTTAACATCCACTTTAGGAAAGAGAGCATGTAAAATTTTATAAGAGGATTTCTTCTTGTAAAATTTTATAAAAAAAAATTATTAGTCCATCCTATAAGTGGTCGGCCACCCTTGCTTGGTGCCCAAGCAAGGGGTTGGCCAAATCATCATCCAATCAACCCTTGATTTGGTGATTGATTCAATCAAGAGGAAAGAAAAGGAAAAATAAAAAGGGCAAAGGAAAAACTAGAGGAAGATTTTAATTTTTGTAAAAAGTCTTCCCTTATTTGCCTTGGGCAGGTAATATAAAAAAGGGGTGAGGAGGCCTCATGAGAACACAACTCTAATTCTCTTGCTTGGTGATCCTCAAGTGGTCGACCCCTCTCTCCCTCTCTTCTCCCTTTTCTCTCTTTTTCTCTTTAGTGGTGGTGGCCGAATACTACAAGGAGGAGAAGCTCTTTTGGGTGGTGTTCATTTTGGAGGATCGTCGCCCACACGACGTCCAAGGCGAGGTGAGGAATGTAACACCCACGAAATTATAAGATAAGTATATGGGTGTTATTTTTCTTTAGAGCATAGAAATAAAAAGAATAAGAGAAAAGGAAAAAAAATAGAATAAGAAGAGGTGTGAGGTCAAGGATTTGAACCTTCAACCTCCCACAAGTAATAGAGTTAAATTAGTGGATGGAACCACTAGAGTAAAGAATGATAAGTGAATAAAAGAGAATGGAAATGGTAGTTAAAGGAGAGAAGATGGTTAAGTAAAAGAGCAAGAGAAAACCAAGTTGCTTACCTTCTCTTCCTCTTGGTTAAGAGAACAAGCAAGGAAAAGATAAATTGCCTACTTCCCTCCCTCTCTCTATTTTCGTGGGATTAAAGGAATGAGGGAAAAGAGGAGTTGAGGGAATGAATGAAGACATGCTTCATTTACATAGGAATAAATAGGATTGGGAGAAGAAAAGCAAGGGATTTAATTCTTCTTCTTCCTCCTTCCTTCTCCTTCTTCATTCTCCACCGAAACCAAGAGCTCCTCCCTCTCCTTATTCCAAAAGCTAGGCTAAGTTTCCTCTCCAAGAAAACTAATTTACGAGAAGAAGCCTTCAAGATCTACCCCTTCCAAGCAAGAGAGACAAAAAGAGGTGCAAGAAGAAGAAGCTCTCTCCTTCCTTTGCACCTAGGGTACCTTTTTCTTTAAGAAAAACCACAAGCGAAAGGATGTAAGTTTTCCTCACCTGTGGTACAATAGCTTGTGCATTTTCTATGAGATTTGGTTGCCTAAAAAAAAAAAGCCTAGGGTTTCTTCATGGAAACTTTCGGCCAGGACAAAAGAAGGACCTAGGAAAATTTTAAGACCTAACTAGATATGCTCAATATGTTTCTTGTAACATGTATCTTATGGTAGGAGGTTAATCTAATGTTTCTATGCTAGAATGTTTAGTTAGAACTTAGATCCATGTCCCTAGACTCTCGGCCAAGCATGAATAAAAGAGCTAGGTAAGCTTAAGACTCAAACTAAACATGATCCCTTTGTTCTTATGATATGTACCCTATGATAAGAGAGTTGTTAACATTTCTCATACTTGTATGTTGCTTGGAATTAAGATTTCTTCCTTTCAACTTTCGGCCATGATAAGATTTAGGGCCTAGGAGAACTTTAAACCTAGTCTAAGCATGCCATGATTTTTCTTAAGAAAAGATATAAAGTTAACATGATATGCTCATGCTTGTATGTTGATTTGAACTCTATTTCATGCTCATGAATATTCGGCCATGATAAGATTTAGGGCCTAGGAGAACTTTAAATCTAATCTAAGCATGCCATGATTTTTCCTAAGATAAGATATGAAGTTAACATGATATGCTCATGCTTGTATGTTGATTTGAACTCTATTTCATGCTCATGAATATTCGGCCATGATAAGATTTAGGGCCTAGGAGAACTTTAAACCTAATCTAAGCATGCCATGATTTTTCCTAAGCTAAGATATGAAGTTAACATGATATGCTCATGCTTGTATGTTGATTTGAACTCTATTTCATGCTCATGAATATTCGGCCATGATAAGATTTAGGGCCTAGGAGAATTTTAAACCTAATCTAAGCATGCCATGATTTTTCCTAAGATAAGATATGAAGTTAACATGATATGCTCATGCTTGTATGTTGATTTGAACTCTATTTCATGCTCATGAAGATTCGACCATGATAAGATTTAGGGCCTAGGAGAACTTTAAACCTAATCTAAGCATGCCATGATTTTTCCTAAGCTAAGATATGAAGTTAACATGATATGCTCATGCTTGTATGTTGATTTGAACTCTATTTCATGCTCATGAATATTCGGCCATGATAAGATTTAGGGCCTAGGAGAACTTTAAACCTAATCCAAGCATGTCATGATTTTTCCTAAGATAAGATATGAAGTTAACATGATATGCTCATGCTTGTATGTTGATTTGAACTCTATTTCATGCCTTATGAACTTTCGGCCACAACTAGTTTCCAAGGCCTAGGAAACTTAGAACCCAACCTAACTATGCTCATGATGTTTCTTGTAACAACTACTATGAAATGGTTAGGGTTTTTCATGCTTTTATGTCACATGAAACCTAGTTCCATGACTTACAAGTTTCGGCCATGATAAGTTTACAAGCTTAGGAAACCTAGAACCTCAACTAAACAAGCTCATGATGTTCCTTATAATATATGATATGATAATGGGTTAGGGTTCACATGCTTGTAGATTGATTGTAACCAAATGTGATGTTGATAAGTTTCGGCCATAACATGTTTAAAGACTTAGGAAGCTTGGAACCCAAACCAAACATGCTCAAGATGTCCTTATGATATATGATATAATAGTAGTTTAGGGTTCACATGCTTTTACTTTGCTTGTTAACCGAGTCTACAACTAGATGTGTTTCGGCCACTATAAGAAAATTAGGGTTAGAGACCTAAATATGTTTCACATGTGTCTCACATGCAATGCTTCATGATATGATAAGAACATGCTATGCTTTTATGTTTATCTATGTATGCTCATGACCTTTGCATGTTGATAGCCCTTATGATGTGCTGTGTGCCCAAATGATTCATGTTTTATGATGTGCTGTGTGTCCAAATTATGTATGTTTTATGATGTGCTGTGTGCCCAAATTATGTATGTTATTACGATGAGCTGTGCGCCCAAATCTTTGCATGTTTTCAAAATGTGTTGTGTGCCCAATGATGCATGCTTCATGATATGTTAAGAAATATGCTAAGAAGCATGTTATGTATGACATCCTACTTTACTTTGTATGGCTTGTACCAAGGGTGGGCTCCATAAGCGCCCCGGGGTCGATGGACTAAGAAACGGGCCTCGTTAGGGATGGGCTCCTAAGTGCCCCTAGGTCAATGGACTAAGAAACGAGCCTAGTATGTATGCCTTGTAGGGTTCAAGACTTGCTACCTTGGACCTACATAGGACGCACGCATTTATATATGTGGTACAAGCCGAGGCCCTAATCATGTTGAGATTATGTTTAAGTATGTATGTAATAAATTTTCAAAAGACATGTTGCATATATTTTTCATGATACATATTTTCGAAAGTCATCTCGCATAATACTTATGACTATGTTATGATATGCCAGGATGCACTTTATGATTATGTTATGATATGCCATGATACTTATGTTTATGCTATGTTATGCTAGGATGCACTTTATGGTTATGTTATGATATGTCATGATACTTATGTTTATGTTATGTTATGCTAAGACGCACTTTATGATTTTGTTATGATATGACATGATACTTATGATTATGTTATGTTATGCTAGGATGCACTTTATGATTATGTTATGATATGCCATGATACTACGATTATGTTATGTTATGCTAGGATGCACTTTATGATATGCCACGATACCTTACGATTATGTTATGATATGATGCTTCTATACATGATATGATGAGTTGTCTTTATTCTTTATGTCTTATGAATATGCTATGCTTTACGGTTTTTGTGAGTAGGAAGGATCTTACTGAGCCTTGTGTGCTCATAGCTTACTTTCCTTGTACCACAGATAAAGGCAAGGAATGGATGTACTAAGGGAGCAACAGGAGGGGCAAGAAGGATGTGTGTAGTAGTGGCTCGGCTAAAAAGAAAGACCTGTTTTTTATCTAATAAGAATTATGCTTATGTTGTTCTTTCATGACTCCATGACATTTCATCATGCTTATTAGTATTATGGCTTAAATTTATGTTAAGCATGCTATGTGACTTTATATGATAGGTAGTTAGTGATGATGATTTGAAAAGTAAAAGAAAAGTTTTAAAAAGAAAAAAAATATATACTATAAACAAGACTTCCGTTG
Organism: Zingiber officinale; assembly: GCF_018446385.1. Lineage (NCBI taxonomy): Eukaryota > Viridiplantae > Streptophyta > Magnoliopsida > Zingiberales > Zingiberaceae > Zingiber > Zingiber officinale. Next base: position 47,727,741 of record NC_056006.1, read on the forward strand.
TTTTAAGTAGAAAAGATTAATAACAAGTAAGTAAGTAAGATAGGATAAGAAGAAAAAGAAAAGTAACCCCCGTCAGCTTGAGCAGGAAGGGGTGGGGCATTACAAGGAATACGACAGAAGATCTTGAGGTCATTAGTTGCAAAGAAAAGGTATAACTAGTAATTTTCTTCTGCATCATGCTAGTTATTTTTCTTTGTTAGAATTCCAAACACAAGAGGCATTAGATTCTAGTTTTTTGGATTTGCTATTCGAATTTGTGTTTTTTTGTTTTTTGAATTTGTGACTCGATTGTTCCTTTTGGTTAAACCTAGAGTTATATAAGAAAATTAAATATTAGCTTTCCTTAAAAGGCTTTGTCTAGGAAGTGGTGGTTGCTCCCATATCCAAGAAGGCCTTGTGCCTTGCCATGTTTAACCTGGAAGCCAATTTTGAAAATTAATATTTAATTGAATTTATAACGTAGGTGGATTTGGATCAATAGTGTTAAGTTCCACTTGTGATCCAAGTCTAAACCATTAAGAACAGATAAGTTAAATTTGGAATCAATAATGTTAAGTTCCGTTTGCGATTTCTAATTTAACTTCTAAAGAACACAATAGGTTATTTAGGAAAGGTTCGACACTTGTACAAAATTTTTGTACAGTGGAACCGGTACGATCTTTCTAGGACTAACTAACAATTTGTAAACATAATGGTAAATCGACCGGTTATAATAGACCGGTCAAGATTGATGGTATTATAATGTACTAATTGAAAATTAGAACCTTATTTAAATATAGTTAGCTAATAGCAATAGACCGGGCAATATTTGACATGTTAGGATAAGGTGAACTAGAGAAAGTCAGTTACGAAAAGGGGATCAATTCAGGAAGGAGGCAGTAAACCACTATAAAAAAAAATAAGTTTGATAACAGGGGAGGAATAATTTTAAACATATAAATATGAAAAGATAAAAGCATAAAATAAACATATAAACCAAGTGGTCGGGTAAATTCATTCACAAAAAAAAAAAATTAACACCAAAAATAAATAAGAAGTTTAACTTCACAAAAATAAACCAGTTTCTGATAGGAACTGTCATAACAAGTCATAGTTAACTTTACAGTAATCAGGAGTAAAGTAAAAGGGTTATTCTACAAATAATTGAGGAAACATATTATCAGGCCTATTATCAATCAGCTTGCGTCGATCCAAGAAGTTGGGAGGAGGATTATTAGACAGGAAGCCTTTCTCCCGTAATTGCTCAACAGCTCTGGCAGTATAAGCTGCCAAAATAGATTTTATAATCGGCCTATTGAAGTCAGTAGATCTGATTAGGGTTGTGGCCTGCTCCTTGAAGCGATCATCTTCACCAGCTTTGTAAACAACTAGGGTTGTTTGAGAAGACTTCAATTCGGCATCTTTAGTGGAGGCCTCTGTTTTAGTTGTGTTCAAGGAGACGTTTAAAGAAGCTATTTCATGCTCTTTCAAATGTAAAGTTTTGAGTTTATCAGCTAATGCGGACTCATAATCAGACTTCAGTTTGTTGGTCTCAGTAATTTGTTTCTCTAATTTGAAAGATAATTCAGTGTTGAGGTCCATAGCCGATTTAAATTGAGATTGAAGGCTCTCAAGCTGGGCTTCATACTGTTTCCTAGATTCTTCTGAAAGTTTGGTAGAGGACATCTCAGGAACTTGTTGTTTAAGCTTCTCGTTCTCCGAATATAAGTTGTTTATTAGTCGAGCTAGACCCATATTGGCCATCCATCGCTAAGAACATAAGAATGGGTCATAAAATAGTTAGGGATAAACCATAAAGAAGTAATAGTAAAAATACCTTGGTTTCCTCATGGGAAAATTGATCGATTATCTCGGAAGGGGTAAGCCCTCCAAAGAGGGGGCAAATTTCCTCTCGAGCAGTAGTAAAAGGAGCTCCCAGCAATATAGTGTAACGCCCGCCCTCCCACTGCTCAAGGAGGGACGGGGTTACTTACTTACATACGTGCATACATATAAAAGAAATCCTGACAGCGGAAATAGTTATAAATTTTTTTTCTACACTAACTACAGTAAACATCATGCTTCTCATATTGAATATGTAGACATACTGATGTTCATGCGTTTAACTTAATTAGTATCAACTACTTGAAACATGATTCATGATACCATAAGCATACTAACATGAAATAAGGAGAACATAAGTGCATACTATCCATACTAGTGCAAGTACCATCAAAGCATAATGACAACACATGGTTCATACACAACTTAAAAACATATAAACATAAAGCAGTTTTGTTTTCTTCCACCATGCCACTGCCACACACACACTTGCCCTTCCTGCTGCTCCTCTTAATTTAGTCATTCGTTTCCTTTTTCTGCAGTACAAGGAAACAGAAAAAGACTATAAGCCCATGGGCTTAGTAAGTTCCTTTCCTACTCACAAAAACCATGATTCATACATGAACATAAAGTGATAACATGTACATTTGGTAAGTCATAACATAACATGTGAGAGCATAACATAAAATCATATCATATCATGTGAAGGCATAAACATAAAATCATATTATATCATGTGAAAGCATAAACATAAAATCATATCATATCATGTGAACATCATAAACATAAAATCATATCATATCATGTGAACATCATAAACATAAAATCATATCATATCATGTGAACATCATGGACATATCTCAAGAGCATCTTTAAAATAGCATAAAGGAAAACATATAACATGAACTTGTAGATGCAAGATGTTCTTTTGAAAACATGAGACATGAGATGAGTATATACAGGATGTCCTTTTGAAAACATATATCATATACATACTTAAACATAATCTCAACATGAGGGCCCGGCTTGTACCACATACATACATGAGTGCGCGCATCCTAAATAGATCCAAGGTAGCAAATCTTGAACCTACTAGAAACTAGGCCCGTTTCATAGACCATCGACCTAGGGGCAACTTTGGAGCCCATCCCTTTTACTAGGCCCATTTCATAGACCATCGACCTAGGGGCGCTTATGGAGCCCACCCTTGGTACAAGCCATACAAAGTAAAATAGCATGTCATATCATTTCATATCATAACATATCATGTTCTTGTCATATCATAACATTTCATGTTCTTGTCATATCATGAAGAGTGCTCTTGATCCCATCTCAAGGGAAGCATCTCTTAGACTTTTCATCTTACATAAGCCTTTCATAAACATATCATAATAGCATGAGGTGCACATAACATAAAGCATATCATAAGGAATCATAACATGATGTCATAAGTGCACATACATAAAACATATCATAAGGAATCATAACATGATGTCATAAGTGTACATACATAAAGCATATAACATACAACATAGTGACCTAAATTTCATAGCACATCATAAGAAATCATTATCATGCATGGTTGGGGTTTTGATCTTCCTACAAACCCTAATTAATTGTTGGCCGAAACCTAAAGGTGAGGTTCCAACTTTTTAATACAACATATAGCATAAAACTTAACAACATATAAGAAATCATATATCACAAGGAAGCATAAATAAGCATGGTTAGGTTTCAAAACTTTGCTCTAAGTCTCAATTTCAATCTTGGCCGAAACCTAAATGTGAGGTATTTAAACTTTTAAATACAACATGAAACATGAAACTTAAACCAACCATATGATAATGATTATACATCATAAGGAAGCATATACAAGCATGATTAGATATCAAAACCTTGCCCTAGACCTTATTTCCCAACTTGGCCGAAACATCAAGGTAGGGTTTCTAAACTTTTAACACCACATGGAGCATAAAACTCTTAACTAACAACATATAAGAGATCATGTATCATGAAGGAGCATAAACAAGCATGTTTTCATTTCAAATTTTTGCCCTAGACCTTGTATCTTAACTTGGTCGAAACTTTAAGGTAGGGTTTCTAGGTTTTTCAAGTAACATAAGCCATGGATATTTAACCTAACATAGCATAAGAAAGCATACATCATGAGGAAGCATCAAACAAGTATAGTTAGGTCAACAATTTTTCTCTAAACCTTTAATTCAACCTTGGCCAAAACCTAAGGGTAGGGTTTCTAGGGTTTTCATGCAACATAAGACATGGAATTTCAATCTAACATTGCATAGAAAATCATACATCATGAGGAAGCATAAACAAGTATAGTTAGGTCTCAAAATCTTGCCCTAGACCTTGTGTTCATCTTTGGCCGAAATCTAAGGAAAGGTTCTAGGTTTTGTTTATACATCATGTAGCATGAGAACTTATCTAGCAACATATAATAGATCATGTATCATGAAGGAGCATAAATAAGCATGTTAGGCTTCACAATTTTACTCTAATCCTTGTACTCCATCTTGGCCGAAACCTCAAGTAAGGATCTAGGTTTCATTTATACAACATGTAGCATAAAACTTAACTAACAACATGTAATATATCATATGTCATGAAAGAGCATAAACAATCATGTTTAGGTTTCAAAGTTTTACTCTAAGCCTTGTATTCTATCTTGGCCGAAACCTAAAGTAAGGATCTAGGTCTCATTTATACAACATGTAGCATAAAAACTTAACTAACAACATGTAATATATCATATGTCATGAAGGAGCATAAACAATCATGTTTAGGTTTCAAAGTTTTACTCTAAGCCTTGTATTCTATCTTGGCCGAAACCTAAGGTAAGGATCTAGGTTTCATTTATACAACATGTAGCATAATTTGTAACTTGACAACCATAAGTGACCATAACTTCTTGTCTTAGCCGAAACTTGCAAGGAGATCCCTAAGTCCCCTTTTTTTTTTTACAAAATGTAAAGTGTATGATAACTATTGTACTACAGGTGAGAGGATACTTACATCTCTTGCTAAATTCCCTAGGAGAAGAAATCCTTAGTTGTGAAGTTTTTCCTAGAGGGCAAATCTTCTTGCTTGGTTCGGCAATAGTGAGGAAGAGGAGGATGGTTTCGGTGGAGAGAAGGAGGAAGGAGAAAGAGAGAGCAAAAATGAAGATTCTCATTCATTTTCCCCTTTTATTCCAATTGAGAGAAAGAAGGAAACATGAATTTTTTTCCTTCCCTCTTCTTTTACTTCATCCTTAATGAAGGGAGAAAGTAAAAACTCTCTTTTCATTGTGAGAAGAGGAAGGAAACTTGGACTTCTCCACCTTAGTGAAGAGAGCCTCCACTTTCCTTAACTTTAACAACAATTTCCTTCTTTTTCATATTAGCACACCCCTGTTGGGGCCACTGGTTATGACATGGAACCACTTACCAAGAGGTCTAAGGTTCAATCCTTGTCATGCCTCTTTTTTTGGTTCTTTTTATTTTATTTTCTAAAGAAGAATCCACATAAGGCCCATACTATATCATGTATAAATCTATTTGAATTATTAAGGCTTATTTTAATCATGCATAAATCTATATTAATCATACATAAATCTACATGAATTATTAGAGACCCTAGGGGTGTTACATATAGGGAGGACGGGAATAGAAGAAGAACTCATAGAAAAAGAAGAGGTCGGAATAGAAGGGGGAGCAAAAACCAAATAAGAAGAGGATAAAGAAGGTGAAGACCTAGATTCTGGTAAAGATAAAGGAAAAGTAAAAAAAGTACCACCGGGGGCAGTACTGCTAGAAGAAGGAGAAGAAGAGAAAATAAGGGAAGGATAAAGATCAACCAAAGTAGGCTTAGTAGAGGGAAGGGTAGTAGGAGCAAAACCTTCTGAAAGTAACTCCTCAGCAAAAAGGATGAGTCTCCTTTTGGAAGGGGGAGGTCTGGTGAGTTTGCCAGGGGAAACCTCAACAGGAGATTTTTCTGAGCTTACGGGGGATGTAAGCTCAATAATAGGAAAAGAAGCGGCAGGTAAGGGAGCAACAGCCACTGACGAAGAAGCAGCTGGCGAAGGGATAGCAGAAGTTTCTGCAGGAAAGCCCTCAGAAACCTCAGGAACCACCTGGGAGTTGGAAGCTTTGACCAAAGGAACCGAAACTCCAATTGAGGGGGTTTGATTAATTGTAGTAAGAAGCTCTTGCTCTTTAGCATGAAGTTCAACCTCTTCTATATGTAACTCTTCATCAATCAGAGCAGCATAAAAACCAGCCACTACATAAAATGGAAGAAAAGGTTTTAGTTAGTAAAAATTAATAGGAGAAGAAAACAGAACTTTACCTAAGGAGCCGTGTATCTTAAATTTGACCGAGCTCAAACCAAACAGGTACAGAAGGTCATTCCGTAGCCATTTAGTGATAGAAAGGAGATGACATAGCAACTTTTCATAATAAAGGGGAAAACAAGGGTGAAGATGAAACTCCTTTATATCAGGCAAAGGAGGTAAAGAATATCTCCAAGCATGGGACCAAGGAATAGGTCCAGGAAACTTTATAAAGAAGAAGCGAGATTTCCAGGCTTTAAGAGAAGAAGGCATATCATCAAAAAGGGTCATCTTAGTCCGAGATTGGAAAAGAAAAACACCTGGCTTTGCCCCCTTTGGATAAGAAAATATGAAAAAATTTGAGGAGTAGGAGGAATATCGAATATACGAAACAACATGTAGGTGCCACACAAATAACGAAAATCATTAGGAGCAAATTGTTGAAGAGGAATGTCAAAGTATTGGCTTACATCGATTAAAAAAGAGGGAATGGGAAAGCTTAAACCCCCTATTAACTGATCCCTGAAGAAAGTTACGCAGGTGACAGGGGGACGGTGAGGATGCTCATCTGGTTTAGGGATAATGATACCATAGTCCCTAGGGATTTTGTATTGCCTGAGGATAGCAAGCCTAGCATCCTTGTTGAAAGAGGATGAAATTTGAACATACCAGGGGGCAATCGCTTCTTCAGCCATAGATGGAAGTAAGGATTAATAGAAAAACAAGTTAATTACTGAGGATTGAAAGAGAAGATCACTGGAAGAAGGCAAGCGCAAAGATTGATCAGAAGATTACAGTAAAGAAGAACGCTAAGGCAAAGAAAAAGGGACAAAGTCGACAAGAAGATGAAGGGTTTAGGGTTGAGAGAACATATAGCTACCATTAGATCATAATACCTTTTTTCAACAGACACAGTTGATTATGGAAGCGGGCAAAAGCTGGTATTACAGAGATAAAAGAAAAGACATGTGTCAGATGACCATAAATGAGCATTTATGATGAATGCGACAAATCAAATCATGTAGGAGTTGGTAGCATCTCGTTATACGCCTCCAACATTCTTTCACCATTGAAAAACCAATCATAATCAAGGAAATTCTGGAAAAAGTGTGTAGTTTACCAAGTGCAATAAAGGAGTATGGATTAGGTTGGGTAGATCCCGGTCGGAGGGAGAAATAAGAAAATAAGGGTCAGTTGTGTATAAAATATTAAAGGAATTAATATGACTATAAAGGGTAGGCCAATACCGGCTGAGTTAATACATCTATAAAAGATAGGTCAATATTGGCCAAGGTCAAGGGCGTTGATTGAGTATAATATATTGATTGCATGGAAGGCATTTAGACTTATATGACTTAGAGCATATCATCAGTTAAATAAAAAATAAGTAAGTTCTGCACACACTTATTAGGCAAAGACCGATTGAGCACGTAATATTGCTCAAGCTGTGTAACTCAACTAAACATAAATTCATGTCTAGTCAGTCGATTAACACCTCTTTCGACTAGACTTGAAGGGAAGGCTAGTGAAATAGGTTAGGTTTAGTAGGTCCCCGGTGGGAAGGAGAAAAGAGATAGTAGGATTAAACAAGCATGAATATCGGTCGGGGTAATATGCTCAATAAAATAGGTCAATATTGGCCAGTATAATACCTTAAGGAAGAACTACTAATATCGGTCGGGTATACACGTTTAAGATAGATAAGTTAAGATTGTCTGAATTAGCACATCAGGATATAGACTAGTATTGGTTGGGCATATATAATCGCCTGGGTATATAAAGATACAAGGCCTCACAGGATTTAGGGTATATTATCGGACGATTAAAGACATATGTGGAACAATATTAATAACCCGCCCGGACATAGATTAGGTTCAATATCGGTTAATACAAATCATAGTATAATATCGGGTTGTCCATAACATAGTAAAAATAGGGTAAGCAGGCATAGGCGATAGATATACCTTAACATAACGTATAAGACAGGGCCGGAACAAATATTTCGGGAATATTCATAAATAGCTTATGAGAATATCTACAACATGTGATTGTATAATATGTTGATTAATTTGGCGGGAAGGATGTTTCTAGACTCTTCTGCAGGTACTAAGTGACAAAGAGGGTACATCTGGGATACAAGAAAGATTCCTTAAAAACTATTTTTTGCAAGTACTTGGCTTATGTCATCTCATAACAAACTCTAACAAACTGGGGTCCACTTCATGACTATGGAGATTAGGTGAAGTGGTATAAAAAGGGGAATCCTCTCCATTGGCCAGGTATGCTCGCGCTCACAACACACATAGTCATCTATTACAAACCCTAATTGAGAGTTATTGTTCATCTTCTTCCTTCTTCCTTCTTCCTCACCAAGAGAAATCACTAACTTGAGCGTCGGAGGGTCTAGCCAAGGATTTTCACCCCAGTCTTAGGTCGCTGACGATAGTGTTGGCTGGTCTCTTGTGCGCAGGAGGTCGTTGAAACTCTAGGTCCTGGTATTCTTCTGGGGATTCTTCCTTCCACCCTTGGGTCTTTGCACAAGGAGGTATTCCGTGACTTTCTGCTTCCGGATCCACTTTGGTTTTCTCGGATCAGACATCCTCAGGTATTTTTTTTTCATCAACATTAGGTTCTCTCCCTAGCTTTCCATTTTCTTAAGTTTCTCAGACAGGATCACTCATATTTCTCATCCCACACAAACAAAGCTAACGTCTGAAGCACCTTGAAGAAGAGTAAGCTTCGATCAGCTGACCTAGAGATAAATCGTGATAATACGGTAATTCTACCGACAAACCTCTGAACTTCCCTGACATTTTGAGGAGAGAAGACATGTTCTAGGGATTGAATTTCTTTAGGTTGGTCTCAATTTCTCACTCGGTCACAATATACCCAAGAAAATATTCACTTTTGATACCTAACAAACACTTGCTTGGATTCAATTTGAGATTGTATCTCCATAGCGTGCCACAAGTCTCCTTAGTATCACTGATCAAGTTCATGGCTCAATTTATCTTAATCAAAACATCATCCATATATACTTCAATATTCATCATAACAAAATGTCTCGTTAAAAGTGATAAAACAAACATTTTTTATCCTTGAGTGCTAGGGGAGTATGATGATAACCCTAATATGTGTCTAGCATGTAAATTAGTTTACACCCGAAGGGTGAGTCTACTAGCTGGTCTATTCAGGGGAAACAATAATAATAATTCAGGTAGACTTTATTGAGGTACCGAAAATCCTCAAAACCCCACCATTTACTTGTAGGTTTGGGTACTAGTACCACGTTTGCCAGCCATGTCATGAATTGGACTTCTCGAATGTGTCTGTCTTCTAATAGTTTAGTATTCTCGAATCAGATTACTTCTTCTGCCTAACTGACCGAGCTTCTGGTATGATGTTGAGTTGATGCTCCATTCAGTAAGAGATATACAACTAACTTCTTGGGTTAACCAAGCAAAATGTCTTTGTTGCGGTAAAGACAAGTGGTTAGTTTTTCTTCAACTCAGGAAGGAGGTTGATTGCAATCCAAGTGGTCCTGTCTGGTTGCCCGAGCACATTTTATACTTCCTCCTACTTCTCGATAGCTCAGGGATGTAGGTATATATTGAAGAGTTTGGAATTCTGCTTCTAAGTTCTTTAGACCTTTCGCAAGTCAGCTCGCACCATTTTCACATAGTATCTTCTTACGATGGTTTGATCTCCTCTGACTTTGTCAACTTGATCACTGTAGAGAATTTTACCTTCTGGTAGAATGTTGAGATTATGGCTCAAAATGAACATAGGGCTAGATTCTCCTATATGATGTTGTAGGAAGAATCTACATTGACTACTATAAAGACGACAGTCCAAGTCTATCATAAGGCCTCTTCTCCTAAAGATAATGGGAGACTGATTTGTTCGAATGGTTGTACTTCGTTCCCTATGAACCCAAACATGTGGTGGACATCGGTTGAAACTTGTCTCTATTAATATGCATTTGGTCAAATGCTTCTAGGAATAAAATGTTGATTGAGCTCTCGGTATCAATGAACACTCTAGACACCTCATAATTGGCTATAGTTTCCTAGATCACTAGTGCATTATCATGAGGAGTGGTCACCCCTTCCATTCTTTAGGCTTGATGGTGATTAAGGGGCCTTCTCCTCATCCCCTTCCCATACTAACTCCATAGTTCTTGAGCTTTTGCCCATGAGCTTTCCTTGCTCTATTTGAATCCCAATCTGTCATGGCTTCTGAGTTCATATTAATGGTACCTCGATATGTGGGGAGTGGAGTTATTTCTTGGGACCTTCTACCAATCGCTATAGTGATATCAGTAGGCTCCTGAGACCGCCCTGATGGTTGGGTTGTTAGTTGGTGTCTTGGTCGGCTTCCAAAGTCATCATGCTGAGAGTATTTAGCCGGAGAATGTTGAGGTGACACTGGTAATCTTCTCTCCATTGGTGTTGCTCAACTACTCGGAGTATTTCTTTGGAAAATTGATGACATTCATTAATAGAGTGACCATGCATCTAATGAAAAGTACAGTAACGAGCAAGTCTTTCTATGGGTTGTTGGCCCTATTTGACAATGAGGTTGGGACCTCATTAATAATTTGTACAACTTTTTCCCCATGCGAGGTAAGGCATAACTGAGAATCGGGTGAGGTGCCTTATTTCGAGGAGATAGATGAACCTGAGCCTCTTCCATATTAATGTACTTCTCATCTCATCATAGAAGAATGTCATAATTAGCAAGAGGCCTCATCACAAAAGATCTAAAGAAATCCTGCTCTATCATTCCTTAGGAGAAGACGCTCATCAGGACCTTTGAAATGTAGGATCAAGAAAGTGCTAGAAGGGGGAGTAAATAACACGTTTCAAAAATTCTCATTCTTTGAAAACTAGTTTAAAAGATAACAACAGAAAAAAAAGCAAGCACACAAAAAAACTTTATTTCTACGTGGTTTACAACCTAACGGCTATTAGTCTAAGGTCTGTAATCGTTGATCGCTTATGATGAGCAATTCACCATTAGTCTCTTTCTCACAACAAGAAAGAGACTCATCTTTACAAAAGCCAAGAAATGGGAACATGTTTAATGTCCCCTTTCAAAATCAAGTATGAAAGACAATATGTAAAACATAACTATTACATACAATTAAGAATCAAAGTAAAGCGCAGTTGTTGGAGAGATATATTAGCATTTCGGCATTGTAACGACTTTTCTAAGCATGGAGCACTTAGAAGAAGATAATGATTATTCAAAGCTCTTATTTGAATGGTCTTTCATAAGGTACTCCAGGTGCTTGTATCTACTCAAGTTGCCCCAGTAAGTCCTATCCAATCTGAAGCCTTCAATGATAGCCATGTCTAGATGCCTGGACTATTGTCATAACACCATCTCAATGATGCTTTAGCCAACCTTTTTTGCATCAACTTTATCCCTTCTTGAGCGTTTGATCCCTCTTGTGCCTTTGGAAGTTGATGTACTGGTTCCAACCAGAGCACACCACCTCAACTAGATGCTGGGCTAGGTTTTGAACTATTTGCACCCTAGATCCACTAGGGGTGCCCGGACCTCATGTCGCTTGGGTCCCTTTCGGGTACTCGGAGTCCACTGATTCTGGCAACTTCTAAGTTTTGATCCCTACATCACAATGTTAGTACAATAATATAAAAAGTAGTAAGTTTGGACAATTCCTACCATCCTGATCTTGACTTAGGATTTTCAATAAAACCCTTTCTAATAAGCTTACCTAAGTGTGCAAACAATTCTTAATTGAGATTAGGTAAAGAAGTCCTAGGCAAGGGATTGTGCACAAAGTCTTGGTAAAGGAATTGGGCATGAAGTCTTGGTCAAGGAATTAGGCATGAAGTCATGGTTGAGTGGATTAGGCAGAAGACTTAGCAGTTCAGGGATATCGGGCCAAAGTCCTGGGGTCGTAGACACAAGGCAAAATTCTAGGCTATCGGTGCAATCATGCCCTAAATGAGAAGTTTCAATGATTAACAATTATTTAAGTTTAGGTTAATAAGTTGGATCTAACTTGAGTTATAAGTTTACAGGATAAGAGAAGTCCAAGAAGGTCTGGCTAGATGCTTGGAAAGATGAAGTCCTTGCATGTTAATAGATCGGATGCAAGGCAAGAGAAGTCCAAGAAGGTCAAGGGCATATTCTTAACAAGATGAAGTCCTTGCAGGTTGGAAGATCGGATGCAAGGCAAGAGAAGTCTAAGAAGGTCGAGGACCATATTCTTGGCAAATGGTGGGAACCTAAGTAGATTGGATTCTAGGATAGATGAAGCCTAGAGATGTGGAAACTTCCAGGCACAATGTCTAGGGAACAGGAGGTTTTGGCATGAGGTAATTGAAATCGGTTGATGTGTTTATCAATCGATTGGTAACTGATCGCAAGCACTCAATGGTCCCAAATCGATTAACCAATCAATTAGGTTTAAGCCTACTCGATTAGTGCAATCGATTAGAACATTATTTGTGATGCATAGAGAGTTTCTGATCGATTAATGCAATCGATCAGGGACTTTCTGTGACTCACAGAAGAGGTGTCAAATCGATTTCCCTATCCTAATTGATTGGTGCAATTGATTAGTGGTTTTCTATGAGCGCATAGAAGGATTGTCTAATCATTTAACCAATCAATTAGATACTAGTCTAATTGATTGCAAACTCTCAAAAATCTATCAAATCAATGGGCTAATCGATTAGGCATGGCCAATAGATTGGTTCAATCGATTAGAAGGCTTTCTTTGTGAGAATAGAACGGTGCCAAATTGATTGCTCAATCGATTAATGATACCAATCGATTGAAGACTCCCACCAATAAATTAAGATTCAAAATGAAGTAATCTTAGTCGTTGAACTGAAGTTAGTGATCAGAAGATCCATAATCGATTGAGATTTCCTTCTAATCGATTAGAGGCGACAAAAAGATGAGAAACGATAAGATTTTGAATCATTCAAAAGGGGAGATTCAAACACAAAGAAGCACAACTATTCCATTGATCACAAGCTCTCTGAAAGTTCAAGTGCTCTCATCTGTGCTACATCCTCAAGCTACTCTAAAAAGAAGAAGCTGTAGGACCCTTGGCGGTCGGCTAGAGGGAAGTAAATATCGCAAAACAAAGCAACTTTCCTCGATCTTTATAGCTTTATCAAAATTAACACTTGCATAAAAGAAATTAGAAACTAACTAAAGAAAGGAAGAGGTGCACAAAAATTACTTGGTTATAACTGAGGAGGTTGTAAATCCAAGGAAGTTGAAAGCGCACTAAACACTCCTTCAAGTGAAGAAGCCTCTTACAGCAGTTGAAGTACTTAAAATACGAACCTAGACAAAAGAAATTATTTACAAGTGTTCTATCTAAGCTTCTAAGACCAGGGCTATATTTATAGTCTCGGTCAGGGCGCTTGGAAGGGGTCCAGGTGCCTAGAAGGGGATAAACTTTTATCCCCGTAGCAACGAAACGCACCATGTCGGGTTTCGAATAACTTTCGGTTCCGAGCGCCCATACTAGAAAGTCAGCTTCTAGTTGACTTTTTGGTCTAGGTCTTCCGCTCCGGTCCCGCTCACATTAGTTTGGATCTTTTGCTCTGGATCTGCTCTCCTGGGTGATCTCGGCTATCCGGAATAGGGCTCACCTGAACCCAACTTCTGACCTTCTAGCAATCTTTTGCTCTACCTTCTCGTCCCTCGAAAATGCCACGTGCCTCCTTCTCATTCGCCCACATACTCTTCTGTAGTACCTCATCCCTCAAACGCACCGAGCCCATCGGCTCTCTCCCATGCCATCTTTCTCGTTAGCTGCATCTTTTGCTCGACTTCCTATGCTCCTAAGTTTCTGCACACTTAGACATATGGTTAAAGACCAACAGGACCTAACCTGACTTGGTTGATCACATCAAAACTACCTTAGGGTACTAGCAATCTCCCCCTTTTTGATGTGATCAAACTCAAGTTAAGTTAGGGCAAACCATAAACAAATAGCAGTTATAATTTTTGTAAAAAATTGCAAGTATAAAAATTTAATTAAGTATAATTTTTTTAAAAAAAAAATTGTACTACCCTCCCCCTAGACAGACTTAATCTTTACTACTCCCCCTTTTGATCACATTAAAAGTGGGGTATGTTAAACATATAACTTGGAAGGTCTAAAAAGTCTAAGGGAACAATAAGAAAATTTTTGGCAAAATTTAAAAAAAATTTGCATTTTGATCGCTAGTTAATAAAAATTTCAAATGATTGTTTAGATTAACTTTTTTTTTAAAAAAAAACTTAAACAAATTTTAATGATTAGACATTTTTAAATAAATTTTTCTAACAAAAATTTGAAGCATTAGTTGAATGCTTCATAGTAAGTCAATTAAACATTCAATTCAGTAATTGGCTTTCAGGTTGTGGCGAGGCACTATGCCTTCTTGGTTATTAGATAATTAACCACTTCTAGACAAAGTTTCTTAAAGAATTTAAACATTTAATCTTCTTTCTGAAAAACCCTAAGAAAGTAATTAATCTAAATATGATTTTAAAACCCAAAATAGGTTCCCTCCTACAGGATTAATTAAAAATTTGGGAGGTACATAACTTCTGGAGAATTTTCTAATTTATCCCTAGTGTCTTCTATTGTACCATTTTAGCCTTCCACACTTTATAAATTTAGTTTTTGAAAGCTATTCAGTTTCAAACATACATGTTCATTTTTCAAACTTTCGATTTATATTTTTAATTTATAGTTTTCTAATTTTAAATTATCAAACAAATCTAAAGGGCATGCATTAGCTAATTGTCTTTTCAAGTCTATATTTTATTTTCTAATTTTACTAATTCCTTAGTGTTAGGATGTATATTAAAAGCATAGATTTTTGTAAACATTTATTTTGAAATAAGAATCATATTAGTCAAATGTCTAGATTTATATTAAATATAGTTGTCCATTTAATTTATATTATAGATAACATGATATGTGGTGTCACACAGAAGATCATGTTATCAGTTCCTTATAAATTATAAATAGTAGCTCACAACTAAGATGGAATGGGGCAAACCATTGGAATAGTTGTAGTGTAATTTGGTATTAGTTTATCTTAACTATAAAATTACACTAATATACTATGTGTGTATTGAGCAGGACCATTTGAGGTTGTTTCTTTTTATACTGACTACATAAAAGAACAAAACCTCTGTTATTATGGATGTGCATACTCTTAATCTCGATATAATAATAAGCACATATACTTAGTATTTATTTCTTTGATTTATCAATGGGTGAGATTTAGTTCGATAAATCAATAGGCCCGATAAGTTGGAAAATGATATTATTTATATGGTGTGTTGTTGATTATAGAAGGAAACTGTGTCCTAGTAATCTAGGTTGATGATGTCCCCTTGAGGAGCTTATAAGGATTATCATGTAAACCCTGCAGGTGGACTTAGTCCGGCATGATAATGAAGTTGAGTGGTACTTCACTTGGAGCTAGATATTAATTAAGTGAGTTGTTAGTAACTTATTTAATTAGTGGGCATTCGATATCTTAAATACAGGGAGATTAATGCACTCATGATAAGAAGGAGCCCATAATGTAATTTGGTATTGGTGCGGTTGTTCAATAATAACTCTTTAGTGGTATGAGTTATTATTGATGAACTTGAGTTGAGTATTCCGGGTGAACACAGGAAGCTCAAGTTCATCGGGAGACTAAAACCAATTTCTCCTCTCGGTCCCTATTGTAGCCTCTATAAAACCTTGTATCCACCAAGTCCACTTCTTACCCAAGTAATGGGCCGGACACATCCTTACTTGGAGCAAGGGGGCCGGCCAAGCATTAGCTTGGAGCCCAAGAGGTGGCCTGCCAAGCCTTTCTTGGTGCCCAAGGAAGGGGCCGACCACCACAAAGAATAAAAGGAGTTATTAATTTTATTGTAACGACCCGGCCCTTTGGCCTCTTGGGCAGCCCTTGCGGTGGCCCACTAGCGGCCCTTATGTCGTCGGCCCATTTGGCGACCTCTAATGTCGTCGACCGACGACCCTTTGGCCGTGTCATTACTTACTAGGACTTTCCACCCCTGGCAGTGGATTTTTGCCTTCCCCAGGATTCAAACTCTAGACCTCCAAGCTAAGTAGTAGACTTTATGAATCCTGGTAACCAAGTGAGATGACTAAATTGTCACGTCCCAGAGGAGTCCCTGTCCGAAGAAATTTTGGCAGCATCTCCCCTGTACGGCGGGCAATCTGAAACATTTATACAAAGCCCTATACCTCAGCCACATGCGGCTGGAATAATAACAATAATAAAATACATCACGCAGCCATCCACGCAGTTAAATAGATAACAAACTAGAACAGGGATAATATGACTCAAAAACAACCCTACTCAACTATACTCATAAAGCTCAAAACCGATATCCTACTCCACTACACTCATAAAGCTCAAAATCACAATGAACTTACCTCTTCTGCCCTCTAGGCAGGCATGTAGTAAAAACAAATCCGAATAAAAGTCATCCACAAGTAAAACAATCCATACAAGATCCATACCATCAAACAAAACAAGTTTAGCATAATCTAAATAAGAAAACTAAAAAAAGACCAACATATCCTCGTGGTCTGCAGGGGACTAGCAACTGGAACTCTCTCCTGACAGCATCAACCTGAAATAGCAACGGAGGAGGGTGTGAGTCCAACACTCAGCGGGTAACAACTGATATACATAGTAAGGAAATAACAACTAACACTAATCATACGTACAGTCTCCTGACGTAATGAAGGTAAATACAAACTGAAAGAACCAGGAGAATACTGAACTAACTAGAACCTGGTACAAGGATAAACAGTCCGAGAGGTATAGAAATCCTGTATGCATGTCAAGCATGGGCATCCAACCAATATGCAGCAAATAAATGCAGCAAACACAATCACAAGAAATAAATGCATCAATGCATATGATGCCAATGCAGTCATGGTCACCCCTGAAGCCAGTCAACCATCTCACACACAATGGTGGGACCGAGTGGGTAGGGCTGTGACAACCATGCACTCTGACGTCACTACTCCTGATGAGTGACCGAGTGGACGGGATGCTGTCGGAGTACACACATACTCCTACCCCAAATCATAAATGGGGGAGCGCAATGCTCTTATCTCCCGGTACACCATGATGGGGAGGGACCCCTGACGTGCTATCACGCTGCATCACACTACCCATAAGCGGACCAACGGAGCACCGAACAGAGCAAAACTGACGTGCTACCACGCTGCATCACACTACCCATGAGCCTCACAACGGAGCACCGAACAGTGATGAAACTGGCGATGTGCTCGACAATAATGGAGCAATCTATCACACAGCATGCAATCATGCGAATTGTGCATGACACTAAGCATGGTAATATACTGAACCAATCTATATACATATATGATGTGCACCATAATCAATAAATCATATCAAGGGTACACAGATCAGATAAGGTATCACACCTAGGTCCTGAACATGGTGAAGCATGGTTACATCACTACCCCTAAGCATGTATAATCAGGTAAGTAATAACATGAGATGCAAAACAAGCAATCAACCAAACATGTAATAGGTATCGGGTAGTGACTAACCGAAACAATTAAGAAACATAATTGTTGCTATTTGTTAATTTCACTACTATGCATATCAAAGACATAAAGTCAAAAGTACCCGCCTCCAATAAGAAAGGTCCAATCCAGTCAAATCCAACATCGAGATGCCCGTCTCGTGTCAAAGTCCTGTAGTACATGGTATCCAGATTTAGCTAATTACTTATAAATTAATTAGCTAAATCAAATCCTCAAACCTATTTAGGATAATCTTAATTAAATACGACTATTGATTAACCTCCCATTTATCAACCTACTACAGCATGCATAATCATCTAAAATAATCAAATCCAGTCATGATCTACATCCAAGATCAAAACCTATGTTAAACTAATCAATCACACTAATCATGTATCAACTAGTGATATACTAATCATCTAGAAATCCATATCATCTCCAATTCAACACATATCTAATTCATCAATAATACAAACTAACTACCTTACTTCTTACCTTAATTCATGGCCCAAAAAGGTTGCTGCCGGAAAGGAAATGCTACCGGAATCTACTTCTCGGCTCTTATCAAAAATGCTGTCCACCAAACCAAATATCCCAAATTCAACCCAACTTCGATCAGGGTATTGCTGTTGAGGAACCAATGGCTGCTGTGAAGTTACTATAAACAACCCCAATTAGCACAATCAATTCTTACTATTATTAAACCCCAAAATACTACAACCTTACCTAAATCCGAAGCCTCAGCAGTGTTCCACTGTCGGACAATTTGCCTTTGTCGGAGAAGGAAGAACCTCACTGTGGTGAAAAGTTAGTGGCGTCGGGTGGTGGATCTGTGGTCACTGAGTGCTGGTCTCGGACTGCTATATCAGAGATCAGTGTGGCAAAGCCCTTACAAGCGTAGGAAACAGAGGCTAGGGCAGGCTTGGACACACGGTGCTGGAAAGATCAGTGAAAGGGGCAACTGCCGAACAGAACTTGACAAATTGGACTGGTGGCGCCGAGGAGATGGGTGTCGCCGGAAACCCTAGATCGGCAAATACCTTAGGGAAACCACCAGTGTGTCCCCGTCGCCGGCTCGGGTGCTCGATGCTAAGTTCCCTGTGGCCGGCGGCACTTGGCAGAGGCGAAGAAAGCGACCGCCGACACTAAGACAGAGAGGAACAGGAGGTTCCTCGACGGCAGAGGAGAGGGAAGAAGAGGAGAAGATCGTGTTCGGGAGAGGAAACCGGCGCGAGGAAGAAGGAGAAAAGGAACGGTGGAGAAGGAAGTTAGGGATTCTGTGTCACGGGGGAAAAATTGGGAGGATAAAGAAAATAAAGAGAAAAAGAAAAAGGAAAAGAAATAAAACTTTTCCTCGCTTAAATGGGATAGCCTAAACAGGCTTTCTGGGGCCCCATTTTTATTCTCGTTAACTCGTCCATACGAGCTCCGAAAAATTCCCGAAAATTTTCCAAAAATTCCGGAAAATTCCCTTATTATTATTCACCATTTTTCTGGTATTTTACATTTGTGTTAAAAAATTTCTTATTATAGCCATCCACATGAAGTTAAAAAGAGAGATTTTATTTATTAAAATCTTTCCTTTTATAGTCATCCACATAGTTTTAAAAGAGAGTTTTAAAATTTTAAAATCTTTCCTTTTATATCTATCTACAAAGGATTAAAGAAATATTTTAATTTTGTTAAAATCTTTCCTTATTTGTAGTTTTCTATAATGCTTAAAAGAGAGATTTTAATTTTGATAAAACTTTTCTTTTTTGTAACCATGATTTAAAAAGAGAGGTTTTAATTAATCTTTCCTTTTTTTTGTAGTTGTCTACATGTTTTAAAAGAGAGAGATTAATTTTAAAGCTTTCCTTTATTACCATGTACAATAGGAAATTTAGAAAAGAGATATTTTAATTGTTGTTAAAATTTCTTTTTTTTAAGGGGAGGCCACAAATAAGGAAGTTTTAATTATGTTTAAAACTTTCTTTTTTTTGTCATGACCAAGGATTATAAAAGAGAGGTAGAGGGTGCCTCATAAAAATATATACACATAACCTTAATCCTCTTCTCTTTTCCTTGGTGTGGTTGGCCCCTTCCCTTCTCCCTTTCTCTTAGGTCGATGCCCCACTTGTCTCCTCTTTTGCTTGCTTAGGGCCGGTAGTATTAAGGATTGAAAATTCCTTGTAGTCGGTTGCTTGGGGAGGAAGAAGAAGAAGAGGAGAAGCACTTGGTGGCCGGTTGCTTGGAGGAGAAGAAGAGGAAGAAAGTTTCCTATTTTGGCATCCCTTGGTGGCTCAAGAGTCTTGGAGGAGAAGAAGTGGTTCGGGTGGATTCCATCTTGGTAGATCGTTGCCCACACAACGTCCAAGAGAAGGAGAGGAATACAACAGAAGATTAAGAGGTCTTTAGCTACAAAGAAAGGTATAACTAATTAATGGTTTCTACTTCAAATTAATTAGTTAGTTTTCTTTGCATGGATTCTGAAACACCAACACAAGAGGCTAGCAATTTTATGTTTCAATTTCGTGCTATCGATTTTGTATTTCAATTTTGTGTTTCAATCTTGTGTTTCTATTGTAGTCTCTATATTTAAACCTAGGGTTATCGTAAGAAGTTAAATATTCAATTTCTTTGAAAGGCTTTGTCTAGAAAGTGGTGGATGATCCCATAACCAAGAAGTCCTAGTGCCTCGCCATACTCAACCTAGAAACCAATCTTTGAAATAGATATTTAACCAACTTCTATAATATGGTTTAACTTAAGAAGATCAAATCGGTTAAACTTGGAGTAAAAAAGTTAAATATTGTTTCCAATCCAAGTTTAACTTCTGAAGAACAACTTGAATTAATAATGTTAAGCATCATTTGCAATCCAAGTTTAACTTCAGTAGAGCACATGGATAGCTAGGTTAAGTTCTGTGCTTGTATAAATTTTTGTACAGGGGAAACAGAATGGTATTTCGAGTAGCAACCAACACTTGGAAGAATCTTAATAAATTTAAACAACTTTTTAGGAGATAAGGCATGTAGCTGACTTACCTCGTATTCTGATACTCCCCCTTTATTGTAGCTTTCCTTTTATGATCCTTCTCCTTCATCGATGCTCATCTCTAAGCTTCTTTCATCTTGATGGTCTGCCATCAGGGCTGGTCCAGCATAGTCTTTGACTTTGAATTCGGATGATGTGTCGTCCCACGTTGCCTTTAGATTATGCTTGGGTCGGGCTAGCTTTGTTAGCTAGAGCCCTAAAGCCAATCATTTGATGATTGTATTTTGGACTTGTTGTATCATATTCTATATAAATAAAGGCATTTGATTTTTGGTTATTATACTTGTATTGGTGCCAAATAAACTAAGTATAATAACGTCCTAGAGTAGAAGGTTCTTACCAATATCAATCGATTGGTTGAATCGATAGTGAGATGATATAGGGAACACTACTCTTAATCATTCTTAGTCGAGTATTAACGTACAGGGACAATGTTAATGCAATAAGACTAGAATGTAGGTCAACTCGATGACTTGATCTCACAAGTCATGGATATAGAGATATCAAGTTGACACATGGGTATACATTAGAGAATGTATACTAAATGACACGTCGTGCGAAAGTATCATGGATCGTTATATGAGTGTCATATACTTTCTCATGTGGCTATTAGTATAACTGCTAGTCCTTAGACCTGAAGTCACCATGGTTCCCTACATAAGGAGTTATGTACTTTGGTTTCGTTAAACGTCACCCGTAACTGGGTGGACTATAAAGGCGATTACTGGGTATGTAACAAATTATGCGGAAGGATGTGAGTGATGTAGACGCGATCTATCCCTCCTATGTGACGGGAGAGACATCAGTATTCTTGATAGAGTGAGACTACGAAGTGCATGACCATGCCCAAATGAGTCAATATGAGATATTGAGCTCATTTGATTTAGTGAGTCTACTTGGAGTTCAAGATTTAGTTTGATCAGAGGATGACACAGTCTATGCCTCACATTGATCAATCTAGATGTCTAGGATAGAAGGACACTTGTCATATATTGTGAGGAGTCACAATTAGTAGTCACAAGGTGATGTTGGATCTCAATATTCTTGTAACATTGGGTAGTAATGATGTGTTGCTAGATACCGCTCATTACTTATGCTCCTAAATGGGTTTAAGGGCATTTCCAACGTTACAAGAACCTATAGGGTCACACACTAAGGACAATTAGATGGAGATTAGGTTCATATGATGAACCAAGAGGATTAGATTCATTTGATGAATCAAATTGGATTAAGAGTAATCCAAATTGGGCTAATTGAGTTGGACTCAAGTTGATTCATGTATTCAATGAGTCTAATTTAGATTATGACTCATTAAATCAACTTAATTTAATGAATTAGATTCATTATATTAAGTTGACTTGAATCAAATGGTTAGATTAGATCAACCATGGATGAGATTTGGTCAAGTTTGACTTGACTTGAGAGGAAGAGGAAGAGTCAAGTTTGACTTGACTATTTTCCACATCATTAGTGATTTGGTATTAGGAGGACTAATGATGATGTGCCACATCATCAAAGTGTGCCACCTCATGGGAGTTACAATGTCATTCTCTTTAATGGCTACATTTAATGAGAATGGGGGTTACACATTCTAATGTGGTTGGCCACTTTAGTGTGGATGAGAATTTGATTTTTCCATTCAAGCCTCATTATTCCATCTTCTTCCTCAAGTGCTCTTCTCCTTTCTCCCTCTCCTCTTCTTGCCGTGACCTATCAAGGTGCTAGCACATCTGCGTTTAGGTCTTCTCCACCTAATTAGTTCGTGTGGATACTTCTAGAGGAGTATCTATTTTGATACTCTTGAGATCCGGCACCGTTTGGACGAGCGGGAACGCGAAGGGCTTCGCTTCAAAGGTATAAAAGTTTTTCTTTTGTAGATCTACTGTAGATCGAAGCTTTAAACTCGTACTCATATTTTTGAAAGTTTTTCTTCGCACGAGATCCAGTGGCATGGGTGATTCGGGGTTTCCGCGACACGAAAATGCGGTTTTCGCGGCCCGATAACCCAACAGTGGTATCAGAGCCACGTGCGATGCTTGTATGAGTTTAGTTTTTGTTTTTATGAAAAAAATTCAGTTCTGTGATTTTCTGTAATTTTATGGTTTTTAGAGTTTTTATGGGTATTTTTCTTGTAGAAGCGAAGCACAAGTGTTTCAGCACTTGTAGGGTTCGACTACCGAGAAGAATTTTTCAAAACGGCAAAGTTTCACCCCAAAAGTTTTTGGGACAGCGGGCTAAGGCGCTCTAGGATCGCTTAGGAGCAAGTCGCGATGGTTAGATCGCGGGTAGGGGTACTACCCCTAACCTCGCAAGGGGATTTGCTCCGTGATTGCCCCCGAAATCGCTAATCGGGACAGCCGGGAAAAATTTACTCATAAAATCTGTAAAATTATAAAAAAAATTACAGGAGAAATATATAATTTTGAATTATATATTAATTTTGTGATAGTCATGGCCCAAACGACCCAAATTGGATTTGGAAATGTGTTGTAATTCATAATACGGCCTGCGTGCCGTAATGTGATGTGTGTGCTGTATTTATTTTATTTCATTTTATTTTATTTTCACGACCTGCGCGTCGTGCCTTTCTCTTATATTCTGGTTGTAAATTAGATTTAGACTCGAATGTAACTCGAGTTTCAAAATTGTAATGTAATTTTGAAGCGGTGGAAGGTCCACATGAGACGGAGTTACGAGGAGGGCGCGAGCAACACAAGGTGGTCAAAGGAAGAAGCTTGGGAAGTTGTTGACCTTAGGTTGACCATCCGATCTTCTCATTGGCTTGAGAAGATCGTAGTAGGGCCATGACACAATCACAAAATAATTTAATTAATTACTTATATGTATGTGATGCATGTTTAATTAAGTAGTTAATTAGTGCCTATCGATTAGATTAGATCTAAATCGTGCACATGATGCACCCCATGATTAGATTAGATCTAAATCAAGTATTTGATACGCATCATCATTTAGATTAGATCTAAATCACGTCAACTCTAATGCCTACCGTGCCGTGATACCTACTACTACCTCGATCACATGTGTTGTTGAATCTGCCAAAGCAGAGCAACACATATTATCTTGGTAGGGTACGGAGGGACAATCTTGGTCCCGCCTATCAACGCATGGGTGAGTTCAACTCAATTAGATTGAGTAACTAGTTAACTCGGTTGGATCGAGTACAACTGTAGACATTCTTCCAATGGTTGGAAAGGTAGGACAAAATCACGTTTATATTAACTCTCGGACGTATTAGCCAAAGCTAACTCGAGTTTTAATATCAATGCGGATCTTGATCCTATAAACAAGAGTTGCATAGAGATGTAATTGGTAATCGTTACCTACCGATCATACTAAGTCTTGGGCGTATTAGCCAAAGCTAACTCAAGGGTTAGTATGATGTGGATCTTGTCCCACATGAATTATAGAATTCAGTGGGAGCATCATTTAGTTAAAGGCCTAATTAAATGATTAAGAATATGATATTTATTTCTGCTTTTATTTCTGTTGTAGATTACCATGACGTTGAACATGAACACCTTCTCCCTGCGATCTGTCCTCGAGAAGGACAAGCTCAACGGAACAAACTTCCTGGACTGGTACAGGAACCTGAGAATAGTTCTCACCCAAGAACATAAACTGTACGTTCTGGACCAGCCCGTTCCGGAGGCTCCTCCTTCCAATGCGCCGCGAGCTGACAAAGATGCTTACAAGAAGCATCAAGATGACGCATTAGATGTGTCCTGTCTAATGCTCACGACCATGAACTCTGAGCTTCAGAAGCAACACGAGTTAATGGGCACTTACGATATGGTTGAACATCTTCGTCAGCTGTATCAAGGACAAGCGAGGCATGAGAGATTTGAGATCTCAAGGGCACTGTTTCAGTGCAAGATGTCAGATGGGTCTCCCATAGGCCCATATGTACTCAAAATGATTGGGTACATAGAGAACCTACAAAGGTTGGGGTTCCCTCTTGGGCAAGAGCTGGCCACTGACCTGATCTTGTAATCCTTGCCGGATAGCTACAGTCAATTTGTTCTAAACTATAATATGAACGAGATTGACAAGGCACTGCCCGAGCTGCTTAGCATGTTAAGAACTGCTGAGCTAAACCTTAATAAGGCTAAGCCCAACACTGTTCTGATGGTTCAGAAACATAAGGGCAAAGGCAAGCCCAAAGGTAAGGGAAAGTCCCAAGCCAAGGGCAAAGGCAAGGCACTGAATCCTAAAGGAGGGGTCGCCAAGGATGCTACCTGCTTCCACTGCGGTCAGACCGGGCACTGGAAGAGGAACTGCAAGGTATACTTGGAGGATCTTAAGAAGAAGCGAAGTGAGACTTCCACTTCAGGTATATATGTTATAGAAGTCAATCTATCTATTTCTACATCATGGGTATTAGATACTGGATGTGCTTCTCACATTTGTACTGATGTGCAGGCGCTGAGAAATAGCAGGGCATTGACAAAGGGCGAGGTGGACCTACGAGTAGGCAATGGAGCACGGGTTGCTACTGTTGCTGTAGGGACTTACTGTCTATCTCTGCCCTCTGGGCTTGTACTAGAGTTAGTCGATTATTGTTATGTGCCTACATTAACTAAGAACATTATATCAGTTTCTTGTTTGGACAAGAAAGGTTTCTCGTTTACTATAAAGAACAAATGTGTTCCGTCTATTTAAACGATATGTTCTATTGTAGTGCACCTCTGATAAACGGACTATATATTCTAGACCTTGAGAGCCCTATCTATAACGTAAATACCAAGAGGTTCAAGTCAAATGACATGAACTAAACCTGCCTCTGGCACTGTCGCTTAGGTCATATAAATGACAAGCACTTATCCCAGCTCCATAAGGATGGTTTGTTGGACTCATTTGATTTTGAATTATATGAGATATGCGAGTCATGCCTACGAGGCAAGATGACCAAGACTCCCTTTAGTGGGCACAGCGAGAGAGCAACTGATTTGTTAGGACTCATACATAGTGATGTATGTGGCCCTTTCAATGTTGCTGCTAGAGGCGATTATAGATACTTCATCACATTTACTGATGACTTCAGTAGATATGGTTATGTGTACTTGATGACACATAAGTCTGAATCCTTTGAAAAGTTCAAAGAATTCAAAAATGAAGTACAGAACCAGCTTGGCAAGAGTATTAAGATACTTCGATCCGATCGAGGTGGAGAATACCTTAGCCATGAGTTTCGTGACTATCTAGCAGAGTGTGGGATCCTATCCCAACTCACTCCTCCTGGAACACCACAGTGGAATGGTGTATCCGAAAGGAGGAATCGTACCTTATTAGATATGGTGCGATCTATGATGAGTCACACAGATCTTCCGACATACCTTTGGGGCTATGCTCTAGACACGGCAGCTTTTATACTCAACCGAGTTCCATCCAAGGCCGTGATAAAGACACCATATAGGATATGGACTGGGAGAGATGCCCAGGTGTCTTTCATGAGGATTTGGGGTTGTGAGGCTTACGTTAGACGTCAAGTCTCAGACAAATTAGGATCCAAATCCGACAAGTGCTACTTTATTGGATATCCTAAGGAAACTAAGGGATATTACTTCTACATTCCCAGTCAGCACAAGGTAGTTGTGGCAAAGACTGGGGTCTTTCTAGAAAGGAACTTTGTTTCTAGAAAGATTAGTGGGAGCGCGTTCGATCTTGAAGAAGTTCAAGATGCGAACAATAGCACAGATGCCTCGATGGAAATTGAACTGGAACCACAAAGTATTGTGGACGATGTTGTTCCACAAGGAGTTGAGGAACAACAACCAGTTCAAGTAGACATACCTCTTCGCAGGTCTGATAGGGTACGTCGTCAGCCTGAGAGATACTCATTTCTCTTGTCTGACTATGATGACATTGTGCTCATAGAGGATGAGCCTACCACCTATCAAGAAGCTGTGATGAGACCAGACTCCGAGAAATGGCTAGAGGCCATGAGATCTGAAATGGAATCCATGTACACCAACCAAGTATTAAACCATTTCTCTAGTAGCGATGTTTAAGTCCATTCGGATCATGCTTGCTATTGCAGCCTACCATGACTATGAGATATGGCAGATGGATGTCAAAACTGCGTTTCTGAATGGAAACCTACTCGAGGATGTGTACATGACACAACCTGAGGGTTTTGTAGATCCACAGCATACTAGCAGAGTATGCAAGCTGCATTGTTGGGTTCTTCGAGCCGCGAAAACCGCGTTTTCGCGTCGCGGAAACCCCGAAGGACCCAAAGCCGTAGATCCGTGCAAAGATTCGTATAAAAAATTCGAAAAACTATTTCTTGTACGAGTTCAAAAACTGATCTACTACTTAGATCTATGAGGAAAAAGTGTTTACCCTTGATGCGATGCCCTTCGCGTTCCCGCTCGTCCAAATGATGCCGGATCTCAAGACCGTCAAGCGCCGGTCCTCTAGAAGTATCCACACGGACACACTAGATGGAGATGACCAAAAACCAAGGTGTGCTAGCACCTATGTGGTTCGGCCAAGGGAGGAGAAGGAGAGGGAGAGCTTGAGAGGAAGAAGGAGGAAGATGCACACACGTGAATGAAAAATAAATTTTTCACCCAAAAACCAAGTGGCCGGCCACATTTCAAAATTCACATTAATTGCATTAATTACAATTAATATGAAACCATAAAATCACATTAATTGCATTAATTGCAATTAATATGAAACCATTAAGAGAGTGGCTTTGTTACTTCCATGAGGTGGCACCCATGATGATGTGGAACATCATTATTGGTCCACCTAATGCCAACTCACCAATGAGGTGGCAAAAAGGTCAAGTCAAAATTGACCTTTGGTCTTCCTTCTCAAGTCAAGTCAAACTTGACTCAATCTCTACCATGGTGGATCTAATCCAACCATTTGATTCGAGCCAACTTAATATAATGAATCTAATTCATTAAATTAAATTGATTCAATGAGTCAAAATCTAAATTAGACTCATTTAACACATGAATCAACTTGAGTCGAACTCAAGTTAGCCCAATTAGGATTACTCTTAATCCAATTTGATTCATCAAATGAATCTAATCCTCTTGGTTCATCATATGAACCTAATCTCCACCTAATTGTCCTAAGTGTGTGACCCTATAGGTTCTTGTAACGTTGGCAATGCCCTAAACCCATTTAGGAGCATAAGTAATGAGCGGTATCTAGCAACACATCATTACTACCCAAGTTACAAGAATGTCGAGATCCGACATCACCTTGTGACTACCAATTGTGACTACTCACAAAATAATGACAAGTGTCCTTCTATCCTAGACGTCTAGATTGATCAATATGAGGCATAGACCGTGTCATCCTCTAATCAATCTAAATCTTGAACTCCAAGTAGACTCACTCGATCAAATAAGCTCAACATCTAATGTTGACTCATTTGGGCATGGCCATGCACTTAGTGGTCTCACTCTATCAAGAATACCGATGTCGCTCCCGTCATATGGGAGGGATAGATCCCATCTACATCACTCACATCCCTCTACATAATTCGTTATATATCCAGTAATCGCCTTTATAGTCCACCCAGTTACGGGTGACGTTTGACGAAACCAAAGTACATAACTCCTTATGTAGGGATCCATGGTGACTTCAGGTCTAAGGACTAATAGTCATACTAATAGTCACATGAGAAAGTATATGACACTCATATAACGATCCATGATACTTTCTCATGGCGGGTCATTCAGTATACATTCTCTAATGCATACCCATGTGTCAGCTTGATATCTCTATATCCATGACTTGTGAGATCAAGTCATCGAGCTGACCTACATGCTAGTCTTATTGTATTAACATTGTCCCTGAATGTTAATACTCGACTAGGAATGATTTAGAGTAGTGTTCCCTATATCATCTCACTATCGATTCAACTAATCGATTGATATAGGTATGAACCTTCTACTCAAGGACGCTATTATACTTAGTCTATTTGGCACTAATATAAATAAGTATAATAACCAAACAAATGCCTTTATTGATATACAAGAATATGATATACATGAGTCCATACAATCATCAAATGATTGGCTCTAGGGCTCTAACTAACAATCTCCCACTAGCACTAGTGCCAATCAGTATAGGCTCTAAGGCCTAAAGACCTAGTGTGACCATCATGCTTCCTCTGTGCCAAAGCCTTGGTCAAGGGATCTGCGATGTTAGCCTCTGTAGGTACTCTGCAAATCTTCACATCTCCTCTATCGATAATCTCTCGAATGAGATGGAAACGCCGAAGTATATGCTTGGTCCGCTGGTGTAAGCAACGAACCATCGCCTGTGCAATCATCCTGATAGGTCTGGAAGCTGGCATCACTGTAACCCTTTACAGTTAGCTCATCATTGCCTCCATATATCAAGAAATATTCTTTAGTCCTTCTTAAGTACTTAAGAATATTCTTAACCGCTATCCAGTGACTTTCACCTGGATCTGACTGGTATCTGCTCATCATGCTCAAAGCATACGAGACATCAGGTCGAGTACATAGCATGGCGTACATGATCGATCCTATGGCTGAGGCATAAGGGATCTGATCCATGTGGTCTCTCTCCTCTCTAGAAGAGGGACCTTGAGTCTTCGAAAGACTCATGCCATGTGACATCGGCAGAAATCCCTTCTTGGAGTTCTGCATGGCAAACCATAGGAGTACCTCGTCAATGTATGTACTCTGACTTAGGCCAAGCAATCTCTTAGATCTATCTCTATAGATCTGTATCCCAAGAATGTGGGATGCCTCACCTAAGTCCTTCATTGAGAAGCAACTCCTTAGCCAGGTCTTGACAGACTGAAGCATAGGTATGTCCTTCCCAATGAGTAGTATGTCATCCACATACAATATGAGAAAGACAACTATGTTTTCTACAACCTTCTTGTAGACACAAGGCTCATCTTCATTCTTGATGAAACCAAACTGTTTGATCACATCATCGAATCGAAGATTCCAGCTCCGAGAATGGCCTCTAGCCATTTCTCGGAATCTGGTCTCATCACAACTTCCTGATAGGTGGTGGGCTCATCCTCTATGAGCACAATGTCATCATGGTCAGACAAGAGAAATGAGTATCTCTCAGGCTGACGACGTACCCTATCATACCTGCAAAGAGGTATGTCTACTTGAACTGGTTGTTGTTCCTCAACACCTTGTGGAACAACATCATCCACAACACTTTGTGGTTCCAGTTCAATTTCCGTCGAGGCATCAGTGCTATTGTTCGCATCTTGAACTTCTTCAAGATCGAACGCGCTCCCACTAGTCTTTCTAGAAACAAAGTCTCTTTCTAGAAAGACCCCAGTCTTTGCCACAACTACCTTGTGCTGACTGGGAATGTAGAAGTAATATCCCTTAGTTTCCTTGGGATATCCAATGAAAAAGCACTTGTCGGATTTGGGTCCTAATTTGTCTGAGACTTGACGTCTAACGTAAGCCTCACAACCCCAAATCCTCATGAAAGACACCTGGGCATCTCTCCCAGTCCATATCCTATATGGTGTCTTTATCACGGCCTTTGATGGAACTCGGTTGAGTATGAAAGCTGCCGTTTCTAGAGCATATCCCCATAGATATGTCGGAAGATCTGTGTGACTCATCATAGATCGTACCATATCTAATAAGGTACGATTCCTCCTTTCGGATACACCATTCCACTGTGGTGTTCCAGGAGGAGTGAGTTGAGATAAAATCCCACACTCAGCTAAGTAGTCACGAAACTCATGGCTTAAGTATTCACCACCTCGATCTGATTGAAGTACCTTAATACTCTTGCCAAGCTGGTTCTGTACTTCATTCTTGAATTCTTTGAACTTTTCAAAGGATTTAGACTTATGTGTCATCAAGTACACATAACCATATCTACTAAAATCATCAGTAAATGTGATGAAGTATCTATAACCGCCTCTAGCAGCAACATTGAAAGGGCCACATACATCACTATGTATGAGTCCTAACAAATCAGTTGCTCTCTCGCTATGCCCACTAATGGGGGTCTTGGTCATCTTGCCTCGTAGGCATGACTCGCATATCTCATATGATTCTAAATCAAATGAGTCCAGCAAACCATCCTTATGGAGCTGGGATAAACGCTTGTCATTTATATGACCTAAGCGACAGTGCCAGAGGTATGTTTGGTTCATGTCATTTGACTTGAACCTCTTGGTACTAATGTTATAGATAGGGCTCTCAAGGTCTAGAATATAGAGTCCGTTTATTAGTGGTGCACTACAATAGAACATATCTTTCAAATAAACAGAACAACATTTGTCTTTTATTATAAAAGAGTATCCTTTCTTATCTAAACAAGAAACTGAAACTATGTTCTTAGTAAGAGCAGGCACATAACAACAATCATCTAAATCTAGTACAAGCCCAGAGGGCAGAGATAGCTGATAGGTTCCTACAGCAACAGCAGCAACCCGTGCTCCATTGCCTACTCGTAGGTCTATCTCACCCTTCGTCAATGCCCTGCTATTCCTCAGCGCTTGTACATTAGTACAAATGTGCGAAGCACATCCGGTATCTAATACCCACGATGAAGAAATAGAGAGGTTGACTTCTATAACATTTATACCTGAAGTAGAAATCTTATTTCTCTTCTTCTTAAGATCTTCCAGGTATTCTTTGGAGTTCCTCTTCCAGTGCCTTGCTTGTCCTTGATATAGGTGACAAAGATGTTCAACCATATCGTAAGCGCTCATCAACTCATGTTGCTTCTGAAGCTCAGAGTTCATGGTTGCGAGCATAAGACAAGACACATCTAATGCGTCATCTTGATGCTTCTTGTAAGCTTCTCGGTCTGCTCGCGTGGCAGTGGCAGGAGGAGCCTCCGGAATGGGCTGCTCCAGAACGTACAGTTTACGTTCTTGGGTGAGAACTATTCTCAGGTTCCTGTACCAGTCCAGGAAATTTGCTCCGTTGAGCTTGTCCTTCTTAAGGGCAGATCGTAGAGAGAAAATGTTCGTATTTGACGTCATGGTTATCTACAACAGAAAAATTTGCAGAAATAAATATCATATTCTTTTAAAAATCATTTAATTAGGCCTTTTAATTAAATGATGCTCCCACTGAATTCTATAATTCTTGTGGGACAAGATCCACATCATACTAACCCTTGAATTAGCTTTGGCTAATACGCCCAAGGCTTTGTATGATCGGTAGGTAACGATTACCAATTACATCTCTATGCAACTCTTGTTTATAGAATCAATATCCGCATTTATATTAAAACTCGAGTTAGCTTTGGCTAATACGCCCGAGAGTTAATATAGATGTGATTTTGACCTATCTTTCCAACTATTGGAAAAATGCCTATAGTTGACTCGATCCAACCAAGTAACTATGAATACTCAATCTAATTGAGTTTTTATTCACCCATGCGTTGATAGACGGGACCAAGATTGTCCCTCCGTACCCTACTAAGATAATATGTATTGCTCTGCTTTGGCAGATTCAACAATACATGTGATCGAGGTAGTGATAGGTATCACGGCACGGTTAGGCATTTTAGAGTTGGTTCGATCTAGATCTAATCTAATCGAGAAGAATGCATCTTGTGCATGACTTAGATCTAATCTAATCGCAAGGGTGCATCATGTGCACGACTTAGATCTAATCTAATCGTTAAGGCACTAATTAATTAATTAATTATTAAACATGCATCAAATACATAATAATTAATTAATTAATCTATTTGTGATTTAGTCATGGCCCTACTACGATCTTCTCAAGCCAATGAGAAGATCGATTGGTCAACCTAGGGTCAACAGCTTCTCCAAGCGCCTCCCTTTGACCACCTTGTGTTGCTCGTGCCCGCCTCGGAACTCCGTCTCGTGTGGACCCTCCACCGCTCCAATTTGTACATTACAATTTGAAACTCGAGTTACATTCGAGTCTAAATCTAATTTACAACAAGAATAAAAGACGAGGCACGACGCGCAGGTCGTGAATAATAAAATAAATACAACACGCGAAAACACATCACGGCACGCAGGCCGTATTATGAATTACAACACAACCAATCATATTGGGCTTTGGGCCATGACTATCACAAATTAATATATATAATTCAAAATTATATATTTTCATAATTTTCTATAATTTTAAAATTAATTTTTACAATTTTTACAAGTAAAATTTCCCGGCGGTCCCGTTTAGCGGTTTCGGGCGCAATCGCGGAACGGATCCCCTTGCGGGGCCCAGGGGCAGCGCCCCTACCCGCGATCTAACCATCGCGAGGGTTCCTTTGCGATCCAACAGCGCCTAAACCCGCTGTCCCAAAATGATTTGGGCCGAGACATTATCGTTTCGGAAAAATCTTCCCGACGGGTTCGTTTTTAGCGATTTCGAGTGCGATCGCGGAGCAAATCCCCTTGCGGGGTTAGGGGCAGCGCCCCTACCCACGATCTAACCATCGTGAGTTGCTCTGTTACGATCTAAAGGCACCCGAGTCCGCTGTCCCAAAAGATTTTGGGTCGAAACGAAGCCGTTTGGAAAAATTCTTCCCGATAGCCGAAGCCTACAAGTGCCGAGACACTTGTGCTTCGCCTATAAGGAAAAATTACCCATAAAAACATAAAAATTGAATTTTTACAGAAAATCACAGAAGCTTTTTGTTTTCCAAAAACCAAAAACGAACTCGTACAAGTCTTTGCACGTGGCTCTGATACCACTATTGGGTTCTTCGAGCCGCGAAAACCGCGTTTTCGCGTCGCGGAAACCCCGAAGGACCCAAAGTCGTAGATCCGTGCAAAGATTCGTATAAAAAATTTGAAAAACTATTTCTTGTACGAGTTCAAAAACTGATCTACTACTTAGATCTATGAGGAAAAAGTGTTTACCCTTGATGCGATGCCCTTCGCGTTCCCGCTCGTCCAAATGATGCCGGATCTCAAGACCGTCAAGCGCCGGTCCTCTAGAAGTATCCACACGGACACACTAGATGGAGATGACCAAAAACCAAGGTGTGCTAGCACCTATGTGGTTTGGCCAAGGGAGGAGAAGGAGAGGGAGAGCTTGAGAGGAAGAAGGAGGAAGATGCACACACGTGAATGAAAAATAAAATTTTCACCCAAAAACCAAGTGGCCGGCCACATTTCAAAATTCACATTAATTACATTAATTGCAATTAATATGAAACCATAAAATCACATTAATTGCATTAATTGCAATTAATATGAAACCATTAAGAGAGTGGCTTTGTTACTTCCATGAGGTGGCACCCATGATGATGTGGAACATCATTATTGGTCCACCTAATGCCAACTCACCAATGAGGTGGCAAAAAGGTCAAGTCAAAATTGACCTTTGGTCTTCCTTCTCAAGTCAAGTCAAACTTGACTCAATCTCTACCATGGTGGATCTAATCCAACCATTTGATTCAAGCCAACTTAATATAATGAATCTAATTCATTAAATTAAATTGATTCAATGAGTCAAAATCTAAATTAGACTCATTTAACACATGAATCAACTTGAGTCGAACTCAAGTTAGCCCAATTAGGATTACTCTTAATCCAATTTGATTCATGAAATGAATCTAATCCTCTTGGTTCATCACATGAACCTAATCTCCACCTAATTGTCCTAAGTGTGTGACCCTATAGGTTCTTGTAACGTTGGCAATGCCCTAAACCCATTTAGGAGCATAAGTAATGAGCGGTATCTAGCAACACATCATTACTACCCAAGTTACAAGAATGTCGAGATCCGACATCACCTTGTGACTACCAATTGTGACTACTCACAAAATAATGACAAGTGTCCTTCTATCTTAGACGTCTAGATTGATCAATATGAGGCATAGACCGTGTCATCCTCTAATCAATCTAAATCTTGAACTCCAAGTAGACTCACTCGATCAAATGAGCTCAACATCTAATGTTGACTCATTTGGGCATGGCCATGCACTTAGTGGTCTCACTCTATCAAGAATACCGATGTCGCTCCCGTCATATGGGAGGGATAGATCCCATCTACATCACTCACATCCCTCTACATAATTCGTTATATACCCAGTAATCGCCTTTATAGTCCACCCAGTTACGGGTGACGTTTGACGAAACCAAAGTACATAACTCCTTATGTAGGGATCCATGGTGACTTCAGGTCTAAGGACTAATAGTCATACTAATAGTCACATGAGAAAGTATATGACACTCATATAACGATCCATGATACTTTCTCATGGCGGGTCATTCAGTATACATTCTCTAATGCATACCCATGTGTCAGCTTGATATCTCTATATCCATGACTTGTGAGATCAAGTCATCAAGCTGACCTACATGCTAGTCTTATTGTATTAACATTGTCCCTGAATGTTAATACTCGACTAGGAATGATTTAGAGTAGTGTTCCCTATATCATCTCACTATCGATTCAACTAATCGATTGATATAGGTATGAACCTTCTACTCAAGGACGCTATTATACTTAGTCTATTTGGCACTAATATAAATAAGTATAATAACCAAATAAATACCTTTATTGATATACAAGAATATGATATACATGAGTCCATACAATCATCAAATGATTGGCTCTAGGGCTCTAACTAACATGCATAGGTCCATTTATGGACTAAAGCAAGCTTCTCAGAGCTGGAATCTTCGATTCGATGATGCAATCAAACAGTTTGGTTTCATCAAGAACGAAGATGAACCTTGTGTCTACAAGAAGGTTGTAGGGGACATAGTTGTCTTCCTCATATTGTATGTGGATGACATACTACTCATTGAGAAGGACATCCCTTTGCTTCAGTCTGTCAAGACCTGGCTAGGGAGTTGCTTCTCAATAAAGGACTTAGGTGAGGCAACCCGGATTTTAGGGATACAGATCTATAGAGATAGATCTAAGAGATTGCTTGGCCTAAGTCAGAGTACATATATTGACAAGGTACTCCTTCGGTTTGCCATGCAGAACTCCAAGAAGGGATTTCTGCCGATGTCACATGGCGTGAGTCTTTCGAAGACTCAAGGTCCCTCTTCTAGAGAGGAGAGAGACCGCATGGATCAGATCCCTTATGCCTCAGCTATAGGATCGATCATGTACG
This sequence comes from Zingiber officinale, assembly GCF_018446385.1. Taxonomy (NCBI): domain Eukaryota; kingdom Viridiplantae; phylum Streptophyta; class Magnoliopsida; order Zingiberales; family Zingiberaceae; genus Zingiber; species Zingiber officinale. The sequence goes on from NC_056006.1 coordinate 47,763,587, forward strand.
TCATGCTATGTACTCGACCTGATGTCTCGTATGCTCTGAGCATGACGAGCAGATACCAGTCAGATCCAAGTGAAAGTCACTGGATAGCGATCAAGAATATTCTTAAGTACTTAAGAAGGACTAAAGAATATTTCTTGATATATGGAGGCAATGATGAGCTAGGTGTAAAGGGTTACAGTGATGCTAGCTTCCAGACCGACTATAGATCGCAGTTGGGGTTCGTGTTTTGCATTAATGGTGGTGTGGTGGAAGAGTTGAAGGACACAATAGCTGATTCTACGATGAGGTCGAGTATATTGCTCGCATCGAGGCAAGAAGGAGGCTGATTCAAGTTCATCATTGAACTTGGGGTGGTTCCTAGCATTGCTGACCCTATTGAGCTCTATTGTGACAACAATGGAGCTATAGCACAGGCGAAGGAACCTCGCTCACACCAGCGGACCAAACACATACTACGGCACTTCCATCTCATTCGAGAGATCATCTAGAGAGGAGATGTGAAGATTTGCAGGGTACCTACAGAGACTAACGTCACAGATCCCTTGACCAAGGCTTTGGCACAGAGGAAGAATGATGGTCACACTAGGTCATTGGGGCTTAGAGCCTACACTGATTGGCACTAGAGCAAGTGGGAGATTGTTAGTTATAGCCCTAGAGCCAATCATTTGATGATTGTATTTTGGACTTGTTGTATCATATTCTATATAAATAAAGGCATTTGATTTTTGGTTATTATACTTACTTGTATTGGTGCAAATAAACTAAGTATAATAACGTCCTAGAGTAGAAGGTTCTTACCTATATCAATCGATTGGTTGAATCGATAGTGAGATGATATAGGGAACACTACTCTTAATCATTCCTAGTCGAGTATTAACATTCAGGGACAATGTTAATGCAATAAGACTAGCATGTAGGTCAACTCGATGACATGATCTCACAAGTCATGGATATAGAGATATCAAGTTGACACAAGGGTATACATTAGAGAATGTATACTGAATGACCCGCCGTGAGAAAGTATCATGGATCGTTATATGAGTGTCATATACTTTCTCATGTGGCTATTGGTATGACTGCTAGTCCTTAGACCTGAAGTCACCATGGTTCCCTACATAAAGAGTTATGTACTTTGGTTTCGTCAAACGTCACCCGTAACTGGGTGGACTCTAAAGGCGATTACTAAGTATGTAACAAATTATGCGGAGGGATGTGAGTGATGTAGATGGGATCTATCCCTCCTATATGACGGAAGAGACATCGGTATTCTTGATAGAGTGAGACCACGAAGTGCATGGCCATGCCCAAATGAGTCAATATGAGATATTGAGCTCATTTGATTTAGTGAGTCTACTTGGAGTTCAAGATTTAGTTTGATCAGAGGATGACACAGTCTATGCCTCACATTGATCAATCTAGATGTCTAGGATAGAAGGACACTTGTCATATATTGTGAGGAGTCACAATTAGTAGTCACAAGGTGATGTTGGATCTCAACATTCTTGTAGCATTGGATAGTAATGATGTGTTGCTAGATACCGCTCATTACTTATGCTCCTAAATGGGTTTAGGGGCATTGCCAATGTTACAAGAACCTATAGGGTCACACACTAAGGACAATTAGATGGAGATTAGGTTCATATGATGAACCAAGAGGATTAGATTCATTTGATGAATCAAATTGTATTAAGAGTAATCCAAATTGGGCTAATTGAGTTGGACTCAAGTTGATTCATGTATTCAATGAGTCTAATTTAGATTATGACTCATTAAATCAACTTAATTTAATGAATTAGATTCATTATATTAAGTTGGCTTGAATCAAATGGTTAGATTAGATCAACCATGGAAGAGATTTGGTCAAGTTTGACTTGACTTGAGAGGAAGAGGAAGAGTCAAGTTTGACTTGACTATTTGCCACATCATTAGTGATTTGGCATTAGGAGGACTAATGATGATGTGCCACATCATCAAAGTGTGCCACCTCATTGGAGTTACAATGTCATTCTCTTTAATGGCTACATTTAATGAGAATGGGGGTTACACATTCTAATGTGGCCGACCAATTTAGTGTGGATGAGAATTTGATTTTTCCATTCAAGCCTCATTATTCCATCTTCTTCCTCAAGTGCTCTTCTCCTTTCTCCCTCTCCTCTTCTTGCCGTGACCTATCAAGGTGCTAGCACATCTTCGTTTAGGTCTTCTCCACCTAATTAGTTCGTGTGGATACTTCTAGAGGAGTATCCATTTTGATACTCTTGAGATCCGGCACCGTTTGGACGAGCAGGAACACGAAGGGCTTCGCTTCAAAGGTATAAAAGTTTTTCTTTTGTAGATCTACTGTAGATCGAAGCTTTAAACTCGTACTCGTATTTTTGAAAGTTTTTCTTCACACGAGATCCAGTGCCATGGGTGATTCAGGGTTTCCGCGACGCGAAAACACAGTTTTCGCGGCCCGATAACCCAACAAGCTTCTTGTTGTTTTCCTTGTCTTTGTTCTTCAATTTTGGGCAGTTATCTTTGACATGTCCTTCTTCATTGCAGTTGTAACACCGAACCTTCCTTTTCCTCCGAGTTTGTTTCTTTGTCTGCAACTTATTAAATTTATTATTTTTAATAAATTTATTAAATTTTCTTACCATGAAGGTTGCTTCGTCTTCATCGATTAATGTTTTGGAGTCAGGATCTTCCTTCTTGGCTTTCATGGCAAGATTGTTGTTTGACTTGCGATTTCTTTAGAATCTACACATCGAGTTTCATGAAGTTCAAAAGTAGAAAATAAATTCTCTAGTGTACTTACCTCGAAGTCCTTAGAGATGTAGTATGCATCTACTAAGGATGACCATTCTAGAGTTCTCAGAAAGGCATTGAGCACGTACCAGATTGAATCTTGGTTCGTTACCAATTCTCCAAGATTGTTAAGCTGAGTGATGAGTTCTTTGATCCATGCTTGGAGTTGCGCTACCTTTTCTCCATTGTTCATCCATAAGTTTATCAGCTAGGTTCGAAGGATGTCCCACCTTGTTAACTTTGCTTCTGAAGTCCCTTCATGGAGTTCCAGGAAGTTCTCCTAGAGCTCTTTGGCGGAGTCATAGTTGCCAATTCGATTGACCTCTAGGGTGGTAGGACGCTCAGCAGATAGAACTCTACTTTATCATTCGCAATGAAATCGGCTTATTCTTTCTTCATCCATAAACACTCCTCCTTTCTAGCTCCATGTTGGTCCTTGGGGGCTACAAAACCATATTTCATGATTAATAGAATCTCAAAATTCATTTAAAAAAAATACCTCCATCCGGTGTTTCCATTGTACCAAGTTTCCCTCGAACTTTGGTGAATGAATGCTTGCACCGGCTATCGTCTCGTTGCTTCAGTCGATGGTTAGTCCTTCTGAGGCATCCTGGCTCTGATACCAGTTGTAGGACCCTTAGCGCTCTGCTAGAGGGAGATGAATATCCCTGCAAAACAAAGTGAACCTTCCTCGATCTTTATAGCTTTATTAAATTAATGCTTGCATATAAAGGAATAAAGAAAACTGATTAAAAAAAGGAAGAGGCATACAGAAATTACTTGGTTAAAATCGGAGAGGTTGTTAATCCAAAGAAGTTGAAAGACCACTAAACACTTCTTCAAGCGGAGAAGCCTCTTACAGTAGTTGAAGTACTAAAAATATGAAGCTAGTTAAAAGAAATCATTTACAAGTGTTTTATCTAAGCTTCTGGGATTAGGGCTGCATTTATAGCCTTGGTCCAGGCACTTGAAAGGGGTCCAAGCATCGAGGGATCCTAGTTTTATCCAAGTTGTCCTGGCGCTCGTCTCTTCTAGATAAATTTTTGTTCCTAGCACTCGACAGAAAGTCAGCTTCTAGTTGACTTTTTGGTCTGGGTCTTCCGCTCTGGTCCCGCTCGTATTAGTTTGGATATTCCGCTCCGGATCAGCTCACTTGGGTGATCTCAGCTATCCAGAATAGGGATCACCCAAACCCAACTTTCGGCCTTTGAGTAATCTTCCGCTCTAACTTCTCATCCCTCAGAAACGCTACGCACCTCCTTCTCATCCCCCCGCGTACTCTTCTGCAACATCTCGTCCCTCAAATGCACCGAGCCAGTCGGCTCTCTCATATTTCATCCTTTTCGCTAGCTGCGTCTTTTGCTTGACTTCTTATGCTCCTAAGTTTCTACACACTTAGACACAGGATTAAAACTAACAGGACCTAACCTGACTTGATTGATCATATCAAAACTACCTTGGAGTACTAATAGAAGCTACATGGAAACCCTAATCTCTTCTCTTCTTCTTCTTCCTTGTGAGATATTTCATTTGAGAAAGAGCTATAAATTGTGTAAGATCTTTCCACCTTTGGTGTTGTTCCGAGAAGGAGAAGTTTCATAATGGATTCTGTGTTCATGGTGTGGATCCTTGGATTAGTCACCTAAAGGAGGTAGATAATAAGTAAATACAAAGAGTTAGCATTGTTTCTAAATTTCCACTTTGCAACCAAGAAGAATAAGAAATTAAAGTGATCTATTCACCCCCCCCCCCCTCTAGCTAAATCAGTCCTAACAAGTGGTATTGGAGCTTGATGGCTTTTGAGGACTCACATCTAAGGAAGCACAAGTTTAGAGCTATAAGATGTCATTGAAAGAGAGACATGACACTTCTTGACCACCATTCTTCGAAGGCAACAACTTTGCTTACTGGAAGAGCCACATGAAGCACTATCTCATGACTGAAATTAACATGTGGTTCTTAATCACGGAAGAATTCATGGAGCCAACGGAGGATGGAAAAGTGCTTGAATCCTCAAAATGGATTGTTGAACAAAAAAAGGCTCAAGCTAATGCCAAGGTGATCATGACTCTTCTGTTGGTTCAGCGGGACCGACAAGAGGGGGGTGAATTGTCTATCACTCAAAAAGTATACCCTCCTCAAAGAACTTTAACTCAAAATGAAAGCAACAAGAGTATTATAAATTAAATGATAGAAATAAAAAGAGATACGACTTAGCTATTTGACTTGGTTACAACCGAGACGGTTATTAATCAAAGGCGGTTGGAAAGCAAACTAGAAACATCTCATTCTATGAAAGTGGAGAAGCCTTTTACACTTTGAGAGCACAGAAGTTGCTAGGAATGAAAGTACAGAGTTGATTTTTCGTTGCTTGCTCGATGCCCCTTTATATAGGGGTTCCTGAGCTTATCAGATCACCTGATCTTCGAGATCAGGTTTTGACTCGAGAGGGATCGATCGACCGATCCCCAGGTTCGGTTGACCGAACCTGATGAACTCTCCCATCTTTCCGTCTGGAAGCAGGCTCTATGGATCGAGCTTAGGTTCGGTCAAGTGATCCTTGCGTTCGGTCGACCGATCAGCCAACGGTCTCCCTGAGCTGGCCTGATTAGCAAGCTCGACTAGGTCTTTTGGTTTATCTTTGGTTCGGTCGACCGATCAGAGGGTCCGGTCGATCGATCAGCCAACGGCTGGATGCTGACGTGGCTACGACGGCTGGCTTCTGAAGATAGGAGTTCGGTCGACCGATCATGGCTTTTGGTTGACCGAACACTTGTCAAGTCAACTCCTGGTTGACTTGCTCTGGTTCGGTTTGCTTAGGTGATTTCGGCCAACCGGAATAAGGCCCACCCGAACTGTAACACTCATAGGATCCCTAATGATTTCATATGAATTGTTGCATGAATGAGAATAGGCCTTATGTTGATTTTTCAAAAATAAAAGAAAAATAGAATCAAAAAGAGGCATGACCAAGGTTTAAACCTTGGAGCTCTTATTAGATGCATGTATGTGATAACCAGTAGCTCCAGCAGGGGTGTGCTGTTAGAAAGAGGAGGGAAATGATAGTTAAAGGTAGGGAAGGTGAAGGCTCCCTTCACTTAGGAGGAAAAGTTTGAATTTTCTTCTTCTTCCTCCAATGAAAAGTTTAAATTGTCTTCTTCCTTTCATTAGAATGAATAGGAATAAAGAGCTAAGGGAAGAAAAGATCATTTTCTCTTCATTGAGAATAAATAGGAAAATGGGAAAAGAAAACTTCATTTTTGCTTCCCTCTTCCTCCTTCCTCCTCCTCTCCACCAAAATCAAGCCCTCCTTCCTCACCATTGCCAAACCAAGCTAAGGTCTCCTTCCTAGGAAAGCTTCACGAGACAAGGGTATTCTCTTAGTAAATCAAGCGAGAGGATGTAAGTATTCTCCTCACCTGCAGTACAAGTAGCTTCTGCATGTTTCTACGCTTAAAGAATTCTTGAAAACCTAGGATCTTACCTTATAGATTTCGGCCAAGATGAGAAAAGTAAGGTTAAGAGGCCATCTATGATTTCTAGAGGTCTCCAAGAATTATGTTGGTTAAAACTTGGAACCATGTTCCTAATAGGTTTCGGCCAAGAAGAGATAAAGGGCTTAGAGAAAATTTAAAACCTAAATCATGTTTGCTTATGATTCCTCATGATATGGCATCCATTATATGATGTTAGTTTAAAGTCTTTCATGCTATATATTGCTTAGAAATTAGATTCATGCTTTTAGGGTTTCAGCCAAGAAGAGATAAAAAGGAATTAGAGGAAATTAGAAACCTAACTATGCTTGCGTATGATTCCTTATGATGTATAACCACTATAGGATGTTAGTGTGAAGTTTTCATGTTTTATGTTGCTTAAAAAAAATCTAGATCATGCTCCCTTAAAGTTTCGGCCATGAAAGAATAAAAACGATTAAGGGAAATTTAGAAACCTAACTATGCTTGCTATTATGTTATGTGATGTCTTTTATGATTCTCTATGCATGAGTTAGAAATGAATATTATGACTATTTAAGTTGAACTATGTTATTTCTTATACATATGCTTACTATGTTACTCTATGCTTAGAAACATAGATATGCTTCCGCTATATGTATGTATGAATGTTTAAGTTTACTAAGTCTAAGGGTAAGAAAAGTAACCCCGCCCTCACTAGGCAGGAGTGGTAGTAAAGGGGCGGGCGTTACACTAACATCTTCTGTGCCTTTAAGGCTGATAAGAATTTCGTAGTTTCTTTCCTTGGCTCTCCGATAAATTCAAACGTCAGTTCTACTTCTAGCTGGAAAATCACTTTTCTTTTTCGGCACTCGATCGAAGCACCGTAATTGCTCAAATCCATGCCTAATATAATATCATAATCCTGCATGTCGAGTACTATCAGGTCGCAATAGAGTTCTCTGTCTGCGATTCTGATGGGTGCGGCTCGCAGCATATGAGTAGACGTCATCACTTCTCCCGAGGGCAGGGTCGTTAAGAACTTGCAATCTAAAGCTTGTGGTGGCATGTCTATCTTTCTTGTGAAAGGTGTAGAGACGAATGAGTGCGTTGCCCCAGTATCAAATAATACAGTAGCGTGCTGACTAAAAATAAATATCTGACCTTTGACAACCGTAGACGCATTCGCCATGTTTTCCTTGGTGAGGGAGAAAATCCTAGCATTCGTTGTGACTGGCAGGGATTCCAATCTCACTTGGCTTATCGAAGTCTCTTCTATAGCAGTCTACATCTGATGTAGCTGTGGGGGAGCACCTCGGTTCTGGACATAGTGCTGAGGAGGTGTCTGAACCTGAGTAGGGCAGTTCCTAGCCATATGTCCTTCCAATCCACAGTTGTAGCACCTATTTGTGCCTATACGGCATATCCCTGGATGCTTCTTCCCACACGTGGTACACTGAGGGAACATGGGTTGCTTGCTCGCTGACCACCTTTAGAGTCGTTCCATTGCTTTCTCTTGCCACTGTGGTTTCCTTTCCAGTTGGCTCTGGTGCTTTGAGGTTTCTGTCCTCCTGACTGGGCTTGACTCTTGCCCTCGTTCAGCGCCTTCAGATAGTGTTCGGTGATTAAGGCACTACTGATTATATTGCTTAGAAACTAGCACCATACTCTTAGGGTTTTGGCCAAGAAGAGATAAAGAGATTAAGGGAAATTTAAGACCTAAACTATGCTAGCTTGTGATTCCTCATGATGTGCAATCCATTATATGATGTTAGTTTAAGGTCTTCATGCTTAAATGTTGCTTGAATAACCCATAATCATGTTTGTATATTTCGGCCAAGGTTTGGAAATTAGGGTTAAGAGCTCATTTATGCTTGCTAAGATTCTCACTTGCTATGTTATATATGGTGTGATCTTAGTTAAAGTTTCATGCTTAGATGTTGCTTGAAAAACCTAGAACCATGGCTTGTAAGTTTCAGCCAAACTAAGAAAGCTAGGGTTTATGTTATGTGCACTTCATGCCATCACGTTATGACTTTCTATGATATGCTATGTGTTAGATGCAATTATGCCATCATGTTATGATTCCGATGATATGCTATATGTTGTGTGCACTTCATGCCATCATGTTATGATTCCTATGATATGCTATATGTTATGTGCACTTCATGCCATCATGTTATGATTTCTATGATATGTTATATGTCATGTGCACTTCATGCCATCAGGTTATGACTCTACATCTATGCTATATGCTATGTGCACCTTATGACATCATGTTATGTTTATGCAAGGCTTATGTAAGATGAAAGGCCTAAGAGATGCTTCCCTTAAGTTGGGATTAAGAGCACTCTTCATGATAGCCTAAGAGATGCTTCCCTTAAGTTGGGACTAAGAGCACTCTTCATGATATGACAAGAAACATGATATGCTATGATATGACAAGAAACATGATATGCTATGCAATGACAAGAAACATATATGCTATTTTACTTTTGTTTGGCTTGTACCAGGGATGAGCTCCTAAGTTGCCCCTAGGTCGATGGTCTATGAAACGAGCCTAGTAAAAGGGATGGGCTCCTAAGTTGCCCCTAGGTCGATGGTCAATGAAACGGGCCTAGTTCCTAGTAGGTTCAAGATTAGCTACCTTGGATCTACTTAGGATGCGCACATTCATGTATGTATGTGATACAAAGCTGGGCCCTCATGTTGAGATTATGTTTAAGTACTTATATGATATATGTTTTCGAAAGAACATCTCGCATATATTCATTTCATGCTACATGATACATGTTTTCAAAAGAACATCTTGCATCCACATATCTCATGCTATATGATTTCTTATGTCTTAGGTAGATGCTCTCTTGAGATGTTTCATGCTATATATGCTTATGCTTCCATATGCTATGATTTATGCTCTTTTGAGATAGGTTTATGATGGCCAGATGAACATGCTATTACCTTATGCTTATGCTCTCACATGTTATGTTATGATTGGATTAAGTGAGTATGCCACTACTTTATGCTAGCATGTAAATGTTCAAGTGATAGGTTGAATAAATGAATATGTCACTACTATATGTTTAATTCATGATTCATAGTTTTTGTGAGTAGGAAAAGATCTTACTAAGCCTATGTGCTTATAGTTTAATTTCCCTTGTACTGCAAAAAAGGGAAAAGAATGGATAAACTAAAGGGAGCACCAGGAAGGCCAAAGATGTGTGTGGAAGTGGCATGGTGGATGAAGATCTGTTTTGTGTGTCAAGAAATTATATATGTTTTAAAATATGCATGTGAACTATTCTATATTTTCTACCTTAGGTTTTGATGGTTGCTACAATATAATAACTTAAACATGTTTAACCTGTTTGGATACTTATGTTTCCACTTGTTCACATGCTACTTTCTAAGTCAAGTTATATGCATGAATGCCACATGATATGTTGAAAGGATTAGCAAGTTAGCATGTTTAATAGGTTGCATGACTACCCTGTTCACATGTTTAGTTAAAAAAATGCCACTATGATAGTATGATCATGTAGTTCTCCATGCCATGTCATGTTAACATGTTTATATGAGTATGGTGATATGATGATATTGTTAAAAATTTAAATTACTTCCACTGCCATGATTTCATATTTATGCATGTATGTATGTTTTAAGTAACCCCGTCCTTCCTAAGGTAGTAGTGGAGGGGCGGGCGTTATAGTTTGGTATCAGAGCGAGGTTTATCTTTCCACTACACAGACATCAAGCCTCCATCCTGCCGCTCCAAGTAAGAATATCTATGCCATCTTTATGCCTACTCTATTTCTTTTATGCATGATAAGAAATGCTTTAATCTAAGTATGCATGTCTACTCTATTCTTTTAATTATGATAAGGAATGTTTTAGTCTAAGTATGCATGAAGGTAGGGTAGGAATGATGATAACTTATGCTAAGCCTTGTTAAAAATGATAATGACCTTATGCTAGCCTAGTTAGGAATAATAATAACTTATGCTGGCCTTGTTATCATTTATGAAGATTAGCATGGCTAGAAGACGCAATACCAGAGCCGATGAGGCGGTACCCCCACCTGATCTGATGCACGTAGTCACTGAACTTCAGCGTCAGGTCACTAAACAGCAGCAAGTGATTAATACTCTGATGAATCAGTAGGGAAACCCTGCCACCCCACCAGGGAACCAGAATGCGATGCCAGTTATACCTACAGCTGCACCAGTACCACCGGTAGGCCCTGCCCCAGTGGTTCGACAAGAGGCGTATATAATTCAGTGGCAGAGGCTGAAGCCAGAAGGTTTCTCTGGTAACTGCAAACCATGGGACGCTCAAGCCTGTTTCAAGACTGTGGAGAACATAGTAGAACTTCTGGATTGGCCGGAACATGAGAAAGTCAAATGTGCATCGTTGTGCCTTACGGGTGATGCCAGAATGTGGTGGGACAGAGTCAAAGCAAAGAGACAAGTAAATCAAATGAGATGGACGACTTCGAAACTGAATTTTTTGAAGAATTCTTCAACATGCGTGTGACGAACAAGCACTATGATGAGTTCACCAAGTTCCGACAAGGTGACCTATCAGTTAATGAAGCTATGAAGAGATTCAATCGACTAGCGCGCCTATGCCCAGAGCTGGTCAGTACAGAAAGAGAAAGAGTCAGACTCGATGCTGAAGATGCTCAGACCCGAGATAGCTCTGAACATGGCCAACGGAGTTAATAGACCGCAGACTGTAGAAGAGCTAATCAGTAGTGCCTTAATCACCGAACACTATCTGAAGGCGCTGAACGAGGGCAAGAGTCAAGCCCAGTCAGGAGGACAGAAACCTTAAAGCACCAGAGCCAACTGGAAAGGAAACCACAGTGGCAAGAGAAAGCAATGGAACGACTCTAAAGGTGGTCAGCGAGCAAGCAACCCATGTTCCCTCAGTGTACCACGTGTGGGAAGACGCATCCAGGGATATGCCGTATAGGCACAAATAGGTGCTACAACTGTGGATTGGAAGGACATATGGCTAGGAACTGCCCTACTCAGGTTCAGACACCTCCTCAGCACTATGTCCAGAACCGAGGTGCTCCCCCACAGCTACATCAGATGTAGACTGCTATAGAAGAGACTTCGATAAGCCAAGGGAGATTGGAATCCCTGCCAGTCACAACGAATGCTAGGATTTTCTCCCTCACCAAGGAAAACATGGCGAATGCGTCTACGGTTGTCAAAGGTCAGATATTTATTTTTAGTCAGCACGCTACTATATTATTTGATACTGGGGCAACGCACTCATTCGTCTCTACACCTTTCACAAGAAAGATAGACATGCCACCACAAGCTTTAGATTGCAAGTTCTTAACGACCCTGCCCTCGGGAGAAGTGATGACGTCTACTCATATGCTGCGAGCCGCACCCATCAGAATCGCAGACAGAGAACTCTATTGCGACCTGATAGTACTCGACATGCAGGATTATGATATTATATTAGGCATGGATTTGAGCAATTACGGTGCTTCGATCGAGTGCCGAAAAAGAAAAGTGATTTTCCAGCTAGAAGCAGAACTGACGTTTGAATTTATCGGAGAGCCAAGGAATGAAACTACGAAATTCTTATCAGCCTTAAAGGCACAGAAGATGTTACTGTAACGCCCGCCCCTTTACTACCACTCCGGCCTAGTGAGGGCGGGGTTACTTTCCTTACCCTTAGACTTAGTAAACTTAAACATTCATACATACATACAGCGGAAGCATATCTATGTTTCTAAGCATAGAGTAACATAGTAAGCATATGTATAAGAAATAACATAGTTCAACTTAAATAGTCATAGTATTCATTTCTAACTCATGCATAGAGAATCATAAAAGACATCACATAATATAACATATTATTCTAAGTTCACTTAAGCAGGTTATCTTGTTTCTTTAGCCAAGTCACCATCACACATCTCTTGCCCCTTCCTGCTGCTCCTTTAGTTTCTCCATTCTTTACCTTTATCTGTGGTACAAGGAAAAGTATCTGTAAGCACTCAAGGCTTAGTGAGATCCTTTCCTACTCACAAAAATCGACGTATCATGCAACATCATCATATCATACATTATAGAGTAATTGATGCTCATATCATCATGTAATTAAAACATATCAAATCATGGCATGAATCTCAGTAATGACATAAGATAAAGTAAACAACATATTATGGCCTAAATCTTATCATGGTACAAGTAACATCCTATCATAGCATAAATCATATCATAACATAAGAAATCATTATATCATGGTATAAATCATATCATAACATGGAGGTACTATCATGACTTAAGAAAATCATCATATCATGGTATAGATCATATCATAACATAAGTGTACATCATAGCATAAGTGAAAACATCATGACATTTCTTTTCATAACATCAAGGCATCATATCATAGCATATCTTGTAAGCATTACTTTTCATCATATCGTGAGCATGGATGCAAGATGTCCTTTAAAACATGGGAAATGTAAATGTCATGTGCAATATGCTTTTCAAAACATGATTTATGTCATGTGTGAGATGTCTTAAAACAATATCATATAGTACTTGAAAATAATCTCAACATGAAAGGGGCCCGGCTTAGTACCACATACATACATAATTCGCGCATCCTAAGTAGACCCAAGGTAGCTAGTCTTGAACCTACTAGGAAACTAGGCCCGTAGCTCGACCTAGGGGCACGTAAGGAGCCCACCCTTTACTAGGCCCGTAATTCGACCTAGGGGCACATGAGGAGCCCACCCTTTTGGTACAAGCCATTCAAAGTAAAATACATGCCATATCATATCTCTATCATTTCATAACATATTCATGTCGTTCATAGCATATCTTATTCATGTCAATCATAGCATATCATGTTCATGTCATTCATAGCATATCATGTTCATGTCATTCATGGAATTTCATATTCATGTCATTCATAGCATATCATATTCATGTCATTCATAGAATATTTCATTCATGTCATTCATGGCATATCATGTTCATATCATTCATGTCATTCATAAGGTATGCATAAATGGGCACATAGCCATGCATATGTAACACCCCTAGAAAGCCTAGATAAAGTAAGGGCAATGAGAGTACGAATGTAATGAAAAGAATGTGTAGATAGTCTACGTTGAATGTTACGATGGGAAGGATTTAGATGATTATGAAAGAAAATAAAGTTGAGAATATAAATCATCTATGCATGATTTATAATGGATGGAATTAATGTAGACAAAAGGAAGAAATATGAATACATGTATGAAATATTTATGCATAATGCATAATAGGGTAATATATGAATTATTATGTACAAAAGAAAATAAAACGTTAGAAGAGAGATTGAACCTTGGATCTCTTGTAAGGAACATGTATAGGATACCAAAGGGGATAGGAGAATTATTGATAAGGAGAGAGAGGACTAAGTAGTTAAGAATAAGAAAGGATTCTTTTTACTAAAAAGGAAAAGGGAGTAAAAAGAAGTAAAAATATACATAACCAAGTTTTGATCCTTGGTTCTCTTGTGGATACATGCATGTGTTAACCAAGTGGGATAGGAGAGGATATTGTAAGAGGAGAGATAGGAATTTTAATTAAAGGAAAGAAAGAGAGAAATTAAGGGAGAACTCAAGAAGCATCTTCTCTAGAATATTCTTAACATTAAGAAGAGAAGTAAATAAGGAGGATGAATCAAGACAAGTTTCCTCCCCTCATTTTAGTATAAATAGGCATGGAGGGGTGACTTCAACTTCATCCTCACTCACTTTCCTCCTCTCCTCCCTTGGGTGCCGAAAACCCTCTCCCTTCCTCCTTTCTTCTTCTTGTTGCCGAGCAACACAAGAGGAAGAAACCTCTTCTTCCTCCTCACTCCCTCCCTCTTTTCTTTCTTGTTGTTGCCGAGCAACACAAGAGGAAGAGGTCTCTTCTCCCTCCTCCTCTCCACCAAAAGACCTAGCCACTCTTCTCCTCCATTGGTGCCGAGCAAAGCAAGCAAGGAAGAAAGGTCCAAGCAAGTTCTCAACTCTAGGAAACTTAAGCGAAGAAGGTAAGCTTCCCCTCACCTGTGGTACAAGGCTTTTATGTGATTTTCGGATTTATAAGGATTAGAAAACCTAGGAAAGAATTTAAGAAAATTCGGCTAAAGAAAAGGTTTTCAAATCTAGGATGATTTAAACAAGACCTCATTTCATGATAAGATTTTCTATGCTATGTAGAAGGATTCCTTTCCATGATTTTATATTGATATGATGTATGATCAGAGGAGTATCTAACCTTAGGATTTCAACCAAAAATATTTTAAAGAGGTGAGTAAGATTATTGTCTAACCGAACTAAGTGCAAGGTTCCTTCTATGAAATGCTATACATAATGTTATGTAATATGCCATGATATGTGATAGCATAGGAAATGCTAAACATAATGAGGAGAAAATGAAATTATGTTATATGCCATGATATGTGATAGCATAGGAAATGCTATACATAATGTTATGTAATATGCCATGATATGTGATAGCATAGGAAATGCTAAACATAATGAGGAGAAAATGAAATTATGTTATATGCCATGATATGTGATAGCATAGGAAATGCTATACATAATGTTATGTATTATGTCATGATATGTGATAGCATAGGAAATGCTAAACATAATGAGGAGAAAATGAAATTATGTTATATGCCATGATATGTGATAGCATAGGAAATGCTATACATAATGTTATGTAATATGCCATGATATGTGATAGCATAGGAAATGCTAAACATAATGAGGAGAAAATGAAATTATGTTATATGCCATGATATGTGATAGCATAGGAAATGCTATACATAATGTTATGTAATATGCCATGATATGTGATAGCATAAGGAAATGCTATACAAAATGAAGAAATGAAATTATGTTATGTAATATGTCATGATATGTGATAGCATAGGAAATGCTATACATAATGAAAAGAAATGCATGAAAGATTGTTAAGGACATGATATGATAGTTATGCATGATAAGTTATTTTTGTATGGGTTTGTACCATGGGTGGGCTCCGTAAACGCCCCGGGGTCGATGGAGTAAGACTCGGGCCTCGTCAGAAATGGGCTTCTGAATGCCCTAGGTCGATGGAGTAAGACTCGGACCTAGTATGTATGTATGGTAGGGTTCAAGACTTGCTACCTTGGACCTACTTAAGAAGCGCGCGCATTATGTATGTGGTACAAACCGGGATCCCCTTAATGATGATATTAATTTCAAGTACTTATAAGTATAAGTTTTCAAATTCATGATGCATTGCCTACATATGTGCTTGAATTATCTGATGATTAGATATTATGTCACGTGATATTATGATATGACTATGAATATGATACCCTTGTATGTCGTATGCTTATGATACCTCGCATGATATTGATATGCAATGATATGAATTCGGTTTTAGTGAGTAGGAAAGGAACTTACTGAGCCATGAGTGCTCATAGCTTACTTTCCTTGTACCGCAGATAAAGAAGCTGGATGAGCTAGAGGAGCAACAGGAGGAGCAGATAGTGATGTGTGTGGTGGTGGCTCGGCAAAGAACGATCCGGACAAATTAATATGATTAGTTATAGAATCAACATATGCACATTTGAACAAATCAGAATATGTGATATTATGCTTAATAAATTAAATTCTTTAAAGTTTTTATTCTTCCGCTGTTATAACTAAAGCATGTACGTAAGTAGTATAAGAACGTAGCGCCACCTTTGGTTGGGTAAGAAGGGTGGGGCGTTACAGCATACTTGGGCACATAGCCATCATACTTGTCTTGGGCACATAGCCATCATATTTGGGCACATAGCCATTTAGATATCATTCTCATGCATGGTTCATAAACATATTCAAATGAGCAATATAACACAAAAAGAAAACATAATCATGCATGGATCACAAGTTAACTTCTTCTAATTCAAGTCATGGCAAGGGAAGTACATATTGAGTCATAACTTAGTCTAAATTCTCAACCCACTAAGGGTGGCCGAAACATGCATAGGCTCATTTAGGTTTCATAAAATCATACAAGCATATGAACCCACATTCATTTCCATACATTTAACATAAGGAACATCATAAGCATATGTGATTTAGGTTCTATGCTTCCTAGGGTTTTAAACCCACCTTGGCCGAAACATACAAGGTCCAAACTTGGTTACAAATAGCATGTAAGCATGTGAAACTAAATAAATTTTTCCATGCATTTATCCTAGGCATTCACATGAGCATATTAGGTTAAAGTTCAAGCTTCCTATGTTCACCAAGTGTAAGTGGCCGAATGCTACAAAGCATGGATTCTAAACATATGAGTACCCTATAAATTTCATAGCATATCATGGAGAGGGACATAAACATGTTAGGGTTGAATTTAGGCTTGCCTAAGCCCTACATTTCATGGTGGCCGAATGTTTACCATGTAAAAACCTAACCCTAAGCAACATGAATCTCAAGTGCTTTATGTTATTTTTCATATCTTTTCATAAGGTAAAACATAAGCAAGCTATATTTGAGGTTTAGCCTCCTTAAGGTATTAAATCCCTTCATGGCCGAAACCTTGTGATAGGTTCCTACTAGTTCTAAGCAACATACAAGTATAAACATCAAGGAAAATATTCATATAACATCATAAAAGAGATCATAGACATGTTAGTTTTAAAATTGAGCTTCCCTAGGTTTTAAGCCTCTTCATGGACGAACCCTAAGGTAGAGTATTACCTAACTCCAAGCTTTATACAAGCATGAAATATCAAAGTCATATTCATAACATATCATGAGGAAAACTTAAACATATTGGTTTTGGTTTTTAAGCTTCCATAAACTTTACAAGTATCATAACCGAAATTTCTAAGGGAAAACTCTAGGTTATAAAATTCATATAAACTCAACAAAAACCATATAACCACTTGTACCACAGGTGAGGGGATACTCACATCCTCTTGCTTGATCTTTTCCTAAGAGAAGGTACCCTTTGGTGAAAAGAAAGAAGAGAGCTCCTCCTCCTAGTGCTCCTTTGTGTTTTTCTTGCTTGTGAGAGGTAGATCTTGAGGGTTCCTTCTTGTGGTTTGGTTTTCTTAGGGAGAAAACCTTAGTTGGATTTTTGGGAAAGAAGAGAGGAGGCTCTAGGTCATGGCAAGATGAGGGAAGGGAAGAATAAATGAAGTCCCTTCTTGATTTTCCCTCTTATGCTAGGTGGAAGTAAGAAGCAAAAAGAGGCTTTGCTTTCCCCTCTTCTTAACTCATCTTTTATTCTCTTAATGATGAAGAAATGTCTTCATTCATCCCCCTACTTCCTCTCCTCTCCTTCTCTCTTGTCATCCACGAAAATGAAAAAGAGTGAGGAAGAAAAAAAAAAACAACTTGTCTTGCTTCTTAATCAAGAGAAGGAGAAAGAAAGCTACTTGATGTTTTCTTGCTTTCTTCTCTTAATCATGGTTTTATCTTTATCTACAATATCCATTCTCTATTTAACAATAACTCATGATGGTCTAGTGGTAATTCTATAATTCTTAGCTTAAGAAGGTTCAAGGTTCAATCCTTGACCAATTCTTTATATATATATATATATATATATATATATATATATATATATATATATTTCTATCTTATCTTCTTTTATTCTAAAAGAAAACTTCACCTACTTAGCTTAAGAATTCGTGGGTGTTACAGTTAGACAACGGATGCACTGGGTTTCTAGCACATGTTGTTGATACAAGCCAAGCAGAGGACCAGAAGCTGGAAGATGTCAGAATTGTATGCAACTACCCCGAAGTATTCCCTGATGAACTACTAGGGTTAGCCCCCGATAGAGAAATTGAATTTGAGATCGAAGTGATTCCTGGTACTAAACCGATCTCTAAAGCACCCTACCGTATGGCGCCGGCTGAATTGAAGGAACTTCAGGAACAGCTACGGGAGTTACTTGACAAGGGACTTATCCGCCCTAGTCACTCTCCATGGGGAGCTCCAGTACTGTTTGTGAAGAAGAAAAATGGGTCTATGCGAATGTGCATAGACTACCGAGCGCTAAATAAAGTGACGATCAAGAACGGGTACCCTCTTCCACGGATTGACGACCTGTTTGACCAGTTAAAGGGTGCCACCGTCTTCTCTAAGATTGACCTGAGGTCTGGCTATCATCAAGTAAAAGTGAAACAGGATGATATACCGAAGACGACTTTCTAAACAAGATACGGACACTATGAGTTCGTAGTTATGCCCTTCGGAGTGACGAATGCTCCTGCCTTGTTTATGGACCTGATGAATCGGGTATTCTCAGCATTTCTCGACAAATTTTTGATCGTCTTCATCAACGATATCCTCATCTATTCGAGAACCCAAGCAGAGCATGCAGAACACCTGAACATAGTTTTACGAATTCTTCAGGAGAAGCAGCTGTATGCGAAATTTTCCAAATGCGAGTTTTGGCTCGATCGAGTATCATTTTTGGGTCATGTTATCTCCAAAGACGGAGTGATGGTAGACCCAATCAAGATTGAAGCTATGAGTAACTGGAACAGGCCAAAGAATGCAAGTGAGATCAGAAGTTTTCTCGGGCTAGCAGGCTATTACCGGAAGTTCGTAGAGGGTTTCTCCAGAATTCTCACCAGGAAGAACAAGAAGTACGAATGGACAGACGATTGCGAGAAGAGTTTCACAGAATTGAAAAGGAGACTGACCAGTGATCCAATTCTCACTCTTCCGAAAGGTAACGAAGGGTTCGATATGTACAGTGACGCTTCCAAATTAGGACTCGGAGTTGTACTCATGCAGAACGGCAAGGTCATTGCCTATGCCTCTAGGCAACTCAAAGAACATGAAAGAAATTACCCCACTAATGATTTAGAGCTAGCAGCCGTGGTCTTTGCTCTCAAGATATAGAGGCATTATCTATATGGAGCACAGTGTAAGATTTATACAGATCACCAGAGTCTAAAATATTTCTTCACACAGAAGGACCTAAACATGAGACAACTGTTGGTGCGGTTAGCACTAATGATCTAACTCGGGTTTTGATGAATGACAAATCGGGTTAAGTTAATTTTGTTGTAATCTAACACTCTGACCGAGTGTGTTGACGAAGTCCAGACAAGTCGACGGGCTGACCGGATGTCTGGCAAGAAGTCTAGCTAGGTCGACAGGCTGATCGGATAGCTGGCGAGAAGTCCAAGTGGGTCGACGGGCTGACCGGACGCTTGGCGAGAAGTCCAGACGGGTCGAAGGGCTGACCGGACGTCTGGTAGGTGAGGAAAGGTAAGTCACTGGAAGGGAGTGACTGTGAGGACGCATTCCTGAGAAGGGAACATTAGGCGTTGATCCGTCTTAGATCCATTTCGGATATCTAAGTCGAGATCGTGACAAGATTTCGGTTTTAGAAAGACGGAATCTAAGTCATACTTTTTATGTCAAACTTATGAACTGTGCTAACACTCCGTTTTGCAGAATATATACTATTTATTTGCCTCGGACTAACCTTGTCTTGCAGCAAAGCTGATTTCTGGAGAAAGGTGGTCCGGGCGACCGGAGGGGATCCGGGCACCCGGAGGTCCGGGCGCTCGGAAGGGATCTGGCGCCCGGGAGGCAAGTTTTATCCCGATCGCGCGTCGCCACGTGGAGCTCACTGGTTGGACCTGCCACGTCTCGCCAGGGCGCCTGGAAGGGATCCGAGGCGCCCCGAGCTTCATATAAAAGAAGGGGCAGGGGTGGAGTTTCAAATACAACTTAGAACTCTCTGCTCTACTGTGCTCCTGCGACACCATGAGGTTTCTCCGACAAAGCGTTGTCTTCAGTTTACTTCTTTTCAGTTTGTCAGTATTTTCATTCTATTAATTCCTGTACTTTGTTTGTAATATCTTTCGAATTGATAGTGATTGCCCAACGAAAGCACTCGACGAGTGCGGGCCTTGGAGTAGGAGTCGACACAGGCTTCGAACTAAGTAAAATCGAACTGTGTTAGCCTTGCCTACTTACTTTGTCTTTACTTTTCCGCTGCGCTTACTCGATGAAAGTTTTAATCGATATTCACCCCCCCTTCTATCGAACGATTACGATCTAACAAGTGGTATCAGAGCAGGTACCGCTCTGATTTGGTGCAACCACCAATCAGACAGGGGGTGAACTTTCTGTTAAGTTTTTTTTTGGTTTTTATTTTTTTCGCATAATTCCAAACCGGTAATCTTACCTTTTTGGAAAGATTTTTTTTTCGTTATCCAAATTGGTGCAACATTCATTTAGATCTTTTTATCATCTTTTTCTTCCCACGTTGCTAATCCAAGACCAAGTCTTGGGACTTTTTCTTGTCTTTTTTTTACTTGTGTTCAGGATTAAAATGTCTCAACTTGAAGGATTCAGCACAGTGCGTCCTCCCCTCTTCAACGGGGATGACTTCCCGTATTGGAAGAAGAGAATGGAAGTCTATCTCAAAACGGATTTCGACTAGTGGATGAGCATCACCAGACCATATAAAATACAATAGACAGTTCCAGAAATCTACTGGACCCAGAAGATTGGACATCAGACCTAAAGAAGAAGGCGTCAACAGAAAACAAGGCAATCAACACCCTACAATGCGGATTGACCAGAGAAGAACTGAACTGGGTCGGACCACAAAAGAACGCCAAAAAACTGTGGGACAAACTGATCGAGCTGCACGAAGGAACGAGCGACGCTAAGGTAACAAAACGAGACTTATTATAAAATAAAATATTTAATATAAAAATGTAGGAAGGAGAAACTGTAAGTTAACTTCACGCGAGGATCAAGGACATCCTCAATGGGCTCCACGCCATCGGCCACCAAATGGAGAACCGGGACTTAATAAGGTATGCATTATACGCATTTCCACGTAATAGTTTGTGGGCATCTATCATAGATGCCTATAAAATTTCTAAGAATTTATCGAAACTTAAATTAGATGAGTTGTTTTGTGAATTAGAACTACACGAACAAACTAACGTCGGGGTCGAGAAAGGAATTGCTTTGTTTGCAGGTCCCTCCAAAGAAAAGAAGAACAACCCTGAGCCTAAAGCAGATTCTGATCAGGACTCTGAAGATGAAGAGCACCTAGTGAACTTGGTAAGGAAAATGTTCACCAGGAGAAAGAGGGGCTTCAGCAAGAAAGACCTTCAGAAAATCAACTCCCTCGAATCAAGGAGCGTGACGTGTGCCTGAAACTGAAGAACGACAAACCGAAGCTGATAAAAAAGAAGGCGCTCAAAGCGACGTGGGACGACACTTCCTCGGATGAATCGGAAGCCAAAGAACAAAAGAACCAGAGTTACCTCGCGCTGATGGCCAGCGAAGAAGAATCGGAGGATGAATCGGAAGACGGGTCTGAACCCGAATCAAGCCACGAGTCCATACTCGTTTCCGAAGGTTCCGAAGAGGTATACCGAAATCTAAACAGAAAATTTTTTAAAATTATTTCCTGCTTAAATAATAAATTAGTAAAAATAGAAAATGAAAATAAGTCACTCCTCGTAGAAAATCAAGACCTCAAGGAACAAATCAAAAACTCAAGTCCAACTCAAGATTTAACACTTGAGGAGGAGAATCTATCACTAAAATTAGAAATTAATAATTTAAAAGAAATATTAGAAAATTTCACAACGAGGTCAAAGAACTTAGATTTAATATTAAACAATCAAAAGGCAAGTTACAACAAAACTGGAGTTGGTTACAAATCAAGTTCAACTAAAATTTTTAAATCATTAATAACCCAACACAAACCAACAAAACAAGCTTGGGTTCCGAAAGCGTGTTTAATCACGCAAGTAGAACTTAATCAATACTACATCCCTAAAGATAAAATATATTATATAAAGTCAAATAAATCAAATAAACCAGAATACAAACCTGAACCAAAAGGGTTAAAATCTAAACATATTAAAACTCAACAAAATATAAACTATCATCAAGTGAAATTTAATTATAAAAGAAATAGACATAAACCAAGGACAAATTAAATGGTAATTAATTCAGGGGGAGGCTCCAGAATAGCTGGCACCTCCAAAACTAACCTACCCGACAGGGTAACCCTAACCAACCTACCCGACAGGGTAATTAGGATTAGTTAAAAAGGGTTCAAGTTTAACTTGAAATATGGTACTAGTGAAATATTGGATGATAATGCGTTAGGGAAGCTTAGTCTATGCATGCCTAGGAAGATATGGCTTCGACCTGGTGCATTTGGCTAAGTGAAACTGACCGAAGCTACCCTTTATGAATCATAACCAGTTAGACCAAGGTATTGTACTAAGTCCAGTGGATATGACTATTTGGAAAACCTCGAAGGTATGGTTATTTTAATGATGTCTGAGTGACTCACCATAGCCCAGAAGTTTATCCAGAGAACGTCTATTTGTTGAACCCAAAGCTAAACCTGAATCTAACACAAGTTAAAAACAAACTCCAAAACTGAATCAAAATTCATCTGACAAAATTATAGGATTCCCTAATTGAAAACATAGATCGGGTGAGATGACTAAGAAAGTTTAAATTAAATTAAATTAAAATCAAATTAAATTAAGTTAAATTAAATTAAATTAAAATTAAATTAAATAAACTAAAATTAAATTAAATTAAAACTAAATTAAATTAAATAAATTAAAATTAAATTAAAAGTAAATTAAATTAAATTAAAATTAAAATTAAAATAAATTAGATTAAAGTTAAATGTTCTTTCTTCAAAATTAAAATCTTTTTTTAACTTTTTACTTTAAAAATCTTTTTTGGTAAAACGTAAAATTAAAACTCAAATTTTCTTTAACTCAAAAATTTATGTTAAAATTGAAACTTAAATATTTTACCTTAAAAATTTTATTAAAACTTAAAACATCTTTAGGTTCAATAGTTAGACTAACCCCAATTCCTACCTATTGTAGGAAACTAAGTGGATTTTGGATAGTGGTTGCTCCAAACACATGACTGGAGATCACACAAAATTCACTTAACTCACCTACAAAAGCCTAGGAACAGTTGTCTTTGGGAACAATGGAAAACTCAAGGTAATTGGTATAGGTAAAATAGAACTAAAAATTAACTTTATTATTACAAATGTTTTACTTGTTGAAAATTTCAAATATAATCTCTTAAGTATCAGTCAACTGTGTGATACTAGGTAAGGTTAGGTTTTTAGCTACAGAATACTTAATCAAACACCTAGAAAATCCTAACATAAGCCTAAAAGGGTTTAGAAAAGACAACATCTATGCAATCAACTTAACCACTTCTTCAATTGAGTGTCACTTAACACAAAAAGAACAAACCTGGTTATGGCATAGAAGGATGTCACACACAAATTTTAGAAATATAAGTAAACTAAATGGATTAGTTAGAGGTCTATCAAAATTACCTAACTTAGACTCAACCATATGTAATGCTTGTCAACAAGGTAAACAGACAAAATCCATCCACAAACCAACTAATCAATCACAAACCAACTCAATACTAGAACTATTACACTTAGACCTATTTGACTCCCATGGAGTCAAATCAATAAATGGAAGCTTATACTGTCTAGTGATAATAGATGATTACTCTAGGTTCACCTAGGTAAAATTCTTAAAAAATAAGGACGAAACTTTTGAAATTTTTACAAACTTTTGTAAACAAGTTGAAAATGAAAAGGACCTTAAAATTAAAAGAATTAGAAGTGATAATGGAGGAGAATTCAAAAATCATAATTTCAACAAATTCTATCTTGAAAATGGCTACCATCACGAATTTTCATGTCCTAAAACCCCCCAACAAAATGTGATTATAAAAAGAAAAAATAGAACCTTACTTGAAGCCTCTAGAACAATGTTAAATGAATACAACCTACCTAAATACTTTTGGGCAGAAGCTGTCAGTACAGCTTGCTACGTACAAAACTGAACAACACTAAATAAAATCCATAACAAAACATCTTTTGAAGTTTATCATAATAAACAACCCAATATAAAATACTTTAGAGTATTTGGGTGTCCCGTTTTTATCCTAAACACAAGAGAACACTTAGGAAAATTTACCTCTAAATTTCAAAATGAAATCGTTCTAGGCTACTCCCTAAATAGTAGAGGCTACAGGGTTTACAATAAGGTTACCTTAAGAATTGAAGAAACTACTAATGTGAAGTTTGAAGAATCCAAACAAAACCCAGAACAAACACAACTTCAACCAATTGAATTTGTTCAACAAAATAATAATTCTGAAGGAACAAACCAAGCTCTAAGTCCTGAAGAAGAAGAACAACCTCAGGAAAGTCAACCCCCTAGAACTATAAGAGTCAACCCAAATCACCCAACTGATCAAATAATTGGTGACCCAGATCTTATAGTTCAAACTAGATCATCCTTCAGAAATCTAAGTCAAATATCTTTAATTTCAAAAATTGAACCCAAAACCATAGCTGAATCACTACTTGACCCAGACTGGGTCATAGCTATGTAAGAAGAATTAGCTCAATTTGAGCGAAATGAAGTTTGGGACTTGGTACCACCACCCAAAAATAAGAAAATAATAGAAACAAAATGGGTATTTAGAAACAAATTAAGTGAAACTGGAGAAATTACACGAAATAAAGCCAGGCTAGTTGCTAAGGGGTTCAGTCAAGTAGAAGGACTTGACTATGATGAAACATATGCCCCAGTAGCTAGACTGGAATCCATTAGAATGCTACTAAGTTATGCAACATACAAAGGGTTTAGACTATACCAAATGGATGTTAAGTCAGCATTCCTAAATGGTCTAATAAAGGAAGAAGTCTACGTAGGACAACCACCTAAGTTTGAAAGTCTAGAACATCCTGATTATGTCTATAAATTGAAGAAAGCCTTATATGGACTTAAACAAGCACCTAGGGCATGGTATGAAAGATTAACATCTTACCTAATATCTAAAGGATTTAACCAAGGACAAATTGACCCAACCTTATTTGTCAAATTATAAAGGAAGATATCTTTATAGCACAAGTTTATGTAGATGACATAATCTTTGGTTCAACAAATTCAGATTTCCTAGATAAATTTACAAGTTTAATGGAACACGAGAGTGAAATGAGTCTGGTAGGCAAATTAACCTACCTTTTAGGGTTACAAATCAAACAAACAAATGAAGGTAACTACATTTATCAACAAAAATATACTAAGGAATTACTTAAGAAATTTGAAATGGAAAACACCAAAGAGATGAAAACACCTATGGCAGTAAACACAATCCTAGATGATGATCCCAATGGAAAACCAGTTGATCTAAAACATTATAGGAGTGTCATAGATAGCCTACTATACTTAACTGCAAGTTGACCAGATATCTTATTTGCAGTTAGTATGTGTGCAAGATACCAAACCTGTGCTAAAGAATCCCATCTGACTCAAGTCAAAAGAATCTTTAGATATCTTAAAGGAACAACAAATGTATGCATTTGGTATCCTAGGACTAATAACTTTGAATTAATAGGGTACTCTGACTCAGATTATGCTGGATGCAAGTTAGACTGCAAAAGCACAAGTGGCGGATTTCAATTATAAAGTCCATCACTTGTCAGCTGGTTTAGTAGAAAGCAACATTGTGTTGCCCTTTCTACAACTGAGTCAGAATATATAGCAATAAGAGAGTGTGTTGCATAATTATTATGGATGATGCACACCCTAAAAGACTTCAACTTGAACCTCACAAATGTCAAAGTCTTAATTGACAACATTAGCTCAATCAACCTAACAAAAAATCTAGTGCATCATTCCAGAACTAAACATATTGAAATTAGACATCACTTCATCAGGGATCATGTTACTAAAGGGAACATTGAACTCAAATACATTGAGTCCAAATCCAATTTAGCTGACATATTCACAAAACCACTCCCTGAAAGTGAATTTAGCAATCTGCGTAGACAGTTAGGAATGTGTTTAATAGACTAGGATTTTCAAAATTTAAAATTGCTTTCAAATTGACTATTTTAAATTCTAGGTTAAATTGTTTTCACTTATTTTAAAACCTTCCAACTTTTAGAATTTCAAAATAACTTTAGCCTTAGACTAGAAAAATCCCCTTAGAAATCATGTTCCCCAGGACTAGTATTTGAGCATCTCACCAACACCCTAGGATTACCTTAATTGTGATTGACAAACTTAAAAAGGAGTGAGATGTATAGGCCAATTGCCTGGACTTAAGATGCTTATGTTAGTGCATCAATATAAGTCTGGGCGTTAAATACAAAACCAACATTAATCAAGTTAAGATATTCAGCTTAGTCAACCACTAACTGATCACAATGAACTTAACTTGACTAACCAAGTGAAAGCTGTCATCTTCTGATAGTCAGTAAGTAACTAATTAGTTAGACAGCTATTTTAGATGTCAAGTTTAGGGGGAGGATTAATTAGTCTCATATTTATTTTTCCTTTACTAAAATTGGTTTTTGAAAAATACTTTCTTAAAATACTTTAAATCTATTTAACAAATCTGACTTATCTTTGTAAAATCTAATAAACTTGGTTTTAAAAATCTTACTTTTGTAAAATTATCTTTATAAAACTTATGTTTAAAAAGGTGTTTTAACCTTACAAGCTTATTTTGAAAAGTTCAATAATTGGATCTAGCCTTAAAGTTTGATTTGAAAATTAAACTTCACTTCATTTTGAAAATCTGGATTTTGCAAATTTTTTAAACTTAGTCTTAAAATAAAACTAAGGGTTTAAATTGGATTTTATAAACTAAGGGTTTAGTTTTGAAAAGTAGATTTTCAAACTTAATTTTAAAATTTTGATTTTGAAAACTCATGTTTGTAAAGAATTCTAAGTTGAAACTTATTTTGAAAATTCAATTTCTTGAAATTTGGATACCTATACTTGAAAATTAGCTTTTAAAAGTTTGCAAATTCATACTAAGTTATGTTGCTAAATTAGTTATCTTTCAAAACTTAGTTACAAAAGTTAAATTCCTATATGGTGGAATTTAAAACTGCCCCAAGTTAACTTGACATCATTTCCTACATTTCTTTATGTATTCTGTATTTTTTATAATGTTTTAATTATATCCTTGTTTGATGAATGCCAAAGGGGGAGGGATAGGTGGTTAAGTTAGAAAATCAAAATTAAAAACTAACTTAAACCTCATGCTAGAACAAAATGTTTAACCTGTTTTTCTCTCGCATATTTTTACTAACTTAACCAGGTTGTCATTTCATCAAAAAGGGGGAGATTGTTGGTGCGGTTAGCACTAATGATCTAACTCGGGTTTTGATGAATGACAAATCAGGTTAAGTTAGGTTTGTTGTAATCTAACACTTTGACCGAGTGTGCAGACGAAGTCCAAACAGGTCGACGGGCTGACCGGATGTCTGGCAAGAAGTCCAGCTAGGTCGACGGGCTGACCGGATAGCTGGCGAGAAGTCCAAACGGGTCGACGGGCTGACCAGACGCTTGGCGAGAAGTCAAGACGGGTCGAAGGGCTGACCGGACGTTTGGCAGGTGAGTAAAGGTAAGTCACTAGAAGGGAGTGACTATGAGGACACGTTCCCGGGAAGGGAACATTAGGCGTCGATCCGGCTTAGATCCATTTTGGATATCTAAGTGAAGATCGTGACTAGATTCCAGTCTCGGAAAGACGGAATCTAAATCATACTTTTTATGTCAAACTTATGAACTGTGCTAACACTCTGTTTTGCAGGATATATACTATTTATTTGCCTCGAACTAACCTTGTCTTGCAGGAAAGCTGATTTCTGGAGAAAGGTAGTCCAGGCGCCTGGAGGGGATCCGGGAGCCCGGAGGTCCGGGCACTCGGAAGTGATCCGGGCGCCCGGGAGGTAAGTTTTATCCCGATAGTGCGTCGCCACATGGAGCTTGCTGGTTGGACCTGCCACGTCTCACCAGGGCGCCTGGAAGGGATCCGGGGCACCCCGAGATTCATATAAAAGAAGGGGCAGGGGTGGAGCTTCAAATACAACTCAGAACTCTCTGCTCTACTGTGCTCCTGCGACGCCTTAAGGCTGCTCCGACAAAGCACTGTCTTCAGTTTACTTCTTTCAGTTTGTCGGTATTTTCATTCTATTAATTCCTGTACTTTATTTGTAATATCTTTCTAATTGATAGTGATTGCCCAACCAAAGCACTCGACGAGTGAGGGCCTTGGAGTAGGAGTCGACACAGGCTTCGAACCAAGTAAAACCGAACTGTGTTAGCCTTGCCTTCTTACTTTGTCTTTACTTTTCTGCTGCGCTTACTCGACGAAAGTTTTAATCGATATTCACCCCCCCCTCTATCGAACGCTTACAATCCAACAACAACGTAGATGGCTCGAACTCGTCATGGACTATGACTGCGAGATCTTTTACCATCCGGGAAAGGCGAACAAAGTGGCTGATGCACTCAGCAAGGAGTCTTAAGCCACTCTAGTTCCCCAGAGTTATTTTGAGTTCGAGGATGAACTTTTATAAGGTATGGGGGACTGTAACACTCATAGGATCCCTAATGATTTCATATGAATTGTTGCATGAATTAGAATAGGCCTTATGTGGATTTTTCCAAAATAAAAGAAAAATAGAACCAAAAAGAGGCATGACCAAGGTTTGAACCTTAGACCTCTTGTTAGATGCATGTATGTGATAACCAGTAGCCCCAGCAAGGGTGTGCTGTTAGAAAGAGGAGGGAAATGATAGTTAAAGGTAGGGAAGGTGAAGGCTCCCTTCACATAGGAGGAAAAGTTTGAGTTTTCTTCTTCTTCCTCCAATGAAAAGTTTAAATTGTCTTCTTCCTTTCATTAGAATGAATAGGAATAAAGAGATAAGGGAAGAAAAGATCATTTTCTCTTCATTGAGAATAAATAGGAAAATGGGAAAAGAAAACTTCATTTTTGCTTCTCTCTTCCTCCTTCCTCCTCCTCTCCACCGAAATCAAGCCCTCCTTCCTCACCATTGTCGAACCAAGCTAAGGTCTCCTTCCTAGGAAAGCTTCACGAGACAAGGGTATTCTCTTAGTAAATCAAGCGAGAGGATGTAAGTATTCCCCTCACCTACAGTACAAGTAGCTTCTACATGTTTCTACGCTTAAAGAATTCTTGAAAACCTAGGATCTTACCTTATAGATTTCGGCCAAGATGAGAAAAGTAAGGTTAAGAGGTCATCTATGATTTCTAGAGGTCTCCATGAATTATGTTGGTTAAAAACTTGGAACCATGTACCTAATAGGTTTCAGCTAAGAAGAGATAAAGGACTTAGAGAAAATTTAAAACCAAAATCATGCTTGCTTATGATTCCTCATGATATGACATCCATTATATGATGTTAGTTTAAAGTCTTTCATGCTATATATTGCTTAGAAATTAGATTCATGCTTTTAGGGTTTCAGCCAAGAAGAGATAAAAAGGAATTAGAGGAAATTAGAAACCTAACTATGCTTGCGTATGATTCCTTATGATGTATAACCACTATAGGATGTTAGTGTGAAGTTTTTGTTAGTTAGAGCCCTAGAGCCAATCATTTGATGATTGTTGTATGGACCCGTTGTATCATATTCTTGTATATAAATAAAGGCATTTATTTTTTGGTTATTATACTTGTTTGTATTGGTGCCAAATAACTAAGTATAATAGCGCCCTTGAGTAGAAGGTTTTTACCTATATCAATCGATTGGTTGAATCGATAGTGAGATGATATAGGGAACACTACTCTTAATCATTCCTAGTCGAGTATTAACATTCAGGGATAATGTTAATGCGACGAGACTAGAATGTAGGTCAACTCGATGACTTGATCTCACAAGTCATGGATATGGAGATATCAAGTTGACACATGGGTATACATTGGAGAATGTATACTGAATGACCCGCCATGAGAAAGTATCATGGATCGTTATATGAGTGTTATATACTTTCTCATGTGGCTATTAGTATGACTACTAGTCCTTGGACCTGAAGTCACCATGGTTCCCTACATAAGGAGTTATGTACTTTGGCTTCGTCAAATGTCACCCGTAACTGGGTGGACTATAAAGGTGATTACTGGGTATGTAACAAATTATGCAGAGGGATGTGAGTGATGTAGATGGGATCTATCCCCCCTATATGACGGGAGTGACATCGATATTCTTGATAGAGTGAGACCACGAAGTGCATGGCCATGCCCAAATGAGTCAATATGAGATATTGAGCTCATTTGATTGAGTGAGTCTACTTGGAGTTCAAGATTTAGATTAATTAGAGGATAACACGATCTATGCCTCACATTGATCAATCTAGATATCAAGGATAGAAGGACACTTGTCATATATTGTGAGGAGTCACAATTAGTAGTCACAAGGTGATGTTGGATCTCAACATTCTTGTAACTTGGGTAGTAATGATGTGTTGCTAGATGTCGCTCATTACTTATGCTTCTAAATGGGTTTAGGAGCATTGCCAACGTTACAAAAACCTATAGGGTCACACACAAAGGGCAATTAGATGGAAATTAGGTTCATTTGATGAACCTAATGATTAGGTTCATATGATGAACCAAATTGGATTAAGAGTAATCCAAAGTAGGCCAATTGAGTTGGATTCAATTTGGTTCATGTGTTAAGTGAGTCTAATTTGGACTTAGACTCATTTAATCAATTTAATTCAATGAATAGAGATTCATTAAATTAAAATTGACTTGAACCAATTGTAAGATTAGATCAACAAAGGGAGAGAAGTGGTCAGGTTTGACTTGACTTGAGAGGAAGATGAAGGGTCAATTTTGACTTGGCCATTTGCCACCTCATTGGTGAGTTGGCATTAAGTGGTCCAATGATGATGCTCCACATCATCATGGTTGCTTAAGTGGAATGCCACCTCATGGGAGTTACCAAGAGTTGTGACTCTTGGCATCCCATGGAGGTTACAATTCCCCTTAAAGTGGTCGGCCACTTTTGATGAGGAGTTAGTGCATTTTGTGTGCTTGTGTGAGTAACTCCATCATCTTCTTCCTCTCTAGTTTTCTTCTTGCTCTCCCTCTCCTCCATTACTGATCTCTAAGGTTGCTAGCACATCCTTAGAGGTTCTTCTCCATCTCTTGCTTGTGTTGATACATATAGAGGAGTATCTAATTTGATACTCTCGAGATCCGGCGACGAACCTTGGACGAGCGGGATACGCGAAGGGCATCGCTTCAAGGGTAAACTCTTCTCCTTCATAGATCTAGTGTAGATCAAGGTTAGGAAACTCATACTCGAAGTATTTACGAAATTTTATTCTTCGCACGGATCCGGTGGCAGGGATTTCAGGGTTTCCGCAACGCAAAAAGCGGTTTTTGCGGCCCGAAAAATCTAACAGTGGTATCATAGCCACGTGCAAAGCGTGTACGAGTTTTGTTTTTTTGTTTTTATGACAAAAATTCAGATCTATAAGTTTCTATGTATTTGTGATTTTTATAGATTTTATGGGTATTTTTCTCGTAGAAGCGAAGCACAAGTGTTTAGACACTTGTAGGCTTCGACTACCGAGAAGATCTTTCTGAAACGGCAAGGTTTTGCCCCAAATCATTTTGGGACAGCGGGATAAGGCACTGTATGATCACTAAGGAACACTCGTGGTGGTTATATCGCAGGTAGGGGTGCTGCCCTTGACTCCGCAAGGGGCTTCGTTCCACGATTGCGCCCGAAAATCGCTAAACGGGACCGCCGAAAATTTTTACTCATAAAAATTGTAAAAATTATGGAAAATTTATAGAAATTTATAGAAATAACATAATTTAGAATTATATATTATTTTATGATATTCATGGCCTAAAAGACCCAATTAGATTGAAAAAAAAAATTGTGTTGTAATTCATAATATGGCCTGTGTGCCGTTTTGTGTTTGTGTGTGTTGTACTTGATTCGCGACCTGCGTGTCGTGCCTTCCTCTATTTTATATTCCTATTGTAAAATAGTTTTTAGACTCGAATGTAACTCGAGTTTCAAAATTGTAATGTACAAAATTGGAGCGGTGGAAGGTCCACTCGAGACGGATTTACGAGGAGGGTGCGAGCAACATAAGGTGGTCAAAGGAAGGAGCTTGAGAAGCTGTTGACCTTAGGTTGACCATCCGATCTTCTCATTGGCTTGAGAAGATCGTAGTAGGGCCATGACTAATCACAAAAAAAATATTTAATTAATTGGTTGTGTGTGTATATGTGATGCATGCTAGAATAGTAATTAATTAGCGCCTTAACGATTCGATTCGATCAATCGCGTATATGATACACCTTGACAATTAGATTAGATCTAAATTGAGTACATGATGGACCTTAATGATTAGATTAGATCTAAATCGCGTACATGATGCACCCTAACGATTAGATTAGATCTAAATCACGTATATGATACACCTCGTCGATTAGATTAGATCTCAATCGCATCAACTCGTAATGCCTACCATGCCGTGATACCTATCACTACCTCGATCACATGTTGTTGTTGAATCTGCCAAAGCAGAGCAACACATATTATCTTGGTAGGATACGGAGGGACAATCTTGGACCCACCTATCAACGCATAGGTGAGTACAACTCAATTAGATTGAGTAACTAGTTAACTCAATTGGATCGAGTTTAACTATAGGCATTTTTCCAATGGTTGGTAGATAGGTCAAAATCACATTTATATTAACTCTTGGGCGTATTAGCCAAAGCTAACTCGAGTTTTAATATAAATATGGATCTTGATCCTATAAACAAGAGTTGCATAGAGATGTAATTGGTAATTAGTTATCTACCGATCATGCTAAGTCTTGGGCGATTTAGCCAAAGCTAACTCAAGGTGTTGTATGATGTGGATCTTGTCCCACAAGAATTATAGAATTCAGTGGGAGCATTATTTAATTAAAGGCCTAATTAGATGATTAATAGAATATGATATTTATTTATTTTTCTGCTTTAATTTTTGTTGTAGATTGTCATGACGTCAAATACGAACTCTTTCTCTCTGCGTTATGTCCTTAAGAAGGACAAGCTCAACGGAGCTAATTTCCTCGACTGGTACGGGAATCTGAGAATTGTTCTCACACAGGAACGTAAACTGTACATTCTGGAGCAGCCCATTCCGGAGGCACCTCCTGCCACTGTCACGCGAGCTGACTGAGATGCTTACAAGAAGCATCAAGATGACACATTAGATGTGTCATGTCTCATGCTCGCAACCATGAACTCTGAGCTTCAGAAGCAACACGAGTTGATGGATGCTTATGATATGGTTGAACATCTTCGTCAATTGTATCAAGGACAATCAGGGCACTGGAAGAGGAACTACACAGGACACCTGGAAGATCTTAAGAAGAAGAGAAATAAGATTTCTACTTCAGGTATAAATGTTATAGAAGTCAACCTCTCTATTTCTTCATCGTGGGTATTAGATACCGGATGTGCTTCTCACATTTGTACTAATGTACAAGCGTTGAGAAATAGCAGACCATTGACGAAGGGCGAGATAGACCAACGAGTAGGCAATGGAGCACGGGTTGCTGCTATTGCTGTAGGAACTTACTATCTATCTCTACCCTCTGGGCTTGTACTAGAATTAGATGAATATTGTTATGTGCCTGCTTTAACTAAGAACATAATTTCAGTTTCTTGTTTGGACAAGAAAGGTTTTTCATTTATAATAAAGAACAAATGTTGTTCAGTTTAATTAAATGAAATGTTCTATTGTAGTGCACCTCTGATAAATGGACTCTATATTCTAGACTTTGAGAACCCTATCTATAACATTAGTACCAAGAGGTTCAAGTTAAATGACATGAACCAAACCTCTCTCTGGCACTGTCGCTTAGGTCATATAAATGACAAACGCTTATCCCAGCTCCATAAAGATGAATTGTTGGACTCATTTGATTTTGAATCATATGAGACATGCGAGTCATGCCTTCTAGGCAAGATGACCAAGACTCCCTTTCGTGAACACAGTGAGAGAGCGACTGACTTGTTAGGTCTTATACATAGTGATGTATGTGGCCCTTTCAATGTCACTGTTAGAGGTGGTTATAGGTACTTCATTACATTTACTGATGACTTCAGTAGATATGGTTATGTGTACCTAATGACACATAAGTCAAATCCTTTGAAAAGTTCAAAGAATTCAAGAATGAAGTACAAAACCAGCTTGACAAAAGTATTAAGATACTTCGATCAGATCGAGGTGGTGAATACCTTAGCCATGAGTTTCGTGACTATCTAGTTGAGTGTGGGATTCTATCTCAACTCACTCCTCCTGGAACACCACAGTGAAATGGTGTATCTGAAAGGAGGAATCATACCTTATTAGATATGGTACGATCTATGATGAGTCACACAGATCTTCCTATGTATCTTTCGGGCTATGCTCTAGACACAGCATCCTTCATTCTCAACCGAGTTCCATCTAAGGCTGTAATAAAGACACCATATAGGATATGGACTGGGAGAGATGCCCAGGTACCTTTTATGAGGATTTGGGGTTGTGAGGTTTACGTTCGACGTCAAGTCTCGAAAAATTGGGACCCAAATCTGACAAGTGCTATTTCATTGGATATCCCAAGGAAGATATTACTTCTACATTCTCAGTCAACACAAGGTAGTTGTGGCTAAGACTGGGATATTTCTAAAAAGAGACTTTATTTCTAGAAAGATTAGTGGGAGTATGTTTGATCTTGAAGAAGTTCAAGATGTGGACCATAGCACTGAAGCCTCGATGGAAGTTGAACTAGAACCACAAAGTGTTGTGGATGATATTATTCCACAAGGAGTTGAGGAACCACAACCAGTTCAAGTAGACCTACCTCTTCGCAGATCTGATAGGGTACGTCGTCAACCTGAGAGATACTCATTTCTCTTGTCTAACCATGATGACGTTGTACTCAATGAGGATGAGCCTACCTCCTATCAGGAAGCTGTGATGAGTCCAGATTCTGAGAAAATGGCTAGAGGCCATGAGATCCGAGATGGAATCCATGTACACTAACCAAGTATGGACTTTGGTTGATCCACCTGAAGGGGTCAAACCCGTTGGGTGTAAGTGGGTCATTAAGAGAAAGACTGACATGGATGGACTTATCTATAAGGGTCGCTTGGTAGCTAAAGGTTTCAAGCAGATTCATGCTATTGACTATGATGAAACCTTTTCTCCAGTAGCGATGTTTAAGTCCATTCAGATCATGCTTGCTATTGCAGCATATCATGACTATGAGATATGGCAGATGGATGTCAAAACCGCGTTTCTGAATAGAAACCTGCTCGAGGATGTGTACATGACACAACATAAGGGTTTTGTAGATCCACAGCATACTAGCTGAGTATGCAAGCTGCATAGGTCCATTTATGGACTAAAGCATGCTTCTCGGAGCTAGAATCTTCGATTCGATGATGCAATCAAACAGTTTGGTTTCATCAAGAATGAAGATGAGCCTTGTGTCTACAAGAAGGTTGTTGAGAGCACAGTTGTCTTCCTTATATTATATGTGGATGACATACTACTCATTGGGAAAGGCATCCCTTTGCTACAGTCTGTCAAGACTTGGCTAGGGACTTGTTTCTCAATGAAGGACTTAGGTGAAGCATCCCGCATTCTAGGCATACAGATCTATAGAGATAGATCTAAGAGATTGCTTGTCCTAAGTCAGAGTACATATATTGACAAGGTACTCCTACGGTTTGCCATGCAGAACTCCAAGAAGGGATTTCTGTCGATGTCACATAGCGTGAGTCTTTCGAAGACTCAAGGTCCCTCTTCTAGAGAGGAGAGAGACCGCATGGATCAGATCCCTTATGCCTCAGCCATAGGATCTATCATGTATGTCATGCTATGTACTCGTCCTGATGTCTCGTATGCTTTGAGCATGACGAGCAGATACCAGTCAGATCTAGGTGAAAGTCACTGGATAGCGGTCAAGAATATTCTTAAGTACTTGAGAAGGACTAAAGAATATTTCTTGATATATGGAGGCGATGACGAGCTAGCTGTAAAGGGTTACAGTGATGCCAGCTTCCAAACCGACCAGGATGATTATCGATCGCAGTCAAGATTCGTGTTTTGCATAAATGGTGGTGTTGTGAGCTGGAAGAGTTCGAAGCAGGACACAATCGCTGATTCTACAACAGAGGCCGAGTATATTGCTGCATCAGAAGCAACAAAGGAGGCAGTTTGGATCCGCAAGTTCATCGCTGAACTTGGGGTGGTTCCTAGCATCGCTGACCCTATTGAGCTCTATTGTAATAACAATGGAGCAATTGCGCAAGCTAAGGAACCTCGCACACACCAGCGGACCAAACACATACTACGGTGCTTCCATCTCATTCGAGAGATCATCGATAGAGGAGATGTGAAGATTTGTAGAGTATCCACTAAGACTAACATCGCAGATCCCTTGACCAAGGCTTTGGCACAGAGAAAGCATTATAGTCACACTAGGTCATTGGGCCTTAGAGCCTATACTGATTGGTACTAGTGCTAGTGGGAGATTGTTAATTAGAGCCCTAGAGCCAATCATTTGATGATTATTGTATGGACCCGTTGTATCATATTCTTGTATATAAATAAAGGCATTTATTTTTTGGTTATTATACTTGTTTGTATTGGTGCCAAATAACTAAGTATAATAGCGCCCTTGAGTAGAAGGTTCTTACCTATATCAATCGATTGGTTGAATCGATAGTGAGATGATATAGGGAACACTACTCTTAATCATTCCTAGTCGAGTATTAACATTCAGGGATAATGTTAATGCGACGAGACTAGAATGTAGGTCAACTCGATGACTTGATCTCACAAGTCATGGATATGGAGATATCAAGTTGACACATGGGTATGCATTGGAGAATGTATACTGAATGACCCGCCATGAGAAAGTATCATGGATCGTTATATGAGTGTCATATACTTTCTCATGTGGCTATTAGTATGACTACTAGTCCTTGGACCTGAAGTCACCATGGTTCCCTACATAAGGAGTTATGTACTTTGGCTTCGTCAAATGTCACCCGTAACTGGGTGGACTATAAAGGTGATTACTAAGTATGTAACAAATTATGCAGAGGGATGTGAGTGATGTAGATGGGATCTATCCCCCCTATATGACGGGAGTGACATCGATATTCTTGATAGAGTGAGACCACGAAGTGCATGGCCATGCCCAAATGAGTCAATATGAGATATTGAGCTCATTTGATTGAGTGAGTCTACTTGGAGTTCAAGATTTAGATTAATTAGAGGATAACACGATCTATGCCTCACATTGATCAATCTAGATATCAAGGATAGAAGGACACTTGTCATATATTGTGAGGAGTCACAATTAGTAGTCACAAGGTGATGTTGGATCTCAACATTCTTGTAACTTGGGTAGTAATGATGTGTTGCTAGATGTCGCTCATTACTTATGCTTCTAAATGGGTTTAGGAGCATTGCCAACGTTACAAAAACCTATAGGGTCACACACAAAGGGCAATTAGATGGAAATTAGGTTCATTTGATGAACCTAAATGATTAGGTTCATATGATGAACCAAATTGGATTAAGAGTAATCCAAAGTAGGCTAATTGAGTTGGACTCAATTTGATTCATGTGTTAAGTGAGTCTAATTTGGACTTAGACTCATTTAATCAATTTAATTCAATGAATAGAGATTCATTAAATTAAAATTGACTTGAACCAATGGTTAGATTAGATCAACCAAGGGAGAGAAGTGGTCAAGTTTGACTTGACTTGAGAGGAAGATGAAGGGCCAATTTTGACTTGACCATTTGCCACTTCATTGGTGAGTTGGCATTAAGTGGTCCAATGATGATGCTCCACATCATCATGGTTGCTTAAGTGGAATGCCACCTCATGGGAGTTACCAAGAGTTGTGACTCTTGGCATCCCATGGAGGTTACAATTCCCCTTAAAGTGGTCGGCCACTTTTGATGAGGAGTTAGTGCATTTTGTGTGCTTGTGTGAGTAACTCCATCATCTTCTTCCTCTCTAGTTTTCTTCTTGCTCTCCCTCTCCTCCATTACTAATCTCTAAGGTTGCTAGCACATCCTTAGAGGTTCTTCTCCATCTCTTGATTGTGTGGATTCACATAGAGGAGTATCTACTTTGATACTCTCGAGATCCGGTGACGAACCTTGGACGAGCGGGATACACGAAGGGCATCGCTTCAAGGGTAAACTCTTCTCCTTCGTAGATCTAGTGTAGATCTAGGTTAGGAAACTCATACTCGAAGTCTTTACGAAATTTTATTCTTCGCACGGATCCAGTGGCTGGGATTTCGGGGTTTCCGCAACGCAAAAAGCGATTTTTGCGGCCCGAAAAATCCAATAGTTTTCATGTTTTATGTTGCTTAAAAAAATCTAGATCATGCTCCATTATAGTTTCGTCCATGAAATAATAAAAAGGATTAAGAGAAATTTAGAAACCTAACTATGCTTGCTATGATTCCTTGTGATGTGTAACCCATTATATGTTGTTAGTTTAAAGTTTTTCATGCTTTATATTGCTTAGAAACTAGCACCATACTCTTAGGGTTTCGTCCAAGAAGAGATAAAGGGATTAAGGGAAATTTAAGACCTAAACTATGCTAGCTTGTGATTCCTCATGATGTGCAATCCATTATATGATGTTAGTTTAAGGTCTTCATGCTTAAATGTTGCTTGAATAACCCATAATCATGTTTGTATGTTTCGGCCAAGGTTTGGAAATTAAGGTTAGGAGCTCATTTATGCTTGCTAAGAGTCTCACTTGCTATGTTATATATGGTGTGATCTTAGTTAAAGTTTCATGCTTAGATGTTGCTTGAAAAACCTAGAACCATGGCTTGTAAGTTTCGGCCAAACCAAGAAAGCTAGGGTTTATGTTATATGCACTTCATGCCATCACGTTATGACTTTCTATGATATGCTATGTGTTAGGTGCACCTATGCCATCATGTTATGATTCCTATGATATGCTATATGTTGTGTTCACTTCATGCCATCATGTTATGATTCCTATGATATGCTATATGTTATGTGCACTTCATGCCATCATGTTATGATTCCTATGATATGTTATATGTCAAGTGCACTTCATGCCATCATGTTATGACTCTACAGGCTATGCTATATGCTATGTGCACCTTATGACATCATGTTATGTTTATGCAAGGCTTATGTAAGATGAAAGGCCTAAGAGATGCTTCCCTTAAGTTGGGATTAAGAGCACTCTTCATGATAGCCTAAGAGATGCTTCCCTTAAGTTGGGACTAAGAGCACTCTTCATGATATGACAAGAAACATGATATGCTATGATATGACAAGAAACATGATATGCTATGCTATGACAAGAAACATGTATGCTATTTTCCTTTTGTATGGCTTGTACCAGAGATGGGCTCTTAAGTTGCCCCTAGGTCGATGGTCTATGAAACGGGCCTAGTAAAAGGGATGGGCTCCTAAGTTTCCCCTAGGTCGATGGGTAATGAAATGGGCCCAGTTCCTTGTAGGTTCAATATTAGCTACCTTGGATCTACTTAGGATGCACGCATTCATGTATGTATGTGGTACAAAGTCGGGCCCTCATGTTGAGATTATGTTTAAGTACTTATATAATATATGTTTTCAAAAGAACATCTCGCATATATTCATTTCATGCTACATGATACATGTTTTCAAAAGAACATCTTGCATCTACATATCTCATGCTATATGATTTCTTATGCTTTAGGTAGATGCTCTCTTGAGATGTTTCATGGTATATATGCTTATGCTTCCATATGCTATGATTTATGCTCTTTTGAGATAGGTTTATGATGCCTAGATGAACATGCTATTACCTTATGCTTATGCTCTCACATGTTATGTTATGATTGGATTAAGTGAGTATGCCACTACTTTATGCTAGCATGTAAATGTTCAAGTGATAGGTTGAATAAATGAATATGTCACTACTATATGTTTAATTCATGATTCATGGTTTTTGTGAGTAGGAAAGGATCTTACTAAGCCTATGTGCTTATAGTTTAATTTCCCTTGTACTACAGAGAAGGGAAAAGAATGGATAAACTAAAAGGAGCAGCAGGAAGGCCAAAGATGTGCGTGGAAGTGGCATGGTGGATGAAGATCTGTTTTGTGTGTCAAAAAATTATATATGTTTTAAAATATGCATGTGAACTATTCTATGTTTTCTACCTTAGGTTTTGATGGTTGCTACAATATAATAACTTGAACATGTTTAACCTGTTTGGATACTTATGTTTCCACTTGTTCACATGCTACTTTCTAAGTCAAGTTATATGCATGAATGCTGGCATGTTCACATGATATGTTGAAAGGATTAGCAAGTTAGCATGTTTAATAGGTTGCATGACTACCCTGTTCACATGTTTAGTTAAAAAAGATGCCACTATGATAGTATGATCATGTAGTTCTCCATGCCATGTCATGTTAACATGTTTATATGAGTATGATGATATGATGATATTATTAAAAATTTAAATTACTTCCGCTGCCATGATTTCATATTTATGCATGTATGTATGTTTTAAGTAACCCCGCCCTTCCTAAGGTAGTAGTGGAGGGGCGGGCGTTTCATGAACCCAATTCTCGGCCTTCTTCTCGAGCAGTCTTCCTTCCTGGTTTTACGTCCCTCGAACGCCGCACACGTTCTTCTTGCCCACCGGTGTACTCTTCCGCAGCTCTCTCGTCCTTCGGACGCACCGAGCCCGTCGGCTCCCTTCCTGTGTCGTCTTTCTCGTAGCTACGTCTTTCGCTCGACTTCCTACGCTCCTAGGCTCCTGCACACTTAGACACAGGGATCAGACAAACAAGACCTAACCTAAACTTGGTTGATCACATCAAAACAACCACGGGGTCCAACAATCTCCCCCTTTTTGATGTGCATCAACCCAAGTTTGAGTTAGGGAAAAACAAGCAAATAGTAATTTTAAGAAAATTACTAAACTAACATTTTAAGCAAAAAAGAATAAAGTTTGCAACATAAGGTAGAAAAAAAATATTAAAAAAATTAATTTTCCTAACTTCCCCTAAAATTGTTACTTAATTCTCCCCCTTTGATCACAGTAAAAACGGGGTAAAAATAATTTTCTAAGTCATTTGAAAAATTTGCTAAGTGAAAATTATTTTCATAAAAACTTAGCTTAGATAAATCTAATTTAAGAAAATTTCTTAAGTAAAGAAAAATGAGAATTTTTCTAAGTAAAACTTTCAAGAAACATTTTTCTAGATAAAAAAAAAATTTAAATAATTTCTAAGGAAATGTTTAAAAACTTTTCAAAGTATTATTTAATTCTAATTTTAATGCTTTTATCAAAAAGTTAATTAAATATTTTAGTTCGATATTTCGGCTTCCAGGTCATGGCGAGGCACTAGGCCTTCTTGGTTATTGGAGCAACAACCACTTCCTTAGGCAAAGCTTCCATAAAGAAACTCATTGTTTAATTTTCTAACTGTAAGCTTTTAACTAAAAGAAAATTTTAAACTAGCAAAGATTTTGGAACCCAGTAAAGGTTCCTTCCTACAGGGTTGGTTAAAAACTTAGGGAGTACATATCCTTTAGGTATTCTTCTAAGTTGGCCCTGATGTTTTCTTATATACCAGTTTAATTGTCCATAAACATTAATTTTTTATTTTTGAAAAGCATTAGTTTTTAAACATGAATTTTCAGTTTTCAATTTTTCAATTTCCAAATTTAATTTCTCATTTTCTAAATTCAAATTTTCTAACATTGTTTTTAAATTGGTAATTTCTTTTTCTGATTTGAGTAAGTCTTTAGTAAGTACTTTGATAAACTTAAAAGACTGAGAAGGAGTGAGATTACGTACCTTACTTACCTCACTTGGTGATGCTCCCCCTTCATCATAACTTTCTTCTTCTGATTCTCCCCCTTGATCAATGCTCATCTCTAAGTCTGAGTCATCTTCGAAGAGATGGTTGGCCACCAGTGC
The DNA here is from genome assembly GCF_018446385.1 of Zingiber officinale. Classification (NCBI taxonomy): domain Eukaryota; kingdom Viridiplantae; phylum Streptophyta; class Magnoliopsida; order Zingiberales; family Zingiberaceae; genus Zingiber; species Zingiber officinale. The sequence continues at coordinate 47,805,737 of NC_056006.1, forward strand.
TAGTCCCGAGAAAGCTTCGGCTTCTGACTCAGAGGATGAAGAATCATGCCATGTAGCCTTCAGGCTCTTGCGTGTAGAGGACGTCAGTTTTTAAGGTTTCTCTTTGTTCTTTTTCTTCAGTTTGGGACAGTCATCCTTGATGTGCCCTTCCTCGTTGCAGTTGTAGCATCGGACCGTCCTTCTATTGTGTTGATGCTTTCTCGACTGCGATTTAAATTTATTAGTTTTAACAAATTTATTTAGCTTTCTTACCAATAATGCTGCTTCATTTTCATCGATCGAGGCTTCGGAGTCAGAACATTCTTGCCTTTAAGGCAATGTTCTGACTAGTCTTCTCTACTCCATTGGGCTCTGCAACTCGGGATTCGTGAAGTTTAAAAGTATAAAACAAATTTTCTAAAGTACTTACCTCAAAGTCCTTAGAGATGTAGTATGCATCTACTGAGGACACTCATTCTGGAGTTCTGGGGAAGGAGTTGAGCGCGTATCGGATAGAGTCTCGGTTTGTTACTTCTTCTCCAAGGTTGCTTAGTTGAGTTATTGGCTCCTTAATCCTTGCTTGGAGTTGCGCTACCTTCTTGTCGGTGTTCATCCGGAGATTCGTTAGCTGTGTCCGAAGGATGCCACGCCTCGCTAGCTGTACTTCCGAGGTACCTTCGTGGAGTTCTAGGAATTTCTCCTAGAGGTCTTTTGCGGAGTCATAGCTTCCGATCCGACTTACCTCCTGGGGTGGAAGAACGCTGAGCAAGTGGAACTCAGCCTTTCTATTAGCCACAAAATAAGCCTGCTCTTTCTTCGTCCATTGGCATTCTTCTTTGTCTTTTGGAGCTGCAAAACCATATTTCATTGTAATAAGAATGTCAAAATCCGTTTTAAAGAATACCTCCATTTTTCACTTCCATGTAGCTAAATCTCAGTCGAACTTTGGGGGATGAATGTTCACGCCGGCCATTGTCCTAATCTTTATGCTTCAGACAGCGGTTAGTCCTTCTGAGGCTATTGGGCTCTGATATCACTTGTTGGTTCAGCGGGATCGGCAAGAGGGGGGTGAATTGCCTATCACTCAAAAAGTATACCCTCCTCAAAGAACTTTAACTCAAAATGAAAGCAACAAGAGTATTATAAATTAAATGACAAAAATAAAAAGAGAGACGACTCATCTATTTGACTTGGTTACAACCGAGACGGTTGTTAATCCAAGGCGGTTGGAAAGCGCACTAGAAACGTCTCCTTCTTTGAAGGCGGAGAAGCCTTATACACTTTGAGAGCACAGAAGTTGGTAAGAATGAAAGTACAGAGTTGATTTATCGTTGCTTGCTCGAGGCCCCTTTATATAGGGGTTCCCGAGCTTATCAGATCACCTGAACTTCGGGATCAGGTTTTGACTCGAGAGGGATCGGTCGACCGATCCCCAGGTTTGGTCGACCGAACCTGATGAACTCTCTCAGCTTTCCATCAGGATGCAGGCTCTGCGGATCAAGCTTAGGTTCGGTCGACCGATCCTTGCATTCGGTCAACCGATCATCCAACGGTCTCCTTGAGTTAGCTCGATCAGCATGCTTGACTAGGTCTTCTGGTTTATCTTTGGTTCGGTCGACCGATCAGAGGGTCCGGTTGACCAATCAACCAACAGCTGGATGCTGACGTGGCTACGATGGCTGGCTTCTGAAGATAGGGGTTTGGTCGACCGATCATGGCATTCGGTCGACCGATCACTTGTCAAGTCAACTCCTGGTTGACTTGCTCTGGTTCGGTTTGCTTGGGTGATTTCGGCCAACCAGAATAGGGCTCACCCGAACCCAATTCCCGGCCTTCTCCTCGAGCAGTCTTCCGTCCTGGCTTTACGTCCCTCGAACGTCGCGCACGTTCTTCTCGCCCACCGGTGTACTCTTTCGCAGCTCTCTCGTCCTTCGGACGCACTGAGCCCGTCGGCTCCCTTCCCGTGCCGTCCTTCTCACTAGCTGCATCTTCCGCTCGACTTCTTGCGCTTCTAAGCTCCTGCACACTTAAACATAGGGATCAGACAAACAGGACCTAACCTAAACTTGGTTGATCACATCAAAATAACCACGGGGTCCAACATCTTCAATGTGGATTGAACTCAAAATAACTCAACAAAATTGGACCTTTCAAGGGTGCTAAAGATTTATGGGACAAGCTCATTGAGCTAATGATGGCACCAAGGATTCAAGAATTGAAAAGAGAGATCTTCTAATAAACCAACTACAGAATTTCATAATGAAATATAGGATCATTGATCTGGGGGAGGGGGGATTGCACTTGTGGCTTTACGTGTTTCATTTAAAATCTTTTAGAGATAAGAGGTAGCGGAATTAAAAAAAATAAAAAGAAGCATTCGCTAACACACCAAGATTTACTTAGTTCGGAGCCTGTGGTGACTCCTACTCCAAGACCTGCACATGAGATTACCTTCATTGGTCAATCACTAATAGCTCAAACAAGATTACAATAGCTATAAAATAAAGTTACCGACAATAAGAGAATTAGCATAAATTCATTCATTGATTGTTGGAGAAACATTTGGGCATCGTTGAGTCATTTTCGGAGCAATGCACAAGAGCGGAAGATGTTTAAAATGATGTGTTTAAGGTGTTGGTTGAATTCTTTTTTTATAGCCCACTCTGGGAGCTTGGAACCTCCCTCGGGCGCCCCCACAGGGCAGACATGGCATGCTCTCGTCATAACTCGATCCGATAAAACTTATCCATCTTCGGGAGCCCGGACCACCCTCAGGCACTTGGACTGTGACGTAGGCCGACAACTTGAGTGCACTAGCTCACTGCCTAAGGGCGCTAGGTCGATCCGATCCTAGGTGCCAGGACCACTCCTGAGAGCCCAGAGTTCGGGTGCCCGGAGCCCTCCCGGGTGCCCAGACCACTTGTTTTTCAACCTTTGTTTTCCTATAAAATAGAGTTAGTCAAGGCAATCTACAATATATAAAGTATGAATTGGACAACCTCTGGACTATCCGATCTTGACTTTAAGTTTTTCTAAAACTCTAGATCGAACCGAGACCTACTATTCCCTCTTCAAGGAACATATCCTTACCTACTCCTCTAAGGAGAGATTACCTTTTTAAACACTAGTTCTCCAAATTGTTTGGACTTTTGCTCAGTGTCTGAGATTTCAAGACTTCATGTTGGACATCCGATCCTCGATCCGTCCAGTCTTCCACCTAGTGTCTACAACCCCAGGACTTTCACCTAGAGTCCTCGACTCTATGATTTTGCCCAACATCCTAGACCCGCCAAGTCTTTGCCGAGTCCCTCGGACCAAGACTTCATTGCCTAACCATAGCTAGGACTTTCTACCTTCATAGTCTCAACTAAGACTTTCCTACAAACTCAATCACACTTGTTAGATCACAAAACAGCTTAACTTTGAACCTCTTTGACATTATTAAAACATAGGTTCGATCATCTGGTGTTCCCTGCACCAACAATCTCCCTTTTTTTTTTATTATGACAACCTGGTTCAAAAGTTAAGTAAAATAATATAGCAATTCAAGGGGAAAAAACACAGTAATTTAATACTAAAGCAATTTAAACATCAAAAACTTTTAAGGATAAGTTTGAGTGTTAACTTTTAAAAGAAAGATTAAGGAAAACAATCTTTTTAATTTAGCTCTCCCTTAATTTATCATTTACCCTTAACTTTCTCTCCCCCTTAACTTTTGACCATTCTCTCCCCCTTTTTCATTCGTCAAAAATAATTTAGGGAGAGAAAAAAAATACTCAATTTCAAAATTAAATATTTTAGTTTTTCAAATACTTATTCTTTGAAAAATACTTTGAAACAAACTTTTCTTTTGAGATAGTAGAATTTTGCTTTGAAAAACATTGAGAAGGAGAGTAAAAAAAATTTCAAGTAGAAAGTTTAACTAGAGTACTTAGTTTTTGAAAAAAAGAAAAACTTACTTAAAGAGACTAATTGGGTTTTAAAAAAACTGTCTTTTGAAAATACTTAGAATTTTTATAAAAGCCTTGAAAAAGAACTTGGCTTTTGAAAATACTTCATTTTTAAAAAAAAATATTTTAAAAGTAGATGTTAGCTTTTGAAAAGACTTAGTATTTTGAAAAGATACTTAACAGTTTTGAAAAAGAACTTAGCTTTTAAATACTTAAACAATTTGGAGCATAACTTAGTTTTGTTTAGCTTTTAAATACTTTGTTTTAAAAAAAAAAACCTTAGTTCCAAAAAAAAAAAATACTTGACTTTTGAAAAACCTCTTTCTTTTTCTTCTTAAAAAAAAACTCAAAAAAATAGGCAAGACTAACATTATGAGTAACAAAAATAATTAAAGTTAAAAAATATTATCTATTTCTCTAATTTTCCATCTCACCCTTTCTAAGTTATCAAACATGTTAAGCTTATGAGTTTGTGCGACAGTGAGTTAAGTTTAATTATAAAGTTACTTTTAAGTTTTGAGAATATTATCTCTAAATTTTAGAGAATATTTAAGTTGTGAATTTAAAAAATAGTTAAAATTGAAATTTGAAAGATATTTAAGTCTGAATTTAAGTTTGAGTCTTGAAAACAAAATTTAAAAATTAATTATGATTTAAAACTTAATTAACATTTAAAAATAAGTAAGATTTTATATTTTAAAAATTAATTAATATTTAAAAATAAGTAAGATTTTAAAAAATAAAAATTAATTAACATTTAAAAATAAGTAAGATTTTAAAATTTAAAAATTAATTAACATTTGAAAATAAGTTCTAAAGATTAAATTAAGTTTAATTTGATTTAATAAAAGTTTGATTAAGTTTGATTAAATTTAAATTTTATTAGATTTGATTTGATTTAAAGATTAAATTTGATTAGGTTTAAGTTTTAATTAACTAATTTTAATCCTAAATTCATCTCATCCTTTTTCTAGATTGTCAATCAGGGAACCTTATAAGTTCTGTGAGATGGTTAATTTTATCATCAATTTAGATTAAAAATCTAAGGATTGATTTATATTTGAGTTAAAATAAGATTTAATAGTTATTTAATTAAATATTTATTTCAATAATTAGCTTCTAGGTTGTGGTGAGGCACTAGGCCTTCTTGGATATTGGAAGGAACAACAAACACTTCTAGACAATGCCTTTTTAAAAAAATTAAATATTTAATTTTCCTTTTAAGAATCCTTGGTCTAACTAAACAAGTGTTGATCAAGCCTAAGCCCTTATCTATCCTAATCTAAGCATGTATAAGGAAAGCGGTAAAGCAAACATCAAATAAGTGTATATAATAATGAAGATGGTCTTTCTATTGGACCCCCCTGGATCATAGCCTCAAAAAGGTCTATCAAGATAGTGGATTTGATCATTGGGGATCTAATATTGATCAAGTCAAACTTGATAAACCAAGTTAAACTTCGAGACTCATACTCGGACTACTTTTCTATTTATTTGATTAACAAGAGATAGGTAAGATTTAAATTTATGTTTGGTCTTATACCTAAGTCCGGATCGGTTGTTGTAACGACCACCCTTCTTACTACTACTACTCTCTAAGGATGACCATTACTTAACTACTAACTCTACTTAACCGGTATAATTAAAATCCTCGAAGAAACCCTACCGAAAAATTTTGGCAGAGTCTCCCCTGTACCGATGACCTTAAACTGACATACATAACATAATATACACAGCCACAGGCGGCTGGAACACATATCAAACATACGAAAGGAATAACATCACCACGCAGTTTAATGAAATCAAATCATGCAAGTAATAAATAGCGGAAACAAAATATAAATATACAATTAACTAACAGCGGAAGACTAAATGACTCATCTAATACATTCTTAATAAATTCTTAAGCTAAGTCCCAAGGCTTCCATATTCCTAGCATCACACACCATCCGCACCTCCTTGTCGCCTTCCTTTCTATATCTTTTCCTTTCCTGTATCTGCAGTAAGAGGAAGTGTAGTCTATAAGCAAAATTTGCTTAGTAAGCGCTATCTAACTCACAAAATCTCGATATGCATGTATATAAATAAAAACATGCTAAAACTGAATGCTAACATGTAAAGCTACTCATGCTCATACATAGCAAAGGAATCATACTAACTGAAATACTAAACATGTATAGCTAATCATGCTCATAAATAGCAAAGAACAGTAAACTAACTCATGCTCTTCTATTAGTAAAGAAACATACTGAAAGGCTAAACATGTAAGGCAAGTCTATACTATCATGCTTGCATAAAGAACTAAGCTTACTGAATTCTAAACACCTTCTGAATCTTATTTCACTTGTTTAAAGACTTATTCTTTAAATACTTTGTACTTATGTAAAACTTGCTTTACTTGTTCAAAACTTATACTTATAATACTTCAAAATAATAATCAACTTCTTCTTGGGCCCGGCAACTGTGCTTTTTCTTTTGTAACGACCCGACCCATTCGGCGGCCCATTTGGCGGCCCATTTGGCGACCCTATGGTCGTCGACCGTCGGTCGAGCCGTTACTACTAGGTTATCTAAACCTAGGGACGACTATGGGAGCCCAGCCCAAGGACAGAGAGTCCAGTACAGTGCCACTGATAAAAGTAAAATACTTGTTATCTCTTAATACTTCTATATAATGCCTCGGCATTTTCTTTAGCACCTTGTGTACCAAAATCCCTAAAGTCTTGACTTTGGGATTTACTTAAGGCCTTGGCCTTTCTCTTTCTTTTCTTTATCTTTCTTATCCTTTTCTTAAACTCAAAATACTATAAAACCTAACAAAATCTGCATATTTCACTTAACAAAAATCTGCACTGAAATGCTTAATAAAACTGCGCTGAGATGTTAAATAGAATTGCATGCTTATAAATAAAACCGTTCATGCATATTGAGGTGGCAAGAAAACTTAAATCTGAATACTTGAAATAAATAACATGTATAGCTGCTCATGCTTGTTAAAATAGCAAATAAGGACTAAAGATAAATCTAAATTATGCATACATAGCCAATACAAAAGAAACCAGAAACTGATTGCTTTAAAGGAATGCCACTCATGCACATTTAATTACATAAGGAACTAGAACTCTAAATCTACTCATGTTCAACTAATAACATAAGGAACTAAAAATCTAAATTTGCAAGCAATGCTTATAAAAATCTGTGTACAATATTTATAAAAATCTGCATTTTATGAAGAACTGCACTTAATGGAAGAACTCTGCACTTAATGAAAATTGCACTCGATGGAAAACTGCACTTAATGGACCTACACATGCTGAATTGTTTCCAACCGAACAAAGCATAAGAACAGGTTACTGCTACTATCACAAATTGAAACATGATACACTAGAATAAAAACTACGTAGACAGGAATCTACACATTCTAAAACATTTCCAGCAAAACAAGCATAAGGAAAGGATGCTTCTATTGAACTAGAACTCGCTAAACTTGCTAAAGGTTTAAACAAGACCCATATGAAACTTATTTTCATTTCTAGATCTGGCAAATTTTGATTAGAAACTCTATGGCAGCCACTTCAAAACTAACCGAATGCCTAGCAACCCAAAATTCTTGTACAGCATGAACCGAAAACAAAGAAGGAATGTACAGCTTATTCCGAATCAAAGAAGGAGAACTATAGCATGTTCCGAAATCAAAGAAGTCTAATAACCATCCTGCTAAAAGGCTACTGCATACAAAGGAACTCCAATCTGAATCTTATGAAGGCAAATTCAGGTTCATTACAGCAGCAAACAAAAGAACACAAACCTAAATTCTACATGTTCCGAAAGCATGAAAGGGAGGCTAAATCCCTAACCATAATTTCTGTGCAACACAATCCGAAACAAAGATGGAAACTAAAACTCGAAACTAATTCTCCTGTTCTTCATGCTTAACTAAATCAATCCTTCTCTTCTTCCTTTAAGGTTCACGGCAGCAAACAAAAAGGAATTGCTACTGGAAACCCAAAATCTGAATTGTTTCTCATGCTCATTGCCCAGAACAGCAAAATCCGAAGCAGGCAACCACAAGCTAAACAAACAAACAAGCAAACCATCGAATTCAAGAGAACAAGATCCGAAAATAGAGGAAGCAAGGAAACTCATGCAAAGCTTCGGGAACAAGGAGAAAATCAAGAATTAAACCTCGGAGCTATCCTACTGCAGGTGAGTAGCAACTTACATCGGTTCCTTGGACTTACAGCCGGCGAGAACAATTCTAGGGCTTCGGAGAACTCGAGCTTTCGGTCCCTCCTTGTGCTCACGGCTCCTCCTCGACTAGAGGAACGCAAGGAGATGAAGAAGCCTTTGAATGAGCCTTTGGCCGGCCACCGGAGACGCCCTAAAGCTCGGCTGCATTTTTCGCCCGAGAGGAGTCGCCGACGCGAGAGAGGAGAAGAGGAAAAGAGAGAAAAGAAAAATAACTTAACCCCTCTCTTACCTATCCTTTTATAACCTAGGGTTATGGCTTAAGACCAATTCGTGATTGATTTGTTCACGAAACATCAGCGTGCTCGCTTGGTCCGCTGGAAAGTCGGATTCCCGAAGGTCTCGGGTTCGAGCCACCTTCGGCTCCTTTTTAAACGGTATTTTAATTTCATTTCTTAAAACTACTTAACTACATTTAATTTCCCTATATTATAACAAAACTTGCTTAGCTCAGTTGGTTGGCTGACCTTGGTTAAGGTCTAGTTTGGTCTAGGGTTTAGGGTTCAAAACTCAACCTTAACACTTTATATATATATATTTTTTAAACTTCTTTCGTTTGGTAAAAATATCAAACGAACTCCAAAAATTACATAAAAATATTCTATAAATTCCTAAAAATATCTAGAATTTTTCTAAAGTATTTCTAAATATTTTAAAGCACTTTTAGAACTCCTAATGAGGAAAATTGGGTCGTTACAGTTGTATATGACTCTTTGTTTCCCAAGAATAAGGTCAAGATTCTTGGAATCCAAGGTAAACCCTTCCAACAATTCCTTAAGTTCTTAGATTGGAATTTTCTTCCTCAAGTTAGACTTGAGTTGAAGTTCCAATTTGTGTCTTCTTAGTTAATGCACTTGGGCTAGTCATTTCCTTGAGGGCTTTGACCTCCTCTTGGAGTGACTTGACCCAGAGGTTGGATGTAGCCAATTTTCTAAACAAGTAGGAATTTAAATTATGGTATTTAATTAAAGAAATACTTACAGTGGATTGAGAAGCTTCTGAACCGGATATGGATCCATGCCTTCACTCAGACTCGGCTTTTGATTCACTCTCAGTTTTGGACTCGTCGACTTGTTCTCAGCTGAAAGTGTGAGGAAGCTTGTCTGTTCAAGATCTTCGTCAGAGTCTTCTAATGAAGATTCATCCCATATTGCTTGTAGCACCTTATTCTTCCATGATTCTTCATTTCCTTCTAGTTTGGATAGTTCGCCTTGATATGTCCCTTCTTGTTGCAGTCATAGCAAGTGACTTTTGATTTGGCCTTTGTGTTTGATTTTGGACTTGGTTGCATTGTCTTTGACTAGATCACCTTCTTGATCTCTCTTCTTGTGAAGCCCTTCTTCTTTTTGTATAGTTTCCTAACTAGGTTCATGGGTTTGGCGGTAATTTCATCATCTTTTTCTGAGTCAGATTCACCTTCAGACTCATGTTCAATTTGATACTTCTTTCTAGACTCCTTTGTCTTGTTGTACCTAGAACCAACGTAATACCTTTCTCGGCCAGAAGTGCATTAGTCTTTTAATGAAGTTCAAATTTAGAGAACAATTCATCTAACCTAACTAGAGAGAGATCCTAGAAACTTTGTAAGCATCCACCATGGATACCCACAAAGTGTTCCATGGAAAAGCATTAAGGACATACCTTATGATATCATAATTTTTCACCTTCTGACCAATTGTGTGAAGATCGTTGAGTAGGTCTTGGATCTGAGCGTGGATTGACTCACCAATTCACCACCCTGTATTTTAATATTGTATAACTTATTTAAAAGTATGTCTCATTTGCTTACCTTAGTGTCGGAGGTGCCCTCGCGCAGCTCGATTAGCTTTTCCCATAACTCCTTGGCGCTATTGAAGGGGCTGACACTGTTCAACTCTTCTTTGGTTAAGCCACATTAGAGAGCCTATGTTGCCTTTGCATCAGCTTCGTTCTTTTTCATTACGCTTTGGTCCCAGTTTTCGTATGATACTAGTTTTCTAGTGTCGTTGAGTGGACGTGAGAAGCCAGTTTGGATGATGATCCACATTTCAACTTGTGTTTTGAGGTGATACTCCATTTGGCTCTTCCAATAGCTGAAATCTTTACCGGATAATAGTAGTGGGAGTGTGGTACTATAGCCTTCTTGATATCCCATTTGAAAAACAAATCTTGTAAATAATAAAACAAGGAGACTTGTCCCAAGACTTAGTCTTGGATTAGCAGTGTAGAATTAAGAACTTTTGAACAAACAAAAAGAACTCGAGTGGTGTTAACTTTGAGAAATAAAAAAAACTTGATTGTGAAAAAAATGATCAGAAGGGGCTATTATACCGATTCTGATCAACTCTAAAAAATTTAAAATAATACCATGAAAAAATTACTTGAATTGTGGTTCACAGATTCAAAATGGTCCAGCTCTGATACCAATTGTAGGATCATTGAGATAGAACGGGGTGGCTTTTACATGTTTCGTTTAAAAAACTCAGAGAGATAAGAGGCAGTGGAATCAAAAGAAGAAAAACAAGCAATCACTAACACAACAAGATTTACTTGGTTTGGAGTCTGTAGCGACTCATACTCTAAGGGTCATACGTGAGAGTTTTTTCATTGGACAATCACTAATAGCTCAAACAAGATTACAAATTTGAATTACAATAGCTATTAAATAAAGTTACTAACAATAAGAGAATTAGAAAAAGTTTGTTCGTCGATTGTCGGAGCAGCGTTTGGGTGTCGTCGAGTCATTTCTGGAGTAGTGCATAAGAGAGAAAGATGTTTAAAATGATGTATTTAAGATGCTGGCCGAATCCACCTTTTATAACCTACTCTGGGCACCTGGAACCTCCCCCGAGCACCTCCACAGGGTTGACATGGAGTGCTCTAATTGAAACTTGATCTGAAAAAGCTTATGCATTTTCAGGCGCCCAGACCACCCCCGGGAGCTTAGACTGTGACGTAGGCCAACCATCTAGACCCGACCCCGGGCCGGGTCTGGCCCGGACCCGGCCCGGGCCCGTAACCGGGTCAACGGGCCGGTTGCCCGTTGACCCGGTTCGCCGGGTCGAACCGGAACCGGCCCGGCAAGTTGCCTAGCCAGTTCCGGTTCATGGGCTGTAAATCCGGCGAACCGCCGGTTAACCGGCGGGTTGAACCGACGGTTCAGCCGTAAACAAATTTTTTTTTTTTTTAAACGTCTTGAACCGCAGGTTAACCGGCGGTTCATAGCCGTTGGAACCGTCGGTTAACCGGTGGTTCGTAGCCGTTAGGAGGGTTTTTTGGATATTTTTTTTCAACGGTTAGGATCATTTGACCATTTTTTGATCAATGGCTATGATTTAGTGTCCGTTACTATCAAAACTCTAGAAATAGAGAGCTCATTTCATCATTTTTCACACACATCTTCTCTACTCTTAATCTCATTTTCGTATTCTCTAATCTCTACACGCTTTCGTTTTCAATTTTCAATTACAATGGAAGGAGGCCGCGGAGGTGCATCATCTCGAGCTCGGAAGGGAAAGCAAATAATGAATCCGCGGGAGGAGGACCCCAACATTCAATCCACCGATGATGAGATCGAGCATCTTCCGAATCCGACACCCGAAACACAAGGAAGTACCGATGCAATTACTTCTAAGGTTCGGGAACTTCCTCCTCTAAAGTCTTCTATTTTTACTAAACATTTTGAGAAGGTCACTCTTCCGTCGGGAGAAATGCGTGCAAAATGTAAGCATTGCAATGCTTCCTACAAATTCCAAGACGGCGGCGGCTATGGGTCGTTGAAACGACATGTAGAAATGAAGCACCCGACGGAATATGGACTCGACCGTTCTCAAACACAATTATCAAGATTTTCTTCAACTAGCGGTAGTACCGATTCCGGTTTATTTTTATATTCGGATAATAAATTAAGAGAATCATTAGCTAAATTTGTTTCCGTAGAACATCTTTCTTTTAGTTTTGGATCCAAATGCACATTTGAAGATTTTTGTAAAGAATCTCTTAATCCATGTGCTAAACGTGTTCATAGGACTACACTTACTTGTACAATTAAAAAATTAGTAAAACAAGGAAAAAAGAATTTAATTGATGAATTTAGTAAATTAGATAATAAAGTTTCTTTATGTTCCGATATTTGGAGTGATCATTGGCAAACACATTCGTATATGGGTGTGACTTGCCATTGGATCGATAACTCTTGGAACCTCCAAAAAAGATTATTAGCTTATAGAGTTTTTAATGAATCACATAATGCTCATAATATCGCACAATTATTATGTTTAATTTTAGAAGAATATGGTTTAACTCATAAAATATTTTCAATATCATTAGATAATGCTAGTTCTAATACCGCTTGTATAGATGATCTAAAATTTGTTTGTCAACCTATTATTGGAGGTTTATTTTTTCATATTCGTTGTGTATGTCATGTTTTAAATTTATGTGTTCAAGATGGTTTAAAAATTTTAGAAAGTTATATTAAACCAATTAGAATTGCAATTTCTTATTTATGGTCTCATCCATCTATAATGAAACAATGGGGTAGGTTTTGTAAAATTAATAGAATGAGACCTAAAAAATTTCCACGTGATGTACCAACACGTTGGAATTCAACATACCAATTATTACAAGATTCATTTCAATATAAAAATTATTATGTTCATTTTTTGCACAAAACACTAATACTAATATATATTTATTTTCACAACAATGGAATATTTGTAGTAGTATTTGTGAAATTTTAAAAGTATTTAATGATGCAACCGAACAACTTTCCGGTATTTATTATCCCACTGCTCAATTAGTTTTAGAAAATTTTTCTAATATAGTATTAGTTTTAAATGAACATATTAATAATGAATCTTTATCTCCTTACATCTTAGCTATGAAAACTAGATGGGAAAAATATTTTTATTTAATTCCTGAAATTTATTTAATTGCATTTGCTTTAGATCCTAGATTTAAATTAGAAGTTTTACAAGAAATGTTAACTTTATATTATGACACTTTAATTCCAATTAAAGATTCTTCTTCCCCTGATCCAGTTAATATTATATATAATGTTAGAATTTATTTATATGATATTTATAATCAATATTATGCAAAATATGGAACACAAATTAATATTTCTGAAATTCAACAAACTACTAGTAGTAATTTAAAACTTACAAAAGCACAACTCTTATTAAAAGAACGGACAAAACGTCCACGAGGATCCTCAAGTTCCACACATGAACTTGAGAATTATTTTACGACTTCTTTTGATTTTAATGAAGCAGATAGCGAAAACTTCGATATCTTCAAGTGGTGGTCACAGAAGGCTCAAAGCTTTCCCGTTCTCTCCGTGATCGCAAAAGAAATTTTAGCTTGTCCAATGTCAACTGTTGCTGTGGAGCAGACGTTCAGCGGCGGCGGCAACATATTAGATGAACGACGATCAACTTTGTCTCCCGACTCATTGGAAGCCCAAGCATTACTGGACGATTGGACCAGAGCGGAGAAAAGAATCCAAGGAATGCAACTTTCAGATGACGAAGTTGAAGATTTTGATACTGAAGGAACAAATACGACAGGAACAGGAAATGGAAGTGAATGAAAATGTAAAAGGATAAAAATGTAAAAGAACTACGTGAGCTTTGATTCCCCTAAAGGGATACGTAGGCAACTTAAATAAGTGCAAGCCCTTTTTTCAATAAATTTTAATTTCTAATTTTTAATGTTTAATGTTTAATTTTTAATTTTTTATTTTTTATTTTTTTTAACATATTAATCTTGAACTGTGGCGAACCGTGACGAACCGTGAACCGAACCGTGAACCGGCGGTTCTGAACCGTGAACCGTAACCGTCTTGGGCGGTTAAGGTTAAGGGTCGACCTGCCTGGAACCGTCGAACCGTCGGTTCCGAACCGTCGAACCGTCGGTTCCGAACCGTGGTCAGGTCTACGACCAACTAGAGTGCACCAGCTCACCACCTGAGGGTGCATGGTCTATCCCATCCCGGGCGCTCGGAGTCTGAGTGCCTAGAGCCCACTTGGGCACCCGACCCACTATTATTTTATACCTTTATTTTCATACAAAAAGAGTTAGTACAGGCAATCCACAATATATAAAGTATGAATTGGACAACCTCAAGGCTATCCTCTCCTGACTTTGAGTTTCACTGAAAACCCAACGAGAAAGATATCTCAAGAACCCACAATAAATTGAAGACAGAAAGAAGGAAGGTCTAAGACGATAAGATGGATGAAAAGAAACCTCGACCCAATGCTTAGGAAACCATGAACCTTGGTATAGAAGATGGAAGACGCACAACCTTGGGATTGAAGTTGATAAGTCTTTGAACACCATAAGGAGATGCCTTGATAAGTTCAGTTCAATGAAGAACCAACAACTGAGAGCCTCACCGTGCTTTAGATTTAAAAATATGTCAAAGATACATTTGTGGTCATCAACCCCTTTATTTATAGCTATAGGGTGACCAAAAAAATCCTAAAAGACCAAAAGAAAGCCCATTTAGTAAAGGGCTATATAGACTACTTAGCCATTTTAAGCTTATAACATTATTACAACCCAAATAAAGATAGAAATTGAGTCTAAATTGAGCCTACATATCCACACTACATAGATATGAGACTTAAATACTAATTAAGCTCATCTAAGGCTTGAATTAGGTTGACTAAGCTGGATGACTTGCTTTTGGTCAAACCTTCTTCAATCGTAGCTTTGGCCTTCACATCTTCAATTAGCACATTAAGTGCTTCCTTCATCTTTTTAGCCTTAGCCCTTGTAATTGGGCCTTCATTGATGCATAATGTGTAACGACCCGCCTTCTACTAACTAGGCTGTAAGGCTGATCGTCACATTAATCTGTGCTAACTATTCCCTGACCATCACTAAATCTAGATGCGGAAACTGTACTAATTAAAATTTTGCTAAGCTGTTATTATTTCTTGGTTCTATACATGCTAAGGTAGGTAAACTAACTATTCATGACATGTTTTACCTTCCCCATGGTCAAGGAGCTGAACTCAGACATTTTCCCGCTGATATCAGACCTCCCAATCGATCCATTGATCGATTGGAACGTCGGATCGATCCAGTGATCGATCCAGCACGCTACTGTGCTCGGGACAATAATTTGGATCGATCGGCTGATCGATCCAGGCTGGTCAATCGATCCATTGATCGATCCCAGAACTCTCTGTTCGCGACAGAAATGGCTGGATCGATCGGCTGATTGATCCAGAAGCCTACTGTTCGCGGAACAGATTGCCCCAATCGATCAGTTGATCGATTGGGAACCCCCAATCGATCCACCGATCGATTGGAGTTTCTGATTTCGCAGCTAAACTCTGATTTCAACACTGTTTCGTGCCTCAATCACATTACAAGTGCTAAAATGACTAAGAACCACTCCACCCATAACAAATGACATTCTAACATCATAAAAGAAGTGTTCTAAGCATAATAGAGTGCATGGTTATCTAATTCATGACAAGTAACATACTAGAGTGCAAAATGCTTAAACACTAAAAGTTCCAATATTTAAACAAAGCTTGCTAAGGTTCCCTAAGATCTCTATTCCAAGTTCCTGCCCACACACATCTTCGTAGCATTGCCCTCCAACCTCCGCTAGTCCATCTTTCCTTTACCTTTATCTGCAGTATAAGGAAAAGAAAGTATCTATAAGCTTTCGCTTAGTAAGAAACCATCTACTCACAAAAACATGCATACGATAAGTTCATGCTTTGAAAGATGCTGATTGAAAACATGATGGAGAGTGCTAGGCATGGCATACTATCATACAAGACATAAAAACCAAGAGCTACTCATGGCAATAACTGAAGTATCAACAAGAAAGAACTAAACTGAAACATAACTGAGTTAACTAAAGCTGAACTAAAACTGATTTCAAAACATAATCATATAACTGATTGTGAATTTGGAAAGCTATTACCATAATAGATCAAAATACATAATCATACTGCTAATGGGCCCGGCAACTGTACATGCTATGCGCGCATCCTTAACTAGACTCGGGGTTGTAAATCTCGAATTTAGTAAGGTTTACTAGGTTATCTAAACCTAGGGAGCGACTATGGGAGCCTAGCCCAATGGATATCTAATCCTGTACAGTGCCCCTACTGAAAGTAAAATACTGAACTCTAGCTAATAAATACTTGTCTTGCTTCTACTAGGTTGTCTAAACCCAGAACTAGGTTATCTAAACCTAGAGGCGACTGTGGAAGCCCACCCATTGGACATCTAGTCCGGTAAAAGCTGAAACAAGACTAGATAAACTGTACAAATGCTTCTATTGCATTTATCTAAACTACTAAAATGCCTAAGTTGCATTTTACTGAACTAAACAATTTATCAAACACTTGGCATGCGCTAATTCGCATCCTTTGTGTCGAAAATCTACATACTATTAAACTAACACATGGAATTCACATGGAAGCTACTTATACTGCAGGTGAGGGGTTTCTTACCTCCTATTCGAAGTTTCTTACGATTCTAATCGCTAGATTTCTGGAGGAGATGATCCTTTCGACGATCTTCTCGCGTATTCGCGTTCCTCTCGCGGAGGGGAGCGTCCTCGTGTCGAAGTCGTCGCCGGAAAGTGCCCTTGGGCGGAGCCCTAGCCTTCCTTGTGGTTGGCGCCGAAAGGAGGAGAGGAGAAGTGGGCGGCGGAATTAGGTTGGGGTGGAGAAAAGCTACGATCCAAGAAATAACTCTTCACTTAATTATTTCCTATTTATATTAAGTGATAATTCCGACCCAACTCCAACTTAAATAAAATTGTTTCCCTTTCCTTTCAGCACGGCCCTGCTGGGTTCACCCGGTTTCTAAGGTTCACCATAAGTCATAGGACCCAATAGGTCTCGGGTTCATTTCCCGCCTAGGCTATTTTCATTTTCTATTTATTTTTGCTACTTTCGCTACTCTAAAAATTCTGTAAAAATATCCTAAAATTCCAGAAAAATCATAGAATATTTCTAAAATAGTTTTGAGAATTTTAGGCGTTACAATCCCCCATACCTTATAAAAAGTTCATCCTCGAACTTAGAATAACTCTGGGTACTTCTGTCTCATGCTGGCTTCTGCTGTGTGACTGTGTCAAATGACTTTGACTAATGGTACTTCCTTGTTCCGTAATTTTTTAACTGCTCGGTCTATTATCTGAATAGGCCGACTGTCATAGCTGAGGTTTTCGCGGATCTGTACCGACTGGGGCTCAATCACCTGGGTGGCATCTGGGGTATGCTTCTTCAGCATAGAGACATGAAATACGTTGTGGACAGCTGACATTTCCTGGGGTAGCTCTAGCTCATATGCTACCTTGCCCACTCTTCTGCTGATAAGGTATGGTCCCACGTATCTGGGACTTAGCTTGCCCTTCTTCCCAAAATGCATTACTCCCTTCATGGGAGCTACTCTGAGGAACACTGAATCCCCAACTGAAAACTCTAAAGGTCTGCGTCGTATATCAGCATAGCTTTTCTGACGGCTCTGAGCTGTCTCTATCCTCTGGCGGATCTACTGTATAGCTTCTGTGGTATCTGCCACTAGATCTGTCTGAAGTTCTAGCTCTTTCTGTTCACCACTCTCATACCAGCAGATTGGAGATCTACACCTCCGCCCATAGAGAGCCTCATAAGGTGCCATACCGATAGTGGCCTGATAGATGTTGTTGTATGCAAATTTTGCTAAACTCAGATATTTGCACCAACTTCCTTTGAAATCTAGGGCACATGCTCGGAGCATATCTTCGAGTACCTGATTTACTCGCTCCGTCTGACCATCTGTCTGAGGATGGAAGGCTGTGCTGAATTTTAACTTTGTGCCCAAAGCTGACTGTACACACTCCCAGAAGTGTGATGTGAATCTACTATCTCTGTCTGAGATGATGGTTCGTGGGACTCCATGTAATCTAACGATCTCCTTGAGATACAACTAAGCTAGCTGTTCCATGGAGTAGGATATCCTGATAGCTAAGAAGTGGGCTGATTTAGTCAATCTGTCGACTATTACCCAGATGGTATCAAAACCATTCGTGGTTCTGGGTAATCCCACTATAAAATCCATAGAAATGTCTTCCCACTTCCATTCTGGGATCTGGATGGGCTGCAAGACTACTCCTAGTCTCTGGTGTTCTGCCTTAACCCTCTGACAGGTTAGGCAGGTGCTGACATATCGAGCGATGTCTCTCTTCATCCCAGGCCACCAAAAACGTTTCTTCAAGTCCTGGTACATTTTGGTGGAGCCAGGATGCATCGCATAGGGAGTCTTGTGAGTCTCGTCTAGGATTTTCCTCTGTAGTTCTTCCTGATCCGGAACACATAGCCTGTCACCAAAATACAACACCCCGCTATCTGATATTCTGAACTCTCCACTTTCTGATTCTGCTAAACCTTGCTTGATTCTCTAAATTTCAGGATCCTGCTCCTGAGCTGTCTGGATGTCACTAAGTAAGGTAGACTCTAATGTCATGGCAGAGAGCTGTCCGACTATAAGTTTGAGACCGAAATCTGAGATCTCCTTCTGTAGGGGCGGTGACATAGCTGCTAGAGATAACAGGGTAGCGCTGGACTTCCTGCTGAGGGCGTCTGCTACCCTATTTGCTTTTCTTGGGTGGTAGAGGATGTCTATATCGTAGTCTTTGACCAGCTCTAGCCATCTGCGCTGTCGCATATTCAGATCCTTCTGAGTGAAGAAGTACTTCAGACTCTGATGATCTGTATACACTCTGCACTGAGCTCCATACAAGTAATGTCTCCAAGTCTTGAGAGCGAACACCACTGCTGCAAGCTCAAGGTCATGAGTGGGGTAATTCCTCTCATAATCCTTGAGTTGTCTGGAGGCGTAGGTGATTACCTTGCCATCTTGCATCAGCACTGCTCCTAGTCCCAACTTCGAGGCATCACTATAAATGTCGAACCTGTCTGTGTTCTCTGGTAGAGTTAGAATAGGTGCACTGGTCAATCCCTTTTTCAGCTCGCTGAAACTGTTCTCACAGTCCTCTGTCCACTGAAACTTTCTGTTCTTTCTTGTTAGAGCTGTCAGTGGGGAGGCTATCCTGGAGAAGTCCTCTACGAATTTCCTGTAGTAACCTGCTAATCCCAGAAAGCTTCTGACTTCACTAGCGTTCTTCGATCTTTTCCAGTTGCTCACAGCTTCTATCTTACTGGGGTCTACCATGATACCATCCTTTGAGATGATGTGACCCAGGAAGGACACTTGATCTAGCCAAAATTCACATTTTGTGAACTTGGCGTATAGCTGATTCTGCTGAAGGGTCTGCAATACTGTTTTTAGGTGCTCTGTTCTTCCTGAGTTCCTGAATAGATAAGAATGTCATCGATGAATACGATAACAAATTTATCTAAGTATTCTCTGAATACCCTGTTCATGAGGTCCATAAAAGTAGCTGGAGCATTTGTCACGCTAAAGGGCATGACTACGAACTCGTAGTGTCCGTATCTAGTCCTGAATGTTGTCTTGGGTATATCCCCTTCTTTAACCTTCACCTGATGATAACCTGATCGGAGATCTATCTTAGAGAACACTGCTGCTCCCTTTAGCTGATCGAACAAGTCATCAATTCTGGGAAGAGGATACCTGTTCTTGATGGTGACTTGGTTCAGTGCTTTGTAATCTATGCACAGGCGCATGCTTCCGTCCTTCTTCTTCACGAACAATACAGGTGCTCCCCATGGTGAGTGACTAGGGCGTATGAAGCCTTTGTCAAGCAGCTCCTGTAGTTGCTCATGAAGTTCTTTTAGTTCTGCTGGAGCCATGCGGTAAGGTGCTTTGGAGATAGGATTTGTACCGGGAATGAGCTCTATCTCAAATTCGATCTCCCTGTCTGGTGCTAGGCCTGGTAACTCTTCAGGGAAGACTGCTGGGTAGTCACATACGACTCGGACCTCTGCTAGCTGTTGGTCCTTGTCCTAACTGGTACTGACTACGTGTGCTAAGAACCCCGTACATCCTGAATCCATCAACCTCTGTGCCTTCATAGCTGAGAGAAACTTCTTGGCCTTACTCCTGGGTTCTCCGATGAATTCGAACTGTGCTTTTGCTTCAGGTTGGAATATGACTTGCTGTTTACGGCACTCGATGGAGGCACCGTATTTGATCAAGAAGTTCATCCCAAAGATAACGTCGTAATCAGTCATATTAATCACTATCAGATCGCAAAAGAGCTCTCTGTCTACTATAGTGACCGGCACTGCTCTGAGCCAGTGCGTAGACGCCATGATTTCTCCTGAGGGTAACGTCGTAAGGAACTGGCTACTGAGTACCTCTGGAGGTACTACTAACTTCTCAACAAATGCCATGGATATGTATGAATGGGTTGCCCCAGTATCGAATAAGACAGTTGTACTTTGCTGTAAAATACTAATCTGACCTGTAACAACTGTCGAGGCATTTACTGCGTCCTCTCTGGTGAGTGAGTAGATCCTCGCATTGGTCGTAGCTAGAGGGGCTTCTAATCTGCCCTGGCTAATATGTGGACCATCAAAAGCGGCATGCATCTGATGTAACTGAGCTGACTGACCTCCATACTGAATCGGCTGTGGCTGAGGAAGACTGGTCTTGTTTGGACACTGCTTGGCCATATGCCCTTCCTGTTCGCATTCAAAGCATCCTCGTGTGCCCTTACGACAAACTCCAGGATGGAATTTCCCACAAGTAGCACACTTTGGATAACTGGGATGCTTGCTGGCTGGCCCTCCTTTCGTGTAACTCCCTGGTTTGCGCTTGTTGCTGGAGTTCCCTTTCCAGTTAGAGCCATGGGAGCTGTGGCCCTGCTGTTTCTGAGTGCCTGAGCCTCCTTGACCTTTAGCTTCTGAGAGAACTTGCTTCTGCTGCTTGATGCTATTCTGATAATGCTCAGTGATTAGAGCACTGCTCACTAGCTCTTCGGTGGTTTGTGGCCTATGAACGCCACCAGCCACATTCATTACTATTTCCGGCCTCAGCATCTTGAGCATCAACCGGATTCGTTCCCTTTCTGTGCTGACTAGTTCAGGGCATAGACGAGCCAATCTATTGAATTTCTTCACGGCTTCCTCAACTGATAGGTTGCCCTGACGAAACTCGGTGAACTCGTCGTAGTGGCGGTTTGTGACGCGCGTGTGAAAGAACTCCTCAAAGAATTCTTTCTCGAAGTCTGCCCATGTCATCTGATTTACTGGGCGCTTCGCTCTGATTCTCTCCCACCATATGCGTGCATCTCCTGTCAGACAGAAGGAGGCGCACTTCACCTTCTCATGTTCTGGCCAGTCCAGAAGCTCCATCGTACTCTCCAGTGTTTTGAACCATGCCTGAGCATCCCATGGTTCACTGTTGCCTGAGAAATTCTCTGGCTTGACTCTCTGCCACTGGATCAGATAGGCTTCTCTCTACGTTCCTGCTGCTGGGGCTACTAGTGCCGTAGGCTGGACTGGTGGAACCTCTAAAACCACTGGTGTCGCTAAGTTAGGCTCCGGGGTGACAGTGGGAGTGTTCTGCTGACTAGCCTTTAAGGTGGTTATTTCCTATTGCTGTTCAGCTAGCTGCTGCTGTAACTGAGCCACTAGTGCTGTAAGGTCTGGGGGAGGCACTGAATTGCCTGCCTCATGCTGGGGCTTAGTGGCTGGTGCCCTTCTAGCTGGGCATCCTCGTGTCATTTCTAAAGACATAGAGGACATACATAACTAATACAATCATGTTTATGTAACTACAATCACTAACATGTTAGGTACTATCATTAATCAACATGCTACAGTATCTATAAACATGAAAGAAAGGACATAATAAAGTGAGAGGCGTTTCTTACTTGGAAGCTGCAGGTTCAATGCTGATGTGTGTGTAGGAAGTATGGAAACTACTCTGATACCACTCTGTAACGACCCGCCTTCTACTAACTAGGCTGTAAGGCTGATCGTCACATTAATCTGTGCTAACTATTCCCTGACCATCACTAAATCTAGATGCGGAAGCTGTACTAATTAAAATTTTGCTAAGCTGTTATCATTTCTTGGTTCTATACATGCTAAGGTAGGTAAACTAACTATTCATGACATGTTTTACCTTCCCCATGGTCAAGGAGCTGAACTTAGACATTTCCCGCTGATATCAGACCTCCCAATCGATCCATTGATCGATTGGAATGTCGGATCGATCCAGCACGCTACTGTGCTCGGGACAATAATTTGGATCGATCGGCTGATCGATCCAGGCTAGTCAATCGATCCATTGATCGATACCAGAGCTCTCTGTTCGCGACAGAAATGGCTGGATCGATCCGCTGATCGATCCAGAAGCCTACTGTTCGCGGAACAGATTGCTCCAATTGATCAGCTGATCGATTGGGAACCCCCAATCGATCCACCGATCGATTGGAGTTTCTGATTTCGCAGCTAAACTCTGATTTCAACACTGTTTCGTGCCTCAATCACATTACAAGTGCTAAAATGACTAAGAACCACTCCACCCATAACAAATGACATTCTAACATCATAAAAGAAGTGTTCTAAGCATAATAGAGTGCATGGTTATCTAATTCATGACAAGTAACATACTAGAGTGCAAAATGCTTAAACACTAAAAGTTCCAATATTTAAACAAAGCTTGCTAAGGTTCCCTAAGATCTCTATTCCAAGTTCCTGCCCACACACATCTTCGTAGCATTGCCCTCCAGCCTCCGCTAGTCCATCTTTCCTTTACCTTTATCTGCAGTATAAGGAAAAGAAAGTATCTATAAGCTTTCGATTAGTAAGAAACCATCTACTCACAAAAACATGCATACGATAAGTTCATGCTTTGAAAGATGTTGATTGAAAACATGATGGAGAGTGCTAGGCATGGCATACTATCATACAAGACATAAAAACCAAGAGCTACTCATGGCAATAACTGAAGTATCAACAAGAAAGAACTAAACTGAAACATAACTGAGTTAACTAAAGCTGAACTAAAACTGATTTCAAAACATAATCATATAACTGATTGTGAGTTTGGAAAGCTATTACCATAATAGATCAAAATACATAATCATACTGCTAATGGGTCCGGCAACTGTACATGCTATGCGCGCATCCTTAACTAGACCCGGGGTTGTAAATCCCGAATTTAGCAATGTTTACTAGGTTATCTAAACCTAGGGACCGACTATGGGAGCCCAGCCCAATGGATATCTAATCCTGTACAGTGCCTCTACTGAAAGTAAAATATTGAACTCTAGCTAATAAATACTTGTCTTGCTTCTACTAGGTTGTCTAAACCCAGAACTAGGTTATCTAAACCTAGAGGCGACTGTGGGAGCCCACCCATTGGACATCTAGTCCGGTAAAAGCTGAAACAAGACTAGATAAACTGTACAAATGCTTCTATTGCATTTATCTAAACTACTAAAATACCTAAGTTGCATTTTGTTGAACTAAACAATTTATCAAACACTTGGCATGCGCTAATTCGCATCCTTTGTGTCGGAAATCTACATACTATTAAACTAACACATGGAATTCACACAGAAGCTACTTATACTGCAGGTGAGGGGTTTCTTATCTCCTATTCGAAGTTTCTTACGATTCTAATCGCTAGATTTCCAGAGGAGATGATCCTTTCGACGATCTTCTCGCGTCTTCGCGTTCCTCTCGCGGAGGGGAGCGTCCTCGTGTCGAAGTCATCGCCAGAAAGTGCCCTTGGGCGGAGCCCTAGCCTTCCTTGTGGTTGGCACCGAAAGGAGGAGAGGAGAAGTGGGCGGCGAAATTAGGTTGGGGTGGAGAAAAGCTACGATCCAAGAAATAACTCTTCACTTAATTATTTCCTATTTATATTAAGTGATAATTCCGGCCCAACTCCAACTTAAATAAAATTGTTTCCCTTTCCTTTCAGCACGGCCCTGCTGGGTTCACCCGGTTACTAAGGTTCACCATAAGTCATAGGACCCAATAGGTCTCGGGTTCCATTCCCGCCTAGGCTATTTTCGTTTTCTATTTATTTTTGCTACTTTCGCTACTCTAAAAATTCTGTAAAAATATCCTAAAATTCCAGAAAAATCATAGAATATTTCTAAAATAGTTTTGAGAATTTTCGGGCGTTACATAATGGATCATCATTAATATCTAGAGTGGGTTGAGTATGATTCATATCATAAGCTGGTTGTGCAACTTGTTGTTCTCTTTCTTTTACTCCATCATTCCCCCTCTCCTCAAAAGAATTTGTCCTCAAATCTTGATCACCTACATCAAAAGGAGAAAGTTCAGAAACATTAAATGTAGCACTCACATTATACTCACCTGGTAAGTCAAGCTTGTATGCATTATCATTTATTCGAGCAATGATTGAAATGGACCATCTCCTTGTGGATGCAACTTAGTATGACGTTTAGTAGAAACCTTTCCTTCCTCATATAAACCCAAACCCAATCTCCAGGTTCAAAGATCACTATCTTTCATCCCTTCTTGGCTTACATAGCATACTGTTCAGTCTTCTTTTCAATTTACAATCAAACTTTCTCATGTAGTTGCCTCACAAACTCAACTTTTCTGGTACCATCTAAACTGGCACGCTCAGATATAGGCAAAGGTGACAAATCTAAAGGAGTTAAAGGTTTGAACCCATATACCACTTCAAAAAGTAAAAAATTAGTAGTAGAATGCATAGATCTATTATAAGCAAATTTAACATGTGGTAAACAATCTTCCCAACCTTTTAAATTCTTTTGAATGATAAATCTCAATAAAGTAGATAAAGTTTGATTACTACCTCAGTTTGTCCATCTGTTTGTGGATGACAAGTTGTGGAAAGCAAAAGCTTTGTTCCTAACTTTCCCCATAATGTCTTCCAAAAGTAGCTTAGAAACTTTGCATCACGATCTGAAACTATGCTCCTCGGTACTCCATGAAGCTGCACGATCTCCCTAAAAAATAGATCAACAATATGGTTAGCATCATTTGTTTTCCTACAAGGAATAAAATGAGCCATTTTAGAAAATCTATCCACAACCACAAAAATAGAATCCATACCTCATTTGGACCTTGGTAGTCCTACAATAAAGCCCATGGAAATATCAACCCAAGGTTCACTAGGAATTGGTAAAGGTGTATATAGTTCATGAAGTAAAGATCTAGATTTTGCTTGCCTACATGTAATACACACTTCTCACAAAATTTGACTACATCTTGTTTCATGTGTGGCCAAAAGGAATAAATGTTATACCAACACTTCTAGAGTTTTTTTAACTCCAAAAAATCTCATTAGTCCCCCACCATGAGATTCTTGGATTAATAATTCCCTCAATGAATAATTAGACACACACAACCTAGGATTATCATCATGGGGGTATTCAAAAAAAAATGGGAGAGAAATCATGAGTTTTGTGGTGAGAAAACAAAGGTGAAGTTATGCTTGATCGTACCCCTCGCTTCCTCATATCGATAGTTGATTCTACGGGCATTTAGATGCAAAGACACATTCTATACTTTTTCTTGATGCATTAATCAGATCATATGTTGTGTGGATAGCATGTTTATGTGTGAAAAAAACATTCTATGCCTCGATATTTTTATGTCATTTAAGTTTCTTGATTCGATGGCTTGTGCATCACCTATAAATGAAAATGAAGTGTGTAAAAATCTTATGGGGCTTGGGTTAGCTGGGGAGGAGGAAAAATCTAGGAGCCTCCCTGTGACTCATTGGGGGCATTCAATCAACCGAGTATCCCATCGAGAACTCTAGGATGACACCGAGTAATATCTGTCAAAATATTTTATAAAATCTAACACATTGATTATATAGTTATGGGAATCCATATTTTTTTTATGATCATGAAGGTTATGGGTTTAGGAAAGTGTTGTATGCATGTATGTATGAGGGTAAGAAAATATTGTTGATGAATGTGATTTGACTATAGCCAATCTATGTTTATGCATGGGTGGAGTTATGAATCGAGAATCTACTCCCGATAAGCTTCCCAAATTATCTATGGGTAGTGGTTTCATTCCAAGGTTTGGATGCCTACCAATCTAGCGCTATGGTGAATGTTTGATCAAAGAATTATGTTACGGTGTCACTTTCATTGAACTGTAATCTGCCAGAAATGTTTATGTTTATGTCTTGCAAGCATTTAATTTAAACCCATTTTTTTTGTATGATTTACTTTAGTACATATGTTCATATATTTATTACTTGTTATCATGGTTGGAACATGTTGAGTCTATAGAGTCATTAGATTTGATTGATGAAGGAGATAAGACAGATGAGATTGAGGCCTTGATAATTGAGCAAACTCAGAATGATAGCAGTAAAACCCGAAAGTCTTTCAGTTTATGTTTCCTTATTTATTTAGTTAGTTTTACAAAAATATTAATCCTAGAATCTTTGTTAAGTATTTGAGAATTTTTAGTTGCCTTATGACTGAAGCATTAATTAGGTTGCTCAACTTAGTATACTTTATATCATTTTCTACAAAATGTTTTTGAGATTTTTGGACTGGTTTATTGCCTTTAATTTTAATCCATTATCTATAAAGATTAGTGTATTGATTTAATGGGTCTCGAGTTATTGCTTGAGTTTTTTTGATTAATTATGTTCAAAAATTGGTAGTGTTATTCTTAACTAGTTTTCTTTTTTCAAAAAAATTTAGGTACAGACTTTAGGTGTTTTGAGATGTCCATATAATAAGTCATCCATTTCAAAATATAGTTGAGTAATTTGGTTATATCAATAAAAAATTTGACATTATTTATTTAAAGATAGATTTACGGATGTTTTAGTTGGTATCAAAGTAAAGTTCTTGAAAGGGTTATGTTGTTAGAGTGTATACTAAAAGCCTAGCTTTTTGTAAACATTTATTTTGAAATAAAGAATCACATTGGTCATATGTCTACATTTATATGCTAAGTGTAGTTGCTCAATTAATTTATATTGTAGATAACATGGTGTGTGGTGTCATACACATAAGATCATGTTATCAATTCCTTATCAATTATAAATAGTAGCTCACGACTAAAATGGATAGGAACAAACCATTAGAATAGTTGTAGTGTAATTTGGTATTAGTTTATCTTGACAATAAAATTACACTAGTACACTCTGAATATATTGAGCAGGATCATTTAAGGGAAGTTCTTTTTATACTGACTGCATAAAAGAATAAGACCTTTGTTATTATGGAAGTGTATGCTCTTAATTTTGATATAATAACAAGCGCATATATTTAGTATTTATTTCTTTAATTTATCAAAGGGTCCGATTTAGTTAGATAAATCAATAGGACCGATAAGTTGGGAAATAATATTATTTATAGTGTGTGTTATTGATTATAGAAGGAAACTGTGTCCTAGGAATCTAGGTTAATGATATCCCCAAGAGGAGCTCATAAGGATTGTCATGTAAACCCTACAGGTGGACTTAGTCCGACATGACAATGAAGTTGAGTGGTACTACTCTTGGAGCTAGATATTAATTAAGTGATTTGTCAGTAACTCATTTAATTAGTGTGCATTCTATATCTTAAACATAGGGAGACTAACACACTCATGATAAGAAGGAGCCCATATAGTAATATGGGATTGGTGCGGTAGTTCAATAATAACTCTTTAGTGGAATGAGATATTATTGATGAACTCGAGTTGGGTGTTCGGGGTGAACACGGGAAGCTCAAGTTCATCGGGAGACCAAAACCAATTCCTCCTCTCGGTCCCTGTCGTAGCCTCTTATTTATAAAGTCTTATACCCACCTGTACCCACCTTCTTACCCATCCTTAGGTGGTCGGCCAAGCCAAGTAAGGGTCGGCCAAGATAAAGCTTGGATGGGTTGAGGTGTGGCTGGCCCTAGCTTGGAGCCCAAGCTTAGGTGGCCGACCACATAAAAAATAAAAGGAGTTTATTTTAAAATCTTTCCTCATGTGCAAGTCATGGTTTTAAAAGAGAGTTTAAAATTTAAATCTTTCCTTTTATAGCTTTCTACAAAAATTAAGAGAAAGGTTTGATATCTTTCCTTATTTGTAATTAAAAGGAAGATTTTAATTTTTGATAAAACTTTCCTTTTTTGTAACCATCCTCATGATTTTAAAACAGAGTTTTAAAATTAAATTTTACCTTTTATAGTTTCTACAAAGGATTAAGAGAAAGGTTTGATATCTTTCCTTATTTGTAGATTGAAGGGAAGATTTTAATTTTGGAGAAAAGTTTCCTTATTGAAATCATCCACATGTTTTAATAGAGAGATTTTAATTTATAAAAGTTTCCTTTTATAACCAACCATAAAGAGAATTTTTAAAAGAGAATTTTTTATTTTAAAATTTCCAAAAACAAATTAGGAAGTTTTAATTTTGTGTTTAAAACTTTCCTTACTTGGAGGATTTGAGGTGTCCGACCATTAATAAGAGAAACGGATTTTTTTTAATTAAATTTTCCTTCATTGGCAAGGAAAATAAGGAAGTTTTTATTAAAATTTTCCTTATTTGCCAAGACCAAGGAATATAAAAGAGAGGGTAGAGGTGTCTCACCTCATAACAATACATCTTCTATTATTCCTCTCTTCCTTAGTGGAGGTCGGCCCTCTCTTCCTCTTCCTCTCCTATTCTTCTTCCTTGTGTGGCTGGCGGCATCTTCATCTCAAGGAGCTTGGTGGTGGACGGATCTTGTTAGAGGAAGAAGGAGAGATAGGAGGCTTTGTTTCTTAGCATCCCTTGGAGCTTGGTTGGTGGCTGAAAGTTCTTCATCCCTTGAAGATAGGTGGTGGCCGAAAATTGCTTGGAGAAGAAGGAAGCTTGGGTGGATTCTCGTCTCGGTAGATCGTCGCCCACACGACGTCCGAGATAAGAAGAGGAATACGACAAAAGATGGAGAGGTCTATAAGCTACAAAAGGTATAACTAGTTATTAGTTTCCGCATCATAACTAGTTCATCTTTTTGTTTAGATCTTGAAATACCAAACACAAGATGCTAACGTTTCTAGGTTTCGAATTTATGATTCAAGTTTGTGTTTCTTTTATTTTTTTCGATCTTGTGATTCGATTATTCTTAATGGTTAAACCTAGGGTTACTATAAGGAGATTAAATATTAAATTTCATTGAAAGGCTTTGTCTAGGAAATAGTGGATGCTCCCATAACCAAGAAGGCCTAGTGCCTCGCCATGCTTAACCTGGAAGTCGATCTCTGAAATAAATATTTAATCAAATTTATAACATAGGTGGATTTGGATTAATAATGTTAAGCATCGTTTGCAATCCAAGTCTAAACCTCTAAGAACAGATAAGTTGAATTTGGAATCAATAATGTTAAGTTCTATTTGCGATTCCAAATTTAATTTCTAAAGAACACAATAGGTTACTAGGAATGATTCAGGACTTGTACAAAATTTTTGTACAGGGGAACCAATATGATAATCTGAGTAGCAACCAACATATGTCTATTGTCGATTATGAGAAGTTCGAGAAGTCAAGCCTCAAGTCTGTGATTTTTAATATTTTGTATTGTATGCCTGTAGTTAATGATCTTATGAATGCTAAATTAGAGAATTGATATGGAATTGATTAAGTAGGATTTAAATGCATGTTAGTTATATGTTAGTTTGGATTGTATATAGGTATGCCTCATAGACGTTATGCCCATAAGGACTTGTTGAACCATGAGGAGGAGAGGCATGAGGAGGCATCACCTCCATTGCCTCTGTCTTCGTCTCCACCTCCTCTATTTAGCCCCGAACAAATTCTTGTAGGGATGACTCAATTCTTTGCATAGTTTATTGGGCTTAATGTTGAGTTGGGCCATAGGACAAAGCTAGAAGAAATTTATGAGCGCTTCCATAAGATGGACCCAAAAGACTTTATTGGAACTACTAATCCTATGGTGGCAAAGAATTGGATCAAGTCCATCAAGGTCATCTTTGGATTCAAGGCGTTGGAAGATGCAAATAGGGTGAGGTGTGCTACTTATCTTCTGAAGAATGATGCTCTGTTATGGTGGGAAGGAGCATCCTTATTGGTAGATCTAAATACATTTCTTGGGAGGATTTCAAAGATGTGTTCTACTCTAAATACTTCACCAAGGATGTATGTTTGATTTTGACTCGAGAATTTATGACGTTAAGGCAAGGCGATCACTCAGTTGCCGAGTTTGCTAGAGAGTATAACCAGGGGTGTCACATTATTCCCTTGATAGCTAAGAATCCAAAGAGAAATTGTGGCACTTCATAAATGGCTTGTGGCCTATCTTGCATCATGATGTAAGGGTTGCTGACCTTAGGGAGTTTGGTGAGGTTGTGACCATGGCCTTGAGGGAAGAGAAGGATGAGAAGGATATTTAGGTTGATAGACAGGGCAAGAGGTTGTATCTGATGCCTTATCAGCAGCCTCAACAGTAGAACAAGAGGATGTTTGTTCGGCTATAGAAGGGAAAGGGGCAGCAACCCCAGAAGTAAGATGCCCCAAAACCTAATGATTATCCAGTATGCCCAAAGTGTCAATGCAAACATCCATGAGCTTGCTTGAGGGGATCAGGCAAGTGCTATAAATATGGGTCTACTGGACATATGTTGAAGGACTATCCCTAGAATCAATGGAATATTCAGGGAAGAGTCTTTGTGATACAGGCTAAGGAGGCAGATCTAGACACCATCCTTATTACAGGTATACTTTAATTCAACATTCTATTTATATTGTTGGATCTAGGTGCTAAGTTTGCATGCTAGAATTGCTCCTACCCTTGGTTTCAAAATATTTATTCATTTAAGAATGGAATTTTCAAGTAGGTAGTTAATTTTTCCTTAATTTAGAGAAATAATTTTTGATTCCCGAGTAATTAATCTTCTAAATTAGGACCCTAATGTTTGGAATTTGAGAATTTTTTTTAGTGATACATTTAATTGCTAAAAGAAGAATCTATATAGTAGGAGTAGCCACCAAGGCCTTGTTAGATTTAGAGGTTACTCATTCTTTTATATAAGATACTTTTGAACTATTTAAACATCAAATCTATTGGGCTAGATATGAGTTACTCTGTAATAGTCCTGTCTTGGGAAGAGTTGTTGGCTACTCATGTGGTTAGAGATCTTGGTCTCGAATTGCAAGACCATACGGTGTATGCCAATCTTATTGTGTTATCGATGCCAAGGTTCGATATCATCCTTGGTATAAACTAGCTGATGGCGAACGGAGATCAATATTGATCAGAACAATGGGGATGAAGCAGTTTACGTTTGAGCTAGGTCGATGTCGGTGATTGCCATGAATGGATATCTTATATCCAAGCTAGGAAACTCATGAAAAGGGCTGCCAGGTGTTCTTAGTGAGTATTATTTGTAGGTAGTCCACCGTTGGAAGAGGAAAAAGTTGTAAGAGAATTTCCTAATGTTTTCTCTAATGATATTTTTAGTATCCCACCCAAATGAGAAGTGGAGTTCTCTATTGAGCTTATGCCAGGTACTATGCTAATCTCTAAGGCACCGTACCGGCTACTAACAGCAAAGATTAAAGAATTAAAAGAACTAATCCAGGAGTTACTGGATAAAGGTTTTATTTATCCTAGTTTTTCCTCGTGGGGTGCACCAATATTGTTTGTTAAGAAAAAGGATGGCAGCATGAGACTTTGTATTGATTATCAGGAATTGAATCAGGTTAGTTAAGAATAAATACCCACTGCTAAGAATTAAGGACCTATTTGATCAATTACAAGGAGCTACAATATTTTCAAAATTAGATCTTCGATTAGGATATCATTAGTTGAGGGTGAAGGAAACTGATGTGCATAAGACAACCTTCAGAACTCGATATGGGCCTTATGAGTTTTAAGTGATGCCATTCAGAGTAACTAATGCTCCAATGATCTTCATAGATCTCATGAATCACATATTTTAGCCGTACCTAGATCAATTCATCATTATCTTCATAGACGACATCCTAATATATTCAAAGAGCCAAGAAGATCATGAACAACACTTGAGGACGGTATTGGAGATCCTACGAGGCTAGAAACTTTATGCTAAATTTAGTAAGTGTGAATTCTGTAAGGAACTAGGGTCCTAAACACGCAAAAGTGTAGTAAAAAATATCTAGCTCCTCCAGAAGATCCATGCGAAAGGAAAAATACATATACTAAATTTTACATGAGAGGGTTATACCTTTGATGCCTGTACTCAATCTCCTGACAGCTAGGATTTCAACATGATCATGTGTCTGTGCCTCTTTTGGTATCCACACGAACACAAGAAAATGGAGAAGACCAGCACTCAAGGTTGTGCTAGCAACCCTCTAGTGACTTGCAGCCAAAGAAAGAGGGGAGAGGAAGAAAAATGAAAAATCATACTCAAAAATGAGAGAAAAATGCTTTTGTATTTCATCCAATGAAAATACTTAATGAGCATTAATTCACTTAATGAGACTTAATTAGCATTAACACTCTATTAAGGGCATTTTAAAACTCTTCATTTTGAATTTAATTTTTGAAATTGAATGAATTTCGAAATTAACTCTTCATTAGTCCTCTTTAGTGAATGAATTTACTTGAGTCTAACTCAAGTCTAATTCGGATTAGATTGAATCCATATGTTTGGATTCACTTGAGTCTAACTTAATGATTCTAATCCGGATATGTCAATCATCTCATAATTGACTCTTAGAGCTAATACTAACAATCAATCCATATGGTTGGATTCACTTGAGTCTAACTCAATGATTCTAATCCGGATATGTCAATCATCTCATAATTGACTGTTAGAGCTAATACTAACAATCTCCCACTAGCTCAAGTGTCAATCACTAAAATAATCTCCTCCAATGGTTCATCATATTTTAGCCAAACTAAAATGAACCTATCTCCAAATCAATATGTTCTTTGTTTGTGACCCAATAGATTCTTGTAACGTTGGCAATGTCTCAAACTATTTTAGATATATAAGCAATGAGTGGCATCTAACAAGGCGTCATTACTACACAAGTGACGAGAATGTCGAAATCCAACTTAACCTTTCCGTGGTTATTATCTTGTATGACTCAGTCTCTCTATCCTTGATATCTAGATTGATCAATGAGGTATAGATCATGTCATCCTCTTATCAATCTTTGTGTTTCTTGATCTCTAAGTAGACACAATCAAATAAACTCAATATCTCATATTTACTCATATGAGCATGATCATGCTTTCTTGTGTCCTACTAATCAAGGGGCCCACAGATATCACTTCCATCACATGGAAGGGATAGATCCCATCTGTTGGTTGCTACTCAGAATACCGTCCTAGTTCCCCTGTACAAAAATTTGTATAAGCATAGAACTATCCTAGCTACCCATGTGTTTTACTAAAGTTAAATTTGGATTGCAAACGATGCTTAACATTATTAATCCAAATTGTCCTTCAGAAATTAAACTTGGATTGGAAACGATACTTAACATTTTTAATCCAAGTTTAACTGATGTGATCTTCCTAAGTTAAACCATATTACAGAAGTTATCAAATATCTATTTCAAAGATCGACTTCCAAGTTAAACATGGCGAGGCACTAGGCCTTCTTGGGTATGGGATCATCCACCACTTCCTGACAAAGCCTCACAAAGAAATTGGATATTTAACTTCTTACAGTAAACTAGGTTTAACTATAGAGACCTCAATAGAAACACATTATCAAAACACGAAATCAAAAAATAAAATCAATAACAAAAATGATAACTAAAAACTGATAACCTCTTGTGTTTGGTTTTTCAAGATCTATACAAAAAGATGAATTAGTTATGATGTGTAAGCTAATAACTAGTTATACCTTTTGTAGCTTATAGACCTCTTGATCTTCTATTGTATTCTACTCCTTCTCTTGGATGTCGTGTGGGCGACGATCTTCCAAGATGAAATCCACCCAAGCTTCTTCCATTGCTTCCAAGATCTGACCGTCAACTAACCTCCAAGGGGTGCTAGACAAGAGAGCTTCCTTCTCTTCTTCTTCTCCTTCAAGTAATCGGCCACCAAGAGATCTCCACACTAGATGCTGCCGGCCACCAAGAGAGAAAACAAAAGGAGAAGAGAAAAGGACAAGGGACGGCCACCAAGGATTAGAAGAGAGGAATAGAAGATGTCTTGTCTCATGAGGCACCCCTCCATCTCTTTTATAATCCTTGGTCTTGGCAAAAAAGGAAAGTTTTAAACATAATTAAAACTTCATTATATTCCTTGCCAATGACTAAAAAGGAAAGTTTTAAAACAAAAAATTAAAATTCCCTTTAAACTTGTCATGGTCGGCCCTATGCTTGTGCTCCAAACAAGGAAAGTTTTAAACACAGAATTAAAACTTCCTTATTTGTTTCCGATAAGAAATTTTAATAAAAAAATTCCCTTTTAAATCCCATGTTGGTTATAAAAGAAAAATTTTATAAATTAAAATCTCTCTTTTAAAACATGTGGATGGTTACAAAAAAGGAAAATTTTATCAAAAATTAAAATCTTCCTTTTAACTATAAATAAGGAAAGATATTAAACCTTTCTCTTAATCCTTTGTAGAAAGCTATAAAAGGAAAGATTTTAAAATTTAAAAACTCTCTTTTAAAACCATGGCTTCCACAAAAGGAATGATTTTAAAATTAAAACACCCTTTTATTTTAATGTGGCCGACCACCTTGCTTGGGCTCCAAGCTTGGCCGGCGATAAACTTGGCTCCATCCTTTGGCTTGGTCGGCCCTAGCTTGGGCTCCAAACTTGGCTGTAAGTGGATATAAGGCTTTATAAATAAGAGGCTACAACAGGGACCGAGAGGAGGAATTGGTTTTGGTCTCCCGATGAGCTTGAGCTTCCCGTGTTTGCCCCGAACACCCAACTCAAGTTCATCAATAAATCATACCACTAAAGAGTTATTATTTCACTACCGCACCAATCTCATATTACATTATGGGATCCTTCTTATCATGAGTGTGTTAGTCTCCCTGTGTTTAAGATATCGAATGTCCATTAATTAAATGAGTTACTGACAACTCAATTAATATCTAGCTCCAAGAGTAGTACCACCCAACCTTTTTATCATGTCGGACTAAGTCCACCTACAGGGTTTACATGACAATCCTTATGAACTCCTCAAGGGGGCATCATCAACCTAGATTAGTAGGACACAGTTTTATTCTATAATCAACAGCACACCATATAAATAATATCATTTCCCAACTTATCGGGCCTATTGATTTAACGAACTAAATCGCACCCTTTGATAAATTAAAGAAATAAATATTAAGTATACATGCTTGTTATTATATCATGATTAAGAGTACGCACTTCTATAATAACAGAGGTTTTGTTCTTTTATATAGTCAGTATAAAAAGAAACTACCTCAAATGGTCCTGCTCAATACACTCATAGTGTACTAGTGTAATTTTATAGTCAAGATAAACTGATACCAAATTACACTACAACCACTCCAATAGTTTTTCCCATTCCATCTAGGTTGTGAGCTACAATTTAAAATTTATAAGGAACTGATAACATGGTCTTCTGTGTGTCACCTCACACCATGTTATCTACAATATAAATTAAATGGACAACTACACTTAGCATAAATGTAGACATTTTACCAATGTGATTCTTATTTCTAAATAAATGTTTATATAAAAACTAGGCTTTTAGTATACATCCTAACAATCTCCCACTTATACTAAAACACTATACTGCCATACATCTGATTCTCATCCCTTCAACATACCCATCAAAAGCTCTTGCCTTAAGGGCCTTAGTGAAAAGATCCAAGTTATCTGCTGATGCAATCTAGATGACAACAACTTCTCCTCGTTCTACGATGTCTCGTATTGGGTGGTACTTGCGCTCTATGTGTTTACTTGCCTTATGGGCTCGTGGTTCCTTCGAGTTTGCTACTGTACTATTTATTATTATAATAAACTATAATAATTTTGGGCAAATCAGGAATCACATCTAAGTCCATCATGAAGTTACTTAGCCATACAACTTCTATGGCTACCTCAGAGGCTGTCACATACTCAGCTTCCATAGTGGAGTCTGAAACGCATTTCTGCTTAACACTCCTCCATTGTTATGGCTTCACTTCCTAAAGTAAACACAAAACCCCGAGGTTAACTTACTATTTTCCCTATCTGATTGGAAATCTGAATCCGTGTAATCCACAGGGAGTAAGTTATATGCATGGTAAACCAGTATATAATCTCTAGGCCTTCTCAGGTATTTAATATATGTTTTACGGTAGTCCAATGTCCTTGTCTTGGGTGTTAGAGTGTATACTAAAAGCCTAACTTTTGTTTAAACATTTATTTAGAAATAAGAATCACATTGGACAAAAGTCTACATTTATAAGCTAAGTGTAGTTATTCAATTAATTTACATTGTAGATAACATGGTGTGTGGTTTCACACATAGAAGATCATGTTATCAATTCCTTATAAATTATAAACAGTAGCTCACGACTAAGATGGAAAGGAACAAACCATTGGAATAGTCGTAGTGTAGTTTGATATTAGTTTATCTTAACTATAAAATTACACTAGTACAATCTGAGTGTATTGAGCAGGACCATTTAAGATAAGTTTTTTTTGTACTGACTACATAAAAGAACAAGACCTTTGGTATTATGGAAGTGTGTGCTCTTAATCCTGATATAATAACAAGCACATATATCTAGTATTTATTTCTTTTACTTATCAAAGGGTGCAATTTAGTTCCAAAAATCAATAGGCCCGATAAGTTGGGAAATAATATTATTTATAGTGTGTGTTGTTGATTATAGAAGGAAATTGTATCCTAGTAATCTAGGTTGATGATGTCCCCAAGAGGAGCTCATAAGGATTGTCATGTAAACATTGTAGGTGGACTTAGTCTGACATGACGATAAGGTTGAGTGGTACTACTCTTGGAGCTAGATATTAATTAAGTGAGTTGTCAGTAACTCTTTTAATTAGTGGACATTCTATATCTTAAATACAGGGAGACTAACACACTCATGATAAGTGTTAGTTAAAGCCCTAGAGCCAATCATATGATGATTGTTGTATGGACTCGATGTATCATATTCCTATATATTAATAAAGGCATTTCTTTATGGTTATTATACTTACTTGTATTAGTGCCAAATAACTAAGTATAATAGTGTCCTTGAGTAGAAGGTTCTTATCTATATCAATCAATTGGCTGAATTAATAGTGAGATGATATAGAGAACACTACTCTTAATCATTCCTAGTCAAGTATTAACATTCAGGGACAATGTTAATGCGATGAGACTAGCATGTCGGTCAACTTGATGACTTGATCTCACAAGTCATGGATATAGAGATATCAAGTTGACATATGGGTATGCATTGAAGAATGTATACTGAATGACCCGCCATGAGAAAGTATCATGGATCGTTATATGAGTGTCATATACTTTCTCATGTGACTATTAGTATGACTATCAGTACTTGGACCTGAAGTCACCATAGTTCCCTACATAAGGAGTTGTATACATTGGTTTCGTCAAACATCACCCGTAACTGGGAGGACTATAAAGGCAATTATTGGGTATATAACAAATTATGCGAAGGGATGTGAGTGGTGTAGATGGGATCTATCCCTCCTATATGACGGGAGTGACATCATGATTCTTGATAGAGTGAGACCACTAAGTGCATGGCTATGCCCAAATGAGTCAATATGAGATATTGAGCTCATTTGATTAGAGTAAGTCTACTTGGGGTTCAAGACATAGATTGATTAGAGGATGACACGGTCTATGCCTCAATTGATCAATCTAGATGTCAAGGATAGAAGGACATTGTCACATATTGTGAGAGTCACAATTAATAGTCACAATGGTGATGTTAGATCTCAACATTCTTGTAACTTAGGTAGTAATGATGTGTTGCTAGATACCACTCATTACTTATGCTTCTAAATGGGTTTAGGAGCATTACCAACATTACAAGAACCTATAGGGTCACACACAAAGGGCAGTTAGATGGAGATTAGGTTCATATGATGAACCAAGAGGATTAGGTTCATATGATGAACCAAATTGGATTAAGATAATCTAAATTAGATTAATTGAGAAAGACTCGATTAAATTAGACTTGAGTTAGACTCAAGTGAGGCTAGACTTGAGTTAGACTCAAGTGAGGCTTAATGATGATATTCATTGAATATTGAATTCAATGATAAATGGTGACATTCATTGAATATGAATTCAATTTTAATATTAGATTCAAATTTTGATTCAAATTATGAAGAGAAGAGGAGTTTCAAAATGGTCATTTAATGAAGAATGAATATTCATTAAATACTCATTAAGCCTCAATAATGAGGCTCATTAATGGAGTTAATGAGCATTAAGTATTTTCATTAGATAAAAATACTTAAGCCATTTTTACTCTTATTTTTCATAATGAATGAATCATCATTATTCTTCCTCTCTTCTAGTTCTCTCCCTCTCCTCCATTGTCGAGCCACCCAAGAGTGCTAGCACACTCTAAGTGGTTTTTCTCCACCTATTGTCCGTGTGGATACGTATAGAGGAGTGTACGCTTGACACTCTCGAGATCTAGCAACCTTTTGGACGAGCGAGAAAAGCGCAGGGCTTCGCAACAAGGGTAATGCTTCTTATTCATGTAGATCTAAGGTAGATCTAGGTTAGAAACATGTACATGATTTATTTTATATATCTTCGCACGGATCCGTGGCAAGGTTTGAGGTTTCCGCAACACAAAAAGCGGTTTTTGCGGCTCGAAAGTCCCATCAATAAGAAGGAGCCCAAAATGTAATTTGGGGTTGGTGCGGTAGTTCAATAATAATTCTTTAGTGGTATGAATTATTATTGATGAAATTAAGTTGGGTGTTCGGGGCAAACACAGGAAGCTTAATTTCATCGGGAGACCAAAATCAATTTCTCCTCTCGGTCCCTATCATAGCCTCTTATTTATAAAGTATTATACCTACCCATACCCACCTTCTTACCCATCCTTATGTGGCTGGCCAAGCCAAGCTTGGAGCCCAAGCAAGGGTCGTCCAACACATGGCTTGGATGGGTTGAAGTGTGGTCGGCCCTAGCTTGAGTCCAAGCTTAGGTGGCCAGCCACAATAAAATTAAAAGAATTTTATTTTTTAAAATTTTTCTTATGTGGATTTCATGGTTATAAAAGAGAGTTTAAAATTTAAATCTTTCTTTTTATAGCTTTCTACAAAAGATTAAGTGAAATATTTGATATCTTTCCTTATTTATAGTTGAAAGAAAGATTTTAATTTTTGATAAAACTTTCATTTTTTAACCATCCTCATGATTTAAAAGAAAGTTTTAAAATTAAATCTTTCCTTTTATAGTTTCTACAAAAGATTAAGAAAAGATTTGATATCTTTCCTTATTTGTAGATTGAGAGGAAGATTTTAATTTTAAAGATAACTTTCCTTTTTGGAAATCATCCACATGTTTTAATAGAGTGATTTTAATTTATAAAATTTTCTTTTATAACCAACCATGAAGGAAAAATTAATAGAGAAATTTTTATTTTAAAAATTTCTAGAAACAAATTAGGAAGTTTTAATTTTGTGTTTAAAACTTTCCTTACTTGGATGATAGAGAAGTGGCTGACCACATTAAGTTTGAAAGGGAAATTTTTTATTAAACTTTCCTTTCATTGGCTAAGAGAATAAGGAAGTTTTTATAAAACTTTCCCTATTTGTCAAGACCAAGGAATATAAAAGAGAGGGTAGAGGTGCCTCACCTCATAACTTAGGCTCTAGTTTTCCTCTCTTCTATTTCTTTGGTTGGTGGCCGGCCCTTCTTATCCTCTTCCTCTCCTCCATTTCTTCTTCATTGGTGGCCGGCGGCATCAACTCTCAAGGAGCTTGTTGGTGGCTGGATTTTGCTTGGAGAAGGAGAGAAAGGAGGTTTTGTTTCTAGCATCCCTTGGAGCTTAGTGGTATGGCCGAACCTCATCTATTCTTGGAATTCTTGTGGTGGCCGAAACTCACAACAAGAAGAAGGAAGCTTGGGTGGTTCTCATCTCGGTAGATCGTCACCCACACAACGCCCGAGATATGAAGAGGAATACGGTAGAAGATCAAGAGGTTGTTGTTTACAAAGAAAGGTATAACTAGTAATTTCTATTTTGCATCATACTAGTTTTCTTTGTATAGTTATTGAAATATCAAACACAAGAGGCTAATGATTCTAGGCTATCGAATTTATGTTTCGATTTTGTGTTTCTTTTGTTTTTCGATCTTGTGATTCGATTGTTCTTAATGGTTAAATCTAGGGTTACTATAAGGAGATTAAATATTGAATTTCGTTGAAAGGCTTTGTCTAGGAAGTGGTGGATGCTCTCATACCCAAGAAGGCCTAGTGCCTCGCCATGTTTAACCTGGAAGCCGATTTCTGAAATTAATATTTAATTGAATTTATAACATGGCTAGATTTGGATCAATAATGTTAAGCATAGTTTGCGATCCAAGTCTAAACCACTAAGAACAGATAAGTTAAATTTGGAATCAATAATGTCAAATTCCGTTTGCGATTCCTAATTTAATTTCTAAAGAACACAATTGGTTGTTAGTAAAGGTTCAGGACTTACACAAAATTTTTGTACAGGGGAACTGGTATGATATTCCGCATAGCAACCAACAATTGGTATCAGAGCTAGGGTTTGCCTCTGTGTGTTTGGTTTTCAGTTTAATTATACACATGGCATACATAATTTAGGCAGGATAATAGAAGAATGTGCTGCTAACTTTGTGGTTGCAGGCTCCAACTATTATGGCTTATAGATATTGTGTGTGATTAGGCCCTTGGACATGTCAAGGGCATTTTATTGTGTGTGCATGATTGTAATATTAAATACAGCAGGAGCTGTATTAGTTATTAGGATTTTATATTTTTGTTTCGATCTAGATTACATGTACATTCCTTTATGGAATATAGGATCGATATATGTAAAATTCTATTTTTATCGCAGATCGTATCCTTGCAAGGCGTGGTACTATTTGTGGACCAGAGGCACAGCAGAAAAAGAAGCAAGATAGATGCGACGACTAGACCCGATTGCGGTGGCTAAGGATGGTAGCAGCTAGGGTTGGCAGCACATAGAGGACAGTGACGGAAAAGGCCATAATAGTTGGATAATTAATTTCCACATTTATTGCTTTTATTTACTGTGATGTGTGTATGCATAGTTTAAAATTCCTCACCTTAAATAACTAAGTAGGAGATGGATTAGTAAATAAATTTCACAGTCTCCATTACTGGTTTGTAAGTGATGCGACAAACTTGCGTGTTGGCTCTGAGTGCCTCCCTCCCCATCGGATGAGTTTGTTTGCAGATCACTAGATCAAACTTCCATTTTGGATGATTATAGAAAATTAATTAGGAGCATGTGATCTTCCCCATCGGAAGGGGCACAATCTTATTTAATGGACTAAGTATCAAGTAATGGTATACACTTAGGCACATTTAATAATATTCTCCCCATCGGAGTCACTGCTATTATTTGTGTGACCGAAGGAAAATCAACTATTAATTTGTCATAAAGATAGGTTGACATGATAATAAAATTAAAACCCCCTCTTACAAAAGTTGAGATTTTGTATACGTCCACACTATCGCGGCATACAAAATTCACAGTGTTTGGGGTAATTTTATTTGTCAAGTTGACAAGTTAATAAAATTAATGGGTAAAACCCCTCTTACAAATGTTTGAATTTGTATACATCCACACAATCATGGCATACAAAATTCACAGTGTTTGAGGTAATTTTATTTGTCAAGTTGACAAGATAATAAAATTAATGGGTAAAATCCCTCTTACAAATGTTTGAATTTGTATACGTCCACACTATCGTGGCATACAAAATTCATGGTGTTCGAGGTAATTTTATTTGTCAGGTTGACAAGATAATAAAATTAATGGTTAAAACCTCCTCTTACAAATGTTTGGATTTGTGTCCACACTATCGTGACATACAAAATTCACGGTGTTTGAGGTAATTTTATTTGTCATAAAGATAGGTTGACAAGGTTATTAATGGGTAAAACCCTCCTCTTACAAATGTTTGAATTTGTATACGTCCACACTATCGTTGCATACAAAATTTATGGTGTTTGAGGTATTGGTGAATTTAAATGATATTGTTTTGCGGAATCAATATTATGTTAAATTCAAAAGTTTTGACCAAATATTTGATCAAAGATAGACCAACTATTAATTTTATTTGTCATAAAGTTAGGTTAACGAGATAATAAAATTAATGGATAAAATCTCCTCTTAAAGATTGAATTTGTATACGTCCACACTAACATGGCATACAAAATTCACGGGGATTTTGAGGTGTTGGTCTTGACCAAATATTTTTGTGATTCTTAGTATTTCAAATGTTAGTAAATCCGCTAGTTGTTATACTATAGAATAGACTTAGTAGTCCCAATTATGATTGAAAACAAAACTTGGACTCTAAGGTGGACTGTCCTCTCAGAAATGAGAACAATAAAAGTGTATTTTATTTATTAGTTGTTGAAACATGTTTAGTGGTGTTATCTATTGGTACCTGGTGTGTAGATACAAGAGCCACTAATCATGTCTATAATTCATTGCAGAGGTTCTAGGAAAACCCGACAACTATATGAAGGGAAAATCACCGTCTACATGGGCACTGCTGCAAAAGTAGCAGCTGTTGGAGTGGGTGATGTTTATCCTCGGATAGGAATAAAACATGGATTTTGAGAAATTGTCTTTACGTACCAAGTTTAGAAAGAACTAGATTTCAGTTTCTAAACTATTCAAAGAACTTGATATTCTATTTTTTGATAACAAAGTTGTTATCAAGATAAATAGGGAAGTTATCTGTTCCGGTACGTTGGTTGAAAATTTATAATCCAATAACTCCCACGATGCAACAAACAGTAATTAATAACTCATCTTCTAACTTTAATAAGAGAAAGCAACCTTTGGAAATGAATCAATCATATCTTTGGCATCTAAGGCTAGGTCATATTAACTTAAGTAGGATTCAAAGGATAATAGCCGATGAACTTTTGGGTTCATTGGTGTTGAAAATCTTTCCAACCTGCGAGTCTTACTTGGAAGGAAAAATGACCAAGAGGCTTTTTAAGTCTAAGGGGTATAGAGCCAAAGAAGTGTTGGAATTGGTTCATTCTGATTTATGTGGACCTATAACTATCTAGGCAGGAGGTGGTTTCGAATATTTCACCTCTTTTATAGACGACTATTCGAGATACGGGTATATTTATTTGATGTGCTACAAGTCTAAGTGCTTTGATAAGTTCAAAGAGTACAAGGCTGATGTGGAGAAATGTCAAGGTAAAAGTATCAAGACATTACGGTGAGATCGTAGTGGCGAGTACCTCTTAGGAGAGTTTAGGAGTCACTTATCAAAAGTCGAGATTCAATCCCAACTGACTGCACCTGGTACACCCCAACAGAATGGTGTAGTAAAACGAAGGAATATGACTCTTATGGAAATAGTTAGATCAATGATGAGTTATTCAGAATTACCAAATTCATTTTGAGGATATACTCTGGAAACGGAAGTGAACATAGTACCTTTTAAAGTCAGAACCCTCTACTCCCATAGAATTATAAAATGAGCGTAAGCCTAGTCTGAAGAATATTTGGATTTGGGGTAGTCCAGCACATGTGCTAAAGGGAGACACTGATAAGTTGGACAAGAGTTCACTTGTTTGTGGGTTATCCTAGAGAAATGAAAGGAGGTTTATAGTCCTTAAAAATCAGAAGGTCATTGTAAGCATCAATGCCCGATTTTTAGAAGAGGACTATGTAATGAACTACAAGCCCATAAGTAAATTTATTCTTAAGGAAATAATAAATGACACGTCTAATCTAGTACCAACTATACAAGATGAAATATCACAAGAAACTGCAACACATATCACAAATGATACACAATTACACAAAGTGCCTCGTCGAAGTGGGAGGGTTGTTAGGCAACCTGAAAGATTCATGTTTTGGAGAATCTTTGGACTAGATCCCTGGTGAACATGAACATGATCCCCGGACATATGATGAAGCACTCCAAGATAAAGATGCAACATCTTGGCAAAGAGCAATGAATATAAAAATAGAATCTATGTATTCTAATAAAGTCTAGGAGCTTGTAGAACCATCAAATGGTGTAAAAGCCATTGAGTTTAAATAGGTCTATAATAGAAAAAGAAGGACAGATGGGAAGGTGGAAACTTTCAAAGCAAGGTTTGTTGAAAAGGGTATGGAAACCTTTTCACCGGTAGCCATGTTTAAGTCTATCCGAATTCTTTATCTTTTGCTACTCATATGGATTATGAGATTTGGCAAGTGGATGTTAAGACAGCTTTCCTTAATGGAAGTCTTGAAGAAAGCATCCATATAAAGCAACTAGAGGGGTTCATTGCAAAGGGAAAAGAGCATCTAATATGTAAGCTCAATCAATCTATTTATGGACTGAAGCAAAGCTTCAAGGTCTTGGAACATCTGGTAGTAATCTAGTCTTACATATTTATTCAATGTACGGATAAATCTTGTGTATACAAGAAGTGTGATGGAAACATAGTGGTATTTCTTATACTATACGTAGATGACATTTTTGATAGTTGGAAACAATATCAAAGTGTTGTCGGAAGTAAGGGTATGGTTGTCCAAGCAATTCAATATGAAGGACTTAGGAGAATGCGCACATATTCTTGGGATCAAAATAATAAGGGATCGCAAGAAAAGGATGTTATGCTTGTCCTAAGCTTCATATATCAATATAATCCTTGTTTATTGTAACGCCGCAAAAAAAAAAAAAAAAAAAAGAAGAAGAAAAGAAGAGTGGTCAAGGCTTGAACCTTGAACCCTCT
This sequence comes from Zingiber officinale, assembly GCF_018446385.1. Taxonomy (NCBI): domain Eukaryota; kingdom Viridiplantae; phylum Streptophyta; class Magnoliopsida; order Zingiberales; family Zingiberaceae; genus Zingiber; species Zingiber officinale. Next base: position 47,850,705 of record NC_056006.1, read on the forward strand.
TAACAAATGGCAAGCTTTAAGTGGTATGGAATAACCAATAGCCCAAGGGGAAGTGTTGTTAGAAAGGAAATGGAATTAGTGGTTAAAGGTAGGGAAGGTAACGGGACACCTTTTTCTTTCACCAAGAATAAATGAGAGTGATGAAGAGAGAAAGCAAGAGAATGACAAGTTGTGTTCCCCCCCCCCCCCCCCCCCCCCCTTCTTCCTTTTATTTAGAATAAATAGGAATAAAAAGGTAAGGGAAAGAAAAGTTCATTCTTCCTTCTTCCTTCTTCCTTTCATTTAGAATAAATAGGAATAAGAGTGCAAGGGAAATTGATTTTCTCCTTCCTCCTTCTTCTCCCTCCACCGAAACCCTAAGCTCCTTCTCCCCCATTTCCGAATTCAAGCTAAAGGTTCCTTCCTAGGAAAACTTCACAAAGAGAAGTCCCTAAGACATACTTCTTCTTACAAGCAAAATAAGAAAAAGGGAGTTCTAGAAGCGAAAGTCTTCTTCTTCTCCACCAAGGGTACTTTTCTTAGTAAACAAAGCAAGAGGAAGTAAGTATCTCCCTCACCTGCAGTACAAGTAGTTTACGAGTGTTTTTCCATGTTTTAATGTTGCTTAAAATCTAGGATTTGGTTTTTTTGTAAGTTTCGGCCAAGACATGAAATAAGGTTTGAAGAGAGTTAAAAAAATTTAACCATGCTTGCTTATGATTTCTCATGATGTGTAAGCTATTATGTGATAAAGTTTCCTGCTTAAAATTGCTTAAAAGAACCTAGAATCATGCTTTATAAGTTTCGGCGAAGAGTTAAATTTAGGGTTAGAAACTCATCTATGCTTACTAAAAGTCTCACATGTTATGATATGTATTGTGTGATATTGGTTTAAAGTCTCCATGTTTAATGATGCTCAAAAACCTAGGATTTGCCCCTTGGTATATTTCGGCCAAGACAAGAAGTTAGGGTTACGAATCCCACCTATGGTTGCTAAGTGTCTCACATGTTATGCTATGTATTGTGTGATATTGGTTTAAAGTCTCCATGTTTAATGATGCTAAAAAACCTAGGATTTACCCCTTGGTATATTTCGGCCAAGACAAGAAGTTAGGGTTACGAAGCCCATCTATGGTTGCTAAGTGTCTCACATGTTATACTAAGAATTACGAGATATTAGTTTAATATTTCCATTCTTAAAATAGCTTAAGACCTAAGACTATGCCTTGTGTATGTTTCGGCCAAACCAAGAAACTAGGGTTAGAAGTCCTTTTATGTTTACGAAAGGTCTCCCATGTTATGATAAGTACCATGTGATGCTAGTATGATGCTTTCCTTGTTTTAAGGTTGCTTTAGACCTAAGACCATGCCCCTGGGAAGTTTCAGCCAAGACATGAATTAGGGTTTGTAGAAAGTTCAAAATCCCAACTATGCATGATAATGACTCTCTATGATATGCTATGTGATATGTGAACTTTATGCCACCATGTTATGCTTATGCAAGGCTTATATATGATGAAATGCCTAAGAGTTGCTTCCCTATAAGTTGGGATTAAGAGCACTATTTATGATATGACAAGTAACATGATATGCTATTTTACTTTTGTATGGCTTGTACCGAACCCAAAGCAAGGTCCAGGGGATGGGCTCCAACGTTGCCCCTAGGTCGAAGCACAGGCCTAGTTTCCTAGTAGGTTCAGGATTAGCTACCTCGGATTTATTTAGGAATACGCACAAATCATGTATGTGGTACAATGTCGGGCCCTCATTTTGAGATTTATGTTTAAGTATCTATATGATATATGTTTTCAAAAGAACATCTTGCATATACTTATTTCTTGCTATATGATTATTATGCTTCAGGAAGATGCTCTCTTGTGATATGTCTATGATAGCTAGATGAACATGCTACTACCTTATGCTTATGCTCTCGTATGCTAGCCTATATGATTTATGTTTTCAAAAGAACATCTTGCATATACTTATTTCATGCTATATGATTATTATGCTTCAGGAAGATGCTCTCTTGTGATATGTCTATGATGCCTAGATGAACATACTACTACCTTATGCTTATGCTCTCGTATGCTAGGTTTATGATTTGCCCAAATAAGTATGACACTACTTTATTCTAGTATGCAAGGTTAAATCTATATGTTGGTTAGATGAACATGTCACTACTCTATATTAATTCATGATGAACGTTTTCTTTTGTGAGTAGGAAAGGATCTTACTAAGTCTATGTGCTTATAGTGTTACTTTTCCTTGTACTGCAGAAAAGGGTAAAGAATGACTAAACTAAAGGGAGCAGCTGTTGGGTTGCCGCGAAAACTGCGTTTTCGCGTCGCGGAAACCCCGAAAGCCCCAGCCACAGGATCCGTGCAAAGAAAAATCTTTCAAAAATACGAGTACGAGTTTCAAAAACTTCGATCTATAGTAGATCTACAAAGGAAAACCTTTTATACCTTTGATTAGTGCCCTTTTCATATCCCACTCGTCCACGGAGATGTCGGATCTCTAGTTGTCAAGATAGACAACACTCTATGTGTATCCACACGAACACACTAGATGGAGAAGACCAAACAAAGGTGTGCTAGCACCTAGGGTGTTCGGCCAAGAAGGAGGAGAGGGAGAGCAAGAAGAGAGCAAGAGGAAGAAGATGATGTGAATTCCATTGAATGAGAAAATGAATTCTCATTCAACACAAAAGTGGTCGGCCACTTTCACAAAGTGTAACCCCCATTTTTGCATTAAGTGTGGCCATTAAAGAGATTTGTAACCTCCATGAGGTGGCACACACATGTGCTAAACATGATGATGTGGCACCTCATCATTGGACACTTAATGCCAAGTTACAAATGATGTGGCATAAAGTCAAGTCAAACTTGACTCTTCATCTTCCTCTCAAGTCAAGTCAAACTTGACTTAATCTCTCTCATGGTTGATCTAATCCAACCATTTAATTCAAGCAAATTTAATATAATGAATCTAATTCATTTAATTAAATTGATTCAATGAATCATAATCTAAATTAGACTCATTGAACACATGAATCAACTTGAGTCCAACTCAATTAGGCCAATTAGGATTACTCTTAATCCAATTTGATTTATCAAATGAATCTAATCCTCTTGGTTCATCATATGAACCTAATCTCCACCTAATTATCCTTAGTGTGTGACCCTATAGGTTCTTGTAACGTTGGCAATGCCCCTAAACCTATTTAGGAGCATAAGTAATGAGCGGTATCTAGCAACACATCATTACTACCCAAGTTACAAGAATGTTGAGATCCAACATCACCTTGTGACTACTAATTGTGACTCCTCGCAATATATGAGAAGTGTCCTTCTATCCTAGACATCTAGATTGATCAGTGTGAGGCATAGACCGTGTCATCCTCTGATCAATCTAAACCTTGAACTCCAAGTAAACTCACTAAATCAAATGAGCTCAATATCTCATATTAACTCATTTGGGCATGGCCATGCACTTCGTGGTCTCACTCTATCAAGAATATCGATGTCGCTCCCGTCATATAGGAGGGATAGATCCCATCTACATCACTTACATCCCTCTGCATAATTCGTTACATACCCAGTAATCGCCTTTATAGTCCACCCAGTTACGGGTGACGTTTGACGAAACCAAAGTACATAACTCCTTATGTAGGGATCCATGGTGACTTCAGGTCTAAGGACTAGTAGTCATACTAATAGCCACATGAGAAAGTATATGATACTTATATAACGATCTATGATACTTTCTCATGGCGGGTCATTCAGTATGCATTCTCCAATGCATACCCATGTGTCAATTTGATATCTCTATATCCATGACTTGTGAGATCAAGTCATCGAGTTGACTTACATGCTAGTCTTATTGCATTAACATTGTCACTGAATGTTAATACTCGACTAGGAATGATTAAGAGTAGTGTTCCCTATATCATCTCACTATCGGTTCAACTAACTGATTGATATAGGTGAGAACCTTCTACTCAAGGACGCTATTATACTTAGTTTATTTGGCACCAATAAAAGTAAGTATAATAACCAAAACACATGTCTTTATTTATATAAATATGAATATGATACAATAAGTCCATAATGCAATCATCGAATGATTGGCTCTAGGGCTCTAACTAACAATCTCCCACTAGCACTAGTGTCAATCAGTGTAGGCTCTAAGCCCCAATGACCTAGTGTGACCATCATGCTTCCTCTGTGCCAAAGTCTTGGTCAAGGGATCTGCAATGTTAGCCTCTGTATATACTCTGCATATCTTCACATCTCCTCTCTTGATAATCTCTCGAATGAGATGGAAGCGCCGTAGTATGTGTTTGGTCCGCTGGTGTGAGCGAGGTTCCTTCGCCTGTGCTATAGCTCCATTGTTGTCACAAAAGAGCTCAATAGGGTCAGCGATACTGGGAACCACCCCAAGTTCAGTATGAACTTGCGGATCCAAACTACCTCCTTTGCTGCCTCTGATGCAGTAATGTACTCGGCCTTTGTCGTAGAATCAGCTACTATGTCCTGCTTCGAACTCTTTCAGCTCACAGCACCACCATTAATGCAAAATACGAACCCTGACTGCGATCGATAATCATCGTGATCGGTCTAGAAGCTGGCATCACTGTAACCCTTTACAGCTAGCTCATCATTGCCTCCATATATCAAGAAATATTCTTTAGCCCTTCTTAAGTACTTAAGAATATTCTTGACCGCTATCCAGTGACTTTCACCTGGATCTGACTGGTATCTGCTCGTCATGCTCAAAGCATACGAGACATCAGGTCGAGTACATAGCATGGCGTACATGATAGATCCTATGGCTGAAGCATAAGGGATCTGATCCATGCGGTCTCTCTCCTCTCTAGAAGAGGGACCTTGAGTCTTCGAAAGACTCACGCCATGTGACATCGGCAGAAATCCCTTCTTGGAGTTCTGCATGGCAAACCGAAGGAGTACCTTGTCAATATATGTACTCTGACTTAGGCCAAGCAATCTATTAGATCTATCTCTATAGATCTGTATCCCTAGAATGCGGGATGCCTCACCTAAGTCCTTCATTGAGAAGCAACTCCTTAGCCAGGTCTTGACAGACTGAAGCATAGGGATGTCCTTCCCAATGAGTAGTATGTCATCCACATACAATATGAGGAAGACAACTATATCCCCTACAACCTTCTTGTAGACACAAGTCTCATCTTCGTTCTTGATGAAACCAAACTGTTTGATTACATCATCGAATCGAAAATTCCAGCTCCGAGAAGCTTGCTTTAGTCTATAAATGGACCTATGCAGCTTGCATACTCTGCTAGTATGCTGTGAATCTATAAAACCCTCAGGTTATGTCATGTACACATCCTCGAGCAGGTTTCCATTCAGAAACGCAGTTTTGACATCCATCTGCCATATCTCATAGTCATGGTATGCTGCAATAGCAAGCATGATCCGAATGGACTTAAACATCGCTACTGGAGAAAAGGTTTCATCATAGTAAATACCATGAATCTGCTTGAAACCTTTAGCTACCAAGCAACCCTTATAGATAAGTCCATCCATGTCAGTCTTTCTCTTAAAGACCCACTTACACCCAATGGGTTTTACCCCTTCAGGTGGATCAACCAAAGTCCCTACTTGGTTGGTGTACATGGATTCCATTTCGGATCTCATGGCCTCTAGCCATTTCTCGGAGTCTAGTCTCATCACAGCTTCTTGATAGGTGGTAGGCTCATCCTCTATGAGCACAATGTCATCATAGTCAGACAAGAGAAATGAGTATCTCTCAAGCTGACGACGTACCATATCAGACCTGCGAAGAGGTATGTCTATTTGAACTGGTTGTTGTTCCTCAACTCTTTGTGGAACAACATCATCCACAACACTTTGTGGTCCCCACTAGTCTTTCTAGAAACAAAGTCCCTTTCTAGAAAGGCCCCAGTCTTTGCCACAACTACCTTGTGCTGACTGGGAATGTAGAAGTAATATCCCTTAGTTTCCTTGGGATATCCAATAAAGTAGCACTTTTCGGATTTGGGTCCTAACTTGTCTGAGACTTGACGTCGAACGTAAGCCTCACAACCCCAAATCCTCATGAAAGACACCTGGGCATCTCTCCTAGTCCATATCCTATATGGTGTCTTTATCACAGCCTTGGATGGAACTCGGTTGAGTATAAAAGCTACCGTGTCTAGAGCATAGCCCCAAAGGTATGTCGGAAGATCTGTGTGACTCATCATTGATCGTACCATATCTAATAGGATACGATTCCTCCTTTCGGATACATCATTCCACTGTGGTGTTCCAGGAAGAGTGAGTTGGGATAGAATCCCACACTCAGCTAGGTAGTCACTAAACTCATGGCTAAGGTATTCTCCACCTCGATCTGATCGAAATATCTTAATACTCTTGCCAAGCTGGTTCTGTACTTCATTCTTGAATTCTTTGAACTTTTTAAAGGATTCTGACTTATGTGATATCAAGTACACATAACCATATCTACTGAAGTCATCAGTAAATGTGATGAAGTACCTATAACCGCCTCTAACAGCGACATTGAAAGGGCCACATACATCACTATGTATGAGTCCTAACAAATCAGTCGCTCTTTCGCTGTGCCCACTAAAGGGAGTCTTGGTCATCTTGCCTAGTAGGCATGACTCGCACGTCTCATAAGATTCAAAATCAAATGAGTCCAGCAAACTATCCTTATGGAGCTGGGATAAGCGCTTGTCATTTATATGACCTAAGCGACAGTGCTAGAAATATGTTTGGTTCAGGTCATTTGACTTGAACCTCTTGGTATTTATGTTATAGATAGGGCTTTCAAGATCTAGAATATAGAGTCCGTTCATCAGAGGTGCACTACAATAGAACATATCTTTTAAATAAACCGAACAACATTTGTCCTTTATAATAAAAGAGAAACCTTTCTTGTCCAAACAAGAAACTGAAATTATGTTCTTAGTTAATGCAGGCACATAACAACATTCATTTAATTCTAATACAAGCCCAGAGGGCAGAGATAGATGATAAGTCCCGACAGCAATAACAGCAACTCGTGCTCCATTGCCTACGCAGAGGTCCACCTCGCCCTTCGCCAATGCCCTGCTATTTCTCAACGCCTGCACATTAGTACAAATGTGAGATGCACATCCGGTATCTAATACCCATGATGAAAAAATAGATAGATTGACTTCTATAACATATATACCTGAAGTAGAAGTCTCACTTCGCTTCTTCTTAAGATCTTCCATGTACACCTTGCAGTTCCTCTTCCAGTGCCCGGTCTGACCGCAGTGGAAGCAGGTAGCATCCTTGGCGACTCCTCCTTTAGGCTTCAGTGCCTTGCCTTTGCCCTTGGCTTGGGACTTTCCCTTGCCTTTGGGCTTGCCCTTGCCCTTGTGTTTCTGAACTATCAGAACAGTGTGGGGCTTTGTCTTCTTAAGGTTTAGCTCAGTAGTTCTTAACATGCTAAGCAACTAAGGCAGTGGCTTGTCAATTTCGTTCATATTGTAGTTTAGAACAAACTGACTATAGCTATCCGGCAAGGATTGCAAGATCAGGTCAGTGGTCAGCTCTTGGCCAAGCGGGAATCCCAACCTTTGTAGGTTTTCTATGTACCCAATCATTTTGAGTACATATGGGCCTACGGGAGCCCCATCTGACATCTTGCACTGAAATAGTGCCCTTGAGATCTCAAATCTCTCATGCCGCGCTTGTCCTTGATACAGTTGACGAAGATATTCAACCATATCGTAAGCGCCCATTAACTCGTGTTGCTTCTGAAGCTCAGAGTTCATGGTCGCGAGCATTAGACAGGACACATCTAATGTGTCATCTTGATTCTTCTTGTAAGCATCTTTGTCAGCTCACGGGGCATTGGCAGAAGGAGCCTCCGGAATGGGCTGCTCCAGAACGTACAGTTTACGTTCCTGGGTGAGAACTATTCTCAAGTTCCTGTACCAGTCCAGGAAATTTGCTTCGTTGAGCTTGTCCTTCTCAAGGACAGAACGTAGAGAGAAGGTGTTCGTATTCGACATCATGGTTTATCTACAACAGAAAAATGCAGAAAATAAATATCATATTCTTTAAATCATTTAATTAGGTCTTTAACTAAATGATGCTTCAACTGAATTCTATAATTCATGTAGGACAAGATCCACATCATACTAACCCTTGAGTTAGCTTTGGCTAATACGCCCAAGACTTAGTATGATCGGTAGGTAACGATTTACCAATTACATCTCTATGCAACTTTTGTTTATAGGATCATTATCCGTAGTTATATTAAAACTTGAGTTAGCTTTGGCTAATACGCCCAAGAATTAATATAAATGTGATTTATGTCCTATCTTTCCAACCATTGGAAGAATGCCTATAGTTATACTCGATCCAACCGAGTCAACTAGGAATACTCAATCTAATTGAGTTTGTATTCGCCCATGCATTGATAAGCGGGACTAAGATTGTCCCTCCGTACTCTACCATGATAATATGTGTTGCTCTACTTTGGCAGATTCAACAACACATGTGATCGAGGTAGTGATAGGTATCACGGCACGGTAGGCATTAGAGTTGACGTGATTTAGATCTAATCTAAACGATGATGTGTATCATATACTCGATATAGATCTAATCTAATCGTGGGGTGCATCATGTGCACGACTTAGATCTAATCTAATCGTTAGGCACTAATTAATTACTTAATCATGCATCACATATACACAAGCAATTAATTAAATTAATTTGTGATTTAATCATGGCCCTACTACGATCTTCTCAAGCCAATGAGAAGATCGGATGGTCAACCTAAGGTCAACAGATTCTCAAGCTTCTGTCTTTGACCACCTTGTGTTGCTCGCGCCCTCCTCGTAACTCCGTCTCGTGTGGACCTTCCACAGCTCCAATTTTGTACATTACAATTTTTGAAACTTGAGTTACATTCGAGTCTAAACTAATTTACAACAAGAATAAAAGAGAAAGGCACGACGCGCAGGTCGTGAAAAATAAAAATACAACACACACATCACATCACGGCACGCAGGCCGTATTATGAATTACAACACATTTATTCCAATCCAATTGGGTCTTTTGGGCCATGACTATCACAAATTATACATAATTCTAAATTATGTATTTTCTATAATTTTCTGCAATTTTAATACCAATTTTTACAATTTTTACGAGTAAAAATTCCCGGCGGTCCCGTTTAGCGATTTTCGGGCGCAATCGTAGAACGAATCCCCTTGCGGGGCCAGGGGCAGAGCCCCTACCCATGATATAACCATCGTGAGGGTTCCTTAGCGATCCTACAGCACCTTAGCCCGCTGTCCCAAAAGGATTTGGGGCGAAACCAAGCCGTTTTGGAAAAAACTTCCCGGTAACGCAAGCCTACAAGTGCCGAAACACTTGTGCTTCGCTTCTACGAAAAAATTACCCATAAAAACTATAAAAACCTAAATTTACAGAAAATCACAGAAGCTATATTTTTCATAAAAATAAAAAATAAACTCGTACAAGTCTTTGCACATGGCTGTGATACCACTGTTGGGTTTTTCGGGCCGCGAAAACCGCGTTTTCGCGTCGCGAAAACCCCGAAAGCCCCAGCCACCGGATCCGTGCAAAGAAAAATCTTTCAAAAATACGAGTATGAGTTTCAAAAACTTCGACCTACAGTAGATCTACAAAGGAAAACCTTTTATACCTTCGATGCGTGCCCTTTTCGTGTCCCGCTCGTCCACGGAGATGTCGGATCTCTAGTTGTCAAGATAGACAACACTCTATGTGTATCCACACGAACACACTAAATGGAGAAGACCAAACAAAGGTGTGCTAGCACCTAGGGTGTTCGGCCAAGAAGGAGGAGAGGGAGAGCAAGAAGAGAGCAAGAGGAAGAAGATGATGTGAATTCCATTGAATGAGAAAATGAATTCTCATTCAACACAAAAGTGGCGGGCCACTTTCACAAAGTGTAACCCCCATTTTTGCATTAAGTGTGGCCATTAAAGAGATTTGTAACCTCCATGAGGTGGCACACACATGTGCTAAACATGATGATGTGGCACCTCATCATTGGACACTTAATGCCAAGTCACAAATGATGTGGCATAAAGTCAAGTCAAACTTGACTCTTCATCTTCCTCTCAAGTCAAGTCAAACTTGACTTAATCTCTCTCATGGTTGATCTAATCCAACCATTTAATTCAAGCCAATTTAATATAATGAATCTAATTGATTCAATGAATCATAATCTAAATTAGACTCATTAAACACATGAATCAACTTGAGTCCAACTCAATTAGCCCAATTAGGATTACTCTTAATCCAATTTGATTCATCAAATGAATCTAATCCTCTTGGTTCATCATATGAACCTAATCTCCACCTAATTGTCCTTAGTGTGTGACCCTATAGGTTCTTGTAACGTTAGCAATGCCCCTAAACCCATTTAGGAGCATAAGTAATGAGCGGTATCTAGCAACACATCATTACTACCCAAGTTACAAGAATGTTGAGATCCAACATCACCTTGTGACTACTAATTGTGACTCCTCACAATATATGACAAGTGTCCTTCTATCCTAGATATCTAGATTGATCAATATGAGGCATAGACCGTGTCATTCTCTGATCAATCTAAATCTTGAACTCCAAGTAGACTCACTAAATCAAATGAGCTCAATATCTCATATTGACTCATTTGGGCATGGCCATGCACTTCGTGGTCTCACTCTATCAAGAATATCGATGTTGCTCCCGTCATATAGGAGGGATAGATCCCATCTACATCACTCACATCCCTCTGCATAATTCGTTAAATACCCAGTAATCGCCTTTATAGTCCACCCAATTACGGGTGACGTTTAACGAAACCAAAGTACATAACTCCTTATGTAGGGATCCATGGTGACTTCAAGTCTAAGGACTAGTAGTCATACTAATAGCCACATGAGAAAGTATATGACACTCATATAACGATCCATGATACTTTCTCATGGCGGGTCATTCAGTATACATTCTCCAATGCATACCCATGTGTCAACTTGATATCTCTATATCCATGACTTGTGAGATCAAGTCATCGAGTTGACCTACATGCTAGTCTTATTGCATTAACATTGTCCCTGAATGTTAATACTCGACTAGGAATAATTAAGAGTAGTGTTCCCTATATCATCTCACTATCGGTTCAACTAACCGATTGATATAAATGAGAGTATTCTACTCAAGGACGTTATTATACTTAGTTTATTTGGCACCAATACAAGTAAGTATAATAACCAAAACACATGCCTTTATTTATATAAATATGAATATGATACAATAAGTCCATAATGCAATCATCAAATGATTGGCTCTAAGGCTCTAACTAACAGTAGCAACAGAGGCAAAAGATGTGTGTAGCAGTGGCATGGTGGAAGAGATCTATTTTATATTTCAAACTTATGCATGTCCTAAGTTTTGCATGATTACTTGCTTTTCTACTTGATGCTTTTGATGGTTTACACTGAATGTGAAACTATACTCTCTCTTTTTATTATTTCTATGAAATCTTGAACTAATAGGCACTTGGTTTAGTTAAAGAATTGCTAAGAACCTTCTTATCATGCTTGAATGTTAAGTAAATGGTAACTAAACTATGCTTGAATTCTATGTTATATTTCAGTGACTAAATATTAAATCAAGTTATACACATGAATGCTAAGCATGCTCACATGTTTAATATGTTTACATGATTATATTATTCTCTACGTATGTTTTAAATTTAAATTCTTCCGCTGCAATGATTGTACATATATGTATGTTCGCGTAGCGCCGCCCTTGCTATCAGTAGAGGGAGGGCAGGTGTTACAGTTTGGTATCAGAGCAAAGTCTACCTTTCCACTACACACACATCAAGCCTCCATCCTGCCGCTCCAAGTAAGAAATTTTATGCCTACTCTATTTCTTTTATGTATGATAAGGAATGCTTTTGTCTAAGTATGCATGAATGTAAGTAGGAATGGTAATGATCTTATGCTAGCCTTGTTGTCATTTATGAAGATAAGCATGGCTCGAAGACGCAATAACAGAGTCTATGAGACTGTACCCCCACCTGAGCTAATGCATGTAGTTACTGAACTCCAGCGTCAAGTTACAGAGTAGCAGCAAGTGATTAATGCTCTAATGAATCAGCAAGAAAACCCTACCACCCCACCAGTGACCCAGAATGTGATGCCAGTCGTGCCTATAGCTACACCAGTACCACCGATAGGCCCTACCCGAGTAGTTCGACAAGAGGCTTACCTAATCCAGTGGCAGAGGCTGAAGCCGGAAAATTTCTCTGGTACTTGTGAACCATGGGACGCCCAGGCCTGGTTCAAGACTGTGGAAAGTATGGTAGAGCTACTGGACTGGCCCAAACATGAAAAGGTCAAGTGTGCATCGTTCTACCTTTCGGGAGATGCCAGAATGTGGTGGGGCAGGGTTAAAGCAAAGAGGCAAGTGAACCAGATGAGATGGATGGACTTCGAATCTGAATTTTTTTAAGAATTCTTCCATATACGGGTAACAAACAAGCATTACGACGAATTCACCGAGTTCCGGCAAGGTGACCTATCAATTAATAAAGCTGTGAAAAGATTCAACCGACTCGTGCGCCTATGCCCAGAGTTGGTCAGTACAGAAAGAGAAAGGGTCAAGCTCATGCTGAAGATGCTCCGACCTGAAATAGCTCTGAATGTGGCTGACGGGGTTAATAGACCGCAGACTGTAGAAGAGCTGTTCAGTAGTGCCTTGATCACCGAGCACTACCTGAACCATATTAATCAGCAAAAGAAGGCATTGAGAGAGGGCAAGAGCCAAGCCCAGTCAGGAGGATAGAAACCTCAAAGTAGCAAAGCTAGCTGGAAAGGAAGCCGCAATGGTAAGAGAAAGCAATGGAATAGCTCTAAGGGTGGAAAGAAGCATCCCGGGGTGTGCCATAAGGGCACAAATAGGTGTTTCAACTGTGGACTGGAAGGACATAGAGCCAAATATTGCCCTACCCAGGTTCAGGCACCTCCGCAGGAGTATATTCAGAATAGGGGTGCTCCCTCACAACTACACCAGATGCAAGCTGCGATAGAAGGTACTCAGATAAGCCAAGGAGATTGGAAGCCCCGCCAGTTACGACAAATGCCAGGATTTTCTCTCTCACCATGAAAGACGTGGAGAATGCTTCTATGGTTGTCACAGGTCAGATATTTATTTTCAGTCAGCATGCTACTGTATTTTTTGATACTGGGGCAACGTACTCGTTCGTCTCTACGCCTTTCACAAAGAAGATAGATATGTCACCACAAGCTTTAGATTGCAAGTTCTCCACGACCCTGCCTTCAGGAGAAGTAATGTCATCTACTCATATGCTGTGAGCCGCACCTATCAGAATCACAGACAGAGAACTCTATTGTGATCTGATAGTGCTCGACATGCAAGATTATGACATTATATTAGGCATGGATTTCCTGAGCAAGTACGGTGCTTCAATCGATTGTCATAAAAGAAGGGTGATCTTCCGGCCTGAAGCAGAACCGATGTTTGAATTTATTGGAAAGCAAAGGGAAATTATGTGTTACGGGGTCGAAATCATGTCCGGACAGTTCTCTACCCTGACAATAGCATCGACGTTGTTCAACGATATATTAGAAAAGCAAGCACGTGACCCAAGCATCCAAAGGATCAAGCAAGAGGTCCTAGAAGGAAAGGATGATGGATTCCGTATCGCTGGCAGCGGAGTACTAGACCTCAGAGATCGTTTATGTATTCCCGACGATCCAGGGTTACGAAAAAGTATATTTGAGGAAGCTCACGCAACACCCTATGCGATGCACCCTAGATCCACCAAGAAGTACCAAGACCTAAAAAGGAAATTTTGGTGGTTCTGTATGAAAAGATATGTGGTTCAGTATGTCAGTGCCTGCCTGACCTACCAGAGAGTTAAAGAAGAACACCAGAGACCTGGAGGAGTACTACAACCAATTCAGATTCCAGAATGGAAATAGGAGGATATTTCTATGGATTTCATCTCAGGACTACCCAAAACGACGAATGGATACGATGCTATATGGGTAATCGTGGACAGATTGATGAAATCCATCCACTTCCTAGCAATCAAGATGACCTACTCGACTGAGCAACTGGCTCAATTATATACTAAGGAAATTATCAGATTACATGGGATTCCGAAGACCATCATTTCTAGAGATGGTCGCTTTATTTCTCATTTCTGAGAATGTGTTCAGAAGACCCTTGTCATGAAACTATTATTCAATACCGCCTTCCATCCTCAGACCGACGGACAAACAGAAAGGGTGAATCAAGTACTGGAAGATATGTTATGAGCTTGCGCCTTAGATTTTAAGGGGAGCTAGTGCCGATATCTATGCTTAGCAGAATTCGCCTACAATAATAGCTACTAAGCTACTATTGGAATGGCACCCTACGAGGCTCTGTATGGGAGGAGATGTAGGTCCCCTATATGCTGGTACGAAGGTGGTAAAAAGAAGGAGATGGGACTCCGAATAGATTTCATTGACGACACCACCTGGGCTATACAGAACATTCGTCAAAGAATAGAAATTGCTTAGAGCCGGCAAAAGAACTATGCGGATAAGCGCCATAGGCCGTTGGAATTCAGTGTCGGGGATTTAGTATTTCTCAAGGTAGCTCCTATGAAAGGAGTGATGAGATTCAGAAAGAAGGGTAAGGTAAGCCCGCGCTATGTGGGACCGTATCAGATCCTGAAAAGAGTTGACAAGGTAGCTTACGAACTAGAGCTGCCTCAGGAGATGTTGGCCATTCACAACGTGTTCCATGTTTCAATGCTCAAGAAATGTATTCCCAATATAGACCAGGTGATCGAGCCACAGACAGTGCAAGTTCAAGAGGACCTAAGTTATGAAAGTCGTCCTATTCAGATACTAGATCGAGGAGTCAAAAGACTAAGGAACAAAGAAGTGCCCTTAGTAAAGGTTCTATGGCAAAGTCAACGATTCGAAGAAGCCACCTGGGAGCGTGAGGACGATATGAAACAAAAATACCCAGAGTTATTCTAAGTTCGAGGGTGAACTTTTTAGAAGGTATGGGGATTGTAACACCGCAAAAAAAAAAAAAAAAGAGTGGTCAAGGCTTGAACCATGAACCTCTTCACAAATGGCAAGCTTTAAGTGGTATGGAATAACCAATAGCCCAGGAGGAAGTGTTGTTAGAAAGGAAATGGAATTGGTGGTTAAAGGTAGGGAAGGTAACGGGACACCTTTTTCTTTCACCAAGAATAAATGAGAGTGATGAAGAGAGAAAGCAAGAGAATGACAAGTTGTGTTCTCCCTTCTTCCTTTTATTTAGAATAAATAGGAATAAAAAGATAAGGGAAAGAAAAGTTCATTCTTCCTTTCATTTAGAATAAATAGGAATAAGAGGCAAGGGAAATTAGTTTTCTCCTTCCTCCTTCTTTTCCCTCCACCGAAACCCTAAGCTCCTTCTCCCCCATTTCCGAATTCAAGCTAAAGGTTCCTTCCTAGGAAAACTTCACAAAGAGAAGTCCCTAAGACATACTTCTTACAAGCAAAATAAGTAAAAGGGAGTTCTAGAAGTGAAAGTCTTCTTCTTCTCCACCAAGGGTACTTTTCTTAGTAAACCAAGCAAGAGGAAGTAAGTATCTCCCTCACCTGCAGTACAAGTAGTTTATGAGTGTTTTGTCCATGTTTTATTGTTGCTTAAAATCTAGGATTTGGTTTTTTTGTAAGTTTCGGCCAAGACATGAAATAAGGTTTGCAGAGAGTTAAAAAATTTTAACCATGCTTGCTTATGATTTCTCATGATGTGTAAGCTATTATGTGATAAAGTTTCATGCTTAAAGTTGCTTAAAAGAACCTAGAATCATGCTTTATAAGTTTCGGCGAAGACTTAAAATTAGGGATTTGAAACACATCTATGCATGCTAAAAGTCTCACATGCTATGTCATGTATTGTGTGATATTAGTTTAAAGTTTCATGCTTAAAGTTGCTTAAGAGAAACCTAGAATCATGCTTTATAAGTTTCGGCCAAGACTTAAAATTAGGGATTTGAAACTCATCTATGCTTGCTAAAAGTCTCACTTGCTATGCCATGTATTGTGTGATATTAGTTTAAAGTTTCATGCTTAAAGTTGCTTAAGAGAAACCTAGAATCATGCTTTATAAGTTTCGGCCAAGACTTAAAATTAGGGATTTGAAACTCATCTATGCTTGCAAAAAGTCTCACTTGTTATGCCATGTATTGTGTGATATTTGTTTAAAGTTTCATGCTTAAAGTTGCTTAAGATAAACCAAGAATCATGCTTTGTAAGTTTCGGCCAAGACTTAAAATTAGGGTTAGAAACTTATCTATGCTTGCTAAAAGTCTCACTTGCTATGCCATGTATTGTGTGATATTAGTTTAAAGTTTCATGCTTAAAGTTGCTTAAAAGAAACCTAGAATCATGCTTTATATGTTCGGCCAAGACTTGAATTTAGGGTTAGAAACTCATCTATGCTTACTAAAAGTCTCATATGTTATGCTATGTATTGTATGATATTGGTTTAAAGTCTCCATGTTTAATGATGCTCGAAAACCTAGGATTTACCCCTTGGTATATTTCGGCCAAGACAAGAAGTTAGGGTTACGAAGCCCACCTAAGGTTGCTAAGTGTCTCACATGTTATGCTATGTATTGTGTGATATTGGTTTAAAGTCTCCATGTTTAATGATGCTCAAAAACCTAGGATTTACCCCTTGGTATATTTCGGCCAAGACAAGAAGTTAGGGTTACGAAGCCCATCTATGGTTGCTAAGTGTCTCACATGTTAGACTAAGAATTACGAGATATTGGTTTAATATTTTCCATGCTTAAAATAGCTTAAGACCTAAGACTATGCCTTGTGTATGTTTCAGCCAAACCAAGAAACTAGGGTTAGAAGTCCTTTTATGTTTGCGAAAGGTCTCCCATGTTACGAAAAGTACCATGTGATGCTAGTATGATGCTTTCCTTGTTTTAAAGTTGCTTTAGACCTAAGACCATGCCCCTTGGAAGTTTCGGCCAAGACATGAATTAGGGTTTGTAGAAAGTTCAAAACCCCAACTATGCACGATAATGACTCTCTATGATATGCTATGTGATATATGAACTTTATGTCACCATGTTTTGCTTATGCTAGGCTTATGTATGATGAAATGCCTAAGAGTTGCTTCCTTATAAGTTGGGATTAAGAGCACTCTTTATGATATGACAAGTAACATGATATGCTATTTTACTTTTGTATGGCTTGTACCAGACCCAAAGCAAGGTCCAGGGGATGGGCTCCTACGTCGCCCCTAGGTCGAACCACGGGCCTAGTTCCCTAGTAGGTTCGGGATTAGCTACCTTGGATTTATTTGGGGGTGCATGCAAATCATGTATGTGGTACAATGTCGGGCCCTCATGTTGAGATTTATGTTTAAGTACCTATATGATATATGTTTTCAAAAGAACATCTTGCATATACTTATTTCATGCTATATGATTATTATGCTTCAGGAAGATGCTCTCTTGTGATATGTCTATGATGCCTAGATGAACATGCTACTGCCTTATGCTTATGCTCTCGTATGCTAGCCTATATGATTTATGTTTTCAAAATAACATCTTGCATATACTTATTTCATGCTATATGATTATTATGCTTCAGGAAGATGCTCTCTTGTGATATGTTATGATGCCTAGATGAACATGCTACTACCTTATATTTATGCTCTTGTATGCTAGGTTTATGATTTGTCCAAATGAGTATGACACTACTATATTCTAGTATGCAAGGTTAAATCTATATGTTGGTTAGATGAACATGTCATTACTCTATATTAATTCATGATGTACGTTTTCTTTTGTGAGTAGGAAAGGATCTTACTAAGCCTATGTGCTTATAGTGTTACTTTTCCTTGTACTGCAGAAAAGGGTAAAGAATGATTAAACTAAAGGGAGCAGCAGGAGGGGCAAAAGATGTGTGTGGCAGTGGCATGGTGGAAGAGATCTGTTTTATATTTCGAACTTATGCATGTCTTAAGTTTTGCATGATTACTTGCTTTTCTACTTGATGCTTTTGATGGTTTACACTGAATGTGAAACTATACTCTCTCTTTTTATTATTTCTATGTAATCTTGAACTAATAGGCACTTGGTTTAGTTAAAGAATTGCTAAGAACCTTCTTATCATGCTTGAATGTTAAGTAAAAGGTAACTAAACTATGCTTGAATTCTATGTTATGTTTTAGTGACTAAATATTAAATCAAGTTATACACATGAATGCTAAGCATGCTCACATGTTTAATATGTTTACATGATTATATTATTCTCTAAGTATGTTTTAAATTTAAATTCTTCTGCTGCAACAATCGCACATGTATGTATGTTCGCGTAGCACCGCCCTTGCTATCAGTAGAGGGAGGGCGGGCGTTACACTCATTTTAGCATGCAAGACTCCAATAAAGGTTTTCTACTTTTTAGGCATGGAGTAGCTTTATCTAAAGAGATGTCTCCGAAGACATCAAAGGAGATAGAGGGCATGAAGGCAGCTCCTTATGCTTCGGTTGTCGGAAGCTTAATGTATGCTATGTTATGCACGAGATCGGATATCTGTTTTGTCATGGGCATGGTTAGCAGATATCAAAATAACCAAGGACATAGACACTAGACTACCGTAAAGCATATATTAAAGTACCTTAGAGGGAATAGATGTTATATGTTAGTTTACAAGGCAGATGATTTGCTCCCTATGGGATATACCGATTTTGACTTCCAATCAGATAAGGACAATAGTAAGTTGACCTCAGGGTTTTGTGTTTACTTTAAGGAGGTTAAGCCATAACAATGGAGGAGTATTAAGCATAGATACTTTCTGGACTCCACCATGGAAGCTGAGTATGTGGCAGCTTCTGAGGCAGCCATAGAAGTTGTATGGCTCAGAAACTTCATGATGGACTTAGATGTGATTCCTGGTTTGCCCAAAATTATTATAATGTATTGTGATAATAAGTTGTGCAGTAGCAAACTCGAAGGAACCACAAGCCCATAAAGCAAGTAAACACATATAGCGCAAGTACCACCCAATACGAGACATCGTATAACGAGAAGAAGTTGTTGCCGCCTAGATTGCATCAGATGATAACCTAGGAGATCCTTTCACTAAGGCCCTTAAAGCAAGAGCTTTTGATGGGCATGTTGAAGGGTTGGGAATCAGATGTATGATAGCATTTATGGCAGCATAGTCTTTTAGTATAAGTGGGAGATTGTTAGAGTGTATACTAAAAGCCTAGCTTTTGTCTAACCATTTATTTCGAAATAAGAATCAAATTGGTCAAATGTCTACATTTATAAGCTAAGTGTAGTTGTTCAATTAATTTGCATTGTAAATAACATGGTGTGTGGTGTCACACACAGAAGATCATGTTATCAATTCCTTATAACTTATAAACAGTAGCTCACGACTAAAATGGAAAGGAACAAACCATTGGAATAGTCGTGGTGTAGTTGTAACACCCATAGGGTCTCTAATAATTCATGTAGATTTATGCATGATTAATATAGATTTATGCATGATTAAAATAAACCTTAATAATTCAAATAGATTTATACATGATATAGTATGGGTCTTATGTGGATTCTTCTTTATAAAATAAAATAAAAAGAACAAAAAAAAAGAGGCATGACAAGGATTGAACCTTAGACCTCTTGGTAAGTGGTTCCATGTCATAACCAGTGGCCCCAGCAGGGGTGTGCTGATATGAAAAAGAGGGAAATTATTGTTAAAGGTAAGGAAAGTGGAGGCTCTCTTTACTAAGGAGGAGAAGTCCAAGTTCCCTTCCTCTTCTCACAATGAAAAGAGAGTTTTTACTTTCTCCCTTCATTAAGGATGAAGTAAAAGAAGAGGGAAGGAAAAATTCATGTTTCCTTCTTTCTCTCAATTGGAATAAAAGGGGAAAATGAATGAGAATCTTCATTTTTGCTCTCTCTTTCTCCTTCTTCCTTCTCTCCAACGAAACCTGTTAGTTAGAGCCCTAGAGCCAATCATTTGATGATTGTATGGACTCATGTATATCATATTCTTGTATATATATTAAGGCATTTGGTTTTTGGTTATTATGCTTATTTGTATTAGTGTCAGATAAAATAAGTATAGTAACGTCCTTGAGTAGAAGGTTCTTACCTATATCAATCGATTGGTTGAATCGATAGTGAGATGATATAGGGAACACTACTCTAATTCATTCCTAGTCGAGTATTAACATTCAGGGACAATGTTAATACAATAAGACTAGCATGTAGGTCAGCTCGTTGACTTGATCTCACAAGTCATGGATATAGAGATATCAAGCTGACACATGGGTATGCATTAGAGAATGTATACTGAATGACCCGCCATGAGAAAGTATCATGGATCGTTATATGAGTGTCATATACTTTCTCATGTGGCTATTAGTATGACTATTAGTCCTTAGACCTGAAGTCACCATGGATCCCTACATAAGGAGTTATGTACTTTGGTTTCGTCAAACGTCACCCATAACTAGGTGGACTATAAAGGCGATTACTGGGTATGTAACGAATTATGCAGAGGGATGTGAGTGATGTAGATGGGATCTATCCCTCCTATATGACGGGAGTGACATCGATATTCTTGATAGAGTAAGACCACGAAGTGTATGGCCATACCCAAATGAGTCAATATGAGATATTGAGCTCATTTGATTGAGTGAGTCTACTTGGAGTTCAAGATTTAGATTGGTCAGAGGATGACACGGTCTATGCCTCACATTGATCAATCTAGATGTCTAGGATAGAAGGACACTTGTCATATATTGTGAGGAGTCACAATTAATAGTCACAATGTGATGTTGGATCTCAACATTTCTTGTAACTTGGGTAGCAATGATGTATTGCTAGATGCCGCTCATTGCTTATGTTTCTAAAGGAGTTTAGAAACATTGCCAACGTTATAAGAACCTATTGGGTCACACACAAAGAACAAGTGGATGGAGATTGGGTTCATATGATGAACCAATTGGATTGGGTTCATATGATGAACCAATTGGATTCAAATTAGACTTATTGAGTTAAACTCAATTAGATTCAATTGTTGAATGAGTCTAATTTAGATTTGATTCATTGAGTCAATTTATATTAATGAATTGAGATTCATTAAATTAAAATTGACTTGAGTCAAAGGTTGGATTTAACTCAACAAGGAAGACAATTGGTCAAGTTTGACTTGACCAAGTAGAAGTTGAAACATCATGTTTGACTTGATGTATTGCCACATCATAAGGATGACTCATCCTTTCCACATCACCTCCACCTCATGAGACATGCCACCTCATGGGGGTTACACTCTCCCCTTGGCTTTAATGTGGCCGGCCACATTAATGGGGAGGTTACAATGTTGTGGCCGGCCACACTAATGCAAAGGAGGTTTTGTTTTTGTTGCAATTGATGTGTGGTAATTGTCTCATCTTCTTCCAAGCTTTCTTCCTCCTCCTTGCTGCTGTTGCCGTGACTTCCATGGTGAGGTGAAGGTGGTTGAGTGAATCCAAGAGCAAAGGAAGAGTGAAGGTCACAAAGGAAGGATACTACTAGTGAGTGTATAAGATTTCTTTTGTACCTTCTTCTTTTCTTCCTTTCCAATCCCATTCGAGAGCTCTAGAAAGTGCTAGCACACTTGGGGCTCTCTTCTCCATCCTTTGAGTGTGAGAGACACTCCTTGTTCGTGTGGATATCATTAGAGGAGTGTCTACGTTGACACTCTCGAGATCCGGCAATTCCTTGGACGAGCGGGAAAGCGAAAGGGCACGCATCAAAGGTATAAAGTGTTTTCCTTTGTAGATCTACTGTAGATCGTAGTTTATAACTCGTACTCGTGTTTTCAAAATTTTTCCTTGCACGGATCCTATGGCTTTGGGTGATTCGGGGTTTCCGCGACGCGAAAAGCGGTTTTCGCGGCCCGAAAAAAACCCAACAGTGGTATCAAAGCCACGTGCAAGGCTTGTACGAGTTTGATTTTTGGTTTTATGAAAACTAAAGTTTCTGTAATTTTCTGTAAAATTATGATTTTATAATTTTTATGGGTAATTTTTCCGTAGAAGCGAAGCACAAGTGTCTCGGCACTTGTAGGCTTCGGCTACCGGAAAGATTTTTCCAAAACGGCTTCGTTTTGCCCCAAATCCGTTTGGGACAGCGGGCTTGGGTGCCATTACATCGCAAAGGAGCAACTCACGATGGTTAGATCGTGGGTAGGGGTACTGGCCCTAACCCCGCAAGGGGATTTGCTCCGCGATTGCACCCGAAATCGCTAAAAACGAACCCGCCGGGAAGATTTTTCCGAAACGGCAATGTCTTGGCCCAAATCGTTTTGGGACAGCGGGTTTAGGCGCTGTTGGATCGCAAATGAACCCTCGCGATGGTTAGATCGCGGGTAGGGGCGTTCCGCGATTGCGCCCGAAACCGCTAAACGGGACCGCCGGGAAATTTTACTCGTAAAAATTATAAAAAAAAATTAATTTTAAAATTATAGAAAATTATGAAAATATATAATTTTGAATTATATATTAATTTTGTGATAGTCATGGCCCAAAAACCCAATATGATTGGATTGTGTTGTAATTCATAATACGGCCTGCGTGCCGTTATGTGTTTGCGCGTGTTGTATGTTTTTATTTATTCGCGACCTGCGCGTCGTGCCTTCTCTTATATTCTTGTTGTAAATTAGATTTAGACTCGAATGTAACTCGACTTTCAAATTGTAATGTACAAATTGGAGCGGTGGAGGGTCCACACGAGACGGAGTTCTGAGGCGGGCACGAGCAACACAAGATGGTCAAAGGGAGGAGCTTGGAGAAGCTGTTGACCCTAGGTTGACCATTTGATCTTCTCATTGGCTTGAGAAGATCGTAGTAGGGCCATGACTAAATCACAAATAGATTAATTAGTTAATTGCTTATGTATATGATGCATGTTTAATAAGTAATTAATTAATTAGTGTCTTACGATTAGATTAGATCTAAGTCGTGCACATGATGCACCCTTGCGATTAGATTAGATCTAAGTCGTACACAAGATGCATCCTTTTCGATTAGATTAGATCTCGATCGAACCAACTCTAAATGCCTAACCGTGCCGTGATACCTATTACTACCTCGATCACATGTATTGTTGAATCTGCCAAAGCAGAGCAATACATATTATCTTGGTAGGGTACGGAGGGACAATCTTGGTCCCGCCTATCAACGCATGGGTGAATACAAACTCAATTAGATTGAGTATTCCTAGTTACTCGGTTGGATCGAGTCAACTATAGGCATTCTTCCAATAGTTGGAATGATAGGTCAAAATCACATCTATATTAACTCTCGGGCGTATTCGCCAAAGCTAACTCGAGTTTTAATATAAATGAGGATATTGATTTTATAAACAAGAGTTGCATAGAGATGTAATTGGTAATCGTTATCTACCGATCATACTAAGCCTTGGGCCTATTAGCCAAAGCTAACTCAAGGTTTAGTATGATGTGAATCTTGTCCCACAAGAATTATAGAATTCAGTGGGAGCATCATTTAATTAAAGGCCTAATTAAATGATTTTAAAAGAATATGATATTTATTTCTGCAAATTTTCTGTTGTAGATAACCATGACGTCGAATACGAACTCTTTCTCTGCGCTCTGCCCTTAAGAAGGACAAGCTCAACGGAGCAAATTTCCTGGGTACAGAACCCGAGAATAGTTCTCACTCAGAACGTAAACGCCTGGAGCAGCCCATTCCCGAGGCTCCTCCTGCCACCGAGCTGACCGGGATGCTTACAAGAAGCATCAAGATGACGCATTAGATGTGTCTGCCTTATGCTCGCAACCATGAACTCGAGCTCGAAGCAACATGAGTTGATGAGCGCTTACGATATGGTTGAACATCTTTGTCACCTATATCAAGGACAAGCAAGGCACTGGAAGAGGAACTCCAAAGAATACCTGGAAGATCTTACGAAGAAGAGAAATAAGATTTCTACTTCAGGTATACATGTTATAGAAGTCAACCTCTCTATTTCTTCATCGTGGGTATTAGATACCGGATGTGCTTCACACATTTGTACTAATGTACAAGCGCTGAGAAATAGCAGGGCATTGACGAAGGGTGAGATAGACCTATGAGTAGGCAATGGAACACGAGTTGCTGCTATTGCTGTAGGAACTTATCATCTATCTCTTCCCTCTGGGCTTGTACTAGAATTAGATGATTGTTGTTATGTGCCTGCCTTGACTAAGAACATAATTTCAGTTTCTTGTTTGGATAAGAAAGGATTCTCGTTTATAATAAAGAACAAATGTTGTTCTGTCTATTTAAACGATATGTTCTATTGTAGTGCACCTCTAATAAACGGACTCATATTCTAGACCTTGAGAGCCCTATCTATAACATAAATACCAAGAGGTTCAAGTCAAATGACATGAACTAAACCTACCTCTGGCACTATCGCTTAGGTCATATAAATGACAAGCGCTTATCCCAGCTCCATAAGGATGGTATGCTGGACTCATTTGATTTTGAATCATATGCGGTATGCGAGTCATGCCTACGAGGCAAGATGACCAAGACTCCCTTTAGTGGGCACAGCGAGAGAGCGACTGATTTGTTAGGACTCATACATAGTTACATAGTGATGTATGTAGCCCTTTCAATGTCGCTGCTAGAGGCGGTTATAGGTACTTCATCACATTTACTGATGACTTCAGTAGATACGGTTATGTGTACTTAATGACACATAAGTCCGAATCCTTTGAAAAGTTCAAAGAATTCAAGAATGAAGTAAAGAACCAGCTTGGCAAGAGTATTAAGATACTTCGATCCGATCGCGGTGAAGAATACCTTAGCCATGAGTTCCGTGACTATCTAGCTGAGTGTGGGATTCTATCCCAACTCACTCCTCCTGGAACACCACAGTGGAATGGTGTATCCGAACGGAGGAATCATACCTTATTAGATATGGTACGATCTATGATGAGTCACACATATCTTTCGACATATCTATGGGGATATGCTCTAGACACGGCAGCTTTCATACTCAATCGAGTTCCATCAAAGGCCGTGATAAAGACATCATATAGGATATGGACTGGGAGAGATGCCCAGGTGTCTTTCATGAGGATTTGGAGTTGTGAGGCTTACGTTAGACGTCAAGTCTCAGACAAATTAGGACCCAAATCCGACAAGTGCTTTTTCATTGGATATCCCAAGGAAACTAAGGGATATTACTTCTACATTCCCAGTCAGCACAAGGTAGTTGTGGCAAAGACTGGGGTCTTTCTAGAAAGGGACTTTGTTTCTAGAAATACTAGTGGGAGCACGTTCGATCTTAAAGAATTTCAAGATGAGAATACTAGCACTGAAGCCTCGATGGAAGTTGAACTGGAGCCACAAAGTGTTGTGGATGATGTTCCACAAGGAGTTGAGGAACAACAACTGGTTCAAGTAGACATACCTCTTCGCAGGTCTGATAGGGTACGTCGTCAGCCTGAGAGATACTCATTTCTCTTGTCTGACCATGATGACGTTATGCTCATAGAGGATGAGCCTACCACCTATCAGGAAGCTGTGATGAGACCAGATTCTGAGAAATGGCTAGAAGCCATGAGATCCGAGATGGAATCCATGTACACCAACCAAGTATGGACTTTGGTTGATCCACCTGAAGGGGTAAAATCCATAGGGTGTAAGTGGGTCTTTAAGAGAAAGACTGACATGGATGGACTTATTTATAAGGGTCGCTTGGTAGCTAAAGGTTTCAAGCAGATTCATGGTATTGACTATGATGAAACTTTTTCTCCAGTAGCGATGTTTAAGTCCATTCGGATCATGCTTGCTATTGCAGCCTACCATGACTATGAGATATGGCAGATGGATGTCAAAACCACGTTTCTGAATGGAAACCTACTCGAGGATGTGTACATGACACAACCTGAGGGTTTTGTAGATCCACAGCATACTAGCAGAGTATGCAAGCTGCATAGGTCCATTTATGGACTAAAGCAAGCTTCTCGGAGCTGGAATCTTCAATTCGATGATGCAATCAAACAATTTGGTTTCATCAAGAACGAAGATGAGCCTTGTGTCTACAAGAAGGTTGTAGGGGATATAGTTGTCTTCCTCATATTGTATGTGGATGACATACTACTCATTGGGAAGGACATCCCTATGCTTCAGTCTGTCAAGACTTGGCTAGGGAGTTGTTTCTCAATAAAGGACTTAGGTGAGGCATCCCGCATTCTAGGGATTCAGATCTATAGAGATAGATCTAAGAGATTGCTTGGCCTAAGTCAGAGTACATACATTGACAAGGTACTCCTTCGGTTTGCCATGCAGAACTCCAAGAAGGGATTTCTACCGATGTCACATGGCGTGAGTCTTTCGAAGACTCAAGGTCCCTCTTCTAGAGAGGAGAGAGACCGCATGGATCAGATCCCTTATGCCTCAGCCATAGGATCGATCATGTACGCCATGCTATGTACTCGACCTGATGTCTCGTATGCTTTGAGCATGACGAGCAGATACCAGTCAGATCCAGGTGAAAGTCACTGGATAGCGGTCAAGAATATTCTTAAGTACTTACGAAGGACTAAAGAATATTTCTTGATATATGGAGGCAATGATGAGCTAACTGTAAAGGGTTACAGTGATGCTAGCTTCCAGACCGATCAGGATGATTACCGATCGCAGTCAGGGTTCGTGTTTTGCTTAAATGGTGGTGCTGTGAGCTGGAAGAGTTCGAAGCAGGACACAGTAGCTGATTCTACAACAGAGGCCGAGTATATTGCTGCATCAGAGGCAGCAAAGGAGGCAGTTTGGATCCGCAAGTTCATCACTGAACTTGGGGTGGTTCCTAGCATCGCTGACCCAGTTGAGCTCTATTGTGACAACAATGGAGCTATAGCACAGGCGAAGGAACCTCGCTCACACCAGCGGACCAAGCACATACTACGGCGCTTCCATCTCATTCGAGAGATTATCGATAGAGGAGATGTTGAAGATTTGCAGAATACCTACAGAGGCTAACATCGCAGATCCCTTGACCAAGGCTTTGGCACAGAGGAAGCATGATGGTCACACTAGGTCATTAGGCCTTAGAGCCTATACTGATTGGCACTAGTGCTAGTGGGAGATTGTTAGTTAGAGCCCTAGAGCCAATTATTTGATGATTGTATGGACTCATGTATATCATATTCTTGTATATATATTAAGGCATTTGGTTTTTGGTTATTATGCTTATTTGTATTAGTGCCAGATAAAATAAGTATAGTAACGTCCTTGAGTAGAAGGTTCTTACCTATATCAATCGATTGGTTGAATCGATAGTGAGATGATATAGGGAACACTACTCTAAATCATTCCTAGTCGAGTATTAACATTCAGGGACAATGTTAATACAATAAGATTAGCATGTAGGTCAGCTCGATGACTTGATCTCACAAGTCATGGATATAGAGATATCAAGCTGACACATGGGTATGCATTAGAGAATGTATACTGAATGACCCGCCATGAGAAAGTATCATGGATCGTTATATGAGTGTCATATACTTTCTCATGTGGCTATTAGTATGACTATTAGTCCTTAGACCTGAAGTCACCATGGATCCCTACATAAGGAGTTATGTACTTTGGTTTCGTCAAACGTCACCCGTAACTGGGTGGACTATAAAGGCGATTACTGGGTATGTAACGAATTATGCAGAGGGATGTGAGTGATGTAGATGGGATCTATCCCTCCTATATGACGGGAGTGACATCGATATTCTTGATAGAGTAAGACCACGAAGTGTATGGCCATACCCAAATGAGTCAATATGAGATATTGAGCTCATTTGATTGAGTGAGTCTACTTGGAGTTCAAGATTTAGATTGGTCAGAGGATGACACGGTCTATGCCTCACATTGATCAATCTAGATGTCTAGGATAGAAGGACACTTGTCATATATTGTGAGGAGTCACAATTAATAGTCACAAGGTGATGTTGGATCTCAACATTTCTTGTAACTTGGGTAGCAATGATGTATTGCTAGATGCCGCTCATTGCTTATGTTTCTAAAGGAGTTTAGAAACATTGCCAACGTTACAAAAACCTATTGGGTCACACACAAAGAACAAGTGGATGGAGATTGGGTTCATATGATGAACCAATTGGATTCAAATTAGACTTATTGAGTTAAACTCAATTAGATTCAATTGTTGAATGAGTCTAATTTAGATTTGATTCATTGAGTCAATTTATATTAATGAATTGAGATTCATTAAATTAAAATTGACTTGAGTCAAAGGTTGGATTTAACTCAACAAGGAAGACAATTGGTCAAGTTTGACTTGACCAAGTAGAAGTTGAAACATCATGTTTGACTTGATGTATTGCCACATCATAAGGATGACTCATCCTTTCCACATCACCTCCACCTCATGAGACATGCCACCTCATGGGGGTTACACTCTCCCCTTGGCTTTAATGTGGCCGGCCACATTAATGGGGAGGTTACAATGTTGTGGCCGGCCACACTAATGCAAAGGAGGTTTTGTTTTTGTTGCAATTGATGTGTGGTAATTGTCTCATCTTCTTCTAAGCTTTCTTCCTCCTCCTTGCTGCTGTTGCCGTGACTTCCATGGTGAGGTGAAGGTGGTTGAGTGAATCCAAGAGCAAAGGAAGAGTGAAGGTCACAAAGGAAGGATACTACTAGTGAGTGTATAAGATTTCTTTTGTACCTTCTTCTTTTCTTCCTTTCCAATCCCATTCGAGAGCTCTAGAAAGTGCTAGCACACTTGGGGCTCTCTTTTCCATCCTTTGAGTGTGAGAGACACTCCTTGTTCGTGTGGATATCATTAGAGGAGTGTCTACGTTGACACTCTCGAGATCCGGCAATTCCATGGACGAGCGGGAAAGCGAAAGGGCATGCATCAAAGGTATAAAGTGTTTTCCTTTGTAGATCTACTGTAGATCGTAGTTTATAACTCGTACTCGTGTTTTTGAAATTTTTCCTTGCACGGATCCTATGGCTTTGGGTGATTCGGGGTTTCCACGATGCGAAAAGCGGTTTTCGCGGCCCGAAAAAAACCCAACAAAACCATCCTCCTCTTCCTCACCATTGCCGAACCAAGCAAGAAGATTTGCCCTCTAGGAAAAACTTCACAACCAAGGATTTCTTCTCCGTGGGAATTTAGCAAGAGATGTAAGTATCCTCTCACCTGCAGTACAATAGTTATCGTACGCTTTACGTTTTGTAAAAAAAAAAAAGGGACTTAGGGATCTCCTTGCAAGTTTCGGCTAAGACAAGAAGTTGTGGTCACTTATGGTTGTCAAGTTACAAATTATGCTACATGTTGTATAAATGAAACCTAGATCCTTACCTTAGGTTTCGGCCAAGATAGAATACAAGGCTTAGAGTAAAACTTCGAAACCTAAACATGATTGTTTATGCTCCTTCATGACATATGATATATTACATATTGTTAGTTAAGTTTTATGCTACATGTTGTATAAATGAAACCTAGATCCTTACTTTAGGTTTCGGCCAAGATGGAGTACAAGGATTAGAGTAAAATTGTGAAGCCTAACATGCTTATTTATGCTCCTTCATGATACATGATCTATTATATGTTGCTAGATAAGTTCTCATGCTACATGATGTATAAACAAAACCTAGAACATTTCCTTAGGTTTCGGCCAAAGATGAACACAAGGTCTAGGGCAAGATTTTGAGACCTAACTATACTTGTTTATGCTTCCTCATGATGTATGATTTTCTATGCAATGTTAGATTGAAATTCCATGTCTTATGTTGCATGAAAACCCTAGAAACCCTACCCTTAGGTTTCGGCCAAGGTTGAATTAAAGGTTTAGAGAAAAATTGCTGACCTAACTATACTTGTTTGATGTGTTAGTTAGAGCCCTAGAGCCAATCATTTGATGATTGTATGGACTCATTGTATCATATTCTTGTATATTAATAAAGGCATTTGGATTTTGGTTATTATACTTACTTGTATTGGTGCCAAATAAACTAAGTATAATAATGTCCTTGAGTAGATGGTTCTCACCTATATCAATCGGTTAGTTGAACCGATAGTGAGATGATATAGGGAACACTACTCTTAATCATTCCTAGTCGAGTATTAACATTCAGGGACAATGTTAATGTAATAAGACTAGCATGTAGGTCAACTCGATGACTTGATCTCACAAGTCATGGATATAGAGATATCAAGTTGACACATGGGTATACATTAGAGAATGTATACTGAACACGCCATGAGAAAGTATCATGGATCGTTATATGAGTGTCATATACTTTCTCATGTGGCTATTAGTATGACTACTAGTCCTTAGACCTGAAGTCACCATAGATCCCTACATAAGGAGTTATGTACTTTGGTTTCGTCAAACGTCACCCGTAACTGGGTGGACTATAAAGGCGATTACTGGGTATATAACAAATTATGCAGAGGGATGTGAGTAATGTAGATGGGATCTATCCCTCCCATATGACGGGAGAGACATCGATATTCTTGATAGAGTGAGACCACGAAGTACATGGCCATGCCCAAATGAGTCAATATAGGATATTGAGCTCATTTGATTTAGTGAGTCTACTTGGAGTTCAAGATTTAGATTGGTCAGAGGATGACACAGTCTATGCCTCACATTGATCAATCTAGATGTCTAGGATAGAAGGACACCTGTCATATATTGTGAAGAGTCACAATTAGTAGTCACAAGGTGATGTCGGATCTCGACATTCTTGTAACTTGGGTAGTAATAATGTGTTGCTAGATACCGCTCATTACTTATGCTCCTAAATGGGTTTAGGGCATTGCCAATGTTACAAGAACCTATAGGGTCACACACTAAGGACAATTAGATGGAGATTTGGTTCATATGATGAACCAAGATGATTAGATTCATTTGATGAATCAAATTGGATTAAAAGTAATCCTAATTGGGCTAATTGAGTTGGACTCAAGTTGATTCATGTATTCAATGAGTCTAATTTAGATTATGACTTATTAAATCAATTTAATTTAATGAATTAGATTCATTATATTAAGTTGGCTCGAATCAAATGGTTGGATTAGATCAACCATGGTAGAGATTGGGTCAAGTTTGACTTGACTTGAGAAGGAAGACCAAAGGTCAATTTTGACTTGACCTTTTGCCACCTCATTGGTGAGTTGGCATTAGGTGGACCAATGATGATGTTCCACATCATCATGGTGTGCCACCTCATGGGAGTTACATACCCATTCTCTTTAATGAGGCATTAAATGAGAAATGGGGGTTACTCTTGGAGAGGTGGCCGGCCACTTTAGGGGGTTAATGAAATTCATTTTCATTGAACTCCTCATTCACTCCTTTCTTCTTCCTCAAGCTCTCCCTCTCCCTCTCCTCCTTGCTTGGCCGAATCTTACCAAGGTGCTAGCACACCTTTGTGTGAGGTTTTCTCCACCTACGTGTCCGTGTGGATACTTCTAGAGGACCGACGCTTGATGTTCTAGAGATCCGGCAATTCCTTGGACGAGCGGGAACACGAAAGGGCACGCTTCAAGGTATACTTCTTAACACATAGATCTAGGAGTAGATCTAGATATTTAAAAACTCGTACTCGTAATTTTCGTTTAGTTTTCCTTGCACGGATTTACGGCTTTGGGTGATTCGGGGTTTCCGCGACGCGAAAAGCGGTTTTCGCGGCCCGATAACCCAACATGATGCTTCCTCATGATGTATGCTTTCTTATGCTATGTTAGGTTAAATATCCATGGCTTATGTTACTTGAAAGCCCTAGAAACCCTACCTTAAAGTTTCGGCCAAGTTAAGATACAAGGTCTAGGGCAAAAATTTGAAATGAAAACATGCTTGTTTATGCTCCTTCATGATACATGATCTCTTATATGTTGTTAGTTAAGAGTTTTATGCTCCATGTGGTGTTAAAAGTTTAGAAACCCTACCTTGATATTTCGGCCAAGTTGGGAAATAAGGTCTAGGGCAAGGTTTTGATATCTAATCATGCTTGTATATGCTTCCTTATGATGTATAATCATTATCATATGGTTGGTTTAAGTTTCATGTTTCATGTTGTATTTAAAAGTTTAAATACCTCACATTTAGGTTTCGGCCAAGATTGAAATTGAGACTTAGAGCAAAGTTTTGAAACCTAACCATGCTTATTTATGCTTCCTTGTGATATATGATTTCTTATATGTTGTTAAGTTTCATGCTATATGTTGTATTAAAAAGTTGGAACCTCACCTTTAGGTTTCGGCCAACAATGAATTAGGGTTTGTAGGAAGATCAAAACTCCAACCATGCATGATAATGACTTTTTATGATGTGCTATGAAATTTAGGTCACCATGTTGTATGTTATATGCTTTATGTATGTACACTTATAACATCATGTTATGATTCCTTATGATATGTTTTATGTATGTGCACTTATGACATCATGTTATGATTCCTTATGATATGCTTTATGTTATGTGCACCTCATGCTATTATGATATGTTTATGAAAGGCTTATGTAAGATGAAAAGTCTAAGAGATGCTTCCCTTGAGATGGGATCAAGAGCACTCTTCATGATATGACAAGAACATGAAATGTTATGATATGACAAGAACATGATATGTTATGATATGACATGCTATTTTACTTTGTATGGCTTGTACCAAGGGTGGGCTCCATAAGCGCCCCTAGATCGATGGTCTATGAAACGGGCCTAGTAAAAGGGATGGGCTCCTAAGTTGCCCCTAGGTCGATGGTCTATGAAACGGGCCTAGTTCCTAGTAGGTTCAAGATTTGCTACCTTGGATCTATTTAGGATGCGCGCACTCATGTATGTATGTGGTACAAGTCGGGCCCTCATGTTGAGATTATGTTTAAGTATGTATATGATATATGTTTTCAAAAGGACATCCTGCATATACTCATCTCATGTCACATGTTTTCAAAAGAACATCTTGCATCTACAAGTTCATGTTATATGTTTTCCTTTATGCTACTTTAAAGATGCTCTTGAGATATGTCCATGATGTTCACATGATATGATATGATTTTATGTTTATGATGTTCACATGATATGATATGATTTTATGTTTATTATGTTCACATGATATGATATGATTTTATGTTTATGCTTTCACATGATATAATATGATTTTATGTTTATGCCTTCACATGATATGATATGATTTTATGTTATGCTCTCACATGTTATGTTATGACTTACCAAATGTACATGTTATCACTTTATGTTCATGTATGAATCATGGTTTTTGTGAGTAGGAAAGGAACTTACTAAGTCCATGGGCTTATAGTCTTTTTATATTTCCTTGTACTACAGAAAAAGGAAAGGAATGGCTAAATTAAGAGGAACAGCAGGAAGGGCAAGTGTGTGTGTGGCAGTGGCATGGTGGAATAAAACAAAACTGCTTTATGTTTAGATGTTTTTAAGTTGCGTATGAACCATGTGTTGTCATTATGCTTTGATGGTACTTGCACTAGTATGGATAGTATGCACTTATGTTCTCCTTATTTCATGTTAGTATGCTTATGGTATCATGAATCATGTTTCAAGTAGTTGATACTAATTAAGTTAAATGCATGAACATCAGTATGTCTACATATTCAATATGAGAAGCATGATGTTTACTGTAGTTAGTGTAGAAAAAAAATTTATAACTATTTCTGCTGCCATGATTTCTTTTATATGTATGCACGTATGTAAGTAAGTAACCCCGTCCCTCCTTGAGCAGTGGGAGGGCGGGCATTATAGTAGTTTGATATTAGTTTATCTTAACTATAAAATTACACTAGTACACTCTGAGTGTATTGAGCAAGACCATTTAAGGTAAGTTCTTTTTGTACTGACTACATAAAAGAACAAGACCTTTGGTATTATGGAAGTGTGTGCACTTAATCCTGATATAATAACAAGCACATATATCTAGTATTTATTTTTTTGACTTATCAAAGGGTGTGATTTAGTTTGATTAATCAAGAGGCCCGATAAGTTGGGAAATGATATTATTTATAGTGTGTGTTGTTGATTATAGAAGGAAACTGTGTCCTAGTAATCTAGGTTGATGATGCCCCCAAGAGGAGCTCATAAGGATTGTCATTTAAACCCTGCAGGTGGACTTAGTCCGACATGACGATAAGGTTGAGTGGTACTACTCTTGGAGCTAAATATTAATTAAGTAAGTTGTCAGTAACTTATTTAATTAGTGGGCATTCTATATCTTAAACACAGGGAGACTAACACACTTATGATAAGAAGGAGCCCAAAATGTAATTTGGGATTGGTGCGGTAATTCAATAATAATTCTTTAGTGGTATGAATTATTATTGATGAAATTAAGTTGGGTGTTCGGGTTGAACACGGGAAGCTTAATTTCATCGGGAGACCAAACCCAACTCCTCCTCTCGATCCCTATCATAGCCTCTTATTTATAAAATATTATACCCACCTTCTTACCCATCCTTATGTGGTCGGCCAAGCCAAGCTTGGAGCCCAAGCAAGGGTCGGCCAAGACATGGCTTGGATGGGTTGAAGTGTGGCCGGCCCTAGCTTGAGTCCAAGCTTAGGTGGCCGGCCACAATAAAATTAAAAGGATTTTATTTTTTAAAATTTTTCTTATGTGGATTCCATGGTTTTAAAAGAGAGTTGAAAATTTAAATCTTTCCTTTTATAGCTTTTTACAAAAGATTAAGTGAAAGATTTGATATCTTTCCTTATTTGTAGTTGAAAGGAAGATTTTAATTTTTGATAAAACTTTCCTTTTTTAACCATCCTCATGATTTAAAAGAAAGTTTTAAAATTAAATCTTTCCTTTTATAGTTTCGACAAAAGATTAAGAAAAGACTTGATATCTTTCCTTATTTGTAGATTGAGAGGAAGATTTTAATTTTAAAGATAACTTTCATTTTGGAAATCATCAACATGTTTTAATAGAGAGATTTTAATTTATAAAATTTCCTTTTATAACTAAAATTAATAGAGAAATTTTTATTTCAAAAATTTTTGGAAACAAATTAGGAAGTTTTAATTTTGTGTTTAAAACTTTCCTTGCTTGGATGATAGGGAGGTGGCCGGCCACATTAAGTTTGAAAGGGAAATTTTTTATTAAACTTTCCTTTCATTGGCTAAGAGAATAAGGAAGTTTTTATAAAACTTTCTTTATTTGCTAAGACCAAGGAATATAAAAGTGAGGGTAGAGGTGTCTCACCTCATAACTTAGGCTCTAGTTTTCCTCTCTTCTATTTCTTTGGTTGGTGGCCGGCCCTTCTCATCCTCTTCCTCTCCTCCTTTTCTTCTTCATTGGTGGCCGGCGGCATCGACTCTCAAGGAGCTTGTTGGTGGCCGAATTTTGCTTGGAGAAGGAGAGAAAGGAGGTTTTGTTTCTAGCATCCCTTGGAGCTTGGTGGTGTGGCCGAACTTCATCTATTCTTGGAATTCTTGTGGTGGCCGAAACTCACAAGAAGAAGAAGGAAGTTTGGGTGGTTCTCATATCGATAGATCGTTGCCCACACGACGTCCGAAATAAGAAGAGGAATACGATAGAAGATTAAGAG
Organism: Zingiber officinale; assembly: GCF_018446385.1. Classification (NCBI taxonomy): domain Eukaryota; kingdom Viridiplantae; phylum Streptophyta; class Magnoliopsida; order Zingiberales; family Zingiberaceae; genus Zingiber; species Zingiber officinale. Next base: position 47,886,353 of record NC_056006.1, read on the forward strand.
GTTATTGTTTACAAAGAAAGGTATAACTAGTAATTTCTATTCCGCATCATACTAGTTCTCTTTGTATAGTTTTTGAAATACCAAACACAAGAGGCATATGATTCTAGGTTTCAAATTTGTGATTTGAGTTTGTGTTTTTTTTGTTTTTCAAATTTGTGATTCGATTCTTCTTTTTGGTTAAACCTAGGGTTATATAAGGAAATTAAATATTAAATTTCTTTAAAAGGCTTTGTCTAGGAAGTGGTGGATGCTCCCGTACCCAAGAAGGCCTAGTGTCTCGCTATGTTTAACCTGGAAGCCGATTTCTGGAATTAATATTTAATTGAATTTGTAACATGGGTGGATTTGGATCAATAATGTTAAGCATCATTTGCGATCCAAGTCTAAACCACTAAGAACAGATAAGTTAAATTTGGAATCAATAATGTTAAGTTCCGTTTGCGATTCCTAATTTAATTTCTAAAGAACACAATAGGTTGTTAGTAAAGGTTCAGGACTTGTACAAAATGTTTGTACAAGGGAACCAATATGATATTCCGCATAGCAACCAACAATGGGTTACTCTGCTAACCATGCCCACAGTAAAACAGATATCCGGTCTCGTATATAGCATCGCATATTAGGCTTCCTACAACCAAAGCATAAGGTATCACCTTCATTTCCTCTATCTCCATGCTGAAAAGGTAGACAACCTTTCTTGGAGTTTTACATGCTAAAATGAGCTACGATAGTATTGATATATGAAGCTTGGGATAAGGACAATATCCTTTTCTTGTGATCCCTTATTACTTTGATCCCAAGAATATGTCCATATTCTCCTAAGTCCTTCATATTGAATTGCTTGGACAACCATACCCTTACTTCTAACAACACTTTGATATTGTTGTCAACTAACAAATTGTCATCTACGTATAGTACAAGAAATACCACCACGTTTCCGTCACACTTCTTGTATACACAAGACTCATCCGAATACTGAATAAATCCATAAGACTGGATTACTTCATTAAACCAGATGTTCCAATATCTTGAAGCTTGCTTCAGTTCATAAATAGACCGATTGAGCTTACATACAAGATGCTCTTTACCCTCCGCAATGAATCCCTCTGGTTGCTTTATATGGATGTTTTCTTTAAGACTTCATTAAGGAAAGCTGTCTTGACATTCATTTACCAAACCTCATAATCCATATGAGCAGCAATAGATAAAAGAATCCGGATAGACTTAAGCATGACTACCGGTGAAAAGGTTTCCTTATAATCGATTTCCTCTTTCTGAGTATACTCTTTTGCAACAAGTCTTGCTTTGAAAGTTTCCACCTTCCCATCTGTCCCTCTTTTTCTTTTGTAGATTCATTTACATCCAATGGCTTGTACATCATTTGATGGTTCTACTAGCTCCCAGACCTGATTAGAATACATAGATTCTATTTCAGAGTTCATTGTATTTTGCCAAGATATTGCATCTTTATCTTGGAGTGCTTCATCATATGTCCGGAGGTCAAGTTCATGTTAACCAGGGATTAAGTCCGAAGACTCTCCCAAAAACATGAATCTATCAGGTTGCCTAACAACCCTCCTATTACAATGTGACACTTCTTGTAATTATGCATTATTTGTGGCATATGTTGTAGTTTCTTGTGGTATCTCATCTTGTACAGTTCGTACTAGTTTAGACGTGTCTTCTCTAATTTCCTTAAGAATAATTTTAATCATGGGCTTGTGGTTCATTACATAGCCCTCTTCTAAAAATCAGGCATTGGTGCTAACAATGACCTTCTGATTTTTATGACTATAAACCTCCTTTCGTTTCTCTAGGATAACCCACAAACAAGTGAACTCCTGTTCGTAAATACAACTTATTAGTGTCTCCCTTCAGCACATGTGTTGGACTACCCCAAATTCGAATATGCTTCAGACTAGGCTTACGCCCATTCCATAATTCTATGGGAGTAGAGGGTACTGACTTAGAAGGTACTATGTTCACTGCCGTTTCCAAAGTATATCCCCAAAATGAATTTGGTAATTCTGAATAACTCATCATTGATCTAACCATTTCATAAGAGTCATATACCTTCGTTCTGCCACACTATTCTGTTGGGTGTACCAGTGCAGACAGTTGGGATTGAATCCCAGCCTCTGATAAGTAACTCCTAAACTATCCTAAGAGGTACTCTCTACCACGATCAGACCGTAGTATCTTGATACTTTTATCATGACATTTCTCTACATCAGCCTTGTAATCTTTGAACTTATCAAAGCACTCAGACTTATGGCGCATCAAGTAAATGTACCTGTATCTCAAATAGTCATCTATAAAAGAGACAAAATATTCGAAACCACCTCTTGTCTGAATAGTCATAGGTCCACACAAATCAGAATGAACCAATTCTAACACATCTTTAGCTCTATACCCCTTCGCCTTAAAAGGTCTCTTGGTCATTTTCCCTTCCAAGCAAGACTCGCAGGTTTGGAAAATTTTCCACTACCAATGAACCCAAAAGTTCATCGCCTATTAACCTTTGAATCCTATTCAAGTTAATATGACCTAGCTTTAGATGCCAAAGATATGTTTGGTTCATTTCCGAAGGTTACTTTCTTTTATTAGAGTTAGAAGATGTGTTATTAATTTTCATTTGTTACATCATGGGAGTTATTGAATTTAGAGTATATAAATTGTCAACCAACGTACCAGAACAGATAATTTTTCTATTTTTCTTGATAAGAACTTTGTTATCAAAATAGACAGAATATCCATCCTTGAATAGTTTAGAAATTGAAATCAAGTTCTTTCTAAAACTTGGTACGTAAAGATAATTTCTCAAAACCAATATTTTATTCCTATAAACATCTCCCACTGCAACAGCTGCTACTTTTGTAGCAGTGCCCATGTAGACGGCGATTTAGTCGTCGGGTTTCCTAGAACTCCTGCAATGAATTGCAGACATGATCAGTAGCTCCCGTATCTACATACCAGGTACTGGTAGATAATACCACTAAACATGTTTCAACAACTAATGAAATAGAATACACATTTATTGTTCTCATTTTTGAGAGGACAATCCACCTTAGTGTACAAGTTTTATCTCCAATCATTATAATTGGGACTAGTAAGTCTATTCTCTAGTATAATAGCTAGGGAATTGAAAACCATTTGAAATCCAAAGAATCACAATATATTTGATCAAGACCAACACCTTAAAACCCATGAATTTTGTATGTCACGTTAGTGTGGACGTATACAAATTCAATCATTAATTTATTATCTTGACATCCTAATTTTATGACAAATAAAATTAATAGTTGGTCTGTCTTCGATCAAATATTTGGCCAAAACCTTAGAATTTAAAATAATATTGATTCCTTAAATAATATCATTTAAATTCACCAACACCTTAAACATCGTGAATTTTGTATGCCACGATAGTATGGACGTATACAAATTCACACATTTGTAAGAGGAGGGGTTTACCCATTAATTATCTTGTCAACCTAAAATTACCTCAAACACCATAAATTTTGTATGTCATGATAGTGTGGATGTATACAAATTCAATCATTTGTAAGAGGAGGTTTTACCCATTAATTTTATTTTGTCAACCTAACTTTATGACAAATAAAATTACCTCAAATACCATGAATTTTGTATGCCACGATAGTGTAGACGTATACAAATTCAATAATTTGTAAGAGGGGGTTTTACCTAGTTTTATGACAAATTAATAGTTGGTTTTTCTTCGGTCACACAAATAATAGCAGTGACTCCGATGGGGAGGATACTATTAAATGTGTCTAAGTGTATACCATTACTTGATACTAAGTCCACTAAATAGAATTGTGCCCCTTCAGTATAATTATCCATTAAGTAAGTTTGATCTAGTGATTTGCAAACAAACTTATCCGATGTGGAGGAAGACACTCAGAGCCAATGCACAAGTTTGAATGCATACTTACAAACCAGTAATGGAGACCGTGGAATTTAATTAAATTCCTCTCCCACTTAGTTATTTAGAACGAGGAATTTTAACATTGACATAAGCACACAAACACAAGCACACACAGCATAAAAGGCAATAAATAAGAAAAATAATTTTTCAACTATTATGCCCTTTATCCATAGCTGTCCTCCGTGTGCCATCAACTCTAGCTGCCGCCATCTTTAGCCACTGCCATCGGGTCTAGTCGTCGCATCTATCTTGTTTCTTTTTTCATTGTACCTTTGTCCTCAAATAGTCCCATGCCTCGCAAGGATATGATTCACGACAAAAATAAAATTTTACATTTATCTATCCTATATTCCACGAATGAATGTACATATAATCTAGATCAAACAAAATGTAAAATCATAATAACTAATACAGCTCCTGCTATATTTAATATTACAATCATGCACATGCATAAAATGTCCTCGACATGTCCGAGGGTCCAATCACACACAACCACAACATGGCCATAATAGTTGGATCTAGGATGTCTGCAACCACAAAGTTAATCTATTTGCACATCCTACTATTATCATGCATGAATTATGTATGACATGTGCATAATTAAACTAAAAACCAAACACATAGAGGCTAAAACTTGGCTCTGATACCAATTGTTGGTTGCTACTCGGAATACCGTCCCAGTTCTCCTGTACAAAAATTTGTACAAGCATAGAATTATCCTAGCTACCCATGTGCTCTACTGAAGTTAAATTTGGATTGCAAACGATGCTTAATATTATTAATCCAAATTATCCTTCAGAAGTAAAACTTGGATTGGAAACAATACTTAACATTTTTACTCCAAGTTTAATTGATGTGATCTTCCTAAGTTAAACCATATTACAGAAGTTATCAAATATCTATTTCAAATATCGACTTCCAGGTTAAACATGGCGAGGCACTAGGCCTTCTTGGGTATGGGATCATCCACCACTTCCTAGACAAAGCCTCACAAAGAAATTGGATATTTAACTTCTTACAGTAAATTAGGTTTAACTATAGAGACCTCAATAGAAACACATTATCGAAACATGAAATCGAAAAATAAAATCGATAACAAAAATGATAACTAAAACCCGATAACCTCTTGTCTTTGATTTTTCAAGATTTATACAAAAAGATGAACTAGTTATGATACAGAAACTAATAACTAGTTATACCTTTTGTAGCTTATATACCTCTTGATCTTCTGTTGTATTCCCCTCCTTCTCTTGGACGTCATGTGGGTGACAATCTTCCAAGATGAAATCCACCCAAGCTTCTTCCTTTGCTTCCAAGATCCGGCCACCAACTAACCTCTAAGAGATGATAGACAAGAGAGCTTCCTTTTCTTCTTCTTCTCCTTCAAGCAACCGGCCACCAAGAGATCTCCACACTAGATGCCGCCGGCCACCAAGAGAGAAAACAAAAGGAGAAGAGAAAAGGACAAGGGTCGGCCACCAAGGATTGGAAGAGAGGAATAGAAGATGTCTTGTCTTATGAGGCACCTCTCCATCTCTTTTATAATCCTTGGTCTTGGCAAAAAAGGAAAGTTTTAAACATAATTAAAACCTCCTTATATTCCTTGCCAATGACTAAAAAGGAAAGTTTTAAAAAAAAAAATTAAAACTTCCTTTTATACTTGTCATGGTCGGCCCTATGCTTGTGCTCCAAACAAGGAAAGTTTTAAATCCAAAATTAAAACTTTCTTATTTGTTTCCGGTAAGAAATTTTAATAAAAAATTTCTCTTTTAAATCCCTTGTTGATTATAAAAAGAAAATTTTATAAATTAAAATCTCTCTTTTAAAACATGTGGATGGTTACAAAAAGGAAAGTTTTATCAAAAATTAAAATCTTCCTTTTAACTACAAATAAGGAAAGATATAAAACTTTTCTCTTAATCCTTTGTAGAAAGCTACAAAAGGAAAGATTTTAAAATTTAAAAACTCTCTTTTAAAACCATGGCTTCCACAAAAGGAAAGATTTTAAAATTAAAACACCCTTTTATTTTAATGTGGCCAGCCACCTTGCTTGGGCTCCAAGCTTGGCCGGCCATAAACTTGGCTCTATCCTTTAGCTTGGCTGACCCTAGCTTGGGCTCCAAGCTTGGCTTGTCGGCCACAATGAGATGGGTAAGAAGCTTGGCTGTAAGTGGATATAAGGTTTTATAAATAAGATGCTACAATAGGGACCGAGAGGAGGAATTGATTTTGGTCACTCGATGTGCTTAAGCTTCCCGTGTTCGCCTCGAACACCCAACTCAAGTTTATCAATAATAACTCATACCACTAAAGAGTTATTATTGCATTACCGCACCAATCCCATATTACAATATGGGCTCCTTCTTATCATGAGTGCATTAGTCTCCCTGTGTTTAAGATATTGAATGCCCACTAATTAAATGAGTTATTGACAACTCACTTAATTAATATCTAGCTCCAAGAGTAGTACCACTCAACCTTATTATCATGTCAGACTAAGTCCACCTGCAGGGTTTACATGACAATCCTTATGTGCTCCTCAAGGGGACATCATCAACCTAGATTACTAGGGCACGGTTTAATTCTATAATCAATAACACACCATATGAATAATATCATTTCCCAACTTATCGGGCCTATTGATTTAACGAACTAAATCACACCCTTTGATAAATTAAAGAAATAAATATTAAGTATACGTGCTTGTTATTATATCATGATTAAAAGTACGCACTTCTATAATAACAGAGGTTTTGTTCTTTTACGTAGTCAGTATAAAAAGAAACTACCTCAAATGGTCCTGCTCAATACACTCATAGTGTACTAGTGTAATTTTATAGTCAAGATAAACTAATACCAAATTACACTACAACCACTCTAATGGTTTGTCCCATTTCATCTTGGTTGTGAGCTACAATTTATAATTTATAAGGAACTGATAACATGATCTTTTGTGTGTCACCTCACACCATGTTATCTACAATATAAATTAAATGGACAACTGCACTTAGCATAAATGTAGACATTTGACCAATGTGATTCTTATTTCTAAATAAATGTTTATACAAAAACTACGCTTTCAGTATACATCCTAACATCATCTACATCACTCACATCCCTCCGCATAACTCATTATATACCTAGTGATCGACTTTATAGTCCACCCTAGTACAAGTGATGTTTGACGATACCAAAGTACACAACTCCTTATGTAAGGAACCGTATTGACTTCATGTCTAAGGACTATTCATAATAATAGTCACATGAGAATGTTTATGACACTCATATAACAATTCATGAAACATTCTCATGGTGGGTTATTCAGTATATATTCTCTAATATATACCTATGTGTCAACCTGATATCTCATATCCATAATTAATGGATTAAGTCATCCGTTGACTTACATGTTAGTCTTAATACATTAATATCGTCCTGCATATTAATACTTGACTAGGAATAGTTTAGAGTAGTATTCATATATCTACATATCTCACTATCAATTCAACCAATTGATGTTGCAGATTAGAACCTACTACCCTAGGATATTATTATACTTATTCATTCGGTATTAAACTGAAATAAATATAATAATCAACCTTGCCTTTTATTAACTAATAAAATATGATACAAAAATGCCCTTATCAATCATCTCATAATTGGTTTGTAGGGTTGATACTAACAACTTTCCACTAGCACTATTGCCAATCACTAAAACATCTAATACCTAGTGACCTAGTGTAACCATTATGTTAGTTAGAGCCCTAAAGCCAATCATTTGATGATTGTTGTATGGACTCGTTGTATCATATTCTTATGTATATATAAAGGCATTTGTTTATGGTTATTATGCTTACTTGTATTGGTGCCAAATAACTAAGTATAATAGCGCCCTTGAGTAGAAGGTTCTTACCTATATCAATCGATTGGTTGAATCGATAGTGAGATAATATAGGGAACACTACTCTTAATCATTCCTAGTCAAGTATTAACATTCAGGGAAAATGTTAATGCGACGAGACTAGCATGTAGGTCAACTCGATGACTTGATCTCACAAGTCATGGATATAGAGATATCAAGTTGACACATGGGTATGCATTGGAGAATGTATACTGAATGACCCGCCATGAGAAAGTATCATGGATCGTTATATGAGTGTCATATACTTTCTCATGTGGCTATTAGTTTGACTATTAGTCTTTAGACCTGAAGTCACCATGGTTCCCTACATAATGAGTTACATACTTTGGCTTCGTCAAACGTCACCCGTAACTGGGTGGACTATAAAGGTGATTACAGGGTATGTAACACATTATGCAGAGGGATGTGGGTGATGTAGATGGGATTTATCCCTCCTATATGACGGGAGTAACATCATTATTCTTGATAGAGTGAGACCACTAAGTGCATGACCATGCCCAAATGAATCAATATGAGATGTTGAGCTCATTTGATTGAGTGAGTCTACTTGGAGTTCAAGATTTAGATTGATCAGAGGATGACACCGTCTATGCCTCAAATTGATCAACCTAGATGTCAAGGATAGAAGGACATTGTCATATATTGTGAAGAGTCACAATTAGTAGTCACAATGGTGATGTTGGATCTCAACATTCTTGTAACTTGGATAGTAATGATGTGTTGCTAGATACCGCTCATTACTTATGCTTCTAAATGGGTTTAGGAGCATTGCCAACGTTACAAGAACCTATAGGGTCACACACAAAGGGCAATTAGATGGAGATTAGGTTCATTTGATGAACCAAGAGGATTAGGTTCATGTGATGAACCAAATTGGATTAAGAGTAATCCAAAGTAAACTAATTGAGTTGGACTCAATTTGGTTCATGTGTTAAATGAGTCTAATTTGGACTTAGATTCATTGAGCCAATTTAATTCAATGAATAGAGATTCATTAAATTAAAATTGACTTGAACCAATGGTTAGATTTGATTAACCATGGGAGAGAAAAAGATCAAGTTTGACTTGACTTAAGTGGGAAGATTAAGAGTCAAGTTTTGACTTGACTTTGACTTGACCGATCCCACATCATCAAGGCTTCTTCATTTGGTCAAGTTTGACTTGACCAAATGCCACCTCATGGAGGAGATCAAGAGACCTGACTCTTGATAATCCATGGGGGTTTAGAAGCATAAAGTGGCTGGCCACTTTGGTGGGGGTTACTAGAGTGAATTGATTTTTCATTCAAGGCTTCTTCTTCCTCTCTACCTTTCTTCTCTCCCTCTCCTCCACCATTGCTAATCCTCTAAGGTTGCTAGCACATCTTTAGAGGTTCTCTCCATCGATTTGTTCGTGTGGATACACATAGAGGGTTGTACACTTGATAACCTTGAGATCCGGCGAACCTTGGACGAGCGGGATTTGCGAAGGGCTTCGCATCAAGGGTAATCTCTTTTTCTTTGTAGATCTAGTGTAGATCTAGGTTAGAGAAACTCATACACGTACAAAATTTTGTTTTATAACTTCGCACGGATCCGGTGGCATGGGATTCGGGGTTTTCGCAACGCAAAAAGTGATTTTTGCAGCCCGAAAAACCCAACACATTATACTTTCTCTATGCCAAAGCATTGGTTAAAGGATCTGTAATGTTAGCATCGATCGGTACTCTGCATATCCTCACATCTCCTCTATCGATGATCTCTCGAATGAGATGGAATCACCATAGTATGTGTCTGGATCACTGATGAGAGCAAAGTTCCTTGCCTATGCAATAGGCCCACTGTTATCACAATAGAGGTCTATTGGGTTTGCTATACTAGGAACAACACCAAGCTCTGTAATAAACTTCCTAATCGAAACTGCCTCCTTTGCTGTAGTTGAAGCAGCAATGTACTCGACCTCTGTTGTAGAATTAGCGACTGTGCCCTACTTTGAACTCTTCCAGCTCATAGCACCACCATTTAAGCAAAATACATACCCTGACTACAATCTGGAATCATCCTTGTCAGTTTGGAAACTAGCATCTGTGTAACCATTTACAACAAGCTTTTCATCGCCTCTAAAAATCAAGAAATAATCTTGAGTTCTTCTCAAGTACTTAAGAATATTCTTGACTGTTGTCTAGTGACATTCACCTGGATCTGACTAGTATCTGCTCGTCATGCTTAATGTATACGAGTACAAAGCATGGTGTACATGATAGATCCTATAGCAGATGTATAAGGAATTTGATCCATGAGTCCCTTTCTTCCTTAGAAGAGGGGCATTGAGTCTTCGAAAGACTCACATCATGTAACATCAACAAGAATCCCTTCTTGGAATTTTGCATGGCAAAACGTTTAAGCACCTTGTCAATATATATACTCTGGCTTATGCCAAGCAATCTTGTAGATCTATCTCTATAGATCTTGATGCCTAAGATGTAGGCTGCTTCACCTAAGTCCTTCATTGAGAAATAATTCCCAAGCCAAGTCTTCACTAATTGAAGAGTAGGGATATCATTTCCAATGAGAAGTATATCATATACATGCAATATAAAAAAGATGATTGTGCTCCTACTAACCTTCTTGTAGACACAAGGTTAATCTTCATTCTTGATAAAACCAAACGCTTTGATCGCATCATCGAATCAAAGATTCCAGCTTTTAGAAGCTTGTATAAGGAATTTGATCCATGTGGTCGCTATTAGGATGTATACTAAAAGCCTAGCTTTTGATATAAACATTTATCTAAAATTAAAAATCACATTGGTCAAATGTCTGCATCTATGATAAATGTAGTTGTTTAATTAATTTATATTGTAGATAACATGGTGTGTGGTGTCACACACAAAGGATCATGTTATCAGTACCTTATAAATTATAAACAGTAGCTCACGATCAAGATGGAAAGGAATATACCATTGGAAGATCATAGTGTAATTAAGTATTAGTTTGTCTTAACTATATAATTACACTAGTACACTTAGAGTGTATTGAGTAGGACCATTAGAGGTCGTTTCTTTTATACTGACTTTATAAAAGAACAAAGACCTTAGTTTTTATGGAAGTGTGTGCTCTTAATCCTAATATAATAACGAGCACATGTATTTGATATTTATTTCTTTAATTTATCAATGGGTGAGATTTAGTTCGATAAATCAATAAGCCCGATAAGTTGGGAAATGATATCACTTATAGTGTGTGTTGTTGATTATAGAAGGAAACTGTGTCCTAGTAATCTAGGTTGATAATGTCCCCAAGAGGAGCTCATAAGGATTGTCATGTTAAACCCTGCAGGTGGACTTAGTCCGACATGACGATGAGGTTGAGTGGTACTACTCTTGGACTAAGATATTAATTAAGTGAGTTGTCAGTAACTTATTTAATTAGTAGACATTCGACATCTTAAACACAGGGAGACTAACACACTCATAATAAGAAGGAGCCCAAAATGTAATTTGGGATTGGTGCGGTAGTTCAATAATAGTTCTTTAGTGGAATGAATTATTATTGATGGAATTAAGTTGTGTGTTCGGGGCGAACACGAGAAGCTTAATTTTATCGGGAGACCAAAACCAATTCCTCCTCTCGGTCCCTATCGTAGCCTCTTGTATATAGAGATTTATACCCACCACATACCCACTTTCTTACCCAACCTATAGGGGTCAGCCAAGCCAAGCTTGAAGCTCAAGCTTAGGGCCGGCCAAGCCTAAAAGTTAAGCCTTAAGGTGGCCGGCCAATTGCTTGGAGCCCAAGCTTAGGTGGCCGGCCACATCATATTTAAAAGGGATTTTTATTAAAATTATTTCTTATGTGGATACCATGGTTTTAAAAGAGAGTTTGAAATTTAAATCTTTCCTTTTATAGCTTTCTACAAAAGATTAAGAAAAGATTTGAAATCTTTTCTTATTTGTAAATTGAAAGGTAGATTTTAATTTTAAGAAAACTTTCCTTTTTAACCATGTTCATGATTTAAAAGAGAGTTTAAAAATTAAATATCTCTTTTATAAGTTTCTACAAGAGATTAAGAAAAGATTTGATATCTTTCCTTATTTGTAGATTAAAAGGAGATTTTAATTTTTAAGATAACTTTCCTTTTTGGAAATTATCCACATGTTTAAAAGAATAATTTTAATTTATAAAATTTCCTTTTTATAATCCACTATGAAGGGAAAAATTATTGGAGAAATTTTTTATAAATTTCAGGAGACAAATTAGGAAGTTTTAATTTTTTTTTTTAATTAAAACTCTCCTTGTTTTGGGGAAATAAGTGGCCGGCCATGTATATTGAGAAGAGAAAATTATTTTTAATTAAATAAATTTTCCTTTTCATGGCAAAAGAATTAAGGAAGTTTTTTATTTAAATTTCCTTATTTGCCAAGACCAAGGATTATAAAGAAGGGATAGAGGTGCCTTCATGGTGAACGATTCTATTATTTTTCTCCTCTCTTTTTCTCCTTGGGTGTGGCTAGCCCCTCCTCTTTCTCACTTATCCATCTTGTGGCCGAACCTCATCTTATCTTTGGAGTTCTTGTGGTGGCCAGATCTTGCTTGGAGAAGAAGGAGAGACAAGGAGGTGATATTTCTAGCATCCCTTGAAGCTTGGTGGTGGTCGAACCTCTTCATCTTTGGAGGAGCTCTTGGTGGCCGAAACCTAGAAGGAAGAAGAAGGTGCTTGGTGGTTCTCATCTCAGAAGATCGTTGCTCACACAACGTCCGAGGTTAGAAGAGGAATACGGTAGAAGATCAAGAGATTATTTTTGCTTACAAAGAAAGGTATAACTAGTAATTGTTTTCCGCATCATACTAGTTTTTCTTTGTATAGTTATTTTTGGAAATACCAAAAACAAGAGGCATATGATTCTAGAGTTTTCGGATTTGTTTCGAATTTGTGTTTCTTTTGTTTTATTTTTCGAATTTGTGATTCGATTATTTTTTATGGTTAAACCTAGAGTTATTTATGGAAATTAAATATTAGCTTTCCTTAAAAGGCTTTGTCTAGGCGGTGGTGGTTGCTCTCATATCTAAGAAGGCCATGTGCCTCACCATGCAGTCCTGGAAGCCAATTTTGAAAATTAATATTTAATGGAATTAATAACATAGGTGGATTTGAATCAATAGTGTTAAGTTCCGCTTGCGATTCAAATCTAAACCATTAAGAACAGATAAGTTAAATTTGGAATCAATGATGTTAAGTTCCGTCTGTGATTCCTAATTTAACTTCTAAAGAACACAATAGGTTATTTAAGGAAAAGTTCGACACTTGTATAAAAAAATTTTGTACAGTGAAACCGGTACGTTTTCTTAGGACTAACCAACAGTCGCATCATCAAAACGATCCATATATTGATCGTTGCAACCTACATACCTTTCCAGCATGCTCTGGATTTACAAAACCTTCAGGTTGTATCATGTACATATCCTCAAGTATATTTCCATTAAGAAATATGGTTTTGACTTCCATCTATCAGATCTCATAATCATAGTAAGAGGCAATAATAAGCATGATCCGAATAAACTTAAGCATCACAACTGGTGAAAAGGTTTCATCATAGTCTATACCATGAATATGCTTGAATCCTTTAACCACCAATCTACCTTTATAGGTATGTAAAAGACCATCTATGTTCTTCAGTTTGAATACCCACTTACACCCAATGGGTTTGATCCCTTTAGGTGGATCAACCAAGGTCCATACTTGGTTAGTGTACATGGATTCCATTTCAGATCTCATGGCCTCTAGTCATTTCTTAGAATATGGACCCTGTATAGCTTTCTGATAAGATGTAGGCTCATTGAGACCAACTAGTACTACACCACCGTTGTCAAATAAGAGAAAATAATATCTCTTAGGTTGACGACGGGTCCTATCAGATCTGCGTAGAGCTTGTGATACTTGAACAGGTTGTTGCTCCACAACTTCATGTGGTGTAATAGAATCATGATCCACAACATCTTGTGGTTCTTGTTCAGTTTCCATCAAGGTGTCAGTTCTAGTTTGTGTATCTTGAATTTCTTCAAGATCGACTTTACTCCCACTAGTTTTTCTAGAAATAAATTCTCTTTCTAGAAAGACACTAATTCTGACAACAAACACTTTGCCATGTGTGAGATTATAAAAGTAATATCCCTTTATTTATTTCGGATATCCTATAAAGTAGCACTTGTCTAATTTGGGTCCTATTTTATCTGAGACTTGTCGTCGAACGTAAGCCTCACAACCCCAAATCATCATGAAAGATATTTTGGGACTCTTCCCAGTCCATATCGTATATGGTGTCTTTATAACGACTTTAGATGGATCGTGGTTAAGTGTGAAAGCGGTCGTCTCTAGAGCATGTCCCCAGAAGGAAGTAGGAAGATCTATTTGACTCATCATCTATTGTACCATATCTAATAAAGTACGATTTATCTTTTTTGATACACCATTTCATTATGGTGTTCTAGGTGGAGTTAGTTGAGATATGATCTCACACTCAACAAGATGGTCATGAAACTCTTAGCTAAGGTATTCTTCACCTCGATCTGATCGAAGCATCTTAATACTCTTACCAAGTTGATTTTATACTTCATTCTTGAATTCTTTGAACTTTTCAAAGGATTCATACTTATGTCTCATCAGATACACATAATCGTACCTACTAAAATCATCAGTAAAAGTAATGAAGTAATGGTAGCCTCCTCTAGCTGCTATTCTGAAAGGGCCACATACATCTGTATGTATGAGTCCTAACAAGTCATTAGCTCTTTCGCTATGTCCACCAAATGGAGTCTTTGTCATCTTGCCTTGAAGACAAGATTCATATACCTCATATGATTTAAAATCAAATGAGTCCAAAAGTCCATCCTTATGGAGTTGGGATATACGACTCTCATTTATGTGACCCAAGAGACAATATGAGAGATATGTTTGGTTCAAATCGTTAGACTTGAACTGTTTGGTATTTATATTATAGATTTGGTTTTTAAAGTCTAGAACATAAAGTCCATTCATTAGAGGTGTACTACAATAGAACATATCATTTAAATAAATAGAATAACATTTATCCTTTATTAAAAATGAAAAACTTTTCTTATCCAAACAAGAAACAGAGATAATGTTCTTGGTTAAAGCAAACACATAACAACACTCTTCTAGTTCTAAAATAAGCCCAGTGGGCAAAGATAAGGAATATGTTTATACAGCGACAGCAGCAACTCTTGCACCATTGCCTTCCCGTAGCTCCACTTCGCCATTTGTCAATGCTCTACTATTTCTCAACCCCTGTACATTAGTATAAATGTGAGATGCACACCTAGTATCTAATACCCATGAAGAAGAAATAGATAAATTGACTTCTATAACATATATACCTGAGGCGAAAGTCTCACTTCTCTTTCGTTTCAGTTCCTCTAGGTACACCTTACAGTTCCTCTTCCAGTATTCGGTCTCACCATAGTGGAAGCAAGTTCTTTCCTTAGCAACCCCACCTTTGGGTTTCAATGCATAAGTCTTACTCTTGCCTTTGGCTTGGGTCTTACCCTTACCTTTGGCCTTTCATTTCTCTTTACCCTTTTGTACAATCAAAATGATACTAGGCTTTACCTTCTTAAGGATGAGTTCAGCAGCTCTCAACAATGCTCAACATCTCAGGCTTTCATGTCATGTTATAGTTCATGACAAATTGACTGTAGCTCTCGAAAAACGATTGTACAATAAGGTCAGTGGCCAATTTTGGGCCTAGTGGAAATCTCAACCTTTGTAAATTCTCCACATACTCGATCATTTTGAGCGCATAAGGCCCTATGAGACTTCCTTCTTGCATTCTGCATTGAAATAGAGCCTTGGAGATCTCAAATCTCTCATGTCTTGTTTGTCCTTGATATAGTTATCTAAGATGTTCAACCATATCATAAATATTTATTTTCTCATGTTGCTTCTGAAGCTCAGAGTTAATGGTAGTGAGCATAAGGCATGATACATCTAATGCATCATCTTGATGCTTCTTATAAGCATCCTTATCAACTCTAGTGGCAGTAGTGGGGGTATTTCGGGAATGGGTTACTCTAGGGCGTATAGTTTTCTTTCTTGTTTGAGAACTATTCTCAAGTTTATGTACTAGTCCAAGAATTTAGCTCCGTTAAGCTTGTCTTTATCAAGGACAGATCGCAGAGAGAGGTATTTAACGTATTTGACGACATAGTATCTACAACAATAAAATACAGAAATAAGAATCATATTTAGATCATTTAATTAGGACTTTAATTAAATGATTCTCCCACTGAATTGTAATGCTTGGTATGAACAAGTCATGGATGTGGTTTTACCCACACTGCTGGCTCCAAATCCAATCGTGATGATATTCATGTGGGACAAGATCCATGTTATACCTCATTTTGAGTTAGCTTTGGCTAATCGCCCAAGACTTAGTATAACTTAGGTAGGTAACGTTTACCAATTATATCCTATGTAACTCTTGTATCATTTAGTGAAAAAGACTATTTGTTCGTTTGCCCATCTTATGAAATTCACATTATAACTCATCTTGAGTTAGCTTTGGCTAATCGCCTAAGACTAGTATAATTTGAATTTCATCGTATGGGATATACCTCTAAGTTCTCAATCTAATTGATATAACTTAGTTAAGTTACACCCAAAATTTAATAGTCGGACATCACAATTGTCCTATAGCACTCTAGCAAGATAAATCGAGTTACTTTTCTTTGGAAAAACCTGACTATAATTGATCGAGCTAGAAGTGAGTATCAAACTTTGGTAGGCATATATTAAAAGGATCTAATTATTGTTAAACTACACTTAGCACATAATCATAGCACACATCAACATATATGAAAAATGAAACATGACATGGTTATGCCCCCATCATCTACTATCTTCTCAAGCCAATAAGAATATCAAAAAGTCAACCTAGGTTAAAACATCTTCTCCAAGTGCTTCCTTAGTTGCTGGGTGTTGTTGCCCTTCTCCCTTTTCCACCATTGTCCAGTAGATTAATTATTCTCTAATTTGTACATTACAAAATCTAAAGAAACTCAAGTTACATTCGAAGGTAGTCTAAATTTATAACTAGAGTGATAAAAGATGAAGGCACGACATGCAAGCCATATTATGAATTACAACACACATCCAATCATATTGGGGTTAAAGGTCATAACCATGCACCATGTCATATATATTCACAATATCCTTATGACATAAATCTACTATGATTTCAACAACTACTTATGAGTCGCAACGTCATGGTGGTCCCGCATACTCATTGTATGAGTTGCTCGCATACCCGAGACCCTACAACCCATAAAAAATTCGAGAGACCATGTTTTTCACAACACTTTGGCCGAGACGACCTTGCTATTCACAACTTCTATTGGCCGAAACCTTGGAAGTATAACACTCGTTCATAACAACTATGAAGATGCTATATTTTAGTTTGTTCATATACTCACTATTTCATTCCCAATATAAAACTCATAAACATGCAAATCATAGTAAACCTATCATGCAATTTCTATTTCACATATAAAATCTAACAACTTAGTATATGCATTTGCAAGTGACTCTAATACCACTGTAAGAAACTAGGACGCTAAATATGCAGAAAGCGCAGCAGAAAACATCTAGTTTTTATCAAAAGATCCATGCGAAGGAAGAAAATATATACTAAGTTTTAACATGATAGGAAGTTATAACTTTAATGCGTGTACTCGATCTCCCGACAGCTAGGATCTCAGTACGATCACGTGTCCGTGCCTCTTTTGGTATCCACACGAACACAAGAAAATGGAGAAGACCAACACTCAAGGTTGTGTTAGCAACCCTCTAGTGAGTTTCGGCCAAAGAAAGGGAGGAGAGGTGAAAGAATGAAAAATTATACTCGAAAATGAGAGAAAAATGCTTTTGTACTTCATCCAATGAAAATACTTAATGAGCATTAATCACATAATGAGACTTAATCAACATTAACACTCCATTAACACCATTTTGAAACTCTTCATTTTGAATTCAATTTTCTAAATTAAATGAATTTTGAAATTAACTCTTCATTAATCCTCTTTAGTGAATGAACTCACTTGAGTCTAACTCAAGTATAATTTGGATTAGATTGAATCCATATGGTTGGATTCACTCGAGTCTAACTCAATGATTCTAATATGGATATGTCAATCATCTCATAATTGACTCTTGGAGCTATTACTTACAGTAGTATTGTTCGTACATATCAATAGTTTTTACTACATAATTTTATTAAATTTAATGGGCTAATACTGTTCGTACATAACGATAGTAACAACAATAACACTCTAATAAGCTAGATAAGCTAATGCTACTGCCACTAGGATGAACACTAGTGTAGCGGTCAACACTATCCCTTTTTCATCTTAGACTTAATTAGAACAATCTCAGGTAGACCAGTTTCAGGATTTTTTATTAGATCTACATTTGAATCTTCTTGTGGATCCTCCTCAAACTCTTCAAGATCCTCTTGATCCACATGATAAATTAGCTCCACACACAACTGTGCATATGAGATTCGCCCATCGGAGAGCCCCCATAAATGGTGTGTTACTTCATTGAGGTGTATTGATAGCGATCGAACCTAAACCTAGATCCTATAATTATTTATGATTGGAAACTCTTCCTACTCGAGCTTCTAGAACAGTCAATCGAACCATCCAATATGACCTTAGAGTCCTTAAATTGGGTCATGCTCTATATCCTCAATCTCCTCCCTTAGTTCGTTGCGTCGTATGTCGCGACGGGTCATCATGTATATCATCAATGACATCTAGAATTGAAAACAATAATGTCAGCATAAAATCGACAAACCAGTAACAAAATTGATTCATTTCAATTCACATATATGCATAAAACCAAGACACAAAATAATTAAACAAATAAGAAAAAAAAAATTATTTGAGGAGCTCAATTGACTAACACACTGAACTGATCGATTGGTAAACTAGATCTTAAGCATTAGCTTATTCCCTTGTCCTCATTAGAACCAATCTAATTGGGATATATAATTGTTATTCTTTAACCTAAGCTTATTGAAGTTTAACTTAGACTTATTGATCAAACCAAGGTTTATTTGATCAATCCTAGCTCATTAGATAATCTTGCCTAATATTGATCAAATCTGACCCATTAGAACAAATCTGACTCCTTTGATCAAATTTAGAAAGATCCAACCCAATTAGATTCAATCCATTTTGATTGAATCAAACTGATATGATTAAACCAACCAATGATTTGAATTAGATTAGGGTCTTATTGAACCAAACTGGTATGATTAAATCAACTAATGATTTAAATAGACTTAAATTTGATTGAACCAAATTGACATGATTAACTAACCAATAGTTTAAACTAGACCAAATCTCAACGTGTTGGATCGAAAAGAATTTAGATATCTCCACAATAGTATGATATTGTCCACTTTGGGCCTAAGCCCTCATGGTTTTGCTCTTGGGCTCTACCCAAAAGGCCTCATCCAATGGAGATATCTTTTCTCTTATAAACTCATGATCTTCCCCATGTGTTTCCAATATGGGACTATGTTTGCAACATTACAACTCAGGCTTCCCACATCCGATCCTCGACCCACCAGGTCTTCCTGCCCCTCGGTGCACCCGACCTACTATGACTTCCTTGCCTAGTCGCAACTAGGACTTCCTGCCTGGTGTCTGGTCCTCTTGATCCGAATATAGGAGCCCCCACTTTCTTTGTTCGAGGTCAATATTGTACCCACATAACTCAATCAGATCATAGCTCTTGTGCACAGTCGGTGGTTAAACCTTCTAGCAGTCCGGACTCTGATACCAATTGTTGGATCGAAAAGAATTTAGATATCTCCACAATAATATGATATTGCCCACTTTGGGCCTAAGCCCTCATGGTTTTACTCTTGAGCTCTACCCAAAAGGCCTCATCCAATGGAGATATCTTTTCTCTTATAAACCCATGATCTTTCCCATGTGTTTCCAATATGGGACTATGTTTGCAACCTTGCAACCCCAATACAACGATCCAATTATTCAAGTCCATACTCAATTCATGGATTGCATTAATTGAAGATATATCGACATTAACATTTTTTCTTTGCCAATACGATTTGGCCATACAATTAAAAAAAATTATGTTTTTTTTTCTAATATGCAATTAACACGCAATGAAAAAACGTTGGTTTTCCCTTCTTTGTTTTTTTCTTCTTCTGCCATCAAAAATGACAAACCTAATCCCTTCCCTACCAACGTCGTACTGCTATCCCTACACCCATGCAACCACTTTTCGCCCGCCAACTAGAAACAGAGACAAACTTCATGGGAGTGATCACTATGTATGAGGCCTAACAACAGTGGTAGATCACAATACATTCACGATCTCACCCAGCGATGGTGATGATGGCAGTAGATCATGACATGGTCACGATTTTACTCGACGATGGTAGAACGTAACAAAGAATTGGCAATATCTCCGACATCGATTAGTGCACATATGTAGCGAGACATACATCATAGGGATTTCAACACAGAGATGTGTTGAGGTAATTCATTTCATGCATTTAGAAATAAATCTTGCCCTGATATGTTTGTTGATTCTAAAGCATGAAATACAAAAATATGAAATCTATAAACTCACAGTGATCTCTCATAGTAGATCTTAATCTCCGTTTGTCATTGAAAGAACGATCACAAATGAATCAGAAAGCTTTTCAAGATTCACAAACCAAATCTCATAGAGGTATGTTCTTCTTCACAGATTACTTACCACCTGATCCGGTGGTAAGAGCCCGGGACCCCCTAACGAGGGGTCAACGCCACGTGGAGGTCAAAAGGCCAGGTGGTCCGTCGAAGGGTGAGCCGACCGGACTCATGAGAAAAGGGCAAGCCGATCGGTCTGCCAGTAAACATCTGATAGTAAAAGGCACCCTGACAGGGATCGGGTTTCCGACGATCAATGAAACAGTAAATAATGACCGAGCGGAAGGCCTAAGAGAAGGCAGGACGTAATGGGCGCGCCGCCCGGCCGGCGCAGGGAATTAGGGCCGTCCGGACGGCGCTCTTCGTCTAGCCGGCCGGATGGACGTCCTGGCCGGCGGTGGGTAAATAGGGACAGGAACATCTGCTGACAGCCGTCAAGTCGTATGGCTAAGCCATACTCCTAGTCTGACAACGGGGTGTCCTGTTGTCCCATCGAAGGCGCGATGGGACTGTTGCAGTATGGCGTCAGGTAAGCTTTCTGACAAACACATACCGAGGTATGGGCTGCGGACACGTACGCGCCTCGGTGGGCGTGTAGAGGCTCTTTCACCGCTCTATATAAAGAGCCGCAGACTTCGCCGGAGGTACGCGTTCTACAAGCTTTGGAGCTACTTTTTCGACCACTTACTTACCTGACTTGAGCGTCGGAGGGTCGCACGGAACCCTTCCCGCCCGACTTCGCAGTGTTCACGGAGCTGTGAGACCACCAAGATCTACGCCAAGAATCTTGAGAGCGCCACGTGCCCAGCGTCCGTTGATTCGGCATTCGGACAGGATCAATTTGGCGTCGTCTGTGGGAACACTCCTGCATCCGATCGGAAGCAATGGACGAGGCTGGACGACAACACATGGTGACGCTCTCGAACGAGGAACTCGACGCTCTGATCGAGATAAGGGCCGCCAAGCTCGTGGAGCAAAAACAGAAAGCCACAGCCGAGCGGCCGGAGCAGCAATCAACATCAGCGTCTGGTGGTCGAGCGGAAGCACCACCGGCCACCGTTGCATTTCATCGAGCTCTATTCCGCACCCCTGAAGTCGTACCAGCTCATAGAGATAGGGGATCTTCTTCGGATGAGATGCCTAGATGAGATGACAGAAAGGGGAAAGCCCCCCGAGCGGACGCATCACCCGAGAGGATTAATCGTCAATTTTCAGAGGCTATTCTGAGAGATCCTCTGCCGAAGCACTATGTGCCTCCGACGATCGGCCAGTATAATGGGACAACTGACCCAGATGATCATCTGGGTAAGTTCAATAACACAGCTATTCTCCATCAATACACGGATGAAGTAAAGTGCCGAGTTTTCCTTACCACTCTCTCGGGATCGGCTCAACGGTGGTTTCGGAGGTTGCCGGACGGATCCATCACAAGCTTCAAGGACTTCCGAACGGCCTTCCTCCACCATTTTGCAAGCAGCCGACGCTACCAGAAAACGAGCGTGAGTCTGTTCACCATCAAGCAAGAAGCCCGTGAATCGCTCCGATCTTACATCCAGCGGTTCAACAAAGTGGCGATGGATATTCCAATGGCCACTTCGGAAACCATGATGAATGCCTTCACACAAGGCCTAGTAGATGGGGATTTTTTCCGATCACTCATCCGAAGGCCGCCCCGAGATTACGATCACATGCTACACCGGGCTAATGAATACATCAACGTGGAAGAAGCGCAAGCGGCCAGGAAAAAAGAAACTCCAACCGAGCGGGCTCCTCCTGCCGAGCGGAAACAGCACGCCGCTCATCAGCCACCTAGAGGACCAAGGGCCGAAGCAATCCGATCCCCCCACGCCAGGTCCCATATGCAAGAGGTAGCTGCCGCCCGGCCCAAGCCAAGGAAGAGATGGACCCCGATGTTCTGCTCCTTCCACCGGACGGATACGCACAACACAAGGGATTGTCGAAGTCTTCCCTTCGTGGCTCATCCTGTGCCCTGGAATGCCGGACGACGGTCTCCCTCAGTCGACAAGCGACAGAGAACTCGTGAAGCCGATCGGACGCGAGCTGATAGGCCACAACAACAGACTCCCGATCGGCATCGTTCTCCAAGGCAGGAGAATCGCCGAGCGTCCAGAGAACGGTCTCGACCGTCCGCTCGGGAAGAGGAAAATAGAAGCAATACTTCCCGAGGCGAGATCAACGTTATTGCAGGCGGGTCGACCGGAGGAGACTCCAACCGAGCTAGAAAGGCGAGCATCCGGCAGCTCCAGATTCATGCGGTCGGCTGTAGCCGAGAACGAGTGGAAGGACCCGAAATTAGTTTCGGGCCCGGGGACTTGGAAGGAGTTGAAGTACCCCACGACGATGCTCTGCTCATCAAAGCGGTAATAGCCAATTACACTATTCACCGTGTATTTGTTGACACAGGGAGCTCAGTCAACATCATATTCAAGAAGGCATTCGATCAGCTGCAAATTGATCGAGCCGAGCTGTTGCCCATGACAACTCCGCTCTACGAGTTTACGGGTAACGAAGTTCAGCCGGTCGGACAGATCCGACTGGCTACCTCGCTGGGAGAAGAGCCGCTCAGGAGGACAAGGACAACAAACTTCGTGGTGGTCGACTCTCCCTCGTCCTACAACGTCATTTTGGGACGACCGGCGCTCAGCGAATTCCGAGCAGTCGTCTCAACCTTCCATCAGAAGATCAAGTTCCCCGTGGAGGACAAAGTGGGAGAAGTACGAGGAGATCAGCTAGCAGCTCGGCGATGCTACATCGAGATGGTCCGAGCAGAAGCCAATTCCGCTCGGAAGGCGCCCCGGATCGAGGTAAACGCCATCACCGAAAAGCCACCCTCTTTAATTTATGAAGAAAAAGAGGAAGTGCAGATTCACCCAACCCGATCGGAGGCCACAACCTTTATTGCGTCCGATCTGGAGGAGAAGCAGAAAGAAGAACTGATCCAATGCCTCCGAAGGAATCATGATGTCTTTGTCTGGTCGACACATGAGCTGCCCGAAATTTCGCCGAGCATAGCATAGCACGAGTTGCATGTCCGACCGGGCGCTCGGCCAGTAAAGCAAAGAAAAAGGGACTTCAGCGCCGAGCAGAATTCCATCATCCGAGTAGAGGTGGAAAAACTTCTTGAGGTCGGCCATATACGCGAGGTGCAGTTCCCGAGCTGGTTGGCTAACGTAGTATTAGTCTCCAAGCCAGACAACAAGTGGAAAGTGTGCATAGATTTTCGGGATCTCAGCAAAGCTTGCCCGAAAGATTTTTATCCTCTGCCCCGGATAGACCAGCTGGTGGACTCTACGGCCGGCTGCGAAGTAATCTGTATGCTCGACGCCTACCAGGGCTATCACCAAGTGCCGCTCGCCCGTGAAGATCAAGAAAAAGTCAGCTTCGTGACGGCCGACGGCACTTATTACTATAATGTGATGCCGTTCGGATTGAAGAATGCGGGGGCCACATATCAGCGCTTGATGAATAAAGTATTCAGAGAGCAGATCGGGCGGAATCTAGAAGTTTATGTGGACGACATTCTCATTAAGTCCGTCCGAGCGGCCGATCTCTTCAAGGACATAGAAGAAACCTTCCGAACGCTACGTAAATATGGAGTCAAGCTAAATCCCCAGAAGTGCCTGTTCGGAGCAAAAGGAGGGCGATTCTTGGGGTACATAGTGACCGAGCGGGGCATCGAAGCAAATCCCAGCAAGGTGAAAGCTCTGCAAGATATGCCGCCTCCAAGAAATACAAGGGAAGTGCAGCGTTTGACCGGTCGGATAACCGCTCTGTCCAGATTCATCTCCAAAACCGCCGACCGGAGCCTTCCTTTTTTCAAGATCTTACGCAAGGCTACAAAATTTCACTGGGACGAAGAATGCGACCGGGCGTTCGAAGATTTAAAGGCATATCTGAATTCGCTCCCGGTATTAGCCAAGCCGACTATTGGTGAGCCACTTTGTATTTATCTATCCTCGACCGAGCAGGCAATCAGCTCAGCACTGGTGAGGGCGAGCGGAGAGGAGCCTGTGTATTTCCTTAGTCACATTTTAAAAGATGCTGAATCTCGCTACACTGGGCTCGAAAAGCTAGCCTTCGCTCTGGTCCTCGCCGCTCGGCGCCTTCGTCCATATTTCCTGGCGCATACCATCATTGTCAAAACCAATAGCCCGCTCGGGCGTGTATTGCTGAATCCAGAAGCGTCCGGGCGGCTCATCAAGTGGACGACGGAGTTAAGTGAATTTGACATCCAATACCAGCCCCGCTCGGCGATCAAAGCGCAATCCTTGGCCGATTTTGTGACTGAGGTGCAAAAGCCGGAGCCGGAAGCTATGTGGAGAATATATGTGGATGGGTCGTCCACTCGGCTCGGAAGCGGGATTGGAATATTGCTGCTCTCCCCTCAAGAAGAAAAGATGCACCTATCCGTCCGGCTGGATTATAAAGCTACCAACAACGAGGCGGAGTATGAGGCCCTCATAGCCGGCTTGCAGGCAGCTCGGCATGTGGGAGTCGGTCGGGTAACACTTCACTCGGATTCGCAGTTGGCCGCTCAGCAGCTCTCTGGTACCTTCGAAATCAATAGTGCTCGGCTCAAGCTCTACGCTGAAGCCTTAGAGAAGCTCAAAGCTGATTTTAGAGAAGTTATTGTCCAGAAGATACCCAGAGCAGAAAATCAAGCAGCTGATGAGCTAGCCAAACTCGCGAGCTCAATAACGCCGGTCACCATTCAGCAGCCAATTGAAAAAGTACTACTGGTGGTGCACGTCAACCGGATGGCAGGCCTCACGTTTCCGAGCGACTGGAGAACTCCCCTCACGGAGTTTTTGCGCTCGGGAGCCACACCGTCCGACCGGAACGAAGCCCAGCTGTTAAGGAGGAGGGCCGGTCGGTTCACACTCATCGGCGATCAGCTTTACAAGAAGGCTTTCTCTCGCCCGCTGTTGAAATGCGTGAGCTCGGAAGACTCGGCTTACATCCTCCAAGAGGTACATCAAGGATCGTGCGGAGGACATCCGGGCGGACGATCACTAGCTAAGAAGATCCTGCTAGCCGGATACTTTTGGCCGACCTTACAAGCAGACGCCGCTCGGACAGTATCTACGTGCCTTTCGTGCCAGAAGTACCATAACTTCTCCCACCGACCGGCCGAGGAAATGAAGGCATCAACCGTTTCATGTCCGTTCGATCAATGGGGAATGGATATTGTCGGTCCATTTCCGATGGCGACCGGGCAGAGGAAATTTTTGCTAGTGGCGGTCGATTATTTTTCCAAGTGGGTGGAGGCCGAGCCGCTGGCAAAGATCACCGAACAGATGGTCAAAAAATTCATCTGGCAACACATCATCTGTCGGTTCGGCATCCCTCGCCGATTGGTTTCCGACAATGGGCGGCAATTCACAGGGAAGATGCTAGAGGATTGGTGCAAAAGCTACGACATCGAGCAACACTTCACGTCCGTGGCTTATCCCCAAAGCAACGGTCAAGCCGAAGTAGCCAATCGGGAAATTCTTCGTATTCTGCGTGCTCGGCTCGACCATTTGGGAGGAAATTGGCCGGATGAAGTGCCGGGCGTCTTATGGGCCATCCGGATGACTCCGAAGGAAGGGACGGGCGTCACACCATTCCATTTGGTGTATGGTGGCGAGGCAGTTATTCCGGTTGAAGTCGGCGTCGAGTCCGTCCGGATTCAGGGTTATGATGATGACAACGCCGAACGGAGGAACATGGAGCTGGATTTGGTCGACGAGGAGCGAGCCAAGGCGTCCGTTCGGCTGATGGCGTACCGACAGCGAATGAAGCAAAACTACAACCGCCGTATAATCCCCAGATCATTCCAGGTCGGCGATCTTGTCTGGAAGAAAGTCAAGCCGGTCGGCGATGTCGGCAAGTTAGAAGCTCCTTGGGCGGGCCCCTTCAAGGTTATTGAAAAGCTCCGCTCGGGAGCCTATTATTTGGAGGATGAAGACAGGCGGCAGCTGGATCGACCGTGGAGTGCGAATCATCTCCAGCCTTATCGAGCGGGGTGAAAGGTGCACGAATGTAAATCATTTTTGTATATGTTAGTCGCCCATGTCCTTGTAATGCAGGAAGCAAAATTAATTCAAAGGATGGCCAATGGATCCGCCGATCGGCAGCGTCAAAATTAGCCTTGAAGGCCGTCGAGCTCCGACGTTAAATATCGAGAGACGAGCCGGCATCTATAAACGTCCGAGCGGAAGATCGTCGAGCTCCGACGTTAAATATCGAGAGACGAGCCGGCATCTATAAACGTCCGAGCGGAAGACCGTCGAGCTCCGACGTTAAATATCGAGAGACGAGCCGGCGTCTATAAACGTCCGAGTGGAAGACCGTCGAGCTCCGACGTTAAATATCGAGAGACGAGTCGGCGTCTATAAACGTCCGAGCGGATAACCATTCACATGATATAATCAACGATAGCCTGGTCGTTAAGACCAACATACGGCTGAGCGGCTCGCTTATCAAAAATATACGGAAAACCCCTTTGGGGGTGAGGCACAAAGCAAAAATTGGTCAATGAGAACTAAAGATAATTACCATACTAACAAAGGGCGTTCTCATGCCGAGCGGCTGCTCAGTCGCATGATGAAAGACGTTATTAAAGACAATCGACTTGTCTGACAGAGCGTGGTGCCTAGCGGAGGAGTTTTAAAAAACACTTTAGTTATGACAAGAGAAAAATTTCTTGCCAAAACAAAAGTTGAAGGAAAGGAAAAGATTATCTATTAAGCACAGGGCTAATCAAAAAAGTTACAGCAAAAATAAGTTTAGCCGAACGGCGGGGATACAAAAAAGTTCATAAGAAACACTCCTCATACCTCGAAATCAAAAAGAGCATCAGGGATGGCGCCCATCACGGTCGCGAGGTCCTCGGGAGGGATGGTCAGCTCGGCGGGCAGGTGGCCTTTGGCCTTTAAGTGATCCACAGCCGCTTTGATCGCCTCTTCAAAGGTGAGGGAGATCTTGTCAGTAAATTTCTCCCCAAAGGCATCCGAGCGGACGAATGCCTTCCTCACCTCGTCGGAGCGAGCCGACTCCCCCTCTTGATACTCTTTGAGCTCGGCGTGGGCAGCGTTGCTGGCAGCTTGGAGATCCTTCAAATCTACATCAAATCTTTGAAGATCGGCCGAGCGGCTCTCCTTCTCGGTGGCCAGAAGAGCATCCAGATCCTTGATGCGTTGCTCCAGCCCTCTGATCTCCACCTTCATTCGGTCCATGTCATCGATGGCCTGTCGCTTCCGAGTGGTCGCCGTCTTGATCTCCTTATCTCGTTGTTTGACCATCGCTTCAAGCCGAACGACCTTGCTTGCCAGATCGGAAGCCCGTTTTCGTTCGGCTTCAAGTAATTTTTTGGCCTGCTCCAAAGCGGCCGTCGATTGTCGGTTGTCCCCGGCGGCTTTAAGTTTTTTCAATTCATCCTCCAGCTCGGCTAACCGATTGCTAACGAAAATTTGCTCCACCCAGTTCTACGAGCAAAAGTGAACAGGTTAAAAACTTAATTCAAATACACGAACAAGGAAAAAGAGCATACCCTGGTGGTCTGTTGAAGGTTGCTGTCGCCGAGCTGCCCGGGAGTCATCGCTTTTATTCGGCGCCGAGCGTCCTCCCAAGATTTTGCAAGAGGGTCCGTCAAGGTAATCTGCTGCTCGGGGACCACTGGCCGATCAGCAGCAGCCATGTATTCCTCTGAGGGGAGGCGCAGAACGGTTTTAATTAAATTCGAGCCGCTCGGCTCGCCCTGAGAAGCATCGGCCTTACCGGATGGCCCACCGGTGGACGAGGAAGGAAGCTCGCCCAAACGCCTGATACGGCAGCACCTCAGAGCTTGCCCTTGGAGAGCTATGTGGGGTCGGGGTACTCTCTAGGGAAACCGTCCCGGACAACACCGAAGCATCCGCGCCCCCGCTCGGGCTGTGGCTCATCAAGTGGAGTTGAGGCAGATGCAGATTCCGGTCGTCGGCGCTTCCGAGTGAGTAGCGGAACATCATCGGCTGAACGGCCCTCCACCTCGGCTTGGGTAGAAGGTTCTGTGCCGCCCGCTGCCTCGTCGTGAGAGGTAGTAGCTGCTCGCCTAATTCGTCGGTCGGATCGACTGGATCAAGGCCCCGCTCGGCGACCTCCTTGTTCTTCACCGCCTCAATCTGAGCGGCTTTCAATTTGAGCTTCTCGGTCGCCTTAGCATGCCACATAACTTCAGCTGCAGAAACAAAGATTAAATCAATTAGAACAAAAGAAAAAGGAGGGATGAGAATCGCTTACTCATGCTGCAGGGCAGATCGGCTGGGGTGGAAGACAGGCCGAATATATACATTACTCCAGGGAGGAGCAGCTTGTCAATGTGATAGCACTGACCCACCAACCGCTCGGCCGCATGAAGGTAGGCCGCATCGCCTCTAAATTTGCCGAGCTCCGGTTGCACCGGCATTGCCGTCTGCCACTTGGTGCGAAAAGTTGGCCGCTCGGGAAAACGAACATAGAAAAAGTGCTCCTTCCAATGTTTGTTGGAGCTCGGCGTATTATCAAAAAGGACGAAGCCTATCCTAGACTGGAAAATAAAGGTACCCCACTCAGCTTGCTTGGGATAAAAAAAGTAGTGAAAAATCTTAGGGTCGAGGGGGATGTTGTTCAGTTTAAAAAGGACTATCACTCCGCTCAACAGCCTAATGGAGTTAGGGACTACCTGGCCGAGCGGAATGCGAAAATAATTATAAATTTGTAAGAAGAACTTGTGGGGTGGAAAACGTAGCCCGGCCAAAAATTGGTCTCGGAAGAATAGAACGGTGCCAGGCGGCGGTTCATGAGACCGATCGGCCGGTGTGGCTAACACTATTTGGTGGTCGGTCGGTAGATCATAGGTTCGAGTGAGGCGCAAGGCGTCCTCCTCGTCGAACCGGCTTTCCATGGTCGAATACCAAAGACCCGGAGCACCGCCGGTCGGCTGTGAGGTATTGGTCATGGTATAAGGCCAGGGATGTACGCGCGATGGAAGAAGGGAGAAATAAAAACAGGGAAAGAATGTGGGATGATGAAAGAAATAGCTAATAGAGAGAAAAAAGGAGAGGCAGCAAGGGAAAGGAATCCTTACGGACAAAGAAGATGATCGAAGGGGATTGTAGAGTCGTCGGAGAGCTGAAACGCAAGGTCGCCGGAAAAAAGGAACAGAGGGATGGCTGGAGACGATAAGGTCGAAATGCGGCGAAGAGCTGGAGTCGGGAGCTTTATAAGGGCGGCCGCGATCAATTTACACCGTCCGATCCAGGTCGTCGATAACGAGGTCATCATCCAGCCATTCATTTCAAACGGCGGTTGTCCCATCGGAAGTGATGCCACCGCCATACGCTGACAAACGCACGATTGCCATGTGTCAGCAGGATACTGGCCGCATTTAATGAGCTCCCCTTACCGTGCACAGCGCACGTGATGGGTAGTAGGGGAGAGCATCGGACATGGATTCCAAGAGAATACAAGGCATGGACAAGATACCGCCGAACGGATGAGTATCCCTATGCCTGGCCGAGCGGCCTAATGCAGTGATCATTGCTCAGTCAGTCGGACTTCGCCTCCTTCGACTAGACTCGAAGGGAAGGCAAGTGATCCGGTGGTAAGAGTCCGGGACCCCCTAACGAGGGGTCAACGCCACGTGGAGGTCAAAAGGCCAGGTGGTCCGTCGAATGGTGAGCCGACCGGACTCATGAGAAAAGGGCAAGCCGATCGGTCTGCCAGTAAACATCTGATAGTAAAAAGCGCCCTAACAGGGATCGAGGTTCCGACGCTCAATGAAACAGTAAGCAGTGACCGAGCGGAAAGCCTAAGAGAAGGCAGGACGTAATGGGCGCGCCGCCCGGCCGGCGCAGGGAATTAGGGCCGTCCGAACGGCGCTCTTCGTCGAGCCGGCCGGATGGACGTCCTGGCTGGCGGTGGGTAAATAGGGACAGGAACATCTGCTGACAGCCGTCAAGTCGTATGACTAAGCCATACTCCTATTCTGACAACGGGGTGCCTTACTGGAGTATGGGCTATGGACACGTGTATACCTCGGTAGGTGTACACTCACTTCTTCGCTGCCCTATATAAAGGCCCTCATTCTTTGCCGGAGGTACGCGTTCTACAAGCTTTGGAGCTACTTTTTCGACCACTTACTTACCTGACTTGAGCGTCGGAGGGTCGCTGCCGGGAACCCCTTCTCGGCCCGACTTCTGTGCAGGTTCGCCGGAGCTTCGTGAGACCAGCCGAAGATCTATATCAGTAACCCGGAGAGCGCCACGTGCCCAGCGTCCGTTGATTCGGCATTCAGACAGGATCACCACCTCTCTCTTTCAATTCCTTGGATGCCTCTTATATAAAGGCAAGCAAAAATAATGTCGCTTATAAAAGAGAAAAATAAAGGGTTGCTCATAAGGAGGAAGACAAAGGAGAAGAGACACCTTTTCATCTTCTTAACTCCTACATCCATATGGCATACTTGAGTCAAAAGTAAAGTTGACCTGTAAGTTAAAGGTAAGAAAAGATCAAGCCCAATCAAGATGGGGCTCGAGTCAAGACAAATCGAGCTCAAACTCGATCAAATCGTGGGCAGGTCAAGTCGGTCCTCCTAGGGGATCTCAAGTTAAGACCCTCCAAGTTACATTCAAGTTGGGTCTGATTTAAATCTAACTCTAATTCAACATGGTGACCATCTTTTCACTCGAAAGTGGAAGCTCGACTTTGTGGTCCCCAAATCCTCGATGCTCAACTTCATGGTTCCCGACTCCTCGACACCCGACTTCATGGTCCCAAATCTTTTATGCCCGACTCTGCGGTTCTTGACTCCTTGATGCTCGAGTACCCTAAGCGCCTCCAGCCCGAGAACCTTTGCGCTCGAGTGGGGAGGGCATGACTAACTGAAGATGCTATGTGGCATCCCCTCAACTGAAACATGACTAATTGAGGATGTGGAAAGGTGAATGATGTGACATTCCCTCAACTAGAATGTGACTAACTAGAGATGTGGGTGTTGTTTCTCTCTCTATGAGGAAGTATGATAAATAAAGGTCTGCTCCCTAGGCTGAGGTACACCCACGACGGAAAAGAAACTCACACAAAATATATAAATTTCTTGATAGAAAATAATTCAAAATTAAAATTTAACCAAGATTTAATAAAAAAAAAATTTAAGTGCTATAAGAGGAGCTCCTAGTTAAAAATCCATTATGTGATTTACAAAATATATATAATATATTTTATATTTCTTAAAAATTGCATCAAAATGTCCCAAATTCTTTTAAGAGGCATTGTTGCAATGTAAATTACCATCTTTGAAACCTGATTGTTATATTTTGGAAAGGAAATGGACTGAGTTACCGTTTTTTATTTGCAATCATTTAATATACTAAGTGTTTAATTTTATTATTTATGAATCAAACTTAATAGAAAATTAAATTAATATTTTAAATACTATTGACGAAAAAATTAATATTTTAAATATTAAAGAATCTATCTTTTTTATCGAGATATATTTTGAGCATGTATCTTTATGACCATTCCACTTATGTATTATTTTTACGACATCTGACATACAAAGATTAACAATTAAATAATAAAAGTTTAAAAATCATAACAATTGACTTCAATTTTAATTTGGGTGTCAGCGTGAGCAACTCTCTCACATAAATGAAACTTTAATTTATTATTTATTTATTTATTTAAACTTTCAATTATATCAATAAACTTTTACTTTTTTAGATTTATGTGTTAGATTATATTATTAAATAAAAAATAAAAAAAATTAGATATTCATGTGTATGTAGGATAATAAATATATAGTTGATATACTCCTCTGACCACTAGTTAGTGATGCACATCCACAACTGAATAGTTAGGGCATCCAAAAATAATCTAAACACCCCGAGTACAAAGGCAATCCGAAATATTTTTGGATGTCCCGACCACTGAGTCGGGCGTATCAATTATAAATATAAAAGAATATGAAATCCATCTAATATGGGTTTGGCAAAATTACATTAGATTTCTAAAAATAGCAATCCTGCTAATATGGGCCCGGCCCGATTATGCTGCGTATGCTCCAGCCCATTTGCGAGCTGTGGCTCGCGTGTCTGAGGATCCGCTCTGCCAACGCCCAAACCCAAAACAAGTCGTGCTCCAAATTTGTTGTTGAAAAAGAGAGGAGACAACGAGCTGCACAACCCTTGTCGTCCTTCCGTCCTCATTCCTTCCTTCTACCCTCCGGTACCATTTCCTCTCACCTATCGCCGTCTCCCTGTAGCTCGGACTCTCTCTTCCGCCAATCGCCACCTCCTCGGCATCGCAGATCGCCGCCTTCGCCGCCGCCGCCGCCGCCGCCGCCGCCGCCGCCGCCGCGCCATCCATCTAG
This sequence comes from Zingiber officinale, assembly GCF_018446385.1. Classification (NCBI taxonomy): domain Eukaryota; kingdom Viridiplantae; phylum Streptophyta; class Magnoliopsida; order Zingiberales; family Zingiberaceae; genus Zingiber; species Zingiber officinale. The sequence continues at coordinate 47,919,337 of NC_056006.1, forward strand.
GTGCGAACCCCTATCCCTCTCTTTGATCCTCCCTCTTCTTGTATCCCTAACAAGGAAAATCTATCCGTTTTCCTGATCACAATCGAACCTTCAATTTGTTCATCCCTTGGTTTGATGGGAAAATGGGTACAACGCTGTGGATTGATCTTTACGCCCTTTGTTCACCTCTGATTTGTGGATTGGTTCCTCTAGGTAGTGTGCTCTTTGTTGATATTGGTTCTCTTTCATTTGGATTTGATTACCGACTCTAGTTGCTCTGGTGAGGATGTTTCTGATTGGTTGGGCATCCTTCAGTCGAGAGGTCACCACGGCTGTGTAATTTTTTTTCCATGTGGATAAAAGGGCATGACATAAGGGGCATACCATGATTTTCTTACTTTACTATTTTATTTCTCTGTAACTTTTTTGGATCCCCGCATATTGTGATTTTTAAGATTACAAGTGAAGTTGAGTTATGTTCATGATCAGGGTATTTCATGAACTGCGAAATGTTTTATCTATTTGTTCTCTAGATTGGTGATTTGTTCTATCTATATTTAGTGCTAGGCAAACTGAAGTAAGCTACGTGGCTGGTACTCTAAACTAAACTTTGAAATGTTTATACTGTTCAGGCTTTAGATTTGAAGTGAAAATTCATTAGATGGATGGTACAATAGTAATTTGTGGATTGGATTTTATGCTGTCTTTGCACTTGCATGCCCATTGATGTTATTCTATGAATGTTGTAGAGGTATTTAGAGAGACAACAGTTTCATTTGATCTTATTAATTGTAAAGATAAGTTTAATTTTCCTAAGTTCAATGAAATGGTTAACAAAGTGAAATGGAATAACTGTTATGTAGTATCTACTGAAATTGATTTTGGTTATTCTAGCACACAATTAACATGCTTCATCTTGTAAATATTGATTGCGCTGAAATGGTGAAATGGTTCTTGGTTTCTTATGATCTGGGTTTTCAATAGCTGAAGTGAAACGTCATACACTTTTTAAGGATACTGAAGTTGCATATTGATTCCAAAGCTAGTGAAGTTTCAATGCAATTATCACATTAAGTTATTGGTGTTCAATTCCATTCAAATGCAAAAAAACCAATTTTATTACTAAGTTTTTACCTTCTTATGTTATTACTTCCAAAGAGACAACTGAGCTACCATTATCTCTGTTGTTGGATAGTTGTTTGGTAGGTCTATGGAGTTAGCAATATTATGAGTATTGCTGAGTATCATGCTTCCAAAACTGGAGTAAAACTAAGGCTTTAGAAAGTTGAAGATTGTTGATGGGCGTGCTAAAGAAATGCTAGTAGAGAGAGCATAAGTGGAATAGGGAACATTGCACTAGTATACTACAATAATATCTGCTAAACAGTATTATTTTTGTAGGAATTTGGGATTGGATCTTCTTGCCTAATAGGATTTTATTTAATTATGAGAATTAGGAAGAAAAATTAGTTTCTACGGTTGTTAATATATTTAGACAAATCCAATTTAGATAATTTCTGGCATTTTTTAAATATTATTCCAATTAAGGTTGTCATACAAAGATGATCCTAAGATGGATTAGCTAAGTTTGATTGGACAAACGAAGGCCAATCTGATTATTTGCAAAAGCCAGGCATGTGAGAAACATTGATAGAGAAGCATTGAAAATTATAATAGATTTAAATTTTATTGGATGATGAATGACATCATTTAAATTTGGACATCAAGTTGGGTTTGAAATTCTCAACCCATCTAACTAACTTTTTTTCCCCTTCCTATTCCTTGCTTGCATCCAGCTATGAGATGAGAAGTTTTGTTAAAAAAATGTGGTATCGCCACATTAACGGTCCTCACATGACGGGGCTCGAGAGTTCAGCCGAACCCAAATTGGCAAGTGCATGGCGGGGGACAATAGAGGTGATAAAATTCTCTGTTGAGTTTCGACCCTCCAACCACTACAATCATTATCCCATGCACTTATCAATTGAACCAGCCTTAGAGCAGATAAGAAGCTTTGTTGCTTAGCCTTGTTGTTGATCCTGTGTTAGTTTGAGGAGATATCAACCTTTCCCTCTATCATTGTTAGTCACCATAGTTATTTAAGGCGTGAGTCGCCTAAAAGGGTATAGGTGCTGGGCCCGAGGTGCTAGGTGCAAGACGAGGTGCGCGCCTTAGCGAAGTAAGGTGCTTTGGATATAAATATTTATAATTCAAACATATATAGGAAATTTCTGTCAAAATATTTTACTAGCAAAATTATAATCCATAAAGTATTAAACAATAATGTAAATATAAAATTCACTAATAAATAAATACATTATACATATAATTTAAATAAATACATTATACACATAAATATAAAATATATTAACTAAAAATAAAAAATTTAATCTAAATATTTAAAACATAATTTTTTTTAAAAAAAGAAATGTTTATATTAAATTAATGGGATAATTTTATTAAGATTTAATTAAGCATATTTAAATTATCTCTATTATATCTAGGAGTTGATTGAAATTATTAAGTTTTATTTCATTAATAGCTAATTTACTTCTTGTTATGCATCGCCTGTGACCGGGAGCTTGGGCGAAGCGTTCGCCGGCGTCGTGGGGCTCGTGCGACGTGTTCGTTGCGGGGCTCGCATGATGTGTTCATCGTTGGGCTTGCATGACGCATTCGTCACGGGGCTCGTGTGGCTTGTCCGTTGCGGGGTTCTCGTGACACGTCTGTTGCGGGGCTCATGTGATGCTTCCTCCGTGACTGTGGGCCTCATGCGACACGTCCTCCGTGGCCGTGGGCTTCGTGCGACACGTCCTCCACGACCATAGGGCTCACGCGACGCTTCCACGGTGGCTGCGGGGCTCGCACGCCGCCTCCACGACTGCTGCAAGGCCTGCATGACACCTCCACGGCTATCGCAAGGGTTGGCCTTTAAAAAAAAATTCACTTAATTAGATGAGAAAAATTGTGCCTTACACGTGTATGTCGCCTCTCAAAAGGCACGCACTTAAGCTCACTTTTTAGCACAGCCAAGCATGTGTCTTCCACAACTATGATTGTCACACTATCATTAATTGAGAGGGAACATAATGCCCTCATACCAACAATGTTAATGTAGATCCAACTTTGTTGGCCCCAGACCTTATCCAAACTATTGTTATTGAGGCCTAATTAAACCTTAAGTTTCAACTAAATTTGGGCAAAGTATATTTGGTTCTAAATCAATTTAATCCAGTTCCTTTTGGGTTCAATAGGGTCCATCACTAAACCAATTAACTCAAACACCCATTTTCTTGACGTAACTATCTTATTAAATCACAAGAAACGACAAAAATATTCTGGGTATAACATGTATATTAATAACTAAAAGTAACTAATTATTGAGTATAACAGCAATCAAGCCTTATCCCACTAGGTGAGGTCGGCTATATGGATCATTTTACGTCATTGAGTTTTATCTCTTACTATATCATCATCTATAATTAAATAAATTTTATCTTGTTTTATTATTGCTAACCAAGTCTTTTTTGGTCTTCCTCTTCCTCGTTTGATATACGTGTTTGTTATAGTTTCACATCGCCTAACTGGAGTACATGCCCGTACCATTTTTAACGTCTCTTAGAGTTTTCCTTCAATAGATGCAACTCTGAATTTCTATTTAATGCTCTCATTTTTTATTCTATCAATTCGCGTATTTCCACACATCCACCTTAATATCCTCATCTCTACAATTCTCATCTTCTGCTTATGTGCTCGAGTTATAGTCCAATATTCAGCTCCATATAATATAGCAGATCTAACTGTGATTTTATAGAATTTTTCAAAAAGTTTTAGAAGTACTTTACGCTCGACGCTCTCCTCCATTTCAATCATTTTGCTTGTATTTTATATAAGATATCTCTCTCAATTCCTCCATCATTTTGCAAAATTGATCATAAATATCTAAAGTTCTTAATTTTAGACAACTCGTCATCTCCTATCTTAATAATTGCTCCATTATGTCTAATATTGCTAAACTTAAATTTCATATATTCTGTCTTTATTCTATTAAGTATAAAACATTTCCCTTCTAGTGTTTCTTGTCAAGCTTCTAGTTTACCATTTACTTCTTCCCGTGTTGCATCTACCAAAACAATATCATTTGCAAGGAACATGAACTGCGGTACTGTTTTTTGAATGTGTGCAGTGAGTTCATTCATAATTAATGTAAAAAGATAGGGACTTAGAGTTGATCCTTGATGTAACTGTTGGTTGCTACTCGGAAAACCTAGAGGTTCTACTGTACAAAAATTTTGTACAAAGGTCTGAACCTTTTCCTAGCTACCATGTGTTCTTTTAAATTAAATTTTGGATCGCCTGCGGAACTTAACACGTTTGATCCAAAACTTAATCTATTCGTTCTTTTAGGTTTTGACTTGGGTCTCCTGCGGAACTTAACACGTTCGACCCAAATCACCTTAAGTTATTAATTCCATTAAATATTAATTTCCATAATTGGTTCCCAGTACTGACGTGGCGAGGCACATGACCTTCTTGGATATGGGAGCAACCACCACCGACTAGACAAAACCTTTTATAGAAAGGTAATATTTAATTTCCTAAAATAACTTTAGGTTAACCGAAAAGAACAATCAAATCGCAAGGAAAAGAAGAAAACAAAAGAACACAACATCGAAAACATATTCGAAATTCTAGAATCGTAAGCCTCTTGTATTTGGTATTATTTCCATAAATAACTAGCATGACGCGGAAAGGAAAAATTACTAGTTATACCTTCTAAAAGACCTCTTGATCTTCGTATTCCTCTTCTAACCTCGGACGTTGTGGACAACGATCTTCCGAGACGAGAACCACCAAGCACCTTCCTTCTTACAAGTTTCGGCCAAGATAAGGAGGAGGTCCCGCCACCACCACCAAGCTCCAAGGGACGCAAGAACAAAACCACCTTTCTCTCCTTCTTCTCCTAGCTAGAACCGCCACCATCAAGAGCTCAAAAGAAGAAGAGAAGAGGAAGAAGCTAGGGCCGGCCACCGAGGAGGAAAAGAGAGGAGAAGAATAATAGAGTTGATCACCCGTGAAGGCACCTCTACCCCTCTTTATAATCCTTGGTCTTCGCAAATAAGGAAATTTAATTAAAACTTCCTTAATTCTTTTGCCGTGAAAAGAAAAATTTATTTAATTAAAAACAATTTTCCTATTCTCAATTTACATGGCCATAAAAAAGGAGAGTTTTAATTAATTAAAACTTCCTAATTTGTCTAAATTTAAAAATTTCTCCAATAATTTTCCCTTTATGGTGGTTAATAAAAGGAAATTTTATAAATTAAAATTCTTCTTTTAAACATGGATAATTTCAAAAGGAAAGTTATCTCTAAAAATTAAAATCTCTTTTCAATCTGAATAAGGAAAGATATCAAATCTTTTCTTAATCTTTTAGAAACTAATAAAAGAGAATATTTAATTTTAAACTTTCTTTTAAATTATCATGGTTAAAAGGAAAGTTTTCTTAAAATAAAATCTCCTTTCAATCTACAAATAAGGAAAGATTTCAAATCTTTTCTTAATCTTTGTAGAAAGCTTTAAAAGGAAAGATTTAATTTTAAACTCTCTTTTAAAACTATGATATCCACATAAGAAATAATTTTAATAAAAATCCTTTTTAATATGATGTGGCCGGCCACCTAAGCTTGAGCTTCAAGCTTAGCTTGGCCAACCCCTATTGGTTGGGTAAGAAGGTGGGTATGTGGTGGGTATAAATCTATATACAAGAGGCTACGATAGGGAAGAGGAGGAATTAGTTTTGGTCTCCGATAAAATTAAACATCCCGCCTCGAACACACAACTTAATTTTATCAATAATAATTCATTCCACTAGAGAACTATTATTGAACTACCGCACCAATCCCAAATTACATTTTGGGCTCCTTATCATGAGTGTCTATCTGTGTTTAAGATATCGAATGTCCACTAATTAAGTGAGTCATCATTTAATTAATATCTTAGTCAGAGTACCACTCAACCTTATCATCGTAGTCTAACATGACAATCCTTATGAGCTCCTCTTGAGGACATTATCAACCTAGTATCTCAGATTCGTTCTATAATCAACAACACACACTATAAGTGATACCATTTCCCAACTTATCGGGCTTATCGATTCATCGAAATCTCATCCATCGATAAATTAAAGAAATAAATATCAAATATATGTGCTTGTTATTATATTAGGATTAAGAGCACACACTTCCATAATAACTGAGTTTTATAAAGAAACGACCTCAAATGGTCCTACTCAATACACTCTCAGTGTACTAGTGTAATTATACAGTCAAGATAAACTGATACCTAATTACACTACGACCTTCTAATGGTTTGTTCCTTTCCATTTTGGTCGTGAGCTACTGTTTATAATTTATAAGGTACTGATAACATGATCCTCTGTGTGTGACACCACACACCATGTTATCTACAATATAAATTAATTGAACAACTACATTTATCATAAATGTAGACATTTGACCAATGTGATTCTTATTACTAGATAAATGTTTATACCAAAAGCTAGGCTTTTAGTATACACCCTAACAGTAACCCTATCTTTATTGGAAATGCTTGAGTTACTCTGTCCGAAATCTTTACTCTAGTTGTTACATCCTCGTACATATCTTTAATTAGTCCAATATATATTATGCTAACAACTCTCTTTTCTAGAATTCTCCATATAATTTCTCGGGACTCTATCATAAGTTTTTTTTAAGTCAATGAATACCATATGTAAATCTTATTTTTACTTTTGATATTTTTCAATTAATTGTCTAAGAAGATGTATAGCTTCTATTGTCGACCTTCCAGACATGAACCAAAATTGATTTTCGATCACCGTGTCTCCTTCCTTAATCTTTTTTCTATTACTTTTTCCCAAAATTTCATGGTATAACTCATTAATTTAATACCACTATAGTTTGCACAATTTTGTATGTCTCTTTTGTTCTTATAGAAAGGAACTTGAATATTTATCCTCCATTGATCAAGTATTTTTTTTCGTTTTCAATATCATGTTAAATAATTTTGTAAGTCATTCCATAATTTGTTTCCCTAGGCACTTCTATACCTCTATCGGAATATCATCTGGTCCAATGACTTTTCCTTTGTACATCTTATTTAAAATTTGTTCTAAGTTTGAATTTCACAATAAAAAATTAAATTTTTATGTTCATTTGACGTATTTAAATTATTCAAGTTAAGTTGGTCACCTAAACTTTTATTAAAAAGTTGATGAAAATACCTCTTCCACCGTTTTTTTTTATTTTTCCATCGTTTACTAGTGCCCTATTATATTCATCTTTAATACATTTTATTTGAATAAGATCTTTTGTCTTTCTTTCTCTCACTTCTGCTATTCTATAAATATTTTTCCCCCTTTTTTTTACAAATATATAATTTTTTAGAAGCTATTCGTTTTTTTTCATTTTCTCTTGTACTTTCTTATTCCCAGTGTTGTTAGAGGCGCGAGGCGCACCGAGGCGCAAAAAGCTCCTAGAGCCCGAGGCGCGAGGCGCGCCCGAGGCGCGTGCCTCTTGAACATGAGGTTGATGATTACCAGACTATTGCCACACTCATATATTATGTCAAATATGATAACTATTAATATTCCACACACATCAATATCACATATAACAAGCAAAACAACACCATGATAAAATTAATAAAAGTTTCAAACTTTCAAATTTCAACTTTCTAATTTAAACTAACAAAGTCCATCAAAACAAGCGTAATAAGTCAAATTAATCATCAAGCTCAAGATCATCCTCATTGTATTCTTCTTCTTCGTTATCTTCATCTTCTTCAAATTCAATTTCTTCTTCTTCTTCATCTCTAAATCTTAGAGATGAGTCTCTCATAGAGGAAGATGTATTTCTCTTCTCGACTTGTTTAAGCCTAGCATGTGAACTAGAGGTCATGAATGCAATGTTTTTTCCTCTAGTACAATATTCAGGCTCTTCAGCTCCACTAGCCCTAGCAACGACATCCCATGTCAAGTCATCACCTTCAAAAACTAACTGATCTTCTTCATTATCACTTTCTCCATTCATTCTACCCATCAACCATTTATTACTGTCATCAATATCTGTCAAAAAGATGAGGTTAATCTTATCACGTGCATCATACCGAAGTTTTAAGGCACGATTGTATTTCACAAATATCAAATCATTTAAGCGCTGTTGAGTTAACCTATTCCTTTTTTTTTTGCTGTGAATCTATTAAATGTCAAAAATCACAATAAGTATAATAAAATAGCAAAGAATATTTTTTACTTATAAAAGTAACATACTAATAGTATTAATGTATTATGCATTTATATTTATTACATACTTGCTCAAATACACTCCAATTGCGCTCACAGCCGGAAGCACTACAAGTGAGGCTAAGCACTTTAATAGTAAACTTTTGCAATTCTGGGGTATTTGCTCCATAGCATTCCCACCATTCCGCTGGAGATAATGCTCTTCTATGTCTAATTGTCACATTCCTCCCAAATAGCCCTTCTGCCTTTCGATATATAGAGAGTTGGGTAGTGATTTTATCTTGCTCAACAACGCTTGAAACCAATCTCTCCATAGTTTCAAACAAATCATTCACCACTTCTCCACAGATATTTGAATCTGTGTATGAATAAAAAAATTCTGGATTCAAATAATGTCCTGCAGCATGCAGAGGTCGATGAAGTTGGCATTCCCATCTTGTATCAATAATCTCAAACATTTTTTTGTATTTCTCTTCTTTCTCCTTAAAAGCCTTCATAATTGTTTCTTTTGCCCTATCCATAGCCTCATAAATATAGCTCATTGCAGGTTTTCTTTCGCCGTCAACTAGTCTCAAAACACGAACTAAAGGGTCATATATCTTTAATATATGCACAATACTACTCCAAAATCTAAGTGTCATGATGATTTTAGCTACCTTCTTCCTCGCCACTTCTTTTGCCCATTTACTCTCTGTCCAATCCTTTGAAATGAACATTTTCCTTAAGTTTTGCTTCTGTAGGTGCATCCTTTTAAGAGTGAGAAAAGCAGTAGCAAATCTTGTGACACCTGCCCGACAAAGCTCTTTTTGTCTTGTGAATTGCCTCAACATATTTACCATGCCAGGGCGAACATAAATGTAAGCATTCACACTCATTGCCTTCTTCAATGTTGCTTTAAAATCAGGCAATTTCCCTATATCTTCTAAGATCAAGTCAACGCAGTGAGCAGCACAAGGAGTCCAATACAAGTGTGGCCTTTTTGCTTCTAATAATTTTCCTACAAAAGAAGTTAGAAAAGTAGATAAATTTAACATATATAAGAAAAAACATATTGATAAGAAATAATTAAATAGATTCTTACCAGCAAGCATATTGTTACTTGCACTATCTGTAACAACTTGAACAACATTTACTTCTCCTACACGCTCCACAAATCGATCAAGCAATTGAAATATTTTCTCTCCAGTCTTTGCATAATCAGAAGCATCAACCGATTCGATGAAAACTGAACCTTTAGGAGAATTCACTAAAAAATTAATCAATGTTCTCTGCCTTTTGTCTGTCCACCCATCTGCCATCAAACTACAACCATACTTGGCCCATTCTGTTTCACACGACTTAATGTAATCATTTGTCACACTATCAACAGCCTTTTTTAGAAAAGGAACCCGCACCTCATGATAACTAGGTCCTTTTAGACCTATACCATATTGGCCAACCAAGTCCAACATTCTTTTGAAGCTTGAATAGTTAACGGCATTAAATGGAATTGCCGCATCATACATCCACTCAGTTATGGCCATACAAGCTTTTTCCCTCAATTCTTTCTTGTATGCCTCATTTATCGTAGATTGTCTTTCTTTACCCTTTCTACTTTCAACAATTTTTTGTACATTAGGAGCAAAATACGTATCCATTGGACCTATTTGTCTGGGCCTTTTTTGCATATTCACTGATCTAGAACTTGTACTTGTACTTATAGGTGGCACACCTTTAGCTCCAATATTATCCATATCAATATCATCACCAAGAGGGTCTACATCCTCAAAGTCCAATGTTGCAAGTTGAGAAAGATTACTTTTCTCTGCCTTTTTCTCCATGAAATTTTTAATTTCTTCACGTACATGAGATGGACATTTTTTACAAGTCGTAGTATTTCGAAACCCCCCAACAAGATGTTGTTTTGCACGATAAATGCCCCCTTTTGTAACTTTTTGACAAAAGTTACAAATTAAATCATTTTTATTATCTGGATTAACTCTTTGAAAATAATTCCATCCCGGATCTTTTGATATATATGTTGGAGTATCACTACTACCTTCCATGATAATTGAACAAGAAACTAGTCTGAAAAATTAAAAATAAAATAAAATTAATATGGTACCAGCAATATAAAAGTACTGTACAGTACCAGCAATAACAAAATAGTAAAAAAACAAAAAGCAAAACAAGTCAAACAAAAATGAAAAAACAGTTAAAAAACGAAATATTGGACAGCAGACATAGCACAGCAACAAAAGTAAAAAACCAGACAGCAGTAAGGAACTGGGAAGCAAAAACACAACCAGCAAAACAAAACAAAACTGGACAGCAACTCAGCGAACACGAACCAGCAAGAAACAACAGTAAAAAAACAAAATATCGGACAGCAGACAGCAGCACCAATACGAACAGCAGCACAGCAACAAAATTAAAAAACCGGACAGCAGTAGGAACTGGGAAGCAAAAACAAAATTAAAAAACAGGAAACCAAATCAAAACAAAACCACACAGCAGCACAGCAGCTCAGCGAACACGAACCAGCAACTAAAAGCAAAAAACAAAAAAGCAGAACTGCAGAAGAAAAGAAGATACCGAATAGAAGAATAAAAAGAAAACTGAAAACGAAGAAGAAGAAAAGAAGATACAGAGAAAAGAAGAAGAAACAGAAAATTGAAAAGAAGAAGAAAAGGAATAACAGAAGAAGCGAAGAAGCGAAGAGAATAAGAGAAGAACAAGATGATAACAGACGCAAAAGAAGATAAGAAGAAGAAGAAGAAGAAGAAGAAGAAGAAGAAGAAGAAGGGAAGAACAGAAAAAACAGAAAAAAGAAAAAAAAACATACTTGGGCGACGATGCAACTCAGCGCGGCGGCGGACGGAAATGGATTCAGGTTCTTCCTGCGTTCTCTTCCTCTCTTCCCTTCCTGCGTTCTTTTCTGTTCCTCTTTCCCGTGCCCTAATTCCAAACAAGATTTGGAATGTTTTTTTGGGTTTAAAATCCAGATTTTTTTCCAATCGCGACGCCTCAATCGCGCCTCGTTAGCGTTTCGTTGAGGTGCCAAGGCGCACGAGGCGCGCCTAGGCGTGCGCCTGGCGAACAGCGCCCGCCTCGCGTCACGCAAGGCGTTTTCTCCTGCGCCTTGTGCGCCTAGCGCCTCGGGCGCGCCTGAGGCGCGCCTTTAATAACCCAGCTTATTCCACCAAGATTCCTTACTTAGTGGTGCATGCCCTTTGACTCACTGAGTATACTCTTAGTTACTATTTTCAATATTGATATCATTTTATCCCATGTCATATTAGAATCACCGTATATTTCATCTAATGCTTGTACTCCTACCTTCTCCTTAAATATATTTTGTTTTCTATTTTTTAACTTCCATCACTTAATTCTATTGATACTATGTTTGAGGCGTATATCCAACACTACTAACCTATGTAGGGTCATTAAGTTTTCTCCTGGGATGACCTTGCAATCTTTACAAATCTTTCTATCTTTCTTCCTAATCATAAAAAAGTCAATTTGCGATTTATTATTCTTACTTTTGAACGTGACTAAGTGTTCTTCTCTTTTCTTAAAAAATGTATTAGTTAATATAAGGTCATATGCTATCACAAAATTTAATATAGTTTTTCCTTCCTCATTTCTCGTTCCAAACTCATAACCCCATGTACCCTTTTATATCCCTCATTTTTTATTCCGATATGCCCATTTAGATCACCTCCTATTAAAATCATTTTATTTGGCGGAATATTTTGTAATATTTTATCTAAATCGTCCTAAAATCTTAATTTAGTAGCTTCATCTAATTTTATTTGCGGTGCATATACGCTTATTATGTTCCTAGTTTCTTTCGCCACTATTATCTTAACGGCTATAATTCTCTCATCTTCTAACTACTCGTACAACTTCATTTTTTAACGAACTATCTACAACAATACCTACTCCATTTCTTGTTTTACTTTTTTCTGTATATCATAATTTAAAACCCGAGTTCTCTATCAATTTTACGTTCTCGTCTACTTATTTTGTCTATTGTGCACACAAAATACTAATTTTTCTCCTAATCATCTTATCTACTACCTTTATTGAGGGTTCCTATGTTCCATGTTCCAAATCTTATATTATTAATTTTCTTATCATATTTGTTCTTATCCAATGTATGGTGTGAGAATGTTTGCCTATTTAACACTACACTCAAATTCTTATGGAGATATAGTGGTCCTTGCCGATACGTTATAGTTAGACTCTATAATGCAGACTCTTGCATATTAGTACTACACCCGAGTTCTGAAGATATAGCGGTCCTTGTCGAGACGTTACAGTTGGATCCTGTAACGCGTTCCTTCCGGGGAACAACATAGCATTAGCACAATAGTTTAATAGATCCATTCATTGAATATTTGTCATAGTTTTAACGCTGGGTGACAACTTAACGCAACCTTCCTCCTTTATTCGGGCTTGGGACCAGTTATGACTGGTTCGTCACGGGTGGAGTTAACTAATTATTGAGTATGATTATATGCAATAATCTGATACTGATTATATTGCTAACAGTAGAATTATACATGATTTCTTAATAGCTTGATTGCTGATATAGCTATAATTTGCTTTGTTGTCATTTATATTATGTGTTGTTTTTAATCTGGCATAATGAATTGTACAAATTTTTTTATTATTATTTGAACTTAATTTATTATCTCGTACATGAAATGCTTCTCCTTTCTTTTAAAATATTTATTTTAATACCATACATTCTACTAATCTATGATTGATATTTAGTTTTTTTTTACCATCAATTCACAATATTGATATCGATTTTGACATCCATGGTTTTGATCAACCATGATGTGGTTCATATTTACTACAATTTCCCTGGGACGGGTTGGCGGGGGCGCTGGGGGCGAGCGTATTCGCCTTTTTGCCACAATATTTACTACAATTTAATTAATTTAGAGGTCTTCTTAATCTACTTGAGATGACTCATGAAAATTTTCACACTACATTGATGAATGCCTTAAGTTATTAGGAAATGCCCCATGTCAGGATCAAACTTATTACTCTTTTACGTGTATACCAATGTTTTTTGCTATCTGTTTATGATTTATATTTTTCTTGTCTTGACCATTCTGTTTACTTTTTGTCTAATCTTACCAAGTTTCAGGATGTCGGTGAAAGTTTCTATGCATAAGGTTGCCACAGCTTATCTAGGCGACCTACTATATCTCTAATGTTTTTTCTCTTTGACTAAATGCATTGTGTTCAATTTGCTCTTCATGGGGAACTCCCTCCCTAGAGTGTTTAATTTCTAAATAATTTGGCAAGAAAGAAAGAAATATTGCTCACCTAACTATGTGGATCTCTAGGATTTTTGTGATAAAAATTGATATATAATTAACTATTTTTTTTGTGACTTTTTCTCTAGTTTCTTTGTTGCTTGGGTCAACAGTTCAAAATTTATTAGTAGAGGCTATTTATTTTTTTTTCTTATTTTTAAGGGCTATTCATTTTTCATAAATAATTCTTCATCTATGCGAACTCTATATGCAGTTAGACAATCTCATAACTTATTGAGTTTGCTTGTCTTTGCAAAGATTCATCTATTATTCACGGACAATTACATTTCATGTTTGTACAGGCTTTATTAACTTTAATGGAAAGTCACCATGCAAATGTTGAAATATTAGGATTCAATCCTTCAATGAAAGCAAGTAATGAATCAGATGCGCTAGAGAAAGATAAAATTTCTTTTTTTGAATGTAAATCTGAGGGTGAAAATCCAGAGAAAATTGGGGAACTTGCTGTTGCTCATACAAATGATATATTTGTTTACAGACAAGATGTTGTAAAATGCAGTAAACGTGAAGGTCTACTTGGAATTGTTGTCGAAGTGGCTGGCGATTCAGACTCAGAAGGTAGCATCACAGATGACGGCAGCGAGATTGATGAAGACAAGGTTGATCCGGACCATGTTGGGAGTAATGGCGATAATAATAGTTGTAACAACTACGGTGATGATAACATCAATACTCTTCCAGATGGGCAAGTTAGAATAACTTGGAGTGATGGTGTTGAGACAATAGAAAATACTAATGATATCACGGTAGTAGACAGAAGCTTTTTGCATGGTGATATTGTTGCTTCTGCTATTGATCCAACTGGAAAATTAGGACTTGTTATTGATGTCAATATTATAGTTGATTTACTTTCTATGAATGGTGAGGTGATAAACAGTGTTTGCTCTAGAGATCTTAAACGCATAAGGGAATTTAGTGTTGGTGATTTTGTAGTTTTTGGCCCTTGGCTTGGCAGAGTGGATGAAGTCTTAGATAATGTCACTGTTCTGTTTGATGATGGATCCGTATGTAAAGTAGTTAAAGCTGACCCTCTGCGACTCAAACCTGTTTTGAAGCCAATTGTTGATGATGCAGATTGCCCATACTATCCCGGTCAAAGGGTTAGAGCTGTTTCTTCCTCTGTTTTCAAAAGTTCTAGATGGCTTTCTGGTTTATGGAAAGCTAACCGTCTTGAAGGCACGGTCATCAAAGTTCAGACAGCTTCTGTGGTCGTCTATTGGATAGCTTCAGCTTATCTTGGTATTGGTACTAATTCAGCATCTCTTCCTGCTGAAGAGCAGAATCCGAAGAACTTAACTCTGTTGTCTTGCTTTACACACACAAACTGGCAATTAGCTGATTGGTGTCTACTTTCATCTTGTCAGCAGCTATCATCTGTTGCTGATAGTATTCCAACAGAGAAATTGAAAGAACCAATAGGCGACTATCGCCATATAAAGAATAATCAAATAAACTCTTGCATTTATGGTGGAGCATCCACAGCTGCCATTGAACTAGAGGTTACTGATGTTGATGATCAACAATCTACACCTGGGCAACTAGTGGTTACTGATGTTGACAATCGACAATCTACACCTGGGCAAGTTACTAAAGGTTCTTCTGAATGTACTTCAACTTCTAAAGAATTTTGTAGTCATACTCAAAGTGATGATTACACAAGTAATGCTAGAACATCTATGGGTGATTCAAACGGCACTGAGTCAACTGATACACCTGCAAATTGCTTATGCAGTAGTTCTTCAGTTCCAAAGGAGGCTTCTCATGAAAGCTGGCCAACATATCGTAAAAAGCTGCGAAAAGTCTTTTTTAAGAGAGAGAAGAAAGTTCGAAAAAAAGAAGAGAATTTTGAAAGAGCACTTTTCATTGTAAACACTATTACAAAGGTTGATGTTGTTTGGCAAGATGGAATTAAAGAATATGGGCTGAAATCCACATCACTAATTCCAATTCATACTCCAAATGATAATGAATTTTTCCCTGAGCAGTATGTGATTGAAAAAGGATCCAATGAAGAAGATGGTGCTTGTGAATCTAATCGTATTGGAGTAGTTAAAACTGTCAATTCTCAAGAGCGTACTGTATGTGTGAGATGGCTTAAACCTGTGTGCCGGCTAGAAGACTTAAAGGAATTTGATTGTGAGGAAGTTGTTAGTGCATATGAACTTGATCCACATCCAGATTATGATTACTGCTATGGCGATGTTGTTGTACGCTTGCCCACTCCTACCATTTCTAATGATTTAATAAAATCTGAATTTCCTACTGAGGCACAAGTAAGTCAACTTAAAACAGAAGTATTAGCAGATGAATCAAGAAAAGAAGACCTAACTGATGAAGAGAATCAGGTCCAAAATAAAGAGTTTTGTGAGATCTTTACAAGCCTATCTTGGGTTGGAAATATAATTGGTCTCCAAGATGGTGACATTGAAGTTACATGGGCTGATGGGATGATCTCAAAGGTATACTGTCTGTTTGAGAAAACCGGACTGGTTTGAATGTTTGAGGCCTTCATAGAATTAACATAAAATCTAAATCTAAGAGTTTCCTAATTTTTTTCTTATAATATTGCTTATCTACTTTAACCCTTTTTTTGTTTTCAGGTTGGACCTCAGGAAATTTATGTTGTTGGCCGAGATGATGATGAAGTCAGTGATGATGGTGCTAGTTGGGAAACAGTTGATGAAAATGAGGTGGATGTACTCGATAGCAATGAGAAGGTTGATTCGATATGTTCATCCTTGTTAATAATAATTCTTCTTTTTTCTTTCTTTTTTATGTTTTTTATATCTATGTCTTCAATTCTAGGAAACTGATTCACAGAATCCTAGCAAGAGCCCTGTCCAAAAAGAAAAGAGTACTGCAACATCACAAGAAGACAATACTGGTGGACGAAGTGGACCACTTGCAGTATCGCTTGCTGCTTTTGATTATGTTACAAAGTTTGCAACTGGGTTACTTTTTCAGGCTAAGAAACAGTTGGACGTATCGGGTTCAGATCAGATAAAAGAAAGTGAAGTAGATTATAAAGCAAACAATGCTACTTCTGAAATGACATTAGATGAGGAGGATGAGAGTAAAGGTTTTGATGTTTCAGATGGTCTTGTTGCGCAAACGCTACATTTATGTACAGAAGGAGAGTATGATCATGAGGCAGCAACAAAAGAGACTGAAATGAAAGTTGAAGACAATTTTAACCAATCATCATCAACACAGAAAATTATCAGAGGAACAAATAGTATGGATGATGCATATACTTTCAAGCACTTTGATGTTGCTGAAAATCCTCAAGATCATCATTATCTTGGTGATGCTGAGGTGGTAATTGATTATTTATTCAATTTTATGCTCAGTTTTTGAGGCACAATTTTCACACAACTCAGTTATACATTCTCCATATATGTGCTGTACTTTTAATCTACCATTGTCTATTTCATTCTTAATTCTTGATGTCAAATTTTTATTATGGCTTTGCTTTTTATTTAAGTTTTGTGGTTGTATTAATTATAACAATCAAAATGCAGTGTAATGGTGGAAGGAAGTGGGTTAAAAAGGTTCAGCAAGAATGGAGTATTCTTGAAAAGAACCTACCTGGTAAGTGAATATGGCTGAATAGGCATTATTCACATTCAGACATGATGAAAACTTAAATTCTACTTGTGCTCTTGTTTACAGATGCTATTTATGTACGAGTATTTGAAGACCACATGGATTTAATAAGAGCAGTAATAGTTGGAGCAAGTGGGACACCGTATCATGATGGTCTCTTTTTCTTCGATTTTTACCTTCCTCCAGACTACCCTCAAGTCCCACCGGTAACTATGTTATTGTTATCTTCTATTTTCATACACAAGTTAATGGTTTTAGCCTTTTAGATACTACCTTGCTGTTTACTATAGATCTCTTTGTTTGCTGCTCACTCTAAACTAACTGAAAATTAATCCTGTTTAGTCATTTTTCACTTGTGTTGATTTCTACAATCGATTCCTTTCCGTTGCTGACTCTTATTGATTCTGCAGTCAGTATATTATCATTCTGGTGGCTTGCGGATAAATCCAAATTTGTATGTGGATGGGAAGGTGTGCTTAAGCTTGCTAAATACATGGACAGGCAGGGGAAATGAAGTCTGGGATCCATCTTCTTCTAGCATCCTCCAAGTCTTGGTTTCACTACAGGGATTGGTTCTCAATGATAAACCATACTTTAATGAAGCTGGTTATGATAAGCAGATTGGAACAGTTGAAGGCGAGAAGAATGCAATACCATACAATGAAAACACCTATCTACTCAACCTGAAAACTATGCTTTACCTTTTGAGAAGGCCCCCCATGGTAAGTGCTTCAGATAGGCGGAAGTTAAATTTCTGTTTTTTTTTTTTTTTTCAGTTTACATTCCCATTGTGCTATCTTTTCTATCTGTTTTTCATTTCCTTGATTGTTTCTGACAACACACACATACATTTATTGAAAAAAACTTGTCAGTTTATTGGATTATTAAATGAAAATGCACTCACATATGCACCAACACCCACATGAGAGCATTTGCACACATGTTAATTGAAATAGCTAGTCAGTTTTATTGGACTATTAGGTGAAAGTGCGCTCATGAACACACACATAACTTGTCAGTTTTAATGGAATATCAGGCAAAATTGAAAATGATCTGTTAGTTTTATTGGATTATTAGATGAAAATGCACTCATTTCTTTTTCATTAAGAAGGTGTCGAAGTACTTGATCTTATCATAGAATTTTGAATATCTATCATGCTGAATCCATGTTGAGTTTAGTTCTTGTTATGTGAACATGATAGACTTCAAAAAAATATAGTTAGTTATAATTTTTTTGTGCAATGTGGCTATTTCCTCCCTTGAAAACCAAATGTAATGTTTACATCAAGAATCTAAAATAGTTCTAGGTACTCTTGTTGATGACTATTTCCAATAATAACATATCATCCTTGGTATTCCAGTTTTTCCACATTATCTGGGGAGTCAAATCTTATCATATTTCTTATCAATCCTATTACATTTTCTTCCACATGGTTAGGGATGTGTTTTTTTTTCCTGATCTTTATGTTATTGATTCAGCATTTTGAAGACTTTGTAAAGGATCACTTCTGTAGACGTGGTCATTACATTATTAAAACTTGCGAAACCTACATGGAAGGTTGCGTGGTCGGTTCCCTTACTAGCGATGCATGCTTGACTGAAAAGAGCCGGGAGCATGCTTGTTCCGTCGGTTTCAAGTTAACTCTTGCAAAAATTTTACCACGACTGATTTCTTCATTCAGGGAAGTAGGTGCTGACTGCCACCAATTCGAACATCTACTCAAATCCGAAAACCCTTCAGAAGGTTGAATCCCAAGATTTTTATGGTTTACATCGGCAGTGTTTTGGTGATAGTTTCATTATCATCGGAATTGGAACCTAACTTGGAAGGTTGTTTCATAATGCATTTAGAAAATACTTTCTGGATGCTACGGTCTCTTGTGGGTTTCTTTTGTGCTAACTATACTGTATTCGTGTCATTTTTCCCCCTAAAACATCTAGAGCTTCATGTTGATTATGTTATTATCTCATGGGAATGATTAAAATTATTCATTGTCTTCAGCAATAATTCTATACTAGTGATTCTTTGATGATATTGCACGTTCTACTGTAATTTCAAACTATTCTTTTTTATTACAAATTTGGAGTATTATAGAATGTTTTATATGTGTTGTATAGAATAGCTATTGCTCTTTCTACCAATAGATCATCACTTCTAGTAGGCATGAATCATGTCAAATCTTGTTCAAGGTATGAACTATGCAAATGCTCCTTGTGATTTATCCTTTTTAAGAGTGGAGGGCTGTTTTGGAGAGTCTGCTAGAGGGACGGCTTCTATCTTTTGCTCCAATGAACAATGTAAAATCACTATTGATTTTACTAACTCCACAAGTTAATCTTATTATAAATATCTTATCTTTATTTGTAGGCATTTGTATCATTAGTTTTGAGAAATGATTGTCTCAACATAGTTAATTGTGACAGGGCTACTTAAAGTTGACAAATTAATTTAGGTAAAATTTAAAAGGGACTTATGTTTCTGAAAATTACTAATGGATGTTCTTTTTTGATGTACCATTAAAAAAGCACCTTGTTATTTCCTCCTAAATTTATCCTTAAACCCATTAAATAAATCAGATTGAAATCTCAATTGACCGTCAACCTCAATCATTACTTTTTTTTTTTTTTTTTTGTTAAAAAAAGAATTTTCACTTACACTGTTTGTTCCTGTTGCCTGTTATGTTTATTGATGCTTGTGGTCTATTGAGTTAGGCTGTCAAGGAGATCAAGTTGTAAAGGATAACATAACCCTTTTCTTTTAAATTTTTATAGTTTGAGGTCAATGTAGCAATTTTATCAAAATTACTATATGATTTCAAACTGTCCAAAATTTAAAAGTTAGCTCCCTATTGTGTTTCGTAAACCCATTAGATTCATACCATGTCTTTCTTTTGCAATTTTAAACAGTTTAGATGTATGTAATAGTTTCGCCAACTATTGCAAATATGAGTCCACATCTTCCCTGAACCTCCTAAACTCCTATAATGTCTTTTGCAATTTAGATCAGTTTTCATAAATTAGTTTTGGATAAAATTATTATATGGATCCAAACTACTCAAACCTCAAATATGAACTTCTATCATGTTCTCTCGACTCATTGAGTTCATACAATTTTTTAATATAATAATATTTTTAAACTGCTATATGGATCTAAACTGTTCAAAATTTATAAACAAGAACCCTCTGTTGTGTTTCATATATCAATTAGATTGTTTCCTGGGCCATTTTGTATTTTTTAATTTAGACCAATTTAGATCCATGTACTCATTTTAGTCAAAATTAATTCATAAACTCAAATTGCTTAAGTTTCACAATAAGCGCGGCAAAGGGTCCTTAGATTCTAATACACATCTAAATGGACAAATTGTTGGATTTCTATCTATAATCTACTAGATGGATAGTACTTATTTTGCAGATAATTTGAGCTGAGAATCTCAAACTATCGACCTAGCTAAATAGGTCAATCACCAATTTCATCTGGAGTTATCCAAGTTTGAGTGGGAGAGGGACTTTGCTGAGTCATTGATTTGCCAAGTTGTGAGTTACGAGTGCTCCAAATGCCATGTCGATGAAGTGATATCGAAGGCTCGAGATGAACGTCGAAAAAACCTGGAGCTAAGTTCGAGTTGATTGCATGAGGAATGTTATGCCCCGGAGGTGTACTTGTCCGACGAAAAAGATGGTACTCTTGTGTGATAATATTTGACACAATATAATATAAGTTCATGAATTAGGAATAAATACATAGCGGAAGGTTTACTCAATCCACTAAAACATGAAAAAAAAACATAAGATAACTACGTACTGATATGACTTTATCACAATAAGTATCATAACCGAACAAAAGTACACCGCAAGACTGAATCCACATAAAAGTTAATTATTACATAAACAAGTTTGGAAACAAAGACAAAATGCAAGTAAAAGCATTAGCAGAAAAATTCTTGATGCGAAGTGGGACTAGCAAACAGAACTTTCAAGCGACTCTATAGATTCTCTATCTACTACATGGGGAAAGAAAGCATACATGGGGTAGTGAATCCAAATGACTCAGCAGGTAATGGAAAATAGATAGTGCATGGTTAAATGTGTAAAATGTGTAAGGAGATCAAAGTATATAATCTCACAGGTAGTATCATTATACTCAACTATAAACAACAAATAAAATACACATACCAGAACCCGTCTAACATCTATAGTATAATGATCAGTAATCACTGGGATATGTAACAGACTACATGAGCAACATATAATGACATAATATGTATGATAAATAAACATGTATAGTAATGTTAGGCATATGCAACATCCATATCTCAAGCAAATGCAACATATTATAGGCATATGCAATAAGTATTTCCAAGATATGCAATACGCATCATCTGTATACATATATGTCATTCCTATACATCACTTCAGCTACCATGACATCTGTGTGACAAAGTGGGTAAGACTATGACAACTGCTTGTAGGGGATCGGTGGCCGGCTTGAAGGGGGGTTGGATAGACGGCACCCCCAAATCCTCGCTTCCTACACTCGTTAGTATGCGCAACGGAAATACAAACTAACTACAAATATGAAAGCTAAACACTAAAGGAAAGAAAAACAAGCAAACCGCTAACACGTTCGTTTAACGTGGTTCGGAGATTAGGGATCCTACTCCACGGCGTGTCCTTGAGGTGGATGATCTCGATCTGTCGGTAGATTAGCCCCCGACAAACTCCGGCTATCTCAAGTAGCTCCTTGTGGGTGGAGAAACCTCACCACAACACTCACAAACACATGAGAACAAGTGAACTACTAATTAGGGTTTACCACCACTAATTTCGTCAACTATAACCAAGCTCTCAAGGCTTGGTTATATAGGTCACGGGTTGGAAACCCCACCTACCAATTAGGAATGACAATTTCACCCGAACCCGATAGAATACCCGATACCCGACCCGAATGGAGGAAGGTATGGAGGGACTATCAATACCCGATACCCGACCCGAATACCCGATTAAATAATATATATACATATATTAAAAAAAATTCCTTTTTCCAAAATTAACTTACTATTTTTGTTGATATTAGGAGGAGACTATATAGATGTTTAATCTATTTTTTAATTATATATATATATATATATATATATATATATATATATATATATATATATATATATATATATATATATATATATAAATTTTAATATTTTTTTGTTAAATGATAATAGTTGGATAGAAAGAAGAAAAATTATAACTATAGAAGATATCTGATCATTTAATGGGTACGAGTATACCCATCGGAGATCCTATACCCGATGGGTATGGGGATGGAGGATATAAAATCCGACCCGAACCCTACCCATTGCCATCCCTACTACTAGTCGACTGCCAAAACATGCAGTCGACTGCCCTCTGTGGAAATTCGACCGTTACATCCCAACGGCTCGATACCAGTCGACTACTCCACACTGACCGAACAAACAGAAGCATTCTATTCGCTCCCAATTGACTGCTAAAACATGCAGTCGACTGCTACAGTAATGCTATATTACTACTATAGTAATTTCTACAGTACTGCTACAGTGATTGCTACAGTAAAACTCTAAATCTAGGATTTTACCCCGAGTACAATCTCTCAGCACTCGGACCCTCGCCCTTATGACTCACTTGACGCTTCTTTGCAGTCTTGACCTCTTGCCTTCAAGCCTACTTCCTTTGGCTCTCGTCCCTCGGATGCATTCAAGCCTGTGACTCATCCCCAATATCATCCTTCGCGTATGCCTCGAAGTCGCTTCCCTCGACCCTTGTCCTAACTGCCTTGTCCACGGTCCCTCGGATGCTCCATCCTTCACAGGACCCGAAGCTGTCAACCTGAGTCACATGTGTATCCTGCAGTCCTGCACAACTCAAGTACACATATCAAATAACAAGGGTGAACCTAACTTAAACTCTTTGCCCAAATACCAAAACACATGGTCGCACGGACCATTGGGATTGCTTCAACAATCTCTCCCTTTTTGATGTTTGGTAATACATTTAAGTTAGGGAAAACATAATAGCAAATAAACATGCTAAAATAAATAGACTTACGTTGCCAAGGCTACACACTTGGACTTACACCGCCAAATCAATGCACCATGCATTGGAACCTATCCAAGGCTCCCCCTACACCTAAGCTCCCCATTGAGCTAGGAATTTTACCACAGGGCTTTTTAAGAACCTATCACAAGGCTCCCCCTACACCAAGGCATTTTCAGGTTTTCCCAACTAAACCTTACTTCTCCCCCTTTGCCTAACATCCAAAAAGCTTTCGAACAATATCCCAATTGTTGAAAACTTATCATCCAACTGATCATGTATTTATCCCCTGGATGCCATACATCTATACGAACTGACCCGGTCAAAATCCAATGCTGAAAACACTTTCAAACTGATATCAGTCGACTGCAAGAAGTACCAGTCGACTGCCCTTATCGAAATGAGCTTACAGAGACATTCTGTGCTCAAAAACACTATTACCAGTCGACTGCTAATTGTAGCAGTCGGCTGGTACATTATTTCTGAAAAAATCAGCCTTTTCTAGCCAACTTCAGAAATGCACTAGAAATTCCACAAACCTCCAAAAATTCTCAAATTTTGTGGAGAGATCTATTTTATCAATGTCTACTTGGGAAATATATATATATAAATATATTTATCACAAATCTCAAGATTGACATAAAATACAAAACTAGCTAAAAATTTCAATTGAATCTTGACCTAAAGTCTTAGTTTTGTCTTCCTCTTGATGTATTTGCCCATACTAACCCACAATGCATCCCTAGCATTGGTTTATATGGCATCTATACATCCAAAATCAATTATCATGCTATATGACCCCAATGTCATATTTCTAAGCATGAAATATAATCCAATTGTGCCAATTCCCTAGGTTTGAGACTCAAGTCCGTTTCCAAACCACTTGGCACATTCCATGACCCAATCTAAACTCCCAAGTAGAATCCACTTGAGATCCATTTTCCATGGGTCCCAACTTGACTCTTTGAGCTCCCCTTAGAGCTCTTAACCTTAGCCACCTCCCTAGGTGACTCATCTACAATAGCTAGGCCACATCGATACACCTCTGGTGACACTTGGCCTACAAACCTAACATTCTTAACCTTGGACACCTTGTCCTTGGTTAATTTCTCCTTACCTTTAAATGGCTTTCCCTTGCCATTTATTGGTTTCTTCTTGCTATAGTCATATGCAACCTTAGCATAAGACTTTCCCTTAGCATTGGAGACCCTAGATCGGTATCCTAGACCCGATCTATCATTGTTGGGTCCTTAATTACCCAACACCATACCTAAACCCTTAGATCCAACATTGAATCTTTCTAGAGTTTTCTCCAATTTATCAAGCTTTGCCTTCAAAGTTTGATTTTCCTTTTCTAGGTTCCTAACCCTAGAACTAACTTGTCCACATTGGAGATTCCTAGACCTACCCATTTTTTTAGGCATATGTCTCCCCTTCTTGGGATTAATGCCTTGGATCTCCTTAGGTCTACCATTTTTAGATTTATCATGTATTGATCTCCTAGGGTTATGATCAACAGTTACCCTATTCCTATCATGATATCTAAATCCAAAAATTTTCATTTCTACATAATGATTATCATTATTTTTCCTAGCATGCATGGAGGAGTTTAAATTTGAATTAAACTTTAGTTAGGATATACCTCCCTTACCCTTGAAGCTCCCTCTTGATTTGAGCTCCTCTTCTTCTTCTCCCACTTCTTTAAATGCGCAAGCTTCTTGATCTCCCTCTTCTTGGGCATTTTGTGTGGTAGTGTCCCTTCTCCCCACATGTGAAGCATACGATGCACATTCTCCTTCTTTGGGCTTCTTCATTCCTACAACCCTTGTTAGTATTCAAATTAACTTGAATGAGTTTAGGAGTTACCTCTTTCTTACCCAATGGACATCTACTCTTGTAGTGTCCCTTTTCATTGCACCCGAAGCATATTATATGGACCTTTGACTTTCCTTTGGTGGAGGTGCTCACTAGGTTGACTTCCAAGATAGATATAATCTCCATATAATCGTCTGCTTGGTAAACTAGCATATAATCTCTAGTCCTTCTCAGGTACTTTAATATATGCTTTACAGCAGTCCAATGTCCTTGTCCAGGGTTACTCTGATATCTGCTAACCATGCCCACGGCAAAACAGATATCTGGTCTCGTACACAGCATTGCATACATTAGGCTTCCCATAGCCGAAGCATAAGAAACTGCCTTCATGTCCTCTATCTCCTTTGATGTCTTCGGAGACATCTCTTTAGATAAAGCTACTCCATGCCTAAAAGGTAAGAAACCTTTCTTGGAGTTTTGCATGCTAAAATGAGCAAGGATTGTATCCATATATGAAGCTTGAGATAGGCACAACATCCTTTTCTTATGACTTTGATCCCTTATGACTTTGATCCCAAGGATGTGTGCACATTCTCCTAAGCCCTTCATATTGAATTGTTTGGACAACCATACCCTTACGTCCGATAACACTTTGACATTGTTGCCAATTAACAAAATATCATCTACGCATAGTACAAGAAATACCATCACGTTTCCGTTACACTTCTTGTATACACAAGACTCATCCGGGCACTGAATAAATCCATATAACTGGATTACTTCACTAAACCGGATGTTCCAAGATCTTGAAGCTTGCTTCAGTCCATAAATGGACCGATTGAGCTTACACACTAGATGCTCTTTGCCCTTTTCAATGAACCCCTCTGGTTGCTTCATATGGATGTTTTCTTCAAGACTTCCGTTAAGGAAAGCTGTCTTAACATCCATTTGCCAAATCTCATAATCCATATGAGCAGCAATGGATAAGAGTATTCGGATAGACTTTAACATAGCTACCGGCGAAAAGGTCTCCTCATAGTCGATTCCCTTTTTTTGAGTGTACCCTTTCGTAATAAGCCTTGCCTTGAAGGTTTCTACCTTCCCGTCTATCTCTCTTTTCCTTTTGTAGATCCACTTGCATCCAACGGCTTTTACACCATCTGGTGGTTCTACAAGTTCTCAGACCTTATTTGAATACATAGATTTTATTTCAGAATTCATTGCCTTTTGCCAAGATACTGCATCTTTATCTTAGAGTGCTTTGTCATATGACCAGGGATCAGGTTCATGTTTACCCGCGATCAAATCCTAAGATTCTCCCAAAAACATGAATCTCTCAGGTTGCCTTACAACCCTCCCACTACGACGAGACACTGTCTGTAACTGTGCATCATCTGTGACACGTGTTGCAGTCTCTTGTGGTACTTCATCTTGTACTGTTGGTACTAAAGTAGACGTGTCCTCTCTTATTTCTTCTAGAACAATTTCACTCATGAGCTTATGGTTCATTACATAATCTTTCTCTAAAAATCGAGCATTGGTGCTAACAATGATATTCTGATTTTTAGGATTATAAAACAAATCACCTTTCGTTCCCTTAGGATATCCCACAAACAGACAAACTTCTTGTTGGGTTTTTTGGGCCGCGAAAACCGCGTTTTCGCATCGCGAAAATCGTGTTTTCGCATCGCGGAAACCCCGAATCACCCATGACACTAGATCTCGTGCGAAGGATAGATTTCAAAATTTAAATATGAGTACGAGTTTCTACTTAGATCTACTCCTAGACCTACATGAAGAAAGATTTTATACCTTTGAAGCGAAGCCCTTCGCAATCCCGCTTGTCCTCGGTTCGCCGGATCTCAAAAGTGTCAAAGTAGATACTTCTCTATGTGTATCCACACAAGTAAGAGATGGAGAAAAATCTCTAAGGATGTGCTAGCAACCTTAGAGATCAGTAGGGAGGAGAGGGAGAGCAAGAAGAAAACTCAAGAGGAAGAAGAAGATGGAGTTACAACCACTTGAATGAAAAATCAATTTTTCATTCCACCTAAAAGTGGCCGGCCACTTCAAGGCATGTAACCCCCATGGAATATCAAGAGTCAAGTCTCTTGATCTCCTCCATGAGGTGGCATTTGGTCAAGTCAAACTTGACCAAATGAAGAAGCCTTGATGATGTGGCATTGGTCAAGTCAAAGTCAAGTCAAAACTTGACTCTTCATCTTCCTACTTAAGTCAAGTCAAACTTGACCACTTCTCTCCCTTGGTTGATCTAATCTAACCATTGGTTCAAGTCAATTTTAATTTAATAAATCTCTATTCATTGAATTAAATTAATTAAATGAGTCTAAATCCAAATTAGACTCACTTAACGCATGAACCAAATTGAGTCCAACTCAAAAGCCTACTTTGGATTACTCTTAATCCAATTTAGTTCATCATATGAACGTAATCATTTAGGTTCATCTAATGAACCTAATCTCCATCTAATTGCCCTTAGTGTGTGACCCTATAGGTTTTTGTAACGTTGGCAATGCCCCTAAACCCATTTAGGAGCATAAGTAATGAGCGGTATCTAGCAACACATCATTACTATCCAAGTTACAAGAATGTTGAGATCCAACATCACCTTGTGACTACTAATTGTGACTCCTCACAAAATATGACAAGTGTCCTTCTATCCTAGACATCTATATTGATCAATGTGAGACATAGACCGTGTCATCCTCTAATCAATCTAAATCTTGAACTCCAAGTAGACTCACTTAATCAAATGAGCTCAATATCCTATATTGACTCATTTGGGCATGGCCATGCACTTCGTGGTCTCACTCTATCAAGAATATCGATGTCGCTCCCGTCATATAGGAGGGATAGATCCCATCTACATCACTCACATCCCTCTGCATAATTCGTTACATACCTAGTAATCGCCTTTATAGTCCACCCAGTTACGGGTGACGTTTGACGAAACCAAAGTACATAACTCCTTATGTAGGGATCCATGGTGACTTCAGGTCTAAGGACTAATAGTCATACTAATAGCCACATGAGAAAGTATATGACACTCATATAACGATCCATGATACTTTCTCATGGCGGGTCATTCAGTATACATTCTCCAATGCATACCCATGTGTCAACTTGATATCTCTATATCCATGACTTGTGAGATCAAGTCATCGAGTTGACCTACATGCTAGTTTTATTGCATTAACATTGTCCCTGAATGTTAATACTCGACTAGAAATGATTAAGAGTAGTGTTCCCTATATCATCTCACTATCGGTTTAACTAACCGATTGATATAGGTGAGAACCGTCTACTCAAGGACGTTATTATACTTAGTTTATTTGACACCAATACAAGTATAATAACCAAAAATCAAATGCCTTTATTTATATAGAATATGATACAACAAGTCCAAAATACAATCATCAAATGATTGACTCTAAGGTTCTAGCTAACACTTCTGTACGTGATTCCAACTTGTTAGTATCTCCCTTCATCAAATGATTGACTACCCCATATCCGGATATGATTCAGACTAGGCTTACGCCCATTCCACAATTTCATGGGAGTAGAAGGAAGTGTTTTAGAAGGTACCTTATTAAGAATGTACACTGCTGTTTCTAGAGCATATCCCCAAAACAAATTTGGTAATTCTGAATAACTCATCATCGATCTAACCATTTCCATAAGAGTCCTATTCCTTCGTTCTGCCACACCATTCTGTTGGGGTGTACCAGGTGCGGACAACTAGGATTGAATCTTGGCTTCTGATAAGTAATTCCTAAACTCTCCAAAAAGGTATTCGCCATCACGGTCAGACCGTAGTGTCTTAATACTTTTATCAAGACGTTTCTCTACATTAGCCCTATATTCTTTGAACTTATCAAACCATTCAGACTTACGGCGCATCAAGTAAATGTATCCGTATCTTGAATAGTCATCTATAAAAGAGATGAAATATTCATAACCACCTCTTGCCTGGATAGACATAGGACCACACAAATCATAATGAACCAGTTCTAACACATCTTTGGCTCTATACCCCTTGGCCTTAAAAAGTCCCGTGGTCATTTTACCTTTCAAGTAAGATTCACAAGTTGGAAAGTTTTCCAACTCTAATGAACCCAAGAGTCCATCGGCTACAAGCCTTTGAATCCTACTTAAGGTAATATGACCAAGCCTTAGATGCCAAAGATATGTTTGGTTCATTTTCGATGGTTCCTTTCTCTTATTAGATTTAGAAGATGTGTTGTTAATTTTTATTTTTTTCTTTGTAGAAGAAATTGTATTTAAAGTATATAAATTGCCAACCAATGCACCAGAACAGATAATAACCCTATTTCTCTTTATAATCACATTGCTATTAAAAGAAACAGAATATCCATCCAAATACAGTTTAGAAACTGAAATTAAATTCTTCCAAAAACTGGGTACATAAAGACAATTTCTTAAAACCAAACTTCTATTCCTATCAAAAGATAAGTAGACGTCTCCCACTGCAACAGTCGTCACCTTAGTAGCATTGCCCATGTAGACGGTTATCTCTCCTTCAAATAGTCGTCAGGTTTCCTGAAACCCCTGCAAAGAGTTGCAGACATGATCAGTGGCTCCCGTATCTACACACCAGGTGCTGGTAGATAACATCGCTAAACATGTTTCAACTACTAGAGAATGAGATATACCTTTATTGTCTGATTCCTATGAGGATAGTCCGCCTTCCAATGTCCTGACTACTTTGCAGATGAAGCACTTGCCCTTCGACTTCTTCATTCCAGCTTTTTGTCCTGTACCCTGAGATTTATTCACCTTCTTTGCTGAAAAGACTTGTTTCTTCTTCTTCTTGCCTTTCAACTTAGAAGTAGAACCATTTTCAGCATAGTGAATCTGAGAACTGTGACAAAATATACCTTCTGCTGCCTGTAGTTCTGTCAGAAGTTCCGCCAATGTATACTCCCTTTTATTCATGTTATAGTTCAGGCGGAACTGCTCAAAATTTCTGGGTAGCGTTTAGAGAATTATATCGACCTGAGTTTCCCCATCAATTTCACCTCTAAGGACTTATATTTCGTTCAGATAAGACATTATTTTGAGGATATGATCCCTTACGGGTGTCCCCTCTGGCATGGTGGCTGTCATTAACTTTCTCATTGCCTCTTGCCTAGCAGTCCAACTCTAGTGCTCAAAGAGTTCTTTGAGATTGTTCATTATATCATAAGCAGTTGGTAAATCTTGATGCTGATGTTGCAATACATTTGACATTGAAGCCAAAATGTAACATCATGTCATCTCATCTGCTTTTACCCATTTCTTATAATACTCAATCTCCTCTGGGGTAGAATCACCATTAGGTATATCTGGGCATACCTTTGACAATACAAACTTATAACTTTCAATAGTTAAGACAATATCCAGGTTTCTTTTCCAATCTATATAGTTAGGACCAGTAAGTCTGTTCTCTTTCAATATAATATCCAATAGGTTGAAAGACATCCTAAAAATCACAAAATAAACTTTGGTCAGGTCTTTAAATTTAGAATAATATTGATTCCTCAAACAATACTATTTAAATTTACCAATACCTCAAAACACCGTGAATATTGCATTCCACGTTAGTGTGGACGTATACAAATTCAACATCTATATGAGGAGGGTTTACCCATTAATTTTATTATCTTGTCATCCTAACTTTATGACAAATAAAATTAATAGTTGGTTTTACTTTGGTCACGCAAAACAATAGCAGTGACTCCGTTGGGGAGGTCTCTATTGTATGGGTCTAAGTGTATACCATTACTTGATACTTAGTCCATTAAATAGGATTGTGCCCCTTCAGTTGGAGAAGATCACACGCTCCTAAATAATTTCCTATAACCATCCATAAAGGAAGTTTGATCTAGTGATCCGCAACAAACCCATCCGTTGTGGAGGGAGGCACTCAGAGCCAACACGCAAGCTTGTTGCATCACTTACAAACCAGTAATGGAGACCGTGGAATTTATTTAAAAATCCCTCTCCCACTTAGTTATTTAAGGTGAGGAATTTTAACCTATGCTAGCATATATCAGATGCATACACACACATCAGAGTAAATAAAAGCAATAAATGTGAAAAATTAATTTTCTAACTATTATGGCCTTTTCCATCACTGTCCTCTGTGTGTTCCAACCCTAGTTGCTGCCATCTTTAGCCACCGCCATCGGGTCCAGTCATCACATCTATCTTGCTTCTTATTTCGTTGTGCCTCTGGTCCTCCAATAGCACCACACCTCGCCAAGATACGATCCGCGACAAATATAGAATTTTACATATATCGATCCTATATTCCATGAAGGAATGTACATGTATTCTAGATCGAACAAAAAAGTAAAATTCTAAAACTAATACAGCTCCTGCTGTATTTAATACATACAATCATATACACACAAAATAATGCCCTTGACATGTCCACGGGTCCAATCACACACAACATCTATAAGCCATAATAGTTGGAGCCTGCAACCACAAAGTTAGCACATCCTACTATTATCCTGCCTAAATTATATATGACATGTGCATAATTAATTTAAAACCAAAACACGTAGATGTAAACCCTAGCTCTGATACCAATTGTTGGTTAGTCCTAGGAAGATCATACTGGTTCCACTGTACAAAAATTTTGTACAAGTGTCGAACCTTTCCTAATAACCTATTGTGTTCTTTAGAAGTTAAATTAGGAATCACAAACGGAACTTAACATTATTGATTCCAAATTTAACTTATCTGTTCTTAATGGTTTAGACTTAGATCGCAAGCGGAACTTAACACTATTGATCCAAATCCACCTATGTTATAAATTTAATTAAATATTAATTTCTAAAATTGACTTCTAGGACTGCATGGCGAGGCACATGGCCTTCTTGGGTATGGGAGCATCCACCACCGCCTAGACAAAGCCTTTTAAGGAAAGCTAATATTTAATTTCCTTATATAACTCTAGGTTTAACCAAAAGGAACAATCGAATCACAAATTTGAAAAACAAAAAACACAACTTCGAAACAAATCCAAAAAACTGGAATCTAATGCCTCTTGTGTTTAGAATTCATACAAAGAAAAATAACTAGCATGATGCGGAAGAAAATTACTAGTTATACCTCTTCTTCGTAAGCTAATAACCTCGAGATCTTTTGCCATATTTCTCACCTCCTCTTGGACGTTGTGTGGGCGACGATCCAAAAAGATGAACACCACCCAAAGAGCTTCTCCTCCTTCTCTAAGTTTCGGCCACCACCACCACCAAGGAGCAAAAGAGAGCAAAGGGAAAAGAGAGGGAGAGAGGGCCGGCCACAATGAGGAACTCCACCAAGAGAATAAGAATTGATAATAATTGAGGCCTCCTCTCCCCTTCTTTTATATTACTTGCCCAAGGCAAATAAGGAAAGACTTTTTACAAAAAATAAAATCTTCCTCTTGATTTTCCTTTTCCCCTTTTATTTTTCCTTTTCCTTTCCTTTGATTGATTCAATCATCAAATCATTGATTGGATGATTTATTGATTTGGTCGACCCCTTGCTTGGGCACCAAGCAAGGGTGGCCGGCCCTTTAAAAGGAAAGGAATAACCTTGTAAAAAATTTTTATAAGCAAAGAAAAAACTCTTATAAAATTTTACAAACTCTCTTTTGATTTCCTAATGTGGATGTTAAAAAAGGAAAGTTTTAAAAATTAAAACCATGTTTTAAAATTTAAAACTTCTCTTCTAAAATTTCCTTTTTTAAATATGGTTAAAATTTTAAAATTTAAAACTTCTCTTCCTTTTTTCTAAAACCATGAGGATGGTTAAAAAAGGAAAGCTTTAAAACTTTTAAACTTTCTTTTAAACCATATGACCTAATTCAAATAAGGAAAGTTTTATATTTTAAAATCTCTCTTTTAAAACTTGTAGATTTCTACATATAGAAAATTTTAAAAATTCAAAACACCCCTCCTACTTTGAATTATTGTGGCCAGCCCCTTCTTGCTTAGGCACCAAGTAAGAGGTCGACCCTATTAAGGAGGAAGTGGCCGACCACATGGCTTGGTCACCAAGCCATGGGCCGACCCTCTCTTGGAAACCAAGATGAGCTCTTCCATGAGTGGATTTAAGGCATTAATGAGGCTACGACAGGGACCTAGAGGAGAAATTGGTTTTGTCCTTCCGATGAGCTTGAATATCCCGTGTTTGCCCCAAATACACAACTCAAGTTCATCATGTTGGGTTTTTCGGGCTGCGAAAACCGCTTTTTCGCGTCGCGGAAACCCCGAAAGCCCGTAGCCATGGATCAGTGCGAAGAAAATTTACGAAAACACTTACGAGTACGAGTTTACTATCTAGATCTACACTTAGATCTACATGTTTAGAAATTTACCCTTGTAGCGAAGCCCTTCGCGTTCCCGCTCGTCCAAACGGTGCCGGATCTCGAGAGTGTCAAAATAGACACTCCTCTAGAAGTATCCA
This sequence comes from Zingiber officinale, assembly GCF_018446385.1. Taxonomy (NCBI): domain Eukaryota; kingdom Viridiplantae; phylum Streptophyta; class Magnoliopsida; order Zingiberales; family Zingiberaceae; genus Zingiber; species Zingiber officinale. Next base: position 47,952,931 of record NC_056006.1, read on the forward strand.
CACGAACTAATTAGGTGGAGATGACCAAAAACCAAGGTGTACTAGCACCTATGTGGTTCGGCCAAGGAAGGAGGAGAGGGAGAGCTTGAGAGGAAGAAGATGCAATAATCATCACTTGAATGAAAATGAATCCATTTTCATTCAAATTGTGGCCGGCCACATTTCCCAAATGTAACCCCCTCATTAATGCATTAAGTTGTCATCAAAGAGGGAATGTAACCTCCATGAGATGGCACTCACTAGTAACTCCCATGAGGTGGCAACCATGATGATGTGGTGCATCATCATTGGTCCACATCAATGCCAACTCACCAATGAGGTGGCATAAAGTCAAGTCAAACTTGACTTTTAATCTTCCTCTCAAGTCAAGTCAAACTTGACCAAATCTCTTCCATGGTTGATCTAATCTAACCATTTGATTCAAGCCAACTTAATATAATGAATCTAATTCATTTAATTAAATTGATTCAATGAGTCAAAATCTAAATTAGACTCATTGAACACATGAATCAACTTGAGTCGAACTCAAGTTAGCTCAATTAGGATTACTCTTAATCCAATTGGATCCATCAAATGAATCAAGTCCTCTTGGTTCATCATATGAACCTAATCTCCATCTAATTGTCCTAAGTGTGTGACCCTATAGGTTCTTGTAACGTTGGCAATGCCCTAAACCCATTTAGGAGCATAAGTAATGAGCGGTATCTAGCAACACATCATTACTACCCAAGTTACAAGAATGTCGAGATCCAACATCACCTTGTGACTATTAATTGTGACTCCTCACAATATATGACAAGTGTCATTCTATCTTAGACATCTAGATTGATCAAAGTGAGGCATAGACCGTGTCATCCTCTGACCAATCTAAATCTTGAACTCCAAGTAGACTCACTAAATCAAATGAGCTCAATATCCTATATTGACTCATTTGGGCATGGCCATGCACTTCGTGGTCTCACTCTATCAAGAATACCGATGTCGCTCCCGTCATATGGGAGGGATATATCCCATCTACATCACTCACATCCCTCTGCATAATTCGTTATATACCCAGTAATCGCCTTTATAGTCCACCCAGTTACGGGTGACGTTTGACGAAACCAAAGTACATAACTCCTTATGTAGGGATCTATGGTGACTTCAGGTCTAAGGACTAGTAGTCATACTAATAGCCACATGAGAAAGTATATGACACTCATATAACGATTCATGATACTTTCTCATGGCGGGTCATTCAGTATACATTCTCTAATGTATACCCATGTGTCAACTTGATATCTCTATATCCATGACTTGTGAGATCAAGTCATCGAGTTGACCTACATGCTAGTCTTATTGCATTAACATTGTCCCTGAATGTTAATACTCGACTAGGAATGATTAAGAGTAGTGTTCCCTATATCATCTCACTATCGGTTCAACTAATCTATTGATATAGGTGAGAACCGTCTACTTAAGGACATTAATATACTTAGTTTATTTGGCACCAATACAAGTAAGTATAATAACCAAAATCAAAATGCCTTTATTTATATAGAATATGATACAATAAGTCCAAAATACAATCATCAAATGATTGACTCTAGGGCTCTAGCTAACAATCTTCCACTAGCACTAGTGCCTATCAGTGTAGGCTCTAAGCCCAAATGACCTAGTGTGACCATCATGCTTCTTCTGTGCCAAAGCCTTGGTCAAGAGATCTGCGATGTTAGCCTCTGTAGGTACTCTGCAAATCTTCACATCTCCTCTCTCGATGATCTCTCGAATGAGATGGAAGCGCCGTAGTATGTGTTTGGTCCGCTGGTGTAAGCGAGGTTCCTTTGCCTGTGCTATGGCTCCATTGTTATCACAATAGAGCTCAATGGGGTCAGCAATGCTCGGAACCACCCCAAGTTCAGTGATGAACTTGCGGATCCAAACTGCCTCCTTTGCTGCCTCTGATGCAACAATGTACTCGGCTTCTGTTGCTGCTTCGAACTCTTCCAGCTGACAACACCACCATTAATGCAAAATACGAACCCCGACTGCGATCTATAGTCATCCTGGTCGATCTGGAAGCTAGCATCACTGTAACCCTTTACAGCTAGCTCATCATTACCTCCATATATCAAGAAATATTCTTTAGTCCTTTTTAAGTACTTAAGAATATTCTTGACCGCTATCAGTGACTTTCACCTGGATCTGACTGGTATCTGCTCGTCATGCTCAAAGCATACGAGACATCAGGTCGAGTACATAGCATGGCGTACATGATCAATCCTATGGCTGAGGCATAAGGGATCTGATCCATGCGGTCTCTCTCCTCTCTAGAAGAGGGACCTTGAGTCTTCGAAAAACTCACGCCATCTGACATCGGCAGAAATCCCTTCTTGGAGTTCTGCATGGCAAACCGTAGGAGTACCTTGTCAATGTATGTACTCTGACTTAGGCCAAGCAATCTCTTAGATCTATCTCTATAGATCTGTATCCCTAGAATGCGGGATGCCTCACCTAAGTCCTTCATTGAGAAGCAACTCCCTAGCCAGGTCTTGACAGACTGAAGCATGGGGATATCCTTCCCAATGAGTAGTATGTCATCCATATACAATATGAGGAAGACAACTATATCCCCTACAACCTTCTTGTAGACACAAGGTTCATCTTCGTTCTTGATGAAACCAAACTGTTTGATTGCATCATCGAATCGAAGATTCCATCTCCGAGAAGCTTGCTTTAGTCCATAAATGGACCTATGCAGCTTGCATACTCTACTAGTATGCTGTGGATCTACAAAACCCTCAGGTTGTGTCATGTACACATCCTCGAGCAGGTTTCCATTCAGAAACGCGGTTTTGACATCCATCTGCCATATCTCATAGTTATGGTAGACTGCAATAGCTAGCATGATCCGAATGGACTTAAACATCGCTACTGGAGAAAAGGTCTCATCATAGTCAATACCATGAATCTGCTTGAAACCTTTAGCTACCAACCGACCCTTATAAATAAGTCCATCCATGTCAATCTTTCTCTTAAAGACCCACTTGCACCCTATGGGTTTTACCCCTTCAGGTGGATTAACAAAAGTCCAAACTTGGTTGGTGTACATAGACTCCATCTCGGATCTCATGGCCTCTAGCCATTTCTCGGAATCTGGTCTCATCACAGCTTCCTGATAGGTGGTAGGCTCATCCTCTATGAGCACTATGTCATCATGGTCAGACAAGAGAAATGAGTATCTCTCAGGCTGACGACGTACCCTATCAGACCTGCGAAGAGGAATGTCAACTTGAACTGGTTGTTGTTCCTCAACTCCTTGTGGAACATCATCCACAATACTTTGTGGATCTAGTTCAATTTCCATCGAGGCATCAGTGTTATTGTTCGCATCTTGAACTTCTTCAAGATCGAACGCGCTCCCACTAGTCTTTCTAGAAACAAAGTCCCTTTCTAGAAAGACCCCAGTCTTTGCCACAACTACCTTGTGCTGAATGGGAATGTAGAAGTAATATCCCTTAGTTTCCTTGGGATATCCAATAAAGTAGCACTTGTCGGATTTGGGTCCTAATTTGTCTGAGACTTGACGTCGAACGTAAGCCTCACAACCCCAAATCCTCATGAAAGACACCTGGGCATCTCTCCCAGTCCATATCCTATATGGTGTCTTTATCATGACCTTGGATGGAACTCGGTTGAGTATAAAAGCTGCCGTGTCTAGAGCATAGCCCCAAAGGTATGTCGGAAGATCTGTGTGACTCATCATAGACCGTACCATATCTAATAGGGTACGATTCCTCCTTTCGGATACACCATTCCACTGTGGTATTCCAGGAGGAGTGAGTTGGGATAGAATCCCACACTCAGCTAGGTAGTCACGAAACTCATGGCTAAGGTATTCTCCACCTCGATCGGATCGAAGTACCTTAATACTCTTGCCAAGCTGATTCTGTACTTCATTCTTGAATTCTTTGAACTTTTCAAAGGATTCAGACTTATGTGTCATCAAGTACACATAACCATATCTACTGAAGTCATCAGTAAATGTGATGAAGTACCTATAACCGCCTCTAGCAGCGACATTGAAAGGGTCACATACATCACTATGTATGAGTCCTAACAAATCAGTCGCTCTCTCGCTGTGCCCACTAAAGGGAGTCTTGGTCATCTTGCCTCATAGGCATGACTCGCATACCTCATATGATTCAAAATCAAATGAGTCCAGCATACCATCCTTATGGAGCTGGGATAAGCGCTTGTCATTTATATGACCTAAGCGACAGTGCCAGAGGTAGGTTTGGTTCATGTCATTTGACTTGAACCTCTTGGTATTTATGTTATAGATAGGACTCTCAAGGTCTAGAATATAGAGTCCGTTTATCAGAGGTGCACTACAATAGAACATATCGTTTAAGTAGACGGAACAACATTTGTTCTTTATAGTAAATGAGAAACCTTTCTTGTCCAAACAAGAAACTGATATAATGTTCTTAGTTAATGCATGCACATAACAACAATCGACTAACTCTAGTACAAGCCCAGAGTAAGTAAGTCCCTACAGCAACAGCAGCAACCCGTGCTCCATTGCCTACTCGTAGGTCCACCTCGCCCTTTGTCAATGCCCTGCTATTTCTCAGCGCCTGCACATCAGTACAAATGTGAGAAGCACATCCAGTATCTAATACCCATGATGTAGAAATAGATAGATTGACTTCTATAACATATATACCTGAAGTGGAAGTCTCACTTCGCTTCTTCTTAAGATCCTCCAAGTATACCTTGCAGTTCCTCTTCCAGTGCCCGGTCTGACCGCAGTAGCAACCCCTCCTTTCGGCTTCAGTGCCTTGCCTTTGCGCTTGGCTTGAGACTTTCCCTTGCCTTTGGGCTTGCCCTTGCCCTTATGTTTCTGAACCATCAGAACAGTGTTGGGCTTAGCCTTCTTAAGGTTTAGCTCAGCAGTTCTTAACATGCTGAGCAGCTCGGGCAGTGGCTTGTCAATCTCGTTCATATTGTAGTTTAGAACGAATTGACTGTAGCTATCCGGCAAGGATTGCAAGATCAGGTCAGTGGCCAGCTCTTGGCCAAGAGGGAACCCCAACCTTTGTAGGTTCTCTATGTACCCAATCATTTTGAGTACATATGGGCCTACTGGAGCCCCGTCTGACATCTTGCACTGAAATAGTGCCCTTGAGATCTCAAATCTCTCATGCCTCGCTTGACCTTGATATAGTTGACGAAGATGTTCAACCATATCGTAAGCGCCCATTAACTCGTGTTGCTTCTGAAGCTCAGAGTTCATGGTCGCGAGCATTAGACAGGACACATCTAATGCGTCATCTTGATGCATCTTGTAAGCATCTCGGTCTGCTCGCGTGGCAGTGGCAGGAGGAGCCTCCGGAATGGGCTGCTCCAGAACGTACAGTTTACGTTCCTGAGTGAGAACTATTCTCAAGTTCTTGTACCAGTCCAGGAAGTTTGCTCTATTGAGCTTGTCCTTCTCAAGGACAGATCGCAGGGAGAAAGTGTTTGTATTTGACGTCATGGTTATCTACAACAGAAAATTTGCAGAAATAAATATCATATTCTTTTAAAATCATTTAATTAGGCATTTAATTAAATGATGCTCCCACTGAATTCTATAATTCTTGTGGGACAAGATCCACATCATACTAACCCTTGAGTTAGCTTTGGCTAATACGCCCAAGGCTTATTATGATCGGTAGGTAACGATTACCAATTACATCTCTATGCAACTCTTGTTTATAAAATCAATATCCACATTTATATTAAAACTCGAGTTAGCTTTGGCTAATACGCCCGAGAGTTAATATAGATGTGATTTTGACCTATCTTTTCCAACCGTTGGAAGAATGCCTATAGTTGACTCGATCTAACCGAGCAACTAGGAATACTCAATCTAATTGAGTTTGCATTTACCCATGCATTGATAGGCGGGACCAAGATTGTCCCTCCGTACCCTACCAAGATAATATATATTGCTCTGCTTTGGCAGATTCAACAATACATGTGATCGAGGTAGTGATAGGTATCACGGCACGGTTAGGCATTTAGAGTTGGTTTGATCGAGATCTAATCTAATCGAAAAGGATGCATCTTGTGCACGACTTAGATCTAATCTAATCGCAAGGGTGCATCATGTGCACGACTTAGATCTAATATAATCGTAAGGCACTAATTAATTAATTACTTATTAAACATGCATCATATACATAAGCAATTAACTAATTAATCTATTTGTGATTTAGTCATGGCCCCACTATGATCTTCTCAAGCCAATGAGAAGATCGAATGGTCAACCTAGGGTCAACAGCTTCTCCAAGCTCCTCCCTTTGACCACCTTGTGTTGCTTGTGCCCGCCTTGGAACTCCGTCTCGTGTGGACCCTCCACCGCTTCAATTTGTACATTAAAATTTGAAACTCGAGTTACATTCGAGTCTAAATCTAATTTACAACCAGTATATGAGAAAGGCACGACGCGCAGGTCGCGGAAACACATAACGGCACGCAGGCCGTATTATGAATTACAACACAATCCAATCATATTGGGTTTTTGGGCCATGACTATCACAAAATTAATATATAATTCAAAATTATATGTTTTCATAATTTTCTATAATTTTAAAATTAATTTTTTACAATTTTTACGAGTAAAATTTCCCGGCGGTCCCGTTTAGCAGTTTCGGGCGCGGAACGGATCTAACCATCGCGAGGGTTCCTTTGCGATCCAACAGCGCCTAAACTCACTGTCCCAAAATGATTTGGGTCGAGACATTGCCGTTTCGGAAAAATCTTCCCGGCAGGTTCATTTTTAGCGATTTCGGGTGCAATCGCGGAGCAAATCCCTTTGCGGGGTTAGGGGCAGTACCCCTACCCACGATCTAACCATCGTGAGTTGCTCCTTTGCGATCTAATGGCACCCAAGCCCGCTGTCCCAAACGGATTTGAGGCAAAACGAAGCCGTTTAAGGAAAAACTTCCCGGTAGCCAAAGCCTGCAAGTGCCGAGATACTTGTGCTTCACTTCTACGGAAAAATTACCCATAAAAACATAAAAAACTAAATTTTACAGAAAATCACAGAAGGTTTAGTTTTCATAAAACCAAAAAATTAAACTCGTACAAGCCTTGCACATGGCTCTGATACCACTGTTGGATTTTTCGGGCCGCGAAAACCGCTTTTTCGCGTCGCGGAAACCCCGAAAGCCCCTAGCCATGGATCCGTGCGAAGAAAATTTACGAAAAAACTTACGAGTACGAGTTTACTATCTAGATCTACACTTAGATCTACATGTTTAGAAATTTACCCTTGTAGCGAAGCCCTTCGCGTTCCCGCTCGTCCAAACGGTGCCGAATCTCGAGAGTGTCAAAATAGACACTCCTCTAGAAGTATCCACACGAACTAATTAGGTGGAGATGACCAAAAACCAAGGTGTGCTAGCACCTATGTGGTTCGGCCAAGGAAGGAGGAGAGGGAGAACTTGAGAGGAAGAAGATGCAATAATCATCACTTGAATGAAAATGAATCCATTTTCATTCAAATTGTGGCCGGCCACATTTCCCAAATGTAACCCCCTCATTAATGCATTAAGTTGTCATCAAAGAGGGAATGTAACCTCCATGAGGTGGCACTCACTAGTAACTCCCATGAGGTGGCAACCATGATGATGTGGTGCATCATCATTGGTCCACATCAATGCCAACTCACCAATGAGGTGGCATAAAGTCAAGTCAAACTTGACTTTTAATCTTCCTCTCAAGTCAAGTCAAACTTGACCAAATCTCTTCCATGGTTGATCTAATCTAACCATTTGATTCAAGCCAACTTAATATAATGAATCTAATTCATTTAATTAAATTGATTCAATGAGTCAAAATCTAAATTAGACTCATTGAACACATGAATCAACTTGAGTCGAACTCAAGTTAGCTCAATTAGGATTACTCTTAATCCAATTGGATACATCAAATGAATCAAGTCCTCTTGGTTCATCATATGAACCTAATCTCCATCTAATTGTCCTAAGTGTGTGACCCTATAGGTTCTTGTAACGTTGGCAATGCCCTAAACCCATTTAGGAGCATAAGTAATGAGCGGTATCTAGCAACACATCATTACTACCTAAGTTACAAGAATGTCGAGATCCAACATCACCTTGTGACTATTAATTGTGACTCCTCACAATATATGACAAGTGTCATTCTATCTTAGACATCTAGATTGATCAAAGTGAGGCATAGACCGTGTCATCCTCTGACCAATCTAAATCTTGAACTCCAAGTAGACTCACTAAATCAAATGAGCTCAATATCCTATATTAACTAATTTGGACATGGCCATGCACTTCGTGGTCTCACTCTATCAAGAATACCAATGTCGCTCCCGTCATATGGGAGGGATAGATCTCATCTACATCACTCACATCCCTCTGCATAATTCGTTATATACCCAGTAATCGCCTTTATAGTCCACCCAGTTACGGGTGACGTTTGACGAAACCAAAGTACATAACTCCTTATGTAGGGATCTATGGTGACTTCAGGTCTAAGGACTAGTAGTCATACTAATAGCCACATGAGAAAGTATATGACACTCATATAACGATCCATGATACTTTCTCATGGCGGGTCATTCAGTATACATTCTCTAATGTATACTCATGTGTCAACTTGATATCTCTATATCCATGACTTGTGAGATCAAGTCATCGAGTTGACCTACATGCTAGTCTTATTGCATTAACATTGTCCCTGAATGTTAATACTCGACTAGGAATGATTAAGAGTAGTGTTCCCTATATCATCTCACTATCGGTTCAACTAACCGATTGATATAGGGTAGAACCGTCTACTCAAGGACATTATTATACTTAGTTTATTTGGCACCAATACAAGTAAGTATAATAACCAAAATCAAAATACCTTTATTTATATAGAATATGATACAATAAGTCTAAAATACAATCATCAAATGATTGGCTCTAGGGCTCTAGCTAACACATCAACAATAACTCAATCCACTAGAGAGTTATTATTGCACTACCGCACCAATCCCAAATTACATTATGAGCTCCTTTTTACTATGAGTGTGTTAGTCTCTCTGTGTTTAAGATATCGAATGTCCATTAATTTAATTGAGTTACTGACAACTCACTTTAATTAATGTCTTAGTCCAAGAGTAGTACCACTCAACCTTATTGTCATATCGGACTAAGTCCACTTGCAGGGTTTAACATGACAATTCTTATGAGCTCCTCTTAAGAACATTTTCAACCTAGATTACTAGGACACAGTTTCCTTCTATAATCACCAACACACACTATAAGTAATATCATTTCCCAACTTATCGGGCCTATTGATTTATTGAGCTAAATCTCACCCTTTGATAAGTTAAAGAAATAAATACTAAATATATATGCTTGTTATTATATTAGGATTAAGAGCACACACTTCCATAATAGCTAAGGTCTAGTTCTTTTATTAAGTCAGTATAAAAAGAACTTACCTAAAATGGTCCTACTCAATACACTTAAAGTGTACTAGTGTAATTTATTAGTCAAGATAAACTAATACCTAATTACACTACGACTATTCCAATGGTTTGTTCCTTTCCATCTTAGTCGTGAGCCACTGTTTACAATTTATAAAGAACTGATAACATGATCTTCAGTGTATGACACCACACACCATGTTATCTACAATATAAATTAATTGAGCAACTACACTTAACAAATAAATGTAGACATTTGACAAATGTGATTCTTTTATTTCAAAAATAAATGTTTACAAAAGCTAGGCTTTTAGTATACACTCTAACAAAAAGAAGTATACCCTTGTAGCGATGCCCTTCGGTTATCCCGCTCGTCCAAACGGTTATCGGATCTCGTAGAGTGTCAGGTGTACACTCCACTACACGTATCCACACGGAGAAAAAGGTGGAGAGAACCACATAGAGTGTTCTAGTACCCTTGAGAGGTCTCGGCAATGGAGGAGAAGGAGAGCAAGAGAAGAGAGGAAGAGGAAGAAGAAGCCTTGAATGAGAATTTAGTCACCACTTATGTGGCTGGCCACTAAATGAGAGGTTTTAAACCTCCATGTAATACCAAGAGTCATGACTCTTGGTCTCCCTCATGAGATGGCACACATTGATGTAGCCTTGATGATGTGGAACACCATCATTGGCCGGCCCATGCCAAGTCACCATGACGTGGCATTTGGTCAAGTCAAACTTGACCCTTCATCTTCCCATTCAAGTCAAGTCAAACTTGACCTTTTATATCCCATGGTTGATCAAATCTAACATTTGATTCAAGTCAATTTAATTTAATTTAATGAATCTCTATTCATTAGTTTAAATTGACTCAATGAATCATAGACTAAACTACACTCATTCGACACATGAGTCAAATTGAGTCCAACTCAATTAGTCTAATTTGGATTACTCTTAATCCAACTTGGTTCATCATATTAACCTAATCCTCTTAGTCCATCATATGAACCTAATCTCCATCTAATTGCCCTTTGTCTGTGACCCTATAGATTCTTGTAACGTTGGCAATGCTCCTAAACCCATTTAGAAACATAAGTAATGAGCGGTATCTAGCAACACATCATTACTACCCAAGTTACAAGAATGCTGAGATCCAACATCACCATTGTGACTACTAATTGTGACTCTCACAATATGTGACAATGTCCTTCTATCCTAGACATTTAGATTTATCAATTGAGCCATAGACCATGTCATCCTCTAATCAATCTATGTCTTGAACTCCAAGTAGACTCACTATAATCAAATGAGCTCAATATCTCATATTGATTCATTTGGGCATGACCATGCACTTAGTGGTCTCACTCTATCAAGAATCATGATGTCACTCCCGTCATATAGGAGGGATAGATCTCATCTACATCACTCACATCCCTCCGCATAATTTTTTACATACCCAGTAGTCGCTTTTATAGTCCACCCATTTACGGGTGACGTTTGACGAAGCCAAAGTATGCAACTCCTTATATAGGGAACCATGGTGACTTCAAGTCCAAGGACTGATAGTCATACTAATAGTCACATGAGAAAGTATATGACATTCATATAACGATCCATGATACTTTCTCATAGCTGGTCATTCAGTATACATTCTCCAATGCATACCCATGTGTCAACTTGATATCTCATATCCATGACTTGTGAGATCAAGTCATCGAGTTGATCTACATGCTAGTCTTATCGCATTAACATTGCCCCTGAATATTAATACTTGACTAGAAATGATTAAGAGTAGTGTTCTCTATATCATCTCACAATCAATTCAACCAATCAATTGATACAGATAAGAACCTTCTACTCAAGGACACTATTATACTTAGTTATTTGGCACCAATACAAGTAAGTATTATAACCATAAAGAAATTCCTTTATAAATATATATATAAGAATATGATATATCGAGTCCATACAATAATCATCACATGATTAGCTCTAGGGCTCTCACTAACATTGTTTGCCTCCGATCTTGAGGTTTGCTCCTCCATCCAATATCGTGGTCGGAGCTTCTTCCCTTTCTTGTCTTTCGGGACTTCGAATGGTTCCTTGATCACCATCATGGTATCCCAATCCATGTCGAAGAATACCTCCATCTTCATCATCCAATAGGTGATGTCCCATAAGCCTCCGCCTTCAAACTTCGACGGTACAATCAAGCCAGTCATCTTTCTTGTATTTGCTCTTCTCGGTGATTAGTCCAGTGAAGTGTGACCTCACTCTGATACCACTTATAGGAGATCGGTGGCCGGCTTGAAGGGGAGTTAGATAGACGGTACCCCCAAATCCTCGCTTCCTACACTTGTTAGTATGCGCAGTGGAAATACAAACTAACTACAAATATAAAAGCTAAACACTAAAGGAAAGAAAAACAAGCAAACCGCTAACACGTTCGTTTAACGTGGTTCAAAGATTAGGGCTCCTACTCCACGCCGTGTCCTTGAGGTGGACGATCTCGATCCGTCGGTGGATTATCCCCCTACAAACTCCGGCTATCTCAAGTAGCTCCTTGTGGGTGGAGAAACCTCACCACAACACTCACAAACACTTGAGAACATGTAGACTACTAATTAGGGTTTACCACCACTAATTTCGTCAACTATAACCAAGCTCCCAAGGCTTGGTTATATAGGCCACGGGTTGGAAACCCCGCCTACCAGTCGACTGGCAGAACATGCAGTCGACTGCCCTCTATAGAAATTCGACCGTTACATCCCAACAGCTCAATACCAATCGACTGCTAAAACTAGCAGTCGACTGCTCCACACTGACCGAATGAACAGAAGCATTCTATTCGTTCCTAGTCGACTGCATGGTCGACTGCACCAGTCGACTGCTAAAACATGCAGTCGACTGCTACAGTAATGCTACAGTACTGCTACAGTGATTGTTATAGTAAAACCCTAAATTTAGGATTTTACCCTGAGTACAATCTCTCGGCACTCAGACCCTCACCCTTATGACTCACTTGATGCTTCTTTGCAGCCTTGACCTCTTGCCTTCAAGCCTACTTCCTTTGGCTCTTGTCCCTCGGATGCATTTAAGCCCGCGGCTCATCCCCAATGTCATCCTTCGCGTATACCTCGAAGTCGCTTCCCTCGGCCCTTGTCCTAACTGCCTTGTCCACGGTCCCTCGGATGCTCCATCCTTCACCAACCCGAAGCCGTCAACCTGAGTCACATGTGTATCCTGCAGTCCTACACAACTCAAGTACACATATCAAATAACAAGGTAAATCTAACTTAAACTCTTTGCCCAAACACCAAACATACATGGTTGCATGGACCATTGGGATTGCTCCAACACTGCTCACAACTCTAGCTACCACTACATCTAAGTGGCCAGTTAGGCAAGATGCAAGAGTAGGTATTTAACTACATAACAAGGAAGTCACTGTTTGCACCCAACTTTGCTACTACTATCCCAAATGGTCGAGTGGGCACAACATGATAAGTTGCACACACTCTAGCTACCACTATCTCTGAGTGGTCAAGTGTGCAGACAATATAACTAATGACTCTCTCACACCACAAGGGAGATATAGTCTGTTAGCATTCATACAATGCAATGACGCTAATATATTATGACTCAAACATAGTCTTCATCAATGCAATTATATGATAAACGTAAGAACATCTAAAAGCATGATCTATCTCTCTCTCTCTCTCTCTCTCTCACACACACACACACACACATGAAAGAGTCCAACAAGTGTCTACTAAACATCATATATAATCAAATAGAAACAACTATAGTACACAATACCTATCTTGTATACTAATATACATGGAGTTTAAATTAGACACACTATACACTTATACGCAACTTGCCACAATTCTAAGTTCTTTAAAGAGCTAACATTAGCGAGTTGAGTGATTGAGTGACAACAGATTGCATTAATGGCAACAAGTGGAGAAGAAGCAAGACCTAGAGAAACACTTGAACAATGTGCCTTGAGACAACACTTGGAACGCATGAAAATCAGATTCAATCAAATCCTCGACAGATTAGAGAGACAAGATGCTGTAATTACTGAATTGTAAAATAGCCAAGCTAGTATAGTTCCTACGTGAAGTTCAAGGCAATATAACCATAAAGACAACAATGATGATGATGATGATGACATTTCTAAGGACATTGATGATAGAGCTTCTAGTGGCAGATCTGGCGGTATCAGAATTGGTGGTAGAAGGGGAAGGATGAGTGATTATGTTGATAGAAACATGGGAAATATCAAAATGAAGATTTCTTCTTTTCAAGGTAAAAGTGATCTAGATGCATATTTGGAGTGGGAAAAGAAAGTGGAATTAGTACTTGATTGTCACAACTAATTTGAAGAGAAGAAGGAAAAACTTGTTGTTGTTGAATTTATTGATTATGCTATTATTTGGTGGGATCAAGTTATTCTAAGCAGGAGAAGAAACAACGAGAGACCCATTGGCACTTGGGAAGAGATGAAATCAATTATGAGAAAAGGTTCATTCCATCACATTACTATCGAGATTTGTACCAACGACTACAAAGTCTAACCCAAGGATCCAAGACTGTGGAGGAATCCCACAATGAGATGGTGATTGCCATGATTCGAGCCAATGTGGAGGAGGACCGATAAGTAACCATGGAAAATTTTTTACAAGGTTTGAATTCAGAAATTGCAAATGTACTGGAGTTGCAACATTATGTGGAGCTGGAATATATGGTGCATATGTCCATGAAAGTTGAAAGGCAACCCAAAAGGAAGGGTTCAATCAAGCTTGGTCAAAGTTCTAATTCATCCACTTGGAAATCTAGTTGGAACAAAAGAGATAATAAAGTTGCATCAAAGAGTAAGACCAAGTTTTTGAAGAATAAAGATGATAATTCTCCATTGGTTAAAGGTAAAGAACCTATTCAATCTTTCAAGAAATAGAGATATTAAATGCTTTAAGTGTTTGGGAAGAAGACATATTGCTTCGCAATGTCCAAACAAAAGAAGTTTGCTTTTGAAAGAAAATGGTGATATTGAAACTAAGAGTGAGTCCGAAGATGATAATGCCTTATCACCATTGATGGAAAGTGATGTATAAGAGTATGTCGTTGAAGGTGAAGCCCTTGTCACTAGGCGTGCTTTAAATGTGTAAGTGAAGGAAGAAGATGAAGAATAATGAGACAATATATTTCATACCCGTTGCCACATCAAGGACAAGGTATGTAGTATGATTATAGATGGGGGAAGTTGCACTAGTTGGGCTAGTACTATCTTGGTTGAGAAATTATGCATACGTACCACTAAACATCCAAGACCTTATAAACTACAATGGTTGAATGATTGCGGGGAAGTTAAGGTTACTAAGCAAGTGTTGGTTTCATTATCCATTGGAGGTATCATGATGATGTTCTTTATGATGTAGTACCAATGCATGCAAGTCATCTGCTTTTAGGTAGACCATGGCAATTTGATAGGAGAGTCATGCACGATGGGCTCATAAATAAATATTCTTTTAAGATGCATGGTAAACTTGTAACTCTTGTACCATTAACTCCTAAGTAAGTATATGAAGATCAACTGAGGATAAAAAATGAGAGTAAAAAAAAAGATGGCAAGAGAAAAAGATTGAAAAAGAAAAGGAGTGTGAGAAAAGAGAAAGTGTGGATGAGAGGAGTGAAAAAAAGAATGAAAACCAAGAGCCAGGGAGTAAAAAAGAGAGCTTTTATGCAAAAGAAAGAGAGGTTAAGAGAGTTTTTTAGTCTCAACATCCAATGATTGTACTTTTGTACAAGGAGGATATTTCAACACTAACAATCTTAACCCTTCTTTGCCTAGTGTTGTTAAATCTCTTTTGCAAGAATTTGATGATGTCTTTCCGGAAGAAGTTCCTGATGGATTGTCGCTACTTAGGGGAATAGAACACCAGATTGACTTCATCCCAGAAGCAGTCATTCCTAATCGACCATTCTATAGGAGCAAGACTATGGAGATAAAGGAGCTTCAAAAGCAAGTTGAAGAGTTGATGAGAAAAGGGAATGTTCAAGAAAGTTTGAGTCATTGTGCAATTCCTGTTTTGCTTGTGCTTAAGAAGGATGAAACCTGGAGAATGTGCATTCATTGTAGGACTATCAACAAGATTACGGTAAAGTATCGTCATCCTATTCCTAGATTAGATGATATGCTAGATGAACTACATGGTTCTTACATTTTCTCTAAAATTGATTTGAAGTCTGGCTACAATAAAATTCGCATGTGTGAGGGAGATGAATGGAAAACTGCTTTTAAGACTAGGTATGGTTTGTATGAATGGTTAGTCATGCCATTTAGGCTAACTAATACACCTAGTACTTTCATGAGATCAATGAATCATATTTTATGTGCTTATATTAGGAACTTTGTTGTAGTATACTCTACAACAAAACTGCTAAAAGACAACACCAAAAAGACAACAGTTTTAATATAAACTATTGCGAATTTGGTCAAAGACAATGGTTTTTGATAAAACTGTTGTCTTTAAGCTCTCATATAATTCAAAAGACAACGGTTTTGTGAAAACTATTGTTGTTGAGCGATTTTTTTTTAAAACAACAATGCTTTTTAAATGGTTTATAAAACTGTTGTGTTTAAGTACTTTTTTTTGGGCTACAACAATAGTTTATATAGTCAAAAACAACGGTTTTAATAAACTGTTATCTTTGACTTTATTCATTCACTTATTTTCCCCTTTGTAATTTTATTTTCCCTCTCTGCGAAAACTTTTTGGCACTGTGTTTTCTCCCTTAGCCTTCCCAAACCGATAGACATTTTTCTTTGCCTCTTCTCTTCATGCTGCCAAAACCTAAGCATCGCCATCCAACCCTTCTTTGGTCGAGGAAGTGGACTCTTCTTCTTCTACCTTGCTCCACTCGCATGTTCCTGCTACCAACCTCTTCCTCTTATCTTCGATCACCCCCGCATTCCCTTGTACATTTGAGATCGATGTTCCAAGAAGCAATGGAGTTGGTGGGAAGAAGAAGAAGGAGCCAAGATTTGATTCCTGGAACCCATGCCATGAGAGGAGGAGAGAGATTTCTTTATTTTGATGTTATCTTTTGACTCTGATTTCTTTTCTTAGAGGCTCACACCTACCCACTCTAAGCATAATTTGGACATGGCTGGAAGCAACAAAATTAACGCCAATGAGTCCAAGGTGCTCAATCTCTCTTATTATTATTATTATTATTATTATTATTGTTTGTTGTTTTGATTTTTGGCTTTAGGCAGTTATGATTGGATTTCTAGTTTGATCGGTTTGTCACTAGCGTTAGGTTTTTTTTCCCTGCTTCATTGTATTCATATGGCTAGATGCATCAAAAAGTAAAAGGAAGATGTGTCGATTTGAGCCCATTCTTGTTTGATTTCACTTTCCTATGTTTTCTTCGCCTAGTTTGACTTCTGATGATAAAACTTGAATATGTGTTTGAGATGACATTATAAGAAATTTGAAAAGCCTCATCAACGCAAAATTTATCCATGTTTATTTTTATCATAGATTTCGAACAGGTGAAGCAAAATGAAGAAACAATAGCGTTTCGAAATCATTAGGATCTCATCCCATCTTTGGGAAGATGGGATCTTTGATCGCATTCGCCTTCATTTCTCCCTAAAATTGATGAATCATTGAAGTAGAGTTGGTTGTGCACCCCACTTATTACCTTCGATCTCACCTCTTCTTTGTTGTTTCTCAGGTATTGAATCACAATGCAAGTTTCACAAAAGAAAGATGTATAATAATCATGAAACTACTCTAGTTGATAATTGATTTTACATGTGGTAAGTCTTCTTATTCTATTTTTTTAACATGTAAATTATATAAACTTTATTAATTTAGCATTGTAACATTCTTCTTCTTTTTTTAAATGATAGGCATTTTTATAATAAAATAAAAAAAGATAATAAGGTCTACAAATTTAGATTTGTGAATCCACACAAATCTCATATGTGCCATGTGTGACCCGACTCGACAATAATAGCAAAATCGAGTACTTAAATGTAAGAGGAAATATTTTGATAGATAATCTGAATCATGTATCAAGAAATAAGTAGTTTTGGTACTATATAATATTGGGTAAGTAAGAATTATAATATTAATTTTAATTTACATGCACTAATTATATGATTTGTGAATTCATTCTGTCCACTTATTATTATTTTCCTCTTAATTATAGTGTTTCATACTTATCATTTCACATTTTATTTTTTTCTCGTACAAGCGTTTCCATTGTGGTGTTCCTGAATTGCAAGCATGCATTCAAAGAGGTAGTTGCTTTTGTATCACTTCCAAAGCCTTGATTATACTCATTTTTCTAATCATTTGCATCAATTTTACTGACATGCAAAAAAATGATGAGCATAACTATTACAGGGCATAGGTAGTAG
Organism: Zingiber officinale; assembly: GCF_018446385.1. Lineage (NCBI taxonomy): Eukaryota > Viridiplantae > Streptophyta > Magnoliopsida > Zingiberales > Zingiberaceae > Zingiber > Zingiber officinale. The sequence goes on from NC_056006.1 coordinate 47,970,855, forward strand.
GCTGGCCACCAATTCGTAATTATCGTAAGAATGGCATGGCTACAAATCCACCAAAGAACAAAGAAGATGCTGAAGGAAAGCAAGCATCAGCATGCCGTTATGTTAAAGTTGGCATGGATGGAGCACCATACCTTAGGAAAGTTGATCTAAAGATGTACAAAAATTATGAGTTCTCATTGGCACTAGAGGAAATGTTTAGCGGCTTCACTAATGGTGAGCATCACTAATTGTTTTTTCTCCAATATTTCCATATCAATTCACAAATATTATTCCTTGCATTACTTGTTCATTATAATTGTTTTTTTTACTTTTTTAATAGGCTCCATTTCTTGATGAACATAAGGTTTCTTTTGTGTTGTTTGATTTCTTTTTCTTTTCATTTTTGTAGATATAATCTCTTGTTATTTATTAGTATCATCTCATTTAAATCTTCGTTTCTATGTTGTACCTTTACAAGTTCACATTGATCCAGACGGTGGATATGAGTTTCGGTCCATAAAGGATCCTCATCGATATATACTAACTAGAGATATTAGAAAATGTATCCTTAAACCACAAAAAAGAATTTCAAAGGAACCACATACTATAGAAAGGGACGGAAACATAAGTTCATTCCACATTTCTTTGACATATATCTGCACCTTAAGTTCATGTAACTTCTACAATGGCATTTTAAACTACACTACTTTCTACATGGCAATTTGGAGAGGACAAAAAAAAAAAAGAAAGAAAGAAAAAGATGCTATGGAATCCTCTTAGTAGTGAATCATATCAACTGCAGATGTCTAGCTAACTATTTGTAGTGTGTGCTATCTTAGGCATGTTAGCAATTTGAGTCGTAAAAATCATTTTTTGCATTACAGAAACTCCGAAGCTAGCCATGGATCCGTGTGAAGATAAATATAAAACTTTCAAGTACATGTTTGTCTATATTAGATCTACCTTAAATCTACATGAAAAGAGCGTTACCCTTGTAGCGAAGCCCTTCGCTTATCTCGCTCGTCTAAAGAGTTGCCGGATCTCGTAGAGTGTCAAGCGTACACTCCTCTACACGTATCCACACGGATAAAAGATGGAGAAAACCACTTAGAGTGTGCTAGCACTCTTGGTGGTCACGACAATGGAGGAGAGGGAGAGCAAGAGAGGAAGAGGAAGAGGAAGAGGAAGAAGAAGTTACAACAAGCACAAAATCTTGCACTCATGTGGCTGACCACATAAAGGAGGGTTTTAAACCTCCATGTAATACCAAGAGTCATGGCTCTTGGTCTTCCACATGCGGTGGCACACAATGATGTGGCCTTGATGATGTGGAACATCATCATTGGTCGGCCCCATGCCAAGTCACAATGATGAGGCATTTGGTCAAGTCAAACTTAACCCTTCATCTTCCCTCTCAAGTCAAATCAAACTTGACCTCTTTATCTCCCATGGTTGATCAAATCAAACATTTGATTCAAGTCAATTTAGTTTAATGAATCTCTATTCATTGGTTTAAATTGACTCAATGAATCATAGTCTAAACTAGACTCATTCGACACATGAATCAAATTGAGTCCAACTCAATTAGTCTAATTTGGATTACTCTTAATCCAACTTGGTTCATCATATGAACCTAATCCTCTTAGTCCATCATATGAACCTAATCTCCATCTAATTGCCCTTTGTGTGTGACCCTATAGGTTCTTGTAACGTTGGCAATGTTCCAAAACTTATTTAGAAACATAAGTAATGAGCAGTATCTAGCAACACATCATTACTACCCAAGTTACAAGAATGTTGAGATCCAACATCATCTTTGCGACTACTAATTGTGACTCTCACAATATATGACAATGTCTTTCTATCCTAGACATCTAGATTGATCAATTGAAGCATAGACCGTGTCATCCTCTAATCAATCTATGTCTTGAACTCCTAGTAGACTCACTATAATCAAATGATCTCAATATCTCATATTGACTCATTTGGGCATGACCATGCACTTAGTGGTCTTACTCTATCAAGAATCATGATGTCACTCCCATCATATAGGAGGGATAGATCCCATCTATATCACTCACATCCCTCCGCATAATTTGTTACATGCCCAGTAATCGCCTTTATAGTCCACCCATTTACGGGTGACGTTTGACGAACCCAAAGCATGCAACTCCTTATGTAGGGAACCATGGTAACTTCAGGTCCAAGGACTAATGGCCATACTAATAGTCACATGAGAAAGTATATGACACTCATATAATGATCCATGATACTTTCTCATGGCGGGTCATTCAGTATACATTCTTCAATGCGTACCCATGTGTCAACTTGATATCTTTATATCCATGACTTGTGAGATCAATTCATCGAGTTGACCTACATGCTAGTCTCATTGCATTAACATTGTCCCTGAACGTTAATACTTGACTAGGAATGATTAAGAGTAGTGTTCTCTATATCATCTCATTATCGATTCAACCAATCGATCGATATAGATAAGAACTTTCTACTTAAGGACGCTATTTTACTCAGTTATTTGACACCAATATAAGTAAGTATAATAACCATAAAGAAATACCTTATAAATATATAGGAATATGATACATCAAGTCCATACAACAATCATCACATGATTGGCTCTAGGGCTCTAACTAACAATCTCCCACTAGCACTAGTGCCAATCAGTGTAGGCTATATGGCCCAATGACCTAGTGTAACCATCATACTTTCTCTGTGCCAAAGCCTTGGTCAAGGGATCAACGACGTTCGCCTCTGTGAGTACTATGCAAATTTTCACATCTCCTCTATCGATGATCTCTCGAATGAGATGGAAATGCAGTAGTATGTGTTTGGTCCGCTGGTGTGAGTGAGGTTCCTTAGCCTGTGCAATTGCTCTATTGTTGTCACAATAGAGCTCTATAGGATCGGTTATGCTAGGAACATCCCCAAGCTCAATAATGAACTTGCGGATCCAAACTGCCTCCTTTTCTGCTTCTGATGTAGCAATATACTCGGCCTCTGTTGTAGAATCAACAACTGTGTCCTGCTTCAAACTCTTCCAGCACACAACACCACCATTCAAGCAAAAGACAAACCTAGACTACGATCTATAATCATCCTGGTCAGTTTGGAAACTGGCATCACTATAACCCTTTACAGCTAGCTCATCATCGCCTCCATATATCAAGAAATATTCTTTAGTACTTCTCAAGTACTTAAGAATATTCTTGATCGATATCCAGTGAGGCTCACCTAGATTTGACTGGTATCCGCTCGTCATGCTCAAAGAATACGAGATATCAGGATGAGTACATAGCATGACATACATGATAGATCCTATGGCTGAAGCATAAGAGATCTTATCCATGCGGTCTCTCTCCTCTCTAGAAGAGGGACTTTAAATCTTCGAAAAACTCACATCATGTGACATCAGCAGAAATCCTTTCTTGGAATTCTGCATGGCAAACCGTAATAATAAATTGTCAATATATGTACTCTGACTTAGGCCAAGCAATCTCTTAGATCTATCTCTATAGATCTTTATGCCTAGAATACAGGCTGCTTCACCTAAGTCCTTCATTGAGAAATAATTCCACTACCAAGTCTTTACAGACTGCAGCAAAGGGATGTCGTTTCCAATGAGTAGTATGTCATCCATATATAATACAAGGAAGACAACTGTGTTCCCAACAACCTTCTTGTAGACACAGGGTTGATCTTCATTATTGATGAAACCAAACTGTTTGATCGCATCATCGAATCAAAGATTCCAGCTCCGAGAAGCTTTCTTTAGTCCATAAATGGATTTATACAGCTTGCATACTCTGCCAGTATACAGTGGATCTACAAAACTCTCAGGTTGTGTCATGTACACATCCTCGAGCAAGTTTCCATTCAGAAGCGCGGTTTTTGTTGGAGTGTATACTAAAAGCCTAGTTTTTGCAACCATTTATTTTTGAAATAAAAGAATCACATTGGTCAATATCTGCATTTATTTGTTAAATGTAATTGTTCAATTAATTTATATAATAGATAACATGGAGTGTGGTGTCACACTCAGAAGATCATGTTGTCGGTACTTTATAAATTATAAATAGTTGCTCACGACTAAGATGGAAAGGAACAAACCATCGGAATAGTCGTAGTGTAATTAAATATTAGTTTTTCTTGATTAATAAATTACACTGATACACTCTAAGTGTATTGAGTAGGACCATTTAGGTAAGTTCTTTTTGTACTGACTTAATAAAAAAACTAGACCTTAGTTATTATGGAAGTGTGTGCTCTTAATCCTAATATAATAACAAGCACATATATTTAATATTTATTTCTTTGACTTATCAAAGGGTGAGGTTTAGCTCGATAAATCAATATGCCCGATAAGTTGAGAAATGATATTACGTATAGTGTGTGTTGTTGATTATAGAAGGAATCTGTATCCTAGTTATCTAGGTTGAGAATGTCCCCAAGAGGAGCTCATAAGAATTACCATATTAAACCCTGCAGGTGGACTTAGTCCGACATGACAATGAAGTTGAGTGGTACTACTCTTGGAGCTAGATATTAATTAAGTGAGTTGTCAGTAACTTACTTAATTAGTGGACATTCGTAATCTTAAACACAGGGAGACTAACACACTCATAATAAGTAGGAGCCCATAATGTAATTTGGGATTGGTGCGGTAGTGCGATAATAACTCTCTAGTGGAATGAGTTATTATCGATGAACTTGAGTTGTGTGTTCGAGGCGAGCACGGGATAGTCAAGCTCATCGGAAAGCCAAAACCAATTTCTCCTCTAGGTCCCTGTCGTAGCCTCATTATAGCCTCAAGTCCATCCAAATGTAAGGTTCTTCTTGGTGTCCAAGAAGGGGGTCGGACCATTGCTTGGTGACCCAGCAATGGCCGGCCACATCCTCTTACAGGGGTCGGCCCTATTGCTTGGTGACCAAGTTTGTAGGGGCCGGCCAAGATTAATTCAAATAGGAGGGTTGTTTTAAATTTTTAAAATCTTCTCTTTGTAGAAAACTATAAGTTTTAAAAGAGAGATTTTAATTTTTTTAAATTTTCCTTATTTGAATTAGGCCACATGTTTTAATAGAGAGTTTTAAAAGTTTTAAAACTTTCCTTTTTTAACCATCCTCATGGTTTAAGGAAAAAAGGAAGATAAGTTTTAAAATTAAAATTTTCTATCATCATGTTAAAAAAGAAAATTTTGTAAGAGAAGTTTTAAATTTTAAAACATGGTTTTAATTTTTAGAACTTTCCTTTTTTAACTCCTACTTTAGGAAAGAGAGCTTGTAAAATTTTATAAGAGTTTTTTCTTGTAAAATTTTATAAAAAATATATTTCCTTTATTCCCTTGATGAGGTGGCCGGCCACCTTGCTTGGTGCCCAAGCAATGGGCTGGCCATATTAAAATAAATAAAAATCATCACAAAATCAAAATTGGTGATTGATTCAATCAAGAGGAAAGAAAAGGAAAAATAAAAAGGAAAAAGGAAAATTTCTTGGATGATTTTATTTTTTATAAAAAGTTTTTCCTTATTTGCCTTAGCTAAGTAATATAAAAGAAGGGGTGAGGGGGGCTTCATGAGACACAACTCTTATTCTTTTGCTTGGTGATCTCTTGGTGGCCGACCCTTTTCTCCTTCTCTTTTCCCTTTGCTCTCTTCTCCTTGGTGGTGGTGGTGGCCGGATTTTAGAAGAAGAGGAAGAAGCTTTTGGGTGGTGTTCATCTTGGAGGATCGTCGCCCACACGACGTCCAAGGCGAGGCGAGGAATACGGCAGAAGATCTCGAGGTCATTAGCTTACAAAGAGAAGGCATAACTAGTAGTTCTCTTCTGCATCATACTAGTTATTTTCTTTGTAAGAATTTTAAATATAAGAGGCAATTAGATCTAGTTTTTCGAGTTTGTGTTTTCTTCTTTTTCGAATTTGTGATTCGATTGTTCTTTTTGGTTAACCTAGAGTTATTTAAGGAAATTAAATATTAGCTTTCCTTAAAAGGCTTTGACTAGGCGGCGGTGGTTGCTCCCATATCCAAGAAGGTCATGTGCCTCGTTATGCAGTCCTGGAAGCCAATTTTGAAAATTAATATTTAATGGAATTAATAACATAGGTGGATTTGAATCAATAGTGTTAAGTTCCGCTTGCGATTCAAATCTAAACCATTAAGAACAAATAAGTTAAATTTGGAATCAATGATGTTAAGTTCCGTCTGCGATTCCTAATTTAACTTCTAAAGAACACAATAGGTTATTTAAGGAAAGGTTCGACACTTGTACAAAAATTTTTGTACAGTGGAACCGGTATATTTTCCTAGGACTAACCAACAGTTTTGACATCCATCTGCCAGATCTCATAATCGTGGTATGCTGCAATAGCAAACATGATCCAAATGGACTTAAACATCACTACTGGAGAAAAGGTTTCATCATAGTCAATACCATGAATTTGCTTGAAACCTTTAGCTACCAAATGTCCCTTATAGATAAGTCCATCCATGTCAGTCTTTCTCTTAAAGACCCACTTACACCCAATGAGTTTGACGCCTTCAGGTGGATCAACCAAAGTTCATACTTTGTTGGTGTACATGGATTCCATCTCGGATCTCATGGCCTCTAGCCATTTCTCAGAATCTGGTCTCATCACAGCTTCCTGATAGGAGGTAGGCTCATTCTCAACGAGCATAACGTCGTCATGGTCAGACAAGAGAAATGAGTATCTCTCAGGCTGATGACATATCCTGTCAGACCTGCGAAGAGGTAGGTCTACTTGAATTGGTTGTTGTTCCTTAACTCCTTGTGGAACAATCTCATCATCCACAACATTTTGTGGTTCCAGTTCAACTTCCATCAAGGCTTCAGTTGTAACGCCCTCCCTCCCACTACTTAAGGAGGGATAGGGTTACCTACTTACATACGTGCATACATATAAAATCATGATAGCGGAAACAGTTATTTAATTTTTTTTCTACACTAATCATCATGCTTATCATACTGAACATGTAGACTTACTAGTATTCATGCATACAACTTAATTAATACCAACTACTTGAAACATAATTCATGATATCATAAGCATACTAGCATGAAACATGAAGAACATAAGTGCATAACTATCCATACTAGTTAAAGTACTATCAAAGCATAAAGATAACACATGGTTCATATGCAAACTTAGAACTTAAAAACATATAGCAGTTTTCTTCCACCATGCCACTGCCACACACACTCTTGCCCTTCCTGCTGCTGCTCTTAGTTTAGCCATTCCTTTCCTTTTTCTGCAATACAAGGAAAGATAAAAACTATAAGCCCATAAGCTTAGTAAGTCCCTTTCCTACTCACAAAAACCATGATTCATGTATGAACATAAAGTGATAACATGTTCATTTGGTAAATCATAACATAACATGTGAGAGCATAACATAAAGTCATATCATATCATGTGAGAGTATAAACATAAAGTTATATCATATCATGTGAGAGCATAAACATAAAGTCATATCATATCATGTGAGAGCATAAACATAAAGTAGTAACATGATCATATAAGCATCATAGACATATTTCAAGTGCATCTTTAAGAAACATAAAGAAAAACATATAACATGAACTTGTAGATGCAAGATGTTCTTTTGAAAACATGTATCATGAAATGAGTATATGCAAGATGTCCTTTTGAAAACATATATCATATACATACTTAAACATAATCTCAACATGAGGGCCCGGCTTGTACCACATACATACATAAATGCGCGCATCCTAAATAGATCCAAGGTAGCTAATCTTGAACCTACTAGGAACTAGGCCCGTTTCATAGACCATCGACCTAAGGGCAATTAAGGAGCCCATCCCTTTTACTAGGCCCGTTTCATAGACCATCGACCTAGGGGTGCTTGTGGAGCCCACCCTTGGTACAAGCCATACAAAGTAAAATAGCATGTCATATCATGTCATATCATAACATTTCATGTTCTTGTCATATCATGAAGAGTGCTCTTGATCCCAACTTAAGGGAAGCATCTCTTAGGCTTTTTCATCTTACATAAGCCTTGCATAAACATAGCATGATGGCACCAAGTGCACATAACATATAGCATATCATAAAAACATAACATGATAACATGAAGTGCACATTATATAGCATCTCATAAAAACATAACATGATAACATGAAGTGCACATATCAATTAACATGGTGACATAAAAATTCATATCATATCATAAGAGTCAACATCATACATGATTAAGGTTTTGAAACTTCTTACAAGCCCTAAATCATGCTTGGCCGAAACATGTAAACATACATCATAGATTTTCAAACAACATGGAGACATGAAATCAACTCCCTAAGTCCTCATAATCATTAATCATAACATGTAAGACCTTAGGAACGCTAGGTAGCTTCTTAACCTCATTCTTCTTACCTTGGCCGAAACATGAAGACATGTTTTAAATTTTCCTTTAATCAATTTAAAGCATGAAACTTTTGCAACCTACATAGCATAGCAAGTGAGTCCTTTGGTAACCATAAGTGAGGTTCTAACTCTAATATTCAACCTTGGCCGAAACCTCAAGGTGGTGTTTCTAGGTTTTTCATGCAACATAAGTCATGTAAATTTAACCTAACATTTGCATAGGAAATCATACATCATGAGGAAGCATAAAACAAATATAGTTTAGGTCTACAACTTTCCCTAAGCCTCTAATTCAACCTTGGCCGAAACCTAAAGGTAAGGTTTCTAGGTTTTTCATGCACTTAAGACATGGAAATTCAATCTAACATTGTATAGAAAATCGTACATCATGAGGAAGCATAAAACAAGCATGGTTAAATTTCAAAACCTTGCCCTAGACCTTGTGTTCATCCTTGGCCGAAACCTAAGGTAAGACTTTAGGTTTTGTTTATACATCATGTAGCATGAAAACTTAACTAACAATATGTAATAGATCATGTATCATGAAGGAACATAAACAAGCATGTTTAGGTTTCAATACTTTGCTCTAAACCTTATGTTCCATCTTGGCCGAAACCTAAGGTAAGGTTCTAGGTTTTGTTTATACAACATGTAACATGAAAACTTAACTAACAACATGTATTAGATCATGTATCATGAAGGAGCGTAAACAAGCATGTTTAGGTTTCAATACTTTGCTCTAAACCTTATGTTCCATCTTGGCCGAAACCTAAGGTAAGGTTCTAGGTTTTGTTTATACAACATGTAGCATGAAAACTTAACTAACAACATGTAATAGATCATGTATCATGAAGGAGCATAAACAAGCATGTTTAGGTTTCAATACTTTGCTCTAAACCTTATGTTCCATCTTGGCCGAAACCTAAGGTAAGGTTCTAGGTTTTGTTTATACAACATGTAGCATGAAAACTTAACTAACAACATGTAATAGATCATGTATCATGAAGGAGCATAAACAAGCATGTTTAGGTTTCAATACTTTGCTCTAAACCTTATGTTCCATCTTGGCCGAAACCTAAGGTAAGGTTCTAGGTTTTGTTTATACAACATGTAGCATGAAAACTTAACTAACAACATGTAATAGATCATGTATCATGAAGGAGCATAAACAAGTATGTTTAGGTTTCAATACTTTGCTCTAAACCTTATCTTCCATCTTGGCCGAAACCTAAGGTAAGGTTCTAGGTTTTGTTTATACAACATGTAGCATGAAAACTTAACTAACAACATGTATTAGATCATGTATCATGAAGGAGCATAAACAAGCATGTTTGGGTTTCAACACTTTGCTCTAAACCTTATGTTCCATCTTGGCCGAAACCTAAGGTAAGGTTCTAGGTTTTGTTTATACAACATGTAGCATGAAAACTTAACTAACAACATGTATTAGATCATATATCATGAAGGAGCATAAACAAGCATGTTTAGGTTTCAACACTTTGCTCTAAACCTTATGTTCCATCTTGGCCGAAACCTAAGGTAAGGTTCTAGACTTTGTTTATAAAACATGTAGCATGAATTGTAAACTTGACAACCATAAGTGACCACAACTCCTTATCTTGGCCGAAACTTGCAAGGAAACTCCTAAGTTTTTTTTTCAACAACCTTTAAACATAAAGCGTATGAAAACTATTGTACTGCAGGTGAGGGGATACTTACCTCTCTCGCTTAATTCTCTAAGAGAAGTAACCTTGGTTGTGAAGCTTTTCCTAGAGAGAAACTCCTTTGCTTGGTTCGGCAATGGTGAGAAAGAAGAGGTTTGTTTGGTTTCGGTGGAGATGAGGAGGGAGGAGGAAGAGAAGAAAATGAAATTTTCTCTTTCCTTTTCTCCTTTTATTCCAAATGAAAGGAAGAAGGAAAAATGAACTTTTCCTCCCCTTTTCTTTTACTCATCCTAAATGAAGGGAGGAAGTAAAACTCTCTTTTCATTGTAAGAAGAGGAAGGAAACTTGGACTTCTCCTCCTTAGTGAAGAGAGCCTTCACTTTCCTTACCTTTAACCATAATTTCCCTCTTTTCATATCAGCACACCCCTGCAAGGGCTACTGGTTATAACATGGAACCACTTACTAAGAGGTCCAAAGTTCAATCCTTGGTCATGTCTCTTTGTGGTTCTTTTTATTTTAGTTTTTTTTTTCCTAAATAAGAATCCACATGAAACCTATTTAATCATGCATAAATTCATGTAAAATTTCTAGGGATCCTATGGGTGTTACATCAGTGCTATGGTCCATATCTTGAACTTCTTCAAGATCAAACGTACTCCCACTAGTTTTCCAAGAAACAAAGTCCATTTCTAGAAATACCCCAGTCTTAGCCACAAACACTTTGTGTTGACTGGGAATGTAGAAGTAATATCCCTTCGTTTCCTTGGGATATCCTATAAAATAGCACTTATCAAATTTGGGTCCCAATTTATCCGAGACTTGACGTCGAACGTAAGCTTCACAATCCCAAATCCTCATAAAAGACATCTGGGTATCTCTCCCAGTCCATATCCTATATGGTGTCTTTATCACAGCTTTGGATGGAACACGATTAAGTGTGAAGGCTGCTGTGTCTAGAGCATATCCCCAAAAAAATATAGGAAGATCTGTGTGACACATCATAGATCGTACCATATCTAATAAGGTATGATTACTCCTTTCGGATACACCATTGCACTGTGGTGTTCCAGGAGGAGTGAGTTGGGATAGAATCCCACACTCAGCTAGATAGTCACGAAACTCATGCCTAAGGTATTCACCACCTCGATCTAATCGAAGTATCTTAATACTCTTGCCTAGCTGATTTTGTACTTCATTCTTGAATTCTTTGAAATTTTCAAAGGATTGTGATTTATGTGTCATCAGATACACATAACCATATCTATGAAGTCATCAGTAAATGTAATGAAGTACCTATAACCACCTCTGGCAACGACATTGAAAGAGCCACATACACTCTTTCACTGTGTCCACTAAAGGGAGTCTTGGTCATCTTGCCCAGTAGGCATGACTCGCATGCCTCATATGATTCAAAATCAAATGAGTCCAGCAAACCATCTTTATGGAGCTGGGATAAGCGATTCTCATTTATATGACTTAAGCGACAATGCCAGAGATAGGTTCTGTTCATTTCATTTGACTTGAACCTTTTAGTACTTATGTTATAGATGTGGTTCTCTAATTCTAGAATGTAGAGTCCGTTCATCAGAGGTGCACTATAATAGAACATATCATTTAAATAAATAGAACAACATTTGTTCTTTATAATAAACGAAAAGTCTTTCTTGTCTAAACAAGATACTGAAATGATGTTCTTTGTGAGAGTAGGCATATATTAACATTCATCTAATTCTAGTACAAGCCCAGAGGGCAGAGATAGATAGTAAGTTCCTACAGCAACAGTAGCTACCCGTGCTCCATTGCCTACTCGTAGGTCCACCTCACCCTTCGTCAATATTTTGCTATTTCTCAGTGCCTGTTCATTAGTATAAATGTGAGAAGCAAATCCGGTATCTAATACTCACGATGAAGAAATAGAGAGATTGACTTCTATAACATAAATACCTAAAGTAGAAATCTCATTTCTCTTCTTCTTAAGATCTTTCAAGTATACTTTGCAGTTCCTCTTCCAGTGCCCGGTCTGACCGCAGTGGAAGCAGGTAGCATCCTTGGCAACCCCTCCTTTAGGTTTCATTACCTTGCCTTTACCCTTGTCTTGGGACTTTCACTTGCCTTTAGGCTTGCCCTTGCCTTTATGCTTTTGCACCATCAAAATGGAGTTGGGCTTTACCTTCTTAAGGTTGGCTTATCAATTTCGTTCATGTTGTAATTCATGACAAATTGACTGTAACTTTCTGGCAAAGATTGCAAGATCAAGTCAGTGGCTAATTCATGGCCAAGTGGGAATTCCAACTTCTGTAGGTTCTCTATGTACCCAATCATCTTGAGTACATATGGACCTACGGGAGTCCCATCTTGCATCATGCACTAAAACAATGCCTTAGAGATCTCGAATCTCACGTGCCTTGCTTGTCCTTGATATAGTTGACGAAGATGTTCAACCATATCATAAGCAGTCATCAACTCGTGTTGCTTCTAAAACTCAGAGTTCATGGTTGCGACCATGAGGCATGACACATCTAATACATCATCTTGATGCTTCTTATAAGCATCTCGGTCAGCTCGCGTGGCAGTGGCAGCAGGTGCCTCCAGAATGGGCAGCTCCAGGACGTACAGTTTTCTTTCTTGTGTGAGAATGATTCTCAGATTCCTGTACCAGTCCAGGAAATTAGCTCCATTGAGCTTGTCCTTGTCAAGGACAGAATGCAGGGAGAAAGTGTTCGTGTTTGTCGACATGGCAATCTACAACAGAAATAGAGCAAAAAGTAAATATCATATTCCATTTATCATTTAATTAGGCCTATAACTAAATGATGCTCCCACTGAATTATAGGACTTTTGAAGAATCAAGTCATGGATGTGGTCAAACCACACTACTAGATTCGTACCAATTAGCTATAATTCTCACGGGACGAGATCTACATCATACTACGCCTTGAATTAGCTTTGGCTAAATCGCCCAAGACTTAGTATGATTGGTAGATAACTAATTATCAATTACATCTCTATGCAACTCTTGTTCATAGGATCATGATCCTCATTTATATTAAAACTTGAGTTAGCTTTGGCTAAATCACCCAAGATTTAGTATAAATGTAATTTTTATCCTATCTTCCAACCGTTGGAAAATGTCTATAGTTATACCCGATCCAATTGAGTTAACTAGTTATACTCAATCTAATTGAGTTCGTATTCACCCAAGTTTTGATAGGCGGGACCAAGATTGTCCCTCCGTACCCTGCCAAGATAAAATGCGTTGCTCTGCTTTGGCAGATTCAACAACAACAAATGATCGAGGTAGTGATGGGTATCAAAACTTGGTAGGCATTTCGAGTTGATTTAATTAAGATCTAATCTAATTGTGAATATGTATCATATATGCATTAAGGCACTAATTACCCTACATTAGCATGCATCACATACACACAAGCAAATAATTTGTGATGAGGTCATGGCCCTACTACGATCTTTTCAAGCCAATGAAAAGATCGGGCGGTCAACCTTGGGTCAACGACTTCTTCAAGCGTCTCCTTTTGACCGCCATGTGTTGATCGTGTTGGGTTTTTCGGGCCGCGAAAATCGCTTTTTCGTGTCTCGGAAATCCCGAAACCCCCTAGCCATTGGATCCGTGCGAAGAAAACTTTCGAAAATATGAGTATGAGTTTCAAACTATGATCTACAGTAGATCTACAAAGGAAAAACATTTTATACCTTTGAAGCGTGCCCTCGCAAATCCCGCTCGTCCAACGGTACGTCGGATCTCGAAGTTGTCAACGTAGACAACTCTCTAGTGATATCCACACGAACAAGTTGTGTTCTCTAACACACAAGGATGGAGAAGAGAGCACCACAAGTGTGCTAGCACTTTCTAGGGCTCTCGGATGGGATTGGAAAGAAAAATAGAGAAGATGAAATACAAGAACACTCTTCTTCTTCTTCTATGTGACAATCACTCTATTTTCTTTCATGAAACTCTAAACCACTCACCTTGTTTCTTCCTTGAAACTCACGGCCAAGAAAGAGGAGAGGGAGAAGAGAATAGCTAGAGGAAGGAGATGAAATGAATGAGACTCATGAATGAAAATTCATTCCCCTTCCTCAAGTGAAGTCGGCCACATGAGTAACTCCCACTCATTTAATGTGGCCGACCACATTAATGGGAATGGAGGCTTGTAACCTCCATGATGTGGCATACCATGATGATGTGGAGCATCATCATTGGTCCACATCTTGCCATCTCACTAATGATGTGGCAATTAGTCAAGTCAAACTTGACTCTTCCTCTTCCTCTCAAGTCAAGTCAAACTTGACCAAATCTCTTCCATGGTTGATCTAATCTAACCATTTGATTCAAGCCAACTTAATATAATGAATCTAATTCATTAAATTAAGATGATTTAATGAGTCATAATCTAAATTAGACTCATTGAATACAAGAATCAACTTAAGTCCAACTCAATTATCCCAATTAGGATTACTCTTAATCCAATTTGATTCATCAAATGAATCTAATCCTCTTGGTTCATCATATGAACCTAATCTCCATCCACTTGTTCTTTGTGTGTGACCCAATAGGTTCTTGTAACGTTGGCAATGCCCCTAAACTCATTTAGAAGCATAAGTAATGAGCGGTATCTAGCAATACATCATTACTACCCAAGTTACAAGAATGTTGAGATCCAACATCACCTTGTGACTACTAATTGTGACTCCTCACAATATATGACATTGTCCTTCTATCCTAGATATCTAGATTGATCAATGTGAGGCATAGACCGTGTCATCCTCTAATCAATCTAAATCTTGAACTCCAAGTAGACTCACTCGATCAAATAAGCTCAACATCTCATGTTGACTCATTTGGGCATGGCCATGCACTTCGTGGTCTAACTCTATCAAGAATACCGATGTCGCTCCCGTCATATGGGAGGGATAGATCCCATCTACATTACTCACATCCCTCCGCATAATTCGTTATATACCTAGTAATCGCCTTTATAGTCCACCCATTTACGGGTGACGTTTGACGAAACCAAAGTACATAACTCCTTATGTAGGGAACCATGGTGACTTTAGGTCTAAGGACCAATAGTCATACTAATAGTCACATGAGAAAGTATATGACACTCATATAACGATCCATAATACTTTCTCATGGTGGGTCATTCAGTATACATTCTCCAATGCATACCCATGTGTCAACTTGATATCTCCATATCCATGACTTGTGAGATCAAGTCATCGAGTTGACCTACATGCTAGTCTTATTGCATTAACATTGTCCCTGAATGTTAATACTCGACTAGGAATGGTTTAGAGTAGTGTTCCCTATATCATCTCACTATCGATTCAACCAATCGATTGATATAGGTAAGAACCTTCTACTCAAGGACGTTATTATACTTAGTTTATTTGGCACCAATACAAGTAAGTATAATAACCAAACAAATACCTTTATTTATATAGAATATGATACAACAAGTCCAAAATACAATCATCAAATGATTGGATCTAGGGCTCTAGCTAACAGATCGCACCCTCCTCGTAACTCTATCTTGAGTGGACCTTCCACTGCTTCATTTTGTACATTACAAATATGAAACTCGAGTTACATTTGAGTCTAAAAACTATTTACAACAGGAACATAAAAAGAAGGTATGATGCGCAGGTCGCATATCAATACAACACGCACAACACAAAAATGGCACGCAGGCCATATTATGAATTACAACACATTTTAACCAGTCATATTGGGGTTTTTGGGCCATGACCATTACAATATCACACATAATTCTAAATTATGTATTTTACGTAAATTTCTATAATTTTACTACTGTTTTATCAATTTTATGAGTCACAACTTCCCGGCGGTTCCATTTAGCGATTTTCGGGCGCGATCGCGGGACAATGCCCCTGTGGGGTTAGGGGCAGCACCCCTTCTCGTGAAATGAATATCGCGAGTGTCCCATCTTGATCTAACAGTGCCTTAAGCCACTGTCCCAAAACAATTTGGGCGAGACCTTGCCGTTTCGGAAGGTTCTTCTCGGTATTCGAAGCCTACAAGTGTCCAAGCACTTGTTGCTTCGCCTTTACGAGAAAAATACTCAAAAAATCCATAAAAATAGTAAACTTATAGAAACTTATAGATCTGAAATCTTTTCATAAAAATAAAAACAAAATATGTACACGCTTCGCACATGGCTTTGATACCACTGTTAGCAATTCGACCGGTAAAAACCATTTTTTGCGTTGCGGAAACCCCGAAGCTAGCCACGGATCCGTGCGAAGATAAATATAAAACTTTCAAGTACATGTTTGTCTATACTAGATTTACCTTAAATCTACATGAAAAAAGTGTTACCCTTGTAGTGAAGCCCTTCGCTTATCCCGCTTGTCCAAAGAGTTGCCGGATCTCGTAGAGTGTCAAGCGTACACTCCTCTACACGTATCCACACGGACAAAAGGTGGAGAAAAATCACTTAGAGTGTGCTAGCACTCTTGGTGGTCACGTCAATGGAGGAGAGGGAGAGCAAGAGAAGAGAGGAAGAGGAAGAAGAAGTTACAACAAGCACAAAATCTTGCACTCATGTGGCCGGCCACATAAAGTAGGGTTTTAAACCTCCATGTAATACCAAGAGTCATGGCTCTTGGTCTTCCATATGAGGTGGCACACAATGATGTGGCCTTGATGATGTGAAACATCATCATTGGCCGGCGCTATGCCAAGTCACAATGATGTGGCATTTGGTCAAGTCAAACTTGACCCTTCATCTTCCCTCTCAAGTCAAGTCAAACTTGACCTCTTTATCTCCCATGGTTGATCAAATCTAACCATTTGATTCAAATCAATTTAATTTAATGAATCTCTATTCATTGAATTAAATTGACTCAATGAATCATAATCTAAATTAGACTTATTCAACACATGAATCAAATTGAGTCCAACTCAATTAGTCTAATTTGGATTATTCTTAATCCAATTTGGTTCATCATATGAACCTAATCCTCTTGGTCCATCATATGAACCTAATCTCCATCTAATTTCCCTTTGTGTGTGACCCTATAGGTTCTTGTAACGTTGGCAATGCTCCTAAACCCATTTAGAAACATAAGTAATGAGTGGTATCTAACAACACATCATTACTATCCAAGTTACAAGAATGTTGAGATCCAACATCACCTTTGTGAGTACTAATTGTGACTCTCACAATATATGACAATGTCCTTCTATCCTAGACATCTAGATTGATCAATTGAGATATAGACCGTGTCATCCTCTAATCAATCTATGTCTTGAACTCCAAGTAGACTCACTATAATCAAATGAGCTCAATATCTCATATTGACTCATTTGGGCATGACCATGCACTTCGTGGTCTTACTCTATCAAGAATCATGATGTCACTCCCGTCATATAGGAGGGATAGATCCCATCTACATCACTCACATCCCTCTGCATAATTTGTTACATACCCAGTAATCACCTTTATAGTCCACCCATTTACGAGTGACGTTTGACGAAGCCAAAGTATGCAACTCCTTATGTAGGGAACCATGGTGACTTCAGGTCCAAGGACTAATGGTCATACTAATAGACACATGAGAAAGTATATGATAGTCATATAACGATCCATGATACTTTCTCATGGCGAGTCATTCAGTATACATTCTTCAATGCATACCCACGTGTCAACTTGATATCTCTATATCCATGACTTGTGAGATCAAGTCATCGAGTTGACCTACATGCTAGTCTCATCGCATTAACATTGTCCCTGAATGTTAATACTTGACTAGGAATGATTAAAAGTAGTGTTCTCTATATCATCTCAATATCAATTCAACTAATCGATTGATATAGATAAGAACTTTCTACTCAAGGACGCTATTATACTCAGTTATTTGGCACCAATACAAGTAAGTATAATAACCATAAAGAAATGCCTTATAAATATATAGGAATATGATACATCAAGTCCATACACCAATCATCACTAACAATCTCCCACTAGCACTTGTGTCAATCAGTGTAGGCTCTAAGGCCCAATGACCTAGTGCAACCATCATGCTTTCTCTGTGCCAAAACCATGGTCCCTGCAAATTTTCGCCTCTGTGGGTACTCTGCAAATTTTCACATCTCCTCTATCGATGATCTCTTGAATGAGATGGAAACGCCATAGTATGTGTTTGGTTCGCTGGTGTGAGTGATACCATGATTTTACTACATTATTCTCATTCATACAATCATGGTTTGATGTAGTTTTCATATATAGAACCCATATTTACACTACATTTCTATACATTATATCAATTTTAGACTTAATTGTAAATTATGTTATTACAGCTCTATTTGATGCTCATATTTGTTTGTTATCTTGTAGGTAGGCATCAAAGGTTCTTGGATTTGGATGAATCTGAACCAAAGTTGTGCTCGGATTAGAGTTTTAACGAGGCGATCAAGCTCCAGAACATTCGTAGCCGTCCATTCAAGATTGGAGTAGATCTACACCATCCGTTGAGAATCTGGTCCATCCGACCTAATGAGGAGCAGATCTGAGCCATTGATGAAGATCTGGAAGTTTTGATCTAGATCTGAGTTCATCCAGCCGTTGATCAAGCCCCAAGAAATTTGGACCGTCCGATCAAATCTAAGGAGGTTTAAATCGCACGAGAAGCAACAGTGATTCCTGGGCTCGGCGTCGTGATTTTCTCTACAGTATCGTCTTCTTCTTCGCGCGACAGCCGCAGTTCCCATTCCCGATTCCAGATTCGCAAGCAGTTCTTCTTCATCGTCGGCGATTCCTGAGCTCCGGAGATCTTCGTCCGAGGACACAGAGAGCGGTCGAGGGTGTTTCCCAGCCCGCAGTGCTTGTTTTGTCCGCCGTAATCCAGCTCGAGGGTGTTTCCCAGATCTGGATTTCCATCGGCATTAGAGCTCGAAGGGTGTTTCCCGGAAGCTTCTGATCGCATTTCTGATTGTCATTCCATCAGCGACTCCAGCCGATCTGATCATTTGGTTGAGTGTAACAACTTCTAGATTCATGCTCTGTTCCTTGTGCGTTGAGGATTCCATTTGGTTGTGAGCCCGAAGGATGTTTTCCAGAGGCTATGAACATTCGTCTGGATGAGTGGGAAGCTCGAGATTCAAAGGTGGTTGCCCGAAGGATGTTTTCCAGAGGTATCTCTGTTTCTGGCAGAATGAAGAAGATCTGCTACGGGTTTGGAGTTTGTGGAATGCTAGGGTTTTTGTTTACTTTATCTTGTCTTTCAATCATCCATGAATTTGCTCAGATCTTGAGATCTGAAAGTATAGATTGCACTTAATTCTTTGTTCAGCATTTCATATTTTAGTTTTCTGTTTAAGTTTACCTATGCAATTCCATTCCTGATGTTCTACTTGCAATCTCGAATTTGTTAAACTTCTGCAATCTGTGTTGTTAAGCTAACCAATTAGTTTGCAATTTAGTTTTAGTTTTGAATTATAAGTTTTGATTAACACTAGATTGTTTAGTTTTGGTGATTTAGTTAGCTAATTCTTGTTATCTGCATTGGAACAATTATGGGTGTGATTAAGTGTAATTTGTGAATGTTTAACTGGAGGAATTGTTTGTTTACCTCTATCCAATATTTTTGTGAATGAGCTCTAGAGTGTAATTGCTGGAATAGATTGGAATTAAGAATTGAATATAATTTGGGTTCTCAAAGGGTGTTTTAGTTTGCGAATTTATTTGTTATTGAGAATGGGAATTGAATTACTTGATGTAATGATGTTTTAGAATCTAGACTTTACTGATGTTAATCTGATGAATGAAGTTGATCATGTCTAGATAAGAACATTCTTTCTTTGATTATATTCTTGATCATGGTTATGTAAGATTTTGATTGGAACCACTTCTAGAATTCACACATTCATTAGTTATCCTTGGAAAAATACGACTTGGGACTCGTTACTACAACACTTGTCTTAATTTTAATGAGTTTCAATCTTTATTAATTTGGAGTACCTTGTGACATGCAAAAAGACCGATACCAGTGAGCAAGGTTCCTTAGCCTGTGCAATTGCTCTATTGTTGTCACAATAGAGCTCTATAGGATCGGCTATGCTAGGAACCACCCCAAGCTCAATAATGAACTTGCGGATCCAAACTACGTCCTTTGCTGCTTCTGATGCAGCAATATACTCGGCATCTGTTGTAGAATCAGCAATTGTGTTCTGCTACGAACTCTTCCAGCTCACAACACCACCATTCAAGCAAAATACAAACCCAGACTGCGATCTATAATCATCCTGGTCAGTTTAGAAACTGGCATCACTGTAACCCTTTATAGCTAGCTCATCATCGCCTCCATATATCAAGAAATATTCTTTAGTTCTTCTCAATTACTTAAGAATATTCTTGACCGATATCCAGTGATGCTCACCTAGATCTGACTGGTATCTGCTTGTCATGCTCAAAGCATACGAGACATCAGGATGAGTATATAGCATGACATACATGATAGATCCTATGGCTGAAGCATAAGGGATCTTATCCATGCGGTCTCTCTCCTCTCTAGAAGAGGGACTTTGAATCGTCGAAAGAGTCACACCATATACAATACAACGAAGACAACTGTGTTCCCAATGACCTTCTTGTAGACACAGGGTTCATCTTCATTCTTGATGAAACCAAACTGTTTGATCGCATCATTGAATCGAAGATTCCAGCTCCGAGAAGCTTGCTTTAGTCTATAAATGGACTTATGCAGCTTGCATACTCTGTCAGTATGCATTGGATCTACAAAACTCTCAGGTTGTGTCATGTACACATCCTCGTGCAAGTTTCCATTCAGAAACACGATTTTGACATCCATCCGCCAAATCTCATAATCGTGGTATGCTGCAATAGCAAGCATGATCCGAATGGACTTAAACATCGCTACTGGGGAAAAGGTTTCATCATTGTCAATACCATGAATTTGCTTGAAACCTTTAGCTACCAAACGACCCTTATAGATAAGTCCATCAATGTCAGTCTTTCTCTTAAAGACCCACTTACACCCAATGGGTTTGGCGCCTTCAGGTGGATCAACCAAAGTCCATACTTGGTTGGTGTACATGGATTACATCTCGGATCTCATGGCCTCTAGCCATTTCTCATAATCTGGTCTCATCACAGCTTCTTGATAGGAGGTAGGCTCATTCTCAACGAGCATAATGTCGTCATGGTCAGACAAGAGAAATGAGTATCTCTCAGGCTGATGACGTATCCTGTCAGACCTGCGAAGAGGTACGTCTACTTGAACTGGTTGTTGTCCCTCAACTCCTTGTGGAAAAATCTCATCATCCACAACATTTTGTGGTTCCAGTTCAACTTCCATCAAGGCTTCAGTGCTATGGTCCATATCTTGAACTTCTTCAAGATCAAATGTACTCCCACTAGTTTTTCTAGAAACAAAGTCCGTTTGTAGAAATACCCCAGTCTTAGCCACAAACACTTTGTGTTGACTGGGATGTAAAAGTAATATCCATTCGTTTCCTTAGGATATCCTATAAAATAGCACTTATCGGATTTAGGTCCCAGTTTGTCCGAGATTTGATGTCGAACGTAAGCCTCACAATCCCAAATCCTCATAAAAGACATCTGGACATCTCTCCCAGTCCATATCCTATATGGTGTCTTTATCACAGCTTTGGATGGAACACGATTAAGTGTGAAGGCTGTTGTGTCTAGAGCATATCCCCAAAAAGATATATGAAGATCTGTGTGACTCATCATAGATCGTACCATATCTAATAGGGTACGATTCCTCCTTTCGGATACACCATTCCACTGTGGTGTTCCAGGAGGAGTGAGTTGGGATAGAATCTCACACTCAGCTAGATAGTCACGAAACTCATGACTAAGGTATTCACCACCTCGATCTGATCGAAGTATCTTAATACTCTTGCCTAGCTGGTTTTGTACTTCATTTTTGATTTCTTTGAACTTTTCAAAGGATTGTGATTTATGTGTCATGAGATACACATAACCATATCTACTGAATTCATCAGTAAATATAATGAAGTACCTATAACCACCTCTGGCAGCGACATTGAAAGAGCCACATACATCACTATGTATAAGTCCCAACAAGTTAGTCGCTTTTTCACTATGTCCACTAAAGGGAGTCTTGGTCATCTTGCCCAGTAGGCATGACTCGCATATCTCATATGATTCGAAATCAAATGAGTCCAGCAAACCATCTTTATGGAGCTGGGATAAGCGATTCTCATTTATATGACCTAAACGATAATGCCAGAGATAGGTTTGGTTCATTTCATTTGACTTGAAACTTTTGGTACTTATGTTATAGATGGGGTTCTCTAAGTCAAGAATGTAAAGTCCGTTCATCAGAGGTGCACTACAATAGAACATATCGTTTAAATAAATGGAATAATATTTGTTCTTTATAATAAACGAAAAGTCTTTCTTGTCTAAACAAGATACTGAAATGATGTTCTTTGTGAGAGCAGACACATAACAACATTCATCTAATTCTAGTACAAGCCCAGAAGGCAAAGATAGATAGTAAGTTCCTACAACAACAGCAGCAACCCGTGCTCCATTGCCTACTCGTAGGTCCACCTTGCCCTTCGTCAATGTCCTGTTATTTCTCAGTGTCTGTACATTAGTACAAATGTGAGAAGCACATCCTGTATCTAATACCCACGATGAAGAAATAGAGAGATTGACTTCTATAACATACATACCTGAAGGAGAAATCTCATTTCTCTTCTTCTTAAGATCTTCCAGGTATACTTTGCAGTTCCTCTTCCAGTGCCCGGTCTGACCGCAGTGGAAGCAGGTAGCATCCTTGGCAACCCCTCCTTTAGGTTTCATTACCTTGCCTTTACCCTTGTCTTGGGACTTTCCCTTACCTTTAGGCTTGCCCTTGCCTTTATGCTTTTGCACCATCAAAATGGAGTTGGGCTTTACCTTCTTAAGGTTGAGCTCGGCAGTTCGCAACATGCTTAGCAGCTCAGGCAGTGACTTATCAATTTTGTTCATGTTGTAATTCATGACAAATTGACTGTAACTTTCTGGCAAGGATTGCAAGATCAAGTCAGTGGTCAATTCTTGGCCAGTGGGAATTCCAACCTCTATAGGTTCTCTATGTACCCAATCATCTTGAGTACATATGGACCTAAGGGAGTCCCATCTTGCATCTTGCACTGAAACAGTGCTTTAGAGATCTCGAATCTATCGTGCCTTGCTTGCCCTTGATATAGTTGACGAAGATGTTCAACCATATCATAAGCAGTCATCAACTCATGTTGCTTCTGAAGCTCAGAGTTCATGGTTGCGAGCATGAGGCATGACACATCTAATGCATCATCTTGATGCTTCTTATAAGCATCTCGGTCAGCTCGCGTGGCAATGGCAGGAGGTGCCTCCGGAATGGGCTGCTTCAGGATGTACAGTTTTCTTTCTTTTGTGAGAACGATTCTCAGATTCCTGTACAGTTTAGGAAATTTGCTCAATTGAGCTTGTCCTTGTCAAGGACAGAACGCTGGGAGAAAGTGTTCGTGTTTGTCGACATGACAATCTACAACAGAAATAAAGCAGAAAGTAAATATCATATTCCATTTATTATTTAATTAGGCCTTTAACTAAATGATGCTTCCACTGAATTATAGGGCTTTTGTAGAATCAAGTCATGGATGTGGTCAAACCACACTACTAGATTCATACCAATTAGCTATAATTCTCGCTTGACGAGATCTACATCATACTACGCCTTGAGTTAGCTTTGGCTAAATCGCCCAAGACTTAGTATGATCGGTAGATAACTAATTATCAATTACATCTCTATGCAACTCTTGTTTATAGGATCAAGATCCTCATTTATATTAAAACTTGAGTTAGTTTTGGCTAAATCACCCAAGATTTAGTATAAATGTAATTTTTATCCTATCTTCCAACCGTTGGAAAATGCCTATAGTTATACCCGATCCAATTGAGTTGACTAGTTATACTCAATCTAATTGAGTTTGTACTTACCCAAGCTTTGATAGGCGGGACCAAGATTGTCCCTCCGCACCCTACCAAGATAAAATGCGTTGTTCTGCTTTGGCAGATTCAACAACAACAAATGATCGAGGTAGTGATGGGTATCAAAACTTGGTAGGCATTTCGAGTTGATTTGATTAAGATCTAATCTAATCTTGAATGTGTATCATATACGCATTAAGGCACTAATTACCCTATATTAGCATGCATCACATACACACAAGCAAATAATTTGTGATGAGGTTATGGCCCTACTACGATCTTTTCAAGCCAATGAACTGTGTAGGTTTGCTATGAAGCAATTGTCATGGTTAAACTTGGTAATTAGTCACCCAGATTCAGGACTTGCTTATACATATAGCACTTATTAATTTCTATACTGTTTAGTTTTATTTGTGAAAAAAGAAGTGGCTAGTCAGGCTGAAATTTATATATGTTTTACTTGATGACAGTCTTTTCTAAAACATAATTAGAAGTAATTTAGGAGATTTGAGTGGTCCTATTGATATAGTTATGTATAAAGTTTAACAGAGGTACAAGTTTCGTACAACCAACCTTAAACTATTGAGATTGACATTACTTGTCAATCTCATGTTGTTTGTTTAAAACCTTTATTTTCTAAAATTTTCTTCAAATTCAAGCTTCATGTTTATGCTGTTAAAACTCTCATCAGCTAGCATAATATCAAAAACATTCACCATTTTATTCTATCTAAATCTTTATCATCTAGCATAACATCAAATCATACACAAAGGAGACCTATTTTGAATATGTTGAAAAGTTCACGTTGTCCTGATGGTGAAAATCAATACCTTTAGATAACTGTATTATTATAACTAAAGGTATTGCCTCAACAAGGTTCAAATGGCACAAAATGTTATATGCTATTATGAAATATTTTCTTTCTTTTTTTTATTGTGACTTCCTAAAGCATAGTTTTGTTAGAATGTATACTAAAAGCCTAGCTTTTTGTATAAATATTTATTTTAAAATAAGAATCACGTTGGTCAAATATCTTCATATATGTTAAATATAGTTGTTCATTTAATTTATATTGTAGATAACATGGTGTGTGGTGTCACATAGAAGATCATGTTATCAGTTCCTTATAAATTATAAATAGTAGCTCACGACTAAAATGGATAGGGACAAACCATTGGAACGGTCGTAGTGTGATTTAGTATTAGTTTATCTTGACTATAAAATTACACTAGTACACTCTGAGTGTATTGAGTAGGACCATTTGAGGTTGTTCTTTTTATACATACTGATTGCATAAAAGAACAGGACCTCTATTATTATGGAAGTGAGTACTCTTAATCCCGATATAATGACAAACACATATATTTAGTATTCATTTCTTTGATTTATCAATGGGTGAGATTTAGTTCATTAAATCAAGAGGCCAGATAAGTTGGGAAATAATATAATTTATATGGTGTGTTGTTGATTATAGAAGGAAACTGTATCCTAGTTATATAGGTTGATGATGTTCCCTTGAGGAACTCATAAGGATTGTCATATAAACCCTGCAGGTGGACTTAGTCCTGCATGACAATAAAGTTGAGTGGTACTACTCTTGGAGCTAGATATTAATTAAGTGAGTGTCAGTAACTCATTTAATTAATGGACATTAGATATCTTAAATACAAGGAGTTTAATGCATTTATGATAAGAAAGATCCCATAATATAATTTGGGAATGGTGCGGTAATTAAATGATAACTCTTTAGTGGTATGATTTATTATTGATAAACTTGAGTTGGGTGTTCAGGACGAACACGGGAAGCTCAAGCTCATCGGGAGACCAAAGACAATTCCTCCTCTAGGTCCCTATTGTAGCTGTAACGACCCGACTCCTGGGTACTAAACTGTGAGCCGGATCGCTACATTAACTACTGAAGCTACTGTGCTGTACTGTGCGGAAACTGGGTAAAATAAAAATTTCACTAACTGACTCTGTTGATCTGACAACTGATACACCCATGCTGTTATAAGGAAGGATTCAGGGCCCTTTCCGGTTGGTGTACATGTGCTAAGGAGGATACTTGACCTCCCATCTGAGCTAGGAACTCAAATCTAACTTCCCAGCTAGCTATTGATCGATCCACGGATCGATCAAACTTGCTACGATTCTGTGCCCTGCTGGATCGGTCGGCATGACCGATCCAGGTGTGTCTGGATCGGTCTGCAGACCGATCCAGGAACCTGGAGACGCTGGGATGCCCTCTGTTCGATGCTGGATCGGTCGGACGACCGATCAGATAGCATACAGTAGCATACTGTATGCCTCTGGATCGGTCGGCTGACCGATCCAGGACCCTGATACTGCAACGGATCGGTCGGCAGACCGATCCAACTCTGATATGAAATCAGAGTTCCTGATTTCAGAACTTTCAGGCACTGGAACGTGCCACAACTCACAGACATAGGTTCTAGATACATGAAAAACATTCTAACATTAACCTACATGCGTCCCAAACTGGACAAACTGAATAGTGCATAGTTCTACTGGATTAAAACATTTAACAAGCTAAGGACTAAACCATAAGTAAACTAACAACGTAAATGCTGGAATTAAGCTGTTTAGACCCCTAGGATCTTTATTCCAAACCCCTTGCACACACACCTCCATAGCATTGTCCTCCAGCCTCCGCTAGTCCACTTTTCTTTTACCTGTATCTGCAGTATAAGAAAAGTAGTACCTGTAAGCTAAAGAGCTTAGTAAGAAACCATCTACCTCACAAAAACATGCAACGATGCGATTATGTTTTTAAAACATGCTGTTTGAAAACTGAACTGAGCATGGCAACATGGCATGTCATACAAACAAGTACTGAACTGTTCATGGCATACAAACAAGCTGAGCATAGCATACTATATCTGAAACTAAGCATGAATACTGAACTGATCATGCATACACATCTAACTGGTCATGAACTCAAATCATGAAACTTAACTGAGATAATTAACTGAAACTGAACTAAGTTAGTGTTTCTATCACTGATTACATATTTGGAAAACTATATATAATAATAGATGAAAATACTAGACATGCTGCTGGGGCCCTGGCAACTGTACTTACTGTGCGCGCATCCCTACGAGACCCGGGATTGCAAGTTCCGAATCCAGCAGGGTTACTAGGTTATCTGAACCTAGGGACGACTGTGGGAGTCCAGCCCATGGATATCTGATCCAAGTACAGTGCCAACTGAATACTGTTTTATTTTACTTTGCTGTTCTAGGTTATCTAAACCTAGAGCTAGGTTATCTGAACCTAGAGGCTACTGTGGGAGCCCACCCAATGGATATCTGATCCATATAGCTGTAATAACTGGTAATAAGCTGAATAAAATGTTTCTAATACATTTTACATGCTGTTAGGACGCCTACTGGTGCATCCTTCTGAACTGGGCATTCTACCGAATGCTTGGTGTGCACTAAAAGCACACCCTAAAACTGAAAACTGTAGAACTACTGAACTAACGCCAAAACTAACAAGCGAGAGCAATTATACTGCAGGTGAGGGGTTTCTTACCTCAATCGCAAGGTTTTCTTACGATTCTATCCGCTAGATTTTCCGGAAAACTGCTCCGTTCGACGAACCGCTTACGTCCTCGCGTTCCTCTCGCGGAGAAGAACCTTTTTCGTGTTGGAGTCGTCGCTGGAAGATGTTCCCTTGGCCCTTGGCTTGGTGTGCCGTGCGTGAGGAAGAGGAGAAGAAGAGAGGTGCGGCGGTTTTAGGTTTCGGGTGAGGAAAAACTACGGTGAGAAATAATCTAAAACTTCTCACTTAAATCCTTATTTATATTTACTAATTAAATCATCCAAAAATCAATTATAAATATAATTGATTCCCTCTTCTTTCAGCACGGCCCTGCTGGGTTCAACTGGTTACTAGCATTATCCCTTACACCATAGGTCTCGGGTTCGATTCCCGCCTAAGCTATTTTGCGGTTCTAATTATTTTTGCTACTTCCGCTACTCGGAAAAATTCCAGAAAAATATCTAAAAATTCCAGAAAAATCATAGAATAATTCTAATGCAAGTTTGAGAATTTTCGGGCGTTACAGTAGCCTCTTATATAAAGGCTTATATCCACCCGAAGCCTAGCTTCTTAAAGCCTAAGCTAGGGTCAGCCAAGCCTTGCTTTGTGTCTAAGCAAGGAGCCGGCCAAGCCAAGCTTGGAGCCCAAGCTTGTAACACCCATAGGATCCCTAGAAATTTTACATGAATTTATGCATGATTAAATAGGTTTCATATGGATTCTTCTTTAAAAAAAATAATAAAATAAAATAAAAAGAACCAAAAAGGGCATGACCAAGGATTGAACCTTGGACCTTTTAGTAAGTGGTTCCATGTCATAACCAGTAGCCCCAGCAGGGGTGTGCTGATATGAAAAGAGGGAAATTATGGTTAAAGGTAAGGAAAGTGTAGGCTCTCTTCACTAAAGAGGAGAAGTACAAGTTTCCTTCCTCTTCTTACAATGAAAAGAGAGTTTTACTTCCTCCCTTCATTTAGGATGAGTAAAAGAAAAGGGAAGGAAAAGTGCATTTTTCCTTCTTCATTTCATTTGGAATAAAAGGAGAAAAGAAAAAGAAAATTTTATTTTCTTCTCTTCCTCCTCCCTCCTCTCCACCGAAACTAAGCTTCATCTCCCTCACCATTGCCGAACCAAGCAAGAAGGTTTTCTCTCTAGGAAAAGCTTCACAACCAAGGGTACTTCTCTTAGAGGATTAAGTGAGAGATGTAAGTATCCCCTCACCTGCAGTACAATAGTTTTCGTACGCTTTATGTTTAAAGATTTTTGAAAAAAAAAACTTAGGGATTTCCTTTCAAGTTTCGGCCAAGATGAGGAGTTGTGGTTACTTATGGTTGTCAAAGTTTACAATTTTGCTTCATGTTGTAACAAAAAGTCTAGAACCTCACTCTTTAGGTTTCGGCCAAGATGATATATAAGGTTTAGATCAAAGTGTTGAAACCTAAACATGATTGTTTATGCTCCTTCATGATACATGATTTACTACATGTTGTTAGTTAAGTTTTCATGCTACATGTTGTATAAATAAAACCTAGAACTTCACTTTAGGTTTCGGCCAAGATGGAACATAGGGTTTAGATCAAACTGTTGAAACCTAAACATGATTGTTTATGCTCCTTTATGATACATGATTTATTACATGTTGTTAGTTAAGTTTTCATGCTACATGTTGTATAAATAAAACCTAGAACCTCACCTTAGGTTTCGGCCAAGATGGAACATAGGGTTAAGATCAAAGTGTTGAAACTTAAACATGATTGTTTATGCTCCTTCATGATACATGATTTATTACATGTTGTTAGTTAAGTCTTCATGCTACATGTTGTATAAATAAAACCTAGAACATCACTTTAGGTTTCGGCCAAGATGGAACATAGGGTTTAGATCAAAGTGTTGAAACCTAAACATGATTGTTTATGCTCCTTCATGATACATGATTTATTTATTACATGTTGTTAGATAAGTTTTCATGCTACATGTTGTATAAATAAAACCTAGAACTTCACATTAGGTTTCGGCCAAGATGGAACATAGGGTTTAGATCAAAGTGTTGAAACCTAAACATGATTGTTTATGCTCCTTCATGATACATGATTTATTACATGTTGTTAGTTAAGTTTTCATGCTACATGTTGTATAAATAAAACCTAGAACTTCACTTTAGGTTTCGGCCAAGATGGAACATAGGGTTAAGATCAAAATGTTGAAACCTAAACATGATTGTTTATGCTCCTTCATGATACATGATTTATTACATGTTGTTAGTGAAGTCTTCATGCTACATGTTGTATAAATAAAACCTAGAACTTCACTTTAGGTTTCGGCCAAGATGGAACATAGGGTTTAGATCAAAGTGTTGAAACCTAAACATGATTGTTTATGCTCCTTCATGATACATGATTTATTACATGTTATTAGTTAAGTTTTCATGCTATATGTTGTATAAATAAAACCTAGAACCTCACCTTAGGTTTCGGCCAAGATGGAACATAGGGTTAGATCAAAGTGTTGAAACCTAAACATGATTGTTTATGCTCCTTCATGATACATGATCTATTACATGTGGTTAGTTAAGTTTTCATGCTACATGATGTATAAACAAAACCTAGAGTCTTACCCTAGGTTTCGGCCAAGGATGAACACAAGGTCTAGGGCAAGGTTTTGAATTCTAACCATGCTTGTTTTATGCTTCCTCATGATGTATGATTTTCTATACAATGTTAGATTGAATTTCCATGTCTTAAGTTGCATGAAACACCTAGAAACCTTACCTTTAGGTTTCGGCCAAGGTTGAATTAAAGGCTTAGAGAGAGTTGTAGACCTAAACTATAATTGTTTTATGCTTCCTCATGATGTATGATTTTCTATACAATGTTAGGTTAAATTTCCATGGCTTATGTTGAATGAAAAACCTAGAAACACCACCTTGAGGTTTCGGACAAGGTTGGATATTAGAGTTAGAACCTCACTTATGGTTACTAAAGGACTCACTTGCTATGCTATGTTGGTTGCAAAAGTTTCATAACACTTATCATAAAGAACATCATGAGCAAGTTTAGTTTAGATTCTAAGCTTCCTAGGTCTTTATATCCTATTATGGCCGAAACTTGCCAAACATAAATCTAGTTTACAAGTAACATAAAAGCATATGAACCCTAGACCAATTTCATAACACTTATCATAAAGAACATTATGAGCAAGTTTAGTTTAGGTTCTAAGCTTCCTAGGTCTTTAAATCCTATAATGGTCGAAACTTGCCAAACATGAAGCTAGATACAAGTAGCATAAAAGCATATGAACCCTAAACCAATTTCATAACACTTATCATAAAGAACATCATGAGCATGTTTAGTTTAGGTTCTAAACTTCCTAGGTCTTTAAATCCTATTATGGCCGAAACTTGCCAAGCCTAACCCTAGGTTTCAAGTAAAATAAAAGCATATGAACCTTAAACCAATTTCATAACACTTATCATAAAGAACATCATGAGCATGTTTAGTTTAGGTTCTAAGCTTCCTAGGTCTTTAAATCCTATTATGGCAGAAACTTGCCAAACATAAATCTAGGTTACAAGTAACATAAAAGCATATGAACCCTAAACCAATTTCATAACACTTATCATAAAGAACATCATGAGCATATTTAGTTTAGGTACTAAGCTTCCTAGGTACTTTAATCTTGTTATGGCCGAATGTCTAAGGAGCATAAAACTAAGTCTAAGCAACATACAAACATAAGAATATCAAGCTAACTTCATATCATATCATAAGGAAAACCACGAGCATATTAGATTTGATTTTAAGCTTTCTTAGACCTTTAATCTCATCATGGCCGAAACCCTAAGTGGAATGCATCTAGGTTCTTAGCAACATGCAAGCATGAAAACACTAAGAACTCTTTAACATATCATAAGGAAAGTCATGAGCATGATAGATTAAATTTTTAAACTCTCCTAGGCCTTCATTTCTATCATGACCGAAACCTTCTAGGCATAGGTCTAGGCTACAAGCAACATAAATAAAAAACATCAGAATTTTAAACAAAACTTATATCCTAAGTTACATATCATAAGGAACATCGTGAACATGTTTAGTTAGATCTTAAGCTTTCCTAGGTCTTTTAATCTTATCATGGACGAATGATTAAGGAACATGAATCTAAGTTCTAAACAACATACAAGCATAAGAACACTAAACTAATCTTCTATCATAGGGTACATATCATAAGAAACATAGTGAGCATGTTTAGTTTAGGTCTTAAGCTTCCTTAAGTTTTTATACTTTGGTGGTCGAACGTTTCAAGAAACAACCCTAGATTTTTAAGCAAACTAAACTCATGGAAATACACATGAACTACTTGTACCACAGGTGAGGGGATACTTACATCCTCTTGCTTGTTTTTTCTTAAAAGAATGTACCCTTGTGAAGAGGAAGAAGAAAGCTTCTCCTTCTAGTTCTCCCTTTTGCTTCTCTTGCTTGTAAGGAGTAGATCTTGAGGACTTCTTCTTGTGAATTAGTTTTCTTAGGGAGAAAACCTTAGCTTGGATTCGGAAATGGAAGAGGAAAGAGCTCTAGGTCTCGGTGGAGGAGGAAGAAGGAGAAAGAAGGAGGAGGAAGAAGAAGGAGGAAGAAGTAGCCAAATTTTCTTTCTCTTCTCTTCTCTCATTCCTATTTATTCTCAATGAGGAAAAAGGAAAGAATGTCCCAATTCTCTTAACCAAGAGGAAGAGGAGGAAAACTACTTGACATTCTCTTGCTCCCTTACTTAATCATACTCTTACCTTTAACTATAATTTCCATTCTTTGCTAATCATATGTCATTCATGACTCTAGTGGTTATCATACCCATTTAGCTTTATCTATTGTGAGGGGTTCATGGTTCAAGCCTTAACTTCTCTTTTTTTTTTATTTCTTTTTGGTTCTATTTCCATTTTCCTTTTTTTTTTTTCTAAAAGAGAATACCCATATGTATAGCTTAAATATTTCATGGGTGTTACAGGGTTTAGATCAAAGTGTTGAAACCTAAACATGATTGTTTATGCTCCTTCATGATACATGATTTATTATATGTTGTTAGTTAAGTTTTCATGCTATATGTTGTATAAATAAAACCTAGAACCTCACCTTAGGTTTCGGCCAAGATGGAACATAGGGTTAGATCAAAGTGTTGAAACCTAAACATGATTGTTTATGCTCCTTCATGATACATGATCTATTACATGTGGTTAGTTAAGTTTTCATGCTACATGATGTATAAACAAAACCTAGAGTCTTACCCTAGGTTTTGGCCAAGGATGAACACAAGGTCTAGGGCAAGGTTTTGAATTCTAACCATGCTTGTTTTATGCTTCCTCATGATGTATGATTTTCTATACAATATTAGATTGAATTTCCATGTCTTAAGTTGCATGAAAAACCTAGAAACCTTACCTTTATGTTTTGACCAAGGTTGAATTAAAGGCTTAGAGAGAGTTGTAGACCTAAACTATAATTGTTTTATGCTTTCTCATGATGTATGATTTTTTATACAATGTTAGGTTAAATTTCCATGGCTTATGTTGCATGAAAAACCTAGAAACACCACCTTGAGGTTTCGTCCAAGGTTGGATATTAGAGTTAGAACCTCACTTATGGTTACTAAAGGACTCACTTGCTATGCTATGTAGGTTGCAAAAGTTTCATGCTTTAAATTGATTAAAGGAAAATTTAAAACATGCCTTCATGTTTCGGCCTAGATAAGAAGAATGAGGTTAAGAAGCTACCTAGGGTTCCTAAGGTCTTACATGCTATGAATAATGATTATGAAGACTTAGGTAGTTGATTTCATGTATCCATGTTGTTTGAAAAGCTATGATGTATGTATATATGTTCCGGCCAAGCATGATTTAGGACTTGTAGGAAGTTTCAAAAACCTTAATCATGTATGATGTTGACTCTTATGATATGAGATGAATTTTTATGTCACCATATTAATTGATATGTGCACTCCATGTTATCATGCTATGTTTTTTTTTATGAGATGCTATATAATGTGCACTTCATGTTATCATGTTATATTTTTATGATATGCTATATGTTATGTGCACTTGGTGCCATCATGCTATGTTTATGCAAAGCTTACGTAAGATGAAAAGCCTAAGAGATGCTTCCCTTAAGTTGGGATCAAGAGCACTCTTCATGATATGACAAGAATATGAAATGCATGAAATGACGAGAACATGATATGTTATGATATGACATGCTATTTTACTTTGTATGGCTTGTACCAAGGGTAGGCTCCACAAGCGCCCCTAGGTCGATGGTATATGAAACGGGCCTAGTAAAAGGGATGGGCTAGTGCCCCTAGGTCGATGGTCTATGAAACGGACCTAGTTCCTAGAAGGTTCAAGATTAGCTACCTTGGATCTATTTAGGATGCGCGCATTTATGTATGTATGTGGTACAAGTCGGGCCCTCATGTTGATATTATGTTTAAGTATGTATACGATATATGTTTTCAAAAGGACATCTTGCATATACTCATTTCATGATATATGTTTTCAAAAGATCATTTTGCATTTACAAGTTCATGTTATATGTTTTCTTTATGTTTCTTAAAGATGTTCTTGGAAATATGTCCATGATGTTTATATGATCATGCTACTACTTTATGTTTATGTCCTCACATGATATGATATGACTTTATGTTTATGCTCTCACATGATATGATATGACTTTATGCTTATGCTCTCACATGATATGGTATGACTTTATGTTTATGCTCTCACATGATATGATATGACTTTATGTTAT
Organism: Zingiber officinale; assembly: GCF_018446385.1. Lineage (NCBI taxonomy): Eukaryota > Viridiplantae > Streptophyta > Magnoliopsida > Zingiberales > Zingiberaceae > Zingiber > Zingiber officinale. The sequence continues at coordinate 48,005,287 of NC_056006.1, forward strand.
TACTCTCACATGATAGGATATGATTTTATGTTATGCTCTCACATGTTATGTTATGATTTACCAAATGAACATGTTATCACTTTATGTTCATGCATGAATCATGGTTTTTGTGAGTAGGAAAGGGACTTACTAAGCCTATGGGCTTATAGTTTTTATGTTTCCTTGTACTGCAGAAAAAGGAAAGGAATGGCTAAACTAAGAGGAGCAGCAAGGAGGGCAAGTGTGTGTGTGGCCGTGGCACGGTGGAAGAAAACTGCTATATGTTTTTAAGTTCTAAGTTGCTTATGAACCATGTGTTATCTTTATATTTTGATAGTACTTTAACTAGTATGGATAGTTATGCACTTATGTTCTTTATGTTTCATGCTAGTATGCTTATGATATCATGAATTATGCTTCAAGTAGTTGGTACTAATTAAGTTGTATGCATGAGTACTAGTAAGTCTACATGTTCAGTATGATAAGCATGATGATTAGTGTAGAAAAAAAAATTAAATAACTATTTCCGCTGCCATGATTTTATATGTATGTACGTATGTAAGTAAGTAACCCCGTCCCTCCTTAAGCAGTGGGAGGGTGAGCGTTACAGTATGGTATCAGAGCAGGTCTTCCTTCCACTACACACACACATCAAGCCTACATCCTGCCGCTCTAAGTAAGAATTTCTATGCCTACGCTATTTTTTTTTATGTATGATAAGGAATGCTTTAATTTAAGTATGCATGTCTACTTCATATATTTTTTCTTTTTATGATAAGTTACAGTTTTAGTTTAAGTATGCATGATGGTAGATTAGGAAAAAATAATAATAATAACTTATGCTAGCCCTGTTGTCATTCATGAAGATAAGCATGGTTAGAAGACGCAATACTAGAGCTGATGAGACAGTACCTCCACCTGATCTAATGCATGTAGTCATTGAACTTCAGTGTCAGGTCACAGAACAGCAACAGATAATAAATACTCTGATGAATCAGCAAGGGAACCCTACTACCCCACCAGGGAATCAGAATACGATGCCCGTCATACCTGCGGCTGCACCAGTGCCACCGGCACTTGTACCACCGGTAGGCCCAACTCTAGTGGTTCGTCAGGAGGCGTATCTGATTCAATGGCAGAGACTGAAGTCGGAAGCTTTCTCCGATAACTGTGAGCCATGGGAAGCCCAAGTCTGGTTCAAGACTGTGGAGAGCATAGTGGAGCTATTGGGTTGGCCCGAGCATGAGAAGGTCAAGTGTGCATCGTTCTGCCTTACGGGCGATGCCAGAATGTGGTGGGACCGAGTTAAAGCAAAGAGACAAGTAAACCAAATGAGATGGACGGACTTCGAGACTGAATTCTTCGAGGAGTTCTTCCACATGCTTGTGACAAACAAGCACTACGATGAGTTCACCGAGTTCCGACAAGGTGACCTCTCAGTTAATGAAGCTGTGAAGAGATTCAACCGTTTAGCGCGCCTATGCCCAGAGAAAGAGAAAGGGTCAAACTTATGCTGAAGATGCTCAGACCCGAGATAGCTCTGAATGTGGCCGGCGGAGTTAATAGACCGCAGACTGCCGAAGAGTTAATCAATAGTGCCCTGATCACCGAACACTACTTGAAGGCGCTGAACGAAGGCAAAAGTCAACCCCAGCTGGGAGGACAGAAATCTCAGAACACCAAAGCCAACTGGAAAGGAAACCACAGTGGCAAGAGAAAGCAATGGAATGATTCTAAGGGTGGTCCAGCAAGCAAGCAACCTATGTTCCCTCAGTGTACCACATGTGGGAAGAAGCATCCGAGAAAATGTCGTATGGGCACAAATAAGTGCTACAACTGTGGATTGGAAGGACATATGGCCAGAAACTGTCCAACCCAGGGTCAGACACCTCCTCAGCAGTATGTCCAGAATAGAGGAGCTCCCCCACAGCTACACCTGATGCAAGCTGCGATAGAAGGTCCTCAGATAAGCCAAGGGCGATTGGAGGCCCCGCAAGTTACGACGAATGCCAGAATTTTCTCCCTCACCAAGGAAGATGTGGCGAATGCTTCTACCGTTGTGTAACACCCCTAGAAAGCCTAGATAAAGTAAGGGCAATGAGAGTACGAATGTAATGAAAAGAATGTGTAGATAGTCTACGTTGAATGTTACGATGGGAAGGATTTAGATGATTATGAAAGAAAATAAAGTTGAGAATATAAATCATCTATGCATGATTTATAATGTATGGAATTAATGTAGACAAAAGGAAGAAATATGAATACATGTATGAAATATTTATGCATAATGCATAATAGGGTAATATATGAATTATTATGTACAAAAGAAAATAAAACGTTAGAAGAGAGATTGAACCTTGGATCTCTTGTAAGGAACATGTATAGGATACCAAAGGGGATAGGAGAATTATTGATAAGGAGAGAGAGGACTAAGTAGTTAAGAATAAGAAAGGATTCTTTTTACTAAAAAGGAAAAGGGAGTAAAAAGAAGTAAAAATATACATAACCAAGTTTTGATCCTTGGTTCTCTTGTGGATACATGCATGTGTTAACCAAGTGGGATAGGAGAGGATATTGTAAGAGGAGAGATAGGAATTTTAATTAAAGGAAAGAAAAGAGAGAAATTAAGGGAGAACTCAAGAAGCATCTTCTCTAGAATATTCTTAACATTAAGAAGAGAAGTAAATAAGGAGGATGAATCAAGACAAGTTTCCTCCCCTCATTTTAGTATAAATAGGCATGGAGGGGTGACTTCAACTTCATCCTCACTCACTTTCCTCCTCTCCTCCCTTGGGTGCCGAAAACCCTCTCCCTTCCTCCTTTCTTCTTCTTGTTGCCGAGCAACACAAGAGGAAGAAACCTCTTCTTCCTCCTCACTCCCTCCCTCTTTTCTTTCTTGTTGTTGCCGAGCAACACAAGAGGAAGAGGTCTCTTCTCCCTCCTCCTCTCCACCAAAAGACCTAGCCACTCTTCTCCTCCATTGGTGCCGAGCAAGCTAGCAAGGAAGAAAGGTCCACAAGCAAGTTCTCAACTCTAGGAAACTTAAGCAAAGAAGGTAAGCTTCCCCTCACCTGCGGTACAAGGCTTTCATGTGATTTTTGGATTCTTTTTCTATGCCTTGAAAGAAAGTTTTTCCCCTATGTTTGTATACATATATGATGCATGATCAGAGGTGTATGTAACCCTAGAATTTCAATCAAAAATATTGTAAATAGGTTAGGAAAATTATTGTCTAACCAAACTAGTGCAAGTTTCCCTCTATGAAATGCTAAGGACCTTCCTATGGTTTTCTTGCTTGGAAGTTGATTGGAACCAAAAGAACCCCACTCTCATGTTTCGGCCAAGAAAGAATTTAGGGTTAGGAGGACCTTGAATTTAAAATAACTATGCTTATATGACATGATATAAAGTTCTTAAGAGTTGTATACTTGTATGTTGAAAGAAACTCATGAACCTTACTCTTAATATTTCGGCCATGGTAAGGTGATAGTTTAGAGAAGCTTAAACAAAATTCTAATATGCTCAATGACCTCTGTGATATTATGTTATGAAAGACGATTAATGCTCTCATGTTTAATTGGAATGTAGAAAATTAGTTACATGATTTATGACATGTAAGATCACAAGAGTCCTAACTTGTTTATGATCCAACCTTGTGTATGATGTTCTTAGTAAATCTTGCTATAAAATTTACTTAGGTTTCCCATGCTTTAGGCCACTTAAAGGAAGTTTATATTCTATGAATTTCGGCCAAGTAAGGTTTAAAGGACCTAGAGGCCTTGGAAATGAAACCTAAGGGGTTAAAAGTACTTCTTATGAAAACTTGATAATGTGTGAATGTGATACATGTTTGTATGACCTAAATGAATCATTATGTGTTCGGCCATGAAGGGATAGATGCCCTAGAAACCCTAGAACAAAAATTAAATATGTCTATGCCATGCTGTATGAAAATTATATGATAATAAGTTAGAATGCATGATTGCTTTAGTTACGAAATGATATGCATAATGAAGTTATATTATGAAATATGCCATGATGTGTTATAGCATAGAAAAATGCTATACATAATGAAAAGAAATGAAGTTATGTTATGATATGTGATAGCATAGAAGATGCTATACATAATGAAAAGAAATGAAAAGAATAAATGCATGAAAGATTGTTAAGGACATGATATGATAGTTATGCATGATAAGTTATTTTATGGTTTGTACCAAGGGTGGGCTCCGTAAAACGCCCCGGGGTCGATGGAGTAAGACTCGGGCCTCGTCAGTAATGGGCCTTTGAGTGCCCTAGGTCGATGGAGTAAGACTCGGGCCTAGTAATGATAATAAGTTAGAATGCATGATTGCTTTAGTTACGAAATGATATGCATAATGAAGTTATATTATGAAATATGCCATGATGTGTTATAGCATAGAAAATGCTATACATAATGAAAAGAAATGAAGTTATGTTATGATATGTGATAGCATAGAAAATGCTATACATAATGGAAAGAAATGAAAAAGAATAAATGCATGAAAGATTGTTAAGGACATGATATGATAGTTATGCATGATAAGTTATTTTTATGGTTTGTACCAAGGGTGGGCTCCGTAAACGCCCCGGGGTCGATGAAGTAAGACTCGGGCCTCGTCAGTAATAGGCCTTTGAGTGCCCTAGGTCGATGGAGTAAGACTCGGGACTAGTATGTATGCATGGTAGGGCTCAAGACTTGCTACCTTGGACCTACGCATTATGTATGTGGTACAAACCGGGATCCCAAATGATGATGATATTAATTTCAAGTACTATTAAGTATAAGTTTTCAAATTCACGATGCATTGCCTACATTCATATGTGCTTGAATTATATGATGATATGATATAATGTCATGTGATATTATGATATGAATATGATGCCCTTGTATGTCTCATGCTTGTGATTTATTTGTTTTATGATATGATATTCATGCTTCTATGAAATGATATGTGAATAAGAAATATGCATGATATGTTTGAATAGAATGATATGTTATGTTATGATTAGTTGAGACGATGATATGTTGATCCATTCTTGATATACGATGATTCTCGGTTTTAGTGAGTAGGAAAGGAACTTACTGAGCCATGAGTGCTCATAGCTTACTTTCCTTGTACCGCAGATAAAAGAGAAAGCTGGATGTACAACGGAGCAGCAGGAGGAGCAGATAGTGATGTGTGTGGTGGTGGCTCGGCTAAGACGATTCGGACAAATTAATATCTTTAGTTATAAGTTCAATATATGCACATTTGAACAAATCAGAATATGTGATATTATGCTCAATAAATTAAATTCTTTAAAGTTTTTATTCTTCCGCTGTTATAGTAAAACATGTACGTAAGTAGTATAAGAACGTAGCGCCACCTTTAGTTTGTACCATGGGTGGGCTCCGTAAACGCCCCGGGGTCGATGGAGTAAGACTCGGGCCTCGTCAGTAATGGGCCTCTGAATGCCCTAGGTCGATGGAGTAAGACTCGGGCCTAGTATGTATGCATGATAGGGTTCAAGACTTGCTACCTTGGACCTACCTATGAAGCGCGCGTATTATGTATGTGGTACAAACCGGGATCCCCTTAATGATGATATTAATTTCAAGTACTTATTAGTATAAGTTTTCAAATTCATGATGCATTGCCTACATATGTACTTGAATTATCTGATGATTAGATATAATGTCATGTGATAATATGATATGAATATGATACCCTTGTATGTTGTATGCTTATGATATTATGCATGATATTGATATACGATGATTTTCGATTTCAGTGAGTAGGAAAGGAACTTACTGAGCCATGAGTGCTCATAGCTTACTTTCCTTGTACCGCAGATATGGGGGACGGATATTCGGAACAACGGAGCAGCAGGAGGAGCAGATAGTGATGTGTGTGGTGGTGGCTCGGCAAAGAACGATTCGGACAAATTAATATGATTAGTTATAGAATCAATATTTGAACAAATCAGAATATGTGATATTATGCTTAATAAATTAAATTCTTTAAAGTTTTTATTCTTCCGCTGTTATAGTAAAACATGTACGTAAGTAGTATAAGAATGTAGCGCCGCCTTTGGTTGGGTAAGAAGGGTGGGGCGTTACACGTTGTCACAGGTCAGATATTTATTTTCAGTCAGTATGCTACTGTATTATTTGATACTGGGGCAACACACTCGTTCGTCTCTACCCTGTTCACAAGAAAGATAGACATGCCACCCCAAGCCTTAGATTGCAAATTCTTAACGACCCTGCCTTCGGGAGAAGTAATGCCATCCACTCATATGTTGCGAGCCACGCCCATCAGAATTGCAGACATAGAACTCTACTGTGATCTGATAGTGCTTGACATTCAAGATTGTGATATTATATTGGGCATGGATTTCCTGAGCAAGTACGGTGCTTCGATAGAGTGCCGTAAGAGAAAAGTGGTCTTCCGGCCAGAAGCAGAACTGACGTTCGAATTTATCGGAGAGACAAGGAAAGAAATTAAGAAATTCTTATCAGCCTTAAAGGTATAGAAGATGTTAGACAATGGATGTACTGGGTTTCTAGCACATGTGGTTGATACAAGTCAAGCAGAGGAACTAAAGCTGGAAGATGTCAGAGTTGTACGCAACTACCCAGAGGTATTTCCCGATGAACTACCAGGGTTAGCCCCAGATAGAGAAATCGAATTTGAGATCAAATTGATTCCGGGTACTAAATCGATCTCTAAAGCACCTTACCGTATGGCGCCGACTGAATTGAAGGAACTTCAGGAACAGCTACGAGAGTTACTCGACAAGGGACTTATCCGCCCTAGTCACTTCCCATGGGGAGCTCCAGTACTGTTTGTGACGAAGAAAGATGGGTCTATGTGAATGTGCATAGACTACCGAGCGCTAAATAAAGTGACGATCAAGAACCGGTACCCTCTACCACGGATTGATGACCTGTTTGACCAGTTGAAGGGTGCCACCATTTTCTCTAAGATCGATCTGAGGTCTGGCTATCATCAAGTAAAAGTGAAACGGGATGATATACCAAAGATGGATTGACGAATGCTATGAGTTTGTAGTTATGCCCTTCGGAGTGACGAATGCTCCTGCCTTGTTTATGGACCTGATGAATCGGGTATTCTCAACATTTCTCGACAAATTTGTGATCGTCTTCATAGATGATATCCTCATCTATTCGAGAACTCAAGCGAAGCATGCCGAACACCTGAACATAGTTTTGCGAATTCTTCAGGAGAAGCAGCTGTATGCGAAATTTTCCAAATGCGAGTTCTGGCTCGATCGAGTATCATTTTTGGGTCATGTTATCTCTAAAGATGGATTAATGGTAGACCCAATCAAAATTGAAGCTGTGAGCAACTAGAACAGGCCAAAGAATGCCAGTGAGATCAGAAGCTTTCTCGGGCTAGCAGGCTATTACTGGAAGTTCGTAGAGGGTTTCTCCAGAATTACAGCCCCTATGATAGCTCTCACCCGGAAGAATAAGAAGTATGAATGGACGGACGATTGCGAGAAGAGTTTCACAGAATTGAAAAGGAGACTGATCAGTGCTCCAATTCTCACTCTTCCGGAAGGTAACGAAGGGTTCGATAGTACAGCAACGCTTCCAGATTAGGACTCGGAGTTGTACTCATGCAGAGCGGCAAAGTCATTGCCTATGCCTCTAGGCAACTCAAAGAACATGAAAGAAATTACCCCACTCATGATTTAGAGCTAGCAGCCGTGGTCTTTGCTCTCAAAATATGGAGGCATTATCTATATGGAGCATAGTGTAAGATTTATACAGATCACCAGAGTCTAAAATATTTCTTCACACAGAAGGACCTAAACATGAGACAACGTAGATGGCTTGAGCTAGTCAAGGACTATGACTGCGAGATCTTCTACCATCCGGGAAAGGCGAACAAAGTGGCTGACGCACTCAGCAGGAAGTCCTAGGTCACCTTATGTAACACCCACGAATTTCTTAAGCTAAGCATGTAAAGATTTTCTCTTAGAATAAAAAGATAAGATAGAACCAAAAAGAATATATAAAATAAAAGGAATTGGTCAAGGATTGAACCTTGAACCTCTTTAAGCTAAGGATTATGGGTTGACCACTAGGCCATCATAAATTATTGTTGAATAGAGAATGGAAATTGTAGATAAAGGTAAAAATATGATTAAGAAAAGGAAGCAAGAAAACATCAAGTAGCTTTCTTCCTCCTTCTTATGATTAAGAAGAAAGCTAGCAAAAGACAAGTTGTCTTTCCCCTCTTCCTTCTCTTCCATTTTCGTGGACATGCATGAAGTGATGAGATGAGAGGAATTTAGGGAATGAATGGGGACATACTTCATCATTAAGAAAATAAGAAATGAGTTAATAAGGAAGGGAAAGCGAAACTTATCTTTTTTCTTCCTCCCACTTAGCATAAGAGAGAAAAAGAGAAAGGAATTTTATTTTCTTCTTCCTTTCCCCACCATTGCTGAACCTAGAGCCTTCCCTCTCCCAAAATTTCGAGATCCAATCTTAGTTTTCTCCCTAATGAAAACTAAACCTCAAGAAGAAAGCCTCAAGACCTACTTCTTACAAGCAAGGGAAGCGAAGGAAATACTAGAAGGAGGAGCTCTCTTCTTCTTCTCAAGGGTATCTTTATCTTAAGAAAAGACCAAGCAAGAGGATGTAAGTATCCCCTCACCTGTGGTACAAGTTGTTAAGTGATTTTTCTTCAAGTATAGATGGCTTAAAAACCTAGGGTTCCCTTGAAACTTTTGGCCATGATGAGTTGTAAGAATTATGAAAGCTTAAAACCAAAACCAACATGCTTAGGGTTTCTCTCATGATATGGTATGAATAATTCCTTGATATTTCATGATTGTTTGTTGCTTAGAACTAAGTGAATCCTCACCTTAGGGTTCGGCTATGAAGAGAATAAAAACCCTAGGAAAGCTCAACCGCAAAACTAACATGCTTATGATCTTTCTCATGATATGTTATGAATGTTTCTTTGAGGTTCCATGTTTGTATGTTGTTTGGAACTAGGTGAACCTTACCTTAAGAGTTTCGGCCATGAAAGGAATAAGAACCCTAGAGAAGCTTAAAACTCAAACTAGCATGCTTATGATTTTTCTCATGATATGTTATGAATGTTTCTTTGATGTTTCATGCTTGTATGGTGTTTGGAACTAGGTGAACCTTACTTAAGAGTTTCGGCCATGAAAGGAATGAAAACCCTAGAGAAGCTTAAAACTCAAACTAACATGCTTATAATCTTTCTCATGATATGTTATGAATGTTTTCTTGGTGTTGCATGCTTGTATGTTGGTTGGAATTAGGTGAACCTTACCTTAGGGTTTCGGCCATGAAAGGATTGAAAACCCTAATGAGGCTCAAACTCAATTCTAAGTTGCTTATGATCTTCCTCATGATATAGTATGAAGATAACTTGATGTACTTAAGATTCCATGTTGTTTAGAACTAGGTTTCCACCTTGGAAACTTTCGGCCAAGCTAGAATTTAAGGCTTAGGCAAGCTCAAACTCAACTCTAACATGCTTATGTTTTTTTCCCCATGATATGATATGAAATTAACATGATGTTCTTATGCTTGTGTTTGGTTGAGAACCTAGCTTCACATTTAGGACATTCGGCCACTTTTGGTTTGTAGACCTAGGAAACTTGAAACCTAAATTCAATATGCTCATGTTGTTGCTTAGAATAAATGTTATGAAAATTGTTTAGGGTTCACATGTTTATATGCTATTTGTAACCTAAATCTAGGCCTTGCATGTTTCGGCCACATTATGAAGTTTAGACCTAGGAAGCTTAGAACCAAAAATTTAATATGCTTATGATGTTCCTTAGGATAAATGCTATGAAATGGATTTAGGGTTTATATGCTATTATGATTGCTTGCAAACTAGGTGGGCCCTTACATGTTTCGGCCACCTTTAGTAAGTTGATGTTGAGACCCCATTTTTGACTCTCTATGTGCTTCACTTTGCCATGATATGAATTAGGGATGCTAACTTATGTTCCATGCATTCTTATGTTTTCCATGTTATGTTCAATGCTTATTTATGTATGCTTATGAATCATGCATGAAAATGTCTTCTATGATATGTAAAATGTTCAAGTATGTATGCTTTATGAAATGAAAAGAAAAGGCCTAAGAGATGCTTCCCTATTGTTGGGACCAAGAGCACTCTTTATGACAAGCTAAGTGAAAGGCCTAAGAGTTGCTTCCCTATCAAGTGGGACTAAGAGCACTCTCCATGTTATGAAAAGTTATGAATGATATGTACATGATATGTATGAATGACATGAATATGGTATGCTATGAATGACATGTACATGATATGTATGAATGACATGAATATGATATATTATGAATGACATGTATATGATATGCTATGAATGACATGAACATGATATGCTATGATATGATATGTATATGACATAATATTTTACTTTGTATGGCTTGTACCAAAAGGGTGGGCTCCTTATGCGGCCCTAGGTCGATGGACTAAGAAACGGGCCTAGTAAAGGGTGGGCTCCTTACGTGCCCCTAGGTCGAGCTATGGGCCTAGTTTCCTAGTAGGTTCAAGACTAGCTACCTTGGATCTACTTAGGATGCGCGCATTTATGTATGTATGTGGTACTAAGCCGGGCCCCCTCATGTTGAGATTATTTTTAAGTACTATATGATATCGTTTTTAAGACATTGGCACATGACATGAAGCATGTTTTGAAAAGCATCTTACACATGACATCATCCATGATTTAAAGGACATCTTGCATATATGTTTATGATATGGAACGATATGATATGTTGCTTACTCACATGCTATGATAGGATGTTCTTCATACGATGATATGATATGTCATGATGCTTATTCTTTTTACGATATGACATGATATGTTATGATGCTTACTTTATATTATGATATGAATGCCATTTATGCCATGATAAGTTTAGGTCATGATATGATGCTTACTTTATGCTTGATATGATAAGTTTATGCCACGATATGATGCTCACCTTATGCCATGATATGATTGTTATTTATGCCATGCTATGATTTCCATTTATGCCATGATATGAGTTTCATTCATGCTATGATATTGATATGATTACTTTTACATGATATGTACGGTTTTTGTGAGTAGGAAAGGATCTTACTGAGCCTTGTGTGCTCATAGCTTACTTTCCTTGTACCACAGATAAAGGTAAAGGATGGATAAACTAAAGGAGCAGCAGGAGGGGCAAAAGGATGTGTGTGGTGGTGGCTTGGCTAAAAGAAATAAATGACCTGCTTATGCTTATTTTATGTTGATGACTTGAATGACTATTTTTACTTACGCTTATGTTAGGAATGGATGATTATGTTTCCTTAAGTTTATAACCATGATGAGCATATTGATATGATTAGTTATGATTTAAATACTTCCGCTGTTTTGAAAAGAAAAATGAAAAAGAAAACTAATTGTACGTACGCTATGTAAAGTAGAAAGAAAGTAACCCCATCCTCGCTAGGCAGGAGCAGAAGGGCGGGCGTTACACCTTAGTTACCCGGAGCTATTTTAAGTTTGAGGACGAACTTTTATGAGGTATGGGGGACTGTAACACCCATAGGATCCCTAGAAATTTTACATGAATTTATGCATGATTAAATAGGTTTCATGTGGATTCTTCTTTAAAAAAAAAATAATAAATAAAATAAAAAGAACCAAAAAAAGGCATGACCAAGGATTGAACCTTGGACCTCTTAGTAATTGATTCCATGTCATAACCAGTAGCCCTAGCAGGGGTGTGCTAATATGAAAAGAGAGAAATTATGGTTAAAGGTAAGGAAAGTGAAGGCTCTCTTCACTAAAGAGGAGAAGTACAAGTTTCCTTCCTCTTCTTACAATGAAAAGAGAGTTTTACTGTAACGCCCGCCCCTCGGGTAGGGCGGGGTTACAGGGAACATACATGCATATTAATCTATTTCTAAGCAGCGGAAGTATTTATTTCTATATTCTTTTATGTTTTTTTTTATTACTTTTCTTTTTAAACACCAATAATTAATTATCTAAACATTTATAATCATATGAGCATGTTAAGCATAAATTAAAATTTAAAAAGTCATGATATCAATTTCCAACATAAGCATGAATAAGTATTAAGTAATCATGCAAGACCTTAACATAAGATAGGCATAGTTCATAACAAGCATAAATTAACATAAGCGGGTCTTTTTCCTTAGCAAGTAGTTCATGTGTTGTCTAGTTGCTCTGATACCAACTTGTAACGCCCATCCCTCTGGTAGGGCGGGGTTACGGGGAACATACATGCATATTAATCTATTTCTAAGCAGCAGAAGTATTTATTTCTATATTCTTTTATGTTTTTTTAATTACTTTTCTTTTTAAACACCAATACTTAATTATCTAAACATTTATAATCATATGAGCATGTTAAGCATAAATTAAAATTTAAAAAGTCATGATATCAATTTCCAACATAAGCATGAATAAGTATTAAGTAGACCCCGTGGGTCATCCGAGACGGTATGGGGTGGGAGTTGCTGCAATGAGGCCGCCGGGTCGAAACTCAGTGGCAGCAGGGGAATAAATCCCCTATCCCTGTATCCCACCCGGTCCGTCCCATACTAGCTCGGGTGCTACGATTTACCTCCCTCACGATGGCCGTGGGTCCGGTCGGTGGGGGCCCTGGGGGCGAGGGCTTCGCCTTTTGCTGCAATGAATAAGTATTAAGTAATCATGCAAGACCTTAACATAAGATAGGCATAGTTCATAACAAGCATAAATTAACATAAGCATGTCTGTTTCCTTAGTCGAGCCACCACTACACACATCTCTTGCCCCTTCTGCTGCTCCCTTAGTTTATCCATCCTTTACCTTTATCTGCGGTACAAGGAAAGTAAACTATAAGCACACAGGCTTAGTAAGATCCTTTCCTACTCACAAAAACCATGTATCATAGCATAATCACATAAGCATATAGCATGGAGACATAATCATCTAAAACATCATATTATGTAAAAGAGCGTCACAACATATCATAGCATATCATTCTATATAAAAGAGCATCATGTCATATCATATCATATCATAAAAGAGCATCATGTCATATCATATCATAAAGTGTACCATGTCATATCATATCATATTATAAAAGTATATGCAAGATGTCTTTCAAAACATGCGTCATGTCATGTGCAAGATGTCTTTAAAAACAATATCATATAATACTTAAATATAATCTCAACATGAGGGCCCGGCTATGTACCACATAACATAAATGCGCGCAATCCCTAGGACGGGGTAGCTAATCCCGAACCTACTAGGGAACTAGGTCCGTACTACGTCCGTCGAACTAGGGGCGAACTAAGGAGCCCATCCCTTTGGACACTAAGGTCCGGTACAAGCCACATAAAAAAGTAAAATAGCATGTCTTATTTACTTATCATATCATGAAGAGTGCTCTTAATCCCAATTAATAGGGAAGCAACTCTTAGGCCTTTACTTGTCATATCATAAAGAGTTCTCTTAGTCCCAACAAAAAGGGAAGCATCTCTTAGGCCCTTATTTGTCATATTATAAAGCATGCATACTTGTGAATATAGCCCATCATAAAAGTCATTATCATGCATGATTCATTAGCATACATAAGTGGGCATATAAGATAACATAGGGAACATAATCATGCATGGAAAAACATTAACTAGAATCTCCTAATTCATATCATAGCATATGAGACACATAGTAAATCATAATTAGGGCTCTAATCCCTAATTCCATGAAGTGGTCGAAACTTACAAGGCATTGAATCTAGGTTACAAGTAGCATAAAGGCATATGAACCCTAAACCAATTTCATAACACTTATCATAAAGAACATCATGAGCAAGTTTAGTTTAGGTTCTAAGCTTCCTAGGTCTTTAAATCCTATTATGGCCGAAACTTGCCAAACATAAATCTAGGTTACAAGTAACATAAAAGCATATGAACCCTAGACCAATTTCATAACACTTATCATAAAGAACATCATGAGCAAGTTTAGTTTAGGTTCTAAGCTTCCTAGGTCTTTAAATCCTATTATGGCCGAAACTTACCAAACATGAATCTAGGTTACAAGTAGAATAAAAGCATATGAACCCTAAACCAATTTCATAACACTTATCATAAAGAACATCATGAGCATGTTTAGTTTAGGTTCTAAGCTTCCTAGGTCTTTAAATCCTATTATGGCCGAAACTTGCCAAGCCTAACCCTAGGTTTCAAGTAACATAAAAGCATATGAACCTTAAACCAATTTCATAACACTTATCATAAAGAACATCATGAGCAGTTTAGTTTAGGTTCTAAGCTTCCTAGGTCTTTAAATCCTATTATGGCCGAATCATATTGGATTAAGAGTAATCCAAATTGGGCTAATTGAGTTGGACTCAAGTTGATTCATGTATTCAATGAGTCTAATTTAGATTATGACTCATTAAATCAACTTAATTTAATGAATTAGATTCATTATATTAAGTTGGCTTGAATCATATGGTTGGATTAGTTCAACCATGAGAGAGATTTGATCAAGTTTGACTTGATTTGAGAGGAAGAGAAAAAGTCATGTTTGACTTGACTTTTTGCCACATCACTAGTGAGTTGGCAAGATGTGGACCAATAGGATTGCTCCACATCATCAATGTGTGCCACCTCATGGAGATTACAAGCCTCCATAGCATTTAATGTGGCCGGCCCACATTAAATGAGGAGGTTACACTTGTTGCCATGTCATTTAGTGAGGTGGTAAGATATGGACCAATAGTGTTGATCCACATCATCCTAGAGTGCCACCTCATGGGGGTTACAACTCTTAATGGTCTCCACATTAATTGGAATTAATGTGGGGGTTACACCTCCTAGAGTGGTCGGCCACTTGATGGCTAAAGGGGTTGTTTTTTTTTTCCTCTAATTGATTTTGATTCACTCTTCTTCTCCCTTGGGTGCTCTCTCTTCTCCTTCTCCCATTCCTTGGCCGAACACTCCATTGGTGCTAGCACACCTTGTGTTTTGGTCATCTCCTTCTACTTGTGTCCGTGTGGATACATATAGAGGTTGTCTACTTTGACAACTAAAGATCCGACGACATCTTGGACAAGCGGGAACGCGAAGGGCTTCGCTACAAGGGTCATGATCTTAACTTTAGTGTAGATCTAATGTTTTTACAAACTCGTACAAGAAAAAGGTTTTTCGATAATTTTGTTTATGAATCTTTGCACGAGATCCATGGCTTTGGGTGACTCGGGGATTCCGCGACGCGAAAAAGCGGTTTTCGCGGCCCGAAGAACCCAACAGTGGTATCAGAGCCACGTGCAAAGACTTGTACGAGTTCGTTTGTATTTTTATGAAAAATATACCTTCTGTGATTTTCTGTAAAAATTGAGTTTTTAGAGTTTTTTTGAGTAATTTTTCCGTAGAAGCGAAGCACAAGTGTCTCGGCACTTGTAGGCTTCGGCTACCGGAAAGTTTTCTTTTAAACGGCTTCGTTTTGCCCCAAATCCGTTAGGGACAGCGGGGTCGGGTGCCATTAGATCGTAAAGGAGCAACTCACGATGGTTAGATCGTGGGTAGGGGCATTGCCCCTAACCCCGCAAGGGAATTTGCTCCGCGATTGCACCCGAAATCGCTAAAAACGAACCCGCCGGGAAGATTTTTCCGAAACGGCAATGTCTCGACCCAAATCGTTTTGGGACAGCGGGTTTAGGCGCTGTTGGATCGCAAAGGAACCCTCACGATGGTTAGATCGCGGGTAGGGGCGCTGCCCCTGGGCCCCGCAAGGGGATCCGTTCCGCGATTGCGCCCGAAACCGCTAAACGGGACCGCCGGGAAATTTTACTCATAAAAATTGTAAAAATTATTTTAAAATTACAGAAAAATTATGAAAAATATATAATTTTGAATTATATATTAATTTGTGATAGTCATGGCCCAAAATACCCAATAAGATTGGATTTGTGTTGTAATTCATAATACGGCCTGCGTGCCGTCATATGATTGTGTGTGCTGTATTTTTATTTTTTCCACGGCCTGCGCGTCGTGCCTTTCTCTTATTCTGATTGTAAATTAGATTTAGACTCGAATGTAACTCGAGTTTCAAATTGTAATGTACAAATTGGAGCGGTGGAGGGTCCACACGAGACGGAGTTCCGAGGCGGGCACGAGCAATACAAGGTGGTCAAAGGGAGGAGCTTGGAGAAGTTGTTGACCCTAAGTTGACCATTCGATCTTCTCATTGGCTTGAGAAGATCGTAGTAGGGCCATGACTAAATCACAAATAGATTAATTAATTAATTATTATGTATCTGATGCATGTTTAATAATTAATTAATTAGTGCCTTAACGATTAGATTAGATCTAAGTCGTGCACATGATGCACCCTTGCGATTAGATTAGATCTAAGTCGTTCACAAGATGCATCCTTCTCGATTAGATTAGATCTAGATCGAACCAACTCTAAATGCCTAACCGTGCCGTGATACCTATCACTACCTCGATCACATGTATTGTTGAATCTGCCAAAGCAGAGCAATACATATTATCTTAGTAGGGTACGGAGGGACAATCTTGGTCCCGCCTATCAACGCATGGGTGAATACAAACTCAATTAGATTGAGTATTCCTAGTTACTCGGTTGGATCGAGTCAACTATAGGCATTCTTCCAATAGTTGGAAAGGTAGGACAAAATCACGTTTATATTAACTCTCGGGCGTATTAGCCAAAGTTAACTCGAGTTTTAATATAAATATGGATCTTGATCCTATAAACAAGAGTTGCATAGAGATGTAATTGGTAATCGTTACCTACCGATCATACTTAGCCTTGGGCGTATTAGCCAAAGCTAACTCAAGGGTTAGTATGATGTGGATCTTGTCCCACAAGAATTATAGTATTCAGTGGGAGTATCATTTAGTTAAAGGCCTAATTAAATGATTTTAAAAGAATATGATATTTATTTCTGCAAATTTTCTGTTGTAGATAACCATGACGTCGAACACGAATTCCTTCTCCCTGCGATCTGTCCTTGAGAAGGACAAGCTCAACGGAGCGAATTTCCTGGACTGGTACAGGAACTTGAGAATAGTTCTCACCTAAGAACGTAAACTGTACGTTCTGGAGCAGCCCATTCCGGAGGCTCCTCCTGCCACTGCCACGTGAGCAGACCGAGATGCTTACAAGAAGCATCAAGATGACGCATTAGATGTGTCCTGTCTTATGCTCGCGACCATGAACTCTGAGCTTCAGATGCAACATGAGTTGATGGGCGCTTACGATATGGTTGAGCATCTTTGTCACCTATATCAAGGACAAGCAAGGCACTGGAAGAGGAACTCCAAAGAATACCTGGAAGATCTTAAGAAGAAGAGAAATAAGATTTCTACTTCAGGTATACATGTTATAGAAGTCAACCTCTCTATTTCTTCATTGTGGGTATTAGATACCGGATGTGCTTCGCACATTTGTACTAATGTACAAGCGCTGAGGAATAGCAGGGCATTGATGAAGGGTGAGATAGACTTACGAGTAGGCAATGGAGCACGAGTTGCTGCTATTGTTGTAGAAACTTATCATCTATCTCTTCCCTCTAGGCTTGTACTAGATTTAGATGATTGTTGTTATATGCCTGCTCTTACTAAGAACATAGTTTCAGTTTCTTGTTTAGACAAGAAAGGATACTCTTTTATAATAAAAGACAAATGTTGTTCTGTTTATTTAAAAGATATGTTCTATTGTAGTGCACCACTAATAAACGGACTCTATATTCTAGACCTTGAGAGCCCTATCTATAACATTAGTACCAAGAGGTTCAAGTCAAATGACATGAACCAAACTTATCTCTGGCACTGTCGCTTAGGTCATATAAATGACAAGCGCTTATCCCAGCTCCATAAGGATGGTTTGCTGGACTCATTTGATTTTGAATTATATGAGATATGCGAGTCATGCCTACGAGGCAAGATGACCAAGACTCCCTTTAGTGGGCACAGCGAAAGAGCGACTGATTTGTTAGGACTTATACATAGTGATGTATGTGGCCATTTCAATGTCGCTGCTAGAGGTGGTTATAGGTACTTCATCACATTTACTGATGACTTCAGTAGATATGGTTATGTGTATTTGATGACACATAAATCTGAATCCTTTGAAAAGTTCAAAGAATTCAAGAATGAAGTACAGAACCAGCTTGGCTAGAGTATTAAGATACTTCGATCAGATCGAGGTGGTGAATACTTAAGCCATGAGTTTCGTGACTACTTAGCTGAGTGTGAGATTTTATCTCAACTCACTCCTCCTGGAACAACACAGTGGAATAGTGTATCCGAAAGGAGGAATCGTACCTTATTAGATATGGTACGATCTATGATGAGTCACACAGATCTTCCGACATATCTATGGGGATATGCTCAAGACACGGCAACTTTCATTCTCAACCGAGTTCCATCCAAGGCCGTGATAAAGACACCATATAGGATATGGAATGGGAGAGATGCCCAGGTGTCTTTCATGAGGATTTGGGGTTGTGAGGCTTACGTACGACGTCAAGTCTCAGACAAATTAGGACCCAAATCTGACAAGTGCTATTTCATTGGATATCCCAAGGAAACTAAGGGATATTACTTCTACATTCCCAGTCAGCACAAGGTAGTTGTGGCAAAGACTGGGGTCTTTCTAGAAAGGGATTTTGTTTCTAGAAAGACTGGTGGGAGCAC
The DNA here is from genome assembly GCF_018446385.1 of Zingiber officinale. Classification (NCBI taxonomy): domain Eukaryota; kingdom Viridiplantae; phylum Streptophyta; class Magnoliopsida; order Zingiberales; family Zingiberaceae; genus Zingiber; species Zingiber officinale. The sequence goes on from NC_056006.1 coordinate 48,024,033, forward strand.
GTTCGATCTTGAAGAAGTTCAAGATGCGAACAATAGCACTGATGCCTCGATGGAAATTGAACTGGAACCACAAAGTGTTGTGGATGATGTTGTTCCATAAAGAGTTGAGGAACAACAATCGGTTCAAGTAGACATACCTCTTCGCAGGTCTGATAGGGTACGTCGTCAGCCTGAGAGATATTCATTTCTCTTGTCTGACCATGATGACGTTGTACTCATAGAGGATGAGCCTACCACCTATCAAGAAGCTGTGACGAGACCAGATTCTGAGAAATGGCTAGAGGCCATGAGATCCGAGATGGATTCCATGTACACCAACCAAGTATGGACTTTGGTTGATCCACCTGAAGGGGTAAAACCCATTGGGTGTAAGTGGGTCTTTAAGAGAAAGACTGACATGGATGGACTTATCTATAAGGGTCGCTTGGTAGCTAAAGGTTTCAAGCAGATTCATGGTATTGACTATGATGAAACCTTTTCTCCAGTAGCGATGTTTAAGTCCATTCGGATCATGCTTGCTATTGCAGCCTACCATGACTATGAGATATGGCAGATGGATGTCAAAACCACGTTTCTGAATGGAAACCTGCTCGAGGATGTGTACATGACACAACTTGAGGGTTTTGTAGATCCACAGCATACTAGCAGAGTATGCAAGCTGCATAGGTCCATTTATGGACTAAAGCAAGCTTCTCGGAGCTGGAATCTTCGTTTCGATGATGCTATCAAACAGTTTGGTTTCATCAAGAACAAAGATGAACCTTGTGTCTACAAGAAGGTTGTAGGGGATGTAGTTGTCTTCCTCATATTGTATGTGGATGACATACTACTTATTGGGAAGGACATCCCTATGCTTCAATCTGTCAAGACCTGGCTAGGGAGTTGCTTCTCAATGAAAGACTTAGGCGAGGCATCCCGCATTCTAGGGATACAGATCTATAGAGATAGATCTAAGAGATTGCTTGGCCTAAGTCAGAGTACATACATTGACAAGGTATTCCTTCGGTTTGCCATGCAGAACTCCAAGAAGGGATTTCTGCCGATGTCACATGGCGTGAGTCTTTCGAAGACTCAAGGTCCTTCTTCTAGAGAGGAGAGACACCGCATGGATCAGATCCCTTATACCTCAACCATAGGATCGATCATGTACGCCATGCTATGTACTCGACCTGACGTCTCGTATGCTTTGAGCATGACGAGCAGATACCAGTCAGATCCAGGTGAAAGTCACTAGATAGCGGTCAAGAATATTCTTAAGTACTTAAGAAGGACTAAAGAATATTTCTTGATATATGGAGGCAATGATGAGCTAACTGTAAAGGGTTACAGTGATGCCAGCTTCCAGACCGATCAGGATGATTATCGATCGCAGTCAGGGTTCGTGTTTTGCTTAAATGGTGGTGCTGTGAGCTGGAAGAGTTCGAAGCAGGACACAGTAGCTGATTCTACAACAGAGGTCGAGTATATTGCTGCATCAGAGGCAGCAAAGGAGGCAGTTTGGATCCGCAAGTTCATCACTGAACTTTGGGTGGTTCCTAGCATTGCTGACCCTATTGAGCTCTATTGTGACAACAATGGAGCTATAGCACAGGCGAAGGAACCTCGCTCACACCAGCGGACCAAGCACATACTACGGCGCTTCCATCTCATTCGAGAGATTATCGATAGAGGAGATGTGAAGATTTGCAGAGTACCTACAGAGGCTAACATCGCAGATCCCTTGACCAAGGCTTTGGCACAGAGAAAGCATGATGGTCACACTAGGTCATTAGGCCTTAGAGCCTATACTGATTGACACTAGTGCTAGTGGGAGATTGTTAGTTAGAGCCCTAGAGCCAATCATTTGATGATTGTATGGACTCATTGTATCATATTCTTGTATATTAATAAAGGCATTTGTTTGGTTATTATACTTATTTGTATTAGTGCCAAATAGACTAAGTATAATAGCGTCCTTGAGTAGAAGGTTCATACCTATATCAATCGATTAGTTGAATCGATAGTAAGATGATATAGAGAACACTACTCTAAATCATTCCTAGTCAAGTATTAACATTCAGGGACAATGTTAATGCAATAAGACTAGCATGTAGGTCAACTCGATGACTTGATCTCACAAGTCATGGATATAGAGATATTAAGCTGACACATGGGTATACATTAGAGAATGTATACTGAATGACCCGCCATGAGAAAGTATCACGGATCGTTATATGAGTGTCATATACTTTCTCATGTGGCTATTAGTATGACTATTAGTCCTTAGACCTGAAGTCACCATGGATCCCTACATAAGGAATTATGTACTTTGGTTTCGTCAAACGTCACCCGTAACTGGGTGGACTATAAAGGCGATTACTGGGTATATAACGAATTATGCAGAGGGATGTGAGTGATGTAGATGGGATCTATCCCTCCCATATGACGGGAGCGACATCAATATTCTTGATAGAGTTAGACCACGAAGTGCATGACCATGCCCAAATGAGTCAACATTAGATGTTGAGCTCATTTGATCGAGTGAGTCTACTTGGAGTTCAAGATTTAGATTGATTAGAGGATGACACGGTCTATGCCTCATATTGATCAATCTAGATGTCTAGGATAGAAGGACAATGACATATTTTGTGAGGAGTCACAATTGGTAGTCACAAGGTGATGTCGGATCTCGACATTCTTGTAACTTGGGTAGTAATGATGTGTTGCTAGATACCGCTCATTACTTATGCTCCTAAATGGGTTTAGGGCATTGCCAACGTTACAAGAACCTATAGGGTCACACACTAAGGACAATTAGATGGAGATTTGGTTCATATGATGAACTAAGAGGATTAGATTCATTTGATGAATCATATTGGATTAAGAGTAATCCAAATTGGGCTAATTGAGTTGGACTCAAGTTGATTCTTGTATTCAATGAGTCTAATTTAGATTATGACTCATTAAATCAACTTAATTTAATGAATTAGATTCATTATATTAAGTTGGCTTGAATCATATGGTTGGATTAGATCAACCATGAGAGAGATTTGATCAAGTTTGACTTGATTTGAGAGGAAGAGAAAAAGTCATGTTTGACTTGACTTTTTGCCACATCACTAGTGAGTTGGCAAGATGTGGACCAATAGGATTGCTCCACATCATCAATGTGTGCCACCTCATGGAGGTTACAAGCCTCCATAGCATTTAATGTGGCCGGCCCACATTAAATGAGGAGGTTACACTTGTTGCCATGTCATTTAGTGAGGTGGCAAGATGTGGACCAATAGTGTTGATCCACATCATCCTAGAGTGCCACCTCATGGGGGTTACAACTCTTAATGGTCTCCACATTAATTGGAATTAATGTGGGGGGTTACACCTTCTAGAGTGGCCGGCCACTTGATGGCTGAAGGGGTTGTTTTTTTTTTCCTCTAATTGATTTTGATTCACTCTTCTTCTCCCTTGGGTGCTCTCTCTTCTCCTCCCATTCCTTGGCCGAACACTCCATTGGTGCTAGCACACCTTGTGTTTTGGTCATCTCCTTCTACTTGTGTCCGTGTGGATACATATAGAGGTTGTCTACTTTGACAACTAAAGATCCGGCGACATCTTGGACAAGCGGGAACGCGAAGGGCTTCGTTACAAGGGTCATGATCTTAACTTTAGTGTAGATCTAAAGTTTTTACAAACTCGTACAAGAAAAAGGTTTTTCAATAATTTTGTTTACGAATCTTTGCACGAGATCCATGGCTTTGGGTGACTCGGGGTTTCCGCGACGCGAAAAAGCGGTTTTCGCGGTCCGAAGAACCCAACAGCCTTCATGTTTCGACCTAGATAAGAAGATGTATGTATATATGTTTCGACCAAGCATGATTTAGGGCTTGTAGGAAGTTTCAAAAACCTTAATCATGTATGATGTTGACTCTTATGATATGAGATGAATTTTTATGTCACCATGTTAATTGATATGTGCACTCCATGTTATCATGCTATGTTTTTTTTATGAGATGCTATATAATGTGCACTTCATGTTATCATGTTATATTTTTATGATATGCTATATGTTATGTGCACTTGGTGCCATCATGATTTGTTTATGCAAGGCTTACGTAAGATGAAAAGCCTAAGAGATGCTTCCCTTAAGTTGGGATCAAGAGCACTCTTCATGATATGACAAGAATATGAAATGCATGAAATGACAAGAACATTATATGTTTTGATATGACATGATATGACATGCTATTTTACTTTGTATGGCCTGTACCAAGGTTGGGCTCCACAAGCACCCCTAGGTCGATGGTCTATGAAACGGGCCTAGTAAAAGGGATGGGCTCCTAAGTGCCCCTAGGTCGATGGTGATGCGAACCTCGACGAACAATGCCGCGAGACCCGGCAATAATAAGATTTGGAACTCAGTTCCGGGATCGTCCAAAGGAGGTTTCGAGGGATGGAATATTGACCCGTTGATTATAGAGAATCAAGAACCAATATTATGAGAAAATGGAGAATATCGACTCAGTAGTTATAACAGAACCAAGAACCGATATTATAAGAGTGCTGAGAAATTACAAGTGCTCACCCGTAATCCCTACAGAGTTGCTGAAGAACAACAAGGAGGAAAACTCTTTCAAAATAGAATGTTTGCTGCCCTCTTTGATATCTACTCAAGACATTATATAGAACTAAAAATGGTAGTTTCCAAGGCATGGAAAGAGAAGATAATGAATGCAAGTCTTCATGCAAACTCCTTCTAGCTGTTCCCCACTTGGGAATTCGTCCAAAATGTAGGTGGCATTCAATGACACACCAATTCCAACCAAAATGGTGTGTTTTCCCATCATTCTAGTATGGTATTTGACTAGGAACATGTTGCATCATGATATGCCATTCTTCCACAGCTGATTGGCCCAATTTAGGTTCGACTTGTATGAAATTGATCATTCGGCATGGCATCGATTGTAACTCCATAGCCTGCCCTTCCAAGATATGAGCTGTCAATGCTTGCACAACACGTTGAACTTGCTTGACCTCTGTTTTCGTTATCGGCTCAGCTGGCACGTGCAAGTCCCCTTCATGCTCCTCTTGGTTCGGGACGTACATCTCGACTTGCAGTCCCGTTTCATTGGCTTGGAGCTGATCCAGAGTTGTATCATCCCCTTCCTCAAAAGGATTCGTCCTCGAATCTGGAACAAAAGGGGAAAGATCAGAAATATTAAAGGTTGAACTCACTTGGTACTCACCTGGAAGATCCAACTTGTATGCATTGTCGTTGATTTTCGCCAGTACTTGAAATGGTCCATCACCACGTGGGTTCAGCTTGGATTGCCTTCGTTTCGGAAATCGCTCCTTTCGAAAATGAACCCAGACCCAGTCTCCAGGTTGAAAAGTAATCGGCTTTCGTCCCTTGTTGGCACGGGTTGCAATCTGCTCATTCCTCCTCAGCATGTGTTGCCTTGCCTTGTCATGGATCCTTTTCACCAAATCAGCCTTTGCTTGACCTTCAAGGCTAGCAATCTTATCCACAGGTAATGGAATTAAATCTATTGGAGTTAATGGATTAAAACCATAGACAATCTCAAAAGGTGAATACTTAGTAGAAGAATGTGTAACCCTATTGTATGCAAATTCAATGAATGGTATGCAATCTTCCCATGCTTTCAAGTTCTTCCCAATGGCAGAATGGAACAAATTTCCCAAGGTTCGATTAACGACCTCGGTTTGCCCATCAGTCTGTGGGTGACAAGTGGTAGAGAATAACAACTTTGTCCCAAGTTTTCCCCACAAGACTCGCCAAAAATGGCTGAGGAACTTCACATCTCGATCACTAACAATTGTTCGAGGGACCCCATGCAAACGGACCACCTCCCTAAAGAATAAATTTGCCACATGTGTAGCATCATCAGTTTTATGGCAAGGGATAAAGTGTGCCATTTTCGAAAATCGGTCCACAACCACAAGAATAGTATCTCGGCCATTCCTAGTTCTAGGCAAACCTAACACAAAATCCATTGACACATCAGTCCAAGGGTGGCTAGGCACAGGCAAAGGCATATAAAGTCCATGTGGTTGCACCTTAGACTTGGCTTTCTTACATGCAATGCACCTAATGCAAATCCTTTCAACATCTCTTTTCATATGAGGCCAGAAAAAATGTTCTTTTAAAATGTCCAAGGTTTTCACAGTTCCAAAATGCCCCATTAATCCACCCCCATGTGACTCCCTAACAAGCAATTCACGCATAGAACTTCGGGGAACGCAAAGTCTATTTTCTCGAAACAAGTAACCATCATGCATATAGAACTTATCAAATGTACCCTTTTCGCATGCTTTAAAGATATCAGCAAAGTCAGCATCATTCATATACAATTCCTTCAGGTGCTCAAATCCAAGAAACTTTGACCCTAAGGTAGAGATAAGGGCGTACCTGCGTGACAAAGCATCTGCTACCACATTCTCTTTTCCTTGCTTGTATTGGATCACATAAGGAAACATTTCAATGAATTCAATCCAACGAGCATGTCTACGATTCAATTTACCTTGGCCTTTCAAATGCTTTAGTGACTCATGGTCCATGTGAATGATAAACTCCTTGGACCACAAGTAATGTTGCCATGTCTCCAAAGCTCGCACCAATGCATAGAGCTCCTTGTCATATGTTGAGTAGTTCAATGCTGCCCCATTGAGCTTCTCACTGAAGTATGCAATTGGCCTCTTTTCTTGCATAAGAACGGCACCTATACCAATACCAGAAGCATCACATTCGATTTCAAAAGCCTTAGTAAAATCGGGTAGAAGTAGTAAAGGAGCAGTACTTAGCTTTTCTTTTAATGCGTTGAAGGCTTTCTCTTGTGAGTCTCCCCACTTGAATCCAATATTCTTCTTGATGATTTCCGTCAAAGGGGCAGCTATGGTGCTGAAATTTGGCACAAACCTCCTATAGAACCCGACTAAACCATGAAAACTCCTTACTTCAGTGATGGTGCTAGGGGTAGGCCATTCCCTGATAGCTTTCACCTTCTCCTCATCAACTTCCACGCCTCTGGAACTAACAACAAATCCAAGAAAAACAACCCTATCTATGCAAAAGCTGCATTTCTTAAGGTTAGCAAACAATTTTTCATGCCTCAAAGCTTCAAGCACACATTTCAAATTATCAATATGGTCATGCAAACTCTTGCTATAGATCAGAATGTCATCAAAATAAACAACAACAAATTTTCCAATAAATGCACGTAGCACATGATTCATGAGACGCATAAATGTGCTAGGAGCATTTGTCAATCCAAATGGCATCACTAACCATTCATATAACCCCTGTTTTGTCTTAAAAGCTATTTTCCACTCATCCCCTTCCTTAATTCGAATTTGATGATACCCACTCTTCAAATCAATCTTAGAAAATATAGTGGATCCATGTAATTCATCAAGCATGTCATCTAAGCGAGGAATAGGGTGACGATACTTTACCGTTATTTTGTTTACAGCTCGACAATCCACGCACATCCTCCATGTCCCATCTTTCTTTGGAACCAGCAGCACAGGCACAACACAGGGACTCATGCTTTCACGAACATGTCCTTTAGTCATAAGTTCTTCAACTTGCCTTTGAAGCTCTTTGGTCTCTTCTGGACTACTTCGATAAGCTGGTCGGTTTGGAATGGAAGCTCCCGGAATGAGATCAATCTGATGCTCGATTCCTCTTTTGGGTGGTAACCCAGGTGGCGTATCTTCGGAAAAGACATCCTTGAAATCCTGCAAAAGAGACATCACAGCACTAGGCAAAGAAACATTATGGTCAGCCAAAGAAAGATAGGCCTCCTTGTATAGAAACAAGATCATCGGTCTATCGGAGTTATAAGCACTTTTGATCTCTCTTTCTTTTGCATAGAAGCTCATTTTTCTTTCTTCTTTCTTTTTCAAGGCTGAACTCTCAATCTTTTCTTTTTTTCCACTCTCTTTTTTCATTCTCATTCCACCATCTTTTTTCTCATTTTCACTCTCATTTTCTTTTTCTATCTCAGCCACACTTTTTCCTCTTGCTGCAATAGACTTTTTGATCTGGATCTGTTCCTCAAATACTTGACGAGGTGTCAAAGGTGCAAGTGTAATGTTCCTACCATCCTTGCTGAAGCTGTAGCGGTTCTTGTACCCATCATGTGTGGTCCGTCTATCAAATTGCCATGGCCTTCCAAGAAGCAAATGGCTAGCTTGCATGGGTACAACATCACACAGAACCTCATCCGTGTACCTTCCAATCGTAAATGAAATAAGGACCTGCTTGGTTACCTTCATTTCTCCACTGTCATTGAGCCATTGGAGTTTATACGGTTTTGGATGCTTCAAGGTAGGTAGACCAAGCTTGTCCACCATTAACTTGCTTGCAACATTAACACAGCTGCCACCATCAATAATCAAACCGCATACTCGATCTTTCACATGGCAGCGGGTGTAGAAGATGTTCTCCCTTTGCAGCCCATCATCGTCTTCTTTGGCTTGCATATGGAGAGCTCTTAGCACAACAAGAGCTTGGCCATCAACAGCAAGCTCAACATCACTAGTATCTTCAACTGATGGAGTGGACTCATTTCCTTCATCTTCCTCTTCAGTTTCGATCTCCCCATTCTCCAATATGATCATTGATCGCTTGTTTGGGCATTGAGAAGCAATATGACTTGATCCTAAACAACGAAAACTTTTGATGTCACGATTTCTTTGAGGTTGGGAAGATGAGTTACCCCTATCTTTGTTGCTAGGTTGTGTCTTGGCCACATTCGTCTCTCCCTTTGATTTTGAAACTGTTTTCTCACTTGGTTTTGATGATCCCCACTTCTGCTTCCAAGGGGATGAACTCGCAGCCTCATACTTGGAAGATGATTGCACTCCTTTCTTGAGTTGTCTTTCAACTTTCATTGCCATGTGTACCACATCGTCAAGCTCCACGTAGTGATGCAGCTCAACAATATTGGCAATCTCACGGTTCAGGCCACAAATGAACCGAGCCATGGTCGCCTCTCGGTCCTCCTCAATGTTAGCCCGAATCAAGGCTATCTCCATCTCCTTGTGGTAGTCTTCCACAGTCATGGACCCCTGCTTCAGACTTTGCAATTTCAAATGTAAGTCCCGATAATAGTGAGATGGAACAAACCTTCTTCTCATAACGGCTTTCATATCCTCCCAATTGTCGATGGGAAGCTCACGGTTTCGACGTCTACTCAGGGTCAGCTGATCCCACCATATAATGGCATAGTCGGTAAAAGCCACCGCAGCAAGCTTCACTTTCTTCTCCTCCGAATAATTGTGACAATCGAATACTAGCTCAACTTTCCTCTCCCATTCAATATAAACATCAGGGTCATTTTTACCTTGAAATGGAGGAATGGACAGCTTGATGGTGCCCATGTTACGATCTACGGCTTCCCTTTCTCGGTGTTGCCTTTGAGAATGCCTTGGTCTTTCGGGTCTGATAGCCCTAGCCCTCCTTCAAGTAGCATTGGAGACTACTTCATTGCTCGCCCCATCATCATAGTCATCATCCGGGACATTTGGAGCAAAATGTGGCCGCGGGTCGGGTCTCCGAGGCCTAGGTAATGGCTCTTGCTGAAGTTGTTCGAGCCGATCCTCATGCCTATCCAGCCGATCTCGAATCTCATTGAACACGACATTCATGCGCTCAATTTGTTGTTGCATAGCCCGCATGATCGTAGTCTGATCAGCCGCTCCTCCATCACTCGGATCAATCCTGCCACCGTGCTCTTGAGACATAGTGAGCTGCAAATGAAATATTACAAACAAAGGGGGATCCTCACTCACTCCCTCACGTGTTGCACTCAGTTGGAAAACACTCGTGTTTCACTTAGAAAATTGAGTTCTCTCTGCTCACTTGTTTTCCTCCAAAAAGTTCTAGAGAAACTAAGCAAGTCAAATAAGCAATCACTTGTTCAACCCAACAAACTCAGAACACCGATTCTAGGCTCAATTGGATTGAGGTTACGATGTCAATCAAGGAATGATGAAAAGATGATATGAAGTAAATAGAAATGATGATATGATGAAGCAAAATAGAACAAAGCAAATCAAAGCAGCACAATGGAGATGGTAAGTAGAGTAGAGAAAAAAAAATGCAAATGCAAATGGAATCATGGCAGCCACAAATGGCACTAGATGTATATCACGAGATGCAGTCCAACAAATCAAACGATCTTTGTTCTTCCTTTTCTTTTCTGTTCACTTTTTTTTTTGTGTTTTTTTTTGTTCTTCTTTTTGTTTTTCCTCTTTTTTTTTTTTCTTTTTTTTCCCTTCTTCTTCTTCTTCTTTTTTTTTTTTCTGAAACAACTAGAAAGTAGATGAAGATAAACAAGATGAGTATGGACTGATTGTGATAAAAATATAAACACTACGATAAATAGATAAACCTGATTTGGAGCCAAGCTCTGATACCAAAGATGATGCGAACCTCGACGAACAATGCCGCGAGACCCAGCAACAATAAGATTTGGAACTCAGTTCCGGGATCATCCAAAGGAGGTTTCGAGGGATGGAATATTGACCCGTTGATTATAGAGAATCAAGAACCAATATTATGAGAAAATGGAGAATATCGACCCAGTAGTTATAACAGAACCAAGAACCGATATTATAAGAGTGCTGAGAAATTACAAGTGCTCACCCGTAATCCCTACAGAGTTGCTGAAGAACAACAAGGAGGAAAACTCTCTCAAAATAGAATGTTTGCTGCCCTCTTTGATATCTACTCAAGACATTATATAGAACTAAAAATGGTAGTTTCCAAGGCATGGAAAGAGAAGATAATGAATGCAAGTCTTCATGCAAACTCCTTCTAGCTGTTCCCCACTTGGGAATTCGTCCAAAATGTAGGTGGCATTCAATGACACACCAATTCCAACCAAAATGGTGTGTTTTCCCATCATTCTAGTATGGTATTTGACTAGGAACATGTTGCATCATGATATTCCATTCTTCCACAGCTGATTGGCCCAATTTAGGTTCGACTTGTATGAAGTTGATCATTCGGCATGGCATCGATTGTAACTCCATAGCCTGCCCTTCCAAGATATGAGCTGTCAATGCTTGCACAACACGTTGAACTTGCTTGACCTCTGTTTTCGTTATCGGCTCAGCTGGCACGTGCAAGTCCCCTTCATGCTCCTCTTGGTTCGGGACGTACATCTCGACTTGCAGTCCCGTTTCATTGGCTTGGAGTTGATCCAGAGTTGTATCAGATGGTCTATGAAACGGGCCTAGTTCCTAGTAGGTTCAAGATTAGCTACCTTGGATCTATTTAGGATGCGCACATTTATGTATGTATGTGGTACAAGTCGGGCCCTCATGTTGAGATTATGTTTAAGTATATATACGATATATGTTTTCAAAAAGATATCTTGCATATACTCATTTCATGATACATGTTTTCAAAAGATCATCTTGCATTTACAAGTTCATGTTATATGTTTTCTTTATGTTTCTTAAAGATGTTCTTGGAAATATGTCCATGATGTTTATATGATCATGCTACTACTTTATGTTTATGTCCTCACATGATATGATATGACTTTATGTTTATGCTCTCACATGATATGATATGACTTTATGCTCTCACATGATATGATATGATATGACATTATGTTATTGCTCTCACATGATAGGATATGACTTTATGTTATGCTCTCACATGTTATGTTATGATTTACCAAATGAACATGTTATCACTTTATGTTCATGCATGAATCATGGTTTTTGTGAGTAGGAAAGGGACTTACTAAGCCTATGGGCTTAAAGTTTTTATGTTTCCTTGTACTGCAGAAAAAGGAAAGGAATGGCTAAACTAAGAGGAGCAGCAGGAAGGGCAAGTGTGTGTGTGGCAGTGGCACGGTGGAAGAAAACTGCTATATGTTTTTAAGTTCTAAGTTGCTTATGAACCATGTGTTATCTTTATATTTTGATAGTACTTTAACTAGTATGGATAGTTATGCACTTATGTTCTTTATGTTTCATAAAATGTGGAACCGCCACATCAGCGGCCCCCCTAGAGCCGGTCCCACGGATATGGAGGGAGGTAAATGCAGGTACACAGGTGGATGCTAGTATGCTTATGATATCATGAATTATGCTTCAAGTAGTTGGTACTAATTAAGTTGTATGCATGAGTACTAGTAAGTCTACATGTTCAGTATGATAAGCATGATGATTAGTGTAGAAAAAAAAATAAATAACTGTTTCCGCTGCCATGATTTTATATGTATGTACATATGTAAGTAAGTAACCCCGTCCCTCCTTAAGCAGTGGGAGGGCGGGCATTACAAAGCTAAGGCCGGCCAAGCCTTGCTTGGTGCCTAAGCAAGGGATCGACCACTTAGAAATGGAAGATTTTATTTTTTGTAAAATCTTTCCTTTTATAGAGATCCATTAAAAGGATTTAAAAGGATGATTTTAATTATAAAACTTTCATTTTTTAGATCGGCCACAAAAGGAAATAAAAGGAATTTTTATCTTGTTAAATCTTTCCTTTTATGGAGATCCATAAAAGGGATTTTAAAAGAGAGATTTTAATTATTGAAATATTTTCTTTTATAGACATTCACAAAAGGATTTAAAAAGAGAGATTTTAATTTTATAAAACATTCCTTTTATAGCTATTCACAAAAGAGATTTTGAAAAAGAGATTTTAATTTTTGTTTAAAATCTTTCCTTGTTTGATGAAGAGGGTTTTGGCTGGCCATGATAAAAGAATTAAAGGAAGTTTGAATTTTGTTTTAAAACTTTCCTTTTTTGCATTCACCAAGGATTATAAAAGAAGAGGACCAGCCTTATGGTTGAACACATCTTCTATTCTCCTCTTCCCTTCCTTGGTGGTTAGCCCCCTTCATCATCTTCTTCCTTTCTTCTTTTTCCTTGTGGCCGGCGGCATCAAGCTTGGAGTTCCTATTGGTGGCCGGATACTAGGAGGTGAAGAAGAAGAGAAAGGAAGCTCTCTAGTTGTGATATCCCTTGGTGGTCGAAAGCTTGGAAGGAAGAAGAAGGTTTGGGTGGATTTTATCTTGGTATATCATCGCCCACATGACGTCCAAGAGGAGGAGAGGAATACAATAGAAGATCGAGAGGTTATTAAATCTTCAAAGAAAGGTATAACTAATTATAAGTTTCTGTATCATAATTAGTTCATATTCATTGAATTGATCCTGAAATACCAACACAAGAGGCTATCGATTTTTGGCTATCGGTTTTATGTTATCGATTTTATGTTTCAATTTAATGTTTCGATCTTGTGTTTCTATTGAGGTGTATTTAGTTAAATCAAGGGTTATTGTAAGAAGTTTAAACATTGAATTTCTTTAAAGACTTTGTCTAGGAAGTGGTGGATGATCCTCATACCCAAGAAGGCCTAGTGCCTCGCCGTGCTTAACCTGGAAGCCGATCTTTGAAATATATGTTTAATCATCTTCTGTAATATGATTTAACTTAAGAAGATCACATCGATTAAACTTGGAGTAAAAATGTTAAGTATCGTTTCCAATCCAAGTTTAACTTCTGAAGAGCAACTTGGATTAATAATGTTAAGCATCATTTGCAATCCAAGTTTAACTTTAGTAGAGCACATGGGTAGCTAGGTTAAGTTCTGTGCTTGTACAAATTTTTGTACAGGGGAATAGAACGGAATCCAGGTGTAGCAACCAACAATTGGTATTAGAGCTAGTTTTTCTACCTCTGTGTGTTTGGTTTTCAGTTTAATTATGCAAAAGTCATACATAATTTAGGTAGGATAATAGTAGGATGAGCAAATAGACTAACTCTGTGGTTGCAGGCATCCTAGATCCAACTATTATGACCCTATTGTGTTTTGTGTGTGATTGGACCTTCGAACATGTCGGGGAATTTTATGTATGTGCATGATTGTATTTATTAAATACAGCAGGAGCTATATTAGTTTTGGGATTTAACATTTTTGTTCGATCTAGATTACATGTACATTCCTTCGTGGAATATAGGATTGATAAATGTAAAATTTTATTTTTGTCACGGATCATATCCTTGCAAGGAGTGGTACTAGTTGAGGACTAGAGGCGTAGCGGAGAAGGAAGCACGATAGACGCGACAACATAAACCTAGGTCTTAATTAATGTTAGTTAGAGCCCTAGAGCCGATCATTTGATGATTGTATTATCGACTTGTTGTATCATATTCTTATATAAATAAAGGCATTTGTTTTTGGTTATTATACTTACTTGTATTGGTGCCAAATAAACTAAGTATAATAACGTCCTTGAGTAGAAGGTTCTTACCTATATCAATCGGTTAGTTGAACCGATAGTGAGATGATATAGGGAACGCTACTCTTAATCGTTCCTAGTCGAGTATTAACATTCAGAGACAATGTTAATGCAATAAGACTAGCATGTAGGTCAACTCGATGACTTGATCTCACAAGTCATGGATATAGAGATATCAAGTTGACACATGCGTATGCATTGGAGAATGTATACTGAATGACCCACCATGAGAAAGTATCATGGATCGTTATATGAGTGTCATATACTTACTCATGTGGCTATTAGTATGACTACTAATCCTTAGACCTGAAGTCACCATGGATCCCTACATAAGGAGTTATGTACTTTGGTTTCGTCAAACGTCACCCGTAACTGGGTGGACTATAAAGGCGATTACTGGGTATGTAACAAATTATGCAGAGGGATGTGGTGATATAGATGGGATCTATCCCTCCTATATGACGGGAGCGACATCGATATTCTTGATAGAGTGAGACCACGAAGTGCATGGCCATGCCCAAATGAGTCAATATGAGATATTGAGCTCATTTGATTTAGTGAGTCTACTTGGAGTTCAAGATTTAGATTGATTAGAGGATGACACGGTCTATGCCTCACATTGATCAATCTAGATGTCTAGGATAGAAGGACACTTGTCATATATTGTGAGGAGTCACAATTGGTAGTCACAAAGGTGATGTTGGATCTCAACATTCTTGTAACTTGGGTAGTAATGATGTGTTGCTAGATATCGCTCATTACTTATGCTCCTAAATGGGTTTAGGGGCATTGCCAACGTTACAAGAACCTATAGGGGCACACACTAAGGACAATTAGATGGAGATTAGGTTCATATGATGAACCAAGAGGATTAGATTCATTTGATGAATCAAATTAGATTAAGAGTAATCCTAATTGGGCTAATTGAGTTGGACTCAAGTTGATTCATGTGTTCCATGAGTCTAATTTTGATTATGACTCATTGAATCAATTTAATTAAATGAATTAGATTCATTATATTAAGTTGGCTTTAATTAAATGGTTGGATTAGATCAACCATGAGAGAGATTAAGTCAAGTTTGACTTGACTTGAGAGGAAGAGGAAGAGTCAAGTTTGACTTGACTTTATGCCACATCATTTGTGAGTTGGTAAGATGTGGACCAATGATGATGCTCCACATCATCATGGTTACTTAAGTGAGATGCCACCTCATGGAGGTTACAATTCTTCACTTTAATGGCCTTGACATTAATTGTGATTAATGTGAAGGGGGTTACACCTCCTAATGTGGTCGGCCATATCAAGGCAATTGAGGAGGAGTTTTCATTTTTGTGTGTATCTCTCTTTTCTTCTTCCTCCTCAAGCTCTTCCTTCTCTCCCTCTCCTCCTATCTTGGTCGAACCATCCAAAGGTGCTAGCACACCTTTTGTGTGGTTTTTCTCCACCTACTTGTTCGTGTGGATACTTCTAGAGGAGTGTTTACTTTGACACTCTCGAGATCCGACACCTTGGACGAGCGGGATTCGCGAAGGGCGCGCATCAAAGGTAAAATCTCTTTAACATATAGTTCTAGTGTAGATCTATAGGTTAATAAACTCGTACTCATATTTTCCGAAAGTTTTATTCTTCGCACGGATCCCTGGCTTGGGGTTTCGGGGTTTCCGCGACGCGAAAAAGCGGTTTTCGCGGCCCAAAAAATCCAACAGTGGTATCAGAGCCACCTATGAAGACTTGTACGAGTTTATTTTTGAATTTTATGAAAATTATAGATTCTATGATTTTCTGTAAATTTAAGTTTTTATGGATTTTTATGAGTAATTTTCTAGTAGAAGCGAAGCACAAGTGTTTCGACACTTGTAGGCTTCCACTACCGAGAAGATTTTTCCTAAACGGCAAGGTTTGGTCCCAAAACTTTTTGGGAAAGCGGACTAAGGCGCTGTAGGATCGCTTAGGGACACTCGCGATGGTTAGATCGCGGGTAGGGGCGCTGCCCCTGGCCCTGCAAGGGGATTCGTTCCGCGATTGTGCCCGAAAATCGCTAAACGGGACCGCCGGGAAATTTTACTCATAAAAATTATAAAAATTGGTATTAAAATTGCAGAAAATTATAGAAAATACATAATTTAGAATTATGTATAATTTGTGATAGTCATGGCCCAAAAAGACCCAATTAGATTGGTATATTTTGTGTTGTAATTCATAATACGGTCTGCGTGCCATCATGTGATTGTGTGTGCAGTATTTTTGATACATGACCTGCGCGTCGTGCCCTTCTCTATTTATTCTTGTTGTAAATTAGTTTAGACTCGAATGTAACTCGAGTTTCAAAATTGTAATGTACAAAATTAGAGTCGTGGAAGGTCCACTTGAGACGGAGTTACGAGGAGGGCGCGAGGAACACAAGGTGGTCAAAGGGAGGAGCTTGAGAAGCTGTTGACCCTAGGTTGACCATCCGATCTTCTCATTGTCTTGAGAAGATCGTAGTAGGGCCATGACTAATCAAAAATTAATTTAATTAATTGCTTGTGTATATGTGATGCATATTAAGTAATTAATTAGTACCTAACGATTAGATTAGATCTAAGTCGTGATGCTTGATTAAGTAATTAATTAGTGCCTAACGATTAGATTAGATCTAAGTTGTGCACATGATGCACCCTTTCGATTAGATTAGATCTATTGAGTATATGATACGCATCATCATTTATATTAGATCTAAATCACGTCAACTCTAATGCCTACCGTGCCGTGATACCTATCACTACCTCGATCACACGTGTTGTTGAATCTGTCAAAGCAGAGCAACACATATTATCTTGGTAGGGTACGGAGGGACAATCTTGGTCCCGCTTATCAACGCATGGGCGAATATAAACTCAATTAGATTGAGTATTCCTAGTTAACTCGGTTGGATCGAGTACAACTATAGGCATTCTTCCAATGGTTGGAAAGATAGGACATAAATCACATTTATATTAATTCTTGGACGTATTAGCCAAAGCTAACTCAAGTTTTAATATAACTGCGGATAATGATCCTATAAATCTAGAGTTGCATAGAGATGTAATTGGTAAATCGTTACCTATCGATCATACTAAATCTTGGGTGTATTAGCCAAAGCTAACTCAAGGGTTAGTATGATGTGGATCTTGTCCCACATGAATTATAGAATTCAGTGGGAACATCATTTAGTTAAAGGCCTAATTAAATGATTTAAAAGAATATGATATTTATTTTCTACATTTTTCTGTTGTAGATAACCATGACGTCGAATACAAACTCCTTCTCCCTGTGTCCAGTCCTTGAGAAGGACAAGCTCAACGGAGCAAATTTCCTGGACTGGTACAGGAACTTGAGAATAGTTCTCATCCAGGAACGTAAACTATACGTCCTGGAGCAGCCCATTCCGAAGGCTCCTCCTGCCAATGCCACGCGAGCAGATAAAGATGCTTACAAGAAGCAACAAGATGACGCATTAGATGTGTCCTGTCTAATGCTCGCGACCATGAACTATGAGCTTCAGAAGCAACATGAGTTAATGGGCGCTTGCGATATGGTTGAACATCTTCATCAACTGTATCAAGGACAAGCGAGGCATGAGAGATTTGAGATCTCAAGGGCACTGTTTCAGTGCAAGATGTCAGATGGGGCTCCTGTAGGCCCATATATACTCAAAATGATTGGGTACATAGAAAACCTAGAGAGGATGGGATTCCCGCTTGGCCAAGAGCTGGCCACTGACCTAATCTTGCAATCCTTGTCGGATAGCTATAGTTAGTTCGTTCTAAACTACAATATGAACGAAATTGACAAGCCACTGCCCGAGCTGCTTAGCATGTTAAGAACTGCTGAGCTGAACCTTAAGAAGGTAAAGCCCCACTCTGTTTTGATGGTTCAAAAACACAAGGGCAAGGGCAAGCCCAAAGGCAAAGGAAAGTCCCAAGCCAAGGGCAAAGGCAAGGCACTGAAGCCTAAAGGAGAGGTCGCCAAGGATGCTACCTGCTTCCACTGCGGTCAGACCGGGCACTGGAAGAGGAACTGCAAGGTGTACCTGGAAGATCTTAAGAAGAAGCGAAGTGAGACTTCCACTTCAGGTATATATGTTATAGAAGTCAATCTATCTATTTCTTCATCATGGGTATTAGATACCGGATGTGCATCTCACATTTGTACTAATGTGCAGGAGTTGAGAAATAGCAGGGCATTGGCGAAGGGCGAGGTGGACCTACGCGTAGGCAATGGAGCACGGGTTGCTGCTGTTGCTGTAGGGACTTATTTTCTATCTCTGTCCTCTGGGCTTGTATTAGAGTTGGATGATTGTTTTTATATGCCTGCATTAACTAAGAACATAATTTCAGTTTCTTGTTTGGACAAGAAAGAGTTCTCTTTTACAATTAAGGACAAATGTTGTTCTGTTTATTTAAAAGATATGTTCTATTATAGTGCACCTCTGATGAACGGACTCTACATTCTAGATCTTGAAAGCCCTATCTATAACATAAATACCAAGAGGTTCAAGTCAAATGACATAAACCAAACCTATCTCGGTCACTGTCGCTTAGGTCATATAAATGACAAGCGCTTATCCCAGCTCCATAAGGATGGTTTGCTGGACTCATTTGATTTTGATTCTTATGAGACGTGCGAGTCATGCCTACTAGGCAAGATGACCAAGACTCCCTTTAGTGGGCACAGTGAGAGAGCGACTGACTTGTCAGGTCTTATACATAGTGATGTATGTGGCCCTTTCAATGTCGCTGCTAAAGGCAGTTATAGGTACTTTATCACATTTACTGATGACTTCAGTAGATATGGTTATGTGTACTTGATGACACATAAGTCAGAATCCTTTGAAAAGTTCAAAGAATTCAATAATGAAGTACAAAATCTGTTTGACAAGAGTATTAAGATACTTTAATCAGATCGAGCTGGAGAATACCTTAGCCATGAGTTTCGTGACTACCTAGCTGAGTGTAGGATTCTATCCCAACTCACTCCTCCTGGAACACCACAGTGGAATGGTGTATCTGAAAGGAGGAATCGTACCCTATTAGATATGGTACGATCTATGATGAGTCACACAGATCTTCCGACATTCCTTTGGGGCCATGCTCTAGACACGGCAGCTTTTATACTCAACCGAGTTCCATCCAAGGCCGTGATAAAGACACCATAAAGGATATGGACTGGGAGAGATGCCCAGGTGTCTTTCATGAGGATTTGGGGTTGTGAGGCTTACGTTCGACGTCAAGTCTCAGACAAATTAGGACCCAAATCCGACAAGTGCTACTTTATTGGATATTCCAAGGAAACTAAGGGATATTACTTCTACATTCCCAGTCAACACAAGGTAGTTGTGGCAAAGACTGGGGTCTTTCTAGAAAGGGATTTTGATTCTAGAAAGACTAGTGGGAGCACGTTCGATCTTGAAGAAATTCAATATGCGAACAATAGCACTGACGCCTCGATGGAAGTTGAACTGGAACCACAAAGCGTTGTGGATGATGTTCCACAATGAGTTGAGGAACAACAACCAGTTTAAGTAGACATACCTCTTCACAGGTCTGATAGGGTACATCGTCAGCCTGAGAGATGCTCATTTCTCTTGTCTGACAATGATGACGTTGTGATTATAGATGATGAGCCTACCACCTATTAGGAAGCTGTGATGAGACCAGATTCTGAGAAATGGCTAGAGGCCATGAGATCCGAAATGAAATTCATGTACACCAACCATGTATGAACTTTGGTTGATCCACCTGAAGGGGTAAAACCCATAGGGTGTAAGTGGGTCTTTAAGAGAAAGACTGACATGGATGGACTTATCTATAAGGGTCGCTTGGTAGCTAAAGGTTTCAAGCAAATTCATGGTATTGACTATGATGAAACTTTTTCTCCAGTAGCGATGTTTAAGTCCATTCGGATCATGCTTGCTATTACAGCATACCATGACTATGAGATATGGCAGATGGATGTTAAAACTACGTTTCTGAATGGAAACCTACTCGAGGATGTGTACATGACACAACCTGAGGGTTTTGTAGATCCACAGCATACTACCAGAGTATGCAAGCTGCATAGGTCCATTTATGGACTAAAGCAAGCTTCTCGGAGTTGGAATCTTCAATTCGATGATGCAATCAAATAGTTTGGTTTCATCAAGAACAAAGATGAGTCTTGTGTCTACAAGAAGGTTGTAGGGGATATAATTGTATTCCTCATATTGTATGTGGATGACATACTACTCATTGGGAAGGACATCCCTTTGCTACAGTCTATCAAGACTTGGCTAGGGACATGCTTCTCAATGAAGGACTTAGGAGAAGCATCCCGCATTCTAGGGATATAGATCAATAGAGATTGATCTAAGAGATTGCTTGGCCTAAGTCAGAGTACATATATTGACAAGGTACTCCTTCGGTTTGCCATGCAGAACTCCAAGAAGGGATTTCTGCCGATGTCACATGGCGTGAGTCTTTTGAAGACTCAGGGTCCCTCTTCTAGAGAGGAGAGAGACCGCATGGATCAGATCCCTTATGCCCCAGCCATAGGATCTATCATGTACGCCATGCTATGTACTCGACCTGATGTCTCGTATGCTTTGAGCATGACGAGCAGATACTAGTTAGATCCAGGTGAAAGTTACTGGATAGCGGTCAAGAATATTCTCAACTTCTTAAGAAGGACTAAAGAAGATTTCTTGATATATGGAGGCAATGACGAGCTAGCTATAAAGGGTTACAGTGATGCTAGCTTCCAGACCGATTAGGATGATTATCGATCGCAGTCAAGGTTCGTATTTTGCATTAATGGTGGTGCTGTGAGCTGGAAGAGTTCGAAGCAGGACACAGTAGCTTATTCTACGACAGAGGCCGAGTACATTGCTGCATTAGAGGCAACAAAGGAGGCAGTTTGGATCCGTAAGTTCATCACTGAACTTGGGGTGGTTCCCAGTATCGCTGACCCTATCGAGCTCTATTGTGACAACAATGGAGCTATAGCACAGGCGAAGGAACCTCGCTCACACCAGCGGACCAAACACATACTACGACGCTTCCATCTCATTCGAGAGATTATCGAGAGAGGAGATGTGAAGATATGCAGAGTACCTACAGAGGCTAACATCGTAGATCCCTTGACCAAGGCTTTGGCACAGAGGAAGCATGATGGTCACACTAGGTCATTGGGGCTTAGAGCCTACACTGATTGGCACTAGTGCTAGTGGAAGATTGTTAGTTAGAGCCCTTGAACCAATCATTTGATGATTGTATTATGGACTTGTTGTATCATATTCTTATATAAAAAAGGCATTTGTTTTTGGTTATTATACTTACTTGTATTGGTGCCAAATAAACTAAGTATAATTGCGTCCTTTAGAAGAAGGTTCTTACCTATATCAATCGGTTAGTTGAACTGATAGTGAGATGATATAGGGAACGCTACTCTTAATCGTTCCTAGTCGAGTATTAACATTCAAGGACAATGTTAATGCAATAAGACTAGCATGTAGGTCAACTCGATGACTTGATCTCAAAAGTCATGGATATAGAGATATCAAGTTGACACATGGGTATGCATTGGAGAATGTATACTGAATGACCCGCCATGAGAAAGTATCATGGATCGTTATATGAGTGTCATATACTTTCTCATGTGGCTATTAGTATGACTACTAGTCCTTAGACCTGAAGTCACCATGGATCCCTACATAAGGAGTTATGTACTTTGGTTTCGTCAAACGTCACCCGTAACTGGGTGGACTATAAAGGCGATTACTGGGTATGTAACGAATTATGCAGAGGGATATGAGTTATGTAGATGGGATCTATCCCTCCTATATGACGGGAGCGACATCGATATTCTTGATAGAGTGAGACCACGAAGTGCATGACCATGCCCAAATGAGTCAATATAAGATATTGAGCTCATTTGATTTAGTGAGGCTACTTGGAGTTCAAGATTTAGATTGATTAGAGGAAGACACAGTCTATGCCTCACATTGATCAATCTAGATGTCTAGGATAGAAGGACACTTGTCATATATTGTGAGGAGTCACAATTAGTAGTCACAAAGGTGATGTTGGATCTCAACATTCTTGTAACTTGGGTAATAATGATGTGTTGCTAGATACTGCTCATTACTTTTGCTCCTAAATGGGTTTAGGGGCATTGCCAACATTACAAGAACCTATAGGGTCACACACTAAGGACAATTAGATGGAGATTAGGTTTATATGATGAACCAAGAGGATTAGATTCATTTGATGAATCAAATTGGATTAAGAGTAATCCTAATTGGGCTAATTGAGTTAGACCCAAGTTGATTCATGTGTTCAATGAGTCTAATTTAGATTATGACTCATTGAATCAATTTAATTAAATGAATTAGATTCATTATATTAAGTTGGCTTGAATTAAATGGTTGGATTAGATCAACCATGAGAGAGATTAAGTCAAGTTTGACTTGACTTGAGAGGAAGAGGAAGAGTCAAGTTTGACTTGACTTTATGCCACATCTTTAGTGAGTTGGCAAGATGTGGACCAATGATGATGCTCCACATCATCATGGTTACTTAAGTGAGATGCCACCTCATGGAGGTTACAATTCTTCACTTTAATGGCCTCCACATTAATTGTGATTAATGTGAAGGGGGTTACACCTCCTAATGTGGCCGGCCACATCAAGGCATTTGAGGAGGAGTTTTCATTTTTGTGTGTATCTCTCTTTTCTTCTTCCTCCTCAAGCTCTTCCTTCTCTCCCTCTCCTCCTATCTTGGCCGAACCATCCAAAGGTGCTAGCACACCTTTTGTGTGGTTTTTCTCCACCTACTTGTTCATGTGGATACTTCTAGAGGAGTGTTTACTTTGACACTCTCGAGATCCGGCACCTTGGACCAGCGGGATTCGCGAAGGGCGCCCATCAAGGGTAAAATCTCTTTAACATATAATTCTAGTGTAGATCTATAGGTTAGTAAACTTGTACTCGTATTTTTCGAAAGTTTTATTCTTCGCACGGATCCGTGGCTTCGGGTTTCGGCGTTTCCGCGACGCGAAAAAACAGTTTTCACGGCCCGAAAAACCCAACAATTAAACCCTAGGGCTGGTGGCTAGGGTTGGCGGCACATGGAGAAAAGCTATAACTAAGGCCATAATTGTTGGAAAGTATTTTTCATATTTATTGCCTTTTATGCTGTGCATGTGTGATGTATTTGCATGTTAAAATTCCTCATCATAAATAACTAAGTGGGAGAGGAATTTATTCAAATTCCATGGTCTCCATTACTGATTTGTAAGTGATGCATTCAAACTTGCGCGTTGGCTTAAGTGCCTTCCTCCACATCGGATGAGTTTGTTTGCGGATCACTAGATCAAACTTCCTTTATGGATGATTATAGGAAGTTATTTAGGTGAGTGTGATCTTCTCCATCAGAAGGGGCACAATCCTATTTAATGGACTAAGCATCAAGTAATGGTGTACACTTAGACGCATTTAATAGTATCCTCCCCATCAGAGTCACTGCTATTATTTGTGTGACCGAAGAAAACCGACTATTAATTTTATTTATCATAAAGTTAGCATGACAAGATAATAAAATTAATGGGTAAAACCTCCTCTTACAAATGTTAGAATTTGTATACGTCCACACTATCGTGGCATACAAAATTCACGGTGTTTTGAGGTGTTGGTGAGTTTAAATGATATTGTTTGAGAAATCAATATTATTTTAAATTATTAAGTTTTGACTAAAATTTATTTTGTAATTCTTAGGATGACCATCAACCCACTTGCTGTTATATTAAAAGAGAACAAACTTACTGGTCCCAATTACATTGATTGGAAATGAAACCTGTGTTAGTTAGAGCCCTAGAGCCAATCCTATGATGATTGTTGTATGGACTAATTGTATCATATTCCTATGTATATAAAGGTATTTGTTTTGGTTATTATACTTACTTGTATTGGTGCCAAATAATTAAGTATAATAGCGTCCTTGAGTAGAAGGTTCTTATCAATATCAATCGATTGGTTGAATCGATAGTGAGATGATATAGAGAACACTACTCTTACTCATTTCTAGTCAAGTATTAACATTCAGGGACAATGTTAATGTGACGAGATTAGCATGTAGGTCAACTCGATGACTTGATCTCACAAGTCATGGATATAGAGATATGAAGTTGACACAGGGGTATGTATTGGAGAATGTATACTGAATGACCCGCCATGAGAAAGTATCATGGATTGTTATATGAGTGTCATATACTTTCTCATGTGGCTATTAGTATGACTATTAGTCCTTGGACCTGAAGTCACCATGGTTCCCTACATAAGGAGTTGCATACTTTGGCTTCGTCAAACGTCACCCGTAACTGGGTGGACTATAAAGGCGATTACTAGGTATGTAACAAATTATGCGGAGGGATGTGAGTGATGTAGATGAGATCTATCCCTCCTATATAACGGGAGTGATATCGTTATTCTTGATAGATTGAGGCCACTAAGTGCATGGCCATGCCCAAATGAGTTAATATGAGATATTGAGCTCATTTGATTATAGTGAGTCTACTTGGAGTTCAAGATTTAGATTGATCAGAGGATGACATCGTCTATGCCTCAAATTGATCAACCTAGATGTCAAGGATAGAAGGACATTGTCATATATTGTGAAGAGTCACTATTAGTAGTCACAATGGTGATATTGGATCTCAACATTCTTGTAACTTGGATAGTAATGATGTGTTGCTAGATACCGCTCATTACTTATGCTTCTAAATAGGTTTAGGAGTATTGCCAACGTTACAAGAACCTATAGGGTTACACACAAAGGGCAATTAGATGGAGAATGGGTTCATATGATGAACCAAGAGGATTAGGTTCATATGATGAACCAAATTGGATTAAGAGTAATCCAAATTAAACTAATTGAGTTGGACTTAATTTGGTTCATGTGTTTAAATGAGTCTAATTAGATTTAGATTCATTGAGTCAATTTAATTCAATGAATATAGATTCATTAAATTAAATTGGTTTGAATCAAATGGTTAGATTTGATCAAGCATGGGAGAGAAGAAGTCAAGTTTGACTTGGCTTGAGAGGGAAGATGAAGGGTCAAGTTTGACTTCACCATTTGTCATCTCATTTGTGAGTTGGCATAAGGTGGGCCAATGATGATGTTCCACAACATCAAGGTTGGCTTATTTGTGTGCCACATCATGAGGGAGATCAAGAGTTGTGACTCTTGATATCCCATGGAGGTTTGAAACCCCTCCTTGAAGTGGTCGGCCACTAAATTCATTGTGTGAGTTACATTTTGTTGGGTGTAACTTCATCTTCTTCCTCTTATCTTCTTCTCTCTCTCTCATCCACCTTGGCTGAAACCTTCAAGAGTGCTAGCACACTCTAAGGTTTCTTCTCCACCTTTTGTTCGTCTGGATACACATAGAGGGGTGTTCACTTGACGCCCTTGAGATTCGACGAACCTTGGACGAGCGGGATAAGCGAAGGGCTTCGTATCAAAGGTATAAACTTCTCTACCTTGTAGATCTAGGATTAGAAAACTTGTACATGAAAAATTTTAATCATCGCACGGATCCAGTGGCATGGAACTTCGGGGTTTCCGCAACGCAAAAAGCAGTTTTTGCGGCTCGAAAGTCCCAACAACCTGGACATTGTCCTAACTGTTGAAGGCTATAAGTTTGTACTTCTAGAGGTCTGCCCTAATGTGCCTAATAGTGATCCTAGTGAAGAGGAAATTGAGAGTCATAGAAAATGGGTCATGGCAGATGAGATGGCGCAGTGTTACATTTTGGTTTCTATGTCAAATGTGGCTGCAACATCGGCATCAGGCCATGCCCAATCTCAAGAAACTCTTCAGACACCAGAATTGGGCTGCTAGGCAACAGGCTATGAGAAACTTATTGACAACCACCATGACTGAGGGGACACCTATAAGGGATCATATCCTCAAAATAATGGCTTACTTGAACGAGATACAAATCCTTGGAGCATAAATCGATGAGGAAACCTAGGTCGATATTATTCTCCAAATGCTAGCTAAAAGCTTTGAGCAATTCCGCCTGAACTATAACATGAACAAAAGGGTTTATTCGTTGGTGGAACTTCTAATAGAACTTCAATCAACAGAAGGGCTATTTCGTCAAAGTTCTCAAATTCATTTCACTGGAAACAGTTCTACTTCTAAGTTGAAAGGCAAGAAGAAGAAAAAGAAACAAGTTGGTTCAGCAAAGAAAGTGAATCGATCTCTAGGGACTAGACCGAAAGCAGGTGTAAAGAAGCCGAAGGCCAAGTGCTTCACATGCAAGCAGTCTGGATATTGGAAGGCAGACTGTCCTCGTAGGAAGGAGAACAATAAAGGTATATCTTATTCTCTAGTAGTAGAAACATGTTTAGCGGTGTACCTGGTGTGTAGATACGGGAGCCACTGATCATGTCTGAAATTCATTGCAGGGGTTCCAGGAAACCCGACGACTATATGAAAGAGAGATAACTATCTACATGGCCAATGCTACGAAAGTGACGGCTATTGCAGTGGGAGATGTTTACTTATCTTTTGATAGAAATAAAACTTTGATTTTGAGAAATTGTTTTTATGTACCAAGTTTTAGAAAAAATTTAATTTCAGTTTCTAAATTGTTTATGAATGGATATTCTGTTTCTTTTGATGACAAAGTGGTTGTCAAGAAAAATAGGGTATTTATCTATTCTGGTACGATGGTTGGCAATTTGTATACTCTAAATCCAATAATTCCCATGATGCAACAAACAGAAATTAATAACACATCTTCTAATTCTAATAAGAGAAAGCAACATTCAGAAATGATCAAACATATCTTTGGCATCTAAGGCTTGGTCATATTAACTTAAGTAGGATTCAAAATCTAATAGCTGATGGACTTTTGGGTTCATTGATGGTGGAAAACTTTTCAACCTGCGAGTCTTGCTTGGAAGGGAAAATGACCAAGAGACCTTTTAAGGCAAAGGGGTATAGAGCCAAAGATGTGTTGGAACTGGTTCATTCTAATTTGTGCGGACCTATGACTATCCAGGTGAGAGGTGGTTTCGAATATTGTCTCTTTTATAGATGACTATTCTAGATATGGGAACATTTACTTGATGCACCGCAAGTCTGAGTGCTTTGATAAGTTCAAAGAATACAAGGCTGATGTGGAGAAACATCATGGTAAAAGTATCAAGACACTACGGTCTGATCATGGTGGCGAGTACCTCTCAAGAGAGTTTAGAAATTACTTATCAGAGGTCAGGATTCAATCCCAATTGTCTGCACCTGGTACATCCCAACAGAATGGTGTGGCAGAATGAAGAAATATGACTCTTATGGAAATGGTTAGATCAATGATGAGTTATTCTGAATTACCAAATTTGTTTGGGGGATATGCTCTAGAAACGACAGCGTACATTATGAACTTAGTACCTTCTAAATCAGTATCCTCTACTCCCACAGAACTATGGAATCGACATAAGCCTAGTCTAAGACATGTTCATATTTGGGGAAGTCCAGTACATGTCCTGAAGGGAGACGCTGAAAAGTTAGAATCACATACAGAAGTCCACTTGTTTGTGGGATATCCTAAAGGAATGAAAGGTAGTTTGCTTTATAGTCCCAAAGATCAGAAGGTCATTGTTAGCACCAATGCCCGATTTTTAGAAGAGAACTATGTAATGAACCACAAGCCCATGAGTAAAATTGTTCTTGAAGAAATTAGAGAGGACAATGTTAGAGTGTATACTAAAAGCATAGCTTTTTGTAAACATTTATTTTGAAATAAAGAATCACATTGGTCAAATGTCTACATTTATATACAAAGTGTAGTTGTTCAATTAATTTATATTGTAGATAACATGGTGTGTGGTGTCACACACAGAAGATCATGTTATCAGTTCCTTATATATTATAAATAGTGGCTCACGACTAAGATGGATAGGAATAAATCATTGGAATAGTCGTAGTGTAATTTGGTATTAGTTTATCTTGATTATAAAATTGCACTAGTACACTTTGAGTGTATTGAGCAAGACCATTTAAAGTAAGTTCTTTTTATACTGACTGCATAAAAGAACAAGACCTTTATTATTTTGGAAGTGTGTGCTCTTAATCAAGATATAATAACAAGCACATATACTCAATATTCATTTCTTTAATTTATCAAAGGGTGCGATTTAGCTCGATAAATCAATAGGGTCGATAAGTTGGGAAATGTTATTATTTATATGGTGTGTTGTTGATTATAGAATGAAACTGTGTCCTAGTAATCTAGGTTGATAATGTCCCCAAGACGAGCTCATAAGGATTGCCATGAAAACCCTGTAGGTGGACTTAGTCTGACATGACAATAAGGTTGAGTGGTACTACTCTTGGACTTAGATATTAATTAAGTGAGTAGTCAATAACTCATTTAATTAGTGGACATTCGATATCTTAAACACAGGGAGATTAACACACTCATGATAGGAAGGAGCCCATATAGTAATATGAGATTGGTGCGGTAGTTCAATAATAACTCTTTAGTGGTATGAGTTATTATTGATGAACTCGAGTTGGGTGTTCGGGGCGAACACGGGAAGCTCAAGTTCATCAAGAGACTAAAACCAATTCCTCCTCTCGGTTCCTGTTGTACCTCTTATTTATAAAGTCTTATACCCACCTATACCCAACTTCTTACCCACTTTAAGGTTGTTGGCCAAGCCTAGCTTGGAGCCCAAGCTAGGGCCGGCCAAACCAAGGCATGATGGGTCAAGTTGTGGTCGGCCCTAGCTTGAACCCAAGCTTAGGTGGCCAACCAAAATAAAATAAAAGGGTAGTTTAAATTTATTTCTTTCCTAATGTGGAAGACATGATTTTAAAAGAGAGTTTTAAAATTAAATCTTTCCTTTTATAGCTTTCTACAAAGAATTAAGGAAAATGTTTGATATCTTTCCTTATTTGCAGTTTAAAGGAAGATTTTAATTTTTGATAAAACTTTCTTTTTTGTAATCATCCACATGTTTTAAAAGAGAGATTTTAATTTATAAAACTTTCCTTTTATAACCAACCATGAAGGGAATTTTAAAAGAGAATTTTTATTTTAAAAATTTCTGGAAACATATTAGGAAGTTTTAATTTTGTGTTTAAAACTTTCCTTATTTCGAGGATTTGAGGTGGTCGGCCATTAATAGAAGAAAAGGAAATTTTTTATTAATTAAAATTTCCTTTCAATGACAAGGAAAATAAGGAAGTGTTTATTAAAACTTTCTTTATTTGCCAAGACCAAGGAATATAAAAAAGAGGGTAGAGGTGCCTCACCTCATAACAACATATCATCTAGTATTCCTCTCTTCTCTTCCTTGGTGGTGGCTGGCCCTCTCTTCCTCCTTTTCTCGTATTCTTCTTCCTTCTGTGGATGGAGACATCTTCATCTCAAGGAGCTTGGTGGTGGCCGGATCTTGTTAGAGGAAGAAGAAAAGATAGGAGGCTTTGTTTCTTAGCATCCTTTGGAGCTTGGTTGGTGGCCGAAAGTTCTTCATATCTTGAAGATAGTTGGTGGCCGAAACTTGCTTGGAGAAGAAGAAAGCTTGGATGGATTCTCGTCTCAGTAGATCGTCGCCCACACGACTTCCGAGATAAGAAGAGAAATACGACAAAGGATCGTGAGGTCTATAAGCTACAAAAGATATAACTAGTTATTAGTTTCCGCATCATAACTAGTTCATCCTTTTGTTTAGATCTTGAAATACCAAACACAAGAGGCTAGTGATTCTAGGTTTTCAGATTTATGATTCGACTTTGTGTTTCTTTTGGTTTTTTGATCTTGTGATTCGATTGTTCTTAGTGGTTAAACCTACGGTTACTATAAGGAGATTAAATATTGAATTTCATTGAAAGGCTTTGTCTAGGAAGTGGTGGATGATCCCATACCCAAGAAGGCCTAGTGCCTCGCCATGTTTAACTTGGAAGTTGATCTATGAAATTAATATTTAATCAAATTTGTAACATGGGTGGATTTGGATTAATAATGTTAAGAATCGTTTGCAATCCAAGTCTAAACCTCTAAGAACATATAAGTTGAATGGAATCAATAATGTTAAGTTTTGTTTGCGATTCCAAATTTAATTTCTAAAGAACACAATAGGCTTTTAGGAATGGTTCAGGATTTGTACAAAATTTTTGTACAAGGAACCAGTACGATATTCCGAGTAGCAACCAACAATTGGTATCAAAGCTAGGGTTTGCCTTTGTGTGTTTGGGTTTCATTTTAATTATGCACATGTCATACATAATTTAGGCAAGATAATAGTAGGATATGCTAACTCTGTGGTTGCAGGCTCCAACTATTATAACTTATAGTGATTGTGTGTGATTGAACCCTTAGACATGTCAAGGACATTTTATGTATGTGCATGATTGTATATATTAAATATAGTAGGAGATGTATTAGTTTTAGGATTTTACATTTTTGTTTCGATCTAGATTACATGTACATTCCTTCATGGAATATAGGATCGATGTATGTAAAATTATATTTTTGTCGCAGATCATATCCTTGCGAGGCGTGACACTATTTGTGGAATAGAGGCACAGCGGAAAAAGAAGCAAGATGGATGCGGCGACTAGACCGGATTGCGGTGGCTAAAGATGGCAACAGCTAGGGTTGGCAGCACACGGAGGACAGTGATGGAAAAGGCCATAATAGTTGGAAAATTGTTTTCCATATTTATTGCTTTATTTGTTGTGATGTGTGTATGCATATTAAAATTCCTCACCTTAAATAACTAAGTGGGAGAGAGATTAGTAAATAAATTCCATGGTCTCCATTACTAGTTTGTAAGTGATGCAATAAACTTGTGTGTTGGCTCTAAGTGCTTCCCTCCATAATGGATGAGTTTGTTTGCAGATCACTAGATGAAACTTCCTTTATGGATGGTTATAGGAAATTATCTAGGAGCGTGTGATTTTCTCCAACTGAAGGGGCACAATCCTTTTTAATGGACTAATTATCAAGTAATGGTATACACTTAGGCATATTTAATAGTATCCTCCCCAACGGAGTCACTGCTATTATTTGTGTGACCATAGAAATACCAACTATTAATTTTATTTGTCATAAGTAAGGATGACAAGAATAAAATTAATGGGTAAAACCTCCTATTACAAATGTTTGAATTTGTATATACCCATACTAACATAACATGCAAAATTCACGGTGTTTTGAGGTGTTGGTAAATTTAAATAGTATTGTTTGAGGAATCAATATTATTCTAAATTTAGAGGCTTGACCAAAACTTATTTTGTGATTCTTAGGATGACTTTCAACCCACTAACTATTATACTGAAAGAGAACAAACTTACTGGTCCCAACTACATAGATTGGAAAAGAAACTTGGATATTGTCCTAACTACTGAAGGCTATATGTTTATACTGTTAGATGTCTGCCCTAATGTGCCTAATGGCGATTCTAGTGAAGAAGAGATTGAGCATCATAGGAAATGGGTCAAGGCAGATGAGATGGCGCGGTGTTACATTTTATCTTCAATGTTAAATGTACTGTAACATCAGCATCAGGACTTGCCAACTGCCTATGACATGATGAACAATCTCAAGGAACTCTTCGGACACCAAAATCGGGCTGCTAGGCAAGAGGCAATGAGAAAATTAATGACAGCCACCATGTCAGAGGGGATGCCTGTAAAGGATCATATCCTAAAGATGATGACTTATTTGAACGAAATACAGATCCTTGGAGCTGAAATCGAAGGGGAATCCCAGATTGATATTATTCTCCAAACGCTGCCCAGAAGTTTTGAACTGTTCCGCCTGAACTATAACATGAACAAAAGGGCTTATACGTTGGCGGAACTTCTAACAGAGCTTCAGGCAGCAGAAGGTATATTTCGTCATAGTTCTCAGATTCACTTTGCTGAAAATGTTTCTACTTCTAAGTTGAAAGACAAGAAGAAGAATAAATAGGCTAGCTCAGCAAAGAAGGTGAATAGATCTCTAGGTACTGACCTAAAGCTGGAGTGAAGAAGACAAAGGGCAAGTGCTTCATTTGCATGCAGTCGGGACATTGGAAGACAGACTGTCCTCGTAGGAGAGAGAACAATAAACATATATCTTATGCTCTAGTAGTTGAAACATGTTTAGCGGTATTATCTACCAGTACCTGGTGTGTAGATACAGGAGCCACTGATCATGTCTGCAATACATTGCATGGGTTCCAGGAAACCCGATGACTATATGAAGGAGAGATATCCATCTACATGGGCAATGCTACAAAAGTGGCGGCTGTCGCAGTGGGAGACATCTACTTATCATTTGATAGGAATAGAACTTTGGTTTTGAGAAATTATCTTTATGTACCAACTTTTAGAAAGAATTTAATTTCAGTTTCTAAACTGTTTGTGGATGGATATATTGTTTTTTTTATAACAAAGTGGTTGTCAAGAAAAATAGGGTAATTATCTATTCTGGTACATTAGTTGGCAATTTGTATACTCTAAATCCAATAACTCCCATAAAGCAACAAATGAAAATTAATAGCACATCCTCTAATTCTAATAAGAGAAAGGAACCTTCGGAAATGAATCAAACATATCTTTGGCATCTAAGGCTTGCTCATATTAACTTAAGTAGGATTTAAAGGCTAATAGCTGATGGACTTTTGGGTTTATTGGTGGTGGAAATCTTTCCAACCTGCAAGTCTTGCTTGGAAGAGAAAATAACCAAGAGACCTTTTAAGGCAAAGGGGTATAGAGACAAAGATGTGTTGGAACTGGTTAATTTTGATTTGTGTGGACCTATGACTATCCAGGCGAGAGGTGGTTTCGAATATTTTGTCTCTTTTATTGATGACTATTCGAGATATGGGAATAGTTACTTGATGCGCTGCAAGTCTGAGTGCTTTGATAAGTTCAAAGAATACAAGGCTGATGTGGAGAAGCATCTTGGTAAAAGTATCAAGACACTACGGTCTGATCATGGTGGCGAGTACTTCTCAGGAGAGTTTAGGAATTACTTATCAGAGGTCGGGATTCAATTCCAATTGTCTGCACCTGGTAAATCCCAACAGAATGGTGTGACAGAACGAAGGAATAAGACTCTTATGGAAAATGGTTAGATTGATGATGAGTTATTCGGAATTACCAAATACATTTTGGGGATATGCTATCGAAATAGCAGTATACATTCTGAATATGGTACCTTCTAAATTAGTACCCTTTACTCCCATGGAATTGTGGAATGGGCGTAAGCCTAGTCTGAGTCATATTCAGATATGGGGTAGTCCAGCACATGTGCTGAAGGGAGATACTGACAAGTTGGAATCACGTACAGAAGTTTGTCTGTTTGTGGGATATCCTAAAGGAATAAAAGGTGGTTTGTTTTATAATCCTAAAAATCAGAAGATCATTGTTAGCACCAATGCTCGATTTTTAGAGGAAGATTATGTAATAAACCATAAGCCCATGAGTGAAATTGTTCTAGAAGAAATGAGAGAGGACTTGCCTACTATAGGTACCAACAGTGCAAGATGAAATATCACAAGAAACTGCAACACGTATCACAAATGATACACAACAACATACAGTGCCTCGTCGTAGTGGGAGGGTTGTTAGGGAGAGTCGTCGGACTTGGTCCCAGGTAAACATGAACCTGATCCCCGAACATATGACGAAGCACTCCAAGATATAGATGCAAAATCTTGGCAAAGAGCAATGAATTCAGAAATAGAATCTATATATTCTAACAAAGTCTGGGAGCTAGTAGAACCATCAAATAGTGTAAAAGCTATAGGATGTAAATGGATCTACAAAAGGAAAAGAGGGATAGATAGGAAGGTGGAAACCTTCAAAGCAAGGCTTGTTGCGAAGGAGTATACTCAGAAAGAGGGAATCGATTATGAGGAAACCTTTTCACCAGTAGCTATGCTTAAGTCTATCCGGATACTCTTATCTATTACTGCTCATATGGATTATGAGGTTTGGCAAATAGATGTCAAGACAGCTTTCCTTAATGAAAGTCTTGAAGAAAACATCCATATGAAGCAACTAGTGGGGTTCATTGAAGAAGGCAAAGAGCATCTAGTGTGTAAGCTCAATCGGTCTATTGATGGACTAAAGCAAGCTTCAAGGTCTTGGAACATCCAGTTTAATGAAGTAATCCAGTCGTATGGATTTATTCAGTGTCCGGATGAGTCTTGTGTATACAACAAGTGTGATGAAAACGTGGTGGTATTTCTTGTACTATACGTAGATGACATTTTTTTTAGTTTAAAACAATATCAAAGTGTTGTCGGAAGTAAGGGTATGGTTGTCCAAGAAATTCAATATGAAGGACTTGGGAGACTGTGCACATATTCTCTGGATCAAAGTAATAAGGGATCGCAAGAAAAAAATTGTTGTGCTTATTCCAAGCTTTATATATTGATACAATCCTAGCTCATTTTAGCATGCAAGACTCCAATAAAGGTTTTCTACCCTTTAGGCATGGAGTATCTTTATCTAAGGAGATGTCTCCAAAGACATCAAAAGAGATAGAAGAGATGAAGGCAGTTCCTTATGCTTCAGCTGTAGGAAGCCTAATGTATGCTATGTTGTGCACGAGACCGGATATCTATTTTGTCGTGGGGATGGTTAGCAGAAATCAAAGTAATCTAGGACAGGATTGGACTATCGTAAAACGTTTACCAAGCAGATGATTTGCTCCCTGTGGGTTACACGGATTTCGACTTCCAATCAAATAGGGACAATAGTAAGTCTACATCAGGCTATGTGTTTACTTTAGGAGGTGGAGTCATTGCATGAAGGAGTGTTAAGCAGAAATGCGTTTCAGACTCAACCATGGAAGCAGAGTTTGTGGTAGCCTCTAAGGCAACCAAAGAAGCTGTATAACTTAGGAACTTCCTAATAGACTTAGATGTGATTCCTGGTTTGCCCAAAATCATCACAATTTATTGTGATGATAGTGGTGAAGTAGCAAACTCGAAGGAACCACGAGCCCATAAGGAGAGTAAACACATAGAGCACAAGTACCACCTGATACGAGACATCGTAAAGCAAGGAGAAGCTATTGTCGCCAAGATTGCATCAGCAGATAACCTGGCAGATCCTTTCACTAAGGCCCTTCCAGCGAAAGCTTTCAATCGGTATGTTGAAGGAATGGGAATCAGATGTATGACAGCGTTTATGACAACATAGTCTTTTAGTATAAGTGGGAGATTGTTAGAGTATATACTAAAAGCCTAGCTTTTTGTAAACATTTATTTTGAAATAAAGAATCATATTGGTCAAATGTCTACATTTATATGCTAAGTGTAGTTGTTCAATTCATTTATATTGTAGATAACATGGTGTGTGGTGTCACACACAGAAGATCATGTTATCAGTTCCTTATAAATTATAAACAGTAGCTCACGACTAAGATGGATAGGAACAAACCATTGGAATAGTCGTAGTGTAATTTGGTATTAGTTTATCTTTACTATAAAATTACACTAGCACACTCTGAGTGTATTGAGCAGAACCATTTAAGGTAAGTTCTTTTTATACTGACTACATAAAAGAATAAGACCTTTGTTATTATGGAAGTGTATGCTCTTAATCATGATATAATAACAAGCACATATACTCAATATTCATTTCTTTAATTTATCAAAGGGTATGATTTAGTTCGATAAATCAATAGGCCCGATAAGTTAGGAAATGGTATTATTTATATGGTGTGTTGTTGATTATAGAATGAATTGTGTCCTAGTAATCTAGGTTGATAATGTCCCCAAGAGGAGCTCATAAGGATTATCATGTAAACCCTACAGGTGGACTTAGTCCGACATGACAATAAGGTTGAGTGGTACTACTCTTGGAGTTAGATATTAAGTGAGTTGTCAGTAACTTATTTAATTAGTGGGCATTCGATATCTTAAACACAGGGAGATTAACACACTCATGATAAGAAGGAGCCCATATAGTAATATGAGATTGGTGCGGTATTTCAATAATAACTCTTTAGTGGAATGAGATATTATTGATGAACTCGAGTTGGGTGTTCGGGGCGAACACAGGAATCTCAAGTTCATTGGGAGACCAAAACCAATTTCTCCTCTCGGTCCCTATCGTAGCCTCTTATTTATAAAGTCTTATACCCACATATACCCAACTTCTTGCCCACCTTAAGGTAGCCGGCCAAGACTAGCTTAGAGCCCAAGCTAGGGCCGACCAAACCAAGGCATGATGGGTCAAGTTGTGGCCGGCCCTAGCTTGAACCCAAGCTTAGGTGGCCAGCCAAAATAAAATAAAAGGGGAGTTTAAATTTAAATCTTTCCTAATGTGGAAGTCATGATTTTAAAAGAGAGTTTTAAAATTAAATCTTTCCTTTTATAACTTTCTACAAAGGATTAAGGAAAATGTTTGATATCTTTCCTTATTTGTAGTTTAAAGGAAGATTTTAATTTTTGATAAAACTTTTCTTTTTGTAATCATCCACATGTTTTAAAAGAGAAATTTTAATTTATAAAACTTTCCTTTTATAACCAACCATGAAGGGAATTTTAAAAGATAAATTTTTATTTTAAAAATTTCTGAAAATAAATTAGGAAGTTTTAATTTTGTGTTTAAAACTTTCCTTGTTTGGAGGATTTGAGGTGGCCAACCATTATTAGAAGAAAAGGAAATTTTTTATTAATTAAATTTTCCTTTCAATGGAAAAGAAAATAAGGAAGTCTTTATTAAAACTTTCCTTATTTGCCAAGACCATGGAATATAAAAGAGAGGGTAGAGGTGTCTCACCTCATAACAACATATCATCTAGTATTCCTTTCTTCTTTTCCTTAATGGTGGCTGGCCCTCTCTTCCTCCTTTTCTCCTATTCTTCTTCCTTGTGTGGCCGGCGGCATCTTCATCTCAAGGAGCTTGGTGGTGACCAGATCTTGTTAGAGGAAGAAGGTCTAAGGACTAGTAGTCATACTAATAGTCACATGAGAAAGTATATGATACTTATATAACGATCCATGATACTTTCTCATGGCGGGTCATTCAGTATACATTCTCTAATGCATACCCATGTGTCAACTTGATATCTCTATATCCATGACTTGTGAGATCAAGTCATCGAGTTGACCTACATGCTAGTCTTATTGCATTAACATTATCCCTGAATGTTAATACTCGACTAGGATTGATTAAGAGTAGTGTTCCCTATATCATCTTACTATCGATTCAATCAATCGATTGATATAGGTAAGAACCTTCTACTCAAGGACGCTATTATACTTAGTTTATTTGACACCAATATAAGTAAGTATAATAACCAAAAATAAATGACTATATTTATATAAGAATATGATACAACAAGTCCATAATACAATCATCAAATGATTGGCTCTAGGGCTCTAACTAACAATCTCCCACTAGCACTAGTGCCAATCAGTGTAGGCTCTAAGCCCCAATGACCTTGTGTGACCATCATGCTTCCTCTGTGCCAAAGCCTTGGTCAAGGGATCTGCGATGTTAGCCTCTGTGGGTACTCTGCAATTCTTCACATCTCCTCTCTCGATAATCTCTCGAATGAGATGGAAGCGCCGTAGTATGTGTTTGGTCCGTTGGTGTGAGCGAGGTTCCTTAGCCTGTGCTATTGCTCCATTGTTGTCACAATAGAGCTCAATAGGGTCAGTGATACTAGGAACCACCCCTAGTTCAGTGATGAACTTGCGGATCCAAACTGCCTCCTTTGCTGCCTCTGATGCAGCAATGTACTCGGCCTCTGTCGTAGAATCAGCGACTGTGTCCTGCTTCGAACTCTTCCAGCTCACAACACCATCATTAATGCAAAACACGAACCCTGACTGCGATCGATAATCATCCTGATCGGTCTGGAAGCTGGCATCACTGTAACCCTTTACAGCAAGCTCATCATTGCCTCCATATATCAAGAAATATTCTTTACTCCTTCTTAAGTACTTAAGAATATTCTTGACCGCTATCCAGTGACTTTCACCTGTATTTGACTGGTATCTACTCTCATGCTCAAAGCATACGAGACATCAGGAGGAGTATATAGCATGGCGTACATGATAGAACCTATGGCTGAGGCATAAGGGATCTGATCCATGCGGTCTCTCTCCTCTCTAGAAGAGGGACCTTGAGTCTTCGAAAGACTCACGCCATGTGGCATCGGCAGAAATCCCTTCTTGGAGTTCTGTATGGCAAACCGAAGGAGTACCTTGTCAATATATGTACTCTGACTTAGGCCAAGAAATCTCTTAGTTCTATCTCTATAGATCTGTATGCCAAGAATGCGAGATGCTTCACCTAAGTCCTTCATTGAGAAACAACTCCCTAGCCAGGTCTTGATAGACTGAAGCAAAGGGATGTCTTTCCCAATGAGTAGTATGTCATCCACATACAATATGAGGAAGACAACTATGTCCCCTACAACCTTCTTGTAAACATTTGGTTCATCTTCATTCTTAATGAAATCAAACTATTTGATCACATCATCGAATCGAAGATTCCAGCTCCGAGAAACTTGCTTTAGTCCATAAATGGACCTATGCAGCTTGCATACTCTGCTAGTATGTTGTGGATCTACAAAACCCAATGCTTGTGTTATGTACACATCCTCGAGTAGGTTTCCATTCAAAAACACAGTTTTGACATCCATCTGCCATATCTCATAGTCATGGTATACTGCAATAGCAAGCATGATCCGAATGGACTTAAACATCACTACTGGAGAAAAGGTTTCATCATAGTCTATACCATGAATCTGCTTGAAACCTTTAGCTACCAAGCGACCCTTATAGATAAGTCCATCCATGTCAGTCTTTGTCTTAAAGACCCACTTACACCCAATGGGTTTTACCCCTTCAGGTGGATCAACCAAAGTCCAAACTTGGTTGGTGTACATGGATTCCATCTCGGATCTCATGGCCTCTAGCCATTTCTCAGAATCTGGTCTCATCACAGCTTCCTGATAGGTGGTAGGTTCATCCTCTATGAGCACAACGTCATCATGGTCAGACAAGAGAAATGAATATCTCTCAGGCTGACGACGTACCCTATCAGACCTGCGAAGAGGTATGTCTACTTGAACTGGTTGTTGTTCCTCAACTCTTTGTGGAACAACATCATCCACAACACTTTGTAGTTCCAGTTCAACTTCCATCGAGGCTTCAGTGCTATGGTCCGCATCTTGAACTTCTTCCAGATCGAACGTACTCCCGCTAGTCTTTCTAGAAATAAAATCCCTTTCTAGAAAGACTCCAGTCTTAGCCACAACCACCTTGTGTTGACTGGGAACATAAAGTAATATCCCTTCGTTTCCTTAGGATATCCAATAAAGTAGCACTTGTAGGATTTGGGTCCTAATTTGTTTGAGACTTGACGTCTAACGTAAGCCTCACAACCCCAAATCCTCATAAAAGACACCTGGACATCTCTCCCAGTCCATATCCTATATGGTGTCTTTATCACGGTCTTGGATGGAACTCGGTTGAGTATAAAAGCTACCGTATCTAGAGCATAACCCCAAAGGAATGTAGGAAGATCTGTGTGACTCATCATAGACCGTACCATATCTAATAGGGTACGATTCCTCCTTTCGGATACACCATTCCATTGTGGTGTTCCAGGAGGAGTGAGTTGGGATAGAATCCCCACACTCAACTAGATAGTCACGAAACTCATGGCTAAGGTATTCTCCACCTCGATCTGATCGAAGTATCTTAATACTCTAGCCAAGCTGGTTTTGTACTTCATTCTTGAATTCTTTGAACTTTTCAAAGGATTCTGACTTATGTGTCTTCAAGTACACATAACCATATCTACTGAAGTCATCAGTAAATGTAATGAAGTACCTATAACCGCCTCTAGCAGCGACATTGAAAGGGCCACATACATCACTATGTATAAGTCCTAACAAATCAGTCACTCTTTTGTTGTGCCCACTAAAGGGAGTCTTGGTCATCTTGCCTAGTAGGCATGACTCGCACGTCTCATAAGATTCAAAATCAAATGAGTCCAGCAAACCATCTTTATGGAGCTGGGAAAAGCGCTTGTCATTTATATGACCTAAGCGATGGTGCCAGAGATAGGTTTGGTTCACCTAAGCGATAGTGCCAGAGATAGGTTTGGTTCATGTCATTTGACTTGAACCTCTTGGTATTTATGTTATATATAGGGCTTTCAAGGTCTAGAATGTAGAGTCCGTTCATCAGAGGTGCACTACAATAGAACATATCTTTTAAATAAACAGAACAACATTTGTCCTTTATTATAAAAGAGAAACCTTTCTTGTCCAAACAAGAAACTGAAATTATGTTCTTAGTTAAAGCAGACACATAACAACATTCATCTAATTCAAATACAAGCCCAGAGGGCAGAGATAGATGTTAAGTTTCTACAGCAACAACAGCAACCCGTGCTCCATTGCCTACTCGTAGGTCCACCTCGCCCTTCGCCAATGCCCTGCTATTTCTCAACGACTACACATTAGTACAAATGTGAGAAGCACATCTAGTATCTAATACCCATGATGAAGAAATAGATAGATTGACTTCTATAACATATATACCTGAAGTGGAAGTCTCACTTCGCTTCTTCTTAAGATCTTCCAAGTACACCTTGCAGTTCCTCTTCCAGTGCCCGGTCTAACTGCAGTCGAAGCAGGTAGCATCCTTGGTGACCCCTCCTTTAGGCTTCAGTGCCTTGCCTTTGGCCTTGGCTTGAGACTTTCCCTTGCCTTTGGGCTTGCCCTTGCCCTTGTGTTTTTGAACCATCAGAACAGAGTGGGGCTTAACCTTCTTAAGGTTCAGCTCAGTAGTTCTTAACATGCTAACCAGCTCGGGCAATGGCTTGTCAATTTCGTTCATGTTGTAGTTTAGAACAAATTGACTATAGCTATCCAGCAAGGATTGCAAGATCAGGTCAGTGGCCAGCTCTTGGCCAAATGGGAACCCCAACCTCTGTAGGTTTTCTATGTACCCAATCATTTTGAGTACATATGGGCCTACGATAGCCCCATATGACATCTTGCACTGAAACAGTGTCTTTGAGATCTCGAATCTCTCGTGCCTAACTTGTCCTTGATACAGTTGACGAAGATGTTCAACTATATCGTAAGCGCCCATCAACTCGTGTTGCTTCTGAAGCTCAGAGTTCATGGTCACGAGCATTAGACAGGACACATCTAATGCGTCATCTTGATGCTTCTTGTAAGCATCTCGGTCAGCTCGCGTGGCAGTGGCAGGAGGAACCTCTGGAATGAGCTACTCAGATTCCTGTACCAGTCCAGGAAGTTTGCTCCGTTGAGCTTGTCCTTCTCAAGGACAGAATGCAGGGAGAAAGAGTTCGTATTCGACGTCATGGTTATCTACAACAGAAAAATGTAGAAAATAAATATCTTATTCTTTTAAATCATTTAATTAGGCCTTTAACTAAATGATGCTCCACTGAATTCTATAATTCATGTGGGACAAGATCCATATCATACTACGCCTTGAGTTAGCTTTGGCTAAATCGCCCAAGACTTAGTATGATTGGTAGGTAACGATTTACCAATTACATCTTTATGCAACTCTTGTTTATAGGATCATTATCCACAGTTATATTAAAACTTGAGTTAGCTTTGGCTAATACACCCAATAATTAATATAAATGTTATTTATATCCTATCTTTCCAACCGTTGGAAGAATGCCTACTGTTAAACTCGATTTAACTAGTTGTACTCAATCAAATTGAGTCTCTACTCACCCATGCGTTGATAGGCAGGACCAAGATTGTCCCTCCGTACCCTACCAAGATAATATGTGTTACTCTGCTTTGGCAGATTCAACAACACATGTGATCGAGGTAGTGATAGGTATCACGACAAGGTAAGCATTTGAGTTGACGCGATTGAGATCTAATCTAATCGAGAGAGTGCATCTTGTACACGATTTAGATCTAATCTAATCGTTATGCACTAATTAATTACTAATTATGCATCACATACACACAAGCAATTAATTAAATTATTTATGATTAGTCATGGCCCTACTACGATCTTCTCAAGCCAATGAGAAGATCGGATGGTCAACATAAGGTCATCAGCTTCTCAAGCTCCTCCCTTTGACCACCTTGTGTTGCTCGCGCCCTCCTCGTAACTCCGTCTCGAGTGGACCTTCCACCACTCCAATTTTGTACATTACAATTTTGAAACTCGAGTTACATTCGAGTCTAAACTAATTTACAACAAGCATATAAAATAGAGAAAGGCACGACGCGCAGGTCGCGAATCAAATATACAACACGCACATCACATGACGGCATGCAGGCCATATTATGAATTACAACACATTTCCAATCAGATTGGGTCTTTTTGGGCCATGACTATCACAAAATAATACATAATTATAAATTATGTATTTTCTTTAATTTTTTACTACAATTTTTACAATTTTTATGAGTAAAATTCCCGGCGGTTTCGTTTAGCGGGTTTTCGGGCGCAATCGCGGAACGCGCCCCTACCCGCGATCTAACTATCGCGAGTGTTCCTTAGCGATCCTAAAGCGTCTTAGCCCGCTGTCCCAAAATGATTTGTGGCGAAACCTTGCCATTTCGAAAAAATCTTCTCGGTAGTCAAAGCTTACAAGTGTCGAAACACCCATTAAAACTCGTTTCTATGAGAAAAATACCCATAAAAACTATAAAAATAGGAAATTTACAGAATATTACAGATCTGATATTTTTCATAAAAATATAAAATAAACTCGTACAAGACTTCGCACGTGGCTCTGATACCACTGTTGGGTTTTTCGGGCCGCGAAAATCGCTTTTTCGCGTCGCAGAAACCTCGAAACCCACATGCCACCGGATCCGTGCGAAGTAAAAATTTCGAAAAACATTACGAGTACGAGTTTTATGCTAGTTCTAAACTAGGAGAAGGAATTACCCTTGATGCGAAGCCTTCGCGTATCCCGCTCTTCCAAGTGATGCCGGATCTCGAGGTTGTCAAGTGTACAACCCTCTAGAAGTATCCACATGAACAAATAGGTGGAGAAAACCTAACACAAAGGTGTGCTAGCAACTTGGTAAGGTTCGGCCAAGAGAGCAGAGGGAGAAAGATTGAGAGCTTGAGGAAGAAGATGATGGAATAAAATGCCTTGAATGAAAAATGAATTTCATTGACACACAATAAGTGGCTGGCCACCTCTTGGAGTTGTAACCTCCATTCTCTTTAATGTGGCCATTAAAGAGGGGATTTGTAACCTCCATTAGGTGGCACACACACTATGATGATGTGGCACATCATCATTGGCCACTTAATGCCAACTCACAAATGATGTGGCATAAAGTCAAGTCAAACTTGATATTTCCTCTTCTTCTCAAGTCATGTCAAACTTGACTTAATCTCTCTCATGGTTGATCTAATCCAACCATTTAATTCAAGCCAATTTAATATAATGAATCTAATTCATTTAATTAAATTGATTCAATGAGTCATAATCTAAATTAGACTCATTGAACACATAAATCAACTTGAGTCCAACTCAATTAGCCCAATTAGGATTACTGTTAATCCAATTTGATTCATCACATGAATCTAATCCTCTTGGTTCATCATATGAACCTAATCTCCATCTAATTGTCCCTAGTGTGTGACCCTATAGGTTCTTGTAACGTTGGCAATGCCCCTAAACCCATTTAGGAGCATAAGTAATGAGCAGTATCTAGCAACACATCATTACTACCCAAGTTACAAGAATGTTGAGATCCAACATCACCTTGTAACTACTAATTGTGACTTCTCACAATATATAACAAGTGTCCTTCTATCCTAGACATCTAAATTGATCAATGTGAGGCATAGATCGTGTTATCCTCTTACCAATCTAAATCTTGAACTCTAAGTAGACTCACTAAATCAAATGAGCTCAATATCTCATATTGACTCATTTGGGCATGACCATGCACTTCATAGTCTCACTATATCAAGAATATCGATGTCTCTCCCGTCATATAGGAGGGATGATCCCATCTACTTCACTCACATCCCTCTGCATAAT
Organism: Zingiber officinale; assembly: GCF_018446385.1. Taxonomy (NCBI): domain Eukaryota; kingdom Viridiplantae; phylum Streptophyta; class Magnoliopsida; order Zingiberales; family Zingiberaceae; genus Zingiber; species Zingiber officinale. Next base: position 48,068,357 of record NC_056006.1, read on the forward strand.
TCGTTACATACTCAGTAATCGTCTTTATAGTCCACCCAGTTACGGGTGACGTTTGACGAAACCAAAGTACATAACTCCTTATGTAGGGAACCACGGTGACTTCAGGTCTAAGGACTAGTAGTCATACTAATAGTCACATGAGAAAGTATATGACACTCATATAACGATCCATGATACTTTCTCATGGCGGGTCATTCAGTATACATTTTCTCTAATGCATACCCATGTGTCAACTTGATATCTCTATATCCATGACTTGTGAGATCAAGTCATCGAGTTGACCTACATGCTAGTCTTATTGCATTAACATTGTCCCTGAATATTAATACTCGACTAGGATTGATTAAGAGTAGTGTTCACTATATCATCTCACTATCGATTCAACCAATCGATTGATATAGGTAAGAACCTTCTACTCAAAGACGCTATTATACTTAGTTTCTTTGGCACCAATACAAGTAAGTATAATAACCAAAAACAAATGCCTTTATTTATATAAGAATATAATACAACAAGTCCATAATACAATCATCAAATGATTGGCTCTAGGGCTCTAACTAACTAGAGGTGCCCAATAAACCCAAAACTTGCGACTAGGGTCAAATACACCCTACGTGCCGAAAAATCTGCATATGGCTGAACTAAAACATAACAACATACAATTAACTACTTATACTACAGGTGAGGGGTTACTTACTTCCTGCGCTAGGTTTCTTACAATTCTGATCGCTAGATTTCCAGAGAAGAAGATCTCTTCGGCGATCTTCTTGCGTCTACGCGTTCTTCTCGTGGAGAGGAGCGTCCTCGTTTCAGAGTTGTCGTCGGAAGGTGCTCCTTCGACCCTAGGAATGGAACCCAAGGTCTCTTGGAGCTTGGTGTGCCGAGAGGGTGAGGAAGAGGGAGAGGGCGATGATGGAGGGTGAGGGTGAGGAAGAGTTGCCGATCCAAAATAAAATAATAAACCGTCACTTAAATTTCCTATTTATATTAAGTGATTAATGCGACCCAAATCAATCATAAATATAATTTCTCTCTTCTTCTTTCAGCACACCCCTGCTAGGGCCACCTGGTTACTAAAGTCATGCTATAAGTCGTAGGGTCTAATAGGTCACGGGTTCAATTCCCGCTTAGGCTATTTTACGTTTTTATTTAATTTTGCTACTTCTGCTACTCCAAAAATTCCATAAAAATATTCTAAAATTCCAAAAAAAAATAATAGAATATTTCTAAAATTTACTTGAGAATTTTCGTTGTTACAATCCCCCATACCTTATAAAATGTTCGTCCTCAAACTTAAAATAACTCTGGGTACTTCTGTCTCATACTAGCTTTTGTCTCCCAAGTTGCCTCTTCTGTGATGTGATTTTGCTAAATGACTTTTACTAATGGTACCTCCTTGTTCCGCAATTTGTTAACTGCTCGGTCTATTATCTGAATAGGCTGACTGTCATAGCTGAGGTCTTCACGGACTTGTACCGACTGGGGCTCAATCACCTGGGTGGCATCTGGGATATGCTTCTTCAGCATAGAGACATGAAATACATTATGGATAGCTGACATCTCCTGGGGTAGTTCTAGCTCATATGCTACCTTGCCAACTCTTCTGGTGATAAGGTATGGTCCCACATATCTGGGACTTAATTTGCCCTTCTTCCCAAAATGCATTACTCCCTTCATGGGAGCCACTCGGAGGAATACTGTATCCCCCACTGAAAACTCTAAAGTAGCTTTTCTGGCGGCTCTGAGCTGTCTCTATCCTCTGGCGGATCTACTGTATAGCTGCTGTGGTATTTACTACTAGATCTGTCTGAAGTTTTAGTTCTTTCTGTTCACCACTTTCATACCAGCAGATTAGAGATCTATATCTCCGTCCGTAAAGAGCCTCGTAGGGTGTCATGCCGATAGTGGCTTGATATCTATTGTTGTATGCAAATTCTACTAAACACAGATATTTGCACCAACTTCCCTTGAAGTCTAGGGCACACGCTCGGAGCATATCTTCGAGTACCTGATTTACTCGCTCCGTCTGACCATCTATCTGAGGATGGAAAACTGTGCTAAACTTTAACCTAGTGTCCAATGATAACTGTACACACTCCCAGAAGTGTGACGTAAATCTATTATCTCTGTCTGAAATGATGGTCCGTGGAACTCCATGCAGTCTGACAATCTCCTTGAGATACGACTGAGCTACTACAGGGAGTAGGATATCCTGATAGCTAAGAAGTGGGTTGATTTAGTCAATCTGTCTACTACTACCCAGACGGCATCAAAACAATTCGTGGTTCTGGGTAGTCCCACTATGAAATCCATGGAAATATCCTCCCACTTCCATTCTGGAATCTGAATAGGCTGCAGAACTTTTCCTGGTCTCTGGTGTTCTGCCTTGACCCTCTGACAGGTCAGACAGGTACTGACATATCTAGCGATGTCTCTTTTCATCCCAGGCCACCAAAAACATCTTTTTAGGTCTTGGTACATCTTGGTGGAACCAGGATGTATCGCATAAGGAGTCCTGTGAGCCTCGTCTAGGATCTTCCTCCGTAGTTCCTCCTGATCCGGAATGTATAGTCTATCACCAAAATACAATACCCCGCTATCAGATACTCTGAACTCTCCACTTTCTGATTCTGCTAACCCTTGCTTGATTTTCTGAATTTCAGGGTCCTGACCCTGAGCGGTCTGGATGTCACCAAGAAGGGTAGATGCTAAGGTCATAGTAGAGAGTTGTCCAACTATAAGTTCGAGACCGAAATCTGTAATTTCCTTTTGTAGGGGCGGTGATATGGCTGCTAGGGATAGTAAGGTGGCACTGGACTTTCTGCTAAGTGCGTCTGCCACCTTATTGGCTTTTCCTGGATGGTAGAGGATGTCTATGTCATAGTCTTTGACCAGCTCGAGCCATCTGCGCTGTCGCATATTCAGATCCTTCTGGGTGAAGAAGTACTTGAGACTCTGATGATCTGTATACACTCTGCACTGAGCTCCATACAAGTAGTGTCTCCAAATTTTGAGGGCGAAGACGACTGCTGCAAGCTCAAGGTCATGAGTAGGGTAGTTCCTCTCATAGTCCTTGAGTTGTCTGGAGGTATAGGCGATCACCTTGCCATTTTGCATCAGTGCTGCTCCTAATCCCAATTTAGAGGCATCACTGTAAATATCAAAGTTGTCTATGTTTTCTGGCAGAGTCAGAATGGGAGCACTGGTCAATCTTCTTTTTAGTTCGATGAAGTTGTTCTCACAATCCACTGTCCACTGAAATTTTCTGTTCTTCCTGGTGAGAGCTGTCAGTGGGGAGGCTATCCTGGAGAAATGCTCTACAAATTTTCTGTAATAGCCTGCTAGTCCCAGAAAGCTTCTGATTTCACTGGCGTTCTTAGGTCTTTTCCAGTTATTCACAGCCTCTATCTTACTGGGGTCTACCATGATACCATCCTTGGAGATGATGTGACCCAGAAAGGATACCTGATCGAGCCAGAATTCACATTTTGTGAATTTGGCGTACAGCTGGTTCTGCTGAAGGGTCTGCAGTACTATATTCAGATGCTCTGCGTGTTCTTCCTGAGTTCCGGAATAAATAAGAATGTCGTTGATGAACACGATAAGAAACTTATCTAAGTATTCTCTAAATACTCTGTTCATGAGGTCCATGAAAGTAGCTGGAGCATTCGTTATGCCAAAGGGCATAACTACGAACTCATAATGTCCGTATCTGGTCCTGAAAGCTGTCTTGGGTATATCACCTTCTTTAACTCTCACCTGGTGATATCCCGATCTGAGGGCTATTTTAGAGAACACTGCTACTCCCTTTAGCTAATCAAACAGGTCATCTATCCTGGGAAGAGGATACCTGTTCTTAATCGTGACCTGGTTTAGTGCCTGGTAGTCTATACACATGCGCATTCTCCCGTCCTTCTTCTTCACGAACAATACAGGCGCTCCCCATGGTGAGTGACTAGAGCGTATGAAACCCTTGTCGAGCAGCTCCGGTAGTTGCTCCTGAAGTTCCTTCAGTTCTGCTGGAGCCATGCGGTAGGGTGCTTTGGAGATGGGATTTGTACCGGGGACAAGTTCTATCTCAAATTCAATCTCTCTGTCTGGTGCTAGGCCCGGTAACTCCTCAGGGAAGACTGCCGGGTAGTCACATACAACTCAGACCTCTTCTAGCTTTTGGATCTTGTCCTGACTGGTACTGACTACATGTGCTAGGAATCCCGTACATCCTGAATCCAGTAGTTTCTGTGCTTTCAGAGCTGAGAGAAATTTCTTAGCCTTTCTCTTTGATTCTCTGATGTACCCAAACTTCACTCCTACTTCAGGTTGGAATACAACTTTCTGTTTACGGGACTCTATGGAGGCACCGTACTTGATCAGGAAGTCTATTCCCAAGATGACATCATAGTCAGCCATATCGAGCACTATAAGATCACCAAAGAGTTCTCTGTCCGCTATAATGACTGGCACTGCTCGGATCCAGTGCGTAGATGCCATGATTTCTCCTAAGGTAGTGTCATCAAAAACTGACCACTGAGTACATCTATAGGTATTGCTAACTTTTCGGCAAATGCCCTAGATATATAAGAATGGGTTGCCCCAGTATCGAATAAGACAATTGCACTTTGCTGTAAAATACTGATATGATCTGTAACAACTGTCGAGGCATTCGCTACGTTCTCTCTAGTTTGTGAGAAGATTCTTGCGTTCGTCGTGGCTGAGGGGGCTTCTAGTCTGCCCTGGATGATGCGTGGACCATCTAAAGCATCCTGCATCTGGTGCGACTGTGCTAGCTTGCCTCTGTACTGAATCGGCTATGGTGGGGGAAAGTTGGTCTTGTTCGGGCATTGTTTAGCCATATGCCCTTCCTGGCCACATTCGAAGCATCCTCGTGTGCCCTTGCGACAAACTCCTGGGTGGAATTTCCCACAAGTAGAACACTTGGGATAGCTAGGCTGTTTACATGCTGGTCCTCCTTTTGGGTAACTCCCTGGTTTATGTTTGTTACTGGATTTCCCTTTCCACTTAGAGCTGTGGCCCTGGTGTTTCTGAGTACCTGTGCCTCCTTGGCCTTTGGACTCTGAGAAGGCTTGCTTCTGCTGCTTGATGCTGTTCTGGTAATGCTCGGTGATCAGAGCACTACTTACCAGTTCTTCAGTGGTTTGCGGCCTATGGACGACGCTGGCCACATTCAATGCTATTTCCGGCCTTAACATTTTGAGCATCAGTCAGACTCGTTCTCCTTCGGTGCTGACTAGTTCGGGGCACAGACGAGCTAGCCTGTTGAATTTCTTCACGGCCTCCTCAACTGCAAGGTTGTCCTGACGAAATTTAGTGAACTCGTCGTAGTGGCAGTTTGTGACCCGCATGTGAAAGAACTCCTTAAAGAATTCCCTTTCGAAATCGGCCCAAGTCATCTGGGTCATTGGGCGCTTCGCTTTAATCCTCTCCCACCACATACGTGCGTCTCTTGCCAGACAGAAAGAGGCGCATTTCACCTTTTCATGTTATGGCCAGTCCAGAAGCTCCACCGTACTCTCCAGTGTTTTGAACAAGGCTTGGGCATCCCATGGTTCACTGGTACCTGAGAAGTTCCCTGGCTTGATTTTCTGCCACTGGATCAGATAGGCTTCTCTCCTTGCCCCCGCTACTGGGGCTACTGGGGCTACTGGTGCTATAGGTTGAGCTGGTGGAACCTCTGTAACTACTGGGTTTGCTATATTAGGTTCCGGGGTGGCAGTGGGAGTGTTCTGCTGATTATCCCTTAGGGTGGCTATCTCCTGTTGTTGTTCAGCTAGCTGCTTCTGTAACTAGGCCACTACCTCTATAAGGTCTGGGGGAGGCACTGAGATGTCTGCCTCATGCTGGGGCTCAGTAGCTGGTGCCCTTCTAGCTGGGCATCCTCGTACCATTTCCTAGAGAAGTAGAGGACATACAATCATGTTTACATAACTACTATTATCATGTTAGATGTTATCATATATAAACATGCTTTAGTTATCTATAAACATGAAACACTACAACAAAAACCCTCATAGACATCAGTAGAACAACAACGGTTTTAAGCAAAAACCGATGTCTTTGAGTATTTTACACCGGTTTTTCCAAAAACGGTGTCTATTAGCGCAGATTTTCGCTCATAGACATCGGTTTTTTAGGCGATGTCTATGAGCGTCCGTTATTTCGTTAATAGACACCGATTTTAACATCGGTTTTTAAAATCTGATGTCTATGATAATTTTCCCACCAATACTTAGCTAAAATTTTCAACTCTTCCCTCTAACCTAACCCTATATGATGTCGTCCACGTGAGGCAGAGAGAGAGAGCCGTCTTCGGGCGACTCACCTTCTCCGCTTCTATCTTCTCCTCCCCTCCCATCGCCGACCCAATCTCGACCTCCTTTATTCTCCCAATTCGAAGCAGACAGAAACAGAGATCGGAGATCTGTGCTTCCGATTCACCGCTCGATCCGCCAAGATGCAGATAGGTTCCGAGAAGGCGTCGTCCCTTGATCTCTTGTCGGTCGTCGTCGCCTCCCTCTCGACGGATATGGGCTCGATTCCAGCACCGGGGATGCGTTCGTGGAGAACCGGCTGCTGATCACCGTCCTAAGCATAGTCATCGCCGTGCTTGTCGGTTGCGTGGCAATCTTCTTCGTCCGGCGATCGAGCGGAAGGAAGCCCGCCGAGCCGCCGAAGCCGCTAGTGGTGAAGACCCAGATGGATACAGAGGAGGACCAAGGGAAGAAAAAGGTCACCGTCTTCTTCAGGACGCAAACCAGGACGGCTGAGGGTTCGCGAAGGTTAGGGTTTTTATCCAAGTAGTTCATTTTTTGAATTTTTCTCCCATGATCTTAGATTTTCCCCCCTTCTAGGCGCTGGCTAAGGAGGCAAAAGCACGGTACCCTAATGCCATATTTAAAGTCATGGATATCGTAAGATTATCTTCCTTCTGTTTCAGATCATTGGAAATACTACTGATTAATTGACTGATTTGTAGTTAGTTTCCTCAATTATAGGACGAATATGCTACTGAGGATGATGAGTATGAGGAGAACCTGAAAAAGGAGAGCTTGGCTTTGTTCTTCTTGGCTACGTAAGTTGAAAGCCAGGAATTTTTTGTTTTTATAAATGATCAGGCTCCTCAAAGTTCGAGCTGATCCCTTTGTTTTCTTTAGGTATGGAGATGGCGAGCCTACTGATAATGCTGCCCGGTTCTACAAATGGTTTACAAAGGTTCTGGAAACATGCACATTTAGTTAATCTATTCTACCAATAATCCTTTTGCCTTGATCGATTGCTGATTATTAGTTTTTATAGGGGAAAGAGAGAGGAACCTGGTTGGAAAATCTTCAATTTGGTGTGTTTAGTTTGGCAATCAGCAATATCATTTTAATAAGGTTTGGCATGATGAAATTGTCAGTATTCTTTTTGTGGGAATTGCTTGGCTAATATATTTGTGTATTGTGTCCTTGCAAAGGTTGCTGTGGTGGTCGATGAACTGCTTTATGAGCAAGGTATATAGTTGATTTATTTAGTTTGTGATTTGACTAAGTCACATATGCTCCTAAAGCTGATTTTAAATCCTATCTTCAGTTGCAAGCTCAAAGTTCATGCATTTCATTTTTCTAGAGAATTTAACTTGTTTTGTAGACTAATTGTTACTCTAAAAACTTGTAAAGTCAACATGGTATGAGGAGTTACTAAGAAACAGTTGAGTAGTCATGTTATCTGTGAGTTTCATACATACAACTGTAATGTAGTAGTCATGTGCAAGTTTGTAGATGTGTTTAATGAATTTAAGCATCATTCGTACTTGGATATTCTTCTATATTTTTTTTCCTCTGCGTAGGCGCCAAGCACATTGTCCAAGTGGGGTTAGGAGATGATGACTTCTCTGCATGGTATGTAGTATCAGCAAACTTTTATGCATGCCATCCAAATTTCAATGTCGGCTACTGCTATTTTTTAGTTTTCTATTTTTTTTCTGTTTTGCCCATCATTATCTCATTACTCCTGTGTGGAATATGAAATATCAACTGTACTTTCAGGAGGGAGCTTCTTTGGCCGGAGTTGGATAAGTTACTTCAGGATGAAAATGAGACAGGTGCATCTACTCCTTATACAGCTGCCATTCCTGAATACCGGGTTGTATTTGTCAAGCTTGAAGAAGTTCCATATCTGGACAAAAGTTTGAATTTTGCAAATGGCCATGCTATTCATGACATACAACATCCATGCAGGTAGAGATGCTCTTTACAAAGGCAAATCTGTTGGGTTACTCTACAAGCCTTTGTTGTCATTGCTAGTCTTTTGACATCCTTTGGTATTCATGCTAGCCTCTTGGTTCATCTTCAAGTCAGATGTATATGAATGCTTACTCTGTGATGCCAAAATTTGACTGTCTTGGTAATAATGCTAAAAGAATATAGCTTTACTGAACTACATTTTGCTTCATCATGCTTTAGTTATTCAGATGGTATAGCTAATTTACTCCTTCAGCACACAGTTTTATGGAAGGTGGCTGGAAAACTAATCATGCCAAAACCAAAGGGCTTAACATTTGAGATTAAAAAAGCTCCGTCATCTGGACTTAAGTGGTCCTTTTCTCCTGGGACTAACCTGCTATCAGGTGGTGCTGCAAAACTTGAAAAAGAGTCTAGGCAAAAACTAAATGAGTTTTCCAAGGAACTTAGAACATTCAGAAGTGTTGACTTGTCAGGTTAGCACACTAAACTTGTTAGAATGTATCTACAGCAAGTGATTACAATTGTTCACTCTATAACTGATTATTTCTAAATCTAATATCTGGTAATGAATATGCTGAGATAACTTTTTCAGGGGATTAAACTTACATTTACTTTACCAAGGTAATGGAATACTTGTAGATATTTAACAAATTCATGATTCTATTAGGTCGTAACTTTGGTGATGATGGTCTGTTTTTTCTTGCTGAAAGCCTTGGTTACAACAGGTTAGTTCTTTTCCTTCCTTTTCCATAACCTTACTTTTTTTCTTGTTCCTACTTGTAAACTATTACTGAACCAGACTCTTAAAGGTATGACATTACTAAAGCAAGACATTTAAGCATAACTTTTTTTTGTGTCGTTTAGCATCTCATTAGTTTTTTTCCAAGTCTCAGGCAGCAGAGGAAGTTGATTTTTCTGGCAATGGGATTACAGCAATTGGCCTAAAGGCACTTTATGGTGTTCTTCAGACGAATACCATGCTTAAAACTTTGAACCTATCAGGAAATAATATTGGCGATGAAGGAGCTAAGGTAAGTCCATTTTTTAATTTTAATTTTACTAATTTTTATGTTTGCGCCTATTCATCTGGAAATAAGCAATTTGATTCTGCTGGAAGTACAGTAGTGTATTGGAATACAAGAAAAATTAAAGTTCATTATCACCATTAATTGATAATTTGATATTAGATGATTTCTTTGACGGTAAATGACAAAATTCTTTAATGGTATCAGAAAATATGCCTTTTTGTTTTTTTTTCTCAAAAGGTCTCATTCTTCTTGAAGATTTATTTCACATTTTATATGGTTTTAGTATTTGTTATCTACTCTAGAATGTTAATTGTTACATGGATAATTAGACCTTTGATGAGGTATTGACATCATATCGTGTCAGCTATAAAATGTATGTATATATGTCATGGATATCCTTTACACAAGACTCTATTTTTATTATTCTTTGTGTGGGTTTAGCAGTCAGTAGAGGCACTGTACTATCAATAATCTTTTCAATTTTGGTGAATGTTGAAGTTTACACCTGCTTTCTTTTTCAGGAGAATGTGGATATTAAAATTTTAACAAATGATGATGTTCTAGGTGATGCAATACCTTATGATCAGCAAGATGCAATGCGCCACCTCTGTTACCAATTCCTTGATTTAATGCCGCCTACGGTATGGATACTTCACCTTGTAATAGTTGTTATTTCTTTCAATTATATTATCCACATTAAATGGTCATTAAATAATACTACATCTGTAATAGGAAGTTGCTGCAATTACACTGGAATTTTAGATCATAAGCTCTACTTTTTTTTCCTTCTTCTAGCACCTCTTGATTTATGATTCAGTTTTTTCTCAGTTTGCCACTTTTCTTTTATGGTCTTTCTTTATGAATTTTATTTTTCAAACCTTTATGAATCTGTTATACATAATCAGTCAGGGAGCCTCTGTTATTTATTGATTCACAAGTACCTGTTATTTTGGTAACTAATATAGTTATACTTTAGATCCAGCCCTACTAAAATTTTCAATTAACAGTCACATTTTCACAATGCGATTTGGTCTTATTTGCTGTGGTTTTATTTGATCGTATTAACTCATTTATATTTTATTTCTTATTAGTTCTCTGTTTCTTATTATTGGTTATTAGGGAAGAACAAACCCATAATTTCCTGGTTCACATCCAGTTTCTCTTAACAGGTGTGTCTTTATCCTTGTCAATATATATATATATATATGTGTGTGTGTGTGTGTGTGTGTGTGTGTGTGTGTGTGTGTGTGTGTGTATACATACCTTATTTATTTAACATCTTTAGCCTGACGTGAAAGACAGCTAGTAGTTCATTGTGTTTCAATGTTCAAATCTGCAAAATTATGAATGTATATTTGGATTTTTGGAACAAACAATCTATTGGTTTACATATATTGTGTTTCCATCTAATATTGTGTTTCCATCTTAAATTCCCATGTAGCCATGTTTTGGCTGGTTTGCATTTTAGAATGAGCAACCAAAAGCTTTTATCATTCCTTCCCTTTGAAACATTGATGTAAAAGATGTATTTTAAAACATCTCCAGATGTCTGTAACTTTGTGTATTACTATAGTTTGCTATGACCTTACTGTTCTAGCCTATGACCTATTTAGTTATCATCTAGTCTCGTGCCATACAGTTTTCATTTTTATCCTTCTCTACCAGCTCAAATCCTATTGTTTTCTAGTGATTACAATTTCAATACATGTCTGTGTCATGAATTTCCAGTGTATATGCTAAGTGTGTCAAGAGTTATCTCATGTTGCTTTTTCTGGGTGGTGCACTTGCCGTTTCCTGAAACCTGGAATTCTTTATATATATATATATATATATATATATATATATTACATCGCTTTCTGAAGAGAAAGAGAGATGCAATACACTATATATGCAAAACCCTAGATCTCCTCTCCCTCTTCCTCCATTGCCTCATTTCTCTTCTGGTGAGCTTCCCTTCTCTCAACATTTTCAATCTGTAAGTTACTTAAACTCTGCATATATATGATTATGTACTTATTACTGAATGAATATATACACTAAGAGTGTGTTCTACGTTAACATTGAGCATGCAACCATTCATCTTGTATAAGTTGTAGTGCACTCAAAGAAACATCTCTCTCTCTATATGTGGCCGGTAGTGCTTTTCATGTTTTCTAGTTAGCTTTTTCTTACTAACTTATATTGGAAGGCTTCAATTGCAAAATAAACTTGAAAGTTGTAATAATTCAGGAGTGCTTTGATCGATCAGAAGGTAGATTAATAAGTGCAGTATATATTAATTCTTTGAGATGGAAGGAGAGAGCAGCGTCGTTCCACCGGGTTTCAGGTTTCATCCCACAGAAGAAGAGCTGGTGGGCTACTACCTTGCGAGAAAGGTAGCTTCTCAAGAGATTGATTTAGATATCATTCAAGATGTCGCTCTTTATCGAATAGAACCTTGGGATCTTCAAGGTCAGCATACTTAATTTAATTAATTACTACTCTCGATGATCAAGTACTTTGCTAGCTAATTATCTATCTTTTACTTTGGTTAAATTAACAAATATATAGATAAGTGCAAGCATGGAGTACATGAGGAGCAAAAAGAATGGTACTTCTTTAGCTTCAAGGATAGGAAGTATCCAAGTGGGACGAGGACGAATAGAGCTACTTCAGCTGGATTTTGGAAGGCAACCGGTCGAGACAAGCCGGTGTTATCGAAGTTTAGGGTAATAGGGATGCACAAAACGCTTGTCTTCTACAAGGGAAGAGCACCAAATGGGAAGAAAACCGATTGGATCATCCATGAATATCGTCTTCAATCCAATGAAAATGACCCAACTCAGGTAGGTCAATCATAATGATCATCCTCAAGCTGTGTATGTTAGTGAAAAACAATCATATTAATACATGTATGAAACACATGTATACTGAAGTATTTTGATGTGTAAAACTTGACACAGGAAGAAGGATGGGTTGTTTGTAGAGCATTCAAGAAGCCAAACCCCAATCAAAGGCCTAATTTGGACAGTTTCGGGCACAATTACTATCAAGGGTTAGATTTGAACTTGTTATTCATAGATCTATCACTATATGATGTGGTTGAGATAATTGATGAATGTTTATCTTTTTAAGCATTCCAATTAGTCATCTTGTTACCTGGTGCTCTTATTGCATTTTCAACTATAATCTTTGGTCTTGGTTTACTAATATATTATTTATGTGTTTTTACAGTTTACAAATCTCAAGTACTCCAGAGTTGAAATTGATGAAGTGCGGTTCGAGTGGGTTGAATGCATGCTAGATTACATTTGAAGTGCGGTTCTACCTTGATGTGTTAAAAGAATGTTCTACCTTGATTTTGATATCTATTAGCTAGCTTTTGATGTAAAAAGAATGTTTGAGTATTTTATGGATATTGTTGTAAGAAGATTATTTATATAATTTGTGAATATTTGTGTATTTTATGGATATTGTTGAATGAAGAATATTTATATAATTTGTGAATATTTGTGTATTTTTTTTTTATTATTGTCGGTTTTTCATTGTTTCGGAAATCAAATTTGTGCTGTTAAAAATATACATATTACATCGGTTTTCCACCGCTGCAAAACCGATGTTATTAACTAATATTACATCGGTCATTTACCGCTGCCAAAACTGGTGTTATTAACATACAATATTATATCGATTTTACACCGTTGATGAAACGGTGTCGTTAAGTGATACTACACCGGTTAATAACCGATTCGAAGACCAGTGTCGTTAAGTGATACTACACCGGTTTTAACCCGATGTCTAAAATGGCAGACTTTTAACATCGGCTTCATAGACATCGGTCGAAAATGAAATAGACACCGGTGGAAAACTGATGTCTATGAGGAATTTTGTTGTAGTGAAAGCAAGAAACATAAATAAGGTGAGAGGTATTCTTACTTGGAAGCTGCAGGTTCAATGCTGATGTGTGTGTGGAGGAAGTATGGAACTTGCTTTGATAGCACTCTGTAACGACCCGCCTTCTACTGACTAAACTGTAAGGTCAGAGGTTACAGTTGCTAAACTATTCTGTGTCTATCACAGAAGTATAATGTGCGGAAAGCTGAACTAATTAAAATCTCTGCTAATTTCTATAAAATCTAGAATTCATGCTCAAAATACCATTTCATTGTTGTACATATGCTAAAGAAGGGAATCTAAACTTTCCATTTGATCAAGGAGCTGAAATCAGACGTTTCCAGCTGAAATCAAACTTCCCAATAGATTGAAGTTGAGACCCGATCGATTGAAAGGGCTTCAATCAATCCACTGATCGATCCAACGTGATTCTGTGGACGGAGGTCTTTTCTGAATCGATCGGCCGATCGATCCAGCTTGGGCCAATCGATCAGCTGATCGATTCAGCAGCTCTCTGTTCGCGGAATTTATTTCCCGATCGATCGACTGATCGATCCATGGCCAATCAATCAGCTGATCGATTCATCAGCTCTCTGTACGCGGAAAATCACTCCCCAATCGATTGGCTGATCGATTGAGGACCCTCCAATCGATCGGCTGATCGATTAGAGCTCTGATTTACGCGATTTCTACTGCATTCCACCATTAATCCATATACAATACAAATGTATCAACTTCAAAACATCATAAGGTTCCTAGGCATGCCATTACTGTCATTGTTCATGGTTTATTAACTGACATCAAAGTAACTAGTAGTCTAGGCATAGCATGGTGTATACTTTCACAATTCATGACAATTAAACATTCTAAAGGTGCGGAATAATAAGAATATAAGAAGTTCTAATTCTTTAAACTTGCTAGTCCTCAAGAGTCTTTATTCCATCAAATACTGATCATAGAACTATCTCGTTGTATCACTAAGGAAAACTGAACGGATACATAAACTAAGCTAAACTAATGTTAGGCTAATGTTAAATCTGAATTGTATTCACATAACTAAATTGTAAAATTTTGAAAACTATTTTTCATAATAGATAAAAATACTAATCATGCTGATGTTGGGCCTGGCAACTGTACTTGCTATGCGCGCATCCCTAACTAGACCCAAGGTAGCTAGTCCCGAATCTAGTAGGGTTTACTAGGTTATCTAAACCTAGGGACGACTATGGGAGCCCAGCCTAATGACAACTAAGAGTCCAGCACACAGTGCCACTGATAAAAGTAAAATACTGATTCATAAGCTGATTTATCTTGTCTTGCTCTTACTAGGTTATCTGAACCCAGAGCTAGGTTATCTGAACCTAGGGGCAACTGAGGGAGCCCACCCATTGGACCGTAGTCCCATATAAACTGAAGCAACACTAAGCATGCTATTTAAAGTGCTTCTATGACATTTAACTGAGCTATTAAAATGCCTACAGTAGCATTTAACTGCACTAGTCATTTTATCGAACACTTGGTATGCTCTATCTCTCCTCTCTATTAGGGGACCACCTTTAGGCACCCGACAGTGTCTAAAACCCCAAAACTGAATAGGGAAACATGTCTGGTCCATCTAGAGGTGCCTAATAAACCCTAAACTTGCGAGGAGGGTCAAATACACCCTAGGTGCCGAAAAATCTGCATATGGCTGAACTAAAACGTAACAACATACAATTCCTAGCATTGCTGACCCTATTGAGCTCGATTGTGACAACAATGGAGCTATAGCACAGGCGAAGGAACCTCGCTCACACCAGCGGACCAAACACATACTACGGCGCTTCCATCTCATTCGAGAGATCATCGAGAGAGGAGATGTGAAGATTTGCAGAGTACCTACAGAGGCTAACATCGCAGATCCCTTGACCAAGGCTTTGGCACAGAGGAAGCATGATGGTCACACTAGGTCATTGGGGCTTAGAGCCTACACTGATTGGCACTAGTGCTAGTGGGAGATTGTTAGCTAGAGCCCTAGAGCCAATCATTTGATGATTGTATTTTGGACTTGTTGTATCATATTCTATATAAATAAAGGCATTTGGTTTTTGGTTATTATACTTACTTGTATTGGTGCCAAATAAACTAAGTATAATAACGTCTTTGAGTGGAAGGTTCTTACCTATATCAATCGATTGGTTGAATCGATAGTGAGATGATATAGGGAACACTACTCTTAATCATTCCTAGTCGAGTATTAACATTCAGGGACAATGTTAATGCAATAAGACTAGCATGCAGGTCAACTCGATGACTTGATCTCACAAGTCATGGATATGGAGATATCAAGTTGACACATGGGTATGCATTGGAGAATGTATACTGAATGACCCGCCATGAGAAAGTATCATGGATCATTATATGAGTGTCATATACTTTCTCATGTGGCTATTAGTATGACTACTAGTCCTTAGACCTGAAGTCACCATGGTTCCCTACATAAGGAGTTATGTACTTTGGTTTCGTCAAACGTCACCCGTAACTGGGTGGACTATAAAGGTGATTACTGTGTATGTAACAAATTATGCGGAGGGATGTGAGTGATGTAGATGGGATCTATCCCTCCTATATGACGGGAGAGACATCGGTATTCTTGATAGAGTGAGACCACGAAGTGCATGGCCATGCCCAAATGAGTCAATATAAGATATTGAGCTCATTTGATTTAGTGAGTCTACTTGGAGTTCAAGATTTAGATTGATCAGAGGATGACACGGTCTATGCCTCACATTGATCAATCTAGATGTCTAGGATAGAAGGACACTTGTCATATATTGTGAGGAGTCATAATTAGTAGTCACAAGGTGATGTTGGATCTCAACATTCTTGTAACTTGGGTAGCAATGATGTATGGCTAGATGCTGCTCATTGCTTATATTTTCTAAAGGAGTTTAGAAACATTGCCAACGTTATAAGAACCTATTCGGTCACACACAAAGAACAAGTGGATGGAGATTAGGTTCATATGATGAACCAATTGGATTAGGTTCATATGATGCACCAAAGATTGGATTTGGATTAAATCAAATTAGACTTATTGAGTTAGACTCAATTAGATTCAATTGTTGAATAAATCTAATTTAAATTTGATTCATTGAGTAAATTTATATTAATGAATTGAGATTCATTAGATTAAAATTGACTTGAATCAAAGGTTGGATTTAACTCAACAAAGAAGAGAATTGGTCAATTTTGACTTGACCAAATGGAAGTTGAAACATCAAGTTCGACTTGATGTATTGCCACATCATGAAGGTTGACTCATCCTACATGGCATGACTAACCTTGCCACATCATCTCCACATCATCAAGGGAGATCAAGAGGTTACAATTCTCCATTTAATGTGGCCGGCCACATTAAATGGAGAGTTACCAATGTGTGGCCGGCCACATAATGAAAAAGGGTTTCATTTTTGTTTTTGGCATTGATTTGTGTTGAATGCTTCTTCCTTCCTAGCTTCTTCCTCCTCTTTGCTTGCTGTTGCCGAGAGTTTTCATGGAAGGAGAAGGTGGTTGAGTGAGTTCCAAGAGAATAAGGAAGAGTGAAGGTCACAAAGGAGGATACTACTTCTTGAGTGTATGAGATTCTTTTGCATCCTCTCTTTTTCTTCCTTTCAAATCCTACCCGAGAGCCCAAGAAGTGCTAGCACACTTGTGGTGCTCTCTTCTCCATCCTTGAGTGTTAGAGAACACTTCTTGTTCGTGTGGATATCACTAGAGAGTTGTCTACGTTGACAACTTCGAGATCCGGCGTACCGTTGGACGAGCGGGATTTGCGAGGGCACGCTTCAAAGGTATAAAATCTTTTTATGTAGATCTAGGAGTAGATCTAGTTTGAAACTCGTATTCGTAGTTTTCAAAAATTTTCTTTGCACGGATCCGTTGGATTTGGGGCTTTCGGGGTTTCCGCGACATGAAAACGCGGTTTTCGCGGCCCGAAAAACCCAACATGAGCATGTTAGGTTAAATTTCTAGCTTCTCTAAGCCCTAGTTTGTTCTTGGCCGAAACATATATGAAGAGAAAGCTACCTTTAAAACAAAAAAACATGAACACCCAACTACATTCATATCACATTATCAAGAGATACATGAGCATGTTAGGTTAAATTTCTAGCTTCTCTAAGCCCTAGTTTTGTTCTTGGCCGAAACATACATGAAGAGAAAGCTACCTTTAAAACAACATAAAAGCATGAACACCTAACTACATTCATATCACATTATCTAGGGATACATGAGCATGTTAGGTTAAATTTCTAGCTTCTCTAAGCCCTAGTTTTGTTCTTGGCCGAAACATACATGAAGAGAAAGCTAACTTTAAAACAACATAAAAGCATGAACACCTAACTACATTCATATCACATTATCTAGGGATACATGAGCATGTTTGGTTAAATTTCTAGCTTCTCTAAGCCCTAGTTTTTTTCTTGGCCGAAAAATATATGAAGGAAAAGCTACCTTTAATACAACATAAAAACATGAACACCTAACTACATTCATATCACATTATCAAGAGATACATGAGCATGTTAGGTTAAATTTCTAGCTTCTCTAAGCCCTAGTTTGTTCTTGGCCGAAACATATATGAAGGAAAAGCTACCTTTAAAACAACATAAAAACATGAACACCTAACTACATTCATATCACATTATCAAGAGATACATGAGCATGTTAGGTTAAATTTCTAGCTTCTCTAAGCCCTAGTTTGTTCTTGGCCGAAACATACATGAAGAGAAAGCTACCTTTAAAACAACATAAAACATGAACACCCAACTACATTCATATCACATTATCAAGAAATACATGAGCATGTTAAGGTTAAATTTCTAGCTTCTCTAAGCCCTAGTTTTGTTCTTGGCCGAAACATATATAAAAGGAAAGCTATCTTTAACAACTTTAAAGCATAAGAAAAAACAACCCAATCCCTTAACATAGCATACATATTATAAGGATATAGTAAACATGGTTAGTTTAGGTCTTAAGCTTCCCTAGATCCTTCATCTATACTTGGCCGAAAGTTCATATTTAAAGATCTAGGTTTTAAGTCAAACATTCAACATGAAAACATTTACTAGCTTCTTATACTAGGGTACTTATCATAAGATCATAATGGACATGCTTTATTTAGATCTTGATCTACCCAAACAACTCCTTTCATTTTATACTTGTCCGAAAGTTCCAACTTGTTACCATAGGTTTTAAGCATCCTACTCCTTTGTAAAAAAACAAAATCAACTTGTACCACAGGTGAGGGGATACTTACATCCTTTCGCTTGTGGTTTGTCTTAAGGAAGAATACTCTAGGTGAAGAGGAAGAAGAGAGCTTCTTCTTCTAGTACTCCCTTTGATTTCTCTTACTTGGGAAGGGGTAGACCTTGAAGGCTCCTTCTTGTAGATTAGTTTTCTTGGAGAGGAACCTTAGCTTAGCTTTTGGAAATGAGGAGGGGGAGAGCTTTTGGTTTCGGTGAAGAATGAAGAAGGAGAAGGAAGGAGGAAGAAGAAAGAAAAAGATTAATCACTTGTCTTTCCTTCTTTTCATCCTTTTTATTTCCTTTGTAATGATCATACCTTCATTCATCCCCCTTAGCCCTCCTATTTACTTCTCTCTTTTAATTCCCATGCAAATAGAGAGAAGAGGGGAAGCAAGCAACTTGTCTTTTGCTTGCTTCTTCTCTTAACCAAGAGGAAGAGAAAGTAAACTACTTGGTTTTCTCTTGTTCCTTTATTTAACCATCCTCCCACCTTTAACTAATATTTCTATTCTTTTTTATTTTCATATCATTCATGTCTCTAGTGGTTATCATACTCCAATTTAACTCTATCATTTGTGGGAGGTTCAAGGTTCAATCCTTGACCACACCTCTTTTTATTTTGGTTTTTATTTATTCCTTTTTCTCTTTCTTTCTTTTATTCTTCTATTTTAAGGAAAAATACTCCTAGGTATAGCTTAGCATTTTTTTGTGGGCGTTACATTCGCTCCATGGCCCACCCAGACTTTCACCCGGTTCGCGACACCAGGATTTCAACTTAGGGTTACCACCCCTTAGAATTTTGCCCGAAGCTCTTGACCCGCCAAGACTTTCCGCCTGGGATTTCCATCCCCTAGGGCCTAGGGTTACCGCCCCCTAGTGTTTTGCCTTTGCCTAATTGTAGCTAGGACTTTTCCTTACCTAGGGTTACCATCCCCTAGGACCTAGGGTTATCACCCCTAGGGTACACTTTGGACTTTCCTACAACCTCATTCAAACATGTTAGATCAAGAGACAACCTAACTTTGAACCCTTTGACATAATCAAAACACAGGTTTGATCGTCGGATGCTTTCTGCACCAACAATCTCCCCCCTTTTTGATTATGGAAACACGGTTCAAAGTTAAGTAAAAATATAACAGTAGTATAAGGAAAACATAAGCATAAATGAGCTTAACTGTATTAATGTAAAAACAACTTCCTTATGCTCCAAAAAATAACTTTCTTATATTTCCCCTTACTTAAGTTTGACTTTCCTCTCCCCCTTTGACATAAATCCTTAGCCAAATTTGAGTTAAAAATAACTTAGCTGAAAAGGAATTTAATAAATACTTTTATTTAATTATAACAATTTAGGACCTTAGCTAAATTAGAGATTCTTTGAAAATACTTAACTTTTAAAACTTAAATTTAGAATTCCCTTTTTTTTGTTAATAAAACTTTGATAAATTTATTATACTTTAAAAAGATTTCATAGAAAACTTAGTTAAATTAAAACATTTAATAAAACATACTTTTGATAAACAAAAAAAATTCTGTTTTAAAAAAAACATTATTTAAACACTAAAAAAATTTTGAAAAGTAATTTAATTCAACATTAAGCTTTTAAAAAATAATCTATTTAAACATTAATAAAATTGAAGGTTTACAAAATACTAATAATTTAAAATTATTTATTAAAAAAACTAATTAAAAAAACTTTCTTACACTCCCCGCCAGCCAATTTAATTTTTTTTTTAAAGTTTTAGAGTCCAAGCATGTAATTTAAAACTTAATGATTATCATAAATTTTTCTAATTTTCCATCTCACTCATTCTAGATTATCAAGCATGTTCAGCTTATGAGTGAGCATGAGATGGAGTTAACTTTATTTTATCTTTAACAATATTTAAAAATATTGAAACTGAAATTTAAAATATAAATTTTAATTCTCAATGAGTTGAATTTTAAAATTTTCAAATATGAGTAAATATTTTTTTTTGAAGATTTTGAAAAATAAGTTCGCGGTTATGATTTGAAAATTAGAAATAATTAAGATTTGAACAATATATAATAATTTGAAATTTGATTATGATTTAAAAATTATAATTTTGTAAATAATGATTTTGAATTTTAAAAATAAAAAAATTATTATAATTTACTTTTGAAATTAATTATGATTTCAAACTTAATAATCATTAACTTTTTGAAATTAATTATAATTTTTGAAATTAATTAAAAATAATAATTTAATTATGATTTAAACATTTTGAAATTAAGATTAACATTTTGAAATACATTTTTAAAAATAATTAAGTTAATTTAATTGAATTGATTTGAAATTACTTTAAGCCTAGGTCCATCTCACCATTTTCTAGATTTTCAAACAGGGAGCCTTACTGGATTTGTGAGATGGTTGAATTAATATTTGATTTAAGTTATGTCTAAGGATTAATTTACATTTGGATTAAACTCAGGTTTTTCAATTGGTCAATTAAATATACACTTCAACGATTGACTTATAGGCTGTGGCGAGGCATTAGGCCTTTTTGGGTATGGGGTCATCCACCACTTCTAGACAAAGTCACCCAAAGAAATTGGATATTTAACTTTCCTTTTGAAATCCGTAGGTCTAACTAGTCAAGTGTAAATTATACCAAGGTCCTTATCTAGCCTAATCTAAGCATGTGTAGTAAAAGCAGTAATCAACAATCATCAAACAATTCTAAAAATGGTCTTCTTATTGGCTTCCCCTAGATCATAGCCTCGATATGGTCTATCAAGGTAATGGACTTGACCCTTGGAGATCCAATATTGACCAAGTCCAACTTGATTAAACAACTTTGACTTGGGGACCCATGCTTGGACTAGTTTCTTGTTTGTTCTATTAACAAGAAATAGATATGAACGATATTTCTTTTTTGTCCTAAATCCTAGTCCGGATCGATTGTATACGACCTTTTGTTTTCCAAGAATTAAATCAAGATTCTTGGAACCCAGTGTAAATCGTTCCAACGTGATCTTCAAATCCTTGACTTAAGTTTTCAAGCTGGAATTCTCCTCCTCAAGCTTTTCGACTTGAGTTGAGGTTTCAGTCTGAATAGGGTCAGTCAAGGATTCAGAGTTAGTCACTTCTTTAAGGGTTGTTACCCCCTTTAGAAGTGATTTAATCAAAACGTTAGATCTAGCTCATTTATGCATAAGATAATTGACTAGGTTATGCAACCGAGAAATATTTACATCGGGGTTAGGCCCTTCGGAAATGGATACGGATTCGTGACTTCTCTTTGATTCTTCTTCCGATTCGTTCTCGCTTTCGAATTCGTTGATTTGGTCCCGGGCTATTAGTGCAAGGAAGCTCATCTATTCGAGCTCTTCATCGGACTCTTTTGATGAGGACTTGTCCCAAGTTGCCTTCAGAGCTTTCTTCTTTCTTTGCTTCTTTGTATCCTTTTTTATTGTACTAACGTCAAGATGGCCGAGTTGGTCTAAGGCGCCAGTTTCAGGTACTCCCCTAAACCCTAAACCGACGCTCTCTCTCCTCTCTCTCCACGCGGGCGGCGATTCTTGGGCGATCAGCCTTCGCGGGCGAGCGGCAATGGCTGCCGGCGCTTCCAAAGCGCCGGCGCCGGCCCCCCTGCCGCCGGAGCACGCTCCCGGTCCTTCCTCGGTGGTCCTCCATCATAACCCGAGGCTCCACAGCGGTGCAATGGGCGGGGAGGCGATGGCTCACGGTGGTGAAGCCCTGGCGGCGGCGGCGGTGCGAGACGTTGGGAGGGATGGTGGCAAGGCAGCGGCAGCGCAGGGTGGTGGTGGGGAAGACGACGGCAGGGTGGTGGTGCATGGAGTGGGTGAGGGTGAAGGTCGGGCGTCGGCGGCGCGTGGTTGTTGCGGCGGAGGTGGCTCCCCGACCGCGATGCAGGTGAAGACGAGCACCACCCCTCCGGCTGGTGCAAGCGAGATGAGGGAGGAAGGCATGCAGGTGTCGGAGGCGGTGAGGGTGATGGTGCAATTACTGGTGGCGGTTCTTGGCGGCTGTGGAGAAAAGACGGCCTCGGGGACGACGGGGGCGGCGGCCTCGATGCTGCAGGTGGCGGCACAATGCGGTCGTGGTGGCGGTGGTGCTCCGATCGTGACGAAGGAGACGACGGGCGTTGCCCCTCCTGTTGGCGCAAGCGAGGCGATGGAGGACATGGTGCAAGCATCGGCGGCGGCAAGGGCGTTGGTGCACCTGCTGTTGGCGGCTTGCGGCGGCTGTGGAGACGGGCTGACCTCGGGGAAGACGGGGACGACGGGGGAGACAGCCCCGGCGCTGCAGCAGGCTTGCACGGTCTCCGGGCTGTCGGGGAGAGGTGTGCGGACGGGCTGCATGGGCGAGGGACAGGGCACGGCCGCCGGCAACCCTAACCCTAACCCTAACCCTAATTTTGGGGCGCCGGAGGAAATGCGGACGCAGCAGGAAGCGGCGGCTGGGGCGGCGGTCTCGACGACGCGCACGACCTTGAAGACGGTGCAGAGGTCGCTGTCTGCCCTGATGCCGGCGTCTTCGCCGGAGCTAGTGGCGGCGTTCGTGGAGGTCTTGGCGGCGGTGAGGCGGACATGGGACGCCTCCTTGGCGCCAACCGGGGCAGCAGGCGGGGACCCAACGGCGAGGACATGCCGAGCAGTGGCCGGAGAGGGTGGTGCGCCGGCGACCGGTGGCGTCGGGGTGGTTGGCACGGTTTCGGACCCAGCGCCGGCGCCTCCTTCTTTGCATGGGAAATTGTATGTGGATGCTCTCGCTCCGAGGTCGCCAAGGGCGGCCAAGAAGAGTTTTGAGGAGGTGGGAGCCAACTTCAAGGAGTTTTCGGTGTACAACGACGTGCCAGGGGTTTTCTACAACGACGAGGAGGTAAAAGCTTTGTCTGATCCATATAAGTTTTCTCTGATAGGCAAGTTCTCTGGCAGGAGACCTCCCCCACAGATTGTATACCAAGGTTTCAAGGGGCTGGGACTATCAAGCCCCTACAACATTCGGTTCCTACGAGCTGGGCACATCTTTTTGCACCTTACTTCAAATGAGGACATGGCCAGGATATGGACTAGGGGAGTCTGGCGCATTGGTGGCTCAATACTCAGAATCTTCAAGTGGACACCGCACTTTTCATATGAGGCTGAGTCATCCGTGGTTCCAGTTTGGGTACAGTTTCCTGATCTTCCAGTTCATATGATCAATAAAAATTGTGTGTTTTCGATGGCTCGGATTGTAGGGTGCCCTATCAAGATAGATGAAGCCACAGCAGATGGCTCTAGACTCTTTATGGCCAGAGCATGTGTGGAGATTGATCTCTTGAAGCCTAGGGTGGAGCAGTTCTTGATCGGAATTGGAGATGAGCACAGGCTGCAGAGAGTTGTGTATGAGAGGACACCAGAGTACTGCCAGTATTGTAGGCATCTTGGACATGCAGAGGTGGATTGCTACGTGGCAGGGAACAAGCCACGGCCTGAGTGGCACAGAGACAGAGTGGATCCGATTCCCCCAGGAGCAGACCTGAGAGAGAGACTTAATCAGAGGGAGCGAGACAGGAAAGGTAAGGCAGTGGTGGTGGAGGACTCAGAGGCACATGATTTTCAGAGGGTCGGTGGCAGGAGGACTGGACAGACATGGGCCCGCAAGCAGCAACCTTCCAGGATGGGTCAGAAATCTGCGCAGGAGTTACATGCTCAGGGGAACTCTTTTGAGGTGCTGAAGGATATAGGAGAGGAGGAGGATGCAGGGGATGATGTGGTGGGAGGGGCTGGTGACAAGGAGGCGCTGGAAGACTATCCTCAATTGGGAACTGAGAAAGATGATGGGGTGGGAGCAGATGAAGACAGAGTGAGTAAGACTCAGCGGGTGGAGGTGGAAGACCGAATGCCAGTGCAGTTGGGACTGTGCCAGACATTATGGCAGACATCTCTGGACTCGGATCAGCAGGACAGTGTTTCAGTGGATGGAGGAGAGCAACAGGTGGGAGATCAGATACCTCAGTGTTTCGGCCAGGGGGAGCAGGTTTCTCAGACAGTACAGAGGTCAGGGATAGGGGCACAGCAGTGGAACACAGACGGAGCACAGGGACAGGGGGGAGCCTCCAGGGGGTTGCAGGAAGCTGGTTTGATCAGTGGTGAGGAGCCCAGGGTACTGGAGTCATCGAGAGAGCTGCCAGAGGATGATGGTTTAGACAGATACTCCAGCTCATCAGCAGACCAGGGGGTTTCAGACGATTTGGGCCAGAAGAAGCCTGCCAGGCGTACACAGGTTACCCCAGAAGGCTCAGATGATCCAGACTTTCAGAAGACTTTTGTGGAGTATGAGGAGACAGACACTAGTTTTTCATCAAGGGGGGGACGCAGTCTAGCCTCCGTGGTCAGTCCTCCCAGAGAAAGGAAAGCGGGGATGCCCAAGGTACTCAAGGCGCAGCGGCCGAGGGTGGAATTTGAGCCAAGAGTGACTAGGAGCCAGGCTTCAAGGCAGGTACGCACCCCTTTCCATTAGTCATGTCTGGTATCATATGGAATGTGAGGGGGTTTGGGAATTTGGCGACACAGAGGAGGGCTTTGTTTCTGAGACGACATCATCATCTGAGTTTCTTAGCAGTTTTGGAGCCTATGGTTGATTTGGACTGTAGGTATATGGCTCGGCGCATGGGGTTTGAGGAGGTAGTATCTAATAAATCAGGGAAGGTTTGGTTTTTCTGGGATTCTACTATTATTTGCAAAATTTTGTTTGATCATGACCAGTTTCTACACTTGGAGCTTTCTTCGCAGATGTTCCCTTCTTCTATGATTGTGACAGTGGTCTATGCCAAGTGTACGAGGTCAGAGAGGAGCCTATTATGGGAGAGCTTGGAGGAGCTGAGGCCAGAGGGCGACAGATTGTGGCTGGTGGGAGGAGACTTCAATGTCATATCTAGCATGGAGGAGCACTCAGCAGGAGTTCTAGCTAGACCAGGTGCCATGGAGGATTTTAATAATTTTATCATGCTTGCTGGACTGGTGGATGCAGGTTTTGTTGGGGATAGGTACACATGGACGAATAACAGGGTGTGGAAGAGGCTGGATAGGGTTCTATTGTCTTCATCCTGGGGCAGTCTGGATTTCACAGTCAGAGTGGAGCATTTGAGCAGGGCAGCTTCAGATCACTGTCCCCTACTTGTGGAGTTCCCAGGCTTCCAGAGGCCGAGGGCCTCCTTTAGATTTCAGAGGATGTGGGTGCGGCACAGGGACTTTATGCAGACAGTGAGGCTGAATTGGTGTCTACCTAGTGTGGCACAGGGACTGCAGAGGCTACAGATGAAGCTGAGGAGGCTGAAGGAGCATCTGAAGTGGTGGAACATGGAGGTGTTTGGCAACATACATGACAGGGTTTTGCAGGCCGAGGAGAGTATGGCTGCAGCTGAGCAGGCGTATGACAGGGACCCCACAGAGCAGAGCAGGACTCACAGGTCAGAGTGTCAGGCTCGACTTTTCAGAGTGCTAGACATGGAGGAGGACTTTTGGAAGCAGAGAGCTGCTATCAGATGGATGGGAGAGGGGGAGAGGAATACTAAGTTCTTTCACTCCACAGTGCAGAAGAAGAGGACAGCTAGTAGACTTTTCAGAATTTGGGAGGAGGGGCAGTGCCTGGACCAGCCTGATGGGATCAGAGAGTCAGGAGTCAGATATTTTCAGGAGCTGCTGACAGGGGAGACAGTGGATAGCACGGTGGTGGACACGGAGTTGATACCTTCCTTGGTCAGTGCGGAGGATAATTTGATGCTTGAGGGCCTCCCATCAGCAGAGGAGGTGAAGCAGGTGGTCTGGAGCATGTGTCAGGATAGTGCAGCGGGCCCAGATGGATTCTCAGTGGCCTTTTACAGAGCTTGCTGGGAGATTGTGGGGGAGGATGTCTTTCAGGCTGTATTGGATTTCTTTCGAGGGGCAGAGCTTCCACGGGGCATGGCGTCTACGACCATAGTGTTGATTCCCAAGGTGGACAGTGCGCAGAGGTGGAGGGACTTCAGACCCATCAGCTTGTGTAATGTGTCCTATAAGATCATCTCTAAGCTGATGGCGCAGAGGATGGCTTCAGTGTTAGGGAAGGTAATATCCCCAGCTCAGAGTGGTTTTGTTCCAGGGAGACTGATCTCAGACAATGTCTTGATGGCCCAGGAGCTTGATCACAAGCTCAACTATCACATCAGAGGAGGAAACCTTATTCTGAAGCTGGACATGGCCAAGGCATATGACAGAGTGCAGTGGGGCGTCCTTTTCAGAGTCATGGCAGCATTTGGGTTCTCAGAGACAGTGATTGCATTCATCAGGAGGTGCGTTACTTCTTCTTGGTTTTCGGTCCTGGTGAATGGACAGCTGTCAGGCTTCTTTAGATCACAGCGTGGCTTGAGGCAGGGTGATCCCATCTCCCCCTTCCTCTTTATTTTGGCGGCGGAGCTTTTCTCCAGAGGGATAGAGGCCTTATTTGCAGCGTACCCAGGGATGGCTTATGCGACAGGATGTGATATGAGGGTGTCTCACCTGGCCTATGCGGATGATGTGGTCATTTTCCTGAATGGGTCTCTGGATTGTGTGAGGAGGGGGAAGGCTTTCTTGGACAGATATGAGGCTCAGTCAGGACAGGCGATCAATGCAGAGAAGAGCTCCTTCTTCCCCTCGAGACGCATATCAGATAGGAGGAGGCAGCAGATAGCAGCGATTACAGGCTTTGGTTTGGGGGAGAGGCCTATGCTTTACTTAGGGGTTCCAATCATCTCAGGGAACAAGAGGACAGTCCACTTTGCGCCACTGCTGGCGAAGATTCAGAGGAAGTTTCAGGGTTGGAACCTCTCACGCCTTTCACATGGGGGTCGCCTGATGCTGATCCAGAGTGTTCTGATTTCTCTACCTGTATATCTCCTTCAGGTGATCCAGCCTCCTTTGGAGATCCTGAGGAAGCTGGAGGGGGTGTTTGCATCTTTTTTCTGGAGCTCAGTGGGACATGATAGGAAGGTGCATTGGGTGGCTTGGAGGGACATCTGCAGGCCGAAGCAGGAGGGGGGGCTGGGGATCAGACGGCTATCAGAGGTGGGGGTGGCCTTATCCATGAAGTTGTGGTTCAGATTCAGAGAGCAGTGCACACAATGGGCCAGATTTCTGAGGAGATCTTATTGTGGGACGGTGGACCCAGGTATGGTGACTTTGAGGAGCAACGCTTCCCCCAGTTGGCGCAGGATGATTCAGACCAGAGCTGTGGCAGAGAGACAGATAGGGTGGATTATTGGACAGGGTCACCTCAGCTTTTGGCATGACAGGTGGATGGAGAGGGGACCGTTGTCGGAGTGGTGTACGGTGCAGGGGCCTCCAGATGTCAGAGTGGACCGGTTTTTAGTAGATGGCAGCTGGAGCCAGGAGATACTTCAGAGGGTGCTGCCCCCATCAGTGGCGGAGGAGGTGACAGAGGTGCATTTGAGGCCCGAGGAGGAGGATGTTATGGTGTGGCGACCCACCAGAGATGGGAGATTTACTACGAGGTCTGCCTGGGAGGTCTACAGGACTGCGCACCAGAGGGAGGATGTAGCGATAGTGACCTGGAGCAGACTCCTCCTCCCCACCATTTCCGTGTTCATTTGGAGATTCTTCCGTAGACGCCTGCCAGTGGACGAGGTTTTACAGCAGCGTGGTGTATGCTTAGTGTCCAGATGTCAGTGCTGTGAGGCAGTGGAGTCATGGGAGCATCTTTTCTATGGGAGCCCGGTGGCAGGAGAGGTCTGGGGGCATTTTGGACACCTATTTGGGGTTGGCAGCTGGCGGGTGTTGGAGAGATGGAGGGCAGGTACAGCTTGGAGCAGCACTGGTTCGGTGAGGGAGATCATCCCCCTCTTGATCTTTTGGTTCTTGTGGACGGCCAGGAACGACTCCAAGCACAGGGGGCTGAGGCCGGAGGGACAGAAGATTATCAGGCAGATCACACAGTATTTGAGGGTTGGGATGGCATCTGGTATCATCAAGCCCAGGCACTGGAGGGGAGATATCTCGGCAGCCCAGGCCATGGTGATTCAGGTGAGGATACGGACATTGCACACGATCTCAGCAGTACATTGGAGGAGGCCTGATGATGGATGGTTCAAGCTCAACACAGATGGTAGCTCTAGAGGGAATCCAGGTGAGTCCTCTTACGGTGCTATTGTTCGAGATCATAGTGGACAGGTGGTGGTGGCCAGACAGGGAGTCCTTGGTGAGGGCTCCAATATCAGAGCGGAGCTTATGGCGATCCTGAGAGGCTTGGAGTTGTGCGTGGATAGGCAGCTCTTCCCTATTTGGCTGGAGTCTGATTCCCTGGTTGCACTGCATATCATCGGGTCTTCTGGCATTTCATGGGAGCTTCGGGAGGAGATCTTACGGATCAGAAGGCTTGTACGACAGTATGGGGTCAGATGCACACACATATATAGAGAGGGGAATGCGGCTGCAGACTTCCTCGCCAATCAGGCATATCAGGTGGAGGGGGAGAGGGTGATGGAGGGGCAGGAGATTGGTGGTTTGCTACTTGGCATTTGCAGGATGGACAGATTGGGCTTGCCGTATATCAGGAGCTCTTGCAAGCCAGGATAGCATACTTGATGGAGGGTGAATAGCTCCACCTTAGAGCTATCTAGCCCACAGCAAACGGCTGTGGTAAAGGCTTCCTAAACCCGTTTATAGCTGTGGCTTTGCTAAAAAGCCAAATAGGGTGACTAGATCCACCTATGATCTAGCTAGCCCGTAGCAAACGGCTGCGGTAAAGGCATGACAAATCCGTTGAGGGCTGTGGCTTTGCCAAAAAGCCAAAGAGGGTGAGTAGGTCACCATGAACCTACCTAGTCCGTAGCAAACGGCTGCGGTAAGGACACACTAAATCCGTTGATAGCTGTGGCTTTGCTAAAAAGCCAAATAGGGTGACTAGACCCACCTATGGTCTAGCTAGCCCGCAGCAAACGGCTGCGGTAAAGGCTGACAAATCCGTTG
The DNA here is from genome assembly GCF_018446385.1 of Zingiber officinale. Lineage (NCBI taxonomy): Eukaryota > Viridiplantae > Streptophyta > Magnoliopsida > Zingiberales > Zingiberaceae > Zingiber > Zingiber officinale. The sequence continues at coordinate 48,097,763 of NC_056006.1, forward strand.
AGGGCTGTGGCTTTGCCAAAAAGCCAAATAGGGTGAGTAGGCCCACCTTTGGCCTGCCTAGTCCGTAGCAAACGGCTGCGGTAAGGACACATTAAATCCGTTGAGGGCTGGTCACTTGCCAAAAGTGAACATCGGGTGTGTTGGAGGACTGCTTGGGAGCGGAACATCACTATTATCATGGAGCGCAGAGGACAGCTATGGTGTGTTGGAGGACTGCATGGGAGCGTAGCAGGAAACGACATCGGTTTTACCTCACCGATGTCTTTTATGGTGATGTATGGAGCTTGGGCTGGGCCTCCTTGGATGCGGCTCGTGGACTATGTTAGCACTACTATCATGGAGCGCAGAGGCCTGATAGGGTGGGTTTGTAGGAGTTTGGAGGTCATTGAAAATCACATGTAACGCTTTACTTTATCTTTTATGTGCTGCAAATTCACATGTATTCTCTTGCAAGAGAAATCCCTTGTCCCCCTAGGCTAGCAGGTCAGGTTTGGTCCCCCTGATAGCTTGGGTTTTTTCCTTAGTGGAATAAAGGTTACTTTTTAAAAAAAAAAAAAAAAAAAAAACTTCACCTTTGAACTTGGTTGAACTTCCTTGGACTGGATCACCTTCTTGTTGAAGCCCTTCTTCTTTTGTAGAGCCTTCTTACCAAGTTGACGAGTTCCACTGTGATCTTGTCGTCGTCATCATCTGAGTCCGATTCTTCTTCTAACTATAGTTCGGTTCTGCGTCTTACTTTTGGTTCGCGCACTCTGCTTGTACCTGCAATCAAAGCTATACCCTTCTCGGCCAATCGAGCGTTAATTTGTTCATATAATTCAAATTCAGAAAATAATTCGTCAAGTTTAATTAAAGATAAATCCTTGGATACCTTGTAAGTATCTACCATGGATGCCCACAAGGTATTCCTCGGAAAAGCATTGAGTGAATACCTTAGAACGTCGTGGTTCTCCACTTTCTGTCTGATTGCGTGGAGTCTGTTGAGTAGATCTTGTATACGGGCATAAAGCTGGCTAGCCATCTCACCTTCTTGCATTTTAATGTTATATAGTTTATTAAATAGTAAGTCACGCTTACTTACCTTTGTGTCGGACGTGCCCTCATGCAATTCGGTAAGCTTTTCCCACAATTCTTTGGAACTCGAGAACGAGCAAAGGCGGTTCAGCTCCTCCTTGGTTAATCCACATTGAAGGATACACGTTGCTTTTGCGTTGGCTTCTACCTTCTTTATTATGCAAGGGTCCCAGTCTTTGCATGATACTGTTGGATCGTGATTGTTCGACAGAGGGGGGGGGGGGTGAATATCGATTACAAATTTTCGTAGAGTACGCAGCGGAAATTAAAACAATGAAAATCAAAAAGGACAAAGACACCAAGATTTTTACTTGGTTCGGAGCCTGTGTCGACTCCTACTCCAAGGCCCATACTCGTTGAGTACTCTCTGTAACACCCCTAGAAAGCCTAGATAAGAAAATAAGGGTAATGAGAGTACGAATGAAAAGAAGATGTAAATATTCTATATTAAGATGGATTTAGATGATTAAAACTTTATGAAAGAAAAATAAAGTTGAGAATATAATCATCTATGCATGATTTAAAATGTATGGAATCAATGTAGACAAAAGGAAGAAATATGAGATAATATATACATGTATGAAATATTTATGCATAATGCATAATATGGAAATATACGAATTATTATGTACAAAAGAAAATAAAATGTTAGAAGAGAGATTGAACCTTGGACCTCTTGTAAGGAACATGTATAGGATACCAAAGGGGATAGGAGAATTATTGATAAGGAGAGAAAGGATTAAGTAGTTAAGAATAAGAAAGGATTCTTTTTACTTAAAAGAAAAAGGAAGTAAAAAGAAATAAAAATATACATAACCAAGTTTTGAACCTTGGTTCTCTTGTGGATGCATGCATGTATTAACCAAGTGGGATAGGAGAGAATATTGTAAGAGGAGAGATAGGAATTTTAATTAAAGGAGAAAAAAAAAAGAGAGATTAAGGGAAAGAAAAGAGAGAACTCAAGAGGCATATCTCTAGAATATTCTTGTCATTTAAGGGGAGAAATGAATAGGGAGGATGAATCAAGTCAAGTTCCCTCCCCTCCTTTTAGTATAAATAGGCATGGAGGGGGGGCTTCAACTTCATCCTCAACCCACTCATCCTCCTCTCCTCCCTTTGTGCCGAGACCTCCCTCTCCCTCTCTTTTCTTCTTGTTGCCGAGCAACACAAGAGGAAGGAAGCTCCTCTTCCTTCTCACTCCCTCCCTCTTCTTTCTTTCTTGTTGTTGCCGAGCAACACAAAGAGGAAGAAGCCTCTTCTTCCTCCCCTCTCCACCAAAAGACCTAGCCACTCCTCTCCTCCATTGGTGCCGAGCAAACAAGCAAGGAAGAAAGGTCCCCAAGCAAGTTCTCAAACCTAGGAAACTTAAGCGAAGAAGGTAAGCTTCCCCTCACCTGTGGTACAAGGCTTTTTATATATTTTTCAGATTTTATGAGGATTTTAAAACCTAGAAACAAGTTTGAGAAAATTCGGTTAAGAAAAGCCTTCGAAATCTAGTAAGGTTTAACTAAATCTACACTACATGATAGATTTTCTATGCCATGGAAAAGGGATCTTCTTCATGTTTTTACACCTATATGATGCTTGATCAAAGGAGTACTTAACCCTAGAATTTCGGCCAAAAATATTTTTAAGAGGCTAGGGAAATTATTGTTTTACCCAACTAGTACGAGGTCCTCCCTATGAAATGTTAAGGATCATGTATTAGTTTTCTTGCTTAGAAGATAATTGAAAATAAAAGAAAACCCACTCCTATATTTCGGCCAAGGAAGGGTTTAGGGTTAGGAAGACCCTTAAATTTAAATAAACATGCTCATGTGATAGAATACAAAGATCTTAAAAGATTCGTACGTTGAATATTGTTAGAACTTCATGAATTCTTTCTTAGGGTTTTCGGCCATGATGAAATGGATAGCTTAGAAAAGCTTAAACAAAATGTTAATATGTTCAAGACCTTTGTGGGGTCATGATATGAAAGTTGATTAATGCTCTCATGTTTAATTGGAATGTAGAAAATGAGTACATGATATAAGACAAGTAAGATCACAAGAGTCCTAGCTTATTTATGATCCAATTTTATGTATGATATTCTTAGTAACTTTTGCCATGATATTTACTTAAGCTTTCCATGCTTTAAGTCACTTAAGAGACCTAGCTTAAGGACTAGTAGGTTTCGGCCATGAAGGAAATAAAAGAAAAAGGGAAAGAAACCTAGGATATGCTATGAAATTATGTTATATGCCATGATATGTGATAGCATAGGAAATGTTATACATAATGAGAAAAGAATGAAATTTATGTTATGTAAATGCCATGATATGTGATAGCATAGGAAATGCTATACATAATGAAGAAATGCTATGTTATGTAATATGCCATGATATGTGATAGCATAAGGAAATGCTATACATAATGAAGAAATAAAACTATGTTATGTAATATGCCATGATATGTGATAGCATAAGGAAATGCTATACATAATGAAGAAATAAAACTATGTTATGTAATATACCATGATATGTGATAGCATAAGGAAATGCTATACATAATGAAGGAATGAAATTATATTATGTAATATGCCATGATATGTGATAGCATAAGGAAATGCTATACATAATGAAAAGAAACGAAAAAGGAAATGCATGAAAGATTGTTAAGGACATGATATGATAGTTATGCATGATATGTTATTTTGTATGGTTTGTACCAAGGGTGGGCTCCGTAAACGCCCCGGGGTCGATGGAATAAGACTCGGGCCTCGTCAGTAATGGGCTTCTGAATGCCCTAGGTCGATGGAGTAAGACTCGGGCCTAGTATGTATGTATGGTAGGGTTCAAGACTTGCTACCTTGGACCTACTTAAGAAGCGCGCGCATGATGTATGTGGTACAAACCGGGATCCCCTCAATGATGATATTAATTTCAAGTATTTATAAGTATAAGTTTTCAAATTCATGATGCATTGCCTACATATGTGCTTTAAATTACCTGATGATTAGATATAATGCCATGTGATATTATGATATGAATATGATACTCTTGTATGTTATATGCTTATGATACTACGCATGATATTAATATACGATGATTCGGTTTTAGTGAGTAGGAAAGGAACTTACTGAGCCATGAGTGCTCATAGCTTACTTTCCTTGTACCGCAGATAAAAAAGCTGGATGAGCTAGAGGAGCAACAGGAGGAGCAGATAGTGATGTGTGTGGTGGTGGCTCGGCAAAGAACGATCCGGACAAATTAATATGATTAGTTATAGAATCAACATATGCACATTTGAACAAATCAGAATATGTGATATTATGCTTAATAAATTAAATTCTTTAAAGTTTTTATTCTTCCGCTGTTATAACTAAAGCATGTACGTAAGTAGTATAAGAACGTAGCGCCGCCTTTGGTTGGGTAAGAAGGGCGGGCGTTACACTCTCGTTGGGCAATTACTATCAATTCGAATTACAAAGGAGTTAAGTACAAGAATTGACAGAAATAAAATACCAACAATAGAGCAATAAGAAAGAAATTAGAGCTTCGTCAGAGTGGTGTCGCAACGTCGTAGGAGCATAGGAGAGTTGATAGTCAATTCAGAGTTGTTGTTAGAGCTCCGTCTTTGACCCTCCATATATAGGATGCTCGGGGTGCTTGGATCCCTTCCGGGCGCCCTGGTGTGACGTAGCAGTCCCAACTAGCGAGCTCCATGTGTCGACGCCGCGACTTGGATAGAATTCGCCTCCGGGCGCCCGGACCACCTTTCTCCAAAAACTCCTTCTCCTGCAAGGCAAGGTTAGTCCGAGGCAAATATATAATGTATATCCTGCAAAACAAAGTATTAGCACAGTTTATAGTTTTAACATAAAGAGTATGACTTAGATTCCATCTTTCCGAGACCGGAATCTAGTCACGATCTCGACTTAGATATCTGAAATGGATCTAAGCCAGATCGACACCTAATGTTCCCTCCCATGAACGCGTCGTTATAGTCACTCCCTTCCAGTGACTTACCTTTACTCACCTGCCAGACGTCCGGTCAGCCCTTCGACCCGTCTGGACTTCTTGCCAGCTATCCGGTCAGCCCGTCGACCTAGTTGGACTTCGTGCCAAGCGTCCGGTCAGCCCGTCGACCCGCTTGGACTTCGCCCCAAATGTCCGGTCAGCCCGTCGACCCATTTGGACTTCGTGCCAAGCGTCCGGTCAGCCCATCGACCAGCTTGGACTTCGTGCCAGACATCCGGTCAGCCCGTCGACCTGTCTGGACTTCGCCTACACACTCGGTCAGAGTGTTAGATAACGACACACCTAACTTAACCTAATTTGTCATTCATCAAAATCTGAGTTAGACCGTTAGTGCTAACCGCACCATCAGTCTCCCCCTTTTTGATGGAATGACAACTTGGTTATGTTAGTGAAGAAAATATGCAAGTAAAAAACAAGCATGGTTTATTAAGGTTTAAGTTAATTCTTGAATTTGACATTTTGTTGTTTCTAACTTAACCACCTATCTCTCCCCCTTTGGCATTCATCAAATAAGGTCATAAGTTAAGTAACCAATACAGAATTCAGAAAAAGTTACAAGAGATGATGTCCGGGTAACTTGGGGGAGTTTTAAGTTTTAACACATAGTAATTTAACTTAGTATTTAGTACATTTTGAGTAATTTTGAAAGATAAGTTTTTGCAAACTTAAATGAATTTACAAATTCAAGAATTTTTTTTAAAAAGCTAATTTTCAAATATAAGTTTAGGAGGGCTAAGTTTAGATAGTCTAATTTTCAAACATAAGTGTTTAAGTTCCAAAAAAATTTTAACTTTTCAAAATAAGTTTCAACTCTGAAACACTTTGCAAAAGATTCTATTTTCACAACTTTAGTTTATAAAATCCAATTTAAAAGCTTAGTTTTATAAAAGCTGGTTTTTAAAAAATAGATTTTATTAAATTTCCAAGGATCAGATTTAAAAAGTTTTTAAGAGGAGTCATTACTTTTAAAGCAAAGAAAATAATTTTGGTACTAGGTATGAAAATAGGTTGATTTAATCCTCCCCCTAAACCTGATATTTAAAATAAAGCTTTTGAAAATATTTGCTAAGAATATTTAATATAAGATTTTTAAAGTAATTTTCTTTAAAAAAATAAATTGAGGTGGAATTTTCTAAAGAGATTTTAAAGAAAAAAAAAATACTTAAGGAGATTAAAAAAAATAAACCTCCCCTAAATTTGATACTCCTTTAATTTATTACTCTCCCTTAATTTATTAATCTTCTTAATTTTATTATCCCCCTTAATATAATGCTAAGGTTTGGGTGTGTTAAATTTTAAAGCCCTAACGCATTTTTCTACCTAAGTGTTCTAGGGGATTTAGTAACACATAATTTGTAACTCCCCACCCTCCTCACTACTAGTCTGTGAGGACGGAGCACTACTGGACTACTAACTTATCTTAACTAACATTGCACACATGTGAATATCAATACATAAAACTCTCTAAACACTCAAAACATGCAATTAATTAGCAGCGGAAAACTAAATGACTCATCTATACACTCAACTCAAGCATTTGTTCTCAACTACAACTATAAATTAATCTAAACATGCTACAACTATATATGTTAATCTGAAACATGCATGCAACATTAATACAATTCAATTATCAAACCAAAGTGCACAATAATTAAAAGGAAAAGTTCTAACATAAAATAATTCAATAATATGAATACAAAACAATCTTAATAAATTCCTAAACTAGATCCCAAGGCTTCTATAGTCCATGCAGCACACATCCATCCGCACCTCCTTGTCGCCTTCCTTTGCTATAGATTTCCTTTTCCTTTATCTACAATAAGAGGAAATGTAAACTATAAGCAAAATTACTTAGTAAGCGCTATCTAACTCACAAAACTTGAATATGCATATGAATATACTGAAATCTAAAAGCTGAATGCTCAAAAGGAAAACTACTCATGCTCATCTACAAGCAAAAGAAACATACTGAAATGCTAAACATGTAAAACAAATCTATACAATCATGCTAGCATAAAGAACTAAACTTGCTGAATTTTAAACACTTTCTAAATCTTATTTCACTTGTTTAAAATCTTATACTTTATACTTTTATACTTATGTGAAATTTATTTTACTTGTTCAAGAGCTTATACTTTTAATACTTCAAAATAATAATCAACTTCTTCTTGGGCCCAGGCGTAGTACCAAAGCGCGCTCCCTAATAGAAACTGGGGTAGCGAGCCACCAGTCCTACGAGGGTAAAGACCTTGGTCTTACCAGGGCCAAGACCTTGGAATTGGTGACCTGGATTTGTTTAACGACAACCTTGGAAGTCGGGTACTAGCCTTTCAAAGTAAAAGATCTTAATTACTTCTTCTTTAAATGCCTTGGCATTTTAACAAGCACCTTGTGTGCCAAAATCCCTAAAGTCTTGACTTTGGGATCTACTTAAGGCCTTGGTCTTTTTCTTTCTTTTCTTTATCTTTCTTATACTTGTTAATACTTCTAATAAAAGAATGCTACTTTAAAAACTGAAATGTTTAAACAACTTCTAACATCGAAATGCTTAAACAAAAATCTGCATATTATGCTAATAAAATTCTGCAATGCTAAACAAATCAAAAATTGCAATGCTAAACTATCAAAGACTGCAATGCTAGAAAATTCAAAATCTGCACCATAAGCTCTTAAGAAATCAGCACTACAAGCTCTAAAGAAATCTGCTTTAAAGGAATCTACATTGTAATAACCCAAATTTCCTCATTTCGAGTCCCAAAAGTAATTTAAAAATATTTAAAAATGCTATAGAAATATTCTAGGGAGTTTTAGAAATTGTTAGAGTATTTTTATGCAATATTTGGAGGTCGTTTGGTATTTTTACTTAACGAAGAAAGTTTCGACAAAAAAATGTTCAAGTCGAGATTCGAACCATGGACTTCGGACCTGAACCGAGCCTTAATCGAATGCAGCCAACCAAGTGTTCCACGGGAGTTTTTTTAATCAAGTAGGGAACAAAATATATTTAAGTAGTTAAGAAATCGAAATTAAATTAGAATAAAAGGGTAGGCTGAGGATTCGAACCCGCGACCAGGGTTCGGTGGAAACGCAGCTAGCCAACTGTTACGCAAGTGCTTTCTGATCAAATACGGGACAAAATAAATTTAAGTAGTTATGGATAACAGAAATACCTAGGTTTAAGAGGGTTAAGTTATTTCTTTTCTCTCGACCGAAACCCTTTCTCCTCTCACGCGGCGTCGGCGCTTCTTCTTTCGAGCGAAACAGGACCGGAGCTAGGGCTCTTCCTCCGGCAGCCGGCGAGGGGTTTTTCCGAGAGCCTCTCACATCTTCGAGACTGTCTCACCAAGGAGAGCAAATAGATAGGGAGAGATCGTTGAGAAAGCGAGTTCACCCGAAACCCTAGAAGCTTCCCATCGGCTGTGAGTCCAAGGAATCGAGGTAAGTTGCTACTCACCTGTAGTAGGATAGCTCCGAGATTTATTCCGTGTTCCTCTTCTTGTTTTCAAAGCTTTGCATTGTTTCCTTTTTGTTTCATTGCCGTGGCATAGGATATGAGGAGTAATGGCAGGAGCAAATTGTTTTCCTTGTGTTTGGATCATGTTATGCAGAGTAGGTGCTATTTGGGTTCCCTTTTTGTTTAGTTGCCGTGTGAGTCAGTGATAAGGGTTGTTGCCGTGAGTTTCAAAGGAAGGAAGTAATTAGGTTAAGCATGTAGGGTTGTGTTTGTTTGGATTAGGTTTCGGTTTTGTAGTTAAAGCAAGGTTAGTTTTGTTAGACCTTATGAGTTGCTGTAGACTTATGAATTGCTGTAGGTAAATGCTATGAAGTTGTTGTTTTGATGGAATTCTAGTAGATTTCAGTAGCTAGTAAACCTTTGGTTTCAAAATTTGTAAACCTACTGTTTAGACTATTTGTTCTTTAACATGCTGTAGTATTCCTGCTGTAGTGAGCTGAAGCGGAGACATTTTCAGTTTTATTTCCTTGTTGCTGTGGCACACAACAATAAGAATAATGCATGACTTAGTTCTTCATAGTAGGAGTTTTTCTTACAGTAGAAATTGCTATGTGATTAGCTTTCATGTTTCTATTTCGTTGCTATAGATTTGAGCATGGGCAGTGTTGGATCCTATTTCCATTTCTTTGTCATGGATTTGAGCATGGGCAGTATTGAACTATTTTGTTATTTCCTTGTTATAGATTTAAGCATGAGCAGTATTGATACAACTCTGGATCAGCTCCAAGCCAATGAAACGGGACTGCAAGTCGAGATGTACGTCCCGAACCAAGAGGAGCATGAAGGGGACTTGCACGTGCCAGCTGAGCCGATAACAAAAACAGAGGTCAAGCAAGTTTAACGTGTTGTGCAAGCATTGATAGCTCATATCTTGGAAGGGCAGGCTATGGAGTTACAGTCGATGCCATGCCGAATGATCAACTTCATACAAGTCGAACCTAAATTGGGCCAATCAGCTGCGGAAGAATGGAATATCATGGTGCAACATGTTCCTAGTCAAATACCATACTAGAATGATGGGAAAACACACCATTTTGGTTGGAATTGGTGTGTCATTGAATGCCACCTACATTTTGGACGAATTCCCAAGTGGGGAACAGCTAGAAGGAGTTTGCATGAAGACTTGCATTCATTATCTTCTCTTTCCATGCCTTGGAAACTACCATTTTAAGTTCTATATAATGTCTTGAGTAGATATCAAAGAGGGCAGCAAACATTCTATTTTGAGAGAGTTTTCCTCCTTGTTGTTCTTCAGCAACTCTGTAGGGATTACGGGTGAGCACTTGTAATTTCTCAGCACTCTTATAATATCGGTTCTTGGTTCTGTTATAACTACTGGGTCGATATTCTCCATTTTCTCATAATATTGGTTCTTGATTCTCTATAATCAACGGGTCAATATTCCATCCCTCGAAACATCCTTTGGACGATCCCGGAACTCAGTTCCAAATCTTATTGTTGCTGGGTCTCGCGGCATTGTTCGTCGGGGTTCGCATCATCTTTGGTATCAGAGCTTGGCTCCAAATCAGGTTTATCTATCTATCGTAGTGTTTATATTTTTATCACATCAGTCCATACTCATCTTGTTATCTTCATCTACTTTCTAGTTGTTTCAGAAAAAAAAAAAAAAAAAGAGAGAAGAAGAAGAAGAAGAAGAAAAAGAAAAAAAGAAGAGGAAAAACAAAAAGAAGAACAAAAAAAACACAAAAAAAAAAAGAAAGAGTGAACAGAAAAGAAAAGGAAGAACAAAGATCGTTTGATTTGTTGGACTGCATCTCGTGATATACATCTAGTGCCATCTGTGGCTGTCGTGATTCCATTTCCATTTGCATTTTTTTTCTACTCTACTTACCATCTCCATTGTGCTGCTTTGATTTGCTTTATTCTATTTTGCTTCATCATATCATCATTTCTGTTTACTTCATATCGTCTTTCCATCATTCCTTGATTGACATCGTAACCTTGATCCAATTGAGCCTAGAATCGGTGTTCTGAGTTTGTTGGGTTGAACAAGTGATTGCTTATTTGACTTGCTTAGTTTCTCTAGAACTTTTTGGAGGAAAACAAGTGAGCAGAGAGAACTCAATTTTCTGAGTGAAACACGAGTGTTTTTTTCCAACTGAGTGCAACATGTGAGGGAGTGAGTGAGGATTCCCCTTTGTTTGTAATATTTCATTTGCAGCTCACTATGTCTCAAGAGCACGGTGGCAGGATTGATCCGAGTGATGGAGGAGCGGCTGATCAGACTACGATCATGCGGGCTATGCAGCAACAATTTGAGCGCATGAATGTCGTGTTCAATGAGATTCGAGATCGGCTGGATAGGCATGAGGATCGGCTCGAACAACTTCAGCAAGAGCCATTACCTAGGCCTCGGAGACCCGACCCGCGGTCACATTTTGCTCCAAATGTCCCAGATGATGACTATGATGATGGGGCGAGCAATGAAGTAGTCTCCAATGCTACTTGGAGGAGGGCTAGGGCTATCAGACCTGAAAGACCAAGGCATGCTCAAAGGCAACACCGAGAAAGGGAAGCCGTAGATCGTAACATGGGCACCATCAAGCTGTCCATTCCTCCATTTCAAGGTAAAAATGACCCTGATGTTTATATTGAATGGGAGAGGAAATTTGAGCTAGTATTCGATTGTCACAATTATTCGGAGGAGAAGAAAGTGAAGCTTGCTGCGGTGGCTTTTACCGACTATGCCATTATATGGTGGGATCAGCTGACCCTGAGTAGACGTCAAAACCGTGAGCTTCCCATCGACAATTGGGAGGACATGAAAGCCGTTATGAGAAGAAGGTTTGTTCCATCTCACTATTATCGGGACTTACATTTGAAATTGCAAAGTCTGAAGCAGGGGTCCATGACTGTGGAAGACTACCACAAGGAGATGGAGATAGCCTTGATTCGGGCTAACATTGAGGAGGACCGAGAGGCGACCATGGCTCGGTTCATTTGTGGCCTGAACCGTGAGATTGCCAATATTGTTGAGCTGCATCACTACGTGGAGCTTGACGATGTGGTACACATGGCAATGAAAGTTGAAAGACAACTCAAGAAATGAGTGCGATCATCTTCCAAGTATGAGGCTGCGAGTTCATCCCCTTGGAAGCAGAAGTGGGGATCATCAAAACCAACTGAGAAAACAGTTTCAAAATCAAAGGGAGAGACGAATGTGGCCAAGACACAACCTAGCAACAAAGATAGGGGTAACTCATCTTCCCAGCCTCAAAGAAATCGTGACATCAAATGTTTTCATTGTTTAGGATCAGGTCATATTGCTTCACAATGCCCAAACAAGCGATCAATGATCATATTGGATAATGGGGAGATCGAAACTGAAGAGGAGGATGAAGGAAATGAGTCCACTCCATCAGTTGAAGATACTAGTGATGTTGAGCTTGCTGTTAGTGGCCAAGCTCTTGTTGTGCTAAGAGCTCTCCATATGCAAGCCAAAGAAGACGATGATGGGCTGCAAAGGGAGAACATCTTCTACACCCGCTGCCATGTGAAAGATCGAGTATGCGGTTTGATTATTGATGTGGCAGCTGTGTTAATGTTGCAAGCAAGTTAATGGTGGACAAGCTTGGTCTACCAACCTTGAAGCATCCAAAGCCGTATAAACTCCAATGGCTCAATGACAGTGGAGAAATGAAAGTAACCAAGCAAGTCCTTATTTCATTTACGATTGAAAGGTACACGGATGAGGTTCTGTGTGATGTTGTACCCATGCAAGCTAGCCATTTGCTTCTTGGAAGGCCATGGCAATTTGATAGACGGACCACACATGATGGGTACAAGAACCGCTACAGCTTCAGCAAGGATGGTAGGAACATTACACTTGCACCTTTGACACCTCGTCAAGTATTTGAGGAACAGATCCAGATCAAAAAGTCTATTGCAGCAAGAGGAAAAAGTGTGGCTGAGATAGAAAAAGAAAATGAGAGTGAAAATGAGAGAAAAGAAGGTGGAATGAGAATGAAAAAAGAGAGTGGAAAAAAAGAATAGATTGAGAGTTCAGCCTTGAAAAAGAAAGAAGAAAGAAAAATGAGCTTCTATGCAAAAGAAAGAGAGATCAAAAGTGCTTATAACTCCGATAGACCGATGATCTTGTTTCTATACAAGGAGGCTTATCTTTCTTTGGCTGACCATAATGTTTCTTTGCCTAGTGCTGTGATGTCTCTTTTGCAGGATTTCAAGGATATCTTTTCCGAAGATACGCCACCTGGGTTACCACCCAAAAGAGGAATCGAGCATCAGATTGATCTCATTCCGGGAGCTTCCATTCCAAACCGACCAGCTTATCAAAGTAGTCCAGAAGAGACCAAAGAGCTTCAAAGGCAAGTTGAAGAACTTATGACTAAAGGACATGTTCGTGAAAGCATTAGTCCCTGTGCTGTGCCTGTGCTGCTGGTTCCAAAGAAAGATGGGACATGGAGGATGTGCGTGGATTGTCGAGCTGTAAACAAAATAACGGTAAAGTATCGTCACCCTATTCCTCGCTTAGATGACATGCTTGATGAATTACATGGATCCACTATATTTTCTAAGATTGATTTGAAGAGTGGGTATCATCAAATTCGAATTAAGGAAGGGGATGAGTGGAAAACAGCTTTTAAGACAAAACAGGGGTTATATGAATGGTTAGTGATGCCATTTGGATTGACAAATGCTCCTAGCACATTTATGCGTCTCATGAATCATGTGCTACGTGCATTTATTGGAAAATTTGTTGTTGTTTATTTTGATGACATTCTGATCTATAGCAAGAGTTTGCATGACCATATTGATAATTTGAAATGTGTGCTTGAAGCTTTGAGGCATGAAAAATTGTTTGCTAACCTTAAGAAATGCAGCTTTTGCGTAGATAGGGTTGTTTTTCTTGGATTTGTTGTTAGTTCCAGAGGCGTGGAAGTTGATGAGGAGAAGGTGAAAGCTATCAGGGAATGGCCTACCCCTAGCACCATCACTGAAGTAAGGAGTTTTCATGGTTTAGTCGGGTTCTATAGGAGGTTTGTGCCAAATTTCAGCACCATAGCTGCTCCTTTGACGGAAATCATCAAGAAGAATATTGGATTCAAGTGGGGAGACTCACAAGAGAAAGCCTTCAACGCATTAAAAGAAAAGCTAAGTACTGCTCCTTTACTACTTCTACCCGATTTTACTAAGGCTTTTGAAATCGAATGTGATGCTTCTGGTATTGGTATAGGTGCCGTTCTTATGCAAGAAAAGAGGCCAATTGCATACTTCAGTGAGAAGCTCAATGGTGCAGCATTGAACTACTCAACATATGACAAGGAGCTCTATGCATTGGTGCGAGCTTTGGAGACATGGCAACATTACTTGTGGTCCAAGGAGTTCATCATTCACACGGACCATGAATCACTAAAGCATTTGAAAGGCCAAGGTAAATTGAATCGTAGACATGCTCGTTGGATTGAATTCATTGAAATGTTTCCTTATGTGATCCAATACAAGCAAGGAAAAGAGAATGTGGTAGCAGATGCTTTGTCACGCAGGTACGCCCTTATCTCTACCTTAGGGTCAAAGTTTCTTGGATTTGAGCACCTGAAGGAATTGTATGTGAATGATGCTGACTTTGCTGATATCTTTAAAGCATGCGAAAAGGGTACATTTGATAAGTTCTATATGCATGATGGTTACTTGTTTCGAGAAAATAGACTTTGCGTTCCCCGAAGTTCTATGCGTGAATTGCTTGTTAGGGAGTCACATGGGGGTGGATTAATGGGGCATTTTGGAACTGTGAAAACCTTGGACATTTTAAAAGAACATTTTTTCTGGCCTCATATGAAAAGAGATGTTGAAAGGATTTGCATTAGGTGCATTGCATGTAAGAAAGCCAAGTCTAAGGTGCAACCACATGGACTTTATATGCCTTTGCCTGTGCCTAGCCACCCTTGGACTGATGTGTCAATGGATTTTGTGTTAGGTTTGCCTAGAACTAGGAATGGCCGAGATACTATTCTTGTGGTTGTGGACCGATTTTCGAAAATGGCACACTTTATCCCTTGCCATAAAACTGATGATGCTACACATGTGGCAAATTTATTCTTTAGGGAGGTGGTCCGTTTGCATGGGGTCCCTCGAACAATTGTTAGTGATCGAGATGTGAAGTTCCTCAGCCATTTTTGGCGAGTCTTGTGGGGAAAACTTGGGACAAAATTGTTATTCTCTACCACTTGTCACCCACAGACTGATGGGCAAACCGAGGTCGTTAATCGAACCTTGGGAAATTTGTTGCGTTCTGCCATTGGGAAGAACTTGAAAGCATGGGAAGATTGCATACCATTCATTGAATTTGCATACAATAGGGTTACACATTCTTCTACTAAGCATTGACCTTTTGAGATTGTCTATGGTTTTAATCCATTAACTCCATTAGATTTAATTCCATTACCTGCGGATAAGATTGCTAGCCTTGAAGGTCAAGCAAAGGTTGATTTGATGAAAAGGATCCATGACAAGGCAAGGCAACACATGCTGAGGAGGAATGAGCAGATTGCAACCCGTGCCAACAAGGGACGAAAGCCGATTACTTTTCAACCTGGAGACTGGGTCTGGGTTCATTTTCGAAAGGAGCGATTTCCGAAACAAAGGCAATCCAAGCTGAACCCACGTGGTGATGGACCATTTCAAGTACTGGCGAAAATCAACGACAATGCATACAAGTTGGATCTTCCAGGTGAGTACCAAGTGAGTTCAACCTTTAATATTTCTGATCTTTCCCCTTTTGTTTCAGATTCGAGGACGAATCCTTTTGAGGAAGGGGGGGATGATACAACTCTGGATCAGCTCCAAGCCAATGAAACGGGACTGCAAGTCGAGATGTACGTCCCGAACCAAGAGGAGCATGAAGGGGACTTGCACGTGCCAGCTGAGCCGATAACAAAAACAGAGGTCAAGCAAGTTCAACGTGTTGTGCAAGCATTGACAGCTCATATCTTGGAAGGGCAGGCTATGGAGTTACAGTCGATGCCATGCCGAATGATCAACTTCATACAAGTCGAACCTAAATTGGGCCAATCAGCTGCGGAAGAATGGAATATCATGGTGCAACATGTTCCTAGTCAAATACCATACTAGAATGATGGGAAAACACACCATTTTGGTTGGAATTGGTGTGTCATTGAATGCCACCTACATTTTGGAGGAATTCCCAAGTGGGGAACAGCTAGAAGGAGTTTGCATGAAGACTTGCATTCATTATCTTCTCTTTCCATGCCTTGGAAACTACCATTTTCAGTTCTATATAATGTCTTGAGTAGATATCAAAGAGGGCAGCAAACATTCTATTTTGAGAGAGTTTTCCTCCTTGTTGTTCTTCAGCAACTCTGTAGGGATTACGGGTGAGCACTTGTAATTTCTCAGCACTCTTATAATATCGGTTCTTGGTCTGTTATAACTACTGGGTCGATATTCTCCATTTTCTCATAATATTGGTTCTTGATTCTCTATAATCAACGGGTCAATATTCCATCCCTCGAAACATCCTTTGGACGATCCCGGAACTGAGTTCCAAATCTTATTGTTGCTGGGTCTCGCGGCATTGTTCGTCGGGGTTCGCATCAAGTATCGATTTTAGATCTCTAGATTTCTTTGCTTAAGGAATTAAGATGTAATTTCCTTTATTTAAATTCTGTAGTAGCATACTTAAAGAAGTTAGATTCAGCTTTCCTTAGATTTATGTTTATTGTAGCATGCTTAGAGAGAGTTCAGATTTGCTTTCCTTAGATTATGTTTATTGTAGCATGCTTAGAGAGTTCAGATTTGCTTTCCTTAGATTATGTTTATTGTAGCATGCTTAGAGAGTTCAGATTTGCTTTCCTTTAAATTATGTTTATTGTAGCATGCTTAAAGAAGTCAGATTTGCTTTCCTTTGCTTTATTTTTATAGCTTGCTTAATTAGTTGCAATTCCCTACTTGTTAGATATACTTACAGTGTTCTAGTAAGCTCTCTTAGGGGATTATGAGAAGTTATGAGTAGAGAAAAGACCAAAGTCTAGTTAGAAAAGATAACAAGTAATTTAAAGTAAGAGGCTAGTACCCGACTTCCAAGGTTGTCGTTAAACAAATCCAGGTGACCAATTCTAAGGTCTTGGCCTTGGTAAGACCAAGGTCTTTACCCTCATAGGACTGGAGGCTCGCTACCTCAGTCTCTATTAGAGAGCGCACATTTGGTACTAAGCCTGGGCCCAAGAAAGAGAAGAAGAAAGTTAAATATTAATTTTAAGTATAAGGCTATAAGTATATGAAACAAGTATCACCTATGTTTAGAACTAGCGAAGTTTAACTCTTATAATTCTAAGTATACAGTATTGGTTTTCAATTGTTTCCTTAGAAGTTTATTGAGCATGATTAGCTTTATTTTCAGCATGTAGATTTATTCTTGTATATCATGAGTATGCAGATTATTTTAGTGCTTTGCTATTAGATGAGCAAGTTTAGCTTTTCTTTTTAGCACTTTAGTTTTAGCATCCTTTGCATCTTATGCACTTTCGAGTTTTTGTGAGATAGTTTAGTACTTACTAAGCATTTCACTTATAGATTTATTTTCCTCCTACTGCAGATAAAGAAAAAGCTAAAGTATAAAAGGGAAGGCGACAAGGAGGATGCATGAGGGGTGTGTGATGCCAGGACTATGGAGAGATCTGGGAAGTTTTGAGTTTTCATGTTTAGTGGATAAGAAATAGTTGAGTTGTACTTTATGGTTCATGTCATTTGAGATTGTATTTTTTATTCCTTGTTTTATTGAGTTTATTCGTGTCTTAGATTGCATGCTGTGATGAGTCTCTGTGTAATAAGTAGTTATTTTAGTGTTTGACACTTATTAAACTGCATGAGTGTTTGATACATGTTCCAGCCGCCTTTGGCTGAAGTATATATTTATGTATCTCAGTTTATGGTCACCAGTACAGGGGAGACTCTACCGAAATTTTTCGGTAGAGACTCCTCGTGGTTTCGATCATACCGGTTAAGTAGAGTTAGTAGTTAAGTAACGGTCTTCCTTAGAGAGTAGTATAGTATAGTAAGAAGGGTGGTCGTTACAGTTGGTATCAGAGCCAAGTTCCCATTCTCCATCATCACACACACATCAGCATCAGCCTTGCCGTCTTCAAGTAAGAAAGTATTTAAGTTTTTCCTTTTATGCTTTCTTTATTATCTGCAGTCTGGAGTAATTGTCTATATATGCACTTTAGTAAGATAGAAGTTTGTTTTTCTTTATTCATACATATGTTTGTTTAGAAATGATAGAGAAGATATCAAGCCTTTTTCCTTGTATAATTAGAAGGCAAGAAGAGGACACCCCCGTACCGAGGAATCAGCTCAAGAGAACGAAGTGCCTAGAGCAACTGAGCCCAATCTCTTTGAAGTTGTTGCTCAACTAGAGAAACAGGTAGCAGAGCAACAACAAGTGATTGCCAATCTGATGGAAAATCAGCAACTAGTTCCTCCCACTCCTCCAACAGTAACTGTGGAGACTCTAGTGGTAACCGAGGTTCCACCAGCTACCCTGGGAGTCGTCACAGCACCTCAGAGACAAGAAGCTTACCTCATACAGTGGCTGAAACTGAAACCAGAGAGCTTCTCAGGCACTACTGAGCCCTGGGATGCCCAGGCTTGGTTCAAAATACTAGAGAGCACAATGGAGCTTCTTGACTGGCCAGAAGTCAAGAAGGTCAAGTGCGCCTCTTTCTGCCTGTCAGAAGATGCTCGTATGTGGTGGGAGAGGATAAAGACCAAGAGGGCAGCTAATCAGATGAGCTGGGCTGATTTCCAATCAGAGTTTTATGAAGAGTACTTTAACCTACAGATCACCTACAAGCACTATGAGGAATTTATAGAGTTCAAACAAGGTGACCTAACAGTGGAAGAAGCAGTCAAGAAGCTCAACAGACTAGCTCGTCTCTGCCCAGAGCTAGTAAGTACAGAGAAGGAGCGAGTCAGACTGATGCTTAGTATGCTGAGACCACAGATAGCACTGAATGTGAGTAGTGGAGCTCACCGGCCCCAGACTGGTGAAGAGTTGATCAGTAGGGCATTAATTGCTGAGCACTACCTAAACAACATCAAAGCACAACCAGCGCAACACAAGCCAGTGAAGATAGAGGACATGACAATGGGGAGTCAGAAATCCTAATCAAGTAAACAAAACTGGAAAGGCAAGGGTAGTAAAAGAAAGCAGTGGAACTCAGGAAGTAACTAGAAGGGAGGACCAGCAAACAAGTAGACCAAGTTCCCTCCCTGTCCCAAATGTGGGAGAACACATCCAGGAGTCTGTCTTTTGGGTAAGACTGGATGTTATTCCTGTGGTCAGGAAGGACACATGGTTAAAGAATGTCCTAACAAGCTCAAAGCACCTCAGCCATAGCCAATGCAATATGGAGGCAAGCCTGCACAGTTATATCACATGGAAGCAGCACTAGAGGGACCCTATATCAGTCAAGGAAGGTTGGAAGCTCCACCAGTTCCAGCCTTTGATAGTGTCAGAGTATTCTCCCTCACCAAGGAGGAAGCTGCTAGTGCCTCCACGGTTGTAACAGGTCAAGTAGTTATTTTTCAACATTTAGCTACCGTACTATTTGATACTGGGGCGACCCATACTTTTGTATCAGTACCCATTGCCAGAGAATTACAGGTACCTACAGAAAGCATGAACTCCAAGTTCCTGATGACCCACCTTCTGGGGAAGTCATGGAGTCCAATTAGTGGCTTCGAGCTATACCGGTCAGAGTTGCAGACCGAGACCTATATGTTAGCCTGGTAGTTCTCGCCATGCAAGATTTCAATATCATTTTGGGTATGGATTTCCTCAGCAAGTATAGTACTTCAGTAGACTGCCGCAGAAGGAAAGTAATCTTCAGTCCAGAGGGTGAACCACCTTTTGAATTCACGGGAGTGCCAAGGAAGAAGACCCAGAAACGTCTCTCTTCTCTAGCAGCTCACCAGATGTTAGATAAAGGGTGTGCTGGTTTTCTTGCATACATAGTAAATGCAGAAGAACAGAAAGGACCCAAGTAGGAGGATGTTCAGGTAGTATGCGAGTATCCAAAAGTATTTCCAGAAGAGCTACCTGGACTGCCTTCCAACAGAGAAGTGGAGTTTGAGATTGAATTGGTTCCTAGTACCGGTCCAATTTCAAAAGCTCCGTATCGCATGACTCCAGCAGAGCTGAAAGAGTTGCAAGAGCAATTTCAGGAGCTACTTGACAAAGGATTCATCCGCCCTAGTCACTCACCTTGGGGAGCTCCTGTGTTGTTTGTCAAGAAGGATGGATCTATGCGGATGTGCATAGATTATAGAGCTCTAAATCAAGTGACAATCAAGAACAAATACCCCCTTCCCAGGATCGACGACTTATTTGATTAGTTGAGAGAGACAACAGTATTCTCAAAGATAGACCTACACTCTAGGTACCATCAGCTAAAAGTGAAAGAAACGGATATACCCAGAACGACTTTCAGGACTAGATACGAACACTACGAGTTTGTAGTCATGCCTTTTGGTATGACCAATGCACCGACGGTCTTCATGGACTTGATGAATAGAGTGTTCAGAGAATACCTTGACAAATTTGTCATCGTATTCATCGACGACATTATAGTCTATTCAAGAACCCCAGAGGAGCATGACACGCACTTGAGGATCGTATTACAGACCCTTCAGCAAAAGCAGCTGTATGCTAAATTCTCAAAGTACGAATTCTGGTTAGATCAGGTGGCGTTCTAGGTTACATAATTTCTAAAGAAGGTATCCAAGTGGATCCTGCCAAGATAAAAGCAGTCAACGATTGGCATAGACCTAAGAACGTTAGGGAGATTAGAAGTTTTCTTGGTTTAGCTGGGTACTACAGAAAATTTGTGGAGGACTTTTCCAGGATAGCCTCTCCACTGACAGCCCTGACCAGAAAGAACAAAAAGTTTGAGTGGTTAGACAAATGTGAGCAGAGTTTCCAAGAGCTGAAGAAGAGACTGACCAGTTCTCCCATTCTGACAGTTCCAGCTAGTGACAAGAGTTTTGACATCTACAGTGATGCCTCCAAGATGGGCTTAGGAGCTGTACTCTTGCAGGAAGGAAAAGTGATAGCTTATGCTTCCAGACAACTCAAAGATTATGAAAAGAACTACCCCTCTCATGATCTTGAGCTGGCAGCTGTGGTCTTTGCACTAAAACTCTGATGACATTATTTGTATGACGTTCAGTGCAGAATCTTCACAGACCATCAGAGTCTTAAGTGCTTCTTCACCTAGAAGGACTTAAACATGAGACAGCGCAGGTGGCTAGAGTTGGTCAAAGACTATGACTATGAAATCCTCTACCACCCGGCAAAGCTAACAAAGTGGCAGATGCACTAAGCAGAAAATCCAGTGCATCCCTTGTTAGTTAGAGCCCTAGAGCCAATCATTTGATGATTGTATGGACTCAGTGTATCATATTCTTGTATATTAATAAAGGCATTTGTTTGGTTATTATACTTATTTGTATTAGTGCCAAATAGACTAAGTATAATAGCGTCCTTGAGTAGAAGGTTCATACCTATATCAATCGATTAGTTGAATCGATAGTGAGATGATATAGGGAACACTACACTAAATCATTCCTAGTCGAGTATTAACATTCAGGGACAATGTTAATGCAATAAGACTAGCATGTAGGTCAGCTCGATGACTTGATCTCACAAGTCATGGATATAGAGATATCAAGCTGACACATGGGTATACATTGGAGAATGTATACTGAATGACCCGCCATGAGAAAGTATCATGGATCGTTATATGAGTGTCATATACTTTCTCATGTGGCTATTAGTATGACTATTAGTCCTTAGACCTGAAGTCACCATGGATCCCTACATAAGGAGTTATGTACTTTGGTTTCGTCAAACGTCACCCGTAACTGGGTGGACTATAAAGGCGATTACTGGGTATATAACGAATTATGTAGAGGGATGTGAGTGATGTAGATGGGATCTATCCCTCCCATATGACGGGAGCGACATCGGTATTCTTGATAGAGTGAGACCACTAAGTGCATGGCCATGCCCAAATGAGTCAACATTAGATGTTGAGCTCATTTGATCGAGTGAGTCTACTTGGAGTTCAAGATTTAGATTGATTAGAGGATGACACGGTCTATGCCTCATATTGATCAATCTAGATGTCTAGGATAGAAGGACAATGTCTCATATATTGTGAGGAGTCACAATTATTAGTCACAAGGTGATGTCGGATCTCGACATTCTTGTAACTTGGGTAGTAATGATGTGTTGCTAGATACCGCTCATTACTTATGCTCCTAAATGGGTTTAGGGCATTGCCAACGTTACAAGAACCTATAGGGTCACACACTTAGGATAATTAGATGGAGATTAGATTCATATGATGAACCAAGAGGATTAGATTCATTTGATGAATCAAATTGGATTAAGAGTAATCCTAATTGGGCTAACTTGAGTTCGACTCAAGTTGATTCATGTGTTCAATGAGTCTAATTTAGATTTTGACTCATTGAATCAATTTAATTTAATGAATTAGATTCATTATATTAAGTTGGCTCGAATCAAATGGTTAGATTAGATCAACCATGGTAGAGATTGGGTCAAGTTTGACTTGACTTGAGAAGGAAGACCAAAGGTCAATTTTGACTTGACCTTTTGCCACCTCATTGGTGAGTTGGCATTAGGTGGACCAATAATGATGTTCCACATCATCATGGGTGCCACCTCATGGAAGTTACAAAGCCATTCTCTTTAATGGCTTCATATTAATTGCAATTAATGCAATAAATTTGGGAGTTTTTTGAGAGTGGCCGGCCACTTTGTGTTGGAATGTGAATTTCATTTTTCATTAAAGTGGTGTAACTCCTTCTTCTTCCTTGTGTTCTCTCCCTGCTCTCCCTCCTCTTCCTCGCCGTGACCTATCAAGGTGCTAGCACACCTTTGTTTAGGTTTTCTCCATCAAGAATTGTTCGTGTGGATACTTCTAGAGGACCGACGCTTGACGGTCTAGAGATCCGGCAACTCCTTGGACGAGCGGGAACGCGAAAGGGCACTCTTCAAGGTAAATTCTTAACACATAGATCTAGGAGTAGATCTAAAAGGTTTTTCAAATTCGTACTCGTATTTATTTTTGGTTTATCCTTGCGCTGATCCGTTGGCCTTGGGTGATTCGGGGTTTCCGCGACGCGAAAAGCGGTTTCGCGGCCCAAAGAACTCAACAGTGGTATCAGAGCCACGTGCAAGGCTTGAACGAATTTGTTTTTGGTTTTATGAAAACTAAAAGTTTCTGTAATTTTCTGTAAAATTATGTTTTTCGAGTTTTTATGGGTAATTTTTCCGTAGAAGCGAAGCACAAGTGTCTCGGCACTTGTAGGCTTCGGCTACCGGAAAGATTTTTCCAAAACGGCTTCGTTTCGCCCCAAAATTTTTTTGGACAACGGGCTTGGGTGCCATTAGATCGCTTAGGAGCAACTCGCGATGGTTAGATCGCGGGTAGGGGTACTGCCCCTAACCCCGCAAGGGGATTTGCTCCGCGGTTGCACTCGAAATCGCTAAAAACGAACCCGCCGGGAAGATTTTTCCGAAACGGCAATGTCTCGGCCCAAATCATTTTGGGACAGCGGGTTTAGGCGCTGTTGGATCGCAAAGGAACCCTCGCGATGGTTAGATCGCGGGTAGGGGCGCTGCCCCTGGGCCCCGCAAGGGGATCCGTTCCGCGATTGCGCCCGAAACCGCTAAACGGGTCCGCCGGGAAATTTTACTCGTAAACTTACAAAAATTAATTTTAAAATTACAGAAAATTATGAAAAAAAATATATAATTTTGAATTATATATTAATTTTGTGATAGTCATGTCCCAAAAACCCAATATGATTGGATTGTGTTGTAATTCATAATACGGCCTGCGTGCCGTTATGTGTTTGCGAGTGTTGTATTATATTCGCGACCTGCGCATCGTGCCTTCTTTTATATTCTTGTTGTAAATTAGATTTAGACTCGAATGTAACTCGAGTTTCAAATTGTAATGTACAAATTGGAGCGGTGGAGGGTCCACACGAGACGGAGTTCCGAGGCGGGCACGAGCAACACAAGGTGGTCAAAGGGAGGAGCTTGGAGAAGCTATTGACCCTAGGTTGACCAATCGATCTTCTCATTGGCTTGAGAAGATCGTAGTAGGGCCATGACTAAATCACAAATAGATTAATTAATTGCTTGTGTATGTGATGCATATTTAATAAGTAGTTAATTAATTAGTGCCTTACGATTAGATTAGATCTAAGTCGTGCACATGATGCACCCTTGCGATTAGATTAGATCTAAGTCGTGCACAAGATGCATCCTTTTCGATTAGATTAGATCTCAATCGACTCAACTCTAATGCCTAACCGTGCTGTGATACCTATCACTACCTCGATCACATGTATTGTTGAATCTGCCAAAGCAGAGCAATACATATTATCTTGGTAGGGTACGGAGGGACAATCTTGGTCCCGCCTATCAACGCATGGGTGAATACAAACTCAATTAGATTGAGTATTCCTAGTTACTAGGTTGGATCGAGTCAACTATAGGCATTCTTCCAATAGTTGGAAAGATAGGTCAATATCACATCTATATTAACTCTCGGGCGTATTAGCCAAAGCTAACTCGAGTTCTAATATAAATGCGAATATTGATTCTATAAACAAGAGTTGCATAGAGATGTAATTGGTAATCGTTACCTACCGATCATACAAAGCCTTGGGCGTATTAGCCAAAGCTAACTCAAGGGTGAGTATGATGTGGATCTTGTCCCACAAGAATTATAGAATTCAGTGGGAGCATCATTTAATTAAAAGGCCTAATTAAATGATTTTTAAAAGAATATGATATTTATTTCTGCAAATTTTTCTGTTGTAGATAACCATGACGTCGAACACGAATTCCTTCTCCCTGCGATCTGTCCTTGAGAAGGACAAGCTCAATGGAGCGAATTTCCTGGACTGGTACAGGAACTTGAGAATAGTTCTCACCCAGGAGCGTAAGTTGTACGTTCTGGAGCAGCCCATTCCGGAGGCTCCTCCTGCCAATGCCCCGCGAGCCGACAAAGATGCTTACAAGAAGCATCAAGACGACGCATTAGATGTGTCCTGTCTAATGCTCGCGACCATGAACTCAGAGCTTCAGAAGCAACATGAGTTGATGGGCGCTTTTGATATGGTTGAGCATCTTCGCCAACTATATCAGGGACAAGCGAGGCATGAGAGATTTGAGATCTCGAAGGCACTGTTTCAGTGCAAGATGTCAGACGGGGCTCCTGTAGGTCCTTATGTACTCAAGATGATTGGGTACATAGAGAACCTACAAAGACTGGGGTTCCCACTTGGCCAAGAGCTGGCCACTGACTTGATCTTGCAGTCCTTACCGGATAGCTATAGTCAATTCATTCTCAACTATAACATGAACGAGATTGACAAGCCACTGCCCGAGCTACTTAGTATGTTACGAACTGCTGAGATTAACCTTAAGAAGGTTAAGCCCATTCTGATGGTTCAGAAGCACAAGGGCAAGGGCAAGCCCAAAGGTAAGGGAAAGTCCCAAACCAAGGGCAAAGGCAAGGCACTGAAGCCTAAAGGAGGGGTCGCCAAGGATGCTACCTGCTTCCACTGCGGTCAGACCGAGCACTGGAAGAGGAACTGCAAGGTATACTTGGAGGATCTGAAGAAGAAGCGAAGTGAGACTTCCACTTCAGGTATATATGTTATAGAAGTCAATCTATCTATTTCTACATCATGGGTATTAGATACTGGATGTGCTTCTCACATTTGTACTGATGTGCAGGCGCTGAGAAATAGCAGGGCATTGGCAAAGGGCGAGGTGGACCTACGAGTAGGCAATGGAGCACGGGTTGCTGCTGTTGCTGTAGGAACTTATCAGCTATCTCTGCCCTCTGGGCTTGTACTAGATTTAGATGATTGTTGTTATGTGTCTGCTCTTACTAAGAACATAGTTTCAGTTTCTTGTTTAGACAAGAAAGGATACTCTTTTATAATAAAAGACAAATGTTGTTCTGTATATTTAAAAGATATGTTCTATTGTAGTGCACCTCTAATAAACGGACTCTATATTCTAGACCTTGAGAGTCCTATCTATAACATTAGTACCAAGAGGTTCAAGTCAAATGACATGAACCAAACCTACCTCTGGCACTGTCGCTTAGGTCATATAAATGACAAGCGCTTATCCCAGCTCCATATAAATGACCTTGAGAATGTATACTGAATGACCCGCCATGAGAAAGTATCATGGATCGTTATATGAGTGTCATATACTTTCTCATGTGGCTATTAGTATGACTATTAGTCATTAGACCTAAAGTCACCATGGATCCCTACATAAGGAGTTATGTACTTTAGTTTCGTCAAACGTCACCCGTAACTGGGTGGACTATAAAGGCGATTACTGGGTATGTAACGAATTATGCAGAGGGATGTGAGTGATGTAGAAGGGATCTATCCCTCCCATATGACGGGAGCGACATCGCTATTCTTGATAGAGTGAGACCACTAAGCGCATGGCCATGCCCAAATGAGTCAACATTAGATGTTGAGCTCATTTGATCGAGTGAGTCTACTTGGAGTTCAAGATTTAGATTGATTGGAGGATGACACGGTCTATGCCTCACATTTATCAATCTAGATGTCTAGGATAGAAGGACAATGTCACATATTGTGAGGAGTCACAATTAGTAGTCACAAGGTGATGTCGGATCTCGACATTCTTGTAACTTGGGTAGTAATGATGTGTTGCTAGATACCGCTCATTACTTATGCTCCTAAATGGGTTTAGGGGCATTGGCAACGTTACAAGAACCTATAGGGTCACACACTAAGGGCAAATAGATGGAGACTAGGTTCATTTGATGAACCTAAATGATTAGGTTCATATGATGAACCAAATTGGATTAAGAGTAATCCAAAGTAGGATAATTGAGTTGGACTCAAGTTGGTTCATGTATTAAGTGAGTCTAATTTGGACTTAGACTCATTTAATTAATTTAATTCAATGAATAGAGATTCATTAAATTAAAATTGGCTTGAACCAATGGTTAGATTAGATCAACCAAGGGATAGGAGTGGTCAAGTTTGACTTGACTTAAGTAGGAAGATGAAGAGTCATGTTTTTGACTTGACTTTGACTTGACCAATGCCACATCATCAAGGCCTCTTCATTTGGTCAAGTTTGACTTGACCAAATGCCACCTCATGGGAGTTACCAAGAGTTGTGACTCTTGATATTCCATGGGGGTTACAAGGTTTAATGTGGCCGGCCACTTTGAGTGTAAAATGAATGTTTTATTTTTCATTCAAGGCTAATTGATTTCATCTTCTTCCTCTTGCTCACAATTCTTCTCTCCCTCTTCTCCTTCTTGCCGAGACCTTGCTTTAGTGCTAGCACACTCTAAGGTTTCTTCTCCATCTCTTGCTTGTGTGGATACAAATAGAGAAGTGTCTACTTTGACACTTTTGAGATCCGGCGAACCAAGGACAAGCGGGATTGCGAAGGGCTTCGCTACAAAGGTATAAATGGTTTATCCTTATGAAGATCTACTGTAGATTAAAGTTTTCAAACTCGTACTCGTATTTTCGTTCGGTTTTACCTTGCACGAGATCCGTGGCTTGGGCGATTCGGGGTTTCCGCGACGCGAAAAGCGGTTTTCGCGGCCCGAAAAACCCAACAACAAGGTGATGTCGGATCTCGACATTCTTGTAACTTGGGTAGTAATGATGTGTTGCTAGATACCGCTCATTACTTATGCTCCTAAATGGGTTTAGGGCATTGCCAACGTTACAAGAACCTATAGGGTCACACACTTAGGACAATTAGATGGAGATTAGGTTCATATGATGAACCAAGAGGATTAGATTCATTTGATGAATCAAATTGGATTAAGAGTAATCCTAATTGGGCTAACTTGAGTTCGACTCAAGTTGATTCATGTGTTCAATGAGTCTAATTTAGATTTTGACTCATTGAATCAATTTAATTTAATGAATTAGATTCATTATATTAAGTTGGCTCGAATCAAATGGTTAGATTAGATCAACCATGGTAGAGATTGGGTCAAGTTTGACTTGACTTGAGAAGGAAGACCAAAGGTCAATTTTGACTTGACCTTTTGCCACCTCATTGGTGAGTTGGCATTAGGTGGACCAATAATGATGTTCCACATCATCATGGGTGCCACCTCATGGAAGTTACAAAGTCATTCTCTTTAATGGCTTCATATTAATTGCAATTAATGCAATTAATTTGGGAGTTTTTTTAGAGTGGCCGGCCACTTTGTGTTGGAATGTGAATTTCATTTTTCATTCAAGTGGTGTAACTCCTTCTTCTTCCTTGTGTTCTCTCCCTGCTCTCCCTCCTCTTCCTTGTCGTGACCTATCAAGGTGCTAGCACACCTTTGTTTAGGTTTTCTCCATCAAGAATTGTTCGTGTGGATACTTCTAGATGACCGACGCTTGACGGTCTAGAGATCCGGCAACTCCTTGGACGATCGGGAACGCGAAAGGGCACGCTTCAAGGTATATTCTTAACACATAGATCTAGGAGTAGATCTAAAAGGTTTTTCAAATTCGTACTCGTATTTATTTTTGGTTTTTCCTTGCACGGATCCATTGGCCTTGGGTGATTCGGGGTTTCCGCGACGCGAAAAGCGGTTTTCGCGGCCCGAAGAACTCAACATCCCTGATGTCATTGTCATCATTAGCCCTGCCACTGCAGAAAGAGTTGTCATATTTTGGAGTTGAAGTTATTTATGGGCAACTCTCTGCATTGACCTTAGAGTCAACCCTGCTTGAGGATGTACAGAGAAAGCAAAGGGAAGATCCAGATATCCAGAAGATCAAGCATGGGATACAAAAAGAAGAAGATACAAAGTTTCGAGTATCAGACAGCGGAGTTCTTTATCAGGGGAATCGTCTTTGTGTTCCCAATGATGAGGAATTGAGAAAGAAAATTCTAAAAGAAGCTCATAGTACACCTTACTCCATGCATTCTGGTTCTACCAAGATGTGAAATAGAGGTTCTGGTGGTCTGGACTCAAAAGAGATGTAGCTAAATATGTCAGTACCTGCCTGACATGTCAGAGGGTCAAAGCAGAACACCAGAGACCAGGAGGAGTTCTACAACCTCTTCCGATATCAGAGTGGAAGTGGGAAGACATATCCATGGACTTCATAAAAGGTCTTCCAAGAACTACAAATGGATATGATGCAATATGGGTAATAGTGGACAGGTTGACCAGGTCTGCCCATTTCCTAGCCATCAAGGTGTCCTATTCCATAGAGTAGTTGGCACAACTGTATGTCATGGAAGTGATCAGACTTCATAAAGTTCCTAAATCTATTATTTCTGATAGAGATGGACGCTTCACCTCACACTTTTGGGAGTGTGTTCATAATGCACTAGGCACCAAACTCAAGTTCAACACAGCCTTCCATCTTTAGACTGACGGACAGACAGAGCGAGTAAATCAGATCTTAGAAGATATGTCAGTGCTTGTGCACTAGATTTCAAGGGAAGTTGGTGCAAGTATCTATGCTTAGCTGAGTTTGCCTACAACAATAGCTATCAAGACACCATCAAGATGGCACCTTATGAGGCGTTGTATGACAGGAAGTGCAGATCACCCATTTGCTGGCAAGAAGCAGGTGAAAGAAAAGAAATGGAAGTGGAACTGGGCATTCAGACAGAGCTGATAGATGAGACTACTCAGGCTATTCAGAAGATCAGACAGAGAATTGAGACTGCCCAAAGTAGACAGAAGAGTTATGCTGACACACGCCGTAGGCCACTTGAATTCCAAGTAGGGGATTTAGTCTTTCTCAAGGTTGCACCGATGAAGGGAGTGATGAGATTTGGCAAGAAGGGCAAATTAAGTCCTCGTTATGTAGGACCTTACCTGATCATAGAAAGGATTCGGAAAGTAGCTTACAAGCTGGACTTACCACAGGACATGTCAGCAATACATAATGTATTTCATGTCTCTATGCTAAAGAAGTGTGTTCACGACCCTAGCCAAGTGATTCAGCCTCAGTCAGTGCAGATCCAAGAGGATCTTAGCTACGAGAGCAGACTTACACAGATATTGGAAAGAGCAGTCAAGAGACTAAAAAATAAAGAAGTGCCACTAGTGAAGGTCATCTGGCAGAACCAGAAGCACGACGAAGTCACTTGGGAGCGTGAGGACAGTATGAGACAGAAATATTCAGAGTTATTCTAAGTTCGAGGACAAACTTTTTATAAGGTATGGGGAATTATAACAACCCAAATTTCCTCATTTCGAGTCCCAAAAGTAATTTAAAAATATTTTAAAATGCTATAGAAATATTCTAGGGATTTTTAGAAATATTAGAGTATTTTTATGCAATTTTTGGAGGTCATTTGGTAGTTTTACTAAACGAAGGAAGTTTCGACAAAAAAATGTTCAAGTCGAGATTCGAACCGTGGACTTCGGACCTGAACCGAGCCTTAACCGAATGCATCCAACCAAGTGTTCCACGGGAGTTTTGTTAATCAAGTAGGGATCAAAATATATTTAAGTAGTTAAGAAATCGAAATTAAATTGGAATAAAAGGCTAGGCTGAGGATTCGAACCCGCGACCAGGGGTTCGGCGGAAACGAAGCTAGCCAACTGTTCCGCAAGCGCTTTCTGATCAAATACGGGACAAAATAAATTTAAGTAGTTATGGATAACAGAAATACCTAGGTTTAAGAGGGTTAAGTTATTTCTTTTCTCTCGACTGAAACCCTTTCTCCTCTCACGCGGCGTCGGTGCTTCTTCTTTCGGGTGAAACAGGACCGGAGCTAGGGCTCTTCCTCCAGCGGCCGGCGAGGGGTTTTTCTGAGAGCCTCTCACATCTTCGAGACCGTCTCACCAAGGAGAACAAGTAGATAGGGAGAGATCGTCAAGAAAGCGAGTTCACCCGAAACCCTAGAAGCTTCCCGTCGGCTGTGAGTCCAAGGAACCGAGGTAAGTTGCTACTCACCTGCAGTAGGATAGCTCCGAGGTTTATTCCTTGTTCCTCTTCTTGTTTTCGAAGCTTTGCATTGTTTCCTTTTTGTTTCATTGTCGTGGCACAGGATATGTGGAGTAATGGTAGTAGCAAATTGTTTTCCTTGTGTTCGGATCATGTTATGCAGAGTAGGTGCTATTTGGGTTCCCTTTTTGTTTAGTTGCCGTGTGAGTCAGTGATAAGGGTTGCTGCCGTGAGTTTCAAAGGAAGGAAGTAATTAGGTTAAGCATGTAGGGTTGTGTTTGTTTGGATTAGGTTTCGGTTTTGTAGTTAAAGCAAGGTTAGTTTTGTTAGACCTTATGAGTTGCTGTAGGCTTATGAATTGCTGTAGGTAAATGCTGTGAAGTTGTTGTTTTGATGGAATTCTAGTAGATTTCAGTAGCTAGTAAACATTTGGTTTCAAAATTTGTAAACCTACTGTTTAGACTATTTATTCTTTAACATGCTGTAGTATTCCTGCTGTAGTGAGCTGAAGCGGAGACATTTCCAGTTTTATTTCCTTGTTGTTGTGGCACACAACAATAAGAATAATGCATAAATTAGTTCTTCACAGTAGGAGTTTTTCTTACAGTAGAAATTGCTATGTGATCAGCTTTCATGTTTCTATTTCGTTGTTATAGATTTGAGCATGGGCAGTGTTGGATCCTATTTCCATTTCTTTGTCATGGATTTGAGCATGGGCAGTATTGAACTATGTTGCTATTTCCTTGCTATAGATTTAAGCATGAGTAGTATCGATTTTAGATCTCTAGATTTCTTTGCTTAAGGAATTAAGATGTAATTTCCTTTATTTAAATTCTGTAGTAGCATACTTAAAGAAGTCAGATTCAGCTTTCCTTAGATTTATGTTTATTGTAGCATGCTTAGAGAGAGTTCAGATTTTCTTTCCTTAGATTATGTTTATTGTAGCATGTTTAGAGAGTTCAGATTTTCTTTCCTTAGATTATGTTTATTGTAGCATGTTTAGAGAGTTCAGATTTGCTTTCCTTTAAATTATGTTTATTGTAGCATGCTTAAAGAAGTCAGATTTGCTTTCCTTTGCTTTATTTTTATAGCATGCTTAATTAGTTGCAATTCCCTACTTGTTAGATATACTTACAGTGTTCTAGTAAGCTCTCTTAGGGGATTATGAGAAGTTATGAGTAGAGAAAAGACCAAGGTCTAGTTAGAAACGATAACAAGTAATTTAAAGTAAGAGGCTAGTACCCGACTTCCAAGGTTGTCATTAAACAAATCCAGGTGACCAATTCCAAGGTCTTGGCCCTGGTAAGACCAAGGTCTTTACCCTCATAGGACTGGAGGCTCGCTACCTCAGTCTCTATTAGAGAGCACGCATTTGGTGCTAAGCCTAGGCCCAAGTAAGAGAAGAAGAAAGTTAAATATTAATTTTAAGTATAAGGACATAAGTAAATGAAATAAGTATCACCTATGTTTAGAACTAGCAAAGTTTAGCTCTTATAATTCTAAGTATACAGTATTGGTTTTTCAATTGTTTCCTTATGAGTTTATTGAGCATGATTAGCTTTATTTTCAGCATGTAGATTTATTTTTGTATATTACGAGTATTCAGATTATTTTAGTGCTTTGCTATTAGATGAGCATGTTTAGCTTTTCTTTTTAGCACTTCAGTTTTAGCATTCTTTGCATCTTATGCACTTTCGGGTTTTTGTGAGATAGTTTAGTACTTACTAAGCATTTCGCTTATAGATTTATTTTCCTCCTACTGCAGATAAAGGAAAAACTAAAGTATAAAAGGGAAGGCGATAAGGAGGATGCATGAGGGGTGTGTGATGCCAGGACTATGGAGAGATCTAGGAAGTTTTGAGTTTTCATATTTAGTGGATAAGAAATAGTTGAGTTGTACTTTATGGTTCATGTCATTTGAGATTGTATTTTTTATTCCTTGTTTTATTGAGTTTATTCGTGTCTTAGATTGCATGCTGTGATGAGTCTCTGTATAATAAGTAGTTATTTTAGTGTTTGACACTTATTAAACTGCATGAGTGTTTGATACATGTTCCAGCCGCCTGTGGCTGGAGTATATATTTATGTATCTCAGTTTATGGTCACCGGTACAGGGGAGACTCTGCCGAAAATTTTCGGTAGAGACTCCTCGTGGTTTCGATCATACCGGTTAAGTAGATTTAGTAGTTAAGTAACGGTCATCCTTAGAGAGTAGTATAGTATAGTAAGAAGGGTGGTCGTTACATGCATTTTAAACTCTAAGAAATCTGCACTATAAGCTCTAAAGAAATATTCTCTAAAGGAATATGCATTTTAAGCTCTAAGAAATCTGCATTATAAGCTCTAAAGAAATCTGCACTATAAACTCTAAAGAAAACTGCATTATAAGCTTACAAAAATCTGCTCTATGATTGAAGTTCTGCATACAAGCTTAAACTAAATCGAAAACTTGTTGAAATTAAAACCTATACTGTATGCTTCGAATTAAAAGAACTAAACTAGCTGACTCTAAACATATGTGAAGCTTGCTGGAATAAACGGTAGCAAGGAAACATATCTAAACTTCATGTTAGAATAAAGAACCTCAAATCTGTATACTTGAATGAAAGTAGTATATCCAAACCTCATGCTCAGATTTAACATAAGTAAATTCTGGAATTGAAACTGCATGTAACACCCCACCCTCCTCACTACTGGACTGCGAGGGCGGAGCGCTACTGGACTACTAACTTTACTTAACTATCCTTGTTCACATGTTGATAGAAATTCCTAAAATTCTCGAAGAACTCAAAACATACAAATAACTAGCAGCGGAAGACTAAATGACTCATCTAATACATTCTTAATAAATGACAATCTTTAATAAATTCTTATGCTAGGTCCCAAGGCTTCTGTAGTCCAGACATCACACATCCATCCGCACCTCCTTGTCGCCTTCCTTTGTTATAACTTTTCCTTTCCTTTATCTGCAGTAAAAGGAAATGCAACTATAAGCAAAATTGCTTAGTAAGCGCTATCTAACTCACAAAACTCGAATATGCATGTAACTGGAAGAAATCTAAAACTGAATGCTCAGAAAGAAATACTACTCATACTCATCTAATAGCAAAGGAAACAAAGCATACTGGAATGCTAAACATGTAAAGCAAATCTAATTAAACATGCTAGCATAAAAGAAAACTAAACTTGCTGAATTTTAAACTTATGTGAAGCTTGTTTTACTTTTTTAAAAACTTATACTTTAATACTTCAAAATAATAATCAACTTCTCTTGGGCCCAGGCATAGTATCATCTCATGTGCATTACCTAATAGGTTGGGGTAGCGAGCCACCAATCCTAAAAGAGCAGACCTCGGTCTACCAGGGGCAAGACCTCGGAATTGGACACCTGGATTT
Source organism: Zingiber officinale (assembly GCF_018446385.1). Classification (NCBI taxonomy): domain Eukaryota; kingdom Viridiplantae; phylum Streptophyta; class Magnoliopsida; order Zingiberales; family Zingiberaceae; genus Zingiber; species Zingiber officinale. Next base: position 48,131,810 of record NC_056006.1, read on the forward strand.
GTTTAACGACAACCTCGGAAGTCGGGTACTAGCCTCTTCAAAGTAAAATATCTTATTATCTTAATTACTTCTTCTTTAAATGCCTTGGAATTTTAATAAGCACCTTGTGTGCCAAAATCCCTAAAGTCTTGACTTTGGGATCTACTTAAGGCCTTGGCCTTTTTCTTTCTTTTCTTTATCTTTCTTATACTTGTTAATACTTCTAAAAGAATGTTTCTTTAAAAAGAAAATGAAATGTTTAAGCAAATTCTAACTTTGAAATGCATAAACAAAAATCTGCATACTATGCTAATCAAAATTCTGCATACTATACTAATCAAGATTCTGCATTCTATGCTACACTATTTCCGCATACTATTGAAACATAAATTCTGCACTATAATACTTAACCAAACTGTACTATAATCTTTTTCTTTAAAATCTGTACTATAAGCTTACATAAAAATATGCACTATAAGCTTAATTAAAATCTGCACTGTAGGCTTAATTAAAATCTGCACTATAAGCTTAATTAAAAATCTGCATTATAAGCTTAATTAAAATCTGCACTATATGCTTAATTAGAATCTGCACTATAAGCTTAATTAAAATCTGCACTATAAGTTTACATAAAAATCTACATTATAAGCTTAATTAAAATCTGCACTATAAGCCTACATAAAAATCTACACTATAAGCTTAATTAAAAATATGCACTATAGACTTAATTAAAAATCTGCACTACAAGCTTAATTAAAATTTGCACTATAAGCCTACATAAAAATCTGCACTATAAGCTTAATTAAAATCTGCACTATAGGCTTAATTAAAAATCTGCACTATAAGCGCTTATCATGCTTCAAATTCGAGAAGAACAAAGGTCCGAAATTACTCCTACTGCAGGTGAGAAGCACTTACCTTTGCGTTCTTGGGCTTACAACCAGAAAGAAAACTTCTAGGGTTTACGGGAATTGCAAGCTTCGACCCCTCCTTCGTGCTCACGGATTCCCCTTGACGAGAGGATCACAACCATGTGAAGATCTCTCGGAAATCTCCCTTGGTCGGCCGCCGGAGAGGAACCCTAGATCCCCCCCTTTTTTCCTTCGCCCAAACAGGAGACGTTGTGCCGTCGGGAGAGAAAAGGAGAGGAGAGGTTTAGGTTTTGGAAAATAATCCCTAAGTTCTCCCTTTTTATAACTTAATATTTCTGTTAACTATCTTAAATAAAGTCGCTACCTTTTCTAAACAAACAAATCCAACATCAACTTATCCCTTTTATAATCCAATATTCTGTTAACTATCTTAAATAAATTCGCTACCTTTTCTAAACAGACAAATTCAACATCAACTTATCCCTTTTATAATCCAATATTCTGTTAACTATCTTAAATAAATTTTGCTACCTTTTCTAAACAGAACTGCTTGCTTGACCATTTGGTCAGCCGGATTTGCTTAAGGCATGGTTTGGCCGGAGGTTGTAGGTTCGAATCTCGGCTAATTTTCTTTATTTTTTGCAACTTGTTTCTTTTGATAAAAATATCAAACGAACTCCAAAAATTACATAAAAATACTCTAAAAATCTCTAGAATTTTTCTAAAGCATTTCTAAATATTTTTAAATACTATTAGGACTCGAAATGAGGAAATTTGGATTGTTACACTACACTACTCAAACAATGGCTTAAAACTACAATCCGAACACTTCCAGATATCCATGCTATCTCAATCCACAAACCAAGATCTGCAAGGCTACACAACCCATTTAAGCTTACTGGAAAACTAAAACAATACCTATACAAAACTTATTCACAGCTAAGCTTTTATAAGGTAATCGAAATCTTTTAACCATGCTTCAACAGAATTGCAAAGGAAACCAAAAGACAAACCACAGCATGCTACTGGAAACTAAAACCAAGGCATCTATTCTTCATGCTCAATGCTACGGTAAGGGAAAACCCAAAATATAACCATACTTCATGCCACACAAAGCTATTCAACTCAAAATCTACAATACTAATTTCCAAGCTTGAAGGAATCAACCCACATACTTAACCTCTACCGTTCATCCTCTTTCTTCCCTTGGGTTTACGGCAGCAAACCTAAATATAAACTTCCTCCAAAACAAGCTTCAAAATCAACTTTAAACTTGCTGGAATTTAGAACCTTAAATCTTGCTACAACAGAGATAAAAAGAAAGAGAGCAAAGAACACATGCTACTCATAAACCTCTAGCTATCCCAATACTGTACAGTATAATCCGAAAGCAAAGAAAGCAAAGAAACTCATGCTACTCTTAAAGCCTCTAACTATCCCAATACTGCACGGTATAATCCGGAAGCAAGGAAAAACAAAATTCTAGCATTCTCAATTCTGTTCAGCATTCCGAAGCAAGAAAACAAAACCCGAAACCTCAATCCACGGTAGAAAACTTCAAAGCTATGTTCCTTACAACATACTTCGGGAAAACAAGAAACTAACAAGAAGAACAACTCCATAGCTACTCTTACCGCAGGTGAGGAGCAACTTACATTGATTCTTGGACTCACAGCCGAACTAGGAGGGCTTCTAGGGTTTTCGAAGAGCTTGAGATTTCGGCTCTTCTTCGTGTCCACAGCTTCTCTTCGACGAGAGGATCTTAAGGAGGTGAAGAACTCTCGGGATTTGCCCTTCGCCGACCGCCGGAGAGAAGCCTAGCTTCCTTTTGCTTTCCGCCCGAGAGAAGCCACCGTCGCACACAGAGAAGGGAAGAGGAAGGTTATTAGGTTTTTCCCGAAAATAATCCCTAAGTTCTCCCTTTATAACTTCAATATTCTGTTTACTATCTACCATATAAATATATTTCACTCCTTCCTTAATCAGCACAACCCGCTTGGGCACTTGGCTAGCCAGATTCGCTTAAGGTTTGGATCGGGTTGGAGCTCGTGGGTTCGAATCTCAACCAAAACTCTTTATTACTTAATATTTTTTCTATCTTCTATTACTGCTTAATTAAATTTCATCCCTTATTTGATCAGCATGGCCCTGATGGGTTCCTGGTCATCCGAGACAACTTAAGACTTTGCTTAACTGGAGGTCTCCCGTTCGAACCTCAGCTTAATTTCTTTATTTTTTGGCAACTTCTTCTTTTTGGTAAAAATATCAAATGAACTCCAAAAATTTCATATAAATAATCTAAAAATTTCTAAAAATCTCTAGAATATTTCTAAATATTTTTAAACACTATTAGGACTCCAAAAGAGGAAATTTGGGTCATTACATAATTATCTCTGTATCCTTGGTATAATTGTTTATTTGAGTTTGATTAATAATTAATTTTAGATTCAGACGTTTAAGCTTTAGTTTAAGGTTAAGTAAGATAAGATTTTATTAATTAATCGTTATTGCTAATTGGTTAACTTTTACTTGATTCAATAATTTAATACTTATTTAAAATAATTTAACCTTTGTATTAATTAATTGAATTGGTCAATGAAAGTGTTAGTTATAATTATTATTTATTTATTTTTTACTAACCTTCTTTTAAGTAGGATTAATTTAGTTTGAAGTTAACATGAAGTTAAAGTTATTAAACACAGTTAAATAAGGTTTAACTCAAGTCAATTTTTGTTCTGAACTAAAGTTAGATTTAAACAATTAAGTTATACATAATTAGGTTTAAAGTTTAAGTTAATGTAATTTAAGTTTTTACGATAGGTGCCTAAGTTTAAAATGAATTTAAAAGAATTTATTATTATTATTATTATTATTATTATTATTATTTAAAGGGATTTCTAATGGGATTTCTAAAATAATGATTAAATGGAATTTAAAATGATTTTTATAATTTGTTTCATGGCAATTAACATACGTTTGATTCAGTTTAGATTTAAATTAATATTAGTGGTTAATTTAAGTTTTAGTTTAATTATAAGTTTAAGTTAAAAATTTTTAATTTTAATTGTAATTTCAATATTATGTTTTAATTTAAGTTTTAAACTTCAGTTAAGTTAAATTAGTTTAAAAATAATTTTAAGGTTAAAATAATGTTTAAGATTAAAAATAAGTTTAAAGTCTAAATAATAATTTTTTAAGAGAAAATAATCTATAAAAATACTTTTTTATTATTATTATTTTTTAAGTTAACAAAATTTTATTAAAGTGAAAAAAATTATTTAAGAGAATTTTTCAAAATGATTTAAAGTTTTTTTTACATAATTTTTAAAAGTATTTAAATAATTTTTAAAAGTTTTAAAATAATTTATAAAACAATTTTTAAAATAATTTTTAAAATAAATTTTAAACGGATTTAAAAAATAATTTTGAAAAAGGATTTTTAAAGTAATTTTTAAAAGGATTTTTTTAAATAATATAAAAGGATTGGTAAAATAATTTTTAAAAGGATTTAAAAATAATTTTTAAAAGGATTTTAAAATAATTTTTAAGAGGATTTAAAATATTTTTTAAAAGGATTTTAAAATAATTTTAAAAATAATTTTTAAAATAATTTTTAAGAGGATTTAAAATATTTTTTTAAAAGGATTTTTTAAAAATAATTTTATAATGTATTTTTAAAATAATTTTTAAAAGTATATTAAAAATTATTTTTAAAATAATTTTTAAAAGTATATTAAAAATTATTTTTAAAATAATTTTTGGAAAAAATTTTATAATGATTTTTAAAAGAATTTTTAAATATTTTTTAAAATAATTCTTAAAATAATTTTTAAATAATTTTCAAAATGAATTTTTAAATAATTTTTTTAAAATAATTTAAAATAATTTTTTAGAGGATCTAAAATATTTTTTAAAAGGATTTTTAAAATAATTTTTAAAAAGATTTTTAAAATAATTTTTAAGAAGATTTTAAATATTTTTTAAAAGGATTTGTTAAAAATAATTTTTCAATGGATTTTTAAAATAATTTTTAAAAAGATTTTTAAAATAGTTTTTGAAAGAATTATTAAAATGAGTTTTAGAAGTTTTAAATAATTTTTAATACAAATTTTAAAATAGTTTTTAAATAATTTCTAAAAGAATTTTAAATAAATTTTTAAATAATTTTTTAAATGATTTTTAAAATAATTTTTGAATGTGTTTTTAAAAGACTTTTTAATATAATTTTAAAAAAAGTTTTTAAAAGAGTTTTTGAAAGATTTTTTAAAATGATTTTTGATAGAGTTTTTAAAATAATTTTTGAAATAATTTTTTAAAATGATTTTTGAAAGAGTTTTTATATAATTTTTAAATATATTTTTTAAGTGATTTTTAAAAGAATTTTTAAATAATTTATAAAAGAATTTTTATAAAATATTTTTTTTGTTTTGAAAATATTTTTTGAAGAATTTTTCAAATGATTTTTTAAAAGTTTTTAAAATAAATTTTAAAATAATTTTTAAAATAATTTTTTAAAGTTTTTAAATGAATTTTTAAATGAATTTTTTAATTATTTTTGAAAAGAATTTTTAAATGATTTTTGATAGAATTTTTAAATAATTTTAAAAAAAATTAATATTTTTTTTTAAAATTTTAATAATTTTTAAAAGAATTTTTAAAATAATTTTTTAAAATAATTTTTAAAATGTTTTTTTAATAAATTTTTAAAATGATTTTTAAAAGAGTTTTTAAAATAATTTTTAATTTAAAAGAATTTTAAAAATATTTTAAAATGATTTTTAAAAGTTTTTTAAATACTTTTTAAAAGAGTTTTTAAAATGTTTTTTTTAAGTTAAAAGAATTTTTAAAATTTTTTTAAAGTTAATTTTAAAATAAATTTTTAAGATTAAAATAAATTTTTAAATTTTGGGATTTTAATTTTAATTTTATTCTTAAATTTTAATTCAAAGTTTAATTTTGATTCTTAGTCATCTCATACGATCTAAATTTTCAATCAGGGAATCCTATATTTTTGTGAGATGAATTTGTTTCAATTATAGGGTTTGGTTTAACTTTGTGTTAGATTCAAGTTAAACTTTGGGCTCAACAAATAGGCATTTTTTGGATAAACTTCTGGGCTATGGTGAGATACCTGGACATCATTAGAGTAACCATGACTTCGACTTGAATCAAAGGTTGGATTTAACTTAACAAGGAAGACAATTGGTCAAGTTTGACTTGACCAAGTAGAAGTTGAAACATCAAGTTTGACTTGATGTATTGCCACATCATAAGGATGACTCATCCTTGCCACATCACCTCCACCTCATGAGACATGCCACCTCATGGGGGTTACACCTTCCTCTTGGCTTTAATCTGGCCGGCCACATTAATGGGGAGGTTACATTGTGTGGTCGGCCACACACTAATGAGGAGGGGTTTTTCATTTGGTGTATTGATTGTGTGGTAGTTGTATCATCTTCTTCCTTGCTTCTCCCCTCTCTTGGCTAGATGTTGCCGTGACTTCCATGGTGAGGAGAAGGTAGTTGAGTGAGTTAATCCAAGAAGAAAGGTAATATTTTTAGAGGAGTGTATTGTATTCTCTTCTTTGCTTTCCTTTCTTCTTCCATTCCCATCCGAGAGCCCTAGAGAGAGTGCTAGCACACTTGGGGTCTTTCTTCTCCATTCTTGAGTGCTAGAGAGTACTCCTTGTTCGTGTGGATATCACTAGAAAAGTATCTATCTTGATACTTTGGAGATCCGACACGTACCTTGGACAAGCGGGATTTTGCGAGGGCACGCATCGAAGGTAAAATGTTTTCTTTGTAGATCTACTGTAGATCAAAGTATTAAAACTCGTACTCATATTTATCGTTCGGTTTTCCTTGCACGGATCCGTTGGCCTTGGGTGATTCGGAGTTTCCGCGACGCGAAAAGCGGGTTTCGCGGCCCGAAGAACCCAACAGTGGTATCAGAGCCACGTGCAAGGCTTGTACGAGTTTGTTTTTGGTTTTATGAAAACTAAAGTTTCTGTAATTTTCTATAAAATTATGATTTTCGAGTTTTTATGGGTAATTTTTCTGTAGAAGCGAAGCACAAGTGTCTCGGCACTTGTAGGCTTCGGCTACCGGAAAGATTTTTCCAAAACGGCTTCGTTTCGCCCCAAAATTTTTGGGGACAGCGGGCTTGGGTGCCATTAGATCGCTTAGGAGCAACTCGTGATGGTTAGATCGTGGGTAGGGGTACTGCCCCTAACCGCGCAAGGGGATTTGCTCCGCGGTTGCACTCGAAATCGCTAAAAACGGACCCGCCGGGAAGATTTTTCCGAAACGGCAATGTCTCGGCCCAAATCGTTTTGGGACAGCGGGTTTAGGCGCTGTTGGATCGCAAAGGAACCCTCACGATGGTTAGATCGCGGGTAGGGGCGCTGCCCCTGGCTCCGCAAGGGGATCCGTTCTGCGATTGCGCCCGAAACCCCTAAACGGGTCCGCCGGGAAATTTTACTCGTAAAAATTGTAAAAATTAATTTTAAAATTACAGAAAATTATGAAAAATATATAATTTTGAATTATATATTAATTTTGTGATAGTCATGGTCCAAAAACCCAATATGATTGGATTGTGTTGTAATTCATAATACGGCCTGCGTGCCGTTATGTGTTTGCGAGTGTTGTATTATTTTCGCGACCTGCGCGTCGTGCCTTCTCTTATATTCTTGTTGTAAATTAGATTTAGACTCGAATGCAACTCGAGTTTCAAATTGTAATGTACAAATTGGAGCGGTGGAGGGTCCACACGAGACGGAGTTCCGAGGCGGGCACGAGCAACACAAGGTGGTCAAAGGGTGGAGCTTGGAGAAGCTGTTGACCCTAGGTTGACCAATCGATCTTCTCATTGGCTTGAGAAGATCGTAGTAGGGCCATGACTAAATCAAAAATAGATTAATTAATTGCTTGTGTATGTGATGCATATTTAATAAGTAGTTAATTAATTAGTACCTTACGATTAGATTAGATCTAAGTCGTGCACATGATGTACCCTTGCGATTAGATTAGATCTAAGTCGTGCACAAGATGCATCATTTTCGATTAGATTAGATCTCAATCGACTCAACTCTAATGCCTAACCGTGCCGTGATACCTATCACTACCTCGATCACATGTATTGTTGAATATGCCAAAGCAGAGCAATACATATTATCTTGGTAGGGTACGGAGGGACAATCTTGGTCCCGCCTATCAACGCATGGGTGAATACAAACTCAATTAGATTGAGTATTCCTAGTTACTCGGTTGGATTGAGTCAACTATAGGCATTTTCCAATAGTTGGAAAGGTAGGACAAAATCACGTATATATTAACTCTCGGGCGTATTAGCAAAAGCTAACTCGAGTTTTAATATAAATATAGATCTTGATCCTATAAACAAGAGTTGCATAGAGATGTAATTGGTAATCGTTACCTACCGATCATACTAAGCCTTGGGCGTATTAGTTAAAGCTAACTCAAGGGTTAGTATGATGTGGATCTTGTCCCACATGAATTATAATATTCAGTGGGAGCATCATTTAGTTAAAGGCCTAATTAAATGATTTTAAAAGAATATGATATTTATTTCTGCAAATTTTCGGTTGTAGATAACCATGACGTCGAACACGAATTCCTTCTCCCTACGATCTGTCCTTGAGAAGGACAAGCTCAACGGAGCGAATTTCCTGGACTGGTACAGGAACTTGAGAATAGTTCTCACCTAGGAACGAATCAGTACGCCGTTGGGCGCCCATTCCCGAGGCTCCTCCCGCCAATGCCCCATGAGGCATAAAGATGCTTAAGTAGCATCAAGACGACGCATTAGATGTGTCCTGTCTAATGCTCGCGACCATGAACTCTGAGCTTCAGAAGCAACACGAGTTGATGGGCGCTTACGATATGGTTGAGCATCTTCGCCAACTATATCAGGGACAAGCGAGGCTTGAGAGATTTGAGATCTCTAAGGGCACTGTTTCAGTGCAAGATGTCTGACGGGGTTCCTGTAGGTCCTTATGTACTCAAGATGATTGAGTACATAGAGAACCTACAAAGACTGGGGTTCCCACTTGGCCAAGAGCTGGCCACTGACTTGATCTTGCAGTCCTTGCCGGATAGCTATAGTCAATTCGTTCTCAACTATAACATGAACGAGATTGACAAGCCACTGCCCGAGCTACTTAGTATGTTATGAACTGCTGAGATTAACCTTAAGAAGGTTAAGCCCATTCTGATGGTCCAGAAGCACAAGGGCAAGGGCAAGCCCAAAGGTAAGGGAAAGTCCCAAACCAAGGGCAAAGGCAAGGCACTGAAGCCTAAAGGAGGGGTCGCCAAGGATGCTACCTGCTTCCACTGCGGTCAGACCGGGCATTGGAAGAGGAACTGCAAGGTATACTTGGAGGATCTTAAGAAGAAGCGAAGTGAGACTTCCACTTCAGGTATATATGTTATGGAAGTCAATCTATCTATTTCTACATCATAGGTATTAGATACTGGATGTGCAGGCGCTGAGAAATAGCAGAGCATTGGCAAAGGGCGAGGTGGACATACGAGTAGGCAATGGAGCACGAGTTGCTGCTGTTGTTGTAGGAACTTATCAGCTATCTCTGCCCTCTGGGCTTGGACTAGATTTAGATGATTGTTGTTATGTGCCTGCTCTTACTAAGAACATAGTTTCAGTTTCTTGTTTAGAGAAGAAAGGATACTCTTTTATAATAAAAGACAAATGTTGTTCTGTTTATTTAAAAGATATGTTCTATTGTAGTGCACCACTAATAAACGGACTCTATATTCTAGACCTTGAGAGCCCTATCTATAACATTAGTACCAAGAGGTTCAAGTCAAATGACATGGACCAAACTTATCTCTGGCACTGTCACTTAGGTCATATAAATGACAAGCGCTTATCCCAGCTCCATAAGGATGGTTTGCTGGACTCATTTGATTTTGAATCATATGAGATATGCGAGTCATACCTATGAGGCAAGATGACCAAGACTCCCTTTAGTGGGCACAGCGAGAGAGCGACTGATTTGTTAGGAGTCATACATAGTGATGTATGTGGCCCTTTCAATGTCGCTGCTAGAGGCGGTTATAGGTATTTCATCACATTTACTGATGACTTCAGTAGATATGGTTATGTGTATTTGATGACACATAAATCTGAATCCTTTGAAAAGTTCAAAGAATTCAAGAATGAAGTACAGAACCAGCTTGGCAAGAGTATTAAGGTACTTCGATCAGATCGAGGTGGTGAATACTTAAGCCATGAGTTTCGTGACTACTTAGCTGAGTGTGGGATTTTATCTCAACTCACTCCTCCTAGAACACCACAGTGGAATGGTGTATCTGAAAGGAGGAATCGTACCTTATTAGATATGGTATGATCAATGATGAGTCACACAGATCTTCCGACATACCTTTGGGGCTATGCTCTAGACACGACAACTTTCATTCTCAACCGAGTTCCATCCAAGGCCGTGATAAAGACACCATATAGGATATGGACTGGGAGAGATGCCCAGGTGTCTTTTATGAGGATTACGTACGACGCCAAGTCTCGGACAAATTAGGACCCAAATCCGACAAGTGTTATTTCATCGGATATCCCAAGGAAACTAAGGGATATTATTTCTACATTCTCATCAGCACAAGGTAGTTGTGGCAAGATCGGGTCTTTCTAGAAAGGGACTTTGTTTCTAGAAAGACTAGTGGGAGCACCTTCGATCTTGAAGATGCGGATCATAGCACTGAAGCCTCGATGGAAGTTGAACTGGAACCACAAAGTGTTGTGGATGATGTTCCACAAGGAGTTGAGGAACGACAACCAGTTCAAGTAGACATACCTCTTCGCAGGTCTGACAGGGTACGTTGTCAGCCTGAGAGATACTCATTTCTCTTGTCTGACCATGATGACATTGTGCTCATAGAGGATGAGCCTACCCCTATCAGGAAGCTGTGACGAGACCAGATTCCGAGAAATGGCTAGAAGCCATGAGATCCGAGATGGAATCCATGTACACCAACCAAGTATGGACTTTGGTTGATCCACCTGAAGGGGTAAAACCCATTGGGTGTAAGTGGGTCTTTTAGAGAAAGACTGACATGGATGGACTTATCTCTGAGGGTTTTGTAGATCCATAGCATACTAGCAGAGTATGCAAGCTGCATAGGTCCATTTATGGACTAAAGCAAGCTTCTCGGAGCTGGAATCTTCGTTTCGATGATGCAATCAAACAGTTTGGTTTCATCAAGAACGAATATGAACCTTGTGTCTACAAGAAGGTTGTAGGGGACGTAGTTGTCTTCCTCATATTGTATGTGGATGACATACTACTCATTGGGAAGGGCATCCCTATGCTTCAGTCTGTCAAGACCTGGCTAGGGAGTTGCTTCTCAATGAAAGACTTAGGCGAGGCATCCCGCATTCTAGGGATACAAATCTATAGAGATAGATCTAAGAGATTGCTTGGCCTAAATCAGAGTACATACATTGACAAGGTACTCCTTCGGTTTGCCATGCAAAACTCCAAGAAGGGATTTCTGCCGATATCACATGGCGTGAATCTTTCGAAGACTCAAGGTCTCTCTTCTAGAGAGGAGAGAGATCGCATGGATCAGATCCCTTATGCCTCAGCTATAGGATCGTGTTGGGTTTTTCGGGCCGCGAAAACCGCTTTTCGCGTCGCGGAAACCCCGAATCACCCAAAGCCATAGATCCGTGCAAGGAAAAATTTCGAAAACACAAATACGAGTTTTATACTACGATCTACAGTAGATCTACAAAGGAAAAACCATTTTACCTTCGATGCGTGCCCTTGCAAAATCCCGCTCGTCCAAGGTACTTGTCGGATCTCCAAAGTATCAAGGTAGATACTTCTCTAGTGATATCCACACGAACAAGGAGTGTCTCTCACACTCAAAGGATGAAGAAGAGAGCCCCAAGTGTGCTAGCACTTTCTAGAGCTCTCGGATAGGATTTAAATAGAGGGAAAAAGAAAGAAGAAAGGAAACTCTTACACTCAAGAAGTAGTCTCCTCTTTTGTGACCTTCACCCTTTCTTTCTTCTCTTGGAATACAACTCAACCACCTTCTCTCCCTTCATGGAACCCACGACCAAAAGAGAGGAGAAAGCAAGAGAGAGCTAAGGAGGAAGAAGATTGAATGAATGAGAATGAATTGCATTCACTCTCCTTCATGTGTGTGTAACCCCCTTCCCATTTAATGTGGCCATTAAAGAGGGGATTTATAACTTCCATGAGGTGTCACACACATGTGCAACCATGATGATGTGGAGCATCATCAATGGTCCACCTTATGCCAACTCACAAATGAGGTGGCAAATGGTCAATTCAAAATTGACCTTTGATCTTTCTTCTCAAATCAAGTCAAACTTGACCAAATCTCTCTCATGGTTGATCTAATCTAACCATTTGATTCAAGCCAACTTAATACAATGAATCTAATTCATTTAATTAAATTGATTCAATGAGTCATAATCCAAATTAGACTCATTGAACACATGAATCAACTTGAGTCTAACTCAATTAGCCCAATTTGGATTACTCTTAATCCAATTTGGTTCATCACATGAACCTAATCCAATTGGTTCATCATATGAACCTAATCTCCATCCACTTGTTCTTTGTGTGTGATCCAATAGGTTCTTGTAACGTTGGCAATGTTTCTAAACTCCTTTAGAAACATAAGCAATGAGCGGCATCTAGCAATACATCATTGCTACCCAAGTTACAAGAATGTTGAGATCCAACATCACCTTGTGACTACTAATTGTGACTCCTCACAATATGTGACAAGTGTCCTTCTATCCTAGACATCTAGATTGATTAATGTGAGGCATAGACCGTGTCATCCTCTAATCAATCTAAATCTTGAACTCCAAGTAGACTCACTCGATCAAATGAGCTCAACATCTAATGTTGACTCATTTGGGCATGGCCATGCACTTCGTGGTCTCACTCTATCAAGAATAGCGATGTCGCTCCCGTCATATGGGAGGGATAGATCCCTTCTACATCACTCACATCCCTCTGCATAATTCGTTACATATCCAGTAATCGCCTTTATAGTCCACCCAGTTACGGGTGACGTTTGACGAAACTAAAGTACATAACTCCTTATGTAGGGATCCATGGTGACTTCAGGTCTAAGGACTAATAGTCATACTAATAGCCACATGAGAAAGTATATGACACTCATATAACGATCCATGATACTTTCTCATGGCGGGTCATTCAGTATACATTCTCCAATGTATACCCATGTGTCAGCATGATATCTCTATATCCATGACTTGTGAGATCAAGTCATCGAGCTGACCTACATGCTAGTCTTATTGCATTAACATTGTCCCTGAATGTTAATACTCGACTAGGAATGATTTAGAGTAGTGTTCCCTATATCATCTCACTATCGATTCAACTAATCGATTGATATAGGTATGAACCTTCTACTCAAGGACACTATTATACTTAGTCTATTTGGCACTAATACAAATAAGTATAATAACCAAACAAATGCCTTTATTAAGAATATGATATACATGAGTTCATACAATCATCAAATGATTGGCTCTAGGGCTCTAACTAACAGATCGATCATGTACGCCATGCTATGTACTCGACCTGATGTCTCGTATGCTTTGAGCATGACGAGCAGATACCAGTCAGATCCAGGTGAAAGTCACTGGATAGTGGTCAAGAATATTCTTAAGTACTTAAGAAGGACTAAAGAATATTTCTTGATATATGGAGGCAATGATGAGCTAACTATAAAGGGTTACAGTGATGCCAACTTCCAGACCGATCAGGATGATTAAAGATCACAGTCGAGGTTCGTGTTTTGCTTGAATGGTAATGCTATGAGCTGGCAGAGTTCACAGCAGTTCTACAACATTTCCATCTCATTCGTGAGATTAACGATAGAGGAGATGTGGAGATTTGCAGAGTACCTACAGAGGCTAACATCGTAGATCCCTTGACCAAGGCTTTGGCACAGAGAAAGCATGATGGTCACACTAGGTCATTAGGCCTTAGAGCCTATACTGATTGGCACTAGTGCTAGTGGGAGATTGTTAGTTAGAGCCCTAGAGCCAATCATTTGATGATTGTATAGACTCATGTATATCATATTCTTGTATATATATTAAGGCATTTGGTTTTGGTTATTATGCTTATTTGTATTAGTGCCAGATAAAATAAGTATAGTGCCCCTTGAGTAGAAGTTCTTACTATATCAATCGATTGTTGAATCGATGGTGAGATGATATAGGGAACACTACTCTAATTCATTCTAGTCGAGTATTAACATTCACGGACAATGTTAATAAGACTAGCATGTAGGTCACTGGATGACTTGATCTCACAAGTCATGGATATAGAGATATCGACGACACATGGGTATGCATTAGAGAATGTATACTGAATGACCCGCCATGAGAAAGTATCATGGATCGTTATATGAGTGTCATATACTTTCTCATGTGGCTATTAGTATGACTATTAGTCCTTTGACCTGAAGTCACCATGGATCCCTACATAAGGAGTTATGTACTTTGGTTTCGTCAAACGTCACCCGTAACAGGGTGGACTATAAAGGTGATTACTAAGTATGTAACAAATTATGCATAGGGATGTGAGTGATGTAGATGAGATCTATCCCTCCCATATGACGGGAGCGACATCAATATTCTTGATAGAGTTAGACCACGAAGTGCATGGCCATGCCCAAATGAGTCAACATTAGATGTTGAACTCATTTGATCGAGTGAGTCTACTTGGAGTTCAAGATTTAGATTGATTAGAGGATGACACGGTCTATGCCTCACATTGATCAATCTAGATGTCTAGGATAGAAGGACAATGTCACATATTGTGAGGAGTCACAATTAGTAGTCACAAGGTGATGTTGGATCTCAACATTTCTTGTAACTTGGGTAGCAATGATGTATTGCTAGATGCCGTTCATTGCTTATGTTTCTAAAGGAGTTTAGAAACATTGCCAACGTTACAAGAACCTATTGGGTCACACACAAAGAACAAGTGGTTGGAGATTAGGTTCATATGATGAACAAATTGGATTAGGTTCATATGATGCACCAAAGATTGGATTCAAATTAGACTTATTGAGTTAGACTCAATTAGATTCAATTGTTGAATGAGTCTAATTTAAATTTGATTCATTGAGTCAATTTATATTAATGAATTGAGATTCATTAAATTAAAATTGACTTGAATCAAAGGTTGGATTTAACTCAACAAGGAAGACAATTGGTCAAGTTTGACTTGACCAAGTAGAAGTTGAAACATCAAGTTTGACTTGATGTATTGCCACATCATAAGGATGACTCATCCTTGCCACATCACCTCCACCTCATGAGACATGCCACCTCATGGGGGTTACACCTTCCTCTTGGCTTTAATGTGGCCGGCCACATTAATGGGGAGGTTACATTGTGTGGCCGGCCACACACTAATGAGGAGGGGTTTTTCATTTGGTGTATTGATTGTGTGGTAGTTGTATCATCTTCTTCCTTACTTCTCCCCTCTCTTGGCTAGATGTTGCCGTGACTTCCATGTTGAGGAGAAGGTAGTTGAGTGAGTTAATCCAAGAAGTCCAAGAAGAAAGGTAATATTTTTAGAGGAGTGTATTGTATTCTCTTCTTTGCTTTCCTTTCTTCTTCCATTCCCATCCGAGAGCCCTAGAGAGAGTGCTAGCACACTTGGGGTCTTTCTTCTCCATCCTTGAGTGTTAGAGAGTACTCCTTGTTCGTGTGGATATCACTAGAGAAGTATCTATCTTGATACTTTGGAGATCCGACACATACCTTGGACAAGCGGGATTTTGCGAAGGCACGCATCGAAGGTAAAATGTTTTCTTTATAGATCTACTATAGATCAAAGTATTAAAACTCGTACTCGTATTTATCGTTCGGTTTTCCTTGCACAGATCCGTTGGCCTTGGGTTATTCGGGGTTTCCGCGACATGAAAAGGGGTTTTCGCGGCCCGAAGAACCCAACATAATTTCCTTTGCTGCCATGAAACTCAATTTAAATTGTTTAGTTTCGAACAGCTTATTTGTAGCTTAGTTTCTTAGTTTTTATGTAACAACCCAAATTTCCTCATTTTGAACCCCAAAAATAATTCAAAAATATTTAAAAATGCTATAGAAAAATTCTAGAGATTTTTAGAGTATTTTTATGTAATTTTTGGAGGTTATTTGGTATTTTTACTAAACGTATGAAGTTTTGACAAAAAACAATGTCCAAGCTAAGGTTCGAAACAGCGACCCTTGACTCGGTCAAAACGCAGCTAACCAACTGTTCTGCAAGTGTCTCGTGAACAAATATGGAACGAGATATATATATATAAGTTATGATAGATGCCGAAGAGTATTAAAAAGGGATAAGTGAGGATCGGGATTTGTTCTCTCCCGAAACCCTTCTCTCCTTCTCCTCTCGCGACGGAGATTCCTTCTCGGGCGAAAACGATGCTAGGGCTTCGTCTCCAGCGGCTAACGAGCACTTCTCTCCGTGGGTTCTTCACAGATTCGAGGTCTCCTCGTCGAAGAGAGCTCGTGGGCACGAGGAAGGGTTTAAATCTCAAGTTCTCCGAACCCTAGAGGCTTTCTCCTCCGGTTGTAAGTCGAGGGATTTCGGTAAGTGGCTTCCTCACCTGCAATAAGAGTTGTTCCGTGACTTTCTCCATTATTGCGGTTGTAAAGATTGAGTTAGCCATAGAACCCTAGTTTTTCATATTTAAAGCTTTGTATTCTGCTTAAGTCTTGTTGAGGGATTCGGATTTACAAGTGCGGTTCTGTTCACGATTTTCATGGCTTTCACATGGCTAAGAACGAATTTGGATTTAATTTCTTTCATGTCGTTGAGGCTGTGAGATTTCTGCATGATACCTGTTTGATCAAATGCCTGATCGAGAAGTTATTCGGAGGATTGAATGGTGTTTTGAGTTCAGTGGAGCTTTGAATTTTAAGGTTAATTTGCTTTCTTGGGGTTCCGGTTGGTTTTGTGTTCCTGAACTGTTATGGGATACGGGTTAAGTACAGAAGTTGAGTTGATCTTTCTGGTGTGGCTGGTACTTCAAATCAGGATTTAGGATTTGTAGTTTTGATCTTTCTCTTAGGAATTCTGATGGCATTGATTGAGTCAATTTGACGAGCTCTGCTTTTCTCCGTTCAATTGTGGTTTGGCGGTTTTCTATGTGATCCTGATCTGTTCTTTGAAGGTTTATGATCCATTTCTGTGGAAGGCTAAGGTAGTGGCATAAATTTTGTTTGAATTTGCTTTCTCTTGATGCAATAAGGGTTCGAACAGATTATGGTAGAGTTAATCCTTGATATCTCCGTATCACTAAATAGCTAAAGTTTTCTAAAGGTTTAGGATCAAATCCGTTTGGTTTCTCTTTTGTTATTGTACAGTTTTGAAGTGTAAGTTTACTTGATGACCAAGGAATTCAATGAGATTGTCTTGTTATGTCGAAGATCCAATTAGATCTCTAGTAGCTTAATCTAGTTTCTTTTATTTTAGTTTTAGTGCATGAGTGCTTGATTGCTTCAATTGCTATAATACGAACCCTAGATTCAGCTTGTGCTTTAGAATTTCAGTCTAGGTCTTGTTGATTATTCCAAGCACACAGATTTGAGTTTTTCATACCGCTACAACATGCATGAGATGGTTTAGTTTTAGTTTCCTATATATATGAAATGGATAGTTTAGTCTTCGGTATTGGTGTTTTAATTTCCAGTTTTAGTTGCCGAGGCATATGTTTAGAGTCAGCTAGTTTAGTCATTTTAATACGAAGCATGCAGTGTAGGTTT
Organism: Zingiber officinale; assembly: GCF_018446385.1. NCBI lineage: Eukaryota > Viridiplantae > Streptophyta > Magnoliopsida > Zingiberales > Zingiberaceae > Zingiber > Zingiber officinale. Next base: position 48,149,518 of record NC_056006.1, read on the forward strand.
TAATTTAAGTTTGTATGATATGTAGACTTTCATAGGTATTGCTTGCATATTCTGATAAGTATTGCATGCAGAACTCCAATCGTAAAATAGATTTTTATTAAGCTTAATATGCAGAATTTTATTAGCATAGTAGGCAGATTTTTGGTTTAAGCATTTCAAAGTTAGAATTTGCTTAAACATCTCAGTTCTTTTTAAAAGAAAGCATTCTTTTAGAAGTATGACCAAGTATAAGAAATATAAAGAAAAGAAAGAAAAAAAAGGCCAAAGCCTTAAGTAGATCCCAAAGTCAAGACTTTAGGGATTTTTGGCACACAAGGTGCTTGTTAAAATGCCAAGGCATTATATATTAGAAGTATTAAAAGATAACAAGTATTTTACTTTTATCAGTGGCACTGTACTGGCCTCTCAGTTGTCCTTGGGTTGGGCTCCCATAGTCGTCCCTAGATTTAGATAATCTAGTATTAACGGCACGGCCGATGGTCGACGACTCGAGGGTCGCCAAATGGGCCGCCAAATGGGTCGGGTCGTTACAATAGTAAACCCTACTAGATTCGGGACCAGCTATCTCGGGTCTAGTTAGGGATGCTCGCATAGTAAGTACAGTTGCCGGGCCCAAGAAGAAAGTTGATTATTATTTTGAAGTATTATAAGTATAAGTTTTTGAACAAGTAAAATAAGTTTTACATAAGTATAAAAGTATTAAAGGATAAGTTTTAAACAACTGAGATAAAACAATAAGTTTAGAACAAATGAATTAAGTTTCATTCCGTTTTAAAATCAGCAAGTTTAGTTTTCTTTTATGCTAGCATGTTATTTAGATTAGCTTACTGTTCTTTGCTATTAGAAAAGCATGAGTAGCTTTACATGTTTAGTATTTCAGTATGTTTGTTTCTTTTACTAGTAGATGAGCATGAGTAGTTTTCCTTTTGAGCATTTAGTTTTTGTTTTCAGTATATTCACATGCATATCGAGATTTTGTGAGTTAGATGACGCTTACTAAGCATTTTGCTTATAGATTGCATTTCCTCTTACTGCAGATAAAGGAAAGGAAAAGATTTAGCAAAGGAACGCGACAAGGTGGCGCGGATGGTGTGTGATGCCCGGACTATGGAAGTCTTGGGATTAGAAAGGAGTTCCTTTAGTCTTCTTTCCTTATTTTTTTTTGGTTTCCGCATTTTCGTTATTGTAAACATTTAAGACTGTACTTTACACTCCGAGTCATTCAAGTTTATTCTTGTTCTAGGTTGCATGTAAGATGAGTTCAGTTTAGTAAATAGATATTTGTGTGTTTGATACTTATTTAACTGCGTGAGTGTTTGATAAATGTTCCAGCCGCCTGTAGCTGATGTATACTATGTTTGTATCTCGGTTTATGGTCACCGGTATAGGGGAGACTCTGCCGAAATTTTTCGGTAAGGACTCCTCGTGATTTCGATCACACTGGTTAAGTAGAGTTAGTAGTTAAGTAATGGTCACCCTTAGAGTGTAGTAGTAGTAAGAAGGGTGGTCTTTACAGTTGGTATCAGAGTAGTTCCCATTCTCCAGCATCACACATCAGCACCATCTTTGCCGTCTTCAAGTAAGAAAGTTTTATGTTTTTCCTTTTATGCTTTGTTTATTATTTTCAGTATGGAGTAATTGCTTATATGCGCTTTAGTAAGATAGAAGTTTTGTTTCTCTTATATTCATATACATAATTATGTTTAGAAAGGATAGAGAAGATATCAAGTCTTTTTCTTGGTAAGATAGAGGACAAGACAGTAGGGAGTCAGAAACCCCAGTTAAGTAATTAGAACTAGAAGGACAATGATAACAAGAAAAGACCCAAGCAGGAAGACGTTCGGATAGTCTGTGAATATCCGAAGGTATTCCCCAGAAGAGCTACTTGGACTACCTCCTAACAGAGAAGTGGAGTTTGAAATTGAATTGGTTCCTGACACCAGCTCAATTTCAAAAGCTCCGTACCGAATTTCTCTAGCAAAGCTAAAAGAGTTACAAGAATAATTTCAGGAGCTACTTGACAAGGGTTTCATCTGCCCTAGTCATTCACCCCGGGGAACTCCAGTGTTGTTCGTTAGGAAGAGAGACGGATCTATGTGGATGTGCTTAGATTTTAGAGCGCTAAGCAAAGTAACAGTTAAAGACAAGTACCCTCTTTCTAGAATAGATGATCTATTTGATCAGCTAAAGAGGGCAATAGTGTTCTCTAAAATAGACCTGCGCTCAGGGTATCATCAGTTGAAAGTAACAGAAAGTGATACACCCAGAACAGTTTCCAGGACCAGATATGGATACTATGAATTTGTAGTCATGCCATTTGGTGTAACTAATGCACCTATGGTCTCCATAGACTTTATAACAGGTCTTCCAATGACCACTAATGGGTACGATGCAATAAGAATGATAGAGGACCGAGAAGTTAAGAGACTAAGGAACAAAGAGTACCGTTAGTGAAAGTCATTTAGAACCAGAAGCACGAGGAAGTTATTTAGGAGCGTGAGGACGGTATGAGACAGAAATATCCGGAATTATTCTAAGTTCGAGGACGAACTTTTTATAAGGTATGGAGAATTGTAACAACCCAAATTTCCTCATTTTGAGCCACAAAAATAATTCAAAAATATTTAAAAATGCTATATAAAAATTCTAGAGATTTTTAGAAATTTTTAGAGTATTTTTATGTAATTTTTGGAGGTCGTTTGGTAATTTTACTAAACGAAGGAAGTTTTGACAAAAAAAATGTCCAAGCCAAGGTTCGAACCAACGACCCTTGACCCGTTCAAAACGCAGCTAACCAACTGTTCTGCAAGTGTTTCGTGAACAAATATGGAACGAGATATATATATATATATATATATATATATATATGTATATACATACATATATATATATATATATATATATATCTATATATATGTATATATATATATATATATATAAGTTATGATAGACGCCGAAGAGTATTAAAAAGGGATAAGTGAGGATCGGGATTTGTTCTCTCCCGAAACCCTTCTCTCCTTCTCCTCTCGCGACGACGATTCCTTCTCGGGCGAAAACGAAGCTAGGGCTTCGTCTCCGGCGGCCAACGAGCACTTCTCTCCGTGGGTTCTTCACAGATTCGAGGTCTCCTCGTCGAAGAGAGCTCGTGGGCACGAGGAAGGGTTGAAATCTCAAGTTCTCCGAACCCTAGAGGCTTTCTCCTCCGGTTGTAAGTCGAGGGATTCCGGTAAGTGGCTTCCTCACCTGCAGTAAGAGTTGCTCCGTGACTTTCTCCCTTATTGCGGTTGTAAAGATTGAGTTAGCCATAGAACTCTAGTTTTTCAGATTTAAAGCTTTGTATTCTGCTTAAGTCTTGTTGAGGGGTTCGGATTTACAAGTGGGGTTCTGTTCGCGATTTTCATGGCTTTCACATGGCTAAGAACGAATTTGGATTTGATTTCTTTCATGTCGTTGACGCTGTGAGATTTCTGCATGATACCTGTTTGATCAAATGCCTGATCGAGAAGTTATTCGGAGGATTGAATGGTGTTTTGAGTTCAGTGGAGCTTTGAATTTTAAGGTTGATTTGCTTTCTTGGGGTTCCGGTTGGTTTTGTGTTCCTAAACTGTTATGGGATACGGGTTAAGTATAGAAGTTGAGTTGATCTTTCTGGTGTGGCTGGTACTTCAAATCAGGATTTAGGATTTGTAGTTTTGATCTTTCTCTTAGGAATTGTGATGGCATTGATTGAGTCAATTTGACAAGCTCTGCTTTTCTCCGTTCAATTGTGGTTTGGCGGTTTTCTATGTGGTCCTGATCTGTTCTTTGAAGGTTTATGATCCATTTCTGTGGAAGGCTAAGGTAGTGGCATAAATTTTGTTTGAATTTGCTTTCTCTTGATGCAATAAGGGTTCGGACAGATTATGGTAGAGTTAATCCTTGATATCTCCGTATCACTAAATAGCTAAAGTTTTCTAAAGGTTTAGGATCAAATCCGTTTGGTTTATCTCTTTTGTTATTGTACAGTTTTGAGGTGTAAGTTTACTTGATGACCAAGGAATTCAATGAGATTGTCTTGTTATGTCGAAGATCCAATTAGATCTCTAGTAGCTTAATCTAGTTTCTTTTATTTTAGTTTTAGTGCATGAGTGCTTGATTGCTTCAATTGCTATAATCCGAACCCTAGATTCAGCTTGTGCTTATGGCTTTAGAATTTCAGTCTAGGTCTTGTTGATTATTCCAAGCACACAGATTTAAGTTTTTCATACCGCTAAAACATGCATGAGATGGTTTAGTTTTAGTTTCCTATATATATGAAATGGATAGTTTAGTCTTCGGTATTGGTGTTTTAATTTCCATTTTTAATTGCTGAGGCATATGTTTAGAGTCAGCTAGTTTAGTCCTTTTAATACGAAGCATGCAGTGTAGGTTTTAATTCCAACAAGTGTTAGATTTAGTTTAAGTTTGTATGATATGTAGACTTTCATAGGTATTGCTTGCATATTCTGATAAGTATTGCATGCAGAACTCCAATCGTAAAATGGATTTTTATTAAGCTTAATATGCAGAATTTTATTAGCATAGTAGACTGATTTTTAGTTTAAGCATTTCAAAGTTAGAATTTGCTTAAACATCTCAGTTCTTTTTAAAAGAAGCATTCTTTTAGAAGTATGACCAAGTATAAGAAATATAAAGAAAAGAAAGATAAAAAAGGCCAAGACCTTAAGTAGATCCCAAAGTCAAGACTTTAGGGATTTTTGGCACACAAGGTGCTTGTTAAAATGCCAAGGCATTATATATTAGAAGTATTAAAAGATAATAAGTATTTTACTTTTATCAGTGACACTGTAGTGGGCTCTCAGTTATTCTTGGGTTGGGCTCCCATAGTCATCCCTAGATTTAGATAATCTAGTAGTAACGACACGGCCGACGGTCGACGGTCGACGACTCGAGGGTCGGCAAATTGGCCGCCAAATGGGTCGGGTCGTTACAATAGTAAACTCTACTAGATTCGGGACCAGCTATCTCGGGTCTAGTTAGGGATGCACGCATAGCAAGTACAGTTGTCGGGCCCAAGAAGAAAGTTGATTATTATTTTAAAGTATTATAAGTATAAGTTTTTGAACAAGTAAAATAAGTTTCACATACGTATAAAAGTATTAAAGGATAAGTTTTAAACAACTGAGATAAAAGAATAAGTTTAGAACAAATGAATTAAGTTTCATTCTGTTTTAAAATCAGCAAGTTTAGTTTTCTTTTATTCTAGCATGTTATTTAGATTAGCTTACTGTTCTTTGCTATTAGAAAAGCATGAGTAGCTTTACATGTTTAGCATTTCAGTATGTTTGTTTCTTTTACTAGTAGATGAGCATGAGTAGTTTTCCTTTTGAGCATTCAGTTTTTGTTTTCAATATATTCACATGCATATCGAGATTTTGTGAGTTAGATGGCGCTTACTAAGCATTTTGCTTATAGATTGCATTTCCTCTTACTACAGATAAAGGAAAGGAAAAGATTTAGCAAAGGAAGGCGACAAGGTGGCGCGGATGGTGTGTGATGCCCGGACTATGGAAGTCTTGGGACTAGAAAGTGTAGGACCGTTGGGCCGGCTAGAAGGGGGGTTGAATAGCCCTGAATTAAAACACAACCTTTTCTCGAACAATTAAGCTAACACTTGAAAAATAGATTAAGCAGAAAATAAAGCATAAAAACGAGGCACCGGATTTAACTTGGTTACAACCGGGGAGGTTGTTAATCCAAGGAAGATGATTGCACTAAGAACTCCTTCAGGCGGAAAAACCTCGTTTACAGCAGTGTAGGCACAAAAAAGAAAGAAACTAATCAAAGCAGTGAAAGCACACAAGTGTTGTTACAATTTCTGAACTAATGATTAGCTTCTGGACCAAGACTATATTTATAGCCTTGGTCGGGGCGCCTGGAAGGGTTCCGGGCACCCTAGGGGGATAAAACTTCATCCCCCAACGTTCAGATCGCGTAAATCGCGATCTTGGTCAAAATCAGGGTCCGGGCGCCCGGAAGGGTTCCGGGCACCCCGGAGGGCTCCGGGCGCCCTGGAGGGCTCCGGGCGCCCCGGAGCCCAAAGTCAACAGCCGTTGACTTTTTCGTCTGGGACCTCTTCTCTGGTTCAGTCCCGCCTCGGTCCGGTTCTTCTCCTCCGGATCCGCTCACTTGGGTGATCTCTGCCATCCGGAAAAGGGCTCACCCGAACCCAACTTCCGGTCTTCTCGAGCGGGCTTCTCTCCGGCTTCTCGTCCCTCGGAATTGCCGTGTGTTTCCTTCTCGTCCGCCAGCGTACTCATCCGCAGTCTTCGTCCCTCGGTCGTCGTCCTTCTCGCTAGCTGCGTCTCTTGCTCCCCAAGCAATCTTCCGCTCCGGCTTTCGTCCTTCGGAACCACCGCGCGCTTCCTTCTCGTCCGCCGGTGTACTCTTCCGCAGCACCTCATCCCTCGGACTACCGTCCTTCTCGCTAGCTGCGTCTTCCGCTTGACTACCTGTGTTCCTAAGCTCCTGCACACTTAGACACAAGGTTAGAAACAAACAGGACCTAACTTAACTTGTTGATCACACCAAAACAACTTTGGGGTTCCAACAATCTCCCCCTTTTTGGTGTGATCAACCCAAGTTAAGCTAGGGTTAAAATAGACATTAAGTAAATTAACTTAATTTTCAATTTATGTGCAAAAAGATAGAAAAGATAAAATCAAATTAAATCTATCTACCTCCCCCTAGACTTATACTTTCCCTTCTCCCCCTTTGATCACAAAAAAAATGGGGTTCCAAGAAAAACAATCTAAGGGTTAAAGACTTAGAAAAAGTATTTCTAAAAAAAATCCTAAGTTTTTAAGAGATTTAGAAAATTTTTCTAAATAATTTAAGCTGAGATGTTTAGTTTCAAGAAAAAGTTCTTAACTTAGGAAAAAATAATTTTTAAGAATATGTCTAAGAAAAAAAATTTTGAATTTTAAAAAAATCTTAACTTACATTTTTAAGTATTTTTTTTTAAATTGACTTAGGCAAAAAGTATTTTTCTAAGTATAAAAATTTTGAACAAAAATGTTTAAAAAAAAACTTTGAATGCATTAATTAATTCTAATTTTAATGCTTTGACAGAAAGTTAATTAAACATTTATTTCATTATTTTGGCTTCCAGGTCGTGGCAAGGCACTAGGCCTTCTTGGTTATTGGAGCAACAACCACTTCCTTAGACAAAGCCTTATAGAGAAACTTATTGTTTAATTTTCTCACTGAAAAGCGCTAATTTTAATTTTAAAACTTAGACTAAGCAAGATTTAGGAACCCAATAAAGGTTCCAGCCTACTGGATTGATTAAAAATTTCTTAGGGACATATTTTCTAGAGATATTCTTAATTTGTCCCGGGTGATATCTATAATACCAATTTAAATTTTTAAACTTTCTAGAATTAGATGAGCATGCATGGTTTTTCAAATTATCTACTTGAATTTTCAAATCATTATTTTCAAGTTTCAAGTTTTCATTTTCCAATTTTGATTTATCTAATTCTTCTAGAGGGCAAGACTTAGCTAAAATTATTTTTAAATTTTTTATTTCTTTTTCTAATTTACAGCAGTCTTTAGTTAATAACTTAACAAATTTATAAAGTTTATCGGGAGGAAGAGAACGTACCTGACTTACCTTATCGAGTTCGTTTTCCGTGTCTCCCCTTGAACTGCTGCTTTCTTCTGAGGAAGCTCCCCCTTCATCGATGCTCTCTATGCTCATTTCGGAAGAGCTTGACTCGTAGTCGTCATCTTGATGACTTGCCATTAGAGCAAGTCCGGAGAATGCCTCGACTTCCGACTCCGATGACGTATCATCCCACGTCGCCTTTAGGGCTTTTCGCTTTTGGATAAGTTTCTTACCCTTTTCCTTGTTCTTGTTCTTCAGCTTGGGGCAATTGTCCTTGACGTGCCCTTCTTCGACGCAATGGTAGCAGCGGATCGTCCTTTTCTTCTTCCCCTGCGGATGGTTAGTAGATCTGGATTTACAAAGTTTCTTGAATCTTCTTACCATCATTACCATTTCCTCGTCGTCGAGAGAAGATTCCGACTCAGGTTCGTCTCTCAAAGCTTTGAGGGCGACGTTGTTCTTGGGCTCCTTCATTCCTGCACATCTTGACTCATGCACTTCAAATGTTGAAAAAAATTCTTCTAATGAAATTTTTTCTAAGTCCTTCGAAATGTAAAAAGCATCTACTAGTGATGCCCATTTTGAATTTCTTGGAAATGAATTTAAGGCGTACTTGAGCAAATCTCGGTTACTTACCTTTTCTCCGAGATTCGTGAGTTCGGTGATGATTTCTTTTATTCTGGAGTGCAGATGTGCGACTGTCTCGTCTTCCCCAAGTCGCAAGCTGGTGAGCTGATTGCGAAGCAGATCTCGTCTAGCGAGTTTGGCTTCAGACGTACCTTCATGAAGCTCGAGGAACTTCTCCCAAAGTTCCTTTGCGGAGTTGTATTTACCGATCATGTTGACTTCTTCAGGCGGAAGAACGCTTAGCAGATGGTACTCTGCTTTGCCGTTCGCCACGAAATCAGCCTGCTCCTTTTTTGTCCACTATTTCCTTGTCCTCTGGAGCTTCAAAGCCAAATTCCATTGTTAAAAATAGTTCAATATCTGTTGTAAGAAATACCTGCATCAGTTTTTTCCATGTAGTGAAGTCCCCTTTGTATTTCGGCGGGTGGATGCTTCGTTCGGCGGTTAGTCCTCCTGAAGCGCCTCGGCTCTGATACCACTTGTTGGACCGTTGGGCCGGCTAGAAGGGGGGGTTGAATAGCCCTGAATTAAAACACAACCCTTTCTCGAACAATTAAGCTAACACTTGAAAAATAGATTAAGCAGAAAAGAAAGCATAAAAACGAGGCACCGGATTTAACTTGGTTACAACCGGGGAGGTTGTTAATCCAAGGAAGATGATTGCACTAAGAACTCCTTCAGGCGGAGAAGCCTCGTTTACAGCAGTGTAGGCACAAAAAAGAAAGAAACTAATCAAAGCAGTGGAAGCACACAAGTGTTGTTACAATTTCTGAACTAATGATTAGCTTCTGGACCAAGGCTATATTTATAGCCTTGGTCGGGGCGCCTGGAAGGGTTCCGGGCACCCTAGGGGGATAAAACTTCATCCCCCAACGTTCAGATCGCGTAAATCGCGATCTTGGTCAAAATCAGGGTCCGGGCGCCCGGAAGGGTTCCGGGCGCCCCGGAGGGCTCCGGGCGCCCCGGACTGTTCCGGGTGCCCCGGAGCCCAAAGTCAACAGCCGTTGACTTTTTCGTCCGGGACCTCTTCTCTGGTTCAGTCCCGCCTCGGTCCGGTTCTTCTCCTCTGGATCCGCTCACTTGGGTGATCTCTGCCATCCGAAAAAGGGCTCACCCGAACCCAACTTCCGGTCTTCTCGAGCGGGCTTCCCTCCGGCCCTCGGAATTGCCGTGTGTTTCCTTCTCGTCCGCCAACATACTCATCCACAGCACCTTCTTGCTAGCTGCGCCTCTTGCTCCCCGAGCAATCTTCCGCTCGGCTTTCGTCCCTTGGAACCACCGCCGGTGTACTCTTCCTCAGCACCTCGTCCCTCGGACTACCGTCCTTCTCGCTAGCTGCGTCTTCCGCTCGACTACCTGTGTTCCTAAGCTCCTGCACACTTAGACACAAGGTTAGAAACAAACAGGACCTAACTTAACTTGTTGATCACACCAAAACAACCTTGGGGTTCCAACAGAAAGGAGTTCCTTTAGTCTTCTTTCCTTATTTTTTTTTAGTTTCCGCATTTTAGTTATTGTAAACATTTGAGACTGTACTTTACACTCCAAGTCATTCGAGTTTATTCTTGTTCTAGGTTGCATGTAGGATGAGTTCAGTTTAGTAAGTAGATATTTGTGTGTTTGATACTTATTTAACTGCGTGGGTGTTTGATAAATGTTCCAGCCGCCCATGACTGATGTATACTATGTTTGTATCTCGGTTTATGGTCACCGGTACAGGGGAGACTCTGCCAAAATTTTTCGGTAAGGACTCCTCGTGATTTCGATCACACCGGTTAAGTAGAGTTAGTAGTTAAGTAATGATCACCCTTAAAGTGCAGTAGTAGTAAGAAGGGTGGTCTTTACATATTCCTTGCCAATACTGAGTATGAATAGCTTTAGGTCAGCATTTCAGTTTAGTTCTTTTGCAAAGATTATTAAGCATGGACAACCGACCTTCTCTTTTAGCTTTGCAGTTTTATTTCCCTTGCAAATCAGTGAGCTTGAATGGTCTATTTTAAAGTATGCAAATCTTAGGTTTCTTTGTTATTGGACAGCATGTACAGGTAGATGCAATTCCTTATTTTCATAGCAAGTCTTAACGAATTGAACTCGTTCTATGCAACTCTAGAATTTATATGTACATATAGTGTTATATTAAATCCTTTTAGAGATTTATGAGAAGTTATAGGTAAGAAAAGACCAAGGTCTTGCTAGGATCCCTAAATTTTAAGTATTGGGATCAGCAGCACACCAAGTACTCAAGGAAATGCCAAGGCATTTTATTGTAAGAACATTAAAAGATAATAAGTATTTTATTTTAAAGAAAAGCTAGTACCCGACTTCCAAGGTTGTCGTTAAACAAATCCAGGTGTTCAATTCCAAGGTCTTGGCCCTGGTAAGACCAAGGTCTTTACCCTCGTAGGACTGATGACTAGCTACCACAGTCCCTATTAGGGAGCGCACATTGGTGCTAAGCCTGGGCCCCAAGAAAGAAGTTGATTATTATTTTTAAGTATTAAAGTATAAGTTTTTAACCAAGAAAAACTTTATTATTGTTTTGAAGTAATGAAGTATAAGATTTGGAACAAATGAAACAAGTTTCACATATGCTTAGAATTAGTAAGTTTAGTTCTTTTGAATTCTAGCATGCTGTATTAGTTTTATTTGTTTCTTGATTAGTTTATTGAGCATGATTAACTTTATCTACCAGCATGCAGTTTTATCCTTGTATAGCATGATTAGCTATTAGAATTACATGAGTAGATTCCTTAGCTTTTCTTTGCTATTAGATAAACATGATGCAGCTATATTTATGCTTTATTTTCTTTTGGAGCATTCAGTTTCTAGTTCTTCTTGTATACATGCACATTCGTGTTTTTGTGAGTTAGATAGCGCTTACTAAGCAAATTTTGCTTTTAGATTGCATTTCCTCTTACCGCAGATAAAGGAAAGGAAAAGATATAACAAGGGAGGCGACAAGGCGGTGTGGATGGTGTGTGATGCCAGGGCTATGGAGAGATCCGGGGATTTGCTAAGAATTTATTAAGACTGTTTCCGTTAAATTGTTTAAAGAATTTAGAACTTGTACATGCTACTCTATGGATTGTTTTATCGTGCTTTACGAAAGTTGATTATTTTAATTATATATGAACTGCGTGGGTGTTTGATATATGTTCCAGCCACCTGTGGCTGTGTATATTGTGTATGTATTGATGTTTATGGTCACCGGTACAGGGGAGACTCTGTTGAAATTTTTCGATAGGGATTCCTCGTGGTTTCGATCACACCGGTTAAGCAGAGTTAATAGTTAAGAACGGTCACCTTAGAGAGTAGTAGAGTTGTAAGAAGGGTGGTCATTACACTTTGACCCTCCTTATAAAGGATGCTCGGGGGCGCCTGGATCCCTTCCGGGCGCCCTGGTGTGACGTAGCAGTCCCTGTTGGTGCAAGTTGCACCAGAATCAAACCTGAGTTTTGATGTTGTCAAAGGTTCAAGTTAAGTCTTGTTATGATCTAACAAGTTGACTGAGTGTGCAGGATGTTTACTTAACCAGAAAAGTCCTAGCTGGAGGCTAGGCGGAGAAATTTTAGCAGATCGTGGAACACAGGTGCAAGTCCAATCAGGTCAAAGGGACCCGACGCTTGGCGGTGTGATAGAGAGGTCTGGAGGACCGAAGATCAAAAGGAAAAGTCCTAGGGAGCCGATCAAGGCTGAGTGAAAAGTCCAAACTAGATCGGAGGATCTATGTTTAGCAGGTAGGTTGAGGTAAACAACTGGAGGAGCGATAGGAAGGTCAGGTTTCCAAAGGGAATAACCTTAGGTCGCTGATCCAACTGAAGAAACCGGGAAGGTTTCAAAGTTGAGATCAAGACAGTTCTACTGTCCTACATTTTATTCCTTCTTTATATTATTGCTCTAACATTTGTTTTGCAGGAAAGTTTTTTTTTGTAACATTGTGCTGCAAGTTCGACTGGATCGGTCGACTGAACCAGTGGTTCGGTCGACCGAACAAAGGAAACTCAATGCAGTAATTCAGTTCAGAACAGATCAGACCAAAGTCCGGTCAAAGCACGATCGGTCGACCGAACAATAAGATCAGTCAACCAAACCAGGGTGTCTCAGCAAAGGACAGCTCATCAGCAGCGATCAGCAGGAAAGGAAAAAAGTTGATCGATCGACCGAACCAGAGGACCGGTCGACCGATCCAATCAGCATTAAACAACATTAAAAGAATATCTCTAGCAGATTTCGACGATCAAGGAAAAGGAATGTTCGGTCGACCGAAAAGATGGTTTGGTCGACCGAACCATTAAAGACCAGTAAATGCAAAAGATCGAGCCAGCTTCGAACTTCAGCCAGGAAGGAAGGGATCGGGTTCGGTCGACCGAACAGTGGGATAGGTCGATCGAACCTCCAGTACACCTATAAAAATAGGCTCGAAGACAGAGGCAATGTCATGCCCCAGAGGAGTCCCTGTCCGAGAAAATTTCGGCAGCATCTCCCCTGTACGGTGGACAATCTGAAACTTTTCTACATCTCACAAATACCTCAGCCACAGGCGGCTGGAATAATAACAACAAAATAAAACATCACCATGCAGTTATATATAAGTATTCAGCCTCTGGCTGTCAAAACCACGCAGTTAATAATAGTAATCACAAACAATAGTACTCTGACTCGAAATCCACCCTACTCAACTACACTCGTAAAACTCAAATCCGACGAACTCACCTCTTCTGCCTTCCAGGCAGGCATGTAGTAGAATAAAATCCAAATCATATCACAAGTCCATCAAACGAAAGGATTCCATACAATATCCATATGTAAAATCCAAAAACAAGACTAAAACAAAGTCTGATAGAGAAAAACTAAAATAAAATAACAACTCAACCCAGCAGAGGACTAGCACTACGTGCTGTGGAACTCCCTCCTGACAGCATCAACCTGAAAATAACAACAATGGAGGCGGGGTGAGTTCAACACTCAGCAGGTACAATTGATATGCAAAGTAAAGAAATAACACCTAGCACTAATCATGCGTACAGTCTCCTGATAAAAATAAAGGTAAATGCAACCGAAGAAGACAGGAGAGAATCTGTACTAACCAGGACCTGAGTATAAGGACGTATGCATGTCAAACATAGGTATCCAAACAATGTGCAGCATATAAATGCAACAAACACAAACACAAACAATAAATGCATCATGCATATGATGCCAATGTCATGGTCACCCCTGACGCCAGTCAGCCAACTCACAACATAAGTGGGACCAAGTGGGTAGGGCTGTGACAACCGTGCACTCAGCAACACTACTCCTGATGAGTGATCGAGTGGACGGGATGCTGTCGGAGTACATACGTACACCTACCCCAAATCATAAACTCTAACGTGCTACACGCTGCGTCACACTACCCCTGAGCGGATCAACGGAGCACCGGAAGAATCAAACTGACGTGCTACCACGCTGTATCTCGCTACCCATGAGCGTCACAACGGAGCACCGAACAGTGATGAAACTGGCAATGTGCTCGACAATAATGGAGCAATCTATCGCACAGCATGCGATCATGCAAATGGTGCATGTCACTAAGCATGGTAATATACTAAACCAACCTCTGGACATATAATAATGGGCACCATAATGAATAGATCATATCAAGATATACAGATCAATAAGGTATCAAACTTAGGTCCTGAACATGTGAAACATGGTTATATCACTATCCATGAGCATGATAGATCGGGTACAAGATCAATACGAGATGCAATCAAACAATCAATCAAACAGGTAACATGTAGTGGGCAGTGATTAACCGAAACAAATAGGAAACACAATTAATGCAACATATTATTTTCATTACTAAGCATATCAAAGACAATAAGTCAAAAGTACCCGCCTCCGATAAAATGGTCCAAATCTGACTCCGAGATACTCGTCTCGCGTCAAAGTCCTGTATCAAACATATAGATATATTTTATTTAGCTACAATTCTCATAATTAGCTAAATAAAACCTCTAACCCTAAATTAGGGTAAAACACTAATCATACCAGTAGATAAATTCCAAACTTAATCCAAATATATATATCCAACTTAAACTTAACTAAGTCTATGTATTATTCATTTCTTATCTTTTCATAGCTCCAATTTGGTGTATGTTGTAACAAAAGAAATTACTTTCTCTACACCTTACCTCAATTCACCAAAGTATCTTCTGTTGGTCCACAACAGGTGGTTCCTGTCGGAGTAAGGGCAGCCGCTGAAACCAACGACATCAACTCTGTAATCAAATAACAAATCTGAAACAGAAATGGAATACCACTGTGATAATAACACACTAATCATATCTTACCTCCAAATCCAATGCACTACTCACGGTCAGAGCAACTCACTGCCGATGACGGTGACCTAGACCAAGTGAAGTCACTGCCTTCTGCATTCATCATCCCCAAATCAATATTTAGGATGGTTCCTACACTCCACCAAGATCCACAACAAAAAAATCTGCCCTGCATTCAATCTATATCTTAATCATTTACCCCTTACTCTACAAATCTCTTACCTCTATAGCATAAATCCTTGGCACCTTCTCCGTGATGGGTCCATCCAACATCCTAATTTCTGCAACCAAACCTTACCTTCCACTTCTCACAGCAAGAACAATTGCTGGAAATTATGGCTGCTGGACTAAGGGTCCTCCACAGTCAAGACCTTCTGCTGGAAACTTCATTGCCGGAATAGGAATAGCCCACAACGAATCCTACGTCACCTCACAAACATCAACCGAACCCAGCAGGATGTCACTGATCAAGCATCAACCCTCTTATCTCTGTTGGCGTAGGCTTCTGTGGTCAGCGTCGGCTCTGTGGTCGGCGTCGGCTCTGTGGTGGCGGCAGAGGAGAGGAGAAGAGAAGAAGGCGATCGGCGGCGCCGGGTGGCAGGCACGCGCGGGGAGAGAAGAAGGGAAGAAGAAGTGCCGAGGGGTTTAAAACTTCGGCGAGGAAGAAACCGCCGGCCGGCGGTTAGGGCTCGGCGTCGGCTTCGGCACGCGCGGGAGGGGAAAGAAATGGCACGGTTCGGCGTAGAGGGAAGGAAAAGAAAACGGGAATAAAAATAAGGAAAAAGAAAAAGAATTAATATATATAAACTTTTCCTCACTTAAATGGGGTAGCCTAAACAGGCTTTTCCGGACCCCGTTCTTATCCCCGTCAACTCGTCCGTACGAGCTCCGAAAAATTCCCGAAAAATTTCCAAAAATTCCGAAAAATTCCCTTATTAATATTCGCCTATTTTCCGGTATTTTACAGGCAAGATAGAACTTTCTGATCATCTTCAAGTCTTCTCTCTGCGTACGGATTGTGCTACAAGTCATCGACTCCGCAAATCTACTCCGTCCGGAAGTACCGACCGAGCTTCAACCTACACACATAATTGTCGGTATATTTTCATATTGCACTTAATTTCAATAAGATAGTAGGATTGTTACTATCTTATTCTATTTGTATTTGTACGATCTGCTTCTCTCCGAGGATTTCGGAGAGAAGGGTTATAGTGATTTGCCCATCGGTGCGGTCATGGACCGTGGGCTTTCGAGTAGGAGTCGAGCTAGGCTCCGAATGAAGTAAAAGAACGTGTCTCTTTGTTTAATTTCCACTGCTTAACTTTGTTTTTAAAAAGGATAAAGAAAAGTTTTAAAAAGCGATATTCACCCCTCCTATTGCAAGTTTCTGATCTATCAATTGGTATTAGAGCCGGTTAGCTCTGAAATTTCTTAACCGATTTTCAAAGCAATTTTTAAAACTCTTTTCTTTTCTTTTAGAAATATTTTTTTATTTATTTTATTTTCTTCTCAAGCACTACTAATCCCAAGACGAAAGTATTGGAAATATTTTTCTCTTAATTTTTTTTCTTACAAGGATGTCGAACTCTTATCAAGAAGGGTACAACACTGTAAGGCCTCCACTGTTCAAAGGAGAGAACTTTAGTTATTGGAAAAATAGAATGGAGTGCTACTTGAAGTCTGACATCGAACTCTGGTTCACAATCCTAAAAGGTTACACTCTACCGACGAAAGACAGAACAACTTTAGAATTAGAAGAATGGACTCCTCAAATGATCAAGAAGGCTTAACTGAATTACACCATTCAGTGCGGGCTCACAATGGAGGAGTTGAACCGAGTCGGTCCCTATGACAATGCCAAAGAATTGTGGGACTCACTAGTCAAACTACACGAAGGAACCGACGACTCGAAGGTAAACAAAGGGGATTTACTTTTAAACAATTTATTTAATATAAAAATGTTTCCTGGAGAGACGGCCTAGCAACTACACGCTTGTCTGAAGGACATACTTAACGACCTCCACCTAATCGGACACAACCTGGAAAACCGCGACACGATAAGTTACGCTCTGAACGCCTTTCCGAGGAATGCTTTGTGGGCATCAATTGTAGATGTATACAAAGTTTCCAAAGATCTTTCAATTCTTAAGTTAAACGAGTTATTTGGTGAATTGGAATTACACGAACAGTCTAACACAAGCCATGTCGAGAAAGGTGTAGCGTTGTATGCAGGTTCAAGCAAGGAAACAAAATCAAAAATGAAGATCGAGTCAGAAAGCGAACCAGACTCTGACTCAATGAATGAAGAAGAATTAGTCAACATGGTCCGAAGGTTGTTGACCAAGAAGAAGTTTAGAAGAAGCACCAAGAAGACCCCACCGAACCAGATCCAAAACAAATCAGAAGTGATCTGTTATGGATACAACAAGAAGGGGCATTTCAAAAATGAATGCCCAAATTGGAAAGAAGAAAGACCCAAATCAACAAGACGAAAGAAGGCTCTTCAAGCGACATGAGACGAAACTTCTTCCGACGAATCCGACGAGGAGCAAACGAAGCACTCGAGCCATTTGACATTTATGGAAAGAAACGAAACGAAGAGTACGAATCCGAGATTGACATCGAGTCCGACAAAAGCAACAGTTCAGAAGATCCAAATATGGTAACAATTTATTCCAAGTCAAATTTACTTAAAGTAGTTAAATGTTTGTTTAAAAAATTATCAAAATCTGAAAAACAAAATAATTTGTTACTTAAGGAAATAGAGCACCTTACTACAAGTTAACTCGAGTGACTCGACTAACCGAGTTCATGTCGGAACTTCAACTCAAGTTGAAAAACTTGAGGAAGAAAATTCCGATTTGAAAGGTCAAGTCGAGCGACTCAAGAAAATGTTGGAAAGGTTCAAAATGAGATCCCAGTGTCTAAATATGGTACTTGAATCGCAACGAGCCATGTACAACAAATCAGGACTCGGTTACAAAACCAAACAAACAAACAAATCATACTTATACTTAATCAATCAAAATACTAGAAGGCAAGTCCAAGCATGGGTTCAAACAAAACTTTTAACCAAACAAATTGAACCAACTCTATACTTGGTCCCTAGGAGTCAAATTCATTACTTAGATAGACCTTATCTAAGCTATGACTCAAGGGGAGCAAGTAGAAAAACAATACAACCAACTTGATTAACCAAACTCAATACTTAGGATTAGGTTTATTTTCTGCTTAGAACGGTTAGATGAAAAAGGTTTACCAAACCCTACAACATAGCATTGGAATGGATTAGGATGATAGTACGTCAAGAAAACTTTGTCGAAGGTATGTCTAGACTGAATATGGAATTCTACCTGGTGCACTAGACTTAGTGGATCTGACCGAAGCTACCCCAGTCAAACATGGGCTAGTTAGACCAAAATTTAGTATTAAGTTTTTTGAGTAGGAACAGTTTGGAAGTCTTCAGCAAATGGTCCACCGTTGATACACAAGAAGGTCATAAGCCTCACCATTGAACTGAAAGCTTATCCTTATGAAGCCTGCTTGATTAACCCAAAGCTAAGTTTGAATCTAACATGGGTTCAATAACCTTTTTCAAACCTAATTAAATTCAAACCTAATTAAATTCAAACTTAATTATCAAACCTAATTAAATTTAAAATTAAATTCAAACTAAAATTCAAACTTAATTATCAAACCTAATTAAAACTTATTTAAAAACCTTTTAAAAATTATTTTAAAACTTAATTAAAAACTTATTAAAATTATTTTTTAAACTTATTTAAAAACCTTTTAATAATTATTTTAAAACTTAATTAAAACCTTTTAAAAATTATTTTTAAAACTTATTTAAAAACCATTTAAAAATTATTTTAAAACTTAATTAAAAACTTATTAAAAATTATTTTAAACTCATATAACCTTTTAAAAATTATTTTAAAACTTAATTAAAAACTTTTTTAAAAATTATTTTAAAACTTATTTAAAAAACCTTTTAAAAATTATTTTAAAATTTATTTTAAAATTTATTTTAAAATCCTTTTAAAAATTATTTTAAAACTTAATTAAAAACTTATTAAAAATTATTCTAAATTTTTAAAAAAAAATCTTTTAAAAATTATTTTTAAACTTATTCAAAAAAAACTTTTTAAAAATTATTTTAAAACTTATTTAAAAATCATTTAAAACTTATTCAAAATTTTTTTTAAAAAAAAAATATTTTAAAACTTAATCTTTTTAAAAAATTTATTTTAAAACTTAATTAAAAAACTATTAAAATTTATTTTAAAACTTAATTAAATCTTTTAAATTATTTTGAAACTTATTTGCAAACTTATTAAAAATATGTTCAAATTAATTAAAATTATTTTAAAAATTAATTAAAAACCTATTTAAAATTTAATCACTTTACTTGACTCGATCATTAAATAATAAAATTGAATGCATTTCAATCAACTAAATTTCAGAACAACTTACTCACTTAATCCTTTAACTACACTTTGGTTTCATCCTACATTTTGTAGGAATCCAAAGCACCGGATAAATGGATCTTGGATAGCGGCTGCTCCAGACACATGACTGGGGATCATCACAAATTTACCAACATTGAATTCAAAAACCTAGGGTCAATTGCCTTTGGAAACAATGACAAGCTAAAGGTAATTGGTACAGGTGAAATTCAATTACAGTCAAACATTTCAATTAAAAAGGTTTTACTTGTTGAACTTTTTAATTATAATTTGCTTAGTATAAGTCAACTTTGTGATTCAGGATTTAAGGTTAAATTTTTATCTTCTGACTGCTTAATAAGTTACAATGACTCAACTAATATATTACTAAAAGGCTTTAGAGATAAAAATATATACTCTATTAATCTACCTAAAACAATTTCCAAATGTTTTCTAACAAATAATGATGAAACTTGGTTATGGCATAGGAGATTAGCTCATACTCACCTTAGAAATTTATTAAAATTAAGAAAACATGGTTTAGTAAAAGGTTTGCCAAAATTAGGGAATCCTATAAATAAATTTTGTATTTCTTGTCAACATGGAAAACAAATTAAAACAACTCATAAACTTACAAATCAAAATAGAACAAATAGAATACTTGAACTAATACATTTAGATTTATTTGATTCTCATGGAATAAAATCTTTGAATGGAAACCTTTATTGCTTGGTAATCATTGATGACTACTCTAAATATACTTGGGTAAAATTCCAATCTAATAAAAGTGAAACCTTTGAAACATTTAAACATTTTTGTAAACAAGTAGAAAATGATAAAGAAATTAAAATTAAAAAAATAAGAAGTGATAATGGAGGAGAATTCAAAAATCAAAACTTTAACAATTTGTGCCTAGAAAATGGCTATCACCATGAGTTTTCATGCCCTAAAACTCTACAACAAAATGACTTAGTTGAACATAAGAATAGAACCTTACAAGAAGCTGCTCGAATAATATTGAATGAATATAATATACCAAAATATTTTTGGGTTGAAGCTGTTAATACATGTTATGTCCAAAATCAAATTATAATTAATAAAAATCACAATAAAACATCTTATGAAATTTATTTGAATAAAATACCTAACATAAAATATTTTAAAGTTTTTGGTTATAATGTTCACAATTTAAATCTTAAAGATCACTTGGGCAAATTTACTTCAAAAACTAATCAAGGAATTTTTCTTGGGTATTCATCTATTAGTAGGGCCTATAGAGTTTACAATAAATTTACTTTGAAAATTGAGGAAACAACAAATGTAACCTTTAATGAAAATGATCACATTTCAATTAATGAACATGGTTCAAATCCTAATCATCCAATTAATCAAGAAGAAGAAGAGGAATTAACAAATCCCAAACAACCTGATAATTCTAATCCAAGAATAATAAAATCTAACCCTAATCATCCAGTTAACCAAATCATAGGAAATCCTGAATTAAGGGTTCAAACAAGATCTTCCTTTAGAAATCTAAGTCAAATAGCATTAATATCTAAAATTGAACCTAAAAACATAAGTGATGCATTTACTGAACCTGACTGGATAATTGCAATGCAAGAAGAATTAAATCAATTTGAAAGGAACCAAGTTTGGGATCTAGTAACTCCACCGAAAGGAAAAACAATTATAGACACCAAATGGATATTTAGGAATAAATTAAACGATCAAGGTGAAATTATAAGGAATAAAGCTCATCTAGTTTCCAAGCGGTTTAGTCAAGTCGAAGGACTAGATTATGATGAGACTTATGCCCCGATAGCCAAACTTGAATCAATTAGAATGTTGCTCGCTTATGCAGCATTTAAAGGAAGAAGTCTACGTAAGTCAATCACCCGGTTTTGAGGATATAGTAAACCCAACCTATGTCTTTAAGCTAAAAAAGGCATTCTAGGGCTTGGTATGAAAGACTATCTAGCTTCTTAAAATCTTAAGGGTTTAAAGAAGGACAAATTGATCCTACACTATTTATAAAAACCTTTAATTTAGACATTTTCATAGCACAAGTTTATGTTGATGATATTGTATTCGGTTCAACTAACTCACAATTTTTAAATGAATTTGTAACCTTAATGGAAAATAGATTTGAAATGAGTTTAGTTGGTGAATTAAATTATTTCTTAGGTCTTCAAATTATACAAACTAAAGATGGTAACTATGTACATCAAACTAAATATACAAAAGATCTTATTAAAAAATTTGGTATGGAAAATTCAAAAGAAAGTAAAACTCCTGTGGCAAGTAACATTAACCTTGATAATGATGAAAATGGTAAACCTGTTGACTTAAAGCTTTATAGAAGCATGATAGGATGTTTACTTTACCTAACTGCAAGCCAACCCGACATTTTATTTGCAGTTAGTATGTGTGCCCGTTACCAAACTTGTGCGAAAGAGTCTCATTTGTCCTTGGTTAAATGAATTATTAAATATTTAAAAGGAACTGTTATTGTAGGAATTTGGTACCCTAGAACTTCACATTTTGACCTAGTTGAATATTCTGATTCCGATTATGTCGGGTGTAAGTTGGATAGAAAGAGTACAAGTGGAGGATGTCAATTGCTAGGTTCATCTTTAGTTAGTTGGTTTAGCAGTAAACAACAATGTGTTGCCTTATCAACCACTGAAGCCGAATACATAGCAATGGGCGAATGTGTAGCTCAATTGCTATGGATGTCACATACATTAAAAGATTTTAATCTAGATTATAAGAATGTAAAAACCTATATTGATAATATAAGTTCTATAAACCTAACTAAAAATCCAGTACATCATTCTAGAACTAAACATATAGAGGTTAAACATCACTTTATTAGGGACCATGTGTCAAAAGGAAATATTGAACTAAATTATATAGAATCTAAATCTAACTTGCCAGACATTTTTAATAAACCATTACCTGAAGCAGAATTTAGTAATCTAAGACGACAATTAGGAATGTGTTTTATAGAATAGTTTTTCTTTCATTTTGAAATTTATTACTTAGTTTATTTTTTCAATATTATTTTTATAAAAATCCCTCTTTCAAAATTTTTGTTTTCAAAAACTCTTTCAAAATTTTTGTTTTCAAAAACTCTTTCAAATTATTTTAAGTTTTATGGAGTAGCCTAGGTCTGACCGTAGAATTGTATGATCCTATAGTCCTAGGAGCCAGCATCTCACAAGCACAGTAGGATCCCTTGTTTGATAACTTAGAATGGGTGAGATTCTTAGGTTTTAGCCCTAGATTTCAGATGCTTATGTCAGTGCATCGCTATAAATCTAGGCTTTAAACATCATACATGAATCAATTTGGGTTAACTAGCCAGTAAAAACCTAGTTAGTACTAAATACTCAAATTGACCAACCTGAGTCATCAGGTACTATCTTGTGGTAGTTAGCCTTGAACAAAGGTTGGACATTTCATCATAAGGACAAATTTTTCTTAGTTTTCCTACCCATGCTTGGACTTTTAGGAATTTATCAATTTTAGGGAGAGCTTCAAAACAAGATTTTTTAAGTTTATATCACCGTCAATTTTTTTTAGTGACCAAATCATTTTTAAAATATAATTTTCAAAATGCCTTTCAAAATATAATTTTTAAAATATTTTTCAAAATTTATTCTTTTCAAAATATAATTTTCAATTTTTTTCAAAATTATTATTGACTTAGTAAAATTTTTATCCTTTTCAAAATTATTTTACTTAGTATTATTTAATAAAAAAAATTCAAAATTTTTTCCTTAGTAAATTTTTCAAAACTATTTTGCTTAGTAAAGTTTTTCAAAATTTTATTCAAATTTAGTAATATGATTGAAATTTTTACTTAGTAAAATTTTCAACAATTTTATTCAAAATTTACTTTACTTAGTAAAATTTTTCAAAATTTCATCATTTTTACTTAGCAAAAACTTTAAGGTTAAAATTTTACTTGGTTATTGAGTCTACCCCTATTTTTGATGTGTGTCAAAGGGGGAGAAATAGTGAATTCAGGGGGAGTTGTTTAACTCAGGGGGAGAAAAGTTAAATTGTTTGTTTACTTACTTGTTGCATATGTTTAAACTTAACTTTGAACCTTGGTTGCCAAACATCAAAAAGGGGGAGATTGTTAGTGCAAGTTGCACCAGAATCAAACCTGAGTTTTGATGTTGTTAAAGGTTCAAGTTAAGTTTTGTTATGATCTAACAAGTTGACTGAGTGTGCAGGATGCTTACTCAACAAGAAAAGTCCTAGCTGGAGGCTAGGCGGAGAAATCTTAGCAGATCGTGGAACCTAGGTGCAAGTCCAAGCAGGTCAAAGGGACCTGACGCTTGGCGGTGTGATCGAGAGGTTTGGAGGACCGAAGATCAAAAGGAAAAGTCCTGGGGAGCCTATCAAGGCTGAGTGAAAAGTCCAAACTAGATCGAAGGGTCTAAGTTTGGTAGGTAGATTGAGGTAATAACTGGAGGAGCGACAGGAAGGTCTAGTTCCCGAAGGGAACAACCTTAGGTCGCTAATCCAACTGAAGAAACTAGGAAGGTTTTAAAGTTGAGATTAAGACAGTTCTACTGTCTTACATTTTATTCCTGCTTTATATTATTGTTCTAACACTTGTTTTGCAGGAAAGTTTTTTTTCGTAACACTGTGCTGCAGGTTCGACTGGATTGGTCGACTGAACCAGTGGTTCAGTCGACCGAACAAAGCAAACTTAAAGCAGTAATTCAGTTCAGAATAGATCAGACCAAAGTTCGGTCAAAGCACGATCGGTCGACCGAACAGTAAGATCGATCGACCAAACCAGGGTGACTCAGCAAAGGACAACTCATCAGCAGCGATCAACAGGAAAGGAAAAAAGCTGATCGGTCGACCGAACCAGAGGACCGATCGACCGATCCAATCAGCATTAAACGACATTAAAAGAAGATCTCTGGCAGATTTCGACGAACAAGGAAAAGGCATGTTCGGTCGATCGAAAAGATGGTTCGGTCAACCAAACCATTTAAGACCAGTAAATGCAAAAGATCGAGCCAGCTTCGAACTTCAGCCAAGAAGGAAGGGAGCGTGTTCGGTCGACCGAACAGTGGGATCGGTCGACCGAACCTCCAATACACCTATAAAAACAGGCTCGAAGACAGAGGCAAGATAGAACTTTCTGATCATCTTCAAGTCTTCTCTCTGCATACGGATTGTGCTACAAGTCATCGACTCCGCAAATCTACTCCGTCCGAAATGACCAACCGAGCTTCAACCTACACACATAATCGTCGGAATATTTTCATATTGCACTTAATTTCAATAAGATAGTAGGATTGTTACTATCTTATTCTATTTGTACTTGTACGATCTGCTTCTCTACGAGGATTTCGGAGAGAAGGGTTATAGTGATTTGCTCATCGATGCGGTTAAGGACCGCGGGCCTTCGAGTAGGAGTCGAGCTAGGCTCCGAATAAAGTAAAAAAAACGTGTCTCTTTGTTTAATTTCCGCTTCTTAACTTTGTTTTTAAAAAGGATAAAGAAAAGTTTTAAAAAGCAATATTCACCCCCCTTCTATCGCAAGTTTCCGATCTATTAGTCCCAACGAGCGAGCTCCAAGTGTCGACGCCGCGACTTGGATAGAATCCGCCTCCGGGTGCCCGGATCCCTTCCAGGCACCCGGACCTACGGGAGCCCGGACCACCTTTCTCCAGAAACTTCTTCTCCCGCAAGACAAGGTTAGTCCGAGGCAAATATATAATGTATATCCTACAAAACAAAGTATTAGCACAGTTTATAGTTTTAACATAAAGAGTATGACTTAGATTCCACATTTTCGAGACCGGAATCTAGTCACGATCTCAACTTAGATATCCGAAATGGATCTAAGCCGGATCGACGCCTAATTTTCCCTTCCCAGGAACGCGTCGTCACAGTCACTCCCTTCAAGTGACTTACCTTTACTCACCTGCCAGACGTCCGATCACCCCTTCGACCCGTCTGGACTTCTGGCAGGCTATCCAGTCAGCCCATCGACTTAGCTGGACTTCGTGCCAAGCGTCCGGTCAATCCGTCGACCCGCTTGGACTTTGTGCCAAATGTTCGGTCAGCCCGTCGACCCATTTGGACTTTGTGCCAAGTGTCCGGTCAGCCCGTCGACCCGCTTGGACTTCGTGCTAGACATCCGGTCAGCCCGTCGACCTGTCTGGACTTCGCCTGCACACTCGGTCAGAGTGTTAGATAATGACAAACCTATCTTAACCTAATTTGTCATTCATCAAAATCTGAGTTAGACCATTAGTACTAACCGCATCAACAATCTCCCCCTTTTTGATGGAATGAGATCCTCTTAAGTTAGTGATCATCATCAAAAATTAAGCATGATTTTTGAGGTTTCGAAGTCTTCCCCGGAGAAGAACATGTTGGGTGCTACTCGAAATTTCATTCTGTTTCCCTTGTAAAAAATTTATACAAACACAGAACTTTTCCTAGCAACCCATGTGCTTTTCAGAAGTTGAACTTGGATTGCAAACGAAACTTAACATTATTAATCCAAATTTAACTCATGTGTTCTTCAAAAGTTATACCATGTTACAGAAGTTGATAAAATATATATTTCAAGGATTGGCTTCCAGATCGTTGGTGAGGCACTCAGCCTTCTTGGTTATGGGATCATCCACCACTTCCTAGACAAAGCCTTTAAAAGAAATTAAATATTTAAGCTCCTTAAAGTAACCTTAGGTTTAACTATAGAGACCACAATCAAAGCACAAGATCGAAATACAAAATCGATACACAAAATCGAAACACAAAGTCGAAACACAAAATCGCTAGCCTCTTGTATTGGTATTTCAAGATCCATAGAAAGAAAGCAAAACTAGTTGCACTGCGGAATAAATAACTAGTTGTACCTTTCTTCGTAGACAAAGACCTCTTGATCTTCTACCGTATTCCTCTCCTCTTCTTGGACATTGTGTGGGTGATGATCTACCAAGACAAAAACACCTGAACCCTTTTTATTTCCAAACCACCTACCACCAAAAGATACAAAGAAAAGGGACGCCTCCTCCTCCTTCTTCTTCTCCTCCAAACCACCGGCCACTAAGGTGCTTCGTCTCTTCGTTTTCTTTTCCTCTAAGTTCCAGCCACCAAGAGAAGATGGGGTGCCAGCCCTAGAGGGAAGAAAGGGAAGAAGAAAAAGAAGTGGGCCGCCGGCCCTAGAGGGAAGAAAGGGAAGAAGAAAAGGATGGGGCGCCGACCTTAAGCGAAAGGAGAGGGTTTTTAGTTGTGGAAAAAAGTTATCAATTCTTAATTGATTGATTGTTGTGGCCCAACCTCCTCTCCTTTTATAACCCTTTGCACCAAATAAAAAAGGAGAAAAAGTAATAGATTTTTTAGAATTCTATTGAGAGAAAAAATCTCCCTTTTCATAACTCCTTTTTTTTTCTTTTATTGGGGCCGATCCCTTGCTTTGGCACCAAGCAAGGCTTGGCCGGCACTATGCTTAGGAAACAAGTAAGGCTTGGCCAACCCCTTGCTTGGGCACCAAGCAACGATGTGGCCGGCCCTTTCTTGGGTAGGAAGCAAAACCAAAATGGTTGAGTGTGAGGCTTTATAGAGGCTACAATAGGGACCGAGAGAAGGAATTAGTTTTGGCCTCCTTATGGACTTGAGCTTCCTTTGTTCAACCCGAACACCCAACTCAAGTTCATCAATAATAACTCATACCACTAAAGAGTTATTATTGAACTACCGCACCAATCTTATATTGCAATATGA
This sequence comes from Zingiber officinale, assembly GCF_018446385.1. Lineage (NCBI taxonomy): Eukaryota > Viridiplantae > Streptophyta > Magnoliopsida > Zingiberales > Zingiberaceae > Zingiber > Zingiber officinale. Next base: position 48,176,334 of record NC_056006.1, read on the forward strand.
GCTCCTTCTTATCATGAGTGTGCTAATCTCCCTATCTTTAAGATATCTTATGTCCGTTAATTAAATGAGTTACTGAGAACTCAATTAATTAACATCTAGCTCCAAGAGTATTACCACTCAACCTTATTATCATGTCGGACTATGTCCACCTGCAGGGTTTACATGATAATGCGTATGAGCTCCTCAAGAGGACATCATCAACCTAAATAAATAGGACATGGTTTCCTTTTATAATCAACAACACACCATATAAATGGTACTATCTCCCAACTCATCGGGCCTATTGATTTAACGAATAAATCTCACCCATTGATAAGTCAAAGAAACAAATACTAAATATATGTGTTTGTTATTATATCGGGGTTAAGAGTATGCACATCCATAATAATAGAGGTTATGTTCTTTTATGCAGTCAGTATAAATCGAAAACCCTCAAATAGTCCTGCTCAATACACACATAGTATATTAGTGTAATTTTATAGTCAAGACAGACTAATACCAAATTACACTACAACCGTTCCAATGGTTTGTCCCTATCCATCTCGGTTGTGAGCTACTGTTTATAATTTATAAGGAACTGATAACATGATCTTCTGTGTGGCACTCCCCATACCATGTTATCTACAATATAAATTAAATAGACAATTGTATTAACATATAAAATGCAACATTTGACCAAAGTGATTCTCATTTCAAAATATAAGCATTCATACAAAAAGCTAGGCTTTTAATATACATCCTAACAATCTCCCACTTATATTAAAAGACTATGCTGTCATATATACTGCCATACATCTGATTTCAATCCCCTCAACCTGCCCATCAAAAGCTTTCGCCGGAAGGGCCTTAGTGAAAGGATCTGCCAGGTTATCTGCTGATGCAATCTTGGTGACAACAACTTCTCCTCGCTTTATGATATCTCGTATCAGGTGGTGCTTACGCTCAATGTGTTTACTTGCCTTATGGGCTCGTGGTTCCTTCGAGTTTGCTGCTGCACCACTATTATCACAATAAATTCTGATAATTTTGGGAAAACCAGGAATCACATCTAAGTCCATCAAGAAGTTTCTGAGCTATATAGCTTCTTTGGCTGCCTTAGAGGATGCCACATACTCAGCTTCCATGGTGGAGTCCAATACGCATTTCTACTTAACACTTCTCAATGTTATGGCTCCACCTTCCAAAGTAAACACATACCCTGAGGTTGACTTACTATTGTCCCACAGGGAGCAAATCATCTGCCTGGTAAGTCAGATTTAGGTAACCCACAGGGAGCAAATTATTTGTCTGGTAAACTAGCATATAATCTCTCGTCCTTTTGAGGTACTTTAATATATGCTTTACGGTAGTCCAATGTCCCAGTCCTGGGTTATTTTGATATCTGCTAACCATGCACACAACAAAACAGATATCCGGTCTCGTACATAGCATCACATACATTAGGCTTCTTACAGCCGAAGCATAAGGAACTACCTTCATCTCCTCTGTCTCCTTTGATATTTTAGGACACATCTCTTTAGATAAAGGTACTCCATGCCGAAAAGGTAGAAAACCTTTCTTGGAGTTTTGCATGCTAAAACGAGCTAGGATAGTATTGATGTATGAAGCTTGGGATAAGCACAACATTCTTTTCTTGCGATTCCTTATTACTTTGATCCCAAGAATATGTCCACATTCTCCCAAGTCCTTTATATCAAATTTCTTGGACAACCATACCCTTACTTCTGCTAACATTTTGACATTATTGTCAATGAGCAAAATGTCATCTACGTAAAGTACAAAAAATACCACTACATTTTTGTCACTTTTCTTGTATACACAAGACTCATCCAGACACTGAATGAATCCATAAGATTGGATTACTTCATCAAACTGGATGTTCCAAGATCTTGAAGCTCGCTTCAGTCCATAAATGGACCGATTGAGCTTACATACAAGATGCTCTTTGCCCTTTGCAATGAATCCCTCTGGTTGCTTCATATAGATGTTTTATTCAAGATTTCCGTTAAGGAAAGCTGTCTTGACATCCATTTGCCAAACCTCATAATCCATATGAGCAGCAATAGATAAAAGAATCGGGATAGACTTGAGCAAGGTTTCCTCATAATCGATTCTCTTTTTCTGATAATACCCTTTTACAACAAGCCTTGCTTTGAAGGTTTCCACCTTCCCGTCTATCCCTTTTTTTTTGTAGACTCATTTACATCCAATGGCTTTTACACCATTTGGTGGTTCTACAAGCTCCCAGACCTGATTATAATACATAGATTCTATTTTAGCGTTCATTGCATTTTTCCAAGATGCTGCATCTTTATCTTGGAGTGCTTCATCATATGTTCAGGGATCATCTTCATGTTCACTAGGGATCAAGTTTGAAGATTCTTCCAAAAACATGAATCTATCAGGTTGCCGAACAACCCTCCCACTACGACGTGGCACTACCTGTAATTGTGCATCATTTGTGACACATGTTGCAGTTTCTTGTGGTATCTCATCTTCTACCGTTGGTACAAAAGTAGACGTGTCTTCTCTTATTTCCTCAAGAATAATTTTACTCATGGGCTTGTGGTTCATCACATAGTCCTCTTCTAAAAATCGAGCATTGGTGCTGACAATGACCTTCTGATCTTTAGGACTATAAAATAAACCACCTTCGTTCCTTTAGGATAACCCACAAACAAGTGAACTTTTGTACGTGAATCCAACTTATCAGCATCTCCCTTCATCACATGTGCTGGACTACCCGAACTCTGAATATGTTTCAGACTAGGCTTACGCCCATTCCATAATTTTATGGGAGTAGAGGTTACTGACTTAGAAGGTACCAAGTTCAAAATGTACACTATAGTTTCCAGAGCATATCCCCAAAAGGAATTTGGTAATTCTGAATAACTCATCATTGATCTAGCCATTCCATAAGACTCTTATTCCTTCGTTCTGCCACACCATTCTGTTGGGGTGTACCAAGTGCAGACAGTTGAGATTGAATCCCGACCTCTGATAAGTAACTCCTAAACTCTCCTAAGAGGTACTCGCCACCACGATCAGACCGTAGTGTCTTGATACTTTTACCATGACGTTTCTTCACATCAGCCTTGTACTCTTTGAACTTATCAAAGTACTCAGACTTGTGGCACATCATGTAAATGCACCCATATCTTGAATAGTCGTCTATAAAAGAGACAAAATATTCGAAACCACCTCTTGCCTGGATAGTCATAGGTCCACATAAATCAGAATGAACCAATTCCAACATAACTTTGGCTCTATATCCCTTGGCCTTAAAAGGTCTCTTGGTCATTTTTCCTTCCAAGCAAGACTCGCAGGTTGGAAAATTTTCCACCACTAATGAAACCAAAGGTCCATCGGCTATTAGCCTTTGAATCCTACTCAACTTAATATGACCAAGCCTTAGATGCCAAAGATATGTTTGGTTCATTTTCGAAGGTTGCTTTCTCTTATTAGAATTAGAAGATGTGTTATTAATTTCCATTTGTTGTATCGTGGGAGTTTTTGGATTAAGAGTACACAAATTATCAACCAACGTACCAGAACAGATAATATCCCTATTTTTCTTGACAACTACTTTGCCATCAAAAGAAACAAAATATCCATCCATAAATAGCTTAGAAACTGAAATCAAGTTCTTTCTAAAACATGGTACATAAAGATAATTTCTCAAAATCAATGTTTTATTTTTATCAAAAGATAAATAAACATCTCCCACTGTAACAACCACCACTTTTGTAGCATTTCCCATGTAAACGGTAATTTCTCCTTCATTTAGTCGTCGAGTTTCCTGGAACCCTTGCAATGAATTAGAGACATGATCAGTGGCTCCCGTATCTACACACCAGGTACCGGTAGATAACACCGCTAAATATGTTTCAATGATTAATGAATAAGATATACCTTTATTGTTCTCGTTTCTGCTCGGACAGTTAATCAAATGAGCCATTATCTAGAGGATACGATCCCTTACGGGTGTCCCCTCAGTCATGGTGGTCGCCATTAAGTTTCTCATAGCCTCTTGCCTGGAAACTCGATTCTGGTGTCCGAAGTGCTTCTTGAGATTGAGCATCATGCCATAGGCAGTGGGTAGAGTCTGATGCTGATGTTGCTGCACATTTGACATAGAAGCCAAAATGTAACACCACGTCATCTCATCTGCCTTGACCCATTTCCTATGTCTCTCTATCTCCTCTTCACAAGAATCCTTATCAGGCACTCTAGGACATACCTCAAGAAGTACAAACTTGTATCCTTCAGCAGTCAAGACAATGCCCAAGTTTTATTTACGATCAATGTAATTTGGACTAGTAAGTTTGTTTTCTTTCAATATAACAACAAGAGGATTGAAAGCTATTTGAAATCCTAAGAATCACAAAATATTTGGTCAAAACTTTAGAATTTAAAATAATATTGATTCCTCAAACAATATAATTTAAATTCACCAACACCTCAAAATACCGTGAATTTTGTATGCCACGATAGTGTGGACGTATACAAATTAAAACATTTGTAAAAGGGGGTTTTACCCATTAATTTTATTATCTTGTCAACCTAACTTTATGAAAAATAAAATTAATAGTTGGTTTTTCTTCGGTCACAAAAAATAATAGTAGTGTCTCCGATGTAGAGGATATTATTAGATGCGCCTACCATTACTTGATTACTTAGTCCATTAATTAGGATTGTGCCCCTTTAGATGGAGAAGATCAAACAAACCTAAATAATTTCCTATAATCATCCATAGAGGAAGTTTGATCTAGTGATCCACAAACAAACTCATCTGATGTGGAAGAAGGCACTTAAAGCCAACATGCAAGTTTGAATGCATCACTTACAAACCAGTAATGGAGATCGTGGAATTTAAATAAATAAACCCTCTCTCACTTAGTTATTTAAATGAGGAATTTTAACATGCACACTTATCACACATTCACACAAAAGCATACATATCACAAGACATAAAGGCAATAAATATAAAAAAATAATTTTCCAACTATTATGGCCTCATACATAGCTGTCCTCCGTGTGGCGCTGACCCTAGTCAGTGCCAACGGGTCATGTCATTGCGTCTATCTTGCTTCCTTTTCTGCTGCACCTCTGGTCCTCAAATAGAACCACGCCTCGCAAAGATACGATCCGCGACAAAAATAAAATTTTACATTTATCGATCCTATATTCCACGAGGGAATGTACATGTAATCTAGATCGAACAGAATGTAAAATCCTAAAACAAATACAGCTCCAGTTATATTTAATAATTACAATCATGCACACATATAAAATGCTCTCGACATGCCTGAGATGTAACACCCAGCAATTTCATATGTATTTCTTTTAAGAATAAGAGAAAATGGAACCAAAAAGAAAAGAGAAAAGAAGAGTGGTTAAGGCTTGAACCTTGAACCTCTTAACAAGTGACAAGTTTAAGTAGTATGACATAACCAATAGGCCAAGAGAAAGTATTGGTAGGAAGGAAAGGGGAATTGTAGTTAAGGGTAGGGATGGTGAAGGGACACTTCTCCCTTCACTTAGAAGAAAAGTTTATCTTTTCTTTCTCCCCTTCCATTTAGCATGAAGAGTTCATTTTCCCTTCTCCCTTCATTTAGAATAAATGAAAGGAAGAATGAAAAGGTATTTTCCCTTCTCCCTTTCATGGAGAATAAAATGAAGAAAGGGAAAGAAAAGTTATTCTTTTCCTTCTTCCTCCTTCTCCTTCCTTCACCGAAAAATCCATGCTCCTCTTTCTCCCATTGCCGAATTCAAGTTAAGGGCTTTCTCCCTAAGAAAACTTCACAAAGGGAGGTCCTTAAAACACATTTCTTCTTGCAAGAAAAAGAATAAGGAAAAAGGAATTCTATAAGCGAAAAGGGTCTCCTTCTTCTTCTTCACCAAGGGTATTCTTTTAGTAAAACCAAACAAGAAGATGCAAGTATCTCCCATACCTGCAGTATAAGTAGCTTTCGAGGTTTTTATGTTCTAAAAGTTGCTAAAAACCCTAGAACCATGCTCATAGGTTTCGGCCAAGAAAGAATAAGATGAATTTAAGAAAGTTTTTAAACCTAAACTATACTTGCTTATGATTCCTTATGGTATGTGATCTACTATATTATGTTAGTTAAGGTCTTCATGTTTTAAAGTTGCTAAAAACCTAGAACCATGCTCTTAGGTTTCGGCCAAGAAAGAATAAGATGAATATAAGAAAGTTTTTTAAACCTAAACTATACTTGCTTATGATTCCTTATGGTATGTGATCTACAATATTATGTTAGTTAAGGTTTTCATGTTTTAAAGTTGCTAAAAATCCTAGAACCATGCTCTTAGGGTTTCGGCCAAGAAGGAATAAAATAGATTTTAAGAAAGTTTTAAACCTAAACTATGCTTGTTTAAGATTCCTTATGGTATGTGACCTACTATATTATGTTAGTTAAGGTTTTCATATTTTAAAGTTGCTAAAAACCTTATAACCATGCTCTTAGGTTTCGGCCAAGAAGGAATAAAATAGATTTAAGAAAGTTTTTAAACCTAAACTATGCTTGTTTAAGATTCCTTATGGTATGTGATCCACTATATTATGTTAGTTAAGGTTTTCATGTTTTAAAGTTGCTAAAAACCCTAGAACCATGCTCTTAGGTTTCGGCCAAGAAAGAATAAGATGAATTTAAGAAAGTTTTTAAACCTAAAATATACTTGCTTATGATTCCTTATGGTATGTGATCTACTATATTATGTTAGTTAAGGTTTTCATGTTTTAAATTTGCTAAAAACATAGAACCATGCTCTTAGGTTTCTGCCAAGAAAGAATAAGATGAATTTAAGAAAGTTTTTAAACCTAAACTATGCTTGCTTATGATTCCTTATGGTATGTGATCTACTATATTATGTTAGTTAAGGTTTTCATGTTTTAAAGTTGCTAAAAACCCTAGAACCATGCTCTTAGGAAAGTTTTAAAACCTAACAATGCTTGCTCATGGTGTGTAATCCATTATATGATGTTAGTGTAAAGTTTCGATGCTTTATGTTGCTTAACACCTAGGATGACACCTCTTGTAAGTTTCGGCCCAACCAAGGAAAAATAGGGTGAGAAGTCCTTTTATGTTGCTAAAGGTCTCTCATGTTAGGATGAGCAGCATGTGATGCTAGTATGATACTTTCCTTGTTTTAAAAGTTCTTAAAACCTACGGCCATACCTTGTAAGTTTCGGCCAAGAAGAAAGGAAGGGACTTAGGGAAGCTTAATTCTAACTAGACTTGCTTATGTTTTCTCCCATGTTATGCTATGTATAATGTGATGCTAGTATGATGCTTTCCTTGGTTAAAGTTGCTTAAAAATTTAAGATCATGTCCGTGCAAGTTTCGGCCAAGATGTGGATTAGGAATTATGGAAAGTTCAAAATCCTAACCATGCATGATAATGACTCTCTATGTTATGCTATGTGATATGCTTCATTTTATGACAAGAACATGATATGCTTCATTTATATGACAAGAACATGTTATGCTTCATGATATGACAAGAACATGTTATGCTTCATGATATGACAAGAACATGGTATGCTTCATGATATGACAAGAACATGATATGCTTCATGATATGACAAGAATATGCTATGTTTCATGATATGACAAGAACATGATATACTATTTTACATTTGAATTGGCTTGTACCGGACCCTAAGAATGGTCCATGGGATGGGCTCTTGAGTTACCCCTAGGTTGATGGTCAAGGAAACGAGCCTAGTTCCTAGTAGGTTCGAGATTAGCTACCTTGGATTTATTTAGAATGCGCACAATTCATGTATGTGGTACAATGCCGGGCCGTCATGTTGAGATATATGTTTAAGTACCTATTAGGATATATGTTTTCAAAAGAATATCTTGCATATGCTTATCTCATGCTACATGATTATTATGCTTCATGATAATGCTCTAGTGTGATATGTCTATGATGCCTAAAATGAACATGAGTAACCTTATGCTTATACTTGTTTGATTAGAAGAACATATCATTACTTTATATCAACTTCATGATGTATGTTTTTGTGAGTAGGAAAGGATCTTACTAAGCCTATGTGCTTATAGTTTTATTTTCCTTGTACTGCAGAAAAGGGTAAAGCATGGTTAAACTACAGGGAGCAGCAGGAGGGGTAAAGGATGTGTGTGGCAGTGGCATGGTGGAAGAGATCTGTTTTGTGTTTCAGGACTTATATATGTTTTAAGCTTTTGCATGTGAACTATTTCTTTCTTGCTACTTTTGATGATATTAGCTTGAACTTGTTGGATGTTTTATACTTCTGGTGAACTATACTTACTCTTGCTTCCATGATACCTTGAAATGCTAAGTACTTGTTTATTAGAGAACTATACATGTTTAGTTCTCTTCTTATCTTAGTACGCTTTATGCTTTAGTTAGACAAGCATGCATCATGTTTCAAGTAATAGATAGTAAAGAAATTTTATCTGCACGAATACTAGTATGCTCACATGTCATGATTGTTTAGATGCATATGATAACATTATATATTCTAGTAAAATTTTCTTCCGCTGCCATGATTTCATATGCATGTATGTATGTATGTTCTCGTCGCGCCACCCTTGTCAACAGTAGGGCAAGGGCGGGCATTACAGTTTGGTATCAGAGCAGGTCTATCTTTCCACTACACACACACATTAAGCCTCCATCCTGCCGCTCCAAGTAAGAAGTTCTATGCCTACTTTATTTTTTCTTATATATGATAAAGAAATGTTTTTAGTCTAAGCATGCATGAATGTAAGTAGGAATGATACTAACCTTATGCTAGCCTGGTTAGGAATAATGATAACATATGTTAGCTTTGTTGTCATAAATTAAGATAAGCATGGCTAGAAGATGCAATAACCGAGTCGATGAGACAATACCCCCACCTAATCTGATGCATGTAGTTACCGAACTTCAGCGTCAGGTTACAGAGCAGCAGCAAGTAATTAATGCTCTGAAGCCGGAAAATTTCTCTGGCACTTGTGAACCATGGGACGCTCAAGCCTGGTGCAAGACTGTAGAAAGTATAGAAGAGCTACTGGACTGGCCTGAACATGAAAAGGTCAAGTGTGCATTATTCTGCCTTTCGGGAGATGCCAGAATGTGGTGGGACAGAGTTAAAGCAAAGAGGCAAGTGAACCAGATGAGATGGACAGACTTTGAAGATGAATTTTTCGAAGAATTCTTCTATATGCGTGTTACAAACAAGCACTACGACGAGTTCACCAAGTTCCGGCAAGGTGACTTATCAGTTAATGAAGCGGTGAAAAGATTCAACCGACTAGCACGCCTATGCCCAGAGTTGGTCAGCACATAAAGAGAAAGAGTCAGACTCATGCTGAGGATGCTTAGACCCGAGATAGCTCTGAATGTGACCAGTGGAGTTAATAGACCGCAGACCGCCGAATAGCTGATCAGCAGTGCCCTGATCACCGAACACTATCTGAAGGCGCTGAACGAAGGTAAGGGTCAAGCCCAGTCGGGAGGACAGAAACCTCAAAGTACCAAAGCCAGCTGGAAAAGAAACCCCAATGGTAAGAGAAAGCAATGGAACAATCCTAAGGATGGTCCAGCAAACAAACAACCCACGTACCCCCAGTGCAGTACATGTGGAAAGAAGCATCCCGGGGTGTGTCACAAGGGCACAAATAGGTGCTTCAACAGTGGACTGGAAGGACATCGAGCCAAAGATTGCCCTACACAGGTTCAGGCACCTACTCAGTAGTACATCCAGAACAGGGGTGCTCCCTCACAGCTACACCAGATGCAAGTTGCGATAGATGGTACTCAGATAAGCCAGGGGAGATTGGAAGCCCCGCCAATTACGACAAATGCCAGGATTTTCTCTCTCACCAAGGAAGACGTGGCGAATGCTTCTACGATTGTCACAGGTTAGATATTTATTTTCAGTCAGCATGCTATTGTATTACTTTATACTGGGGCAACACACTCGTTCGTCTCTACGCCTTTCACAAAGAAGATAGACAAACCACCACAAGTTTTAGATTGCAAGTTCTTAACAACCCTGCCCTCGGGGGAAGTGATGCCATTTACTCATATGTTGCGAGCTGCACCTATCAGAATCGCAGATAGGGAACTCTATTGTGATCTGATAGTGCTCGACATACAGGATTATGACCTTATACTGGGCATGGATTTCCTGAGCAAGTACGGTGCTTCAATAGAATGTCGAAAAAGAAAAGTGGTCTTCCGATCGGAGGCAGAACTGATGTTCGAATTTATTGGAAAGCAAAGGGAAAGTATGGGTTATGGGGTCGAAAGCATGACCAGACAGCTCTCTGCCCTGACAATAACATCGGCGCTGTTCGATGATATACTAGAAAAACAAACCTGTGACCCAAGCATCCAAAGGATCAAGCAAGAGGTCCAAGAAGGAAAGAACGATGGATTTCGTATCGCGGACAGCGGAATAGTATACCTCAGAGATCGCTAATGTATTCCCGACGATCAAGAGTTGCAGAAGAAGTTATTAGAAGAGGCTCACGGAACACCTTATGCGATGCATCCTGTATCCACCAAGATGTACCAAGACCTGAAAGGGAAGTTCTGGTGGTTCGGTTTGAAAAGAGATGTGGCTCGATATGTCAGTACTTGCTTGACCTGCCAAAGGGTTAAAGCAGAACACCAGAGACCTGGAGGAGCACTGCAGCTAATCCAAATTCCAGAATGGAAATGAGAAGATATTTCTATGGACTTCATCTGAGGATTACCCAAAATGACGAACGAATATGATGCTATATGGGTAATCGTGGACAGATTGACAAAGTCTGCCCACTTCTTAGCAATCAAGATGACTTACTCGACTGAGGAACTGGCTCAATTATATATTAAGGAAATTATCAGATTACATGGGATTCCTAAGATCATTATTTCCAATAGAGATGGACGCTTTGTTTTACATTTCTGGGAATGTGTTCAGAAGGCCCTTGGCACGAAATTATTATTCAGTACTACGTTCCATCCTTAGACCGATGGACAAACGGAAAGGGTGAACCAAGTGTTGGAAGATATGTTATGAGCTTGCACCTTAGATTTTAAGGGGAGCTGGTGCTGATATCTATGTTAGCAGAATTCGCCTACAATAATAGCTACCAAGCTACTATTAGAATGGCAACATACGAGGCTCTGTACGGGAGGAGATGTAGGTCTCCTATATGATGGTACGAAGGTGGTGAAAAGAAAGAGATGAGACTCCAAACAGATTTCATTGATGACACCACCCAAGCTATACAGAACATTCGCCAAAGAATAGAAACTGCTCATAGCCGACAAAAGAACAATGCGGATAAGCGACGTAGGCCATTGGAATTCAGTGTCGGGGATTCAGTGTTTCTCAAGGTAGCTCCTATGAAAGGGGTGATGAGATTCAGAAAGAAGGGTAAGCTAAGCCGGCGCTATGTGGGACCGTATCTGATCCTGAAAAGAGTCGGCAAGGTAGCTTACGAACTAGAGCTGCCTCAGGAGATGTCAGCTATTCACAACGTGTTCCATGTTTCAATGCTCAAGAAATGTATTCCCAGTATAGACCAAGTGATTGAGCCGCAAACAGTGCAAGTTCAAAAGGACCTAAGTTATGAAAGTCGTCCTATTCAGATAATAGATCGTGAAGTCAAAAGACTAAGGAACAAAGAAGTGCCCATAGTAAAGGTCCTGTGGCAAAATCAACGATCCGAAGAAGCCACCTTAGAACGTGAGGATGATATGAAACAAAGATACCCAGAGCTATTCTAAGTTCGAGGACGAACTTTTTAGAAGGTATGGGGATTGTAACACCCAGCAATTTCATATGAATTTCTTTTAAGAATAAGAGAAAATGGAACCAAAAAGAAAAGAGAAAAGAAGAGTGGTCAAGGCTTGAACCTTGAACCTCTTAACAAGTGACAAGTTTAAGTAGTATGAGATAACCAATAGGCCAAGAGAAAGTATTGGTAGGAAGGAAAGGGGAATTGTAGTTAAGGGTAGGGATGGTGAAGGGACACTTTTCTCCCTTCACTTAGAAGAAAAGTTTATCTTTTCTTTCTCCCCTTCCATTTAGCATGAAGAGTTCATTTTCCCTTCTCCCTTCATTTAGAATAAATGAAAGGAAGAATGAAAAGGTATTTTCCCTTCTCCCTTTCATGGAGAATAAAATGAAGAAAGGGAAAGAAAAGTTATTCTTTTCCTTCTTCCTCCTTCACCGAAAAATCCAAGCTCCTCTTTCTCCCATTGCCGAATTCAAGTTAAGGGCTTTCTCCCTAAGAAAAGTTCACAAAGGGAGGTCCTTAAAACACACTTCTTCTTGCAAAAAAAAAGAATAAGGAAAAGGGAATTCTAGAAGCGAAAAGGGTCTCCTTCTTCTTCTTCAACAAGGGTATTCTTTTAGTAAACCCAAGCAAGAGGATGTAAGTAGGTCCCTCACTTGTAGTACAAGTAGCTTTCGAGGTTTTTATGTTCTAAAAGTTGCTAAAAACCCTAGAACCATGCTCTTAGGTTTCGGCCAAGAAAGAATAAGATGAATTTAAGAAAGTTTTTAAACCTAAACTATACTTGCTTATGATTCCTTATGGTATGTGATCTACTATATTATGTTAGTTAAGGTCTTCATGTTTTAAAGTTGCTAAAAACCTAGAACCATGCTCTTAGGTTTCGGCCAAGAAAGAATAAGATGAATTTAAGAAAGTTTTTTAAACCTAAACTATACTTGCTTATGATTCCTTATGGTATGTGATCTACTATAATATGTTAGTTAAGGTTTTCATGTTTTAAAGTTGCTAAAAACCCTAGAACCTTGCTCTTAGGGTTTCGCCCAAGAAGGAATAAAATAGATTTAAGAAAGTTTTAAACCTAAACTATGCTTGTTTAAGATTCCTTATGGTATGTGACCTACTATATTATGTTAGTTAAGGTTTTCTTATTTTAAAGTTGCTAAAAAACTAGAACCATGCTCTTAGGTTTCGGCCAAGAAGGAATAAAATAGATTTAAGTAATTTTTTAAACCTAAACTATGCTTGTTTAAGATTCCTTATGGTATGTGATGTAATACCCCGGTTCTGAGATACTGGTTAAATATGACTTAAAAATGTTAGATGGTACTATCCATATCACCAAGGTGCACCTTCCTTTTCGGAAGCCCAAACTTAAGAACTCCAAAGTTAAGCGTGCTTGGCTTGGAGAAATCTGAGGATGGGTGACCTCCTGGGAAGTTTTCCAGGGTACGTGCAAGTGAGGACAAAGCACGCTAAAAGGACCTCCGGTGGTCTGTGGAGTTAGTCATCAAACCGATAGGTAATTCTGGTGTCGTTCCTGGTTCGGTTCGGGTGGGGCCCGCCCGGGCCGGGGCGTTACAGATGGTATCAGAGCGACCTTGCGACCGTGAGTGCGCCTGTGGTAGGAGCACCCAGGGCACCACCTAGCGAGAGAGATTCTGGGATTTGTTTGTGGTGTGATTTATGGTTACACAACGAGGACGTTGTGTCTTTAAGTGGGGGTGATTGTAATACCCCGGTTCTGAGATACTGGTTAAATATGACTTAAAAATGTTAGATGGTACTATCCATATCACCAAGGTGCACCTTCCTTTTCGGAAGCCCAAACTTAAGAACTCCAAAGTTAAGCGTGCTTGGCTTGGAGAAATCTGAGGATGGGTGACCTCCTGGGAAGTTTTCCAGGGTACGTGCAAGTGAGGACAAAGCACGCTAAAAGGACCTCCGGTGGTCTGTGGAGTTAGTCATCAAACCGATAGGTAATTCTGGTGTCGTTCCTGGTTCGGTTCGGGTGGGGCCCGCCCGGGCCGGGGCGTTACATGTGATCCACTATATTATGTTAGTGAAGGTTTTCATGTTTTAAAGTTGCTAAAAACCCTAGAACCATGCTCTTAGCTATTGGCCAAGAAAGAATAAGATGAATTTAAGAAAGTTTTTAAACCTAAAATATACTTGCTTATGATTCCTTATGGTATGTGATCTACTATATTATGTTAGTTAAGGTTTTCTTGTTTTAAAGTTGCTAAAAACCTAGAACCATGTTCTTAGGTTTCGGCCAAGAAAGACTAGATGAATTTAAGAAAGTTTTTAAACCTAAACTATGCTTGCTTATGATTCCTTATGGTATGTGATCTACTATATTATGTTAGTTAAGGTTTTCATGTTTTAAAGTTGCTAAAAATCCTAGAACCATGCTCTTAGGGTTTTGGCCAAGAAGGAATAAAATGGATTTAGGAAAGTTTTCAAACCTAACTATGCTTGCTCATGGTGTGTAATGCATTATATGATGTTAGTGTAAAGTTTCCATGCTTTATGTTGCTTAACACCTAGGATGACACCTCTTGTAAGTTTCGGCCCAACCAAGGAAAAATAGGGTGAGAAGTCCTTTTATATTGCTAATGGTCTCCCATGTTATGATGAGTACAATGTGATGCTAGTATGATACTTTCCTTGTTTTAAAAGTGCTTAAAACCTAAGGCCATACCTTGTAAGTTTCAGCCAAGAAGAATGGAAGGGACTTAGGGAAGCTTAATTCCAACTAGACTTGCTTATGTTTTCTCCCATGTTATGCTATGTATGATGTGATGCTAGTATGATGCTTTCCTTGGTTAAAGTTGCTTAAAAATTTAAGATCATGTCCATGCAAGTTTCGTCCAAGATGTGGATTCGGAATTATGGAAAGTTCAAAACCCTAACCATGCATGATAATGAATCTCTATGTTATGCTATGTGATATGCTTCATTTTATGACAAGAACATGATATGCTTCATTTATATGACAAGAACATGTTATGCTTCATTTATATGACAAGAACATGTTATGCTTCATGATATGACAAGAACATGATAAGCTTCATGATATGACAAGAACATGATACGATTCATGATATGACAAGAATATGCTATGTTTCATGATATGACAAGAACATGATATACTATTTTACTTTTGAATTGTCTTCTACCGGACCCTAAGAATGGTCCATCGGATGGGCTCCTGAGTTGCCCTTAGTTCGATGGTCAAGGAAACGGGCCTAGTTCCTAGTAGGTTCGAGATTAGCTACCTCGGATTTATTTAGGATGCGCAGAATTCATGTATGTGGTACAATGTCGGGCTCTCATGTTAAGATTTATGTTTAAGTACCTATTAGGATATATGTTTTTAAAAGAATATCTTGCATATGCTTATCTCATGCTACATGATTATTATGCTTCATGATAATGCTCTAGTGTGATATGTCTATGATGCCTAAAATGAACATGCTACTACCTTATGCTTATACTTGTTTGATTAGAAGAACATATCATTACTTTATATCAACTTCATGATGTATGTTTTTGTGAGTAGGAAAGGATCTTACTAAGCCTATGTGCTTATAGTTTTATTTTCCTTGTACTGCAGAAAAGGGTAAAGCATGGTTAAACTACAGGGAGCAGCAGGAGGGGCAAAGGATATGTGTGGCAGTGGCATGGTGGAAGAGATCTGTTTTGTGTTTCAGGACTTATATATGTTTTAAGCTTTTGCATGTGAACTATTTCTTTCTTGCTACTTTTGATGATATTAGCTTGAACTTGTTGGATGTTTTATACTTCTGGTGAACTATACTTACTCTTGCTTCCATGATACCTTGAAATGCTAAGTACTTGTTTATTAGAGAATTGTTAGTGATCATGAACTCTAGAGAGCAGTATACATGTTTAGTTCTCTTCTTATCTTAGTACGCTTTATGCTTTAGTTAGACAAGCATGCATCATGTTTCAAGTAATAGATAGTAAAGAAATTTTATCTGCACGAATACTAGTATGCTCACATGTCATGATTGTTTAGATGCATATGATAACATTATATATTCTAGTAAAATTTTCTTCCGCTGCCATGATTTCATATGCATGTATGTATGTATGTTCTCGTAGCACCGCCCTTGCTAATAGTAGGGGAAGGGTGAGCGTTACATGAGGGTCCAATCACACACAAACACAATAGGGCCATAATAGTTGGAATTTGGATGCCTGCAACCACAAAGTTAATCTATTTGGACATCCTATTATTATCCTGCCTAAATTTATGTATGAAAAGTGCATAATTTAACTAAAAACCAAACACACAGAGGTAGAAAACTAGCTCTGATACCAATTGTTGGGTGCTACTTGAAATTCTGTTCTGTTTCCCTTGTAAAAAATTTATACAAGCACAGAACTTTTCCTAGCAACCCATGTGCTTTTCAGAAGTTGAACTTGGATTGCAAACGAAACTTAACATTATTAATCCAAGTTTAACTCATGTGTTCTTCAAAAGTTAAACCATATTACAGAAGTTGATTAAATATCTATTTCAAGGATTGACTTCCAGGTCGTTAGCAAGACACTCGGCCTTCTTTGTTATGGGATCATCTACCACTTCCTAAACAAAGCCTTTCATTGAAATTGAATATTTAAGCTCCTTATAGTAACCTTAGGTTTAACTACAGAGACCATAATCGAAGCACAAGATCAAAATACAAAATCGATACACCAAATTGAAAAACAAAGTCGAAATACAAAATCGCTAGCCTCTTGTGTTGGTATTTCAGGATCTATACAAAGAAAACAAAACTAGTTGCGCTGCGGAATAAATAACTAGTTGTACCTTTCTTCGTAGACAAATACCTCTTGATCTTCTACCCTATTCCTTTTCTCTTCTTGGACATCGTGTGAGCAATGATCTACCAAGACAAAAACACCCGAACCCTTTTTGTTTCCAAACCGCCTACCACCAAAAGATGCAAAGAAAAGGGGTGCCTCCTCCTTCTTCTTCTCCTCCAAACCGCCGGCCACCAAGGTGCTTCGTCTCTTCATTTTCTTTTCCTCCAAGCTCCTGCCACCAAGAGAAGATGGGGCGCCGGTCCTAGAGGGAACAAAGGGAAGAAGAAAAAGAAGTGGGGTGCCGACCTCCTCTCCTTTTATAACCCTTTGCGCCAGATAAAAAAGGAGAAAAAGTAATAGATTTTTTAGAATTCTGTTGAGAGAAAAAATCTACCTTTTCACAACACCTTTTTTTTCTTCTTTTTTTTCCTTTAATTGTGGCCGGCCCCTTGCTTGGGCACCAAGCAAGGCTTGGCCGGCCCTATGCTTGGGCAACAAGCAAGGCTTGGCTGGCCCCTTGCTTGGGCACCAAGCAAGGATGTGGCCGACCCCTTTCTTGGGTAGGAAGCAAAACCAAAACGGGTGAATGCGAGGCTTTATAGAGGCTACAATAGGGACCGAGAGGAGGAATTAGTTTTGGCCTCCTTATGGACTTGAGCTTCCTGTGTTCAACCCGAACACCCAACTCAAGTTAATCAATAATAACTCATACCACTAAAGAGTTATTATTGAACTACCGCACCAATCTTATATTGCAATATGAGCTCCTTCTTATCATCAGTGTGTTAATCTCCCTATCTTTAAGATATCTTATGTCCGTTAATTAAATGAGTTACTGAGAACTCAATTAATTAACATCTAGCTCCAAGAGTATTACCACTCAACCTTATTATTATGTCGGACTATGTCCACCTGCAGGGTTTACATGATAATGCATATGAGCTCCTCAAGAGGACATCATCAACCTAACTAAATAGGACATGGTTTCCTTTTATAATCAACAACACACCATATAAATGGTACTATCTCCCAACTCATCGGGCCTATTGATTTAACGAATAAATCTCGCCCATTGATAAGTCAAAGAAACAAATACTAAATATATGTGTTTGTTATTATATCGGGGTTAAGAGTATGCACATCCATAATAATAGAGGGTACCATCAAATTAGGATAAGGGAAGGGGATGAATGGAAAACAGCTTTCAAAACCAAATATGGATTGTATGAATGGTTGGTAATGCCTTTTGGGTTAACTAATGCACCAAGCACTTTTATGAGGCTTATGAACCATGTCTTACGAGAATTTCTTGGAAAATTTGTGGTAGTATACTTCGATGATATTTTGGTATATTCCAAGAGTTTTGTTGAGCATATTGCACATCTCCAATCTGTCTTGCATGTCCTTAGAAAGGAAAAACTATATGCTAACTTAGAAAAGTGTTCTTTTTGCACTAATCATGTGGTTTTTCTTGGTTTTGTCATAAGTTCTAAAGGAGTGCAGGTTGATGAAGGGAAAGTTAAGGCCATTAGAGAATGACCAACTCCTAAAACTGTGAGTGAGGTTAGGAGCTTCCATGGGTTGGCAAGTTTCTATAGGAGGTTTGTGAAGGATTTCAGCACAGTGGCAGCACCCCTAAATGAAATTGTTAAGAAAAATATGGGTTTTAGATGGGGTGAGAATCAAGAAAATGCATTTCAAACACTTAAGGATAAACTCACACATGCACCCATTCTTGCTTTACCTGATTTTTCCAAATCATTTGAAATTGAATGTGATGCATCTCATGTGGGTATTGGGGCTGTTTTACTTCAAGATGGTCATCCCATTGCATATTTTAGTGAGAAATTAAGTGGTGCCACCCTCAACTATTCCACTTATGACATAGAATTGTATGCCCTTATTAGAGCATTGCAAACATGGCAGCATTATCTTTTGCCTAAAGAATTTATCATTCATAGTGATCATGAATCTTTGAAGTATTTGAAAGGGCAAGGGAAGCTCAACAAAAGGCATGCCAAATGGGTCGAATTTCTTGAACAATTTCCTTATGTGATTAAGCATAAGCAAGGAAAGGTAAACGTTGTAGCAGATGCACTTTCAAGAAGGTATAACTTGTTAGCTACACTTGAAACTAAATTGCTTGGCTTTGAACATATTAAGGAATTGTATATACATGATAATGAGTTTTCCCAATTATATGTTGCGTGTGAAAAGAAATCACAAAATGGGTTTGCTAGGCATGACAACTACTTGTTTAAGAATAACAGACTTTGTGTGCCTAGAGGATCCATGCGTAAATTGCTAGTTAGGGAAGCACATGAGGGGGGTTTAATGGGACACTTTGGGGTTCAAAAGACCTTAGAAATGCTTCTTGAACATTTTTATTGGCCACACATGAAACACGATGTGCAGAAATTTTGTGCACAGTGCATTGTGTGTAGAAAAGCAAAATCTAAGACATTACCTCATGGACTTTACACGCCTTTGCCTATTCCTAATTTTCCTTGGACTGACTTGTCTATGGATTTTGTTTTAGGGCTACCACATACTCAAAAAGGTAAGGACTCCATTTTTGTGGTAGTTGATAGATTCTCCAAGATGACACACTTCATACCTTGCCACAAAGTGGATGATGCAACTCATGTGGCAGATTTGTTTTTCAAAGAGGTGGTAAGACTTCATGGCATGCCTAGGAGCATTGTTTCAGATCGTGACACTAAATTTTTAAGCCATTTTTGGAGGACCTTATGGAACAAGCTGGGAACAAAGCTTCTTTTCTCCACCACATGCCACCCACAAACTGACGGCCAAACTGAGGTGGTAAATAGGATACTTTCTACTCTTCTTAGAGCAATTATTAAGAAGAACATTAAGTCTTGGGAAGAATGTTTACCTCATGTTGAATTTGCTTATAATAGGGCGGTCCATTCTACTACTCAATTTTCTCCTTTTGAGATTGTTTATGGGTTCAATCCACTAACACCTCTTGATTTGCTTCCTTTACCTAACACTTCTTCTCTAGTTCACAAGGATGGCAAAACCAAGGCAGAATATGTGAAGAAGCTTCATGAGCAAGTTAAAGCTCAAATTGAGAAGAAAATGGAGTAATATGCAAATCGAGCCAATAAAGGGAGAAAAAGAGTGGTCCTTGAACCCGGTGATAGGGTGTGGGTTCATATGAGGAAGGAACGGTTTCCTACCCAAAGGAAATCAAAGCTTCAACCAAGAGGAGATGGACCATTCCAAGTGTTGGAAAGAATTAATGACAATGCTTACAAAATTGATTTGCCCGGTGAGTATGGTGTTAGTGCAACATTTAATGTGGCTGATTTGAGTCCTTTTGATGTAGGAGATGAAGACCTAAATTCGAGGACGAATTCACCTAAAGAAGGAGGGAATGATGTGAGCCAAGAAGAGGCATTGAAGGGAATTGGGGGACCCATGACAAGGTCCAAGACTAAGAGAATGAAGCAAGCTTTGGAAGGCTTAATAATGAGGCTCAAGGAAAAGGAGGATCAATGCACAATGGAGGCAACAACACAGTGGATCACATTCCTTCAATTTGAAAGTGAAATTGGACCAACATGAGGACCATTTTTGTGTGCATGCATGGGGGGGTTTTTCTAAAGTGACTTTTGATGTCCTTTGTGTGTTTTTAATGCATTTTTGAGAGTTCCTAAGCTAGTATAACAAATACCATGCATGGATGGTTGCATTAAGCTAGTATTAGGGATTAGTGGTTGCATTAGTGGATAATAAAACCCATGCATGCAAGCATGATATTTATTGCATAATTAGTGCATAGGGGATCTTAAGGGATGTTAAATAGGAGAACTCTTGTATGACAAATCATGTAAGTTTGAATGAAAATTTGAGTTCCTCTTTTGTGAGAGCTTCCTTCTTGTTCTTAGGCAAAGAACTAATTTTGATCTTATCAAGGCAACTTGTGGTGATCAAAACTCCATGACTTATCACTCACCTTCTCATCTTGCTTGAGTGTGGCGTCAATACCCTTCCCCAAGCTGAATTTCAAGGCGATCCAATTACAAGGTTTCCTTTATCACCTAGAGTTGATCTTGATGAGTCCCAAATGACCAAGGCTTTAAAGCCTAGGAGGGTCATTAGGAGGGTTGCTAGGAAGTCATCCCTAGTGAATATTTAGTGAACCCAATAAGCTCAAATAGGTATTGGGTTCCTAGGAGCGTGATTCCTTCACGCTAGATGGTTTAGGGTGTGTCAACCTTAATTGGATAGGTAGTTAACCTAATCATAGCAAAAGGTGGCGTTTTAGGAATTTTCAAGGTGTAATCAAGCCTTGAAAATAAAATTAAGAATTATTCCTAAGGTGATTAGGATGTGCCAACCACATTTGAGGAGTTTTCTAGGGTCAATCTAATTGGCACATAGTGATCTAAAAATCTTTGGTATATGATTTTAGGTCTATTATACTTAGGAATATAGAATTTATGGTAAAATGATCAAAATTATCAAAAATGGCAACTAAGGCTAGAATTAGGTATTTTCTATACCTTTATATATTATTTGCCATACATTGTTTGTCATATGCCATGTCATGACATCATATTTATTTTATTATCATTTGAAATGTCATGATAATGCTTAGGTTAGTTATATGTCACACCTTATTTAAGTTTCATACTTTATGCCATGACATCATGACATTGGCACATATTTCCACTTATGATATTATTTTATGCCATATCATCTCTTGTATTTATGATCAATTAATTTGATTTAAGGATAGAAACACAATTTGATATGGAGATCTAATTGTTGTTTAGAAAATGCATGAGAACTTAGCTTAAGATGACCTAAACTCATATCTCACATCAAAATTGACTTGGATGTGTTTGATACACCTTAGATGTGTGTGAGATATTAGGATGATGAGTTAGGATCAAGGTGCATAGTTCTTGTACCTAGATGAGCCTAATTCGAATTTGAGGATCATAGGAAAAACTTGTGTACAAGTCATGTACATTTAGCCCTAAGATTGTGGTCCTAAATTGAATGGTTTAAGATCATTTCAAAATTGATTTGGAAAACCTTGATGAAGCTTTTCTAGTGATAGCATTCATCATTGAGCAAGTTGATACAAAGATGGATTAACCTTGAGCTATTTCAAAGTCTTTCGAACTTTGTATCAAGATTAAAAAATGGGAGTTATTTTCATAGAAAACTATTTTTCCATGATAATATATGTTATGAGGAATGTATCCTCAAAATTTTACAATTTTTGAAATTTTCTGTAATTTTTTAGGGATTTCTGAATTTCGGGAGAAAAAAATCAGAAATCTTATTAGAGAGCCGTGGACCGATCAGAGGAGATCCTGATCGGTCCAGGGAAGTCTGGATCGGTCACTGGACCGATCCAGGCAGTGTGGATCGGTCTGGTGACCGATCCAGTGGAGTCCTGATCGGTCTGGTGACCGATCAGAGCGTGCCAAAATGCTGATTTTCGACTATTGTCTGAAATTTCAGCTGTGGAAGTTGATGTTTTAGATTTCTAAAGGGTTGAAACTCTCCAAGACATTGTTGGTGCAATGGTCAAGGAGGAGTTGACCTTTAGGGGGAGTTTTACCTATTGGTCAAGGGGGAGTTGACTTTTAGTGGAATTTTTCTCCCGAAATTCAGAAACCCCTAAAAAATCACAGAAAATTTCAAAAATTGTAAAATTTTGAGGATACATTCCTCATAACATATACTATCATGGAAAAATAGTTTTCTATGAAAATAACTCCCATTTTTTAATTTTGATATAAAGTTCGAAATACTTTGAAATAGCTCAAGGTTAATCCATCTTTGTATCAACTTGCTCAATGATGAATGCTATCTGATCCGGTAGTAAGAGCAGGGGACCCTGCCCTGTGGAGTCAACGCCACGTGGAAGTCACAGTGGCAGTTGTCCATCCGGAGAGGGCCGGGTCCGACCGGACGGCCGGAGAGGGCCGGGTCCGACCGGACGTCCGGCCGGCCGATGCAATCGAACGCCCGGAGAGGGATGGGTCCGATCAGCTTGCCGACCGGACGATATTCGGCTGATGGTTAAAGGCGCCCTGTCGAAATCAGGGTTCTGGCGCTCAGTGGAAAAGGTCGTGGGCCAAGCGGTCCTCACACTCGGCCAAAGCCATAAGGTAACACTGCTCATATGTCCGGCCGGATGTTGAGGGAGCGGTCCACCCGGAAGGCAGATTTGGAACAAAGGGGAAAAGGACAAGGAACGTCTTTTTCTGACAGCAGGTATGTTTCACGTGTGGGCCATGCTCCAAATCTTGTGACAGGAGATTCCCCTGTCCCATCGAGGACATGCTAAGACTGTAGCAGTTTGGGTTAGGGAAGCTCACTGACAAGTCCTTACTGGTGTATGGGCTATAGACACGTGTACACCTCGGTAGGTGTACACTCACTTCTTCGCTGCCCTATATAAAGGCCCTCATTCTTCGCCGGAGGTACGCAGTCTACGAGTTTTAAAGCCACTGTTTCTTTCTTGAGCTTCGCCTGACTTGAGCGTCGGAGGGTCGCCGCTGAGAATCCTTTGGAGCTTTGTGCCGCCAGTCGAAGATCCACGCTAGCAGCCGGAAGCGCCACGTGCCCAGCGTCCGTTGATTCGGCATTCGGACAGGATCAATTTGGCGCCGTCTGTGGGAACGTTCCTGTATCCGAGCGGAAACAATGGATGAAGCTGGACGACAACACATGGTGACGCTTTCGAACGAGGAACTCGACGCTCTGATCGAGATAAGAGCCGCCAAGCTTGTGGAGCAAAAACAGAAAGCCACAGCCGAGCGGCCCGAGCAGCAAGCAACGTCAGCGTCTGGAGGTCGAGCGGAAGCACCGCCGGCCACCGTCGCATTTCATCGAGCCCTATTCCGAGCGTCTGGAGATCGAGCTGAGCTGTTGCCCATGACAACTCCGCTCTACGGGTTTACAGGTAACGAAGTGCAGCCGATCGAACAGATCCGGCTGGCTTCCTCGCTGGGAGAAGAGCCGCTCAGGAGGACAAGGACAACAAACTTCGTGGTGGTCGATTCTCCCTCGTCCTACAACGTTATTTTGGGACGACCGACTCTCAGCGAATTCCGAGCGGTCGTCTCAACCTTCCACCAGAAGATCAAGTTCCCCGTGGAGGACAAAGTGGGAGAAGTACGGGGAGATCAACTAGCAGCTCGGCGATGCTACATCGAGATGGTCCGAGCAGAGGCCAATTCCGCTTGGAAGGCGCCCCGGATCGAGGTAAACGCCATCACCGAAAAGCCACCCTCTTTAATTTATGAAGAAAAAGAGTAAGTGCAAATTCACCCAACCCGATCGGAGGCCACAACCTTTATAGCGTCCGATCTGGAGGAGAAGCAGAAAGAAGAACTGATCCAATGCCTCCGAAGAAATCATGATGTCTTCGTTTGGTCGACACATGAGCTGCCCGGAATTTTTCCGAGCATAGCGCAGCACGAGCTACATGTCAGACCGGACGCACGACCAGTAAAGCAAAGAAAAAGGGACTTCAGCGCCGAGCAGAATTCCATCATCCGAGCGGAGGTGGAAAAACTTCTGGAGGCCGGCCATATACGCGAGGTGCAGTTCCCGAGCTGATTGGCTAACGTAGTATTAGTCTCCAAGCCAGGCAACAAGTGGAGAGTGTGCATAGATTTTCGGGATCTCAACAAAGCTTGCCCGAAAGATTTTTATCCTCTGCCCCGGATAGATCAGCTGGTGGACTCTACGGCCGGCTGCGAATTTGTAACACCCCTAGAAAGCCTAGAAGGGTAATGGGAGTACGAATGAAAAGAGGATGTAAATACTCTATGTTAAATATTAAGATGGATTTAGATGATTAAAACTTTATGAAAGAAAAATAAAGTTGAGAATATAATCATCTATACATGATTTAAAATGTATGGAATTAATGTGGACAAAAGAAAGAAATAAGAGATAATATGTACATGTATGAAATATTTATGCATAATGCATAATATATATGAATTATTATGTGTAAAAGAAAATAAAATGTTAGAAGAGAGATTGAACCTTGGATCTCTTGTAGGGAACATGTATAGGATACCAAAGGGGATAGGAGAATTATTAGTAAAGAGAGGAAGGATTAAGTAGTTAAGAATAAGAAAGGATTCTTTCTACTTAAAAAGAAAAAGAAGTAAAAATATGCATAACCAAGTTTTGAACCTTGGTTCTCTTGTGGATGCATGCATGTGTTAACCAATTGGGATAAGAGAGGATATTGTAAGAGGAGAGATAGAAAATTTTATTAAAGGAGAGAAAAGAGAGAGATTAAGAGAGAACTCACAAGGCATATCTCTAGAATATTCCTATCATAAAGAAGAGGAATAAATGGGGAGGATGAATCAAGTCAAATTTCCTCCCCTCATTTTAGTATAAATAGGCATGGAGGGGTGACTTCAAATTCATCCTCCACTCCTCTCCCTCTCCTCCTCCCTCTTGTGCCGAGACCCCCTCTCTTCTTCTTCTTGTTGCCAAGCAACACAAGAGGAAGGAAGCTCCTCTTCCTCCTCACACCCTCCCTCTTCTTTCTTCCTTGTTGTTGCCGAGCAACACAAGAGGGAGAAGCTTCTTCCTCCCCTCTCCACCAAAAGACCTAGCCACTCCTTTCCCTCCATTGGTGCCGAACCTAGCAAGCAAGAAGAAAGGTCCAAGCAAGTTCTCAATTCTAGGAAACTTAAGCGAAGAAGGTAAGCTTCCCCTCACCTGTGGTACAAGGCTTTTTATATGTTTTTATGATTTTTTTTGAGAATTTTAAAACCTAGAAACAAGTATGAGAAAATTCGGTTAAGAAGAACTTTCGAAATCTAGTGATGTTTAACTAGTCTTCACTAAATGATAGATTTTCTATGCCATGGGGAAAGGATTCTTCTTCATGTTTTTATACCTATATGATGCTTGATAAGAGGAGCACTTAACTCTAGAATTTCGGCCAAAAAAAAAAAAAAAAGGGAAAGAAAGAAACCTAGGAAATGTTATGCAATGAAATTTATGTTATGCCATGATATGTGATAGCATATGAAAGGCTATACATAATGAGAAGAATGAAATTTATGTAAATGCCATGATATGTGATAGCATATGAAATGCTATACATAATAAGAAGAATGAGATTTATGTAAATGCCATGATATGTGATAGCATATGAAATGCTATACATAATGAGAAGAATGAAATATATGTAAATGCCATGATATGTGATAGCATATGAAATGCTATACATAATGAGAAGAATGAAATTATGTGAATGCCATGATATGTAATAGCATATGAAATGCTATACATAATGAGAAGAATGAAAAATGAAATGCATGAAAGATTGTTAAGGATATGATATGATAGTTATGCATGATAAATTACTTTGTATGGTTTGTACCAAGGGTGGGCTCCGTAAACGCCCCGGGGTCGATGGAATAAGACTCGGGCCTCGTCAGTAATGGGCTTCTGATGCCCTAGGTCGATGGAGTAAGACTCGGGCCTAGTATGTATGTATGGTAGGGTTCAAGACTTGCTACCTTGGACCTACGTATGATGTATGTGGTACAAACCGGGATCCCCAATGATGATGATATTAATTTCAAGTACTTACAAGTATAAGTTTTCAAATTCATGATGCATTGCTGCATATGTGCTTGAATTAGCTAATGATTTGATATGATGCCATGATGATATGAATATGATACCTTTGTATGTTATATGCTTATGATATTACGCATGATATTAATATACGATGACTTTCGGTTTTAGTGAGTAGGAAAGGAACTTACTGAGCCATGAGTGCTCACAGCTTACTTTCCTTGTACCGCAGATCAAAGAACTGGATGAACTAGAGGAGCAACAGGAGGAGCGGATAAGGATGTGTGTGGTGGTGGCTCGGCAAAGAACGATTCGGACAGATTAATATGATTAGTTATAGAATCAATATATGCATATTTCATCTGTGATATCATGCTTAATAAATTAAATTCTTTAAAGTTTTTATTCTTCCGCTGTTATAGTAAAACATGTACGTAAGTAGTATAAGAACGTAGCGCCGCCTTTGGTTGGGTAAGAAGGGCGGGCGTTACAGGTGGTATCAGAGCGAAGTTTTGCCAGCTCACTACACACACATCAAGCTCCATTCCTGTCGCTCCAAGTAAGTACAGTTGCTTAATTTATTTATATGCGAAAATTTGTATGATACTCTAGGATGCATGAATGGTAGCCTAGGAAGGATACCTTGAGCTATACCCTAGAGAATGGTACATGATGATAAGTAGGTAAAATTCTAGGATGCATGAATGGTAGCCTAGATACAAGAACCTTAGGCTATAACATAAGAGGAATAATGAATCTTTAAAATCTTGTAGAAATGGACTATATCCCGTTCGAATACGATTCCGAGGATGTGGAATATTCTGGCGAATACCTCGAGTTCGCGGATGAACCTGAGATGCTGGAATACTTCGCCGCGGGATCTCCGGAACACGGCGAGTTCGGAGAAGAAGATCGAGGAAGGAAATTTGAACGATTATGAAGATGAAAATGAAGAAATTATGGAATACTATGAAGAAGAGAACGAGCTTCCTGAGATGGTCGAGGATGAGGTTAACCTTGCTGAATACATGGAAATGGGTTTCAACCCCAACGATATAATAGACTTCGAGTGGGGACTGAACAACCTCGAGGAGGAACTAGACGAAGACCCGATGGAACTGGACGAACCTATTGAAGAAGACGAGGGAATGGATGAAGAGACAATAATCGACCCGGAAGAGGCACCGGAGATTCAACCTCCGATAATGCCTGATCCACCCCAGGATGGTCTGGGCAAGTCGATACAGGTTGGGTTGATAATGACTACTGCTCTCATGTCCTTTATGGCAGGAGTAGTCGCAACCTACCTGGCTGTTTAAGAGAAGAAGTTATGTAATAAAAGCTTTTTGATGAATACAAAGAGTAGAAATGGTATCAATTTAAGTATAAGGATGATAATACCATCGGCTAGATCTTGACGTGTAAGAAAGATAAGGTAATCTAAAGGTGATATGACAACCTAAGAAAGAATACCTCAATGATGACCCAAAAATGGCATGAAACCTAGACATGATGTGTTAAGATATTCATGCATGAATGATAACTTAGGCTAATCTTGTCATCATTTAGGAAATCAGGTATGGCTAGAAGACGAAATGCCAGAACGGAGGAGACAGTACCTCCACCTGATTGGGCACAAGTAGTTACTGAGCTACAACGACAGCTTACGGAACAGCAACAAATGATTGCTGCCATGATAAATCAACAAGGGAATCCCGCTACCCCAAATCAGAATAATACGCCAAACATACCAGTAGTGGAACCGGAGCCAGTGGCAGCACCAGTACCACCAGTGAATCTGGCACCGGTAGTTCGTCCGGAAGCGTATATAATCCAGTGGCAAAGACTGAGGCCGGAGAAATTCTCTGGAAATTGTGAAGCATGGGACGCACAAGCTTGGTTTAAGACGATGGAGAGCATGGTAGAACTATTGGACTGGCCTGAGCATGAAAAGGTCAAATGCGTATCCTTCTGTCTCACAGGAGACGCCCGAATGTGGTGGGACAGAGTGAAAGTGAAAAGGCCAGTGAATCAAATGAGTTGGGCAGATTTTGAGACGGAATTCTTCGAAGAATTCTTCCACACTCGGGTGACAAGTAGGCACTATGATGAATTCACTGAATTTCGGCAAGGTGACCTAACGGTGGAAGAAGCGATAAAAAGATTCAACCGCCTGGCGCGACTCTGCCCGGAATTAGTTAGGACGGAAGGAGAAAGGGTCAGGCTTATGCTAAAGATGCTCAGACCCGAGATAGCACTTAATGTGGCCGGCGGAGTTAACAGACCACGGACCACAGAAGAGTTAGTTAGCAGTGCCCTGAATACTGAACACTACCTGAAGGCACTAGACAAGGACAAGAAGCAAGCTCAGAAGGAAGAACTGGAAAATGTTAAAGCCAACTGGAAAGGGAACCACGGCGGAAAGGGAAAACGACGGAATGACACTGAGATTGGTCCGTCCAACAAGCAGCTCAAGTTTTCTCTGTGCAATACATGTGGGAAGAAACATCCAGGGACATGTCGTACGGGCACTAATAGGTGCTACAACTGTGGGATAGAGGGTCATAAAGCAAAAGACTGTCGTAAGGGCAAAATTAAATGCTACGACTGTGGACTAGAAGGACATCTATCTAGAGACTGCCCTACTAAAGCACCACAGTATGTTTCGAATCAAGGCGGTCCCGCAAGGTTACACCAACTGCAGACTTCCATTGAGGGACCCTCAATAAGTCAAGGGAGATTAGAAGCTCCACCAACATCTAAGGGAATCTGAGCAGAAATTGTCATTCTAAGTTCGGGGACGAACTTTCAATAAGTAGGGGAGATTGTAACACCCCTAGAAAGCCTAGAAGGGTAATGGGAGTACGAATGAAAAGAGGATGTAAATACTCTATGTTAAATATTAAGATGGATTTAGATGATTAAAACTTTATGAAAGAAAAATAAAGTTGAGAATATAATCATCTATACATGATTTAAAATGTATGGAATTAATGTGGACAAAAGAAAGAAATAAGAGATAATATGTACATGTATGAAATATTTATGCATAATGCATAATATATATGAATTATTATGTGTAAAAGAAAATAAAATGTTAGAAGAGAGATTGAACCTTGGATCTCTTGTAGGAACATGTATAGGATACCAAAGGGGATAGGAGA
Source organism: Zingiber officinale (assembly GCF_018446385.1). Taxonomy (NCBI): domain Eukaryota; kingdom Viridiplantae; phylum Streptophyta; class Magnoliopsida; order Zingiberales; family Zingiberaceae; genus Zingiber; species Zingiber officinale. The sequence goes on from NC_056006.1 coordinate 48,205,738, forward strand.
ATTATTAGTAAAGAGAGGAAGGATTAAGTAGTTAAGAATAAGAAAGGATTCTTTCTACTTAAAAAGAAAAAGAAGTAAAAATATGCATAACCAAGTTTTGAACCTTGGTTCTCTTGTGGATGCATGCATGTGTTAACCAATTGGGATAAGAGAGGATATTGTAAGAGGAGAGATAGAAAATTTTATTAAAGGAGAGAAAAGAGAGAGATTAAGAGAGAACTCACAAGGCATATCTCTAGAATATTCCTATCATAAAGAAGAGGAATAAATGGGGAGGATGAATCAAGTCAAATTTCCTCCCCTCATTTTAGTATAAATAGGCATGGAGGGGTGACTTCAAATTCATCCTCCACTCCTCTCCCTCTCCTCCTCCCTCTTGTGCCGAGACCCCCCTCTCTTCTTCTTCTTGTTGCCAAGCAACACAAGAGGAAGGAAGCTCCTCTTCCTCCTCACACCCTCCCTCTTCTTTCTTCCTTGTTGTTGCCGAGCAACACAAGAGGGAGAAGCTTCTTCTTCCTCCCCTCTCCACCAAAAGACCTAGCCACTCCTTTCCCTCCATTGGTGCCGAACCTAGCAAGCAAGAAGAAAGGTCCAAGCAAGTTCTCAATTCTAGGAAACTTAAGCGAAGAAGGTAAGCTTCCCCTCACCTGTGGTACAAGGCTTTTTATATGTTTTTATGATTTTTTGAGAATTTTAAAACCTAGAAACAAGTATGAGAAAATTCGGTTAAGAAGAACTTTCGAAATCTAGTGATGTTTAACTAGTCTTCACTAAATGATAGATTTTCTATGCCATGGAAAAGGATTCTTCTTCATGTTTTTATACCTATATGATGCTTGATAAGAGGAGCACTTAACTCTAGAATTTCGGCCAAAAAAAAAAGGGAAAGAAAGAAACCTAGGAAATGTTATGCAATGAAATTTATGTTATGCCATGATATGTGATAGCATATGAAAGGCTATACATAATGAGAAGAATGAAATTTATGTAAATGCCATGATATGTGATAGCATATGAAATGCTATACATAATAAGAAGAATGAGATTTATGTAAATGCCATGATATGTGATAGCATATGAAATGCTATACATAATGAGAAGAATGAAATATATGTAAATGCCATGATATGTGATAGCATATGAAATGCTATACATAATGAGAAGAATGAAATTATGTGAATGCCATGATATGTAATAGCATATGAAATGCTATACATAATGAGAAGAATGAAAAATGAAATGCATGAAAGATTGTTAAGGATATGATATGATAGTTATGCATGATAAATTACTTTGTATGGTTTGTACCAAGGGTGGGCTCCGTAAACGCCCCGGGGTCGATGGAATAAGACTCGGGCCTCGTCAGTAATGGGCTTCTGATGCCCTAGGTCGATGGAGTAAGACTCGGGCCTAGTATGTATGTATGGTAGGGTTCAAGACTTGCTACCTTGGACCTACGTATGATGTATGTGGTACAAACCGGGATCCCCAATGATGATGATATTAATTTCAAGTACTTACAAGTATAAGTTTTCAAATTCATGATGCATTGCCTGCATATGTGCTTGAATTAGCTAATGATTTGATATGATGCCATGATGATATGAATATGATACCTTTGTATGTTATATGCTTATGATATTACGCATGATATTAATATACGATGACTTTCGGTTTTAGTGAGTAGGAAAGGAACTTACTGAGCCATGAGTGCTCACAGCTTACTTTCCTTGTACCGCAGATCAAAGAACTGGATGAACTAGAGGAGCAACAGGAGGAGCGGATAAGGATGTGTGTGGTGGTGGCTCGGCAAAGAACGATTCGGACAGATTAATATGATTAGTTATAGAATCAATATATGCATATTTCATCTGTGATATCATGCTTAATAAATTAAATTCTTTAAAGTTTTTATTCTTCCGCTGTTATAGTAAAACATGTACGTAAGTAGTATAAGAACGTAGCGCCGCCTTTGGTTGGGTAAGAAGGGCGGGCGTTACAGAATTAATCTGTATGCTCGACGCCTACCAAGGCTATCACCAAGTGCCGCTCGCCCTTGAAGATCAAGAAAAGGTCAGCTTCGTGATGGCCGACAGCACTTATTGCTATAATGTAATGTCGTTCGGATTGAAGAATGCGGGGGCCACATATCAGCGCTTGATGAATAAAGTGTTCAGAGAGCAGATCGGGCGAAATCTAAAAGTTTATGTGGACGACATTCTCATTAAGTCCGTCCGAGCGGCCGATCTCTTCAAAGACATGGAGGAAACCTTCCGAACGCTGCGCAAATATGGAGTCAAGTTAAATCCCCAGAAGTGCCTGTTCGGAGCAAAAGGAGGGCGCTTTCTGGGGTACATAGTGACCGAGCGGGGAATCGAAGCAATACAAGGGAAGTGCAGCGTTTGACCGGTCGGATAACCGCTCTGTCCAGGTTCATCTCCAAAACCGCCGACCGGAGCCTTCCTTTTTTCAAGATCTTACGCAAAGCTACAAAATTTCACTGGGACGAAGAATGCGACCGGGCGTTCGAAGATTTGAAGGCATATTTGAACTCTCTCCCTGTATTAGCCAAGCCGACTGCGGGTGAGCCACTTCATATGTACTTGTCTTCAACCGAGCATGCAATCGGCTCAGCTTTAGTGAGGTCGAGCGGAGAAGAGCCTGTGTATTTCCTTAGTCACATTTTAAAAGATGCTGAATCTCGCTACACTGGGCTCGAGAAGCTGGCTTTTGCTCTGGTCCTTGCCGTTCGGCGCCTTCGTCCATATTTCCTGGCGCATACAATCATTGTCAAAACCAATAGCCCGCTCGGACGTGTTCTACTAAATCCAGAGGCATCCGGACGGCTCATCAAATGGACGACGGAGTTAAGTGAATTTGATATCCAATACCAGCCCCGCTCGGCGATCAAAGCGCAATCCTTGGCCGATTTTGTGACTGAGGTGCAAAGGCCAGAGCCGGAAGCTATGTGGAGAATATATGTGGATGGGTCGTCCACTTGGCTCGGAAGCGGGATTGGAATATTGTTACTCTCCCCTCAAGAAGAGAAGATGCACTTATCCGTCCGGCTGGATTATAAAGCTACCAACAATGAAGCAGAGTATGAGGCCCTCATAGCAGCTCGGCATGTGGGAGCCGGTCGGGTAACGCTTCACTCGGATTCGCAGTTGGCCACTCAGCAGCTCTCTGGTACCTTCAAAATCAATAGTGCTCGGCTCAAGCTCTACGCTGAAGCCTTCGAGAAGCTCAAAGCTGACTTTAGAGAAGTTATTGTCCAGAAGATACCCAGAGCAGAAAATCAAGCAGCCGATGAGTTAGCCAAACTCGCGAGCTCAATAACGCCGATCGCCATTCAGCAATCAATTAAAAAAGTACTGTTGGTGGCGCACGTCGACCGGATGGAAGGCCTCGCATTTCCAAGCGACTGGCGGACACCCATCATAGAGTTCCTCCTCTCGGGAGCCACACCGTCCGACCGGAATGAAGCCCAGCTGCTAAGGAGAAGAGTCAGTCGGTTCACACTCATCGGCGATCAGCTTTACAAAAAGGCTTTCTCACGCCCGCTATTGAAATGCGTGAGCTCGGAAGACTCGGCTTACATCCTCTAAGAGGTACATAAAGGATCGTGCGGAGGACATCCGTGCGGACGATCACTAGCTAAGAAGATCCTGCTAGCCGGATACTTTTGGCCAACCTTACAAGCAGACGCCGCTCGGACAGTATCTACGTGCCTTTCGTGCCAGAAGTACCATAACTTCTCCCACCGACCGGCCGAGGAAATGAAGGCATCAACCGTTTCATGTCCGTTCGATCAATGGGGAATGGATATTGTCGGTCCATTTCCGATGGCGACCGGGCAGAGGAAATTTTTGCTAGTGGCGGTCGATTATTTTTCCAAGTGGGTGGAGGCCGAGCCGCTGGCAAAGATCACCGAACAGATGGTCAAAAAATTCATCTGGCAACACATCATCTGTCGGTTCGGCATCCCTCGCCGATTGGTTTCCGACAATGGGCGACAATTCACAGGGAAGGTGCTAGAGGATTGGTGCAAAAGCTACGGCATCGAGCAACACTTCACGTCCGTGGCTTATCCCCAAAGCAACGGTCAAGCCGAAGTAGCCAATCGGGAAATTCTTCGTATTCTGCGCGCTCGGCTCGACCATTTGGGAGGAAATTGGCCGGATGAAGTGCCGGGCGTCTTATGGGCCATTCGAACGACTCCGAAGGAAGGGACGGGCGTCACACCGTTCCATTTGGTGTATGGCGGCGAGGCCGTTATTCCGGTTGAAGTCGGCGTCGAGTCCGTCCGAATCCAGAGCTATGATGATGACAACGTCGAACGGAGGAACATGGAGCTGGATTTGGTCGACGAGGAGCGAGCCAAGGCGTCCGTTCGGCTGATGGCGTACCGGCAACGGATGAAGCAAAATTACAACCGCCGTGTAATCCCCAGATCATTCCAGGTCGGTGATCTTGTCTGGAAGAAAGTCAAGCCGGTCGGCGACGTCGGCAAACTGGAGGCACCGTGGGCAGGCCCCTTCAAGGTTATTGAAAAGCTCCGCTCGGGAGCCTATTATTTGGAGGATGAAGACGGGCGGCAGCTGGATCGAATCATCTTCAGCCTTATCGAGCGGGTGAAAGGTGCACGAATGTAAATAATTTTTATATATGTTAGTCGCCCATGTCCGTAATGCAGAAGCAAAATTAATTGAAGGATGGCAAGGGTTTCGCCGATCGGCGGTCGGTTAGTCAGAAGACCGCCGAGCTCGACGTTAAATATCGAGAGACGGCAGCGGAAGACCGTCGAGCTCCGACGTTAAATATCGAGAGATGAGCCGGCGTCTATAAACGTCCGAGCGGAAGACCGTCGAGCTCCGACGTTAAATATCGAGAGACGAGCCGGCGTCTATAAACCGTCCGAGCGGAAGACCGTCGAGCTCCGACGTTAAATATCGAGAGACGAGCCAGCGTCTATAAACGTCCGAGCGGAAGACCGTCGAGCTCCGACGTTAAATATCGAGAGACGAGCCGGCGCCTATAAACGTCCGAGCGGAAGACCGTCGAGCTCCGACGTTAAATATTGAGAGACGAGCCGGCGTCTATAAACGTCCGAGCGGAAGACCTTCGAGCTCCGACGTTAAATATCGAGAGACAAGCCGGCGCCTATAAATATTTCGAGTGAAAAAAAAAGGAGACTGCAAGTGTCCGAGAAGTTCGCCGCCAGTATCGTTCGACCGACTCTACGTTCCGCTCGGCTCAAGGCCCAAAGGTTCTTGTCGGCTTATAGCGAGCGATCCTTGCTAGCAAAGCGGAATGTTACGCATCCGGAATATTTGCCCGAGCGGAAGGGCATCGCCAAGTACTTCGAAAAATGCCTTTCGAAGGCCAGAGGTGTGATAATAGGCGAGCGGGCAACACACATATTAATTAGCAAAAGGACAAAGTGCAAAAAGATAGAGTGCGTGAAAGGAAAGCATTGCATTAAAAATAAAATCTCAGGTCGGGCGGCCTAAGTACAAAAGGGATCATATTTAGCCGAGTGGCCAAATTACAAAAATTACTCGATATAATCGTAGAGGGTCTTGGGGATGTTATCTAGGAGCGCCACCTGATCGCCGGCCGGAATATTGGTGGACTCCGGAAGAAGGCCCTTCGACGTCAGATAGGTCATAGTGGCAGTCATGACCAAGTTGAAGGCTGTGTACATCCGCTCGCAGATTTTCTCCGAGAATTCGGGCGATCGAATGTAGCTCTGTTGTAGAGCGGCGACTCGGCTCGGCTCGGCATCCTGATATTCTTTGAAAGCCGCCTGGGAGCCTGTGAGGGCCCGCCTTCTCCCTGTCGAGCTGCTCTGTCAATTCCTTTATCTTCAGCTCCAGGCCCCGAGCCTCAACGTTCTTCTTCTCCAGATCGGAGATAACTGTATTCTTCCGAGTGGTGTCCAGGGCTATTTTCGTGTCAAGCGACTTGACTTGTCGCTTGGACTCGGCCAAGGCATGGGCCTGGTCGGCTATCTTCTTCTGTTCGGCCGTCAGCAGAGTTTGAGCTTTCTTCAGCTCCTTTTGTAGCTCGGAATAGGAAGGGCCCTGAAGGCCGGACGGACCAACTGCGGCCTTCAGTTGCCGTAGCTCTTCATCCACCAAGGCCAAGCGGTTGGAAACCGCAATTTCCTCCACCCATCTCTGGCAAAAGAAAATTATAGTTATTAGCGGCCGATCGGAAAGAATGAACACCAAAGTTTGTAGATTACAAACTTACCCTTGTGGCCGCAGCATATGGCTGTTAGCCAAATTTCCGAGGGTATCAGCGCAGTGCGGGCCCGAGCATCGGCCCACATCTCAGCTAGGGCCCTTTCAAGGTGATGGTGTGCTCGGGCGCAGATGGACGGTCGGCCTCTGGAATCAGCTCTTCAGTCGGAAGATGAAGAGTGACCCGAATCGTGCGGCCATGACCGGGGGTCGTCCGACCGGCGGTCGGAAGGGGATCAGAAGCCGACGTAGCAGCTGGCTCGTCCCAGTCAGAAGGCGTCCAGTCGGACGAAATGGTTTCGGTCTCTGGCACCTTGCCCCGAGCAGTCGCAGTGACCCGCTCGGATGGTTGGACCGCGGAGGTTGCCGACCGCAGGGGAGTCTCCACTCGGCGCCTCTTTTGTAGTGGCTGCTCCTCCTCCCGAGCGGAACCTTCCTCGGGGGCAGTTGGTTCTCCAGAAGGAGTGGCTCCGCTGACCACGTTTTGCTGAGAAGCGGGAGCGGTCGACTCAGCCTGAGTCCCGCTCTCTCCTTCGTGGGATCCGACCGGCTGGATACCCAAAGCTTCCATTTCTCTGGCCGCCGCGGCTTCCAGAGCGGCCGCCTTCCTCTTCAAAACACCGGCCATGACCGAATCCATAACGATGTCCGCTGCAAAGAAAGGAAAAGAAATCAGTTAGCAATCAAAGCAAATGCCCAACCAAAGTTCTTACCGAAGCCGGCCGGAAGAGGGGTCCGTATAGGACTCAGCCCGAAGATGTACATTACTCCCTCGTGGAGAAGTTTGTTGATGTCAAGTCACAGACCGGCCAGTATATTTGCAGCGTGGAGGTAGTCCGGTCGGGTCTTGAACTTCTTCAACTCGGGAGTGGGGGGCAGACTGACCTGCCACTGGGTCGGGAAGTTTGCCTGATTGGGCATACGGATGTAGAAAAAATAATCCTTCCAATGTTTATTGGAAGTAGGAAGTTTGTTGAAAAAGACCAAGCCGGGCCGAGCTTGGAACATGAAGGTGCCCGGCTCGGCTTACTTGGGGTAATAGAAATAAAAGAAGACCTCCGGTCGGAGGGGGATGTTGTGAATCTTAAACAAAATGACAACACCGCAGAGGAGACGGAAGGTATTGGGTACTAAACTGCCGAACGGCACACCGAAAAAATTATAGACATCTACACGCGACGGCCTGTGAGGCCGAGCGGAGGGACCAGCTAAGCGAATTTCGAAATCCTCTGGGATTTTGAAATTGTCTGCCAAAATATCGAAGTCCCGCTGTTCGAATCGGGACTGCATGGTGGTGTACCATGGGCCGAGCGACTGATCTTCGGGATTGGAAGAGCTAGCCATGGGACGATCAGGAGGAGTCAAAAGGCAAAAAGGCAGGAGCGAAGCAACAGCAAACGAAAGGAAGTTTCAAGGAGCGAAACTGAGAAAGAAATGCGGAGGAAACACCGAAAAGGAGGAAGGAAAGATATAAAACCTTGCTGCGGGGAAAGGGATCAAGGAAAGGCGTCGGAGAGCGTCGGAGAGCAGAAACAGGATCGCCGGAGCTCCGAAGCGCAGGAGGCAATGGTCGAAATCGTGGAGGCAGGTGAGGAAGAGAAGGAAACGAAGAATTTATAGGGTGAAGGTCGGGCGGCCGCCACCGTTGGATCCAGGTAACGGGAATCAAAGCATGCATCGAGCCGTCCATTTCGAATCGCTTCGATCACATCAAAACACCACGCCACCGCCGCCCGTACGCCGATGGCAGTGCTCCACGTGGCATTCAATCATTTGGAGCATTTAATGAAAGCATGCTCAACCTTAATGTCGAAGATTGGCGCAGAACACGAGGAGATCCGGTGAATGTCATTGTTGATTCGCTTAAGGCTACCTCTATGGTTGGCCGAGCGGAGGATACCAACACGGAGGAGCCGCTCGTCCGGATTCTTAGTCCAGTCAGTAGGACTATTCGCCTCCTTCGACTAGACTTGAAGGGGAGGCAAGTGATCCGGTAGTAAGAGCAGGGGACCCCGCCCTGTGGAGTCAATGCCACGTGGAAGTCACAGTGGCAGTTGTCCATCCGGAGAGGGCCGGGTCCGACCGGACGGCCGGAGAGGGCCGGGTCCGACCGGACGGCCGGCCAGTCGATGGAATCGAACGCCCGGAGAGGGATGGGTCAGATCGGCTTGCCGACCGGACGATATTCGGCTGATGGTTAAAGGCGCCCTATCGAAATCAGGGTTTCGGCGCTCAGTGGAAAAGGTCGTGGGCCAAGCGGACCTCACGCTCGGCCAAAGCCATAAGGTAACACTGCTAATAGTCCCCATAAAGCACGTGATGGAGGATCTCCCCAAGTAAACCACCGCATATGTCCGGCCGGATGTTGAGGGAGCTGTCCGCCCGGAAGCCAGATTTGGAGCAAAGGGGAAAAGGACAAGGAACGTCTTTTTCTGACAGCAGGTATGTTTCACGTGTGGGCCATGCTCCAAATCTTGTGACAGGGGATTCCGCTGTCCCATCGAGGACATGCTAAGACTGTAGCAATATGGGTTAGGGAAGCTCACTGACAAGTCCTTACTGGAGTATGGGCTATGGACACGTGTATACCTCGGTAGGTGTACACTCACTTCTTCGCTGCCCTATATAAAGGCCCTCATTCTTTGCCGGAGGTACGCGTTCTACGAGTTCGGAGGGTCGCCGCCGGGAATCCCTTCCCGGCCCGACTTCTATGCAGGTTCGCCGGAGCTTTGTGCCGCCAGTCGAAGATCCACGCCAGCAGCCGGAAGCGCCACGTGCCCAGCGTCCGTTGATTCAGCATTCGGACAGGATCACTATCATTAGAAAAGCTTCATCAAGGTTTTTCAAATCAATTTTGAAATGATTTTAAACCATTTAATTTAGGACCACAATCTTAGGGCTAAGTGTACATGACTTGTACGCAAGTTTTCCCTATGATCCTCAATTTCGAATTAGGCTCATCTAGGTACAAGAACTATGCACCTTGATCCTAACTCATAATCCTAATATCTCACACACATCTAAGGTGTATCAAACACATCCAAGTCAATTTTGATGTGAGATATGGGTTTAGGTCATCTTAAGCTAAGTTCTCATGCATTTTCTAAACAACAATTTGATCTCCTTATCAAATTGTGTTTTTATCCTTAAATCAATTTAATTGATCATACATGAAAGAGATGATGACATGACATAAAATAATATCATAAGTGGAAACATGTGCCAATGTCATGATGTCATGGCATAAAGTATGAAACTTAAATAAGGCATTACATATAACTAACCTAAGCATTATCATGACATTTCAAATGATAGTAAATTAAATATGATGTCATGACATGGCATGTCGCAAACAATATATGGCAAATAACATATAAAGGTATAGAAAATACCTAATTCTAGCTTTAGTTGCCATTTTTGATAATTTTGATCATTTTGCCATAAATTCTATATTCCTAAGTGTAATAGATCTAAAATCATATACTAAAGATTTTTAGATCACTATGTGCCAATTAGATTAACCCTAGAAAATTCCTCAAGTGTGGTTGGCACATCCTAATCACCTTAGGAATGAGTAAAATTTTAAATTTCATTTTCAAGGCTTGATTACACCTTGAAAATTCCTAAAATGCCACCTTTTGCCATGATTAGGTTAACTACCTATCCAATTAAGGTTGGCACACCCTAACCCATCTAGCGTGATGGAATCACGCTCCTAGGAACCCAAAACCTATTTGAGCTCATTGGGTTCACTAAATATTCACTAGGGATGACTTCCCTAGCAACCCTCCTAATGACCCTCCTAGGCTTTAAAGCCTTGGTCATTTGGGACTCATCAAGATCAACTCTAGGGGTGACTCCCCTTGTGACCTTGGTGATGGTCTTCCTAGCCCTAGGTCTTGTTCCATAATCGAATGGAACATTATGATAAGTGGGCTTGACTACTTGAGACTTAGGTTTGTGACTCAAACCTCTCATGTCCTTGGGCTTTTGTTTTTGACCCTTAGACCCTAGAGTTGACTTCTCCAAATTCTTAAGAGTCTTTTCTAAGGTGTCAAGTCTTGACCTCAAGACTTGATTTTCCTTCTCTAATACCTCAAGTTTTAATTTGTCATTTTTCTTTGAGGTATTCCTAGGCATATGTCTAGTTGTTTTGGGATTCCTATCTAGGTTTTCCTTAACCTTAGATGAGTTAATTCTAGGGTTGGCATTTCTAGTATTGTCCTTATCTAGGCTAACATGTTTGGCACCTAAGCACATGTGTCAGTTTCTATGGTTATCATGCTTATCATCATTCGCAATTGCAATAAAGCTACTAGCATGTTTCTTATTAGAATTGCAATAATGTGCCTTAAAGGGTACCTTAGGGTTTGCCTTAGCTCCTCCAATAGATGTGCTTGGTCTCTTGTCCTTGTGAGGTTGCCTCCCCCTCGGACATTGGCTCCTATAATGCCCCCTTTGCTTGCATTGGAAGCACACCACGTGCTCCTTGCCCTTGCGTATCGGGACTCCGGCTTCCTTGACCTTTGGCGCCGGTGGAGTCTTCCTAATCCTCTTTGGACATTTACTCTTGTAATGCCCATATTCCCTACACTCAAAGCACATTATATGTAATTTATTTGAAATTAAGTTGTTTGAGTTACCTAGGGTTGAGGATGGATATACGCTCTCTTCTTCATCCCTTCCGGAGGTAGAGGCTTCTTCTTATACCAATCTTGATGAAGAACTCTCCTCCTCTTCTTCCTTAGATGTTGAGTAGCCCTCAACTTCTAATTCCATACCTCCATGATGTGAGCTACTTGGCTCACTTGACTCCTCTTCATGACTTGAATTGGATGTAACACCCCTAGAAAGCCTAGATAAGAAAATAAGGGTAATGAGAGTACGAATGAAAAGAAGATGTAAATATTCTATATTAAGATGGATTTAGATGATTAAAACTTTATGAAAGAAAAATAAAGTTGAGAATATAATCATCTATGCATGATTTAAAATGTATGGAATTAATGTAGACAAAGGAAGAAATATGAGATAATATGTACATGTATGAAATATTTATGCATAATGCATAATATGGGAATATACGAATTATTATGTACAAAAGAAAATAAAATGTTAGAAGAGAGATTGAACCTTGGACCTCTTGTAAGGAACATGTATAGGATACCAAAGGGGATAGGAGAATTATTGATAAGGAGAGAAAGGATTAAGTAGTTAAGAATAAGAAAGGATTCTTTTTACTTAAAAGAAAAAGGAAGTAAAAAGAAATAAAAATATACATAACCAAGTTTTGAACCTTGGTTCTCTTGTGGATGCATGCATGTATTAACCAAGTGGGATAGGAGAGAATATTGTAAGAGGAGAGATAGGAATTTTAATTAAAGGAGAAAAAAAAAGAGAGATTAAGGGAAAGAAAAGAGAGAACTCAAGAGGCATATCTCTAGAATATTCTTGTCATTTAAGGGGAGAAATGAATAGGGAGGATGAATCAAGTCAAGTTCCCTCCCCTCCTTTTAGTATAAATAGGCATGGAGGGGGGCTTCAACTTCATCCTCAACCCACTCATCCTCCTCTCCTCCCTTTGTGCCGAGACCTCCCTCTCCCTCTCTTTTCTTCTTGTTGCCGAGCAACACAAGAGGAAGGAAGCTCCTCTTCCTTCTCACTCCCTCCCTCTTCTTTCTTTCTTGTTGTTGCCGAGCAACACAAAGAGGAAGAAGCCTCTTCTTCCTCCCCTCTCCACCAAAAGACCTAGCCACTCCTCTCCTCCATTGGTGCCGAGCAAACAAGCAAGGAAGAAAGGTCCCCAAGCAAGTTCTCAAACCTAGGAAACTTAAGAGAAGAAGGTAAGCTTCCCTCACCTGTGGTACAAGGCTTTTTATATATTTTTCAGATTTTATGAGGATTTTAAAACCTAGAAACAAGTTTGAGAAAATTCGGTTAAGAAAAGCCTTCGAAATCTAGTAAGGTTTAACTAAATCTACACTACATGATAGATTTTCTATGCCATGGAAAAGGGATCTTCTTCATGTTTTTACACCTATATGATGCTTGATCAAAGGAGTACTTAACCCTAGAATTTCGGCCAAAAATATTTTTAAGAGGCTAGGGAAATTATTGTTTTACCCAACTAGTACGAGGTCCTCCCTATGAAATGTTAAGGATCATGTATTAGTTTTCTTGCTTAGAAGATAATTGAAAATAAAAGAAAACCCACTCCTATATTTCGGCCAAGGAAGGGTTTAGGGTTAGGAAGACCCTTAAATTTAAATAAACATGCTCATGTGATAGAATACAAAGATCTTAAAAGATTCGTACGTTGAATATTGTAAGAACTTCATGAATTCTTTCTTAGGGTTTTCGGCCATGATGAAATGGATAGCTTAGAAAAGCTTAAACAAAATGTTAATATGTTCAAGACCTTTGTGGGGTTATGATATGAAAGTTGATTAATGCTCTCATGTTTAATTGGAATGTAGAAAATGAGTACATGATATAAGACAAGTAAGATCACAAGAGTCCTAGCTTATTTATGATCCAATTTTATGTATGATATTCTTAGTAACTTTTGCCATGATATTTACTTAAGCTTTCCATGCTTTAAGTCACTTAAGAGACCTAGCTTAAGGACTAGTAGGTTTCGGCCATGAAGGAAATAAAAGAAAAAGGGAAAGAAACCTAGGATATGCTATGAAATTATGTTATATGCCATGATATGTGATAGCATAGAAAATGTTATACATAATGAGAAATGAATGAAATTTATGTTATGTAAATGCCATGATATGTGATAGCATAGGAAATGCTATACATAATGAAGAAATGCTATGTTATGTAATATGCCATGATATGTGATAGCATAAGGAAATGCTATACATAATGAAGAAATAAAACTATGTTATGTAATATGCCATGATATGTGATAGCATAAGGAAATGCTATACATAATGAAGAAATAAAACTATGTTATGTAATATACCATGATATGTGATAGCATAAGGAAATGCTATACATAATGAAGGAATGAAATTATATTATGTAATATGCCATGATATGTGATAGCATAAGGAAATGCTATACATAATGAAAAGAAACGAAAAAGGAAATGCATGAAAGATTGTTAAGGACATGATATGATAGTTATGCATGATATGTTATTTTGTATGGTTTGTACCAAGGGTGGGCTCCGTAAACGCCCCGGGGTCGATGGAATAAGACTCGGGCCTCGTCAGTAATGGGCTTCTGAATGCCCTAGGTCGATGGAGTAAGACTCGGGCCTAGTATGTAGACTTGCTACCTTGGACCTACTTAAGAAGCGCGCGCATGATGTATGTGGTACAAACCGGGATCCCCTCAATGATGATATTAATTTCAAGTATTTATAAGTATAAGTTTTCAAATTCATGATGCATTGCCTACATATGTGCTTTAAATTACCTGATGATTAGATATAATGCCATGTGATATTATGATATGAATATGATACTCTTGTATGTTATATGCTTATGATACTACGCATGATATTAATATACGATGATTCGGTTTTAGTGAGTAGGAAAGGAACTTACTGAGCCATGAGTGCTCATAGCTTACTTTCCTTGTACCGCAGATAAAGAAGCTGGATGAGCTAGAGGAGCAACAGGAGGAGCAGATAGTGATGTGTGTGGTGGTGGCTCGGCAAAGAACGATCCGGACAAATTAATATGATTAGTTATAGAATCAACATATGCACATTTGAACAAATCAGAATATGTGATATTATGCTTAATAAATTAAATTCTTTAAAGTTTTTATTCTTCCGCTGTTATAACTAAAGCATGTACGTAAGTAGTATAAGAACGTAGCGCCGCCTTTGGTTGGGTAAGAAGGGCGGGCGTTACAGTTGGTATCAGAGCGAAGTTTTGCCAGCTCACTACACACACATCAAGCTCCATTCCTGTCGCTCCAAGTAAGTACAGTTGCTTAATTTATTTATATGCGAAAATTTGTATGATACTCTAGGATGCATGAATGGTAGCCTAGGAAGGATACCTTGAGCTATACCCTAGAGAATGGTACATGATGATAAGTAGGTAATATTCTAGGATGCATGAATGGTAGCCTAGATACAAGAACCTTAGGCTATAACATAAGAGGAATAATGAATCTTTAAAATCTTGTAGAAATGGACTATATCCCGTTCGAATACGATTCCGAGGATGTGGAATATTCTGGCGAATACCTCGAGTTCGCGGATGAACCTGAGATGCTGGAATACTTCGACGCGGGATCTCCGGAACACGGTGAGTTCGGAGAGGAAGATCTCGAGGAAATCGAGGAAGGGAATTCGGATGATAATGAAGAAGAAGATGCAGAAATTATGGAGTATTATGAAGAAGAGAACGAGTTTCCTGAGATGGTCGAGGATGAAATTGACCTTGCTGAATACATGGAAATGGGCTTCAACCCCAACGATATAATAGACTTCGAGTGGGGACTGAACAACCTCGAGGAGGAACTAGACGAAGACCCGATGGAACTGGACGAACCTGTTGAAGAAGACGAGGGAATGGATGAAGAGACAATAATCGACCCGGAAGAGGCATCGGAGATTCAACCTCCGATAATGCCTGATCCACCCCAGGATAGTCTGGGCAAGTCGATACAAGTTGGGTTGATAATGACTACTGCTCTCATGTCCTTTATGGCAGGAGTAGTCGCAACCTACCTGACCTTTTAAGAGAAGAAGTTATGTAATAAAAGCTTTTGATGAATAAAAAGAGTAGAAATGGTATCAATTTAAGTATAAGAATGATAGTACCATCGGCTAGATCTTGACGTGTAAGAATGATAAGGTTATCAAAAGATGATATGACAACCTAAGAAAGAATACCTCAACATGGCATGAAACTAGACATGATATGTTAGGATATTCATGCATAAGTGATAACTTAGGCTAATCTTGTTATCATTAGATATGGCTAGAAGACGAAATGCCAGAACAGAGGAGACCGTACCTCCACCTGATTGGGCACAAGTGGTCACTGAGCTACAACGACAGCTTACGGAACAGCAACAGACGATTGCTGCCATGATAAATCAACAAGGGAATCCTGCTACCCCAAATCAGAACAATACGCCAAACATACCAATAGTTGAACCGGAGCCAGTAGCAGCACCGGTACCGCTAGTGAATCTGGCACCGGTAGTTCGTCAAGAAGCGTATCTAATCCAGTGGCAAAGACTGAGGCCGGAGAAATTCTCTGGTAATTGTGAAGCATGGGACGCACAAGCTTGGTTTAAGACGATGGAGAGCATGATAGAACTATTGGACTGGCCTGAGCAGGAAAAGGTAAAATGCGTATCATTCTGTCTCACGGGAGACGCCCGAATGTGGTGGGACAGAGTGAAAGTGAAGAGACCAGTAAACCAAATGAGTTGGGCGGATTTTGAGACGGAATTCTTCGAAGAATTCTTCCACACTCGGGTGACAAGTAGGCACTATGATGAATTCACTGAATTTCGGCAAGGTGACCTAACGGTGGAAGAAGCGATAAAAAGATTCAACCGCCTGGCGCGACTATGCCCGGAATTAGTTAGGACGGAAGGAGAAAGGGTCAGGCTTATGCTAAAGATGCTCAGACCCGAGATAGCACTTAATGTGGCCGGCGGAGTTAACAGACCGCGGACCACAGAGGAGTTAATTAGCAGTGCCCTGAATACTGAACACTACCTGAAGGCACTAGGAAAGGACAAGAAGCAAGCTCAGATGGAAGAACTGGAAAATGTTAAGGCCAACTGGAAAGGGAACCACGGCGGAAAGGGAAAACGACGGAATGACACTGAGATTGGTCCGTCCAACAAGCAGCTCAAGTTTTCTCAGTGCAATACATGTGGGAAGAAACATCCAGGGACATGTCGTACGGGCACTAATAGGTGCTACAACTGTGGGATAGAGGGTCATAAAGCAAAAGACTGTCGTAAGGGCAAAATTAAATGCTACGACTGTGGACTGGAAGGACATCTATCTAGAGACTGCCCTACCAAAACTAAAGCACCACAGTATGTTCCGAATCAAGGCGGTCCCGCAAGGTTACACCAACTGCAGACTTCTATTGAGGGACCTTCAATAAGTCAAGGGAGATTAGAAGCTCCACCAACGTCTAAGGAATCTGAGCAGAAATTGTCATTCTAAGTTCGGGGATGAACTTTCAATAAGTAGGGGAGATTGTAACACCCCTAGAAAGCCTAGATAAGAAAATAAGGGTAATGAGAGTACGAATGAAAAGAAGATGTAAATATTCTATATTAAGATGGATTTAGATGATTAAAACTTTATGAAAGAAAAATAAAGTTGAGAATATAATCATCTATGCATGATTTAAAATGTATGGAATTAATGTAGACAAAAGGAAGAAATATGAGATAATATGTACATGTATGAAATATTTATGCATAATGCATAATATGGAAATATACGAATTATTATGTACAAAAGAAAATAAAATGTTAGAAGAGAGATTGAACCTTGGACCTCTTGTAAGGAACATGTATAGGATACCAAAGGGGATAGGAGAATTATTGATAAGGAGAGAAAGGATTAAGTAGTTAAGAATAAGAAAGGATTCTTTTTACTTAAAAGAAAAGGAAGTAAAAAGAAATAAAAATATACATAACCAAGTTTTGAACCTTGGTTCTCTTGTGGATGCATGCATGTATTAACCAAGTGGGATAGGAGAGAATATTGTAAGAGGAGAGATAGGAATTTTAATTAAAGGAGAAAAAAAAGAGAGATTAAGGGAAAGAAAAGAGAGAACTCAAGAGGCATATCTCTAGAATATTCTTGTCATTTAAGGGGAGAAATGAATAGGGAGGATGAATCAAGTCAAGTTCCCTCCCCTCCTTTTAGTATAAATAGGCATGGAGGGGGGCTTCAACTTCATCCTCAACCCACTCATCCTCCTCTCCTCCCTTTGTGCCGAGACCTCCCTCTCCCTCTCTTTTCTTCTTGTTGCCGAGCAACACAAGAGGAAGGAAGCTCCTCTTCCTTCTCACTCCCTCCCTCTTCTTTCTTTCTTGTTGTTGCCAAGCAACACAAAGAGGAAGAAGCCTCTTCTTCCTCCCCTCTCCACCAAAAGACCTAGCCACTCCTCTCCTCCATTGGTGCCGAGCAAACAAGCAAGGAAGAAAGGTCCCCAAGCAAGTTCTCAAACCTAGGAAACTTAAGCGAAGAAGGTAAGCTTCCCCTCACCTGTGGTACAAGGCTTTTTATATATTTTTCAGATTTTATGAGGATTTTAAAACCTAGAAACAAGTTTGAGAAAATTCGGTTAAGAAAAGCCTTCGAAATCTAGTAAGGTTTAACTAAATCTACACTACATGATAGATTTTCTATGCCATGGAAAAGGATCTTCTTCATGTTTTTACACCTATATGATGCTTGATCAAAGGAGTACTTAACCCTAGAATTTCGGCCAAAAATATTTTTAAGAGGCTAGGGAAATTATTGTTTTACCCAACTAGTACGAGGTCCTCCCTATGAAATGTTAAGGATCATGTATTAGTTTTCTTGCTTAGAAGATAATTGAAAATAAAAGAAAACCCACTCCTATATTTCGGCCAAGGAAGGGTTTAGGGTTAGGAAGACCCTTAAATTTAAATAAACATGCTCATGTGATAGAATACAAAGATCTTAAAAGATTCGTACGTTGAATATTGTTAGAACTTCATGAATTCTTTCTTAGGGTTTTCGGCCATGATGAAATGGATAGCTTAGAAAAGCTTAAACAAAATGTTAATATGTTCAAGACCTTTGTGGGGTCATGATATGAAAGTTGATTAATGCTCTCATGTTTAATTGGAATGTAGAAAATGAGTACATGATATAAGACAAGTAAGATCACAAGAGTCCTAGCTTATTTATGATCCAATTTTATGTATGATATTCTTAGTAACTTTTGCCATGATATTTACTTAAGCTTTCCATGCTTTAAGTCACTTAAGAGACCTAGCTTAAGGACTAGTAGGTTTCGGCCATGAAGGAAATAAAAGAAAAAGGGAAAGAAACCTAGGATATGCTATGAAATTATGTTATATGCCATGATATGTGATAGCATAGGAAATGTTATACATAATGAGAAAAGAATGAAATTTATGTTATGTAAATGCCATGATATGTGATAGCATAGGAAATGCTATACATAATGAAGAAATGCTATGTTATGTAATATGCCATGATATGTGATAGCATAAGGAAATGCTATACATAATGAAGAAATAAAACTATGTTATGTAATATGCCATGATATGTGATAGCATAAGGAAATGCTATACATAATGAAGAAATAAAACTATGTTATGTAATATACCATGATATGTGATAGCATAAGGAAATGCTATACATAATGAAGGAATGAAATTATATTATGTAATATGCCATGATATGTGATAGCATAAGGAAATGCTATACATAATGAAAAGAAACGAAAAAGGAAATGCATGAAAGATTGTTAAGGACATGATATGATAGTTATGCATGATATGTTATTTTGTATGGTTTGTACCAAGGGTGGGCTCCGTAAACGCCCCGGGGTCGATGGAATAAGACTCGGGCCTCGTCAGTAATGGGCTTCTGAATGCCCTAGGTCGATGGAGTAAGACTCGTATGTATGTATGGTAGGGTTCAAGACTTGCTACCTTGGACCTACTTAAGAAGCGCGCGCATGATGTATGTGGTACAAACCGGGATCCCCTCAATGATGATATTAATTTCAAGTATTTATAAGTATAAGTTTTCAAATTCATGATGCATTGCCTACATATGTGCTTTAAATTACCTGATGATTAGATATAATGCCATGTGATATTATGATATGAATATGATACTCTTGTATGTTATATGCTTATGATACTACGCATGATATTAATATACGATGATTCGGTTTTAGTGAGTAGGAAAGGAACTTACTGAGCCATGAGTGCTCATAGCTTACTTTCCTTGTACCGCAGATAAAGAAGCTGGATGAGCTAGAGGAGCAGCAGGAGGAGCAGATAGTGATGTGTGTGGTGGTGGCTCGGCAAAGAACGATCCGGACAAATTAATATGATTAGTTATAGAATCAACATATGCACATTTGAACAAATCAGAATATGTAATATTATGCTTAATAAATTAAATTCTTTAAAGTTTTTATTCTTCCGCTGTTATAACTAAAGCATGTACGTAAGTAGTATAAGAACGTAGCGCCGCCTTTGGTTGGGTAAGAAGGGCGGGCGTTACATTGGAGCTCTCCTCATGGAACTTAGCCAAGTTGTTCCACAACTCCTTGGCATCGTTGTATCCACCTATCTTACACAAGATATCATTAGGTAATGAAAATTCAAGGATTTTCGTTACCTCGTCGTTGATTGTGGATTGGTGGATTTGTTCCTTCGTCCACTTCTTCTTCTCGAGAGGTTCTCCCTTTTTATCCACCGGAGGAGTAAAACCTACTCGTACACAATTCCAATTCACTAGGTTAGTCATAAGAAAATACTTCATTCTTACCTTCCAATACGCGAAGTCGTCGCGATCGTAGAAGGGTGGAATCGTGATGTCTTCTCCAAGTAGATCCATTCTCTAGCTTGTGCTCCCCCGGGTGTTAATCTGACGAAGAGCAACTTTGCTTTGATACCACTTGTTAGGACCTTCGGATAGCGGCTAGAGAGGGGGGGTGTGAATAGCCGACCCCAAATTCTCGTTTCTTCCTACAATTTGAGTTAGCGCAGCAAAAATAAAAGATAGAAACGAAACGGGAGAAGATCAAACCTCAAACACGATGATGTAACGAGGTTTGGAGATGATACTCCTACTCCTCGGCGTGTCCGTAAGGTGGACGAAGCCTATCAATCCGTCGGTGGATGAGACCCCGGATAACCGGCTAATATGAACTCCTTCTGGGTGGAGAAACCTCGCCACAATCTCTCTTACAACAGCAAGAATGAAGTACAACCAATAGAGAAAGAAAACAAGAACAATATAAATGTAAAAACACTTTGCTTGCCTTCTCGTCGACTGGAGTTCGATGAAGCAGCAACTTCACGATGTCAACAGCAGCTGATCACCCTGTCGAGGGAAGCTCACACGAAGCTTCAGGAATAGGGAGCTCAGCAAAGCTCAGATCGCAAGAGTGAGGAAGAAAAAAGAACTCCTTCTGTAGAGGCCCTCCAACCTCTTTTATAACCTGAACCTGCGAAGAAAGAAGACACAGAAATCTAGTCGTTGTGACTCAACGGCTAGGCCTGGACCGATCTGGCCATAGCCTGATCGGTCCAGGACATTCCTGATCGGTCTGTGGACCGATCAGGCCCTAGTTTGATCGGTCCCCAGACCGACCCCAACTCTTCACAGTGAGGGGTTGCCTATTCCTGATCGGTCTCTGATCGGTCTGTGGACCGATCAGATAATCTACAGCGAACCACTGTTTGGTTACTGATCGGTCACCAGACCGATCAGATAAACCTGAGTATCACTGGATCGGTCACCAGACCGATCCAATGCCTTAGAGCTTCCCAGCCCTAAATCCTAACGCCTTCCCGGTCTAGAGAACGAGCTACCGAGCCCTTTCTGACCTAGTCTGGAGAAATGAGCTACCGAGCTCTCTCCGACTTCCATGTCTGGTCCAGAGAACGAGCTACCGAGCCCTCTTTGACCTAGTCCGGAGAACGAGCTACCGAGCCCTCTCCGACTTCCACGTTCGGTCCAGAGAACGAGCTACCGAGCCCTCTCTGACCTAGTCTGGAGAACGAGCTACCGAGCCCTCTCTGATCTAGTCCGGAGAACGAGCTACCGAGCCCTCTCCAACTCTGTCTGGTCCAGAGAACGAGCTCCCGAGCCCTCTCTGACCTAGTCCGGAGAATGAGCTGCCGAGCTCTCTCCGACTTCGTCTGGTTCAGAGAACGAGCTCCCGAGCCCTCTCTGACCGAGTCCGGAGAACGAGCTGCCGAGCCCTCTCCGACTTCCCATGCCAAGCTTCCATACTTGGACTTCTCCTGTGCCAAGCTCTCTGCTTGGACTTTTCCGTGTCAAGTCTCCATACTTGGACTTTTCCCATGCCAAGCTCTCTGCTTGGACTTTTCCGTGCCAAGTCTCCATACTTGGACTTTTCCCGTGCCAAGTCTCCATACTTGGACTTTACTGAATCAAGTCAACTCAAGTCGAGTCAACCAGGTCAACCTTGACCGAAGGTTGCACCCACAATCTCCCAAATTTGTATTCTTGTCAAACATCAAGATACAACTTTTCTATTCTTCGTCAAACATCAAAATACAACTCGAGTCAGGTCAACTCGAGTCGGGTCAACTAGATCAACCTTGACCAAAGGTTACACCCACAATCCCCCAAGTTCCTATTCTTGTCAAACATCAAAATATAACTTCTCCATTCTTGTCAAACATCAAAATATACCTCGAGTCAGGTCAACTCGAGTCGGGTCACCCAGGTCAACCTTGACCTAAGGTTGCACCAACACGAAGGTCCTAACAATCTTCATATCCTTTCATAGGGTAAAAACATAAGCAAGCTAGATTTGAGATTGAGCCTTCCTAAGGTATTTCATGGCCGAAACCCTAAGGTAAGGTCCTACTAGTTCTAAGCAACATACAAGTATAAAACATCAAGAGAACATTCATAACATATTATGGGGACTTCATCCTTGATACTTCTTCTAGGATTTTTCAACCAAATACAAGCATGTGGGTACCCTATAAATTTCATAGCATATCATAAAGAAGAACATAAACATGTTAGGGTTGAATTTAAGCTTGCCTAAGCCCTACATTTCATTTTGGCCGAAAGTTCACCATGTGAAAACCTAACCCTAAGCAACATGAAATCTCAAGTGCATTATGTTATCTTCATATCCTTTCATAGGGTAAAAACATAAGCAAGCTAGATTTGAGATTGAGCCTTCCTAAGGTATTTAATCCCTTCATGGCCGAAACCCTAAGGTAAGGTCCTACTAGTTCTAAGCAACATACAAGTATAAAACATCAAGAAAATATTCATATCACATCATAGAAGAGATCATAAGCATGTTAGTTTTTGAATTGAGCTTCCCTAGGGTTTTAAGTCTCTTCATGGCCGAACCCTAAGGTATTACCTAACTCCATGCCACATACAAGCATGAAATATCAAGGTCATATTCATAGCATATCATGAGGAAAGAAAACTTAAGCTTGTGGGTTTTGGTTTTGAGCTTCCATAAGCCTTACAAGTGTCATGGCCGAAAGTTCCCAAAAGAAACCCTAGGTTGTTAATCCATCTAAACTCGAACAAAATCATATAACAACTTGTACCACAGGTGAGGGGATACTCACATCCTCTTGCTTGGTCTTTTCCCTAAGAGAAGATACCCTTTGTGAAGAGGAAGAAGAAAGCTTCTCCTTCTAGTGCTCCCTTTTGCTTCTCTTGCTTGTGAGAGATAGATCTTGAGGATCCCTTCTTGTGGTTTGGTTTTCTTAGGGAGAAAACCTTAGTTGGATTTTCGGAAAGGGGAGAGGGGATTCTCTAGGTCACGGCAATGGTGAGGAAAGGGAAGAAAAAATGAAATCTCTTCTTTGTTTTTCCTCTTATGCTAGGTGGGAGTAAGAAGCAAAAAGAAACTTTGCTTTCCCTTCTTCTTAATTCATCCTTTATTCTCTTAATGATGAAGAAATGTCTTCATTCATCCCCTTAGTTCCTCTCCTCTCATTCCCTCTTGTATCTCCACTAAAATGGAAAAAGAGTGAGGAAGGAAAAGACAACTTGTCTTGCTTCTTAATCAAGAGAAGGAGGGAGAAAGCTACTTGATGTTTTCTTGCTTCCTTCTCTTAATCATACTTTTTATCTTTATCTATAATTTCCATTCTCTATTCAACAATAACTTATGATGGTCTAGTGGTAATTCCATAATCCTTAGCTTAAGAAGGTTCAAGGTTCAATCCTTGACCAATTCCTTTTCTTTTATATATTTTTGGTTCTATCTTATCTTCTTTTATTCTAAGAGAAAATCTCCACATATCTAGCTTAAGAAATTTGTGGGTGTTACAGTACCCCATACCTCATAGAAAGTTCGTCCTCGAACTTTAGAATAGTGACATCAGGTGGCACAAGACTTCCTGCTGAGTGCATCAGCCACTTTGTTCGCCTTTCCTGGATGATAAAAGATCTCGCAGTCATAGTCCTTGACTAGTTCGAGCCATCTACGTTGTCTCATATTCAGGTCTTTCTGTGTGAAGAAGTATTTCAGACTCTGGTGGTCGGTGTAAATCTTACACTGAGCTCCATATAAATAATGTCTCCATGTTTTGAGCGCAAAAACCACGGCTGCTAGTTCCAGGTCATGGGTTGGGTAATTCTTTTCATGCTCTTTAAGTTGTCTAGAGGTGTAGGCAAATGACCTTGCTGTCTTGCATGAGTACAGCTCCCAGTCCTAATATGGAGGCATCGCTGTACATATCGAAGCCCTTGTCACATTCTGAAAGAGTAAGGATCGGCGCACTAGTCAGTCTCCTTTTTAATTCTGTGAAACTCTTCTCGCAGTCATCCGTCCATTCATACCTTTTGTTCCTTTTGTTGGAAAAATCTTCTACAAATTTCCTGTAATAGCCTGCAAGCCCGAGAAAGCTCCTGACTTCGCTGGCATTCTTCGGCCTGTTCCAGTTACTTACAGCTTCGATCTTGCTTGGATCCACCATTACTCCGTCCTTGGAGATAACATGACCCAAGAATGATATTCGATCAAGCAAGAACTCACATTTGGAAAACTTTGTATATAGTTGTTTCTCCTGAAGGATCTGTAGTACTGTGTTCAGGTGTTCAATGTGTTCCTCTGGGGTTCTGGAATAGATGAGGATATCATCAATGAAGACGATCACAAATTTGTCGAGATACGCCGTAAATACCTGATTCATCAGATCCATAAATGTAGCAGGAGCATTAGTTACGCCAAAGGGCATAACTATAAACTCATAGTGTCCGTATCTTGTTCGAAATGCCGTCTTCGGAACATCACCCTGTTTCACTTTCACCTGGTGATAGCCGGACCTCAGGTCAATCTTTGAGAAGACGGTTGCACCCTTCAATTGGTCGAACAAGTCGTCGATCCATGGAAGAGGGTACCGGTTCTTGATTGTTACCTTATTTAGTTCTCGGTAGTCTATACACATTCGCATGGATCCATTTTCTTCTTTACGAACAGTATCGGAGCTCCCCATGGGGAGTGACTAGTGCGGATAAGTCCCTTGTCGAGTAACTCTGATAGTTGTTCCTGCAGTTCCTTCAACTCAGCCGACGTCATTCGGTAGGGTGCTTTAGAGATCGGTTTAGTGCCAGGAATCAATTCAATCTCGAATTCTATTTCTCGATCAGGGGCTAATCTTGGTAATTCATCGGGAAATACCCCTGGATATTTGCATACTACCGGGACATCTTCTAGTTTCTGGTCATTGGTTCGACTTGTGTCGACCATTTGTGCTAGAAAGCCAGTACATCCTTTATCTAACATCTTCTGCGCCTTTATAACTGATAAGAATCCCTCAATTCCTTTTCTTGGTTCTCCAATAAATTCGAACCTCAGTTCGGCTTCCGGTCAGAAGACTACCTTTCTTTTTCGGCACTCGATTGAAGCGCCGTACTTGCTCAAGAAATCCATGCCTAGTATAATATCAAAATCCTGCATGTCGAGTATTATCAGATCGCAGTAGAGTTCTCTGTCTGCGATTCGGATAGGCACGGCTCGCAGCATCTGATTGGAAGGCATCACTTCTCCCGAAGGCAAGCTTGTTAAGAATTTGCCATTTATGACTTGTAGTGACACTTCTAACTTTTTCGTGAAGGATGTGGAGACAAACGAGTGGGTCGCTCCAGTATCAAATAATACAGTAGCATACTGACTGAAAATAGATAGCTGACCTGTGACTACTGTAGAAGCACTCGCCACGTCCTCCTTGGTGAGAGAGAAAACCCTGGCATTCGTCGTCACTGATGGGGCTTCGAATCTCCCTTGGCTAATCAGGGTCCCTTCCAGAGCTGCTTGCATCTGATGTAGTTGTGCGGGGGGTACTCCTATTCTGGTCATTCTGCTGAGATGGTACCTGGAACCGGGTAGGGCAGTCTCTGACCATATGTCCTTCCTGTCCACAATTGTAGCACTTTCTTGTACCCTGGTGGCATACTCCGGAATGCTACTTTCTGCAAGTGGCACACAGAGGGTACCTCGGCTGCTTATTTGCTGGACCACTTTTACTGTTGTTCCATTGTTTTCTTTTTCCAGCGGAATTTCCTTTCCAGTTCGTCTTGGTACTCTGCGATTTCTGTCCTTCCGTCTGTGCTAGACTCTTTCCTTCGTTCATCACCTTTTGATAATGTTCGGTGATCAAGGCACTGCTGACTAGCTCTTCCGTGGTTTACGGTCTATTAACTCCGCCAGCCACATTCAAAGCTATTTCAGGTCGGAGCATCTTCAACATTAGTCTGACCTTTCCGTGCTGACCAACTCTGGACATAGGCGTGCGAGGCAGTTGAAGCGCTTCACAGCGTCACTAACTGATAAATCGCCTTGCCGGAACTCGGTGAACTCGTCATAATGCCGATTTGTCACTCGCATATGAAAATATTCCTCCAGAAACTCTGCTTCGAAATCTGCCCAGTTCATCAGATTGACTTGTCTCTTGGCCTTAACTCTTTCCCACAACATCCTTGCGTCTTCGGAAAAACAGAAAGACACGCACTTGATCTTTTCCGGTATGGGCCAATCCAGCAGTTCTACGATATTTTCCACCGTCTTGAACCAGGCCTGGGCGTCCCATGGATCACATGTACCCGTAAAATTCTCTGACTTTAGTCTCAGCCACTGTATCAAATAAGTTTCCTGTCGGACTACTGGAACAGGGGCTACTAGTGGCACCGGGGCAGCTGCAGGTATGGCGGGCATAGTGTTTTGATTTGCTGGCGGGGTGACCGGATTTCCTTGCTGACCCATCAGAGTAGTGATCAATTGTTGTTGTTCGGTGATCTGACGCTGGAGGTCTGTGACTACCTGGGTCAGGTCTGGTGGAGTTACTGTCTCATCGGGTCTGCCACCGCGTCTTCTAGTAGTCATGATTATCTTCATAAATAACAACAATGCTAGCATAAGTCGTTATAGTTCCTAACTAGACTAACATAAGGTAGTTATCATTCTTAACACGACCTAGCATATGTTATCGTCAATCCTATCCTACCATCATATATCCCTAGACTAACATCATAACAATAAGATAGGCATGTATACTTAAATAAACATATCAGGCATAAAATAAAGTAAGCATAGAAAATTCTTACTTGGAGCGGCAGGATGGAGGTTTGATTGTGTAGTGAGATGGCTAACCTGGCTCTGATACCAACCTGTAACGCCCGCCCCTTTCCCACTCCTGCCTAGTGAGGGCGGGGTTACTTTCTTTGACTTAGCATACATAAACATACATACAGCGGAAGCATATTTTTTTTTTCTAGAATCATACTAAGCATATGAGCATGAAATAGCATGGTTCAACTTAATAGTCATATTATTCATTTCTAACACATGCATAGGGAATCATGAAAGACATCAACATAACATAACATATTATTCATAAGTTCACTTAAGCAGGTTATTTTATTTCTTTAGCCAAGTCACCAACACACATCTCTTGCCCCTTCCTGCTGCTCCTCTAGTTTATCCATCCTTTACCTTTATCTGTGGTATAAGGAAAAGTATCTGTAAGCACTCAAGGCTTAGTGAGATCCTTTCCTACTCACAAAAACCAACATATCATGTAAAATCATCATATCATACATCATAGAATAAATGACGCTCATATCATCATATAATTAAAAACATATCATATCATGGCATAAATATCAATAATATCGTAACATAAAGTAAACAACATATTATGGCATAAATCTTATCATGGTATAAGTAACATCATATCATAGCATAAATCATATCATAGCATGTCCCCAGGGCGTAGCACAGATGGGGAGTGCATGGTTCTGTGGCTGAAAGGTCCAGGGGTCGATCCTCGGGGTGTCACTGCCTGGGGTTAACGTCTCCGCCATGCACTTTCCACTTGTGTACCTGCATTTACCTCCCTCCATATCCGTGGGACCGGCTCTAGGGGGGCCGCTGATGTGGCGGTTCCACATTTTTTTTATAAATCATATCATAGCATAAGTAATCATCATATCATGGTATAGATCATATCATACCATAAGAAATCATCATATCATGGTATAGTTCATATCATAGCATAAGAAATCATCATATCATGGTATAGATCATATCATAGCATAAGAAATCATCATATCATGGCATATATCACATCATAGCATAAGTGTACATCATATCATAAATGAAAGCATCATGACATTTCTTTTCATAGCATCAAGGCATCATATCATAGCATAACTGTAAGCATTATTTCACATCATATCGTAAGCATAGATGCAAGATGTCCTTTAAAACATGGGTAATGTCATGTGCAATATGCCTTTCAAATCATGATTTATGTCATGTGTGAGATGTTTTAAAACAATATCATATAGTACATGAAAATAATCTCAACATGAAAGGGGCCCGACTTAGTACCACATACATACATAATGCGCGCATCCTAAGTAGACCCAAGGTAGCTAGTCTTGAACCTACTAGGAACTAGACCCATAGCTCGGCCTAGGGGCACGTAAGGAGCCCACCCTTTACTCGGCCCGTAATTCGACCTAGGGGCGCATAAGGAGCCCACCCTTTTGGTACAAGCCATTCAAAGTAAAATACATGTCATATCATATCTTTATCATTTAATAACCTATTCGTGTCATTCATAGCATATCATATTCATGTCATTCATAGCATATTGTTGGTGCAATATCCTTTAGGTCAAGGTTGACTGAGTTGACCAAGCTTGGGTCTTGGTCATAGTTTCGATGTTTGACAATACATGTAGACACATGGACAATGCAGGTGCAGTTGTTCATGTGGGGAGATTTTGATCAGGGATTGATTAGTGTGATTGAAGGAGAGTCAAGTAGGTCAAGAGTGACCGGATACCTGACTAGGAAGTCCTAACTGGTATGTTAGGCAGAAGGAAAGTCCCGTGAGTGAAGCCAGGTGAAAGCCCTAGTGAGTGAAGCTAGGCAGTGGAAATCCTGGTGAGTGAAGCCGGTGAAAGTCCTAGTGAGTGAAGCTAGGCAGTGGAAAATCCTGGTGAGTGAAGCCGGTGAAAGTCCTAGTGAGTGAAGCTAGGAGTGAGTGAAGCGGTGAAAGTCCGTGAGTGAAGCCGGGCAAGGAAAATCCAGATGGATCAAGGATGATCGGACATCCGTGGAAGTCCAAGTAGGACAAGAGAGTGACCGGATACTTGGCACGACGAGTAAAGTCCAAGTGGGTCAAAGGGATTGACCGGACACTTGGTGGGAAGTCCTAGCAGGTCAAAGGAGTGACCGGATGCTAGGCATGATGTATCAACAGTCAAGGTTGATCGGATGTTGGTTTGAGAGGCTTGGGACTTGGTTTGGGCAAAATCCATCGATCGATGGATCGATTCAGAGTCGATCGACTGATCGATTCAGAGGCTGGATCGATCGCTGGATCGATCCAGCCTTCTAGCTGAGAGCCTCGGATCGATTCGTGGATCGATCCAGATGTCCAAATCGATCGCTGGATCGATTGGCCAGTCGATAAGGGCTGGATCGATCCGTGGATCGATCCAGCGCTTATCGGGCGCCGGATCGATCCGTGGATCGATCCAAAGCCTCCCGATCGATTGGGAAATCCAATCGATGGGATCCGACCGTTGGCGTTGGCTGCAGCATCTCTTCACCGATTCACTCCAGATCTCTCGCCAGCTTCTCCACAGCACTTGCAAAGCTCAGATCGCCAGTTCTTGAAGGATCTTGGAAGGTTTCCAAGTCAAGAGGTGGATCAAAGTCAAGAAGAGAAGCTAGGGTTAGGGTTTGTACTCATTGTAAGCTTGTAAGCTTGTATTTCTTGTATCCTTTCCCTCTCTTCGTGTACTGAGTCTTGTAGGGCTTCTCCGCCCTTGGTAGTTACCATAAAGGAGAGGTTTATTAGTGGAGGGTGCGTGCGTAGGTGTGGATCCTTGGATTAGTCACCTCTTGTGAGGTGGATACCAAGTAAACCAACCGTGTTAGCGTTGTGTGATTGTTTCTTTGTATTTCCGCTGCACATCTTTGAAGGAACAAGCACCGCCGAGCACCGAGCGAACGCGACGAGCTATTCACCCCCCCCCTCTAGCTACTTTTGGTCCTAACAAGTGGTATCAGAGCGAGGCCGCTCTTCACCAGAATCATCGCCGGAAGGGTCAAGTATAACAAGAAAAGCTAGAGGGTGAAGAAGTTGGAGCAAATTCTTCAAGTTCAAGACTTAAAAAAGCTCAACTTCAAGATGCAATTCCAAGATGGACTTGGATTTGACACAAGGGTGGCTCCACCATACACTTCCACGAGTTTTGATTCTTGGAAATCAAGAATTGAAAATTTTCTTATGATGGAGATAGAGCAATGGTTTGCTCTAATGGAAGGCTTCGAGGCTCCAAGAAATTCAAAGGGCAAAGTTCTCAAGAGGAGCAAGTGGAGCCAAGAGCAAGTCCAAAGGTACGAGGCTAATGATAAAGTGACCAAGCTCTTGGTAAATTTATTGCCAAGCACCATCCTTTGCAAAATTGGAGAATTTGAAGATGCAAAGGAATTATGGAGCAAATTGGCCAAGCTTCATGAAGAGATCCCCTCCACTGTACAAGAGCAAGAAGTATCCAGAGAGGGTGACTCTTTGGAGCAAGACCAAGAGGAGGGCTCCGAGGTTGAGAGATGCTCAACCTCCGAAGAAGAGGAAATCCAAGAAGCTTCATCCTCAAGGGAATGCAACGAAGGGAACAAGGAGGGAGCATACTCCTTGTTTCATATTCAAGATGATGAAGCCTCCACCTCTAGGATTGAGGGGGAGCAATCCTTGGTGACGCCGGATCAAGACGAAGGAGAAGCTTCTACATCCGGGTCAAGAGATGAAGAGATTGAAGAAGCTTCTACCTCCACGAGTCAAGAAAAATCAAATGGAGGAGAATCAAGATCGGATCAAGAGGAAGCTTCTACCTCCGGATCCAAAGGAAAAGATGCCACCCCTACAAGCAAAGGTATAAATATTTCAATTAAAAATAAAAATCATATTATATGCTTTGAGTGTAGGGAACATGGGCACTACAAGAGCAAGTGCCCTAAATTGGCCAAGAAGAAGGGCCAAGTGGCACAAAAGGGCAAGGCGAAGCCCAAGGAGATCATCCCCAACACAAAGAAGAGCAAGGAGCATATTATATGCTTCTCTTGCAATCAAAAGGGGCATTACCGAAGTCAATGCCCCAAGGGGAAGAAGGTGGTCAAGGCTCAAGGAGGCACTAGTCAAGGGGGAGCCTCCAAGGTAAAGAAGAAGGTATCTTTTATTGAGCCTACCCCCTTTCATTATGGTCAAAAGCATGATAGTTCTAACTTTTATCATTTTAATGCAATTTACCATAAGAATAGAAAGCATGAGGGCTTTAAGGAAAAACATGTGGCCCTACATGCCAAAACTACCCATCCTAAGGTTAGGAAGGTAGATAGACACTTGGGCGGGAACACTAAGGAAAATAGACACATGCCCAAGATAAAAAATGCTCATGGACCAAAACCTAAGGATTTAATGATAGAAAATCAAGTCTTGAGGTCAAGACTTGACAAACTAGAAAAGACCCTAAAAAGGATGGAGAATATCCTTAAAGGGCAAAATGAGCAATACCTAGGGCTAGGAGCACAAAGGTCATCCAATGACTATAGAGGTTTGGGATACAAACCCAAAGCTAAAAAGGATGTGCCTAGTTATCATAGGGTTCCATATAGCTATGGAACAAACCCTAAGTCTAGAGGTCAAGTCAAAGATACAAGGGAAGATATCCCTAGAAGTATCTTTGCAACTAAAGTGACTAAGACTTCTAAGAAGTCTAAGAAAGTCACTAACAAGGTCACAAGGGAGGCTATCCCTAGAGTTGACCTAGAAAATGTGACCAAGGCTTCTAAGAAGCCCAACAAGGTCACTAGGAAGGTATCTAGGGAAGTTATCCCTAGTGAATACCTAGAGCATCCAAGGAGCACCAATAGGTGTTGGGTTCCTAGGAGCATTTTCTCAACCCCATAGATGGGTTAGAGAGTGTCAACTCCGATTAGAAGGGTAGTTAACCCAACTTTGAGGAAATTGACACTCAAGGAGCATTTTCAAGGTTTTTAGTTAACCTTTGAAAATGAAATGGACCTATTGATTACTCCTTGAAAGAGTAAAATGTGTCTAATGGTGAAAAATTGATTTTATCTTAAAATGGCACAAATTGGGAAAACCTTGAGAAATACCAAGTTGGGATTTTGGTATTCTCTTGGAAATTTAAGGCAATCCGGGCCTTGATTTATGTAATCACTCTTGAGGAAAAATGGAATATGCCAACATTTGAGGACATGTTTATTTTCAATTGGCATACATTAAATCAAGGAAATTAGAAATGCCAATTTAGGCTTTGGCATTCTCTTGAAGCACTTTAGGGCAATCTAGGTTTAAGTTGCAATCTAGGTCATGACATGAAGCACTTTAGATAGTTAATCTAGGTATATTTTATTTATGCTAAATCTTGCCATGATTGTTTGCCCATCATATGCCATGACATCATGTCTAGTTTTGCATTCATGTTTTATTATGAAAAATCCAAAAATATCATGTCATGACATTCATACATCATGTAGTTATAGAATATTTTTCTTTTGAAAATTATTTTATTTTGATGTATGCCATAACATAATCATGCGTTAAATTTAATTCCTTGTAATTAAGGACAAATGGCATCTAACAACACTTATTGACAAGTGACATCCTAGGTGGATGTCTAATATTTCTAAAATGCCTAGATAGATATGCATGATCCCTAGATTAGGGTAAAAACCAAAATCTACATCTCACAAAGACTATAAGGTGACTTGTATGTGATTAGTGCACATTAGATACAAGTGAGATGTTAGGATGATGAACAAAGCTCAAGATGTTGATTTAGTGCATTCTTTTGAGTTTTTAGGTTCATCAAAACGCATAGTTATGTGTTTTCCCATCATTGGGAAAGCTAATGTACAAGTCATGTGCATTAAGCCCAAGGAACATGATGGGATATTGGTTTTTAAAAGGTTTTTAAAATGTTTTTGAAAAACCTTGGTGAAGGCTATCTTTTGATAGTAATCACCATTGACACAAACTTGAAGAAAACACTAAGGTTTTTGCAAGTTTTCAAGTTTGTGTCAATCTTTGAAAATATGAAGTATTTTCATAGAAAACTATTTTTCTTTGATAGTATATGCCCTAAATAATGTCTACACGAAATCTCATGATTTTTGGATTTTTGTAGAATTTTCTAGGGGTTTCTGAAGTTGACTGAAATGGAATTTCAGCAACTATCAGAGCTCCGATCGATCCATGGATCGATTGGAGTTCCTAAATCGATCCGTGGATCGATTCAGAAGGCAAGTCTCCCGCGAGCAGAAGCTCGCTGGATCGATCCAGGTAGTCTGAATCGATCAGTGGATCGATTCAGAAAGGTTCAATCGATTGGATCCCAACTCCAATCGATCCAAGTTGCTGATTTTGGCTGGGAAGACCTGATTTCAGCATCTTTGAACCATGGTTAGTCTATGCAACCATTCCAAATCCCTAAAATATATTTGTATACAATACAAGGGTGTTTTCGTGTTGAAAACAAGGATGGAATGGTTAAGGAAGACTTCGTTGAAGTTTAGGTTGAGGTTTGTTTCAAATTTTGAATATTTGAACCTCAAAACTTCTAAATTTGGGTTTCCTAAAGGTTTAGGAATTCCAAGTCATTGTTGGTGCAATGACAGAAGTAAACACTATGTCTTTAGGGGGAGGGACTCTTTAAAGACATGAAAATTATTTTTCATGAACCTTGGAAGGTGGTCAACCTTCCGTTAAGAACATGCTCAAGGTTGAGCGTTTGAACTTTAATGGGGAGTGGATATCCTCATTGTTCAAGTGGCTTCAAGTGGATAATGCTCAAGGATGGGCATTTGCCTACATTGGGGGAGAATGTAGGGTTAAGGTTAATGAAGGGTATGGGACCTTCATTATCGTGTTGACCACAACGAGTGAAGTTGTGAACAACGATGAGCAACTCTTCAGGGGGAGAGTTTTCAACAATGGGGCATTTGTTGAAGTGTGCCTAAAATTGAGGCATGGGTTGATGTGTGCCAATAGGGGGAGAATGTGTGGTTTAAGCTAGGCTTTCATTACCTATGGGGGAGCTCATAGGGGGAGAATGAAGGGAACCAACATTCATACTTTTGGCATGAATGGAGTTAAGGCTATGGGACTAGCTTAACTCAGAATGGTCCTAACTTAAAGGTATTGTCAAACATCAAAAAGGGGGAGATTGTTGGTGCAATATCCTTTAGGTCAAGGTTGACTGAGTTGACCAAGCTTGGGTCTTGGTCATAGTTTCGATGTTTGACAATACATGTAGACACATGGACAATGCAGGTGCAGTTGTTCATGTGGGGAGATTCTGATCAGGGATTGATCAGTGTGATTGAAGGAGAGTCAAGTAGGTCAAGAGTGACCGGATACCTGACTAGGAAGTCCTAACTGGTATGTTAGGCAGCAGAAGTGAAAGTCCTGGTGAGTGAAGCCAGGCAGAAGGAAAGCCCTAGTGAGTGAAGCTAGGCAGATTGGAAATCCTGGTGAGTGAAGCCAGGTGAAAGTCCTAGTGAGTGAAGCTAGGCAGAAGGAAATCCTGGTGAGTGAAGCCAGGTGAAAGTCCTAGTGAGTGAAGCTAGGCAGAAGGAAATCCTGGTGAGTGAAGCCAGGTGAAAGTCCTGGTGAGTGAAGCCAGGCAAGGGAAAATCCAGATGGATCAAGGATGATCAGACATCTGGTGGAAGTCCAAGTAGGACAAGAGAGTGACCGGATACTTGGCACGACGAGTAAAGTCCAAGTGGGTCAAAGGGATTGACCAGACACTTGGTGGGAAGTCCTAGCAGGTCAAAGGAGTGACCAGATGCTAGGCATGATGTATCAACAGGTCAAGGTTGACCGGATGTTGGTTTGAGAGGCTTGGGACTTGGTTTTGGGCAAAAACCAAGTGCTGGATCGATCAGTGGATCGATCCAGGCCTTTCCTAGCGAACAGAGAGCCTCTGGATCGATTCGTGGATCGATCCAGATGTCCAAATCGATCAGTGGATCGATTGGGACGCGGCTGCTTTGCGCGATAAGCGGCTGATTCGCGCGATAAGCGCTGGATCGATCCGTGGATCGATCCAAAGCCTCCCCGATCGATTGGGAATATTCGAATCGATCGGGATCCGACCGTTGCTTCGTATTTGAGCTGCAGGCGTGCGTTGGCTGCGATCTCTCTTCACCGATTCACTCCAGATCTCTCGCCAGCTTCTCCACAGCACTTGCAAAGCTCAGATCGCCAGTTCTTGAAGGATCTTGGAAGGTTTCCAAGTCAAGAGGCGGATCAAAGTCAAGAAGAGAAGCTAGGGTTAGGGTTTGTACTCATTGTAAGCTTGTATTTCTTGTATCCTTTCCCTCTCTTCTTGTACTGAGTCTTGTAGGGCTTCTCCGCCCTTGGTAGTTACCATAAAGGAGAGTTTTATTAGTGGAGGGTGCGTGCGTAGGTGTGGATCCTTGGACTAGTCACCTCTTGTGTGGTGGATACCAAGTAAACCAACCTTGTTAGCGTTGTGTGATTTGTTTCTTTGTATTTCCGCTGCACATCTTTGAAGGAACAAGCAACGTCGAGCACCGAGCGAACGCGACGAGCTATTCACCCCCCCCTCTAGCTACTTTTGGTCCTAACACATATCATGTCCATGTCATTCATAGCATATCATGTTCATGTCATTCATAGCATATCAAGTTCATGTCATTCAAAGCATATCATGTTCATGTCATTCATGTCATTCATAAGGTATGCATAAATGGGCACATAGCCATGCATACTTGGGCACATAGCCATCACATTTGGGCACATAGCCAATATAGGTATCATTCTCATGCATGGTTCATAAGCATACTTAAACGAGCATATATAATATATCATGGAAGGAAAAGAAAACATAATCATGCATGGATCACGAGTTAACTTCTCCTAATTCATATCATGGCAAAGGAAAGTACATAATGAGTCATAATTTGGTCTAAATCCTCAACCAACTAAGGGTAGCCGAAACATGCATAGGCTCACTTTGGTTGCATGAAATCATACAAGCATATGAACCCAAATTCATTTCTATAACATTTATCATAAAAAACATCATGAGCATATTTGATTTAGGTTCTATGCTTCCTAGGTTTAGAAACCCACATTGGCCGAAACATACAAGGTCCAAAATTTAGTTACAAATAGCATATAAACATGTGAACCCTAAACAATTTCCATGCATTTATCATAGGCAACCACATGAGCATATTGGGTTAAAGTTTCAAGCTTCCTAAGTCCACAAAACATAGGTGGCCGAATGCCATCAATGTGACTCTAAGTTTTCTTTTTTTTTTCAACCAAATACAAGCATGTCAGTACCCTATAAATTTCATAGCATATCATAGAGAAGAACATAAACATGTTAGGGTTGAATTTAGGCTTGCCTAAGCCCTACATTTCATTTTGGCCGAAATTTCACCATGTGAAAACCTAACCCTAAGCAACATGAAATCTCAAGTGCATTATGTTATCTTCATATCCTTTCATAAGGTAAAACATAAGCAAGCTAGATTTGAGGTTGAGCCTCCCTAAGGTATTTCATGGCCGAAACCCTAAGGTTAGGTCCTACTAGTTCTAAGCAACATACAAGTATAAAACATCAAGAGAACAATCATAACATATTATGGGGACTTCATACTTGATACTTCTTCTAGGATTTTTCAACCAAATACAAGCATGTGGGTACCCTATAAATTTCATAGAATATCATAAAGAAGAACATAAACATGTTAGGGTTGAATTTAAGCAACATACATTTCATTTTGGCCGAAAGTTCACCATATGAAAACCTAACCCTAAGCAACATGAAATCTCAAGTGCATTATGTTATCTTCATATCCTTTCATAGGGTAAAAACATAAGCAAGCTAGATTTGAGATTGAGCCTTCCTAAGGTATTTAATCCCTTCATGGCCGAAACCCTAAGGTAAGGTCCTACTAGTTCTAAGCAACATACAAGTATAAAACATCAAGAAAATATTCATATCACATCATAGAAGAGATCATAAGCATGTTAGTTTTTGAATTGAGCTTCCCTAGGGTTTTAAGTCTCTTCAGGGCCGAACCCTAAGGTGGGGTATTACCTAACTCCAAGCCACATACAAGCATGAAATATCAAGGTCATATTCATAGCATATCATGTGGAAAGAAAACTTAAGCATGTGGGTTTTGGTTTTGAGCTTCCATAAGCCTTACAAGTGTCATGGCCGAAAGTTCCCAAAAGAAACCCTAGGTTGTAAACCCATCTAAACTCGAACAAAATCATATAACAACTTGTACCACAGGTGAGGGGATACTCACATCCTCTTGCTTGGTCTTTTCCCTAAGAGAAGATACCCTTTGTGAAGAGGAAGAAGAAAGCTTCTCCTTCTAGTGCTCCCTTTTGCTTCTCTTGCTTGTGAGAGATAGATCTTGAGGATCCCTTCTTGTGGTTTGGTTTTCTTAGGGAGAAAACCTTAGTTAGATTTTCGGAAAGGGGAGAGGGGATGCTCTAGGTCACGGCAATGGTGAGAAAAGAGAAGAAAAAATGAAATCTCTTCTTTGTTTTTCCTCTTATGCTAGGTGGGAGTAAGAAGCAAAAAGAAACTTTGCTTTCCCTTCTTCTTAATTCATCCTTTATTCTCTTAATGATGAAGAAAATGTCTTCATTCATCCCCTTAGTTCCTCTCCTCTCATTCCCTCTTGTATCTCCACGAAAATGGAAAAAGAGTGAGGAAGGAAAAGACAACTTGTCTTGCTGCTTAATCAAGAGAAGGAGGGAGAAAGCTACTTGATGTTTTCTTGTTTCCTTCTCTTAATCATACTTTTTATCTTTATCTATAATTTCCATTCTCTATTCAACAATAACTTATGATGGTCTAGTGGTAATTCCATAATCCTTAGCTTAAGAAGGTTCAAGGTTCAATCCTTGACCAATTCCTTTTCTTTTATATATTTTTGGTTCTATCTTATCTTCTTTTATTCTAAGAGAAAATCTCCACATACCTAGCTTAAGAAATTCGTGGGTGTTACACACTACAACCCTTCCAATGGTTTGTCCCTATCCATCTCAGTCGTGAGCTACTATTTATAATTTATAAGGAACTGATAACATGATCTTCTGTGTGGCGCCATATCATGTTATCTATAATATAAATTAAATGGACAACTGCATTAACATATAAAATGCAACATTTAACCAAAGTGATTCTCATTTCAAAATATAAATGTTCATACAAAAAGCTAGGCTTTTAGTATACATCTTAACAAAGTGATGGTCGGGGTGTGCTATAACCTTCTTGATGGGTCATTTGAGAAATGAATCTCGCACACAGAAAAATAGACAACAAGGATTCCAAGACAGGTCTTGGATTTAGTAGTGCGGGTAAAAAAAATAAACACGTGAACTTGAGTGGTGTTGCACCAACTTCGAGGAAAAATTTGATTACGGGGAAAAAAACTAGATTAGAAGGCGGCAATAATACTGATTCCGATCGACTCTGAAAAACTGAAAATCACTACAAAAAAAAAATGCTTGATTGGTGGTTGTACCAAATCGAAGTGACCCTACTTTAATACCAATTATTGGATCGAAAAGCACTAGGGGGGTGAATAGTGCTCGTGACTTTCACTTTTTATTTCGAAAAATCAATGAGTAAATGCAGCAGAAATATAAAACAAACACAGAAAAGACACCAAGTGTTTTTACTTGGTTCGGAGCCTTGGGCGACTCCTACTCTATGGCCCACGCTCATTGAGCATTTACTTTGGGCAACAACTACAATCTCGCAAAAGGTTACAAATGAATATTATAATTAATCTGTACTGAAAATTATAGCGACACAAGTAAATCGTAAAACTGAAGCTTTTGGTCGTCGGTGTCTTGTTGTAGCTGAGCTGGATCATCTCGTTAGCAGTGTGATGAAGAAAGATTGTTTAGAAAGTGTTCTTTTAAGCTGCTGGTTGAAATTGGCTGATATAAGCCGTTGAGGGCACCTTCAAGGCCCTTGAGGGCGCCTCCGATGGCCCGGATCCACAACGTGGATAAGATCCACAACTCCTGTAGCTTATCCTCTTGAGGGTGCCTCCAATGCCCTTGAGGGCGCCTCCAAGGTTGTCCGAGGTGCCTCCAACTACTTTGGAGGGCGCCTCCAGCTCCGCTGCATATACTCCTCAGCCTTTGCACCCGAGGTGCCTCCAAGCTCCATGGAGGGTGCCTTAGGTACTGTTCATTCGAGGGAAAACTTGCGCTTTTGTGTTGTAAGATATGTTAGTCCCAAAATACCAAGCATACCTTGCAACACAAATTTAGCACATAATAATAACATAAACATAAGTGTCTGATAGTCACCGGACTGTTCGATTCTGACTTCAGATTCTCAATGAAAAACCCTAGGTCGAACCGACGCCTACTGTTCCCTCATCGAGGAACGCGTCCTCACCTACTCCACTCAGGAGAGTTTACTTATTGCTAGTTGATCTTCCATACCAACTCGACTTTTGCTCAATAGTCGAAGCTTTTGGTCTTCATGCTGGACGTCCGCTCCACAACCCGCCTAGACTTCCACCCTGTTCGCGACACTAGGATTTCAACCTAGGGTTACCACCCCCTAGGATTTTGCCCCAATCTCTCGACCCGCCAAGACTTTCTACCTAGGGTTACCACCCCCTAGGACCTTGGGTTACCACCCCCTAGGGTTTTCCCTTTGCCTAACTGTAGCTAGGACTTTTCCTTACCTAGGGTTACTACCCTCTAGGACCTAGGGTTACCACCCCTTAGAGTTTTCCACCCTCTTAACCGCAACTAGGACTTTTGCCTAAGTACACTTAGGACTTTCCTGCAACCTCATTCAAACATGTTAGATCAAGAGACAACCTAACTTTGAACCCTTTTGATATAATCAAAACATAGGTTCGATCGTCGGATGCTTTCTGCACCAACAACTACAACTAATTTTTTTTATGAAAAGTTATAAAAGATAACGGTTTAATCCATTGTAAAACATATTAAAATTATATACCACAATGGTTTATAACTATTGTCAAAATTAAAAACAACAACGGTTAACATTATCTACCACAATAGTTTATATCTGTTGTAAAAAGAGTATACCACAACAGTTTATATCTATTATCAAAATTATCTACCACAATTGTTTTAAAATGTTATCATATAGGGTAAAACTTTTTTGAGCATATAAACAACAATGGATTAAAACCATTATCGAATGTCTACAAAGACAACGGATTCAAAACCGTTGTCGGGTGGACTTAGTCCGACATGACGATAAGGTTGAGTGGTACTACTCTTGGACTAAGATATTAATTAAATGAGTTGTCAGTAACTCACATAATTAGTGGGCATTCGACATCTTAAACATAGGGAGACTAACACACTCATAATAAGAAGGAGCCCAAAAATATAATTTGGGATTGGTGTAGTAGTTCAGTAATAGTTCTCTAGTGGAATGAATTATTATTGATAAAATTAAGTTGTGTGTTCGGGGCGAACACGGGATGGTTAATTTTATCGGGAGACCAAAACCAATTTCTCCTCTCGGTCCCTATCGTAACCTCTTAGTTATAGAGTACTATACCCACCTATACCCACCTTCATACCCATGTTGTAGGGGCCGGCCAAGCCTTGGTCCATGGGTGGCCGGCCCTAGCTTGAGCCCAAGCTTAGGTGGCCGGCCCTATTAAAATAGAAAAGAATTTTAATTTTAAAATTTTCTTATGTGAAAGATATAATTTAAAAGAAAGATTAAAAATTAAAATATCTCTTTTATAAGTTTCTACAAAAGATTAAGAAAAGAGATTAAATCTCTTTCCTTATTTGTGTTGGTGCAATCATGCCCTGGAAGTTTCAATGTGTTGACAATTATTTAAGTTTAGATTAATACGTTGAAACTAACATGCATTGTGAGTTTGCAGGAGGAGTTTCTTGCAGGTCGGAAGACCAGATGCAAGAGAAGTCCAAGAAGGTCGAGGACAGGGTTCTTGTAGGTCAGAAGACCAAATGCAAGAGAAGTCCGAGAAGGTCGGGGACCGGATTCTTGGCAAAAGAAGCTCCTGCAGGTCACAAGATTATATGTGTGTTAGGCTCACTATCAAAGATCGATTGGTGAATCGATTCAGACATGGCTATGAGGCAGAATGCCTTTGAATCGATCAGCCGATCGATTGAAAGTAAGTCAATCGATCGGTCGATCGATCGGAAAGGATCTGCGTGAAGCACAGAACCCTTCTGAATCGATCAGCCGATCGATTCAAGGTATTGAATCGATCGGCCGATTGATCCGTCAACATTCTGTGTGAAGCACAGAATCATCCTGAATCGATCAACCGATCGATTCAAGGTATTGAATCGATCAGACGATCGATCCGTGAACATTCTGTGAGAAGCATAGAATCATCCTGAATCGATCAACCGATCGATTCAAGGTATTGAATCGATCGGCCGATCGATTCACAAAGCTGCGATTTCATGAGCAAGCGGCTGAATCAATT
Source organism: Zingiber officinale (assembly GCF_018446385.1). NCBI lineage: Eukaryota > Viridiplantae > Streptophyta > Magnoliopsida > Zingiberales > Zingiberaceae > Zingiber > Zingiber officinale. The sequence goes on from NC_056006.1 coordinate 48,246,787, forward strand.
CAAACTCTGCCCCAATCGATCCAAGTCAAATAAAAGAATCTGCACCGTTGATCTTGACGCGATGGCTTCCAACGGATACTTGTGAATCGATTGGGACATAATCTCAATCGATCCATGGCGACGGCAGCGTGAGAAACGGCTAGTTTTCTTGATGTTTAAAACGATGAAAGAAAGAGGAACAAGCACCTATCAACGAAAAATACTGTTCTATTGCTCTGGTGTGAAGAATCCTTGAAGTGCTCAAGATCTCTCAAGTGTTAGAAGTTAGAGCTCTCAATCTCTCCAAGCTTTCAAATCTCACGCCACAAGGAAGAAGCTATTTCAAGTTTGTAAATCTCTTCTCTTCTTCATTGTAGCGAGTGTGAGCTATTTCCTTTGGGAGAGGAAGTATTTTAAGTGTTGTAAGGTTTCTCCACCTTCGGTGTGATTCCGAGAAGGAGGGTTTTTGGATAGTGGAAGTGTGGTGAGTGGTCTGGATCCTTGGACTAGTCACCTCCTTGAGGAGGTGGATACCAAGTAAATACCGGCGTTTGCATTGACTTCAAGTTTCCGCTGTGCAAAATCAAAGATCAAGAAAACGAAGTGAGCCATTCCCCCCGCCCCCCCCCCCCCCCCCCCTTCTAGCTCAACCGATCCTAACAAGCGGTATCAGAGCGTTGGTTTGCTTTTGAGGATTCATTGTCAAGAAAGCACAAGTTAAAGAGCTACAAGATGTCAATGAAGGAGGGACATAGTACTTCACGATCACCATTCTATGAAGGCAGCAATTTTGCTTATTAGAAGAGCCGCATGGAATACTATCTCATGACCGAAATTGATATGTAGTTCTCAATCACGGAGGGATTCATGGCGCCAACTGAAAATGGAAAAATGCTTGAGTCATCAAGGTGGACTGTTGAACAAAAAATGAAGGCTCAAGCAAATGCAAAGGCGATTGTGACTCTTCAATGTGGATTAAGCTCGGAACAACTCAACAAAGTTGGACCTTTTAAGAGTGCCAAGGATTTGTGGGATAAGCTTATTGAACTAAATGAAGGCACCAAGGATTCAAGAATTGCAAAGAGGGATTTGTTGATAAATCAACTTCAAAACTTCACCATGAAGGATGGAGAAACGGTAAGCTCACTACATGGGAGATTCAAGGAACTCCTAAATGGTCTTCATTCAGTTGGAGAGAGTGTGGAGAACCGAGATCTCATAAGGTATGCTTTAAAATCTTTCCCAAGAAACTCTTTATGGTCATCAATGGTGGATGCTTATAAGGTTTCAAGGGATTTGTCAATAGTGAAATTGATGAATTATTTTGTGAACTTGAATTGCATGAGCAAGCTAACACAAGCCATAAGGAGAAAGATATAACCTTGGTTGCAGGTGAAAAGAGCAAAAAGAAGCACAAGGAAAAGAAAAAGGAGAAGAAGGAGTCATCTTCAGAATCCGAACAAGATAGTGATAGTGATAGTGATGAAGAGCTATCATCAAGTGAAATGACAAACTTCGTTCGAAGAATGATGAGACATTCAAGGAAGTTTGACAAGAAGGATGTTAAGAAAATCTTCAATGATGAGAAAAGAAAAGGTAAATCTCTTGTGGATTCTAAGAATAAGACTGATGTAATTTGCTATGAATGCAAGAAAAAGGGGCACTACAAAACGGAGTGTCCAAAGTTGAAGAAGCAAGAGGAAAAGATCAAGAAAAAGAAGAAGGCGTTGAAAGCCACATGGGATGACTCATCATCAAGCTCATCGGAAGAAGATGAAAGGAAGAGCTCAAAGCACATGGCTCTCATGGCCTTAAGTCATGTAGAAGATAGTGAAGATGAAGATAGTCATGGAGAAGATGTGGAGTCTTCAAGTGAGTCATCATCTAGTGATGATGAGGTAATTTTGTAATACCCCGGTTCTGAGATTCTGGTTAAGTATGACTTAAAAGGTTAGATGGTACTATCCATATCACCAAGGTGCACCTTCCTTTTCGGAAGCCCAAACTTAAGAACTTCAAAGTTAAGCGTGCTTGGCTTGGAGAAATCTGAGGATGGGTGACCTCCTGGGAATTTTTCCAGGGTGCGTGCGAGTGAGGACAAAGCACACTGAAAGGACCTCCGGTGGTCTGTGGAGCTAGTCGTCAGCCCGATGGGCAATTCAGGTAACATTCCCAGTTCGGTTCGGTGGGGCCCGCCCGAGCCGGGGCGTTACAGATGGTATCAGAGCAGGTATACGATACTTGCTGTGTGTTCTGGATTTATACGATCTTTGTTTTCGTATTATGGATACTTTGAATAATCTGATATCAGTTTATTGGGTATCAGCGCGCCAAAGTTTGGCGATATTTATTTGATTTCCGTTTGTTGGATTTTCGGGATTTATCTGATACCAATTCATTGGTATCAGAGCAGGGTGTGATACCTGCGTTTGGTATTTTGGACATTTTTTATACTAACCCTAGTTGCGACACAGATTAGTCTGGGCAGTTATTTTGGGTTACACGGATTTTCCGTTTCGATTTTGTTATGGACTTCTGTTATTGATTTATACGGATTTCCAGTGTTGTTTTTCTCGTACGGAATTCCGAGGTCAATTTGGGGGCTGGACAGCGACGGAACATCTCCAAACAGCAATTAGGTATGGTGTCATTTTGGTAATTGTTTATACCTGTAGTAATATCTGTAATACAATTTAACAGATATGAGGCGATCTACGCGTATTGCTGCGAGACGTGGTGCTGGACGAGCACGTGCGAGGACTGCAGGATCTCTGGATATACCAGAGATGCCTACCGAGGCTGAGCCTATCGGTCAGGGACAGACTCAGCATACTGCGAGTGCGGCGGGCCTTCAGACTCCGATGGCTCCCTTAGAGGTGCCTACCTCAGCTGCACCGACAGTATCCACTGCTCCTGTATTTCTGGTACCACCAGGGATACCATTAGCATATCCGACACCAGCTCCAGCTCAGTCTATTGCGTACTCGGCACCACCGCCACCTGGACCCACCGTGTATCCGGCACCAGTAGCCCCTGTGCCCCCAGTACATAAGTGTACTCAGCAGCACCTGCACTAGGGATACCGGCTACTCCACATTCGATACCATTGCCTACCGTACATCTAGCTGCGGCCACTTATGTTCACCCTACAGTGCCACCGACAGCATATGCTCCAGTTTACCCAGCAGCACAGGGAGTACTTCCTCCGGTTTATGCACCGGTACCACCTGTAGTACCAGCTCCAGTGGCGGCACGAGCCAGGATTCCAGTGTTGGCAGAGTCGATGAAGAGTCGATTCACACTCTTCCGAGGAGACAGGGATCCGAGTGTGGCCTTGTCTTGGATTGAGACTATGGAGAGGACTTTCTTTTATATTGCTTGCTCCGAGTGGGAGAAAGCAAAGCTGGCTGCTTTTCACTTACGGGATGCGGCCGACACTTGGTGGCTTACCCAGCGTTCTATCATCGGTGAGCAGAACATCACTTGGGCCAGATTCAGAGAGGCTTTTGAGAGCCGTTTCTTTCCACGAGCTTATCAGATGGCTCGCCGGCAGGATTTCCTGAGTTTACGACAGAATAATCGGACAGTGACTGAGTATAATGCAGAGTTTGACAGATTGGTCAGGTTTTGTCCAGAGCTAGTTGCTGAGGACAGTTCACGTATGCAGCAGTTCATTCAGGGATTGGATGGACATTTGCAACTAAGACTTGTCGGTCTTGGTATCACATCTTATGCGGAGATGTTGGACAGAGCCCTCATTATTGAGTCAGCTCAGCAGAGAGTTTTTCCGGATAGGAAAAGGAAGCAGCCGAGTCAGACATCTGGACAGAGCCAGCAGCCTCAGACTACACCACAACAGAGCAGGCGTAGTCGATCAGATCAGGGTACATCTGGGGTATCACGTAAACCTCAGAAATCAGGGCAGTCTTCTTCAGGACGTTTCCGGTCTTCTCAGCAGAACCGGAAACAACCCGCCAGCAACATTCGCTGTTTCAGATGTGGATCTAGAGATCATTCGTTGTTTCAGGGTTTGCTTTCATTGCAAACTGCCTGGACACCAGAGTCGAGATTGTCCGCAGAAGACTCAGCATATGGCTTCCGGAGGGTCTGATCATGGAGGACAGTCCGGTCAGTCCGGAACTTATCGAGGAGGGCGACGAGCCCAACATTTACATGGTCAGCAGCAGAGTGCTTCACCTGCAGCAGCGGCATTTGGCATGCTTGGACAGGAGTACTCTAGTGCTTCCATAGCACCTCAGAGTTCTGTTCCGGGACTTTATTATCCGACGCAGGGGCAGTATCAGATGCAGCCTCAGTATCCAGCACCGCCTCAGTGGCAGGCTTCTGCCCAGCCGCAGCAGCCGCTGGCAGCGTTACCTCCTCCTCCTCCGCCAGAGACTGGATGTGTTCATGCGATGACCAGAGAGGATGCGCAGCGAGCCGACGGATCCGTTTTCCGCGGTATGATTTCTATTTATGCCTTATCTGCAGATATACTGATAGATACTGGTAGCTCGCATTCATTTATATCTCGCACTTTTATGCGGGAGGTTGGTAGATTACTCACTTGCAGACCCCAGCGATTGACCGTCTCCCTGTTGGGTTTTTCGGGCCGCGAAAACCGCTTTTCGCGTCGCGGAAACCCCGAATCGCCCAAGCCACGGATCTCGTGCAAGGTAAAACCGAACGAAAATACGAGTACGAGTTTGAAAACTTTAATCTACAGTAGATCTTCATAAGGATAAACCATTTATACCTTTGTAGCGAAGCCCTTCGCAATCCCGCTTGTCCTTGGTTCGCCGGATCTCAAAAGTGTCAAAGTAGACACTTCTCTATTTGTATCCACACAAGCAAGAGATGGAGAAGAAACCTTAGAGTGTGCTAGCACTAACGCAAGGTCTCGGCAAGAAGGAGAAGAGGGAGAGAAGAATTGTGAGCAAGAGGAAGAAGATGAAATCAATTAGCCTTGAATGAAAAATAAAACATTCATTTTACACTCAAAGTGGCCGGCCACATTAAACCTTGTAACCCCTATGGAATATCAAGAGTCACAACTCTTGGTAACTCCCATGAGGTGGCATTTGGTCAAGTCAAACTTGACCAAATGAAGAGGCCTTGATGATGTGGCATTGGTCAAGTCAAAGTCAAGTCAAAAACATGACTCTTCATCTTCCTACTTAAGTCAAGTCAAACTTGACCACTCCTATCCCTTGGTTGATCTAATCTAACCATTGGTTCAAGCCAATTTTAATTTAATGAATCTCTATTCATTGAATTAAATTAATTAAATGAGTCTAAGTCCAAATTAGACTCACTTAATACATGAACCAACTTGAGTCCAACTCAATTATCCTACTTTGGATTACTCTTAATCCAATTTGGTTCATCATATGAACCTAATCATTTAGGTTCATCAAATGAACCTAGTCTCCATCTATTTGCCCTTAGTGTCTGACCCTATAGGTTCTTGCGTTGGCAATGCCCCTAAACTCATTTAGGAGCATAAGTAATGAGCGGTATCTAGCAACACATCATTACTACCCAAGTTACAAGAATGTCGAGATCCGACATCACCTTGTGACTACTAATTGTGACTCCTCACAATATGTGACATTGTCCTTCTATCCTAGACATCTAGATTGATAAATGTGAGGCATAGACCGTGTCATCCTCCAATCAATCTAAATCTTGAACTCCAAGTAGACTCACTCGATCAAATGAGCTCAACATCTAATGTTGACTCATTTGGGCATGGCCATGCGCTTAGTGGTCTCACTCTATCAAGAATAGCGATGTCGCTCCCGTCATATGGGAGGGATAGATCCCTTCTACATCACTCACATCCCTCTGCATAATTCGTTACATACCCAGTAATCGCCTTTATAGTCCACCCAGTTACGGGTGACGTTTGACGAAACTAAAGTACATAACTCCTTATGTAGGGATCCATGGTGACTTCAGGTCTAAGGACTAATAGTCATACTAATAGCCACATGAGAAAGTATATGACACTCATATAACGATCCATGATACTTTCTCATGGCGGGTCATTCAGTATACATTCTCTAATGCATACCCATGTGTCAGCTTGATATCTCTATATTCATTACTTGTGAGATCAAGTCATCGAGCTGACCTACATGCTAGTCTTATTGCATTAACATTGTCCCTGAATGTTAATACTTGACTAGGAATGATTTAGAGTAGTGTTCCCTATATCATCTCACTATCGATTCAACTAATCGATTGATATAGGTATGAACATTCTACTCAAGGACGTTACTATACTTATTTTATCTGACACTAATACAAATAAGCATAATAATCAAAAACCAATGCCTTTATTAAGAATATGATATACATGAGTCCATACAATCATCAAATGATTGGCCCTAGGGCTCTAACTAACACTCCCTACCGTCCGGTGATTCATTGGACGTCACCCAGGAGGTCAGAGGTTGCCCGTTAGATTTTGGCAACCTAATACTTACAGATGGTATCAGAGCGACCTTGCGACCGTGAGTGCGCCTGTGGTAGGAGCACCCAGGGCACCACCTAGCGAGGGAGATTCTGGGATTTGTTTGTGGTGTGATTTGTGGTTACACAACGAGGACGTTGTGTCTTTAAGTGAGGGTGATTGTAATACCCCGGTTCTGAGATTCTGGTTAAGTATGACTTAAAAGGTTAGATGGTACTATCCATATCACCAAGGTGCACCTTCCTTTTCGGAAGCCCAAACTTAAGAACTTCAAAGTTAAGCGTGCTTGGCTTGGAGAAATCTGAGGATGGGTGACCTCCTGGGAATTTTTCCAGGGTGCGTGCGAGTGAGGACAAAGCACACTAAAAGGACCTCCGGTGGTCTGTGGAGCTAGTCGTCAACCCGATGGGCAATTCAGGTAACGTTCCCGGTTCGGTTCGGTGGGGCCCGCCCGAGCCGGGCCGTTACAAATTTCTCCCAAGCTTGATAAGATGTATGCCACGAATGCACTAGCTAAATCAAAAGGGAAGGTTAAAAGATTGCAAAATGAATTGAAATCACTCAAAAATGAAATTGTGCCATGTGAAAGTTGCATGCTTCATGAAAATGACAAAAATGATGTTGATGATCTTGAAAAAGAAAATGTATCATTGAAATCACAAGTTGATGATCTTAGATGTGCTCTAGAAAAATTTACTTCAAGCTCAAAATACTTAGACATGATTCTAGGAGCTCAAAGAGGCGTGTACAACAAAGCGGGACTAGGTTTTAAATCACAAGATAAGGAAGTTAAATTCATGTCTCTAATTAGTAGAAACCATGCTTCAAGGGTTAAGGTTGTTCAAGCTTGGGTACCCAAGCGATTTGTTATTGATGCTACCGGACCCAAAGTGTGGGTACCAAAACATTTGGTTCATCGTGTTTAAACAGGCATGCGCGAAGTGTTAGTTAGAGCCCTAGAGCCAATCATTTGATGATTGTATGAACTCATTGTATCATATTCTTGTATATTAATAAAGGCATTTGTTTGGTTATTATACTTATTTGTATTAGTGCCAAATAGACTAAGTATAATAGCGTCCTTGAGTAGAAGGTTCATACCTATATCAATCGATTAGTTGAATCGATAGTGAGATGATATAGGGAACACTACTCTAAATCATTCCTAGTCGAGTATTAACATTCAGGGACAATGTTAATGCAATAAGACTAGCATGTAGGTCAGCTCGATGACTTGATCTCACAAGTCATGGATATAGAGATATCATGCTGACACATGGGTATACATTGGAGAATGTATACTGAATGACCCGCCATGAGAAAGTATCATGGATCGTTATATGAGTGTCATATACTTTCTCATGTGGCTATTAGTATGACTATTAGTCCTTAGACCTGAAGTCACCATGGATCCCTACATAAGGAGTTATGTACTTTGGTTTCGTCAAACGCCACCCGTAATTGGGTGGACTATAAAGGCGATTACTGGGTATGTAACGAATTATGCAGAGGGATGTGAGTGATGTAGATGGGATCTATCCCTCCCATATGACGGGAGCGACATCGCTATTCTTGATAGAGTGAAACCACGAAGTGCATGGCCATGCCCAAATGAGTCAACATTAGATGTTGAGCTCATTTGATCGAGTGAGTCTACTTGGAGTTCAAGATTTAGATTGATTAGAGGATGACACGGTCTATGCCTCACATTAATCAATTTAGATGTCTAGGATAGAAGGACACTTGTCACATATTGTGAGGAGTCACAATTAGTAGTCACAAGGTGATGTTGGATCTCAACATTCTTGTAACTTGGGTAGCAATGATGTATTGCTAGATGTCGCTCATTGCTTATGTTTCTAAAGGAGTTTAGAAACATTGCCCCAACGTTACAAGAACCTATTGGGTCACACACAAAGAACAAGTGGATGGAGATTAGGTTCATATGATGAACCAATTGGATTAGGTTCATGTGATGAACCAATTGGATTAGGTTCATGTGATGAACCAATTGGATTAGGTTCATGTGATGAACCAAATTGGATTAAGAGTAATCCAAATTGGGCTAATTGAGTTAGACTCAAGTTGATTCATGTGTTCAATGAGTCTAATTTGGATTATGACTCATTGAATCAATTTAATTAAATGAATTAGATTCATTATATTAAGTTGGCTTGAATCAAATGGTTAGATTAGATCAACCATGAGAGAGATTTGGTCAAGTTTTACTTGATTTGAGAAGGAAGATCAAAGGTCAATTTTGAATTGACCATTTGCCACCTCATTTGTGAGTTGGCATAAGCTGGACCATTGATGATGCTCCACATCATCATGGTTGCACATGTGTGTGACACCTCATGGAGGTTACAAATCCCCTCTTTAATGGCCACATTAAATGGGAAGGGGGTTAGACACACATGAAGGAGAGTGAATGCAATTCATTCTCATTCATTCCATCTTCTTCCTCCTTAGCTCTCTCTTGCTTTCTCCTCTCTTTTGGTCGTGGGTTCCATGAAGGGAGAGAAGGTGGTTGAGTTGTATTCCAAGAGAAGAAAGAAAGGGTGAAGGTCACAAAAGAGGAGACTACTTCTTGAGTGTAAGAGTTTCCTTTCTTCTTTCTTTTTCCCTCCATTTAAATCCTATCCGAGAGCCCTAGAAAGTGCTAGCACACTTGGGGCTCTCTTCTCCATCCTTTGAGTGTGAGAGACACTCCTTGTTCGTGTGGATATCACTAGAGAAGTATCTACCTTGATACTTTGGAGATCCGACAAGTACCTTGGACGAGCGGGATTTTGCAAGGGCACGCATCGAAGGTAAAATGGTTTTTCCTTTGTAGATCTACTGTAGATCGTAGTATAAAACTCGTATTTGTGTTTTCGAAATTTTTCCTTGCACGGATCTACGGCTTTGGGTGATTCGGGGTTTCCGCGACGCGAAAAGCGGTTTTCGCGGCCCGAAAAACCCAACACGAAGGGGGAGCATCCAACAACATGGTTCGTAGATAGTGGATGCTCTAAGCATATGACAGGGGACTCATCAAAATTTTCATCATTTAGACACAAAAGTAAAGGTACCATTTCTTTTGGTAATAGTGGTGAGCTAAAAGTTATAGGAATAGGAGATATTAGAATTTCCGAAAAATTTGTAATAAAAAATGTGTTACTAGTAAAAGGCATGACTTTTAATCTTTTGAGTGTTAGTCAACTATGTGACTCGGGGTATAGAGTTGAGTTCAACTCATCTCAATGCCTAGTCAAGCATAGTGAACTAAACACCAATGTTCTCATAGGCCATAGAAAATAAAATATTTATCAAGTTGAACTATTTGGTGCTACTAATGTGTTTGCTAAGTGTCTCATGTCTAAAGAGGAGGAGACTTGGCTTTGGCACCGGAGACTTGCTCACACCAACATGGGTGTTCTTCTTGAAACATAAGGATCAAACTCTAGATACTTTGATTGCCTTTTGTAATAGAGTAGAAAATGAAAAGGCTCATAAAATAAATAAGATAAGAAGTGATCATGGAGGTGAGTTTGAAAATGATAGATTCACAAGTTTTTGTATGGAAAAAGGCTACAAACATTAGTTTTCAACCCCTAGAATACCTCAACAAAATGGAGTTGTTGAGAGGAAAAATAGGGTTTTGTAAGAGGCCACTAGGAGCATGTTAAATGAATATTCACTACATAGTTTCCTATGGGCCGAAGCAATTAATACGGTTTGTTATGTCCAAAATCGAACTTTAATACATAGATTTCTAGGAAAAATACCTCATGAATTGTGGTTTGTTAAACAACCTACAATTAAGCATCTTAGAGTATTTGGGTGTAAGGTCTATATTCTAAACACCAAGGATCACTTGGGAAAGTTTTCCGCTAAGGCGGATGAGGGGATTCTTGTAGGTTACTCAAGTCATAGCAAGGCATACCGAATTTACAACAAAAGATCAAAACTAGTTGAAGAATCACTAAATGTTGTATTTGAAGAAAATCCTTCTTTAAACTCTATAAGAACAAACGATGAAGAATTACAATTTGAGTTAGAGAAACTAACACTAAATGAGGTAAATCATCAAGGAGAAGAAAATCAAGAAAGTGATGGTGAGAAAAATGAACCTTTGCCACTTGAACCCAAAATTATAACAAATCAAGACTCAAGACCTACTAGGATTCACGTAAATCATCCCTTAGATCAAGTAGTAGGAGACATTACTCAAGGAGTGAGAACTCGATCTTACTTTAGAAATGAAGGAAGTCAAATTGCCTTAATATCTCAAATAGAACCAAAAACCATTGATGATGCCTTGTTTGATCCGGATTGGATTTTAGCAATGCAAGATGAATTATCTCAATTTGAGAGAAGTCAAGTTTGGGATTTAGTTCCTAGGCCTAACAACAAATCAATTATTGATACAAAATAGGTCTTTAGGAACAAACTTAATGATAAAGGGATAGTGGTGAGAAACAAAGCTAGATTGGTCGCTAGGGGTTTCAATCAAGTAGAAGGGTTGGACTATGATGAAACTTATGCACCCGTAGCAAGATTGGAGTCAATTAGAATGATGTTGGCCTTTGCCGCCCACAAGGGTTTCAAATTGTACCAAATGGATGTAAAATCAGCATTTTTAAATGGTGTTATAAAAGAAGAAGTATATGTTGAGCAACCGCCGGGATTTGAGAATTTGGAGTGTCCAACCCATGTATATAAACTTAAAAAGGCCTTATATGGACTAAAACAAGCTCCTCGGGCTTGGTATGAACGATTGTCAACATTTCTAGTATCAAAAGGGTTTCATAGAGGAAAAATTGATCCTACTTTATTCTTGAAAAATAGTGGTAATGATATGTTTGTGGCTGATAAAGAAACCTTGTAAATAGATCGCCTTGAAATTCAGCTTAGGGAAGGGTATTGACGCCACACTCAAGCAAGATGAGAAGGTGAGTGATAAGTCATGGAGTTTTGATCGCCACAAGTTGCCTTGATAAGATCGAAATTAGTTCTTTGCCTAAGAACAAGAAGGAAGCTCTCACAAAAGAGGAACTAAAATTTTCATTCAAACTTACATGATTTGTCATACAAGAGTTCTCCTATTTAACATCCCTTAAGATCCCCTATGCACTAATTATGCAATAAATATCATGCTTGCATGCATGGGTTTTATTATCCACTAATGCAACGACTAATCCCTAATACTAGCTTAATGCAACCATGCATGCATGGTATTTGTTATACTAGCTTAGGAACTCTCAAAAATGCATTAAAAACACACAAAGGACATCAAAAGTCACTTTAGAAAAACCCCCCCATGCATGCACACGAAAATGGTCCTCATGTTGGTCCAATTTCACTTTCAAATTGAAGGAATGTGATCCACTTAGTTGTTGCCTCCATTGTGCATTGATCCTCCTTTTCCTTGAGCCTCATTATTAAGCCTTCCAAAGCTTGCTTCATTCTCTTAGTCTTGGACCTTGTCATGGGTCCCCCAATTCCCTTCAATGCCTCTTCTTGGCTCACATCATTCCCTCCTTCTTTAGGTGAATTTGTCCTCGAATTTAGGTCTTCATCTCCTACATCAAAAGGACTCAAATCAGCCACATTAAATGTTGCACTAACACCATACTCACCGGGCAAATCAATTTTGTAAGCATTGTCATTAATTCTTTCCAACACTTGGAATGGTCCATCTCCTCTTGGTTGAAGCTTTGATTTCCTTTCGGTAGGAAACCGTTCCTTCCTCATATGAACCTACACCCAATCACCGGGTTCAAGGACCACTCTTTTTCTCCCTTTATTGGCTCGATTTGCATATTGCTCCATTTTCTTCTCAATTTGAGCTTTAACTTGCTCATGAAGCTTCTTCACATATTCTACCTTGGTTTTGCCATCCTTGTGAACTAGAGAAGAAGTGTTAGGTAAAGGAAGCAAATCAAGAGGTGTTAGTGGATTGAACCCATAAACAATCTCAAAAGGAGAAAATTGAGTAGTAGAATGAACCGCCCTATTATAAGCAAATTCAACATGAGGTAAACATTCTTCCCAAGACTTAATGTTCTTCTTAATAATTGCTCTAAGAAGAGTAGAAAGTGTCCTATTTACCACCTCAGTCTGGCCGTCAGTTTGTGGGTGGCATGTGGTGGAGAAAAGAAGCTTTGTTCCCAGCTTGTTCCATAAGGTCCTCCAAAAATGGCTTAAAAATTTAGTGTCACGATCTGAAACAATGCTCCTAGGCATGCCATGAAGTCTTACCACCTCTTTGAAAAACAAATCTGCCACATGAGTTGCATCATCCACTTTGTGGCAAGGTATGAAGTGTGTCATCTTGGAGAATCTATCAACTACCACAAAAATGGAGTCCTTACCTTTTTGAGTACGTGGTAGCCCTAAAACAAAATCCATAGACAAGTCAGTCCAAGGAAAATTAGGAATAGGCAAAGGCGTGTAAAGTCCATGAGGTAATGTCTTAGATTTTGCTTTTCTACACACAATGCACTGTGCACAAAATTTCTGCACATCGTGTTTCATGTGTGGCCAATAAAAATGTTCAAGAAGCATTTCTAAGGTCTTTTGAACCCCAAAGTGTCCCATTAAACCCCCCTCATGTGCTTCCCTAACTAGCAATTTACGCATGGATCCTCTAGGCACACAAAGTCTGTTATTCTTAAACAAGTAGTTGTCATGCCTAGCAAATCCATTTTGTGATTTCTTTTCACACGCAGCATATAATTGGGAAAACTCATTATCATGTATCTACAATTCCTTAATATGTTCAAAGCCAAGCAATTTAGTTTCAAGTGTAGCTAACAAGTTATACCTTCTTGAAAGTGCATCTGCTACAATGTTTACCTTTCCTTGCTTATGCTTAATCACATAAGGAAATTGTTCAAGAAATTCGACCCATTTGGCATGCCTTTTGTTGAGCTTCCCTTGCCCTTTCAAATACTTCAAAGATTCATGATCACTATGAATGATAAATTCTTTAGGCAAAAGATAATGCTGCCATGTTTGCAATGCTCTAATAAGGGCATACAATTCTATGTCATAAGTGGAATAGTTGAGGGTGGCACCACTTAATTTCTCACTAAAATATGCAATGGGATGACCATCTTGAAGTAAAACAGCCCCAATACCCACATGAGATGCATCACATTCAATTTCAAATGATTTGGAAAAATCAGGTAAAGCAAGAATGGGTGCATGTGTGAGTTTATCCTTAAGTGTTTGAAATGCATTTTCTTGATTCTCTCCCCATCTAAAACCCATATTTTTCTTAACAATTTCATTTAGGGGTGCTGCCACTGTGCTGAAATCCTTCACAAACCTCCTATAGAAACTTGCCAACCCATGGAAGCTCCTAACCTCACTCACAGTTTTAGGAGTTGGCCAATCTCTAATGGCCTTAACTTTCCCTTCATCAACCTGCACTCCTTTAGAACTTATGACAAAACCAAGAAAAACCACATGATTAGTGCAAAAAGAACACTTTTCCAAGTTAGCATATAGTTTTTCCTTTCTAAGGACATGCAAGACAGATTGGAGATGTGCAATATGCTCAACAAAATTTTTGGAATATACCAAAATATCATCGAAGTATACTACCACAAATTTTCCAAGAAATTCTCGTAAGACATGGTTCATAAGCCTCATAAAAGTGCTTGGTGCATTAGTTAACCCAAAAGGCATTACCAACCATTCATACAATCCATATTTGGTTTTGAAAGCTGTTTTCCATTCATCCCCTTCCCTTATCCTAATTTGATGGTACCCACTTTTTAAATCAATTTTAGAAAAGAAGCAAGCACCATGCAATTCATCAAGCAAATCATCAAGTCTAGGGATTGGATGTCTATACCGAATTGTGATGTTGTTGATGGCTCTACAGTCAATGCACATCCTCCATGTTCCATCCATTTTAGGCACCAAAATTACGGGTACAGCACAAGGACTTAAACTTTCTCTAACCCATCCATTTTGCAATAACTCCTCCACTTGATTTTGTATCTCCTTTGTTTCTTGAGGGTTGCTCCTATAAGCTGGCCTATTGGGCAGAGAAGCGCCAGGAATAAGGTCTATTTGGTGTTCAATTCCCCTCATTGGTGGCAATCCGTGAGGTACTTCCTTGGGGAACACATCTTCAAAATCCTGCAAAATAATAACAACTTCACAAGGCAAAGAGTTAGTATTAGATTCCAAGCAAGTTTCCTTGCACAAAAGAAGAAATATTGGTTGCCTTGTCAAATAAGCTTTCTTCACCTCACTTACTCTTGTAAACAAATTTTCTATTTTTCTCTCTTTCTTTTCCTCATTCTTTCTTTTCTTTTGAATTTTGTCCTCAAAATAAAGTATTTTCTTTTGCACACACTCTTTCTTTTTCTTATGCTCTCGCTCTTCTTTTTCTCTTTTCTCTCTCATTTTTATTTGATCCTCACAAACCTCCCTAGGTGATAATGGTACAAGTGTAACTTTGCGAGAATTGTGGACAAAAGAGAACTTGTTGGAGAATCCATCATGGTGAGCTCGCCTATCAAACTGCCAAGGTCTTCCAAGAAGAATGTGGCTTGCCTCCATAGGCACAATATCACATAGAACTTGATCTTCATATTTGCCAATGGAGAAATTAATCAACACTTGCTGGTTCACTACCAATTCACCACTATTACTTAGCCATTGGAGTTTATATGGTCTTGCATGTGGTGTAGTCTTGAGGTTGAGTTTGGTGACCAACCTAGTGCTTGCCACATTGGTGCAACTTCCACCATCAATGATCATAGAGCATGTCTTTCCTTGAATAAGGCAGCGAGTATGAAAAATATTTTCTCTTTGGTCCTCCTCATGCTCCTTGGCTTGGCTTCCCAATAATCTCCTAACCACCAAGAGATATCCATCTTGCGCATAGGCTGCTCCGTCATTTTCCTCATCGCTTGAGGAAGAGGAATGAGAAGTAATTTCTTCACTAGAGATACTCCCATTATCTCTCACCACCATAGTCTTCTTATTCGGGCATTCGGATGCAATATGACCTTTTCCCAAACACCTAAAACACTTGATATCCCTACTCTTAGAAGTGGAAGAAGAGGTAGTAGGAATAGGCTTCTTAGTGCTTGCTGCCTCCTTAGAATTTGAAGAAGAACCCTCCTTCTTTTGCTTGTCCTTCCAACTTGAAGAGTAGTTTGGAGAAGATGATTTCTTCATAACGCCCTTTCTCTTTAATTGTTGCTCTATTTTCATTGCTTGATGCACTAAGTCGTCAAGCTCCACATAATGTTGTAACTCCACAATGTCTCCAATGTCTCGGTTTAGGCCATGGAGAAACCGAGCCATGGTAGCTTCCCTATCTTCCACAATATTGGCCCTAATCAAAGCCACCTCCATCTCCTTGTAGTAATCATCCACACTCCTACTCCCTTGGGTGAGTCTTTGCAATTTGTTGTGCAATTCCCTATGGTAGTGGGAAGGCACAAATCTCCTTCTCATCAAAGTCTTCATTTCGTCCCAAGTGTTGATAGGATGCTCTCCATACCTTCTTCTCTCCTTTTGCAATTGATCCCACCAAATTAAGGCATAATCGGTGAACTCAAGGGCAGCCACCTTTACTTTCTTTGCATCATTGTAATTGTGGCATGAGAAAATTTGTTCTATTTTCATCTCCCATGCAAGATATGTTTCAGGATCATTCCTCCCTTGGAAGGAAGGTATCTGGACTTTCACACCTCCTGGATCATCTTCTCGTCTATGGTCTCTACCTCCTCTTTCACATCTTCTTCCCCCTTCATGCCTCCTTCTTTCTCTTGGTGAATCATAGAATGGTTCACTTTGACGAAATTCTTCATGATTAGAATTGCCCCCACGGTTGGAAACATTTTCTCCTTCAAGTCGGTCCATCCTTTCGTGTATTTCTTCAAGTTGTCTTTGAAGTATTCTCTCAAATTGTTGAGTAAGTGCCTCCATTTGAAGCCTGTTAAGATCTCGCCTAGGGGAATGAGGTGATCTTTCCCCACTCATGCTTGCAACAAAAGAAGATGACACGAAAAATTACAAAAGAAATGTTAGAAGGACCTCACCACTCTACTCACGTGGTTGCACTCAAATTTATCCACTCAGCTTCCTTTATAAGCTCTTAAGGAAAGAACCTTATCAATATCTTTATCAAGACAACAAGTAGACAATCAAGTGAATAAGAAACCAACAAGAGAAATATGAGTAGACCAAGAGAAATAAACGGATAAAACGAGAAATTCAGCAATGATCAAGAGCAATGAAAGGAATATATCTTTGAATTCAGATTTCACAAATAAAGAATATTGAGTCCTTTCCATTCACAAATCCTCGTCCTCCTTTTTTTTTCTTTTTTTTTTTCAATTAGAAACCAATGACTCTAATGATTCTTTTTTTTCCCTTTTTTTTTTTTTCGAATTTTCCTTCTTTTTTTTTTTTTTTTTTGAGTTGAGGACCCAAATAGAGAATAGAAATTTATGATAGATAGGGATGGAGAGATCAACAAAGATGGACAACAAAGATGAAAACAAGACACAAACCTGAAAATCAAGGAGCCAAGCCTCTGATACCAAATGATAACGGAACCTTGTAAATAGATCGCCTTGAAATTCAGCTTGGGGAAGAGTATTGATGCCACACTCAAGCAAGATGAGAAGGTGAGTGATAAGTCATGGAGTTTTGATCGCCACAAGTTGCCTTGATAAGATCGAAATTAGTTCTTTGCCTAAGAACAAGAAGGAAGCTCTCACAAAAGAGGAACTCAAATTTTCATTCAAACTTACATGATTTGTCATACAAGAGTTCTTCTATTTAACATCCCTTAAGATCCCCTATGCACTAATTATGCAATAAATATCATGCTTGCATGCATGGGTTTTATTATCCACTAATGCAACCACTAATCCCTAATACTAGCTTAATGCAACCATGCATGCATGATATTTGTTATACTAGCTTAGGAACTCTCAAAAATGCATTAAAAAACACAAAGGACATCAAAAGTCACTTTAGAAAAACCCCCCCATGCATGCACACGAAAATGGTCCTCATGTTGGTCCAATTTCACTTTCAAATTGAAGGAATGTGATCCACTTAGTTGTTGCCTCCATTGTGCATTGATCCTCCTTTTCCTTGAGCCTCATTATTAAGCCTTCCAAAGCTTGCTTCATTCTCTTAGTCTTGGACCTTGTCATGGGTCCCCCAATTCCCTTCAATGCCTCTTCTTGGCTCACATCAGTGGCCCAAGTGTATGTAGATGACATTATTTTGGTTCCACAAATAAAGATTTTTTAAATGAATTCATTAATCACATGGAGAGGAATTTGAAATGTGTTTGGTTGGTCAGTTGACATTTTTCCTAAGATTATAAATTAAGCAAACAAAAGAAGGCATTTACATTCATCAATCCAAATATGTCAAAGAGCTATTTAAAAAATTTGGGATGGAAAATGCAAAGGAAATATCTACCCCCATGGCCACAAATAATAAGTTGGATAAAGACATTGAGGGAAAAGAAGTTGACTCCAAGGTGTATCATACTTCTATAGGAAGTCTTCTCTATCTCACGGCTAGTAGACCGGATATACTTTTCGCCTTAAGTATATGTGCTAGGTATCAATCTTGTGCCAAGGAGTCACATTTGAGTGTCGTTAAGCAAATTCTTCGTTATCTCAAGGGGACTCAAAATGTTGGTCTTTGGTATCCTAGAACCGAAACTTTTGACCTAGTGGGCTATACCGATTCCGATTATGCCGGATGCAAATTGGATCGCAAAAGCACTAGTGGTAGTTGTCAATTTCTAGGGTCCTCTTTGGTAAGTTGGTCAAGTAGAAAACAACATTGTGTAGCTCTCTCCACAACCGAAGCAGAATATATTGCCATGGGAGAGTGTGTATCACAATTATTGTGGATGACTCATACTCTAGAAGACTATAAACTTACCTATAACAATGTTCAAGTTATTTGTGATAAAGTGAGTACAATCAACTTAACCAAAAATCCCGTTCATCATTCAAGAACGAAACGCATAGAGGTTAAACATCATTTTATTCGTGATCATGTAACTCGAGGATATCATTTTAAATTATGTTGGATCAAAATCAAACTTAGCCGATATCTTCACCAAACCTCTTCCCGAAGTTGAATTTAGCTTTCTTAGAAGGGAATTGGGAATGTGTTGTATTGATTAAATCATATCCTCCATGATCACTTCATAAGTAAAGCTCTTTAAGTTTTATTCACCTTAAGTTGTGCCTCTCACGAAAACATAGGATTGTCCTATTAATGTGATTTAGATGGGGGTGAGAGGTTAGGAACATTTATTTTGATCATAATGCTTGTTATGATGCATTATTTTGGTCAAGAAAAATGGTTTTCATATGAAACATTCATTTGTCCAATCATAGGGAAAGCACGTGTACAAATCATGTGTACGTTGCCTTACGATTATGATTGGAAATTTTTAAAAGCACCATACTTATTTTTGAAACCTTGATAAGACTCACTCGAATCATTGATGTTTTCAATAATTTTTAATTTTGTGTAAATCTTATCTAGGGAGTGTCACTTTTTGTCAACCTTTATTTTTCCTTGATAATATGAGACATGAATAGTGTTTACACCAAATTTCGTGATTTTTAGAGGAATATACAATTATTTGTGCATTTCCAAATCTTGGATCTGAAAGGTTTTCGGAAATGCAGAAATATCAGACTTCCCAATCGATCGGTCGATCGATTGGGAGGTCCACGTTTCACTCCAGAGAGCATCTGAATCAATCAATGGATCGATTCAGATCGTCTGAATCGATCAATGGATCGATTTAGATCGTCTGAATCTATAAATGGATCGATCATGACGCTTTTTCGTTTAACTACCGAATGCGTACTCGAATTTTTCCAGAAGGCATCCGAATCGATCAATGGATCGATTCAGACCATTTCAATCAATCAATGGATCGATTGGACAACGTTATTCAATTTTCACAGAAGGCATTTTAATCGATCAATGGATCGATTCATCCCGTTTGAATCGATCGTTGGTTCGATTGAGACGCCTGTTCACATTCTCATAGAAGCGTTGTGAATCGATCAACCGATCGATTCACTTATTCTCAATCGATCGGTTGATCGATCAAGACCTTAAAACTCATCTTAAACCCTTAGATCCGAATCGATCCACTTATTCTATCTTTTCCTTTTCTCTCTCTCGACGCTGTCTTGCCCTAGGCGACTTCCGAGGCGACTATTTCGTCTGCCTCGATCGTTTACTCTGGCGTGCTTCTCCGGCGAAGGGGAGCTTTGCCACTTCTCTTCCAGTTCTCTCTCGACGCACTGGGCAACTCTTTTCCTCTCTCCGCGTCCTCACACAACATGCGAACTCCAAACCCTAACCCTAAGTAAATTTCTTTGCTCTACTCATTGTTGTTCTTTTTGCTCCTATATTTGACCTAATCTATATGGTTCTTGTGTGTCTTTGTGCATTGCATTATCCCTCATGCATTATCTGCATTGCCCTTGAATTTTTGCATATCCTTCCCGTTCACTGTCAAACCTTGTGCATCTCTTGTATTCATTTCCTATCCCGCAGAAAGAAACAAAAGGTTCGTG
This sequence comes from Zingiber officinale, assembly GCF_018446385.1. NCBI lineage: Eukaryota > Viridiplantae > Streptophyta > Magnoliopsida > Zingiberales > Zingiberaceae > Zingiber > Zingiber officinale. The sequence goes on from NC_056006.1 coordinate 48,266,845, forward strand.
CATCAGGTGAAGGATCATCCGTTCCTCCTTCCCGTCCTCAACCTCCTATTGATAAAAGATTTCCTAATGCTGTAATGCAGCACGCCTTTAGCAAACACGCTTTCAAACTCATAACCCCTAGATCAGTTGATTTGCAATACTATAGGACATCCTGTTTTGACACCTATAACCGTTTCAAGCACTATAAACTTGATTCCTTGTTAACCTGTGAGAGGGATATCAATGTAAGTCTTGTCTCCGAATTTTATAATAATTTGCACACTTCTGATGGTGTAAATTATCGCACTCGTGTTGCGAAACGGAGCTTGGACTTCTCCTATGAGATTCTTCAATCTTATCTCGAATGTCTACCTTCAAACAATGATTTTGTCTTTTATCCCAATCTTCCCGATGAGCTGCCTCCACCTTTTGAGCATATTAGCATTGCATCCATGCATCAATTCCTCTTTGGTCATCCTCGTCCGGATGGGCCAGATGCTCATATCACTAAGTTTTCTTCTCTTGAGTTATCGGCTAAAAATGCCGCTTTGTTTAAAGTGATCATTAACTGCCTTTTCCCCATTGTTTCTCGTGCCTTAGCCGCTCTGTGACCTCCTCACATGTTTGCCCTCTATGCCATTAGTCATTCCCTTGACATCAACATCGCTTTAAACATTTTTCATTGCATCATTCATTTTACCCAGCCAGTGCAGCAGACGGTCCACATGCCTTTCGGGCATCTTATCACAGACTGGCTGGAATCTCATAAGATTGATGTCTCCCGGGGACGGCTGGAGCACATGACTGTGGTTATTCTCAGATTTCTTCCCGCTCTTTCAAGAAGACGGGCTTGATTGGTGGTCCAGCAGGAGTTCGATGGCTCGATGGTCGTGCTTTTGGTGAGGGACCCTGGGCTCGCCACAGGGGGGGTGCACAAGCCTTGGTCCCTGCGGCGGATGATGCTGAGGAGGATATTCCCGAGCCAGCTTCTCCGACATTCGAGGAGACTGTCGACACTCGTCTGGAGGAGCTGACCATGGAGGTAGCCGACTTGCGTATCTCGATGGATACCATGGTCCAGCAACAGACTTCGATGCGGGCGACTCTAGAGACACTGGTGGACTTGGTGGGCTCGTGGGTGACGGTTCACCCATCTAAGTCTGGTCCATCCACAGCTCCTGCTCCCCCTGCTGAGGATGCCCCTGCTCCTGAGTCTGCGGTTGCTCCAGCTCTGGCTACTACGTCTGCTCCTTCTGCTGAGCCTGATCCTACTCCTCCGGGGGATGATCTTATTGAGTTCTATGTCCCGCTATGACATGTTCTTGTATGCTATATGGATGGTTGTTGTTATGGCGCCCCTATGTGAACTTCCTCTCTTTTTGAATGTATGATATACTCCTTATGATGTTTTTTTTTATATATATGTCTATATTTCAGTGTTGTTCTATTCTGTGGATATATGTGTTTTAGGGGGAGCACCCCTCGGATTTATCGTATTTGCCTCGGGCACTTATTGAGGGGGAGTTCTGTTTTTTTTTTTTTTTTTTGACAAAGGGGGAGATGTATGTTGAAGTTTACGCTTAAGATAATTAAAATCAAGCTTACAAGATAATTAAAATCAAGCTTACTGCTTAAATATATTCATGTTTATTGTTTATGTTTAATTTAGATGATTTTCAGTGTTGTTGCAATCATTATCTATCATTGTATCATTATGATATTTTGGAAGTTAGCCTAAACTTAAATAGATTGTCAAACATCAAAAAGGGGGAGATTGTTGGTGCAATCATGCCCTGGAAGTTTCAATGTGTTGACAATTATTTAAGTTTAGGTTAATACTTTGGAACTAACATGCATTCTGAGTTTGCAGGAGGAGTTTCTTGCAGGTCGGAAGTGTAACACCCACAAAATTATAAGATAAGTATGGGTGTTATTTGCTTTAGAGCATAAAAGTAAGAAGAATCAAAAGAAAAAGAAATAAGAGAAATAAAAAGAAGAGGTGAAGGAATAAAGGCATTTGTTTGGTTATTATACTTATTTGTATTAGTGCCAAATAGATTAAGTATAATAGCGTCCTTGAGTAGAAGGTTCATACCTATATCAATCGATTAGTTGAATCGATAGTGAGATGATATAGGGGACACTACTCTAAATCATTCCTAGTCGAGTATTAACATTCAGGGACAATGTTAATACAATAAGACTAGCATGTAGGTCAGCTCGATGACTTGATTTCACAAGTCATGAAAATAGAGATATCAAGCTGACACATGGGTATGCATTAGAGAATGTATACTGAATGACCCGCCATGAGAAAGTATCATGGATCGTTATATGAGTGTCATATGCTTTCTCATGTGGCTATTAGTATGACTATTAGTCCTTAGACCTGAAGTCACCATGGATCCCTACATAAGGAGTTATGTACTTTGGTTTCGTCAAACGTCACCCGTAACTGGGTGGACTATAAAGGCGATTACTGGGTATGTAACGAATTATGCAGAGGGATGTGAGTGATGTAGATGGGATCTATCCCTCCTATATGATGGGAGGGACATCGATATTCTTGATAGAGTAAGACCACGAAGTGTATGGCCATACCCAAATGAGTCAATATGAGATATTGAGCTCATTTGATTGAGTGAGTCTACTTGGAGTTCAAGATTTAGATTGGTCAGAGGATGACACGGTCTATGTCTCACATTGATCAATCTAGATGTCTAGGATAGAAGGACACTTGTCATATATTGTGAGGAGTCACAATTAATAGTCACAAGGTGATGTTGGATCTCAACATTCTTGTAACTTGGGTAGCAATTATGTATTGCTAGATGCCGCTCATTGCTTATGTTTCTAAAGGAGTTTAGAAACATTGCCAACGTTACAAGAGCCTATTGGGTCACACACAAAGAACAAGTGGATGGAGATTAGGTTCATATGATGAACCAATTGGATTAGGTTCATATGATGCACCAAAGATTGGATTCGAATTAGACTTATTGAGTTAGACTCAATTAGATTCAATTGTTGAATGAGTCTAATTTAAATTTGATTCATTGAGTCAATTTATATTAATTAATTGAGATTCATTAAATTGAAATTGACTTGAATCAAAGGTTGGATTTAACTCAACAAGGAAGAAATTGGTCAATTTTAACTTGACCAAATGGAATTTGAAACATCAAGTTTGACTTGATGTATTGCCACATCATAAGGATGACTCATCCTTGCCACATCACCTCCACCTCATGAGGTATGCCACCTCATGGGGGTTACACTCTTCCCTTGGTTTTAATGTGGCCGGCCACATTAATGAAGGGGGTTACATTGTGTGGCCGGCCACACTAATGGTAGGGGGGTTTTGATTTTGTGATGTTATGTGTGCATTCATTCTATCATCTTCTTCCTTGCTTCTCCCCTCTCTTGGCTAGAGGTTGCCGTGACTTCCATGATGAGGAGAAGGTGGTTGAGTGAGTTAATCCAAGAAGTCCAAGAAGAAAGGTAATATTTTTAGAGGAGTGTATTGTATTCTCTTCTTTGCTTTCCTTTCTTCTTCCATTCCCATCCGAGAGCCCTAGAGAGAGTGCTAGCACACTTGGGGTCTTTCTTCTCCATCCTTGAGTGCTAGAGAGTACTCCTTGTTCATGTGGATATCACTAGAGAAGTATCTATCTTGATACTTTGGAGATCCGACACGTACCTTGGACAAGCGAGATTTTGCGAGGGCACGCATTAAAACTCGTACTCGTGTTTTTCGGAAATTTTCCTTGCACGGATCTACGGCTTTGGGTGATTATGGGTTTTCACGACGCGAAAACGGTTTTCGCGGCCCGAAAAACCCAACAGTGGTATCAGAGCCACGTGCAAGGCTTGTACGAGTTTAATTTTTGGTTTTATGAAAACTAAAGTTTCTGTAATTTTCTGTAAAATTATGTTTTTTATAGTTTTTATGGGTAATTTTTCCGTAGAAGCGAAGCACAAGTGTCTCGGCACTTGTAGGCTTCGGCTACCGGAAAGATTTTTCCAAAACGGCTTCGTTTTGCCCCCAAATCCATTTGGGACAGCGGGCTTGGGTGCCATTAGATCACAAAGGAGCAACTCACGATGGTTAGATCGTGGGTAGAGGTACTGCCCCTAACCCCGCAAGGGGATTTGCTCCGCGATTGCACCCGAAATCGCTAAAAACGAAGCTGTCGGGAAGATTTTTCCGAAACGGCAATGTCTCGACCCGAATCGTTTTGGGACAGCGAGTTTGGGCGCTGTTGGATCGCAAAGGAACCCTCGCGATGGCTAGATCGCGGGTAGGGGCGCTGCCCCTGGCCCCGCAAGGGGATCCGTTCCGCGATTGCGCCTGAAACCGCTAAACGGGACCGCCGGGAAATTTTACTCGTAAAAATTGTAAAAATTATTTTTAAAATTATAGAAAATTATGAAAATATATAATTTTGAATTATATATTAATTTTGTGATAGTCATGGCCCAAAAACCCAATATGATTGGATTGTGTTGTAATTCATAATTGTTAGTTAGAGCCCTAGAGCCAATCATTTGATGATTGTATGGACTCATTGTATCATATTCTTGTATATTAATAAAGGCATTTGTTTGGTTATTATACTTATTTGTATTAGTGCCAAATAGACTAAGTATAATAGCGTCCTTGAGTAGAAGGTTCATACCTATATCAATCGATTAGTTGAATTGATAGTGAGATGATATAGGGAACACTACTCTAAATCATTCCTAGTCGAGTATTAACATTCAGGGACAATGTTAATGCAATAAGACTAGCATGTAGGTCAGCTCGATGACTTGATCTCACAAGTCATGGATATAGAGATATCAAGCTGACACATGGGTATACATTGGAGAATGTATACAGAATGACCCGCCATGAGAAAATATCATGGATCGTTATATGAGTGTCATATACTTTCTCATGTGGCTATTAGTATGACTATTAGTCCTTAGACCTGAAGTCACCATGGATCCCTACATAAGGAGTTATGTACTTTGGTTTCGTCAAACGTCACCCGTAACTGGGTGGACTATAAAGGCGATTACTGGGTATATAACGAATTATGTAGAGGGATGTGAGTGATGTAGATGGGATCTATCCCTCCCATATGACGGGAGTGACATCGGTATTCTTGATAGTGTGAGACCACTAAGTGCATGGCCATGCCCAAATGAGTCAACATTAGATGTTGAGCTCATTTGCTCGAGTGAATCTACTTGGAGTTCAAGATTTAGATTGATTAGAGGATGACACGGTCTATGCCTCATATTGATCAATCTAGATGTCTAGGATAGAAGGAAAATGTCACATATTGTGAGGAGTCACAATTAGTAGTCACAAGGTGATGTCGGATCTCGACATTCTTGTAACTTGGGTAGTAATGATGTGTTGCTAGAAACCGCTCATTACTTATGCTCCTAAATGGGTTTAGGGCATTGCCAACGTTACAAGAACCTATAGGGTCACACACTTAGGACAATTAGATGGAGATTAGGTTCATATGATGAACCAAGAGGATTAGATTCATTTGATGAATCAAATTGGATTAAGAGTAATCCTAATTGGGCTAACTTGTGTTCGACTCAAGTTGATTCATGTGTTCAATGAGTCTAATTTAGATTTTGATTCATTGAATCAATTTAATTAAATGAATTAGATTCATTATATTAAGTTGGCTTGAATCAAATGGTTAGATTAGATCAACCATGGAAGAGATTGGGTCAAGTTTGACTTGACTTAAGAAGGAAGACCAAAGGTTAATTTTGACTTGACCTGTTGCCACCTCATTGTGAGTTGGCATTAGGTGGACCAATGATGATACTCCACATCATCGTGGGTGCCACCTCATGGAAGTTACAAAGCCATTCTCTTAATGGCTTCATATTAATTGTAATTAATGCAATTAATTTGGGAGTTTTCATCATGGAGAGTGGTTGGCCACTTTGATTTTGAATGTGATTTCATTTTTCATTCAAGTGGTGTATCTTCTTCTTCTTCCTCTTAAAGCTCTTCCTCTCCCTCTCCTCCTTGCCTTGGCCGAATCTTACCAAGGTTCTAGCACACCTTTGTGTAAGGTTTTCTCCATCTACGTGTCCGTGTGGATACTTCTAGAGGACTGACGCTTGACGGTCTAGAGATCCGGCAACTCCTTAGACGAGCGGGAACGCGAAAGACACGCAACAAGGGTAAAGTTCTTAACATGTAGATCTAGGAGTAGATCTAAAAGGTTTTTTTTTAAATCGTACTCGTATTTATTTTGGTTTTCCTTGCACGGATCCGTTGGCCTTGGGTGATTCGGGGTTTCCGCGATGCGAAAAGTGGTTTTCGCGGCCCGAAAAATCCAACAGTGGTATCAGAGCCACGTGCAAGGCTTGTACGAGTTTGTTTTTGGTTTTATGAAAACTAAAGTTTCTGTAATTTTCTGTAAAATTATGATTTTCGAGTTTTTATGGGTAATTTTTCCGTAGAAGCGAAGCACAAGTGTCTCGGCACTTGTAGGCTTCGGCTACCGGAAAGATTTTTCCAAAACGGCTTCGTTTCGTCCCAAAATTTTTGGGGACAGCGGGCTTGGGTGCCATTAGATCGCTTAGGAGCAACTCGCGATGGTTAGATCGCGGGTATGGGTACTACCCCTAACCCCGCAAGGGGATTTGCTCCGCGGTTGCACCCGAAATCGCTAAAAACGAACCCGCCGGGAAGATTTTTCCAAAACGGCAATGTCTCGGCCCAAATCGTTTTGCGACAGCGGGTTTAGGCGCTGTTGGATCGCAAAGGAACCCTCGCGATGGTTAGATCGCGGGTAGGGGCGCTGCCCCTGGCCCCGCAAGGAGATCCGTTCCGCGATTGCGCCCGAAACCGCTAAACGGGTCCGCCGGGAAATTTTACTCGTAAAAATTGTAAAAATTAATTTTAAAATTACATAAAATTATGAAAAATATATTATTTTGAATTATATATTAATTTTGTGATAGTCATGGCCCAAAAACCCAATATGATTGGATTGTGTTGTAATTCATAATACGGCCTGCGTGCCGTTATGTGTTGTATTATATTCGCGACCTGCGCGTCGTGCCTTCTCTTATATTCTTGTTGTAAATTAGATTTAGACTCGAATGTAACTCGAGTTTCAAATTGTAATGTACAAATTGGAGCGGTGGAGGGTCCACACGAGACGGAGTTCCGAGGCGGGCACGAGCAACACATGGTGGTCAAAGGGAGGAGCTTGGAGAAGCTGTTGACCCTAGGTTGACCAATCGATCTTCTCATTGGCTTGAGAAGATCGTAGTAGGGCCATGACTAAATCACAAATAGATTAATTAATTGCTTGTGTATGTGATGCATATTTAAAAGGTAGTTAATTAATTAGTGCCTTACGATTAGATTAGATCTAAGTCGTGCACATGATGCACCCTTGCGATTAGATTAGATCTAAGTCATGCACAAGATGCATCCCTTTCGATTAGATTAGATCTCAATCGACTCAACTCTAATGCCTAACCGTGCCGTGATACCTATCACTACCTCGATCACATGTATTGTTGAATCTGCCAAAGCAGAGCAATACATATTATCTTGGTAGGGTACGGAGGGACAATCTTGGTCCCGCCTATCAACGCATGGGTGAATACAAACTCAATTAGATTGAGTATTCCTAGTTACTCGGTTGAATCGAGTCAACTATAGGCATTCTTCCAATAAGTTGGAAAGGTAGGACAAAATCACGTTTATATTAACTCTCGATAGCCAAAGCTAACTCGAGTTTTAATATAAATATGGATCTTGATCCTATAAACAAGAGTTGCATAGAGATGTAATTGGTAATCGTTACCTACCGATCATACTAAGCCTTGGGCGTATTAGCCAAAGCTAACTCAAGGGTTAGTATGATGTGGATCTTGTCCCACATGAATTATAGTATTTAGTGGGAGCATCATTTAGTTAAAGGCCTAATTAAATGATTTTTAAAGAATATGATATTTATTTCTGCAAATTTTTGTTGTAGATAACCATGACGTCGAACACGAATTCCTTCTCCCTGCGATCTGTCCTTGAGAAGGACAAGCTCAACGGAGCGAATTTCCTGGACTGGTACAGGAACTTGAGAATAGTTCTCACCCAGGAACGTAAACTGTACGTTCTGGAGCAGCCCATTCCGGAGGCTCCTCCTGCCAATGCCCCGCGAGCAGACAAAGATGCTTACAAGAAGCATCAAGACGACGCATTAGATGTGTCCTGTCTAATGCTCGCGACCATGAACTCTGAGCTTCAGAAGCAACACGAGTTGATGGGCGCTTACGATATGGTTGAGCATCTTCGCCAACTATATCAGGGACAAGCGAGGCATGAGAGATTTGAGATCTCAGTGCAAGATGTCAGACGGGGCTCCTGTAGGTCCTTATGTACTCAAGATGATTGGGTACATAGAGAACCTACAAAGACTGGGGTTCCCACTTGGCCAAGAGCTGGCCACTGACTTGATCTTGCAATCCTTGCCGGATAGCTATAGTCAATTCGTTCTCAACTATAACATGAACGAGATTGACAAGCCACTGCCCGAGCTACTTAGTATGTTACGAACTGCTGAGATTAACCTTAAGAAGGTTAAGCCCATTCTGATGGTCCAGAAGCACAAGGGCAAGGGCAAGCCCAAAGGTAAGGGAAGTCCCAAACCAAGGGCAAAGGTAAGGCACTGAAGCCTAAAGGAGGGGTCGCCAAGGATGCTACCTGCTTCCACTGCGGTCAGACCGGGCACTGGAAGAGGAACTGCAAGGTATACTTGGAGGATCTTAAGAAGAAGCGAAGTGAGACTTCCACTTCAGGTATATATGTTATAGAAGTCAATCTATCTATTTCTACATCATGGGTATTAGATACTGGATGTGCTTCTCACATTTGTACTGATGTGCAGGCGCTGAGAAATAGCAGAGCATTGGCAAAGGGCGAGGTGGACCTACGAGTAGGCAATGGAGCACGGGTTGCTGCTGTTGCTGTAGGAACTTATCAGCTATCTCTGCCCTCTGGGATTGTACTAGATTTAGATGATTGTTGTTATGTGCCTGCTCTTACTAAGAACATAGTTTCAGTTTCATGTTTAGACAAGAAAGGATACTCTTTTATAATAAAAGACAAATGTTGTTCTGTTTATTTAAAAGATATGTTCTATTGTAGTGCACCACTAATAAACGGACTCTATATTCTAGACCTTGAGAGCCCTATCTATAACATTAGTACCAAGAGGTTCAAGTCAAATGACATGAACCAAACCTACCTCTGGCACTGTCGCTTAGGTCATATAAATGACAAGCGCTTATCCCAGCTCCATAAGGATGGTTTGCTGGACTCATTTGATTTAGAATCATATGAGATTTGCGAGTCATGCCTACAAGGCAAGATGACCAAGACCCTCTTTAGTGGGCAGAGCGAGAGAGCAACTGATTTGTTAGGACTCATACATAGTGATGTATGTAGCCCTTTCAATGTTGCTGCTAGAGGCGGTTATAGATACTTCATCACATTTACTGATAACTTCAGTAGATATGGTTATGTGTACTTGATGACACATAAGTCTGAATCCTTTGAAAAGTTCAAAGAATTCAAGAATGAAGCACAGAACCAGCTTGGCAAGAGTATTAAGATACTTTAATCAGATCGAGGTGGAGAATACCTTAGCCATGAGTTTCGTGACTACCTAGCTGAGTGTGGGATTTTATCCCAACTCACTCCTCCTAGAACACCATAGTGGAATGGTGTATCCGAAAGGAGGATTCGTACCCTATTAGATATGATACGATCTATGATGAGTCACACAGATCTTCCGACATATCTATGGGGACATGCTCTAGACACGGCAGCTTTCATACTCAACCGAGTTCCATCAAAGGCCGTGATAAAGACACCATATAGGATATGGACTGGGAGAGATGCCCAGGTGTCTTTCATGAGGATTTGGGGTTGTGAGGCTTACGTACGACGTCAAGTCTCAGACAAATTAGGACCCAAATCCGACAAGTGCTATTTCATCGGATATCCCAAGGAAACTAAGGGATATTACTTCTACATTCCCAGTCAGCACAAGGTAGTTGTGGCAAAGACTGGAGTCTTTCTAGAAAGGGACTTTGTTTCTAGAAAGATTAGTGGGAGCGCGTTCGATCTTGAAGAAGTTCAAGATGCGAACAATAGCACTAATGCCACGATGGAAATTGAACTGGAACCACAAAGTGTTGTGGATGATGTTGTTCCACAAGGAGCTGGGAACAACAACCGGTTCAAGTAGACATACCTCTTCGCAGGTCTGATAAGGTACGTCGTCAGCCTGAGAGATACTCTTTTCTCTTGTCTGACCATGATGACATTGTGCTCATAGAGGATGAGCCTACCACCTATCGAGAAGCTGTGATGAGACCAGATTCCGAGAAATGGCTAGAAGCCATGAGATCCGAGATGGAATCCATGTACACCAACCAAGTATGGACTTTGGTCGATCCACCTGAAGGGGTGAAACCCATTGGGTGCAAGTGGGTCTTTAAGAGAAAGACTGACATGGATGGATTTATCTATAAGGGTCGCTTGGTAGCTAAAGGTTTCAAGCAGATTCATGGTATTAACTATGATGAAACCTTTTCTCCAGTGGCGATGTTTAAGTCCATTCGGATCATGCTTGCTATTGCAGCCTACCATGACTATAAGATGTAAAATACCGAAAATAGGCGAATATTAATAAGGGAATTTTCCGAAATTTTTGGGAATTTTTCGGGAATTTTTCGGAGCTCGTACGGACGAGTTGACGGGGATTAAAACGGGGTCCGGAAAAGCCTGTTTAGGCTACCCCATTTAAGTGCGGAAAAGTTGGATTTCTTAATTCCTTTTTCTTTATTTATTTTCCTTTTTCTTCGTTTTTGTTGTCGCCGTTCATTCCTTCTCCTCGACGCCGAGCCCGCGCCTCTCCTTGCCCTAACCGCCCCTTTTTCCTAACTGGCGCCGCACACCTCGCGATTTAGGCCTCTTCCGCTTCTCCTCGTCTGCCCTAGCGCCGGCTGCCACCACAGTGCCACAGCCGACGCCGCTCGCTTCCCTTTGCACCGACTGGTTAGCCGAGCACTACCGACGCCGAGGTTCATCTGTGCCCTAGATCGCCGGAATCCAGAGGCTTGAGTAGGTCTTCAGTTGGGAGCAGCAACCCAAGCCTTGGTGGTTCCATCCGTGCCCTAATTCCACTGTTAAGTCTTCCTTCAGCCACCTCCTACAGTGAAGTCTCGGCAGAGGAAGCAACAGGCAGCCACCTTCTAGTGGCGGACAGCCCAATTCGGCCACAAATCTTGATTCAGCAACAAGGTAAGAATTTGGTGATTTTAGGTAGCTGTCAGTGGAAGTTTTATAAGGTTGTAAGCTTTGTGTAACAATTGTGAGGTTTGCTTGTTTTTGTTTACAGCAGCAAAACAACCCTTCTCCGGTAGAAACTATCTGGCTGTGAGTTTGAGGTAAAATTTAGGGTTTTGGACTTCGTTGTAGATGATTTCTAATTGTGTTAGCATTACATGTTAACTTGGATTCATGTGTAGGTTTCAATTGAAATCGAATAGTGGAATGGTTAGGGTTAATGGAGCTAATCCTAATTGATTTTGAGTTCAATTTAATTAGGGTTCTTGAAGGAAAATACTTTGGTTTAGCTATTTTGCTTATAATTAAATTTAGCTAAACTAGACCTTATGTTTAATATACAGGACCTTGACGCGAGACAAGTATCTCAGAGTCAGATTGGACCTTTCTATTTACGGAGGCGGGTACTTTTGACTTATTGTCTTTGATATGCTTAGTAATGAAATTAACAATTTGCATTAATTGTGTTTTCTCATTTGTTCGGTTAATCACTGCTCGATACATGTTGCCTGCTTGATTGATTGTTTGTTTGCATCTCATATTGATACCTATATGATTTCACATGCTCATGGGTAGTGATATAACCATGTTTTACCATGTCAGGACCTAGGTTTGATACCTTAATTGATCAGTATACCTTGATATGATTTATTTACTTTGGTGCACATTATCATATGTCCAGAGATTGATTTAGCATATTACCATGCTTAGTGACATGCACCATTCGCATGATTGCATGCTGTGTGAGAGATTGCTCCATTATTGTAGAGCACTTTGCCAGTTTTCATCACTGTTCTGTGCTCCGTTGTGACGCTCATGGGTAGCGTGACACAGCGTGGTAGCACATCAGTTTGACTCTTCCGGTGCTCCGTTGATCCGCTCATGGGTAGTGTGACGCAGCGTGTAGCACGTTAGAGATTCCTCCCCGTCATAGTGTACCGGGAGATGAGAGCATTGCGCTCCCCCATTTATGATTTAGGGTAGGAGTACGTGTGTACTCCGACAGCATCCCGTCCACTCGGTCACTCATCAGGGGTAGTGATGTAGAGTGCACGGTCGTCACAGCCCTACCCACTTGGTCCCACTTTTGTTGGGAGTTGACTGACTGGCGTCAGGGGTGACCATGACATTGGCATCATATGCATGATGCATTTATTGTTTGTGATTGTGTTTGCTGCATTTATATGCTGCATATTGTTTGGATACCTATGTTTGACATGCATACAGGTCTTCTATACCTTTCGGACTATTTGTCCTTATACCGAGTCCTGGTTAGTACAGATTCTCTCCTGTTTACTTTGGTTTGCATTTATCTTTATTTTTATCAAGAGACTGTACGCATGATTAGTGCTAGGTGTTATTTCTTTACTTTGCATATCAATTGTACCTGCTGAGTGTTGGACTCACCCCGCCTCCATTGTTGTTATTTTCAGGTTGATGCTGTCCGGAGGGAGTTCCAGTCGCTAGTCCACACTGCACGTAGTGCTAGATCCCTGCAGACCTCGATGGTTTATTTACCATTTGGTTTGGTTTTTATTTGCTTATGTGTGTACTTGGTTATTTGGATACTTGGACATCGTATGTTTTTCTTTTGATATTGATGGATGTTCTATTCGATATGTTTTTACTACATGCCTGCCTGGACAGCAGAAGAGGTGAGTTTCGTCAGATTTGAGTTTTACGAGTGTAGTTGAGTAGGGTGGATTTCGAGTCAGAGTACTATAGTTTGTGGTTACTATTATTTACTGCGTGGTTATGACAGCCAGAGGCTGAATATCTATATAAACTGCGCGGTGATTCTTTTTATTTATTGTTATTATTCCAGCCGCCTGTGGCTGAGGTATGTGAGGATGTAGAAAAGTTTCAGATTGTCCACCGTATAGGGGAGATGCTGCCGAAATTTTCTCGGACAGGGACTCCTCTGGGGCGTGACAATTTAGTGGTATCAGAGCAGGTATACGATACTTGCTATGTGTTTTGGATTTTTGAGATTTATTCTGATACCAATTTATTTGGTATCAGAGGGCAGTTTTACGATTGTTGTCTTTGTATTTTTGATATTTGAGATAACCTGATACCAATTTATTTGGTATCAGAGCGCCAAAGTTTAGCGATACTTGGTTGGTTTCCGTGTGTTGGATTTTGAGATTTAACTGATACCAATTTATTGGTATCAGAGCAGGGCTATGATACCTGCTTTTGGTGTTCTGGAGATTTATCGGATACCTGTTGTTGGTATTCTGGATATTTGGGTTAGCCAGGTTTGCGAGTCAAACTGGGCATTTTCGGATTTTCGATATGGTTATGTTTCGGATTTCCGTTTCGGATTTATTTGGATTTCCGGCGATATTCTCATTCGGAATTTTGAGGTCAGATGTTGGGGACTGGACAGCGACGGAACATCTCCAGACGACATATAGGTATGATGTTTAATTTGATAGTTATGACATGTATTAGCACTTTATCTTTAGTACCTGTCTGGTTGTTGTAGCCCATATTACATATGATGGGTTAGCCACTTATCTTGGTCGACCCTAATAGAGATCAAAGATTATAGTCTCTGGTGATTTTTCATATCATACCATCAGTAGTTTTAGCTTCTGTTACTACTATTAGGATATGGAGGCACATATCAGCCTCTGCTATTGTTAGCTGGGTAATGGATGATACCTATATATTCCTGTGGACTTAGCCAGGAGAGTTTTTATACTCGTATCTTTTGGATATTAGGGTATCTGATACGATGAAAATTGGACATTGGAGAGTTATCATGTTTGATCATTGTTGAGGATGATTTGAGGTTGAGGGATATTGGGAGATCAGATATTGTGATGTGTTGATTTCTAATGATTTATGAGAGTAAATGTTATGTGGTTGTTTGATGATCTATTAGTGGATAACTATTTTGATGATCTATTATTTGAGTTGTTGTTGATGGGGACATAGTGAGTGTCATGTATGATATTCACAGGTTTGATGTTTATAGTTGGTGATCAGATTATATAGATCGGGTGCTAGAGAGTTTACAGTTGAGTGTGCCTATGAATTTTAATAAATCTGGTTAGTTGTGGTTAGTTAACATGATGATAAAATTGATGTTTACTTCCTCTGATATTGGACTATGTGGATAAATAATGATTTGATGTTTTGAATGTTAACTTGCTCTCATGGGAAGTAGAGACTGATTCATCTGATATTATGTGGGCTGATATTTTTGAGGATAAAAATGAGAGTGTCTTGATGTTCTTGAATTCTAACTTTATCTTTTAGGTCGTACACATTTATACATATGATTATTAGGGGTTTCTAGTCGATTATACCCGAGTGGTTAGACATACATGTCTGATTATTTATTGGAGGTATTTGCCAATTAAAAACTATGTTGTGGAATGTGTACATATGTTTGAGTGTTTTATTTGGAGGTATCTTATCGATTTAATCTGAGTTCTGATATGTGCAGATGTGTTTGGTGTAATATTCGAGGTATTTTATTGATTATATTTGATTTGTGGATGCACTTGTGTCTATTAGGCTTGTTTGGAAGTATTACGTTGATTAAACTCTTGGCATATGTGTATATATACCATGTGAGGTTGTTTGAGGTGTATTGTCGATTATATCTATATTGATATATGCACACGGGTTCGGTAGGTATTGTTGGAGGTATTACACTGATTTATACCTGTGCTATGAGTGTGTTTGGTGTGTACTAATTGGATGATTATGTCGATCATACCTATGTTGTGTGTGCACGTGTGCCAGGTGCATTGTTGGTAGCATCATGATGATTCTACCTATGTTGAATGTAGAATGTTGAGTGTCTACATTATATTATTGGTTGTATAACCTTGTCAACTAATTCTCCTATTAGTGGGTGACCAATCCACTATGATGATGATAGAGTTGACTATGAATTTGATTTGTTTACTAGGTTGTTTATACCTTTGGCTGCCTACAGTGATATGTGGTTGAGTGATCTCGTGCAGCCTCTAGTTGGATAGTTAGGTGCCTTGGACACTTATGGATCATTTGTGGTGGAGCGGAGTTCCCACATATACATATTTCGGATTTCTTGTAGCGGAGCATTGCTCCTATATCTATTGCAAATACATGTTATAGATTATTTGTAGTGGAGTGTTACTCCTACATATTGAGGATTTCTTGTGGTAGAGCGTTGCTCCCACATATGTGGTATTTTCTGTGATGGAGCGTTGCTCTCACACTGGAGGATCTATGCTTAGAGGATTTATATCGTTGATGATTATATTACAGATTTATTGTCAGGGATGTTATGGTTAGGAAGGTTTATGATACAGACATTATGTATCTTGGTTTTATCATTAAGGCTTGCAGAACCTTAGATGTTTTCTGAGACTAGATGATTTTGGTATTTCGAGGATGTTAGGATCAGTTTCTATTGTCTTTGTTGACGATGTTGTGATTTATTTCGGATCCGCGGTGAGTTATACACATCATCTTTGCATAGCTCTAGAGATTGTCTCGATGGGAACATCTATATGCGCAGATCAGTAGTGCGTATTTTGGTTGTCTTCGGTGAGATGTTTGAGACACACGGTCATCAGTAGGAGTATACCGTGGTTTCACAGGAGATCGAGGTTGTTACCGTTGGGAGTAGACGGAGTCTATAGAAGAGGCTCGCAACTTCCCTTGTTTGGCTCGATATTTCCGGAGATACGTTGAGGGTTTCTCTCGGATAGCTATGTCACTGACATGCCTGACCTGGAAAGGCGTGAAGTTCACTTGGACTAAGGATGAAAAGACCAGCTTCTAGGAGCTGAAGCGGAGATTCGTGTCGGCTCCGATTTTGGTTTTACCTTCTGGAGAGGACGGATATGTCCTCTACACTGACGCATCTATTCAGGGTTGAGTGCTGTTCTGATGCAGCATGATATGGTAGTCTCCTATGCTTCTCGTCGATTAAAGGAAACATGGAAGAACTATCCTGTATATGATCTGGAGCAAGTCGCCATTATTTTTGACATGAAGATTTGGCGACATTATTTATGTGGTGTTACGTTTGAGATACTCACGGACCCTAAGAGTCTCAAATATCTGTTTACTTAGAAGGAACTTAATCTCCGACAGAGGTGATGGACGGAGTTCCTGAAAGATTTTGATTGTACCATTAGCTATCACCCGGGGAGAGCTAATGTGGTTGTCGATGCGCTTAGCAGAAAGTCTGGAGGGATTTTAGCTTGACACCGAGTTGTGGTCACAGACTTGATTCAGGGTTTCTCCGAGTTAGACCTTGAGGGGCAGGGACGGACAGAGCAGGGTATTCTTGTTACCATGGTTGCTCCGTTGTAGATCAGGATGAGGATACGAGAGCCCTAGGCTGCTGATTAGTATTTGCAGTTTATTTGCAGCCAGATAGCTTCCGTGCAGCAGATCGAGTTCACATGAGACGAGGAGAGTGTTATACACTTCCGAGACAGATTATGCGTACCTCAGTCTCATCCGGTCTTACAGGAACTATTTCAGAAAGCTCATCACTCTCGATTTGCGATCCACCCAGGCGGGACCCGCATGTAACGAGATTTGAGGTGTTTCTATTGGTGGAATGACATGAAGGACGACATGAAAGAAGATATCGCGGATTTTGTAGCTAGATGTCTTGTCTGTCAACAAAGAAAGGTCGAGCACCAGAGACCTGCCGGCTTACTTCAGCAGGTTCCTAATCCTGAGTGGAAATGAGAACACATTACTATGGACTTTGTGGTAGGTTTACTGAGGACACGACGAGGCCATGACGCGATTTGGGTAATTGTTGATCGATTAACCAAATCCGCGTACTCGTTAGCGATCCGGAAATTGATTTCCTGGATCGATAGGTAGATCTGTTTTGTCAGGAGATTATCAGACTACATGGTGTTCCGTTGAGTATCATCTCGGATAGAGATCCACGGTTCACGTCTCGTTTTTGGCAGAGTCTGCAGTAGGCCTTGGGCACGCAGCTCTGTTTCGGTACAGCTATCCATCCTCAGACAGATGGATAGTCAAAGCGGACCATTTTGACTCTAGAGGACTTGCTGAGATCGTGTGTATTGGATTTTTGAGGCAGTTGGAAGGACCATCTGCCATTGGTAGAGTTCGCCTACAACAACAGCTTACATTCGCCTGTCTCGATGACACCGTTTGAAGCGTTGTATGGTAGACCTTGTCGGACACCCGTCCTCTGGGATGAGGTTGGAGAGGCCCAGTTGTTGGGACCTCATAGAGTTCAGTAGGATGCAGAGTTGGTCCGTACTATCAGACGGAGGATGTCAGAGGCGCAGGATCACCAGAAGAGTTATGCTGATCGGAGACGCAGACCACTAGAGTTCTCTGTTGGCGACCATGGATTTCTGCGAGTTTCACCCACGAAATGGGTGAAGAGATTTGGCCTCAGGGGTAAGCTAGCTCCACGGTACATTGGCCCTTTTGAGAACTTGGAGAGGATCGGAGCGGTAGCTTACCGACTGGCACTACCACTGTCCCTATCAGGCGTCCACGATGTATTCCACGTATCTATGTTGAGGAGATACATACCCGACCCGACGCATGTGCTGGCAGATATTCCGGTACGGATTCTCGACCGGAAGGAGCGTCAGTTGCGGAACAAGACTATCCGGCTGGTTAAAGTTGGATGGCAGCATCATTCAGACGAGGAGGCTACTTGGGAGCTTGAGGATACGATCCGAGCTCGATATCCCCATCTTTTCACTTGAGGTATGTGATTTATTTACCGTTCAGCATTTATACTTTATATCTGTTGTTAGTACTTGCTGATGGTAGATAACGAAATTTGGGGACCAAATTTTTATTAGTGGGGGATAATATAAAATACCGAAAATAGGCGAATATTAATAAAGGAATTTTCCAAAATTTTTGGGAATTTTTCGGAGCTCGTACGGACGAGTTGACGGGGATAAAAACGGGGTCCGGAAAAGCCTGTTTAGGCTACCCCATTTAAGTGAGGAAAAATTAGATTTCTTAATTCCTTTTTCTTTATTTATTTTCCTTTTTCTCATTTTTGTTGTCGCCGTTCATTCCTTCTCCTCGACGCCGAGCCCGCGCCTCTCCTTGCCCTAACTGCCCCTTTTTCCTAACCGGCGCCGCACACCTCGCGATTTAGGCCTCTTCCGCTTCTCCTCGTCTGCCCTAGTTTCTCCGCCGTCTGCCGCCGTCGAACAGAGAGTGCCGGCCACCTATGCTCTGCCCTAGCGCCGGCTGCCACCACAGTGCCACAGCCGACGCCGCTCGCTTCCCTCTTGCACCGACTGGTTAGCCGAGCACTACCGATGCCGAGGTTCATCTGTGCCCTAGATCGCCGGAATCCAGAGGCTTGAGTAGGTCTTCAGTTAGGAGCAGCAACCCAAGCCTTGGTGGTTCCGTCCGTGCCCTAATTCCACTGTTAAGTCTTCCTTCAGCCACCTCCTACAGTGAAGTCTCGGCAGAGGAAGCAACAGGCAGCCACCTTCTAGTGGCGGACAGCCCAATTCGGCCACAAATCTTGATTCAACAACAAGGTAAGAATTTGGTGATTTTAGGTAGCTGTCAGTGGAAGTTTTATAAGGTTGTAAGCTTTGTGTAACAATTGTGAGGTTTGCTTGTTTTTGTTTACAGCAGCAAAACAACCCTTCTCCGGTAGAAACTATCTGGCTGTGAGTTTGAGGTAAAATTTAGGGTTTTGGACTTCGTTGTAGATGATTTCAAATTGTGTTAGCATTACATGTTAACTTGGATTCATGTGTAGGTTTCAATTGAAATCGAATAGTGGAATGGTTAGGGTTAATGGAGCTAATCCTAATTGATTTTGAGTTCAATTTAATTAGGGTTCTTGAAGGAAAATACTTTGGTTTAGCTATTTTGCTTATAATTAAATTTAGCTAAACTAGACCTTATGTTTAATATACAGGACCTTGACGCGAGACGAGTATCTCAGAGTCAGATTGGACCTTTCTATTTACGGAGGCGGGTACTTTTGACTTATTGTCTTTGATATGCTTAGTAATGAAATTAACAATTTGCATTAATTGTGTTTTCTCATTTGTTCGGTTAATCACTGCCCGATACATGTTGCCTGCTTGATTGATTGTTTGTTTGCATCTCGTATTGATACCTATCTGATTTCACATGCTCATGGGTAGTGATATAACCATGTTTTACCATGTCAGGACCTAGGTTTGATACCTTAATTGATCAGTATACCTTGATATGATTTATTTACTTTGGTGCACACTATCATATGTCCAGAGATTGATTTAGTATGTTACCATGCTTAGTGACATGCACCATTCGCATGATTGCATGCTGTGTGAGAGATTGCTCCATTATTGTCGAGCACTTTGCCAGTTTTCATCACTGTTCGGTGCTCCGTTGTGACGATCATGGGTAGCGTGACACAGCGTGGTAGCACGTCAGTTTGACTCTTCCGGTGCTCCGTTGATCCGCTCATGGGTAGTGTGACGCAGCGTGTAGCACGTTAGAGATTCCTCCCCGTCATGATTTGGGGTAGGAGTACGTGTGTACTCCGACAGCATCCTGTCCACTCGGTCACTCATCAGGGGTAGTGATGCAGAGTGCACGGTCGTCACAGCCCTACCCACTTGGTCCCACTTTTGTTGTGAGTTAACTGACTGGCGTCAGGGGTGACCATGACATTGGCATCATATGCGTGATGCATTTATTGTTTGTGATTGTGTTTGCTGCATTTATATGCTGCATATTGTTTGGATACCTATGTTTGACATGCATACAGGTCTTCTATACCTTTCGGACTGTTTGTCCTTATACCGGGTCCTGGTTAGTACAAATTCTCTCCTGTTTACTTTGGTTTGCATTTATCTTTATTTTTATCAGAAGACTGTACGCATGATTAGTGCTAGGTGTTATTTCTTTACTTTGCATATCAATTGTACCTGCTGAGTGTTGGACTCACCCCGCCTCCATTGTTGTAATTTTCAGGTTGATGCTATCCGGAGGGAGTTCCAGTCGCTAGTCCTCACTGCACGTAGTGCTAGATCCCTACAGACCTCGAGGGTTTATTTACCATTTGGTTTGGTTTTTATTTGCTTATGTGTGTACTTGGTTATTTGGATACTTGGACATCGTATGTTTTTCTTTTGATATTGATGGATGTTCTATTCGATATGTTTTTACTACATGCCTGCCTGGACAGCAGAAGAGGTGAGTTTCGTCGGATTTGAGTTATACGAGTGTAGTTGAGTAGGGTGGATTTCGAGTCAGAGTACTATAGTTTGTGGTTACTATTATTAACTGCGTGGTTGTGACAGCCAGAGGCTGAATATCTATATAAACTGCGTGGTGATTGTTTTTATTTATTGTTATTATTCCAGCCGTCTGTGGCTGAGGTATGTGAGGATGTAGAAAAGTTTCAGATTGTCCACCATACAGGGGAGATGCTGCCGAAATTTTCTCGGACAGGGACTCCTCTGGGGCGTGACATGAGATATGGCAGATGGATGTCAAAACCGCGTTTCTGAATGAAAACCTGCTCGAGGATGTGTACATGACACAACCTGAGGGTTTTGTAGATCCACTGCATACTAGTAGAGTATGCAAGCTGCATAGGTCCATTTATGGACTAAAGCAAGCTTCTCGGAGCTGAAATCTTCGATTCGATGATGCGATCAAACAGTTTGGTTTCATCAAGAACGAAGATGAGCCTTGTGTCTACAAGAAGGTTGTAGGGGACATAGTTGTCTTCCTCATATTGTATGTGGATGACATACTACTCATTGGGAAGGACATCCCTATGCTTCAGTCTGTCAAGACCTGGCTAGGAGGTGCTTCTCAATGAAGGACTTAGGTGAGGCATCCCGCATTCTTGGGATACAGATCTATAGAGATAGATCTAAGAGATTGCTTGGCCTAAGTCAGAGTACATACATTCGGTTTGCCATGCAGAATTCCAAGAAGGGATTTCTGCCGATGTCACATGGTGTGAGTCTTTCGAAGACTCAAGGTCTCTTTCTAGAGAGGAGAGAGATCGCATGGATCAGATCCCTTATGCCTCAGCCATAGGATTGATCATGTACGCCATGCTATGTACTCGACCTAATGTCTCGTATGCTTTGAGCATGACGAGCAGATACCAGTCAAATCCAGGTGAAAGTCACTGGATAGCGGTCAAGAATATTTTTAAGTACTTACGAAGGACTAAAGAATATTTCTTGATATATGGAGGCAATGTTGAGCTAACTGTAAAGGGTTACAGTGATGCCAGCTTCCAGACCGATCAGGATGATTACCAATCGCAGTCAGGGTTCGTGTTTTGCTTAAATGGTGGTGCTGTGAGTTGGAAGAGTTCGAGGCAGGACACAGTAGCTGATTCTACGACAGAGGCCGAGTGCATTGCTGCATCAGAGGCAGCAAAGGAGGCAGTTTGGATCCTCAAGTTCATCACTGAACTTGAGGTGATTCTCAGTATCGCTGACCCTATTGAGCTCTATTGTGACAACAATGGAGCTATAGCACAGGCGAAGGAACCTCGCTCACACCAGCGAACCAAGCACATACTACGACGCTTCCATCTCATTCGAGAGATTATCGATAGAGGAGATGTGAAGATTTGCAGAGTACCTACAGAGGCTAACATCGCAGATCCCTTGACCAAGGCTTTGGCACAGAGGAATCATGATGGTCACACTAGGTCATTAGGCCTTAGAGCCTATACTGATTGGCACTAGTGCTAGTAGGAGATTGTTAGTTAGAGCCCTAGAGCCAATCATTTGATGATTGTATGGACTCATTGTATCATATTCTTGTATATTAATAAAGGCATTTGTTTGGTTATTATACTTATTTGTATTCGTGCCAAATAGACTAAGTATAATAGCGTCCTTGAGTAGAAGGTTCATACCTATATCAATCGATTAGTTGAATCGATAGTGAGATGATATAGGGAACACTACTCTAAATCATTCCTAGTCGAGTATTAACATTCAGGGACAATGTTAATACAATAAGACTAGCATGTAGGTCAGCTCGATGACTTGATCTCACAAGTCATGGATATAGAGATATCAAGCTGACACATGGGTATACATTGGAGAATGTATACTGAATGACCCGCCTTGAGAAAGTATCATGGATCGTTATATGAGTGTCATATATTTTCTCATGTGACTATTAGTATGACTATTAGTCCTTAGACCTGAAGTCACCATGGATCCCTACATAAGGAGTTATGTACTTTGGTTTCGTCAAACGTCACCCGTAACTGGGTGGACTATAAAGGCGATTACTGGGTATATAACGAATTATGTAGAGGGATGTGAGTGATGTAGATGGGATCTATCCCTCCCATATGACGGGAGCGACATCGGTATTCTTGATAGAGTGAGACCACTAAGTGCATGGCCATGCCCAAATGAGTCAACATTAGATGTTGAGCTCATTTGATCGAGTGAGTCTACTTGGAGTTCAAGATTTAGATTGATTAGAGGATGACACGGTCTATGCCTCATATTGATCAATCTAGATGTCTAGGATAGAAGGAAAATGTCACATATTGTGAGGAGTCACAATTAGTAGTCACAAGGTGATGTCGGATCTCGACATTCTTGTAACTTGGGTAGTAATGATGTGTTGCTAGATATCGCTCATTACTTATGCTCCTAAATGGGTTTAGGGCATTGCCAACGTTACAAGAACCTATAGGGTCACACACTTAGGACAATTAGATGGAGATTAGGTTCATATGATGAACCAAGAGGATTAGATTCATTTGATGAATCAAATTGGATTAAGAGTAATCCTAATTGGGCTAACTTTAGTTCGACTCAAGTTGATTCATGTGTTCAATGAGTCTAATTTAGATTTTGACTTATTGAATCAATTTAATTAAATGAATTAGATTCATTATATTAAGTTGGCTTGAATCAAATGGTTAGATTAGATCAACCATGGAAGAGATTGGGTCAAGTTTGACTTGACTTAAGAAGGAAGACCAAAGGTTAATTTTGACTTGACCTTTTGCCACCTCATTGGTGAGTTGGCATTAGGTGGACCAATGATGATACTCCACATCATCATGGGTGCCACCTCATGGAAGTTACAAAGCCATTCTCTTAATGACTTCATATTAATTGCAATTAATGCAATTAATTTGGGAGTTTTCATCATGGAAAGTGGCCGGCCACTTTGATTTTGAATGTGATTTCATTTTTCATTCAAGTGGTGTATCTTCTTCTTCTTCCTCTTGAAGCTCTTCCTCTCCCTCTCCTCCTTGCCTTGGCCGAATCTTACCAAGGTGCTAGCACACCTTTGTGTAAGGTTTTCTCCACCTACGTGTCCATGTGGATACTTCTAGAGGACCGACGCTTGACGGTCTAGAGATCCGGCAACTCCTTGGACGAGCGGGAACGCGAAAGGCACGCAACAAGGGTAAAGTTCTTAACATGTAGATCTAGGAGTAGATCTAAAAGGTTTTTTTTAAACTCGTACTCGTATTTATTTTGGTTTTCCTTGCACGGATCCGTTGGCCTTGGGTGATTCGGGGTTTCCGCGACGCGAAAAGCGGTTTTCGCGGCCCAAAAACCCAACAATAATACGGCCTACGTGCCGTTATGTGTTTGTGCGTGTTGTATGTTTTATTTTTCCGCGACCTGGGCGTCGTGCCTTTCTCTTATATTCTTGTTGTAAATTAGATTTAGACTCGAATGTAACTCGAGTTTCAAATTGTAATGTAAGTTCCGAGGCGGGCACGAGCAACACAGGAGGAGCTTGGAGAAGCTGTTGACCCTAGGTTGACCATTCGATCTTCTCATTGGCTTGAGAAGATCGTAGTAGGGCCATGACTAAATCACAAATATATTAATTAGTTAATTGCTTATGTATATGATGCATGTTTAATAAGTAATTAATTAATTAGTGCCTTACGATTAGATTAGATCTAAGTCGTGCACATGATGCACCCTTGCGATTAGATTAGATCTAAGTCGTGCACAAAGATGCATCCTTTTCGATTAGATTAGATTTTGATCGAACCAACTCTAAATGCCTAACCGTGCCGTGATACCTATCACTACCTCGATCACATGTATTGTTGAATCTACCAAAGCAGAGCAATGCATATTATCTTGGTAGGGTACGGAGGGACAATCTTGGTCCCGCCTATCAACGCATGGGTGAATACAAACTCAATTAGATTGAGTATTCCTAGTTACTCGGTTGGATCGAGTCAACTATAGGCATTCTTCCAATAGTTGGAATGATAGGTCAAAATCACATCTATATTAACTCTCATATTAGCCAAAGCTAACTCGAGTTTTAATATAAATGCGGATATTGATTTTATAAACAAGAGTTGCATAGAGATGTAATTGGTAATCGTTACCTACCGATCATACTAAGCCTTGGGCGTATTAGCCAAAGCTAACTCAAGGGTTAGTATGATGTGGATCTTGTCCCACAAGAATTATAGAATTCAGTGGGAGAATCATTTAATTTAAGGACTAATTAAATGATTTTAAAAGAATATGATATTTATTTCTGCAAATTTTCTGTTGTAGATAACCATGACGTCGAATACGAACTCTTTCTCCCTGCGTTATGTCCTTAAGAAGGACAAGCTCAACGGAGCAAATTTCCTGGACTGGTACAGGAACCTGAGAATAGTTCTCACTCAGGAACGTAAACTGTACGTTCTGGAGCAGCCCATTCCGGAGGCTCCTAGTGCCACTGCCACGCGAGCTGACCGGGATGCTTACAAGGAGCATCAAGATGACGCACTAGATGTGTCCTGTCTTATGCTCGCAACCATGAACTCTGAGCTTCAGAAGCAGCATGAGTTGATGAGCGCTTACGATATGGTTGAACATCTTTGTCACCTATATCAAGGACAAGCAAGGCACTGGAAGAGGAACTCCAAAGAATACCTAGAAGATCTTACGAAGAAGAGAAATAAGATTTCTACTTCAGGTATACATGTTATAAAAGTCAACCTCTCTATTAGATACCGGATGTGCTTCGCACATTTGTACTAATGTACAAGCGCTGAGAAATAGCAGGGCATTGACGAAGGGTGAGATAGACCTACGAGTAGGCAATGGAGCACGAGTCGCTGCTATTGCTGTAGGAACTTATCATCTATCTCTTCCCTCTGGACTTGTACTAGAATTAGATGATTGTTGTTATGTGCCTGCCTTGACTAAGAACATAATTTCAGTTTCTTGTTTGAACAAGAAAGAATTCTCGTTTATAATAAAGAACAAATGTTGTTCTGTCTATTTAAACGATAGGTTCTATTGTAGTGCACCTCTAATAAACAGACTCTATATTCTAGACCTTGAGAGCCCTATCTATAACATAAATACCAAGAGGTTCAAGTCAAATGACATGAACCAAACCTACCTCTGGCACTGTCGCTTAGGTCATATAAATGACAAGCGCTTATCCCAGCTCCATAAGGATGGTATGCTGGACTCATTTGATTTTGAATCATATGAGGTATGCGAGTCATGCCTACGAGGCAAGATGACCAAGACTCCCTTTAGTGGGCACATCGAGAGAGCGACTGATTTGTTAGGACTCATACATAGTGATGTATGTGGCCCTTTCAATGTCGCTGCTAGAGGCGGTTATAGGTACTTCATCACATTTACTGATGACTTCAGTAGATATGTACTTAATGACACATAAGTCCGAATCCTTTGAAAAGTTCAAAGAATTCAAGAATGAAGTACAGAACCAGCTTGGCAAGAGTATTAAGATACTTCGATCCGATCGAGGTGGAGAATACCTTAGCCATGAGTTCCGTGACTATCTAGCTGAGTGTGGGATTCTATCCCAACTCACTCCTCCTGGAACACCACAATGGAATGGTGTATCCGAACGGAGGAATCGTACCTTATTAGATATGGTATGATCTATGATGAGTCACACAGATCTTCCGACATATCTATGGGGATATGCTCTAGACACGGCAGCTTTCATACTCAACCGAGTTCCATCAAAGGCCGTGATAAAGACACCATATAGGATATGGACTGGGAGAGATGCCCAGGTGTCTTTCATGAGGATTTGGGGTTGTGAGGCTTACGTTAGACGTCAAGTCTCAGACAAATTAGGACCCAAATCCGACAAGTGCTTTTTCATTGGATATCCCAAGGAAACTAAGGGATATTACTTCTACATTCCCAGACAGCACAAGGTAGTTGTGGCAAAGACTGGGGTCTTTCTAGAAAGGGACTTTGTTTCTAGAAAGACTAGTGGGAGCACGTTCGATCTTGAAGAAGTTCAAGATGCGAATACTAGCACTGAAGCCTCGATGGAAGTTGAACTGGAGCCACAAAGTGTTGTGGATGATGTTCCACAAGGAGTTGAGGAACAACAACCGGTTCAAGTAGACATACCTCTTTGCAGGTCTGATAGGGTACGTCGTCAGCCTGAGAGATACTCATTTCTCTTGTCTGACCATGATGACGTTATGCTCATAGAGGATGTGTTGTATTCTTCGGGCCGCGAAAATCGCTTTTTCGCGTCGCGGAAACCCCGAGTCACCCAAAGCCGTAGATCCGTGCAAAGATTCGTAAACAAAACTTTTCGAAAAACCTTTTCTTGTACGAGTTTGTAAAACCTTTAGTTCTACACTAGATAAGGGTTATACCTTCGAAGCGTGCCTTTCGCTTATCCCGGATCTCTAGACCGTCAAGCGCCGGTCCTCTAGAAGTATCCACACGGACACGTAGGTGGAGAAAACCTCACACAAAGGTGTGCTAGCACCTTGGTGAGATTCGGCCAAGCAAGGAGGAGAGGGAGAGGGAGAGCTTGAGAGGAAAGAAGGAGGAAGATTCACCACACTTGAATGAAAAATGAATTCACATTCATTCACAAAGTGGTCGGCCACTTTCTTCTAGTGTAACTCCCCATTAAATACAATTAATGTGAAGTTAATAAGAAAATGGCTTTGTAACTTCCATGAGGTGGCATCCATGATGATGTGGAATATCATCATTGGTCCACCTAATGCCAACTCACCAATGAGGTGGCAAAAGGTCAAGTCAAAATTGACCTTTGGTCTTCCTTCTCTAGTAAAGTCAAACTTGACTCAATCTCTACCATGGTTGATCTAATCCAACCATTTGATTCGAGCCAATTTAATATAATGAATCTAATTCATTAAATTAAATTGATTTAATAAGTCATAATCTAAATTAGACTCATTAAATACATAAATCAACTTGAGTCGAACTCAAGTTAGCCCAATTAGGATTACTCTTAATCCAATTTGATTCATCAAATGATTCTAATTCTCTTGGTTCATCATATGAACCTAATCTCCATCTAATTGTCCTAAGTGTGTGACCCTATAGGTTCTTGTAACGTTGGCAATGCCCTAAACCCATTTAGGAACATAAGTAATGAGCGGTATCTAGCAACACATCATTACTACCCAAGTTACAAGAATGTCGAGATCCGACATCACCTTGTGACTACCAATTGTGACTACTCACAAAATAATGACAAGTGTCCTTCTATCCTAGACATCTAGATTGATCAATATGAGGCATAGACCGTATCATCCTCTAATCAATCTAAATCTTGAACTCCAAGTAGACTCACTCGATCAAATGAGCTCAACATCTAATGTTGACTCATTTGGGCATGGCCATGCACTTAGTGGTCTCACTCTATCAAGAATACCGATGTCGCTCCCGTCATATGGGAGGGATAGATCCCATCTACATCACTCACATCCATAATTCGTTATATACCCAATAATCGCCTTTATAGTCCACCCAGTTACGGGTGACGTTTGACGAAACCAAAGTACATAACTCCTTATGTAGGGATCCATGGTGACTTCAGGTCTAAGGACTAATAGTCATACTAATATCCACATGAGAAAGTATACGACACTCATATAACGATCCATGATACTTTCTCATGACGGGTCATTCAGTATACATTCTCTAATGCATACCCATGTGTCAGCTTGATATCTCTATATCC
This sequence comes from Zingiber officinale, assembly GCF_018446385.1. Taxonomy (NCBI): domain Eukaryota; kingdom Viridiplantae; phylum Streptophyta; class Magnoliopsida; order Zingiberales; family Zingiberaceae; genus Zingiber; species Zingiber officinale. The sequence goes on from NC_056006.1 coordinate 48,295,199, forward strand.
ATGACTTGTGAGATCAAGTCATCGAGCTGACCCACATGCTAGTCTTATTGTATTAACATTATCCCTGAATGCTAATACTCGACTAGGAATGATTTAGAATAGTGTTCCCTATATCATCTCACTATCGATTCAACTAATCGATTGATATAGGTATGAACCTTCTACTTAAGGACGCTATTATACTTAGTCTATTTCGTACTAATATAAATAAGTATAATAACCAAACAAATGCCTTTATTAATATACAAGAATATGATATACATGAGTCCATACAATCATCAAATGATTCGCTCTAGGGCTCTAACTAACAATCTCCCACTAGCACTAGTGCCAATCAGTATAGGCTCTAAGGCCTAAATACCTAGTGTGACCATCATGCTTCCTCTGTGCCAAAGCCTTGGTCAAGGGATCTGCGATGTTAGCCTCTGTAGGTACTCTGCAAATCTTCACATCTCCTCTATCGATAATCTCTCGAATGAGATGGAAGCGCCATAGTATGTGCTTGGTGTGAGCGAGGTTCCTTCGTCTCTACCGTTGTTGTCACAATAGAGCTCAACTGGTCAGCTATGTTAGGAGCCACCCCAAGTTCAATGATGAACTTGATCCAAATCGCCTTCCTTTGCCTCTAATGCAATATACTCACTTCTGTAGAATCACCATCGTATCTCTTGAACTCTTCCAAACCACCATTCATGCAAAATACGAACCCTGATTGCGATCGGTAATCATCCTGATCGGTCTGAAAGCTGGCATCACTGTAACCCTTTACAGTTAGCTCATCATTGCCTCCATATATCAAGAAATATTCTTTAGTCCTTCGTAAGTACTTAAGAATATTCTTGACCGCTATCCAGTGACTTTCACCTGGATCTGACTGGTATCTGCTCGTCATGCTCAAAGCATACGAGACATCAGGTCGAGTACACAGCATGGCGTACATGATCGATCCTATGGCTGAGGCATAAGGGATCTGATCCATGCGGTCTCTCTCCTCTCTAGAAGAGGGACCTTGAGTTTTCGAAAGACTCACGCCATGTGACATCGGCAGAAATCCCTTCTTGGAGTTCTGCATGGCAAACCGAAGGAGTACCTTGTCAATGTATGTACTCTGACTTAGGCCAAGTAATCACTTAGATCTATCACTATAGATCTGTATCTCTAGAATGCGGGATGCCTCACCTAAATCCTTCATTGAGAAGCAACTCCCTAGCCATGTCTTGACAGATTGAAGCATAGGGATGTCCTTCCCAATGAGTAGTATGTCATCCACATACAATATGAGGAAGACAACTATGTCCCCTACAACCTTCTTGTAGACACAAGGCTCATTTTCGTTCTTGATGAAACCAAACTGTTTGATCGCATCATCGAATCGAAGATTCCAGCTCCGAGAAGCTTTCTTTAGTCCATAAATGGACCTATGCAGCTTGCATACTCTACTAGTATGCAGTGGATCTACAAAACCCTCAGGTTGTGTCATGTACACATCCTCGAGTAGGTTTCCATTCAGAAACGCGGTTTTGACATCCATCTGCCATATCTCATAGTCATGGTAGGCTGCAATAGCAAGCATGTTCCGAATGGACTTAAACATCGCTACTGGAGAAAAGGTTTCATCATAGTCAATACCATGAATCTGCTTGAAACCTTTAGCTACCAAGCGACCCTTATAGATAGGTCCATCCATGTCAGTCTTTCTCTTAAAGACCCACTTGCACCCAATGAGTTTTACCCCTTCAGGTGGATCAACCAAAGTCCATACTTGGTTGGTGTACATGGATTCCATCTCGGATCTCATGGCTTCTAGCCATTTCTCGGAATCTGGTCTCATCACAGCTTCTTGATAGGTGGTAGGCTCATCCTCTATGAGCACAATGTCGTCATGGTCAGACAAGAGAAATGAGTATCTCTCAGGCTGACGACGTACCCTATCAGACCTGCGAAGAGGTATGTCTACTTGAACTGGTTGTTGTTCCTCAACTCTTTGTGGAACAACATCATCCACAATACTTTGTGGTTCCAGTTCAATTTCCATCGAGGCATTAGTGCTATTGTTCGCATCTTGAACTTCTTCAAGATCGAACGCGCTCCCACTAGTCTTTCAAGAAACAAAGTCTCTTTCTAGAAAGACCCCAGTCTTTGTCACAACTACCTTGTACTGACTGGGAATGTAGAAATAATATCCCTTAGTTTCCTTGGGATATCCGATGAAATAGCACTTGTCGGATTTGGGTCCTAATTTGTCTGAGACTTGACGTCGTACGTAAGCCTCACAGCCCCAAATCCTCATGAATGACACCTGGGCATCTCTCCCAGTCCATATCCTATATGGTGTCTTTATCACGGCTTTTGATGGAACTCGGTTGAGTATGAAAGCTGCCGTGTCTAGAGCATATCTCTATAGATATGTCGGAAGATCTGTGTGACTCATCATAGATCGTACCATATCTAATAAGGTACGATTCCTCCTTTCGGACACACCATTCCACTGTTGTGTTCCAGGAGGAGTGAGTTGGGATAGAATCCCACACTCAGCTAGGTAGTCACGAAACTCATGGCTAAGGTATTCTCCACCTCGATCTGATCGAAGTATCTTAATACTCTTGCCAAGCTGGTTCTGTACTTCATTCTTGAATTCTTTGAAATTTTCAAAGGATTCAGACTTATGTGTCAACAAGTACACATAACCATATCTACTGAAGTCATCAGTAAATGTGATGAAGTATCTATAACCTCCTCTAGCAGCAACATTGAAAGGGCCACATACATCACTACGGCGCTTCCATCTCATTCGAGAGATCATGGAGAGAGGAGATGTGAAGATTTGCAGAGTACCTACAGAGGCTAACATCGTAGATCCCTTGACAAAGGCTTTGGCACAGAGAAAGCATGATGGTCACACTAGGTCATTGTGGCTTAGAGCTTACACTGATTGGCACTAGTGCTAGTGGGAGATTGTTAGCTAAAGCCCTAGAGCCAATCATTTGATGATTGAATTTTGGACTTGTTGTATCATATTCTATATATAAATAAAGGCATTTGATTTTTTGTTATTATATTTACTTGTATTGGTGCCAAATAAACTAAGTATAATAACGTACTTGAGTAGAAGGTTCTTACCTATATCAATCGGTTAGCTGAACCGATAGTGAGATGATATAGGGAACACTACTCTTAATCATTCCTAGTCGAGTATTAACATTCAGGGACAATGTTAATGCAATAAGACTAGCATGTAGGTCAACTCGATGACTTGATCTCACAAGTCATGGATATGGAGATATCAAGTTGACACATGAGTATGCATTGGAGAATGTATACTGAATGACCCGCCATGAGAAAGTATCATGGATCATTATATGAGTGTCATATACTTTCTCATGTGACTATTAGTATGACTATTGGTCCTTAGACCTGAAGTCACCATGGTTCCCTACATAAGGAGTTATGTACTTTGGTTTCGTCAAACGTCACCCGTAACTGGGTGGACTATAAAGACGATTACTGGGTATATAACGAATTATGTGGAGGGATGTGAGTGATGTGATGGGATCTATCCCTCCCATATGACGGGAGTGACATCGGTATTCTTGATAGAGTTAGACCACGAAGTGCATGGCCATGCCCAAATGAGTCAACATGAGATGTTGAGCTCATTTGATCGAGTGAGTCTACTTGGAGTTCAAGATTTAGATTGATTAGAGGATGACACGGTTTATGCCCCACATTGATCAATCTAGATGTCTAGGATAGAAGGACAATGTCATATATTGTGAGAAGTCACAATTAGTAGTCACAAGGTGATGTTGGATCTCAACATTCTTGTAACTTGGGTAGTAATGATGTATTGCTAGATACCGCTCATTACTTATGCTTCTAAATGAGTTTAGGGGCTTTGCCAACGTTACAAGAACCTATTGGGTCACACACAAAGAACAAGTGGATGGAGATTAGGTTCATATGATGAACCAAGAGGATTAAATTCATTTGATGAATCAAATTGGATTAAGAGTAATCCTAATTGGGATAATTGAGTTGGACTTAAGTTGATTCATGTATTAAATGAGTCTAATTTAGATTATGACTTATTAAATCAACTTAATTTAATGAATTAGATTCATTATATTAAGTTGGCTTGAATCAAATGGTTAGATTAGATCAACCATGGAAGAGATTTGGTCAAGTTTGACTTGACTTGAGAGGAAGAGGAAGTGTCAAGTTTGACTTGACTAATTGCCACATCATTAGTGAGATGGCAAGATGTGGACCAATGATGATGCTCCACATCATCATGGTATGCCACATCATGGAGGTTACAAGCCTCCATTCCCATTAATGTGGCCGGCCACATTAAATGAGTGGGAGTTACTCATGTGGTCGGCCACACAAGTGAATGAAGGGGAATGAATTTTCATTCATGAGTCTCATTCATTTCATCTCCTTCCTCTAGCTATTCTCTTCTCCCTCTCCTCTTTCTTGGCCGTGAGTTTCAAGGAAGAAACAAGGTGAGTGGTTTTGAGTTTCATGAAAGAAAATAGAGTGATTGTCACATAGAAGAAGAAGAAGAGTGTTCTTGTATTTCATCTTCTCTATTTTTCTTTCCAATCCCATCCGAGAGCCCTAGAAAGTGCTAGCACACTTGTGGTGCTCTCTTCTCCATCCTTGTGTGTTAGAGAACACACCTTGTTCGTGTGGATATCAATAGAGAGTTGTCTACGTTGACAACTTCGAGATCCGGCGTACCTTTGGACGAGCGGGATTTGCGAGGGCACGCTTCAAAGGTATAAAATGTTTTTCCTTTGTAGATATACTGTAGATCATAGTTTGAAACTCATACTCATATTTTCAAAAGTTTTCTTCGCACGGATCCAATGGCTAGGGGGTTTTGGGATTTCCGCGACGCGAAAAAGTGGTTTTCGCGGCCCGAAAACCCAACAAAAGAAGCATCATGCTATATCATCTCATAAAATAAAAGAGCATCATATCATATCATATCATAAAGAAACATCATGCTATATCATCTCATAACATATCATATCATCATAACATAACTTATCATATCGTATAAGTATATGCAAGATGTCTTTCAAAAACATGTGTCATGTCATGTGCAAGATATCTTTTAAAGAAAACATATCATATAATACTTAAACATAATCTCAACATGAGGGCCCGGCTTGTTCCACATACATACATAAATGTGCGCATCCTAAATAGATCCAAGGTAGCAAATCTTGAACCTACTAGGAACTAGGCCCGTTTCATAGACCATCGACCTAGGGGCACTTAGGAGCCCATCCCTTTTACTAGACCCGTTCATAGACCATCGGCCTAGGGGCGCTTATGGAGCCCACCCTTGGTACAAGCCATACAAAGTAAAATAGCATGTCATAGTTACTTATCATGTCATGAAGAGTGCTCTTAGTCCCAATTAATATGGAAGCAACTCTTAGGTCTTTACTTATCATATCATGAAGAGTGCTCTTAGTCCCAACAAAAAGGGAAGCATCTCTTGGGCCTTTACTTGTCATATCATAAAGAGTGCACTTAGCCCCAATAAAAAGGGAAGTATCTCTTAGGCCTTTACTTGTCATATCATAAAGCATGCATACTTGATCATATAGCCCATCATAAAAGTCATTATCATACATGATTCATAAGCATACATAAGTAAGCATAAAACATATCATAGGGAAACATAATCATGCATGGAAAACATTAACTAACATCTCTTAATTCATATCATAGCATGTGAAACACATAGTGAATCATGATTGGGTCTCTAACCCTAATTCCATAGAGTGGCCGAAACATGCAAGGGATTTCCCTAGGTTATACAAGCAACATAAATGTTAGCTAGAGCCCTAGAGCTAATCATCTGATGATTGTATTTTGGACTTATTGTATCATATTCTATATAAATAAAGGCATTTGGATTTTGGTTATTATACTTACTTGTATTGGTGCCAAATAAACTAAGTATAATAATGTCCTTGAGTAGATGGTTCTCACCTATATCAATCGGTTAGTTGAACCGATAGTGAGATGATATAGGGAACACTACTCTTGATCATTCCTAGTCGAGTATTAACATTCAGGGACAATGTTAATGCAATAAGACTAGTATATAGGTCAAATCGATGACTTGATCTTACAAGTCATGGATATGGAGATATCAAGTTGACACATGGGTATGCATTGGAGAATGTATACTGAATGACCCGCCATGAGAAAGTATCATGGATCGTTATATGAGTGTCATATACTTTCTAGTATGACTATTGGTCCTTAGACCTGAAGTCACCATGGTTCCCTACATAAGGAGTTATGTACTTTGGTTTCGTCAAATGTCACCCGTAACTAGGTGGACTATAAAGGCGATTACTGGGTATATAACGAATTATGCAGAGGGATGTGAGTGATGTAGATGGGATCTATCCCTCCCATATGACGGGAGCGACATCGGTATTCTTGATAGAGTTAGACCACGAAGTGCATGGCCATGCCCAAATGAGTCAACATGAGATGTTGAGCTCATTTGATCGAGTGAGTCTACTTGGAGTTCAAGATTTAGATTGATTAGAGGATGACACGGTCTATGCCTCACATTGATCAATCTAGGTGTCTAGGATAGAAGGACAATGTCACATATTGTGAGGAGTCATAATTAGTAGTCACAAGGTGATGTTGGATCTCAACATTCTTGTAACATTGGGTAGTAATGATTTGTTGCTAGATACCGCTCATTACTTATGCTTCTAAATGAGTTTAGGGGCATTGCCAACGTTACAAGAACCTATAGGGTCACACACTAAGGACAATTAGATGGAGATTAGGTTCATATGATGAACCAAGAGGATTAGATTCATTTGATGAATCAAATTGGATTAAGAGTAATCCTAATTGGGATAATTGAGTTGGAGTCAAGTTGATTCATGTGTTTAATGAGTCTAATTTAGATTATGACTCATTAAATCAATTTAATTAAATGAATTAGATTTATTATATTAAATTGGCTTGAATTAAATGGTTGGATTAGATCAACCATGAGAGAGATTAAGTCAAGTTTGACTTGACTTGAGAGGAAGATGAAGAGTCAAGTTTGACTTGACTTTATGCCACCTCATTGGTGAGTGGGCAAGATGTGGACCAATGATAATGCTCCACATCATCATGGTTGCTTATGTGGAATGCCACCTCATGGGAGTTACCAAGAGTTGTGACTCTTGGCATTCCATGGGAGTTACTCATGCTCTTAATGTGGCCGGCCACATGAATGGGTGAGATAAGTTTCATTTTGGAATTAATCTCATTCATTCCTTCATCTTCTTCCTTGCTCCAATTTTGCTCTCCCTCTCCTCTCTTGGCCGAACCATCCAAAGGTGCTAGCACACCTTGTTTTGGTCATCTCCACCTAGTGTGTTCGTGTGGATACATATAGTGGTCATCTCCGACGAATCATGGACGAGCGGGATATGAAAAGGGCACGCATCGAAGGTAAAGATCTTCATCATGTAGATCTAGAAGTTTTGTAACTCGTACTCGTATGTCTTCGAATTTTTCTTCGCACGAGATCCGTTGGCTAGGGTGATTCGGAGTTTCCGTGACGCGAAAAAGTGGTTTTCGCGGCCCGAAAAAACCCAACAGTGGTATCAGAGCCACGTGCGAAGCTTGTACGAGTTTAATTTAATTTTTATGAAAAATTCAAGCTTTTGTACATTTCTGTAAATTTATGGTTTTTATAGTTTTAAGAGTAATTTTTCTCGTAGAAGCGAAGCACAAGTGTTTATACACTTGTAGGCTTCGACTACCGAGAAGTTTTTCCCGAAACGGCATCGTTTTGACCCAAATCTTTTTTGGGACAGCGGGATAAGGCGCTCTTGGATCGCATAGGAGCAACTCGCGATGGTTAGATCGCGGGTAGGGGTACTGCCCCTAACCCCGCAAGGGGATTTGCTCCGCGATTGCGCCCGAAATCGCTAATCGGGACCGCCGGGAAAAATTTACTCATAAAATCTGTAAAATTATGAAAAATTACAGAAAAATTACAGAAATATATAATTTTGAATTATATATTAATTTTGTTTTAGTCATGGCCCAAAGACCCAATTCGATTGGACAATTGTGTTGTAATTCATAATACGGCCTGCGTGCTGTTATGTGATGTGCGTGCTTGTATTTTATTTTTATTTTTATTTTATTTTCGCGACCTGCGCGTCGTGCCTTTCTATTATTCTGGTTGTAAATTAGATTTAGACTCGAATGTAACTCGAGTTTCAAAAATTGTAATGTACAAATTTGGAGCTGTGGAAGGTCCACTCGAGACGGAGTTACGAGGAAGGCGCGAGCAACACAAGGTGGTCAAAAGGAAGGCGCTTGAGAAGTTGACCTTAGGTTGACCATCCGATCTTCTCATTGGCTTGAGAAGATCGTAGTAGGGCTATGACTAATCACAAAAACTTAGTTAATTACTTGTGTATATGATGCATGTTTAATTAAGTAATTAATTAGTGCCTAGCGATTAAGGTTAGATCTAAATCATGCACAAGATGCACCCTTACGATTAGATTAGATCTACATCGTGTACAAGATGCACTCTATCGATTAGATTAGATATATTTCGAGTATATGATACAATATCATTTAGATTAGATCTAAATCACGACAACTCAAAATGCCTACTATGCTGTGATACCCATCACTACCTCGATCGCATGATGTTGTTGAATCTACCAAAGCAGAGCAACGCATACTATCTTGGTAGGGTGCGGAGGGACAATCTTGGTCCCGCCTATCAACGCATGGGTGAGTACAACTCAATTAGATTGAGTATTCCTAGTTAACTCGGTTGGATCGAGTATAACTATAGGCATTCTTCCAACGGTTGGAAAGTTAGGTCAAAATCACATTCCGGAGCAGCCCATTCCGGAGGCTCCTCCTGCCACTGCCACGCGAGCAGACCGAGATGCTTACAAGAAGCATCAAGATGACGCATTAGATGTGTCCTGTCTTATGCTCGCGACCATGAACTCTGAGCTTCAGAAGCAACACGAGTTAATGGGCGCTTACGATATGGTTGAACATCTTCGTCCACTGTATCAAGGTCAAGCGAGGCATGAGAGATTTGAGATCTCAAGGGCACTGTTTCAGTGCAAGATGTCAGACGGGGCTCCTGTAGGCCCATATGTACTCAAAAATGATTGGGTACATAGAGAACCTACAAAGGTTGGGCTTTCCTCTTGGCCAAGAGCTGGCTACTAACCTGATCTTGCAATCCTTGCCGGATAGCTACAGTCAATTCGTTCTAAACTACAATATGAACGAGATTGACAAGCCACTGCCCGAGCTGCTTAGCATGTTGAGAAATGCTGAGCTAAACCTTAAGAAGGCTAAGCCTAACACTGTTCTGATGGTTCAGAAACATAAGGGCAAGGGCAAGCCCAAAGGCAAGGGAAAGTCCCAAGCCAAGGGCAAAGGCAAGGCACTGAAGCCTAAAGGAGGGGTCGCCAAGGATGCTACTGTTGGGTTCTTCGAGCCGCGAAAACCGCTTTTTCGCGTCGCGAAAACCCCGAAGGACCCAAAGCCGTAGATCCGTGCAAAGATTCGTATAAAAATTCGAAAAACTATTTCTTGTACGAGTTCAAAAACTGATCTACTACTTAGATCTATGAGGAAAAAGTGTTTACCCTTGATGCGATGCCCTTCGCGTTCCCGCTCGTCCAAATGATGCCGGATCTCAAGACCGTCAAGCGCCGGTCCTCTAGAAGTATCCACACGGACACACTAGATGGAGATGACCAAAAACCAAGGTGTGCTAGCACCTATGTGGTTCGGCCAAGGGAGGAGAGGGAGAGGGAGAGCTTGAGAGGGAGAAGGAGGAAGATGCACACAAGTGATGAAAAATGAATTTCTCACCCAAAAACCAAGTGGCCGGCCACATTTCAAAATACACATTAATTGCATTAATTGCAATTAATATGAAACCATAAAATCACATTAATTGCATTAATTGCAATTAATATGAAACCATTAAGAGAGTGGCTTTGTTACTTCCATGAGGTGGCACCCATGATGATGTGGAACATCATTATTGGTCCACCTAATGCCAACTCACCAATGAGGTGGCAAAAAAAGGTTAAGTCAAAATTGACCTTTGGTCTTCCTTCTCAAGTCAAGTCAAACTTGACTCCATCTCGATCTAATCCAACCATTTGATTCGAGCCAACTTAATATAATGAATCTAATTCATTAAATTAAATTGATTCAATGAGTCAAAATCTAAATTAGACTCATTTAACACATGAATCAACTTGAGTCGAACTCAAGTTAGCCCAATTAGGATTACTCTTAATCCAATTTGATTCATCAAATGAATCTAATCCTCTTGGTTCATCATATGAACCTAATCTCCACCTAATTGTCTTAAGTGTGTGACCCTATAGGTTCTTGTAACGTTGGCAATGCCCTAAACCCATTTAGGAGCATAAGTAATGAGCGGTATCTAGCAACACATAATTACTACCCAAGTTACAAGAATGTCGAGATTCGACATCACCTTGTGACTACCAATTGTGACTACTCACAAAATAATGACAAGTGTCCTTCTATCCTAGACATCTAGATTGATCAATATGAGGCATAGACCGTGTCATCCTCTAATCAATCTAAATCTTGAACTCCAAGTTAGACTCACTCGATCAAATGAGCTCAACATCTAATGTTGACTCATTTGGGCATGGCCATGCGCTTAGTGGTCTCACTCTATCAAGAATAGCGATGTCGCTCCCGTCATATGGGAGGGATAGATCTCATCTACATCACTCACATCCCTCTGCATAATTCGTTACATACCCAGTAATCGCCTTTATAGTCGACCCAGTTACGGGTGACGTTTGACGAAACTAAAGTACATAACTCCTTATGTAGGGATCCATGGTGACTTCAGGTCTAAGGACTAATAGTCATACTAATAGCCACATGAGAAAGTATATGACACTCATATAACGATCCATGATACTTTCTCATGGCGGGTCATTCAGTATACATTCTCTAATGCATACCCATGTGTCAGCTTGATATCTCTATATCCATGACTTGTGAGATCAAGTCATCGAGTTGACCTACATGCTAGTCTTATTGTATTAACATTGTCCCTGAATGCTAATACTCGACTAGGAATGATTTAGAGTAGTGTTCCCTATATCATCTCACTATCGATTCAACTAATCGATTGATATAGGTATGAACCTTCTACTCAAGGACGCTATTATACTTAGTCTATTTGGCACTAATATAAATAAGTATAATAACCAAACAAATGCCTTTATTAATATACAAGAATATGATATACATGAGTCCATACAATCATCAAATGATTGGCTCTAGGGCTCTAACTAACAATCTCCCACTAGCACTAGTGCCAATCAAGATAGGCTCTAAGGCCCAAAGACCTAGTGTGACCATCATGCTTCCTCTGTGCCAAAGCCTTGGTCAAGGGATCGCGATGTTAGCCTCTGTAGGTACTGCAAATCTTCACATCTCCTCTATCGATAATCTCGAATGAGATGGAAGCGCCGTAGTATGTGCTTGGTCCGCTGGTGTGTCCTTCGCCTGTGCTATAACTCCATTGTTGTCACAATAGAGCTCAACTGGTCGATGTTAGGAACCACCCAAGTTCTGATGAACTATGGATCCAATCGCCTCCTTTCGCCTCGATGCAAGAATATACTCTTGTAGAATCGCCATCGTATCCGCTTGAACTCTTCCACCGACACCACCATTAATGCAAAATACGAACCCGATCTGCGATCGGTAATCATCCCGATCGGTCTGGAAGCTGGCATCCGTAACCCTTTACAGTTAGCTCATCATTGCCTCCATATATCAAGAAATATTCTTTAGTCCTTCGTAAGTACTTAAGAATATTCTCGACCGCTATCCAGTGACTTTCACCCGGATCTGACTGGTATCTGCTCGTCATGCTCAATGCATACGAGACATCAGGTCGAGTACACAGCATGGCGTACATGATCGATCCTATGGCTGAGGCATAAGGGATCTGATCCATGCGGTCTCTCTCCTCTCTAGAAGAGGGACCTTGAGTCTTCGAAAGACTCACGCCATGTGACATCGGCAAAAATCCCTTCTTGGCATGGCAAACCGAAGGAGTACCTTGTCAATATATGTACTCTGACTTAGGCCAAGCAATCTCTTAGATCTATCTCTATAGATCTGTATCCCAAGAATACGAGATGCCTCACCTAAGTCCTTCATTGAGAAGCAACTCCCTAGCCATGTTTTGACAGACTGAAGCATAGGGATGTCCTTCCCAATGAGTAGTATGTCATCCACATACAGTATGAGGAAGACAACTATGTCCCCTACAACCTTCTTGTAGACACAAGGCTCATCTTCGTTCTTGATGAAACCAAACTGTTTGATCGCATCATCGAATCGAAGATTCCAGCTCCGAGAAGCTTGCTTTAGTCCATAAATGGACCTATGCAGCTTGCATACTCTACTAGTATGCTGTGGATCTACAAAAACCCTCAGGTTGTGTCATGTACACATCCTCGAGTAGGTTTCCATTCAGAAACGCGGTTTTGACATCCATCTGCCATATCTCATAGTCATGGTAGGCTGCAATAGCAAGCATGATCCGAATGGACTTAAACATCGCCACTGGAGAAAAGGTTTCATCATAGTCAATATCATGAATCTGCTTGAAACCTTTAGCTACCAAGCGACCCTTATAGATAAGTCCATCCATGTCAGTCTTTCTCTTAAAGACCCACTTGCACCCAATGGGTTTTACCCCTTCAGGTGGATCAACCAAAGTCCATACTTGGTTGGTGTACATGGATTCTATCTCGGATCTCATGGCTTCTAGCCATTTCTCAGAATCTGGTCTCATCACAGCTTCTTGATAGGTGGTAGGCTCATCCTCTATGAGCGCAATGTCATCATGGTCAGACAAGAGAAATGAGTATCTCTCAGGCTGCGAAGAGGTATGTCTACTTGAACTGGTTGTTGTTCCTCAACTCCTTGTGGAACAACATCATCCATAACACTTTGTGGTTCTAGTTCAATTTCCATCGAGGCATCAGTGCTATTGTTCGCATCTTGAACTTCTTCAAGATCGAACGTGCTCCCACTAGTCTTTCTAGAAACAGAAAGACCCCAGTCTTTGCCACAACTACCTTGTGCTGACTGGGAATGTAGAAGTAATATCCCTTAGTTTGCTTGGGATATCCGATGAAATAGCACTTGTCGGATTTGGATCCTAACTTGTCTGAGACTTGACGTCTAACGTAAGCCTCACAACCCCAAATCCTCATGAAAGACACCTGGGCATCTCTCCCAGTCCATATCCTATATGGTGTCTTTATCACGGCCTTTGATGGAACTCGGTTGAGTATGAAAGCTGCCGTGTCTAGAGCATATCCCCATAGATATGTCGGAAGATCTGTGTGACTCATCATAGATCGTACCATATCTAATAAGGTACGATTCCTCCTTTCGGATACACCATTCCACTGTGGTGTTCCAGGAGGAGTGAGTTGGGATAGAATCCCACACTCAGCTAGGTAGTCACGAAACTCATGGCTAAGGTATTCTCCACCTCGATCTGATCGAAGTATCTTAATACTCTTGCCAAGCTGGTTCTGTACTTCATTCTTGAATTCTTTGAACTTTTCAAAGGATTCAGACTTATGTGTCATCAAGTACACATAACCGTATCTACTGAAATCATCAGTAAATGTGATGAAGTACCTATAACTGCCTCTAGCAGCAACATTGAAAGGGCCACATACATCACTATGTATGAGTCCTAACAAATCAGTTGCTCTCTCGCTATGCCCACTAAAGGGCGTCTTGGTCATCTTGCCTCGTAGGCATGACTCGCATATCTCATATGATTCAAAATCAAATGAGTCCAAAACCATCCTTATGGAGTGGATAAGCGCTTGTCATTTATATAACCTAAGCGACAGTGCCAGAGATAGGTGTAGTTCATATCGTTCGATTTGAACCTCTTGGTACTAACGTTATAGATAGGGCTCTCTAGATCTAGAATATAGAGTCCGTTTATCAGAGGTGCACTACAATAGAACATATCGTTTAAATAGATAGAACAACATTTGTTCTTTATTATAAACGAGAATCCTTTCTTGTCCAAACAAGAAACTGATATAATGTTCTTAGTCAATGCAGGCACATAACAACAATCGTCTAACTCTAGTATAAGCCCAGAGGGCAGAGATAGAAAATAAGTCCCTACAGCAACAGCAGCAACCCGTGCTCCATTGCCTACTCGTAGGTCTATCTCGCCTTTTGTCAATGCTCTGCTATTTCTCAGTGCTTGTACATTAGTACAAATGTGCGAAGCACATCCGGTATCTAATACCCACGACGAAGAAATAGAGAGGTTGACTTCTATAACATTTATACCTGAAGTAGAAATCTTATTTCTCTTCTTGTTAAGATCTTCCAGGTATCCTGTGAAGTTCCTCTTCCAGTGCCCTGCTTGTCCTTGATATAGTTGACAAAGATGTGCAACCATATCGTAAGCACCCATTAACTCATGTTGCTTCTGAAGCTCAGAGTTCATGGTCGCGAGCATTAGACATGACACATCTAATGTGTCATCTTGAGTCTTCTTGTAAGCATCTTTGTCAGCTCGCGGGGCATTGGCAGGAGGAGCCTCCGGAATGGGCTGCTCCAGAACGTACAGTTTACGTTCCTGAGTGAGAACTATTCTCAGGTTCCTGTACCAGTCCAGGAAATTTGCTCCGTTGAGCTTGTCCTTCTTAAGGGCAGATCGCAGAGAGAAAATGTTCGTATTTGACGTCATGGTTATCTACAACAGAAAAATTTGCAGAAATAAATATCATATTCTTTTAAAAATCATTTAATTAGGCCCTTTAATTAAATGATGCTCCCACTGAATTCTATAATTCTTGTGGGACAAGATCCACATCATACTAACCCTTGAGTTAGCTTTGGCTAATACGCCCAAGGCTTAGTATGATCGGTAGGTAACGATTACCAATTACATCTCTATGCAACTCTTGTTTATAGAATCAATATCCGCATTTATATTAAAACTCGAGTTAGCTTTGGCTAATACGCCCGAGAGTTAATATAGATGTGATATTGACCTATCTTTCCAACTATTGGAAGAATGCCTATAGTTGACTCGATCCAACCGAGTAACTATGAATACTCAATCTAATTGAGTTTGTATTCACCCATGCGTTGATAGACGGGACCAAGATTGTCCCTCCGTACCCTACCAAGATAATATGTATTGCTCTGCTTTGGCAGATTCAACAATACATGTGATCGAGGTAGTGATAGGTATCACGGCACGGTTAGGCATTTAGAGTTGGTTCGATCTAGATCTAATCTAATCGAGAAGGATGCATCTTGTGCATGACTTAGATCTAATCTAATCGCAAGGGTGCATCATGTGCACGACTTAGATCTAATCTAATCGTTAAGGCACTAATTAATTAATTAATTATTAAACATGCATCAAATACATAATAATTAATTAATTAATCTATTTGTGATTTAGTCATGGCCCTACTACGATATTCTCAAGCCAATGAGAAGATCGATTGGTCAACCTAGGGTCAACAGCTTCTCCAAGCGCCTCCCTTTGACCACCTTGTGTTGCTCGTGCCCGCCTCGGAACTCCGTCTCGTGTGGACCCTCCACCGCTCCAATTTGTACATTACAATTTGAAACTCGAGTTACATTCGAGTCTAAATCTAATTTATAACAAGAATAAAAGACGAGGCACGACGCGCAGGTCGCGAATAATAAAATAAATACAACACGCGGAAACACATCACGGCACGCAGGCCGTATTATGAATTACAACACAACCAATCATATTGGGCTTTGGGCCATGACTATCACAAATTAATATATATAATTCAAAATTATATATTGTCATAATTTTCTATAATTTTAAAATTAATTTTTACAATTTTTACAAGTAAAATTTTTAGCGGTTTCGGGCGCAATCGCGGAACGGATCCCCTTGCGGGGCCCAGGGGCAGCGCCCCTACCCGCGATCTAACCATCGCGAGGGTTCCTTTGCGATTCTACAGCGCCTAAACCCGCTGTCCCAAAACGATTTGGGCCGAGACATTGCAGTTTTGGAAAAATCTTCCCGGCGGGTTCGTTTTTAGCGATTTCGGGTCCGATCGCGGAGCAAATCCCCTTGCGGGGTTAGGGGCAGCGCCCCTACCCACGATCTAACCATCGTGAGTTTGCTCCGTTGCGATCTAAAGGCACCCGAGTCCGCTGTCCCAAAAGATTTTGGTTCGAAACGAAGCCGTTTGGGAAAATTCTTCCTGATAGCCGAAGCCTACAAGTGCCGAGACATTTGTGCTTCGCCTATAAGGAAAAATTACCCATAAAAACATAAAAATTGAATTTTTACAGAAAATCACAGAAGCTTTTTGTTTTCCAAAAACCAAAAACTAACTCGTACAAGTCTTTGCACGTGGCTCTGATACCACTGTTGGGTTCTTCGAGCCGCGAAAACCGCTTTTTCGCGTCGCGGAAACCCCGAAGGACCCAAAGCCGTAGATCCGTGCAAAGATTCGTATAAAAATTCGAAAAACTATTTCTTGTACGAGTTCAAAAACTGATCTACTACTTAGATCTATGAGGAAAAAGTGTTTACCCTTGATGCGATGCCCTTCGCGTTCCCGCTCGTCCAGATGATGCCGGATCTCAAGACCGTCAAGCGCCGGTCCTCTAGAAGTATCCACACGGACACACTAGATGGAGATGACCAAAAACCAAGGTGTGCTAGCACCTATGTGGTTCGGCCAAGGGAAGAGAGGGAGAGGGAGAGCTTGAGAGGGAGAAGGAGGAAGATGCACACAAGTGAATGAAAAATGAATTTTTTCACCCAAAAACCAAGTGGCCGGCCACATTTCAAAATTCACATTAATTGCATTAATTGCAATTAATATGAAACCATAAAATCACATTAATTGCATTAATTGCAATTAATATGAAACCATTAAGAGAGTGGCTTTGTTACTTCCATGAGGTGGCACCCATGATGATGTGGAACATCATTATTGGTCCACCTAATGCCAACTCACCAATGAGGTGGCAAAAAGGTCAAGTCAAAATTGACCTTTGGTCTTCCTTCTCAAGTCAAGTCAAACTTGACTCCATCTCTACCATGGTGGATCTAATCCAACCATTTGATTCGAGCCAACTTAATATAATGAATCTAATTCATTAAATTAAATTGATTCAATGAGTCAAAATCTAAATTAGACTCATTTAACACATGAATCAACTTGAGTCGAACTCAAGTTAGCCCAATTAGGATTACTCTTAATCCAATTTGATTCATCAAATGAATCTAATCCTCTTGGTTCATCATATGAACCTAATCTCCACCTAATTGTCCTAAGTGTGTGACCCTATAGGTTCTTGTAACGTTGGCAATGCCCTAAACCCATTTAGGAGCATAAGTAATAAGCGGTATCTAGCAACACATCATTACTACCCAAGTTACAAGAATGTCGAGATTCGACATCACCTTGTGACTACCAATTGTGACTACTCACAAAATAATGACAAGTGTCCTTCTATCCTAGACATCTAGATTGATCAATATGAGGCATAGACCGTGTCATCCTCTAATCAATCTAAATCTTGAACTCCAAGTTAGACTCACTCGATCAAATGAGCTCAACATCTAATGTTGACTCATTTGGGCATGGCCATGCACTTAGTGGTCTCACTATATCAAGAATACCGATGTCGCTCCCGTCATATGGGAGGGATAGATTCCATCTACATCACTCACATCCCTCTACATAATTCATTATATACCCAGTAATCGCCTTTATAGTCCACCCAGTTACGGGTGGCGTTTGACGAAACTAAAGTACATAACTCCTTATGTAGGGATCCATGGTGACTTCAGGTCTAAGGACTAATAGTCATACTAATAGCCACATGAGAAAGTATATGACACTCATATAACGATCCATGATACTTTCTCATGGCGGGTCATTCAGTATACATTCTCTAATGCATACCCATGTGTCAGCTTGATATCTCTATATCCATGACTTGTGAGATCAAGTCATCGAGCTGACCTACATGCTTGTCTTATTGTATTAACATTGTCCCTGAATGCTAATACTCGACTAGGAATGATTTAGAGTAGTGTTCCCTATATCATCTCACTATCGATTCAACTAATCGATTGATATAGGTATGAACCTTCTACTCAAGGACACTATTATACTTAGTCTATTTGGCACTAATATAAATAAGTATAATAACCAAACAAATGCCTTTATTAATATTCAAGAATATGATATACATGAGTCCGTACAATCATCAAATGATTGGCTCTAGGGCTCTAACTAACATTATCTGCTACCAATTTATTTGGTATCAGAGATCGGCTTACGAGTCTTATTTCCCTGTGTTTCGGATTTTGTGATTTGGTCTTCTCGATGTGACTTTTCGGATTTTGGGACCTGGCAGCAGCAGGACATCTCCAAGCTATGGGAGGTATGTTGGTATACTGTTATCCTACATTTTTGATAGTATATGTACTGTTGACTATTACAGTTTATTTTATGTATTAGGTAAACCACTGATCTTGATTGACCTTAATAGAGATTAAGGATTATAGGCTTTGGTGATTTTACACGTCATACTCTTGTAGTTTTTTTTAGCTTATGTTATTACTAGTTGGTTAGCAGATTGAGGCACATACCAGCCTCTGCTTTTATTAGCTGGGTAGTGGATAGTATTTATATCTTTATGTTGACCTAGCCAGTAGTATACCATGTTATCTTAGTTAATTTCATCAGTAAATATTGGTTTACTCTTATTAGATTGGTGAGTAGAAGTCTGATTTACACTTGTTGACTTGGGTAGTCGTGATCGATTTATCTTAGATGCTTGTAGAGGCTTTATTTATTCTTGATTAGTTAGTAGAAGACCGATTAGTTTTGTTGATCTGATCAGTAGGGAATTGACCTACTTTACTTTTAGATGTTTGAATCTTGGGTTATTCGTGCTTAGTTGGATATCTTGAGCACATCGAGTACCTAGCTTATACTGACGTGGGAAAGGATTGAATTAGCCATATACTATTGACGATTTGGTCAGTCGATAGAGGATCGATGTATCCTATTCCAGGAGTACTTTAATTTTAGATTGTATGTACCTAATTGGATAACTTAGAAGGTGGCATAGGGTTTGTGTGGTAGATTGGATTAAATATGTTGATTATGCATATCTATGAAGTGTACATATGAGTGTTATGAGTTGAAGGAGTTCTATGATGGATAGTTTATTTGCAGGTAGTGTGAGTATTCCCATCTAGATATGGTTATTATAGGTTCCTTGTGGATTATAGCTATTTAGTTAGCTGTACGTGTCTGATTGATATATTGGAGGTATCTTATCGATTTAAATCTGTGTCGTGGTAAGTGCACATGGGTGTGAGTGTCATGTTGGAAGTTTCTTGTCGACTACATCGGTATTGTGATATGTACATATGTGTTTGGTGTGGTATCTGAGGTATCATGTTGATTATGTGTGATTTTTTAGTGCACCTGGGTTTAGTATGCCTTATTTGAAGTATATGTTGATTATACTCTTGGCATATGTGTATATTTGTCATGTGAGTGTTGTTTGAGGGGTATTGTTGATTTTACCTACGATGATATATGCACACGGGTTCGCTATACATTGTTGGAGGTGTCACGGTGATTTATACTATGATGTGAGTATATTTGGTGTGTACTAATTGGAGGATTATGTCGATCATACATATGTTGTGTGTGCATGTGTGTCAGATGTATGGTTGGTAGCATCATGATGATTCTACCTATGTTAAAAGTAGAATGTTAAATGTCTACATTATGATATTGGTTGTTTTACCCTTTCAACTAATTCTTCCATTAGTGGGTGACCGACCCACTAAGAGGATGATAGAGTTGATTATGGATTTGATTTGCTTACTGGGTGGTTATACCCTAGGCTACCCACAGTGATCTGTGGTAGAGAGATCTTGTGCAGTCTCTAGCTAGATAGTTAGGTGCTTTGGGCACTTATGTATTGTTGTGGTAGAGCGTAGCTCCCACATGTTATGGATCGTTTGTGGTAGAGCGTAGCTCCCACATATTCTGGATTGTTGTGGTAGAGCGTAGCTCCCACATATTTCGGATTATTTGTAGTGGAGTGTTACTCCTACATATTGAGGATTTCTGTTGCTCCCACATATGTGGTATTTTCTGTGATGGAGCGTTGCTCTCACACTGAGGAGCTATTCTTTGGTGATTATATATCGTTGGTGATTAGATCTGTTTATTGTTGTGGATCTTATGGTTAGGAATGTCTGTGATACGGACATTATGTGTCTTGGTTTTACCATTCGTGCTTGCGGTGCCCTAGATGTTATCATGGACTCGATGATATGGGTATTCCTAGTATGTTTAGATTGGTTTCCATTGTCTTTGTTGACGATGTGGTGATCTATTTCGGATCCGAGGTGAGTCACGTGCACCACCTTTGCATAGATCTAGAGATGATTCGATGAGAATATCTATATGTGATTATCAGTAGTGCTGATTTGGATTGTCTTTTGTGATGATGTTTGGGACACACGGTCACCAGTAGGAGTGTACCGTGGTTCCACAGGAGATAGAGGTTGTTACCGTTGGGAACAGCCGAAATCAGTGTAGGAGATCCGCAGTCTTTTGTGACTCGCAGGATATTACAGACCTTTCGTCGAGGGTTTCTTCCACATAGCTATGCTACTTTCACGCGTGACCATGAAAGACGTGAAGTTTACTTGGACTGAGGATTGCAAGACCAGCTTCTAGGAGCTGAAGCGGAGACTAGTGTCGGCTTCGATTTTTGGATTTTATCTTTTGGGGAGGACGGATTTGTCCTCTACACCGACACATCTATTCAGGGTTTGAGCGCTGTTCTATTGCAGCACGATAGAGTAGACTCCTATGCTTCTCGTCGGTTGAAGGAACATGAGAAGAACTACCCTGTACATGATCTGGCGCAAGTCGCCATTATTTTTGCCATTAAGATTTGGCGACATTATTTATATGATGTTACAGTTGAGATTCTCACTGACCATAAGAATCTCAAATATTTGTTTTCGTAGAAGGAACTTAATCTCCGACAGAGGAGATGGATAGAGTTCCTGAAGGATTATAATTGTACATTAGCTATCACCCGAGGAGAGCTAATGTGGTTGCTGATGCACTTAGCAAGAAGTCCAGAGGGACTTTAGCTTGCCACCGAGTGATGGTCACAGACTTAATTTAGGGATTCTCCGAATTGTGCCTTGAGGAGCGGGGACGGACAGAGCAGGGTATTCTGGTTACCATGGTTGCTCAGTCGTCGATCAGGATGAGGATCCGAGAGCCCTAGGCTGTTGATCAGTATTTGCAGTTTATTTGCAGTCAGATAGCTTCCGGGCAGTAGACCGAGTTCACACGAGACGAGGAGGGTATTATATACTTCCGAGGCAGTTTATGCGTACCCCAGTCTTATCTGGTCTTGCAGGAGCTACTTAATGAGACTCATCGCTCTCGATTTGCGATCCATTCAGGTGGAACCGCATGTACCGAGATTTGAGGCGTTCCTATTGGCGGAACAGTGTGAAGGAAGACATCGCAGATTTTGTAGCAAGATGTCTTGTCTGTTAGAAGGTGAAGGATGAGCACCAGATACCTGCCGGATTGTTTCAGCGGATTTTTTATTTCCTGAGTGGAAATGGGAACATATTACTATGTACTTTGTGGTGAGTTTGCCGAGGACATGACGAGACCATGACGCGATTTGGGTAATCTTTGATCAATTACCTAAATCCGCGCACGTTTTAGCTAATCGGAGGACATATTTCCTGGATCGATTGGTAGATCTGTTTTGCCGGGAGATCATCAGATCACGTGGTGTCCCATTGATTATTATTTCGGATAGAGACCCCGATTCACGTCTCGTTTTTGACAGAGTCTGCAGCAGACCTTGGGCATGCAGCTTTGTTTCAGTACAATTTTTTTTCCATCCTCAGACAGATGGATAGTCACAGCGGACCACTCAGACTCTAGAGGACTTGCTGATGTCTTATGTACTAGATTTTGGAGGCAGTTGGGAGGACCATTTACCGTTGGTAGAGTTCGTCTACAACAACGGTTTGAATTCGGCTATCCAAATGCCACCGTTGAAACGTTGTAAGGTAGGCCTTGTCGGACACCCATCCTCTGGGATGAGGTTGGGGAGGCCCAGTTATTAGGACCTCATAGAGCTCAGCTTGAGACAGAGCTGGTCCATACTATCGGACGGAGGATGTTAGAGGCATAAGACTGCCAGAAGAGTTATGCTGACCGGAGTCAGAGACTTTTAAAGTTCTCCATTTACGACCAGGTATTTCTGTGAATTTCACCCACGAAAGGGGTGAAGAAATTGGCCTCATAGGTAAGTTAGCCTGCGATACATTGGACCTTTCCAGATCTTGGAAAGGGTTGGAGCGGTAGCTTATCGTTTAGTGCTACCACTAGCGTTGGCGGGCGATCATGACGTATTCCAGGTGTCTATGCTGATGAGGTGTATATCCGACTCGACACATGTGCTGACAGATATCTCAGTTCCTTTTCAGCCTGGTGTTACCTACGAGGAGGTTCCGGTACAGATTTTAGACCGGAAAGAGCGACAGTTGCGAAACAAGACTATCCGGCTAGTTAAAGTCGGATGACAGCATCATACGGACGAGGAGGTTGCTTGGGAGCTCGAGGTTACTATTCGAGCTCGATACCCCCATATGTTCATATGAGGTATGTGGTTAAATTTACCGTTCAGTATCTATACTCTTTGCCTGTTGCTAGTACTTGCTGATGGTAGATATCAAAATTTGGGGACCAAATTTTTATTAGTGGGGGAGAATGTAAAATACCGAAAAAAGGCGAATAATGAAAAGGGAATTTTCTGGAATTTTTAGAAATTTTTTCAGGAATTTTCGGAGCTCGTATGGACGAGTTAACGGGGATAAAAATGGGGCCCGAGAAAGCCTGTTTAGGCTACCCCATTTAAGCGAGGAAAAGTTTTGTTTTTATTTATTTTTATCTTTTCCTTTTTCTTTTCTATTTCCCTTTAATCGCCGTTTTCCCTTTTGCCCTAAACCTGCGCCATCTCTTCCCCAACGCCCTCCTCAGCCGCCATCGCCCACACACCTTCAACAATCCATCGCCGGCAGCCGATCTCTTCCTTTTCCTCCCCTCTCTGCCGATTCTTTCTTCTCCATTTCTCTACTTCTCTGCTTCGTCTTCTCCCAAACCGACGCACGCGACGCCTAGTTACCTCTCACTTACTCGGCGAGTCGCTCCACCCGTTTCTTCTTCATCGCCGGAGAAATTCATGTCGGCCGGTGATGCCCACGTGAGCCCGAAGTAGTAGTGTCACCTTCCTTCTTCCACGTGATGACGATCGTCGGCCTTATTCTTGGTCCCTCTCCTCTCCAGCGACGTCGGCCATTTTCCTATTCTCCTCTCTCGAGCGCTGGCAGCCGAGCCCTAAAACAGGGAGATCAGGAACGTGTCGTTCCTCAGCCCTAGCATTGGCAGTCACTCTCCTCGCATCTGTTAAGTGCAGCCAACCTCACCGTGCCCTAGCGCGGTCGTCGGATCCTTATCACCTTCGATCAGTGGAGAGGAAGAGCAACTAGTTGAGGGCTGTGGAGCAACAAACACGACTGTGAGGTACAGGTATCGTGTCCTGTGGATTTGGAATTTTATGTGTTGTGGATGTCTTTTGATCCAGCAGCTCACTTTGGGTTTTGGACAGGAGCTAGAAGTAGAGGTCCTCTGCCGATCACATACCGCCATCGTTGATCTAGGGATTTCCGGCGGTCAGTGTTGAGGTAAGCTTCGGTTGTTGATTAGGATTGTTGCTAAATTTAGTTTCTAAAGGATAGTAGAGTTTGTGATTGATGATATGGTTGATAGGTTGATTGGATTGAAGTGAAGGATTGTGGATTTATTTAAACCTAATTAGATTATGAAATTAGGTTAATTGTTGCGATTAGGATTTTCCCTAATTTGATGGGGAGTTTATTTAGTTATTTACTGTATAAGTAATTAACTAAATACAGTATGTGATTTCAGGACTTTGATTAGGATTGTTGCTAAATTTAGTTGGGGAGTTTATTTAGTTATTTACTGTATAAGTAATTAACTAAATACAGTATGTGATTTCAGGACTTTGTTTCGAGGAGAGCGTCTCGACGTGGGATAGCTTATCACGATCGACAGATTTTAAGGCGGGTACCTCTTGACTTATCTTTTATGATATCGTCATTTGGATATGCATAGTATTTTATAACTACAAGCAATGAACATGTTTACCTTTGGTATGTCACTGTTTGATATCCATAACATGTTAGATTTGTCGCCTATGATGTATCCGTGCTTATATCTCGTGATTTCTTGCCATGAGTATCTTATTGCCATGAGTATCTTAGTTTCTAGAGTGACATACCATGTTTTACTGAGGTTAGGATTAGGCTCTCGATATTTTTGTTTCTGGCATGTGTATCCAAATTATCTGATACTTAGGTTTTTATGCCATGCCTGGATTGTGTATTTCTATTGGTATATCATATATGATTCGTGTACCTAGATCTTGTGGCTTTGATCTGTGCATATTGTTGGTACATATGCTATGGAAGGGGGATATGTTTAGGATCTAGGTTATTATACCATAGAGGACCTGTATACCCTAGATCCGTGGATTTGACCTATTGATACTGTGGTACCCATATTATGTATATATGGATTTTTCTATGCTGATCAGGATATTCCATACTTATTATGTTCAGGACATAGGTTTTTGATATTCTATCTGACCTGTGTACTCTAGATCTTGGTATGTGACCATCGATTTTACAGTACTCATTTTATATATATGGATATGGTTATGTTGATCAGTTTTTCTATGCTTAGTGACATGCATCATGATTGCATGTTGTGCGATTGTCGGCTCCACTATGGTTGAGGTCATCGCCAGTTTCATGTACTGCACACACCCCCACTCATGGTTTAGTGGTATATCATGCAGGTGTGTGGCGGTTCTGCTGTTTGGCTCCGTTGGTCATATGACTCAGCGTGGTAGCCGCTCTGTTTGGCTCCGCTGGCATTTAGTGTAGCAGCGTGGTAGCCGGCAAATGGTGGACACTGTTTGGCTCCGTTGGTCAGGTGACTCAGCGTGGTAGCCGGCAGAGATTTCCTCCCCGTCATCGTGTACCGAGAGATGAGAGCATTGAGCTCCCCCATTTATGATTTGGGGTCACATGACAGGAGTACTCCGACAGCATTCCGTCCACTCGGTCACTGTTCAGGAGCAGTGATGTTAGAGTGCACGGTCATCACATGCATTGATTGCCTTTATTTGTTTGTGATATGCTGCATTTTGGTGGATGCATTTGTTTGACATGCATACAGGAGACATACTGCGTATCGGTTTGATGACCCTTTAGATCAGGATAGGAGTTCCTGGTGAGTACAGCTTCCTTGGTTACTTATCAGTTTTGTATATTTCCTGTATATTATTCGGAAGCTGTATTCCATGTTTATTGCTGTTAGATATATCTTACTAGGCATGTCTATTGGTATTCGCTGAGTTGTTGAACTCACCCCCGTGGACACTATCTTTTCAGGTACCAGGTTATTTATGGTGTCGCTTGGAGCATCCTGTCTGCTGGTCCCCGCGTCACATCAGAAGACATATCGCTGCCTTTTTGTTGTTTTATCTTGGTATATGAAATTTCTGTATTTCGATTTGTGTTCTGATTTTGTTTCCGGGTGTTATGTTGTTGGTTGTGTAAGCCTAGCCGGCTAGCAGTTTTGTGTTTGGTTGTATTTGGTTTCTGTCAGTTTTTGTTGTGTTTTGGCTTTTGGTACAGCCGAGTGGGCTGCTTTACTTTTAACTGCGTGGTTGTGTCAGCCAGAGGCTGAATTTGATATTAACTGCGTGGTGTTTGATTTCTTTTATTGTTATGATTCCAGCTGCATGTGGCTGAGGTATATTATGCCTGTAGAAGTGCTTCAGATTGTCACCCGTACAGGGGAGGTGCTGTCGAAATTTCTTCGGACAGAGACTCCCTCGGGGCGTGACAGTTTCTTTCATGTTCCTTGAGTTGCCTAGAGGCATAGGCAATGACCTTGCCGTTCTGCATGAGTACAACTCCGAGTCCTAATCTGGAAGCGTCACTGTACATATCGAAACTTTCGTTACTTCCCGGAAGAGTGAGGATTGGAGCATTGGTCAGTCTCCTTTTCAACTCTGTGAAACACTTCTCGCAGTCGTCTGTCCATTCATACTTCTTGTTCTTCCTGGTGAGAGCTGTCATAGGGGTTGCAATTCTAGAGAAGCCCTCTACAAACTTTCTGTAGTAGCCTGCTAGCCCGAGAAAGCTTCTGATCTCACTAGCATTTTTTTGGCCTGTTCCAGTTACTCACAGCTTCAATTTTTATTGGATCTACCATTACTCCTTCCTTGGAGATAATATGACCCAAAAATGATACCTGGTCAAGCTAGAACTCGCATTTGGAGAATTTCGCATATAGCTGCTTCTCCCGCAGAATCTGCGATACTATGTTCAGGTGTTCGGCGTGCTATTCTTGGGTTCTAGAACAGATGAGGATATCATCGATGAAAACGATTACAAACTTGTCGAGAAATGCCGAGAAAATCCGATTCATCAGGTCCATAAATAGAGCAGGAGCATTCGTCACCCCGAAGGGCATAACTACCCACTCAAAGTGTCCGTATCTTGTTCGGAAAGCCGTCTTTGGTATATCATCCTGTTTCACTTTTACTTGATGATAGCCAAAGCTCAGGTCAATCTTAGAGAAGACGGTGGCACCCTTTAACTGGTCAAACAGGTCGTCAATCCGTGGTAGAGGGTACCGGTTCTTGATCGTCACTTTATTTAGCGCTCGGTAGTCTATGCACATTCGCATAGACCCATCTTTCTTCTTCACAAACAGTATTAGAGCTCCCCATGGAGAGTGACTAGGGCGGATAAGTCCCATGTCGAGTAACTCCCGTAACTGTTCCTGAAGTTCCTTCAATTCAGCCGACACCATACGGTAGGGTGCTTTAGAGATCAGTTTAATACCAGGAATCACTTCGATCTAAAATTCAATTTCTCTATCGGGGGCTAACCCTGGTAGTTCATCGGGAAATACTTCTGGGTAGTTGAATATAATTCTGACATCTTCCAGCTTCTGGTCCTCTGCTTGGCTTGTATCAACGACATGTGCTAGAAACCCAATGCATCCACTGTCTAACATCTTCTGTGCTTTTAAGGCTGATAAGAATTTCTTAGTTTCTTTCCTTGGCTCTCTGATAAATTCAAACGTCAGTTCTGCTTCTGGCTGGAAAACCACTTTTCTATCACGACACTCGATCGAAGCACCGTACTTGCTCAGGAAATTCATGCCCATTATAATATCATAATCCTGCATGTCGAGCACTATCAGATCACAATAGAGTTCTCTGTCTGCGATTTTGATAGGTGCGGCTCGTAGCATATGAGTAAATGGAATTACTTCTCCAGTGGGCAGTGTCATTAAGAACTTGTAATCTAAAGCTTGGGGTGGTATGTCTATTTTTCTCGTGAAAGGTGTAGAGACGAACGAGTGTGTTGCCCTAGTATCAAATAATAGAGTGGCATGCTGACTAAAAATAACTATCTGACTTGTGACAACCGTAGAAGCGTTCGCTACGTCCTCCTTGGTGAGGGAGAAAATCCTGGCATTCTTTGTAGCTAGCGGGGCTTCCAATCTCCCTTGGCTTATTTGAGGCCCTTCTATCGCAGCTTGCATCTGGTGTAGCTGTGAGGGAGCACCCTTGTTCTGGACGTACTGCTAAGGAGGTGTCTAAACCTGGGTAGGGCAGTCTTTGGCTCTGTGCCCTTGTAATCCACAGGTATGGCATATCCCTGGATGCTTCTTCCCACATGTGGTTCACTGAGGGAACATGGGTTGCTTGCTTGCTGGACCACTTTTAGAGTCGCTCCATTGCTTTCTCTTTCCATTGTGGTTTCCTTTCCTGCTGGTTATGGTATTTTGAGGTTTCTGTCCTCCTGACTGGGCTTGACTCTTGCCCTCGTTCAGCGTTTCAAATAGTGTTCGGTGATCAAGGCACTGCTGATTAGTTCTTCTGCAGTCTACGGTCTATTAACTCTGCCGGCCACATTCAAAGCTATTTCAGGTCTGAGCATCTTCAGCATGAGTCTGACCCTTTCTCTTTCCGTACTGACCAACTCTGGGCATAGGCGTGCTAGTCGGTTGAATCTTTTCACAGCTTCATTAACAGACAGGTCACCTTGCCAGAACTCGATGAACTCGTCGTAGTGCTTGTTTGTAACACGGATATGGAAGAATTCTTCAAAGAATTCAGCTTCAAAATTCGTCCATCTCATTTGGTTCACTTGTCTTTTTGCTTTAACTCTGTCCCACCACATTCTGGCATATCCCGTAAGGCAAAATGATGCACACTTGACTTTCTCATGTTCATGCCAGTCCAATAGCTCTACTATACTCTCTACCGTCTTGAACCAGGCTTGAGCATTCCATGGTTCATAATTACCAGAGAAGGCTTCCGGCTTCAGTCTCTGCCACTGAATCAGGCATGCCTCCTGTCGACCCACTGGGGCAGGGTCCACGGGTGCTACTGGTGCAACTGTAGGTATAACTGGCATCGCATTCTGATTCCCTGGTGGGGTGGCAGGGTTCCCTTGCTGATTCATCAGAGTATTAATCATTTGCTGTTGTTCTGTGACCTGACGCTGAAGTTCAGTGACTACATGCATCAGATTAGGTGGGGGTACCGTCTCATCGACTCTGGTATTATGTCTTCTAGCCATGCTTATCTTCATAAATAACAATAAGGCTAGCATAAGTTGTAATGGCCCGCCCCCTCCTGCTAGTGGAGGGGGTGTTACTTTCTACATACATAACGTACGTACATGAATTTCTAAATAGCGGAAGTAATAGTTCATTTTTTTTTAATCACAACTAATCATACTAGCATGCTCAGCATAGTTACAAACTTAAAGAGTCATAATATCCATATCTTAACATAAGCATAAGTAAAGTGATCATGCAAGTCATCCACATAATATAAGCATAGTTCATATCAATCCTAAATCAACATAAGCAGGTCTTTCTTTCTTAGCCAACCCACCACCACACACATCTCCTGCCCCTCCTGCTGCTCCTTTAGTTTATCCATCCTTTACCTTTATTTGTGGTACAAGGAAAGTAACTATAAGCACACAAGGCTTAGTGAGATCCTTTCCTACTCACAAAAACCATATGTCATAACATAATCATTCAACATAATACAGATAGCATGGACATACAGAACATCTAAATCACATATTTTGTAAGAGTAATCATATCACATATCATAGCATACATGAACATCATATCATAGCACGAATGTAAATGGAAATCATATCATGGCATAAATGAAAATCATATCATAGCATAAAGGAGCATCATAGCATGACATATGAAAGCATCAGGTCATATGATATCATATCATAAAAGGAAATAAGCATCATGACATATCCTATCATAGCATAAAGAACATCATATCATAGCATAAATGTAAGCATCATATCATATCATTTCATAACCGTATTGCAAGATGTCCTTTAAAACATAGGTAATGTCATGTGCAAGATGCTTTTCAAAAACATGCTTCATGTCATGGTACAAGATGTCTTAAAAATAATATAATAGAGTACTTGAAAATAATCTCAACATGAGGGGATCCGGCTTAGTACCACATACATACATAAATGCGCGCATCCTAAGTAGACCCAAGGTAGCTAGTCTTGAACCTACTAGGAAACTAGGCCCGTAGCTTGACCTAGGGGCACGTAAGGAGCCCACCCTTTACTAGGCCCGTACTTCGACCTAGGGGCGCATAAGGAGCCCACCCTTTTGGTACAAGCCATACAAAGTAAAATAACATGTCATATAATCATAGCATATCATGTTCATGTCATTCCTAGCATATCATGTACATGTCATCCATTCAAGTCATTCATAATTCATCATGTTCATGTCATTCATAACTTAACTTAGCATGAAGAGTGCTCTTAGTCCCACTTGATAGGGAAGCAACTCTTAGGCCTTTCACTTAGCATATCATAAAGAGTGCTCTTAGTCCCACTTGATAGGGAAGCAACTCTTAGGCCTTTACATTGTCATTTCATAAGCATACATACTTGAGCATATAGCACATCATAGGAGATCTTTTAAATGCATGATTCATAAGCATACATAAATGAGCATATATCATATCATGGGAACATAATCATGCATGACATATAAGTTAACATCTCCTAAATCATATCATGGCATGTGAAGCACATAAAGGGCATAATTGGGTCTCAATCATCAATCCCTCATTGGTGGCTGAAACATGCAAGGGATCACCTAAGTTGCAAACAATCATATAAACATATGAACCCTAAACCAATTTCATAACATTTATCATAAGGAACATCATAAGCATATTTAATTTAGGTACTAAGCTTCCTAGGTCCACAATTTATGATGTGGCCGAAACATGCAAAGGTCTAAACCTAGGTTACAAGCAATCATATAAACATATGAACCCTAAACCAATTTCATAACATTTATCATAAGGAACATCATAAGCATATTTAATTTAGGTACTAAGTTTCCTAAGTCTAAACTCATGATGTGGCCGAAAGTCATGAAGAGTGGAATTAAATTCTAAACCAACCACAAGCATAAGGAGATCATGGTAACTTCATATCATATCATAGGGAAGAACATGAGCATTTTAGAGTTGAGTTTAAGCTTGCCTAGGCCTTCAAACCTATCTTGGCCGAAAGTTCAAACATGAAAACCTAGTTCTAAACAACATGAAATCATAAGTACATCAAGTTATCTTCTTATCATATCATAAGGAAGAACATGAGCATGTTAGAGTTGAGTTTAAGCTTGCCTAGGCCTTCAAACCTATCTTGGCCGAAAGTTCAAACATGAAAACCTAGTTCTAAACAACATGAAATCATAAGTACATCAAGTTATCTTCTTATCATATCATAAGGAAGAACATGAGCATGTTAGAGTTGACTTTAAACTTGCCTAGGCCTTCAAACCTATCTTGGCCGAAAGTTCAAACATGAAAACCTAGTTCTAAACAACATGAAATCATAAGTACATCAAGTTATCTTCTCATCATATCATAAGGAAGAACATGAGCATGTTAGAGTTGAGTTTAAGTTTGCTTAGGCCTTCAAACCTATCTTGGACGAAACCCTAAGATGGGGTTTATCTAATTCCAAGCAACATACAAGCATGAACTCTAAGGAAATATTCATATCATATCATAAGAAAAATCATAAGCATGTTAGTTTTGAGTTTAAACTTTCCTATACCTTTAAACTTATGATGGCCGAAATCCTAAGGTGGGGTTTATCTAATTCCAAGCAACATACAAGTATGAAACACCAAGGAAATATGCATATCGTATCATAAGAAAATTCATAAGCAAGTTAGTTTTGAGTTTAAGCTTTCCTATACTTTAAAACTTCTCATAGCCGAATCCTAGAAGGACATCCCTAAGGTTTTTTTTTTCTAGTTTATAGAAAAACCATAAACCACTTGTACCATAGGTGAGGGGATACTCACTTCCTTTTGCTTGGTCTTTTCTTAAGAGAAGGTACCCTTGTGGAGAAGAAGAAGAGAGCTCCTCCTTCTAGTATTCCTTTTTGCCCTTCTTGCTTGTAAGAAGTAGATCTTGAGGACTTCTTCTTGTGGTTTAGTTTTCTTAGGGAGAAAACTTAGTTGGATTTTGGAATTTGGGAGAGGGGAGGCTCTAGGTTTCGGCAATGGTGAGGAAGGAGGAAGAAGAAAGGAATAAAAATGGTACTCTCCTTTCTTATTTATCCTTAATGATAAAATAAAGGGAAAATGTCCCTATACATCCCTCTTGATTTCTCAAATCCCTCTCCTCATTAACTCCCACGAAAATAGAAGAAAGAAAGAAAAGAAAAGAAAAGAACACAAGGAGAAGGCAACTTGTCTTTTGCTTATTCTTTTCTTAATCAAGAGAAGAGGAGGTAAGTTACTTGGTTTTCTCTTGTTCCTTTACTTAACTATCGTCTCACTCTTAACTAACATTTTCATTCTTTTCTATTCACATATTATTCATTACTCTAGCGGTTACCATACACCAACTTAATTCTATCATTTGTGGAAGGTTCAAGGTTCAATCCTTGACCTCACCCTTTTTTTTCCATTTTTTTTTTGTTTCTATTTCCATTTCTCTTTTTCTTTTATTCTAAAAGAAAAAAAAAATACTCATAGGTATAGCTTATCATTTCGTGGGTGTTACATAAGCTATCATCATTCCTACCCTACCTTCATGCATACTTAGACTAAAACATTCCTTATCATAATTAAAAGAATAGAGTAGGCATGCATACTTAGATTAAAGCATTTCTTATCATGCATAAAAGAAATAGAGTAGGCATAGGAATTCTTACTTGGAGCGGCAGGATTGAGGCTTGATGTGTATGTGTGGAAAGACAAACCTGGCTCTGATACCAAACTATAACGCCCGCCCTCCCCACCACTCGGTCGAAGGGAAGGACGGGGTTACTTGAAACATACATACATACATACTTAAGATCATGGCAGCGGAAGAATTGAAAAAAAAAATCTATATTCTAATTATAGAATCATATTAACATGACATGACATATGAACAATATGATAATCATATAGAAATCATGTAGCATATTAAACATATGACATGCTACTCCTTTAAACATATCATGTGAGCATACTAGCATTCATGCATATAACTTGGTTTAATAGCAACTACTTGAACATGATACATGATATTTTAAACTAGAGCATGGACCACACTATCATGGAACCAGAGAAAAACATAGGTATATAAACCATTCGAACGGTTCAAGTAAAAAGCATCAAGTAGCATAATAAGTTTACATGCAAAGACTTAGACATATATACGTCTTAAACACAGATAGATCTATTCCACCATGCAACCGCTGCACACATCCTTGCCCTTCCTACTGCTCCCCTTAATTTAGCTATTCTTTATCCTTTTTTGCAGTACAAGGAAATGTAAAACTATAAGCACATAGGCTTAGTAAGATCCTTTCCTACTCACAAAAATCATAAATCATGAAGTAAACATAGAGTAGTGTTATGTTCATTTACCCAACACCTAGATTTAACAATAGCATGCTAGTCTTAAAATATCTTAAAAGAGCATAAATCATAGCATATGAAAGCATAAGTATAAGGTAGTAGCATATTCATCTAGGCATCATAAACATATCTCAAAAGAGCATGAATCATAGCATATGAAAGCATAAGCATAAGGTAGTAGCATATTCATCTAGGCATCATAAACATATCTCAAAAGAGCATCTTCTTAAAGCATAAACATCATATAGCATGAAACACCTCAAGAGAGCATCTACCTAAAGCATAAGAAATCATATAGGATGAAATATGTAGATGCAAGATGTTCTTTTGAAAATATGTATCATATGGCATGGAATGAGTAAATGCAAGATGATCTTTTGAAAACATATATCATATAGGTACTTAAACATAATCTCATCATGAGGCCCCAACTTTGTACCACATACATGAATGCACACATCCTAAATAGATCCAAGGTAGCTAATCTTGAACCTACTAGGAACTAAGCCCGTTTCCTTGACCATCAACCTAGGGGCACTTAGGAGCCCATCCCTTTTACTTGGTCCATTTCCTTGACCATCGACCTAGGGGCAACTTAGGAGCCTATCCCCGGTACAAGTCATACAAAAGTAAAATAGCATACATGTTTCTTGGCATATCATAGCACATCATATTTCTTGTCATATCATGAAGAGTGCTCTTAGTCCCCACTTATAGGGAAACATCTCTTAGGCTTTTCATCTTACATAAGCCTTGCATAAGCATAACATGATGGCATAAAGTGCACATAACATATGGTATCTCATAGAGAAAACATAACATGATGACATAAGTGCACATATCATATAGCATAGCATAACATGATGGCATAAGTGCACATAGCATATAACATATCATAGGAATCATAACATGATGGCATATAGTGCACATAACAAATAACATGGTGACATAAAATCCATATCATATCATAAGGAGTCATTATCATGCATGGTTGGGGTTTTGAACTTCTCACAACCCTAAATCATATAGTGCACATAACAAATAACATGGTGACATAAAATCCATATCATATCATAAGGAGTCATTATCATGCATGGTTGGGGTTTTGAACTTCTCACAACCCTAAATCATGACTTGGCCGAAACATATAAGTATGGATCATAGGGTTTTATGCAACACAAAAACATGAATCAATAACCTAATTTCTCATAGTACTTAGCATAACATGTGAGGCCTTTCGGAACTCTAGATAGCTTCTTAACCAAATTTTCTTGTCTTGGCCGAAACATGTAGGCATGATCCTAGCTTCTTTTAACAACTTAAAGCATGAAATTCTTACAACATACATATCATAGTAAATGAGGTTCTTAGTAAGCATAATTAAGGTTTTAACCCTAATGTTAAAGCCTTAGACGAAACCTATAAGCTATAACGCCCCACCCCTTCCTGCTTAAGCTGACGGGGGTTACTTATCTTTTCTTCTTAAAACAGCGGAAGTCTTATCTATAGTATATATTTTTTTTCTTTAAACTTTTTCTTTACTTTTCAAATCATCATCCCTAACTACCTATCATATGAGTCACATAACATGCTTAACATAAATTTAAACCATAATACTAAAGAGCATGATGAAGTGTCATAGAGTCATAAAAGAACAACATGAACATAATTCTTATTAACTAGAAGCAGATCTTTCTCTTTAGCCAAGTTACTACAACACACGTCCTTCTTGCCCCCTCCTGCTGCTCCCTTAGTACATCCATTCTTTGCCCTTATCTGTGGTACAAGGAAAGTAAGCTGTGAGCACTTAAGGCTCAGTAAGATCCTTTCCTACTCACAAAAACCTTATAGCATAAATAAAACTTCAAGGCAAAAAGCATAAAGACAACTCATCATATCATGTATAGAAGCATCATATCATAACATAATCGTAAGGTATAATGGCATATCCTAATAAAGTCATAAAGTGCATTCTAGCATAACATAATCATGATCATAACATATCATAACATAATCATAGAGTTCATCCTAACATAACATAACATAATCATAAAGTTCATCCTAACATAACATCACATAATCATGAGCATCATGGTATATCGTAACGTAATCATAAGTGTTATGCGAGATGACTTTCAAAAACATGATTCATGCAATAATATATGCAACATGTCCTTTGAAAACTTATTACTTTCATACTTAAACATAATCATAATCATAACATGGTTAGGGCCCCGGCTTGTACCACATACATAAATGTGCGCGTCCTATGTAGGTCAAAGGTAGCAAGTCTTGAACCCTACAAGGCATACATACTAGGCCCGTTTCTTAGTCCATCGACCTAGGGGCACTTAGGAGCCCATCCCTAACGAGGCCTGTTTCTTAGTCCATCGACCCCGGGGCGCTTATGGAGCCCACCCTTGGTACAAGCCATATAAAGTAAAGTAGCATTTCATACATATCATGGTTATTATCATTTCATGCACGTCGTATTTCTTATCATATCATACCATATAAATTTGGGCGCACAGCTCATCATAATGGTATGTAAAATTTGGGCACACAGCACATCATAAATACATGCATAGTTTGGGCACACAGCTCATCATAAATAGCATGCAAACTTGGGCACACAGCTCATCATAAATATCATGCATAAATTGGGCACACAGCTCATCATAAACAACACACAGCATAGCATAAGGGTTACCATCATGTATAGATCATAAGTGTGCATAATTAAACATAGAAGCATAGTAAGCTCATAAAACATGGCATATAAGATACATGGGAAACATATTTAGATTTCTAACCCTAATGTCTTATAGTGGCTGAAACATATAGTTGGGTTTTAGGTAAAAAAAAACCCCATACCAACATGCGAACCCTAAACAAGTATCATTCCATATACCATAAGAAAACACCATGAGCAAGTTTAGGTAGAGTTCTAGGTTTCTTAAGCTTACAACTTATCATGGCTGAACCTTATCAAGCATAAATTGGGTTAAAAATTATCATTCAAGCTTGTGAACCCTAAACAAATTCCGTAGAAAATATTACAAGGAACATCATGAGCATAATTAGGTTAGGTTCCAAGTTTTCTAGACCTTTAGACTTGTTGTGGCCGAAACCTATAGGGTTTGGAACTAGGTTTCAAGTGTCATAAAAACATGAGAACCTTAAACAACTTTCATAGCAATTATTTCAAAGAACAACATGAGCATAGTTGAGTTAGGTTCTAAGTTTCCTAGGCCCTTAAACATAATGTGGCCGAAACTTGTAGGGCTTAAAGCTAGGGTTCAAGTGTCATAAAAGCATGAGAACTTTAAACAACTTTCATAGCAATTATTTCAAGAAACAACATGAGTATAGTTGAGTTAGGTTCTAAGTTTCCTAGGCCCTTAAACATAATGTGGCCGAAACTTGTAGGGCTTAAAACTAGGGTTCAAGTGTCATAAAAGCATGAGAACCTTAAACAACTTTCATAGAAATTATTTCAAGGAACAACATGAGCATAGTTGAGTTAGGTTCTAAGTTTCCTAGGCCCTTAAACATAATGTGGCTGAAACTTGTAGGGCTTAAAACTAGGGTTCAAGTGTCATAAAAGCATGAGAACCTTAAACAACTTTCATAGCAATTATTTCAAGGAACAACATGAGCATAGTTGAGTTAGGTTCTAAGTTTCCTAGGCCCTTAAACATAAGGTGGCTGAAACTTGTAGGCCTTAAAACTAGGGTTCAAGTGTCATAAAAGCATGAGAACCTTAAACAACTTTCATAGCAATTATTTCAAGGAACAACATGAGCATAGTTGAGTTAGGTTCTAAGTTTCCTAGGCCCTTAAACATAATGTGGCCAAATACATATGAGCATGGAATGAAGTTCAATCATCATATGAACATAACATTAACAACTTCCTCATCATAAGGCACCTATCATAAATCAACAATAAAAGACATGCTTGGTTTGAGTCTTAGCTTACCTATCCTTTTTTTTTATTCATGTTTATCCGAGAGTCTAGGGGTGTGATTCTAAGTTCTAATCAACATTCTTACATATGAACATGAGATAAATCCCTACCATAAAATACATGTCACAAGGAACATATTGAGCATGTCAAAATTTAGATCTTTACATTTCCTAGGTCTCTCTTTTTTTTTTTTATTTTGGGTCTTATCTTGGCCGAAATTCTTCATGAGGTTTTTCTTAGATTTTTATGTAACCAAATCTCATAGAACACACAAAAAGCTATTGTACCACAGGTGAGGGAAACTTACATCCTTTCGCTTGTGGTTTTTTTCTTAAGGAGAAAAGTATCCTAAGTGCCAAGGAAGGAGAAAGCTTCTTCTTCTTGTACCTCCTTTTGCTTCTTTTTGCTTGGAAGGAATAGAACTTGAAGGCTTCTTCTGGAAATTAGTTTTCTTGGAGAAGAACTCAACTTAGCTATTGGAATGAGGAGAGGGAAGGGGTTCTTGGTTCGGTGATGTGAGCCAAGAAGAGGCATTGAAGGGAATTGGGGGACCCATGACAAGGTCCAAGACTAAGAGAATGAAGCAAGCTTTGGAAGGCTTAATAATGAGGCTCAAGGAAAAGGAGGATCAATGCACAATGGAGGCAACAACTAAGTGGATCACATTCCTTCAATTTGAAAGTGAAATTGGACCAACATGAGGACCATTTTCGTGTGCATGCATGGAGGGGTTTTTCTAAAGTGACTTTTGATGTCCTTTGTGGGTTTTTAATGCATTTTTGAAAGTTCCTAAGCTAGTATAACAAATACCATGCATGCATGGTTGCATTAAGCTAGTATTAGGGATTAGTGGTTGCATTAGTGGATAATAAAACCCATGCATGCAAGCATGATATTTATTGCATAATTAGTGCATAGGGGATCTTAAGGGATGTTAAATAGGAAAACTCTTGTATGACAAATCATGTAAGTTTGAATGAAAATTTGAGTTCCTCTTTTGTGAGAGCTTCCTTCTTGTTCTTAGGCAATGAACTAATTTCGATCTTATCAAGGCAACTTGTGGCGATCAAAACTCCATGACTTATCACTCACCTTCTCATCTTGCTTGAGTGTGGCGTCAATACCCTTCCCCAAGCTGAATTTCAAGGCGATCCAATTACAAGGTTTCCTTTATCATTCGGTGAAGAATGAAGAAGGAGGAAGGAGGATGAAAGAAAAGGATTTAATCTCTTGTTTTTCTTCTCCCAAACTATTTATTCCTTTTGTCAATGAAACGTGTCTTCATTCATTCCCTCATTCCTTTAATTCCCACGAAAATAGAGAGAGGGAGGGAAGTAGGCAACTCATCTTTTGCTTGCTCCTTTTCTTAACCAAGAGGAAAAGAAGGTAAGCAACTTGGTTTTCTCTTGCTCCTTTTGCTTAGTTTTCTTTTTATTTTCTTCTCACCTTTAACTAAAATTCCATTATTTTCCATCCATATATTATTCATTATCCTAGTGGTCATCATACAATCATTTTATCTCCATTATTCGTGGGAGGTTCAAGGTTCAATCCTTGACCTCACCTCTTCTTATTTTATTTTTGTTTCTATTTTCCCTTTTCTCTTATTCTTTTTATTTCTATGCTCTAAAGAAAATAATATCCATATACCTATCTTATAATTTCGTGGGTGTTACAGTACCCCATACCTCATAGAAAGTTCGTCCTCGAACTTAGAATAGTTATGTCAGGTGGTACCGGACTTCCGGCTGAGCGCATCGGCCACCTTGTTCGCTTTCCCGGGATGGTAAAAGATTTCACAATCGTAATCCTTGACCAGCTCGAGCCATCTGCGTTGTCTCATATTTAAGTCTTTCTGCGTGAAGAAATATTTCAGGCTCTGGTGGTCAGTATAAATCCTGCACTGGGCTCCATATAAATAATGCCTCCATGTTTTTAGAGTGAAGACCACCGCTGCTAGTTCTTTCGTGCTCTTTAAGTTGCCTGGAGGCATAGGCGATGACTTTGCCGTCTTGCATGAGTACAGCTCCAAGTCCTAGTAAGGAAGCATCGCTATACATATCAAAGCCTTTGTTACTTCCTGGAAGAGTAAGGATCGGAGCACTGGTCAGTCTCCATTTTAGTTCCGTAAAACTCTTCTCGCAGTCTTCCGTCCATTCATACTTTTTATTTTTCTTGGTGAGATTTGTCATAGGGGCTGCAATTTTGGAGAAATCCTCTACGAATTTCCTGTAGTAACCCGCTAATCCTAGAAACTTCTGATTTCGCTAGCATTCTTTGGTCTGTTCCAGTTACTTACGGCTTCAATCTTGCTTGGATCTACCATGACTCCATCCTTGGAGATAACATGACCCAAGAATATTACTCGATCTAGCCAGAACTCGCACTTAGAAAACTTTGCATACAGTTGTTTTTCTCGGAGGATCTGCAGTACATTATTCAGATGTTCGGCATGTTCTTCCTCGGTTCTTGAATAGATGAGAATATCGTCAATGAAGACGATGACACATTTAGTTCATGCCCAGTATAATGTCAAAATCCCGCATGTCAAGTACTATCAGATTGCAGTAGAGTTCTCTGTCTGCGATTCGGATAGGTACGGCCCGCAGCATATAATCCGATGGCATAACTTCCCCGGATGGTAGGGTTGTTAAGAACGTACCATTTAGTGTTTGAGGTGGTATGTCTAATTTCTTTGTAAATGGTGTTGAGACGAACGAGTGTGTCGCCCCCGTATCAAATAATACTAACGCATGCTGACTAAAAATAGGCAGCTGACCTGTAACGACAGTAGAGGCGTTCGCCACGTCTTCACTAGTAATCGCGAAAACCCTGGCATTCGTTGTCGCTGGCGGGGCTTCCAATCTCCCTTGGCTGATCGAAGTCCCTTCTATAGCAGTTTGCATCTGGTGTAACTGTGAAGGAGCACTCTTGTTCTGGTTATTCTACTGGAATGGTGCCTGAAACTGAGTAGGACAGTCTCTAGCCAAATGTCCTTCCTGTCCACAATTATAGCATTTTCTTGTACCTTTGTGACATAATCCGGAATGCAGCTTCCCACAAATAGAACACTGGGGGTATCTGGGTTGCTTATTCACTGACCCACTTTTCGCATTGTCCCACTGCTTTCTTTTTCCGGTAGAAGTTCCTTTCCAACCTGGTTTGGTACTCTGGGGTCTCTGTCCTTCGCCTCGTGTTTGACCTTTATTCTCCTTCATTGCTTTCTGATAATGTTCCCTAATCAATGCACTGCTGGCTAATTCCTCTGTAGTCTGCGGTCTATTAACGCCGCCGACCACGTTCAGTGCTATCTCGAGTCGAAGCATCTTCAGCATCAGTCTGACCCTTTCTCTTTCTGTACGCACTAATTTGGGACAAAGGCGTGCTAGACGGTTGAAGCGCTTTACTGCTTCGTTCACTGATAAATCACCTTGCCGGAACTCAGTGAACTCGTCGTAATGCCGATTCGTCACTTGCGTATGGAAGAACTCTGTTTCGAAGTCCGTCCAATTCATCAGGTTAATTTGCCTCTTAGCTTTAACTCTTTACCACCACATTCTCGCATCTCCGGAGAAGCAGAAAGATACGCATTTGATCTTCTCTGATTCGGGCCAGTCCAGTAGTTCCACTGTGCTTTCTACTGTCTTGAACCAGACCTGGGCATCCCACGGCTCGCAAGTACCCCGAGAAGTTCTCCGGCTTCAACCTCAGCCAATGTATCAAGTAGGTCTCCTGTCGAACCACTGGGCAGGGGCTACCGGTGGTACTGGTGCAACTATTGGCACGACGGGCACTGCGTTCTGAATTACTGGCGGGGTGGTAGGAGTTCCTTGTTGACCCATCAAAGTCGTTATCAACTATTATTGTTCTATGATCTGACGTTGGAGGTCGGTGACTACCTGAGTCAGATCTGGTGGAGTTACTGTCTCGTCTGCTCGGGTAGTGCGTCTCCTAGCCATGCTTATCTTCATTAAATAGCAACAAATCATCGTTATTCCTATTCAACTGTCATAAGGTTATTCCTATCCTACCATCATGCATACCTAAACTAAATCCAAGAATAAGTAAACATGCATAATATTAAAGCATCGAAACAAAAATTAAATTAAGCATATAGAATCTTACTTGGAGCGGCAGGATGGAGGCTTGACATGTGTGTAGTGGAATAGATCTAAAACGCGTCAACTCGTAATGCCTACCATGCCGTGATACCTACCACTACCTCGATCGCATGTTGTTGTTGAATCTGCCAAAGCAGAGCAACACATACTATCTTGGTAGGGTACGGAGGGACAATCTTGGTCTCACCTATCAACGCATGGGTGAGTACAACTCAATTAGATTGAGTATTCCTAGTTAACTCGGTTGGATCGAGTATAACTATAGGCATTCTTCCAACGGTTGGAAAGATAGGTCAAAATCACATATATATTAACTCTCGGGCGTATTAGCCAAAGCTAACTCGAGTTTTAATATAAATGCGGATATTAATCCTATAAACAAGAGTTGCATAGAGATGTAATTGGTAATCGTTACCTACCGATCATACTAAGTCTTGGGCGTATTAGCCAAAGCTAACTCAAGGGTTAGTATGATGTGGATCTTGTCCCACATGAATTATAGAATTCAGTGGGAGCATCATTTAGTTAAAGGTCTAATTAAATGATTAAGAATATGATATTTATTTCTGCTTTTATTTCTGTTGTAGATTACCATGACGTCGAATACGAACATCTTCTCCCTGCGATTTGTCCTCACGAAGGACTAGCTCAACGGAGCAAACTTCCTGGACTGGTACAGGAACCTGAGAATAGTTCTCACCCAAGAACGTAAACTGTACGTTCTGGAGCAGCCCATTCCGGAGGCTCCTCCTGCCACTGCCCCGCGAGCTGACCGAGATGCTTTCAAGAAGCATCAAGATGACGCATTAGATGTGTCTTGTCTAATGCTCGCGACCATGAACTAACACCCACAAAATTATAAGATAAGTATATGGGTGTTATTTGCTTTAGAGCCTAAAAGTTAGAAGAATCAAAAAAAAAAAAAAAAAGAAGAAATAAGAGAAATAAAAGAAGAGGTGAAAGTTTGGACCTTGAACCACTCACAAAGGATAGAAATAAAATTATGTATGATAACCACTAGGATAATGAATAACATGTGAATGGAAAATGATGGAAATTGTAGTTAAAAGTAAAGATATAATTAAGTGAGGGAACAAGAGAAAATCAAGTAACTTTCTTCCCCTTGTTTACCTCTTGGTTAAGAAAAGGAGTAGCAAAAGACAAGTTGTCTTTCTTGCTTTTTCTTCTTTATTTTCGTGGAGTTTAAGAGAACAAGGAAGAGAAGAGTTAAGGGGAAGGAATGAGGACATATTCTCATTAGAAAAATACATGCATGAATTAAGGAGGAAAGGAAGCAAAGTTCATCTTTGTAACTTCCACCCACTTAGCATAAAAAGGAAAGGAACTAAAGGATTTCATTTTTTTTTCCTTCTCCCTCACCCTTGCCGAAACTAGTAGCCTCCTCCCTCATTTCCACAAGCCAAGTTTAGGTTTCTCCCTAAGAGAAAACTAAACTACAAGAAGGAGCCTTCAAGGTGTACCCTTCCAAGCAAGAGAAATCAAAGGAGTGCTAGAAGAAGAAAGCTCCCTTCTTCCTCTTCACCAAGGGTACCAATTCTTTAAAGATTAACAAGTGAACACTAGGTAAGCTTCCCCTCACCTGTGG
The DNA here is from genome assembly GCF_018446385.1 of Zingiber officinale. Classification (NCBI taxonomy): domain Eukaryota; kingdom Viridiplantae; phylum Streptophyta; class Magnoliopsida; order Zingiberales; family Zingiberaceae; genus Zingiber; species Zingiber officinale. The sequence continues at coordinate 48,338,215 of NC_056006.1, forward strand.
TACAATAGTTTATATGGTTTTCCATGAAGATAGATCGCTTAAAAATCTAGGACTTGCTTTATGAAAAATTCGGCCAAAACAAGAAGAGCCTAAGAAAATTGTAACTAGATATGCTCATTATTTTTCTTGTGACATGTATATTATGTAAGAGGTTAATCTAAGGTTTCCATGCTAGAATAAATAATGAAAACTTAGATCCATAAGCCTTAGACTCTCGGCCAAGCATGAACAAGAAGACTAGGTAAGTTTAAGACTCAAACTAAGCATGTTTCCTTATTCTTGTGTTATGTACCCTATGATAATGAGGTTGTTAACTTTTTCTCTTACTTGTATGTTGTTTGAAACTCCATTTCCATGCTCATGAATATTCGGCCATGGAAGAAGTAAAGGCCTAGGAGAGTTTTAAACCTAAAAGGCATGCTAAGATTTCTCCTAAGACAAGACATGAAGCTAAAATGTTATGCCATGATTGTATGTTAGTTATGAATCTTATTTCATGCTTATGAAGATTCGGTTATGATGAGATTTGAAGTCTAGGAAAGTTTAAATCAAGGCTAGGAGGCTCATGACCTTCTTGATAAAATGATATGAAACAAGTTGATGTTTTATGGTTGCTTGTTACATGGAATTTTGGTTACATGTAACTTTCGGCCACACTAATTTTTAAAACTAGGATGTGTAGATTTTTAACTAAGTTTACTCATGTTGTTCCTTGTTATGATGCCATGAAAATTGTGTAGGGTTTCCATGCTTTTAGGCCATATGAAAAACAAAACCAAGCTACATGTTTCGGCCACCTTTGGATTAAAGGCCTAGGAAAATTTAGAACCCAACTTATATATGCTTATGATGTCTTGTGATATATGCTATGAAATGTAGTTGTGTTTTCCATGCTCTTATGCCACTAGAAACTTAGTTTCATGCTTGATAGGTTTCGGCCAATACTAGTGTAAAGGCCTAGAGAAATTTTGAAACCAACTTACATATGTTCATGATGTTTCTTGTGATAAGTACTATGAAATGTAGTTGTGGTTTCCATGCTCTTATGCCACTAGAAACTTAGTCCCATGCTTGATGTGTTTCGGCCACTACAAGTTTAAAGGCCTAGAGAAAATTTAGAATCCAACTTATATATGCTTATGATGTCTTGTGATGTATGCTATGAAATGTAGTTGTGTTTTCCATGCTCTTATGCCACTAAAAACCTAGTTCCATGATAGATATGGTTCGGCCACTACAAGTGAATGGGTCTAGGAAGTTTGAAATTTAAAACAAATGTGCTTATGTTGTTCCTCATGAAAATGTATAAGATATTGGCTTAAGGTTCAACATTTCCATGCTATTTGTAACCTAGAATGAGACATGCTAGGGTTCGGCCATGATAAGATTAGGAGCTTAAGGAACTTAGAACCCAAACTAAATATGCTTAAGTAGTTCCTTATGAAATATGATATGATATGGGTCTAGGGTTTACATGTTTGCATGTTGCTTAGAACTTGATTTCTCTTCATGAAAGGTTTCGGCCATGAAAGAATTGGAAACCTAGGAGGGCTTAAAAATTTAGGTTAACATGTTTATGACCTTTCTTATGCTGGTATGTGAAGATAGCATGAGATTTTTATGTTTGTATGTTGTCTAGAGATCATGCCTCTACTCATGACTTTCGGCCATATGGGTTTAGTGACCTAGATGTACCTCACATGCTATGAATGAATCAAGAGATGTTATTTAATGATTCCATGAATGGTTATGTCTTTTTATGATAAGTGATATATGCTCTTTTATGTATGCTTATGATCCATGTATGTGATATGTGTTCAATCATGCATGCTTTAGGATATGATAAAATGATATGTTCATTATGCAAGCTTATGATTCATGCATGTGCTGTGTGCCCAAATATGCATGCTTTATGATATGATAAGTGATACGTTCATGTTGTATGATATGATTCATGCATGTGCTGTGTGCACAAAAAAATGCATGTTTTATGATATGTCAAGAAACATGATATGCATGAAAGAATAAGAACTATGATATGTATGACATGCTACTTTACGTTATGTATGGCTTGTACCAAGGGTGGGATCCATAAGCGCCCCGGGGTCGATGGACTAAGAAATGAGCCTCGTTAGGGATGGGCTCCTAAGTGCCCCTAGGTCGATGGACTAAGAAACGGGCCTAGTATGTATGCCTTGTAGGGTTCAAGACTTGCTACCTTGGACCTACATAGGACGCGCGCATTTATGTATGTGGTACAAACCGGGGCCCCAATCATGTTGAAATTATGTTTAAGTATGTATTTTATAAGTTTTCAAAAGACATGTTGCATATGTTGCATGATATAAGTTTAGGAATTTACCTTTCTTATACTTTATGATCATGCCATGATAGTTATGATGAGGTTATGCTATGACAGGATACGTTTGATGATCATGTTATGTTATGCCATGATACTTTATGTTATGTTACGATATGCTATGCTCTTGATATGACACATTTGTCTTTATGCCTTATGACTTGTGATTTTAATATGCTTTACGGTTTTTGTGAGTAGGAAAGGAACTTACTGAGCCATGAGTGCTCACAGCTTACTTTCTTGTACCACAAATAAAGGCAAGGAATGAATGTACTAGGGGAGCAGCAGGAGGGGCTAGAAGGATGTGTGCGGTAGTAGACTGGATAAAGGAAAAGACTTGCTTTTGTTTAATAAGAAATATGCCATGTTGATGTTTTTATTTTATAACTCGATGACCTTAAGTATATGTTTGGGTATTAAGACATCATAAAATTATGATAGATATGCTATGTGGTTCTTTTATGTCTATGGTGATTTTTAAGTAAGAAAAGGTTTTTACATTCTCTAAGCAAGACTTCCGCTGTGTTAAGTATGTATGTGTCTCTAGTAACCCCCGTCGCCTTAGCAGGAGGGACGGGGCGTTACAGAAGCAACACGAGTTAATGGGCACTTACGATATGGTTGAACATCTTCGTCAACTGTATCAAGGTCAACCGAGGCATGAGAGATTTGAGATCTCAAGGGCACTGTTTCAGTGCAAGATGTCAGACGGGGCTCCTGTAGGCTCATATGTACTCAAAATGATTGGGTACATAGAGAACCTACAAAGGTTGGGGTTCCCACTTGGCCAAAAGCTGGCCACTGACCTGATCTTGCAATCCTTGCCGGATAGCTACAGTCAATTCGTTCTAAACTACTTAGCATGTTAAGAATTGCTGAGCTGAACCTTAAGAAGGATAAGCCCAACACTTTTCTGATGGTTCAGAAACATAAGGGCAAGGGCAAGCCCAAAGGCAAGGGAAAGTCCCAAGTCAAGGGCAAAGGCAAGGCACTGAAGCCTAAAGGAGGGGTCGCCACGGTCAGACCGGGCACTGGAAGAGGAACTGCAAGATATACTTGGAGGATCTTAAGAAGAAGCGAAGTGAGACTTCCACTTCAGGTATATATGTTATATAAGTCAATCTATCTATTTCTATATCATGGGTATTAGATACTAGATGTGCTTCTCACATTTGTACTGATGTGCATGCACTGAGAAATAGCAGGGCATTGATAAAGGGCGAGGTGGACCTACGAGTAGGCAATGGAGCACGGGTTGCTGTTGTTGCTGTAGGGACTTACTTTCTCTCTCTGCCCTCTGGGCTTGTACTAGAGTTAGTCGATTGTTGTTATGTGCCTGCATTAACTAAGAACATTATATCAGTTTCTTGTTTAGACAAGAAAGGTTTCTCGTTTACAATAAAGAACAAATGTTGTTCCGTCTTTTTAAACGATATGTTCTATTACAGTGCACCTCTGAAAAACAGACTCTATATTCTAGACCTTGAGAGCCCTATCAATAACATAAATACCAAGAGGTTCAAGTCAAATGACATGAACCAAACCTATCTCTAGCACTGTCGCTTAGGTCATATAAATGACAAACGCTTATCCCAGCTCCATAAGGATAGTTTGCTGGACTCATTTGATTTAGAATCATATGAGATATGCGAGTCATGCCTACGAGGCAAGATGACCAAGACTCCCTTTAGTGGGCACAGCGAGAGAGCGACTGATTTGTTAGGACTCATACATAGTGATGTATGTGGCCCTTTCAATGTTGTTGCTAGAGGCGGTTATAGGTACTTCATCACATTTACTGATGACATCAGTAGATATGGTTATGTGTACTTGATGACACATAAGTCTGAATCCTTTGAAAAGTTCAAAGAATTCAAGAATGAAGTACAGAACCAGCTTGGCAAGAGTATTAAGATACTTCGATCCGATCGAGGTGGAGAATACCTTAGCCATGAGTTCCGTGACTATCTAGCTGAGTGTGGGATTCTATCTCAACTCACTCCTCCTTGAACACCACAGTGGAATGGTGTATCCGAAAGGAGGAATCGTACCCTATTAGATATGGTACGATCGATGATGAGTCACACAGATCTTCCGACATACCTTTGGGGCTATGCTTTAGACACGGCAGCTTTTATACTCAACCGAGTTCCATCCAAGGTCGTGATAAAGACACCATATAGGATATGGACTGGGAGAGATGTCCAGGTGTCTTTCATGAGAATTTGGGGTTGTGAGGCTTACGGTCGACGTCAAGTCTCAGACAAGTTAGGACCCAAATCCGACAAGTGCTACTTTATAGGATATCCCAAGGAAACTAAGGGATATTACTTCTACATTCCCAGTCAACACAAGATAGTTGTGGCAAAGACTGGAATCTTTCTAGAAAGGGACTTTGTTTCTAGAAAGACTAGTGGGAGTACATTCGATCTTGAAGAAGTTCAAGATGCAGATCCTAGCACTGAAGCCTCGATGGAAATTGAACTGGAACCGCAAAGTGTTGTGGATGATGTTGTTCCACAAAGAGATGAGGAACAACAACCAGTTCAAGTAGACATACCTCTTCGCAGGTCTGATAGGGTATGTTGTCAGCCTGAGAGATACTCATTTCTCTTGTCTGACCATGATGACGTTGTGCTCATAGATGATGAGCCTACCACCTATCAGGAAGCTGTGATGAGACCAGATTCCGAGAAATGGCTAGAAGCCATAAGATTCGCGTTGGAATCCATGTACACCAACCAAGTATGGACTTTGGTTGATCCACCTGAAGGGGTAAAACCCATTGGGTGCAAGTGTTGGTCTTTAAGAGAAAGAGTGACAAGCCATGGATTTCTGTAAAGATTCGTAAACAAAATTTTTCGAAAAACCTTTTTCTTGTACGAGTTTGTAAAAACTTTAGATCTACACTAAAGTTAAGATCATTACCCTTGATGTGCGCCCCACGCGAATCCCGCTCATCCAAATGGTGCCGGATCTCAAGACCGTCAAGCGTATGGTCCTCTAGAAGTATCCACACGGACACACTAGATGGAGGTGACCAAAAACCAAGGTATGCTAGCACCTATGTGGTTCGGCCAAGGAAGGAGGAGAGGGAGAGAGCAAGAAGAACTCTAGGAGGAAGAAGAAGGAATGAATGATGGAATAATTTTCAAAATGAAAATTATTCTCCTCATTCAAGTGACCGGCCACCTTCTCATGTGTAACTCCCATTTCCACATTAAATGCAATTAATGTGGAGCCATTAAAGAGTTGTAACCCCCATGAGGTGGCACTCTAGGATGATGTGGATCAACACTATTGGTCCACATCTTGCCACCTCACTAAATGACATGGAAACAAGTGTAACCTCCTCATTTAATGTGGGTCGGCCACATTAAATGCAATGGAGGCTTGTAACCTCCATGAGGTGGCACACATTGATGATGTGGAGCAATCCTATTGGTCCACATCTTGCCAACTCACTAGTGATGTGGCAAAAAGTCAAGTCAAACATGACTTTTTCTCTTCCTCTCAAATCAAGTCAAACTTGATCAAATCTCTCTCATGGTTGATCTAATCCAACCATATGATTCAAGCCAACTTAATATAATGAATCTAATTCATTAAATTAAGTTGATTTAATGAGTCATAATCTAAATTAGACTCATTGAATACATGAATCAACTTGAGTCCAACTCAATTAGCCCAATTTGGATTACTCTTAATCCAATATGATTAATCAAATGAATCTTATCCTCTTGGTTCATCATATGAACCAAATCTCCATCTAATTGTCCTTAGTGTGTGACCCTATAGGTTGGCAATGCCCTAAACATATTTAGGAGCATAAGTAATGAGCGGTATCTAGCAACACATCATTACTACCCAAGTTACAAGAATGTCGAGATCCGACATCACCTTGTGACTACTAATTGTGACTCCTCACAATATATGTGACATTGTCCTTCTATCCTAGACATCTAGATTGATCAATATGAGGCATAGACCGTGTCATCCTCTAATCAATCTAAATCTTGAACTCCAAGTAGACTCACTCGATCAAATGAGCTCAACATCTAATGTTGACTCATTTGGGCATGGCCATGCACTTAGTGGTCTCACTCTATCAAGAATACCGATGTCGCTCCCGTCATATGGGAGGGATAGATCCCATCTACATCACTCACATCCCTCTACATAATTCGTTATATACCCAGTAATCGCCTTTATAGTCCACCCAGTCGTTTGACGAAACTAAAGTATATAACTCCTTATGTAGGGATCCATGGTGACTTCAGGTCTAAGGACTAATAGTCATACTAATAGCCACATGAGAAAGTATATGACACTCATATAACGATCCATGATACTTTCTCATGGCGGGTCATTCAGTATGCATTCTCTAATGCATACCCATGTGTCAGCTTGATATCTCTATATCCATGACTTGTGAGATCAAGTCATCGAGCTGACCTACATGCTAGTCTTATTCTATTAACATTGTCCCTGAATGTTAATACTCGACTAGGAATGATTTAGAGTAGTGTTCCCTATATCATCTCACTATCGATTCAACTAATCGATTGATATAGGTATGAACCTTCTACTCAAGGACGCTATTATACTTAGTCTATTTGGCACTAATACAAATAAGTATAATAACCAAACAAATGCCTTTATTAATATACAAGAATATGATACAATGAGTCCATACAATCATGAAATGATTGGCTCTAAGGCTCTAACTAACAATCTCCCACTAGCACTAGTGTCAATCAGTATAGGCTCTAAGGCCTAATGACCTAGTGTGACCATCATGCTTCCTCTGTGCCAAAGCCTTGGTCAAGGGATCTGCGATGTTAGCCTATGTAGGTACTCTGCAAATCTTCACATCTCCTCTATCGATAATCTCTCGAATGAGATGGAAGTGCCTTAGTATGTGCTTGGTCCGCTGGTGTGAGCGAGGTTCATTCGCCTGTGCTATAGCTCCATTGTTGTCACAATAGAGCTCAACTGGGTCAGCGATGCTAGGAACCACCCCAAGTTCAGTGATGAACTTGCGGATCAATGTCTCCTTCTTTGCCTCGATGCGGCAATATACTAAACCTCTGTTGTAGAAACCGAACTCTTCGACTCACGGCACCACCATTTAAGCAAAACACGAACCCCGACCGGTAGCTCATCATTGCCTCCATATCAAGAAATATTCTTTAGTCCTTCTTAGTACTTAAAAATATTCTTGACCGCTATCCGGTGACTTTCACGGATCTGACCGGTATCTGCTCGTCATGCTCAAAGCATCCGAGACATCAGTCGAGTACATAGCATGGCGTACATGATCGATCCTATGGCTTAGGGATCTGATCCATGCGGTCTCTCCTCTCTAGAAGAGGGACCTTGAGTCTTGAAGACTCACGCCATGTGACATCGGCAGAAATCCCTTCTTGGAAACCGAAGGAGTACCTTGTCAATGTATGTACTCTGACTTAGGCCAAGCAATCTCTTAGATCTATCTCTATAGATCTGTATCCCTAGAATGCGGGATGCCTCACCTAAGTTCTTCATTGAGAAGCAAATCCCTAGCCACCTTCTTGACAGACTGAAGCATAGGGATGTCCTTCCCAATGAGTAGTATGTCATCCACATACAATATGAGGAAGACAACTATATCCCCTACATCCTTCTTGTAGACACAAGGTTCATCTTCGTTCTTGATGAAACCAAACTGTTTGATTGCATCATCGAATCGAAGATTCCAGCTCCGAGAAGCTTGCTTTCAATAAATGGACCTATGCAGCTTGCATACTCTACTAGTATGCTGTGAATCTACAAAACCCTCAGGTTGTGTCATGTACACATCCTCGAGTAGGTTTCCATTCAGAAACGCGGTTTTGACATCCATCTGCCATATCTCATAGTCATGGTAGGCTGCAATAGCAAGCATGATCCGAATGGACTTAAACATCGCTACTGGAGAAAAGGTTTCATCATAGTCAATACCATGATCGATCATGGTATTGACTATGATGAAACCTTTTCTCCAGTAGCGATGTTTAAGTCCATTCGGATCATGATTGCTATTGCAGCTAACCATGACGGCAGATGGACATCAAAACCGCGTTTCGAATTGAAACCTACTCGAGGATGTGTACATGACACAACCTGAGGGTTTTGTAGATCCAAAGCATACTAGTAAAGCTGCATAGGTCCATTATGGACTAAAGCAAGCTCTCGAAATTGGAATCTTCGATGATGCGATCAATAGTTTGGTTTCATCAAGAACGAAGATAAGCCTTGTGTCTGCAAGAAGGTTGTAGGGGATAGTTATCTTCCTCATATTGTATGTGGATGATATTGCTCATTGGGAAGGACATCTATCCTTCGGTTTGTCAAGACTGCTAGGGGTTACTTCTCAATCAAGGACAGGTGAGGCATCCCATTCTAGGATACGGATCTATGAGATAGATCTGAGATTGCTGTCGATGCGATGACAGGTACTCTGGTTTCCATCGCGAACTCCAAGAAGATTGCCGATGTCATGGCGTGAGTCTTCGACTCAAAGTCCCTCTTCTGAGAGGAGAGACCGTGGATCAGATCCCTATGCCTCGACCATAGGATTGATCATGCGCCATGTTATGTACTGACCGATGTCTCGTGTGCTGAGCATGACGGCGGCCGATCGGATCGGTGAAGTCACTGGATAGTGGTTAAGAATATTTTTAAGTAAGAAGGACTAAAGAATATTCTTGATATGGAGGTGATGATGAGCTAGGTAAAGGGTTACGATGATACTGCTTCCGGGCGGGCCTGTGATGACTATAGATCGTGGGGGTTCGTGTTTTGCATTAATGGTGGTGTGAGCTAGAAGAGTTGATGAGCTGATTCTACAACAAAGGCGGTATATGCGCATCGAGGCGAGGAGATTTGATTCAAGTTCATCAGCGGGGGTGGTTCTAGCGTGTGACCTGAGCTCTATTGTGACAATAATGGAGCTATGCGGCGAACGCTCACCCGGACCAAACATACTACGACACTTCCATCTCATTCGAGAGATCATCGAGAGAGGAGAAGATTTGCAAAGTACCTACAGAGGCTAACATCGCAGATCCTTGACCAAGGCTAGGAAGCATGATGGTCACACTAGGTCATTTGGGCTTAGAGCCTGCACTGATTGGCACTAGTGCTAGAGCCCTAGAGCCAATCATTTGATGATTGTATTTTGGACTTGTTGTATCATATTCTATATAAATAAAGGCATTTGGTTTTTTATACTTACTTGTATTGGTGCCAAATAAACTAAGTATAATAACGTCCGTAGATGTTCTCACCTATATCAATCGGTTGGTTGAACCGATAGTGAGATGATATAGAACACTGTAATCATTCTGGTCGAGTATTAACATTCGATTGTTAATGTAATAAGACTAGCATGTAGTCAACTCGATGACGATCTCACAAGTCATGGATATAGAGATATCAAGTTGACACATGGTATGCATTGAAGAATGTATACTGAATGACCCATGAGAAAGTATCATGGATCGTTATATGAGTGTCATATACTTTCTCATGTGGTGTATGACTACTAGTCCTTAGACGAAGTCACCATGGTTCCTACATAAGGAGTTATGTACTGGTTTCATCAACGTCACCGTGGTGGACTATAAGCGATGCTGGATATGTAACAAATTATGCGGAGGATGTGGTGATGTAGATGGAATCTATCCTCCTATATGACGGGATGGGTATTCTTGATAGAGTGAGACCACGCATGTATGGCCATGCCCAAATGAGTCATTATGAGATATTGAGGTCATTTGATTTAGTGAGTCTACTTGAGTTCAAGATTTAGATTGATTAGAGGATGACACGATCATATTGATCAATCTAGATGTCTAGGATAGAAGGACACTTGTCATATATTGTGAGGAGTCACAATTAGTAATCACAAGGTGATGTTGGATCTAACATTCTTGTAACATTGGGTAGTAATGATGTATTACTAGATACCGCTCATTACTTATGCTCCTAAATGACAAGAACCTATAGGGTCACACACTAAGGACAATTAGATGGAGATTAGGTTCATATGATGAACTAAGAGGATTAGATTCATTTGATGAATCAAATTGGATTAAGAGTAATCCTAATTTGGCTAATTGAGTTGGACTCAAGTTGATTCATGTGTTCAATGAGTCTAATTTAGATTATGACTCATTGAATCAATTTAATTAAATGAATTAAATTTATTATATTAAATTGGCTTAAATTAAATGGTTGGATTAGATCAATCATGAGAGAAATTAAGTCAAGTTTGACTTGACTTTATGCCACATCATTTGTGACTTGGCATTAAGTGGCCAATGATGATGTGTCACATCATCAAGGCACATGTGTGTGTCACCTCATGGAGGTTACATATTCCCTCTTTGATGGCCACTTAATGCATTAATGAGAGGAGTTACACAAATGATGGTGGCCGACCACTTGATGGCATGAGGAGGATTTTTCATTTGGTGTGTAATTCACATTCACTCCTTCTTCCTTGTGCTCTCTTCTTGCTCTCCCTCTTCCTCTCTTGGCCGAACAAGACAAGGTGCTAGCACACCTTTGTCTCCATCAAGGATTGTTCGTGTGGATACTTCTAGAGGACCGTACGCTTGACGGTCTAGAGATCCAGCACCTTGGACGAGCGGGATTTGCGAGGGCACGCTTCAAAGGTATAAAATGTTTTTCCTTCGTAGATCTATTGTAGATCATAGTTTGAAACTCGTACTCGGGGTTTTCGCGACGCGAAAAGCGGTTTTCGTGGCCCGAAAAACCCAACAATTCACTCCCCCTCTATCGAACGATCACGATCCAACAAGTGGTATCAGACCAGGTACCTCTCTGATTTGGTGCAACCACCAATCAGACAAGGGGGTGATTTGCTTTTTATTTTTTTTCGGATATCAGTTTTTCGTAAAGATCCAAACTGATATTATTACCTTTTTGGAAGTTTCTTTTCGTCGTAATTAAATCTAAATTGGTGCAACACCAATTTAGTTATTGTTATTTAATTCTTCCTGCACTATTAATCCAAGACCAAGTCTTGGAACCTCTCCATATTTTTTGTGTGTGCAGATTAAAAATGGCGCAGATCGAGGGCTTCAGCATAGTGCGACCTCCCTTTTTCAACGGGGATGATTTTTCCATACTAGAAGAAGCGAATGGAAGTGTATCTTAAGACAGACTTCGACCAGTTGCTAAGCGTCACAAGACCCTACAAAATATCAGTAGACAGTTCCGGGAATCTACTGGACCCAGAAGATTGGACAACATACTTAAAGAAGAAGGCATCAACAGAGAACAAGGCAATCAACACCTTACAATGCAGATTAACTAGAGAAAAACTGAACCAAGTCGGACCACATAAGAACGCTAAAGAGTTGTGAGACAAACTAATCGAGCTGCACGAATGAACGAGCGACGCTAAGGTAACAAAGCGAGACTTGCTTCTAAATAGAATATTTAACATAAAAATACAGGAAGGAGAAACGACAAGCCAACTTCACGCAAGAGGCAAAGATATTCTCAACGGACTCCACGCAATAGGACACTAAATGGAGAACCAGGACTTAATAAGGTATGCCTTAAGTGCTTTTCCACGCAACAGCTTGTGGGCATCTATCGTAGATGCCTACAAGATCTCTAAAAACTTATCAAAATTAAAATTAGATGAGCTCTTCTGTGAATTAGAACTGCATGAGCAAACTAACGTCGGGGTCGAGAAATGTGTAGCTTTATTTGCAGGTTCCTCAAAAGAAAAGAAGAACAAGTTTGAACCGGAAGAAGAGTCTGACCAGAACTTTGAAGATGAAGAACACCTGGTGAAGCTGGTAAGGAAGATGTTCACCAGGAGGAAAAGAAGCTTCAGCAAGAAGGACCTTCAAAAGATCAATTCTCCAACCGAATCAAGGAGTGTGACGTGCTTCGGATGCAACAAGAATGGCCACTACAATAACGAGTGCCCGAGATTGAAGATCGACAAATCGAAGCCAACCAAAAAGAAGACCCTCAAGGCGACGTGGGACTACTCCTCCTCGGAAGAATCGGAAGCAGAAGATCAGAAGCACCAGAGCCACCTCGCACTAATGGCCCTCGAAGCAAAGTCGGAAGACGAATCGGAAGACGGGTCCGAACCCGAATCGAGCCACGAGTCTGTACTCGTTTCCGAAGGTTCCGAAGAGGTATTCCTAACCTTAAACCAAAAAATTTTTAAAATTATTTCGTGCTTAAATAATAAATTAGTTAAATTAGAAAAAGAAAACAAATTGCTCCTCGAGGAAAATCAAATCCTCAAGGAACAAGTTGTAAATAATAAACTAACTCAAGATCTAACACTTGAGGAGGAAAATTCATCATTAAAATTAGAAATTAATAATTTAAAAAATATGTTAGAAAAATTTACTATCAGATCAAAAAATTTAGACTTAATTTTAAATAATCAAAAAGCATGTTATAATAAAACCGGACTCGGATATAAGTCGAACTCAAATAAAACTTTTAAATCATTAATAATCAAATACAAATCAACAAATAAAGCCTGGGTTCCAAAAACGTGTTTAACCACGCAAATAGGACCTAACCAATATTATATTCCTAAAGATAAAATATATTACATAAAGTCAAATAAACCAAATCAAAAACCAGAGCACAAACCCAAACCAAAAAATTTAAAATATAAACATATTAGAACTCAACAAAATTTAAATTATCACCAAGTAATATAATTATAAAAGAAATAGACATAAACCAAAAACTAAAAATTAAATTAATGGTCATTAATTCAGGGGGAGGCTCCAGAATAACTGGCACCTCCAAAACTAAACTACCCGGCAGGGTAACCCTAACCAACCTACTTGACAGGGTAATTAGGTTAGTTAAAAAGGGTTCAAGTTTAACTTGAAAAATGGTACTGGTGAAATTTTGGATGATAGTACGTTAGGGAAGCTTAGTCTATGCATGTCTAGGAAGATATGGCTTCGACCTGATGCATTTGGCTAAGTGAAACTGACTGAAGCTACCCTTTATGGATCCTAACCAGTTACACCAAGGTTTTGTACTAAGTCCAGTGGATAGGACTATTTGGAAAATATCGAAGGCATGGTTACTTTAATGATGTCCAAGTGACTCACCAAAGCCCAGAAGTTTATCCAGAGAACGCCTATTTGTTGAACCCAAAGCTAAACCTGAATCTAACACAAGTTAAAAACAAACCCTAATATTGAATCTAATTCATCTCACAAAATTATAGGATTTCCTGATTGAAAACATAGATCGGGTGAGATGACTAAGGACTTTAACCATTAAAATTAAATTAAATTAAAATTAAATTAAAATTAAATTAAATAAAATTAAAATTAAATTAATTAAATCAACTTAAATTTTTTTTAACTTAAAAATTTTAAAAATTAAAACTTAAATATTTTTTCCTTAAAAATTTATTTTAAAAATTAAAACTTAAATTTTTTTCAACTTAAAAATTTATTAAAAATTAAAAGTTAAATTTGTTTAAACTTAAAAATTTATTTAAAAACTTAAAACTTAAATTTGTTTAAACTTAAAAATTTATTTAAAAAATTAAAACTTAAATTTTTTTAAAAAAATTATTTTAAAAATTAAAAATTAATTTTTTTATTAAAAATTTATTTTAAAAAATAAAGTTAATTTTTAACTTAAAAATTCATTTTAAAAATTTATTAAAACTTAAAAATTTATTAAAACTTAAAAATTTATTAAAACTTAAACTTTTTTAACTTAAAAATTTATTTTAAAAATTAAAACTTAGTTTTTTTTACGCAAAAATTATTTTAAAAATTAAACTTAATTTTTAACTTAAAAATTTATTTTAAATTTTAAAACTTATATTTTTATTTAACTTAAAAATTACTGTAAAAACTAAACTTAAATTTTTTTAAATCATTTTAAAAATTAAAGTGTTTTTTTTAATTATTTTAAAATTAAACTCATTTTTTTCAACTTAAAAATTATTAAACTTAAATTTTTTTAACTTAAAAATTCATTTTAAAATTACACTTAAATTTATTTTTACTTAAAAATTTATTTTAAGAATTAAAATCTAATTTTTTTACATAAAAATTAATTTAAAACTTAAACATAAATTTTTTTTACCTAAAAAATTATTTTGAAACTTAAACTTAAATATCTTTTACCTTAAAAATTATTTTAAACTATTTTTTAAATCATCTTAAAAAAAATCAAAACCGGAGTGAAAAAAACCAGGGGCGCCCCTGGTATACGAACCTAGGGCGCCTAGAAGGGATCCGGGCGCCCTGCCCCACTTGACCCCGGGCGCCCGGAACAGGTCCAGGCGCCCGGAGTCCCCTATATATAGCGGGGCAGGGGTGTCCCCTACACTTGCACCTCCTCATTCAAGCTTTCGTTCATCAAGCTTCTTCCAAGCTTTACTACGAAAGCATTCAAAATTAAATTTTTCTCATTCTACGGTTAATACGCGGTCGCGAATCAACCGAGGTCATCAGTTCTAAAAATATTTTAGCAATGGCTTCTCAGTAAAATTCTTGTCTTCTATTTAAAGTTTTAGAATATTGTTGCATGTTTGTTTTCTTTAATTAGTATAATTTTGTTTTATAATTTAGTAAACGTTCTAAATCTGGTGCTGGACCCTCTACTCCCAGTGTTGACCCTAGATTTCCCACTGATGAGCTTAGGATTAAGTTTGAGTCGACCATCTACATGGCCATTAGGACCAAATGTATAGATAGAGCGTTCTTTTTACTCTCTTGCATTCCAGTTATAGAGGCTATAAACCACTATGACCTTCAGAACATTGTTGAATGTACTAGCCTAGTAAACATAAGTCTATGTGCAGAATTTTATAATAACCTAGTGAAAGTAGACGACTTTACCTATACAACTAGGGCAGCTGGCACTGATATCACGCTGTCCCATACTACCATCCGTGACTTTTTGGAGTTACGGGAGTCTACCTATCCCTTTCAGTGCTATCTGTTGGTGCGGGAAGCATCCGACGATCGAACTCGTGTTTTGATAATGGGCAAAGGATTCAAAGTTAAGGTGTTTTGTGATTTAACAAGTCTGCTTGAGTATTTCAGGAAAGTCTTAGCCGCGGTTAGGCAAAGGGAAAACCCTAGGGGGTGGTAACCCTAGGTCATAGGGGGTGGTAACCCTATGCGGAAAGTCTTGGCAGGTCGATGGCTTCAGGCAAAAGTCCTAGGGGGTGGTAACTCTACGTGGAAAGTCCTGGTGTCGCGAACCAGGTGAAAGACTGGATTAGCCGGGAAGCGGATGTCCAGCAGAAAGTCCGGAAGCGTCGAGTGCTGAGCAAAAGTCCAGTAGATCTGGAGGATCACACTAGCAACAGGTAAATCTCTTGAGTGGAGTAGGTGAGGACGCGTTCCCCGTAGAGGGAACAGTAGGCGTCGGGTCGACCTAGGGTTTCCGATCGGAAATCTGAAGTAAGACCCGGACAGTCCGGAGACTGTTATAATCATATTCATACTGTTGTTTTATGCTAATTTGTGCTGCAGGGTGTTTTTGTCATTAACATATCTTGCAGGGACCAAAGTACACAAATAGTTTGGTAATCCCAAGAAAAAGATGTTAAGTTTGGTAATCTTCCTCGGGAAACACGACCAAGTTTCTCTCGATATAGACTTGATTCTTAAAAGAATCAAACAAATAGGGAAAATCGGTCGGGTACTAGATTGATAAAATAATTTTAGATTATCTATTTGAGCAAAACAATAAACCAAGACAGGCATAATGAACCGGACGAGATTTAGTTAAGTATAAGGCATCAATCGATATGTTCCCGTACAAAAATATACCGACTAGGTATAGTAAATTAGCATATCAAATGGGACTCGATTAAAGACTACCGGATGGGACTTGTAGGCATAAGTATGAATCGGTCGGTTACGATAGACTGGTCGAGATAAATACTACCCTAATATATTGATTAGAGGTTTATAATGGTAAGTCAGGTGGCACTCGCCATAATGAATCAGAATGAAATTTGGTTAAGCATAATGCACTAGATGATATTCATAAATACAAGTATATATCGATCGGGTATAATGAATTGACCGATATTAGGAATATTACGATAGGATGCACTAAATCGAACGGGACTTAATTAACTACAAAATACCGGACAATATTTGTCAACACTAGTGTGCATTGACCGGTCATGATAGATCGGTCGGAGTGGAGGATATTATAGTATATTGAGTGAGGTTCTATGGTGGCAAGCCAGGCAACATTCAACATACTTAGACAAAATAAACAACCACCACGAAAAGGAACAAATTTAATAATAAAATTAGAAGTTCAACTTCACATAAACCAACCAGACTATCGTCACAAATCCTAGTCAACCTTACAATGATTTAAATTCGAGTAAGAAAATCACTCTATCACAAATCCTAGTCAACCTTACAATGATCAATGTGAGGCATAGACCGTGTCATCCTCTAATCAATCTAAATCTTGAACTCCAAGTAGACTCACTAAATCAAATGAGCTCAATATCTCATATTGACTCATTTGGGCATGGCCATGCACTTCGTGGTCTCACTCTATCATGAATATCGATGTCACTCCCGTTATATAGGAGGGTTACTCATCTACATCACTCACATCCCTCTGCATAATACGTTACAAACCCAGTAATCGCCTTTATAGTCCACCCAGTTACGGGTGACGTTTGACGAAACCAAAGTACATAACTTCTTAAGTAGGGATCCATGGTGACTTCAGGTCTATGGACTAGTAGTCATACTAATAGCCACATGAGAAAGTATATGACACTCATATAACGATCCATGATAATTTCTCATGGCGGGTCATTAAGTATACATTCTCCAATGCATACCAATATGTCAACTTGATATCTCTATATCCATGACTTGTGAGATCAAGTCATCGAGTTGACCTACATGCTAGTCTTATTGCATTAACATTGTCCCTAAATGTTAATATTCGACTAGGAATGATTAAGAGTAGTGTTCCCTATATCATCTCACTATCGGTTCCTTAAAAGTCATTTACCACAAGTACGTAGCTTACGTCATCTCTGTAACACCCATAGGATCCCTAGAAATGATCTAGGGATCCATGGCTCACAGTTACCGGAGAAAGGTTTTGGCTTCAGCCTCTGCCACTGAATCAGATACGCCTCCTGACGAATCACTGGGGCTGGGCCTACCGGTGGTACAGGTGCCGGTGGCACTGGTGCAGCCGCAGGTATGATGGGCATCATATTTTGATTTCCTGGTGGGGTAGCAGGGTTCCCTTGCTGATTCATCAGAGTATTTATTATCTACTGCTGTTCTGTGACCTGACGCTGAAGTTCAGTGACTACATGCATCAGATCAGGTGGAGGTACTTTCTCATCTGCTGTAGTATTGCGTCTTCTAGCCATGCTTATCTTCATGAATGACAACAAGGTTAGCATAAGTTATTATTATTATTATTCCTAATCTACGATCATGCATACATAAACTAAAACTGTAACTTATCATAAAAAGAATAAAAAAAAATGAAGTAGACATGCATACTTAAATTAAAGCATTCCTTATCATACATAAAAAAAAATAACGTAGGCATAGAAATTCTTTGGAGCGGCAGGAAGTAGGCTTGATGTGTGTGCAGTGGAAAGGCAGACCTGCTCTAATACCATACTGTAAACCCGACTTGAACCTTGGACCTCTTAGTAAGTGGTTCCATGTCATAACCAGTAGCCCCAGCAGGGGTGTGCTCATATGAAAAGAGGGAAATTATGATTAAAGGTAAGGAAAGTGAAGGCTCTCTTCACCAAAGAGGAGAAGTCCAAGTTTCTTTCCTCTTCTTACAATGAAAAGAAAGTTTTACTTCCTCCCTTCATTTAGAATGAGTAAAAGAAAAGGGAAGGAAAAATTCATTTTTCCTTCTTCCTTCCATTTGGAATAAAAGGAGAAAAGAAAGAGAAAATATCATTTTTCTTCTCTTCCTCCTCCCTCCTCCTCTCCACTGAAACAAACCCCTCCTCCCTCACCATTGCCGAACCAAGCAAGAAGGTTTTCTCTTTAGGAAAAGCTTCACAACCAAGGGTACTTCTCTTAGAGGATTAAGCGAGAGATATAAGTATCCCCTCACCTGCAGTACAATAGTTTTCGTACGCTTTATGTTTAAAGATTTTTGAAGAAAAACTTAGGGATTTCCTTTCAAGTTTCGGCCAAGATGAGGAGTTGTGGTCATTTATGGTTGTCAAAGATTATAATTTATGCTTCATGTTGTAACAAAAATTCTAGAACCTCACTCTTTAGGTTTCAGCCAAGATGAAATATAGGGTTTAGATCAAAGTGATGAAACCTAAACATGATTGTTTATGCTCCCTCATGATACATGATTTATTACATGTTAGTTAAGTTTGTTAGCTAGAGCCCTAGAGCCAATCATTAGATGATTGTATTTTGGACTTGTTGTACCATATTCTATATAAATAAAGGCATTTGGTTTTTGGTTATTATACTTACTTGTATTGGTGCCAAATAAACTAAGTATAATAACGTCCTTGAGTAGAAGGTTCTTACCTATATCAATCGATTGGTTGAATCGATAGTGAGATGATATAGGGAACACTACTCTTAATCATTCCTAGTCGAGTATTAACATTCAGGGACAATGTTAATGCAATAAGACTAGCATGTAGGTCAACTCGATGACTTGATCTCACAAGTCATGGATATAGAGATATCAAGTTGACACATGAGTATGCATTAGAGAATACTGAATGACCCGCCATGAGAAAGTATCATGGATCGTTATATAAGTGTCATATACTTTCTCATGTGGCTATTAGTATGACTACTAGTCCTTAGACCTGAAGTCACCATGGTTCCCTACATAAGGAGTTATGTACTTTGGTTTCGTCAAACGTCACCCGTAACTGGGTGGACTATAAAGGCGATTACTGGGTATGTAACAAATTATGCTGAGGGATGTGAGTGATGTAGTTGGGATCTATCTCTCATATATGATGTGAGAGACATCGGTATTCTTGATAGAGTGAGACAACGAAGTGCATGGCCATGCTCAAATGAGTTAATATGAGATATTGAGCTCTTTTAATTTAGTGAGTCTACTTGGAGTTCAGGATTTAGATTGATTAGAGGATGCCACAGTCTATGTCTCACATTGATCAATCTAGATGTCTAGGATAGAAAGGACACTTGTCATATATTGTGAGGAGTCACAATTAGTAGTCACAAGGTGATGTTGGATCTCAACATTCTTGTAACTTGGGTAGTAATGATGTGTTCCTAGATACCGCTCATTACTTATGCTCCTAAATGGGTTTAGGGGCATTGAAAACGTTACAAGAACCTATAGGGTCACACACTAAGGACAATTAGATGGAGATTAGGTTCATATGATGAACCAAGAGGATTAGATTCATTTGATAAATCAAATTGGATTAAGAGTAATCCTAATTGGGCTAATTGAGTTAGACTCAAGTTGATTCATGTGTTCAATGAGTCTAATTTAGATTATGACTCATTGAATCAATTTAATTAAATGAATTAGATTCATTATATTATGTTGGATTGAATCAAATGGTTGGATTAGATCAACCATGGGAGAAATTTGGTCAAGTTTGACTTGACTTGAGAGGAAGATGAAGAGTCAAGTTTGGCTTGACTATTTGCCACATTATTAGTGATTTGGCATTAGGAGGACTAATGATGATGTGACACATCATCAAAGTATTCCACCTCATGGGGGTTATAAAGTCATTCTCTTTAATGGCTACATTTAATGAGAATGGGGGTTACATTTTGAAAATGTGGCCGGCCACAATTTTGAATGAATTGGATTCATTTTCATTCAAGTGGCATTATTCCATCTTCTTCCTCAAGTGTTCTTCTCCTTTCTCCCTCTCCTCTCCTTGGCCGAATCCCATAGCGTGCTAGCACACCTTGTTTTGGTCATCTCCACTTGGTGTGTTCGTGTGGATACGTATAGAGAAGTATCTATTTTGATATTTTCGAGATCCGATTAATCTTGGACGAGCGGGATACGAAAAAGGGCAGGCATCAAAGGTATAGATCTCTTCCATGTAGATCTAGGAGTAGATCAAATTTTAGTAAACACGTACTCATATTTAAAATTTTTTCTTCGCACAAATCCGTTGGCTAGGGAGTTTCAGGGTTTCCGCGACGCGAAAAGCGGTTTTCGCAGCCCGCAAAATCCAACAGTGGTATCAGAGCCACGTGCGAAGACATGTACGAGTTTATTTTGTGTTTTATGAAAACTTTTCAGTTCTGTAATATTCTGTAAGTTTATGATTTTTATAGTTTTTATGTGTATTTTTCTCGTAGAAGCGAAGCACAAGTGTCTCGACACTTGTAGGCTTCGACTACCGAGAAGTTTTTCCCAAAATGTCCAAGTTTCGCCCCAAAACTTTTTAGGACAGAGGGCTAAGGCGCTGTTAGATCACAAAGGAACCCTCACGATGGTTAGATCGCGGGTAGGGGCGGTGCCCCTGGCCCCACAAGGGGATTCGTTCCGCTATTGCGCCCGAAAATCGCTAAACGGAATCGCCGGGAAATTGTACTCGTAAAAATTGTAAAAATTATAGGAAAAATTACAGAAAATTATAGAAATATATAATTTTGAATTATATATTATTTTTGTGATAGTCATGGCCCAAAGACCCAATTCGATTGGATAATTTGTGTTGTTATTCAAAATATGGCCTGCGTGCCATTTTGTGTATTTGCGTGTACTGTATTTGATACGCGACCTGCGCGTCGTGCCTCCCTATTTATATTCTGGTTATAAATTAGATAAGTCAAGTGCAATAGAAGGCCCGCAGATAAGCCAAGGAAGACTGGGAGCTCCGCCAGTAGCGACGGATGCCAGAATTTTCTCCATCACCAAGGAGGATGCGGCCAATGCTTCCAGGGTCGTCACAGGTCAGATAATTGTCTTTAATCAGTATGCTACTGTGTTATTTGACACTGGGGCAACACATTCGTTTATTTCTACACCTTTCACGGGAAAGATAGACATGCCACTCCAAACCTTAGACTGCAAATTTTTAACGCCGTTACCTTCGGGAGATGTGATGCCATCCACACATATACTGCGAGCCGCACCCGTCAAAATTGCAGACAGAGAACTCTACTGTAATCTGATAGTGTTGGACATGCAGGATTATGATATCATACTGGGCATGGATTTCCTGAGTAAATACGGAGCTTCGATAGAGTGCGGAAAAAGAAGAGTAATTTTCCAGCCTGAAGCAGAACCGACCTTCGAATTCATTGGAGAAAACAAGAAAGAAGTTAAAAAGTTTTTATCAGCTTTAAAGGCACAGAAGATGTTAGGTAGTGGATGCATTGGGTTTCTAGCTCATGTGGTTGATACAAATCAGGCAAGGGAACTGAAGCCAGAAGATGTCAAAGTCGTATGTAACTACCCAGAGGTATTCCCGGATGAACTACCAGGGTTAGCACCTGACCGAGAAATCGAGTTCGAGATTGAAGTGATCCCTGGTACAAAGCCGATCTCTAAAGCACCTTACCGTATGGCGCCGGCTGAATTGGAGGAACTTCAAAAATAGCTACGGGAGTTGCTCGACAAGGGACTTATTCGCCCTAGTCACTCACCATGGGGGGCTCCGGTACTGTTTGTTAAAAAGAAAGATGGGTCTATGCGAATGTGCATAGATTATCGAGCACTGAATAAAGTTACAATCAAGAACAGATATCCCTTACCACGGATTGACGATCTGTTCGACCAGTTGTAGGGGGCCACTGTTTTCTCCAAGATTGACTTGAGATCTGGCTATCATCAAGTGAAGGTGAAACAAGATGATATACCGAAAACGACCTTCCGAACAAGATACGGACATTATGAGTTCGTAATAATGCCCTTTGGGGTGACAAATGCTCCTGCTCTATTCATGGACCTGATGAACCGGGTATTCTCAATATATCTCGACAAATTTGTGATTGTTTTTATCGATGATATTCTCATTTATTCGAGGACCCAGGAAGAGCATGCCAAACACCTGGGAATAGTATTACAAATTCTTCGGGAAAAACAATTGTATGCAAAATTCTCCAAATGCGAATTTTGGCTCGACCAAGTATCATTTCTGGGTCATGTTATCTCTAGGGATGGAGTAATGGTAGACCCAATCAAAATCGAAGCTGTCAGTAACTGGAATAGGCCAAGGAATGCCAGCAAAATCAGGAGTTTCCTCGGACTAGCAGGTTATTACCGGAAGTTTGTAGAGGGTTTCTCCAGAATCGCAGCACCAATGACAGCCCTCACTCGGAAAAATAAGAAGTATGAATGGACAGATGACTGCGAGAAGAGTTTCACAGAACTGAAAAAGAGACTGACCAGTGCTCCAATTCTTATTCTTCCGGAAAGCAACGAAGGATTTGATATGTACAGCGACGCTTCTGTACTCATGCAACGTGGCAAAGTCATTGCCTATGCCTCCAGGCAACTCAAGGAACACGAGAAAAATTATCCCACACACGATTTGGAACTAGCAGCCGTGGTCTTTGCTCTTAAGATATGGAGACATTATCTATATGGAGCACAGTGTAAGATCTATACGGATCACCAAAGTCTGAAATATTTCTTCACACAGAAGGACCTGAACATGAGAGAAAGAAGATGGCTTGAGCTAGTCATGGACTATGACTGCGAGATCCTTTATCATCCAGGAAAAGCGAACAAAGTGGCGGATGCACTCAGCCAGAAGTTGTAGGCCACCGAAGTACCCGAAAGTATTCTAAGTTCGAGGACGAACTTTTATGAGGTATGGGGGACTGTAACACCCATAGAATACTTAGCAAGATTTTAGATATTTTTTTTATCATAATAAAAATAAATAGGTCTTATGTGTAAATTTGCAAAATGATAAAATAAAATAGAACCAAAAAAGAGATGACCAAGGCTTGAACCTTGGATCTCTTACTAGATATATGTATGTGTCAACCAAGAGACCAAGATAAATTATTGTTAAAGAGAGAAATGACAATATAGTTAAGAGTAAGAAAAGAGCTTTTTCATTGAGAAGGAGAAGTTAGAGTTGTCTTCTCCCTCTCAAAAGAAAAGAGGATTCTTGCTTCCTCTTTTCATTAAGGAGAAGTAAAAGGAAAGGAGAAGGAAAAGTACATTTTCCCTTCCTCCTCTCATGATGAATAAAAGGGGAAATTAAAGAAGAAAACCCATTTTCTCCTCTTCCTTCTCCCTCCTCCTCCTCACTGTGACCAAGAGCCCCTCCTCACCTCTCCTAGGACTCCTCTCTAGGAAGGCTCCACAAGCAAGATATTCTCCTTAAGTAAATCAAATAAGGATGTAAGTATTCCTTCACCTGTGGTACAAGTCGCTTACGATATTTTCGAAAGATTTGAACTCTTGAAAATAAAAAAAAAAAAAAAGAGAGAGAGAGAAGAAACCATGCTCATGGATCTTAGTAGGTTATGATATGAATTTAGTTTAAGGATTTATGTTGTATGTTGTTTAAGCTTGATCTTCTTATTAATATGTTTATTGACCTTCTTTTAATAAGGTTCGGCCATGATAAATTTTTAGGGTTCATGAAGCTCAAAAACTAAGTTAGTATGCTCATAGACTTTCTTATGATATGTTATAAAATTTGCTAGAGATTCATGCTTATATGTTGCTTAGAAGTTTAGTTCTTCCTTGAGGAAGTTTCGGCCATGATAAATTTTTAGGGTTCATGAAGCTCAAAACCTAAGTTAGTATGCTCATAGACTTTCTTATGATATGTTATAAAATTTGCTAGAGATTCATGCTTATATGTTGCTTAGAAGTTTATTTCCTACTTGATGAAGTTTCGGCCATGATAAATTTTTAGGGTTCATGAAGCTCAAAACCTAAGTTAGTATGCTCATAGACTTTCTTATGATATGTTATAAAATTTGCTAGAGATTCATGCTTATATGTTGCTTAGAAGTTTATTTCCTACTTGATGAAGTTTCGGCCATGATGAATTTTTAGGGTTCATGAAGCTCCAAACCTAATTTAGTATGCTCATAGACTTCTTTATGATATATGATGGAATTAGCTAGGTGTTCATGTTCACATGTTGCTTAGAAGTTTATTTCATGGTTTATGAAGTTTCGGCCATGATAGGGTTTTAGGGTTTCATAAAGCTCAAAACCTAATTTAGCATGCTCATAGACTTCTTATGATATGTTATGAAATTAGCTAAGTATTCATGTTGTATGTTGCTTAGAAGTTATTTTTTTATGAACTCTCGACCATAACTATAATCTAGGATTCAAGAAAGTTTAAACTTAAACTTAGCTAGCTCATGGATTCCCTTTATGATATGATATGAAGGTAGTTTGTTATTTTTATGCTTATGTAGAACTTAGTTCCATGCTCTTAAGGGTTCGGTCACAACTAAGTTAAAAGGGCTAGGAAGCTTAGAACCTACTACCTATGCTCATGATATTCTTATTAGTTTATGACATGAATTTGATTTAACGTTCACATGCTTATATGTAGTTGTAACCTAAAACTTAGCATGGTGACTCTCGGCCACCATATGAAACTAGGGTTAGAGACCCAATTATGACTTTGCTAGGTGTCTCACATACTAGAATACAAACTAGGAGATGCTAGTAAATATTTTCCATGAATGATTATGGTTGCCTACGATGATTTATATACTTAATTAAGGATGCTCATGAATTATGCATGATTATGACTTTTATGATATGTTTTATGCTTAAGTATGCATGCTTTATGACAAGACAAGTAACATGTTTATTTATGTATGATTATGAATTATGCATGAAATGATTCTTATGATGACTATGTACTCAAGCATGTATGATTTCAAATATCAACGCATGCTTATTATATAAGCTTATGAACCAAGCATGATAATGGTTTTATATGATGGCTATGTGCCCAAGAATGTATGCCTTATGATATGATAAGAAAATGGCAAAGAGTTGCTTCCCTTAAGTTGGGATTAAGAGCACTCTTCATGTTAAGACAAGAGTATGACATCTATGATGATATGATATGACAGTTATGATGATATGATATGCATGACATGTACTTTACTTTGTATGGCTTGTACCAAGGGTGGGCTCCATAAGCGCCCCTAGACCGACGGACTATGAACGGGTCTAGTAAAAAGGGATGGGCTCCTTAGTACGCCCCTAGGCCGACGAACTATGAACGGGTCTAGATCCCTAGTAGGTTCGTGGTTAGCTACCCTGTCCTAGGGATTGCGCGCAGTTATATATGTATGTGGTACAAGCTGGGCCCTCATGATGATGATATTATGTTTAAGTATTAAAAGATATGTTTAAAGACATCTTGCACTCGACATGGCATATGTTTTTAAAAGGACATTTTGCATAATGCACTCATTCATATATGATATGTTTCTTTTAAGTTTCATACAACCTGGTGATATGTTATGTTTCTCATGATTCACCCCACATGATCCCTTATTTATGATATGTTAGAAACATGATTCATAAGGATATGTTATGATACGGAACTATGCTCACATTACATATTGTTAGATGATTATGTATTCATTGATGATATGCTTATATGATTATGCTTGAGATACGGTTTTTGTGAGTAGGAAAGAATCTTACTGAGCCTGTGTGCTCATAGCTTACTTCCTTGTACCACAGATAAAGGCAAGGGATGGATGACCTAATGGAGCTGCAGGAGAGGCAAGGAGGTGTGTGTGGCAGTGGCTCGGCTAAGACAAATAAGACCTGCTATAATATTTTGTTATGTTTGACATGAACCATTTGTATTTATGTTACATTTCAGTATAACTTTATGACATTTCCGCTGCTTTATGTTACAAGAAAGAAAATTTTAAATATGCATGTAACCAGGAATAGTTAAGTAAGTAAGTAGCCCCGTCCCTTTGAGTAGCAGGGAGGGCGGGCGTTACACGTAAACTGTACGTTCTGGAGCAACCCATTCCGGAGGCTCCTCCTGCCACAGCCTCGCAAGCTGACCGAGATGCTTTCAAGAAGCATCAAGATGACACATTAGATGTGTCTTGTCTAATCCTCGCGACCATGAAATCTGAGCTTCAGAAGCAACATGAGTTAATGGGCGCTTACGATATGGTTGAACATCTTCGTCAACTATATCAAGGTCAAGTGAGGCATGAGAGATTTGAGATCTCAAGGGCACTGTTTCAGTGCAAGATGTCAGAAGGGGCTCCTGTAGGCCAATATGTACTCAAAATGATTGGGTACATAGAGAACCTACAAAGGTTGGGGTTCCCACTTGGCCAAGAGCTGGCCACTGACCTGATCTTGCAATCCTTGCCGGATAGCTATAGTCAGTTCGTTCTAAACTACAACATGAATGAGATTGACAAGCCACTGCCTGAGCTGCATAGCATGTTGAGAACTGCTGAGCTGAACCTTAAGAAGGCTAAGCCCAACACTAGCAAAGGAAAGTTCCAAGCCAAGGGCAAAGGCAAGACACTGAAACCCAAAGGAGGGGTTGCCAAGGATGCTACCTATTTCCACTACGGTCAGACCGGGCACTGGAAGAGGAACTGCAAAGTGTACCTGGAAGATCTTAAGAAGAAGAGAAGTGAGACTTCCACTTCAGGTATATATGTTATAGAAGTCAATCTATCTATTTCTTCATCATGGGTATTAGATACTGGATATGCTTCTCACATTTGTACTAATGTGCAGGCGCTGACAAAGGCGAGGTGGACCTACGAGTAGGCAATGGAGCACGGGTTGCTTCTGTTGCTGTAGAGACTTACTTTCTATCTCTGCCCTCTGGGCTTGTACTAGAGTTAGTCGATTGTTGTTATGTGCCTGCATTAACTAAGAACATTATATCAGTTTCTTGTTTGGACAAGAAAGGTTTCTCGTTTACAATAAAGAACAAATGTTGTTCCGTCTATTTAAACGATATGTTCTATTGTAGTGAACCTCTGATAAACGGACTCTATATTCTAGACCTTGAAAGCCCTATCTATAACATAAATACCAAGAGGTTCAAGTCAAATGACTTGAACCAAACCTATCTCTGGCACTGTTGCTTAGGTCATATAAATGACAAGTGCTTATCCCAGCTCCATAAGGATGGTTTGCTGGACTCATTTGATTTTGAATCTTATCAGACGTGCGAGTCATGCCTACTAGGCAAGATGACCAAGACTCCCTTTAGTGGGCACAACGAAAGAGCGACTGATTTGTTAGGACTCATACATAATGATGTATGTGGCCCTTTCAATGTCGCTGCTAGAGGCGGTTATAGGTACTTCATCACATTTACTGATGACTTCAGTAGATATGGTTATGTGTACTTGATGATATATAAGTCTGAATCCTTTGAAAAGTCCAAAGAATTCAAAAATGAAGTACAGAACCAGCTTGGCAAGAGTATTAAGATACTTCGATCCAATCGAGGTGGAGAATACCTTAGCCATGATTTCCGTGACTATCTAGCTGAGAGTGGGATTCTATCTCAACTCACTCCACCTGGAACACCACAGTGGAATGGTGTATCCGAATGGGGGAATCGTACCCTATTAGATATGGTACGATCTATGATAAGTTACACAGATCTTCCGACATACCTTTGGGGCTATGCTCTAGACACGGCAGCTTTTATACCCAACCGAATTCCATCCAAGGCCGTGATAAAGACACCATATAGGATATGGACTGGGAGAGATGCCCAGGTGTCTTTCATGACGATTTGGGGTTGTGAGGCTTACGTTCGACGTCAAGTCTCACACAAGTTAGGACCTAAATCTGACAAGTGCTATTTTATTTGATATCCCAAGGAAACTAAGAGATATTACTTCTACATTCCCAGTCTGCACAAGGTAGTTGTGGCAAAGACTGGGGTCTTTCTAGAAAGACTAGTGGGCGTACATTCGATCTTGAAGAAGTTCAAGATGCGAACAATAGCACTGAAGCATCGATGGAAGTTGAACTAGAACCACAAAGTGTTGTGGATGATGTTGTTCCACAAAGAGTAGAGGAACAACAACCAGTTCAAGTAGACATACCTCTTCGCAGGTCTGATAGGGTACGACGTCAGCCTGAGAGATACTCATTTCTCTTGTCTGACCATAATGACATTGTGCTCATAAACGATGAACCTACCACCTATCAGGAAGCTGTGATGAGACCAAATTCCGAGAAATGGCTAGAGGCCATGAGATCCGAAATGGAATCCATGTACACCAACCAAGTATGGACTTTGGTTGATCCACCTGAAGGGGTAAAATCCATTGGGTGTAAGTGGGTCTTTAAGAGAAAGACTGGCATGGATGGACTTATCTATAAGGGTCGCTTGGTAGCTAAAGGTTTCAAGCAGATTCATGGTATTGACTATGATGAAACCTTTTCTCCAGTAGCGATGTTTAAGTCCATTCGGATCAAGCTTGCTATTGCAGCTTACCATGACTATGAGATATGGCAGATGGATGTCAAAACCACGTTTCTGAATGGAAACCTACTCGAGGAAGTGTACATGACACAACCTGAGGGTTTTGTAGATCCAAAGCATACTAGCAGAGTATGCAAGCTGCATAGGTCCATTTATGAACTAAAGCAAGCTTCTCGAAGCTGGAATCTTCGATTCGATGATGCAATCAAACAGTTTGGTTTCATCAAGAACGAAGATGAACCTTGTGCCTACAAGAAGGTTGTAGGGGACATAGTTGTCTTCCTCATATTGTATGTGGATGACATACTGCTCATTGGGAAAGACATCCCTTTGCTACAGTCTGTCAAGACTTGGCTAGGGACATGTTTCTCAATGAAGGACTTAGGTGAAGCATCCCGCATTCTAGGGATACAGATCTATAGAGATAGATCTAAGAGATTGCTTGGCCTAAGTCAGAGTACATATATTGACAAGGTACTCCTTCGGTTTGCCATGCAGAACTCCAAGAAGGGATTTCTGCCGATGTCACATGGCATGAGTCTTTCGAAGACTCAAGGCCCCTCTTCTAGAGAGGAGAGAGACCGCATGGATCAGATCCCTTATGCCTCAGCCATAGGATCTATCATGTACGCCATGCTATGTACTCGACCTGATGTCTCGTATGCTTTGAGCATGACGAGCAGATACCAGTCAGATCCAGGTGAAAGTCACTGGATAGCGGTCAAGAATATTCTAAAGTACTTAAGAAGGACTAAGGAATATTTCTTGATATATGGAGGCAATGATGAGCTAGCTGTAAAGGGTTACAGTGATGCTAGCTTCCAGACCGACCAGGATGACTATAGATCGCAGTCGGGGTTCGTATTTTGCATTAATGGTGGTGCTGTGAGCTGGAAGAGTTCGAAGCAGGACACAGTAGCTAATTCTACGACAGAGGCCGAGTATATTGCTGCATCAGATGCTGCAATGGAGGCAATTTGGATTCGCAAGTTCATCACTGAACTTGGGGTGGTTCCTAGCATTATTGACCCTATTGAGCTCTATTGTGACAACAATGGAGATATAGCACAGGCGAAGGAACTGTTGGATTTTTTTTTGCCGCGAAAACCGCTTTTTCGCGTCGTGGAAACCCGAAACCCCCTAGCCATTGGATCCGTGCGAAGAAAACTTTCGAAAATACAAGTACGAGTTTCAAATGATGGTCTACAGTAGATCTACAAAGGAAAAACATTTTATACCTTCAATGTGTGCCCTTCGCGTATCCTGCTCGTCCAAGGTACGCCGGATCTCGAAGTTGTCAACGTAGACAACTCTCTAGTGATATCCACACGAACAAGGTGTGTTCTCTAACACACAAGGATGGAGAAGAGAGCACCACAAGTGTGCTAGCACTCTCTAGGGCTCTCAGGTAGGATTGGAGGAAGAAAAAAAGAAAAGAAGAGAACACACTCCTCTAAAATCTCTATGTGACTTTCACTAACCTTTCTTCTTGGATTAGATTCACTCTCCTTTCTTCTCCCTTGCTTGAAACCCACGACCAAGAGAAGAGAAGGAGCAAGAAGAGAGCTTAGGAGGAGGAAGATCACTTGAATGAGAGTTACACTTGCAAAATGAAACTCTTTTCATCTAATTAAGTGGTTTGTAACCTCCATGGGATACCAAGAGTCACAACTCTTGGTAACTCCCATGAGGTGGCACTTCACTTAAGTAACCATGATGATGTGGAGCATCATCATTGGTCCACTTAATGCCAACTCACCAATGAGGTGGCATAAAGTCAAGTCAAACTTGACTCTTCATCTTCCTCTCAAGTCAAGTCAAACTTGACTTGATCTCTCTCATGGTTGATCTAATCCAACCATTTAATTCAAGCCAATTTAATATAATGAATCTAATTCATTTAATTAAATTGATTCAATGAGTCATAATCTAAATTAGACTCATTGAACACATGAATCAACTTGAGCCCAACTCAATTAGCCCAATTAGGATTACTCTTAATTCAATTTGATTCATCAAATGAATCTAATCCTCTTGGTTCATCATATGAACCTAATCTCCATCCACTTGTTCTTTGTGTGTGACCCAATAGGTTCTTGTAACGTTGGCAATGCCCCTAAACTCATTTAGAAACATAAGTAATGAGTGGTATCTAGCAATACATCATTACTACCCAAGTTACAAGAATGTTGAGATCCAACATCACCTTGTGACTACTAATTGTGACTCCTCACAATATATGATAAGTGTCCTTCTATCCTAGACATCTAGATTGATCATTGTGAGGCATAGACCGTGTCATCCTCTAATCAATCTAAATCTTGAACTCCAAGTAGACTCACTCAATCAAATGAGCTCAATATCTCATATTGACTCATTTGGGCATGGCCATGCACTTTGTGGTCTCACTCAATCAAGAATACCGATGTCTCTCCCGTCATATAGGAGGGATAGATCCCATCTACATCACTCACATCCCTCCGTATAATTTGTTACATACCCAGTAATCGCCTTTATAGTCCAATCAGTTACGGGTGACGTTTGACGAAACTAAAGTACATAACTCCTTATGTAGGGATCCATGGTGACTTCAGGTTTAAGGACTAATAGTCATACTAATAGCCACATGAGAAAGTATATGACACTCATATAACGATCCATGATACTTTCTCATGGCGGGTCATTCAGTATACATTCTCTAATGCATACCCATGTGTCAGCTTGATATCTCTATATCCATGACTTGTGAGATCAAGTCATCGAGTTGACCTACATGATAGTCTTATTGCATTAACATTGTCCCTGAATGTTAATACTCGACTAGGAATGATTAAGAGTAGTGTTCCCTATATCATCTCACTATCGATTCAACTAACCGATTGATATAGGTGCGAACCTTCTACTCAAGGACGTTATTATACTTAGTTTATTTGGCACCAATACAAGTATGTATAATAACCAAAAACCAAATGCCTTTATTTATATAGAATATGATACAACAAGTCCAAAATACAATCATCAAATGATTGGCTCTAGGGCTCTAGCTAACAATCTCCAACTAGCATTAGTGCCAATCAGTGTAGGCTCTAAGACCAAATGACCTAGTGTGACCATCATGCTTCCTATGTGCCAAAGCCTTGGTCAAGGGATCTGCGATGTTAGCCTCTGTAGGTACTCTGCAAATCTTCACATCTCCTCTCTCGATGATCTCTCGAATGAGATGGAAGTGTCGTAGTATGTGTTTGGTCCGCTGGTGTGAACGACGTTCCTTCGCCTGTGCTATAGCTCCATCGTTGTCATAATAGAGCTCAATAGGGTCAGCAATGCTAGGAACCACCCCAAGTTCAGTGATGAACTTGCGAATCCAAACTGCCTCCTTTGCTGCCTCTGATGCAGCAATATACTCGGCCTCTGTCGTAGAATCAGCTACTGTGTCCTGCTTCGAACTCTTCCAGCTCACAAAACCACCATTAATGCAAAACACGAACCCCGACTGCGATCTATAGTCATTCTGGTCGGTCTGGAAGCTAGCATCACGTAACCCTTTACAGCTAGCTCATCATTGCCTCCATATATCAAGAAATATTATTTAGTCCTTCTTAAGTACTTAAGAATATTCTTGATCGCTATCCAGTGACTTTCACTTAGATTTGACTGGTATCTGCTCGTTATGCTCAAAGCATACGAGACATCAGGTCGAGTACATAGCATGGCGTACATGATCGATCCTATGGCTGAGGCATAAGGGATCTGATCCATGCGGTCTCTCTCCTCTCTAGAAGAGGGACCTTGAGTCTTCGAAAGACTCACGCCATGTGACATCGGCAGAAATCCCTTCTTGGAGTTCTGCATGACAAACCGAAGGAGTACCTTGTCAATGTTGTATGTAATCTGGCTTAGGCCAAGCAATCTCTTAGATCTATCTCTATAGATCTGTATCCCTAAAATCCGGGATGCCTCACCTAAGTCCTTCATTGAGAAGCAACTCCCTAGTCAGGTCTTGACAGACTTAAGCAAAGGTATGTCCTTCCCAATGAGTAGTATGTCATCCACATACAATATGAGGAAGATAACTATGTCCCCTACAACCTTCTTGTAGACACAAGGTTCATCTTCGTTCTTGATGAAACCAAACTGTTTGATTGCATCATCGAATCGAAGATTCCAGCTCCGAGAAGCTTGCTTTAGTCCATAAATGGACCTATGCAGCTTGCATACTCTGCTAGTATGCTGTGGATCTACAAAACCCTCAGGTTGTGTCATGTACACATCCTTGAGTAGGTTTCTATTCAGAAATACGGTTTTGACATCCATCTGCCATATCTCATAGTCATGGTAGGCTGCAATAGCAAGCATGATCTGAATGGATTTAAACATCGCTACTGGAGAAAAGGTTTCATCATAGTTAATACCATGAATCTGCTTGAAACCTTTAGCTACCAAGCGACCCTTATAGATAAGTCCATCCATGTCAATCTTTCTCTTAAAGACCCACTTACACCCAATGGGTTTTATCCCTTCAGGTGGATCAACCAAAGTCCATACTTGGTTGGTGTACATGGATTCCATTTCGGATCTCATGGCCTCTAGCCATTTCTCAGAATCTGGTCTCATCACAGCTTCCTGATAGGTGGTAGGCTCATCCTCTATGAGTACAACGTCATCATGGTCAGACAAGAGAAATGAGTATCTCTCAGGCTGACGACGTACCCTATCAGACCTGCGAAGAGGTATGTCTACTTGAACTGGTTGTTGTTCCTCAACTCCTTGTGGAACAACATCATCCACAACACTTTGTAGTTCCAGTCCAATTTCCATCGAGGCATCAGTGCTATTGTTCACATCTTGAACTTCTTCAAGATCGAACGCGCTCCCACTAGTCTTTCTAGAAACAAAGTCCCTTTCTAGAAAGACCTCAGTCTTTGCCACAAATACCTTGTGCTGACTGGGAATATAGAAGTAATATCCCTTAGTTTCCTTGGGATATCCAATAAAGTAGCACTTGTCGGATTTGGGTCCTAACTTGTCTGAGACTTGACGTCGAACGTAAGCCTCACAACCCCAAATCCTCATGAAAGACACCTGGGCATCTCTCCCAGTCCATATCCTATATGGTGTCTTTATCACAGCCTTGGATGAAACTCGGTTGAGTATAAAAGCTGCCGTGTCTAGAGCATAGCCCTAAAGGTATGTCGGAAGATCTGTGTGACTAATCATCGATCGTACCATATCTAATAGGGTATGATTTCTCCTTTCAGATACACCATTCCACTGTGGTGTTCCAGGAGGAGTGAGTTGGGATAGAATCCCACACTCAGCTAGGTAGTCACGAAACTCATGGCTAAGGTATTCACCACCTCGATCTGATCGAAGTATCTTAATACTCTTGCCAAGCTGGTTCTGTACTTCATTCTTGAATTCTTTGAACTTTTCAAAGGATTCAGACTTATGTGTCATCAAGTACATATAACCATATCTACAGAAGTCATCAGTAAATGTGATGAAGTACCTATAACCACCTCTAGCAGCGACATTGAAAGGGCCACATACATCACTATGTATGAGTCCTAACAAATCAGTCGCTCTTTCGCTGTGCCCACTAAAGGGAGTCTTGGTCATCTTGCCTAGTAGGCATGACTCACACGTCTCATAAGATTCAAAATCAAATGAGTCCAGCAAATCATCCTTATGGAGCTGGGATAAGCGCTTGTCATTTATATGACCTAAGCGACAGTGCCAGAGATAGGTTTGGTTCAGGTCATTTGACTTGAACCTCTTGGTATTTATGTTATAGATAGGGCTTTCAAGGTCTAGAATATAGAGTCCGTTTATCAGAGGTGCACTACAATAGAACATTTCGTTTAAATAAACGGAACAACATTTATTATTTATTATAAACGAAAAACCTGTCTTGTCCAAACAAGAAACAGATATAATGTTCTTAGTTAAAGCAGGCACATAACAACAATAATCTAATTCTAGTACAAGCCCAGAGGGCAGAGATAGATGGTAAGTTCCTACAGCAATAGCAGCAACTCGTGCTCCATTGCCTACTCGTAGGTCTATCTCACCCTTCGTCAATGCCGTGCTATTTCTCAGCGCTTGTACATTAGTACAAATGTGCGAAGCACATCCGGTATCTAATACCCACAATGAAGAAATAAAGAGGTTGACTTCAATAACATGTATACCTGAAGTAGAAATCTTATTTCTCTTCTTCTTAAGATCTTCTAGGTATTCTTTGGAGTTCCTCTTCCAGCGCCTTGCTTGTCTTTGATATAGGTGACAAAGATGTTCAACCATATCGTAAGCACCCATCAACTTATGTTGCTTCTGAAGCTCAGAGTTCATGGTCGCGAGCATAAGACAGGATACATCTAATGCGTCATCTTGATGCTTCTTGTAAGCATCTCGGTCTGCTCGCGTGGCAGTGGCAGGAGGAGCCTCCGGAATGGGCTGCTCCAGAACGTACAGTTTACGTTCTTGGGTGAGAACTATTCTCAGGTTCCTGTACCAGTCCAGGAAATTTGCTCCGTTGAGCTTGTCCTTCTTAAGGATAGAACGCAGAGAGAAGTTGTTCGTGTTTAACGTCATGGAAATTCTACAACAGAAATAAATGCAGAAATAAGTATCATATTCTTAATCATTTAATTAGGCCTTTAACTAAATGATGCTCCCACTGAATTCTATAATTCATGTGGGACAAGATCCACATCATACTAACCCTTGAGTTAACTTTGGCTAATACGCCCAAGACTTAGTATGATCGGTAGGTAATGATTACCAATTACATCTCTATGCAACTCTTGTTTATAGGATCAAAACTCGAGTTAGCTTTGGCTAATATGCCCAAGAGTTAATATAAACGTGATTTTGACCTATCTACCAACCATTGGATAATGCCTATAGTTAAACTCTATCCAATTGAGTTAACTAGTTACTCAATCTAATTGAGTTATACTCACTCATGCGTTGATAGGCGGGACCAAGATTATCCCTCCGTACCCTACCAAGATAGTATGTGTTGCTCTGCTTTGGAAGATTCAACAACAACATGCGATCGAGGTAGTGGTAGGTATCACGGCATGGTAGGCATTACGAGTTGACGTGATTTAGATCTAATCTAAACGATGATGTGTATCATATACTCGATCGATCTAATCTAATCGAAGGGTGCATCATGTGCACGACTTAGATCTAATCTAATCGTTAGACACTAATTAATTACTTAATTAACTAGCATGCATCAAATACACACAAAAGCAATTAATTAAATAATTTTGTGATTATGTTATGGCCCTACTACGATTTTCTCAAGCCAATGAGAAGATCGGATGGTCAACCTAAGGTCAACAACTTCTCAAGCTCCTTCCTTTGACCACCTCGTGTTGCTCGCGCCCTCCTCATTCGAGAGATCATCGAGAGAGGTGATGTGAAGATTTGCAGAGTACCTATAGAGGCTAACATCACAGATCCCTTGACCAAGGCTTTGGCACAGAGGAAGCATGATGGTCACACTAGGTCATTGGGGCTTAGAGCTTACACTGATTGGCACTAGTGCTAGTGGGAGATTGTTTGTCAGAGCCCTAGAGCCAATCATTAGATGATTGTATTTTGGACTTGACGTATCATATTCTATATAAATAATGGCATTTGGTTTTTGGTTATTATACTTACTTGTATTGGTGCCAAATAAACTAAGTATAATAATGCCCTTGAGTAGAAGGTTCTTACCTATACCAATCGATTGGTTGAATCGATAGTGAGATGATATAGGGAACACTACTCTTAATCATTCCTAGTCGAGTATTAACATTCAGGGACAATGTTAATGCAATAAGACTAGCATGTAGGTCAACTCGATGACTTGATCTCACAAGTCATGGATATAGAGATATCAAGTTGACACATGGGTATGCATTAGAGAATGTATACTGAATGACCAGCCATGAGAAAGTATCATGGATCGTTATATGAGTGTCATATACTTTCTCATGTGGCTATTAGTATGACTACTAGTCCTTAGACCTGAAGTCACCATGGTTCCCTTCATAAGGAGTTATGTACTTTGGTTTCGTCAAACGTCACCCGTAACTGGGTGGACTATAAAGGCGATTACTGGGTATATAACAAATTATGCGGAGGAATGTGAGTGATGTAGATGGGATCTATCCCTCCTATATGACGGGAGAGACATCGGTATTCTTGACAGAGTGAGACCACGAAGTGCATGGCCATGCCCAAATGAGTCAATATGAGATATTGAGCTCATTTGATTTAGTGAGTCTACTTGGAGTTCAGGATTTAGATTGATTAGAGGATAACACGGTCTATGCCTCACATTGATCAATCTAGATGTCTAGGATAGAAGGACACTTGTCATATATTGTGAGGAGTCACAATTAGTAGTCACAAGGTGATGTTGGATCTCAACATTCTTGTAACTTGGGTAGTAATGATGTGTTGCTAGATACCGCTCATTACTTATGCTCCTAAATGGGTTTAGGGGCATTGCCAACGTTACAACAACCTATAGGGTCACACACTAAGGACAATTAGATGGAGATTAGGTTCATATGATGAACCAAGAGGATTAGATTCATTTGATGAATCAAATTGGATTAAGAGTAATCCTAATTGGGCTAATTGAATTAGACTCAAGTTGATTCATGTGTTCAATGAGTCTAATTTAGATTATGACTCATTGAATCAATTTAATTAAATGAATTAGATTCATTATATTAAGTTGGCTTGAATCAAATGGTTGGATTAGATCAACCATGGGAGAAATTTGGTCAAGTTTGACTTGACTTGAGAGGAAGAGGAAGAGTCAAGTTTGACTTGACTATTTGCCACATCATTAGTGATTTGACATTAGGAGGACTAATGATGATGTGCCACATCATCAAAGTGTTCCACCTCATGGGGGTT
The DNA here is from genome assembly GCF_018446385.1 of Zingiber officinale. Classification (NCBI taxonomy): domain Eukaryota; kingdom Viridiplantae; phylum Streptophyta; class Magnoliopsida; order Zingiberales; family Zingiberaceae; genus Zingiber; species Zingiber officinale. Next base: position 48,375,986 of record NC_056006.1, read on the forward strand.
CCAAAGCCATTCTCTGTAATGGCTACATTTAATGAGAATGGGGGTTACATTTTGGAAATGTGGCCGGCCACAATTTTGAATGAATTGGATTCATTTTCATTCAAGTGGCATTATTCCATCTTCTTCCTCAAGTGTTCTTCTCCTTTCTCCCTCTCCTACTCTTGGCCGAATCCCATAAGGTGCTAGCACACCTTGTTTTGGTCATCTCCACCTAGTGTGTTCGTGTGGATACGTATAGAGAAGTATCTATTTTGATACTTTCGAGATCCGACGAATCTTGGACGAGCGGGATACGAAAAATGGCATGCATCGAAGGTATAGATCTCTTCCATGTAGATCTAGGAGTAGATCTAAGTTTTAGTAGACTCGTACTCATATTTAAAAAATTTTCTTCGCACGGATCGGTTGGCTAGGGAGTTTCGGGGTTTCCGAACGCGAAAAGCAGTTTTCGCGGCCCGGAAAACCCAACAAAGTTTTCATGCTACATGTTGTATAAATAAAACCTAGAACATAACTTTAGGTTTCGGCCAAGATGGAACATGAGATTTAGATCAATGTGTTGAAACCTAAAACATGATTGTTTATGCTCCCTCATGATACATGATTTATTACATGTTGTTAGTTAAGTTTTCATGCTACATGTTGTATAAATAAAACCTAGAACTTCACTTTAGGTTTCGGCCAAGATGGAGCATAGGGTTTAGATCAAAGTGTTGAAACCTAAACATGATTATCTATGATACTTCATGATACATGATTTATTACATGTTGATTAATTAAGTTTTCATGCTACATGTTGTATAAATAAAACCTAGAACTTCACTTTAGGTTTCGGCCAAGATGGAACATAGGGTTTAGATCAAAGTGTTGAAACCTAAACATGATTGTTTATGCTCCTTCATGATACATGATTTATTACATGTTGTTAGTTAAGTTTTCATGCTACATGTTGTATAAATAAAACCTAGAACTTCACTTTTGGTTTCGGCCAAGATGGAACATAGGGTTTAGATCAAAGTGTTGAAACCTAAACATGATTGTTTATGCTCCTTCATGATACATGATTGATTACATGTTGTTAGTTAAGTTTTCATGCTATATGTTGTATAAATAAAACCTAGAACCTCACCTTAGGTTTCGGCCAAGATGGAACATAGGGTTAGATCAAAGTGTTGAAACCTAAACATGATTGTTTATGCTCCTTCATGATACATGATCTATTACATGTGGTTAGTTAAGTTTTCATGCTACATGATGTATAAACAAATCCTAGAGTCTTACCCGAGGTTTCGTCCAAGGATGAACATAAGGTCTAGGGCAAGGTTTTGAATTCTAACCATGCTTGTTTTATGCTTCCTCATGATGTATGATTTTCTATACAATGTTAGATTGAATTTCCATGTCTTAAGTTGCATGAAAAATGTAACGCTCGAAAATTCTCAAAATTATTTTAGAAATATTCTATGATTTTTCTGGAATTTTAGAATATTTTTATGGAATTTTTAGAGTAGCGGTAGTAGCAAAAATAAATAGAAACGTAAAATAGCTTAAGTGGGAATTGAACCCGAGACCTATTGGGTCCTACGACTTATAGTGGACTCTAGTAACCAAGTGAACCCAGCAAGGCCGTGCTGAAAGGAAAGGGAAACAATTTTATTTAAGTTAGAGTTGGGTGAATTAATTCCTTAAGTTAGAGTTGGGTGACTTACCTCTTCTCCTCACCCTTACAGGCCGCCCCCTTCTCCTCTTCTTTCTCTCCGCGCACCAATGCCCAAGGGCTAGGGTTCCGTCCCAAGGGCAAGAGGAACACCTTCCGGCGATATCTCGGTTACGAGGACGTTTCTCTCCGCGAGAAGAATGCGTGGACGCAAGAGAATCGTCGAGAAGATCGTCTCCACCGGAAATCTAGCGATCAGATCGTAAGGAAATCTAGCGCAGGATGTAAGAACCCCCTCACCTGCAGTATAAGTAGTTCTCGCGTGATTGCATGCTTTAGTTTAGTAGTTTATGGATTTTGGCACGTAGGGTGTGCAACAGCGCACACCAAGTGCTCGTTAGTATGTTCAGCACAATTAAAATGCGACTTAGGCATTTTAATAGTTTAGCTAAATGCGATAGAAGCATTTGATCAGTATATACAATTTTACTATAGTCGTATGGGACTACGGTCCAATGGGTGGGCTCCCACAGTCGCCTCTAGGTTCAGATAACCTAGCTCTTGGTTCAGATAACCTAGCCTTGATTTAAAGGTTTCAACCTTCCCATCTGTCCCTCTTTTCCTTTTGTAGATCCACTTGCATCCAACGGCTTTTACACCATCAGGTGGTTCTACAAGCTCCCAGACCTTATTAGAGTACATAGACTCTATTTCAGAATTCATTGTCTTTTGCCAAGATACTGCATCTATATCTTGGAGTGCTTCATCATATGTCTGGGGATCAGGTTCATGTTTACCCGGGATCATGTCCGAAGACTCTCCCAAAAACATGAATCTCTCAGGCTGCCTACGACGAGGCACCGTCTGTGGTTGTGTATCATGTATGACACGTGTTGCAGTCTCTTGTGGTACTTCATCTTGTATTGTTGGTACTGAAGTAGACGTGTCCTCTCTAAGTTCTTCTAGAACAATTTTGCTACTGGGCTTGTGATCCATTATATAGTCTTCTTCTAAAAACTATTGATTTGAATCGCAAGCGGAACTTAACACTATTGATTTAAATCTACCTAAGTTATTAATTCCATAAATATTAATTTCCAAAATTGGCTTCCAGGACTGCATGGAGAGGCACATGGCCTTCTTGGATATGGGAGCAACCACCACCGCCTAGGCAAAGCCTTTTAAGGAAAGCTAATATTTATTTCCTTAAATAACTCTAGGTTAACCAAAAAGAACAATCGAATCACAAATTCGAAAAAGAAGAAAACACAAACTCGAAAAAACTATTTCGAAAACTCTAGAATCATATGCCTCTTGTGTTTGAAATTTTCATAAATAACTATACAATGAAAACTAGTATGATGTGGAAAACAATTACTAGTTATACCTTTCTTTGTAAAAAAAATAACCTCTTGACTTCTACCGTATTTCTCTTCTTATCTCGGACGTTGTGTGGGCAACGATCTTCCGAGACGAGAACCACCAAGTTCCTTCTTCTCCAAGCTAGATTCGGCCACCATTAATTCTCCATGAGAAGTAAAGATCCGGCCACCACCACCAAGCTCCAAGGGATGCTAGAAACGAAGCCTTCTTTCTCTCCTTCTTCTCCTAGCTAGAACCGGCCATCATGGACTTCCCTTAAGTTGATGCCACCTGCCACAAAGGAGGAAGAGAAAAGAAGTAGAAGAGGAGACCCTAGGGCAGGCCATACCATGGAAGAAAAGAGAGGAAGATAAGAATAGAGTCGTTCACATGAAGGCACCTCTACCCTCTATTTTATAATCCTTGGTCACGGCAAATAGGGAAACTAAATTAAAAATTTCCTTAATTCCTTTGCCATGAAAAAGAAAAATTATTTTAATTAAAAATAATTTTCTTTTTTCAATTACAATGGTCGGCCACCTCTTTTCTCAAAACAAGGAGAGTTTTAATTAAAACAAAAATTAAAACTGAAAAATACCGGAAAAATAGGGAATATTAATAAGGGATTTTTCCGGAATTTTTGGAAATTTTTCGGGTATTTTTCGGAGCTCGTACGGACGAGTTAACGGGGACAAAAACGGGGCCCGGAAAAGCCTGTTTAAGTTACCCCGTTTAAGCGAGGAAATGTTTATATTTACATTTCCTTTTCTTTATTTTCTTTTATTTTCTTTTTCTTCCCTCAACGCCGAAACCACCCGACTTCTTCCCCCTGCCCTAACCGGCGCCGCACGAGAGGAAACCTAGACGCCGATCCCTTCTCTTCGTTCTCATCTCCTCTCGGCACCTTCTCTACCCGACGCTGCCGCCGGCCGAGTTCCTTCTTTCCGCACGAAGTAGTGCAGCGATAGCCGCTTCGCCACCGCCGCACATCCATTTCCTTCTCTTCTCTACTGAGCCGAACCCCACTTCTCCGCCCAGCCGTGCCCTAGAGCGAACGCCGGCCACTGTGCGGTGGATCTGAGACAGAGCCGACGCCACTGCCGGTCACCCCGTGCCCTAGCTCCGGCCAATCCTTCCTCGGTGCCCTAACTACGATCTAGAAGGTAAGGGGTTGCTTAGTAGAAAATTTGGGATTTTGGGTTGGATTCTTGATTTCATCCTATTTCGTTCAGTGAAGGATCCCAGGAAGTGTTGCTTCGGTGGCTTTTCTTGGATTCCAGCAGCAATCAATCTGTGTTGGCAGTACTATCCCTAGTTGTGGATCAACATCGGTTGCGAGTTTAGGTAAGGTGTGTGTTTATTTCGTTGTAGCTTACTCCTGGAATGGAAACTAGGGAATGTTAGTCATGAATTGTTCTTAATTTGATTTAAGGATAAGTTTAGATTTTTAATCTAATCGATTAATGGGATAATTAGGGTTAAGGTAAATTAACCCTAGTTAATTGTTGGATTTATGTTAGCCTCTCGTAGATTTAGCTATTTTATCTATATGAAATTAGCTAAACCTGTAAACTATAAATATTACAGGACTTTGACGCGAGACGAGTATCTCGAAGTCATGATTTGGACCATTTTATCGGAGGCGGGTACTTTTGACTTATGTCATTTGATATGCTTAGTAATTAAATTAACATGTTGCATTAATTGTGTTTCTTATCTGTTTTCGGTTAATCACTACCCAAATCTTACATGCTTGATTGATTGATTGGTTTGCGTCTCAGGTATATTTTACCTGTTTATACATGCTTATAGGGGTAGTGATATGCCATGTTTGACCATGTTCAGGACCTAGGTTTTATACCTTCTGTATACCTTGGGATTGTTTTGGATTCGTTGACCTTTGATGCATTTTTATATATATGTGGATTAGGTCAGGATATTCTTGTGGTTAGTGTCATGCACCATTTGCATGATTGCATGCTGTGCGATAGTCCGCTCCATTATTGTTGAGCACATCGCCAGTTACATGGATCTGCACACACCACCACTCATGGGTTAGTGGTCGATTCAGGCTGAGTGTGTTGCAGCAGGGACTCTGTTAGGCACCGTTGGTCCGCTCATGGGTAGTGTGACACAACGTGTTATCCGGCAGGGATTCCTCCCCGTCTTTGAGTGCCTCTTGTGTTTGGAATTTCCATAAATAACTATACAAAGAAAACTAGTATGATGCGGAAAATAATTACTAGTTATACCTTTCTTTGTAAGCAAAAATAACCTCTTGATCTTCTACCGTATTCCTCTTCTTATCTCGGAAGTTGTGTGGGCAACGATCTTCCGAGATGAGAACCACTAAGCTCCTTCTTCTCCAAGTTAGATTCGGCCACCATTAATTCTCCATGAGAAGTAAAGATCCGGCCACCACCACCAAGCTCCAAGGGATGCTAGAAACGAAGCCTTCTTTCTCTCCTTCTTCTCCTAGCTAGAACAGGCCACCATGGACTTCCCTTAAGTTGATGCCGCCGGCCACAAAGGAGGAAGAGAAAAGAAGGAGAAGAGGAGACCCTAGGGCCGGCCATACCAAGGAAGAAAAGAGAGGAAGAAAAGAAAAGAGTCATTCACATGAAGTCACCTCTACCCTCTCTTTTATAATCCTTGGTCTTGGCAAATAAGGAAACTTAAATAAAAATTTCCTTAATTCCTTTGTCATGAAAAATAAAAATTAATTTAATTAAAAACAATTTTCTTTTTTCAATTACAATGGTCGGCCACCTCTTTTCCCAAAACAAGGAGAGTTTTAATTAAAACAAAAATTAAAACTTCCTAATATGTTTCCAAAAATTAATAAAAAATTTCTCCAATAATTTTTCCCTTCATGGTGGGTTATAAAAAGGAAATTTATAAATTAAAATCTTTCTTTTAAACATGTGGATAATTTCCAAAAAGGAAAGTTATCTCTAAAAATTAAAATCCCTTTTCAATCTACAAATAAGGAAAGATATCAAATTTTTTCTTAATCTTTTGTAGAAACTAATAAAAGAGAATATTTAATTTTTAAAACTCTCTTTTAAATTATGATCATGGTTAAAAAGAAAAATTTTCTCAAAATTAAAATCTCCTTTCAATCTACAAATAAGGAAAGATTTCAAATCTTTTCTTAATCTTTTGTAGAAAGCTATAAAAGGAAATATTTATATTTTAAACTCTCTTTTAAAACCATGATATCCACATAAGAAATAATTTTAATAAAAAATGCTTTTTAATATTCTAGTGGCCGACCACCTAAGCTTGGGACCCAAGCTTTGGCCGGCCACCAACTTGACCCATCCTCTTGGTCTTGATCGGCCCTAGCTTGGGTTCCAAGCTAGCTTGGTCGGCCCCATTAGGATGGGTAAGAAGGTGGGTATGTGGTGGGTATAAATCTCTATATGCAAGAGGCTACGATAGGGACCGAGAGGAGGAATTGGTTTTGGTCTCCCGATGAAATTAAGCTTCCCGTGTTCACCCCGAACACGCAACTTAATTTCATCAATAATAATTCGTACCACTAAAGAATTATTGTAATACCCCGGTTCTAAGATTCTGATTAAGTATGACTTAAAAGGTTAGATGGTACTATCCATATCACCAAGGTGCACCTTTCTTTTCGGAAGCCCAAACTTAAGAACTCCAAAGTTAAGCGTGCTTGGCTTGGAGAAATCTGAGGATGGGTGACCTCCTGGGAAGTTTTCCAGGGTGCGTGCGAGTGAGGACAAAGCACGCTGAAAGGACCTCTGGTGGTCTATGGAGCTAGTCATCAAACCGATAAGTAATTCTGGTGTCGTTCCTGGTTCGGTCCGGGTGGGGCCGCCCGGGTCGGGTCATTACAATTATTATTAAACTACCGCACCAATCCCAAATTACATTTTTGGACTCCTTCTTATTATGAGTATGTTAGTCTCCCTGTGTTTAACATGTCGAATGTTCACTAATTAAGTGAGTTACTGACAACTCATTTAATTAATATCTTAGTCCAAGAGTAGTACCACTCAACCTTATCGTCATGTCGGACTAAGTCCACCTTTAGGGTTTAACATGACAATCCTTATGAGCTCCTCTTGGGGTCATTATCAACCTAGATTACTAGGACACAGATTCCTTCTATAATCAACAACACACACTATAAGTGATATCATTTCCCAACTTATCGGGCTTATTGATTTATCGAACTAAATCTCACCCATTGATAAATTAAAGAAATAAATATCAAATATATGTGCTTGTTATTATATTAGGATTAAGAGCACACACTTCTATAATAACTAAGGTCTAGTTCTTTTATCAAGTTAGTATAAAAAGAACTTACCTAAAATGGTCCTACTCAATATACTTAGAGTGTACTAGTGTAATTTATTAGTCAAGATAAACTAATACCTAATTACACTACGACTATTCCAATGGTTTGTTCCTTTCCATCTTAGTCGTGAGCAACTGTTTATAATTTATAAAGAACTGATAACATGATCTTCTGTGTGTGACACCACACCATGTTATTTATAATATGAATTAATTGAACAACTAAATTTATCATAAATGTAGATATTTGACCAATGTGATTCTTATTTCTAGATAAATGTTTATACCAAAAGCTAGGCTTTTAGTATACACTCTAACAATCTCCCACTTATACTAAAAGACTAAGCTGCCATATCTGTTGTCATACATATGATTCCCAACCCTTCAACATGCCCATCAAAAGCTCTTGCCTTAAGGGCCTTAGTGTAAAAATCTATAGGTCATCATCTGATGCAATCTAGGCGGCAATAACTTCTCCTCGTTTATACGATTTCTCGTATTGGGTGGTACTTGCGTTCTATTGTGTTTACATTCCTTATGGACTTATGGTTTCTTCGAGTTTGCTACTGCACCAAATTATTTTGGGCAAACCAAAAATCATATCTAAGTCTATCTTGAAGTATCTGAGCCATACAGCTTTTATGGCAACCTCAGAGGCTGCCATATACTCAGCTTCTATGGTGGAGTCTGAAAAAGCACCTATGCTTATCACTCTTCCATAGTTATGACTTTACCTCCTAAAGTAAATACAAAACCCCGAGGTTGACTTAATATTGTCCCTTTCTGATTGGATGTTAAAATCCATGTAACCCACAGGGACCAAATTATCTGCCTTGTAAGCTAACATATAATCTCTAGTGCCTCTAAGGTACTTCAATATATGCTTTACCGCAGACAAATGTCCTTGTCCAGAGTTACTTTGATATCTGCTAACCATGCCCACGGCAAAACAGATATCCAGTCTCGTACACAGCATTGAATACATTAGACTTCCTACAGCCGAAGCATAAGGAACTGCCTTCATGTCCTTTATTTCTTTTGATGTCTTCTGAGACATCTCTTTAGATAAAGCTAGTCCATGCCTAAAAGGTAAGAAACCTTTCTTGGAGCATGCTAAAACGAGCTAGGATAGTATGAAGCTTCGGATAAGCACAACATTCTTTTCTTGTGATCCCTTTGATCCCGAGAATATGTGTGCACTCTCCCAAATCCTTCATATTGAATTATTTGGACAACCATACCCTTACTTCTGACAACACTTTGATATTGTTTCCAACTACCAAAAATGTTATCTGCGTATAGTACAAGAAATACAACCACGTTTCCATCACATTTCTTGTATACACAAAACTCATTCGGTTATAAAATAAATCCATATGTCTGGATTACTTTATTAAACCATATGTACCAAGACCTTGAAGCTTTACTTCAGTCCATAGACTGTTTGAGCTTACACACAAGATGCTCTATGCTCTTTGCTCTTTGCAATGATCCCTTCTAGTTTCTTTACATGGATGTTTTCTTCAAGACTTCTATTAAGGAAAGCTGTCTTGACATCCACTTGCTAAATCTCATAGATAAAAGAATCCGGGTAAACTTAAGCATGGCTACCGGAAAAAAAAAATTCCTTTTTCAACAAGCCTTGCTTTGAAAGTTTCTACCTTTCCTACCTATCCCTCTTTTCCCATTGTAGACTTATTTTTACCCAATGGCTTTGCTTTACACCATTTGGGGTAGGAGGATAGGTGTACTCCGACAGCATCCCGTCCACTCGGTCACTCATCAGGAGTAGTGACGACAGAGTGCACGGTTGTCACAGCCCTACCCACTCGGCCTCACTTTTGTGTGAGATGATCGACTGGCGTCAGGGGTGACCAAGACGCATCATTGGCATCATATGCATGATGCATTTATTGCTTGTGTTTGTGTTTGCTGCATTTATATGCTGCATAATGTTTGGATACCTATGTTTGACATGCATACAGGATTTTCCTTATCCCTCGGACTGTTTGACCTTACACTCAGGACCTGGTTAGTACAGTATTCTCCTGTTTATTTCAGATGCATTCTTATCTTTCTTATCAGGACGCATGATTAGTGCTAGGTGTTATTTCTTTACTTTGCATATCAATTGTACCTACTGAGTGTTGGACTCACCCCGCCTCCATTGTTGTTATTTTCAGGTTGATGCTGTCAGGAGGGAGTTCCAGTCGCTGGTCCCCATAGCACGTAATGCTACTCCTCTGCTGGTTTTTGAGTTGTTGTTTTATTTTAGTTTTTCACTATCAGACATTGTTTTAGTTTTGTTTTGGACTTACATATGGATATTGTATGGAATCTTTCCGTTGGATGGACTTTTAGTATGATTTGGATTTACTCTACTACATGCCTGCCTGGACGGCAGAAGAGGTAAGAAAAATCGTATTTGGGCTTTACGAGTGTAGTTGAGTAGGGTTGATTTCGAGTCAGAGTATTACTATGTTGTTTATTTTATTAACTGCGTGGTTGTGACAGCCAGAGGCTGAATACATATATAAACTGCATGGTGATTGATTTTATTTACTGTTATTATTCCAGCCGTCTGTGGCTGAGGTATTTGTGAGATGTAGAAAAGTTTCAGATTGTCCACCGTACAGGGGAGATGTTGCCGAAATTTTCTCGGACAAGGACTCCTCTGGGGCGTGACAAATCTAGCATGCAACACATATACACACACAAGTAATTAATTAAATATTTTGTGATTAGTCATGGCCCTACTACGATCTTCTCAAGCCAATGAGAATATTGGATGGTCAACCAAAGGTCAACAGCTTCTCAAGCTCCTTCCTTTGACCAACTTGTGCTGCTCGCACCCTCCTCGTAACTCCGTCTCGAGTGAGCCTTCCACAGCTTCATTTTTGTACATTACAAAGGTGAAACTCGAGTTACATTCGAGTCTAAACTATTTACAATAGGAATATAAAAATAAGAAAGGCACGACGCGCAGGTCGCGTATCATATACAACACGCACATCACAGAAAATGGCACGCAGACCATAATATGAATTACAACACAAATTTCCAATCTAATTGGGTCTTTTGGGCCATGACCATTATAAAATAATATATAATTCTAAATTATGTAATTTCTATAAATTTCTTTAATTTTTCTTATAATTTTACAATTTTATGAGTAAAAATTTCCGGCAGTCCCGTTTAGCGATTTTCAGGCACAATCGCGGAACGAAGCCCCTTGCGGGGTTAGGGGCAGCACCCCTACCATCCACACAAGCAAGAGATGGAGAGAAACCACTAGGATGTGCTAGCACCCTTGATGGTCTCGGCAAGGAGGAGGAGAGGGAGAGAAGAAACCTAGAGGGAAGAAGAAGAAATGAATGAGAATGAATTCTCACCTTGTGTAACCCCCAAGTGGCCGGCCACTTTAGGCTTATAAACTCCCATGGAATATCAAGAGTCAAATCTCTTGATCTCCTCCATGTGGTGGCATTTGGTCAAGTTAAACTTGACCAAATGAAAAAGCCTTGATAATGTGGCATTGGTCAAGTCAAAGTCAAGTCAAAACTTGACTCTTCATCTTCCTACTTAAGTCAAGTCAAACTTGACAACTTCTCTCCCTTGGTTGATCTAATCTAACTATTGGTTCAAGCCAATTTTAATTTAATGAATCTCTATTCATTGAATTAAATTAATTAAATGAGTCTAAGTCCAAATTAGACTCACTTAACACATGAACCAAAATTTAGACCAACTCAATTAGCTCATTTTGGATTACTCTTAATCCAATTTGGTTCATCACATGAACCTAATCCTTTAGGTTCATCAAATGAACCTAATCTCCATCTAATTGCCCTTTGTGTGTGACCCTGTAGGTTCTTGTAACATTGGCAATTCTCCTAAACCCATTTAGAAACATAAGTAATGAGCGGTATCTAGCAACACATCATTACTACCCAAGTTACAAGAATGTTGAGATCCAACATCATCTTGTGACTACTAATTGTGACCCCTCACAATATATGACAAGTGTCCATCTATCCTTGACATCTAGATTGATCAATATGAGGCTAGACCGTGTCATCCTCTAATCAATCTAAATCTTGAACTCCAAGTGGACTCACTCAATCAAATGAGATCAATATCTCATATTGACTCATTTGTGCATGGCCATGCATTTCTTGGTCTCACTCTATCAAGAATATCGATGTCACTCCCGTCATATAGGAGAGATAGATCCAATCTACATCACTCACATCCCTCCGCATTATTTGTTACATACCCAGTAATCACCTTTATAGTTCACCCAGCTACGGATGACGTTTGACGAAGCCAAAGTACGTAACTCCTTATGTAGGGAACCATGGTGACTTCAGGTCCAAGGACTAATAGTCATACTAATAGTCACACGAGAAAGTATATGACACTCATATAACGATCCATGATACTTTCTCATGTTGGGTCATTCAGTATACATTCTCCAATGCATACCCATGTGTCAACTTGATATCTCTATATCCATGACTTGTGAGATCAAGTCATCGGGTTGACCTACATGCTAGTCTTATCGCATTAACATTGTCCCTGAATGCTAATACTTGACTAGGAATGATTAAGAGTAGTGTTCCCTATATCATCTCACTATCGATTCAATTAATCGATTGATATAGGTAAGAACCTTGTACTCAAGGACGCTCTTATACTTAGTTATTTGGCACTAATACAAGTAAGAATAATAACCATAAACAAATGCCTTTATATATATAAGAATATGATACAACGAGTCCATACAACAATCATCAAATAATTGTCTCTAGGGCTCTAACTAACAATATATATATATATATATATATAGGAGCTACAAGAACAGGTGCCCGAAACTACTTCCACAAGAAAACGCCCAGGGTGGAGGTTAACATTAGCGCCCCTCCCTAAGAAGTGGGCCATATATGCTCCTGAGGATACACCTATAAGAGATATTCCACTTCCTTCTCCGAAACCTACCCTCTCTTCTTTATACCCTATACTAGCTTCTCCACCTATTGGACCACCAGAAGATCCTTTTCTTCCAAGTGCTGGTTTGGATCCTGAGTTTATGATGTCTTTCTTAGAACCAATTCTTTTACCTAACCAAGGAACTCAGGGTCCTCCTATTTTTCTTTTCTCTCCTCCTTCTCTTCATAATTCCTTATTGTCTTCTTCTACACCTTAATCTTCCCTCCCAATATTATTTGGTGTGTGTGTGTTTGGGGGGGGGGGAGTTCTTTAACGATAGTTTGGGTAGAGGCATGTAAAGATCTCGAAAAACTTATCTTTGCTGATCTGGATGATAGGTTTTATTTCGAGGAAACTAAGGTAACATGCCCTTCTTCCCTTTATTTTTTCATTAATTCATTCTAACAACAACTTTCCTTTCTACAGTAGTGGGTCATTAATATGAGCATGGCCCGCCAATTACATGATTTATCTCAAGAAAACAACACACTAAGGCAGCAAATCGCTGGATCATCCTCTTCTCATGTTTCTAAAGAATTAGCAGAGTTATCCAGCCAATTACAAGAATCCTAAAAACTTCTCGAGGTAGAACTTGAAAATTCAAATAAATGGAAAGCTTCTGCAAAGAATTTTGAATCTCAAGCAAAATCAGAGACCATCCTTCGCATTGAACTGACATCCAAAGTGGATAAGTATACTACTGAGAATGTTCAATTGTCATCCCACTTACAAGGATTGAAGGATGCCCATGCTCTAGAATTGGCTGCTAAAGATTCTGATTTAGAATCTAAAAACTCTGAACACCACACTCTACATTCATCCTTAACCATAGTTAAAGCAGAGTTTTCCTCCAAAGAGTCTGAATTAAAAGTTTCTCAAGATACTTTGGCAGTTTAACAGGCAGTTGAAGATGAACGATTTGGAAATAGGAAAAGAATACTTCTAGAATCTTCTAAATTCAATACTCCCATTGTTGCTTCAATTGGTAAAATCTTCACTTATGGGGTTGTGGTGGGTGTAGAGCAACTATAAAACAAAGGGCATCTAGTTTCTGACCCTCTAGTTAACTTCCTGAACCATAACCAACTGCTTGATAGCATACCGCCCCAATTTATTCCCCAAACTATTCTAATTCTAGACCTAATTTTCAAGATGTTATTGTAATGAAGAACAATTGTTAACTTTTTCCTTATTTCTTATGATGTTTTAACTGTTGGCACCATTTATTTTTGTTTTCATTTGATGGGTATTCAGAAATTTGCATGATTTTAGGCTGACTTTAGCTAATTTAGTTGTATTATCGAAAGGTTAAGTTACTATTTTTAATTAGTATTAGCATTTATTTTAGCTTTATCATTTGCTCAGATTTATTTCATTGCCTTTAGGATTTATTAATCTTCCTATAAGCAAATTATCCTTGCTTGATATAAATTTTTGTCTATCTTTCTTTGACCGAGCAAGTTAATTTCTATGTTTAATTTCACCCGAACTTATCACTCGACTGACCTATGACGACTGGTCAAGTTTGCTTCTATGTTTAGTTTCATCCGAACTTAATACTCGATCAGTCTCTAATGGTCGGTTGAGTTTAGATACATATATTTTTACCTTATTTTCGGACACGGCCGGCCAGCAATGGCAAAAGGTTACATCCCAAAATATTAGAATCATTACCAAGGTTGAACTTAAAAAATTTCGAGATCCTAAAAGAGATTAAATATTATATACTTCTTGTATTATGAATTCGGCCCGTCGTTACTAACCGATCGAATTTTAGGACTAGTTTAGAATGTATATATATATATTCTAAACTAGTCCTGAAATTCGATCGGTTAGTAATGACGGGCCGAATTCATAATACAAGAAGTATATAATATTTAATCTCTTTTAGGATCTTGAAATCTTTTAAGTTCAACCTTGGTAATGATTCTAATATTTTGGGAATGTAACCTTTTGTATCGGCTACCAATGCTATTTCCTTATTGGTGGCACGCGTGTCTATGACGTCTGGTTTGTACCTATTTCATTATGTCCGTCGCCTTATCAATCCATCCAACGACTCCACTTCAGTTCCGCTTTTCTTATCACCTTAATCTAACGTTTCTACTTAAAACACCTTTTTCAATACCCTACCAAGGCTTTTAAAGAGAAAAGAGAGAAAAATCCCTAACACTTCAACTTCTTCTTCAAGTTTGTGTATTACTCATTCTTCTCCTTCCGCTAACTATCCTTGTTTCCACTACTCATTTCTGTTAACAATGTCAACCTTTGATGAGTGGTACATTCAATGCTCTTCCTAGTTTTTGTTGGTTGCTACTCAGAATATCATACCGGTTCCCCTGTACAAAAATTTTGTACAAGTCCTGAACCTTTCCTAACAACCTATTGTGTTCTTTAGAAATTAAATTTGGAATCGCAAACAGAACTTAATATTATTGATTCCAAATTCAACTTATCTGTTCTTAGAGGTTTAGACTTGGATTGCAAACGATGCTTAACATTATTAATCCAAATCCACCCATGTTACAAATTTGATTAAATATTTATTTCAGATATTGGCTTCCAGGTTAAACATGGCGAGACACTAGGCCTTCTTGGGTATGGGATCATCCACTACTTCCTAGACAAAGCCTTTCAACGAAATTCAATATTTAATCTCCTTATAGTAACCCTAGGTTTAACCACTAAGAACAATTGAATCACAAGATCAAAAAACAAAAGAAACACAAAATCGAATCATAAATCCGAAACCTAGAATCGTTAGACTCTTGTGTTTGGTATTTCAAGATCTAAACAAAAGAATAAACTAGTTATGATACGGAAACTAATAACTAGTCATACCTTTTGTAGCTTAAAGACCTCACTATCTTCTATCGTATTCCTCTTCTTATCTCGGACATCGTGTGGGCGACGATCTACCAAGATGAGAATCCACCCAAGCCTCCTTCTTCTCCTTGCAGGTTTCGACCACCAACTCTTCTTCAAGGGAAACTTTCATTCTCTTCTTCTTCTCCACAAGCAACCGGCCACCTGTTGGTGTTGGGTTTTTCGGGCTGCGAAAACCACTTTTCGCGTCGCGGAAACCCCGAATCACCCAAAGCCGTAGATCCGTGCAAGGAAAATTTCCGGAAAACACGAGTACGAGTTTTAATACCTTGATCTACAGTAGATCTACAAAGAAAACATTTTAACCTTCGATGCGTGCCCTCGCAAAATCCCGCTTGTCCAAGGTACGTGTCGGATCTCCAAAGTATCAAGATAGATACTTCTCTAGTGATATCCACACGAACAAGGAGTACTCTCTAGCACTCAAGGATGGAGAAGAAAGACCCCAAGTGTGCTAGCACTCTCTCTAGGGCTCTCGGATGGGAATGGAAGAAGAAAGGAAAGCAAAGAAGAGAATACAATACACTCCTCTAAAAATATTACCTTTCTTCTTGGACTTCTTGGATTAACTCACTCAACCACCTTCTCCTCATCATGGAAGTCACGGCAACCTCTAGCCAAGAGAGGGGAGAAGCAAGGAAGAAGATGATAGAATGAATGCACACATAACTCCACAAAATCAAAAACCCCCTACCATTAGTGTGGCCGGCCACACAATGTAACCCCCTTCATTAATGTGGCCGGCCACATTAAAACCAAGGGAAGAGTGTAACCCCCATGAGGTGGCATACCTCATGAGGTGGAGGTGATGTGGCAAGGATGACTCATCCTTATGATGTGGCAATACATCAAGTCAAACTTGATGTTTCAAATTCCATTTGGTCAAGTCAAAATTGACCAATTTCTTCCTTGTTGAGTTAAATCCAACCTTTGATTCAAGTCAATTTCAATTTAATGAATCTCAATTCATTAATATAAATTGACTCAATGAATCAAATTTAAATTAGACTCATTCAACAATTGAATCTAATTGAGTCTAACTCAATAAGTCTAATTCGAATCCAATCTTTGGTGCATCATATGAACCTAATCCAATTGGTTCATCATATGAACCTAATCTCCATCCACTTATTCTTTGTGTGTGACCCAATAGGCTCTTGTAACGTTGGCAATGTTTCTAAACTCCTTTAGAAACATAAGCAATGAGCGGCATCTAGCAATACATCATTGCTACCCAAGTTACAAGAATGTTGAGATCCAACATCACCTTGTGACTCCTCACAATATATGACAAGTGTCCTTCTATCCTAGACATCTAGATTGATCAATGTGAGACATAGACCGTGTCATCCTCTGACCAATCTAAATCTTGAACTCCAAGTAGACTCACTCAATCAAATGAGCTCAATATCTCATATTGACTCATTTGGGTATGGCCATACACTTCGTGGTCTTATTCTATCAAGAATATCGATGTCACTCCCGTCATATAGGAGGGATAGATCCCATCTACATCACTCACATCCCTCTGCATAATTCGTTACATACCCAGTAATCGCCTTTATAGTCCACCCAGTTAAGGGTGACGTTTGACGAAACCAAAGTACATAACTTCTTATGTAGGGATCCATGGTGACTTCAGGTCTAAGGACTAATAGTCATACTAATAGCCACATGAGAAAGTATATGACACTCATATAACGATCCAAGATACTTTCTCATGGCGGGTCATTCAGTATACATTCTCTAATGCATACCCATGTGTCAGCTTGATATCTCTATATCCATGACTTGTGAGATCAAGCCATCGAGCTGATCTACATGCTAGTCTTATTGTATTAACATTGTCCCTGAATGTTAATACTCGACTAGGAATGATTTAGAGTAGTGTTCCCTATATCATCTCACTATCGATTCAACTAATCGATTGATATAGGTATGAATCTTCTACTCAAGGACGATATTATACTTAGTTTATTTGGCACTAATACAAATAAGTATAATAACCAAACAAATGCCTTTATTAATATACAAGAATATGATACAATGAGTCCATACAATCATCAAATGATTGGCTCTAGGGCTCTAACTAACAATCTCCCACTAGCACTAGTGCCAATCAGTATAGGCACTAAGGCCTAATGACCTAGTGTGACCATCATGCTTTCTCTGCGCCAAAGCCTTGGTCAAGGGATCTGCGATGTTAGCCTCTGTAGGTACTCTGCAAATCTTCACATCTCCTCTATCGATAATCTCTCGAATGAGATGGAAGCGCCGTAGTATGTGCTTGGTCCGCTGGTGTGAGCGAGGTTCCTTCGCCTGTGCTATAGCTCCATTGTTGTCACAATAGAGCTCAACTGGGTCAGCGATGCTAGGAACACCCCAAGTTCAGTGATGAACTTGCGGATCCAAACTGCCTCCTTTGTTGCCTCTGATGCAGCAATATACTCGGCCTCTGTTGTAGAATCAGCGACTGCGTCCTGGTTCGAACTCTTCCAGCTCACAGCACCACCATTTATACAAAACACGAACCCCGACAGCGATCGATAGTCATCCTGATCAGTTTGGAAGCTAACATCACTGTAACCCTTTACAGCTTGCTCGTCATCGCCTCCATATATCAAGAAATATTCTTTAGTCCTTCTTAAGTACTTAAGAATATTCTTGACTGCTATCCAGTGACTTTCACCTGGATATGACTGGTATCTGCTCATCATGCTCAAAGCATACGAGACATCAGGACGAGTACATAGCATGGCGTACATGATAGATCCTATGGCTGAAGCATAAGGGATCTGATCCATGCGGTATCTCTCCTTTCTAAAAGAGGGACCTTGAGTTTTCGAAAGACTCACACCATGTGACATCGGCAGAAATCCCTTCTTGGAGTTCTGCATGATAAACCGAAGTAGTACCTTGTCAATGTATGTACTCTGACTTAGACCAAGCAACCTCTTAGATCTATCTCTATAGATTTGTTTGCCAAGAATACTGGATGCTTCACCTAAGTCCTTCATTGAAAAACAAGTCCCTAGCCAAGTCTTGATAGACTGCAGCAAAGGGATGTCTTTCCCAATAAGTAATATGTCATCCACATACAATATGAGGAAGACAACTATATCTCCTACAACCTTCTTGTAGACACAAGGCTCATCTTCGTTCTTGATGAAACCAAACTGTTTGATTGCATCATCGAAACGAAGATTCCAGCTCCGAGAAGCTTGCTTTAGTCCATAAATGGACCTATGCAGCCCATACTCTGCTAGTATGTTGTGGATCTACAAAACCCTCAGGTTGTGTCATGTACACATCCTCGAGCAGGTTTCCATTCAGAAACGCGGTTTTGACATCCATCTGCCATATCTCATAGTCATGGTAGGCTGCAATAGCAAGCATGATCCGAATGGACTTAAACATCGCTACTGGAGAAAAGGTTTCATCATAGTCAATACCATGAATCTGCTTGAAACCTTTAGCTACCAAGCGACCCTTATAGATGTCAGTCTTTCTCTTAAAAACCCACTTGCACCCAATGGGTTTTAACCCTTTCAGGTGGATCAACCAAAGTCCATACTTGGTTGGTGTACATGGATTACATTTCGGATCTCATGGCCTCTAGCCATTTCTCGGAATCTGGTCTCATCACAGCTTCCTGATAGGTGGTAGGCTCATCCTCTATGAGCATAACGTCATCATGGTCAGACAAGAGAAATGACTATCTCTCAGGCTGACGACGTACCCTATCAGACCTACAAAGAGGTATGTCTACTTGAACCGGTTGTTGTTCCTCAACTCCTTGTGGAACATCATCCACAACACTTTGTGGCTCCAGTTCAACTTCCATCGAGGCTTCAGTGCTAGTATTCGCATCTTGAACTTCTTCAAGATCGAACGTGCTCCCACTAGTCTTTCTAGAAAGACCCCAGTCTTTGCCACAACTACCTTGTGCTGACTGGGAATGTAGAAGTAATATCCCTTAGTTTCCTTGAGATATCCAATGAAAAAGCACTTGTCGGATTTGGGTCCTAATTTGTCTGAGACTTGACGTCTAACGTAAGTCTCACAACCCCAAATCCTCATGAAAGACACCTGGGCATCTCTCCCAGTCCATATCCTATATGGTGTCTTTATCACGGCCTTTGATGGAACTTGGTTGAGTATGAAAGCTGCCGTGTCTAGAGCATATCCCCATAGAAATGTCGGAAGATCTGTGTGGCTCATCATAGATCGTACCATATCTAATAAGCTACGATTCCTCCGTTCGGATACACCATTCCACTTTGGTGTTCCAGGAGGAGTGAGTTGGGATAGAATCCCACACTCAGCTAGATAGTCATGGAACTCATGGCTAAGGTATTCTCCACCTCGATCGGATCGAAGTATCTTAATACTCTTGCCAAGCTGGTTCTGTACTTCATTCTTGAATTCTTTGAACTTTTCAAAGGATTCGGACTTATGTGTCATTAAGTACACATAACCGTATCTACTGAAGTCATCAGTAAATGTGATGAAGTACCTATAACCGCCTCTAGCAGCGACATTGAAAGGCCACATACATCACTATGTATGAGTCCTAACAAATCAGTCGCTCTCTCGCTGTGTCCACTAAAAGGAGTCTTGGTCATCTTGCCTCGTAGGCATGACTCGCATACCTCATATGATTCAAAATCAAATGAGTCTAGCATACCATCCTTATGGAGCTGGGATAAGCGCTTGTCATTTATATGACCTAAGCGACAGTGCCAGAGGTAGGTTTGGTTCATGTCATTTGACTTGAACCTCTTGGTATTTATGTTATAGATAGGGCTCTCAAGGTCTAGAATATAGAGTCCGTTTATTAGAGGTGCACTACAATAGAACATATCGTTTAAATAGATAGAACAACATTTGTTCTTTATTATAAACGAGAATCCTTTCTTGTCCAAACAAGAAACTGAAATTATGTTCTTAGTCAAGGCAAGCACATAACAACAATCATCTAATTCTAGTACAAGCCCAGAGGGAAGAGATAGATGATAAGTTCCTACAGCAATTAGCAGCGACTCGTGCTCCATTGCCTACTCGTAGGTCTATCTCACCCTTCGTCAATGCCCTGCTATTTCACAGCGCTTGTACATTAGTACAAATGTGCGAAGCACATCCGGTATCTAATACCCACGATGAAGAAATAGAGAGGTTGACTTCTATAACATGTATACCTGAAGTAGAAATCTTATTTCTCTTCTTCGTAAGATCTTCCAGGTATTCTTTGGAGTTCCTCTTCCAGTGCCTTGCTTGTCCTTGATATAGGTGACAAAGATGTTCAACCATATCGTAAGCGCTCATCAACTCATGTTGCTTCTGAAGTTCAGAGTTCATGGTTGCGAGCATAAGACAGGACACATCTAATGCGTCATCTTGATGCTTCTTGTAAGCATCCCGGTCAGCTCGCGTGGCAGTGGCAGGAGGAGCCTCCGGAATGGGCTGCTCCAGAATGTACAGTTTACATTCCTGAGTGAGAACTATTCTCAGGTTCCTGTACTAGTCCAGGAAATTTGCTCCGTTAGCTTGTTCTTCTTAAGGACAGAACGCAGGGAGAAAGAGTTCGTATTCGACGTCATGGTTATCTACAACAGAAAATTTGCAGATATAAATATCATATTCTTTTAAAATCATTTAATTAGGCCTTTAATTAAATGATGCTCCCACTGAATTCTATAATTCTTGTGGGACAAGATCCACATCATACTAACCCTTGAGTTAGCTTTGGCTAATACGCCCAAGGCTTAGTATGATCGGTAGATAACGATTACCAATTACATCTCTATGCAACTCTTGTTTATAAAATCAATATCCGTATTTATATTAAAACTCGAGTTAGCTTTGGCTAATACGCCCGAGAGTTAATATAGATGTGATTTTCACCTATCATTCCAACTATTGGAAGAATGCCTATAGTTGACTCGATCCAACCGAGTAACTAGGAATACTCAATCTAATTGAGTTTGTATTCACCCATGCGTTGATAGGCGGGACCAAGATTGTCCCTCCGTACCCTACCAAGATAATATGTTTTGCTCTGCTTTGGCAGATTCAACAATACATGTGATCGAGGTAGTGATAGGTATCACGGCACGGTTAGGCATTTAGAGTTGGTTCGATCAAGATCTAATCTAATCGAAAAGGATGCATCTTGTGCACGACTTAGATCTATTCTAATCGCAAGTGTGCATCATGTGCACGACTTAGATCTAATCTAATCGTAAGGCACTAATTAATTAATTACTTATTAAACATGCATCATATACATAAGCAATTAACTAATTAATATATTTGTGATTTAGTCATGGCCCTACTACGATCTTCTCAAGCCAATGAGAAGATCGAATGGTCAACATAGGGTCAACAGCTTCTCCAAGCTCCTCCCTTTGACCACCTTGTGTTGCTCGTGCCCGCCTCGGAACTCCGTCTCGTGTGGACCCTCCACCGCTCCAATTTGTACATTACAATTTGAAACTCGAGTTACATTCGAGTCTAAATCTAATTTACAACAAGAATATAAGAGAAAGGCACGACGCGCAGGTCACGGAAAAATAAAACATACAACACGCGCAAATACATAACGGCACGCAGGCCGTATTATGAATTACAACACAATCCAATCATATTCGGTTTTTGGGGCATGACTATCACAAAATTAATATATAATTCAAAATTATATATTTTCATAATTTTCAATAATTTTAAAAATAACTTTTACAATTTTTACGAGTAAAATTTTCCGGCGGTCCCGTTTAGCGGCTTCGGGCGCAATCGCGAAACGGATCCCCTTGCGGGGCCAGGGGTAGCGCCCCTACTCGCAATCTAACCATCGCGAGGGTTCCTTTGCGATCCAACAGCGCCCAAACTCGCTCTCCCAAAATGATTTGGGTCGAGACATTGCCGTTTCGGAAAAATCTTCCCGACAGGTTCATTTTTAGCGATTTCGGGTGCAATCGCGGAGCAAATCCCCTTGCGCGGTTAGGGGCAGTACCCCTACCCACGATCTAACCATCGTGAGTTGCTCCTTTGCGATCTAATGGCACCCAAGCCCGCTGTCCCAAACGGATTTGGGGCAAAACGAAGCCGTTTTGGAAAAATCTTTCCGGTAGCCGAAGCCTACAAGTGCCGAGACACTTGTGCTTCGCTTCTACGGAAAAATTACCCATAAAAACTATAAAAAACATAATTTTACAGAAAATTACAGAAACTTTAGTTTTCATAAAACCAAAAATTAAACTCATACAAGCCTTGCAAGTGGCTCTGATACCACTGTTGGGTTTTTCGGGCCGCGAAAACCGCTTTTCGCGTCGCGGAAACCCCGAATCACCCAAAGACGTAGATCCGTGCAAGGAAAATTTCCGGAAAACACGAATACGAGTTTTAATACTTTGATCTACAGTAGATCTACAAAGAAAACATTTTTACCTTCGATGCGTGCCCTCTTAAAATCCCGCTTGTCCAAGGTACGTGTCGGATCTCCAAAGTATCAAGATAGATACTTCTCTAGTGATATCCACACGAACAAGGAGTACTCTCTAGCACTCAAGGATGGAGAAGAAAGACCCCAAGTGTGCTAGCACTCTCTCTAGGGCTCTCGGATGGGAATGGAAGAAGAAAGGAAAGCAAAGAAGAGAATACAATACACTCCTCTAAAAATATTACCTTTCTTCTTGGACTTCTTGGATTAACTCACTCAATCACCTTCTCCTCATCATGGAAGTCACGGCAACCTCTAGCCAAGAGAGGGGAGAAGCAAGGAAGAAGATGATAGAATGAATGCACACATAACTCCACAAAATCAAAAACCCCCTACCATTAGTGTGGCCGGCCACACAATGTAACCCCCTTCATTAATGTGGCCGGCCACCTTAAAACCAAGGGAAGAGTGTAACCCCCATGAGGTGGCATACCTCATGAGGTGGAGGTGATGTGGCAAGGATGAGTCATCCTTATGATGTGGCAATACATCAAGTCAAACTTGATGTTTCAAATTCCATTTGGTCAAGTCAAAATTGACCAATTTCTTCCTTGTTGAGTTAAATCCAACCTTTGATTCAAGTCAATTTCAATTTAATGAATCCCAATTCATTAATATAAATTGACTCAATGAATCAAATTTAAATTAGACTCATTCAACAATTGAATCTAATTGAGTCTAACTCAATAAGTCTAATTCGAATCCAATCTTTGGTGCATCATATGAACCTAATCCAATTGGTTCATCATATGAACCTAATCTCCATCCACTTGTTTTTTGTGTGTGACCCAATAGACTCTTGTAACGTTGGCAATGTTTCTAAACTCCTTTCGAAACATAATCAATGAGCGACATCTAGCAATACATCATTGCTACCCAAGTTACAAGAATGTTGAGATCCAACATTACCTTGTGACTCCTCACAATATATGACAAGTGTCCTTCTATCCTAGACATCTAGATTGATCAATGTGAGACATAGACCGTGTCAGCCTCTGACCAATCTAAATCTTGAACTCCAAGTAGACTCACTCAATCAAATGAACTCCAAGTAGACACACAACTTAAGTTCATCAATAATTATTCATTCCACTAAAGAATTATTATTGAACTACCGCACCAATCCAAAATTACATTTTAGGCTCCTTCTTATTCATTAGTTGTTATATGTTTAGTGGAGTTATCTACCGATACCTGGTGTGTAGATACGGGAACGACTGATCGTGTCATCAATTTATTGCAGGTGTTCTAGGAAACCCGACAACTATATGAAAGGAAAATCACCGTCTACATGGGCACTGCTGCAAAAGTAGTAGCTATTGCAGTGGGAGGTGTTTATCCTCCGAGAGGAATAAAACATGGGTTTTTTTTTTGAGAAATTGTCTTTACGTACCAAGTTTAGAAATAACTAATTTTCAGTTTCTAAACTATTTAAAGAACTTGATATTCTATCTCTTTTAATAACAAAGTTGCTTTTAACTTTAATAAGAGAAAGCAACCTTCGGAGATGTACCAATCATATCTTTGGTATCTAAGGCTAGGTTATTTTAACTTGAGTAGGATTCAAAGGATAATGGCCGATGAACTTTTGGGTTCATTGGTAGTGGAAACCTTTCCAACCTGCGAATCATACTTGGAAGGAAGAATAACCAAGAAGCTTTTAAGTCTAAGGGGTTTAGAGCCAAAGATGTGTTGGAATTGGTTCATTCTGATTTGTGTGGATCTATGACTATTCAGGAAAGAGGTAGTTTTGAATATTTCGTCAATTTTATAGACAACTATTCAAAACACGGGTACATTTACTTAATGCACTGCAAGTCTAAGTGCTTTGATAAATTCAAAGAATATTAGGATGATGTGGAGTAACGTCAAGGTAAAATTATCAAGACACTACGTTGAGATCATAGTGGCAAGAACCTCTTGGGAGAGTTTAGGAGTCACTTATCAGAAGACGGGATTCAATTCCAACTAACTGCACCTGGTACACCCCAACAGAATGGTATAGTAAGAAGGTATAGGACTCTTATGGAAATAGTTAGATCAATGATGAGTTATTCAGAATTACCAAAATGCATTTTGAGGATATACTCTGGAAACGGAAGTGAACATAGTACCTTCTATGTCAGAACTCTCTACTCCCATAGAATTACAGAATGGGCATAAGCCTAGTCTAAAGTATATTCGGATTTGGGTGGTCTAGCACATGAGAGACACTAATAAGTTGGACAGGAGTTTCACTTGTTTGTAGGTTATCCTAGATAAATGAAAGGAGGTTTATAGTCCTAAAAATCAGAAGGTCATTGTTAGCACCAATGCATGATTTTTAGAAGAGGACTATGTAATAAACCATAAGCCCATAAGTAAATTTGTTCTTAAGAAAATAATAAAGGACACGTCTAATCTAGTGCCAACTGTACAAGATGAAATATCACAAGAAACTGCAACACGTATCACAGATGATACACAATTGCAGAAAGTGCCTCGTCGTAGTGGGAGGGTTGTTAGGCAACCTAAAATATTAATGTTTTGGCAGAGTCTTTGGACTTGATCCCTGGTGAACATGAATTTAATTCCCGGACATATGACGAAGCGCTCCAAGATAAAGATGCAATATCTTTGTAAAGAGCAATGAATACAGAATTAGAATATATGTATTCTAATAAAGTCTGGGAGCTTGTAGAACCACCAAATGGTGTAGAAGCCATTGGGTGTAAATAGGTCTACAATAGGAAAAGAGGGGTAGATAGGATGGTGGAAATTTTCAAAGCAAGGCTTGTTGAAAAAGGAAATTTTTTCACCGGTAGCCGTGCTTAAGTCTATCCGGATTCTTTTATCTATATGGACTATGAGATTTGGTAAGTGGATGTCAAGACAACTTTCCTTAATCGAAGTCTTGAAGAAAATATCCATATAAAGAAACCAGAAGGGTTCATCGCAAAGGGCAAAGAGTATCTTGTGTGCAAGCTCAATTAGTCTATGGACTGAAGAAAAGCTTCAAGGTCTTGGTTCATCTGGTTTAATGAAGTAATTCAGACCTGTGAATTTATTCAGTGTCCAGATGAGTCTTGTGTATACAAGTAGTGTGGTGATATTTCTTGTACTATACGTAGATGACATTTTTTGGTAGTTGGAAACAATATCAATGTGTTGTCGGAAGTAAGGGTATGATTGTCCAAACAATTCAATATGAAGGACTTAGGAGAATGCGCACATATTTTCGGGATCAAAGGGATCACAAGAAAAGAATGTTGTGCTTATTCCGAGCTTCATACTATCCTAGCTCTTTTTAGCATGCAAGACTCGAAGAAAGGCTTTCTACCTTTCAGGCATGGAGTAACTTTATCTAAAGAGATGTCTCCGAAGACATCAAAGGAGATAGAGGACATGAAAGTAGTTCCTTATACTTTGGCTGTTGGAAAGCGTAATGTATGTTATACACGAGATTGGATATCTATTTTGCTCAGGGCATAGTTAGCAGATATCGAGGTAACCCGTGACTGGGACACTAGACTACCGTAAAACATATATTAAATTACCTTAGTGGGACTAGAGATTATATGCTAGTTTATAAGGCAGATAATTTAATCCCTATGGATTACAAGGATTTTTGACTTCTAATCAGTTAGGGACAATAGTAAGTCAACCTCGGGGTTTTATGTTTACTTTAGGAAGTAAAGCCATGACAATGGAGGAGTGTTAAGCATAAATGTTTTTTCAGACTCCACCATAGAAGCTGAGTATGTGACAGTCTCTAAGGCAACCATAGAAGTTGTATGGCTTAGAAACTTCATAATGGACTTAGATGTGATTCCTGATTTGCCCGAAATTATTACAATGACTTGTGATAATATTAGGTGCAGTAGCAAACTCAAAGGAACCACGAGTTCATAAGGCAAGTAAGCACAATAGAGTGCAAGTACCACCCAATACGAGACATAACGAGGAGAAAGTGTTGTCGCCTAGATTGCATCAGGTGATAGACTGTAGATCCTTTCACTGAGGTCCTTAAGGCAAGAGCTTTTGATGGGCATGTTGAAGGGTTGAGAATCAGATGTATGGCAACATTTTTGCCAGCATAGTATTTTAGTATAAGTGAGAGATTGTTACAGTGTATACTAAAAGCCTAGCTTTTTGTATAAACATTTATCTCGAAATAAGAATCACATTGGTCAAGTGTCTACATTTATATATATTGAGTGTAGTCGTTCAATTAATTTATATTGTAGATAACACAGTGTGTGGTGTCACACAAAGGAGATTGTGTTATTAGTTTTTTATAAATTATAAACAGTAGCTCACGACTAAGATGGATAGGAATAAACCATTGGAATAGTCGTAGTGTAATTAGGTATTAGTTTGTCTTGACTAATAAATTACACTAGTACACTCTAAGTGTATTGAGCAGGACTGTAAAATACCAGAAAATAGGCGAATATTAATAAGGGAATTTTCTGGAATTTTAGGATATTTTTCGGGAATTTTTCAGAGCTCGTATGGACGAGTTAACGGGGACAAGAACGGGGCCCGGGAAAGCCTGTTTAGGCTACCCCATTTAGGCAAGGAAAAGTTATTTATTTTCTTTTCCTTTTTATTTGTTTTTCTTTTCTCTTTTATTCCTCTCCCCGACGCCGTTCATTTCTTCTCCCCCGACGCCGAGCCGCACCCTCTCCTTGCCCTAACCGCCGGCCGCGATGCTTTTCTCCTCTTCTCCCCTCTCCTTCGCCGAAGCCAGGCCGCCGACGACGAGAGCCACCCTAGCCGCCAGCCACCGAGACCCCCCTCTCTTCCTCTCCTCTGTCCGAAGTGACACCACTGTTCTTATTCTTCTTCTCTACCTAGCACCGGCCGTGATTTTCTCTGCCGATGATGCCACCCGAGCCTTCCCGGCGAAGTTGCCACAGCCGACGGCGAGCCCTAGTTCTTCACCGTGCCTTAGTCCTCACCACCGGATCTTATTTTTTTTCGCCATCAGAAGCCGGCAGAGACGAAGAAGTGTATCAAGATGGTAAGGCATTATGTTTCATTTGATGGTTGAGATGTATGGGATCGATTCATATTTTTTCCCTTGCTCACCAGCGACATTAGGTTGTTGAAGTAAATTGGTTGTGGAATTTTCTTCCGGCAGCAACCATCTGTGGTTGAGAATTGAACAGAGGAAGAATTCCAAGAGGTGAGGTTCTGTGCACTGGGGTATTCGGGTGGTGGACAACATGTTTGAACAGGGCAGAGAGGTAAATTCCAGTAGGGTTTCTTTGCCGGCAGCACTTCAACCAGTAACCCTATTGGCTGTGAACTTGAGGTATGATGTAGGAATCTTAATACATTTTGTAATTGATGAGGTCTATAAATTTAGAATGGAACATGTGGTTAATCATGTTTTAGATTCAGGTGTACTTGGATTTAGGTTTTTGGATTTCTATCTAATGGTTTGTTTAGAGGTAAGGTGTATAAATTTGTTCTGGTATCAGGTTCGTATTTGGAAGAGTTTAAGTTGATTTAGGTTTAGACCTAAATCAAATTTTATAGTGGAACGAATTAGGGTTCTGGTAAATAAGGAATTTTCTTTAGCTATGTGATATATATGTAGCTAAATTAAATGTGGTTATTACAGGACCTGGTCGCGAGACGAGTATCTCGATATCGGATTGGACCTTTCTATTTTCGGAGGCGGGTACTTTTGACTTTTGTTGTCTTTGATATGCTTAGTAATGGAATTAACATGTTTCATTAATTATGGTTCTTATCTATTCTGGTTAATCACTACCCAAATCTTGGTATATGTTTGATTGATTGATTTATTTTGCATTCCATGTATGTACCTGATTCCACATGCTCATGGGTAGTGATATAACCATATTTTACCATGTCAGGACCTAGGTTGGATACCTTATATGATCAGATACCTTGATATGATTCATTTGCTTTGGTGCACATTATGATATGTCCAGAGATTGGTTTAGTATATTGCTATGTTTAGTGACATGCACCATTCGCATGATTGCATGCTGAGTGATTGATTGCTCCTTTATTGTCGAGCACTTTGCCAGTTTCATCACTGTTCAGTGCTCCGTTGTGACGCTCATGGGTAGCGGGACACAGCGTGGTAGCACGTCAGTTTGACTCTTCCGGTGCTCCGTTGATCCGCTCATGGGTAGTGTGACGCAGCGTGTAGCACCCCGTCATAGTGTACCGGGAGATGAGAGCATTGCGCTCCCCCATTTATGATTTGGGGTAGGAGTACGTATGTACTCCGACACATCCCGTCCACTCGATCACTCATCAGGAGTAGTGTTGCTGAGTGCACGGTTGTCACAGCCCTACCCACTCGGTCCCACTTATGTTGTGAGTTGGCTGACTGGCGTCAGGGGTGACCATGACATTGGCATCATATGCATGATGCATTTTATGTTTGTGTTTGTGTTTGTTGCACTTATATGCTGCACATTGCTTGGATACCTTGATTGACATGCATACAGGTCTTCTATACCTTTCGGACTGTTTGTCCTTTTACCGGGTCCTGGTTAGTACAGATTCTCTCCTGTCTTCTTCGGTTTGTAGTTACCTTTATCTTTATCAGGAGACTGTACGCATGATTAGTGCTAGGTGTTATTTCTTTACTTTGCATATCTACTGTACCTGCTGAGTGTTGGACTCACCCCGCCTCCATTGTTGATATTTTCAGGTTGATGCTGTCAGGAGGGAGTTCCAGTCGCTAGTCCTCACTGCACGTAGTGCTGGTCCTGCAGACCTCCAGGATATGTTTGGTTTTCTTTGGTTCTTTCTGTTCTAAACTGTTTGAACTCGTTATGTTCTAGATTTATTTGCTTATGGACATGATATAGATTTTATTATATTGATGGATTCGGATTTGGTTTTTTATTCTACTACATGCCTGCCTGGATGGCAGAAGAGGTGAGTTCGTCGGTTTTGAGCTTTACGAGTGTAGTTGAGTAGGGTGGTTTTTGAGTCAGAGTATTATTACTGCGTGGTTGTGTCAGCCAGAGGCTGAATATATATATAAACTGCGTGGTGATTGATTTTTTTATTATTGTTATGATTCCAGCCGCATGTGGCTGAGTATTTAGTGCTTGTAGAAATTTTTGATTGTCCGCCGTACAGGGGAGATGCTGCCGAAATTTTCTCGGACAGGGTCTCCTCTGGGGGCGTGACAAGGACAATTTAAGGAAAGTTCTTTTTATACTGACTTAATAAAAGAACAAGTCCTTAGTTATTATGGAAGTGTGTGCTCTTAATCCTAATATAATAACAAGCACATTTATTTAATATTTATTTCTTTAACTTATCAAAGGGTGAGATTTAGCTTCATAAATCAATAAGCCCGATAAGTTGGAAAATAATATTTCTTTTAGTGTGTATTGTTGATTATAGAAGAAACTATGTCCTAGTAATCTAGGTTGATAATGTTCCCAAGAGGAACTCATAAGGATTGTCATGTTAAACCCTGTAGGTGGGCTTAGTTCGACATGACGATAAGGTTGAGTGGTACTACTCTTGGACTGAGATATTAATTAAAATGAGTTATCAGTAACTCAATTAATTAGTGGACATTCGACATCTTAAACACAGGGAGACTAACACACTCATAATAAGAAGGAGTCTAAAATGTAATTTGGGATTGGTGCGGTAGTTCAATAATAATTCTTTAGTGGTATGAATTATTATTGATGAAGTTAAGTTGTGTGTTCGGGGCGAACACGAGAAGCTTAATTTCATCTAGAGACCAAAACCAATTCCTCCTCTCGGTCCCTATCGTAGCCTCTTGTATATAAAGATTTATACCCACCACATACCCACTTCTTACCCAACCCAAGGGGGTCGGCCAAGCTAACTTTGGAACACAAGTTAGGGTCGGCCAAGACCAAGTGGTTGAGCCAAGTTGGTGGCCGACCAATGCTTGAAATCCAAGCATGATGTGGCCGGCCACATCACATTAAAAGGGATTTTATTTATAAATTTTTCTTCTGTGGATTCTATGGTTTTAAAAGTGAGTTTAAAATATAAATCTTTCCATTTATAGCTTTCTACAAAAGATTAAGAAAAGATTTGAAATCTTTCCTTATTTGTAGATTGAAAGGTAGATTTTAATTTTGAGAAAACTTTCCCTTTTTTAACCATGTTCATGATTTAAAAGAGAGTTTAAAAATTAAATATTTCTTTTTTAAGTTTCTATAAAAAATTAAGAAAGGATTTGATATCTTTCCTTATTTGTAGATTGAAAGGAGATTTTAATTTTTAGAGATAACTTTTCTTTTTGGAAATCATCCACATGTTTAAAAGAAAGATTTTAATTTATTAAATTTCCTTTTTACAAACCACCATGAAGGGAAAAATTATTGGAGAAATTTTTTATAAATTTCTGGAAACAAATTAGGAAGTTTTAATTCTTGTGTTAATTAAAACTCTCCTTGTTTTGGAGATTAAAGTGGCCGGCCATTATAATTAAGAAAAGGATTTTAATTTTAATTAATTAAATTTTACCTTTTCATGGCAAAGGAATTAAGGAAGATTTTATTTAAATTCCCTTACTTGCCAAGACCAAGGATTATAAAAGAGGGGTTAGAGGTGCCTTCATAAGGACAACTCTATTCTATTTCTTCCTCACTTTTCTTCCTTGGTTGTGGCCGGCCCTAGAGGTTCTCCCTCTTCTCTTCTCTTCTTCTTTAGTGGTTGGTTTCATCCCCTCTTGGAGCTTTTGATGGTGGCCGGTTCTAGCTAGGAGAAGGAGAGAAAGGAGGCATTGTTTCTTGCATCCCTTGGAGCTTGGTGGTGGTGGCCGAAATTCTACATCCTTGGAGGAGTCTTGGTTTGGCCAAAACTTGCAAGGAGGAAGAAGAAGGGATTGTGTGGTTCTCATCTCGGTAGATCGTTGTCCACACCATGTCCGGGATAAGAAGAGGAATACGGTAGAAGATCAAGAGGTCATTGCATACAAAGGAAGTTATAACTAGTAATTATTTTCCACATCATGCTAGTTATTTTCTTTGAATGAATTCCAAACACAAGAGATATTAGATTCTAGATTGTTATTAAATATTAGCTTTGTCTAGGCGGTGGTGGATGCTCCCATGCCCAAGAAGGTCATGTGCCTTGCCATGCAGTCCTAGAATCTAATTTTGGAAATTAATATTTAATTGAATTTATAACATAGGTTGATTTGGATGAATAGTGTTATGTTCCGCTTGCGATCTAAGTCTAAACCATTAAGAACAAATAAGTTAAATTTGGAATCAATAATGTTAAGTTCCGTTTGTGATTCCTAATTTAACTTCTAAAGAACACAATAGGTTGTTTAGGAATGGTTCGACACTTGTACAAATTTTTGTACAATGGAACCGGTACAGTCTTCCTAAGACCAACCAACTGTTAGTTAGAGCCCTAGAGCCAATCATTTGATGATTGTATGGACTCATTGTATCATATTCTTGTATATTAATAAAGGCATTTGTTTGGTTATTATACTTATTTGTATTAGTGCCAAATAGACTAAGTATAATAGCGTCCTTGAGTAGAAGGTTCATACCTATATCAATCGATTAGTTGAATCGATAGTGAGATGATATAGGGAACACTACTCTAAATCATTCATAGTCGAGTATTAACATTCAGGGACAATGTTAATATAATAAGACTAGCATGTAGGTCAGCTCGATGACTTGATCTCACAAGTCATGGATATAGAGATATCAAGCTGACACATGGGTATGCATTAGAGAATGTATACTGAATGACCCGCCATGAGAAAGTATCATGGATCGTTATATGAGTGTCATATACTTTCTCATTTGGCTATTAGTATGACTATTAGTCCTTAGACCTGAAGTCACCATGGATCCCTACATAAGGAGTTATGTACTTTGGTTTCGTCAAACGTCACCCATAACTGGGTGGACTATAAAGGCGATACATAGTGATGTATGTGACCCTTTCAATGTCGCTGCTAGAGGCGGTATAGGTACTTCATCACATTTACTGATGACTTCAGTAGATACGGTTATGTGTACTTAATGACACATAAGTCCGAATTTTTTGAAAAGTTCAAAGAATTCAAGAATGAAGTACAGAACCAGCTTGGCAAGAGTATTAAGATACTTCGATCCGATCGAGGTGGAGAATACCTTAGCCATGAGTTCCGTGACTATCTAGCTGAGTGTGAGATTCTATCCCAACTCACTCCTCCTAGAACACCACAGTGGAATGGTGTATCCGAACGGAGGAATCGTACCTTATTAGATATGGTACGATCTATGATTAGTCACACAGATCTTCCGACATATCTATGGGGATATGCTCTAGACACGGCAGCTTTCATACTCAACCGAGTTCCATCAAAGGCCGTGATAAAGACACCATATAGGATATGGACTGGGAGAGATGCCCAGGTGTCTTTCATGAGGATTTGGGGTTGTGAGGCTTACGTTAGACGTCAAGTCTCAGACAAATTAGGACCCAAATCCGACAAGTGCTTTTTCATTGGATATCCCAAGGAAACTAAGGGATATTACTTTTACATTCCCAGTCAGCACAAGGTAGTTGTGGCAAAGACTGGGGTCTTTTTAGAAAGGGACTTTGTTTCTAGAAAGACTAGTGGGAGCACGTTCGATCTTAAAGAAGTTCAAGATGCGAATACTAGCACTGAAGCCTCGATGGAAGTTGAACTGGAGCCACAAAGTGTTGTGGATGATGTTCCACAAGGAGTTGAGGAACAACAACCGGTTCAAGTAGACATACCTCTTCGTAGGTCTGATAGGGTACGTCGTCAGCCTGAGAGATAGTCATTTCTCTTGTCTGACCATGATGACGTTATGCTCATAGAGGATGAGCCTACCACCTATCAGGAAGCTGTGATGAGACCAGATTCCGAGAAATGGCTAGAGGCCATGAGATCCGAAATGGAATCCATGTACACCAACCAAGTATGGACTTTGGTTGATCCACCAGAAGGGGTAAAACCCATTGGGTGCAAGTGGGTCTTTAAGAGAAAGACTGACATGGATGGATTTATCTATAAGGGTCGCTTGGTAGCTAAAAGTTTCAAGCAGATTCATGGTATTGACTATGATGAAACCTTTTCTCCAGTAGTGATGTTTAAGTCCATTCGGATCATGCTTGCTATTGCAGCCTACCATGACTATGAGATATGGCAGATGGATGTCAAAACCGCGTTTCTGAATGGAAACCAGCTCGAGGATGTGTACATGACACAACCTGAGGGTTTTGTAGATCCACAGCATGCTAGCAGAGTATGCAAGCTGCATAGGTCCATTTATGGACTAAAGCAAACTTCTCGGAGCTGGAATCTTCGTTTCGATGATGTAATCAAACAGTTTGGTTTCATCAAGAACGAAGATGAGCCTTGTGTCTACAAGTAGGTTGTAGGAGATATAGTTGTCTTCCTCATATTGTATGTGGATGATATACTACTCATTGGGAAGGACATCCCTATGCTTCAGTCTGTCAAGACCTGGCTAGGGAGTTGCTTCTCAATGAAGGACTTAGGTGAGGCATCCCACATTCTAGGGATACAGATCTATAGGGATAGATCTAAGAGATTGCTTGGCCTAAGTCAGAGTACATACATTGACAAGGTACTCCTTCGGTTTGCCATGCAGAACTCCAACAAGGGATTTCTGCCGATATCACATGGCGTGAGTCTTTCGAAAACTCAAGGTCCCTCTTCTAGAGAGGAGAGAGACCGTATGGATCAGATCCCTTATGCCTCAGCCATAGGATCGATCATGTACGTCATGCTATATACTCGACCTGATGTCTCGTATGCTTTGAGCATGATGAGCAGATACCAGTCAGATCCAGGTGAAAGTCACTAGATAGCGGTCAAGAATATTCTTAAGTACTTAAGAAGGACTAAAGAATATTTCTTGATATATGGAGGTAATGATGAGCTAGTTGTAAAGGGTTACAGTGATGCTAGCTTCCAGACCGACCAGGATGACTATAGATCGCAGTCGGGGTTCGTGTTTTGCTTAAATGGTGGTCTTGTGGTGGAAGAGTTGAGCGGGACACGATGGTGATTCTATCGAGTATATTCTTTGCATCGAGGCGTGAAGGAGGCGCTTTGGATCCATGAGTTCATCATGAACTTGGGGTGGTTCCTAGCATCGGACCAGTTGAGCTCTATTGTGACAACAATGGAGCTATAGCACAGGCGAAGGAACCTCGCTCACACCGGCGGACCACATACTACGGCGCTTCCATCTCATTCGAGAGATTATCGATAGAGGATGAAGATTTGCAGAGTACCTACAGAGGCTAACATCGCAGATCCCTTGACCAAGGCTTTGGCACAGAGAAAGCATGATGGTCACACTAGGTCATTAGGCCTTAGAGCCTATACTGATTGACACTAGTGCTAGTGGGAGATTGTCAGTTAGAGCCCTAGAGCCAATCATTTGATGATTGTATGGACTCATTGTATCATATTCTTGTATATTAATAAAGGCATTTGTTTGGTTATTATACTTATTTGTATTAGTGCCAAATAAACTAAGTATAATAGCGTCCTTGAGTAGAAGGTTCATACCTATATCAATCGATTAGTTGAATCGATAGTGAGATGATATAGGGAACACTACTCTAAATCATTCCTAGTCGAGTATTAACATTCAGGGACAATGTTAATATAATAAGACTAGCATGTAGGTCAGCTCGATGACTTGATCTCACAAGTCATGGATATAGAGATATTAAGCTGACACATGGGTATGCATTAGACAATGTATACTGAATGACCCGCCATGAGAAAGTATCATGGATCGTTATATGAGTGTCATATACTTTCTCATGTGGCTATTAGTATGACTATAAGTCCTTAGACCTGAAGTCACCATGGATCCCTACATAAGGAGTTATGTACTTTGGTTTCGTCAAACGTCACCCGTAACTGGGTGGACTATAAAGGCGATTACTGGGTATGTAACGAATTATGCAGAGAGATGTGAGTGATGTAGATGGGATCTATCCCTCCTATATGACTGGAGTGACATCGATATTCTTGATAGAGTAAGACCACGAAGTGTATGGCCATACCCAAATGAGTAGATATGAGATATTGAGCTCATTTTATTGAGTGAGTCTACTTGGAGTTCAAGATTTAGATTGGTTAGAGGATGACACGGTCTATGTCTCACATTGATCAATCTAGATGTCTAGGATAGAAGGACACTTGTCATATATTGTGAGGAGTCACAATTAATAGTCACAAGGTGATGTTGGATCTCAACATTCTTGTAACTTGGGTAGCAATGATGTATTGCTAGATGCCGCTCATTGCTTATGTTTCTAAAGGAGTTTAGAAACATTGCCAACGTTACAAGAGCCTATTGGGTCACACACAAAGAACAAGTGGATGGAGATTAGGTTCATATGATGAACCAATTGGATTAGGTTCATATGATGTAAAATACCGAAAATGATAAGGGAATTTTCTGGAATTTTTAGAAATTTTTCGGGAATTTTTCGGAGCTCGTATGGACAAGTTAACGGGGACAAAAACAGAGTCCGGGAAATGCCTGTTTAGGTTACCCTGTTTTAATGAGGAAAAGATTTATTTTCTTTTCCTTTTCTTTTTATTTTTCTTTTTCTTTATTTCCTCGCCGTTTCTTTTCTCACTCGCGTACCCGAGCAGCGCACCCTTTCTCCTCGCGCCGACGCCTTTTCCTCGTGCTCGACTGATCTCTGCCCACTGACGCCGGCCATCTTTCTCTTCATCATTTCTCTCGAGCTGCACACCGCCGGCCGCTTGTCCTCAGCAAAGTAGCGCCGCACCCCTTGTGCCATTTTTCCTCTTGTGTCGATCAAGTTTCTTTGCCTAGTCGACATCATCACTGCCATCGCGAGTGCCCTAGCCGGTTCTGACGCCACTGCTGGCCACTGCCTTGTTTCGTGCTTGAGCAGCCGGCGATCGCAGGGATCTTCCTCACCAGTCCCGTGCCCTGGGTTTGATTTTTTTTTCAGCCGACCTTACCTCATTTTTCTCGGAGACAAATCGATTAAGGTAAGGTTAGGTTGTTGATTAGGTTGGTGTTTAGATCTATGATTCCCATGGCTTGATATTTGTTCTTGTTCTGATCAAGGATATTATTGCTTGATACCATATTGATCTGTTCCGTGGGAAGAATTCCAGCAAGGTGCTGTTCTGTGGTTTGTTTTGGGTCCGGCAGTTTTCTAACAGCGGCTACTTTTCTTCGGCAACAACATTTCTGCTGGGAATCTAGGTAAGGTGTAGGATAACAGATTCTTGTAGTAGATTCTGTGTTGGTTGGACTATTATGATGGTAGATGTGAGTTAAGTTTATATGTTGAATTAGGTATGTTGATTTATGATTTAGGGTTTTGCCCTAGATAGTTTTAAGAATTCTATTTAGAAATTCAATGGAATTTTAGTTAAATAAATAAATCTCTGTTGGTATTACAGGATTTTGACACGAGACGATTATCTCGGAGTCGGATTGGACCTTTCTATTATTGGAGGCGGGTACTTTGACTTATGTCTTTTGATATGCACGATAATATGTTTAACATATAACAATAATTGTGTTATCTGTTTGTTTCGGTTGGTCGCTACATGATTATTTACATGTTTGTTTGTTTATTTATGCTGCACTGCATGATATCTACCTGATCACATATGCTTTAGGTAGTGAACCAACCACATGCTATGATATGTTCTGGATCTAGGGTTTATTTGATACCCTATTTGATTGGTGTACCTTCTATTTGATACTTCTTCCAGTGGTACACACTTGTATCTAGTTATATGGACTATGCCATGTTTTTAGTGTCATGCATCATGATTGCATGCTGTGTGATTGTCGGTTCCGCTATGGTTGAGCCCATTGCCAGTTACATGTACTGCACACACCACCACCACCCATGGATTAGTGGTATATCAGGCAGGTGTGTGGCGGTTCTGCTGTTTGGCTCCGTTGGTCTGAGGACTCAGCGGTCAGTTCCGCTCTGTTTGGCTCCGTTGGCATTTAGTGTAGCAGCGTGGTAGCCGGCAGATGGTGGACTCTGTTTGGCTCCGTTGGTCAGGAGACTCAGCGTGGTAGCCGGCAGAGATTTTTCCTCCCCGTCATTGTGTACCGGGAGATGAGAGCATTGAGCTCCCCCATTTATGATTTGGGGCCAGAGGACAGGAGTACTCCGACAGCATACCGTCCACTCAGTCACTGTCAGGAGCAGTGATGTCCGAGTGCACGGTCACCATATGCATTTATTGCATTTTATTGTTTGTGATTGCTGCACTTGTATGATGCATTTGTATGGATGCATTTGATTGATATACATACAGGATTATGATTTCTTCGGTCTGACGACCTGTTACCTTTGTACCTTGATTCCGGTTAGTACAGTTATCTCCTGATTTCGTTCCAGTTGCATTTATTCCTTCTCGTATTCAGGAGACTGTACGCATGATTAGTATTGTCTGTTATTTGTTTTATTATGCATATCAGTTGTACCTGCTGAGTGTTGGACTCACCCCGCTTCCATTGTTGATGTTTTCAGGTTGAGGCTATCCGGAGCAGTTCCAGTCGCTGGCCCCCATTCTGCACGTAGAGCCAGTTCTCTACTAGTTCGTTATTTGTTTTATTTTGGCCTTTTTCTATATCAGACTTTGTTTTAGTATTGTCTTTGGATTTTTCCTATGGATATTGTATGGAGTGACACCTTTTGATGGATTTTTGATATGATATTGGATTTCATTTTACTACGTGCCTGCCTGGACGGCAGAAGAGGTGAGTTCGTTGGATTTGAGCTTTACGAGTGTAGTGGAGTAGGGTGGATTTTGAGTCAGAGTCCTATTGTTATTGATTACTATTATAACTGCGTGGTTGTGACAGCCAGAGGCTGAATATCTTTATTAACTGCGTGGTGTTTGTTTTTATTTTTGATATCATTCCAGCCGCCTGTGGCTGATGTATATGTGATATGTAGAAAGTTTCATATTGTCCGCCGTACAGGGGAGATGCTGCCGAAATTTCTTCGGACAGAAACTCCTCCGGGGCGTGACAGACACATATTGTGAGGAGTCACAATTAGTAGTCACAATGTGATGTTGGATCTCGACATTTCTTGTATCTTGGGTAGTAATGATGTGTTGCTAGACACCGCTCATTACTTATGCTCCTAAATGGGTTTAGGGCATTGCCAACGTTACAAGAACCTATAGGGTTGTTGGGTTCATCGGGCCGCGAAAATCGCTTTTCGCATCGCGGAAACCCCGAATCACCCAAGGCCAACGGATCCGTGCAAGGAAAAATTCGAAAAACATACGAGTACGAGTTACAAAACACTAGATCTACATGAAGAAGATCTTTACCCTTGATGCGCGCCCCACGCGAATCCCGCTCGTCCAAATGGTGCCGGATCTCAAGACCGTCAAGCGCACGGTCCTCTAGAAATATCCACACGGACACACTAGATGGAGGTGACCAAAAACCAAGATGTGCTAGCACCTATGTGGTTCGGCCAAGGAAGGAGGAGAGGGAGAGTGCAAGAAGAACTCTAGGTGGAAGAGGAAGGAATGAATGATGGAATAATTTTCAAAATGAAAATTATTCTCCACATTCAAGTGGCCGGCCACCTTCTCATGTGTAACTCCCATTTCCACATTAAGTGCAATTAATGTGGAGCCATTAAAGAGTTGTAACTCCCATGAGGTGGCACACCATGATGATGTGGAACATCATCATTGGTCCACCTAATGCCAACTCACCAATGAGGTGGCAAAAGGTCAAGTCAAAATTGACCTTTGGTCTTCCTTCTCAAGTCAAGTCAAACTTGACCCAATCTCTACCATGGTTGATCTAATCCAACCATTTGATTCAAGCCAACTTAATATAATGAATCTAATTCATTAAATT
Source organism: Zingiber officinale (assembly GCF_018446385.1). NCBI lineage: Eukaryota > Viridiplantae > Streptophyta > Magnoliopsida > Zingiberales > Zingiberaceae > Zingiber > Zingiber officinale. The sequence goes on from NC_056006.1 coordinate 48,415,614, forward strand.
AAATTGATTTAATAAGTCATAATCTAAATTAGACTCATTTAATACTTGAATCATCTTGAGTCTAACTCAATTAGCCCAATTTGGATTACTCTTAATCCAATTGGATCCATCAAATGAATCTAGTCCTCTTGGTTCATCATATGAACCTAATCTCCATCTAATTGTCCTAAGTGTGTGACCTTATAGGTTCTTGTAACGTTGGCAATGCCCTAAACCCATTTAGGAGCATAAGTAATGAGCGGTATCTAGCAACACATCATTACTACCCAAGTTACTATTAGTTAGAGCCCTAGAGCCAATCATTTGATGATTGTACGGACTCATGTATATCATATTCTTGTATATTAATAAAGGCATTTGTTTGGTTATTATACTTATTTATATTAGTGCCAAATAGACTAAGTATAATAGCGTCCTTGAGTAGAAGGTTCAACCTATATCAATCGATTAGTTGAATCGATAGTGAGATGATATAGGGAACACTACTCTAAATCATTCCTAGTCGAGTATTAGCATTAAGGGACAATGTTAATACAATAAGACTAACATGTAGGTCAGCTCGATGACTTGATCTCACAAGTCATGGATATAGAGATATCAAGCTGACACATGGGTATGCATTAAAGAATGTATACTGAATGACCCGTCATGAGAAAGTATCATGGATCGTTATATGAGTGTCATATACTTTCTCATGTGGCTATTAGTATGACTATTAGTCCTTAGACCTGAAGTCACCATGGATCCCTACATAAGGAGTTATGTACTTTAGTTTCGTCAAACGTCACCCGTAACTGGGTGGACTATAAAGGCGATTACTGGGTATATAATGAATTATGTAGAGGGATGTGAGTGATGTAGATGGAATCTATCCCTCCCATATGACGGGAGCGACATCGGTATTCTTGATAGAGTGAGACCACTAAGTGCATGGCCATGCCCAAATGAGTCAACATTAGATGTTGAGCTCATTTGATCGAGTGAGTCTAACTTGGAGTTCAAGATTTAGATTGATTAGAGGATGACACGGTCTATGCCTCATATTGATCAATCTAGATGTCTAGGATAGAAGGACACTTGTCATTATTTTGTGAGTAGTCACAATTGGTAGTCACAAGGTGATGTCGGATCTCGACATTCTTGTAACTTAGGTAGTAATGATGTGTTGCTAGATACCGCTCATTACTTATGCTCCTAAATGGGTTTAGGGCATTGCCAACGTTACAAGAACCTATAGAGTCACACTTAGGACAATTAGGTGGAGATTAGGTTCATATGATGAACCAAGAGGATTAGATTCATTTGATGAATCAAATTGGATTAAGAGTAATCCTAATTGGGCTAACTTGAGTTCGACTCAAGTTGATTCATGTGTTAAATGAGTCTAATTTAGATTTTGACTCATTGAATCAATTTAATTTAATGAATATAGATTCATTATATTAAGTTGGCTCGAATCAAATGGTTGGATTAGATCCACCATGGTAGAGATGGAGTCAAGTTTGACTTGACTTGAGAAGGAAGACCAAAGGTCAATTTTGACTTGACCTTTTTGCCACCTCATTGGTGAGTTGGCATTAGGTGGACCAATAATGATGTTCCACATCATCATGGGTGCCACCTCATGGAAGTAACAAAGCCACTCTCTTAATGGTTTCATATTAATTGCAATTAATGCAATTAATGTGATTTTATGGTTTCATATTAATTGCAATTAATGCAATTAATGTGAATTTTGAAATGTGGCCGGCCACTTGGTTTTTGTGTAAAAAAAATTCATTTTTCATTCACTTGTGTGCATCTTCCTCCTTCTCCCACTCAAGCTCTCCCTCTCCCTCTCCTCCCTTGGCCGAACCACATAGGTGCTAGCACACCTTGGATTTTTGGTCATCTCCATCTAGTGTGTCCGTGTGGATACTTCTAGAGGACCGGCGCTTGACGGTCTTGAGATCCGGCATCATTTGGACGAGCGGGAACGCGAAGGGCATCGCATCAAGGGTAAACACTTTTTCCTCATAGATCTAAGTAGTAGATCAGTTTTTGAACTCGTACAAGAAATAGTTTTTCGAATTTTTATACGAATCTTTGCACGAATTTTTATACGTCAAATGATTGGCTCTAGAGCTTTAACTAACAAGGGTCACACTCTTAGGACATTTAGATGGAGATTTGGTTCATATGATGAACCAAGAGGATTAGATTCATTTGATGAATCAAATTGGATTAAGAGTAATCCAAATTGGGCTAATTGAGTTAGACTCAAGTTGATTCATGTATTTAATGAGTCTAATTTAGATTATGACTCATTGGATCAATTTAATTTAATGAATTAGATTCATTATATTAAGTTGGCTTGAATCAAATGGTTAGATTAGATCAACCATGAGAGAGATTGTGTCAAGTTTGACTTGACTAGAGAGGAAGAGGAAGAGTCAAGTTTGACTTGACTCTTTGCCACATCATGAGTGAGGTGGCAAGATGTGGACCAATAGTGTTTTGCCACATCATCTTGTTTTGCCACCTAATGGAGGTTACAAGCCTCCATTGCATTTAATGTGGGTTGGCCACATTAAATGAGTGGAGGTTACTCATTTGCCACATCATTGTGAGGTGGCAAGATGTGGACCAATGGTAATGATCCACATCTTCATGGTGTGCCACCTCATGCGAGTTACAAGACACCTCTTAATGGCCTCCACTTAATTGTAATTAAGTGGAAATGGGGGTTACACAACCAAATGTGGCCGACCACTTTAGTGAGAGGATGGAAATGAATTTTTGATTCAACTCCTCATTTACTCCTTTCTTCTTCCTCAAGCTCTCCCTCTCCCTCTCCTCTTTGCTTGGCCGAATCTCACCAAGGTGCTAGCACACCTTTTGTGTGAGGTTTCTCCACCTACGTGTCCGTGTGGATACTTCTAGAGGACCGACGCTTGACGGTCTTGAGATCCGGCAACTCCTTGGAAGAGCGGGAACGCGAAAGGGCACGCAACAAGGGTAAATCTCTCAACACATAGATCTAGGAGTAGATCTAAAGTTTTTGAAACTCGTATTTGTATTTCGTTCGGTTTTCCTTCCACGGATCTACGGCTTTGGGTGATTCGGGGTTTCCGCGACGCGAAAAGCGATTTTCGCGGCCCGAAGAACCCAACAGTGGTGTCAGAGCCACGTGCAAGGCGAGTACGAGTTTATTTTTTGGTTTTATGGAAACTAAAGTTTCTGTAATTTTCTGTAAAATTATGATTTTTGGGTTTTTATGAGTATTTTTCTCGAGTAATCGAAGCACAAGTGTTTAGTCGCTTGTAGGCTTCGGCTACCGGAAAGATTTTTCCAAAACGGCTTCGTTTCGCCCCAAAATTTTTTGGGACAGCGGGCTTGGGTGCCATTAGATCGCTTAGGAGCAACTCGCGATGGTTAGATCGCGGGTAGGAGTACTGTCCCTAACCCCGCAAGGGGATTTGCTCCGCGATTGCACCCGAAATCGCTAAAAATGAACCCGCCGGGAAGATTTTTCCGAAACGGCAATGTCTCGGCCCAAATCATTTTGGGACTGCGGGTTTAAGCGCTGTTGGATCGCAAAGGAACCCTCGCGATGGTTAGATCGCGGGTAGGGGCGCTGCCCCTGGCCCCGCAAGGGGATCCGTTCCGCGATTACGTCCGAAACCGCTAAACGGGTCCGCCGGGAAATTTTACTCGTAAAAATTGTAAAAATTAATTTTAAAATTACAGAAAATTATGAAAATATATAATTTTGAATTATATATTAATTTTGTGATAGTCATGGCGCCAAAACCCAATGTGATTGGATTGTGTTGTAATTCATAATACGGCCTGCGTGCCGTTATGTGTTTGCGAGTGTTGTATTATATTCGCGACCTGCGCATCGTGCCTTCTCTTATATTCTTGTTGTAAATTAGATTTAGACTCGAATGTAACTCGAGTTTCAAATTGTAATGTACAAATTGTAGCAGTGGAGGGTCCACACGAGACGGAGTTCCGAGGTGGGCACGCGCAACACAAGGTGGTCAAAGGGAGGAGCTTGGAGAAGCTGTTGACCCTAGGTTGACCAATCGATCTTCTCATTGGCTTGAGAAGATTGTAGTAGGGCCATGACTAAATCACAAATAGATTAATTAATTGCTTGTGTATGTGATGCATATTTAATAAGTAGTTAATTAATTAGTGCCTTCCGATTAGATTAGATCTAAGTCGTGCACATGATGCACCCTTGCGATAAGATTAGATCTAAGTCGTGCACAAGATGCATCCTTTTCGATTAGATTAGATCTCAATCGACTCAACTCTAATGCCTAACCGTGCCGTGAAACCTATCACTACATATTATTGATACATATCCAATCTTTGGTGCATCATATGTCACGCCTCTGAGTACTCTCTGTCCGAAGAAATTTCGGCAGCATCTCCCCTGTACGGCGGACAATATGAAACTTTCTACATATCACATATACATCAGCCACAGGCGGCTGGAATGATATCAAAAATAAAAACAAACACCACGCAGTTAATAAAGATATTCAGCCTCTGGCTGTCACAACCACGCAGTTATAATAGTAATCAATAACAATAGGACTCTGACTCAAAATCCACCCTACTCCACTACACTCGTAAAGCTCAAATCCAACGAACTCACCTCTTCTGCCGTCCAGGCAGGCACGTAGTAAAATGAAATCCAATATCATATCAAAAATCCATCAAAAGGTGTCACTCCATACAATATCCATAGGAAAAATCCAAAGACAATACTAAAACAAAGTCTGATATAGAAAAAGGCCAAAATAAAACAAATAACGAACTAGTAGAGAACTGGCTCTACGTGCAGAATGGGGGCCAGCGACTGGAACTGCTCCGGACAGCCTCAACCTGAAAACATCAACAATGGAGGCGGGGTGAGTCCAACACTCAGCAGGTACAACTGATATGCATAATAAAACAAATAACAGACAACACTAATCAGGAGATAACTGTACTAACCGGAATCAAGGTACAAAGGTAACAGGTCGTCAGACCGAAGAAATCATAATCCTGTATGTATATCAATCAAATGCATCCATACAAATGCAGCATACAAGTGCAGCAATCACAAACAATAAAATGCAATAAATGCATATGGTGACCGTGCACTCGGACATCACTGCTCCTGACAGTGACTGAGTGGACGGTATGCTGTCGGAGTACTCCTGTCCTCTGGCCCCAAATCATAAATGGGGGAGCTCAATGCTCTCATCTCCCGGTACACAATAACGGGGAGGATATCTCTGCCGGCTACCACGCTGAGTCTCCTGACCAACGGAGCCAAACACTAAATGCCAACGGAGCCAAACAGAGCGGAACTGACTGCCGGCTACCACGCTGAGTCCTCCGACCAACGGAGCCAAACAGCAGAACCACCACACACCTGCCTGATATACCACTAATCCATGGGTGGTGGTGGTGTGTGCAGTACATGTAACTGGCGATGGGCTCAACCATAGCGGAACCGACAATCGCACAGCATGCAATCATGATGCATGACACTAAAACATGGCATAGTCCATATAACTAGATACAAGTGTGTACCACTGGAAGAAGTATCAAATAGAAGGTACACCAATCAAATAGGGTATCAAATAAACCCTAGATCCAGAACATATCATAGCATGTGGTTGGTTCACTACCTAAAGCATATGTGATCAGGTAGATATCATGCAGTGCAGCATAAATAAACAAACAAACATGTAACTAATCATGTAGCGACCAACCGAAACAAACAGATAACACAATTATTGTTATATGTTAAACATATTATCATGCATATCAAAAGACATAAGTCAAAGTACCCGCCTCCAATAATAGAAAGGTCCAATCCGACTCCGAGATAATCGTCTCGTGTCAAAATCCTGTAATACCAACAGAGATTTATTTATTTAACTAAAATTCCAGTGAATTTCTAAATAGAATCCTTAAAACTATCTAGGGCAAAACCCTAAATCATAAATCAACATACCTAATTCAACATATAAACTTAACTCACATCTACCATCATAATAGTCCAACCAACACAGAATCTACTACAAGAATCTGTTATCCTACACCTTACCTAGATTCCCAGCAGAAATGTTGTTGCCGAAGAAAAGTAGCCGCTGTTAGAAAACTGCCGGACCCAAAACAAACCACAGAACAGCACCTTGCTGGAATTCTTCCCACGGAACAGATCAATATGGTATCAAGCAATAATATCCTTGATCAGAACAAGAACAAATATCAAGCCATGGGAATCATAGATCTAAACACCAACCTAATCAACAACCTAACCTTACCTTAATCGATTTGTCTCCGAGAAAAATGAGGTAAGGTCGGCTGAAAAAAAAAAATCAAACCCAGGGCACGGGACTGGTGAGGAAGATCCCTGCAATCGCCGGCTGCTCAAGCACGAAACAAGGCAGTGGCCAGCAGTGGCGTCGGAACTGGCTAGGGCACTCGCGATGGCAGTGATGACGTCGACTAGGCAAAGAAACTTGATCGACACAAGAGGAAAAATGGCACAAGGGGTGCGGCGCTACTTTGCTGAGGACAAGCGGCCGGCGGTGTGCGGCTCGAGAGAAATGATAAAGAGAAAGATGGCCGGCGTCAGTGGGCAGAGATCAGACTTCCGGCGAGCCCCTGTTGGCCGTGATCCAGAGAGGGAAGAGGGAGGCAGCGGCGTCGGTGAGCTCGGCTAGGGCACCGAGGGGTGCGGCCGGGAGGAAGAAAAGAAGAAAAGGAAAAGAAAATAAATCTTTTCCTCATTAAAACAGGGTAGCCTAAACAGGCATTTCCCGGACCCTGTTTTTGTCCCCGTTAACTTGTCCATACGAGCTCCGAAAAATTCCCGAAAAATTTCTAAAAATTCCGGAAAATTCCCTTATCATTTTCGGTATTTTACATTCTCCCCCACTAATAAAAATTTGGTCCCCAAATTTCGTTATCTACCATCAGCAAGTACTAACAACATATACAAAGTATAAATGCTGAACGGTAAATTAAATCACATACCTCAAGTGAAAAGGTGAGGATATCGAGCTCGGATCGTATCCTCAAGCTCCCAAGTAGCCTCCTCGTCTGAATGATGCTGCCATCCGACTTTAACCAGTCGGATGGTCTTGTTCCGCAACTGACGCTCTTTCCGGTCAAGAATCCGTACCGGAATCTCCTCATATGTAATATCAGGCTGAACTGGAACTGGAACTGGAACATCAGCCAGTACATGCGTCGGGTCAGGTACGTATCTCCTCAGCATAGATACGTGAAATACATCGTGGACGCCTGACAAGGACGGTGGTAGTGCCAGTCGGCAAGCTACTGCTCCGACCCTCTCCAAGATCTCGAAAGGACCAATGTACCGCGGAGCTAGCTTACCTCGATGCCAAATCTCTTCACCCTTTCGTGGGTGAAACTCGCAAATACATGGTCACCAGAGAGAACTCTAGTGGTGCGTCTCGATCAACGTAACTCTTGGCGGTCCTGCGCCTCGACATCCTCCGTCGATAGTGCGGACCAACTCGCATCTGCTGAACTCTCGAGGTCCCAACAACTGAGCCTCATCCCGGAGGACGGGTGTCCGGCAAGGTCTACCATACAACGCCTCAAACGGTGCCATCTGGATGGCCTGAAAGCTATTGTTGTAAGCAAACTCTACTAACGGCAGATGATCCCAACGCCTCCAAAATCCATAACACATGATCTCGCCAAGTCCTCAAGAGTGAATAGTCCGCTCATTGTCCATCATCTATGGATGGAAAGGCATGCTAAGTCGGGCTGTGTGCCCAACTGCTGCGGACTCTGCGAGAACGAGGCGTAAACCGTGGATCTCTATCCGAAATGATACTCAACGGAACACCATGTAGTCGGTGATCTCCGCAATACAGATCTGCCAATCAATCCAGGGAATCAGTCCTCCGGATCGCTAAGAAATGCGCGGATTTGATCGATCAACGATTACCCAAATCGCGTCATGTCCTCCGTCGTGTCCTCGGCAATCCTACCACAAAGTCCATGGTAATGTGATCCACTTCCACTCGAGAATAGGAATCCCTGAAGTAATCCTGCGGGCTCGGCCTTCACCTGCTGGCAGACAAGACATCTAGCTACGAAATCGCGATGTCTTTCTTCATACCGTTCCACCAGTGGAACGTCTCAAATCTCGATACATACGGGTTACTGGATGGATCGAATCGAGAACGGTGAGCCTCAAGTAGCTCTGTAAGACCGGATGAGGCGAGTCGCATAATCTGCCTCGGAAGTATATAACACCCTCCTCGTCTCGTGTAAACTCGGTCTGCTGCCCGGAAGCTATCTGACTGCCAATGAACTGACAATGCTGATCACCAGCCTGAGCTTCTCGGATCTTCGTCCTGATTGACGACTGAGCAACCATGGTAACCAGAATACCCTGCTCTGTAGATCCCTGCTCCTCAATGTCTAACTCGGAAAAACTCTGAATCAAGTCTGTGACTGAAGTCCGGTGGCAAGCCAAAGTCCCTCTGGACTTCCTGCTGAGTGCATCGGCAACCACATTAGCTTTCCCTGGATGGTAGCTAATGGTACAATCGTAGTCCTTCAGGAACTCCATCCATCTCCTCTGTCGGAGATTAAGCTCCTTCTGAGTGAAAATGTATTTGAGACTCTTATGATCAGTAAGAATCTCAAATGTAATACCGTACAAATGATGTCGCCATAGCTTCAGAGCAAAAATGATGGCAGCTAACTCCAAGTCATGAACTGGGTAGTTCTTCTCATGCTCCTTCAACTGACGAGAAGCATAAGAGACTACTCTGCCGTGCTGCATCAGAACAGCGCCCAAACCCTGAAGAGATGCGTCGGTGTAAAGTACAAACCCATCCTCTCCAGAAGGTAAAACCAAAACTGGAGCCGACACTAATCTCCGCTTCAGCTCCTGAAAGCTGGTCTCGCAATCCTCGGTCCACGTAAACTTCACGCCTTTCCTGGTAAGGCGTGTCAGCGGCATAGCAATACGCGAGAAACCCTCGACAAAACGTCGGTAATATCCGGCCAATCCCAGAAAACTGCGGATCTCCTGAACTGACTTCGGCTGCTCCCAACCGGTGACAGCCTCGATCTTCTGAGGATCAACTGAAATACCTCTACTAGAAACCACGTGTCCCAGAAAACCGACTGAGGATAGCCAGAATGCACACTTGCTGAACTTCGCGTACAGCTGATGTCGTCGAAGAATCTCCAAGACTATGCGAAGATGCTGTGCGTGCTCCTCCTCGGAATGAGAGTAGACCAATATGTCATCAATAAAAACGATAACAAACTGATCCAGATACTCCAGAAATATGCGGTTCATCAAGTCCATAAACACCGCTGGAGCATTGGTAAGCCCAAATGGCATTACCAAAAACTCATAATGACCGTATCGAGTACGGAAAGCTGTCTTCTGAATATCTGAGTCTCTGACTCTCAGCTGATGATATCCGGATCGCAGATCAATCTTAGAATACACTGATGTACCTCTGAGCTGATCAAACAAATCCTCGATCCGTGGTAAGGGATATTTATTTCTAACGGTCACTGCATTCAGCTGTCTGTAGTCAATACATAACCTCATGGTGCCGTCCTTTTTCTTGACAAATAATACCGGAGAACCCCATGGGGAAACACTAGGGCGAATAAATCCCCTATCTAAAAGCTCCTGGAGTTGAACCTTCAGCTCGTTCAACTCTTTTGGTGCCATACGATATGGAGCTTTAGATGTCGGTGCGGTTCCCGGAATTAACTCAATAGCGAACTCCACTAGCCTTCTGGGAGGCAAACCTGGCAGCTCCTCTAGAAATACATCTGGGTACTCCCGGACTACAGGAACGTCGGAGAGCTGCGAACTGCTGCTGTCCTCAGTACTGATCAAAGATAACAGAAAACCCTGACAGCCATGTGACAGCAACCTTTGAGCCTGTAACGCCGAAATGATCGATAAGCCGTCGTCTCTGATGCCAGTGAAATCCCACGAGGGTTGGTTCGGAGGCCGAAAAGTGACCACCCTCGTCTGGCAATCAACTGTGGCATGATATGCTGACAAACAGTCCATGCCAAGAATAATATCAAAATCGACCATTTCTAATACTAAAAGATCCACTGTAAGTATTAGGTTGCCAAAATCTAACGGGCAACCTCGGACCTCCTGGGTGACATCCAATGAATCATCGGACGGTAGGGAGACGGTCAATCTCTGGGATCTGCAAGTGGGTAATCTGTAATACCCCGGTTCTGAGATTCTGGTTAAGTATGACTTAAAAGGTTAGATGGTACTATCCATATCACCAAGGTGCACCTTCCTTTTCGGAAGCCCAAACTTAAGAACTCCAAAGTTAAGCGTGCTTGGCTTGGAGAAATCTGAGGATGGGCGACCTCCTGGGAAGTTTTCCAGGGTGCGTGCAAGTGAGGACTAAGTACGCTGAAAGGACCTCTGGTGGTCTGTGGAGCTAGTCATCAACCCGATGGACAATTATGGGTAGCGTTCCCGGTTCGGTCTGGGTGGGGCCGCCCTGGCTGGGGCGTTACAGATGGTATCAGAGTGACCTTGCAACCGTGAGTGCGCCTGTGGTAGGAGCACCCAAGGCACCACCTAGCGAGGGAGATTCTGGGATTTGTTTGTGGTGTGATTTGTGGTTACACAACGAGGACGTTGTGTCTTTAAGTGGGGGTGATTGTAGGTGGCCGCGGCTGGAGATACAGTAGGCACTGGTACCGGATGTGAAGCAACTGGTATCCCTAATGCCGGAGCTGCTGGGTACACGATAGGTACTGGGGGCACAGGCGTCGCTGATTCCGGGTACACTGTAGGCCCAGGTGGCGGTGGTGCCGAGTACGCAATAGACTGAGCTGGAGCTTGTGTCGGATATGCTAATGGTATCCCTGGTGGTACCGGAAATACAGGAGCAGTGGATACTGTCGGTGCAGCTGAGGTAGGCACCTCTAAGGGAGCCATCGGAGTCTGAAGGCCCGCCGCACTCGCAGTATGCTGAGTCTGTCCCTGACCGACAGGCTCAGCCTCGGTAGGCATCTCTGGTATATCCAGAGATCCTGCAGTCCTCGCACGTGCTCGTCCAGCACCACGTCTCGCAGCAATACGCGTAGATCGCCTCATATCTGTTAAATTATATTACAGATATTACTACCGGTATAAACAATTACCAAAATGACATCATACCTAATTGCTGTCTGGAGATGTTCCGTCGCTGTCCAGCCCCCAAATTGACCTCAGAATTCCGTACGAGAAAAACAAACACCGGAAATCCATATAAATCCAAAACGGAAGTCCATAACATAATCGAAACGGACAAATCCGTGCAACCGAAAATAACTGCCCAGACTAATCTGTCTCGCAACTAGGGCTAGTATAAAAAAAAAATGTCCAAAATACCAAACGCAGGTATCACACCCTGCTCTGATACCCATGAATTGGTATCAGATAAATCCCGAAAATCCAACACACGGAAATCAAATAAATATCGCCAAACTTTGGCGCACTGATACCCAATAAACTGATATCAGATTATTCAAAGTATCCATAATACGAAAACAAATATCGTATAAATCCAGAACACATAGCAAGTATCGTAAACCTGGCTCTGATACCACTAAATTGTCACGCCCCGGAGGAGTCTCTGTCCGAAGAAATTTCGACAGCATCTCCCCTGTACGGCGGACAATATGAAACTTTCTACATATCACATATACATCAGCCACAGGCGGCTGGAATGATATCAAAAATAAAAACAAACACCACACAGTTAATAAAGATATTCAGCCTCTGGCTGTCACAACCACGCAGTTATAATAGTAATCAATAACAATAGGACTCTGACTCAAAATCCACCCTATTCCACTACACTCGTAAAGCTCAAATCCAACGAACTCACCTCTTCTGCCGTCCAGGCAGGCACGTAGTAAAATGAAATCCAATATCATATCAAAAATCCATCAAAAGGTGTCACTCCATACAATATCCATAGGAAAAATCCAAAGACAATACTAAAACAAAGTCTGATATAGAAAAAGGCCAAAATAAAACAAATAACGAACTAGTAGAGAACTGGCTCTACGTGCAGAATGGGGGCCAGCGACTGGAACTGCTCCGGACAGCCTCAACCTGAAAACATCAACAATGGAGGCGGGGTGAGTCCAACACTCAGCAGGTACAACTGATATGCATAATAAAACAAATAACAGACAACACTAATCATGCGTACAGTCTCCTGAATACGAGAAGGAATAAATGCAACTGGAACGAAATCAGGAGATAACTGTACTAACCGGAATCAAGGTACAAAGGTAACAGGTCGTCAGACCGAAGAAATCATAATCCTGTATGTATATCAATCAAATGCATCCATACAAATGCAGCATACAAGTGCAGCAATCACAAACAATAAAATGCAATAAATGCATATGGTGACCGTGCACTCGGACATCACTGCTCCTGACAGTGACTGAGTGGATGGTATGGTGTCGGAGTACTCCTGTCCTCTGGCCCCAAATCATAAATGGGGGAGCTCAATGCTCTCATCTCCCGGTACACAATGACGGGGAGGATATCTCTGCCGGCTACCACGCTGAGTCTCCTGACCAACGGAGCCAAACAGAGTCCACCATCTGCCGGCTACCACGCTGCTACACTAAATGGGTGTCGCGACTGAGCACAGAAGAAGAGATCGGAAATCGGCTGGCTTCGTGCGGAAAGAAAACTCGGCCGGCGGCGGATCTAGGGCACAGTCGCGACGGGGAGAGAAGAGGAGGGAACCGCCGAGTGGCCGGCGGTTAGGGCATGTAGTCGAGCACGAGGAAAAGGCGTCGGCGCGAGGAGAAAGGGTGCGCTGCTCGGGTACGCGAGTGAGAAAAGAAACGGCGAGGAAATAAAGAAAAAGAAAAATAAAAAGAAAAGGAAAAGAAAATAAATCTTTTCCTCATTAAAACAGGGTAACCTAAACAGGCATTTCCCGGACCCTGTTTTTGTCCCGTTAACTTGTCCATACGAGCTCCGAAAAATTCCCGAAAAATTTCTAAAAATTCCGGAAAATTCCCTTATCATTTTCGGTATTTTACAGTGTCACGCCCCAGAGGAGCCCCTGTCCGAAGAAATTTCTGCAGCATCTCCCCTGTACGACGGACAATCTGAAATTTCTACATATCACATATATATCAGCCACAGGCGGCTGGAATAATAACAATAAGTAAAAGCAAACACCACGCAGTATTTATAATTTATTCAGCCTCTGGCTGTCACAACCACGCAGTTAAGATAATTAAACAGTAGAATAATACTCTGACTTGAAATCCACCCTACTCCACTACACTCGTAAAGCTCAAATCCGACGAACTCACCTCTTCTGCCATCCAGGCAGGCATGTAGTAGAATAAAATCCAAATCCAAATCCATCGCAATAATAAAATCCAGACAATATCCATAAGCAGAATAATCCAAAACATATCATGTTCAAAACAGTCTAGAACAGAAAAGAAACCAAAGAGAACCAAACATATCCTCGAGGTCTGCAGGGACCAGCACTACGTGCAGTGAGAACTAGCGACTGGAACTCCCTCCGGACAGCATCAACCTGAAAATAACAACAATGGAGGCGGGGTGAGTCCAACACTCAGCAGGTACAATTGATATGCAAAGTAAAGAAACAACACCTAGCACTAATCATGCGTACAGTCTCTTGATAAGAAAGATAAAAATGCATCTGAAGTAAACAGGAGAATAGTGTACTAACCAGGTCCTGAGTATAAGGTCAAACAGTCCGAGGGATAAGGAAATCCTGTATGCATGTCAAACATAGGTATCCAAACAATATGCAGCATATAAATGCAGCAAACACAAACACAAGCAATAAATGCATCATGCATATGATGCGAATGATGCATCCTGGTCACCCCTGACGCCAGTCGATCATCTCACACAATAGAGAGGCCGAGTTGGTAGGGCTGTGACAACCGTGCACTCTGTCGTCACTACTCCTGATGAGTGACCGAGTGGACGAGATGCTGTCGGAGTACACCTATCCTCCTACCCCAAATCATAGATGGGGGAGCGCAATGCTCTCAACTCCCGGTACACGATGACGGGGAGGAATCCCTGCCGGATAACACGTTGTGTCACACTACCCATGAGCGGACCAGCGGTGCCTAACGAGTCCTACGCAACACACTGCTGAATCGACCACTTACCCATGAGTGGTGGTGTGTGCAGATCCATGCAACTGGCGATGTGCTCAACAATAATGGAGCGGACTATCGCAGAGCATGCAATCATGCAAATGATGCATGGCAATAACCATATAAACATCCTGACCTAATCCATATATATAGAAAAGTGCACCCTAGGTCAACGAATCATATTGAATCAAAGGTACACAGAAGGTATAAAAACCTAGGTCCTGAACATGGTGAAGCATGGTATATCACTACCCCCTATAAGCATGTATAAACAGGTAAAATATACATGAGATGCAAATCAATCAATCAATCAAACACGTACCAAGATTTGGGTAGTGATTAACCGAAACAGATAAGAAACACAATTGATGCAATATGTTAATTTCATTACTAAGCATATCAAAGACAAAAAGTCAAAAGTACCCGCCTCCGAAAATAGAAAAGTCCAATCTGGTCCACGACGTCGAGATACTCGTCTCGCGTCAAAGTCCTGTATCAAACAATATACAAATATTTTATTTAGCTACTTCATAAGAACAGCTAAATAAAATCCCTAGGACTAAATTTAGGGTAAAACCCTAATCACATATCCTCAATTTACCATTTTAAATCTAATAGTTAATTAGGGTTAGCAACTAAATCCCCAATCAACCCATTAGATTAAATCCAAACCTAATTCCCTTAACACATAAACATCTAACAACAAAACGCATCAAATTCCTACCCTTACCTAAATTCACAGCCTTGATTGTTGATCCACACACACGGTTTGTTGTTGCCAGCAAAGGTATAGTGCTGCTGTAAACAAATAAAACACCAATGTAATCAATTAACCCACTAACACAAGAATTTGCAAACACAGAACCCTACCTGCCTTGCCCAAATCTTCTTCCTCTCTGTCAATAGGCTATAGAAATCTGTTGATGCTCGAAATCTTGAGGCCGACGACAATACAGAGGGAAGAAGGCTTGTTTACTGACACTAGGCAGAGGAACAGAATGACTACCGAATCTGGGCAATTGAAGTAGGGGTATGCACTGCTCCGTCCGGCCTCAAGTGATGGCATCGCCTGGTGCGGCTCGGGAAGGAAGAGTCGGCCGGAGAACTAGGGCTCGACGGCGGCCCGACGCTAGGGCAGAGAGGTGCGGCGTCGGCACCTAGGGCAAGGAATCGCTCGGCTCCTGCTCGGGTGTCAGCAACGGTGGCTAAGGCACTGAGACGGCGTCGCTGAGTCGGCAGTACTCCGGCGGCGTCGGCTGTGTGCTGTGGCGCTTGGCGTCCTGACGGCAGTGAAGAGGAGCGTCGCTGGCGAGGAGAGGGAGAAGGTAACCGGCGGTTAGGGCAGAGAGAGGCGCGAGGGTGAGGCGTCGGCGCGAGAAGGGTTGGGTGAGAGTTTCGGCAGGGGAGAAGAAAAGAAATAAAGAAAAATAAAAGAAAAAGGAAATGTAAATATAAACATTTCCTCGTTTAAACGGGGTAGCCTAAACAGGCTTTTCCGGGCCCCGTTTTTGTCCCTGTTAACTCGTCCATACGAGCTCCGAAAAATTCCCGAAAAATTTCCAAAAATTCCGGAAAATTCGCTTATTAATATTCGCCTATTTTCCGGTATTTTACATTCTCCCCCACTAATAAAAATTTGGTCCCCAAATTTCATTATCTACCATCAGCAAGTACTAACAACAGATATAGAGTATAAATGCTGAACGGTAAATAAATAACATATCTCACGTAAAAAGATGGGGATATCGAGCTCGGATCGTATCCTCAAGCTCCCAAGTAGCCTCCTCGTCTGAATGATGCTGCCATCCGACTTTAACCAGCCAGATAGTCTTGTTCCGCAACTGACGCTCTTTCCGGTCGAGTATCCGTACCGGAACCTCCTCATATGTAATGTCAGGCTGGACAGGAACTGGAATATCTGTTAGCACATGCGTCGGATCGGGTAGATATCTCCTCAGCATGGATACATGAAATACATCGTGCACGCCTGACAGGGACGGTGGTAGTGCCAGTCGGTAAGCTACTGCTCCGATCCTCTCCAAGATCTCGAAAGGACCAATGTACCGCGGAGCTAGCTTACCTCTGAGGCCAAATCTCTTCAACCTTTCGTGGGCGAAACTCGTAAAAATACATGGTCGCCAACAGAGAACTCTAGTGGTCTGCGTCTCCGATCAGCATAACTCTTCTGACGATCCTGCGCCTCTGACATCCTCCGTCTGATAGTACGGACCAACTCTGCATCCTGCTGAACTCTATGAGGTCCCAACAACTGAGCCTCTCCAACCTCATCCCAAAGGGGTTCGACAAGGTCTACCATACAACGCCTCAAAGTATATAGCACCCGAATGAAAGCTGTTGTTGTAAGCAAACTCTACTAACGGTAGATGGTCCTCAGCGCCTCCGAAATCCATAACACATGACCTCAGCAGGTCCTCTAAAGTCTGAATGGTCCTCACCGCCCATCCATCATGCATGGATGGAAAAAGCATCTTGAAAGAGTGTGCCCAAGGCTGCTGCAGACTACTTAGATGTAACGACCCAATTTTCCTGATTTCGAGTTCCAAATGTCCATAAAAATATTTGGAAAAGCTTTTAAAATATTCTAGAGATTTTTAGAAATTTTTAGAGTATTTTTATGCAATTTTTGGAGGTCGTTTAGTATGGTTACAAAAAGAAAGAAGTTTTGACCAAAAATTTGTTGAAGGTGAGACTCGAACCCTCGACCTCGACCCGAGCCGAACCTCAGCCAAACCTAGCCAACCAATTGAGCTGCGGTTGATTTGTGATTAAGAAGGGGAACGAAGTATATTTAAGTTGTAATTGGAACAGAATTTAAATCGAGTTATAAAGGGATTAAGTTTTCCCTTTCTCACCGAAAAACCCTATCTGCCTTTTCTTTCCTCTCTCGACGGCGGTTTCGCCTTCTCGTCTAGGTCGAGAAACGCAGCAGCAAGTGAAGGTCCCTCCGGCGCCGGCGAAGGCTTTTTCCGGCCGATCTTCACCTGCGGTGGTGATTCCCTCGTCGAGGAAGGTCTGTGGGCGCAAGGGAGGTTGAAGATCCAAGCTAACCGAAACCTTAAAGCTTCCTCCTTCGGTTGTAAGTCCAAGAAAGCATTGTAAGTACTACTCACCTGCGGTAAGAGTTGCTCCGATCTTTCGATTTTCGTTTCCTTGTTTTCCTGAGTTTCTTGAATCCGAAACATGCTATAAGGATTTTGGCTTTTGGGTATTCTGCCGTGAGTTTCACAGGGAAATCAAGGTTTCGTTTAGGTTAGTTGAGCATGTAGTATGATTCTAGTGCCAAGTAGAATTGTATGCATTCTATCCTTAATTATTGCTAGGGATTTTGGCCGTGCACAGTGGAGTTTCGGTTGATTCCTTGCTGCCCTGTTTAGGATCATACCGAACAGATCATTATAGTTATCCCATGTCGCTGCCATGAGTTCACTTAAGGATGCATTGTCTTGGCTTGCTGTTGAATGCTTTGAGTTGTATGTTGTACATGAATTTCCTTGCTTTAAGGTTATGTTGTACATAGTTAAAGTTGATTAGAGATTTGTTTTTTTTCAGCATGTTTAAGAAGTTTAAAGTAGCATGTTACCTTATTTTGTATAGCATGTTTAAAGGCCTTAAAGTAGTATTCTTTGTCATGTTTTAATAGCAGGTTTAGAAGCCCTTAAAGTAGCATTCCATGCTCTGTTTCTACAGCATGATAGAAAGTGTAGAGTTACATATATTGCTTTTATTACAGCATACTTAGAAAGCCCAAAGTTAGCTTCCTTTTGCTTTATTTATAGCATGATTAGAATCATTCCATACTTGATTTTACAGCATGTTTAGAAGTACTAAAATAGCATCCTTTGCCATGTTTTCACCGTATGATTCAAAGGCTTTAAATTGCTTTCTTTAGTTTAGCTTATAGCATGATCAGTAAGCTTTAAGTTACTTGTTTTATTCTGTTATATAGCATGGTTAGTTGATTATACACCCATACTTGTTAAGTATATTTAAAGGACTCCCATAGTCTTTAATAAAAGATAATAAGGAAGATAAAAGAATAAGAAAGATAACAAGTAAGTCAAGCAAGAGGCTAGTACCCGACATCCAAGAGCTTGTCGTTAAACAAATCCAGGTGACCATTTCCGAGGTCTTGGCCCTGGTAGACCGAGGTCTACTCTTTTAGGATTGGTGGCTCGCAACCCCAACCTATTAGGGAACGCGCATGAGTTGGTACTAGGCCTAGGCCCAAGAAAAGAAAACCTAAGAAAAGAAAAGTTAAGTAAGAAGGAAGAAAGAAAAGAAAAGTTAAGTAAGAAGGAAGAAAGAAAGAAGAAGAAAGTAAAAGATAGAAATTAAAAGATTAATTTCTAACACAAGGATACAAGAAATGAAATAAGTTCCAAGCTTAGAATAAATAAGAATGGTTAGTTTTCTTTGATTCTAAGTTTACATTGTTAGTTTCTTGTTATCCTGCTTGATATTGAGTATGATTTGTATTCTGTTCATTTTCTGTATACCATGAGCACATGCAGATAGCTTTATTATTTCAATTTCAGCACTTATGCATTTCATTTATGCATTTCGAGTTTTGTGAGATAGATTAGTACTTACTAAGCGTTTTCGCTTATAGATCTTGTCTTCTTTCCTCCTACTGCAGATAAAGGAAAAGCTAAGATATGAAGGGAGGCGACAGGGTGGTGGTGATGATGGATGTGTGTGGTGACTGAACTATGGAGAGGTCCAGAGGGGACTAGCAAGACTTATTTATTTAGAGTTTATGTCTAGTTTATTTTCCTTATTTCTGTTATGAAATTATGAGTTTATGATTGAGTTTGATGTGCATTGTAGCTTATTATGCTTCATTCTGGGAGCTTGAGTTTAGTTCATGTTGCTAGATTAGTTTTTGATTATGATATGATTTATTACTGCGTGGTTGTGAATAAATTGTGATCCAGCCGCATGTGGCTGTGTATATATCTTGTGTATTATAGATTTGGTCACCGGTACAGGGGAGACTCTGCCGAAATTTTTCGGTAGGAATTTCTCTGAACCGTGATAAATCTAAGTGTCGCTAATAATAGCATAAGTGACACTAGTAAGTAGAGTAGGAGTTAGGTAACGGTCGCCCTTAGAGAGTAGTAGTAAGAAGGGTGGTCGTTACAGTTGGTATCAGAGCAGCGTTCCATTCTCCAGCATCACACACACATCAGCATCAGCCTTGCTGTCTCCAAGTAAGAAAGTATTTAAATTCTTTCTTTATTCTGCTTTCCTTATTATTAACTGCAGTATAGAGTACTTGTTTTTTATTACTTAAGTAAGATCAAAGATTTAGTTTCCCTTTTCTTTATTCATATTTAAGTATGATTAGAAGGGTTAAAGTAAGATATCAAGCCTTTACCTTGAATAAATAGATGGCAAGAAGAGGGCGTCCCGTGCTACTCACCGAGGAACCAGCTCAAGGGCAAGTGCCTATATGTGAGCCCAACCTTTACAAGTGGTTGCTCGACTCAGAGCAAATAGCGAGCAACGACAAGTGATTGCCAATCGATGGCAAACCGACAGCGTTCCTCCCCTCCTCCGTTGTCACTCAGAGACCCCAGGTGTCGAGACTCCTGACTACTCGGGGCAATCACGGCACCCGAGACGAAGCTTACCTTATACGGTGGCTAAAGCTGAAACCGAGAGCTTCGAGCACGATGAGCCACAGGATGCCGGGCTTGGTTTAAAACACTAAAGAGCACTATGGAGCTTCTTGATGGCCGGAAGTCGAGAAGGTCAAGTGCGCCTCTTTCCCTGTCCGGAGATGCTCGTATGTGGTGGGAGAGGATAAAGACCAAGAGAGCGGTGATCAGATGACTGAGATTTCCAGTCAGAGTTCTATGAAGAGTTCTTCCACCTGCAGATTACCAACAAGCACTACGAGGAGTTTATAGAGTTCAAACAAGGTGACTTGTCAGTGGAAGAAGCAGCCAAGAAGTTCAACAGGTTAGCTCGTCTCTGTCCAGAGCTAGTGAGTACAGAGAAGGAGCGAGTCAGGCTGATGCTCAGAATGCTGAGACCACAGATAGCACTGAATGTGAGCAGTGGAGCTCATCGGCCCCAGACTGGCGAAGAATTGATCAGTAGAGCATTAATCGCTGAACATTACATGAACAACATCAAAGCACAGCGAACACAACATCAGTCAGTAAAGACAGAGGACAAGACAGCAGGAAGCCAGAAGTCACAGCCAAGCAAGCAGAACTGGAAGGGCAAAGGTAAAAGGAAGCAGTGGAACACAGGAGGTGGCCAGAAGGGAGGACCAGCAAACAAGCAGACCAAGTTCCCTCCCTGTCCCAAATGTGGGAAAACACACCCAGGAGCCTGCCTTTTGGGTAAAACTGGATGTTACTCCTGTGGTCAGGAGGGACACATGGCTAAAGAGTGTCCTAACAAATTCAAAGCACCTCAACCACAACCATTGCAATATGGAGGCCAGCCTGCACAGTTGCACCACATGGGAGCGGCATTGGAGGGACCCTACATCAGTCAAGGAAGGTTAGAAGCCCCACCAGTTCCAGCCTTTGATGGTGCCAGAGTATTCTCCCTCACCAAAGAAGAAGCTGCTAGTGCCTCCACGGTCGTAACAGGTCAAGTAGTTATTTTCTAGCACATAGCTACTGTACTATTTGACATTGGGGCGACCCATTCTTTTGTATCGATACCTTTTGCCAGTAGTTTACAGGTGCCTACAGAAAGTATGAACTCCAAGTTCCTGACAACCCTACCTTCTGGGGAAGTCATGGAATCCAATCAGTGGCTTCGAGCTGTACTGGTTAGAATTGCAGACCGAGAGTTATATGTAAATCTAATAGTCCTCGCCATGCAGGATTTCGATATCATTTTTGGTATGGATTTCCTCAGCAAGTACAGTGCCTCAGTGGACTGCCGCAGAAAGAAAGTAATTTTTAGTCCAGAAGGTGAGTCAACTTTTGAGTTCACCGGAGTGCCAAGGAGGAAGACCCAGAAGCTCCTCTCATCCCTAGCAGCACACCAGATGTTAGCTAAAGGGTGTGCAGGTTTTCTTGCATACATAGTAAAGGCAGAAGAGGAGAAGGGACTCAAGCAGGAGGAGGTCCGGGTAGTATGCGAGTATCCAGAAATATTTCCAGAAGAGCTACCTGGACTACCTCCCAACAGAGAGGTGGAATTTGAGATTGAATTGGTTCCTGGAACCGGTCCAATTTCAAAAGCTCCGTATCGCATGTCTCCAGCAGAGCTGAAGGAGTTACAAGAGCAACTACAGGAGTTACTTGACAAAGGCTTCATTCACCCTAGTCACTCACCTTGGGGAGCTCCTGTGTTGTTTGTCAAGAAGAAAGATGGATCAATGCGGATGTGCATAGACTACAGAACTTTGAATCAAGTGACAATCAAGAACAAGTACCCCTTCCCAGGATCGACGACTTATTTGATCGGTTAAGAGGAGCGACGGTATTCTCAAAGATAGACTTGCGCTCTGGGTACCATCAGCTGAAAGTGAAAGAAAGATATATACCCGTAACGACATTCGGAACAGATATGGACACTACGAGTTTGTAGTTATGCCATTTGGAGTGACCAATGCACCTGCGGTCTTCATGGACTTAATGAACAGAGTGTTCAGAGAATATCTTGACAAATTTGTCATTGTATTCATCGATGACATTCTGGTCTATTCAAGGACCCCAGAGGAGCATGACACGCACTTGAGAATAGTACTGCAGACTCTTCATGAGCGACTTTATGCTAAATTCTCAAAGTCCGAGTTCGGTTAAATCGGTGGCGTTTTAGGTCACATTATCTCTAAAGAAGGTATTCAAGTGGATCCGGCCAAAGTGGCGGTCAACAACTGGAGTAGACCCAAGAGCGTCAGAGATCGAAGCTTCCTTGGTCTAGCGGTACTACGGGAAGTTCGTGGAGGATTTTCCGGATAGCTTCTCCGCTGCCCTCACGAAAGAACAAGAGATTGAATGGTCGATAAATGTGAGCTTCAAGAGCTAAAGAAGAGATTGATCGGTGCTCCCATTACGTACCGTCCCACGGCGACAAGAGTTTGGACATACTGATGCTTCCAAGATGGGTATAGGAGTTGTACTCATGCAAGAAGGAAAGGTCATAGCTTATGCTTCGGACAACTCAAAGACTATGAGAAGAACTACCCTACTCATGATCTCGAGCTTGTGGTTTTTACACTTAAACTCTGGCGACATTATTTGTATGGAGTCCAGTGTAGAATTTTCACAGATCATCAGAGTCTTAAGTACTTCTTCACTCAGAAGGACTTAAACATGAGACAGCGTAGGTGGCTGGAGTTGGTCAAAGATTACGACTGTGAAATTCTCTACCACCCAGGCAAAGCTAACAAAGTGGCAGATGCACTCAGCAGAAAATCTAGTGCATCACTGATGTCTTTGTCATCACTAGCCCTGCCACTGCAGAAGGAGTTGTCAGATTTTGGGCTTGAAATTATCGAAGGACAGCTCTCTACATTGACCTTAGAGTCTACACTGCTTGTGGAGATACAGAGAAAGCAAAGTGAAGATCCGGACATCCAGAAGATCAAGCAGGGGATACAGAAAGAAGACAACTCAGAGTTTAGAGTAACAGACAGCGGAATTCTTTATCAGGGGAGTCGCATTTGCGTGCCCAATGATGAGGAACTGAGAAAGAAGATCTTAGAGGAAGCTCACAGTACACCATATTCCATGCATCCTGGTTCTTCCAAGATGTACCAAGATGTGAAACAGAGGTTTTGGTGGTCAGGACTCAAAAGAGATGTAGCTAAGTATGTCAGTACCTGCTTGACATGCCAGAGAGTCAAAGCAGAACACCAGAGACCAGGAGGAGTTCTTCAGCCTCTTCCAATACCAGAATGGAAATGGGAAGACATTTCCATGGACTTCATAACAGGTCTTCCAAGAACCACCAATGGATATGATGCGATATGGGTAATAGTAGACCGATTGACCAAGTCTGCTCATTTCCTAGCCATCAAGGTGTCCCACTCCATAGAGCAGTTGGCCCAGCTATATGTTAAAGAGGTAGTCAGACTTCATGGAGTTCCTAAATCTATCGTTTCTGATAGAGATGGGTGCTTCACCTCACACTTTTGGTAATGCGTTCAAACTCAAGTTCAGCACAGCTTTCCATCCGCAGACTGATGGACAGACAGAGCGAGTGAATCAGATTTTAGAGGACATGCTCAGAGCTTGTGCGCTAGATTTCAAAGGAAGTTGGTGCAAGTATTTGTGCTTAGCTGAATTCGCTTACAACAATAGTTATCAGGCCACCATCAAGATGGCACCATATGAAGCACTATATGGTAGGAAATGCAGATCACCCATATGCTGGCAAGAAGCAGGAGAGAGAAAAGATAGAAGCAGAGTTGGGCATTCAGACAGAGGTGATAGATGAGACTACTCAAGCAATCCAGAAAATGAGACAGAGAATCGAGACTGCTGACACACGCCGTAGGCCATTGGAATTCCAAGTAGGAGATTCAGTTTTCCTCAAGGTCGCTCCTATGAAGGGAGTGATGAGATTTGGCAAGAAGGGCAAATTAAGTCCTCGCTATGTAGGACCTTACCTGATCATAGAGAGGATTGGGAAAGTAGCTTACAGGATGGACTTACCACAAGACATATCAGCAATACACAATGTGTTTCATGTCTCTATGCTAAAGAAGTGTCTCCATGACCCGAGCCAAGTGATTCAGCCTCAGTCGGTGCAGATCCAAGAGGATCTTAGTTATGAGAGCAGACCTACACAGATAGTGGACAGAGCAGTCAAGAGATTGAGAAATAAAGAAGTACCACTAGTGAAGGTCGTCTGGCAGAACCAGAAGCACTTGGGAGCGGGAGGACAGTATGAGACAGAAGTAAACAGAGCTATTCTAAGTTCGAGGACGAACTTTTTATAAGGTATGGGGGATTGTAACGACCCAATTTTCCTGATTTCGAGTTCCAAATGTCCATAAAAATATTTGGAAATGCTTTTAAAATATTCTAGAGATTTTTATAAATTTTTAGAGTATTTTTATGCAATTTTTGGAGGTCGTTTAGTATGGTTACAAAAAGAAAGAAGTTTTGACCAAAAATTTGATGAAGGTGAGACTCGAACCCACGACCTCGACCCGAGCCGAACCTCAGCCAAACCTAGCCAACCAATTGAGCTGCGGTTGATTTGTGATTAAGAAGGGGAACGAAGTATATTTAAGTTGTAATTGGAACAGAATTTAAATCGAGTTATAAAGGGATTAAGTTTTCCCTTTCTCACCGAAAAACCCTATCTGCCTTTTCTTTCCTCTCTCGACGGCGGTTTCGCCTTCTTGTCTCGGTCGAGAAACGCAGCAGCAAGTGAAGGTCCCTCCGGCGCCGGCGAAGGCTTTTTCCGGCCGATCTTCACCTGCGGTGGTGATTCCCTCGTCGAGGAAGGTCTGTGGGCGCAAGGGAGGTTGAAGATCCAAGCTAACCGAAACCTTAAAGCTTCCTCCTTCGGTTGTAAGTCCAAGAAAGCATTGTAAGTACTACTCACCTGCGGTAGGAGTTGCTCCGATCTTTCGATTTTCGTTTCCTTGTTTTCCTGAGTTTCTTGAATCCGAAACATGCTATAAGGATTTTGGCTTTTGGGTATTCTGCCGTGAGCTTCACAGGGAAATCAAGGTTTCGTTTAGGTTAGTTGAGCATGTAGTATGATTCTAGTGCCAAGTAGAATTGTATGCATTCTATCCTTAATTATTGCTAGGGATTTTGGCCGTGCACAGTGGAGTTTCGGTTGATTCCTTGCTGCCCTGTTTAGGATCATACCGAACAGATCATTATAGTTATCCCATGTCGCTGCCATGAGTTCACTTAAGGATGCATTGTCTTGGCTTGCTGTTGAATGCTTTGAGTTGTATGTTGTACATGAATTTCCTTGCTTTAAGGTCATGTTGTACATAGTTAAAGTTGATTAGAGATTTGTTTTTTTCAGCATGTTTAAGAAGTTTAAAGTAGCATGTTACCTTATTTTGTATAGCATGTTTAAAGGCCTTAAAGTAGTATTCTTTGTCATGTTTTAATAGCAGGTTTAGAAGCCCTTAAAGTAGCATTCCATGCTCTGTTTCTACAGCATGATAGAAAGTGTAGAGTTACATATATTGCTTTTATTACAGCATACTTAGAAAGCCCAAAGTTAGCTTCCTTTTGCTTTATTTATAGCATGATTAGAATCATTCCATACTTGATTTTACAGCATGTTTAGAAGTACTAAAATAGCATCCTTTGCCATGTTTTCACCGTATGATTCAAAGGCTTTAAATTGCTTTCTTTAGTTTAGCTTATAGCATGATCAGTAAGCTTTAAGTTACTTGTTTTATTCTGTTATATAGCATGGTTAGTTGATTATACACCCATACTTGTTAAGTATATTTAAAGGACTCCCACAGTCTTTAATAAAAGATAATAAGGAAGATAAAAGAATAAGAAAGATAACAAGTAAGTCAAGCAAGAGGCTAGTACCCGACATCCAAGAGCTTGTCGTTAAACAAATCTAGGTGACCATTTCCGAGGTCTTGGCCCTGGTAGACCGAGGTCTGCTCTTTTAGGATTGGTGGCTCGCAACCCCAACCTATTAGGGAACGCGCATGAGTTGGTACTAGGCCTGGGCTCAAGAAAAGAAAACCTAAGAAAAGAAAAGTTAAGTAAGAAGGAAGAAAGAAAAGAAAAGTTAAGTAAGAAGGAAGAAAGAAAAGAAAAGTTAAGTAAGAAGGAAGAAAGAAAGAAGAAGAAAGTAAAAGATAGAAATTAAAAGATTAATTTCTAACACAAGGATACAAGAAATGAAATAAGTTCCAAGCTTAGAATAAATAAGAATGGTTAGTTTTCTTTGATTCTAAGTTTACATTGTTAGTTTCTTGTTATCCTGCTTGATACTGAGTATGATTTGTATTCTGTTCATTTTCTGTATACCATGAGCACATGTAGATAGCTTTATTATTTCAATTTCAGCACCTATGCATTTCATTTATGCATTTCGAGTTTTGTGAGATAGATTAGTACTTACTAAGCGTTTTCGCTTATAGATCTTGTCTTCTTTCCTCCTACTGCAGATAAAGGAAAAGCTAAGATATGAAGGGAGGCGACAGGGTGGTGGTGATGATGGATGTGTGTGGTGACTGAACTATGGAGAGGTCCAGGGGGGACTAGCAAGACTTATTTATTTAGAGTTTATGTCTAGTTTATTTTCCTTATTTCTGTTATGAAATTATGAGTTTATGATTGAGTTTGATGTGCATTGTAGCTTATTATGCTTCATTCTGGGAACTTGAGTTTAGTTCATGTTGCTAGATTAGTTTTTGATTATAATATGATTTATTACTGCGTGGTTGTGAATAAATTGTGATCCAGCCGCATGTGGCTGTGTATATATCTTGTGTATTATAGATTTGGTCACCAGTACAGGGGAGACTCTGCCGAAATTTTTCGGTAGGAATTTCTCTGAACCGTTATAAATCTAAGTGTCGCTAATAATAGCATAAGTGACACTAGTAAGTAGAGTAGGAGTTAGGTAACGGTCGCCCTTAGAGAGTAGTAGTAAGAAGGGTGGTTGTTACACGAGACGTGAACCGTTGATCTCTATCCGAAATGATACTCAATGGAACACCATGTAGTCTGATAATCTCTCGGCAATACAGATCTGCCAATCGATCCAGGGAATCAGTCCTCCGAATCGCTAAGAAGTGCGCGGATTTGGTTAATCGATCTACGATTACCCAAATCGCGTCATGGCCTCGTCGTGTCCTCGGCAATCCTACCACAAAGTCCATGGTAATGTGATCCCACTTCCACTCAGGAATAGGAATCCGCTGAAGTAATCCTGCAGGTCTCTGGTGTTCAGCCTTCACCTGCTGACAGACAAGACATCTAGCTACGAAATCCGCGATGTCTTTCTTCATGCCGTTCCACCAGTAGGAACGCCTCAAGTCTCGATACATACGGGTCCCGCCTGGATGGATCGCAAATCGAGAACGGTGCGCCTCCTGAAGTAGCTCCTGTAAGACCGGATGAGACTGAGGTACGCATAATCTGCCTCGGAAGTATATAACACCCTCCTCGTCTCGTATGAACTCGGTCTGCTGCCCGGAAGCTATCTGACTCCTAATGAACTGCAAATGCTGATCACCAGCCTGGGCCTCTCGGATCCTCGTCCTGATCGACGACTGAGCAACCATGGTAACAAGAATACCCTGCTCTGTCGGTCCCTGCTCCTCCAGGTCTAACTCAGAAAAACTCTGAATCAAATCCGTAACCGAAATCCGGTGGCAAGCTAAAGTCCCTCTGGACTTCCTGCTGAGTGCATCGGCAACCACATTAGCTTTTCCCGGGTGGTAGCTAATGGTACAATCGTAGTCCTTCAGGAACTCCATCCATCTCCTCTGTCGGAGATTAAGCTCCTTCTGAGTGAAAATGTATTTGAGACTCAAATGATCAGTGAGAATCTCAGAAGACATCAAAGGAAATAAAGGACATGAAGGCAGTTCCTTATGCTTCGGTTGTAGGTCTAATGTATTCAATGCTGTGTACGAGACTGGATATCTGTTTTGCCGTGGGCATGGTTAGCAGATATCAAAGTAACTCTGGACAAGGACATTTGTCTGCGGTAAAGCATATATTGAAGTACCTTAGAGGCACTAGAGATTATATGTTAGCTTACAAGGCAGATAATTTGGTCCCTGTGGGTTACATGGATTTTAACATCCAATCAGAAAGGGACAATATTAAGTCAACCTCGGGGTTTTGTGTTTACTTTAGGAGGTAAAGTCATAACTATGGAAGAATGATAAGCATAGGTGCTTTTTCAGACTCCACCATAGAGCTGAGTATATGGCAGCCTCTGAGGTTGCCATAAAAGCTGTATGGCTCAGATACTTCAAGATAGACTTAGATATGACTTTTGGTTTGCCCAAAATAATTTGGTGCAGTAGCAAACTCGAAGAAACCATAAGTCCATAAGGAATGGAAACACAATAGAACGCAAGTACCACCCAATACGAGAAATCGTATAAACGAGGAGAAGTTATTGCCGCCTAGATTGCATCAGATGATGACCTATAGATCTTTACACTAAGGCCCTTAAGGCAAGAGCTTTTGATGGGCATGTTGAAGGGTTGGGAATCATATGTATGACAACAGATATGGCAACTTAGTCTTTTAGTATAAGTGGGAGATTGTTAGAGTGTATACTAAAAGCCTAGCTTTTGGTATAAACATTTATCTAGAAATAAGAATCACATTGGTCAAATATCTATATTTATGATAAATTTAGTTGTTCAATTAATTCATATTATAAATAACATGGTGTGTGGTGTCACACACAGAAGATCATGTTATCAGTTCTTTATAAATTATAAACAGTTGCTCACGACTAAGATGGAAAGGAATAAACCATTGGAATAGTCGTAGTGTAATTAGGTATTAGTTTATCTTGACTAATAAATTACACTAGTACACTCTAAGTACATTGAGTAGGACCATTTTAGGTAAGTTCTTTTTATACTAACTTGATAAAAGAACTAGACCTTAGTTATTATAGAAGTGTGTGCTCTTAATCCTAATATAATAACAAGCACATATATTTGATATTTATTTCTTTAATTTATCAATGGGTGAGATTTAGTTCGATAAATCAATAAGCCCGATAAGTTGGAAAATGATATCACTTATAGTGTGTGTTGTTGATTATAGAAGGAATCTGTGTCCTAGTAATCTAGGTTGATAATGACCCCAAGAGGAGCTCATAAGGATTGTCATGTTAAACCCTAAAGGTGGACTTAGTCCGACATGACGAAAAGGTTGAGTGGTACTACTCTTGGACTAAGATATTAATTAAATGAGTTGTCAGTAACTCACTTAATTAGTGAACATTCGACATGTTAAACACAGGGAGACTAACATACTCATAATAAGAAGGAGTCCAAAAATGTAATTTGGGATTGGTGCGATAGTTTAATAATAATTCTTTAGTGGTACGAATTATTATTGATGAAATTAAGTTGCGTGTTCGGGGTGAACACGGGAAGCTTAATTTCATCGGGAGACCAAAACCAATTCCTCCTCTCGGTCCCTATCGTAGCCTCTTGCATATAGAGATTTATACCCACCACATACCCACCTTCTTACCCATCCTAATGGGGCCGACCAAGCTAGCTTGGAACCCAAGCTAGGGCCGATCAAGACCAAGAGGATGGGTCAAGTTGGTGGCCGGCCAAAGCTTGGGTCCCAAGCTTAGGTGGTCGGCCACTAGAATATTAAAAAGGATTTTTTATTAAAATTATTTCTTATGTGGATATCATGGTTTTAAAAGAGAGTTTAAAATTTAAATCTTTCCTTTTATAGCTTTCTACAAAAGATTAAGAAAAGATTTGAAATCTTTCCTTATTTGTAGATTGAAAGGAGATTTTAATTTTGAGAAAATTTTCCTTTTTAACCATGATCATAATTTAAAAGAGAGTTTTAAAAATTAAATATTCTCTTTTATTAGTTTCTACAAAAGATTAAGAAAAAATTTGATATCTTTCCTTATTTGTAGATTGAAAAGGGATTTTAATTTTTAGAGATAACTTTCCTTTTTGGAAATTATCCACATGTTTAAAAGAAAGATTTTAATTTATAAATTTCCTTTTTATAACCCACCATGAAGGGGAAAATTATTGGAGAAATTTTTGGAAACATATTAGGAAGTTTTAATTTTTGTTTTAATTAAAACTCTCCTTGTTTTGGGAAAAGAGATGGCCGACCATTGTAATTGAAAAAAGAAAATTGTTTTTAATTAAATTAATTTTTATTTTTCATGGCAAAGGAATTAAGGAAATTTTTATTTAAGTTTCCTTATTTGCCAAGACCAAGGATTATAAAAGAGAGGGTAGAGGTGACTTCATGTGAATGACTCTTTTCTTTTCTTCCTCTCTTTTCTTCCTTGGTATGGCTGGCCCTAGGGTCTCCTCTTCTCCTTCTTTTCTCTTCCTCCTTTGTGGCCGGCGGCATCAACTTAAGGGAAGTCCATGGTGGCCTGTTCTAGCTAGGAGAAGAAGGAGAGAAAGAAGGCTTCGTTTCTAGCATCCCTTGGAGCTTGGTGGTTGGTGGTGGCCGGATCTTTACTTCTCATGGAGAATTAATGGTGGCCAAATCTAACTTGGAGAAGAAGGAGCTTAGTGGTTCTCATCTCGGAAGATCGTTGCCCACACAACTTCCGAGATAAGAAGAGGAATAGGTAGAAGATCAAGAGGTTATTTTTGCTTACAAAGAAAGGTATAACTAGTAATTGTTTTCCGCATCATACTAGTTTTCTTTGTATAGTTATTTATGGAAATTCCAAACACAAGAGGCATATATGATTCTAGAGTTTTCGAAATAGTTTTTTCGAGTTTGTGTTTTCTTCTTTTTCGAATTTGTGATTCGATTGTTCTTTTTAATTAACCTAGAGTTATTTAAGGAAATAAATATTAGCTTTCCTTAAAAGGTTTTGCCTAGGCGGTGGTGGTTGCTCCCATATCCAAGAAGGACATGTGCCTCGCCATGTAGTCCTAGAAGCCAATTTTGGAAATTAATATTTATGGAATTAATAACTTAGGTAGATTTGAATCAATAGTGTTAAGTTCCGCTTGCGATTCAAATCTAAACCATTAAGAGCAGATAAGTTAAATTTGGAATCAATGATGTTAAGTTCCGTCTGTGATTCCTAATTTAACTTCTAAAGAACACAATAGGTTATTTAAGGAAAGGTTCGACACTTGTACAAAAAATATTTGTACAGTGGAACCGGTACGTTTTCCTAGGACAAACCAACAATTGGTATCAGAGCTAGGGTTTGCCTCTGTGTGTTTGGTTTTCAAATTAGGTTATGCACATGTCATACATAATTTAGGCAGGATAATAGTAGGATGTGCTAACTTTGTGGCTGCTGGCTCCAACTATTATGGCTTATAGATGTTGTGTGTGATTGGACCCATGGACATGTCAAGGGCATTATTTTTGTATGTGCATGATTGTATGTAACTAATACAGCAGGAGCTGTATTTGCCTTAGGGTCGGCCAAGACCATGTCAAGGGCTTAGGTGGCCGGCCACTAGAATATTAAAAAGGATTTTTTAATAAAATTATTTCTTATGTGGATATCATGGTTTTAAAAGAGAATTTAAAATTTAAATCTTTCCTTTTATAGCTTTCTACAAAAGATTAAGAAAAAATTTGAAATCTTTCTTTATTTGTAGATTGAAAGGAGATTTTAATTTTGAGAAAACTTTCCTTTTTAACTATGATCATAATTTAAAAGAGAGTTTTAAAAATTAAATATTCTCTTTTATTAGTTTCTACAAAAGATTAAGAAAAAATTTGATATCTTTCCTTATTTGTAGATTGAAAAGAGATTTTAATTTTTAGAGATAACTTTCCTTTTTGGAAATTATCCACATGTTTAAAAGAAAATTTTTAATTTATAAAATTTCCTTTTTATAAAGCACCATGAAGGGAAAAATTATTGGAGAAATTTTTTATAAATTTCTGGAAATAAATTAGGAAGTTTTAATTTTTGTTTTAATTAAAACTCTCCTTGTTTTGAGAAAAGAGGTGGCCGGCCATTGTAATTGAAAAAAGAAAATTATTTTTAATTAAAATAATTTTTATTTTTTATGACAAAGGAATTAAGGAAATTTTTAATTTAGTTTTCCTATTTGCCAAGACCAAGGATTATAAAATAGAGGGTAGAGGTGCCTTCATGTGAACGACTCTATTCTTATCTTCCTCTCTTTTCTTCCTTGGTATGGCGGCCCTAGGGTCTCTTCTTCTACTTCTTTTCTCTTCCTCCTTTGTGGCCGGTGGCATCAACTTAAGGGAAGTCCATGATGGCCGGTTCTAGCTAGGAGAAGAAGGAGAGAAAGAAGGCTTCGTTTCTAGCATCCCTTGGAGCTTGGTGGTGGTGGCCGGATCTTTACTTCTCATGAAGAATTAATGGTGGCCGAATCTAGCTTGGAGAAGAAGGAGCTTGGTGGTTCTCGTCTCGGAAGATCGTTGCCCACACAACGTCCGAGATAAGAAGAGAAATACGGTAGAAGATCAAGAGGTTATTTTTTTTACAAAGAAAGTTATAACTAGTAATTGTTTTCCGCATCATACTAGTTTTCTTTGTATAGTTATTTATGGAAATTTCAAACACAAGAGGCATATGATTCTAGAGTTTTCGAAATAGTTTTTCGAGTTTGTGTTTTCTTATTTTTTGAATTTGTGATTCGATTGTTCTTTTTGGTTAACCTAGAGTTATTTAAGGAAATAAATATTAGCTTTCCTTAAAAGGTTTTGCCTAGGCGGTGGTGGTTGCTCCCATATCCAAGAAGGCCATGTGCCTCGCCATGCAGTCCTGGAAGCCAATTTTGGAAATTAATATTTATGGAATTAATAACTTAGGTAGATTTAAATCAATAGTGTTAAGTTCCGCTTGCGATTCAAATCTAAACCATTAAGAACAGATAAGTTAAATTTGGAATCAATGATATTAAGTTCCATCTGCAATTCCTAATTTAACTTCTAAAGAACACAATAGGTTTTTTAAGGAAAGGTTCGACACTTGTACAAAAAATTTTTGTATAGTGGAACCGGTACGTTTTCCTAGGACTAACCAACAAAAAGAACCTTCGGAAATGAACCAAATGCATCTTTGGCGTCTAAGGCTTGGTCATATTAACTTAAGTAGGATTCAAAGGCTTGTAGCCGATGGACTCTTGGGTCCATTAGAGTTGGAAAACTTTCCAACATGTGAATCCTGCTTGGAAGGTAAATAGAGCCAAAGAAGCGTTAGAATTGGCTCATTCTGATTTGTGTGGTCCTATGTCTATCCAGGCTAGAGGTGGTTTTGAATATTTTGTCTCTTTTATAGATAATTATTCTAGATATGGATACATTTACCTAATGCGCCGCAAGTCTGAGTGCTTTGATAAGTTCAAAGAGTACAAGGCTGATGTGGAGAAACGTCTAGGTAAAAGTATCAAGACACTATGGTCTGATCATGGTGGTGAATATCTCTTAGGAGAGTTTAGGAATTACTTATCAGAGGCTGGGATTCAATCCCAATTGTCCGCACCTGGTATACCCCAACAGAATGGTGTGGTAGAACGAAGGAATAGGACTCTTATGGAAATGGTTAGATCGATGATGAGTTATTCAGAATTACCAAATTCGTTTTGGGGATACGCTCTGGAAACGACAACGCACAATCTGAACTTAGTACCTTCTAAATCAGTATCTTCTACTCCCACAGAATTGTGGAATGGGCGAAAGCCTAGTCTAAGACATATTCGGATTTGGGATAGTCCAGATGCTGATAAGTTAGAATCTCGTACAAAAGTTCGTGTGTTTGTGGGTTATCCCAGAGGAATGAAAGGTGGTTTATTTTATAGTCCTAAAGACCAGAAGGTAATTGTTAGTACCAATGCCTAGTTTTTAGAAGAAGACTATATAATGGATCACAAGCCCAGTAGCAAAATTGTTCTAGAAGAACTTAGAGAGGACACGTCTACTTCAGTACCAACAATACAAGATGAAGTACCACAAGAGACTGCAACACGTGTCATACATGATACACAACCACAGACGGTGCCTCGTCGTAGTAGGAGGGTTGTAAGGCAGCCTGAGAGATTCATGTTTTTGGGAGAGTCTTCAGACATGATCCCGGGTAAACATGAACCTGATCCCCAGACATATGATGAAGCACTCCAAGATATAGATGACAATGAATTCTGAAATAGAGTCTATGTACTCTAATAAGGTCTGGGAGCTTGTAGAACCACTTGATGGTGTAAAAGCCGTTGGATGCAAGTGGATCTACAAAAGGAAAAGAGGGACAGATGGGAAGGTTGAAACCTTTAAAGCAAGGCTTGTTGTGAAAGGGTACACTCAAAAAGAGGGAATCGATTATGAGGAGACTTTTTCACCGGTAGCCATGCTTAAGTCTATCCGGATACTCTTGTTCATTGCCGCTCATATGGATTATGAGATTTGGAAAATGGATGTCAAGACAGCTTTCCTTAACAGAAGTCTTGAAGAAAACATCCATATGAAGCAACCAGAGGGATTTATTGAAAAAGGCAAAGAGCATCTAGTGTGCAAGCTCAATCGGTCCAATTATGGACTAAAGCAAATTTCAAGATCTTGGAACATCCGGTTTAATGAAGTAATCCAATCATATGGATTTGTTCAGTGTCCGGATGAGTCTTGTGTAATCCTACCACAAAATCCATAGTAATATGCTCCCACTTCCACTCTGGAATAGGGATCCTCTGAAGTAAACCAGTAGGTCTTTGGTGCTCAACCTTCACTTGCTGATAGACAAGACATCTAGCTACAAACTCTGCGATGTCTTTTTTCATACCGTTCCACCAATAGGAACGCCTCAAATCACGATACATACGGGTCCTATCTGGGTGGATAGCAAATCTAGAACGATGAGCCTCCTGAAGTAACTCCTCCATGACCGGGTGAGACTGAGGTATACATAATCTGCCTCGGAAATAAACAATACCCTCGTCATCTCGTGTAAACTCGGTCTGCTGTCCGGAAGCTATCTGGCTGCCAATGAACTGTAAATACTGATCTCCGGCCTAGGCCTCTCGAATCCTCATCCTGATCGACGACCGAGCAACCATGATAACAAGAATACCCTACTTTGTCCGTCCCTGCTCCTCAAGGCCCAACTCGGAGAATCCCTGAATCAAGTCCGTGACTAAAACTCGGTGACAAACTAAAGTCCCTCTGGACTTCCTGCTAAGTGCATCAGCAACCACATTAGCTTTACCAGGATGGTAGCTAATAATACAATCATAATCCTTCAGGAACTCCATCCATCTCCTCTGTCGGAGATTGAGTTCCTTCTGTGTAAAAATATATTTGAGACTCTTATGATCAATAAGAATCTCAAAAGTAATACCATAAAGATGATGTCGCCAAATCTTCAAAGCAAAGATAATAGCGGCTAGCTCTAAATCATGTACTGGGTAGTTCTTCTCATGCTCCTTCAACTAACGAGAAGCATAGGAGACTACCCTACCATGCTGCATTAAAACAACGCTCAAGCCCTGAAGAGATGCGTCTGTGTAAAGTACGAATCCGTCATCACCAGAAGGTAAAACCAAAACTGGTGCTGATACTAATCTCAGCTTCAGCTCCTGGAAGCTGGTCTCGCAAGCCTCTGACCACTTGAACTTCACGCCTTTCCTAGTCAGACGTGTCAACGGCATAGCAATACTGGAGAAACCCTCAACGAATCGTCTGTAATTGGAGCCAGGCCCAAGAAACTACGGATCTCCTGGACTGACTTCGGCTGCTCCCAGCTAGTGATAGCCTCGATCTTCTGTGAATCTACTGAGATACCTCGGCTGGACACCACGTGTCCCAGAAACCAATTGAGGATAACCAAAATGCACACTTGCTGAACTTCGTATACAGATGATGTCGTCGTAAAGTCTCCAAGACTTTGCGAAGATGCTGTGCGTGCTCCTCCTCAGAACGCGAATAGATCAATATATCATCGATAAACACAATAACAAACTGATCTAGGTACTCCAGAAAGATACGGTTCATCAGATCCATAAATAATGCAGGAGTATTGGTAAGCCCAAATGGCATTACCAAAAACTCGTAATGTCCGTATCTGGTGCGAAATGTTGTCTTCTAAATATCAAAATCTCTAACTCTCAGCTGATGATATCCAGACCGCAGATCAATCTTAGAATACACTGATGTATCTCTGAGCTGATCAAATAAATCCTCAATCCGTGGCAAGGGTACTTATTTCTGACGGTCACTGCATTCAGCTGCCTATAATCGATGCACAACCTAAGAGTGTCATCCTTCTTCTTGACGAATAATACAGGAGAACACTCAGGCGGAATACCGTGGGGTTCTCCACATGGACACCGGAATGCTCCTGCCCGTGCATGCCATATGCAGCTGCTACAGGCGGAATCTGTTGACGATGCGAAGATTGGGCTTTCGGCCTGCCTCGCTGAGTCTCGGACTGACCAAACTGTCCTCCTGGAACAAAAATCCCGGAAGCAACATGCTGACCCTTCAGCGAACAGTCTCGGCTCTAGTGCCCAAGCAGTTTGCAATAATAGCAAACTGACTGTCCCAGAGCACATGCCGAGATGATGTGATCTCGGGATCCACATCGGGTGTATTGAGAGTCACCGGTGGACAGTTTCCAATTATGCTAAGAAGACTGGGAACGTCTAGACGCCCTGACTTCTGGAGTCGGCTAGATGCCCTAGAAGTACCCTGACCTGTCTGAGTACGACTGCTCTACTACTGTCTCGTAGTCTGTGGCTGCTGGATCTGTCCGGAAGTCCGATCAATCTGCTTCCTTTTCTTGTCTGTATTCACTCTCTGATGAGCAGACTCAATCATAAGAGCTCTATCCAGTGCCTCTGTGTATGATGAACTACCAAAAGCGACAATCTTCCCCTGAAGATGCCCGCCTAATCCCTGGACAAACTGAAGCATACGAGATCTGTCCTCGACAACTAACTCAGGACAGAATCTGGCCAACCGATTAAATTCAACATTATACTCCATCACCGAGTGGTTATTCTGTCGAAGACTCAGAAAATCCTGCTGACGTGTCATCTGATACGCGCGGGGAAAATACTGACTCTCGAATGCCTCCCTTAATCTCACCCAAGTAATATGCTGCTCGCCTAATATCGAGAGCTGTGTGTCCCACCAGATCTCTGCCTCATCTCGTACCTCAAGTACACAGTAGTAGGCACGACTGGAGGGGGTGCTGGGTATACTGAAGGTGATACCACTCGTG
Organism: Zingiber officinale; assembly: GCF_018446385.1. Taxonomy (NCBI): domain Eukaryota; kingdom Viridiplantae; phylum Streptophyta; class Magnoliopsida; order Zingiberales; family Zingiberaceae; genus Zingiber; species Zingiber officinale. The sequence continues at coordinate 48,452,688 of NC_056006.1, forward strand.
GTACAGTCGAGGTATGTACCTCTGAAGTCGGAACCGTCGGGGTCTGATAAGCAGACGTACCCACAAAGTCCTGAGGAGTCTGCCCTTGACGGACAGACTCAAGCCTAGCAGACCTCTCTGAAGACTCTGTCTCAGGAGAATCTATCGACCTCTTAAGTGGTCGCCCACGTCTCGGTACCGGAATACATGTATGTGTCATATCTGTAAACAAAATGTTACCCAGATATCACTACAGGTATAAGAACTATAAATTTACCTAAATTTATCTGTTTGCCGTCTGGAGATGTCCTGTCGCTACTTAGCCCACAATAGAACCTCGTCAAAATACCTCGAAATTCTGAAACGAGACAATCGACAGAAATCCGTACAAATCTGAAATACCGAAATATCCAAGCTAAATAAAAAATTTAACTCTGATACCAAATAAATTGGTATCAGATAAAATCCCAAAAATCCAGATACGCTAACAAACTCCAAGACACAAAAATCTGAAATCAGAGCCAGCTCTGATACCAAAAGAATTGTCACGTCCCAGGTAGTCCCCGTCCGAAGAAATTTCGGCAGCATCTCCCCTGTACGGGTGACAAAATGAATCCAGAATGCATATATCTATACCTCGGCACACACGGCCGGAATAATACAATACAAAAAAGAAACAAACCACGCAGTTTATATTAACATTCCACACAGCTCAACATATAATCAATCCACACAGTTTAATAAGGAAGAACGATATAGAATCCTTGAAGATATATGTAAACATCCTACTCCACTACAACGAAGAAAACAAATCCATGAAGTAGTGAGAAAATCCGCAGCGGAAAACAAAAGTCGCAAACCCAAATGTTCAATGTCCACAATACAAACCCACAATACAAGTATATAAGATGCCAAAGCAAAATATAATCTGACAAAGAAAATCCTCGCGATAATGGGGCTAGCGACTGGAATATCTCCCGACGGCCTCCACCTAAAAAATAGTAACAACGGGGTGAGTTCAAAGAACTTAGCAGGTAATCCAATAGATATGTACAGCAATATATAACCACCAATAACATCTTATGGACACTAAACCATAGAGCCTACAGTACAGTTTCCTAACAGTACAACCTACGGTATAGTCTCCTAACAGTATAACAGATATGCATAGCTGAAATAAACTGTAATAACCAGCAATAGGCATAAAGTACAGTCTATAGCAAGAATAATAAGAAAATGCATAACTGAGATAAATTGTACTCACCTGCGAGACTTGTGCAACTGACTGTGGACATACACAGATAAAAATAGTTAGAGTAAAAGCATATAACCTGCATGCATGTCAATCATATGCAATCACCAAAATGCATCAATCATAAATAATGCAATCTGTGCATATGATGCAAATGACATGTCCTGGTCACCCCTACTGTCATGCTCAGCCGTCTCACACACGATGGTGAGACCGAGTGGGTAGGGCTATGACAACCGTGCACTCTGCCGTCACTACCCCTGATGAGTGACCGAGTGGACGGGATGCTGTCGGAGTACACCTATCCTCCTGCCTCAAACATAGTGAGGGAGCGCAATGCTCTCATCTCCCGGTACACAATGACGGGGAGGGATCCCGGCTGCAACCCTGCTGTATCGTGCTACCCATGAGAACCCCGGCCGTGCACCATCGAGCAACCTGCCATACACACCCTGAGTGTTGTGCCACTACCCATGCAGTGGTCATGCTGTGTGCAGGCCCTCATGTAGCTGGCCGACGAGCTCAACAATAATGGAGTTGTCAATCGCCCAGCATGCAATCAGGCAATATGGTGCATGCGGCTATAGTATGTCATACCTGGACATATCCTCCTCCATATGTGTAGGTGCCAAAAAGATAAACACATATATAACCAGAATAATATAAGCAACATAAATCCAACAACATGAACAAGTACCTACAACAACTAATCCAGTGGAAAGTAACTCTAAATGTACTTATCCATCTCCATAAACATATATATACATGGCAAAAGATAAAAGCATCCAATTCTAATGTAAAGCAACTAATAGAGGAAGCATGTGATAGGTATCAACTAAGCTAAGACCAGGGAAGAGATAAATCTACCATCTACCACTAGTAATTATATATAAACTATGCATATCATAAGACAGTATCAAAAGATAAGTCAAAGGGTACCTGCCTCAAATAGCAGGTAGTATCACGCCAAATCCAACGTCGAGACGCCTGTCTCGAATCAGAGTCCTGTGTCAAACAATATATATATTTTATTTAGCTAAATCCAAATGAATAGCTAAATAAGATCCCTAAAACTAAATTAGGGCAAAACTCTAATCACACAACCTTGTCCTATCTAATTAAATCTAACGGTCAATTAGGATTAGTTACCTAATCCCTAATCCCAATTAGATTAGCAATCCATATCTAAATTAAATCTAACAGTTGACTAGGGTTAATTACCTTAACCCTAATCATTTCATTAGATTTATCTAAACAATTAAATCTAATCATACTAATCATGTATCAACTAGTAATCAAATTTATTCCTAGTTCAATACATACCTAACCCTAGTTCAAATCTACACATGATCATGTATCAATTCCCTGTTCCTTACCTCAGTTCAAACCTCTGCTCTTGATCCAAAGCCACTGGTGATGCTGGTTGAAGTGCTGCCGACAAGGGAACACAGCAAGAACAGAACAGAACCTCACAGCCATAATGTAGCTGTTGTCCACCAACCGGATACCTCTGGTGAGTAAGGGAAAGGAAGAATCGGTCACACAATCATCTCAATATCCTAAATCAACCTTAGAACAGAACCTCACCTCACCTTACTGGATTCAATCGGATCACAACAACACCAGAACATAGCACCAATCCGTGAATCAACAAGAATCCAACAATGTATCAAGAGGAAAGAAGGGTTTCGGTTGCTTACCCTCGAAACCCTAGGGCATCTTCAAGCCGGCGATCAGATCGGTGAAGAAAGGATCGGCAGAACAGGGAGGCAAGATCGGGGAAGGGTTGAGAAGAGAAAATCAAGATGATCCGTGTCTCCTTGATTGATCTCCGGCAAGCTCCGAGGATAGGTCTACACCGGCGATCATCGGCGTCGTGTCATCCACGCGAGAGAAGATCGGCTCGTTGGCTGGCATCTGATGTCTGCCATAGCAATCGAGGGCAACGTGAGGGAAAGACTGACGCTTGAGTTCGACGGAGCTCGGAAGAGGAAGATTGCTGCCGGCGATCTACTCCTTCGCGTCGGCGTCAGCGTCGTCAGAGCAGAGACGAGAGGATAGGGCAGAGAGGAGTCGGGGAAGAGAGGGCCGGGATCGGCAATGGTTTGGGGGAAATGACGATTTGGGGAGAAAATAAAATAAAAAGAATTATATAATTAAAACATTTCCTCCCTTAAACGGGTATCCCAAACAGGCTTTATCCGAATCCACCGATCGATCCTCTCAAAACCCTCCGTACAAGCTCCGAAAAATTCCCAGAAAATTTCTAAAAATTTCAGAAAAATTCTATAAGGCTATTTTCCAAATATCCCTATTAATTAAATTTTCCGATATCTCACAATCCTACTAAAGTTAGCGCTATATCTTCTTTACCTTACGCCGCAAGCGTGCGGGAGGTTCGAGCTTTTGTTGGTCTTGCAGGATTCTACAGGAGATTTATTAGGGACTTCAGTAAGATTGCTCTACCATTGTCTCAGCTACTTCAGAAGGATGTTTTGTTTGATTTCGATCAGAGGTGCAGAGAGGCTTTAGACAGATTGAAAGAGGCTCTTACTTCAGCACCTATTATCAGACCCCTAGACTGGTCCTTTCCTTTTGAGTTGATGTGTGACGCTTTAGATTATGCAGTGGGAGCTGTACTACAGAGAGTGGATGGAGCACCACATGTTATTTGCTACGCTTCCAAGACTTTGGATTCAGCTCAAGCTAACTACACAACAACAGAAAAAGAGCTTCTTTCTATTGTTTTTGGTTTAGATAAATTCAGATCATATCTTCTTTGTTCTCATGTGATTATTTTTTCTGATCATGCAGCTTTGAAGTATCTCCTCAAGAAGCCTGATGCAAAGCCTAGATTAATCAGATGGATGCTTCTACTTCAAGAATTTGACCTAGAGATACGTGATAGGAGCGGGAAGGAGAACTTGGTTGCAGATCATTTGAGCAGGATTGAAGGAGACTTGGATCGTACGACTATTGATGATGATTTTAGGGATGAGCAGCTTTTACAGCTGCAGGGTGAGTCTCCATGGTATGCGGATCTAGTGAATTTCCTAGTTGCACACGTTTATCCCAAATAATTTTCAAAAGCTCAAAAAGATAAATTAAAAAGTGATTCAAAATTGTATGTTTGGGATGATCCTTATTTGTGGAAGTTTTGTAGTGATCAGATCATTAGGAGATGCATACCTGACTCGGAGTTTCAGTCTGTACTTACTTTTTGTCATTCTTTTTGTCAAAGTATTAGAATGTGGTTTGTGTTGGCCTACTCTTTTTCGTGATGCTTATGCTTTTTATAGATCATGTGATAGGTGTCAACGAACTGGGAACATAGGACCTAGAAATGAAATGCCTCAACAATTCATACTATTTTGTGAGATTTTTGATGTTTGGGGTATTGACTTTATGGGTCTATTTCCTGCCTCTTTCGATTTTGCTTACATTTTATTGTTAGTTGATTAGGTTTCCAAATGGGTGGAGGCCATTCGCACTCAGACTGATGACTCTTCTGTTGTTGTTAGCTTTGTCAGGTCTCACATATTTTGCAGGTTTGGAGTACCCCAGACGATCATAAGTGACCAAGGGCTCATTTTTGTAACAGACACATGAAGGCTTTGCTACATAACTACGGGGTTACACATAAAGTTTCTACATCCTATCACCCTCAAACAAATGGGCAAGCAGAAGTGTCTAACAGGGAGGTGAAATCAATTCTTGAAAAGACCGTGAGACCGGATAGAAAGGATTGAAGCAAAAGACTTGAAGATGCACTATGGGCTTATAGGACTGCTTTCAAGACCCCTATAGGAATGTCTCCATATAGGATTGTGTATGGAAAAGCTTGTCATATACCCGTGGAGATTGAGCATAGGGCGTATTGGGTGGTTAAAACATGCAATCTTAATAGTGACACGGTTGGAGAAGAAAGGAAATTGCAACTTCAAGAACTTGAAGAGATTAGATTGGAAGCCTATGAGAACTCACGGATTTATAAAGAAAAGACCAAGAGATTTCATGACAAACAAATTGAGGTGAAATACTTCCGAATTGGTGACAAAGTACTTCTATATCGATCTCGTCTCAAATTGATTAAAGGTAAGTTGAGATCTAGATGGGAAGGACCTTATTGTGTTACTAATGTTTTCTTTTATGGAGTGGTTGAGATCCAGGATATGTCTACTGGCCGAATTTTCAAAGTGAATGGACATAGGCTTAAAAAGTTTCATGAAGGAGTTAAGGGCTTGGTGGTGGAGGAAATGGACCATATTAATGCTATCTACCCTGTTGGAGTGTATACTTAAAAGTTTAGCTTTTGTACACATTTATTTTGAAATAAAGAATCACATTGGTCAAATGTTTACATTTATTTGTTAAATGTAATTATTCAATTAATTTATATAGTAGATAACATGAAGTGTGGAGTCACACTTAGAAGATCATGTTGTCGGTTCTCTATAAATTATAAACAATTGCTCACGACTAAGATGGAAAGGAACAAACCATCAGAATAGACGTAGTGTAATTAAGTATTAGTTTATCTTGACTAATAAATTACATTGATACACTCTAAGTGTATTGAGTATAATCATTTAGGTAAGTTCTTTTTGTACTGACTTAGTAAAAGAACTAGACCTTAGTTATTATGGAAGTGTGTGCTCTTAATCCTAATATAATAACAAGCATGTATATTTAATATTTATTTCTTTGACTTATCAAAGGGTGAGGTTTAGCTCGATAAATCAATATGCCTGATAAATTGGGAAATGATATTACTTATAGTATGTGTTGTTGATTATAGAAAGAATCTGTGTCCTAGTTATCTAGGTTGAGAATGTCCCCAAGAGGAGCTCATAAGGATTGTCATGTTAAACCCTGCAGGTGGACCTAGTCCAACATGACAATAAAGTTGAGTGGTACTACTCTTGGAGCTAGATATTAATTAAATGAGTTGTCAGTAACTCACTTAATTAGTGGGCATTCGTAATCTTAAACACAGGGAGACTAACACACTCATGATAAGAAGGAGCCCATAATGTAATTTGGGATTGGTGCGGTAGTGTGGTAATAACTCTCTAGTGGAATGAGTTATTATCGATGAACTTGAGTTGTGTGTTCGGGGCGAGCACAGGATACTCAAACTCATCGGAAGGCCAAACTCAATTTCTCCTCTAGGTCCCTGTTGTAGCCTCAATAAAGCCTCAAGTCTATCCAAAGAAAAACCTATCTGGGTGTCCAAGAAGGGGCCGGTTCATTGCTTGGTGACCAAGCAATGGCCGGCCACATATTCTCTAGAAGTGGCAAGCCCTTGCCTTGGGAAAAGGGGCCGACCGCAATATTTAAATTAGGAAGGTTGTTTTTGAATTTTAAAATTTCCTCAAATATTTACAATTTGTAAAAAGAGAGATTTTAAAATTTTCCAAATTTAAATTAGGCCACAAGGTTTTAAAAGAGAGTTGTAAAATTTATAAAACTTTCTTTTAAAAAAGAAATATTATTAGAGATGTTTTAAATTTTAAAACTTGGTTTTAAATTTTAAAACTTTCCTTTTAATATCCACATTAAAAAAAAAGAGAGTTTGTAAAATTTTATTAGAAGTTTTCTTCTTTTAAAATTTTATAAAAAAATTTTCTTTCTTTCCCTTTTAATAAATGGCCGGCCACCTTACTTGGTGCCCAAGCAAGGGGCCGGTCAAATAATTAAACATCAACAAATAGTTATTTAATTAATAAATCAATCTAGGATGGATTAATTAAAAGGAAAGAAAAAGAAAAAAATTAAAAGGAAATAGGAATGAGTCTAATTTTTTATAAAACTCTTTCCATAATTTTCCGTTGAGAAACTAATATAAAAAGGGGGGAAGGGGAGGCCTTGAAACACAGAACAATTGATATTGTGTTGTTGGAGATCATCAAGTGGCCTGCCCCTCTTCCTCTCTTCCCTTTACTCTCTTTTGCTCCTTGTGGTGGCCGAATTCTAAAGAAGGAGGAGAAGCTCTCCGGGTGGTGTTCATCTTGGAGGATCGTCGCCCACACGACGTCCAAGAGGAGGCGAGGGATACGGCAGAAGATCTCGAGGTTTTTAGCATACAAGGAAGAGGTATAACTAGTATTTAATTTCCACATCATACTAGCTAATTTTTCTTTGTATGAATACCAAATACAAGAGGCATTCGATTCTTATTTTTCGAATTTAATTTCGATGTTGTGTTCTTTTTTTTTTCCTTGTGATTTGATTGTTCCTTTTGGTTAACCTAGAGTTATATAAGGAAATTAAATATTAACTTTCCTTAAAAGGCTTTGTCTAGTCGGTGGTGGTTTCTCCCATATCCAAGAAGGCCAAGTGCCTCGTCATGCAGTACTGGAAGCCAATTTTGGAAACTAATATTTAATTGAATTTATAACCTAGGTGATTTGGATCAAACGTGTTAAGTTCCGCAGGAGATCCAAATCTAAACCTAAAGGAACATATAAGTTAAACTTGGAATCAAACGTGCTAAGTTCCGCAGGAGATACAAGTTTAACTTAAAAGAACACATGGTAGCTTGGAAAGATTCAGATCACGTACAAAATTTTTGTACAGTGGAGCCATTGGGTTTTCCGAGTAGCAACCAACATACCCAAGCTAAAAGGGAGTTGCACTTTATCTTTTGTTTCTTTGTAAATGAATAAATTTTAGGTGCTAGTAGTTTTCTTATTTGTTTAGGTAAAGTTTCGGTTTCATTTAGAATTTTCTTGCGTTAATAAATTTTTAGTATCATTAGTAGTTTTTTTTTCTTGCATGGTTATTAATTAGGACTTTAAGTTTCATGCTCTTGGTAGTGTCTATTTCTTTAAGCTTGGTAGATTAGACTTTGGAAAAAATATGGTACTTCCTTCTTTTGAAAATTCGTTGTATCATATTTAGGGATTTGAAAAGGAATGTTAAATTTGATTATCAAGTTTAAAGACTATATTGCATGAATGAACTCTAAGATTGCATGAGGTTGATACTAGGGATGGATTCTTGATTGATGGAATGATATGATGACTTGTTTTTACCTAGTGAGGTTTGAGCCTATTTGAGTGATATACTTGTAGCTTATTTCACTCTAGAACTTGCTTCAAATCTGATTTATACCATTAGAGCAGTGTTGAGTCATTTTTATGAAATTTACTCCATTATCACATTGCCCTCACCTATTTGTGTCATTTTTCTTGTCTTGTATCATCATATCTTTGTTCTTTTCTCATGTCTTATTTCTTTGGATGTGGATACCTTGAATATTATGTGATGATTTCATTTTGGCCGGGACGGACAAAAGAGTAAGTGTGGGGGAGGTGTTTAGTTTTGAAATGAAGTTCTTTTGAAATTGAATGTTGCAGAAATTCAATAGCTGTGGAAATCTGCAGAAATTCAAGTGCAGAGCTGAAATTCAAAATCATAGTGCAAAATTCGAAGTGAAGGAAGCTTAGTTGGAATTCAAGAAGATGCTGAAACAAATTGCATGATACATTTCATGGCATCTACAGAATAGATTATTCACTGTGCTGACAGCACTTTTGAAATTTTATTGATGTGGACCATTCCACCCATGAAATTTTGAATGGAGTATCATTTACTTGGAAGAGTTGAAGAAAAGGGCAGCAAATTGGTACGTTAAACAGTGAGGAAGTGCTGGAAACATAATCTGGACACAAAATGACAACAACAATTTTTGTTACTCCCTCTCCAGTCTTTATAAATTGCTGGACAGAATGCTGAAAGTTTCAAAAGTGCAGAATTTTGAAATTGCAGTAGATTTCTAAGTAATGTTATTGGCTGAAACAAGATGGGAATCAAGCTATTGTTTGATTGAGTGATTGTGAAGTTTTATGGAGATAATTGTTGAAGCTTGAAGTTGTAAAGCAGTAACATTAGATGAAGATATTAAGGCTGTGTTTGGTAGCCTGCAATCTGCCTTGTAATGTAATCCAGATTACATTACAAAAGTGGATTATTTTGTTTGGTATCACTCTAATTTTGTAATGTAATGTAATCTAGATTACAAAAGGTTATTACCTTTTGTAATCCAGGATTACAAGCCAAATAGCATGTAATCCGATTACATTACAATCCTAACTTTTGTTATACCAAATATAACCCTAATTCCCTCTCCAACCCGTCGCACATCCCCGACTCATTCCCTCTCCATCCCGTCGCCCATCCTCTCCCTCGCCTCACCCATCATCCCAGCGCCTCCATCAGGATCGGTGCCGACACCACCTCCATCCAGCGACGACACTAACATCGGCGCCAACACCACCTCCATCCAACCCCTCCATCAGCATCGGCGGCGACAACAATATCGGCGCCGACAATAGCATTAGTGTCGACACCAGCATCAGCGCCGGCACCACCCTCGTCTCTACTTCCCATTAAAGTCTTACCGAGGCTTTGATCCACCATTTTCTCCATCAGCATCGACGCCGACACCACCTCCCTCACCTCCGTTCCCCATAAAGCCTCGCCAAGGCTTTGATCCACCGCCTCTATTAGCATCGGAATATCTATATCTGTAAGTTCATAGTCAGATGTTTCCAGTATCAAATTTTTGGTTAAAAACCCTTGGTCTGGAAGGTCTTCTTACATTTTAACTGGAAGAGGAAATTTTTTTCTACTTTTGTCATCCATTTAGATTCCTTGGTATGTGAAGATGTTTAGATTCATAATTTTACTTGTATTGGCGGAATGCGAAAAGCTTATTAGGGATTTCACATATGCTTCCCTTATTCCTGTGCACTCTAACATTTTTAGTTGATCTCATCCACAGCTTTTGATTTATTGTTGGAACAATGTTTTGGGTTACATAGGCTTTACTTCGAAAAGTTGTTTAAGTTGTGTTGTGCAATGCAAGGATGTTGAACCAAAAGCTTCAGCGTTATTCTTGTAGCTTGTCAGCCAACACAGTACAATATGAAATCTTAACAATTCATTAACTGAATGGAAACTTGTGTATTTTCGAGGTTATGTGGTTTTCAGTAAAGTTGCTAACCTAATTTATACCAACCATTGCTGTTTCTTTTTATAAATGAGGTTGCAACCTATCCAATCTTAAAGAAATTAATTGTCACCTGTCAAACATGATGCATATAACCACAATTGGTCAAAAGAGTGCTGTGTTTTTTGTTAACTCAGGATCCACTTTCATATGAGTATCTTCCTTTTAATTCTGATAGCTACAAGCCTACAAAAGGAAGTCAGATTTTTCTTTCAGAAAAAAACCAGAAGTTTGCATTTATTGTTCCTTTTTGTCATGAACTCTAAATTTCTGAAATTTATATTTCTCCTTTTTTGTCAATTTTATGACCAGTCTAAAAATCCTTAGATTTGTAATGTTACTTTCAAACCTTGTTATATGTTTTCATCAAAATCAGCATCTTGTTTTCATCAAAATCAACCCCTTTTCATTTATTGATTTTATTTATTTTGCAGCCATGACTCGTCTTAGTTTAAAGACCAGGAACATAATGAGAAAAAGGAAATTAATTGTTGTGTTAATGCATTGGTTGGAGATCTTGAATATAGTGAATTGGTTTTTTCAAATGTGTTGTACTTTAGTGGAATGGCGTAATAGATCGTATTGCTTGAAAAGACAATATGTGAATGACGTTTTTGCTAGGAGAGGGATGATATATAATTTAGCATATGAGAGTGACACTACTTGCATATCACAGCTAAGAATGAATAGGAGTAGTTTTACAAAGTTGTGTTGTATGCTTGAAAGTGAAGGAGGCTTGAAAGGAACAAGATATATGGAGATAGATGAGCAAGTAGCAATGTCATTACATTTGCTAGCTCATCATGTCAAGAATAGAACTATACAATTTCGATTTAAAAGGTCTGGTGAAACAATAAGTAGACATTTTCTTCGATTTTTGAATGCCGTTATTCGTCTACAAAATCTGTTTTTCAAAAATCCAGAGCCAATTGCAGCAGACTCAATAGATTGGAGATGGAAATGGTTTAAGGTAATTATTATATTTGTTTTTAAAGTTATGATTTATGATTTTTTTTCTTCTTAGTTTCTTTTTGTTGTTCCTTGTAGAATTGTTTGGGAGCTTTAGATGGGACACACATTAAAGTTAGAGTACTAGCAGAGGATAAACCTAGATATCGGACAAGAAAGGGTGAAATTGCTACTAATGTGCTTGCTGCTTGTTCCCAAGATATGCAATTTACATATGTGTTGTCTGGATGGGAAGGTTCAGCAGCAGATAGTAGAGTGTTACGAGATGCAATCACAAGGAAAAACGGATTAAAAGTCCCACATGGTTTGCTAATTAATTTTTCAAAATATCCTAAATACTTTACTGTGTTTTGAATTTGTGGTCTATTTTAATACATTTATTCTATTTATAGGATATTATTACCTTGTTGATGCCGGTTACACAAACTGTGAAGGCTTTTTAGCACCATATAGAGGCCAAAGATATCATTTAAATGAGTGGAAAGAAGGTCGAGTACCTAGAAGTCCTCAAGAGTTTTTCAATATGAAGCATTCGGCTGCTAGAAATGTGACAGAGAGATGCTTTGGGCTACTTAAAATACGTTGGGCAATACTTAGAAGTCCAGCTTATTATCCGATCCAAACTCAAAATCGAATTATTATGGCATGTTGTCTTCTTCACAATTTTATAAGGAGATAAATGGCTGGGGATCTTGCAGAAAGAAGGTTGGAGAGAAGACTGGATAGTCATCCAGATGAAGTTGATGACATTGGTGAAAACATGGTGTTAACCATTGAGACTTCGAGTGAATTTAGCAATTGGCGCGCTAATTTGGCCAATGACATGTTTAATGAATGGAAAAGATCTAGATGAGATCATGTGTGTGATTCTTATGAAGTATTAGATTTTTTTGACATGTCTTACGATTTTATAGTTGAATGTTTAGCTTATTTTGAGTATGTTAAATTACAATGTTTAGCTTACAATGTTTCAAGCTTACAATGTTTCTTTGTAATTTGGTCAATTCATTCTATTTTCCATTCAATAGTAGAAACCCAATGTCTATTTTTCATTGAATATGTTGAATTACAATGTTTATCTTACAATGTTCAAGCTTACAATGTTTAGCTGGTTGCTATTTCTCTTTATTTGCGCTATTAATTTTTTGTGCTATAGGTGAACATGGCTTCTAATCCTTCAGGAGAATCTTACAACCCAAAAAGACCCGTGAAAAATAAACATCAATGGTCTGCTATAGAAGATGCTGCACTTATTGAAGCATTGATGCAATTAAATAATGCTGGAGATCTTAGAAATAAGAATGAGAAAGGTTTTAGGCCAGGACATGGACTAAAGCTACAACAAATGCTTGAGGTTAGCTTGCCTGGATATGGAATTAAGGCAAAACCACACATTGAATCAAGGTTAAGAACTTTCCAGAAGCTCCACAATGTTGTCCATGACATGTTGTATGGAGTTGGTAGCAGCGGTTTTGGTTGGGACTCAGAAAAAAAATTGTTACGGCTGAGAATTCTGTGTGGGATGAATATATTAAGGTAATTTATTTTATTATTAAAATGATTTATTTTTATTTTTCATTTGTTTAGTTAGTAATATAAATTTTATTTTATAGACTCATGGAGATGCAGAACAATTTAGATACAAGTCATTGACTTACTATGAGGAACTTTCTATCATTTTTGGTGGAGACCGTGCATCTGGGAAAGATGCTCAAGTTCCTGCTGATATTGTCGAAGAATTAGACAAAGTTGCAGTTGAAAATGATGAAAGTATAGGTGTTAATGGGGATTATGCTTCATATGCCGAAGATTTCATATTTGGATCAAGCGAAGAGAATTCTAAGCCACAAAGGAGAAAGACCGAGAGCACTAAAGATTTGTCTCGAGTTATCAGAGAGGCGACAGTTATTCTTGGGGAAGAACTTAACAATGCAAGTAATCGATTAAGTAAATCATTGGAATATGATGAAGGCACTGAAAAAAAGAATGAAAATCAATGAGGTTTTAACAAAGTTACCTGGGCTTAGCATGTTGGAGCGACACAAAGCAACAAGAAAAATTGGTTGTGATCGTGAGACTACAGATATTTTCTTCACCATACCAGATGATGAGAAAGAAGTTTTTGTGAAAGCATTATTGAATGGAGATATTTGAGGCGTAGACTTGTAGGTTTTGTTGTAATTTCTTTGGACAAGTTAAACTTGTAATTTCCTAGAGAATTTGGTGGTTAAACTTTGTTTTTAATGCAAACTTGGTGGTTAACTTTGTTCGGTTTATTAAAATTTGATTTGAGTTACTTTAGTTTGGTTTTGTTCCTGTGATTAAATTTAGTTTGATTTAATTTGATCTTGTTTAAAAAATATATATGTGTTCATTCTTAGAATTCATTATATAGGCGAATTTTGTGGCATCTCCAAATTGTACTAGGCCAAAATCTCATATGTGGGTGGCTTCATCTAAAATGCGAATTCTTGATGGTGATTGTCATTCATTTTACCTTGAGCAAAAGCTTGGCTGGAAGGATAATCCAAGTATAGATGTTGTGTGTTCTTAGTTGAGCAAAAGCTTGGCTATCAATTGATGTTGTGTTAGCAAGAGAAATCCCGTCTATGTATTCATATTTACAGGAATTTGTTGGCTCCCATAAATTTGATGTTCTTAAAGAATACTTGGATGATGTTCCTTGGGTTTATATAGGCGACAATTTTGTATCTCCCGTGGTGCTTGCATTTGACTCTCCTGTGAAGTACCACCCTTATTTTTATGTTGTTCCCTCTGAGTTTGTGTAGCATTCATTCTCATTCTAGTATGCATGTTATTAACAAAGAGATAAAAAAAACTATATTCTGTTAATCAGAGAATGAAATATGTTTTTATTTCTCACATTATGGGAATAGTGCAATGTCTTATTTTCTGATGTAAGATACTTTTGTCGATTTGCCTTGTGCAGGAGCAGGTCTTTAGGTTCATAAATACTGCTGAGTTATTAAAAAGTAAACATCCTTTTGCTTTCTGACTAATTCAATATGATTTATTGTTAACTGATACTTTCAAGCTCAATTATTCCATTAAGATTGTGCATTTATCTATACAACTTTAGATGGTATGCTAATATTAGGAGTAATTTGCACAAGAAAGATTCACCTAAGTCTGTTGTGCTTCCAGTACTTTAATGTGATATTAGGATAGCAGGTAGGATAAATTTATATTGTACATAAAATAGGTTGAATTATTTTGTGGTTAGAAAATGCCTTTTTACAGTAACTTAATCACATTTCTCATTCCTTTTGTAGAGCTATTACAATCCATCCACTGGGTCCAGATTTTATTCAAAAAAAAAGTTATTGCAGCATCTTATTGCTTCAAAGATTTTAATTCCTACAACCAGAGAGACAAGGAGTACCACTTCAAGCTACAATGAGAAAGCTAGCTCTCCAACCAATCTGGAGAGTACCATCAAAGATGGCACCTTCGACAATGTTTGTACCATTATTGATCTAGTTTTCGTACTGTGATATTTTTTTCTTCAATTGATTTTTCCTGTCTCATATTTTCTAATTAGAAGGCAAAGGACTTCCTGAGATGATGTAATTTCGTTTTTGTTCCTGAGGTGATGTCTCATTGAGTTTTCTCATATTTTCTTTTTCAATTTCATTTTTATTCCCGAGGATTTATGCGTCTTTGTTTCTATGCTGTACCTTTACAGGTTCACATTGATCCAGACAGTGGATATGAGTTTCGGTCCATGAGGATGCTCATCGATATATATTAACTAGAGATATTAGACAATGAATCCTAACCCGACAGTATTTGTAAATAATTTTATTTAATTTGATCTTATTTGATTTAGTCGGATTAAATTTGATTTAATTGAGAGGAAGAATAAAATTATTTAAATTCTGTTATAAGGTTATTTTTGTCATTTTACGATAATATGAATTACATTCATTATCAAAAATAATGTACACCAAACAAGGGAATGTAATCATCCTTGTAATCAAAGATTACATGCATAGTATCACCAAACATAGTAATATAATCCTGATTACATTACATTACATTATAAATTTGATTACATTACAAGTTGGATTACGTCCTACCAAACGCAGCCTAAGAGTCAAACCAGAAGTTCAGAATTCTGTGAGAAGTTGTGAAAGAGTTGAAAGCTTTGTAAATCCAGAAACTTTGGAATGAATGGAGTATCAAGATTTTAGAAATGATATCAATGAAAGGAAAAGCTTACATGAAGTTTTGTAATGTGAAGTAACAAATGGGACGTTAGCATCAATAGCTTCTGCAAAGATTCAATTCAATCACTGAAATCTGGAAATGGCAAGAAATTTTATAGCATTGAAGGGTTGTATTTGGGTTGAATGAGAAGAATGCAAGAAGTCATTGATGGTTGTTGATTGTAAAGTGATATTCAATCCAAGAAATAGAGTGTCAGATCTGAAATTGAGTAATGAAAACAAAGAGGAGGATGGCTGAAATGACAAGAATAAGTATAGTGCAGAAATTCAGAAAGTGCAGATTTGTAGGAAAGTGGCAGTTTTGTGCCAATTTGGAATGAGAATTGTGATGAGCCAGAGCTACTGGAAAATGAAAGGTCTTTGGATATGCATTGTAAAGGGTCTGTAGAGACAATATGAAGGAATATTGAAAATTTCTTGTGGCTAAACATATTAGGTTGATACAAAGTTCAACATTGAAGACAAACTGAAATCAGTAGTGGTTGTGCAGAATGGAGTTCAAGGGTTGCTGGAACATAGAAAAATCTGGAATCTAGCTGCTACTTAGTATTGATGAATGGTTGTTCTTCTTCTCTAGAGTTTACAAGATTTAAGACATGAAATTGGATACCAAAACAGGGAAGTAAAGTTGAAAACTAAAGAAGATTGAAACAAATCTGCAGTTTGGATTCTGGACTGAAATTGCAGCGGAGGGAAGTTAAAATGGAGATGAAATTTTGTGCCATTGCAAGAGAAGAGGTTGAGTATGAATGCCAGTCAAGTGAAGAAGAGATGTGAAGACAAATGAAGTTAGCATCCGAATTGAAACTACATCCTGCTTTGGGAAACAGATCAGTCCTGTGCCAAGGAGTAATCTGCTGGTTTGTGCCAAACTTTCTGATTATTCGAATCTGAAATGAGGGGAGTTTAAGTCATTTTGATTCATTATCAAATGAGCTAACTTCCAAGGCTTATCAGCTAGGCAAATTAGGATGGAAGTTGTTGAATCAAAATCAACAAACTAAAAGTTATCAGATTCATGTTACCACTGTGCCAAGCTGTAAGTATCAGAATTTTAATGTGTTGATGAGGAATGGATGTAATTCAGAGCATGAGATAAACCAAGTTATAGAATTTCAGATTCGATTGGGAATTTTGAAGAAGCTGCCGCTGAGAATTTGCAGAAATAGAATTTTAGCTACTAATTTCAGATTCTGTAAATTGAGGAGATGAAGGAAAAATGGAAAGCTATACAATCTGCACTGGAAAGGAAGTAGGAATAAAGGATGAGTGCAGATTGGTGTGCTTGCAAAACCAAATCAGCAACAAGAAGCAGTGACAGGAAGAATTGCAAAAATTCATGCTTGGCCAAAATTGAACATCACATAGCATTCTAGTTCCATGTCTTCTACTTCAATGTGAAACTTGTTTTCTTCCTTACTTGATCAGAATTAATTCTTCCATTTACATCCTAATTTGCTTTTCTTTCCAATGGTTGTGAATTTTCATGATTATGGATCTTGATATCTGTGATGG
This sequence comes from Zingiber officinale, assembly GCF_018446385.1. Lineage (NCBI taxonomy): Eukaryota > Viridiplantae > Streptophyta > Magnoliopsida > Zingiberales > Zingiberaceae > Zingiber > Zingiber officinale. Next base: position 48,469,669 of record NC_056006.1, read on the forward strand.
AGGTTAAATTAGATGAAAAGCAAGCTTATGGTAGTGGATTTGCTATGAGTAGCTTGAGTGATCTCAACCTTTGCAAAAATTGAGATTAGGAAGAGAGAAACTTCAAATTACATTGTGAGGATTAGAAATGCTATCATTTTCATTTTATTCATGATGGATGAAATTTACTAAGTATTTAACCAAGGTGAAAATAGAGGTCATGAATGTGTGAGTCTATGAAACTTGATACTTACATGTAACTTCCTTTTACTTTCTTTTGGATATGATCAAGAATAGTTAGGAGAAGGAGGTAGCATCTTAGTTGTTATTTTATTGGTCTCACTTGCACGAGGCGTGCAAGTATAAGTGTGGGGGAATTTGATAAGTTAGGAATTGATACATTACTTTTGAATTAATTTGTGGTGTTCCCTTTACAATTGCACATTTTAATTGTCAATTTTAATCATATTCTTCAAACAAGGTCTTTTATGAGCTTTATGTTATTTTTCCTTCTAATGCATGCTTATTCCTCATTATGTGAATTCAGACTTGCAGGGCATACTCATGATTCAAGTGGAGGCTTGGTTCAATCAACTAAATGGACTCCAAAACCCAAATTGACCTCAATTGAACTTGGACTCAAGTCACACATGAGTTTGACATGAACTTAGGGTTTAATTAGCCAAAATCCTAGGTATAAAAGGGAAATTTTGGCACGGTGAACAGTGAGTTCGCGCTACTGTTCATCGTGCCAGATTCTTAACAGGGCGGTCGCAGCTCCTCCCTTCATCCAGATCCAAGATTTAGCTCGTCCTCAGCGGCGTGGAGTTCTTGGGCTACCGGCAATCAGATTTCGACCATCGGGCGTCGCCAGCGAGTGGATTTTTTAGCCGTAGCACTGTAGTATTGAGTCGTGATTTTTCAACCCTCGTTGGCGATGGTCCTCTGATTCGGGTTCCGTTTATCCATAGAGTCGAAGGCGGTGTTCCTCCGGAGACTTTGGTCCAATCCCGACACCAAACCATCAATCGTAGCTTCCATTCTAGCCTCGCGACTCCTTTTTCAGGCGGCGCTGCAGAGTTTCAGCTCATTGACGATTTCATGAACACTCGAGTAAATCTGAGCTTAGCCAGTAGCTTGAGGACACCAAACCGACTTCTGTTGGAGTGTTCTCTGCAGATCCTTGTGTGACGACAAGGAGAAGACAAAGTTGATTTAAGATTTGAGTTGTAGGAATGTTAAACTTTACTACAGTTTGTTTACGAGCTTAGGTTTTCTTGTTTCTACACTTGTGATTCTGAATCTGATAGCTTATATAGACTAGATTTATTTACAGTTTCATTTGTTGAAAGAATTTGTTTTTGCTTGTGTTCTGTTTTTGTATCCTCTTCTTCCAATTTTTTTCTTCGTGATTTGTTTTGTTTGTGCAGCAGAATTGCTGCAATTCTGTTTCCTTTATTCGAGATCAGCGGTTCAGCTTTAGCCTTCTATCAGTTGATAAGTTAGATGGAGTTATAGAATAGAAAATTTTTAGTGTGATGAGTTATTGGTGTTAAGTTCTTGCACGTTTTGTTCTGCAGTAGATTAAATAGAATTCTGCAATTTGGTTCCCATTTGGTTAATTTAATTCGTTGAATGCATTTAGTTCAGATTAAGTTCTGATAACCTAAGGTTAATTCTTAAGTTTGTTTAGGAATAATTTAGAATATGTGGTTTTCATAAGTGCAACTTGGTTGAATTCCCTTTAATGCAAATGTGGCTTAAATGTTTGATTTCTAATTTGTTCTAAAATTCATTACTATAGAAATTAACTGTTGTTAGCAAGTTCAATTCTGTTCTCATTTTTACCTTTTGATTCGAAACCCCATTTTATAAATTGAAAACCCAAAAAGTGTGTTCTTAATCCAAAACAAGCATGTTCTAGCATTATCCTCGGAAATTCGACTCAGGCCTTATACTAAACATTTTCTTGTGCAGTTGTGGGTTTTCGATCATAACATTAATTTGGGAGTTTATTTGTGACATCAATTTGGATAGCTACCAGATACCACATTTCATAGTAGGTTGGGTTCATATTTTTTAAAAAATCAACCTGCACGAGTATGAAGTTGTTAACAAATACAGACATACATCCAGTGAAATGGTCCATCACCACGTGGGTTCAGCTTGGATTGCCTTCGTTTCGGAAATCGCTCCTTTCGAAAATGAACCCAGACCCAGTCTCCAGGTTGAAACGTAATCGGCTTTCGTCCCTTGTTGGCACGGGTTGCAATCTGCACATTCCTCCTCAGCATGTGTTGCCTTGCCTTGTCATGGATCCTTTTCACCAAATCAGCCTTTGCTTGACCTTCAAGGCTAGCAATCTTATCCACAGGTAATGGAATTAAATCTAATGGAGTTAAGGGATTAAAACCATAGACAATCTCAAAAGGTGAATACTCAGTAGAAGAATGTGTAACCCTATTGTATGCAAATTCAATGAATGGTATGCAATCTTCCCATGCTTTCAAGTTCTTCCCAATGGCAGAACGCAATAAATTTCCCAAGGTTCGATTAACGACCTCGGTTTGCCCATCAGTCTGTGGGTGACAAGTGGTAGAGAATAACAACTTTGTCCCAAGTTTTCCCCACAAGACTCGCCAAAAATGGTTGAGGAACTTCACATCTTGATCACTAACAATTGTTCGAGGGACCCCATGCAAACGGACCACCTCCCTAAAGAATAAATTTGCCACATGTGTAGCATCATCAGTTTTATGGCAAGGGATAAAGTGTGCCATTTTCGAAAATCGGTCCACAACCACAAGAATAGTATCTCGGTCATTCCTAGTTCTAGGCAAACCTAACACAAAATCCATTGACACATCAGTCCAAGGGTGGTTAGGCACAGGCAAAGGCATATAAAGTCCATGTGGTTGCACCTTAGACTTGGCTTTCTTACATGCAATGCACCTAATGCAAATCCTTTCAACATCTCTTTTCATATGAGGCCAGAAAAAATGTTCTTTTAAAATGTCCAAGGTTTTCACAGTTCCAAAATGCCCCATTAATCCACCCCCATGTGACTCCCTAACAAGCAATTCACGCATAGAACTTCGGGGAATGCAAAGTCTATTTTCTTGAAACAAGTAATCATCATGCATATAGAACTTATCAAATGTACCCTTTTCGCATGCTTTAAAGATATCAGCAAAGTCAGCATCATTCACATACAATTCCTTCAGGTGCTCAAATCCAATAAACTTTGACCCTAAGGTAGAGATAAGGGCGTACCTGCGTGACAAAGCATCTGCTACCACATTCTCTTTTCCTTGCTTGTATTGGATCACATAAGGAAACATTTCAATGAATTCAATCCAACGAGCATGTCTACGATTCAACTTACCTTGGCCTTTCAAATGCTTTAGTGACTCATGGTCCGTGTGAATGATGAACTCCTTGGACCACAAGTAATGTTGCCATGTCTCCAAAGCTCGCACCAATGCATAGAGTTCCTTGTCATATGTTGAGTAGTTCAATGCTGCACCATTGAGCTTCTCACTGAAGTATGCAATTGGCCTCTTTTCTTGCATAAGAACGACACCTATACCAATACCAGAAGCATCACATTCGATTTCAAAAGCTTTAGTAAAATCGGGTAGAAGTAGTAAAGGAGCAGTACTTAGCTTTTCTTTTAATGCGTTGAAGGCTTTCTCTTGTGAGTCTCCCCACTTGAATCCAATATTCTTCTTGATGATTTCCGTCAAAGGGGCAGCTATGGTGCTGAAATTTGGCACAAACCTACTACAGAACCCGGCTAAACCATGAAAACTCCTTACTTCAGTGATGGTGCTAGGGGTAGGCCATTCCCTGATAGCTTTCACCTTCTCCTCATCAACTTCCACACCTCTGGAACTAACAACAAATCCAAGAAAAACAACCCTATCTACGCAAAAGCTGCATTTCTTAAGGTTAGCAAACAATTTTTCATGCCTCAAAGCTTCAAGCACACATTTCAAATTATCAATATGGTCATGCAAACTCTTGCTATAGATCAGAATGTCATCAAAATAAACAACAACAAATTTTCCAATAAATGCACGTAGCACATGATTCATGAGACGCATAAATGTGCTAGGAGCATTTGTAAATCCAAATGGCATCACTAACCATTCATATAACCCCTGTTTTGTCTTAAAAGCTGTTTTCCACTCATCCCCTTCCTTAATTCGAATTTGATGATACCCACTCTTCAAATCAATCTTAGAAAATATAGTGGATCCATGTAATTCATCAAGCATGTCATCTAAGCGAGGAATAGGGTGACGATACTTTACCGTTATTTTGTTTACAGCTCGACAATCCACGCACATCCTCCATGTCCCATCTTTCTTTGGAACCAGCAGCACAGGCATAGCATAGGGACTCATGCTTTCACGAACATGTCCTTTAGTCATAAGTTCTTCAACTTGCCTTTGATGCTCTTTGGTCTCTTCTGGACTACTTCGATAAGCTGGTCGGTTTGGAATGGAAGCTCCCGGAATGAGATCAATTTGATGCTCGATTCCTCTTTTGGGTGGTAACCCATGTGGCGTATCTTCGGAAAAGACATCCTTGAAATCCTGCAAAAGAGACATCACAGCACTAGGCAAAGAAACATTATGGTCAGCCAAAGAAAGATAGGCCTCCTTGTATAGAAACAAGATCATCGGTCTATCGGAGTTATAAGCACTTTTGATCTCTCTTTCTTTTGCATAGAAGCTCATTTTTCTTTCTTCTTTCTTTTTCAAGGCTAAACTCTCAATCTTTTCTTTTTTTTCCACTCTCTTTTTTCATTCTCATTCCACCATCTTTTTTTCTCATTTTCACTCTCATTTTCTTTTTCTATCTCAGCCACACTTTTTCCTCTTGCTGCAATAGACTTTTTGATCTGGATCTGTTCCTCAAATACTTGACGAGATGTCAAAGGTGCAAGTGTAATGTTCCTACCATCCTTGCTGAAGCTGTTGCGGTTCTTGTACCCATCATGTGTGGTCCGTCTATCAAATTGCCATGGCCTTCCAAGAAGCAAATGGCTAGCTTGCATGGGTACAACATCACACAGAACCTCATCCGTGTACCTTCCAATCGTAAATGAAATAAGGACCTGCTTGGTTATCTTCATTTCTCCACTGTCATTGAGCCATTGGAGTTTATACGGCTTTGGATGCTTCAAGGTAGGTAGACCAAGCTTGTCCACCATTAACTTGCTTGCAACATTAACACAGCTGCCACCATCAATAATCAAACCGCATACTCGATCTTTCACATGGCAGCGGGTGTAGAAGATGTTCTCCCTTTGCAGCCCATCATCGTCTTCTTTGGCTTGCATATGGAGAGCTCTTAGCACAACAAGAGCTTGGCCATCAACAGCAAGCTCAACATCACTAGTATCTTCAACTGATGGAGTGGACTCATTTCCTTCATCCTCCTCTTCAGTTTCGATCTCCCCATTATCCAATATGATCATTGATTGCTTGTTTGGGCATTGAGAAGCAATATGACCTGATCCTAAACAACGAAAACATTTGATGTCACAATTTCTTTGAGGTTGGGAAGATGAGTTACCCCTATCTTTGTTGCTAGGTTGTGTCTTGGCCACATTCGTCTCTCCCTTTGATTTTGAAACTGTTTTCTCAGTTGGTTTTGATGATCCCCACTTCTGCTTCCAAGGGGATGAACTCGCGGCCTCATACTTGGAAGATGATCGCACTCCTTTCTTGAATTGTCTTTCAACTTTCATTGCCATGTGTACCACATCGTCAAGCTCCACGTAGTGATGCAGCTCAACAATATTGGCAATCTCACGGTTCAGGCCACAAATGAACCGATCCATGGTCGCCTCTCGGTCCTCCTCAATGTTAGCCCGAATCAAGGCTATCTCCATCTCCTTGTGGTAGTCTTCCACAGTCATGGACCCCTGCTTCAGACTTTGCAATTTCAAATGTAAGTCCCGATAATAGTGAGATGGAATAAACCTTCTTCTCATAACGGCTTTCATATCCTCCCAATTGTTGATGGGAAGCTCACGGTTTCGACGTCTACTCAGGGTCAGCTGATCCCACCATATAATGGCATAGTCGGTAAAAGCCACCGCAGCAAGCTTCACTTTCTTCTCCTCCGAATAATTGTGACAATCGAATACTAGCTCAACTTTCCTCTCCCATTCAATATAAACATCAGGGTCATTTTTACCTTGAAATGGAGGAATGGACAGTTTGATGGTGCCCATGTTACGATCTATGACTTCCCTTTCTCGGTGTTGCCTTTGAGCATGCCTTGGTCTTTCGGGTCTGATAGCCCTAGCCCTCCTCCAAGTAGCATTGGAGACTACTTCATTGCTCGCCCCATCATCATAGTCATCATCTGGGACATTTGGAGCAAAATGTGGCCGCTGGTCGGGTCTCCGAGGCCTAGGTAATGGCTCTTGCTGAAGTTGTTCGAGCCGATCCTCATGCCTATCCAGCCGATCTCGAATCTCATTGAACACGACATTCATGCGCTCAAATTGTTGCTGCATAGCCCGCATGATCGTAGTCTGATCAGCCGCTCCTCCATCACTCGGATCAATCCTGCCACCGTGCTCTTGAGACATAGTGAGCTGCAAATGAAATATTACAAACAAAGGGGGATCCTCACTCACTCCCTCACGTGTTGCACTCAGTTGGAAAACACTCGTGTTTCACTCAGAAAATTGAGTTCTCTCTGCTCACTTGTTTTCCTCCAAAAAGTTCTAGAGAAACTAAGCAAGTCAAATAAGCAATCACTTGTTCAACCCAACAAACTCAGAACACCGATTCTAGGCTCAATTGGATCGAGGTTACGATGTCAATCAAGGAATGATGAAAAGACGATATGAAGTAAACAGAAATGACGATATGATGAAGCAAAATAGAACAAAGCAAATCAAAGCAGCACAATGGAGATGGTAAGTAGAGTAGAGAAAAAAAAATGCAAATGGAAATGGAATCACGGCAGCCACAAATGGCACTAGATGTATATCACGAGATGCAGTCCAACAAATCAAACGATCTTTGTTCTTCCTTTTCTTTTCTGTTCACTTTTTTTTTTTGTGTTTTTTTTTGTTATTCGTTTTGTTTTTCCTCTTTTTTTTTTTCTTTTTTTTCCTTCTTCTTCTTCTTCTTCTTCTTCTTCTTTTTTTTTCTGAAACAACTAGAAAGTAGATGAAGATAAACAAGATGAGTATGGACTGATTGTGATAAAAATATAAACACTACGATAGATAGATAAACCTGATTTGGAGCCAAGCTCTGATACCAAAGATGATGCGAACCTCGACGAACAATGCCGCGAGACCCAGCAACAATAAGATTTGGAACTCAGTTCCGGGATCGTCCAAAGGAGGTTTCGAGGGATGGAATATTGACCCGTTGATTATAGAGAATCAAGAACCAATATTATGAGAAAATGGAGAATATCGACCCAATAGTTATAACAGAACCAAGAACCGATATTATAAGAGTGCTGAGAAATTACAAGTGTTCACCCGTAATCCCTACAGAGTTGCTGAAGAACAACGAGGAAAACTCTCTCAAAATAGAATGTTTGCTGCCCCCTTTGATATCTACTCAAGACATTATATAGAACTGAAAATGGTAGTTTCCAAGGCATGGAAAGAGAAGATAATGAATGCAAGTCTTCATGCAAACTCCTTCTAGCTGTTCTCCACTTGGGAATTCGTCCAAAATGTAGGTGGCATTAAAGGAACATGTTGCATCATGATATTCCATTCTTCCGCAGCTGATTGGCCCAATTTAGGGTCGACTTGTATGATAGTGATCCGTTTGCATGGGGTCCCTCGAACAATTGTTAGTTATCGAGATGTGAAGTTCCTCAGCCATTTTTGGCGAGTCTTGTGGGGAAAACTTGGGACAAAGTTGTTATTCTCTACCACTTGTCACCCACAGACTGATGGGCAAACCGAGGTCGTTAATCGAACCTTGGGAAATTTATTACGTTCTGCCATTGGGAAGAACTTGAAAGCATGGGAAGATTGCATACCATTCATTGAATTTGCATACAATAGGGTTACACATTCTTCTACTAAGTATTCACCTTTTGAGATTGTCTATGGTTTTAATCCCTTAACTCCATTAGATTTAATTCCATTACCTGTGGATAAGATTGCTAGCCTTGAAGGTCAAGCAAAGGCTGATTTGGTGAAAAGGATCCATGACAAGGCAAGGCAACATATGCTGAGGAGGAATGAGCAGATTGCAACCCGTGCCAACAAGGGACGAAAGCCGATTACGTTTCAACCTGGAGACTGGGTCTGGGTTCATTTTCGAAAGGAGCGATTTCCGAAACGAAGGCAATCCAAGCTGAACCCACGTGGTGATGGACCATTTCAAGTACTGGCGAAAATCAACGACAATGCATACAAGTTGGATCTTCCGGGTGAGTACCAAGTGAGTTCAACCTTTAATATTTCTGATCTTTCCCCTTTTGTTTCAGATTCGAGGACGAATCCTTTTGAGGAAGGGGGGGATGATACAACTCCGGATCAGCTCCAAGCCAATGAAACGGGACTGCAAGTCGAGATGTACGTCCCGAACCAAGAGGAGCATGAAGGGGACTTGCACATACCAGCTAAGCCGATAACGAAAACAGAGGTCAAGCAAGTTCAACGTGTTGTGCAAGCATTGACATCTCATATCTTGGAAGGGCAGGCTATGGAGTTACAGTCGATGCCATGCCGAATGATCAACTTCATACAAGTCGACCCTAAATTGGGCCAATCAGCTGCGGAAGAATGGAATATCATGATGCAACATGTTCCTAGTCAAATACCATACTAGAATGATGGGAAAACACACCATTTTGGTTGGAATTGGTGTGTCATTTAATGCCACCTACATTTTGGACGAATTCCCAAGTGGAGAACAGCTAGAAGGAGTTTGCATGAAGACTTGCATTCATTATCTTCTCTTTCCATGCCTTGGAAACTGCCATTTTCAGTTCTATATAATGTCTTGAGTAGATATCAAAGGGGGCAGCAAACATTCTATTTTGAGAGAGTTTTCCTCCTTGTTATTCTTCAGCAACTCTGTAGGGATTACGGGTGAGCACTTGTAATTTCTCAGCACTCTTATAATATCGGTTCTCGGTTCTTGGGTCGATATTCTTCATTTTCTCATAATATTGGTTCTTGATTCTCTATAATCAACGGGTCAATATTCCATCCCTCGAAACCTCCTTTGGACGATCCCGGAACTGAGTTCCAAATCTTATTGTTGCTGGGTCTCGCGGCATTGTTCGTCGAGGTTCGCATCACTCTTGCAAGACTCGGTTCTTTCTCTCCACAACCCCATTTTGCTGTGGGGTCCTTGGAGTAGAGAACTCATGCCTATATCCTTTTTCTTGACAGAATTCTAAAAATCTATGGTTTTGAAATTCTCCACCATGATCACTTCTAATTGTTTTAATTGTTGTTGATTTTTCATTTTCAGTTCTTCTACAAAAAGAAACAAAAATATCTATGGTTTGATCCTTATTTTTCAAAAAGAAAGTCCATGTATATCTAGTAAAATCATCAATGATCACTAAGCAGTATCTACTTCCATTCAATGAAATGACATTACTGCAATCAAATAAATCCATATACAATAAATCTAAAGCCGTAGATGTACTTACAGCGCTTTTACCTTTATGAGATGCTTTTGTTTGCTTACCCTTTTGACATGCATCACATAATTTTGTCTTTTGGTACTTGATGCTTGGTAGGCCTCGCACTAATCCTTTGTTGGCTAGCTTTCGAATATTCTTCATGTTCACATGGGCCAACCTCCTATGCCAAAGCCATGATTCTTCTTCTTTTGACATGAAACACTTAGCAGAGGCATTAGTAGCACTTTTAAAAGATACTTGATAAATGTTATCTACCCTTGTGCCTACTAGTACCGTGTCAAGTGTGTCAATGTGTTTGACCAGACATTGACTTGAATGAAACTCAATTGTGTAACCCGTATCACACAATTGGCTGACACTTAGGAGATTAAAGGTCATCCCCTTGACTAAAAGGGCATTCTTGATTCGGAGATATTCGGATATATGAATATCTCCAACTCCTATAACCTTAAGGCTATCATTATTACCAAACGACACATTACCTCTATTTTTGTTTTGAAGGGTAGTAAAGAGTGACTTGTCCCCGGTCATGTGCTTGGAGCATCCACTATCAACAAACCAAGTTGATAGATGCTCCACCTTGACCAATGCCTACAAGACACAAAAGATAGACGTTTTAGGTACCCAAATCTTGGGACCTAATGCATCTACAATGAAAGACCTAGGAACCCATGCCTTGGTCACAACCTTCCTAGTCTCATGAACCCTAGAAGTATGTGATCTATGAAATTGGGTTCTAGACACTAGCGAAATGAAACTAGACTCCTTAGGTTGATATCCTAACCTAGCCTTGTTGTAGACTGCCCTTTGGGCATTTAGAATCATATCTAAGGTTTTGTAGCCTTGTCTCGTTCTCCTTAGGTTGATAGACTCCTTAGGTTGATATCCTAACCTAACCTAGCTAGTTGAGAATTTTTCAAGCATTTTCTTGAGTTTCTCAACTTCACCCTTTAAGGCTTTGTTTTCATCCTCAAGGACCTCTTGATGTAGGTCATCAACCTCATCTTCCCTAAGGGCCCTCAAGTGCTCTACTTCATCTTTTAATGATTTAATTTGAGTTTTTGACTTCTTAAGCAAAGTAGATAAATGTGCAATGGTTTTATAACATTTTTCTAAATGAGGAGAAGTTACCTCTTCATCATCCGAAGATGATAAACCCGCGGCTGAGGTATCACTCGTGTCACCATCACTCCCGGAATCCGATTCCTCCCTTGCCATGAACGCTAATTGACGTGTGCTTTTCTCCTTCTTTTCTTCCTCCGATGAGCTTGAGGAGGATTCATCCCAAGTAGCTTTGAGAGCTTTCTTCTTTTTGGCCCTTTCCTCCTTCTTGAGTTTTGGACACTCGCTCCGATAGCTTGCTACACTCAAATCAAGGGATATTAGTTTTATCAACATTTTGATCGATAGATTTACCTTTCCCTTTGTATCTCCGGCTCCTTCTCATGATTCTCCTTACAAAGTTGGCCATCTCGCTTGATGATGATCCACCTTCATCATCGGACTTGGAGGAGGATGAAGATGAAGGAATCTCTTTTTCCTTCTTCTTTTCTTTCTTCCTTCTTCCATCTTTGCTCTTTTCTCCTGCAACTAAGGCAACATCTTTCTCTTTTTGACCCTTGTTAGCAAATTCATGGAGTTCCATTTCACAAAAAAAATCATCTAATTTAACAATTGAAAGGTCCTTAGAGACTTTGTAGGCATCTACCATAGATGACCACATGGCATTCCTCGGAAAGGCTTTAAGAACATACCTTATAAGATCGCGATTCTCTACGCATTCATCTACGGAATGAAGACCATTGAGAATTTCTTTGAACCTTCCGTGTAGTTCACTTACCGTCTCGTTCTCCTTCATGGTGAGGTTTTGTAATTGATTCAAGAATAAATCTCTCTTGGCGATCCGAGAATCTCGAGTTCCTTCTTGGAGCTCGATGAGCTTGTTCCACAAGTCTTTTGCGCTCATGAATGGACCTACCTTGATGAGTTGGTCCTTGGCTATCCCACATTGTAGAGTGACCACTGCCTTGGCATCGGCTTGTCCTTTGCGAGTTTGCTCGGCGGACCACCTTGATGAGTCTAGTTCCTTACCTTCTTCGTCCTTCGGAGGTGTAAACCCTTCCTTGACGGAGAACCACATTAAGATGTCGGTCTTGAGATAATATTCCATGCGGCGCTTCCAATAGTGAAAGTCCGCTCCGTCGAAGTAGGGAGGACGATTGGTGCTAAACCCTTCTTTCATAGCCATCTTCTTGCTCTTTAGGGTGTTAATCCGGATGAAGAGAACCAAGCTCTGATACCACTTGTTAGGATCTTCGGATGGCTAGAGAGGGGGGGTGTGAATAGCCTCCTCTAAAAACTTAAGGAATTTCTTCCTACAAATCGTTAGCGCAGCGGAAATATGCAAACGAAAATGTAATACACAAAAAGGAGACAAAGCACCACTAACACCAGTATGTACGAGGTTCGGGGATAACTTGCCCCTACTGTCACGCCCCGAGGGAGTCTCTGTCCGAAGAAATTTCGGCAGCATCTCCCCTGTACGGCGGACAATCTGAAACTTTTCTACAAGCACTATATACCTCAGCCACATGCGGCTGGAATAATAACAATAAAAGAAAACAAACACCACGAAGTTAAAAATAAAGCAGCCCACTCGGCTGTACCAAAACCAAAACACAAAAACTGCTAGCTGGCTAGGCTTACACAACCAATAACCAATACAAAACACCACATAACAACATCAACCCTCCAAAAATAAAACCTGAGTACAGAGCTAAACAAACTGATACATAAAACAAACAAACATATGTGAAACCGATAAGTCCTCTGATGTGACGTGGGGACCAGCAGACAGGATACTCCAAGCGACACCAAAACCAACCTGGTACCTGAAAAAGATAGTATCAACGGGGGTGAGTTCAACAACTCAGCGAATACCAATGGACATGAGTAGTAAGATATATCTAACAGCAACAAACATGGAATACAGCTTCCTAATCATACATAGGGAATACGCAAAACTGAAAGGTAACTGAGGAAGCTGTACTCACCAGGAACTCCTATCCAGACAAAAGGGTCGTCAAACCGAAAGTGTCAATAATCCTGTATGCAGGTCAAAAAGTATGCATCCAACCAAAATGCAACAAAAGCAAACACAATCATATGAATATAAATGCATCAATGCATATGATGCTAATGATGCGTCTGGTCACCCCTGATCATCTCACACACAAATGGTGAGACCGAGTGGGTAGGGTGTGACAACGTGCACTCTGTCGTCCGCTCGATGAGTGGACCGAGTGGCGGGATCTTTGTCGGAGTACTCTGTCGTGACCCCAAATCATAAATGGGGAGCTCAATCCTCTCAACTCCGGTACACGATGGCGGGAGGTATCTCTGCGGCTACCACGCTGAGCCACGACCAACGGAGCCAAACGAGTCCACCGTCTGCGGCTACTCTGTTGCTACACTAAATGCCGGTGAGCCACAGAGGCGGCGGCTACCACTGGGTCATATGACCAGAGCAATGAACCGCCACACACACGATATACCACTAAACCATGAGTGGGGGTGTGTGCAGTACATGTAACTGACGATGGGCTCAACCATAGTGGAGCCGACAATAGCACAGCATGCAATCATGATGCATGTCACTATGCATAACAAAAACTGATCAACATAACCATATCCATATATACGAAATGGGTACTGTAAAAGCGATGGTCACATACCAAAACCTATAGTACACAGGTCAGATAGAATATCAAAAAAACCTATGTCCTGAACATAATAAATATGGACTAACCTGATCAGCATAGAAAAATCCATATATACATAATATGGGTACCACAGTATCAGTAGGTCAATCCACGGATCTAGGGCATACAACCTAGATCCTAAATATATCTCCTTCCATAACATATGTACCAACAATATGCACATATCAAGAATTAAGGTCCAGGTACACAAACCATATATGATATACAAATAGAGGTACACAAGTCAGTCATGGCATAAAACCTAAGTATCAGATAATCTCGATACACATTACTGAAACCAAAAGTCCAGAACCTAGTCCTAACCTCAGTAAAACATGGTATGTCACTTATTCTAGAAACTAAGATACTCATGGTAATACAGTACTCATGGCAATAAATCACATGATATAAGCACGGATACGTCACAGGCGATAAACCTAACATGCTATGGATATCAAACAGTGACATACCAAAGACAAACATGTTCATTGCTTGTAGTTATAAAATACTATGCATATCCAAAGACATTATCATAAAAGATAAGTCAAGAGGTACCCGCCTCCAATAGGAAGGTCCAATCCAGTCCAAATCCGACGTCGAGATGCTCGTATCGTATCAAACTCCTGTAGTATATGATATCCAGATTTAGCTAATTACATATAAATAAATTAGCTAAATCTAATCCTCGAAAAACTAATATAAATCCAGATCCAATTATAAACCCTAATTGGATCATTTAAACTCCTTAATCGACTTTAACTAATCCATATGAATTAGAACTTGCAACAAGCATAATCCATCACAATAATCAATCCAACCATGATCTACATCTAAGATCAAAACCTACATTTAACTATTCAATCACACTAAGCATGTATCAACTAGTGATATACTAACCATCTAGTAATCCATATCATCTTCAATTCCACATACCTAATTCATCAACAATACAAAACCAATTTCCCTACTTCTTACCTTAATCCACAGCCCAACCAATCTATAGCAAAGACAACTTGCTGTCGGAACAGAGGTAGCTGTTGGAAATCAAGAAACGCCCTGCCATGCACAGTCTGGATCAAAATGAAGCTCAAGAAATCGACATCCAAACAACAACCAAATTTCCAGAACAACCAGAGCACCTTACCTCTTTCTCCCCACTAGTCGGAGGTGATGAGCGATCGGGCAAAGGAAAACTCCAGCGAACAGTATCGTGGTGGCTGGAATCTTACTCATCTTCTACCTTGGGACACACATAACTCCCAAATCAACACCACTCCAACAAGATCAAGTCCAAAATCCACAGCTACGTATGGTACTTACCTCCAAAATCGCTGCTAGGGTGAATTTGTGCTCCTCGCCGTCAGCCAGAGAAGAGATCAAAGAATCGCAGACAGTGCTAGGATAGTAGGATCAGTAGAGAGCTCAATACTCCCTCTTCCGGCCAAACTCACTGGCACAAAGGGGCAGCGATCCGAGAGGGCGGCTGAAGGTGATCGGAAGAAGAGGAGCCGACAGGGGTTTGGAACTAGGGCACAGGTAATGGAGCGACATCCCTGACCTGACCTCGTGACCTCTAGCGATGACGATGACATGGAGGTAACGGCGCTAGGGCACCGCTGGAGAGAGAGCCGCAGTGGATAGGCGCTGCTCCGTTCGCCTCATGTGGTGGCGGCGCCTAGATGCGGCTCGAGAAAGAGCAGATGAAGCGGCCGGTGCTAGGTATGAGGAGGGAAATCGACTCGGGAGGAAGAATGGGAAGGGAAAGGGAGATCCTCGGCTGGATCGGGAGAGAATAGGTGAAGGATCGAGAAGAAGGAAGAGAGATCGGCGAGGGAGAAGTAGGGAACCACACGGTAGGAGAAATGGGGAAAAAGAAATAAAGAAAAATAAAAGGAAAATAAAAAGGAAAATCAACATTTCCTCACATAAATGGGGTAGCCTAAACAGGCTTTCCTAGACCCCATTTTAATCCCCGTAAACTTAGTCATACGAGCTCCGAAAAATTCCCGAAAAATTTCCAAAAATTCCGCAAAAATCCCTTATCATTATTCGGTAATTTTTCAGTATTTTACACCTACTCCTCGGCGTGTCCGTAAGGTGGACGATTCCTTGATCTTTCGGTAGATCACACCCCGAAGAGATTCCGGCTAAAGATTTCCTCCTTCTCGGTGGAGTAACCTCTCCACAAAGTCTTCAGAGATATGTAAATGAAGCACAGGACTTACAATGATCAGTGGCTAGAAAGAATGAAGAATACGCTCACAGCCACACAAAGACGACAGCAGAGCGCAAGAAGGAAAACACAACTTCTCAGCCAAGAGCTTGAAAACCTTAAGCAAGCAAAAAAAAAACTTCTTCCTCTTGCTTGATCGACTCCTTCTTTTATCTCTTCATCCTTCTTCTTATTCCTCTGCTTTTCCACTGTGTTCTGCATCGAATCGCTGTCAACCTGCACCGAATTGCTGCTGCAAGCTAAGGCATCGCCAATCACTCTTCCTTCTCATCTGGTTCTCTGAACTCACACCAATAGAACCCATGTTCTTCACAGGTGTCTCTGAGCTCGAACCAATAAGCAAGATTCAAGCTGACTGTCAACTGATCGCAGCCAGATCGCAGCCAGTGAACGTTGATGCTCCAATTGCACCATTTGCAGCGAAACACAGTAGAAAGAATACTTAGTCATATTCTCCTGATGGAGTTTAATTTGAATTTAAACATTGGTATGATACCTGCAACCTGCAAATTAAAAAGCTCACAGCAGATGGTTAAATCAGACGAATCAGAAGTTACAGAGAAACAGAAGAAACTTCATTCATTATTGTGGATCGGTCAGCAGACCGATCCACAACCTTACTGACCGATCATGCCATAGCCTGATCGGTCCAGGAAGGCTCTGATCGGTCTGTGGACCGATCAGACTATAGGTGGATCGATCCACAGACCAATCCCCTATTCTTTCTCCAGAACTTCGTTGCCTCCTGATCGGTCTACAGAACGATCAGTAATTCTCACAAAGAGTTACTTATTGGTTACTGATCGGTCTGGTGACCGATCCGATAACCATAGTATCACTGGATCGGTCAACAGACCGATCCAATGCCTATGTAGGTTTAGAGCTTCCCAGCCCTAAACCCTAAAGCCTTCCTGGTCTAGAGAACGAGCTACCGAGCCCTCTCTGACTTCCATGTCCAGTCCAGAGAACGAGCTACCGAGCCCTCTCTGACCTAGTCCGGAGAACGAGCTGCCGAGCCCTCTCCGACTCCGTCCGGTCCAGAGAACGAGCTACCGAGCCCTCTCCGACTCCGTCCGGTCCAGAGAACGAGCTACCGAGCCCTCTCTGACCTAGTCCAGAGAACGAGCTACCGAACCCTCTCTGACTCCGCATGCCAAGTTTCCATACTTGGACTTTTCCCTTCCACCTGATCAACCTTGATCAGTAATCAATCTGAATTTAATTAATATCTGATACAAACTTAAATTAGTGTCAACATCAAAACAACAGTCAGGTCAGACTGTATCAACAGAGAAGGCTTCGACTTCATATTCGAAGGATGATGATTCATCCCATGTAACCATCAGACTCTTGCGTTTAGTGGACGTCGATCTTTGGGACTTCTCCTTGTCCCTTTTCTTCAACTTTGGGCAATCATCCTTGATGTGTCCTTCCTCATTGCAGTTGTAGCATCGGACCGTCCTTCTATTATATTGATGCATTCTCGACTGCGATCTAAATTTATTAGTTTTAATAAACTTATTTTACTTCCTTACCAATAGCGCCACTTCATTTTCATCGATCGATGCTTCGGAGTCGGGATCACCCATCTCGACTTGTAGGGCAACATTGAGATTTGACTTCTCTATTTGTTTAGGTTCTACAATTCGAGACTCTTGAAATTTAAAAGTTTAAAATAAGTTTTCTAGTGTACTTATCTCAAAGTCCTTAGAGATGTAGTATGCATCTACTAAGGATGCCAATTCTAGAGTTCTTGGGAAGGCGTTGAGCGCATACCGGATCGAGTCTCGGTTTGTTACCGATTCTCCAAGGCTATTCAGTTGAGTTATTAGCTCCTTGATGCTCGCTTGGAGTTGCGCTACCTTTTCACCGTTGTTCATCGGAGATTTGTCAGCTGAGTCCGGAGGATATCGCGCTTTGCTAACTTCGCTTCTGAGATGCCTTCGTGGAGCTCCAGGAATTTTTCCCAGAGGTCTTTGGCGGAGTCGTAGCTTCCGATCTGACTTACTTCCTGGGCTGGCAGGACGCTGAGAAAATGGAACTTTGCCTTTTCGTTAGCCACGAAATCAGCTTGATCCTTTTTTGTCCAGTTCTATTCTTCCTTGTCTTTAGGGGTTGCAAAATCGTATTTGATTATTAAAAGAAAATCAAATTCTATTTTGAGGAATACCTCCATTTGGCGCTTCCATGCTGCGAAGTCACCGTCGAATTTCAGGGAATGAATACTTGCACCGACCATCGTCTTGATCTTGATGCTTCAATCAGCAGTCAGTCCTTCTGAGGTGGTCTGGCTCTGATACCACTTGTTGGTGCAGCGGTTCCGACAAGAGGAGAGGGATGAATTACCTATAAAATAAAATATACCCTCCTTGTACTTTCAACTCTTAAAATAGCAACAGTAAAATAAAAGAAATAGAAAAGAAAGAAAGAAGACTCAGGTATTTAACTTGGTTATAACCTAGGTGGTTGTTAATCCAAGACGGATGAACAGCTCAGACAGAATCTTCTTCTTTAAAGGCGGAGTAGCCTTTTACACACTGAAAGCTCTTAAGCGTTGCTAGGAATTGAATACAGAGTTGAATTCAATATTTCCTAGCTCCAGGGGCCTTTATATAGCTCTTGGAAATCCTATCTCGAGTCTTGAGGCCACCTCCAAAGGGGTTGAGGGCGCCTCCAAGGGGATAAGCGGATAAAACTTTATCTGCTCACAAACGGTCTGTTTGACCCAGTTGAGGGTGGATGCGCCTCAACAGTTGTCGAGGGCGCCTCCAACTATTTCCATCACTTCTCCGTCTTCTCTTTAGCTTCTGAAGTCCCGATAGCTTGGGTGATTGTGGCCAATCGAAATAGAGCTCACCCGAATGTTGGTTGGTCCTAGGAAGATCGTCCCAGTTCCACTGTACAAAAATTTTGTACAAGTGTCAAACCTTTCCTAAACAAGATATTGCGTTCTTTAGAAATTAAATTAGGAATCGCAAATGAAACTTAATATTATTGATTTCAAATTTAACTTATCTGTTCTTAATGGTTTAGATTTGGATCACAAGCAAAACTTAACACTATTGATCCAAATCCACCTATGTTATAAAGTTGATTAAATATTTATTTCTAAAATTGTCTCCCAGGTCAAACATGGCGAGGCACTAGGCCTTCTTGGGTATGGGATCATCCACCACTGCCTCGACAAAGCCTTTAATAGAAATTCAATATTTAATTTCCTAAAATAACATTTAGTTTAACCGAAAAGACCAATCGAATCACAAATCCAAAAAACAAAAAAAAAACACACAACTTTGAAACAAATCCGAAACTCTAGAATAATATGCCTCTTGTGTTTGGAATTCTAACAAAGAAGAACTAGTATGATGTGGAAAATAATTACTAGTTATACCTTTTCTTTGTATGCTAATAACCTCGAGATCTTTTGTCGTATTCCTCACCCCCTCTTGGACGTCGTGTGGGCGACGATCCTCCAAGATGAACACCCCCTTTTTTAACCTCCTTCTCTAGTATTCGGTCATCACCACCACCAAGGAACAAAAGAGAGCAAAGGAAAAATAAAGAAGAGAGGGGTTGGCCACAATGAAGAGCTCCAACAAGAGAATAAGAATTGATGTCTCATGAGGCCTCCCCTCCCCTTCTTTTATATTACTTGCCCAAGGCAAATAAGGAAAAGATTTTTACAAAAATTAAAATCTTCCTCTTGTTTTTCCTTTTCCCCTTTTATTTTTCCTTTTCTTTCCTCTTGATTGATTCAATCATCAATCATTCATTCAATTGATTGGTCGGCCCCTTGCTTGGGCACCAAGCAAGGGTGGCCAGCCCTAAGAAGAAAGAAATAAAATCTTTTGTAAAAATTTTATAAGCAAAGTAGAAAAGCTCTTATAAAATTTTACAAACTCTCTTTTAATTTCCTAACATGGATGTTAAAAAAGGAAAGTTCTAAAATTAAAACCAAGTTTTAAAATTTAAAACTTCTCTTCTAAAATTTCCTTTTTTAACTTGGTTACAAAAATAGAAAGTTTCAAATTTAAAACTTCTCTTCCTTTTTTCTAAAAACTATGAGGATGGTTAAAAAAGGAAAGTTTTAAAACTTTTAAACTTTCTTTTAAACCATATGACCTAATTCAAATAAGGAAAGTTTTATATTTCAAAATCTCTCTTTTAAAACATGTAGATATCTACAAAGAGAAGATTTTAAAAAATTCAAAACACCCCTCCTAGTTTGAATTATATTGGTCGGCCCCTTCTTGCTTGAGCACCAAGCAAAGGGCCGACCCCTTTGAGAAGTAAGTGGCCGGCCCCTATTGCTTGGTCACCAAGCCATGGGCTGGCCCCCTCTTGGATACCAAGATGAGCTTTTCATGAGTGGATTTAAGGCTTCATTGAGGCTACGACAAGGACCTAGAGGAGAAATTAGTTTTGGCCTTCCGACGTTCTTGAGTATCCCATGTTCGCCCTGAACACACAACTCAAGTTCATCAATAATAACTCATTCCACTAGAGAATTATTATTGAACTACCGCACCAATCCCAAATTATATTATGGACTCCTTCTTATCATGAGTGTGTTAGTCTCCCTGTGTTTAAGATATCGAATGTCCATTAATTTAATTGAGTTACTAACAACTCACTATAATTAATGCTTAGTCCAAGAGTAGTACCACTCAACCTCATTGTCATGTCGGACTAAGTCCACCTGCATGGTTTAACATGGCAATCCTTATGAGCTCCTCTTGGGGACATTCTCAACCTAGATTACTAGGGCACAGTTTCCTTCTATAATCAACAACACACACTATAAGTAATATCATTTCCCAACTTATCGGACCTATTGATTTATCGAGCTAAATCTCACCCTTTGATAAGTTAAAGAAATAAATACTAAATATATATGCTTGTTATTATTTTAGGATTAAGAGCACACACTTCCATAATAACTAAGGTCTAGTTCTTTTATTAAGTCAGTATAAAAAGAACTTACCTAAAATGGTCCTACTCAATACACTTAGAGTGTACTAGTGTAATTTATTAGTACACTACGACTATTCCAATGGTTTATTCCTTTCCATCCTAGTCATGAGCAACTGTTTATAATTTATAAAGAACTGATAACATGATCTTCTGTGTGTGACACCACACACCATGTTATCTACAATATAAATTAATTGAACAACTACACTTAATAAATGAATGTAGATATTTGATCAATGTGATTCTTTTATTTCAAAAATAAATGTTTATAAAAGCTAAGCTTTTAGTATACACTCTAATATCGAATCCAATTTTCGGCCTTCTCCTCGACCAAGCTTCCACCCCGGCTTCTCTTCCCTCGAACATCGCGCACGTTCTTCTCATCTACCAGTGTACTCTTTCGTAGCTCTTTCGTCCTTTGGGTGCACCGAGCCCGTCAATTCCTTTTCCGTGTCGTCCTTCTCACTAGCTACATCTTTCGCTCGACTTCCTACGCTCCTAAACTCATGCACACTTAGACACAGGGATTAAAACCAAATAGGACCTAACCTAACTTGGTTGATCATATCAAAACAACCACGGGAACCAATACACTGTTGAACTCATTATAATCTTAGAAACCTATAAAATTTAAAATAGGTTTAATCAGACCTATTTAGGTTCAGTGGATTTTGAATAAAAATCATTGATTAATTAGACATGTTCGATTAGGCTCATTTTAGGACTCATGGATTTTTGAACTATAGGAATCCAATGATATGGTTCATTACTTATTCTGATTTTATTTCATGATGATCTTGTGTTTATAAGAATAAGAATAAGAATAAGAATATACTATATATATATATATATATATATATATATATATATATATATATATATATATATATATACAGATTTGATATGCTCGGCAACGCTTTGTGCGCGACCATGAGCAACGCGCAGACGTGGCGTTGCCAACTCAGTTTCTCTATAAATTAAATATTGCTACTATTCTCTCTCTCCGGTGGGCCTCTTTTCACTCGATCTCTCTCTCCCCCTCGCTTCTGTCGTCTCCCTCCCCGCTCCCTCTCTCTCCCTCGCTCCCTCCGTCTCCGGTGACGCTGTGTCCGACCGACATCTATCTCCCGTCGGTGATTGTTTAATATTAAAATCTCCCTCGCCGCTCTCACTCCCCCTTTCTCGCTCCCTCCTTCAAAGTCCTCCCTCGAAACTCGTCCCTCGCTCTCCCTTTCTCGCTCCAGGCGGGAAAGTTTCCCCGGCGTCTTCAATCACACAGCTGTTGGGAGCTCCTACCACCTCACTCCAATTTAATTTGTGTATCCACACTGTTATAGCATTCAAAAATTGTATAATTATATAAAGAAGCACTGCGCCGCTGAAGTTCTAAACGTTCCATCAACTACTTCGCAAGAAACCGTCCATGTAGCAGCTCATCTTGGATTGATCGTTGTAGAAGGTCGGAAGGATTTATGCTACGACGTGGAAAGGCGACGGCTGCAACAACCGCCTGATCTACTTCGGACCTTACTTTGCTGCTACAAGGTGTAGCAGCTACACGGAGAGGTAGCTGCTACAATGTGCAGCAGTTAACTCTCCGTGTAGCTGCGACACCTTGTAGCAGCTAACTTCATAAGTCATTTTTCTAGCAGCCCTATTTTCTAGCCGAGATTAACCCAACAGTACGACTTTTCATATTGTTCGGTTTCCCCCACAAATAAAATATGCCTTTTATTCTCTCTCCCCTTCGCCACTCTGTTCAAAATTTCTACCGCGGAAATTACCCAAATTAAAATCTCCCTCGCCGACCTCTCTCTCTCCCTCTCTCCCTCCCTCTCCCTCGCCGCTCTCTCTCTCTCCCTCGCTACCTCCCTCTCCGGCGTCCGGCATCTGGTCGACCTCGCACTCCCGCTGGGAAAGTGTAGTATTAATGTAAAATACCGAAAAATACGCGAATATTAATAAGGGAATTTTTCGGAATTTTTAGAAATTTTTCGGGAATTTTGCGGAGCTCGTATGGACGAGTTAACGGGGATAAAAACGGGGCCCGGAAAAGCCTGTTCAGGATACCCTGTTTTAATGAGGAAAAGTTTTAATTTTTCCTTTTCCTTTTCTTTTTCTTTTATTTTTCTTTTCCTCTGGTTTTTCCCCGACGCCGAACTCGTGTGTTCTTCTTCTCCTCTGCCGAACCCTCCTTCCCTCATCTCTCGCGACGCCGGCCTTCTCCACCCAACAGCACCGCCGGTGCTCTTCCTCCTCGCTGAGCGACGCGCCGCCGCCACCCCTACCGACGCCGAGACCTCCCGCAAGCCCGACTTCTCCTCGTGCCCTAACCGCTGTGCGGTTCTTTCCTTCTACTTATTCCCAGTCGATTTCGTCTTGGCCGCACCTTCTTCCGCTGTCGATCACAGCCAACGCCGACTGCCACCACTATGCTTGCCGACGTTGCCGCCTCTCGACCCAGCACCGAGCCTATCCCCCTCTTCTGTCCGCTGTGCCCTAGCTAGTATCCGGCGTCGCACGAAATAGTGCCACCAGCCGGTCTCCTCTTCGACACTGCCGCTCTCCCTTTCCTCTGCGCTGCTGCCGACCCTGGATTGGGTAACTCCAGCCGCGTACCTTAGTCCCGAAATCGTCGTCGGCCACATCCCGATTGATCCTAAACCCGAGCAGATAAGGTGAGTAGGGTTGTGTAGGATCTGTGATTTCCACTAATTGATCCTTTTTCTGATCAGTCTGATTTCAGCAGTGATCCCAGCTTTGAGGTGAAGTTTTGTGCTGTGGTTGGACAGTCACTCCATACAGTGGCTATTGGTTCTTGTAACGACGGTGAATTTGAGGTAAGGTTTAGGATATTGAACTTCGAGTAGGTTGATTATGTTTATGTTTGGAATAGGTAGATTTGATTCGCTTTAGACTTTTAATCTAATGTTATGATTAGGGTTAAAGGAAATTAACCCTAGTTAATTGTTGGATTTAATTTAGGAGGGTCGAGATTATGGTTTAGGGTTTTTCCCTAAAACTGTTCTTAAGGATTTTTATTTAGTTATTCGTTTAATTTGTAGCTAAATAAAAATGTATGTTTGGTATCACAGGACTTTGACGCGAGACGAGTATCTCGGAGTCAGATTTGGACTATTTTATCGGAGGCGGGTACTTTTGACTTTTTGTCTTTGATATGCTTAGTAATGAAATTAACATATTGCATCAATTGTGTTTCTTATCTGTTTCGGTTAATCACTACCCAAATCTTGGTACGTGCTTGATTGATTGATTGATTTGCATCTCATGTATATTTTACCTGTTTATACATGCTTATAGTGGGTAGTGATATATCATGCTTCACCATGTTCAGGACCTAGGTTTTTATACCTTCTGTGTACCTTTGATTCGATATGATTCGTTGACCTAGGGTGCATTTTTCTATATATGTGGATTAGGTCAGGATGTTTATATGGTTATTGCCATGCATCATTTGCATGATTGCATGCTGTGCAATAATTTATTCAGACAGGACTCCTATGGGGCGTGACATCTGCACACACCACCACTCATGGGTTAGTGGTCGATTCAGGCAGAGTGTGTTGCAGCAGGGACTCTGTTAGGCACCGTTGGTCCGCTCATGGGTAGTGTGACACAACGTGTTATCCGGCAGGGATTCCTCCCCGTCACTGTGTACCGGGAGTTGAGAGCATTGCGCTCCCCCATTTATGATTTGGGGTAGGAGGATAGGTGTACTCCGACAGCATCCCGTCCACTCGGTCACTGATGGTAGAGTGCACGGTTGTCACAGCCCTACCCACTCGGCCTCACTATTGTGTGTGAGATGATCGACTGGCGTCAGGGGTGACCAGGACGCATCATTGGCATCATATGCATGATGCATTTATTGCTTGTGTTTGTGTTTGCTGCATTTATATGCTGCATATTGTTTGGATACCTATATTTGACATGCATACAGGATTTCCTTATCCCTCGGACTGTTTGACCTTATACTCAGGACCTGGTTAGTACAGTATTCTCCTGTTTACTTCAGATGCATTTTTTTTTATCTTTCTTATCAGGAGACTGTACGCATGATTAGTGCAAGGTGTTGTTTCTTTACTTTGCATATCAATTGTACCTGCTGAGTGTTGGACTCACCCCACCTCCATTGTTGTTATTTTCAGGTTGATGCTGTCCGGAGGGAGTTCCAGTCGCTTGTCCTCACTGCACGTAGTGCTGGTCCCTGCAGACCTCCAGGATATGTTTGGTTTTCTTTGGTTTTCTTTTCTGTTCTAGACTGTTTTGAACATGATATGTTTTGGATTATTTCTGCTTATGGATATTGTATGGATTTTATTATTGCGATGGATTTGGATTTGGATTTGGATTTTATTCTACTACATGCCTGCCTGGATGGCAGAAGAGGTGAGTTAGTCGGATTTGAGCTTTACGAGTGTAGTGGAGTAGGGTGGATTTCGAGTCAGAGTATTATTTTACTGTTTAATTATCTTAACTACGTGGTTGTGACAGCCAGAGGCTGAATAGATTATATATAACTGCGTGGTGATCTTTTATTTTGTTGTTATTATTCCAGCCGCCTGTGGCTGAAGTATTTGTGAGATGTAGAAAAGTTTTAGATTGTCCACCGTACAGGGGAGATGCTGCCGAAATTTTCTCGGACAGGGACTCCTCTGGGGCGTGACAATTTAGTGGTATCAGAGCACAGTTTTACGATCTTTTGTTTCGTATTTTGGATTTTCGGGATTTATCTGATACCAATTTATTTGGTATCAGAGCGGGTTATGATACCTGCTTTTGGTGTTTTGGAGATTTATTGGATACCTATTGTTGGTATTCTGGATATTTGGGTTAGCCAGGTTTGCGAGTCAAACTGGGCATTATCGGATTTTCGATATGGTTATGTTTCGGATTTCCGTTTCGAATTTATTTGGATTTCCGGCGATATGTACGTTCGGAATTTTGAGGTCAAATTGGGGACTAGACAGCGACGGAACATCTCCAGACGGCAAATAGGTATGTTATTATTTTATGTTTGTTGTATTGGTATTGATATCTGTAATTTAATTTAACGGATATGAGACGATCTACTCGTATTGCTACGAGACGTGGTGCTGGACGACCACGTGCGAGGACCACGGGATCTCTGGATATGCCAGAGATGCCCACTGTTAGTGAGTCTGTCAGTCAGGAACAGACTCAGGATGCAGCGGGAGCATCGGGCTCTCAAATTCCGATAGCTCCTGTAGAGATACCTACTTTGGCCATATCGACGGTATCCACTCCTACCGTATTTACGGTATCATCAGGTGTACCATTGGCGTACCCGACATTTGCTCCAGAGCAGCCTACGACGTACTCGACACCAGTGGCACCTGTGCCCCCAGTGCCTACAGTAGCAGCAGCTGCACCATATCCGGTACCATTACCTACCGTACCTCCAGCTGCCACCACTTTTGTTCCCCAGTCAGTACCACCGACGGCTTATGCTCCGGTATATACAGTTCCTCCTCCGGTTTATTCCGCGGTACCACCTGTAGTATCAGCTCCAGTGTTTCCGCCAGTTCCTGCAGCCGTCCCGACACAGCTCACTGATATTGTCGCTGCACGAGCTAGGATTCCAGCACTGGCTGAGTCGATGAAGACTCGTTTCACTCTTTTCCGCGGAGATCTCGATCCGAGTATGGCTCTGTCATGGATAGAGACTATGGAGCAGACTTTCTTCTATATTGCTTGCTCCGAGTGGGAGAAAGCAGAGCTGGCTGCTTACCATTTACGGGATGAAGCTAATGGTGGGTCACTCAGTTCTATTATTGGTGGAGCGTCAAATGGACAGTTGGAGAGGCTTTTGAGGCGTTTCTTTCCTTGTCCTATCGGATGGCTCGCGAGATTTTATGAGTGCGAGGCGAATAATCGCTCGATGACCAAGTATAATCTGAATTCCACGGTTGGCTCAATTTTGTCGAGTTAGTTGCGGAGGAGAACTACTTGATCACGGTTTATCTGAGGATTGGATGGTTATCTGCATATACAGCTTGCCGGATTAGGGATTTCATCTTACTCTGATGCATTGAATCGAGCTTTGATGATAGAGTTAGCTTGGCAGACAGCATATCCAGACAGGAGGGCCAGACATCAGGGCAGGTCCAGCAGACTCAGGCGACAGGACAGCCTCAGAGTAGTCGCAGACGGTCAGGTCAGGGTACTTCTGGGGCGTCTAGTAGGCCTCAGAAATAAGGGCGGTCTTCTTCAGGACGTTCCCGGTTTTCTCAGCAGAACCGGCAACCACCTTCCGGTGATACTCATTGTTTCAGATGTGGATCCAGAGATCACCTCACCCCAGCTTGCTCTCTGGGACAGTCAGTTTGCTTTTATTGCAAACTGCCGGGGCACCAGAGCCGAGATTGTCAGCTGAAGGCTCAGCATGTTAGTTAGAGCCCTAGAGCCAATCATTTGATGATTGTATGGACTCATGTATATCATATTTTTGTATATTAATAAAGGCATTGGTTTTTGGTTATTATGCTTATTTGTATTAGTGTCAGGTAAAATAAGTATAGTAACGTCCTTGAGTAGAACGTTCATACCTATATCAATGGATTAGTTGAATCGATAGTGAGATGATATAGGGAACACTACTCTAAATCATTCCTAGTCGAGTATTAACATTCAGGGACAATGTTAATACAATAAGACTAGCATGTAGGTCAGCTCGATGACTTGATCTCACAAGTCATGGATATAGAGATATCAAGCTGACACATGGGTATGCATTAGAGAATGTATACTGAATGACCCGCCATGAGAAAGTATCATGGATCGTTATATGAGTGTCATATACTTTCTCATGTGGCTATTAGTATGACTATTAGTCCTTAGACCTGAAGTCACCATGGATCCCTACATAAGGAGTTATGTACTTTAGTTTCGTCAAACGTCACCCGTAACTGGGTGGACTATAAAGGCGATTACTGGGTATATAACAAATTATGCAGAGGGATGTGAGTGATGTAGATGGGATCTATCCCTCCTATATGACGGGAGAGACATCGATATTCTTGATAGAGTGAGACCACGAAGTGTACTTACCCGAATGAGTCAATATGAGATATTGAGCTCATTTGATTGAGTGAGTCTACTCGGAGTTCAAGATTTAGATTGGTCAGAGGATGACACGGTCTATGCCTCACATTGATCAATCTAAATGTCTAGGATAGAAGGACACTTGTCACATATTGTGAGGAGTCACAATTAGTAGTCACAAGGTGATGTTGGATCTCAACATTTCTTGTAACTTGGGTAGCAATGATGTATTGCTAGATGTCGCTCATTGCTTATGTTTCTAAAAGAGTTTATAACATTGCCAACGTTACAAGAACCTATTGGGTCACACACAAAGAACATGTGCATGGAGATTAGGTTCATATGATGAACCAATAGGATTAGATTCATATGATGATTCAAAGATTGGATTCAAATTAGACTTATTGAGTTAGACTCAATTAGATTCAATTGTTGAATTAGTCTAATTTAAATTTGATTCATGAGTCAATTTATATTAATGAATTGAGATTCATTAAATTAAATTGACTTGAATCAAAGGTTGGATTTAACTCAACAAGGAAGAAAATTGGTCATGTTTGACTTGACCAAATGGAAGTTGAAACATCAAGTTTGACTTGATGTCTTGCCACATCATCATGAAGGTTGACTCATCCTACTTGGTATGACCAATCTAGCCACATCATTAGCCACATCATCTCCTCATTTAATGGTGTGCCACCTCATGGAGGTTACACACCAAATGCATTAATGTGGCCGGCCACATTAATGTGGGAGTTACACTAGTGTGGCCGGCCACACTAAAGGAAAAATGGGTTTTGTCTTGTGGCAAATTAATTGTGGTAAATGCTTCTTCTTCCTTGTGTGCTTCTTCCTCTCTCAACCTTGCGGATGGTCGTGGGTTTCATGGAGGAAAAGAGGAGTGTGAGTTAAATCCAAAGCCTAAGGAAAGGTGAAGGTCACAAAGGAGGGAACCAAGAGGTGTACACGTGTTTCCTCTTCTATATTCTCTCCTTTCTCACCTTTTAGATCCAATCCGAGAGCCCTAGAAAGTGCTAGCACACTTGTGGGTTCTCCTCTCCATCTTTGAGTGGTAGAAGACCACTCCTTGTTCGTGTGGATACCGCTAGAGGACCGTTCGCTTGACGGTCTCAAGATCCGGCTACCTTTGGACGTTGCGGGATTGCGAAGGGCACGCATCAAGGGTAAATATTTTTCCCTCGTAGATCTAAGAGTCGATCGTGTTTTAAACTCGTACTCGTATTTTTCGTTCGGTTTTACCTTGCACGAGATCCGTGGCTTGGGCGATTCGGGGTTTCCGCGACGCGAAAAGCGGTTTTCGCGGCCCGAAAAACCCAACACAGCACACGGCTTCCGGAGGGTCAGGTCAGAGGGGACAGTCTAGTCAGTCAGGGCCATATCGAGGAGGGCAGAAAGCCCAATCTTCACAGCGTCAGCAGGGAGCAGCTCCCTCCGCAGCAGCATTTGGCATGCTTGGACAGGAGTACTCCAGTGCTTCTGTAGCACCCCAGAGTTTTGCTCCAGGACCTTATTATCCGACTCAGGGGCAGTATCAGACTCAGTCCCAACCAGCTGCATAGTATCAGTCACCATCCTCTCAGTCTTATCTGGCACATAGTCCAGCAGCGCCTCAGTGGCAGGCTTCTGCCCAGCCGCAGCAGCCGCTGGCAGTGTTACCACCTCCTCCTCCGCCAGAGACTGGTCGTGTTCATGCGGGCCGACGGATCCGTTTTCCGCGGTACGATTTCTATTTATGCATTTATTGCTGATATTTTGATTGATACTGGTAGTTCGCACTCTTTTATATCCCGTACCTTTATGCGGGAGATTAGTAGATTACCTACTGTTAGGTTGCGGCGATTGACTGTCTCCCTACCGTCCGGTGATACTTTAGAAGTCACCCAGGAGATCAGAGGTTGCCCATTAGACTTTGGCAACATGATACTTACGGTAGATCTTCTAGTATTCGAGATGGTCGAGTTTGATATCATTCTTGGCATGGATTGGCTGTCAGTATATCATGCTACCGTTGATTGCCAGACGAGGGTGGTCACCTTCCGGCCTCCGAACCAACCCTCGTGGAGTTTCACTGGCATCGAGGCAGCGCATCTCGATTATTCGGCAAGGCATCTCACGGTGTCATGGTTTCTGTTGTCGTTGATCGATCGAGGGCGATAGTAGTTCGCGACTCTCGGCGTTCTGTTGTCCGGAGTACCGGATGTATTTCGGAGCTGCGGGTTTGCCTCGAAGGCGGTCGAGTTCACTATTGGCGATTAGGGAACCGCGCCGACATCAGCTCCGTATCGTATGGCACCAAAAGAGTTGAACGTGTTGAAGGTTCAACTCCAGGAGCTTTAGACGAGGATTCATTCGCCTAGTGTTTCACCATGGGGTTCTCCAGTTCTATTTGTCAAGAAGAAAGACGGCACCATGAGGTTATGTATTGACTACAGACAATTGATGACCGTCGAAATAAATATCCATTACCACGGATTGAGGATTTGTTTGATCAGCTAGGTACATCGGTGTATTCTAAGATTGATCTGCGATCCGGATATCATCAGCTGAGAGTTAGAGATATCCAGAAGAGACTTTCCGTACGAGATACGATCATTATGAGTTTTGGTAATGTCATTTGGGCTTACCAATGCTCCGGTGTTTATGGACTTGATGAACCGCATCTTTCTGGAGTATCTGGATCAGTTTTTATCGTTTATATTGATGACATATTGGTCTATTCTCGTTAGGAGGAGCATGCACGACATCTTCGCATGATCTTGGAGATTCTTGACGACATCGGTATGCGTGAAGTTCACAAGTGTGCATTCGGCTATCCTCGGTTGGTTTCGAGGACACGTGGTTTCTAGCGAGGTATTTCAGTTGATCCTCGGAAGATCGAGGTCACGGTTGGGAGCGAAAGTCGATTCGAGGAGATCAGCTCGATTTTACGGGATTGGCGGATATTACCGACGTTTTGTCGAGGGCTTCTCGCGTATTGCTATGCCGCTGACACGTCTTACCGGAAAGGCGTGAAGTTCATATGGTCCGAGGATTACGAGATCAGCTTCCAGGAGCTAAAGCGGAGATTAGTGTCGGCTCCAGTTTTGGTTTTACCTTCTGGAGAGGATGGATTTGTACTTTACACCGACGCGTCTCTACGGGGTTTGGGCGCTGCTCGATGCAGCACGGCAGAGTAGTCTCTTATGCTTCTCAACAGTTGAAGGAGCATGAGAAGAACTACCAGTTCATGACTTGGAGTTAGCTGCCGTCATCTTTGCTCTGAAGCTTTGGCGTCATCATTTATACGGTATCACATTTGAGATTCTCACTGATCATAAGAGTCTCAAATACATTTTCACTCGAAGGAGCTTAATCTCCAGAGGAGATGGATGGAGTTCTGAAGGACTACGATTGTACCATTAGCTACCACGGGAAAAGTTAATGTGATTGCCGTCTCGAGGAAGTCGAGAGGACTTTAGCTTGCCGGTTTGATTCTGGTTTGATTGAGTTTTACGAGTTAGACACGGAGGCGAGGGGCCAAGCAGGCGGTATTCTTACCATGGTTGCTCGATCGTCGATCGGGACTAGGATCCGAGAGGCCGGTGATGATCGGCATTGCGGTTCATTAGCGATCGAGATACCACAGGCGTGACCGAGTTTACGAGGCGAGGAGGGTATCATATACTTGAGGCGATTATCGTACCTCAATCTCATCGGTCTTACAGGGCTACTTGAGGCTACAGTTCTCGTTGCGATCCATCGGTGGGACCCGTATGTATCGAGACTTGAGGCGTTCTATTGGTGGAGCGGTATGAAGAAAGACATGCGGATTTCGTAGCTAGATGTCTTGTTTGTCAGTAGGTGAAGGCTGCCGGAGACCTGCAGGATTACTTGCGGATTCCTATTCCCGAGTAGAAATGGGATCACATTACCATGGACTTTGTGGTAGGGTTGCCGACGACGAGGCCATGACGCGATTTGGGTAATCGTAGATCGATTAACCAAATCCGCGCACTTCTTAGCGATGGACTGATTCCCTGGATCGATTGGCGGATCTGTATTGCCGAGAGATTATCGGACTACATGGTGTTCCATTGAGTATCATTTGGATAGAGATCACGGTTCACGTCTCGTTTACGGCGATGCGGCGGGCCTTGGGCAGCTCCGTTTGATCGACTTTCTATCCACAGACGGATGGGCGATCGGGCGGACCATTCGAGACTTTAGAGGACTGCTGAGGTCATGTGTTATGGATTTGGAGGCGGTTGGGAGGACCATCGTCGTTGGTAGAGTTTGCCTACAACAACATTCCATTCGGCTATCCGGATGGCACCGTTTGGCGTTGTATGGTAGACCTTGTCGGACACCCTCTCTGGGATGAGGTTGGAGAGGCCCAATTGTTGGGACCTCATAGAGTTCAGCAGATGCGAGTTGGTCCGTACTATCGAGCGGAGGATGTCG
The DNA here is from genome assembly GCF_018446385.1 of Zingiber officinale. Classification (NCBI taxonomy): domain Eukaryota; kingdom Viridiplantae; phylum Streptophyta; class Magnoliopsida; order Zingiberales; family Zingiberaceae; genus Zingiber; species Zingiber officinale. The sequence goes on from NC_056006.1 coordinate 48,501,829, forward strand.
AGGCGCAGAGATCGCGAGAAGAGTTATCTTGATCGGAGGCGAGACCACTAGAGTTCTCTGTTGGCGACCATGTATTTCTGAGAGTTTCACCGAAAGGGGTGAAGAGATTTGGCCTCGAGGTAAGCTAGGTCCGCGATACATTGGTCCTTTCGAAATCTTGGAGAGGATCGGGCGATAGCTTACCGGCACTACCACCGTCCTGTCGGGCGTGCGATGTATTTCATGTATCAAGCGAGGAGATATCTACCCGATCCGACGCATGTCTTTGGCGAGATATCCAGTTCTGTCGACTGACATTACTTATGAGGAGGTTCCGGTACGGATTCTCGACCGGAAAGAGCGTCAGTTGCGGAACAAGACTATCCGGCTGGTAAAAGTCGGATGGCAGCATCATTCGGACGAGGAGGCTACTTGGGAGCTCGAGGATACGATCCGAGCTCGATACCCCCATCTTTTCACTTGAGGTATGTGATTTAGTTTACCGTTCAGTATTTTTACTTTCTGTCTGTTGTTAGTACTTGCTGATGGTAGATAACGAAATTTGGGGACCAAATTTTTATTAGTGGGGGAGAATGTAAAATACCGGAAAATAGGCGAATATTAATAAGGGAATTTTTCGGAATTTTTAGAAATTTTTCGGGAATTTTTCGGTGCTCGTATGGACGAGTTAACGGGGATAAAAACGGGGCCCGGAAAAGCCTGTTCAGGATACCCTGTTTTAATGAGGAAAAGTTTTAATTTTTCCTTTTCTTTTTCTTTTATTTTTCTTTTCCTCTGGTTTTTCCCCGACGCCGAACTCGCGTGTTCTTCTTCTCCTCTGCCGAACCCTCCTTCCCTCATCTCTCGCGACGCCGGCCTTCTCCACCCGACAGCACCGCCGGTGCTCTTCCTCCTCGCTGAGCGACGCGCCGCCGCCACCCCTACCGACGCCGAGACCTCCCGCAAGCCCGACTTCTCCTCGTGCCCTAACCGCTGTGCGGTTCTTTCCTTCTACTTATTCCCAGTCGATTTCGTCTTGGCCGCACCTTCTTCCGCTGTCGATCACAGCCAACGCCGACTGCCACCACTATGCTTGCCGACGTTGCCGCCTCTCGACCCAGCGCCGACTGTGGCCTAGTTTTCCTTCTCGCCGGCACTTGAGTACCACCGCCGGTGTTTCCCTTGTGACCGAGCACTGCCGACACCGAGCCTATCCCCCTCTTCTGTCCGCTGTGCCCTAGCTAGTATCCGGCGTCGCACGAAACAGTGCCACCAGCCGGTCTCCTCTTCGACACTGCCGCTCTCCCTTTCCTCTGCGCTGCTGCGCCGTCGGCCACATCCCGATTGATCCTAAACCCGAGCAGATAAGGTGAGTAGGGTTGTGTAGGATCTGTGATTTCCACTAATTGATCCTTTTTCTGATCAGTCTGATTTCAGCAGTGATCCCAGCTTTGAGGTGAAGTTTTGTGCTGTGGTTGGACAGTCACTCCATACAGTGGCTATTGGTTCTTGTAACGACGGTGAATTTGAGGTAAGGTTTAGGATATTGAACTTCGAGTAGGTTGATTATGTTTATGTTTGGAATAGGTAGATTTGATTCGCTTTAGACTTTTAATCTAATGTTATGATTAGGGTTAAAGGAAATTAACCCTAGTTAATTGTTGGATTTAATTTAGGAGGGTCGAGATTATGGTTTAGGGTTTTTCCCTAAAACTGTTCTTAAGGATTTTTATTTAGTTATTCGTTTAATTTGTAGCTAAATAAAAATGTATGTTTGGTATCACAGGACTTTGACGCGAGACGAGTATCTCGGAGTCAGATTTGGACTATTTTATCGGAGGCGGGTACTTTTGACTTTTTGTCTTTGATATGCTTAGTAATGAAATTAACATATTGCATCAATTGTGTTTCTTATCTGTTCGATTAATCACTACCCAAATCTTGGTACGTGCTTGATTGATTGATTGATTTGCATCTCATGTATATTTTACCTGTTTATACATGCTTATAGTGGGTAGTGATATACCATGCTTCACCATGTTCAGGACCTAGGTTTTTATACCTTCTGTGTACCTTTGATTCGATATGATTCGTTGACCTAGGGTGCATTTTTCTATATATATGGATTAGGTCAGGATGTTTATATGGTTATTGTCATGAATCATTTGCATGATTGCATGTTGTGCGATAGTCCGCTCCATTATTGTTGAGCACATCGCCAGTTACATGGATCTGCACACACCACCACTCATGAGTTAGTGGTCGATTCAGGCAGTGTTGTCGGTGCTTCGTTGGTCCGCTCATGGGTAGTGTGACACAACGTGTTATCCGGCACGTCATCGCGTACTGGGAGTTGAGAGCATTGCGCTCCCCATTTATGATTTGGGGTAGGAGGATAGATGTACTCCGACATCCGTCCACTCGGTCACTCATCGGGAGTAGTGACGACAGTGCAGTTGTCAGCCCTACCACTCGGCCTCACTGTGTGTGAGATGATCGCGTCGGGGGTGACCGGGGACGATCATTGGCATCATATGCATGATGCATTTATTGCTTGTGTTTGTGTTTGCATTTATATGCTGCATATTGTTTGGATACCTATGTTTGACATGCATCAGGATTTCCTTATCCCTCGGACTGTTTGACCTTATACTCAGGACCTGATTACCTGTTTACTTCAGATGCATTTTTTTTATCTTTCTTATCAGGAGACTGTACGCATGATTAGTGCTAGGTGTTGTTTCTTTACTTTGCATATCAATTGTACCTGTTGAGTGTTGGACTCACCCCGCCTCCATTGTTGTTATTTTCAGGTTGATGCTGTCCGGAGGGAGTTCCAGTCGCTAGTCCTCACTGAACGTAGTGCTGGTCCCTGCAGACCTCCAGGATATGTTTGGTTTTCTTTGGTTTTCTTTTCTGTTCTAGACTGTTTTGAACATGATATGTTTTGGATTATTTCTGCTTATGGATATTGTATGGATTTTATTATTGCGATGGATTTGGATTTGGATTTTATTCTACTACATGCCTGCCTGGATGGCAGAAGAGGTGAGTTCGTCGGATTTGAGCTTTACGAGTGTAGTGCAGTAGGGTGGATTTCGAGTCAGAGTATTATTTTACTGTTTAATTATCTTAACTGCGTGGTTGTGACAGCCAGAGGCTGAATAGATTATATATAACTGCGTGGTGATGTTTTTTTTTGTTGTTATTATTCCAGCCGCCTGTGGCTGAGGTATTCGTGAGATGTAGAAAAGTTTGAGATTGTCCACCGTACAGGGGAGATGCTGCCGAAATTTTCTCGGACTGGGACTCCTCTGGGGCGTGACAATTAAAATCTCCCTCGCCGCACGCTCTCCCGCTCGCTCCCTCCATCCTTCAACGTCCTGCGTCGAAACTCGTCTCTCGCCCTCCCGGAGGAAAAGTTTCTCCGGCATCTTCATTCGCAAAGCTGGCAGTGAGACAATACCACCTCACTCCATTTTAATTTGTTAATCCACACCGTTATAGCCTACAAAAATTATATAATTGTATTTCCCAATCACCGCGTCGTTGCTTCGCTTCTAAACGTTGCATCAACGACTTCGCAGGAAACCGTCCTTGTAGCAGCTCATCTTCGATTGGTTGTTGTAGATGCTGGGAAGGATTTATGCTACGACGAAATTATGCTGGGTCGACGGCTGCAACAACCGTCTACTCTACTTCGGACCTTACTTTGTTGCTACAATGTGTAGTAGCAACACGGAGAGGTAGCTGCTACAATGTGTAGCAGCTACACGGAGAGGTAGCTGCTACAACGTGCAGCAGTTAACTCTCCATGTAGCTGCGACACCTTGTAGCAGCTAACTTCGTAAGTCGTCTATCTCACACCCCTATTTTCTAGCAAAGAGATTAACGCAGTTGCCATACTTTTCGTATTGTGTATATCAACATGATTCAAAAATTATTTTTGCTCACATTTTCCGCTGCCTTCAGCGCCCTTGGTTTACTATCCTGCTACAAATTGCGAATGGATATATATATATATATATATACTCATAACTTCTACACCTTGTAGCAGCTATCTCAGTAAGTCATTTTCTTAGTAGGCCTATTTTCCAGACAATTAACCCAGTAGGCATATTTTTGTAGCAGTGTATCAACATGCTACAAAAATGATTTAAAAAGATTTCCGCTGCTGCTCCGCCTTGGCTTTGCTACCATGCTACACTTTTCGAATGGCTACTTCCACTATATAACAGGCTATTAACAGCTTCACCTTGTAGCAGCTACTTTGACTCATAACTGCTACGCCTTCGAGTAGCTAACTCCCTATGTAGCTGCCACAACTTGGGGCAGTTAACTCATTTAGTCATTTTTGTAGAAGTCATATTTTTGTAGCAGTATAAAAACTTGCTAAAAATTTGAATTAAAAATTTTTCCGCTGCTACAGCGCCTTTGATTCTCTTTGCTTTGCTGTCATGCTACACCTTGTAGTAGCCATTTCGACTCATAACTGGTACATAATGTAGCAGCTAACTCCCTATGTAGCTGCCATACCTTGTGTAGTTAACTGCCTGCATTTTTAACCAAAAATTAATCATAGCAATCACAGTTTTTTAGATAGATCAAGTAAATGAGGTATCTTATATTTCGTTGTAGAAACAAATGTAGCAGGGTGAAGCAGCTAGTCGTCAGAAGCTGCTACACGTTGTAGGAGATAACAGTCCAAATAACCTTTTCTTACCAATTACCCTTTTTGCAAATATTGTACAAATATATATATATATATATATATATATAGTGTCCAATTACATTTTTACCCTCACCAGACCAAGTTTTAACCTCTATACTCGTCGTGTGACAAATATTTGGAAGTAAATTCATTTATAGTATATCGGTGGCCCACGGAGTCTTCCTGAATCAACCTCACTGCGACGATTTGGCACCTTAACTAAAGTTGCGCCTTCATCGTAAGTAGTGTGGTAGGGTTTCTCATCCAAAGCTTCGCCTCCTTTGATAGGTTGAATCTTTTGGGTTTTGAACCATCATTAGCTGCTACAATTTGGTTTAACGTCTTTAGCTCGGTAATGAGTGAGGGTTTTACTCTGAGAGAATCAAGGGTTTAAAAGAGATGCTTATCTTTTCTGTCGCAGCTACTGTAGTTGAACTGCTTCAATGTAGGTAAACCCTATTTATTGATACGTTGTGGTTAAACCCTACACCGTGATTGTCTTCTCATTATTGTAGCAGCTACTTGACCCTAACTACTACAACGAGATCAATACATATGTTGTATAATATACAATTCACGTTGTGCTACCTAAGACAAATAATAGACATTGTAATGTATGTAATTATGGTATAAAAATAACAGTTTCATGTATTTTAAATTACAGAATTAATATGGTAAGCCAAAGAACTGCTACTTCCCGTGTATATCGCAAGAAAGTGCACTGGAAAAGTAACTACCCTCACTTAAAGGGGTTTATATCATCACTCCGCATAAATGACAGACAGATGGAGATGATCAATGGATCCCCATTTGCTTGAGCAGTAGCCATGCTTGAAATTGCAAATATCCAAAGCCTTATTCAAAATATGTTTGACAATTGGGATGTGCAAGCCAAATGCTTCATCTTTCATAATAAGGAGATTAGCTTCACTAGGAAAGATGTTTCATTGATTCTGGGACTCCCAGACCAAGACGTTGAAGTAAATCTGCAACAGCATACAGCCACCTCCCCACTATTTCTTCAACATTTCCAGAATGTGGAGTGTACACAGAAGGAGCTAGAGAACTGGATGATCAACCTCAGCAAACAACAGCCCTCTGCCGAATTCGATACTCTATTTTGCCAATTGTTAATACTGTATTTTTTTATTACTATTTTATTTACTACTACTAGCAGTATATCTAGATTACCAGTATAATCACTAATAGATTGCGTAGATGATTTTGCCAATTTAGGTAGGTATAATTGGTGTAAGGTTGTATATGACTATATCAACCCACAGCTGCTGGCCATTGGTCTGATGCTTTCACTGAGGCCGAAACCAGAGGGCCTACCGGGAAATCAAGCTCCCATGCTCAGAGGGTTCGCACATCTCCTGGCGGTAATTCCTTGAATATAGTGATAGTCTCATAAGATTTATGCAAAGAGTATCATACCTAAACAATTTTATTTTATTGTATTGCAGGTCTGGATGTGTGAACATGTCAGAATAATAGATCCTTACAGACAGCATGCCCTTCCAAGAATATGCAGATGGAAGTGGTCAGGCTCCCGGGTGGAGACAATAAAGTCTAGGATCGCAAAAATACCTCCTGCTAATATAATTGTTGATTTAAGTCCATCGACCTAGAGACACACCTGCTCTCAAATGATTCCATAGAAGATCTTGTAAAGTATATTGATCAACAAATTTCCGAGGGGTTTTTACAATTAGCTGGTGAGGGGAATTTTGAACCACTCTCTGAGCAATTTCCTGAAGAGGCAGCCTATGCTCAGGAAATTCCCCACCTAGTTCCTGCACAGGTAGCAGAAGCTCTGGATAAGCCTGATTAAGTTACTGAGCAAATAACTCCAGAAGATATTCAGGAGGAAGATGCTTGCAACAATTGTCAAGCAAAGGACGCAGACATTTCTCGATTGGAGTCTGTGGTTGAGGGCAAGGACCAGATCATTGCCCAGATGGAGGCCACAATTAGTGAGTTAACTGAGGAGAATAAAAAAGGTGCCAGGGATGCAGAAAGTTTAATAGCTTCCAAGGAGAAAATAATTGATGAGAAGGACAGAATTATACATGTAAAAGAGTAAATTATAGCAGAGCAAGAGAGGAAAATTAAAGATCTTCAAAATTAGTTAATTGGCAAAGATAAAGTGGTATTACCTGTTAAACGACCAATAACAAGGGGAAAAAGGAGTGCTAGAAAGAGAATCACACCCCAAACTATAGTAGAGCTTAAGTTAGTGCCCTTGGCCAAAAGAATTAAAAAAGTCACTTTCTGAGATGAACATGAGCTAGAGGTTGCTAAGGTCAACAGAGAGGAAAATGCTGGCCTTCCTGGGAATATTCAAGAGGGTCGTGACTCATCTACTGATGTAGCGGCCACAGCTTCATCATCTAAACGTTTGCATGCACTTGTCAAACACAAATATAAAATCATAAAGGTTTGATTTTGGTTTGTTTAATCTTTTATCTTTTACTCCTATATCACATATAATTAGTCTCTCACTGAAAAATGTACTCCATGTATTTGTTCAGCAAGCGAAGATATATTTTTAAAAAAAAACCAAAGATGTTGTGGTGGCAGAGGCATTGTTGAAACTGAGTCAGCTCAAGTAAGTTGAAAGTTTGTTGAGTTACACATTGATGGATTATATGTGCATACTTATATTGGTAAAACCAGGATAAATTACTTTGGAACTATATTATAATTTAATTGTAAAACAAACATTTAATTTTGATGAATAAAATCAACCATGGTAGATAGATAAGTTGGTATGATACATATAAATTTTGTAACTGCTCCAATTGTAGCAGCAATAGACACTCTTGTTGTACAACATAATTTATGGACATGTTTTATTTTTTTATGTAGGGCAACGACAAAAGGCAATAAGGTCCAATGGAACGATTTCATTAGATATGACATCTTTCCTATGTGTTTTTGATTGGACTATAGGCACAGATGGCGATTGCATCAACACATATTTTGCAATCATTGCAGAGGAAGCCAAAACCTGTGGTATACCGTATTAGCCATCTATATTTTGTGCTACTGGATTTGTTGTTAGTATAATGCCAACTCCTCCTACCCCTTTTTTTATTCTCCATATATTCCTTTAACAATTCTTATTTGCTAGCACAGAAAATGTTTGAAATGTTGTCTTATAAGGCATTTGTGTTAGTTAGAGCCCTAGAGCCAATCATTTGATGATTATATGGGCTCATGAATATCATATTCTTGTATATATATTAAGGCATTTAGTTTTTGGTTATTATGCTTATTTGTATTAGTGCCAGATAAAATAAGTATAGTAACGTCCTTGAGTAGAAGGTTCTTACCTATATCAATCGATTGGTTGAATCGATAGTGAGATGATATAGGGAACACTACTCTAAATCATTCCTAGTCGAGTATTAACATTTAGAGACAATGTTAATACAATAAGACTAGCATGTAGGTCAGTTCGATGACTTGATCTCACAAGTCATGGATATAGAGATATCAAGCTGACACATGGGTATGCATTAGAGAATGTATACTGAATGACCCGCCATGAGAAAGTATCATGGATCGTTATATGAGTGTCATATACTTTCTCATGTGGCTATTAGTATGACTATTAGTCCTTTGACCTGAAGTCACCATGGATCCCTACATAAGGAGTTATGTACTTTGGTTTCGTCAAACGTCACCCGTAACAAGGTGGACTATAAAGGCGATTACTGGGTATGTAACAAATTATGCAGAGGGATGTGAGTGATGTAGATGGGATCTATCCCTCCCATATGACGGGAGCGACATCAATATTCTTGATAGAGTTAGACCACGAAGTGCATGGCCATGCCCAAGTGAGTCAACATGAGATGTTGAGCTCATTTGATTGAGTGAGTCTACTTGGAGTTCAAGATTTAGATTGATTAGAGGATGACACGGTCTATGCCTCACATTGATCAATCTAGATGTCTAGGATAGAAGGACAACGTCATATATTGTGAGAAGTCACAATTAGTAGTCACAAGGTGATGTTGGATCTCAACATTCTTGTAACTTGGGTAGTAATGATGTGTTGCTAGATACCGCTCATTACTTATGCTCCTAAATGAGTTTAGGGGCATTGGCAACGTTACAAGAACCTATAGGGTCACACACTAAGGACAATTAGATGGAGATTTGGTTCATACGATGAACCAAGAGGATTAGATTCATTTGATGAATCAAATTGGATTAAGAGTAATCCAAATTGGTGTCACGCCCCAGAGGAGTCTCTGTCCGAAGAAATTTCGGCAGCACCTCCCCTGTACGGCGGACAATCTGAAACTTTTCTACAAGCACTATATACCTCAGCCACATGCGGCTGGAATAATAACAATAAAAGAAAATAAACACCACGCAGTTAATATCAAAGCAGCCTACTCGGTTGTACCAAAACCAAAACACAAAACTGCTAGTCGGCTAGGCTTACACAACCAATAACAAATACAAAACACCACACAACGACATCAACACTCCAAAAACAAAACCGGAGTACAGAGCTAAACAAACTGATACATAAACAAACAAAACATACGTGAAATCGATAAGTCCTCTGATGTGACGTGGGGACCAGCAGACAGGATACTCCAAGCGACACCAGAACCAACCTGATACCTGAAAAAAAAATAGTATCAACAGGGGTGAGTTCAACAACTCAGCGAATACCAATAGACATGAGTAGTAAGATATATCTAACAACAACAAACATGGAATACAGCTTCCTAATCATATATAGGGAATACGCAAAACTGAAAGGTAACTGAGGAAGCTGTACTCACCAGAAAACTCCTATCCAGACAAAAGGGTCGTCAAACCAAAAGTGTCAATAATCCTGTATGCAGGTCAAAAGTATGCATCCAACCAAAATGCAGCAAACCAAATGCAGCAAACACAATCATAAGAATATAAATGCATCAATGCATATGATGCTAATGATGCGTCCTGGTCACCCCTGACGCCAGTCAGTCATCTCACACACAAATGGTGAGACCGAGTGGGTAGGGCTGTGACTCTGTCGTCACTGCTCCTGATGAGTGACCGAGTGGACGGGATGCTGTCGGAGTACTCCTGTCCTGTGACCCCAAATCATAAATGGGGGAGCTCAATGCTCTCAACTCCCGGTACACGATGACGGGGAGGTATCTCTGCCGGCTACCACGCTGAGTCACCTGACCAACGGAGCCAAACAGAGTCCACCGTCTGCCGGCTACTACGCTGCTACACTAAATGCCAGCGGAGCCAAACAGAGCGGAACTGACTGCCGGCTACCACACTGGGTCATATGACCAACGGAGCCAAACAGCAGAACCGCCACACACCTGCCTGATATACCACTAATCCATGAGTGGTGGTGTGTGCAGTACATGTAACTGGCGATAGGCTCAACCATAGTGGAGCCGACAATCGCACAGCATGCAATCATGATGCATGTCACTATGCATAACAAAAACTGATCAACATAACCATATCCATATATACAAAATGGGTACTGTAAAAGCGATGGTCACATACAAAAATCTATAGTACACAGGTCAGATAGAATATCAAAAACCTATGTCCTGAACATAATAAGTATGGAATATCCTGATCAGCATAGAAAAATCCATATATACATAATATGGGTACCACAGTATCAGTAGGTCAATCCACGGATCTAGGGCATACAGGTCCTCTATGGTATAGCAACCTAAATTCTAAACATATCTCCTTCCATAACATATGTACCAACAATATGCACATATCAAGAATCAAGGTCTAGGTACACGAATCATATATGATATACAAATAGAGGTACACAAGCCAGTCATGGCATAAAACCTAAGTATCAGATAATCTCGATACACATGACTGAAACCAAAAGTCCAGAACCTAGTCCTAACCTCAGTAAAATATGGTATGTCACTAATTCTAGAAACTAAGATACTCATGGTAACACAGTACTCATGGCAATAAATCACATGATATAAGCACGGATACGTCACAGGCGATAAACCTAACATGCTATGGATATCAAACAGTGACATACCAAAGACAAATATGTTCATTGATTGTAGTTATAAAATACTATGCATATCCAAAGACATTATCATAAAAGATAAGTCAAGAGGTACCCGCCTCAAATATCGCGCGTGCCAAAAGAAATCCCACGTAAGGTAACTCGTCGCAAATCAGGATCCTGTAATACATAATATCCAAATTTAGCTAATTATATATAAATAAATTAGCTAAATTAAATCCTCGAGAATCTAATATAAATCCAGATCCAATTATAGACCCTAATTGAATCATTTAACTCCTCAATCGTTTCTAATCCATTCGAATCAGGACTTGCAATAAATATGGTTAATCATAACATCTTACCCGATTTAGTCCTAATTCAACACATATATCAACTAATCAAATAATCCAAATTCATTATGATCTACATCCAAAACCAATTACCTACTCCTTACCTCCATTCACAACCAAGTGACAGATGGTGGAATACGACCCGAGGCGTCACCGTCGAAGCTAGATCATCGGAACTGGGAATCACCCGAAATCAGTGCTGTCCGAAGCTAAAATGATCAAACAAGCATGAAATATGATACGAACCGTACACACCCAAATCTGTCGTATCTACAATGGTGCCAATCATTTTCCCTCAGCCGCTGATCACTGATCCCTTATCAAAATACCCAAAAATCACCACTTGTCGTGTCACTACAGCCTTGGTTTGGATCCGGCAACAAGAGGAAACCCGGGGCACAACAACAATCTTGGCTGCTTGTTGCGAGAAGTGGCTCTACACTGTGGCTCACGGCTAATCGGGAAAAAGAGGTAGTCTCCAGCGATGGTCAGCAGAGGGACGGTCGTCTGCCGTCGCTAGGGCAGAGGAAAGGAGAGTCGGCTTGATCGGCATTGCTCAGGTCTTGGCCGGCGGTGTACAACAGTGAAGAGGCTAGGGCAACACCAATACTCTAGCGTCAACCCCCATCAATCCGAGGGTGGCTTCCCGCAGTAGGTGGCGATGGATTTGCGCCGGCGACGAAGATGAATCGGGTGGCACGGCGCTGCTCCGAGCGGGAAACCGGAGACCAAGAATTAGAGCACAGTGTGTTGGTGTCGGTGCGCAGAGGAGAAGAGAACGACGGCGTCGGCGCTAGGGCAGAGGCTAGGAGGAAGAGATAAAGGAGAGAAACCGCCGGGTGAGAAGAGATGGAAGAGCGCGAGTAGATTAGGGCACGACCACGGGAGGAAAGAAACGACGATGGGAAGAGAGGAAAAGGAGAAAAAGAAAGAAAATAAAAGAAAAAATAAAAATAAAAATTCAACTTTTCCTCATTGGGATAGCCTAAACAGGCTTTCCCGGACCCTATTTTTATCCCCGTTAACTCGTCCATACGAGCTTCGAAAAATTCTCGGAAAATTTCCTAAAAATTCCCTTATTAATATCCGCCTATTTTCGGTATTTTACATTCTCCCCCACTAATAAAAATTTGGTCCCCAAATTTCGTTATCTACCATCAGCAAATACTAACAACAGGTAACGAGTATAAATACTGAACGGTAAATAAAATCACATACCTCAAATGAAAAATGGGGTATCGAGCTCGGATAGTATCCTCGAGCTCCCAAGTAACCTCTTCGTCCAAATGATACTGTCATCCGACTTTAACCAGTCGGATAGTCTTGTTCCGCAACTGACGCTCTTCCCGGTCTAGAATCCATACCGGAACCTCCTCAGCATAGACACATGGAATACGTCGTGAACACCTGACAGGAACGATGGTAGTGTCAGACGATAAGCTACCGCTCCAATCCTCTCCAAGATCTGGAAAGGTCCAATGTATCGCGGAACTAGCTTACCTCGGGGCCAAATCTCTTCACTCCTTTCGTGGGTGAAACTCGCAGAAATGCATGGTCGCCAATAGAGAACGCTAGAGGTCTGCGTCTCCGATCAGCATAACACTTCTGGCGATCCTGCGCCTCTAACATTCTCCGTTTGATAATGCGGACCAACTCTTCGTTCTGCTGAGCTCTATGAGGTCCCAACAACTGGGCCTCGTCGTGTCCTAGATAGACTCACCACAAAGTCTATGGTAATATGTTCCCATTTCCACTCAGAAATAGAAATCCGCTAAAATAATCCGACAGGTATCTGGTGCTCAGCCCTCACCTGCTGACAGACAAGACATCTAGCTACAATATCCGCGATATCTTCTTTCATGTCATCCTTCATGTCGTTCCACCAATAGAAACATCTCAAATCTTGGTACATATGGGTACCGCCTGGGTGGACAGCAAATCATGAGCGATGAGCCTCCGGAAGTAACTCCTATAAGACCGGATGAGACTGAAGCACGCAAAAATCTGCCTCGGTAGTGTATAACACTCTCCTCGTCTCGTGTGAACTCGGTCTGCTGCCGGAAGCTATCTGGCTGTAAATAAACTGCAAATACTGATCACTGGCCTAGGGCTCTCGGATCCTCGTCCTGATCGACAACTAAGCAGCCATGGTAACAAGAATACCCTGCTCTGTCTGTAGCCACAACTCGGTGGCAAGCCAAAGTCACTCTAGACTTCCGGCTAAGTGCTAATTTTGTGCTGCAGCGTATATTTGGGATTAATGTATCTTGCAGGGACCAAAGTGCAAAGATTAACTTCGGATAAACATTGTCCGAGGCACCTCCATGGAGCTTAGAGGCGCCTCGGGTGCAAAACCTGAGCTGACTGCGAAGCAAGCTTCAAGGCGCATTGGATAGGCTGAAGGCGCCTTGAACAAGTTGATGAAGGTGCCTAGGAGAGGTTGAAGGCGCCTTAAACAAGATAAAGTTCGACAAGGTCAGTTCTGATCCACGCGGAAGACGCGGCCAGCCTGGAGGCGCCTTGGAGGGGTTTAAGGCGCCGTGAATACTGTTTAAAAGCAGGGTTCGAGCAGCACTTCAAAAACAACAATTAACAACGAAAGAAAAAGCTTCCTCATGCTGTGTTCTGCTCAAGTATTGCTTCCGAAGTGCTGCAACAACCACCCGACGACCTGGAGCTCCGAATCTTCATTTCTTAATTGTCGTCGGTATAATTAATTATTGTCAATTATTGTACTTCAGTTTGTAATTATTTTGAACTTATAGTTGTTGCCCACCGAAAGCGATCAAGGATTGCGGGCCTTCGAGTAGGAGTCGCCTTAGGCTCCGAACGAAGTAAATCCTTCGTGTATGTGTTTTCTCTATTTCATTTCCGCTGCGTTAATTACTCGACGATTGTTTTACGATTCTAATAATAGAACGAAATAGCCGCGAGCGCTATTCACCCCCCCCTCCCTCTAGCGCATCTCGATCCAACAATTGGTATCAGAGCGGGGTCGTTTTGAATCGGTGCAACCACCATTCAAAACAATTTTTTTCGTGGTATTTTTTTTTAGATTTTTCGGAGTCAATTAGAATTTAGCTTCGTTGCTATATTCTAATTCTTTTCGTTCGTATCAATTTCGCTCGAGGTTGGTGCAACACCACTCGAGTTAGTTTTTTTTTTAATTCATACCGCACTGCTAATCCAGGATCAAGTCCTGGTACATTTGTTTTTCTCTCTTCTTCTTTGTGTGCAAGTTTTTAATGGCCCTTCAAGAAGGCTCGAGCACTACCCATCCCCCGCTCTTCTCCAGCGAAGACTTTGCCTATTGGAAGAACCGGATGATCTACCATCTCAAGACGCAAGTTGAGATGTGGATCATCATCCAGACTAGTCTCGAGCTACCACATGATGGCACCGGAGAACTGGTTTCCTGCACCAACTGGGACGCTAGCATCAGAAAGAAGGTGGAAGCAGATGCCAAAGCCACTTGCATGCTATAATGCGGGTTGACAAAAGAAGAACTGAATAGAGTCGGACCATTTTCAAGTGCGAAGGAGCTGTGGAACAAACTAATCGAGCTGCACAAGGGCACGGCAAACGCTAAAGTAAGTAAGCATGATTTAATTTTAAATAAATTGTATAATATTAAAATGCAGGAAGGTGAGACGGCAAACCAGCTTCACGCACGCATCCGGGACCTACTCAACGGGCTTCATGCAATCGGCCAAAGGATGGAAAACCGAGACGTCATAAGGTACGCGCTAAGCGCTTTTCCGAGGAACGCTTTGTGGGCATCCATGGTGGATGCTTACAAAGTTTCCAAGGATTTATCTTCAATAAAACTAGATGAATTATTTTCTGAATTAGAATTGCATGAGCAGACTAATGCACGCCCGGTCGAGAAAGGTGTTGCTTTGGTTGCAGGTACCAACAAAACGCATGAACCGACGACAAGGCATAAATCCAAGTCCAAAGACGAATCGGACGCAGACGACGAAGACGAAGTTATTTCCAAACTGATAAGGCTAGTGCGGAAAATATGCAAGTCAAAAAGGGAAACTCAAACAACCAAGAAGGACAAGACTGGAGTCACCTGCTACGGATGCAACCAGAAGGGGCACTACAAACTAGACTGTCCAAACAAGAAGAAAAGAAAGAAGGCATTGAAGGCAACCTGGTCCGAGTCGTCAGACGAATCCGAGTCCGACAAAGAATAACTGACAAGCTTCCTCGCATTTCCAGTACAAGTAGACATTGACGAAACCGAGTCCGAATTTGAGTCTGAAACCGAGAGTGAGTCGGAAACCGAGTCCGAGCAAAGCCACGAATTCGCATTCGTTTCCGAAGGACCAAACCCCACTGTAAGTTCACTACTCGCAGAATTTCAATTAGATAACTTGCATGAATTATTACCTTACTAAAAAAGTTGGCTAAATCCAACATCCGGGTTAAGTCACTCCAAAAGGAGGTAACAGGCCTAAAGGAAGCGACTGAATTGAGCCCTTTAACTGAGTCAGTTCAAATTGGAAACTCAACTCAAGTCCAACAACTTGAGCAAGAAAATTTCAATCTGAAAGCTCAAATTAAAGAACTCAAGAACACGTTGGAACGGTTCATCTTGGGTTCCAAGAATTTGGATCTGATTCTTGGAAAATAGTGAGCCGTGTACAACAAATCTGGACTTGGATTCAGAACCAAAAGTAAGTATAAATCATATCTATCTTTAGTAAATAGAAATAATAGAAGCATAATTCAAGCATGGGTCCCCAAGTCAAACTTGATCAATCAAGTTGGACTTGGTCAATATTGGGTCCCAAGGATCAAGTCTACTACCTCGATAGACCATATCGAGGCTATGATCCAGGGGGAGCAAAAAGAAAAATGATATTAATTCAAAATTAAAATTAAAAATTAAATTCAAATTAAAATTCAAATTCAAAATTCAAAATTAAATTAAAAAATTAGAAATTAATTCAAAATTAAATAAAAAATTAAATTAAAAATTTGAAATTAAATTAAAATACAAAATTCAAAATTAAATTGAAAAATTCGAACTTAAATCAAAATTCAAAAATTCAATTTAAATCAAATAAAAATATAGAAGGAGGATCCAGAATAGCTGGCACCCCTAACTACACTACCCGACTAGGTAACCGAACTTAATCTACCCGAAATGGGTAAACAAGAGTAAACTACCCGACAGGGTAATTAAGGTTAGATAAAATGGGCTAGGCTAACTTGATCCACGGTACTGGTGAAATTTTTGGATGATAGTACATTAGGGAAGCTTGGGCATCGCATGTCTAGGAAGATATGGCTTTGACCTGGTGCATTTGGCCAAGTGGAACTGACCGAAGCTACCCTTAAATGGATCCTAACCAGTTAGACCAAGATTTAATGTTAAGTTCAATAGGAAGGATTATTTGGAAAACCTCGAAGGCATGGTTACTTTAATGAGTTCCTTGTGACTCACCATAGCCCAGAAGTTTATCCAAAGAATGCTTACTTGTTGAACCCAAAGCTAAACCTGAATCTAACACAAAGTTAAATCAAACCCTTAATTTGAACCTCAATTCATCTCACAAAAATTATAGGATTCCTTGATTGGAAATTTAGATCGAGTGAGATGAATAAGTAATTTAAAATTCAAATTCAAAATTAAACTCATAACTATAAGTAATTCAAATTCTATAATCAATTAATCAATTTTAAAAAATTCCTTCAAAATTATTTGAAAATCAATTTCAAAAACTTTAAAAAATTCCTTTAAAATACTTTGAAAAATTATTAGAAAATCAATTTCAAAAACTTTAAAAAATTCTTTTAAAATCCTTTGAAAAATTATTTGAAAATCAATTTCAAAAACGTTAAAAAATTCTTTTAAAATACTTTGAAAAATTATTTGAAAATCAATTTCAAAAACTTTAAAAAATTCCTTTAAAATACTTTGAAAAATTATTTGAAAATCAATTTCAAAATCTTTAAAAAATTCTTTTAAAAAATTCTTTTAAAATTCTTTGAAAAATTATTTGAAAATCAATATCAAAATCTTTAAAAAATTCTTTTAATTTTTTTTTTTAAATTCCTTTGAAAATAATTTCAAAATCATTTGAAAAATCCTTTGAAAACTTATTTCAAAATTCCTTTGAAAATTAATTTCAAAACTTTTGAAAAATCCTTTGAAAATTAATTTCAAAATAATTTGAAAAATACTTTAAAAATTAATTTCAAAAATCTCAAACTTAGAATTTCAGTACTCATTTTTTTTCTTCTCCCTCTTTATTTTTGATATATGGCAAAGGGGGAGAGTATAAGGAAATTCGAAGGAAACTAAAACTAAAAAGAAAAAATTCAAAGGAAAGTAAAATTCAAGGAATTAGAAACTAAAATTCAAATAATTCAAAACTAAATCAGTTTAAGGGTGAGCTCCTATTAAGGGGGAGCTTCAATGTGCTTAGGCATTACTTATGCCTGTACTAATTTATATTTACCTTTATTGCATTTTTTACTTAACTTTGAATTTCGGTTGCCATAATCAAAAATGGGGAGATTGTTGGTGCAGGAAGCATCCGACGATCGAACCTTTGTTTTGATAATGGCAAAGGGATTCAAAGTTAAGTTTAATTGTTATCTGATGAATATGATTGAGTATTTCAGGAAAGTCCTGCCTACGGTTAGGCGAGGGAAAACCCTAGGAGGTGGTAACCCTAGGTCATAGGGGGTGGTAACCTTGTGCGGGAAGTCTTGGCGGGTCTATGCTTCGGGCAAAAATCCTAGGGGGTGGTAACCCTAGGTTAAAATCCTGGTGTCGCGAACCGAGTAGAAGTCTAGATGGGTCGAGGACCGAACATCCAGCATGAAGACCGGAAGCATCAGACCCTGAGCAAAAGTCCAGTCGGTCTGGAGGACCGGACTGACATCAGGTAAATCTCCTGAGTGGAGTAGGTGAGGACGCGTTCCCCGTAGAGGGAACAGTAGGTGTCGGGTCGACCTAGGGTTTCCGGTTGAAAACCCGAAGTCAGACTCGGACAGTCCGGAGACTGTCATTATCACTTCTATTATGTTTTATGTGCTAACTTTGTGCTGCAGGGTATATTTGGGATTAATGTATCTTGCAGGGACCAAAATGCAAAGATTAATTTCGGATGAACAGTGTTCGAGGCGCCTCCATGGAGCTTGGAGGCACCTCGGGTGCAAAATCTAAGCTGGCTGCGAAGCAAGCTTCAAGGTGCCTTGGATAGGCTGAAGGCGCCTTGAACAAGTTGATGAAGGCGCCTTGGAGAGGTTGAAGGTGCCTTAAACAAGATAAAGTTCAACCAGGTCAGTTCTGATCCACGCGGGTGACACGGCCATCCTGGAGGCGCCTTGGAGGGGTTTAAGGCGCCTTGAACACTATTTAAAAGCAGGGTTCGAGCAGCACTTCAAAAACAACAATTAACAACGAAAGAAAAAGCTTCCTCGTGTTGTGTTCTGCTCAAGTATTTCTTCCGAAGTGCTGCGACAACCATTTGACAACTCGGAGCTCCGAATCTTCATTTCTTAATTGTCGTCGGTATAATTAATTATTTTCAATTATTGTACTTCAATATGTAATTATTTCGAACTTATAGTTGTTGCCCACCGAAAGCGATCAAGGATCGCGGGCCTTCGAGTAGGAGTCGCCTTAGGCTCTGAACGAAGTAAATCCTTCGTGTCTGTGTTTTCTCTATTTCATTTCCACTGCGTTAATTACTCGACGATTGTTTTGATTCGATGAGCATAAAATAAATACATAAGGTTATCTCGATCCAACAAAATATGGATAAAGGTGTAAATAATTAAAATCTAACCTAATTAGATTATTTCAAGGAAAAATAAATATGTTTTCATGGATGATTTATCAGGAATTATGTTGATATAAATTTAAGGAGTTTGCTGAAATTTTTATGAATTTTAGAGAATTATTTTAGGTTTTAAAGGGTATAATAGGGTATGAGAAAGCCTGTTTTGAAATACCCAATTAAGTTAGGAGTTGATTGAGCTTAGTTACCCAAAGTTAGGATTTAATTAACCTAGGTATATATATATATATATATATATATATATATATATATATACCTAACTTCACTTCACGCCATCGGGTTTTCCCCAAAAAATTGTCGTCTCCCCTTCTCCTCATCTCCGCGACATAGCCACCCACCGCCGCGTCACTATCCTCTCCACCTCCGCTACTCTGACGAAGCTTTCGCACTGCATATCGAGCTCCGGTTACGCACCACAGATCGCAGCCAACTTCCGCAGAGGGTGACACGATCGGATGGGGATAGCAATCAATGCGGTAGCACTTCGTGAGGGTTTCGGGGGCGGCATGAGGAAGGGAACGACAAGGGAAAGGCAAGTTCAATTCCTGTGCTAAATATGAGATCTATAAGGTACGAAATAGGAATCTTTGGGTCGTGATTCATTTTATCCCTTGATGTTTTTTATTTAACTCAGGATTTCAGCGCTGCTCTTGGTTGGATGAATGTCCTCTCTGAGGTTTTGCTTTGAATTTGTGTTCTCGTGAGGTTCTGATCTAATGGTGGTTTAAAAGCAGATTCTATGCGGTTTCAGGATTTTGGTTGAGTTCGATGATGTATGATTTGTGTTCTGCAATATCGATATGTTGAGGATCTAGGTTCAGTATGTTTATGCTTCGTTCCGTTAGGATTTTGGCTTCGATTTATGATCTCTTTAATGTTAAATGTCCGATGGTGTGAAACTTGTTTGCTTAAATGACTGGCCGAGATGTTAATTGGTGGAATAAGTCGAGATTTGAGTTTTCTGTGAAGCTCTGGATTGGTGTTTTGATTACTGTGATGTCTTCAAGTCGATTTTGAGGTTGATTTACTTCCTCCTGGGGTTTTCGTTTGGTTTCAGTCAAGGTGTTTTTTGTTCATTTATTTGTTATGGGACGTTGGGTGAAATTCTAAAGCTAAGTTGGTCTCTCGAGTGTTGTCGATACTTCAAACCAGGCTTGAAGTTGTAGTTTCAATTTTCTTTGTTTGGTTTGGTTTCTTCAGATAGAAATGGGTAAGCAAGTTTTGAGTTCTTGCTGTGATGATTCATAAGCTAGGGACAGATTCAAGTTTTCAGTGAAGCAGTGACGTATTTCTATTTTGATATGTGAACTCCATGTGGCGTTCTATTCTTGTGAATGTTGTGGCATACTGTGAACAGATTATGGATCGGTCCCAAGGTGGTAATTAATTCTTAATGATGTTTTTGAAGTTTAGATGAATTTGTTAAACTGTTTTCAGTATTTTGCTTCAAGTTGTCCATAAGGAATAGAGTTTGTAAAGAAGTTTTATTATCTTTTGGAATTCGTTGTGGAGTTTATTTATGAGATGTTAGGAGGTTTAAATACTAATGGTTTCTAGCGTTGGTATGTTTACACAGTTTTGGTGTTCATGTTAGTGGATTTGTTATAAAGCTTTGTTGGGTGCATGTTATTGATTTTTCTATGAAATCTCAACTGGTGTGGATGGGTGAATGTGTTCTTGTTAATATGTTTTGCTATGAAGTGTTGATGTGTTCTTAATACTAAGATTGCTATGAAACCATTACGGACCTGAATGGGTGAATGAGAATGTAAAAGGAATGACAGGTCGTCTAATCTAAGGTTATAGAATTGGTTCAAGTATGTTAAAAAGTTATTGAACTCATTTTGATTCTTCCTGTGATATAGCCATATCTCCATTGCTTTCTTTAAAAGTAGAATGTTTTCAAAATGAATGAATGTGCTATTGATAAAAGTATAATGTGGTTTAATTAAGTTTCCTATGTAGCTAATTGGATAAATATGAGCATATGTGGTGACAGTACGGGTTGGGTGTCCCGGGATAAGCTCCGAGGAGGGCCCTTCCAAACATGACTGATATTGTAATTTATTATTAGCTTCAGCTATATGATTGCATGTTCTCTAAGAGGTACCTCTAGGTTCATGGAATTGTTGACTGACTCTAATTGTGGTTACCGGATATGTGACATATTCACCCTATTAGCAACGTAGGATCATTTGTGCATGGTTTACCTTTCCATTGATGTATCGTAATTGGGTTATGATTTCTTATTTGTGAGACCCCTAGTTGCTGGTTCTGCTATCTCATGGATGTCCTTTTATACATATTGGATTGTGCTTGCTGGGTTCGTAGACTCACGATGCGACGTTACAGGTGGGACGCCACCCAGGATATGACGGAAGGCATGCGGACGAAGTAGGCCAAGAGGCGCGATGGATGCAAGGCACTGTCCGGACATTTAGGAGTGCAGAGCTTACTTGTACTTTGAGGGAGGTTCTTTATTTGTATAGGGAGATGTTCGAGAATACATTGTTCTTATTGTTGAGCTCATGTTTGGGATGTTGTCATTTACATTGGATAAGATAGTTTATTTTGATGGAATTGTACTGCGGTTATCTACATAGCCGATGCAGAAAGGAGTGTTCTAAAAAAAAACTTGAGGGATAAGCTAGGGATGTTTAATAAATACATGCACTATAACTCCCTTGGATCCTCAGAACTATACACCTCAATGTTTAAAAAATCTATGAGTACCTGCCATGTTGAGTAACTCATAATCTACTGGATGTATGTCTGTATTTGTTAACAACTTCATACTCGTGCAGGTTGATTTTTTAAAAAATATGAACCCAACCTACTATGAAATGTGGTATCTGGTAGCTATCCAAATTGATGTCACAAATAAACTCCCAAATTAATGTTATGATCGAAAACCCACAACTGCACAAGAAAATGTTTAGTATAGGGCCTGAGTCGAATTTCCGAGGATAATGCTAGAACATGCTTGTTTTGGATTAAGAACACACTTTTTGGGTTTTCAATTTATAAAATGGGGTTTCGAATCAAAAGGTAAAAATGAGAACAGAATTGAACTTGCTAACAACAGTTAATTTCTATAGTAATGAATTTTAGAACAAATTAGAAATCAAACATTTAAGCCACATTTGCATTAAAGGGAATTCAACCAAGTTGCACTTATGAAAACCACATATTCTAAATTATTCCTAAACAAACTTAAGAATTAACCTTAGGTTATCAGAACTTAATCTGAACTAAATGCATTCAACGAATTAAATTAACCAAATGGGAACCAAATTGCAGAATTCTATTTAATCTACTGCAGAACAAAACGTGCAAGAACTTAACACCAATAACTCATCACACTAAAAATTTTCTATTCTATAACTCCATCTAACTTATCAACTGATAGAAGGCTAAAGCTGAACCGCTGATCTCGAATAAAGGAAACAGAATTGCAGCAATTCTGCTGCACAAACAAAACAAATCACGAAGAAAAAAATAGAACAAGGATACAGATACAAGTAGAAAAACAAACTTCAACTAAATGAAACTGTAAATAAATCTAGTCTATAAGCTATCAGATTCAGAATCACAAGTGTAGAAACAAGAAAACCTAAGCTCGTAAACAAACTGTAGTAAAGTTTAACATTCCTACAACTCAAATCTTAAATCAACTTTGTCTTCTCCTTGTCGTCACACAAGGATCTGCAGAGAACACTCCAACAGAAGTCGGTTTGGTGTCCTCAAGCTACTGGCTAAGCTCAAATTTACTCGAGTGCTCATGAAATCGTCAACGAGCTGAAACTCTGCAGCGCCGCCTGAAAAAGGAGTCGCGAATCTAGAATGGAAGCTACGATTGATGGTTTGGTGTCGGGATTGGACCAAAGTCTCCGGAGGAACACCGCCTTCGACTCTATGGATAAACGGAACCCGAATCAGAGGACCATCGCCGACGAGGGTTGAAAAATCGCGACTCTCTACTACAGTGCTACGGCTAAAAAATCCACTCGCTGGCGACGCCCGATGGTGGGAATCTGATTGCCGGCAGCCCAGGAACTCCACGCCGCTGAGGACGAGCTAAATCTTGGATCTGGATGAAGGGAGGAGCTGCGACCGCCCTGTCAAGAATCTGGCACGATGAACAGTAGAGCGAACTCACTGTTCACCGTGCCAAAATTTCCCTTTTATACCTAGGATTTTGGCTAATTAAACCCTAAGTTCTTGTCAAACTCATGTGTGACTTGAGTCCAAGTTCAATTGAGGTCAATTTGGGTTTTGGAGTCCATTTAGTTGATTGAACCAAGCCTCCACTTGAATCATGAGTATACCCTGCAAGTCTGAATTCACATAATGAGGAATAAGCATGCATTAGAAGGAAAAATAACATAAAGCTCATAAAAGACCTTGTTTGAAGAATATGATTAAAATTGACAATTAAAATGTGCAATTGTAAAGGGAACACCACAAATTAATTCAAAAGTAATGTATCAATTCCTAACTTATCAAATTCCCCACACTTATACTTGCACGCCTCGTGCAAGTGAGACAATAAAATAACAACTAAGATGCTACCTCCTTCTCCTAACTATTCTTGATCATATCCAAAAGAAAGTAAAGGAAGTTACATGTAAGTATCAAGTTTCATAGACTCACACATTCATGACCTCTATTTTCACCTTGGTTAAATACTTAGTAAATTTCATCCATCATGAATAAAATGAAAATGATAGCATTTCTAATCCTCACAATGTAATTTGAAGTTTCTCTCTTCCTAATCTCAATTTTTGCAAAGGTTGAGATCACTCAAGCTACTCATAGCAAATCCACTACCATAAGCTTGCTTTTCATCTAATTTAACCTCCATCACAGATATCAAGATCCATAATCATGAAAATTCACAACCATTGGAAAGAAAAGCAAATTAGGATGTAAATGGAAGAATTAATTCTGATCAAGTAAGGAAGAAAACAAGTTTCACATTGAAGTAGAAGACATGGAACTAGAATGCTATGTGATGTTCAATTTTGACCAAGCATGAATTTTTGCAATTCTTCCTGTCACTGCTTCTTGTTGCTGATTTGGTTTTGCAAGCACACCAATCTGCACTCATCCTTTATTCCTACTTCCTTTCCAGTGCAGATTGTATAGCTTCACATTTTTCCTTCATCTCCTCAATTTACAGAATCTGAAATTAGTAGCTAAAATTCTATTTCTGCAAATTCTCAGCTGCAGCTTCTTCAAAATTCCCAATCGAATCTGAAATTCTATAACTTGGTTTATCTCATGCTCTGAATTACATCCATTCCTCATCAACACATTAAAATTCTGATACTTATAGCTTGGCACAGTGGTAACATGAATCTAATAACTTTTAGTTTGTTGATTTTGATTCAACAACTTCCATCCTAATTTGCCTAGCTGATAAGCCTTGGAAGTTAGCTCATTTGATAATGAATCAAAATGACTTAAACTCCCCTCATTTCAGATTCGAATAATCAGAAAGTTTGGCACAAACCAGCAGATTACTCCTTGGCATAGGACTGATCTGTTTCCCAAAGCAGGATGTAGTTTCAATTCGGATGCTAACTTCATTTGTCTTCGCATCTCTTCTTCACTTGACTGGCATTCATACTCAACCTCTTCTCTTGCAATGGCACAAAATTTCATCTCCATTTATCTTCAATTTCTGCCAGTTGAATCCAAACTGCAGATTTGTTTCAATCTTCTTCAGTTTTCAACTTTACTTCCCTGTTTTGGTATCCAATTTCATGTCTTAAATTTTGTAAACTCTAGAGAAGAAGAACAACCATCCATCAATACTAAGTAGCAGCTAGATTCCAGATTTTTCTATGTTCCAGCAACCCTTGAACTCCATTCTGCACAACCACTACTGATTTCAGTTTATCTTCAATGTTGAACTTTGTATCAACCTAACATGTTTAGCCACAAGAAATTTTCAATATTCCTTCATATTGTCTCTACAGACCCTTTACAATGCATATCCAAAGACCTTTCATTTTCCAGTAGCTCTGGCTCATCACAATTCTCATTCCAAATTGGCACAAAACTGCCACTTTCCTACAAATCTGCACTTTCTGAATTTCTGCACTATACTTATTCTTGTCATTTCAGCCATCCTCCTCTTTGTTTTCATTGCTCAATTTCAGATCTGACACTCTATTTCTTGGATTGAATATCACTTTACAATCAACAACCATCAATGACTTCTTGCATTCTTCTCATTCAACCCAAATACAACCCTTCAATGCTATAAAATTTCTTGCCATTTCCATATTTCAGTGATTGAATTGAATCTTTGTAGAAGCTATTGATGCTAACGTCCCATTTGTTACTTCACATTACAAAACTTCATGTAAGCTTTTCCTTTCATTGATATCATTTCTAAAATCTTGATACTCCATTCATTCCAAAGTTTCTGGATTTACAAAGCTTTCAACTCTTTCACCACTTCTCACAGAATTCTGAACTTCTGGTTTGACTCTTAATATCTTCATCTAATGTTACTGCTTTATAACTTCAAGCTTCAACAATTATCTCCATAAAACTTCACAATCACTCAATCAAACAATAGCTTGATTCCCATCTTGTTTCAGCCAATAACATTACTTAGAAATCTACTGCAATTTCAGAATTCTGCACTTTTGAAACTTTCAGCATTTTGTCCAGCAATTTATAAAGACTGGAGAGGGAGTAACAAAAATTGTTGTTGTCATTTTGTGTCCAGATTCTGTTTCCAGCACTTCCTCACTGTTTAACGTACCAATTTGCTGCCCTTTTCTTCAACTCTTCCAAGTAAATGATACTCCATTCAAAATTTCATGAGTGGAATGGTCCACATCAATAAAATTTCAAAAGTGCTGTCAGTACAGTGAATAATCTATTCTGTAGATGCCATGAAATGTATCATGCCATTTGTTTCAGCATCTTCTTGAATTCCAACTAAGCTTCCTTCACTTCGAATTTTGCACTATGATTTTGAATTTCAGCTCTGCACTTGAATTTCTGCAGATTTCCACAGCTATTGAATTTCTGCAACATTCAATTTCAAAAGAACTTCATTTCAAAACTAAAAACCTCCCCCACACTTACTCTTTTGTCCGTCCCGGCCAAAATGAAATCATCACATAATATTCAATGTATCCACATCCAAAGAAATAAGACATGAGAAAAGAACAAAGATATGATGATACAAGACAAAAAAAATGACACAAATAGGTGAGGGCAATGTGATAATGGAGTAAATTTCATAAAAATGACTCAACACTGCTCTAATGGTATAAATCAGATTTGAAGCAAGTTCTAGAGTGAAATAAGCTACAAGTATATCACTCAAATAGGCTCAAACCTCACTAGGTAAAAACAAGTCATCATATCATTCCATCAATCAAGAATTCATCCCTAGTATCAACCTCATGCAATCTTAGAGTTCATTCATGCAATATAGTCTTTAAACTTGATAATCAAATTTAACATTCCTTTTCAAATCCCTAAATATGATACAACGAATTTTCAAAAGAAGGAAGTACCATATTTTTTCCAAAGTCTAATCTACCAAGCTTAAAGAAATAGACACTACCAAGAGCATGAAACTTAAAGTCCTAATTAATAACCATGCAAGAAAAAAAAAACTACTAATGATACTAAAAATTTATTAACGCAAGAAAATTCTAAATGAAACCGAAACTTTACCTAAACAAATAAGAAAACTACTAGCACCTAAAATTTATTCATTTACAAAGAAACAAAAGATAAAGTGCAACTCCCTTTTAGCTTGGGTATGTTGGTTGCTACTCGGAAAACCCAATGGCTCCACTGTACAAAAATTTTGTACGTGATCTGAACCTTTCCTAGCTACCATGTTTTCTTTTAAGTTAAACTTGTATCTCCTGCGGAACTTAGCACGTTTGATTCCAAGTTTAACTTATATGTTCCTTTAGGTTTAGATTTGGATCTTCTGCGGAACTTAACACGTTTGATCCAAATCACCTAGGTTATAAATTCAATTAAATATTAGTTTCCAAAATTGACTTCCAGTACTGCATGGCGAGGCACTTGGCCTTCTTGGATATGGGAGCAACCACCACCAACTAGACAAAGCCTTTTAAGGAAAGTTAATATTTAATTTCCTTATATAACTCTAGGTTAACCAAAAGGAACAATCAAATCACAAGGAAAAAAGAAAAAGAACACAACATCGAAATTAAATTCGAAAAATAAGAATCGAATGCCTCTTGTATTTGGTATTCATACAAAGAAAAATTAACTAGTATGATGTCGAAATTAAATACTAGTTATACCTCTTCCTTGTATGCTAAAAACCTCGAGATCTTCTGCCGTATCACTCGCCTCCTCTTGGACGTCGTGTGGGCGACGATCCTCCAAGACGAACACCACCCGGAGAGCTTCTCTTCCTTCTCTAGAATTCGGCCACCACCACCACAAAGGAGCAAAAGAGAGTAAAGGGAAGAGAGGGAGAGGGGCCGGCCACTTGATGATCTCCAACAACACAATATCAATTGTTCTGTGTTTCAAGGCCTCCCCTTCTCCCCTTTTTCTATTAGTTTCTCAACGGAAAATTATGGAAAGAGTTTTACAAAAAATTAGACTCATTCCTATTTCCTTTTAATTTTTTTCTTTTTCTTTCCTTTTAATTAATCAATCCTAGATTGATTTATTAATTAAACAACTATTTGTTGATGTTTAATTATTTGACCGGCCCCTTGCTTGGGCACCAAGTAAGGTGGCCGGCCATTTATTAAAAGGGAAAGAAAGAAAAAAATTTTATAAAATTTTAAAAGAAGAAAACTTCTAATAAAATTTTACAAACTCTTTTTTTTTAATGTGGATATTAAAAGGAAAGTTTTAAAATTTAAAACATCTCTAATAATATTTCTTTTTTAAAAGAAAGTTTTATAAATTTTACAACTCTCTTTTAAAACCTTGTGGCCTAATTTAAATTAGGAAAATTTTAAAATCTCTCTTTTTACAAATTGTAAATATTTGAGGAAATTTTAAAATTCAAAAACAACCTTCCTAATTTAAATATTGAGATCGGCCCCTTTTCCCAAGGCAAGGGCTGGCCACTTCTAGAGAATATGTGGCCGGCCATTGCTTGGTCACCAAGCAATGAACCGGCCCCTTCTTGGACACCAAGATAGGCTTTTCTTTGGATGGACTTGAGGCTTTATTGAGGCTACAACAGGGACCTAGAGGAGAAATTGATTTTGGCCTTCCGATGAGCTTGAGTATCCCGTGCTCGCCCCGAACACACAACTCAAGTTCATCGATAATAACTCATTCCACTAGAGAGTTATTACCACACTACCGCACCAATCCCAAATTACATTATGGGCTCCTTCTTATCATGAGTGTGTTAGTCTCCCTGTGTTTAAGATTACGAATGTCCACTAATTAAGTGAGTTACTGACAACTCATTTAATTAATATCTAGCTCCAAGAGTAGTACCACTCAACTTTATTGTCATGTTGGACTAGGTCCACCTGCAGGGTTTAACATGGCAATCCTTATGAGCTCCTCTTGGGGACATTCTCAACCTAGATAACTAGGACACAGATTCTTTCTATAATCAACAACACATACTATAAGTAATATCATTTCCCAATTTATCAGGCATATTGATTTATCGAGCTAAACCTCACCCTTTGATAAGTCAAAGAAATAAATATTAAATATACATGCTTGTTATTATATTAGGATTAAGAGCACCTACTTCCATAATAACTAAGGTCTAGTTCTTTTACTAAGTCAGTACAAAAAGAACTTACCTAAATGATCATACTCAATACACTTAGAGTGTATCAATGTAATTTATTAGTCAAGATAAACTAATACTTAATTACACTACGTCTATTCTGATGGTTTGTTCCTTTCCATCTTAGTCGTGAGCAACTGTTTATAATTTATAGAGAACCGACAACATGATATTCTAAGTGTGACTCCACACTTCATGTTATCTACTATATAAATTAATTGAACAATTACATTTAACAAATAAATGTAAACATTTAACCAATGTGATTCTTTATTTCAAAATAAATGTGTACAAAAGCTAAACTTTTAAGTATACACTCCAATAGGGTAGATAGCATTAATATGGTCCATTTCCTCCACCACCAAGCCCTTAACTCCTTCATGAAACTTTTTAAGCCTATGTCCATTCACTTTGAAGATCCGGCCAGTAGACATATCCTGGATCTCAACCACTCCATAAAAGAAAACATTAGTAACACAATAAGGTCCTTCCCATCTAGATCTCAACTTACCTTTAATCAATTTGAGACGAGATCGATATAGAAGTACTTTGTCACCAATTCGGAAGTATTTCACCTCAATTTGTTTGTCATGAAATCTCTTGGTCTTTTCTTTATAAATCCGTGAGTTCTCATAGGCTTCCAATCTAATCTCTTCAAGTTCTTGAAGTTGCAATTTCCTTTCTTCTCCAACCGTGTCACTATAAAGATTGCATGCTTTAACCACCCAATGCGCCCTATGCTCAATCTCCACGGATATATGACAAGCTTTTCCATACACAATCCTGTATGGAGACATTCCTATAGGGGTCTTGAAAGCAGTCCTATAAGCCCATAGTGCATCTTCAAGTCTTTTGCTTCAATCCTTTCTATCCGGTCTCACGGTCTTTTCAAGAATTGATTTCACCTCCCTGTTAGACACTTCTGCTTGCCCATTTGTTTGAGGGTGATAGGATGTAGAAACTTTATGTGTAACCCCGTAGTTATGTAGCAAAGCCTTCATGTGTCTGTTACAAAAATGAGCCCTTGATCACTTATGATCGTCTGGGGTACTCCAAACCTGCAAAATATGTGAGACCTGACAAAGCTAACAACAACAGAAGAGTCATCAGTCCGAGTGGGAATGGCCTCCACCCATTTGGAAACCTAATCAACTGCCAATAAAATGTAAGCAAAACCGAAAGAGGCAGGAAATAGACCCATAAAGTCAATACCCCAAACATCAAAAATCTCACAAAATAGTATGAATTGTTGAGGCATTTCATTTCTAGGTCCTATGTTCCCAGTTCGTTGACACCTATCACATGATCTATAAAAAGCATAAACATCACGAAAAAGAGTAGGCCAACACAAACCACATTCTAATACTTTCCTAGCAGCTCTTTGTGATCCAAAATGTCCTCCACACTCAAAAGAATGACAAAAAGTAAGTACAGACTGAAACTAAGAGTCAGGTATGCATCTCCTAATGATCTGATCACTACAAAACTTCCACAAATAAGGATCATCCCAAACATACAATTTTGAATCACTTTTTAATTTATCTTTTTGAGCTTTTGAAAATTATTTGGGATAAACGTGTGCAACTAGGAAATTCACTAGATCCGCATACCATGGAGACTCACCCTGTAGCTGTAAAAGCTACTCATCCCTAAAATCATCATCAATAGTCGTACGATCCAAGTCTCCTTCAATCCTGCTCAAATGATCTGCAACCAAGTTCTCCTTCCCGCTCCTATCACGTATCTCTAGGTCAAATTCTTGAAGTAGAAGCATCCATCTGATTAATCTAGGCTTTGCATCAGGCTTCTTGAGGAGATACTTCAAAGCTGCATGATCAGAAAAAATAATCACATGAGAACAAAGAAGATATGATCTGAATTTATCTAAAGCAAAAACAATAGAAAGAAGCTCTTTTTCTGTTGTTGTGTAGTTAGCTTGAGCTGAATCCAAAGTCTTGGAAGCGTAGCAAATAACATGTGGTGCTCCATCCACTCTCTGTGCCAGTACAACTCCCACTGCATAATCTGAAGCGTCACACGTCAACTCAAAAGGAAAGGACCAGTCTAGGGGTCTGATAATAGGTGCTGAAGTAAGAGCCTCCTTCAATCTGTCAAAAGCCTCTCTGCACCTCTGATCGAAATCAAACAAAACATCCTTCTGAAGTAGCTGAGACAATGGTAGAGCAATCTTACTGAAGTCCCTAATAAATCTCCTGTAGAATCATGCATGACCAACAAAAGCTCGAACCTCCCGCACGCATGCGGCGTAAGATAAAGAAGATATAGCGCTAACTTTAGTAGGATTGTGAGATATCGGAAAATTTAATTAATAGGGATATTTGGAAAATAGCCTTATAGATTTTTTCTGAAATTTTTAGAAATTTTCTGGAAATTTTTCGGAGCTTGTACGGAGGGTTTTTGAGAGGATCGATCGGTGGATTCGGATAAAGCCTGTTTGGGATACCCGTTTAAGAGAGAAAATGTTTTTATTATATAATTCTTTTTCTTTTATTTTCTCCCCAAATCGCCGTTTCCCCCAAACCATTGCCGATCCCGGCCCTCTCTTCCCCGACTCCTCTCTGCCCTATCCTCTCGTCTCTGCTCTGACGACGCTGACGCTGACGCCAAGGAGTAGATCGCCGGCAGCAATCTTCCTCTTCCGAGCTCTGTCGAACTCAAGCGTCGGTCTTTCCCTCACGTTGCCCTCGATTGCTATGGCAGACATCAGATGCCAACCAACGAGCCGATCCTCTCTCGCGTGGACGACACGACGCCGATGATCGTCGGTATAGACCTATCCTCGGAGCTTGCCGGAGATTAATCAAGGAGACACGGATCATCTTGATTTTCTCTTCTCAACCCTTCCCCGATCTTGCCTCTCGGTTCTGCCGATCCTTTCTTCCCCGATCTGATCGCCGGCTTGAAGATGCCCTAGGGTTTCGAGGGTAAGCAACAGAAACCCTTCTTTCCTCTTGATACATTGTTGGATTCTTGTTGATTCACGGATTGGTGCTCTGTTCTGGTGTTGTTGTGATCCGATTGAATCCAGTAAGGTGAGGTGAGGTTCTGTTCTAAGGTTGATTTAGGATATTGAGATGATTGTGTGACTGATTCTTCCTTTCCCTTACTCACCAGAGGTATCCGGTTGGTGGACAACAGTTACATTAGGGCTGTGAGGTTCTGTTCTGATCTTGCGTAGTGTTCCCTTGCCGGCAGCACTTCAACCAGCATCACCAGTGGCTTTGGATCAAGAGCAGAGGTTTGAACTGAGGTAAGGAACAGGGAATTGATACATGATCATGTGTAGATTTGAACTAGGGTTAGGTATGTATTGAACTAGGAATAAATTTGATTACTAGTTGATACATGATTAGTATGATTAGATTTAATTGTTTAGATAAATCTAATGAAATGATTAGGGTTAAGGTAATTAACCCTAGTCAACTGTTAGATTTAATTTAGATATGGATTGCTAATCTAATTGGGATTAGGGATTAGGTAACTAATCCTAATTGACCGTTAGATTTAATTAGATAGGACAAGGTTGTGTGATTAGAGATTTGCCCTAATTTAGTTTTAGGGATTTTATTTAGCTATTCATTTGGATTTAGCTAAATAAAATATATATATTGTTTGACACAGGATTCTGATTCGAGACAGGTGTCTCGACGTTGGATTTGGCATGATACTACCTGCTATTTGAGGCAGGTACCCTTTGACTTATCTTTTGATACTGTCTTATGATATGCATAGTTTATATATAATTACTAGTGGTAGATGGTAGATTTATCTCTTCCCTGGTCTTAACTTAGTTGATACCTATCACATGCTTCCTCTATTAGTTACTTTACATTAGAATTGGATGCTTTTATCTTTTGCCATATATATATATGTTTATGGAGATGGATAAGTACATTTAGAGTTACTTTCCACTGGATTAGTTGTTGTAGGTACTTGTTCATGTTGTTGGATTTATGTTGCTTATATTATTCTGGTTATATATGTGTTTATCTTTTTGGTACCTACACATATGGAGGAGGATATGTCCAAGTATGACATACTGTAGCCGCATGCACCATATTGCCTGATTACATGCTGGGCGATTGACAACTCCATTATTGTTGAGCTCGTCGGCCAGCTACATGAGGGCCTGCACACAGCATGACCACTGCATGGGTAGTGGCACAACACTCAGGGTGTGTATGGCAGGTTGCTCGATGGTGCACCGCCGGGGTTGCAGTCGGGATCCCTCCCCGTCATTGTGTACCGGGAGATGAGAGCATTGCGCTCCCTCACTATGTTTGAGGCAGGAGGATAGGTGTACTCTGACAGCATCCCGTCCACTCGGTCACTCATCAGGGGTAGTGACGACAGAGTGCACGGTTGTCATAGCCCTACCCACTCGGTCTCACCATCGTGTGTGAGACGGCTGAGCATGGCAGTAGGGGTGACCAGGACATGTCATTTGCATCATATGCACAGATTGCATTATTTATGATTGATGCATTTTGGTGATTGCATATGATTGACATGCATACAGGTTATATGCTTTTACTCTGACTATTTTTATCTGTGTATGTCCACAGTCAGTTGCACAAGCCTCGCAGGTGAGTACAGTTTATTTCAGTTATGCATTTTCTTATTATTCTTGCTATAGACTGTACTTTATGCCTATTCCTGATTATTACAGTTTATTTCAGCTATGCATATCTGTTATACTGTTAGGAGACTGTACCGTAGGTTGTACTGTTAGGAAACTGTACTGTAGGCTCTATGGTTTAGTGTACTATACCATAGGATGTTATTGGTGGTTATATATTGTTGTACATATCTATTGGATTACCTGCTGAGTTCTTTGAACTCACCCCGTTGTTACTATTTTTCAGGTTGAGGCCGTCGGGAGATATTCCAGTCGCTAGCCCCATTATCGCGAGAATTTTCTTTGTCGGATTATATTTTGCTTTGGCATCTTATATACTTGTATTGTGGGTTTGTATTGTGGACATTGAACATTTGGGTTTGCTACTTTTGTTTTCCACTGCGGATTTTCTCACTACTTCATGGATTTGTTTTCTTCGTTGTAGTGGAGTAGGATGTTTACATATATCTACAAGGATTCTATATCGTTCTTCCTTATTAAACTGTGTGGATTGATTATATGTTGAGCTGTGTGGAATGTTGATATAAACTGCGTGGTTTGTTTCTTTTTTGTATTGTATTATTCCGGCCGTGTGTGCCAAGGTATAGATATATGCATTCTGGATTCATTTTGTCACCCGTACAGGGGAGATGCTGCCGAAATTTCTTCGGACGGGGACTACCTGGGACGTGACAATTCTTTTGGTATCAGAGCTGGCTCCGATTTCAGATTTTTGTGTCTTGGAGTTTGTTAGCGTATCTGGATTTTTGGGATTTTATCTGATACCAATTTATTTGGTATCAGAGCAAAATTTTTGATTTAGCTTGGATATTTCGGTATTTCAGATTTGTACGGATTTCTGTCGATTGTCTCGTTTCAGAATTTCGAGGTATTTTGACGAGGTTCTATTGGGGGCTAAGCAGCGATAGGACATCTCCAGATGGCAAACAGGTAAATTTAGGTAAATTTATAGTTCTTATACCTGTAGTGATATCTGGGTAACAGTTTGTTTACAGATATAACACATACATGTATTCCGGTACCGAGACGTGGGCGACCACTTAAGAGGTCGATAGATTCTCCTGAGACAGAGTCTTCAGAGAGGTCTGCTAGGCTTGAGTCTGTCCGTCAGGGGCAGACTCCTCAGGACATTGTGGGTACGTCTGCTTATCAGACCCCGACGGTTCCGACTTCAGAGGTACATACCTCGACTGTACCACGAGTGGTATCACCTTCAGTATACCCAGCACCCCCTCCAGTCGTGCCTACTACTGCGTACTTGAGGTATGAGATGAGGCAGAGATCTGGTGGGACACACAGCTCTCGATATTAGGCGAGCAGCATATTACTTGGGTGAGATTTAGGGAGGCATTCGAGAGTCAGTATTTTCCCCGCGCGTATCAGATGACACGTCAGCAGGATTTTCTGAGTCTTCGACAGCATAACCGCTCGGTGATGGAGTATAATGCCGAATTTAATCGGTTGGCCAGATTCTGTCCTGAGTTAGTTGTCGAGGACAGATCTCGTATGCTTCAGTTTGTCCAGGGATTAGGCGGGCATCTTCAGGGGAAGATTGTCGCTTTTGGTAGTTCATCATACACAGAGGCACTGGATAGAGCTCTTATGATTGAGTCTGCTCATCAGAGAGTGAATGCAGACAAGAAAAGGAAGCAGATTGATCGGACTTCCGGACAGATCCAGCAGCCACAGACTACGGGACAGTAGTAGAGCAGTCGTACTCCGACAGGTCAGGGTACTTCTGGGGCATCTAGCCGACTCCAGAAGTCAGGGCGTCTAGACGTTCCCGGTCTTCTTAGCAGAATCGGAAACTGTCCACTGGTGACTCTCAATACACCCGATGTGGATCCCGAGATCACATCATCTCGGCATGTGCTCTGGGACAGTCAGTTTACTATTATTGTAAACTGCTTGGGCACTAGAGCCGAGACTGTTCGCTGAAGGGTCAGCATGTTGCTTCCGGGATTTTTGTTCCAGGAGGACAGTTTGGTCAGTCCGGGACTCAGCGAGGCAGGCCGAAAGCCCAATCTTTGCATCGTCAACCAAGGACAGCTTCCCCTGTAGCAGCTGCATATGGCATGCACGGGCAGGAGCATTCCGGTGTCCATGTGGAGAACCCCACGGTATTCCGCCTGAGTGTTCTCCTGTATTATTCGTCAAGAAGAAGGATGATACTCTTAGGTTGTGCATCGATTATAGGCAGCCGAATGCAGTGACCGTCAGAAATAAGTACCCCTTGCCACGGATTGAGGATTTATTTGATTAGCTCAGAGATACATCAGTGTATTCTAAGATTGATCTGCGGTCTGGATATCATCAGCTGAGAGTTAGAGATTCTGATATTCAGAAGACAACATTTCCCACCAGATACGGACATTACAAGTTTTTGGTAATGCCCTTTGGGCTTACCAATACTCCTGCATTATTTATGGATCTGATGAACCATATCTTTCTGGAGTACCTAGATCAGTTTGTTATTGTGTTTATCGATGATATATTGATCTATTCGCGTTCTGAGGAGGAGCACGAACAGCATCTTCGCATAGTCTTGGAGACTTTACGACGACATCATCTGTAAACGAAGTTCAGCAAGTGTGCATTTTGGTTATTCTCAGTTGGTTTTCTGGGACACGTGGTGTCCAGCCGAGGTATCTCAATAGATTCACAGAAGATCGAGGCTATCACTAGCTGGGAGCAGCCGAAGTCAGTCCAGGAGATCCGTAGTTTCTTGGGACTTGCTGGATATTACAGACGATTCGTTGAGGGTTTCTCCAGTATTGCTATGCCGTTGACACGTCTGACTAGGAAAGGTGTGAAGTTCACGTGGTCAGAGGCTTCTGAGACCAGCTTCCAGGAGCTGAAGCGGAGATTAGTATCAGCACCAGTTTTGGTTTTACCTTCTGGTGATGACGGATTCGTACTTTACGCAGACGCATCTCTTCAGGGCTTGAGCGTTATTTTAATGCAGCATGGTAGGGTAGTCTCCTATGCTTCTCGTTAGTTGAAGGAGCATGAGAAGAACTACCCAGTACATGATTTAGAGCTAGCAGCTATTATCTTTGCTTTGAAGATTTGGCGACATCATCTTTATGGTATTACTTTTGAGATTCTTATTGATCATAAGAGTCTCAAATATATTTTTACACAGAACGAACTCAATCTCCGACAGAGGAGATGGATGGAGTTTCTGAAGGATTATTATTGTATTATTAGCTACCATCCTGGTAAAACTAATGTGGTTGCTGATACACTTAGCAGGAAGTCCAGAGGGACTTTAGTTTGTCACCGAGTTTTAGTCACGGACTTGATTCAGGGATTCTCCGAGTTGGGCCTTGAGGAACAGGGACGGACAAAGTAGGGTATTCTTGTTATCATGGTTGCTCGGTCATCGATCAGGATGAGGATTCGAGAGGCCTAGGCCGGAGATCAGTATTTACAGTTCATTGGCAGCCATATAGCTTCCGGACAGCAGACCGAGTTTACACGAGATGACGAGGGTATTGTTTATTTCCGAGGCAGATTATGTATACCTCAGTCTCACCCGGTCATGGAGGAGTTACTTCAGGAGACTCATCGTTCTAGATTTGCTATCCACCCAGGTAGGACCCGTATGTTTCATGATTTGAGGCGTTCCTATTGGTGGAACGGTATGAAGAAAGACATCGCAGAGTTTGTAGCTAGATGTCTTGTCTATCAGCAAGTGAAGGCTGAGCACCAAAGACCTACTGGTTTACTTCAGAGGATCCCTATTCCAGAGTGGAAGTGGGAGCATATTACTATGGAATTTGTGGTAGGATTGCCTATGACTCGACGAGGTCATGATGCGATTTGGGTAATCATTGATCGATTTACCAAATCCGCACATTTTATAGCGATCCGGAAGACTGATTCTCTGGATCGATTAGCAGAGTTATACTGTCGTGAGATTATCAGGTAGCATGGTGTTCCTTTGAGTATTATATCAGATATAGACCCACGATTCACGTCCCGGTTCTGACAGAGTCTGCAGCAGGCCTTGGGCACAGAGCTTCGTTTCAGTACGGCCTTCCATCCGCAGACAGATGGGCAGTCAAAGCGGACTATTCAGACTTTGGAGGATTTGCTGAGGTCTTGTGTTATGGACTTCGGAGGCAGCTGGGAGGACCACCTGCCATTAGTGGAGTTCGCCTACAACAACAGCTATCATTCGGCTATCCAGATGACACCGTTTGAGGCTTTGTATGGTAGACCTTGTTGGACACCCACCCTCTGGGAAGAGGTTGGGGAAGCCCAGTTGGTAGGACCTCAGAGAGCTTAGCAGGAGGCAGAGTTGATTCGTACTATCAGACGGAGGATGCTAGAGGCTCAGGACTGTTAGAAGAGTTATGTTAATCAGCGACGGAGACCCCTAGAGTTCTCTATTGGTGATCATATATTTTTGAGAGTTTCACCCACGAAAGGGGTGAAGAGATTTGGTCTTCGAGGTAAGTTAGCTCCACGATATATTGGGCCATTCCAGATCTTGGAGAGGATTGGAGCAATAGCATACCACCTGACGCTCTCCTCATTCATGTATCTATGATGAGGAGAGACGTATCTGACCCAGTACATCTTCTGTCAGATATATCAGTTCCTATTCAGCCTGACGTCACTTACGAGGAGGTTCCTGTACGGATTCTGGACCATAGAGAACGTCAGTTGCGGAACCAGACTGTCCGGCTGGTTAAAGTCGGATGGCAGCATCAGTCTGAGGAGGAGGCTACTTGGGAGCAGGAGGATACGATCCGAGCTTGATAACCTCAACTTTTTACTTGAGGTATATGGGTTAGAGTTCCTTCCAGAATTTATATTGTTTGGTTATATTCTAGTGTTTGTCGTTGATTATAGCGAAATTTGGGGACCAAATTTTAATTAGTAGGGGAGGATGTGAGATGTCGGAAAATTTAATTAATAGGGTTATTTGGAAAATAGCCTTATAGAATTTTTCCAGAATTTTAAGAAATTTTCTGGGAATTTTTCGGAGCTCGTACGGAGGGTTTTGAGGGGATCGATCTGCGGGTTCGGATAAAGCCTGTTTGGGATACCCGTTTAAGGGAGGAAATGTTTTTATTATATAATTCTTTTTCTTTTATTTTCTCCCCAAATCGCCGTTTCCCCCAAACCATTGCAGACTCGGCCCTCTCTTCCCCGACTCCTCTGTGCCCTATCCTCTCGTCTCTGCTCCGACGACGACGACGCCGACGCCAAGGAGTAGATCGCCGGCAGCAATCTTCCTCTTCCGAGCTCCGTCGAACTCAAGCGCCGGTCTTTCCCTCGCGTTGCCCTCGGTTGCTATGGCCGACATCAGATGCCAGCCAACGAGCCGATCCTCTCTCGCGTGGACGACACGACGCCGATGATCGCCGGTGTAGACCTATCCTCGGAGCTTGCCGAAGATCAATCAAGGAGACACGGATCATCTTGATTTTCTCTTCTCAACCCTTCCCCGATCTTGCCTCTCGGTTCTGCCGATCCTTTCTTCCCCGATCTGATCGCTGGCTTGAAGATGCCCTAGGGTTTTGAGGGTAAGCAACCAAAACCCTTCTTTCCTCTTGATACATTATTGGATTCTTGTTGATTCACAGATTGGTGCTCTGTTCTAGTGTTGTTGTGATCCGCGATTAAATCCAGTAAGGTGAGGTGAGGTTCTGTTCTAAGGTTGATTTAGGATATTGAGATGATTGTGTGACCGATTCTTCCTTTCCCTTACTCACCAGAGGTATCCGGTTGGTGGACAGCAGCTACATTAGGGTTGTGAGGTTCTGTTCTGTTCTTGCTGTGGTGTTCCCTTGCCGGCAGCACTTCAACCAGCATCACCAGTGGCTTTGGATCAAGAGCAGAGGTTTGAACTGAGGTAAGTAACAAGGAATTGATACATGATCATGTGTAGATTTAAACTAGGGTTAGGTATGTATTGAACTAGGAATAAATTTGATTACTAGTTGATACATGATTAGTATGATTAAATTTAATTGTTTAGATAAATCTAATGAAATGATTAGGGTTAAGGTAATTAACCCTAGTCAACTGCTAGATTTAATTTAGATATGGATTGCTAATCTAATTGGGATTAGGGATTAGGGATTAGGTAACTAATCTTAATTGACCGTTAGATTTAATTAGATAGGACAAGGTTGTGTGATTAGGGTTTTGCCCTAATTTAGTTTTAGGGATTTTATTTAGCT
Source organism: Zingiber officinale (assembly GCF_018446385.1). NCBI lineage: Eukaryota > Viridiplantae > Streptophyta > Magnoliopsida > Zingiberales > Zingiberaceae > Zingiber > Zingiber officinale. Next base: position 48,541,379 of record NC_056006.1, read on the forward strand.
ATTCATTTGGATTTAGCTAAATAAAATATATATATTGTTTGACACAGGACTCTGATTCGAGACAGGCGTCTCGACGTTGGATTTGGGGTGATACTACCTACTATTTGAGGCGGGTACCCTTTGACTTATCTTTTGATACTGTCTTATGATATGCATAGTTTATATATAATTACTAGTGGTAGATGGTAGATTTATCTCTTCCCTGGTCTTAGCTTAGTTGATACCTGTCACATGCTTCCTCTATTAGTTGCTTTACTTTAGAATTGGATGCTTTTATCTTTTGCCATGTATATATATGTTTATGGAGATGGATAGGTACATTTAGAGTTACTTTCCACTGGATTAGTTGTTGTAGGTACTTGTTCATGTTGTTGGATTTATGTTGCTTATATTATTCTGGTTATATATGTGTTTATCTTTTTGGCACCTACACATATGGAGGAGGATATGTCCAGGTATGACATACTGTAGCTGCATGCACCATATTGCATGATTGCATGCTGGGTGATTGACAACTCCATTATTGTTGAGCTCGTTGGTCGGCTACATGAGGGCCTACACATGGCGTGACCACTGCATGGGTAGTGGCACAGCACTTAGGGTGTGTATGGCAAGTTGCTCAGTGGTGCACCGCCGGGGTGCTCATGGGTAGCACGATACAGCGGGGTTGCAGCCGGGATCCCTCCCCATATGAGAGCATTGGCTCCCTCACTATGTTTGAGGTAGGAGGATAGGTGTACTCCGGCAGCATCCCGTCCACTCGGTCACTCATCAGGGGTAGTGACGGCAGAGTGCACGGTTGTCATAGCCCTACCTACTCGGTCTCACCATTATGTGTGAGCCGGCTGAGCATGGCGGTAGGGGTGACCAGGACATGTCATTTGCATCATATGCACAGATTGCATTATTTATGATTGATGCATTTTGGTGATTACATATGATTGACATGCATACAGGTTATATGCTTTTTCTCTGACTATTTTTATCTGTGTATGTTCACAGTCAGTTGCACAAGTCTCGCAGTGAGTACAGTTTATTTCAGTTATGCATTTTCTTATTATTCTTGCTATAGACTGTACTTTATGCCTATTGCTGGTTATTACAGTTTATTTCAGCTATGCATATCTGTTATACTGTTAGGAGACTGTACCGTAGGTTGTACTGTTAGGAAACTGTACTGTAGGCTCTATGGTTTAGTGTACTGTACCATAGGATGTTACTGGTGGTTATATATTACTGTACATATCTATTGGATTACCTGCTGAGTTCTTTGAACTCACCCCGTTGTTACTATTTTTCAGGTTGAGGCCGTCGGGAGATATTCCAGTCGCTAGCCCCATTATCGCGAGGATTTTCTTTGTCGGATTATATTTTGCTTTTGCATCTTATATACTTGTATTGTGGGTTTGTATTGTGGACATTGAACATTCTGGTTTGCTACTTTTGTTTTCCGCTGCGGATTTTCTCACTACTTCGTGGATTTGTTTTCTTCGTTGTAGTGGAGTAGGATGTTTACATATATCTTCGAGGATTCTTACCTTGTCAATATATGTACTCTGACTTAGGCCAAGCAATCTCTTAGATCTATCTCTATAGATCTGTATCTCTACAATGCGGGATGCCTCACCTAAGTCCTTCATTGAGAAACATGTCCCTAGCCAAGTCTTGACAGATTGTAGCAAAGGGATGTCTTTCCCAATGAGTAGTATGTCATCTACATACAATATGAGGAAGACAACTATGTCCCCTACAACATTCTTGTAGACACAAGGTTCATCTTCATTCTTGATGAAACCAAACTGTTTGATCGCATCATCGAATCGAAGATTCCAGCTCCGAGAAGTTTGCTTTAGTCCATAAATGGACCTATGCAGCTTGCATACTCTGCTAGTATGCTGTGGATCTACAAAACCCTCAGGTTGTGTCATGTACACATCCTTGAGCAGGTTTCCATTCAGAAACACGGTTTTGACATCCATCTGCCATATCTCATAGTCATGGTATGCTGCAATAGCAAGCATGATCCGAATGGATTTAAACAACGCTACTGGAGAAAAGGTTTCATCATAGTCAATACCATGAATTTGCTTGAAACCTTTAGCTACCAAGCGACCCTTATAGATAAGTCCATCCATGTTAGTCTTTCTCTTAAAGACTCACTTACACCCAATGGGTTTTACCCCATTCAGGTGGATCAACCAAAGTCCATACTTGGTTGGTGTACATGGATTCCATTTCGGATCTCATGGCCTCTAGCCATTTCTCCGAATCTGGTCTCATCACAGCTTCCTGACAGGTGGTAGGCTCAACCTCTATGAGCACAATGTCATCATGGTCAGACAAGAGAAATGAGTATCTCTTAGGCTGACGACGTACCCTATTAGACCTGCGAAGAGATATGTCTACTTGAACTGGTTGTTGTTCCTCAACTCTTTGTGGAACAACATCATCCACAACACTTTGTGGTTCCAGTTCAACTTCCATCGAGGCCTCAGTGCTATGGTCCGCATATTGAACTTCTTCAAGATCGAACGTACTCCCACTAGTCTTTCTAGAAAGACTCCAGTCTTTGCCACAACTAGCTTGTGCTGACTAGAAATATAGAAGTAATATCCCTTAGTTTCCTTGGGATATCCAATAAAGTAGCACTTGTCGGATTTGAGTCCTAATTTATATGAGACTTAACATCTAACGTAAGCCTCACAACTCCAAATCCTCATAAAAGACACCTGGGCATCTCTCCCAGTCCATATCCTATATGGTGTCTTTATTACGGCCTTGGATGGAACTCGGTTGAGTATAAAAGCTGCCGTGTCTAGAGCATAGCCCCAAAGGAATGTCGGAAGATCTGTGTGACTCATCATAGATCGTACCATATCTAATAAGGTACGATTCCTCCTTTCGGATACACCATTCCACTGTGGTGTTCCAGGAGGAGTGAGTTGGGATAGAATCCCACACTCAGCTAGGTAGTCACGAAACTCATGGCTAAGGTATTCTCCACCTCGATCTGATCGAAGTATCTTAATACTCTTGCCAAGCTGGTTCTGTACTTCATTCTTGAATTCTTTGAACTTTTCAAAGGATTCTGACTTATGTGTCATCAAGTACACATAACCATATCTACTGAAGTCATCAGTAAATGTGATGAAGTACCTATAACCGCCTCTAGTAGCGACATTGAAAGGGCCACATACATCACAATGTATGAGTCCTAACAAATCAGTCGCTCTTTCGCTACGCCCACTAAAGGGAGTCTTGGTCATCTTGCCAAGTAGGCATGACTCGCACGTCTCATAAGATTCAAAATCAAATGATCCTTATGGAGCTGGGATAAGCGCTTGTCATTTATATGACCTAAGCGACAGTGCCAGAGATAGGTTTGGTTCACGTCATTTGACTTGAACCTCTTGGTATTTATGTTATAGATAGGGCTTTCAAGGTCTAGAATGTAGAGTCCGTTCATCAGAGGTGCATTACAATAGAACATATCTTTTAAATAAACAGAACAACATTTTTCCTTAATTATAAAAGAGAAACCTTTCTTGTCCAAACAAGAAACAGAAATTATGTTCTTAGTTAATGCAGACACATAACAACATTCATATAATTCTAATACAAGCCCAGAGGGCAGAGATAGATGATAAGTTCCTACAGCAACAACAGCAACCCGTGCTCCATTGTCTACACGTAGGTCTATCTCGCCCTTTGTCAATGCTCTGCTATTTCTCAGCGTTTGTACATTAGTACAAATGTGAGAAGCACATCCGGTATCTAATACCCACGATGAAGAAATAGAGAGGTTGACTTCTATAACATTTATACCTGAAGTAGAAATCTTATTTCTCTTCTTCTTAAGATCTTCCAGGTATCCTGTGAAGTTCCTCTTCCAGTGCCCTGCTTGTCCTTGATATAGTTGACGAAGATGTTCAACTATATCATAAGCAGTCATCAACTCATGTTGCTTCTAAAGCTCAGAGTTCATGGTTGCGAGCATAAGACATGACACATCTAATGCGTCATCTTGATACTTCTTGTAAGCGTCACGATCAGCTTGCGTGACAGTGGCAGGAGGTGCCTCGGGAATGGGCTGCTCCAGGACATACAGTTTACGTTCCTGGGTGAGAACTATTCTCAAGTTCCTGTACCAGTCAAGGAAATTTGCTCCGTTGAGCTTGTCCTTCTCAAGGACAGAACGCTGGGAGAAAGAGTTCGTATTCGACGTCATGGTTATCTACAACAGATAAATGCAGAAAATGAATATCATATTCTTTTAAATCATTTAATTAGGCCTTTAACTAAATGATGCCCCCACTGAATTATATAATTTTTGTAGAATCAAGTGAGTGATGTGGTCAAACCACACTTACTAGATTCTAACTAGCTATAATTCGTGTGGGACAAGATCCACATTATATTACGCCTTGAATTAGCTTTGTCTAAATCGCCCAAGACTTAGTATGATCGGTAGGTAACAATTTACCAATTACATCTCTATGCAACTCTTATTTATAGGATCATTATCCACAGTTATATTAAAACTTGAGTTAGCTTTGGCTAATACGCCCAAGAATTAATATAAATGTGATTTATGTCCTATCTTTCCAACCGTTGGAAGAATGCCTATAGTTGTACTCGATCCAACCGAGTTAACTAGGAATACTCAATCTAATTGAGTTTGTATTCACCCATGCATTGATAAGCGGGACCAAGATTGTCCCTCCGTACCCTACCAAGATAATATGTGTTGCTCTGCTTTGGCAGATTTAACAATACATGTGATCGAGGTAGTGATAGGTATCACGGCACGGTAGACATTAGAGTTGACGTGATTTAGATCTAATCTAAACGATGATGTGTATCATATACTCGATAGATCTAATCTAATCGAAGGGTGCATCATGTGCACGACTTAGATCTAATCTAATCGTTAGGCACTAATTAATTACTTAATCATGCATCACATATACACAAGCAATTAATTAAATTAATTCGTGATTAGTCATGGCCCTACTACGATCTTCTCAAGCCAATGAGAAGATCGAATGGCCAACCTAGGGTCAACAGCTTCTCAAGCTCCTCCCTTTGACCACCTTGTGTTGCTCGCGCCCTCCTCGTAACTCCGTCTCGAGTGGACCTTCCATCGCTCCAATTTTGTACATTACAATTTTGAAACTCGAGTTACATTCGAGTCTAAACTAATTTACAACAATAATATAAAATAGAGAAAGGCACGACGCGAAAGTCGCGAATAAAAATACAACACGCACATCACATCACGGCACGCAGGCCGTATTATGAATTACAACACATTTATTCCAATCCAATTGGGTCTTTTGGGCCATGACTATCATAAATTATACATAATTCAAAATTATGTATTTTCTATAATTTTCTGCAATTTTAATACCAATTTTTACAATTTTTACGAGTAAAAATTCTCGACGGTCCCGTTTAGCAATTTTCGGGCGCAATCGCGGAATGAATCCCCTTGCAGGGCCAGGGGCAGCGTCCCTACCCGCGATCTAACCATCGCGAGAGTTCCTTACCGATCCGACAGCGCCTTAGCCCGCTGTCCCAAAAAGTTTTGGGGCGAAATCTTGCCGTTTCGGAAAAATCTTCTCGGTAGTCGAAGCCTACAAGTGTCGAAACACTGTGCTTCGCTTCTACGAGAAAATTACTCATAAAAATCCATAAAAACTTAAATTTACAGAAAATCATAGAAGCTATATTTTTCATAAAAATCAAAAATAAACTCGTACAAGTCTTCGCACGTGGCTCTGATACCATTGTTGGGTTTTTCGGGCCACGAAAACTGCTTTTTCGCGTCGCGGAAACCCCCGCCACCGGATCCGTGCGAAGATAAAACTTTCAAAAAACTTACGAGTACGAGTTTCTAAACCTCGATCTACAATAGATCTATAAAGGAGAAGGAATATACCCTTGATGCGAAGCCCTTCACAATCCCTCTTGTCCTCGGTTCGCCGGATCTCGAAAGTGTCAAAGTAGACACTTCTCTATGTGTATCCACACAAGCAAGAGATAGAGAAAAACCTCTAAGGATGTGCTAGCAACCTAAGAAATCAGTAAGAGAGGGGAGGGAGAGCAAGAAGAAAAAAACTCTAGAGGAAGAAGAAGGAGTGAATGAGAATGAATGAATACACCTTGTGTAACTCACACACATGTAACCTCCCAAAAAGTGGCCGGCCACTTTGCTTCTAAAACTCCCATGGAATATCAAGAGCCAAGTCTCTTGATCTCCTCCATGACGTGGCATTTGGTCAAGTCAAACTTGACCAAATGAAGAAGCCTTGATGATGTGGCATTGGTCAAGTAAAAGACAAGTCAAAACTTGACTCTTCATCTTCCTACTTAAGTCAAGTCAAACTTGACCACTTCTCTCCCTTGGTTGATCTAATCTAACCATTAGTTCAAGTCAATTTTAATTTAATGAATCTCTATTCATTGAATTAAATTAATTCAATGAGTCTAAATTCAAATTAGACTCATCTAATACATGAATCAAATTGAGTCCAACTCAACTAGCCTACTTTGGATTATTCTTAATCCAATTTGATTCATCATATGAACCTAATCATTTAGGTTCATCAAATGAACATAATCTCCATCTAATTGCCCTTTGTGTGTGACCTTATAGGTTCTTATAACGTTGGTAATGCTCCTAAACCCTTTTAGAAGCATAAGTAATGAGCGGTATCTAGCAACATATCATTACTACCCAAGTTATAAGAATGTTAAAATTCAACATCACCTTGTGACTATTAATTGTGACTCCTCACAATATATGACAAATGTCCTTATATACTAGACATCTAGATTGATCAATGTAAGGTATAGACCGTGTCATCCTCTGACCAATCTAAATCTTGATCTCCAAGTAGACTCACTAAATAAAATGAGCTCAATATTTCATATTGACTCATTTGAACATGACCATGCATTTTGTGGTCTCACTCTATCAAGAATATCGATGTCGCTCTCGTCATATAGGAGGGATAGATCTCATATACATCACTCACATCCCTATGCATAATTCGTTACATACCCAGTAATCGCCTTTATAGTCCACCTAGTTACGGGTGACGTTTGACGAAACTAAAGTACATAACTCCTTATATAAGGATCCATGGTGACTTCAAGTCCAAGGACTAATAGTCATACTAATAGCCACATGAGAAAGTATATGATACTCATATAACGATCCATGATACTTTCTCATGGCGGGTCATTCAGTATACATTCTCCAATGCATACCCATGTGTCAACTTGATATCTCTATATCCATGACTTGTGAGATCAAGTCATCGAGTTGACCTACATGCTAGTCTTATTGCATTAACATTGTCCTTGAATGTTAACACTTGACTAGGAATGATTAAGAGTAGTGTTCCCTATATCATCTCACTATCGGTTCAACTAACCGATTGATATAGGTGAGAACCTTCTACTCAAGGATGCTATTATACTTAGTTTATTTGACACCAATATAAGTAAGTATAATAACTAAAATACATGTCTTTATTTATATAAGAATATGATATAACAAGTTCATAATACAATTATCAAATGATTAATTCTAGAACTCTAACTAATAAATATATATAAATATATAAAATAAGTACAGAGCTCAAATGTAACACAATGAAATGAAAAAGAATGTTTTTAAGAGATATGATGGAATGACGTACATTTGAAATATAGAAATTATTTTTAAATTAAATTTTCTAATAGTGAAGGGATATAAGGAAAAGGCCATTTAATACGCTCTTTGATTACCGAAGTAGATGCCTGATATAAATTTTTTTATAATTAAACATGAGATTAATTTCTTAATAGATATATATCATTAAGAAAAAAATCTCATCTATATTTTAATCATGTGACAATCAATTATAAATTAATATATGAAAAATATAACTCTTTCCAGCTGCAATTGTCAGAAAGGTAAGCCTATCACGTGAACATCGAAATTGATGCCCACGTCCAGCTACAGCCGGTAGGACCTTGTGGCAGACAATTCATTTACCCGTTCTCGTTTTGGTGTTTATTCCATTACCCATGAAAGAGTCCTGTGAGTCAGTTTTTGTTTTTTTGAGCTGGATGTTATGTGAGGTGGACATTTCTCAGGTTATTTTATTCATAAAGTTAACGTGACTATTTTTTTTTTTTTGTTAAGTCACATCTTTTTCCGAAAAGAACACTTATGGATGCCTCTTTAATTTTTACCAAAACTTTTTTTTCCAACAGCCTTGTAACTTTCAGTAATGCTCCTTTATTGACCATCAGTTACGCTGGGAAAGCAACCCTAGCCCTGGTGATACATTTAACTTTCTTTCACTAATTCATGGTAGTTAGATTTATTGTGTTCAGAAATGCTAAACTTTGTCAAGAGTCAAATGAAAAATCATTCAGAAAATACCCCAAGCAAGGGTTGATTAACGTAGTAACTCTAAATGTGGATGATTCATTTCGATCCATAACCTAATATGATAATACCCCCATAAATTACTCAAGAACAAAGCAGAACAGGAGAGCGAGTTTTGCAAGAAAAGCACGTGCAAGGTAAAGATCAAGTAAAGACCTACCGGCGGCAGACCATATCACATAACATCCACGAGATGCAGATAGCAGTTCACCGACTAGTACATTTCTCCTAATGGATGAATATTTTAGATTGAAGATCCAGACCATCACTACGCTTCTAGTACTACCATCAAGTAGCAACTAACTATGAAAGTGAGTAATCTAGCGCTGAGGGCAAAAAGTGATGAGGTAGCTGGCGCCGGTGCAGGTGAGAATGCTGGTGGGGTCATCGTAGGCGTAGGAGTAGGCTCGGGGGCACGCTGCCTTGAACAACCTCGAGTAAGCCGTGGGTTTGCACTGCTGCGGGCCCCCGAAGCTGCCGGTGCAGCAGTACCGCGGGGATCCGAAGGCGGAGCAAGCGCTCTTGCATGCGACTACGCGGTTGTCGCTGCCGCCGCGCACTGCCAGGCCCGCGGGGCAGACCTCATTCAGGTCGCTGACGCATCCGGCACGGCCGCACCGCCCGCTGCTCCCGCGGAAGGGCGTCATTGACATGCCGAGGTTGTAGCCGTCCACAAGGCTGACGTCGTAGAAATCCTGAGCGCGGCCGTCACCAAGGGTGATCTCCGCCAGTGTCGCAGGCGGCGCGCCGCCGAGGCCATTGCAGAAGAGAGAACCACCGCAGTCGCCGGTGGCGCAGCGGCCGCGTCCATTGGCGGGGTGGAAGTCGCAGCCCTGGCGGCCCCAGACTCGGCCAGACCAGCCGTCGGGGAGACTGACGGAATAAGCCTGGTTGGGAAGAAGCTGAAAGCCACCGCGGGCGAGAACTGGCTTGCCAGCGCTGGGTTGGATGCCCGGCCACACAGTCTCCCGGCACTTGTTGTAGAAGGCGAGCGAGGCGGCCGATGACAAGCCAGCATTGACGAGGACTAAAACAGAAAGGAGAAAGCACGAGAGCGATGTGAGGCGGAACTCCATGGACTCCTCTCTTCTTCACGTCCCTCTCTTTCTCACAACGGCGCTAACTTTGACTGGTTCGAAGAAAGGAGCAGAGAACAAGGGGAGGCGGCTACGCTCACCCGAGAAAGGAGCAGAGAACAAGAAAGGACAAGAGGTAGGGGCATTAAATGATGCTGAGTTCCCACATTCATAATTGGTAACTGAGCAGCGCTACATGACAAACTAAAAGTCTGACAGGTTTTTTTTTTCGCTAGCGACCAGAAGGGAAGGGGAGGGAGTGTAGAACAACCTGGGCGTTGGGCTTTGGCCTTTGGGCTTTGGCCTTTGGCTTTGATCGTGCTCATCATACTGCACAAAGCAAATTCATGTTAATGATGTCAGTCCAGAGATGCATAAAAAAATTATTTTAAAAATTAATCAAAAATTAAATTATTATTTTAAAGAATTATAGGATTTTAAAAGATAATTAAAGTTAATTAATTTAATTAAATTTATCCGGATATTAAACTCCACTACAACCTCTTTTGTAGCAAGGAAAAAGAGTTTACAACAGAGTTAGGCAAAATGCATATAGAGGATAGGGTAGTTTTACTAAATACAAAGAAAAATATCAATCTATAACTTAATACATGAAATAGAGAGGTAAAAATATTTATCAATGTGTTGTCGATCTTCTCGAATTAAATCCTCGCTCTGGAGATGAATGAATCGTCAAAATGGATGAAGATGGTTGTTTTAGAATTTCTCCTAGAGGGGAAAAACCTCTGTTAGCAAGAACCCTAGAGCCAATCATTTGATGATTGTATTTTGGACTTATTGTATCATATTCTATATAAATAAAGGCATTTGGATTTTGGTTATTATACTTACTTGTATTGGTGCCAAATAAACTAAGTATAATAATGTCCTTGAGTAGATGGTTCTCACCTATATCAATCGGTTAGTTGAACCGATAATGAGATGATATAGGGAACACTACTCTTAATCATTCCTAGTCGAGTATTAACATTCAGGGACAATGTTAATGCAATAAGACTAGCATGTAGGTCAACTCGATGACTTGATCTCACAAGTCATGGATATGGAGATATCAAGTTGACACATGGGTATGCATTGGAGAATGTATACTGAATGACCCGCCATGAGAAAGTATCATGGATCGTTATATGAGTGTCATATACTTTCTCATGTGACTATTAGTATGACTATTGGTCCTTAGACCTGAAGTCACCATGGTTCCCTACATAAGGAGTTATGTACTTTGGTTTCGTCAAATGTCACCCGTAACTGGGTGAACTATAAAGGCAATTACTGGGTATATAACGAATTATGCAGATGAATGTGAGTGATGTAGATGAGATCTATCCCTCCCATATGACGGGAGCGACATCGGTATTCTTGATAGAGTTAGACCACGAAGTGCATGACCATGCCCAAATGAGTCAACATGAGATGTTGAGCTCATTTGATCGAGTGAGTCTACTTGAAGTTCAAGATTTAGATTGATTAGAGGATGACACGGTCTATGCCTCACATTGATCAATCTAGGTGTCTAGGATAGAAGGACAATGTCACATATTGTGAGGAGTCACAATTAGTAGTCACAAGGTGATGTTGGATCTCAACATTCTTGTAACATTGGGTAGTAATGATGTGTTGCTAGATATCGCTCATTACTTATGCTTCTAAATGAGTTCAGGGGCATTGCCAACGTTACAAGAACCTATAGGGTCACACACTAAGGACATTTAGATGGAGATTAGGTTCATATGATGAACCAAGAGGATTATTAGATTCATTTGATGAATCAAATTGGATTAAGAGTAATCCTAATTGGGCTAATTGAGTTAAACTCAAGTTGATTCATGTGTTTAATGAGTCTAATTTGGATTATGACTCATTAAATCAATTTAATTAAATGAATTAGATTCATTATATTAAATTGGCTTGAATTAAATGGTTGGATTAGATCAACCATGAGAGAGATTAAGTCAAGTTTGACTTGACTTGAGAGGAAGATGAAGAGTCAAGTTTGACTTGACTTTATGCTACCTCATTGGTGAGTGGGCAAGATGTGGACCAATGATAATGCTCCACATCATCATGCTTGCTTATGTGGAATGCCACCTCATGGGAGTTACCAAGAGTTGTGACTCTTGGCATTCCATGGGAGTTACTCATGCTCTTAATGTGGCCGGCCACATGAATGAGTGAGATAAGTTTCATTTTGGAATTAATCTCATTCATTCCTTCATCTTCTTCCTTGCTCCAATTTTGCTCTCCCTCTCCTCTCTTGGCCGAACCATCCAAAGGTGCTAGCACACCTTGTTTTGGTCATCTCCACCTAGTGTGTTCGTGTGGATACATATAGAGAAGTATCTATCCTTGATACTTTCGAGATCCGACGAATCTTGGACGAGCGGGATACGAAAAGGGCACGCATCGAAGGTAAAGATCTTCATCATGTAGATCTAGAAGTTTTGTAACTCGTACTCGTATGTCTTCCAATTTTTCTTCGCACGAGATCCGTTGGCTAGGGTGATTCAGGGTTTCCGCAACGCGAAAAAGCGATTTTCGCGGCCCGAAAAACCCAACAGTGGTATCGACCCAAATCTTTTTGGGACAGCGGGATAAGGCGCTCTTGGATCGCATAGGAGCAACTCGCGACGCAAGGGGATTTGCTTCGCGATTGCGCCCGAAATCGCTAATCGGGACCGCCGGGAAAAATTTACTCATAAAATCTGTAAAATTATGAAAAATTACAGAAAAATTATAGAAATATATAATTTTGAATTATATATTAATTTTGTGATAGTCATGGCCCAAAGACCCAATTCGATTGGACAATTGTGTTATAATTCATAATACGGCCTGCGTGCCGTTATGTGATGTGCGTGCTTGTATTTTATTTTTATTTTATTTTCGCGACCTGTGCGTCGTGCCTTTCTATTATTCTGGTTGTAAATTAGATTTAGACTCGAATGTAACTCGAGTTTCAAAAATTGTAATGTACAAATTTGGAGCTGTGGAAGGTCCACTCGAGACGGAGTTACAAGGAAGGCGCGAGCAACACAAGGTGGTCAAAAGGAAGGCGCTTGAGAAGTTGACCTTAGGTTGACCATCCGATCTTCTCATTGGCTTGAGAAGATCGTAGTAGGGTCATGACTAATCACAAAAACTTAGTTAATTACTTGTGTATATGATGCATGTTTAATTAAGTAATTAATTAGTGCCTAGCGATTAAGATTAGATCTAAATCGTGCACAAGATGCACCCTTACGATTAGATTAGATCTACATCGTGTACAAGATGCACTCTATCGATTAGATTAGATCTATTTCGAGTATATGATACAATATCATTTAGATTAGATCTAAATCACGACAACTCAAAATGCCTACCATGCTGTGATACCCATCACTACCTCGATCGCATGATGTTGTTGAATCTACCAAAGCAGAGCAACGCATACTATCTTGGTAGGGTGCGGAGGGACAATCTTGGTCCCGCCTATCAATGCATGGGTGAGTACAACTCAATTAGATTGAGTATTCCTAATTAACTCGGTTGGATCGAGTATAACTATAGGCATTCTTCCAACGGTTGGAAAGTTAGGTCAAAATCACATATATATTAACTCTCGGGCGTATTAGCCAAAGCTAACTCAAGTTTTAATATAAATGCGGATTTTTGATTCTATAAACAAGAGTTGCATAGAGATGTAATTGGTAATCGTTACCTACCGATCATACTAAGTCTTGGGCGTATTAGCCAAAGCTAACTCAAGGGTTAGTATGATGTGGATCTTGTCCCACATGAATTATAGAATTCAGTGGGAGCATCATTTAGTTAAAGACCTAATTAAATGATTAAGAATATGATATTTATTTCTGCTTTTATTTCTGTTGTAGATTACCATGACGTCGAATACGAACACTTTCTCCCTGCGATCTGTTCTTGAGAAGGACAAGCTCAACGGAGCAAACTTCCTGGACTGGTACAGGAACTTGAGAATAGTTCTCACTCAGGAACGTAAACTGTACGTTCTGGAGCAGCCCATTCCGGAGGCTCCTCCTGCCACTGCCACGCGAGCAGACCGAGATGTTTACAAGAAGCATCAAGATGACGCATTAGATGTGTCCTGTCTTATGCTCGCGACCATGAACTCTGAGCTTCAGAAGCAACACGAGTTAATGGGCGCTTACGATATGGTTGAACATCTTCGTCAACTGTATCAAGGTCAAGCGAGGCATGAGAGATTTGAGATCTCAAGGGCACTGTTTCAGTGCAAGATGTCAGACGGGGCTCCTGTAGGCCCATATGTACTCAAAATGATTGGGTACATAGAGAACCTACAAAGGTTGGGGTTCCCTCTTGACCAAGAGCTGGCTACTGACCTAATCTTGCAATCCTTGCCGGATAGCTACAGTCAATTCGTTCTAAACTATAATATGAACGAGATTGACAAGCCACTGCCCGAGCTGCTTAACATGTTGAGAACTGCTGAGCTAAACCTTAAGAAGGCTAAACCCAACACTGTTCTGATGGTTCAGAAACATAAGGGCAAGGGCAAGCCCAAAGGCAAGGGAAAGTTCCAAGCCAAGGGCAAAGGCAAGGCACTGAAGCCTAAAGGAGGGGTCGCCAAGGATGCTACCTGCTTCCACTGCGGTCAAATCGGGCACTAGAAGAGGAACTGCAAGGTATACTTGGTGGATCTTAAGAAGAAGCGAAGTGAGACTTCCACTTCAGGTATATATATGTTATAGAAGTCAATCTATCTATTTCTACATCAAGGGTATTAGATACTGGATGTGCTTCTCACATTTGTACTGATGTGCAGGCGCTGAGAAATAGCAGGGCATTGACAAAGGGCGAGGTGGACCTACGAGTAGGCAATGGAGCACAGGTTGCTGTAGGGACTTACTTTCTATCTCTGCCCTCTGGGCTTGTACTAGAGTTAGTCGATTGTTGTTATGTGCCTGCATTAACTAAGAACATTATATCAGTTTCTTGTTTGGACAAGAAAGGTTTCTCGTTTACTATAAAGAACAAATGTTGTTCCGTCTATTTAAATGATATGTTCTATTGTAGTGCACCTCTGATAAACGGACTCTATATTTTAGACCTTGAGAGCCCTATCTATAGCATAAATACCAAGAGGTTCAAGTCAAATGACATGAACCAAACCTACCTCTGGCACTGTCGCTTAGGTCATATAAATGACAAGCGCTTATCCCAGCTCCATAAGGATGGTATGCTGGACTCATTTGATTTTGAATCATATGAGGTATGCGAGTCATGCCTACGAGGCAAGATGACCAAGAATCCCTTTAGTGGGCACAGCGAGAGAGCGACTGATTTGTTAGGACTCATACATAGTGATGTATGTCGCCCTTTCAATGTCGCTGCTAGAGGCGGTTATAGGTACTTCATCACATTTACTGATGACTTCAGTAGATATGGTTATGTGTACTTGATGACACATAAGTCCGAATCCTTTGAAAAGTTCAAAGAATTCAAAAATGAAGTACAGAACCAGCTTGGCAAGAGTATTAAGATACTTCGATCTGATCGAGGTGGAGAATACCTTAGCCATGAGTTCCGTGACTATCTAGCTGAGTGTGGGATTCTATCCCAACTCACTCCTCCTGGAACACCACAGTGGAATGGTGTATCCGAAAGGAGGAATCGTATCCTATTAGATATGTTACAGTCTATGATGAGTCACACAGATCTTCCGACATACCTTTGGAATTATGCTCTAGACACCGCAGCTTTTATACTCAACCGAGTTCCATCCAAGGCCGTGATAAAGACACCATATAGGATATGGACTGGGAGAGATGCCCAGGTGTCTTTCATGAGGATTTGGGGTTGTGAGGCTTACGTTCGACGTCAAATCTCAGACTAGTTAGGACCCAAATCCGACAAGTGCTACTTTATTGGATATCCCAAGGAAACTAAGGGATATTACTTCTACATTCCCAGTCAGCACAAGGTAGTTGTGGCAAAGACTGGGGTCTTTCTAGAAAGGGACTTTGTTTCTAGAAAGACTAGTGGGAGCGCGTTCGATCTAGAAGAAGTTCAAGATGCGAACAATAGCACTGATGCCTCGATGGAAATTGAACTGGAACCACAAAGTGTTGTGGATGATGTTGTTCCATAAGGAGTTGAGGAACAACAACCAGTTCAAGTAGACATACCTCTTCGCAGGTCTGATAGGGTACGTCGTCAGCCTGAGAGATACTCATTTCTTTTGTCTGACCATGATGACTTATGCTCATAGAGGATGAGCCTACCACCTATCAGGAAGCTGTGATGAGACCAGATTCTGAGAAATGGCTAGAGGCCATGAGATCCGAGATGGAATCCATGTACACCAACCAAGTATGGAGTTTGGTTGATCCACATGAAGGGGTGAAACCCATTGGGTGTAAGTGGGTCTTTAAGAAAAATACTGACATGGATGGACTTATCTATAAGGGTCGCTTGGTAGCTAAAGGTTTCAAGCAGATTCATGGTATTGACTATGATGAAACCTTTTCTCCAGTAGCGATGTTTAAGTCCATTCGGATCATGCTTGCTATTGCAGCCTACCATGACTATGAGATATGGCAGATGGATGTTAAAACCGTGTTTCTGAATGGAAACCTACTCGAAGATGTGTACATGACACAACCTGAGGGTTTTGTAGATCCACAGCATACTAGCAGAGTATGCAAGCTGCATAGGTCCATTTATGGACTAAAGCAAGCTTCTCGGAGCTGGAATCTTCGATTCGATGATGCAATCAAATAGTTTGGTTTCATCAAGAATGAAGATGAGCCTTGTGTCTACAAGAAGGTTGTAGGGGATATAGTTGTCTTCCTCATATTGTATGTGGATGACATACTACTTATTGGGAAGGACATCCCTATGCTTCAGCCTGTCAAGACTTGACTAGGGAGTTGCTTCTCAATGAAGGACTAAGAGATTGCTTGGCCTAAGTAAGAGTACATACATTGACAAGGTACTCCTTCGGTTTGCCATGCAGAACTCGAAAAAGGGATTTCTGCCGATGTCACATGCCGTGAGTCTTTTGAAGACTCAAGGTCCCTCTTCTAGAGAGGAGAGAGACCGCATGGATCAGATCCCTTATGCCATAAGATCGATCATGTACGCCATGCTATGTACTCGACCTGATGTCTCGTATGCTTTGAGCATGACGAGCAGATACCAGTCAGATCCAGGTGAAAGTCACTGGATAGCGGTCAAGAATATTCATAAGTACTTAAGAAGGACTAAAGAATACTTCTTGATATATGGAGGCAGTGATGAGCTAGCTGTAAAGGGTTACAGTGATGCTAGCTTCCAGACCGACCAGGATGACTATAGATCGCAGTTGGGGTTCGTATTTTGCATTAATGGTGGTGCTGTCAGCTGGAAGAGTTCGAAGCATGATACAGTAGCTGATTCTACAACAGAAGCCGAGTACATTGCTGCATCAGAGGCAGCAAAGGAGGTAGTTTGGATCCGCAAGTTCATCACTGAACTTGGGGTGATTCCTAGCATTGCTAACCCCATTGAGCTCTATTGTGACAACAATGGAGCTATAGCACAGGCGAAAGAACCTCACTCACACCTGCGGACCAAACACATAGTACTGCGCTTCCATCTCATTCGAGAGATCATCGAGAGAGGAGATGTGAAGATTTGCAGAGTACCTACAGAGGCTAACATCGTAGATCCCTTGACCAAGGCTTTGGCACAGAAGAAGCATGATGGCCACAGTAGGTCATTTGGGTTTAGAGCCTACACTGATTGGCACTAGTGCTAGTGGGAGATTGTTAGCTAGAGCCCTAGAGCCAATCATTTGATGATTGTATTTTGGACTTATTGTATCATATTCTATATAAATAAAGGCATTTGGATTTTAGTTATTATACTTACTTGTATTGGTGCCAAATAAACTAAGTATAATAATGTCCTTGAGTAGATGGTTCTCACCTATATCAATCGGTTAGTTGAACCGATAGTGATATGATATAGGGAACACTACTCTAAATCATTCCTATTCGAGTATTAACATTCAGGGACAATGTTAATGCAATAAGACTAGCATGTAGGTCAACTCGATGACTTGATCTCACAAGTTATGGATATGGAGATATCAAGTTGACACATGGGTATGCATTGGAGAATGTATACTGAATGACCCGCCATGAGAAAGTATCATGGATCATTATATGAGTGTCATATACTTTCTCATGTGACTATTAGTATGACTATTGGTCCTTAGACCTGAAGTCACCATGGTTCCCTACATAAGGAGTTATGTACTTTGGTTTCGTCAAACGTCACCCGTAATTGGGTGGACTATAAAGGCGATTACTGGGTATATAACGAATTATGCAGAGGGATGTGAGTGATGTAGATGGGATCTATCCCTCCCATATGACGGGAGAGACATCGGTATTCTTGATAGAGTTAGACCACGAAGTGCATGGCCATGCCCAAATGAGTCAACATAAGATGTTGAGCTCATTTGATCGAGTGAGTCTACTTGGAGTTCAAGATTTAGATTGATTAGAGGATGACACGGTCTAAGCCTCACATTGATCAATCTAGGTGTCTAGGATAGAAGGAGAATGTCACATATTGTGAGGAGTCATAATTAGTAGTCACAAGGTGATGTTGGATCTCAACATTCTTGTAACATTGGGTAGTAATGATGCCGCTCATTACTTATGCTTCTAAATGGGTTTAGGGGCATTGCCAACGTTACAAGAACCTATAGGGTCACACACTAAGGACATTTAGATGGAGATTAAGTTCATATGATGAACCAAGAGGATTAGATTCATTTGATGAATCAAATTGGATTAAGAGTAATCCTAATTGGGCTAATTGAGTTAGACTCAAGTTGATTCATGTGTTTAATGAGTCTAATTTGGATTATGACTCATTAAATCAATTTAATTAAATGAATTAGATTCATTATATTAAATTGGCTTGAATTAAATGGTTGAATTAGATCAACCATGAGAGAGATTAAGTCAAGTTTGACTTGACTTGAGAGGAAGATGAAGAGTCAAGTTTGACTTGACTTTATGCCACCTCATTGGTGAGTGGGCAAGATGTGGACCAATGATAATGCTCCACATCATCATGGTTGCTTATGTGGAATGCCACCTCATGGGAGTTACCAAGAGTTGTGACTCTTGGCATTCCATGGGAGTTACTCATGCTCTTAATGTGGCCGGCCACATGAATGGGTGAGATAAGTTTCATTTTGGAATTAATCTCATTCATTCCTTCATCTTCTTCCTTGCTCCAATTTTGCTCTCCCTCTCCTCTCTTGGCCGAACCATCCAAAGGTGCTAGCACACCTTGTTTTGGTCATCTCCACCTAGTGTGTTCGTGTGGATACATATAGAGAAGTATCTATCCTTGATACTTTCGAGATCCGACGAATCTTGGACGAGCGAGATACGAAAAGGGCACGCATCGAAGGTAAAGATCTTCATCATGTAGATCTATAAGTTTTGTAACTCGTACTCGTATGTCTTCGAATTTTTCTTCGCACGAGATCCGTTGGCTAGGGTGATTCGGGGTCTTCGCGACGCGAAAAAACGGTTTTCGCGGCCTAAAAAACCCAACAACCTCTCCCAAGGAAAGGGCGGAGCCCCCTAATCTAAGATTTTTCTAAAAAAGGGTTCCCTTAACCTGTCCACATAGACCTATAAGCGATGTGACATGGTCGTGCTAATGAAACTCTTTGTGAATAAGGCATGGTCATGCCTCATGGGCACTATCAGATCGTGGAACCCTAGGCGAAGGAAGGCACGACCGTGCCTAACTGTTAGTTAAAGCCCTAGAGCCAATAATTTGATGATTATATTATGGACTTGTTGTATCATATTCTTATATAAATAAAGGCAAGTGTTTTGGTTATTATACTTACTTGTATTGGTGCCAAATAAACTAAATATAATAACGTCCTTGAGTAGAAGGTTCTCACCTATATCAATCGGTTAGTTGAACCGATACTGAGATAATATAGGGAACACTACTCTAAATCATTCCTAGTCGAGTATTAACATTCAGGGACAATGTTAACGCAATAAGACTAGCATGTAGGTCTACTCGATGACTTGATCTCACAAGTCATGGATATAGAGATATCAAGTTGACACATGGGTATGCATTTGAGAATGTATACTGAATGACCTGCCATGAGAAAGTATCATGGATCGTTATATGAGTGTCATATACTTTCTCATGTGGCTATTAGTATGACTACTAGTCCTTGGACCTGAAGTCACCATGGATCCCTACATAAGGAGTTATGTACTTTGGTTTCGTCAAACGTCACCTGTAACTGGGTCGACTATAAAGGCGATTATTGGGTATGTAACGAATTATGCAGAGGGATGTGAGTGATGTAAATAGGATCTATCCCTCCTATATGACGGGAGTGACATCGATATTCTTGATAGAGTGAGACCACGAAGTGCATGACCATGGCCAAATGAATCAATATGAGATATTGAGCTCATTTGATTTAGTGAGTCTACTTCGAGTTCAAGATTTAGATTGATCAGAGGATGACATGGTCTATGCCTCACATTGATCAATCTAGATGTCTAGGATAGAAGGACACTTGTCATATATTGTGAGGAGTCACAATTAGTAGTCACAAGGTGATGTTGGATCTCAACATTCTTGTAATTTGGGTAGTAATGATGTGTTGCTAGATTCCGCTCATTACTTATGCTCCTAAATGGGTTTAGGGGCATTGCCAACGTTACAAGAACCTATAGGGTCACACACTAAGGACAATTAGATGGAGATTAGGTTCATATGATGAACCAAGAGGATTAGATTCATTTGATGAATCAAATTGGATTAATAGTAATCCTAATTGGGGTAATTGAGTTGGACTCAAGTTGATTCATGTGTTCAATGAGTCTAATTTAGATTATGATTCATTGAATCAATTTAATTAAATGAATTAGATTTATTATATTAAATTGGCTTGAATTAAATGGTTGGATTAAATCAACCATGAGAGAGATTAAGTCAAGTTTGACTTGACTTGAGAGGAAGATGAAGAGTCAAATTTGACTTGACTTTATGCCACCTCATTGGTGAGTTGGCATTGAGTGGGCCAATGATGATGCTCCACATCATCATGGTTGCTTAAGTGGGATGCCACCTCATGGGAGTTACCAAGAGTTGTGACTCTTGGCATTCCATGGAGGTTACTACATCTCTTAATGTGGTCAGCCACATCAATGGAGGAATAAGTTTCATTTTGTGAGTAATTCTCATTCATTGCTTCATCTTCTTCCTTGCTCCAATTTTTCTCTCCCTCTCCTCCTTTCTTGGCCGAACACTCTAGGTGCTAGCACACCTTTGTTTGGCTTCTCCACCTATTGTGTTCGTGTGGATATGCATAGAGAGTTGTCTACCTTGACAACTTGAGATCCGGTACCTTGGACGAGTGGGATTCGCGAAAGGCACGCATCAAGGGTAAAAAATCTCTTAACATATAGTTTTAGTGTAGATCTATAGGTTGGTAAACTCGTACTCGTAATTTTGTTTTCGAAAGTTTTTACTTCGCACGGATCCGTGGCTAGGGGGTTCGGGGTTTCCGCGATGCGAAAAGCGATTTTCGCGGCCCGAAAACCCCAACAGTGGTATCAGAGCCATGTGCGAAGACTTGTACGAGTTTATTTTTGATTTTGATGAAAAATATAGCTTCTGTGATTTTTGTAAATTTAAGTTTTTATGGATTTTTATGAGTAATTTTCTCGTAGAAGCGAAGCACAAGTGTTTCGACACTTGTAGGCTTCGACTACCGAGAAGATTTTTCCGAAACGACAAGGTTTCGCCCCAAACTTTTTGGGACAGCGGGCTAAGGCGCTGTAGGATCGCTAAGGAACCCTCGCGATGGTTAGATCGCGGGTAGGGGCATTGCCCCTGGCCCCGCAAGGGGATTCGTTACGCGATTGCGCCCGAAAATCACTAAATGGGACCGCCGGGAATTTTTACTCATAAAAATTGTAAAAATTGATATTAAAATTACAGAAAATACATAATTTAGAATTATGTATAATTTGTGATAGTCATGGCCCCAAAAGACCCAATTGGATTGGTATATTTTGTGTTGTAATTCATAATACGGCCTGCGTGCCGTCATGTGTTTGTGTGCTGTATTTTTCTCTGTTTATTCTTATTGTAAATTAGTTTAGACTCAAATGTAACTCGAGTTTCAAAATTGTAATGTACAAAATTGGAGCCGTGGAAGGTCCACTCGAGACGGAGTTACGAGGAGGGCGCGAGCAACACAAGGTGGTCAAAGGGAGGAGCTTGAGAAGCTGTTGACCCTAGGTTGACCATCCAATCTTCTCATTGGCTTGAGAAGATCGTAGTAGGGCCATGACTAATCACAAATTAATTTAATTAATTGCTTTTGTATATGTGATGCATGATTAAGTAATTAATTAGTGTCTAACGATTAGATTAGATCTAAGTCGTGCACATGATGCACCCCACGATTAGATTAGATCTAAATCGAGTATATGATACGCATCATCCTTTAGATTAGATCTAAATCACGTCAACTCTAATGCCTACCGTGTCGTGATACCTATCACTACCTCGATCACATGTGTTGTTGAATCTGCCAAAGCAGAGCAACACATATTATCTTGGTAGGGTACGGAGGGACAATCTTGGTCCCTCTTATCAACGCATGGGCGAATACAAACTCAATTAGATTGAGTATTCCTAGTTAACTCGGTTGGATCGAGTACAACTATAGGCATTCTTCCAACGGTTGGAAAGATAGGACATAAATCATGTTTATATTAATTCTTGGGCGTATTAGCCAAAGCTAACTCAAGTTTTAATATAATTATGGATAATGATCCTATTGCATAGAGATGTAATTGGTAAATCGTTACCTACCGATTATACTAAATCTTGGGCGATTTAGCCAAAGCTAACTCAAGGGTTAGTATGATGTGGATCTTGTCCCACATGAATTATAGAATTCAGGGGGAACATCATTTAGTTAAAGACCTAATTAAATGATTTAAAAGAATATGATATTTATTTTTTGCATTTTTCTGTTGTAGATAACCATGACGTCGAATATGAACACTTTCTCCCTACGTTCTGTCCTTGAGAAGGACAAGCTCAACGGAGCAAATTTCCTGGACTGGTACAGGAACTTGAGAATAGTTCTCACCCAGGAACGTAAACTGTACGTTCTGGAGCAGCCCATTCCGGAGGCTCCTCCTGCCAATGCCCCCCGCGAGCTGACAAAGATGCTTACAAGAAGCATCAAGATGACGCATTAGATGTGTCATGTCTAATGCTCGCGACCATGAACTCTGAGCTTTAGAAGCAACACGAGTTAATGGGAGCTTACGATATGGTTGAACATCTTCGTCAACTGTATCAAGGACAAGTGAGGCATGAGAGATTTGAGATCTCAAGGGCACTGTTTCAGTGCAAGATGTCAGATGGGGCTCCCGTAGGCTCATATGTACTCAAAATGATTGGGTACATAGAAAACCTACAGAGATTGGGATTCCCGCTTGGCAATCCTTGCCGGATAGCTACAGTCAGTTCGTTCTAAACTACAATATGAACGAAATTAACAAGCCACCGCCCGAGCTGCTTAGCATGTTAAGAACTACTGAGCTGAACCTTAAGAAGGCAAAGCCCCACTCTGTTCTGGTGGTTCAGAAACACAAGGGCAAGGACAAGCCCAAAGGCAAAGGAAAGTCCAAAGCCAAGGGCAAAGGCAAGGCAATGAAGCCAACAGGAGGGGTCACCAAGGATGCTACCCGCTTCCACTGCGGTCAGACCGGGCACTGGAAGAGGAATTGTAAGGTGTACCTGGAAGATCTTAAGAAGAAGTGAAGTGAGACTTCCACTTCAGGTATATATGTTATAGAAGTCAATCTATCTATTTCTTCATCATGGGTATTAGATACCGGATGTGCATCTCACATTTGTATTAATGTGCAGGCGCTGAGAAATAGCAGGGCATTGACGAAGGGCGAGGTGGACCTACACGTAGGCAATGGAGCACGGGTTGCTGCTGTTACTGTAGGGACTTATTTTCTATCTCTGTCCTTTGGGCTTGTATTAGAGTTGGATGATTCTTGTTACGCGCCTGCATTAACTAAGAACATAATTTCTGTTTCTTGTTTGGACAAGAAAGGTTTCTCTTTTATAATTAAGGACAAATGTTGTTCTGTTTATTTAAAAGATATATTCTATTGTAGTGCACCTCTGATGAACGGACTCTACATTCTAGATCTTGAAAGCCCTATCTATAACAAAAATACCAAGAGGTTCAAGTCAAATGACCTGAACCAAACTTATCTCTGGCACTGTCGCTTAGGTCATATAAATGACAAGCGCTTATCCCAGCTCCATAAGGATGGTTTGCTGGACTCATTTGATTTTGAATCTTATGAGACGTGCGAGTCATGCCTACTAGGCAAGATGATCAAGACTCCCTTTTGTGGGCACAGTGAGAGAGCGACTGACTTGTTAGGTCTTATACATAGTGATGTATGTGGCCCTTTCAATGTCGCTGCTAGAAGTGGTTATAGGTACTTCATCACATTTACTAATGACTTCAGTAGATATGGTTATGTGTACTTGATGACACATAAGTCAGAATCCTTTGAAAAGTTCAAAGAATTTAAGAATGAAGTACAGAACTAGCTTGGCAAGAGTATTAAGATACTTCGATCAGATCGAGGTGGAGAATACCTTAGCCATGAGTTTTGTGACTACCTAGCTGAGTGTGAGATTCTATTCCAACTCACTCCTTCTGGAACACCACAGTGGAATGGTGTATTCGAAAGGAGGAATCGTACCCTATTAGATATGGTACGATCTATGATGAGTCACACAGATCTTCCGACATACCTTTGGGGCTATGCTCTAGACACGACAGCTTTTATACTCAACCGAGTTCCATCCAAGGCCGTGATAAAGACACTATATAGGATATGGACTGGGAGAGATGCCCAGGTGTCTTTCATGAGGATTTGGGGTTGTGAGGCTTACGTTCGACGTCAAGTCTCAGACAAGTTAGGACCCAAATCTGACAAGTGCTATTTTATTGGATATCCCAAGGAAACTAAGGGATATTATTTCTACATTCCCAGTCAGCACAAGGTAGTTGTGGCAAAGACTGTAGTCTTTCTAGAAAGGGACTTTGTTTCTAGAAAGACTAGTGGGAGTACGTTCGACCTTGAAGAAATTTAAGATGCGAACAATAGCACTGAAGCCTCGATAGAAGTAGAACTGGAACCACAAAGTGTTGTGGATGATGTTGTTTCACAAGGAGTTGAGGAACAACAACTTGTTCAAGTAGACCTACCTCTTCGCAGGTCTGATAGAGTACGTCGTTAACCTGAGAGATACTCATTCCTCTTGTCTGACCATGATGATGTTATGCTCATAGAGTATGAGCCTACCACCTATAAGAAAGCTGTGATGAGACCAGATTCCGAAAAATGGCTAGAGGTCATGAGATCTGAAATGGAATCCATGTACACCAACCAAGTATGGACTTTGGTTGATCCACCTGAAGGGGTAAAACCCATAGGGTGTAAGTGGGTCTTTAAGAGAAAGACTGACATGGATGGACTTATCTATAAGGGTCGCTTGATAGCTAAAGGTTTCAAGCAGATTCATGGTATTGACTATGATGAAACTTTTTCTCCAGTAGCGATGTTTAAGTCCATTCGGATCATGCTTGCTATTGCAGCATACCATGACTATGAGATATGGCAGATGGATGTCAAAACCGCTTTTCTGAAAGGAAACCTGCTCGAGGATGTGTACATGACACAACTTGTGGGTTTTGTAGATCCACAGCATACTAGCAGAGTATGCAAGCTGCGTAGGTCCATTTATGGACTAAAGCAAGCTTCTCGGAGCTGGAATCTTCGATTCGATGATGCAATCAAACAGTTTGGTTTCATCAAGAACAAAGATGAGCCTTGTGTTTATAAGAAGGTTGTAGGGGATATAGTTATCTTCCTCATATTGTTTGTGGATGACATACTACTCATTGGGAAGGACATCCCTTTGCTTCAGTCTGTTAAGACCTAGCTAGGGAGTTGCTTCTCAATGAAGGACTTAGGTGAGGCATCCCGCATTCTAGGGATACAGATCTATAGAGATAGATCCAAGAGATTGCTTGGCCTAAGTCAAAGTACATACATTGATAAGGTACTCCTACGGTTTGCCATGCAGAACTCCAAGAAGGGATTTCTGCCGATGTCACATGGCGTGAGTCTTTCGAAAACTCAAGGTCCCTCTTCTAGGGAGGAGAGAGACCGCATGGATCAGATCCCTTATGCCTCAACTATAGGATCTATCATGTACGCCATGCTATTTACTCGACCTGATGTCTCGTATGCTTTAAGCATGACGAGCAGATACCAGTCAGATCCAGGTGAAAGTCACTGGATAGCGGTCAAGAATATTCTTAAGTACTTAAAAAGGACTAAAGAATATTTCTTGATATATGGAGGCAATGATGAGTTAGCTGTAAAGGGTTATAGTGATGCCAACTTCCAGACCGATCAGGATGATTATCGATCGCAGTAAGGGTTCGTATTTTGCATAAATGTTGGTGCTGTGAGCTGGAAGAGTTCAAAGCAGGACACAGTAGCTGATTCTACGACAGAGGCCGAGTACATTGCTGCATCAGAGGCAGTTTGGATCCGCAAGTTCATCACTGAACTTGGGGTTGTTCCCAGTATCGCTGACCCTATTGAGCTCTATTGTGACAACAATGGAGCTATAGCACAGGCGAACGAACCTCGCTCACACCAGCGGACCAAACACATACTACGGCGCTTCCATCTCATTCGAGAGATTATCAAGAGAGGAGATATGAAGATATGCAGAGTACCTACAGAGGCTAACATCGCAGATCCCTTGACCAAGGTTTTGGCACAGAGGAAGCATGATGGTCACACTAGGTCATTGGGGCTTAGAGCCTACACTGATTGGCACTAGTGCTAGTGGGAGATTGTTAGTTAGAGCCCTAGAGCCAATAATTTAATGATTGTATTATGGACATGTTGTATCATATTCTTATATAAATAAAGGCATGTGTTTTGGTTATTATACTTACTTGTATTTGTGCTAAATAAACTAAGTATAATAGTGTCCTTGAGTAGAAGGTTCTCACCTATATCAATCGGTTAGTTGAACCGATAGTGAGATGATATAGGGAACACTACTCTAAATCATTCTTAGTCGAGTATTAACATTCAGGGACAATGTTAATGCAATAAGACTAGCATGTAGGTCAACTCGATGACTTGATCTCACAAGTCATGGATATAGAGATATCAAGTTGACACATGGGTATGCATTGGAGAATGTATACTGAATGACCCGTCATGAGAAAGTATCATGGATCGTTATATGAGTGTCATACACTTTCTCATGTGACTATTAGTATGACTAATAGTCCTTGGACCTGAAGTCACCATAGAACCCTACATAAGGAGTTATGTACTTTGGTTTCATCAAACATCACCTGTAATTCATTGATCAATCTAGATGTCTAGGATAGGAGGACACTTGTCAAATATTGTGAGATGTCACAATTAGTAGTCACAAGGTGATGTTGGATCTCAACATTCTTGTAACTTGGGTAGTAATGATGTGTTGCTAGATACCGCTCATTACTTATGCTCCTAAATGGGTTTATGGGCATTGCCAACGTTACAAGAACCTATAGGGTCACACACTAAGGACAATTAGATGGAGATTATGTTCATATGATGAACCAAGAGGATTAGATTCATTTGATGATTCAAATTGGATTAAGAGTAATCCTAATTGGGCTAATTGAGTTGGACTCAAGTTGATTCATGTGTTCAATGAGTCTAATTTAGATTATGACTCATTGAATCAATTTAATTAAATGAATTATATTCATTATATTAAATTGGCTTGAATTAAATAGTTGGATTAGATCAACGATGAGAGAGATTAAGTCAAGTTTGACTTGACTTGAGAGGAAGATGAAGAGTCAAGTTTGACTTGACTTGATGCCACCTCATTGGTGAGTTGGCATTGAGTGGGCCAATGATGATGCTCCACATCATCATGGTTGCTTAAGTGGGATGCCACCTCATGGGAGTTACCAAGAGTTGTGACTCTTGGCATTCCATGGAGGTTACTACATCTCTTAATGTGGTCGGCCACATCAATGGAGGAATAAGTTTCATTTTGTGAGTAATTCTCATTCATTCCTTTATCTTCTTCCTTCAATTTTTCTCTCCCTCTCCTCCTTTCTTGACCGAACACTCTAGGTGCTAGCACACCTTTGTTTGGCTTCTCCACCTATTGTGTTCGTGTGGATACGCATAGAGAGTTGTCTACCTTGACAACTTGAGATCTGGTACCTTGGATGAGCGGGATTCGCGAAAGGCACGCATCAAGGGTAAAAAATCTCTTAACATATAGTTCTAGTGTAGATCTATAGGTTGGTAAACTCGTACTCGTAATTTTGTTTTCGAAAGTTTTTACTTCGCACGGAGCCGTGGCTGGGGGTTTCGGGGTTTCCGCGACGCGAAAAGCGGTTTTTGGGCTCGAAAAACCCAACACTAACTAGTATGGCCAAACCATGAAAATTTCTATGTTTCACTTTGGGAAAAGGCATTGTCATCACTTGGATGCACGACTAACCTGTGGGTCAATCTAAAAGTCATGGGAGACACGATCGTGCATATAAGGTACGACCATGCGTTGGCTGAATAAGGTACGACCATGCGTTGGCTGAATAAGGTACGACCTGCACCAAGATTGGCATGATCATGTCTTTTGGCATGGTCATGTCGTGATACTTTTTGTAGATTTCTTTAAAAATAGCTCGGGGAAATCTTTTGTGGCTTGTTTTAAAAGTGGCACGACCATGCTTTACTAATTTGTCTCCAAGCTTGCTCCAATGTCCAATATACTCCATTTTTACTCCAAAATATATTTTGTCAATCAAAATACGAAAAGAACAGATCTCCAACCCAAAGGAGTAAAAGCATGACATAATAATGAAATAGAGAGTGATAATATAAATTATGCTAATAAAATGCAAGTAAATATACGACAAAGAATACCTAGAAACATGCATAATCTACTGACATCATGACACTACCTAGCCATGCAATGGACACAACTGTGAGGCGTGGGCCGCCTCAACGGAGTATTTAAACTAAACTTAGATCTTGGGTTCAAGGGATCTCTCCGGAATCACACCAACAATTATCCATCAACCCTAGCCACCATCTCCACCTCCCTTCCTTTAGATTAAGAGAAAGAGAGAATTACAAATTGCTAAGTTAATTTAATGGTATGAATACAGTCTATCATGGATAAATATGTTTGACCAAGGCCTAATTTTTATTGATGTTTGTTAAGTCAATTTGACTTTTATGCATTTTTAGTACTCTGGTGCTTGTATACTGTTGGATCGAAAGCGCTAGAGGGGGGGGGGGGGGGGGTGAATAGCGCTCGTGGCGTTCACTATTCGTTTTCGGAAATCATTTGTGTAAATGCAGCGAAAAAGAGAGGAAATAACACAAACACAGAAGACACAGTCGTTTACTTGGTTCGGAGCCTGTGGCGACTCCTACTCCAAGGCCCACGCTCCTTGAGCGTTTACGTTGGGCAACAACTATAATATCGAAAAAGGTGATTACAATATGAATTACAATTAAGTGCAATAAAAGAAACTATACCAATGAAATGGAAAACAAGGAACTTTTGGAGCTTTGATTCGTTGGAGCAGCAGGGCGTTGTTGAAGAGTACAGGGCAGCTCACAGGAGCACAGGTTCTTCTGTTCGAGTTGTTTTTCAAGCTGCACCTCGAGGCCTCCTTTTATAGCTCTGTAAAAGTCTGATCCAAATCCCCAAGCTTCGCGATCAAGTTTGACCCGAGGCGGATCGGTCGACCGATCAGGCGATCCCTCCTATCTGATCCGCCCAATCTTCCCGCTCCGCTTCGATCTGGTCAAACTCTATCCAAGGTTCGGTCGACCGATAAAAAGGTTTGGTTGACCGATAAGCTGTTCTGACTCAACCCAGTCAGCTTGATCCAGTCGACACCCAACCCAGGTTCGGTCGACCGATCCTAAGGTTCGGTCGACCGATCCCCTGGTCGAGCCTGATCCAACCTCTAGAGATTTGATCTGCTGGCTTGTGGGTTCGGTCGACTGATCCCAAGGTTCGGTCGACCGATCTCGGCCACTTCTAACTCTGCACAAAAACTTTTGTCTCCTGCAAAACAGAGTTAGAACAAAATAGAATATATGAACAAATAAACTGACAGCCTTCAGACTGTCCGGGTCTGACTTCGGGTTTCTGATCGGAAACCCTAGGTCGACCCGACGCCTACTGTTCCCTCTACGGGGAACGCGTCCTCACCTACTCCACTCAGGAGATTTACCTATTGTCAGTGCGATCCTCCAGATCGACTGGACTTTTGCTCGACGCTCGATGCCTCCGGACTTTATGCTGGACGCCCGCTTCCCGACCCGTCCAGTCTTCCACCTGGTTCGCGACACTAGGACTTTCCACCTAGGGTTACCACCCGCTAGGATTTTTGCCTGAAGCACTCGACCCGCCAAGACTTTCCGCATAGGGTTACCGCCCCCTATGACCTAGGGTTACCATCCCCTAGGGTTTTCAACCTGCCTAACCGCAGCTAGGTCTTTCATGAAACACTCAATCAAACTGTTAGATCACAAATAAGCTTAACTCTGAATTCCTTTGTCATTATCAAAACAACGGTTTGATCGTCGGATGCTTTCCGCACCAACAATCTCCCCCTTTTTTATTATGGCAATTGAAATTCAAAGTTAAGTAATATAGATGCAAAATACACTTAAATAAATTTTAAATGCAAGACTTTGTGAGGCTCCCCCTTAATGAAGGCTCTCTCTTGAATTTTCCCACTCTTTTGAATTTTCCTTTTGAATTTTCCTATTCTCCCCCTTTGCCATTTATCAAAAACATGTTTGAGAAAATACCAACTTTTCAAAAAGATTTGATAATCAGAGAGATAGAGGCTCAGATAAATATTAGGTTTTAGAACAAAATGTTTGGATAACACTTGGCTTTTCATAATTGATTTACATTGTGTAATTTTTGATAGAGTTTAATATAGAACATTACTAAAGTTTTGAACACCATCCTTAGTAGAGATTACTTAGCTGAATTTTGAATAAAATTTGAAAGATTATTTTTGCATTAAAAGTTAAAATTTTTTTTATAAAGTTTATTATATTTGAAATAAAATTTTCTCAAACATTGACTAAGTTTGAAAGTATTTGCTAAAATATTTCTAGACAGCTGTAGAGATCACGTTGCTAAGCATTTTGCAAATACTTTAGTTGAAAATATTGAATTTTGAAGGATCCTAAGAGGATATTATAAATTTGACAAGATGTTTTAGTACAAATTTAAAAATATAGCTAAAGTTGAAAGGTACTTAGTTTGATAACAACATTTTCAATTTTGACAGATATATAGTTTTAACAAAAACTTAGTTCTTTTTAGTTGCAAAGAGGGAGTAGCTAGACTTATAAAGATTTAAGTAAGGTTATTCATTCAAATTCAGTTGGTCCTTACGTCCAAGCATGAGTCAAGTCAAATATATTTCAAATTATCCAATTTACTTTAGAGAGGTATCGGAGCCCTACAGTTCAAGCATGCTTAGTCTTAAAACATTGTTTACTAACTGCCTAACCTTTAGCTACTGGCTGATTGCCTAGAGGGCAGCAGCTTTCACTTGGTTAGTCAAGTTAAGTCATTTGGTCCAGTTAGATTTGACTAAGGCTGGAAGACTTGACTTGATTACTGTAAATAATGTATTTAATGCCCAGACTCATATTGATGCATAGATATAAGCATTCTTGAGTCCAGGCTGTACCCTATGCATCTCACGCCGTTCTATGTTTTTCAACCACAAGCAAGGTAAGCGTAGGTGTTTGTGAGATGCTCTGGCTAAGCATTCTAGGGGAGCATGATTTCTAGGGTAGAGCCTAAGCTAATTCCATTTTTGAAAATCTAGTAAAATTGGAATTTCAAAGACAATATTTTCCTAGAATTTTAAAATATGAGATGATTTTCAAAAAATAGGAAATTAATTTGAAAATAAAAAACTATTCTACCCAACACATTCCTATTTGCCTTCGAAGTGCACTGAACTCAAGTTCAGGTAAGTGTTTTGTGAAGATGTCAGCTAGGTTTGACTTGGACTCAACATGGTTAAGTACAATTTCACCTTTAGCTACATGATCCCTTACAAAATGGTGTCTTACCTCTATATGTTTGGTCCTAGAATGGTGAATTTGATTTTTGGTGAGATTAATTGAGCTTATGTTATCAATTACAATTTTTGTTTTATTATATTCCAGTTGGTAATCTTTTAGAGTATGCATCATCCATAAGAGTTGAGAAGCACACTCGCCTAGGGCTATGTATTCAGCTTCAGTAGTGGATAAAGCAACACATTGTTGCTTTCTGCTTGACCAACTTACTAGGCATTGACCTAGAATCTGGCAGCTACCACTTGTGCTTTTTCTGTCTAGTTTGCACCCGGCATAGTCTGAATCAGAGTAGCCAAGAAGATCAAAGGTGCAAGTTCTTGGGTACCAAAGTCCTACATTTATGGTGCCCTTAATGTACATAAGTATCCTTTTGACATAGGTTAGGTGTGACTCTTTAGCACAGGATTGGTATCTTGCGCACATACCTATTGCAAATAATATGTCGGGTCGGCTTGTAGTTAGGTAGAGTAAGCTACCTATTGTACTTCTATAGTGCTTTGGGTCTACTGGTTTTCCTTCTGGGTCAGAATCAATGTTAATATTAGTGGCCATTGGGGTATTTATAATTTTTGAATTTTTCATTCCAAATTTTTTAATTAGTTCTTTAGCATATTTGGTTTGATAAATATAAATACCATCTTTGGTTTATTTAATCTGTAATCCCAAGAAAAAGTTGAGTTCCCCAACCAAACTCATTTCGAATTCATTTTCCATTAATTTAACAAATTCTTTTAAAAGTTTGGAATTTGTTGAACCGAAAATTATATCGTCAACATATATTTGGGCTATAAAAATATCTTTTTCTAAGGTTTTTACAAATAAGGTCTGATCTATTTGTCCTTGGTTAAAGCCCTTGGATATTAGGTAATTAGATAATCGTTCATACCATGCCCTAGGGGTTTGTTTTAGTCCATACAAGGCCTTTTTTAGTTTAAATACATAGTTTGGGTAGTCTAAGTCTTCAAATCCGGGGAGTTGGCTTACATAGACCTCTTCCTTAATAAACCCATTAAGGAATGCAAATTTTACATCCATTTGGTGTAACTTAAACCCTTTATGTGTTGCATAGGCTAACAGCATCCTAATGGATTCGAGTCTAGCTACTGGTGCGTAGGTTTCGTCATAGTCTAAGCCCTCAACTTGACTAAACCCTTTGGCTACTAGTCTAGCCTTATTTCTTATTATCTCACCCTGATCATCCAACTTATTTCTGAATATCCATTTGGTGTCTATTACTGATTTATCTATGGGTTTAGGTACAAGTTCCCAAACTTGGTTTCTATCAAATTGGGCTAACTCTTCCTGCATAGCAATGATCCAGTCTGGGTCAGGTAGGACTTCTTCTATAGTCTTAGGCTCAATCTTTGAAATAAGGGCAATCTGACTCAGGTTTCTATACGAGGATCTAGTTCTAACTCCTAGGTCTAGGTCACCCAAAATTTGGTCATGTGGGTGAGAAGTACCTATTCTTATTGGTCTTAAATTTGTGTTAGAAGTTAGTTCCTCTGGTTTACTAGTGTCAAGTTGAATTTCATCATCTTCTATAATTCTTGGGTCAACACTTTGATCTATATTTGGTAGATTATTTTCTTCATCAAATATTACATTAGTTGTTTCTTCAACTTTTAGGGTATTTTGATTATAGACTCTATAGGCCCTACTGGTTGCAGAGTACCCTAAAAAGATTCCTTGATTTGATTTGGGTTTAAACTTCCCTAAGTAGTCTTTAGTGTTTAAAATATGAACTTTGCATCCAAATACTTTTAAATAGTTTAAGTTGGGAATTTTATTATAATATATTTCATAAGGGGTTTTATTATGAAGTTTGTTAATTAGAATTCGATTTTGAATATAGTTTGCCGTATTTATTGCTTTAGCCCAAAATTGTTGATTTAGATTATATTCGTTTAGCATGGTTCTAGCGGCTTCTTGTAGGGTTCTATTTTTTCCATTCCACTAGACCGTTCTGTTGAGGGGTTCTAGGGCATGAAAATTCGTGTTTGTATCCGTTGATTTTGTAAAATTGGATAAACCTATGATTTTCAAATTCCCCCCATGATCACTTCTTATCCTTTTAATTTTAGTATCTTTTTCATTTTCTGTTAATTTACAAAAAATTACAAAAGACTTCAAAGGTTTCATCTTTTATTTTTAGAAATTTTACCCAGGTGAACCTGGAGTAGTCATCAATTATAACTAAGCAATACTGGTTCTTGCTTAGTGACTTGGCTCCATGTGAATCAAATAGGTCTAGGTGAAGGAGCTCAAGTAAAGAGTTAGTCCTATCTATATTGGTTGACTTGTGGGCTGACTTGGTTTGTTTTCCTTGTTGACAAGGATGGCAAATTGTTTTTTCTGGGTTTCTTAATTTGGGCAATCCTCTAACTAAGCCATTTTGACTCATTTTCGAGATGAGTCTAATATGAGTATGACCCAGTCTTCTGTGCCACAATTCAGTTTCCTCTTGTTGTGTCAAGAGACACTTTATCGAGGGTGTGGGTAGGTCAATGGTGTAGATATTATTTTTCCTAAGTCCCTTAAACGTGATTTCAAGGTTTTCAATATTTTTAACCAAGCATCCAGAGTTATCAAAGGTAACTAAGTATCCACTATCACACAATTGGCTTATACTTAATAAATTAAAATTGAAATTTTCAACTAATAAAACTTTTCGAATAATAAAATTGGAACTAAGTTCGATATTACCTTTTTCGATTACTTTCAGTTTACCATTGTTGCCGAATGCAACTGATCCTAGGTTCTTTAGTTTTAGCTTAGTGAACTTCAACCTAACTCCAATCATATGTCTGGAGCATCCACTGTCCAAAATCCATTGATCCAATTCCTACACATAAAGTAGTTGAATTGGTTTTTTTCGATGGATCAAAAGACAGTTTGATTGAAGTAAGTCCTTAATTTTCCAACTCACCAAATCAAAGTTAACAATTAGTTAATCCTATGAGTGTTTGTGAGATGGTTTGACGTTAAATGAAGAATTTTTGAAAAATATTTAAGTTAATTTCATTTTGGAAAATATTTTAAGTTAATTTTGAAAAATATTTTAAGTTAATTTAAATTTGACAAATATTTAAGTTAATTTTAATTTTGAAAAATATTTAAGTTAATTTTCTAAAATATTTTAAGTTAATTTTGAAAAATATTTAAGTTAATTTTAATTTTGAAAAATATTTTAAGTTAATTTAATTTTGGAAAATATTTTAAGTTTATTTTGAAAAAATATTTTAAGTTAATTTAATTTTGAAAAATATTTATGATAATTTTAATTTTGAAAAATATTTTAGGTTAATTTAATTTTGGAAAATAATTTAAGTTAATTTTGAAAAAATATTTTAAGTTAATTTAATTTTGAAAATTTTTAAGTTAATTTTAATTTTGAAAAATATTTAAAGTAAATTAATAATTTAAGTTAATTAATTTTTGGAAAATATTTTAAGTTAATTTTGAAAAATATTTTAAGTTAATTTAACTTTGAAAAATATTTAAAGTTAATTTTAATTTAAGTTAATTAATTTTTGAAAAATAGTTAAGTTAATTAATTTTTGAAGAATAATTAAATTTTGAAAAATATTTTAAGTTAATTTAATTTTGGAAAATATTTTAGGTTAATTTTGAAAAAATATTTTAAGTTAATTTAATTTTAAAAAATATTTTAAGTTAATTTAATTTTAAAAAATATTTTAAGTTAATTTTGATTTTGAAAAATATTTTAAGTTAATTTAATTTTGGAAAATATTTTAAGTTAATTTTGAAAAAATATTTTTAGTTAATTTAATTTTGAAAATATTTAAGTTAATAAAATTTTAAATTTGAATTAGTTTTAATTACGAATTCAAAATGAAATTGAATTAATTTTAATTACGAATTTAATTTGAAATTGAGTTAATTTGAATTACAAATTTAATTTGAATTTTGAATTAATTGTGAATTTCTATTCCTTAGTCATCTCACCTGATCTAAATTTTCAATTAGGGAATCCTATAATTTTTGTGAGATGAATTATGGTTCAATTTTAGGGTTTGGTTTACCTTTGTGTTATATTCAGGTTTAGCTTTGGGTTCAACAAGTAGACATTCTTTGGATAAACTTCTGAGCTATGGTGAGTCACAAGGATATCATTAAAGTAATCATGCCTTCGAGGTTTTCCAAATAGTCCTACCCATTGAACTTAGTATAAAACCTTGGTCTAACTGGTTAGGATCCATAGAGGGTAGCTTCGGTTAGTTTCACTTAGCCAAACGCACCAGGTCAAAGCCATATCTTCCTAGACATGCGATGACTAAGCTTCCCCAACGTACTATCATCCAATACTTCACCAGTACCGTGAGTCAAGTTAAACCTAGCCCATTTTAATCTAACCTTAATTGTAAGATACCGTAAAATTAAAATAATAAATATTATTAGACGAAAAATCTTATCGGATTTTTCGAAAATTTTTAGAAATTTTTCTGGATTTAAACGGAGTCCGTATGACTCGTTTTGAGGGGATGGATTCGGGGTACAGTGGAGGCCTGTTTGGAATACCCCTTAAATAGGAGTTGATTGAGGAATAAACTTATAGGTTAATTAAGTTAATCTAAGTTTATTTTTCCCCTATATTTTCCGATCCTTTCTCCTCTCCCCCGACATTTCTCCTCTTCCTCCCTCTCTCGGTTTCCCATCGCATCTCTGCCCTAATGCCGGTGAATCTCGATCACGCCGGTGTTGTCCAGCCCATCGCCACCGAGCCTTACCCCACCGTCGAGCTCTCTGCTTCGGATCCAGCCGAGGTTTTTCTTCTACCTCCTCAACATCGCCATCGACTCTGGCGGGCCGTCGACTCCCGCAACCCAACGCCGGCTATTTGATACCTATAGATGATGCCGTCGGCCGAGCCTCCCTCCTCCCTCTCCCTCTCGAGGCATGGAGTCTTTTCCCTCTTTCTTGCGTCTTTCCTTCACCTGATTGTCGGCTGCCGCGTGCTATCGTCGACGGAGGTCTTTGCCTCACTTGGGTATTAGACTGCTCCTTCAAGTTGTTTCATCTTCCTCCTCAGCGCCGAGCCACTGCCACTCTCTCAGTCATCTTCGTCTTGGCTGTGGTCAACCTCGCCTAGTGCCGACGCCATTTGGAAGCGACTGATCAAGAGGAAGCATCGGATCAATGTGCTGTGGACTTGCCATGTTGCCAATCACTGCAAATTCCACTTCTTGAAGCTGTGAAAGTCTTGGGAGAGGATGTGAGATTCCGTTGAGGTGAGTTTTTGTATTGAGGATTAGGGCAGTGCCATTTCTTGTGCTTAACAGGTGTTTGACGAAATGCCTTAGGTTTCTTGTCTCCTCTGTTTGTGCCGGACCAGCTACAAATGGGTGGGGAAGCTCCATTTTTCTCCACAGCAAACTTTGGATTTGTTAATCAAAGGGTGTGAGTTGGTTTTGGATCAATAACGGTGCATCCAAATTTGGGTAAGTTTCGGAGTTGATTTATAATGCTTATTTGGTGAATGATTTATGTAAATAGATACATGATCGTTATTGGTATGTGTTGAATTGATTGGGGTTTGTATTGGGTGGGAGTTTATGGATATGATGATCAGTTGACGTAGATTGTTATGCGATCATTCTTAGGATCATTGGATTGATTGTTGGTTAGATTATCAGATGTGGTGGTTTGGTTAGTTGTAGATGATGATGTTAGATTGTTGTGGATTTATGATGAGTTTGAATTAGTGAGTTTTGGATTGATTAATAGAGTGTGGATTATGTTTGGATCTAGAAGGAGTTGGATTAAAGAATTAGGTAAATTATTTTGATTAGGGTTTCCATAATTAGATTGGAGAGTTTATTTAGCTATTTGCTACCTATGTAATTAGCTAAATATATTATGTGATTTCAGGACTTGGATTCGGGATGAGCGTCTTGACGCGGGATTGATTTATTTGACACGGTCGATAGATTTAAGGCGGATATTTCTTCCTTGGCCTCTATGTAGATTTTCTTGTACTTAGTGCATGGTTATTATTCGATGGATTAGGCTGCTTTATCTTATATCATGATCGGTTGCTGTTTTTCCTGCATGATACTTATGCTTGACCCTTGTGATGATCTATTTAATGCATATGCAGTCTACACTCTTGATATCTACTCTGTTGTGATTTCACGTGTAGAGTATGTCTTATAGGGATTGTCGGGTTGTTGGTATTACCATGCTGATTGGGTATATGATGTTGATTGTACATAGGTGGGTATGTGTTATAGGAGTCATCTTGTTGACCGTGTATTTGCATGTCGTATGTACACACGTATTGGTTATGTACTTATGGAGGAGTTGTGTTGGTTGTAGGTTTGTTGTATATACACGTGTCTGATGTGTTTACCGGAGGATACATATTGATTGTACTTATATTTTGTGTACATGTGTCTTGTGGGGTTATTGGAGATCTTTGGTCGATTATACATGCGTAGTTGTGCGCATGTGGTTGGTGGTATATATGAAGGTATCATGACGATTATACTCATATTGTGGGGTACTCATGTGATTTGGGGGTTGCATTGATGATGATAGTGTCGATATCATGATTATATATGTATATATATCATGTCATCATTCATTGCATACTGACGACTATTGTCTCCCTTGTGGTGAGAGAGTCGTCGGTTGTTTATAGCTGCCCATTCGGCCACTGTTGGAGAGTGGTAGCTAGGAGTGGAGCTAGTCCTGTCGTGCTCATTCAGCCGCTCAGTGTTCTGTCAGCCTCGACCACTCTGGAGCAGTGGGTCTTGAAGATACAGTAGTCAGAGGGCTTGAGTTGTGAGTGGTCAGAGACCCTTAGCTATGTAGTTATATAACTGCTTAGATGACCGTCCGCTTCGGCCGCCTATAGCGGTGCATGTATTGGAGGCTAGTACGGTTTGTCACGGACCCAAGCCTCTCGGCCATACAGGGGTCGTGGTGTCCAGAGAGGTGGCGGGGGTGACCATAGAGCATGCATGCTCATTTGCATTTGATGCGCGGTGCATCGTTGGAGATATATTTGCATACATGCCTAGTAGATACTAGCTGCATGTGTTTGTGGTATGTTGCATTTGTTTGCGATATGATTGTTGCATATGGTTGTCATGCTGCATACATGTCATTTATTTTACATGTATTTGCAGTCGTATTTATATTGCACAGGTGTCACGGGTGTATCTGTTGCAGATCCGGAGAGTTTACTGATCATTGTACCATGTGTCGATTCCAGATTGGGTATGTATCTGTCATTATGTTAGTTGTGGTTTGTACAATTTATATGTCAGGTTATTATGTCAGATATGTTTAGGTGCATTGACTATGATAGTATGATCATGTTCTTTATTCCCTACTGAGACTGTATACTTGTGATCTCCATGTTGTTTATGGACCATGCACTATCTTGTCTATTACCCGCTGAGTTACCTATACTCACCACCGCATGTATACATTTATGTTTTCAGGTAGCTTGTGGTGTTGCTCAGAGTATCCGGTCTGCCGGGTCCTACGTCACATCCGAAGATCGTGCTTGTTTTCTTTTGTTTATTCTTTTCTTATTTTTGGCATTGTATTTGTGTATAGCCATGTGGCTATCTTATGGTTTTGGTGTTGTATTTGTGTTTAAGCCGTGCCAGCATGCATTGTATTTATTTGTGTTGTGTGGGCTTTCCTTCGTTTTTTCGTTGTATTTTAGTACAGCCGTGTGGGCTGTTTGATATATAACTGCGTGGTTGTGATTGTTTCATTCCAGTCGAGTGGGCTGTTATTATAACTGCGTGGTTGTGTATATAAATATTCTAGCCGCATGTGGCTGATGTATTTTGCCTATATGGATGCTTCAGATTGTCACCGGTACAGGGGAGATGCTGTCGGATTTTTGTCTGGCAGAGACTCCTTTGGGGGCGTGACATTAATTACCCTGCCGGGTAGTCTACTCTTGGTTACCCTTGTCGGGTGAATTAAGTTTGGAGGTGCCAGCTATTCTAGAGCCTTCCCTTGGAGATTTTAATTTTAATTCCGAATTTGATTTTAATTTTTGTTTTAATTTCGAGTTTTAATTTTAATTTTTAATTTTAATTTATTTTAATTTCAAATTTTTAATTTGAATTTCATTTTAATTTTTAATTTTAATTTTAATTTTCAGTTTGATTTCGAATTTTAATTTTATTTTTTAGTTTGATTTCGAGTTTTATTTTTTTGTTTTTTTTTATTTTAATTTTGAGTTTTAATTTTAATTTTTAATTTTAATTTTAATTTCAAATTTTAATTTGAATTTATCTTTTAATTTTAATGATTTTTGTGTTTACTCCCCCTGGTTCATAGCCTCGATATGGTCTAACGAGGTAGTGTATTTGATCCTTAGGAACCCAATATTGACCAAGTCTAACTTGATTGATCAGGTTGGACTTGGGGACCCATGCTTGGACCATTTTTCTATTTGGTCTTTGTATAAGTGATAAATATGATTTATATTTCTTTTTCAGTTTGAATCCTAGACTAGTTCTATTGTAGATTGCCCTTTGTGTCCCAAGAATCAGGTCAAGGTTCTTGGAACCCAAGGAGAATCGTTCTAATGTTTTCTCCAGATCCTTGACCTGAATTTTCAGGCTGGAGTTCTCTTCCTCAAGTTTTTGGACTTGAGTTGAGTTTCTAGTCTAAACTGGTTCAGTCAAAGATTCGGAGTTAGTCACTTCTTTAAGGACTGCTACTTCCTTTAGAAGTGACTTTATTCTAAGATTGGAGTTAGCTAATTTTTGTAACAAGTAACTGACTAGATTGTTTAGTCGAGGGATACTTACAGTGGGATCAGGCCCTTCGGAAACGGATGCGGATCCGTGACTTCTTTCCGATTTTACTTCCGACTCGCTCTCAGACACATCGATCTGGTCCCGGGCCATCAGTTCAAGAAGCCTCGTTTGTTTGAACTCATCGTCGGTATCCTCTTCTGAAGATTCATCCCATGTCGCCTTCAGGGCCTTTTTCTTCCTTTGTTTCTTCGGATCTTTCTGATTTGGACAGTTCACCTTGATGTGCCCCTTTTGGTTGCACCCATAGCAGATCACCTCAAACTTGACCTTTGAGCTCAGTTGACCCTCCTTCGATTGGACTGCCTTCTTTAGGTCTTTCTTATTGAAGCCCTTCTTCTTCTTGTAGAGCTTCTTCACCAAGTTCACGAGTTCGGTTGTTAGTTCGTCGTCATCATCTAAGTCTGGTTCTGGTTCTGGTTCCGAATCTAGCTCGGTTCTTCGTCGTGATCTTGATTCGCGTGTTCTACTGGTACCTGCAAGCAAAGCTACACCTTTCTCAGGTGGCTGTGTATTAGTCTGCTCATGAAGTTCAAATTCAGAAAATAATTCAACTAATCTAATGGAAGATAAATCCTTGGAGATTTTGTAGGCATCTACCATTGATGCCTACAATGTGTTCCTCGGAAAAACATTAAGTGCGTACCTTATGATGTCCTGTTCTCGAACTTTTGCCCGATCGCGTGGAGGGAGTTTAGGATGTCTTGTATACGAGCGTGAAGTTGACTGGCCGTTTCGTCTTCCTGCATTTTTAGATTATACAGTTTATTAAACAATAGATCACGCTTACTTACTTTGGTTTCGGAGGAGCCCTCGTGCAATTCAATTAATTTTTCCCACAATTCCTTTGCAGTTGAGAACGGACCAACTCTATTGAGCTCCTCCTTGGTCAATCCACACTGGAGGGTGCAGGTAGCTCTTGCATTAGCTTCCACCTTCTTGATTAGGGTCGGTTCCCATTTTTCGGAGGGTGTTGGCTTGCCATCTTCATCGGTTGGTAGTTGAAGTCCGGTCTTGACGATCATCCAGGTTTCGAATTGGATTTTCAAAAAATTCTCCATCCGTCCCTTCCAGTATCCGAAATCCTTTCCGGTGAAAAGTGGGGGATGAACGGTGTTATAACCCTCTTGTTGGGCCATTGAAACCTTGCGTGGCAAAAACAAAGAAAATCTGTTCCAAGACTAAGTCTTGGATTAGTAATGCGGGAGAAAAGAAAAAAAAATATTACGAACTCGATTGGTGTTGCACCTGATTCGAGCTAAACCAATTCGTAAAAAGAATTAGAATGTAGCTACAAAGCTAATTCTAATTGGCTCCGAAAAGATTAAAAAGACCACGTAAAATTGCTTTAAATGGTGGTTACACCAATTCAAAATGACCCCGCGCTGATACCAATTGTTGGATCGAAAGCGCTAGAGGGGGATGAATAGTGCTCGTGGCTTTCACTATTCATTTTCAGAAATCGTTCGTGTAAATGCAGCAGAAAAGAGAGGAAATAACACAAACACAGAAGACACAGTCGTTTACTTGGTATGGAGCCTGTGGCGACTCCTATTCAAAGGCCCACACTCGTTGAGCGTTTATGTTGGGCAACAACTATAATATCGAAAAAGGTGATTGCAATATGAATTACAATTAAGTGCAATAAAAGAAACTATACCAACGAAATGGAAAACAAGGAACTTTTGGAGCTTTGATTCGTCAGAGCAGCAGGGCGTTGTTGAAGAGTACAAGGCAGCACACAGGAGCACAGGTTCTTCTGTTCGAGTTGTTTTTCAAGCTGCACCTCGAGGCCTCCTTTTATAGCTCTGCAAAGTCTGATCCAGATCCCCAAGCTTTGGGATCAAGTTTGACCCGAGGCGGATCAGTCGATCGATCCCAAGGTTCGGTCGACCGATCAGGCGATCCCTCCTATCTGATCCTCCCAATCTTCTCACTCCGCTTCGATCCGGTAAACTCTATCCGAGGTTCGGTCGACCGATAAAAAGGTTTGATCGACCAATAAGCTGTTCTGACTCAGCCCAGTCAGCCTGATCTAGTCGACACCCAACCCAGGTTTGGTCGACCGATCCCAAGGTTCGGTCGACCAATCCCCTGGTCGAGCCCGGTCCAACCTCTGGAGATCTGATCTGTTGGCTTGTGGGTTCGGTCGACTGATCCCAAGGTTCGGTCGACCGATCTTGGTCACTCTAACTCTGCACAAAAATGTTAGTCTTCTGCAAAACAGAGTTAGAACAAAATAGAATATATGAACAAATAAACTGACAGCCTTCGAACTGTCCGGGTCTGACTTCGGGTTTCCGACCGAAACCCTAGGTCGACCCGACGCCTACTATTCCCTCTACGGGGAACACGTCCTCACCTACTCCACTCAGGAGATTTACCTGTTGCCAGTG
The DNA here is from genome assembly GCF_018446385.1 of Zingiber officinale. Classification (NCBI taxonomy): domain Eukaryota; kingdom Viridiplantae; phylum Streptophyta; class Magnoliopsida; order Zingiberales; family Zingiberaceae; genus Zingiber; species Zingiber officinale. Next base: position 48,584,465 of record NC_056006.1, read on the forward strand.
TGATCCTCCAGATCGACTGGGCTTTTGCTCGGTGCTCGATGCCTCCGGACTTTCTGCTGGACGCCCGCTTCCCGACCCGTCCAGTCTTCCCCCTGGTTCGCGACACCAGGACTTTCCACCTAGGGTTACCACCCCCTAGTATTTTTGCCTGAAGCACTCGACCCACCAAGACTTTCCGCATAGGGTTACCACCCCCTATGACCTAGGGTTACCATCCCCTAGGGTTTTCAACCTGCCTAACCGCAGGTAGGTCTTTCCTGAAACACTCAATCAAACTGTTAGATCACAAATAAGCTTAACTCTGAATTTCTTTGCCATTATCAAAATAACGGTTTGATCGTCGGATGCTTTCTGCACCAATATATACTATATGGGTGATCAAAAAGTCAAAATGTTGACTTTTTACAAGCAATATTTCTAGCTAAGTTTTCAATCTTACCTTAAATTTATACACAAATTTTTTGACAATACGTTATCAAATATAGTTTTAAATAAGTTTTGAAAGATAGATAATTTTAAACAACTAAGTTTTATCAAAATAACTTTTGAAAAATATTTTTTGAAATGTCTAACTTTGATTTATAGCTAAACTATCTATAGGATAGGAGATTTTAATTAGTTGGTCACGTAAGAGTTTTCAACTTTATTTTATGAATAATAAGCTGTTAACATGGAAATTACTTGTCTTAACCAATATAAAGTTTTTAGATCCAATTTATGTTGATGTATTGACATAAGTATTTGGAATCAAAGCTATAACCTTAAGAATCTCATGCCTTTCTATGTTTCTCAATATACAAATAAGTTATTTCTTAGGTGTTTTTGAAATGTTAGCTTTTTAGATCTATAGGTGCATATAGTCTATGGTAGGACATATGCTAAGTCCATTTTAGAATAAAAATATGAATATAGCAATAAATATAATATGTAAAACTATTATAAAAAATATTAATTTTAAATGATATTTGTTTTAAAAATAAAATAAGCGCAAATATAGTTTGAATCAATCCTAGTCTAAGAATTAGCTCCCCCTAAGTTAGAGCTCTAATAGATTTCAATATAGCATTTGAGTTAACATAGCAAGCACTAGCATTAATCATGTGTATATGTTGATTAGGTACCCAAAAATATTTATTTACTACTCTATTGACTAACAAAAATTAGGAACCTAAGCCATCTTACACTTAGCATTTCTATTGACTTGGGTAAAGTAAGAAACATGGCTCTTACTTGTGCTAAATTCAAGTCTAGTTTTGTTGTATGCAACTCGTTTGGATCCAAGCATCATGTCTAAATATTTAGACCCAGATGTGAACTTGGTCAACATTCACTTTAACTCACTAACTTGGGTTTTCAATTTAGAATTCGTTTCCTCAAGCTTTAACATTTGAGTTGAGGTTACAACTTGACTAACCTGAGTCAAAGAGTTTGAGTTGGTTTTTTCTTTAAAGTCTTTAACCTTCTTAAAAATCTTAACTTTAGACTTGTATTTAGGTAGGGTCTTAGTCAAATATGAAATTGTAGCATACATTTTTTCAATGAGTGGATTTCTTACCTCGTAAGTTGACTCATTTGAGTCGCTAATTTGATTAGAGTCTGATGCAGAATTATAATTTGACTCAAACTCAGGACATGATGATTCTTTGATTGTGCCAATGTCAGTAGATTGACTTGGTCTGAGTTTGATTCAGATTCAAATAATGACTAGTCGTTGCTTTTGTAGGGTCGATGCTACAAGAGAAGGGTGACAAGAGTTACAAATTTTATGAACTAATAATTAAAGAAATAAATAAATACATAGAGTACTAGGACAATGGAAATAAATATTAATTGTTGGATCGTGAAAGTCGATAGGGGGAGGGGGTGAATATCAATTTAAAAGTCGAAAAGAAGATTGAGTACGCAGCGAAAAAAATAAAATTAAAGCAACGCTAACACAAGTAAGTTTTTACTTGGTTCAGAACCTTGGTCGAGTCCTACTCCAAGGCCCGCACTCATTGAGTGCTTGCATTGGGCAATCCACTAGCAATTCGAAATATTACAAATGATAGTATATTGCTTAAAAAAAAATACTGACAACAATAAGGAATGAAAAAGAGGCATGTTGTCGGAGGAGCTACGCAGTGTCGCACGAGCGCAGCACGATAGAGCAAGCGTTGGAAGATCTTGTTGTTTGTTGTTATTTGCTCCAGGGCTCACCCTCCTTATATAGGATGCTTCGGGCGCCCAGATCCCTTCCGGGTGCCTAGAGTGTGGCGTAGCCCAGCCAACCATGAAGCTCCACATGGCGAAGTGCGATGGGGATAAAACTTGCATTCCGGGTGCTCAGACCACTTTTCTCCAGAAGATCCTTCTCCTGCAAGAAAGAGTTAGTTCGAGGAAAAATGTAAATTATATTTGTAAGGAAATATGCTGCTAAACATGCAAACGCGTAGCGGAAAAACATATTTCCTCCAGAAGATCCATGCGAAGGGAAAGAGAAATTCCTACATATACTAAGTTTTCTAACATAGCATGAGAGATTATACCTTTAGCGTGCTCACGGACTCCCGACAGCTCGGATCATAGCACGATCTCGCATTCGCGCCTCTACGGTATCCACACGAACAAGCGTTCGTTTGTCTCGTAAACTCACAAAAGGAGAAAGGTTGTGCTAGCAACCTTGGAAGTGGATTTCGGCCAAGAGGAGAGGAGCAAGGAGAATGAACAGAATCTCCCCCAAAAATGAAGAGCAAAAAGCTTAAGTATTTTCATCTAATGAAAATACTTAATTAGCATTAATAGCCTTAATGAGCATTTACACTCCATTAAGGACCAAACTTGTAACTCCTCATTTCAAATGAGTGTAACTCTTCATTTTAAATTCAATTTTGAAAATTGAATGAAATGAATAATTGAATTTCAAAATTCAATAATTATCTTCATTAAATCTCACTTGAGTCTAACTCAAGTCTCCTCACTTGAGTCTAACTCAAGTCTAATTCACATGACTCTAACTCAAGTCTAATTCAATCGAGTCTTACTCAATTAATCCTCATGCAATTCAAATTTAATGAATCATTATTTCATTAATTCAAATTGACTCCTTAAGTCTAATTCGAATTGGACTTAATCCAATAATTAGATCCAATTGAGTCCAACTCAATAAGTCTAATTCGGATTAGACTTAATCTAATGATTCATCATATGAACCCATCTCTAAATCTACTTATTCTTTGTGTGTGACCCAATAGGTTCTCGTAATGTTGGCAATGCACCCAAATCAACATTTAGATACATAAGCAATGAGTGGCATTTAGCAAGGCATCATTGTTACCCAAGTGATGAGAAGGTTAAGATCCGACCTAACCTGTCCGTGGCTATTATGTTGTATGACTTTGCCCCTCTATCCTTGATATCTAGGTTGATCAATGAGGCATAGACTGTGTCATCCTCTTATCAACCTTTGTGTTTCTTGATCTCTAAGTAGACACACTCAATCAAATAAACTCAATATCTCATATTGACTCATTTGCGCATGACCATACTTTCTTGTGTCCTACTAATCAAGGGGCCCACAAATATCGCTTCCGTCATATGTAAGGGATAGATCCCATCTACATCACTCACAACCCTCCATATAATTCATTGCATATCCAGTGATCAACTTTATTGTCCACCTTGTTACAGGTGACGTTTACCGATACCAAAGTACACAACTTCTTATGTAGGGAACCATAGCAACTTCAGGTCTAAGGACTATTCATACCAATAGTCACATGAGAATGATTATGACACTCATATAATCATCCATGAAACATTCTCATGGCGGGTCATTCAGTATATATTCTCTAATATATACCCATGTGTCAACCTGATATCTCATATCCATGACTTGTGAGATCAAGTCATCCGTTGACCTACATGCTAGTCTCAACGCATTAATATTGTCCTTGTATATTAATGCTCGACTAGAAACAGTTAAGAGTAGTGTTCTCTACAATATCTCACTATCAATTCAACCAATTGATATACTGTAGATAAAAACCTACTATCCAAGGACATTATTATACTTATTCAATTAGTACTAAACTGAAATAAATATAATAACCAACTTTGTCTTTTATTAATAATGATATATGATACAAAATGAGTCCTTTACAATCATCTCATAATTGGTACTAAGGCTAATACTAACAATATTATCATGCAAAACAAAGTATTAGCACAGTTATAATTAACAAGCAGAGTATTAATTTGATTACATCTCCTCTAGATCGGAATCTAATCACGATCTCAACTTAGATTCCTGAAATAGATCTAAGTTGGATCAACGCCTAATGTTCCTTTCCCAGGAACGCGTTCTCACAATCACTCCCCTCTAGTGACTTACCTTCACTTACCTATTAGACGTCCGGTCAGCCCTTCGACCCATCTGGACTTCATGCCAGCTCTTATGTCAGCCCTTCGACCCATCTAGACTTCGTGCCAGCTATCAGGTCAGTCCGTCGACCTAGCTGGACTTCGTGCCAGTCCGTCAACCCGTCGACCTGACTGGACTTCGTGCTAGCTATCAGGTCAGCCCATCGACCTAACTGAACTTCCCTGCAACACTGAGTTAGCACAATAAATAAAAACAGTGTTAACAGAATTCAAGTATAACCTAGGGTTGCCTAGCTTCACTCACTAGGACTTCCATTGCTTGACTTCATTCACTCACTAGGACTTCCTCCACCTAGCTTCACAAACTAGGGTCTGACTTCACTCACCAGGACTTCCTCCACCTAGCTTCACTCACTAGGGCCCGACTTCACTCACCGGGACTTCCACCACCTAGCTTCACTCACTAGGGCCCCGCTTCACTCACCGGGACTTCCACCACCTACCTTCTTTCACTAGGGCCCGACTTCACTCACTGGGACTTCCACCACCTAGCTTCACTCACTAGGGCCCGACTTTACTCACCGGGACTTCCACTTTGCCTAACCTTTGATTAACACTTTCCTTTGCTAGTCATCTAGTCCTGACTAGACTTCTCTCTCTCTCCCAAACATCAAGTCCTGTTTGGGTCAACCCTTGGTCATATTATTAAATATCGAAACCCTAGAGGTCGATTGTACCAACAATCTCACCCTTTTTGATGTTTCACAATTTTCTTAAGTTAGGCTTGAATCTTTAAGGGTTAATTCTCAAGATTTGAGAAATTCAAAAAAGTTTGAGAGAGGTTAGGAATGTTTTAACTTTTCTAACTTAAGATTTTTCTAACTTAAGATATCACTCTCCCCCTATGGCACACATCAAAAGGATATGAACTTAAGGTTAGTTTCTATTAGGTTTTGCACCAACAATGTGCGAAAAACTTTCCAAGGTGTTTGCCAAAAACATCTTTCAATGTATATTTTAAAATGACTGAGGAAAAACTTTCTAAGTAAACATCAAAGAAAACATAAGTAAAGAGATTTTTTTTTAAAATTAAGGATTTAAAAAAAAATTAAGTAACTTTTAAACAACTTTTCTAAGTGACAAAAGTGAGTTTTCACAATTAATAACTTTTGAAGATTTAAGTAACCTTTTGATAGTGCATTTTCAAAATATTTTTCAATGTGCTTTCACAAAAAAATTGTAAAGCAAAGAGAATTTTTGTAAAAGATTATGGAAATAATTTTTCAAACTTAGTTTCAAAGATTTGCAAAAGTAATTTTTAAATATTACTTTTAGTCTTTTAATCAGGGCTCCCCCTTAACTTGACACATTCTTAGGATTTCTTGTTAACCACAAGTAAAACTTCCTATGTGTCTAGGGGGTTGATCCAAATTATAAGAACACAAAGTTTGAAAGTGAGTTTTCAAAATATTTTCCAATACAAAAAAAATTTAAAAGTAATTGTGCACCAAAACCTTTTAAGAAGAGCTTGCCAACTTAAGTTAAAATGTTTACTAAGTAACAAAATAAGTTTTCAAAATATGTTAATTCAAAATAATTTTTGAAAAGCATAGAGTGTTTTTTTATATAAACAAATTTGAAAAGTAATTTGTAAGATAGTTTTCAAAATGATTAAAAAGTTTTAAAAATATTTTAAGAATATTTTCAAATAAAGTGTGAGAGGGTTTTTCAAAATATTTTTATAAAAATAGTTTGTCAAAAGATTTCAAAAACACCTCCTCTAACGTCAACACTCTCCTTGAAATCAACACTCCCCCTAAAGTCAACATTCCCTCTGAAGTTAATACTAGGGGTTTGGGCATAATTTCAAGGCTTTAGCACATTTTTTCTATCTAAGTGTTTAAGGGATTCAGTGTTAGTAACATTTATGTTTATCGAGTATATTATTTACATAAGTATTTCTATATACTTATCGGGTATAATTGTTTGACGGGTATAATTGTTTGATAAAAATAATATTATTGAAATTAATCAATAATAAATTATTCTCAATAATAAGTAATAAGTAATTTGTTACAAACTTAATAATAGTTAATCATTATAAATAATTTATGGATTAACTTTTATTTTACTTGACTTATCTGATTAAATTTCGTATTAATGGACTTAATGCCAATGGATTAAAAATGATGGTTATAATTTATATTTTATTTTTCATTAACTTAATCTTTAAGTTTTGATTAAGTAACTTAAGTTACATTTAATTAGGATGAGCAAAGTTTAGAATTAGTATTAATTTATTAAGGTTCAATTTGAATCAATCGTTAATAATGATAAATTATGATTTAATTATAGTGAAGTTAAGATTTTTACTAACATTAAAATTAAGATTGATTAAGGTTAAATTTTAAGGTCAGGACTAATTTAGAGTATAGTTAATTATTTTTTCTTGAGGTTTTTTACTTCAATTATTTACTTATTAATTATTCCCTTCAGTTGAGAATTTTAAGTTAATCAAATGTTAATAATTTCATTAGGATTTAGATTTAGTTTAACTTTAAGTTTACTTGAAAAGCTTTTTAACTTAAAATATATATATTTTAAAAACTAATTTAAGATAAAAATATTTTTAAAATAATTTTTAAATTAAAATAGTTTTTCATAAATTTTTAAGTTAATTTTTAAAATAATTTTTTTAAAATAAAATTTTGAGTTCATTTCCAAAATAATTTTTAAAATTTTTTTTAAAGGATTTTAAAATAATTTTATTTTTAAAAGAATTATTCAAATGAATTTTAAATAGTTTTTAAAAGTATTTAAAATGATTTTTAAATAATTTTAAAAGGATTTTTAAATTAAATTTTAAATGATATTTAAAAGAATTTTCAAAATATTTTTAAATAATTTTTAAAAGAATTTTTAAAATAATTGTAAATAATTTTTAAAATAACTTTTAAAAATGTTTTTATAATTTTTAAATGGATTTTTAAAATATTATTAAATAATTTTTTAAAGAATTTTTAAAATTTTTTTAAAAATTTTTAAATGGATTTTTAAAATATTTTAAAATAATTTTTAAAAGATATTTTAAAAAGATTTTAAAATTATTTTTAAAATAATTTTTAAAAGGATTTTAAAAATATTTTAAAATTTTTTTTTAAAAAAATTTGAAATAATGTTTAAAAATATTTTTATAGTTTTAAAATGAATTTTTTGAAAGAATTTTTAAAATATTTTTAAATAATTTTTAAAAGAATTTTCAAAAGGATTTTTAAAATATTTTAAAATAATTTTTTAAAAAATTTTAAAAAAGATTATTAAAATATTTTAAAAGAATTTTTAAAAGAATTTTTAGATAATTTTTAAAATAAATTTTGAAAGGATTTTTTTAATTATTTTTAAATAATTTTTAATAGAAATTTTAAAAGCATTTTAAATAATTTTTAAAAGATTTTTTTTGAAGTTAAAATAATTTTTAAGTTAAATAGATTTTAGAAATAAATTTTAAGTTTAAAAGGATTTTTAAAAAAAATTTTAAGTAAAAAGGGTTTTAAAATTAAATTTTATGTTAAAAAGGAATTTATATTAAATTTTTAGTTAAATAAGGATTTTTAAAATAAATTTTAAATTGGAAAGTATTTGTAAAATAAATTTAAGTAAATAAAATTTTAAGTTAAAAAGATTTTTTAAACTAAATTTTAAGTTAAAAAGATTATTAAAATAAATTTTAAGTTAAAAAAAAAATTTATGTTTAAAAGGATTTTTATAATAAAATAATTTAATTTAATTTAATTTAATTTAATTTAATTTAATTATAATGTTCAGTCCATAGTCATCTCACCCTATCTAAATTTTCAATCTGGGAATTCTATAATTTTGTGAGATGAATTAGGTTCAGTTTTAGGGTTTGGTTTAACTTTGTGTTAGATTCAGGTTTAGCTTTGGGCTCAACAAATAGACATTTTTTGGATAAAGTTCTGGGCTATGGTGAGTTACTTGGACATCATTAGAGTAACCATGCCTTCGAGGTTTTCCAAATAGTCCTATCCACTAAACTTAATACAAAACCTTAGTTTAACTGGTTAGGATCCGTAAAGGGTAGCTTCGGTTAGTTCCACTGAGTCAAATGCACTAGGTCGAAGTCATATCTTCCTAGACATGCATAGACAAAACTTCCCTAACGTACTATCATCCAAAACTTTACCAGTACCGTTGGTCAAGTTAAACTATTATCCCTTTGAACTAGTCCTAATTACCCTATTGGGTAGGTTGGTTTTAGTTACCCTGTCAGGTAGGTTAATTTTAGAAGTGTCAGCTATTCTAGAGCCTCCCCCGAAATTATTGATTTTTCTTTTAAGATTTTTGTATAATTAAGATTAGTTTTAGTTAAGATTTATTTTTTAATTTTTAATTTAAATTTAAGTTTGAAGTTTTATTTTTAAGTCAATTTAAGTTTTAATTTAATTTTGAATTAATTAAATTGATCAAATTGTCCTTTTAAAGGAGTGTATTTAATGTTTAAGTTTTTATTAATTTTTAAATTTGAATTAAATTGTTTGAATTATATCTGTTGATTAATTTCATAATCAAAAGATACTTGATTATATCTTAGATTTGGTTTAGTCTTGTAATTCAAGTCTAGATTTAATGATTTAATTATCTGTTCTTGTTTATGAATTTTATTTTTCAAAAGATTGATTTGTTTTTCTAATTTACTAAACCTTGAATATGAAATTTTAAAGATTAAAGAATTATATTTTAAATTATTGTTTTGATTTTTATTAGTTAATTTATTTGGTTGAGCATGCACATCTAATTGTTGAGGTAAATCCAACCTAGAGCAATGATAATTATCTAATTTACTAACATGTGTAGAAGAAATTGGATTGTCATGTATAGTAAACTTACTAACCTTTGCTCCCCCTGGATCCTTGAGTTTTCTTTTTGGGCATTGAAGTTTGTAGTGACCCCATATTTTTATGATTGAAGCATTGGATATGCTCCTTCCCTTTTTGAACTTTAGATGTCGACTTCTCCTTTACCTCTCTGGTTGTGTGGTTCGAGTCTTATAGGTGGGACACTTACTTTTGTAATGCCCTCTTTCACTGCATTTAAAACATATTAAATGATATTTAAATTTTGTATTTTCAAATTTACCTTTAGAATCCTTGTTAGGATTCTCCTACTTGTCCACTGTCATCTCAGATTCGAATTCTGACTTTTGTTCTAACTCTGATTTAGATCCTTCCACCTCCTCTTGTGTCATTAAGGCCATAAAGCTTGTTTGGTTTGATTCTGAGGATGATTCTGGGGATTCGGACTAAGATCAGAACTTTAGTTCAACTTGATCCTCTAGCTCCATCGGCTCCTTGTGAAGTTTGATCAACTGGGTCCTAAGCTCATATGCATTCTTGTACTTTTTTAGTCTGTATAAAACATTATTAGGTAAAATATTACAAATAAGTTTACTTATATTTTCGTTAAATTCTGAGTCCTAAGAAGGTTTTCTCAATATCAACCAATAATCAAAATCTAGACTTCCTAAGAAACATTTCATTCTTCGCCTCTAGTAGTTGAAATCTTTTTGATCGTATGGTGGTGGTTCGTGGATGCTCTGTCCTTATTGAATATACATTGATATATGCAAAAAAATAGATAAGAGATAATTTCCAAGACTTCGTCTTAAGGTAAGCAATGTGGGAGATAAGGAAATATGCGGAAAAAATTGATTATTTATAAATAAAATATTAATAAAAATATTATTACAAATTTTGAAAAATACACTATTTTGCTAATATTGACGAATGGTGAAAAGATGAAAATGACTTTTTCAAAAATGATTTTGGAGGGAAAAAATGAAAGGCGTTAAGAAGATATTTTAAACACAAATGATATCTATTTTTCTTTAAAAAGAACCCCCCCTTGTTCGATTGGTGGTTGCACCAATTCAGAGCGGTACCCGCTCTGATACCATTTGTTGGATCATGAAAGTCGATAGAGGGGGGGGGGGGGGTGAATATCGATTTAAAATTCAAAAAGAAGATTGAGTACATAGCGGAAAAAATAAAATTAAAGCAACGCTAACACAAGTAATTTTTTACTTGATTCGGAGCCTTGGTGGTCGACTCCTACTCCAAGGCTGTACTCGTTAAGTGCTTTCGTAGGGAAATCCACTAGCAATTCAAAATATTACAAATGATAGTACAATTGCTTTAAAATAAAATACCGACAACAATAAGGAATGAAAAAGAGGCGTGTTGTCGGAGGAGCTTCGCAGCGTCGCAGGAGCGCAGCATGACAGAGCAAGCGTTGGAAGATCTTGTTGTTCGTTGTTCTATGCTCCAGGGCTCATCCTCCATATATAGGATGCTCTGGGCGCCCAGATCCCTTCCGGGTGCTTGGAGTGTGATGTAGTCCAGCCAACCATTGATAAAGAAACCTTGTAAATGGATCGCCTTGAAATTCAGCTTGGGGAAAGGTATTGACGCCACACTCAAGCAAGATGAGAAGGTGAGTGATAAGTCATGGAGTTTTGATCGCCACAAGTTGCCTTGATAAGATCGAAATTAATTCTTTGCCTAAGAACAAGAAGGAAGCTCTCACAAAAGAGAAACTCAAATTTTCATTCAAACTTACATGTTTGTCATACAAGAGTTCTTCTATTTAACATCCCTTAAGATCCCCTATGCACTAATTATGCAATAAATATCATGCTTGCATGCATGGGTTTTATTATGCACTAATGCAACCACTAATCCCTAATACTAGCTTAATGCAACCATGCATGCATGGTATTTGTTATACTAGCTTAGGAACTTTCAAAAATACATTAAAAACCCACAAAGGACATCAAAAGTCACTTTAGAAAAACCCCCCCATGCATGCACACGAAAATGGTCCTCATGTTGGTCCAATTTCACTTTCAAATTGAAGGAATGTGATCCACTTAGTTGTTGCCTCCATTGTGCATTGATCCTCCTTTTCCTTGAGCCTCATTATTAAGCCTTCCAAAGCTTCATTCTCTTAGTCTTGGACTTTGTCATGGGTCCCCCAATTCCCTTCAATGCCTCTTCTTGGCTCACATCATTCCCTCCTTCTTTAGGTGAATTCGTCCTCAAATTTAGGTCTTCATCTCCTACATCAAAAGGACTCAAATCAGCCACATTAAATGTTGCACTAACACAATACTCACCGGGCAAATCAATTTTGTAAGCATTGTCATTAATTCTTTCCAACACTTGGAATGGTCCATCTCCTCTTGGTTGAAGCTTTGATTTCCTTTGGGTAGGAAACCGTTCCTTCCTCATATGAACCCACACCCAATCACCGGGTTCAAGGACCACTCTTTTTCTCCCTTTATTGGCTCGATTTGCATATTGCTCCATTTTCTTCTCAATTTGAGCTTTAACTTGCTCATGAAGCTTCTTCACATATTTTGCCTTTGTTTTGCCATCCTTGTGAACTAAAGAAGAAGTGTTAGGTAAAGGAAGCAAATCAAGAGGTGTTAGTGGATTGAACCCATAAACAATCTCAAAAGGAGAAAATTGAGTAGTAGAATGGACCGCCCTATTATAAGCAAATTCAACATGAGGTAAACATTCTTCCCAAGACTTAATGTTCTTCTTAATAATTGCTCTAAGAAGAGTAGAAAGTGTCCTATTTACCACCTCAGTCTGGCCGTCAGTTTGTGGGTGGCATGTGGTGGAGAAAAGAAGCTTTGTTCCCAGCTTGTTCCGTAAGGTCCTCCAAAAATGGCTTAAAAATTTGGTGTCACGATCTGAAACAATGCTCCTAGGCATGCCATGAAGTCTTACCACCTCTTTGAAAAACAAATCTGCCACATGAGTTGCATCATCCACTTTGTGGCAAGGTATGAAGTGTGCCATCTTGGAGAATCTATCAACTACCACAAAAATGGAGTCCTTACCTTTTTGAGTACGTGGTAGCCCTAAAACAAAATCCATAGACAAGTCAGTCCAAGGAAAATTAGGAATAGGCAAAGGCGTGTAAAGTCCATGAGGTAATGTCTTAGATTTTGCTTTTCTACACACAATGCACTGTGCACAAAATTTCTGCACATCGTGTTTCATGTGTGGCCAATAAAAATGTTCAAGAAGCATTTCTAAGGTCTTTTGAACCCCAAAGTGTCCCATTAAACCCCCCTCATGTGCTTCCCTAACTAGCAATTTACGCATGGATCCTCTAGGCACACAAAGTCTGTTATTCTTAAACAAGTAGTTGTCATGCCTAGCAAACCCATTTTGTGATTTCTTTTCACACGCAGCATATAATTGGGAAAACTCATTATCATGTATATACAATTCCTTAATATGTTTAAAGCCAAGCAATTTAGTTTCAAGTGTAGCTAACAAGTTATACCTTCTTGAAAGTGCATCTGCTACAACGTTTACCTTTCCTTGCTTATGCTTAATCACATAAGGAAATTGTTCAAGAAATTCGACCCATTTGGCATGCCTTTTGTTGAGCTTCCCTTGCCCTTTCAAATACTTCAAAGATTCATGATCACTATGAATGACAAATTCTTTAGACAAAAGATAATGCTGCCATGTTTGTAATGCTCTAACAAGTGCATACAATTCTATATCATAAGTGGAATAGTTGAGAGTGGCGCCACTTAGTTTCTCACTAAAATATGCAATGGGATGACCATCTTGAAGTAAAACAGCCCCAATACCCACATGAGATGCATCACATTCAATTTCAAAAGATTTGGAAAAATCAGGTAAAGCAAGAATGGGTGCATGTGTGAGTTTATCCTTAAGTGTTTGAAATGCCTTTTCTTGATTCTCTCCCCATCTAAAACCCATGTTTTTCTTAACAATTTCATTTAGAGGTGCTGCCACTGTGCTGAATTCCTTCACAAACCTCCTATAGAAACTTGCCAACCCATGGAAGCTCCTAACCTCACTCACAGTTTTAGGAGTTGGCCAATCTCTAATGGCCTTAATTTTCCCTTCATCAACCTGCACTCCTTTAGAACTTATGACAAAACCAAGAAAAACCACATGATTAGTGCAAAAAGAACACTTTTCCAAGTTAGCATATAGTTTTTCCTTTCTAAGGACATGCAAGACAGATTGGAGATGTGCAATATGCTCAACAAAATTCTTGGAATATACCAAAATATCATCGAAGTATACTACCACAAATTTTCCAAGAAATTCTCGTAAGACATGGTTCATAAGCCTCATAAAAGTGTTGGTGCATTAGTTAACCCAAAAGGCATTACCAACCATTCATACAATCCATATTTGGTTTTGAAAGCTGTTTTCCATTCATCCCCTTCCCTTATCCTAATTTGATGGTACCCACTTTTTAAATCAATTTTAGAAAAGAAGCAAGCACCATGCAATTCATCAAGCAAATCATCAAGTCTAGGGATTGGATGTCTATATCGAATTGTGATGTTGTTGATGGCTCTACAGTCAGTGCACATCCTCCATGTTCCATCCTTTTTAGGCACCAAAATTATGGGTACAGCACAAGGACTTAAACTTTCTCTAACCCATCCTTTTTGCAATAACTCCTCCACTTGATTTTGTATCTCCTTTGTTTCTTGAGGATTGCTTCTATAAGTTGGCCTATTGGGCAGAGAAGCGCCAGGAATAAGTTCTATTTGATGTTCAATCCCCCTCATTGGTGGCAATCCGTGAGGTACTTCTTTGGGAAACACATCTTCAAAATCCTGCAAAATAACAACAACTTCACTAGGCAAGGAGTTAGGGTCAGATTCCAAGCAACTTTCCTTCCTCAAAATAAGAAATATAGGCTGCCTTGTCAAATAAGCTTTCTTCACCTCACTTCCTCTTGTAAACAAATTTTCTATTTTTCACTCTTTCTTTTCCTCATTCTCTCTTTTCTTTTGAATTTTGTCCTCAAAATCAAGTATTTTCTTTTTCACACACTCTTTCTTTTTCTTAAGCTCTCGCTCTTCTTTTTCTCTTTTCTCTCTCATTTTTATTTGATCCTCACAAACCTCCCTTGGTGATAACGGTACAAGTGTGACTTTGCGAGAATTGTGGACAAAAGAGAACTTGTTGGAGAATCCATCATGGTGAGCTCGCCTATCAAACTGCCAAGGTCTTCCAAGAAGAATGTGGCTTGCCTCCATAGGCACAATATCACATAGAACTTGATCTTCATATTTGCCAATGGAGAAATTAATCAACACTTGCTGGTTCACTACCAATTCACCACTATTACTAAGCCATTGGAGTTTATATGGTCTTGCATGTGGTGTAGTCTTGAGGTTGAGTTTGGTGACCATCCTAGTACTTGCCACATTGGTACAACTTCCACCATCAATGATCATAGAGCATGTTTTACCTTGAATAAGGTAGCGGGTATGAAAAATATTTTCTCTTTGGTCCTCCTCATGCTCCTTGGCTTGGCTTCCCAATAATCTCCTAACCACCAAGAGATCTCCATCTTGCGCATAGGCTGCTCCATCATTTTCCTCATCGCTTGAGGAAGAGGAATGAGAAGTAATTTCTTCACTAGAGATACTCCCATTATCTCTCACCACCATAGTCTTCTTATTCAGGCATTCGGATGCAATATGACCTTTTCCCAAACACCTAAAACACTTGATATCCCTACTCTTAGAAGTGGAAGAAGAGGTAGTAGGAATAGGCTTCTTAGTGCTTGCTGCCTCCTTAGAATTTGAAGAAGAACCCTCCTTCTTTGGCTTGTCCTTCCAACTTGAAGAGTAGTTTGGAGAAGATGATTTCTTCATAACGCCCTTTCTCTTTAATTGTTGCTCTATTTTCATTGCTTGATGCACTAAGTCGTCAAGCTCCACATAATGTTGTAACTCCACAATGTCTCCAATGTCTCGGTTTAGGCCATGGAGAAACCGAGCCATGGTAGCTTCCCTATCCTCCACAATATTGGCCCTAATCAAAGCCACCTCCATCTCCTTGTAGTAATCATCCACACTCCTACTCCCTTGGGTGAGTCTTTGCAATTTGTTGTGCAATTCCCTATGGTAGTGGGAAGGCACAAATCTCCTTCTCATCAAAGTCTTCATTTCGTCCCAAGTGTTGATAGGATGCTCTCCATACCTTCTTCTCTCCTTTTGCAATTGATCCCACCAAATTAAGGCATAATCGGTGAACTCAAGGGCAGCCACCTTTACTTTCTTTGCATCATTGTAATTGTGGCATGAGAAAATTTGTTCTATTTTCATCTCCCATGCAAGATATGTTTCAGGATCATTCCTCCCTTGGAAGGAAGGTATCTGGACTTTCACACCTCCTAGATCATCTTCTCGTCTATGGTCTCTACCTCCTCTTTCATGTCTTCTTCCCCCTTCATGCCTCCTTCTTTCTCTTGGTGAATCATAGAATGATTCACTTTGACAAAATTCTTCATGATTAGAATTGCCCCCACGGTTCGAAACTTTTTCTCCTTCAAGTCGGTCCATCCTTTCGTGTATTTCTTCAAGTTGTCTTTGAAGTATTCTCTCAAATTGTTGAGTACGTGCCTCCATTTGAAGCCTATTAAGATCTCGCCTAGGGGAATTAGGTGATTTTTCCCCACTCTTGCTTGCAACAAAAAAAATAGAAGATGACAAGGAAAATTACAAAAGAAATGTTAGACGGACCTCACCACTCTACTCACGTGGTTGCACTCAAATTTATCCACTCAGCTTCCTTTATAAGTTCTTAAGGAAATAACCTTATCAATATATTTCTCAAGACAACAAGTAGACAATCAAGTGAATAAGAAACCAACAAAAGAAATATGAGTAGAACAAGAGAAATAAACGGATAAAACGAGAAATTCAGCAATGACCAAGAGCAATGGAAGGAATATATCTTTGAATTCAGATTTCACAAAGAAAGAATATTGAGTCCTTTCAATTCACAAATCCTCCTTTTTTTTTATTCTTTTTTTTTTCAATCAGAAATCAATGACTCTAATGATTTTTTTTTTCTTTTTGTTTTTTTTTTCGAATTTTCCTTCTTTTTTTTTTTTTGAGTTGAGGACCCAAATAGCGAATAGAAATTTATGATAGATAGGGATGAAGAGATCAACAAAGATGGACAAGAACAAAGATGAAAACAAGACACAAACCTGAAAATCAAGGAGCCAAGACTCTGATACCAAATGATAAAGAAACCTTGTAAATGGATCGCCTTGAAATTCAGCTTGGGGAAAGGTATTGATGCCACACTCAAGCAAGATGAGAAGGTGAGTGATAAGTCATGGAGTTTTGATCGCCACAAGTTGCCTTGATAAGATCAAAATTAGTTCTTTGCCTAAGAACAAGAAGGAAGCTCTCACAAAAGAGAAACTCAAATTTTCATTCAAACTTACATGATTTGTCATACAAGATGTAACGCCCCACCCTTCTTACCCAACCAAAGGCGGCGCTACGTTCTTATACTACTTACGTACATGTTTTACTATAACAACGGAAGAATAAAAACTTTAAAGAATTTAATTTATTAAGCATAATATCACATATTCTGATTTGTTCAAATATTGATTCTATAACTAATCATATTAATTTGTCCGAATCGTTCTTTGCCGAGCCACCACCACACACATCACTATCTGCTCCTCCTGCTGCTCCGTTGTTCCGAATATCCGTCCCCCATATCTGCGGTACAAGGAAAGTAAGCTATGAGCACTCATGGCTCAGTAAGTTCCTTTCCTACTCACTGAAATCGAAAATCATCGTATATCAATATCATGCGTAATATCATAAGCATACAACATACAAGGGTATCATATTCATATCATATTATCACATGACATTATATCTAATCATCAGATAATTCAAGTACATATGTAGGCAATGCATCATGAATTTGAAAACTTATACTAATAAGTACTTGAAATTAATATCATCATTAAGGGGATCCCGGTTTGTACCACATACATAATACGCGCGCTTCATAGGTAGGTCCAAGGTAGCAAGTCTTGAACCCTATCATGCATACATACTAGGCCCGAGTCTTACTCCATCGACCTAGGGCATTCAGAGGCCCATTACTGACGAGGCCCGAGTCTTACTCCATCGACCCCGGAGCGTTTACGGAGCCCACCCATGGTACAAACCCATACAAAAATAACTTATCATGCATAACTATCATATCATGTCCTTAACAATCTTTCATGCATTTCTTTTCATTATGTATAGCATTTCCTATGCTATCACATATCATGGCATATTACATAACATAATTTCAATTCTTCATTTTGTATAGCATTTCCTTATGCTATCACATATCATGGCATATTACATAACATTATGTATAGCATTTCCTATGCTATCACATATCATGGCATATAACATAATTTCATTTTCTCCTCATTATGTTTAGCATTTCCTATGCTATCACATATCATGACATATTACATAACATTATGTATAGCATTTCATAGAAGGAACCTTGCACTTAGTTCGGTTAGACAATAATCTTACTCACCTCTTTAAAATATTTTTGGTTGAAATCCTAAGGTTAGATACTCCTCTGATCATACATCATATCAATATAAAATCATGGAAAGGAATCCTTCTACATAGCATAGAAAATCTTATCATGAAATGAGGTCTTGTTTAAATCATCCTAGATTTGAAAACCTTTTCTTTAGCCGAATTTTCTTAAATTCTTTCCTAGGTTTTCTAATCCTTATAAATCGAAAATCACATAAAAGCCTTGTACCACGGGGGGGAAGCTTACCTTCTTCGCTTAAGTTTCCTAGATTTGAGAACTTGCTTGGGGACCTTTCTTCCTTGCTTGCTTGCTCGGCACCAATGGAGGAGAAGAGTGGCTAGGTCTTTTGGTGGAGAGGAGGAGGGAGAAGAGACCTCTTCCTCTTGTGTTGCTCGGCAACAACAAGAAAGAAAAGAGGGAGGGAGTGAGGAGGAAGAAGAGGTTTCTTCCTCTTGTGTTGCTCGGCAAGAAGAAGAAGAAAGGAGGAAGGGAGAGGGTTTTCGGCACCCAAGGGAGGAGAGGAGGAAAGTGAGTGAGGATGAAGTTGAAGTCACCCCTCCATGCCTATTTATACTAAAATGAGGGGAGGAAACTTGTCTTGATTCATCCTCCTTATTTACTTCTTTTCTTAATGTTAAGAATATTCTAGAGAAGATGCTTCTTGAGTTCTCCCTTAATTTCTCTCTTTTCTTTCCTTTAATTAAAATTCCTATCTCTCCTCTTACAATATCCTCTCCTATCCCACTTGGTTAACACAACGAGACCCGGGATTGCAAGTTCCGAATCCAGCAGGGTTATTAGGTTACCTGAACCTAGGGACGACTGTGGGAGTCCAGCCCATGGATATCTGATCCAAGTACAGTGCCAACTGAATAAAAGTAAAATACTGAATACTGTTTTATTTTACTTTGCTATTCTAGGTTATCTGAACCTAGAGGCTACTGTGGGAGCCCACCCAATGGATATCTGATCCATATAGCTATAATAACTGATAATAAGCTGAATAAAAATGTTTCTAATACATTTTTCATGCTGTTAGGACGCCTACTGGTGCATCCTTCTGAATTGGGCATTCTACCGAATGCTTGGTATGCACTAAAAGCACACCCTATAACTGAAAACTGTACAACTACTGAACTAACGCCAAAACTAACAAGCGAGAGCAATTATACTGCAGGTGAGGGGTTTCTTACCTCAATCGCAAGGTTTTCTTACGATTCTATCCGCTAGATTTTCCAGAAAAACTGATCCGTTCGACGAACCGCTTACGTCCTCGCGTTCCTCTCGCGGAGAAGAACCGACTTCGTGCTGGTGTTGTCGTCGGAAAGTGAACACACGATCCTAGGGAAGGAACCCTAGGTCTCCTTTGCTTTGTTTGCTGCGCCGAGAGAATGAAACGGGAGAGGGAGAGAAAGGCTTCGTTGAGGGGGGAAAAAAAAATAAACCAATCCCACTTAAGTTTTCTATTTATATCAAATAGTTATTTCTCCCAAATCAAATATAAATATATTTGATTTCCTATCCTTTCAGCACGGCCCTGCTGGGTTCACTTGGTTTCCGGAACACATAATAAGTCGTAGGCTCCGATGGGTCCCGGGTTCGATTCCCGCGTAAACCAATTTACGACTTATTTGTTTTTGCTACTTCCGGTACTCCAATAATTATGTAAAAATATTCTAAAAATCTATAAAAATCATAGGATATTTCCAAAATAAATTCGGGAATTTTTCGGGCTTTACAACAACAATCGTCTAACTCTAGTATAAGCCCAGAGGGTAGAGATAGTAAATAAGTCCCTACAGCAACAGCAGCAACCCGTGCTCCATTGCCTACCCGTAGGTCTATCTCGCCCTTTGTCAATGCCCTGCTATTCCTCAGCGCTTGTACAATAGTACAAATGTGCGAAGCACATCCGGTATCTAATATCCACGATGAAGAAATAGAGAGGTTGACTTCTATAACATGTATACCTGAAGTAGAAATCTTATTTCTCTTCTTCTTAAGATCTTCCAGGTATTCTTTGGAGTTCCTCTTCCAGTGTCTTGCTTGTCCTTGATATAGGTGACAAAGATGTTCAACCATATCGTAAGCACCCAGCAACTCATGTTGCTTCTGAAGCTCAGAGTTTATGGTTGCGAGCATAAGACAGGACACATCTAATGCGTCATCTTGATGCTTCTTGTAAGTATCTCGGTCTGCTCGCGTGGCAGTGGCAGGAGGAGCCTCCGGAATGGGCTGCTCCAGAACGTACAGTTTACGTTCTTGGGTGAGAACTATTCTTAGGTTCCTGTACCAGTCCAGGAAATTTTCTCCGTTGAGCATGTCCTTCTTAAG
Organism: Zingiber officinale; assembly: GCF_018446385.1. Lineage (NCBI taxonomy): Eukaryota > Viridiplantae > Streptophyta > Magnoliopsida > Zingiberales > Zingiberaceae > Zingiber > Zingiber officinale. The sequence goes on from NC_056006.1 coordinate 48,604,630, forward strand.
GACAGAACGCAGGGAGAAAGAGTTCGTATTCGACGTCATGGTTATCTACAACAGAAAATTTGTAGAAATAAATATCATATTCATAATCATTTAATTAGGCCTTTAACTAAATGATGCTCCTACTGAATTCTATAATTCTTGTGGGACAAGATCCACATCATACTAACCCTTGAGTTAGCTTTGGCTAATACGCCCAAGGCTTAGTATGATCGGTAGGTAACGATTACCAATTACATCTCTATGCAACTCTTGTTTATAGGATCAAGATCCATATTTATATTAAAACTCGAGTTAGCATTGGCTAATACGCCCGAGAGTTAATATAAATGTGATTTGGTCCTACCTTTCCAACTATTGGAAGAATGCCTATAGTTGACTCGATCCAACCGAGTAACTAGGAATACTCAATCTAATTGAGTTTGTATTCACCCATGCGTTGATAGGCGGGACCAAGATTGTCCCTCCGTACCCTACCAAGATAATATGTATTGCTCTGTTTTGGCAGATTCAACAATACATGTGATCGAGTTAGTGATAGGTATCACGGCACGGTTAGGCATTAGAGTTGAGTCGATTGAGATCTAATCTAATCAAAAAAGGATGCATCTTGTGCACGACTTAGATCTAAACTAATCGCAAGGGTGCATCATGTGCACGACATAGATCTAATCTAATCGTAAGGCACTAATTAATTAATACTTATTAAACATGCATCATATACATAAGCAATTAACTAATTAATCTATTTGTGATTTAGTCATGACCATACTACGATCTTCTCAAGCCAATGAGAAGATCGAATGGTCAACCTAGGGTCAACAGCTTCTCCAAGCTCCTCCCTTTGACCACCTTGTGTTGCTCGTGTCCGCCTCGGAACTCCGTCTCGTGTGGACCCTCCATCGCTCCAATTTGTACATTACAATTTGAAACTCGAGTTACATTCGAGTCTAAATCTAATTTACAACCAGAATATATGAGAAAGGCACGATGCGTAGGTCGCGGAAAAAAAAAATAAAAACATACAACACGCGCAAACACATAACGGCACGCAGGCCGTAATATGAATTACAATACAATCCAATCATATTGGGGTTTTGGGCCATGACTATCACAAAATTAATATATAATTCAAAATTATATATTTTCATAATTTTCTATAATTTTAAAATTAATTTTTTACAATTTTTACGAGTAAAATTTTTCGGCGGTCCCGTTTAGCGGTTTCGGGTGCAATCGCGGAACGGATCCCCTTGCGGGGCCAGGGGCAGCGCCCCTACCCGTGATCTAACCATCGCGAGGGTTCCTTTGCGATCCAACAGCGCCTAAACCCGCTGTCCCAAAACGATTTGGGCCGAGACATTGCCGTTTCAGAAAAATCATCCCGGCGGGTTCGTTTTTAGCGATTTCGGGTGCAATCGCGGAGCAAATCCCCTTGCGGGGTTAGGGGCGTACCCCTACCCGCGATCTAACCATCGCGAGTTGCTCCTAAGCGCTCTAATGGCACCCAAACCCGCTGTCCCAAAAAAAATTTTGGGGCGAAACGAAGCCGTTTTGGAAAAATCTTTCCGGTAGCCGAAGCCTACAAGCGTCTAAACACTTGTGTTTCGATTACTCGAGAAAAATACTCATAAAAACCCAAAAATCATAATTTTACAGAAAATTACAGAAACTTTAGTTTTCATAAAACCAAAAAACAAACTCGTATTCGCCTTGCACGTGGCTCTGATACCACTGTTGGGTTCTTTGGGCCGCGAAAACCGCTTTTCACTTCGCGGAAACCCCGAATCACCCAAAGCCGTAGATCCGTGCAAAGAAAACCGAACGAAAATTACGAGTACGAGTTACAAAAATTTTAGATCTACTCCTAGATCTATGTGTTAAGTGTTAGGTTCTTCGGGCCGCGAAAACCGCTTTTTCGCGTCGCGGAAACCCCGAGTCACCCAAAGCCGTAGATCCGTGCAAAGATTCGTAAACAAAACATTTTTCGAAAAACCTTTTCTTGTACGAGTTTGTAAAACCTTTAGATCTACACTAGATAAGGGTTATACCTTCGAAGCGTGCCTTTCGCGTTCCCGCTCGTCCAAGGTGCCGGATCTCTAGACCGTCAAGTGTACGGTCCTCTAGAAGTATCCACACGAACAATCCTTGATGGAGAAGACCAAACAAAGGTGTGCTAGCACCTTGTCTTGTTCGGCCAAGAGAGGAGGAGAGGGAGAAGAGAGAGCTCTCGAGGAAGAAGATGACTTAATCACACTTGAATGAAAAATGAATATTTTCATTCCCACCTAGAGTGGTCAGCCACATCTTGGAGGTGTAACTCCCCACATTAATTCCAATTAATATGGAGACCATTAAGAGTTGTAACCCCCATGAGGTGGCACTCTAGGATGATGTGGATCAACACCATTGGTCCACATCTTGCCACCTCACTCAATGACATGGCAACAAGTGTAACCTCCTCATTTAATGTGGGTCGGCCACATTAAATGCTATGGAGGCTTGTAACCTCCATGAGGTGGCACACATTGATGATGTGGAGCAATCCTATTGGTCCACATCTTGCCAACTCACTAGTGATGTGGCAAAAAGTCAAGTCAAACATGACTTTTTCTCTTCCTCTCAAATCAAGTCAAACTTGATCTAATCTTCTCATGGTTGATCTAATCCAACCATATAATTCAAGCCAACTTAATATAATGAATCTAATTCATTAAATTAAGTTGATTTAATGAGTCATAATCTAAATTAGACTCATTAAATACATGAATCAACTTGAGTCCAACTCAATTAGCCCAATTTGGATTACTCTTAATCCAATATGATTCAACAAATGAATCTAATCCTCTTGGTTCATCATATGAACGAAATCTCCATCTAATTGTCCTTAGTGTGTGACCCTATAGGTTCTTGTAACGTTGGCAATGCCCTAAACCCATTTAGGAGCATAAGTAATGAGCGGTATCTAGCAACACATCATTACTACCCAAGTTACAAGAATGTCGAGATCCGACATCACCTTGTGACTACCAATTGTGACTACTCACAAAATAATGACAAGTGTCCTTCTATCCTAGACATCTAGATTGATCAATATGAGGCATAGACCGTGTCATCCTCTAATCAATATAAATCTTGAACTCCAAGTAGACTCACTCGGTCAAATGAGCTCAACATCTAATGTTGACTCATTTGGGCATGGCCATGCACTTAGTGGTCTCACTCTATCAAGAATACCGATGTCGCTCCCGTCATATGGGAGGGATAGATCCCATCTACATCACTCACATCCCTCTACATAATTCGTTATATACCCAGTAATCGCCTTTATAGTCCACCCAGTTACGGGTGACGTTTGACGAAACCAAAGTACATAACTCCTTATGTAGGGATCCATGGTGACTTCAGGTCTAATAGTCATACTAATAGTCACATGAGAAAGTATATGACACTCATATAACGATCCATGATACTTTCTCATGGCGGGTCATTCAGTATACATTTTCTAATGCATACCCATGTGTTAGCTTGATATCTCTATATCCATGACTTGTGAGATCAAGTCATCGAGCTGACCTACATGCTAGTCTTATTGTATTAACATTGTCCTTGAATGTTAATACTCGACTAGGAATGATTTGGAGTAGTGTTCCCTATATCATCTCACTATCGATTCAACTAATCGATTGATATAGGTATGAACCTTCTACTCAAGGACGCTATTATACTTAGTCTATTTGGCACTAATATAAATAAGTATAATAACCAAACAAATGCCTTTATTGATATACAAGAATATGATATACATGAGTTCATACAATCATCAAATGATTGGCTCTAGGGCTCTAACTAACAATCTCCCACTAGCACTAGTGCCAATCAGTATAGGCTCTAAGGCCTAAAGACCTAGTGTGACCATCATGCTTCCTCTGTGCCAAAGCCTTGGTCAAGGGATCTGCGATGTTAGCCTCTGTAGGTACTCTGCAAATCTTCACATCTCCTCTATCGATAATCTCTCGAATGAGATGGAAACGTTGTAGAACTGCTGTGAACTCTGCCAGTTCATAACACTACCATCTAAGCAAAACAAGAACCCTGACTGCGATCGGTAATCATCCTGATCGGTCTGGAAGCTGGCATCACTGTAACCCTTTACAGTTATCTCATCATTGCCTCCATATATCAAGAAATATTCTTTAGTCCTTAAGTACTTAAGAATATTCTTAACCGCTATCCAGTGATTTTCACCTGGATCTGACTGGTATCTGCTCGTCATGCTCAAAGCATACGAGACATCAGGTCGAGTACATAGCATGGCGTGCATGATCGATCCTATGGCTGAGGCATAAGGGATCTGATCCATGTGGTCTCTCTCTTCTCTAGAAGAGGGACCTTGAGTCTTCGAAAGACTCATGCCATGTGACATCGGCAGAAATCCCTTCTTGGAGTTCTGCATGGCAAACCATAGGAGTACCTCATCAATGTATGTACTCTGACTTAGGCCAAGCAATCTCTTAGATCTATCTCTATAGATCTGTATCCCAAGAATGTGGGATGCCTCACCTAAGTCCTTCATTGAGAAGCAACTCCTTAGCCAGGTCTTGACAGACTGAAGCATAGGGATGCCCTTCCCAATGAGTAGTATGTCATCCACATACAATATGAGGAAGACAACTATGTTTTCTACAACCTTCTTGTAGACACAAGGCTCATCTTCATTCTTGATGAAACCAAACTGTTTGATCACATCATCGAATCGAAGATTCCAGCTCCGAGAATGCCCTCTAGCCATAAATGGATCTCATCAACTTCCCGATAGGTGGTGGGCTCATCCTCTATGAGCACAATGTCATCATGGTCAGACAAGAGAAATGAGTATCTCTCAGGCTGACGACGTACCCTATCAGACCTGCAAAGAGGTATGTCTACTTGAACTGGTTGTTGTTCCTCAACTCTTTGTGGAACAACATCATCCACAACACTTTGTGGTTCCAGTTCAATTTCCATCGAGGCATCAGTGCTATTGTTCGCATCTTGAACTTCTTCAAGATCGAATGTGCTCCCACTAGTCTTTCTAGAAACAAAGTCGCTTTCTAGAAAGACCCCAGTCTTTGCCACAACTACCTTGTGCTGACTGGGAATGTAGAAGTAATATCCCTTAGTTTTCTTGGGATATCCGATAAAGTAGCACTTGTCGGATTTGGGTCCTAACTTGTCTGAGACTTGACGTCGTACGTAAGCCTCACAATCCCAAATCCTCATGAAAGACACCTGGGCATCTCTCCCAGTCCATATCCTATATGGTGTCTTTATCACGGCCTTGGATGGAACTCGGTTGAGAATGAAAGCTGTCGTGTCTAGAGCATATCCCCATAGATATGTCGGAAGATCTGTGTGACTCATCATAGATCGTACCATATCTAATAAGGTACGATTCCTCCTTTCGGATACACCATTCCACTGTGGTGTTCCAGGAGGAGTGAGTTGAGGTAAAATCCCACACTCAGCTAAGTAGTCACGGAACTCATGGCTTAAGTATTCACCACCTCGATCTGATCGGAGTATTTTAATACTCTTGCCAAGCTGGTTCTGTACTTCATTCTTGAATTCTTTGAACTTTTCAAAGGATTCGGACTTATGTGTCATCAAGTACACATAACCATATCTACTGAAGTCATCAGTAAATGTGATGAAGTATCTATAACCGCCTCTAGCAGCGACATTGAAAGGGTCACATACATCACTATGTATGAGTCCTAACAAATCAGTCGCTCTCTCGCTGTGCCCACTAAAGGGAGTCTTGGTCATCTTGCCTCGTAGGCATGACTCGCATATCTCATATGATTCAAAATCAAATGAGTCCAGCAAACCATCCTTATGGAGCTGGGATAAGCGCTTGTCATTTATATGACCTAAGCGACAGTGCCAGAGATAAGTTTGGTTCATGTCATTTGACTTGAACCTCTTGGTACTAATGTTATAGATAGGGCTCTCAAGGTCTAGAATATAGAGTCCGTTTATTAGGGGTGCACTACAATAGAACATATCTTTTAAATAAATAGAACAACATTTGTCTTTTATTATAAAAGAGTACCTTTCTTGTCTAAACAAGAAACTGAAACTATGTTCTTAGTAAGAGCAGGCACATAACAACAATCATCTAAATTTAGTACAAGCCCAGAGGGCAGAGATAGCTGATAAGTTCCTACAGCAACAGCAGCAACCCGTGCTCCATTGCCCTCGTAGGTTCACCTCGCCCTTTGCCAATGCTCTGCTATTTCTCAGCGCCTGTACATCAGTACAAATGTGAGAAGCACATCCAGTATCTAATACCTATGATGTAGAAATAGATAGATTGACTTTTATAACATATATACCTGAAGTGGAAGTCTCACTTCGCTTCTTCTTAAGATCTTCCAAGTATCCCTTGCAGTTCCTCTTCCAGTGCCCGGTCTGACCGCAGTGGAAGCAGGTAGCATCCTTGGCGACCCCTCCTTTAGGCTTCAGTGCCTTGCCTTTGCCCTTGGCTTGGGACTTTCCTTTGCCTTTGGGCTTGCCTTTGCCCTTATGCTTCTGGACCATTAGAATGGGCTTAACCTTCTTAAGGTTAATCTCAGCAGTTCGTAACATACTAAGGAGCTCGGGCAGTGGCTTGTCAATCTCGTTCATGTTATAGTTTAGAACGAATTGACTGTAGCTATCCGGCAAGGATTGCATGATTAAGCCAGCTCTTGGCCAAGTGGGAACCCCAGTCTTTGTAGGTTCTCTATGTACCCAATCATCTTGAGTACATAAGGACCTACAGGAGCCCCGTCTGACATCTTGCACTGAAACAGTGCCTTCGAGATCTCAAATCTCTCATGCCTCGCTTGTCCCTGATATATTTGGCGAAGATGCTCAACCATATCAAAAGCGCCCATCAACTCATGTTGCTTCTGAAGCTCTGAGTTCATGGTCGCGAGCATTAGACAGGACACATCTAATGCGTCGTCTTGATGCTTCTTGTAAGCATCTTTGTCGGCTCGCGGGGCATTGGCAGGAGGAGCCTCCGGAATGGGCTGCTCCAGAACGTACAGCTTACGCTCCTGGGTGAGAACTATTCTCAAGTTCCTGTACCAGTCCAGGAAATTCGCTCCGTTGAGCTTGTCCTTCTCAAGGACAGATCGCAGGGAGAAGGAATTCGTGTTCGACGACATGGTTATCTACAACAGAAAATTTGCAGAAATAAATATCATATTCTTTAAAACATTTAATTAGGCCTTTAATTAAATGATGCTCCCACTGAATACTATAATTCTTGTGGAACAAGATCCACATCATACTAACCCTTGAGTTAGCTTTGGCTAATATGCCCAAGGCTTAGTATGATCGGTAGGTAACGATTACCAATTACATCTCTATGCAACTCTTGTTTATAGAATAAAATCCGTATTTATATTAAAACTCGAGTTAGCTTTCGCTAATACGCCCGAGAGTTAATATAGATGTGATTTTGACCTATCTTTCCAACTATTGGAAAAATGCCTATAGTTGACTCGATCCAACCGAGTAACTATGAATACTCAATCTAATTGAGTTTGTATTCACCCATGCGTTGATAGGCGGGACCAAGATTGTCTCTCCGTACCCTACCAAGATAATATGTATTGCTCTGCTTTGGCAGATTCAACAATACATGTGATCGAGGTAGTGATAGGTATCACAGCACGGTTAGGCATTTTAGAGTTGGTTCGATCTAGATATAATCTAATCGAGAAGGATGCATCTTGTGCACGACTTAGATCTAATCTAATCGCAAGGGTGCATCATGTGCACGACTTAGATCTAATCTAATCGTTAAGAAACTAATTAATTAATTAATTATTAAACATGCATCAAATACATAACAATTAATTAATTAATCTATTTGTGATTTAGTCATGGCCCTACTACGATCTTCTCAAGCCATTGAGAAGATCGAATGGTCAACCTAGGGTCAACAGCTTCTCCAAGCTCCACCCTTTGACCACCTTGTGTTGCTCGTGCCCGCCTCGGAACTCCGTCTCGTGTGGACCCTCCACCGCTCCAATTTGTACATTACAATTTGAAACTCGAGTTACATTCGAGTCTAAATCTCATTTACAACCAGAATAAGAGAAAGGCACGACGCGCAGGCCGTGGGAAAAATAAAATACAGCACACACAATCATATGACGGCACGCAGGCCGTATTATGAATTACAACACAAATCCAATCTTATTGGGTATTTTGGGCCATGACTATCACAAATTAATATATAATTAAAAATTATATATTTTTATAATTTTTCTGTAATTTTAAAAATAATTTTTACAATTTTTATAAGTAAAATTTCCCGGCGGTCCCGTTTAGCGGTTTCGGGAGCAATCGCGGAACGGATCCCCTTGCGGGGCCCAGGGGCAGCGCCCCTACCCGCGATCTAACCATCGCGAGGGTTCCTTTGCGATCCAACAGCGCCTAAACCCGCTGTCCCAAAACGATTTGGGTCGAGACATTGCCGTTTCGGAAAAATCTTCCCGGCGGGTTCGTTTTTAGCGATTTCGGGTGCAATCGCGGAGCAAATCCCCTTGCGGGGTTAGGGGCAGTACCCCTACCCACGATCTAACCATCGTGAGTTGCTCCTTTGAGCACTCTTCATGGTATGGCAAAGAGATGCTTCCCTTAAGATGGGATCAAGAGCTCTCTTCATGATATGACAAGAAATTATGACATGTATGATAAGCTATGATATGCATGATGACATGATATGTATGGCATGATATTTTATTTTATATGGCTTGTACCAAGGGTGGGCTCCATAAGCGCCCCGAGGTCGATGGTCTATGAAACGGGCTTAGTAAAAAGGGATGGGCTCCTTAGTACGCCCCTAGGTCGACGGACTATGAACGGACCTAGATCCCTAGTAGGTTCGGGGCTAGCTACCCTGTCCTAGGGATTACGCGCATTTATGTATGTATGTGGTACAAGCCGGACCCTCATTATGATATTATGTTCAAGTATGTATATGATATGTTTTAAAAGAGACATGATGCATATGTGCATTTCATGATACATGTTTTTAAAAAATATATATATACATCTTGCATCTACATGCACATATTTTATGAATTATTGTTTATGCACTATTATGAACAGGTACGAGTTATGATATATGCTTACATAATATGATATGTTTCATGATATGTGCTTACATGATATGATATGTTCATGATATGCACTCATATGCCATGCTATGCTATGTTATGCTCCTTATATGAGATGATATGTTTACATTATGTTCCCTCATGCCATGTTATGATATGTTATGTTTCTTATATGTTCTAGGTTATGATTCTCCATGCTATGTTATGATATGCTTTGTTTCACATACTATGTTGTGTTATGTGTTTTATGTTTTATGAGTAGGAAAGGAGCTCATTAAGCCTTTGGGCTTATAGTTTTATGTTCCTTGTACTGCAGATAAAGGCAAGGAATGGATGAATTAAGGGGAGCAGCAAGAAGGGCAATGATGATGTGTGTGGAAGTGGCATGGTGGATAAATCAAATTAAGTTTAAATTTATATTTGGTTAAATTGTGCATGTGAACTAAGTTTGGACCCTATGCTTATGATGATAGTTTGAGCCAGTATGTTATGCTCTTATGAGATTTTGCTCATGTTAGAATAATTATGATATGGTAAAATGTTAATAAGTTATGATTCACATGCCATGTTCAAGACAATCAAATGCACATGATAAAAATTTTTAAGTATGTCTTCCGTTGCCATGAGTTCATATGCATTAGTATGTTAGGTGAATGTAAGTAACCCCGTCCCTCTAAGGGCAGTCAGAGTGTCCCTGGAAGGGCGGGCGTTACACTTGCCACTCACTTGGTTCATATTTCTCAACCAACCCAAGGTCTCAAAGGTGTGCTCAATCTCAAAAGAAGCTAAAGGGGTGACTTGCTAGATTCTACTCACGACAACTATTTTTTATATCCCTTATTTTTTATTTTTTGCTTTTCTTTTTCAATTTTTTTTCATAAATATTTGCATTGGACAAAACTTATTTCACAAGTGTACTTTTAGCACAAATGTTGGGTTATTTTGATTTTTCCAAATGAGCTTGCATGAGTTGAGCCTCATCCAGTAACCAAAATGAAGTTTGAAAAATCACCATGGAAACCAAGTACTAAGCAAACAAGATGAATCATGACTATTTCAATGATATCAACCATTCAAGCATCAAGTCAAAGTGTAGTGAAAGTAAGATTCTTAAGGTCAAGCGAAGACTAAAACTCATCTCCATATGATTCTTAGCTTGTTTCATGCTACCCAAGATAGAGAAAACAAGTACATAAAGCTTACTACTAGCATCATTTACAACATCATGAATCTAGATAATGAACGTGCTAACATTTTATCTTGAAGACAAGAAAGCATAAAAGTGAAGATTGATGTTCTCAAGATGTTTGCCAAAATTATTTCAAAAGATAATCAAATGACTATCAAAACAAACACTCAAGCAAGACAATCAAAATAGAATTCAAAACAAAAACTACACATGCAGAAAATAAGAAAACAATCAAAAACTGAAACAAAAAGAAATCAAGATTGACACCCCCCAGACTTAAACTTTGCTTTGCCGTGGGCATGGTTAGCAGATATCAAAGTAATCCATGACAAGGACACTGGACTGTCGTAAAGCATATATTAAAGTATCTGAGAAGGACTAGAGATTATATACTAGTTTACTAGACAGATGATTTGCTCTTTGTGGGTTACACTGATTCGGACTAATAGGGATAATAGTAAGTCAACTTCGGGGGTTTTGTGTTTATTTTTGGAGGTGAAGTCATAACATGAAGGAGTGTTAAGCAGAAATACGTTTTGGACTCCACCATAAAAGCTGAGTATGTGGCAGCCTCTGAGACTGCTATAGAACCTGTATGACTCAGAAACTCCTTGATGGACCTTGATGTGATTCCTGGTTTTCCTAAAATTATCATAATCTATCTTGATAATAATAGTGCAGTAGCAAACTTGAAGGAACCACGAGCCCATAAGGCAAGTAAACACATTGAGCACAAGTACCACCTGATACGAGACATTATAAAACAAATAGAAGTTGTTGTCGCCAAGATTGCATTAGATGATAACCTGGCAGATCCTTTCACTAAGGTCTTTCCAGCGAGAGCTTTTGATGGGCATGATGAGGGGATGAGAATCAGATGTATGGCGGCATTCATGGTAGCATAGGCTTTTAGTATAAGTGGGAGATTGTTAGGATGTATACTAAAAGTGTAGCGTTTTGTATGAACATTTATATTTTGAAATAAGAATCACATTGGTCAAATGTCTGCATTTATGTTAAATGCAGTTGCCCATTTAATTTATATTGTAGATAACATGGTGTTTGGTGTGACACAGAAGATCATGTTGTCAGTTCCTTATAAATTATAAATAGAAGTTCACAACCAAGGTGGAATGGGACAAACCATTGGAGTAGTTGTAGTGTAATTTGGTATTAGTTTATCTTAACTATAAAATTACACTAGTATACTATGTGTGTATTGAGCAAGACCATTTGAGCTAGTTTCTTTTTATACTGACTATATAAAAGATCAAAACCTCTGTTATTATGGAAGTGCATACTCTTAATCATGATATAATAATGAGCACGTATACTTTATATTTATTTCTTTAATTTATCAAAGGGTGAGATTTAGTTCGTTAAATCAATAGGCCCGATAAGTTGGGAAGTGATTTTATTTATATGGTGTGTTGTTGATTATAGAATGAAACTATGTCCTAGTAATCTAGGTTGATGATGTCCCCTTGAGGAGCTCATAAGGATTGTCATGTAAACCCTGCAGGTGGACTTAGTCTGACAAGATAATAAGGTTGAGTGGTATTACTCTTGAACTAGATATTAATTAAGTGAGTTGTCAGTAACTCATTTAATTAGTGGGCATTCGATATCTTAATACAAGGAGATTAATGCACTCATGATAAGAAGGAACCCATATTGTAATATGGGATTGGTGCGGTAGTGCAATAATAACTCTTTGGTGGTATGAGTTATTATTGATGAACTTGAGTTGGGTGTTCGGGGCGAACATGGGAAGCTCAAGCTCATCGGGAGACCAAAACCATTTCCTTCTCTCGGTCCCTATTGTAGCCTCTTATTTATAAAGTCTTATGTCAACATAAAGCCAAGCTTCTTACCCATCTTGTTGTGGTCGACCAAGCCAAGCTTGGAGCCCAAGCTAGGGCCAGCCAAGCCAAAGGATGGAGCCAAGTTGTGGTCGGCCAAGCTTCGAGCCCAAGCTAGGTGGCCGACCACATAAAATATAAAGGGTATTTTAAATTTTAAAATCTTTCCTTTTGTGGAAGCCATGGTTTTAAAAGAGAGTTTTTAAATTTTAAAATCTTTCCTTTTATAGATTTCTATAAAGGATTAAGAGAGAGGGTTGATAGCTTTCCTTATTTGTAGTTAAAAGAAAGATTTTAATTTTTGATAAAACATTCCTTTTTTGTAACCATCCACATGTTTTTAAAAGAGATATTTTAATTTATAAAATTTTCCTTTTATAACCAAAAAGGGATTTAAAAGAGAAATTTTTTATTAAAAATTTCTTACCGAAAACAAATAAGCAAGTTTTAATTTTATGTTTAAAACTTTCCTTTTTTGGAGCACATGTGTAGGGCCGGCCATGACAAGCATTAAAAGGAAGTTTTAATTTTTTTGTTTTAAAACTTTCCTTTTTAGTCATTGGCAATGAAAATAAGAAAATTTTAATTATGTTTAAAACTTTCCTTTTTTGCCAACACCAAGGATTATAAAACAGATGGAGGGGGTGCCTCATGAGATAACACTTCTTCAATTTTTCTCTTCCAATCCTTTGGCGGCCGACCCTTATCCTTTTCTATTCTCCTTTTGTTTTCTCTCTTGGTGGTCGGTTGCTTGAAGGAGAGAAGGAAGCTCTCTTGTCTAGCATCCCTTGGAGGTTAGTCGGTGGCCGAATCATGGAAGTAAAGGAAGAAGATTGGGTGGATTTCAGCTTGGAAGATCGTTGCCGTCACGACGTCCAAGAGAATGAGAGGAATACAACAGAAGATCAAGAGGTCTATAAGCTACAAAAGGTATAACTAGTTATTAGTTTCCGCATCATAACTAGTTCATCTTCTGTATAGATCTTGAAAACCAAACAAAAGAGGTTATCAATTTTAGGTTATCATTTTGTTATCGATTTTATTTTTCGATTTCATGTTTCGATATTGTGTTTCTATTGAGATCTCTACAGTTAAACCTAGTTTATTTTAAGAAGTTAAATATCCGATTTCTTTGAAAGACTTTGTCTAGGAAGTGGTGGATGATCCCATACCCAAGAAGGCCTAGTGCCTCACCATGTTTAACCTGGAAGCCGATCTTTGAAATAGATATTTGATTGACTTCTGTAATATGGTTTAACTTAGGAAGATCACATCGGTTAAACATGGAGTAAAAATATTAGGTATCGTTTCCAATCAAGTTTAACTTTTGAAGGACAATTTGGATTAATAATGTTAAGCATCGTTTGCAATCCAAATTTAACTTTAGTAGAGCACATGGGTAGCTAGGATAGTTCTATGCTCGTACAAGATTTTTGTACAGGGAAACAAGAATGGTATTCCGAGTAGCAACCAACAATTGGTATCAGAGCTAGGTTATACCTCTATATGTTTGGTTTTTTGTTTAATTATGCACATGTCATACATATTTTAGGCAGGATAATAGTAGGATATGCAAGTAGATTAACTCTATGGTTGCAGGCTTCAACTATTATGGCCTATTGTGATTGTGTGTGATTGGACTCTCGGACATGTCGAGGGCATTTTATGTGTGTGCATGATTGTATTTGTTAAATATAGCAGGAGATGTATTAGTTTTAGGATTTTATATTTTGTTCGATCTAGACTTTATGTACATTCCTCTGTGGAATATAGGATCGATATATGTAAAATTTTATTTTAGTCACGGATCGTTGTTAGTGAGAGCCCTAGAGCCGATCATGTGATATGGACTCAATGTATCATATTCCTATATTTATAAAGGCATTTCTTTATGGTTATTATACTTACTTGTATTGGTGCCAAATAACTGAGTATAATAGAGTCCTTAAGTAGAAGGTTCTTATCTATATCAATCGATTGGTTGAATTGATAGTGAGATGATATAGAGAACACTACTCTTAATCATTCCTAGTCAAGTATTAACATTCAGGGACAATGTTAATGCGATGAGACTAGCATGTAGGTCAACTTGATGACTTGATCTCACAAGTCATGGATATTAGATATCAAGTTGACACATGGGTATGCATTGGAGAATGTATACTGAATGACATGCCATGAGAAAGTATCATGGATCGTTATATGAGTGTTATATACTTTCTCATGTGAGACTTAGTATGACTATAAGTCGTTATAGTCCTTGGTCTTGAAGTCACCATGGTTCCCTACATAAGGAGTTACATACTTTGGCTTCGTCAAATGTCACCCGTAAATGGGTGGACTATAAAGGCGACTACTGGGTATGTAACAAATTATGCGGAGGGATGTGAGTGATGTAGATGGGATCTATCCCTCCTATATAACGAGAGTGATGTCATGATTCTTGATAGAGTGAGACCACCAAGTGCATGGCCATGCCCAAATAAGACAATATGAGATATTAAGCTTATTTGATTAGAGTGAGTCTACTTGGAGTTCAAGACATAGATTCATTAGAGGATGACACGGTGTATCCCTCAATTGATCAATCTAGATGTCAAGGATAGAAGGACATTGTCACATATTATGAGAGTCACAATTAGTAGTCACAATGGTGATGTTAGATCTCAACATTCTTGTAACTTGGGTAGTAATGATGTGTTGCTAGATACCGCTCATTACTTATGTTTCTAAATGGGTTTAGGAGCATTGCCAACGTTACAAGAACCTATAGGTTCACACACAAAGGGCAGTTAGATGGAGATTAAGTTCATATGATGGACCAAGAGGATTAGGTTCATGTGATGAAACAAATTGGATTAAGAGTAATCCAAATTAGACTAATTGTGTTGGACTCAATTTGATTCATGTGTCGAATGAGTCTAGTTTAGACTATGATTCATTGAGTCAATTTAAATCAATGAATAGAGATTCATTAAATTAAATTGATTTGAATCAAAGGTTAGATTTGATTAACCATGGGAGATAAGAGGTCAAGTTTGGCTTGACTTGAGAGGGAAGATGTCAAGTTTGACTTGACCAAATGCCACCTCATTGTGACTTGGCATGGGCCGGCCAATGATGATGTTCCACATCATCAAGGCTACATCATTGTGTGCCACCTCATAAGGAAGACCAAGAGGCATGACTCTTGGTATTACATGGAGGTATTCAAGCACCAATAAGTGGCCGGCCACAAATCATCAAGGCAATTCAAGGCTTCTTCTTTCTCCTTTCTTCTTGTTCTCTCCTTCTCCATTGCTGAGACCTCTCAAGGGTGCTAGCACACTCTAAGTGATTCTCTCCATCTTTTGTCCGTGTGGATACGTGTAGAGGTGTGTACACTTGACACTCTATGGGATTCGACAACCATTTGGAAGAGCGGGATAAGCGAAGGGCATTGCTATAAGGGTAATACCTTTTTCATGTAGATCTAGTGTAGACAAACATGTACATGAATATTTTTATTTATCTTCGCACGGATCCGCGGCTAGCTTCGGGGTTTCCGCAATGCAAAAAGCGGTTTTTGCGGCTCGAAAGTCTAACAGTGGTATCAGAGCCACGTGCGATGCTTGTACATGTTTGTATTTTTTATTACGAAAAGATTTCATATCTATAAGTTTCTGTAATTTTTCTACTTTTATAGATGTTGTGAGTATTTTTCTTGTAGAGGCGAAGCAATAAGTGTTTAGACACTTGTAGGCTTCAAATACCAAGAAAAATCTTCTAAAACGACAAGGTTTCGCCCAAAGGCCCTGCCCCTAACCCCGTAAGGGGCATTGTCTCACAATCGCGCCCGAAAATCGCTAAACGGGACCGCTGAGAAGTTGTGACTCATAAAATTGATAAAACAGTAGTAAAATTATAGAAATTTATGTAAAAGACATAATTTAGAATTATGTATGATATTATGATGGTCATGGCCCAAAATCCCAATGTGATTGGTTAAAATTGTGTTGTAATTCATAATATGGCCTGCGAGCCATTTTTGTATTGTGCATGTTGTATATGATATGCGACCTGCACGTCGTGCCTCCCTTATTATGTTCCTGTTGTCAATAGATTTTAGACTCGAATGTAACTCGAGTTTCATATTTGTAATGTACAAAATGAAGCGGTGGAAGGTCCACTCAAGAAGGAGTTACGAGGAGAGTGCTGTCAACACATGGCGGTCAAGAGGAGGCGCTTGAAGAAGTCGTTGACCCTAGGTTGACCGTCCGATCTTTTCTTTGGCTTGAGAAGATCGTAGTAGGGCCATGACCTCATCACAAATTGATTAATCAGTATATATATATACATTTCCTATGTGTATGTGATGCATGCTAATGTAGGGTAATTAGTGCCTTAATGCGTATATGATACACATTCATGATTAGATTAGATCTTAATCAAGTAAACTCGAAATGCCTACCAAGTTTTGATACTCATCACTACTTCGATCATTTGTTGTTGTTGAATCTGCCAAAGCTGAACAATGCATATTATCTTGGTAGGGTGCGGAGGGACAATCTTGGTCCCGCCTATCCAAGCTTGGGTGAGAACTAACTCAATTAGATTGAGTATAACTAGTTAACTCAATTGGATCGGGTAAAACTATAGGCATTTTCCAATGGTTGGGAAGATAGGATAAAAATCACATTTATCTTGATCCAATAAACAAGAGTTGCATAAAGATGTAATTGATAATTAGTTATCTACCGATCATACTAAGTCTTGGGCGATTTAGCCAAAGCTAACTCAAGGCGTAGTATGATGTGGATCTTGTCCCACGAGAATTATAGTTAATTGTTATGAATCTAGTTAATTGTTATCGGGCCGCGAAAACCACGTTTTCGCGTCGCGGAAACCCCGAATCACCCATGCCACTGGATCTCATGCGAAGAAAAACTTTCAAAAATACGAGTACGAGTTTAAAACTATGATCTACAGTAGATCTACAAAGGAAAAACATTTTATACCTTTGATGCGTGCCCTTCGCAATCCCGTAAGTCCAAGGTACGCCGGATCTCGAAGTTATCAACGTAGACAACTCTCTAGTGATATCCACACGAACAAGATGTGTTCTCTAACACTCAAGGATGGAGAAGAGAGCACCACAAGTGTGCTAGCACTCTCTAGGGCTCTCGGGTAGGATTGGAAGAAGAAGAAAGAAAAAAAAGAGAACACACTCCTCTAAAATCTCTATGTGACTTTCACTAACCTTTCTTCTTGGATTAGATTCACTCTCCTTTCTTCTCCCTTGCTTGAAACCCACGACCAAGAGAAGAGAAGGAGCAAGAAGAGGGCTTAGGAGGAGGAAGATCACTTGAATGAGAATTACACTTGCAAAATGAAACTCTTTTCATCTAATTAAATGGTTTGTAACCTCCATGGGATACCAAGAGTCACAACTCTTGGTAACTCCCATGAGGTGGCACTTCACTTAAGTAACCATGATGATGTGGAGCATCATCATGGATCCACTTAATGCCAACTCACCAATGAGGTGGCATAAAGTCAAGTCAAACTTGACTCTTCATCTTCCTCTCAAGTCAAGTCAAACTTGACTTAATCTCTCTCATGGTTGATCTAATCCAACCATTTAATTCAAGCCAATTTAATATAATGAATCTAATTCATTTAATTAAATTGATTCAATGAGTCATAATCTAAATTAGACTCATTGAACACATGAATCAACTTGAGTCCAACTCAATTAGCCCAATTAGGATTACTCTTAATCCAATTTGATTCATCAAATGAATCTAATCCTCTTGGTTCATCATATGAACCTAATCTCCATCCACTTATTCTTTGTGTGTGACCCAATAGGTTCTTGTAACGTTGGCAAAGCCCCTAAACTCATTTAGAAACATAAGTAATGAGCGGTATCTAGCAATACATCATTACTACCTAAGTTACAAGAATGTTGAGATCCAACATCACCTTGTGACTACTAATTGTGACTCCTCACAATATATGACAAGTGTCCTTCTATCCTAGACATCTAGATTGATCAATGTGAGGAATAGACCGTGTCTTCCTCTGATCAATATAAATCCTGAACTCCAAGTAGACTCACTGAATCAAATGAGCTCAATATCTCATATTGACTCATTTGGGCATGGCCATGCACTTCGTGGTCTCTCTATCAAGAATACCGATGTCTCTCCCGTCATATAGGAGGGATAGATCCCATCTACATCACTCACATCCCTCCGCATAATTTGTTACATACCCAGTAATCGCCTTTATAGTCCACCCAGTTACGGGTAACGTTTGACGAAACCAAAGTATATAACTCCTTATGTAGGGAACCATGGTGACTTCAGGTCTAAGGACTAGTAGTCATACTAATAGCCACATGAGAAAGTATATGACACTCATATAACGATCCATGATACTTTCTCATGGCAGGTCATTCAATATACATTCTCTAATGCATACCCATGTGTCAACTTGATATCTCTATATCCATGACTTGTGAGATCAAGTCATCGAGTTGACCTACATGCTAGTCTTATTGCATTAACATTGTCCCTGAATGTTAATACTCGACTAGGAATGATTAAGAGTAGTGTTCCCTATCGATTCAACCAATCGATTGATATAGGTAAGAACCTTCTACTCAAGGACGTTATTATACTTAGTTTATTTGGCACCAATACAACTAAGTATAATAACCAAAAATCAAATGCCTTTATTTATATAGAATATGATACAACAAGTCCAAAATACAATCATCAAATGATTGGCTCTAGGGCTCTAGCTAACAATCTCCCACTAGCACTAGTGTCAATCAGTGTAGGCTCTAAGCCCCAATGACCTAGTCTGACCATCATGCTTCCTCTGTGCCAAAGCCTTGGTCAAGGGATCTGCGACGTTAGCCTCTGTAGGTACTCTGCAAATCTTCACATCTCCTCTTTCGATGATCTTTCGAATGAGATGGTAGCGCCGTAGTATGTGTTTGGTCCGTTGGTGTGAGCGAGGTTCCTTCCCCTGTGCTATAGCTTCATTGTTGTCACAATAGAGCTCAATGGGGTCAGCAGTGCTAGGAACCACCCCAAGTTCAGTGATGAACTTGCGGATCCAAACTGCCTCCTTTGCCTCGATGCGAATGTACTAGGCTTGTAGAATCGCCATCGTGTCCTGCTTCAAACTCTTCTGACGGACCACCATTAATGCAAAATACGAACCCCGATTGCGATCTATAGTCATCGGTCTGGAAGCTAGCATCACCGTAACCCTTTACAGCCTAGCTCATCATCGCCTCCATATATCAAGAAATATTCTTTAGTCATTCTTAAGTACTTAAGAATATTCTTGACCGCTATCCGATGACTTTCACCTGGATCTGGTATCTTCTCGTCATGCTCAAAGCATACGAGACATTAGGTCGAGTACATAGCATGGCGTACATGATCGATCCTATGGCTGAGGCATAAGGGATCCATTCGGTCTCTCTCCTCTCTAGAAGAGGGACCTTGAGTCTTCGAAGACTCACGCCATGTGACATCGAAATCCCTTCTTGGAGTTCTGCATGGCAAACCGTAGGAGTACCTTGTCAATGTATGTACTCTGACTTAGGCCAAGCAATCTCTTAGATCTATCTCTATAGATCTGAATCCCTAGAATGCGGGATGCCTCACCTAAGTCCTTCCATGAGAAGCAACTCCCTAGCCAGGTCTTGACAGACTGAAGCATAGGGATGTCCTTCCCAATGAGTAGTATGTCATCCACATACAATATGAGGAAGACAACTATATCCCCTACAACCTTCTTGTAGACACAAGGCTCATCTTCATTCTTGATGAAACCAAACTGTTTGATCGCATCATCGAATCGAAGATTCCAGCTTCGAGAAGCTTACTTTAGTCCATAAATGGACCTATGCAGCTTGCATACTCTGCTAGTATGCTTTGAATCTATAAAACCCTCAGGTTGTGTCATGTACACATCCTCGAGTAGGTTTCCATTCAGAAACGCAGTTTTGACGTCCATCTGCCAGATCTCGTAATCGTGGTAAGCTACAATAGCAAGCATGATCCGAATGGACTTAAACATCGCTACTGGAGAAAAGGTTTCATCATAGTCAATACCATGAATCTGCTTGAAACCTTTAGCTACCAAGCGACCCTTATAGATAAGTCCATCCATGTCAGTCTTTCTCTTAAAGACCCACTTACACCCAATGAGTTTTACCCCTTCAGGTGGATCAACCAAAGTCCATACTTGGTTGGTGTACATGGATTCCATCTCGGATCTCATGGCCTCTAGCCATTTCTCGGAATCTGGTCTCATCACAGCTTCCTGATAGGTGGTAGGCTCATCCTCTATGAGCATAACGTCATCATGGTCAGACAAGAAAAATGAGTATCTCTCAAGCTGACGACGTATCCTATCAGACCTGCGAAGAGGTATGTCTACTTGAACTGGTTGGTGTTCCTCAACTCTTTGTGGAACAACATCATCCAAACACTTTGTGGTTCCAGTTCAACTTCCATCGAGGCATTAGTGCTATTGTTCGCATCTTGAACTTCTTCAAGATCGAACGTGCTCCCACTAGTCTTTCTAGAAACAAAGTCTCTTTCTAGAAAGACCCCAGTCTTTACCACAACTACCTTGTGCTGACTGGGAATGTAGAAATAATATCCCTTAGTTTCCTTGAGATATCCAATAAAATAGTACTTGTCGGATTTGGGTCCTAACTTGTCTGAGACTTGACGTCGAACGTAAGCCTCACAACCCCAAATCTTCATGAAAGACACCTGGGCATCTCTCCCAGTCCATATCCTATATGGTGTCTTTATCAAGGCCTTGGATGGAACTCAGTTGAGTATAAAAGCTGCCGTGTCTAGAGCATAGCCCCAAAGGAATGTCGGAAGATCAGTGTGACTCATCATAGACCGTACCATATCTAATAGGGTACGATTCCTCCTTTCGGATACACCATTCCACTATGGTGTTCCAGGAGGAGTGAGTTGGGATAGAATCCCACACTCAGCTAGATAGTCACGGAACTCATGGCTAAGGTATTCTCCACCTCGATCGGATCGAAGTATCTTAATACTCTTGTCAAGCAGGTTCTGTACTTCATTCTTGAATTCTTTGAACTTTTCAAAGGATTCAGATTTATGTGTCATCAAGTACACATAACCATATCTACTGAAGTCATCAGTAAATGTGATGAAGTACCTATAACCGCCTCTAGCAGCGACATTGAAAGGGCCACATACATCACTATGTATAAGTCCTAACAAATCAGTCGCTCTCTCGCTGTGCCCACTAAAGGGAGTCTTGGTCATCTTGCCTCGTAGGCATGACTCGCATATCTCATATAATTCAAAATCAAATGAGTCCAGCAAACCATCCTTATGGAACTGGGATAAGCGCTTGTCATTTATATGACCTAAGCGATAGTGCCAGAGGTAGGTTTGGTTCTTTTCATTTGACTTGAACCTCTTGGTATTTATGTTATAGATAGGGCTCTCAAGATCTAGAATATAGAGTCCGTTTATCAGAGGTGCACTACAATAGAACATATCGTTTAAATAGACGGAACAACATTTGTTCTTTATTATAAACGAAAATCCTTTCTTGTCCAAACAAGAAACTGAAATTATGTTCTTAGTCAAGGCAGGCACATAACAACAATCATCTAATTCTAGTACAAGCCCAGAGGGCAGAGATAGATGGTAAGTTCCTACAGCAATAGCAGCAACCCGTGCTCCATTGCCTACTCGTAGGTCTATCTCACCCTTCGTCAATGCCCTGCTATTTCTCAGCGCTTGTACATTAGTACAAATGTACAAAGCACATCCGGTATCTAATACCCACGATGAAGAAATAGAGAGGTTGACTTCTATAACATGTATACCTGAAGTAGAAATCTTATTTCTCTTCTTCTTAAGATCTTCCAGGTATTCTTTGGAGTTCCTCTTCCAGTGCCTTGCTTGTCCTTGATATAGGTGACAAAGATGTTCAACCATATCGTAAGCGCCCATCAACTCATGTTGCTTCTGAAGCTTAGAGTTCATGGTCGCGAGCATAAGGCAGGACAGATCTAATGCGTCATCTTGATGCTTCTTGTAAGCATCTCGGTCTGCTCGCGTGGCAGTGGCAGGAGGAGACTCCGGAATGGGCTGCTCCAGAACGTATAGTTTACGTTCTTGGGTGAGAACTATTCTCAAGTTCCTGTACCAGTCCAGGAAATTTGCTCCCTTGAGCTTGTCCTTCTTAAAGACAGATCGCAGGGAGAAGATGTTCGTATTCGACATCATGGTAATCTACAACAGAAATAAATGCAGAAATAAGTATCATATTCTTAATCATTTAATTAGGCCTTTAACTAAATGATGCTCCCACTGAATTCTATAATTCATGTGGGACAAGATCCACATCATACTAACCCTTGAGTTAGCTTTGGCTAATACGCCCAAGACTTAGTATGATCGGTAGGTAACGATTACCAATTACATCTTTATGCAACTCTTGTTTATAGGTTCAATATCTGCATTTATATTAAAACTCGAGTTAGCTTTGGCTAATACGCCCGAGAGTTAATATATATGTGATTTTGACCTATCTTTCCAACCGTTGGAAGAATGCCTATAGTTATACTCGATCCAACCGAGTTAACTAGGAATACTCAATCTAATTAAGTTGTACTCACCCATGCGTTGATAGGCGGGACCAAGATTGTCCCTCCGTACCTTACCAAGATAGTATGTGTTGCTCTGCTTTGGCAGATTCAACAACAACATGCGATCGAGGTAGTGGTAGGTATCACGGCATGGTAGGCATTACGAGTTGACGTGATTTAGAGCTAATCTAAACGATGATGCGTATCATATACTCGATAGATCTAATCTAATCGAAGGGTGCATCATGTGCACAACTTAGATCTAATCTAATCGTAAGGCACTAATTAATTACTTAATTAAATAGCATGCATCACATACACACAAAACGATTAATTAAATAATTAATCAAATAATTTTGTGATTATGTCATGGCCCTACTACGATCTTCTCAAGCCAATGAGAAGATCGGATGGTCATCCTAAGGTCAACAGCTTCTCAAGCTCCTTCCTTTGACCACCTCGTGTTGCTCGCGCCCTCCTCGTAACTCCGTCTCGAGTGGACCTTCCACCGCTTCAAAATTTACAATACATTTTGAAACTCGAGTTACATTCGAGTCTAAATCTAATTTACAACAAGAATAAAAGAGAAAGACACGACGCGCAGGTCGCAAAAAATAAAAACATACAACACGCACACCACATCACGGCACGCAGGCCGTATTATGAATTACAACACGAATTATCCAATCAAATTGGGTCTTTGGGCCATGACTATCACAAAAATAATATATAATTCAAAATTATATATTTCTATAATTTTTTGTAATTTTTTCTATAATTTTTACAATTTTTACGAGTACAATTTCCCGACGGTTCCGTTTAGCGGATTTCGGGCGCAATCGCGGAACAAATCCCCTTGCGGGGCCAGAGGCAGCGCCCCTACCCGCGATCTAACCATCGCGAGGGTTCCATTGCGATCTAACAGCACCTTAGCCCGCTGTCCCAAAAAGTTTTGGGGCGAAACTTGGCCGTTTTGGAAAAATCTTCCCGATAGCGGAAGCCTACAAGCGCCGAAACACTTGTGCTTCGCTTCTATGAGAAAATTACCCATAAAAACTATAAAAACATGAATTTACAGAAAGTTTACAGATCTATATTTTTCATAAAAATATGAATCTAAACTCGTACTCGCTTCACACGTGGCTCTGATACCACTGTTGGGTTATCGGGCCGCGAAAACCGGGTTTTCGCGTCGCGGAAACCCCGAATCACCCATGCCACTGGATCTCATGCGAAGAAAAACTTTCAAAAATACGAGTACGAGTTTAAAACTATGATCTACAGTAGATCTACAAAGGAAAAATATTTTATACCTTTGATGCGTGCCCTTCGCAATCCCGTAAGTCCAAGGTACGCCGGATCTCGAAGTTGTCAACGTAGACAACTCTCTAGTGATATCCACACGAACAAGATGTGTTCTCTAACACTCAAGGATGGAGAAGAGAGCACCACAAGTGTGCTAGCACTCTCTAGGGCTCTCGGGTAGGATTGGAAGAAGAAGAAAGAAAAAAAAGAGAACACACTCCTCTAAAATCTCTATGTGACTTTCACTAACCTTTCTTCTTGGATTAGATTCACTCTCCTTTCTTCTCCCTTGCTTGAAACCCACGACCAAGAGAAGAGAAGGAGCAAGAAGAGGGCTTAGGAGGAGGAAGATCACTTGAATGAGAGTTACACTTGCAAAATCAAACTCTTTTCATCTAATTAAATGGTTTGTAACCTCCATGGGATACCCAGAGTCACAACTCTTGGTAACTCCCATGAGGTGGCACTTCACTTAAGTAACCATGATGATGTGGAGCATCATCATTGATCCACTTAATGCCAACTCACCAATGAGGTGGCATAAAGTCAAGTCAAACTTGACTCTTCATCTTCCTCTCAAGTCAAGTCAAACTTGACTTAATCTCTCTCATGGTTGATCTAATCCAACCATTTAATTCAAGCCAATTTAATATAATGAATCTAATTCATTTAATTAAATTGATTCAATGAGTCATAATCTAAATTAGACTCATTGAACACATGAATCAACTTGAGTCCAACTCAATTAGCCCAATTAGGATTACTCTTAATCCAATTTGATTCATCAAATGAATCTAATCCTCTTGGTTCATCATATGAACCTAATCTCCATCCACTTATTCTTTATGTGTGACCCAATAGGTTCTAGTAACGTTGGCAAAGCCCCTAAACTCATTTAGAAACATAAGTAATGAGCGCTATCTAGCAATACATCATTACTACCCAAGTTACAAGAATGTTGAGATCCAACATCACCTTGTGACTACTAATTGTGACTCCTCACAATATATGACAAGTGTCCTTCTATCCTAGACATCTAGATTGATCAATGTGAGGCATAGACCGTGTCATCCTCTGATCAATATAAATCCTGAACTCCAAGTAGACTCACTGAATCAAATGAGCTCAATGTCTCATATTGACTCATTTGGGCATGGCCATGCACTTCGTGGTCTCACTCTATCAAGAATACCGATGTCTCTCCCGTCATATAGGAGGGATAGATCCCATCTACATCACTCACATCCCTCCGCATAATTTGTTACATACCTAGTAATCGCCTTTATAGTCCACCCAGTTACGGGTAACGTTTGACGAAACCAAAGTATATAACTCCTTATGTAGGGAACCATGGTGACTTCAGGTCTAAGGACTAGTAGTCATACTAATAGCCACATGAGAAAGTATATGACACTCATATAACGATCCATGATACTTTCTCATGGCAGGTCATTCAATATACATTCTCTAATGCATACCCATGTGTCAACTTGATATCTCTATATCCATGACTTGTGAGATCAAGTCATCGAGTTGACCTACATGCTAGTCTTATTGCATTAACATTGTCCCTGAATGTTAATACTCGACTAGGAATGATTAAGAGTAGTGTTCCCTATCGATTCAACCAATCGATTGATATAGGTAAGAACCTTCTACTCAAGGACGTTATTATACTTAGTTTATTTGGCACCAATACAACTAAGTATAATAACCAAAAATCAAATGCCTTTATTTATATAGAATATGATACAACAAGTCCAAAATACAATCATCAAATGATTGGCTCTAGGGCTCTAGCTAACAATGCTCTTAACATAGTAGCCTTCACACTTAACCATGTTCCATCCAAAGTTGTGATAAAGACACCATATAGGATATGGACTAGGAGAGATGCCCATATATCTTTTATGAGGATTTGGGGTTGTGAGGCTTACGTTCGACGTCAAGTCTTGGACAAACTGGGACCCAAATCCAATAAGTGTTATTTTATAGGATATCCCAAGGAAACGAAGGGATATTACTTCTACATTCCCAGTCACCACAAAGTGTTTATGGCTAAGATTATGGTATTTCTAGAAAAGGACTTTGTTTCTAGAAAAACTAGTGGGAGTACATTCGATCTTGAAGAAGTTCAAGATATGGATCATAGCACTGAACCCTTGATGGAAGTTGAACTGGAACCGCAAAATATTATGGATGATGAGATTGTTGCACTAGGAGTTGAGGAACAACAACCAGTTTAAGTAGACCTACCTCTTCGCAGGTCTGACAGGATACGTCGTTAGCCTGAGAGATACTCTTTTCTCTTGTCTGACCATGACGATGTTATGCTCATTGAGAATGATCCTACCTCCTATTAGGAAGCTGTGATGAGACCAGATTCTGAGAAATGGCTAGAGGTCATGAGATCCGAGATGGAATCCATGTACACCAACCAAGTATGGACTTTGGTTGGTCCACCTGAAGGCGTCAAACCCATTGGATGTAAGTGGGTCTTTAAGAGAAAGACTGACATGAATGGACTTATTACCTATAAGATTCGTCTGGTAGCTAAAGGTTTCAAGCAAATTTATGGTATTTACTATGATGAAACTTTTTCTCCAGTAGCGATGTTTAAGACCATTCGGATCATGCTTGCTATTGCAGCATACCATGATTATGAGATCTGGCAGATGGATGTCAAAACCGCGTTTCTAAATGGAAACTTGCTCAAGGATGTGTACATGAAACAACCTGAGGGTTTTGTAGATCCACTGTATACTGGCAGAGTATGCAAGCTGCGTAAGTCCATTTATAGACTAAAGCAAGCTTCTCGGAGCTGGAATCTTCGATTCGATGATGCAGTCAAATAGTTTGTTTTCATCAAGAATGAAGATGAACCTTGTGTCTACAAGAAGGTTGTTGGGAACACAGTTGTCTTCCTTGTATTCTATGTGGATGACATACTACTCATTGGAAAAGACATCCCTTTGTTGTAGTCTGTAAAGACTTGGCTGGGGAATTGTTTCTCAATGAAGGACTTAGGTGAAGCAGCCTGTATTCTAGGCATAAAGATGTATAGAGATAGATATAAGAGATTGCTTCGCCTAAGTCAAAGTACATATATTGACACGGTATTACTACGGTTTGCGTTGCAGAATTCCAAGAAAGGATTTCTGCCGATATCACATGGTATGAGTCTTTCGAAGATTCAAAGTCCCACTTCTAGAGAGGAGAGAGACCGATGGATAAGATCCTTTATGCTTCAGCCATAGGATCTATCATGTAAGCCATGCTATGTACTCGTCCTGATGTTTCATATGCTTTGAGTATGACGGGCAGATATCAGTCAGATCCAGGTGAGCGTCACTGGATAGCGGTCAAGAATATTCTTAAGTACTTAAGAAGGACTAAAGACTATTTCTTGATATTTGGAGGCGATGGCGAGTTAGCTGTAAAGGGTTACAGTGATGCCAGCTTCCAAACTGACCAAGATGATTATAGATCACAGTTTGGGTTCGTGTTTTGCATGAATGGTGGTGCTGTGAGCTGGAAGAGTTCGAAGCAGGACATAGTTACTAATTTTATAAAAGAGGCCGAGTATATTACTGTATCAGAAGCAACAAAGGAGGCAGTTTGGATCCGCAAGTTCATTATCAAGCTTGGGGTGGTTCCTAGCATAGCAGATACTATAGAGCTCTATTGTGACAACAATGGAGCAATTGCGCAGGCTAAAGAACCTCGCTCACACCAGCAGACCACACACATACTACGACGCTTCCATCTCATTCGAGAGATCATCGATAGAGGAGATGTGAAAATTTGCAGAGTACCCACAGAGGCTAACATAGCTGATCCCTTGACCAAGGCTTTGGCACAGAGAAAGCATGATGGTCACACTAGGTTATTGGGTGTTAGAGCCTACACTGATTGACACTAGTGCTAGTGGGAGATTGTTAGTGAGAGCCCTAGAGCCGATCATGTGATATGGACAAGATGTATCTTATTCCTATATTTATAAAGGCATTTATTTATGGTTATTATACTTGTATTGGTGCCAAATAACTGAATATAATAGAGTCCTTAAGTAGAAGGTTCTTATCCATATCAATCGATTGGTTGAATTGATAGTGAGATGATATAGAGAACACTACTCTTAATCATTCCTAGTCAAGTATTAATATTCAGGGACAATGTTAATGCGATGAGACTAGCATATAGGTCAACTCGATGACTTGATCACACAAGTCATGGATATTAGATATCAAGTTGACACATGGGTATGCATTGGAGAATGTATACTGAATGACCCGCCATGAGAAAGTATCATGGATCATTATATGAGTGTCATATACTTTCTCATGTGACTATTAGTATGACTATCCGTTCTTGGACCTGAAGTCACCATGGTTCTCTACATAAGGAGTTGCATACTTTGGCTTCGTCAAACGTCACCCGTAAATGGATTGACTATAAAGGCGACTACTGGGTATGTAACAAATTATACGGAGGGATGTGAGTGATGTAGATGGGATCTATCCCTCCTATATAATGGGAGTGATGTCATGATTCTTGATAGAGTGAGACCACCAAGTGCATGGTCATGCCCAAATAAGTCAATATGAGATATTGAGCTTATTTTATTAGAGTGAGTCTACTTGGAGTTCAAAACATAGATTGATTAGAGGATGACACGGTCTATGCCTCAATTGATTAATCTAGATGTCAAGGATAGACGGACATTGTCACATATTGTGAGTCATAATTAGTAGTCACAATGGTGATGTTGGAAACATTCTTGTAACTTGGGTAGTAATGATGTGTTGCTAGATACCGCTCATTACTTATGTTTCTAAATGGGTTTAGGAGCATTGGCAACGTTACAAGAACCTATAGGGTCACACACAAAGGGTAGTTAGATGGAGATTAGGTTCATATGATGGACCAAGAGGATTAGGTTCATGTGATGAACCAAATTGGATTAAGAGTAATCCAAATTAGACTAATTGAGTTAGACTCAATTTGATTCATGTGTCGAATGAGTCTAGTTTAGACTATGATTCATTGAGTCAATTTAAATCAATGAATAGAGATTCATTAAATTAAATTGATTTGAATCAAAGGTTAGATTTGATTAACCATGGGAGATAAGAGGTCAAGTTTGGCTTGACTTGAGAGGGAAGATGTCAAGTTTGACTTGACCAAATGCCACCTCATTGTGACTTGGCATGGGCCGGCCAATGATGATGTTCCACATCATCAAGGCCACATCATTGTGTGCCACCTCATGAGGAACACCAGGATCCATGACTCTTGGTATTACATGGAGGTATTAAAGCACCAATAAGTGGTCAGCCACAAATCATCAAGGCAATTCAAAGCTTCTTCTTCCTCCTTTCTTCTTGTTCTCTCCTTCTCCTCCATTGTCGAGACCTCTCAAGGGTGCTAGCACACTCTAAGTAGTTCTCTCTATCTTTTGTCCGTGTGGATACGTGTAGAGGAGTGTACACTTGACACTCTACGAGATTTGACAACCATTTGGACGAGCAAGATAAGCGAAGGGTATCGCTACAAGGGTAATACCTTTTTTATGTAGATCTAAGGTAGATCTAGTGTAGACAAACATGTACATGAATATTTTTATTTATCTTCGCACAGATCCGTGGCTAGCTTCGGGGTTTTCGCAATGTAAAAAGTGGTTTTTGAGGCTTGAAAGTCTAATAATCGTATCCTTGCGTGGCATGGTGCTATTTGAGGACCAGATGCACAGCAGAAAAGGAAGCTCGATGGATGTGATGACCTGAGCCCTAGGTCTGGTGGCTAGTTTTGACGACTGCTAGGGCTGGCAGCACATGTAGGACAGTGATGGAAGAGGCCATAATAGTTGGGAAATTATTTTTCCATATTTATTTTTTTATTTGTTGTGATGTGTGTGTGTACGTTAAAATCCTCATTTTAAATAACTAAGTGGGAGAGAGATTTTTAAATAAATTCCACAATCTCCATTACTGGTTTGTAAGTGATGCAAACAAACTTATGTGTTGGCTCTGAGTGTCTTCCTCCACATCGGATGAGTTTGTTTGCGGATCACTAGATCAAACTTTCTTTATGAATGATTATAGGAAATTATTTAGGAGCGTGTGATCTTCTCCATCTGAAGGGTTACAAGCCTATTTAATGGACTAAGTATCAAGTAATGGTATACATTTAGGCGCATTTAATAGTATCCTCCCATCGGAGTCATTGCTATTATTTGTGTGACTGAAGGAATACCAACTATTAATTTTATTTGTCATAAAGTTAGGTTGACAAGAATAAAATTAATGGGTAAAACCTCCTCTTACAAATGTTTGAATTTGTATACGTCCACAGTATCGTGGCATACAAAATTCACAGTGTTTTGAGGTGTTGATGAATTTAAATGATATTGTTTGAGGAATCAATATTATTCCAAATTCTTAACTTTTGACCAAAAACTTATTTTGTAATTCTTAGGATGAATTTCAACCCACTTGCTATTATTCTGAAAGAGAACACACTTACTGGTCCCAATTATATAGATTGGAAAAGAAACCTGAAAATTATCCTAACTACTGAAGGCTATAAGTTTGTACTGTTAGAGGTCTGCCCTAATGAGCCTAATAGTGATTCTAGTGAAGAGAAGAATGAGTATCATAAGAAATGGGTCAAGGCAGATGAGATGGTATGGTGTTACATTTTGGCTTCTATGTCAAAGTGAGGCCACAAATAAGAAAGTTTTAATTGTTGGACCGCTGGGGCCGGCTAGAAGGGGGTTGAATAGTCTGCAAAATCAAAAACAGAAACCCTTTCGACTTTTCGTAAACTAACACTTGCATAAAATAAATAAGAAGAAATTAAAAGATGAGGCTCACAAATAATTGACTTGGTTACAACCGGGGAAGTTGTTAATCCAAGGAAAATATCACACTAGTACTCATTCAGGCGGAGAAGTCTCTTACAGCAATAACGCACAGAGAAATAGAAGCTAAATTACAACTGGAAGTGCACAAGTGTTGGAATACAAAATTTCTTAGTTGATGAAAAGCTTCTGAACCAAGACTATATTTATAGCCTTGGTCGGGGCACCGCGATGGGGTTCCGGGCACCCCGAAGGGGTTCCGGGCGCCCTGGGGGGAGTAAAACTTTTTCCCCCAACATTCAGATCGTGATTGACATGATCCTGGTCAAAGTTCAGGTTTGCTTCTGGGTGCCCTGGAGTGTTACGGGCACCCCAGCTAGGAAAGTCAACCCCATTGACTTTTTTCAGCCCGGGTCTTCTGCTCTGGCTCCGTTCTCCTCAGACCGAGTCTTCTGCTTGCTTGGGTGATCTCTGCCATCCGGAATAGGGCTCACCCGAACCCAACTTCTGGTCTTCTCAAGCAGGCTTCCGCTCCGGCTTCTCGTCCCTCAGAATCGCCACGTGCTTCCTTCTCGTCCGCCAGCGTACTCATCTGCAGTCTTCGTCCCTCGGTCACACCGCGTACCGACCTTCTCGTTAGCTGCGTCTCTTGCTCCTTAAGCAGTCTTCCGCTCAGGCTTCTCGTCCCTCGGAACCACCGCACGCTTCCTTCTTGTTCGCCGGTGTATTCTTTCACAGCGCCTCGTCCCTAGGATGCACCGCGTGCCATCCTTCTCGCTAGCTCCGTCTTTTGCTCGACTACCTGTGTTCCTAAGCTCCTGCACACTTAGATACAAGGTTAAAAACACACAGGACCTAACTTAACTTGTTGATCACACAAAAATAACCTTGGGGTTTCAACAATCTCCCCCTTTTTGATGTGAGTAACCAAAGATAAGCTAGGATAAATAGACATAAAAATAAACTAACTAATTTTGTAATAAGGTGCAAAAATGTTTAATGAACTTTTTAAAGCATTATTGAATTTCAACCTTAATGCTTTATCAAAAAGTTAATTAAACATTTTGATTTAAATATTTTGGCTTCCAGGTCGTGGCGAGGCACTAGGCATTCTTGGTTATTGGAGCAACAACCACTTCCTTAGACAAAGCCTCATAAAGAAATCTTAATGTCTAATTTTCTCACTGAAAGCTCTAAATATAATTAGTTCAAGTTCAAGTCAGACAAGACTTTGGAACCCAATATATGTTTCAGCCTACTGGATTGACTACAAATTTTTTAGGAACATACCTTTTTGAAATATTCTTAATTTGTCCCTGGTGATATCTAAAATACCATTTTAAATTATTAAATCTTCTAAAATTTGTATTAGATGAGCATGCACAGTTTTTCAAGTTTTCTACTTGAATTTTTAGATTTACATTTTCTGATTTCAATTTTTCATTTTCTAATTTTGATTTGTCTAAATCTTCTATAGGGCAAGATTTAGCTTGTATTACTTTTAAATTTTTATTTTCCTTTTATAATTTGTAACAATCTTTTGTTAACAATTTAACGAATTTAAAGAGTTTATCAGGAGGAAGTGATCATACCTGACTTACCTTATCGATCTCGTTATCCGTGTCTCCCCTGAACTGCTGCTTTCTTCCGACGTAGCTCCCCCTTCATTAATGCTCTCTATGCTCATTTCAGAAGAACTTGAATCGCTGTCATTGTCTTGATGACTCGCCATTAATGCGAGCCTGGAAAACGCCTCGACTTCCGATTCGGACGACGTATCATCCCACGTCGCCTTTAGGACCTTGCGCTTTTGGATAGGCTTCTTACCTTTATCTTTGTCCTTGTTCTTCAGCTTGGGGCAGTTGTCCTTGACATGCCCTTCTTCGTCGCAGTGGTAGCAGCGGATGGTCCTTTTCTTTTTATGTAACGACCCAACTCCTGGGTACCAGGCTGTGAGCCGGATCGCTACATTAACTACTGAAAATACTGTGCGGAAAACTGAGCAAATTTGAAATTTGCTAAACTAATTACTGTAAAGTCTTAACCTGACATTCTAGGAGTACCTGAGTGTTGTACACATGCTAGGAGAGACAATCTATGCCTCTTGGATGTCCTGCTAGCTGCAGTCAGACATTTCAACCGATCCGTAAGTCGATTGAGCCTTCGGAACGATTCACAGATCGTTCCAGCTGCCAGGATGCACCCTGATCGGTCGGGAGACCGATCGGTGAGCCTCCGTGCTTCTGCTGCGTTCTGTTCGCATCTGGATCGGTCGGCCAGAAGCACCCTGATCGGTCGGTAGACCGATCGGTGCGCTTCTGTGCTTCTGCTGCGTTCGTACGCAGCCGATCCATTGCTCACCGATCGGTCGGTCGACCGATCGGATCGCAGATTTCGTCCCGAACTCTCATTCGGTCTTTGGATCGATCGGACGACCGTCGAGATAGCATCTGATAACATCTTGTATGCCTCGGATCGATCGGTACCGACCGATCCGAGATCTGATCAGAACGGATCGGTCGGGCATCGATCCAACTCGATATGAAATCGAGTTTCGATTTCAGAACTTCCGACCGGAACGTGCCACAACTCCACGAGACCGTTCTAGATACATGAAAACACTCAAGAATGTGAATACTCATATTCTAAACATGATGACTAAACAAGATATAGTTCACTAAACTGTAACAAGACTAATTCATAAAACCAGACGTGTTAAGTACTAAAACTGAATTAAAAGCGTGTAGATCCCAAGGATCTTTATTCCGACCCCTTGCCACACACACATCATTGTAGCATCGCCCTCCAGCCTCCGCTAGTCCACTTTTCTTTTACCTGTATCTGCAGTATAAGGAAAAGTAGTACTGTAAGCTTAAAGCTTAGTAAGAAACCATCTACCTCACTAAATCATGCATACGATGCAATTATGATTTTAAATCATGTTGTTTGAAAAAACATACTGAACATGCAAGCATGGCATGGCATATCAAACAAAGCATAAACTGGAACTGAAACATGGCATAACATATAAACTGAGCATGAAACTGAACTAGTCATGCATATGTCTAAATCTGTACATGAACTCAAATCATGTAAATTGAACCTGAACTGAACTGAAAGCTAAATTAGTGTTTTCATCACTGGTTTCAAATTTGAAAACTATACATATAATAGATGAAAATACTAAACATGCTGCTGGGGCCCTGGCAACTGTGCTTACTGTGCGCGCATCCCTACGAGACCCGGGATTGCAAGTTCCGAATCCAGCAGGGTTACTAGGTTATCTGAACCTAGGGACGACCGTGGGAGTCCAGCCCATGGATATCTGATCCAAGCACGATGCCAACTGAATAAAAGTAAAATACTGAATACTGTTTAATTTTACTTTGCTGTTCTAGGTTATCTGAACCTAGAGCTAGGTTATCTGAACCTAGAGGCTACTGTGGGAGCCCACCCAATGGATATCTGATCCATATAGCTGTAATAACTAATAATAAACTGAATAAAATGTTTCTATTACATTTTATATGCTGTTAGGACGCCTATTGGTACATCCTTCTGAACTGGGCATTCTACCGAATGCTTGGCGTGCACTAAAAGCATGCCCTAAAACTGAAAACTATAAAATTACTGAACTAACGCCAAAACTAACAAGCGAGAGCAATTATACTGCAGGTGAGGGGTTTCTTACCTCAATCGTAAGGTTTTCTTACGATTCTATTCGCTAGGTGTTTCCGGAAAACTGTCCGCTCGACGAACCGCTTACGTCTTCGCGTTCCTCTCGCGGAGAAGAACCCCTTTCGTGTTGGAGTCGTCGCCGGAAGATGATCCTATGGACCCTTGCCTTGGTGTGCCGTGCGTGAGGAAGAGGAGAAGAAGGGAGAGGCGGCGGTGAGGTTTTGGAAGAGAAAGTGTCGTGAGGTGAAGAGGTGCCGAACCAAAATAAACCAAACCCCACTTAAGTTTATTATTTATATTAAGTGGTTTAATGAACCCAACTCTAATATAAATATATTTGGTTCTCCTTCCTTTCAGCACGGCCCTGCTGGGTTCAACTGGTTACTAACATTATCCCTTACACCATAGGTCTCGGGTTCGATTCCCGCCTAAGCTATTTTGCGACCTATTTGTTTTTGCTACTTCCGCTACTCGGAAAATTCCGGAAAAATATCTAATAATTCTAGAAAAATCATAGAATAATTCTAAAATAAATTTGGGAATTTTTCGGGCTTTACAATCCCCCATACCTTATAAAAAGTTTGTCCCCGAACTTAAAACAATTCTGGGTACTTCTGTCTCATGCTGGCCTCTGTCTCCCAAGTCGCCTCTGCTGCTGTGTGATTTTGCCAGCTGACTTTAACTAATGGTACTTCCTTGTTCCGTAATTTCTTTACTGCTCGGTCTATTATCTGAATAGGCCGACTGTCATAGCTGAGATCATCACGGACCTGTACCAACTGGGGCTCAATCACCTGGGTGGCGTCTGGAATATGCTTCTTCAGCATGGAAACATGAAATACGTTGTGGACTGCTGACATCTCCTGAGGTAGCTCTAGCTCATATGCTACCTTGCCCACTCTCTTCGTGATAAGGTATGGTCCCACATATCTGGGAGCTAGCTTGCCCTTCTTCCCAAAACGCATGACTCCCTTCATGGGAGCTACTCTGAGGAAAACTGTATCCCCAACTGAAAACTCTAGGGGTCTGCGTCGTGTATCATCATAGCTCTTCTGACGGCTCTGTGCTGTCTCTATCCTCTGGCGAATCAGTTGTATGGCTGCTGTGGTATCTGCTACTAGATCTGAAGCTCTAGTTCCTTCTGTTCACCACTCTCATACCAGCAGATTGGTGATCTGCACCTCCGCCCATAGAGTGCCTCATAAGGAGCCATGCCGATAGTGGCACGATAACTATTGTTGTATGCAAATTCTGAGACTCGGATATTTGCACCAACTTCCTTGAAATCTAGGGCACAAGCTCGGAGCATATCTTGATACTGATTCACTCGCTCGTCGACCATCATCCGTCGAGGATGGAAGGGTCTTTGAATTTTAAGCGGGTGCCCATAGTCGTGTACACACTTCGAGTGTGATGTAAACCTCTTGTCTCTATCGATATAATGGTTCGTGGGACTCCATGCAATCGACAATCTCCGGAGATACAACCGAGCTAGCTTCTCCATAGAGTAGGATATCTTGATAGCTAAAAGTGGGCTGATTTAGTCAACTGTCGACTATTACCCGGATGGCATCAAAACCATTCGTGGTTCGGTAGTCCCACTATGAAATCCATGGAGATATCCTCCCACTTCCATTCTGGAATCAGAATAGGCTGCAGAACTCCTCGTCGTGATGTTACGCCTTGACCCTCGGCGGTGAGGCGGATGCTAACATATCTGGCGATGTCTCGCTCATCCGGGCCACCAAAAGCGTTTCTTCGGTCTTGATACATTTTGGTGGAGCCTGGATGCATCGCGTAGGGAGTCCTGTGAGCCTCGTCTAAAATCATCTCCGTAGCTCCTCCCGATCTGGAACACAGAGTCTGTCGCCAAAATACAACACCCCACTGTCGGACACTCTGAATTCTCCACTTTCCGATTCTGCTAGCCCTTGCTTGATTTGGTCCCGATCCTGAGCTGACTGAATATCACCAAGCAAGGTAGACTCTAAGGTCATAGTGGAAAGTTGTCCGACTATAAGCTCGAGACTAAAGGCCGTAATCTCCTTCCTTAGGGGTGGTGACATAGCTGCTAAAGATAATAAGGTAGCACTGGACTTCCTGCTGAGTGCGTCTGCTACCTTATTAGCTTTTCCTGGATGGTAGAGGATATCTATGTCATAATCTTTGACTAGTTCTAACCATCTACGCTGTCGCATATTCAGATCCTTCTGAGTAAAGAAATACTTCAGACTTTGATGATCTGTATACACTCTGCACTGAGCTCCGTACAAATAATGTCTCCAAATCTTGAGAGCGAACACCACTGCTGCAAGCTCAAGGTCGTGAGTAGGATAGTTCCTCTCATAATCCTTGAGTTGTCTGGAGGCATAGGCGATCACCTTGCCTTGCTGCATCAGTCTGCTCCTAATCCCAATTTAGAGGCGTCACTGTAGATGTCGAAGCCGTCTGTGTT
This sequence comes from Zingiber officinale, assembly GCF_018446385.1. Classification (NCBI taxonomy): domain Eukaryota; kingdom Viridiplantae; phylum Streptophyta; class Magnoliopsida; order Zingiberales; family Zingiberaceae; genus Zingiber; species Zingiber officinale. The sequence continues at coordinate 48,641,799 of NC_056006.1, forward strand.
TTCTGGTATAGCTAAAATAGGAGCACTGGTCAATCTCCGTTTTAGTTCGCTAAAGCTGTTCTCACAGTCCTCTATCCACTGAAATTTCTTGTTCTTCCTGAGTGGGGAGGCTATCCTGGAGAAGTCCTCTACGAATTTCCTGTAGTAGCCTGCTAATCCCAGAAAGCTTCTGATTTCACTGGCGTTCCTGGGTCTCTTCCAGTTACTTACTGCTTCTATCTTGCTGGGATCTACCATAACACCATCTTTGGAGATGATGTGACCGAGAAAGGCTACCTGGTCTAGCCAGAATTCACATTTCGTGAATTTGGCGTACAACTGGTTCTGCTGAAGGATCTGCAAAACTGTTTTCAGATGCTCTGCATGGTCCTCCTGAGTGCCTGAATAGATAAGAATGTCATCGATGAACACGATGACAAACTTGTCTAAGTATTCTCTGAATACCCTGTTCATGAGGTCCATGAAAGTAGCTGGAGCATTTGTCACGCCAAAAGGCATGACTACGAACTCATAGTGTCCGTATCTGGTCCTGACTGATCTGTGGACCATCTAAGACAGCATACATCTGGTGTAGCTGGGCTGGCTGAGCTCCATACTGTATCGGCTGAGGCGGAGGAAGACTGTTCTTGTTCGGGCACTGCTTAGCCATGTGCCCTTCCTGTCCACATTCAAAACAACCTCGCGTACCCTTGCGGCAAACTCCTGGATGATGTTTCCCACAAGTAGCACACTTGGGATGTCTGGAATGTTTTCCAGCTGGTCCTCCTTTTGGGTCACTACTTGCCTTGCGTTTCCCCTTCCAGTTGGAGCTATGTCCCTGTTGTTTCTGTTGAGTACCTGAGCTAGTTTGTCCCTTGGGCTCTGTGGAAACCTGCTTCTGCTGGGTGATATTGTGCTGATAGTGCTCGGTGATCAGAGCACTACTCACTAGCTCCTCTGTGGTTTGTGGCCTATGAACGCCACCAGCTACATTCATTGCGATCTCTGGTCTGAGCATCTTCAGCATCAAGCGTACTCGTTCTTTCTCTGAGCTGACTAGTTCTGGACATAGACGGGCCAACCTGTTGAATTTCTTCACGGCCTCCTGAACTGATAGGTTGCCCTGACGAAATTCTATAAACTCGTCATAGTGTCGGTTTGTGACTTGCATATGAAAGAATTCCTCGAAGAATTCTTTCTCGAAGTTGGCCCATGTCATCTGGTTTACTGGCCACTTCGATTTAATCCGCTCCCACCACATGCGTGCGTCTCCTGTTAAGCGAGGCACACTTCACCTTTTCGTGCTCTGGCCAGTCTAGAAGTTCCATCGTGCTTTCCAGTGTTTTAAACCATGCCTGAGCATCCCATGGTTCGCTGGTGCCTGAGAAGTTCTCGGGCTTAATTCTCTGCCACTGGATAAGGTAAGCTTCTCTCTTAGCCCCTGCTACTGGGGCTACTGGGACCGGTACTGCAGGCTGAGCCGGTACTACCTCTGTGATTACTGGAGTCGTGAGGTTCGATACTGGAGTGACTGGGGAGTAGTCTGCTGGTAGCCTTTAAGGAGGCTATCTCTGCTGCTGTTCAGCTAACTGCTGCTGTACTGAGCCACTAATGTTGTAAGGTCTGGGGAGGCGCTGGGGCTCAGCCGCTGCTGCTTTCTTAGCTGGACGTCCTCGTACCATTTTCTAAATAGCAGAGAACACATATATATAACTAAGCTATCATGTTATAGTTAACTACTGGTAACATGTTAAATACTATCACTGTAAACATAAATTAATTAACTACCAACATGAGAGCAAACATGGAAGCACACATAACTGATATGAAAGCTGAAAACAAACTGAGTGAGAGATGTTCTTACTTGGAAGCTGTAGGCACAATGCTGATGTGTGTGTAGGAAGTAAGGAACCTGCTCCGATACCACTCTGTAACGACCCAACTCCCGGGTACTAAGCTGTGACTGAAAATACTGTGCGGAAAACTGAGCAAATTTGAAATTTGCTAAACTAATTACTGTAAAGTCTTAACCTGACATTCTAGGAGTACCTGAGTGTTGTACACATGCTAGGAGAGACAATCTATGCCTCTTGGATGTCCTGCTAGCTGCAGTCAGACATTTCAACCGATCCGTAAGTCGATTGAGCCTTCGGAACGATTCACAGATCGTTCCAGCTGATACTGGCACGGATGCACCCTCTGGATCGGTCGGAGACCGATCGGTGAGCCTCCGTGCCTGCTGCGTTACGTTCGCATCGGATCGGTCTGGCGATCCGAGCACGATCGGTCGGTGACCGATCGATGCGCTCTTATGTTTACGTTAGCCTGCGGATCGGTGCGTCGACCGATCCGGTGCTCAACGATCGGTCGGTCGGCCGATCGGATTTCGTCCGAACTCTCGTTCGGTCTTTGGATCGATCGGACGACCGATCGGATAGCATCTGATAACATCTTGTATGCCTGCGGATCGATCGGTGGCCGATCGAGATCTGATCTTGTAACGGATCGGTCGGGCCGTCCAACTCGATATGAAATCGAGTTTCGATTTCAGAACTTCGCCTTTGGGCGTGCCACAACTCACGAGACCAGTTCTAGATACATGAAAACACTCAAGAATGTGAATACTCATATTCTAAACATGATGACTAAACAAGATATAGTTCACTAAACTGTAACAAGACTAATTCATAAAACCAGACGTGTTAAGTACTAAAACTGAATTAAAAGCGTGTAGATCTCGATGGTCGCTGTACCATAAACAATGCACACACACATCATTGTAGCATCGCCCTCCAGCCTCCGCTAGTCCACTTTTCTTTTACCTGTATAAGAAAAGTAGTACTGTAAGCTTAAAGCTTAGTAAGAAACCATCTACCTCACTAAATCATGCATACGATGCAATTATGATTTTAAATCATGTTGTTTGAAAAAAACATACTGAACATGCAAGCATGGCATGGCATATCAAACAAAGCATAAACTGGAACTGAAACATGGCATAACATATAAACTGAGCATGAAACTGAACTAGTCATGCATATGTCTAAATCTGTACATGAACTCAAATCATGTAAATTGAACCTGAACTGAACTGAAAGCTAAATTAGTGTTTTCATCACTGGTTTCAAATTTGAAAACTATACATATAATAGATGAAAATACTAAACATGCTGCTGGGGCCCTGCAATCTGTACTTACTGTGGGCGCATCCCTACAAGTTCCGAATCCAGCAGGGTTACTAGGTTATCTGAACCTAGGGACGACTGTGGGAGTCCAGCCCATGGATATCTGATCCAAGCACGATGCCAACTGAATAAAAGTAAAATACTGAATATTGTTTAATTTTACTTTGCTGTTCTAGGTTATCTGAACCTAGAGCTAGGTTATCTGAACCTAGAGGCTACTGTGGGAGCCCACCCAATGGATATCTGATCCATATAGCTGTAATAACTAATAATAAACTGAATAAAATGTTTCTATTACATTTTATATGCTGTTAGGACGCCTATTGGTACATCCTTCTGAACTGGGCATTCTACCGAATGCTTGGCGTGCACTAAAAGCATGCCCTAAAACTGAAAACTATAAAATTACTGAACTAACGCCAAAACTAACAAGCGAGAGCAATTATACTGCAGGTGAGGGGTTTCTTACCTCAATCGTAAGGTTTTCTTACGATTCTATTCGCTAGGTGTTTCCGGAAAACTGTCCGCTCGACGAACCGCTTATGTCTTCGCGTTCCTCTCGCGGAGAAGAACCCCTTTCGTGTTGGAGTCGTCGCCGGAAGATGATCCTATGGACCCTTGCCTTGGTGTGCCGTGCGTGAGGAAGAGGAGAAGAAGGGAGAGGCGGCGGTGAGGTTTTGGAAGAGAAAGTGTCGTGAGGTGAAGAGGTGCCGAACCAAAATAAACCAAACCCCACTTAAGTTTATTATTTATATTAAGTGGTTTAATGAACCCAACTCTAATATAAATATATTTGGTTCTCCTTCCTTTCAGCACGGCCCTGCTGGGTTCAACTGGTTACTAACATTATCCCTTACACCATAGGTCTCGGGTTCGATTCCCGCCTAAGCTATTTTGCGACCTATTTGTTTTTGCTACTCCCGCTACTCGGAAAATTCCGGAAAAATATCTAATAATTCCAGAAAAATCATAGAATAATTCTAAAATAAATTTGGGAATTTTTCGGGCTTTACATTTTACCCTGCGGATGGTTAGTTTTTCTAGACTTACAAAGATTCTTGAATCGTCTTACCATCATTACCATTTCTTCGTCGTCGAGAGAAGACTCTGACTCAGGTTCGTCTCTCGATGCTTTGAAAGCGACGCTGTTCTTGGGCTCCTTCGTACCTGCGTTTCTTGATTCGTGCACTTCAAATGTGGAAAAGAATTCTTCTAATGTTATTTTCTCTAAGCCTTTTGAAATATAAAAGGCATCTATTAGTGACACTCATTTTGAATTTCTGGGAAAGGAATTTAATGCATACCTTAGCGAATCTCAGTTACTAACCGTCTCTCCGAGATTTGAAAGTATGGTGATGAATTCCTTTATTCTTGAGTGCAGATGCGCAATTGTCTCATCTTCTCCATGTCACAAGCTGATGAGCTGGTTGCGGAGTAAATCTCGTTTGCGAGCTTGGCTTCGGACTTTCCTTCGTACATCTTGAGGGACTTCTCTAAGAGTTCCTTCATGGAGTCATAGTTACCGATCCGGTTGACTTCTTGTGACGGAAGAAAAGGTTATGGGATTTAGCCTTGTGATAAAGGAAAAGGTTAAGACTATGAGATTTAGCCTTGGTTAGGGAAAAGGTTAAGGCTATGGGATTTATCCTTGGTTTAAGGAAGAAGTTAAGGCTATGGGATTTAGCCTAACTTAGAGGAATTGTCAAACATCAAAAAGGGGGAGATTGTTGGGGCACTTTCCCTAGGTTAAGTTTGACCAGTTTGACTAATCTTGAGTTGAGTCAAGCATAAGTCAGGATTTGAGTTTTGATGTTTGACAATATATGGAGATTGCTAGGGCAATCATCCATTTGATAATATATGGAGATTGCTGGAGCAATCGTCCGATTGTGGAGACCGTCAAGGGATTGACCAGGTTGATGAGAAGATAGGTCAAGTGGGTCAGTGTTGATCGGAGACTTGACCAGTTAAGTCCTAACTGGAGTTTAGGCAATGGGAAAGTCTTAACTGGAGTTTAGGCATCTGGGAATGTCCTAAATGGAGTTTAGGCATCTGGGACAGTCCTAACTGGAGGTCAGGTAAGAGAGAAGTCAAGTAGGTCAAGGTTGATAGGAGACTTGACTGGGAAAGTTCTAATTGGAGATTAGGCAAAGGTAAGTCAAACAGGAAGGTTGGCAAGAGTGAAAATCCAAGTAGGTCAGTGTTGACCAGACTTGGTGGTGAAAGTCCAAGTGTGATCTTGGCAAAAGGAAAGTTCTGGTAAGGAGCCAGGCAATTGGAAAGTCCAAGTGAAATCTTGGCAAAAGGAAAGTCCTGGTGAGGAGTTAGGCAATTGGAAAGTCCAAGTGTGATCTTGGCAAAGGTTGAAAGTCCAAGCATATGGTCTTGGCAAGGTACGTCCTAGTGTGATTTGGCTAGGAGAACCCGACAACTAGGATGAGGCCGATGGAAGCTCCAGAAGGCAAGGCGTGAAGGATGGGGAGATATCCGAGGGATGCAAGGTTGATGGAAGAGGCTAGAAGGCTAGTTCAAGGTTGGTCGGGAGTAGCCAAATGCTAAGCGTACAAATCCAACAGGACACGGTTGACTGAGAGTTGGGTTTGGGAAGCTGGACTTAAGTTTGGAAGAGCTTCCGTGCTCGCGATTTCCTCACAAGTCATGGATATGAGATATCAGGTTGACACATGAGTATATATTAGAGAATATATACTAAATTACCCACCATGAGAATATTTCATGGATCATCGTATAAGTGTCATAAACATTCTCATGTGACTATTGGTATAAATAGTAATTAGACCTGAAGTAACTACGGTTCCTACATAAGGAGTTGTATACTTTGGTATCATCAAACGTCACCCGTAACAGGTTGGACTATAAAGTCGATCACTAGGTATGCAATGAATTATGCGAGGGATGTGAGTGATGTAGATGGGATCTATCCCTTCCATATGACGGAAGCGATATCTGTGGGTCCCTTGATTAGTAGGACACAAGAAAGCATGGCCATGCGTAAATAAGTCAATATGAGATATTGAGCTTATTTGATTAAGTGTGTCTTCTTGGAGATCAAGAAACACAAAGATTAATAAGAGGATGACACGGTCTATGCCTCATTGATCAATCTAGATATCAAGGATAGAGGGACCAAGTCATACATGATGATAGCCACGGACAGGTTAGGTTGGATCTCGACTTTCTCGTCACTTGGGTAGCAATGATGCCTTGCTAGATGTCACTCATTGTTTATGTATCGCAAATGTTGATTTGGGAACAATGCCAACGTTACGAGAGCCTATAGGGTCACACACAAAGAACAAGTTGATATGGAGATGAGTTCATGCGATGAATCAATGGATTATAATATGAATTTGACTCATTAAGTTAGACTCAAAGGGATCCAATTGTTGAATTGAGTTGAGTTCTTGAGAATCAATGGGTTGGACTCATTGGGTGAACTTGAGTTCACCAAGGAAGTTGAATGGTCAAAATTGAACCATTAGATTGAATGGTTGATTTTGAGCCATTAGATTAGAAGATGAAAGGGTGGAGACTCTTGGTATACCATGGGATGGTTATAAATATCATTTGGATGATAATTTTGAGAAGATGAACAAGTGTTGAGACCCTTGGCATTCTTCTTTTTCCTCCTTCCCTTTCTTGGATGAAATCATCATTGTGGTTGCTAGCACAACCTTGTGATTTCTTCTCCATCTTGCTTTGTTTACGAGATAAGCGAAGACAAGGCTTGTTCGTCTGGATACCGTAGAGGCGCGGACGCTTGAATGCGCTTAGATCTGCATCTAAAGAAAGGTTGCTGACAGGATTGCGAAGGGCACACAACAAAGGTATAATCCTATCATGTAGCTTAGTATATAGATTATGAATAGAAAATGTTTCTTCCCTTCGCATGGATCTACTGGATAAGAGGATCTAGTAATTTTTCCAGTGTGTTTCCGCATCTTTGGCGTGCTAGATCCCAACAGTGGTATCAGAGCCATTTGCGAAGGGCTATGCTAAGTTTTAGAATTTTTATATATGATATAGAAATTGCATGATAGGGTTTACTGTGATTTGCAAAATCTTATGAGTTTCGGCCACACAAGACTCTTGGCCAAATTTTGTGTCTCGGGCAAATATTGGGTGTTAACCCAAATGGGTATTTTGCTGGGGACAAAACGTAGTTGGTGTGTGACCAACAAGGTCTCAGCTAGAGATGTTTTGTTGGTGTTGCGACTCATAATTTATTTGTTGAAATCATAGTAAATTTATGTCATAAGAATATTGTGAATATATATGACATGACGCATGGTTATGACCCTTTAACACCAATGTGATTGGATGTGTGTAATGTTGTAATTCATAATACGGCCTGTGTGTCGTGCCTTCATCCCTTTTATTCCTGTTGTAATTAGATTACACTCGAACTTAACTCGAGTTTCTTTAGATTTTGTAATGTACAAAATTAGAAAGAGTTAGCCATCTGGAAGACGGGTGGAAAGAAGGAAGGACAACAACACACGACAACCAAGGAAGCGCTTAGAGAAGCGACTTAGACCTAGGTTGACTTATCACTCATCTCATTGGCTTGAGAAGATCATAGTTTATGGGGGTCATAACCATGTCACATTTAAAATTTGCATATATGTTGATATATGCCATGATATGCCATGAATGTATGTGATACATGTGTAGCTATCGTAATTAAATCCTTTACATATGCCTACCAAAGTTTGGTACTCACTACTACCTCGATCATTTGTAGTCAAGTTTGCCAAAGAAAAGTGACTCGTTTTATCTTGGTAGAGTACGACTGGACAATTGTGATGTCCGACTATTGGACTTTGGGTGTGACTTAACTAAGTTGGAAACTTAGAGGCATATCCCATAAGATGTAAATCATATTATACTAGTCTTGGGTGATTAGCCAAAGCTAACTCAAGATGAGTAATAATATGGATTTCATAAGATGGGAAAACGAATAAACAGTTTTGTTCACCTAAGGATACAAGAGTTACATAGGATGTAATTGGTAAACGTTGTCTACCTAAGTTGTACTAATTCTTGGGCGATTAGCCAAAGCTAACTCAAGATAAGGTATAATGTGGATCTTGTCCAATTGGTACACGTTGCCTACCTAATTTATACAAGTCTTGGGCGATTAGCCAAAGCTAACTCAAGATAAGGTATAATGTGGATCTTGTCCAATTGATACACGTTGCCTACCCAATTTATACAAGTCTTGGGCGATTAGCCAAAGCTAACTCAAGATGAGGTATAATATGGATCTTGTCCCACTAGAATGTCTTTGCTTTTGGGTTTATAGCTAGTAGTGATTAGCTTCTATCAAGCTTTAGAATTCAGTAGGAGAATCATTTAATTAAAGGCCTAATTAAATTATCGATATATGATTCTGCATTATTCTTTTGTAGATTACCATGTCATCAAGTACATTGAATATCCTTTCTCTATGATCTGTCCTTGATAAGGATAAGCTCAATGGAGCTAAGTTCCTAGACTCGTACAAAAACTTGAGAATAGTTCTCAAACAAGAATGAAAACTGTACGTCTTAGATTAGCCTATTCCTGAAGCACCCCTTGCTACTGCCACTAGAGCTGATAGGGATGCTGATAAGAAGCATCAAGATGATGTATTAAATGTGCCATGCCTAATGCTCGCCACCATGAACCCTAAGCTTCAAAAGCAACATGAGAACATGGATGCTTATGATATGGTTCAACATCTTAGACAACTGTATCAAGGACAAACAAGGCATGAGAGATTTGAGATTTCCAAAGCACTGTTTCAAAGTAGAATGCAAGAAGGAAGTCCCATTGGGCCTTATGTGCTCAAAATGATCGAGTATGTGGAGAATCTACAAAGGTTGGGATTTCCACTAGGCCATGAATTGGCCACTGATCTTATCTTACAGTCGTTGCCTGATAGTTATAGTCAATTCGTCATGAACTACAACATGAATGAAATTGAGAAACCACTGCCTAAAATGTTGAGCATGTTGAGAACTGCTGAACTCAACCTTAAGAAGGCAAAGCCAGGTTCCATTTTGATGGTATCTAAGGGCAAAGGCAAGTGGAAGCCTAAAGGTAAGGGTAAGACCTAAGCCAAAGGCAAGGGCAAGGCTCATGCACTGAAATCCAAAGGTGGGGTTGCTAAGGAAGGAACCTGCTTCCAATGCAGTGAGACCGGACACTTGAAGAGGAACTGCAAGGGATACCTAGAGGAACTGAAATGGAAGAAAAGTGAGACTTCTGCCTCAGGTATATATGTTATAGAAGTCAATCTATCTATTTCTTCTTGTTGGGTATTAGATACCAGATGTGCATCTCACATTTGTACTAATGTGCAGGGGCTGAGAAATAGTAGAGTGTTGACAAAGGATGAAGTGGACCTACGATTAGGCAATGGTGAAAGAGGTGTCGTCGTCGTTGTAGGAACCTACTCCTTATCTTTGCCCACTGGGCTTGTTTTAGAACTTGAAGAGTGTTGTTATGTGCCTACTTCAACGAAAAACATAATCTCTATTTCTTGATTAGACAAGAAGGGGTTCTCGTTTATAATAAAGGACAAATGTTGTTCTATTTATTTAAATTATATGTTTTGTTGTAGTGCACCTCTAATAAATGGACTTTATGTTCTAGACTTTGGAAACCCAATCTATAACATTAATACCAAGCGGTTCAAATCTAATAATCTGAACCAAACATAACTCTAGCATTGTCACTTAGGTCACATAAATGAGAGTTGTTGGATCGAGACCGCGCTAGAGGGGGGTGAATAGCGCTCGTGGCTATTTTGTACGTTTATCGGAATCGTGAAACTATCGGAGTTAAAGCAGCGGAATTAAAACAAAGAAACACAAACAGAAGGACACAGAGAATTTACTTCGTTCGGAGCCTAAGGCGACTCCTACTCGAAGGCCCGCGATCCTTGATCTCTTCCGGTAGACAACAACTATAAGCTCGATAGAAATTACAAATTACAATGAAAGTATTGAAATAACTTTGTACCGACAACTTAAGAAAGAAGAAGATTGGAGCTCCGGGTCGTCGGAATGTCGCAGCAGCACTTCGGAATGACTTTGTTAGCAGCACGTTGAAGAAGGAAAGCCTGGAACTTGATTGTTTGAAGTGCTGGTCGAAACCCCCTTATAAAGGGTGTTCAAGGCGCCTTGAAGGCTGTTCAAGGCGCCTCCATGCTACCGAGTCTTCTGCATGGATCAAACTTGATCTGGTCGAACTTCATCCCTTTAAGGCGCCATATAGCCTGCTCAAGGTGCCTTCCAAGGCGCCTTATACCCCCATGAAGGCGCCTCCATTGAAGCTTTGCAGCCAGGTCAGCTTTTGCACCCAAGGCGCCTCCAAGCTCCATAGAGGCGCCTCGGACACTGTTCATCCAAGGGAAAACTTCCTTATTTTGTACCTGCAAGACATGTTAGTCCCAAACAATATCCTGCAGCACAGAGTTAGCACATAAAACAACAAATATAATGAATATGTATATTTGATAGTCATCAGACTATCCGGGTCTGACTTCGGATTTCCGACCGGAAACCCTAGGTCGACCCGACGCCTACTGTTCCCTCTACAGGGAACGCGTCCTCACCTACTCCACTCAGGAGATTTACCTGATGCCAGTCTGGTCCTCCAGACCGACTGGACTTTCTGCCTAGGGTTACCACCCCCTAGGACCTAGGGTTACCGCCCCCTAGGGTTTTTCTCCACCTAAGGTTGCCGCCCCTTAGGGTTTTCCTCCACCTAGGGTTACCGCCCCCTAGGACCTAAGGTTGCCGCCCCTTAGGGTTTTCCTCCACCTAGGGTTACCGCCCCCTAGGACCTAAGGTTGTCCCCCCTTAGGATTTTCCTTCACCTAGGGTTACCGCCCCCTAGGACCTAAGGTTACCCCCCCTAGGATTTTCCTTCACCTAGGATTACCACACCCTAGGACCTAAGGTTACCCCCCCCCCCTTAGGATTTTCCCCTACCTAACCGTAGTTAAGACTTTCCTGAAACCTTATTTAACCACCACTACAACAAAAACATTCATAGACATCGGTTTTCCACCGGTGTCTATTTCATTTTCTACCGATGTCTATGAAGCCGATGTTAAAAGTCTGCCATTTTAGACATCGGGTTAAAACCGATGTAGTATCACTTAACGACACCGGTCTTCGAATCGGTTATTAACCGGTGTAGTATCACTTAACCACACCGTTTCATCAACGGTGTAAAACCGATGTAAATGACCGATGTAATATTAGTTAATAACACCGGTTTTGCAGCGGTAGAAAACCGATGTAATATGTATATTTTTTACAACACAAATTTGATTTCCGAAACAATGAAAAACCGACAATAACAAAAAAAAATACACAAATATTCACAAATTATACAAATATTCTTCATTCAATAATATCCATAAAATACACAAATATTCACAAATTATATAAATAATCTTTTTACAACAATATCCATAAAATACCCAAACATTCTTTTTACATCAAAAGCTAGCTAATAGATATCAAAATCAAGGTAGAACATTCTTTTAACACATCAAGGTAGAACCGCACTACAAATGTAATCTAGCATGCATTCAGCCCACTCGAACCGCACTTCGTCAATTTCAACTCTGGAGTACTTGAGATTTGTAAACTGTAAAAACACATAAATCCATTATATGTCAAATAACTTAAACAAATGTGTACATGCATCAAATAAAATAGAATACTGTGTAACCAGGAGAACTTTAAGACTAAAATAAATAGATGAATACAGTAAAAATAAAACTCTCCCTCAACTCCACTGAACAAAAATTGCTTCTTGTTCAAGCAGTGTCATTGCCAATAGTTCACTCCATTCATAACATTATGAACTTAATCTTCTCATTCCAGACACTCAGAGATCAAAATATTCAAATTAGACAAGAAAACAATCTCAATAAGTGCATTGCCAATAGTTCTTAAAATATTACCAAGGAGGAGAAAATAAGGAAAACATTCTTACGAAGTGTTCTTTTGTTTTAGCAAACTAACTTAGCGAAATGCAAGGAACAAAATGTTAAGTAAACAATGAATTGTGAGATAAATTCTTTCCTTAGAACAACATTAACGGCAATACACGAACTATTTTAGAAGACAACACTAGCATAGAAGACAACACCACATTGTTAGCAACACAAAAATAATCAGATAAAGACAGTATCAGTGGAAGAAATGTTATGTTAATTATCTATTCTGAACCTAATCACAGGATTAAATCAATGTGCCCACATCCGTACCTACACAGAAACTTCAATTGGTCCAAGCTTTTCTAATTAGAAAGAAGACACTTCATCAAAGGGGGAAAAAATCAGCAAGCAGTAGAAGATGAGGATGATTTGGACCTGCGAAGCTCTTCTTGGCGATAAACAACCTGCATTACCAATGAATGAGTTTTAAGCATCTGAAAGTTATTTATTCCCTCTTTAACTTGTTAAATAGATATTAAATCAAAGTGCAAGTTGTTTGAATAAATCAACATTTGCGGACTTACCATCATCCTCAACCATAGGATGATAAGGTGTTTTAGGTTCAGTTATTTTCTGCCTCACTGGTTTATTGGCTTCAATTTCATACAAGTTGTCTTCATTCCATCTCACTTGAGGCCTACTAAAAGATATACATAATATGCAACTCTTAAGGTTTATATTATCCAACATGGAGAAATACATAAGTCAGTTTCAGGGAAAAAAAAAAGTGACACCTAACCATTTTTTTTAAAAAAAAAATCTGGAGAATTTCTAAATTCTGAATCTAGTCATATGTAAAATCAATTTTTCTATGAATGATCACTTAATCAAATTCCTTCTAAAACAGACAAGCATCCTCTGTACAAATAAAAGAAAAGCTAAAAGGTCCTGAACTATGGAATTTGTGAATTTTCAGGCCAGTTGCAATAGCGTCAACTAATTTACGAAAACAATTTTTTGAAATTTTGTTTAAACAGACAACATCTAGCAAGGCCAAGACAAAAGAAAAGGTAAATATCACGCATTACTAGTACTAACCTCATTGTCCAAAATAACAGATCTTAGCTACCAGTGAAATTCCTGATTATGTTTTTCCTGTGTATAGAAATACACATGATAAAAGTGTTAACTTCGAACACAATTTAGCAGCAAAAAACTGAATATTTACAGATAGCACAAGCTTAAATTCTAAACCATTTGTTCAGGAATGCATATAGGGAGGTACAAATACAATGATGATTTCATCAGGGGGAAAAAAATTGAAGCACACTTCTCCAAAAAGAAATGGCAATACAATATATAGATAGCAGACAATAAATAATCAAACAAAGTTCACAAACTTCTAGAGGTAAATTGGAACATACTAGTAACACAGAAATGAAGCATATTATAATTCAATTATAATCAATTTAAATATGTTTGATGGTGTTAGTCAATAGTTCCCCCGAATTATTTGATCTAGGACAACACCAACTTGTGCCACTATGGTAAATGCCAACATCCTCCGCATCTACACATCTGACGGGAGTAGAATGGAAGGGGCTCCCAAAATCTGTGTAAAATATCGGAAAATAGGCGAATATTAATAAGGAAAATTTTCAGAATTTTTGGAAATTTTTCGGAAATTTTTCGGAGCTTGTATGGACGAGTTAACGGGGATAAAATTTGGGTTCCGGGAAAGCCTGTTTAGGTTACCCATTTAAGTGAGGAAAAGTTTACTTTTTTCCTTTATTTTTCTTTTATTTCTTTTCTTTATTCTCTTTTCCTCCGTTTCTCTTCTTCGCCGAACCCACGCGCGCCTATTCTCCTTGCCCTAACCACACTCGGCAGTTCCATCTCCCTCCGAGTGTTTTGGTTGTGATCAAGGGAGAAGCCGAGCACTCATCTTCGTTTTCTTTCTTCTTCTTTGCCTTCCGACGTCGATTCCTTGGCCACAGAAGCTTCGCGCGCCGGCCACAGGTTGCCAAACCATTTCCGGTCTCCCTCTCTGGATCACGGCCAACAGGGGCTCGCCGGAAGTCTGATCTCTGCCCACTGATGCCGGCCATCTTTCTCTTCATCATTTCTCTCGAGCCGCACACCGCCGGCCACTTGTCCTCAGCAAAGTAGCGTCGTACCCCTTGTGCCATTTTTCCTCTTGTGTCGATCAAGTTTCTTTGCCTAGTCGACATCATCACTGCCATCGCGAGTGCCCTAGCCGGTTCCGACGCCACTGCTGGCCACTGCCTTGTTTCGTGTTTGAGCAGCCAGCGATCGCAGGGATCTTCCTCACCAGTCCCGTGCCCTGGGTTTGATTTTTTTTTCAGCCGACCTTACCTCATTTTTCTCGGAGACAAATCGATTAAGGTAAGGTTGGTGTTTAGATCTATGATTCCCATGGCTTGATATTTGTTCTTGTTCTGATCAAGGATATTATTGCTTGATACCATATTGATCTGTTCCGTGGGAAGAATTCCAGCAAGGTGCTGTTCTGTGGTTTGTTTTGGGTCCGGCAGTTTTCTAACAGCGGCTACTTTTCTTCGGCAGCAACATTTCTGCTGGGAATCTAGGTAAGGTGTAGAATAACAGATTCTTGTAGTAGATTCTGTGTTGGTTGGACTATTATGATGATAGATGTGGGTTAAGTTTATATGTTGAATTAGGTATGTTGATTTATGATTTAGGGTTTTTGCCCTAGATAGTTTTAAGGATTCTATTTAGAAATTCACTGGAATTTTAGCTAAATAAATAAATCTCTGTTGGTATTACAGGATTTTGACATGAGACGATTATCTCGAAGTCGGATTGGACCTTTCTATTATCGGAGGCGGGTACTTTTGACTTTTTGTCTAATGAAATTAACATGTTGCATTAATTGTGTTTCTTATCTGTTTCGGTTAATCACTACCCAAATCTTGGTACATGCTTGATTGATTGACTGGTTTGCATCTCATGTATATTTTACCTGTTTATACATGCTTATAGGGGTAGTGATATACCATGCTTTACCATGTTCAGGACCTAGGTTTTATACCTTCTGTATACCTTTGGATTGATTTGGATTCGTTGACCTATGATGCATTTTTATATATATGTGGATTAGGTCAGGATATTCTTGTGGTTAGTACCATGTACCATTTGCATGATTGCATGCTGTGCGATAGTCCGCTCCATTATTATTGAGCACATCGCCAGTTACATGGATCTACACACACCACCACTCATGGGTTAGTGGTCGATTTAGGCAGAGTGTGTTGCAGCAGGGACTCTGTTAGGCACCGTTGGTCCACTCATGGGTAGTGTGACACAATGTGTTATCCGGCAGGGATTCCTCCCCGTCATCGTGTACCGGGAGTTGAGAGCATTGTGCTCCCCCATTTATGATTTGGGGTAGGAGGATAGGTGTACTCCGACAGCATCCCGTCCACTCGGTCACTCATCAGGAGTAGTGACGACAGAGTGCACGGTTGTCACAGCCCTACCCACTCGGCCTCACTATTGTGTGAGATGATCGACTGGCGTCAGGGGTGATCAGGACGCATCATTGGCATCATATGCATGATGCATTTATTGCTTGTGTTTGTGTTTGCTGCATTTATATGTTGCATATTGTTTGGATACCTATGTTTGACATGCATACAGGACTTCCCTATCCCTCGGACTGTTTGACCTTATACTCAGGACCTGGTTAGTACAGTATTCTCCTGTTTACTTCAGATGTATTTTTATCTTTCTTATCAGGAGACTGTACGCATGATTAGTGCTAGGTGATATTTCTTTACTTTGCATATCAATTGTACCTGCTGAGTGTTGGACTCACCCCGCCTCCATTGTTGTTATTTTCAGGTTGATGCTGTCCGGAGGGAGTTCCAGTCGCTAGTCCTCACTGCACGTAGTGCTAGATCCCTGCAGACCTCGAGGATTTATTTACCATTTGGTTTGGTTTTTATTTGCTTATGTGTGTGCTTGGTTATTTGGATACTTGGATATCGTATGTTTTTCTTTTGATATTGATGGATGTTCTATTCGATATGTTTTTACTACATACCTGCCTGGACGGCAGAAGAGGTGAGTTTCGTCGGATTTGAGTTTTACGAGTGTAGTGGAGTAGGGTGGATTTCGAGTCAGTGTAGTATTGTGATGTACTATTATAAACTGCGTGGTGAATATTTTTATTTATTGTTATTATTCCAGCCGCCTGTGGCTGAGGTATATGAGATGTAGAAAAGTTTCAGATTGTCCGCCGTACAGGGGAGATGCTGCCGAAATTTCTTCGGACAGGGACTCCTCAGGGGCGTGACAATCTGAGCATTCACTAGCTTTAACTCAGAGCAAACAATATGAAGGCACATAATAGTGAAGACCTTGTCATAACTATTCTAAATGACCTTGACAATTGAAGTGATTTATAAAATACTACAGTCAACTCAAAAATCTAAAGTCAACCAATGTGAGTAACTATCCCAATGTCATCTTAATTGGAAGAGATCGCCGATTACATCATGAACCACAAACCAAACTCAAACTATTGCAGCACGCAAAGCGTAGTTCTTTCCTTTCAATTTCTTCATAATAATAGTAATGGACACAACGGGGCTTGAAAGATCAGTAATAGGAGACATTAAGGAGGTAGTCAAAGAGTTTGACTTTTTACCATGTATCAGTATGGTTCACATCATAGATTAACCTCATATCAGTAAGGTTCAATCCAGTTATCAGTCACATAACATCTATGCATACACTAATATATTTTTGTTAACCATGGATATACTTGCACTTCCAATCCTCTGGATAAAGTTAGCTTCTTTCAATGGCGAGTTAGTAGTTGCACAATATGCAAATAAATCAAACTAAATTAATATAACAAATCTCTTGAACACTTCCATGGTTTGTGTAATCACATAACTGAGTAACAAACACTCTTCATGGTTTACTATACAACTTACGAAGAAGACTTAATGAGAGTTCCTTCAAGAAAAACTGGATAGAAGTGGGATCAAACAGGTTTCAATACTCTTCATTTCAAAGATGCTATAACTAGATTGAATGCACAGGCAAATAAGTAAAATACAGATTACAAGCAAGAAATCAGCATTATCTCTTTATGAATTAGAACTAATTACTTCTTTATAGTCATCCATAACACATTTCTAGGAAGGTACTAAAAACAACAATAAAAACCCCTTATCTTTGGATTAAAAATTAAAAAAAAAGAAGTGTGACTAAGAAGCATCAAGACGACGCATTAGATGTGTCCTATCTAATGCTCGCGACCATGAACTCAGAGCTTCAGAAGCAACATGAGTTGATGGACGCTTATGATATGGTTGAGCATCTTCGCCAACTATATCAGGGACAAGCGACGCATGAGAGATTTGAGATCTCGAAGGTACTGTTTCAGTGCAAGATGTCAGACGGGGCTCCTGTAGGTCCTTATGTACTCAAGATGATTGGGTACATAGAGAACCTACAAAGACTGGGGTTCCCACTTGGCCAAGAGCTGGCCACTGACTTGATCTTGCAGTCCTTGCCGGATAGCTATAGTCAATTCGTTCTCAACTATAACATGAACGAGATTGACAAGCCACTGCCCGAGCTACTTAGTATGTTACGAACTGCTGAGATTAACCTTAAGAAGGTTAAGCCCATTCTGATGGTCCAGAAGCACAAGGGCAAGGGCAAGCCCAAAGGTAAGGGAAAGTCCCAAACCAAGGGCAAAGGCAAGGCACTGAAGCCTAAAGGAGGGGTCGCCAAGGATGCTACCTGCTTCCACTGCGGTCAAACCGGGCACTGGAAGAGGAACTGCAAGGTATACTTGGAGGATCTAAAGAAGAAGCGAAGTGAGACTTCCACTTCAGGTATATATGTTATAGAAGTCAATCTATCTATTTCTACATCATGGGTATTAGATACTGGATGTACTTCTCACATTTGTACTGATGTGCAGGCGCTGAGAAATAGCAGAGCATTGACAAAGGCGAGGTGGCCCTACGAGTAGGCAATGGGGCACGGGTTGCTGCTGTTGCTGTAGGGACTTACCATCTATCTCTGCCCTCTGGGCTTGTACTAGATTTAGACGATTGTTATTATGTGCCTGCTCTTATTAAGAACATAGTTTTAGTTTCTTGTTTGGACAAGAAAGGTTATTTTTTAATAAAAGACAAATGTTGTTCTGTTTATTTAAAAGATATGTTCTATTGTAGTGCACCTCTAATAAACGGACTCTATTTTCTAGACCTTGAGAGCCCTATCTATAACATAAATACCAAGAGGTTCAAGTCAAATGACATGAACCAAACCTACCTCTGGCACTGTCGCTTAGGTCATATAAATGACAAGCGCTTATCCCAGCTCCATAAGGATGGTATGCTGGACTCATTTGATTTTGAATCATATGAGCGAGTCATGCCTACGAGGCAAGATGACCAAGACTCCCTTTAGTGGACACAGCGAGAGAGCGACTGATTTGTTAGGACTCATACATAGTGATGTATGTGGCCCTTTCAATGTCGCTGCTAGAGGCAGTTATAGGTACTTCATCACATTTACTGATGACTTCAGTAGATACGGTTATGTGTACTTAATGACACATAAATCCGAATCCTTTGAAAAGTTCAAAGAATTCAAGAATGAAGTAAAGAACCAGCTTGGCAAGAGTATTAAGATACTTCGATCCGATCGAGGTGGAGAATACCTTAGCCATGAGTTCCGTGACTATCTAGCTGAGTGTGGGATTCTATCCCAACTCACTCCTTCTGGAACACCACAGTGGAATGGTGTATCCGAACGGAGGAATCGTACCTTATTAGATATGGTACAATCTATGATGAGTCACACAGATCTTTCGACATATCTATGGGGATATGCTCTAGATACGGCAGCTTTTATACTCAACCGAGTTCCATCAAAGGCCATGATAAAGACAGCATATAGGATATAGACTGGGAGAGATGCCCAGGTGTCTTTCATGAGGATTTGGGGTTGTGGGGCTTACGTTCGACGTCAAGTCTCAGACAAGTTAGGACCCAAATCTGACAAGTGCTACTTTATCGGATATCCCAAGGAAACTAAGGGATATTACTTCTACATTCCCAGTCAGCACAAGGTACTTGTGGCAAAGACTGGGGTCTTTCTAGAAAGGGACTTTGTTTCTAGAAAGACTAGTGGGAGCACATTCGATCTTGAAGAAGTTCAAGATGCGAATACTAGCACTGAAGCCTCGATGGAAGTTGAACTGGAACCACAAAGTGTTGTGGATGATGTTCCACAAGGAGTTGAGGAACAACAACCAGTTCAAGTAGACATACCTCTTCCTAGATCTGATAGGGTACGTCGTCAGCCAGAGAGATATTCATTTCTCTTGTCTGACCATGATGACATTGTGCTCATAGAGGATGAGCCTACCACCTATCAGGAAGCTGTGATGAGACCAGATTCCGAGATATGGCAGGTGGATGTCAAAATCGCGTTTCTGAAAGGAAACTTGTTTTTTGTAGATCCACCACAACATACTAGCAGAGTATGCAAGCTGCATAAGCTAGTTTCTCGGAGCTGAAATCTTCGATTCGATGATGCAATCAAACAGTTTGGTTTCATCAAGAACGAAGATGATCCTTGTGTCTACAAGAAGGTAGTTGGGAACACAGTTGTCTTCCTCATATTGTATGTGGATGACATACTACTCATTGGGGTAACATCTCTTTGCTTCAGTCTGTGAAGACTTGGCTAGGAAGTTGTTTCTCAATGAAGGACTTAGGTGAAGCATCTCGTATTCTGGAATACAGTCTATAGAGAAAGATCTAAGAGATTGCTTGGCCTAAGTCAGAGTACATATAATGACAAGGTACTCCTTCGGTTTGCCATGCAGAACTCCAAGAAGGGATTTTTGCCTATGTCACATGGCGTGAGTCTTTCGAAGACTCAAGGTCCTTCTTCTAGAGAGGAGAGAGACCACATGGATCAGATCCCTTATGCTCAGCCATAGGGTCTATCATGTACGTCATGCTATGTACTCGACCTGATGTCTCGTATGCTTTGAACATGACGAGCAGATACCAGTCAGATCCAGGTGAAAGTCACTCGATAGTGGTCAGGAATATTCTTAAGTACTTATGAAGGACTAAAGAATATTTCTTGATATATAGAGGCAATGATGAGCTAACTGTAAAGGGTTACAGTGATGCTAGCTTCCAGACCGATCAGGATGATTAAAGATCACAGTCGAGGTTCGTGTTTTGCTTGAATGGTAGTGCTATGAGCTGGCAGAGTTCACAACAGTTCTACAACGTTTCCATCTCATTCGAGAGATTATCAATAAAGGAGATGTGAAGATTTGCAGAGTATCTACAGAGGCTAATCATCGCAGATCCCTTGACCAAGGCTTTGGCACAGAGGAAGCATGATGGTCACACTAGGTCATTAGGCCTTAGAGCCTATACTGATTGGCACTAGTACTAGTGGGAGATTGTTAGTTAGAGCCCTAGAGCCAATCATTTGATGATTGTATGGACTCATGTATATCATATTCTTGTATATTAATAAAGGCATTTGATTGGTTATTATACTTATTTGTATTAGTGCCAAATAGACTAAGTATAATAGCGTCCTTGAGTAGAAGGTTCATACCTATATCAATCGATTAGTTGAATCGATAGTGAGATGATATAGGGAACACTACTCTAAATCATTCCTAATCGAGTATTAACATTCAGGGACAATGTTAATGCAATAAGACTAGCATGTAGGTCAGTTCGATGACTTGATCTCACAAGTCATGGATATAGAGATATCAAGCTGACACATGGGTATACATTGGAGAATGTATACTGAATGACCCACCATGAGAAAGTATCATGGATCGTTATATGAGTGTCATATACTTTCCCATGTGGCTATTAGTATGACTATTAGTCCTTAGACCTGAAGTCACCATGGATCCCTACATAAGGAGTTATGTACTTTGGTTTCGTCAAACGTCACCCGTAACTGGGTGGACTATAAAGGCGATTACTGGGTATATAACGAATTATGCAGAGGAATGTGAGTGATGTAGATGGGATCTATCCCTCCCATATGACGGGAGCGACATCGCTATTCTTGATAGAGTGAGACCACTAAGTGCATGGCCATGCCCAAATGAGTCAACATTAGATGTTGAGCTCATTTGATTGAGTGAGTCTACTTGGAGTTCAAGATTTAGATTGATCAGAGGATGACACGGTCTATGCCTCATATTGATCAATCTAGATGTCTAGGATGTTAGTTAGAGCCCTAGAGCCAATCATTTGATAATTGTATGGACTCATGTATATCATATTCTTGTATATTAATAAAGGCATTTGTTTGGTTATTATACTTATTTGTATTAGTGCCAAATAAACTAAGTATAATAGTGTCCTTGAGTAGAAGGTTCATACCTATATCAATCGATTAGTTGAATCGATAGTGAGATGATATAGGGAACACTACTCTAAATCATTCCTAATCGAGTATTAACATTCAGGGACAATGTTAATGCAATAAGACTAGCATGTAGGTCAGCTCGATGACTTGATCTCACAAGTCATGGATATAGAGCTATCAAGCTGACACATGGGTATACATTGGAGAATGTATACTGAATGACCCACCATGAGAAAGTATCATGGATCGTTATATGAGTGTCATATACTTTCTCATGTGGCTATTAGTATGACTATTAGTCCTTAGACCTGAAGTCACCATGGATCCCTACATAAGGAGTTATGTACTTTGGTTTCGTCAAACGTCACCCGTAACTGGGTGGACTATAAAGGCGATTACTGGGTATATAACGAATTATGCAGAGGGATGTGAGTGATGTAGATGGGATCTATCCCTCCCATATGACGGGAGCGACATCGCTATTCTTGATAGAGTGAGACCACTAAGTGCATGGCCATGCCCAAATGAGTCAACATTAGATGTTGAGCTCATTTGATTAAGTGAGTCTACTTGGAGTTCAAGATTTAGATTGATCAGAGGATGACACGGTCTATGCCTCATATTGATCAATCTAGATATCTAGGATAGAAGGACAATGTCACATATTTTGTTGGTAGTCACAAGGTGATGTCGGATCTCGACATTCTTGTAACTTGGGTAGTAATGATGTGTTGCTAGATACCGCTCATTACTTATGCTCCTAGATGGGTTTAGGGCATTGCCAACGTTACAAGAACCTATAGGGTCACACACTAAGGACAATTAGATGGAGATTTGGTTCATATGATGAACCAAGAGGATTAGATTCATTTGATGAATCATATTGGATTAAGAGTAATCCAAATTGGGCTAATTGAGTTGGACTTAAGTTGATTCATGTATTCAATGAGTCTAATTTAGATTATGACTCATTAAATCAACTTAATTTAATGAATTAGATTCATTATATTAAGTTGGCTTGAATCATATGGTTGGATTAGATCAACCATGAGAGAGATTTGATCAAGTTTGACTTGATTTGAGAGGAAGAGAAAAAGTCATGTTTGACTTGACTTTTTGCCACATCACTAGTGAGTTGGCAAGATGTGGACCAATAGGATTGCTCCACATCATCAATGTGTGCCACCTCATGAGGTTACAACTCTTAATGGTCTCCACATTAATTGGAATTAATGTGGGAGTTACACTAGATGAGAGTGGCCGGCCACTTTGGTTTTTGAATGAGAATTCATTTTCATTCAAGTTGTGTATCTTCTTCCTTCTTCCTCTCAAGCTCTCCCTCTCTCTCTCCTCCTTCCTTTGCCGAACCACATAGGTGCTAGCACACCTTGGTTTTTGGTCACCTCCATCTAGTGTGTCTGTGTGGATACTTCTAGAGGACCGTGCGCTTGACGGTCTTGAGATCCGGCAACATTTGAACGAGTGGGATTCGCATGGGGCGCGCATCAAGGGTAATGATCTTAACTTTAGTGTAGATCTAAAGTTTTTACAAACTCGTACAAGAAAAGGTTTTTCGAAAAGTTTTGTTTACGAATCTTTGCACGAGATCCATGGTTTCAGGTGACTCGGGGTTTCCGCGACGCGAAAAAGCGGTTTTCGCGGCCCGACGAACCCAACAGTGGTATCAGAGCCACGTGCAAGGCTTGTACGAGTTTAATTTTTAGTTTTATGAACACATAGATCTAGGAGTAGATCTAAAAGGTTTTTCAAACTCGTACTCGTAATTTTTCGTTCGGCTTTCCTTGCACGGATCCGTTGGCCTTGGGTGATTCGGGGTTTCCGCGACGCGAAAAGCGGTTTTCGCGGCCCGAAAAACCCAACAGTGGTATCAGAGCCACGTGCAAGGCTTGTACGAGTTTAATTTTTAGTTTTATGAAAACTAAAGTTTCTGTAATTTTCTGTAAAATTATGATTTTATAGTTTTTATGGATAATTTTTCCGTAGAATCGAAAGACAAGTGTCTCGGCACTTGTAGGCTTCGGCTACCGGAAAGAATTTTCCAAAACGGCTTCGTTTTGCCCCAAATCCGTTTGGGACAGCGGGCTTGGGTGCCATTAGATCGCAAAGGAGCAACTCACGATGGTTAGATCGTGGGTAGGGGTACTGCCCCTAACCCCGCAAGGGGATTTGCTCCGCGATTGCACCCGAAATCGCTAAAAACGAACCCGCTGGGAAGATTTTTTCGAAACGGCAATGTCTCGGCCCAAATCGTTTTGGGACAGCGGGTTTAGGCGCTGTTGGATCGCAAAGGAACCCTCGCGATGGTTAGATCGCGGGTAGGGGCGCTGCCCCTGGCCCCGTTAGGGGATCCGTTCCGCGATTGCGCCCGAAACCGCTAAACGGGTCCGCCGGAAAATTTTACTCATAAAAATTGTAAAAATTAATTTTAAAATTACAGAAAATTATGAAAATATATAATTTTGAATTATATATTAATTTTGTGATAGTCATGGCCCAAAAACCTAATAAGATTGGATTGTGTTGTAATTCATAATACGGCCTGCGTGCCGTTATGTGTTTGCGAGTGTTGTATTATATTCGCGACCCGCGCGTCGTGCCTTCTCTTATATTCTTGTTGTAAATTAGATTTAGACTTGAATGTAACTCGAGTTTCAAATTGTAATGTACAAATTGGAGCGGTGGAGGGTCCACACGAGACGGAGTTCCGAGGCGGGCACGAGCAACACAAGGTGGTCAAAGGGAGGAGCTTGGAGAAGCTGTTGACCCTAGGTTGACCATTCGATCTTCTCATTGGCTTGAGAAGATCGTAGTAGGGCCATGACTAAATCACAAATAGATTAATTAGTTAATTGCTTATGTATATGATGCATGTTTAATAAGTAACTAATTAATTAGTGCCTTACGATTAGATTAGATCTAAGTCGTGCACATGATGCACCCTTGCGATTAGATTAGATCTAAGTCGTGCACAAGATGCCTAACCGTGCCGTGATACCTATCACTACCTCGATCACATGTATTGTTGAATCTGCCAAAGCAGAGCAATACATATTATCTTGGTAGGGTACGGAGGGACAATCTTGGTCCCGCCTATCAACGCATGGGTGAATACAAACTCAATTAGATTGAGTATTCCTAGTTACTCGGTTGGATTGAGTCAACTATAGGCATTCTTCCAATAGTTGGAAAGGTAGGATAAAATCACGTTTATATTAACTCTCGGGCGTATTAGCCAAAGCTAACTCGAGTTTTAATATAAATATGGGTCTTGATCCTATAAACAAGAGTTGCATAGAGATGTAATTGGTAATCGTTACCTACCGATCATACTAAGCCTTGGGCGTATTAGCCAAAGCTAACTCAAGGGTTAGTATGATATGGATCTTGTCCCACAAGAATTATAGAATTCAGTGGGAGCATCATTTAATTAAAGGCCTAATTAAATGATTTTTAAAGAATATGATATTTATTTCTGCAAATTTTCTGTTGTAGATAACCATGACGTCGAACACGAATTCCTTCTCCCTGCGTTCTGTCCTTAAGAAGGACAAGCTCAACGGAGCAAATTTCCTGGACTGGTACAGGAACCTGAGAATAGTTCTCACTCAGGAACGTAAACTGTACGTTCTGGAGCAGCCCATTCCGGAGGCTCCTCCTGCCACTGCCACGCGAGCTGACCCCTTACAAGAAGCATCAAGATGACGCATTAGATGTGTCATGTCTAATGCTCGCAACCATGAACTCTAAGCTTCAGAAGCAACATGAGTTGATGGGTGCTTACGATATGGTTGAGCATCTTTGTCACCTATATCAAGGACAAGCAAGGCACTGGAAGAGAAACTCCAAAGAATACCTGGAAGATCTTAAGAAGAAGAGAAATAAGATTTCTACTTCAGGTATACATGTTATAGAAGTCAACCTCTCTATTTTTTCGTCGTGGGTATTAGATACCGGATGTGCTTCGCACATTTGTACTAATGTACAAGCGCTGAGGAATAGCAGGGCATTGATGAAGGGTGAGATAGACCTACGAGTAGGCAATGGAGCACGGGTTGCTGCTGTTGCTGTAGGAACTTATCAGCTATCTCTGCCCTCTGGGCTTGTACTAGATTTAGATGATTGTTGTTATGTGCTTGCTCTTACTAAGAACATAGTTTCAGTTTCTTGTTTAGACAAGAAAGGATACTCTTTTATAATAAAAGACAAATGTTGTTCTGTTTATTTGAAAGATATGTTCTATTGTAGTGCACAACTAATAAACGGACTCTATATTCTAGACCTTGAGAACCCTATCTATAACGTTAGTACCAAGAGGTTCAAATCGAACGATATGAACCACACCTATCTCTGGCACTGTCGCTTAGGTCATATAAATGACAAGCGCTTATCCCAGCTCCATAAGGATGGTTTGCTGGACTCATTTGATTTTGAATCATATGAGATATGCGAGTCATGCCTACGAGGCAAGATGACCAAGACTCCTTTTAGTGGGCACAGCGAAAGAGCGACTGATTTGTTAGGACTCATACATAGTGATGTATGTGGCCCTTTCAATGTTGCTGCTAGAGGCGGTTATAGATACTTCATCACATTTACTTATGACTTCAGTAGATATGGTTGTGTACTTGATGACACATAAGTCTGAATCCTTTGAAAAGTTCAAAGAATTCAAGAATGAAGTACAGAACCAGCTTGGCAAGAGTATTAAGATACTTCGATCAGATTGAGGTGGAGAATACCTTAGCCATGAGTTTCGTGACTACCTAGCTGAGTGTGGGATTTTATCTCAACTCACTCCTCCTGGAACATCACAGTGGAATGGTGTATCCGAAAGGAGGAATCGTACCTTATTAGATATGGTACGATCTATGATGAGTCACACAGATCTTCCGACATATCTATGGGGATATGCTCTAGACACGGCAGCTTTCATACTCAACCGAGTTCCTTCAAAGGCCGTGATAAAGACACCATATAGGATATGGACTGGGAGAGATGCCCAAGTGTCTTTCATGAGAATTTGGGGTTGTGAGGCTTACGTTCGAAGTCAAGTCTCAGACAAATTAGGACCCAAATCCAACAAGTACTATTTCATCGGATATCCCAAGGAAACTAAGGGATATTACTTCTACATTCCCAGTCAGCATAAGGTAGTTGTGGCAAAGACTAGGGTCTTTCTAGAAAGGGACTTTGTTTCTAGAAAGACTAGTGGGAGTGCGTTCGATCTTGAAGAAGTTCAAGATGCGAACAATAGCACTGAAGCCTCGATGGAAGTTGAACTAGAACCACAAAGTGTTGTGGATGATGTTGTTCCACAAGGAGTTGAGGAACAACAACCAGTTCAAGTAGACATACCTCTTCGCAGATCTGATAGGGTACGTCGTCAGCCTGAGAGATACTCATTTCTCTTGTCTGACCATGATGACATTGTGCTCATAGAGGATGAGCCTACCACCTATCAGGAAGCTGTGATGAGACCAGATTCCGAGAAATGGCTAGAAGCCATGAGATCCGAAATGGATTCCATGTACACCAACCAAGTATGGACTTTGGTTGATCCACCTGAAGGGGTAAAACTCATTGGGTGTAAGTGGATCTTTAAGAGAAAGACTGACATGGATGGACCTATCTATAAGGGTCGCTTGGTAGCTAAAGGTTTCAAGCAGATTCATGGTATTGACTATGATGAAACCTTTTCTCCAGTAGCGATGTTTAAGTCCATTCGGATCATGTTTGCTATTGCAGCATACCACGATTATGATATCTGGCAGATTGATGTCAAAACTGTGTTTCTGAATGGAAACTTACTCGAGGATGTGTACATGACACAACCTGAGGATTTTATAGATCCACAGTATACTGGCAAAGTATGCAAGCTACATAGGTCCATTTATGGACTAAAGCAAGCTTCTCGGAGCTGGAATCTTCGATTCGATGATGCAATCAAACAGTTTGGTTTCATCAAGAACGAAGATGAGCCTTGTGTCTACAAGAAGGTTGTAGGGGACATAGTTGTCTTCCTCATATTGTATGTGGATGACATACTACTCATTGGGAAGGACATCTCTATGCTTCAGTCTCTCAAGACTTGGCTAAGGAGTTGCTTCTCAATGAAGGACTTAGGTGAGGCATCCCGCATTCTAGGGATACAGATCTATAGAGATAGATCTAAGAGATTGCTTGGCCTAAGTCAGAGTACATACATTGACAAGGTACTCCTTCGGTTTGCCATGCAGAACTCCAAAAAGGGATTTCTGCCGATGTCACATGGCGTGAGTCTTTCGAAGACTCAAGGTCCCTCTTCTAGAGAGGAGAGAGACCGCATGGATCAGATCCCTTATGCCTCAGCCATAGGATCGATCATGTACGCCATGCTATGTACTCGACCTGATGTCTCGTATGCTTTGAGCATGACGAGCAGATACCAGTCAGATCCAGGTGAAAGTCACTGGATAGCGGTCAAGAATATTCTTAAGTACTTAAGAAGGACTAAAGAATATTTCTTGATATATGGAGGCGATGATGAGCTAACTGTAAAGGGTTACAGTGATGCCAGCTTCCAGATCGATCAGGATGATTACCGATCGTAGTCAGGGTTCGTGTTTTGCTTAAATGGTGATGCTGTGAGCTGGAAGAGTTCGAAGCAGGACACAGTAGCTGATTCTACAACAGAGGCCGAGTATATTGCTGCATCAGAGGCAGCAAAGGAGGCAGTTTGGATCCGCAAGTTCATCACTGAACTTGGGGTGGTTCCTAGCATCACTGACCCAGTTGAGCTCTATTGTGACAACAATGGAGCTATAGCACAGGCGAAGGAACCTCGCTCACACCAGCGGACCAAGCACATACTACGGCGCTTCCATCTCATTCGAGAGATTATCGATAGAGGAGATGTGAAGATTTGCAGAGTACCTACAGAGGCTAACATCGCAGATCCCTTGACCAAGGCTTTGGCACAGAGGAAGCATGATGGTCACACTAGGTCATTAGGCCTTAGAGCCTATACTGATTGGCACTAGTGCTAGTGGGAGATTGTTAGTTAGAGCCCTAGAGCGAATCATTTGATGATTGTATGGACTCATGTATATCATATTCTTGTATATTAATAAAGGCATTTGTTTGGTTATTATACTTATTTGTATTAGTGCCAAATAAACTAAGTATAATAGCGTCCTTGAGTAGAAGGTTCATACCTATATCAATCGATTAGTTGAATCGATAGTGAGATCATATAGGGAACACTACTCTAAATCATTCCTAGTCGAGTATTAACATTCAGGGACAATGTTAATGCAATAAGACTAGCATGTAGGTCAGCTCGATGACTTGATCTCACAAGTCATGGATATAGAGACATCAAGCTGACACATGGGTATACATTGGAGAATGTATACTGAATGACCCGCCATGAGAAAGTATCATGGATCGTTATATGAGTGTCATATACTTTCTCATGTGGCTATTAGTATGACTATTAGTCCTTAGACCTGAAGTCACCATGGATCCCTACATAAGGAGTTATGTACTTTGATTTCGTCAAACGTCACCCGTAGCTGGGGATTACTGGGTATATAACGAATTATGCAGAGGGATGTGAGTGATGTAGATGGGATCTATCCCTCCCATATGACGGGAGCGACATCGCTATTTTTGATAGAGTGAGACCACTAAGTGCATGGCCATGCCCGAATGAGTCAACATTAGATGTTGAGCTCATTTGATTAAGTGAGTCTACTTGGAGTTCAAGATTTAGATTTATCAGAGGATGACACGGTCTATGCCTCATATTGATCAATCTAGATGTCTAGGATAGAAGGACAATGTCACATATTTTGTGAGGAGTCACAATTGGTAGTCACAAGGTGATGTCGGATCTCGACATTCTTGTAACTTGGGTAGTAATGATGTGTTGCTAGATACCGGTCATTACTTATGCTCCTAAATGGGTTTAGGGCATTGCCAACGTTACAAGAACCTATAGGGTCACACACTAAGGACAATTAGATGGGGATTTGGTTCATATGATGAACCAAGAGGATTAGATTCATTTGATGAATCATAATGGATTAAGAGTAATCCAAATTGGGCTAATTGAGTTGGACTCAAGTGGATTCATGTATTCAATGAGTCTAATTTAGATTATGACTCATTAAATCAACTTAATTTAATGAATTAGATTCATTATATTAAGTTGGCTTGAATCATATGGTTGGATTAGATCAACCATGAGAGAGATTTGATCAAGTTTGACTTGATTTGAGAGGAAGAGAAAAAAGTCAAGTTTGACTTGACTTTTTGCCACATCACTAGTGAGTTGGCAAAATGTGGACCAATAGGATTGCTCCACATCATCAATGTGTGCCACCTCATGAGGTTACAACTCTTAATGGTCTCCACATTAATTGGCATTAATGTGGGAGTTACACTAGATGAGAGTGGCCGGCCACTTTGGTTTTTGAATGTTCAAGTTGTGTATCTTCTTCCTTCTTCCTCTCAAGCTCTCCCTCTCTCTCTCCTCCTTCCTTGGCCGAACCACATAGGTGCTAGCACACCTTGGTTTTTGGTCACCTCCATCTAGTGTGTCCGTGTGGATACTTCTAGAGGACCGTGCGCTTGACGGTCTTGAGATCCGGCAACATGTGGAAGAGTGGGATTCGCGTGGGGCGCGCATCAAGGGTAATGATCTTAACTTTAGTGTAGATCTAAAGTTTTTACAAACTCGTACAAGAAAAGGTTTTTCGAAAAGTTTTGTTTACGAATCTTTGCACGAGATCCATGGCTTCGGGTGACTCGGGGTTTCCGCGACGCGAAAAAGCGGTTTTCGCGGCCCGACGAACCCAACATAGGATAGAAGGACACTTGTCATATATTGTGAGGAGTCACAATTAGTAGTCACAAGGTGATGTTGGATCTCGACATTTCTTGTAACTTGGGTAGCAATGATGTATTGCTAGATGCCGCTCATTGCTTATGTTTCTAAAGGAGTTTAGAAACATTGCCAACGTTACAAGAACCTATTGGGTCACACACAAAGAACAAGTAGATGGAGATTAGGTTCATATGATGAACCAATTGGATTAGGTTCATATGATGCACCAAAGATTGGATTCAAATTAGACTTATTGAGTTAGACTCAATTAGTTTCAATTGTTGAATGAGTCTAATTTAAATTTGATTCATTGAGTCAATTTATATTAATGAATTGAGATTCATTAAATTGAAATTGACTTGAATCAAAGGTTGGATTTAACTCAACAAGGAAGACAATTGGTCAAGTTTGACTTGACCAAGTAGAAGTTGAAACATCAAGTTTGACTTGATGTGTTGCCACATCATAAGGATGACTCATCCTTGCCACATCACATGCCACCTCATGGAGGTTACAACACTTCCCATTCCATTTAATGTGGCCGGCCACATTAAATGAGGGAGTTATGTGTGTGGCCGGCCACACTAAAAAAAGGTGTTTTTGGTTTTGTGGCAATTGATGTGTGGTAATTGTCTCATCTTCTTCCTAGCTTTCTTCCTCCTCCTTGCTGTTGTTGCCGTGAACTTCCAAGAGAGGAGAAGGTGGTTGAGTGAATTCCAAGAGCAAAGGAAGAGTGAAGGTCACAAAGGAGGGATACTACTACTTGAGTGTATGAGTTTCTTTTGTACTCTCTCTTTTTCTTCCTTTCCAATCCCATCCGAGAGCTCTAGAAAGTGCTAGCACACTTGGGGCTCTCTTCTCCATCATTTGAGTGTGAGAGACACTCCTTGTTCGTGTGGATATCATTAGAGGAGTGTCTACGTTGACACTCTCGAGATCCGGCAACTCCTTGGACGAGCGGGAACGCGAAAGGGCTCGCATCAAAGGTATAAAGTATTTTCTTTTGTAGATCTACTGTAGATCGTTGTTTATAACTCGTACTTGTGTTTTCGAAATTTTTCCTTGCACGGATCCTACGGCTTTGGGTGATTCGGGGTTTCTGCGACGCGAAAAGCGGTTTTCGCGGCCCGAAAAACCCAACAAGAAGACTATGGTGGTGAGGGATAATGGGAGTATCTCTAGTGAAGAAATTTCTTCTCATTCCTCTTCCTCAAGCGATGAGGAAAATGATGGAGCAGCCTATGCGCAAGATGGAGATCTCTTGGTGGTTAGGAGATTATTGGGAAGCCAAGCCAAGGAGCATGAGGAGGACCAAAGAGAAAATATTTTTCATACCCGCTGCCTTATTCAAGGAAAGACATGTTCTATGATCATTGATGGTGGAAGTTGCACCAATGTGGCAAGCACTAGGTTGGTCACCAAACTCAACCTCAAGACTACACCACATGCAAGACCATATAAACTCCAATGGCTAAGTAATAGTGGTGAATTGGTAGTGAACCAGCAAGTGTTGATTAATTTCTCCATTGGCAAATATGAAGATCAAGTTCTATGTGATATTGTGCCTATGGAGGCAAGCCACATTCTTCTTGGAAGACCTTGGCAGTTTGATAGGCGAGCTCACCATGATGGATTCTCCAACAAGTTCGCTTTTGTCCACAATTCTCGCAAAGTTATACTTGTACCATTATCACCTAGGGAGGTTTGTGAGGATCAAATAAAAATGAGAGAGAAAGGAGAAAAAGAAGAGCGAGAGCATAAGAAAAAGAAAGAGTGTGTGCAAAAGAAAATACTTGATTTTGAGGACAAAATTCAAAAGAAAAGAAAGAATGAGGAAAAGAAAGAGAGAAAAAAGAAAATTTGTTTACAAGAGTAAGTGAGGTGAAGAAAGCTTATTTGACAAGGCAACCAATATTTCTTCTTTTGTGCAAGGAAACTTGCTTGGAATCTAATACTAACTCTTTGCCTAGTGAAGTTGTTGTTATTTTGCAGGATTTTGAAGATGTGTTCCCCAAGGAAGTACCTCACGGATTGCCACCAATGAGGGGAATTGAACACCAAATAGACCTTATTCCTGGCGCTTCTCTGCCCAATAGGCCAGCTTATAGGAGCAACCCTCAAGAAACAAAGGAGATACAAAATCAAGTGGAGGAGTTATTGCAAAAAGGATGGGTTAGAGAAAGTTTAAGTCCTTGTGCTGTACCCGTAATTTTGGTGCCTAAAAAGGATGGAACATGGAGGATGTGCACTGACTGTAGAGCCATCAACAACATCACAATTCGGTATAGACATCCTATCCCTAGACTTGATGATTTGCTTGATGAATTGCATGGTGCTTGCTTCTTTTCTAAAATTGATTTGAAAAGTGGGTACCATCAAATTAGGATAAGGGAAGGGGATGAATGGAAAACAGCTTTCAAAACCAAATATGGATTGTATGAATGGTTGGTAATGCCTTTTGGGTTAACTAATGCACCAAGTACTTTTATGAGACTTATGAACCATGTCTTACGAGAATTTCTTGGAAAATTTGTGGTAGTATACTTTGATGATATTTTGGTATATTCCAAGAGTTTTGTTGAGCATCTTGCACATCTCCAATCTGTCTTGCATGTCCTTAAAAAGGAAAAACTATATGCTAACTTGGAAAAGTGTTCTTTTTGCACTACTCATGTGGTTTTTCTTGGTTTTGTCATAAGTTCTAAAGGAGTGCAGGTTGATGAAGGGAAAGTTAAGGCCATTAGAGATTGGCCAACTCCTAAAACTGTGAGTGAGGTTAGGAGCTTCCATGGGTTGGCAAGTTTCTATAGGAGGTTTGTGAAGGACTTCAGCACAGTGGCAGCACCTCTAAATGAAATTGTTAAGAAAAACATGGGTTTTAGATGGGGAGAGAATCAAGAAAAGGCATTTCAAACACTTAAGGATAAACTCACACATGCACTCATTCTTGCTTTACCTGATTTTTCCAAATCTTTTGAAATTGAATGTGATGCATCTCATGTGGGTATTGAGGCTGTTTTACTTCAAGATGGTCATCCCATTGCATATTTTAGTGAGAAACTAAGTGGCGCCACTCCCAACTATTCCACTTATGATATAGAATTGTATGCACTTGTTAGAGCATTACAAACATGGCAGCATTATCTTTTGTCTAAAGAATTTGTCATTCATAGTGATCATGAATCTTTGAAGTATTTGAAAGGGCAAGGGAAGCTCAACAAAAGGCATGCCAAATGGGTCGAATTTCTTGAACAATTTCCTTATGTGATTAAGCATAAGCAAGGAAAGGTAAACGTTGTAGCAGATGCACTTTCAAGAAGGTATAACTTGTTAGCTACACTTGAAACTAAATTGCTTGGCTTTGAACATATTAAGAAATTGTATATACATGATAATGAGTTTTCCCAATTATATGTTGCGTGTGAAAAGAAATCACAAAATGGGTTTGCTAGGCATGACAACTACTTGTTTAAGAATAATAGACTTTGTGTGCCTAGAGGATCCATGCGTAAATTGCTAGTTAGGGAAGCACATGAGGGGGGTTTAATGGGACACTTTGGGGTTCAAAAGACCTTAGAAATGCTTCTTGAACATTTTTATTGGCCACACATGAAACACGATGTGCAGAAATTTTTTGCACAGTGTATTGTGTGTAGAAAAGCAAAATCTAAGACATTACCTCATGGACTTTACACGCCTTTGCCTATTCCTAATTTTCCTTGGACTGACTTGTCTATGGATTTTATTTTAGGGCTACCACGTACTCAAAAAGGTAAGGACTCCATTTTTGTGGTAGTTGATAGATTCTCCAAGATGGCACACTTCATACCTTGCCACAAAGTGGATGATGCAACTCATGTGGCAGATTTGTTTTTCAAAGAGGTGGTAAGACTTCATGGCATGCCTAGGAGCATTGTTTCAGATCATGACACCAAATTTTTAAGCCATTTTTGGAGGACCTTATGGAACAAACTGGGAACAAAGCTTCTTTTCTCCACCACATGCCACCCACAAACTGACGACCAGACTGAGGTGGTAAATAGGACACTTTCTACTCTTCTTAGAGCAATTATTAAGAAGAACATTAAGTCTTGGGAAGAATGTTTACCTCATGTTGAATTTGCTTATAATAGGGCAGTCCATTCTACTAGTCAATTTTCTTCTTTTGAGATTGTTTATGGGTTCAATCCACTAACACCTCTTGATTTGCTTCCTTTACCTAACACTTCTTTAGTTCACAAGGATGGCAAAACAAAGGCAGAATATGTGAAGAAGCTTCATGAGCAAGTTAAAGCTCAAATTGAGAAGAAAATGGAGCAATATGCAAATCGAGACAATAAAGGCAGAAAAAGAGTGGTCCTTGAACCCGGTGATTGGGTGTGGGTTCATATGAGGAAGGAACGGTTTCCTACCCAAAGGAAATCAAAGCTTCAACCAAGAGGAGATGGACCATTCCAAGTGTTGGAAAGAATTAATGACAATGCTTACAAAATTGATTTGCCCGGTGAGTATGGTGTTAGTGCAACATTTAATGTGGCTGATTTAAGTCCTTTTGATGTAGGAGATGAAGACCTAAATTCGAGGACGAATTCACCTAAAGAAGGAGGGAATGATGTGAGCCAAGAAGAGGCATTGAAGGGAATTGGGGGACCCATGACAAGGTCCAAGACTAAGAGAATGAAGCAAACTTTGGAAGGCTTAATAATAAGGCTCAAGGAAAAGGAGGATCAATGCACAATGGAGGCAACAACTAAGTGGATCACATTCCTTCAATTTGAAAGTGAAATTGGACCAACATGAGGACCATTTTCGTGTGCATGCATGGAGGGGTTTTTCTAAAGTGACTTTTGATGTCCTTTGTGGGTTTTTAATGCATTTTTGAAAGTTCCTAAGCTAGTATAACAAATACCATGCATGCATGGTTGCATTAAGCTAGTATTAGGGATTAGTGGTTGCATTAGTGGATAATAAAACCCATGCATGCAAGCATGATATTTATTGCATAATTAGTGCATAGGGGATCTTAAGGGATGTTAGGTTAATTCGATCCTACCTGTACAGGCACTGCCCCAACCTCTCACAATGAGATGATGGGACCCACTACTTAAGTGTGGGCCCCACCACCTCATTGTGAGAGGTTGGGGCAGTGCCTGTACAGGTAGGGTGAAATTTACCGGGGTGTTAAATAGGAGAACTCTTGTATGACAAATCATGTAAGTTTGAATGAAAATTTGAGTTCCTCTTTTGTGAGAGCTTCCTTCTTGTTCTTAGGCAAAGAACTAATTTCGATCTTATCAAGGCAACTTGTGGCGATCAAAACTCCATGACTTATCACTCACCTTCTCATCTTGCTTGAATGTGGCGTCAATACCCTTCCCCAAGCTGAATTTCAAGGCGATCCAATTACAAGGTTTCCTTTATCAAGATGAGTCCCTCGCCACAGTCTTAGATAAAACTCGGTTGGTTCACCACAGCTCATCATCAAGGCTCAGTCCTGGTAGCACATCTAAGCGGTCGTCCCAAGCTGGCTATAGTTGAACCTGGGCGTGACGGAAAGCATTAAGTGATAAAAATGCCATAGAATCGTAATCTTCTGTCAGAAAATAACTGCTAGATGTAAGGAAATATTCCAGTGGTCTGCCACTCCCTGAGAGTGGAACCTTCCTTCTACCAATAGGAGGCCACCATACATCCTCTCTCACCCGACAAACCTTGACACCCAACATTCTCTAACAACTGTCGGGCTCAAAAGGTATGCAGCGTTATATAAAAAGAGAGGTCCTCTTTCTTGGCCAGGCACGAATACATACACACTCGTCTTTAATAGTTCTTTTTCCATCGTACACTGCTTTTCAGGAGAAAAAGACCTGACTTGAGTGTCGGAGGGTCTGCGCTAGGGACTTTTTCCCTGATTTTTGATTTCTAACACTCCGTATGTTTGTCTGAGTGTGTGCAGAGTCTAAGTACCACCAGTTCTCATACTATATACCTTGGGATCCACATGTGGGTTCGTTTTTTCGACTCGCATATATAGGGTTCGTCAAAATCACCTCTGCGTCAATATTAATGCTATCTCCGTTGGCCTCCGTCTGATTCAGATTTCAGACATGATCATTTTATTTCTTAGTGGATGAAAATAGGAGAAGAAAATGATTCGCGGATGAATTGCGAATTTATCTACGGATTATTTTTAAGCTATGTAACTAGGAATTCTATTTTAATTTCTGTGCAATTAATGCCTCTTTCGTCCACCACTCTCCAAAGTAAACAGGGTATAACCATCGAAAGTGTGAAAGGAAATCACACATGAAATTGGTTGCAAGAGATCATTGTCAGTGCCTAAATCAAAATCTGGCTCGTGCAAGTTTCGTCAATCCGAAGAATATCTCAATGCTGAAGAATAGTAGAATTAAAGATTATGCAGAACGCAGCCGAAGCAGCAGGCAGTTCCGCATTTCAAGGCTCCAAGATATGTGAGATTCAATGACCTCGACGTCCCATTTGGCAAATATCCTTTTCATCGTCTGATATGATTAATTCAGATATCATCAAAATACAGCAGGTACTACACATTTTACATATATAAACTCGTATACATCCTTCTTTCTCCTCCAACACAAACTTCATGCAACCAAAGAACGTGTGTTTGTGGTTGAGCATGCAGTATCTTTGAGAAAACGACAGGTACGCTCGCATTTATGTGCCACGGACAAGAAAGATAGCATTTGTGGAGAAGCAGCAGGATGATTAATTGCATCCCAGCATGCATTTAATTTCCTCTCCCTCATTGCATATCTATTTCTGAGTTCTGATTCTAATCTCTGAAAAGTCGTAAGATTTAGTCTTCTGCTTCGAGTAGTTTGACGTTTTTGTTGTCTTTTTGATTGTTTGTTAATCGGTTTGCTCTGATAGTTTTCATGGTGGTTTCTCAGATGGGGAAATCAGTGGAAGAGGAGTACTTGTGTGCGATCCGAACCAGTTCCTACACCAACTTGTGCCTCCAGGTCGAGGAGGCCTTGTCAGCGTCGGCGTCGGCGCCGTCTCCGTCTCCGGACTACACTGTCCTTCTGCAGCCGGACCAGGAGACGCTCGCTGGCATCATCCGCGATGCGCAGCCACGGCTGCCGCGCCTCGTCGTCGCTTTCTTCAACACCACCTCCCGCGCCTGCCGCTCCTGCGGCTCTCTGCTCGACTCCATCCACAGCGCGCGCGCGAACCAGGCGCAGCTGGGAGAGGCCCGCTTCGCTGCCGGGGCAGGCGGCAGATCCTTCGCCATCGCAGGGCTCCGGCGGTTCCGCCGGCAGCGGAACCCCTTCAGTGAGGAGGTGGAGCTGGACGACCCGGTGGCGCAGCAGCTGATGATGACGCATCGGCAGCTGGCGGTGAGTCGGGGGAGGCAGCGGCGGCGGAGGATGGCGGCGCGGTTTTGTGGCGGGAGGGAGGGGGCCGAGGAGGAGGGGAGGGAGGCGGCGCAGGTGGGGGCGGCTGCACGGGGTGCGTTCGCGTTGGAGAGGGACATGGACACGTTGGGGAGCATGGTGAGGAGGGTGCGGGAGGAGATCGATCACGCGCGACAAGTGATCAGGATGCTGATGGTGGCGGAGGCTGAGGAGGAGGAGGAGGATAAGGAGTGGCCGTCAGGGATGGAGCGGGTGCTGGTGATGGCGGAGGAGGTGGTGCGGGAGCTGGGAGCGAGGGAAAGAGGGTTGATGCAGCAGCTGAGGGAGCTGGAGGAGTACATCTTCTTGTGCTTCATCAACATAAACAGGACAAGGAGAATGGTGGTGCACCACATCCAACTTCGCCACACGTCTCAATGAGCACTATCCTACTGTCGGATGCCGCCAGCCATTCGAATCCCAGCCACACAATATCTATCGTACTGCCGAGATCAATTGAACCAGAAGCTCATGTTTGTTTGTGCCATTCTATTTTATTTTTTGAGCTAAGGGGTACAGCTAAGGGACTGTTTTTTTCTTTCTCATTATAAATTTTAAATATTTTATTTTTCTATTTTAGAGATTAATTATAAGTTAAAAGCAAGTGCGTATATAGAAGTACTCAAATTTCAACACATCTTCCATGTTAAAGCTAAGGACATTACCCACGACTTATACTACATTCAATGCGAATGCATGCGAAGCGTCCGTGAAGGAGCGTTCGTTTTTCTTGCCATCAAAATCTTAATCGACTGTAGCTAAAAGTTCTAAATCTGAATTAATTTTGAAGATTAGCTTCACACTTGAGCTGCCATCAAAATCTTAATCGACTGTAGCTAAAAGCTCTAAATCTGAATTAATTTTGAAGATTAGCTTCACACTTGAGCTTCTCTCATCGGATTAAGTTTGACCTTCGCTAGAGCGCACAGCCCAAATGCCATATCTCCTTTCCCTACGATATTTGTTCTCTGTTATTGCTCATTAGTCACCCCCACAATTGTCTTTGTTGTTTGATACCCAGGATACTGAGTCCCTCCAGCTCATCAAGACAGGGCCCTGGTCCAGTTCCACAAGCAGATCTGTCATCCAGCCTGGTGCATGTGGCATCTAGCTACATCGTCTTCTAGTACTCTTAATCTAGGGCGCTCCGATGCTTGAAGACTAGCGCTTCCTAACGCTACCTAATGAGTCTAAAAATGAATCCCCTGATCACTACGGTTTGGCACCTCCTGGTATAAAAATGATTCGCTTGACTCTCCGAATTCAATCCATTAAGGTCTCCCCTCTAAATAGACTGGATCTCAAACAACCCCCCTACACAATGAATCTAATCTCTTAAAAGATTATGGACCCTAAACCATTAAAAGTATGACCATGATAGGAGTAGGCCATAACAAGCAGATCCGACCATAGTTTGAAACCGACAATTTGATAGTTCGAAATCAATGGTTCAACAGTTTCAAGAATTAATGTCGACTTTAACCTTAACTGTCCAAAATGATTACGATTCACAGTTCAGAACTGTTAATTACAGTTCGGTTCATGATTGCAACGATTCAAGATTATAATTTTTTTTATTTTAAAAAATATTTTAATTTTTTTATTCAAATGAGGATAGGACTATAAATGAATCAAACGTTCATAAATAAACTTGGTATTCAGCTTGATAAAATCTTATTTATGTTCATTCAATACACATAAGATCAATTAAATAAATAAATTTGAACAACTCATTAAACTAAATAAACAAGCTTGAATACATGTATTCAAATCGTTAATATTCGTAAATAATATTCATGAACAATATTCACGAACTATGTTTATTAATAAAAATTTTATTAACATGCTAAATAAATAAAGAAATTTTTAAAATGAACAAATAAGTTTGAATTATCAAGCTTAATAACTAATCAAATAAAAGTTTCAAACAACCAAATTATCTTGATTTGAGAGTTTGATAACATCTAAATGAACTAAGCTCAAGCTAAGTTTAAACCAAGCTCAAGCTCATACAAAAAAAAACCAACACTATAAAAAAACAACAATTTAGCGATGAATATTTATGGCGAAAATTTTTCATCTCTAATTTGTGATAAAATTTGCAAAAAAAAATATAAATTGCCTCTATTTAGTAACCAATTTTGTGAAAAAAAATTTTCCATCATAAATTAACAACAAAAATATGATTTGTCGCAAAACTCATTGGAAATTAGTGACAAATTTTAATATTCGTCACAGATTTTGCGACAAATCCTAAATTTTTCACAAATTCAGTAGCCAAAAATGGATTCATTGCACATTGAACAACGAATAATGGATTCATCTCAAATCTTGTAATGAATTCAGGATTCATTGCAAAATTTGTGATGAATTCAGGATTCGTTGTAGAATTTAAATTTTTATTTTTATATAAGTTTAGATTCTCTGAAGTCGGTTGAGGTACCTAAAGGGTTCTGAATGAGATAAAACTAGTTTCTATGAGTTCCTATAAATATCTTGATCATAAAAATACCCTCAAATATTAATTTTACCAAATATATTGAGATCGGTAATTTTTTAAATGTGATTAACATTTTTCAAACACCTTCGCATCAAAAAAAATCATAGGTAGGGCAAAATTAATATTTGAGGAGATTTATATAATCAGGAAATTTATAGGAACCCATAAGAACTGATTTCATATCATTCGGAGCTTTCTAGATATCACAATCGGGTTCGAAAAGTAAAAATTTATATAAATAAATATTTGACAAATCTATGACAAATTTCTAAATTTGCTATAGAATCTGTGACGAATTCTAAATATGTCACAGAATATTATTTTTTTTTAAAAAAAAATAAACTTTCCTAAGTGGGCTGTGTTGGGGTTACAAACTGTAATGCTCCACCTCCTACTGACTAAGCTATGAGGTCGGGGGGTTACATTGCTAAACTATTCTGGGGCTATCACTGAATATTAAGGTGCAGAAAAGCTGAACTAATTAAAACTCTCTACTATTTGATGTAAAATCTAGAATCTAAACTTTCCATGTTATATCATACCTTAGAACACTATTCTAAGCTATTTAATACTTGTTTCTATGAAATTCAACATGATTTGGAAGTTCCGAGTACCCCCAATGTTCCATATGGTCAATGAACTGAAATCAACGGTTTCCAGCCGAAATCAGGCTTCCCCAATCGATTGAGGTCGAGGCTCAATCGATTGAAACATGTCAATCGATCCACGGATCGATTCAACGTGCTTCTGTGCACGGAAGAACCATCTGAATCGATTGGCTGATCGATCCAATCTGACCGATCGATCAGCTGATCGATTCAACAGTTCTCTGTACCCGCAGGTCGTGACTCAATCGATCGGCTGATCGATCGAGGACTCCTCAATCGATCGGCTGATCAATTCAGTAACGTTCTGTACGCGGGGATTTCTTTCAATCGATCGGCTGATCGATTGAGGACTCCTCAATCGATCGGTTGATCGATTGAGTTTCTGATTTTGCAGAAATTCCACCCGAACTCATACAGAACTTTCAGAAAACAACTAAAAGCATAAACATTACTACTAGGCATGACATTACTCACATTTTACTACCCCTAAAAGTGCAGAAAAGTAACCAAAAGCAGAAATACTAAGTCTTTAGATGGGCTACTCCCCAAGAGTTTTTATTCCAAGTTCCTTTTCACACACATCTTGACGCATTGCCCTCCAGCCTCCGCTAATCCATCTTCCGTTTACCTTTATCTGCAGTATAAGGAAAAGGAAACTATAACTTGGGAGCTTAGTAAGAACCATCTACCTCACAAAACATGCGTTCGATGAAATCATGCTTTTAAAAGATGCTATGCCGATATACATGATGAGAATCATACTAAAATACTAAAACATGGCATATTGATATATAAGTCATGGCAATCAACTAATAAACATAACTATTTGTTGTATCAACAAGAAAACTAAACTGATACATAAGCTAAGCTAAAATTAATGTTAGGTTAATGCTGAAACTGTACTGTATTCACATAACTGATTTGTGAAGTTTT
Source organism: Zingiber officinale (assembly GCF_018446385.1). Lineage (NCBI taxonomy): Eukaryota > Viridiplantae > Streptophyta > Magnoliopsida > Zingiberales > Zingiberaceae > Zingiber > Zingiber officinale. The sequence goes on from NC_056006.1 coordinate 48,683,739, forward strand.
GAAAACTATTTTCATAATAGATAAAAATAATAATCATGCTGCTGATGGGCTCGACAACTGTGTTTGCTATGCGCGCATCCCTAACTAGACTCGAGGTAGCTAGTCCCGAATCTAGTAGGGTTTACTTATCTAAACCTAGGGACGACTATGGGAGCCCAACCCAAGGACAACTAAGAGTCCAGCACAGTGCCACTGATAAAGTAAAATATTGATTCAAAAGCTAATTTATCTTATCTTGCTCTTACTAGGTTATCTGAACCTAGAGCTAGGTTATCTGAATCTAGAGGCAACTATGGGAGCCCAACTATTGGACCGTAGTCCCATATAAACTGAAGCAAGACTCTATGCTATTTAAAATGCTTCTATGGCATTTAACTGAACTATTAAAATGTCTACTGTAGCATTTAACTGTACTAGTTATTTTATCGAGCACTTGGTGTGCTCTAACTCTCCTCTAAATAATAATCATGCATATGGCTGAACTAAAAGCATAAAAATGCACGATTAACTACTTATACTGTAGGTAAAAGGTTACTTACTTCCTGCGCTAGGTTTCTTACAATTCTGATCGCTAGATTTCCGGAGAAGAAGATCTCTTCGGCGGTCTTCTTGCGTCTACGCGTTCTTCTCGCGGAGAGGAGTGTCCTCGTATCGGAGACGTCGCCGGAAGTTGCTCCTACGACCCTAGGGATGGAACCCTAGATCTCTTGGGGCTTGTGCGCCGAGAGGGTGAGGAAGAGAGAGGGCGGCGTCGGGTGAGGGTTTGAGGGAGAGTTGTCGATCCGAAATAATAAACTCCCACTTAAATTCCCTATTTATATTAAGTGATTAATACAACCCAACTCGATCATAAATATAATTTCTCTCCTCTTCTTTCAACACACCCCTGCTGGGGCCCCCTGGTTTCTAAGGTCATCTATAAATCGTAGGGTCTAATAGGTCTCGAGTTCAATTCCCGCTTAGGCTATTTTACATTTTTATTTAATTTTTGCTACTTCTGCTACTCCAAAAATTCTATAAAAATATTCTAAAATTCCATAAAAATAATAGAATATTTCTAAAATTAATTTGAGAATTTTCGAGCATTACAATCCCCCATACCTTGTAAAAAGTTCGTCCTCGAACTTAAAATAACACTGGGTACTTCTGTCTCATACTAGCTTCTGTCTCCCAAGTTGCTTCTTCTGCGGTGTGATTTTGTCAAATGACTTTTACTAATGGTACCTCCTTGTTCCGTAATTTCTTAATTGCTCGGTCTATTATCTGAATAGGCCGACTGTCATAGCTGAGGTCTTCGCGGATTTATACCGACTGAGGCTCAATCACCTGGGTGGCATCTGGGATATGCTTCTTCAGCATAGAGACATGAAATACGTTATGGATAGCTGACATCTCCTGGGGTAGCTCTAGCTCATATGCTACCTTGCCAACTCTTCTGGTAATAAGGTATGGTCCCACATATCTGGGACTTAATGTCACGCCCCAGAGGAGTCCCTGTCCGAGAAAATTTCGGCAACATCTCCCCAGTACGGTGGACAATCTGAAACTTTTCTACATCTCACAAATACCTCAGCCACAGGCGGCTGAAATAATAACAACAAAATAAAACATCACCAAGCAGTTATATATAATATATTCAGCCTCTGGCTGTCACAATCACGCAGTTAAAATAATTAAACAGTAAAATAATACTCTGACTCGAAATCCACCCTACTCCACTACACTCGTAAAGCTCAAATCCGACGAACTCACCTCTTCTGCCTTCCAGGTAGGCACGTAGTAAAAAAAACACATCGAATAAAAATCCATCATCATCACAAAAATCCATATAACAACCAAGTATCCAAACAAACCAAGTCCACGCATAATCAATAAATGCAAAACAAAACTAAACGATATATAAACCATCGAGGTCTGCAGAGATCTAGCACCACGTGCTGTGGGGACTAGCGACTGGAACTCCCTCCGGATAGCATCAACCTGAAAATAACAACAATGGAGGCGGGGTGAGTCCAACACTCACAGTTGATATGCAAAGTAAAGAAATAACACCTAGCACTAATCATGCGGTCTCGATAAAGATAAATGTAACTACTAATGAAGAAGGCAGAGAATCATACTAACCGGGACCGGTAAAAGGACAAACAATCCGAAAGGTATAGATATGCATGTCAATCAAGGTATCCAAGCAATATGCATATAAGTGCAACAAACACAAACACAAACAATAAATGCATCATGCATATGATGCCAATGTCATGGTCACCCTGACGCCAGTCACCATCTCACATGACCGAGTGGGTAGGGCGTGACAAGTGCACTCTGCAACACTACTCCCGATGAGTGATCGAGGACGGATGCTGTCGGAGTACATACGTACTCCTACCCCAAATCATAAATGGGGAAGCGCAATGCTCTCATCTCCCGATGCGCTATGGCGGGAGGAATCTCTAACGTGCAGCTGCGTCACACTACCCTGGCGGATCAACGGAGCAGGAAGAGTCAAGCGGCGTGCTACCGTGTCACGCTACCCATGAGCGTCACAACCAGTGATGAAGCTGGCAAAGTGCTCGACAATAATGGAGCAATCTATCGCACAGCATGCGATCATGCAAATGGTGCATGTCACTAAGCATGGTAATATACTAAACCAACCTCTGGACATATAACAATGGGCACCATAGTGAATAAATCATATCAAGATATACTGATCAATAAGGTATCAAACCTAGGTCCTGAACATGTGAAACATGGTTATATCACTACCCATGAGCATGATAGATCGGGTACAAGATCAATACGAGATGCAAACAAACAATCAATCAAACAGGTAACATGTATTGGGCAGTGATTAACCGAAACAAATAGGAAACATAATTAATGCAACATATTATTTTCATTACTAAGCATATCAAAGACAATAAGTCAAAAGTACCCGCCTCCAATCGAAAAATCCAAACCGGTAGTCGAGATACTCGTCTCACGTCAAAATCCTGTGTCACCAATATACGTACATTTATTTAGCTAGAACTCAACGAATAGCTAAATAAAATCTCAACGACCAATAGGATAAGATCATATTCAACCTATACATGATCAACAGCATAAATCAAATCCCTATGCTTACCCCAATTCATAGCTGAACGAGATGCTGGAACGAAGTGGATGTTGCTGTTGGAAATGAGATTGCTGTCGACAACAGAAAATCCATAGAACAATCGTTTTCTGTTGGATTCCTTCACTAAACGGAACAAGATGAGATCCGGCAAGAAGAACATAAATCGAACAATACCTAACCACTTCATACCTATACAGAAATTGCATACACTACCTACCAATATGATCTCACCGATCTCAACCATAGCTTACCTTAACTTAGTGCCGACAACCCCCTCTCTGCCGGAGAACCAACCGAACCAGTAGACTTACCCTTCAAGGGTTCCCTCTCCGGCAGCTAGGTCTCACGGTGGCTGGAACTAGAGCTGTGGAGTCGGCGTCGCTGGTGTGGAGAAGGGAAAGGGAAACGATGAGAAGTGCTCGGCAGAACCTGATGGCCGACAATAGTCGGAGGCGCACTGTGGGTTGCGGCCGGCAATTGGCTGAGAGGGCGAGGGTGAAGTCGGCTAGGGCATAGAGCACGGTGTCAGCGCTGGTTTCCAGTGACCGGCGGTGTCTCGTGAGCGCAAGGAGGAATCGGTCACTCGGCGCAAGAGAGGAACGAGAGGAGCGTCGGCTGTGGCTAGGGTACAGGGGAAGGTGGTCGGCGTCGGCAGAGGAGAAGAAGAGATAGGAGAAGAGAGGCGTCGGCGCCGGTTAGGGCACGGGAGGAGAAAGCATCGAGAGGTTTAGGGAAGGAACGGGCTCACGGAGAAGAAAACGGGAAAAAGGAAAGAAATAAGGAAAAGGAAAAAAAAAACAAAAATAAATAAATAAATTCAACTTTTCATCATTTAAATGGAGTAGTCCAAACAGGCTTTTCCGGACCCCATTTTTATCCCCGTCAACTCATCCGTACGAGCTCCCAAAAATTCCCGAAAAATTTTCAAAAATTCCAGAAAATTCCCTTATTAATATTCGCCTATTTCCCGGTATTTTACATTCTCCCCCACTAATAAAAATTTGGTCCCCAAATTTCGTTATTTACCATCAGCAAGTATTAATAACAGACAGAAAGTATAAATGCTGAACGGTAAATAAATCATATACCTCAAGTGAAAAGATGGGGATATCGAGCTCGGATCGTATCCTCGAGCTCCCAAGTTACCTCCTTATCCGAATGATGCTGCCATCCGACTTTAACCAGCCGGATAGTCTTGTTCCGAAACTGACGCTCTTCCCGGTCTAGAATCCGTACCGGAATCTCCTCATAAGTGACGTCAGGATGAATAGGAACTGAGATATCAGACAACACGTGAGCTAGGTCTGCTATGTATCTCCTCAGCATAGATACCTGAAATACGTCATGAACGACTGCCCGGGACGGTGGCAGTGTCAACCGGTAAGCTACTACTCCAATCCTTTCCGAGATCTGGAAAGATCCAATGTATCGCGGAGCTAGCTTACCTATGAGATCATCTCTTCACCCCTTTCGTGGGTGAAACTCGTAGAAATACCTGGTCGCAAATGGAGAACTCTAAAGGTCTCCGACTCCGGTCAGCATAACACTTCTGGCAGTCTTATGCCTCCAACATCCTCTGTCTGATAGTACGGACTAACTCTGCCTCATGCTGAGCTCTATGAGGTCCCAACAGCTGGGCCTCCCCAATCTCATCCCAGAGGGTGGGTGTCCGACAAGACCTACCATACAACGCTTCAAACGGTGTCATCTGGATAGCCGAACGCAAACCGTTGTTGTAGGCAAACTCTCTACCAATGGCAAATGGTCCTTCCAACTGCCTCCAAAATCCAATACACAAGATCTCAACAAGTCCCGTAGAATATGAATAGTCCGCTCTAACTATCCATTAGTCTGCAGATGGAAAATTGTACTGAAACAGAGCTGCGTGCCCAAGGCCTGCTGCAGACTATGTCACAAACGAGACGTGAACCGGGGCCTCTATCCGAAATAATAGTCAATGGAACATCACGTGATCTGATGATCTCTCGACAAAACAGATCTACCAATCAATCCAGGAAATCAGTCCTCCGGATCGCTAAGAAGTGCGCGAATTTAGTTAATCGATCAACGATTACCCAAATCGCGTCATGGCCTCGTCGTGTCCTCAGCAACCCTACCACAAGTCCATGGTATTGTGATCCCACTTCCACTCAGGAATAGGAATCCGCTGAAGTAACCCTGCAGGTCTCTGGTGTTCAGGCTTCACCTGCTGACAGACAAGACATCTAGCTACGAAATCCACGACGTCTTTCTTCATGCCGTAACACCAATAGAAACATCTCAAATCTTGGTACATACGGGTACCGCCTGGGTGGACAGCAAATCATGAGCGATGAGCCTCCGGAAGTAACTCCTATAAGACCGGATGAGACTGAAGCACGCAAAATTTGCCTCGGTAGTGTATAACACTCTCCTCGTCTCGTGTGAACTCGGTCTGCTGCCCGGAAGCTATCTGGAGCAGCCTATGACTCTCGTATCCCTGTCCTGATCAACGACTGAGCACCCATGGTACCAAAGTACCCTACTCTGTCTGTCCTTACCCCTCAAGGACCAAATCGGAGGAACCTTAAATCAAGTCTGTGACCACAACTCGGTGGCAAACTAAAATCCCTCCGGACTTCCTGCTAAGCGCATCGGCAACCACATTAGCTCTCCCCGGGTGATAGCTAATGGTACAATCATAATCCTTCAGGAACTCCATCCATCTCCTCCGTCGGAGATTAAGTTCCTTCCAAGTAAACAGATATTTGAGACTCTTATGGTCAGTGAGAATCTCAAATGTAATGCCATATAACTAATATCGCCAAATCTTCATGGCAAAAATAATGACGACTTGCTCCAGATCATGTACAGGATAGTTCTTCTCATGTTCCTTCAATCGACGAGAAGCATAGAAGACTACCATATCGTGCTGCATCAGAACAGCGCTCAACCCTGAATAGATGCGTCGATGTAGAGGACATATCCGTCCTCTCCAGAAGGTAACACCCAAAATCGGAGCCGACACTAGTCTTCGCTTCAACTCCTAGAAGCTGGTCTTGTCATCCTTAGTCCAAGTGAACTTCACGCCTTTCCAGGTCAGACGTGTCAATGACATAGCTATCCGAGAAAAACCCTCAACATATCTTCGGAAATATCGAGCCAAACAAAGGAAGTTGTGAGCCTCTTCTATAGACTCCGTCTACTTCCAACGGTAACAACCTCGATCTCCTGTGGAACCACGGTATACTCCTACTGGTGACCGTGTGTCTCAAACATCTCACAGAAGACAACCAAAATACACACTACTGAACTTCACATATAGACGTTTCCGTCGAAACATCTCTAGAACTATGCAAAGATAGTGTACGTGATACACCTCATATCAGGAATAAAACACCACATCATCAATAACGATAACGAATTCTGATCCAATATCCTAGGGATACCCAAATCATCTAGTCCATGAAAACATCTAAGGCTCCGCAAGCCCTAATGGTAAAACCAATACACATAATGTCCGTATCACAGACATTCCCAATCCATAAGATCCTCGACAATAAATCTGAAATATGATCACCAACGATATAAAACATCTAAGCATAGATCCTCCAGTGTGAGAGCAACGCTCCATCACAGAAAATACCACATATGTGGGAGCAACGCTCTACCACAAGAAATCCTCAATATGTAGGAGTAACACTCCACTACAAATAATCTGAAATATGTATCGTAATAAATATAGGGGCAATGCTCCGCTACAAGCAATCCGTAATATGTGGGAGCAACTCTCCACCACAAAATAATACATAAGTACCCCAAGGAACCTAACTATCCAGCTAGAGACTGTACAAGATCTCTCTACCACAAATCACTGTGGTTAGCCTAGGCTATAACAACCTAATAACTAATCAAATCCATCATCAAGAGATCAGCATCCTAGTGGGTCATCCACTGATAGGAGAATTAGTTGATGAGTTAATCCAACAAATGACATAATGCAGTCACTCCACATTCTGCATTCAGCATAAGTAGAATCATCATGCTGCCACCAATATATACCTAGCACACGTGCTCACACAACATATGTATGATCAACATAATCCTCCAATTATTATACATCAAACTCCCACACACAGGTATAAATCAGTGTGATACCTCCAACAATACCTGCCGAACCCGTGTGCATATATCAACATGGGTATAATCGACAATACACCTCAACAACACTCACATGACATATGTACACCTATGCCAAGAGTATAATCAACGTAATACTTCCAACAAATCATAATCGACACGAGTATACTCTCAAAACAATCATATAATAACCAAGATACCTCAAATATTACACCCAACACATCTGCACATATCACAACTCAGATTAGATCGATAAGATACATCCAATAAAACACTCAAACATATGTGCATATTTCACAACATAGTTTTTAATTGACAAATACCTCCAATAAACAATCAGACATGTATGTCTAACCACTCGGGTATAATCTACTAGAAACCCACAATAATCATATGTATAAAGGTATTCAACCCAAAAGATAAAGTCAGAATTCAAGAACATCAAGACACTCTCATTTTTTTTTATCCTCAAAAATATCAGCCCACATAATATCAGATGAATAAGTCTCTACTCCCCATGAGAGCAAATTAATATTCCAAACATCAAATCATTATTTATCCACATAGTCCAATATCAGAGGAAGCAAATATCAATTTTATCATCCTGTTAACTAACCACAACTAACCAGATTTATTAAAATTCATAGGCACACTCAACCGTAAATTCTCTAGCACCTGTTCTATATCTGATCACCAACTATAATCATCAAATCTGTGAATATCATACATGACACTTACTATATCACCATCAATGACAACCCAAATAATAGATCATCAAAATAGTTGACACTCACTATGTCATCATCAACGACAACCCAAATAATAGATCATCAGACAACCACAAACATTTACTCTCACAAACCTTTAGAAATCAACATATCACAATATCTAATCTCACAATATCATTCTCAATAATGATCAAACATGGTAACTCCCAATGAAACAATTTTCATCGTATCAGGTACCCTAATATCCAAAAGATACGAGTATAAAAACTCTACTGGCTAAGTCCACAGAAATATATAGGTATCATCCATTACCCAGCTAACAATAGCAGAGGCTGATATGTGCCTCCATCTCCTAATAGTAGTAACAGAAGCTAAAACTACTGATGGTATGAAATGAAAAATCACCAGAGACTATAATCCTTGATCTCTATTAGGGTCGACCAAGATCAGTGGCTAACACATCACACGTAATATGACTACAACAACCCGACAGGTAATAAAGATAAAGTGCTAATAGATGTCATAACTATCATAAAATAAACATCATACCTATTTGCCGTCTGGAGATGTTCCATCGCTGTCCAGTCCCCAACTTCTGACCTCAAAATTCCGAACGAGAAGATCGCCGGAAATCCGAAACATAACCATATCGAAAATCCGAAAATGCCCAGTTTGACTCGCAAACCTGGCTAACCAAATATCCAGAATACCAACAACAGGTATCTGATAAATCTCCAGAACACCAAAAGCAGGTATCATAACCCGCTCTGATACCAATAAATTGGTATCAGATAAATCTCGAAAATCCATAATAAAAAAATCCAACAAGTATCGCCAAACTTGGCGCTCTGATACCAAGTAAATAATTTGGTATCAGGTTATCCCAAACATCCAAAATACGAAAACAAAAGATCGTAAACCTGTGCTCTGATACCACTAAATTGTCACGCCCCAGAGGAGTCCCTGTCCGAGAAAATTTCGGCAACATCTCCCCAGTACGGTGGACAATCTGAAACTTTTCTACATCTCACAAATACCTCAGCCACAGGCGGCTGGAATAATAACAACAAAATAAAACATCACCACGCAGTTATATATAATATATTCAGCCTCTGGCTGTCACAACCACGTAGTTAAAATAATTAAACAGTAAAATAATACTCTGACTCGAAATCCACCCTACTCCACTACACTCGTAAAGCTCAAATCCGACGAACTCACCTCTTCTGCCTTCCAGGCAAGCACGTAGTAAAAAAAACACATCGAATAAAAATCCATCATCATCACAAAAATCCATATAACAACCAAGTATCCAAACAAACCAAGTCCACACATAATCAATAAATGCAAAACAAAACTAAACGATATATAAACCATCGAGGTCTGCAGAGATCTAGCACCACGTGCTGTGGGGACTAGCGACTGGAACTCCCTCCGGATAGCATCAACCTGAAAATAACAACAATGGAGGCGGGGTGAGTCCAACACTCAGCAGGTACAGTTGATATGCAAAGTAAAGAAATAACACCTAGCACTAATCATGCGTACAGTCTCCTGATAAAGATAAAGGTAACTACAAACTGAAGAAGACAGGAGAGAATCTGTACTAACTAGGACCCGGTAAAAGGACAAACAGTCCGAAAGGTATAGAAGACCTGTATGCATGTCAATCAAGGTATCCAAGCAATGTGCAGCATATAAGTGCAACAAACACAAACACAAACAATAAATGCATCATGCATATGATGCCAATGTCATGGTCACCCCTGACGCCAGTCAGCCGACTCACATCAACAGTGGGACCGAGTGGGTAGGGCTGTGACAACCGTGCACTCTGCAACACTACTCCTGATGAGTGATCGAGTGGACGGGATGCTGTCGGAGTACATACGTACACCTACCCCAAATCATAAATGGGGGAGCGCAATGCTCTCATCTCCCGGTACGCTATGACGGGGAGGAATCTCTAACGTGCTACACGCTGCGTCACACTACCCCTGAGCGGATCAACGGAGCACCGAACTGTGTCACGCTACCCATGAGCGTCACAACGGAGCACTGAACAGTGATGAAAACTGGCAAAGTGCTCGACAATAATGGAGCAATCTATCGCACAGCATGCGATCATGCAAATGGTGCATGTCACTAAGCATGGTAATATACTAAACCAACCTCTGGACATATAACAATGGGCACCATAGTGAATAAATCATATCAAGATATACTGATCAATAAGGTATCAAATCTAGGTCCTGAACATGTGAAACATGGTTATATCACTACCCATGAGCATGACAGATCGGGTACAAGATCAATACGAGATGCAAACAAACAATCAATCAAACAGGTAACATGTATTGGGCAGTGATTAACCGAAACAAATAGGAAACACAATTAATGCAACATATTATTTTCATTACTAAGCATATCAAAGACAATAAGTCAAAAGTACCCGCCTCCAATCGAAAAATCCACCGGTAGTCGAGATACTCGTCTCACGTCAAAATCCTGTGTCACCAATATACGTACATTTATTTAGCTAGAACTCAACGAATAGCTAAATAAAATCTCAACGACCAATAGGATAAGATCATATTCAACCTATACATGATCAACAGCATAAATCAAATCCCTATGCTTACCCCAATTCATAGCCGAACGAGATGCTAGAACGAAGTGGATGTTGCTGTTGGAAATGAGACTGCTGTCGACAACAGAAAATCCATAGAACAATAGTTTTCTGTTGGATTCCTTCACTGAACGGAACAAGATGAGATCCGGCAAGAAGAACACAAATCGAACAATACCTAACCACTTCATACCTATACAGAAATTGCATACACTACCTACCAATATGATCTCACCGATCTCAACCATAGCTTACCTTAACTTAGTGCCGACAACCTCCTCTCTGCCGGAGAACCAACCGAACCAGTAGACTTACCCTTCAAGGGTTCCCTCTCCGGCAGCTAGGTCTCACGGTGGCTGGAACTAGAGCTGTGGAGTCGGCGTCGCTGGTGTGGAGAAGGGAAAGGGAAACGATGAGAAGTGCTCGGCAGAACCTGATGGCCGACAATAGTCGGAGGCGCACTGTGGGTTGCGGTCGGCAATTGGCTGTGAGGGCGAGGGTGAAGTCGGCTAGGGCAAAGAGGAGTCTCGGCCGCGTCGGCTGTGGGGGCGTCGTCGCTGGCTAGAGCACGGTGTCGGCGCTGGTTTCCAGTGACCGGCGGTGTCTCGTGAGCGCAAGGAGGAATCGGTCACTCGGCGCAAGAGAGGAACGAGAGGAGCGTCGGCTGCCGGTGCTAGGAAGAGGAGAAGGGCGGCGATAGGGAAGAAGAGAGGAGGCCGGCGCTGGAGTTTGTCTAGGGCAGAGGAAGAGAGGGGTTCGGCAGAAGAAAACGGGAAAAAGGAAAGAAATAAGGAAAAAAACAAAAACAAATAAATAAATTCAACTTTTCCTCATTTAAATGGAGTAGTCCAAACAGGCTTTTCCGGACCCCATTTTTATCCCCGTCAACTCATCCGTACGAGCTCCCAAAAATTCCCGAAAATTTTTCAAAAATTCCAGAAAATTCCCTTATTAATATTCGCCTATTTCCCGGTATTTTACACTTAATTTGCCCTTCTTCCCAAAACGCATTACTCCCTTCATGGGAGCCACTCGGAGGAATATTGTATCCCCAACTGAAAACTCTAAGGGTCATCGCCGTGTATTAGCATAACTTTTCTGGCGGCTCTGAGTTGTCTCTATCCTCTGGCGGATCTGCTGTATAGCTGCTGTGGTATCTGCTACTAGATCTGTCTGAAGTTCTAGTTCTTTATGTTCACCACTTTCATACCAACAGATTGGAGATCTACACCTCTGCCAGTAGAGAGCCTCGTAGGGTGCCATGCCGATAGTGGCCTGATAGCTATTGTTGTATACAAATTCTGCTAAACACAGATATTTGCACCAACTTCCCTTGAAGTCTAGGACACACGCTCGGAGCATATCTTCGAGTACCTGATTTACTCACTCCGTCTGACCATCTGTCTGAGGATGGAAAGCTGTGCTAAACTTTAACCTGGTGCCCAATGCTGACTGTACACACTCCCAGAAGTGTGACGTGAATCTACTGTCTCTGTCTGAAATGATGGTCCATGGAACTCCATGTAGTCTGACAATCTCCTTGAGATACAACTGAGCTAGCTGCTTCATGGAGTAGGATATCTTGATAGCTAAGAAGTGGGCTGATTTAGTCAATCTATCGACTATTACCCAGATGACATCAAAACCATTCGTGGTTCTGGGTAGTCCCACTATGAAATCCATGGAAATATCCTCCCACTTCCATTCTAGAATCTGAATAGGATGCAGAACTCCTCCTGGTCTCTGGTGTTCTGCTTGACCCTTTAACAGGTCAGACATGTATTGACATATCTAGCGATGTCTCTTTTCATCCCAGGCCACCAAAAACGTCCCTTTAGGTCTTGGTACATCTTGGTGGAACCAGGATGCATCACATAAGGAGTCTTGTGAGCCTCGTCTAGGATCTTCCTCCGTAGTTCCTCCTGATCCGGAATGCATAGTCTGTCACCAAAATACAATACCCCGCTATCAGATACTCTGAACTCTCCACTTTCTGATTCTGCTAACCCTTGCTTGATTTTCTGAATTTCAGGGTCTTGACCCTGAGCTGTCTGGATGTCACCAAGTAGGGTAGATGCTAAGGTCATAGTATAGAGCTGTCCAACTATAAGTTCGAGACCGAAATCTGTAATTTCTTTTTGTAGGGGTGGTGACATGGCTTCTAGGGATAGTAAGGTGGCACTAGACTTCCTACTAAGTGCGTCTGCCACCTTGTTGGCTTTTCCTGGGTGGTAGAGGATGTCTATGTCATAGTCTTTGACCAGCTTGAGCCATCTGCACTGTCGCATATTCAGATCCTTCTGGGTGAAGAAGTACTTCAGACTCTGATGATCTGTATACACTCTGCACTGAGCTCCATACAAGTAGTGTCTCCAAATTTTGAGGGCGAAGACGACTGCTGCAAGCTCAAGGTCATGAGTAGGGTAGTTTCTCTCATTGTCCTTGAGTTGTTTGGAGACATAGGTGATCACCTTGCCATTTTGCATCAGTACTGCTCCTAGTCTCAATTTAGAGGCATCAATGTAAATATCAAAGCTGTCTGTGTTTTCTGGCAGAGTCAGTATGGGAGCACTGGTCAATCTTCTTTTTAGCTCGATGAAGATGTTCTCACAGTCCTCTGTCCACTGAAATTTCTTGTTCTTCCTGGTGAGAGCTGTCAGTGGGGAGGCTATCCTAGAGAAATCCTCTACAAATTTTCTGTAATAGCCTGCTAGTCCCAGAAAGCTTCTAATTTCACTGGCATTCTTAGGTCTTTTCCAGTTACTCACAGCCTCGATCTTACTGGGGTCTATCATGATACCATCCTTGGAGATGATGTGTGACCCAAGAAGGATACCTGATTGAGCCAAAACTCACATTTTGTGAACTTGGCGTACAGCTGGTTCTGCTGAAGGGTCTGCAGTACTATCTTCAGATGCTCTGCGTGTTCATCCTGAGTTCTGGAATAGATATGAATGTCGTCGATGAACATGATAACAAACTTATCTAAGTATTCTCTGAATACTCTGTTCATGAGATCCATGAAAGTAGCTGGAGCATTCGTCACGCCAAAGGGCATGACTAAGAACTCATAATGTCCGTATCTGGTCCTGAAAGTTGTGTTGGGTATATCACCTTCTTTAACTCTCACCTGGTGATATCCCGATCTGAGGTCTATTTTAGAGAATACTGCTGCTCCCTTTAGCTGATCAAATAGGTCATCTATCCTGGGAAGAGGATACCTGTTCTTAATCGTGACCTGGTTTAGTGCCCGGTAGTCTATACACAGGAGTATGCTCCCGTCCTTCTTCTTCACGAACAATACAGGCGCTCCCATGGTGAGTGACTAGGGCGTACGAAACCCTTGTCGAGTAGCTCCTATAGTTGTTCTTGAAGTTCCTTCAGTTCTACTGGAGCCATGCGGTAGGGTGCTTTGGAGATGGGATTTGTATTGGGGATGAGTTGTATCTCAAATTCAATCTCTCTGTCTGGTGCTAGGCCCGGTAACTCTTCAGGGAAGACTGTTGGGTAGTCACATACAATTCGGACCTCTTCTAGCTTCTGGTTCTTGTCCTGACTGGTACTGACTACATGTACTAGGAATCCTGTACATCTTGAATCCAGTAGTTTATGTGCTTTCAGAGCTGAGAGAAACTTCTTGGCCTTTCTCTTTGGTTCTCCGATGTACCTAAACTGCACTCCTGCTTCAGGTTGGAATACTATTTTCTGTTTACAGCACTCTATGGAGGCACCGTACTTGATTAGGAAGTCCATTCCCAAGATGACATCATAGTCAACCATATCTAACACTACAAGATCACCAAAGAGTTCTCTGTCCGCTATAATGACTGGTATTGCTTGGAGCCAGTGCGTGGATGTCATGATTTCTCCTGAAGGTAGTGTTGTCAAAAACTGACCACTGAGTACCTCTGGAGATATTGCTAACTTTTCGGCGAATGTCCTGGATATATAAGAATGGGTTACCCCAGTATCGAATAAGATAGTTGCACTTTACTGTAAAATACTAATTTGACCTGTAATAACTGTCGAGACATTCGCTACATCCTCTCTGGTTAGTCAGTAGATTCTCGCGTTCGTCGTGGCTGAGGGGGCTTCTAGTCTGCCCTGGCTGATGTGTGGACCATCTAAAATAGCCTGTATCTGGTGCAACTGGGTTGGTTTGTCTCCGTACTGAATCGACTGCGGTGGGGGAAAACTGGTCTTGTTCGGGCATTGCCTAGCCATATGCCCTTCCTGGCCATATTCGAAGCATCCTCGTGTGCCCTTGCGACAAACTCCAGGGTGGAATTTCCCACAAGTAGAATACTTGGGATAGCTAGGTTGTTTACTAGCTGGTCCTCCTTTTGGGTAACTCCCTGGTTTACGTTTGTTACTGGAGTTCCCTTTCCAATTAGAGCTGTGGCCCTGGTGTTTCTGAGTACTTGAGCCTTCTTGGCCTTTGGACTCTGAGAAGGCTTGCTTCTGCTGCTTGATGTTGTTCTGGTAATGCTCGGTGATCAGAGCACTACTTATAAGTTCTTCAGTGGTTTGCGGCCTATGAACGCTGCTGGCCACGTTCAGTGCTATTTCCGGCCTTACCATTTTGAGCATCAACCGGACTCGTTCTCTTTTAGTGCTGACTAGTTCGGGGCATAGACGAGCCAGTCTGTTGAATTTCTTCACGGCCTCCTCAACTGAAAGGTTTCCCTGATGAAATTCAATGAACTCGTCGTAGTGGCAGTTTGTGACCCGTATGTGAAAGAATTCTCTCTCGAAGTCGGCCTATGTCATCTGGTTCACTGGGCGCTTTGCTTTAATCCTCTCACACCACATACGTGCGTATCCTGCCAGGAAGAAGGAGGCACATTTCACCTTTTCATACTCTGGCCAGTCTAGGAGCTCCATCGTACTCTATAGTGTTTTGAACCAGGCTTGGGCATCCCACGGTTCACTGGTGCTTGAGAAGTTCTCTGGCGTGATTTTCTGCCACTGGATCAGATAGGTTTCTCTCCTTGCCCCCTGCTGTTGGGGCCACAGGTGCTGTAGGTTGGACTGGTGGAACCTCTATAACTACTGGGGTTGCTTTGTTAGGCTCTGGAGTGGCAGTGGGAGTGTTCTGTTGATTAGCCCTTAGGGTGGCTATCTCCTGTTGCTATTCAGTTAGTTGCTTCTGTAACTGAGCCACTACCTCTGTAAGGTCTGGGGGAGGCACTGAGCTGTCTGCCTCATGCTGGGACTCAGTAGCTGATGCCCTTTTTGCTGGGCGCCCTTGTACCATTTTCTAGGGAAATAGAGGACATACATAACTAATACAATCATGTTTACATAACTACTATTATCTTGTTAGATGTTATCATATATGATCATGCTTTAGTTATCTATAAATATGAAAGCAAGAAACATAAATAAAGTGAGAGATATTCTTACTTGGAAGCTGCAGGTTCAATGCTGATGTATGTGTGGAGGAAGTATGGAACTTGCTCTGATACCATTCTGTAACGCCTCACCTCCTACTGACTAAGCTGTGAGACCGGGGGTTACATTGCTAAACTATTCTGGGGCTATCACTGAATATTAAGGTGCAGAAAAGCTGAACTAATTAAAACTCTCTGCTATTTGCTATAAAATATAGAATCTAAACTTTCCATGTTATATCATACCTTAGAACACTATTCTAAGCTATTAAATACTTGTTTCTATGAAATTCAACATGAATTGGAAGTTTCCCAGTACCCCCAACGTTCCATATGATCAATGAACTGAAATCAGAGGTTTCCAGCCGAAATCAGGCTTCCCCAATCGATTGAGGTCGAGGCTCAATCGATTGAAACATGTCAATCGATCCACGGATCGATTCAACGTGCTTCTGTGCATGGAAGAACCATCTGAATCCATTGGCTGATCGATCCAGTCTGACCGATCGATCAGCTGATCGATTCAACAGTTCTTTGTACACGCAGGTCGTGACTCAATCGATCGGCTGATCGATCGAGGACTCCTCAATCGATCGGCTGATCAATTCAGTAACATTCTGTACGCGGGGATTTCTTCCAATCGATCGGCTGATCGATTGAGGACTCCTCAATCGATCGGCTGATCGATTGGGTTTCTGATTTTGCAGAAATTCCACCCGAACTCATACAGAACTTTCAGAAAAGCACTAAAAGCATAAACATTACTACTAGGCATGACATTACTCACATTTTACTATCTATTATCAAGACAACGAGAGATCTAAGCATGGCGTAGTGTATACCTTCACAATTCATGATACTTAAACACCCTAAAAGTGCATAAAAGTAACCAAAAGCAAAAATACTAAGTCTTTAGATGGGCTACTCCCCAAGAGTCTTTATTCCAAGTTCCTTCTCACACACATCTTGACGCATTGCCCTCTAGCTTCCGCTAATCCATCTTCCCTTTACCTTTATCTGCAGTATAAGGAAAAGGAAACTATAAGCTTGGGAGCTTAGTAAGAACCATCTACCTCACAAAACATGCGTTCGATGAAATCATGCTTTTAAAAGATGCTATGCTGATATACATGATGAGAATCATACTAAAATACTAAAACATGGCATATTGACATATAAGTCATGGCAATCAACTACTAAACATAACTATTTGTTGTATCAACAAGAAAACTAAACTAATACATAAGCTAAGCTAAAATTAATGTTAGGTTAATGCTGAAACTGTACTGTATTCACATAATTGATTTGTGAAGTTTTGAAAACTATTTTCATAATAGATAAAAATAATAATCATGCTGCTGATGGGCTCGGCAACTGTGCTTGCTATGCGCGCATCCCTAACTAGACCCGAGGTAGCTAGTCCCGAATCTAGTAGGGTTTACTAGGTTATCTAAACCTAGGGATGACTATGGGAGCCCAACCCAAGGACAACTAAGAGTCCAACACAGTGCCACTAATAAAGTAAAATACTGATCATAAGCTAATTTATCTTATCTTGCTCTTACTAGGTTATCTGAACCTAGAGGCGACTATGGGAGCCCACCCATTGGACCGTAGTCCCATATAAACTGAAGCAAGACTAAACATGCTATTTAAAATATTTCTATGGAATTTAACTGAGCTATTAAAATGTCTACTGTAGCATTTAACTCTACTAGTCATTTTATCGGGCACTTGGTGTGCTCTAACTCTCCTCGAAATAATAATCATGCATATGGCTGAACCAAAAGCATAACAATGCACGATTAACTACTTATACTGCAGGTGAGGGGTTACTTACTTCCTGCGCTAGGTTTCTTACAATTCTGATCGCTAGATTTCCGGAGAAGAAGATCTCTTCGGCGGTCTTCTTGTGTCTACGCGTTCTTCTCGTGAAGAGGAGTGTCCTCGTATCAGAGACGTCGCCGGAAGGTGCTCCTACGACCCTAGGGATGGAACCCTAGATCTCTTGGGGCTTGTGCGCCGAGAGGGTGAGGAAGAGAGAGGGCGGCGTCGAGTGAGGGTTTGAGGGAGAGTTGTCGATCCGAAATAATAAACTCCCACTTAAATTCCCTATTTATATTAAGTGATTAATACAACCCAACTCGATCATAAATATAATTTCTCTCCTCTTCTTTCAGCACACCCCTGCTGGGCCCCCTGGTTTCTAAGGTCATCTATAAAGCGTAGGGTCTAATAGGTCTCGGGTTCAATTCCCGCTTAGGCTATTTTATGTTTTTATTTAATTTTTGCTACTTCTGCTACTCCAAAAATTCCTTAAAAATATTTTAAAATTCTAGAAAAATAATAAAATATTTCTAAAATTATTTTGAGAATTTTTGAGCGTTACACAAACTTAGTCCCATATTGAAAACACATGGAAAAGATTATGAGTTTATAAGAAAAAAGATATCTCTATTGGCATGAGGCCTTTTGGATAAAGTCCAAGAGCAAAACTATGAGGGTTTAGGTCCAAAATAGATAATATCATACTATTGTGGAGATATCTAAATCTTTTTTGTTTTAAGAGTAAGGGCTTAGGACTAACCGTCGGATGAAGCACGAGCCATACTCATGATCCAAGATCGAACCATGTGGGTGAAACTTGAACGAAATAGGGAAGACCCTGAGCAGGTCAAGAGTGACCCGATACTTGAAGGGGACCCTATGTTCCTTTGTTTGAGGGCAAGATTGTCGAGGTTGCAAGGTGGTCAAGAGTGACCCGATACTTGAAGGGGACCCTATGTTTCATTGTTTGAGACGAAGATTGTTAGGGTTACAAGGTTGCAAATATAGTCACACATTGAAACACATGGGAAAGATCATGAGTTTATAAGAAAAAATATATTTCCATTTGCATGAGACCTTTTGGGTAGAGCTCATACTATTGTGAAGATATCTAAATTCTTTTGGTCCTAGTTGAGGTACCTAGGGAGCTCAAAATGACATGAAACATGTTTCTATGGGTTTTTATAAATTATATAAATACCTTCAAATATTAATTTTACTTAATATATTAGGATTAGTGACTTTTTATGGTGATTAATATTTTTTGAACACCTTCGTGTCAAAAATATCACCAATTTAGTAAAATTAGTGTTTAGCGAGATTTATATAATTAGAGGATTTATAGAAAACCCATAGGAGATGATTTTATATCATTTTGAGTATTTTAGGTACCTCAATCAGCTTCGAAAAGTTTAAATTTTTATATATAAATATTTGATTTTTTTTTAAAAAAATAAATTGTCTGAAGATGGTTGAGATACCTAGAGAGCTCGAAATGACATAAAACAGGTTCCTACAGGTTCTTATAAATCTCTTAATTATATAAATGCTTTCAAATATTAATTTTACCAAATATATTAAGATAGGTGATTTTTAAAAAGTGATTACTATTTTTCGGACACATTCACATCAAAAAATTCACCAGTTGGATAAAATTATTGTTGGAGAAGATTTATATAATCAGAGGATTTATAAGAACCCATAGAAACATGTTTCATATCATTTCGAGCATGGTAGGTACTTTAACTGGCATCAAAAAGTTTAAATTTATTTATATAAATATTTGATAAATCTGTGATGAATTTCTAAATTTGTCGCAAATCTACTACGAATTTTTAAATTCATCACAGAATGTCAATGTTTTTTACTAAATAAACTTGAAGTAGATTGAGGTATATAGTGAGCTTAGAATGACATGAAACAAGTTCGTATGAGTTCCTATAAATCTCTTGATTATATAAATAGCTTAAATAATAATTTGACCGAATATATTTTTTCTTCCAATGTTAAATGAATTATGTTCAGTTAAGACTTAATAAAATTTCTATAAGGAGTTATGAATTTAATGGGTTACACTTGTTTTGCAATATCTGAGACGGTTGATGGACCTATAGATCTTAGAATGACATGGAACCAATTCTATAAGTTTCTATAAATTTCCTTATTATATAAATATCCTCAAATATTAATTGTACCTAATATATTGAGATCGATAATTTTTTGAAGGCGATTAATAATTTTCTAATACCTTCATGTCAAAAAAATTATCTGCTGGTTAAAATTAGTGTTTTAGTAGATTTTTATTATCAGGGAATTTATATGAACTCATAAGAGCTACTTTCATATCATTCTGAACTCTCTAGGTACCTCAATCAGTTTCAAAAAATTTAAATTTTTATATGTAAATATTTGATAAACTTGTGATGAGTTTCTAAATTTGTCGTAAATCTGTGACGAATTTTTAAATTCATAGCAAAATATTAATGTTTTTTAAATAAATTTTCTGAAGCCTATGTGTTGGGTTCTTCGGGCCGCGAAAACCGCTTTTCGCGTCGCGGAAACCCCGAATCACCCAAGGCCAACGGATCCATGCAAGGAAAATCGAACGATAAATACGAGTACGAGTTTGAAAAACCTTTTAGATCTACTCCTAAATCTACATATTAAGAGAACTTTACCCTTGTTGCGTGCCCTTTCGCGTTCCCGCTCTTCCAAGGAGTTGCCGGATCTCAAGACCGTCAAGCGCTGGTCCTCTAGAAGTATCCACACGGACATGTAGGTGGAGAAACCTCACACAAAAGGTGTGCTAGCACCTTGGTGAGATTCGGCCAAGCAAAGAGGAGAGGGAGAGGGAGAGCTTGAGAGGAAGAAGAAAGGAGTAAATGAGGCTTGAATCAAAAATTCATTTCATTCACCTCACTAAAGTGGCCGGCCACATTTTGTTGTGTAACCCCCATTTCCACTTAATTACAATTAAGTGGAGGCCATTAAGAGGTGTTGTGTAACTCCTATGATGTGGCACATCATGAAGATGTGGATCATTACCATTGGTCCACATCTTGCCACCTCACAATGATGTGGCAAATGAGTAACCTCCACTCATTTAATGTGGCCAACCCACATTAAATGCAATGGAGGCTTGTAACCTCCATGAGGTGGCAAAGCAAGATGATGTGGAACAACACTATTGGTCCACATCTTGCCACCTCACTCATGATGTGGCAAAGAGTCAAGTCAAACTTGACTCTTCCTCTTCCTTTCTAGTCAAGTCAAACTTGACTCAATCTCTCTCATGGTTGATCTAATCTAACCATTTGATTCAAGGCAACTTAATATAATGAAACTAATTCATTAAATTAAATTGATCTAATGAGTCATAATCTAAATTAGACTCATTAAATACATGAATCAACTTGAGTCTAACTCAATTAGCCCAATTTGGATTACTCTTAATCCAATTTGATTCATCAAATGAATCTAATACTCTTGGTTCATCGTATGAACCAAATCACCATCTAATTGTCCTTTGTGTGTGACCCTATAGGTTCTTGTAACGTTGACAATGCCCCTAAACTCATTTAGGAGCATAAGTAATGAGCGGTATCTAGCAACACTTCATTACCACCCAAGTTACAAGAATGTTGAGATCCAACATCACCTTGTGACTACTAATTGTGACTCCTCACAATATGTGACATTGTCCTTCTATCCTAGACATCTAGATTGATCAATGTGAGGCATAGACCGTGTCATCCTCTAATCAATCTAAATCTTGAACTCCAAGTAGACTCACTCGATCAAATGAGCTCAACATCTAATGTTGAATCATTTGGGCATGGCCATGCACTTAGTGGTCTCACTCTATCAAGAATATTGATGTCGCTCCCGTCATATGGGAGGGATAGATTCCATCTACATCACTCACATCCCTCTGCATAATTTGTTACATACCCAGTAATCGCCTTTATAGTCCACCCTGTTACGGGTGACGTTTGACAAAACCAAAGTACATAACTCCTTATGTAGGGATCCATGGTGACTTCAGGTCAAAGGACTAATAGTCATACTGTTAGTTAGAGCCCTAGAGCCAATCATTTGATGATTGTACGGACTCATGTATATCATATTCTTGTATATTAATAAAGCTATTTGTTTGGTTATTATACTTATTTATATTAGTGCCAAATAGACTAAGTATAATAGCGTCCTTGAGTAGAAGGTTCATACCTATATCAATCGATTAGTTGAATCGATAGTGAGATGATATAGGGAACACTACTCTAAATCATTCCTAGTCGAGTATTAGCATTCAGGGACAATGTTAATACAATAAGACTAGCATGTAGGTCAGCTCGATGACTTGATCTCACAAGTCATGGATATAGAGATATCAAGCTGACACATGGGTATGCATTAGAGAATGTATACTGAATGACCCGCCATGAGAAAGTATCATGGATCGTTATATGAGTGTCATATACTTTCTCATGTGGCTATTAGTATGACTATTAGTCCTTAGACCTGAAGTCAACATGGATCCCTACATAAGGAGTTATGTACTTTAGTTTCGTCAAACGTCACCCGTAACTGGGTAGACTATAAAGGCGATTACTGGGTATATAATGAATTATGTAGAGGGATGTGAGTGATGTAGATGGAATCTATCCCTCCCATATGACGGGAGCGACATCGGTATTCTTGATAGAGTGAGACCACTAAGTGCATGGCCATGCCCAAATGAGTCAACATTAGATGTTGAGCTCATTTGATCGAGTGAGTCTAACTTGGAGTTCAAGATTTAGATTGATTTTGATCAATCTAGATGTCTAGGATAGAAGGACACTTGTCATTATTTTGTGAGTAGTCACAATTGGTAGTCACAAGGTGATGTCGGATCTCGACATTCTTGTAACTTGGGTAGTAATGATGTGTTGCTAGATACCGCTCATTACTTATGCTCCTAAATGGGTTTAGGGCATTGCCAACGTTACAAGAACCTATAGGGTCACACACTTAGGACAATTAGGTGGAGATTAGGTTCATATGATGAACCAAGAGGATTAGATTCATTTGATGAATCAAATTGGATTAAGAGTAATCCTAATTGGGCTAACTTGAGTTCGACTCAAGTTGATTCATGTGTTAAATGAGTCTAATTTAGATTTTGACTCATTGAATCAATTTAATTTAATGAATTAGATTCATTATATTAAGTTGGCTTGAATCAAATGGTTGGATTAGATCCACCATGGTAGAGATTGAGTCAAGTTTGACTTGACTTGAGAAGGAAGACCAAAGGTCAATTTTGACTTGACCTTTTTGCCACCTCATTGGTGAGTTGGCATTAGGTGGACCAATAATGATGTTCCACATCATCATGGGTGCCACCTCATGGAAGTAACAAAGCCACTCTCTTAATGGTTTCATATTAATTGCAATTAATTCAATTAATGTGATTTTATGGTTTCATATTAATTGCAATTAATGCAATTAATGTGAATTTTGAAATATGGCCGGCCACTTGGTTTTTGGGTGGAAAAATTCATTTTTCATTCACTTGTGTGCATCTTCCTCCTTCTTCCTCACAAGCTCTCCCTCTCCCTCTCCTCCCTTGGCCGAACCACATAGGTGCTAGCACACCTTGGTTTTTGGTCATCTCCATCTAGTGTGTCCGTGTGGATACTTCTAGAGGACCGGCGCTTGACGGTCTTGAGATCCGGCATGAGCGGGAACGCGAAGGGCATCGCATCAAGGGTAAACACTTTTTCCTCATAGATCTAAGTAGTAGATCAGTTTTTGAACTCGTACAAGAAATAGTTTTTCGAATTTTTTATACGAATCTTTGCACGGATCTACGGCTTTGGGTCCTTCGGGGTTTCCGCGACGCGAAAAAGCGGTTTTCGCGGATCGAAAAAACCAACAGTGGTATCAGAGCCACGTGCAAAGACTTGTACGAGTTAGTTTTTGGTTTTTGGAAAACAAAAAAAGCTTCTGTGATTTTCTGTAAAAATTCAATTTTTATGTTTTTATGGGTAATTTTTCCTTTTAGGCGAAGCACAAGTGTCTCGGCACTTGTAGGCTTCGGCTATCGGGAAGATTTTTCCAAACGGCTTCGTTTCGACCCAAAATCTTTTGGGATAGCGGACTCGGGTGCCTTTAGATCGCAACGGAGCAACTCACGATGGTTAGATCGTGGGTAGGGGCGCTGCCCCTAACCCCGCAAGGGGATTTGCTCCGCGATCGCACCCGAAATCGCTAAAAACGAACCCGTCGGGAAGATTTTTCCGAAACGGTAATGTCTCGGCCCAAATCGTTTTGGGACAGCGGGTTTAGGCGCTGTTGGATCGCAAAGGAACCCTCGCGATGGTTAGATCGCGGGTAGGGGCGCTGCCCCTGATTGCGCCCGAAACCGCTAAACGGGACCGCCGGAAATTTTACTTATAAAATTGTAAAATTAATTTTAAAATTATAGAAAATTATGAAAATATATAATTTTGAATTATATATATTAATTTGTGATAGTCATGGCCCAAAGCCCAATATGATTGGTTGTGTTGTAATTCATAATACGGCCTGCGTGCCGTGATGTGTTTTCGCGTGTTGTATTTATTTTATTATTCGCGACTTGCGCGTCGTGCCTCGTCTTTTATTCTTGTTGTAAATTAGATTTAGACTCGAATGTAACTCAAGTTTCAAATTGTAATGTACAAATTGGAGCGGTGGAGGGTCCACACGAGACGGAGTTCCGAGGCAGGCACGAGCAACACAAGGTGGTCAAAGGGAGGCGCTTGGAGAAGCTGTTGACCCTAGGTTGACCAATCGATCTTCTCATTGGCTTGATAAGATCGTAGTAGGGCCATGACTAAATCACAAATAGATTAATTAATTAATTATTATGTATTTGATGCATGTTTAATAATTAATTAATTAATTAGTGCCTTAACGATTAGATTAGATCTAAGTCGTGCACATGATGCACCCTTGCGATTAGATTAGATCTAAGTCGTGCACAAGATGCATTCTTCTCGATTAGATTAGATCTAGATCGAACCAACTCTAAAATGCCTAACCGTGCCGTGATACCTATCACTACCTCGATCACATGTATTGTTGAATCTGCGCAGAGCAATACATATTATCTTGGTAGGGTACGGAGGGACAATCTTGGTCCCGTCTATCAACGCATGGGTGAATAAAAACTCAATTAGATTGAGTATTCATAGTTACTCGGTTGGATCGAGTCAACTATAGGCATTCTTCCAATAGTTGGAAAGATAGGTCAAAATCACATCTATATTAACTCTCGGGCGTATTAGCCAAAGCTAACTCGAGTTTTAATATAAATGCGGATATTGATTCTATAAACAAGAGTTGCATAGAGATGTAATTGGTAATCGTTACCTACCGATCATACTAAGCCTTGGGCGTATTAGCCAAAGCTAACTCAAGGGTTAGTATGATGTGGATCTTGTCCCACAAGAATTATAGAATTCAGTGGGAGCATCATTTAATTAAAATGCCTAATTAAATGATTTTTAAAAGAATATGATATTTATTTCTGCAAATTTTTCTGTTGTAGATAACCATGACGTCAAATACAAATATTTTCTCTCTGCGATCTGCCCTTAAGAAGGACAAGCTCAACGGAGCAAATTTCCTGGACTGGTACAGGAACCTGAGAATAATTCTCACCCAAGAACGTAAACTGTACGTTCTGGAGCAGCCCATTCCGGAGGCTCCTCCTGCCACTGCCACGCGAGCTGACCGGGATACTTACAAGAAGCATCAAGATGACGCATTAGATGTGTCTTGTCTTATGCTCGCGACCATGAACTCTGAGCTTCAGAAGCAACATGAGTTGATGGGCGCTTACGATATGGTTGAACATCTTTGTCACCTATATCAAGGACAAGCAAGGCACTGGAAGAGGAACTCCAAAGAATACCTGGAAGATCTTAAGAAGAAGAGAAATAAGATTTCTACTTCAGGTATACATGTTATAGAAGTCAACCTCTCTATTTCTTCATCGTGGGTATTAGATACCGGATGTACTTCGCACATTTGTACTAATGTACAAGCGCTGAGGAATAGCAGGGCATTGACGAAGGGTGAGATAGACCTACGAGTAGGCAATGGAGCACGGGTTGCTGCTGTTGCTGAAGGAACTTATCAGCTATCTCTGCCGTCTGGGCTTGTATTAGATTTAGATGATTGTTGTTATGTGCCTGCTCTTACTAAGAACATAGTTTCAGTTTCTTGTTTAGACAAGAAAGGATACTCTTTTATAATAAAAGACAAATGTTGTTCTGTTTATTTGAAAGATATGTTCTATTGTAGTGCACCACTAATAAACGGACTCTATATTCTAGACCTTGAGAGCCCTATCTATAACATTAGTACCAAGAGGTTCAAGTCAAATGACATGAACCAAACATACCTCTGCTGTCGCTTGGGTCATATAAATGACAAGCGCTATCCCAGCTCCATAAGGATGGTTTGCTGGACTCATTTGATTTAGAATCATATGAGATATGAGTCATGCCTACGAGGCAAGATGACCAAGACCCCCTTTAGTGGGCATAGCGAGAGCAACTGATTTGTTAGGACTCATACATAGTGATGTATGTGGCCCTTTCAATGTTGCTAGAGGCGGTTATAGATACTTCATCACATTTACTTATGATTTTAGTAGATACGGTTATGTGTACTTGATGACACATAAGTCTGAATCCTTTGAAAAGTTCAAAGAATTCAAGAATGGAGAGTATTTAGGTACTTCGATCAGATCGAGGTGGTGAATACTTAAGCCATGAGTTTCGTGACTACTTAGCTGAGTGTGGGATTTTATCTCAACTCACTCCTCCTGGAACACCACAGTGGAATGGTGTATCTGAAAGGAGGAATCGTACCTTATTAGATATGGTGCGATCTATGATGAGTCACACAGATCTTCCGACATATCTATGGGGATATGCTCTAGACACGGCAGCTTTCATACTCAACCGAGTTCCATCAAAGGCCGTGATAAAGACACCATATAGGATATGGACTGGGAGAGATGCCCAGGTGTCTTTCATGAGGATTTGGGGTTGTGAGGCTTACGTTCGACGTCAAGTCTCAGACAAGTTAGGACCCAAATCCGACAAGTGCTATTTTATCTACATTCCCAGTCAGCACAAGGTAGTTGTGGCAAAGACTGGGGTCTTTCTAGAAAGGGATTTTGTTTCTAGAAAGACTAGTGGGAGCACGTTCGATCTTGAAGAAGTTCAAGATGCGAACAATAGCACTGATGCCTCGATGGAAATTGAACTGGAACCACAAAGTGTTGTGGATGATGTTGTTCCACAAGGAGTTGAGGAACAATAACCAGTTCAAGTAGACATACCTCTTCACAGGTCTGATAGGGTACGTCATCAGCCTGAGAGATACTCATTTCTCTTGTCCGACCATGATGACATTGTGCTCATAGAGGATGAGCCTACCACCTATCAAGAAGCAGTGATGAGACCAGAAATGGCTAGAAGCCATGAGATCCGAGATAGAATCCATGTACACCAACCAAGTATGGACTTTGGTTGATCCACCTGAAGGGGTAAAACCCATTGGGTGCAAGTGGGTCTTTAAGAGAAAGACTGACATGGATGGACTTATCTATAAGGGTCGCTTGGTAGCTAAAGGTTTCAAGCAGATTCATGGTATTGACTATGATGAAACCTTTTCTCCAGTGGCGATGTTTAAGTCCATTCGGATCATGCTTGCTATTGCAGCCTACCATGACTATGAGATATGGCAGATGGATGTCAAAACCGCGTTTCTGAATGGAAACCTACTCGAGGATGTGTACATGACACAACCTGAGGGTTTTGTAGATCCACAGCATACTAGTAGAGTATGCAAGCTACATAGGTCCATTTATGGACTAAAGCAAGCTTCTCGGAGCTGGAATCTTCGATTCGATGATGCGATCAAACAGTTTGGTTTCATTAAGAATGAAGATGAGCCTTGTGTCTACAAGAAGGTTGTAGGGGACATAGTTGTCTTCCTCATAATATATGTGGATGACATACTACTCATTGGGAAGGACATCCCTATGCTTCAGTCTATCAAGACATGGCTAGGGAGTTGCTTCTCAATGAAGGACTTAGGTGAGGCATCTCGTATTCTTGGGATACAGATCTATAGAGATAGATCTAAGAGATTGCTTGGCCTAAGTCAGAGTACATATATTGACAAGGTACTCCTTCGGTTTGCCATGCAGAATTCCAAGAAGGGATTTCTGCCGATGTCACATGGCGTGAGTCTTTCGAAGACTCAAGGTCCCTCTTCTAGAGAGGAGAGAGACCGCATGGATCAGATCCCTTATGCCTCAGCCATAGGATCGATCATGTACGCCATGCTATGTACTCGACCTGATGTCTCGTATGCTTTGAGCATGACGAGCAGATACCAGTCAGATCCAGGTGAAAGTCACTGGATAGCGGTCAAGAATATTCTTAAGTACTTACGAAGGACTAAAGAATATTTCTTGATATATGGAGGCAATGATGAGCTAACTGTAAAGGGTTACAGTGATGCCAGCTTTCAGACCGATCAGGATGATTACCGATCGCAGTCAGGGTTCGTATTTTGCATTAATGGTGGTGCTGTCAGCTGGAAGAGTTCGAAGCAGGATACAGTAGCTGATTCTACAACAGAAGCCGAGTATATTGCTGCATCAGAGGCAGCAAAGGAGGCTGTTTGGATCCGCAAGTTCATCACTGAACTTGGGGTGTGTCCTACCATCGCTGACCCAGTTGAGCTCTATTGTGACAACAATGGAGCTATAGCACAGGCGAAGGAACCTCACTCACACCAGCGGACCAAGCACATACTACGGCGCTTCCATCTCATTCGAGAGATTATCGATAGAGGAGATGTGAAGATTTGCAGAGTACCTACAGAGGCTAACATCGCAGATCCCTTGACTAAGGCTTTGGCACAAAGGAAGCATGATGGTCACACTAGGTCTTTAGGCCTTAGAGCCTATACTGATTGGCACTAGTGCTAGTGGGAGATTGTTAGTTAGAGCCCTAGAGCCAATCATTTGATGATTGTACGGACTCATGTATATCATATTCTTGTATATTAATAAAGGTATTTGTTTGGTTATTATACTTATTTATATTAGTGCCAAATAGACTAAGTATAATAGCGTCCTTGAGTAGAAGGTTCATACCTATATCAATCGATTAGTTGAATCGATAGTGAGATGATATAGGGAACACTACTCTAAATCATTCCTAGTCGAGTATTAGCATTCAGGGACAATGTTAATACAATAAGACTAGCATGTAGGTCAGCTCGATGACTTGATCTCACAAGTCATGGATATAGAGATATCAAGCTGACACATGGGTATGCATTAGAGAATGTATACTGAATGACCCGCCATGAGAAAGTATCATGGATCGTTATATGAGTGTCATATACTTTCTCATGTGGCTATTAGTATGACTATTAGTCCTTAGACCTGAAGTCACCATGGATCCCTACATAAGGAGTTATGTACTTTAGTTTCGTCAAACGTCACCCGTAACTGGGTGGACTATAAAGGCGATTACTGGGTATATAATGAATTATGTAGAGGGATGTGAGTGATGTAGATGGAATCTATCCCTCCCATATGACGGGAGCGACATCGGTATTCTTGATAGAGTGAGACCACTAAGTGCATGGCCATGCCCAAATGAGTCAACATTAGATGTTGAGCTCATTTGATTGAGTGAGTCTAACTTGAAGTTCAAGATTTAGATTGATTAGAGGATGACACGGTCTATGCCTCATATTGATTAATCTAGATGTCTAGGATAGAAGGACACTTGTCATTATTTTGTGAGTAGTCACAATTGGTAGTCACAAGGTGATGTCGGATCTCGACATTCTTGTATCTTGGGTAGTAATGATGTGTTGCTAGATACCGCTCAATACTTATGCTCCTAAATGGGTTTAGGGCATTGCCAACGTTACAAGAACCTATAGGGTCACACACTTAGGACAATTAGGTGGAGATTAGGTTCATATGATGAACCAAGAGGATTAGATTCATTTGATGAATCAAATTGGATTAAGAGTAATCCTAATTGGGCTAACTTGAGTTCGACTCAAGTTGATTCATGTGTTAAATGAGTCTAATTTAGATTTTGACTCATTGAATCAATTTAATTTAATGAATTAGATTCATTATATTAAGTTGGCTCGAATCAAATGGTTGGATTAGATCCACCATGGTAGAGATTGAGTCAAGTTTGACTTGACTTGAGAAGGAAGACCAAAGGTCAATTTTGACTTGACCTTTTTGCCACCTCATTGGTGAGTTGGCATTAGGTGGACCAATAATGATGTTCCACATCATCATGGGTGCCACCTCATGGAAGTAACAAAACCACTCTCTTAATGGTTTCATATTAATTGCAATTAATTCAATTAATGTGATTTTATGGTTTCATATTAATTGCAATTAATGCAATTAATATGAATTTTGAAATATGGCCGGCCACTTGGTTTTTGGGTGGAAAAATTCATTTTTCATTCACTTGTGTGCATCTTCCTCCTTCTTCCTCTCAAGCTCTCCCTCTCCCTCTCCTCCCTTGGCCGAACCACATAGGTGCTAGCACACCTTGGTTTTTGGTCATCTCCATCTAGTGTGTTCGTGTGGATACTTCTAGAGGACCGGCGCTTGACGGTCTTGAGATCCGGCATCATTTGGACGAGCGGGAACGCGAAGGGCACCGCATCAAGGGTAAACACTTTTTCCTCATAGATCTAAGTAGTAGATCAGTTTTTGAACTCGTACAAGAAATAGTTTTTCGAATTTTTATACGAATCTTTGCACGGATCTACGGCTTTGGGTCCTTCGGGGTTTCCGCGACGCGAAAAAGCGGTTTTCACGGCTCGAAGAACCCAACACATACTAATAGCCACATGAGAAAGTATATGACACTCATATAACGATCCATGATACTTTCTCATGGCGGGTCATTCAGTATACATTCTCTAATGCATACCCATGTGTCAGCTTGATATCTCTATATCCATGACTTGTGAGATCAAGTCATCGAGCTGACCTACTGTAAAGACCCAACTCCTGGGTACTAAGCTGTGAGCCAGATCGCTACATTAACTACTGAAACTACTGTGCTGTACTGTGCGGAAACTGGGTAAAATAAAATTTTACTAAGCTACTGTAATTGCCTCTGTTAACACTGTGAGAGTGAGATTTCATATTCAACTACCCTCTAGATATTCATAGCTATGCTGGGGAGGTGAAAAAGCTTTGGATCGGTCCGTGGAGCGATCCATCGACGCCACGAACATCGGCCGGATCGGTTCGCCGACCGATCGGTGCTCACCGATCGGTCGGAGACCGATCGGTGATCATCGACGGTGCCGACCGATCCGCGATCGGCCGTTTCATCCGAACTCTGTTGGGGACGGATCGGTCGGTGACCGATCGATCTGATGAGGCTTATCAGATCATCGGATCGGTCGGTGGCCGATCGAGGAAGAATGGCATCGAATCGGTCTGGCGGACCGATCCGTGTCTGATAGTCGATACAAAATCGAATTTCGATTTCGACCGATTCCTGCCAAAATCGCATACAAAAGTTCTAGATACATGAAAAACACTCTAACATGTAAATACTAACATTCTAAACATGATAAACTAAACAAGACATAGTTTACTAAGCTGTAACACCTAGTAACAAGACTAAGTCATAAAACTAGGTATTTTAAGTACTAAAACTGAAATAAAAGCATATAGATCCCAAGGATCTTTATTCCAAACTCCTTGCACACACACATCATCAAAGCATCGCCCTCCAGCCTCCGCTAGTCCACTTTTCTTTTACCGGTATCTGCAGTATAAGAAAAGTAGCATCTGTAAGCTAAGAAGCTTAGTAAGAAACCATCTACCTCACAAAAACATGCAACGATGCGATTATGCTTTTAAAACATGCTGTCTGAAAATTGATCTGAGCATGGCAACATGGCATGACATATAAAAGCATAAACTGGAACTGAAACATGTATAGCATATAAATTGAACATGCTTTAAACTGAACATGGCACACTTATAAACTGAGTATGAAACTGAACTAGTCATGCATATATCTAAATCTGTACATGAACTCAAATCATGTAAACTGAACCTGAACTGAACTGAAATCTAAATTAGTGTTCTCATCACTAGTTTCAAATTTGAAAATCATACATATAATAGATGAAAATACTAAACATGCTGTTGGGCCCTGGCAACTGTACTTACTGTGCGCGCATCCCTACGAGACCCGGGATTGCAAGTTCCGAATCCAGCAGGGTTACTAGGTTATCTGAACCTAGGGACGACTGTGGGAGTCCAGCCCATGGATATCTTATCCAAGTACAGTGCCAACTGAATAAAAGTAAAATACTGAATACTGTTTTATTTTACTTTGCTGTTCTAGGTTATCTGAACCTAGAGCTAGGTTATCTGAACCTAGGGCTACTGTGGGAGCCCACCCAATGGATATCTGATCCATATAGCTGTAATAACCGATAATAAACTGAGTAAAATGTTTCTAATACATTTTACATGCTGTTAGGACGCCTACCGGTGCATCCTTCTGAACTGGGCATTCTACCGAGTGCTTGGTGTGCACTAAAAACACACCCTAAAACTGAAAACTGTAAAACTACTGAACTAACGCCAAAACTAACAAGCGAGAGCAATTATACTGCAGGTGAGGGGTTTCTTACCTCGTACGCTAATTTTCTTACAATTCCTTTCGCTAGAAATTTCGGTGGAGACGATTTCTCGACGATTCGCTCGCGTCTATGCGTTCCTCTCGCGGAGGGGAACGTTCTCGTGTCGGAGTCGTCGCCGGAGAGTGCTCTTAGGGCCCTAGGGAGGGAACCCTAGGTGTTCCCTTGTGGTTGGCGCCGAGAGAAGGAGAAAGAAGAGGAAGTGGCGTGAGGGCTTCGGTGAAGAGATAATTGCCGAACCAACTTCTCAAATAAACCAAACCCTCTTTAAGTTTTTTTAATTTATATTAAGTGGTTTAATGAACCCAACTCTAATATAAATATATTTGGTTCTCCTTTCTTTCAGCATGACCCTGCTGGGTTCACTGGTTTCTAACATTATCCGCAAACCATAGGTCTCGGGTTCGATTCCCGCCTAAGCTATTTTGCGGTTCTAATTATTTTTGCTACTTCCGCTACTCGGAAAATTCCGGAAAAATATCTAAAAATTCCAGAAAAATCATAGGATATTTCTAAAATAAATTCGGGAATTTTCGGGCTTTACAATCCCCCATATCTTATAAAAAGTTCGTCCCCGAACTTAAAACAATTCTGGGTACTTCTGTCTCATGCTGCCTCTGCTGCTGTGTGATTTTGCCAGCTGACTTTGACTAATGGTACTTCCTTATTCCGTAATTTCTTTACTGCTCGGTCTATTATCTGAATAGGCCGATTGTCATAGCTGAGATCATCACAGACCTGTACCAACTGGGGCTCAATCACCTGGGTGGCATCTGGGGTATGCTTCTTCAGCATGGAGACATGAAATACGTTGTGGACAGCTGACATTTCCTGGGGTAGCTCTAGCTCATATGCTACCTTGCCCACTCTTCTGTTGATAAGGTATGGTCCCACATATCGGGGACTTAGCTTGCCCTTCTTCCCAAAATGCATTACTCCCTTCATGGGAGCTACTCTGAGGAACACTGAATCCCCAACTGAAAATTTTAAGGGTCTGCGCCGTGTATCAGCATAGCTTTTCTGGCGACTCTGAGCTGTCTCTATCCTCTGGCGGATCTGCTGTATAGCTGCTGTGGTATCTGCTACTAGATCTGTCTGAAGATCTAGTTCTTTCTGTTCACCACTCTCATACCAGCAGATTGGTGATCTGCACCTCCGCCCATAGAGAGCCTCATAAGGTGCCATGCCGATAGTGGCCTGATAGCTATTGTTGTATGCAAATTATGCTAAGCTCAGATATTTGCACCAACTTCCCTTGAAGTCTAGGGCACACGCTCGGAGCATATCTTCGAGTACCTGATTTACTCGCTCTGTCTGACCATCTGTCTGCGGATGGAATGCTGTGCTGAACTTTAACTTCGTGCCCAATGCTGACTGTACACACTCCCAGAAGTGTGATGTAAATCTGCTGTCTCTGTCTGAAATAATGGTACGTGGGACTCCATGAAGTCTGACGATCTCCTGGAGATACAACTGAGCTAGCTTCTCCATGGAGTAGGATATCTTGATAGCTAAAAAGTGGGCTGATTTAGTCAACCTGTCGACTATTACCCAGATGGCATCAAAACCATTCGTGGTTCTGGGTAGTCCCACTATGAAGTCCATAGAGATATCCTCCCACTTCCATTCTGGAATCTGTATAGGCTGCAGAACTCCTCCTGGTCGCTGATGTTCTGCCTTGACCCTCTGACAGGTGAGGCAGATGCTAACATATCTGGCGATGTCTCGCTTCATCCCGGACCACCAAAAACGTTTCTTCAGGTCTTGATACATTTTGGTGGAACCTGGATGCATTGCGTAGGGAGTCCTGTGAGCCTCGTCTAAAATCTGTCTCCGTAGCTCCTCCTGATCTGGAACACAGAGCCCCCCGCTATCGGACACTCTGAATTCCCTACTCTCTGATTCTGCTAGCCCTTGCTTGATTTTCTGAATTTCAGGGTCCTGCTCCTGAGCTGACTGAATATCACCAAGCAAGGTAGACTCTAAGGTCATAGTAGAGAGCTGTCCAACGATGAGTTCGAGACCGAAATCTACGATCTCCTTCTGTAGGGGCGGTGACATAGCTGTAAGAGATAATAAGGTAGCATTGGATTTTCTGCTAAGTGCATCTGCTACCTTATTGGCTTTCCCTGGATGGTAGAGGATGTCTATATCGTAGTCTTTGACCAGCTCTAACCATCTGCGCTGTCGCATATTCAGATCCTTCTGAGTGAAGAAGTACTTCAGACTCTGATGATCTGTATACACTCTGCACTGAGCTCCATATAAGTAATGTCTCCAAATTTTGAGAGCGAACACTACTGCTGCCAGCTCAAGGTCATGAGTAGGGTAATTCTTCTCATAATCCTTGAGTTGTCTGGAGGCATAGGCGATCACCTTGCCATTTTGCATCAGCACTGCTCCTAGTCCCAACTTAGAGGCATCACTATAGATGTCAAAGCTGCTGGTGTCGTCTGGTAGAGCCAAAATGGGAGCACTGGTCAACCTCCTTTTTAGCTCGCTGAAGCTGTTCTCACAGTCCTCTGTCCACTGAAATTTTCTGTTCTTTCTGGTAAGAGCTGTCAGTGGGGAGGCTACCCTGGAGAAGTCCTCTACAAACTTCCTGTAATATCCTGCTAATCCCAGAAAGCTCCTGATCTCGCTGGCGTTCTTAGGTCTCTTCCAGTTACTTACTGCTTCTATCTTACTGGGATCTACCATAATACCATCCTTTGAGATGATGTGACCTAGGAAGGACACCTGATCTAGCCAAAATTCACATTTCGTGAACTTGGCGTATAGCTGGTTCTGCTGAAGGGTCTGCAATACTAGTTTCAGGTGCTCTGAGTGTTCTTCCTGAGTTCCTGAGTAGATAAGAATGTCATCGATAAACACAATAACAAACTTATCTAAATACTCCCTGAATACTCTGTTCATGAGATCCATGAATGTAGCTGGAGCATTTGTCACGCCAAAAGGCATGACTACGAACTCGTAATGTCCGTATCTGGTCCTGAATGCTGTCTTCGGTATATCACCCTCCTTAACTCTGACTTGGTGATATCCTGATCTGAGGTCAATCTTAGAGAACACCGCTGCTCCCTTTAACTGGTCGAACAGATCATCTATTCTGGGGAGAGGATACCTGTTCTTGATCGTGACCTGATTCAGTGCTCTGTAGTCTATGCATAGCCGCATGCTTCCATCCTTCTTCTTCACGAACAGTACAGGCGCTCCCCATGGTGAGTGACTAGGGCGTATGAAGCCCTTGTCAAGCAGCTCCTGTAGTTGCTCATGAAGTTCCTTCAGTTCTGCTGGAGTATGGCGCCTTGGAAATAGGATTGGTGCCGGGGAAAAGCTCTATCTCAAATTCAATCTCCCTGACTGGTGCTAGGCCTGGTAACTCTTCAGGGAAGACTGCTGGGTAGTCACATACAACTCGGACCTCTGCTAGCTGTTGGCCCTTGTCCTGGCTGGTATTGACTACATGTGCTAGGTACCCCGTACATCCTGAATCCATCAACTTCTGTGCCTTCATTGCTGAGAGAAATTTTCTGGCTTTTCTCTTTGGTTCTCCGTGGTATTCAAACTGTATTTCTGCTTCGGGTTGGAATACGACTTTCTGTTTACGACACTCTATGAAAGCACCGTATCTGATCAGAAAGTCCATCCCAAGGATGACGTCATAGTCAGTCATTTCTAGCAGGATCAGATCGCAAAAGAGTTCCCTGTCTGCTATAATGACTGGCACTGCTCTGAGCCAGTGCGTGGATGCCATGACCTCTCCTGAAGGTCTCTAAGGGATATTTCCAATTTTTCGGAGAACATCCTGGCTATATATGAATGGGTTGCCCCAGTATCAAAGAGAACAGTAGCACTATACTGAAAAATGCTAATCTGACCTGTGACGACTGTCGAGGCATTGGCTACGTCCTCTCTGGTGAGTGAGTAGATCCTCGCATTTGCCATAGCTGGAGGGGCTTCTAATCTGCCTTGGCTGATAAGTGGACCTTCTAGAGCGGCCTGCATCTGATACAACTGAGCTGGCTGGCCTGCATACTGAATCTGCTGTGGCTGAGGAAGACCGGTCTTGTTCGGGCACTGCTTAGCCATGTGCCCTTCCTGTCCACATTCAAAACAACCTCGCGTACCCTTGCGGCAAACTCCTGGATGATTTTTCCCACAAGTAGCACACTTGGGATGTCTGGAATGTTTTCCAGCTAGTCCTCCTTTTGGGTCACTGCTTGCCTTGCGTTTCCCCTTCCAGTTGGAGCTATGTCCCTGTTGTTTCTGCTGAGTACCTGAGCTAGTTTGTCCCTTGGGCTCTGTGGAAACCTGCTTCTGCTGGGTGATACTGTGCTGATAGTGCTCGGTGATCAGAGCACTACTCACTAGCTCCTCTGTGGTTTGTGGCCTATGAACGCCACCAGCCACATTCATTGCGATCTCTGGTCTGAGCATCTTCAGCATCAAGCGTACTCGTTCCTTCTCTGAGCTGACTAGTTCTGGACACAGACGGGCCAACCTGTTGAATTTCTTCACGGCCTCCTGAACTGATAGGTTGCCCTGACGAAATTCTGTAAACTCGTCATAGTGTCGGTTCGTGACTTGCATGTGAAAGAATTCCTCGAAGAACTCTTTCTCGAAGTTGGCCCATGTCATCTGGTTTACTGGCCACTTCGATTTAATCCGCTCCCACCACATGCGTGCATCTCCTGTTAAACAGAAGGAGGCACACTTCACCTTTTCGTGCTCTGGCCAGTCTAGAAGTTCCATCGTGCTTTCCAGTGTTTTAAACCATGCCTGAGCATCCCATGGTTCGCTGGTGCCTGAGAAGTTCTCGGGCTTTATTCTCTGCCACTGGATAAGGTAAGCTTCTCTCTTAGCCCCTGCTACTGGGGCTACTGGGACTGGTACTGCAGGCTGAGCTGGTACAACCTCTGTGATTACTGGAGTCGTGAGGTTCGGTACTGGAGTAGTCTGCTGGTTAGCCTTTAAGGAGGCTATCTCCTGCTGCTGTAGCTGAGCCACTAGTGCTGTAAGGTCTGGGGGAGGCACTGAACTGCCTGCCTCATGCTGGGGCTCAGCCGCTGCTGCTTTCTTAGCTGGACGTCCTCGTACCATTTTCTAAATAGCAGAGAACACATATATATAACTAGGCTATCATGTTATAGTTAACTACTGGTAACATGTTAAATACTATCACTGTAAACATGAATTAATTAACTACCAACATGAGAGCAAACATGAAAGCACATATAACTGATATGAAAGCTGAAAACAAAATTGAGTGAGAGATGTTCTTACTTGGAAGCTGTAGGCACAATGCTGATGTGTGTGTAGGAAGTAAGGAACTTGCTCTGATACCACTCTGTAACGACCCAACTCCTGGGTACTAAGCTGTGAGCCGGATCGCTACATTAACTACTGAAACTACTGTGCTGTACTGTGCGGAAACTGGGTAAAATAAAATTTTACTAAGCTACTGTAATTGCCTCTGTTAACACTGTGAGAGTGAGATTTCATATTCAACTACCCTCTAGATATTCATAGCTATGCTGGGGAGGTGAAACTGAAGCTTTGGATCGGTCCGTGGAACGATCCACTGGCGCCCACGCGAACACTGGCTGGATCGGTCTGCCGACCGATCCAGCTGCTCACTGATCGGTCGGGAGACCGATCAGTGGCATCACTGATCGGTCGGCTGACCGATCAGTGACCGCTGGTTTCGTCCCGAACTCTCTGTTCGCGGACGGATCGGTCGGCTGACCGATCCAGGGAGATACAGTAGGCTACTAAATCCATTTGGATCGGTCCGACCGATCCAGGAGGAGGAATGGCACTGGATCGGTCTGCTGACTGATCCGAGTGCTGATAGTCTGATACGAAATCAGAATTTCTGATTTCCAGCACTGATTCCTGCCAAAAATCGCATACAAAAGTTCTAGATACATGAAAAACACTCTAACATGTAAATACTAACATTCTAAACATGATAAACTAAACAAGACATAGTTTACTAAGCTGTAACACCTAGTAACAAGACTAAGTCATAAAACTAGGTATTTTAAGTACTAAAACTGAAATAAAGGCGTATAGATCCCATGGATCTTTATTCCAAACTCCTTGCACACACCCATCATCATAGCATCACCCTCTAGCCTCCGCTAGTCCACTTTT
Organism: Zingiber officinale; assembly: GCF_018446385.1. Lineage (NCBI taxonomy): Eukaryota > Viridiplantae > Streptophyta > Magnoliopsida > Zingiberales > Zingiberaceae > Zingiber > Zingiber officinale. The sequence continues at coordinate 48,722,493 of NC_056006.1, forward strand.
CTTTTACCGGTATCTGCAGTATAAGAAAAGTAGCATCTGTAAGCTAAGAAGCTTAGTAAGAAACCATCTACCTCACAAAAACATGCAACGATGCGATTATACTTTTAAAACATGCTGTCTGAAAACTGATCTGAGCATGGCAACATGGCATGGCATATAAAAGCATAAACTGGAACTGAAACATGTATAGCATATAAATTGAACATGCTTTAAACTGAACATGGCACACTTATAAACTGAGTATGAAACTGAACTAGTCATGCATATATCTAAATCTGTACATGAACTCAAATCATGTAAACTGAACCTGAACTGAACTGAACTGAAATCTAAATTAGTGTTCTCATCACTAGTTTCAAATTTGAAAATCATACATATAATAGATGAAAATACTAAACATCTTTGTTGGGCCTCGCAATCAGCATTTTATCGCATCCCTCGAGACCGTGATTGCAAGTTCGAATCCAGGTTACTAGGTTATCTCGAACCTAGGGACATTGGGAGTCCCCATGGATATCTCGATCCAAGTATAGTGCCAATCGAATAAAAGTAAAATATCAATGAATCGTTTATTTTACTTTCTGTTCTAGGTTATCTGAACCTAGGGCTACTGTGGAGCCCACCCAATGGATATCTGATCCATATAGCTGTAATAACTGATAATAAACTGAGTAAAATGTTTCTAATACATTTTACATGCTGTTAGGACGCCTACCGGTGCATCCTTCGAACTGGGCATTCTATCGAGTGCTTGGTGTGCACTAAAACACACCCTAAAACTGAAAACTGTAAAACTACTGAACTAACGCCAAAACTAACAAGCGAGAGCAATTATACTGCAGGTGAGGGGTTTCTTACCTCGTACGCTAATTTTCTTACAATTCCTTTCGCTAGAAATTTCGGTGGAGACGATTTCTCGACGATTCGCTCGCGTCTATGCGTTCCTCTCGCGGAGGGGAACGTTCTCGTGTCGGAGTCGTCGCCGGAGAGTGCTCTTAGGGCCCTAGGGAGGGAACCCTAGGTGTTCCCTTGTGGTTGGCGCCGAGAGAAGGAGAAAGAAGAGGAAGTGGCGTGAGGGCTTCGGTGAAGAGAGAATTGCCGAACCAACTTCTCAAATAAACCAAACCCTCTTTAAGTTTTTTTAATTTATATTAAGTGGTTTAATGAACCCAACTCTAATATAAATATATTTGGTTCTCCTTTCTTTCAGCACGGCCCTGCTGGGTTCACTGGTTTCTAACATTATCCGCAAACCATAGGTCTCGGGTTCGATTCCCGCCTAAGCTATTTTGCGGTTCTAATTGCTTTTGCTACTTCCGCTACTCGGAAAATTCCGGAAAAATATCTAAAAATTCCAGAAAAATCATAGGATATTTCTAAAATAAATTCGGGAATTTTCGGGCTTTACACCTACATGCTAGTCTTATTGTATTAACATTGTCCCTGAATGTTAATACTCGACTAGGAATGATTTAGAGTAGTATTCCCTATATCATCTCACTATCGATTCAACTAATCGATTGATATAGGTATGAACCTTCTACTCCAGGACGCTATTATACTTAGTCTATTTGGCACTAATACAAATAAGTATAATAACCAAACAAATGCCTTTATTAATATACAAGAATATGATACAATGAGTCCATACAATTATCAAATGATTGGCTCTAGGGCTCTAACTAACACTATGAGGTACCTAGAGAGCTCGGAATAAAATGAAATAAATTCCTATGGATACCTATACATCCACTGATAATATAAATGCCTTAAATAATAATTTGACCAAAACTTATTAAAATTTCTATAAGGAGTTATGAATTTAACAGGTTACACTTATTTTGAAATAATCGAAGATAGTTGATGGACCTATAGATCTCAAAATAATATGGAACCAATTCCTATAAGTTCCAATAAATTACTTGATTATATAAATGTCCTCAAATATTAATTTTACCTAATATATTGAGATCAATAATTTTTTGAAGGTGATTAACATTTTTCGGACACCTTCATGTAAAAAAAAAATCTCCAGTTGATTAAAATTAATGTTTGAGGAGATTTATAAAATCAAAAATTTATAGGAACCCATTGGAACTGTTTCATATCATTCTGAGCTCTCTAGGTACCTCGACCGACATAGAAAAGTTTAAATTTATATATATAAATATTTGGAAAATCTATGATGAATTTATAAATTTGTTGCAAATTATTAATTTTTTTTAAGAAAATTAAACTTTCCGAAGCCGGTTAAGGTACCTAGAGAGCTTAGAATGATATGAAATAAGTTTCTATGAGTTCCTATAAATCTCTTGATCTTATAAGCACCCTAAAATATTAATTTTAATTAATATATTGAGATTGGTGATTTTTTTGAAGGCCATTAATATTTTTTGGACACCTTCACGTAAAAAAAACTCACCGGTTGGGTAAATTTAATGTTTGAGGAGATTTATATAATCACGAGTTATAGCACCCCATATGAACTAGTTTTATATTATTCCGAACTCTTTAACAACCTCAACCAGATTTTAAAAATTTAAATTTATACATATAAATATTTGATAAATCTGTGATGAATTTCTAAATTTGTCACAAAATCTGTGACAAATTTACAAATTTATCGCAGAGTTGTCATGAATTTAAAAATTCATCTTAGAATCAGCAATGAATTCTAAATTCAACATAGATTATTAAATTATTTTTTTCAAAAATAAATTTTCATAGCTAGTTGTGATACCTAGAGAGCTCGAAATGACCTGAAATATGTTCCTATGGGTTTTTATAAATCTCTTGATCACATAAATTACCTAATATATTGAGATCAGTGATTTTTTTAAGGCGATTAATATTTTTTGGACACCTTCACATCAAAAAAATCACCAATTGGGTAGAATTATTATTTGAGGAGATTTATATAATCAGCCAATTTATGTGAACCGATATATATATATATATATATATATATATATATATATATATATATATATATATATATATATATATATATATATATATATTTGATATGCTAAGTGGCGCTTCGTGCACGACCGTGAGCGACGTGCAAACATGGCGTTGCTGGATCGATTTCCTTGCAAAAAATATTCCATTTATTCTCTATCCCCTTCCGCTTTCTATTCAAAACATCGGCAAGTGAATTTTCCTTAATTCTAAATTTCCCTCACCACTCTCTCGCCTCTTCCTTCACCGCTGTCTTCCATCATAGTTGATTGAAGCTCACCAAACTGCACGTCGAACAAAAAGGCTGCAGCCAGTGTAAAAGCCCTCCTTTCTCCATTCTCGATCATAAGCCTTTCCCCTCCACTGTCTGTTATTCAGCTCTATACAATTTTTTTGCACCATATATATATATATATCCTACTAAGAACAAGCCCTAGCTACTATGATGCCAGTTTTTTGCTTATATAGTTTGCAAGTAACTTGCCAAACATCAATTCCATCTGTATTTCATAACCAATGGTAATTGATTTCATTATAAGTTATAATTTTTGATCGTGATCCTAAGGGAATATTAGAAGGAATGAAGGATTTATGCTATAACGTGCAAGGCCGACACCTGCAACAAACACCTATAGCCACTTGGACAATTAGCTGCTACATGGACAGTTAACTGCTACAACTTGTAGCAGCTACTTCGATAGTTAACTACTACACCTTGTAGCAGCTAACTGTCCATGTAGGTGTTACAATGTGTAGCAACCACTTTGTAGGACGTTTTTATAGCAGCTGCATTTTCTAGTAGATATTACCCCTAAAAATATTTTTGCTATGTATATCAACTTGATCAAAAATTATTTAAAATTAATTTTACTACTGCAGTGCCTTTGTTTTGCTGCTACATGTTGTAGAAGCTACTTTGACAATTAACTGCTACACCTTGTAGCAGCTAACTTGGAATGTTAGCTGCTATAATGTTGTAGCAGCTACTTCCAAAGTGATAGCTGTTACAACATTGTAGCAATTACATTCCAGAGTGGAAATAACTACTACAACATTGTAGCAATTACATCCAGAGTTAAAGAAGCTAAATCGACGGTTAGATGCTATAACATTATAGCAGCTACTTGGAATGATTGCTACTACAACGTTATAGCAGCTATCACTGTGGAAGTAGCTGCTACAAGGTGTAGCGGCTAACTGGAATGTTAGCTTCTATAATGTTGTAGTAGCTCTTTCTTCGTTTACGCTCGACAGGATATTACTCTGCATTATCAACCAATAATAGATCATATCAATCTTAGTTTTTTATTTAGATCAATTAAATGAGCTTCTACACGTTGTATCAGTTAATGTATAAATAGATAGAAGTTGCTATACGTTGTAGCAACTACTGTAGCAGCTAGTCATCAGGAGCTGCCACAATGCGTAGCAGCTTTTCAAGAGTAGTTGCTACAACATATAGCAGTTACTACAGATTAGCTGCTACAGATTGTAGCTGCTACTCCAGAATAGCTGATATAATGTGTAGTAGTTACTACTAATCTCTAAACAACCTTTTCTTACCAATTATCTTTTTTTAATTATTGTGCAAAAATATATTGTGCAATTACCTTTTTGCCCTCATTAGCCAAAGTTTTACCTCTGAAACTCGTCGTGTGACAAATATTTTGAAAGAATTTCATTGATAGTAGATTGGTGGCCCACGGTGTCTTCCTCAATCAATCTCACCGTAATGACTTGTTTCTCATCCAAATCTCTGCCTCCATCGTAAGTATTGTGTTAGGGTTTAAAGTTTTGATTCTTCTCATTTTGTTTAGGGGATTGAATTTTTAGGATTTTGATTCATCTCTTAGCTACTACAATGTTGTTTAATGATTATATATGGATTGAAGATTTACTTTAAGCAAATAGAGGGTTTAAAAAAGTTTATCTTTGTTGTAGCAGCTACTGTCGCGTAGGCTGCTACAACGTAATTAAACCCTAATGATTGATAATATGGATAAACCCTATAATTATGATTGGCTTCTCATTATTGTAGCAGCTACTTGATGCTAACTGCTACAACTTGATTAGTACCCATGTTATAGCAACTATTAATCACATTGTACTGCTTAAGAGAAATTATAGACATTGTAATGTATCCTATTATGATTAAAAAAAATAACAGTGTAATGTATCATATTATCGGTGAAAATAACTGCATTGTAATGAAGCCAACTGAGTATCACTAAGATCATATGTATTTGTTTGATAGAATTAATTGTAATGTATCCTATTATGGTTAAAAAAATAACAGTATAATGTATCATATTATAGGTGAAAACTAACTACATTGTAATGAAGCCAATTGAGTATCACTAAGATCATATGTATTTGTTTGACAGAATTAAATGGCAAGCCAAGAACTTCTGCTTCCTGTGCATATTGTAAGAAAGTGCATTGAAAAAGTAATTAACCTCACTTTAAGGGTTTTTTTATCATCACTACACATAAATGACCAGTAGATGGAGTTGATAAATGGAAGCCATTTTCTTGGGAAGTAGTCATGCCTGAAATTGAAAATATCTGAAGCCTTATACAAAATATATTTGACAATTGGGATGTTGAAGCCGGATGTTTCATCTTTTATAATAAGGAGATTACCTTCACTAGGAAAGATGTTTCATTGATTATAGGACTTCCAGACCAAGGTGATGAAGTAAATTTACAGCAACATCTAGCCACCACCCCACTATTTATTCAACACTTCAGTAATGTGGAGTGTACACAGAAGAAACTAGAGAACAAGATGACCAACCTCAGCAAACATCCTTCATCTGCTGAAACTGATACTCTCTTTTTCCAATTTTTAATATTATATTTCTTTGTTTGTGTTTTATTTACTACTACTAGTAGTATATCTAGATTACCAATATAATCACTAATAGATTGCGTAGATGATTTTGCTAATTTAGGTAGGTATATAATTGGTGTAAGGTTGTATATCACTATATGAGCCCATAGTTGGGGGTCATTGGTGAATGCTTTCATAAAGGCCGAAGCTGCCTTAAGGGAAATCAAGCTCCCATGTTCAAAGGGTTCACACATCTCCTCGCTGTAAGTTCTTCAATTTAATGAGACTCATATAATTTATGCAAAAAATTTCATATTGAACCATTTTTATTGTATTGCGGGTGTGGATGTGTGAACACACAGAATCATGTATCTTTACAAACAACATGCCCTTCCAAGAATATGCAGATGGAAGTGATCAGGCTCTCGTATGGAGACAATAAAGTTTAGGATCCTAGAATTTTCTATTGCTAAAATAATTGTTGCTTCAAGTCCATCGGATCTATAGACACATCTACTCTCAAACAAATCTCTAGCAAATGTTATGGAGTATATAGATCAACAAATTACTATAGAGTTTATACAATCAATTTTTGAGGAAAATCTTGAACAAATTCCTGAGCAATTTCCTAAACAAGTAGCTGAAGCTCAGGAAAATATCCAACAAGTTCCTGAATAGGCAGCCAAAGCTCAGGAAAATCTTGAATAAGTTCTAGAGAAATTTATTGCAGAATGTATTCTGGAGAAAGAGGCTTGTACAAATTGTCAAGTAAGGGAGGGTGAAATTGATCATTTGGAGTTTGTGGTTGAGGGCAAGGACCAGATCATTGCCCAGATGCAGGCCAGAATTAGTCAGTTAATTGCTTAGAATAAAGTCTATGCTAGTGATTCAGAAACTTCATTAGCTTCTAAGGACAAAACAATTGATGAAAAGGATAGAATTATAGATGTAAAAGATAAAATTATAGCAGAGTAAGAGAGACAAATCAAAGATTTTCAAAGTCAGTTGTTTGCCAAGGATATAGTGGCATTACCTACTGATCGACCAATAACAAGGTCAAAGAGGAGTGATATAAAGAGAATCACACCCTCACCTGCAAAAGAGATTAAGGGAGTGCCCTTGGCCAAAAGAATTAAAAAAGTCACTTTCCAAGATGAATATAATATAGAGATGGCCAAGGGTGAAGGAGAGGAAAATATTGAACTTCCTGTTAAAGTTCAAGAAGCCCTTGTCTCATCTACTGATGTAGCTACCACATCTTCATCATCTAAACTCTTGTATATGCTTGTCAAACAAGAATCCAAAATCATGAAGGTATGATTTAGGTTGGTTAAATGTTTTATCTTTTATTCCTATATCACATATAATTACTCACATAGAAAACTTGTCTCTATGTATTTGTTTAGCAAGCGAAGTCATATTTTAAGAAAAATAAAGATGATGTGGTGGCAGAGGCATTGTTGAAATTGAGTCAGCTAAAAGTGAGTCGAATGTTTGTTAAGTTATCCACTTACTGTAATGCAAATATATAATGAATTACGTTAATACTTCTATTGTGAACACAAGGATAAATTACATTGGAATTATCTTCTTATTGTATAAACAAATATTTCATATTATTGAATAAAATCAACCATGGCTTATTTAGAAGTTACTATAACACATTTAATTTCCATAACTGCTCCAATTGTAGCAATAATAGGCACTATTGTTGTAAAACATAATTTATGGACATGTTTTATTTTTTATTTATGTAGTGCTATGACAAAGGTAATATGGTCCAATGGAATGATTTAATTGGATATGTCATCTTTCCCGTGTGCTTTTGATTGGACTATAGGTATAGATGGCGATTGCATAAATGCATATTTTGTAATCATTGCACAGGAAGCCAAAACCTCTGGCATACCATATTGGCCATCTATATTTTGTGCTGCTGGTTTTGTTGTGAGTATAACACCAACTCCTACTATCGAGTTTTTTATTCTCCATATATTCCTCTAACAATATTTGTGTGCATACACAGGATTTGTTTGAAATGGTATCTTATGATGCATTTAGTCTATCAGCAAGCATTGACAATGACAAGCCAATTAGATACATATTCTGTCCATTAAATAATGTAGACAATCATTGGCACCTCCGAGAAGCTCACTATATGCATTATAACTCCCTAGGAGCCTCAAAACTATACACATCTAAGTATCAAAGTTCTATAAGTTCTATAAGTATTGGAATGCACAAGATTTGTTTTGGTTACAAACTTCATCCTAATGCAGGTGGATTTCTTTTAAAATATGGACCCATCTTAGAGGTATCTAGGGCTGCATTCCTTAATGTCAAGAGATATTGAGGTATCTATAATCCCGGGTCCAACACAAGTAAAATTGTAAGTATATGTTTATCCATATTTTTTATACATCTCCATATTCTTGGTTACAATTAGATTATTAATAGTGTAAAATCAACTCTATCTTTCAGGTTAGATTGTGCATTTTTTGTTATGTGATATGCTGAGAGTTTAATGTACCGAAGAGTAATAAATTTTGGACAAGCTGGAATGAGAGAATATAGTTTTCATGTTGGTCATAAAATTTGTACTAGCAAACACTAGATTACTGACAAGGTGGTTGTGTAAAATTATTGTAAAACTGATTGCAATTTAAGTTACCCCATCAATTTTTCCTAGGAGGTGTAAATGTTTTGTAAAACTATTGTTGATCCTGTCCGAACGGCTGACTCAATAGACGCTGGGCACGTGGCGCTCTCCGGTTGCTGGTGTGGGTCTTCTACTGGTCGTACGAAGCTCCGGCGACCCTGCACAGAAGTCGGGCCGGGAGGGGTTCCTGGCGGCGACCCTCCGACGCTCATTTGAAACAATAGCTAAGAGCCGAGCGGAAGGCCTCAGAGAAGATAACATACTACTAATAGTCCTTACGTAGTACTCGCCCGGAAGTCTCCCTTGCAGGAGGAAGGCCATGACGGGCGTGCCGCCCGGCCGGCACAGGAGAGGAAGGCCGTCCGGACGACGCTCTTCGAGCCGGCCGGTCGGACAGACGTCCTGGCCGGGCGGTGGGTGAAGGACAGGAACATCTTCTGATAGCCGTCAAGTCCTATGGCTAGGCCATACTCCAAGTCTGACAACGAGGTGTTCTGTTGTCCCATCGAGGGTGTAGTAGCTCTTTCACCGCTCTATATAAAGTGCCGCAGACTTCGCCAGAGGTACGCATTCTACAAGCTTTGGAGCCACTTTCTTACCGCTTGCTTGCCCGACTTGAGCATCGGAGGTTCGCCGGAGGTTCGTGCAACCAGTAGAAGACCCACCCAGCAACCGGAGAGCGCCACGTGCCCAGCGTCTATTGGGTCAGCGTTCGGACATGATCAATTTGGCGCCGTCTGTGGGAACGGCAGCAATGGACGAGGCTGGACGACAACACATGGTGACGCTCTCGAACGAGGAACTCGACGCTCTGATCGAGATAAGGGCCGCCAAGCTCCTGGAGCAAAAACAGAAAGTCACAGCCGAACGGCCGGAGCAGCAAGCAACCTCAGCGTCTGGTGGTCGAGCGGAATCACCACCGGCCCCCGTTGCATTTCATCGAGCCCTATTCCGCACCCTTGAAGCCGTACCAGCTCATAGAGATAGGGGATCTTCTTCCGATGAAATACCTAGACGGGATGACAGAAAGGGGAAAGCCCCCCGAGCGGACACATCACCCGAGAGGATCAATCGCCAATTTTCAGAGGCTATTCTGCGAGACCCTCTGCCCAAGCATTACGTGCCTCCGGCGATCGGCGAGTATAATGGGACAACCGACCCAGACGATCATCTGGGTAAGTTTGACAACACGGCAACCCTGCATCAATACACAGATGGGGTGAAGTGTCGGGTTTTCCTAACCACCCTCTTTAGGTCGGCTCAACGGTGGTTTCGGAGGCTGCCTGACGGATCCATAACGAGCTTCAAGGATTTCCGAACGGTCTTCCTCCACCATTTTGCAAGCAGTCGACGCTACCAGAAAACGAGCGTGAGCCTGTTCGCCATCAAGCAAGAAGCTCGTGAATCGCTTCGAGCTTACATCCAGCGGTTCAACCAAGTGGCGATGGACATTCCAACGACCATCTCGGAAACCATGATGAATGCCTTCACACAAGGCCTAGTGGAAGGGGATTTCTTCCGAGCGCTCATCCGAAAGCCACCCCGAGACTATGATCACATGCTACACCGGGCGAATGAATACATCAACGTAGAAGAAGCGCAAGCGGCCCGGAAAAAAGAAACTCCAACCGAGCAGGCTCCTCCTGCCGAGCGGAAACAGCACGCCGCTCATCAGCCGCCTAGAGGACCAAGGGCCGAAGCAATCCGATCCCCCCACGCCAGGTCCCATGTGCAAGAGGTAGCTGTCGCCTGGCCCAAGCCAAAGAAGAGATGGACCCCGATGTTCTGCTCCTTCCACCGGACGGATACGCACAACACAAGGGATTGTCGAAGTCTTCCCTTCGTGGCTCATCCTGTGCCTCGGAATGCCGGACGATGGTCTCCTTCAGTTGACAGGCGACAGAGAACTCATAAAGCCGATCGGACGCGAGCTGATAGGCCACGGCAACAGACTCCCGATCGGCATCGTTCTCCAAGGAAGGAGAATCGCCGAGCGTCCAGAGAAAGGTCCCGACCCTCCGCTCGGGAAGAGGAAAATAGAAGCAATACTTCACGAGGCGAGATCAATGTTATTGCTGGCGGGCCGACCGGAGGAGACTCCAACCGACCTAGAAAGGAGAGCGTCCGGCAGCTCCAGATTCATGCGGTCGGCTGTAGCCGAGAATGAGCAGAAGGACCCGAAATTAGTTTCGGGCCCAGGGACTTGGAAGGAGTTGAAATACCCCATGACGATGCTCTGCTCGTCAAAGCGGTAATAGCCAATTGTTAGTTAGAGCCCTAGAGCCAATCATTTGATGATTGTATGGACTCATGTATATCATATTCTTGTATATTAATAAAGGCATTTGTTTGGTTATTATACTTATTTGTATTAGTGTCAAATAGACTAAGTATAATAGCGTCCTTGAGTAGAAGGTTCATACCTATATCAATCGATTAGTTGAATCGATAGTGAGATGATATAGGGAACACTACCTAAATCATTCCTAGTCGAGTATTAACATTCAGGGACAATGTTAATGCAATAAGACTAGCATGTAGGTCAGTTCGATGACTTGATCTCACAAGTCATGGATATAGAGATATCAAGCTGACACATGGGTATACATTGGAGAATGTATACTGAATGACCCGCCATGAGAAAGTATCATGGATCGTTATATGAGTGTCATATACTTTCTCATGTGGCTATTAGTATGACTATTAGTCCTTAGACCTGAAGTCACCATGGATCCCTACATAAGGAGTTATGTACTTTAGTTTCGTCAAACGTCACCCGTAACTGGGTGGACTATAAAGGCGATTACTGGGTATGTAACGAATTATGCAGAGGGATGTGAGTGATGTAGATGGAATCTATCCCTCCCATATGACGGGAGCGACATCGCTATTCTTGATAGAGTGAGACCACTAAGTGCATGGCCATGCCCAAATGAGTCAACATTAGATGTTGAGCTCATTTGATCGAGTGAGTCTACTTGGAGTTCAAGATTTAGATTGATTAGAGGATGACACGGTCTATGCCTCATATTGATCAATCTAGATGTCTAGGATAGAAGGACAATGTCACATATTTTGTGAGGAGTCACAATTGGTAGTCACAAGGTGATGTCGGATCTCGACATTCTTGTAACTTGGGTAGTAATGATGTGTTGCTAGATACCGCTCATTACTTATGCTCCTAAATGGGTTTAGGGCATTGCCAACGTTACAAGAACCTATAGGGTCACACACTAAGGACAATTAGATGGAGATTTGGTTCATATGATGAACTAAGAGGATTAGATTCATTTGATGAATCATATTGGATTAAGAGTAATCCAAATTGGGCTAATTGAGTTGGACTCAAGTTGATTCATGTATTCAATGAGTCTAATTTAGATTATGACTCATTAAATCAACTTAATTTAATAAATTAGATTCATTATATTAAGTTGGCTTGAATCATATGGTTGGATTAGATCAACTATGAGAGAGATTTGATCAAGTTTGACTTGATTTGAGAGGAAGAGAAAAAGTCATGTTTGACTTGACTTTTTGCCACATCACTAGTGAGTTGGCAAGATGTGGACCAATAGAATTGCTCCACATCATCAATGTGTGTCACCTCATGGAGGTTACAAGCCTCCATAGCATTTAATGTGGCCGTCCCACATTAAATGAGGAGGTTACACTTGTTGCCATGTCATTTAGTGAGGTGGAAAGATGTGGACCAATAGTGTTGATCCACATCATCCTAGAGTGCCACCTCATGGGGGTTACAACTCTTAATGGTCTTCACATTAATTGGAATTAATGTGGGGGTTACACCTCCTTGAAGGTGGCCGGCCACTTGAGTGTGGTGAACAATTTTCATTTTGGAAAATTGATTCTATCATTCATTCCTTCTTCTTCCTCCTAGAGAGTTCTTCTTGCTCTCTCCCTCTCCTCCTTCCTTGGCCGAACCACATAGGTGCTAGCACACCTTGGTTTTTGGTCACCTCCATCTAGTGTGCCCGTGTGGATACTTCTAGAGGACCGTACGCTTGACGGTCTTGAGATCCGGCACCATTTGGACGAGCGGGATTCGCGTGGGGCGCGTATCAAGGGTAATGATCTTAACTTTAGTAAAAATCTAAAGTTTTTACAAACTCGTACAAGAAAAAGGTTTTTCGAAAAGTTTTGTTTCCGAATCTTTGCACGAGATCCATGGCTTTGGGTGAATTGGGGTTTCCGCGACGCGAAAAAGCGGTTTTCGCGGCCCGACGAACCCAACACCAATTACACTATTCACCGCGTATTTGTCGACACAGGGAGCTCAGTCAACATCATATTCAAGAAGGCGTTCGATCAGCTGCAAATTGATCGAGCCGAGCTGCTGCCTATGACATGTTAGTTAGAGCCCTAGAGCCAATCATTTGATGATTGTATGGACTCATGTATATCATATTCTTGTATATTAATAAAGGCATTTGTTTGGTTATTATACTTATTTATATTAGTGCCAAATAGACTAAGTATAATAGTGTCCTTGAGTAGAAGGTTCATACCTATATCAATCGATTAGTTGAATCGATAGTGAGATGATATAGGGAACACTACTCTAAATCATTCCTAGTCGAGTATTAGCATTCAGGGACAATGTTAATACAATAAGACTAGCATGTAGGTCAGCTCGATGACTTGATCTCACAAGTCATGGATATAGAGATATCAAGCTGACACATGGGTATGCATTAGAGAATGTATACTGAATGACCCGCCATGAGAAAGTATCATGGATCGTTATATGAGTGTCATATACTTTCTCATGTGGCTATTAGTATGACTATTAGTCCTTAGACCTGAAGTCACCATGGATCCCTACATAAGGAGTTATGTACTTTGTTTTCGTCAAACACCCGTAACTGGGTGGACTATAAAGGCGATTACTGGGTATAAAATGAATTATGTAGAGGGATGTGAGTGATGTAGATGGAATCTATCCCTCACATATGACGGGAGCGACATCGGTATTCTTGATAGAGTGAGACCACTAAGTGCATGGCCATGCTCAAATGAGTCAACATTAGATGTTGAGCTCATTTGATCGAGTGAGTCTAACTTGGAGTTCAAGATTTAGATTGATTAGAGGATGACACGGTCTATGCCTCATATTGATCAATCTAGATGTCTAGGATAGAAGGACACTTGTCATTATTTTGTGAGTAGTCACAATTGGTAGTCACAAGGTGATGTCGGATCTCGACATTCTTGTAACTTGGGTAGTAATGATGTGTTGCTAGATACCGCTCATTACTTATGCTTCTAAATGGGTTTAGGGCATTGCCAACGTTACAAGAACCTATAGGGTCACACACTTAGGACAATTAGGTGGAGATTAGGTTCATATGATGAACCAAGAGGATTAGATTCATTTGATGAATCAAATTGGATTAAGAGTAATCCTAATTGGGCTAACTTGAGTTCGACTCAAGTTGATTCATGTGTTAAATGAGTCTAATTTAGATTTTGACTCATTGAATCAATTTAATTTAATGAATTAGATTCAATATATTAAGTTGGCTCGAATCAAATGGTTGGATTAGATCCACCATGGTAGAGATGGAGTCAAGTTTGACTTGACTTGAGAAGGAAGACCAAAGGTCAATTTTGACTTGACCTTTTTGCCACCTCATTGGTGAGTTGGCATTAGGTGGACCAATAATGATGTTCCACATCATCATGGGTGCCACCTCATGGAAGTAACAAAGCCACTCTCTTAATGGTTTCATATTAATTGCAATTAATGCAATTAATGTGATTTTATGGTTTCATATTAATTGCAATTAATGCAATTAATGTGAATTTTGAAATGTGGCCGGCCACTTTGTTTTGGGTGAAGAAATTCATTTTTCATTCACTTGTGTGCATCTTCCTCCTTCTCCCTCTCAAGCTCTCCCTCTCCCTCTCCTCCCTTGGCCGAACCACATAGGTGCTAGCACACCTTGGTTTTTGGTCATCTCCATCTAGTGTGTCCGTGTGGATACTTCTAGAGGACCGGCGCTTGACGGTCTTGAGATCCGGCATCATTTGGACGAGCGGGAACGCGAAGGGCATCGCATCAAGGGTAATCATTTTTCCTCATAGATCTAAGTAGTAGATCGGTTTTTGAACTTGTACAAGAAATAGTTTTTCGAATTTTTATACGAATCTTTGCACGGATCTACGGCTTTGGGTCCTTCGGGGTTTCCGCGACGCGGTTTCGCGGCTCGAAGAACCCAACAGTGGTATCAGAGCCACTTGCAAAGACTTGTACGAGTTAGTTTTTGGTTTTTGGAAAACAAAAAAAGCTTCTGTGATTTTCTGTAAAAATTCAATTTTTATGTTTTTATGGGTAATTTTTCCTTATAGGCGAAGCACAAGTGTCTCGGCACTTGTAGGCTTCGGCTATCGGGAAGAATTTTTCCAAACGGCTTCGTTTCGACCCAAAATCTTTTGGGACAGTGGACTCGGGTGCCTTTAGATTGCAACGGAGCAACTCACGATGGTTAGATCGTGGGTAGGGGCGCTGCCCCTAACCCCGCAAGGGGATTTGCTCCGCGATCGCACCCGAAATCGCTAAAACGAACCCGTCGGGAAGATTTTTCCGAAACGGTAATGTCTCGGCCCAAATCGTTTTGGGACAGCGGGTTTAGGCGCTGTTGGATCGCAAAGAAACCCTCGCGATGGTTAGATCGCGGGTAGAGGCGCTGCCCCTGGCCCCGCAAGGGGATCCGAAACCGCTAAACGGGACCGCGGAAATTTTACTTGTAAAATTGTAAAAATTAATTTTAAAATTATAGAAAATTATGAAAATATATAATTTTGAATTATATATATTAATTTGTGATAGTCATGGCCCAAAGCCCAATATGATTGGTTGTGTTGTAATTCATAATACGGCCTGCGTGCCGTGATGTGTTTTCGCGTGTTGTATTTATTTTATTATTCGCGACCTGCGCGTCGTGCCTCATCTTTTATTCTTGTTGTAAATTAGATTTAGACTCGAATGTAACTCGAGTTTCAAATTGTAATGTACAAATTGGAGCGGTGGAGGGTCCACACGAGACGGAGTTCCGAGGCGGGCACGAGCAACACAAGGTGGTCAAAGGGAGGCGCTTGGAGAAGCTATTGACCCTAGGTTGACCAATCGATCTTCTCATTGGCTTGAGAAGATCGTAGTAGGGCCATGACTAAATCACAAATAGATTAATTAATTAATTATTATGTATCTGATGCATGTTTAATAATTAATTAATTAATTAGTGCCTTAACGATTAGATTAGATCTAAGTCGTGCACATGATGCACCCTTGCGATTAGATTAGATCTAAGTCGTGCACAAGATGCATTCTTCTCGATTAGATTAGATCTAGATCGAACCAACTCTAAAATGCCTAACCGTGCCGTGATACCTATCACTACCTCGATCACATGTATTGTTGAATCTGCCAAAGCAGAGCAATACATATTATCTTGGTAGGGTACGGAGGGACAATCTTGGTCCCGCCTATCAACGCATGGGTGAATACAAACTCAATTAGATTGAGTATTCATAGTTACTCGGTTGGATCGAGTCAACTATAGGCATTCTTCCAATAGTTGGAAAGATAGGTCAAAATCACATCTATATTAACTCTCGGGCGTATTAGCCAAAGCTAACTCGAGTTTTAATATAAATGCGGATATTGATTCTATAAACAAGAGTTGCATAGAGATGTAATTGGTAATCGTTAACTACCGATCATACTAAGCCTTGGGCGTATTAGCCAAAGCTAACTCAAGGGTTAGTATGATGTGGATCTTGTCCCACAAGAATTATAGAATTCAGTGGGAGCATCATTTAATTAAAAGGCCTAATTAAATGATTTTTAAAGAATATGATATTTATTTCTGCAAATTTTTCTGTTGTAGATAACCATGACGTCAAATACGAACATTTTCTCTCTGCGATCTGCCCTTAAGAAGGACAAGCTCAACGGAGCAAATTTCCTGGACTAGTACAGCAACCCGAGAACGTAAACTGTACGTTCTGGAGCAGCCCATTCCGGAGGCTCCTCCTGCCACTGCCACGCGAGCAGACCGAGAAGCTTACAAGAAGCATCAAGATGACGCATTAGATGTGTCTTGTCTTATGCTCGCAACCATGAACTCTGAGCTTCAGAAGCAACATGAGTTGATGAGCGCTTACGATATGGTTGAACATCTTTGTCACCTATATCAAGGACAAGCAAGGCACTGGAAGAGGAACTCCAAAGAATACCTGGAAGATCTTAAGAAGAAGAGAAATAAGATTTCTACTTCAGGTATAAATGTTATAGAAGTCAACCTCTCTATTTCTTCATCGTGGGTATTAGATACCGGATGTGCTTCGCACATTTGTACTAATGTACAAGCGCTGAGGAATAGCAGGGCATTGACGAAGGGTGAGATAGACCTACGAGTAGGCAATGGAGCACGGGTTGCTGCTGTTGCTGTAGGAACTTATCAGCTATCTCTGCCCTCTGGGCTTGTACTAGATTTAGATGATTGTTGTTATGTGCCTGCTCTTACTAAGAACATAGTTTCAGTTTCTTGTTTAGACAAGAAAGGATACTCTTTTATAATAAAAGACAAATGTTGTTCTGTTTATTTGAAAGATATGTTCTATTGTAGTGCACCACTAATAAACGGACTCTATATTCTAGACCTTGAGAGCCCTATCTATAACATTAGTACCAAGAGGTTCAAGTCAAATGACATGAACCAAACATACCTCTGGCACTGTCGCTTAGGTCATATAAATGACAAGCGCTTATCCCAACTCCATAAGGATGGTTTGCTGGACTCATTTGATTTAGAATCATATGAGATATGCGAGTCATGCCTACGAGGCAAGATGACCAAGACCCCCTTTAGTGGGCATAGCGAGAGAGCAACTGATTTGTTAGGACTCATACATAATGATGTATGTGGCCCTTTCAATGTTGCTGCTAGAGGCGGTTATAGATACTTCATCACATTTACTGATGACTTCAGTAGATATGGTTATGTGTACTTGATGACACATAAGTCTGAATCCTTTGAAAAGTTCAAAGAATTCAAGAATGAAGTACAGAACCAGCTTGGCAAGAGTATTAAGGTACTTCGATCAGATCGAGGTGGTGAATACTTAAGCCATGAGTTTCGTGACTACTTAGTTGAGTGTGGGATTTTATCTCAACTCACTCCTCCTGGAACACAGTGGAATGGTGTATCCGAAAGGAGGAATCGCCTTATTAGATATGGTACGATCTATGATGAGTCACATGATCTTCCGACATATCTATGGGGATATGCTCTAGACACGGCAGCATACTCAACCGAGTTCCATCAAAGGCCGTGATAAAGACACCATATAGGATATGGACTGGGAGAAGGTGTCTTTCATGAGGATTTGGGGTTGTGAGGCTTACGTTAGACGTCAAGTCTCAGACAAGTTAGGACCCAAATCCGACAAGTGCTATTTCATCGGATATCCCAAGGAAACTAAGGGATATTACTTCTACATTCCCAGTCAGCACAAGGTAGTTGTGGCAAAGACTGGGGTCTTTCTAGAAAGGGATTTTGTTTCTAGAAAGACTAGTGGGAGCACGTTCGATTTTGAAGAAGTTCAAGATGCCGCGATGGAAATTGAACTGGAACCACAAAGTGTTGTGGATGATGTTGTTCCACAAGGAGTTGAGGAACAACAACCAGTTCAAGTAGACATACCTCTTCGCAGGTCTGATAGGGTACGTCGTCAGCCTGAGAGATACTCATTTCTCTTGTCTGACCATGATGACATTGTGCTTATAGAGGATGAGCCTACTACCTATCAAGAAGCTGTGATGAGACCAGATCAGTTTTTTGAACTTGTACAAGAAATAGTTTTTCGAATTTTTATACGAATCTTTGCACGGATCTACGGCTTTTGGTCCTTCGGGGTTTCCGCGACGCGAAAAAGCTGTTTTCGCGGCTCGAAGAACCCAACATGACAACCTCGCTCTACGGGTTTACGGGTAACGAAGTTCAGCCGGTCGGACAGATCTGGCTGGCTACCTCGCTGGGAGAAGAGCCGCTCAGGAGGACGAGGACAACAAACTTCGTGGTGGTCGACTCTACCTCGTCCTACAACGTCATTTTGGGATGACCGGCGCTCAGCGAATTCCGAGCGGTCGTCTCAACCTTCCATCAGAAGATCAAGTTCCCCGTGGAGGACAAAGCGGGAGACTGGCAGCTCGGCGATGCTACATCGAGATGGTCCGAGCCAATTCCACTCGAAGGCGCCCGGATCGAGGTAAACGCCATCACCGAAAAGCCACCTCTTTAATTTATGAAGAAAAGGAGGAAGCCGATTGGAGGCCACAACCTTTATAGCATCCGATCTGGAGGAGAAGCTAAAGAAGAACCGATCCAATGCCTCCAAGAAACCATGATGTCTTCGGTCGACATGAGTGCCGGATTTTGAGCATAGCGCAGACGAGCTACATGTCCGGACGGCGATGAAGCAAAGAAAAGGGACTTCGGCGTAATTCCATCATCCGAGCGGAGGTGGAAAAACTTCTGAAGTGCAATTCCGGTTGGCTAACGAGTATTAGTCTCCAAGCCGTGCAATAAGTGGAGAGTGTACAGATTTTCGGATCTCAACAAAGTTGCAGAAGATTTTTATCCTCGCCGGATAGATCACCGGTGGACTTCTACGGTCATTAATCAGTATGCTCGACGCCTACCAGGGCTATCACCAAGTGCCGCCGTGAAGATCAAGAAAAAGTCAGCTTCGTGACGGCCGACGACACTTATTGCTATAATGTGATGCCGTTCGGATTGAAGAATGCGGGGGCCACATATCAGCGCTTGATGAATAAAGTATTCAGAGAGCAGATCGGGCGGAATCTAGAAGTTTATGTGGACGACATTCTCATTAAGTCCGTCCGAGCGGCCGATCTCTTCAAAGACATGGAGGAAACCTTCCGAACGCTGCGCAAATATGGAGTCAAGCTAAATCCCCAGAAGTGCCTGTTCGGAGCAAAAGGAGGGCGCTTTCTGGGGTACATAGTGACCGAGCGGGGAATCGAAGCAAATCCCAGCAAGGTGAAAGCTCTACAAGATATGCCGCCTCCAAGAAATACAAGGGAAGTGCAAGGTTCATCTCCAAAACCGCCGACCGGAGCCTTCCTTTTTTCAAGATCTTACGCAAAGCTACAAAATTTCACTGGGACGAAGAATGCGACCGGGCGTTCGAAGATTTGAAGGCATTTCTGAACTCTCTCCCGGTATTAGCCAAGCCGACTGCGGGGGAGCCACTTCATATGTACTTGTCTTCAACCGAGCATGCAATCGGCTCAGCTTTAGTGAGGTCGAGCGGAGAAGAGCCTGTGTATTTCCTTAGTCACATTTTAAAGGATGCTGAATCTCGTTATACTGGGCTCGAGAAGCTGGCTTTCGCTCTAGTCCTCGCCGCTTGGCGCCTTCGTCCATATTTTTCGGCGCATACAATCATTGTCAAAACCAATAGCCCGCTCGGACGTGTTCTACTAAATCCAGAGGCATCCGGACGACTCATCAAGTGGACGACAGAGTTAAGTGAATTCGACATCCAATACCAGCCCCGCTCGGGGATCAAAGCGCAATCCTTGGCCGATTTTGTGACTGAGGTGCAAAGGCCGGAGCTGGAAGCTATGTGGAGAATATATGTGGATGGGTCGTCCACTCGGCTCGGAAGCGGGATTGGAATATTGTTACTCTCCCCTCAAGAAGAGAAGATGCACTTATCCGTCCGGCTGGACTATAAAGCTACCAACAATGAAGCAGAATATGAGGCCCTCATAGCTGGCTTGCAGGCCGCCCGGCATGTGGGAGCCGCTCAGCAGCTCTCTGGTACCTTCGAAATCAATAGTGCTCGGCTCAAGCTCTACGCTGAAGCCTTCGAGAAGCTCAAAGCTGATTTTAGAGAAGTTATTGTCCAGAAGATACCCAGAGCAGAAAATCAAGCAACCGATGAGTTAGCCAGACTCGCGAGCTCAATAACGTCGGTCGCCATTCAGCAATCAATTGAAAAAGTACTGTTGGTGGCGTATGTCGACCGGATGGAAGGCCTCACATTTCCAAGCGACTGGCGGACATCCATCATAGAGTTCCTCCGCTCGGGAGCCACACCGTCCGACCGGAACGAAGCCCAGCTGTTAAGAAGGAGGGCCGGTCGGTTCACACTCATCGGCGATCAGCTTTACAAAAAGGCTTTCTCTCGCCCGCTGTTGAAATGCGTGAGCTCGGAAGACTCGGCTTACATCCTCCAAGAAGTTCATCAAGGATCGTGCGGAGGGCATCCGGGCGGACGATCGTTGGCCTAGAAGATCCTCTTGGCCGGATACTTTTGGCCGACTTTACAAGCAGACGCCGCTCGGACCGTGTCGACATGCCTCTCATGTCAGAAGTATCATAATTTCAACCACCGACCGGCAGAGGAAATGAAGACATCAACAGTTTCATGTCCGTTCGATCAATGGGGAATGGATATTGTCGGTCCATTTCCGATGGCGATCGGGCAGCGGAAATTTTTGCTAGTGGCGGTCGATTATTTTTCCAAGTGGGTGGAGGCCGAGCCGCTAGCCAAGATCACCGAACAGATGGTCAAAAAATTTATCTGGCAACACATCATCTGTCGGTTCGGCATCCCTCGCCGATTGGTTTCCGACAATGGGCGGCAATTCATAGGGAAGATGCTGGAGGAGTGGTGCAAAAGCTACAGCATCAAGCAACACTTCACGTCCATGGCTTATCCCCAGAGCAACGGTCAAGCTGAAGTAGCCAATCGGGAAATTCTTCGTATTCTGCGCGCTCGGCTCGACCATTTGGGAGGAAGTTGGCCGGATGAAGTGCCGGGCGTCACGCCGTTCCATTTGGTGTATGGCGGCGAGGCGGTCATTCCGGTCGAAGTCGGCGTCGAGTCCGCTCGGATCCAAAATTACGATGAGGACAACGCCGAGCGGAGGAACATGGAGTTGGATCTGATCGAAGAAGAAAGAGCCAAGGCGTCCGTCCGGCTGATGGCGTACCGACAACGGATGAAGCAAAATTACAACCGCCGTGTAATCCCAGATCATTCCAGGTCGGCGATCTTGTTTGGAAGAAAGTCAAGCCGGTTGGCGACGTTGGCAAACTGGAGGCACCGTGGGCGGGCCCCTTCAAGGTTATTGAAAAGCTCCGCTCGGGCGCATATTATTTGGAGGATGAAGACGAGCGGCAGCTGGATCGACCGTGGAGTGCAAATCATCTCCAGCCTTATCGAGCGGGGTGAAAGGTGCACGAATGTAAATCATTTTTGTATATGTCAGTCGCCTGTGTCCTTGTAATGCAGGAAGCAAAATTAATTCAAAGGATGGCCACGTGTTCTGCCGATCGGCAATATCTAAGACCGCCGAGCTCCGACGTTAAATATCGAGAGACGCGCCTATAAATGTCCGGGCGGAAGACCGTCGAGCTCCGGCGTTAAATATCGAGAGCGGCGTCTATAAACGCCCGAGCGGAAGACCGTCGAGCTCCGCGTTAAATATCGGGAGCGGCGTCTATAAACGCCCGGCGGAAGACCGCCGGCGTTAAATATCGAGGAGTGGCGTCTATAAACGTCCGAGCGGAAGACCGTCGAGCTCCGACGTTAAATATCGAGAGACGAGCCGGCGTCTATAAACGTCCGAGCGGAAGACCGTCGAGCTCCGACGTTAAATATCGAGAGACGAGCCGGCGTCTATAAACGTCCGAGCGGATAACCATTCACATGATACGATCAACGATAGCCTGGTCGTTAAGACCAACATACGGCTGAGCGGCTCGCTTATCAAATATGTACGGAAAACCCCTTTGGGGGTAAGGCACGAAGCAAAAGTTGGTCAGTAGAAGTTAAAGATATTAGCGTGTAAACGCCGAGCGGCTTCGTTAGAACGCCGAGCGGCTGCTCAGTCGCATGATAAAAGACATTAAAGACAATCAACTTGTCTGGTAGAGCGTGGGGCCGAGCGGAAGAGTTTTAAAGAACACTTCAGTCGTGATGAGAGAAAAATTTCTTGCCAAAACAAAAGTTGAAGGAACAGAAAAGATTATCTATTATGCACTGGGTGAACCAAAAAAGTTACTACAAAAATAAGTTGGGCCGAACGGCTGGAATACAAAAAAGTTCATAAAAAGAAAAAACGCTTATCACGCGTCAAAGTCAAAAAGAGTGTCTGGGATGGCGCCCATCACGGTCGCGAGGTCCTCGGGGGGGATGGCCAGCTCGGCGGGCAGGTGGCCCTTGGTCTTCAGGTAATCCACCGCCGCCTTGATCGCTTCTTCGAAAGTGAGGGATATCTTGTCGGTAAACTTCTCTCCGAAATCTTCCGAGCGGAGATACGCCTTCCTCACTTCGTCAGAACGGGCCGACTCCCCCTCTTGATATTCTTTGAGCGCGGCGTGGGCAGCGTCGCTGGCGGCTTGGAGATCCTTCAAGTCTCCATCAAATCTTTGGAGATCGGCCGAGCGGCTCTCCTTCTCGGTAGCCAGCAGAGCATCCAGATCCTTGATGCGTTGCTCCAGCCCTCGGATCTCCACCTTCATCCGGTCCATATCATCGATGGCCTGGCGCTTCCGGGTGGTCGCCGTCTTGATCTCCTTATCTCGTTGCTTGATCATCGCCTCAAGCCGAACGACCTTGCTCGCCAGATCGGAAGCCCTTTTCCGTTCGGCTTCCAGTGATTTTTTGGCCTTCTCCAGAGCGGCCGTCGATTGTTGGTTGTCCCCGGCGGCTTTAAGTTTTCTCAGTTCATCCTCCAGCTCGGCCAACCGATTGCTAATGGCAATCTGCTCCACCCAGTTCTACGAGCAAAGGTGAATAGGTTAACAACTTAATTCAATTACACGAATAAAGAAGAAGAGCATACCCCGGTGGCCTGTTGGAGGTTGCTGTCGCCAAGCTGCCCGGGAGTCATCAAGGTGATCTGCTGCTCGGGGACCACTGGCCGATCAGCAGCAGCCATGTATGCCTCTGAGGGGAGGCGCAGAATGGTCTTAATTAAATTCGAGCCGCTCGGCTCGCTCTGAGAGGCATCAGCCTTACCGGTGGACGAGGAGGGAAGCTCGCCCAAACGCCTGATACGACGCAGAGTTCTAGAAGGGCTGGATGACGGCACCTCAGAGCTGGCCCTCGGAGAGCCATGTGGGGTCGGAGTGCTCTCGAGGGAAACCGTCCCGGACAACACCGGAGCATCCGCGCCCCGCTCGGGCTGTGGTTCATCAAGTGGAGTGGAGGCAGATGTAGATTCCGGTCGTCGGCGCTTCCGAGTGACTAGCGGAACATCGTCGGCTGAACGACCCTCCACCTCGGCTTGGGTAGAAGGATTTGTGTCGCCCGCCGCCTCCTCTTGAGAGGTAGTGGCTGCTAAGGCTTCGCGGGCATCCTGAGTCCCCTCGCCTAACTCGCCGGTCGGAGCGGCTGGACCAAGGCCCCGCTCGGCGACCTCCTTGTTCGTCACCGCCTCAATCTGAGCGGCTTTCAATTTGAGCTTTTCGGTCGCCTTGGCGCGCCACATGACTTCAGCTGCAGAAACAAAGATTAAATCAATTAGAACAAAAGAAAAAGGAGAGATGAGAATCGCTTACTCATGCTGCAGGGCAGATCGGCGGGGGTGGAAGACAAGCCGAATATGTGCATTACTCCCGGGAGGAGCAGCTTGTCAATATGATAGCGCATGAAGGTAGGCCGCGTCGCCTCTAAATTTGCCGAGCTCCGGTTGCGCTGGCATCGCCGTCTGCCACTTGGTGCAAAAAGTTGGCCGCTCGGGAAAACGTATATAGAAGAAATGCTCCTTCCAATGTTTGTTGGAGCTCGGCATGCTATCGAAGAGGACGAAAACCTATCCTAGATTGAAAAACAAAAGTACCCCACTCGGCCTGCTTGGGGTAGTAGAAGTAGTGGAAAATTTTTTGGTCTAAGGGGATGCCGTTCAGTTTGAACAAAACTATCACTCGGCTCAGCAGCCTAATAAAGTTGGGAACTACCTGGCCGAGCGGAATGCGAAAATAATTGCAAACTTGTAAGAAAAACTTGTGGAGTGGAAAACGCAGTCCGGCCAGAAATTGGTCTCGGAAGAAAAGAACAGTGCCGGGCGACGGTTCATGAGGCCGATCGGCCGGTGTGGCTAACACTATTTGGTGGTCGGTCGGCAGGTCAGGTTCTAGTGAGGCGCAAGGCGTCCTCCTCGTCGAACCGGCTTTCCATGGTCGAATACCAAAGACCCGGAGCACCGCCGGTTGACTGCGAAGTACTAGTCATGATCGAAAGACAGGAATGCGGGACAAAAGGGGAAGGTTCAAGCAAGGAATGGATGGAAACCAACTGAAGGAGACGATTAACAGAAAGAAGAAAACGTTGGGAGCAAGAAAAAGGGTCTTATGAGCAAGGAAGATGGTCTAAAGAAGCTGTAGGGTCGCCGGAAAGCCGAAACACAGGGTCGCCGGCGAAAGGAGGAGCAGCGGGATGTCTGGAAACGAGGAGGTCGAAATGCGGCGAAGAGCAGGGGTCGGGAGCTTTATATGGGCGGCCGCCACCAATTTCCACCGTCCGATCCAGGTCACCGATATCAAGGTTGTCATCCAGCCGTTCATTTCAAACGGCGGCTGTCCCATCGGAAGTGACGCCACCGCCATAAGTTGACAAACACACGATCGCCACGTGTCAGTGGGATACTGGCCGCATTTAATGAGCTCCCCTTACCGTGCGCAGCGCACGTGATGAATAGTAGGGGAGATCATCGGACATGGATTCCCAGAGATCACAAGGCACGGACCAGATACCGCCGAACGGACGAGCATCCTTAGGCCTGGCCGAGCGGCCCAATGCAGTGACCATTGCTCCGTCAGATCAGCAGTCCAGTCAGTCGGACTTCGCCTCCTTCGACTAGACTTGAGGGGGAGGCAAGTGATCCGGTGGTCAAGGCAGAGGACCCCATTGCGAGGGGTCAACGCCACGTGGAGATCAAAGGGCCGGGGGGCCCATCGACGAAGGGTGAGCCGACCGGCCTTGGGAGAAAAGACCGATCGGACCACCGATGAGCATCCAACAGTAAGAGGTGCCTTGACAGGGCCCGGGGTTCCGACGCTCAGTTGAAACAATAGCTAAGAGCCAAGCGGAAGGCCTCAGAGAAGATAACATACTACTAATAGTCCTTACGTAGTACTCGCCCGAAAGTCTCCCCAGCAGGAGGAAGGTCATGACGGGCGTGCCGCCCGGCCGGCGCAGGAGAGGAAGGCCGTCCGGACGACGCTCTTTGAGCCGGCCGGTCGGACAGACGTCCTGGCCGGGCGGTGGGTGAAGGACAGGAACATCTTCTGACAGTCGTCAAGTCCTATGGCTAGGCCATACTCCAAGTCTGACAACGAGGTGTTCTGTTGTCCCATCGAAAACGTGATTGGACTGTAGCAGTATGGCGTCAGGTAAGCTCTCTGACAGGCACGTGCCGAGGTATGGGCTGCGGACATGTACGCGCCTCGATGGACGTGTAGTAGCTCTTTCACCGCTCTATATAAAGTGCCGCAGACTTCGCCGGAGGTACGCATTCTACAAGCTTTGGAGCCACTTTCTTCACTGTTTGCTTACCTGACTTGAGCGTCGGAGGGTCGCCGCCGGGAACCCCTCCCGGCCCGACTTCTGTGCAGGGTCGCCAGAGCTTCGTACGACCAGTAGAAGACCCACACCAGCAACCGGAGAGCGCCACGTGCCCAGCGTCTATTGAGTCAGCCGTTCGGACATGATCAATTTGGCGCCGTCTGTGGGAATGCTCCTGCATCCGATCGGCAGCAATGGACGAGGCTGGACGACAACACATGGTGACGCTCTCGAACGAGGAACTCGACGCTCTGATCGAGATAAGGGCCGCCAAGCTCGTGGAGCAAAAACAGAAAGCCACAGCCGAACGGCCGGAGCAGCAAGCAACCTCAGCGTCTGGTGGTCGAGCGGAATCAGTCGTTCGGACAGGATCAATTGTAATTGTCTTATCAAGCTACTACATGGTATAACAACTAATATCGAGTAGCTGCTACTTGTTGTAACAGCTAATCAACAGTAGTTGCTACATCATGTAGCAACCAATTGGAAGTAGCTGCTATAAGGGACAAATAAAAGTTGGATTAATCTATTATAAATTGCCTGTAAATGTATTATCAAGTTGGCTTGTGCACAGTGTAGTAGCGAGTCAGTTGTTGCTGCTACAAACGGCTGCAGTCACTTGGACAGTTAGCTACTACAAGTTGTAGTAGCTACTTCAACAGTTAACTACTACATCTTGTAACAACTAACTGTCCATGTAGGTGCTACACGTGTAGCTGCCACTAGGTAAGTAATTTTTGTAGCAACTACATTTTCTAGCAGATATTAACCCTAAAAATATTTTTGTTATGTATATCAACTTGATAAAAAATTATTTAAAATTATTTTTTTAATGGTAGTAGCTACTACAACATTGTAGCAGCTAATCGGCAGTAGCTTCTATACTTTGTAGCAGCTACAAAGTGTAGCAGCTACAACACAAAGTAGCTACTATAGAGTAACTGCTACACGTTGTAGCAGCTAATCGTCACTAGCTGCTACAATGTGTAGCAGCTTATCGGCAGTAGATGCTACAGGGGTGAGGGGCCAAAGAAAAGCTGGATTACAATGTGTAGCAGCTTATCGGCAATAACTGCTACACTTTGTAGCAGCTACAACTTATAGCAGCTACTGCTGCACGTTGTAGTAGCTAGTCAGCAGTTGCTTCTACATTGTGTATATATTACTTACCCGTAATTGCTAAAACGTGAAAGTGATAGACTAATTACCCTTTTGTCCGCACTTCCACACCCATGACCACTACTAACCCATACTAAGTTCAGGAGTAGCCATCGCCGCTCCGTCTATCAGCCTCACTACGACGCCTAGTTTTCACTTTCAAATCTTCATCCTTGTTGTAAGTTATTTTAGTTTGGCTGTTCACCTAGGAATTAGGGTTTAGAATTTTAGGGTTTATATGGTTTTGAATCATCTTCTAGAATAGTGTAGTTACCTCTACGAGCATTTAAATATTTCCTCTAATTTTTTCCTAATTAATCTTTATGTATGATTAAAATTTTTAAATTTATTTTGAGCTAAATATGTCATTCTCTAGCAATGGAAGAAACATATGATGCTAATCAGCTATACATTCCCCAAGTTACTAAAGATTGAAAATCATGAATTGGGATGGAATTTGCATCATTGGAGGATGCATACTCGTTCTATAATCAATATGCACGTGAATATGGATTTAGTGCAAGATTAGGCAACAACAAGAAAAATAAGAGGACAAATGAAGTTGGATAGAAACAATTTGTATGCTTTAAAGAAGGACATACATATGATAAACAAAAAAAAGAAGCACAAGTTGACAGTATAAAGTAAAGAGCATGTGGCGAAGTAAGGAATGGATGTAGGTTAAAACTTTCACTTGTTAAAGAATAGATCGGGCCAAATTTTATT
This sequence comes from Zingiber officinale, assembly GCF_018446385.1. Taxonomy (NCBI): domain Eukaryota; kingdom Viridiplantae; phylum Streptophyta; class Magnoliopsida; order Zingiberales; family Zingiberaceae; genus Zingiber; species Zingiber officinale. The sequence goes on from NC_056006.1 coordinate 48,750,464, forward strand.
GTCACAAAATTCATGGAAAGCCATAATCATCCACTCTCCACTCCTTCAAAGGTACATTTGCTATACTCACATCGTCATGTTTCTGAAGCCAAGAAAGTATTAAGGTAGTAGTTTTCAGAGGCTAATGCGTCAACTTGTCAACAAATTTGAATATTAGAGATAGATTATGGAGGGGCCTGAGCATCTAGGTTGCACAGAAAGAGATATTAAAAACTTTGAGAAAGAGCTAAGGGATGAATAAAAGGATATTGATGCCGAAACACTGAACGAGTTATTTGCAACTGAGAAAGAGAAGAATTTAGCTTTTTTCTATGATTATGAGACTAATTCAACTGAAAGATTCACTAGGTGTTTTTGGCCGGATCATGTATCAAAGAGGGTATATATGTAGTTGTATTTGGTACCACATATAACACAACAAATATGTGTTTATTTTTGCACCCTTCGTTGAAGTTAATTATCATCATTAGAGCATTTTGTTTAGTTGTGGCTTTCTAAATGTTGAGAAAATTGAATCTTTTGTTTGGTTGCTTAAGAAGTTCATAACTACTATCAAACCATAAAGGATGCCATTGTGAACTCAACCCCTGATAAATTTGAGGAGTCATGGAAAGAAGTTATCGAATTTTCTAACTTGGAGAAAAATTATTAGTTATCATTGATGTATGAATTATGATAAAGGCGGGCCCCATTATATTTTAGGCATATTTTTTTCTACTGGAATGTCAAGTAGTCAGCGATCTGAAAGCTCATATTCATTTTTCAAAAAGTATGTCTCAAATAAAAACTCATTGATGGATTTTATCATGCGTTTCAATAGGGCATTGTGACACCAAAGACACAATGAGTTAGTTGCCGACCATATTGATATAATCGAGCAACCAAAGATTAAGACAAACTGGCATATGGAAACTCAAATGGTTAAGGTGTACACAAAAAAGAAATGGTTGGATTTTTAAAGTGAAATGAGTGTGAGTCATGGTTATTATGTGCAACAAGCATCTATAGGTGGTGAATTAGTGGGTTATCATGTCATGAATTTTCAAAGTGGTTCGTCCACAAAATCAAGGGTTCTCATGCATGATAAATATATAGAGTATATATCTTGTAGTTGTAGAAAATTTAAGTTCGAGGGCATTTCATGTAGGCATATGTTAGTTTTTTACCATATCAACCAAGTATTTTTACTGCATGATAAGTACATACTCAACATATGGATAAGAAATGCGAAGGTTGGGGCAATCTATGCTTTTGGTGAGCAAACTTTCATCGACAGTCCAGATATGAATTTGATGTCAAGACACTCAAGGTAATTCTATAAAGCTTCAGTAGTGATCGATGATGCATCTTTGACTAATGAGGGGGCAAACTTCTTGGATGAACAATTTGATTGTATATACAGTAAAATTCAAGAGATGAACATTAGCAGAAAATGTTACAATCAAAGTCAAAGGAAGAAAGTCATCGATGGGGCCCCCTCTATTGTTCATCCTTATTTAGTAAGGGCAAAGGGAAGCTGCTATAACGTATAGCAGCTAATCCGCAGTAACTGCTACATAGTGTAGCAGCTAATCTTGAGAAGCTGCTACATGTTATAGCAGCATTTGGCGACTAGTTGATACAACGTGTAGCAGCTTCTAGCAATTTATACATTAACTGATGCAACGTGTAGAAGGTCATTTAATTAATCTAAATAAAAAATGAGATTGATATGATCAATTATTACTTGAATATGCAGATTAACATCTTGTTGAGTGTAAAAGATTAAAGAGTTGGAGACTTTAGTTGGGTTGATATACATGAAGGGAAAACTATTAATATTCTAAACAAAGATAATAACGTAGCATAAACAAAAAGATCTTAAGCCAAAAAGTTAATACAAACACTAATGCTATAATCATTTGATTCTCTAATGCTACATTAACGCAAGTTTAGTTTGATTCTTTTTATCTAGTAGAAGGGCAACATTGATAGGGAGATGTTAGGCTAAAATTCACAAAGAGTGATATTTTACTCAGTCATTTGATTTATAGCATCCTCTAATGCTACATTAACTTGGGATAGTTGTTGTTGTAGCTACACAAGTTCAGATTGATTCTTTTTCTCTCGTAAAAGGGCAACATCCAACTTCTTGCTCACCTGGTTCTGTTGTTCGGTGAGAATCTTAATATAGCCTTAAACAACATGATGATCCATGGCTAAACTGAGATACCTGTTCGGATTAATTTAGAAAAATCTTGAATTCAAGGAATGAAAGCTATATATATAGTAGCTTGAAGAATGGATAATACAAACCGAGAAGTAGACGAGTTTACTGATAGAGATGGTCTTTCAAAGGGAGAAGACGTAGAGCTTAAATCCTAATTGATAGGGGTTTCTTTAACACCACCCTGAGTGGGTTTCGTCTTCCTGCTAAAGCAAGACATGCTCCTTCAAGAGCTATACTAAAACCACTGTATAAGAGGAAGAAGGGCTAGCCATCATGGAAGATAGTTAGGTTGTAAGATGATTTATAGCAAAATTGGATTTAGCAACATTAACTTTTGATAAAGACAAGTCAAACGGAAGTGTCTCTTCGATACTATAAATAGGGTCATCAAAAGTCGCTACAACTAATCAGAACCTGTGAAAAGATAAGGGCATCTCTAATAGTTAGAGCTCTAAATAAGCTTTTTCACAATCCCAATATGCCACATCAACAATATGAAAGCTTATTGAAATATCTTCAATGGTTAAAACTCTAAATGAGCTTTCTTATGATCCAATTCATAGCATGAGTTGCATGGCTTCATGTATATTGTATCAAATTCGAGACAAAAGAGCAGGTTTATGTTTTCACTACTGCTCTTAAACTACAAATCTCAAACTTCACCTCTACAATGATTTAAGACTTTTTATTCAGCTTTTTAGATTTTACAAATCTTTCATAAACCTTGCATTGGAGATGCCCTAAGACAGAGAGTAAAGATAAGGATAACCAACCATCAACCCTTGAATCCTTCCATGCACCTACGGTACAGAAGCTGCTACAATGTCACAACTTAAAATTATTCAAATGAAAATATTACAAGCCCTACATAATAATAAAAAAGTATGCAACAATTTGTTGTTATAATGGGGTGAATAAAATTTTCTTCATGAAAATTTAAAAATTCTACCCATTGTAGCTGCGATTGCACAGTTATTGCTATAACGTGTAACAACTGCAACATTAAGTCTTTGTTATAGCAGTTACTTTGACAGTAACTACTACACTATCCTCTTAATTATAATTATTAAATGTCACCAACTCCTATGCCTCTCGTTCCATTTAATGTGCTATCTGGAAATGATGTTTCAACTCCCTGAAATAAATTTCAACATCCATTGCACTTTACCTATGAAATTGATGAAATTACACCATTATAAAGATGACATCTTAAATCCTTTATCCTTCATTATCCTAAACCATTCAATTTTAGATAATGACTTCTCCTTTGGGAGGCAAGAAACAATACCTTGTCCTAGCCCCATGATAGTGATTAATGAATCAACATCTACCTCTTCATTGGGGTATTGGGAAGACTCTTCGGCCTCCCTCCCTTCTAAACCACCAACATCTTTGCAACAAAAGAGGGATCAATCGGTGATCCAGTTGAAGCGAGCCCTTCAAACACTGGTGGAGACCGAGACAACTATTAAAGCGACTATCGATCTGTTGGAAAGCATGGAATGCTAGGGGCTCTATAAAATATAATAACAAAATAATAATAAAATAATAAGGTTTAATAGACGGATAACCTTAATGGAATTTTTAGAAATTTTCTGAAAATTTTTTAAAGCTCGTATGACGAGTTTAAGGAGATGAATTTATAGGCTTGGGAAAAACCTATTTGGAATATCCATTTAGTGAGAGTTGATTAAGGAATAAACTTAGGTTTTGATTTCCCTAAACCTAAGTTCATATTATAAAAAAACCTAATCTCCTCTTCTCCTACCTGATTTCCTCCTCACCGCCCGATCCCCCTCTTCTCCCTTCTCCCCTCTAGCGACGTCGAGCCACCACCGCCAACCCGATCGTCTTCCTCAACCCGACAACGATGCCTCACTTCCTCTTTTCCCATGTGTACAAAACCGTCAGCCAAGGAAAGCCTTGAGCCCTCTCATTTCCCGTTCTCGTTGCCCCGCCCAATCGAGGGTTGTCACCACCTGATCCATCGACCCCCACTTCCCAATGCCGACTGCTAGATGCCGAGCACCACCTGATCTTCTCTCTTTGGGTTGTAGACAGAAGCTGGGCATCCAAGTCGATCTATCACCTGTGCCCTAGCCACTGAGCCAGCTGGGAGTTGCAGCTATTCTTCCTCCATGATTTCCTCTTCCCCTCACTGTGCACCGCGAGCTGCCCTGTCCATATGATCATTGAAAACCACGAAGCGGTTGGAAGCCTCTGGTTGAGCCTCACAACCTCCAGTGTAGGTTTCAACCACGATAGGATAAGCGGCCATCTCCTACTGCCGCATCGCAACACCATTGCTACGCCACATCACTAAGCGCCGGTGCGATCAATCACTACCACCAGAGAAACATACCCACTGTAACGACCACCCTTCTTACAACTCTACTACTCTCTAAGGTGACCGTTACTTAACTACTAACTCTACTTAACCGGTGTGATCGAAACCACTAGGAATCCCTACCGAAAAATTTCGGCAGAGTCTCCCCTGTACCGGTGACCATGAACATCAACACATTCACAGCATACACAACCACAGGCGGCTGGAAATATATCAAACACCCACGCAATTTAATAAGTGACAAAAACTAATCACAACCACGCAGTAATAAGACACAACAACTTAAAAAAAAAACTAATCTAGCAATGGTAAATGAATAAAGCTCCAACAGTGGAAACAACCAAACAAACAATGCGGAATAGACACAATAGCAACATCAGAAAAATAGAAACAACTCTTTATCAATCTCTATTGACATAAAACATAAAGTGTGACTCAATTCCCCTGATCTCTCCCACAGTCCACGCATCACACACCATCCGCACCACCTTGTCGCCTTCCTTGCTAAATCTTTTCCTTTCCTTTATCTGCAGTAAGAGGACATGCAATCTATAAGTAAAATTTGCTTAGTAAGCGCTATCTAACTCACAAAAACATGAATATGCATGTATACAGAAAGAACTAGAAACTATATGCTCTAAAAGAAAGTAAAGCATAAACATAACTGCTCATGTCAAACTAATAGCAAAGAAAACTAAGGAATCTACTAATGTAATTCTAACAGCTAATCATGCTATACAAGGATAAAACTGCATGCTGGTAGATAAAGCTAATCATGCTAAATATCAAATCAGGAAACAAACAAAACTAATACTGCATACTAGAATTCAAAAGAAGCTAAACTTACTGACTCTAAGCATAAATGGTGCTTGTTTCATTTGTTTCAAAACTTATACTTTATTACTTTAAAATAATAATCAACTTCTCTTGGGCCCAGCATTGTACCAATTTGTGCGCATCCTTAATATGAGTCGAGGTAGCTAATCTCGAAACTACTATGGTACTTCTAGGTGATCTTGTGCCTAGGGGCAATCTAGGAGCCCACCCAATGGACCTTGTGTCCGGTACATGCCATTAAAAAGTAAAATACTTATTTTCATTTTAACTATAACTTCCTTATACTTGTTATTCTTTAATTCTCTTATAACAAAATGCCTTGGCATTTATTCAAACACTTAGTGTGCTTTTAATCCTAAACTTTTGGAATTTAGGATCAATTTAAGACCTTGGTCTTTTCTCACTTATAACTACTCATTATAGCAAGGATAGTCTAAACTACATGCTATGTATATATATATGTATATGCTATATTCTGTTCATGCACATCTTAAAGCAGGAGAAAACAAAATCAGCATACTACACTAATAAAATGCTTAATAAAATTCTGCATTATAACTTAATAAAATCTGCATGTCATACTAAACTGAAGTGCCTAAAAATAACATGGTACAACACTTAAAACCTCATACCAAAACTGAAAACACATATAACAGAACTTAATGGATCTACTCATGTTGATTTGTTTCTAACCGAGCATAGCCTAAAGGAAAATTACTGCTGCTATCAAAGTTAACACATGTTACACTAAAGCATGCTCTCAACAGGTTTGCAAATTCTGACTCGTTTCTAGTTAATTGCATATAAACTAAAATCTGTAAAGCTTACATAAAATAAACCACTTAAACACATGCTGTTCATGTCATTCTATTGGTAAAGAGGACTGGTCATGCTCAACTAATAACAAATAAAAGCTACTGTTAAGGAACCAAATAAAGAATAAAACAGAAACTGCATTCCTTCATTTGTTGTGCACGCCTACTGCAGCATCAAGAAACTAGAAGCTTAATAAAAAATAGAAATCTGCACTCATTGCATGGCACAAACCCAAATCCGAACAGCAAGCTTAAGGAATTGTTCATGTCCTCTTTTCCTAACCCCAAACTGATTTGCACAGCAAGGTTACAAACCCGGATTACTCAACAATGAGGTGATCTCATATTCAACCTAGCAAAATTCGAAATTGCTGGTCATGGCAGCAACCAACACAAGCATAAACAAATTCACAGCTTAAACTTTTGCAAGGCAACCAAAATTCCCTACAAATCAAAATCCGAAAACTAGGGAAACAATTCCCCTTGGAACTATGGCATGGAAGGAAACCAAAAAGCAAAGGAAAAGAAGACTAATTCCCTAACCTATACAACCTTTCTCTTCTCCGTTCCTTTTTTTTGAGGCTCACGGCAACAAGCCCTAAACCCAAAAAAACTTCACAGCAAATTCGAAACACAAGGAAAACACCAAACAAAAACCCTTCTATCTTCTTTATGTGATTCATGGCAGAAAAACCCTAGATCACACCCTCCTTGCGGCATGTATCAAAGAAAACAACCAGAGGAAACACGAATTCGAGAGCTACCCTTACTGCAGGTGAGTAAGCGTCTTACCTCGCTGTTCTTGGACTTACAACCGAAGAAAGCAGCTAGGGCTTCGGGGAGATGAAGACTTCGACTTTCCTTTCGTGCTCACGTGTTCTCTTCGACGAGAGGAGCTCGGATCCGCAAGGTTCGCCGGAAGAAGGCCTTCGCCAGCCGCCGGAGACGAAGCTAGGGCTTCGTATTTCTTCGCTCGGGCAGAATCGGCGCCGTCGCAAGCGTGAGAGGAGAAGAGAGGTTCGAGTGAGAAGAGGTTTAGGGTTCGGGAAAAAAACTTAAGCCTTTTCCTATAACTAAGATTTTTATTAATTACTATACCTTAAATATTATTCACTCTTTCCTTAATTACTGGTCAGGCGGGTTTTGCTCGGGTCAAAGGCCTCGGCTTCGATCCCTCAGCCGCACACTTTTTATTCCAATTTATTTTAAATGTTCCAACTATAGCTTAAATATATTTTGATGTAGGTTTAATTAAGAAACAATCGGCTGGTCTGTTGGTTAAGCGAATCTCTGCTTAACCCGAGGTTTCCGGTTTAAACCTCGGCTTTGACAATTTTTTTGTCAAGACTTCCTTCGTTTTGTAAAAATATCAAACGACATCCAAAAATTGCATAAAAATACTCTAAAAATTTCTAAAAATCTCTAGAATATTTTAAAAGTATTTTCAAATATTTTTAAGGACATTTAGAACTTGAAATAGGGAAAATTGGGTCGTTACAATTCCCCATACCTTATAAAAAGTTCGTCCTCGAACTTAGAATAGTTCTGGATATTTCTGTCTCATACTGTCCTCACGCTTCCAAGTGAATTCCTCGTGCTTCTGGTTCTGCCAGATGACCTTCACTAGTGGTACTTCTTTATTTCTTAGTATTTTGACTGCTCTGTCCACTATCTGTGTAGGTCTGCTCTCGTAGCTAAGATCCTCTTGGATCTGCACTGTCTGAGGCTGAATCACTTGGCTAGGGTCGTGAATCACTTCTTTAGCATGGAGACATGAAATACATTATGTATTGCTGACATGTCTTTGTTAGTTAGAGCCCTAGAGCCAATCATTTGATGATTGTATGGACTCATGTATATCATATTCTTGTATATCAATAAAGGCATTTGTTTGGTTATTATACTTATTTATATTAGTGCCAAATAGACTAAGTATAATAGCGTCCTTGAGTAGAAGGTTCATACCTATATCAATCGATTAGTTGAATCGATAGTGAGATGATATAGGGAACACTACTCTAAATCATTCCTAGTCGAGTATTAACATTCAGGGACAATGTTAATACAATAAGACTAGCATGTAGGTCAGCTCGATGACTTGATCTCACAAGTCATGGATATAGAGATATCAAGCTGACACATGGGTATGCATTAGAGAATGTATACTGAATGACCCGCCATGAGAAAGTATCATGGATCGTTATATGAGTGTCATATACTTTCTCATGTGACTATTAGTATGACTTTTAGTCCTTAGACCTGAAGTCACCATGGATCCCTACATAAGGAGTTATGTACTTTGGTTTCGTCAAACGTCACCCGTAACTGGGTGGACTATAAAGGCGATTACTGGGTATATAACAAATTATGTAGAGGGATGTGAGTGATGTAGATGGGATCTATCCCTCCCATATGACGGGAGCGACATCGGTATTCTTGATAGAGTGAGACCACTAAGTGCATGGTCATGCCCAAATGAGTCAACATTAGATGTTGAGCTCATTTGATCGAGTGAGTCTACTTAGAGTTCAAGATTTAGATTGATTAGAGGATGACACGGTCTATGCCTCATATTGATCAATCTAGATGTCTAGGATAGAAGGACACTTGTCATTATTTTGTGAGTAGTCACAATTGGTAGTCACAAGGTGATGTCGGATCTCGACATTCTTGTAACTTGGGTAGTAATGATGTGTTGCTAGATACCGCTCATTACTTATGCTCCTAAATGGGTTTAGGGCATTGCCAACGTTACAAGAACCTATAGGGTCACACACTTAGGACAATTAGGTGGAGATTAGGTTCATATGATGAACCAAGAGGATTAGATTCATTTGATGAATCAAATTAGATTAAGAGTAATCCTAATTGGGCTAACTTGAGTTCGACTCAAGTTGATTCATGTGTTAAATGAGTCTAATTTAGATTTTGAATCATTGAATCAATTTAATTTAATGAATTAGATTCATTATATTAAGTTGGCTCGAATCAAATGGTTGGATTAGATCCACCATGGTAGAGATTGAGTCAAGTTTGACTTGACTTGAGAAGGAAGACCAAAGGTCAATTTTGACTTGACCTTTTTGCCACCTCATTGGTGAGTTGGCATTAGGTGGACCAATAATGATGTTCCACATCATCATGGGTGCCACCTCATGGAAATAACAAAGCCACTCTCTTAATGGTTTCATATTAATTGCAATTAATGCAATTAATGTGATTTTATGGTTTCATATTAATTGCAATTAATGCAATTAATGTGTTTTTTGAAATGTGGCCGGCCACTTGGTTTTGGATGAAAAAAAAATTCATTTTTCATTCACTTGTGTGCATCTTCCTCCTTCTCCCTCTCAAGCTCTCCCTCTCACTCTCCTCCCTTGGCCGAACCACATAGGTGCTAGCACACCTTGGTTTTTGGTCATCTCCATCTAGTGTGTCCGTGTGGATACTTCTAGAGGACTGGCGCTTGACGGTCTTGAGATCCGTCATCATTTGGACGAGCGGGAACGCGAAGGGCACCGCATCAAGGGTAAACACTTTTTCCTCATAGATCTAAGTAGTAGATCAGTTTTTGAACTCGTACAAGAAATAGTTTTCGAATTTTTATACGAATCTTTGCACGGATCTACGGCTTTGGGTCCTTCGGGGTTTCCGCGACGGTTTTCGAGGCCCGAAAAACCCAACAGTGGTATCAGAGCCACGTGCAAGGCTTGTACGAGTTTATTTTTATTTTTATGAAAAATAAAATCTTCTGTGATTTTCTGTAAAAATTAGTTTTTTATGGTTTTATGGGTAATTTTTCCTTATAGGCGAAGCACAAGTGTCTCGGCACTTGTAGGCTTCGGCTATCGGGAAGAATTTTCCCAAACGGCTTCGTTTCGACCCAAAATCTTTTGGGACAGCGGACTCGGGTGCCTTTAGATCGCAACGGAGCAACTCACGATGGTTAGATCGTGGGTAGGGGCGCTGCCCCTAACCCCGCAAGGGGATTTGCTCTGCGATCGCACCCGAAATCGCTAAAAACGAACCCGTCGGGAAGATTTTTCCGAAACGGCAATGTCTCGGCCCAAATCGTTTTGGGACAGCGGGTTTAGGCGCTGTTGGATCGCAAAGGAACCCTCGCGATGGTTAGATCGCCGGTAGGGGCGCTGCCCCTGGGCCCCGGAAGGGGATCCATTCCGCGATTGCGCCCGAAACCGCTAAACGGGACCGCCGGAAAATTTTACTTGTAAAAATTGTAAAAATTAATTTTAAAATTATAGAAAATTATGAAAATATATAATTTTGAATTATATATATTAATTTGTGATAGTCATGGCCCAAAGCCCAATATGATTGGTTGTGTTGTAATTCATAATACGGCCTGCATGCCGTGATGTGTTTTCGCGTGTTGTATTTATTTTATTATTCGCGACCTGCGCGTCGTGCCTCGTCTTTTATTCTTGTTGTAAATTAGATTTAGACTCGAATGTAACTCGAGTTTCAAATTGTAATGTACAAATTGGAGCGGTGGAGGGTCCACACGAGACGGAGTTCCGAGGCGGGCACGAGCAACACAAGGTGGTCAAAGGGAGGAGCTTGGAGAAGCTGTTGACCCTAGGTTGACCATTCGATCTTCTCATTGGCTTGAGAAGATCGTAGTAGGGCCATGACTAAATCACAAATAGATTAATTAATTAATTATTATGTATCTGATGCATGTTTAATAGTTAATTAATTAATTAGTGCCTTAACGATTAGATTAGATCTAAGTCGTGCACATGATGCACCCTTGCGATTAGATTAGATCTAAGTCGTGCACAAAGATGCATCCTTCTCGATTAAATTAGATCTAGATCGAACCAACTCTAAATGCCTAACCGTGCCGTGATACCTATCACTACCTCGATCACATGTATTGTTGAATCTGCCAAAGCAGAGCAATACATATTATCTTGGTAGGGTACGGAGGGACAATCTTGGTCCCGCCTATCAACGCATGGGTGAATACAAACTCAATTAGATTGAGTATTCATAGTTACTCGGTTGGATCGAGTCAACTATAGGCATTCTTCCAATAGTTGGAAAGATAGGTCAAAATCATATCTATATTAACTCTCGGGCGTATTAGCCAAAGCTAACTCGAGTTTTAATATAAATGCGGATATTGATTCTATAAACAAGAGTTGCATAGAGATGTAATTGGTAATCGTTACCTACCGATCATACTAAGCCTTGGGCGTATTAGCCAAAGCTAACTCAAGGGTTAGTATGATGTGGATCTTGTCCCACAAGAATTATAGAATTCAGTGGGAGCATCATTTAATTAAAGGCCTAATTAAATGATTTTTAAAGAATATGATATTTATTTCTCCAAATTTTCTGTTGTAGATAACCATGACGTCGAACACGAATTCCTTCTCCCTGCGACCTTGATAAGGACAAGCTCAACGGAGCGAATTTCCTGGACAAGAACTTGAGAATAGTTCTCACCCGGGAGCGTACGTTCCGGAGCAGCCCATTCCGAGGCTCCTCCCGCCAATGCCCCGCGAACCGACAAAGATGCTTACAAGAAGCATCAAGACGACGCATTAGATGTGTCTGTCTAATGCTCGCGACCATGAACTTCAGAAGCAACATGAGTTGATGGGCGCTTTTGATATCTTGAGCATCTTCACCAACTATATCGGGGACAAGCGACGCATGAGAGATTTGAGATCACTGTTTCAGTGCAAGATGTCGACGGGGCTCCTGTAGGTCCTTATGTACTCAAGATGATTGGGTACATAGAGAACCTACAAAGACTGGGTTCCCACTTGGCCAAGAGTTGGCCACTTGCAGTCCTTGCCGGATAGCTATAGTCAATTCGTTCTCAACTATAACATGAACGAGATTGACAAGCCACTGCCCGAGCTACTTAGTATGTTACGAACTGCTGAGATTAACCTTAAGAAGGTTAAGCCCATTCTGATGGTCCAGAAGCATAAGGGTAAAGGCAAGCCCAAAGGCAAAGGAAAGTCCCAAGCCAAGGGCAAAGGCAAGGCACTGAAGCCTAAAGGAGGGGTCGCCAAGGATGCTACCTGTTTCCACTGCGGTCAGACCGGGCACTGGAAGAGGAACTACAAGGTATACTTGGAAGATCTTAAGAAGAAGCGAAGTGAGACTTCCACTTCAGGTATATATGTTATAGAAGTCAATCTATCTATTTCTACATCATGGGTATTAGATACTGGATGTGCTTCTCACATTTGTACTGATGTGCAGGCGCTGAGAAATAGCAGAGCATTGGCAAAGGGCGAGGTGGACCTACGAGTAGGCAATGGAGCACGGGTTGCTGCTGTTGCTGTAGGAACTTATCAGCTATCTCTGCAATCTGGGCTTGTACTAAATTTAAATGATTGTTGTTATGTGCCTGCTCTTACTAAGAACATAGTTTCAGTTTCTTGTTTAGACAAGAAAGGATACTCTTTTATAATAAAAGACAAATGTTGTTCTTTTTATTTAGATATGTTCTATTGTAGTGCACCACTAATAAACGGACTCTATATTCTAGACCTTGAGAGCCCTATCTATAACATTAGTACCAAGAGGTTCAAGTCAAATGACATGAACCAAACCTACCTCTGGCACTGTCGCTTAGGTCATATAAATGACAAGCGCTTATCCCAGCTCCATAAGGATGGTTTGCTGGACTTATTTGATTTTGAATCATATGAGATATGCGAGTCATGCCTACGAGGCAAGATGACCAAGACGCCCTTTAGTGGGCATAGCGAGAGAGCAACTGATTTGTTATGACTCATACATAGTGATGTATGTGGCCCTTTCAATGTTGCTGCTAGAGGCGGTTATAGGTACTTCATCACATTTACTGATGATTTCAGTAGATATGGTTATGTGTACTTGATGACACATAAGTCTGAATCCTTTGAAAAGTTCAAAGAATTCAAGAATGAAGTACAGAACCAGCTTGGCAAGAGTATTAAGGTACTTCGATCAGATCGAGGTGGTGAATACTTAAGCCATGAGTTTTGTGACTACTTAGCTGAGTGTGGGATTTTATCTCAACTCACTCCTCTTGGAACACCACAGTGGAATGGTGTATCCGAAAGGAGGAATCGTACCTTATTAGATTGGTACTATCTATGATGAGTCACACAGATCTTCCGACATATCTATGGGGATATGCTCTAGACACGGCAGCTTTCATACTCAACCGAGTTCCATCAAAGGCCGTGATAAAGACACCATATAGGATATGGACTGGGAGAGATGCCCAGGTGTCTTTCATGAGGATTTGGGGTTGTGAGGCTTACGTTAGACGTCAAGTCTCAGACAAATTAGGACCCAAATCCGACAAGTGCTTTTTCATTGGATATCCCAAGGAAACTAAGGGATATTACTTCTACATTCCCAGTCAGCACAAGGTAGTTGTGGCAAAGACTGGGGTCTTTCTAGAAAGAGACTTTGTTTCTAGAAAGACTAGTGGGAGCGCGTTCGATCTTGAAGAAGTTCAAGATGCGAACAATAGCACTGATGCCTCGATGGAAATTGAACTGGAACCACAAAATGTTTTGGATGATGTTGTTCCACAAGGAGTTGAGGAACAACAACCAGTTCAAGTAGACATACCTCTTTGCAGGTCTGATAGGGTACGTCGTCAGCCTGAGAGATACTCATTTCACTTGTCTGACCATGATGACATTGTGCTCATAGAGGATGAGCCCACCACCTATCAGGAAGCTATGATGAGACCAGATTCCGAGAAATGGCTAGAGGCCATTCTCGAAGCTGGAATCTTCGATTCGATGATGTGATCAAACAGTTTGGTTTCATCAAGAATGAAGATGAGCCTTGTGTCTACAAGAAGGTTGTAGAAAACATAGTTGTCTTCCTCATATTGTATGTGGATGACATACTACTCATTGGGAAGGACATCCGTATGCTTCAGTCTGTCAAGACCTGGCTAAGGAGTTGCTTCTCAATGAAGGACATAGGTGAGGCATCCCACATTCTTGGGATACAGATCTATAGAGATAGATCTAAGAGATTGCTTGGCCTAAGTCAGAGTACATACATTGACGAGGTACTCCTATGGTTTGCCATGCAGAACTCCAAGAAGGGATTTCTGCCGATGTCACATGGCATGAGTCTTTCGAAGACTCAAGGTCCCTCTTCTAGAGAGGAGAGAGACCGCATGGATCAGATCCCTTATGCCTCAGCCATAGGATCGATCATGCACGCCATGCTATGTACTCGACCTGATGTCTCGTATGCTTTGAGCATGACGAGCAGATCCAGTGAAAGTCACTGGATAGCGGTTAAGAATATTCTTAAGTACTTAAGAAGGACTAAAGAATATTTCTTGATATATGGAGGCAATGATGAGCTAACTGTAAAGGGTTACAGTGATGCCAGCTTCCAGACCGATCAGGATGATTACCGATCGCAGTCAGGGTTCGTGTTTTGCTTAGATGGTAGTGTTATGAACTGGCAGAGTTCACAGCAGTTCTACAACGTTTCCATCTCATTCGAGAGATTATCGATAGAGGAGATGTGAAGATTTGCAGAGTACCTACAGAGGCTAACATCGCAGATCCCTTGACCAAGGCTTTGGCACAGAGGAAGCATGATGGTCACACTAGGTCTTTAGGCCTTAGAGCCTATACTGATTGGCACTAGTGCTAGTGGGAGATTGTTAGTTAGAGCCCTAGAGCCAATCATTTGATGATTGTATGGACTCATGTATATCATATTCTTGTATATCAATAAAGGCATTTGTTTGGTTATTATACTTATTTATATTAGTGCCAAATAGACTAAGTATAATAGCGTCCTTGAGTAGAAGGTTCATACCTATATCAATCGATTAGTTGAATCGATAGTGAGATGATATAGGAAACACTACTCTAAATCATTCCTAGTCGAGTATTAACATTCAGGGACAATGTTAATACAATAAGACTAGCATGTAGGTCAGCTCGATGACTTGATCTCACAAGTCATGGATATAGAGATATCAAGCTGACACATGGGTATGCATTAGAGAATGTATACTGAATGACCCGCCATGAGAAAGTATCATGGATCGTTATATGAGTGTCATATACTTTCTCATGTGACTATTAGTATGACTTTTAGTCCTTAGACCTGAAGTCGCCATGAATCCCTACATAAGGAGTTATGTACTTTGGTTTCGTCAAACGTCACCCGTAACTGGGTGGACTATAAAGGCGATTACTGGGTATATAACAAATTATGTAGAGGGATGTGAGTGATGTAGATGGGATCTATCCCTCCCATATGACGGGAGCGACATCGGTATTCTTGATAGAGTGAGACCACTAAGTGCATGGCCATGCCCAAATGAGTCAACATTAGATGTTGAGCTCATTTGATCGAGTGAGTCTACTTGGAGTTCAAGATTTAGATTGATTAGAGGATGACACGGTCTATGCCTCATATTGATCAATCTAGACGTCTAGGATAGAAGGACACTTGTCATTATTTTGTGAGTAGTCACAATTGGTAGTCACAAGGTGATGTCGGATCTCGACATTCTTGTAATTTGGGTAGTAATGATGTGTTGCTAGATACCGCTCATTACTTATGCTCCTAAATGGGTTTAGGGCATTGCCAACGTTACAAGAACCTATAGGGTCACACACTTAGGACAATTAGGTGGAGATTAGGTTCATATGATGAACCAAGAGGATTAAATTCATTTGATGAATCAAATTAGATTAAGAGTAATCCTAATTGGGCTAACTTGAGTTCGACTCAAGTTGATTCATGTGTTAAATGAGTCTAATTTAGATTTTGAATCATTGAATCAATTTAATTTAATGAATTAGATTCATTATATTTAGTTGGCTCGAATCAAATGGTTGGATTAGATCCACCATGGTAGAGATTGAGTCAAGTTTGACTTGACTTGAGAAGGAAGACCAAAGGTCAATTTTGACTTGACCTTTTTGCCACCTCATTGGTGAGTTGGCATTAGGTGGACCAATAATGATGTTCCACATCATCATGGGTGCCACCTCATGGAAGTAACAAAGCCACTCTCTTAATGGTTTCATATTAATTGCAATTAATGCAATTAATGTGATTTTATGCTTTCATATTAATTGCAATTAATGCAATTAATGTGTTTTTTGAAATGTGGCCGGCCACTTGGTTTTGGATGAAAAAAAAATTCATTTTTCATTCACTTGTGTGCATCTTCCTCCTTCTCCCTCTCAAGCTCTCCCTCTCCCTCTCCTCCCTTGGCCGAACCACATAGGTGCTAGCACACCTTGGTTTTTGGTAATCTCCATCTAGTGTGTCCATGTGGATACTTCTAGAGGACCGGCGCTTGACGGTCTTGAGATCCGGCATCATTTGGACGAGCGGGAACGCGAAGGGCACCGCATCAAGGGTAAACACTTTTTCCTCATAGATCTAAGTAGTAGATCAGTTTTTGAACTCGTACAAGAAATAGTTTTTCGAATTTTTATACGAATCTTTGCACGGATCTACGGCTTTGGGTCCTTCGGGGTTTCCGCGACGCGAAAAAGCGGTTTTCGCGGCTCGAAGAACCCAACAGTCTTGTGGTAAGTCCAACCTGTAAGCTACTTTCCCAATCCTCTCTGTAATCAGGTAAGGTCCTACATAACGAGGATTTAATTTGCCCTTCTTGGCAAATCTCATCACTCCCTTCATAGGAGCAACATTGAGAAAGACTGAATCCCCTACTTGGAATTCAAGTGGCCTACGGCGCGTGTCAGCATAACTCTTCTATCTACTCTGGGTAGTCTCTATTCTCTGTCTGATTTTCTGAATAGCCTGAGTAGTCTCATCTATCAGCTCTGTCTGAATGCCCAGCTCTACCTCCATTTCTCTTCTTTCACCTGCTTCTTTCCAGAAAATGGGTGATCTGCACTTCCTACCATACAACGCCTCATAAGGTGCCATCTTGATGGTGGCCTGATAGCTATTGTTGTAGGCAAACTCAGCTAAGCATAGATACTTGCACCAACTTCCCTTGAAATCTAGTGCATAAGCTCTGAGCATATCTTCTAGAATTTGATTTACTCACTCTATCTGTCCATCAGTTTGAGGATGGAAGGCCGTGCTGAACTTGAGTTTGGTGCCTAGTGCAGTCTGAACACACTCCCAAAAGTGTGAGGTGAAGCACCCATCTCTATCAAACAATAGATTTAGGAACTCCGTGAAGTCTGATCACCTCTTTAACATATAGTTGTGCTAACTGCTCTATAGAGTGGGACACCTTGATGGCTAGAAAATGAGCAGACTTGGTCAATCTGTCCACTATCACCCATATCGCATCATATCCATTTGTGGTTCTTGGGAGACCTGTTATGAAGTCCATGGAGATGTCTTCCCACTTCCACTCTGGTATAGGGAGAGGTTGTAGAACTCCTCCTGGTCTCTGGTGTTCTGCTTTGACCCTCTGGCATGTCAGGCAGGTACTGACATATTTAGTTACATCTCTTTTGAGTCCAGACCACCAGAACCTCTGTTTCACATCTTGGTACATCTTGGTAGAACCAGGATGCATGAAGTAAGGTGTACTATGAGCTTCCTCTAAAATTTTCTTTCTCAGCTCTTCACCATTGGGGACACAAAGGCGGCTCCCCTGATAAAGAATTCCACTGTCTGATATTCGAAACTCTGAATTTCCTTCTTCTTGTATCCCTTGCTTGATCTTTTGGATATCTGGATCTTCACTTTGCTTTCTCTGTATATCCTCAAGCAGGGTAGACTCTAAGGTCAATGCAGAGAGTTGCCCATAAATAATTTCCATTCCAAAGTCTGACAACTCCTTCTGCAGTGGTAGGGCTAATGATGACAAAGACATCAGGGATGCACTGGATTTTCTGCTTAGTGCATCTGTCATTTTATTAGCTTTGCCTGGGTGGTAGAGGATTTCACAGTCATAGTCTTTGACCAACTCTAGCCACCTACGCTGTCTCATGTTTAAGTCCTTCTGAGTGAAGAAGTACTTAAGACTCTGATGGTCTGTGAAGATTCTGCACTGAACGCCTTACAAATAATGTTGCCAGAGTTTTAGTGCAAAGACCACAGCTGCCAGCTCAAGATCATGAGTGGGGTAATTCTTTTCATAATCTTTGAGTTGTCTGGAAGCATAAGCTATAACTTTTCCTTCCTGCATGAGTACAGCTCCTAAGCCCATCTTGGAAGCATCACTGTAGATGTCAAAACTTCTGTCACTTTCTGGAATTGTCAGGATAGGAGCACTGGTCAGTCTCTTCTTGAGCTCTTGGAAACTATGCTCACATTTATCTAACCATTCAAACTTCTTGTTCTTCCTAGTGAGAGCTGTTAGTGGAGAGGCTATCCTGGAAAAGTCCTCCACGAAGTTCCTGTAGTACCCAGCTAAACCAAGGAAGCTTCTGATCTCCCTGGCGTTCTTGGGTCTACTCCAGTTGTTGACTGCTTCTATAAAACTTGGCTAGATCCACTTGGATGCCTTCTTTAGAAATTATGTGACCTAGAAATGCCACCTGATCTAACCAGAACTTGCACTTTGAGAATTTAGCGTAAAGCTGCTTTTGCTGAAGAGTCTGCAGTACTATCCTCAAGTGCGTGTCATGCTCCTCTGAGGTTCTGGAATAGACTAGAATGTCGTCGATGAAGACAATGACAAACTTGTCAAGGTATTCTCTGAACACTCTGTTCATCAGATCCATGAAAATTGCAGGTGCATTAGTCACACCAAAAGGCATGACTACAAACTCGTAAGGTCCGTGTCTGGTCCTGAAAGCCGTTCTGGGTATATCTTTTTCTTTCACTTTCAGCTGATGGTACCTAGAGCGCAGGTCTATCTTTGAGAACACTGTTGCCCCTCTCATCTGATCAAATAAGTCGTCGATCCTGGGAAGGGGGTACTTGTTCTTGATTGTCACTTGATTCACATTCGCATAGATCCATCTTTCTTTTTAACAAACAACACAGGAGCTCCCCATGGTGAATGACTAGGGCGGATGAAGCCTTTGTCAAGCAGCTCCTGAAGTTGTTCTTGTAACTCTTTCAACTCTGCTGGAGACATGCGGTATGGAGCTTTTGAAATTGGACCGGTACTAGGAACTAGTTCAATCTCAAACTCCACTTCTCTGTTGGGAGGTAGTCCAGGTAGCTCTTCTGGGAATACCTCTGAATACTCACAGACTACCCGAATTTCCTCCTGCTTGGGTCCTTCTTGTTCTTCTGTACTCACAATGTGCGCAAGAAAACCAGCACACCCTTTAGCTAACATCTGGTGAGCTGTGAGAGAAGAGAGGAACTTCTGGTTCTTCCTCTTCAGCACTCCTGTGAACTCAAATGATGGTTCACCTTCTGGACTAAAGATCACTTTCCTTTTGCAACAGTCCACTGAAGCACTGTACTTGATGAGAAAATCCATACCCAAAATGATATCGAAATCCTGCATGGCGAGGACTACTAGATCTACACATAGCTCATGGTCTGAAATTCTGACTGGTACAGCCCGAAGCCACTGGTTGGATTCCATGACTTCCCCAGAAGGTAGGGTCGTCAGGAACTTGGAGTTCATGCTTTCTGTAGGTACCTGTAATTCTTTGGCAAAGCGTACTAATACAAAAGAATGGGTCGCCTGTAACGCCCCGCCCCTTCCTGCTCAAGCTGACGGGGGTTACTTTTCTTTTTCTTCTTATCTTATCTTACTTACTTACTTGTTAATAATCTTTTCTACTTAAAACAGCAGAAGTCTCGTTTATAGTATATATATATATTTTTTCTTTTTAAAACTTTTCTTTTACTTTTCAAATCATCATCACTAACTACCTATCATATAAAGTCACATAGCATACTTGACATAAATTTAAGCCATAATACTAATAAGCATGATGAAATGTCATGGAGTCATGAAGGAACGACATAAGCATAATTCTTATTAGATAAAAGCAGGTCTTTCTCTTTTAGCCGAGCCACTATTACACACATCCTTCTTGCCCCTCTTGTTGCTCCCTTAGTACATCCATTCCTTGCCTTTATCTGTGGTACAAGGAAAGTAAGCTATGAGCACACAAGGCTCAGTAAGATCCTTCCTACTCACAAAAATGGTAAAGCATAGCATATTCATAAGGCATAAAGCATAAAGACAACTCATCATATCATGTATAGAAGCATCATATCGTAAGGTATCATGGCATATCATAAAGTGCATCCTAGCATAACATAACATAATCGTAGTATCATGGCATATCATAACTGTTAGTTAGAGCCCTAGAGCCAATCATTTGATGATTGTATGAACTCATTGTATCATATTCTTGTATATTAATAAAGGCATTTGTTTGGTTATTATACTTATTTGTATTAGTACCAAATAGACTAAGTATAATAGCGTCCTTGAGTAGAAGGTTCGTACCTATATCAATCGATTAGTTGAATCGATAGTGAGATGACATAGGGAACACTACTCTAAATCATTCCTAGTCGAGTATTAACATTCAGGGACAATGTTAATACAATAAGACTAGCATGTAGGTCAGCTCGATGACTTGATCTCACAAGTCATGGATATAGAGATATCAAGCTGACACATGGATATGCATTAGATAATGTATACTGAATGACCCGCCATGAGAAAGTATCATGGATTGTTATATGAGTGTCATATTTCTCATGTGGCTATTAGTATGACTATTAGTCCTTAGACTTGAAGTCACCATGGATCCCTACATAAGGAGTTATGTACTTTGGTTTCGTCAAACGTCACCCGTAACAGGGTGGACTATAAAGGCGATTACTGGGTATGTAACAAATTATGCAGAGGGATGTGAGTGATGTAGATGGGATCTATCCCTCCCATATGACGGGAGCGACATCAATATTCTTGATAGAGTTAGACCACGAAGTGCATGGCCATGCCCAAATGAGTCAACATTAGATGTTGAGCTCATTTGATCGAGTGAGTCTACTTGGAGTTCAAGATTTAGATGGATTAGAGGATGACACGGTCTATGCCTCACATTGATCAATCTAGATGTCTAGGATAGAAGGATCTCAACAATTGGTAGTCACAAGGTGATGTCGGATCTCAACATTTTTGTAACTTGGGTAGTAATGATGTGTTGCTAGATACCGCTCATTACTTATGCTCCTAAATGGGTTTAGGGCATTGCCAACGTTACAAGAACCTATAGGGTCACACACTAAGGACAATTAGATGGAGATTTGGTTCATATGATGAACTAAGAGGATTAGATTAATTTGATGAATCATATTGGATTAAGAGTAATCCAAATTGGGCTAATTGAGTTGGACTCAAGTTGATTTATGTATTCAATGAGTCTATTTTAGATTATGACTCATTAAATCAACTTAATTTAATGAATTAGATTCATTATATTAAGTTGGCTTGAATCATATGGTTGGATTAGATCAACCATGAGAGAGATTTGATCAAGTTTGACTTGATTTGAGAGGAAGAGAAAAAGTCATGTTTGACTTGACTTTTTGCCACATCACTAGTGAGTTGGCAAGATGTGGACCAATAGGATTGCTCCACATCATCAATGTGTGCCACCTCATGGAGGTTACAAGCCTCCATAGCATTTAATGTGGCCGGCCCACATTAAATGAGGATGTTACACTTGTTGCCATGTCATTTAGTGAGGTGGCAAGATGTGGACCAATAGTGTTGATCCACATCATCCTAGAGTGCCACCTCATGGGGATTACAACTCTTAATGGTCTCCACATTAATTGGAATTAATGTGGGGGTTACACCTCCTAGAGTGGCCGGCCACTTGATGGCTAAGGGGTTGTTTGAATTTCCTCTCATTGATTTCATTCACTCTTCTTCTCCCTTGGGTGCTCTCTCTTCTCCTTCTCCCATTCCTTGGCCGAACACTCCATTGGTGCTAGCACACCTTGTGTTTTGGTCATCTCCTTCTACTTGTGTCCGTGTGGATACATATAGAGGTTGTCTACTTTGACAACTAGAGATCCGGCGACATCTTGGACAAGCGGGAACGCGAAGGGCTTCGCTACAAGGGTAATGATCTTAATTTTAGTGTAGATCTAAAGTTTTTACAATCGATAATTTTGTTTATGAATCTTTGCACAAGATCCATGGCTTTGGGTGACTCGGGGTTTCCGTGACGCGAAAAAGCGGTTTTCGCGGCCCGAAGAACCCAACAATAACATAATCATAAAGTGCATCCTATCATAACATAACATAATCATAAGTATCATGGCATATCGTAACATAATCATAAAGTGCATCCTAGCATAACATAACATAATCGTAGTATCATGGCATATCATAACATAATCATAAAGTGCATCCTAGCATAACATAACATAATCGTAGTATCATGGCATATCATAACATAATCATAAAGTGCATCCTGGCATGTCATAACATAGTCATAAGTATTATGTGAGATGACTTTCAAAAACATGTATCATGAAAAATATATGCAACATGTCTTTTGAAAACTTATTACATACATACATAAACATAATCTCAACATGATTAGGGTCCCGGCTTGTACCACATACATAAATGCGCGCATCCTATGTAGGTCCAAGGTAGCAAGTCTCGAACCCTACAAGGCATACATACTAGGCCCGTTTCTTAGTCCATCGACCTAGGGGCACTTAGGAGCCCATCCCTAATGAGGCCCGTTTCATAGTCCATCGACCCCGGGGCGCTTATGGAGCCCACCCTTGGTACAAGCCATATAAAGTAAAGTAGCATGACATACATATCATGGTTCTTATTATTGCATGCATATCATATTTCTTAACGTATCATATCATACAAAATTTGGGCACACAGTTCATCATAATAGCATGCATAATTTGGGCACACAGCACATCATAAATACATGCATAGTTTGGGCACACAGCTCATCATAAAAGCATACATAATTTGGCACACAGCTCATCATAAATAGCATGCATAATTTGGGCACACAGCACATCATAAATAGCATGCATAATTTGGGCACACAACACATCATAAGGGTTATCAACATGCATAGATCATGAGCATACATAATTAAACATAGAAGCATAGCAAGCTCTTATCATATCATGAAACATTGCATGTGAGACACATGGGAATCATATTTAGGTCTCTAACCCTAATATCATATAGTGGCCGAAACATATAGTTGTGACTTAGGTTAAAAATCAACATACAAGCATGTGAACCCTAAACCAATATCGTATCATGTATCACAAGGAACATCATGAGCAAGCTTAGTTTAGGTTCTAGGTTTCCTAAGCTTAGAAATCTTGTCATGGCCGACTCTTATCAAGAACTTCATTGGGTAAAAAGCAACATACAAGCATGTGAACCCTAAACCAATATCATATCATAAATCATGAGGAACATCATAAGCATGTTTAGTTTAGGTTCTAGGTTTCCTAAGCTTATAAGTCTACCATGGCCGAAACTTGTTAATCATGGGACTAGGTTTCATGTGGCATAAAAACATGAAAAACCCTAAACCAATTTCATAGCATTTATTACAAGGAACATCATAAGCATAGTTAGGTTGGATTCTTAGTTTCCTAGGCCTTTAAACTGCCAAACTTGCACGACTCATTTCCTTTATCTACAGTAAGAGGAAATGCAATTTATAAGCAAAATTTGCTTAGTAAGCGCTATCTAACTCACAAAAACACGAATATGCATGTATATAGAAAGAACTAGAAACTATATGCTCTAAAATAAAGTAAAGTATAAATATAACTGCTCCAAACTAATAGCAAAGAAAACTAAGAAATCTACTCATGTAATTCTAACAGCTAATCATGCTATACAAGGATAAAACTGCATGCTGGTAGATAAAGCTAATCATGCTAAATATCAAATCAAGAAACAAACAAAACTAATACTGCATACTAGAATTCAAAAGAAGCTAAACTTACTGACTCTAAGCATAAATGGTGCTTGTTTCATTTGTTTCAAAACTTATACTTTATTACTTTAAAATAATAATCAACTTCTCTTGGGCCCGACATTGTACCAATTTGCGCACATCCTTAATATGAGTCGAGGTAGCTAATCCTGAAACTACTAAGGTACTTCTAGGCGATCTTGTGCCTAGGGGCGATCTAGGAGCCCACCCAATGGACCTTGTGTCCGGTACATGCCATTAAAAAGTAAAATACTTATTTTCTTTTTAACTATAACTTCCTTATACTTGTTATTCTTTAATAATCTTATAACAAAATGCCTTGGCATTTATTCAAACACTTAGTGTGCTTTTAATCCTAAACTTCTGGAATTTAGGATCAATTTAAGACCTTGGTCTTTTCTCACTTATAACTACTCATTATAGCAAGGATAGTCTAAACTACATGCTATGTATATATATATGTATATGCTATATTCTGTTCATGCACATCTTAAAGCAGGAGAAAACAAAATCAGCATACTACACTTATAAAAATATGCACTTAAACTCAATAAAATGCTTAATTAAATTCTGCATTATAACTTAATAAAATCTGCATGCCATACTAAACTGAAGTGCCTAAAAATAACATGGTACAACACTTAAAACCTCATACCAAAACTGAAAACACATATAACAGAACTTAATGTTGCTATCAAAGTTACTGCTGCTATCATAGTTAACACATGTTGCACTAAAGCATGCTCTCAACAGGTTTGCAAATTCTGACTCATTTCTAGTTAATTGCATATAAACTAAAATCTGTAAAGCTTACGTAAAATAAACCACTTAAACACATGCTGTTCATGTCATTCTAATGGTAAAGAGGACTGGTCATGCTCAACTAATAACAAATAAAAGCTACTGTTAAGGAACCAAATAAAGAATAAAACAGAAACTACATTCCTTCATTTGTTGTGCACGCCTACTGCAACATCAAGAAAATAGAAGCTTAATAAAAAATAGAAATATGCACTCATTGCATGGCACAAACCCAAATTCGAACAGCAAGCTTAAGGAATTGTTCATGTCCTCTTTTCCTAACGCCAAACTGATTTGCACAACAAGGTTACAAACCCGGATTACTCAACAATGAGGTGATCTCATATTCAACCTAGCAAAATTCGAAATTACTGGTCATGGCAGCAACCAACACAAGCATAAACAAATTCACAGCTTAAACTTTTGCAAGGCAACCAAAATTGCCTACAAATCAAAATCCGAAAACTAGGGAAACAATTCCCCTTGGAACTATGGCATGGCAGGAAACCAAAAAGCAAAGGAAAAGAAGACTAATTCCCTAACCTACACAACCTTTCTCTTCTCCGTTCCTTTTTTTTTTAGGCTCACGGCAACAAGCCCTAAACCCAAAAAAACTTCACAGCAAATTTGAAACACAAGGAAAACACCAAACAAAAACCCTTCTGTCTTCTTTATGTGATTCACGACAGAAAAACCCTAGATCACACCCTCCTTGCGGCATGTATCAAAGAAAACAACCAGAGGAAACACGAATTCGAGAGCTACCCTTACTGCAGGTGAGTAAGCGTCTAAACCCGGATTACTCAACAATGAGGTGATCTCTTATTCAACCTAGCAAAATTCAAAATTACTGGTCATGGCAGCAACCAACACAAGCATAAACAAATTCACAGCTTAAACTTTTGCAAGGCAACCAAAATTGCCTACAAATCAAAATCCGAAAACTAGGGAAACAATTCCCCTTGGAACTATGGCATGGCAGGAAACCAAAAAGCAAAGGAAAAGAAGACTAATTCCCTAACCTACACAACCTTTCTCTTCTCCGTTCCTTTTTTTTTTAGGCTCACGGCAACAAGCCCTAAATCCAAAAAAACTTCACAGCAAATTTGAAACACAAGGAAAACACCAAACAAAAACCCTTCTGTCTTCTTTATGTGATTCACGACAGAAAAACCCTAGATCACACCCTCCTTGCGGCATGTATCAAAGAAAACAACCAGAGGAAACACGAATTCGAGAGCTACCCTTACTGCAGGTGAGTAAGCATCTTACCTCGCTGTTCTTGGACTTACAACCGAAGAAAGCAGCTAGGACTTCGGGGAGATGAAGACTTCAGCTTCTCTTTCGTGCTCACGAGTTCTCTTCGACGAGAGGATCTCGGTGTTGGGTTCTTCGAGCCGCGAAAATCGCTTTTTCGCGTCGCGAAAACCCCGAAGGACCCAAAGCCGTAGATCCGTGAAAAGATTCGTATAAAAATTCGAAAAACTATTTCTTGTACGAGTTCAAAAACTGATCTACTACTTAGATCTATGAGGAAAAAATGTTTACCCTTGATGCGATGCCCTTCGCGTTCCCGCTCGTCCAAATGATGCCGGATCTCAAGACCGTCAAGCGCCGGTCCTCTAGAAGTATCCACACGGACACACTAGATGGAGATGACCAAAAAACCAAGGTGTGCTAGCACCTATGTGGTTCGGCCAAGGGAGGAGAGGGAGAGGGAGAGCTTGAGAGGGAGAAGGAGGAATATGCACACAAGTGAATGAAAAATGAATTTTTCCACCCAAAAACCAAGTGGTCGGCCACATTTCAAAATTCACATTAATTGCATTAATTGCAATTAATATGAAACCATAAAATCACATTAATTGCATTAATTGCAATTAATATGAAACCATTAAGAGAGTGACTTTGTTACTTCCATGAGGTGGCACCCATGATGATGTGGAACATCATTATTGGTCCACCTAATGCCAACTCACCAATGAGGTGGCAAAAAGGTCAAGTCAAAATTGACCTTTGGTCTTCCTTCTCAAGTCAAGTCAAACTTGACTCCATCTCTACCATGGTGGATCTAATCCAACCATTTGATTCGAGCCAAATTAATATAATGAATCTAATTCATTAAATTAAATTGATTCAATGAGTCAAAATCTAAATTAGACTCATTTAACACATGAATCAACTTGAGTCGAACTCAAGTTAGCCCAATTAGGATTACTCTTAATCCAATTTGATTCATCAAATGAATCTAATCCTCTTGGTTCATCATATGAACCTAATCCTCTTGGTCCTAAGTGTGTGACCCTATAGGTTCTTGTAACGTTGGCAATGCCCTAAACCCATTTAGGAGCATAAGTAATGAGCGGTATCTAGCAACACATCATTACTACCCAAGTTACAAGAATGTCGAGATCCGACATCACCTTGTGACTACCAATTGTGACTACTCACAAAATAATGACAAGTGTCCTTCTATCCTAGACATCTAGATTGATCAATATGAGACATAGACCGTGTCATCCTCTAATCAATCTAAATCTTGAACTCCAAGTTAGACTCACTCGATCAAATGAGCTCAACATCTAATGTTGACTCATTTGGGCATGGCCATGCGCTTAGTGGTCTCACTCTATCAAGAATAGCGATGTCGCTCCCGTCATATGGGAGGGATAGATCCCATCTACATCACTCACATCCCTCTGCATAATTCGTTACATACCCAGTAATCGCCTTTATAGTCCACCCAGTTACGGGTGACGTTTGACGAAACTAAAGTACATAACTCCTTATGTAGGGATCCATGGTGACTTCAGGTCTAAGGACTAATGTCATACTAATAGCCACATGAGAAAGTATATGATACTCATATAACGATCCATGATACTTTCTCATGGCGGGTCATTCAGTATACATTCTCTAATGCATACCCATGTGTCAGCTTGATATCTCTATATCCATGACTTGTGAGATCAAGTCATCGAGCTGACCTACATGCTAATCTTATTGTATTAACATTGTCTCTGAATGCTAATACTTGACTAGGAATGATTTAGAGTAGTGTTCCCTATATCATCTCACTATCGATTCAACTAATCGATTGATATAGGTATGAACCTTCTACTCAAGGACGCTATTATACTTAGTCTATTTGGCACTAATATAAATAAGTATAATAACCAAACAAATGCCTTTATTAATATACAAGAATATGATATACATGAGTCCGTACAATCATCAAATGATTGGCTCTAGGGCTCTAACTAACAATCTCCCACTAGCACTAGTGCCAATCAGTATAGGCTCTAAGGCCTAAAGACCTAGTGTGACCATCATGCTTCCTTTGTGCCAAAGCCTTGGTCAAGGGATCTGCGATGTTAGCCTCTGTAGGTACTCTGCAAATCTTCACATCTCCTCTATCGATAATCTCTCGAATGAGATGGAAGCGCCGTAGTATGTGCTTGGTCCGCTGGTGTGAGCGAGGTTCCTTCACCTCTATAGCTCCATTGTTGTCACAATAGAGCTCAACTGGGTCGTGATGCTAGGAACCACCCCAAGTTCATGATGAACTTGGATCCAACGCCTCCTTTCGCCTCGATGCATCAATATACCATTGTAGAATCAGCCATCGTATCCTCGCTTGAACTCTTCTAGCCGGACCACCATTAATGCAAAATACGAACCCCGATTGCGATCGGTAATCATCCCGATCGGTCTGAAAGCTAGCATCACCGTAACCTTTACGTTAGCTCATCATTGCCTCCATATATCAAGAAATATTCTTTAGTCCTTCGTAAGTACTTAAGAATATTCTTGACCGCTATCCAGTGACTTTCACCTGGATCTGACTGGTATCTGCTCGTCATGCTCAAAGCATACGAGACATCAGGTCGAGTACACAGCATGGCGTACATAATCGATCCTATGGCTGAGGCATAAGGGATCTGATCCATGCGGTCTCTCTCCTCTCTAGAAGAGGGACCTTGACTCTTCGAAAGACTCACGCCATGTGACATCGGCAGAAATCCCTTCTTGTAATTCTGCATGGCAAACCGAAGGAGTACCTTGTCAATATATGTACTCTGACTTAGGCCAAGCAATCTCTTAGATCTGTATCCCAAGAATACGAGATGCCTCACCTAAGTCCTTCATTAAGAAGCAACTCCCTAGCCATGTCTTGACAGACTGAAGCAAAGGGATGTCCTTCCCAATGAGTAGTATGTCATCCACATACAGTATGAGGAAGACAACTATGTCCCCTACAACCTTCTT
The DNA here is from genome assembly GCF_018446385.1 of Zingiber officinale. Taxonomy (NCBI): domain Eukaryota; kingdom Viridiplantae; phylum Streptophyta; class Magnoliopsida; order Zingiberales; family Zingiberaceae; genus Zingiber; species Zingiber officinale. Next base: position 48,779,648 of record NC_056006.1, read on the forward strand.
GTAGACACAAGGCTCATCTTCATTCTTGATGAAACTAAACTGTTTGATCGCATCATCGAATCGAAGATTCCAGCTCCGAGAAACTTGCTTTAGTTCATAAATGGACCTATGCAGCTTGCATACTCTGCTAGTATGCTGTGGATCTACAAAACCCTCAGGTTGTGTCATGTACACATCCTTGAGCAGGTTTCCATTCAGAAACACGGTTTTGACATCCATCTGCCATATCTCATAGTCATGGTAGGGTGCAATAGCAAGCATGATCCGAATGGACTTAAACATCGCTACTGGAGAAAAGGTTTCATCATAGTCAATACCATCAATCTGCTTGAAACCTTTAGCTACCAAGAGACCCTTATAGATAAGTCCATCCATGTCAGTCTTTCTCTTAAAGACCCACTTGCACCCAATGGGTTTTACCCCTTCAGGCGGATCAACCAATGTCCATACTTGGTTGGTGTACATGGATTCCATTTCGGATCTCATGGCCTTTAGCCATTTCTCGGAATCTGGTCTCATCACAGCTTCCTGATAGGTGGTAGGCTCATCCTCTATGAGCATAACGTCATCATGGTCAGACAAGAGAAATGAGTATCTCTCAGGCTGACGACGTACCCTATCAGACCTGCGAAGAGGTATGTCTACTTCAACCGGTTGTTGTTCCTCAACTCCTTGTGGAACAACATCATCCACAACACTTTGTGGTTCCAGTTCAATTTCCATCGAGGCATCAGTGATATTGTTCGCATCTTGAACTTCTTCAAGATCGAACGTGCTCCCACTAGTCTTTCTAGAAACAAAGTCCCTTTCTAGAAAGACCCCAGTCTTTGCTACAACTACCTTGTGCTGACTGGGAATGTAGAAGTAATATTCCTTAGTTTCCTTGGGATATCCAATGAAATAGCACTTGTCAGATTTGGGTCCTAATTTGTTTGAGACTTGACCTCGTACGTAAGCCTCACAACCCCAAATCCTCATGAAAGACACCTGGGCATCTCTCCCAGTCCATATCCTATATGGTGTCTTTATCACGGCCTTTGATGGAACTCGGTTGAGTATGAAAGCTGCCGTGTCTAGAGCATATCCCCATAGATATGTCGGAAGATCTGTGTGACTCATCATAGATCGTACCATATCTAATAAGGTACGATTCCTCCGTTCGGATACACCATTCCACTGTGGTGTTCCAGGAGGAGTGAGTTGAGATAAAATCCCACACTCAGCTAAGTAGTCACGAAACTCATGGCTTAAGTATTCACCACCTCGATCTGATCGAAGTACCTTAATACTCTTGCCAAGCTGGTTCTGTGCTTCATTCTTGAATTCTTTGAACTTTTCAAAGGATTCAGACTTATGTGTCATCAAGTACACATAACCGTATCTACTAAAATCATCAGTAAATGTGATGAAGTATCTATAACCGCCTCTAGCAGCAATATTGAAAGGGCCACATACATCACTATGTATGAGTCCTAACAAATCAGTTGCTCTCTCGCTATGCCCACTAAAGGGGGTCTTGGTCATCTTGCCTCGTAGGCATGACTCGCATATCTCATATGATTCAAAATCGAATGAGTCCAGCAAACCATCTTTATGGAGCTGGGATAAGCGCTTGTCATTTATATGACCTAAGCGATAGTGCCAGAGGTAGGTTCGGTTCATGTCATTTGACTTGAACCTCTTGGTATTTATGTTATAGATAGGGCTCTCAAGGTCTAGAATATAGAGTCCGTTTATTAGAGGTGCACTACAATAGAACATATCGTTTAAATAGACAGAACAACATTTGTTCTTTATTATAAACGAGAACCCTTTCTTGTCCAAACAAGAAACAGAAATTATGTTCTTAGTCAAGGCAGGCACATAACAACAATCATCTAATTCTAGTACAAGCCCAGAGGGAAGAGATAGATGATAAGTTCCTACAGCAATAGCAGCAACTCGTGCTACATTGCCTCGTAGGTCTATTTCACCCTTCGTCAATGCCCTGCTATTTCTCAGCGTTTGTACATTAGTACAAATGTGCGAAGCACATCCGGTATCTAATACCCACGATGAAGAAATAGAGAGGTTGACTTCTATAACATGTATACCTGAAGTAGAAATCTTATTTCTCTTCTTCGTAAGATCTTCCAGGTATCCTGTGAAGTTCCTCTTCCAGTGCCCTGCTTGTCCTTGATATAGTTGACAAAGATGTGCAACCATATCGTAAGCACCCATTAACTCATGTTGCTTCTGAAGCTCAGAGTTCATGGTCGCGAGCATTAGACATGACACATCTAATGCGTCATCTTGATGCTTCTTGTAAGCATCTTTGTCAGCTCGCGGGGCATTGGCAGGAGGAGCCTCCAGAATGGGCTGCTCCAGAACGTACAGTTTACGTTCCTGAGTGAGAACAATTCTCAGGTTCCTGTACCAGTCCAGGAAATTTGCTCCGTTGAGCTTGTCCTTCTTAAGGACAGATCGCAGGGAGAAAATGTTCGTATTCGACGTCATGGCAATTCTACAACAAAAAATAAATGCAGAAATAAATATCATATTCTTTTAAAAATTATTTAATTAGGCCTTTTAATTAAATGATGCTCCCACTGAATTCTATAATTCTTGTGGGACAAGATCCACATCATACTAACCCTTGAGTTAGCTTTGACTAATACGCCCAAGGCTTAGTATGATCGGTAGGTAACGATTACCAATTACATCTCTATGCAACTCTTGTTTATAGAATCAATATCCGCATTTATATTAAAACTCGAGTTAGCTTTGGCTAATACGCCCGAGAGTTAATATAGATGTGATTTTGACCTATCTTTCCAACTATTGGAAGAATGCCTATAGTTGACTCGATCCAACCGAGTAACTATGAATACTCAATCTAATTGAGTTTTTATTCACCCATGCGTTGATAGACGGGACCAAGATTGTCCCTCCGTACCCTACCAAGATAATATGTATTGCTCTACTTTGGCAGATTCAACAATACATGTGATCGAGGTAGTGATAGGTATCACGGCACGGTTAGGCATTTTAGAGTTGGTTCGATCTAGATCTAATCTAATTGAGAAGAATGCATCTTGTGCACGACTTAGATCTAATCTAATCGCAAGGGTGATCTATATAGTTTGTTTGTTTGTTTAGGATTATAACCAAGTCCTGATTTGTTATACACGACTCGTTGTGATCCAAGTACCATGTTTAGACACTTGGACCCTATTTCAAACTTTTCCAACTTTTTCTTGAGTCGCTCAACTTGACCTTTCAAGTCGGAATTTTCTTCCTCAATTTTTCAACTTGAGTTGAAGTTTTGACTTGAACTTGGTTAGTTGAGTCACTCAAGTTAACTTGCTGCTTAAGGTGGTCTATTTCCTTAAGTAACAAGTTATTTTGATTTTTAGATTTTGGCAATTTTTTAAACAAGCATTTAACTACTTTAAGCAAATTAGATTTAGAATAAATCGTTACTATATTTGGATCTTCCGATCCGTGGCTTCTTTCAGACTCAATGTCGATCTCGGACTCGTACTCTTCATCGGACTCGGAGTCGGAATCTTCATTTCTTGCCATAAATGTAAGATGGCTCGAATGCTTTGTTTGCTCCATGTTAGATTCTTCGGAAGAGGTCTTGTCCCATGTTGCTTGGAGGGCTTTCTTTCGTCTTGTTGATTTACGCCTTTCTTCCTTCCGATTTGGGCATTCATTTTTGAAATGCCCTTTTTCGTTGCATCCGTAACAAATCACTTCTGATTTGTTTTGGGTCTGGTTGAGTGGTGTCTTCTTAGCACTTTTTCTGAATTTCTTCTTCGTCTGCAATCTCCAGACCATGTTGACTAACTCTTCTTCATTTGTTGAGTCATTGTCTAACTCGCTTTCAGACTCGATCTTTGTTCTTGTTTTAGTTTCCTTGCTTGGACCTGCATACAAAGCTACTCCTTTCTCGACATGGCTTACGTTAGATTGTTCATGTAATCCCAATTCACAGAATAATTCATCTAACTTGAGAATTGAAAGATCCTTAGAAACTTTGTACACATCTACAATTGATGCCCACAAAGCATTCCTCGGGAAAAGCATTTAATGAGTACCTTATTGTGTCATGGTTATCAAGATTATGTCTGATCAGATGAAGACCCTTGAGGATGTCCTTCAGTTGAGTGTGGAGTTGCAAAGCTGTCTCTCCGGGGAACATTTTAATATTGAATAAGTTATTTAAAAGTAAATCCCTTTTATTTACCTTAGATTCGTTAGTCTCGTCATTTAGTTTGACTAGGGAGTCCCACAGTTCTTTAGCATTATCGTAGGAACTGACTCGGTTCAACTCCTCCATCGTGAGCCCGCACTGAATGGTATTGATCGCCTTGTAGTTTAGTTGTGCCTTCTTGATCATTGGAGGAGTCCAATCTTCTGGTTCTAATGGTGTTCCGTCTCTCATCGGGGGAGTGTAGCCTTTCAAGATTGTGAACCAAAGTTCGATATTAGACTTCAAGTAACACTCCATTCTATTCTTCCAATAACTGAAATTTTCTCCTTTGAATAGTGGAGGCCGGACAGTGTTGTATCCCTCTTAATAAGAGGTTGACATCCTTAAAAGAATAACAAACAGATTTCCAAAACTCTCGTCTTGGGATTAGTAGTGCTTGAAAAATACAAAAAATTATTCTAAAATAATTAATAAAAAGAAGAAGTTTTAAAAAGGTGCTTTGAAAAATGGTTAAGTAATTTCAGAGCTTACGAGGCTCTGATACCAATTGTTAGATCGGATGAGTGCAATAGAGCGGGGGCGGGGGGCGGGGAGGGGGGGGGGGTGAATATCGCTCTTTCTAAAACTTTTCTTTTCGTATGTAAAAACAAGTAAAGTAAGCAGCGGAAAGTAAATAACTCGATTCGGTTACTTGGTTTGGAGCCTAGGTCGACTCCTACTCCAAGGTCCGCGATCCTTGAATGCACCGATGGACAATCCACTATAATCCTTCTTTCTGAAATCCTCGGAAAGAAGCAGATCGTACAAATGAGTAAGATAATAGCAACCTACTATCTTACTAATGAAATAATACAATGCGAGCTAAGAAAAGATATACCGACAAAATATAGAATTTGAATCTCGGTCGGTACTTCTAGACGGAGTAGCTTGAAGGGTTGTAGACGACTTGTAGCACGATCGTCTTGCACAGAGGAGAGCTTTGAGATGATCAGTAAGTATTGTAAAGCCTCAGACCTCGAGCCCCTTTTTATAAGTGAAATTGACGTTCGATTGACCGATCCCTCTGTTCGGTTGACCGAACCAGCTCCCTTCCTTTCTGACTGGCGTATGACGCTGATTCGATCTTCGGCATTAACTGGTCATTAAGGGTTCGGTCGACCGATCCCTTTCTTCGGTCGACCGAACAGGCGCCTTCCCTATTCATTGAGATTTGCCATGATTTGCATTTACTGCTGCATTAATGGGTGATTGGTTCGGTCAACCGATCCATGGTTTCGATCGACCGATCAACTTTATTTCCTTTTGCTTCTGATCGGTGCTAATTCTGTGCTGAGTCATCAGGTTCGGTCGACCAAACTTACTAATCAGTCGATCGATCAAGCTTTGATCTAACTCAGTCTGTTTTGGTCTGATTTGAACACTGCTTTGATTTCTCCTTGTTTGGTCGACCTATTCACTGGTTCGGTCGACTAATCCAGCCAAACCTACAAAACAGTGTTAGACAAAACATCCTGCAAAATAGATGTTAGCAACAATAATATTATAATGCATGCATGAGCAATATAAAAGACAATAGAACTGTCTTGATCTCAACTTGGAAACCATCCCGGGTTCTTCAGTTGGATTAGCGACCTAAGGTTGTTCCCTTCGAGAACCCGACCTCACTGTCGCTCCTCCAGTTGTTTACCTCAACCTACCTGCCAAACATAGATCCTTCAGATCTAGTTTGGACTTTTCACTTAGTTTTGATCGGCTTGCCAGGACTTTTCTCTTGATCTTCAATCCTCTAGACCTCTCGATCACACTGCCAAGCGTCCGGTCCCCTCAACCCACTTGGACTTGTACCTAGGTTCCACAATCTACTAAGATTTCTCCTTCCTAGCCTCCAACTAGGTCTTTCCCGGTTGAGTAAATAGCCTGCACACTCAGTCAACTTGTTAGATCACAACAAGACTTAACTTGAACCTTTGACAACATCAACACTTAGGTTTGATTCTGGTGCAACTTGCACCAACAATTTCGACTTGCTATTTAGTGTTAGTGCTCTTCTACCCTTATATGCATGGTTCACTACTAGAGATTACTGAAGCTTAGGTGGAGCAATCATAGTATGATGAGTTATATGAAAATGGTTAGACAATTCAACTAACATTGTCTTCATCAAGTGGCTCATGACCTTAACCACTTGATCATTTTACCCAAGGTCTTGAAGTTTATATCCCAAATCAGAGGGTTCGACTATTGATCGATATTTGTTGAGGAACATTAATAGACACGATTATGAGAGAGTTGTGGAGATACTCTCTTGATGGGTAGACTCTCAGTCAGGAGATTGAGTGACCATTTGGACTTTGGATCGTCATTATTTTATTATGGATATTTGAGTATGTGAAAGGATGAGATTTGACATATTCTTTGGATATTTTACATTTTGATACTACACCATAATGAGAATTGGTCACTGTGAAATTATCAGGTATGATTGATGTTGAGGATGGTTTGAGATTGATAGATATTATGAGATCAGATACTTTGATATGTTAATTTATGATGATTTATTAGTGGATATCCTTTTACACAACATATAAATGTTGTGACATGTGATTTTCTGATACTTTATTAGTGGATATTTTACTTGGTGGTCTATTATTTAGTGTTTGATGTTGATAGTGACATGAGGAGTAGTATGCCTTGATATTGTTGGGTTTTTCGGGCCGCAAAACCGCTTTTTCGCGTCGCGAAAACCCCGAAACTCCCTAGCCAACGGATCCGTGCAAAGAAAAAATTTTCGAAAAACTACGAGTACGAGTTTACCTAGATCTACACTTAGATCTACAAGGGAAAATGGTTATACCTTTGAAGCGAAGCCCTTCGCATTCCCTCTAGTCCAAATGGTGCTGGATCTCGAAGTTGTCAACGTAGGCAACTCTCTATACGTATCCACACGAACAACTCAATGGAGAGAGAGCCTTAGAGTGTGCTAGCACTCCAAAGGGTCTCGACAATGGTAGAGGAGGAGAGGGAGAGGGAGAGCTTGAGGAAGAGGATGAAGTGAATTGCCTTGAATGAAAATTCATTCCATGCCATCACAATAGTGGCCGGCCACTTTCAAAAAGGTGTAACCCCCATTTCCACATTAAGTGCAATTAATGTGGAGCCATTAAAGTGAAGAATTGTAACCTCCATGAGGTGGCATCTCACTTAAGTAACCATGATGATGTGGAGCATCATCATTGGTCCACATCTTGCCAACTCACTAATGATGTGGCAAAAAGTCAAGTCAAACTTGACTTTTCTTCTTCCTCTCAAGTCAAGTCAAATTTGACTTAATCTCTCTCATGGTTGATCTAATCCAACCATTTAATTCAAGCCAATTTAATATAATGAATCTAATTCATTTAATTAAATTGATTCAATGAGTCATAATCTAAATTAGACTCATTGAACACATGAATTAACTTGAATCCAACTCAATTAGCCCAATTAGGATTACTCTTAATCCAATTTGATTCATCAAATGAATCTAATCCTCTTGGTTCATCATATGAACCTAATCTCTATCTAATTGTCCTTAGTGTGTGACCCTATAGGTTCTTGTAACGTTGGCAATGACCCTAAACCCATTTAGGAGCATAAGTAATGAGCGGTATCTAGAAACACATCATTACTACCCAAGTTACAAGAATGTTGAGATCCAACATCACCTTGTGACTACTAATTGTGACTCCTCACAATATATGACAAGTGTCCTTCTATCCTAGACATCTAGATTTATCAATATGAGGCATAGACCGTGTCATCCTCTAATCAATCTAAATCTTGAACTCCAAGTAGACTCACTAAATCAAATGAGCTCAATATCTTATATTGACTCATTTGGGCATGGCCATGCACTTCGTGGTCTCACTCTATCAAGAATATCGATGTCGCTCCCGTCATATAGGAGGAATAGATCCCATCTACATCACTCACATCTCTCTGCATAATTCGTTAAATACCCAGTAATTGCCTTTATAGTCCACCCAGTTATGGATGACGTTTGACGAAACCAAAGTACATAACTCCTTATGTAGGGATCCATGGTGACTTCAGGTCCAAGGACTAGTAGTTTTACTAATAGCCACATGAGAAAGTATATGACACTTATATAAGGATTCATGATACTTTCTCATGGCAGGCCATTCAGTATACATTCTCTAATGCATACCCATGTGTCAACTTGATATCTCTATATCCATGACTTGTGAGATCAAGTCATCGAGTTGACCTACTGTTGGGTTCTTCGGGCCGCAAAAACCGCTTTTTCGCGTCGTGGAAACCCCGAAGGACCCAAAGCCGTAGATCCGTGCAAAGATTCGTATACAAAATTCGAAAAACTATTTCTTGTACGAGTTCAAAAAACCGATCTACTACTTAGATCTACGAGAAAAGTGTTTACCCTTGTAGCGTGCCTTTCGCAATCCCGCAAGGTCCAAAATCGTCGGATCTCAAGATTGTCAACGTAGACAATCCTCTCTCGGTATCCACACGAACAAGGAGGGTTCTCTAACTCTCAAGGATGGAAGAGAGAGCACCACAAGTGTGCTAGCACTCTCTAGATGCTCTCGGATGGGATTGGAAATAAGAGAAAAGAAGAGAAAACAAGAAGAATCTCACCACTCCTCTAGTAGTCTTCTCCTTTGTGACCTTCACACTCTCTTATTGTCTTGGACTTAACTCACACCTCTCCTCCCAATGAAGTGCACGGCAACCATCAGCCATGGAGAGAGGAAGCAAGAAGGAAGATGATACAATAAAACCACATCAATACACACAAATGAAAAAACTCCACACCATTAAGTGTGGTCGGCCACATAACTCCTCTCATTAATGTGGCCGGCCACATTAAAGAAAGGAGAGTGTAACCTCCAATGAGGTGGCACACCTCATGAGGTGGAGGTGATGTGGCAACTATGTGTCATGCCATGTAGGATGAGTCAACCTACATGATGTGGCAATGCATCAAGTCAAACTTGATGTTTCAACTTCCAATTTGGTCAAGTCAAACTTGACCCAATCTCTTCCTTGTTGAGTTAAATCCAAGCTTTGATTCAAGTCAATTTTAATTTAATGAATCTCAATTCATTAATATAAATTGACTCAATGAATCAAATGTAAATTAGACTCATTCAACAATTGAATCTAATTGAGTCTAGCTCAATAAGTCTAATTCGAATCCAATCTTTGGTTCATCATATGAACCTAATCCTATTGGTTCATCATATGAACCTAATCTCCATCCACATGTTCTTTGTGTGTGACGCAATAGGTTCTTGTAACGTTGGCAATGTTTCTAAACTCTTTTAGAAACATAAGCAATGAGCGGTATCTAGCAATACATCATTGCTACCCAAGTTACAAGAAATGTTGAGATCCAACATCACCTTGTGACTACTAATTGTGACTCCTCACAATATGTGACATTGTCCTTCTATCCTAGACATCTAGATTGATCAATGTGAGGCATAGACCGTGTCATCCTCTAATCAATCTAAATCTTGAACTCCAAGTAGACGCACTCGATCAAATGAGCTCAACATCTAATGTTGACTCATTTGGGCATGGCCAAGTAGTGTTCCCTATATCATCTCACTATCGATTCAACCAATCGATTGATATAGGTAAGAACCTTCTACTCAAGGACGTTACTATACTTATTTTATCTGGCACTAATACAAATAAGCATAATAACCAAAAACCAAATGCCTTAATATATATATAAGAATATGATATACATGAGTCCATACAATCATCAAATGATTGGCTCTAGGGCTCTAACTAACAATCTCCCACTAGCACTAGTGCCATACTCAAGGACGTTTCTATTGGTGGAACGACATGAAGAAAGACATCGAAGAGTTAGTAGCTAGATGTTTAGTCAGTCAGCAAGTGAAGGCTGAGCATCAGAGACCTACCGGATTACTTCAGAGGATTCCTATTTAGGAGTGGAAATGGGAACACATCACTATGGATTTTATGGTGGGATTGCCTAGGACACATCGAGGCCATGACACGATTTGGGTAATCGTTGACCGATTAACCAAATCCGTACATTTCTTAGCGATTCGGAAGATCGATTCTCTAGATCGATTGACAGAGCTGTATTGTCAGGAGATCATCAGATTGCATAGTGTTACTTTGAGCATTATATTGGATAGAGACTCACGGTTCACGTGCCACTTCTAGAAGGGTCTGCAGTAGACCTTGGGCACACAACTCCGATTCAGTACAACATTCCTTCCGCAGAGCGGACCATTCAGACTTTAGAGGACTTGTTGACGTCATGCGTTATGGATTTCGAAGGCAGCTGGGAGGACCACCGCCATTAGTAGAGTTCGCTTACAACAACAACTATCATTCAACTATCCAGATGACACTGTTTGAAGCGTTGTATGGTAGGCCTTGTCGGACACCCACCCTCTAGGAGGAGGTTGGGGAGGCCCAGCTGCTAGGACCTCAGAGAGCTCAGCAGGAGGTAGAGTTGGTCCACACCATCAGACGGAGGATGTTCGAGGCGTAGAACCGTTCGAAGAGTTATGCTGATCGGAGATGGAGACCCCTTGAGTTCTCTATAGGCGACCATGTATTTTTTAGAGTCTCACCCATGAAAGGGGTGAAGAGATTTGGTCTCTACGGTAAACTAGCTCCACGATACATTGGGTCTTTCCAGATCTTGGAGAGGATTGGAGCGGCAGCTTACTGTCTGGCGCTACCATCGACTCTTGCAGGCATTCGTGATGTATTCCATGTGTCTATACTGAGGAGATACGTACTCAACCAAGAACATGTTCTATCAGATATATCAGTTCCCATTCAGCCTAACGTTACCTACGAGGAGGTTCCGATACAGATTCTGGACCACAAGGAGCGTCAGCTGTGGAACAAGACTATCTGGCTGGTTAAAGTCAGATGGCAGTATCATTCTGATGAGGAGTCTATCTGGGAGCTCAAGGATACGATCCGAGCTTGATACCCCTGTCACGTCCCAGAGGAGTCCCTGTCCGAGAAAATTTCGGCAGCATCTCCCCTGTACGGTGGACAATCTGAAACTTTTCTACATCTCACAAATACCTCAGCCACAGGCGGCTGGAATAATAACAACAAAATAAAACATCACCACGCAGTTATATATAATCTATTCAGCCTCTGGCTGTCACAACCACGCAGTTAAGATAATTAAATAGTAAAATAATACTCTGACTCGAAATCCACCCTACTCCACTATACTCGTAAAGCTCAAATCCGACGAACTCACCTCTTCTGTCGTCCAGGCAGGCATATAGTAGAATAAAAATCAAATCCAAATCCATCGATATAATAAAATCTATACCATGTCCATAAGTAAATAAATCCAGAACATAACAAGTTCAAACAGTCTAGAACAGAAAAGGGAACCAAACGAAAAACCAATCACATCCTCGAGGTCTGCAGGGACCAGCAACTGGAACTCTCTCCTGACAGCATCAACCTGAAAATATCAACAATGGAGGCGGGGTGAGTCCAACACTCAGCAGGTACAATTGATATGCAAAGTAAAGAAATAACACCTAACACTAATCATGCGTACAGTCTCCTGATATAAGAAAGATATAAATATGCATCTGAAGTAAACAGGAGAGGAACTGTACTAACCAGGACCTGTGTATAAGGACAAAATAGTCCGAGTGGTATAGGAATCCTGTATGCATGTCAAACATAGGTATCCAAACAATATGCAGCATACACAAACACAAGCAATAAATGCATCATGCATATGATGCCAATGATGCGTCCTGGTCACCCCTGACGCCAGTCGATCATCTCACACACAATAGTGAGGCTGAGTGGGTAGGGCTGTGACAACCGTGCACTCTGTCGTCACTACTCCTGATGAGTGACCGAGTGGACGGGATGCTGTCGGAGTACACCTATCCTCCTACCCCAAATCATAAATGGGGGAGCACAATACTCTCAACTCCCGGTACACGATGACGGGGAGGAATCCCTGCCGGATAACACGTTGTGTCACACTACCCATGAGCGGACCAACGGTGCCTAACAGAGTCCCTGCTGCAACACACTCTACCTGAATCGACCACTAACCCATGAGTGGTGGTGTGTGCAAATCCATGTAACTGGCGATGTGCTCAACAATAATGGAGCGGACTATCGCACAGCATGCAATCATGCAAATGATGCATGGCAATAACCATATAAACATCCTGACCTAATCCATATATATAGAAAAGTGCACCCTAGGTCAACGAATCATATCGAAACAAAGGTACACAGAAGGTATAAAAACCTAGGTCCTGAACATGGTGAAGCATGGTATATCACTACCCCCTATAAGCATGTATAAACAGGTAAAATATACATGAGATGCAAATCAATCAATCAATCAAGCACGTACCAAGATTTGGGTAGTGATTAACCGAAACAGATAAGAAACACAATTGATGCAATATGTTAATTTCATTACTAAGCATATCAAAGAGAAAAAGTCAAAAGTACCCGCCTCCGAAAATAGAAAAGTTCAATCTGACTCCGAGATACTCGTCTCGCATCAAAGTCCTGTGATACCAATGTAAATATATTTCATTTAACTACAATTCTCATAAATAGCTAAATGAAATCTCTAACCCTAAATTAGGGCAAACCCCTAATTCAAAAGCACATAAACCTAATCAACATATAAATCTAATTAATCTGCACCTGATTCATTATCTAACTACAATGCGTAGCCAACATCCTACAACATACCTCAAATCACAGCCCAAAGCTAGTTACTGCCTGAACAAAGGTAGTTACTGTAAACCCAAGTAACGCCCTGCAATTCACTGTTCGGATCAAAAGGGAGCTCAAGAGTTCATCACAGCCAACAACAACCTAATTCAACCCATACATGATCAACAGCGTATATCAAATTCCTATGCCTTACCTTAAACTCACAGCCGAACGAGATGCTGGAACGAAGTGGATGTTGCTGTTGGAAATGAGATTGCTGCCGACACCAGAAAATCCACAGAACAGTAGTTTCCCGTTGGATTCCTTCATTGAACAAAACAAGATGAGATCCGACAAGAAGATAACAAAACAAACAATACCTGGTAACATCCTAATCCCAAAACAATCTACAAATCAAGCCAAATAGAACAGGAAGGTCACAAGAAAACTGATCCAAGATCAAACAAGATCCTCAAATCCCTAATCTTCTCATCACTGCCCTACCTTGATTAGCCACCTCCAGAGATCGTCGCCAGATCTCGATTCTCGCCTTGGTGCTCTGAGCCCCACTCGGTGTCACTGATCCAAAGCACGGTGGCAACAAAAGTGTGACCACAATGAGGAAGAAGAAGACCCAAATCCAAAAGCCTCGACTTACAAATAGGGCAGAGGATCGGCAGTGGAGACGGCTAGGGCATCAGCGATCGAAGTAAGCGTCGGGCAGTGAAGCTAGGGCATGGGACGGTCGGCGGTATGCAAGCACAGGGGAAGAGAAGACACTCAATCGTCAGCTCTCTATTCCCTGGCGTCGTCGACGTCGGGCAGAGGAGAGGAAGGCGTCGGGAAGGAGTGGCAGCGACGCGGTTAAGGATTGGCTCCGACTCTCGTTCTAGGGCACGGCTGGGCGGAGGAGAAGTGGGGTTCGGCTCGGGAGAGAAGAGAAGGAAGATGTGGCGGCAGAGGAGACTGCCGTGGCCGGCGGTTAGGGCAAAGAGGGAAAAACGAGCGGCGTCGGGAAGAAGAAAGGAAGAGGGCTCGGGCAGGAGAAGAGGGAAACGGCGACAAATAAAACCGGAGGAAAAGAAAATAAAAACAAATAAAGAAAAGAAATAAAAGAAAAGCAAACTTTTCCTCTCTTAAATGGGGTAGCCTAAACAGGCTTTCCCGGGCCCCGTTTTTATCCCCGTTAACTTGTCCATACGAACTCCGAAAAATTTCCAAAAACTCCCTTATTAATATTCGCCTATTTTCCGGTATTTTACATTCTCCCCCACTAATAAAAATTTGGTCCCCAAATTTCGTTATCTACCATCAGCAAGTACTAACAACAGACAGAAAGTATAAATGCTGAACGGTAAACTAAATCACATACCTCAAGTGAAAAGATGGGGATATCGAGCTCGGCTAGTATCCTCGAGCTCCCAAGTAGCCTCCTCGTCTGAATGATGCTGCCATCCGACTTTAACTAGCCGGATAGTCTTGTTCCGCAACTGACGCTCTTTCCGGTCGAGAATCTGTACCGGAACCTCATCATATGTAATGTCAGGCTGAGCGGGAACTAAAATATCTGTCAGCACATGTGTCGGATCAGGCACGTATCTCCTCAGCATCGATACGTGAAATACATCGTGAACGCCTGACAGGGACGGTGGTAGTGCCAATCGGTAAGCTACCGCTCCGATCCTCTCCAAGATCTCGAAAGGACCAATGTACCGCAGAGCAAGCTTACCTCTGAGGCCAAATCTCTTCACCCCTTTCGTGGGTGAAACTTGCAGAAATACATGGTTGCAAATGGAGAACTCTAAAAGTCTACGACTCCGGTCAGCATATCTCTTCTAGCAGTCCTATGCCTCTGACACTCTCCGTCTGATAGTACGGATTAACTCTGCCTCATGCTGAGTTCTACAAGGTCCCAACAACTGTTCTCCCCAACCTCATCCTAGAGGGTGGGTGTCCGACCAGGACTACCATACAACGCTTCAAACGGTGTCATCCGGATAGCCGAATGCAAACCGTTGTTGTAGGCGAACTCTACCAATGACAAGTGGTCCTCTCAACTGTCTCCAAAATCCAATACACAAGACCTCAACAAGTCCTCTAGAGTCTGAAATAATAGTCAAAGGAACACCATGTAATCTGATGATCTTCCGACAATACAGATCTGCCAATCGATCCAGGGAATTAGTCTTCTAGATCGCTAAGAAGTGTGCAGATTTGGTTACTCGATCAACGATAACCCAAATCGCGTCATAGCCTCGTCGTGTCCTCGGCAATCCCACCACAAAGTTCATAGTAATATGTTCCCATTTCCACTTAGGAATAGGAATCCGATGAAGTAAGTCGGCAGATCTCTGGTGCTCGGCCTTCATTTGTTGACAGACAAGACATCTACCTATAAAATCCACGATGTCTTCTTTCATGTCGTCTTTCATGTCGTTCCACCAATAGAAACATCTCAAATCTTGGTACATACGGTTACCGCCTGGGTGGACAGCAAATCATGAGCGATGAGCCTCCGGAAATAACTCCTATAAGACCGGATGAGACTGAAGCACGCAAAATCTGTCTCGGTAGTGTATAACACCCTCCTCGTCTCGGGTGAACTCGGTCTGCTGCCCGGAAGCTATCTAGCTATAAATAAACTGCAAATACTGATCAGCAGCCTATGGCTCTCGTATCCTTGTCCTGATCAACGACTGAGCAACCATGGTAACTAGAGTACCCTGCTCTGTCTGTCCTTACCCCTCAAGGCCCAAATCGGAGAAACCTTAAATCAAGTCTGTGACCACAACTCGGTGGCAAGCTAAAGTCCCTCCGGACTTCCTGCTAAGCGTATCGGCAACCACATTAGCTCTCCCCGGGTGATAGCTAATGGTACAATCATAATCCTTTGTTGGAGATTAAGTTCCTTCTAAGTAAACAGATATTCGAGACTCTTATGGTCAGTGAGAATCTCAAATGTAACGTCATACAAATAATATCGCCAAATCTTCATGGCAAAAATAATGACAAATAAAGAAAAGAAATAAAAGAAAAGCAAACTTTTCCTCTCTTAAATGGGGTAGCCTAAACAGGGTTTCCCGGGTCCCGTTTTTATCCCCGTTAACTTGTCCATACGAACTCCGAAAAATTCCCGAAAAATTTCCAAAAATTCCAGAAAATTCCCTTATAAATATTCGCCTATTTTCCGGTATTTTACAACCCACATCTTTTTACTTAAGGTATGTGGTTAGAGTTTCGTTCAGCATCTATACCGTTTATCTATTGCTAGTACTTGTCGATGGTAAATAACAAAATTTATAGACCAAATTTTTATTAGTGGGAGAGAATGAAAAATACCGTAAAAAAATTATAATAAAATAATAAAGTTTAATAGATGGATAACCTCAACAAAATTTTTAGAAATTTTCTGAAAATATTTTGGAGCGCGTATGACGAGTTTAAGGGGATGAATTTATAGGCTTGGAAAAAGCCTATTTAGAATATCCATTTAGTAGGAGTTGATTCAGGAATAAACTTAGGTTTTGATTTCCTTAAACCTAAGTTTATATTATAAAAAACCTAATCTCCTCTCTCCTACCCGATTTCCTCCTCACCGCCTGATCCCACTCTTCTCTCTTCTCCCCTCTCGCGACGCTGAGCCACCACCGCCAACCTGATCGTCTTCCTCAACCCGACAACGATGCCTCGCTTCCTCTTCTCCCATGCGTACAAAACCGTCGGCCAAGGAAAGCCTTGAGCCCTCTCATCTCCCGATCTCGCTGCACCACCCGATCGTGGGTCGTCGCCGCCTGATCCATCGACTGCCACTGCCCAACGTCGACTGCTAGATGTCGAGCACCAACCGATCTTTTCTCTTCATGTCGTAGACAGAAGCCGAGCATCTGAGTCGATCTGTCCCCTGTGCCCTAGCTAGTATCCGGCCGCACGATCAGTTCCTCCGCGATTTCCTCTTCCCCTCACTGCGCACCATGAGCTATCTTGTCCACATGATCCCCGACAATGACAAAGCAGTTGGACGCCTCTGGTTCAGCCTCACAACCTCCAGCGCAAGTTTCGGCCAAGATAGGAGCTGCGGGCATCTCCCACTACCGCCTCGCAACACCATTGCTCCACCAAATCACTAAGCGCCAACGCCAATCGATCACCACCGCTTCACACCAGTGCAACATACCCACTCACGGTGTTGAGCCCAACCTGTTAGGGTTGTTGTTTTCCTTTGCACTGAGTTGGTGCCACCAGCCACTGTTGTTTGTATCATCATCGGGGAAGAAGAAGGTTAGGTAATGGCCCTTTTAACTTCAACAATGATTTAGTTTTTGGTAAATTACTGTAATGACTCTTAATTAATTGGAATTGGGAATTGCTTTCCAATTGGCAATAGAGGCATTGTAGCTCTGATCATCAATTTTGGACAACAAGCATCGTCGACCACGAGTCAGTAGGGCATATCTGGATTTGGGTGAGTGGTTGGCATTGATCTATTTTTAGTTTAAACTATTAGATTATGGAATGGTTAATGATATGAGTTTGGTTAATTATTGGATTGGGTATGGAAGAAATTGTGAAATCATTGGGTTAGATTTCTTAGGATTTTGGTTTCCGTTATACATTAGATCTAAGTGTTGATTGAGTACTTATTCTAGGGTTCTAATTCGAGATAAGAGGTTAAGGATTGAGTTTTGAGTTTATCTAGTTATTGTATATGTGATTAGCTAAATTGTACATCATGTGATTTGCAGGACATTGATTTGAGACAAGAGTCTCGACGTGGGATCTATCTGATACGACCTTCATTTTATAGGCGGATACCTTTGACTTATCTCTTTTGATATTGTCATTCTGATATGTGTAATAGGTTATAGCTAGTAGTAATGGTTATGTTTATAATTGATTAGTATGCCACTAATTGATACCCGTAGTATGCCCATACTGTTATTTGTTATACATTAATGTTAACTCTGTAGGGATTACGGGTGAGCACTTGTAATTTCTCAACACTCTTATAATATCGGTTCTTGGTTCTGTTATAACTATTGGGTCGATATTCTCCATTTTCTCATAATATTGGTTTTTGATTCTCTATAATCAACGGGTCAATATTCCATCCCTCGAAACATCCTTTGGACGATCCCGGAACTGAGTTCCAAATCTTATTGTTGCTGGGTCTCGCGGCATTGTTCGTCGAGGTTCGCATAATTATGTGTGGCCATTAAAGAGATTTGTAACCTCCATGAGGTGGCACACACACATGTGCTAAACATGATGATGTGGCACCTCATCATTGGACACTTAATGCCAAGTCACAAATGATGTGGCATAAAGACAAGTCAAACTTGACTCTTCATCTTCCTCTCAAGTCAAGTCAAACTTGACTTAATCTCTCTCATGGTTAATCTAATCCAACCATTTAATTCAAGCCAATTTAATATAATGAATATAATTCATTTAATTAAATTGATTCAATGAGTCATAATCTAAATTAGACTCATTGAACACATGAATCAACTTGAGTCCAACTCAATTAGCCCAATTAGGATTACTCTTAATCCAATTTGATTCATCAAATGAATCTTGGTTCATCATATGAACGTAATCTCCACCTAATTATCCTTAGTGTGTAACCCTATAGGTTCTTGTAACGTTGACAATGCCCCTAAACCCATTTAGGAGCATAAGTAATGAGCGGTATCTAGCAACACATCATTACTACCCAAGTTACAAGAATGTTGATATCCAACATCACCTTCTGACTACTAATTGTGACTCCTCACAATATATGACAAGTGTCCTTCTATCCTAGACATCTAGATTGATCAATGTGAGACATAGACCATGTCATCCTCTGACCAATCTAAATCTTGAACTCCATGTAGACTCACTAAATCGAATGAGCTCAATATCTCATATTGACTCATTTGGGCATGGCCATGCACTTCATGGTCTCACTCTATCAAGAATATCGATGTCGCTCCCGTCATATACGAGGGATAGATCCCATCTATATCACTCACATCCCTCTGCATAACTCGTTACATACCCAGTAATCGCCTTTATAGTGCACCCAGTTACGGGTGACGTTTGACGAAACCAAAGTACATAACTCCTTATGTAGGGATCCATGGTGACTTCAGGTCCAAGGACTAGTAGTCATACTAATAGTCACATGAGAAAGTATATAACACTCATATAACGATCCATGATACTTTCTCATGGCGGGTCATTCAATATACATTCTCCAATGCATACCCATGTGTCAACTTGATATCTCTATATCCATGACTTGTGAGATCAAGTCATCGAGTTGACCTACATGCTAGTCTTATTGCATTAATATTGTCCCTGAATGTCAATACTCGACTAGGAATGATTTAGAGTAGTGTTCCCTATATCATCTCACTATCGGTTCAACTAACCGATTGATATAGGTGAGAACCCTCTACTCAAGGACGTTATTATACTTAGTTTATTTGGCTCCAATACAAGTAAGTATAATAACAAAAAAAAATGTCTTTATTTATATAAGAATATGATACAATGAGTCTATAATACAATCATCAAATGATTGGCTCTAGGGCTCTAACTAATAATCTCCCACTAGCCCTAGAGCCAATCAGTGTAGGCTCTAAGCCCCAATGACCTAGTGTGACCATCATGCTTCCTCTGTGCCAAAGCCTTGGTCAAGGGATCTACGATGTTAGCCTCTGTAGGTACTCTACATATCTTCACATCTCCTCTCTCGATAATCTCTCGAATGAGATGGAAGCGCCGTAGTATGTGTTTGGTCCACTGGTGTGAGCGAGGTTCCTTCGCCTGTGCTATAGCTCCATTGTTGTCACAATAGAGCTCAATAGGGTTAGCGATACTGGGAACCACCCCATGTTCAGTGATGAACTTGTGGATCCAAACTGCCTCCTTTGCTGCCTCTGATCCAGCAATGTACTCGGCCTCTGTCGTTGAATCAGCTACTATGTCCTGCTTCGAACTCTTCCAGCTCACAGCACCACCATTAATGCAAAATACGAACCCTGACTGCGATCGGTAATCATCTGATCGGTCTGGAAGCTGGCATCACTGCAACCCTTTAGAGCTAGCTCATCATTGCCTCCATATATCAAAAAATATTCTTTAGTCCTTCTTAATTACTTAAGAATATTCTTGACCGCTATCTAGTGACTTTCACCTGGATCTGACTGGTATCTGCTCGTCATGCTCAAAGAATACGAGACATCAGGTCGAGTACATAGCATGGCGTACATGATAGATCCTATGGCTGAGGCATAAGGGATCTGCTCCATGCGGTCTCTCTCCTCTCTATAAGAGGGACCTTGAGTCTTCGAAAGACTCACGCCATGTGACATCGGTAGAAATCCCTTCTTTTAGATCTGCATGGCAAACTGAAGGAGTACCTTGTCAATGTATGTACTCTGACTTAGGCAAAGCAATCTCTTAGATCTATCTCTATAGATCTGTATTCCTAGAATACGGGATGCCTCACCTAGCCGCAAAAACCGCTTTTTGCGTTGTGGAAACCCCGAAGCTAGCCACGGATTCGTGGGAAGATAAATAAAAATTCATGTACATGTTTGTCTACACTAGATCTACCTTAGATCTACATGAAAGAAGTGTTACCCTTGTAGCGATGCCCTTCTCTTATCCCACTCATCCAAATGGTTGCCAGATCTCGTAGAGTGTCAAGTGTACACTCCTCTACACGTATCAATACGGACAAAAGGTGGAGAAAAACCACTTAGAGTGTGCTAGAACCCTTGAGAGGTTTCGGCAATGGAGGAGAGGGAGACAAGAAGAAGAGAGGAGGAAGAAGAAGCCTTGATTTCGCACCCTTGAATTCACTTAATGTGGCCGGCCACTCTTAAGAGCATTTAAACCTCCATGTAATACCAAGAGTCATGGCTCTTGGTCTCCCTCATGAGGTGGCACATAATGATGTAGCCTTAATGATGTGGAATATCATCATTGCCCGACCCATGCCAAGTCACAATGAAGTGGCATTTGGTCAAGTCAAACTTGACCCTTCATCTTCCCTCTCTAGTCAAGTAAAACTTGACCTCTTATCTCCCATGGTTGATCAAATCTAACCTTTGATTCAAGTCAATTTAATTTAATGAATCTCTATTCATTAAATTAAATTGACTCAATGAATCACAGTCTAAATTAGACTCATTCGACACATGAATCAAATTGAGTCCAACTCAATTAGTCTAATTTGGATTACTCTTAATCTAATTTGGTTCATCACATAAACCAAACATTCTTGGTCCATCATATGAACCTAATCTCCATCTAACTACCCTTTGTGTGTGACCCTATAGGTTCTTGTATCTTTGGTAATCCTCCTAAACCCATTTAGAAACATAATTAATGAGCGGTATCTAGCAACACATCATTACTACCCAAGTTACAAGAATCATGAGATCCAACATCACCATTGTGACTACTAATTGTGTCTCTCACGATATGTGACAATGTCCTTCTGTCCTTGACATCTAGATGGATTAATTGAGGCATAGACCGTGTCATCCTCTAATCAGCCAATGTCTTGAACTCCAAGTAGACTCACTCTAATCAAATAAGCTCAATATCTCATATTGACATATTTGGGCATGACAATGCACTTAGTGGTCTCACTCTATCAAGAATCATGATATCACTCCTGTCATATAGGAGGGATAGATCTCATCTACATCACTCACATCCCTCCGCATAATTTGTTAAATACCCAGTAATCGCTATTATAATCCACCCATTTACGGGTGACGTTTGACGAAGTCAAAGTATGCAACTCCTTATGTAGGGAACCATGGTGACTTCAGGTCCAAGAACTGATAGTCATACGAATAGTCACATGAAAAAGTATATGACACTCATATAACGATCCATGATACTTTCTCATGGCGTGTCATTCAGTATACATTCTCCAAATCATACGCATGTATCAACTTGATATCTAATATCCAAGACATGTGAGATCAAGTCATCGAGTTGACCTACATGCTAGTTTAATCACATTAACATTGTCCCTGAATGTTAATACTTGACTAGGAATGATTACGAGTAGTGTTCTCTATATCATCTCATCATCAATTCAACCAATTAATTGATATAGATAAGAACCTTCTACTCAAGGACGCTATTATACTCAGTTATTTGGCACCAATACAAGTAAATATAATAAGCATAAAGAAAAATCTTTATATATATATATATATATATATATATATATAGGAATATGATACATCGAGTCCATACAACAATCATCACATGATCGGCTCTAGGGCTCTCACTAACAATCTCCCACTAGCACTAGTGTCAATCAGGGTAGGCTCTAACACCCAATGACCTAGTGTGACCATCATGCTTTCTCTGTGCCAAAGCCTTGGTCAAGGGATCAGCGACGTTAGCCTCTGTGGGTACTCTACAAATCTTCACATCTCCTTTATCGATGATCTCTCGAATGAGATGGAAGCTCCGTAGTATGTGTTTGGTCCGTTGGTGTGAGCGAGATTCCTTAACCTGCGCAATTGCACCATTGTTGTCACAATAGAGCTCTACAGGATCTGCTATGCTAGGAACCACCCTAAGCTCAATAATGAACTTACGGATGCAAACTGCCTCCTTTGCTGCTTCTGATGCAGCAATATACTCGGCCTCTGTTGTAGAATCAGCAACTGTGTCTTGCTTCAAACTCTTCCAGCTCACAGCACCACCATTCAAGCAAAACACGAACCCAGACTGCGATCTATAATCATCCTGGTTAGTTTGGAAGCTGGCATCACTGTAAACCTTTATAGCTAGCTCGCCATCGCCTCTAAATATCAAGAAATATTTTTTAGTCCTTCTCAAGTACTTATGAATATTCTTGACTGCTATCTAGTGACGTTCACATGGATCTGACTGGTATATGCTCGTCATGCTCAAAGCATACGAAACATGAGGACAATTACATAGCATGACGTACATGATAGATCCTATGGCTGAAGCATCAGGGATCTTATCTATGAGGTCTCTCTCCTCTCTAGAAGAGGGATTTTAAGTTTTCGAAAGACTCACACCATGTGACATCGGCAGAAATCCTTTCTTGGAATTATGCATGGAAAACCGTAGTAATACTGTGTCAATATATGTACTTTGACTTAGGCCAGACAATCTCTTAGATTTATCTCTATAGATCTTTGTGCGTAGAATACAGGCTGCTTCACCTAAGTCCTTCATTGAGAAACAATTCCCTAGCCAAGTCTTTACAAACTGCAGCAAAGGGATGCCATTTCCAATGAGTGGTATGTCATCCACATACAATACAAGGAAGACAACTATGTTCCCAACAACCTTCTTGTAGACACAGGGTTCATATTCATTCTTGATGAAACCAAACTGTTTGATCGCATCATCTAATTGAAGATTCCAGCTCTAAGAAGCTTGCTTTAGTCCATAAATGGACTTATGCAGCTTGCATACTCTGCCAGTATGCAGTGGATCTACAAAACCCTCAGGTTGTGTTATGTACACATCCTCGAGCAAGTTTCCATTCAGAAACGCGGTTTTGACATCCATTTGTCAGATCTCATAATTGTGGTATGCTGCAATAGCAAGCATGATCCAAATGGACTTAAACATCGCTATTGGAGAAAAAGTTTCATCATAGTCAATACCATGAATTTGCTTGAAACCTTTAGCTACCAAGCGACCCTTATAGGTAATAAGTCTATCCATGTCAGTCTTTCTCTTAAAGACCCACTTACACCCAATGAGTTTGACACGTTCAGGTGGATCAACCAAACTCCATACTTGGTTGGTGTACATGGATTCCATCTCGGATCTCATGGCCTCTAGCCATGGCTCAGAATCTGGTCTCATCACAGCTCCCTGATAGGAGGTAGGCTCATTCTCAACGAGCATAACGCCGTCATGGTCAGACAAGAGAAATGAGTATCTCTCAGGCTGACGACGTATCCTGTCAGACCTGCGAAGAGATAGGTCTACTTGAACTGGTTGTTATTCCTCAACTCCTTGTGCAACAACAATTTATGGTTCCAGTTCAACTTCTATCAAGGCTTCAGTACTATGGTCCATATCTTGAACTTCTTCAAGATCGAACGTACTCCCGCTAGTTTTTCTAGAAACAAAGTCCTTTTCTAGAAATACCCCAGTCTTAGCCACAAACACTTTGTGGTGACTTTTCAAAGGATTCTAACTTATGTGTCATCAAATACACATAAATTCTAGAAATGCCTTTATATATATATATATATATATATAGGAATTTGATACATCGAATCCATACAACAATCATCACATGATCAGCTCTAGGGCTCTCACTAACACATATCAATTGGCTGAATTGATAGTAGAATATTGTAAATATATAGAACGCTAGTCTTAATTATTCCTAATCAAGCATTAATATACAAGGATGATATTAATGTGCTAAGACTAGCATGTAGTCAACGGATGACTTAATTTTACAAGTCATGGATATGAGATATCAGGTTGACACATGGAAATATATTAGAGAATATGTACTAAATTGACCTGCCATAAGAATGTTTCATAGATCATTATGTGGGTGTCATAAATACTCTTATGTGACAATTGGTATGAATAGTCCTTAGACCTGAAGTCATTACAGTTCCGTACATAAGGAGTTGTGTACTTTGGTATTGTCAAATGTCACCTATAACATGGTGGACTATAAAGTCAATCACTGGGTATGCAATGAGTTATGCGGAGGGATGTGAGTGATGTAAATGAGATCTATCCCTTCCATATGACGGAAGAGATATCTGTGGGCCCTTGATTAGTAGGACACAAGAATGCATGGTCATGCTCAAATGAGTCAATATGAGATTTTGATCTTATTTATTTTGAGTGTGTCTACTTGGAGATCAAGAAACACAAAGATTGATAAGAGGATGACACGATCTGTTAGAACTTTCGAGCCGCAAAAATCATTTTTTGCGTTGCGGAAACCCCGAAGTTCTTAGCCGCTGGATCCATGCGAAGATAAAATTTTTGTGTACTTAGTTTTCTACTCTAGATCTACTTTAGATCTACATCACAAGGGATATACCTTTGAAGCGAAGCCCTTCGCAAATCCCGCTCGTCCAAGATTCTTCGGATCTCAAGTGTGTTCAAGTGGACACACCTCTAGAAGTATCCGCACGAACAAGAGATGGAGAGAACAACTAAGTGTGTGCTAGCACCCTTACAAGTCACGGCAAGGATGAGAGCGAGAGAAGAGAGGAAGAGAGAAGGAAGAAGAAGCAATTCAATTGCCTTGAATTAGCACACAAATGCTAATTCATCTCTTTAAGTGGTCAGCCACTAAAGGAATACCAAGAGTCATGGCTCTTGGTTTTCCTCATGAGGTGGCACTCACTGAGTCACTTGATCTAGCCTTGATGATGTGGAACACCAACATTGGCCAGTCCCATGCCATGTCACAAATGAGGTGGCATATGGTCAAGTCAAACTTGACCCTTCATCTTCCTTCTCAAGTCAAGTCAAACTTGAACTCTTATCTCCCATTGTTGATCAAATCTAACCATTTGATCCAAATCAATTTGATTTAATGAATCTATATTCATTGAATTAAATTGACTCAATGAATCCAAGTATAAATTAGACTCATTTGACACATGAATCAAATTGAGTCCAACTCAATTAGTTTAATTTGGATTACTCTTAATCCAATTTAGTTCATCACATGAACCTAATCCTCTTGGTCCATCATATGAATCTTATCTCCATCTAATTGCTCTTTGTGTGTGACCCTATAGATTCTAGTAATGTTGGCAATGTTCCTAAACTAATTTAGAAACATAAGTAATGAGCGGTATCTAGCAACACATCATTACTACCCAAGTTACAAGAATGTTGAGATCGAACATACCCATTGTGAATCTCACAATATGTGACAATGTCCTTCTATCCTTGACATCTAGATTGATCAATTGAGGCATAGACCATGTCATCCTCTAATCAATCTATGTCTTGAACTCCAAGTAGACTCACTCTCATCAAATAAGCTCAATATCTCATATTGACTTATTTGGGCATGGCCATGCACTTAGTGGTCTCACTCTATCAATAATCATGATATCACTCCTATCATATAGGAGGGATAGATCTCATCTACATCACTCACATCCCTTCGCATAATTTGTTATATACCCAGTAGTCGCCTTTATAGTCCACCCAGTTACGGGTGACGTTTGACGAAGCCAAAGTATGCAACTCCTTATGAA
Organism: Zingiber officinale; assembly: GCF_018446385.1. Taxonomy (NCBI): domain Eukaryota; kingdom Viridiplantae; phylum Streptophyta; class Magnoliopsida; order Zingiberales; family Zingiberaceae; genus Zingiber; species Zingiber officinale. The sequence goes on from NC_056006.1 coordinate 48,805,856, forward strand.
GGGAACTAAGGTGACTTCAGGTTCAAGGACTAATAGCTATACTAATAGTCACATGAGAAACTATATGACACTCATATAACGATCCATGAAACTTTCTAATGGCGGGTCATTCAGTATACATTCTCCAATGTATACCCATGTGTCAACTTAATATCTCTATATCCATGACTTGTGAGATCAAGTCATCGAGTTGACCTACATGCTAGTCTCGTCGCATTAACATTGTCCCTGAATGTTAATACTTGGCTAGGAATGATTAAGAGTAGTATTCTCTATTTCATCTCACTATCGATTCAACCAATCGGTTGATATAGATATGAACCTTCTACTCAAGGATGATATTATACTTAGTAATTTGGCACCAATACAAGTAAGTATAATAACCATAAAGAAATGCCTTTATAAACATATAGGAATATCATACATCAAGTCCATACAACAATCATCACATGATTGGCTCTACGGCTCTAACTAACAATCTCCCACTAGCACTAGTGCCAATCAGTGTAAGCTCTAAGGCACAATGACCTAGTGTGACCATCATGCTTTCCCCTGTGCCAAAGCCTTAGTCAAGGGATCAGCGACGTTAGCCTCTGTGGGTACTCTGCAAATCTTCACATCTCCTCTATCACTGATCTCTCGAATGAGATGGAAGCGCCGTAGTATGTGTTTGGTCCGCTGGTGTGGGCGAGGTTCCTTAGCCTGCACAATTGCTCCATTGTTGTCACAATAGAGCTCTATAAGATCTTTTATGCTAGGAACCACCCCAAGCTCAATAATGAACTTGCGCATCCAAACTGCCTCCTTTGCTGCTTCTGATGCAGCAATATACTCGGCCTCTGTTATAGAATCAACAATTGTGTCTTGCTTCGAACTCTTCCAGCTCACAACACCACCATTCAAGCAAAACACGAACCCAGACTACGATCTATAATCATCTTGGTCAGTTAGGAAGCTGACATCACTATAACCCTTTATAGCTAGCTCGCCATCGCCTCCAAATATCAAGAAATATTCTTTAGTCCTTCTCAAGTACTTAAGAATATTCTTGACTGTTATACAGTGACGTTCACATAGATTTAACTGGTATCTGCTCATCATGCTCAAAGCATAGGAAACATCAAGACGATTACATAGCATGGCGTACATGATAGATCCTATGGCTGAAGCATAAGGGATCTTATCCATGCGGTCTCTCTCCTCTCTAGAAGAGGGATTTTGAGTCTTCGAAAGACTAACACCATGTGACATCGGCAGAAATCCTTTCTAGGAATTCTGCATGGAAAACCGTAGTAATACCATGTCAATATATGTACTTTTACTTAAGCCAATCAATCTCTTAGATCTATCTCTATAGATCTTTATGTAACACCCACGAAATGATAAGCTATACCTATGAGTATTTTTCCTTTAGAATAAAATAAAAAGAGAAATGGAAATAGAAACCAAAATAAAATGAAAAGGAAGTGAGGTTAAGGTTTGAACCTTGAACCTCCCACAAATAATAGAGTTAAATTGGTGTATGGTAACCACTAGGGTAATGAATAATAGATGAATAGAAAAGAATGGAAATTGTAGTTAAAAGTAAGAAGATAGTTAAGTAAAGGAACAAGAGAAAACCAAGTAGCTTACCTCCTCTTCCTCTTGGTTAAGGAAAGAAGCAAGCAAAAGTCAAGTTGCTTTCCTTCCTTTCTTTTCCTCTAATTTCATGGGAATTAAGAGAGCGTAGAGATAGAGGGGTTCAGGGGGTGAATGATGACATGTTTCATTTACATGAGAAATAAATAGGATTGAGAGGAGAAAAGAAAGTTGTTAATCCTTCCTCCTCCTTCTTTCTCCTTCTTCCTTCTCCACCGAGACATAGAGCCCTCTCTCCCTCATTTCTAAAAACCAAGCTAAGGTTTTCTCTCCAAGGAAACTAATTCCTAAGAAGGAGTCTCAAGGTTTACTCCTTACAAAAAAGAGAAAACAAAAGGGAGAACTAGGAAGAGAAGCTCCTTCTTCCTCCTCACAAGGGTACCACTTTCTTTAGGATCAACAAGTGAAAGGATGTAAGTATCCCCTCACCTGTGGTACAAGTTGTTTATGGTTTCCATAAGATTAGAATGCTTAAAACCTAGGGTCACAAGGTTGAACTTTCGGCCAAGTGTAGATGAAAGAACTAGGAAAGCTTAAGACCTAAACTAACCAAGTTCACTATATCCTTATGATATGTATGCTATGATAAGAGATTGGTTTGGTGTTCTTATGCTTGTATGTTGCTTAAAACTTAATTTCATGGTCCTAAGGTGTTCGGCCAAGTCATGAATAAAAGGATAGGGAAGTTCAAGACCTAAATAAGCATGTTCATTATGTCCTTATGATAAGTACCCTAGTATAAGAAGCTAGTTAATGTTCTTATGTTGTATGTTTACTTAAAACCTAGATCTATAATTGTGAACTTTCGGCAAAGTGTAGATGAAGGACCTAGGAAAGCTTAAGACCTAAACTAATCATGTTCACTATGTCCTTATGATATGTATGCTATGATAAGAGATTGGTTTGGTGTCCTTATTGTTGGGTTCGTCGGGCCGCGAAAACCGCTTTTCCGCGTCGCGGAAACCCCGAGTCACCCAAAGCCATGGATCTCGTGCAAAGATTCGGAAACAAAAACTTTTCGAAAAACCTTTTCTTGTACGAGTTTGAAAAAGCTTTAGATCTACACTAAAGTTAAGATCATTACCCTTGATGCGCGCCCCACGCGAATCCCGCTCGTCCAAATGATGCCGGATCTCAAGACCGTCAAGCGTACGGTCCTCTAGAAGTATCCACACGGACACACTAGATGGAGGTGACCAAAAACCAAGGTGTGCTAGCACCTATGTGGTTCGGCCAAGGAAGGAGGAGAGGGAGAGAGCAAGAAAAACTCTCTAGGAGGAAGAAGAAGAGTGAATGATAGAATCATTTTCAAAAAATGAAAATTGTTCTCTCCACATTCAAGTGGCCGGCCACCTTCACATGTGCAACTCCCATTTCCACATTAACTGCAATTAATGTGGAGCCATTAAAGAGTTGTAACCCCCATGAGGTGGCACTCTAGGATGATGTGGATCAACACCATTGGTCCACATCTTGCCACCTCACTAAATGACATGGCAACAAGTGTAACTCCTCATTTAATGTGGGCCGGCCACATTAAATGCTATGGAGGCTTGTAACCTCCATGAGGTGACACACATTGATGATGTGGAGCAATCCTATTGGTCCACATCTTGCCAACTCACTAGTGATGTGGCAAAAAGTCAAGTCAAACATGATTTTTTCTCTTCCTCTCAAATCAAGTCAAACTTGATCAAATCTCTCTCATGGTTGATCTAATCCAACCATATGATTCAAGCCAACTTAATATAATGAATCTAATTCATTAAATTAAGTTGATTTAATGAGTCATAATCTAAATTAGACTCATTGAATACATGAATCAACTTGAGTCTAACTCAATTAGCCCAATTTGGATTACTCTTAATCCAATATGATTCATCAAATGAATCTAATCCTCTTAGTTCATCATATGAACCAAATCTCCATCTAATTGTCCTTAGTGTGTGACCCTATAGGTTCTTGTAACGTTGGCAATGCCCTAAACCCATTTAGGAGCATAAGTAATGAGCGGTATCTAGCAACACATCTTTACTACCCAAGTTACAAGAATGTCGAGATCTGACATCACCTGGTGACTACTAATTGTGACTCCTCACAATATATGTCGTTGTCCTTCTATCCTAGACATCTAGATTGATCAATATGAGGCATAGACCGTGTCATCCTCTAATCAATCTAAATCTTGAACTCCAAGTAGACTCACTCGATCAAATGAGCTCAACATCTAATGTTGACTCATTTGGGCATGGTCATGCACTTCGTGGTCTAACTCTATCAAGAATATTGATGTCGCTCCCGTCATATGGGAGGGATAGATCTCATCTACATCACTCACATCCCTCTGCATAATTTGTTACAATAATCGCCTTTATAGTCCACCCTGTTACGAGTGACGTTTGACGAAACCAAAGTACATAACTCCTTATGTAGGGATCCATGGTGACTTCAGGTCTAAGGACTAATAGTCATACTAATAGCCACATGAGAAAGTATATGACACTCATATAACGATCCATGATACTTTCTCATGGCGGGTCATTCAGTATACATTCTCCAATGTATACCCATGTGTCAGCTTGATATCTCTATATCCATGACTTGTGAGATCAAGTCATCAAACTGACCTACATGCTAGTCTTATTGTATTAACATTGTCCCAGAATGTTAATACTCGACTAGGAATGATTTAGAGTAGTGTTCCCTATATCATCTCACTATCGATTCAACTAATCGATTGATATAGGTATGAACCTTCTACTCAAGGACGCTATTATACTTAGTCTATTTGGCACTAATACAAATAAGTATAATAACCAAACAAATGGCTTTATTAATATACAAGAATATGATAAAATGAGTCCATACAATCATCAAATGATAGGCTCTAGGGCTCTAACTAACAATCTCCCACTAGCACTAGTGCCAATCAGTATAGGCTCTAAGGCCTAATGACCTAGTGTGACCATCATGCTTTCTCTGTGCCAAAGCCTTGGTCAAGGGATCTGCGATGTTAGCTTCTATAGATACTCTGCAAATCTTCACATCTCCTCTATTGATAATCTCTCGAATAAGATGGAAACGTTGTAGAACTGCTATGAACTCTGCCAGCTCATAACACTACCATTCAAGTAGAATACGAACCCTGACTGCGATCTATAGTCATCCTGGTCGGTCTGGAAGCTGGCATCACTGTAAGCCTTTACAGTTAGCTCATCATTGCCTCCATATATCAAGAAATATTCTTTAGTCCTTCTTAAATACTTAAGAATATTCTTGACTGCTATCCAGTGACTTTCACCTGGATCTGACTGGTATCTGCTTGTCATGCTCAAAGCATACGAGACATCAGGTCGAGTACATAGCATGGCGTACCTGATAGGTGGTAGGCTCATCCTCTATGAGCACAATGTCATCATGGTCAAACAAGAGAAATGAGTATCTCTCAGGCTGACGACGTACCCTATCAGACCTGCGAAGAGGTATGTCTACTTGAACTGGTTGTTGTTCCTCAGCTCTTTGTGGAACAACATCATCCACAACACTTTGTGGTTCCAGTTCAACTTCCATCAAGGCATCAGTGCTATTGTTCGCATCTTGAACTTCTTCAAGATCGAATGTGCTCCCACTAGTCTTTCTAGAAACAAAGTCCCTTTCTAGAAAGAAGTAATATCCCTTAGTTTCCTTGGGATATCTGATAAAGTAGCACTTGACGTCGAACGTAAGCCTCACAACCCCAAATCCTCATGAAAGACACCTGGGCATCTCTCCCAGTCCATATCCTATATGGTGTCTTTATCACGGCCTTTGATGGAACTCGGTTGAGTATGAAAGCTGCCGTGTCTAGAGCATATCCCCATAGATATGTCGGAAGATCTGTGTGACTCATCATAGATAGTACCATATCTAATAAGGTACGATTCCTCCTTTCGGATACACCATTCCACTGTGGTGTTCCAAGAGGAGTGAGTTGAGATAAAATCCCACACTCAGCTAAGTAGTCACAAAACTCATGGCTTAAGTATTCACCACCTCGATCTGATCGAAGTACCTTAATACTCTTGCCAAGCTGGTTCTTGAATTCTTTGAACTTTTCAAAGGATTCAGACTTATGTGTCATCAAGTACACATAACCATATCTACTGAAGTCATCAGTAAATGTGATGAAGTATCTATAACCGCCTCTAGCAGCAACATTGAAAGGGCCACATACATCACTATGTATGAGTCCTAACAAATCAGTTGCTCTCTCGCTGTGCCCACTAAAGGGAGTCTTGGTCATCTTGCCTCGTAGGCATGACTCGCATATCTCATATGATTCAAAATCAAATGAGTCCAGCAAACCATCCTTATGGAGCTGGGATAAGCGCTTGTCATTTATATGACCTAAGCGACAGTACCAGAGATAGGTTTGGTTCAAGTCAGTCGACTTGATCCTCTTGGTATTTATGTTATAGATAGGGCTCTCAAGGTCTAGAATGTAGAGTCCGTTTATCAGAGGTGCACTACAATAAAACATATCTTTTAAATAAACAGAACAACATTTGTCTTTTATTATAAAAGAGTATCCTTTCTTGTCTAAACAAGAAACTGAAACTATGTTCTTAGTTAATGCAGGCACATAACAACAATCGACTAACTCTAGTACAAGCCCAGAGGGCAGAGATAGAAAGTAAATCCCTACAGCAACAGCAGCAACCCGTGCTCCATTGCCTACTCGTAGTTCCACCTCGCCCTTTGTCAATGTCCTGCTATTTCTCAGTGCCTGCACATCAGTACAAATGTGAGAAGCACATCCAGTATCTAATACCCATGATGTAGAAATAGATAGATTGACTTCTATAACATATATACCTGAAGTGGAAGTCTCACTTCGCTTCTTCTTAAGATCCTCCAAGTATACCTTGCAGTGCCCGGTCTGACCGCAGTGGAAGCAGGTAGCATCCTTGGAGACCCCTCCTTTAGGCTTCAGTGCCTTGCCTTTGCCCTTGGTTTGAGACTTTCCCTTACCTTTGGGATTGCCCTTGCCCTTGTGCTTCTGGACCATCAGAATGGGCTTAACCTTCTTAAGGTTAATCTCAGCAGTTCGCAACATACTAAGTAGCTCGGGCAGTGGCTTGTCAATCTCGTTCATGTTATAGTTGAGAACGAATTGACTATAGCTATCCGGCAAGGACTGCAAGATCAAGTCAGTGGCCAGCTCTTGGCCAAGTGGGAACCCCAGTCTTTGTAGGTTCTCTATGTACCCAATCATCTTGAGTACATAAGGACCTACAGGAGCCCCGTCTGACATCTTGCACTGAAACAGTGCCTTAGAGATCTCAAATCTCTCATGCCTCGCTTGTCCCTGATATAGTTGGCGAAGATGCTCAACCATATCGTAAGCACCCATCAACTCATGTTGCTTCTGAAGCTCTGAGTTCATGGTCGCGAGCATTAGACAGGACACATCTAATGCGTCATCTTGATGCTTCTTGTAAGCATCTTTGTCGGCTCGTGGGCATTGGGAGGAGGAGCCTCCGGAATGGGCTGCTCCAGAACGTACAGTTTACGTTCTTGGGTGAGAACTATTCTCAAGTTCCTGTACCAGTCCAGGAAATTCGCTCCGTTGAGCTTGTCCTTCTCAAGGACAGATCGCAGGGAGAAGGAATTCGTGTTCGACGTCATGGTTATCTACAACAGAAAATTTGTAGAAATAAATATCATATTCTTTTAGAATCATTTAATTAGGCCTTTAACTAAATGATGCTCCCACTGAATACTATAATTCTTGTGGGACAAGATCCACATCATACTAACCCTTGAGTTAGCTTTGGCTAATACGCCCAAGGCTTAGTATGATCGGTAGGTAACGATTACCAATTACATCTCTATGCAACTCTTGTTTATAGGATCAATATCCGCATTTATATTAAAACTCGAGTTAGCTTTGGCTAATACGCCCGAGAGTTAATATAGATGTGATTTTGACCTATCTTTTCCAACCGTTGGAAGAATGCCTATAGTTGACTCGATCTAACCGAGCAACTAGGAATACTCAATCTAATTGAGTTTGTATTCACCCATGCGTTGATAGGCGGGACCAAGATTGTCCCTCCGTACCCTACCAAGATAATATGTATTGCTCTGCTTTAGCAGATTCAACAATACATGTGATCGAGGTAGTGATAGGTATCACGGCACGGTTAGGCATTTTAGAGTTGGTTCGATCTAGATCTAATCTAATCGAGAAGGATGCATCTTGTGCACGACTTAGATCTAATCTAATCGCAAGGGTGCATCATGTGCACGACTTAGATCTAATCTAATCGTTAAGGCACTAATTAATTAATTAATTATTAAACATGCATCAAATACATAACAATTAATTAATTAATCTATTTGTGATTTAGTCATGGCCCTACTACGATCTTCTCAAGCCAATGAGAAGATCGAATGGTCAACCTAGGGTCAACAGCTTCTCCAAGCTCCTCCCTTTGACCACCTTGTGTTGCTCATGCTCGCCTCGGAACTCCGTCTTGTGTCGACCCTCCACCGCTCCAATTTGTACATTACAATTTGAAACTCGAGTTACATTCGAGTCTAAATCTAATTTACAACAAGAATATAAGAGAAGGCACGACGCGCAGGTCGTGAATAAATAAAAACATACAACACGCGCAAACACATAACGGCACGCAGGCCGTATTATGAATTACAACACAACCAATCATATTGGGTTTTTGGGCCATGACTATCACAAAATTTATATATAATTCAAAATTATATATTTTCATAATTTTCTATAATTTTAAAATTAATTTTTAAAATTTTCGATAAAATTTCGGTGGTCCCGTTTAGCGGTTTCGGGTGCAATGGAAGCGGATCCCTTGCGGGGCCGAGGGCGGGCCCTACCGCGATCTAACCATCGCGAGGCTTCTGCGATCCAACAGCGCCTAAACCGCTGTCCCAAAGCGATTTTGGCGAGACATTGCCGTTTGGAAAAATCTTCCGTGAGTTCGTTTTAGCGATTTGGTGCAACCGCGGAGCAAATCCCCTTGCGGGGTTAGGGGCAGTACCCCTACCCACGATCTAACCATCGTGAGTTGCTCCTTTGCGATCTAATGGCACCCGACCCCGCTGTCCCAAACGGATTTGGGGCAAAACGAAGCCGTTTAAAAGAAAACTTTCCGGTAGACGAAGCCTACAAGTGCCGAGACACTTGTGCTTCGCTTCTACGGAAAAATTACTCATAAAAACTCTAAAAACTCAATTTTTACAGAAAATCACAGAAGGTATATTTTTCATAAAAATACAAACGAACTCGTACAAGTCTTTGCACGTGGCTCTGATACCACTGTTGGGTTCTTCGGGCCGCGAAAACCGCTTTTTCGCGTCGCGGAAACCCCGAGTAACCCAAAGCCGTAGATCTGTGCAAAGATTCGTAAACAAAAACTTTTTCAAAAAAGCTTTTCTTGTACGAGTTTGTAAAACTTTAGATCTACACTAAAGTTAAGATTATACCTTTGATGCGCGCCCCACGCGAGTCCCGCTCGTCCAAATGATGCCGGATCTCAAGACCGTCAGCGTACGGTCCTCTAGAAGTATCCACACGGACACACTAGATGGAGGTGACCAAAAACCAAGGTGTGCTAGCACCTATGTGGTTCGACCAAGGAAGGAGGAGAGGGAGAGAGCAAGAAAAACTCTAGGAGGAAGAAGAAGAGTGAATGATAGAATCATTTTCAAAAAATGAAAATTGTTCTCTCCACATTCAAGTGGCCGGCCACCTTCACATGTGCAACTCCCATTTCCACATTAAGCGCAATTAATGTGGAGCCATTAAAGAGTTGTAACCCCCATGAGGTGGCACTCTAGGATGATGTGGATCAACACCATTGGTCCACATCTTGCCACCTCACTAAATGACATGGCAACAAGTGTAACTCCTCATTTAATGTGGGCCGGCCACATTAAATGCTATGGAGGCTTGTAACCTCCATGAGGTGACACACATTGATGATGTGGAGCAATCCTATTGGTCCACATCTTGCCAACTCACTAGTGATGTGGCAAAAAGTCAAGTCAAACATGATTTTTTCTCTTCCTCTCAAATCAAGTCAAACTTGATCAAATCTCTCTCATGGTTGATCTAATCCAACCATATGATTCAAGCCAACTTAATATAATGAATCTAATTCATTAAATTAAGTTGATTTAATGAGTCATAATCTAAATTAGACTCATTGAATACATGAATCAACTTGAGTCTAACTCAATTAGCCCAATTTGGATTACTCTTAATCCAATATGATTCATCAAATGAATCTAATCCTCTTAGTTCATCATATGAACCAAATCTCCATCTAATTGTCCTTAGTGTGTGACCCTATAGGTTCTTGTAACGTTGGCAATGCCCTAAACCCATTTAGGAGCATAAGTAATGAGCGGTATCTAGCAACACATCATTACTACCCAAGTTACAAGAATGTCGAGATCTGACATCACCTGGTGACTACTAATTGTAACTCCTCACAATATATGTCATTGTCCTTCTATCCTAGACATCTAGATTGATCAATATGAGGCATAGACCGTGTCATCCTCTAATCAATCTAAATCTTGAACTCCAAGTAGACTCACTCGATCAAATGAGCTCAACATCTAATGTTGACTCATTTGGGCATGGTCATGCACTTCGTGGTCTAACTCTATCAAGAATATTGATGTCACTCCCGTCATATGGGAGGGATAGATCCCATCTACATCACTCACATCCCTCTGCATAATTTATTACATACCCAGTAATCGCCTTTATAGTCCACCCTGTTACGGGTGACGTTTGACGAAACCAAAGTACATAACTCCTTATGTAGGGATCCATGGTGACTTCAGGTCTAAGGACTAATAGTCATACTAATAGCCACATGAGAAAGTATATGACACTCATATAACGATCCATGATACTTTCTCATGACGGGTCATTCAGTATACATTCTCCAATGTATACCCAAGTGTCAGCTTGATATCTCTATATCCATGACTTGTGAGATCAAGTCATCAAGCTAACCTACATGCTAGTCTTATTGTATTAACATTGTCCCAGAATGTTAATACTCGACTAGGAATGATTTAGAGTAGTGTTCCCTATATCATCTTACTATCGATTCAACTAATCGATTGATATAGGTATGAACCTTCTACTCAAGGACGCTATTATACTTAGTTTATTTGGCACTAATACAAATAAATATAATAACCAACAAATGCCTTTATTAATATACAAGAATATGATACAATGAGTCCATACAATCATCAAATGATTGGCTCTAGGGCTCTAACTAACACTTATGCTTGCATGTTGCTTAGAGCTTGGTTTCCTCTTCATGAAGGTTTCAGCCAGTATCCAAATTTAGGGTTCAAGGAAGCTAAAAATTTTACCTAGCATGCTCATGTATCACCTTATGATATGATATGAATTTAGCTAGATATTTATGCTTGCATGTTGCTTAGAGCTTGGTTTCCTCTTCTTGAAGGTTTCGGCCATTATCCAAATTTAGGGTTCAAGGAAGCTTAAAAAACTTAACCTAGCATGCTCATGTTTATCCTTATGATATGATATGAATTTAGCTAGATATTTATGCTTGCATGTTGCTTAGAGTTGTTTTTCTCTTCATGAAGGTTTCGGCCATGAACAAATTTTAGGGTTCAAGGAAGCTAAAAATTTAACCTAGCATGCTCATGTATCTCCTCATGATATGATATGAATTTAGGTAGATATTTATGCTTGCATGTTGCTTAGAGCTTGTTTTCCTCTTCATGAAGGTTTTAGCCATGAACACATTTTAGGGTTCAAGGAAGCTAAAAATTTAACCTAGCATGCTCATGTATCTCCTTATGATATGATATGAATTTAGCTAGATATTTATACTTGCATGTTGCTTAGAGCTTGGTTTCCTCTTCTTGAAGGTTTCGGCCATTATCCAAATTTAGGGTTCAAGGAAGCTTAAAAATTTAACCTAGCATGCTCAACTATCTCCTTATGATATGATATGAATTTAGCTAGATTCTTATGCTTGTATGTTGTTTAGAGTTTAATAAGTTCATACTCGTGAACTTTCGGCCTAGATGTGCCTCACATGCTACGTTATGAATTAAGAGATGTTATTTAATGATTCCATTTATGATAGGTGATGTGTTCATTTACGTATACCTATGAACCATGCATGATTATGTCTCTTATGATGTGCTATGTGCTCAAGTATGCATGCTTTATGATATGACAAATAACATACTCATTTATGTATGCTTATGATCCATGCATAATAATGTCTCTTAGGATGTGCTATGTGCCCAAATAAAGGCCTAAGAGTTGCTTCCCTTCTTGTTGGGATTAAGAGCACTCTTTATGACATGATAAGTGAAGGCCTAAGAGTTGCTTCCCTTTGGGGATTAAGAGCACTTTTCATGATATGATAAGATATGATACGCCATGTTATGACATGAACCATGATATGCTATTTTACTTTGTATGGCTTGTACCAAGGGTGGGCTCCATAAGCGCCCCTAGGCTGACGGACTATGAACGGGTCTAGTAAAGGGATGGACTCCTTAGTACGCCCCTAGGTCGACGGTCGTAGTATGGACCTAGATCCCTAGTAGGTTCGGGGCTAGCTACCCTGTCCAAGGGATTGCACGTATTTATGTATGTATGTGGTACAAGCCGGGCCCTCATGATGATATTATGTTCAAGTACTATATGATATGTTTTAAGACAACTTGCATATGACATGATACATGTTTTAAAAGACATCTTGCACGATGTGATTTATGATACGACTTGCTATGCCCTTATGATATATATGACATGATGATTTATGATATGCTATGCCCTTATGATTTATATGACATGATGATTTATGATATGATATAGCATGATGTTCTTTATGATTTATGATATGACATGCTATGCCCTTATGATTTATATGACATGATGATTTATGATATGATATAGCATGATGTTCTTTATGATTTATGATATGACATGCTATGCCCTTATGATTTATATGACATGATGATTTATGATAGGATATAACATGATGTTCTTTATGAGATAATATGTTATGATGCTATGTATTCACCATATGATGTTAGATGATCATATTTCCATGATTATATGTTTATGTGTTTATACTTGATATATGGATTTTGTGAGTAGGAAAGGATCTTACTAAGCCTGTGTGCTTATATCTTACTTTCCTTGTACCGCAGATAAAGGCAAAGAATGGATGACCTAGTGGAGCTGCAGGAGAGGCAAGGAGATGTGTGTGGTGGTGGCTTGGCTAAGATAAATAAAAGACCTGCTTATGTTATTTTGTTATGTTGACATGAATTAAGTGTATTATGTTATTGTCCCGCATGACTTCAGGATATTTCTACTGTTTTACTTTCGAAAGAAATTTTAATATGCATGTATGTTTCCGCAATAGTAATGGTTAAGTAAAGTAACCCCGCCCTACTAGCAGGAGGGGCGGGCGTTACACTTTATGCCTAGAATACAGGCTGCTTCACCTAAGTCCTTCATTGAGAAACAATTCCCCAGCCAAGTCTTTACAGACTGCAACAAAGGGATGTCATTTCCAATGAGTAGTATGTCATCCACATACAATACAAGGAAGACAACTGTGTTCCCAACAACCATCTTGTAGACACAGGGTTCATCTTCATTCTTGATGAAACCAAACTGTTTGATCGCATCATCGAATCAAAGATTCCAGCTCCAAGAAGCTTGCTTTAGTCCATAAATGGACTTATGTAGCTTGCATACTTTGCCAGTATGCAGTGGATCTACAAAACCCTCAAGTTGTGTCATGTACTGTTAGTTAGAGCCCTAGAGCCAATCATTTGATGATTGTATGGACTCATTGTATCATATTCTTGTATATCAATAAAGGCATTTGTTTGGTTATTATACTTATTTATATTAGTGCCAAATAGACTAAGTATAACAGCGTCCTTGAGTAGAAGGTTCATACCTATATCAATCGATTAGTTGAATCGATAGTGAGATGATATAGGGAACACTACTCTTAATCATTCATAGTCGAGTATTAACATTCAGGGACAATGTTAATGCAATAAGACTAGCATGTAGGTCAGCTCGATGACATGATCTCACAAGTCATGGATATAGAGATATCAAGCTGACACATGGGTATACATTGGAGAATGTATACTGAATGACCCGCCATGAAAAAGTATCATGGATCGTTATATGAGTGTCATATACTTTCTCATGTGGCTATTAGTATGACTATTAGTCCTTAGACCTGAAGTCACCATGGATCCCTACATAAGGAGTTATGTACTTTGGTTTCGTCAAACGTCACCCGTAATTGGGTGGACTATAAAGGCGATTACTGGGTATGTAACGAATTATGCAGAGGGATGTGAGTGATGTAGATGGTATCTATCCCTCCTATATGATAAGAGTGACATCGATATTCTTGATAGAGTAAAACCACGAAGTGTTTGGCCATACCCAAATGAGTCAATATGAGATATTGAGCTCATTTGATTGAGTGAGTCTACTTGGAGTTCAAGATTTAGATTGGTCAAAGGATGACACGGTCTATGCCTCACATTGATCAATCTAAATGTCTAGGATAGAAGGACACTTGTCATATATTGTGAGGAGTCACAATTAGTAGTCACAAGGTGATGTTGGATCTCAACATTTCTTGTAACTTGGGTAGCAATGATGTATTGCTAGATGCCGCTCATTGCTTATGTTTCTAAAGGAGTTTAGAAACATTGCCAACGTTACAAGAACCTATTGGGTCACACACAAAGAACAAGTGGATGGAGATTGGGTTCATATGATGAACCAATTGGATTAAGTTCATATGATGAACCAAGATGATTAGATTCATTTGATGAATCAAATTGGATTAAGAGTAATCCAAATTGGGCTAATTGAGTTGGACTCAAGTTGATTCATGTATTCAATGAGTCTAATTTAGATTATGACTCATTAAATCAACTTAATTTAATGAATTAGATTCATTATATTAAGTTGGCTTGAATCAAATGGTTAGATTAGATCAACCATGGAAGAGATTTGGTCAAGTTTGACTTGACTTGAGAGGGAGAGGAAGAGTCAAGTTTGACTTAACTAATTTCCACATCATTAGTGAGATGGCAAGATGTGGACCAATGATGATGCTCCACATCATCATGGTATGCCACATCATGGAGGTTACAAGCCTCCATTCTCATTAATGTGGCCAGCCACATTAAATGAGTAGGAGTTACTCATGTGGCCGACCACACAAGTGAATGAATGGGAATGAATTTTCATTCAATTGGTCTCATTCATTTCATCTCCTTCCTCTAGCAATTCTCTTCTCCCTTTCCTCCTCCTTGGCCGAGAGTTTCAAGCAAGGTGAAGAGGAATGTGGTAAGGTCAAAAGAAAAGGGTGAAGTGAAGGCCACAAAGGAGGATACCTAGAGGAGTATGTGAGATTCCTTTCCTTTCTTTCCTTTTCTCCCTTTTCAAATCCTACCCGAGAGCTCTAGAAAGTGCTAGCACACTTGGGGCTCTCTTCTCCATCCTTTGAGTGTGAGAGACACTCCTTGTTCGTGTGGATATCATTAGAGGAGTGTCTACGTTGACACTCTCGAGATCCGGCGTACCGTTGGACGAGCGGGAACGCGAAAGGGCACGCATCAAAGGTATAAAGTGTTTTCCTTTGTAGATCTATTGTAGATCGTAGTTTATAACTCGTACTTGTGTTTTCGAAATTTTTCCTTGCACGGATCCTACGGCTTTGGGTGATTCGGAGTTTCCGCGACGCAAAAAGCGGTTTTCGCGGCCCAAAAAACCCAACAGTGGTATCAGGGCCACGTGCAAGGCTTGTACGAGTTTAATTTTTGGTTTTATGAAAACTAAAGTTTATGTAATTTTCTGTAAAATTATGATTTTTTATAGTTTTTATGGGTAATTTTTCCGTAGAAGCGAAGCACAAGTTTCTCGGCACTTGTAGGTTTCGGCTACCGGAAAGATTTTTTCCAAAACGGCTTCGTTTTGCCCCAAATCCGTTTGGGACAGCGGGCTTGGGTGCCATTAGATCGCAAAGGAGCAACTCACGATGGTTAGATCGTGGGTAGGGGTACTGACCCTAACCCCGCAAGGGGATTTGCTCCGCGATTGTACCCGAAATCGCTCAAAACGAACCTGTCGGGAAGATTTTTCCGAAACGGCAATGTCTCGACCAAAATCATTTTGGGACAGCGAGTTTGGGCGCTGTTGGATCGCAAAGGAACCCTCGCGATGGTTAGATCGCGGGTAGGGGCGCTGCCCCTGGCCCCGAAAACCGCTAAACGGGACCGCCGGGAAATTTTACTCGTAAAAATTGTAAAAATTATTTTAAAATTATAGAAAAATTATGAAAATATATAATTTTGAATTATATATTAATTTTGTGATAGTCATGGCCCAAAACCCCAATATGATTGGATTGTGTTGTAATTCATAATACGGCCTGTGTGCCGTTATGTGTTTGCGCGTGTTGTATGTTTTATTTTTCCGCGACCTGCGCGTACTGCCTTTCTCTTATATTCTTGTTGTAAATTAGATTTAGACTCGAATGTAACTCGAGTTTCAAATTGTAATGTACAAATTGGAGCGGTGGAGGGTCCACACGAGACGGAGTTCCGAGGCGGGCACGAGCAACACAAGGTGGTCAAAGGGAGGAGCTTGGAGAAGCTTTTTGTCACGCCCCAGAGGAGTCTCAGTCCGAAGAAATTTCGATAGCATCTCCCCTGTACGGCGGACAATATGAAACTTTCTACATATCACATATACATCAGCCACAGGCGGCTGGAATGATAACAAAAAAATAAAGACAAACACCACGTAGTTAATAACAGTAATCAATAAATAATAGGACTCTGACTCGAAATCCACCCTACTCCACTACACTCGTAAAACTCAAATCCAACGAACTCACCTCTTCTGCCGTCCAGGCAGGCACGTAGTAGAATGAAATCCAATATCATATCAAAAATCCATCAAAAGGTTTCACTCCATACAATATCCATAGGAAAAATCCAAAGACAATACTGAAACAAAGTCTGTTATAGAAAAAGACCAAAATAAAACAAATAACGAACTAATAGAGAACTAGCTCTACGTGCAGAGGGGGGGCCAACGACTGGAACTGCTCCGGACAGCCTCAACCAACACTCAGCAGGTACAACTGATATGCATAACAACACTAATCATGCGTACAGTCTCCTGAATACGAGAAGGAATAAATGCATCTGAAACGAAATCAGGAGATAACTGTACTAACCGGGATCAAGGTACAAAGGTAACAAGTCGTCAGACCGAAGAAATCATAATCCTGTATGCATGTCAATCAAATGCATCCATACAAATGCAGTAAGTGCAGCAATCACAACAATAAAATGCAATAAATGCATATGATGCAACTGACATTCACCCCTGATGCAGTGAGCAATCTCATACTCCTCTCCTCGGCCCCAAATCATAAATGGGGAGCTCAATGCTCTCATCTCCAGGTACACGACGACGGGGAGCTACCACGCTGAGTCCTCGACCAGCGGAGCCAAACAGAGTCCACCATCTGCGGCTACCACTGCTACCCTAAATGCCAAGAAGGCGGCACCACCGAGTCCTCGACCAGCGGAGCCAAAGAGATCCGCACACACACCGGATATACAACTAATCCATGGGTGGTGTGTGTGCAGTACATGTAACTGGCGATGGGCTCAACCAAAGTGAAGCCGACAATCGCACAGCATGCAAACATGATGCATGATACTAAGCATGGCAATCTCATGAATAGCATAGCAAGATCCATACATAAATAAAAGGTGTACCACAAATCAATGTATCATATGGAAGGTACACAAACAGATAGGGTATCATATAAACCCTAGGTCCTGAACATGATGTATCATATGGTTGGATCACTACCGAAAGCATGTATGGTCAGGTCAATAATAACATGCAGTGCATAATAAATAAACAAACAACATGTAACAGATCATGTAGTGACCAACCGAATCAAAAGGATAACACAATCATTGCTATATGTTAAACACTTTATTATGCATATCAAAAGACATAAGTCAAAGTACCCGCCTCCAATCGAAATGGTCCAACTCGGGCGTCGAGATGCTCGTCTCGAATCAAAGTCCTGTGTTAAATCGCACAGTTTAGCTAATTTAATTATAAACAAATAGCTAAACAAATTCCTAACCCACTGACCAGTTATGGTTAGTTTCATTAACCCCAATTACACCATTACATAACTTCCGAACCTAAATTATTAATTATTACTAACTCAACTAGCAATAATCTACCACAAATATCAAAACCATAATCCTTACCTCTAACTCTCCTTCAGTCGTCTGTGATGGCAACTGATCCGATTCACAACGGAAAGACCGGAATCCAGCAACTTCGGACCGTTCGCTGCCAATTGGAAAACAAATTCCAGATCCAACTTAGTAGAAAACCTTATAGTAGTATACCTAAATCCATATCACTGTTGACCTTAACAAAAATCCTTACCTAACTCATAGTTGTGCTTGTTGATCCACCACAAAGAAGGATTGATCAATAACAGAGAAGAATATCCAAGCTCGGCACTGCTCGGAAGGATAGAGGTGCCGGAAAGGATTTACAGCGGTGCTGCTCGGTCAACAGTCGGGGTGGTCGAAGTGGCTCGGGAGCAAGTGTCGGCGGCAGAAGCTAGGGCACATAAGAACCCAAGCAGTGGTACTCGAGTGCCGGCGATCGGGGTGGCCGGCGCTACTCAAGTGGTTGTCGTCGGCTAGAGGAAAAAGGTAGCAGGAACTCAGCCGGAGGGAGAAGAAGAAGAAGTGAAAGGGAGGATGAAGTAGGAGGAGAGGAGGAAAACCGCCGGCCCGGCGGTTAGGGCTCGGACGAGATCGGCGGCGTCGGGGAGAAAAGAGGGCGCGCGGGCACGGCTCGGCAAAGAAGAAAAACGGCGACAAATGTAAATAAAAAGGAATAAGAAAATAAAAGGAAAAAGATTATATAAATATAATCTTCTCCTCGCTTAAATAGGGTAGCCTAAACAGATTTTTTTTTTCCGGGCCCCGTTTTTTTTTTTCCCCCGTTAACTCGTTCGTACGAGTTCCGAAAAATTCCAGAAAAATCCCTTATTAATATTCGCCTATTTTCCGGTATTTTACACTGTTGACCCTAGGTTGACATTCGATCTTCTCATTGGCTTGAGAAGATCGTAGTAGGGCCATGACTAAATCACAAATATATTAATTAGTTAATTGCTTATGTATATGATGCATGTTTAATAAGTAATTAATTAATTAGTGCCTTACGATTAGATTAGATCTAAGTCGTGCACATGATGCACCCTTGCGATTAGATTAAATCTAAGTCGTGCACAAGATGCATCCTTTTCGATTAGATTAGATCTCGATCTAACCAACTCTAAATGCCTAACCGTGCCGTGATACCTATCACTACCTCGATCACATGTATTGTTGAATCTGCCAAAGCAGAGCAATACATATTATCTTGGTAGGGTACGGAGGGACAATCTTGGTCCCGCCTATCAACGCATGGGTGAATACAAACTCAATTAGATTGAGTATTCCTAGTTGCTCGGTTAGATCGAGTCAACTATAGGCATTCTTCCAACGGTTGGAAAAGATAGGTCAAAATCACATCTATATTAACTCTCGGGCGTATTAGCCTAAGCTAACTCGAGTTTAATATAAATGCGGATATTGATCCTATAAACAAGAGTTGCATAGAGATGTAATTGGTAATCGTTACCTACCGATCATACTAAGCCTTGGGCGTATTAGCCAAAGCTAACTCAAGGGTTAGTATGATGTGGATCTTGTCCCACAAGAATTATAGTATTCAGTGGGAGCATCATTTAGTTAAAGGCCTAATTAAATGATTCTAAAAGAATATGATATTTATTTCTGCAAATTTTCTGTTGTAGATAACCATGACGTCGAACACGAATTCCTTCTCCCTGCGATCTGTCCTTGAGAAGGACAAGCTCAACGGAGCGAATTTCCTGGACTGGTACAGGAACTTGAGAATAGTTCTCACCCAGGAACGTAAACTGTACGTTCTAGAGCTGCCCATTCCCGCGAGCCGACAAAGATGCTTACAAGAAGCATCAAGATGACGCATTAGATGTGTCCTGTCTTATGCTCGCAACCATGAACTCTGAGCTTCAGAAGCAACATGAGTTGATGAGCGCTTACGATATGGTTGAACATCTTTGTCACCTATATCAAGGACAAGCAAGGCACTGGAAGAGGAACTCCAAAGAATACCTGGAAGATCTTACGAAGAAGAGAAATAAGATTTCTACTTCAGGTATACATGTTATAGAAGTCAACCTCTCTATTTCTTCATCGTGGGTATTAGATACCGGATGTGCTTCGCACATTTGTACTAATGTACAAGCGCTGAGAAATAGCAGGGCATTGACGAAGGGTGAGATAGGCCTTCGAGTAGGCAATGGAGAACGTGTTGCTGCTATTGCTGTAGGAACTTATCATCTATCTCTTCCCTCTGGGCTTGTACTAGAATTAGATGATTGTTGTTATGTGTCTGCCTTGACTAAGAACATAATTTCAGTTTCTTGTTTGGACAAGAAAGGATTCTCGTTTATAATAAAGAACAAATGTTGTTCTGTCTATTTAAACGATATGTTCTATTGTAGTGCACCTCTAATAAACTGACTCTATATTCTAGACCTTGAGAGCCCTATCTATCACATAAATACCAAGAGGTTCAAGTCAAATGACATGAACCAAACCTACCTCTGGCATTGTCGCTTAGATCATATAAATGACAAGCGCTTATCCTAGCTCCATAAGGATGGTATGCTAGACTCATTTGATTTTGAATCATATGAGGTATGCGAGTCATGCCTACGAGGCAAGATGACCAAGACTCCCTTTAGTGGGCACAGCGAGAGAGCGACTGATTTATTAGGACTCATACATAGTGATGTATGTGGCCCTTTCAATGTCGCTGCTAGAGGCGGTTATAGGTACTTCCTCACATTTACTGATGACTTCAGTAGATACGGTTATGTGTACTTAATGACACATAAGTCCGAATCCTTTGAAAAGTTCAAAGAATTCAAGAATGAAGTACAGAACCAGCTTGGCAAGAGTATTAAGATACTTCAATCCGATCGAGGTGGAGAATACCTTAGCCATGAGTTCCGTGACTATCTAGCTGAGTGTGGGATTCTATCCCAACTCACTCCTCCTGGAACACCACAGTGGAATGGTGTATCCGAACGGAGGAATCGTACATTATTAGATATGGTACGATCTATGATGAGTCACACAGATCTTCCGACATATATATGGGGATATGCTCTAGACACGGCAGCTTTCATACTCAACCGAGTTCCATCAAAGGCCGTGATAAAGACACCATATAGGATATGGACTGGGAGAGATGCCCAGGTACCTTTCATGAGGATTTGGGGTTGTGAGGCTTACGTTAGACATCAAGTCTCAGACAAATTAGTACCCAAATCCGACAAGTACTTTTTCATTGGATTTCCCAAGGAAACTAAGGGATATTACTTCTACATTCCCAGTCAGCACAAGGTAGTTGTGGCAAAGACTGGGGTCTTTCTAGAAAGGGACTTTGTTTCTAGAAAGACTAGTGGGAGCGCGTTCGATCTTGAAGTAGTTCAAGATGCGAACAATAGCACTGATGCCTCGATGGAAATTGAACTGGAACCATAAAGTGTTGTGGATGATGTTGTTCCACAAGGAGTTGAGGAACAACAACCGGTTCAAGTAGACATACCTCTTCACAGGTCTGATAGGGTACGTCGTCAGCCTGAGAGATACTCATTTCTCTTGTCTGACCAGATGACATTGTGCTCATAGAGGATGAGCCTACCACCTATCAGGAAGCTGTGATGAGACCAGATTCCTAGAAATGGCTAGAGGCCATGAGATCCGAAATGGAATCCATGTACACCAACCAAGCATGGACTTTGGTTGATCCACCTGAAGGGGTAAAACCCATTGGGTGCAAGTGGGTCTTTAAGAGAAAGACTGACATGGATGGACTTATCTATAAGGGTCGCTTGGTAGCTAAAGGTTTCAAGCAGATTCATGGTATTAACTATGATTAAACCTTTTCTCCAGTAGCGATGTTTAAGTCCATTCGGATCATGCTTGCAATTGCAGCCTATCATGACTATGAGATATGGCAGATGGATGTCAAAACCGCGTTTCTGAATGGAAACCTGCTCGAGGATGTGTACATGACACAACCTGAGGGTTTTGTAGATCCACAGCATACTAGCAGAGTATGCAAGCTGCATAGGTCCATTTATGGACTAAAGCAAGCTTCTCGGAGCTGGAATCTTCGTTTCGATGATGCAATCAAACAGTTTGGTCTCATCAAGAATGAAGATGAGCCTTGTGTCTACAAGAAGGTTGTAGGGGATATAGTTGTCTTCCTCATATTGTATGTGGATGACATACTACTCATTGGGAAGGACATCCCTATGCTTCAGTCTGTCAAGACCTGGCTAGGGAGTTGCTTCTCAATGAACGACTTAAGCGAGGCATCCCGCATTCTAGGGATACAGATCTATAGGGATAGATCTAAGAGATTGCTTGGCCTAAGTCAGAGTACATACATAGACAAGGCACTCCTACGGTTTGCCATGCAGAACTCCAAGAAGGGATTTCTACCGATGTCACATGGCGTGAGTCTTTCGAAGACTCAAGGTCCCTCTTCTAGAGAGGAGAGAGACCGTATGGATCAGATCCCTTATGCCTCAGCCATAGGATCGATCATGTACGCCATGCTATGTACTGACCTGATGTCTCGTATGCTTTGAGCATGACGAGCAGATACCAGTCAGATCCAGGTGAAAGTCACTGAATAGCGGTCAAGAATATTCTTAAGTACTTAAGAAGGACTAAAGAATATTTCTTGATATATGGAGGCAATGATGAGCTAACTGTAAAGGGTTACAGTGATGCTAGCTTCCAGACCGACCAGGATGACTATAGATCGCAGTCGGGGTTCGTGTTTTGCTTAAATGGTGGTCTGTGGTGGAAGAGTTCAAGCGGGATCGATGGTCGATTCTACAAAGAGAGTATATTGCTACATCGAGGCAAGAAGGAGGCGGTTTGGATCCGCAAGTTCATCACTCGAACTTGGGGTGGTTCCTAACATTGCTCGATTCAGCTCTATTGTGACAACAATGGAGCTATAGCACAGGCGAAGGAACCTCGCTCACACCAGCGGACCAAGCACATACTACGGCGTTTCCATCTCATTCGAGAGATTATCGATAGAGGAGATGTGAAGATTTGTAGAGTACCTACAGAGGCTAACATCGCAGATCCCTTGACCACGGCTTTGGCACAGAGGAAGCATGATGGTCACACTAGGTCATTAGGCCTTAGAGCCTATACTGATTGGCACTAGTGCTAGTGGGAGATTGTTAGTTAGAGCCCTAGAGCCAATCATTTGATGATTGTATGGACTCATTGTATCATTTTCTTGTATATCAATAAAGGCATTTGTTTGGTTATTATACTTATTTATATTAGTGCCAAATAGACTAAGTATAATAGCGTCCTTGAGTAGAAGGTTCATACCTATATCAATCGATTAGTTGAATCGATAGTGAGATGATATAGGGAACACTACTCTTAATCATTCCTAGTCGAGTATTAACATTCAGGGACAATGTTAATGCAATAAGACTAACATGTAGGTCAGCTCGATGACATGATCTCACAAGTCATGGATATAGAGATATCAAGCTGACACATGGGTATACATTGGAGAATGTATACTGAATGACCCGCTATGAGAAAGTATCATGGATCGTTATATGAGTGTCATATACTTTCTCATGTGGCTATTAGTATGACTATTAGTCCTTAGACCTGAAGTCACCATGGATCCCTACATAAGGAGTTATGTACTTTGGTTTCATCAAACGTCACCCGTAACTGGGTGGACTATAAAGGTGATTACTGGGTATGTAATGAATTATGCAGAGGGATGTGAGTGATATAGATGGGATCTATCCCTCCTATATGACAGGAGTGACATCGATATTCTTGATAGAGTAAAACCACGAAGTGTATGACCATACCCAAATGAGTCAATATGAGATATTGAGCTCATTTGATTGAGTGAGTCTACTTGAAGTTCAAGATTTAGATTGGTCAGAGGATGACATGGTGTATGCCTCACATTGATCAATCTAGATGTCTAGGATAGAAGGACACATGTCATATATTGTGAGGAGTCACAATTAGTAGTCACAAGGTGATGTTGGATCTCAACATTTCTTGTAACTTGGGTAGCAATGATGTATTGCTAGATGCCGCTCATTGCTTATGTTTCTAAAGGAGTTTAGAAACATTGCCAACGTTACAAGAACCTATTGGGTCACACACAAAGAACAAGTGGATGGAGATTGGGTTCATATGATGAACCAATTGGATTAAGTTCATATGATGAACCATGATGATTAGATTCATTTGATGAATCAAATTGGATTAAGAGTAATCCAAATTGGGCTAATTGAGTTGCACTCAAGTTGATTCATGTATTCAATGAGTCTAATTTAGATTATGACTCATTAAATCAACTTAATTTAATGAATTAGATTCATTATATTAAGTTGGCTTGAATCAAATGGTTAGATTAGATCAACCATGGAAGAGATTTGGTCAAGTTTGACTTGACTTGAGAGGGAGAGGAAGAGTCAAGTTTGACTTGACTAATTTCCACATCATTAGTGAGATGGCAAGATGTGGACCAATGATGATGCTCCACATCATCATGGTATGCCACATCATGGAGGTTACAAGCCTCCATTCTCATTAATGTGGCCGGCCACATTAAATGAGTAGGAGTTACTCATGTGGCCGGCCACACAAGTGAATGAATGGGAATGAATTTTCATTCAATTGGTCTCATTCATTTCATCTCCTTCCTCTAGTCATTCTCTTCTCCCTTTCCTCCTCCTTGGCCGAGAGTTTCAAGCAAGGTGAAGAGGAATGTGTTAAGGTCAAAAGAAAAGGGTGAAGTGAAGGTCACAAAGGAGGATACCTAGAGGAGTATGTGAGATTCCTTTCCTTTCTCTCCTTTTCTCCCTTTTCAAATCCTACCTGAGAGCTCTAGAAAGTGCTAGCACACTTGGGGCTCTCTTCTCCATCCTTTGAGTGTGAGAGACACTCCTTGTTCGTGTGGATATCATTAGAGGAGTGTCTACGTTGACACTCTCGAGATCCGGCGTACCGTTGGACGAGCGGGAACGCGAAAGGGCACACATCAAAGGTATAAAGTGTTTTCCTTTGGTGATCTACTGTAGATCGTAGTTTATAACTCGTACTTGTGTTTTCGAAATTTTTCCTTGTACGGATCCTACGGCTTTGGGTGATTCGGGGTTTCCGCGACGGGAAAAGCGGTTTTTGCGGCCCGAAAAACCCAACATGTACACATCCTCGAGCAAATTTCCATTCAGAAACGCGGTTTTGACATCCATCTGCCAGATCTCATAATCATGGTATGCTACAATAGCAAGCATGATTCGAATGGACTTAAACATCGCTACTGGAGAAAAAATTTCATCATAGTCAATACCATAAATTTGCTTGAAACCTTTAGCTACCAAACGATCCTTATAGGTAATAAGTCCATCCATGTCAGTCTTTATCTTAAAGACCCACTTACACCCAATGGGTTTGACACCTTTAGGTGGATCAACCAAAGTCCATACTTGGTTGGTGTACACGGATTTCATCTCGGATCTCATGGCCTCTAGCCATTTCTCAGAATCTGATCTCATCACAGCTTCCTGATAGGAGGTAGGCTCATTCTCAACGAGCATAATGTCATCATGGTCAGACAAGAGAAATGAGTATCTCTCAGGCTGACGACGTACCCTATCAGACCTGCGAAGAGGTATGCCTTCTTAAACTGGTTGTTGTTTCTCAACTCCTTGTGGAACAATCTCATCATCCACAACACTTTGTGGTTCCAGTTCAACTTCCATCAAGGCTTCAGTGCTATGGTCCATATCTTGAACTTCTTCAAGATTGAACGTACTCCCACTAGTTTTTCTAGAAACAAAGTCTCTTTCTAGAAATACCCCAGTCTTAGCCACAACTACTTTGTGTTGACTGGAAATGTAAAAGAAATATCCCTTCGTTTCCTTGGGATATCCTATAAAATAACACTTATCAGATTTGGGTCCCAGTTTGTCCGAGACTTGACGTCGAATGTAAGACTCACAACCCCAAATCCTCATAAAAGACACCTGGGCATCTCTCCCAGTCCATATCCTATATGGTATCTTTATCACAACCTTGGATGGAACACGGTTAACTATGAAGGCTGCTGTGTCTAGAGCATAGCCCCAAAGAGATATAGGAAGATCTATGTGACTCATCATAGACCATACCATATCTAATAGGGTATGATTTCTCCTTTCGGATACATCATTCCACTGTGGTGTTCCAGGAGGAGTGAGTTGGGATAAAATCCCACACTCAGCTAGATAGTCACGAAACTCATGGCTAAGGTATTTTCCACCTCGATCTGATCGAAGTATCTTAATACTCTTGCCTAGCTAGTTTTTTACTTCATTCTTGAATGCTTTGACTTTTCAAAGGATTCTAACTTATGTGTCATCAAATACACATAACCATATCTACTGAAGTCATCAGTAAATGTAATAAAATACCTATAACCACCTCTGGCACCGACATTGAAAGGGCAACATACATCACTATGTACAAGTCCTAACAAGTCAGTCGCTCTTTCACTGTGTCCACTAAAGGGAGTCTTGGTTATCTTGCCCAGTAGGCATGACTCGCATGTCTCATATGATTCAAAATCAAATGAGTCCAGCAAACCGTCTTTATGGAGTTGGAATAAGCATTTGTCATTTATATGACTTAAGCGATAATGCCAGAGATAGGTTTGGTTCATTTCATTTGATTTGAACCGTTTGGTACTTATGTTATAGATGGGGTTCTCTAAGTCTAGAATATAGAGTCCATTCATCAGAGGTGCACTATAATAGAACATGTCATTTAAATAAATGGAACAACATTTGTTTTTTTATGATAAACGGAAAACCTTTCTTGTCCAAACAAGAAACTAAAATAATGTTCTTAGTAAGAGCAGGCACATAACAACATTCATCTAATTCTAGTACAAGCCAAGAGGGAAGAGATAGATAGTAAGTCCCTACAGCAACAGCAGTAACTCGTGCTCCATTGCCTATCGTAAGTCCACCTCACCCTTCGTCAATACCCTGCTATTTCTCAGCGCCTGCACATTAGTTCAAATGTGAGAAGCACATCTGGTATCCTGATGCGAACCTCGACGAACAATGCCGCGAGACCCAGCAACAATAAGATTTGGAACTCAGTTCCGGGATCGTCCAAAGGAGGTTTCGAGGGATGGAATATTGACCCGTTGATTATAGAGAATCAAGAACCAATATTATGAGAAAATGGAGAATATCGACCCAATAGTTATAACAGAACCAAGAACCGATATTATAAGAGTGCTGAGAAATTACAAGTGCTCACCCGTAATCCCTACAGAGTTGCTGAAGAACAACAAGGAGGAAAACTCTCTCAAAATAGAATGTTTGCTGCCCCCTTTGATATCTACTCAAGACATTATATAGAACTGAAAATGGTAGTTTCCAAGGCATGGAAAGAGAAGATATGAATGCAAGTCTTCATGCAAACTCCTTCTAGCTGTTCTCCACTTGGGAATTCGTCCAAAATGTAGGTGGCATTAAATGACACACCAATTCCAACCAAAATGGTGTGTTTTCCCATCATTCTAGTATGGTATTTGACTAGGAACATGTTGCATCATGATATTCCATTCTTCCGCAGCTGATTGGCCCAATTTAGGGTCTACTTGTATGAAGTTGATCATTCGGCATGGCATCGAATGTAACTCCATAGTCTGCCCTTCCAAGATATGAGATGTCAATGCTTGCACAACACGTTGAACTTGCTTGACCTCTGTTTTCGTTATCGGCTCAGCTGGTATGTGCAAGTCCCCTTCATGCTCCTCTTGGTTCGGGACGTACATCTCGACTTGCAGTCCCGTTTCATTGGCTTGGAGCTGATCCGGAGTTGTATCATCCCCCCCTTCCTCAAAAGGATTCGTCCTCGAATCTGAAACAAAAGGGGAAAGATCAGAAATATTAAAGGTTGAACTCACTTGGTACTCACCTGGAAGATCCAACTTGTATGCATTGTTGTTGATTTTCATCAGTACTTGAAATGGTCCATCACCACGTGGGTTCAGCTTGGATTGCCTTCGTTTCGGAAATCGCTCCTTTCGAAAATGAACCCAGACCCAGTCTCCAGGTTGAAACGTAATCGGCTTTTGTCCCTTGTTGGCACGGGTTGCAATCTGCTCATTCCTCCTCAGCATGTGTTGCCTTGCCTTGTCATGGATCCTTTTCACCAAATCAGCCTTTGCTTGACCTTCAAGGCTAGCAATCTTATCCACAGGTAATGGAATTAAATCTAATGGAGTTAAGGGATTAAAACCATAGACAATCTCAAAAGGTGAATACTTAGTAGAAGAATGTGTAACCCTATTGTATGCAAATTCAATGAATGGTATGCAATCTTCCCATGCTTTCAAGTTCTTCCCAATGGCAGAACGCAATAAATTTCCCAAGGTTCGATTAACGACCTCGGTTTGCCCATCAGTCTGTGGGTGACAAGTGGTAGAGAATAACAACTTTGTCCCAAGTTTTCCCCACAAGACTCGCCAAAAATGGCTGAGGAACTTCACATCTCGATCACTAACAATTGTTCGAGGGACCCCATGCAAACGGACCACCTCCCTAAAGAATAAATTTGCCACATGTGTAGCATCATCAGTTTTATGGCAAGGGATAAAGTGTGCCATTTTCGAAAATCGGTCCACAACCACAAGAATAGTATCTCGTCCATTCCTAGTTCTAGGCAAACCTAACACAAAATCCATTGACACATCAGTCCAAGGGTGGCTAGGCACAGGCAAAGGCATATAAAGTTCATGTGGTTGCACCTTAGATTTGGCTTTCTTACATGCAATGCACCTAATGCAAATCCTTTCAACATCTCTTTTCATATGAGGCCAGAAAAAATGTTCTTTTAAAATGTCCAAGGTTTTCACAGTTCCAAAATGCCCCATTAATCCACCCCCATGTGACTCCCTAACAAGCAATTCACGCATAGAACTTCGGGGAACGCAAAGTCTATTTTCTCGAAACAAGTAACCATCATGCATATAAAACTTATCAAATGTACCCTTTTCGCATGCTTTAAAGATATCAGCAAAGTCAGCATCATTCACATACAATTCCTTCAGGTGCTCAAATCCAAGAAACTTTGACCCTAAGGTAAAGATAAGGGCGTACATGCGTGACAAAGCATCTGCTACCACATTCTCTTTTCCTTGCTTGTATTGGATCACATAAGGAAACATTTCAATGAATTCAATCCAATGAGCATGTCTACGATTCAACTTACCTTGGCCTTTCAAATGCTTTAGTGACTCATGGTCCGTGTGAATGATGAACTCCTTGGACCACAAGTAATGTTGCCATGTCTCCAAAGCTCGCACCAATGCATAGAGCTCCTTGTCATATGTTGAGTAGTTCAATGCTGCCCCATTGAGCTTCTCACTGAAGTATGCAATTGGCCTCTTTTCTTGCATAAGAACGGCACCTATACCAATACCAGAAGCATCACATTCGATTTCAAAAGCCTTAGTAAAATCAGGTAGAAGTAGTAAAGGAGCAGTACTTAGCTTTTCTTTTAATGCGTTGAAGGCTTTCTCTTGTGAGTCTCCCCACTTGAATCCAATATTCTTCTTGATGATTTCCGTCAAAGGGGCAGCTATGGTGCTGAAATTTGGCACAAACCTCCTATAGAACCCGGCTAAACCATGAAAACTCCTTACTTCAGTGATGGTGCTAGGGGTAGGCCATTCCCTGATAGCTTTCACCTTCTCCTCATCAACTTCCACGCCTCTGGAACTAACAACAAATCCAAGAAAAACAACCCTATCTACGCAAAAGCTGCATTTCTTAAGGTTAGCAAACAATTTTTCATGCCTCAAAGCTTCAAGCACACATTTCAAATTATCAATATGGTCATGCAAACTCTTGCTATAGATCAGAATGTCATCAAAATAAACAACAACAAATTTTCCAATAAATGCACGTAGCACATGATTCATGAGACGCATAAATGTGCTAGGAGCATTTGTCAATCCAAATGGCATCACTAACCATTCATATAACCCCTGTTTTGTCTTAAAAGCTGTTTTCCACTCATCCCCTTCCTTAATTCGAATTTGATGATACCCACTCTTCAAATCAATCTTAGAAAATATAGTGGATCCATGTAATTCATCAAGCATGTCATCTAAGCGAGGAATAGGGTGACGATACTTTACCGTTATTTTGTTTACAGCTCGACAATCCACGCACATCCTCCATGTCCCATCTTTCTTTGGAACCAGCAGCACAGGCACAGCACAGGGACTCATGCTTTCACGAACATGTCCTTTAGTCATAAGTTCTTCAACTTGCCTTTGAAGCTCTTTGGTCTCTTCTGGACTACTTCGATAAGCTGGTCGGTTTGGAATGGAAGCTCCCGGAATGAGATCAATCTGATGCTCGATTCCTCTTTTGGGTGGTAACCCAGGTGGCGTATCTTCGGAAAAGACATCCTTGAAATCCTGCAAAAGAGACATCACAGCACTAGGCAAAGAAACATTATGGTCAGCCAAAGAAAGATAGGCCTCCTTGTATAGAAACAAGATCATCGGTCTATCGGAGTTATAAGCACTTTTGATCTCTCTTTCTTTTGCATAGAAGCTCATTTTTCTTTCTTCTTTCTTTTTCAAGGCTGAACTCTCAATCTTTTCTTTTTTTCCACTCTCTTTTTTCATTCTCATTCCACCATCTTTTTTCTCATTTTCACTCTCATTTTCTTTTTCTATCTCAGCCACACTTTTTCCTCTTGCTGCAATAGACTTTTTGATCTGGATCTGTTCCTCAAATACTTGACGAGGTGTCAAAGGTGCAAGTGTAATGTTCCTACCATCCTTGCTGAAGCTGTAGCGGTTCTTGTACCCATCATGTGTGGTCCGTCTATCAAATTGCCATGGCCTTCCAAGAAGCAAATGGCTAGCTTGCATGGGTACAACATCACACAGAACCTCATCCGTGTACCTTCCAATCGTAAATGAAATAAGGATCTGCTTGGTTACCTTCATTTCTCCACTGTCATTGAGCCATTGGAGTTTATACGGCTTTGGATGCTTCAAGGTAGGTAGACCAAGCTTGTCCACCATTAACTTGCTTGCAACATTAACACAGCTGCCACCATCAATAATCAAACCGCATACTCGATCTTTCACATGGCAGCGGGTGTAGAAGATGTTCTCCCTTTGCAGCCCATCATCATCTTCTTTGGCTTGCATATGGAGAGCTCTTAGCACAACAAGAGCTTGGCCATCAACAGCAATCTCAACATCACTAGTATCTTCAACTGATGGAGTGGACTCATTTCCTTCATCCTCCTCTTCAGTTTCGATCTCCCCATTATCCAATATGATCATTGATCGCTTGTTTGGGCATTGAGAAGCAATATGACCTGATCCTAAACAACGAAAACATTTGATGTCACGATTTCTTTGAGGCTGGGAAGATGAGTTACCCCTATCTTTGTTGCTAGGTTGTGTCTTGGCCACATTCGTCTCTCCCTTTGATTTTGAAACTGTTTTCTCAGTTGGTTTTGATGATCCCCACTTTTGCTTCCAAGGGGATGAACTCGCAGCCTCATACTTGGAAGATGATCGCACTCCTTTCTTGAGTTGTCTTTCAACTTTAATTGCCATGTGTACCACATCGTCAAGCTCCACGTAGTGATGCAGCTCAACAATATTGGCAATCTCACGGTTCAGGCCACAAATGAACCAAGCCATGGTCGCCTCTCGGTCCTCCTCAATGTTAGCCCGAATCAAGGCTATCTCCATCTCCTTGTGGTAGTCTTCCACAGTCATGGACCCCTGCTTCAGACTTTGCAATTTCAAATGTAAGTCCCGATAATAGTGAGATGGAACAAACCTTCTTCTCATAACGGCTTTCATGTCCTCCCAATTGTTGATGGGAAGCTCACGGTTTCGACGCCTACTCAGGGTCAGCTGATCCCACC
Organism: Zingiber officinale; assembly: GCF_018446385.1. NCBI lineage: Eukaryota > Viridiplantae > Streptophyta > Magnoliopsida > Zingiberales > Zingiberaceae > Zingiber > Zingiber officinale. Next base: position 48,837,791 of record NC_056006.1, read on the forward strand.
ATATAATGGCATAGTCGGTAAAAGCCACCGCAGCAAGCTTCACTTTCTTATCCTCCGAATAATTGTGACAATCGAATACTAGCTCAACTTTCCTCTCCCATTCAATATAAACATCAGGGTCATTTTTACCTTGAAATGGAGGAATGGACAGTTTGATGGTGCCCATGTTACGATCTATGACTTCCCTTTCTCGGTGTTGCCTTTGAGCATGCCTTGGTCTTTCGGGTCTGATAGCCCTAGCCCTCCTCCAAGTAGCATTGGAGACTACTTCATTGCTCGCCCCATCATTATAGTCATCATCTGGGACATTTGGAGCAAAATGTGGCCGCTGGTCGGGTCTCCGAGGCCTAGGTAATGGCTCTTGCTGAAGTTGTTCGAGCCGATCCTCATGCCTATCCAGCCGATCTCGAATCTCATTGAACACGACATTCATGCGCTCAAATTGTTGCTGCATAGCCCGCATGATCGTAGTCTGATCAGCCGCTCCTCCATCACTCGGATCAATCCTGCCACCGTGCTCTTGAGACATAGTGAGCTGCAAATGAAATATTACAAACAAAGGGGGATCCTCACTCACTCCCTCACGTGTTGCACTCAGTTGGAAAACACTCGTGTTTCACTCAGAAAATTGAGTTCTCTCTGCTCACTTGTTTTCCTCCAAAAAGTTCTAGAGAAACTAAGCAAGTCAAATAAGCAATCACTTGTTCAACCCAACAAACTCAGAACACCGATTCTAGGCTCAATTGGATCGAGGTTACGATGTCAATCAAGGAATGATGAAAAGACGATATGAAGTAAACAGAAATGATGATATGATGAAGCAAAATAGAACAAAGCAAATCAAAGCAGCACAATGGAGATGGTAAGTAGAGTAGAGAAAAAAAATGCAAATGGAAATGGAATCACGGCAGCCACAAATGGCACTAGATGTATATCACGAGATGCAGTCCAACAAATCAAACGATCTTTGTTCTTCCTTTTCTTTTCTGTTCACTTTTTTTTTTTGTGTTTTTTTTTGTTCTTCTTTTTGTTTTTCCTCTTTTTTTTTTTCTTTTTTTTTTCCCTTCTTCTTCTTCTTCGGCTTCTTCTTCTTCTTTTTTTTTTTTTTTTGAAACAACTAGAAAGTAGATGAAGATAAACAAGATGAGTATGGACTGATTGTGATAAAAATATAAACACTACAATAGATAGATAAACCTGATTTGGAGCCAAGCTCTGATACCAAAGATGATGCGAACCTCGACGAACAATGCCGCGAGACCCATCAACAATAAGATTTGGAACTCAGTTCCGGGAACGTCCAAAGGAGGTTTCGAGGGATGAAATATTGACCCGTTGATTATAGAGAATCAAGAACCAATATTATGAGAAAATGGAGAATATCGACCCAATAGTTATAACAGAACCAAGAACCGATATTATAAGAGTGCTGAGAAATTACAAGTGCTCACCCGTAATCCCTACAGAGTTGCTGAAGAACAACAAGGAGGAAAACTCTCTCAAAATAGAATGTTTGCTGCCCCCTTTGATATCTACTCAAGACATTATATATAACTGAAAATGGTAGTTTCCAAGGCATGGAAAGAGAAGATAATGAATGCAAGTCTTCATGCAAACTCCTTCTAGTTGTTCTCCACTTGGGAATTCGTCCAAAATGTAGGTGGCATTAAATGACACACCAATTCCAACCAAAATGGTGTGTTTTCCCATCATTCTAGTATGGTAGTTGACTAGGAACATGTTGCATCATGATATTCCATTCTTCCGCAGCTGATTGGCCCAATTTAGGGTCGACTTGTATGAAGTTGATCATTCGGTATGGCATCGACTGTAACTCCATAGCCTGCCCTTCCAAGATATGAGATGTCAATGCTTGCACAACACGTTGAACTTGCTTGACCTCTGTTTTCGTTATCGGCTCAGCTGGTATGTGCAAGTCCCCTTCATGCTCCTCTTGGTTCGGGACGTACATCTCGACTTGCAGTCCCGTTTCATTGGCTTGGAGCTGATCCGGAGTTGTATCATATCCAATACCCATGATGCAGAAATAGATAGATTGACTTCTATAACATATATACCTGAAGTAGAAGTCTCACTTCTCTTCTTCTTGAGATCTTCTAGATATACTTTGCAGTTCCTCTTCCAGTGTCCGGTCTGATCGCAGTGGAAGTAGGTATAATCCTTGGCAACCCCTCCTTTAGGTTTCAGTGCCTTGCCTTTGCTTTTTGCTTGGAGCTTTCCCTTACCTTTAGGCTTGCCCTTGCCTTTATGCTTTTGCACCATCAAAATGGAGTTGGGCTTTACCTTCTTATGGTTTAGCTCAGCAGTTTGCAACATGCTATGCAGCTCAGACAGTGACTTGTCAATTTCATTCATGTTGTAATTGACGACAAATTGATTGTATCTCTCTGGCAAGGATTGCAAGATTAAGTCTGTGGCCAGCTCTTGGCCAAGTGGGAATCCCAACCTTTGTAGGTTTTCTATGTACCCAATCATCTTGAGCACATATGGACCTACGGGAGTCCCATCTTGCATCTTGCACCGAAACAGTGCCTTGGAGATCTTGAATCTCTCGTGTCTTGCTTGTCCTTGATATAGTTGACGAAGATGTTCAACCATATCATAAGCTGACATCAACTCATGTTGCTTCTGAAGCTCAGAGTTCATGGTTGCGAGCATGAGACATGATACATCCAATGCATCATCTTGATGCTTCTTGTAAGCATCTCGGTCAGCTCGTGTGGCAGTGGCAGGAGGTGCCTCCGGAATGGGCTGCTCCAGGATGTACAGTTTTCTCTCTTGAGTGAGAACAATTCTCAGATTCCTGTACCAGTCCAGGAAATTAGCTCCATTGAGCTTGTCCTTATCAAGGACAGAACGCAGGGAGAAAATGTTCGTGTTTGTTGACATGGCAATCTACAACAGAAATAATGCAGAAAATAAATATCATATTTCAAATAGCATTTAATTAGGCCTTTAATTAAATGATGCTCCCACCGAATTATAGAACCCTTTTGTAGAATCAAGTCATGGATGTGGTCAAACCACACACTAGATTCTTCCAACTAACTATAATTCTTGTGGGACAAGATCCACATCATACTACGCCTTGAGTTAGCTTTGGCTAAATCACCCAAGACTTAGTATGATCGGTAGATAACGAATTTATCAATTACTCTATGTAACTCTTGTTTATAGGATCAAAAATCTCATTTACATTAAAACTTGAGTTAGCTTTTGCTAAATCTCCCAAGATTTAGTATAAATGTGATTTTTATCCTATCGTCCAACCGTTGGAAAATGCCTATAGTTATACCCGATCAAATTGAGTTAACTAGTTGTACTCAATGTAATTGAGTTTGTACTCACCCAAGTCTTGATAGGCGGGACCAAGATTGTCCCTCCGCACCCTACCAAGATAATATGCGTTGCTTTGCTTTGGCAGATTCAACAACAACAAATGATCGAGGTAGTGATGGGTATCAAGACTTGGTAGGCATTTCGAGTTGACTCGATTAAGATCTAATCTAGTCGTGGATTCGCATCTTATACGCATCAAGGCACTAACTATCCTGCACTAGCATGCATCACATACACACAAGCAATGAATAATTAAATTTTTGATTAGGTCATGACCCTACTATGATCTTCTCAAGCCAATAAGAAGATCGGACGGTTAACCTAGGGTCAACAGCTTCTTCAAGCTCCTCCCTTTGACCACCATGTGTTGCTCGCACCCTCTTCGTCGTTCCTTCTCGAGTGGACCTTCCACCGCTCCATTTTTGTACATTACAAATATGAAATTCGAGTTACATTTGAGTCTAAAAATCTATTTACAACAGGAATAAAATGAGGGAGGCATGACACACAGGTCACATAACATATACAACATGCACATCACACAAAATGGCGCGCATGCCATATTATGAATTACAACACAAATTTGTCCAATCAAATTGTGTTTTTGGGCCATAACCATCACAAAATTATACATAATTCTAAATTATGTATTTTACATAATTTCTATAATTTTACTACAATTTTTACAATTTTATGAGACAATTTCCCGCGGTCCCGTTTATCGATTTTCGGGCGCGATCGCGGGACAATGCCCCTTTCAGGGTTAGGGGCAGCGCCCCTTCTCACGAAATAAGTCTCACGAGTGTCCTACTATGATCTTACAACGTCTTAATCCGTTGTCCCAAAACAATTTGGGCGAGACCTCGTCGTTTTAAAAAAATTTTCTTAGTAGTCGAAGCCTACAAGTGTCCTAGCACTTGTTGCTTCGACTCTACGAGAAAAATACCCATAAAATCTATAAAAATAGTAAAGTTACAGAAACTTACAGATCTGAATTTTTTTCATAAAAACAAAAACAAAATAAGTACACGCTTCGCACGTGGCTCTGATACCACTATTAGAACTTTCGAGCCGCAAAAACCGCTTTTTGTGTTGTAGAAACCCTGAAGTTCTTAGCCACTCGATCCGTGCGAAGATAAAATTTTCATGTACTTAGTTTTCTACTTTAGATCTACATCACAAGGGATATACCTTTGAAGCGAAGACCTTCGCAAATCCCGCTCGTCCAAGGTTCTTCGGATCTCAAGTGTGTTCAAGTGGATACACCTCTAGAAGTATCCACACGAACAAGAGATGGAGAGTACAACTAAGAGTGTGCTAGCACCCTTAGAAGTCACGGCAAGGATGTGAGGGAGAGAATAGAGGAAGAGAGAAGGAAGAAGAAGCAATTCAATTGCCTTGAATTAGCACACAAATGCTAATTCATCTCTTTATGTGGCCGGCCACTAAAGGAATACTAAGAGTCATGGCTCTTTGTTTTCCTCATGAGGTGGCACTCACTTGAGCTAGCCTTGATGATGTCGAACACCATCATTGCCCAGCCCCATACCATGTCACGAATGAGGTGGCATATGGTCAAGTCAAACTTGACCCTTCATCTTCCTTCTCAGGTCAAGTCAAACTTGACCTCTTATCTCCCATGGTTGATCAAATCTAACCATTTGATTCAAATCAATTTGATTTAATGAATCTATATTCATTGAATTAAATTGACTCAATGAATCCAAGTCTAAATTAGACTCATTTGACACATGAATCAAATTGAGTCCAACTCAATTAGTTTAATTTGGATTGCTCTTAATCCAATTTGGTTCATCACATGAACCTAATCCTCTTAGTCCATCATATGAATCTTATCTCCATCTAATTGCTCTTTGTGTGTGACCCTATAGGTTCTTGTAACATTGGCAATGTTCCTAAACCCATTTAGAAACATAAGTAATGAGCGGCATCTAGCAACACATCATTACTACCCAAGTTACAAGAATGTTGAGATCCAACATCACCTTGTGACTACTAATTGTGACTCTCACAATATATGACAATGCCCTTCTATCCTTGACATCTAGATTAATCAATTGAGGCATAGACCGTTTCATCCTCTAATCAATCTATATCTTGAACTCCAAGTAGACTCACTCTAATCAAATGAGCTCAATATCTCAAATTGACTCACTTGGGCATGGCCATGCACTTAGTGGTCTCTCTCTATCAAGAACCATGATGTCTCTCCCGTCATATAGGAGTGATAGATCCCATCTACATCACTCACATCCTTCCACATAATTTGTTACATACACAGTAATCGCTTTTATAGTCCACCCTATTACGGGTGACGTTTGACGAAGCCAAAGTATGCAACTCCTTATGTAGGGAACTATGGTGACTTCAGGTCCAAGGACTAATAGTTATACTAATAGTCACATGAGAAAGTTTATGACACTCATATAACGATCCATGATACTTTCTCATGGCTGGTCATTCAGTATACATTCTCCAATGTATACCCATGTGTCAACTTAATATCTCTATATCCATGACTTGTGAGATCAAGTCATCGAGTTGACCTACATGCTAGTCTCGTCGCATTAACATTGTCCCTGAATGTTAATACTTGGCTAAGAATGATTAAGAGTAGTGTTCTCTTTATCATCTCACAATTGATTCAACAAATCGATTGATATAGATATGTGTTGGGTTCTTCGGGCCGCGAAAACCGCTTTTCGCGTCGCGGAAACCCCGAATCGCCCAAGCCACGGATCTCCTGCAAGGAAAACCAAACGAAAAATACGAGTACGAGTTTCATAATTTTAGATCTACTCCTAGATCTATATGTTAAGAGTTTACCCTTGAAGCGTGCCCTTCGTTTAGTCCCGCTCGTCCAAGGAAGCGTTGGATCTCGAGAGTGTCAATGTAGACACTCCTCTAGTGATATCCACACGAACAAGGAGTGGTCTTCTACCACTCAAAGATGGAGAAGAGAGCCCCAAGTGTGCTAGCACTTTTCTAGAGCTCTCGGATGGGAACAAAAAGGAGAAAAGAGAGAAATAGAAGAGAGAATCACATACACTACTTTAGTACCCTCCTTTGTGACCTTCACTTTCCCTTGTGCTCTTGGAAACAACTCAACATCTTCTCCTCACCATGATAGCCACGACCACAGCAACTCAAGAGGAGAGGAGAACCCAAGGAAGAAGAAGGAATAATGACACCACATCAATACCCAAAACAAAAACCTCCACACCATCTAATGTGTGGCCGGCCACACCATAAAGCCCCTCATTAATGTGGCCGGCCACATTAAAACCAATTGGATGTGTAACCTCCAATGAGGTGGCATACCATTATGAGGTGGTGATGTGGCTAATGATGTGGCTAGGTTGGTCATGCCAAGTAGGATGAGTCAACCTTCATGATGATGTGGCAAGACATCAAGTCAAACTTGATGTTTCAACTTCCATTTGGTCAAGTCAAACTTGACCAATTCTCTTCCTTGTTGAGTTAAATCCAACCTTTGATTCAAGTCAATTTTAATTTAATGAATCTAATTCATTAATATAAATTGACCCAATGAATCAAATTTAAATTAGACTCATTCAACATTTGAATCTAATTGAGTCTAACTCAATAAGTCTAATTTTGAATCCAATCTTTGGTGCATCATATGGACCTAATCCAATTGGTTCATCATATGAACCTAATCTCTATCCACATGTTCTTTGTGTGTGACCCAATAGGTTCTTGTAACGTTGGCAATGTTTCTAAATTCTTTTAGAAACATAAGCAATGAGCGGCATCTAGCAATACATCATTGCTACCCAAGTTACAAGAAATGTTAAGATCCAACATCACCTTGTGACTACTAATTGTGACTCCTCACAATATGTGACATTGTCCTTCTATCCTAGACATCTAGATTGATCAATATGAGGCATAGACCGTGTCATCCTCTAATCAATCTAAATCTTGAACTCCAAGTATACTCACTCGATCAAATGAGCTCAACATCTAATGTTGACTCATTTGGGCATGGCCATGCACTTAGTGGTCTCACTCTATCAAGAATAGCGATGTCGCTCCCGTCATATGGGAGGGATAGATCCCATCTACATCACTCACATCCCTCTGCATAATTCGTTATATACCCAGTAATCGCCTTTATAGTCCACCCAGTTACGGGTGACGTTTGACGAAACCAAAGTACATAACTCCTTATGTAGGGATCCATGGTGACTTCAGGTCTAAGGACTAATAGTCATACTAATAGCCACATGAGAAAGTATATGACACTCATATAACGATCCATGATACTTTCTCATGGCGGGTCATTCAGTATACATTCTCTAATGCATACCCATGTGTCAGCTTGATATCTCTATATCCATGACTTGTGAGATCAAGTCATCGAGCTGACCTACATGCTAGTCTTATTGTATTAACATTGTCCCTGAATGTTAATACTCGACTAGGAATGATTTAGGGTAGTGTTCCCTATATCATCTCACTATCGATTCAACCAATCGATTGATATAGGTAAGAACCTTCTACTCAAGGACGTTACTATACTTATTTTATCTGGCACTAATACAAATAAGCATAATAACCAAAAACCAAATGCCTTAATATATATATAAGAATATGATATACATGAGTCCATACAATCATCAAATGATTGGCTCTAGGGCTCTAACTAACAATATGAACCTTCTACTTAAGGACGATATTGTACTTAGTTATTTGGCACAAATACAAGTAAGTATAATAAGCATAAAGAAATACCTTTATAAACATATAGGAATATGATACATCAAGCCATACAACAATCGTCATATTATTGGGTCACAGTGCCAATGTAACAGTGCCAATGTTACAAGAGCCTATTGGGTCACACACAAAGAATATGTTGGTTTGAAGATGGATATTTTAGTTTGACTAAAATACCGAGGATCTTAAGATTAATGGGTTAATCTAAAGTGTTGGTTTCATCTTTGTAATGATTGATACTAATACTAGTGGGAGATTGTTAGTAATAGTCCTAAGAGCCAATTATGAAATGATTAGGCTTATTGGATTATTGGATTAATGGCTAATCCAATATAATAATCCAACCTATTAAGAGGAAAACAAAGAGAAGTTTAATCCGAATTAAACTCATTGAGTTTGACTCAATTGGATCCAATTATTGGATTGAGTCTAATTCGAATTAGATTCATAGAGTTAGTTTGGACTGATGTCCATGGAGTCAATTGGGATTGATAAGGTTCAATAAGTTAGACTCATTAGGTGAACATGAATTCACAAAGGAAGAGGAAAGGTCAATTTTGACTTGACCAAAAGACTCTTCATGAAAGATGACTAAGAGTCAATTCATGAAGAATATCAAGAGGCAAAAGGGAGATCAAGAGCCAATTTGACTTTTGGTATTCCATGGGGGTACAAAAGGAGGAATTTTGGCCATTGATTGTAAAAACAGTTCATTTTTTGTCTTCTTCTCCTTCCTCCTCTTCTTCCTCTTAGCTAATCCTTCCTTATGGCTGAATCGCCTTGTGTGGGTGGCACCACAAAGTTGGTTCTTCTCCAGATCGAGAGTTTGTGAGATGAACGAAACATGTTCGTGTGGATACCGTACATGCGCGGACACTTGATCAGGTTGAGATCTGCATCCAAAAAAAGGTTGCTGCCAAGATTACGAAGGGCACACATCAAAGGTATAATCCTCTCATGTAAGACTTATTATATAGTTCCTTTCACATGGATCTTCTGGAGGAACTAGATATTTTCTGCTGCACTTTCGTGTATTTAACGCCCTAGTTCCTTATAGAGCATATACTCCTGGATGAAATAGGTAAACTAGATGCAATATAATTGTTTTATAAGAAATCTTCAATCAATATGATTGATTATGTAACTATGTGCTTCTAAGCAAAGTAAAGAGGTTGAATATGACATGTAAGCCTTTCCTAATGGATTTCTAGGTTACACGATGAATCAATCGGCCATATACTATCGAACAAAATAAGATAAATATAATATCCACAATCCATATGCTTTGATCAACTTGTTAAAGGTTTAAAGTCTATGATTCCTCTTAAGAGAGTCTATCCGGTCACCCCTTAAGGTCGCCGATCACCTGAGAAGGTTTAAAGTCTTCGGTCGCCACTTAAGAGACCCTATCCGATCACCCCTTAAGGTCGTCGATCGATTGAATAGAGGTTTAAAGTCTCCAGTTCCCTTCAAGGGAGCCAGTCTGGTCACCCCTTAAGGTCCCCGATCAATTGAATGAAGGTTTTAAGTCTTCGGTCACTCCTTAAGAGAGATTGTCCGATCACCCCTTAAGGTCCCCGATCGACTAAATGAAGGTTTAATTTCTCTGGTCACCCCTTAAGAGAGCTTGTCCAGTCACCCCTTAAGGTCACCGATCGACTGAGTGAATGTTTAAAGTCTTCGGTCACCCCTTAAAAGAGTCTATCCAGTCACCCCTTAAGGTTGTCAATCGACTGAATAAAGGTTTAAAGTCTCTGGTTCCCCTCAAAGGAATCTATCTGGTCACCCCTTAAGGTCCCCAATCGACAGAATGAAGGTTTAAAGTCTCCGGTCGCCCCTTAAGAGAGCATGTCCGGTCACCCCTTAAGGTCCCTGATCAACTGAATGAAGGTTTAAAGTCTCTGGTTCCCCTCAAGGGGGCCTGCCCGGTCACCCCTTAAGGTTGTCGAACAACTGAATGAAGGTTTATTGTCTCCGGTCTCCCCTTAAGAGAGCATGCCTGATCATTCCTTAAGGCCACTGATCAAATGAATAGAGGGAAACCAATCTATCTATTCAAGAAAATGTGTACATTTCTAAATAATATTACCTGCACTTTCCATTAATTGCACCAGAGAGCTGAACAGAATGTATAAATGGGGCACAAGCATACTTGTTATGTTCGATAAGGTTGTAAATGGTTAGCACTCCAAGGTCGCTCGAGATTTCTTCCATCTACATCTTGAAGATAATAAGATCCCAAAGTGATTTTTTGTATCACCCTATAAGGTCCTTCCCATTGTAGTTCTAACTTGTTAACATCTCCAACTAGTTTGATGCGCTTTCAAACTAAATCACCTACTTGAAAGAATCTAGGAATGCCCCTTTTGTTATAATTTTTCCTCATTCTCTAGTGGTACGATACAAGCCGAGTCGTCGCCTTGTCTTGCGCTTCTTCTATCAGATCGAGCTCCATAATATGTCACTCTGAATTATCTTCATCATACAAACGCCTTCGATCGGATTCAACTCTGACTTCAATTAGGACCACCGCCTCACCACCATATACTAGGTGAAAAGGAGTTATCCCTATTGATTCTCGGGGGGTTGTATGATATGCCCATAATACACTAGGTAACTCATCTACCCAGCTACCACCTGTTAGGATGTATACTAAAAGCCTAGCTTTTTGTAAATATTTATTTTGAAATAAGAATCACATTGGTCAAATGTTTACATTTATGTTAGATGTAGTTGTCCATTTAATTTATATTATAGATTACATGATGTTTTGTGTGACACAGAAGATCATGTTATAAATTCTTTATAAATTATAAATAGTAGCTCACAACCAAGATAGAATGGGGCAAACCATTGGCGTGGCTGTAGTGTAATTTGGTATTAGTTTATCTTAACTATAAAATTACACTAGTACACTATGTGTGTATTGAGTTGGACCATTTGAGGTTGTTTCTTTTTATACTAACTACATAAAAGAATAAAACCTCTATTATTATGGATGTGCGTACTCGTAATCCTGATATAATAACAAGTACGTATACTTAGTATTTATTTTTTTAATTTATCAATGGGTGAGATTTAGTTCATTAAATCAATAGGCACGATAAGTTGGGAAATGATATTATTTATATGGTGTGTTGTTGATTATAGAAGGAAACTATGTCCTAGTAATCTAGGTTGATGATGTCCCCTTGAGGAGCTCATAAGGATTATCATGTAAACCCTGCAGGTGGATTTAGCCCAGCATGATAATGAAGTTAAGTGGTACTACTCTTGGAGCTACATATTAATTAAGTTAGTTGTCAGTAACTCATTTAATTAGTGGGCATTCCATATCTTAAACGCAAGGAGATTAATGCACTCATAATAAGAAGGAGCCCATAATATAATTTGGAATTGGTGCGGTAGTTCAATAATAACTCTTTAGTGGTATAAGTAATTATTGATGAACTTGAGTTGGGTGTTCGGGGCGAACACAGGAAGCTCAAGCTCATCGGGAGACCAAAATCAATTTCTCCTCTCGGTCCCTATTGTAGCCTCTATAAATCCTTGTATCCATAAAGTCCACTTCTTATCCAAGTAATGGGTCAGTCATATCCTTGCTTGGTGCAAGGGGGTCGGCCAAGTATGAGCTAGGAAGCCAAGAGGTGGCCGGCCAAGCTTGGTGCTCAAGCTAGGGGCCGGCCACAAGAAAAGGAAAAGGAAGTTTTGTTTTTAAAACAAAATTTTGTTAAAATCTTTCCTTATTTGTAGTTATCTACAATGGTTCAAAGAGATATTTTATTTTGTTAAAATCATTCCTTATTTGTAGTTATCTACAATGGTTAAAAGAGAGATTTTATTTTGTTTAAAATCTTTCCTTTTTTGTAGTTATCTACAATGGTTAAAAGATATATTTTAATTTCCTTTTATAGTCATCCTCATGGTTTTAAAAGAGAGTTTTAAAGTTTTAAAATTTTAAAATCTTTCCTTTTATAGCTTTCTAGAAAAGATTAAAGAGAGATTTTAATTTTGTTAAAATCTTTCCTTATTTGTAGTTATCTATAATGTTTAAAAGAGAGATTTTAATTTTTGATAAAACTTTCCTTTTTTGTGATTTAAAAAGAGAAGTTTTAATTAAACTTTCCTTTTTTGTAGTTGTCTACATGTTTTAAAAGAGAGAGATTAATTTTTAAAACTTTCCTTTATTGCCATGCACAATAGGAAATTTAAAAAGAGAGATTTAAATTGTTTTAAATCTTCCCTTTTTTTCTTTTGTGTGGCCTGCCATGTATTGTTTAAGAGGAAGTTTTAATTTTTTGTTTTAAAACTTTCCTTTTTAGGCATTAGCAAGGATTAAAAGGAAGCTTTAATTTTGTTTTAAAACTTTCCTTTTTTACCTTGAGCAAGGATTATAACATAACCTTAGTCTCCTCTCTTGATCCTTGTGTGGTCAACCCTTGCTTCTTCCCTTGCTCCTTGTTTCTTTCTCTCAAGGCCGGCGGCAGATCAAAAATTTCTTTTTCTTTGGTGGATGGATACTTGGAAGCGAAGAAGAAGAGAAAGGAAGTTTCCTATTTTGGCATCCCTTGGTGGCTCGAGTTTCTTGGAGGCAAAGAAGTGGTTCGGGTGGAGTTATCTTGGTAGATCGTCGCCCACACGACGTCCAAGAGAAGGAGAGGAATACAATAGAAGATCAAGAGGTCTTTTAGCTACAAAGAAAGGTATAACTAATTAATGGTTTCTGCTTCAAATTAATTAGTTAGTTTTCTTTATATTGATTCTAAAATACCAACACAAGAGGCTATCAGTTTTAGGTTATCATTTTGTTATCGATTTTATTTTTCAATTTCATGCTTTGATATTGTTCTTCTATTGAGGTCTCTGTAGTTAAACCTAGTTTACTGTAAGAAGTTAAATATCTGATTTCTTTGAAAGGCTTTGTCTAGGAAGTGGTGAATGATCCCATACCCAAGAAGGCCTAGTGCCTCGCCATGTTTAACCTGGAAGCCAATCTTTGAAGTAGATATTTAATTAACTTTTGTAATATGGTTTAACTTATGAAGAACACATCGGTTAAACTTGAAGTAAAAAATGTTAAGTATCGTTTCCAATCTAAGTTTAACTTTTGAAGGACAATTTGGATTAATAATATTAAGCATCATTTGCAATCAAAATTTAACTTCAGTAGAGCACATGGGTAGCCAGGATAGTTCTATGCTTGTACAAATTTTTGTACAGGGGAAATAGAACGGTATTCTGAGTAGCAACCAACAATTGGTATCAGAGCCAGGTTTTTGCCTCTGTGTTTGGTTTTCAGTTAATTATGCACTTTTCATACATAAGTTTAGGCAGGATAATAGTAGGATGTGCAAATAGATTAACTCTGTGGTTGTAGGCTCCAACTTTTAATGCCTATTGTGATTGTATGTGATTGGACCCTCGGACATGTCAAGGGCATTTTAAATGTGTGCATGATTATAACTATTAAATACAGTAGGAGTTGTATTAGTTTTAGAATTTTATATTTTTGTTCGATCTAGATTACATGTACATTCCTTTGTGGAATATAGGATCAATAAATGTAAAATTTTATTTTTGTCGTGGATCATATCCTTACGAGGTGTGGTGATATTTGAGGACCAGAGGCGCAGCAGAAAAGGAAGCAAGATAGATGCGACGACATGACCCGTTGGCGGCGGCTAAGGTTGACGGCGCACGGAGGACAGCTATGGGCAAGGCCATAATAGTTGGAAAATTAGTGTTCATATTTATTGCCTTTTTTGTTGTGATGTGCTGTGTTTGTGTGCTTGTGTGTATGTTAAAATTCGTCATCTCTAAATAACTAAGTGGGAGAGAAATTTTATTTAAATTCTACGGTCTCCATTACTGGTTTGTAAGTGATGGATTCAAACTTGCATGTTGGCTCTGAGTGCCTTCCTCCACAACGGATGAGTTTGCTTGCGGATCACTAGATCAAACTTTCTTATTGGATGGTTATAGGAAATTATTTAGGAGCGTGTAATCTTCTCCAACTGAAAGGGCACAATCCTATTTAATGGACTAAGTATCAAGTAATGACATACACTTAGGCACATTTAATAGTATCCTCCCCATCAGAGTCACTGCTATTATTTATGTGACTGAAGAAAAATCAACTATTAATTTATTATAAAGTTAGGTTGACAAGATAATAAAATTAATGGGTAAAACTCCCTCTTACAAATGTTTGAATTTGTATACGTCTACACTAACGTGGCATACAAAATTCACGATGTTTGAGGTTATTTTATTTGCCATATAGTTAGGTTGACAAGATAATTAATGGGTAAAACCCTCCTCTTATAAATGTTTGATTTTGTTTATGTCCACACTAACGTGGTATGCAAAATTAACGGTGTTTGAGGTGTTGGTAAATTTAAATGATATTGTTTGAGGAATCAATATTATTTTAAATTCTAAAGTATTGACCAAATATTTTGTGATTCTTAGAATTTCAAATGCCCTTCAGACCTCCTGCTATTATATTAGAGAATACACTTACAAGTCCCAATTATTATGATTGGAAACAAAACTTGGACACTAAGGTGGATTGTCCTCTCAAAAATGAGAACGATAAAAGTGTATCTTATTCATTAGTTATTGAAACATGTTTAGTGGTGTTATCTGTAACGCCCATAGGGTCTCTAATAATTCATGTAGATTTATGCATGATTAATATAGATTTAAGCATGATTAAAATAATCCTTAATAATTTAAATAGATTTATACATGATATAGTATGGACCTTATGTGGATTCTTCTTTAGAAAATAAAATAAAAAGAACCAAAAAAAAAAGAGGCATGACAAGGATTGAACCTTAGACCTCTTGGTAAGTGGTTCCATGTCATAACCAGTGGCCCAAGCAGGGGTGTGCTGATATGAAAAAGAGGGAAATTGTTGTTAAAGGTAAGGAAAGTGGAGACTCTCTTCACTAAGGAGGAGAAGTCCAAGTTTCCTTCCTCTTCTCACAATGAAAAGAGAGTTTTTACTTTCTCCCTTCATTAAGGATGAAGTAAAAGAAGAGGGAAGGAAAAAAAATTCATGTTTCCTTCTTTCTCTCAATTGGAATAAAAGGGGAAAATGAATGAGAATCTTCATTTTTGCTCTCTCTTTCTCCTTCCTCCTTCTCTCCACCGAAACCATCCTCCTCTTCCTCACCATTGCCGAACCAAGCAAGAAGATTTGCCCTCTAGGAAAAACTTCACAACCAAGGATTTCTTCTCCTAGGGAATTTAGCAAGAGATGTAAGTATCCTCTCACATGCAGTACAATAGTTATCGTACGCTTTACGTTTTGAAAAAAAAAGGGACTTAGGGATCTCCTTGCAAGTTTCGGCTAAGACAAGAAGTTGTGGTCACTTATGGTTGTCAAGTTACAAATTATGCTACATGTTGTATAAATGAAACCTAGATCCTTACCTTAGCTTTCGGCCAAGATAGAATACAAGGCTTAGAGTAAAACTTTGAAACCTAAACATGATTATTTATGCTCCTTCATGACATATGATTTACATGTTGTCAGTTAAGTTTTTATGCTACATGTTGTATTAATGAAACCTAGATCTTTACTTTAGGTTTCGGCCAAGATAGAATACAAGGCTTAGAGTAAAACTTTGAAACCTAAACATGATTTTTTATGCTCCTTCATGACATATGATATATTACATGTTGTTAGTTAAGTTTTTATGCTACATGTTGTATAAATGAGACCTAGATCCTTACTTTAGGTTTCGGCCAAGATAGAATATAAGGCTTAGAGTAAAACTTTGAAACCTAAACATGATTGTTTATGCTCCTTCATGACTTATGATATATTACATGTTGTTAGTTAAGTTTTATGCTACATGTTGTATAAATGAAACCTAGATCCATACTTTAGGTTTTAGCCAAGATGGAGTACAAGGATTTGAGTAAAATTTTGAAGCCTACATGCTTATTTATGCTCCTTCATGATACATGATCTATTATATGTTGCTAGATAAGTTCCCATGCTACATGATGTATAAACAAAACCTAGAACCTTTCCTTAGGTTTTGGCCAAAGATAAACACAAGGTCTAGGGCAAGATTTTGAGACCTAACTATACTTGTTTATGCTTCCTCATGATGTATGATTTTCTATGCAATGTTATATTGAAATTCCATGTCTTATGTTGCATGAAAACCCTAGAAACCCTACCCTTAGGTTTCGGCCAAGGTTGAATTAAAGGTTTAGAGAAAAAAATTGTTGACCTTACTATACTTGTTTGATGCTTCCTCATGATGTATGCTTTCTTATGCTATGTTAGGTTAAATATCCATGGCTCATGTTACTTGAAAAACCTAGAAACCCTACCTTAAAGTTTCGGCCAAGTTAAGATACAAGGTCTAGGGCAAAAATTTGAAATGAAAACATTCTTGTTTATGCTTCTTCATGATACATGATCTCTTATATGTTGTTATTTAAGAGTTTTATGCTCCATGTGGTGTTAAAAGTTTAGAAACCCTACCTTGATGTTTCGGCCAAGTTGGGAAATAAGGTCTAGGGCAAGGTTTTGAGATCTAATCATGCTTGTATTTGCTTCCTTATGATGTATAATCATTATCATATGGTTGGTTTAAGTTTCATGTTTCATGTTGTATTTAAAAGTTTAAATACCTCACATTTAGGTTTCGGCCAAGATTGAAATTGAGACTTAGAGCAAAGTTTTGAAACCTAACCATGATTATTTATGCTTCCTTGTGATATATGATTTCTTATATGTTGTTAAGTTTCATGCTATATGTTGTATTAAAAAGTTGGAACCTCACCTTTAGGTTTCGACCAACAATGAATTAGGATTTGTAGGAAGATCAAAACCCCAACCATGCATGATAATGACTTCTTATGATGTGCTAAGAAATTTAGGTCACCATGTTGTATGTTATATGCTTTATGTATGTGCACTTATGACATCATGTTATGATTCCTTATGATATGCTTTGTGTTATGTGCACCTCATGCTATTATGATATGTTTATGAAAGGCTTATGTAAGATGAAAAGCTTAAGAGATGCTTCCCTTGAGATGGGATCAAGAGCACTCTTCATGATATGACAAGAACATGAAATGTTATGATATGACAAGAACATGATATGTTATGATATGACATGCTATTTTACTTTATATGGCTTGTACCAAGGGTGGGCTCCATAAGAGCCCCTGGGTCGATGGTCTATGAAACAGGCCTAGTAAAAGGGATGGACTCCTAAGTTGCCCCTAGGTCGATGGTCTATGAAACGGGCCTAGTTCCTAGTAGGTTCAAGATTTGCTACCTTGGATCTATTTAGGATGCGCACACTCATGTACGTATGTGGTACAAGCCAGGCCCTCATGTTGAGATTATGTTTAAGTATGTATATGATATATGTTTTCAAAAGGACATTCTGCATATACTCATCTCATGTCACATGTTTTCAAAAGAACATCTTGCATCTACAAGTTCATGTTATATGTTTTCCTTTATGCTACTTTAAGGATGCTCTTGAGATATGTCCATGATGTTCACATGATATGATATGATTTTATGTTTATGATGTTCACATGATATGATATGATTTTATGTTTATGCTTTCACATGATATAATATGATTTTATGTTTATGCCTTCACATGATATGATATGATTTTATGATCATGCTCTCACATGATATGATATGACTTTATGTTATGCTCTCACATGTTATGTTATGACTTACCAAATGTACATGTTATCACTTTATGTTCATGTATGAATCATGGTTTTTGTGAGTAGGAAAGGAAATTACTAAGCCCATTGGCTTATAGTCTTTTTATGTTTCCTTGTACTGCAAAAAAGGAAAGGAATGACTTAATTAAGAGGAGCAGTAGGAAGGGAAAGTGTGTGTGTGGCAGTGGCATGGTGGAAGAAAACAAAACTGCTTTATGTTGATATGTTTTTAAGTTGCGTATGAACCATGTGTTGTCATTATGCTTTGATGGTACTTGCACTAGTATGGATAGTATGCACTTTTGTTCTCCATATTTCATGTTAGTATGCTTATGGTATCATGAATCATGTTTCAAGTAGTTGATACTAATTAAGTTAAATGCATGAACATCAGTATGTCTACATATTCAATATGAGAAGCATGATGTTTACTGTAGTTAGTGTAGAAAAAAATTTATAACTGTTTCCGCTGCAATGATTTCTTTTATATGTATGCACGTATGTAAGTAACCCCGTCCCTCCTTGAGCAGTGGGAGGGCGGGCATTACATTATCTACCGGTACCTGGTGTATAGATACGGGAGTCACTGATCATGTATGTAATTCATTGCAAGGGTTCCAGGAAACCCGATGACTACTTGAAGGGGAAATCACCGTTTACATGGGCAATGCTACGAAAGTGGCGGCTGTTATCCTTTGATCGGAATAAAACATTGATTTTGAGAAATTGACTTTATATACCAAGTTTTAAAAAGAATTTGATTTCAATTTCTAAACTATTTGAGGATGGATATTCTGTTTTTTTTATGACAAAGTAGTTTTCAAGAAAAATAGAGTGATTATCTGTTCTGGTACATTGGTTGGCAATTTGTATACTCTAAATCCAATAACTCGCACGATGCAATAAATGAAAATTAATAACACATCTTCTAATTCTAATAAGAGAAAGCATCCTTTGAAAATGAACCAAACATATCTTTGGCATCTAAGGCTAGGTCATATTAAATTGAGTAGGATTCAAAGGTTAATAGCCGATGGACTTTTGGACTTATTGGTGGTGGAAAATATTCCAACCTGCGAATCTTGCTTGGAAGGAAAAATGATCAAGAGACCTTCTATGGCCAAGGGGAATAGAGCCAAAGATGTGTTGGAATTAGTTCATTCTGATTTATGTGGACCAATAACTATACAGGCAAGAGGTGGTTTTGAATATTTTATCTCTTTTATAGACGACTATTCGAGATACGAGTACATTTACTTAATTCACCGCAAGTCTGAGTGTGTTAATAAGTTCAAAGAGTACAAGGCTGATGTGGAAAAATGTCATGGTAAAAGTATCAAGACACTACGGTCTGATCATGATGGAGAGTACCTCTTAGGAGAGTTTAGGAGTTACTTATCAGAGGTCGGGATTCAATCCCAACTGTTTGCACCTAGTACACCCCAACAGAAAGGTGTGGCAGAACGAAGGAATAGAACTCTTATGGAAATGGTTATATCAATGATGTGTTATTCAGAATTACCAAATTCATTTTGGGGATATGCTCTGGAAACGACAATATACATTCTAAAATGGTACCTTCTGAGTCAGTACTTTCTACTCCCATAGAATTATAAAATGGGCATAAACCTAGTCTGAAGCATATTCAGATTTAGGGTAGTCCAGCACATGTGCTGAAGAGAGACACTGATAAGTTGGAATCACAAACAGAAGTTTGCTTATTTATGAGCTATCCTAAAGGATAAAAGGTGGTTTATTTTATAATCCTAAAGATCAGAAGGTCATTGTTAGCACCAATGCCCAATTTTTAGAAGAGGACTATGTAATGAACCACAAGCCCATGAATAAAATTATTCTTGAGAAAATTATAGAAGACATGTCTAATTTAGTACCAACTGTACAACATGAGATACCACAAGAAATTGCAACACGTGTCACGAATGATGCACAATTACAAGTAGTGCCTCGTCGTAGTGGGAGGATTGTAAGGCAACCTGAAAGATTCACGTTTTTGGGAGAGTCTTCGAACTTCATCCCTAGTGAACATGAACTTGATCCCCGGACATATGATGAAGCACCCCAAGATAAAGATGTAGCATCTTGGCAAATTGTAATGAATTCTGAAATAGAATCTATGTATTCTAATCAGGTCTGGGAGCTTGTAGAGCCACCAAATGGTGTAAAAGCTATTGGATATAAATGGGTCTACAAAAGAAAAAAGAGGGATAGGCAAGAAGGTGGAAACCTTTAAAGCAAGGCTTGTTGTAAATGGGTATACTTAGAAAGATGGAATTGATTATGAGGAAACTTTTTCGCTAGTAGTTGTTAGAATGTATACTAAAAGTGTAGCTTTTTGTAAACATTTATTTTGAAATAAGAATCACATTGGACAAATATCTACATTTATGCTAAGTGTAGTTGTCCATTTAATTTATATTGTAGATAACATGGTGTGAGGAGACACACAGAAGTTCATGTTATCAGTTCCTTATAAATTATAAATAGTAGCTCACCGCTAAGATGGAATGGGACAAACCATTGGAGTGGTTGTAGTATAATTTGGTATTAGTTTATCTTAACTATAAAATTACACTGGTACACACTATGAGTGTATTGAGCAGGACCATTCGAGATAGTTCTTTTTGTTGGGTTTTTCGGGCCGCGAAAACCGCTTTTCGCGTCGCGGAAACCCCGAATCACCCAAAGCCGTAGATCCGTGCAAGGAAAAATTTCGAAAACACAAATACGAGTTTTATACTACGATCTACAGTAGATCTACAAAGGAAAAACCATTTTACCTTCGATGCGTGCCCTTGCAAAATCCCGCTCGTCCAAGGTACTTGTCGGATCTCCAAAGTATCAAGGTAGATACTTCTCTAGTGATATCCACACGAACAAGGAGTGTCTCTCACACTCAAAGGATGGAGAAGAGAGCCCCAAGTGTGCTAGCACTTTCTAGAGCTCTCGGATAGGATTTAAATGGAGGGAAAAAGAAAGAAGAAAGGAAACTCTTACACTCAAGAAGTAGTCTCCTCTTTTGTGACCTTCACCCTTTCTTTCTTCTCTTGGAATACAACTCAACCACCTTCTCTCCCTTCATGGAACCCACGACCAAAAGAGAGGAGAAAGCAAGAGAGAGCTAAGGAGGAAGAAGATGGAATGAATGAGAATGAATTGCATTCACTCTCCTTCATGTGTGTGTAACCCCCTTCCCATTTAATGTGGCCATTAAAGAGGGGATTTGTAACCTCCATGAGGTGTCACACACATGTGCAACCATGATGATGTGGAGCATCATCAATGGTCCACCTTATGCCAACTCACAAATGAGGTGGCAAATGGTCAATTCAAAATTGACCTTTGATCTTCCTTCTCAAATCAAGTCAAACTTGACCAAATCTCTCTCATGGTTGATCTAATCTAACCATTTGATTCAAGCCAACTTAATATAATGAATCTAATTCATTTAATTAAATTGATTCAATGAGTCATAATCCAAATTAGACTCATTGAACACATGAATCAACTTGAGTCTAACTCAATTAGCCCAATTTGGATTACTCTTAATCCAATTTGGTTCATCACATGAACCTAATCCAATTGGTTCATCATATGAACCTAATCTCCATCCACTTGTTCTTTGTGTGTGACCCAATAGGTTCTTGTAACGTTGGCAATGTTTCTAAACTCCTTTAGAAACATAAGCAATGAGCGGCATCTAGCAATACATCATTACTACCCAAGTTACAAGAATGTTGAGATCCAACATCACCTTGTGACTACTAATTGTGACTCCTCACAATATGTGACAAGTGTCCTTCTATCCTAGACATCTAGATTGATTAATGTGAGGCATAGACCGTGTCATCCTCTAATCAATCTAAATCTTGAACTCCAAGTAGACTCACTCGATCAAATGAGCTCAACATCTAATGTTGACTCATTTGGGCATGACCATGCACTTCGTGGTCTCACTCTATCAAGAATAGCGATGTCGCTCCCGTCATATGGGAGGGATAGATCCCATCTACATCACTCACATCCCTCTGCATAATTCATTACATACCCAGTAATCGCCTTTATAGTCCACCCAGTTACGGGTGACGTTTGACGAAACTAAAGTACATAACTCCTTATGTAGGGATCCATGGTGACTTCAGGTCTAAGGACTAATAGTCATACTAATAGCCACATGAGAAAGTATATGACACTCATATAACGATCCATGATACTTTCTCATGGCGGGTCATTCAGTATACATTCTCCAATGTATACCCATGTGTCAGCATGATATCTCTATATCCATGACTTGTGAGATCAAGTCATCGAGCTGACCTACATGCTAGTCTTATTACATTAACATTGTCCCTGAATGTTAATACTCGACTAGAAATGATTTAGAGTAGTGTTCCCTATATCATCTCACTATCGATTCAACTAATCGATTGATATAGGTATGAACCTTCTACTCAAGGACGCTATTATACTTAGTATATTTGGCACTAATACAAATAAGTATAATAACCAAACAAATGCCTTTATTAATATACAAGAATATGATACAATGAGTCCATACAATCATCAAATGATTGGCTCTAGGGCTCTAACTAACAATCTCCCACTAGCACTAGTGCCAATCAGTATAGGCTCTAAGGCCTAAAGACCTAGTGTGACCATCATGCTTCCTCTGTGCCAAAGCCTTGGTCAAGGGATCTGCGATGTTAGCCTCTGTAGGTACTCTGCAAATCTTCACATCTCCTCTATCGATAATCTCTTGAATGAGATGGAAGCGCCGTAGTATGTGCTTGGTCCGCTGGTGTGAGCGAGGTTCCTTGTGCTATAGCTCCATTGTTGTCACAATAGAGCTCAACTGGGTGCGATGCTAGGAACCACCCCAAGTTCGATGATGAACTTGCGCAAACGCCTCCTTTGCTGCCTCGATGCAGCAATATACTCGCCTCTGTTGTAGAATCATCAGTGTCTTGCTTGAACTCTTCCAGCTCACAGCACCACCATTTAAGCAAAACACGAACCCTGACTGCGATCGGTAATCATCCTGATCGGTCTGGAAGCTAGCATCACTGTAACCCTTTACAGTTAGCTCATCATTGCCTCCATATATCAAGAAATATTCTTTAATCCTTCTTAAGTACTTAAGAATATTCTTGACCGCTATCCAGTGACTTTCACCTGGATCTGACTGGTATCTGCTCGTCATGCTCAAAGCATACGAGACATCAGGTCGAGTACATAGCATGGCGTACATGATCGATCCTATGGCTGAGGCATAAGGGATCTGATCCATGCGATCTCTCTCCTCTCTAGAAGAGGGACCTTGGGTCTTCGAAAGACTCACGCCATGTGACATCGGCAGAAATCCCTTCTTGGAATTCTGCATGGCAAACCGAAGGAGTACCTTGTCAATGTATGTACTCTGACTTAGGCCAAGCAATCTCTTAGATCTATCTCTATAGATCTGTATCCCTAGAATGCGGGATGCCTCACCTAAGTCCTTCATTGAGAAGCAACTCCCTAGCCAGGTCTTGATAGACTGAAGCATAGGGATGTCCTTCCCAATGAGCAGTATGTCATCCACATACAATATGAGGAAGACAACTATGTCCCCTACAACCTTCTTGTAGACACAAGGTTCATCTTCGTTCTTGATGAAACTAAACTGTTTGATCGCATCATTGAATCGAAGATTCCAGCTCCGAGAAGCTTGCTTTAGTCCATAAATGGACCTATGCAGCTTGCATACCCTGCTAGTATGCTTTGGATCTACAAAACCCTCAGGTTGTGTCATGTACACATCCTCGAGTAGGTTTCCATTCAGAAACGCGGTTTTGACGTCCATCTGCCAGATCTCGTAATCGTGGTAAGCTGCAATAGCAAGCATGATCCGAATGGACTTAAACATCGCTACAGGAGAAAAGGTTTCATCATAGTCAATACCATGAATCTGCTTGAAACCTTTAGCTACCAAGTGACCCTTATAGATAAGTCCATCCATGTCAGTCTTTCTCTTAAAGACCCACTTGCACCCAATGGATTTTACCCCTTCAGGTGGATCAACCAAAGTCCATACTTGGTTCGTGTACATGGATTCCATCTCGGATCTCATGGCCTCTAGCCATTTCTCGGAATCTGGTCTCATCACAGCTTCCTGATAGGTGGTAGGCTCATCCTCTATGAGCACAATGTCATCATGGTCAGACAAGAGAAAAGAGTATCTCTCAGGCTGACGATGTACACTATCAGACCTGCGAAGAGGTATGTCTACTTGAACCGGTTGTTGTTCCTCAACTCCTTGTGGAACAACATCATCCACAACACTTTGTGGTTCCGGTTCAATTTCCATCGAGGCATTAGTGCTATTGTTCGCATCTTGAACTTCTTCAAGATCGAACGCGCTCCCACTAGTCTTTCTAGAAACAAAATCCCTTTCTAGAAAGACCCCAGTCTTTGCCACAACTACCTTGTGCTCACTGGGAATGTAGAAGTAATATCCCTTAGTTTCCTTGGGATATCCGATGAAATAGCACTTGTCGGATTTGGGTCCTAATTTGTCTGAGACTTGAAGTCGTACGTAAGCCTCACAGCCCCAAATCCTCATGAAAGACACCTGGGCATCTCTCCCAGTCCATATCCTATATGGTGTCTTTATCACGGCCTTGGATGGAACTCGGTTGAGAATGAAAGCTGCCGTGTCTAGAGCATAACCCCAAAGGTATGTCGGAAGATCTGTGTGACTCATCATAGACCGTACCATATCTAATAAGGTACGATTCCTCCTTTCGGATACACCATTCCACTGTGGTGTTCCAGGAGGAGTGAGTTGAGATAAAATCCCACACTCAGCTAAGTAGTCACGAAACTCATGGCTTAAGTATTCACCACCTCGATCTGATCGAAGTACCTTAATACTCTTGCCAAGCTGGTTCTGTACTTCATTCTTGAATTCTTTGAACTTTTCAAAGGATTCGGACTTATGTGTCATCAAGTACACATAACCGTATCTACTGAAGTCATCAGTAAATGTGATGAAGTACCTATAACCGCCTCTAGCAGCGACATTGAAAGGGCCACATACATCACTATGTATGAGTCCTAACAAATCAGTCGCTCTCTCGCTGTGCCCACTAAAGGGAGTCTTGGTCATCTTGCCTCGTAGGCATGACTCGCATATCTCATATGATTCAAAATCAAATGAGTCCAACAAACCATCCTTATGGAGTTGGGATAAGCGCTTGTCATTTATATGACCTAAGCGACAGTGCCAAAGGTAGGTTTGGTTCATGTCATTAGACTTGAACCTCTTGGTATTTACGTTATAGATAGGGCTCTCGAGGTCTAGAATATAGAGTCCGTTTATCAGAGGTGCACTACAATAGAACATATCGTTTAAATAGACAGAACAACATTTGTTCTTTATTATAAACGAGAATCCTTTCTTGTCCAAACAAGAAACTGATATAATGTTCTTAGTCAAGGCAGGCACATAACAACAATCATCTAATTCTAGTACAAGCCCAGAAGGAAGAGATAGATGATAAGTTCCTACAGCAATAGCAGCAACTCGTGCTCCATTGCCTACTCGTAGGTCTATCTCACCCTTCGTCAATGCCCTGCTATTCCTCAGCGCTTGTACATTAGTACAAATGTGCGAAGCACATCCGGTATCTAATACCCACGATGAAGAAATAGAGAGGTTGACTTCTATAACATGTATACTTGAAGTAGAAATCTTATTTCTCTTCTTCTTAAGATCTTCTAGGTATTCTTTGGAGTTCCTCTTCCAGTGCCTTGCTTGTCCTTAATATAGGTGACAAAGATGCTTAACCATATCGTAAGCGCCCATCAACTCATGTTGCTTCTGAAGCTCAAAGTTCATGGTCGCGAGCATAAGACAGGACACATCTAATGCGTCATCTTGATGCTTCTTGTAAGCATCCCGGTCAGCTCGCGTGGCAGTGGCAGTGGAATGGGCTGCTCCAGAACGTACAGTTTACGTTCTTGGGTGAGAACTATTCTCAAGCTCCTGTACCAGTCCAGGAAATTTGCTCCGTTGAGCTTGTCCTTCTTAAGGACAGAACGCAGAGAGAAAAAGTTCGTATTCGACGTCATGGTTATCTACAACAGAAAATTTGCAGAAATAAATATCATATTTTTTTAAATCATCTAATTAGGCCTTTAATTAAATGATGCTCCCACTGAATTCTATAATTCTTGTGGGACAAGATCCACATCATACTAACCCTTGAGTTATCTTTGGCTAATACGCCCAAGGCTTAGTATGATCGGTAGGTAACTATTACCAATTACATCTCTATGCAACTCTTGTTTATAGAATCAATACCCACATTTATATTAAAACTCGAGTTAGCTTTGGCTAATACGCCCGAGAGTTAATATAGATGTGATTTTGACCTATTCTTTTCCAACCGTTGGAATAATGCCTATAGTTGACTCGATCCAACCGAGTAACTAGGAATACTCAATCTAATTGAGTTTGTATTCATCCATGCGTTGATAGGCGGGACCAAGATTGTCCCTCCGTACCCTACCAAGATAATATGTATTGCTCTGCTCTGGCAGATTCAACAATACATGTGATCGAGGTAGTGATAGGTATCACGGCACGGTTAGGCATTTTGAGTTGGTTCGATCTAGATCTAATCTAATCGAGAAGGATGCATCTTGTGCATGACTTAGATCTAATCTAATCGCGTGGGTGCATCATGTGCACGACTTAGATCTAATCTAATCGTAAGGCACTAATTAATTAATTACTTATTAAACATGCATCATATACATAAGCAATTAACTAATTAATATATTTGTGATTTAGTCATGGCCCTACTACGATCTTCTCAAGCCAATGAGAAGATCGAATGGTCAACCTAGGGTCAACAGCTTCTCCAAGCTCCTCCCTTTTACCACCTTGTGTTGCTCGTGCCCGCCTCGGAACTCCGTCTCGCGTGGACCCTCCACCGCTCCAATTTGTACATTACAATTTGAAACTCGAGTTACATTCGAGTCTAAATCTAATTTACAACAAGAATATAAGAGAAGGCATGACGCGCAGGTCGCGAATATAATACAACACTCGCAAACACATAACGGCATGCAGGCCGTATTATGAATTACAACACAATCCAATCACATTGGATTTTTGGGCCATGACTATCAAAAAATTAATATATAATTCAAAATTATATATTTTTCATAATTTTCTGTAATTTTAAAATTAATTTTTTCAATTTTTACGAGTAAAATTTCCCGGCGGTCCCGTTTAGCGGTTTCGGGCGCAATCGCGGAACGGATCCCCTTGCGGGGCCAGGGGCAGCGCCCCTACCCGCGATCTAACCATCACGAGGGTTCCTTTGCAATCCAACAGCGCCTAAACCCACTGTCCCAAAACGATTTGGGCCGAGACATTGCCGTTTCGGAAAAAATCTTCCCGGCGAGTTCGTTTTTAGCGATTTCGGGTGCAATCGCGGAGCAAATCCCCTTGCGGGGTTAGGGGCAGTACCCCTACCCACGATCTAACCATCGTGAGTTGCTCCTTTGCGATCTAATGGCACCCAAGCCCGCTGTCCCAAACGGATTTGGGGCAAAACGAAGCCGTTTTGGAAAAATCTTTCCGGTAGCCGAAGCCTACAAGTGCCGAGACACTTGTGCTTCGCTTCTACGGAAAAATTACCCATAAAAACTATAAAATCATAATTTTACAGAAAATTACAGAAACTTTAGTTTTCATAAAACCAAAAACAAACTCGTATTCGCCTTGCACGTGGCTCTGATACCACTGTTGGGTTTTTCGGGCCGCGAAAACCGCTTTTCGCGTCGCGGAAACCCCGAATCACCCAAAGCCGTAGATCCGTGCAAGGAAAAAATTTTGAAAACACAAATACGAGTTTTATACTACGATCTACAGTAGATCTACAAAGGAAAAACCATTTTACCTTCGATGCGTGCCCTTGCAAAATCCCGCTCGTCCAAGGTACTTGTCGAATCTCCAAAGTATCAAGGTAGATACTTCTCTAGTGATATCCACACGAACAAGGAGTGTCTCTCACACTCAAAGGATGGAGAAGAGAGCCCCAAGTGTGCTAGCACTTTCTAGAGCTCTCGGATAGGATTTAAATGGAGGGAAAAAGAAAGAAGAAAGGAAACTCTTACACTCAAGAAGTAGTCTCCTCTTTTGTGACCTTCACCCTTTCTTTCTTCTCTTGGAATACAACTCAACCACCTTCTCTCCCTTCATGGAACCCACGACCAAAAGAGAGGAGAAAGCAAGAGAGAGCTAAGGAGGAAGAAGATGGAATGAATGAGAATGAATTGCATTCACTCTCCTTCATGTGTGTGTAACCCCCTTCCCATTTAATGTGGCCATTAAAGAGGGGATTTGTAACCTCCATGAGGTGTCACACACATGTGCAACCATGATGATGTGGAGCATCATCAATGGTCCACCTTATGCCAACTCACAAATGAGGTGGCAAATGGTCAATTCAAAATTGACCTTTGATCTTCCTTCTCAAATCAAGTCAAACTTGACCAAATCTCTCTCATGGTTGATCTAATCTAACCATTTGATTCAAGCCAACTTAATATAATGAATCTAATTCATTTAATTAAATTGATTCAATGAGTCATAATCCAAATTAGACTCATTGAACACATGAATCAACTTGAGTCTAACTCAATTAGCCCAATTTGGATTACTCTTAATCCAATTTGGTTCATCACATGAACCTAATCCAATTGGTTCATCATATGAACCTAATCTCCATCCACTTGTTCTTTGTGTGTGACCCAATAGGTTCTTGTAACGTTGGCAATGTTTCTAAACTCCTTTAGAAACATAAGCAATGAGCGGCATCTAGCAATACATCATTGCTACCCAAGTTACAAGAATGTTGAGATCCAACATCACCTTGAGACTACTAATTGTGACTCCTCACAATATGTGACAAGTGTCCTTCTATCCTAGACATCTAGATTGATTAATGTGAGGCATAGACCGTGTCATCCTCTAATCAATCTAAATCTTGAACTCCAAGTAGACTCACTCGATCAAATGAGCTCAACATCTAATGTTGACTCATTTGGGCATGGCCATGCACTTCGTGGTCTCACTCTATCAAGAATAGCGATGTCGCTCCCGTCATATGGGAGGGATAGATCCCATCTACATCACTCACATCCCTCTGCATAATTCGTTACATACCCAGTAATCGCCTTTATAGTCCACCCAGTTACGGGTGACGTTTGACGAAACTAAAGTACATAACTCCTTATGTAGGGATCCATGGTGACTTCAGGTCTAAGGACTAATAGTCATACTAATAGCCACATGAGAAAGTATATGACACTCATATAACGATCCATGATACTTTCTCATGGCGGGTCATTCAGTATACATTCTCCAATGTATACCCATGTGTCAGCATGATATCTCTATATCCATGACTTGTGAGATCAAGTCATCGAGCTGACCTACATGCTAGTCTTATTGCATTAACATTGTCCCTGAATGTTAATACTCGACTAGGAATGATTTAGAGTAGTGTTCCCTATATCATCTCACTATCGATTCAACTAATCGATTGATATAGGTATGAACCTTCTACTCAAGGACGCTATTATACTTAGTATATTTGGCACTAATACAAATAAGTATAATAACCAAACAAATGCCTTTATTAATATACAAGAATATGATACAATGAGTCCATACAATCATCAAATGATTGGCTCTAGGGCTCTAACTAACACTTTTTATACTGACTACATAAAATAACAAAACCTCTATTATAATGGAAGTGCGTACTCTTAATCATGATATAATAACAATCACATATACTTAATATTTATTTCTTTAATTTATCAAAGGGTGTGATTTAGTTCATTAAATCAATAGGCCTGATAAGTTGGGAAATGATATTATTTATATGGTGTGTTGTTGATTATAGAATGAAATTGTGTCCTAGTAATCTAGGTTGATGATGTCCCCTTGAGGAGCTCATAAGGATTGTAATGTAAATCCTGCAGGTGGACTTAGTCCAACATGACAATAAGATTGAGTGGTACTACTCTTGGAGCTAGATATTAATTAAGTGAGTTGTCAGTAACTCATTTAATTAGTGGACATTCAATATCTTAA
This sequence comes from Zingiber officinale, assembly GCF_018446385.1. Classification (NCBI taxonomy): domain Eukaryota; kingdom Viridiplantae; phylum Streptophyta; class Magnoliopsida; order Zingiberales; family Zingiberaceae; genus Zingiber; species Zingiber officinale. The sequence continues at coordinate 48,867,813 of NC_056006.1, forward strand.
ACAAGGGAGACTAATGCACTCATGATAAGAAGGAACTCATATTGTAATATGGGATTGGTGCGGTAGTGCAATAATAACTCTTTAGTGGTATGAGTTATTATTGATGAACTTGAGTTGGGTGTTCGGGGCGAACACGAGAAGGTCAAGCTCATCGGGAGACCAAAACCAATTTCACCTCTCGGTCTCTATTGTAGCCTCTTATTTACAAAGCCTTATATCCACTTAGAGTCAAGCTTCTTACCCATCTCTTTGTGGCCGGCCAAGCCAAGCTTGGAGCCCAAGCTAGGGCTGACCAAGTCAAAGGATGGAGCCAAGATCAATGGCCGGCCAAGCTTGGAGCCCAGGCAAGGTGGCCGGCCACACATTAAATAAAAGGGTGATTATAAATTTTAAAATCTTTCTTTATGTGGAAGCTATGCTTTTAAAAGAGAGTTTTAAATTTTAAAATCTTTTCTTTTATAGTTTTGTACAAAGAATTAAGATAAAGGTTTGATATCTTTCCTTATTTGTAGTTAAAAGGAAGATTTTAATTTTTGATAAAACTTTCCTTTTTGGTAACCATCCATATGTTTTAAAAGAAAGATTTTAAAATCTTTCCTTTTTTAACCAACAAGGGATTTAAAAGAGAAATTTTTTTTATTAAAATTCCTTACCGGAAACAAATAAGGAAGTTTTAATTTTGTGTTTAAAACTTTCCTTGTTTGGAGCACTTGAATATGGCCGGCCATGACAAGCTTAAAAGGAAGTTTTAATTTTTTATTTTAAAACTTTCGTTTTTAGTCATTTGAAAGGAATATAAGGAAGTTTTAATTATGTTTAAAACTTTCCTTTTTTGCCAAGACCAAGGATTATAAAAGAGAAGGAGGGGGTGCCTCACCCCATAACACATCTTCTATTTTTCTCTTCTAATTCCTTGGTGGCCAGCCCTATTCTTTCACTTCTCTCCTTTTGTTTTCTCTCTTGGAGGCCGGCGACATCAATTGTGGGAGATATCTTGGTGGCCGATTGATTGAAGGAGAAGAAGAAGAGAAGGAAGCTCTCTTGTCTACCATCCCTTGGAGGTTAGTTGGTGGTCGGATCTTGGAAGCAAAGGAAGAAGCTTGGGTGGATTTCCTCTTGGAAGATCGTCGCCCACACGACATTCAAGAGAAGGAGAGGAATACAATAGAAGATCAAGAGGTCTATAAGGTACAAAAGGTATAACTAGTTATTAGTTTCTGCATCATAACTAGTTCATCTTTTGTATAGATCTTGAAAAACCAAAAACAAGAGGTTATCGGTTTTTGTTATCATTTTTGTTATAGATTTTATTTTTGGATTTCATGTTTCGATAATGTGTTTCTATTGAGGTCTCTATAGTTAAACCTAGTTTACTGTAAGAAGTTAAATATCTGATTTCTTTATGAGGCTTTGTCTAGGAAGTGGTGGATGATCCCATACCCAAGAAGGCCTAGTGCCTCGCCATGTTTAACCTGGAAGGCGATCTTTGAAATAGATATTTGATAACTTCTATAATATGGTTTAACTTAGAAAGATCACATCGGTTGAACTTGGAGTAAGAATATTAAGTTTCGTTCCCAATCCAAGTTTAACTTTTAAAGGGAAATTTGAATTAATAATGTTAAGCATCATTTGCAATCCAAATTTAACTTTAGTAAAGCACATGGGTAGCTAGGATAGTTCTATGCTTATACAAATTTTTCTACAAGGGAACTAGGACGGTATTCTGAGTAGCAACCAACGGTAGCCATGCTTAAGTCTATCCGGATTCTTTTATCTATTGTCGCTCATATGGATTATGAGATTTGGGAAATGGATGTCAAGATAACTTTCTTTAATGGAAGTCTTGAAGAAAACATCCATATGAAGCAACCAAAGGAATTCATTGCGAAGGGCAAAGAGCATCTTGTATGTAAGCTCAACTGGTCTATTTATGGACTGAAGCAAGCTTTGAGATCTTGGAACATTTGGTTTAATGGAGTGATCCAGTCTTATGGATTCATTTAGTGTCCGGATGAGTCTTGTGTATGCAAGAAGTGTGACGGAAATGTGGTGGTATTTCTTGTACTATATGTAGATGACATTTTGTTCATTAGCAACAATGTCAAAGTATTGTCAGACGTAAGGGTATGGTTGTCTAAGCAATTTGATATGAAAGACTTAGGAGAATGTGAACATATTCTTGGGATCAAGCCAATAAGCGATCGCAAGAAAAGGATGTTGTGATTATCCCAAGCTTCGTATATCGATACTATCCTTGCTCGTTTTAGCATGCAAAACTCCAAGAAAGATTTTGTTGGGACTTTCGGGCCGCAAAAACCACTTTTTATGTTGTGGAAACCCTGAAGTCTTGCTACGGATCCGTGCGAAGATATATAAAAATTATCATGTACATGTTTCCTAATCCTAGATCTATACTAGATCTACAAGAAAGGGGTTTATACCTTCACAAATCCCGCTCGTCCAAAAGGGTTGCCGAATCTCGAGAGTGTCAAATGTACACTCCTCTATGTGTATCCACACGAACAATAGGTGGAGAAAAACCCAACTAAGAGTGTGCTAGCACCCTTAGAAGGTCACGACAATGGAGGAAGAGAGGGAGAGGAGGAAGAGAGGAGGAAGAAGAAGACCTCTTGAATGAGCACACAAATGCAATCACTCACACATTCAAGTGGCCGGCAACAATAGAAAGGTTATAAACCTCCATGGGATACCAAGAGTCATGGCTCTTGGTCTCCCTCATGAGGTGGCATTTGGTCAAGTCAATCTCGACCAAATGATGTGGCCTTGATGATGTGTAACACCATCATTGGCCGGCCCCATGCCAAGTGGCTTTGGTCAAGTCAAACTTGATACTTCATCTTCTCTCTCAAGTCAAGTCAAACTTGACCTCTTATCTCCCATGGTTGATCAAATCCAACCATTTGATTCATATCAATTCAATCTAATGAATCTATATTCATTGAATTAAATTGACTCAATGAATCATAATCTAATTAGACTCATTGGACACATAAATCAAATTGAGTCCAACTCAATTAGTTCTAATTTGGATTACTCTTGATCCAATTTAGTTCATCACATGAACCTAATCCTCTTGGTTCATCATATGAACCTAATCTCAATCTAATTGCTCTTTGTGTGTGACCCTATAGGTTCTTGTAACGTTGGCAATGCTCCTAAACACATTTAGAAGCATAAGTAATGAGCGGTATCTAGAAGCACATCATTACTACCCAATTTACAAGAATGTTGAGATCCAACATCACCTTCGTGACTACTATTTGTGACCCTCACAATATATGACAATGTCCTTCTATCCTAGACATCTAGATTGATTAAATTAAGGCATAGACCATGTCATCCTCTAAACAATCTATATCTTGATCTCCATGTAGACTCACTCTAAACAAATGAGCTCAATATCTCATATCGACTGATTTGGGCATGTCCATGCACTTAATGGTCTTACTCTATCAGGAATAATGATGTCGCTCCGTCATATAGGAGGGATAGTGTAACGCCCACAAAAAAATGCTAAGCTATACCTAGGAGTATTTTTCCTTAAAATAGAAGAATAAAAGAAAGAAAGAGAAAAAGGGATAAATAAAAACCAAAATAAAAAGAGGTGTGGTCAAGGATTGACCTTGAACCTCCCCCAAATGATAGAGTTAAAATGGAGTATGATAACCACTAGAGACATGAATGATATGTAAATAGAAAAGAATAGAAATATTAGTTAAAGGTGGGAGGATGGTTAAATAAAGGAACAAGAGAAAACCAAGTAGCTTACTTTCTCTTCCTCTTGGTTTAGAGAAGAAGCAAGCAAAAGACAAGTTGCTTGCTTCCCCTCTTCTCTCTATTTGCGTGGAAATTAAAAGAGAGAAGTAAATAGGAGGGCTAAGGGGGATGAATGAAGGTATGATCATTACAAAGGAAATAAAAAGGAAGAAAAGAAGGAAAGACAAGTGATTAATCTTTTTCTTTCTTCTTCCTCCTTTCTTCTCCTTCTTCATTCTTCACCGAAACCAAAAGCCCTCCCCCTCCTCATTTCCAAAAGCTAAGATAAGGTTCCTCTCCAAGAAAACTAATCTACAAGAAGGAGCCTTCAAGGTCTACCCCTTCCCAAGCAAGAGAAATCAAAGGGAGAAGAAGAAGCTCTCTTCTTCCTCTTCACCTAGAGTATTCTTCCTTAAGAAAAACCACAAGCGAAAGGACGTAAGAATCCCATCACCTGTGGTACATGTTGCTTTTGTTTTTACAAAGGAGTAGAATGCTTAAAACCTATGGTACCAAGTTGGAACTTTAAGCCAAGTATAAAATGAAAGGAGTTGTTTGGGTAGATCAAGATCTAAATAAAGCATGTCCATTATGATCTTATGATAAGTACCCTAGTATAAGAAGCTAGTAAATGTTTTCATGTTGAATGTTTGACTTAAAACCTAGATCTTTAAATATGAACTTTCGGCCAAGTATAGATGAAGGATCTAGGGAAGCTTAAGACCTAAACTAACCATGTTTACTATATCCTTATGATATGTATGCTATGTTAAGGGATTGGGTTGGTTTTTCTTATGCTTCAAAGTTGTTAAAGATAGCTTTCCCTTCATATATGTTTCAGCCAAGAACAAAACTAGGGCTTAGAGAAGCTAGAAATTTAACCTAACATGCTCATGTATCCCTAGATAATGTGATATGAATGTAGTTAGGTGTTCATGCTTTTATGTTGTTTTAAAGTTAGCTTTCTCTTCATGTATGTTTCGGCCAAGAGCAAAACTAGGGCTTAGAGAAGCTAGAAATTTAACCTAACATGCTCATGTATCCCTAGATAATGTGATATGAATGTAGTTAGGTGTTCATGCTTTTATGTTGTTTTAAAGTTAGCTTTCTCTTCATGTATGTTTCGGCCAAGAACAAAACTAGAGCTTAGAGAAGCTAGAAATTTAACCTAACATGCTCATGTATCCCTAGATAATGTGATATGAATGTAGTTAGGTGTTCATGCTTTTATGTTGTTTTAAAGGTAGCTTTCTCTTCATGTATGTTTCGGCCAAGAACAAAACTAGGGCTTAGAGCAGCTAGAAATTTAACCTAACATGCTCATGTATCTCTTGATAATGTGATATGAATGTAGTTAGGTGTTCATGTTTTAATGTTGTTTTAAAGGTAGCTTTCACTTCATGTATGTTTCGGCCAAGAACAAACTAGGGCTTAGAGAAGCTAGAAATTTAACCTAACATGCTCATGTATATCTTGATAATGTGATATGAATGTAGTTAGGTGTTCATGTTTTTATGTTGTTTTAAAGGTAGCTTTTCCTTCATGTATGTTTCGGCCAAGACCAAAAACTAGGGTTTTAAAGAAGCTAAAAGTTAACCTAGCATGCTCATGTATCTCTCAATAATATGATATGAATTTAGCTAGGTGATTATGCTTATATGTTGATTTAAAAATCTAGTTTTCCTTCATGTGTGTTTCTGCCAAGACCAAAATTAGGGTTTTAAAGAAGCTAAAAAGTGAACCTAGCATGCTCATGTACCTCTTGATAATATGATACGAATTTAGCTAGGAGTTCACACTTGCATGTTGCCTATAGCTTGGTTTTCTCCTTATGAGTGGTTCGGCCATTATAAGTTTAAAAGCTTAGATATGCTTCACATGATGTGTTATGTATTAGGAAATGTTATTTACTGATGCTATGCATGATTGTGTTTTTTTATGATGTGCCTTGTGCCCAATTATGCATGTTTTATGATATGATAAATGGCATGTTCATTATGTATGCTTATGATCCATGCATGTGTTGTGTGCCCAAATATGCATGTTTTATGATATGATAAATGACATATTCATTATGTATGCTTATGATCCATGCATGTGTTGTGTGCCCAAATATGCATGTTTTATGATGTGATAAATGACATGTTCATTATGTATGTTTGTAATCCATGCATGTGTTGTGTGCCCAAATATGCATGCTTTACTCCTCATGATATGATAAGATAAGATGTGTTATGTTATGATATGAACCATGATATGATATTTTACTTTGTATGGCTTGTACCAAGGGTGGGCTCCATAAGCGCCCCTAGGCCGACAGACTATGAACGGGTCTAGTAAAGGGATGGGCTCCTTAGTACGCCCCTAGGTCGACGGACTATGAACGGACCTAGATGCCTAGTTGGTTCGGGGCTAGCTACCTATCCTAGGGATTGCGCGCATTTATATATGTATATGGTACAAGCCGGGCCCTCATGATGATATTATGTTCAAGTATTATATGCTATGTTTTAAACCATCTTACATATGACATGACCCATGTTTTAAAAGACATCTTGCATGATATGATTTATGATTTATAGGACATGATGTTATTTAAGAACTGATGTGATATGATTTACGATATGACATGCTATGCTCCTATGAAATTTGGATTTATGATATGATTTAGCATGATGTTCCTCATGTTTTATGATATAATATGCTATGCCCTTATGATGTAGATGATCATATTTTATGGTTGTATGCTTATGTGTTTATGCATTGATATATGGATTTTGTGAGTAGGAAAGGATCTTACTAAGCCTGTGTGCTTATAGCTTACTTTCCTTGTACCACAGATAAGGGCAAAGAATGGATGACCTAAGGGAGCTGCAGGAGAGGCAAGGAGATGTGTGTGGTGGTGGCTCGGCTAAGGCAAATGAAGACCTGCTTAAGTTATTTGGTTATGTTAACATGGACTAGTGTGTTATGTTATTGTCCGTATGACTTCGAGATATTCTTATGTGTTTATTTTTTTTTAAAAAAAGAAATTTTAATATGCATATATGCTTCCTCAAATAGAAATAGAAATGGTTAAGTACGTAACCCCGTACCCTACTAGCAAGAGGGACGGGCGTTACAGATAGATCTCATCTACATCACTCGCATCCCTCCGCATAATTTGTTACATACCCAGTAATTGCCTTTATAGTTCACCCAGTTACGGGTGACGTTTGACGAAGCCAAAGTATGCAACTCCTTATGTAGGGAACTATGGTGACTTTAGGTCCAAGGACTGATAGTCATACTAATAGTCACGTGAGAAAGTATATGACACTCATATAACGATCCATGATACTTTCTCATGGCGGGTCATTCAGTATACATTCTCCAATGCATACCCATGTGTCAACCTAATATCTATATATCCATGACTTGTGAGATCAAGTCATCGAGTTGACCTACAGGCTAGTCTCATTGCATTTACATTGTCCCTGAATGTAAATACTTGACTAGGAATGATTAAGAGTAGTGTTCTCTATATCATCTCACTATCGATTCAACTAATCGATTGATATAAATAAGAACCTTCTACTCATGAACGCTATTATACTTAGTTATTTGACACCAATACAAGTAAGTATAATAACCATAAAGAAAATGTCTTTATAAATATATAGGAATATGATACATCAAGTCTATACAACAATCATCACATGATTGGCTCTACGGCTCTAACATACAATCTTCCACTAACACTAGTGCCAATCAGTGTAGGCTCTAAGGCCCAATGACCTAGTGTGACCATCAGGCTTTCTCTATGCCAAAGCCTTGGTCAAGCGATCAGCGATGTTAGCCTCTGTGGGTACTTTGCAAATCTTCACATCTCCTCTATCGATAATCTTTCAAATGAGATGGAAACGCCGTAATATGTGTTTGGTCCGCTGGTGTGAGCGAGGTTCCTTAGCCTGCGCAATTGCTCCATTTTTGTCACAATAGAGCTCAATAGGATCTGCAATGTTAGGAACCACCCCAAGCTCAGTAATGAACTTGCGGATCCAAACTGCCTCCTTTGCTGCTTCTGATGCAGCAATATACTCGGCCTTTGTTGTAGAATCAGCAACTGTGTCCTGCTTCGAACTCTTCCAGCTCACAGCACCAGCATTTAAGCAAAACACAAACCCATACTGCAATCTATAATCATCCTGGTCAGTTTGGAAGCTGGCATCACTGTAACCCTTTACAGCTAGCTCATCATCGCCTCCATATATCAAGAAATATTTTTTAGTCCATCTTAAGTACTTAAGAATATTCTTGACCGCTATCCAGTGACACTCACCTAGATCTGACTGGTATCTGCTCATCATGCTCAAAGCATCGAGACATCAGGACGAGTACATAGCATGGCGTACATGATAGATCCTATGGCTGAGGCATAAGGGATCGTATCCATGCGGTCTCTTTCCTCTCTAGAAGATGGACTTTGAGTCTTCGAAAGACTCATACCATGTGACATCGGCAGAAATCCTTTCTTTGAATTCTGCATAGTAATACCTTGTCAACATATGTACTCTGACTTAGGCCAAGCAATCTCTTAGATCTATCTCTATAGATCTTTATGCCTAGGATGCAGGCTGCTTCACCTAAGTCCTTCATCGAGAAAAAATTCCCTAGCCAAGTCTTTACAGACTACAACAAAGGGATGTCATTCCCTATGAGTAGTATGTCATCCACATACAATACAAGGAAGACAACTGTGTTCTCAACAACCTTCTTGTAGACACAGGGTTCATCTTCATTCTTGATGAAACCAAACTATTTGATTGCATCATCGAATCGAAGATTCCAGCTCCGAGAAGCTCGCTTTAGTCCATAAATGGAGTTATGCAGCTTGCATACTCTGCCAGTATGCTATGGATCTACAAAACCCTCAAGTTGTGTCATGTACACATCCTCAAGCAAGTTTCCATTTAGAAACGCGGTTTTGACTTCCATATCCAGAACTCATAATCGTGGTATGTTGCAATAGCAAGCATGATTCAAATGGACTTAAACATCGCTACTGGAGAGAAGGTTTCATCATAGTCAATATCATGAATTTGCTTGAAACCTTTAGCTACCAGACGACCCTTATATATAAGTCCATCCATGTCAGTATTTCTCTTAAAGACCCACTTACACCCAATGGGTTTGACGCCTTCAGGTGAATCAACCAAAGTCCATACTTGGTTGGTGTACATGGATTCCATCTCGGATCTAATGACCTCTAGCCATTTCTCAGAATCTGGTCTCATCACAGCTTCTTGATAGGAGGTAGGCTCATTCTCAATGAGCATAACATCATCATGGTCAGAGAAGAGAAATGAGTATCTCTTAGGATGACGACGTACCCTATTAGACCTGCGAAGAGGTAGGTCTACTTGAACTGGTTGTTGTTCCTCAACAACTTGTGGAACGATCTTATCATCCACAACACTTTGTGGTTCCATTTCAACTTCCATCAAGGCTTCAGTGCTATGGTCCATATCTTGAACTTCTTCAATATTGAACGTACTCCCACTAGTTTTTCTAGAAACAAAGTCTCTTTCTAGAAATACCCCAGTCTTAGCCACAACTACTTTGTGTTGACTGAAAATGTAGAAGTAATATCCCTTCGTTTCCTGGGGATATCCTATGAAATAACACTTATCATATTTGGATCCTAGTTTTTCCAAGACTTGATGTCGAACGTAAGCCTCACAACCCCAAATCCTCATAAAAGACACCTGGGCATCTCTCCCAGTCCATATCTTATATGGTGTCTTTATCACAGCCTTGGATGGAACACGGTTAAGTATGAAGGCTGCTATGTCTAGAGCATAGACCCAAAAAGATATAGGAAGATCTGTGTGACTCATCATAGATCGTACCATATCTAATAGAGTACGATTCCTCCTTTCGGATACACCATTCCATTGTGGTGTTCCAGGATGAGTGAGTTGGGATAGAATCCCACACTCAGCTAGATAGTCATGAAACTCATGGCTAAGGTATTCACATCCTCGATCTAATCGAAGTATCTAAATACTCTTGCTAAGCTGGTTTTGTACTCCATTCTTGAATGCTTTGAACTTTTCAAAGGATTCTGACTTATATGTCATCAAATACACATAACCATATCTACTGAAGTCTTCATTAAATGTAATGAAGTACCTATAACCACCTCTGGCAGCGACATTGAAAGGGCCACATACATCACTATGTATAAGTCCTAACATGTCAGTCGCTCTTTCGCTGTGTCCACTAACGGGAGTCTTGGTCATCTTGCCTAGTAGGTATGACTCGCATGTCTCATATGATTCAAAATCAAATGAGTCCAGCAAACCATTTTTATGGAGTTGGGATAAACGTTTGTCATTTATATGACCTAAGCGACAATGCCAGAGATAGGTTTGGTTCATTTCATTTGATTTGAACATTTTGGTATTTATGTTATAGATGGGGTTCTCTAAGTCTAGAATATAGAGTCCGTTCATCAAAGGTGCACTACAATAGAACATATTGTTTAAATAGACGGAACAACATTTGTTCTTTATGATAAATGAAAAACCTTTCTTGTCCCAACAAGAAACTGATATAATGTTCTTAGTAAGAGCAGACACATAACAACATTCATTTAATTCAAGTATAAGCCCAGAGGGTAGAGATAGAAAGTAAGTCCCTACAACAACAGCAGCAACCCGTGCTCCATTGCCTACTCGTAGGTCCACCTCGCCCTTCGTCAATGCCCTGCTATTTCTCAATGCCTGCACATTAGTACAAATGTGAGAAGCACATCCGGTATCTAATACCCATGATGAAGAAATAGAGAGATTAACTTCTATAACATATATACCTGAAGTAGAAATCTCACTTCTCTTCTTCTTAAGATATTCCAGGTAAACTTTGCAGTTCCTCTTCCAGTGCCCGGTCTGACCGCAGTGGAAGCAGGTAGCATCCTTGGCGACCCCTTCTTTGGGTTTCAGTGCTTTGCCTTTGCCCTTGGCTTGGGACTTTCCATTGCCTTTAGGCATACCCTTGCCCTTATGCTTTTGTACCATCAAAATGGAGTAGGGCTTAACCTTCTTAAGGTTGAGCTTAGCACTTCTCAACATGCTAAGCAGCTCGGGTAGTGGCTTATCAATTTTGTTCATGTTGTAGTTCATGATGAATTGACTGTAGCTCTCTGGCAAGGATTGCAAGACCAAGTCAGTGGCCAACTCTTGGCCAAGTGGGAAGCCCAACCTCTTTAGGTTTTCTATGTACTCAATCATCTTGAGCACATATGGTCGTACGAGAGTCCCATCTTACATCTTGCACTGAACAGTGCCTTAGAGATCTCGAATCTCTCGTGCCTCGCTTGTCCTTGATATAGTTGACGAAGATGTTCAACCATATCATAAGCACCCATCAACTCGTGTTGCTTCTGAAGCTCAGAGTTCATGGTCGCGAGCATGAGGCATGACACATCTAATGCATCATCTTGATGCTTCTTAAAAGCATCTCGGTCAGCTCGCGTGGCAGTGGCAGGAGGTGCCTCGGAAATGGGTTGTTCCAGGACATACAATTTTCGTTCTTGTGTGAGAACGATTCTCAGATTCCTTTACCAGTCCAGGAAATTAGCTCCATTGAGCTTGTCCTTATCAAGGATAGAACGTAGAGAGAATGCGTTCATGTTTGTCGACATGGCAATCTACAACAGAAAAATGTAGAAAATAAATATCATATTCCACTAATCATTTAATTAGACCTTTAATTAAATGATGCTCCCACTAAATTATAGAATTTTTTGTTGAATCAAGTCATGGATGTGGTCAAACCACACTTACTAGATTCTAACCAATTAGTTATAATTCTTTCGGGACAAGATCCACATCATACTACGCCTTGAGTTAGCTTTGGCTAAATCGCCCAAGACTTAGTATGATTGGTAAATAACTAATTATCAATTACATCTCTATGCAACTCTTGTTTATAGGATCAAGATCCTCATTTATATTAGAACTTGAGTTAGCTTTGGCTAAATCGCCCAAGATTTAATATAAATGTGATTTTGTCCTATTTTCCAACTATTGGAAAAATGCCTATAGTTATACTCGATCCAATTGAGTTAACTAGTTATACTTAATCCAATTAAGTTTGTACTCACCCAAGCTTTGATAGGCGGGACCAAGAATATCCCTCCGCACCCTACCAAGATAATATGTGTTGCTCTGCTTTGGTAGATTCAACAACAACATGTGATCGAGGTAGTGATGGGTATCAAAACATGGTAGGCATTTCGAGTTGAGTTGATTTAGATCTAATCTAATCGTGGATTCGTATCTTATACGCATCAAGGCACTAATTAATTACTCTACATTATCATGCATCACATACTCAAGCAATTAATTAAATTTTGATTAGGTCATGGCCCTACTATGATCTTCTCAAGCCAATGAGAAGATCGGACGGTCAACCTAGGGTCAATAGCTTCTCCAAGCTCCTCCCTTTGACCATCATGTGTTGCTCACACCTTCCTCGTTCCTTCTCGAGTGGACCTTCCACCGCTCCAATTTTTGTACATTACAAGTATGAAACTCGAGTTACATTTGAGCCTAAAACTATTTTACAACAGGAATATAAAAATGAGGGAGGTACGACACGCAGGTCGCATAATATATACAACACGCACATCACACAAAATGGCGCGCAGACCATATTATGAATTACAACACATTGGGTTTTTGGGCCATGACCATCAGAAAATCATACATAATTCTAAATTATGTATTAAATATAAATTTCTATAATTTTACTACTGTTTTTATGATTTTATGAGTCACAATTTCCCGGCGGTCCCGTTTAGCGATTTTCGGGCGCGATCGCGGGACAATGCCCCTTGCGGGGTTAGGGGCAACAACCCTTCTCATTAAATGAGTCACACGAGTGTCCATTTACGATCTTACAGCGCCTTGAGCCGCTGTCCCAAAACAATTTAGGCGAGACCTTGCCAATTCGGAAAGTTTTTCTTGGTAGTCGAAGCCTACAAGTGTCCAAACACTTGTTGCTTCGCCTCTACGAGAAAAATACTCATAAAATACATAAAAATAGCAAATTTATAGAAATTTACAGATCTGATATTTTTCATAAAAATAAAAAACAAAATAAGTACATGCTTCGCACGTGGCTCTAATACCACTGTTGGGACTTTCGGGCCATAAAACCGCTTTTTGCATTGCGGAAACCCCAAAGTCTTGCCACAGATCCGTGCAAAGATATATAAAAATTATCATGTACATGTTTCCTAATCCTAGATCTACACTAGATATACAAGAAAGGGGTTTATACCTTTGAAGTGAAGCCCTTTGCAATTCTCGCTCGTCTAGAAGGGTTGCCGGATCTCGAGAGTGTTAAATGTACACTCCTCTATGTGTATCCACACGAACAATAGGTGGAGAAAAACACAACTAAGAGTGTGCTAGCACCCTTAGAAGGTCACGACAATGGAGGAAGAGAGGGAGAGAAGAGAGGAAGAGAGGAGGAAGAAGAAGACCTCTTGAATGAGCACACAAATGCAATCACTCACACATTCAAGTGGCTGGCCACAATAGAGAGGTTATAAACCTCCATGGGATACCAAGAGTCAAGGCTCTTGGTCTCCCTCATGAGGTGGCATTTGGTCAAGTCAATCTTGACCAAACAATGTGGCCTTGATGATGTGTAACACCATCATTGCCCGACCCCATGCCAAGTGGCTTTGGTCAAGTCAAACTTGACCAATGAAGTGGCATTTGGTCAAGTCAAACTTAACCCTTCATCTTCCCTCTCAAGTCAAGTCAAACTTGACCTCTTATCTCCCATGGTTGATCAAATCAATTCAATCTAATGAATCTATATTCATTGAATTAAATTGACTCAATGAATCATAATCTAATTAGACTCATTGGACACATGAATCAAATTGAGTCCAACTCAATTAGTTCTAATTTTGATTACTCTTGATCCAATTTGGTTCATCACATGAACCTAATCCTCTTGGTTTATCATATGAATCTAATCTCCATCTAATTGCTCTTTGAGTGTGACCCTATACGTTCTTGTAACGTTGGTAATTCTCCTAAACCCATTTAGAAGCATAAGTAATGAGCGGTATCTAGCAACACATCATTACTACCCAACTTACAAGAATGTTGAGATCCAACATCACCTTCGTGACTACTAATTGTGACCCTCACAATATATGACAATGTCCTTCTATCCTAGACATCTAGATTAATTAAATTGAGGCATAGACCGTGCCATCATCTAATCAATCTATATCTTGAAATCCAAGTAGATTCACTCTAAACAAATGAGCTCAATATCTCATATTGACTGATTTGGGCATGGCCATGCATTTAGTGGTCTTACTCTATCAAGAGTAATGATGTCGCTCCCGTCATATAAGAGGGATAGATCCCATCGACATCACTCACATCCCTCCGCATAATTTGTTACATACCTAGTAATCGCCTTTATAGTCCACCCAGTTACGGGTGACGTTTGACGAAGCCAAAGTATGCAACTCATTATGTAGGAAACCATGGTGACTTCAGGTCCAAGGACTGATAGTCATACTAATAGTCACATGAGAAAGTATATGACACTCATATAACGATCCATGATACTTTCTCATGGCGGGTCATTCAGTACTATAAAATTACACTAGTACACTATGTGTGTATTGAGTAGAACCATTTGAGGTAGTATTTTTTTATACTGACTATATAAAAGAATAATACCTCTGTTATTATGGAAGTGTGTACTCTTAATCATGATATAATAACAAGCACGTGTACTTAATATTTATTTCTTTGATTTATCAAAGGGTGCGATTTAGTTTATTAAATGAATAGGCCCGATAAGTTGGGAAATGATATTATTTATATGGTGTGTTATTGATTATAGAATGAAACTATGTCCTAGTAATCTAGGTTGATGATGTCCCCTTGAGGAGCTCATAAGGATTGTCATGTAAACCCTACAGGTGGACCTAGTCCGGCATGACAATGAAGTTGAGTGGTACTACTCTTGGAGCTAGATATTAATTAAGTGAGTTGTCAGTAACTCATTTAATTAATAGGCATTCGATATCTTAAACACAGGGAGACTAACACACTCATGATAAGAAGGAGCCCATATAGTAATATGGGATTGGTACGGTAGTGCAATAATAACTCTTTAGTTATATGAGTTATCATTGATGAACTTGAGTTGGGTATCTGGGGCGAACACAGGAAGCTCAAGCTCATCGGGAGACCAAAACCAATTTCTCCACTCGATCCCTGTTGTAGCCTTTATAAATCCTTGTATCCTTAAAGTCCACTTCTTACCCAAGTAATGGGTCAGCCATACCCTTGCTTGGTGCAAGGGGGTCAGCCAAGCATGAGCTTGGAAGCCAAGAGGTGGTCGGCCAAGCTTGGTGCTCAAGCTAGGGGCCGGCCACAAGAAAAGGAAAAGGAAGTTTTGTTTTTAAAATAAACTTTTGTTAAAATCTTCCCTTATTTGTAGTTATCTACAATGGTTAAAAGAGAGATTTTATTTTGTTAAAATCTTTCCTTATTTGTAGTTATCTACAATGGTTAAAAGAGAGATTTTATTTTATTTAAAATCTTTCCTTTTTTGTAGTTATCTACAATGGTTAAAAGGAAGATTTTAATTTTCTTTTATAGCCATCATCATGGTTTCAAAAGAGATTTTTAAAATTTTAAAATCTTTCCTTTAATATCTTTCAACAAAAGATTAAAGAGAGATATTAATTTTGTTAAAATCTTTCCTTATTTGTAGTTATCTATAATGTTTAAAAGAGAGATTTTAATTTTTGATAAACTTTCCCTTTTTGTAACCATGATTTAAAAAGAGAAGTTTTAATTAATCTTTCATTTTTTGTAGTTGTCTACATGTTTTAAAAGAGAGAGATTAATTTTTAAAACTTTCCTTTATTGCCATGTACAATAGGAAATTTAAAAAGATAGAGATTTTAATTGTTTTAAATCTTTCCTTTTTACTTTTGTGTGGCCGACCATGTATTGTTTAAAAGGAAGTTTAATTTTTTGTTTTAAAACTTTCCTTTTTAGTAATTAGCAAGGATTAAAAGGAAGTTTTAATTTTGTTTTAAACTTTCCTTTTTTGCCTTGAGCAAGGATTATAAAAGAGAGGGAGAGGGAGCCTTCATGATAACATAACCTTAGTCTCCTCTCTTGATCCTTGTGTGGTTGGCCCTTGCTTCTTCCCTTGCTCCTTGTTTCTTTCTCTCAAGGCCGGCGACACATCAAAAAGTTCTTTTTCTTTGGTGGCTGGATACTTGGAAGAGAAGAAGAAGAGAAAGGAAGTTTCCTATTTTGGCATCCCTTGGTGGCTCGAGTTTCTTGGAGGCAAAGAAGTGGTTCGGGTGGAGTTATCTTGGTAGATCATCGCCCACATGATGTCCAAGAGAAGGAAAGGAATACAATAGAAGATTAAGAGGTCTTTTAGCTACAAAGAAATATTTAACTAATTAATGGTTTCCGCTTCAAATTAATTAGTTAGTTTTCTTTATATAGATTCTATAATACCAACACAAGATGCTATCGATTTTAGGTTATCATTTTGTTATCGATTTTATTTTTCGATTTCATGTTTCGATATTGTTCTTCTATTGAGGTCTCTGTAGTTAAACCTAGTTTACTGTAAGAAGTGGATGATCACATACCCAAGAAGGCCTAGTGCCTCGCCATGTTTAACCTGGAAGCCAATCTTTGAAATAGATATTTAATTAACTTCTGTAATATGGTTTAACTTATGAATAACATCGGTTAAACTTGGAGTAAAAATGTTAAATATCATTTCCAACCCAAGTTTAACTTCTGAAGGACAATTTGGATTAATAATGTTAAGCATCATTTTCAATCAAAATTGAACTTCAGTAGAGCACATGGGTAACTAGGATAGTTCTTTGCTTGTACAAATTTTTGTACAGGGGAAATAGAACGGTATTCCGAGTAGCAACCAAAAATTGGTATCAGAGCTAGATTTTTGCCTTTGTGTGTTTGGTTTTCAGTTAATTATGCACTTTTCATACATAAGTTTAGGCAGGATAATAGTAGGATGTGCAAATAGATTAACTCTGTGGTTGTAGGCTCCAACTATTATGGCCTATTGTGATTGTATGTGATAGGACCCTCGGACATGTCAAGGTCATTTTAAATATGTGCATGATTGTAATTATTAAATACAGCAGGAGCTGTATTAGTTTTAGGATTTTATATTTTTGTTCGATCTAGATTACATGTACATTCCTTCGTGGAATATAGGATCGATAAATGTGAAATTTTATTTTTGTTGTGGATCATATCCTTACGAGACGTGGTGCTATTTGAGGACCAGAGGCGCAGGAGAAAAGGAAGCAAGATAGATGCGACGACATGACCCGTTGGCCGCGGCTAAGGTTGGCGGCACATGGAGGATAGCTATGGACAAGGCCATAATAGTTGGAAAATTAGTTTTCATATTTACTGCCTTTTATGTTGTGATATGCTGTGTTTGTGTGCTTGTGTGTATGTTAAAATTCCTCATCTCTAAATAACTAAGTGGGAGAGGAATTTTATTTAAATTATACGGTCTCCATTACTGGTTTGTAAGTGATGCATTCAAACTTGCGTGTTGGCTCTATGTGCCTTCCTCCACAACGGATGTGTTTGTTTGCGGATCACTAGATCAAAGTTTCTTATTGGACGGTTATAGGAAATTACTGATCAAGTAATTGGACGGTTAGGAGCGTGTGATCTTCTCCAACTGAAGGGGTACAATCATATTTAATGGACTAAGTATCAAGTAATAGTATACACTTAGACACATTTAATAGTATCCTCCCCATCGGAGTCACTGCTATTATTTATGTGACTGAAGAAAAATCAACTATTAATTTGTCATAAAGTTAGGTTGACAAGATAATAAAATTAATGGGTAAAACTCCCACTTACAAATGTTTGAATTGGAAACAAAAGTTGGGCACTAAGGTGGATTGTTCTCTAAAAAATGAGAACGATAAAGGTGTATCTTATTCATTAGTTATTGAAACATGTTTAGTGGTGTTATCTACCGCTACCTGGTGTGTAGATATGGGAGTTACTGATCATGTCTGCAATTCATTGCAAGGGTTCTAGGAAACCAGATGACTACAAGAAGGGGAAATCACTGTTTACATGGGTAATGCTACGAATGTGACGGCTATTGCAGTGGGAGATGTTTATTTATCCTTTGATCGGAATAAAACATTGATTTTGAGAAATTGCCTTTGTATACAAGTTTTAGAAAGAATTTGATTTCAGTTTCTAAACTATTTGAGGATGGATATTCTGTTTCTTTTGATTACAAAGTAGTTTTCAAGAAAAATAGAGTGATTATCTGTTCTAGTACATTGGTTGGCAATTTGTATACTCTAAATCCAATAACTCACACGATGCAATAAATGAAAATTAATAACACATCTTCTAATTCTAATAAGAGAAAGCATCCTTTGAAAATGAACCAAATATATCTTTGGCATCTAAGGCTAGGTCATATTAAATTGAGTAGGATTTAAAGGTTAATAGCCGATGGACTTTTGGGTTTATTGGTGGTGGAAAACTTTCCAACCTGCGAATCTTGCTTGGAAGAATTTATCAATACTAATAAGCCGTGAAAGGATGAAAATGAATTTTTCGAAAATAATTTTGGAGGAAAAAGAAAACGAAAGGCGTAAGGTTTTATTTTTACCCTATACACACGACAAAGCCACGAAAAATGCTTGAATGGTGGTTGCACCTGTTCAAAGCTACCCCGCTCTGATACCAATTGTAGGATCGAGACGCGCTAGAGGGGGGGGGAGAATAGCGCTCGTGGCTAAAATCGTTCTATTATCGGAATCGTAACAACTATCGGAGAAGTAACGCAGCGGAAAGTAAACAAACACACAGAAAGACAAGAGAATTTACTTCGTTCGGAGCCTGTGACGACTCCTACTCGAAGGCCCGCGATCCTTGATCGCTTTCCATGGGCAACAACTATAAGCTCGACAAGAGTACAAGTAATACAGTTAAGTATAATGAAAAAGTACAGTTATACCGACGACAATATCGTAATCTGAAGATTTCGGAGCTCCGGGTCGTCGGTGTCTCGTAGCAGCACTTCGGGATCGTCTCGTGAGCAGCTTGTAGCAGAAAGATTGCTTGAAAGTTGTTGTAAGGAGCTGCTGGTCGAAACCCCTTATAAAGGGTGTTCAAGGCGCCTTCTACTGTTCACCAAGGCGCCTTGAACAGCCGAGTCAGCCAAGGAGATGAGGAGCGAACTGGTCGAATCTTATCACAGACTCAAGGCGCCTTCCACTGTTCACCAGGCGCCTTCATCTGTTCAAGGCGCCTTCCACAGTTCATCAAGGCGCCTTGAACAGCTTCTCGCAGCCAGCTCCAGCCTTGCATCCGAGGCTTTAAGTTGCTCCTTTGCACTTGCAAGTTTCTTTGCACCTGCAAGATACGTTAGTCCCAAACACTACCCTGCAGCACAAAGTTAGCACATAATACAACAGATATTATAAATGAAGTATTAACAGTCTCCGGACTATCCGAGTCTGACTTCAGGTTTCCGACCGGAAACCCTAGGTCGACCCGACGCCTACTGTTCCCTCTACAGGGAACGCGTCCTCACCTACTCCACTCAGGAGATTTACTTGTTGCCAGTACGATCCTCCAGATCGACTGGACTTTTGCTCGGCACTCGACGCTTCCGGACTTTCTGCTGGACCTCCGCTTCCCGGCTAGTCCAGACTTTCACCTGGTTCGCGACACCAGGACTTTTCACCTAGGGTTACCACCCCCTAAGACTTTTGCCTGAAGCCATCGACCTGCCAAGATTTCCCGCATAGGGTTACCACCCCCTATGACCTAGGGTTACCACCCCCTAGGGTTTTTACCTGCCTAACCGCAGCTAGGACTTTTGCCTAAGTATCACTTAGGACTTTCCTGCAAGCTCCATGAACTTTGTTAGATAACACCACCACTTAACTTTGAGCCTTTTGCCATAATCAAAACTCAGGTTCGATCATCTGGTGCTCACTGCACCAACAATTCTATCCCAACTCACTCCTCCTGGAACACCACAGTGGAATGGTGTATCCGAAAGGAGGAATCATACCCTATTAGATATGGTACGATCTATAATGAGTCACACAGATCTTCCGACATACCTTTGGGGCTATGCTCTAGACATGGTAGCTTTTATACTCAACCGAGTTCCATCCAAGGCCGTGATAAAGACACCATATAGGATATGGACTGGGAGAGATGCCCAGGTGTCTTCCATGAGGATTTGGGGTTGTGAGGCTTACGTTTGACGTCAAGTCTCAGACAAGTTAAGACCCAAATCCGACAAGTGCTATTTTATTGGATATCCCAAGGAAACTAAGGGATATTACTTCTACATTCCCAGTCAGCACAAGGTAGTTGTGGCAAAGACTGGGGTCTTTCTAGAAAGGGACTTTGTTTCTAGAAAGACTAGTGGGAGCACGTTCGATCTTGAAGAAGTTCAAGATGCGAACAATATCACCTCAATGGAAGTTGAGCTGGAACCACAAAGTGTTGTGGATGATGTTGTTCCACAAGGGTTGAGGAACAACAACCGATTCAAGTAGACATACCTCTTCGCGATCTGATAGGGTACGTCGTCAGCTGAGAGATACTCATTTCTCTTATCGACCATGATGACATTGTGCTCATAGAGGATGAGCCTACCACCTATCGGGAAGCTGAGACCAGATTGAGAAATGGCTAGAGGCCATGAGATCCGAAATGGAATCCATGTACACCAACCAAGTATGGACTTTGGTTGATCCACCTGAAGGGGTAAAACCCATTGGGTGCAAGTGGGGCTTTAAGAGAAAGACTGACATGGATGGACTTATCTATAAGGGTCGCTTGGTAGCTAAAGGTTTCAAGCAGATTCATGGTATTGACTATGATGAGACCTTTTCTCCAGTAGCGATGTTTAAGTCCATTCGGATCATGCTTGCTATTGCAGCCTACCATGACTATGAGATATGGCAGATAGATGTCAAAACCGCGTTTCTGAATGGAAACCTACTCGAGGATGTGTACATGACACAACCTGAGGGTTTTGTAGATCCACAGCATACTAGCAGAGTATGCAAGTTGCATAGGTCCATTTATGGACTAAAGCAAGCTTCTCGGAGCTGGAATCTTCGATTCGATGATGCAATCAAACAGTTTGGTTTCATCAAGAACGAAGATGAGCCTTGTGTCTACAAGAAGGTTGTAGGGGATATAGTTGTCTTCCTCATATTATATGTGGATGACATACTACTCATTGGGAAGGACATCCCTATGCTTCAGTCTGTCAAGACCTGGCTAGGGAGTTGCTTCTCAATGAAGGACTTAGGTGAGGTATCCCGCATTCTAGGGATAAAGATCTATAGAGATAGATCTAAGCGGTTGCTTGGCCTAAGTCAGAGTACATACATTGATAAGGTACTCCTTCGGTTTGCCATGCAGAACTCCAAGAAGGGATTTCTGACGATGTCATATGGCATTAGTCTTTCGAAGACTCAAGGTCCCTCTTCTAGAGAGGAGAGAGACCGCATGGATCAGATCCCTTATGCCTCAGCCATAGGATCGATCATGCACGCCATGCTATGTACTCGACCTGATGTCTCGTATGTTTTGAGCATGACGAACAGATACCAGTCAGATCCAGGTGAAAGTCACTGGATAGTGGTCAAGAATATTCTTAAGTACTTAAGAAGGACTAAAGAATATTTCTTGTTATATGGAGGCAATGATGAGCTAGCTGTAAAGGGTTACAGTGATGCTAGCTTCCAGACCGACCAGGATGACTATAGATCGCAGTCGGGGTTCATATTTTGCATTAATGGTGGTGCTGTGGTGGAAGAGTTGACGGGACATAGTAGCGATTCTACGGAGGCGAGTATATTCTGCATCAAAGGCGATAAAGAGCGGTTTGGATTCGTAAGTTCATCACTGAACTTGGGGTGGTTCCTAGCATTGCTGACCCTATTGAGCTCTATTGTGACAACAATGGAGCTATAGCACAGGCGAAGGAACCTCGCTCACACCAGTGGACCAAACACATACTACGGCGCTTCCATCTCATTCGAGAGATCATCGAGAGAGGAGATGTGAAGATTTGCAGAGTACCTACAGAGGTTAACATCGCAGATCCCTTGACCAAGGCTTTGGCACAGAGGAAGCATGATGGTCACACTAGGACATTTGGGCTTAGAGCCTACACTGATTGGCACTAGTGCTAGTGGGAGATTGTTAGCTAGAGCCCTAGAGCCAATCATTTGATGATTGTATTTTGGACTTGTTGTATCATATTCTATATAAATAAAGGTATTTGGTTTTTGGTTATTATATTTACTTGTATTGGTGCCAAATAAACTAAGTATAATAACGTCCTTGAGTAGACGGTTCTCACCTATATCAATCGGTTAGTTGAACTGATAGTGAGATGATATAGGGAACACTACTCTTAATCATTCCTAGTCGAGTATTAACATTCAGGGACAATGTTAATGCAATAAGACTAGCATATAGGTCAACTCGATGACTTGATCTCACAAGTCATGGATATAGAGATATCAAGTTGACACATGGGTATGCATTAGAGAATGTATACTGAATGACCCACCATGAGAAAGTATCATGGATCGTTATATGAGTGTCATATACTTTCTCATGTGGCTATTAGTATGACTACTAGTCCTTAGACCTGAAGTCACCATGGTTCCATACATAAGGAGTTATGTACTTTGGTTTCGTCAAACGTCACCCGTAACTGGGTGGACCATAAAGGCGATTACTGGGTATGTAACAAATTATGCAGAGGGATGTGAGTGATGTAGATGGGATCTATCCCTCCTATATGACGGGAGAGACATCGATATTCTTGATAGAGTGAGACCACGAAGTGCATGGCCATGCCCAAATGAGTCAATATAGGATATTGAGCTCATTTGATTGAGTGAGTCTACTTGGAGTTCAAGATTTAGATTGATTAGAGGATGACACGGTCTATGCCTCACATTGATCAATCTAGATGTCTAGGATAGAAGGACACTTGTCATATATTGTGAGGAGTCACAATTAGTAGTCACAAGGTGATGTTGGATCTCAACATTCTTGTAACTTGGGTAGTAATGATGTATTGCTAGATACCGCTCATTACTTATGTTTCTAAATGAGTTTAGGGGCATTGCCAACGTTACAAGAACCTATTGGGTCACACACAAAGAACAAGTGGATGGAGATTATGTTCATATGATGAACCAAGAGGATTAGATTCATTTGATGAATCAAATTAGATTAAGAGTAATCCTAATTGGGCTAATTGAGTTGGACTCAAGTTGATTCATATGTTCAATGAGTCTAATTTAGATTATGACTCATTGAATCAATTTAATTAAATGAATTAGATTCATTATATTAAATTGGCTTGAATTAAATGGTTGGATTAGATCAACCATGAGAGAGATTAAGTCAAGTTTGACTTGACTTGAGAGGAAGATGAAGAGTCAAGTTTGACTTGACTTTATGCCACCTCATTGGTGAGTTGGCATTAAGTGGACCAATGATGATGCTCCACATCATCATGGTTACTTAAGTGAAGTGCCACCTCATGGGAGTTACCAAGAGTTGTGACTCTTGGTATCCCATGGAGGTTACAAACCACACTTAATTAGATGAAAAGAGGTTCATTTTGCAAGTGTAACTCTCATTCAAGTGATCTTCCTCCTCCTAAGCTCTCTTCTTGCTCCTTCTCTTCTCTTGGTCATGGGTTTCTAGCAAGGGAGAAGAAAGGAGAGTGAATCTAATCCAAGAAGAAAGGTTAGTGAAAGTCACATAGAGATTTTAGAGGAGTGTGTTCTCTTCTTTTCCTTTCTTCTTCTTCCAATCCTACCCGAGAGCCCTAGAGAGTGCTAGCACACTTGTGGTGCTCTCTTCTCCATCCTTGAGTGTTAGAGAACACTTCTTGTTCGTGTGGATATCACTAGAGAGTTGTCTACGTTGACAACTTCGAGATCCGGCGTACCGTTGGACGAGCGGGATTTGCGAGGGCACGCTTCAAAGGTATAAAATGTTTTTTCCTTTGTAGATCTACTATAGATCATAGTTTGAAACTCGTACTCGTATTTTTGAAAGTTTTCTTCACACGGATCCAATGGCTAGGGGGTTTCGCGGTTTCCGCGACGCGAAAAAGCGGTTTTCACGGCCCGAAAAACCCAACAGAGAGAACCTCTTAGGAAAGTTTAGGAGTTACTTATCAGAGGCCGGGATTCAATCCCAACTGTTTACACCTGGTACGCCCCAACAGAATGGTGTGGCAGAACGAAGGAATAAGACTCTTATGGAAATGGTTAGATCAATGATGAGTTATTCAAAATTACCAAATTCGTTTTGGGGATATGCTCTGGAAACGGTAGTATACATTCTACACATGGTACCTTCTAAGTCAGTAACTCTCTACTCCCATAGAATTATGGAATGGGCATAAGTATAGTCTGAAGCATATTCAGATTTGGGGTAGTCTAGCACATGTGTTGAAGAGAGACACTAATAAGTTGGAATCACGAACAGAAGTTTGCTTGTTTGTGGGCTATCCTAAAGGACGAAAGGTGGTTTATTTTATAATTCTAAAGATCAGAAGGTCATTGTTAGCACCAATGCCAATTTTTAGAAGAGAACTATGTAATGAACCACAAGCCCATGAATAAAATTATTCTTGAGGAAATTATAGAAGACACATCTAATTTAGTACCAACTGTACAAGATAAGATACCACAAGAAACTGCAACACGTGACACAAATAATGCACAATTTCAAGTAGTGCCTCGTTGTAGTGGGAGGGTTATTAGGGAACCTGAAAGATTCATGTTTTTGGGAGAGTCTTCGGACTTCATCCCTGGTGAACATGAACTTGATCCCCGAACATATGATAAAGTACCCCAAGATAAAGATGTAACATCTTGACAAATTGTATTGAACTCTGAAATAGAATCTATGTATTCTAATCAGGTCTGGGAGCTTGTAGAGCCACCAAATGGTGTAAAAGCTATTGGATATAAATGGGTCTACAAAAGAAAAAGAGGGATAGACGAGAAGGTGGAAACCTTCAAAGCAAGGTTTGTTGCAAATGGGTATACTCAGAAAGAGGGAATCAATTATGAGGAAACCTTTTCGTCGGTAGCTATTAGAATGTATACTAAAAGTGTAGCTTTTTGTAAAAATTATTTTGAAATAAGAATCACATTGGTCAAATATCTACATTTATGATAAGTGCAGTTGCCCATTTAATTTATATTATAGATAACATGGTGTGAGGAGACACACAGAAGTTCATGTTATCAGTTCCTTATAAATTATAAATAGTAGCTGTAAAATACCGGAAATAGGCGAATATTAATAAGGGAATTTTCCAGAATTTTTGGAAATTTTTGGAGAATTTTTCGGAGCTCGTACGGACGAGTTAACGGGGATAAAAAAAAACAGGGCCCGGGAAAGACTGTTTAGGCTACCCCTTTAAGCGAGGAAATGTTTATATTTACATTTCCTTTTCTTTTATTTCTTTTTATTTTCTTTATTCCTCCGTTTCTTTTTCCTCCCCCGAATCTGTGCGTGCCTCTCCCTCGCGCACCCGAGCCGCCTCGCCCGGCGCCTCTCCAGCGTGCCCTAGCACCGCCGTCGCCGTGCCCTAGCACCGCCGCCGACCCAGCTCCTCGCTGTGCCCTAGCCACATCACGCCGACGCCCTCTTCCTCTCGTCTTCTCAGCCGATCGGCGACGCCGCGCCCTAGCCAAAGCCAACCGCCAGACCGATCACCGACGGCCAGCATCTCAGATACCTGTGCGCAACCTTTATGTGCCCTAGCCCTGGATCTGATTCCCTTCATTCTCCGGCCACGTGAGCACTAGGGGATGCAGATCCACCTCAAGCCACTAGATCACCTTCTTTCATCCCTTGCAAGCGTTGTGGTCTCAAATTTATCACCGGCAGACATGGGCTTATCTTTGGCACTGCACGCCTTTCTGTTCTCTACACTGATGAGAATCGGAATAAGGCTAGGAAGTGAAGGCAGGGAGGAAGGAATTGTAAACCTCTGTGGCCAGCTTGTACCACCATCCACCACTTGCGAATTTGGGTAGGTTATGCTCTTGATCTCTAATATTTTAAAACCCTAATTGCCTATTGGTTGGATGTATAAGCAACTCCGGGATATGTTTGGTATCAACAGGATTAAACTGTTGTGGAGATGACGAATCTGATCATTTTTCATACACTTAGGTGAGCATGTTGATGTTCAGTGATTTTCTTTAGATTCCTATTGAGGATGATCTATTCTGTACAGATTCTGCATAGGTTATTAGATTACATCTGAGTTGATCCAATTGGAAATTTTCATTTGGAACGAGGATTTGAATTGGTTATTAGGAGGATACATTGGTGGCAGATCCTTAAATTTTGTTTCGTATCTTGTTCTTGTAGGATTCATGCAGAATGTGATTTAGTTATGTATAACATATGTAATTGATAAGTTACCTATGTGATGTAGGACAGTGATTGGGGGATTTGGTTTGGCTAATTAATTTATACATAATTAGCTAAATATATATATATATATCATGTTGTTACAGGATGTTGATTCGAGACGAGCATCTCGACCTTGGACTCGACTAGATTGAACTTACTATTTGAGGCGGGTACCTTGACTTATCTTTTAGATAATGTCTTGTTGATATGCTTAGTAGGTTATAACCTTTAGTAATAATTATGTTCATCATTGTTTCGGTACGTCACTACTGGATACCTGTTACATGCTTGTTTGCTCACCTGTTATGCATTTTATGCTAGTACCCACATGATTATATATATGCTCAGATAGGTAGTGACATACCATGTTTGTTATGTTCAAGAACTAGGTTTTTGATATCCTATCTGACCTGTGTACTTGAGATCTTGGTATTTGACCATCGACATTACGGTACTCATTTTATATATATGGACATGGTTATGCTGATCAGTTTATTGCTATGCTTAGTGTCATGCATCATGATTGCATGCTGCGCGATTGTTAGCTCCACTATGGTTGAGCGCATCGCCAGTTACATATACTGCACACACCACCACTCATGGATTAGTGGTATATCAGGCAGGTGTGTGGCGGTTTTGCTGTTTGGCTCCGTTGGTCAGGTGACTCAGCGTGGTAGCCGGCAGATAGTTCCGCTCTGTTTGGCTCTGCTGGCATTTAGTGTAGCAGGTAGTAGCCGGCAGACGATGGACTCTGTTTGGCTCCGTTAGTCAGGTGACCCAGCGTGGTAGCCGGCAGAGATACCTCCCCGTTATCGTATACCGGGAGATGAGAGCATTGAGCTCCCCCATTTATGATTTGGGGTCAGAGGACAGGAGTACTCTGACAGCATTCCATCCACTCACTCACTTATCAGGTGTAGTGATGGTAGAGTGCACGGTTGTCACAGCCCTACCCACTCGGCCTCACTATTGTGTGTGAGATGACTGACTGGCGTCAGGGGTGACCAGGACGCATCATTGGCATCATACGCATTTATGCATTTACTGCTTGTGTTTGCTGCATTTGAATGGATGTATATGTTTGACATGCATACAGGATTTATGACACTTCCGATCTGACGACCTGATTATTCTGAGAGGTGGCCCTGGTGAGTATAGTACTCTTTAGCCTTTTCTATTATGCATTACCTTCTTTTGATCAGGAGACTGTACTCCATAGTTATTACTATTTGTTATAGTTTACTATACATGTCAACTAGGTATCTGCTGAGTTGTTGAACTCACCCCGTGGACACTATCTTTTTCAAGTAGCAGGTTGTTTATGGAGTCGCTTGGAGTATCCTGACTGCCGGTCCCCACATCACATTAGAAGACCAATCTTCGCATTTTGTTTATGTTTATCGTGGTATATGGTATGTGTGTATTTGACTTTGTGTTCCGATTTTGTTTCCGGAGTATTGTGTTGTTGTGTGGTGTAAGCCTAGCCGGCTAGCAGTCATGTATTTTGGATTTCTATCGTTTTTCTGCTGTGTTTTATATTTTGTTCCAGCCGAGTGGGCTGATGATATATATATAACTGCGTGGTTGTGTGTATATTCCAGCCGCCTGTGGCTGATGTATATTATGTCTGTAGAAATGCTTCAAATTGTCACCCGTACAGGGGAGGTGCTGTCGAAATTTCTTCGGACAGAGACTTTCCCCGGGTGTGATAGTAGCTCACAACCAAGATGGAATGAGACAAACCATTGGAGTGGTTGTAGTGTAATTTTGTATTAGTTTATCTTAACTATAAATTACACTAGTACACTATGAGTGTATTGAGCAGGACCATTCGAGGTAGTTTCTTTTTATATTAACTACATAAAAGAACAAAACCTCTGTTATTATGGAAGTGTGTACTCTTAATCATGATATAATAACAATCACATATACTTAATATTTATTTCTTTAATTTATCAAAGGATACGATTTAGTTCGTTAAAGTTATTGGCCCGATAAGTTGGGAAATGATATTATTTATATGGTGTGTTGTTGATTATAGAATGAAATTGTGCCATAGTAATCTAGGTTGATGATGTCCCCTTGAGGAGCTTATAAGGATTGTTATGTAAACCCTGTAGGTGGACTTAGTCTGACCTGACAATAAGGTTGAGTGGTACTACTCTTGGAGCTAGATATTAATTAATTGAGTTGTCAGTAACTCATTTAATTAATGGACATTCAATATCTTAAATAAGGGAGACTAATGCACTCATGATAAGAAGGAGCCCATATTGTAATATGGGATTGGTGTGGTAATGCAATAATAACTCTTTAGTGGTATGAGTTATTATTGATGAACTTGAGTTGGGTGTTCGGGGCGAACACGGGAAGCTCAAGCTCATCGGGAGACCAAAACTAATTCCTCCTCTCGGTCCCTATTGTAGCCTCTTATTTATAAAGCCTTATATCCACTTAGAGTCAAGCTTCTTATCCAACTCTTTGTGGTCGGCCAAGCCAAGCTTTGAGCCCAAGCTAGGCTCGGCCAAGTCAAAGGATGGAGCCAAGATCAATGGTCGGCCAAGCTTGGAGCCCAGGCAAGGTGGTCGGCCACACATTAAATAAAAGGGTTATTATAAATTTTAGAATCTTTCATTATTTATAGTTATCTACAATGGTTAAAAGAGAGATTTTATTTTGTTTAAAATCTTTTCTTTTTTGTAGTTATCTACAATGGTTAAAAGAAATATTTTAATTTCCTTTTATAGTCAACATCATGGTTTTAAAAAAGAGTTTTAAAATTTTAAAATCTTTCTTTTTATAGATTTCTACAAAAGATTAAAGAGAGATTTTAATTTTTGTTAAAATCTTTCCTTATTTGTAGTTATCTATAATGTTTAAAAGAGATATTTTAATTTTTGATAAAACTTTCCTTTTTTGTAACCATGATTTAAAAAGAGAAGTTTTAATTAATCTTTCATTTTTTGTAGTTGTCTACATGTTTTAAAAGAGAGAGATTAATTTTTAAAACTTTCCTTTATTGCCATGTACAATAGGATTTTTTTTTTTAAAAAAGAGATTTTAATTGTTTTAAATCTTTCCTTTTTTACTTTTGTGTGGCCGACCATGTATTGTTTATGAGGAAGTTTTAATTTTTTGTTTTAAAACTTTTCTTTTTAGTCATTAGCAAGGATTAAAAGGAAATTTTAATTTTGTTTTAAAACTTTCATTTTTTGCCTTGAGCATGGATTATAAAAGAGAGGGAGAGGGAGCTTTCATGATAACATAACCTTAGTCTCCTCTCTTGATCCTTGTGTGGTCGGCCCTTGCTTCTTCCCTTGCTCCTTGTTTCTTTCTCTCAAGCACAGCGGCACATCAAAAAGTTCTTTTTCTTTGGTGGCCGGATACTTGGAAGAGAAGAAGAAGAGAAAGGAAGTTTCCTATTTTGGCATCCCTTGGTGGCTCGAGTTTCTTGGAGGCAAAGAAGTGGTTCGGGTGGAGTTATCTTGGTAGATCATCGCCCACATGATGTCCAAGAGAAGGAGAGGAATACAATAGAAGATCAAGAGGTCTTTTAGCTACAAAGAAAGGTATAACTAATTAATGGTTTCCGCTTCATATTAATTAGTTAGTTTTCTTTGTATAGATTCTAAAATACCAACACAAGATGTTATCAGTTTTGGGTTATCATTTTGTTATCGATTTTATTTTTTGATTTTGTATTTTGATATTGTGCTTCTATTGAGGTCTCTGTAGTTAATCCTGGTTTACTGTAAGAAGTTAAATATCTGATTTCTTTGAAAGGGTTTGTCTAGAAAGTGGTGGATGATCTCATACCTAAGAAGGCCTAGTGCCTGGCCATGTTTAACCTGAAAGCCAATTTTTGAAATAGATATTTAATTAACTTCTGTAATATAGTTTAACTTATGAAGAACACATCGGTTAAACTTGGAGTAAAAATGTTAAGTATCGCTTCCAATCCAAGTTTAACTTCTGAAGGACAATTTGGATTAATAATGTTAAGCATCATTTGCAATCCAAATTTAACTTTAGTGGAGTACATGGGTAGCTAGGATAGTTCTATGCTTGTACAAATTTTTATACAGGGGAACTGGAACGGTATTTCGAGTAGCAACCAA
This sequence comes from Zingiber officinale, assembly GCF_018446385.1. Lineage (NCBI taxonomy): Eukaryota > Viridiplantae > Streptophyta > Magnoliopsida > Zingiberales > Zingiberaceae > Zingiber > Zingiber officinale. Next base: position 48,898,309 of record NC_056006.1, read on the forward strand.
CACCACCAACATGATCTAATTTAGTTTTGAGCCCTCTAATAATCTCTCTATTACTTCAGCTTGACCATTGCTCTGTGGATATGCCACAGAGGTGAAAGCCTATGTAATACCATACTCCAAGCACCACTCCTTAATTCTCCTGCTTTAAAATTGTCTTCCATTATCAGAGACTAATTTATGAGGAATTCCAAATCTATAGATAATATATTGCCATAGGAACTTAATGACCGCCTGTTCAGTAATTCCGGCCAACGGCTCAAACTCCACCCATTTTGAAAAATAATCCACAGCCACTAATAAAAACCTTCTCTGAGCAAGTGCAATAGGAAATGGTCCCAATATATCCATCCCCCATTGATCAAAGGGACAAGATACAATTGAAGTCTTCAACAATTCACTAGGGTGATGGGGAATATTCTGATGCTTCTGACAAGATAAACATGTTCTCATAAGTTGAGTAGCATCCGCTTATAAATTAGGCCAAAAATATCCAGCTAATATTATTTTTCTAGCAAGAGATCGTCCCCCCCACATGAGTACCACAAGAACCTTGATGCACTTCATGTAGAATATACTGTATATCATCTGGTCTGACACACTTAAGTAGGGGACTGGAAAAAGTCCTTTTATATAATTGATCCCCCACCATGGTATATCGACTAGCTCTCTTTTTAAATACATGTGCTTGTTCTCTGTCAGCTGGCAAGATACCCTGCTGTAAGAACATGATGATTGATGTCCTCCAATCACCTTGTATCTCCACATCAACCTATCGTTTAATACAAGACACCAACATTGTTTGTTTCATAGGTCTGTCTAAGTTCTAGGGTATTATGGAGGAAGCCAATTTAGCTAATTCATCTGCTACTTGATTATCCGATCGGGCAATCTTCTGTATGCTTACTTCTAGGAATCTAGGCTTCAACTTATCTAATGCTTCTGCATATAGTTTGAGTCACTCATTACTATTATCAAAATTGTCTGTTAATTGTTGTGCAACTCATTGAGAATCAAAATAGATCAAAATCAGAGTGGCCCCTACGTGCCTTGCAACTTGTAGTCCTACTATTAACACCTCATATTCTGCCTCATGATTAGTAGCTCTGTAATTTAGTCAAAAGGATAGTTGCCTTCAATCCTCCCTTGGTGATATAAGAAGAATTCCTATTCCACTACCTTGCTAAGTGGAAGACTCGTCAACATATATTTTTCAAGTTTCCTTTTCTTCTAGACCTTGTACTTTTGTTATAAAATCTGCTAAGGCTTGGGTTTTGATTGCTGCTCGGGGTTGATACTGTATATCATATTTACTAAGTTCAATTGTCCACTTAATCAGTGGCTCGGACGCCTCCGGGTTAATGAGTACTCGACCCAAAGTACTATTAGCTAGTACTATGATTGGATGTGATAAAAAGAAAGGGCATAATCTCTGAGGGGCCAAAATCAATCTATAAGCCAATTTCTCGAGTGTAGCATAGGGACACTCGACTCCCTTTAATAAATTACTTAAGAAATACACAGGCTGCTATTCTTTCCCCCCTTGTCTCATTAAACTGAGTCAACAGCATGCTCATTAGCCGATAGATAATCCTACAAAGTCTTCCCCCACTATTGGTTTTGCTAATACAGGCAAAGCAGACAAATAATTTTTTAACTCTTCAAACGCTTTATCACAATCTTCATCCCATTGGAATTTAGTAGTCTGGTGGGATATTTTGAAGAAAGGGAGACTTTAGTTGGCTGATTGAGAGATAAAGTGCGATAGAGCAGTAATTTGACCGATCAACTTTTGCGCCTCCTCCTTCATGTTATACGGTGGAACCATATCTTGAAGTGTCTGTACTTTGTTGAGATTGGCTTCTATTCATCGTTCGATCACCTTGTATCCCATAAATTTTCTACTTTTAGCTCCAAATAAATACTTACGAAGGTTGAGCTTAAGTCCATACCGCCTCAAAGTTTCGTAGGTTTCTTCTATGTCTGCACATAAATCCGAGGCTCTCAGAGATTTGATAAGGATATCATCCATATAAACTTCTTTATTTCTCCCGATCTGCTTTTGAAAAACTTTATTCATGAGCTTTTGATAAGGAGCCCCTGCATTCTTTAGTCTGAAAGGCATAACATTATAGCAAGAAGTACCTTCAGCAGTTATAAAACTAGCATTTTCTTGATCTTCCTTAGCAAGCAGGATTTGATGATATCCCTGATAGGCATCTAGCATGCATATAAACTCACATCCAGAGATAGAATCTACCACTTGGTCGATGTGAGATAGGAGATAATAATCCTTTGGACAAGCTTTATTGAGGTCTCAAAAATCTATGCATACTCGCCATTTGTTTGCAAACTTAAAAACTAGGACCACATTGGCCAACCAGCTGGGGAATTGCACCTCTCAGAAATAACCAACTTCCAGTAACTTGTCCACATCTTCCTTGATGATTTTATTCTGATTAGCTCTAAAATCCCACTTCCTCTGTTTAAGCAGTCGGGCATCAAGATACACATGAAGCATGTGCTCCATAACCATAGGAGACACTCTTGTCACTTCCTTGGCATCCAAGTGAACACATCATTATTGTGTATTAAACATTGTATCAGCTTGGCTTTCAGTTCCAGCTCCAGATCTGATGCTACATGAGTAATAGCTTCCGATCGGCCAATTTGGATATGTACCTCCTCCTTTTCTTCATATACCAGGGCGGGCGACCCTTCCTAGATAGCATTAACTTCCATTCTTTGGATTTTTCGTGCAGCATTAGCGTCCGCCTTCACTATTTCCACATTGTACTTGTATGCTACCAATTGATTCCCTTTTATCTCCCATACTTGATCATCCATAGGAAATTTAATCTTTTGCCAAAAAGTAGAAACGACCGCCCAGAACTCATTTAAGGTCGGTCGACCCAAGATGACATTATATGTAGAGGGCGCGTCCACCACAATGAAATATGATCAACGCATCCTCATTAAGGGCTACTCTCGTATAACCAATTTTATCTCACCCAATGATTAAACTTAATTTCTTGTAAACCCATATAGAGGAGTTACCATGGGTTGCAGCTCACTCGAATCTATCTACAACTGATCAAACGCTTGTTTAAAAATATTATTAATTGAACTACTAGTATCAATAAAGGAATGAGAAATGTTGTAATTAGCTATACCAACCTTGATTATTAATGCATCATCATGGGGCACTTCTACCCCCTCTAGATATCTGGGACCAAAACTAATTTCTGGCCCGATCGCCTTTTCTACTCTAATTTTGGTTTAATAGTACATCCCAATAGGGGATGACCATACTTGTTCAACTTATCTCTTTCAACTTGAATGTCATGAGGTGGGCCTTGGAAAGTTTTGGAATAGGATGTGGGAATTCGTAGATCCTCAAAACATAGAGCTCAAAAGCCTTTGAAACTAAACACAATTACCCCCCACAGAATGAATCTCCAATCGTCAAGCATGTGATTTTCTCACTCGGTTAGAATCACCATCTATCGGTCCTCCAACTATCATATTAATATTACTCCGGAGAGCGTTATTGCGATTTTCTTCTTGTCGAACTGATGTTGTTTCTTGTTGTGCCTGGCCGGGTGCTTGAGCTTGCCCGGCCGGGAGTGGCAAAACTCTTTCCTGTAACTCAGTCGTCCGATACTCCAGCTTGAGCAGACTATTTTGCCTCAGATACTGTCGATGATTTGGAGCTGGAGAACGCCGTCAGTATTGAGGATTACAGGCTTGCTAATTCCTCAGAGTATAGTTATTTTTTGTACTATGAATATTCGTTTGATGGTATATGCACCATCTTTGTGGGATCTCTTGAGGGACTCCTACATGTTGCACAACTTGAGGTCGTGGTTCAAGATGTCATTGTGGAGGAATTGCGTAAGGCCCTTTGGGTGGCTGAGCAGGTACCAGACGATCCACATTTGGAGTGAGAGTGGGAGTGACAACTTCTTTTCTCTAAGTGGCTTGAGCTTCTTGTTAGTTAGAGCCCTAGAGCCAATCATCTGATGATTGTATGGACTCATGTATATCATATTCTTGTATATTAATAAAGGCATTTGTTTGGTTATTATACTTATTTGTATTAGTGCCAAATAGACTAAGTATAATAGCGTCCTTGAGTAGAAGGTTCATACCTATATCAATCGATTACTTGAATCGATAGTGAGATGATATAGGGAACACTACTCTAAATCATTCCTAGTCGAGTATTAACATTCAGGGACAATGTTAATGCAATAAGACTAGCATGTAGGTCAGTTCGATGACTTGATCTCACAAGTCATGGATATAGAGATATCAAGCTGACACATGGGTATACATTGGAGAATGTATATTGAATGACCCGCCATGAGAAAGTATCATGGATCGTTATATGAGTGTCATATACTTTCTCATGTGGCTATTAGTATGACTATTAGTCCTTAGACCTGAAGTCACCATGGATCCCTACATAAGGAGTTATGTACTTTGGTTTCGTCAAACGTCACCCGTAACAGGGTGGACTATAAAGGCGATTACTGGGTATGTAACAAATTATGCAGAGGGATGTGAGTGATGTAGATGGGATCTATCCCTCCCATATGACGGGAGCGACATCAATATTCTTGATAGAGTTAGACCACGAAGTGCATGGCCATGCCCAAATGAGGCAACATTAGATGTTGAGCTCATTTGATCGAGTGAGTCTACTTGGAGTTCAAGATTTAGATTGATTAGAGGATGACACGGTCTATGCCTCATATTGATCAATTTAGATGTCTAGGATAGAAGGACAATGTCATATATTTTGTGAGGAGTCACAATTGGTAGTCACAAGGTGATGTCGGATCTCGACATTCTTGTAACTTGGATAGTAATGATGTGTTGCTAGATACCGCTCATTAGTTATGCTCCTAAATGGGTTTAGGGCATTGCCAACGTTACAAGAACCTATAGGGTCACACACTAAGGACAATTAGATGGAGATTTGGTTCTATGATGAACCAAGAGGATTAGATTCATTTGATGAATCATATTGGATTAAGAGTAATCCAAATTGGGCTAATTGAGTTGGACTCAAGTTGATTCATGTATTTAATGAGTCTAATTTAGATTATGACTCATTAAATCAACTTAATTTAATGAATTAGATTCATTATATTAAGTTGGCTTGAATTATATGGTTGGATTAGATCAACCATGAGAAGATTTGATCAAGTTTGACTTGATTTGAGAGGAAGAGAAAAAGTCATGTTTGACTTGACTTTTTGCCACATCACTAGTGAGTTGGCAAGATGCGGACCAATAGGATTGCTCCACATCATCAATGTGTGCCACCTCATGGAGGTTACAAGCCTCCATAGCATTTAATGTGGCCGGCCCACATTAAATGAGGAGGTTACACTTGTTGCCATGTCATTGAGTGAGGTGGCAAGATGTGGACCAATAGTGTTGATCCACATCATCCTAGAGTGCCACCTCATGGGGTTACAACTCTTAATGGTCTCCACATTAATTGGAATTAATGTGGGGAGTTACACCTCCAAGATGTGGCCGACCACTCTAGTGGGAAATGAAAATATTCATTTTTCATTCAAGTGTGATTAAGTCATCTTCTTCCTCTAGAGCTCTCTCTTCTCCCTCTCCTCCTCTCTTGGCCGAACAAGACAAGGTGCTAGCACACCTTTGTTTGGTCTTCTCCATCAAGGATTGTTCGTGTGGATACTTCTAGAGGACCGTACACTTGACGGTCTAGAGATCCGGCACCTTGGACGAGCGGGAACGCGAAAGGCATGCTTCGAAGGTATAACCCTTATCTAGTGTAGATCTAAAGGTTTTACAAACTCGTACAAGAAAAGGTTTTTCGAAAAGTTTTTGTTTACGAATCTTTGCACGGATCTAGGGCTTTGGGTGACTCGGGGTTTCCGCGACGCGAAAAAGCGATTTTCCCGGCCCGAAGAACCCAACACTTCTTCCACATTAATGAACTCAGTCGCCCATTCGATCAATAAATCATAATTGGCCGAAGGGTTTCTATCCAAATCCTTAAAGAAATCATTATATTAAGCCCTTGAGAAAAGACGCTTACCAAGATCTTGGTGGTACCTGTAGGAACATCTATGGCTACCCAATTGAACCTCTTAATATAGGCTCTAATAGATTCCTTTGGCCCCTGTTTAATTGAAAAAAGACTCCAGGGGGTCTTGTGATATCGTCGGTTGCTAGAAAAATTATGAAGAATACCTTACGGAAATCCTTGAAGCGGAGAATAGAACTAGTTGGTAACCGCTTAAACAAACTCTGAGTCGCTCCTCCAAAGGTAGGGAGGAACATCCGACATTTGACACAATTAGTAAATTGTTATAGGAGGGCGGTGTTCTCAAATTTAAGAAGATGATCTTCTAGATCGATTATCCCTTAATACTCTGTGATATTTAAGTTTTGATAATGCTTCGATAAAGGATCATCCATCACTCGTTGAGAGAATGGAGTAGTGATCCTCTCAGGAGAGCTATCGCCATCTATGATCTTACCTTTATGATTATCCCGCATAGGCGCTTCTGTAGAAGTTCCTTGGGAAGCCTCCCTTCGTCCTCCTTGTTCAAAAGGTGTGTGAAGAAAGACTCAAGGACGTCGAGGTGGGGAGAGAGGAGTAGGAAGCAAGCAAGCAGGATTCTCCTCCTCACCTCTTCTCTCCCTTTATATGCAGTTGTCGATATCACCAGATTGTTAGTTAGAGCCCTAGAGCCAATCATTTGATGATTGTATGGACTCATGTATATCATATTCTTATATATATATTAAGGCATTTGGTTTTTGGTTATTATGCTTATTTGTATTAGTGCCAGACAAAATAAGTATAGTAACGTCCTTGAGTAGAAGGTTCTTACCTATATCAATCGATTGGTTGAATCGATAGTGAGATGATATAGGGAACACTACTCTAAATCATTCCTAGTCGAGTATTAACATTCAGGGACAATGTTAATACAATAAGACTAGTATGTAGGTCAGCTCGATGACTTGATCTCACAAGTCATGGATATAAAGATATCAAGCTGACACATGGGTATGCATTAGAGAATGTATACTGAATGACCCGCCATGAGAAAGTATCATGGATCGTTATATGAGTGTCATATACTTTCTCATGTGGCTATTAGTATGACTATTAGTCCTTAGACCTGAAGTCACCATGGATCCCTACATAAGGAGTTATGTACTTTGGTTTCGTCAAACGTCACCCGTAACTGGGTGGACTATAAAGGCGATTACTGGGTATATAACGAATTATGCAGAGGGATGTGAGTGATGTAGATGGGATCTATCCCTCCCATATGACGGGAGCGACATCGCTATTCTTGATAGAGTGAGACCACTAAGTGCATGACCATGCCCAAATGAGTCAACATTAGATGTTGAGCTCATTTGATCGAGTGAGTCTACTTGGAGTTCAAGATTTAGATTGATTAGAGGATGACACGGTCTATGCCTCATATTGATCAATCTAGATGTCTAGGATAGAAGGACAATGTCACATATTGTGAGGAGTCACAATTAGTAGTCACAAGGTGATGTTGGATCTTAACATTTCTTGTAACTTGGGTAGCAATGATGTATTGCTAGATGCCGCTCATTGCTTATGTTTCTAAAAGAGTTTAGAAATATTGCCAACGTTACAAGAACCTATTGGGTCACACACAAAGAACATGTGGATGGAGATTAGGTTCATATGATGAACCAATTGGATTAGGTTCATATGATGCACCAAAGATTGGATTCAAAATTAGACTTATTGAGTTAGACTCAATTAGATTCAAATGTTGAATGAGTCTAATTTAAATTTGATTCATTGGGTCAATTTATATTAATGAATTAGATTCATTAAATTAAAATTGACTTGAATCAAAGGTTGGATTTAACTCAACAAGGAAGAGAATTGGTCAAGTTTGACTTGACCAAATGGAAGTTGAAACATCAAGTTTGACTTGATGTCTTGCCACATCATCATGAAGGTTGACTCATCCTACTTGGCATGACCAACCTAGCCACATCATTAGCCACATCACCACCTCATAATGGTATGCCACCTCATTGGAGGTTACACATCCAATTGGTTTTAATGTGGCCGGCCACATTAATGAGGGGCTTTATGGTGTGGTCGGCCACACATTAGATGGTGTGGAGGTTTTTGTTTTGGGTATTGATGTGGTGTCATTATTCCTTCTTCTTCCTTGGGTTCTCCTCTCCTCTTGAGTTGTTGTGGTCGTGGCTATCATGGTGAGGAGAAGATGTTGAGTTGTTTCCAAGAGCACAAGGGAAAGTGAAGGTCACAAAGGAGGGTACTAAAGGAGTGTATGTGATTCTCTCTTCTATTTCTCTCTTTTCTCCTTTTTGTTCCCATCCGAGAGCTCTAGAAAAGTGCTAGCACACTTGGGGCGCTCTTCTCCATCTTTGAGTGGTAGAAGACCACTCCTTGTTCGTGTGGATATCACTAGAGGAGTGTCTACATTGACACTCTCGAGATCCAACGCTTCCTTGGACGAGCGGGACTAAACAAAGGGCACGCTTCAAGGGTAAACTCTTAACATATAGATCTAGGAGTAGATCTAAAATTATGAAACTCGTACTCGTATTTTTCGTTTGGTTTTCCTTGCACGAGACCGTGGCTTGGGCGATTCGGGGTTTCCGCGATGCGAAAAGCGGTTTTCGCGGCCCGAAGAACCCAACAGTGGTATCAGAGCCACGTGCAAAGACTTGTACGAGTTAGTTTTTGGTTTTTGGAAAACAAAAAGCTTCTGTGATTTTCTGTAAAAATTCAATTTTTATGTTTTATTGGTAATTTTTCCTTATAGGCGAAGCACAAGTGTCTCGGCACTTGTAGGCTTCGGCTATCGGGAAGAATTTTCCCAAACGGCTTCGTTTCGACCCAAAATCTTTTGGGACAGCGGACTCGGGTGCCTTTAGATCGCAACGGAGCAACTCACGATGGTTAGATCGTGGGTAGGGGCGCTGCCCATAACCCCGCAAGGGGATTTGCTCCGCGATCGCACCCAAAATCGCTAAAAACGAACCCGTCGGGAAGATTTTTCCGAAACGGTAATGTCTCGGCCCAAATCGTTTTGGGACAGTGGGTTTAGGCGCTGTTGGATCGCAATGGGACCCTCGCGATGGTTAGATCGCGGGTAGGGGCGCTGCCCCTGGCCCCGCAAGGGGATCCGTTCCGCGATTGCGCCCGAAACCGCCAACCGGGACCGCCGGGAAATTTTACTTGTAAAATTGTAAAAAAAATTATTTTTAAAATTACAGAAAATAAGAAAATATATAATTTTGAATTATATATTAATTTTGTGATAGTCATGGCCCAAAAACCCAATATGATTGGATTGTGTTGTAATTCATAATACGGCCTGCGTGCCGTGATGTGTTTTCGCGTGTTGTATTTATTTTATTATTCACGACCTGCGTGTCGTGCCTCGTCTTTTATTCTTGTTGTAAATTAGATTTAGACTCGAATGTAACTCGAGTTTCAAATTGTAATGTACAAATTGGAGCGGTGGAGGGTCCACACGAGACGGAGTTCCGAGGCGGGCACGAGCAACACAAGGTGGTCAAAGGGAGGAGCTTGGAGAAGCTGTTGACCCTAGGTTGACCATTCGATCTTCTCATTGGCTTGAGAAGATCGTAGTAGGGCCATGACTAAATCACAAATAGATTAATTAATTAATTATTATGTATCTGATGCATGTTTAATAGTTAATTAATTAATTAGTGCCTTAACGATTAGATTAGATCTAAGTCGTGCACATGATGCACCATTGCGATTAGATTAGATCTAAGTCGTGCACAAGATGCATCCTTCTCGATTAGATTAGATCTAGATCAAATCAACTCTAAATGCCTAACCGTGCCGTGATACCTATCACTACCTCGATCACATGTATTGTTGACAAAGCAGAGCAATACATATTATCTTGGTAGGTGCGGAAGGACAATCTTGGTCCCGCCTATCAACGCATGGGTGAATACAAACTCAATTAGATTGAGTATTCCTAGTTACTCGGTTGGATCGAGTCAACTATAGGCATTATTCCAACGGTTGGAAAAGATAGGTCAAAATCACATCTATATTAACTCTCGGGCGTATTAGCCAAAGCTAACTCGAGTTTTAATATAAATGCGGATATTGATTCTATATACAAGAGTTGCATAGAGATGTAATTGGTAATCGTTACCTACCGATCATACTGCGTATTAGGCAAAGCTAACTCAAGGGTTAGTATGATGTGGATCTTGTCCCACAAGAATTATAGAATTCAGTGGGAGCATCATTTAATTAAAGGCCTAATTAAATGATTTTAAAAGAATATGATATTTATTTCTGCAAATTTTTCTGTTGTAGATAACCATGACGTCAAATACGAACACTTTCTCCCTGCGATCTGTCCTTGAGAAGGACAAGCTCAACGGAGCGAATTTCCTGGTACAGGAACTTGAGAATAGTTCTCACCCAGGAGCGTAAGCTTGGAGCAGCCTATTCCCGAGGCTCCTCCCGCCAATGCCCATGAGCCGACAAAGATGCTTATAAGAAGCATCAAGACGATAGATGTGTCTGTCTAATGCTCGCGACCATGAACTCGAGCTTGAAGCAACATGAGTTGATGGGCGCTACGATAGTTGATCATCTTCGCCAACTATATCAGGGACAAGCGAGGCATGAGAGATTTGAGATCTCGAAGGCACTGTTTTAGTGCAAGATGTCAGACGGGGCTCCTGTAGGTCCTTATGTACTCAAGATGATTGGGTACATAGAGAACCTACAAAGACTGGGGTTCCCACTTGGCCAAGAGCTGGCCACTGACTTGATCTTGCAGTCCTTGCCAGATAGCTATAGTCAATTCGTTCTGAACTATAACATAAACAAGATTGACAAGCCACTGCCCGAGCTACTTAGTATGTTACGAATTGCTGAGATTAACCTTAAGAAGGTTAAGCCCATTCTGATGGTTCAGAAGCACAAGGGCAAGGGCAAGCCCAAAGGTAAGGGAAAGTCCCAAACCAAGGGCAAAGGAAAGGCACTGAAGCCTGAAGGAGGGGTCGCCAAGGATGCTACCTGCTTCCACTGCGGTCAGACCGGGCACTGGAAGAGGAACTGCAAGGTATACTTGGAGGATCTTAAGAAGAAGCGAAGTGATACTTCCACTTCAGGTATATATGTTATAGAAGTCAATATATCTATTTCTACATCTTGGGTATTAGATACTGGATGTGCTTCTCACATTTGTATTGATGTGCAGGCGCTGAGAAATAGTAGGGCATTGACAAAGGGCGAGGTGGACCTACGAGAAGGCAATGGAGCACGGGTTGCTGCTGTTGTTGTAGGGATTTACTTTCTATCTCTGCCCTCTGAGCTTGTACTAGAGTTAGTCGATTGTTGTTATGTGCCTGCTCTTACTAAGAACATAGTTTCAATTTCTTGTTTAGATAAGAAAGGATACTCTTTTATAATAAAAGACAAATGTTGTTCTGTTTATTTGAAAGATATGTTCTATTGTAGTGCACCACTAATAAACGGACTTTATATTCTAGACCTTGAGAGCCCTATCTATAACATTAGTACCAATTGGTTCAAGTCAAATGACATGAACCAAACATACCTCTGGCACTGTCGCTTAGGTCATATAAATGACAAGCGCTTATCCCAGCTCCATAAGGATGGTATGCTGGACTCATTTGATTTAGAATCATATGAGATATGCGAGTCATGCCTACGAGGCAAGATGACCAAGACCCGCTTTAGTGGGCCTAGCGAGAGAGCAACTGATTTGTTAGGACTCATACATAGTGATGTATGTAGCCCTTTCAATGTCGCTGCTAGAGGTGGTTATAGATACTTCATCACATTTACTGATGACTTCAGTAGATACAGTTATGTGTACCTGATGACACATAAATCTGAATCCATTGAAAAGTTCAAAGAATTCAAGAATGAAGTACAGAACCAGCTTGGCAAGAGTATTAAAATTCTTCGATCAGATCGAGGTGGTGAATACTTAAGCCATGAGTTTCGTGACTATCTAGTTGAGTGTGGGATCCTATCCCAACTCACTCCTCCTGGAACACCACAGTGGAATGGTGTATCCAAAAGGAGGAATCACACCCTATTAGATATGGTACGATCTATGGTGAGTCACACAGATCTTCCAATATATCTATGGGGATATGCTCTAGACACGGCAACTTTCATTCTCAACCGAGTTCCATCCAAGGCCGTGATAAAGACACCATATAGGATATGGACTGGGAGAGATGCCCAGGTGTCTTTCATGAGGATTTGGGGTTGTGAGGCTTACGTACGACGTCAAGTCTCAGACAAGTTAGGACCCAAATCCGACAAGTGTTATTTCATTGGATATCCCAAGGAAACTAAGGGATATTACTTCTACATTCCCAGTCAGCACAAGGTAGTTGTGGCAAAGACTGGGGTCTTTCTAGAAAGGGACTTTGTTTCTAGAAAGACTAGTGGGAGTACCTTTGATCTTGAAGAAGTTCAAGATGCGAACGATAGCACTAGAGCCTCGATGGAAGTTGAACTGGAACCACAAAGTGTTGTGGATGATGTTGTTCCACAAGGAGTTGAGGAACAACAACCAGTTCAAGTAGACATACCTCTTCGCAGGTCTGATAGGGTACGTCGTCAGCCTGAGAGATATTCATTTCTCGTGTCTGACCATGATGACGTTGTGCTCATAGAGGATGAGCCTAACACCTATCAGGAAGCTGTGATGAGACCAGATTCCGAGATATGGCGGATGGATATAAAAAAAAACCGCGTTTCTGAATGGAAACATACTCGAGGATGTGTACATGACACAACCTGAGGGTTTTTGTAGTTCCACAGCCATAGGATCTATTATGTACGTCATGCTATGTACTCGACCTGATGTCTCGTATGCTTTGAGCATGACGAGCAGATACCAGTCAGATCCAGGTGAAAGTCACTGGATAGCGGTCAAGAATATTCTTAAGTACTTGAGAAGGACTAAAGAATATTTCTTGATATATGGAGGCGATGATGAGCTAGCTGTAAAGGGTTACAGTGATGCTAGCTTCCAGACCGACCAGGATGATTAAAAATCGCAGTCGAGGTTCGTGTTTTGCTTGAATGGTAGTGCTATGAGCTGGCAGAGTTCACAGCAGTTCTACAACGTTTCCATCTCATTCGAGAGATTATCGATAGAGGAGATGTGAAGATTTGCAGAGTATCTATAGAAGCTAACATCGCAGATCCCTTGACCAAGGCTTTGGCACAGAGAAAGCATGATGGTCACACTAGGTCATTAGGCCTTAGAGCCTATACTGATTGGCACTAGTGCTAGTGGGAGATTGTTAGTTAGAGCCCTAGAGCCAATCATTTGATGATTGTATGGACTCATGTATATCATATTCTTATATATATATTAAGGCATTTGGTTTTTGGTTATTATGCTTATTTGTATTAGTGCCAGATAAAATAAGTATAGTAACGTCCTTGAGTAGAAGGTTCTTACCTATATCAATCGATTGGTTGAATCGATAGTGAGATGATATAGGGAACACTACTCTAAATCATTCCTAGTCGAGTATTAACATTCAGGGACAATGTTAATACAATAAGACTAGCATGTAGGTCAGCTCGATGACTTGATCTCACAAGTCATGGATATAGAGATATCAAGCTGACACATGGGTATGCATTAGAGAATGTATACTGAATGACCCGCCATGAGAAAGTATCATGGATCGTTATATGAGTGTCATATACTTTCTCATGTGGCTATTAGTATGACTATTAGTCCTTAGACCTGAAGTCACCATGGATCCCTACATAAGGAGTTATGTACTTTGGTTTCGTCAAACGTCACCCGTAACTGGGTGGACTATAAAGGCGATTACTGGGTATATAACGAATTATGCAGAGGGATGTGAGTGATGTAGATGGGATCTATCCCTCCCATATGACGGGAGCGACATCGCTATTCTTGATAGAGTGAGACCACTAAGTGCATGGCCATGCCCAAATGAGTCAACATTAGATGTTGCGCTCATTTGATCGAGTGAGTCTACTTGGAGTTCAAGATTTAGATTGATTAGAGGATGACACGGTCTATGCCTCATATTGATCAATCTAGATGTCTAGGATAGAAGGACAATGTCACATATTGTGAGGAGTCACAATTAGTAGTCACAAGGTGATGTTGGATCTTAACATTTCTTGTAACTTGGGTAGCAATGATGTATTGCTAGATGCCGCTCATTGCTTATGTTTCTAAAAGAGTTTAGAAACATTGCCAACGTTACAAGAACCTATTGGGTCACACACAAAGAACATGTGGATGGAGATTAGGTTCATATGATGAACCAATTGGATTAGGTTCATATGATGCACCAAAGATTGGATTCAAAATTAGACTTATTGAGTTAGACTCAATTAGGTTCAAATGTTGAATGAGTCTAATTTAAATTTGATTCATTGGGTCAATTTATATTAATGAATTAGATTCATTAAATTAAAATTGACTTGAATCAAAGGTTGGATTTAACTCAACAAGGAAGAGAATTGGTCAAGTTTGACTTGACCAAATGGAAGTTGAAACATCAAGTTTGACTTGATGTCTTGCCACATCATCATGAAGGTTGACTCATCCTACTTGGCATGACCAACCTAGCCACATCATTAGCCACATCACCACCTCATAATGGTATGCCACCTCATTGGAGGTTACACATCCAATTGGTTTTAATGTGGCCGGCCACATTAATGAGGGGCTTTATGGTGTGGCCGGCCACACATTAGATGGTGTGGAGGTTTTTGTTTTGGGTATTGATGTGGTGTCATTATTCCTTCTTCTTCCTTGGGTTCTCCTCTCCTCTTGAGTTGCTGTGGTCGTGGCTATCATGGTGAGGAGAAGATGTTGAGTTGTTTCCAAGAGCACAAGGGAAAGTGAAGGTCACAAAGGAGGGTACTAAAGGAGTGTATGTGATTCTCTCTTCTATTTCTCTCTTTTCTCCTTTTTGTTCCCATCCGAGAGCTCTAGAAAAGTGCTAGCACACTTGGGGCTCTCTTCTCCATCTTTGAGTGGTAGAAGACCACTCCTTGTTCGTGTGGATATCACTAGAGGAGTGTCTACATTGACACTCTCGAGATCCAACGCTTCCTTGGACGAGCGGGACTAAACGAAGGGCACGCTTCAAGGGTAAACTCTTAACATATAGATCTAGGAGTAGATCTAAAATTATGAAATTCGTACTCGTATTTTTCGTTTGGTTTTCCTTGCACGAGATCCGTGGCTTGGGCGATTCGGGGTTTCCGCGACGCGAAAAGCGGTTTTCGCGGCCCGAAGAACCCAACACAGATTTGGAGCCACGGGCAATGTTCCACCAGTATTGACTTGCTATTGTTATTGCAATAGCTTTTACACTCTAGCGTTGATAAGCAATTTTAGATCTTCTTGCGTCATGGTTATGGTGTTAAGTTTTTCAACTTCTTCCATCTCGTAGCTTCAGATCCAGGTGAAGGCAAATTTGATCTTGTTTGAAATCTGCGAGAAGGCATACTAGCTCCGATGAATGAGGGTTTCAAGGACGATGAACTCCTGAAGATCTAGAAGAGCTCCTCAATGATCCTACACATAGTGAAATGAGCCAACAAAGCATTAGTGACCTAAGACTGGGGTGGGGATCCCTGGATAGGCCCTCCGATGCTCAAGTCAATTCTCACTCTCGAAGGTGGAAGAAGAAGATGAATCCCAAGTACAGTAATGAAAGTACTCAGAAGTAGAGTTTTGGATGCTAGAGTTTGCATACGTTACCAACGAAGAGGAACCCCCTTTTTATACTACCTCATATAACCTCCGTAGTCATGAGATGACCCCCGGTTTGTTAGAGTTTGTTAGAAGATGAAATACCACTTTAGGCTTCGTTCAATAATCTCTCAAGGAATCTTTTTTATACCCCATATGTACCTCTTTTGCCGTTTATGACTCATATTGCTGATGAAATATGAATAGGAAAATGTCTTTGTAACTGAAGAAGCTTCTAGAGAATATTTCCTGTCAAATTTATCAAGCTGTCATACTTATATGTCATCTTCTGTTAAACATGTTTCGACCGGTCATTCAAGCCGGTCATGTATATATTGAGAATATCTTCTGTTGAGCATATTTCGACCGGTCATTCAAGCTGATCGTGTATATATTGAGAATACCTTCTGTTGAGCTTGTTTTGACTGGTCATTCAAGTCGATTGTGGATATATTGAGAATACCTTCTGCTAAGCATGTTTCGGTGGGTCATTCAAGTTGGTCATGTATACATTGAGAATACCTTCTGTTGAGCATGTTTTAATCAAGAATATACTATAAGATTTATAAGGTTGAGTGCTTTTAAGCTCTGTCGGGCTTTGCCCGGCCAAGCACATATAAGCATATTGGTGCTGGCTCGGCCTTCACTCGACCGACAATATACTAAAAATTGTATAAGGCTAATTGCCTTTAAGCTCGATCGAGCTTTTTCTGGCCGAGCGTATATAACCACTATGGTTCTCGCTCGATCTTCACTTGGCCGGTAATATACTAATAACTGTATAAGGCTAAGCGTCTTTAAGCTCAGTCAGGCTTTGTCTGGCTGAGCGCATATAAGCACGTTAGTGCTTGCTCGGCCTTCACTCGACCAGTAATACACTAGAAACTATATTAGGCTAATTGCCTTTAAGCTTGGTCAGGCTTGGTTGGGACGAGCTCATATTAGCATGTTGGTGCTTGCTCGGCCTTCACTCGATCGGTAATATGCTAAAAGCTATATATGGCTAAGTGCCTTTATAATCGGTCGGGCTTTGTCCAACCGAGCGTATATAAGAATATAAGAATGTTGGTGCTCACTCAACCAGTAATATACTAAAAATTGTATAAGGCTAAGTGATTTTAAGCTCGGTCGGGCTTTGTCCGGCCGAGCATATAAAAGCACTCTAGTGCTCGCTTGGCCTTCACTCGGCCGATAATATACTAAAAATTGTATAAGGCTAAGTGCCTTTAAGCTCGGTCGGATTTTATTCAACCAAGCATATATAAGCACTCTGATGCCCCCTCGGCCTTCACTCGACCGGTAATATACTAAAAATTGTATAAGGCTAAGTGCCTTTAAGATCGGTCGGCCTTTGTCTAACCAAGCATATATAAACACTATGGTGCTCGCTTGGCCTTCACTCAGCCGATAATTGGCTTTGACACAACAAATCAATGCTTCAAGTTTAAAATCAACCCGTTAATCATGAGATTGCATCTCCATGATTTGAACATATTTAATTTCAAGTTGAGCTTCACTACAAATCAAACAAAATTTAAACTCTGGTTCTTACTATATTAACAGAAGGTAGAGGTTTTAATATTGTGTAAGAGATTTGGTCTCATCTACATCGTGTAAATATTCTATCTACATGACATTATACGCATGACATAAATGATGACACATCACACATATGACAATATCTAATCACATTGCACACATGTCAAAATCTAATCAAGTGTGAATTAATTTATCTACATGACATACAATATGCAATGAACATGGAATATATTTAAATATATTATAATTCTATTTTCAAAATAAAAATATGTTGTAAATCTGATTTTAATAAATCAAGATTTATCTAATCAAATTAAAAAAAATTCTAAATTTAATAACATATCCCATCTAGAATCTTTCTATTAATCAAGAATCTTTAATTATTTTAGAAATAAATTTTAAAATTAATTTCATAATAATTTTAGAAATAAATAATTAATATTTATTTATTTATTATATAATAATTCACATTTAGATTTTTTTTTGTTTCTTTTGGCCTTTTAGGATTTTTTGGTCACCCTATAACTATAAATAAAGGGGTGACGGCCACACATGTATCTTTGACATATTTTTCAATCTAAAGCTCGGTGAGGCTCTCTCTTGTTGGTTTTTCATTGAACTAGAACTTATCAAGGTATCTTCTTATGGCGTTCAAAGACTTATCAACCTCAATCCCAAGGTTGTGGCGTATTCCATCTTTTATGCAAAGGTTCATGTTTTCCTAAGCATTGGGTCGAGGTTTCTTTTCATCCATCTTATCGTCTTAGACCTTCCTTATTTCTGTCTTCAATTTATTGTGGGTTCTTGAGATATCTTTCTTGTTGGGTTCACATCACATTTCACATTTGTACTAATGTGCAGGACCTAAGAAAGATTAGATCGTTGACAAAGGGCGAAGTGAACCTACGAGTAGGCAATGGCGCAAGAGTTACTGTTGTAGATGTAGGAATATATTTCTTATCTTTGCCCACTGGGCTAATTTTAGAAATTGAAGAGTACTATTATCTGCTTGCTCTAACTAAGAACATTATTTCTATTTCTTGTTTGAACAAGAAAGGTTTTTTCATTTATAATAAAAGACAAATGTTGTTATGTTTATTTAAATAAAATGTTCTATTATAGTGTATATTTTCTAAATGGAGTCTATGTTCTAGACTTTGAAAACCAATCTATAACATAAATACAAAATGGTTCAAATCTAATGATTTATACCAAATATATCTCTAACATTGTTGCTTAGGTCATATAAATGAGAATCGCATATCACAATTCCATAAGGATGAACTTTTGGACTCAGTTGATTTTAAATCATTTGTGATATGCAAATCTTATATACTAGGTAAGATGACAAAGACTCCTTTTAGTGGACAAAGCGAAAAAGCTAATGATTTATTGGAACTCATAAATGCTAATGTTTGTGGCCCTTTCAATATAGTAGCTAGAGGAAGCTATCAATACTTCATTACTTTTACTGATTATTTTAGTAGTTAAGGAGTCAAAGAAAGAGAACAACAGGTTGCCCAACAAGCTAATGATATGGATTATGCTCAACCCATTCTAGATATTAATGATGATCTATTATGCATCAATGGAGGCCCAATTACAAGGGCTAAGGCTAGAAAGATGATGGAAGCACTTAATGTGCTAATTGAAGATGTGAAGGCCAAAGCTACCATTGAAGAAGGTGTAGGGGATCGGTGACCAGCTAGAAGGGGGGTTGGATAGCTAGGTCACCCCCAATTCCCTTTCTTCTCTACACGGTTTATTTACGCAAGCAGAAATACAAAAACTAAAGCAATGAAGGCAAATAAGAATACAAATGCTAACACGATTCCTTTACGTGGTTCGGAGATTGCTTGCTCCTACTCCACGGCATGTCCTTGAGGTGAACGAACCCTTGATCCTTCAGTGGATCAGTCCCCGGCAATCTCCGGCTAGAGCTTAATCATTCTCGGTGGAGTACAACCTCTCACAAAGCACTCTTCTTCTTTTACAAGATAGAGTTTAAGAGTAGGAAAGAGAATGGCTTGGAAGCTTTGGACAATGACAAGGAGTTATTCAACAATAATCAGTAACCTCCTTCATGCCCTAAAGCTTCCTATAAATAAGAGGAGAGAGTTGATCATCATATCAACTCACCTCAGCACTAGTCGACTAGAACTTCCATCTGCAGTGCCAATGGTTTGCCAACGACTACTTACCAGTCGACTGATCAATACTAGCTGGGCAAACAAAATGCTTCTGTTCACTCCTAATCAACTGCATAGTCGACTGGACCAGTCGACTGCAACTTCCATCAGTCGACTGGTCCCGGTTACTCACTCACACTCATCCTCTCCGAAGTCGCCCTTGAAGCCCTCTTCCTCAGCCTTCATCCCTCATATGCACCCGAGCCCTTGGCTCCTGTCCATGTCATCTTTCACCTTGCCTTGAAGTCTGCTTCCTTCGGCTTCACTCTGTTACTCCTCATCCACGGTCCCTCGGATGCACCATCCTTCACCGATCTCATGGACCCGAGCCATAGGATGAGCTTCCCAAGCTTAGCCACACCAAGCTCCTCATGTGTGTTTCACCAAGTCCTGCATGACTCAAACACATATATCAAACTAATATGAAAGCCTAACTTAAACTCTTTCACACACATATCAAAACCATGATCGTACCGATCAAACCTAGGTCAATTGCACCAACAATCTCCCCCTTTTTTTGTGTGGCAATATGTTTAAGTTAGGCACAAATAATAACTTTGAAAGTTACAAGAAATATGTAAATATGAAGCATAAAACCCAAGCTCCCCCTTAACATATGCTCTCAACCTTATTTTTCAAGTTTTGGACACAAGTAGGTTTCTAACTTAAACCTTCCCATTTCTCCCCCTTTGACACCATCAAAAAAATTGCATCAAAACAATCATGTATATAATAGCAGCAAAGTTACCCTAATTCAAACTAAGTTCAATATCCGAAAAGGCAAGCAAATTGCTGAAAACTACAGTCACTAGTCGACTGCCAACTGTTGCAGTCGACTGGCACACTACAAATCCGAATTTCAGCTTTTTGAAGTCAACTTTAGAAATGCATAGAAAATTATAGAAAATTTGAAAAATCATGAAATTTTGAACACATATTTCTTATAATATTATTTAACAAGGAAAAATATGTATCCATGAAAATTCATCATATTTTTGATGTTTTGATAAAAACTCAAACACCTTGAAAATCACTCAAGTTTGTATCAATTTGAAAACTTGTTTTGAATTCATATATTTCAAAATAACTATACCACAATAAGTAAAATATAGAATTATTTTAAAAACATTTAAAATATCCAACTATGATCTATGGGCAAGATGTCCATTAATTAAATATTTTCTTTCCCCATAGTTGGCCTATGATCACTAAAAATTGATACATTTCATAACTCATCAAAATACCATAAGAATAAGTGAATTATTTGTATCATCCTATCATCTCATATTTATGTTTAGAAAATAATGCAAGTCAATGTGAGATGAAATAAAGGTAACCTCTACTTTGCTCTTTTTATCATGAATTTCTATCAAGGCTAAGTGCTCCCCATTAAGGTCTCAAATCAACCATTTTCAAAAATTTGAATTATGATTTCAATGGTTGACTAACCCAAAATCCTCTAACCCTTGAGGATTGACTTTAGCACCCAATATAAATTCTTTCTAATTAGGTTAACTAAATATTCCTTGGGGATCTATTTTCTATCTATGGTCTTAGTTTTTGATTGCCCCCTAGCAAGTAGATAATGATAGATCTTTTCATTGTTGGGTTCACTGTATCCTAACCTATTTTTCTTAAAACTTGCCCTTTGACTCCCAATAATCATATTTAAGGTTTTGGATCCAATTTCAAATTTCTAAGGGCATTGATAAGATATTATACATTTTCCCTTAAAGCCTTATTTTCTTCTTCTAAACATGAATCATTTGAATTAGTAGAAGAAGCATGCATATCATTATCCCTAATAGGCATGGATTCTAATTTTTCCTTAAGCATGCAAATATCATTTTCAAGGACTTATTTTTCCTTTTTTTATTGAACAAATCCTCATTTGTACTTTTAATAATCTTAATTAAAACATAAGGAGGAAGATTGTATACCTCACTTACCAAGATGTCCGATGTAACACCCACTAAGATTTTAAGATAAAATAAGAGAATGATGAATTTTCCTTAGAAAAATATTAGTAGAATGTTTAACCAAAAAGAAATAAAAAGAAATAAAAATAGGGAGTTGTCAAGGATTGAACCTTGAACCTCTCATGATGTAAATGATAGGATTAATGGGTAATAACCAGTTGGGATAGGAATAATATATTGATAGCAAAGGAGGGAAACTCATGATAAGGATGAGAGTAAAAGCTAGCCAAAAGAAAACAAGAAAAGAACAAGAGAAAGGCAACTTGCCTTCCTTCTTTTCTCTCCCTCTTCCTCTCTCTTTTTGCCGTGACTTAAAGAGGACCATTAAGGGGATTCATTCCCCCTTGTTTCATCATGAATGATGAGAACAAATAAATAAATAAAATAAAAAGAAAATGAAAAAAAAGGGCTAAGGGGGAAGGAAAGCAAAAACCAATTTTGCTACCTCTTCCCCCTTAACATAAAAGGGAGCATGTGAAGAGAAGATTTGATTTTTCTCTCATTTCTCTCATTCTCCCCTCTCCATCACCGAGAACCTCAACCCCCTCTCCTCCATTTTCGGCCCCCAAAACAAAGTTCTTCCTAGGATACAAAGGAGGGCTACCAAAGGAAATCAAAGGAGGAGAACAAGAAGAAGAGACCCTTTCTTCCATCACCACACTTTAGAACCACAAGCGAAAAGGATGTAAGTATCCCCTCACCTGTGGTACAAGTAGTTTTGATGTGTTTTTGGATTTTATGAGGATTTTAAAACCTAGAACAAAGTTGTGAAAAATTCGGCCAAAGGAAGGACTTGTGATCCTAGGAATGTTTAAAATAAGCCTTGATTCATGATAATTTTTCTATACTTTGTAAGAAGGTTTTCTCTCATATTTTTATATATATGTGATGTTGGATTAGAGATGTATCTAACCCTAGAGTTTCGGCCAAAAATGTTTTATAAGGGCTAGGGAATTTATTTGTTTACCTAACTTGCACAAAACCCTCTAAATAAATGGTTAAGGATCCATTATTGTTTTCATACTTGAAGGTTACTTGGAACCAAAAGTATCCCACTCACAAGTTTCGGCCAAGGAAGGGTTTAGGGTTAGGAATACTTTGAATTTAAACTCACCATGTTTATATGATAGAATATAGAGTTTCTTAAAGAAGTTGCATGCTTGTATGTTGATAGAAACTCATGAACACCACTCTTAATATTTCGGCCATGGTAAGGTGGATGGCTTAGAATATCTTAAACAGATTTTTAACATGCTCAAAACCTCCATGACAATAAGATATGAAAGTTGTTTAATGCTCCCATG
The DNA here is from genome assembly GCF_018446385.1 of Zingiber officinale. Lineage (NCBI taxonomy): Eukaryota > Viridiplantae > Streptophyta > Magnoliopsida > Zingiberales > Zingiberaceae > Zingiber > Zingiber officinale. The sequence continues at coordinate 48,921,156 of NC_056006.1, forward strand.
CTTAATTAGAGTATAGGAAAATTGGTTGCATGATATATGATAATTATGACCACAAGGGTCCTAGCTTGTTGTGAACCAAATTTATATGTATAGTTCTTTGATATTTTTGCCATAAAACTTGTTTAGGTTTTCCATACTTTAGGCCACCTAAAACCTAGTTTAAAGACTTGGAAGGTTTCGGCCAAACATATGCTATGAAATAAAGAAAGGAAAAACCTAGGAAACCTAAGACACAATTTAAATGTATGCTTATAGTGCTTGACTTTTATACATGTTATGAAATGTGTTATGACTTTCTATGCTTTTATGCCATTTGAACAAATTCTATGCTTGATGAGGTTCGGCCATGTAGGGTTTAAAGACCTAGAAACCCTAAAAATTTAGACCTCATGTGTTAAAGATGCTTCTTAAGAAATTGAGATAACATGTTGTTTGTGTTCACATGCTTATATATTTAACTATGATTCAAATGGACACCTTAAGGTCTCGGCCATGAAGGGATACATGCCCTAGAAACCCTAGAACTTACATTGAACATGCTCATGTCACTCTCCATGAAATATGAAATGTAGAAAGCTAAAAATTCACATGCTATATGTTGTTAGTGACCTAAATTGATGCTAAGGGAAGTTTCGGCCATGACCACTTGTATGATGCCATTTATGAATTTATACATGATGTTAGAGTAAGTTCACATGCTTGTATGCTTGCTTGAAAACCTAAATGAGTACTTGTAAGTTTCGGCCAAGACATAAATTTAAGGGCTTAAAGAATTTAGGAACTAACTCAATGGTGCTTACCATATTTCTTGAAATGAATGCTATAAATATGGTTAAAGTTTCCATTCTTTATGTCCTTTAGAACCTTGTTTCACACTTGTTAAGATTCGGCCAAATGAGGTTTAAGGACTTGGAGAACTTAGAGTCCAAGTAAATCTTGGTTATGATACTTCCTATGAAAATGATATGTGAATGAATTAGGTTCTACATGCTTGGATGTGTTTAAAACCTAAATGGGCACCTAAGAGGGTTTCGGCCATGATAAGAACCCAAAGGATTAGGAAGCTTAGTACCCAAATTAATCATGTTACATTGTTCCTTATGATTGGATGAGCACATGATATACTTTTATGTTTATACATGTATGCTTGTGAGCTATACCAGATGAGAATTTCTACGATATGTTATGAGTTCAAAATATGCATGTTTTATGTTATGATATGTGGGTAAATCTTACATGCTTTGGCGATATGATATGAGCTGAAAATATGCATGCTTATGTTATGATATGTGGTTAAATTATGCATGCTTTGATGCTATGTTTAGTGCTTAAAATATGCATGCTTTCATGATATGCTATGTGGTTAAATTATGCATGCTTTGATGCTATGTTTAGTGCTTAAAATATGCATGCTTTCATGATATGCTATGTGGTTAAATTATGCATGCTTGATGATATGCTTTATGCTTAAAATATGCATGTTTTTATGATCCATGCCTAAGTGATGCATATTGTTATGATAGGATGTATGCCTAAGTGATGCATATTGTTATGATATGATGTATGCCTAAGTGATGCATACTTTTATGGTATGATGTATGCCTAAGCGATGCATACCTTTATGACATGATGTATGCCTAAGTGATGCATACCTTTATGATATGATGTATGCCTAAGTGATGCATACTTTTATGACATGATGTATGCCTAAGTGATGCATACTTTTATGATATGATGCGTGCCTAAGTGATGCATGCTTTTATGATGTATGATATGTATAAGTATGACATGTACTTTACTTTATATGGCTTGTACCAAGGGTGGGCTCCATAAGCGCCCCGGGGTCGATGGAATAAGACTCGGGCCTCGTTAGGGATGGGCTCCTAAGTGCCCCTAGGTCGATGGAGTAAGACTCGGGCCTAGTATGTTTGCCTTGTAGGGTTCAAGACTTGCTACCTTGGACCTACATAGGTTGCGCGCAATATGTAAGTGGTACATAGCCGGGATCCCCTTTAAGTTGAGATTATGTTCAAGTATATATATATGTAAGAAGAAATGGTTTTAAAGATCATGAGACATACACATGTTTTTCGGATACATGTTTTTCAAAATCATATGCATATACCTTATGATGATTTATATGCCATGGTTAGATATGATTACGTTATGTTCCATGATATGTTCATGTGTATGATATGCCATGACTCCTTATGATGATATGCCATGATTAGATACGATTATGTTATGCTTCATGCTATGCTTTACGCTATGATATGCCATGACTAGTTATGATTTCTTCATGTTGCATGATATGCTTAAAAGAGTATGTTACATTATGTCATGACTAGTTGAAGTGATGCCATGTTGAGACATTCTTTGATTATATTATGATTTTCGGTTTTAGTGAGTAGGAAAGGAACTTACTGAGCCATGAGTGCTCACAGCTTACTGTCCTTGTACCACAGATAAAGGAAAAAGCTGGATGAGCTAGAGGAGCAGCAGGAGAGGCAAGGAGATGTGTGTGGCGGTGGCTAGGCAACCAAATAAGAACCTGCTTTAAAACTTTTAAAGAACTACGCTTTGGTATCATGAATTGTAGTACCATATGCGTGACTTGATGTTATGTTTCTACTAAATTTGTTATCATGTTATTGAGGCACTGATAGTGTAGTTCGGATTTGATAAAAAGGAAAACAAAAGAAAAGTTTTTATTAAACTAAGAAAATTATTTTTAAGTCTTCCGTTGTTATTTGTACATAGAGTATCGTAGCCCCGTCCCTTAGGGTTAGCAGGGAGGGCGGGCGTTACATCCGAATCTTGAGCTATCTTCTTCTTCTTCACTTGAGTTCTTTCCTCCTTCATTTTTGAATGAGGTGGAGATTATATCATCAATTCCCATTAAAGCAAAATGGGAAACATAGTGTTCTTCTTCTTCCGATGATGATGTATCATCCCATGTTGCTTTTAGGTTTTTGACCATCTTCACTTTTTCTTTTAACCTCTTCTTCTCTTCCTTCTTCTTTTCTTCTTTCTTCTTCAAGAGAGGGCATTCATCACTCATATGTCCTTCTCCTTGTCAATTGTAACATATGATCTTCCTTGATCGACTTTTGCTTCTTGAACTTTTCGTAGCATGAGATTTGTTAGATGAAAAATTTTTAAATGTTATTCTCATTTTTCTTACCATATACGCCTCTTGATCGCTATCCATTGAGGTGCTTGACTCTTCGGAGTTGGATGATGGTAGGGATGAAGACTTCTTCTTCTTACCCTTTCCCTTGTTTGCCACAAGGGCTACTCCTCTTGATCTATTGACTTCTCCATTTAATCCTTCAATCCAAGTCTCATGGAGCTCCATTGTTGAGAAGAACTCATCTAGAGAAGACTTCTCTCGATCCTTTGAAATGTAGAATGATTCTACAATTGAGCTCCATGTTGAGGTTCTTGGGAAAGCATTGATGGCTTTCATCATAACATCCCGGTTGGAGAGTTTCTCACCTACACTTGTTAGTCCACTTAAAATTTCTTTAATTTTAGCATGAAGTGAAGATACCTTTTCTCCTTTTTCAAGTTTAATGTTGTTGAGTTAAGTTCAGAGAAGGTGTCTTCTTACTAATTTTGCCTCTGATGTGCCTTCATGAAGCTCTATGAGTTTTTCCCACAAATCCTTGGTACTTGTGTAGTTCCCAATCCGAGTTACTTCTTGTTGAGGAAGAACATTTAAGAGATGGTGCATTGCTCTTGAGTTTGCTACTTGCTCTTCCCTTTGCTTCTTGCTCCATCTTACTTTCTCGATTAACTCATTATTTTGATCCCTAGGCATCTTAAAACCATATTCTATGATTAGCATAATATCAAAATCGGTTTCGAAGAATACCTCCATTCTCTTCTTCCACCAAGGAAGATCTCCTTCAAATTTGGGTGGATGGACGCTTGAGCAGGCTATTTTGATGAAGTGCTATTCTCGACGATTAGTCTATTGAAGGGCGTCCTCTCTCTGATACCACTTGTAGAGGATCAATGGCCGGCTAGAAGAGAGTTGGATAGCTAGGTCACCCCCAATACCCTTTCTTCTCTACACAGTTAGTTTACATAAGTGGAAATACAAAAACTAAAGCAATGAAGGCAAACAAGAATACAAATGCTAACAAGATTCCTTTACGTGGTTCCGAGATTGCTTGCTCCTACTCCACGGTGTGTCCTTGAGGTGGGCGAACCCTTGATCCTTCAATGGATCAGTCCCCAGCAATCTCCAGCTAGAGCTTACTCCTTCTTGGTGGAGTACAACCTCTCACAAAGCACTCTTCTTCTTTTACAAGATGGAGTTTAAGAGTAGGAAGAAGAGTATGGCTTGATAAGGAGTGCTTCAATAATAATCAGTAACCTCCTTCATGCTCCAAAGTTTTCTATAAATAAGAGGAGAGAGTTGATCATCATATCAGCTCACCTCGGCACCAATCGATTGGAACTTCCATCAGTCGACTGGTGCTACCGATGGAGGTAGCCAACTACTACTTCGCAGTGTCAACGGTTTGCCAATGACTGCTTACCAATCGACTGGTAAAAGTATCAGTCGACTGGTCACTACTGGCTGAGCGAACAAAATGCTTCTATTCGCTCCCAGTTGACTGTATAGTCGACTGGACCAGTCAACTGCAACTTTCATCAGTTGACTGGTCTCGATTACACACTCACACTCATCCTCTCGGGAGTCACCCTTGAAGCCCTCTTCCTCGGCCTTTGTCCCACAAATGCACCCGACCCCATGGCTCCTCTCCGTGCCATCCTTCACATTGCCTTGAAGTATGCTTCCTTCGGCTTCACTCCATTGCTCCTCATCCGCGGTCCCTCGGATGCACCATCCTTCATCGATCTCATGGATCCGAGCCATAGGATGAGCTTCCCAAGCTTAGCTGCACCAAGCTCCTCATGTGTGTTTCACCAAGTCCTGCATGACTTAAACACACATATCAAACTAATATAAAAGTCTAACTTAAACTCTTTGGCACACACATTAAAACCGTGATCATACCGATCAAACCTAGGTCAATTGCACTAACAGAAGGTTTGACCAAGAGTAAGTCATCCAGCTTAGTCAACCTAATCTAAGCCTTAGATGAGCTTAATTAGCACTTAAGTCTCATATCTATGTAGTAGGGATATGTAGGCTCAATTTAGACTCAATTTTTACTTTTATTTGGGTTGTAATAATGTGATAAGCTTAAAATGGCTAAGTAGTCTACATAGGTCTTTACTAAATGGACTTTCTTTTGGCCTTTTAAGGTTTTTTTGTCATCCTATAGCTATAAATAACGGGGGTGATGGCCTCACATGTATCTTTTGACATATTTTCAATCTAAAGTATAGTGAGGCTCTGACTTGTTGGTTCTTCATTAAACTAGAACTTATTAAGGCATTCTCTTATGGCATTCAAAGACTTATTAACCTCCATCCCAAGGTTGTGGCATCTTCCATCCAAGGTTCATGTTTTTCTAAGCATTGGGTCGAGGTTCTTTTCATCAATTTTATCGATTTCAATCTTTCTTTCTTTTTTCTTCAATTCATTGTGGGTTCTTGAGAAATCTTTCTCATTGGGTTCACATCATTTGGTATCAGAGCTTTGGTTTTTCTAAATCGATTTTGTTATCATTTTTCTTTTGTGCTTGAATCTTTGTCTATTTTGTTCAACATTGTTTACTTATTGTTATCATTTCAAACTTAGTAAGTTTTACTTGTCTTGTTGCTATTAAAAAAAATCGCCAAAAAAAAAAGAGGCCAAAATTAAAAAAAAAAAAATTGGCAAAACAAGGCCAAAATTTTTTTAAAAAAAATATTTTTGGCAAAAAAAAAAAAAAGAGGCCAAAATTTTAAAAAATATTTTTTAGCAAAAAAAAGGATGAAATTTTAAAAAAAAAGAAACAATAAAAAAAAGGTGGATGTAGAGAATTGTTATTTCTATACTTGCATTTTCTAATTCCGCATTTCCTTTAAAAGTTTTACCTAGTATTCTTGCTATTTCCGAATCCACATTTTCTTTAAAAGTTTTGCCTAGTATTCTTGCAATTTCCAATTCCATATTTCCTTTAAGATCTTGCCTAGAATACTTGTATTTTACAATTCTGTATTTCCTTTAAAGTCTTGTCTAGTATACTCCGCAATTCCTTTAAAGTTTTTCCTAATATACTTGCATTTATTTCAATTATGCATATCCTTTTAAGTTTTTGCCAAGATTTAATTCGGGCAACTTTCCATTCAACCCTTAATCTACGTTTTCAATTCTGTAATTTACATTCTTCTATCAATCCCTATCTTTTATCCTAATATTGTTGGGATTTTCAATTAGTAAACAAATGCGACCTAAAGAAACACTTGAATAATGTGCTTTAAGACAACAACACTTGGAACGCATGGAAATCAGATTCAATCAAATTCTTGACAGATTAGAGAGACAAGATATTGTAATTGTTGGAACCCCAAGGTTGTTTTGGTGTGATCAACAAGTTAAGTTACGTTCTGTGTGTTTCTAACCTGGTGTCTAAATGTGCAGGAGCTTAGGAGCACAGGTACTCGAGCGGAAGACGCAGCTAGCGAGAAGGACGGCACGCGGTACGTCCAAGGGACGAGGTGCTGCGATGAGTACACCGGCGAACGAGAAGGAAGCATGCGGTGGTTCCGAGGGACGAAAGACAGAGCGGAAGATTGCTCGGGGTGCAAGAGACGCAGCTAGCGAGAAGGTTGGCATGGGGCGTTACCGAGGGATGAAGACTGCGGATGTGTACGCTGGTGGACGAGAAGGAAACACGCGACAATTCCGAGGGACGAGAAGCCGGAGGGAAGCCTGCTCGAGAAGACCAGAAGTTGGGTTCGAGTGAGCCCTTTTCTGGGTGGCAGAAATCACCCAAGTGAGTGGATCCAGAGTAGAAGACCTGGACCGAGGCAGACTGAACTGGAGCAAAGATCTCGACGGAGAAAAGTCAACATCTGTTAACTTGGGGGTTCGGGGCACCCGGAACAGTTCAGGGTGCTCGGACCAGCTCGAGGCGCCCGGAACCCTTCCGGGCTCCCGGACCGTGAAGTTTGACTAGATTGAGTCAATCTCGATCTGAACGTTGGGAGATAAAGTTTTATCCCCCCTAGGGTGCCCGAAACCCTTCCAGGCGCCCCGGCTAAGGCTATAAATATAGCCTTGGTCCAGAAGCTTTTCAATGCATTCAGAAATTGTAACAACACTTGTGTGCTTCCACTATTTAGATTAGCTTCTCTCTTTCTATGCCTACACTGCTGTAAAAGAGGTTTCTCCGCCTGAAGGAGATAGTAGTGCGATCATCTTCCTTTGATTAACAACCTCCTCGGTTGTAACCAAATCAAATTCGGTGCCTCGTTTTTTATTTTGTTTATTTTATTATTCTTCAAGTGTTGGTTTGCAAAGTCGAGAAGGGTCGATTTTAATTTTTTTCTGGGGTATTCAACCCCCCCCTTCTAGCCGGCCCAACGGTCCTACAAGTGGTATCAGAGCCTACGCGCTTCAGGAGGACTAACTGCCGAATGAAGCAACGAGATGGCCGGACCAAGCATCCACCCACCGATATTTGAAGGGGATTTCGCCACTTGGAAAAAGCTGATGCAGGTATTCTTTACCACCGATTTTGAATTAATGCTTACAATGGAATTTGGTTTTACAACACCGGAAGGTAAGGAGAAAAATAATTGGATGAAAAAGGAGCAGGCCGACTTCGTGGCGAACGGCAAAGCAGAATACCATCTGCTAAGTGTTCTTCCGCCTCAAGAAGTCAACAGGATCGGGAACTACGACTCAGCAAAGGAACTTTGGGAGAAGTTCCTCGAGCTGCACGAAGGGACGTTCGAAGCCAAGCTCGCCAGAAGAGATCCACATCGCAATCAGCTCACCAGCCTGCGACTTGGGGGAGACGAGACGGTTGCGCACCTGCACTCGAGAATCAAGGAGATCATCACCGGACTCTTGAATCTCGGAGAAAAGGTAAGTAACCGAGATTCGCTAAGGTACACTTTGAATTCCTTTCCTAGAAATACCAAATGGGCATCATTAGTAAATGCCTTTTACATTTCTAAAGATTTAGAAAAGATTTCGTTAGAAGAATTTTTCTTGACTTTTGAAGTGCACGAATCAAGATGTGCAGGTTCGAAGGAGCACAAGAACAACATCGCCCTCAAAGCTTTGAGAGACGAACCTGAGTCGGAATATTCTCTCGATGATGAGGAAATGGTAATGATGGTAAGAAGATTCAAGAAACTTTGTAAATCTAGATCTACTAACCATCCGCAGGGGAAAAAGAAAAGGACGATCCGCTGCTACCATCGTGATGAAGAAGGGCACATCAAGGACAACTGCCCCAAGCTGAAGAACAAGGACAAGGAAAGTGTTGGTTCCACTATTGATGGAAAGTGATGTAGAAGAGTATCCCATTGAAGGTGAAGCCCTTGTCACTAGGCTTGCTCTAAATGTGCAAGTGATGGAAGAAGATGAAGAACAACGAGACAACATATTTCATACTCGTTGCCACATCAAAGACAAGGTATGTAGTATGATTATAGATAGGGGAAGTTGCACTAATGTAGCTAGTGCTATCTTGGTTGAGAAATTATGCTTACCTACCACTAAACATCCTAGACCTTATAAACTACAATGGTTGAATGTTTGTGGGGAAGTTAAGGTCACTAAGCAAGTGTTGGTTTCATTATCCATTGGTAAGTATCATGACGATGTTCTTTGTGATGTAGTACCAATGCATGCAAGTCATTTGCTTTTAGGTATACCATGGCAATTTGATAGGAGGGTCATGGCAAGATTGGTTCACAAATAAATATTCTTTTAAGATGCATGGTAAACTTGTAACTCTTATACCATTAAATCCTAAGCAAGTATATGAAGATAAATTGAGGATAAAAAATGAGAGTGAAAAAAAGAAAAGACTATGAGAGAAAAAAATGGAAAAGAAAAGGAGTGTGAGAAAATAAAAAGTGAGGATGAGAGGAGTGAAAAAAAGAATGAAAAAGAAAAAAGAAATCTAAAACAAGAGAGCAAAAAAGTGAGCTTTTATGGAAAAGAAAGAGAGGTTAAGAGAGCTTTTTATTCTCAACAGCCGATAATTGTACTTTTGTACAAGGAGACTTATTTTAACACTAACAATCTTAACCCTTCTTTGTCTAGTGATGTTAAATCTCTTTTGCGGGAATTTAATGATGTCTTTCCTAAAGAAGTTACTGATGGATTGCCACCACTTAGGGGAATAGAGCACCAGATTGACTTCATCCCAGCAGCAGCCATTCCTAATCAACCAGCCTATAGGAGCAATCCTAAGGAGATGAAGGAGCTTCAAAAGTAAGTTGAAGAGTTGATGAGAAAAGGGTATTTTCGAGAAAGTTTGAGTCCTTGTGCAGTTCTTGTTTTGCTTGTACCTAAGAAGGATAGAACCTGGAGAATGTGCATTGATTGCAGGGCTATCAACAAGATTATGGTAAAGTATCGTCATCCTATTCCTAGATTAGATGCTATGCTAGATGAACTACATGGGTCCTACATTTTCTCTAAAATTGATTTGAAGTCTAGCTATCATCAAATTCGTATGCGTGAGGGAGATGAATGAAAAACTGCATTTAAGACTAGGTATGGTTTGTACGAATGGTTAGTCATGTCATTTGGGCTAACTAATACACCTAGTACTTTCATGAGATTAATGAATCATATTTTGCGTGCTTATATTGGGAACTTTGGTGTAGTATATTTTGATGACATTTTGATTTATAGTAAACATTTAGATGAGCATCTCAATCATTTACAAAAAGATGAAAAATTGTTTGCTAACCTCAAAAATGTTCTTTTTGCACTACTCAAATAGAGTTTCTTGGTTATATTGTTAGTGCTAAGGGAATAGCAGTTAATGATGAAAAGATTAAGGCAATTTGTGAGTGGCCGACACCAAAAATGATAACTGAGGTACGTAGCTTTCACGGGTTGGCATGTTTCTATAGGAGGTTTGTTAAAAATTTTAGTTCCATAGCTGCACCCTTGACTGAAGTTGTTAAAAATAAGGTTGGGTTTCATTGGGATAGTGAACAAGTTTCAGCTTTCAACTTACTTAAGGAGAAGCTAAGTTCTGCACCATTACTTGTATTACCTAACTTTGCTAAAACTTTCGAAATTGAGTGTGATGCATCAGGAATAGGTATTGGAGATATGTTAATACAAGAGGGTTGAACTCTTGATTATTTTAGTGTGAAGCTCAGTGGAGCAACTTTGAACTATCAAACTTATGACAATGAGATGTATACATTTGTGAGGGCTTTAGAGACTTGGTAGTATTACTTGTGGCCCAAAGAGTTTTTCATTCACACTGATCATGAATCATTGAATCATTAGAAGAGCCAAAATAAGTTGAATAGACATCATGCAAGGTGGAGTTCATTGAACCATTCCCTTTGTGATCTAGTATAAACAAGGTATGGAAAACATTGTTGCAGGTGCTTTGTCTCGAAGGCATACCTTCATCTCTACTTTAAACATTAAATTGTTAGGATTTGAATACATTAAAGATCTATATTCTAATGATCTTGACTTTGGAAATGTGTTTGAAGTTTTTGAACATGCTGCATTTGGGAAGTTTTATATAGGAATGAGAGATTTCTTTTTAGAGTGAATAGGTTGTGTGTGCCTAATTGTTCATTGAGAGAATTATTAATCCAAGAAGCTCATGGTGGGGGACTAATGGGATATTTTGGAGTAAAAAAAACTCTAGAAATGTTGGTAGAGCATTTCTTTTGCCCACACATGAAATGAGATGTAGTCAAGTTTTGTGATAAGTGTATTACATGTAGGCAAGCAAAATCTAGATCTTTACCTCATGGATTGTATACACCTTTACCAATTCCTAGTGAACCTTGGATTGAAATTTCCATGGATTTTGTTGTAGGACTACCAAGGTCAAAATGAGGTATTGATTCTATTTTTGTCATTATGGACAGATTTTCTAAAATGGCTCATTTTATTCCTTGTAGGAAAATAGATGATGTTAGCCATATTGCTTATCTATTTTTTAGGGAGATTGTGCGGCTTCATGGAGTACCGAGGAGCCTACTTTTGGAAGACACTATGGGGAAAATTGGAAATAAAGCTTTTGTTTTCTATAACTTATCATCCACAAACAGATGGACAAACCGAGGTAGTAAATAAAACATTATCTATTTTATTAAGAGCTATCATTCAAAAGAATTTTAAAGGTTGGGAAGATTGTTTACCACATCTTGAATTTGCTTAATAGATCTGTGCATTCAACTACTAATTTTTCACCTTTTGAAGTGGTATATGGGTTCAACCCTTTAACTCCTTTAGCTTTGTCTCCTTTGCCTATCTCTGAGCATGCCAGTTTAGATGGTACCAGAAAAGCTGAATTTGTGAGGCAACTGCATGAAAAAGTTCAATTGCAAATTGAAAAGAGGACTGAATAATATGTTACATAAGCCAACAAGGGACGAAAGAAAGTGATCTTTGTACCTGGAGATTGGGTTTGGGTTCATATGAGGAAGGAAAGATTCTCTACTAAATGTCATACTAAGTTGCATCCACGAGGAGATGGTCCATTTCAAGTCATTGCCCGAATCAATGATAATGCATGCAAGCTTGACTTACCAGGTGAGTATAATGTGAGTGATACATTTAATGTTTTTGATCTTTCTCCCTTTGATGTAGATGATCAAGATTTAAGGACAAATCCTTTTGGGGAAAGGGGGAATGATGGAGTCAAAGAAAGAGAACAACAGGTTGCCCAACAAGCTAACGATATGGATTATGATCAACCACTCTAAATATTAATGATGATCCATTATGCATTAATGGAAATCCAATTACAAGGGCTAAGGCTAGAAAGATGAAGGAAGTACTTAAACTGCTAATTGAAGATGTGAAGGCCAAAGCTACCATTGAAGAAGGTTTGACCAAGAGCAAATCATTCAGCTTAGTCAACCTAATTCAAGCCTTAGATAAGCTTAATTAACACTTAAGTCTCATGTATATGTAGTAGGGATATGTAGGTTCAATTTAGACTAAATTTCTACTTTTATTTGGGTTGTAATAATGTCATAAGATTAAAATGGCTAAGCAGTCTACATTGGCCTTTACTAAATGGGCTTTCTTTTGGTCTTTTTGGATTTTTTGGTCATCCTATAGCTATAAATAAAGGGGGTGACGGACACACATGTATCTTTTGACATATTTTCAATCTAAAACACGTTGAGTCTCTCTCTTGTTGGTTCTTCATTGAGCTAGAACTTATCAAGGCATTCTCTTGTGGCGTTCAAAGACTTATCAACCTCCATCCCAAGGTTGTGGCATCTTCCATCCAAGGTTCATGTTTTTCTAAGTATTGGGTCAAGGTTCTTTTCATCAATCTTATAGATTTCGATCTTTCTTTCTTTCTTCTTCATTTTGTTGTGGGTTCTTGAGATATCTTTCTCATTAGGTTCACATCAAGTAGATATAGCTATATTTATCTCATGAAACATAAATCAGAATCTTTTGAAAAGTTCAACGAATTAAAGAATGAAGTACAAAATCAACTTAGTAAAGTGTATTAAGATGCTTTGATCAAATCGAGGTAGGGAATAACTTAGTCAAGAGTTTCATGGCTATCTTGTTGAGTTTCGGATTATATCTCAACTTACTCTATCAGGAACACCATAATGGAATGGTATATCAAAACAGAGAAATCATACTTTATTAGATATTGTTTTATCAATGGTGAGTCAGATAAATTTTCCTACTTATTTCTAGGGGCATGCTCTAAAGATGGATGCTTTCACACTTAACCGTGTTCTATCTAAGGAAATTATGAAGACATCATATATGATATAGACTAGGAAAAGTCCCAAGATATCTTTCATGTAGATTTAGGGTTGTGAGGCTTACGTTAGATATCAAGTCTTAGGGAAACTAGGACCCAAATCAGATAAGTTCTATTTTGTAGGATATCCAAGGAAACAAAGGATATTACTTTTATATTCCAATACAAGGTAAAGTATTTGTCTCTAGAAATGGTGTTTTTCTATAAAGAGAATTTATTTCTAGAAGAGGTGGTGGGAGCAAACTCGATCTTGAAGAAATTCAAGATACATAAATTAGAACTAAGGCCTTGATGGAAATTGAATAGGCACCACAAGTGTAGTGGACATGAATTTGTTACACCACAAGAAGTTGTGGAGCAATAACCTGTTCGAGTAGAACAATCTCTACGCAGATCTGATAAGACAGCCAACCTGAGAGATATTCTTTTCTCTTATTTAACCTGTTGGAGTGTATACTTAAAAGTTTAGCTTTTGTACACATTTATTTTGAAATAAAGAATTACATTGGTTAAATATTTACATTTATTTGTTAAATGTAATTGTTTAATTAATTTATATAGTTTCACACTTAGAAGATCATGTTGTCGGTTCTCTATAAATTACAAACAGTTGCTCACGACTAAGATGGAAAGGAACAAACCATCAGAATAGACGTAGTATAATTAAGTATTTGTTTATCTTGACTAATAACTTACACTGATACACTTTAAGTGTATTTAGTAGGATCATTTAGGTAAGTTCTTTTTGTACTGACTTAGTAAAAGAACTAGACCTTAGTTATTATGGAAGTGTGTGCTCTTAATCCTAATATAATAACAAGCATGTATATTTAATATTTATTTCTTTGACTTATCAAAGGGTGAGGTTTAGCTCGATAAATCAATATGCCTGATAAGTTGGGAAATGGTATTACTTATAGTATGTGTTGTTGATTATAGAAGGAATCTGTGTCCTAGTTATCTAGGTTGAGAATGTCCCCAAGAGGAGCTCATAAGGATTGCCATGTTAAACCCTGCAGGTGGACCTAGTCCAACATGACAATAAAGTTGAGTGATACTACTCTTGGAGCTAGATATTAATTAAATGAGTTGTCAGTAACTCACTTAATTAGTGGACATTCGTAATTTTAAACACAGGGAGACTAACACACTCATGATAAGAAGGAGCCCATAATGTAATTTGGGATTGGTGCGGTAGTGCGGTAATAACTCTCTAGTGGAATGAGTTATTATCGATGAACTTGAGTTGTGTGTTCGGGGCGAGCACGGGATACTTAAGCTCATCGGAAGGCCAAAACCAATTTCTCCTCTAGGTCCCTATTGTAGCCTCAATAAAGCCTCAAGTCCATCCAAAGAAAAGCCTATCTTGGTGTCCAAGAAGGGGCCGATTCATTGCTTGGTGACCAAGCAATGGCCGACCACGTATTCTCTAGAAGTGGGTCGGCCGCAATATTTAAATTAGGAAGGTTGTTTTTGAATTTTAAAATTTCCTCAGATATTTACAATTTGTAAAAAGAGAGATTTTAAAATTTTCCTAATTTAAATTAGGCCACAAGGTTTTAAAAGAGAGTTGTAAAATTTATAAAACTTTCTTTTAAAAAGAAATATTATTAGAGATGTTTTAAATTTTAAAACTTGGTTTTAAATTTTAAAACTTTCCTTTTAATATCCACATTAGAAAAAAAAAAGAGTTTGTAAAATTTTATTAGAAGTTTTCTTCTTTTAAAATTTTATAAAATTTTTTTTTCTTACTTTCTCTTTTAATAAGTGGTCGGCCACCTTTCTTGGTGCCCAAGTAAGGGGTCGGTCAAATAATTAAACATCAACAAATAGTTGTTTAATTAATAAATCAATCTAGGATTGATTAATTAAAAGGAAAGAAAAAGAAAAAAATAAAAGGAAATAGGAATGAGTCTAATTTTTTATAAAACTCTTTCCATAATTTTCCGTTGGGAAACTAATATAAAAAGCGGGGAAGGGGAGGCCCTGAAAAACATAACAGTTGATATTGTGTTGTTGGAGATCATCAAGTGGCCGGCCCCTCTCCCTCTCTTCCCTTTGCTCTCTTTTTGTAACACCCACAAAATTATAAGATAAGTATATGGGTGTTATTTGCTTTAGAGCATAAAAGTAAGAAGAATCAAAAGAAAAAGAAATAAGAGAAATAAAAAAGAAGAGGTGAAGGTTTGAACCTTGAACCTCTCACAAAGGATAGAAATAAAATTATGTATGATAACCACTAGGATAATAAATAACATATGAATGGAAAATGATGGGAATTGTAGTTAAAAGTGAGGATATAATTAAGTGAGGGAACAAGAGAC
Organism: Zingiber officinale; assembly: GCF_018446385.1. NCBI lineage: Eukaryota > Viridiplantae > Streptophyta > Magnoliopsida > Zingiberales > Zingiberaceae > Zingiber > Zingiber officinale. The sequence continues at coordinate 48,936,355 of NC_056006.1, forward strand.
AATCAAGTAGCTTTCTCACTCTTGTTTACCTCTTGGTTAAGAAAAGAAGTAAGCAAAAGACAAGTTGTCTTTCTTTCTTTTTCCTCTCTATTTTCGTGGGGTTTAAGAGAGTAATGATGAGAAGGATTAAGGGAGAGGAATGAGGACATATTCTCATTAGAAAAGTATATACATGAATTAAGGAGAAAGGGAAGCAAAGTCAATTTTTGTATCTTCCACCCACTTAGCATAAAAAGGAAAGAAAGAAAAGGATTTCATTTTCTTCCTTCTTCCTCACCATTGCAGAAACTAGAGCCTTCCTCCCCCACCTCCACAAGCCAAGTTTAGGTTTTCTCCCTAAGAGAAAACTAAATTACAAGGAGGAGCCTTCAAGGTGTACCCTTCCAAGCAAGTGAAATCAAAAGGAGTGCTAGAAGAAGAAGCTCCCTTCCTCCTCTTCACCAAGGGTACCCTTTTCTTTAAGGATTAACAAGTGAACACTAGGTAAGCTTCCCTTCACCTGTGGTACAATGTCTTATATGGTTTTTCCCATGAAGATAGTTCGCTTAAAAACCTAGGGTTTGCTTTATGAAATTTCATCCAAGACAAGAGGAAGAGTCTAAGAAATTTTAAACTAGATATGCTTATTATTTTGTTGTGACATGTATCTTATGTAAGAGGTTAATCTAAGGTTTCCATGCTAGAATGAATAAAGAAAACTTAGATCCATGAACCTTAGACTCTCGGCCAAGCATGAACAAGAGGACTAGGTAAGCTTAAGACTCAACTAAACATGTTTCCTTGTTCTTGTGTTTTGTACCCTATGATAATGGTGTTGTTAATTTTTGTTCTCTTACTTGTATGTTGTTTGAAACTCCATCTCCATGCTCATGAATATTCGGCCATGGAAGAAATAAAGGCCTAGGAGAGTTTTAAACCTAAAACTAAGCATGCTAAGATTTTTCCTAAGACAAGATATGAAGCTAAAATATTATGCCATGATTGTATATGTTGGTTTGAATTCTATTTCATGCTTATGAAGATTCGGTTATGAGGAGATTTGAGGCGTAGGAAAGTTTAAACCAAGTCTAGGAGGCTCATGACCTTCTTGATGAAATGATATGAAACTAGTTGATGTTCTTATGGTTGCTTGTTACATAGAAATTTGGTTACATGTAACTCTCGGCCACACTAAGTTTTAAAGTTAGGATGCTTATATTTTAAACTAAGTTTACTCATGATGTTTCTTGTAATGATGCCATGAAAATTTTGTAGGGTTTCCATGCTTTTAGGCCACATGAAAAAAACAAATCCATGCTCACATGTTTCGGCCACATTGGGTTGAAGGCCTAGGAAAACTTAGAACCCAACTTAGATAGGCTTATAATGTTTCTTGCAATAAATGCCATGAAATGTAGTTGTGGTTCCATGTTCTTATGCCACTAGAAACTTAGTTTCCATGCTCACATGTTTCGGCCACTAATAGTCTAAAGGCCTAGAGAAATTTAGAATCCAACTTAGATATGCTCATGATGTTTCTTGTGATAAATGCTATGAAATGTAGTTGTGGTTTCCATGCTCTTATGCCACTAGAAACCTAGTTTCCATGCTTGATGTGTTTCGGCCACCTTGAGTTAATGGGTTTAGGAAGATTGGAACTTGAACCAAATGTGCTTATGATGTTCCTCATGAAATGTGTAGGATATTGGCTTAAGGTTCAACACTTTCATGCTACTTGTAACCTAGAATGAGACATGCTAGGGTTCGGCCATGATAAGGTTAGAAGCTTAGGGAACTTAGAACCCAAACTAAACATGCTCAAGTTGTTCCTTATGAAATATGATATGATATGAGTTTAGGGTTTACATGATTGCATGTTGCTTAGAACTTGATTGCTCTTCATGAAGGTTTCAGCCATGAAAGAATTAGAAACCTAGGAGGGCTTAAAAATTTAGGTTAACATGCTGATGATTTTTCTTATGCTAGTATGTGAAGATATCATAAGATTCTTATGTTTGTATGTTGTCTAGAGATCATTTCCCTACTCATGACTTTCGGCCATAATAGGTTTAAGTGACCTAGATGTACCTCACATGCTATGTAAATGAATTAAGAGATGTTATTTAATGATTCCATGAATGGTTATGTCTTTCTATGATAGGTGATATGCTCTTTTATGTATACTTATGATCCATGCATGACAATGTCCTTGTGATGTGCTATGTGCCCAATTATACATGCTTTATGATATGATAAATGACATGTTCATTATGTATGCTTATGATCCATGCATGTGTTGTGTGCCCAAATCTGCATGCTATATGATATGATAAGTGATATGTTCATTATGTATGTTTATGATTCATGCATGTGCTGTGTGCCCTAATATGCATGTTTTATGATATGTTAAGAAACATGATATGCATGAAAGGATAAGAACTATGATATGTATGACATGCTACTTTACTTTATGTATGGCTTGTACCAAGGGTGGGCTCCATAAGCGCCCCGGGGTCGATGGACTAAGAAACGGGCCTCGTTAGGGATTGGCTCTTAAGTGCCCCTAGGTCGATGGACTCAGAAACGGGCCTAGTATGTATGCCTTGTAGGGTTCAAGACTTGCTACCTTGGACCTACATAGGACGCACACATTTATGTATGTGGTACAAGCCGGGGCCCTAATCATGTTGAGATTATGTTTAAGTATGTATATTATAAGTTTTCAAAAGACATGTTGCATATGTTTCATGATACATGTTTAGGAATTCACCTTGCATATACTTTATGATTATGCCATGATATTTATGATGATGTTATGCTATGTCAGGATTCATTTGATGTTCATGTTAGAATATGCTATGATACCGTATGATGATTATGTTACGATATGCCATGATATGCTGCTTGATATGATAAATTGTTTCCATGCATTTTGACTTATGATTTTGATATGCTTTTCGGTTTTTGTGAGTAGGAAAGGAACTTACTGAGCCATGAGTGCTCACAGCTTACTTTCTTGTACCACAGATAAAGGCAAAGAATGGATGTACTAGGGGAGTAGCAGGAGGGGCTAGAAGGATGTGTGTGGTAGTGGCTTGGCTAAAGGGAAAGACCTGCTTTTGTTAATAAAGAAATATGCCATGTTTATGTTTTTTCATTATGACTCCATGACATTAATTATGTGTTTGGGTATTATGACTCAAAAATCATGTTAAGTATGCTATGTGACTTTTATATGTCCATAGTGATTTTAAGGTAAAAGTTTTTAAATTCTCTATGTATGACTTCCGTTGTAGTAAGTAGGTATGTATGTGTCCAAGTAACCCCCGTCGCCTTAGCAGGAGGTGCAGGGCGTTACAGTTTGGTATCAGAGCCAAGTTAGCCTTTCCACTACACACATGTCAAGCCTCCATCCTGCCACTCCAAGTAAGATTCTATATGCTTAATTTAATTTTTTGTTTTTGATGCTAATTTAATTTTTGTTTTTGATGCTTTAATATTATGCATGTTTACTTACTCTTTGATTTAGTTTAATTTAACTTTTGTTAATGCTCTAATATTCAGCATGTTTACTTATACTTTGAATTAGGATAGGTATGCATGATGGTAGGATAGGAATAGTAATAACCTTATGACAGCGAATAGGGATAACGATAATTTGTTGTTATTTAATGAAGATAAGCATGGCTAGGAGACATACTACCCGAGCAGACGAGGCAGTAACTCCACCAGATCTGACTCAGGTAGTCACCGACCTTCAACGTCAGATCACGGAACAACAACAGCTGATCATGACTTTGATGGGTCAACAAGGAACCCCTACCACCCCACCAGGAGTTCAGAACGCAGTGCCCGTCGTGCCAATAGTTGCACCAGTACCACCGGTAGCCCCTGCCCCAGTGGTTCGACAGGAGACCTACTTAATACAGTGGTTGAGGTTGAAGCCGGAGAACTTCTCAGGTACTTGCGAGCCGTGGGATGCCCAGGCCTGGTTCAAGACAGTAGAAAGCACAGTGGAACTACTGGACTGGCCTGAATCAGAGAAGATCAAATGTGTATCTTTCTGCTTCTCCGGAGATGCGAGAATGTGGTGGGAAAGAGTTAAAGCTAAGAGGAAAATTAATCTGATGAATTGGACGGACTTCGAGACAGAGTTCTTCGAAGATTTTTCCACACACAAGTGACGAACCGGCATTACGACGAGTTCACCGAGTTCCGGCAAGGTGACTTATCAGTGAAAGAAGCAGTAAAGCGCTTCAACCGTCTAGCATGCCTTTGTCCCGAATTAGTGCGTACAGAAAGAGAAAGGGTCAGACTGATGCTGAAGATGCTTCGATCCGAGATAGCACTGAACGTGGCCGACGGAATTAATAGACCGCAGACTACAGAGGAATTAGTCAGCAGTGCACTGATTACAGAACATTATCAGAAAGCAATGAGGGAGAATAAAGGTCAGACACGAGCTGAAGGACAGAAACCCCAGAGTACCAAACCAGGCTGGAAAGGAACTTTTACCGGAAAAAGAAAGCAGTGGGACAATGCAAAAAGTGGGTCAATGAATAAGCTAACCGAGATACCCCCAGTGTTCTATTTGCGGGAAGCTGCATTCCGGATTGTGTCACAAAGGTACACGAAAATGCTATAATTGCGGACAGGAAGGACATTTGGCCAGAGACTGTCCTACTCAGTTGCAGGCACCATTCCAGCAGAACAACCAGAACAGGGGTGCCCCTTCACAGCTACACCAGATGCAAATTGCTATAGAAGGGACTTCGATCAGCCAAGGGAGATTGGAAGCCCCACTAGCGACGACAAATGCCAGAGTTTTCACGCTTACCAATGAAGATGTATCGAACGCCTCTACTGTCGTTACAGGTCAACCGCTTATCTCTAGCCAACATACTAAAGTTTTATTTAATACTGAAGGCAAACCAGTGGTCGAATCTATCGGGAAACCGAGAAACATTTCATGTCATGGGGTCGAGACTATGTCCGAGCAACTCTCCACCCTGACCATAGCACCCACCCTATTCGACAATATATTAGAGAAGCAAACCAATGACCAAAGCCTCCAAAGGATTAAACAAGAGATCTTAGAGGGAAAGAATGATGGATTTCGTACTGCGGACAGCGGAATATTATACCTCAGAGATCGATTATGTATTCCTGAGGACCCTTAGTTGTGAAGGAAGATATTAGAAGAAGCTCATTCAACGCCCTATGCAATGCATCCGAGATCCACCAAAATGTACCAGGATTTGAAAAATAAATTCTGGTGGTCCGGTATGAAGAGAGATGTGGCTCAGTACATCAGTGCCTGCCTGACCTATCAGAGGGTTGAAGCAGAACACCAGAGGCCTGGAGGATTACTGCAGCCTGTCCAAATTCTGGAATGGAAATGGGAGGATATCTCTATGGACTTTATTTCAGGATTACCCAAGACAACAAACGGCTATGACGCTATATGGGTAATCGTGGATAGAATAACCAAATCCGCCCACTTTCTGGCAATTAAGATGACTCATTCAATTGAGCAACTGACTCAATTATATGTCAAGGAAATTATTAGACTACATGGGATCCCTAAGACCATCATCTCTGACAGAGATGGTCGTTTTGTTTCGCATTTTTGGGAATGTGTTCAGAGGGCTCTTGGCACAAAGCTATTATTCAGTACTGCCTTCCACCCTCAAACCGACGGACAGACAGAGAGGGTGAACCAAGTGCTAGAAGACATGCTACGGGCTTGTACCTTGGACTTCAAAGGAAGCTGGTGCCGATATTTGTGCTTAGCAGAATTCGCTTATAACAATAGCTACCAGGCTACTATTGGGATGGCACCCTACGAGGCTCTGTATGGTAGGAAATGTAGATCACCTATATGTTGGTATGAAGGCGGGGAAAAGAAAGAGATGAGATTTCAAACGGAGCTTATCGATAACACCACCCGTGTTATACAGAATATCCACCAAAGAATAGAAACTGCTCAAAGTCGACAGAAGAATTATGCCGATAAGCGACGAAGGCCATTGGAATTCAGGGTCGGAGACTCAGTATTCCTCAAGGTAGCTCCTATGAAGGGAGTAATGAGGTTCGATAAGAAGGGAAAGCTAAGCCTGCGCTATGTGGGACCATACCAGGTTCTGAAAAGAATCGACAAGGTAGCGTATGAAATAGAGCTACCTCAAGAGATGTCAGCCATTCACAACGTGTTCCACGTTTCGATGCTAAAGAAATGTATTCCGAACACGAGTCAAGTGATCGAACCACAGACGGTACAAGTGCAAGAGGACCTAACCTACGAGAGCCGACCAATTCAGATATTGGATCGAGACGTCAAAAGACTAAGGAACAAAGAAGTACCCTTAGTAAAGGTCCTATGGCAAAATCAATAGTACGAAGAAGCCACGTGGGAATGAGAAGATGATATGAAACAAAAGTATCCGGAGTTATTTTAAGTTCGAGGACGAATTTTCTATGAGGTATGGGGTACTGTAACACTCACAAAATTATAAGATAAGTATATGGGTGTTATTTGCTTTAGAGCATAAAAGTAAGAAGAATCAAAAGAAAAAGAAATAAGAGAAATAAAAAAGAAGAGGTGAAGGTTTGAACCTTGAACCTCTCACAAAGGATAAAAATAAAATTATGTATGATAGCCACTAGGATAATGAATAACATATGAATGGAAAATGATGGGAATTGTAGTTAAAAGTGAGGATATAATTAAGTGAGGGAACAAGAGACAATCAAGTAGCTTTCTCACTCTTGTTTACCTCTTTGTTAAGAAAAGAAGTAAGCAAAAGACAAGTTGTCTTTCTTTCTTTTTCTTCTCTATTTTCGTGGGGTTTAAGAGAGCAATGATGAGAAGGATTAAGGGAGAGGAATGAGGACATATTCTCATTAGAAAAGTATATACATGAATTAAGGAGAAAGGGAAGCAAAGTCCATTTTTGTATCTTCCACCCACTTAGCATAAAAAGGAAAGAAAGAAAAGGATTTCATTTTCTTCCTTCTTCCACACCATTGCCAAAACTAGAGCCTTCCTCCCCCACCTCCACAAGCCAAGTTTAGGTTTTCTCCCTAAGAGAAAACTAAATTACAAGGAGGAGCCTTTAAGGTATACCCTTCCAAGCAAGTGAACACTAGGTTTGCTTCCCCTCTTCACCAAGGGGAAGCTCCCTTCCTCCTCTTCACCAAGGGTACCCTTTTCTTTAAGGATTAACAAGTGAACACTAGGTAAGCTTCCCCTCACCCGTGGTACAATGGCTTATATGGTTTTTCCCATGAAGATAGTTCGCTTAAAAACCTAGGGTTTGCTTTATGAAATTTCGGCCAAGACAAGAGGAAGAGTCTAAGAAATTTTAAACTAGATATGATTATTATTTTGTTGTGACATGTATCTTATGTAAGAGGTTAATCTAAGGTTTCCATGCTAGAATGAATAAAGAAACTTAGATCCATGAACCTTAGACTCTCGACCAAGCATGAACAAGAGGACTAGGTAAGCTTAAGACTCAACTAAACAGGTTTCCTTGTTCTTGTGTTATGTACCCTATGATAATGGTGTTGTTAATTTTTGTTCTCTTACTTGTATGTTGTTTGAAACTCCATCTCCATGCTCATGAATATTCGGCCATGGAAGAACTAAAGGCCTAGGAGAGTTTTAAACCTAAAACTAAGCATGCTAAGATTTTTCCTAAGACAAGATATGAAGCTAAAATGTTATGCCATGATTGTATGTTGGTTTGAATTCTATTTCATGCTTATGAAGATTCGGTTATGAGGAGATTTGAGGCCTAGGAAAGTTTAAACCAAGTCTAGGAGGCTCATGACCTTCTTGATGAAATGATATGAAACTAGTTGATGTTCTTATGATTGCTTGTTACATAGAAATTTGGTTACATGTAACTCTCGTCCACACTAAGTTTTAAAGTTAGGATGCTTAGATTTTAAACTAAGTTTACTCATGATGTTTCTTGTAATGATGCCATGAAAATTTTGTAGGGTTTCCATGCTTTTAGGCCACATGAAAAAAACAAATCCATGCTGACATGCTTCGGCCACATTGGGTTAAAGGCCTAGGAAAACTTAGAACCCAACTTAGATAGGCTTATAATGTTTCTTGCAATAAATGCCATGAAATGTAGTTGTGGTTCCATGTTCTTATGCCACTAGTGTTGGGTTTTTCGGGCCGCGAAAACCGCTTTTCGCGTCGCGGAAACCCCGAATCACCCAAGGCCAACGGATCCGTGCAAGGAAAATCAAAAAATAAATACGAGTATGAGTTTGAAAAACCTTTTAGATCTACTCCTAGATCTACATGTTAAGAACTTTACCCTTGTTGCGTGCCTTTCGCATTCCCGCTCGTCCAAGGAGTTGTCGGATCTCTAGACCGTCAAGCGTCGGTCCTCTAGAAGTATCCACACGGACACGTAGGTGGAGAAAACCTTACATAAAGGTGTGCTAGCACCTTGGTAAGATTCGGCCAAGGCAAGGAGGAGAGGGAGAGGAAGAGCTTCTTGGGGAAGAAGAAGAAGATACACCACTTGAATGGAAAAATGAATTCACCATTCAAACCAAAGTGGCCGGCCACTCTTCATTGTGTAACTCCCCATTAAATGCAATTAATGTGAAGTTATTATGAAAATGGCTTTGTAACTTCCATGAGGTGGCACCCATGATGATGTGGAACATCATTATTGGTCCACCTAATGCCAACTCACCAATGATGTGGCAAAAGGTCAAGTCAAAATTGACCTTTGGTCTTCCTTCTCAAGTCAAGTCAAACTTGAACCATTCTCTTCCATGGTTGATCTAATCTAACCATTTGATTCGAGCCAACTTAATATAATGAATCTAATTCATTAAATTAAATTGATTCAATGAGTCAAAATCTAAATTAGACTCATTGAACACATGAATCAACTTGAGTCGAACTCAAGTTAGCCGAATTAGGATTACTCTTAATCCAATTTGATTCATCAAATGAATCTAATCCTCTTGTTTCATCATATGAACCTAATCTCCATCTAATTGTCCTAAGTGTGTGACCCTATAGGTTCTTGTAACGTTGGCAATGCCCTAAACCCATTTAGGAGCATAAGTAATGAGCGGTATCTAGCAACACATCATTACTACCCAAGTTACAAGAATGTCGAGATCCGACATCACCTTGTGACTACTAATTGTGACTCCTCACAATATGTGACATTGTCCTTCTATCCTAGACATCTAGATTGATCAATATGAGGCATACACCGTGTCATCCTCTAATCAATCTAAATCTTGAACTCCAAGTAACTCACTCGATCAAATGAGCTCAACATCTAATGTTGACTCATTTGGGCATGGCCATGCACTTAGTGGTCTCACTCTATCAAGAATACTGATGTCGCTCCCGTCATATGGGAGGGATAGATCCCATCTACATCACTCACATCCCTCTACATAATTCGTTATATACCCAGTAATCACCTTTATAGTCCACCCAGTTACGGGTGACGTTTGACGAAACTAAAACTCCTTATGTAGGGATCCATGGTGACTTCAGGTCTAAGGACTAATAGTCATACTAATAGCCACATGAGAAAGTATATGACACTCATATAACGATCCATGATATTTTCTCATGGCGGGTCATTCAGTATACATTCTCCAATGTATACCCATGTGTCAGCTTGATATCTCTATATCCATGACTTGTGAGATCAAGTCATCGAGCTGACCTACATGCTAGTCTTATTGCATTAACATTGTCCCTGAATGTTAATACTCGACTAGGAATGATTTAGAGTAGTGTTCCCTATATCATCTCATTATCGATTCAACTAATCGATTGATATAGGTATGAATCTTCTACTCAAGGACGCTATTAATACTTAGTCTATTTAGCACTAATACAAATAAGTATAATAACCAAACAAATGCCTTTATTAATATACAAGAATATGATACAATGAGTCCATACAATCATCAAATGATTGGCTCTAGGGCTCTAACTAACAATCTCCCACTAGCACTAATGCCAATCAGTATTGGCTCTAAGGCCTAATGACCTAGTGTGACCATCATGCTTCCTCTATGCCAAAGCCTTGGTCAAGGGATCTGCGATGTTAGCCTTTGTAGGTACTCTGCAAATCTTCACATCTCCTCTATCGATAATCTCTCGAATGAGATGGAAGCGCCGTAGTATGTGCTTGGTCAACTGGTGTGAACGAGGTTCCTTTGCCTGTGCTATAGCTCCATTGTTGTCACAATAGAGCTCAAATGGGTCAGCGATGCTAGGAACCACCCCAAGTTCAGTGATGAACTTGTGGATCCAAACTGCCTCCTTTGCTGCCTCTGATGCAGCAATATACTCGGCCTCTGTTGTAGAATCAGCTACTGTGTCCTGCTTCGAACTCTTCCAGCTCACAGCACCACCATTTAAGCAAAACACGAATCCTGACTGCGATCGGTAATCATCCTGATCGGTCTGGAAGCTGGCATCACTGTAACCCTTTACAGTTAGCTCATCATTGCCTCCATATATCAAGAAATATTCTTTAGTCCTTCTTAAGTACTTAAGAATATTCTTGACCGCTATCCAGTGACTTTCACCTGGATCTGACTGGTATCTGCTCGTCATGCTCAAAGCATACGAGACATCAGGTCGAGTACATAGCATGGCGTACATGATCGATCCATGCGGTCTCTCTTCTCTCTAGAAGAGGGACCTTGAGTCTTCGAAGACTCACGCCATGTGACATCGGCAAAATCCCTTCTTGGAGTTCTACATGGCAAACCTTGTCAATATATGTACTCTGACTTAGGCCAAGCAATCTCTTAGATCTATCTCTATAGATCTGTATCCCTAGAATGCGGGATGCCTCACCTAAGTCCTTCATTGAGAAGCAACTCTCTAGCCAGGTCTTGACAGACTGAAGCATAGGGATGTCCTTCCCAATGAGTAGTATGTCATCCACATACAATATGAGGAAGACAACTATATCCCCTACAACCTTCTTGTAGACACAAGGTTCATCTTCGTTCTTGATGAAACCAAACTGTTTGATTACATCATCGAACCGAAGATTCCAGCTCCGAGATGCTTGCTTTAGTCCAAATATGGACCTATGCAGCTTGCATACTCTACTAGTATGCTGTGGATCTACAAAACCCTCAGGTTGTGTCATGTACACATCCTCGAGTAGGTTTCCATTCAGAAACGCGGTTTTGACATCCATCTGCCATATTTCATAGTCATGGTAGGCTACAATAGCAAGCATGATCCGAATGGACTTAAACATCGCTACTGGAGAAAAGGTTTCATCATAGTCAATACCATGAATCTGCTTGAAACCTTTAGCTACCAAGCGACCCTTATAGATAAGTCCATCCTTGTCAGTCTTTCTCTTAAAGACCCACTTATACCCAATGGGTTTTACCCCTTCAGGTGGATCAACCAAAGTCCATACTTGGTTGGTGTACATGGATTCCATTTCGGATCTCATGGCCTCTAGCCATTTCTCGGAATCTGGTCTCATCACAGCTTCCTGATAGGTGGTAGGCTCATCCTCTATGAGCACAATGTCATCATGGTCAGACAAGAGAGATGAGTATCTCTCAGGCTGACGACGTACCCTATCAGACCTGCGAAGAGGTATGTCTACATGAACTGGTTGTTGTTCCTCAACTCCTTGTGGAACAACATCATCCACAACACTTTGTGGTTCCAGTTCAATTTCCATCGAGGCATCAGTGCTATTGTTCGCATCTTGAACTTCTTCAAGATTGAACGCGCTCCCACTAGTCTTTCTAGAAACAAAGTCCCTTTCTAGAAAGACCCCAGTCTTTGCCACAACTACCTTATGCTGACTGGGAATGTAGAAGTAATATCCCTTAGTTTCCTTGGGATATCCAATGAAATAGCACTTGTCAGATTTAGGTCCTAATTTGTCTGAGACTTGACGTCGTACGTAAGCCTCACAGCCCCAAATCCTCATGAAAGACACCTGGACATCTCTCCCAGTCCATATCTTATATGGTGTCTTTATCACGGCCTTGGATGGAACTCGGTTGACAATGAAAGCTGCCGTGTCTAGAGCATATCCCCATAGATATGTCGGAAGATCTGTGTGACTCATCATAGATCGTACCATATCTAATAAGGTACGATTCCTCCTTTCGGATACACCATTCCACTGTGGTGTTCCAGGAGGAGTGAGTTGAGATAAAATCTCACACTCAGCTAAGTAGTCACGAAACTCATGGCTTAAGTATTCACCACCTCGATCTGATCGAAGTACCTTAATACTCTTGCCAAGCTGGTTCTGTACTTCATTCTCGAATTCTTTGAACTTTTCAAAGGATTCAGATTTATGTGTCATCAAATACACATAACCTTATCTACTGAAGTCATCAGTAAATGTGATGAAGTACCTATAACCGCCTCTAGCAGCGACATTGAAAGAGCCACATGCATCACTATGTATGAGTCCTAACAAATCAGTCGCTCTCTCACTGTGCCCACTAAAGGGAGTCTTGGTCAACTTGCCTCGTAGGCATGACTCGCATATCTCATATGATTCAAAATCAAATGAGTCCAGCAAACCATCCTTATGGAGCTGGGATAAGCGTTTGTCATTTATATGACCTAAGCGACAGTGCCAGAGATAAGTCTGGTTCATGTCATTTGACTTGAACCTCTTGGTACTAATGTTATAGATAGGGCTTTCAAGGTCTAGAATATAGAGTCCGTTTATTAGTGGTGCACTACAATAGAACATATCTTTTAAATAAACAGAACAACATTTGTCTTTTATTATAAAAGAGCATCCTTTCTTGTCTAAACAAGAAACTGATATAATGTTCTTAGTCAAGGCAGGCACATAACAACAATCATCTAATTCTAGTACAAGCCCAGAGGGCAGAGATAGCTAATAAGTTCCTACAGCAATAGTGCCCACTCGTAGGTCCACCTCGCCCTTTGCCAATGCTCTGCTATTTCTCAGCGCCTGCACATCAGTACAAATGTGAGAAGCACATCCAGTATCTAATACCCATGATGTAGAAATAGATAGATTGACTTCTATAACATATATACCTGAAGTGGAAGTCTCACTTCGCTTCTTCTTAAGATCCTCCAAGTATACCTTGCAGTTCCTCTTCCAGTGCCCGGTCTGATCCTTGGCGACCCCTCCTTTAGGCTTCAGTGCCTTGCCTTTGCCCTTGGTTTGGGACTTTCCCTTACCTTTGGGCTTGCCCTTGCCCTTGTGCTTCTGGACCATCAGAATGGGCTTAACCTTCTTAAGGTTAATCTCAGCAGTTCGTAACATACTAAGTAGCTCGGGCAGTGGCTTGTCAATCTCGTTCATGTTATAATTGAGAACGAATTGACTATAGCTATCCGGCAAGGACTGCAAGATCAAGTCAGTGGCTAGCTCTTGGCCGTACCCAATCATCTTGATTACATAAGGACCTACAGGAGCCCCGTCTGACATCTTGCACTGAAACAGTGCCTTCGAGATCTCAAATCTCTCATGCCTCGCTTGTCCCTGATATAGTTGGCGAAGATGCTCAACCATATCGTAAACGCCCATCAACTCATGTTGCTTCTGAAGCTCTGAGTTCATGGTCGCGAGCATTAGACAGGACACATCTAATGCGTCGTCTTGATGCTTCTTGTAAGCATCTTTGTCGGCTCGCGGGGCATTGGTAGGAGGAGCCTCCGGAATGGGCTGCTCCAGAACATACAGTTTACGTTCTTGGGTGAGAACTATTCTCAAGTTCCTGTACCAGTCCAGGAAATTCGCTCCGTTGAGCTTGTCCTTCTCAAGGGCAGATCGCAGGGAGAAGGAATTCGTGTTCGATGTCATGGTTATCTACAACAGAAAAGTTTGCAGAAATAAATATCATATTCTTTTAAAATCATTTAATTAGGCCTTTAACTAAATGATGCTCCCACTGAATACTATAATTCTTGTGGGACAAGATCCACATCATACTAACCCTTGAGTTAGCTTTGGCTAATACGCCCAAGGCTTAGTATGATCGGTAGGTAACGATTACCAATTACATCTCTATGCAACTCTTGTTTATAGAATAAAATCCGCATTTATATTAAAAATCAAGTTAGCTTTGGCTAATACGCCCGAGAATTAATATAAACGTGATTTTGTCCTACCTTTCCAACCATTGGAAGAATGCCTATAGTTGACTCGATCCAACCGAGTAACTAGGAATACTCAATCTAATTGAGTTTGTATTCACCCATGCATTGATAGGCGGGACCAAGATTGTCCCTCCGTACCCTACCAAGATAATATGTATTGCTCTGCTTTGGCAGATTCAACAATACATGTGATCGAGGTAGTGATAGGTATCACGACACTGTTAGGCATTAGAGTTGAGTCGATTGAGATCTAATCTAATCGAAAAGGATGCATCTTGTGCACGACTTAGATCTAATCTAATCGCAAGGGTGCATCATGTGCACGACTTAGATCTAATCTAATCGTAAGGCACTAATTAATTAACTACTTATTAAATATGCATCACATACACACGCAATTAATTAATCTATTTGTGATTTAGTCATGGCCCTACTACGATCTTCTCAAGCCAATGAGAAGATCGATTGGTCAACCTAGGGTCAACAGCTTCTCCAAGCTTCTTCCTTTGACCACCTTGTGTTGCTCGTGCCCGCCTCGGAACTCCGTCTCGTGTGGACCCTCCACCGCTCCAATTTGTACATTACAATTTGAAACTCGAGTTACATTCGAGTCTAAATCTAATTTACAACAAGAATATAAAAGAAGGCACGACGCGCAGGTCGCGAATATAATATAACACTCGCAAACACATAACGGCACGCAGGCCGTATTATGAATTACAACACAATCCAATCATATTGGGTTTTTGGGCCATGACTATCAAAAAATTAATATATAATTCAAAATTATATATTTTTCATAATTTTCTATAATTTTAAAATTAATTTTTACAATTTTACGAGTAAAATTTCCCGGCGGACCCGTTTAGCGGTTTCAGGCGCAATCGCGGAACCCGAAATCTAACCATCGCGAGGGTTCCTTTGTGATCCAACAGCGCCTAAACCCGCTGTCCCAAAACGATTTGGGCCGAGA
Organism: Zingiber officinale; assembly: GCF_018446385.1. NCBI lineage: Eukaryota > Viridiplantae > Streptophyta > Magnoliopsida > Zingiberales > Zingiberaceae > Zingiber > Zingiber officinale. The sequence goes on from NC_056006.1 coordinate 48,951,462, forward strand.
CATTGCCGTTTCGGAAAAATCTTCCCGGCGGGTTCGTTTTTAGCGATTTTGGGTGCACTTGCGGGGTTAGGGGCAGTACCCCTACCCGCGATCTAACCATCGCGAGTTGCTCCTAAGCGATCTAATGGCACCCAAGCCCGCTGTCCCAAAAATTTTGGGGCGAAACGAAGCCGTTTTGGAAAAATCTTTCCGGTAGCCGAAGCCTACAAGTGCCGAGACACTTGTGCTTCGCTTCTACGGAAAAATTACCCATAAAAACTCAAAAATCATAATTTTACAGAAAATTACAGAAACTTTTAGTTTTCATAAAACCAAAAACAAACTCGTACAAGCCTTGCACGTGGCTCTGATACCACTGTTGGGTTTTTCGGGCCGTGAAAACCGCTTTTCGCGTCGCGGAAACCCCGAACGAATCACCCAAGGCCAACGGATCCGTGCAAGGAAAATCAAAAAATAAATACGAGTACGAGTTTGAAAAACCTTTTAGATCTACTCCTAGATCTACATGTTAAGAACTTTACCCTTGTTGCGTGCCTTTCGCGTTCCCGCTTGGGATCTCTAGATCGTCAAGCGTCGGTCCTCTAGAAGTATCCACACGGACACGTAGGTGGAGAAAACTTTACACAAAGGTGTGCTAGCACCTTGGTAAGATTCGGCCAAGGCAAGGAGGAGAGGGAGAGGAAGAGCTTCTTGGGGAAGAAGAAGAAGATACACCACTTGAATGGAAAAATGAATTCACCATTCAAACCAAAGTGGCCGGCCACTCTTCTTTGTGTAACTCCCCATTAAATGCAATTAATGTGAAGTTATTATGAAAATGGCTTTGTAACTTCCATGAGGTGGCACCCATGATGATGTGGAACATCATTATTGGTCCACCTAATGCCAACTCACCAATGAGGTGGCAAAAGGTCAAGTCAAAATTGACCTTTGGTCTTCCTTCTCAAGTCAAGTCAAACTTGAACCAATCTCTACCATGGTTGATCTAATCTAACCATTTGATTCGAGCCAACTTAATATAATGAATCTAATTCATTAAATTAAATTGATTCAATGAGTCAAAATCTAAATTAGACTCATTGAACACATGAATCAACTTGAGTCGAACTCAAGTTAGCCGAATTAGGATTACTCTTAATCCAATTTGATTCATCAAATGAATCTAATCCTCTTGGTTCATCATATGAACCTAATCTCCATCTAATTGTCCTAAGTGTGTGACCCTATAGATTCTTGTAACGTTGGCAATGCCCTAAACCCATTTAGGAGCATAAGTAATGAGCGGTATCTAGCAACACATCATTACTACCCAAGTTACAAGAATGTCGAGATCCGACATCACCTTGTGACTACTGATTGTGACTCCTCACAATATGTGACATTGTCCTTCTATCCTAGACATCTAGATTGATAAATATGAGGTATAGACCGTGTCATCCTCTAATCAATCTAAATCTTGAACTCCAAGTAGACTCACTCGATCAAAAGAGCTCAACATCTAATGTTGACTCATTTGGGCATGGCCATGCACTTAGTGGTCTCACTCTATCAAGAATACCGATGTCGCTCCCGTCATATGGGAGGGATAGATCCCATCTACATCACTCACATCCCTCTGCATAATTCGTTATATACCCAGTAATCGCCTTTATAGTCCACCCAGTTACGGGTGACGTTTGACGAAACCAAAGTACATAACTCCTTATGTAGGGATCCATGGTGACTTCAGGTCTAAGGACTAATAGTCATACTAATAGCCACATGAGAAAGTATATGACACTCATATAACGATCCATGATACTTTCTCATGGCGGGTCATTCAGTATACATTCTCTAATGCATACCCATGTGTCAGCTTGATATCTCTATATCCATGACTTGTGAGATCAAGTCATCGAGCTGACCTACATGCTAGTCTTATTGTATTAACATTGTCCCTGAATGTTAATACTCGACTAGGAATGATTTAGAGTAGTGTTCCCTATATCATCTCACTATCGATTCAACCAATCGATTGATATAGGTAAGAACCTTCTACTCAAGGACGTTACTATACTTATTTTATCTGGCACTAATACAAATAAGTATAATAACCAAACAAATGCCTTTATTAATATACAAGATTATGATACAATGAGTCCATACAATCATCAAATGATTGGCTCTAGGGCTCTAACTAACAATTAGAAACTTAGTTTCCATGCTCACATGTTTCGGCCACTAATAGTCTAAAGGCCTAGAGAAATTTAGAATCCAACTTAGATATGCTCATGATGTTTCTTGTGATAAATGCTATGAAATGTAGTTGTGGTTTCCATGCTCTTATGCCACTAGAAACCTAGTTTCCATGCTTGATGTGTTTCGCCACCTTGAGTTAATGGGTTTAGGAAGTTTGGAACTTGAACCAAATGTGCTTATGATGTTCCTCATGAAATGTGTAGGATATTGGCTTAAGGTTCAACACTTTCATGCTACTTGTAACCTAGAATGAGACATGCGAGGGTTCGGCCATGATAAGGTTAGAAGCTTAGGGAACTTAGAACCTAAACTAAACATGCTCAAGTTCTTCCTTATGAAATATGATATGATATGAGTTTAGGGTTTACATGGTTGCATGTTGCTTAGAACTTGATTGCTCTTCATGAAGGTTTCGGCCATGAAAGAATTAGAAACTTAGGAGGGCTTAAAAATTTAGGTTAACATGCTGATGATTTTTCTTATGCTAGTATGTGAAGATATCATGAGATTCTTATGTTTGTATGTTGTCTAGAGATCATATCCCTACTCATGACTTTCGGCCATAATAGGTTTAAGTGACCTAGATGTACCTCACATGCTATGTAAATGAATTAAGAGATGTTATTTAATGATTCCATGAATGGTTATGTCTTTCTATGATAGGTGATATGCTCTTTTATGTATACTTATGATCCATGCATGACAATGTCCTTGTGATGTGCTATGTGCCCAATTATGCATGCTTTATGATATGATAAATGACATGTTCATTATGTATGCTTATGATCCATGCATGTGCTGTGTGCCCAAATATGCATGCTATATGATATGATAAGTGATATGTTCATTATGTATGTTTATGATTCATGCATATGCTGTGTGCCCAAATATGCATATTTTATGATATGTTAAGAAACATGATATGCATGAAAGGATAAGAACTATGATATGTATGACATGCAACTTTACTTTATGTATGGCTTGTACCAAGGGTGGGCTCCATAAGCGCCCCGGGGTCGATGGACTAAGAAACGGGCCTCGTTAGGGATGGACTCCTAAGTGCCCCTAGGTCGATGGACTAAGAAATGGGCCTAGTATGTATGCCTTGTAGGGTTCAAGACTTGCTACCTTGGACCTACATAGGACGCGCACATTTATGTATGTGGTACAAGCCGGGGCCCTAATCATGTTGAGATTATGTTTAAGTATGTATATTATAAGTTTTCAAAAGACATGTTGCATATGTTTCATGATACATGTTTAGGAATTCACCTTGCATATACTTTATGATTATGCCATGATATTTATGATGATGTTATGCTATGTCAGGATTCATTTGATGTTCATGTTAGAATATGTTATGATACCTTATGATGATTATGCTACGATATGCCATGATATGCTGCTTGATATGATAAATTGTTTCCATGCATTTTGACTTATGATTTTGATATGCTATATGGTTTTTGTGAGTAGGAAAGGAACTTACTGAGCCATGAGTGCTCACAGCTTACTTTCTTGTACCACAGATAAAGGCAAAGAATGGATGTACTAGGGGAGCAGCAGGAGGGGCTAGAAGGATGTGTGTGGTAGTGGCTTGGCTAAAGGGAAAGACCTGCTTTTGTTAATAAAGAAATATGCCATGTTTATGTTTTTTCATTATGACTCCATGACATTAATTATGTGTTTGGGTATTATGACTCAAAAATCATGTTAAGTATGCTACGTGGCTTTTATATGTCCATAGTGATTTTAAGGTAAAAGTTTTTAAATTCTCTAAGTGAGACTTCCGCTATAATAAGTAGGTATGTATGTGTCCAAGTAACCCCCGTCGCCTTAGCAGGAGGGGCGGGGCGTTACAGTTTTGCTCCTTTGTGGTGGTGGTGGCCGAATTCTAGTGAAGGAGGAGAAGCTCTCCGGGTGGTGTTCATCTTGGAGGATCGTCGCCCACACGACGTCCAAGAGGAGGCGAGGGATACAGCAGAAGATCTCGAGGTTTTTAGCATACAAGAAAGAGGTATAACTAGTATTTAATTTCCGCATCATACTAGTTAATTTTTCTTTGTATAAATACCAATTACAAGAGGCATTCGATTCTTGTTTTTCGAATTTAATTTCGATGTTGTGTTCTTTTTCTTTTTTCCTTGTGATTTGATTGTTCCTTTTGGTTAACCTAGAGTTATATAAGGAAATTAAATATTAACTTTCCATAAAAGGCTTTGTCTAGTCGGTGGTGGTTGCTCCCATATCCAAGAAGGACAAGTGCCTCGCCATGCAGTACTGGAAGCCAATTTTGAAAACTAATATTTAATTGAATTTATAACCTAGGTGATTTGGATCAAACGTGTTAAGTTCCGCAGGAGATCCAAATCTAAACCTAAAGGAACATATAAGTTAAACTTGGAATCAAACGTGTTAAGTTCTGCAGGAGATACAAGTTTAACTTAAAAGAACACATGGTAGCTAGGAAATGTTCAGATCACGTACAAAATTTTTGTACAGTGGAGCCATTGGGATTTCCGAGTAGCAACCAACATAACCACGGTGATGTAATGCTTGTTGATCTCAACGAGCCTATCCTATCAAGAAGCTGTAATAAGCCTAGATTCTAATAAATTACTAGAGGTCATGAGGTCCGAAATGGAATCCATGTACACTTTCCAAATATAGACTTTGGTTGATCCACCTGAAGGGATCAAACTCATTGGGTGTAAGTGGATATTTAAGTGAAACACTGACATGGATGGTTATATGTATACTTATAAAGGGTGATTAGTAGCTAAAAGATTTAAGCAGATTCATGGTATATAATTTAATGAAATATTTTCACCAGTTGCAATGCTTAAGTCTATTCAGATCATGCTTGCTACCATGATTATGAGATCTGACAGATGAATATCAAAATTATATTTCTGATTGGAAATCTACTCGAGGATGTGTATATGACACAACCTAAGGATTTTGTAGATCCAAAGGATGTTGGAAAGCTATGTAACACCCACGAAATTATAAGATATGGGTAGTATTTTTAATTAGAGCATAAAGGTAAGAGGAAGTAAAAGAAATAATAGAGATAAAAAGAAAGAGAGGGAAGGTTTTAACCTTGAACCTACCACAAATAATAGAGTTCAATTGGTGTATGATAATGTTAGCTAGAGCCCTAGAGCCAATTATTTGATGATTGTATTTTGGACTTGTTGTATCATATTCTATATAAATAAAGGCATTTGGTTTTTGGTTATTATACTTACTTGTATTGGTGCCAAATAAACTAAGTATAATAACGTCCTTGAGTAGACGGTTCTCACCTATATCAATCGGTTAGTTGAACCGATAGTGAGATGATATAGGGAACACTACTCATAATCATTCCTAGTCGAGTATTAACATTCAGGGACAATGTTAATGCAATAAGACTAGCATGTAGGTCAACTCGATGACTTGATCTCACAAGTTATGGATATGGAGATATCAAGTTGACACATGGGTATGCATTGGAGAATGTATACGGAATGACTCGCCATGAGAAAGTATCATGGATCGTTATATGAGTGTCATATACTTTCTCATGTGGCTATTAGTATGACTACTAGTCCTTAGACCTGAAGTCACCATGGTTCCCTACATAAGGAGTTATGTACTTTGGTTTCGTCAAACGTCACCCGTAACTGGGTGGACCATAAAGGCGATTACTGGGTATGTAACAAATTATGCGGAGGGATGTGAGTGATGTAGATGGGATCTATCCCTCCTATATGACGGGGAGACATCGATATTCTTGATAGAGTGAGACCACGAAGTGCATGGCCATGCCCAAATGAGTCAATATAGGATATTGAGCTCATTTGATTGAGTGAGTCTACTTGGAGTTCAAGATTTAGATTGATTAGAGGATGACACGGTCTATGCCTCACATTGATCAATCTAGATGTCTAGGATAGAAGGACACTTGTCATATATTGTGAGGAGTCATAATTAGTAGTCACAAGGTGATGTTGGATCTCAACATTCTTGTAACTTGGGTAGTAATGATGTATTGCTAGATACCGCTCATTACTTATGTTTCTAAATGAGTTTAGGGGCATTGCCAACGTTACAAGAACCTATTGGGTCTCACACACAAAGAACAAGTGGATGGAGATTAGGTACATATGATGAACCAAGAGGATTAGATTCATTTGATGAATCAAATTGGATTAAGAGTAATCCTAATTGGGCTAATTGAGTTGGACTCAAGTTGATTCATGTGTTCAATGAGTCTAATTTAGATTATGACTCATTGAATCAATTTAATTAAATGAATTAGATTCATTATATTAAATTGGCTTGAATTAAATGGTTGTATTAGATCAACTATGAGAGAGATTAAGTCAAGTTTGACTTGACTTGAGAGGAAGATGAAGAGTCAAGTTTGACTTGACTTTATGCCACCTCATTGGTGAGTTGGCATTAAGTGGACCAATGATGATGCTCCACGTCATCATGGTTACTTAAGTGAAGTGCCACCTCATGGGAGTTACCAAGAGTTGTGACTCTTGGTATCCCATGAAGATTACAAACCATTTAATTAGATGAAAAGAGTTTCATTTTGCAAGTGTAACTCTTATTCAAGTGATCTTCCTCCTCCTAATCTCTCTTCTTGCTCCTTCTCTTCTCTTGGTCGTGGGTTTCAAGCAAGGGAGAAGAAAGGAGAGTGAATCTAATCCAAGAAGAAAGGTTAGTGAAAGTCATATAGAGATTTTAGAGGAGTGTGTTCTCTTCTTTTCCTTTCTTCTTCTTCCAATCCTACCCGAGAGCCCTAGAGAGTGCTAGCACACTTGTGGTGCTCTCTTCTCCATCCTTGAGTGTTAGAGAACACTTCTTGTTCGTGTGGATATCACTAGAGAGTTGTCTACGTTGACAACTTCGAGATCCGGCGTACTGTTGGACGAGCGGGATTTGCGAGGGCACGCTTCAAAGGTATAAAATATTTTTCCTTTGTAGATCTACTGTAGATCATAGTTTGAAACTCGTACTCGTATTTTTGAAATCTATCCTTCGCACGAGATCCAGTGACATGGGTGATTCGGGGTTTCCGCGGCCCGAAAAACCCAACAGTGGCATCAGAGCCACGTGCGAAGCTTGTACGTGTTTATTTTTGTTTTTATGACAAAAATTCAGTTCTGTGATATTCTGTAATTTTATGGTTTTTAGAGTTTTTATGGGTATTTTTCTCGTAGAAGCGAAGCACAAGTGTTTCGGCACTTGTAGGCTTCGACTACCGAGAAGAATTTTTCAAAACGGCAACGTTTCGCCCCAAAAATTTTTGGGACAGCGGGCTAAGGCGTTCTTGGATCACTTAGGAGCAACTCGCGCTGATTAGATCGTGGGTAGGGGTACTGCCCCTAACCCCGCAAGGGGATTTGCTCCGTGATTGCGCCCGAAATCGCTAATCGGGACTGCCGGGAAAAATTTACTCATAAAATCTGTAAATTAAAAAAAAAATTACATGAAATTATAGAAATATATAATTTTGAATTATATATTAATTTTGTGATAGTCATGGCCCAAACGACCGAAATTGGATTTGGAAATGTGTTGTAATTCATAATACGGCCTGCGTGCCGTTATGTGATGTGTGTGCTGTATTTATTTTATTTATTTTATTTTTTTTTCACGGCCTGCACGTCGTGCCTTTCTCTTATATTCTGGTTGTAAATTAGATTTAGACTCGAATGTAACTCGAGTTTCAAAAATTGTAATGTAATTTTGAAGCGGTGGAAGGTCCACACGAGATGGAGTTACGAGGAGGGCGCGAGCAACACAAGGTGGTCAAAGGAAGATGCTTGAGAAGCTGTTGACCTTAGGTTGACCATCCGATCTTCTCATTGGCATGAGAAGATCATAGTAGGGCCATGACACAATCACAAAATAATTTAATTAATTGCTTATATGTATGTGATGCATGTTTAATTAAGTAGTTAATTAGTGCCTAGCGATTAGATTAGATCTAAATCGTGCACATGATGCACCCTTCGATTAGATTAGATCTATCGAGTATATAATACGCATCATCGTTTAGATTAGATCTAAATCACGTCAACTCGTAATGCCTACCATGCCGTGATACCTACCACTACCTCGATCGCATGTTGTTGTTGAATCTGCCAAAGCAGAGCAACACATACGATCTTGATAGGGTATGGAGGGACAATCTTGGTCCCGCCTATCAACGCATGGGTGAGTACAACTCAATTAGATTGAGTACTCCTAGTTAACTCGGTTGGATCGAGTATAACTATAGGCATTCTTCCAACGGTTGGAAAGATAGGTCAAAATCACATATATATTAACTCTCGGGCATATTAGCCAAAGCTAACTCGAGTTTTAATATAAATGTGGATTTTGATCCTATAAACAAGAGTTGCATAGAGATGTAATTGGTAATCGTTACCTACCGATCATACTAAGTCTTGGGTGTATTAGCCAAAGCTAACTCAAGGGTTAGTATGATGTGGATCTTGTCCCACATGAATTATAGAATTCAGTGGGAGCATCATTTAGTTAAAGGCCTAATTAAATGATTAAGAATATGATACTTATTTCTGCATTTATTTCTGTTGTAGAATTGTCATGACGTTGAACACGAACATCTTCTCTCTGCGTTCTGTCCTTAAGAAGGACAAGCTCAACGGAGCAAATTTCCTGGACTGTTACAGGAACCTAGGAACGTAAACTGTATGTTCTGGAGCAGCCCATTCCGGAGGCTCCTCCTGCCACTGCCACGCGAGCAGACCGTGATGCTTACTAGAAGTATCAAGATGACGCATTAGATGTGTCCTGTCTTATGCTCGCAACCATGAACTCTGAGCTTCAGAAGCAACATGAGTTGATGGGCGCTTACGATATGGTTGAACATCTTTGTCACCTATATCAAGGACAAGCAAGGCACTGGAAGAGGAACTCCAAAGAATACCTGGAAGATCTTAAGAAGAAGAGAAATAAGATTTCTACTTCAGGTATACATGTTATAGTAGTCAACATCTCTATTTCTTCATCTTGGGTATTAGATACCGGATGTGCTTCGCACATTTGTACTAATGTACAAGCGCTGAGAAATAGCAGGGCATTGACGAAGGGTGAGATAGACCTACGAGTAGGCAATGGAGCACGGGTTGCTGCTATTGCTGTAGGAACTTACCATCTATCTCTGCCCTCTGGCCTTGTACTAGAATTAGATGATTGTTGTTATGTGTCTGCCTTGACTATGAACATAATTTCAGTTTCTTGTTTGGACAAGAAAGGATTTTCGTTTACAATAAAGAACAAATATTGTTCCGTCTATTTAAACGATATGTTCTATTGTAGTGCACCTCTGATAAACGGACTCTATATTCTAGACCTTGAGAGCCCTATCTATAACATAAATACCAAGAGGTTCAAGTCAAATGACATGAACCAAACCTACCTCTGGCACTGTCATATAAATGACAAGCGCTTATCCCAGCTCCATAAGGATGGTTTGCTGGACTCATTTGATTTTGAATCATATGAGATATGCGAGTCATGCCTACGAGGCAAGATGACCAAGACTCCCTTTAGTGGGCATATCGAGAGAGCAACTGAATTGTTAGGACTCATACATAGTGATGTATGTGGCCCTTTCAATGTTGCTGCTAGAGGCGGTTATAGATACTTCATCACATTTACTGATGACTTCAGTAGATATGGTTATGTGTACTTGATGACACATAAGTCTGAATCCTTTGAAAAGTTCAAAGAATTCAGGAATGAAGTACAGAACTATCTTGGCAAGAGTATTAAGATACTTCGATCCGATCGAGGTGGAGAATACCTTAACCATGAGTTCCGTGACTACCTAGCCGAGTGTGGGATTCTATCCCAACTCACTCCTCCTGGAACAACACAGTGGAATGGTGTATCCGAAAGGAGGAATCGTACCCTATTAGATATGGTACGATCTATGATGAGTCACACAGATCTTCTGACATACTTATGGGGCTATGCTCTAGACACGGCAGCTTTCATTCTCAACCGAGTTCCATCCAAGGCCGTGATAAAGGCTCCATATAGGATATGGACTGGGAGAGATGCCCAGGTGTCTTTCATGAGGATTTGGGGTTGTGAGGCTTATGTTAGACGTCAAGTCTCAGACAAGTTAGGAAACAAATCTGACAAGTGCTATTTTATTGGATATCCCAAGGAAACTAAGGGATATTACTTCTACATTCCCAGTCAGCACAAGGTAATTATGGCAAAGACTGGGGTCTTTCTAGAAAGGAACTTTGTTTCTAGAAAGACTAGTGGGAGCACGTTCGATCTTGAAGAAGTTCAAGATGCGAACAATAGCATTGATGCCTCGATGGAAGTTGAACTGGAACCACAAAATGTTGTGGATGATGTTGTTCCACAAGGAGTTGAGGAACAACAACCAGTTCATGTAGACATACCTCTTCACAGGTCTGATAGGGTACGTCGTCAGCCTGAGAGATACTCATTTCTCTTGTCTGACCATGATGATGTTGTGCTCATAGAAGATGAGCCTACCACCTATCAGGAAGCTGTGATGAGACCAGATTCTGAGAAATGGCTAGAGGCCATGAGATCCGAAATGGAATCCATGTACACCAACCAAGTATGGACTTTGGTTGATCCACCTGAAGGGGTAAAACCCATTGGGTGTAAGTGGGTCTTTAAGAGAAAGACTGACATGGATGGACTTATCTATAAGGATCGCTTGGTAGCTAAAGGTTTCAAGCAGATTCATGGTATTGACTATGATGATTTTTTTTTCTCCGGTAGCGATGTTTAAGTCCATTCGTATCATGCTTGCTATTGCAGCCTACCATGACTATGAGATATGGCAGATGGATATAAAAACCGCGTTTCTGAATGGAAACCTACTCGAGGATGTGTACATGACACAACCTGAGGGTTATGTAGATCCACAGCATACTAGCAGAGTATGCAAGCTGCATAGGTCCATTTATGGACTAAAGCAAGCTTCTCGGAGCTGGAATCTTCGATTTGATGATGCAATCAAATAGTTTGGTTTCATCAAAATTGAAGATGAACCTTGTGTCTACAAGAAGGTTGTAGGGACATAGTTGTTTTCCTCATATTGTATGTGGATGACATACTACTCATTGGGAAGGACATCCCTTTGCTTCAGTCTGTCAAGACCTGGCTAGGGAGTTGCTTCTCAATGAAGGACTTAGGTGAGGCATCCCGGATTTTAGGGATGCAGATCTATAGAGAGAGATCTAAGAGATTGCTTGGCCTAAGTCAGAGTACATACATTGACAACGTACTCCTTCGGTTTGCCATGCAGAACTCCAAGAAGGGATTTCTGCCGATGTCATATGGCGTGAGTCTTTCGAAGACTCAAGGTCCCTCTTCTAGAGAGGAGAGAGACCGCATGGATCAGATCCCTTATGCCTCAGCCATAGGATCGATCATGTACGTCATGCTATGTATTCGACCTGATGTCTCATATGCTTTGAGCATGACGAGCAGATACCAGTCAGATCTAGGTGAAAGTCACTAGATAGCGGTCAAGAATATTCTTAAGTACTTAAGAAGGCCTAAAAAATATTTCTTGATATTTGGAGGCAATGATAAGCTAGTTGTAAAAGGTTACAGTGAAGCTAACTTCCAGACCGACCAGGATGACTATAGATCGCAGTCGGGGTTCGTGTTTTGCATTAATGGTGGTGCTGTGAGCTGGAAGAGTTCGAAGCAGGACACAGTTGATTCTCCGAGTATATTGCTGCATCAGAGGCAGCAAAGGAGGCAGTTTGGATTCGCAAGTTCATCACTGAACTTGGGGTGGTTCCTAACATTGCTGACCCTATTGAGCTCTATTGTGACAACAATGGAGCTATAGCACAGGCGAAGGAACCTCGCTCACACCAGCGGACCAAACACATACTACGGCACTTCCATCTCATTCGAGAGATCATCGAGAGAGGAGATATGAAGATTTGCAGAGTACCTACAGAGGCTAACATCGCAGATCCCTTGATCAAGGCTTTGGCACAGAGGAGCATGATGGTCACACTAGGTCATTTGGGCTTAGAGCCTACACTGATTGGCACTAGTGCTAGTGGGAGATTGTTAGCTAGAGCCCTAGAGCCAATCATTTGATGATTGTATTTTGGACTTGTTGTATCATATTCTATATAAATAAAGGCATTTGGTTTTTGGTTATTATACTTACTTATATTGGTGCCAAATAAACTAAGTATAATAACATCCTTGAGTAGACGGTTCTCACCTATATCAATCGGTTAGTTGAACCGATAGTGAGATGATATAGGGAACACTACTCATAATCATTCCTAGTCGAGTATTAACATTCAGGGACAATGTTAATGCAATAAGACTAGCATGTAGGTCAACTCGATGACTTGATCTCACAAGTCATGGATATGGAGATATCAAGTTGACACATGAGTATGCATTGGAGAATGTATACGGAATGACCCGCCATGAGAAAGTATCATGGATCGTTATATGAGTGTCATATACTTTCTCATGTGGCTATTAGTATGACTACTAGTCCTTAGACCTGAAGTCACCATGGTTCCCTACATAAGGAGTTATGTACTTTGGTTTCGTCAAATGTCACCCGTAACTGGGTGGACCATAAAGGCGATTACTGGGTATGTAACAAATTATGCGGAGGGATGTGAGTGATGTAGATGGGATCTATCTCTCCTATATGACGGAAGAGACATCGGTATTCTTGATAGAGTGAGACCACGAAGTGCATGGCCATGCCCAAATGAGTCAATATAGGATATTGAGCTCATTTGATTGAGTGAGTCTACTTGGAGTTTAAGATTTAGATTGATTAGAGGATGACACGGTCTATGCCTCACATTGATCAATCTAGATGTCTAGGATAGAAGGACACTTGTCATATATTGTGAGGAGTCACAATTAGTATTCACAAGGTGATGTTGGATCTCAACATTCTTGTAACTTGGGTAGTAATGATGTATTGCTAGATACCGCTCATTTCTTATATTTCTAAATGAGTTTAGGGGCATTGCCAACGTTACAAGAACCTATTGGGTCACACACAAAGAACAAGTGGATGGAGATTAGGTTCATATGATGAACCAAGAGGATTAGATTCATTTGATGAATCAAATTGGATTAAGAGTAATCCTAATTGGGCTAATTGAGTTGGACTCAAGTTGATTCATGTGTTTAATGAGTCTAATTTAGATTATGACTCATTGAATCAATTTAATTAAATGAATTAGATTCATTATATTAAATTGGCTTGAATTAAATGGTTGGATTAGATCAACCATGAGAGAGATTAAGTCAAGTTTGACTTGACTTGAGAGGAAGATGAAGAGTCAAGTTTGACTTGACTTTATGCCACCTCATTGGTGAGTTGGCATTAAGTGGAACAATGATGATGCTCCACATCATCATGGTTACTTAAGTGAAGTGCCACCTCATGGGAGTTACCAAGAGTTGTGACTCTTGGTATCCCATGGAGGTTACAAACCACTTAATTAGATGAAAAGAGTTTCATTTTGCTAGTGTAACTATCATTCAAGTGATCTTCCTCCTCCAAAGCTCTCTTCTTGCTCCTTCTCTTCTCTTGGTCGTGGGTTTCAAGCAAGGGAGAAGAAAGGAGAGTGAATCTAATCCAAGAAGAAAGGTTAGTGAAAGTCATATAGAGATTTTAGAGGAGTGTGTTCTCTTCTTTTCCTTTCTTCTTCTTCCAATCCTACCCGAGAGCCCTAGAGAGTGCTAGCACACTTGTGGTGCTCTCTTCTCCATCCTTGAGTGTTAGAGAACACTTCTTGTTCGTGTGGATATCACTAGAGAGTTGTCTACATTGACAACTTCAAGATCCGACGACCGTTGGACGAGCGGGATTTGCGAGGGCACGCTTCAAAGGTATAAAATGTTTTTCCTTTGTAGATCTACTGTAGATCATAGTTTGAAACTCGTACTCGTATTTTTGAAATCTATCCTTCGCACGAGATCCAGTGGCGGGGTTTCCGCGACGCGAAAAGCGGTTTTCGCGGCCCGAAAAACCCAACAGATAACCACTAGAATAATGAGTAATAAATGGATAGAAAGGAATGGAAATTGTAGTTAAAGGTGAATAGAAAGAACTAAGTAAAAAGAGCAAGAGAAAACCAAGTTGCTTACCTTCTCTTCCTCTTGGTTAAGAGAGGGAGCAAGAAAAAGGCAAATTGCCTTCTTTCCTTCTTTCCCTTCTAACTTTTCGTGAGAATCAAAGAGGGAAGAGATAGAGGAGTTAAGGGATGGATAAATGAAGACATAATTCATTCCCATGATGAATAAATAGAATTTAGAGGAGAAAAGAGAAAGAGAATTTCTAATTCTTCTTCTTCCTCCTTCCTCCTTCCTTATCCTTCTCCACCGAAACTTAGAACTTTTCTCCTCATTCTCAAAAGTAAAGTTAAGGTTTCCTCTCTAAGAAAACCTTATTTCCAAGAAGGAGTCTCAAGGTTTACCTCTTACAAGAAGAAGAAAAACAAAAAGGGAAAACTAAGAAGAGAAGTTCTTCTTCCTCCTCATAAGGGTATCATTTTCTTAAGGAACAACAAGCGGAAATTAGGTAAGTTTCCCCTCACCTGTGGTACAATAGTTCATGTGTTTTTCTATGAGGTTAGGTTGCTTAAAAACCTAGGATTTCTTCATAAACTTTCGGCCAAGACAAAAAGAAAAAGAAGACCTAGGCAATTTTAAGACCCAACTAGATATGCTCAATATGTTTCTTGTAATATGTATCTTATGGTAGGGGATTAATCTAATGTTTCTATGCTGAAATGTTTGGTTAGAACTTAGATTCATGATCCTAGACTCTCGGCCAAGCATGAATAAAAGAACTAGGTAAGCTTAAGACTCAAATTAAACATGCTCCCTTTGTTTTTATGATATGTACCTTAGGATAAGAGAGTTGTTAACATTTCTCATACTTGTATGTTGCTTGAAATTAGGATGTCTCCCTTTCAACTTTCGGCCATGATAAGATTAAGGGCCTAGGAGAACCTTAAACCTAATCCAAGCATGCCATGATTCTTCTTAAGATAAGATAGGAAGTTAATATGATATGCTCATGCTTGTATGTTGATTGAACTTTATTTCATGCTCATGAACATTCGGCCATGGTAGGATTAAGGGCCTAGGAGATCTTTAAACCTAAACTAAACATGCCATGATTTTCCTTAAGATAAGATATGAAGTTAACATGACATGCTCATGCTTGTAGGTTGGTTAGAACTTTATTTCATGCTCCATGAACTTTCGGCCACAACAAGTTTATAAACCTAGGAAATCTAGAACTTGAACTAAACATGCTCATGATGTTCTTGGTAATAAATACTATGAAATTTGTTTAGGGATTCCATGCTTTTATGCCACATGAAACCTAGTTACATGATTTACAAGTTTCGGCCTTAGTAAGTTTATAAGCTTAGGAAACCTAGAACCTAAACAAAACATGCTTATGATGTTCCTTATGATATATGATATGATATTGGTTTAGAGTTCACATGCTTGTAAGTTGATTTTTAACCAAATGTGATGCTTGATGATATTCGGCCATAACAAGTTTACAAGCTTAGGAAACCTAGAACCTAAACTAAACATGCTTATGATGTTCCTCATGATATATAATATGATATTGGTTTAGAGTTCACATGCTTGTATGTTGATTTTTAACCAAATGTGATGCTTGATGGTATTCATTCATAACAAGTTTATAAGCTTAGGAAACCTAGAACCTAAACTAAACATGCTTATGATGTTCCTCATGATAAATGATATGATATTGGTTTAGAGTTCACATGCTTGTATGTTGCTTTTAACCCAATGTAATGCTTGATAAGATTTGGCCATGACAAGTTTCTAAGCTTAGGAAACCTAGAATCTAAACTAAACATGCTCATGATGTTCCTTATGATATATGATATGATATTGGTTTAGGGCTCACATGCTTGTATGTTGATTGTTAACCTAATTTACAATCATATGTTTCGGCCACTATATGAAAATTAGGGTTAGGGACCTAATTATGATCTCCATGTGTCTCACATGCAATGCTTCATGATATGATAGGAACTTGCTATGCTTCTATGTTTATTTACGTATGCTCATGATCTATGCATGTTGATAACCCTTATGATATGCTGTGTGCCAAATTATGTATGCTATTATGATGAGCTGTGTGCCCAACTATGCATGTATTTATGATGTGCTGTGTGCCCAAATTTTGCATGCTATGATGATGAGCTGTGTGCCCAAATTATACATGTGTTTATGATGTGCTGTGTACCCAAATTTATGCATGCTATTATGATGAGCTGTGTGCCCAAATTATGCATGTTTTATGATATGTTACAAAAAATGATATGCATGAAATGATAAGAACCATGATATGTATGACATGCTACTTAAATTTATATGGCTTGTACCAAGGGTGGGCTCCATAAGCGCCCCGGGGTCGATGGACTAAGAAACGGGCCTCGTTAGGGATGGGCTCCTAAGTGCCCCTAGGTCGATGGACTAAGAAACGGTCCTAGTATATATGCCTTGTAGGGTTCAAGACTTACTACCTTGGACCTACATAGGATGCGCGCATTTATGTATGTGGTACAAGCCGGGGCCCCCCTTATGTTGAGATTATGTTTAAGTATGAATATAATAAGTTTTCAAAAGACATGTTGCATATATTTTCATGATACATGTTTTGAAAGTCATCTTGCATATTCTTTATGATTTTGCCAGGATACGCTATGATACTTATGATTATGTTATGATATGCTAGGATGCACTTTATGATTATGTCATGATATGCCATGATACCTTACGATTATGTTACGATATGCCATGATGTACTTTATGACATGATATAATTTGATGCTCTTTATGAATATGACATGATATGACATGATGTTCTGTATTTTATGAAAGTTATGATATGATACTTCTATACATGATATGATGAGTTTGTCTCCATGATTTATGCCTTGATGATTATGTTATGCTATATGGTTTTTGTGAGTAGGAAAGGATCTTACTAAGCCATGTGCTTATAGCTTACTTTCTTTGTACCACAGATAAGGTAAAAGGCTGGATAAACTAAGGGAGAAGCAGGAGGGGTAAGAAAGATGTGTGTGGTAGTGGCTCGTCTAAAAGAAAAAAAAAACTGCTTTTGTTTAATAAGAATTATGTCTAGCTTATGTTATTGTTTCATGACTCCATGACATTTAATTTTGCTTATTGGTATTATGACTTAAAATTCATGTTAGGCATGCTATGTGACCTTGTATGCTAGGTAGTTAGTAATAGTGATTTGAAAATAAAAGTTTTAAAAGAAAATCTTATAAACAAGGCTTCCACTGTTTTAAGTAGAAAAGAATATTAGCATGCAAGTAAGTAAGTGAGTAAGTAAGTAAAGTAATCCCCGTCCCTTGAGCAGGAGGGGCGGGGCGTTACAGGTTGGTATCAGAGCCAAGTTTAGCCTTTTCACTACACACATGTCAAGCCTCCATCCTGCCGCTCCAAGTAAGAATCTATATTGCTTAATTTAATTCTTTCATGATACTTTAATATTACGCATGTTTACTTTTTCTTTTTGACTATGATAAGTCACAGTCCTAGTTTAAATACGCATGATAGTAGGATA
Organism: Zingiber officinale; assembly: GCF_018446385.1. Taxonomy (NCBI): domain Eukaryota; kingdom Viridiplantae; phylum Streptophyta; class Magnoliopsida; order Zingiberales; family Zingiberaceae; genus Zingiber; species Zingiber officinale. Next base: position 48,969,388 of record NC_056006.1, read on the forward strand.
GGAATGATAATAATCTTATGTTAGCCTGAATCGGAATAACGATAATTTATTGTCATTAATGAAGATAAGCATGGCTAGGAGACTCACTACCTGAGCAGACGAGACAGCGACCCCACCGGATTTGACCTAGGTAGTCACTGACCTCCAGCGTCAGATCACCGAGCAACAACAACTGATCACGACCTTAATGGGTCAGCAAGGAAATCCTGCCATCCTTCTAGTAAATCAAAATGCAGTGCCCGTCATACCAATAGTTGCGCCAGTACCACCGGTAGCCCCTGCCCCAGTGGTCCGACAGGAGACCTACTTGATACAGTGGCTAAGACTGAAGCCGGAGAACTTCTCGGGTACTTGCGAGCCATGGGACGCCCAGGCCTGGTTCAAGACAGTGGAAAGCATAGTGGAATTACTGGACTGGCCCGTATCAGAAAAGATCAAATGTGTGTCTTTCTGCTTTTCCGGCGACGCAAGAATGTGGTGGGAAAGAGTTAAGGCTAAGAGACAAATTAATCTGATGGACTGGACGGAATTTGAGACGAGTTCTTCGAAGAGTTCTTCCATTTGCAAGTGACAAACCGGCATTACGACGAGTTCACCGAGTTCCGGCAAGGTGACTTATCAGTGAACGAAGCAGTAAAGCGCTTCAACCGTCTAGCACGCCTTTGTCCAGAGTTGGTCCGCACGGAAAGAGAAAGGGTCAGACTGATGCTGAAGATGCTTCGACCCGAGATAGCACTGAACGTGGCCGACGGAATTAATAGACCGCAGACTACAGAAGAACTGGTCAGCAGTGCCCTAATCACAGAACATTATCAGAAAGCGATGAACGAGAATAAGAATCAGGCACGAACAGAAGGACTGAAACCTTCAGGTACCAAAATAGGCTGGAAAGGAACCTCTACCAGAAAAAGGAAACAATGGGACAATGCTAAAAGTGGTAGAGTGAATAAGCAACTGAAATACCCTCAGTGTACTATTTGTGGGAAGCTGCATTCCGGAATATGCCACAAGGGTACAAGAAAGTGCTATAATTGCGGAGGGGAAGGAGATCTGGCCAGAGACTGCACTACCCGGTTTCAGGCACCACCTCAGCAGAATAACCAGAACAGGAGTGCTCCCTCGCAGCTACACCAGATGCAAGCTGCTATTGAAGGAACACCGATTAGCCAAGGGAGATTGGAAGCCCCTCCAGCGGCAACGAATGCCAGGGTTTTCTCGCTTACCAAAGAAGATGTGGCGAGTGCCTCTACTGTCGTCACAGGTCAGATGTGTATTTTTAGTCAATATGCTAAAGTTTTATCTGATACTAAAGGCGAACCAGTGTTCAAATTTATCGGGAAGCTGAGAGACATTCCGCGTCATTGGATCGAAAATATGTCCGGGCAACTCTCTACCCTGACCATAGCACCCACATTATTCAGCAATATATTAGAGAAACAAACCAGTGATCAAAGCCTCCAAAGGATTAAATAGGAGACCTTAGAAGGAAGGAATGACAGATTCCGGATCACGAACAGTGGAATATTATACCTCAGGGATCGATTATGTATTCCCGGGGATCCAGAGCTGCGAAGGAAGATACTAGAAGAAGCTCATTCAACGCCCTATGCAATGCATCCGGGATCCACCAAAATGTACCAGGATTTGAAAAAGAAATTCTGGTGGTCCGGTATGAAAAGAGATGTGGCTCAGTATGTCAGTACTTGCCTGACCTGTCAGAGGGTTAAAGCAGAACACCAAAGGCTTGGAGGATTATTGCAGCCTGTCCAAATTCCAGAATGGAAATGGGAAGATATCTCTATGGATTTTATTTCAGGGTTACCCAAGACAACAAACGGCTATGATGCTATATGGGTGATCGTGGATAGATTAACCAAATCCACCCATTTTCTAGCAATCAAGATGACTTATTCAATTGAGCAACTGGCTCAATTATATGTCAAGGAAATTATTAGATTGCATGGGATTCCTAAGACCAACATTTCAGACAGAGATGGTCGTTTTGTTTCACATTTTTGGGCATGTGTCCAGAACGCTCTTGGTACGAAGCTATTATTCAGACTGCCTTCCACCCTCAGACCGATGGACAAACAGAGAGGGTTAACCAAGTATTAGAAGACATGTTATGGGAGCTCGTGCCGATATTTATGCCTAGCGGAATTCGCCTACAACAATAGTTAACAGGCTACTATTGGGATGGCGCCCTGCGAGGTCTGTACGGGAGGAAATGTAGATCCCCTATATATTGGTACGAAGGCGGTGAAAAGAAAGAAATGGGATTTCAGATCGAGTTCATCGATAATACCACCCGTGCTATACAGAACATCCACCAACGAATAGAAACGGCTCAGAGTCGACAGAAGAATTATGCGGATAAGCGACGAAGGCCATTGGAATTCAGTGTCGGAGACTCAGTATTCCTCAAAGTAGCTCCCATGAAAGGAGTAATGAGGTTCGGTAAGAAGGGAAAGCTAATCCCGTGCTATGTGGGACCATATCATGTTCGGAAAAGAATCGGCAAAGTAGCTTACGAAATAGAGCTGCCTCAAGAGATGTCAGCCATTCACAACGTGTTCCACGTTTCGATGCTAAAGAAATGTATTCCGAGCACAGACCAAGTAATCGAACCACGTGCAGTACAAGTGCAAGAGGACATAACCTAAGAGGATATTGGATCGAGACGTCAAAAGATAAAGGAACAAAGAAGTACCCTTAGTAAAGGTCCTGTGGCAAAATCAACGGTACGAAGAAGCCACATGGGAACGAGAAGATGATATGAAACGGAAGTATTCGTCGCTATTCTAAGTTCGAGGATGAACTTTTTATGAGGTATGGGGTACTGTAACACCCACGAAATTATAAGATATGGGTAGTATTTTTCATTAGAGCATAAAGGTAAGAGGAAGCAAAAGAAATAATAGAGATAAAAAGAAAGAGAGGGAAGGTTTGAACCTTGAACCTCCCACAAATAATAGAGTTAAATTGGTGTATGATAACCACTAGAATAATGAGTAATAGATGGAAAGAAAGGAATGGAAATTGTAGTTAAAGGTGAATAGAAAGAACTAAGTAAAAAGAGCAAGAGAAAACCAAGTTGCTTAACTTCTCTTCCTCTTGGTTAAGAGAGGGAGCAAGAAAAAGGCAAATTGCCTTCTTTCCTTCTTTCCCTTCTAACTTTTCGTGAGAATCAAAGAGGGAAGAGATAGAGGAGTTAAGAAAAGGATAAATGAAGACATAATTCATTCCCATGATGAATAAATAGAATTTAGAGGAGAAAAGAGAAAGAGAATTTCTAATTCTTCTTCTTCCTCCTTCCTCCTTCCTTATCCTTCTCCACCGAAACTTAGAGCTGTTCTCCCTCATTCTCAAAAGTCAAGTTAAGGTTTCCTCTCTAAGAAAACCTTATTTCCAAGAAGGAGTCTCAAGGTTTACCTCTTACAAGAAGAAGAAAAACAAAAAGGGAAAACTAAGAAGAGGAGTTCTTCTTCCTCCTCATAAGGGTATCATTTTCTTAAGGAACAACAAGCGGAAATTAGGTAAGTTTCCCCTCGCCTATGGTACAATAGTTCATGTGTTTTTCTATGAGGTTAGGTTGCTTAAAAACCTAGGATTTCTTCATGGACTTTCGGCCAAGACAAAAAGAAAAAGAAGACCTAGGCAATTTTAAGACCCAACTAGATATGCTCAATATGTTTCTTGTAATATGTATCTTATGGTAGGGGATTAATCTAATGTTTCTATGCTGAAATGTTTGGTTAGAACTTAGATTCATGATCCTAGACTCTCGGACAAGCATGAATAAAAGAACTAGGTAAGCTTAAGACTCAAATTAAACATGCTCCCTTTGTTTTTATGATATGTACCTTAGGATAAGAGAGTTGTTAACATTTCTGATACTTGTATGTTGCTTGGAATTAGGATGTCTCCCTTTCAACTTTCGGCCATGATAAGATTAAGGGCCTAGGAGAACCTTAAACCTAATCTAAGCATGCCATGATTCTTCTTAAGATAAGATAGGAAGTTAATATGATATGCTCATGCTTGTATGTTGATTGAACTTTATTTCATGCTCATGAACATTCGGCCAAGGTAGGATTAAGGGCCTAGGAGATCTTTAAACCTAAACTAAACATGCCATGATTTTCCTTAAGACAAGATATGAAGTTAACATGACATGCTCATGCTTGTAGGTTGGTTAGAACTTTATTTCATGCTCCATGAACTTTCGGCCACAACAAGTTTATAAACCTAGGAAATCTAGAACTTGAACTAAACATGTTCATGATGTTCTTGGTAATAAATACTATGAAATTTGTTTAGGGTTTCCATGCTTTTATGCCACATGAAACCTAGTTACATGATTTACAAGTTTCGGTCATAGTAAGTTTATAAGATTAGGAAACCTAGAACCTAAACTAAACATGCTTATGATGTTCCTTATGATATATGATATGATATTGGTTTAGAGTTCACATGCTTGTACATTGATTTTTAACCAAATGTGATGCTTGATGATATTCGGCCATAACAAGTTTACAAGCTTAGGAAACCTAGAACCAAAACTAAACATGCTTATGATGTTCCTTATGATATATGATATGATATTGGTTTAGAGTTCACATGCTTGTAAGTTGATTTTTAACCAAATGCGATGCTTGATGATATTCGGCCATAACAAGTTTACAAGCTTAGGAAACCTAGAACCTAAACTAAACATGCTTATGATGTTCCTCATGATATATGATATGATATTGGTTTAGAGTTTACATGCTTGTATGTTTATTTTTAACCAAATGTGATGCTTGATGGTATTCATCCATAACAAGTTTATAAGCTTAGGAAACCTAGAACCTAAACTAAACATGCTTATGATGTTCCTCATGATAAATGATATGATATTGGCTTAGAGTTCACATGCTTGTATGTTGCTTTTAACCCAATGTAATGCTTGATAAGATTCGGCCATGACAAGTTTCTAAGCTTAGGAAACCTAGAACCTAAACTAAACATGCTCATGATGTTCCTTATGATATATGATATGATATTGGTTTAGGGCTCACATGCTTGTATGTTGATTGTTAACCTAATTTACAATCATATGTTTCGGCCACTATATGAAAATTAGGGTTAGGAACCTAATTATGATCTCCATGTGTCTCACATGCAATGCTTCATGATATGATAAGAACTTGCTATGCTTCTATGTTTATTTACGTATGCTCATGATCTATGCATGTTGATAACCCTTATGATATGCTGTGTGCCAAATTATGTATGCTATTAAGATGAGCTGTGTGCCCAACTATGCATGTATTTATGATGTGTTGTGTGCCCAAATTATGCATGCTATGATGATGAGCTGTGTGCCCAAATTTATGCATGCTATTATGATGAGCTGTGTGCCCAAATTATGCATGTTTTATGATATGTTAAGAAAAATGATATGCATGAAATGATAAGAACCATGATATGTATGACATGCTACTTTACTTTATATGGCTTGTTCCAAGGGTGGGCTCCATAAGCGCCCCGGGGTCGATGGACTAAGAAACTGGCCTCGTTAGGGATGGAATCCTAAGTACCCCTAGATCGATGGACTAAGAAACGGGCCTAGTATGCATGCCTTGTAGGGTTCTAGACTTGTTACCTTGGACCTACATAGGACGCGCGCGTTTATGTATGTGGTACAAGCCGTGGCCCCCTGATGTTGAGATTATGTTTAAGTATGAATATAATAAGTTTTCAAAAGACATGTTGCATATATTTTCATGATATATGTTTTGAAAGTCATCTTGCATATGATTTATGATTTTGCCAGGATACGCCATGATATTTATGATTATGTTATGATATGCTAGGGTGCACTTTATGATTATGTCATGATATGCCATGATACCTTACGATTATGTTATGATATTCCATGATGTACTTTATGACATGATATAATTTGATGCTCTTTATGAATATGACATGATATGACATGATGTTTTGTATTTTATGAAAGTTACGATATGATGCTTCTATACATGATATGATGAGTTTGTCTCCATGCTTTATGCCTTGATGATTATTTTATGCTATACGGTTTTTGTGAGTAGGAAAAGATCTTACTAAGCCATGTGCTTATAGTTTACTTTCCTTGTACCACAGATAAGGGAAAAGGTTGGATAAACTAAGGGAGCAGCAGGAGGGGAAAGAAGGATGTGTGTGGTAGTGGCTCGGCTAAAAGAAAAAAAAAATTGCTTTTGTTTAATAAGAATTATGTCTAGCTTATGTTATTGTTTCATGACTCCATGACATTTAATTATGCTTATTGGTATTATGACTTAAAATTCATGTTAAGTATGCTATGTGACCTTATATGCTAGGTAGTTAGTAATAGTGATTTGAAAAGAAAAGTTTTAAAAGAAAATCTTATAAACAAGACTTCCGCTGTTTTAAGTAGAAAAGAATATTAGCATGCAAGTAAGTAAGTGAGTAAGTAAAGTAACCTCCGTCCCTTGAGCAGGAGGGGCGGGGCGTTATAAGCTATGTAAGTTGCAGACTAGTTATGGTTTAATTTAGCTAGAATGAGATTAGCATTTTCATTGCAATCTTTGATTTCATTAAGAATGAAAATGAAACTTGTGTCTATAAAATAGTTAGTAGGAGCACTGTCATCTTTCTTATATTATATGTAGACGACATACTTCTCATTGAAAATAATATCTCTATACTATAGTTTGTGAAAACTTGGCTTGGAAATTATTTCACAATGAAAGACTTAGGTGAAGCAGCCTACACTTTAGGCATCAAGATCCATAGAGATAGATCTAACATATTTCTTGGTTTAAGTCAGAGTACATATATTGACAAGGTATTTAATCGTTTTGCCATGGAGAATTCCAAAAAGGGATTCCTGCCGATGTCATGGTGTGAGTCTTTCAAAGGCTCAATGTCCCTCTTACTGCATAAATCAAATTCCTTATTCATCTGATCAAGTACGACATGCTTTATACTCGCCCTGATGTCTCGTATGTATTAAGCATGACAAGCAGATACTAATTAGATCCAGGTGAAGGTCACTGGATAGTAGTCAAGAATATTCTTAAACACTTGAGAAGAATAAAAGAATATTTCTTGATTTTTAGAGGTGATCAGGAGCTCGATGTAAAGGGTTACAGCGATGTAAACTTCCAAACTGACTAAGATTATTCTAGATCGTAGTCAGGGTATGTATTTTGCTTAAATAATGGTGTTGTGATATGAAAGCGTTCAAAGCAAAACATAGTTGCTGATTTTACTACAAAGGTCGAGTATATTACTGCTTCTAATGCAACAAAAGAGGCTATTTGGATCAAAAAATTTATTATAGAGCTTGGTATAGTTTCTAGCATAGCAAATCCAATAGACCTCTATTGTGATAACAATAAGGCTATTGCACAGGCTAAGGAACCTCACTCTCATCAGTGATACATACACATACTAGGGTAATTCCATCTCATTCGAGAGATCGTCGATAGAGGAGATGTGACGATATGCAAAGTACCGACCAATGCTAATATTAAGATCCTTTGACCAAGTCTTTAACACAAAGGAAACATGATGGTTACACTAGGTTACTGGTATTAGATATTTCAATGATTGGCACTAATGCTAGTGGAAGATTGTTAGTATTACCCCTTATAGCTAATTATGAGATGATTGACAAGAGAACTTTTGTATCATATTTCATTGATAAAAGGCAAAATTTATGTTTATTATATTTACTTCAGATCTATGTTAGATGAATAAGTATAATAATATCCTAAGGTAGTAGTTCTAATCTACAGTACATCAATTGGTTGAATTGATAGTGGGAGACTATAAATATATATAGAACATTACTCTTAACTATTCCTAGTCTAGCATTAATATACAAGGGCAATATTAATGCGTTGAGACTAACATGTAGATCAATTGATGACTTAATCTCACAAGTTATGAATATAAGATATCAAGTTGACATATGGATATATATTAGAGAATATGTATTCAATTGACCTGCCATGAGAATATTTCATGAATTGTTATATGAGCGTCATAAACATTCTCATAGTGACTATTGGTATGAATAGTCCTTAGACCTGAAGTCACTATAGTTTCCTACATAAAAAGTTGTGTACTTTGGTATCAGCAAATGTCACTTGTAACAAGGTGGACTATAAAGTCAATCACTAGGTATGCAATAAGTTATGTGGAGGGATGTGAGTGATGTAGATGGAGTTATCTCATTCATATGACGAAAGTGATATCTATGGATTAAGTGGGACTACTAAAATGATTGTCATACTTAAATAAGTCAATATGAGATATTAAGCTCATTTGGTCAAGTGAGACTACTTGGAGATGAAGAAATAGAAAAATTGATAAGAGAATGACACGGTCTATACTTATGGATCAATCAAGATATCCAAGAGAGAAGGATTGAGTTATACAAGATAATAAACATAGACAGGTTAGGTCAGATCTTAATATTCTCATCACTTGGGTAGTGATGATACATTGCTAGATACCACTCATTTCTTATGTATCTAAAATGTTATTTTAAAGACATTGCCAATATTACGAGAACTTATTGGGTACATAGATAGAGAAAATGTTGATTTAGAGATAGGTTTATTTTAATTTGACTAAAATACTATAGACCATAAGATTAGTAGGTTAATCCAAATGAATCCATATTAGACTCATTAAATTAATGGGTTAGATTCATTAGCTTATTGGATTAATAGCTTATTAGATTAATAGTTAATCTAACACATTAACATCCAACCCATTAAAGAGGATAAATATCCATCAATAGCGATTAATGGACATTCATGAAAAGGAAGACTGTTACGTCACCGCAAGTGTACGGTTACGTCATCAGTAATAATAAAAGATATCGTATTCATAGGGACTATTGATTAAGCACTAGTTAACTTTGCACGACGAATTATCTAGACAAACACAAGATTGATTATAAAGAAAGTAAGAGAAAGAAAGAGGAAAGAGAGAGAATAGATCTTCAGAGGGGTTGAGCAAGAGGATGGTGGATGATAGATTCTAGGATTTCGGTTTCCTTGTAATGCTAGGTGATGTTACATAGATTGCTTAATTTCTATCCTCTATGTTCATGCTCTTATGGGAAGTTAGATTCATTATCGACTCTCCCCTACAGTGGATAAGCCAGCATGATCTACTACTCCATGTCCTATGCTACTAAATGGAAATGATTCCTATGAAGTCCGTTAGCGGGGCAGCCCTGTCACGACACTCCTCGGTCATACAACTTAGAAACACACTGACACACAATAACATAGAGATAGAAATAGTGATTATTCTCGATCCCCTACTTCCTTGTGGAGATTTGCTTCTCCTTTCAAGGTAATACCCTAGACATCCGTTAGCCGGGTAGCCCTGTCATGACGCCCCTCGGTCATACGATCTAGGGTATCTCCCCTACTAAAGCAACAATTCTACACAACCATTTGATAAAATATGCAAAAGATATATATAAGCATTCACACACACATCATCATCAAACATGAACAAGGCAATAACAAGTCATTGAATAGAAACATGGCAAATCTATATAGTTTTACATCTCCATCACATCACATATACTCCCTAGATCCTAGATCTGAAGATCTACTCCATTGCTAATGAAGACCAAATCCAAAACATAAAATAAAGCATACTTACAACCCTAGATCCGAGAAGAAGGGGAAGAAGAGATACTTGTCGATGATTCCGATGTCTTGGGGATGCCTCCTTGCTCCGGAGATGGATAGATCGTGAAGGAATGGAGGAGAAAGAAGCTCTAGGGTTTCCCCCTAAGGGGAGAGCCCTTCCCCAAGGAGAGGGACGAAGTCCCAAACTCAAGATGATTTGAAAAGGGGAGAAAACCCCCTTTTATAGAGCAGGTTTTGACCTCCACATGGCCCGTGACACGGCCGTGTGGCCTTCATACGGCCGTGTGCATCTTCTTCTCGGCCAAGGTGACACGGTCGTGTGCTGCTTCAACACTGGATGGCCTACATGGTCGTGTGGCTCACACGACCGTGTGCTTCTTCTACTCTGTCAAGGTTACACAGCCGTGTGGATTCACACGGCTGTGGCCTTCTTCTCCTCTACCAAAATCACACACCCGTGTGGATTCACACGATCGTGGCCTTCTCACCACTAGAATGTTGGCACAACCGTGCCATTTGGAACGGTCGTGTACTGCTTGGCCACTGGGATAATGGCACGGCAGTGTGGGGCACACGGTCGTGGCCTTCTTCGCATCGGGTGCTGGCACGACCATGCCATTCGACACGACCAAGGTATAATAATGGCCACACGACCGTGTGGCATACACGACCCAAGTTGGACTTCCTTCGGAGTTGCTCCTGTGTGCAAGTTAGCTCCATTTTCGCTCCAAATAGCGTCCTATCAATCAAAACAAGCAAAGAGCAGATCTCCAAATATAATATAATAGAAGTATGACATTATAAAGAATAGGGTGCAATAAACATAGATTATGTCAATGAAATACAAGTAGATGTGTGTCCAAACATGCATAAAAGTGTATATAATCTATGCACATCACACCCCCCCAGACTTAAAACTTTGCTTGTCCTCAAGCAAAACCTGCAATCTAGATTTATGTGGTTAAATAGTGCATCATAATATCTAGTAAATCAATCTAATCCTATCAAATGATTTCATTAGTGAGCATGATACAAAAGTAATTTGAGTATGACCTAAGTAGTAGCCTCCGTGCTCAGTGCAATAGTGGCCTATGTTTATCAAAGTTCAATCCCTAAGCCTAGTCAAGTCGTCATAGAACCGTATTCCTTATACTCTCAGCGATAGGCACTTACCTGCCACACACTTGGTTCATCCTTCTCAATCTGCCCAAGGTCTCAAGGGCGTGCTCGATATCAAGAGAAGAATAGCAGTTATTTCCCAGTAACCTAACTCGGTCTCAAAGGGGTAACTTGCTAGTTTCCACTCACGACAATTGTTGTTTATATCCCTTATTCATTTTTTTCTTTTTTCATTATTATTTTTAATTGATTGCAAGATGCAACACTTGAATACAAATGCATATAAGTGCAAATGTTGGGATATTTTAATTTTTCCAAATGAGTTGACATGATTCGAGCATCATCTAGTAACAAAAATATAATTTGAGAAATCACCAAGAAAACATTAGTACTAATCAAGTTTTATGCATCATAACTATTTTCAAAGTTGTCAACCATCAAAACTGTTAGTTAGAGCCCTAGAGCCAATCATTTGATGATTGTATTATGGACTTGTTGTATCATATTCTTATATAAATAAAGACATTTGTTTTTCGTTATTATACTTACTTGTATTGGTGTCAAAAAACTGAGTATAATAGCATCCTTGAGTTAGAAGGTTCTGTTAGGATGTATACTAAAAGTCTAGCTTTTGGTATAAACATTTATCTAGAAATAAGAATCACATTGGTCAAATGTCTACATTTATGATAAATGTAGTTGTTCAATTAATTTATATTGTAAAAAAAAGGTAGATCCGCTACCTTAGTGGCCCCCCTAGTGCCAGCCCCACGGATATGGAGGGAGGTTCATACAGGTACACAGGCCATAGGCGCATGGCGGGGTAAACCCCAGGTCGTCAGTTCCTGAGAATCGACCCCTGGCCATTACGCCAGAGATACCATATGCCCACCGTCTGCGCTATGCCCTGGGGGCAATTAATTTATATTGTAGATAACATGGTGTGTGGTGTCACACACAGAGGATCATGTTATCAGTACCTTATAAATTATAAACAGTAGCTCACGACCAAGATGGAAAGGAACAAACCATTGGAAGGTCATAGTGTAATTATGTATTAGTTTATCTTAACTATATAATTACACTAGTACACTTAAAGTGTATTGAGTAGGACCATTAGAGGTCGTTTCTTTTTATACTGGCTTTATAAAGGAACAAATACCTTAGTTATTATGGAAGTGTGTGCTCTTAATCCTAATATAATAACAAGCACATATATTTGATTTTTATTTCTTTAATTTATCAATGGGTGAGATTTAGTTCGATAAATCAATAAGCCCGATAAGTTGGAAAATGATATCACTTATAGGGTGTGTTGTTGATTATAGAAGGAAACTATGTCCTAGTGATCTAGGTTGAGAATGTCCCCAAGAGAAGCTCATAAGGATTGTCATGTTAAACCCTGCAGGTGGACTTAGTCCGACATGATAATAAGGTTAAGTGATACTACTCTTGGACTAAGATATTAATTAAGTGAGTTGTCAATAATTCATTTAATTAGTGGACATTCATTATCTTAAACATAGGGAGACTAATACACTCATAATAAGAAGGAGCCCAAAAATGTAATTTGGGATTGGTGCGGTAGTTCAATAATAGTTCTCTAGTGGAATGAATTATTATTGATAAAATTAAGTTGTGTGTTCGGGGCGAACACGGGATGCTTAATTTTATCGGGAGACCAAAACCAATTCCTCCTCTCGGTCCCTATCGTAGCCTCTTAATTATAGAGTACTATACCCACCTATACCCACCTTCTTACCCATCCTATAGGGGTCGGCCAAGCTAGCTTGGAGGCCAAGCTAGCTTGGAGACCAAGCTAGGGCCGGCCATGGCTTGGTTCATGGGTAAATTCATGTGGCCGGCCCTAGCTTGAACTCAAGCTTAGGTGGCCAACCCTATTAAAATAAAAAGGAATTTTAATTTTAAAATTTTTCTTATGTGGATAACATGATTTAAAAGAGAGTTTAAAAATTTAAATCTTTCCTTTTATAAGATTCTACAAAAGATTAAGAGAAGAGCTAAATCTCTTTCCTTATTTGTAGATTAAAAGGAAGATTTTAATTTTGGTAAAAACTTTCCTTTTAATCATGTTCATGATTTAAAAGAAAGTTTAAAAATTAAAAATTCTCTTTTATTAGTTTCTACAAAAGATTAAAAAAAGATTTGATATCTTTCCTTATTTGTAGATTGACAGGAGATTTTAATTTTTAGAGATAACTTTCCTTTTTGGAAATTATCCACATGTTTAAAAGAAAGATTTTAATTTATAAAATTTCCTTTTAATTAACCAATCATGAAGGGATAAAAATTATTGGAGAAATTTTTTTAAATTTCTGGAAACAAATTAGGAAGTTTTAATTTTTGTTTTAATTAAAACTTTCCTTGTTTTGGGGCGAAAGTAGCCGGCTAAATAATTTGGAAAAAGAAAATTGATTTTTAATTAATTAATTTTTTTTTCATGGCAAAGGAATTAAGGAAGTTTTTATTTAAATTCCCATATTTGCCAAGACCATGGATTATAAAAGAGGGGGTAGAGGTGCCTTCAAAAATACACAACAATCTCTATTCTTTTTCTCCCTCTTTTCCTTGGCGGTGTGGCCGGCCCTTCCTTCTTCTCTTCTTCTTCTCTTTGTGGCCGAACCTCTTCATCCTCTTGGAGTTTTAATTGGTGGCCAGATTCTAGCTTGGAGAAGGAGGAGAGAAAGCTTGCATCCCTTAGAACTTGGTTGGTGGAAAAAGTTCTTCATCCTTTGGAAGTTTTTGCTTGGCCGAAACTTGAAGGAAGGAGAAGAAGGTGCTAGGTGGTTATCGTCTCGGAAGATCGTTGCCCACACAACGTCCGAGATTAGAAGAGGAATACGGTAGAAGATCAAGAGGTCTTTATTCACAAAGAAAGGTATAACTAATAATTGTTTTCCGCATCATGTTAGTTTTGTTTCTTTGTAAAAATACCAAATAAAAGAGGCATGCGATTCTAGTTTTTCGAATTAGTTTTCGAAATTGTGTTCTTTTGTTTTTTTCTTTTCCTTGTGATTTGATTGTTCTTAGTGGTTAACCTAGGGTTACTATGGGAAGGTTAAATATTTAATTTTCTTAAAAGGCTTTGTCTAGTCGGTGGTGGTTGCTATCATATCCAAGAAGGCCAAGTGCCTCGCCATGCAGTACTGGAAGCTGATTTTGGAAATAGATATTTAATTATCTTTGTGACCTAGGTGATTTGGATCGAACGTGTTAAGTTCTGCAGGAGATCCAAGTCTAAACCTAAAAGAACAAATAAATTAAACTTAGGATCAAACGTGTTAAGTTCCGCAGGCGATCCAAGTTTAATTTAAAAGAACACATGGTAGCTTGGAAAAGGTTCAGACCTTTGTACAAAATTTTTGTACAATGGAACCGTTAGGCTTTCCGAGTAGCAACCAACAATTGGTATTAGAGCTAGGGTTTTGCCTCTGTATATTTAGTATTAGTTTAATTATGCACATGCCATACATAATTTAGGCAGGATAATAGTAGGATATGCTAACTTTGTGGATGCAAGATCTAACTATTATGGCTTATAGATATTGTGTGTATGATTGGACCCTTGGACATGTCAAGGGCATTTTATTGTGTGTACATGATTGTATTATAAAATATAGCAGGAGTTGTATTTAGTTTATTAGGATTTTATTTTTTGATCTAGATACATGTACATTCCTTCGAGGAATATAGGATCAAAAAATGTAAAATTCTATCTATGTCGCAGATCGAATCTTGCAAGGCGTGGAACCTTTTAAGGACCAGAGGCGCAGTGAAACAAGGAGCAAGATGGATGCGACAACTAGACCCGGTGGCGGTGGCCAAAGATGGCAGCAGCTAGGGTTGGCGATACATGGAGGACAACAATAGATAAAAGTCATAATAGTTGAAAATTAGTTTTTCTATTTATTGCTATTTATGCTGTGCTGTGTGTGCTTGTTAGTATGCATGATAAGTAGGCTAGCATAGTCAAAATTCCTCACTTTAAATAACTAAGTGGGAGAGGGATTTATTTTAATAAATTCCACGGTCTCCATTACTGGTTTGTAAGTGATGCAAACAAACTTGTGCATTGGCTCTGAGTACCTTCCTCCATATCAGATGAGTTTGTTTGCGGATCACTAGATCAAACTTCCATTTAGGATGACTATAGGAAATTAATTAAGAGCGTGTGATCTTCCCCATCGGAAGGGGCATAATCTTATTAATAGACTTAGTGTCAAGTAATGGTATACACTTAGGCACGTCTAATAGTATCCTCCCCATCGGAGTCACTGCTATTATTTGTGTGACCGAAGAAAACCAACTATTAATTTGTCATAAAGATAGGTTGACAAGATAATAAAATTAAAACCCCCTCTTACAAATGTTGAAATTTTGTATACGTCCACACTATCGTGGCATACAAAAATTCATGGTGTATGAGGTAATTTTATTTGTCAGTTTGACAAGGAAATAAAATTAATGGGAAAAACCCCTCTAACAAATGTTTGGTTTTGTATACGTCCACACTATCGTGGTATACAAAATTCATGGTGTTTGAGATAATTTTATTTGTCATAAAGACTTATTGACAAGATAATTAATGTGTAAAACCCTCCTCTTACAAATGTTCAATTTTGTATACGTCCACACTATCGTGGCATGCAAAATTCATGGTATTTGAGGTGTTGGTGAATTTAAATAATATTGTTTGAGGAATCAATGTTATTTTAAATTCAAAGTTTTGACCAAAATATTTGATCTAAGATAGACCAACTATTAATTTTATTTGTCATAAAATTAAGATGACAAGATAATAAAATTAATCGACAAAATATCCTTTTGAATTTGTATACGTCCACACTATCGTGACATACAAAATTCACGGGGATTTTAAAAGTGTTGTTCTTGACCAAATATTTTTATAATTCTTAGGATTTAAAATGTTTGTCAATCCCCTTGTTGTTATATTATAGAAAAGACTTAGTAGTTCCAATTATAATGATTGAAAATAGGACTTGGATATTAAGGTAGACTGTCCTCTTAGAATTAAGAACAAGATAGGTGTATTTTATTCATTAGTTGATACATGTTTAGTGGTATTATCTACCAGTACCTAGTGTATAGATACAGGAGCCACTGATCATGTCTGCAATTCATTGCAGGGGTTCCAGGAAACCCGATAACTATATGAAAGGTAAATCACCGTCTACATGGGCACTATTGCAAAAAGTGGTAGCTATTGCAGTGGGAGATACTTATCCTCTGATAGGAATAAAATATGGATTTTAGAAATTGTCTTTACGTACTAAGTTTAGAAAGAACTTGTTTTCAGTTTCTAAACTATTAAAGAATAGATATTGTGTCTATTTTTGATAACAAAGTTGCTATCAAGAAAATAGAAAAGATATCTATTCTGGTACGTTGGTTGCCAATTTATAATCCAATAACTCCCATGATGCAATAAATGGAAATTGATAACACATCCTCTAACTTTAATAAGAGAAAGAACCTTCAAAATGAACCAAACATATCTTTGGCATCTAAGGCTAGGTTATATTAACTTGAGTAGGATTCAAAGGATAATAATCGATGAACTCTTGGGTTCATTGGTAGAGGAAAATTTTCCAACTTGCGAATCTTACTTGGAAGGAAAAATAACCAAGAAGCTTTTAAGTCTAAGGGGTTTGGAGCCAAAGATATATTGGAATAGGTTCATTCTGATTTGTGAAGACCTTTGACTATCTAGGCAAGAGGTTGTTTCGAATATTTCGTCTATTCTATAGACAACTATTTGAGATACGGATACATTTACTTGATGTGCCGCAAGTCAAAGTGCTTTGATTAGTTCAAAGAGTACGAGGCTGATGCGGAGAAACGTCAAAGTAAAAGTATCAAGACACTACGGTGAGATCTTAGTGGCAAGTACCTTTTGGGAGAATTTAGGAGTCACTTATCAGAAGTAGGGATTTAATCCCAACTAACTGCACCTAGTACACCCCAACAGAATGGTGTAGTAGAAAGAAGGTATAGGACTCTTATGGAAATAAGTAGATTGATGATGAATTATTTACCAAATTTGTTTTAAGGATATACTCTGGAAATGGAAGTGAACATAGTACCTTCCAAGTTAGAACTCTCTACTCATATAGAATTGCTGAGTAGTCCATCACATATGCTGAAGAGAGACAATGATAAGTTGGACAGGAATTCACTTACTTGTGGGTTATCATAGTAAAATGAAAGTAGGTTTATAGTCTTAAAAATCAGAAGGACATTGTTAGCATTAATGACCGATTTCTAGGACTATGTAACAAATCACAAGCCCATAAGTAAATTTGTTCTTAAGAAAGGATATGTCTAATCTAGTACCAACTGTACAAGATGAAATATCACAAGAAACTGCAACACGTATCATAAATGATACACAGACAGCGGTTCATCATAGTGGGAGGGTTGTCAAGCAAACCTAAAAGATTCATGTTTTGGGAGAGTTTTTGGACTTGATCCCAAATGAACATGAGCCTGATCCCGGACATATGATGAAGCACTCCAAGATAAAGATGCAGCATCTTGGCAAAGAGTAATGAATACAGAATTAGAATATATGTATTCTAATAAAATTTGGAAGCTTGTAGAACTACCAGATGGTGTAAAAGTCATTGGGTAAAAATAGGTGTACAATAGGAAAAGATGGATAGACAGGAAGGTGGAAACTTTCGAAGCAAGGCTCGATGAAAAAGGAAACTTTTTCACTGGTAGCCATGCTTAAATCTATCCGGATTCTTTTATCTATTTGGAAAGTGGATGTCAAGACAACATTCCTTAATGGAAGTCTTGAAAAAAGCATCCATATAAAGCAACCAGAAGGGTTCATTGCAAAGGGCAAAGAACATCTTGTGTGCAAGCTCAATCAGTCTATAGATTGAGGCAAAGCTTCAAGGTCTTGGAACATCCGGTTTATTAAAGTAATCCAGACCTATGGATTTATTTAGTAACCGGATAAGTCTTGTGTATACAAAAAGTATGATGGAAACGTGCTGGTATTTCTTGTACCATACGTAGATAACATTTTTTGTAGTTGGAAAGAATATCAAAATGTTGTCAGAAGTAAGGGAATGGTTGTCCAAACAATTCGATATGAAGGACTTGGGAGAATGTATATATTCTTCGGATCAAAGTAATAAGGGATCGTAAGAAAAGAATATTTTACTTATCCCAAGATTTATATATCGAAAAAATCCTTGCTCGTTTTAAGCATGCAAAACACCAAGAAAGGTTTCTTACCTTTTTAGCATGGAGTAACTTTATCTAAAGAGATGTCTCCGTAGACATCAAAGGAGATAGAGGAAATGAAGGCAGTTCTTTATGTTTCGGCTGTCAGAAGGCTAATGTCTGCTATGCACGAGATCAGAAATCTGTTTTGCCAAGGGCTTAGTTAGCAGATATCAAAGTAACCCTGGACAAGGACATTAGACTGCAGTAAAGCAAATATTGAAGTTGTAACGACCCGCCTTCTACTAACTAAGCTGTAAGGCCGGACCGTCACAATATGCTGTGCTAGGCTATGTTTTAAGGTGCGGAAACGTGAACTGATTTAAAACTTGGCTAACCTAATGAATATGCTTCTATTAATCGCTATACTATCTGAGCTTAATGTTTAAATTACCCCTTGAAGTGCTGTGGCTATACTAGAAGGGGTGTTCTAGGTTTTTGCTGTCATCTAGGGCGGAACTAAGATGGTTTCAGCTAATACTAGGCCCCTGATCGATACAGCGTGCTACTGTGTACGGAGACTGATTTGGATCGATCGGCTGATCGATCCAGGTTGGGCAATCGATCCAATGATCGATTCCAGAGCTCTCTATTCGCAGGAGCGATTTCCCGATCGATCGAGTGATCGATCCCAAACCCTCTGTTCGCGACAGAACGCGACTGGATCGATCAGCTGATCGATCCAGAGGCTTACTGTTCGGGACAGAACGCGACTGGATCGATCGGCTGATCGATCCAGAAGCATACTATTCGCAGAACCAGACTCCCAATCGATCTGCTGATCGATTGAGGGCCCCCAATCGATCCACTAATCGATTGGGGTTTCTGATTTCGCAGCAACCTCTGATTTCAGCACTGTTTCGTGCCTCAATCACACATACAATTCTAAAATGACTGGTAAACATTTTAATAACACTAACTGACATTTTAAGCATGAACACTAACAATCTGAACAGGTCTTTCATGATTCATAACTTTGAAATATCTAAAAATGCGGAAAATATCATTGTATGAAAACTAAAGTCTTAGTTTGCTAATTTCCTCCAAGATCTTTACTCCAGGTTCCTTCCACACACATCTTCATCATCGCATTGACCTCCAGCCTCCGCTAGTCCATCTTTCCTTTACCTTTATCTGCAGTATAATGAAAAATAGTATCTGTAAGCTTGAGAGCTTAGTAAGTGTTAGCTAGAGCTCTAGAGCCAATCATTTGATGATTGTATTTTGGATTTATTGTATAATATTCTATATAAATAAAGGCATTTTGATTTTGGTTATTATACTTACTTGTATTGGTGCCAAATAAACTAAGTATAATAATGTCCTTGAGTAGACGGTTCTCACCTATATCAATCGGTTAGTTGAACCGATAGTGAGATGATATAGGGAACACTACTCTTAATCATTCCTAGTCGAGTATTAACATTCAGGGACAATGTTAATGCAATAAGACTAGCATGTAGGTCAACTTGATGACTTGATCTCACAAGTCATGGATATAGAGATATCAAGTTGACACATGGGTATATATTAGAGAATGTATACTGAATGACCCGCCATGAGAAAGTATCATGGATCGTTATATGAGTGTCATATACTTTCTCATGTGGCTATTAGTATGACTACTAGTCCTTAGACCTAAAGTCACCATAGATCCCTACATAAGGAGTTATGTACTTTGGTTTCGTCAAACGTCACCCGTAACTGGGTGGACTATAAAGGCGATTACTGGGTATATAACAAATTGTGCAAAGGGATGTGAGTGATGTAGATGAGATCTATCCCTCCCATATGACGGGAGCGACATCGGTATTCTTGATAGAGTGAGACCACGAAGTGCATGGCCATGCCCAAATGAGTCAATATAGGATATTGCGCTCATTTGATTTAGTGAGTCTACTTGGAGTTCAAGATTTAGATTGGTCAGAGGATGACACGGTCTATGTCTCACTTTGATCAATCTAGATGTCTCGGATAAAAGGGCACTTGTCATATTTTGTGAGGAGTCACAATTAGTAGTCACAAGGTGATGTCGGATCTCGACATTCTTGTAACTTGGGTAGTAATGATGTGTTGCTAGATACCGCTCATTACTTATGCTCCTAAATGGGTTTAGGGCATTGCCAATGTTACAAGAACCTATAGGGTCACACACTTAGGACAATTAGATGGAGATTAGGTTCATATGATGAACCAAGAGGATTAGATTCATTTGATGAATAAAATTGGATTAAGAGTAATCCTAATTGGGCTAACTTGAGTTGGACTCAAGTTTATTCATGTATTCAATGAGTCTAATTTAGATTATGACTCATTAAATCAACTTAATTTAATGAATTAGATTCATTATATTTAGTTGGCTTGAATCAAATGGTTAGATTAGATCAACCATGGAAGAGATTTGGTCAAGTTTGACTTGACTTGAGAGGAAGATTAAAAGTCAAGTTTGACTTGACTTTATGCCACCTCATTGGTGAGTTGGCATTGATGTGGACCAATGATGATGCACCACATCATCATGGTTGCCACCTCATGGGAGTTACTAGTGAGTGCCACCTCATGGAGGTTACATTCCCTCTTTGATGACAACTTAATGCATTAATGAGGGGGTTACATTTGGGAAATGTGGCTGGCCGGCCACAATTTGGATGAATATGGATTCATTTTCATTCAAGTGATTATTATTGTATCTTCTTCCTCTCAAGCTCTCCCTCTCCTCTTCTTGCCGTGGCTGATCAAGGGTGCTAGCACACCTTTGTTTAGTTTCTCTCCACCTAATTAGTTCGTGTGGATACTTCTAGAGGAGTGTCTATTTTGACACTCTCGAGATCCGGCACCGTTTGGACGAGCGGGAATTTTGCGAGGGCACGCTTCAAAGGTAAAAGCTCTCAACACATAGATCTAGGAGTAGATCTAAAGTTTTGAAACTCGTACTTGTATTTCATTCGGTTTTTCCTTGCACGGATCTACGGCTTTGGGTGATTCGGGGTTTCCGCGACGCGAAAAGCGATTTTCGCGGCCCGAAAAACCCAACAGTAAGAAACCATCTACCTCACAAAATATGCATATGATGCAAATTATGTTTTTAAAATATGCTATTTGAAATACATACTGAATATGCTAAGCATGGCATGACATATAACACATAGAAGCAAAACTGATCATAACAATAGAGCTAATCATAAACTATCATGTTGTATCAACAGGAAGCTTTACGGATACAAAAGCTGAGCTAAGCTAATACTAATCTGATGCTAAAGCTGAACTGAACTCACATGACTAATTTGTGATGTTTGAAAACTATATTCATAAGTAGCTCAAAATAATAATCAAGCTGCTGTTTGGGCCCGGCAACTGTACGTGCTATGCGCGCATCCCTAACTAGATCCGGGTTTACAAGTCCCTAACTTAGTAGGGTTACTAGGTTATCTGAACCTAGGGACGACTGTGGGAGTCCAACCCAATGGATATCTAATCCAGTACAGTGCCACTGAAAAAGTAAAATACTGAACATAACTAGTTATTGCTTGTCTTGCTCTTTCTAGATTATCTGAACCTAGAGATAGGTTGTCTGAACCTAGAGGCGACTGTGGGAGCCTACCCATCGGACATCTAGTGCTGTAAAAGCTGAAGCAAGACTAAATAAGCTGTAAAATTGCTTCTATTGCATTTCTCTAAGCTAATAAAATGCCTAAATTGCATTTTAACTGGGCTAACGATTTAATCGAACACTTGGTATGCGCTGATTCGCATCTCTGGTGCCGAAAATCTACATATTACTAAACTGAAGCATAAAATTCATACGGAAGCTACTTATACTGCAGGTGAGGGGTTTCTTACCTCCTGTGCTAGATTTCTTACGATTCTAATCGCTAGATTTCAGGAGAAGACGATCCTTTCGACAATCTTCTCGCATCTATGCGTTCCTCTCACGGAGGGGAGCGTCCCCGTATCCTAGATGTCGCCGGAAGGAGCCCTTGGGACCCTAGGGATGGAGCCCTAGGCGTGCTTGTGGTTGGCACCGAGAAGAGGAACGGGAGAAGAGAGGGGCGGCGTGCAAGGGTTTTTGGGAGAGGAAAAGTTACAAATAATAATTAAAACTCCTCACTTAATTCCCTATTTATGTTAAGGAATTAATTCTCCCAACTCTAACTTAAATACAATTGTTTCTCTTTCCTTTCAGCATGGCCCTGCGGGGTTCTCCTGGTTACTAGAGTTCACCTTAAGTCGTAGGACCCAATAGGTCTCGGGTTCAATTCCCGCGTAGGCTATTTTCATTCTCTATTTATTTTTGCTACTTCCGCTAATCTAAAAATTCCATAAAAATATCCTAAAATTCCAGAAAAATACTAGGATATTTCTAATAATTATTTTGAGAAATTTTGGGAATTACAGAAGTACCTTAGAGGCACTAGAGATTATATGCTAGCTTACAAGGCAGTTAATTTGGTCCCTGTGGGTTGCACGGATTTTAACTTCCAATCGGATAGGGACAATAGTAAGTTAACCTCAGGGTTTTATGTTTACTTTAGGAGGTAAAGTCATAACTATGGAAGAGTGATAAGCATAGGTGTTTTTCTGGACTCGACCATAGAAGCTGAGTATATGGCAAACCTCTGAGGTAGTCATAAAAGCTGAATGACTCAATAACCTCAAGATAGACTTAGATATGCTTTCTGGTTTGTCCAAAGATTATTACAATTTATTGTAATAATAGTGGTGCAGTAGAAAATTCGAAGAAACCATGAGTCTATAAGACAAGTAAACACAATAGAGCACAAGTACCACCCAATACGAGAAATCGTATAAATGAGGAGATGTTGTTGCTGCCTAGATTGCATTAGATGATGACCTATAGATCTTTTCACTAAGGCCTTTAAGGCAAGAGCTTTTGATGGGCATGTTGAAGGGTTGGGAATAAGATGTATGGCAGCAGATATAGCAGCTTAGTCTTTTAGTATAAGTGGGAGATTGTTAGGATGTATACTAAAAGTCTAGCTTTTGGTATAAACATTTATCTAGAAATAAGAATCACATTGGTCAAATGTCTACATTTATGATAAATGTGGTTGTTCAATTAATTTATATTATAGATAACATGGTGTGTGGTGTCACACACAGAGGATCATGTTATCAGTACCTTATAAATTATAAACAGTAGCTCACGACCAAGATGGAAAGGAACAAACCATTGGAAGGTCTTAGTGTAATTAGGTATTAGTTTATCTTAACTATATAATTACACTAATACACTTAGAGTGTATTGAGTAGGACCATTAGAGGTTATTTCTTTTTATACTAACTTTATAATGGAACAAAGACCTCAGTTATTATGGAAGTGTGCGCTCTTAATCCTAATATAATAACAAGCACATATATTTGATTTTTATTTCATTAATTTATCAATGGGAGAGATTTAGTTCGATAAATCAATAAGCCCGATAAGTTGAGAAATGATATCACTTATAGTGTATGTTGTTGATTATAGAAGGAAACTGTCTCGTAGTGATCTAGGTTGAGAATGTCCCCAAGAGAAACTCATAAGGATTGTCATGCTTAACCCTGCAGGTGGACTTAATCCGACATGATAATAAGGTTGAGTGGTACTACTCTTGGACTAAGATATTAATTAAGTGAGTTGTCAGTAATTCATTTAATTAGTGGACATTCATTTTCTTAAACACAGGGAGACTAATACACTCATAATAAGAAGGAGCCCAAAATTGTAATTTGAGATTGGTGCGGTAGTTCAATAATAGTTCTCTAGTGGAATGAATTATTATTGATAAAATTAAGTTGTGTGTTCGGGGTGAACACGAGATGCTTAATTTTATCGGGAGACCAAAACCAATTCCTCCTCTAGGTCCCTATCGTAGCCTCTTAATTATAGAGTACTATACCCAACTATACCCACCTTCTTACCCATCCTATAGGGACCGGCCAAACTAGCTTGGAGACCAAGCTAGGACCGACCATGGCTTGGTTCATGGGTAAATTCATGTGGCCGGCCCTAGCTTGAACTCAAGCTTAGGTGGCCATCCCTATTAAAATAAAAAGGAATTTTAATTTTAAAAATTTTCTTTTTTGGATAACATGATTTAAAAGAGAGTTTAAAAATTTAAATCTTTCCTTTTATAAGTTTCTACAAAAGATTAAGAGAAGAGTTAAATCTCTTTCCTTATTTGTAGATTAAAAGGTTGATTTTAATTTTGGTAAAAACTTTCCTTTTAATCATGTTCATGATTTAAAAGAAAGTTTAAAAATTAAAAATTCTCTTTTTTTAGTTTCTACAAAAGATAAAGAAAAAATATTTGATATCTTTCCTTATTTGATATCCACATGTTTAAAAGAAAGATTTTAATTTATAAAATTTCCTTTTTATTAACCAATCATGAAGGGATAAAAATTATTGGAGAAATTTTTATAAATTTCTGGAAACAAATTAGGAAGTTTTAATTAAAACTTTCCTTGTTTTGGGGAGAAAGTGGCCGGCCAAATAATTTGGAAAAAGAAAATTAATTTTCAATTAATTAATTTTTTTTTCATGGAAAAGGAATTAAGGAAGTTTTTATTTAAATTTCCTTATTTGTCAAGGCTAAGGATTATAAAAGAGGGGGTAGAGGTGCCTTCAAAAATACACAACAACCTCTATTCTTTTTCTCCCACTTTTCCTTGGTGGTGTGGCCGGCCCTTCCTTCTTCTCTTCTTCTTCTCTTTGTGGCCGAACCTCTTCATGCTCTTGGAGTTTTAATTGGTGGCTGGATTCTAGCTTCGAGAAGGAGGATAGAAAGCTTGCATCCCTTGGAGCTTGGTTGGTGGAAAAAGTTCTTCATCCATTGGAAGTTTTTGCTTGGCCGAAACTTGAAAGAAGGAGAAGAAGGTGCTAGGTGGTTCTCGTCTCAGAAGATCGTTGCCCACACAACGTCCGAGATTAGAAGAGGAATACGGTAGAAGATCAAGTGGTCATTAATCACAAAGAAAGGTATAACTAATAATTATTTTCCGCATCATGTTAGTTTTGTTTCTTTGTAAAAATACCAAATACAAGAGGCATGCGATTCTAGTTTTTCGAATTAGTTTACGAAGTTGGGTTCTTTTGTTTTTTTCTTTTCCTTGTGATTTGATTGTTCTTATTGGTTAACCTAGGGTTACTATGGGAAGGTTAAATATTTAATTTCCTTAAAAGGCTTTGTCTAGTTGGTGGTGGTTGCTCCCATATCCAAGAAGGCCAAGTGCCTCGCCATGCAGTACTGGAAGTCGATTTTGGAAATAGATATTTAATTGTCTTCGTGACCTAGGTGATTTGGATCGAACGTGTTAAGTTCTGCAGGAGATCCAAGTCTAAACCTAAAAGAACAAATAAATTAACCTTATGATTAAACGTGTTAAGTTCCGAAGGCGATCCAAGTTTAATTTAAAAGAACACATGGTAGCAAGGAAAAGGTTTAGACCGTTGTACAAAATTTTTGTACAGTGGAACCGTTAGGCTTTCCGAGTAGCAACCAACAAGTTCTTACCTATATCAATCGGTTAGTTGAACCGATAGTGAGATGATATAGGGAACACTTCTCTTAATCATTCCTAGTCGAGTATTAACATTCAAGGACAATGTTAATGCAATAAGACGAGTATGTAGGTCAACTCGATGACTTGATCTCACAAGTCATGGATATAGAGATATCAAGTTGACACATGGGTATGCATTGGAGAATGTATACTGAATGACCCGCCATTAGAAAGTATCATGGATCGTTATATGTGCGTCATATACTTTCTCATGTGACTATTAGTTTGACTACTAGTCTTTAGACCTGAAGTCACCATGGTTCCCTACATAAGGAGTTATGTACTTTGGTTTCGTCAAACGTCACTCGTAACTGGGTGGACTATAAAGGTGATTACTGGGTATGTAACGAATTATGCAGAGGGATGTGAGTGATGTAGATGGGATCTATCCCTCCTATATGACGGGAGAGACATCGATATTCTTGATAGAGTGAGACCACGAAGTGCGTGGCCATGCCCAAATGAGTTAATATGAGATATTGAGCTCATTTGATTTAGTGAGTCTACTTGGAGTTCAAGATTTAGATTGGCAGAGGATGATACGGTCTATGCCTCACATTGATCAATCTAGATGTCTAGGATAGAAGGACACTTGTCATATATCGTGAGGAGTCACAATTAGTAGTCACAAGGTGATGTTCGATCTCAACATTCTTGTAACTTGGGTAGTAATGATATGTTGCTAGATACCGCTCATTACTTATGCTCCTAAATGGGTTTAGGGGCATTGCCAACGTTACAAGAACCTATAGGGTCACACACTAAGGACAATTAGATTGAGATTAGGTTCATATGATGAACCAAGAGGATAAGATTCATGTGATGAATCAAATTGGATTACGAGTAATCCTAATTGGGCTAATTGAGTTGGACTCAAGTTTATTCATGTGTTCAATGAGTTTTATTTAGATTATGACTCATTGAATCAATTTAATTAAATGAATTAGATTCATTATATTAAATTGGCTTGAATTAAATGGTTGGATTAGATCAACCATGAGAGAGATTAAGTTAAGTTTGACTTTACTTGAGAGGAAGAGGAAGAGTCAAGTTTGACTTGACTATTTTGTTAGTTAGAGCCCTAGAGCCAATCATTTGATGATTGTATGGACTCATGTATATCATATTTTTGTATATTAATAAAGGCATTGGTTTTTGGTTATTATGCTTATTTGTATTAGTGTCAGATAAAATAAGTATAGTAACGTCCTTGAGTAGAACGTTCATACCTATATCAATCGATTAGTTGAATCGATAGTGAGATGATATAGGGAACACTACTCTAAATCATTCCTAGTCGAGTATTAACATTCAGGGACAATGTTAATACAATAAGACTAGCATGTAGGTCAGCTCGATGACTTGATCTCACAAGTCATGGATATAGAGATATCAAGCTGACACATGGGTATGCATTAGAGAATGTATACTGAATGACCCGCCATGAGAAAGTATCATGGATCGTTATATGAGTGTCATATACTTTCTTATGTGACTATTAGTCCTTAGACCTGAAGTCACCATGGATCCCTACATAAGGAGTTATGTACTTTAGTTTCGTCAAACGTCACCCGTAACTGGGTGGACTATAAAGGCGATTACTGGGTATATAACAAATTATGCAGAGGGATGTGAGTGATGTAGATGGGATCTATCCCTCCTATATGACGGGAGAGACATCGATATTCTTGATAGAGTGAGACCACGAAGTGTATGGCCATACCCAAATGAGTCAATATGAGATATTGAGCTCATTTGATTGAGTGAGTCTACTTGGAGTTCAAGATTTAGATTGGTCAGAGGATGACACGGTCTATGCCTCACATTGATCAATCTAGATGTCTAAGATAGAAGGACACTTGTCACATATTGTGAGGAGTCACAATTAGTAGTCACAAGGTGATGTTGGATCTCAACATTTTTTGTAACTTGGGTAGCAATGATGTATTGCTAGATGCCGCTCATTGCTTATGTTTCTAAAAGAGTTTATAACATTGCCAACGTTACAAGAACCTATTGGGTCACACACAAAGAACATGTGCATGGAGATTAGGTTCATATGATGAACCAATAGGATTAGATTCATATGATGAATCAAAGATAGGATTCAAATTAGACTTATTGAGTTAGACTCAATTAGATTCAATTGTTGAATTAGTCTAATTTAAATTTGATTCATGAGTCAATTTATATTAATAAATTAAGATTCATTAAATTAAAATTGACTTGAATCAAAGG
This sequence comes from Zingiber officinale, assembly GCF_018446385.1. NCBI lineage: Eukaryota > Viridiplantae > Streptophyta > Magnoliopsida > Zingiberales > Zingiberaceae > Zingiber > Zingiber officinale. Next base: position 48,997,284 of record NC_056006.1, read on the forward strand.
TTGGATTTAACTCAACAAGGAAGAAAATTGGTCTTGTTTGACTTGACCAAATGAAAGTTGAAACATCAAGTTTGACTTGATGTCTTGCCACATCATCATGAAGGTTGACTCATCCTACTTGGTATGACCAATCTAGCCACATCATTAGCCACATCATCTCCTCATTTAATGGTGTGCCACCTCATGGAGGTTACACACCAAATGCATTAATGTGGCCGGCCACATTAATGTGGGAGTTACACTAGTGTGGCCGGCCACACTAAAGAAAAAATGGGTTTTGTCTTGTGGCAATTTAATTGTGGTAAATGCTTCTTCTTCCTTGTGTGCTTCTTCCTCTCTCAACCTTGCTGATGGTCGTGGGTTTCATGGAGGAAAAGAGGAGTGTGAGTTAAATCCAAAGTCTAAGGGAAGGTGAAGGTCACAAAGGAGGGAACCAAGAGGTGTACATGTGTTTCCTCTTCTATATTCTCTCCTTTCTCACCTTTTAGATCCAATCCGAGAGCCCTAGAAAGTGCTAGCACACTTGTGGGTTCTCCTCTCCATCTTTGAGTGGTAGAAGACCACTCCTTGTTCATGTGGATACCGCTAGAGGACCGTTCGCTTGACGGTCTCAAGATCCGGCTACCTTTGGACGTTGCGGGATTGCAAAGGGCACGCATCAAGGGTAAATGTTTTTCCCTCGTAGATCTAAGAGTCGATCATGTTTTAAACCCGTACTCGTGTTTTCGAAATTTTACCTTGCACGAGATCTGTGGCTTGGGCGATTCCAGGTTTCTGCGACGCGAAAAGCAGTTTTCGCGGCCCGAAAAATCCAACAGTGGTATCAGAGCCACGTGCAAGGCTTGTACGAGTTTGTTTTTATTTTTATGAAAAATAAAAAACCTTCTGTGATTTTTTGTAAAAATTAGTTTTTTTTATTTTATGGGTAATTTTTCCGTAGAAGCGAAGCACAAGTGTCTCGGCACTTGTAGGCTTCGGCTACCGGAAAGATCTTTCAAAATCGGCTTCGTTTCGCCCCAAATCCGTTTGGGATAGCGGGCTTGGGTGCCATTAGATCGCAAAGGAGCAACTCACGATGGTTAGATCGTGGGTAGGGGTACTGCCCCTAACCCCGCAAGCCGCCGACCGGAGCCTTCCTTTTTTCAAGATCTTACGCAAAGCTACAAAATTTCACTGGGACGAAGAATGCGACCGGGCGTTCGAAGATTTGAAGGCATATCTGAACTCTCTCCCAGTATTAGCCAAGCCGACTGCGGGTGAGCCACTTTATATGTACTTGTCTTCAACCGAGCATGCAATCGGCTCAGCTTTAGTGAGGTCGAGCGGAGAAGAGCCTGTGTATTTCCTTAGTCACATTTTAAAAGATGCTGAATCTCGCTACACTGGGCTCGAGAAGCTGTCTTTTTCTCTGGTCCTTGCCGCTCGGCGCCTTCGTCCATACTTCCTGGCGCATACGATCATTGTCAAAACCAATAGCCCGCTCGGACGTGTTCTACTAAATCCAGAGGCATCCGGGCGGCTCATCAAATGGACGATGGAGTTAAGTGAGTTTGACATCCAATACCAGCCCCGCTCGGCGATCAAAGCACAATCCTTGTCCGATTTCGTAACTGAGGTGCAAAGGTCGGAGCCGAAAGCTATGTGGAGAATATATGTGGATGGGTCGTCCACTCGGCTCGGAAGCGGGATTGGAATATTGTTGCTCTCCCCTCAAGAAGAAAAGATGCACTTATCCATCCGGCTGGATTATAAAGCTACCAACAATGAAGCAGAATATGAGGCCCTCATAGCTGGCTTGCAGGCTGCTCGGCATGTGGGAGCCGGTCGGGTAACGCTTCACTCGGATTCGCAGTTAGCCGCTCAGTAGATCTCTGGTACCTTTGAAATTAATAATGTTCGACTCAAGCTCTACGCTGAAGCCTTCGAGAAGCTCAAAGCCAATTTTAGAGAAGCTGTTGTCCAGAAAATACCCAGAGCAGAAAATCAAGCAGCTGATGAGTTAGCCAAACTCGCAAGCTCAATAACGCCGGTCGCCATTCAGCAGCCAATTGAAAAAGTACTGTTGGTGGCGCACGTCGACCGGATGGAAGGCCTCACATTTCCAAGCGACTGGCGGACACCCATCATAGAGTTCCTCCGCTTGGGCGCCACACCATCCAATGAGCATGAAGCCCAGCTGCTAAGGAGAAGAGTCGGTCGGTTCACACTCATCGGCGATCAGCTTTACAAAAAGGCTTTCTCACGCCCGCTGTTGAAATACGTGAGCTCGGAGGACTCGGCTTACATCCTCCAAGAAGTACATCAAGGATCGTGCGGAGGGCATCCGGGCGGACGATCGTTGGCCAAGAAGATCCTCTTGGCCGGGTACTTTTGGCCGACTCTACAAGCAGACGCCGCTCGGACCGTGTCGACGTGCCTCTCATGTCAGAAGTGTTGGTTGCTACTCGGAAAACCTAGAGGTTCCACTGTACAAAAATTTTGTACAAAGGTCTGAACCTTTTCCTAGCTACCATGTGTTCTTTTAAATTAAATTTTGGATCGCCTGCGGAACTTAACACGTTTGATCCAAAACTTAATCTATTTGTTCTTTAAGGTTTAGACTTGGATCTCCTGCGGAACTTAACACGTTTGATCCAAATCACCTAAGTTATTAATTCCATTAAATATTAATTTCCATAATTGGTTCCCAGTACTGACGTGGCGAGGCACATGGCCTTCTTGGATATGGGAACAACCACCACCGACTAGACAAAACCTTTTATGGAAAGCTAATATTTAATTTCCTAAAATAACTTTAGGTCAACCAAAAGGAACAATCAAATCACAAGGAAAAGAAAAATAAAAGAACACAACTTCGAAAAATATATTCGAAATACTAGAATCGTAAGCCTCTTGTATTTGGTATTATTTCCATAAATAACTAGTTTGATGCGGAAAGAAAAATTACTAGTTATACCTTATAGAAAAACCTCTTGATCTTCTACCGTATTCCTCTTCTAACCTCGGACGTTGTGTGGGCAACGATCTTCCGAGATGAGAAACCACCAAAGCACCTTCTTCTTCTTTCTTCAAGTTTCGGCCAAGCACTATGCTTCCAAGAGATGAAGATCTTTTTCCATCAATCAAGCTCCAAGGGATGTAAGCTTTCTCTCCTTCTTCTCCAAGCTAAAATCCGGCCACCACTTGATCTTCAAGGAGGAAGAGAGGTCCGGCCACAAGATGGAGAGAAGAGAAAGGAAGGAGGCCGGCCACACCAAGGAAGAAAAGAGGGAGAAAATAATAGAGGTTGTTCACCCATGAAGGCTCCTCTACCTCCTCTTTTATAATCCTTGGTCTTGGCAAATAAGGAAATTTTAATAAAAACTTCCTTAATTCTTTTGCCATGAAAAGGAAAATTTTATTTTAATTAAAATAATTTTTCTTCTCACTAAAACATGGCCGGCCACTTACTTCCTCAAATCAAGGAGAGTTTTAATTAAACAAGAATTAAAACTTCCTAATTTGTTTCCGGAAATTTATAAAAATTTCTCCAATAATTTTATCCCTTCATGATTGGTTTATAAAAAGGAAATTTAAAATCTTTCTTTTAAACATGTGGATAAAAAGAAAGTTATCTCTAAAAATTAAAATCTCTTTCAATCTACAAATAAGGAAAGATATCAAATCTTTTCTTAATCTTTTGTAGAAACTTATAAAAGAGAATATTTAATTTTTAAACTCTCTTTAAATCATGAACATGTTTAAAAGGAAAGTTTTCTTAAAATTTAAAATCCTCCTTTAATCAACAAATAAGGAAAGATTTCAAATTTTAAACTCTCTTTTAAACATGTAGATGATTTACAAATAAGGAAAGTTTTTACCAAAAATTAAAACCATCCTTTTAAACTACAAATAAGGAAAGAGATTAATCTCTTCTCTTAATCTTTTGTAGAAAGCTATAAAAGGAAATTTTTAATTTTTAAACTCTCTTTTAAAAACATGATATCCACATAAGAAATAATTTTAATAAAAATCCTTTTTAATATTCTAGTGGTCGGCCACCTAAGCTTGGGACCCAAGCTTTGGCCGGCCACCTTCATGGCTCATCCACTTGGTCTTGGCCGGCCCTAGCTTGGGTTCCAAGCTAGCTTGGCTGGCCCCATTGGATGGGTAAGAAGGTGGGTATGCGGTGGGTATAAATCTCTATATACTAGAGGCTACGATAGGGACCGAGAGGAGGAATTGGTTTTGGTCTCCCGATAAAATTAAGCATCCCGTGTTCGCCCCGAACACACAACTTAATTTTATCAATAATAATTCATTCCACTAGAGAACTATTATTGAACTACCGCACCAATCCCAAATTACATTTTGGGCTCCTTCTTATTATAAGTGTGTTAGTCTCCCTGTGTTTAAGATAACAAATGTCCACTAATTAAGTAAGTTACTGACAACTCACTTAATTAATATCTTAGTCCAAGAGTAGTACCACTCAACCTTATCATCATGTCGGACTAGGTCCACCTGCAGGGTTTAACATGACAATCCTTATAAGCTCCTCTTGAGGACATTATCAACCTAGTATCTCTAGGACACAGTTTCCTTCTATAATCAACAACACACACTATAAGTGATACCATTTCCCAACTTATCGGGCTTATTGATTCATCGAACTAAATCTCACCCATTGATAAATTAAAGAAATAAATATCAAATATATGTGCTTGTTATTATATTAGGATTAAGAGCACACACTTCCATAATAACCGAGGTCTTTGTTTCTTTATAAAATCAGTATAAAAGAAACGACCTCAAATGGTCCTACTCAATACACTCTAAGTGTACTAGTGTAATTATACAGTCAAGATAAACTGATACCTAATTACACTTTGGTGTAATTATACGGTCATTCAGCTTTTATGGCTACCTCAGAGGCTTGCCATATGCTAAGCTTCTATGGTGGAGTCCAGAAAAATACCTATGCTTATCACTCTTCCATAGTTATGACTTTACCTCCTAAAGTAAACACAAAACCCCGTGGTTGACTTATTATTGTCCCTATCCGATTGGAAGTCAAAATCCTTGCAACCCACAAGGACTAAATTAACTGCCTTGTAAGCTAGCATATAATCTCTAGTGCCTCTAAGGTACTACAATATATGCTTTACTGCAGTCCACTGTCCTTGTCCAGGGTTACTTTGATATCTGCTAACTATGCCCTTGGCAAAACAGATTTCTGATCTCGTGCATAGCATACATTAGGCTTCCAACAGCCGTAGCATAAAGAACTGCCTTTATTTCCTTTATCTCCTTTGATGTCTACAGAGACATATCTTTAGATAAAGTTACTCCATCCTGAAATGGTAAGAAACCTTTCTTGGAGTTTTGTATGCTTAAAACGAGTAAGGATTTTTCCGATGTATGAAGTTTGGGATAAGTAAAATATTCTTTTCTTGCGATCCCTTATTACTTTGATCTCAAGAATATATACATTCTCCCAAGTCCTTTATATCGAATTGTTTGGACAACCATACCCTTACTTCTGACAACATTTTGATATTGTTTCCAACTACCAAAAATGTTATCTACGTATAGTACAAGAAATACCACCACGTTTCCATCACATCTTTTATATACACAAGACTTATTCGGTTACTAAATCCATAGATCTGGATTACTTTGATAAACCAGATGTTCCAAGACCTTGAAGCTTTGCTTCAGTCCATAGACTGATTGAGCTTACACACAAGATGCTCTTAGCCCTTTGCAATGAACCCTTCTGGTTGCTTTATATGGATGTTTTCTTCAAGACTTCCATTAAGGAATGCTGTCTTGACATCCACTTGCCAAATAGATAAAAGAATCCGGATAAACTTAAGCATGACTACCAGTGAAAAAGTTTCCTTTTTCATCAAGCCTTGCTTTGAAAGTTACTACCTTCCTGTCTATCCCTCTTTTCCTATTATAGACCTTTTTATACCCAACGGCTTTTACACCATTTGGTGATTCTACAAGCTTCCAGATTTTATTAGAATACATATATTCTAATTCTTTTATTCATTACTCTTTGCCAAGATGCTGCATCTTTATCTTGGAGTGCTTCATCATATGACCGGAGATCAGGTTCATGCCCTCCAGAGATCGAGTCCAAAAACTCTCCCAAAACATGAACCTATTTAGGTTGCATAACAACCCTCCCACTACAATAAGACACTTTCTGTAATTGTGTATCAATTTGTGATACGAGTTGCAGTTTTCTTGTGGTATCTTATCTTGTACAGTTGGTACTCGGTTAGACATGTCCTTTATTATTTCCTTAAGAACAAATTTACTTATGAGCACGTGATTCATTATATAGTCCTTTTCTAAAAATCAGTCATTTATGCTGACAATGACCTTCTGATTTTAAGACTATAAACCTACTTTTGTTTATCTAGGATATCTTACAAACAAGTGAACTCCTATCCAACTTATCATTATCTCTCTTTAACATATGTGCTGGATTACCCGAATCCGAATATGCTTCAAAATAGGCTTACACCTATTCAGCAATTCTATATGAGCAGAGAGTTATGACTTTGGAAAGTTCACTTCCGTTTCCAGAGCATATCCTTAAAACAAATTTGGTAATTTTCTGAATAACTCATCATCTATCTAATTATTCCATAAGAGGCCTATACCTTCTTTCTACTACACCATTCTGTTGGGGTGTTCCAGATGCAGTTAGTTGGGATTGAAATCCAACTTCTGATAAGTGACTCCTAAAATCTCTCAAGAGGTACTTGCCACTACGATTTTCCATAGTGACTTTTTACTTTAACATTTCTCCGCATCAGCCTTGTACTCTTTGAACTAATCAAAGCACTTAGTCTTGCGGTACATTAAGTAAATGTATTTGTATCTTGAATAGTTGTCTATAAAATAGACGAAATATTCGATACTACCTCTTGTCTGGATTGTCATAGGATCACACAAATCAGAATGAACCAATTCCAATATATCTTTGACTCCATTCCCCTTAGACTTAAAAGCTTCTTGGTTATTTTTCCTTTCAAGTAAGACTTGTAGGTTGGAAAGATTTCCACTACTAATGAACACAAAAGTTCATCAGCTACCAATGAATCCTACTTAAGTTAATATAACCTAGCTTTAGATGCCAAAGATATAATTGGTTTATTTTCGAAGGTTGCTTTCTCTTAAAATTAGAAGATGTGTGACTAATTTCCATTTGTTGCATCGTGGGAGTTATTGGATTATAAATTGTCAACCATCATACCAGAATAGATAACTTTCCTATTTTTCTTGATAACAACTTTGTTATCAAAATAGACACAATATCTATAATAGTTTAGAAACTGAAATCAGGTTCTTTCTAAACTTGGTATGTAAAGACAATTACTTAAAATCCATATTTTATTCTTATCAAAGGATAAACATCTCCCACTGCAACAGCTACCACTTTTACAGTAGTCCTCATGTGGACGGTGATTTACCTTTCATTTAGTTGTTGGGTTTCCTGGAACCCTGCAATGAATTGCAGACATGTCATCTTGTATCTACACACCAGGTACCGGTAGATTACTCCACTAAACATGTATCAACTAATGAATAAAATACACCTATATTGTTCTTAGTTCTAAGAGAACAGTCTACCTTAATGTCCAAATTCTATTTCCAATCAATTATAATTGGGACCACTAATCTATCCTAAAGTATATCAGCTAGGGTTTGACCATCTTCCTAAGAATCACAAAAATATTTGGTTAAGACCAACTCCTTAAAAAATCCCCATGAATTTTGTATGCCACGTTAGTGTGGACGTATACAAATTCAAAGAGGAAATTTTATCATTTAATTTTATTATCTCGTCAACCTTACTTTATGACGAATAAAATTAATAGTTGGTCTATCTTTAATCAAATATTTGGTCAAGACTCTAAATTTAAAATAATATTGATTCCTCTAACAATACTATTTAAATTTACCAACACCTCAAAACACCGTGAATTTTGCATGCCACGTTAGTATGGACGTATACAAAAACAACATTTGTAAGAGGAGGGTTTTACCCATTAACTATCTTGTCAACGTATCTTTATGACAAATAAAATTATCTCAAACACCGTTAATTTTGTATGCCACGTTAGTGTGAAATCTCTTAAGGCCTTGACATGTTAGTGCTCATGGATATCTAAGAAAAAATTTTTAGAAAAAACAAAAATGAAGAATTAAAGACAAGAATGTTGGGTTTTTCGGGCCGCGAAAATCGCTTTTCGCGTCGCGGAAACCCCGAATCACCCAAAGCCGTAGATCCGTGCAAGGAAAAACCGAATGAACTTACGAGTACGAGTTTCAAAATTTTTAGATCTACACTAGATGAGAGTTATACCTTTGAAGCGAGTCCTTTCGCGTTCCCGCTCGTCCATGGAGTTGTCGGATCTCGAGAGTGTCAACGTAGACACTCCTCTAATGATATCCACACGAACAAGGAGTGTCTCCCACACTCAAAGGATGGAGAAGAAAGCCCCAAGTGTGCTAGCACTTTCTAGAGCTCTCGAATGGGATTGGAAAGGAAGAAAAGAAGAAGGTATAAAAGAAATCTTATACACTCACTAGTAGTATCCTTCCTTTGTGACCTTCACTCTTCCTTTGCTCTTGGATTCACTCAACCATCTTCTCCTCACCATGGAAGTCCACGGCAACAGCAGCAAGGAGGAGGAAGAAAGCTTGGAAGAAGATGGAATAATTACCACACATCAATTGCCACAAAACCAAAACCTCCTTTGCATTAGTGTGGCCGGCCACCACATTGTAACCCCCTCATTAATGTGGCCGGCCACATTAAAAACAAGGGGAGAGTGTAACCCCCATGAGGTGGCATACCTCATGAGGTGGAGGTGATGTGGCAAGGATGAGCCATCCTTATGATGTGGCATCAAGTCATACTTGATGTTTCTAATTTCATTTGGTCAAGTCAAAATTGACCAATTTCTTCCTTGTTGAGTTAAATCTAATCTTTGATTCAAGTCAATTTCAGTTTAATGAATCTCAATTCATTAAATAAATTGACTCAATGAATCAAATCTAAATTAGACTCATTCAACAATTGAATCTAATTGAGTCTAACTCAATAAGTCTAATTTGAATCCAATTGGTTCATCATATGAACCCAATCCAATTGGTTCATCATATGAACCCAATCTCCATCCACTTGTTATTTGTGTGTGACCCAATACATTCTTGTAACGTTGGTAATGTTTCTAAACTCCTTTAGAAACATAAGCAATGAGCGGCATCTAGCAATACATCATTGCTACCCAAGTTACAAGAAATGTTGAGATCCAACATCACCTTGTGACTATTAATTGTGACTCCTCACAATATATGACAAGTGTCCTTCTATCCTAGACATCTAGATTGATCAATGTGAGGCATAGACCGTGTCATCCTCTGACCAATCTAAATCTTGAACTCCAAGTAGACTCACTCAATCAAATGAGCTCAATATCTCATATTGACTCATTTGGGTATGGCCACACACTTCGTGGTCTTACTCTATCAAGAATATCGATGTCGCTCCCGTCATATGGGAGGGATAGATCCCATCTACATCACTCACATCCCTCTGCATAATTCATTACATACCCAGTAATCGCCTTTATAGTCCACCCAGTTACGGGTGACGTTTGACGAAACCAAAGTACATAACTCCTTATGTAGGGATCCATGGTGACTTCAGGTCTAAGGACTAATAGTCATACTAATAGCCACATGAGAAAGTATATGACACTCATATAACGATCCATGATACTTTCTCATGGCGGGTCATTCAGTATACATTCTCTAATGCATACCCATGTGTCAGCTTGATATCTCTATATCCATGACTTGTGAGATCAAGTCATCGAGCTGACCTACATGCTAGTCTTATTGTATTAACATTGTCCCTGAATGTTAATACTCAACTAGGAATGATTTAGAGTAGTGTTCCCTACATGCTAGTCTCACTATCGATTCAACTAATCGATTGATATAGGTATGAACCTTCTACTCAAGGACGCTATTATACTTAGTCTATTTGGCACTCATACAAATAAGTATAATAACCAAACAAATGCCTTTATTAATATACAAGAATATGATACAATGAGTCTATACAATCATCAAATGATTGGCTCTAGGGCTCTAACTAACAAAAAAATCAAATGCTATATGAAAAACAAGAAAGACAATGTAGAATTTAAATTACAAGAAAGAAAGTGCATAAAGAAAACAAGGAAGAAAAACCAAAATGAAAAAGAAAAATGTCTAGAGTAACTCATATACTAATCAACTAATGTAAATCGAAAATAGTCCCCGACAACGACGCTAAAAAACTTGTTACGTCACCGCAAGTGTACGGTTACGTCATCATTAATAATAAAAGATATCGTATCCAAAGGGGTTGTTAATTAAGCACTTGTTAACTTCACACGACTAATTATCTAGACAAACACAAGATTGATTAGAAAGAAAGTAAGAGAAAGAAAGAGGAAAGAGAGAGAATAGATCTTAAGAGGGGTTGAGCAAGAGGATGGTGGATGATAGCTTCTAGGATTTCGATTTCCTTGTAATACTAGGTGATGTTACATAGATTACTTAATTTCTATCCTCTATGTTCATTCTCTTGTAGGAAGTTAGATTCATTACCGACTCCCCCCTGTAGTGGATAAGTCGGCATGATCTACTACTCCATGTCCTATGCTAATAAATGGAAATGATTCCTATGAAGTCCGTCAGCGGGGTAGCCCTAACACAACGCCCCTCGGTCATACAATGTAGAAACACACTGACACATAATAACATAGAGATAGAAATAGTGATTATGCCTGATCCCCTACTTCCTTGTGGAGATTTACTTCTCCTTTCATGGTGATACCCTAGACGTCCGTTCGCGGGGCAGCCCTGTAACCACACCCCTCGGTTATACAATATAGGGTATCTCCCCTACTGGATCAACAATTCTACACAACCATTTGATAAAATATGCAAAAGATATATATAAGCATTCACACACACACACATCATCAAACATGAACAAGGCAATAACAAGTCATTAAATAGAAACATGGCAAATCTTTCTAGTTTTACATCTCCATCACATCACATATACTCCCTAGATCCTAGATCTGGAGATCTACTCCATTGCTAAGGAAGAACAAATCCAAAACATAAAGAAAAACATACACACTGTTAGAGTGTATACTAAAAGTTTAGCTTTTTGTATAAATATTTAAGAATCACATTGGTCAAATGTTTACATTTATGTGAAGTGTAGTCGTCCATTTAATTTATATTGAAGATAACATGGTGTGAGGAGACACACAAAAGTTCATGTTATCAGTTCCTTATAAATTATAAACAGTTGTTCACAACCAAGATGGAATGGGACAAACCATTGGAGTGGTTGTAGTATAATTAGCTATTAGTTTATCTTGACTAATAAATTACACTAGTACACTATGAGTGTATTGAGTAGGACCATTAGAGGTAGTATTTTTTTTTACTGACTATATAAAAGAACAATACCTCTGTTATTATGGAAGTGTGTACTCTTAGTCATGATATAATAACAAGCACGTATACTTAATATCTATTTCTTTGATTTATCAAAGGGTGCAATTTAGCTCATTAAATCAATAAGCCCGATAAGTTGGGAAATGATATTATTTATATGATGTGTTATTGATTATAGAATGAAACTATGTCCTAGTAATCTAGGTTGATGTTGTCCCTTTGAGAATCTCATAAGGGTTGTCATGTAAACCCTGCAGATGGACCTAGTCCGACATGACAATGAAGTTGAGTGGTACTACTCTTGGAGCTAGATATTAATTAAGTGAGTTGTCAGTAACTCATTTAATTAATGGGCATTTGATATCTTAAACACAGGAAGACTAACACACTCATGATAATAAGAGCTCGTATAGTAATATGTGATTGGTGTGATAGTGCAATAATAACTCTTTAATAGAATGAGATATTATTGATGAACTTGAGTTGGGTGTTCGGGGTGAACACGGGAAGCTCAAGCTCATCGGAAGACCAAAATCAATTCCTCCTCTCGGTCCCTATTATAGCTAGGGGTGGCAATTTTTGACCCGACACGAAAACATGACCCGACCCGAACCGAACACGAAAAAATCATGTTAGGGTTGGGTAGTTTCAGGTTCGGGTCAAAATCGGGTCGACCCAATTAATAAACAGGTCGGGTTCGGGTCAACCTGAAATGACCCAATTTCAACCCGTGAACCCGTTTATAAATAATTATAAATTAAAACTAAAATTACAAATTTAAAAAAGTTAAAACTATAAACATAGAGATATGCTATTGATTACAATGTTGTCATGGCTTATCATTTATGATATGAATTTTCAATTTGTGTAGATAAATGTTATTTTTAATTTTTAATTTAATATACAAAATTTCTTTAATGAATTCAGGTCATGTTCGGGTCAAACGACGAGTTAAACGGGCTAAACGGGTCGGGTTCGGGTCAAGTGCAAATAAACAGATCAGGTCTAGGTTGAATAGTTTGGCCCGAATTAATAATCAGGTCGGGTTAAGGTTGTCATTTGCCAACCCACCAACCTGCCAACCCTGAACCCGTCAACCCGAACCCGAACCGAATTGTCACCCCTAATTGTAGCCTCTTATTTATAAAGTCTTATATCCACCAATACCCACTTTTTTACCCACCTTAAGGTGGCCGGCCAAGACAAGCTTGGAGCCCAAGCTAGGGCCGGCCAAACCAAGGTTAGATGGGTTCAAGTTGTGGCCAGCCCTAGCTTGGAGCCCAAGCAAGGGTGGCAGGCCACATTCACATTGAATGGGAGTTTAAAATTATAAATCTTTTCTTTTATAGCTTTGTAAAAAGGATTAAGAGAAAGGTTTGAAATCTTTCTTATTTGTAGATAAAAGGAAGATTTTATTTTTTTGATAAATTTTAAATCTTTCCTTATGTGAAAGCCATGGTTTTAAAAGAGAGTTTTAAAATTATAAATTTTTCCTTTTATAGCTTTCTACAAAGGATTAAGAGAAAGATTTGATATCTTTCCTTATTTGTAGTTTAAAGGAAGATTTTAATTTTTGAAAAAACTTTTCTTTTTATAACCATCCACATGTTTTAAAAGAGAGATTTATAAAACTTTCCTTTTATAATCAACCATGAAAGGATTTAAAGAAAGAAAATTTTTAATTAAAATTTCTTACCGGAAACAATTAAGGAAGTTTTAATTAAATTTTCCTTCTTAGACATTGGCAAGGAATATAAGGAAGTTTTAATTATGTTTAAAACTTTCCTTATTTGCCAAGACCAAGGAATATAAAAGAGCGGGTAGAGGTGCCTCACAAAAGGACACATCTATTATACCTCTCCTCTCTTCCTTTGTGGGGGTCGGCCCTCTTCTTCCCCTATTCTTCTTCCTTGGTGGCCGATGGCATCTCATCTCTAGGAGTTGTTGGTGGCCGGGTCATGTTAGAGGAAGAAGGAGAGATAGGAGGCATTGTTTCTTAGCATCCCTTGGAGATTGGTTGGTGGCCGAAGTTCTTCATCTCTAGGAGATTGTTGGTGGCTGAAACTTAGAAGGAAGAAGAAGGTTTTGGTGGAGTCTCGTCTTGGTAGATCGTCGCCCACACGACGTCCAAGATAAGAAGAGGAATACAATAGAAGATCGTGAGGTCTATAAGCTACAAAAGGTATAACTAGTTATTTAATTCCGCATCATAACTAGTGCATTCTTTTGTATATATCTTGTAAAACCGAATGCTTATCGATTTTAATTATCATTTTTGTTATCAATTTTCATTTCGATTTCATGTTTCGATAATGTGTTTCTATTGAGGTCTCTATTGTTAAACCTTGTTTACTGTGAGAAGTTTAAATATCTTATTTCTTTGAAAGGCTTTGTCTAGGCAGTGGTGGATGATCCCATACCTAAGAAGGCCTAGTGCCTCACCACGTTTGACTTGGAAGCCGATCCTTGAAATATATATTTAATCAACTTCTGTAATATGGTTTAACTAAGGAAGATCACATCGGTTGAACTTGAAGTAAGAATGTTAAGTTTCGTTCCCAATTCAAGTTTAACTTCTAAAGGAAAATTTTGGATTAATAATATTAAGCATCGTTTGCAATCCAAATTTAACTTTAGTAGAACACATGGGTAGCTAGGATAGTTCTATGCTTGTATAAATTTTTATACAAGGGAACTAGGATGATATTCTGAGTAGCAACTAACAATTGGTATCAGAGCTAGGTTTTATCCTCTGCGTGTTTGGTCTTAATTTAATTATGCACATGTCATACATATTTTAGGCAGGATAATAATAGGATGTGCAAATAGATTAACTCTGTGGTTGCAGGCTCCAACTATTATGGCCTATTGTGATTGTGTGTGATTGGACCCTCGGATATGTCGAGGGCATTTTATGTGTGTGCATGATTGTACTTATTAAATACAGCAGGAGCTGTATTAGTTTTAGGATTTTACATTTTTGTTCGATCTAGACTTTATGTACATTCCTTTGAGGAATATAGGATCGATATATGTAAAATTCTATTTTGTCGTGGATCATATCCTTGCGAGGTGTGGTGCTATTTGAGGACCAGAGGCGTAGCGGAAAAAGAAGCAAGATAGATGCAACAACGAGACCCCACTGCGGTGGCTAAAGATGGCAGCAGCTAGGGTTGGTGGAACATGGAAGACAATGATAGAAAAGGCCATAATAGTTGGAAAATTATTTTTTTTCCATATTTATTGCTTTTATTTGCTGTGATGTGTGTGTGCATGATAAAATCCTTATCTTAAAAAATGAAGTGGGAGAAGGATTAGTAAATAAATTCCACGGTCTCCATTACTAGTTTGTAAGTGATGCAACAAACTTGCGTGTTGGCTCTGAGTGCCTCCCTTCACAATGGATGAGTTTGTTTGTGGATCACTAGATCAAACTTCCTTTATGGATGGTTATAGGAAATTATTTAGGAGCGTGTGATCTTCTCCAACTGAAGGGGCACAATCCTATTTAATGTACTAAGTATCAAGTAATGGTATACACATAGGTGCATTTAATAGTATCCTCCCCAATGGAGTCATTGCTATTATTTGTGTTACCAAAGGAAAACCAACTATTAATTTTTCATAAAGCTAGGTAAAACCCCCTCTTACAAACAATTGAATTTATATACGTCCACACTAATATGACATATGAAATTCATGGTGTTTGAGTTAATTTTATTTGTCATAAAGTTAGGTTGACAAAATAATATGGGTAAAACTTTGTCTTACAAACAATTGAATTTGTATACATCCACACTAACGTGGCATACAAAATTCATGGTGTTTGAGGTAATTTAAGGTTGACAAGATAATTAATGGGTAAGACCCTCCTCTTACAAATGTCTAAATTTATATACGTCCACACTAACGTGGCATACAAAATTCACGGTGTTTGAGGTGTTGGTGAATTTAAATAATATTGTTTTGAGGAATCAATATTATTTTAAATTCTAAAGTTTTGACCAAATATTTGATCGAAGACAGATCAACTATTAATTTTATTTGTCATAAAGATATGTTGATAAGATAATAAAAGTAATGGATAAAATCTCCTCTTAATGTTTGAATTTATATACGTCCATATTAACGTGGCATACAAAATTCACAAGGATTTTAAGGTGTTGGTTTTGACCAAATATTTCTGTGATTCTTAGGATTTCAAATATTTTTCAATCCCCCAGCTGTTATACTATAGAATAGACTTAGTAGTCCCAATGATTAGAAACAAAAACTTGGACACTAAGGTGGACTGTCCTCTCAGAACTGAGAACAATAAAGGTATATTTTATTCATTAGTTGTTGAAACATGTTTAGTGGTGTTATCTACCAGTACCTAGTGTGTAGATATGGGAGCCACTAATCATGTCTGCAATTCATTCCAGGATACCCAACAACTATACGAAGGGGAAATCACCGTTTACATGAGCACTGCTATAATAGTAGCAGTTGTTGCAGTGGGAGATGTTTATCCTCTGAAAGGAATAAAACATGGATTTTGAGAAATTGTCTTTACATACCAAGTTTTAGAAAGAATTTGATTTCAATTTCTAAACTATTCAAAGAACTTGATATTCTGTCTCTTTTAATAACAAAGTTGTTATCAAGAAAAATAGGGAAGTTATCTATTCTGGTATGTTGGTTGGCAATTTATATATTCTAAATCTAATAACTCACATGATGCACCAAATGGAAATTAATAATACATCTTATAACTCTAATAAGAGAAAGCAACCTTCAGAAATGAACCAATCATATCTTTGACATCAAAGGCTACTTGAGTAGGATTCAAAGGATAATAGCCGATGAACTTTTTGGTTCATTGGTGGTAGAAAACTTTCCAACCTATGAGTCTTACTTGGAAGGAAAAATGACCAAGAGGCCTTTTAAGACTATGGGGTATAGAGCCAAAAGATGTGTTGGAATTATTCTGATTTGTGTGGACCAATGACTATCCAGGCAAGCGGTAGTTTCGAATATTTTGTCTCTTTTATGGACAACTATTCGAGATACAGGTACATTTACTTGATGCACCGCAAGTCTGAGTGGTTTGATAAGTTCAAAGAGTACAAGGCTGATGCGGAGAAACGTCATGGTAAAAGTATCAAGACACTATGGTCTAATCGTAGTCACAAGTACCTCTTAGGAGAGTTTAGGAGTCACTTATCAGAAGTCGGGATTAAATCCCAACTGACTGCACCTGGTACACCCCAACAGAATAATGTGGAAGAACAAAGGTATAGGACTCTTATGAAAATGATAAGATCGATGATGAGTTATTGAGAATTACCAAATTTATTTTCAGGATATACCCTGGAAACGACAATGAACATAGTACCTTCTAAAGTCAGAACCCTCTACTCCCATAGAATTGTACAATGGGTGTAAGCCTAGTCTGAAGCATATTCGGATTTGGGGTAGTCCAGCATAGGTGCTGAAGGGAGACACTAATAAGTTGGACAGGAGTTCACTTGTTTGTGGGTTATTCTAGAGAAACGAAAGGAGGTTTATAGTCCTAAAAATCATAAGGTCATTGTTGTCACCAATGCTCGAATTTAGAAAATGACTATGTTATGAACCACAAGCCCATGAGTAAAATTGTTCTTAAGGAATTAGAGAAGACACGTTTAAACTAGTATCAACTGTACAAGATGAGATACCACAAGAAACTACAACATTTATCACAAATGATGCACAATTGCAAACAGTGCCTCGTCATAGTGGGAGGGTTGTTAGGCAACTTGAAAGATTCATGTTTTGGGAAAGTCTTTGGACTTGATCCCTGTTGAACATGAACTTGATCCCTGGACATATGACGAAGCGCTCTAAGATAAAGATGCAACATCTTGGCAAAGATCAATGAATACAGAAATAGAATCTATGTATTCTAATCAAGTCTGGGAGCTTGTAGAACCACCAAATAGTGTAAAAGTCATTGGGTGTAAAAGGGTCTACAATAGAAAAAGAGGGATAGACAGGAAGGTGAAAACCTTCAAAGCAAGACTTGTTGCGAAGGGGTATACTCAGAAAGAGAGAATCGATTATGAGGAAACCTTTTTGCCGGTAGCTATGCTTAAGTCTATCCGGATACTTTTATATATTATTGCTTATATGGATTATGAGATTTGGCAAATGGATGTCAAGACAGCTTTCCATAATGGGAGTCTTGAAGAAAACATCCATATGTAGCAACCAGAGGGATTCATTGCAAAGGGCAAAGAACATCATGTATGTAAGCTTAATTGGTCACTTGATGGACTGAAGCAAGCTTTGAGGTCTTGGAACATCCGGTTTAATGAAGTAATCCAGACCTTTGGATTTATTCAGTGTCCGGATGAGTCTTGTGTATACAAGAAGTGTGATGGAAACGTGGTGGTATTTCTTGTACTATACGTAGATGACATTTTGTTAGTTGGAACAATATCAAAGTGTTGTTGGAAGTAAGGGTATGGTTGTCCAAGCAATTCGATATGAAGGACTTGGGAGAATGAGCACATATTCTCGGGATCAAAGTAATAAGGGATCGCAAGAAAAGAATATTGTGCTTATCCCAACCTTCATATATCGATACAATCCTAGCTCATTTTAGCATGCAAGACTCCAAGAAAGGTTTTCTACCTTTTAGGCATAGAGTATCTTT
Organism: Zingiber officinale; assembly: GCF_018446385.1. Classification (NCBI taxonomy): domain Eukaryota; kingdom Viridiplantae; phylum Streptophyta; class Magnoliopsida; order Zingiberales; family Zingiberaceae; genus Zingiber; species Zingiber officinale. Next base: position 49,015,498 of record NC_056006.1, read on the forward strand.
ATTTAAAGACATGTCTCCGAAGACATCAAAATAGATAGAATAAATGAAGGCAGTTCCTTATGCTTCAACTATAGAAAGCCTAATGTATGCTATGTTATGCATGGGACAGGATATCTGTTTTGCCATGGGCATGGTTAGCAAATATCAAAGTAACTCAGGACCGGGACACTGGACTGCCGTAAAGCATATATTAAAGTACCCGAGAAGGACTAGAGATTATATGCTAGTTTACAAGGCAGATGATATGCTCCCTGTGGGTTACACGAATTCAGACTTCCAATCAGATAGGGACAATAGTAAGTTGACCTCGGGGTTTGTGTTTACTTTAGGAGGTGAAGCCATAACAATGAAGGAGTGTTAAGCATAGATGCTTTTCGGACTCCACCATGGAAGTCGAGTATGTGCCAACCTCTGAGGCAGCCATAAAAGCTGTATGGCTCAGAAACTTCATGATGGACTTAGATGTGATTCCTGGTTTGCCGAAAAATTATTACCGTGTATTGTAATAATAAGTGGTGCAGTAGCAAACTTGAAGGAACCATGAGCCCTTAAGGCAAGTAAACACATAGAGCGCAAGTACCACCCAATACGAGACATTGTATAACGAGAAAAAGTTGTTGTCGCCTAGATTGCATCAGATGATAATAACCTGGAAGATCCTTTCACTAAGGACCATAAGGCAAGAGCTTTAGATGGGCATGTTGAAGGGTTGGGAATCAGATGTATGGCAGGGTATATGGCAGCATAGCCTTTTAGTATAAGTGGGAGATTGTTAGAGTGTATACTAAAAGTCTAGCTTTTTGTATAAACATTTAAGAATCACATTGGTCACATGTCTACATTTATGTGAAGTGTAGTTGTCCATTTAATTTATATTGAAAATAACATGGTGTGAGAGGACACACAGAAGTTCATATTATCAGTTCCTTATAAATTATAAATAGTTGTTCACAACCAAGATGGAATGGGAGAAACCATTGGAGTAGTTGTAGTGTAATTAGGTATTAGATTATCTTGACTAATAAATTACACTAGTACACTATAAGTGTATTGAGTAGGACCATTTAAGGTAGTATTTTTTTATACTGACTATATAAAAGAACAATACCTCTGTTATTATGGAAGTGTGCACTCTTAATCATTATATAATAACAAGCACGTATACTTAATATTTATTTCTTTGATTTATCAAAGGGTGTGATTTAGCTCGTTAAATCAATAGGCCCAATAAGTTGGGAAATGATATTATTTATATGGTGTGCTGTTGATTATAGAATGAAACTATATCCTAGTAATCTAGGTTGATGATTTCCCCTTGAGGAGCTCATAAGGATTGTCATGTAAACCCTGCAGGTGGACCTAGTCCTGCATGACAATGAAGTTGAGTGGTACTACTCTTGGAGCTAGATATTAATTAAGTGAGTTGTCAGTAACTCATTTAATTAATGGACATTCAATATCTTAAACACAGGGAGACTAACACACTCATGATAAGAAGGAGCCCATATAGTAACATGGGATTGGTGTGGTAGTGCAATAATAACTCTTTAGTGGAATGAGATATTATTGATGAACTTGAGTTGGGTGTTCAGGGAGAACACGGGAAGCTCAAGCTCATCGGAAGACCAAACCAATTCCTCCTCTCGGTCCCTATTGTAGCCTCTTATTTATAAATTCTTATATCCACTAATACCCACTTTCTTACCCACCTTAAGGTGGTCGGCCAAGCCAAGCTTGGAGCCCAAGCTAGGGCCGAACAAACCAAGGTTAGATGGGTTCAAATTGTGGCCAGCCCTAGCTTGGAGCCCAAGCAAGGGTGGTCGGCCACATTCATATTGAAAGGGAGTTTAAAATTATAAATCTTTCCTTTTATAACTTTCTATAAAAGATTAAGAGAAAGGTTTGATATCTTTCCTTATTTATAGTTTAAAGGAAGATTTTAATTTTTTTATAAATTTTAAATCTTTCCTTATGTGAAAGCCATGGTTTTAAAAGAGAGTTTTAAAATTATAAATCTTTCCTTTTATAGCTTTCTATAAAGGATTAAGAGAAAGATTTGATATCTTTCCTTATTTATAGTTTAAAGGTAGATTTTAATTTTTGAAAAAACTTTTCTTTTTGTAAACATCCACATGTTTTAAAAGAGGGATTTATAAAACTTTCCTTTTATAACCAACTATGAAGGGATTTAAAGAAAGAAATTTTTTAATTAAAATTTCTTACCGGAAACAATTAAGGAAGTTTTAATTAAATTTTTCTTCTTAGACATTGGTAAGGAATATAAGGAAGTTTTAATTATGTTTAAAACTTTCCTTATTTGCTAAGACCAAGGAATATAAAAACGAGGGTAGAGGTGCCTCACAAAAGGACACATCTATTATTCCTCTCCTCTCTTTCTTGGTAGTGGCCGACCCTCTTCTTCCCCTATTCTTCTTCCTTGGTGGCCGGCGGCATCTCATCTCTAGGAGTCATTGTTGGTGGCCGGATCTTGTTAGAGGAAGAAGGAGAGATAGGAGGAATTGTTTCTTAGCATCCCTTGAAGCTTGGTTGGTGGCCGAAGTTCTTCATCTCTAGGAGATTGTTGGTGGCCGAAACATGGAAGGAAGAAGAAGGTTTTGGTGGAGTCTCGTCTTGTTAGATCATCACCCACACGACGTCCAAGATAAGAAGAGGATTACAATAGAAGATCGTGAGGTCTATAAGCTACAAAAGGTATAACAAGTTATTTGATTCCGCATCATAACTAGTGCAGTCTTTTGTATAGATCTTGTAAAACCAAACACAAGAGGTTATCGATTTTAATTATCATTTTTATTTTCGATTTCATGTTTCGATAATGTGTTTCTATTGAGGTCTCTATTGTTAAACCTTCTTTACTGTGAGAAGTTTAAATATCTGATTTCTTTAAAAGACTTTGTCTAGGCAGTGGTGGATGATCCCATACCCAATAAGGCCTAGTGCCTCGCCACGTTTGACCTGGAAGCCGTATTAGTTAGAGCCCTAGAGCCAATCATTTGATGATTGTATTATGTGTTGGGTTTTTCGGGCCGCGAAAACCGCTTTTTCGCGTCGCAGAAACCCCGAATCACCCTAGCCAACGGATCTCGTGCGAAGAAAAATTCGAAGACATACGAGTACGAGTTACAAAACTTCTAGATCTACATGATGAAGATCTTTACCTTCGATGCGTGCCCTTTTCGTATCCCGCTCGTCCAAGATTCGTCGGATCTCGAAAGTATCAAGGATAGATACTACTCTATATGTATCCACACGAACACACTAGGTGGAGATGACCAAAACAAGGTGTGCTAGCACCTTTGGATGGTTCGGCCAAGAGAGGAGAGGGAGAGCAAAATTGGAGCAAGGAAGAAGATGAAGGAATGAATGAGATTAATTCCAAAATGAAACTTATCTCACCCATTCATGTGGCCGGCCACATTAAGAGCATGAGTAACTCCCATGGAATGCCAAGAGTCACAACTCTTGGTAACTCCCATGAGGTGGCATTCCACATAAGCAACCATGATGATGTGGAGCATTATCATTGGTCCACATCTTGCCCACTCACCAATGAGGTCGCATAAAGTCAAGTCAAACTTGACTCTTCATCTTCCTCTCAAGTCAAGTCAAACTTGACTTAATCTCTCTCATGGTTGATCTAATCCAACCATTTAATTCAAGCCAATTTAATATAATGAATCTAATTCATTTAATTAAATTGATTTAATGAGTCATAATCCAAATTAGACTCATTAAACACATGAATCAACTTGAGTCTAACTCAATTAGCCCAATTAGGATTACTCTTAATCCAATTTGATTCATCAAATGAATCTAATCCTCTTGGTTCATCATATGAACCTAATTTCCATCTAAATGTCCTTAGTGTGTGACCCTATAGGTTCTTGTAACATTGGCAATGCCCCTAAACCCATTTAGAAGCATAAGTAATGAGCGGTATCTAGCAACACATCATTACTACCCAATGTTACAAGAATGTTGAGATCCAACATCACCTTGTGACTACTAATTGTGACTCCTCACAATATGTGACATTGTCCTTCTATCCTAGACACCTAGATTGATCAATGTGAGGCATAGACCGTGTCATCCTCTAATCAATCTATATCTTGAACTCCAAGTAGACTCACTCGATCAAATGAGCTCAACATCTCATGTTGACTCATTTGGGAATGGTCATGCACTTCGTGGTCTAACTCTATCAAGAATACCGATGTCGGTCCCGTCATATGGGAGGGATAGATCCCATCTACATCACTCACATCCCTCTGCATAATTCGTTATATACCCAGTAATCACCTTTATAGTCCACCTAGTTACGGGTGACGTTTGACGAAACCAAAGTACATAACTCCTTATGTAGGGAACCATGGTGACTTCAGGTCTAAGGACCAATAGTCATACTAATAGTCACATGAGAAAGTATATGACACTCATATAACGATCCATGATACTTTCTCATGGCGGGTCATTCAGTATACATTCTCCAATGCATACCCATGTGTCAACTTGATATCTCCATATCCATGACTTGTGAGATCAAGTCATCGAGATGACCTACATGCTAGTCTTATTGCATTAACATTGTACCTGAATGTTAATACTTGACTAGGAATGATTAAGAGTAGTGTTCCCTATATCATCTCACTATCGGTTCAACTAACCGATTGATATAGGTGAGAACCATCTACTCAAGGACATTATTATACTTAGTTTATTTGGCACAAATACAAGTAAGTATAATAACCAAAATCCAAATGCCTTTATTTCTATAGAATATGATACAATAAGTCCAAAATACAATCATCAAATGATTGTCTCTAGGGCTCTAGCTAACAATCTCCCACTAGCACTAGTGCCAATCAGTGTAGGCTCTAAGCCCAAATGACCTAGTGTGACCATCATGCTTCTTCTGTGCCAAAGCCTTGGTCAAGGGATCTGCGATGTTAGCCTCTGTAGATACTCTGCAAATCTTCACATTTCCTCTCTCGATGATCTCTCGAATGAGATGGAAGCGCCGTAGTATGTGTTTGGTCCGCTGGTGTGAGCGAGGTTCTTTCGCCTGTGCTATAGCTCCATTGTTGTCACAATAGAGCTCAATGGGGTTAGCAATGCTAGGAACCACCCCAAGTTCAGTGATGAACTTGTGGATCCAAACTGCCTCCTTTGCTGCCTCTGATGCAGCAATGTACTCGGCTTCTGTTGTAGAATCAGCTACTGTATCCTGCTTCGAACTCTTCCAGCTGCGATCTATAGTCATCCTGGTCGGTCTGGAAGCTAGCATCACTGTAACCCTTTACAGCTAGCTCATCACTGCCTCCATATATCAAGAAGTATTCTTTAGTCCTTCTTAAGTACTTAAGAATATTCTTGACCGCTATCCAGTGACTTTCACCTGGATCTGACTGGTATCTGCTCGTCATGCTCAAAGCATACGAGACATCAGGTCGAGTACATAGCATGGCGTACATGATCGATCCTATGGTTGAGACATAAGGGATCTGATCCATGCGGTCTCTCTCCTCTCTAGAAGAGGGACCTTGAGTCTTCGAAAGATTCACGCCATGTGACATCGGCTGAAATCCCTTCTTGGAGTTCTGCATGGCAAACCGAAGGAGTACCTTGTCAATGTATGTACTCTGACTTAGGCCAAGCAATCTCTTAGATCTATCTCTCTAGATCTGTATCCCTAGAATGCGGGATGCTTCACCTAAGTCCTTCATTGAGAAGCAACTCCCTAGCCAAGTCTTGACAGACTGAAGCATAGGGATGTCCTTCCCAATGAGTAGTATGTCATCCACATACAATATGAGGAAGACAACTATATCCCCTACAACCTTCTTGTAGACACAAGGCTCATCTTCATTCTTGATGAAACCAAACTGTTTGATTGCATCATCGAATCGAAGATTCCAGCTCCGAGAAGCTTGCTTTAGTCCATAAATGGACCTATGCAGCTTGCATACTCTGCTAGTATGCTGTGGATCTACAAAATCCTCAGGTTGTGTCATGTACACATCCTTGAGTAGGTTTCCATTCAGAAACATGGTTTTGACATCCATCTGCCATATCTCATAGTCATGGTAGGCTGCAATAGCAAGCATGATCCGAATGGACTTAAACATCACTACTGGAGAAAAGGTTTCATCATAGTCAATACCATGAATCTGCTTGAAACCTTTAGCTACCAAGCGACCCTTAAAGATAAGTCCATCCATGTCAGTCTTTCTCTTAAAGACCCACTTACACACAATGGGTTTCACCCCTTTAGGTGGATTAACCAAAGTCCATACTTGGTTGGTGTACATGGATTCCATCTCGGATCTCATGGCCTCTAGCCATTTCTCAGAATCTGGTCTCATCACAGCTTCCTGATAGATGGTAGGCTCATCCTCTATGAGCACAACGTCATCATGGTCAGACAAGAGAAATGAGTATCTCTCAGGCTGACGACGTACCCTATCAGACCTGCGAAGAGGTATGTCTACTTGAACTGGTTGTTGTTCCTCAACTCCTTGTGGAACAACATCATCCACAACATTTTGTGGTTCCAGTTCAATTTCCATCGAGGCATCAGTGCTATTGTTCGTATCTTGAACTTCTTCAAGATCGAACGCGCTCCCACTAGTCTTTCTAGAAACAAAGTCCCTTTCTAGAAAGACCCCAGTCTTTGCCACAACTACCTTGTGCTGACTGGGAATGTAGAAGTAATATCCCTTAGTTTCCTCGGGATATCGAATAAAGTAGCACTTGTCGGATTTAGGTCCTAACTTGTCTGAGACTTGACGTCGAACGTAAGCCTCACAACCCCAAATCCTCATGAAAGACACCTGGGCATCTCTCCCAGTCCATATCCTATATGGTGTCTTTATCACGGCCTTGGATGAAACTCGGTTGAGTATAAAAGCTGTCGTGTGTAGAGCATAACCCCAAAGGTATGTCGGAAGATCTGTGTGACTCATCATAGACCGTACCATATCTAATAGGGTACGATTCCTCTTTTCGGATACACCATCCACTGTGGTGTTCCAGGAGGAGTGAGTTGGGATAGAATCCCACACTCAGCTAGATAGTCACGGAACTCATGGCTAAGGTATTCTCCACCTCGATCGGATCGAAGTATCTTAATACTCTTGCCAAGCTGGTTCTGTACTTCATTTTTGAATTCTTTGAACTTTTCAAAGGACTCAGACTTATGTGTCATCAAGTACACATAACCATATCTACTGAAGTCATCAGTAAATGTGATGAAGTACCTATAACCGCCTCTAGCAGCGACATTGAAAGGGCCACATACATCACTATGTATGAGTCCTAACAAATCAGTCACTCTCTCGCTGTGCCCACTAAAGGAAGTCTTGGTCATCTTGCCTCGTAGGCATGACTCGCATACCTCATATGATTCAAAATCAAATGAGTCCAGCATACCATCCTTATGGAGTTGGGATAAGCGCTTGTCATTTATATGACCTAAGCGACAGTGCCAGAGGTAGGTTTGGTTCATGTCATTTGACTTGAACCTCTTAGTATTTATGTTATAGATAGGGCTCTCACGGTCTAGAATATTGAGTCCGTTTATCAGAGGTGCACTACAATAGAACATATCGTTTAAATAGACGGAACAACATTTGTTCTTTATAATAAACGAGAAACCTTTCTTATCCAAACAAGAAACTGATATAATGTTCTTAGTTAATGCAGGCACATAACAACAATCGACTAACTCTAGTACAAGCCCAGAGGGCAGAGATAGAAAGTAAGTCCCTACAGCAACAGCAGTAACCCGTGCTCCATTGCCTGCTCGTAGGTCCACCTCGCCCTTTGTCAATGCCTTGCTATTTCTCAGCGCCTGCACATCAGTACAAATGTGAGAAGCACATCCAGTATCTAATACCCATGATGTAGGAATAGATAGATTGACTTCTATAACATATATACCTGAAGTGGAAGTCTCACTTCGCTTCTTCTTAAGATCCTCCAAGTATACCTTGCAGTTCCTCTTCCAGTGCCCGGTTTGACCGTAGTGGAAGCAGGTAGCATCCTTGGCGACCCCTCCTTTAGGCTTTAGTGCCTTGCCTTTGCCCTTGGCTTGGGACTTTCCCTTGCCTTTGGGCTTGCCCTTGCCCTTATGTTTCTGAACCATCAGAACAGTGTTGGGCTTAGCCTTCTTAAGGTTTAGCTCAGCAGTTCTCAACATGCTAAGCAGCTCGGGCAGTGGCTTGTCAATCTCGTTCATATTATAGTTTAGAACGAATTGACTGTAGCTATCCGGCAAGGATTGCAAGATCAGGTCAGTAGCCAGCTCTTGGCAAAGAGGGAACCCCAACCTTTGTAGGTTCTCTATGTACCCAATCATTTTGAGTACATATGGGCCTACAGGAGCCCCGTCTGGCATCTTGCACTGAAACAGCGCCCTTGAGATTTCAAATCTCTCATGCCTCGCTTGACCTTGATATAGTTGACGAAGATGTTCAACCATATCGTAAGCGCCCATTAACTCGTGTTGCTTCTGAAGCTCAGAGATCATGGTCGCGAGCATAAGATAGGACACATCTAATGCGTCATCTTGATGCTTCTTGTAAGCATCTCGGTCTGCTCGCGTGGCAGTGGCAGGAGGAGCCTCCGGAATGGGCTGCTCCAGAATGTACAGTTTACGTTCCTGAGTGAGAACTATTCTCAAGTTCTTGTACCAGTCCAAGAAGTTTGCTCCGTTGAGCTTGTCCTTCTCAAGGACAGATCGCAGGGAGAAAGTGTTCGTATTCGACGTCATGGTAATCTACAACAGAAATAAAAGCAGAAATAAATATCATATTCTTAATCATTTAATTAGGCCTTTAACTAAATGATGCTCCCACTGAATTCTATAATTCATGTGGGACAAGATCCACATCATACTAACCCTTGAGTTAGCTTTGGCTAATACGCCCAAGACTTAGTATGATCGGTAGGTAACGATTACCAATTACATCTCTATGCAACTCTTGTTTATAGAATCAAAAATCCGCATTTATATTAAAACTCGAGTTAGCTTTGGCTAATACGCCCGAGAGTTAATATATATGTGATTTTGACCTAACTTTCCAACCGTTGGAAGAATGCCTATAGTTATACTCGATCCAACCGAGTTAACTAGGAATACTCAATCTAATTGAGTTGTACTCACCCATGCGTTGATAGGCGGGACCAAGATTGTCCCTCCGCACCCTACCAAGATAGTATGCGTTGCTCTGCTTTGGCAGATTCAACAATATCATGCGATCGAGGTAGTGATGGGTATCACAGCATGGTAGGCATTTTGAGTTGTCGTGATTTAGATCTAATCTAAATGATGTTGTATCATATACTTGAAATAGATCTAATCTAATCGATAGAGTGCATCTTGTACACGATGTAGATCTAATCTAATCGTAAGGGTGCATCTTGTGCACGATTTAGATCTAATCTTAATCGCTAGGCACTAATTAATTACTTAATTAAACATGCATCATATACACAAGTAATTAACTAAGTTTTTGTGATTAGTCATGGCCCTACTACAATCTTCTCAAGCCAATGAGAAGATCGGATGGTCAACCTAAGGTCAACTTCTCAAGCGCCTTCCTTTTGACCACCTTGTGTTGCTCGCGCCTTCCTCGTAACTCCGTCTCGAGTGGACCTTCCATAGCTCCAAATTTGTACATTACAATTTTTGAAACTCGAGTTACATTCGAGTCTAAATCTAATTTACAACCAGAATAATAGAAAGGCACGACGCGCAGGTCACGAAAATAAAATAAAAATAAAATACAAGCACGCACATCACATAACGGCACGCAGGCCGTATTATGAATTACAACACAATTATCCAATCGAATTGGGTCTTTGGGCCATGACTATCACAAAATTAATATATAATTCAAAATTATATATTTCTGTAATTTTTCTATAATTTTTCATAATTTTAAAGATTTTATGAGTAAAATTTTCTCGGCGGTCCCGATTAGCGATTTCGGACGCAATCGCGGAGCAAATCCCCTTGCGGGGTTAGGGGCAGTACCCCTACCCGCGATCTAACCATCGCGAGTTGCTCCTATGCGATCCAAGAGCGCCTTATCCTGCTGTCCCAAAAAGATTTGGGTCGAAACGATGCCGTTTCGGGAAAAACTTCTCGGTAGTCGAAGCCTACAAGTGTATAAACACTTGTGCTTCGCTTCTACGAGAAAAATTACTCTTAAAACTATAAAAACCATAAATTTACAGCAATGTACAGAAGCTTTAATTTTTCATAAAAATCAAATTAAACTCGTACAAGTTTTGCACGTGGCTCTGATACCACTGTTGGGTTTTTCGGGCCGCGAAAACAGCTTTTTCGCGTCGCGGAAACCCCGAATCACCCTAGCCAACGGATCTCGTGCAAAGAAAAATTCGAAGACATACGAGTACGAGTTACAAAACTTCTAGATCTACATGATGAAGATCTTTACCTTCGATGCGTGCCATTTTCGTATCCCGCTCGTCCAAGATTCGTCGGATCTCGAAAGTATCAAGGATAGATACTTCTCTATATGTATCCACACGAACACACTAGGTCGAGAGGCCCAAAACAAGGTGTGCTAGCACCTTTGGATGGTTCGGCCAAGAGAGGAGAGGGAGAGTAAAATTGGAGCAAGGAAGAAGATGAAGGAAAGAATGAGATTAATTCCAAAATGAAACTTATCTCACCCATTCATGTGGCCGGCCACATTAAGAGCATGAGTAACTCCCATGGAATGCCAAGAGTCACAACTCTTGGTAACTCCCATGAGGTGGCATTCCACATAAGCAACCATGATGATGTGGAGCATTTGTTGGGTTCTTCGGGCCGCGAAAACCGCTTTTTCGCGTCGCGGAAACCCCGAGTCACCCAAAGCCGTAGATCCACGCAAAGATTCGTAAACAAAACTTTTCGAAAAACCTTTTCTTGTACGAGTTTGTAAAACCTTTAGATCTACACTAGATAAGGGTTATACCTTCGAAGCGTGCCTTTCGCTTATCCCGCTCGTCCAAGGAGTTGCCGGATCTCTAGACCGTCAAGCGCCGGTCCTCTAGAAGTATCCACACGGACACGTAGGTGGAGAAAACCTCACACAAAGGTGTGCTTACACCTTGGTGAGATTCGGCCAAGCAAGGAGGAGAGGGAGAGGGAGAGCTTGAGAGGAAAGAAGAGGAAGATTCACCACACTTAAATGAAAAATGAATTCACATTCATTCACAAAGTGGCCGGCCACTTTCTTCTAGTGTAACTCCCCATTAAATGCAATTAATGTGAAGTTAATAAGAAAATGGCTTTGTAACTTCCATGAGGTGGCATCCATGATGATGTGGAATATCATCATTGGTCCACCTAATGCCAACTAAGCGACAGTGCCAGAGGTAGGTTTGGTTCATGTCATTTGACTTGAACCTCTTGGTACTAATGTTATAGATAGGGCTCTCAAGGTCTAGAATATAGAGTCCGTTTATTAGAGGTGCACTATAATAGAACATATCTTTTAAATATACAGAACAACATTTGTCTTTTATTATAAAAGAGTATCCTTTCTTGTCTAAACAAGAAACTAAAACTATGTTCTTAGTAAGAGCAGGCACATAACAACAATCATCTAAATCTAGTACAAGCCCAGAGGGCAGAGATAGCTGATAAGTTCCTACAGCAACAGCAGCAACCCGTGCTCCATTGCCTACTCGTAGGTCCACCTCGCCCTTTGCCAATGCTCTGCTATTTCTCAGCGCCTGCACATCAGTACAAATGTGAGAAGCACATCCAGTATCTAATACCCATGATGTAGAAATAGATAGATTGACTTCTATAACATATATACCTGAAGTGGAAGTCTCACTTCGCTTCTTCTTAAGATCCTCCAAGTATACCTTGCAGTTTCTGACCGCAGTGGAAGCAGGTAGCATCCTTGGCGACCCCTCATTTAGGCTTCAGTGCCTTGCCTTTGCCCTTAGTTTGGGACTTTCCCTTACCTTTGGGCTTGCCCTTGCCCTTGTACTTCTGGACCATCAGAATGGGCTTAACCTTCTTAAGGTTAATCTCAGCAGTTCGTAACATACTAAGTAACTCGGGCAGTGGCTTGTCAATCTCGTTCATGTTATAGTTGAGAACGAATTGACTATAGCTATCTGGCAAGGACTGCAAGATCAAGTCAGTGGCCAGCTCTTGGCTAAGTGGGAACCCCAGTCTTTGTAGGTTCTCTATGTACTCAATCATCTTGAGTACATAAGGACCTACAGGAGCTCCGTCTGACATCTTGCACTGAAACAGTGCCTTCGAGATCTCAAATCTCTCATGCCTCGCTTGTCCCTGATATAGTTGGCGAAGATGCTCAACCATATCAAAAGCGCCCATCAACTCATGTTGCTTTTGAAGCTCTGAGTTCATGGTCGCGAGCATTAGACAGGACACATCTAATGCGTCGTCTTAATGCTTCTTGTAAGCATCTTTGTCGGCTCGCGGGGCATTGGCAGGAGGAGCCTCCGGAATGGGCTGCTCCAGAACGTACAGCTTACGCTCCTGGGTGAGAACTATTCTCAAGTTCCTGTACCAGTCTAGGAAATTCGCTCCGTTGAGCTTGTCCTTCTCAAGGACAGATTGCAGGGAGAAGGAATTCGTATTCGACGTCATGGTTATCTACAACAGAAAATTTGCAGAAATAAATATCATATTCCTTTTAAAAATCTTTTAATTAGGCCTTTAATTAAAAGATGCTCCCACTGAATACTATAATTCATGTCGGACAAGATCCACATCATACTAACCTTTGAGTTAGCTTTGGCTAATACGCCCAAGGCTTAGTATAATCGGTAGGTAACGATTACCAATTACATCTCTATGCAACTCTTATTTATAGAATCAATATCCGCATTTATATTAAAACTCGAGTTAGCTTTGGCTAATACGCCCGAGTGTTAATATAGATGTGATTTTGACCTATCTTTTCCAACCGTTGGAATAATGCCTATAGTTGACTCGATCCAACCGAGTAACTAGGAATACCTAATCTAATTGAGTTTGTATTCACCCATGCGTTGATAGGCGGGACCAAGATTATCCCTCCGTACCCTACCAAGATAATATGTATTGCTCTGCTTTGGCAGATTCAACAATACATGTGATCGAGGTAGTGATAGGTATCACGGCACGGTTAGGCATTTAGAGTTGGTTCGATCTAGATCTAATCTAATCGAGAAGGATGCATCTTGTGCACGACTTAGATCTAATCTAATCGCAAGGGTGCATCATGTGCACGACTTAGATCTAATCTAATCGTTAAGGCACTAATTAATTAATTAATTATTAAACATGCATCAGATACATAACAATTAATTAATTAATCTATTTGTGATTTAGTCATGGACCTACTACGATCTTCTCAAGCCAATGAGAAGATCGAATGGTCAACCTAGGGTCAACAGCTTCTCTAAGCTCCTCCCTTTGACCACCTTGTGTTGCTCGTGCCCGCCTCGGAACTCCATCTCGTGTGGACCCTCCACCGCTCCAATTTGTACATTACAATTTGAAACTCGAGTTACATTCGAGTTTAAATCTAATTTACAACAAGAATATAAGAGAAGGCATGACGCGCAGGTCGCGAATAAATAAAAACATACAACACGCGCAAACACATAACGGCACGCATGCCGTATTATGAATTACAACACAACCAATCATATTGGGTTTTTGGGCCATGACTATCACAAAATTTATATATAATTCAAAATTATATATTTTCATAATTTTCTATAATTTTAAAATTAATTTTTAAAATTTTTACGAGTAAAATTTCCCGGCGGTCCCGTTTAACGGTTTCGGGCGCAATCGCGGAACGGATCCCCTTGTGGGGCCCAGGGCAGCGCCCCTACCCGTGATCTAACCATCGCGAGGGTTCCTTTGCGATCCAACAGCGCCTAAACCCGCTGTCCCAAAACGATTTGGGTCGAGACATTGCCGTTTCGGAAAAATCTTCCCGGCGGGTTCGTTTTTAGCGATTTCGGGTGCAATCGCGGAGCAAATTCCCTTGCGGGGTTTGGGGCAATGCCCCTACCCACGATCTAACCATCGTGAGTTGCTCCTTTGCGATCTAATGGCACTCGACCCCGCTGTCCCAAACGGATTTGGGGCAAAACGAAGCCGTTTAAAAGAAAACTTTCCGGTAGCCGAAGCCTAAAAGTGCCGAGACACTTGTGCTTCGCTTCTACGGAAAAATTAATCATAAAAACTCTAAAAACTCAATTTTTACAAAAAATCACAGAAGATATATTTTTCATAAAAATACAAACGAACTCGTACAAGTTTTTGCACGTGGCTCTGATACCACTGTTGGGTTCTTCGGGCCTCGAAAACCGCTTTTTCGCGTCGCGGAAACCCCGAGTCACCCAAAGCCGTAGATCCGTGCAAAGATTCGTAAACAAAACTTTTCGAAAAACCTTTTCTTGTACGAGTTTGTAAAACCTTTAGATCTACACTAGATAAGGGTTATACCTTCGAAGCGTGCCTTTCACTTATCCCGCTCGTCCAAGGAGTTGTCGGATCTCTAGACCGTCAAGCGCCGGTCCTCTAGAAGTATCCACACGGACACGTAGGTGGAGAAAACCTCACACAAAGGTGTGCTAGCACCTTGGTGAGATTCGGCCAAGCAAGGAGGAGAGGGAGAGGGATAGCTTGAGAGGAAAGAAGGAGGAAGATTCACCACACTTAAATGAAAAATGAATTCACATTCATTCACAAAGTGGCCGGCCACTTTCTTCTAGTGTAACTCCCTATTAAATGCAATTAATGTGAAGTTAATAAGAAAATGGCTTTGTAACTTCCATGAGGTGGCATCCATGATGATGTGGAATATCATCATTGGTCCACCAAATGCCAACTCACCAATGAGGTGGCAAAAGGTTAAGTCAAAATTGACCTTTGGTCTTCCTTCTCTAGTCAAGTCAAACTTGACTCAATCTCTACCATGGTTGATCTAATCCAACCATTTGATTCGAGCCAACTTAATATAATGAATCTAATTCATTAAATTAAATTGATCTAATGAGTCATAATCTATAATTAGACTCATTAAATACATGAATCAACTTGAGTCGAACTCAAGTTAGCCCAATTAGGATTACTCTTAATCCAATTTGATTCATCAAATGAATCTAATCCTCTTGGTTCATCATATGAACCTAATCTCCATCTAATTGTCCTAAGTATGTGACCCTATAGGTTCTTGTAACGTTGGCAATGCCCTAAACCCATTTAGGAGCATAAGTAATGAGCGGTATCTAGCAACACATCATTACTACCCAAGTTACAAGAATGTCGAGATCCGACATCACCTTGTGACTACCAATTGTGACTACTCAAAAAATAATGACAGGTGTCCTTCTATCATAGACATCTAGATTGATCAATATGAGGCATAGACCGTGTCATCCTCTAATCAATCTAAATCTTGAACTCCAAGTAGACTCACTCGATCAAATGAGCTCAACATCTAATGTTGACTCATTTGGGCATGGCTATGCACTTAGTAGTCTCACTCTATCAAGAATACCGATGTCGCTCCCGTCACATGGGAGGGATAGATCCCATCTACATCACTCACATCCCTCTACATAATTCGTTATATGTAGTAGGTGAACTCAACTTCTTTTTAGGTTTACAAATTAAGCAAACCAAAGATGGAATTTATATTTATCAAACCAAATATACTAAGGAATTAATTAGTAAATTTGGAATGGAAAATTCAAAAATCATCAATACACCAATGCCTACTAATGTTAAAATTGACTCAGACTTAGAAGGAAAACCAGTAGACTTGAAATACTATCGAAGTATGATAGGAAGTCTACTGTACCTAACTGCAAGTCGACCAGACATCATCTTCACAGTAGGTATGTGTGCAAGATATCAATCCTGTGCAAAAGAGTCTCACTTAACACTAGTAAAAAGAATCCTCAGTATGTTAAGGGAACCCTAAACGTGTAACACCCCTAGAAAGCCTAGATAAAGTAAGGGCAATGAGAGTACGAATGTAATGAAAAGAATGTGTAAATAGTCTACGTTGAATGTTACGATGGGAAGAATTTAGATGATTATGAAAGAAAATAAAGTTGAGAATATAAATCATCTATGCATGATTTATAATGTATGGAATTAATGTAGACAAAAGGAAGAAGTATGAGATAATATATATATGTATGAAATATTTATGCATAATATAGTAATATACGAATTATTATGTACAAAAGAAAATAAAATGTTAGAAGAGAGATTGAACCTTGGATCTCTTGTAAGGAACATGTATAGGATACCAAAGGGGATAGGAGAATTATTGATAAGGAGAGAAAGGACTAAGTAGTTAAGAATAAGAAAGGATTCTTTTTACTTAAAAGAAAAGGAAGTAAAAAGAAGTAAAAATATGCATAACCAAGTTTTGATCCTTGGTTCTCTTGTGGATGCATGCATGTGTTAACCAAGTGGGATAGAAGAGGATATTGTAAGAGGAGAGATAGAAAATTTTATTAAAGGAGAGAAAAGAGAGAAATTAAGGGAAAGAAAAGAGAGAACTCAAAAGGCATCTCTCTAGAATATTCTTGTCATTTAAGGGAGAAATGAATAGGAGGATGAATCAAGTCAAGTTTCCTCCCCTCATCTTAGTATAAATAGGCATGGAGGGGGGACTTCAACTTCATCCTCAACCCACTCATCCTCCTCTCCTCCCTTTGTGCCGAGACCCACTCTCCCCTCTCTTTTCTTCTTGTTGCCGAGCAACACAAGAGGAAGAACACCTTCTTCCTCCTCACTCTCCCCCTCTTTTCTTTCTTGTTGTTGCCGAGCAACACAAGAGGAAGAGAAGCCTCTTCTTCCTCCTCCTCTCCACCAAAAGACCTAGCCACTCCTCTCCTCCATTGGTGCCGAGCAAGCAAGCAAGGAAGAAAGGTCCCCAAGCAAGTTCTCAAATCTAGGAAACTTAAGCGAAGAAGGTAAGCTTCCCCTCACCTGTGGTACAAGGCTTTTATGTGATTTTCGGATTTATAAGGATTAGAAAACCTAGGAAAGAATTTAAGAAAATTCGGCTAAAGAAAAGGTTTTCAAATCTAGGATGATTTAAACAAGACCTCATTTCATGATAAGATTTTCTATGCTATGTAGAAGGATTCCTTTCCATGATTTTATATTGATATGATGTATGATCAGAGGAGTATCTAACCTTAGGATTTCAACCAAAAATATTTTAAAGAGGTGAGTAAGATTATTGTCTAACCGAACTAAGTGCAAGGTTCCTTCTATGAAATGCTATACATAATGTTATGTAATATGCCATGATATGTGATAGCATAGGAAATGCTAAACATAATGAGGAGAAAATGAAATTATGTTATATGCCATGATATGTGATAGCATAGGAAATGCTATACATAATGTTATGTAATATGTCATGATATGTGATAGCATAGGAAATGCTAAACATAATGAGGAGAAAATGAAATTATGTTATATGCCATGATATGTGATAGCATAGGAAATGCTATACATAATGTTATGTAATATGCCATGATATGTGATAGCATAGGAAATGCTAAACATAATGAGGAGAAAATGAAATTATGTTATATGCCATGATATGTGATAGCATAGGAAATGCTATACATAATGTTATGTAATATGCCATGATATGTGATAGCATAAGGAAATGCTATACAAAATGAAGAAATGAAATTATGTTATGTAATATGCCATGATATGTGATAGCATAGGAAATGCTATACATAATGAAAAGAAATGCATGAAAGATTGTTAAGGACATGATATGATAGTTATGCATGATAAGTTATTTTTGTATGGTTTGTACCATGGGTGGGCTCCGTAAACGCCCCGGGGTCGATGGAGTAAGACTCGGGCCTCGTCAGTAATGGGCCTCTGAATGCCCTAGGTCGATGGAGTAAGACTCGGGCCTAGTATGTATGCATGATAGGGTTCAAGACTTGCTACCTTGGACCTACCTATGAAGCGCGCGTATTATGTATGTGGTACAAATCGGGATCCCCTTAATGATGATATTAATTTCAAGTACTTATTAGTATAAGTTTTCAAATTCATGATGCATTGCCTACATATGTACTTGAATTATCTGATGATTAGATATAATGTCATGTGATAATATGATATGAATATGATACCCTTATATGTTGTATGCTTATGATATTACGCATGATATTGATATACGATGATTTTCGGTTTCAGTGAGTAGGAAAGGAACTTACTGAGCCATGAGTGCTCATAGCTTACTTTCCTTGTACCGCAGATATGGGGGACGGATATTCGGAACAACGGAGCAGCAGGAGAAGCAGATAGTGATGTGTGTGGTGGTGGCTCGGCAAAGAACGATTCGGACAAATTAATATGATTAGTTATAGAATCAATATTTGAATAAATCAGAATATGTGATATTATGCTTAATAAATTAAATTCTTTAAAGTTTTTATTCTTCCGCTGTTATAGTAAAACATGTACGTAAGTAGTATAAGAACGTAGCGCCGCCTTTGGTTGGGTAAGAAGGGTGGGGCGTTACAAAACGTAGGACTTTGGTACCCTAGATCCTGCACCCTTGATCTAACCGGCTACTCTGACTTGACTATGCCGGGTGCAAGCTAGATAGAAAAAGCACAAGTGGCAGTTGTCAATTTTTAGGGCACTGCCTAGTAAGTTGGTCAAGTAGAAAGCAACACTGTGTTGCTGTTAGTCAGAGCCCTAGAGCCAATCATTTGATGATTGTATGGACTCATGTATATCATATTCTTGTATATATATTAAGGCATTTGGTTTTTGGTTATTATGCTTATTTGTATTAGTGCCAGATAAAATAAGTATAGTAACGTCCTTGAGTAGAAGGTTCTTACCTATATCAATCGATTGGTTGAATCGATAGTGAGATGATATAGGGAACACTACTCTAATTCATTCCTAGTCGAGTATTAACATTCAGGGACAATGTTAATACAATAAGACTATCATGTAGGTCAGCTCGATGACTTGATCTCACAAGTCATGGATATAGAGATATCAAGCTGACACATGGTTATGTATTAGAGAATGTATACTGAATGACCCGCCATGAGAAAGTATCATGGATCGTTATATGAGTGTCATATACTTTCTCATGTGGCTATTAGTATGACTATTAGTCCTTAGACCTGAAGTCACCATGGATCCCTACATAAGGAGTTATGTACTTTGGTTTCGTCAAACGTCACCCGTAACTGGGTGGACTATAAAGGCAATTACTGGATATGTAACGAATTATGCAGAGGGATGTGAGTGATGGAGATGGGATCTATCCCTCCTATATGACAGGAGTGACATCGATATTCTTGATAGAGTAAGACCACGAAGTGTATGGCCATACCCAAATGAGTCAATATGAGATATTGAGCTCATTTGATTGAGTGAGTCTACTTGGAGTTCAAGATTTAGATTGGTCAGAGGATGACACGGTCTATGCCTCACATTGATCAATCTAGATGTCTAGGATAGAAGGACACTTGTCATATATTGTGAGGAGTCACAATTAGTAGTCACAAGGTGATGTTAGATCTAAACATTTCTTGTAACTTGGGTAGCAATGATGTATTGCTAGATGCCGCTCATTGCTTATGTTTCTAAAGGAGTTTAGAAACATTGCCAACGTTACAAGAACCTATTGGGTCCGACACAAAGAACAAGTGGATGGAGATTGGGTTCATATGATGAACCAATTGGATTAAGTTCATATGATGAACCAAGATGATTAGATTCATTTGATGAATCAAATTGGATTAAGAGTAATCCAAATTGGGCTAATTGAGTTGGACTCAAGTTGATTCATGTATTCAATGAGTCTAATTTAGATTATGACTCATTAAATCAACTTAATTTAATGAATTAGATTCATTATATTAAGTTGGCTTGAATCAAATGGTTAGATTAGATCAACCATGGAAGAGATTTGGTCAAGTTTGACTTGACTTGAGAGGGAGAGGAAGAGTCAAGTTTGACTTGACTAATTTCCACATCATTAGTGAGATGGCAAGATGTGGACCAATGATGATGCTCCACATCATCATGGTATGCCACATCATGGAGGTTACAAGCCTCCATTCTCATTAATGTGGCCGGCCACATTAAATGAGTAGGAGTTACTCATGTGGCCGGCCACACAAGTGAATGAATGGGAATGAATTTTCATTCATTGGTCTCATTCATTTCATCTCCTTCCTCTAGCCATTCTCTTCTCCCTTTCCTCCTTCTTGGCCGAGAGTTTCAAGCAAGGTGAAGGGAATGTGTTGAGGTCCAAAGAAAAGGGTGAGGTGAAGGTCACAAAGGAGGATACCTAGAGGAGTATGTGAGATTCCTTTCCTTTCTCTCCTTTCTCCCTTTTTCAAATCCTACCCGAGAGCTCTAGAAAGTGCTAGCACACTTGGGGCTCTCTTCTCCATCCTTTGAGTGTGAGAAACACTCCTTGTTCGTGTGGATATCATTAGAGGAGTGTCTACGTTGACACTCTCGAGATCCGGCGTACCGTTGGACGAGCGGGAATGCGGAAGGGCACGCATCATAGGTATAAAGTGTTTTCCTTTGTAGATCTACTGTAGATCATAGTTTATAACTCGTACTCATGTTTTTCTGAAATTTTTCCTTGCACGGATCCTACGGCTTTGGGTGGTTCGGGGTTTCCGCGACGCGAAAAGCGATTTTCGCGGCCCAAAAAACCCAACAGTGGTATCAGAGCCACGTGCAAGGCTTGTACGAGTTTGATTTTTGGTTTTATGAAAACTAAAGTTTCTGTAATTTTCTATAAAATTATGATTTTATAGTTTTTATGGGTAATTTTTCCGTAGAAGCGAAGCACAAGTGTCTCGCCACTTGTTGGCTTCGGCTACCGGAAAGATTTTCCCAAAACGGCTTCGTTTTACCCCAAATCCGTTTGGGACAGCGGGCTTGGGTGCCATTAGATCGCAAAGGAGCAACTCACGATGGTTAGATCATGGGTAGGGGAACTGGCCCTAACCCCACAAGGGGATTTGCTCCGCAATTGCACCCAAAATCGCTAAAAACGAACCCGCCGGGAAGATTTTTCCGAAACGGCAATGTCTCGGCCCAAATCGTTTTGGGACAGTGGGTTTAGGCGCTGTTGGATCGCAAACGAACCCTCGCGATGGTTAGATCGCGGGTAGGGGCGCTGCCCCTGGCCTTGCAAGGGGATCCGTTCTGCGATTGCGCCCGAAACCGCTAAACGGGACCGCCGGAAAATTTTACTCGTAAAAATTGTAAAAATTATTTTTAAAATTATAGAAAATTATGAAAAATATATAATTTTGAATTATATATTAATTTTGTGATAGTCATGGCCCAAAATCCAATATGATTGGATTGTGTTGTAATTCATAATACGGCCTGCGTGTCGTTATGTGTTTGCGCGTGTTGTATGTTTTTATTTTTCCGCGACCTGCGCGTCGTGCATTTCTCTTATATTCTGGTTGTAAATTAGATTTAGACTCGAATGCAACTTAAGTTTCAAATTGTAATGTACAAATTGGAGCGGTGGAGGTTCCACATGAGACGGAGTTCCGATGCGGGCACGAGCAACACAAGGTCGTCAAAGGGAGGAGCTTGGAGAAGCTGTTGACCCTAGGTTGACCATTCGATCTTCTCATTGGCTTGAGAAGATCGTAGTAGGTCCATGACTAAATCACAAATAGATTAATTAATTAATTGTTATGTATCTGATGTATGTTTAATAATTAATTAATTAATTAGTGCCTTAACGATTAGATTAGATCTAAGTCGTGCACATGATGCACCCTTGCGATTAGATTAGATCTAAGTCATGCACAAGATGCATCCTTCTCGATTAGATTAGATCTAGATCGAACCAACTCTAAATGCCTAACCGTGCCGTGATACCTATCACTACCTCGATCACATGTATTGTTGAATCTGCCAAAGCAGAGCAATACATATTATTTTGGTAGGGTACGGAGGGACAATCTTGGTCCCGCCTATCAACGCATGGGTGAATACAAACTCAATTAGATTAGGTATTCCTAGTTACTCGGTTGGATCGAGTCAACTATAGGCATTATTCCAACGGTTGGAAAAGATAGGTCAAAATCACATCTATATTAACATTCGGGCGTATTAGCCAAAGCTAACTCGAGTTTTAATATAAATGCGGATATTGATTCTATAAACAAGAGTTGCATAGAGATGAAATTGGTAATCGTTACCTACCGATCATACTAAGCCTTGGGCGTATTAGCCAAAGCTAACTCAAGGGTTAGTATGATGTGGATCTTGTCCCACAAGAATTATAGAATTCAGTGGGAGCATCATTTAATTAAAGGCCTAATTAAATGATTTTAAGAATATGATATTTATTTTTGCAAATTTTCTATTGTAGATAACCATGACGTCGAATACGAATTCTTTCTCCCTGCGTTCTGTCCTTAAGAAGGACAAGCTCTACGGAGCAAATTTCCTGGACTGGTATAGGAACCTGAGAATAGTTCTCACTCAGGAACGTAAACTGTACGCTCTGGAGCAGCCCATTCCGGAGGCTCCTCCTGCCACTGCCACGCGAGCTGACCGGGATGCTTACAAGAAGCATCAAGATGACGCATTAGATGTGTCCTGTCTTATGCTCGCAACCATGAACTCTGAGCTTCAGAAGCAACATGAGTTGATGAGCGCTTACGATATGGTTGAACATCTTTGTCACCTATATCAAGGACAAGCAAGGCACTGGAAGAGGAACTCCAAAGAATACCTGGAAGATCTTACGAAGAAGAGAAATAAGATTTCTACTTCAGGTATACATGTTATAGAAGTCAACCTCTCTATTTCTTCATCGTGGATATTAGATACCGGATGTGCTTCGCACATTTGTACTAATGTACAAGCGCTGAGAAATAGCAGGGTATTGACGAAGGGTGAGATAGACCTACGAGTAGGCAATGGAGCACTAGTTGCTGCTATTGCTGTAGGAACTTATCATCTATCTCTTCCCTCTGGGCTTGTACTAGAATTAGATGATTGTTATTATGTGCCTGCCTTGACTAAGAACATAATTTCAGTTTCTTGTTTGGACAAGAAAGGATTTTCGTTTATAATAAAAAACAAATGTTGTTCTGTCTATTTAAACGATATGTTCTATTGTAGTGCACCTCTAATGAACGGACTCTATATTCTAGAC
The DNA here is from genome assembly GCF_018446385.1 of Zingiber officinale. Lineage (NCBI taxonomy): Eukaryota > Viridiplantae > Streptophyta > Magnoliopsida > Zingiberales > Zingiberaceae > Zingiber > Zingiber officinale. The sequence goes on from NC_056006.1 coordinate 49,038,762, forward strand.
CTTGAGAGCTCTATCTATAACGTTAGTACCAAGAGGTTCAAATCGAATGATATGAACCACAACTATCTCTAACACTGTCGCTTAGGTCATATAAATGACAAGCGCTTATCCCAGCTCCATAAGGATGGTTTGCTGGACTCATTTGATTTTGAATCATATGAGGTATGCGAGTCATGCCTACGAGGCAAGATGACCAAGACTCCCTTTAGTGGGCACAGCGAGAGAGCGACTGATTTGTTAGGACTCATACATAGTGATGTATGTGGCCCTTTCAATGTCGCTGCTAGAGGCGGTTATAGGTACTTCATCACATTTACTGATGACTTCAGTAGATACGGTTATGTGTACTTAATGACACATAAGTCCGAATCCTTTGAAAAGTTCAAAGAATTCAAGAATGAAGTACAGAACCAGTATTAAGATACTTCGATCCGATCGAGGTGGAGAATACCTTAGCCATGAGTTCCGTGACTATCTAGCTGAGTGTGGGATTCTATCTCAACTCACTCCTCCTGGAACACCACAGTGGAATGGTGTATCCGAACGGAGGAATCGTACCTTATTAGATATAGTACGATCTATGATGAGTCACACAGATCTTCCGACATATCTATGGGGATATGCTCTAGACACGGCAGCTTTCAAACTCAACCGAGTTCCATCAAAAGCCGCGATAAAGACACCATATAGGATATGGAATGGGAGAGATGCCCAGGTGTCTTTCATGAGGATTTGGGGTTGTGAGGCTTACGTTAGACGTCAAGTCTCAGACAAATTAGGACCCAAATCTGACAAGTGTTACTTTATTGGATATCCCAAGGAAACTAAGGGATATTACTTCTACATTCCCAGTCAGCACAAGGTAGTTGTGGCAAAGACTGGGGTCTTTCTAGAAAGGGACTTTGTTTCTAGAAAGACTAGTGGGAGTGCGTTCGATCTTGAAGAAGTTCAAGATGCGAACAATAGCACTGATGCCTCGATGGAAGTTGAACTGGAACCACAAAGTGTTGTGGATGATGTTCCACAAAGAGTTGAGGAACAACAACCAGTACAAGTAGACATACCTCTTCGCAGGTCTGATAGGGTACGTCGTCAGCCTGAGAGATACTCATTTCTCTTGTCTGACCATGATGACGTTGTGCTCATAGAGGATGAGCTTACCACCTATCAGGAAGCTGTGATGAGACCAGATTCTGAGAAATGGCTAGAAGCCATGAGATCCGAGATGGAATCCATGTACACCAACCAAGTATGGACTTTGGTTGATCCACCTGAAGGGGTAAAACCCATAGGGTGTAAGTGAGTTTTTAAGAGAAAGACTGACATGGATGGACTTATTTATAAGGGTCGCTTGGTAGCTAAAGGTTTTAAGCAGATTCATGGTATTGACTATGATAAAACCTTTTCTCCAGTAGCGATGTTTAAGTCCATTCGGATCATGCTTGCTATTGCAGCCTACCATGACTATGAGATATGGCAGATGGATGTCAAAACCGCATTTCTGAATGGAAACCTATTCGAGGATGTGTACATGACACAACTTGAGGGTTTTGTAGATCCACAGCATACTAGCAGAGTATGCAAGCTGCATAGGTCCATTTATGGACTATAGCAAGCTTCTCGGAGCTGGAATCTTCGATTCGATGATGCAATCAAACAGTTTGGTTTCATCAAGAACGAAGATGAGCCTTGTGTCTACAAGAAGGTTGTAGGGGATATAGTTGTCTTCCTCATATTGTATGTGGATGACATACTACTCATTGGGAAGGACATCCCTATGCTTTAGTCTGTCAAGACTTGGCTAGGGAGTTGTTTCTCAATGAAGGACTTAGGTGAGGCATCCCGCATTCTAGGGATTCAGATCTATAGAGATAGATCTAAGAGATTGCTTGGCCTAAGTCAGAGTACATACATTGACAAGGTACTCCTTCGGTTTGCCATGCAGAACTCCAAGAAGGGATTTCTGCCGATGTCACATGGCGTGAGTCTTTCGAAGACTCAAGGTCCCTCTTTTAGAGAGGAGAGAGACCGCATGGATCAGATCCCTTATGCCTCAGCCATAGGATCGATCTTGTACGCCATGCTATGTACTCGACCTGATGTTTCGTATGCTTTGAGCATGACGAGCAGATACCAGTCAGATCCAGGTGAAAGTCACTAGATAGCGGTCAAGAATATTCTTAAGTACTTACGAAGGACTAAAGAATATTTCTTGATATATGGAGGCAATGATGAGCTAACTGTAAAGGGTTACAGTGATGCTAGCTTCCAGACCGATCAGGATGATTACCGATCGCAGGTGTTTTGCTTAAATGGTGGTGCTGTGAGCTGTAAGAGTTCGAAGCAGGACACAGTAGCTGATTCTACAACAGAGGCCGAGTATATTGCTGCATCAGAGGCAGCAAAGGAGGCAGTTTGGATCCGCAAGTTCATCACTGAACTTGGGGTGGTTCCTAGCATCGCTGACCCAGTTGAGCTCTATTGTGACAACAATGGAGCTATAGCACAGGCGAAGGAACCTCGCTCACACCAGCGGACCAAGCACATACTATGGCGCTTCCATCTCATTCGAGAGATTATCGATAGAGGAGATGTGAAGATTTGCAGAGTACCTACAGAGGCTAACATCGCAGATCCCTTGACCAAGGCTTTGGCACAGAGGAAGCATGATGGTCACACTAGGTCATTAGGCCTTAGAGCCTATATTGATTGGCTCTAGTGCTAGTGGGAGATTGTTAGTTAGAGCCCTAGAGCCAATCATTTTATGATTGTATGGACTCATGTATATCTTATTCTTGTATATATATTAAGGCATTTGGTTTTTGGTTATTATGCTTATTTGTATTAGTGCCAGATAAAATAAGTATAGTAACGTCCTTGAGTAGAAGGTTCTTACCTATATCAATTGATTGGTTGAATCAATAGTGAGATGATATAGGGAACACTACTCTAATTCATTCCTAGTCGAGTATTAACATTCAGGGACACTGTTAATACAATAAGACTAGCATGTAGGTCAGCTCGATGACTTGATCTCTCAAGTCATGGATATAGAGATATCAAGCTGACACATGATTATGCATTAGAGAATGTATACTGAATGACCCACTATGAGAAAGTATCATGGATCGTTATATGAGTGTCATATACTTTCTCATGTGGCTATTAGTATGACTATTAGTCCTTAGACCTGAAGTCACCATGGATCCCTACATAAGGAGTTATGTACTTTGGTTTCGTCGAACGTCACCCGTAACTGGGTGGACTATAAAGGTGATTACTGGGTATGTAACGAATTATGCAGAGGGATGTGAGTGATGTAGATGGGATCTATCCCTCCTATATGACAGGAGTGACATTGATATTCTTGATAGAGATCACGAAGTGTATGGCCATACCCAAATGAGTCAATATGAGATATTGAGCTCATTTGATTGAGTGAGTCTACTTGGAGTTCAAGATTTAGATTGGTCAGAGGATGACATGGTCTATGCCTCACATTGATCAATCTAGATGTCTAGGATAGAAGGACACTTGTCATATATTGTGAGGAGTCACAATTAGTAGTCACAAGGTGATGTTGGATCTCAACATTTCTTGTAACTTGGGTAGCAATGATGTATTGCTAGATGCCGCTCATTGCTTATGTTTCTAAAGGAGTTTAGAAACATTGCCAACGTTACAAGAACCTATTGGGTCAGACACAAAGAACAAGTGGATGGAGATTGGGTTCATATGATGAACCAATTGGATTAAGTTCATATGATGAACCAAGATGATTAGATTCGTTTGATGAATCAAATTGGATTAAGAGTAATCCAAATTGGGCTAATTGAGTTGGACTCAAGTTGATTCATGTATTCAATGAGTCTAATTTAGATTATGACTCATTAAATCAACTTAATTTAATGAATTAGATTCATTATATTAAGTTGGCTTGAATCAAATGGTTAGATTAGATCAACCATGGAAGAGATTTGGTCAAGTTTGACTTGACTTGAGAGGGAGAGGAAGAGTCAAGTTTGACTTGACTAATTTCCACATCATTAGTGAGATGGCAAGATGTGGACCAATGATGATGCTCCACATCATCATGGTATGCCACATCATGGAGGTTACAAGCCTCCATTCTCATTAATGTGGCCGGCCACATTAAATGAGTAGGAGTTACTCATGTGGCCGGCCACACAAGTGAATGAATGGGAATGAATTTTCATTCATTGGTCTCATTCATTTCATCTCCTTCCTCTAGCCATTCTCTTCTCCCTTTCCTCCTTCTTGGCCGAGAGTTTCAAGCAAGGTGAAGGGAATGTGTTGAGGTCCAAAGAAAAGGGTGAGGTGAAGGTCACAAAGGAGGATACCTAGAGGAGTATGTGAGATTCCTTTCCTTTCTCTCCTTTCTCCCTTTTTCAAATCCTACCCGAGAGCTCTAGAAAGTGCTAGCACACTTGGGGCTCTCTTCTCCATCCTTTGAGTGTGAGAAACACTCCTTGTTCGTGTGGATATCATTAGAGGAGTGTCTACGTTGACACTCTCGAGATCCGGTGTACCGTTGGACGAGCAGGAATGCGAAAGGGCACGCATCAAAGGTATAAAGTGTTTTCCTTTGTAGATCTACTGTAGATCGTAGTTTATAACTCGTACTCATGTTTTTCCGAAATTTTTCCTTGCACGGATCCTACGACTTTGGGTGATTCCGGGTTTCCGCGACGCGAAAAGTGGTTTTCGCGGCCCAAAAAACCCAACAGTTGCCTTATCTACCACTGAAGCTGAATATATAGCACTAGGTGAATGCACATCTCAATTACTATGGATGATGCATACCCTTAAAGACTATCCACTTGAATATCAAAAAACAAAGATCTCAATTGATAACATAAGTACAATAAATCTAACAAAAACCCCAATTCATCATTCAAGGACTAAACATATAGAAGTGAAGCAACACTTTGTAAGGGATCATGTAGCTAAGGGTGATATTGTACTCAACTATGTTGAGTCCAAATCAAACCTAGCTGACATCTTTACAAAACCCTTACCTGAACTTGAGTTCAGTACACTTAGAAGACAAATAGGAATGTGCTGGGTAGAATAGATACTTTCAATTCAGTCCTTTTTATGTTTTTTTTTGTTGTTACACTTTTATAACTTCTAGGCAAAATTTTGATTTTTTCAAAATCCCTACTTTACTAGACTTTCAAAAGTTTGATTTTGCCTAGGATTTCCCCCTAGAAATAATGTACCCCCAAGACTCAGCCAGAGCATCTCACAAACACCTAGGTTTACCTTGATTGTGTTTGTAAAACATAGAACGGTGTGAGATGCATAGGGTACAGCCTGGACTCGAGAATGTTTATTTCTGTGCATCAATATGAGTCTGGGAGTTAAATACGTGATTAATAGTAATCGAATCAAGTCTTCCAGCCTTAGTCAAATCTAACTGGATCAATTGACTTGACTTGACTAACCAAGTGAACACTGTTGCCCTCTAGGCAATCAGCAAGTAGCTAAACGATTAGACAGTTAGTTAAGGAAATAATAAGTCTAAGCATGTTTGTACTTAAGGGATCTGACACCTGATCAAAACAAATCGTGACTCATGCTTAGTCTTTAGGGCTCTGATACCTTACTAAAACAAAATGGCAAGCTATTAAACATTAAGGTTATCGCTTCTCCTATGCCTTAAGTATTCTTGAAATTCATTTCAAAAACATGCCTTAAGCAGCTTTTCAAAAACTTTCTCCAAATTTAAAACTTTCAAGTGTCCTCTGTTTTGAAAATTTTTTTTGGAATTTTGTTTAAGCCGAAACTTTTCGAAGATTCGTTAAGTTAAAAAAAAATTTCTTAAGTTAAAAAATCCTTAAAGTTTGAAAATTTTTTTTAAGCTGCAATTAACTTCTTTAAGTTGAATATTTTCCTTGGAAATTTTCTTTAAAAACCTGAATATTTTTTTCCCGGAAAATTTCTGAAGTTGAAAATTGTGTTTTGAAAATTTTTTTTGTGAAAATTTTGGAAACTCCTCAAAATACACTAAGTTAAAAAGACCTCCTTTTTGCTATATCACAAAATCTCTTCAAGCAAAATCAATTTTAAAAAATGTTGCTATTCTAAGGTGTTGCCTTTCACTTGCTCCTTGCCTAAGTTAAAATGTTTTCTGCTAAATCCAGTCTTGAAAAGTTACGTTTTTCAAAACTAGCTCATTTTTTATATATGGCAAAGAGGGAGAGTAGAGAAATTCAAAGAAAATATTTTAAAGGGAGCTTGTATTAAGGGGGAGCAATGGCTATTAGTAAAAAATTCAAAGAGAATAACTTATATTAAGGGGGAGCTATGTTTATGCTTATCTTGCTTATCTTGTTTCTTGTGCTTATACATAACTGCATATTTTTTACTTAACATTGAATTTCGGTTGCCATTATCAAAAAGGGGGAGATTGTTGGTGCAGGAAGCATCCGACGATCGAACCTTAGTTTTGATAATGGCAAAGGATTCAAAGTTAAGTTAGTGTATGATCTAACATGTTTGAATGAGTGCTTCAGGAAAGTCCTAGCTGCGGTTAGGCAGGTGGAAAACCCTAAGGGGTGGTAACCTTAGGTCCTAGGGGGCGGTAACCCTAGGTGGAGGAAAAACCCTAAGGGGCGGTAACCTTAGGTCCTAGGGGGCGGTAACCCTAGGTGGAGAAAAACCCTAGGGGGCGGTAACCCTAGGTCCTAGGGGGTGGTAACCCTAGGCAAAAAGTCCAGTCGGTCTGGAGGACCGGAATGACATCAGGTAAATCTCCTGAGTGGAGTAGGTGAGGACGCGTTCCCCGTAGAGGGAACAGTAGGCATCGGGTCGACCTAGGGTTTCCGTTTGGAAATCCGAAGTCAGACTCGGACAGTCCGAAGACTGTCAACTCTTTTTCACTTATGAATTATCAGATTCTAACATTGTCTTGCAGGGTATGCAATTGCTCGGACTAACCTTGTTTTGCAGGAGAAGCGGCTCCTGGAAAAAGGAGGTCCGGGCGCCCGGGATGGATCCGGGCGCCCGGAGGTCCGGGCGTCCGGGGACCAACTTTTATCCCCTGCGCGACTTCGCGACGTGGAGCAACCTGGTTGGCTGGCCACGTCACATTCCAGGCGCCCGGAAAGGTCCCAGGCACACGGAACCTCATATAAAAGGAGGGTTGAGGTGCAGCTTTAGTTACAACAATCTTCTAAGCATTCTCCGTGCGACAAGCTGCTAACGTCTCGACTCAGAAGTGCTGCAACGACAATCCGGAGCTTCAGTTTTATTCCTTTTATTGTCGGTACAATATTCTGTTCTGCTTAAATTGTACTTAGCGTGTAATAGCTTTTACGAATTATAGTTGTTGCCCACCGAAAGCGATCAAGGATCGCGGGTCTTCGAGTAGGAGTCGTCACAGGCTCGGAACGAAGTAAATCCTTCGTGTCCACTTCATTTACTTTTCCGTTGCATTATTTCTGAACAAGCTTTTACGATTTCGAAAAACGAAATAGCCACGAGCCCTATTCACCCCCCCCCCTCTAGCACTTTCGATCCATCAATTAGGTTCATTTGATGAACCTAAAGGATTGGGTTCATGTGATGAACCAAATTGGATTAAGAGTAATCCAAAGTAGGCTAATTGAGTTGGACTCAATTTGGTTCATGTATTAGATGAGTATAATTTGGACTTAGACTCATTGAATTAATTTAATTCAATGAATAGAGATTCTTTAAATTAAAATTGACTTGAACCAATGGTTAGATTAGATCAACCAAGAGAGAGAAGTTGTCAAGTTTGACTTGACTTGAGAGGAAGATGAAAGGTCAAGTTTGACTTGACCATTTGCCACCTCATTGGTGAGTTGGCATTGAGTGGGACAATGATGATGCTCCACATCATCATGGTTGCTTAAATGGGATGCCACCTCATGGGAGTTACCAAGAGTTGTGACTCTTGGCCTTCCATGGAGGTTACAACTCCACCTAAAGTGGCCGACCACTTTTATTCAAGGAGGGAGTTTTATTTTTCTTGGGTAACTCCATCTTCTTCTTCCTCTAGAGTTTTCTTCTTGCTCTCCCTCTCCTCCCTTACTGATCTCTAAGGTTGCTAGCACATCTTTAGAGGTTTTTCTCCATCTCTTGCTTGTGTGGATACACATAGAGAAGTGTCTACTTTGACACTTTCGATATCGAGCGAACCGAGGACAAGCGGGATTGTGAAGGGCTTCGCATCAAGGGTATATTCCTTCTCCTTTGTAGATCTACTGTAGATCGAGGTTTAGAAACTCGTACTCGTAAGTTTTTCGAAAGTTTTATCTTCGCACGGATCCGGTGGCGGGGTTTCAGGGTTTCCGCGACACGAAAAAGTGATTTTTCGTGGCCCGAAAAACCCAACAAGCCGATCCTTGAAATAGATATTTGATCAACTTCTATAATATGGTTTAACTTAGGAAGATCACATCGGTTGAACTTGAAGTAAGAATGTTAAGTTTCATTCCCAATTCAAGTTTAACTTCTAAAGGGAAAATTTGGATTAATAATGTTAAACATCGTTTGCAATCTAAATTTATCTTTAGTAGAACACATGGGTAGCTAGGATAGTTCTATGCTTGTACAAATTTTTGTACAGGGGAACTAGGTCTGTATTCCGAGTAGCAACCAACACTTACAACCCTAGATCCGAGAAGAAGGGGAAGAAGAGATGCTTGCCGATGATTCCAATGTCTTGGGGGCGCCTCCTTGCTCTGGAGATGGACGGATCATGAAGGAATGGAGGAGAATGAAGTTCTATTGTTTCCCCCTAAGAGGAGAACCCTTCCCCAAGGAGACGAACGAAGTCCCAAACTCAAGATGATTTGAAAAGGGGAGAAAACCCCCTTTTATAGAGTAGGACGTGGCCTCCACATGACTGTGTGGCCTTCAAACGGTCGTGTGCATCTTCCTCTTGGCCAAGGTGGCACGGCCAGGTAGATTCACACGACCGTGTGCTGCTTCAACACTGGATGGCCTTCACGGTCGTGTGGCTCACACGGTCATATGCTTCTTCTACTCTGTCAAGGTTACACGGCCATGTGGATTCATACAGCCGTGGCCTTCTTCTCCTCTGCCAAAATCACTCGGCCGTGTGGAGTCACACGGTCGTGGCCTTCTCGCCACTGGAATGTTGGCATGGTCGTGCCATTTGGCACGACCGTGTACTGCTTGGCCACGGGGATAATGGCACGGTCGTGTGGGGTACACGACCGTGGCCTTCTTCGCATCGGGTGCTCGAACGACCGTGTCATTCGGCACAGCCAAGGCATAATAATGGCCACACGGCCATGTGGCATACACGCCCAAAGCTAGATTTCCTCCAGAGTTACTCCTGTGTGCAAGTTAGCTCCATTTTCGCTCCAAATAACGTCCTATCAATCAAAACAAGCAAAGAGTAGATCTCCGAACAGAATATAATAGAAGTATAACATTATAAACAAATAGGGTACAATAAACATAGATTATACCAATGAAATACAAGTAGATGTGCGTCCAAACATACATAAAAGTGTATATAATCTACGCACATCAAAGACCAAAAGACAAAAAAAAAACTTTTGTATTCATTGGATGAGTACAAAAGCCATATTTTGGATAAGTTTTTTCTAGTCTTCTTCCTCTTCTTCTCTTGGCCAAACACCATGTTGTTGCTAGCACAAAGAAGGTTGTTCTTCTTTGAAGGCTGAGTTCATACGATGAACTAAGGACATGTTCTTCTAGATATTGAAGAGGCGTGGTCACTATGATCACGCTGAGAGCTACCAAATCAAAGTTGTTACCGGGATTGTATCATTCATGCAACAAAGGTAACAACTCGATCAAACTTTATATACAGTATTCGTTTGGATCTCTGGAGGGATCGATTTTTCCATTGTATATATGTATTATTTTATATAAAAGATCCCAACAATCTATGCACATGAGAGGGGAGGTGAATCATGTGAATTTTGAAGACTTATCTTTTTTAGTTTTATAAAAATCAAGTATGCAACAGAATAAATAAAAGTAAAAGAAAATAGAGCACAGTCGATTTACTTAGTTCAGAGCCTTCGATGACTCCTACTCCAAGACCTAGGTCCTTTGAATCTATCGACAGGTAATCCACTAATATCCTCTACTGGTAAACTCCCAATAGATTAATCAAGTACAAATAGAGAAATAGAAAAGTGTAACAACCCTACACTTTCCTTACTAATAAAATGAATAAAGTTAATGACTTTTGAAATAAACGTTATCCAACATAATGATTGTCGAAGTGTGAAAGCTCAAGTGTTGGCGGTGGTCTACTAGCAGCGATCAGATGTAGACAAGTAGTAGCGACATGAGAATGTAGCAGCAAAACAGTTGACGATTTGTGTGGATAATTGATTCTTTGAGTGATGTTGCTGACATCTTTTTAAACAATGTTGATGGCACCTCCAACAGCCCGATGTGCCTCTAACATGGCTTATTCATTCCATAATGCTCAGCTTCTATCCATGCGAGGGTGCCTTCAATGTGCTTTGAAGCGCCTCTAATGCACTCTGAGGCACCTCCAATCGCCTTCAAGGTGCCTTCCCTTAGGAAACTTCTATCCCCGAAGTTTATCCGTGTGAGGGTACTTCCGCCATGTCCAGGGCACCTCCACTAAGCTCCGAGGTACCTCCCTGTAGCTCCGAGACACCTCGAACATTGTTCATCTGAGGTAAACTTTTGCCAACTAACTCCTACAAGACATGTTAGTCCAAATAACAACAAATAACCTACAAACAAAGTTAGTATAACAAAATAAAATTATTAGTTAGATCTTATCTTACCAAGACAAGAATCTAATCATATTCTCAACTCCTCAAATATTATTCAACTGAGGTGAACTTTTGCCAGCTAACTCTTGCAAGACACGTTAGTCCAAATAACAACAAATAACCTACAAAACAGAGTTAGCACAATAAGATATACTTATTAATTAGATTATGTCTTACTAAAATCAAAATCTAGTCATAATCTCAGCTTAGACTTCCAACATGAATCTAAGTTGGACCAATGCCTAGAGTCCCACTGGGACTCATCCTCATTAGATCACTCTCCTCCACTACTTACCATACTTACCATTGCAGACTTACTCAACCCTTGACCCGCCAGGTCTTCATGTTAGATGTCCAATCTAGATTTCAACCAATTCTCTGATCACACAGATTCAACCGAGCTTCCTACTAGATATTAACCTATCTGGTCTTCCCGTATCAGTTATCAACCTAATCATATTTTAGCCTGGTGTCAAATATCAATGAGTCTTTCAGTCTTGCACACTTAGTAAAAAGGATAGACAACACAACATCTAACTTCAAACCATTTATCATTCATTAAAATATAAGTTTGACCATTGGTACTTAACTGCACAAATAGTCTTTGGTTGTGTTTTGCATCATTTTAAAACTGTTATCTTTTTTTAAAAAAATAGTTACAAACCATTGTCTTATATATAAAAGATAAATTATTTAAATAATTGAAAATATTGGGCTAACGACACTTTTAAACTATATATCAATCAAATCGTATATAAAATCAAACCAAACATCATCAAAGTATCATTGATCTCTACCTACATTTATGAATTACAATGGATATGTCATCAATAGACTCGTAATCTACCAACAATTAAATTAGAAAAAATATGTAGTCATATTCCACGAACTTTTGAGTCAAGTTTACAAAACTCAATAGTACTCACAACAAATAAAGAATTACGCATATGAATTCTAAAATATCTTACATTGTTGGATAATATTTTCTCACTTGTGCATCTTCTAAAATATCATTTTCTGTCTGTGAAAATAAAAATCATATGATTTTAATCCAATTCAATAATAATAGTATCATAAAAATACCTCGTGACAGCATTAATTACCCATATGTACTATCAAATAATTGAAATATAATATTTTGTTATATTAATTCTTCTATGACACCGAACTTAATGGAGAATAACTGCCACGATTGTGCAAGTCACTAGCATAGATGCACATGGATTCTAGACCAATAAGCAAATAAGTGGGTTCATAAGCTCAGATGGCTGTGTTATTATTAATGGCTAGTGGTTAGGTCTGATAAGATAATATGAGTAAATTCTCATCTCCAAGCAGATTGTCATAGATTGTTGACTTTCTGGTTAAATCTCAATAGTTGTTTGTGGATCTTGATCTGGGTCAGCCAATTATGCATATAGTGGTTGATGGTGATTGTAACGCCTAGTAATTTCATAAGAATTTCTTTTAAGAATAAGAGAAAATGGAACCAAAAAGAAAAGAAAAAAAAAGTGGTCAAGGCTTGAACCTTGAACCTCTTAAAAAGTGGCAAATTTTAAGTAGTATAGGATAACCAATAGGCCAAGAGAAAGTATTGGTAGGAAGGAAAAGGGAATTGTAGTTAAGGGTAGGGATGGTGAAGGGACACATTTCTCCCTTCACTTAGAAGAAAAGTTTATCTTTTCTTTCTCCCCTTTCATTTAGCATGAAGAATTCATTTTCCCTTCTCCCTTCATTTAGAATAAATGAAAGGAATAATAAAAAGGTATATTCCCTTCTCCCTTTCATGGAGAATAAATAGAAGAAAGGGAAAGAAAAGTTATTCTTTTCCTTCTTCCTCCTTCTCCTTACTTCACCGAAAATCCAAGCTCCTCTTTCTCCCATTGTCGAATTCAAGTTAAGGGTTTTTCCCTAAGAAAACTTCACAAAGGGAGGTCCTTAAAGCACACTTCTTCTTGCAAGAAAAAGAATAAAGAAAAGGGAATTCTAGAAGCGAAAAGGGTCTCCTTCTTCTTCTTCACCAAGGGTATTCTCTTAGTAAACCCAAGAAAGAGGATGTAAGTATCTCCCTCACCTGCAGTACAAGTAGCTTTCGAGGTTTTTATGTTCTAAAAGTTGCTAAAAATCCTAGAACAATGCTCTTAGGTTTCGGCCAAGAAAGAATAAGATGAATTTAAGAAAGTTTTAAACATAAACTATCCTTGCTTATGATTCCTTATGGTATGTGATCTACTATATTATGTTAGTTAAGGTTTTCATATTTTAAAGTTGCTAAAAACTCGAGAACCATGCTCTTAGGGTTTCGGCCAAGAAGGAATTAAATATATTTAAGAAAGTCTTTAAACCTAAACTATGCTTGTTTATGATTCCTTATGGTATGTGATCCACTATATTATGTTAGTTAAGGTTTTCATGTTTTAATGTTACTAAAAAACCTAGAACCATGCTCTTAGGTTTCGGCCAAGAAGGAATAAGATGAATATAAGAAAGTTCTTAAACCTAAACTATGTTTGTTTATGATTCCTTATGATATGTGATCCACTATTTTATGTTAGTTAAGATTTTCATGTTTTAAAGTTGCTAAAAACCTAGAACCATGTTCTTAGGTTTCGGCAAAGAAGGAATAAGATGAATTTAAGAAAGTTTTTAAACCTAAACTATGCTTATTTATGATTCCTTATGGTATGTGATCCACTATATTATGTTAGTTAAAGTTTTCATGTTTTAAAGTTGCTAAATACCTAGAACCATGCTCTTAGGCTTCGTCCAAGAAGGAATAAGATGAATTTAAGAAAGTTTTAAACCTAAACTATGCTTGTTTATGAATCCTTATGGTATGTGATCCACTATATTATGTTAGTTATGGTTTTCATGTTTTAATTTGCTAAAAACCTAGAACCATGCTTTTAGGTTTCGGCCAAGAAAGAATAAGATGAATTTAAGAAAGTTTTAAACCTAAACTATGCTTGCTTATGATTCCTTATGGTATATGATCTACTATATTATGTTAGTTAAGGTTTTCATATTTTAAAGTTGCTAAAAACCCTAGAACCATGCTCTTAGGTTTTGGCTAAGGAGGAATCCAATGGATTTAGGAAAGTTTTAAAACCTAACTATGCTTGCCCATGGTGTGTAATCCATTATATGATGTTAGTGTAACGTTTCTATGCTTTATGTTGCTTAACACCTAGGATGACACCTCTTGTAAGTTTCGGCCAACCAAGGAAAAATAGGGTGAGAAGTCCTTTTATGTTGCTAAAGGTCTCCCATGTTAGGATGAGTACCATGTGATGCTAGTATGATACTTTCCTTGTTTTAAAAGTGCTTAAAACCTAAGGCCATACCTAGTAAGTTTCGGCCAAGAAGAAAGGAAGGGACTTAGGGAAGCTTAATTTCAACTAGACTTGCTTATGTTTTCTCCTATGTTATGCTATGTATGATGTGATGCTAGTATGATGCTTTCCTTGGTTAAAAGTTACTTAAAAATTTAAGATCATGTCCATGCAAGTTTCGGCCAAGATTGGGATTAGGAATTATGGAAAGTTCAAAACCCTAACCATGCATGATAATGACTCTCTATGTTATGCTATGTGATATGCTTCATTTTATAATAAGAACATGATATGCTTCATGATATGACAAGAACATGATATGCTTCATGATATGACAAGAACATGATATGCTTCATGATATGACAAGAACATGATATACTATTTTACTTTTGTATTGGCTTGTACCGGACCCTAAGAATGGTCCATGGGATGGGCTCCTAAGTTGTCCCTAGGTCAATGGTCAAGGAAACGGGCATAGTTCCAAGTAGGTTCGATATTTGCTTCCTCGGATTTATTTAGGATGTGTGCAATTCATGTATGTGGTACAATGCCGGGCCCTCATGTTGAGATTTATGTTTAAGTACCTATATGATATATATTTTCAAAAGAACATCTTGCATATGTTTGTTTCATTCTATATGTTTATGATATATGTTTTCAAAAGAATATCTTGCATATGTTTGTTTCATGCTATATGATTATGATATATGTTTTCAAAAGAACATCTTACATATGTTTGTTTAATGCTATATGATTATGATATATGTTTTCAAAAGAACATCTTGCATATGTTTATTTCATGCTATATGATATGATATATGTTTTCAAAAGAACATCTTGCATATGTTTGTTTCATGCTATATGATTAGGATATATGTTTTGAAAAGAACATCTTATATATGCTTATCTCATGCTACATGATTATTATGCTTCATGAAAATGCTCTTGTGTGATATGTCTATGATACCTAAATGAACATGCTACTACCTTATGCTTATGCTTGTTTGATTAGATGAACATGTCATTACTTTATATCAACTTCATGATGTATGTTTTTGTGAGTAGGAAAGGATCTTACTAAGCCTATGTACTTATAGTTTTATTTTCCTTGTACTGCAGAAAAGGGTAAAGCATGGTTAAACTAAAGGGAGCAGCAGGAGGGGTAAAGGACGTGTGGCAGTGGCATGGTGGAACAGATCTGTTTTATGTTTTCAGGACTTATATATCTTTTAAGCTTGTGCATGTGAACTATTTCTTTCTTGCTACTTTTGATGATATTAGCTTGACTTGTTGGATGTTTTATACTTATGGTGAACTATACTTACCCTTGCTTCCATGATATCTCGAAATGCTAAGTACTTGTTTATTTAGAGAATTGTTAGTGATCATGAGCTCTAGAGAGCAGTATACGTGTTTAGTTTTCTTCTTATCTTAATACGCTTTATGCTTTAGTTAGACAAGCATGTATCACGTTTCAGGTAATAGATAGTAAATAAATTTTTCTATACATGAATGCTAGCATGTTCACATGTTTTGGTTATATGATTAAGTTTTAAGTTGTAAAGAAAAAGAAAAAAATTTTCTTCCGCTGCAATGATTTCTTATGCATGTATGTATGCTCGCGTAGCACCGCCCTTGACCATCAGTAGGGGAAGGGTGGGTGTTACAGGTTGGTATCAGAGCAGGTATACCTTTCCACTACACACACACATCAAGCCTCCATCCTGCCGCTACAAGTAAGAAGTTCTATGCCTACTTTATTTCTCTTATGTATGATAAAAAATGTTTTTAGTCTAAGCATGCATGAATGTAAGTAGGAATGATAATAATCTTATGCTAGCCTGGTTAGGAATAATGATAACTTATGCTAGCTTTGTTGTCATATATGAAGATAAGCATGGCTTGAAGATGCAATAACCGAGTCGATGAGACAGTACCCCCACCTGATCTGATGCATGTAGTTACTGAACTTCAGCGTCAGGTTACAGAGCAGCAGCAAGTAATTAATGCTCTGATGAATCAGCAAGGGAACCCTACCATCCCACCAGTGAATCATAATTAGATGTCAGTCGTGCCTACAGTTGCACCAGTACCACCGATAGGCCCAACCCCGGTGGTTCGACAAGAGGCGTATCTAATTCCGTGGCAGAGGTTGAAATCGGAAAATTTCTCTGGCACTTGTGAACCATGGGACGCTCAAGCCTGGTTCAAGACTGTAGAAAGTATAGTAGAGCTACTGGACTGGCCTGAATATGAAAAGGTCAAGTGCGCATCATTCTGCCTTTCGGGAGATGCCAGAATGTGGTGGAACAGAGTTAAAGCAAAGAGGCAAGTGAACCAGATGAGATGGGCGGACTTTGAAGCTGAATTTTTTGAAGAATTCTTCCATATGCGTGTTACGAACAAGCACTACGACGAGTTCACCGAGTTCCGGCAAGGTGACCTATCAGTTAATGAAGCGGTGAAAAGATTCAACCGACTAGCACGCCTATGCCCAGAGTTGGCCAGCACAGAAAGAGAAAGAGTCAGACTAATGCTGAAGATGCTTAGACCCAAGATAGCTCTGAATGTGGCTGGTGGAGTTAATAGACCGCAGACCATCGAAGAGCTGATCAGTAGTGCCCTGATCACCCAACACTATCTGAAGGTGCTGAACGAAGGCAAGGGTCAAGCCTAGTCGGGAGGATAGAAACCTTAAAGTACCAAAGCCAGCTGGAAAAGAAACCCCAATGGTAAGAGAAAGTAATGGAACAATCCTAAGGATGGTCCAGCAAACAAATAACCCACGTACCCCCAGTGCACTGCCTGTGGAAAGAAGCATCCCGGGGTGTGTCACAAGGGCACAAATAGGTGCTTCAACTGTGGACTGGAAGGACATCGAGCCAAAGACTGCCCTACCCAGGTTCAGACACCTCCTCAGTAGTATATTCAGAACAGGGGTGCTCCCTCACAGCTACACCAGATGTAAGCTGCGATAGAGGGTACTCAGATAAGCCAAGGGAGATTGAAGCCCCGCCAATTACGACAAATGCCAGGATTTTCTCTCTCACCAAGGAAGACGTGGCGAATGCTTCTACGATTGTCACAGGTCAGATATTTATTTTCAGTCAGCATGCTACTATATTATTTGATACTGGGGCAACACACTCGTTCGTCTCTACGCCTTTCACAAAGAAGATAGACATACCACCACAAGTTTTAGATTGCAGGTTCTTAACAACCCTGCCCTTGGGAGAAGTGATGTCATCTACCCATATGCTGCGAGCCACACCTGTCAGAATCGCAGACAGGGAACTCTATTGTGATCTGATAGTGCTCAACATGCAGGATTATGACATTATTTTGGGCATGGACTTCCTGAGCAAGTACGGTGCTTTGATCGAGTGTCGTAAAAGAAAAGTGGTCTTCCGGCCAGAGGCAGAACTGATGTTCTAGTTTATTGGAAAGCAAAGGGAAAGTATGGGTTATGGGGTTGAAAGCATGACTGGACAGCTCTCTACCCTGACAATAACATCGACGTTGTTCGATGATATACAAGAAAAACAAACCTATGACCCAAGCATCCAAAGGATCAAGCAAGAGGTCCAAGAATGAAAGAACGATGGATTTCATATCGCTAACAACGGAATACTATACCTCAGAGATCGCTTATGTATTCCCGACGATCCAGAGTTGCAAAAGAAGTTATTGGAAGAGGCTCATGGAACACCTTATGCGATGCATCCTAGATCCACCAAGATGTACCAAGACCTGAAAGGGAAGTTATGGTGGTTCGGTTTGAAAAGAGATGTGGCTCGATATGTCAGTACTTGCTTGACCTACCAAAGGGTTAAAGCAGAACACCAGAGACCTGGATGTTAGTTAGAGCCCTAGAGCCAATCATTTGATGATTGTATGGACTCATTGTATCATATATTCTTATGTATTAATAAAGGCATTTGCTTGGTTATTATACTTATTTGTATTAGTGTCAAATAGACTAAGTATAATAGCGTCCTTGAGTAGAAGGTTCATACCTATATCAATCGATTAGTTGAATCGATAGTGAGATGATATAGGGAACACTACTCTAAATCATTCCTAGTCGAGTATTAACATTCAGGGACAATGTTAATACAATAAGACTAGCATGTAGGTCAGCTCGATGACTTGATCTCACAAGTCATGGATATAGAGATATCAAGCTGACACATGGGTATGCATTAGAGAATGTATACTGAATGACCCGCCATGAGAAAGTATCATGGATCGTTATATGAGTGTCATATACTTTCTCATGTGGCTATTAGTATGACTATTAGTCCTTAGACCTGAAGTCACCATGGATCCCTACATAAGGAGTTATGTACTTTGGTTTCGTCAAACGTCACCCGTAACTGGGTGGACTATAAAGGTGATTACTAGGTATGTAACGAATTATGCAGAGGAATGTGAGTGATGTAGATCAGATCTATCCCTCCTATATGACGGGAGTGACATCAATATTCTTGATAGAGTAAGACCACGAAGTGTATGGCCATACCCAAATGAGTCAATATGAGATATTGAGCTCATTTGATTGAGTGAGTCTACTTGAAATTCAAGATTTAGATTGGTCAGAGGATGACACGATCTATGCCTCACATTGATCAATCTAGATGTCTAGGATAGAAGGACACTTGTCATATATTGTGAGGAGTCACAATTAATAGTCACAAGGTGATGTTGGATCTCAACATTTCTTGTAACTTGGGTAGCAATGATGTATTGCTAGATGCCGCTCATTGCTTATGTTTCTAAAGGAGTTTAGAAACATTGCCAACATTACAAGAACCTATTAGGTCACACACAAAGAACAAGTGGATGGAGATTGGGTTAATAAGATGAACCAATTGGATTAGGTTCATATGATGAACCAATTAGATTCAAATTAGACTTAGTGAGTTAGACTCAATTAGATTCAATTGTTGAATGAGTCTAATTTAGATTTGATTCATTGAGTCAATTTATATTAATGAATTGAGATTCATTAAATTAAAATTGACTTGAGTCAAAGGTTGGATTTAACTCAACAAGGAAGACAATTGGTCAAGTTTGACTTGACCAAGTAGAAGTTGAAACATCAAGTTTGACTTGATGTATTGCCACATCATAAGGTTGACTCATCTTACATGGCATGACTAACCTTGCCACATCATCTCCACCTCATGAGGTGTGCCACCTCATGGAGGTTACAACACCTCCCATTCCATTTAATGTGGCTGGCCACATTAAATGAGGGAGTTATGAGTGTGTGGCCGGCCACACTAAAGGATGAGAAGGTTTTCATTTAGTGTAATTGATGTGTGGTAATTATTCCATCTTCTTCCTAGCTTCTTCCTCCTCTTCTCTTGTGGTTGCCGTGGGTTCCAAGGGAAGATGAAGGTGGTTGAGTGAGTTCCAAGAGCAAAGGAAGAGTGAAGGTCACAAAGGAGGGATACTATTTCTTGAGTGTAAGACATTCCTTTTGCATCCTTTCTTTTCTTCCTTTTAAATCCTACCCGAGAGCCCTAGAAAGTGCTAGCACACTTGGGGCTCTCTTCTCCATCCTTTGAGTGTGAGAGACACTCCTTGTTCGTGTGGATATCACTAGAGAAGTATCTACCTTGATACTTTGGAGATCCGACACATACCTTGGACGAGCGGGAATTTTGCGAGGGCATGCATCAAAGGTATAAAGTGTTTTCCTTTGTAGATCTACTGTAGATCGTAGTTTATAACTCGTACTCGAGTTATCGAAATTTTTCCTTGCACGGATCCTATGGCTTTGGGTGATTCGGGGTTTCCGCGACGCGAAAAGCGGTTTTCGCGGCCCGAAAAACCGAACAGTGGTATCAGAGCCACGTGCAAGGCTTGTACGAGTTTAATTTTTGGTTTTATGAAAACTAAAGTTTCTGTAATTTTCTGTAAAATTATGATTTTATAGTTTTTATGGGTAATTTTTCCGTAGAAGCGAAGCACAAGTGTCTCGGCACTTATAGGCTTCGGCTACCGGAAAGATTTTTCCAAAACGGCTTCGTTTTGCCCCAAATCCATTTGGGACAGCGGGCTTGGGTGCCATTAGATCGCAAAGGAGCAACTCACGATGGTTAGATCGTGGGTAGGGGTACTGCCCCTAACCCCGCAAGGGGATTTACTCCGCGATTGCACCCGAAATCGCTAAAAACGAACCTGTCGGGAAGATTTTTCCGAAACGGCAATGTCTCGACCCAAATCATTTTGGAACAGCGAGTTTGGGCGCTGTTGGATCGCAAAGGAACCCTCGCGATGGTTAGATCGTGGGTAGGGGCGCTGCCCCTGGCCCCGCAAGGGGATCCGTTCCGCGATTGCGCCCGAAACCGCTAAACAGGACCGCCGGGAAATTTTACTCGTAAGAATTGTAAAAATTATTTTTAAATTATAGAAAATTATGAAAATATATAATTTTGAATTATATATTAATTTTGGGATAGTCATGGCCCAAAAACCCAATATGATTGGAATGTGTTGTAATTCATAATACGGCCTGCGTGCCGTTATGTGTTTGCGCGTGTTGTATGTTTTATTTTTCTGCGACCTGCGCGTCGTGCCTTTCTCTTATATTCTTGTTGTAAATTAGATTTAGACTCGAATGTAACTCGAGTTTCAAATTGTAATGTACAAATTGGAGCGGTGGGGGGTCCACACGAGACGGAGTTCCGAGGCGGGCACGAGCAACACAAGGTGGTCAAAGGGAGGAGCTTGGAGAAGCTGTTGACCCTAGGTTGACCATTCGATCTTCTCATTGGCTTGAGAAGATCGTAGTAGGGCCATGACTAAATCACAAATATATTAATTAGTTAATTGCTTATGTATATGATGCATGTTTAATAAGTAATTAATTAATTAGTGCCTTACGATTAGATTAGATCTATGTCCTGCACATGATGCACCCTTGCGATTTGATTAGATCTAAGTCGTGGACAAGATGCAACCTTTTCGATTAGATTAGATCTTGATCGAACCAACTCTAAATGCCTAACCGTGCCGTGATACCTATCACTACCTCGATCACATGTATTGTTGAATCTGCCAAAGCAGAGCAATATATATTATCTTGGTAGGGTACGGAGGGACAATCTTGGTCCCGCCTATCAACGCATGGGTGAATACAAACTCAATTAGATTGAGTATTCCTAGTTACTCGGTTGGATCGAGTCAACTATAGGCATTCTTCCAATAGTTGGAATGATAGGTCAAAATCACATCTATATTAACTCTCGGGCGTATTAGCCAAAGCTAACTCGAGTTTTAATATAAATGCGGATATTGATTTTATAAACAAGAGTTACATAGAGATGTAATTGGTAATCGTTACCTACCGATCATACTAAGCCTTGGGCGTATTAGCCAAAGCTAACTCAAGGGTTAGTATGATGTGGATCTTGTCCCACAAGAATTATAGAATTAGTGGGAGCATCATTTAATTAAAGGCCTAATTAAATGATTTTAAAAGAATATGATATTTATTTCTGCAAATTTTCTGTTGTAGATAACCATGACGTCGAATACGAACTCTTTCTCTCTGCGTGTCCTTAAGAAGGACAAGCTCAACGGCAAATTTCCTAGATCGCACAGAACCGAGAATAGTTCTCACTCAGAACGAATCGCATGCTGCCATTCCCGAGGCTCCTCCTACCACCGCCACGCCGAGCTGACCGGGATGCTTACAAGAAGCATCAAGATGACGCATTAGATGTGTCCTGTCTTATGCTCGCAACCATGAACTCTGAGCTTCAAAAGCAACATGAGTTGATGAGCGCTTACGATATGGTTGAACATCTTTGTCACCTATATCAAGGACAAGCAAGGCACTGGAAGAGGAACTCCAAAGAATACCTGGAAGATCTTACGAAGAAGAGAAATAAGATTTCTACTTCAGGTACACATGTTATAGAAGTCAACCTCTCTATTTCTTCATCGTGGGTATTAGATACCGGATGTGCTTCGCACATTTGTACTAATGTACAAGCGCTGAGAAATAGCAGGACATTGACGAAGGGTGAGATAGACCTACGAGTAGGCAATGGAGCACGAGTTACTGCTATTGCTGTAGGAACTTATCATCTATCTCTTCCCTCTGGGCTTGTACTAGAATTAGATGATTGTTGTTATGTGCCTGACTAAGAACATAATTTCAGTTTCTTGTTTGGACAAGAAAGGATTTTCGTTTACAATAAAGAGCAAATGTTGTTCTGTCTATTTAAACGATATGTTCTATTGTAGTGCACCTCTGATGAACGGACTCAATATTCTAGACCTTGAGAGCCCTATCTATAACATAAATACCAAGAGGTTCAAGTCAAATGACATGAACCAAACCTACCTCTGGCACTGTCGCTTAGGTCATATAAATGACAAGCGCTTATCCCAGCTCCATAAGGATGGTATGCTGGACTCATTTGATTTTGAATCATATGAGGTATGCGAGTCATGCCTACGAGGCAAGATGACCAAGACTCCCTTTAGTGGGCACAGCGAGAGAGCGACTGATTTGTTAGGACTCATACATAGTGATGTATGTGGCCCTTTCAATGTCGCTGCTAGAGGCGGTTATAGGTACTTCATCACATTTACTGATGACTTCAGTAGATACGGTTATGTGTACTTAATGACACATAAGTCTGAATCCTTTGAAAAGTTCAAAGAATTCAAGAATGAAGTACAGAACCAGCTTGGCAAAAGTATTAAGATACTTCGATCCGATGGAGGTGGAGAATACCTTAGCCATGAGTTCCGTGACTATCTAGCTGAGTGTGGGATTCTATCCCAACTCACTCCTCCTGGAACACCACAGTGGAATGGTGTATCCGAACGGAGGAATCGTACCTTATTAGATATGGTGCGATCTATGATGAGTCACACAGATCTTCCAACATATCTATGGGGATATGCTCTAGACACGGCAGCTTTCATACTCAACCGAGTTCCATCAAAGGCCGTAATAAAGACACCATATAGGATATGAAATGGGAGAGATGCCCAGGTGTCTTTCATGAGGATTTGGGGTTGTGAGGCTTACGTTAGACGTCAAGTCTCAGACAAATTAGGACCCAAACCCGACAAGTGTTTTTTCATTGGATATCCCAAGGAAACTAAGGGATATTACTTCTACATTCCCAGTCAACATAAGATAGTTGTGGCAAAGAATGGGGTCTTTATAGAAAGGGATTTTGTTTCTAGAAAGACTAGTGGGAGTGCGTTCGATCTTGAAGAAGTTCAAGATGCGAACAATAGCACTGATGCCTCGATGGAAATTGAACTGGAACCACAAAGTGTTGTGGATGATGTTGTTCCACAAGGTGTTGAGGAACAACAACCAGTTCAAGTAGACATACCTCTTCGCAGGTCTGATAGGGTACGTCGTCAGCCTGAGAGATACTCATTTCTCTTGTCTGACCATGATGACGTTATGCTCATAGAGGATGAGCCTACCACCTATCAGGAAGCTGTGATGAGACCAGATTCCGAGAAATGGCTAGAGGCCATGAGATCCGAAATGGAATCCATGTACACCAACCAAGTATGGACTTTGGTTGATCCACCTGAAGGGGTAAAACCCATAGGGTGTAAGTGGGTCTTTAAGAGAAAGACTGACATGGATGGACTTATCTATAAGGGTCGCTTGGTAGCTAAAGGTTTCAAGCAGATTCATGGTATTGACTATGATGAAACCTTTTCTCCAGTAGCGATGTTTAAGTCCATTCGGATCATGCTTGCTATTGCAGCCTACCATGACTATGAGATATGGCAGATGGATGTCAAAACCGTGTTTCTGAATGGAAACCTGCTCGAGGATGTGTACATGACACAACCTGAGGGTTTTGTAGATCCACAGCATACTAGCAGAGTATGCAAGCTGCATAGGTCCATTTATGGACTAAAGCAAGCTTTTCGGAGCTGGAATCTTCGATTCAATGATGCAATCAAACAGTTTGGTTTCATCAAGAACGAAGATGAGCCTTGTGTCTACAAGAAGGTTGTAGGAGATATAGTTGTCTTCCTCATATTGTATGTGGATGACATACTACTCATTGGGAAGGACATCCCTATGCTTCAGTCTGTCAAGACCTGGCTAGGGAGTTGCTTCTCAATGAAGGACTTAGGTGAGGCATCCCTCATTCTAGGGATACAGATCTATAGGGATAGATCTAAGAGATTGCTTGGCCTAAGTCAGAGTACATACATTGACAAGGTACTTCTTCGGTTTGCCATGCAGAACTCCAAGAAGGGATTTCTGCCGATGTCACATGGCGTGAGTCTTTCGAAGACTCAAGGTCCCTCTTCTAGAGAGGAGAGAGACCGTATGGATCAGATCCCTTATGCCTTAGCCATAGGATCGATCATGTACGCCATGCTATGTACTCGACCTGATGTCTCGTATGCTTTGAGCATGACGAGCAGATACCAGTCAGATCCAGGTGAAAGTCACTGGATAGCGGTCAAGAATATTCTTAAGTACTTAAGAAGGACTAAAGAATATTTCTTGATATATGGAGGCAATGATGAGCTAGCTGTAAAGGGTTGCAGTGATGCTAGCTTCCAGACCGACCAGGATGACTATAGATCGTAGTCGGGGTTCGTGTTTTGCTTAAATTGTGGTGCTGTGAGCTGGAAGAGTTCGAAGCAGGACATAGTAGCTGATTCTACAACAGAGGCCGAGTATATTGCTGCATCAGAGGCAGCAAAGGAGGCAGTTTGGATCCGCAAGTTCATCACTGAACTTGGGGAGGTTCCTAGCATCGCTGACCCAGTTGAGCTCTATTGTGACAACAATGGAGCTATAGCACAGGCGAAGGAACCTCGCTCACACCAGCGGACCAAGCACATACTACGGCGCTTCCATCTCATTCGAGAGATTATCGATAGAGGAGATGTGAAGATTTGCAGAGTACCTACAGAGGCTAACATCGCAGATCCCTTGACCAAGGCTTTGGCACAGAGAAAGCATGATGGTCACACTAGGTCATTAGGCCTTAGAGCCTATACTGATTGGCACTAGTGCTAGTGGGAGATTGTTAGTTAGAGCCCTAGAGCCAATCATTTGATGATTGTATGGACTCATTGTATCATATTCTTGTATATTAATAAAGGCATTTGTTTGGTTATTATACTTATTTGTATTAGTGCCAAATAGACTAAGTATAATAGCGTCCTTGAGTAGAAGGTTCATACCTATATCAATCGATTAGTTGAATCGATAGTGAGATGATATATGGAACACTACTCTAAATCATTCCTAGTCGAGTATTAACATTCAGGGACAATGTTAATACAATAAGACTAGCATGTAGGTCAGCTCGATGACTTGATCTCACAAGTCATGGATATAGAGATATCAAGCTGACACATGGGTATGCATTAGAGAATGTATACTGAATGACCCGCCATGAGAAAGTATTATGGATCGTTATATGAGTGTCATACTTTCTCATGTGGCTATTAGTATAACTATTAGTCCTTAGACCTGAAGTCACCATGGATCCCTACATAAGGAGTTATGTACTTTGGTTTCGTCAAACGTCACCCGTAACTGGGTGGACTATAAAGGTGATTACTGGGTATGTAACGAATTATGCAGAGGGATATGAGTGATGTAGATGGGATCTATCCCTCCTATATGACGGGAGTGACATCGATATTCTTGATAGAGTAAGACCACGAAGTGTATGGCCATACCCAAATGAGTCAATATGAGATATTGAGCTCATTTGATTGAGTCAGTCTACTTGGAGTTCAAGATTTAGATTGGTCAGAGGATGACACGGTCTATGCCTCACATTGATCAATCTAGATGTCTAGGATAGAAGGACACTTGTCATATATTGTGAGGAGTCACAATTAATAGTCACAAGGTGATGTTGGATCTCAACATTTCTTGTAACTTGGGTAACAATGATGTATTGCTAGATGCCGCTCATTGCTTATGTTTCTAAAGGAGTTTAGAAACATTGCCAACATTACAAGAACCTATTGGATCACACACAAAGAACAAGTGGATGGAGATTGGGTTCATAAGATGAACCAATTGGATTAGGTTCATATGATGAACCAATTGGATTCAAATTAGACTTATTGAGTTAGACTCAATTAGATTCAATTGTTGTTGAATGAGTCTAATTTAGATTTGATTCATTGAGTCAATTTATATTAATGAATTGAGATTCATTAAATTAAAATTGACTTGAGTCAAAGGTTGGATTTAACTCAACAAGGAAGACAATTGGTCAAGTTTGACTTGACCAAGTAGAAGTTGAAACATCAAGTTTGACTTGATGTATTGCCACATCATAAGGTTGACTCATCCTACATGGCATGACTAACCTTACCACATCATCTCCACCTCATGAGGTGTGCCACCTCATGGAGGTTACAACACCTCCCATTCCATTTAATGTGGCCGGCCACATTAAATGAGGGAGTTATGAGTGTGTGGCCAGCCACACTAAAGGATGAGAAGGTTTTCATTTAGTGTAATTGATGTGTGGTAATTATTCCATCTTCTTCCTAGCTTCTTCCTCCTCTTCTCTTGTGGTTGCCGTGGGTTCCAAGGGAAGATGAAGGTGGTTGAGTGAGTTCCAAGAGCAAAGGAAGAGTGAAGGTCACAAAGGAGGGATACTACTTCTTGAGTGTAAGACATTCCTTTTGCATCCTTTCTTTTCTTCCTTTTAAATCCTACCCGAGAGCCCTAGAAAGTGCTAGCACACTTGGGGCTCTCTTCTCCATCCTTTGAGTGTGAGAGACACTCCTTGTTCGTGTGGATATCACTAGAGAAGTATCTACCTTGATACTTTGGAGATCCGACACATACCTTGGACGAGCGGGAATTTTGCGAGGGCACGCATCAAAGGTATAAAGTGTTTTCCTTTGTAGATCTACTGTAGATCGTAGTTTATAACTCGTACTCATGTTTTCGAAATTTTTCCTTGCACGGATCCTACTGCTTTGGGTGATTCGGGGTTTCCGCGACGCGAAAAGTGGTTTTTGCGGCCCGAAAAACCCAACACTGGAGGAGTACTGCAGCCAATTCAAATTCCAGAATGGAAATGGGAAGATATTTCTATGGACTTCATCTCAGGATTACCCAAAACGACGAACGGATATGATGCTATATGGGTAATCATGGACAGATTGACAAAGTGTGCCCATTTCTTAGCAATCAAGATACTTACTCGACTGAGCAACTGGCTCAATTATATGTTAAGGAAATTATTAGATTACATGGGATTCCTAAGACCATCATTTCTGACAGAGATGGTCGCTTTATTTCTCATTTCTGGGAATGTGTTCAGAAGGCCCTTGGCACGAAATTATTATTCAGTACTGCCTTCCATCCTCAGATGGACGGACAAACAGAAAGAGTGAATCAAGTACTGGAAGATATGTTACAAGCTTGTGCCTTGGATTTTAAGGGGAGCTAGTGCCGATATCTATATTTGGCGGAATTTGCCTACAATAATAGCTACCAAGCTACTATTGGAATTGTTGGTGCGGTTAGCACTAACGGTCTAACTCAGGTTTTGATGAATGACAAATCAGGTTAAGTTAGGTTTATCGTTATCTAACACTCTGATCGAGTGTGCAGGATAAGTCCAGACAAGTCGACGGGCTGACCGGATGTCTGGCACGAAGTCCAGACATGGTCGACGGGCTGACCGGATAGCTGGCGAGAAGTCCAAGCGGGTCGACGGGCTGACCGGACGCTTGGCAAGAAGTCCAGCTAGGTCGACGGGCTGACCGGATAGCTGGCAAGAAGTCTGACCGGACGCTTGGCGAGAAGTCCAGACGGGTCGACGGGCTGACCGGACGTCTGGCAGGTAAGTGAGGTAAGTCACTGGAGGGGAGTGACTGCGAGGATGCGTTCCTGGGAAGGGAACATTAGGCGTCGATCCGGCTTAGAACCATTTCGGATGTCTATGTCGAGATCGTGACAAGATTTCGATCTCGGAAAGACGGAATCTAAGTCATACTACTTGTGCTAATTCCTACTATGATAAAATGTGCTAACAATCTGTTTTGCAGGATATATATTGCCTCGGACTAACTTTGTTTTGCAGGAAAAAGAAGATTTCTGAAACAAGGTGGTCCGGGCGCCCGGAGGGGATCAGGGCGCCTGGAAGGGATCCGGGCGCCCGGAAGGCAAATTCTATCCAGCCAAGTCGTCGCCACGTGGAGCATCTCGGTTTGAGCAGCTAAGTCACATTCCAGGCGCCCGGAAGGAATCCAGGCGCCCGGAGCACCATATAAAAGAAGCCCCAGGCAGGAGCTTCTGTATCAATCAATCTGAGAACTCTTCTACTGCTGGTCTTGCTGCTCGACGTTCAGTGCGATGCCAACAACGCTCCGACAAAGTGCTCCTTCGGTTTTTATTTAATTTCCTTGTCGGTATTGCTTTATTTTCACTAGCATTTCCTGTATTCATTCTGTAATCATATTTCGACTTGTTAGTGATTGCCCAACGAAAGTGGTCAAGGACCACGGGCCTTCGAGTAGGAGTCGTCACAGGCTCCGAACGAAGTAAAAACCATTTGTGTCTATTTTACTATTCCGCTGCGTTTATACTCTAAAATTTCTAATCGATATTCACCCCCCCTCTATCGAATCTAACGGTCCTACAAGTGGTATCAGAGCATGTACCGCTATGATTTGGTGCAACCACCAATCAGACTGGGGGTGAAATTTTTTCCTTTTTTTCTCTCGGTCTTCAGTTTTACACTTAAACTCAAAACTGGTTTATCATTTTTTTTATATTTTTTTGTTGCAATTAAAACTAAATTGGTGCAACACCAATCTAGATTTTTTTTTCTCTCTTCCCGCACTACTAATCCAAGACCAAGTCTTGGGATTTTTTTGGTTATTTATCTGTGTACAGGATGTCTCAACAAGAAGGCTTCAGCACAGTACGACCTCCACTTTTCAACGGGGACGATTTTCCGTACTAGAAGAAGCGCATGGAGGTCTACCTCAAAATTGACTTCGACCAGTGGATGAGCGTTACGAGGCTCTACAAAATTCCAGCAGACACTTCCGGGAATATACTGGATCCTGAAGACTGGACAGCTGATTTGAAGAAGAAAGCATCAACAGAAAATAAAGCAATCAACACTCTACAGTGCGGATTAACAAGAGAAGAACTAAACAGAGTCAGTCCACACAAAAACGCTAAAGAGCTGTGGGACAAATTGATTGAGCTACACGAGGGAACGAGCGACGCCAAGGTAACCAAACGAGACTTGCTCTTGAATAAAATTTTTAATATAAAAATGCAGGAAGGTGAAACGGTGAATCAGCTCCACGCGAGGATCAAGGATATCCTCAACGGGCTTCATGCGATAGGCCACCAGATGGATAATAGAGACTTAATAAGGTACGCATTAAACGCCTTTCCACGTAATAGTTTGTGGGCATCAATAGTGGATGCCTACAAAATTTCTAAGAATCTTTCTAAATTAAAATTAGATGAGCTTTTCTGTGAATTAGAATTACACGAACAAACTAATGCTGGAGCCGAGAAAGGTGTAGCTTTATTTGCAGGTTCCTCCAAAGAA
Organism: Zingiber officinale; assembly: GCF_018446385.1. Lineage (NCBI taxonomy): Eukaryota > Viridiplantae > Streptophyta > Magnoliopsida > Zingiberales > Zingiberaceae > Zingiber > Zingiber officinale. The sequence continues at coordinate 49,068,486 of NC_056006.1, forward strand.
AAGAAAAGCAAGCTTGAATTTGAAGAAGACTCCGACCAAGACTCCGAAGACGAAGAACACCTGGTGAACTTGGTAAGAAAAATGTTCACCAGGAGAAAGAGGAGCTTCAGCAAAAAGGATCTTCAAAAGATCAGTTCTCCCTCAGAACAAAAGAACGTGACTTGCTACGGCTGCAATAAAAAGGGACACTACAAGAACGAATGGCCAAAACTGAAGTTCGACAAACCAAAGCCAACCAGAAAGAGGGCACTCAAAGCAACATGGGACGACTCCTCGGACGAATCAGAGGAAGAAGAGCTGAAACATCAGAGCCACCTCGCACTGATGGCCCGCGAAGACGAAATAGAAGACGAGTCGGAAGATGAAGACGGGTCTGAACCCGAAACAAGCCACGAGTCCGTACTCATTTCCGAAGGCTCGAATGAGGTATATTTTAATTTAAACAAAAATTTTTTTAGAATTATTTCCTGTTTAAATAGTAAATTAACCAAAATAAAAAATGAAAACAAATCACTTCTTGAGGAAAACCAAAACCTCAAGGAACAAATCAAAAATTCAAATCCAACTCAAGATCTAACACTTGAGGAGGAGAATTTATCACTAAAAAATGAGATCAACAGTTTAAAAGGAATGTTAGAAAAATTCACAACAAGATCAAAAAATCTTGACTTAATCCTGAACAATCAAAAAACATGTTATAATAAAACCGGACTCGGATACAAGTCAAACTCAAATAAAACTTTTAAGTCATTAATAACTCAATACAAATCAACTAATCAAGCTTGGGTTCCGAAAGCATGCTTAACTACGCAAGTAGGACTCAATCAATATTATATACCTATAGAAAAAATACATTATATAAAATCAAATAAACCAAACCAAAATTCAAAATACAAACCCAAATCAAATTCAAAATCTAAACACTTTAAAAATCAACAAAATTATCACCAAGTTAACCATAACTATAAAAAGAATCGACACAAACCTAAAATCAAAATTTAAGTTAATGGCCAATAATTCAGGGGGAGGCTCCAGAATAGCTGGCACCTCCAAAACTAACTTACCCGACAGGGTAACCCAAAACAAACTAACCCCGCAGGGTAATTAGAATTAGAGACCAAGTTTAACTTGAATCATGGTACTGGTGAAATTTTTGGATGATAGTACGTTAGGGAAGCTTGGGCATTGCATGTCTAGAAAGATATGACTTCGATCTGGTGCATTTGGCCAAGTGGAACCGACCGAAGCTACCCTTAAATGGATCCTAATCAGTTAGACCAAGATTTAGTACTAAGCTCCGTGGATAGGACTATTCGGAAAATCTCGAAAGGTTGGTTACTTCTAATGACGTCCATGTGACTCACCAAGCTTAGAAATTTATCCGAAGAATGCCTATTTGTGGAGACCAAAGCTAAATCTGAATCTAACACAAGTTAAACCAAAACTCCATAAGTAAAAAAAAAAAAAAAAATCTAATTTCATCTCACAAAATCATAGAATTCCTTGATTGATAATATAGATCGGGTGAGATGAATAAGGTTCAAAATTTTAATTTTAAACTTAAAAAATCAATTTCAAATTTTTAATTTTAAACTTAAAAAATTAATTTCAAAATTTTAATTTTAAACTTAAAAATTAATTTCAAAATTTTAATTTTAAACTTAAAAATTAATTTCAAAATTTTAATCTTAAACTTAAAAATTAACTTTAAAATTTTAATCTTAAACTTAAAAATTAATTTCAAAATTTTAATTTTAAACTTAAATTAATTTTAAACTTAAATAATGCATGCTCAAAAGACTAACTTTAAATCCTACTTACTGTAGGAAACCAAGTGGATTTTGGACAGTGGTTGCTCCAAACATATGACTGGAGATCACACCAAGTTCACTCAACTCACTTACAAAAGCTTAGGAACAGTTGCCTTTGGAAACAACGGCAAACTCAAGGTAATTGGTATAGGTAATATTGAATTAAAATCAGACTTTATAATTACAAATGTTTTACTTGTTGAAAATTTTAAATACAATCTTCTAAGTATAAGTCAATTGTGTGATACTAGTTATAAGGTTAAATTTCTATCCACAGAGTGTTTAATCAAACATCTAGATAATCCTACCATAAGCCTAAAAGGTTTTAGAAAAGACAACATCTATGCCATCAACTTAACCATTTCTTCCATTAAGTGTTATTTAACACAAAAAGAAAAAACTTGGTTATGGCATAGGAGGATGTCCCACACCAACTTTAGAAATATAAGTAAACTAAATGGACTTGTAAAAGGCTTACCAAAATTACCTAACTTAGATTCAACCATATGTAATGCTTGTCAACAAGGCAAACAAACTAAATCAACCCACAAACAAACAAATCAACCACGAACTAACTCAATATTAGAACTTCTACATTTAGACCTTTTTGACTCCCATGGAGTCAAATCTATAAATGGAAACTTATATTGTTTAGTAATTATAGACGATTACTCTAGGTTTACTTGGGTAAAATTCTTAAAACATAAAGATGAAACTTTTGAAATTTTTACAAATTTCTGCAAACAAATTGAAAACGAAAAAGATATTAAAATTAAATGAATTAGGAGTGACAACGGAGGAGAATTTAAAAATCACAACTTTAACAGTTTTTGTCTAGAAAACGGTTAACATCATGAGTTCTCATGCCCTAAAACCCCCCAACAAAATGGGATTGTAGAAAGAAAAAATAGAACCTTACTTGAAGCTTCTAGAACAATGTTAAATGAGTATAACCTACCTAAATACTTTTGGGCAGAAGCCGTACAGAACAGAACAACAATAAATAAAACTCATAACAAAACGTTCTTCGAAATGTTTTATAATAAACAACCAAATATAAAATATTTTAAAGTATTTGGGTGCCCAGTTTTTATCTTAAATACAAGAGAACACTTAGGAAAATTCACCTCTAAAATTGAAAATGGAATTTTTGTAGGATATTCCCTAAATAGTAGAGGCTACAGAATTTACAATAAGGTTAACTTAAAAATTGAAGAAACTACTAATGTAAAATTTGAAGAAACTAAACAAGACAAAGAACCTACACAACCACCTGAGTTTGTTCCAGAAACCAACCAAACTCTAAGTCATGAAGAAGAGGAACAACATCAAGAGAGTCAACCCCCTAGAACAATAAGGGTCAACCCAAATCATCCAACTGATCAAATAATTGGTGACCCAGACTTAAGAGTTCAAACCAGATCATCATTTAGAAACCTAAGTCAAATTTCTTTAATTTCAAAAATTGAACCCAAAACTGTGGATGAATCCCTACTAGACCCAGATTGGATTATAGCTATGCAAGAAGAACTAGCCCAATTTGAGCGTAATGAGGTTTGGGACCTAGTCCCACCACCTAAGAATAAGAAAATAATAGAAACAAAATGGGTATTCAGAAACAAACTAAGTGAAACTGGGAAAATTACTAGAAATAAAGCTAGACTAGTTGCCAAAGGGTTTAGTCAGGTTGAAGGACTTGACTATGATGAGACCTATGCCCCAGTAGCCAGATTAGAATCCATTAGAATGTTACTAAGTTATGTAGCCCATAAGGGATTCAAACTATACCAAATGGATGTTAAGTCTGCCTTTCTTAATGGACTAATTAAAGAAGAAGTTTATGTAGGTCAACCTCCTGGGTTTGAAAGTCTAGAACACCCTGATTATGTATTTAAGTTAAAGAAAGCGTTATATGGACTTAAACAAGCACCCAGGGCATGGTATGAAAGGCTAACATCCTACTTAACATCTAAAGGATTCAACCAAGGTCAAATTGACCCAACATTGTTTGTTAAATCATTAAATACAGACATATTTATTTCACAAATATATGTAGATGATATAATATTTGTCTCAACAAATTCAGAATTTTTAGAAGAATTTATTAATCTAATGGAAAAAGAATTTGAAATGAGCTTAGTAGGAAAATTAACTTATTTCTTAGGATTACAAATCAAACAAACAAATGAAGGAAATTATATTTATCAACATAAATACACTAAAGAGTTACTTAAAAAATTCGGAATGGAAAATACAAAAGAAATAAAAACACCTATGGCAGTAAACACAATCTTAGACAGTGACCCAAATGGAAAACCAATTGATTTAAAACATTATAGGAGTGCAATAGGTAGCCTACTGTATTTAACTGCAAGACGGCCTGATATTTTATTTGCAGTTAGTATGTGTGCTAGATACCAAACTTGTGCTAAGGAATCCCATTTGACACAAGTTAAAAGAATTTTTAGATATCTTAAAGGAACAACAAATGTAGAAATCTGGTATCCTAGGACAAATAATTTTGAACTAATAGGGTATTCTGACTCAGATTATGCTGGATGTAAATTAGACCGCAAAAGCACAAGTGGTGGATGCCAATTATTAGGTTCATCACTTGTTAGCTGGTTTAGTAGAAAGCAACATTGTGTTGCTCTATCTACAACTGAGTCAGAATACATAGCTATAGGTGAATGTGTTGCACAATTATTATGGATGATGCATACTCTAAAAGATTTCAACTTAAATATCACAAATGTAAAAGTATTAATTGACAATATAAGTTCAATTAACTTAACCAAAAACCCTGTGCATCATTCAAGAACCAAACATATTGAAATTAGGCACCACTTCATCATGGATCATGTTACTAAAGGTGATATTGAACTCAAGTACATTGAGTTCAAATAAAATTTAGCTGATATTTTTACAAAACCACTCCCTGAAAGTGAATTTAGCAACTTACGTCGAAAATTAGGGATGTGCTTAATAGACTAGGATTTTTTTTCAAAATGATTTTCAAAAATAATTCTTTCAAATTATAAGTTAAACTTGTTTACTTTCAAAACTTTCCATTTTAGATTTTCAAAAACAGTTTTGGCCTTAGACTAGTTTTGAATTCTTAGAAAGCATGTACCCATAGGTCTAGTTTTTGAGCATCTCACCAACACCTTAGCTTTACCTTGCTTGTGTTTGACAAACATAGAAAGGGGTGAGATGCATAGGCTAATTGTCTGGACTTAAGATGCTTATTTCAGTGCATCAACATAAGTCTGGACGTTAAATACAACTCAGATATTAATCAGATTAAGTTGATCAGTTAAGTAAACTTAATCTGACTAACCAAGTGAAAGCTACTATCTTCTGATAGTTAGTTAGTACATAATTGGTTAGACAGTTGGTTAAATTTAAGTATCAAGTTCAGGGGGAGAAATTAACTAAAATTTTTGTGTGTTTGAAAAATGTTTTTAAAACTAATTTATGTTTACAAAAAGTTAAACTTAACTAAGTGTTTGGAAGGTTAATTTCACCTAATTTTCAAACCTGATTTAAAAAGTTGACTATTAAACTTTACAAATTTAGCTTTTATCAAATTAGCCTTAAAAATTTATTTTGGAAAAATTTAATCTCACTTAATTTTTGCTTTGTTTTGAAAAAGTAAAGTTGAAAATTTACCTTTTGAAAAGTAAATGTTACTTAAAACCGAAATTTTTTTTTGAAAAGTTGAAAAACCTGATTTAAAAATTTTACACGCCTGAAAGGTTAAAACTTGATTAACTTTATACTTTTCAAAATTCAACTTGTCTCCCCCAAGACAACTTGATTTTTTTTACTTGGATTTTTTCTTGAATTTTTGAACCAAACTCAGATATTTTTCAAGATCAACTGTTTTACAGTAATTCTACACTATGTTTACCCTTATTTTTTTTTATGAATGTCAAAGGGGGAGGGTTAGGTGGTTAAGTTAGAGCAACTAAATGCAGGTGGTTAAGTTAGAGCAACTAAATGCAAACTTGAAAAACTAACTTAAAAACCTCGAAAATCATGCTTGATTTTTGCATATATTTATCACTAACTTAAACAGGTTGTCATTCCATCAAAAAGGGGGAGATTGTTGGTGCGGTTAGCACTAACGGTCTAACTCAGGTTTTGATGAATGACAAATCAGGTTAAGTTAGGTTCGTCGTTATCTAACACTCTGATCGAGTGTGCAGGATAAGTCCATACAGGTCGACGGGCTGACCAGATGTCTGGCACGAAGTCCAGCTAGGTCGACGGGCTGACCGGATAGCTGGCGAGAAGTCCAAGCGAGTCGACGGGCTGACCGGACGCTTGGCAAGAAGTCTAGCTAGGTCGACGGGCTGACCGGATAGCTGGCAAGAAGTCCAAGCGGGTCGACGGGCTGACCGGACGCTTGGCGAGAAGTCCAGACGGGTTGATGGGCTGACCGGACGTCTGGCAGGTAAGTGAGGTAAGTCACTGGAGGGGAGTGACTGCGAGGACGCGTTCCCGAGAAGGGAACATTAGGCGTCGATCCGGCTTAGAACCATTTCGGATGTCTAAGTCGAGATCGTGACTAGATTCCGGTCTCGGAAAGACGGAATCTAAGTCATACTACTTGTGCTAATTCCTACTATGATAAAATGTGCTAACAATCTGTTTTGCAGGATATATATTGCCTCGGACTAACTTTGTTTCGTAGGAAAAAAAAGATTTCTGGAACAAGGTGGTCCGGGCGCCCGGAAGGCAAATTCTATCCGGCCAAGTCGTCGCCACGTGGAGCATCTCGGTTGGAAGGAATCCAGGCGCCCGGAGCAGCATATAAAAGAAGCCCCAGGCAGGAGCTTCTGTATCAATCAATCTGAGAACTCTTCTACTGCTGGTCTTGCTGCTCGACATTCAGTGCGACGCCAACAACGCTCCGACAAAGTGCTCCTTCGGTTTTTATTTAATTTCCTTGTCGGTATTGCTTTATTTTCACTAGCATTTCCTGTATTCATTCTGTAATCATATTTCGACTTGTTAGTGATTGCCCAACGAAAGTGGTCAAGGACCACGGGCCTTTGAGTAGGAGTCGTCACAGGCTCCGAATGAAGTAAAAAACATTTGTATATAGTTTACTTTTCCGCTGCGTTTATACTCTAAAATTTCTAATCGATATTCACCCCTCCTCTATCGAATCTAACGGTCCTACAGGAATGGCACCCTACGAGGCTCTGTACAGGAGGAGATGTAGGTCCCCTATATGCTAGTACGAAGGTGGCAAAAAGAAGGAGATGGGACTCCGAATAGATTTCATTGACGACACCACACATGCCATACAGAACATCTGCCAAAGAATAGAAACTGCTCAGAGCCGGCAAAAGAACTATGCGGATAAGCGGCGTAGGCCGTTGGAGTTCAACGTCGGGGATTCAGTGTTTCTCAAGGTAGCTCCTATGAAAGGGGTGATGAGATTTGGAAAGAAGGGTAAGCTAAGCCCGCGCTATGTGGGACCGTATTCAATCCTGAAAAGAGTCGGCAAGGTAGCTTACGAACTAGAGCTGCCTCAGGAGATGTCAGCTATTCACAACGTGTTCCATGTAACGCCCGCCCTCCCTGCTAACCCTAAGGGACGGGGCTACGATACTCTATGTACATATTACAGCGGAAGACTTAAAATAATTTTCTTAGTTTAATAAAACTTTTGTTTTGTTTTCAAATCCGAACTACACTAATATGGTTTCCATAACATGATAACAAGATAAATAGAAACATAACATCAAGTTACCCATATAGTACTACAATTTACGAAACCAAAGCGTAATTCTTAAAAGTTCTTAAAGCAGGTTCTTATTTGGTTGCCTAGCCACCGCCACACACATCTCCTTGCCTCTCCTGCTGCTCCTTTAGCTCATCCAGCTTTTTCCTTTATCTGTGGTACAAGGAAAGTAAGCTATGAGCACTCATGGCTCAGTAAGTTCCTTTCCTACTCACTAAAACCGAAAATCATCACATGATCAAAGAATATCTCAACATAACATGATCTCAACTAGTCATGGCATAACATATCATACTCTTTAAGCATATCATGCAACATAACAAAATCATAACTAGTCATGGCATATCATCTCTTAAAGCATAGCATGATACATAACATAATCATATCTAATCATGGCATATCATAGCATCATCATAAGGTAGCATGGCATATCAAGCTCTTAAAGCATAGCATGAAACATAACATAATCATATCTAATCATGGCATATCATAAATCATAGCATCATCACAACATGATCATAAGGTATATGCAATATGATTTTGAAAACATGTATCCGAAAAACATGTGTATGTCTCATGATCTTTAAAACCATTTTTTCTTACATATATACTTGAATATATTATCAACTTAAGGGGATCCTGGCTATGTACCACTTACATATTGCGCGCAACCTATGTAGGTCCAAGGTAGCAAGTCTTGAACCCTACAAGGCAAACATACTAGGCCCGAGTCTTACTCCATCGACCTAGGGGCACTTAGGAGCCCATCCCTAACGAGGCCCGAGTCTTATTCCATCGACCCCGGGGTGCTTATGGAGCCCACCCTTGGTACAAGCCATATAAAGTAAAGTACATGTCATACTTATACATATCACACATCATAAGGGTATGCATCACTTAGGCACACATCATATCATAAAAGTATGCATCACTTAGGCATACATCATGTCATAAAAATATGCATCACTTAGGCATACATCATATCATAAAGGTATGCATCACTTAGGCATACATCATATCATAAAAGCATGCATATTTTCACCACATAGCATATCATAAAAGCATGCATATTTCCATCCACATAGCATATCATAAAAGCATGCATATTTCTAGAACATATCATATCATGGAAAGTATGAATCACAAGCATACATGTTTAAGCATAAGGGTGTATCATGTGATTATACTATCATAAGAAACATGGTAACATAGTTAACTTGGGTTCTAAGCTTCCTAATCCCTTGGGTTCTTATCATGACCGAACCCCCTTAGATCTCAATTTAGGTAAAAATAACCTCCAAGCATGTGGAACCTAAATTATCATCACATCAATTTCATAGGAAGCATTATAAGCATGATTAACTTGGTTTCTAAGTTCTCCAAGTCCCTAAACTTCATGTGGCCGAACCTTATCAGATGTGAAACAAGGTCCCAAATGTCATGAAAGCATGGAAACCTTAAACCATATTTATAGCATTTTTCTTCCAAGTAACATAGTAATCATGTTTGAGCTAATTCCTAAGTTCTTCAAGCCCTTAACATATGTCATGGCCAAAATTTCACAAGTATTCATTAGGGCTAAAAACAAGCATACAAGCATGTGAACTTGAACTAACATCATGTATAAATTCATAATAAGGTATCATACAAAGGTATGGCCGAAACTTACCCTAGCCTCATTTTAGGTCATTAAGCCACATATAGCATGAGAACTTTGGCTTTCTACTTATCATATTTCATGTAGAGTGACATGAGCATATTTAAATTTTGTTCTAGGGTTTCTAGGGCATCTATCCCTTCATGGCCGAGACCTACAATGGTCCATTTAGGTCATGGAAAAATTATACAAGCATGTGACACAATCAACACATTATCATATTTCCATAAGAAGCATTTTTAACTCAATTGGTTTCAATTCTAAGGCCTCTAGGTCATTTAAACCCTACTTGGCCGAGACCCATCAGTGGTTAACTTTGCTTCAAATAGCCTAAAAGCATAGGAAGTCATACAAGTCCTCAGAGCAGTGGTGATACGGTATTGTGACAGAAAGGTGAGGGTTTAGGTCGTGATCTAGTGTTCTGTTCTTGTTCTATAGCTACTGTTGATCATAACATTAGATCGGTACCTTTTGGTTTTACAGATCCTTGGTACAACAGATCGGCGATATTAGAGTTGCCCTATTCCGGCAGCCACTTTTTGTAGCAATCGACAGCACCTTTCCTGCCTGTTGAATTAAGGTAAGGATTAGGGTTTTGATATTTGTGGTAGATTATTGCTAGTTGAGTTAGCAATAATTAATAATTAGGTTTGGAAGTTATGTAATGGTGTAATTGGGGTTAACGAAACTAACCCTAACTGGTTAGTGGGTTAGAAATTTGTTTAGCTATTTGTTTATAATTAAATTAGCTAAACTGTGCGATTTAACACAGGACTTTGATTCGAGACGAGCATCTCGACGTCCGAGTTGGACCATTTCGATTGGAGGCGGGTACTTTGACTTATGTCTTTTGATATGCATGATAATATGTTTAACATATAACAGTAATTGTGTTACCTGTTTATTTCGGTTGGTCACTACATGATTAGTACATGTTGTTTGTTTATTTATTCTGCACTGCATATTGTCTACCTGATCACATATGCCTTAGGTAGTGACCTAACCACATGCTCTGTTATATTCTGGATCTAGGGTTTATTTGATACCCTCTTCGATTTGTGTACCTTCTATTTGATACGTCTTCTTGTGGTACACACTTTGTATCTATTTATATGGGTCATGCCATGTTATTCATGAGATTGCCATGTTCAGTATCATGCATCATGATTGCATGCTGTGCGATTGTCGGCTCTACTTTGGTTGAGCTCATCGCCAGTTACATGTACTGCACACATCACCCATGGATTTGTATATCTGGCTGGTGTGTGGCGGTTCTGCTGTTTGGCTCCGTTAGTCGGTAGTCAGTTCCGCTCTGTTTGGCTCCGTTGGCATTTAGGGTAGCAGCGTGGTAGCCGGCAGATGGTGGACTTTGTTTGGCTCCGTTGGTCGAGACTCAGCGTGGTAGCAGATATCCTCCCCGTCATCGTGTACCGGGAGATGAGAGCATTGAGCTCCCCCATTTATGATTTGGGGTCACAGGACAAGAGTACTCCGACAGCATCCCGTTTACTCTGTCATTGCTCAGGAGCATTGATTTCAGAGTATGGGGTTTACATATGCATTTATTGCATTTTTATTTGCTTGTGATTGCTGCACTTATATGCTGCATTTGTTTGGATGCATTGATTGACATGCATACAGGATTATGACTCACTCGGTCTGACGACCTGTTACCTTTATACTTTGATCCGGTCAGTACAGTTATCTTCTGATTTCATTTCAGTTGCATTTATCCTCCTCATATTCAGGAGACTGTACGCATGATTAGTGTTGTCTGTTATTTGTTTTATTATGCATATCAGTTGTACCTGCTGAGTGTTGGACTCACCCCGCCTCCATTGTTGATATTTTCAGGTTGAGCAGTCGCTGGCCCCCCATCTGCACGTAGAGCTAGTTCTCTACTAGGTTGTTATTTGCTTTATTTTGGTTTTTCTTCCATCAGACTATGTTTTAGTTTTGTTTTGGATTTTATTTATGGATATTGTACGGATTGTTACCGTTTGATGGACTTTTGGATGGTTTGGTTTTTATTCTACTATATGCCTGCCTGGACGGCAGAAGAGGTGAGTTCGTTGGATTTGAGCTTTACGAGTGTAGTGGAGTAGGGTGGATTTCGAGTCAGAGTCCTATTGTTGTTGTTTACTATTATTAACTACGTGGTTGTGACAGCCAGAGGCTGGATATCTTTATTAACTGCGTGGTGTTTGTCTTTATTTTTTTTTGTTATCATTCCAGCCGCCTGTGGCTGATGTATATGTGATATGTAGGAAGTTTCATATTGTCCGCCGTACAGGGGAGATGCTGCCGAAATTTCTTCGGACAGAGACTCCTCTGGGGCGTGACATTATCTCTCATTCATGGTTGAGAGAGTCGTCAACAATCATGATGCATATGACTGGCCACGGGACCATTCGTGATAGTGTGTTGTCATCCATTGTCCATAGCTAGATAGCACACATCCTATCTACCTCATAGACCATATAGTGGTAGCGTGAGTTCACCAGCAGATAGTGACATTTATACTCACTAACTGTCCGCTATACCAAATAGTGGTAGTGTGATTCCACCCGTAGTTAGTAGCCGGGGGGCTAGATAGCTACCTCATCCTATTTGCCCACTAGACCAGATAGTAGTAGCATGAGTTTACCCATAGATAGTGACCCTGACATAAAGCCACATAAAGCCGATAACCCAAGTCCATCTTGTATGGACCACCCACATAAAGCCCATAACCCGTTAACAACCCATTGATGTTAACGAACATGGTTAATATATTTACACATTTAATCCACATCCAATAACATAAACCCCCCTTCATGCATCAAGCATTAAATCACTCTTAATTGGGGTTTAATTCCTTAATGATAAAATTATTGTGTGTTGAGACTTAATCCTTCAACTATTGTTTATCCATATCTTTCGTTATAGCCAAATCTCCTTGATCCTGTCCGAGTGCTGAGTCGACGGTCGCTGGGGACGTGGTGCTCTCATTGACTCCGCGCAGCCCTATGAGTGACGTAGACCTTCGGCGAGAACCTACAAGCATAAAATCGAGCCGGGAAGGAGTTCCCGGCGACGACCCTCCGACACTCAAGTCAGCCTCCGATAGCAAGAAATCGAAGTTGAATGACGAGAATTGTAGCTACAGTGATGAATCGCCCATACCTCCGTTGGAGTCTAGGGGTCCTTATATAGGGCTCCCTGAAGGCGTGTGCACGCTTACTGAGACATGCATGCCTCTCAAAGCATACCTGTAATGAGTGTGTCAGAAAAGCATGTCTGACGCCATACCTCAATAGCATGAGCATATCCCTGACAGGACAGTGGAAACTTCCGTCGTATGATTCTCTGTCTCGAGGAAGATAGAGTTACCTACCCCTTTTGTCTCATACTATGCCGAACGGAAGAACTGCTCAGCTGACGTCGCGGTTGGCTGAGCGGGACATTTGCTCAGCTAATCTACGAAGGCCCTGGCGCTGCTCGCATGAACGGGAGAACCTTATTGGCCATGGTTCCCGTTCGGTCGAGATGAAGATCGCTCAGACTTCTTCCCCTGCTGTTAAGCCGTGCTAGTCACTCGCCGGGTGTCAGGAGCTCGGGCCCGAGTCGAGCCGATCTGTCGAGCTGTTGGGTCGGCTTTTCACCGATCGGAGAGGTGATTCTCCCGGTCGGGCACCTACAGGGTGTTGACCACCTTGACCTCCTGTCGGACAGGCCCCACAGGGTGTTGACCACCTTGACCTCTTGCCGGTCGGCCCCCCCCCCTTTACCACCGGATCACATGCCTTCCCTTCAAGTCTAGTCGAAGGAGGCTGAAAGTCCGACTGACTGGACAAGTAGCCTGGTGAGGAATTGGCTGGTCCGCCAGCAGATGAGCTGGATCCCCACAGTTCCCGTAGGACCGGCCTTTTTCTCCCGGTCGGTGCTTCATGCATTTGTACTTGGTCACTTTTGGATACTTTTCCTTACCACTGTCGAGGGGGTGCGGGTCGATCGGCCATTGCTGACGCTGTCCGAAAATCCTTGTGATACGTGCATATCGCTTCCATTAAGGTCGAGCATGTGGCCATTAAATGCTAACCCGTGGGGGGCGCCACGTGTCGGTGATGCAGTCACCACACGTCCGAGGTGACTGAAACACCCGCCCTCCTTGCTACTCAAAGGGACGGAGCTACTTACTTACTTAACTATTCCAGGATACATGTATATTTAAAATTTCTTTCTTATAACATAAAGCAGCGGAAATGTCATAAAGTTATACTGGAATGTAACATAAATACAATGGTTCATGTCAAACATAACAAAACATTATAGCAGGTCTTATTTGTCTCAGCCGAGCCACTACCACACACACCTCCTTGCCTCTCCTGCAGCTCCCTTAGGTCATCCATCCCTTGCCTTTATCTGTGGTACAAGGAAGTAAGCTATGAGCACACGAGCTCAGTAAGATTCTTTCCTACTCACAAAAACCGTATCTCAAGCATAATCATATAAGCATATCCTCATTGAAAACATAATCATCTATCAATATGAAATGTGAGCATAATTTCTGATCATAACATATCCTTATGAACCATGTTTCTAACATATCATAAATAAAGGAATCATATGAGTAGAGTCATGAGAAGCATAACATATCATCAGACTACATAAAACATAAAAGAAACATATCATATATGAATGGGTGCATTATGCAAAATGTCCTTTTAAAACATATGCCATGTCGAGTGCAAGATGTCTTTAAACATATCTTTTAATACTTGAACATAATATCATCATCATGAGGGCCCGACTTGTACCACATACATACATAAATGCGTGCAATCCCTAGGACAGGATAGCTAGCCCCGAACCTACAAGGGATCTAGACCTGTTCATAGTCCGTCGGCCTAGGGGCGTACTAAGGAGCCCATCCATTTTTACTAGACCCGTTCATAGTCCGTCGGTCTAGGGGCAATTATGGAGCCCACCCTTGGTACAAGCCATACAAAGTAAAGTACATGTCATGCATATCATATCATCATAACTGTCATATCATATCATCATAGATGTCATGCTCTTGTCTTAACATGAAGAGTGCTCTTAATCCCAACTTAAGGGAAGCAACTCTTTGCCATTTTCTTATCATATCATAAGGCATACAGTCTTGGCACATAGCCATCATATAAAACCATTATCATGCTTGGTTCATAAGCTTACATAAATGAGCATGCAACATATTTGAAATCATACATGCTTGAGTACATAGTCATCATAAGAATCATATCATGCATAATTCATAACATACATAATTAAACACGTTACTGGTCTTGTCATAAAGCATGCATACTTAAACATAAAACATATCATAAGGGTCATCATCATGCATAATTCATGAGCATCCTTAATTAAGTACATAAATTATCGTAGGCAACCATAATCATACATGGAAAACATTTACTAGCATCTCCTAGTTCATATTCTAGTATGTGAGACACCTAGCAAAAGTCATGATTGAGTCTCTAACCCTAGTTTTATATGGTGGCCGAGAGTCACCATGCTAAGTTTTAGGTTACAACTACATATAAGCATGTGAACCTTAAATCAAATTCATGTCATAAGCTAATAAGAATGTCATGAGCATAGGTAGTAGGTTCTAAAAGCTTCTTAGCCCTTTTAACTTAGTTGTGGCCGAACCCCTAAGAGTATGGAATTAAGTTCTACATGAGCATAAAAATAGCAAACTACCTTCATATCATATCATAAGGAAAATTCATGGCTTGCTAAGTTTAAGTTTAAACTTTCTTGAATCCTAGGTTATAGTTATGGCCGAGAGTTCATAACAAAAGATAACTTCTAAGCAACATACAACATGAATACTTAGCTAATTTCATAACATATCATAAGAAGTCTATGAACATACTAAATTAGGTTTTGAGTTTCATGAACCCTAAAACCTCATCATAGCCGAAACATCATACAACAAGAAGTAAACTTCTAAGCAACATATGAACATAAAAACCTAGCCAATTTGATAACATATCATAAAGAAGTCTATGAGCATGCTAGATTAGGTTTTGAGCTTTATGAAACCCTAAAACCCTATCATGGCCGAAACTTCATAAGCCAAGAATATAAACTTCTAAGCAACATGTAACATGAACACCTAGCTAATTCCATCATATATCATAAAGAAGTCTATGAGCATACTAAATTAGGTATGGAGCTTCATGAACCCTAAGAATTCATCATGGCCAAAACTTCATCAAGTAGGAAATGAACTTCTAAGCAACATATAAGCATGAGTTTCTAGCACATTTTATAACATATCATAAGAAAGTCTATGAGCATACTAACTTAGGTTTTGAGCTTCATGAACCTTAAAAAGTTATCATGGCCAAAACATCATACAACAAGAAGTAGACTTCTAAGCAATCTTTGAACATGAATACCTAGCCAATTTGATAACATATCACAAGGAAGCCTATGAACATGCTAAATTAGGTTTGGAGCTTTATGAAACCCTAAATCTCTATCATGGCCGAAACTTCATAAGCTAAAGAGTAAACTTATAAGCAACATGTAAACATAAATCTCTAGCTAATTTCATAACATATCATATGGAGGTCTATGAGCATACTAACTTAGGTTTTGAGCTTCATGAACCCTAAAATTCCATCATGACCGAAACTTTCTCAAGCAAGAGTTAAACTTCTAAACAACATATAAACATGAATCTCTAGCTAATTTCATAACACATCATAAAGAAATCCATGAGCATGGTAATTTAGGTTTTAAGCTTCATGAACCCTAAAATTTCATCATGGCCGAAACTTCCTCAAGCAAGAAAATAATTTCTAAACAACATATAAACATGAATCTCTAGCTAATTTCATAACACATCATAAATAAATCCATGAGCATGTTAAATTAAGTTTTAAGCTTCATGAACCCTAAATTTTCATCATGGCCGAACCTTATAAAAAAATGAGAAGGTCAATAAACATATTAATAAGAAGATCAAGCTTAAACATCATACACATAATTTTTTTCCAACTAAATTCATATCATAACCTACTAAGATTCATGAGCATGGTTTCTTCTCTTTTTATTTTTAATTTCAAGAGTTCAAATCTTTCGAAAATACCGTAAGCGACTTGTACCACAGGTGAGGGAATACTTACATCCTTGTTTGATTTACTTATGGGAAATATCTTGCTTGTGGAGCCTTCCTAGAGAGGGGTCCTCCTTTGTTTTTGGATTTCGGCAAGGAGAGGTGAGGAGAGGTCTTGGTCACGGTGAGGAGGAGGGAGGAGGAAGAGGAGAAAATGAGTTTTCCTCTTTAATTTCCCTTTTATTCATCATGAGAGAAGGAAGGGAAAAAGTACTTTTCCTTCTCCTTTCTTTTATTTCTCCTTAATGAAAAGAGGAAGCAAGAATCCTCTTTTCTTTTGAGAGGGAGAAGGCAACTCTAACTTCTCTTTCTCAATGAAAAAGCTCTTCTCTTACTCTTAACTATATTGTTACTTCTCTCTTTAATAATAACTTCTCTTGGTCTATTGGTTTACACCTACATATATCTAATAAGAGATCCAAGGTTCAAGCCCTGGTCATCTCTTTTTGGTTCTATTTTGTTTTATCATTTTTGCAAATTTACACATAAGGCCTATTTATTTTTATTATGATAAAAATATATCTAAAATCCTGCTAAGTATTCCATGGGTGTTACAGTCCCCCATACCTCATAAAAGTTCGTCCTCGAACTTAAAATAGTTCCGGGTACTTTTGCCTCATATTGTCTTCTCTCTCCCATGTGACTTCTTCGAACCGTTGATTTTGTCACAAGACCTTTACTAATGGTACCTCTTTGTTCCTTAGTCTTTTGATACTTCGATCCAATATCTGTACCGGTTGACTTACATAACTTAGATCCTCTTGCACTTGTACAGTTTGTGGTTCGATCATGTAACGCCCCGCCCCTCCTGCTAAGGCCACGGGGGTTACTTTACCTACTTACTTACTAATTACAGCGGAAGTCTTATTCGTAAAATTTTAAAACTTTTCTTTGAATTTTAAATCACCATGACAAATCATCTAACATATAAACCACACAGCATACTTAACATATTTTTGAGACATGATACTCAAACACATAATAAAATGTCATGGAGTTATGAAGTAGTGACATAAAGCTAGGCATAATTCTTATTTTTTTATGAAAGCAGGTCTTTTCTTTTTCGTTAGTCAAATCACTGCCACACACATCCTTCTAGCCCCTCCTGCTGCTCCCCTAGTTCATCCATCCCTTGCCCTTATCTGTAGTACAAGAAAGTAAGCTGTGAGCACTCATGACTCAGTAAGTTCCTTTCCTACTCACAAAAACCGTATAGCATATTAAGAACACAAGTCATATCATATGGAGTTAATTTCATCATATCCTGTAGCATATCATGGCATGATCACAACATAAACATAAGATATCATGGTATCACACAACATAAACATCATACATGTCATAAGCATCATCATAAATATCATGGCATCATCATGTCATAAACATAAGGTATCATGGCATCACCTAAGGTGTATGCAAGGTGAACTCTTAAACATGCATCATGAAAACATATGCAACATGTCTTTTAAAACTTATAACATACATACTTAAACATAATCTCAACATGATTAGGGCCCCGGCTTGTACCACATACATAAATGCGCGCGTCCTATGTAGGTCTAAGGTAGCAAGTCTTGAACTCTACAAGGCATACATACTAGGCCCGTTTCTTAGTCCATCGACCTAGGGGCACTTAGGAGCCCATCCCTAACGAGGTACAATATTCCACTGTCCGCGACACGAAATCCGTCACTCTTTCCTTCTAAGATCTCTTGTTTAATCCTTTAGAGGCTTTGGTCACTGGTTTTCTTTTCTAATATATTGTCGAATAGGGTGGGTGTTATGGTCAAGGTGGAGAGTTGCCTAGAGATAATCTCGATCCCATGACACGAAATGTTTCTCGGTTTCCCGATAGATTCAACCACTGGTTTTCCTTCAGTATTAAATAAAACCTTAGCGTATTGGCTAAAAATAGGCAGCTGACCTGTGACAACAGTAGAGGCGCTTGCCACATCTTCTTTAGTAAGCGAGAAAACCCTGGCGTCTGTCATCGCTGGCGGGGCTTCCAATCTCCCTTGGCTAATCAAAGTCCCTTCTATAGCAGTTTGCATCTGGTGTAGTTGTGGAGGGGCACTCCTGTTCTGGTTATTCTGCTGGGGTGGTGCCTGAAACCGGTTAGTGCAGTCTTTGGCCAAATGTCCTTCCCGTCCGCAATTATAGCATTTTCTTGTACCTTTGTGACATACTCCGGGATGCAGCTTCCCACAAATAGTACACTGAGGGTACTTCGGTTGCTTATTCACTGGACCACCTTTAGCATTGTCCCATTGCATCCTTTTCCCGGTAGGGGTTCCTTTCCAACCTGTTTTAGTACTCTGAGGTCTCTGTCCTTCTGCTCGTGTCTGATTCTTATTCTCGTTCATTGCTTTCTGATAGTGTTCTATAATTAGGGCACTGCTGACTAGTTCCTCTATAGTCTGCGGCCTATTAATTCCGCCGGCCACATTTAATGCTATCTCGGGTCGAAGCATCTTCAGCATCAGTCTGACCCTTTCTCTTTCTGTGCGAACCAACTTTGGACATAGGCGTGCCAAACGGTTGAAGCGTTTTACCACCTCGTTCACTAATAGGTCACCTTGACGGAACTCGGTGAACTCGTCATAGTGTCGGTTCGTCACTTTCATATGGAAGAACTCTTCAAAGAACTCTGTCTCGAAGTCCATCCAGGTCATCAGATTAATCTGTCTCTTTGCCTTCACTCTTTCCCACCACATCCTTGCATCTCCGGAAAAACAGAACGATACACATTTGATCTTTTCCGGTACAGGCCAGTCCAATAGTTCTACTATGCTTTCTACTGTCTTGAACCAGGCTTGGGCGTCCCATGGCTCGCAAGTACCTGAGAAATTCTCCTACTTTAACCTTAGCCACTGGATCAAGTAGGTCTCCTGTCGGACCACCGGGATAGGGGCTATCAGTGGTACTGGTGCAGCTACTGGAATAATAGGCACTGCGTTCTGATTTACTGGCGGGGTGGCAGGATTTTCTTGCTGACCCATTAAAGTCGTAATCAGCTGTTGTTGCTCCGTGATCTGACGCTGGAGGTCGGTAACTATCTGTGTCAGATCCGGTGGAGTCACTGTCTCGTCTGCTCGAGTAGTGCGTCTCCTAGCCATGCTTATCTTCATTAAACGATAATAAATTATTGTTATTTCTATCCAAGTTAACATAGGGTCGTTATCATTCTTATTCTACTATCATGCATACCTATCCTATAGTTGTGACTTATCATAATCAGACAGGATAAGTAAACATGCATAATATTAAGGCATCATAACAAAAGAATTTAACTTAAACATATAAATTCTTACTTGGAGCGGCAGGATGGAGGCTTGACAAGTGTGTAGTGAGAGGCTAACTTGGCTCTGATACCAAACTGTAATGCCCCGCCCCTCCTGCTAAGGCCACGGGGGTTACTTTACCATACTTACTTACTAATTATAGCAGAAGTCTTATTCGTAAAATTTTAAAACTTTTCTTTGGCTTTTAAATCACCATGACAAATCATCTAACATATAAACCACACAGCATACTTAACATATTTTTGAGACATGATACTCAAACACATAATAAAATGTCATGGAGTTATGAAGTAGTGACATAAAGCTAGGCATAATTCTTATTTTTTTATGAAAGCAGGTCTTTTCTTTTTCGTTAGCCAAATCACTGCCACACACATCCTTCTAGCCCCTCCTGCTGCTCCCCTAGTTCATCCATCCCTTGCCCTTATCTGTAGTACAAGAAAGTAAGCTGTGAGCACTCATGACTCAGTAAGTTCCTTTCCTACTCACAAAAACCGTATAGCATATTAAGAACACAAGTCATATCATATGGAGTTAATTTCATCATATCCTGTAGCATATCATGGCATGATCACAACATAAACATAAGATATCATGGTATCACACAACATAAACATCATACATGTCATAAGCATCATCATAAATATCATGGCATCATCATGTCATAAACATAAGGTATCATGGCATCACCTAAGGTGTATGCAAGGTGAACTCTTAAACATGCATCATGAAAACATATGCAACATGTCTTTTAAAACTTATAACATACATACTTAAACATAATCTCAACATGATTAGGGCCCCGGCTTGTACCACATACATAAATGCGCGCGTCCTATGTAGGTCCAAGGTAGCAAGTCTTGAACCCTACAAGGCATACATACTAGGCCCGTTTCTTAGTCCATCGACCTAGGGGCACTTAGGAGCCCATCCCTAACGAGACCCGTTTCTTAGTCCATCGACCCCGGGGCGCTTATGGAGCCCACCCTTGGTACAAGCCTTAAAAGTAAAGTAGCATGTCATAATAATATAATTCTTAGCATAACTTTCATGTCATATTCATATCATGAAGAGTGCTCTTGATCCCACTTGTAGGGAGGCAACTCTTAGGCATACTTAAAGCATGTGAAATTGAGCACATAGCTACATAGCATATTCTTATCATGTCATAAAGCATTGCATGTGAGGCACATAAAAGATCATAATTAGGTTTCTACCCTAATATCATGTGATGGCCGAAACATGCTAATTTGTGACCTAGTTTAGTAAGCAACATGAAAGCATATGAACCCCAAGCCTTTATCATATCTTACATCATAAGGAATACTTTGAACATGTTTGGTTTGGGTTCTTAGATTCCTAGGTCTCTACTTTCATCATAGCCGAAATTTGTAGGACTTGATGCTAGGGTTCAAGTGTCCTAAAAGCATGAGAACCTTAAACAACTTTCATAGCAAACATTCCAAGGAATAACATGAGCATAGTTGAGTTAGGTTCTAGGGTTCCTAGGCCCTTAAACATGATGTGGCCGAATGGTATAGGTCTTAAAACCAAGGTTCAAGTGTCCTAAAAGCATGAGAACCTTAAACAACTTTCATAGAAAATATTTCAAGGAATAACATGAGCATAGTTGAGTTAGGTTCTAAGGTTCCTAGGCCCTTAAACATGATGTGGCCGAAGGGTATAGGTCTTAAAACCAAGGTTCAAATGTCCTAAAAGCATGAGAACCTTAAACATATTTCATAGCAAACATTTTAAGGACTAACATGAGCATAGTTTAGTTAGGTTGTAGGTTTCCTAGGCCCTTAAACATGATATGGCCGAATGGTGTGTAACGCCCACCCTTCTTACCCAACCAAAGGTGGCGCTACGTTCTTATACTACTTACGTACATGCTTTAGTTATAACAGCGGAAGAATAAAAACTTTAAAGAATTTAATTTATTAAGCATAATATCACATATTCTGATTTGTTCAAATGTGCATATATTGAACTTATAACTAAAAATATTAATTTGTTCGAATCGTTCTTGCCGAGCCACCACCACACACATCACTATCTGCTCCTCTTGCTGCTCCGTTGTACATCCAGCTTTCTCTTTTATCTGCGGTACAAGGAAAGTAAGCTATGAGCACTCATGGCTCAGTAAGTTCCTTTCCTACTCACTAAAACCGAGAATCATCGTATATCAAGAATGGATCAACATATCATCGTCTCAACTAATCATAACATAACATATCATTCTATTCAAACATATCATCCATATTTCTTATTCACATATCATTTCATAGAAGCATGAATATCATATCATAAAACAAATAAATCACAAGCATGAGACATACAAGGGCATCATATTCATATCATAATATCACATGACATTATATCATATCATCATATAATTCAAGCACATATGAATGTAGGCAATGCATCGTGAATTTGAAAACTTATACTTAATAGTACTTGAAATTAATATCATCATCATTTGGGATCCCGGTTTGTACCACATACATAATGCGTAGGTCCAAGGTAGCAAGTCTTGAGCCCTACCATGTATACATACTAGGCTCGAGTCTTACTCCATCGACCTAGGGCACTCAAAGGCCCATTACTGACGAGGCCCGAGTCTTACTCCATCGACCCCGGGGCGTTTACGGAGCCCACCCTTGGTACAAACCATAAAAATAACTTATCATGCATAACTATCATATCATGTCCTTAACAATCTTTCATGCATTTATTCTTTTTCATTTCTTTTCATTATGTATAGCATTTTCTATGCTATCACATATCATAACATAACTTCATTTCTTTTCATTATGTATAGCATTTTCTATGCTATAACACATCATGGCATATTTCATAATATAACTTCATTATGCATATCATTTCGTAACTAAAGCAATCATGCATTCCAACTTATTATCATATCATTTTCATACAGCATGGCATAGACATATTTAATTTTTGTTCTAGGGTTTCTAGGGCATCTATCCCTTCATGGCCGAACACATAATGATTCATTTAGGTCATACAAACATGTATCACATTCACACATTATCAAGTTTTCATAAGAAGTACTTTTAACCCCTTAGGTTTCATTTCCAAGGCCTCTAGGTCCTTCAAACCTTACTTGGCCGAAATTCATAGAATATAAACTTCCTTTAAGTGGCCTAAAGCATGGGAAACCTAAGTAAATTTCATAGCAAGATTTACTAAGAACATCATACACAAGGTTGGATCATAAACAAGCTAGGACTCTTGTGATCTTACATGTCATAAATCATGTAACTAATTTTCTACATTCCAATTAAACATGAGAGCATTAATCATCTTTCATAACATAATATCACAGAGGTCATTGAGCATATTAGAATTTTGTTTAATCTTCTCTAAACTATCACCTTACCATGGCCGAAATATTAAGAGTAAGGTTCATGAGTTTCTTTCAACATACAAGTATACAACTCTTAAGAACTTTATATCATGTCATATAAGCATAGTTATTTTAAATTCAAGGTCCTCCTAACCCTAAATTCTTTCTTGGCCGAAACATGAGAGTGGGGTTCTTTTGGTTCCAATCAACTTCCAAGCAAGAAAACCATAGGAAGGTCCTTAGCATTTCATAGAGGGAAACTTGCACTAGTTTGGTTAGACAATAATTTTCCTAACCTATTTACAATATTTTTGATTGAAATTCTAGGGTTACATACACCTCTGATCATGCATCATATATGTATACAAACATAGGGGAAAACTTTCTTTCAAGGCATAGAAAAAGAATCCAAAAATCACATGAAAGCCTTGTACCGCAGGTGAGGGGAAGCTTACCTTCTTTGCTTAAGTTTCCTAGAGTTGAGAACTTGCTTGTGGACCTTTCTTCCTTGCTTGCTTTGCTCGGCACCAATGGAGGAAGAAGTGGCTAGGTCTTTTGGTGGAGAGGAGGAGGAAGAAGAGGAGGCTTCTTCCTCTTGTGTTGCTCGGCAACAAAAAGAAAGAAAGAAGGGGGAGAGTTGTTGCTCTCGGCAACAAGAGGAAAGAGGGAGGGAGAGTGCTCGGCACAAATGGAGGAGAGGAGGAGAGTGAGTTGAGGATGAAGCCCTCCATGCCTATTTATACTAAAGTGAGGGGAGGAAAACTTGACTTGATTCATCCTCCTCATTTACTTCTCCTCTTAATGAGAAAGAATATGCTAGAGAAATGCTTCTTGAGTTTCTCTCTTTTCTTTCTCTTAATTTCTCTCCTTTCTTTCCTTTAATTATAATTCCCATCTCTCCTCTTACAATATTCACTCCTATCACACTTGGTTAACACATGCATGCATCCACAAGAGAACCAAGGATCAAATCCTTCTCCTAACATATTTTTGTACAAAATAATTCATGTATATGCATTATGCATAAATATTTCATACATGCATATATAATATCTCATATCTCTTTTGTTTACATTAATTCCTTGCATTATAAATCATGTATAGAACTTTATATTCTCAACTTTATTTTCTTTCATAAAGTTTTTAATCATCTAAATCCTTCCCATCGTAACATTCAACGTAGACTATCTACACATTCTTTTCATTACATTCGTACTCTCATTGCCCTTACTTTATCTAGGCTTTCTAGGGGTGTTACAAACTCCCCTACTTATTGAAAGTTCGTCCCCGAACTTAGAATAACAATTTCTGCTCCGATTCCTTAGATACTGGTGGAGCTTCCAATCTCCCTTGACTCATGCTTAAATCGATACCATTTCTACTCTTTTTATTCATCAAAAGCTTTTATTACATTTTTTTTTTGTTCATAACTCCTTCTCTTAAAAGGCCAGGTAGGTTGTGACTACTCCTGCCATAAAGGACATGATAGCAGTAGTCATCATCAACCCAACCTGTATCGACTTGCCCAGATCATTCTGGGGTGGATCAGGCATTATCGGAGGTTGAATCTCCGATGCCTCTTCCGGGTCGATTATTGTCTCTTCATCCATTCCCTCGTCTTCTTCAACATGTTCGTCCGGTTCCATCGGGTCTTCGTTTAGTTCCCCCTCGAGGTTGTTCAGTCCCCACTCGAAGTCTATTATATCGTTGGGGTTGAAACCCATTTCCATGTATTCAGCAAGGTTAAATTCATCCTCGCCCATCTCAGGAAACTCGTTCTCTCCTTCATAATATTCCATAATTTCTGAATCTTCATCTTCATTATCGTCCGAATTCCCTTCCTCGATTTCCTCGAGATCTTCCTCTCCGAACTCGCCGTGTTCCGGAGATTCCGAGTCACTCACATAGTTGTCGAAGTATTCCAGCATATCGGGTTCATCCGCGAACTCGAGGTATTCGTCAGAATATTCCACATCCTCGGAATCGTATTTAAACGGGATATAGTCCATTTCTACAAGATTTTAAAGATTCATTATTCCTCTTATGTTATAGCCTAAGGTTCTTGTATCTAGGCTACCATTCATGCATCCTACTTATCATCATGCACCATTCTCTAGGGTATAGCTTAAGGTATCCTTCCTAGGCTACCATTCATGTATCTTAGAGTATCATACTATTTTGCATACAAATAAATTATGCAACTGTACTTACTTGGAGCGGCAGGAAGGAGCTTGATGTGTGTGTAGTGAGCTGGCTAACCTCGCTCTGATACCACCTGTAACGCCCACCCTTCTTACCCAACCAAAGGTGGCGCTACATTCTTATACTACTTACGTACATGCTTTAGTTATAACAGCGGAAGAATAAAAACTTTAAAGAATTTAATTTATTAAGCATAATATCACATATTCTGATTTGTTCAAATGTGCATATATTGAACTTATAACTAAAAATATTAATTTGTCCGAATCGTTCTTGCCGAGCCACCACCACACACATCACTATCTGCTCCTCCTGTTGCTCCGTTGTACATCCAGCTTTCTCTTTTATCTGCGGTACAAGGAAAGTAAGCTATGAGCACTCATGGCTCAGTAAGTTCCTTTGTTTTTATTCTTCCGCTGTTATAACTAAAGCATGTACGTAAGTAGTATAAGAACGTAGCGCCACCTTTGGTTGGGTAAGAAGGGTGGGCGTTACAGGTCACATATCATGGCATTTACATAACATAAATTTCATTCTTTTCTCATTATGTATAGCATTTCTTATGCTAACACATATCATGGCATATACATAACATAAATTTCATTCTTTTCTCATTATGTATAGCATTTCCTATGCTATCACATATCATGACATATACATAACATAAATTTCATTCTTTTCTCATTATGTATAGCATTTCCTATGCTATCACATATCATGGCATATACATAGCATAAATTTCATTCTTTCTCATTATGTATAACACTTCCTAGGTTCCTTTCCCTTTTTTTTTCTTTTATTTTCAATTATCTTCTAAACAAGAAAACAAATACATGATCCTTAACATTTCATAGGGAGAACCTCGTACTAGTTGGGTAAAATAATAATTTCCCTAGCCTCTTAAAAATATTTTTGGCCGAAATTCTAGGGTTAAGTACTCCTTTGATCAAGCATCATATAGGTGTAAAAACATGAAGAAGATCCCTTTTCTATGGCATAGAAAATCTATCATGTAGTGTAGACTTAGTTACACCTCACTAGATTTTGAAAGCTCTTCTTAACCGAATTTTCTCAAACTTATTTCTAGGTTTTAAAATCCTCATAAAATCTGAAAAATATATAAAAAGCCTTGTACCACAGGTGAGGGGAAGCTTACCTTCTTTGCTTAAGTTTCCTAGAGTTGAGAACTTGCTTGTGGACCTTTCTTCCTTGCTTGCTTTGCTCGGCACCAATGGAGGAAGAAGTGGCTAGGTCTTTTGGTGGAGAGGAGGAGGAAGAAGAGGAGGCTTCTTCCTCTTGTGTTGCTCGGCAACAAAAAGAAAGAAAGAAGGGGGAGAGTTGTTGCTCTCGGCAACAAGAGGAAAGAGGGAGGGAGAGTGCTCGGCACAAATGGAGGAGAGGAGGAGAGTGAGTTGAGGATGAAGCCCCCCCCCCTCCATGCCTATTTATACTAAAGTGAGGGGAGGAAAACTTGACTTGATTCATCCTCCTCATTTACTTCTCCTCTTAATGAGAAAGAATATGCTAGAGAAATGCTTCTTGAGTTTCTCTCTTTTCTTTCTCTTAATTTCTCTCCTTTCTTTCCTTTAATTATAATTCCCATCTCTCCTCTTACAATATTCACTCCTATCACACTTAGTTAACACATGCATGCATCCACAAGAGAACCAAGGATCAAATCCTTCTCCTAACATATTTTTGTACAAAATAATTCATGTATATGCATTATGCATAAATATTTCATACATGCATATATAATATCTCATATCTCTTTTGTTTACATTAATTCCTTGCATTATAAATCATGTATAGAACTTTATATTCTCAACTTTATTTTCTTTCATAAAGTTTTTAATCATCTAAATCCTTCCCATCGTAACATTCAACGTAGACTATCTACACATTCTTTTCATTACATTCGTACTCTCATTGCCCTTACTTTATCTAGGCTTTCTAGGGGTGTTACATGGTGTAGGACTCAAAACCAAAGTTCAAGTGTCCTAAAAAGCATGAGAACCTACACAATTTCATGGTATCATTTATAAGGAAATAACATAAGCAATTTGGTTCAAGTTCTAATCATCCTAGGTCTTGGATCCTTAAGTGGCCGAAGGTTATAGACATGTAATCATCGTTCTATGCAACAAATAAGCATAAAAGCAACAAGTTAACTTCATATCATTTCATCAAGAAGGTCATGAGCATCTTAGACTTGTTATAAATTTTCCCTAGGCTTCACATCTTAATATGGCCGAATCTTCTTGCATATGAAATAGGGTTTATATTTTCATACAATCATGGCACATCATAATTACCCTATCTTAGAGAAACATAGCATGCTTAGTTTTAGATTTAAAGCTCTCCTAGGCTTTTAGTTTTATCATGGCCGAATACCCATGTGAATGAAAATTAAGTTAAATCAACATACAATTGGGAACAAATATGTTAACCACACTATTATCATAGAGCACATATTATGAGTACAAGAGATCATGCTTAATTTAGTTTTGAAGCTCTTCTAGTTCTTTTGTTCATGCTTGGCTGAAATATTAAGTTCATGAACCTATAACCCTTTTAGCGTAAAAACATAAGGATAAACTCCTACCATAATATACATGTCACAAGAAGTATATTGAGCACATCTAGTTAGGTCTTTAAACTTAGATTCTTTCTTTTGATCTTGGTTAAAAACCATGGATTTTCATGAAACAATACCTAGGTTATTAAGCAAATCTATTTACATGAAAAATCCCTATAAGCTATTGTACCACAGGTGAGGGGAACTTACATCCTTTTGCTTGTGGTTTCTCTTAGAGAAAAATGTTCTAGTTGCTAAAGAAAGGAAGAAGCTTCTTCTTCTTATGCCTCCTTTGGTTTCCTTTGCTTGGAAGGGCTAGAACTTGAAGATTTCTTCTCGAAAATTAGCTTTCTTGGAGAAGAACTTAACTTAGTGTTCGGATCAAGGAGAGGGAAGACCCCTTGGTCTCGGTGGAGAAGAGAGAAGGGAGAAGGAGGAGGAAGAAGGAGAAAAAATGAGAGATTTCTTTTCTCATTTTCTATTTATTCATCATGAGGGGAATTTATGCCTTCATTAATCCTTCCCTTAATTCATCCATCACTCCTCTCTTGATTCCCACGAAAATGAGGAGAGGGAAGGGTGAGGAAGGCAACTTGCCTTCTTCTTGTTCCTTCTCTTAACCAAGAGGAAGAGGAGGTAAGTCACTTGGTATTCTCTTGCTCTTTTGCTTAGTTTTCTTTTATTTTTCTTCTCACCTTTAACTAAGATTCCATTCTTTCCTATCCATATGTAAATCATTATCCTAGTGGTTGTCATGCATCAATTTATCTTCATTATTTGTGGGAGGTCCAAGGTTCAAACCTTGACCTCTTCTTCTTTTTTTATTTCTATTATTTATTTCTTTGATTACTCTTACTTTCATGCTCTAAAGAGATTAATGCTCATATACTTATCTTAAATTTTCGTGGGTGTTACAGATCACCTGGTCTGTGTTCGGGATACATTTCTTTAACATCAAAACATGGAACACATTGTGGATAGCTGATATCTCCTGAGGTAGTGCCAGTTCGTAGGCCACCTTGCCCACTCTTTTTAGAACTTGCTATGGGCCTACATAACACGGGCTTAGTTTTCCTTTCTTTCCGAACCTCATCACTCCTTTCATAGGAGCTACCTTAAGGAACACTGCATCTCCGACACTGAATTCTAAGGGCCTTCGTCTTTTATCTGCATAACTCTTTTGTCGGCTCTGAGTTGTTTCTATTCTTTGGCGGATGTTCTGTATAGCACGGGTGGTGTTGTCAATAAATTCTATTTGAACTCCCATCTTCTTTTCATCACCTTCGTACCAACATATAGGGGACCTACATTTCCTTCCATACAGAGCCTCGTAGGGTGTCATTCCAATAGTAGCCTGATAACTATTGTTGTAGGCGAATTCCGCTAAACTTAAATATCGGCACCAACTCCCTTTGAAATCTAAGGCGCAAGCCCGTAGCATGTCTTTTAGTACTTGATTTACCCTTTCTGTTTGTCCGTCGGTCTGAGGGTGGAAGGCAATGTTGAACAATAGCTTGGTGCCAAGGGCTTTTTAAACACATTCCCAGAAATATGAAATAAAATGACCATCTCGGTTAGAAATAATGGTCTTAGGAATCTCATGTAATCTGACAATTTCTTTGACGTATAATTGAGCTAATTGCTCAACAGAATAGGTCATCTTAATTGCCAAAAAGTGGCTAGATTTTGTCAATCTGTCCACAATTACCCATATAGCGTCGTAACCATTTGTCGTCTTGGGTAAACTCGAGATGAAATCCATAGAGATATCTTCCCACTTCCATTCTGGAATTTGGATTGGCTGCAGTAATCTTCCAGGTCTCTGGTGTTCTACTTTAACCTGTTGGTAGGTCAAACAGGTACTGACATACTAAGCCACATCTCTTTTCATACCGGACCACCAGAATTTCTTTTTCAGATCTTGGTACATCTTAGTAGAACCCGGATGCATCACATAGGGTGTTGCATGGGCTTCTTCCAGTATCTTCTTTCGCAGCTCTGGATCCTCAGGAATACATAATCGGTCCCTGAGATATAATATTCCACTATCCGCGATACGGAACCCGTCATTCTTTCCCTCTAAGGTTTCTTGCTTAACTCTTTGGAGGATTTGGTCACTAGTTTGCTTCTCTAGTATATTGTCGAATAATGTCGGTACTAAGGTCATGGTGGAAAGTTGCCCGGACATGTTTTCGACCCAGTGACGCGTAATGTTTCTCGGCTTCCCAATAATTTTGACCATCAATTCGCCTTCAGTATTAGATAACGATTTACTTTCAATATCAGATAAGACTTTAGTATAGTGACTAAAGTTAGGCAGTTGACCTGTGACGACCGTAGAAGCATTGGCCGTATCCTCCTTGGTGATGGAGAAAATTCTGGCACTCGTCGCTACTGTCGGAGCTTCCAGTCTCCCTTGGCTTATCCGCGGGCCTTCTATTGCAGCTTGCATCATGTGTAGCTGTGGAAGCGCACCTTTGTTCTGAACCTGCTGAGGGATAGGTGTCTGGATCTGAGTAGGGCAGTTCCGAGTCATATGTCCTTCCATTCCACAGTTGTAGCACCTGTTTGTACCTATGCGGCATGTCCCCAGGTGCTTCTTTCCGCAAGTAGTACATTGAGGGAACATGAGTTGCTTGCTTGCTGGACCACTCTTGGAATCACTCCATTGCTTCCTCTTTCCACTGTGATTTCCTTTCCAGCTGGTTCGGTTACTTTGTGATTTCTGTCCCCCTGACTGAGTCTGATTCTTGCCCTCATTCATTGCTTTCTGATAGTGTTCCGTGATCAGAGCGCTGTTGATTAATTTTTCGGCGGTCTGCGGTCTATTAACTCCGTCGGCCATGTTCAGGGCTATCTCAGGTATGAGCATCTTCAGCATAAGTCTGACCCTTTCTCTCTCTGTACTGACCAACTCTGGGCACAAGCGTGCTAGGCGGTTGAATTTCTTAATGGCTTCATTGACTGATAGATCACCTTGCCGGAACTCGGTGAATTCATCATAGTGTTTATTTTGTTGGGTTCTTCGGGCCGCGAAAACCGCTTTTTCGCGTCGCGGAAATCCCGAAGGACCCAAATCCGTAGATCCGTGCAAAGATTCGTATACAAAATTCGAAAAACTATTTCTTGTACGAGTTCAAAAAATCGATCTACTACTTAGATCTATGAGAAAAGTGTTTACCCTTGTAGCGTGCCTTTCGCAATCCCGCAAGGTCCAAAATCGTCGGATCTCAAGATTGTCAACGTAGACAATCCTCTCTCGGTATCCACACGAACAAGGAGGGTTCTCTAACTCTCAAGGATGGAAGAGAGAGCACCACAAGTGTGCTAGCACTCTCTAGATGCTCTCGGATGGGATTGGAAATAAGAGAAAAGAAGAGAAAACAAGAAGAATCTCACCACTCCTCTAGTAGTCTTCTCCTTTGTGACCTTCACACTCTCTTATTGTCTTGGACTTAACTGACACCTCTCCTCCCAATGAAGTGCACGGCAACCATCAGCAATGGAGAGAGGAAGCAAGAAGGAAGATGATACAATAAAACCACATCAATACACACAAATGAAAAAACTCCACACCATTAAGTGTGGCCGGCCACATAACTCCTCTCATTAATGTGGCCGGCCACATTAAAGAAAGGAGAGTGTAACCTCCAATGAGGTGGAGGTGATGTGGCAACTATGTGTCATGCCATGTAGGATGAGTCAACCTACATGATGTGGCAATGCATCAAGTCAAACTTGATGTTTCAACTTCCAATTTGGTCAAGTCAAACTTGACCCAATCTCTTCCTTGTTGAGTTAAATCCAAGCTTTGATTCAAGTCAATTTTAATTTAATGAATCTCAATTCATTAATATAAATTGACTCAATGAATCAAATGTAAATTAGACTCATTCAACAATTGAATCTAATTGAGTCTAACTCAATAAGTCTAATTCGAATCCAATCTTTGGTTCATCATATGAACCTAATCTCCATCCACATGTTCTTTGTGTATGACCCAATAGGTTCTTGTAACGTTGACAATGTTTCTAAACTCTTTTAGAAACATAAGCAATGAGCGGTATCTAGCAATACATCATTGCAACCCAAGTTACAAGAAATGTTGAGATCCAACATCACCTTGTGACTACTAATTGTGACTCCTCACAATATGTGACATTGTCCTTCTATCCTAGACATCTAGATTGATCAATGTGAGGCATAGACCGTGTCATCCTCTAATCAATCTAAATCTTGAACTCCAAGTAGACTCACTCGATCAAATGAGCTCAACATCTAATGTTGACTCATTTGGGCATGACCATGCACTTAGTGGTCTCACTCTATCAAGAATAGCGATGTCGCTCCCGTCATATGGGAGGGATAGATCCCATCTACATCACTCACATCCCTCTGCATAATTCGTTATATACCCAGTAATCGCCTTTATAGTCCACCCAGTTACGTTTGACGAAACCAAAGTACATAACTCCTTATGTAGGGAACCATGGTGACTTCAGGTCTAAGGACTAATAGTCATACTAATAGCCACATGAGAAAGTATATGACACTAATATAACGATCCATGATACTTTCTCATGGCGGGTCATTCAGTATACATTCTCTAATGCATACCCATGTGTCAACTTGATATCTCTATATCCATGACTTGTGAGATCAAGTCATCGAGCTGACCTACATGCTAGTCTTATTGTATTAACATTGTCCCTGAATGTTAATACTCGACTAGGAATGATTTAGAGTAGTGTTCCCTATATCATCTCACTATCGATTCAACCAATCGATTGATATAGGTAAGAACCTTCTACTCAAGGATGTTACTATACTTATTTTATCTGGCACTAATACAAATAAGCATAATAACCAAAAACCAAATGCCTTAATATATATATAAGAATATGATATACATGAGTCCATACAATCATCAAATGATTGGCTCTAGGGCTCTAACTAACAATCTCCCACTAGCACTAGTGCCAATCAGTATAGGCTCTAAGGCCTAATGACCTAGTGTGACCATCATGCTTTCTCTGTGCCAAAGCCTTGGTCAAGGGATCTGCGATGTTAGATTCTATAGATACTCTACAAATCTTCACATCTCCTCTATCGATAATCTCTCGAATGAGATGGAAACGTTGTAGAACTGCTTTGAACTCTGCCAGCTCATAGCACTACCATTCAAGCAAAACACGAACCTCGACTGCGATTTTTAATCATCTTGGTCGGTCTGGAAGCTAGCATCACTGTAACCCTTTACAGCTAGCACATCATCGCCTCTATATATCAAGAAATATTCTTTAGTCCTTCTCAAGTACTTAAGAATATTCTTGACCGCTATCCAGTGACTTTCACCTGGATCTGACTGGTATCTGCTCGTCATGCTCAAAGCATACGAGACATCAGGTCGAGTACATAACATGGCATACATGATAGATCCTATGGCTGTGGAACTACAAAAACCCTCAGGTTGTGTCATGCACACATCCTCGAATATGTTTCCATTCAAAAACACGGTTTTTTGATATCCATCCGCCATATCTCGGAATCTGGTCTCATCACAGCTTCCTGATAGGTGTTAGGCTCATCCTCTATGAGCACAACGTCATCATGGTCAAACACGAGAAATGAATATCTCTTAGGCTGACGACGTACCCTATCAGACCTGCGAAGAGGTATGTCTACTTGAACTGGTTGTTGTTCCTCAACTCCTTATGGAACAACATCATCCACAACACTTTGTGGTTCTAGTTCAACTTCCATCGAGGCTCTAGTGCTATCGTTCGCATCTTGAACTTCTTCAAGATCAAAGGTACTCCCACTAGTCTTTCTAGAAACAAAGTCCCTTTCTAGAAAGACCCCAGTCTTTGCCACAACTACCTTGTGCTGACTGGGAATGTAGAAGTAATATCCCTTAGTTTCCTTGGGATATCCAATGAAATAACACTTGTCGGATTTGGGTCCTAACTTGTCTGAGACTTGACGTCGTACGTAAGCCTCACAACCCCAAATCCTCATGAAAGACACCTGGGCATCTCTCCCAGTCCATATCCTATATGGTGTCTTTATCACGGCCTTGGATGGAACTCGGTTGAGAATGAAAGATGCCGTGTCTAGAGCATATCCCCATAGATATGTTGGAAGATCTGTGTGACTCACCATAGATCGTACCATATCTAATAGGGTGTGATTCCTCCTTTCGCATACACCATTCCACTGTGGTGTTCCAGGAGGAGTGAGTTGGGATAGGATCCCACACTCAACTAGATAGTCACGAAACTCATGGCTTAAGTATTCACCACCTCGATCTGATCGAAGTATTTTAATACTCTTGCCAAGCTGGATCTGTACTTCATTCTTGAATTCTTTGAACTTTTCAAAGGTTTCAGACTTATGTGTCATCAAGTACACATAACCATATCTACTGAAGTCATCAGTAAACGTGATGAAGTACCTATAACCACCTCTAGCAGCGACATTGAAAGGGCCACATACATCACTATGTATGAGTCCTAACAAATCAGTCGCTCTCTCGCTGTGCCCACTAAAGGGAGTCTTGGTCATCTTGCCTCGTAGTCATGACTCGCATTCTCATATGATTCAAAATCAAATGAGTCCAGCAAACCATCCTTATGGAGCTGGGATAAGCGCTTGTCATTTATATGACCTAAGCGACAGTGCCAGAGGTAGGTCATTTGACTTGAACCTCTTGGTACTAATGTTATAGATAGGGCTCTCAAGGTCTAGAATATAGAGTCCGTTTATTAGTGGTGCACTACAATAGAACATATCTTTTAAATAAACAGAACAACATTTGTCTTTTATTATAAAAGAGTATCCTTTCTTGTCTAAACAAGAAACTGAAACTATGTTCTTAGTAAGAGTAGGCACATAACAACAATCGACTAACTCTAGTACAAGCCCAGAGGGCAGAGATAAACTACAGCAACAGCAGCAACCCGTGCTCCATTGCCTTCTCGTAGGTCCACCTCGCCCTTTGTCAATGCCCTGCTATTTCTCAGTGCCTGCACATCAATACAAATGTGAGAAGCACATCCAGTATCTAATACCCAAGATGTAGAAATAGATAGATTGACTTCTATAACATATATACCTGAAGTGGAAGTATCACTTCGCTTCTTCTTAAGATCCTCCAAGTATACCTTGCAGCAGTGGAAGCAGGTAGCATCCTTGGCGACCCCTCCTTCAGGCTTCAGTGCCTTTCCTTTGCCCTTGGTTTGGGACTTTCCCTTACCTTTGGGCTTGCCCTTGTTAGTTAGAGCCCTAGAGCCAATCATTTGATGATTGTATGGACTCATGTATATCATATTCTTGTATATCAATAAAGGCATTTGTTTGGTTATTATACTTATTTATATTAGTGCCAAATAGACTAAGTATAATAGCGTCCTTGAGTAGAAGGTTCATACCTATATCAATCGATTAGTTGAATCGATAGTGAGATGATATAGGGAACACTACTCTAAATCATTCCTAGTCAAGTATTAACATTCAGGGACAATGTTAATACAATAAGACTAGCATGTAGGTCAGCTCGATGACTTGATCTCACAAGTCATGGATATAGAGATATCAAGCTGACACATGGGTATGCATTAGAGAATGTATACTGAATGACCCGCCATGAGAAAGTATCATGGATCGTTATATGAGTGTCATATACTTTCTCATGTGACTATTAGTATGACTATTAGTCCTTAGACCTGAAGTCACCATGGATCCCTACATAAGGAGTTATGTACTTTGGTTTCGTCAAACGTCACCCGTAACTGGGTGGACTATAAAGGTGATTACTGGGTATATAACGAATTATGTAGAGGGATGTGAGTGATGTAGATGAGATCTATCCCTCCCATATGACGGGAGCGACATCGGTATTCTTGATAGAGTGAGACCACTAAGTGCATGGCCATGCTCAAATGAGTCAACATTAGATGTTGAGCTCATTTGATCGAGTGAGTCTACTTGGAGTTCAAGATTTAGATTGATTAGAGGATGACACGGTCTATGCCTCATATTGATCAATCTAGATGTCTAGGATAGAAGGACACTTGTCATTATTTTGTGAGTAGTCACAATTGGTAGTCACAAGGTGATGTCGGATCTCGACATTCTTGTAACTTGGGTAGTAATGATGTGTTACTAGATACCGCTCATTACTTATGCTCCTAAATGGGTTTAGGGCATTGCCAACGTTACAAGAACCTATAGGGTCACACACTTAGGACAATTAGGTGGAGATTAGGTTCATATGATGAACCAAGAGGATTAGATTCATTTGATGAATCAAATTGGATTAAGAGTAATCCTAATTGGGCTAACTTGAGTTCGACTCAAGTTGATTCATGTGTTAAATGAGTCTAATTTAGATTTTGACTCATTGAATCAATTTAATTTAATGAATTAGATTCATTATATTAAGTTGGCTCGAATCAAATGGTTGGATTAGATCCACCATGGTAGAGATTGAGTCAAGTTTGACTTGACTTGAGAAGGAAGACCAAAGGTCAATTTTGACTTGACCTTTTTGCCACCTCATTGGTGAGTTGGCATTAGGTGGACCAATAATGATGTTCCACATCATCATGGGTGCCACCTCATGGAAGTAACAAAGCCACTCTCTTAATGGTTTCATATTAATTACAATTAATGCAATTAATGTGATTTTATGGTTTCATATTAATTGCAATTAATGCAATTAATGTGAATTTTGAAATGTGGTCGGCCACTTGGTTTTTGGGTGAAAATATTCATTTTTCATTCACTGGTGTGCATCTTCCTCCCTCTCCTTCTCAAGCTCTCCCTCTCCCTCTCCTCCCTTGGCCGAACCACATAAGTGCTAGCACACCTTGGTTTTTGGTCATCTCCATCTAGTGTGTCCGTGTGGATACTTCTAGAGGACCGACGCTTGACGGTCTTGAGATCCGGCATCATTTGGACGAGCGGGAACGCGAAGGGCATCGCATTAAGGGTAAACACTTTTTCCTCATAGATCTAAGTAGTAGATCAGTTTTTGAACTCGTACAAGAAATAGTTTTTCGAATTTTTATACGAATCTTTGCACGGATCTACGGCTTTGGGTCCTTCGGGGTTTCCGCGACGCGAAAAAGCGGTTTTCGCGGCTCGAAGAACCCAACAGTGGTATCAGAGCCACGTGCAAGACTTATACGAGTTAGTTTTGGTTTTTGAAAACAAAAGCTTCTGTGATTTTCTGTAAAATTCAATTTTATGTTTTATGGGTAATTTTTCCTTATAGGCGAAGCACAAGTGTCTCGGCACTTGTAGGCTTCGGCTATCGGGAAGAATTTTCACAAACGGCTTCGTTTCGACCCAAAATCTTTTGGGACAGTGGACTCGGGTGCCTTTAGATTGCAACGGAGCAACTCACGATGGTTAGATCGTGGGTAGGGGCGCTGCCCCTAACCCCGCAAGGGGATTTGCTCCGCGATCGCACCCGAAATCGCTAAAAACGAACCCGTCGGGAAGATTTTTCCGAAACGGTAATGTCTCGGCCCAAATCGTTTTGGGACAGCGGGTTTAGGCGCTGTTGGATCGCAAAGGAACCCTCGCGATGGTTAGATCGCGGGTAGGGGCGCTGCCCCTGGGCCCCGCAAGGGGATCCGTTCCGCGATTGCGCCCGAAACCGCTAAACGGGACCGCCGGGAAATTTTACTTGTAAAAATTGTAAAAATTAATTTTAAAATTATAGAAAATTATGAAAATATATAATTTTGAATTATATATATTAATTTGTGATAGTCATGGCCCAAAGCCCAATATGATTGGTTGTGTTGTAATTCATAATACGACCTGCGTGCCGTGATGTGTTTTCGCGTGTTGTATTTATTTTATTATTCGCGACCTGCGCGTCGTGCCTCGTCTTTTATTCTTGTTGTAAATTAGATTTAGACTCGAATGTAACTCGAGTTTCAAATTGTAATGTACAAATTGGAGCGGTGGAGGGTCCACACGAGACGGAGTTCCGAGGCGGGCACGAGCAACACAAGGTGGTCAAAGGGAGGCGCTTGGAGAAGCTGTTGACCCTAGGTTGACCAATCGATCTTCTCATTGGCTTGAGAAGATCGTAGTAGGGCCATGACTAAATCACAAATAGATTAATTAATTAATTATTATGTATTTGATGCATGTTTAATAATTAATTAATTAATTAGTGCCTTAACGATTAGATTAGATCTAAGTCATGCACATGATGCACCCTTGCGATTAGATTAGATCTAAGTCGTGCACAAGAAACATTCTTCTCGATTAGATTAGATCTAGATCGAACCAACTCTAAAATGCCTAACCGTGCCGTGATACCTATCACTACCTCGATCACATGTATTGTTGAATCTGCCAAAGCAGAGCAATACATATTATCTTGGTAGGGTACGGAGGGACAATCTTGGTCTCGTCTATCAACACATGGGTGAATAAAAACTCAATTAGATTGAGTATTCATAGTTACTCGGTTGGATCGAGTCAACTATAGGCATTCTTCCAATAGTTGGAAAGATAGGTCAAAATCACATCTATATTAACTCTCGGGCGTATTAGCCAAAGCTAACTCGAGTTTTAATATAAATGCGGATATTGATTCTATAAACAAGAGTTGCATAGAGATGTAATTGGTAATCGTTACCTACCGATCATACTAAGCCTTGGGCGTATTAGCCAAAGCTAACTCAAGGGTTAGTATGATGTGGATCTTGTCCCACAAGAATTATAGAATTCAATAGGAGCATCGTTTAATTAAAAGGCCTAATTAAATGATTTTTAAAGAATATGATATTTATTTCTGCAAATTTTTCTGTTGTAGATAACCATGACGTCGAACACGAATTCCTTCTCCCTGCGATCTGTCCTTGAGAAGGACAAGCTCAACGGAGCGAATTTCCTGGACTGGTACAGGAACTTGAGAATAGTTCTCACCCAGGAGCGTAAGCTGTACGTTCTAGAGCAGCCCATTCCGGAGGCTCCTCCTGCCAATGCCCCGCGAGCCGACAAAGATGCTTACAAGAAGCATCAAGACGACGCATTAGATGTGTCCTGTCTAATGCTCGCGACCATGAACTCAGAGCTTCAGAAGCAACATGAGTTGATGGGCGCTTTTGATATGGTTGAGCATCTTCGCCAACTATATCAGGGACAAGCGAGGCATGAGAGATTTGAGATCTCGAAGGCACTGTTTCAGTGCAAGATGTCAGACGGGGCTCCTGTAGGTCCTTATGTACTCAAGATGATTGGGTACATAGAGAACCTACAAAGACTGGGGTTCCCACTTGGCCAAGAGCTGGCCACTGACTTGATCTTGCAGTCCTTGCCGGATAGCTATAGTCAATTCGTTCTCAACTATAACATGAACGAGATTGACAAGCCACTGCCCGAGCTACTTAGTATGTTACGAACTGCTGAGATTAACCTTAAGAAGGTTAAGCCTATTCTGATGGTCCAGAAGCATAAGGGCAAAGGCAAGCCCAAAGGCAAAGGAAAGTCCCAAGCCAAGGGCAAAGGCAAGGCACTGAAGCCTAAAGGAGGGGTCGCCAAGGATGCTACCTGTTTCCACTGCGATCAGACCGGGCACTGGAAGAGGAACTGCAAGGTATACTTGGAAGATCTTAAGAAGAAGCGAAGTGAGACTTCCACTTCAGGTATATATGTTAGAAGTCAATCTATCTATTTCTACATCATGGGTATTAGATACTGGATGTGCTTCTCACATTTGTACTGATGTGCAGGCGCTGAGAAATAGCAGAGCATTGGCAAAGGGCGAGGTGGACCTACGAGTAGGCAATGGAGCACGGGTTGCTGCTGTTGCTGTAGGAACTTATCAGCTATCTCTGCCCTCTGGGCTTGTACTAGATTTAGATGATTGTTGTTATGTGCCTGCTCTTACTAAGAACATAGTTTCAGTTTCTTGTTTAGACAAGAAAGGATACTCTTTTATAATAAAAGACAAATGTTGTTCTGTTTATTTAAAAGATATGTTCTATTGTAGTGCACCACTAATAAACAGACTCTATATTCTAGACCTTGAGAGCCCTATCTATAACATTAGTACCAAGAGGTTCAAGTCAAATGACATGAACCAAACCTACCTCTGGCACTGTCGCTTAGGTCATATAAATGACAAGCGCTTATCCCAGCTCCATAAGGATGGTTTGCTGGACTCATTTGATTTTGAATCATATGAGATATGCGAGTCATGCCTACGAGGCAAGATGACCAAGACACCCTTTAGTGGGCATAGCGAGAGAGCAACTGATTTGTTAGGACTCATACATAGTGATGTATGTGGCCCTTTCAATATTGCTGCTAGAGGCGGTTATAGGTACTTCATCACATTTACTGATGATTTCAGTAGATATGGTTATGTGTACTTGATGACACATAAGTCTGAATCCTTTGAAAAGTTCAAAGAATTCAAGAATGAAGTACAGAACCAGCTTGGCAAGAGTATTAAGGTACTTCGATCAGATTGAGGTGGTGAATACTTAAGCCATGAGTTTCGTGACTACTTAGCTGAGTGTGGGATTTTATCTCAACTCACTCCTCCTGGAACACTACAGTGGAATGGTGTATCCGAAAGGAGGAATCGTACCTTATTAGATATGGTATCATTTATGATGAGTCACACAGATCTTCCGACATATCTATGGGGATATGCTCTAGACACGGCAGCTTTCATACTCAACCGAGTTCCATCAAAGGCCGTGATAAAGACACCATATAGGATATGGACTGGGAGAGATGCCCAGGTGTCTTTCATGAGGATTTGGGGTTGTGAGGCTTACGTACGACGTCAAGTCTCAGACAAATTAGGACCCAAATCCGACAAGTGTTTTTTCATTGGATATCCCAAGGAAACTAAGGGATATTACTTCTACATTCCCAGTCAGCACAAGGTAGTTGTGGCAAAGACTGGGGTCTTTCTAGAAAGAGACTTTGTTTCTAGAAAGACTAGTGGGAGTGCGTTCGATCTTGAAGAAGTTCAAGATGCGAACAATAGCACTGATGCCTCGATGGAAATTGAACTGGAACCACAAAGTGTTGTGGATGATGTTGTTCCACAAGGTGTTGAGGAACAACAACCAGTTCAAGTAGACATACCTCTTTGCAGGTCTGATAGGGTACGTCGTCAGCCTGAGAGATACTCATTTCTCTTGTCTGACCATGATGACATTGTGCTCATAAAGGATGAGCCCACCACCTATCAGGAAGCTGT
Organism: Zingiber officinale; assembly: GCF_018446385.1. NCBI lineage: Eukaryota > Viridiplantae > Streptophyta > Magnoliopsida > Zingiberales > Zingiberaceae > Zingiber > Zingiber officinale. The sequence continues at coordinate 49,109,566 of NC_056006.1, forward strand.
GATGAGACCAGATTCCGAGAAATGGCTAGAGGCCATTCTCGGAGCTGGAATCTTCGATTCGATGATGTGATCAAACAGTTTGGTTTCATCAAGAATGAAGATGAGCCTTGTGTCTACAAGAAGGTTGTAGAAAACATAGTTGTCTTCCTCATATTGTATGTGGATGACATACTACTCATTGGGAAGGACATCCCTATGCTTCAGTCTGTCAAGACCTGGCTAAGGAGTTGCTTCTCAATGAAGGACTTAGGTGAGGCATCCCACATTCTTGCGATACAGATCTATAGAGATAGATCTAAGAGATTGCTTTGCCTAAGTCAGAGTACATACATTGACGAGGTACTCCTATGGTTTGCCATGCAGAACTCCAAGAAGGGATTTCTGCCGATGTGTGAGTCTTTCGAAGACTCAAGGTCCCTCTTCTAGAGAGGAGAGAGACCGCATGGATCAGATCCCTTATGCCTCAGCCATAGGATCGATCATGTACGCCATGCTGTGTACTCAACCTGATGTCTCGTATGCTTTGAGCATGACGAGCAGATACCAGTCAGATCCAGGTGAAAGTCACTGGATAGCAGTTAAGAATATTCTTAAGTACTTAAGAAGGACTAAAGAATATTTCTTGATATATGGAGGCAATGATGAGCTAACTGTAAAGGGTTACAGTGATGCCAGCTTCCAGACCGATCAGGATGATTACCGATCGCAGTCAGGGTTCGTGTTTTGCTTAGATGGTAGTGTTATGAACTGGCAGAGTTCACAGCAGTTCTACAACGTTTCCATCTCATTCGAGAGATTATCGATAGAGGAGATGTGAAGATTTGCAGAGTACCTACAGAGGCTAACATCGCAGATCCCTTGACCAAGGCTTTGGCACAGAGGAAGCATGATGGTCACACTAGGTCTTTAGGCCTTAGAGCCTATACTGATTGGCACTAGTGCTAGTGGGAGATTGTTAGTTAGAGCCCTAGAGCCAATCATTTGATGATTGTATGGACTCATGTATATCATATTCTTGTATATCAATAAAGGCATTTGTTTGGTTATTATACTTATTTATATTATTGCCAAATAGACTAAGTATAATAGCGTCCTTGAGTAGAAGGTTCATACCTATATCAATCGATTAGTTGAATCGATAGTGAGATGATATAGGGAACACTACTTTAAATCATTCCTAGTCGAGTATTAACATTCAGGGACAATGTTAATACAATAAGACTAGCATGTAGGTCAGCTCGATGACTTGATCTCACAAGTCATGGATATAGAGATATCAAGCTGACACATGGGTATGCATTAGAGAATGTATACTGAATGACCCGCCATGAGAAAGTATCATGGATCGTTATATGAGTGTCATATACTTTCTCATGTGACTATTAGTATGACTATTAGTCCTTAGACCTGAAGTCACCATGGATCCCTACATAAGGAGTTATGTACTTTGGTTTCGTCAAACGTCACCCGTAACTGGGTGGACTATAAAGGCGATTACTGGGTATATAACGAATTATGTAGAGGGATGTGAGTGATGTAGATGGGATCTATCCCTCCCATATGACGGGAGCGACATCGGTATTCTTGATAGAGTGAGATCACTAAGTGCATGGCCATGCCCAAATGAGTCAACATTAGATGTTGAGCTCATTTGATCGAGTGAGTTTACTTGGAGTTCAAGATTTAGATTGATTAGAGGATGACACGGTCTATGTCTCATATTGATCAATCTAGACGTTTAGGATAGAAGGACACTTGTCATTATTTTGTGAGTAGTCACAATTGGTAGTCACAAGATGATGTCGGATCTCGACATTCTTGTAACTTGGGTAGTAATGATGTGTTGCTAGATACCGCTCATTACTTATGCTCCTAAATGGGTTTAGGGCATTGCCAACGTTACAAGAACCTATAGGGTCACATAATTAGGACAATTAGGTGGAGATTAGGTTCATATGATGAACCAAGAGGATTAGATTCATTTGATGAATCAAATTGGATTAAGAGTAATCCTAATTGGACTAACTTGAGTTCGACTCAAGTTGATTCATGTGTTAAATGAGTCTAATTTAGATTTTGACTCATTGAATCAATTTAATTTAATGAATTAGATTCATTATATTAAGTTGGCTCGAATCAAATGGTTGGATTAGATCCACCATGGTAGAGATGGAGTCAAGTTTGACTTGACTTGAGAAGGAAGATCAAAGGTCAATTTTGACTTGACCTTTTTGCCACCTCATTGGTGAGTTGGCATTAGGTGGACCAATAATGATGTTCCACATCATCATGGGTGCCACCTCATGGAAGTAACAAAGTCACTCTCTTAATGGTTTCATATTAATTGCAATTAATGCAATTAATGTGATTTTATGGTTTCATATTAATTGCAATTAATGCAATTAATGTGAATTTTGAAATGTGGCCGGCCACTTGGTTTTTGGGTGAAAAAATTCATTTTTCATTCACTTGTGTGCATCTTCCTCCTTCTCCCTCTCAAGCTCTCCCTCTCCCTCTCCTCCCTTGGCCGAACCACATAGGTGCTAGCACACCTTGGTTTTTGGTCATTTCCATCTAGTGTGTCCGTGTGGATACTTCTAGAGGGCCGGCGCTTGACGGTCTTGAGATCCGGCATCATTTGGACGAGCGGGAACGCGAAGGGCATCGCATCAAGGGTAAACACTTTTTCCTCATAGATTTAAGTAGTAGATCAGTTTTTGAACTCGTACAAGAAATAGTTTTTCGAATTTTTTATACGAATCTTTGCACGGATCTACGGCTTTGGGTCCTTCGGGGTTTCCGCGACGCGAAAAAGCGGTTTTCGCGGCTCGAAGAACCCAACAGCCCTTGCCCTTGTGCTTCTGAACCATCAGAATGGGCTTAACCTTCTTAAGGTTAATCTCAGCAGTTCGTAACATACTAAGTAGCTCGGGCAGTGGCTTGTCAATCTCGTTCATGTTATAGTTCAGAACGAATTGACTATAGCTATCTGGCAAGGACTGCAAGATCAAGTCAGTGGCCAGCTCTTGGCCAAGTGGGAACCCCAATCTTTGTAGGTTCTCTATGTACCCAATCATCTTGAGTACATAAGGACCTACAGGAGCCCCGTCTGACATCTTGCACTGAAACAGTGCCTTCGAGATCTCAAACCTCTCATGCCTCGCTTGTCCCTGATATAGTCGGCGAAGATGCTCAACCATATCGTAAGCGCCCATCAACTCATGTTGCTTCTGAAGCTCTGAGTTCATGGTCGCGAGCATTAGACAGGACACATCTAATGCGTCGTCTTGATGCTTCTTATAAGCATCTTTGTCGGCTCGCGGGGCATTGGCAGGAGGAGCCTCAGGAATAGGCTGCTCCAGAACGTACAGCTTACGCTCCTGGGTGAGAACTATTCTCAAGTTCCTGTACCAGTCCAGGAAATTCGCTCCGTTGAGCTTGTCCTTCTCAAGGACAGATCGCAGGGAGAAAGTGTTCGTATTTGACATCATGGTTATCTACAACAGAAAAATTTGCAGAAATAAATATCATATTCTTTTAAAATCATTTAATTAGGCCTTTAATTAAATGATGCTCCCACTGAATTCTATAATTCTTGTGGGACAAGATCCACATCATACTAACCCTTGAGTTAACTTTGGCTAATACGCCCAAGGCTTAGTATGATCGGTAGGTAACGATTACCAATTACATCTCTATGCAACTCTTGTATATAGAATCAATATCCGCATTTATATTAAAACTCGAGTTAGCTTTGGCTAATACGCCCGAGAGTTAATATAGATGTGATTTTGACCTATCTTTTCCAACCGTTGGAATAATGCCTATAGTTGACTCGATCCAACCGAGTAACTAGGAATACTCAATCTAATTGAGTTTGTATTCACCCATGCGTTGATAGGCGGGACCAAGATTGTCCCTCCGTACCCTACCAAGATAATATGTATTGCTCTGCTTTGGCAGATTCAACAATACATGTGATCGAGGTAGTGATAGGTATCACGGCACGGTTAGGCATTTAGAGTTGATTTGATCTAGATCTAATCTAATCGAGAAGGATGCATCTTGTGCACGACTTAGATATAATCTAATCGCAAGGGTGCATCATGTGCACGACTTAGATCTAATCTAATCGTTAAGGCACTAATTAATTAATTAACTATTAAACATGCATCAGATACATAATAATTAATTAATTAATCTATTTGTGATTTAGTCATGACCCTACTACGATCTTCTCAAGCCAATGAGAAGATCGAATGGTCAACCTAGGGTCAACAGCTTCTCCAAGCTCCTCCCTTTGACCACCTTGTGTTGCTCGTGCCCGCCTCGGAACTCCGTCTCGTGTGGACCCTCCACCGCTCCAATTTGTACATTACAATTTGAAACTCGAGTTACATTCGAGTCTAAATCTAATTTACAACAAGAATAAAAGATGAGGCACGACGCGCAGGTCGCGAATAATAAAATAAATACAACACGCGAAAACACATCACGGCACGCAGGCCGTATTATGAATTACAACACAACCAATCATATTGGGTTTTGGGCCATGACTATCACAAAATTAATATATAATTCAAAATTATATATTTTCTTATTTTCTGTAATTTTAAAATAATTTTTTTACAATTTTACAAGTAAAATTTCCCGGCGGTCCCGTTTAGTGGTTTCGGGCGCAATTGCGAAACGGATCCCCTTGCGGGGCCCAGGGGCAGCGCCCTTACCCGCGATCTAACCATCGCGAGGGTTCCTTTGCGATCCAACAGCGCCTAAACCCGCTGTCCCAAAACGATTTGGGCCGAGACATTACCGTTTCGGAAAAATCTTCCCGACGGGTTCGTTTTTAGCGATTTCGGGTGCGATCGCGGAGCAAATCCCCTTGCGGGGTTAGGGGCAGCGCCCCTACCCACGATCTAACCATCATGAGTTGCTCCGTTGCGATCTAAAGGCACCCGAGTCCACTGTCGCAAAAGATTTTGGGTCGAAACGAAGCCGTTTGGGAAAATTCTTCCCGATAGCCGAAGCCTACAAGTGTCGAGACACTCGTGCTTCGCCTATAAGGAAAAATTACCCATAAAAACATAAAAAATTGAATTTTTACAGAAAATCACAGAAGCTTTTATTTTTCATAAAAACCAAAACTAACTCGTACAACCTCTGTTGGGTTCTTCGGGCCGCGAAAACCGCTTTTTCGCGTTGCAGAAACCCCGAAGGACCCAAAGCCGTAGATCCGTGCAAAGATTCGTATACAAAATTCGAAAAACTATTTCTTGTACGAGTTCAAAAAACCGATCTTGTAACGCCCCGGCCCGGGCGGGCCCCACCCGAACCGAACCGGGAACGCTACCTGAATTGCCAATCGGGTTGATGACTAGCTCCACAGACCACCGGAGGTCCTTTCAGCGTGCTTTGTCCTCACTTGCACGCACCCTGGAAAACTTCCCAGGAGGTCACCCATCCTCAGATTTCTCCAAGCCAAGCACGCTTAACTTTGGAGTTTTTTGAGTTTGGGCTTCCGAAAAGGAAGGTGAACTTTGGGATATGGATAGTACCATCTAACTTTTAAGCCATACTTAACCAGAATCTTTAGAACCGGGGTATTACAATCACCCCCACTTAAAGACACAACGTCCTCGTTGTGTAACCACGAATCACACCACAGACAAATCCCAGAATCTCCCTTGCTAGGTGGTGCCCTGGGTGCTCCTGCCACAGGCGCACTCACGGTCGCAAGGTTGCTCTGATACCATCTGTAACGCCCCGGCCCGGGCAGGCCCCACCCGAACCGAACCGGGAACGCTACCTGAATTGTCCATCGGGTTGATGACTAGCTCCACAGACCACCGGAGGTCCTTTCAGCGTGCTTTGTCCTCACTTGCACGCACCCTGGAAAACTTCCCAGGAGGTCACCCATCCTCAGATTTCTCCAAGCCAAGCACGCTTAACTTTGGAGTTCTTTGAGTTTGGGCTTCCGAAAAGGAAGGTGCACCTTGGTGATATGGATAGTACCATATAACTTTTAAGCCATACTTAACCAGAATCTTTAGAACCGGGGTATTACAGATCTACTACTTAGATCTACGAGAAAAGTGTTTACCCTTGTAGCGTGCCTTTCGCAATCCCGCAAGGTCCAAAATCGTCGGATCTCAAGATTGTCAACGTAGACAATCCTCTCTCGGTATCCACATGAACAAGGAGGGTTCTCTAACTCTCAAGGATGGAAGAGAGAGCACCACAAGTGTGCTAGCACTCTCTAGATGCTCTCGGATGGGATTGGAAATAAGAGAAAACAAGAGAAAACAAGAAGAATCTCACCACTCCTCTAGTAGTCTTCTCCTTTGTGACCTTCACACTCTCTTATTGTCTTGGACTTAACTCACACCTCTCCTCCCAATGAAGTGCACGGAAACCATCAGCAATGGAGAGAGGAAGCAAGAAGGAAGATGATACAATAAAACCACATCAATACACACAAATGAAAAAACTCCACACCATTAAGTGTGGCCGGCCACATAACTCCTCTCATTAATGTGGCCGGCCACATTAAAGAAAGGAGAGTGTAACCTCCAATGAGGTGGCACACCTCATGAGGTGGAGGTGATGTGGCAACTATGTGTCATGCCATGTAGGATGAGTCAACCTACATGATGTGGCAATGCATCAAGTCAAACTTGATGTTTCAACTTCCAATTTGGTCAAGTCAAACTTGACCCAATCTCTTCATTGTTGAGTTAAATCCAAGCTTTGATTCAAGTCAATTTTAATTTAATGAATCTCAATTCATTAATATAAATTGACTCAATGAATCAAATGTAAATTAGACTCATTCAACAATTGAATCTAATTGAGTCTAACTCAATAAGTCTAATTTGAATCCAATCTTTGGTTCATCATATGAACCTAATCCTATTGGTTCATCATATGAACCTAATCTCCATCCACATGTTCTTTGTGTGTGACCCAATAGGTTCTTGTAACGTTGGCAATGTTTCTAAACTCTTTTAGAAACATAAGCAATGAGCGGTATCTAGCAATACATCATTGCTACCCAAGTTACAAGAAATGTTGAGATCCAACATCACCTTGTGACTACTAATTGTGACCTCACAATATGTGACATTGTCCTTCTATCCTAGACATCTAGATTGATCAATGTGAGGCATAGACCGTGTCATCCTCTAATCAATCTAAATCTTGAACTCCAAGTAAACTCACTCGATCAAATGAGCTCAACATCTAATGTTGACTCATTTGGGCATGGCCATGCACTTAGTGGTCTCACTCTATCAAGAATACCGATGTCGCTCCCGTCATATGGGAGGGATAGATCCCATCTACATCACTCACATCCCTCTACATAATTCGTTATATACCCAGTAATCGCCTTTATAGTCCACCCAGTTACGGGTGACGTTTGACGAAACCAAAGTACATAACTCCTTATGTAGGGATCCATGGTGACTTCAGGTCTAAGGACTAATAGTCATACTAATAGCCACATGAGAAAGTATATGACACTCATATAACGATCCATGATACTTTCTCATGGCGGGTCATTCAGTATACATTCTCCAATGCATACCCATGTGTCAGCTTGATATCTCTATATCCATGACTTGTGAGATCAAGTCATCGAGCTGACCTACATGCTAGTCTTATTGTATTAACATTGTCCCTGAATGTTAATACTCGACTAGGAATGATTTAGAGTAGTGTTCCCTATATCATCTCACTATCGATTCAACCAATCGATTGATATAGGTAAGAACCTTCTACTCAAGGACGTTACTATACTTATTTTATCTGGCACTAATACAAATAAGCATAATAACCAAAAACCAAATGCCTTAATATATATATAAGAATATGATATACATGAGTCCATACAATCATCAAATGATTGGCTCTAGGGCTCTAACTAACATATTTGTGACTCGCATATGGAAAAATTCTTCGAAAAATTCTGTCTCGAAGTCTGTCCACATCATCTGATTTACTTGTCTTTTTGCCTTCACTCTGTCCCACCACATCCTGGCATCTCCGGTAAGGCAGAATGATGCACATTTGACTTTCTCGTGTTTAGGCCAATCCAGTAACTCCACTATGCTCTCCACCGTCTTGAACCAGGCCTGTGCGTCCCATGGTTCACAGTTTCCGGAGAAAGTTTCTGGCTTCAGTCTCTGCCACTGAATCAGATATGCCTCCTGACGAACCACTGGAGCTGGGCCTACCGGTGGTGCAGGTGCCGGGGGTACTAGAACAGCTGTAGGTATTACTGGTGCTACATGCTGGTGTCCTGGCGGGGTAACAGGATTCCCCTGTTGATTCAGCAGAGCAGTGATCATTTGTTGTTGTTCCGTAACTTGACGCTGGAGCTCGGTAACTACATGCATCAGATCAGGTGGAGGTGTTGTTTCCTCTGCTCTGGTATTACGTCTCCTAGCCATCCTTATCTTCATTAATGACAACAGAGCTAGCATAAGTTATTATCATTCCTAACCAGACTAACGAAAGGTTAACGTCATTTCTAACTATTTGTAAATTTGTTGTGTTATCATCCCTAACCTACCATCATGCAACCTAAACTAAAACTGTGACTTAAAAGAATAAAGTAAGCATGTATACTACTAAAGTATCATATATAAAATGAATAAACTGAGCATAAGCATCATAAATAAAATAAATAAACTGGCCATAAGCATCATAAATAAAATAAATAAATAAACTGAGCCTAAGTATCATAAAAGAAATATACTAAGCATAAAAATTTTCTTACTTGGAGCGGCAGAAAGTGACTCGATGTGTGTAGTGGGAAGGCTAACTTGGCTCTGATACCAACCTATAACGCCCGCCCTCCCTGCTACTCAAAGGGACGGGCCTACTTACTTACTTAACTATTCCAGGATACATACATATTTAAAATTTCTTTCTTATAACATAAAGCAGTGGAAATGTCATAAAGTTATATTGGAATTTAACATAAATACAAAGGTTCATGTCAAACATAACAAAACATTATAGCAGGTCTGATTTGTCTCAGCCGAGCCACTGCCACACACACCTCCTTGCCTCTCCTGCAGCTCCCTTAGGTCATCCATCCCTTGCCTTTATCTGTGGTACAAGGAAGTAAGCTATGAGCACACGAGCTCAGTAAGATTCTTTCCTACTCACAAAAATCGTATCTCAAGCATAATCATATAAGCATATCCTCATTGAAAACATAATCATCTATCAATATGAAATGTGAGCATAATTTCTGATCATAACATATCCTTATGAACCATGTTTCTAATATATCATAAATAAAGGAACCATATGAGGAGAGTCATGAGAAGCATAACATATCATCAGATTACATGAAACATAAAAGAAACATATCATATATGAATGAGTGCATTATGCAAAATGTCCTTTTAAAACATATGTCATGTCGAGTGCAAGATGTCTTTAAACATATCTTTTAATACTTGAACATAATATCATCATCATGAGGGCCCGGCTTGTACCACATACATACATAAATGCGCGCAATCCCTAGGACAGGGTAGCTAGCCCCGAACCTCCTAGGGATCTAGACCCGTTCATAGTCCGTCGGCCTAGGGGCGTACTAAGGAGCCCATCCCTTTTTACTAGACCCGTTCATAGTCCGTCGGTCTAGGGGCGCTTATGGAGTCCACCCTTGGTACAAGCCATACAAAGTAAAGTACATGTCATGCATATCATATCATCATAACTGTCATATCATATCATCATAGATGTCATGCTCTTGTCTTAACATGAAACCCGTTCATAGTCCGTCGGCCTAGGGGCGTACTAAGGAGCCCATCCCTTTTTACTAGACCCGTTCATAGTCCGTCGGTCTAGGGGCGCTTATGGAGCCCACCCTTGGTACAAGCCATACAAAGTAAAGTACATGTCATGCATATCATATCATCATAACTGTCATATCATATCATCATAGATGTCATGCTCTTGTCTTAACATGAAGAGTGCTCTTAATCCCAACTTAAGGGAAGCAACTCTTTGCCATTTTCTTATCATATCATAAGGCATACAGTCTTGGCACATAGCCATTATATAAAACCATTATCATGCTTGGTTCATAAGCTTACATAAATGAGCATGCAACATATTTGAAATCATACATGCTTGAGTACATAGTCATCATAAGAATCATATCATGCATAATTCATAGCATACATAATTAAACACGTTACTGGTCTTGTCATAAAGCATGCATACTTAAACATAAAACATATCATAAAGGTCATCATCATGCATAATTCATGAGCATCCTTAATTAAGTACATAAATTATCGTAGGCAACCATAATCATACTTGGAAAACATTTACTAGCATCTTCTAGTTCATATTCTAGTATGTGAGACACCTAGCAAAGTCATGATTGGGTCTCTAACCCTAGTTTTATATGGTGGCCGAGAGTCACCATGCTAAGTTTTAGGTTACAACTACATATAAGCATGTGAACCTTAAATCAAATTCATGTCATAAGCTAATAGGAATGTCATGAGGATAGGTAGTAGGTTCTAAGCTTCTTAGCCCTTTTAACTTAGTTGTCGCCGAACCCCTAAGAGTATGGAATTAAGTTCTACATGAGCATAAAAATAGCAAACTACCTTCATATCATATCATAAGGAAAATTCATGGCTTGCTAAGTTTAAGTTTAAACTTTCTTGAATCCTAGGTTATAGTTATGGCCGAGAGTTCATAACAAAAGATAACTTCTAAGCAACATACAACATGAATACTTAGCTAATTTCATAACATATCATAAGAAGTCTATGAACATACTAAATTAGGTTTTGAGTTTCATGAACCCTAAAACCTCATCATAGCCGAAACATCATACAACAAGAAGTAAACTTCTAAGCAACATATGAACATAAATACCTAGCCAATTTGATAACATATCATAAAGAAGTCTATGAGCATGCTAGATTAGGTTTTGAGCTTTATGAAACCCTAAAACCCTATCATGGCCGAAACTTCATAAGCCAAGAATATAAACTTCTAAGCAACATGTAACATGAACACCTAGCTAATTCCATCATATATCATAAAGAAGTCTATGAGCATACTAAATTAGGTTTGGAGCTTCATGAACCCTAAGAATTCATCATGGCCGAAACTTCATCAAGTAGGAAATGAACTTCTAAGCAACATATAAGAATGAGTTTCTAGCACATTTTATAACATATCATAAGAAAGTATATGAGCATACTAACTTAGGTTTTGAGCTTCATGAACCCTAAAAAGTTATCATGGCCGGAACATCATACAACAAGAAGTAGACTTCTAAGCAATCTTTGAACATGAATACCTAGCCAATTTGATAACATATCACAAGGAAGCCTATGAACATGCTAAATTAGGTTTGGAGCTTTATGAAACCCTAAATCTCTATCATGGCCGAAACTTCATAAGCTAAAGAGTAAACTTATAAGCAACATGTAAACATAAATCTCTAGCTAATTTCATAACATATCATATGGAGGTCTATGAGCATACTAACTTAGGTTTTGAGCTTCATGAACCCTAAAATTTCCATCATAGCCGAAACTTTCTCAAGCAAGAGTTAAACTTCTAAACAACATATAAACATGAATCTCTAGCTAATTTCATAACACATCATAAAGAAATCCATGAGCATGGTAATTTAGGTTTTATGCTTCATGAACCCTAAAATTTCTTCATGGCCGAAACTTCCTCAAGCAAGAAAATAACTTCTAAACAACATATAAACATGAATCTCTAGCTAATTTTGTAACACATCATAAATAAATCCATGAGCATGTTAAATTAAGTTTTAAGCTTCATGAACCCTAAATTTTCATCATGGTCGAACCTTATAAAAAAAAGAGAAGGTCAATAAACATATTAATAAGAAGATCAAGCTTAAACATCATATACATAATTTTTTTCTAACTAAATTCATATCATAACCTACTAAGATTCATGAGCATGGTTTCTTCTCTTTTTATTTTTAATTTCAAGAGTTCAAATCTTTCGAAAATACCGTAAGCAACTTGTACCATAGGTGAGGGAATACTTACATCCTTGTTTGATTTACTTATGGGAAATATCTTGCTTGTGGAGCCTTCCTAGAGAGGGGTCCTCCTTTGTTTTTGGATTTCGGCAAGGAGAGGTGAGGAGAGGTCTTGGTCACGGTGAGGAGAAGGAGGGAGGAGGAAGAGGAGAAATGAGTTTTCCTCTTTAATTTCCCTTTTATTCATCATGAGAGAAGGAAGGGAAAATGTACTTTTCCTTCTCCTTTCTTTTATTTCTCCTTAATGAAAAGAGGAAGCAAGAATCCTCTTTTCTTTTGAGAGGGAGAAGGCAACTCTAACTTCTCTTTCTCAATGAAAAAGCTCTTCTCTTACTCTTAACTATATTGTTACTTCTCTCTTTAATAATAACTTCTCTTGGTCTATTGGTTTACACCTACATATATCTAATAAGAGATCCAAGGTTCAAGCCTTGGTCATCTCTTTTTGGTTCTATTTTGTTTTATCATTTTTGCAAATTTACACATAAGGCCTATTTATTTTTATTATGATAAAAATATATCTAAAATCTTGCGAAGTATTCCATGGGTGTTACAGTGATAACTACTGATGTGACGTTTGGCAGTTTGAATTCAACGGTCAGATGTGCACTTCGATCCTTGCGCCCTAGATCGGATGACTCAACTCAGCCGTGCCCATCTTTATAAAGCTTTGGCGTCGCCGCTTCCCCGGCGCTCTATTTCCGCTTCTCCCCCGTTTGCTCCAGCGACTTCGTTTGCTTCCAACGCTCCGTTCCAGCGTTTCTCCGATCCTCAGCTTCCTTCTCCAGCACTTCATTTTCTTGTAGGCTCTAATCTTCTATTTCCTTGTCTTTTCTCCCGGTCTTTACCGCTTTATGGAGCTTCGTCGCCTCTTATCGATCCTTTTTTGCTTTCCCGTTGAATTTCCTAGCGAATCCCTTTGTTGTTCTGTTTTCCGACTATAGCTAGTTCCTCCCAGCCAGTCGACCCGGTCCCTAGTCCTTGGTACACCACTATGGAGACCAGGTTTGACGCGGATGACTCGACGCGTCTCATAAATGCTTTTGACCTTCCGCCCGACCATGAAATTGTTAGTTAGAGCCCTAGAGCCAATCATTTGATGATTGTATGGACTCATGTATATCATATTCTTGTATATTAATAAAGGCATTTGTTTGGTTATTATACTTATTTGTATTAGTACCAAATAGACTAAGTATAATAGCGTCCTTGAGTAGAGGGTTCATACCTATATCAATCGATTAGTTGAATCGATAGTGAGATGATATAGGGAACACTACTCTAAATCATTCCTAGTCGAGTATTAACATTCAAGGGACAATGTTAATGCAATAAGACTAGCATGTAGGTCAGTTCGATGACTTGATCTCACAAGTCATGGATATAGAGATATCAAGTTGACACATGGGTATACATTGGAGAATGTATACTGAATGACCCGCCATGAGAAAGTATCATGGATCGTTATATGAGTGTCATATACTTTCTCATGTGGCTATTAGTATGACTATTAGTCCTTAGACCTGAAGTCACCATGGATCCCTACATAAGGAGTTATGTACTTTAGTTTCGTCAAACGTCACCCGTAACTGGGTGGACTATAAAGGCGATTACTAGGTATGTAACGAATTATGCAGAGGGATGTGAGTGATGTAGATGGGATCTATCCCTCCCATATGACGGGAGCGACATCGCTATTCTTGATAGAGTGAGACCACTAAGTGCATGGTCATGCCCAAATGAGTCAACATTAGATGTTGAGCTCATTTGATCGAGTGAGTCTACTTGGAGTTCAAGATTTAGATTGATTAGAGGATGACACGGTCTATGCCTCATATTGATCAATCTAGACATCTAGGATAGAAGGACACTTGTCATTATTTTGTGAGTAGTCACAATTGGTAGTCACAAGGTGATGTCGGATCTCGACATTCTTGTAACTTGGGTAGTAATGATGTGTTGCTAGATACCGCTCATTACTTATGCTCCTAAATGGGTTTAGGGCATTGCCAACGTTACAAGAACCTATAGGGTCACACACTTAGGACAATTAGGTGGAGATTAGGTTCATATGATGAACCAGAGGATTAGATTCATTTGATGAATCAAATTGGATTAAGAGTAATCCTAATTGGGCTAACTTGAGTTCGACTCAAGTTGATTCATGTGTTAAATGAGTCTAATTTAGATTTTGACTCATTGAATCAATTTTATTTAATGAATTAGATTCATTATATTAAGTTGGCTCGAATCAAATGGTTGGATTAGATCCACCATGGTAGAGATTGAGTCAAGTTTGACTTGACTTGAGAAGGAAGACCAAAGGTCAATTTTGACTTGACCTTTTTGCCACCTCATTGGTGAGTTGGCATTAGGTGGACCAATAATGATGTTCCACATCATCATGGGTGCCACCTCATGGAAGTAACAAAGTCACTCTCTTAATGGTTTCATATTAATTGCAATTAATGTGATTTTATGGTTTCATATTAATTGCAATTAATGCAATTAATGTGAATTTTGAAATGTGGCCGGCCACTTGGTTTTTGGGTGAAAAATTCATTTTTCATTCACTTGTGTGCATCTTCCTCCTTCTCCCTCTCAAGCTCTCCCTCTCCCTCTCCTCCCTTGGCCGAACCACATAGGTGCTAGTACACCTTGGTTTTTGGTCATCTCCATCTAGTGTGTCCGTGTGGATACTTCTAGAGGACCGGCGCTTGACGGTCTTGAGATCCGGCATCATTTGGACGAGCGGGAACGCGAAGGGCATCGCATCAAGGGTAAACACTTTTTCCTCATAGATCTAAGTAGTAGATCAGTTTTTGAACTCGTACAAGAAATAGTTTTTCGAATTTTTTATACGAATCTTTGCACGGATCTATGGCTTTGGGTCCTTCGGGGTTTCCGCGACGCGAAAAAGCGGTTTTCGCGGCTCGAAGAACCCAACAGAAATGTCTTGGCCGGATCGTCCAATCGGCCACATTACCTGCCGACCGTTACTATCTGTTTCTTTTGAGACCAGTTTGTGGCCGACCTTCGATTTCCCATCCACCCGTTCATTACCGAAGTTTGCAATTTCTTTCACATCCCGCTCGCCTAGCTTGTTCTCAATTCCTTCCGCTTGTTATGTGGTGTAGTTGTGTTATTCAAAGTGCACAGCATCCCGCTGACCCCTCAGGTCTTCCACTACTTCTACTACCCTAAACAGTCCGAGCTGGACACCTACTTATTCCAATCTCGCATTGGCCTAGTCTTCTTTGACAGGATGCCCACCATCAACAAGCACTAGAAGGAGTATTTCTTCTACATCAGACTCCCCGAGCGTCCGAGCTTCCGGACCAAGTGGCAGGTCGTACATCCCATTCAGCTAGATTTGATGAGGTACAAGACATGGCCGGACTATCTTCATGCTGCCAATATGCAGGCCGGCCTGAAGTTTGATATTAACAAATTGCTCCCCGAGGGCGTACTATATATCTTTGGGCTGAGTCCGAGCCGAGTGCTGCTTCCGAGCAGCCTAGGTACCAGATTTCCTTATCCTCCTTCCTTTAATGAAGGCCAAGCAGGCCGAGATCGAGGCGGTTGCCGCCAAGGAGATGGAGCGGCTCGGTCTTGTTAGTTAGAGCCCTAGAGTCAATCATATGATGATTGTTGTATGACCTCGATGTATCATATTCCTATATATATTTATAAAGGCTTTTCTTTATGGTTATTATACTTACTTGTATTGGTATCAAATAACTAAGTATAATAGCGTCCTTGAGTAGAAGGTTCTTATCTATATCAATCGATTGGTTGAATCGATAGTGAGATGATATAGAGAACACTACTCAATGACAATGTTAATGCGACGAGACTAGCATGTAGGTCAACTCGATGACTTGATCTCACAAGTCATGGATATAGAGATATCAAGTTTACTCATGGGTGTGCATTGAAGAATGTATGCTGAATGACCCGCCATGAGAAAGTATCATGGATCGTTATATGAGTGTCATATACTTTCTCATGTGACTATTAGTATGACTATCAGTCCTTGGACCTGAAGTCACCATACAGAGGGATATGAGTGATATAGATGGGATCTATCCCTCCTATATGACGGGAGTGACATCGTGATTCTTAATAGAGTGAGATCACTAAGTGCATGGCCATGTCCAAATGAGTCAATATGAGATATTGAGCTCGTTTGATTGTAGTGGGTCTACTTGGAGTTCAAGATTTAGATTGATTAGAGGATGACACAGTCTATGCCTCAAATTGATCAATTTAGATGTCAAGGATAGAAGGAAATTGTCATATATTGTGAGAGTCGCAATTAGTAGTCGCAAGGTGATGTTGGATCTCAACATTCTTGTAACTAGGGTAGTAATGATGTGTTGCTAGATACCGCTCATTACTTATGCTTCTAAATGAGTTTAGGAGCATTGACAACGTTCCAAGAACCTATAGGGTCACACACAAAGGGCAATTAGATGGAGATTATGTTCATATGATGGACCAAGAGAATTAGGTTCATGTGATGAACCAAATTGGATTAAGAGTAATCCAAATTAGACTAATTGAGTTGGACTTAATTTGATTCATGTGTCCAATGAGTCTAATTTAGATTATGACTCATTAAATCAATTTAGTTTAATGAATAGAGATTCATTAAATCAAATTAGCTAGAATCAATGGTCAGATTTGATCAAACATGGTAGAATTTAAGTTAAGTTTGACTTGACTTGAGAGGGAAGATGAAGAGTCAAGTTTGACTTGACCTTGACTTGACCAAATGTCATGTCATTGTGACTTGGCATAGGGCCAACCAATGATGATGTGCCACATCATCAAGGAAACTTCATGGTATGCCACTGTTGGATTTTTCGGGCCACGAAAACCGCTTTTTCGCGTCGCGGAAACCCCGAAAGCCCCGTCACCGGATCCGTGCGAAGTAAAATAAAACAAAATTCTAGTACGAGTTTACTAAAACTAGATCTACATTAAGAGAAGATCTTTACCCTTGGTGCGAAGCCCTTCGCGTATCCGAGCTCTTCCAAGTGATGTCGGATCTCGAGGTTGTCAAGTGTACAACCCTCTAGAAGTATCCACATGAACAAATAGGTGGAGAAACCTAACACAAAGGTGTGCTAGCACCTTGGTAAGGTTCGGCCAAGAGAGGAGAGGGAGAAAAGTTGAGAGCATGAGGAAGAAGATGATGGAATAATGCCTTGAATGAAATCAAAATTCCATTCATTCACAAAAGTGGCTGGCCACATTAAGGAGTGTAACTCCTTTTCATTAAATGTGGAGGCCATTAAAGAGGGGACTTGTAACCTCAATGAGGTGACACACACATGTGCCGACTATGATGATGTGGCACATCATCATTAGTCCTCCTAATGCCAACTAACAAATGAGGTGGCAAATAGTCAAGTCAAACATGACTCTTCCTCTTCCTCTCAAGTCAAGTCAAACTTGACTTAATCTCTCTCATGATTGATCTAATCCAACCATTTAATTCAAGCCAATTTAATATAATGAATCTAATTCATTTAATTAAATTGATTCAATGAGTCATAATCTAAATTAGACTCATTGAACACATGAATCAACTTGAGTCCAACTCAATTAGCCCAATTAGGATTACTCTTAATCCAATTTGATTCATTACATGAATCTAATCCTCTTGGTTCATCATATGAAACTAATCTCCATCTAATTGTCCTTAGTGTGTGACCCTATAGGTTCTTATAACGTTGGCAATGCCCCTAAACCCATTTAGGAGCATAAGTAATGAGCGGTATCTAGCAACACATCATTACTATCCAAGTTACAAGAATGTTGAGATCCAACATCACCTTGTGACTACTAATTGTGAGTGCTCACAATATATGACATTGTCCTTCTATCCTAGACATCTAGATTGATCAATGTAAGGCATAGACCGTGTCATCCTCTAATTAATATAAATCTTGAACTCCAAGTAGACTCACTCAATCAAATGAGTTCAATATCTCATATTGACTCATTTGGGCATGGCCATGCACTTCGTGGTCTCACTCTATCAAGAATATCGATGTCGCTCCCGTCATATAGGAGGGATAGATCCCATCTACATCACTCACATCCCTCTGCATAATTCGTTACATACCCAGTAATCGCTTTTATAGTCCACCCAGTTACGGGTGATGTTTTACGAAGCCAAAGTATGAAACTCCTTATGTAGGGTTCCATGGTGACTTCAGGTCCAAGGACTAGTAGTCATACTAATAGCCACATGAGAAAGTATATGACACTCATATAACGATCCATGATACTTTCTCATGTATATCCAGTATACATTCTCCAATGCATACCCATGTGTCAACTTGATATCTCTATATCCATGACTTGTGAGATCAAGTCATTGAGTTGACCTACATGCTAGTCTCGTCGCATTAACATTGTCCCTGAATGTTAATACTGGACTAGGAATGATTAAAAGTAGTGTTCCCTATATCATCTCACTATCGATTCAACCAATCGATTGATATAGGTAAGAACCTTCTACTCAAGGACGCTATTATACTTAGTTATTTGACACCAATACAAGTAAGTATAATAACCAAAAACAAATGCCTTTATTATATACAAGAATATGATACAACGAGTCCATACAACAATCATCAAATGATTGGCTCTAGGACTCAAACTAACAATCTCCCACTAGCACTAGTGTCAATCAGTGTATGCTTTAAGGCCTAATGACCTAGTGTGACCATCATGCTTTCTCTGTGCCAAAGCCTTGGTCAAGGGATCTGCGATGTTAGCCTCTGTAGGTACTCTGCAAATCTTCACATCTCCTCTCTCGATAATCTCTCGAATGAGATGGAAGTGCCATAGTATGTGTTTGGTCTGCTGGTGTGAGCGAGGTTCCTTAGCCTGTGCTATACCTCCATTGTTGTCACAATAGAGCTCAATAGGGTCAGCGATACTAGGAACCACCCCAAGTTTAGTGATGAACTTGTGAATCCAAACTGCCTCCTTTGCTGACTCTGATGCAGCAATGTACTCGGCCTCTGTCGTAGAATCAACGATTGTGTCCTGCTTCGAACTCTTCCAGCTCACAGCACCACCATTAATGCAAAACATGAACCCTGATTGCGATCGATAATCATCCTGATCGGTCTGGAAGCTGACATCACTGTAACCCTTTACAGCTAGCTCGTCATCGCCTTCACTACTTGAGAAACAAGTTCCTAGTCAAGTCTTGACAGATTGTAGCAAAGGGATATCCTTCCCAATGAATAGTATGTCAGCCACATACAATATGAGGAAGACAACTATGTCCCCTACAACCTTCTTGTAGACACAAGGTTCATCTTCATTCTTGATGAAATCAAACTATTTGATTGCATCATCAAATCGAAGATTCCAACTCCGAGGAGCTTACTTTAGTCCATAAATGGACCTATGCTGCTTGCATACTCTGCTAGTATGCTGTGGCTCTACAAACCCTCAGGTTGTGTCATGTACACATCCTCGAGCAGGTTTCCATTCAGAAACACGATTTTGACATCCATCTGTCATATCTCATTGTCATGGTAAGCTGCAGTAGCAAGCATGATCTGAATGGACTTAAACAATGCTACTGAAGAAAAGGTTTCATCGTAGTCAATATCATGAATTTGCTTGAAACCTTTAGCTACCAAGCGACCCTTATAGATAAGTTCATCCATGTCAGTCTTTCTCTTAAAGACCCACTTACACCCAATTGGTTTTACCCCTTCAGGTAGATCAACCAAAGTCCATACTTGGTTAGTGTACATGCATTCCATCTCGGATCTCATAGCCTCTAGCCATTTCTCGGAATCTGGTCTCATCACAGCTTCCTGATAGGAGGTGGGCTCATCATCTATGAGCACAACGTCATCATGGTCAGACAAGAGAAATGAATATCTCTCAGGCTGATGACGTACCCTATCAGACCTGTGAAGAGGTATGTCTACTTGAACTGGTTGTTGTTCCTCAACTCCTTGTGGAATAACATCATCCACAATACTTTGTGGTTCCAGTTCAACTTCCATTGATACTTCAGTGATATTGTTCGCATCTTGAACTTCTTCAAGATCGAACGTACTCCCACTAGTCTTTCTAGAAAGACCCCAGTCGTTGCCACAACTACCTTTTGCTTACTGGGAATGTAGAAGTAATATCCCTTAGTTTCCTTGGGATGTCCAATAAAGTAGCACTTATCGGATTTGGGTCCTAATTTGTCTGAGACTTGACGTCTAACGTAAGCCTCACAACCCCAAATCCTCATAAAAGACACCTGGCCATCTCTCCCAGTCCATATCCTATATGGTGTCTTTATCACGGCCTTGGATGGAACTCGGTTGAGTATAAAAGTTGTCGTATCTAGAGCACAGCCCTAAAGGAATGTCGGAAGATCTATGTGACTCATCATAGACCGTACCATATCTAATAGGGTACGATTCCTCCTTTCGGATACACCATTCCACTGTGGTGTTCCAGGAGGAGTGAGTTGGGATAAGATCCCACACTCAACTAGATAGTCACGAAACTCATGGCTAAGGTATTCACCGTCTCGATCTGATCGAAGTATCTTAATACTCTTGCCAAGCTGGTTCTGTACTCCATTCTTGAATTCTTTGAACTTTTCAAAGGATTCAGACTTATGTGTCTTCAAGTACACATAACCATATCTGTTGGTTACTACTCGGAAAACCTAATGTTTCCACTGTACAAAAATTTTGTACAAAAGTCTGAACCTTTTCCTAGCTACCATGTGTTCTTTTAAATTAAACTTGGATCGCCTGCGGAACTTAACACGTTTGATCCAAAGTTTAATTTATTTTCTTTTAGGTTTAGACTCGGATCTCCTGTGGAACTTAACACGTTCGATCCAAATCACCTAAGTTATTAATTTCGTTAAATATTAATTTCTAAAATTGGCTTCCAGTACTGACGTGGCGAGGCACATGACCTTCTTGGATATGGGAACAACCACCACCGACTAGACAAAGCCTTTTAAGGAAAACTAATATTTTATTTCCTTAAATAACTTTAGGTCAACCGAAAAGAACAATCAAATCACAAGGAAAAGAAAAACAAAAAAAACACAACATCGAAAACAAATTCGAAATACTAGAATCGCATGCCTCTTGTATTTGGTATTATTTCCAAAAATAACTAGTATGATGCGGAAAGGAAAAATACTAGTTATACATTTTAGAAAGACCTCTTGATCTTCTACCGTATTCCTCTTCTAACCTCGGACATTGTGTGGGCAACGATCTTCCGAGATGAGAACCACCAAGCACCTTCTTCTTCCTTACAAGTTTCGGCCATCAAAACTTCTCCTAGGATGAAGAGGTTCGGCCACCACCACCATGCTCCAAGGGATGCTTGAAACAAAACTTTCTTTCTCTCCTTCTTCTTCTTCTTCTTCTCTAAACTTGATCCGGCCACCATATGAGTCTCCACAAGAAGGATGACGTTCGGCCATCAAAGAGAAGAGAGGAGGAGAGGATGGCCGGACACATCAAGGAAGAAAAAGAGGGAGAAAATAGAATAGAGTTATTCGCCATGAAGCCTTCTCTATCCCCTCTTTTATAATCCTTGGTCTTGGAAAATAAGGAAAATTTAATAAAAACTTCCTTAATTCTTTTGCCATTGAAAAGGAAAATTTATTTAATTAAAAACAATTTTTCTTTTCAATTTACAATGGCCGGCCACACCATAAAATTTCCAAGCAAATAAAATTTTAAACACAAATTAAAACTTCCTTATTTGCTTCCGGTAATTTATAAAAAATTTCTCCAATAATTTTTATCCCTTCATAATTGGTTAAAAGGAAATTTTATAAATTAAATCTTTCTTTAAACATGTGGATAATTTCCGGAAAGTTATCTCTAAAAATTAAAATCTCCTTTCAATCTACAAATAAGGAAAGATATCAAATCTTTTCTTAATCTTTTATAGAAACTAATAAAAGAGAATTATTAATTTTTTTAAACTTTCTTTTAAATCATGAACATGGTTAAAAGGAAAGTTTTTACCAAAATTAAAATCAACCTTTTAATCTACAAATAAGGAAAGAAATTTAGCTCTTCTCTTAATCTTTTGTAGAATCTTATAAAAGGAAAGATTTAAAATTTTAAACTCTATTTTAAATCATGTTATCGACATAAGAAAAATTTTAAAAAATAAAAATCCTTTTATTTTAATTTGGGCCGACCACACCAAGCTTGAACCCAAGCTAGGGCCAGCCACCTTGAAGCACCCATGAACCAAACTTTGGCTGGCCTTAGCTTTGTCTCCAAGCTAACTTGGCCGGCCCCTATGGGATGGGTAAGAAGGTGGATATAGGTGGGTATAGTAATCTATAATTAAGAGGCTACGATAGGGACTGAGAGGAGGAATTGGTTTTGGTCTCCCGATAAAATTAAGCATCCCGTGTTCGCCCCGGACACACAACTTAATTTTATCAATAATAATTCATTCCACTAGAGAACTATTATTGAACTATCGCACCAATCCCAAATTACATTTTGGGCTCCTTATTATGAGTGTGTCAGTCTCCCTGTGTTTAAGATAACAAATGTCCACTAATTAAGTAAGTTACTGACAACTCGCTTAATTAATATCTAGCTCCAAGAGTAGTACCACTCAACTTCATCGTCATGTCGGACTAAGTCCACCTGCAGGGTTTAACATGACAATTCTTATAAGCTCCTCTTGGGGACATTCTCAACCTAGATCACTATGACACAGTTTCCTTCTATAATCAACAACACACACTATAAGTGATATCATTTCCCAACTTATCGGGCTTATTGATTCATCGAACTAAATCTCACCCATTGATAAATTAAAGAAATAAATATCAAATATATGTGCTTGTTATTATATTAGGATTAAGAGCACACACTTCCATAATAACTGAGGTCTTTGTTCCTTCATAAAGTCAGTATAAAAGGAACGACCTCAAATGGTCCTACTCAATACACTCTAAGTGTACTAGTGTAATTATATAGTTAAAATAAACTAACACCTAATTACACTACGACCTTCCAATGATTTGTTCCTTTCCATCTTGGTCGTTAGCTACTGTTTATAATTTATAAGGAACCGATAACATGATCTTCTGTGTGTGACATCACACACCATGTTATCTATAATATAACTTAATTGAGCAACTACATTTATCATAAATGTAGACATTTGACCAATGTGATTCTTATTTCTAGATAAATGTTTATACCAAAAGCTAGGCTTTTAGTATACATCCTAACAAGAGCAAACTGTGTCCTAGTGAAAAAATTAAAACTCCATGTCTTGGCCGGCTACATCAACAAGAGCAAACAAAGCAATTTCAATCAACAATTAAAATTCCTTATTTGTCTTTGGAAATTTTAAAAAATAAAATTTCCCTTTAAAATCCCTTCATGGTTGTTAAAAAGAAAATTCTATAATTTTAATTCTTCTACATGTGAATAATTTTGTACCAGGAGGAGTGAGTTGGGATAGGATCCCACACTCAACTAGATAGTCACAAAACTCATGGCTAAGGTATTCACCACCTTGATCTGATCGAAGTATCTTAATACTCTTGCCAAGCTGGTTCTGTACTTCATTCTTGAATTCTTTGAACTTTTCAAAGGATTCAGACTTATGTGTCATCAAGTACACATAACCATATCTACTGAAGTCATAAGTAAATGTGATGAAGTACCTATAACCGCCTCTAGCAGCGACATTGAAAGGGCCACATACATCACTATGTATAAGTCCTAACAAATCAGTCGCTCTCTCGTTGTGCCCACTAAAGGGAGTCTTGGTCATCTTGCCTAGTAGGCATGACTTGCACGTCTCAAAAGATTCAAAATCAAATGAGTCCAGCAAACCATCCCTATGGAGCTGGGATAAGCGCTTGCCATTTATATAACCTAAGCGACAGTGCCAGAGATAGGTTGGGTTCAAGTCATTTGACTTGAACCTCTTTCTATTTATGTTATAGATAGGGCTTTCAAGGTTTAGAATATAGAGTCTGTTCATCAGAGGTGCACTATAATAGAATATATCTTTTAAATAAACTGAACAACATTTGTCCTTTATTATAAAAGAGAAACCTTTCTTGTCCAAACAAGAAACTGAAATTATGTTCTTAGTTAAAGCAGGCACATAACAACATTCATCTAATTCTAATACAAGCCCAGAGAGCAGAGATAGATGATAAGTCCCTACAGCAACAGCAACAACCCGTGCTCCATTGCCTACGCGTAGGTCCACCTCGCCCTTTGCCAATGCCCTGCTATTTCTCAGCGCCTGCACATTAGTACAAATGTGAGAAGCACATCCGGTATCTAATACCCATGATGAAGAAATAGATAGATTGACTTCTATAACATATATACCTGAAGTGGAAGTCTCACTTCGCTTCATCTTAAGATCTTCTAGGTACACCTTGCAGTTCCTCTTCCAATGCCCGGTCTGACCACAGTGGAAGCAGGTAGCATCCTTGACTACCCCTCCTTTAGGCTTCATTGCCTTGGCTTTGCCCTTGGCTTGGGACTTTCCCTTGCCTTTGGGCTTGCCCTTGCCCTTATGTTTCTGAACCATCAGAACATGCTAAGCAGCTTGGGCAGTAGCTTGTCAATTTTGTTCATGTTGTAGTTTAGAACGAATTGACTATAGCTATCCGGCAAGGATTGCAAGATCAGGTCAGTGCCCAGCTCTTGGCTAAGTGGGAACCCCAACCTCTATAGGTTTTCTATGTACCCAATCATTTTGAGTACATATGGGCCTACGGGAGCCTCATCTGACATCTTGCACTGAAATAGTGCCCTTGAGATCTCAAATCTCTCATGCCTTGCTTGTCCTTGATACAGTTGACGAAGATGTTCAACCATATCGTAAGCGTCCATCAACTTGTGTTGCTTTTGAAGCTCAGAGTTCATGGTCGCGAGCATTAGACAGGACACATCTAATGTGTCATCTTGATGCTTCTTGTAAGCATCTTTGTCTGCTCGTGTGGCATTGGCAGGAGGAGCCTCCGGAATGGGTTCCTGGGTGAGAACTATTCTCAAGTTCCTGTACCAGTCCAGGAAATTTGCTACGTTGAGCTTGTCCTTCTCAAGGACAGAACGCAGGGAGAAAGAGTTCATATTCGACGTCATGGTAATCTACAACAGAAATTAAAGAAGAAAGTAAATATCATATTCTTTTATTCATTTAATTAGGCATTTAACTAAATGATGCTCCCACTGAATTCTATAACTCATGTGGGACAAGATCTACATCATACTAACCCTTGAGTTAGCTTTGGCTAAAATGTCCAAGACTTAGTATGATCGGTAGGTAACGATTTACCAATTACATCTCTATGCAACTCTTGTTTATAGGATCATTATCCGCAGTTATATTAAAACTTGAGTTAGCTTTGGCTAATACGCCCAAGAATTAATATAAATGTGATTTATGTCCTATCTTTACAACCGTTGGAAGAATGCCTACAGTTAAACTCGATTTAACTAGTTGTACTCAATCAAATTGAGTCTCTACTCACCCATGCGTTGATAGGCGGGACCAAGATTGTCCCTCCGTACCCTACCAAGATAATATATGTTGCTCTGCTTTGGCAGATTCAACAACACATGTGATCGAGGTAGTGATAGGTATCACGACACGGTAGGCATTTGAGTTGACGCGATTGAGATCTATTCTAATCGAGAGGGTGCATCTTATACACGATTTAGATCTAATCTAATCGTTAGGCACTAATTAATTACTAATTATACATCACATACACACAAGCAATTAATTAAATTATTTGTGATTAGTCATGACCCTACTACGATCTTCTCAAGCCAATGAGAAGATTGGATGGTCAACCTAAGGTCAACAGCTTCTCAAGCTCCTCCCTTTGACCACCTTGTGTTGCTCGCGCCCTCCTCGTAACTCCGTCTCGAGTGGACCTTCCACCGCTCCAATTTTGTATATTACAATATTTGAAACTCGAGTTATATTCGAGTCTTAACTAATTTACAACAAGAATATAAAATAGAGAAAAGCGCGACGCGCAGGTCGCGAATCAAATATACAATACGCACATCACATGATGGCACACAGGACGTATTATGAATTACAACACATTTACAATCAGATTGGGTCTTTTTAGGCCATGACTAACACAAAATAATACATAATTCTAAATTATGTATTTTCTATAATTTTCTGTAATTTTTACTATAATTTTTACAATTTTTATGAGTAAAATTCCCGGCGGTTCCGTTTAGCAGGTTTTCGGGCACAATTGCAAAACGAATCCCCTTACGGGGCCAGGGGCAGCGCCCCTACCCGCGATCTAACCATCGCAAGTATTTCTTAGCGATCCTAAAGCACCTTAGCCCACTGTCCCAAAAAAAATTGGGGTGAAACCTTGCCGTTTCGAAAAAATCTTCTCGGTAGTCAAAGCCTACAAGTGTCGAAACACTTGTGCTTCGCTTCTATGAGAAAAATACCCATAAAAACTATAAAAATAGGAAATTTACAGAATATTACAGATCTGCTATTTTTCATAAAAATATAAAATAAACTCGTACAAGACTTCGCACGTGGCTCTGATACCACTGTTGGGTTTTTCGGGCCGTGAAAACTGCTTTTTCGCATCGCGGAAACCCCAAAAGCCCAGTCACCGGATCCGTGTGAAGTAAAATAAAACAAAATTCGAGTACGAGTTTACTAAAACTAGATCTACATTACCCTTGGTGTGAAGCCCTTCGCGTATCTCGCTCTTCCAAGTGATGTCGGATCTCGAGGTTGTCAAGTGTACAACCCTCTAGAAGTATCCACACGAACAAATAGGTGGAGAAACCTAACACAAAGGTGTGCTAGCACCTTGGTAAGGTTCGGCCAAGAGAGGAGAGGGAGAAAAGTTGAAAGCTTGAGGAAGAAGATGATGGAATAATGCCTTGAATGAAATCAAAATTCCATTCATTCACAAAAGTGGCCGGCCACATTAAGTAGTGTAACTCCTTTTCATTAAATGTGGAGGCCATTAAAGAGGGGACTTGTAACCTGTAGGTGCAGCGGAGGCCGGCAAGAAGAGGGTGAATTGCTAAAAACAAAAATTAAACTATACCCTCCTCGGATTTCAACTCAGAAAAGCAATAGTAAAATTAAACCAAGCAAGGAAATAGAAATTAAGTAGTAGACAGGATTTAACCTGGTTACAACCAAGGAGGTTGTTAATCCAGGGCAGTAGAAAAAAGCTCAGTCGAAAAATCTCCTTTGCTGAAGGCGGAGAAGCCTTTTACACTTTGGAAGCTTAGAACTATTGGTAGGAAAGAGTACACAGTTGATTGCTTGAGTTGTTTTTAATTCCTAGCTCCAGGGGTCCTTTTATAGCCCCTGGAAACTCTATCCCGAAGCTCCAAGGCGCCTCCATTGAAGGTCTAAGGTGCCTCCAAGCTGGGTCAACGGATAAAACTTTATCTGCGCACGAACGGGCTGATTGACCAGGTTGAAGGCGCCTTAAACAAGGCTGAAGGCGCCTTCAACCAGCTTGAGGCGCCTTCAACCTGATTGAAGGCACCTTCAAGCTAGAGGTGCCTTCAACCTTGTTGAAGGCGCCTTGACCTGTGATTCCAGCACTGCTTCTTTCCTGCTTTGGCTTCTGAAGCTCCGTTCTTTTGGGTGATTGCGGCCAACCGGAATAGGGCTCACCCGAACCCAATTCCCGGCCTTCTCCTCGAGCAGCCTTCCATCCCAGCTTAACGTCCCTCGAACGCCGTGCACGCTCTTCACTACCACCGGAGTACTCTTCCGCAGCTCTCTCGTCCTTCGGACGCACCGAGCCCGTCGGCTCCCTTCCCGTGTCGTCCTTCTCGCTAGCTGCATCTTCCGCTCGACTTCTTGCGCTCCTAAGCTCCTACACACTCAAACACAGGGATCAAATACAAAGCAGGACCTAACCAATTTGGTTGATCACATCAAAACTACCACGGGGTCTAACAATCTCCCCCTTTTTGATGTGCATCAACCCAAGTTCTAGGGTTAAAATAGACATAAATAATAATTTTAAAGGAAATTATTAAACTAACATATTTAAGCATAAATTTGCAATAAATAAAATTGCAACACAATTAAAATTTTAAACTTTCTAACTTCCCTTAACTTGTAACCTTTCTCTCCCCCTTTGATCACAGCAAAAATAGGGTACCAAGGAGAGAATATTAAGCAAATTATTAAGGTAGAAAAAATTCTGAGCAAAAATGAATATTTAGAAAAAAAAAATCTCAGTTAAATTGAATTTTCACAAAAAATTTCTAAGCAAAAATGAATTTTTAGAATTTTACAAAAAAAAAATTCTAAGTTAAATTGAATTTTTTAAATTTCCCAAAAAACATTCTTTGTAATATGAACTTTCAAAATTTTCCAGAAAAAATATTTTAACTAAAATGAAATTTTTTTTTAAAAAATTGTTTGATTAAACTTTCAAAGCATTATTTAATTCTAATTTTTAATGCTTTTTCAGAAAGTTAATTAAACATTTTATTTCAATATTTCAGCTTCCAGGTCATGGCGAGTCACTAGGTCTTCTTGGTTATTTGAACAACAACCACTTCCTTAGACAAAGCTTCCATAAAGAATTTCAATGTTTAATTTTCTCACTATAAGCTATTAACTAACAGAGAAATTTAAACTAGCAAATATTTTGGAACCTAATAAAGGTTCCTTTCTACAGGGTTGGTCAGAAACTTAGGGGGTACATGATTTTTGGGAACTTTTCTAAGTTGACCCTGGTGTTTTCTAATGTACCAATTTAATTTTCCATAAGTTCTTAATTTTGATTTAGGAAATTTATTTAAGCATGCATCAGATTTCAAGTTTTCGATTTCTAATTTTAATTTATCATTTTTTGATTTTATACTATCATACATTTCAAGTGGACATGCTTTTGCTAATTTCATTTTCAATTCTTTATTTTCTTTTTCTAATTCGAATAAGTCTTTAGAAAGCGATTTAATAAATCGAAAAGACTGAGACGGGGTTAGATTGCGTACCTTACTTACCTGATTTGGTGACGCTCCCCCTTCACTGCTGCTTTCTTCTTCTGATGTTCCTCCCCCTTCATCGATGCTCATCTCTGAGCTAGACGTTTCTTCTACCTGATGGTTAGCTAGTAAAGCTAATCCTGAGAATTCTTCGACTTCTAACTCGGAGGATGAAGAGTCGTCCCATGTCGCCTTCAGGTTTTTGTGCTTGGGTCGAGCTGGCTTCTTGCTTCTTTCCTTATCTTTCTGTTTTCTCTTCAATTTTGGGCAATCATCCTTAATGTGCCTTTTTTCGTTGCAATTGTAGCACCAGACTGTCCTTCCTTTCTGATGACGTTTACTTGACTGTGATCTAAACTTGTTAGATTTAAAAAACTTATTAAAACGTCTTACCATTAACGCAGCTTCGTTTTCGTCGATTGACGCTTCGGAGTCGGGATCATCCTTTTTAGCTCGTAGGGCAACGTTGAGGTTCGACTTCTCTACTGGTTTTTCTGCAAGTCGAGACTCGTGAAGTTCGATAGTTGAAAACAAGTTTTCTAAACTACTTACCTCAAAGTCCTTAGAGATGTAGTAAGCATCTACTAAGGACACCTATTCTGAAGCCCTCGGGAAGGCATTGAGCGTGTATCGGATGGAATCCCGGTTGGTTACTTCTTCTCCAAGGTTCGTTAGTTGCGTTATCAGCTCCTTGATTCTCGCTTGGAGTTGTGCTACCTTCTCGCCGTTGTTCATCCGGAGGTTTGTCAGCTTCGCTTCAGAGGTACCTTCGTGAAACTCCAGGAATTTCTCCCAGAGATCTTTCGCTGAGTCGTAGCTTCCGATCTGACTTACCTCCTGAGGTGGCAGAACGCTGAGGAGGTGGAATTCAGCTTTTCCATTGGCAACGAAATCGGCTTGCTCCATCTTGCTCCACGTGTTTTCTTCTTTGTCTTTAGGAGCTGCAAAACCATATTTCATATTAATTAAAATATCAAAGTCTGTTTTAAAGAATACCTCCATTTTTCGCTTCCATGTAGCGAAATCTCCGTCGAACTTCGGGGGATGAATGTTCGCTCCGACCATTGTCTTGATCGTAGTGCTTCAGTTGGCGGTTAGTCCTTCTGAGGCGATCAGGCTCTGATACCAATTGTAGGTGCAGCGGAGGCCGGCAAGAGGGGGTGAATTACTGAAAACAAAAATTAAACTATACCCTTCTCGGATTTCAATTCAGAAAAGCAATAGTAAAATTAAACCAAGCAAGGAAATAGAAATTAAGTAGTAGACAGGATTTAACTTGGTTACAACCAAGGAGGCTGTTAATCCAGGGCAGTAGAAAAAAGCTCAGTAGAAAAATCTCCTTTGCTAAAGGCGGAGAAGCCTTTTACACTTTGGAAGCTTAGAACTATTGCTAGGAAAGAGTACACAGTTGATTGCTTGAGTTGTTTTTAATTCCTAGCTCCAGCGGTCCTTTTATAGCCCCTGGAAACTCTATCCCGAAGCTCCAAGGTGCCTCCATTGAAGGTCTAAGGCGCCTCCAAGCTGGGTCAGCGGATAAAATTTTATCCGCACACGAACAGGCTGATTGACCAGGTTAAAGGCGCCTTAAACAAGGCTGAAGGCGCCTTCAACCAGCTTGAGGTGCCTTCAACCTGGTTGAAGGCGCCTTCAAGCTGGAGGCGCCTTCAACCTTGTTGAAGGAGCCTTAAGCAGTGATTCCAGCTCTGCTTCTTTCCGGCTTTGGCTTTCGAAGCTCCGTTCTTTTGGGTGATTGCGGTCAACTGGAATAGGGCTCACCCGAACCCAATTTCCAGCCTTCTCCTTGAGCTGCCATCCGTCCCGGCTTAAAGTGTTGGGTTCTTCGGGCCGCGAAAACCGCTTTTTCGCCTCGCGGAAACCCCGAATCACACAAAGCCATGGATCTCGTGCAAAGATTCGTAAACAAAATTATCGAAAAACCTTTTTCTTGTACGAGTTTGTAAAAACTTTAGATCTACACTAAAGTTAAGATCATTACCCTTGTAGCGAAGCCCTTCGCGTTCCCGCTTGTCCAAGATGTCGCCGGATCTCTAGTTGTCAAAGTAGACAACCTCTATATGTATCCACACGGACACAAGTAGAAGGAGATGACCAAAACACAAGGTGTGCTAGCACCAATGGAGTGTTCGGCCAAGGAATGGGAGAAGGAGAAGAGAGAGCACCCAAGGGAGAAGAAGAGTGAATGAATTCAATGAGAGGAAATTCAAACAACCCCTTAGCCATCAAGTGGCCGGCCACTCTAGGAGGTGTAACCCCCACATTAATTCCAATTAATGTGGAGACCATTAAGAGTTGTAACCCCCATGAGGTGGCACTCTAGGATGACGTGGATCAACACTATTGGTCCACATCTTGCCACCTCACTAAATGACATGGCAACAAGTGTAACCTCCTCATTTAATGTGGGTCGGCCACATTAAATGCGATGGAGGCTTGTAACCTCCATGAGGTGGCACACATTGATGATGTGGAGCAATCCTATTGGTCCACATCTTGCCAACTCACTAGTGATGTGGCAAAAAGTCAAGTCAAACATGACTTTTTCTCTTCCTCTCAAATCAAGTCAAACTTGATCAAATCTCTCTCATGGTTGATCTAATCCAACCATATGATTCAAGCCAACTTAATATAATGAATCTAATTCATTAAATTAAGTTGATTTAATGAGTCATAATCTAATTTAGACTGATTGAATACATGAATCAACTTGATTCCAACTCAATTAGCCCAATTTGGATTACTCTTAATCCAATATGATTCATCAAATGAATCTAATCCTCTTAGTTCATCATATGAACCAAATCTTCATCTAATTGTCCTTAGTGTGTGACCCTATAGGTTCTTGTAATGTTGGCAATGCCCTAAACCCATTTAGGAGCATAAGTAATGAGCGGTATCTAGCAACACATCATTACTACCCAAGTTACAAGAATGTCGAGATCCGACATCACCTTGTGACTACCAATTATGACCTCTCACAAAATATGTGACATGGTCCTTCTATCCTAGACATCTAGATTGATCAATGTGAGGCATAGACCGTGTCATCCTCTAATCAATCTAAATCTTGAACTCCAAGTAGACTCACTCGATCAAATGAGCTCAACATCTAATGTTGACTCATTTGGGCATGGCCATGCACTTCGTGGTCTAACTCTATCAAGAATATTGATGTCGCTCCCATCATATGGGAGGGATAGATCCCATAGACATCACTCACATCCCTCTGCATAATTTGTTACATACCCAGTAATCGCCTTTATAGTCCACCCTGTTACGGGTGACGTTTGACGAAACCAAAGTACATAACTCCTTATGTAGGGATCCATGGTGACTTCAGGTCTAAGGACTAATAGTCATACTAATAGCCACATGAGAAAGTATATGACACTCATATAACGATCCATGATACTTTCTCATGGCGGGTCATTCAGTATACATTCTCTAATGCATACCCATGTGTCAGCTTGATATCTCTATATCCATGACTTGTGAGATCAAGTCATCGAGCTGACCTACATGCTAGTCTTATTGTATTAACATTGTCCCTGAATGTTAATACTCGACTAGGAATGATTTAGAGTAGTGTTCCCTATATCATCTCACTATCGATTCAACCAATCGATTGATATAGGTAGGAAACCTTTCTACTCTAGGACGTTACTATACTTATTTTATCTGGCACTAATACAAATAAGTATAATAACCAAAAACTAAATGCCTTAATATATATACATGAATATGATATACATGAGTCCATACAATCATCAAATGATTGGCTCTAGGGCTCTAACTAACAATCTCCCACTAGCACTAGTGCCAATCAGTATAGGCTCTAAGGCCTAATGACCTAGTGTGACCATCATGCTTCCTCTGTGCCAAAGCCTTGGTCAAGGGATCTGCGATGTTAGCCTCTGTAGGTACACTGCAAATCTTCACATCTCCTCTATCGATAATCTCTCGAATGAAATCGAAACGTTGTAAAATTGCTGTGAACTCTGCCAACTCATAGCACTACCATTCAAGCAAAACACGAACCTCGACTGTGATCTTTAATCATCCTGATCGGTCTGGAAGCTAGCATCACTGTAACCCTTTACAACTAGCTTATCATTGCCTCCATATATCAAGAAATATTCTTTAGTCCTTCTTAAGTACTTAAGAATATTCTTGACCGCTATCCAGTGACTTTCACCTAGATCTGACTGGTATCTGCTAGTCATGCTCAAAGCATACGAGACATCAGGTTGAGTACATAGCATGACGTACATGATCGATCCTATGGCTGAGGCATAAAGGATCTGATCCATGCGGTCTCTCTCCTCTCTAGAAGAGGGACCTTGAGTCTTCGAATGACTCACGCCATGGGATATCGGCAGAAATCCCTTCTTGGAGTTCTGGATGGCAAACCGAAGGAGTACCTTGTCAATGTATGTACTCTGACTTTGGCAAAGCAATCTCTTAGATCTATCTCTATAGATCTGTATCCCTAGAATGCGGGATGCCTCGCCTAAGTCTTTCATTGAGAAGCAACTCCCTAGCCAGGTCTTGATAGACTGAAACATAGGGATGTCCTTCCCAATGAGTAGTATGTCATCCACATACAATATGAGGAAGACAACTATGTTTTCTACAACCTTCTTGTAGACACAAGGCTCATCTTCGTTCTTGATGAAACCAAACTGTTTGATCGCATCATCGAATCGAAGATTCCAGCTCCGAGAATGGCCTCTAGCCATTTCTCGGAATCTGGTCTCATCACAGCTTCCTGATAGGTGGTGGGCTCATCCTCTATGAACACAATGTCATCATGGTCAGACAAGAGAAATGAGTATCTCTCAGGCTGACGACGTACCCTATCAGACCTGCGAAGAGGTATGTCTACTTGAACTGGTTGTTGTTCCTCAACTTTCTATGGAACAACATCATCCACAACACTTTGTGGTTCCAGTTCAATTTCCATCGAGGCATTAGTGCTATTGTTCGCATCTTGAACTTCTTCAAGATCGAACGCGCTCCCACTAGTTTTTCTAGAAACAAAGTCCCTTTCTAGAAAGACCCCAGTCTTTGCCACAACTACCTTGTGCTGACTGGGAATGTAGAAGTAATATCCCTTAGTTTCCTTAGGATATTTGATGAAATAGCACTTGTCGAATTTGGGTCCTAATTTGTCTGAGACTTGACGTCGTACGTAAGCCTCACAACACCAAATCCTCATGAAAGACACCTGGGCATCTCTCCCAGTCCATATCCTATATGGTGTCTTTATCACGGCTATGGATGGAGCTCGGTTGAGAATGAAAGCTGCCGTGTCTAGAGCATATCCCCATAGATATGTCGGAAGATCTGTGTGACTCATCATAGATCGTACCATATCTAATAAGGTACGATTCCTCCTTTCGGACACACCATTCCACTGTGGTGTTCCAGGAGGAGTGAGTTGGGATAGAATCCCACACTCAGCTAAATAGTCACGAAACTCAAGGCTTAAGTATTCACCACCTCGATCTGATCGAAGTATTTTAATACTCTTGCCAAGCTGGTTCTGTACTTCATTCTTAAATTCTTTGAACTTTTCAAAGGATTCGGACTTATGTGTCATCAAATACACATAACCATATCTATTGAAGTCATCAGTAAATGTGATGAAGTACCTATAACCGCCTCTAGCAGCGACATTGAAAGGGCTACATATATCACTATGTATGAGTCCTAACAAATCAGTCGCTCTTTCGCTGTGCCCACTAAAGGGAGTCTTGGTCATCTTGCCTCGTAGGCATGACTCGCATATCTCATATGATTCAAAATCAAATGAGTCCAGCAAACCATCCTTATGGAGCTGGGATAAGCGCTTGTCATTTATATGACCTATGCGACAGTGCCAGAGATAAGTTTGGTTCATGTCATTTGACTTGAACCTCTTGGTACTAATGTTATAGATAGGGCTCTCAAGGTCTAAAATATAGAGTCCAATTATTAGTGGTGCACTACAATAGAACATATCTTTTAAATAAACAGAACAACATTTGTCTTTTATTATAAAAGAGTATCCTTTCTTGTCTAAACAAGAAACTGAAACTATGTTCTTAGTAAGAGCAGGTGTAGCGCCCGCCCTCCCTGCTACCCTAAGGGACGGGGCTACGATACTCTACGTATAAATTTTTTTCTTTTTAAAACAGCGGAAGACTTAAAATAATTTTCATAGTTTTAATAAAACTTTTCTTTTAAATTTCTTTTGAACTATACTATCACATGGCATCAAAATCATAACATCAAATCTAGTGGAATCATAATGTCAAGCCACACATGTTTAGGTATCACAAGTCATAAAATACCAATGCATAGTTCTTTAAAGAAACTTTAAGCAGGTTCTTATTTATTTGGTTGCCTAGCCACTGCCACACACATCTTCGTTGCCCCTCCTGCTGCTCCTCTAACTCATCCAGCTTTTTCCTTTATCTGTGGTACAAGGACAGTAAGCTATGAGCACTCATGGCTCAGGAAGTTCCTTTCCTACTCACTAAAACCAACAATCAGCACATAATCAAGAATGCATCAACAAGTCATAATCTAAACTAATCATGGCATAACATAGCATTCTATTCAAGCATATCATGCATCATAATATAATCTCAACTAGTCATAGCATATCAAGCATCACCATGGCCGAAACATATACATAGTGCATTGCATAAAACATAGCTAGACATGGCATAACAACAAGTATCATGGTATATCAAAGCATGGCCGAAACATGTATATCAAAGCATCATACTATGGCTGAAACATGTACATCAAGGCATCATCATATCCTTGGCCGAAATCTATATATCAAGCATCAACAACTCAATGGCCGAAACATGTCTATAAGGTATAGCATGAACATAACGTAATCATACCTTATCATGGCATATCATAATCAAGAGCATAACATGAAACATAGCATAATCATAAGGTGTATGCAATATGATTTTGGAAAACATGTATCCGCAAAACATGTGTATGTCTCATGATCCTTTAAACCATTTTCTTTTACATATATATACTTGAAAATAATATCAACATATTTAGGGCCCCGGCTTGTACCATACATACATAACATAGATGCGCGCGTCCTAAGTATATCCAAGGTAGCAAGTCTTGAATCATACTAGGAACTAGGTCAAGATCACAAAGCATGGCCTAGGGGCGTATTTAAAGAGTCCATCCCTTATTAGCCCAGATCACAAAGCAAGGCTTAGCCTAGATCACACAGCAAGGCTTAGGGGTGTACTAAGGAGCCCATCCCTTATTAGCCCAGATCACAAAGCAAGGCTTGGCCTAGATCACAAAGCAAGGCCTAGGGACTGATTAGGAGTCCACCCTTGGTACAAGCCACTCACATATAAAGTAAAATACATGTCATACATATCATGTATCATAAAAGCATGCATCACTTAGGCACACATCATATCATAAAAGTATGCATCACTTAGGCATACATCATGTCATAAAAGTATGCATCACTTAGGCATACATCATATCATAAAGGTATGCATCACTTAGGCATACATCATGTCATAAAGGTATGCATCACTTAGGCATACATCATATCATAAAGGTATGCATCACTTAGGCATACATCATGTCATATCAATATGCATCACTTAGGCATAGATCATAAAAACATGCATGTCTTAAGCATAAAGCATATCATCAAGCATGCATGATTTAACCACATATCATATCATGAAAGCATGCATATTTTAAGCACTAAACATAGCATCAAGCATGCATAATTTAACCACATATCATAACATAAGCATGCATAATTTAAGCACAAAGCATATCATATCATAAAAGCATGCATATCATATCATAAGTCATAAATCACAAGCATACATATTAAGCATAAGGGTGTATCTTGTGATTATCCTATCATAGGAAACATGGTATCATATTTATCTTGGTTTTAAGCTTCCTAAACCCTTGTGGCCGAAATCCTTTAAAGCTCAATTTAGGTTAAACACAACATCCAAGCATGTGGCACCTAAATTATCATCATAGCATTTTCATAGGAAGCATTATAAACATGATTAACTTAGTTTCTAAGTTCCTCAAGTCCCTAATTTCATATGGCCGAAATCTTAAGGTGTGGAACAAGGTTCCACATGACATAAAAGCATGGACAACTTTAAATCATATTTATAACATTTTTACCAAGGAACAAGGTAAACACATTTGACACATTTGAATTAGTTCCTAAGTTCTTTAAGCCCTTAACGTATATCATGGCCGAAATTTAACAAGTTCTCATTAGGGATACAAACAAGCATACAAGCATGTGAACTTGGACTAACATTATGTATAAATTCATACAAGGCATCATCCAATAGTTATGGCCGAAACAAACCCTAGCATCATTTTAGGTCATAAAACAACATATAGCATTTGAACCTTGGCTTTCTACTTATCATATTTCATGTAGAGTGACATGAGCATATTTAATTTAGGTCCTAGGGTTTCTAGGGCATCTAAACCTTCATGGCCGAGACTTACAATGGTCCATTTAGGTCATGGAAAAATCATACAAGCATGTGACACAATCAATAGGTTATCATATTTTCATAAGAAGCATTTTAACACCTTTGGTTTAAATTCTAGGGCCTCTAGGTCATTTAAATCCTTTTTGGCAGAAACTCATCAGTGTTTAAACTTGCTTCAAGTAACATAAAAACATATGAAGTCATACAAGTTTCATAGCATGTGTAAAGACAAACATAATGAGCATACATATGAATTGTGTCTTAGGCTTTCTAGGTTTCTTTTTCTCTTTTTCTTTTATTTTTTTCTCATGGCCGAAACCTACCATTCTTTAGCTAGGTTTTTAAGTGGCCTAAAGCATGAAAACCTAAGTAAATTTCATGGTAAAATTTACTAAGAAACATATATATATATTTGGTTCATGAACAAACTTGGACTCTTGTGATCATACATGTCATATGTCATATAACCAATTTTTCTACACCCTAATCAAGCATGAGGGCATTAGACAAATTTCATATCTAAACATCACAGAGGTATTGAGCATATTAAAGTTTTGTTTAAGCTTTTCTAAGCTATTCATCTCATCATGGCCGAAAACCCTAAGAAAGAGTTCATGAAGTTCTAGCAATATTCAAACATACAACTCTTTTAAGATATTTGTATTCTATCACATGAGCATGTTTATTTAAATTTAAGGGTCTTCCTAACCCTAAACCCTTTCTTGGCCGAAACATATGAGTGGGTTTTCTTTTAGTTCAAATATCTTCTAAGCAAGAAAACTAATACATGATCCTTAATATTTCATAGGAAGAACCTTGTACTAGTTGGGTAAAACAATAAATTTCCCTAGCCTCTTAAAAATATTTTTGGCCGAAATTCTAGGGTTAAGTACTTCTCTGATCAAGCATCATATAGGTATAAAAACATGAAGAAGAACCCTTTTCCATGGCATAGAAAATCTATCATGTAGTGAAGACTAGTTAAACATCACTAGATTTTTGAAAGCTCTTCTTAGCCGAATTTTCTCAAACTTGTTTCTAGGTTTTAAAATCTTCATAAAATCCGAAAAACACATAAAAGCCTTGTACCACAGGTGAGGGGAAGCTTACATCCTTTTTCGCTTGTGGATCTAAGGTATGGTGAAGAAGAAGTAGCCTCTTCTTCTAGTTCCTTTCCCTTGATTCCTTTGCTAAATCCTCCTTGTATCTTAGGTTTTCTTAGGAGAAAGCCTTGGCTTGGGGCCGAAAATGGAGGAGAGGGGAACTGAGGTTTCGGTGAGGGAGAGGAGAGAATGAGAAAAATGAGAGAAAATAGAATTTTCCCTTTACATATTCTCTTTTATGTTAAGGGGGAAGAGGTAGCAAACTTATTTTTTGCTTTCCTTCTCCCTTAGCCTTTTTTTTTCTATTTTATTTTTATTTTTATTTATTTATTTATCCCCATCATTCATGGTGAAATAAGGGGGAATGAATCCCCTTAATGGTCTCTTTTATTTTCGGCAAGAGAAGAGAGAAAGAGGGAGAGCAAGGGAGGAAGGCAAATTGCCTTTCTCTTGTTCTTTACTTGTTTTCTTTTGGCTATCTTTTATTCTCACCTTTATCATGAGTTTCCCTCCTTTGCTATCAATATCTTCTCTCTATCCCAACTGGTTATTTCCCATTAACTCTATTAAATATAATATAAGAGGTTCAAGGTTCAATCCTTGACCATTACTTCTTTTTATTTCATTTTATTTCTTTTTACTTCAACTCACTTCTTAATATTTTTCTAAGGCAAAATTCATCATTCTCATATTTATTCTTAAAAGCTTAGTGGGTGTTACAGCAGGCACATAACAACAATCATCTAAATCTAGTACAAGCCCAGAGGGCAGAGATAGCTGATAAGTTCCTACAGCAACAGCAGCAACCCGTGCTCCATTGCCTACTCGTAGGTCCACCTCGCCCTTTGCCAATGCTCTGCTATTTCTCAGCGCCTGCACATCAGTACAAATGTGAGAAGCACATCCAGTATCTAATACCCATGATGTAGAAATAGATAGATTGACTTCTATAACATATATACCTGAAGTGGAAGTCTCACTTCGCTTCTTCTTAAGATCTTCCAAGTATACCTTGCAGTTCCTCTTCCAGTGCCCGGTCTGACCGCAGTGGAAGCAGGTAGCATCCTTGGCGACCCCTCCTTTAGGCTTCAGTGCCTTGCCTTTGCCCTTGGTTTGGGACTTTCCCTTACCTTTGGGCTTGCCCTTGCCCTTGTGCTTCTGGACCATCAGAATGGGCTTAACCTTCTTAAGGTTAATCTCAGTAGTTCGTAACATACTAAGTAGCTCGGGCAGTGGCTTGTCAATCTCGTTCATGTTATAGTTGAGAACGAATTGACTATAGCTATCCGGCAAGGACTGCAAGATCAAGTCAGTGGCCAGCTCTTGGCCAAGTGGGAACCCCAGTCTTTGTAGGTCCTCTATGTACCCAATCATCTTGAGTACTTAAGGACCTACAGGAGCCCCGTCTGACATCTTGCACTGAAACAATGCCTTAGAGATCTCAAATCTCTCATGCCTCGCTTGTCCCTGATATAGTTGGCGAAGATGCTCAACCATATCGTAAGCGCCCATCAACTCATGTTGCTTCAAGCTCCGAGTTCATGGTCGCGAGCATTAGACAGACACATCTAATGCGTCGCCTTGATGCTTCTTGTAAGCATCTTTGTCGGCTTGGCATTGGCAGGAGGAGCCTTCGAATGGGATGCTCCAGAACAGTTTACGTTCCTTGGTGAGAACTATTCTCAAGTTCTGTGTAGAAATTCGCTCTGTTGAGCTTGTCCTTCTCAAGGACAGATCGCAGGGAGAAGGAATTCGTGTTCGACGTCATGGTTATCTACAACAGAAAATTTACAGAAATAAATATCATATTCTTTTAAAATCATTTAATTAGGCCTTTAACTAAATGATGCTCCCACTGAATACTATAATTCTTGTGGGACAAGACCCACATCATACTAACCCTTGAGTTAGCTTTGGCTAATACGCCCAAGGCTTAGTATAATCGGTAGGTAACGATTACCAATTACATCTCTATGAAACTCTTGTTTATAGGATCAAGATCCATATTTATATTAAAACTCGAGTTAGCTTTGGCTAATACGCCCGAGAGTTAATATAAACGTGATTTTGTCCTACCTTTCCAACTATTGGAAGAATGTCTATCGTTGACTCGATCCAACCGACTAACTAGGAATACTCAATCTAATTGAGTTTGTATTCACCCATGGGTTGATAGGCGGGACCAAGATTGTCCCTCCGTACCCTACCAAGATAATATGTATTGCTCTGCTTTGGCAGATTCAACAATACATGTGATCGAGGTAGTGATAGGTATCACAACACGGTTAGGCATTTAGAGTTGGTTCGATCTAGATCTAATCTAATCGAGAAGGATGCATCTTGTGCACGACTTAGATCTAATCTAATCGCAAGGGTGCATCATGTGCACGACTTAGATCTAATCTAATCGTTAAGGCACTAATTAATTAATTAATTATTAAACATGCATAAGATACATAACAATTAATTAATTAATCTATTTGTGATTTAGTCATGGCCCTACTACGATCTTCTCAAGCCAATGAGAAGATCGAATGGTCAACCTAGGGTCAACAGCTTCTCCAAGCTCCTCCCTTTGACCACCTTGTGTTACTCGTGCCCGCCTCGGAACTCCGTCTCGTGTGGACCCTCCACCGCTCCAATTTGTACATTACAATTTGAAACTCGAGTTACATTTGAGTCTAAATCTAATTTACAACCAGAATAAGAGAAAGGCACGACGCGCAAGCCGTGGAAAAAATAAAAATACAGCACACACAATCATATGACGGCACGCAGGCCGTATTAAGAATTACAACACAAATCCAATCTTATTGGGTATTTTGGGCCATGACTATCACAAATTAATATATAATTCAAAATTATATATTTTTCATAATTTTTCTGTAATTTTAAAAATAATTTTTACAATTTTTATGAGTAAAATTTCCCGGCGGTCCCGTTTAGCGGTTTCGGGCACAATCGCGGAACGGATCCCCTTGCGGGGCCCAGGGGCAGCGCCCCTACCCGCGATCTAACCATTGCGAGGGTTCCTTTGCGATCCAACAGCGCCTAAACCCGCTGTCCCAAAACGATTTGGGTCGAGACATTGCCGTTTCGGAAAAATCTTCCCTGCGGGTTCGTTTTTAGCGATTTCGGGTGCAATCGCGGAGCAAATTCCCTTGAGGGGTTAGGGGCAATGCCCCTACCCACGATCTAACCATCGTGAGTTGCTCCTTTGCGATCAAATGGCACCCGACCCCGCTGTCCCAAACGGATTTGGGGAAAAACGAAGCCGTTTAAAAGAAAACTTTCCAGTAGCCGAAGCCTACAAGTGCCGAGACACTTGTGCTTCGCTTCTACGGAAAAATTACTCATAAAAACTCTAAAAACTCAATTTTTACAGAAAATCACAGAAGGTATATTTTTCATAAAAATACAAACGAACTCGTACAAGTCTTTGCACGTGGCTCTGATACCACTGTTCGGTTCTTCGGACCGCGAAAACCGCTTTTTCGCGTCGCGGAAACCCTGAGTCACCCAAAGCCATGGATCTCGTGCAAAGATTCGTAAACAAAATTATCGAAAAACATTTTTCTTGTACGAGTTTGTAAAAACTTTAGATCTACACTAAAGTTAAGATCATTCCCCTTGTAGCGAAGCCCTTCGCGTTCTCGCTTGTCCAAGATGTCGCCGGATCTCTAGTTGTCAAAGTAGACAACCTCTATATGTATCCACACGGACACAAGTAGAAGGAGATGAACAAAACACAAGGTGTGCTAGCACCAATGGAGTGTTCGGCCAAGGAATGGGAGAAGGAGAAGAGAGAGCACCCAAGGGAGAAGAAGAGTGAATGAATTCAATGAGAGGAAATTCAAACAACCCCTTAGCCATCAAGTGGCCGGCCACTCTAGGAGGTGTAACCCCCACATTAATTCCAATTAATATGGAGACCATTAAGAGTTGTAACCCCCATGAGGTGGCACTCTAGGATGATGTGGATCAACACTATTGGTCCACATCTTGCCACCTCACTAAATGACATGGCAACAAGTGTAACCTCCTCATTTAATGTGGGTCGGCCACATTAAATGCTATGGAGGCTTGTAACCTCCATGAGGTGGCACACATTGATGATGTGGAGCAATCCTATTGGTCCACATCTTGCCAACTCACTAGTGATGTGGCAAAAAGTCAAGTCAAACATGACTTTTTCTCTTCCTCTCAAATCAAGTCAAACTTGATCAAATATCTCTCATGGTTGATCTAATCCAACCATATGATTCAAGCCAACTTAATATAATGAATCTAATTCATTAAATTAAGTTGATTTAATGAGTCATAATCTAAATTAGACTGATTGAATACATGAATCAACTTGAGTCCAACTCAATTAGCCCAATTTGGATTACTCTGAATCCAATATGATTCATCAAATGAATCTAATCCTCTTAGTTCATCATATGAACCAAATCTCCATATAATTGTCCTTAGTGTGTGACCCTATAGGTTCTTGTAACGTTGGCAATGCCCTAAACCCATTTAGGAGCATAAGTAATAAGCGGTATCTAGCAACACATCATTACTACCCAAGTTACAAGAACGTCGAGATCCGACATCACCTTGTGACTACCAATTGTGACTCCTCACAAAATATGTGACATGGTCCTTCTATCCTAGACATCTAGATTGATCAATGTGAGGCATAGACTGTGTCATCCTCTAATCAATCTAAATCTTGAACTCCAAGTAGACTCACTCGATCAAATGAGTTCAACATCTAATGTTGACTCATTTGGGCATGGCCATGCACTTCGTGATCTAACTCTATTAAGAATATTGATGTCGCTCCCGTCATATGGGAGGGATAGATCCCATCTACATCACTCACATCCCTCTGCATAATTTGTTACATACCCAGTAATCGCCTTTATAGTCCACCCTGTTACGGGTGACGTTTGACGAAACCAAAGTACATAACTCCTTATGTAGGGATCCATGGTGACTTCAGGTCTAAGGACTAATAGTCATACTAATAGCCACATGAGAAAGTATATGACACTCATATAACGATCCATAATACTTTCTCATGGCGGGTCATTCAGTATACATTCTCTAATGCATACCCATGTGTCAGCTTGATATCTCTATATCCATGACTTGTGAGATCAAGTCATCGAGCTGACCTACATGCTAGTCTTATTATATTAACATTGTCCCTGAATGTTAATACTCGACTAGGAATGATTTAGAG
This sequence comes from Zingiber officinale, assembly GCF_018446385.1. Taxonomy (NCBI): domain Eukaryota; kingdom Viridiplantae; phylum Streptophyta; class Magnoliopsida; order Zingiberales; family Zingiberaceae; genus Zingiber; species Zingiber officinale. The sequence goes on from NC_056006.1 coordinate 49,153,560, forward strand.
TAGTGTTCCCTATATCATCTCACTATCGATTCAACCAATCGATTGATATAGGTAGGAACCTTTCTACTCTAGGACGTTACTATATTTATTTTATCTGGCACTAATACAAATAAGTATAATAACCAAAAACCAAATTCCTTAATATATATACATGAATATGATATTCATGAGTCCACACAATCATCAAATGATTGGCTCTAGGGCTCTAACTAACATAAAGTCCCTCAAACGCCGCGCACGCTCTTCACACCCACCGGAGTACTCTTCCGCAGCTCTCTCGTCCTTCGGTCGCACCGAGCCCGTCCTGCACACTCAGACACAGGGATCAAATACAAAGCAGGATCTAACCAACCTGGTTGATCACATCAAAACTACCACGAGGTCTAACATAACCTCTAAGAGGTGGCACACACATGTGCTAACTAGGATGATGTGGCACATAATCATTAGTACTCCTAATGCCAACTCACAAATGAGGTGGCAAATAATCAAGTCAAACTTGACTCCTCCTCTTCCTCCCAAGTCAAGTCAAACTTGACTTAATCTCTCTCATGGTTGATCTAATCCAACCATTTAATTCAAGCCAATTTAATATAATGAATCTAATTCATTTAATTAAATTGATTCAATGAGTCATAATCTAAATTAGACTCATAGAACACATGAATTAACTTGAGTCTGACTCAATTAGCCCAATTAGGATTACTCTTAATCCAATTTGATTCATTACTTGAATCTAATCCTCTTGGTTCATCATATGAACCTAATCTCCATCTAATTGTCCTTAGTGTGTGACCCTATAGGTTCTTGTAATGTTGGCAATGCCCCTAAACCCATTTAGGAGCATAAGTAATGAACGGTATCTAGCAACACATCATTACTACCCAAGTTACAAGAATGTTGAGATCCAACATCACCTTGTGACTACTAATTGTGACTCCTCACAATATATGACATTGTCCTTCTATCCTAGACATCTAAATTGATCAATGTGAGGCATAGACCGTCTCATCCTCTAATCAATCTAAATCTTGAACTCCAAGTAGACTCACTCAATCAAATGAACTCAATATCTCATATTGACTCATTTGGGCATGGTCATGCACTTTGTGGTCTCACTCTATCAAGAATATCGATGTCGCTCTCGTCATATAGGAAGGATAGATCCCATCTACATCACTCACATCCCTCTGCATAATTCGTTACATACCCAGTAATCGCCTTTATAGTCAACCCAGTTACGGGTGACGTTTGACGAAGCCAAATTACGAAACTCCTTATGTAGGACTCCATGGTGACTTCAGGTCCAAGGACTAGTAATCATACTAATTGCCACATTAGAAAGTATATGACACTCATATAACAATCCATGATACTTTCTCATGGCGGGTCATTCAGTATACATTCTCCAATGCATACCCATGTGTCAACTTGATATCTCTATATCCATGACTTGTGAGATCAAGTCATCGAGTTGACTTACATGCTAGTCTCGTCGCACTAACATTGTCCCTTAATGTTAATACTCGACTAGGAATGATTAAGAGTAGTGTTCCCTATATCATCTCACTATTGATTCAACCAATCGATTGATATAGGTAAGAACCTTCTACTCAAGGACGCTATTATACTTAGTTTATTTGGCATCAATACAAATAAGTATAATAATCAAAAATAAATGCCTTTATTTATATAAGAATATGATACAACAAGTCCATAATACAATCATCAAATGATTGGCTCTAGGGGTCTAAATAACAATCTCCCACTAGCACTAGTGTCAATCAGTGTAGGCTCTAAGCCCCAATGACCTAGTGTGACCATCATGCTTCCTCTGTGCCAAAGCCTTGGTCAAGGGATCTGCGATGTTAGCCTCTATAGGTACTCTGCAAATCTTCACATCACCTCTCTCGATAATCTCTCGAATGAGATGGAAGCGCCGTAGTATGTGTTTGGTCCGCTGGTGTGAGCAAGGTTCCTTAGCCTGTGCTATCGCTCCATTATTGTCACAATAGAGCTCAATAGGGTCAGCGATACTAGGAACCACCCCAAGTTCAGTGATGAACTTGCGGATCCAAACTGCCTCCTTTGCTGCCTCTGATGCAGCAATGTACTCGGCCTCTGTCATGGAATCAGCGATTGTGTCCTGCTTCGAACTCTTCCAGCTCACAGCACCACCATTAATGCAAAACATGAACCCTTACTGCGATCGATAATCATCCTGATCCGTCTGGAAGCTGGCATCACTATAACCTTTATAGCTAGCTCGTCATCGCCTCCATATATCAAGAAATATTCTTTAGTCCTTCTAACTACTTAAGAATATTTTTGACCGCTATCCAGTGACTTTCACCTGTATCTGACTGGTATCTGCTCGTCATGCTCAAAACATACAAGACATCAGGTCGAGTACATAGCATGGCGTACATGATAGATCCTGTAGCTGAGGCATAAGGGATCTGATCCATGCGGTCTCTCTCCTTTCTAGAAGAGGGACCTTGAGTCTTCAAAAGACTCACGCCATGTGACATCGGCAGAAATCTCTTCTTGGATTTGTCATGGCAAACCGAAGGAGTACCTTGTCAATATATGTACTCTGACTTAGGTCAAGCAATCTCTTAAATGTATCTCTATAGATCTGTATGCCTAGAATGCGGGATGCTTCACCTAAGTCCTTCATCGAGAAACAAGTCCCTAGCCAAGTCTTGACAGACTATAGCAAAGGGATGTCCTTCCCAATGAGTAATATGTCATCTACATACAATATGAGGAAGACAACTATGTCCCCTACAACCTTCTTGTAGACACAAGGTTCATCTTCATTCTTGATGAAACCAAACTATTTGATTGCATCATTGAATCGAAGATTCCAGCGCTGAGAAGCTTGCTTTAGTCCATAAATGGACCTATGCAGCTTGCATACTCTGCTAGTATGCTGTGGATCTACAAAACCCTCAGGTTGTGTCATGTACACATCCTCGAGTAGGTTTCCATTCAGAAATGTGGTTTTGACATCCATCAGCCATATCTCATAGTCATGGTAAGCTGCAATAGCAAGCATGATCTGAATGGACTTAAACATCACTACTGGAGAAAAGGTTTCATCATAGTCAATATCATGAATTTTCTTGAAACCTTTAGCTACCAAGCGACCCTTATAGATAAGTCCATCCATGTCAGTCTTTCTCTTAAAGACTCACTTACACCCAATTGGTTTTACCCCTTCAGGTGGATCAACCAAAGTCCATACTTGGTTGGTGTACATGGATTCCATCTCGGATCTCATGGCCTCTAGCCATTTCTCGGAATCTGGTCTCATCACAGCTTCCTGATAGGAGGTGGGCTCATCCTCTATGAGCACAACGTCATCATGGTTAGACAAGAGAAATGAATATCTCTCAGGCAGACGACGTACCCTATCAGACCTGTGAAGAGGTATGCCTACTTGAACTGGTTGTTGTTCCTCAACTCCTTGTGGAACAACATCATCGACAACACTTTGTGGTTCCAGTTCAACTTCGATCGAGTCTTCAGTGCTATTGTTCGCATCTTGAACTTCTTCAAGATCGAACGTACTCCCTTTTCTAGAAAGACCCTAGTCTTTGCCACAACTACCTTGTGCTGACAGCGAATGTAGAAGTAATATCCCTTATTTTCCTTGAGATATCCAATAAAGTAGCACTTGTCGGATTTGGGTCCTAATTTGTCTGAGACTTGACGTCTAACGTAAGCCTCACAACCCCAAATCCTCATAAAAGACACCTGGGCATCTCTCCCAGTCCATATCCTATATGGTGTCTTTATCACGGCCTTGGATGGAACTCGGTTGAGTATAAAAGCTGCCGTATCTAGAGCATAGTCCCAAAGGAATATCGGAAGATCTGTGTGACTCATCATAGACCGTACCATATCTAATAGGGTACGATTCCTCCTTTCGGATACACCATTCCACTGTGGTGTTCCAGGAGGAGTGAGTTGGGATAGGATCCCACACTCAGCTAGATAGTCACGAAACTCATGGCTAAAGTATTCACCACCTCGATCTGATCGAAGTATCTTAATACTCTTGCCAAGCTGGTTCTGTACTTCATTCTTGAATTCTTTAAACTTTTCAAAGGATTCAGACTTATGTGTCATCAAGTACACATAACCATATCTACTGAAATCATCAGTAAATGTGATGAAGTACCTATAACCGCCTCTAGCAGCGACATTGAAAGGGCCACAACCATCACTATGTATAAATACTAACAAATCAGTCGCTCTCTCGCTATGCCCACTAAAGGGAGTCTTGGTCATCTTGCCTAGTAGGCATGACTCGCACGTCTCATAAGATTCAAAATCAAATGAGTCCAGCAAACCATCCTTATGGAGCTCGGATAAGCGCTTGTCATTTATATGACCTAAGCGACAGTGCCAGAGATAGGTTTGGTTCAAGTCATTTTACTTGAACCTCTTTCTATTTATGTTATAGATAGGGCTTTCAAGGTCTAGAATGTAGAGTCTGTTCATCAGAGGTGCACTACAATAGAACATATCTTTTAAATAAACTGAACAACATTTATCCTTTATTATAAAAGAGAAACCTTTCTTGTCTAAACAAGAAACTGAAATTATGTTCTTAGTTAAAGCAGGCACATAACAACATTCATCTAATTCTAATACAAGCCCAGAGGGCAGAGATAGATGATAAGTCCTTACAGCAACAGTAGCAACCCGTGCTCCATTGCCTACGCGTAGGTCCACCTCGCCTTTGCCAATGCCCTGCTATTTCTCAGCGCCTGCACATTAGTACAAATGTGAGAAGCACATCCGGTATCTAATACCCATGATGAAGAAATAGATAGATTGACTTCTATAACATATATACCTGAAGTGGAAGTCTCACTTCGCTTCATCTTAAGATCTTCTAGGTACACCTTGCAGTTCCTCTTCCAATGCCCGGTCTGACCACAGTGGAAGCATGTAGCATCCTTGGCGACCCCTCCTTTAGGCTTCAGTGTCTTGCCTCTGCCCTTGGCTTGGGACTTTCCCTTGCCTTTGGGCTTGCCCTTGCCCTTATGTTTATGAACCATCAGAACAGAGTTGGGCTTAACCTTCTTAAGGTTGATCTCAGCAGTTCTTAACATGCTAAGCAGCTCGGGCAGTGGCTTGTCAATTTTGTTCATGTTGTAGTTTAGACTGAATTGACTATGGCTATCCAGCAAGGATTGCAAGATCAGGTCAGTGGCCAGCTCTTGGCCAAGCGGGAACCCCAACCTCTATAGGTTTTCTATGTAGCCAATCATTTTGAGTACATATGGGCCTACGGGAGCCCTATAGGGTCACACACAAAGGGCAATTAAATGAAAATTAGGTTCATATGATGGACCAAGAGAATTAGGTTCATGTGATGAACCAAATTGGATTAAGAGTAATCCAAATTAGACTAATTGAGTTGGACTTAATATGATTCATGTGTCCAATGAGTCTAATTTAGATTATGACTCATTAAATCAATTTAGTTTAATGAATAGAGATTCATTAAATAAAATTAGCTTGAATCAATGGTTAGATTTGATTAACCATGGGAGAATTTAAGTTAAGTTTGACTTGACTTGAGAGGGAAGATGAAGAGTCAAGTTTGACTTGACCTTGACTTGACCAAATGTCATGTCATTGTGACTTGGCATAGGGCCGACCAATGATGATGTGCCACATCATCAAGGAAACTTCATGGTATGTCACTGTTGGGTTTTTCGGGCCGCGAAAACCGCTTTTTCGCGTCGCGGTAACCCCGAAAGCCCCATCACCGGATCCGTGCGAAGTAAAATAAAACAAAATTCAAGTACGAGTTTACTAAAACTAGATCTACATTAAGAGAAGATCTTTACCCTTGGTGTGAAGCCCTTCGCGTATCCCGCTCTTCCAAGTGATATCGGATCTTGAGGTTGTCAAGTGTACAACCCTCTAGAAGTATCCACACGAACAAATAGGTGGAGAAACCTAACACAAAGGTGTGCTAGCACCTTAGTAAGGTTCGGCCAAGAGAGGAGAGGGAGAAAAGTTGAGAGCTTGAGGAAGAAGATGATGGAATAATGCCTTGAATGAAATCAAAATTCCATTCATTCACAAAAGTGGCCGGCCACATTAAGGAGTGTAACTCCTTTTCATTAAATGTGGAGGCCATTAAAGAGGGGACTTGTAACCTCCATGAGGTGGCACACACATGTGCCAACTATGATGATGTGGCACATCATCATTAGTCCTCCTAATGCCAACTCACAAATGAGGTGGCAAATAGTCAAGTCAAACTTGACTCTTCCTCTTCCTCTCAAGTCAAGTCAAACTTGACTTAATCTCTCTCATGGTTGATCTAATCCAACCATTTAATTCAAGCTAATTTAATATAATGAATCTAATTCATTTAATTAAATTGATTCAATGAGTCATAATCTAAATTAGACTCATTGAACACATGAATCAACTTGAATCCAACTCAATTAGCCCAAATAGGATTACTCTTAATCCAATTTGATTCATTACATGAATCTAATCCTCTTGGTTCATCATATGAACCTAATCTCCATCTAATTGTCCTTAGTGTGTGACCCTATAGGTTCTTGTAATGTTTGCAATGCCCCTAAATCCATTTAGGAGCATAAGTAATGAGCGGTATCTAGCAACACAACATTATTACCCAAGTTACAAGAATGTTGAGATCCAACATCACCTTGTGACTACTAATTGTGACTCCTCACAATATATGACATTGTCCTTCTATCCTAGACATTTAGATTGATCAATGTGAGGCATAGACCGTCTCATCCTCTAATCAATCTAAATCTTGAACTCCAAGTAGACTCTCTCAATCAAATGAGCTCAATATCTCATATTGACTCATTTGGGCATGGCCATATACTTCGTGGTCTCACTCTATCAAGAATATCGATGTCGCTTCCGTCATATAGGAGGGATAGATCCCATCTACATCACTCACATCCCTCTGCATAATTCGTTACATACCCAGTAATCGCCTTTATAGTCAACCTAGTTACGGGTGACGTTTGACGAAGCCAAAGTACGTAACTCCTTATGTAGGAATTCATGGTGACTTCAGGTCTAAGGACTAGTAGTCATACTAATAGCCACATCAGAAAGTATATGACACTCATATAACGATCCATGATACTTTCTCATGGCGGGTCATTCAGTATACATTCTCCAATGCATACCCATGTGTCAACTTGATATCTCTATATCCATGACTTGTGAGATCAAGTCATCGAGTTAACCTATATGCTAGTCTCGTCACATTAACATTGTCCCTGAATGTTAATACTCAACTAGGAATGATTAAGAGTAGTGTTCCCTATATCAGCCACCTCATGAGGGAAACCAAGAGTCTTGACTCTTGAGATTCCATGAAGGTTACAAACCTCATTGAAGTGGCCAACCACTTTTAGTGAGTGATTGCATTTGTGTGCTCATTCAAGAGGTCTTCTTCCTCCTCCTCTCTTCCTCTCTTCTCTCCCTCTCTTCCTCCATTGTTGTGACCTTCTAAGGGTGCTAGCACACTCTTAGTTGTGTTTTTCTCCACCTATTGTTCGTGTGGATATACATAGAGGAGTGTACATTTGACACTCTCGAGATCTGACAACCCTTCTGGACGAGCGGGATTTGCAAAGGTTTTCGCTTCAAAGGTATAAATCTCTACCATGTAGATCTAGAGTATATCTAGAATAGAAACAACTACATGAATTTATATATATTTTCGCACGGATCCATGGTAATACTTTGGGGTTTCCATAACGTAAAAAGCAGTTTTTGTGTCCCGAAATTCCCAACAGGTTTGACCCCGGTCGGTTCGCAGGAGGTTACGGCTGGAGAAACTGCCATTGCGGGCGATGGGACCGCCAAACAGACGCCAAGTGTGGGCGGGACTACTGGCCTAGGGGGTGGCCCAAGAGGTGCCCCCCATCATTCAAGCTGAGGGATCAGGGTCCTCGGGCGACGATGTGCCGCTCACCCGCAAGAGACGCCGAGCCGAGCCAAGGTGCCCTCCCGGTCCGCCAGGTCGATCTTGCAAACTTCTGCGGGAGGTGTCCCATCTACAGCCCCCACAACAATGGAGGCTACATCCTCCAATCGAACCCCCTCATTGGTCGAGCTACAGGAGCCACTTCCCGTGCAGCCACTTACCTCCCTTCCTCCAGCTGGGAGGAGGATAACTCGCTCATCCATTCATCTTGTTCGCACTGCCAGTCCTCCGGCCCATCTGCCTCTGCCCAATCAGTGCCGGGCGGGAGACGATTCATCACTGCCACCCTTCGTCTGCCGACCGAAGACCTTCGCTCACCAAGAGACCAGGCCGAATCTCCCCAACATCAGGTCTACATCCGGGGTCAGCGGGTCACATATGGGAAGAGGCGAGGGCGCGAGCGGCTCTGCAGTCCCCGGGCACGCTGGTAGACAGCCATCTGGAGATGTCCACGGGGGTTAGTTCTCTTAGCTATCACTTTGTGAATTGCCTCCCATCGCCACTAATATTTGTTTGCAGTACTGGGTGGAGAGCATCGCCATGTGCTAGTGGCTGGCGCAGGTGGAGGACGAGCTGAAGAAGCTCAAACTCTCCGGGGAGGCTTCTTCTTCTCAGGGACCATCGGTTGGTCGTCTAAAGGCCGATCTGGAGAGATCTCAACGACTCCTATCTAAGGAGCAGCAGAAATCGGCCGAGCAGGCCAGTAGGCTGGGTAAAATAGAGGCACAGCTGAAGACCTATGATAGGAAATTGGAGCTGGCCTCCACGAGGAAGCAGCGGGCCGTTGCCGACTTAAAAGAAAAGAACCAGGAAGCCAAGTGACTGGCCGAGAAGCTGAAGGCAGCGGAGAATTCCCTGGTTGTTGAGCGGGAGAGTCGCTCGGCTAAGGAGACTGAACTGCAAGGCCACATGAAGCGCCTTGAAGATGAGTTGCTGGCGTCGCGGGCTGCTCTGAAGACCTACCAGGAGGCTGATCCGGTTCACTTTGCCGCTATGAAACATCAATACCTCCGCTCGGAGCCATTTCTAGAGAAGGTGATAGACCATATCGTCCGTTCATTCGAGCTGGCCATTACCGCCACGATCACCCAACTGAAAATGAACGACCACCTCCCTGAACGTTTTTCTGACCGGGATGTCAATCGAGTCCAGCTTCTGGAGGGTATCCCTAATGAGGCGTTTGAGTATATCGAGTGAGCGAGTGGTCAGTAGAGTTTTTTGTTTAAGTCTTAATGTAATTCTGCTGCTCGGCAGCGCCTATCAATGGAATCATTTTGTGCCCTCCTTTATGTGCTATATGTTGTTTGCTTTGCCAAGTATTTGGATGCGTAGTTCCGTTCAGCTACAGAACCCATGCCATTATTAAGTATTCGCCTAGGATCATACCTCCAGGGTTTAGAGTAGCCGCACGACTTCCATTTAGCGCATGCGTTAGATTATTTCCCAAGGCCGGGTTTTAACGTCACCGCTCGACGGTCTTCAAGGCGGAGTATTTATGGTCGCCGCTCCGACCCTGGGGTTTATAGTCGCCACTCAACTCTTGGGTTTAACGTCACCGCTCGACGGTCTTTAAGGCGGAGTATTTATGGTCGCCACTCCAACCCTGGGGTTTAACGTTGCCGCTCGATGGTCTTCAGGCAGTGTATTTATGGTCGCCGCTCCAACCCTGGGATTTAACGTTGCCGCTCGACGGTCTTCAGGCGGGGTATTTATGGTCGCCGCTCCGACCCTAGGGTTTAATATCACCGCTTGACGGTCTTCAGCCCGGGTATTTATGTTAGTTAGAGCCCTATAGCTAATCATATGATGATTGTTGTATGGACTCATTGTATCATATTCTTATGTATATAAAGGCATTTGTTTTGGTTATTATACTTACTTGTATTGGTGCCAAATAACTAAGTATAATAGCGCCCTTGAGTAGAAGGTGTTGGAACCCCAAGGTTGTTTTGGTGTGATCAACAAGTTAAGTTAGGTCCTGTGTGTTTCTAACCTTGTGTCTAAGTGTGCAGGAGCTTAGGAGCACAGGTAGTCGAGCGGAAGATGCAGCTAGTGAGAAGGACGGCAGTCTGAGGGACGAGGTGCTGCGGAAGAGTACACCAACAGATGAGAAGGAAGTGTGTGGTGGTTCCGAGGGGCGAAAGCCGGAGGGAAAGATTGCTTGGGGAGAAAAAGACGCAGCTAGTGAGAAGGACGGCACACGGTGCATCCGAGGGACGAAGACTGCGGTTGAGTAAGCTGGCGGACGAGAAGGAAACACGCAGTGATTCCGAGAGATGAGAAGCCGGAGGGAAGGCCGCTCAAGACGACCGGAAGTTGGGTTCGGATGAGCCGATTTTCGGATGGCAGAGATCACCCAAGCGAACAGATCCAGAGTAGAAGACTCGGACCGAGCCGAACCGAACTGGAGCAGACGTCCCGGACAAAAAAGTCAATTGCTGTTGACTTTTAGGCTCCGGGGCACCCAGAGCAGCCCGGGGCGCCCTGAACCTTGCCGGGCGCTCGGACCTGGATTTTTGACCAAATCGCGTCAAACGCGATCTGAACATTGGGGATAAAGTTTTATCGCCCCCAGGGCACCCGGAACCCCTTCCAGGCGCCCCGACCAAGGCTATAAATATAGCCTTAGTCCAGAAGCTTTTCATCAATTCAGAACAACTCATTGTAACAACACTTGTACGCTCTCTCTAGTCTAGCTTCTCTAGTTGTGCACTTCACTGCTGTAAAAAGGCTTCTCAACCAGAAGGAGATAATAGTACGACATTTTTCTTTGATTAACAACCTCCCCGGTTGTAACCAAGTCAACTCTCTGTGAGCCTTTTACTTTCTGTTTTCTGTATACTTTATTTGATGCAAGTGTTCTGTTGAAAGTTTGAGAAGGTTTTTTTTATTTTACAAGGCTATTCAATCCCCCCTTCTAGCCAGCCCAACGGTCCTACAAGTGGTATCATAGCCAAACGGTCCTAAAAGGAGGACTAATCGCCAAATGAAGCAATGAGATGGCCGGACCGAGCATCCACCCGCCGAAATACGAAGGGGATTTTGCTACCTGGAAGAATCTGATACAAGCATTTTTTACCACAGATTTTGAATTAACCTTAACAATGGAATCTGGCTATGTAGCTCCAGAAGGTAAGGAAAAATATCAATGGACAAAAAAGGAGCAGGCTGAATTTGTGGCGAATGGCAAAGCAGAATATCATCTTCTAAGCGTTCTTCCACCTCAAGAAGTCAACAGGATCAGGCGATACGACTCAGCAAAGGAACTTTGGGAGAAGTTCCTCAAGCTGCACGAAGGGACGTCCGAAGCCAAGCTCGCTAGAAGAGATCTGCTTCGCAATCAGCTCACTAGCCTGCGACTTGGGGAAGACGAGCCAGTCGCACATCTGAACTCAAGAATAAAAGAAATTATTACCGGACTTTTGAATCTTGGAGAAAAGGTAAGTAACCGAGATTCGCTCAGGTACGCTTTAAATTCCTTTCCTAGAAATACCAAATGGACATCATTTGTAGATGCATTTTACATTCCTAAAGATTTAGAAAAGCTTTCATTAGAAGAATTCTTTTCAACATTTGAAGTACATGAGTCAAGATGTGCAGGAATGAAGGAGCCCAAGAACAACGTCGCCCTCAAAGCCTTGAGAGACGAACCAGAATCGGAATCCTCTCTCGACGACGAGGAAATGGTAATGATGGTAAGAAGATTCAAGAAACTTTGTAAATCCAGATCTACTAACCATCCGTAGGGAAAGAAGAAAAGAACGATCCGCTGCTACCACTGCGATGAAGAAGTGCACGTCAAGGACAACTACCCCAAATTGAAGAACAAGGACAAGGAAAAGGGTAAGAAGCCTATTCAAAAGCGAAAGGCCCTAAAGGCGACGTGGGACGATGCGTCGTCCGAATCAGAAATCGAAACATTCTCCAGACTCGCACTGATGGCGAGTCATCAAGATGACGACTGCGATTCAAGCTCTTCCGAGATGAGCATCGATGAAGGGGGAACTTCGTCAGAAGAAAGCTACAATTCAGGGGGAGACACGGACAACGAACTCGACAAGGTAAGTCAAGTACGTTCTCTTCCTCCCGATAAACTTTTTAAATTCGTTAAGCTATTAACTAAAGACTGCTGTAAATTAGAAAAGGAAATCAAAAATTTAAAAAGAATTTTAGCTAAATCCTGCCCTTTAGAAGAATTAGATAAATCAAAATTAAAAAATAAAAAATTGAAATTTGAAAATCAAAATTTGAAAATTCAAATAGATAACTTAAAAAACTATGCATGTTCATCTAAAACCAATTTTAGAAGATTTAATAATTTAAATTGGTACTTTAAATATCACCCGGGATAAATTAAGAACATTTCAAGAAAATATGTCCCTAAAAACTTTTTAGTCAATCCAGTAAGTTGGAACCTATATTGGGTGTCTAACTCATGCTTAAACTAAATTTTAAAATTAAAATTAGCGCTTTAAGTGAGAAAATTAAACAAAGAATTTCTTTATGAGGCTTTGTCAAGGAAGTGGTTGTTGCTCCAATAACCAAGAAGGCCTAGTGCCTCGCCACGACCTGAAATCGAAAATATTGAAATAAATGTTTAATTAACTTGCTAATGAAGCATTAATACAAAAATTAATTAGTGCTTTAAAAAGGTTATTCAAAATATTTTATTTCAATTTAGAAATTTACTTACTTAGAAACTTTATTAATTGCTAAGTCATTTCTTTTAAAATGTGCTTAAAAATTCTCAAAAAATTTAAGTTAGAAATTTTCTTTTAATTTCAAATTTTTGTTACTTAGGATGTTTTTTTTACATAGAAAAATTCTCAAAAATCATTTTTTACTAAGTCAAAAACTTTTTCCTAAAACTAGAAATCTCAGCTTAAATTACTTAGAAAAAATTTTCTAAATTTCTTAAAAACTTAGAACTATTTTAGAAATATTTTTTCTAAGTCTTTAACCCTTAGATTGTTTTTTCTTAGAACCTCATTTTTTGTGATCAAAGGGGGAGAAGGGAAAGTATAAGTCTAGGGGGAGGTAGATATATTTAATTTTTTTTATCTTGTCTATCTTTTTGACCTTAAATTGTAAATTAAGTTAATTTACTTAATTTTATTTAATATCTATTTTAACCCTAGCTTAACTTGGGTTGATCACACAAAAAAGGGGGAGATTGTTAGAACCCCAAGGTTGTTTTGGTGTGATCAACAAGTTAAGTTAGGTCCCGTGTGTTTCTAACCTTGTGTCTAAGTGTGCAGGAGCTTAAGAGCACAGGTAGTCGAGCAGAAGACGCAGCTAGCGAGAAGGACGGTAGCCCGAGGGACAAGGTGCTGCGGAAGAGTACACCAACGGACGAGAAGGAAGCGTGCGGTGGTTCCGAGGGACGAAAGTCAGAGCAGAAGATTGCTCGCGGAGCAAGAGACACAGCTAGCGAGAAGGACGGCACACGGTGCGTCCGAGAGACGAAGACTACGGATGAGTACGCCGGCGTACGAGAAGGAAACACGCTGCGATTCCGAGGGACGAGAAGCTAGAGGGAAGCCCGCTCGAGAAGACCAGAAGTTTGGTTCGGGTGAGCCCTTTTCCGGATGGCAAAGATCACCCAAGCGAACGGATCCGGAGTAGAAGACCCGGACAGAGCCTAACCGAACCGGAGCAAAGGTCCCGGATGAAAAAGTCAACCGCTGTTGATTTATAGGCTCCGGGGCGCCCGGAGCTGTTCGGGGCGCCCGGAGCAGCCCGGGGGCGCCCGGAGCAGCCCAGGGCGCCCGGAGCAGCCCGGGGCACCCGGAACCCTTCCGGGCGTCTGAACCTGGTTTTTTGACCAGATCGCGTCAAACGTGATGTGAACGTTGGGGATAAAGTTTTATCCCCCCTCAGGGTGCCCGGAACCCCTTCCAGGCGCCCCGACCAAGGCTATAAATATAGCCTTGGTCCAGAAGCTCTTCATCAATTCAGAACAACTCATTGTAACAACACTTGTATGCTCTCTCTAGTCTAGCTTCTCTAGTTGTGCACTTCACTGCTTTAAAAAGGCTTCTCCGCCAGAAGGAGATAATAGTATGACATCTTCCTTGGATTAACAACCTCCCCGGTTGTAACCAAGTCAACTCTCTGTGACCCTTTTACTTTCTATTTTTTGTTTACTTTATTTGATGCAAGTGTTCTGTTGAAAGTTCGAGAAGGTTTTTTTATTTTACAGGGTTATTCAACCCCCCCTTCTAGCCGGCCCAACGGTCCTACAAGTGGTATCATTGTTAGAGTGTATACTGAAAGCCTAAGCTTTTGTAAACATTTATTTTGAATAAAGAATCACATTTGGTCAAATTGTCTACATTTAGTTGTAGTTGTTCAATTAATTTATATTGTAGATAACATAGTATGTGGTGGAACATACAGAAGATGATATTATCAATACCTTATAAATTATAAACAGTAGCTCACGACCAAAATGTAAAGGAACAAACAATTTAGAAGGCGTAGTGTAATTAGGAATTAGTTTATCTTGACTATATAATTACACTAGTATACTTAGAGTGTATTGAGTAGGACCATTAGAGGTAGTTTCTTTTATACTGACTTTATAAAGAAACAAATACCTCAGTTATTATGGAAGTGTGTGCTCTTAATCCTAATATAATAACAAGCATATATATTTGATATTTATTTCTTTAATTTATCAATGGGTGAGATTTAGTTCGATGAATCAATAAGCCCGATAAGTTGGGAAATGATATCACTTATAGTGTGTATTGTTGATTATAGAAGGAAACTGTGTCCTAATAATCTAGGTTGATAATGTCCCCAAGATGAGCTCATAAAGATTGTCATGTTAAACCCTGCAGGTGGACTTAGTCCGACATGACGATAAGGCTGAGTGGTACTATTCTTGGATGAAGATATTAATTAAATGAGTTGTCAGTAACTCACTTAATTAGTGGACATTTGACATCTTAAATACAGGGAGACTAACACACTCATAATAAGAAGGAGCCCAAAAATATAATTTGGGATTGGTGCGGTAGTTCAATAATAGTTCTCTAGTGGAATGAATTATTATTGATAAAATTAAGTTGTGTGTTCGGGGCGAACACGGGATGCTTAATTTTATCGGGAGACCAAAACTAATTCCTCCTCTCGGTCCCTATCGTAGCATCTTATTTATAGAGTACTATACCCACCTATACCCACCTTCATACCCATGATAAGGGGGCCGGCCAAGCTAGCTTGTGGTTCAAGCTAGGGCTGGCCAAGCCTTGATTCATGGGTGGCCGGCCCTAGCTTGAACCCAAGCTTAGGTGGCCGGCCCCCATTAAATTAAAAGAATTTTAATTTTTAATTTTTATTATGTGGAAGATATAATTTAAGAATTAAAATTAAAATATCTCTCTTTAAAGGATCTACAAAAGATTAAAAGAAAGAGATTAGATCTCTTTCCTTATTTGTAGATTGGAAAGATATTTTATTTTTTCTCTTTGAAAATTATTCATATGTTGAAAATTAAAATTATAGAAATTTCTTTTTATCAACCATGAAGGGATTTTAAAGGGAAATTTTATTTTTTAAAATTTCCAAAGACAAATAAGGAAGTTTTAATTGTTGATTAAAAATTATCTTATTTGCTCTACATGAGGTGGCCGACCACATACAATTAATTAGGAAATTTTATTTAATTTTTCTTAATTAATTGTTGTCAAGGAAAGTTAAGGAAATTTTATTATAAATAAATTTCCTTATTTGCCAAAGCCAAGGAATATAAAAGAAGGGGTTGGGGTGCCTTCATAGGTTACAACTTCTATTATTTTCTCCCTCTTTTCCTTGGTGTTGTGGCCGGCCATCCTCCCTCCCTCTCTTCCTCTTTATGGTGGCCGAAACCTATCTCTTGCTTGGAGCTCTTGTGGTGGTCGGATACTACTTGGAGAAGAAGAAGAAGAAGGAGAGAAAGCTTGCATCCCTTGGAGCTTGGTTGGTGTTATTCTTCATCCTTGGTGAAGCTTTTGTTTTGGCCGAACCTAGCAAGGAGGAGAAGAAGGTGCTTAGGTGGTTTCTCATCTTGGAAGATCGTTGCCCACACAACGTCCAAGGTTAGAAGAGAAATACGATAGAAGATTAAGAGGTTTTCTAAAAGGTATAACTAGTAATTTTTCTTTCCGCATCATACTAGTTATTTTTGGAAATAATACCAAATACAAGAGGCTTACGATTCTAGTATTTCGAATATGTTTTTCGATGTTGTGTTCTTTTGTTTTTTATTTTCCTTATGTTTTGATTGTTCTTTTCGGTTAACCTAAAGTTATTTTAGGAAATTAAATATTAGCATTCCTTAAAAGGTTTTGTCTAATCGGTAGTGGTTGTTCCCATATCCAAGAAGGTCATGTGCCTCGCCACGTCAGTACTGGGAACCAATTATGGAAATTAATATTTAATGGAATTAATAACTTAGGTGATTTGGATCAAACGTGTAAAGTTACGCAGGAGATCCAAGTCAAAACCTAAAAGAACAAATAGATTAAGTTTTGGATCAAACGTGTTAAGTTATGCAGGCGATCCAAAATTTAATTTAAAAGAACACATGGTAGCTAGGAAAAGGTTCAAACTTTTGTACAAAATTTTTGTACAGTGGAACCTCTAGGTTTTCCGAGTAGCAACCAACAATCATAGCCAAGGCGCTTCAGGAGGACTAATTGCCGAACGAAGCAACGAGATGGTCGGACCGAGCATCCACCCGCTGAAATACAAAGGGGATTTTGCTACCTGGAAGAATCTGATGTAGGTATTTTTTACCACAGACTTTGAATTAACCTTAACAATGGAATCTGGCTATGTAGCTCCAGAAGGTAAGGAAAAATGTCAATGGACAAGAAAGGAGCAGGCTGAATTCGTGGCGAACGGCAAAGCATAATATCATCTGCTAAGTGTTCTTCTACCTCAAGAAGTCAACAGGATCAGGCGTTATGACTCGGCAAAGGAACTTTGGGAGATGTTCCTCAAGCTGCACGAAGGGACGTCCGAATCCAAGTTCGCCAGAAGAGATCTGCTTCGCAATCAGCTCACCAGCCTGCGACTTGGGGAAGATGAGTCAGTCGCACATCTACACTCAAGAATAAAAGAAATTATTACTGGACTTTCGAATCTTGGAGAAAAGGTAAGTAACCGAGATTCGCTCATGTACACTTTAAATTCCTTTCCTAGAAATACCAAATGGGCATCATTAGTAGAGGCATTTTACATTTCTAAAGATTTAGAAAAGATTTCATTAGAAGAATTGTTTTCAACATTTGAAGTACATGAGTCAAGATGTGCAGGAATGAAGGAGCCCAAGAACAACGTCGCCCTCAAAGACTCGAGAGATGAACCAGAATCGGAATCCTCTCTCGATGACGAGGAAATGGTAATGATGGTAAGAAGATTCAAGAGACTTTGTAAATCCAGATCTACTAACCATCCGCAGGGAAAGAAGAAAAGAACGATCCGCTGCTACCACTGCGACGAAGAAGGGCACGTCAAGGACAACTGCCCCAAACTGAAGAACAAGAACAAGGAAAAGGGTAAGAAGCCTATTCAAAAGCGAAAGGACCTAAAGGCAACGTGGGATGATGCGTCGTCCGAATCAGAAGTTGAAACATTCACCAGACTCGCACTGATGGCGAGTCATCAAGATGACGACTGCGATTCAAGCTCTTCCGAGATTAGCATCTAGAGCATCGATGAAGGGGGAGCTTCATCAGAAGAAAGAAGCAATTCAGGGGGAGACACGGACAACGAACTCGACAAGGTAAGTCAGGTACGTTCTCTTCCTCCCGATAAACTTTTTAAATTTGTTAAGTTATTAACTAAAGACTGCTGTAAATTAGAAAAGGAAATACAAAAATAATTTTAGCTAAATCAAAATTGAAAAATAAAAAATTGAAATTAGAAAATCAAAATTTGAAAATTCAAATAGATAACTTAAAAAACTATGCATGTTCATCTAAAACCAATTTTAGAAGATTTAATAATTTAAATTGGTACTTTAAATATCACCCGGGACAAATTAAGAACATTTCAAAAAAATATGTCCCTAAAAACTTTTTAGTCAATCCAATAGGTTGGAACCTATATTGGGTGCCTAACTCATGCTTAAACTAAATTTTAAAATTAAAATTAGCGCTTTAAGTGAGAAAATAAAACAAAGAATTTCTTTATGAGGCTTTGTCAAGGAAGTGGTTGTTGCTCCAATAACCAAGAAGGCCTAGTGCCTCGCCACGACCTGGAAGTCAAAATATTGAAAGAAATGTTTAATTAACTTGCTAATGAAGCATTAATATAATAATTAATTAGTGCTTTAAAAAGGTTATTCAAAACATTTTATTTCAATTTAGAAATTTACTTACTTAGAAACTTTTTTAATTGCTAAGTCATTTTTTTTAAAATGTGCTTAAAATTCTCAAAAAATTTAAGTTAGAATTTTTCTTTTAATTTTAAAATTTTGTTACTTAGGATGTTTTTTTTACTTAGAAAAATTCTCAAAAATCATTTTTTCCTAAGTCAAAAACTTTTTCCTGAAACTAGAAATCTCAGCTTAAATTACTTAGAAAAAATTTTCTAAATTTCTTAAAAACTTAGAACTATATTAGAAATATTTTTCTAAGTCTTTAACCCTTAGATTGTTTTTTCTTGGAACCTCATTTTTTGTGATCAAAGGGGGAGAAAGGAAAGAATAAGTCTTAGGGGAGAAAGATATATTTAATTTTTTTTATCTTGTCTATCTTTTTGCCCTTAAATTGTAAATTAAGTTAATTTATTTAATTTTATTTAATGTTTATTTTAACCCTTGCTTAACTTAGGTTGATCATACCAAAAATGGGGAGATTGTTAGAACCCCAAGGTTGTTTTGGTGTGATCAACAAGTTAAGTTAGGTCCTGTGTGTTTCTAACCTTGTGTCTAAGTGTGCAGGGGCTTAGGAGCACAGGTAGTCGAGCGGAAGACGCAGCTAGGGAGAAGGACGACAGTCCGAGGGACGAGGTGCTGCGGAAGAGTACACCAACGGACGAGAAGGAAGCGTGCGGTGGTTCCGAGGGACGAAATCCGGAGCGGAAGATTGCTCGGGGAGCAAGAGACACAGCTAGCGAGAAGGACGGCACATGGTGCGTCCGAGAGATGAAGACTGCGGATGAGTACTCCGGTGGACGAGAAGGAAACACGCGGCGATTCCGAGGGACGAGAAGCCGGAAGGAAGCTCGCTAGAGAAGACCGGAAGTTGGGTTCGGGTGAGCCCTTTTCCGGATGGCAGAGATCACCCAAGCTAACGGATCCGGAGTAGAAGACCCGGACCGAGCTGAACCGAACCGAACCGGAGCAGAGGTCCCAGATGAAAAAGTCAACCGCTGTTGACTTATAGGCTCCAGGGTGCCCGGAGCTGTCCGAGGCGCCCGGAGCAGCTCGGGGCGCCCGGAACCCTTCCGGGCGCCCGAACCTGGTTTTTTGACCAGATCGCGTCAAACGCGATCTGAACGTTGGGGATAAAGTTTTATCCCCCCCCAGGCCGCTCGGAACCCCTTCCAAGTGCCCCGACCAAGGCTATAAATATAATCTTGGTCCAGAAGCTCTTCATTAATTCAGAACAACTCATTGTAACAACACTTGTACGCTCTCTCTAGTCTAGCTTCTCTAGTTGTGCACTTCATTGCTGTAAAAAGGCTTCTCCGCCAGAAGGAGATAATAGTACGACATCTTCCTTGGATTAACAACCTCCCCGGTTGTAACCAAGTCAACTATCTGTGAGCCTTATACTTTCTATTTTCTGTTTACTTTATTTGATGCAAGTGTTCTGTTGAAAGTTCGAAAAGGTTTTTTTTTTTTTTGGGCTATTCAACCCCCCCCCTTTTCTAGCCAGCCCAATGGTCCTACAGAAGGTTCTTATCTATATCAATTGATTTGTTGAATCGATAGTGAGATGGTATAGAGAACACTACTCTTAATCATTCCTAGTCAAGTATTAACATTCAGGGACAATGTTAATGCGACAAGACTAGCATGTAGGTCAACTTGATGACTTGATCTCACAAGTCATGGATATAGAGATATCAAGTTGACACATGGGTATGCATTGGAGAATGTATACTGAATGACCCGCCATGAGAAAGTATCATAGATCGTTATATAAGTGTCATATACTTTCTCATGTGGCTATTAGTATGACTATTAGTCCTTGAAACTGAAGTCACCATGGTTCCCTACATAAGGAGTTACATACTTTGGCTTCGTCAAACGTCACCCATAACTGGGTGGACTATAAAGGTGATTACTGGGTATGTAACAAATTATGCGGAGGGATGTGAGTGATGTATATGAGATCTATCCCTCCTATATAACGGGAATGACATCGTTATTCTTGATAGAGTGAGACCACTAAGTGCATGGTCATACCCAACTGAGTTAATATGAGATATTGAGCTCATTTGATTAGAGTGAGTCTACTTGGAGTTCAAGATTTAGATTGATCAGAGGATGACACCGTCTATGCCTCAAATTGATCAATCTAGATGTCAAGGATAGAAGGACACTTGTCATATATTGTGAAGAGTCACAATTAGTAGTCACAAGGTGATGTTGGATCTCAACATTCTTGTAACTTGGGTAGTAATAATGTGTTGTTAGATACCGCTCATTACTTATACTTCTAAATGGGTTTAGGAGCATTGCCAACGTTACAAGAACCTATAGGGTCACACACAAAGGACAATTAGATGGAGATTAGGTTCATTCGATGTACCTAGAGGATTAGATTCATGTGATGAACCAAATTGGATTAAGAGTAACCCAAATTAGATTAATTGAGTAAGACTCGATTGAGGTTAGACTTGAGTTACACTCAAGTGAGGCTAGATTTGAGTTAGACTCAAGTGAGGCTTAATGATGATATTCATTGAATTTTGAATTCAATGATAAATGGAATTCAATTTGAATTTTAGATTCAAATTTCGAATAAGTTTCAAAATGGCCATTTAATGAAGAATGAATATTCATTAAATATTCATTAAGGCTCATTAATGAGGCTCATTAATGGTGTTAATGAGCATTAAGTATTTTCATTAGATGAAAATACTTAAGTCATTTTTTACTCTTATTTTCATAATCGATCATTATTTTTCCTCATTTCTTCTTCTTCTCTCCCTCTCCTCCTCCTTGGCCGAAACCCTCAAAGAGTGCTAGCACACTCTAAGGTTTCCTCTCCAGCTAATTGTTCGTGTGGATAGACATAGAGGGGTGTTCACTTGACACCCTTGAGATCCGGCATCTTCTTGGACGAGCGGGATAAGCGAAGGGTTTCACATCAAAGGTATAAACTCCTAAACATGTAGATCTAAAGTAGATCTAGGATTAGAAAACACGTACATGAAAAATTTAATATTCGTACGGATCCGGTGGCATGGGATTTCGGGGTTTTCGCAACGCAAAAAGCAGTTTTTGTGGCTCGAAAATCTCAACAATTTATAGCTGCTGATTCGGCTCTGGCGTTTAACGTCGCCGCTCGATGGTCTTCAGGCCGGGTATTTATAGCCGCCGGTTCGGCTCTGGCATTTAATGTCGTCGCTCAACGATTTTCAGGCCAGGTATTTATATCTGCCAGTTCGACTTCGCTATTTAACTTCGCCGCTCAACGCTCTTCAGGCCGGGTATTTATAGCCACCGGTTCGGCTCTGGCATTTAACGTCGTCACTCGACGCTCTTCAGGCCGGGTATTTATAGCCGTCAGTTCGGCTCTGGCGTTTAATGTCGCCGCTCGACGGTCTTCCGAATTGCCCAACCGTTTAGCGATGATATTGTAATCCTTTGCTATTCGATTTTAACCCTGCAGTCAAAAGGCATAGGGCAAAGAAGAGATACACAACACTAAATACTTCGGCGCACCTTTCACCCAGCTCAATACGGCTGGAGATGGTTTACAGTCCATGGATATTCCAGTCATCGTCCATCTTCATCTTCTAAATAGTAAGCTCCCGAGCGGAGCTTCTATGCGATCTTGAACGGTCCAGCCCACGGAGCCTCCAGCTTGCCGACGTCGCCGACCGATTTCACCTTTCTCCATACTAGGTCGCCGACCTGAAAGGATCGAGGGATCACCCGCCAGTTGTATCTTTGCCTCATTTTTTGCCGATAGGCCGTCAGTTGAGCGACTGCCTTGGCGCGCGTCTCATCCACCAAATCAAGCTCCAGTTGTCTTCGCTTGGCATTGTCCGCGTCGTACTGCTGCACCCGGTTAGATTCTATTCTGACTTCGATGAGAACGACTGCCTCACCCCCATACACTAAGTGGAAAGGCGTGACACCCGTCCCCTCCTTTGGCGTCGTTCGGATTACCCACAATACGCTTGGAAGTGCGTCCACCCAGCTGCCCCCAACGTGGTTGAGTCGAACTCAGAGAATCCGTAAGATCTCCCGATTGGCTACTTCGGCTTGCCCATTGCTTTGGGGGTAAGCCACTGAAGTGAAGGCCTGCTGGATGCCGTATCCTTCGCACCACTCTCTGAATTACTGACCGACAAACTGCCTTCCGTTGTTTGAGATGAGCCAGCGCGGGATGCCGAACCGACAAATAAGGTCCTGCTAGATGAACTTCTTGACCATCTGTTCGGTGATCCTAGCCAGCGGCTCGGCCTCTACCCACTTGGAGAAGTAATCAATGGCAAAGAGTAAAAACTTTTGTTGACCAGTTGCCATGGGGAAGGGCCCCACTATGTGCAAGCCCCACTGGTCGAACGGGCAGGATCCCGCGAGTGTCTTCATTTCTTTTGTCGGGCGGTGTGAGAGATTGTGGTACTTTTGGCAGGACAGGCAAGTGGATACGGTCCGAGCGGCGTCCTCCTGAAGGGTCGGCCAAAAGTAGCCCGCCAGCAAAATCTTTCTTGCTAGCGAACGGCCACCTGGATGTCCACCACAGGAGCCTTGGTGTACCTCCTATAGTATGTAATCGATGTCTTCTTGCCCGATGCATTTGAGAAGCAGTCGGGAGAAAGCTTTCTTGTGCAGCTGGTCTATGATTAATGTGAATCCGCCCTCTCGCCTTCTCAGCAGGTGAGCCTCTTCCCGATCAGAAGGCGTAGCTCCTGCTCATAGAAACTCTATCAGCGTCGTTCTCCAATCGCTGGGAAAGGTGAGTCCGTCCATTCGGTCAATATGGGCCACGAGGGACATTTGCTCGATCGGCTGCTGCATGACGATCGACGATATGGAGCTGGCTAGTTTCGCCAGTTCGTCCGCTGCTTGATTCTCCGCTCGGGGCACCTTCCTTATAACCACCTCCTGGAAATTGGCTTTCAACTTTTTGAAGGCCTCGGCATAGTGCCTGAGCCGAGCGTTGTTGATCTCAAAAATTTCGGAGAGCTGCTGGGCGGCTAACTGCGAGTCTGAATGAATCAAAACTCTGATGGCGCCCACGTGCCGAGCAGATTGCAGCCCGATTGTGAGAGCCTCGTACTCGGCCTCATTGTTGGTTGTCGGTAGTCCAGCCGAACAGATAGCTACATCCGCTCTTCTTTGGAGGAGATCGGTAGTATTCCCACCCCACTCCCTTGCCGGGTGGAAGACCCATCCACGTACACATTCTAGGTGACTTCGGGCTGGGGTCTTGCACCTCGGTGATGAAGTCTGTCAGAGATTGTGCCTTTATGGCTGTCCGGGGCTGATACTGAATATCAAACTCACTAAGCTCCGTGGTCCACTTGATCAACCACCCTAATGCTTCTAGATTGAAGAGGACCCTGCTCAACAGGTTGTTAGTCATTACTATGATGGTATACGCGAGAAAGTACGGACGGAGGCTCCGAGTGGTGAGGACTAGTGCAAAGGCAAGTTTCTCGAGACCGATGTAGCGAGATTCAACGTCTTTTAATATATGGCTCAAGAAGTATACAGGCTGTTCCTCGCCGTCCGGCCTTACAAGAGCCGAGCCGACCGCGTGATTGGTCGAGGATAGGTAAATCTTGAGGGGTTCACCAGCTATCGACTTGGCTAGCACTGGTAGGGAGTTGAGATAGGCTTTGAGCTTCTCGAACACCCGATCGCACTCCTCGTCCCACTGAAACTTTGTGGCTCGGCACATGATCTTGAAAAACGGTAGGCTCCGGTCAGCAAACTTTGAAATGAACCTTGATAAAGCTATTATACGGCTGGTAAGACACTGCGCTTCCCTTAGGTTTCTCGGTGGCAACATATCTTGTAGCGCTTTAACCTTGCAGGGATTAGCCTCAATGCCCCGCTCGGTCACAATGTATCCCAGGAAACGTCCGCTCTTGGCGCCGAACAGACATTTCTGGGGGTTGAGCTTGATTCCGTACATCCATAGCGTATGACAGGTCTCCTTTATATCTGCACAGAGATCGACAGCCTGGAGCGATTTAATCAATATATCGTCTACATATACCTCCATATTGCGCCCGATCTGCCGCCTAAATACTTTGTTCATAAGACCCTGGTAAGTGCCCCCAGCGTTCTTTAAGCCGAACGACATCACGTTGTAGCAGTAGGTGTCGTCCGTCGTGATGAAGCTAACCTTCTCCTGGTCCTCGCGGGCAAGCGGCACCTGGTGGTATCCTTGGTATGCATCCAGCATACATATTAGCTCATACCCGACGGTTGAATCTACCATCTGAAAGATTCTGGGCAGAGGATAAAAGTCCTTCGGGCATGCTTTGTTCAGGTCCCGAAAGTCAATGCAGACTATCCATTTGTTGTTTGGCTTGGAGACAAGCACTACGTTCGCGAGCCAGCTCGGGAATTGCACCTCGCGTATGTGGTCGGCCTCTAGGAGCTTCTCAACCTCCGCTCGGATTATTTGATTATGTTCGGCACTAAAGTCTCTCTTCCGTTGCTTTACTGGTCGGGCGTCCGGTCGGACGTGGAGCTCGTGCTAAGCTACACTTGGGGAAATGCCGAGCAGTTCGTGCGTCGACTGTTGGGTTTTTCGGGCCGCGAAAATCGCTTTTTCGCATCGCGGAAACCCCGAAAGTCCCTAGCCAACGGATCCGTGCGAAGAGTATAAAACAAAATTTACATGTATGAGTTTACTAACTAGATCTACACTTAGATCTACATGTTTAGAAGGTTACCCTTGTTGCGTTCCCTTTGCAAATCCCGCTCGTCCAAGGTACGCCGGATCTCGAGTGTGTTCAAATATACACACCTCTAGTAGTATCCACACGAACAAGATGTGTTCTCTAACACACAAGGATGGAGAAGAGAACACCACAAGTGTGCTAGCACTTATTGATGCTCTCTGATGGGATTGGAAGAAGAAGAAAAGAAAAGAAGAGAACACACTTCTCTAAAATCTCTATGTGACTTTCACTAACCTTTCTTCTTGGATTAGACTCACTCTCCTTTCTTCTCCCTTGCTTGAAACCCACAGCAACAGTAGAGAAAGGTGCAAGAAGAGAGCTTGGGAGGAGGAAGATCACTTGAATGAGAGTTATTCACCAAAATGAAAAAAAAAACCTTCTTTTTCATCAATTGGCCGGCCACTACAAGAGGTGTAACCCCCTTCACATTAATCACAATTAATGTGAAGGTCATTAAAGAGAATAGTTGTAACCTCCATGAGGTGGCACATGTGATGATGTGGCACATCATCATTAGTTCTCCTAATGCCAAGTCACAAATGATATGGCATAAAGTCAAGTCAAACTTAACTCTTCCTCTTCCTCTCAAGTCAAGTCAAACTTGACTTAATCTCTCTCATGGTTAATCTAATCCAACCATTTAATTCAAGCCAATTTAATATAATGAATCTAATTCATTTAATTAAATTGATTCAATGAGTCATAATCTAAATTAGACTCATTGAACACATGAATTAACTTGAGTCCAACTCAATTAGCCCAATTAGGATTACTCTTAATCCAATTTGATTCATCACATGAATCTAATCCTCTTGGTTCATCATATGAACCTAATCTCCATCCACTTGTTCTTTGTGTGTGACCCAATAGGTTCTTGTAACGTTGGCAATGCCCCTAAACTCATTTAGAAGCATAACTAATGAGCGGTATCTAGCAATACATCATTACTACCCAAGTTACAAGAATGTTGAGATCCAACATCACCTTGTGACTACTAATTGTGACTCCTCATAATATATGACAAGTGTCCTTCTATCCTAGGCATCTAGATTGATCAATGTGAGGCATAGACCGTGTCATCCTCTGATCAATCTAAATCTTGAACTCTAAGTAGACTCACTAAATCAAATGAGCTCAATATCTTAAATTGACTCATTTGGGCATGGCCATGCACTTCGTGGTCTCACTCTATCAAGAATATTGATGTTTCTCCCATCATATAGGAGGGATAGATCCCATCTACATCACTTACATCCCTCCGCATAATTTGTTACATACCCAGTAATCGGCTTTATAGTCCACCCAGTTACGAGTGACGTTTGAAAAAACCAAAGTACATAACTCTTTATGTAGGGAACCATGGTGACTTCAGGTCTAAGGACTAGTAGTCATACTAATAGCCACATGAGAAAGTATATGACACTCATATAACGATCCATGATACTTTCGCATGGCGGGTCATTCAGTATACATTCTCCAATGCATACCCATGTGTCAACTTGATATCGCTATATCCATGACTTGTGAGATCAAGTCATCGAGTTGACCTACATGCTAGTGTTATTGCATTAACATTGTCCCTAAATGTTAATACACGACTAGGAATGATTAAGAGTAGTGTTCCCTATATCATCTCACTATCGATTCAACCAATCGATTGATATAGGTAAGAACATTCTACTCAAGGACATTATTATACTTAGTTTATTTGGCACCAATACAAGTAAGTATAATAACCAAAAACCAAATGCCTTTATTTATATAGAATATGATACAACAAGTCCAAAATACAATCATCAAATGATTGGCTTTAGGGCTCTATCTAACATCGACCATGCACAGACATCATGGTTTTGTTGGAGGCATTTGATGAGCTCTTTCCTTTGTTCCCCCTCCAGGTTAGATGCTATGAAGGTGGTGGCCTCCGGTCGGCAAGGATGAATCTGCACTTCCTCCTTTTCCTCATAAACTAAAGTAGGAGGTTTCTCGATTATAGCGTTTACCTCGATCCGGGGTGCCTTCCGTGCGGATCTGGCTTCATAGCGGACCATTTCCACGTAGCAGCGCCAAGCTGCTAGTTGGTCTCCTCAGACCTCTCCTACCTGGTCCTCGACGAGGAATTTTATTTTCTAACAAAAAGTCGAGACAACCGCCCGAAACTTGTTGAGGGCGGGGCGCCCCAGGATCACGTTATAGGCGGAGGGGGCGTCTACCACGATAAAGTTAGTGACCCTCGTCCTCCGGAGCAGCTCCTCTCCTAGCGATATGGCTAGTCTGGTCTGTCTTACCAGCAAAACCTTGTTTCCTGTGAACCCGCACAGTGGGATTGTCATGGGCAACAACTCGACTCTGTCAATCTGGAGTTGGTCAAATGCCTTCTTGAAGATAATGTTGACTGAGCTGCTTGTGTCAATAAATATGTGGTGAATAGTATAATTGGCTATTACCGATTTGATGATGAGAGCGTTGTCATGCAGTACTTCGACTCCCTCGAGGTCCCTCGGACCAAAGCTAATCTCGGGCCCGTTCGCCTTCTCTTCGTTGCAGCCCACAGCGTGGATCCTTAGCTGCCGAACATGCGACTTCCGGGCTCGGTTAGAATCCCCGTCGGTGGGCCCTCCTGCTATGATATTGATCTCCCCCCGAGCGGCGTTGCTTCTATTTTCTTCCTCCCGTGCGGATGGTCTAGCTCGCTCGTGAGAGGTCCGGGGCTGATCACCGTGATGTGGCCGCTCGGATGATCGCCGAACTTCTCGTCGCCCGGCGTTCCAGTGTTGATGCCGCTGGTTGGGTGAGGGCGATCGGCAGCGATAGTTTCTTAGCGTCGGCGAGACAACTGGGGCGAACCCTCGACAATCGCGGGTGTAGTGGCTAGCCGACTGGTGTAGGGAACAAAACATGGGAGGTCATACCTTTTCCTTCGGCCTCGGCCGTTCGGCAGCCACGTGTTAAACGACATGCGGCTTGGCCTCGTAATGCTGTCAGGCCCCCTCAGCTCGGGGCCCTCTAGGGGGCTGGTGGCTGATAGGTGGCCTCCTTTCAGTCGGCGCGGATGGTTCTGACTACACCTCCTTCCTTCTGGCCGCTTGCACTTCCTCCACATTGATGTATTCGCTCGCCTTCTTCAGCA
This sequence comes from Zingiber officinale, assembly GCF_018446385.1. Taxonomy (NCBI): domain Eukaryota; kingdom Viridiplantae; phylum Streptophyta; class Magnoliopsida; order Zingiberales; family Zingiberaceae; genus Zingiber; species Zingiber officinale. Next base: position 49,181,810 of record NC_056006.1, read on the forward strand.
TATGGTCGTAATTGTGGGGCGGCTTTCAGATGAGTGAACGGAAGAAATCCCCATCGACCAACCCTTGGGTGAAGGCGTGCATCATGGTTTCGGATGAAACTGTCGGGATGTCCATGCCTGCCTGGTTGAATCATTAGATGTAGGTTCGGAGAGTTTCTCTGGGCCCCTGCTTCATGGAGAACAGACTGACACTAGTCTTCTGGTAGCGCCTGCTGCTTGCGAAGTGGTGGAGGAACGCCGTCCGGAAGTCCTTAAAACTCCGAATTGATACGTCCGGCAACCTCCGGAACCATCGTTACGCCGAGCCGGACAGGGTAGTGAGGAAGACCCGGCACTTAACTCCGTCAGTGTATTGATGTAGAGTAGCGGCGTTATCGAACTTACCGAGATGGTCGTCCGGGTCAGTCGCACCACTGTATTCTCCAATCGCCAGGGGGCATAGTGCCTCGGGAGCGGATCCTGCAGAATCGCCTCTGAGAACTGGCGATTGATCCGCTCTGGCGAAGAATCGGTCCGAGGCGCCTTACCTTTCTTGACGTCCCGCGCGGGTGCTTCATCGGCTGATGATCCTTGGTTGGCCTGCGCTGGTTCGGAGGGGGTCTAGAATAGGGCCCGATGGAAGGAAATTGGCGCGGGTGGTGCATCTCCCAGCGTGTCGGTCTGCCCTTTGTTCTGCGCCCAAGTAGAAAATTGTTCCGGTCAATCTTCCAACGCCGGTCGGCCACCGGATGCCGAGGTGGCCTGCTGCGCAAGCCGCTCGGCTTGTGCCCTCTGTTGCTGCTCTACTATTTTTGTCACTCGCGCCTGGATGAGCGCGTCGAATTCTTCTGGAGAGAGCGTCACGGTTTGTGAGCATCCAGCTTCCTCCATCTTCTCGGCTCGGATTCAGGTGCATTCCACAGACGACGCTAATTTGATCCTGTCCGAGTGCTGAGTCGACGGTCGCTGGGGACATGGTGCTCTCGTTGACTCCGCGCATCCCTGTGAGTGACGTAGACCTTCAGCGAGAACCTGCAAGCACAAAACCGAGCCGGGAAGAGGTTCCAGGCGACGGCCCTCCGACGCTCAAGTCAACCTCCGGCAACAAGAAATCGAAGTAGAATGACGAGAACTGTAGCTACAGTGATGAATCACTCATACCTCTGTTGGAGTCTGGGGGTCCTTATATAGGGCTCCCTGAAGGCGCGTGCACGCTTACCGAGACATGCACGCCTCTCAAAGCATACCTATATTGAGTGTGTCAGAAAAGCGTGTCTGACGCCATACCTCAATAGCGCGAGCATATCCCTGACGAGATAGTGGAAACTTCCGTCGTACGATTATCTGTCTGATCCGGCAGCCTACCATGCTATCTACCGGCGACACTTGTCTCGAGGAAGATAGAGTTACCTACCCCTTTTGTCTCATACTAAGCCGGACGAAAGAACCGCTCGGTTGACGTCGCAGTTGGCCGAGCGGGACATCTGCTCAGCTAATCATACGAAGGCCTTGGCGCTGCTCGCACAAATGGGAGAACCTTAGTGGGCATGGTTCTCGTTCGGTCGAGATGAAGATCGCTCAGACTTCGTCCCCTGCTGTTAAGCCATGCTAGTCACTCACCGGGCGTCAGGAGCTCGGGCCCAAGTCGAGTCGAGATGTCGGTCGGCTTTCCACAGATCGAGGAGGTGATTCGCCCGGTCGAGCGCCTACAGGGTGTTGACCACCTTGACCTCCTGCCGGACGGGCCCCACAGGGTGTTGACCACCTTGACCTCTTGTTGGTCGGCCCCCCCTTTACTACCGGATCACTCCTTATTGACATTCAATAGATTGGCAATAATTGAAGTTTTACTCTTGTATGGTGGTTTAGACCTAAATAAGTCAGGTCTTCAAGTTGGAATAAATTTCATCTTAGTTGATTTATGCATTTGTGTCGTCCTTCAAGAGTATCCTAGTGTGATTCATTATAACCTCTTTGTCTGATGGGGTTATGCTCTCTTTTGGTATTAGATAGGTTGATTTGTTCTTTTTTCTAAAACCAACTAGCATCTTTTGCAATATGTGCATTTCACCTTATAAGTGTGGAGTTTTTCATTGATGGAGTATATAAATCTCTTCTTGATAGACAATGAGTTTAAAGGTATATAAGTTTATCTTAAGAAGATGAAAATTTTATGAGCTATAATATTAAATCATTGAACAAATTAAACAATTTACTCATTCTCAAACTACCATAGGGACACTAAATGTGGATGACTCATCATCTTCTATGGTAATTGGAGTTGCCCTCGAAGTTGCAACCCTAGTCACATAGTGTTATCGAGATTATTGTGCATGTGAAATTATAGACTCCTAAACAGCATTTACTTGTAATATACCTTCTGTGATGTGGGTGGAGGTGTGCCTCTAAAGAACAATTGTTAGAACCAAGATGACTAGGGTTGTATATGATATGTGAGGTAAAATCATTGATACAATATGAGAGAGCAAGTTTTGCAGTCCAAGTACTGTCGGCAAGGGTCAAATTGGGATAGGAGTACCTATAAAAAATGTTGGATCAAGATCTTGGATAGTTTGGGAGTTGAAAAACAAGATTTGTTTCTAAAAGGTATCAAGAATGATTCCATATGCTCTTTCATTTCGTGGCTCAATAAATACATGATTTTGAGCTCATGTTAGTGGGTTCTAGTGCTAATTATGTTGGACATCAATGGTCTGATGAGATCACTATGTAGGAGTCGATCTATTCTTCAAGCTTAAAGATGAACTATCAGTTACTTCCAGAATTTGGCAGTAAAAGATGCCAAAGGTGGGAATAAGACGAATCCCCTGAATGAGGGAATAAATGAATTTTCTTACCATTTGAACTTCTATCCAAGCGGATTTTGTTTCTCTGTAGAACCATTGCCACTTCTTGCATTGTTACAATGCGAGTAATGAGCTTCTAATGTTTCATGAATATCAAACAATGCCTTTATTCAGTGTTACCAGATTTGCAATGTTCAATACAAAAGCCCATCACCAATCAAGCACATTTTCTATCGAATAAGACAGAATCGTTCATTAACAGTGTCACCACAGAAGGATATTTAATTAAATTCACACTAAATCAGATTCGAACATAGTTGTTGAAGGCGCACAAAAGCACTACTAAAAGGTAACTAATGCATGTAATCTAAAGCCAGCAGAACATGCAGGATTAAGTGCTAGTGAATTGCATAAATAACTTCAAACTAAGGTCCAGAATGCCGAAAAAATATTGTAACTGATAAAATTACAGCACATGATGCCATTGACAGAAGATCACCTCCATCATTGATCCGCTGATGACAATAAAAACCAATAAATAGACAACAATTAAGATATTGTTTGAGATCAGTAAAGAAAACCAATCACCAAATGTTTCCATGAGTGCATCTGTTGTTACGAGTTGCATCAGCTTTTAGTTGAATGTAAACCTCTTCTTAGAATGAATACCACACTACAAGGACCCTTGCGGTTATTTTCCAGAACACAGTATTCACAGTATGGTGCAAAGTGCCTTCCCTTTCTTTTTCTTTTGTTTTGGCGGTTGAAGCACCACTTTAATAGCCATGTCAAAAACTGCCTTTATGTTCTGTATGTTAAATTTTCATTAGAGTTGAACTTTAAAAGGGTTCTAGAAATTGAAATTTTAGCATAGAGCAGTACCACTTGGGTTTTTGCACTGCATTCAATATAAGCAGGAGAGTCGATTGTTCTCTTTAACTCTTCCCCCTGAACCATTCCAAGAGTTAGCTCAAAGCTTTAGAATGATAAGATTTGAGAAAAGATGGGGATTGGTTCTAGGTGCTGAATACGCTGGAGCTCTTACCTGTGCAGTACTTATTGGCTGAGAGCCAGGGTGATCTATGAAAAACTGTTGGTCGTCACGGAGATCTGCAAACAAAACAATGCACAATCTTACTTGCATCATTCAAAACCAAGAGATTTTAAATTCATCAAGTTAGCAGCATAATGTGTGAACTCAAGTAGAGAAGCATAATTGGCTGAACGCACTTCTCTAGTAAACCCTCAAAGAAAATAGCTGAAAGCTATTTAAAGAAACAAAAACAGAGAATGGCTTAAGACATTGGTTGACCTCTTAACTTACAAAGTCAAGTGTCAAGAGGAGATACTTAGAGACCAAGAACCATTGATCAAAGACAAACAACAATTAGCTTCACATCAAGAACAACTGACCTCAACCAAACAGATTCTATGAGTTAACCTTGTATCCAGAAGAAGGTTGTTATTGACTTAGAAGAAGCATTGAAGAAGGATTTGCAGGTGACCACAACAAAGTTATTAAGGACTTGATGCTTCCCATCAACAAGAGATTAACTGCCTAACCATTGAGAACATCAGAGTTGAAGAAGGACCCAACTGCAAGAGTTCCAACTTTGAGGCTAGACAACTTGGTTCGACAAGTTTTTTTTTTTAATTCAGGCTATTTCCCCTACCAAAGCCCAATTTATTTGAATCCTCTGGATCTAAAAAAGGTCGACCTCACCTAGTGGAAAAATGCTTGGTTGTTGTTGTTGTTATTGTTGTGTTCTGGATCTAGAAAAGGCTCTACCTCCTGAATATAAGAAACCCCAAGGACAAAAAAATTGGAGTAAGCCAGTTCAATGATAGCAATGATCTAACCAATGTAGAAGGCTAGGTTCTTGGAAAAAGAGGCAAAAAGAAGCCAGTTTGGCTTCTTAGATCACAATGAGCCCTTAGTTTTTAGTCTTGTGTTATTATGTCCTTCAGATAAACTTGATAATTTTTCCCATTCTAAGATACCATGATATTTATTTCTCCCCAACCAGTATCAATCAGGATCAATGTCACTCAAGCATAGCACTTTTATGGTCCTCCTAAGTGATTACATCCCCAATTTGGCTGAAGCCAACACTTTTGCATCTCTTACATACAATAATATTCCTTATTGCATTCTTTACATGTGTATGACTACCATCACAACCAATCTTGTGCACAACATATGCGCACAATCAACCAACAACCTCTACTCAGGGAATTAAAAGCATATTCCAAGTGATCAACCAGCTACCTAGCACCTATGCAGTAGGCAAGCTCCTAAGTGAGAACCTAGGTGGTCATAACAAAAGTGTATTTCATAATTAAGAATAGCTATATATTTCATATTGACAGCTATTTTATAATTAGTGTTGTATTACAATATCAAACAAAATAGACAAAATAGCTGATAAAAAAACTAGTTTTTTTTGGTAGACATGCTAGGATTGTCTACGTTGCCTTTTTAATTGCCTAGTTACTAGGCTAAGTGACCCTTTAGCAAAGTTGCCTAAGCATGACTTTGAAAACTAAGTTTTTGCTCATAATTTGACCAACAACACTCAAATACAAATGAGTTCCGTTTAGCACCTGCTCTTGCCATTTATGAAAAGCTACTAGCAAATTCTACACACATGTATGCCTGCTCATGACCACCAAGCACAATAGCTATTGGTGAGCCCCACATGTCCTACTCGATCAAATCTAGCATCAAACATCTTGCTTGCTTTTGTATGCTCTTTGATTTTTCTAAAGCTCTTTGCTGCTTTTTTTAATATCAACCAGTAATTTTCTTACATCTCCACATGATACCCTGCAGAGCACATATATTTGACATCTTCTGCAAATAAATTCACCCACCCTCCATCCAACTAAGTAGTTGTAGAAAGCTCCAAACTCGCCGTTTCTTTTTTTTTCAGACAGCAATTGACTGGTCTCTCTTTTAGTATTAAGCAATAATTTGGCCATTGATTAGTGAACTTTTGAGCTCCCTTCAGTTCAAAATGGCATATTCCTCATCTGCCTCCCAATTGCCTCCTATCATTAGCCAACTAGATCTATAGGTTCACAAAAATTACCATGACAAATTTGAATAGGAGAAACTATGCTTCATGAGTTGCAGCAAATTGGGTTTGGTTCATTGGCCATGGCCATCATCTTATAACTCGGGTTACTGAGATTCTTGGGTCTGCTTGAGCTTCTTGGGAGCATAGTGACACAATTGTTTGCCATCCTATTGCAATCTATTGATCCAAAAGATGATTTGTACATGGATGATTTTTCTTGATCCTAAACTGTGGTTGCTTTATGATTGGTTCTCAGTCTCTTCTGCCATGCATCCAACACAAAGTTGATAACACATATTGGCCAACTCCAAGCCATTGTTGTTGGTCTATAAGATATTCTCACAATTACATTAAATGTTAAGGTTATGCAGACTGCTTCAACAAGACCATTACCAATTATTTTTCAATCATAAATTTGTCCTGAGTTAGATCTTATAAAGATTCATCTCTTGGACAACACCTCTATCTCATGCCTATAAGATGTTTACATGCATATGTTAAAGCCTCTAAAACATTTTTACCAACCTCTAATTTTCCCATAGATAGATCCGCTCATGCTACTTAGTTCTAATTGGATGATTCTCCTAGTGGTAGAGACACCCATGAAGGTCAGCAAGTGGAAGAAGTCGTTCTAATGGACAGAACAATGCAAAAGCACCCTCTGTGGAAATTCTGGGCATGCTCGAAAAGTATGTTACTTCATGGCTATAAAGAGAGCTATCCTCTGGCAGTTAGATTCAGGTGGTGGGAATTCTAGTTAGAGTATCCACTATTACTTTCATGTATTATGTATAGGTGAAGAAACTTGACAGATTTGAAAGTCAACTTAGGTTTTTTTTATTGATGGAAAAGTATAAGTTGCTTTCTTAGTTTCCTGAAAAATGAATTATTAATTTAAGTTTAACTTTCCAGCTAGAACATCAAACACAAGCCAACCAATTAAATTGGTACAAGTAAATAACTTTGACACGTTGATCAAGGGCTTAAACTATCCAAATGAATCCTACAATTCCACATAACTAGGTGGTGAAGAAATTTGACCTATTTGGAGAATAACTAGGATATGGGTCCAGCAAATTTTTGCTTGTTAGAATAAGATGATCTTCTCAGTTCCCTAAGAAGGAATGATTGATATGGCGGGCCAACTTGACCCACCAAAACCACAATCTTACTAGCTAAATAAGTGAATTGGCACAGATAAAGAACTGCACCAAGTAATAGAAGACCTAAGCCTACCCTTTATATTCCCAAAATGATATATGAGTATGAAAATTTCAAGCTCTTCAATTATTGAACTTACCAACACGAAAGACATGAAAATCATATAGAGGTAGGCAAAGTGCAATGGAACTAACCTTCTCCAAAATTTTAAAACCATGCATTCGTCAACACTTATCCAAGTTTTTTCTATGTTGATAATAAGGAAGCAGAGAAAACGGTAGCTATACAGACACTAAACTTATATGCAATTACCAAAATTTCTTTCCTAAACAAGATTTTTCACAGTAGCATTGAAGAAAAAATCAAAGACTATAGATGTTTGAAGTCAAAATATATATTGATTTGGGCATATATTTGAACAAAAAGTAAAAAAGGAACTGGAATAATGAATATTACCAAGTTTTGTGCCAACGAGAATAACTGGCACACCGGGCGCATAATGTTTCAATTCAGGTATCCACTGAAGAGTGAAACGGTGAAAATAGGAAAGAGAAAGTGGCAAGTCAGAAAATTAACATCTAACGCAGAAAGCACTGCTACAAAGTTTACCTTTTTAGCTACGTTTTCATAGCTAGCCTTACTTATCAAAGAGAAGGCTAGAAGGAAGACATCAGCACCTCGGTAGCTTAAAGGTCTGAGTCTATTGTAATCTTCCTGGCCTGTGGACCATCAAATCCTCAAATAAATAAAAATTACCTTAAACAAGGTAGGGCAGCAAGCACAAAGAAAGACTCAGGGAATGGTGAACTAAATAAAAAAAGATTACCTGCGGTGTCCCACAGCCCTAAGTTAACCGTGTTGCCATCGACTACAACGTTCGCACTAAAGTTATCAAATACGGTTGGTACATAATCCTATGTATCAACACACAAAAATAAATGAAAACGTTTAAACATAGAAGAGTCATTCAACACATTCATAATGTAGAACTAATATTAAAAAAGAATTTCACAAGGTACTTATCATGTTATAAAAATAATGGAGAATTTCACAAGGATTTAGAAGGCTCAATCATGTAGTTACTGTGCACATACCATTTCCAAGTACAAAAAGGTGCATGATCAATGAAATATCAATAATAATTCATGATATATTGATATGTCTGCATCTTTATTTTCGAGGAAACTAAATGATATTAGGGCATAAAGCTTTTGGACATCTCACATCCAACAAATTCCAAGACAGTTTATTTCTGGTAAGAAAAATGGAAATAGAAAATATGCACGAAAGAAAGAAATTATATTGAAAATTTTATTAATTATATAAAAATCGGTGAAAAACGGTTATGAGCGAACATCAGAAAAGACAACATGAGAAGAAAAGAAGAAGAGGTAATATTGTAACATAATATTATAAAGCTAAATAACCCAAAAGGGTATACTTTCTTGCCCCTCCTTCCAACCACCAAGAAACACCTGGAATAGGAAAAAGAACGGGCTTTCCCAGACTTACCGTGGGGAACGTGTTACTGGTATACGATATGAGCATGCAGGTCTTCCCGACGGCACCGTCGCCCACCGTAACACACTTTATGAACCTCGATGCACTCATCTTCCCGATCGATCTCCTCGCATCCCACAAAACGACTGCCTTTTCTCCCTCCCGCTACTCGTTCAGGCCCGACACCGCTTAGCTTCAACCACTGCACATCAGAAGGACACGAGGAAGGCTCACATTCGTCAGCCGAGGAAAAGGCTTCCCATTGAAGGAAAAAGGGAAAGAAAAAGAGAGACAATGCGATGCAGTATTGGGAAAATTCAATTCCTCTAGCTTTATCTTCTTCCTGCCAAGAGAGATAGATTGAGAGAAGAGGGCACCTTTGGGTTAAGGTTGTAGGAGTGGGAGGGGACGCTCCGGCCGAGAAATGCTGCGGTTGAAGCGCAAGCCGAAAGAGACGCCGATTCGGTAATAACATTTCCATTGATAGAAGGAAATGAACGGATAGCAAAGGCCACAAAAATTTATAGGAAATCATTTCTCCCCACAAATTTGAGAAATTAAATTTGACCTTTTCAAAAATTCAAAATCAATCATCGGGAAATTGCCGTTAAATCGCCATGTAAATTTAAACATTTACATTTAGTTCCCATGTCAGTATAAATTTATTTTTGATATATGATCAAATCAATTTATTTGTTTCAGCTCGCTAACCCTGATAAAATTATCATATTGTCCTCATTTGAATTTAAAATGCACAACTATTCCTTTCTCTCCCAACGTCTGACACATCACTTCGCGGTACTGTTCCTTTCTTTCCCACCAAACCTCGGCAACGTGCTCCTCCTCCACAACTACAAAACTCGACGATGTACTCCGCCTCCGCAACTCCAAACCATCAGCGAAGCACTCCCCCGCTTCGTCCTTAAATCATCTTCATCGACGTTGAAGGCAAAAATCAGAGAGGCGACAGAACCCAACTAAACCATCTTAAACCCTTGAATCATCGGTAAGTAAAATTTGCTTGCCCTACATTTTGACTAATTTATTATTTCTCTACAAAAAATCGAAACTTTAGTTCATGAGTGTTTTCGATTTTGTGAGGTTGAGGTTCAATGAAATTAGGTTTAGGTGTTTGCGGTGCAATTTTATGAATGAGTTTGTATTGCATCTTTTTCAATTCAAGGGATGTGAGATATGTGCAAATTTTGTAGTGATTATCAATAAACTAAGTAATGTATTTAATTTAAGCACTTTGATGGTCAAAATCTATTGGATTGTACTTTAGGATATTAATAGATAAATTGTTATAATTATTGGTGTTGTTCATTCCGCTGGCTTGAATAAAATTAGTTTTGATACTTCAATTGCATTTTATGAGTGTGTTTGTATTTTATCTTCTTCAGTTGAAGAATTGAAAGATATATATTACTTTTTGGATATTAATTATCAATAAACTAAATAGACTCAATTTAAGCGCTTGGATGCCCAAAATATTTAGGGTATGAATGAGTAAATAGTTTAAATTTTTTATATTGTCCAATCTGCTAGCTAGAATAAAATTACTTTTGATATTCAAATTATAATTTTATGGCTGTGTTTGTGTTTTATCTTCTTCAATTGAAAAATTGAAAAATATATGTTACTTATGTATATTGATTAGCAAAAACCCGAATAATATACTCAATTTAAGTACTTTAATGCTCATATTTTTCATGACTTACTTTATGTATGAATTATAAATTGTTCTTGTTGTTTGAATATGGTTGATTTGGGTAGTTTGAATAAAAATGGGTTCTGGATTGTTCTAATTGCAACTTGTTTTATGAATGTGTTTGTATTTTATCTTCTTCAATTGAATGATCGAATGAGATATGTGGTTATTGTGTAGTAATTATCAATAAACTGAATAATAATATCCTCAATTTAAGTGCATTGATGTCCATATTTTCCATGGATTATAGTTTATGGTATGAATTGTTAACTAATTTATTTTTATATATAAATGGGAAAAAAACCAGAGCTAATAAAATAAAGGAGGTTAAGGAGAGATATGTGGAGAAGAGAAAAAGCAAAAGTAGCAATTAAACAATCATATTCACATTGTTCATCAACATATTTCAAAGTCGTGTTCGATGAAGTGTTACCCAATTTGGGTAATAAGTAAAAAAGAGAGGATCAAAAGCACTCCACTTACTCCATGGCTTGAGATTCTTGAGATGTCAATTATTAGTACTAGAATAAATTTAGTATTAAATAGATTCCAGCAGTCTTCACGTTCGATAACATTGTAGTTCCATTCACATCGACTGAGTTTTGCATCATTCTTGGTTTGGCCCATGTGGGGCAGCCTATTGATTTGGATGTTAGCATATAGTCCAAATTTGTGGCTTTATTATTTGGAGGAAAATTTGGCAACGTAAATAGGATTACAATTCATGATAAAATACTTATATTAGCTGGATCAGAGAAGGATTCTGAAGTGGATGATTTTGTTAGGCTGTTTATTTGTCTTCTATTTAACTGTGTTATTTTTTATGTTGGTAACTATTCCACTTCTCGATTTATTATGTCCTACATTGATAACATAATGAGCTTCTTTGATTACTCGTGGGGAGATGCAGCATACAGATTTTTGTGTCACCAACTTATTTTACATACCCCCAGTAATGGAAATAGGATGAAAGAAAGCAAAAAGTATATTTTAGATGGTTGTATTGTTGGCCTAAAGGTGAGTTTTAAAATTTTAAAGTGTGATTGATATATTTCATATTAGTTTAATAATATATTTATGCATTTAGGCCGGGTTATATGAAAGAATACCTTCATTTGGACATACATGGTCTTTATGGTATTTCCCCGGTTGTTTTATTAGGAAAGGAGTCAAATTTCCATCCAACGTGATGTTGCTGAGAAATTATTTACCGACATTGATTTCAGTAGGATAAGTTATTATATTTTTAGTATGTATTTTCTAAATATAATTGTAGAAGTGATACTTTGTTTATAATTTTTAAAAGGTGTTGGATATAGTACCATTTCCGGATGAAGAGATTTTGTTAAGCGACAAATAAGGAAGTTTTTTGGTAAATATAGAAATAATGAAATTATTTATGTTAAATAATGATGATAAGTCATTTTTTTTTACTACATTACTCTTATTTTGATGATAAAAGTATTGTGTGAGATGTTATGAATTAGCTAATAAGAAGATGATGACTGAACCAAGCAATGAAGAAAAGAGTAATGATTGTGTGGAGACAGAACCAGTTGGTGAAAAAATAGGTTGTAATGTCCTTGATTTTTTTTATTATTATATTTCCAATATCAATTCATATATAACTGTGGATGTCACGAATCATAATTACACTTACAATCATAACATACTCTTGATTTAACTAAGGTAGTCCAGTAATTCATAACATACAACAGAAACTAAACTAATAAGTTTTCGAGTTGTATTGTCGTTATCCCGAGCTTACTCACTTGTCAATGCCCCTACCTCGTTTGTCTTCTTACCTGAAATAGTTAAAATCTGTGAGTCAAGAGACTCAGCACATTCAAATCATACTATGCATTAATTAGTTCCTATATCCATGTATCCTAATGGGAACCGTACCTATCTAACTCTGCAAGGTATTTTCCTAGCATATCTTACTAAAGCATGAATGTAAACATACCGTGTGCAAGGACATCTTCATGAACATAATGACATAGACACGAGCATGAACATACATGAATATAATCACAAACATATATGGACATAACGTGAACATGAGCATAACACGAACCTGAATATGAACCTAACCATATACATGGCATAACATGAATATAAACGTAGCATATCATGAACCTAAACATATACATAGTATGACATGAACATGAACATAGCATATTGTGAACCTAACATATTCATAACATAACATAAACTTGAACATAGCATATCATGGGTGTAACATATTCATAGCATAACATGAACTTGAACATAGAATGTCATGAACCTAAACATATACATAGCATAACATAAACATACACGTAGCATATCATGAACTTAACATATTTATAGCATAACATGAAATTGAACATAGCATATCATGAACCTAAATATATACATAGCAAACATGAACATAAACATAGCATATCATGAACCTAATATATTTATAGCATAACATGCACATAAATATAGCATATCATGAACCTAAACATATACATAGCATAACCTGAACTTGAACATAAATATCATGAACCTAAACATATATACATAATACAACATGAACATGAACATGAACATAGCATATCATGAACCTAAACATATATACATAGTAAGACATAGACATGAACATAACATATCATAAAATCTTTTTAAGGTAAGGTTGGATCGTTGACAGTGACTAGCTATCATCATATAGTCGATAGATCAATTTCAGTTGTAAAACCATGGTACTAGGCAATGGACATCAGCAACCACTTTTTTATTACTGTGCCTTGACATATAGTTGGTGAGGTCTCCAGCAACCCTTTTGTGACTAGGCCATGGCCTATGGAATCTGGTGTTGGGCTCTCTCTAGGGCTTTGGCCTGTAAACGTGATCCCTCTGGGGCCTTTTCCCTCATAGTATTTTGATGTGCGTAGATTGTATACATTTATTGGCATGTTTTAACGCACATTCACATACTTTGAGCATGCTTGATCTATGCATTTTCGTACTTTCAGCTTTCCTTTTTAGCATATTTACTCTCTTTGTTCGGAGATCTGCTTTTGTGCATTTTCTGTACACAGGAGTCGAAATTGGTGAAGATTTCATGTTTGAAGCCAAATCTATGGGCAAAGCAAAGGGAAGAAGGTGCCCTACCTGAACAACACACTGCCCTGCTCTGGGGGGTTGCCCAGGCCGTGTGGAGATCACAGGCCAGAAAGTTGCAGCAGGAAACAAAGAGGTTATGGTCGTGTGAACCTCACACGGCCGTGCAAGGATCCAAAGAACCCAGATTGAGAAGGAGCCTAGGCCATGTGCACCACACGACCATGTGAGTTTTCCAGAGAAAGGAGAAGCCTCGACCGTGTGTCTCACACGGCCGTGTGGGGTTCTCAGTGGCAAGGAAGGAGGCAGGTCGTGTGCATCACACGGTCGTGCCAGATTTCCAGAGGCTAAGAGAGTTCAGGCCGTGTAGATCTACACGGCCATGTAAAGGGGATATTGGGGATGTTTGCCACGGCCGTGTCTCACACACAGTCGTGCAAGGCTGGCAGAGAGGAGAATGGGCAAGGCCGTGTGAACCTCACATGGCCGTGCCATGGGGCCGTGTGGCGCCCAAACCTCACATCTATTTAAACCCTTCTTCAAGATTTGAAAGGGGATCTTCTCCCTCTTGGGGAGGGAGCGAGATTTGGGGCTTTCCTTCCAATCTTGGGTGGATTTCTGGGTGATCTAAAGGCGGATCTTCAACGGAATCGGCTCTGGGAGCGTGGATTGGATCCGAAGACGAAACTTCATCTTAGATAAGTTTTCTTTCTCTCCTCTTCTTGGATTGGGGGATCAAGAAATGCTTGTAATCTTTGTATTTTCGGATTTCTCTTTTCGATTCATGGAGTAGATCTCTTTGTTCTAGGATAGAGGGAGTATTTGTATGATGAATTGATGAAAACTCTTGTAGATTTGTCATTTCCTTGTTTCTATGATATTGTCTTGTTTGTATCAATTCAATCTTAGATGTATTGTTGTGATTTGGACCTAATTCACATTCTTGATTGATTGTTTGAATGTCTTGTGGATTTTGTAGAGATTATCTCTCACTCGATTTTCCGAGGGAAGCATGCGTAAGGTGCAAGCTCGTGTAAGGACGTGTGAGGGATGAACTTTAGGGGGGAGATAGGATAATTCAATATGGTAGGATAGATGTATGAATTAATCTTTATATCTTATGGGTCGAGAGGCAATGATTTCTATGTTGATTTTCCGAGGGATCTTCGTGACAGGAACATGCCCGTGTAAGGACAACATAGGCTCATATCCAATTGATCGCATTTAGGTATAGATTTCAGTCGTAAGTCGGTAGTCTATTGCAAGAGAGAACTGACAACCTTCTATAAATGTTGGACAATTGCGAAATAGGGTTTGGTAGATCATTTACATTGAGGAATCTTACAAAGAAACCAAAACTCCTAGAACATTCCTTTATCATAGCCCATAATCTTGTTTGTTGATCTTTCATTCCTATGTTTACTTATCATTAGTTACATTTAGCTTTTGGAAACCAATTAATTAGTTGTTTAGCTAACTCGTGTTGAAACATTTCTAGTGCTTATTCCAGTCCTTGTGGATATGATAATCTTTTACATTACTTGCAACATTTCCGTACACTTGCGGAACGTAACAAGTTTTTGGCGCCGTTGCCGGAGACTGCGCTATAACATTAGGAATTATCAATTGAGTTAGACTAGAAATAACTTTTCTTTTCATTTGTGTAGTTGTAACTAATTGTTAGAATTTTATTTTCATAGGCTTTTCCTTTCTTGTATAACATTCTTGTCAATTCTTTTTGTTGTAACTCTAATTCTGCATTTTGATTCTAACATTCTTGTCTAACTTTTCTTAGTCTTCTTTGGATTTAGTTTCTTTCTTCTTTTGTTTAGTACTTGGTTTCTATAGTGATTTTTCAAACTTCATTTTGGTTACTGGATGAGACTCAACTCATGCAAGCCCATTTGGAAAAATCAAAATATCCCAACATTTGTGCTAAAAGTACACTAGTGAAATAAGATGTGCACAATGCAAATGCTTATGAAAAAAAAACAATGAAAAAGAAAAAATGAATATGGGATATAAAAAAACAGTTGTCATGAGTGGAATCTAGCAAGTTACCCCTTTGAAACCGAGTTAGGTTACTGGGGAAATGACTACTTAGCTTCTCTTGAGATTGAGCACGCCTTTGAGACCATGGGTTGATTGAGAAATATGAACCAAGTGTTTGGCAAGTAAGTGCCTATCACTGGTTACTTGTCCATCACTGAAAACATTAGGAATTCAAATTTGATGACGACTTGACTAAGACATAGATTGAAACTTGAAGAGTTTTGAGTTGTTTTTGCACTGTGCACAAGATACTTATGCTTGAGCCATACTTGACTTTGTTTTCATGATCATGCTTGTTAGTGAAACTTTTTGATAGAGTTAGGAAAGTACATTATGGTTTATGAATGTGTTGTAGAACATATGAATGTAGATTGCAGCATTTTTCTTGAGGACAAGCAAAGGTTTAAGTCTGGGGGTGTGATGTGCGTAGATTGTATACATTTATTGGCATGTTTTGACACACATTCACATACTTTGAGCATGCTTGATCTATGCATTTTCATACTTTCAGCTTTCCTTTTTAGCATATTTACTCTCTTTGTTCGGAGACCTGCTTTTGTGCATTTTCTGTACACAAGAGTCGAAATTGGTGAAGATTTCATGTTTGAAGCCAAATCTATGAGCAAAGTAAAGCGAAGAAGGTGCCCTACCTGAACGACACACTGCCCTGCTCTGGGGGGGTTGCCCAGGCCGTGTGGAGATTACGGGCCAGAAAGCTGCGACAGGAAACAAAGAGGTTATGACCATGTGAACCTCACACGGCCGTGCAAGGATCCAAAGAAAGGGGGAAGAGGTAGCAAAATTGGTTTTTGCTTTCCTTCTCCCTTAGCCCCCCTTTTTTTTTTCTTTTTTTATTTTATTTATTTATTTGTTCTCATCATTCATGATGAAACAAGGGGGAATGAATCCCCTTAATTGTCCTCTTTAAGTCACGGCAAAGGGAGAGGAAGAGGGAGAGAAAAGAAGGAAGGCAAGTTGTCTTTCTCTTGCTCTTTTCTTGCTTTCTTTTGGCTAGCTTTTACTCTCATCCTTATCATGAGTTTCCCTCCTTTGCTATCAATATATCATTCCTATCCCAACTGGTTATTACCCATTAATCCTATCATTTACATCATGAGAGGTTCAAGGTTCAATCCTTGACCACTCCCTATTTTTTATTTCTTTTTATTTCTTTTTGGTTCAACATTCTACTAATATTTTTCTAAGGCAAATTCATCATTCTCATATTTATCTTAAAAGCTTAGTGGGTGTTACACTCTGGGACCTTTTCCGGTAAACGGACTCCCTCTAGGGCCTTTTCTCTCACGGTATCTACATTAAATCTTTATCATTATCAAAAGCATGATTAGGATTATAAATTATCAAACCCAAGAAATGGTTGAGTGCATAACATGTTAAATCCTCAAATTCGTAGCTACCATGTATTATAAAGTTGTCAAAGCATGATTATTGTCATGGCATATTAAAACCTAAAATCTTAAACTATCATGATTATAGTGGTCAAAAGCATGATTAATGTCATAGCATGCTAACCCTAGTATTCGAATCTAGCATGTACCACAAGATTATCAACATTCATGATTTAATTCATAGCATCCAAACCTTAAATCTGAAACTAACATATAATCTATAAACATTATCATGATAGATGTAAGAGGAAATATAAACATCTACCTAAACCTAGATCATATTAAGGTATCATAATAAGACATAAGAAGAATATGATCATAAATTTAAACCTAAACTTAGAATTCAAAATTCGCACCTAAATCGTATAATGTTATCATGACAAGAAATGGGAAGAAACCTAAACATAACCTAAATATAAGCATGAAATTTCATAGCGTAAACTTAAGCATAGATTTAAACATAAACCTGTGTATAAACATAGCCCCAAACTTAAAAAATATGAAATTCACACATACTTCTTTTATGGTTAACATGATGTGAAGTGAGAAGAAAATAACCATAAACCTAAACCTAATCCGAGATTAACATGTAACCTATAAAGTTATCATGATGAGAGGTAAGGAGAACATAAACATAACCCTAATCTTAAAATCCAAAGATCCCCTAAAAGTCCAAACCAAAACTTCACTTAACTTCCAAAGGTATCGACCATGTGAAGGATTTCATGACATGAAACTACAAAAACCAAAACTAACAAACTCACAAAGTTCTCCAAACATGGGGATTTTATGGCCTCCTAAAAACATCCAAACCAAATTATAAGAGAACTAAACATGCATGGATTTAAGGAACCAATAAAAACATAACATGGGAAGAACATGCCTTTAATCTTTAGCTACTAACTCCCTTTTTGGTCTTCCCTTGGAGCTCTAGAATCGGTGGAGAAATAAAGAGGGAGAGGAGCCTTCTTAAGGCTGGCGGCAATATCAAAGGTAAGACTTTTAAAGATAAGGTTTTTAAATATAAGAGGGAGCTTAGGACTTGGTCTATTAATTGCATTAATTTTGTACATATTTATATCCATATACTAATTTCATATTTATACATATCCATGTATATATCACATATACATGGTAATATATATAATTCATATTATAGTTTCTTAATATTAAGTCATTTCATTAAATTTCGTAATTATATATATATATATACATATAATTTTCGTAGGATGATAATATTGTACTAATTTCATATTATACATATCCATGTATATGTTGGTGCGGGAAGCATCCGATGATCGAACCCAAGTTTTGATAATGACAAATGGTTCAAAGTTAAGTTATTTTGTGATCTAACAATTTGAATGAGCTTGTAGGAAAGTTCTAAGTGTACTTAGGCAAAAGACCTAGCTACGGTTAAGCAGGTGAAAAACCCTAGGGGATGGTAATCCTAGGTCATAGGGGGTGGTAACCCTATGCGGAAAGTCTTGGCGGATCGAGAGTTTCAGGCAAAAGTCCTAGGGGGTGGTAACCCTAGGTGGAAAGTCCTGGTGTCGCGAACCAAGTGGAAGACTGGACGGGTCGGGGAGTGGGTGTCCAGCAGAAAGTCCGGAAGCATCGAGCGCCGAGCGAAAGTCCAGTCGATCTGGAGGATCGTGTTGACAACAGGTAAATCTCCTGAGTGGAGTAGGTGAGGACGCACTCCCCGCAGAGGGAACAGTAGGCGTCGGGTCAACCTAGGGTTTCCGGTCGGAAATCCGAAGTCAGACCCGGATAGTCCGAAGACTATCAATATTTTGTTTATGACTATTATGTGCTAACTTTGTTTTGCAGGGTATGTGTTTGGGACTAACACATTTTGCAGGAACAAAGAAACAACCTTAAGCCTCGGATGAACAGTGCCCGATGCGCCTCCATGGAGCTTAGAGGCGCCTCAGGTGCAAGGCTTAAGGAAGCTACGCACCAGGCCTAGAGGCTCCTCAGACTAAGCTGGAGGCACCTTGGACCAGAGCTTGGAGGCTCCTTGGAGTGGCTTGGAGGCGCCTTCAAGTGGATGAGGTGCGATCTGTTCTGTGCTGATCCACGCGGGCGACTCGGGAGGGTTGGAGGTGCCTTGGACGATGTTGGAGGCGCCTCCAATAGTGCATAAAAGGAGGTCTCGAGGCAACACTCAATATAACAAGTTTCAAGTGATCCTACTGCAACATGCTGTTAACGAGACACTCCGACAAAACTACGACAAGTCCCCGACAACTCGAAGTTTCATTTTCGCTAATTCTGTTGTTGGTATAGCTTTAATATTTCAGTTCTGTAATACACATTTGTACTTTACAATCTGATAGTGAATTACCCAAAGTAAACGCTCAACGAGCGTGGGCCTTGGAGTAGGAGTCAAACAAGGCTCCGAACCAAGTAAAACTACTTGGGTCTTTGTGTTTGTTATTTCTATTTATTCCGTTGCTTAATTCTCGAACATTTTTACGAATCCGAAACGCGTGAAAAAGCCACGAGTGTTATTCTCCCCCCTCTAGCGCTTTCGATCCAACAATTGGTATCAGAGCGGGATAGCTTTGATTTGGTGCAACCACCAATCAAGCAATTTTTTTGTGGTGTTTTCAATTTTTCGGAGTCAATTGGAATTAGTATAGTTGCTACATTCCAATTCTTTTTGGATTGTTTTTGCTCGAAGTTGGTGCAACACTACTCGAGTTCATTTTTATTATTTTCATACCGCACTGCTAATCGAGGATCAAGTCCTGGGACATTGTCTCTCTCGTGTTTTTCTGTGCTATATCTAAATGACCTTCCAAGAAGGTTTTAGCACTATTCGCTCCCTGCTCTTCTCCGGAGACGATTTCGGATATTGGAAGGGTCGGATGGAGGCGTATCTCCAGACTCATTTTGAAGTCTGGATGATCGTCAAAACCGGGCTCCAAATACCGATTGATGCCACCGGTAAGCTACTACCATACAAGGACTGGGAACCGACACTCATCAAAAAGGTAGAAGCCAACGCAAAGGCAACCTGTACCCTACAATGCGGACAGACGAAAGAGGAGCTGAACCGAGTCGACCCCTTTTCAAGCGCCAAGGAATTGTAGGAGAAGTTGATCGAGCTTCACAAAGGCACCTCCGATACCAAGGTCAGTAAACGAGATTTATTATTCAATAAATTATATAATATTAAGTTGCAGGAAGGCGAGATAGCTACCCAACTCCACACTTGGATACAAGACCTACTCAACGGTCTACACGCAATCAGACAGAAGGTAGAGAACCGAGATATTTTGAGGTATGCCTTAAACGCTTTTCCAAGGAACACCTTGTGGGCATCCATGGTAGATACTTACAAGGTTTCTAAGGATCTTTCTTCCATAAAATTAGATGAGTTATTTGCTGAGTTTGAATTACATGAACAGGTTAACTCACGTCCATCCGAGAAAGGTTTGGCTTTGGTTACAGGTACAAGTAGAACGCACGAGACTAAATCAAAGCGCAGAACCAAACTAGAGTCAGAAGAAGAAGAAGCAGTTTCAGACGACAACGACGACGAAATCACAACCGAGCTTGTCAACCTAGTGAAGAAACTATACAGGAAAAAGAAAGGGTTCAACAAAAATGATGTCAGAAAAGTCATCCAGTCCAAAGAAGCCCAACCAAGCTCAAAGATGAAATTCGAGGTAACGTGCTATGGATGCAATCAGAAGGGGCACATCAAGGCGAACTGTCTGAATCAAAAGGATCCAAAGAAACTAAGAAGGAAGAAGGCCCTGAAGGTAACCTGGGACGAGTCATCCTCGGAAGAGTCCGACGATGAAGAACTCGAACAGACGAGTTTTCTCGCATTGATAGCCCGGGACTACACCAACAAATCCGGAAGCGAGGACGAATTGGAAGCCGAGTCCGAGAAAAGCCACGGATCCGTATCCGTTTCCGAAGGGCCTGATCCCGCTGTAAGTATCCCGCGCTTACACAATTTAGTTAATTATTTATTACGCAAATTAGCAAAATCAAACATTAGGATCAAGTCACTTCTAAAAGAGGTAACGACCCTTAAAGAAGTGACTAACATCGAATCCTTGCCTGTCCCAGTTCAGACTGGAAACTCAACTCAAGTCCAAAAGCTTGAGGAAGAAAATTTCAGCCTGAAAACTCAGGTCAAGGATTTGAAGAAAATGTTGAAACGGATCACTTTGGGATCCAGGAATCTTGACCTGATTCTTGGGACACAAAGAGTCGTTTACAACAAATCTGGATTAGGTTTTAAGACCAAAAAGAAATACCGATCCTATCTAACCTTAGTTAATATATCAAATAGTAAGACAGTCCAAGCATGGGTACCTAAGTCCAACTTAGTTAATCAAGTTGGACTTGGTCAATATTGGGTTCCTAAGGATCAAGTACATTATCTTGATAGACCATATTGAGGCTATGATCTAGGGAGAGCCAAAAGAAAAACTGTATTAATAAATAGATAAATAATTAAAATAAAATTAAATTAAAAGTAAAAACTTAAATCTAATCTATAAAAATATAAAATTAATCAATAAAATAGGGGGAGTCTCCAGAATAGCTGGCACCTCCAAAGCTAACCTACCCGGCAGGGTAATCTAAACCAAGCTACCCGGTAGGGTCATTAGAATTAATTAGAAAGGGAACAAGTTTAACTTAACCTATGGTACTGGTGAAATTTTGGATGATAGTACGTTAGGGAAGCTTAGTCTATGCATGTCTAGGAAGATATGGCTTCGACCTGGTGCATTTGGCTAAGTCGAACTAACCGAGCTACCCTTTATGGATCCCAACCAGTTAGACCAAGGTTTTGTATTGAGTTCGGTGGATAGGACTATTTGAAAAACCTCGAAGGCATGGTTACTTTAATGATGTCCAAGTGAATCACCATAACCCAGAAAGTTTATCCGAAGAATGCCTATTTGTTGAGCCCAAAGCTAAACCCGAATCTAACATAAAGTTAAACCAAACCCTATAACTGAACTCAATTTATCCCACAAAATTATAAGATTCCCTGATTTGAAATTTAGATCAGGTGAAATAACTAAGGATTAATTTAATCAAATCTAATTAATTTAATAAAATCAAATTAAATTAATCAAATCTAATTAATTTAATCAAATCTAATTAAATTAATCAAATCTAATTAAATTAATAGAATCAAATTAATCAAACCTAATTATATTAATAAAATCAAATTAAATCAATCAAATCTAATTAAAGTAATAAAATTAAATTAAATCAATCAAATCTAATTAAATTAATAAAATCATAATAAAATTAATCAAATATAATTAAATTAAAAAACTTTTAAAAATCTTTTAAAACTTATTTAAAAATTATTTAAAAAAACTTATTTAAAAAATCTTTTATGACTTATTTAAAAATCTTTTAAAAAAACTTATTTAAAATTTTTTTTAAAACTTATTTCAAAATCTTTTAAAAAACTTATTTAAAAACCTTTTAAAAACTTATTTAAAAATCCTTTAAAAACTTCTTTCAAAATTGTTTTAAAAACTTATTTAAAAATCTCTTAAAAACTTATTTAAAAATATTGTAAAAACTTATTCAAAAATGTTTTAAAAAACATATTTTAAAAATTGTATTAAAAAATTATTTAAAAATCTTTTCTTTAAAAAAAACTTTTTTAAAAAACTTATTTAAAAATCTTTTAAAATTATTTTTAAAAATTATTTAAAAAATATTTTAAAAGTTATTTAAAAATATTTTTAAAACTTATTTAAAACTTGTTTTAAAAACTTATTTAAAACTTGTTTAAAAACTTATTTAAAAATATTTTAAAAACTTATTTAGAAATCCTTTAAAAACTTATTTAAAAATCTTTTAAAACTTATTTAAAAATTATTTTAAAAACTTATTTAAAAATCCTTTAAAAACTTATTTGAAAATATTTTAAAACTTATTTAAAAAATATTTTAAAACTTATTTTAAAATCTTTAATAAACTTATTTAAAAATATTTTAAAAACTTTTTTAAAAATTATTTTTAAAACTTATTTAAAAAATCTTTTAAAACTTATTTAAAAATATTTTAAAAACTTATTTAAAAATGTTTTAAAAACTTATTTAGAAATTATTTTAAAAACTTATTTTATAATCTTTTAAAAACTTATTTAAAAATCTTTTAAAAACTTATTTAAAAAAAATCTAATAACGCCAAATGAAGGCGCCTCTACGTGGAAGAGGCGCCCTCATGCTTCAGCGAGAAAATTCCCGTCGAAATCATCTGAGGCACCTCGGACCGAGTCCGAGGCTCCCTAAATGCTGCATTGGAGGTGCCTTCAACGCAGAAATAGGCAGCGAACAGAGAGTTCAATGCAGATTTTTTTGTCGCCGAAACCAGCGATCCAAGACGCCTTAACCACAGATTTTCACCCTTCAACTCCTTCAAATACCCTACAATGCATGCTTGGACTTTAGGACTATTTGAATTTAAATGAATGACCCTAACTTAAATTTTTATAAGTGAAGCTCCTCCCTCTTTGTAGCTAAAATTTAACAAAGTCTTTCAATCTAAATGTCTTTCAAAAACTATCGTTTCTTCCTAGCCTTTAAAATTCAAAATTTCTCAGTTCAAAATCAAGATAAATGATTTTCAAACTTTAGCTATCTATTCTAAATAACATTTCCAAAGCTATTTGTGCTAAAGCATCTCTTTTAAAATTTAGACTAAGTGTTTTCAAAAAAGGCTCATTAAAATATTAGCTAAGTGACTTCTATGGCTAGTTTCAAATATTTTGAGCAAATCCTTTAAAGATATTCTTTGAATCCTTAACATTTACTTAGCTAAATGTTGTACAAAGAATTTAAGTATTTTTCTAAACGATTGTGTTTAAGTACTTCTAAACTTAACTAAGTATTTCTCAACAAACAAAAGCTTTTTAACTAAGTATCTTGATTAAATAAAGTTTCAAAGTTGAAATAGCTTATATTCTTACAAGCTAAGTACTTTTCAAGCATGATTAAACATTTTTTCAAATCTAATCACTCTGATTCATTTTTCTGTACTTATATTTTTGATGTATGGCAAAGGGGGAGAGTAGAAAGTTTAAAATTCATAAAGAAAAACAAAAGAAAGAAAATTCATCAAAAATTAAGGGGGAGCATTATATATTTTTTCTCTTATGCTTATGCTGTCAATTTGTTTATACGTGTGTTATCTCTACATTTTCTTTACTGTCTTTTACTTAACTTTGAATTTTGATTGCCATAATCAAAAAGGGGGAGATTGTGTTGGGTTTTTCGGGCCGCGAAAACTGCTTTTCGCATCGCAGAAACCCCGAAACCCCTAGCCACGGATCCGTGTGAAGTAAAAACTTTCGAAAACTTATGAGTACGAGTTTCTAAACATTGATCTACAGTAGATCTACAAAGGGAACAAAGAATATACCCTTGATGCGCGCCCTACGCGAATCCCGCTCGTCCAATGGTGTCGGATCTCAAGGTTGTCAAAGTAGACAATCCTCTAGAAGTATCTACACGAACACAAGAAGGAGATCACCAAACCAAAGTGTGCTAGCACCTTAGTTAGGTTCGGCAAGATGAGGAGAGGGAGAGAAGAAAAATGGAGCAAGGAAGAAGATGATGGAATGAATGAGAATAATTCACAAAAATGAAACTTATTCCTTTATTCATGTGGCCGGCCACATTAAGATGGGTGTGTAACTCCCATGGAATGCCAAGAGTCATAACTCTTGGTAACTCCCATGAGGTGGTATCCCACTTAAGCAACCATGATGATGTGGAGCATCATCATTGGCCCACTCAATGCCAACTCACCAATGAGGTGGCATAAAGTCAAGTCAAACTTGACTCTTCATTTTCCTCTCAAGTCAAGTCAAACTTGACTTAATCTCTCTCATGGTTGATCTAATCCAACCATTTAATTCAACCAATTTAATATAATGAATCTAATTCATTTAATTAAATTGATTCAATGAGTCATAATCTAAATTAGACTCATTAAACACATGAATCAACTTGAGTCCAACTCAATTAGCCCAATTAGGATTACTCTTAATCCAATTTGATTCATCAAATGAATCTAATCCTCTTGGTTCATCATATGAACCTAATCTCCATCTAATTGTCCGTAGTGTGTGAGCCTATAGGTTCTTGTAACGTTGGCAATGCCCCTAAACCTATTTAGAAGCATAAGTAATGAGCGGTATCTAGCAACACATCATTGTGACTACTAATTGTGACTCCTTACAATATATGACAAGTGTCCTTCTATCCAAGACATCTAGATTGATCAATGTGAGGCATAGACCGTGCCATCCTCTGATCAATCTAAATCTTGAACTCCAAGTAGACTCACTAAATCAAATGAGCTCAATATCTCATATTGACTCATTTGGGCGTGGCCATGCACTTCGTGGTCTCACTCTATCAAGAATATCGATGTCGCTCCCGTCATATAGGAGGGATAGATCCCATCGACATCACTCACATCCCTCTGCATAATTCGTTACATACCCAATAATCGCCTTTATAGTCCACCCAGTTACGGGTGACGTTTGACGAAACTAGAGTACATAATTCCTTATGTAGGGATCCATGGTGACTTCAGGTTTAAGGACTAGTAGTCATACTAATAGCCACATGAGAAAGTATATGACACTCATATAACGATCCATGATACTTTCTCATGGCGGGTCATTCAATATACATTCTCCAATGCTTACCCATGTGTCAACTTGATATCTCTATATCCATGACTTGTGAGATCAAGTCATCGAGTTGACCTACATGCTAGTCTTATTGCATTAACATTGCCCCTGAATGTTCATACTCGACTAGGAATGATTAAGAGTAGTGTTCCCTATATCATCTCACTATCGATTCAACTAACCGATTGATATAGGTGAGAACCTTCTACTCATGGACGCTATTATACTTAGTTTATTTGGCACCAATACAAGTAAGTATAATCACCAAAACATGCATGCCTTTATTTATATATAAGAATATGATACAACAAGTTCATAATACAATCATCAAATGATTGACTCTAGGGCTCTAACTAACAATCTCCTACTAGCACTAGTGCCAATCAGTGTAGGCTCTAAGCCCCAATGACTTAGTGTGACCATCATACTTCCTCTGTGCCAAAGCATTGGTCAAGGGATCTGTGATGTTAGCCTCTGTAGGTACTCTGCATATCTTCACGTCTCCTCTCTCGATAATCTCTCGAATGAGATGGAAGCACCATAGTATGTGTTTGGTCCGCTGGTGTGAGCGAGGTTCCTTCGCCTGTGCTATAGCTCCATTGTTATCACAATAGAGCTCAATGGGGTCAGCGATACTGGGAACCACCCCAAGTTCAGTGAAGAACTTGAGGATCTAAACTGCTTCCTTCGCCTCGGCCTCTGTCGTAGAATCAGCTACTGTTAGTTAGAGCCATAGAGCCAATCATTTGATGATTGTATGGACTCATGTATATCATATTCTTGTATATCAATAAAGGCATTTGTTTGGTTATTATACTTATTTATATTAGTGCCAAATAGACTAAGTATAATAGCGTCCTTGAGTAGAAGGTTCATACCTATATCAATCAATTAGTTGAATCGATAGTGAGATGATATAGGGAACACTACTCTAAATCATTCCTAGTCGAGTATTAACATTCAGGGACAATGTTAATACAATAAGACTAGCATGTAGGTCAGCTCGATGACTTGATCTCACAAGTCATGGATATAGAGATATCAAGCTGACACATGGGTATGCATTAGAGAATGTATACTGAATGACCCACCATGAGAAAGTATCATGGATCGTTATATGAGTGTCATATACTTTCTCATGTGACTATTAGTATGACTATTAGTCCTTAGACCTGAAGTCACCATGGATCCCATGAGGAGTTATGCTTTGGTTTTCAGGCGTCACCCTGGTGGACTATAAAGGCGGGTATATAACGGTATGTGTGAGGATGTAGATGGGATCTATCCCTCCCATATGACGGGGACATTGGTATTCTTGATAGAGTGAGACCACTAGTATGACCATGCCAAATGAGTCAACATTAGATGTTGAGTTCATTTGATCGAGTGAGTCTACTTGGAGTTCAAGATTTAGATTGATTAGAGGATAACACGGTCTATGCCTCATATTGATCAATCTAGACGTCTAGGATAGAAGGACACTTGTCATTATTTTGTGAGTAGTCACAATTGGTAGTCACAAGGTGATGTCGGATCTCGACATTCTTGTAACTTGGGTAGTAATGATGTGTTGCTAGATACCGCTCATTACTTATGCTCCTAAATGAGTTTAGGGCATTGCCAACGTTATAAGAACCTATAGGGTCACACACTACGGACAATTAGGTGGAGATTAGGTTCATATGATGAACCAAGAGGATTAGATTCATTTGATGAATCAAATTGGATTAAGAGTAATCCTAATTGGGCTAATTGAGTTCGACTCAAGTTGATTCATGTGTTAAATGAGTCTAATTTAGATTTTGACTCATTGAATCAATTTAATTTAATGAATTAGATTCATTATATTAAGTTGGCTCGAATCAAATGGTTGGATTAGATCCACCATGGTAGAGATTGAGTCAAGTTTGACTTGACTTGAGAAGGAAGACCAAAGGTCAATTTTGACTTGACCTTTTTGCCACCTCATTGGTGAGTTGGCATTAGGTGGACCAATAATGATGTTCCACATCATCATGGGTGCCACCTCATGGAAGTAACAAAGCCACTCTCTTAATGGTTTCATATTAATTGCAATTAATGCAATTAATGTGATTTTATGGTTTCATATTAATTGCAATTAATGCAATTAATGTGAATTTTGAAATGTGGCCGGCCACTTGGTTTTTGGGTGAAAAAATTCATTTTTTTCACTAGTGTGCATCTTCCTCCTTCTCCCTCTCAAGCTCTCCCTCTCCCTCTCCTCCCTTGGCCGAACCACATAGGTGCTAGCACACCTTGGTTTTTGGTCATCTCCATCTAGTGTGTTCGTGTGGATACTTCTAGAGGACCGGCGCTTGACAATCTTGAGATCCGACATCATTTGGACGAGCGGGAACGCGAAGGGCATCGCATCAAGGGTAAACACTTTTTCCTCATAGATCTAAGTAGTAGATCAGTTTTTGAACTCGTACAAGAAATAGTTTTTCGAATTTTTTATACGAATCTTTGCACGGATCTACGGCTTTGGGTCCTTCGGGGTTTCCGCGACGCGAAAAAGCGGTTTTCGCGGCTCGAAGAACCCAACAGTGGTATCAGAGCCACGTGCAAAGAATTTAGTTTTTATTTTTTGGAAAACAAAAAGCTTCTGTGATTTTCTGTAAAAATTCAATTTTTATGTTTTTATGGGTAATTTTTCCTTATAGGCGAAGCACAAGTGTCTCGGCACTTGTAGGCTTCGGCTATCGGGAAGAATTTTCCCAAACGGCTTCGTTTCGACCCAAAATCTTTTGGGACAGCGGACTCGGGTGCCTTTAGATCGCAACGGAGCAACTCACGATGGTTAGATCGTGGGTAGGGGCGCTGCCCCTAACCCCGCAAGGGGATTTGCTCCGCGATCGCACCCGAAATCGCTAAAAACGAACCCGTCGGGAAGATTTTTCCGAAACAGTAATGTCTCGGCCCAAATCGTTTTGGGACAGCGGGTTTAGGCGCTGTTGGATCGCAAAGGAACCCTCGCGATGGTTAGATCGCGGGTAGGGGCGCTGCCCCTGGGCCCCGCAAGGGGATCCGTTCCGCGATTGCGCCCGAATTTTACTTGTAAAATTATAAAAATTAATTTTAAAATTATAGAAAATTATGAAAATATATAATTTTGAATTATATATATTAATTTGTGATAGTCATGGCCCAAAGCCCAATATGATTGGTTGTGTTGTAATTCATAATACGGCCTGCGTGCCGTGATGTGTTTTCGCGTGTTGTATTTATTTTATTATTCGCGACCTGCGCGTCGTGCCTCGTCTTTTATTCTTGTTATAAATTAGATTTAGACTCGAATGTAACTCGAGTTTCAAATTGTAATGTATAAATTGGAGCGGTGGAGGGTCCACACGAGACGGAGTTCCGAGGTAGGCACGAGCAACACAAGGTGGTCAAAGGGAGGCGCTTGGAGAAGCTGTTGAGCCTAGGTTGACCAATCGATCTTCTCATTGGCTTGAGAAGATCGTAGTAGGGCCATGACTAAATCACAAATAGATTAATTAATTAATTATTATGTATTTGATGCATGTTTAATAATTAATTAATTAATTAGTGCCTTAACGATTAGATTAGATCTAAGTCGTGCACATGATGCACCCTTGCGATTAGATTAGATCTAAGTCGTGCACAAGATGCATTCTTCTCGATTATATTAGATCTAGATCGAACCAACTCTAAAATGCCTAACCGTGCCGTGATACCTATCACTACCTCGATCACATGTATTGTTGAATCTGTCAAAGCAGAGCAATACATATTATCTTGGTAGGGTA
This sequence comes from Zingiber officinale, assembly GCF_018446385.1. NCBI lineage: Eukaryota > Viridiplantae > Streptophyta > Magnoliopsida > Zingiberales > Zingiberaceae > Zingiber > Zingiber officinale. The sequence continues at coordinate 49,211,094 of NC_056006.1, forward strand.
CGGAGGGACAATCTTGGTCCCGTCTATCAACGCATGGGTGAATAAAAACTCAATTAGATTGAGTATTCATAGTTACTCGGTTGAATCGAGTCAACTATAGGCATTCTTCCAATAGTTGGAAAGATAGGTCAAAATCACATCTATATTAACTCTCGGGCGTATTAGCCAAAGCTAACTCGAGTTTTAATATAAATGCGGATATTGATTCTATAAACAAGAGTTGCATAGAGATGTAATTGGTAATCGTTACCTACCGATCATACTAAGCCTTGGGCATATTAGCCAAAGCTAACTCAAGGGTTAGTATGATGTGGATCTTGTCCCACAAGAATTATAGAATTCAGTGGGAGCATCATTTAATTAAAAGGCCTAATTAAATGATTTTTAAAGAATATGATATTTATTTCTGTAAATTTTTCTGTTGTAGATAACCATGACGTCGAACACGAATTCCTTCTCCCTGCGATCTGTCCTTGAGAAGGACAAGCTCAACGGAGCGAATTTCCTGGACTGGTACAGGAACTTGAGAATAGTTCTCACCCAGGAGCGTAAGCTGTACATTCTGGAGCAGCCCATTCCGGAGGCTCCTCCTGCCAATGCCCCGCGAGCCGCATTAGATGTGTCCTGTCTAATGCTCGCGACCATGAACTCAGAGCTTGAAGCAACATGAGTTGATGGGCGCTTTTGATATGGTTGAGCATCTTCGCCAACTATATCGAGGACAAGCGAGGCATGAGAGATTTGAGATCTCGAAGGGATGTTAGACGGGGCTCCTGTAGGTCCTTATGTACTCAAGATGATTGGGTACATAGAGAACCTACAAAGACTGGGTTCCCACTTGGCCACCACTGACTTGATCTTGCAGTCCTTGCCGGATAGCTATAGTCAATTCGTTCTCAACTATAACATGAGCGAGATTGACAAGCCACTGCCCGAGCTACTTAGTATGTTACCTTAAGAAGGTTAAGCCCATTCTGATGGTCCGAGCATAAGGGCAAAGGCAAGCCCAAAGGCAAAGGAAAGTCCCAAGCCAAGGGCAAAGGCAAGGCACTGAAGCCTAAAGGAGGGGTCGCCAAGGATGCTACCTGCTTCCACTGCGGTCAGAGAACTGCAAGGTATACTTGGAAGATCTTAAGAAGAAGCGAAGTGAGACTTCCACTTCAGGTATATATGTTATAGAAGTCAATCTATCTATTTCTACATCATGGGTATTAGATACTGGATGTGCTTCTCACATTTGTACTGATGTGCAGGCGCTGAGAAATAGCAGAGCATTGGCAAAGGGCGAGGTGGACCTACGAGTAGGTAATGGAGCACGGGTTGCTATCTCTGCCCTCTGGGCTTGTACTAAATTTAGATGATTGTTGTTATGTGCTGCTCTTACTAAGAATATCAGTTTCTTGTTTAGACAAGAAAGGATACTCTTTTATAATAAAAGACAAATGTTGTTCTGTTTATTTAAAAGATATGTTCTATTGTAGTGCACCACTAATAAACGGACTCTATATTCTAGACCTTGAGAGCCCTATCTATAACATTAGTACCAAGAGGTTCAAGTCAAATGACATGAACCAAACCTACCTCTGGCACTGTCGCTTAGGTCATATAAATGACAAGCGCTTATCCCAGCTCCATAAGGATGGTATGCTGGACTCATTTGATTTTGAATCATATGAGGTATGCGAGTCATGCCTACGAGGCAAGATGACCAAGACTCCCTTCAGTGGGCACAGCGAGAGAGCGACTGATTTGTTAGGACTCATACATAGTGATGTATGTGGCCCTTTCAATGTCGCTGCTAGAGGCGGTTATAGGTACTTCATCACATTTACTGATGACTTTAGTAGATATGGTTATGTGTACTTAATGACACATAAGTCTGAATCCTTTGAAAAGTTCAAAGAATTCAATAATGAAGTACAAAACCAGCTTGGCAAGAGTATTAAGATACTTCGATCAGATCGAGGTGGAGAATACCTTAGCCATGAGTTTCGTGACTACCTAGCTGAGTGTAGGATTCTATCCCAACTCACTCCTCCTGGAACACCACAGTGGAATGGTGTATCCGAAAGGAGGAATCGTACCCTATTAGATATGGTGCGATCTATGATGAGTCACACCGATCATATCTATGGGATATGCTCTAGACACGGCAGCTTTCATACTCAACCGAGTTCCATCAAAGGCCGTGATAAAGACACCATATAGGATATGGACTGGGAGAGATGCCCAGGTGTCTTTCATGAGGATTTGGGGTTGTGAGGCTTACGTTAGACGTCAAGTCTCAGACAAATTAGGACCCAAATCCGACAAGTGCTTTTTCATTGGATATCCCAAGGAAACTAAGGGATATTACTTCTACATTCCCAGTTAGCACAAGGTAGTTGTGGCAAAGACTGGGGTCTTTCTAGAAAGAGACTTTGTTTCTAGAAAGACTAGTGGGAGCGCGTTCGATCTTGAAGAAGTTCAAGATGCGAACAATAGCACTGATGCCTCGATGGAAATTGAACTGGAACCACAAAGTGTTGTGGATGATGTCGTTCCATAAGGTGTTGAGGAACATCAACCAGTTCAAGTAGACATACCTCTTTGCAGGTCTGATAGGGTACGTCGTCAGCCTGAGAGATACTCATTTCTCTTGTCTGACCATGATGACATTGTGCTCATAGAGGATGAGCCCACCACCTATCAGGAAGCTGTGATGAGACCAGATTCCGAGAAATGGCTAGAGGCCATTCTCGGAGCTGGAATCTTCGATTCGATGATGTGATCAAACAGTTTGGTTTCATCAAGAATGAAGATGAGCCTTGTGTCTACAAGAAGGTTGTAGAAAACATAGTTGTCTTCCTCATATTGTATGTGGATGACATACTACTCATTGGGAAGGACATCCCTATGCTTCAGTCTGTCAAGACCTGGCTAAGGAGTTGCTTCTCAATGAAGGACTTAGGTGAGGCATCCCACATTCTTGGGATACAGATCGATAGAGATAGATCTAAGAGATTGCTTGGCCTAAGTCAGAGTACATACATTGACGAGGTACTCCTATGGTTTGCCATGCAGAACTCCAAGAAGGGATTTCTGCCGATGTCACATGGCATGAGTCTTTCGAAGACTCAAGGTCCCTCTTCTAGAGAGGAGAGAGACCGCATGGATCAGATCCCTTATGCCTCAGCCATAGGATCGATTATGCACGCCATGCTATGTACTCGACCTGATGTCTCATATGCTTTGAGTATGACGAGCAGATACCAGTCAGATCCAGGTGAAAGTCACTGGATAGCGGTTAAGAATATTCTTAAGTACATAAGAAGGACTAAAGAATATTTCTTGATATATGGAGGCAATGATGAGCTAACTGTAAAGGGTTACAGTGATGCCAGCTTCCAGACCGATCAGGATGATTACCGATCGCAGTCAGGGTTCGTGTTTTGCTTAGATGGTAGTGTTATGAACTGGCAGAGTTCACAGCAGTTCTACAACGTTTCCATCTCATTCGAGAGATTATCGATAGAGGAGATGTGAAGATTTGCAGAGTACCTACAGAGGCTAACATCGCAGATCCCTTGACCAAGGCTTTGGCACAGAGGAAGCATGATGGTCACACTAGGTCTTTAGGCCTTAGAGTCTATACTGATTGGCACTAGTGCTAGTGGGAGATTGTTAGTTAGAGCCCTAGAGCCAATCATTTGATGATTGTATGGACTCATGTATATCATATTCTTGTATATCAATAAAGGCATTTGTTTGGTTATTATACTTATTTATATTAGTGTCAAATAGACTAAGTATAATAGCGTCCTTGAGTAGAAGGTTCATACCTATATCAATCGATTAGTTGAATCGATAGTGAGATGATATAGGGAACACTACTCTAAATCATTCCTAGTCGAGTATTAGCATTCTGGGACAATGTTAATACAATAAGACTAGCATGTAGGTCAGCTCGATGACTTGATCTCATAAGTCATGGATATAGAGATATCAAGCTGACACATGGGTATGCATTAGAGAATGTATACTGAATGACCCGCCATGAGAAAGTATCATGGATCGTTATATGAGTGTCATATACTTTCTCATGTGGCTATTAGTATGACTATTAGTCCTTAGACCTGAAGTCACCATGGTTCCCTACATAAGGAGTTATGTACTTTGGTTTCGTCAAACATCACTCGTAACTGGGTGAACTATAAAGGCGATTACTGGGTATGTAACAAATTATGCGGAGGGATGTGAGTGATGTAGATGGGATCTATCCCTCCCATATGACGGGAGCGACATCGGTATTCTTGATAGAGTGAGACCACTAAGTGCATGGCCATGCCCAAATGAGTCAACATTAGATGTTGAGCTCATTTGATCGAGTGAGTCTACTTGGAGTTCAAGATTTAGATTGATTAGAGGATGACACGGTCTATGCCTCATATTGATCAATCTAGACGTCTAGGATAGAAGGACACTTGTCATTATTTTGTGAGTAGTCACAATTGGTAGTCACAAGGTGATGTCGGATCTCGACATTCTTGTAACTTGGGTAGTAATGATGTGTTGCTAGATACCGCTCATTACTTATGCTCCTAAATGGGTTTAGGGCATTGCCAACGTTACAAGAACCTATAGGGTCACACACTTAGGACAATTAGGTGGAGATTAGGTTCATATGATGAACCAAGAGGATTAGATTCATTTGATGAATCAAATTGGATTAAGAGTAATCCTAATTGGGCTAACTTGAGTTCGACTCAAGTTGATTCATGTGTTAAATGAGTCTAATTTAGATTTTGACTCATTGAATCAATTTAATTTAATGAATTAGATTCATTATATTAAGTTGGCTCGAATCAAATGGTTGGATTAGATCCACCATGGTAGAGATTGAGTCAAGTTTGACTTGACTTGAGAAGGAAGACCAAAGGTCAATTTTGACTTGACCTTTTGCCACCTCATTGGTGAGTTGGCATTAGGTGGACCAATAATAATGTTCCACATCATCATGGGTGCCACCTCATGGAAGTAACAAAGCCACTCTCTTAATGGTTTCATATTAATTGCAATTAATGCAATTAATGTGATTTTATGGTTTCATATTAATTGCAATTAATGCAATTAATGTGAATTTTGAAATGTGGCCGGCCACTTGGTTTTTGGGTGAAAAAATTCATTTTTCATTCACTTGTGTGCATCTTCCTCCTTCTCCCTCTCAAGCTCTCCCTCTCCCTCTCCTCCCTTGGCCGAACCACATAGGTGCTAGCACACCTTGGTTTTTGGTCATCTCCATCTAGTGTGTCCGTGTGGATACTTCTAGAGGACCGGCGCTTGACGGTCTTGAGATCCGGCATCATTTGGACGAGCGGGAACGCGAAGGGCATCGCATCAAGGGTAAACACATTTTCCTCATAGATCTAAGTAGTAGATCAGTTTTTGAACTCGTACAAGAAATAGTTTTTCGAATTTTTATACGAATCTTTGCACGGATCTACGGCTTTGTGTCCTTCGGGGTTTTCGCGACGCGAAAAAGCGGTTTTCGCGGCTCGAAGAACCCAACAGCTACTGTGTCCTGCTTCGAACTCTTCCAGCTCACAGCACCACCAATAATGCAAAATACAAACCTTGACTGCGATCGATAATCATCCTAGTCGGTCTGGAAGCTGGCATCACTATAACCCTTTACAGCTAGCTTGTCATTGCCTCCATATATCAAGAAATATTCTTTACTCCTTCTTAAGTACTTAAGAATATTCTTGACCGCTATCCAGTGACTTTCACCTGGATCTGACTGGTATCTGCTCGTCATGCTCAAAGCATATGAGACATCAGGTCGAGTACATAGCATGACGTACATGATAGATCCTATGGCTGAGGTATAAGGGATCTGATCCATGCGGTCTCTCTCCTCTCTAGAAGAGGGACCTTGAGTCTTTGAAAGACTCATGCCATGTGACATTGGTAGAAATCCCTTCTTGGAGTTCTGCATGGCAAACCGAAGGAGTACCTTGTCAATGTATGTGCTCTGACTTAGGCCAAGCAATCTCTTAGATCTATTTCTATAGATCTGTATCCCTAGAATGTGGGATGCCTCACCTAAGTCCTTCATTGAGAAGCAACTCCTTAGCCAGGTCTTAACAGACTGAAGTAAAGGGATGCCCTTCCCAATGAGTAGTATGTCATCCACATACAATATGAGGAAGACAACTATATCCCCTACAACCTTCTTGTAGACACAAGGCTCATCTTCATTCTTGATGAAACCAAACTGTTTGATTGCATCATCGAATTGAAGATTCCAGCTCCGAGAAGCTTGCTTTAGTCCATAAATGGACCTATGCAGCTTGCATACTCTGCTAGTATGCTGTGGATCTACAAAACCCTCAGGTTGTGTCATGTACATATCCTCGAGTAGGTTTCCATTCAAAAACATGATTTTGACATCCATCTGCCATATCTCATAGTCATGGTATGCTGCAATGGCAAGCATGATCCAAATGGACTTAAACATCGCTACTGGAGAAAAGGTTTCATCATAGTCAATACCATGAATTTGCTTGAAACCTTTAGCTACCAAGCGACCCTTATAGATAAGTCCATCCATGTCAGTCTTTCTCTTAAAGACCCACTTACACCCAATGGGTTTTACCCCTTCAGGTGGATCAACCAAAGTCCATACTTGGTTGGTGTAAATGGATTCCATTACGGATCTCATGGCCTCTAGCCATTTCTCGGAATCTGGTCTCATCACAGCTTCCTGATAGGTGGTAGACTCATCATCTATGAGCACAACGTCATCATGGTCAGACAAGAGAAATGAATATCTCTCAGGCTAACGACGTACCCTATCAGACCTGCGAAGAGGTATGTCTACTTGAACTGGTTGTTGTTCCTCAACTCCTTGTGGAACAACATCATCCACAACACTTTATGTTTCCAGTTCAACTTCCATCGAGGCTTCAGTGCTATTGTTCGTATCTTGAACTTCTTCAAGATCGAACGTGCTCCCACTAGTCTTTCTAGAAACAAAGTCCCTTTCTAGAAAGACCCCAGTCTTTGCCATAACTACCTTGTGCTGACTGGGAATGTAGAAGTAATATCCCTTTGTTTCCTTGGGATATCCAGTAAAGTAGCACTTATCAGATTTGGGTGCTAACTTGTCTGAGACTTGACGTCGAACGTAAGCCTCACAACCCCAAATCCTCATGAAAGACACCTGGGCATCTCTCCCAGTCCATATCCTATATGGTGTCTTTATCACGGCCTTGGATGGAACTCGGTTGAGTATAAAAGCAGTCATGTCTAGAGCATAGCCCCAAAGGTATGCCGGAAGATCTGTGTGACTCATCATAGATCACACCATATCTAATAGGGTACGATTCCTCCTTTCAGATACACCATTCCACTGTGGTGTTCCAGGAGGAGTGAGTTAGGATAGAATCCCACACTCAACTAGGTAGTCACGAAACTCATGACTAAGGTATTCTCCACCTCGATCTGATCGAAGTATTCTAATACTCTTACCAAGCTAGTTCTGTACTTTATTCTTGAATTCTTTGAATTTTTCAAAGGATTCAGACTTATGTGTCATCAAGTACACATAACCATATCTACTGAAGTCATCAGTAAACGTGATGAAGTACCTATAACCACCTCTAGCAGTGACATTGAAAGGGCCACATACATCACTATGTATGAGTCCTAACAAATCAGTCGCTCTTTCGCTGTGCCCACTAAAGGGAGTCTTGGTCATCTTGCCTAGTAGGCATGACTCGCACGTCTCATAAGATTCAAAATCAAATGAGTCCAACAAACCATCCTTATGGAGCTGGGATAAGCGCTTGTCATTTATATGATCTAAGCGACAGTGCCAGAGATAGGTTTGGTTCAGGTCATTTGACTTGAACCTCTTGGTATTTATGTTATAGATAGGGCTTTCAAGATCTAGAATGTAGAGTCCATTCATCAGAGGTGCACTACAATAGAACATGTCTTTTAAATAAACAGAACAATATTTATCCTTTATAATAAAAGAGAAGCCTTTCTTGTCCAAACAAGAAACAGAAATTATGTTCTTAGTTAATGCAGGCACATAACAACAATCATCCAACTCTAATACAAGCCCAGAGGACAGAGATAGAAAATAAGTCCCTACAGTAACAACAGCACCCGTGCTCCATTGCCTACACGTAGGTCCACCTCAGCCTTTGCCTGCACATTAGTACAAATGTGAGATGCACATCCGGTATCTAATACCCATGATGAAGAAATAGATAGATTGACTTTTATAACATATATATACCTGAAGTGGAAGTCTCACTTCGCTTCTTCTTAAGATCTTCCTGGTACACCGTGCAGTTCCTCTTCCAGTGCCCGGTCTGACCGCAGTGGAAGCAGGTAGCATCCTTGGCGACCCCTCCTTTAGGCTTCAGTGCCTTACCTTTGTCGTTGGCTTGGGACTTTCCTTTGCCTTTGGGCTTGCCCTTGCCCTTGTGTTTCTGAACCATCAGAACAGAGTTGGGCTTTGCCTTCTTAAGGTTCAGCTCAGCAGTTCTTAACATGCTAAGCAGCTCGGGCAGTGGCTTGTCAATTTCGTTCATATTGTAGTTTAGAACGAACTGACTATAGCTATCCGGCAAGGATTGCAAGATCAAGTCAGTGGCCAGCTCTTGGCCAAGCGGGAATCCCAACCTCTGTAGGTTTTCTATGTACCCAATCATTTTGAGTACATATGGGCCTACGGGAGCCCCATCTGACATCTTGCACTGAAATAGTGCCCTTGAGATCTCAAATCTCTCATGCCTCGCTTGTCCTTGATACAGTTGACGAAGATGTTCAACTATATCGTAAGCGCCCATCAACTCATGTTGCTTCTGAAGCTCAAAGTTCATGGTCACGAGCATTAGACAGGACACATCTAATGCATCATCTTGATGCTTCTTGTAAGCATCTTTGTCTGCTCGCGTGGCATTGGAAGGAGGAGCCTCCAGAATGGGCTGCTCCAGAACGTACAGTTTACGTTCCTGGGTGAGAACTATTCTCAATTTCCTGTACCAGTCCAGGAAATTTGCTCCGTTGAGCTTGTCCTTCTTAAGAACAGAACGTAGGGAGAAGAAGTTCCTATTCGACGTCATGGTTATCTACAACAGAAAAATGCAGAAAATAAATATCATATTCTTTTAAATCATTTAATTAGGCCTTTAACTAAATGATGCTCCCACTGAATTCTATAATTCATGTGGGATAAGATCCACATCATACTAACCCTTGAGTTAGCTTTGGCTAATACGCCCAAGACTTAGTATGATCGGTAGGTAATGATTTACCAATTACATCTCTATGCAACTCTTGTTTATAAGATCAAAATCCACATTTATATTAAAACTCGAGTTAGCTTTGGCTAATACGCCCAAGAATTAATATAAATGTGATTTATGTCCTATCTTTCCAACCATTGGAAGAATGCCTATAGTTGTACTCGATCCAACCGAGTTAACTAGGAATACTCAATCTAATTGAGTTTGTATTCGCCCATGAGTTGATAAGCAGGACCAAGATTGTCCCTCCGTATCCTACCAAGATAATATGTGTTGCTCTGCTTTGGCAGATTCAACAACACATGTGATCGAGGTAGTGATAGGTACCACGACATGATAGGCATTAGAGTTGACATGATTTAGATCTAATCTAAACGATGATTCATATCATATACTCGATATAGATCTAATCTAATCGTGGGGTGCATCATGTGCATGACTTAGATCTATTCTAATCGTTAGGCACTAATTAATTACTTAATCATGCATCACATATACACAAGCAATTAATTAATTAATTTGTGATTTAGTCATGACCCTACTACGATCTTCTCAAGCTAATGAGAAGATCGGATGGTCAACCTAAGGTCAACAGCTTCTCAAGCTTCTCCCTTTGACCACCTTGTGTTGCTCGCGCCCTCCTCATAACTCCGTCTGGTGTGGAACTTCCATAGCTCCAATTTTGTACATTACAATTTTGAAACTCGAGTTACATTCGAGTCTAAATTAATTTACAACAAGAATAAAAGAGAAAGGCACGACGCGCAGGTCGCGAAAAATAAAAATACAACATGCACATCACATCATGGCACGCAGGCCGTATTATGAATTACAACACATTTATTCCAATCCAATTGGGTCTTTTGGGCCATGACTATCATAAATTATACATAATTCTAAATTATGTATTTTCTATAATTTTCTACAATTTTAATACCAATTTTTACAATTTTTACGAGTAAAAATTCCCGGCGGTCCCGTTTAGCGATTTTCGGGCGCAATCGCGGAACGAATCCCCTTGCGGGGCCAGGGGCAGCGCCCCTACCTGTGATCTAACCATCACGAGGGTTCCTTAGCGATCCTACAGTGCCTTAGCCCGCTGTCCCAAAATGTTTTAGGGTGAAACCAAGCCGTTTTGGAAAAATCTTCCCGGTAGTTGAAGCCTACAGGTGTCGAAACACTTGTGCTTCGCTTCTACGAGAAAAATACCCATAAAAACTCTAAAAATCAGAAATTTACAGAATGTTACAGTAGCTATATTTTTCATAAAAATCAAAAATAAACTCGTACAAGTCTTCGCACGTGGCTCTGATACCATTGTTGGGTTTTTCGGGCCGCGAAAACCCCGAAACCCCCAGCCACGGATCCGTGCGAAGTAAAAACTTTCGAAAACTTATGAGTAAGAGTTTCTAAACATTTATCTACAGTATATCTACAAAGGGAACAAAGAATATACCCTTGATGCGCGCCCTACACGAATCTCGCTCGTCTAATGGTGCCGGATCTCAAGGTTGTCAAAGTAGACAACCCTCTAGAAGTATCCACACGAACACAAGAAGGAGATCACCAAACCAAAGTGTGCTAGCACCTTAGTTAGGTTCGGTAAGATGAGGAGAGGGAGAGAAGAAAAATGGAGCAAGGAAGAAGATGATGGAATGAATGAGAATAATTCACAAAATGAAACTTATTCCTTCATTCATGTGGCCGACCACATTAAAATGGGTGTGTAACTCCCATGGAATGCCAAGAGTCACAACTCTTGGTAACTCCCATGAGGTGGCATCCCACTTAAGCAACCATGATGATGTGGAGCATCATCATTGGCCCACTCAATGCCAACTCACCAATGAGGTGGCATAAAGTCAAGTCAAACTTGACTCTTCATCTTCCTCTCAAGTCAAGTCAAACTTGACTTAATCTCTCTCATGGTTGATCTAATCCAACCATTTAATTCAAGTCAATTTAATATAATGAATCTAATTCATTTAATTAAATTGATTTAATGAGTCATAATCTAAATTAGAATCATTAAACACATGAATCAACTTGAGTCCAACTCAATTAGCCCAATTAGGATTACTCTTAATCCAATTTGATTCATCATATGAATCTAATCCTCTTGGTTCATCATATGAACCTAATCTCCATCTTATTGTCCTTAGTGTGTGACCCTATAGGTTCTTGTAACGTTGGCAATGCCCCTAAACCTATTTAGAAGCATAAGTAATGAGCGGTATCTAGCAACACATCATTACTACCCAATGTTACAAGAATGTTGAGATCCAACATCACCTTGTGACTACTAATTGTGACTCCTCACAATATATGACAAGTGTCCTTCTATCCAAGACATCTAAATTGATCAATGTGAGGCATAGACTGTGTCATCCTCTGATCGACCTAAATCTTGAACTCCAAGTAGACTCACTAAATCAAATGAGCTCAATATCTCATATTGACTCATTTGGGCATGGCCATGCACTTCATGGTCTCAGTCTATCAAGAATATCGATGTCGCTCCCATCATATAGGAGGGATAGATCCCATCTACATCACTCACATCTCTCTGCATAATTCGTTACATACCCAGTAATCGCCTTTATAGTCCACCCAGTTACGGGTGACGTTTGACGAAACCAAGTACATAACTCCTTATGTAGGGATCCATGGTGACTTCAGGTCTAAGGACTAGTAGTCATACTAATAGCCATATGAGAAAGTATATGCCACTCATATAATGATCCATGATACTTTCTCATGGCGGTTCATTCATTATACATTCTCCAATGCATACCCATGTGTCAACTTGATATCTCTATATCCATGACTTGTGAGATCAAGTCATCGAGTTGACCTACATACTAGTCTTATTACATTAACATTGTCCCTGAATGTTAATACTCGACTAGGAATGATTAAGAGTAGTGTTCCCTATATCATCTCATTATCGATTCAACTAATCGATTGATATAGGTAAGAACCTTCTACTCAAGGACGCTATTATACTTAGTTTATTTGGCATCAATACAAGTAAGTATAATAACAAAAACACACATGCCTTTATTTATATATAAGAATATGATACAACAAGTCCATAATACAATCATCAAATGATTGGCTCTAGGGCTCTAACTAACAGATTGTTGGTGCGGGAACCATCCGACGATCGAACCCAAGTTTTGATAATGGCAAAGGGTTCAAAGTTAAGTTGTTATGTGATCTAATTTTTTGAATGAGCTTGCAGGAAAGTCCTAAGTGTACTTAGGCAAAAGTCCTAACTACAGTTAGGTAGGTGGAAAGCCATAGGGGATAGTAACCCTATGCGGAAAGTCTTGACAGATCGAGAGCTTCAGGCAAAAGTCCTAGGGGGTGGTAACCCTAGGTAGAAAGTCCTAGTGTCGCGAACCAAGTGGAAGACTAGACGGGTCGTGGAGCGGGCGTCCAGCAGAAAGTCCGGAAGCATCGAGCGCCGAGCGAAAGTCCAGTCGATCTGGAGGATCGTGCTGACAATAAGTAAATCTCCTGAGTGGTGTAGGTGAGGACGCGTTCCCCGTAGAGGGAACAGTAGGCGTTGGGTCGACCTAGGGTTTCCGGTCAGAAATCCGAAGTCAGACCCGGACAATCCGAAGACTATCAATATTTTGTTTATGACTATTATGTGCTAACTTTGTTTTACAGGGTATGTGTTTGGGACTAACACATTTTGCAAGAACAAAGAAACAACCTTAACCCTCGGATGAACAGTGCCCGAGGCGCCTCCATGGAGCTTGGAGGCGCCTCTGGTGCAAGGCTAAAGGAAGCTACGCACCAGGCCTGGAGGCGCCTCAGACTGAGCTGGAGGCACCTTGGACCAGAGCTTGGAGGCGCCTTGGAGTGGCTTGGAGGCTCCTTCAAGTGGATGAGGTGCGACCTGTTCTGTACTGATCCACGCGGGCGACTCGGGAGGATTGGAGGCGCCTTGGATTATGTTGGAGGCGCCTCCAACAGTGCATAAAAGGAGGTCTCGAGGCAGCACTCAATATAACAAGTTTCAAGTTATCCTATTGCAACGTGTTGTTAATGAGACACTCCGACAAAGATACGACAAGTCCCCGACAACCCGGAGCTTCATTTTCGCTAATTCTGTTGTCGGTATAGCTTTAATATTTCAGTTCTATAATACACATTTGTACTTTGCGATCTGATAGTGAATTGCCCAAAGTAAACGCTCAACGAGCGTTGGCCTTGGAGTAGGAGTCGCCCAAGGCTCCGAACCAAGTAAAAATACTTGGGTCTTTGTTTTTGTTATTTCTATTTATTTCGCTGCTTAATTCTCGAACGTTTTTACGAATCCGAAATGCGTGAAAAAGCCATGAGCGCTATTCTCTCCCCCCCCCCTCTAACGCTTTCGATCCAACAATATATATCACATATACATGATAATATATATAATTCATATTATAGTTTCTTAATACAAAGTCATTGCATTATATATATATATATGTATATATATAATTCATAGGATGATAATATTGTAGTTCTTAGTTATTTAATTGCATTAATTTTGTACATATTTATATTCATATGCTAATATTACATATTTATACATATCCATGTATATATCACATATACATTATAATATATATAATTCATAATATAGTTTCTTAATATTAAGTCATTGCATTAAGTTTTCGTAATTATATATCCATATATATATATCACATATACATAGTCATATATATAATTCATATATTACAATATTATAGTTTTCTTAGTTATTATATATACTATATATTTTACATGTTACATATATAATATATTAAGCTTATATTTTTATTTAATTATATATTTAATATTATATATATAATATATTGCTTATTTTTATTTCTATCTTAATTAGATGAATAATATATAAAATTTTATACACATAGGTTATATAAATAGTATGTTTTTAAAATTTTTATATATTTATGTCCTATTACTTTCTTAATATAATTGATTAATTGGAATCCCATAATTATATGCTAACTTAATTAATTTGAAACTATCTACATTAATAAATTCTTAATTAAATCTAATGAATCCTCTTAATTAACTATTGAGTTTCCGTATACTACATAGGTGATGAGAAAGAAAATTTTAATTTTGAAGAGAAAAAGAATGTTGAAGTCGAAATCGGTGGTGAGACTGAACTTGCTGGGTTATTTGAGCTGAATGTGAATATGAATGAAGATCTAACTCCTAACTTGGATGATAATGTTGATTTGATGGTAAAAGATGTTATTTCTCAATTAAATAAAGAAAACACTAGATTGGTAGGATCTGATGATGATGGATTGGAAGAAGAAAAGAATAGTAGTTCAAGTGAAGAGCATGTTTTAGATATTTTTAGTGATGTTACTACTTCAAAAACAGAGAAGATCAGTCTTTTTCAATCTTCTATTATGGATACTGTGAGGAATAGGGTTGATCGAGTGGCGAAAAGAAAGGCGTCAATGTTTGTGACTCCCCCTAGCTCAACACCAAAACGCAGGAGGAAGGGAATAAAACAGGTAGATGGAACATATCTTAGAATGATTATTTTAAAGTCTAATAGTTTTTGTGGGTTATTATATATTATTACTAAATATGTATGGATTTTAACTTATATTACTAAATATGTTGTCACATAGGTAAAATCCATTGTAGATGTTGAAAAGCATGGCAAGAGTCCCGCGAAGAATAAAAAGGATGCTTATAAAGGGAGAGGTGATTTATGTGGCCATGAAGAAGGATTAGAAGAAGAGAGAAAGGTGTTGACAGAATTTCTATCTAGGGATGAATTGGAGTAAGTTTAATTTGAATATGTTGAATTTTATCTTAATACTTCTTTCTCAATATTTGTAATGAAAATAATTTTTCTCTCCATCTAGTGTTGTCATTTGACAAGATGACTTCCTGAGCCTGACTGGACTTGTATTTTGTCTTTTTTTATTTGGTAAGCCTGTTGATAGTCATATCATAAACATTTATATTAGGATTATGAACAAATAGAGTCCGACTTATGAATTTGAGATATACTATATGTACACTACAATGTAGGTTCGTAGCACAGTTGGTATTTGATTGCACTTCTGATTAGATTAAGATGGATTAAGATAACATTTGTTCTCTTGTTTTAAATATCTAACAAGAAGTGTTGTTGTATTTAGAGGTATATGACAAATACAGGTAATTACAGAACATGAAATATGAACCTTTTGTTACCAGGTTGACATCGACCACCAGGGGAAGCCTGCAGGATCTAATTAAAGAGATATTTACAAGATGCAGATATATAATTTTCCCAATTAATGACATGCGACATTGGTATCTATTGATTTTTGAAGTATCGGAAGGAAAATTCAAACTATGGAATTCAAATCATGATTCCTTTTCAGCTGGGACAACCAAAGTATATATGAGTTTCACAATATTCTACTCTAATAAGTCTTAAGATTGAGTATTAAAGCATTTCCTATTTTGTAAGTACGATTTTTAGCTGGTTGCATTGCTCATCTTTCAAGTTTCACGTAGGTAGTCACGAGGTGATCATAGTAGATTGTCGTCATCAAGGTGCCACTCTTGATTATGGTATCTATGCCTGCATGTGGGTCGAGTGTCTATCCCGTGACACTGATGATTTATAGAGGTTTGCTAATGACGTAAAGATGAAAAATTATCTGGAATGTGTTGCATCAATGATATTATCAGATGATAATGGATTGTTGAAAAAAATATTTGGCTAATTTTTCTTATCCTTTGGGTTGTTTATGGAAAAATAGATGTGATAGCTAATTTTTCTCATACTATTGGTTTTTATACTATAATGATGATAGACATATGATTTTTATTCTGTAGAAATTCTGTTGAGTGATGATAACCTGAGTACACAATTTATAAGTATAAAAGGTCAAAAATTAGGTATACCTCCTCCAAAATTCAGGATAAATTATACTTAAATCTAGTATATTTTGTAACCAATTTAGCATTATCTACAATAGGTCTATCAATAACCTGGGGTACTATTGCTCGAAATATTTTTAAGAGACATGATGGATCATAATGGTACATAATGGTCAATGATGACACTATTAATTAGGTACGAAAATATAGGTACAAAAGTCCAAAATCATATATACTTCCCTCTAATCTAGCACAATGTTTACTAAATCTAATATAATTCCTATCAAATGAGCACTATAAATTTTAAAATCAAGTATACTTCCCTCTAAATCTAGCACAATGTTTATTAAATATAGTATAATTCCTATCAAAATGAGTACTATCTATAATAGGTAAAATCAAACCTTGTAAGAGCCGTGTGACAAAATATAGGTATAAAAAGTCTAAAATTAGGTATACTTCCCTCTAAATCCAGCATAATATTTACTAAATCTTGTATAATTCCTATCAAAATGAGCACTATCTATAATAGGATTATCAAAACTTGTTAGAGCTGTGTGACAAAATATAGGTATAAAAAGTCTAAAATCAAATATACTTCCCTCTAAATCCAACACAATGCTTATTAAATCTAGTATAATTCTTATCAAAATGAGCACTATCTACAATAGTACTATCAAAACTTATTAGAGTCAATTTCTATCAAAATGAGCACTATATACTACTTAATTCTGGTAGATATTCATGTATAAATCCACTTTATTAGATACATAATCTACTTTATAATAATATTAAATTAATAAATATTGGAACCAATATGAGAGTCAATACTTCAAAAAAAATACGATATTCAGGAAGATTGTGAAAACGACTTTTTACTTCGTTGATTACCTGAAGTAAAAGACCTGTTTTTACCGAAGTAGACACGCATGAAGTAAAAAGATTCATTTTACTTCGGATAAACTCTGCAGTCGTAGGCCCAGAAAAACGAAGTCGTATTGGGTGTCGGGTTCGGACATATTATGAAGTAAAAAGTGCATTTAACTTCGTCGGTTTTTAAAAACACCGAAGTAATTAATCCTTTTCGAGTTCATCATTTAGTATTTGTTGTGAAGTAATATACCTACTTTAACTTCGGTTAAAAATGAAGTAATGGATTACTTTTACTTCGACATATATCATTAATTCCTGAAGTAATTATCGATTAAATTACATTTAGCTTCGTTCTGGATCGAAGTAATAGATAGATACTACTTCAAAATTTTTGGTAATAACCGAAGTAGTTGATACTATTTTATAGCAACAAATTGTATTGCTTCGAAGTTATAAGTGGATTTTACTTCAGATTTTATGAATAAAGTGAAGTATTTTTTCTCTTTTTACTTCATTATTTTTAGACTTCAGTAATTTTGAGCATCACAAAAGGTAACTTCATAAGCCTTAATTTCAGCATATGTTTATACAAAACAAATCTCCCTAAATATGGTCAAAATAAGCCATAAAAAACTAAAAACATGTACTGGTTCATTCACACAACCTGCAATTCACTCCAAGAACGAGTACACAAATTCACTCCATTCAATTCTCACTTCATTATATTGTGTCTGCGTATAGTACTGGTTCTTCACACAACCTGCAAACTGCAATTTAGAAAGAACTATCATGTTATGTTTTGTAACTGAAAACTTTAAATCAAAACACAGTAAGTTGACAAAAAAATCATGAATTAAATTAACAAAAGCATGATAAGTCAAATAAATATGTATTTTTATATGCACTCTTATAGTAACAATTTTGTTCGAATTATAACATGTGGGTCACAAAAACCTAAATAAATTTGGGCCTTACATACTCATTATTTTATTGGACTAAAAGTTGAGGCATTGTCTATCACAAAAGAATATTTTTAAAAAAATCTGCCTGAAGTAAGCTCAGGTTGTGTGAAGTCCAGCAACACTTGAAGTAAGCTAACTGGAGACCAGTAATACTTGAAGTAAGCTAACTGAAGTAAGCATTATCTATCACAAAAGATAATTTTTCGAATCCTAAAGAAATCTACTTAAAGTAAGCTCAGGTTGTGTGAAGCTCAGGTTGTGTGAAGCTCAGGATGCTTAACATATCTGTAGTTAACTTTTGCAAAAATTCTGTTATGTTTTATAGGCAATTTCTGGAATCCTAAAAATCAAAGAGAAGTATAACCCAGCAACTTGGATGCTTGAAGTAGGCTCAGTGGCTACAGAAGCCCGATTTGGAATGGATTTTGCAGAATACTCAACCCCCCCCCACACACACACACACACAATATTACTAAGCACACACACACACACACCCCATTACTAAGCACATACACACTTTGTATAGAAAGCAGTAGCAGGGCGTGAACGATTTGATTCAGTGTGCAACACTATATCGATTTGATTCAGTATGTGCATTCCTATTCAAAATGGAAGAAATTCACACACCTTCCTCTCCAACTGTAGATCCTCACATTCAATAATCTCTTTCATGTACTACATGACACAATATCCACATTCAACACAACCTTGTTGTTTTAGATTACCCTAATGAATCAAAGTTAATGCAAAGTAAAAAACCAAATATATAAGAACCAGGAATGCATGTTTTCAATAAGACATACCGTCAACTGTTTGAAAGTTTGTCGTTTTGGATTACCCCTCATACAAAGGTACGTCCTCACTCCACTACATTGTAAAAATAGAACTTATTTCATTTCATATTTACTAATCAATCTATTCACAATCTACATAATCTAAAACATACTTGCACACTGTAGTTTTCCAAGCGTTATCTCGGTTCCTATTACCCATTGAGTCCAACAAATAAATTGTATCTTTGTCCTCATTTATAACGGTCAAGATCCAGTGGTACATGCATGATTGTCAATATATAGCTAAGCTACTATGTATTAGGAATTGAGCAAGGATTAAAAATATACCTAGTGTTGTATGGGATAAGGCATATGCTGTCTCCGTTTGATGCTTTCAACTGATTAGCAATGTGTTGTGAAGAGGTACTGCCATCTTGAGCGGCTGGTATTTTGTTGGGATCCACAAACGACACATACTCAGCCCTGTTTGTTTCCTTCAAGTACTTGTACAAGTAACTGCATTCAAGTAATAAAAAACATGGTTACTTAAGACATGAACTCATGCAAAGAGAAGAATTGTATATAAGACATAACTTACCCCATGTAAACCAAAATTTGCCTAGACGCTATCTCTCTCATTTCCATACAGCGCATGACATCCTCTCTCAACAACGATGTACTCACATTACGTTCAAACATGGCTTCATCAAATTCGATAGGAATGGTCTCCTCCTCAGTCATCAGTCTAACAACATAAGAATACAAAAACTTGCATGGCATTGGTAGAGCACTTTCAACTTCCTTGAATTTATTTTTCTCATC
Source organism: Zingiber officinale (assembly GCF_018446385.1). Lineage (NCBI taxonomy): Eukaryota > Viridiplantae > Streptophyta > Magnoliopsida > Zingiberales > Zingiberaceae > Zingiber > Zingiber officinale. The sequence goes on from NC_056006.1 coordinate 49,230,732, forward strand.
AGGAACCTCCAAAATAGCAAATGGTGGTGCAGGTTTCTCCTTTTTCTGTAATTTTAAATAATTGTAGCAAAATATATAACTATAGCAATAGAAAAGTGAACTGAAAATACCTTTGTCGTCGGAAATATCACCAACTCTTTTGGCCAGCCAACCACAGTTCCAACAGCATCTGCCATTACTGTTGGTCCCGACTTAAGTGGAATTGGAAGCTCCGCTTCCTCCTATAAAACAACATCAACAGACACCTTTAAGTTGCCTTCCCCAAGTGGAGCATTGTGCAGCATAACATTTGGGCCTCCGTCGGATACTATCGTGCCATATGCCACCACATTCCCCTTATTCTTCAGAGCCAAATGACATTTTTTCCCTGAACAATAAGATATTATCTTTTAATATCTGAAGCTAGGAAAAAAATTTAATGTACCAAATATAATACAAAACCTCATTGAATGAATTGTCGCATTCAAAAACTTCCACATCATCTTCCAATCTTTGAACTGCCATGTGCGATGACTTGTTAGATGCTACACGTTCAGAAACTCGATCGCTTGTTTCTGGCATAAATCGAGCAAGAAGAGCCTTGAGTTTTTCAACTTCAGCTTTCAAACTCTTTGTTTCCTCCACTTGCTCTTTGAAGTTTTCAGCCAAAGCCTTTGACACCAACTCCCTCTTCTTCCTTGGAGTTTTGAAGTAGACTTGGGGCTTCACAAATCCCCCTACACCGCTAACCCTACCATAATGTTCTTGGCTCCCTAATGCATTAGTTAATATGTCATTGCTTCTAGAAGATATGAACTCTCCCCTCTTTTTTTTGTCCAACAAATCATCCTAAAAATATGGAGGTAACATTAAATATCCAATGAAGACACTTTTTTTTCACTTATTATGAATGAACTTGAAATAAAACTAAAATAATACAATTTTTTCAGCAACTTCAGTAGTCTCTGTATTTGTGATGTTTCCGGATTTGTCCTCGCGGGCCTTACGCCAAAGGAATGACCTATCAACTTCCTCATCCTCCCTGAATATTTTTCTCTGCCTCTATAATTCCAAAAAATGATCATTTAAAACATGACGTACTACATGAAAAGGATAATATAATGTTCCATGGATTACCAATTCAGTCTCCAATCCAATGTAACCCTTGCGAGACATTTTGTGATGATACTTGCACTTGCTCGCCCGTTCCTTTTGTTTTTCATGAGTGACCTATGTCACGTAAAAAAAAAGTAAATTTATAGAAGAATGGCTAGAATTTAAAAACAATAGGATGGAGTATGATGAACTTATTATATATATTCCTGCTGTACATGAACTTATTATATATATTCCTGCTGTACAGAACTTCATTTTGTTAATTAAATGCCCTAAATGTTTTAAATTTTGGAGCATATAATAATTTAAATATAACATGATAATATCATCAAGTACCTCCCAAGATGGATGTAGCCTCTCATCGACAAAAGCTTTCCAAATTGCAGATGGGATCTGACTGCTCCGGTGGTGACCTTAGTTTTTCAGGATTATCTCTATATGGCCAAACAAACCTACTATTGAGTTTGTTTTTGAAGTCTCTCCATTTCTGGCCTGCTGAACTCATCACTGCCGCCTCGCTTTGAGGTGCTAAGTCGAAGACATTCTGTAACACACAACAATAATTGCTATCAGTTTGTATATTGAAAACATCACAATGAAAAAAAAAACATAAGCAATCTCATAAGGAAGTGTATTATTGGATTATACTCACCGATATTTCTTCCCACACTTTCTGTTTCATGTTCTCTGGAACAGTGGGCCATGACTTTATGTTAATTAGCACTATGGATCTAACAACAGAGCCTATGAGAGATTGTAGTGCATTCCCATTTTCATTGTACACAGGTCGTCCCATGTCATCATATTCAATCGTCGACTTTTTTCCCCATCTTGCAGCAGCAATAAGTCTGCACATTGATGTAGGCCCCCGAGTCTTCTTCTGCCCAGTAATAGAAGGTTCTTCTATTTCAGTCTCTCCTCGTAGCTCTGCAGAGGCTAACCCATCAGCATCTTGGTGTAGTTCGGTGTCCTCAACTACACGTGTCTCATCATATTTTGCTATTTTTCGCTATTTTTTAAGACACATTTTTCTTTTCCCTGTATATAGGAAAATAAATGATGAGATAACGGTATATAAAGTCTACAGTGACAATATAATAAAAGAAGACGTGATACAAATAATAACATTAACACATACGAACAAGTAAAAATAATACTAGTAAAAATAATAAATATTAATGCAGATGACATAAAAGTGGAAAACATCATTTTTTCTTGTTTGTTACAAAGAAACCCTCTTTAGAAGATCTAAAGTATCCTTCATATGTAGGAATACAATGAATATCAACATTATCAATTGGTCGAGCTTCGGGAATTCTGGTCCAAAGATCCTCTTCTCCCTCGTAACATCTATTTGGAACTGGAAGCACTATTGACCACCCTTTGTTCAGTGGGTCAGCAACATAAAATACTTGTCTAACTTGACTTGCAAGCACAAATTCATCCTTCTGGTGGCCTCGTTTGTTCAGATTAACTAAGGTGAAGCCACATTCATCATTGTATTGTATTCCTTTGTCATTTGATACCCATGCGCACTTGAAAAGAGGAACTTGAAATTGATGATAGTCTAGTTCCCATATTTCTTCAATAACTCCATAAAAAGTCACATTCTCTAACACGAGATTCTTATCTTTGGCACTACAAACAAGCATCGTGTTGGCAAGTAGAGAAACACCACTGTTTTGACAAACTTTCTCATCATCCCGCTCTTTTGTTTGGTATAAATTGCCATTTATGACATAGCTATCACACTTTAAGACTCACACACGTAGTCCATGGGCCAGCCATCTAAATGATGATGTCATTCCACCATTGCAACTATCGATTTCAGCAGCCACCTGACATGCATTCCTATTAATTAGTGTGATCAAAATAATGATTAACAAATATTGTATGTTAGCATCTTCTACATCACCTTTGCACGAAACCAGTCAATGAACCTCTTATTATGAGCATCTTGTATCCACCTTGCATCTTTCTGTTTCTTGGGAAACATTATCTTCAAGAAGGATTTGTGTTCACTGAAGAAGTAAAGTTTTAAAGTTTTATTTTCATGAATACATATGGACTGCCAAGTACATATAATTATTAGTTATGCAGTACACTTACATAATGTATGGAGATATTTCTTCTGTATTTTCTAGAACAGTCAAGTGTGCTTGTTGGAGATCAATTTGTTGGACGATGATTGATGAATTGCTTGCTGAGAATCCAGGAATGCTTGCGTTTGGATCACGTGATTTAGGGACCCCAACAGGATCAAGGTCATTGAGATATTCTGAACAAAATTCAATTGCTTCTTCTGCTGCATATCTCCGAACAATGCAACCTTCCGGATATTTTCGACTGCCTACGTAACTTTTCAACACCTTCATGCATCTTTCAAATGGGTACATCCATCTGAAGTAGACTGGTCCACATAATTGGACTTCACGAACAAGATGAACTGTTAAGTGGAGCATGATATCGAAGAAAGAAGGGGAGAAATACTGCTCCAATAAGAAAAGTGTAACGATCAAGTCAGATTGCAGCTTATCTAACTTGGCTACATCGATAATCTTGCAACAAATATCTTTGAAGAAGAAGTATAATCTTATGACAGCATATCTAACATATTTTGGCAGAGAATTACGTATGATTATTGGCAAGAAGTGCTGCATTATAACATGAGAATCATGTGATTTCAAGCTACTCAGCTTCATCTCATCCATGCAGACAAGATTCTTCATGTTTGATGAGAAACCTTCTGGAACTTTTATATCCATTAATGACCTACATACTTGTAATCTCTCATTTTTTGTGAATGAGCATGCTGCAGGAGGTAGATATGTTCTTTTCTCACCAATTTTAGGAGCCAATTGAGGCCTAATTCCCATCTGAACCATGTCCAACCTAGCTGCCACATTGTCCTTGGTTTTTCCCTTGATGTTCATCAAAGTATTAATCAGAGACTCGAAAATGTTTTTCTCAATATGCATAACATCGAGACAATGCCTAACATGTAGGTATTTCCAGTATGGAAGATTGAAAAAAATTGACTTCTTCTTCCAACATTTACTGAAATTTGTAGCTCTAACATACTTTTCTTCTTCAATGTCTTCCACAATATTCTCCTTTGCTTGTTTCCTTATTTTCCCCTTCACACTTGTTTTCTTTCCAAACTCACATGTTATGTCTGAAAGCTTATCAAACAACTTAATTCCAGATAATGGCCTACCTGCTTCACCAAGTTCCTCCATGCCATTAAACTCCTTTATTTGCCTCCGATATGGATGAAATCGTGGTAGGAATCGTCTATGCCCAGCAAATGACATTTTCTTCCCATTTTGTAAGTGCTTTGCATAAGTATCCTCACCACATATTGGGCATGCGTAATAACCATGTGTAGTACATCCACTAAGGTTACCATATGCAGGAAAGTCGTTGATGGTCCATAAAAGAACTGCTTTAAGAGTGAAAACCTCCCTTCGATAAGCATCATAAACTCCATCAACTCCTTCCCACAACAGTTGCAAATCATCAACCAGAACCTCAAGGTAGACGTCGATATCGTTTCCAGGCTGTTTCAGCCCTGAAATGAGCATCGTTAGCATGATGAATTTCCTTTTCATGCACATGTCTGGAGGCAAATTATATGTGGCCAGCATGATTGGCCAGCAACTGTAGCGACTACTAAGATTGCTGTGAGGATTAATTCCATCGGCTGCAAGTGCCAGGCGAATATTTCTTGCCTCACTTCCAAAGTCGGGCCACATATGATCCACCAATTTCCATGACGGTGAATCAACTGGATGGCGTAACTGACCAACAACTCTTGTGCTATCTGCATGCCATGTTAAATTTCTGGAAGTTTCTAAAGATTTAAACATGCGCTTAAATCTTGGTATGGGAGGGAAATACCAAACCACTTTGGCAGGAACACCTTTCTTCTCAACATTTTTCTTGGTTAGCTTCCATCTTGATAAGCCACATTTCGGGCAGCTTACGCAGTCTTTATATTGTTTCCTATAAAGGATGCAATCATTGGAACAAGCATGAATCTTTTCATGACTCAAAGCCAAACAACTCAACGTCTTCTTTGCTTCATAAATTGACGATGGCAGATTGTGGTTATCTGGCAGCATGTCCCCAAAATCTGCTAGTAGATCTGAAAATAGAGCATCACTCATCCCATGCCTTGCTTTGGTATTGTATAGTTTTACAAGTGCACTCAACTTTGTGTAACGTTTGCATCCCTTATACAGTGGCTTCTCTGCTTCCTCCAAAAACTTCATAAATGCTTCTGGATTTTCTGTATGGTTATCATACGCTGCCTCACACAAATTAACAGTTTCAAAATCATCATGACAATTATCAGTTGGCTCTTGGTTGACACTCGAATTTAATCTATCCTTCTCCGCAGCCTCGCCATGCCAAATCCAATTCAAATAATTTTTACTGAAACCATTGAAGTAAAGATGCTCCCGAATCCACATAACCGCTCCCTTTTTAAGATTCATACATTTGCAACAAGGATAATGAATTAAATTGGGGTCGATATGTGGATTCTGCAAACAACTTCTAATGAATTGTTCCACACCCTCCTCATACTCTTTGGACCTCCTATCTAAGTAAATCCAGGATTTATCCATTATAGTACAACAGAATCCCAAGAAACTTCTTCAGAATTATCGTGCTAAAATTATTTACCGCTAGCTCAATGTGTTCTTTGATCAAAACCTGAAGATACTACATATATGTTAAGCAAAAGTTAGAGTAAGACTGTAAAAAGGTAGTCAAATTCATATCGAGCACAGTTCCGTATTTTATACTCATTCCAACAGCTGTCAATATTTTCTACTCATCATGAAGAAAAATAATGCGTATTTTGTACAATATGTGGATATATAAAGAACGAAAGCATGGGATGACTCATAAATCTCATGAAGTATAGTCAGTGCTTAATAAAAATCTATATTTGTGCAGCTGAAATGCATTCTTCTACATCAAAAACTAACAATTTTAATTGGTATAAACTTTCACAACAGAAATCAATCCCACAATACACGATCCACAACAACAAACCAAATAAAGAACAACCGAAAATAGAAGTATCTACTCCAAGAAAGCATCATGAATCAGCCCTTTAGGTAATGACCTCGTAAACATAGAGACTGAAAAAAAAAGCAAAAAAAATTTCCAAACACTTGTCTTTGTTGGAAGAATAGCACCAAACCTACAACAAATTGGAGACCGTCTAAAACATGATTTTACAAAATAAGGGAGGAGAAAAAGAAGAAGAATAAGAAAAAGAAATTGAAGGAAAGAAACCTGGACCTCAACCTTCCGCCAGCTCTGCCAAATTGAAAACATACGGTATATCTCAAACACTTGCAACCTAAACCCTGCGTAAGAAAGTTCAAGTTGCCAAACCTTATTTTTGGCTGACTGCTGCAAACCTTCATCTCTGTTGCCTAAGACTCCAAATCGGAAGCCCTAACGAGGGGGAACGGAGAGGACTGAAATGAAGGGGAAGGAAGAGGAGGTCCAACAACTCAATTTCGGAAGAGGAGCATCGGAAGCCCTAACCCAAGAAAATGAAAGGAAGTGGGGGGAAATAAAAGTGGTCAGAGTCTCTTTGTAAAAATAAAAGTTAACTCTTGTACTATTACTTTGGAGTAAACACTAAAAAATGTATTCACGACGTTACTACTTCGGTATTTAACAAATTTCCGAAGTAATAGCTTATTTCAGTTTAAAGCGAAGCCCGTGTTTTTAAATCTGCGAAGTCTATATTTGTATATACTTCGTCGATTTTTGCAGCGAAGTTACTTATACACTTTTACTTCATATATTTAAATTGACGAAGTAAATTGTGGCGAAGTAAAAAGTCATTTTTCACATAGTGTGTGATATACACCCATAACCAAATTCTAGAAGAGGATAATGTTTGTGAGTTGTTTTGGCTACATCACCTTGTGTACATACATGATAATATAATATGGATTCGACTTATTTCTTGTAGAAATTCATATATAAATCCACTTTATTAGTATAAGGTACATATAAATCCACAAAATATCAAAATTCATGTATAAATATAGTATAAGGTATATAATCCACTTTATTAGGTACAATTTAACCAAAATAAATTATATATGTACACAATTATAGTACAGTTTATAAAATATCGATTACAATTGGATGCAATATAGACATTAATTAGGATGTTGCGGAACATACTACTTCGCATTTAGTGTGGTCAATAGCATCGATAGGGATGATTATTTCCATTAGTAGGGCAAAAGTCATATTAACATAAATATGAACGAACCAATATGAGAGTTAATACTTCATAAGTAGAAGAGAAAAATATAAGTACCCCGTGATAGTTTTGATGTGATCAACCAAGTCAAAGTTAGGTCATGTTATGTTTTGATACCCTGTGTCTAAGTGTACAGGAATTTAGGAGGCTGAACAAAAGATGCAGCTAATAAGAAGGATGACATGGGAGAGAGTCGACGGGCTTGGTGCGTTCGAGGGATGAGGCAGAAGGTTGCTCGAGAAGGCCGAAAAATGGGTTCGGATGAGCCCTGTTTCGGATGGTCGAAATCACTTAAGCGAACAGAGTCGGATCGGGGAGAAACCGAATAACCAATAAAAGGTTGACTGCCCGGGGGCACCTGGACCAAGTCTAGGCACCCGGATGGTCCGAGCGCCGGGACCTAGTTCGAGCGCCTAGATCCCCTAGGCGCCCCCAGGACACCTCGCCCCTTGGAGGGGGGGGGGTCATATCGACACTGTCCGGGTGCCTAGAACCCTTACAGGCTCTCAAACCAGAAAGTTTATCGTAAAGCCACCTATTGTGATCTAGTACGATGCGGATAAAATTCTATCCACGTCCATGCGCTTGGAACCCTTCCAAACGTCCCAATCAGGGCTATAAATATAACCTTGATCCTAGTAGCTAAACAGAACACTTGTAAACAACTCTCTTTCTATTTGGTTTTGTAACTGAGTGCTTTAACTGCTATAAGAGGCTCCTTCGCCTGAAGGAGATTAGATAGTGAACCTTCAACATCTTAGATTAGCAATCCCCTTATTGCAAACCAAGTAAACCTCTCTATGCCTCATCTTTCTCTTTTAATTAGTTCCTTTTGTACAAGTGTTATTTTAACCAAGCTATAAAGATCGAGAAAGGTTTGTGTTTATTTATGCAGAGCAATTCACCCCCTCTTATCGACCGCAAGGGACCAACAGAAAATGTATGTGATATTCACATGATGTGATATACACCCATAACTAAATTATAGAAGAGGATAATGTTTGTGAGTTGTTTTGGCTATATCACCTTGTATACATACTTGATCATATAATATGAATTCAACTTATTTCTTGTAGAAATTCATGTATAAATCCTCTTTATTAGTATAAGATACATATAAATCCACAAAATATACAAATTCATATATAAATGTAGTATAAGGTATATAATCCACTTTATTAGGTATAATTTAACTAAGATAAAATATATATGTACACAATTGTAGTACAATTTGTAAAATAACGATTACAATTGTACATAATATTGACATTAATTAGGATGTTATGGAACCTACTACTTCGTATTTAGTGTGGTCAATAGCATCGCTAGGGATGATTATTTCTATCAGTATGGAAAAAGTCATATTAACATAAATATGGATGAACTAATATGAGAGTCAATACTTCATACGTAGAAGAGGAAAATGTATGCAATATTCACATGATGTGATATGCACCCATTAACAAATTCTAGAAAGGTATTATTTGTGAGTTGTTTTTGCCATATCACCTTGTGTACATACTTGATCATATAATGTAGATTAGGGTCAATGATAATATTGCTCCACTTTATTAGGTACAAATATTCTAAAATTAAGTATAATTATATGTTAATTTGGTATAATTAAATGTCTAAATTTATATGTCATTGGTCATATAAATACAGTTTAATTAAGTATAAAAAGTCCAAAAGGAGGTATAATTCCACCTTAATTCAACACAATTTAAACTAAATTAAATATATTTTCTATCCAATTAAGCACTATCTACAATAGGTTGATCAATCATCAATATGTACAAAGTAGGTACAGTTAATTAGTTACAAATTATCCTAAATAAAGTATAAATATAGTTTAATTGAGTATAATTATACAAGATTTGACTATCCAAGTATAAAGGCCCCACATTTGAAATATGTCCCTACCACGTCGTTAAAACAAAAATACTTAACAGATGTTGTGCATGTGATACTTAGATGCGTGGATAAAAATCTTATAAGACGAAGCAAAGATAGTAAAACCCTACCAAACCCTAATCATCTCTCATCTTCCACCCAATTCCTTAAAATCAATCCTCTCCCTCCCAACTCCCTCTTGTAAACTTCAATTTGTATCCTAACATCGGTGATGACGCCAAAAGAGGTGGCGCGACAGCAAGATAGGCGGTGACGATAAGAGAGATTTTAGTACTAAAATGGTGAGCCCTAAGATTTTATTTCAACATATTGTTTTAGAATGGATTTATGATTGAAATATTTGTTAATTATAAATATAGGGAAAAACATATATTGTTTTTGTTGGAAGGAAGCTCGGTGTTTATGATAATTGGGAAGAAAGTCATGCTCAAGTTAACAAATATAGTGGCAGGTTGCACAAATCTTATCTGAGTAAAGAGGAAGCATTGACAACTTTTAATTCATTCAAGGAGAGACAATGTGCTTCCTTCACCCCTAATTCCAAAGTATAAAAAGAAGCAAAATGAAGAACTTGTTAGTTAGAGTTCTAGAGCCAATCATATGATGATTGTTGTATGGACTCATTGTATCATATTCTTATGTATATAAAGACATTTGTTTTTGGTTATTATACTTACTTGTATTGGTGCCAAATAACTAAGTATAATAGCGTCCTTGAGTAGAAGGTTCTTATCTATATCAATCGATTGGTTGAATCGATAGTGAGATGGTATAGAGAACACTACTGTTAATCATTCCTAGTCAAGTATTAACATTCAGGGACAATGTTAATGCGACGAGACTAGCATGTAGGTCAACTCGATGACTTGATCTCACAAGTCATGGATATAGAGATATCAAGTTGACACATGGGTATGCATTGGAGAATGTATATTGAATGACCCGCCATGAGAAAGTATCATGAATCGTTATACGAGTGTCATATACTTTCTAATGTGACTATTAGTATGACTATTAGTCCTTGGACCTGAAGTCACCATGGTTCCCTACATAAGGAGTTACATACTTTGGCTTCGTCAAACGTCACCCGTAACTGGGTGGACTATAAAGGTGATTACTGGGTATGTAACAAATTATGCGGAGGGATGTGAGTCATGTAGATGGGATCTATCCCTCCTATATGACGGGAGTGATATCTTGGTTCTTGATAGAGTGAGACCACTAAGTGCATGGCCATTCTCAAATGAGTCGATATGAGATATTGAGCTCATTTGATTAGAGTGAGTCCACTTGGAGTTCAAGACATAGATTGATTCGAGGATGACATGGTCTATGCCTCATTTGATCAATCTAGATATTGTGGATAGAAGGACATTGTCACATATTGTGAGAGTTACAATTAGTAGTCACGAAGGTAATGTTGGATCTCAACATTCTTGCAACTTGGGTAGCAATGATGTATTGCTAGATGCCGCTCATTGCTTATGTTTCTAAATAAGATTTAGAGACATTGCCAACGTTGCAAGAACCTATTGGGTCACACACAAAGAACAAATGAATGGAGATTAGGTTCATATGATGAACCAATTGGATTAGGTTCATGTGATGAACCAAAAATTAGATTAAGAGTAATCTAATTTAGGCATTTTTGAGTTAGACTCAATTAGGTTGGATTTAACTCACCAAGGAAGATGAGTGATCAAGTTTGACTTGATCATATGGAAGTGGAAATATCAAGTTTGACTTGATGCCACCTCATGAAGGATAACTTATCCTACATGGCATGGCTAGCCAACACATCCTTGCCAAATCATTAAGGGAGAGCAAGATTCCTAGTGTGGTCGGCCATATGAATGGAAGATTCATTGGCCGCCCAAATGAATGCATTAAGATTCATTGAATGCAATTAATTGCATTCCTAGTGTGGCTAGCCACATGAATGGAAGTTTCATTGGCCGCCCAAATGAATGCATTAAGATTCATTGAATGCAATTAATTGCATTCCTTGTGTGGCCAGCCATATGAATGGAAGATTCATAGGCATTGAATTAATTCATTCATTTTGTATCATCTTACATACTTCTTCCTTGCTCCTTCTCCTCTCTTTGCCGAGAGCTCCAAGCAAGACAAGAAAGTTAGTGAGTTTATCCAAGAAGAAAGGTAGAGTGATAGTCACATAGAAAAATAAGAGGAGCGTTTGAGATTATATCTTTCTCTTTTTTCCTACCTTTCTTCCAATCCCACCCGAGAGCCCTAGGGAGTGCTAGCACACTTGTGGTGCTCTCTTCTCCATCCTTGAGTGTTAGAGAACACTTCTTGTTCGTGTGGATACTACTAGTGGTGTGTAGGCTTGAACACACTTGAGATCCGAAGGACCTTGGATGAGCGGGATTTGCGAAGGGCTTCGCTTCAAAGGTATGACACTCACCATGTAGATCTAAAGTAGATCGATCTAGAGTAGGAAATAAGTACAAGAATTTTATTAATTTTTTGCATGGATCCATGGCTAGCATTCGGGGTTTCCGCAATGCAAAGGTTTTTGCGGCTTGAATTGCTTACAGTGGTATCAGAGCCACATGCGAACTTGTACTTGTTTCTGTTTTTGTTTTATGAAAAAGTTTCATTTCTGTAAGTCTCTGTGATTTTACTAATTTTATGATTTTTATGAGTATTTTCCTCGTAGAAGCGAAGCAACAAGTGTTTGGTCACTTGTAGGCGTCGACGATTGAGAAAAACCTTCCAAAACGAAAAGGTCTCGCCCAAATAAATTTATTTTTCTTGGGACATCGACTTAAGGCTCTATAGGATCTCTTAGTAATACTCGCGATGGTTATATTATGAGTAGGGGTGCTGCACCTAACCTCGCAAGGGGCTTTGTTCCGCGATTGCGCTCGAAAATCGCTAATCAGAACCGCCTGGAAGTTGTAACTCGTAAAATAGATAAAATAGTAGTAAAATTACATAAATTTATATAAAATACATAATTTAGAATTATGTGTGATGTTGTGATGATCATGTCCCAAAAGACCCAATACGATTGGTTAATAATGTGTTGTAATTCATAATATGGCCTGCGCGCCATCTTTGTGTTGTGCGTGTTGTATTTGTTACGCGACCAGCGTGTCATGCCCTCTCTTTTATATTCTGGTTGTAAAATAGTTTTAGACTCGAATGTAACTCGAGTTTCATATTTGTAATGTACAAAATTGAAGCCGTGGAAGGTCCACTCAAGGAGGAGTTACGAGGAGGCTGAAGTCAACACATGGTGGTCAAAGAAGGCGCTTGATGAAGCGGCTAACCCTAGGTTGACCATTTGATCTTTTCATTGGCTTGAGAAGATCGTAGTAGGGTCATGATCTCATCACAATTTAATTAAATAGTTAATTAATATATGTATATATATATATATATATATATATATATATATATATATATATATATATATATATATATATATATATATATATATATATATATATATATCATTGCTTGTAACGACCACCCTTCTTACAACTCTACTACTCTCTAAGGTGACCGTACTTAACTATTAACTCTACTTAACCGATGTGATCGAAACCATGAGGAATCCCTACCGAAAAATTTCGACAGAGTCTCCCCTGTACCGGTGATCATGAACATCAATACATTGACAGTATACACAGCCACAGGCGGCTGGAAATATATCAAACACCCACGCAGTTTAATAAGTGACAAAAACTAATCACAACCACATAGTAATAAGACACAACAACTTTAAAAAAAAACTAACCTAGCAATGGTAAATGAATAAAGCTCCAATAGTGGAAACAACCAAACAAACAATGCGGAATAGACTCAATAGCAACATCAGAAAAATAGAAACAACTCTTTATCAATCTCTATGGACATAAAACATAAAGTGTGACTCAATTCCCCTGATCTCTCCCACAATCCACGCATCACACACCATCCGCACCACCTTGTCGCCTTCCTTGCTAAATCTTTTCCTTTCCTTTATCTGCAGTAAGAGAAAATGCAGTTTATAAGCAAAATTTGCTTAGTAAGCACTATCTAACTCACAAAATACGAATATGCATGTATACAGAAAGAACTAGAAACTATATGCTCTAAAAGAAAGTAAAGCATAAACATAACTGCTCATGTCAAACTAATTGATAAAGAAACCTTGTAAATGGATCGCCTTGAAATTCAGCTTGGGGAAGGGTATTGACGCCACACTCAAGCAAGATGAGAAGGTGAGTGATAAGTCATGGAGTTTTGATCGCCACAAGTTTCCTTGATAAGATCGAAATTAGTTCTTTGCCTAAGAACAAGAAGGAAGCTCTCACAAAAGAGGAACTCAAATTTTCATTCAAACTTACATGATTTGTCATACAAGAGTTCTCCTATTTAACATCCCTTAAGATCCCCTATGCACTAATTATGCAATAAATATCATGCTTGCATGCAAGGGTTTTATTATCCACTAATGCAACCACTAATCCCTAATACTAGCTTAATGCAACCATGCATGTATGGTATTTGTTATACTAGCTTAGGAACTCTCAAAAATGCATTAAAAACACACAAAGGACATCAAAAGTCACTTTAGATAAACCCCCCCATGCATGCACACGAAAATGGTCCTCATGTTGGTCCAATTTCATTTTCAAATTGAAGGAATGTGATCCACTTAGTTGTTGCCTCCATTGTGCATTGATCCTCCTTTTCCTTGAGCCTCATTATTAAGCCTTCCAAAGCTTGCTTCATTCTCTTAGTCTTGGACCTTGTCTTGGGTCCCCCAATTCCCTTCAATGCCTCTTCTTGGCTCACATCATTCCCTCCTTCTTTAGGTGAATTCGTCCTCGAATTTAGGTCTTCATCTCCTACATCAAAAGGACTCAAATCAGCCACATTAAATGTTGCACTAACACCATACTCACCGGGCAAATCAATTTTGTAAGCATTGTCATTAATTCTTTCCAACACTTGGAACGGTCCATCTCCTCTTGGTTGAAGCTTTGATTTCCTTTGGGTAGGAAACCGTTCCTTCCTCATATGAACCCACACCCAATCACCGGGTTCAAGGACCACTCTTTTTCTCCCTTTATTGGCTCGATTTGCATATTGCTCCATTTTCTTCTAAATTTGAGCTTTAACTTGCTCATGAAGCTTCTTCACATATTCTGCCTTAGTTTTGCCATCCTTGTGAACTAAAGAAGAAGTGTTAGGTAAAGGAAGCAAATCAAGAGGTGTTAGTGGATTGAACCTATAAACAATCTCAAAAGGAGAAAATTGAGTAGTAGAATGGACCGCCCTATTATAAGAAAATTCAACATGAGGTAAGCATTCTTCCCAAGACTTAATGTTCTTCTTAATAATTGCTCTAAGAAGAGTAGAAAGTGTCCTATTTACCACCTCAGTCTGGCCGTCAGTTTGTGGGTGGCATGTGGTGGAGAAAAGAAGCTTTGTTCCCAGCTTGTTCCATAAGGTCCTCCAAAAATGGCTTAAAAATTTGGTGTCACGATCTGAAACAATGCTCCTAGGCATGCCATGAAGTCTTACCACCTCTTTGAAAAACAAATCTGCCACATGAGTTGCATCATCCACTTTGTGGCAAGGTATGAAGTGTGCCTTCTTGGAGAATCTATCAACTACCACAAAAATGGAGTCCTTACCTTTTGAGTACGTGGTAGCCCTAAAACAAAATCTATAGACAAGTCAGTCCAAGGAAAATTAGGAATAGGCAAAGGCGTGTAAAGTCCATGAGGTAATGTCTTAGATTTTGCTTTTCTACACACAATGCACTGTGCACAAAATTTCTGCACATCGTGTTTCATGTGTGGCCAATAAAAATGTTCAAGCAGCATTTCTAAGGTCTTTTGAACCCTAAAGTGTCCCATTAAACCCCCCTCATGTGCTTCCCTAACTAGCAATTTACGCATGGATCCTCTAGGCACACAAAGTTTGTTATTCTTAAACAAGTAGTTGTCATGCCTAGCAAACCCATTTTGTGATTTCTTTTCACACGCAACATATAATTGGGAAAACTCATTATCATGTATATACAATTCCTTAATATGTTCAAAGCCAAGCAATTTAGTTTCAAGTGTAGCTAACAAGTTATACCTTCTTGAAAGTGCATCTGCTACAACGTTTATCTTTCCTTGCTTATGCTTAATCACATAAGGAAATTGTTCAAGAAATTCGACCCATTTGGCATGCCTTTTGTTGAGCTTCCCTTGCCCTTTCAAATACTTCAAAGATTCATAATCACTATGAATGATAAATTCTTTAGGCAAAAGATAATGCTGCCATGTTTGCAATGCTCTAATAAGGGCATACAATTCTATGTCATAAGTGGAATAGTTGAGAGTGGCGCCACTTAGTTTCTCACTAAAATATGCAATGGGATGACCATCTTGAAGTAAAACAGCCCCAATACCCACATGAGATGCATCACATTCAATTTCAAAAGATTTGGAAAAATCAGGTAAAGCAAGAATGGGTGCATGTGTGAGTTTATCCTTAAGTGTTTGAAATGCCTTTTCTTGATTCTCTCCCCATCTAAAACCCATGTTTTTCTTAACAATTTCATTTAGAGGTGTTGCCACTGTGCTGAAGTCCTTCACAAACCTCCTATTGAAACTTGCCAACCCATGGAAGCTCCTAACCTCACTCACAGTTTTAGGAGTTGGCCAATCTCTAATGGCCTTAACTTTCCTTTCATCAACCTGCACTCATTTAGAACTTATGACAAAACCAAGAAAAACCACATGAGTAGTGCAAAAAGAACACTTTTCCAAGTTAGCATATAGTTTTTCCTTTCTAAGGACATGCAAGACAGATTGGAGATGTGCAAGATGCTCAACAAAACTCTTGGAATATACCAAAATATCATCAAAGTATACTACCACAAATTTTCCAAGAAATTCTCGTAAGACATGGTCCATAAGCCTCATAAAAGTACTTGGTGCATTAGTTAACCCAAAAGGCATTACCAACCATTCATATAATCCATATTTGGTTTTGAAAGCTGTTTTCCATTCATCCCCTTCCCTTATCCTAATTTGATGGTACCCACTTTTCAAATCAATTTTAGAAAAGAAGCAAGCACCATGCAATTCATCAAGCAAATCATCAAGTCTAGGGATAGGATGTCTATACCAAATTGTGATGTTGTTGATTGCTCTACAGTCAGTGCACATCCTCCATAATCCATCTTTTTTAGGCACCAAAATTACGGGTACAGCACAAGGACTTAAACTTTCTCTAACCCATCCTTTTTGCAATAACTCCTCCACTTGATTTTGTATCTCCTTTGTTTCTTGAGGATTGCTCCTATAAGCTGGCCTATTGGGCAGAGAAGCGCCAGGAATAAGGTCTATTTGGTGTTCAATCCCCCTCATTGGTGGCAAACTGTGAGGTACTTCCTTGGGAAACACATCCTCAAAACCCTGTAAAATAACAACAACATCACTAGGCAAGGAGTTAGGGTTAGATTCCAAGCAAGTTTCCTTGCTCAAAAGAAGAAATATAGGCTGCCTTGTCAAATAAGCTTTCTTCACCTCACTTCCTCTTGTAAACAAATTTTCTATTTTTCTCTCTTTCTTTTCCTCATTCTCTCTTTTCTTTTGAATTTTGTCCTCAAAATCAAGTATTTTCTTTTTCACACACTTTTTTTTTCTTAAGCTCTCGCTCTTCTTTTTCTCTTTTCTCTCTCATTTTTATTTGATCCTCACAAACCTCCCTTGGTGATAACGGTACAAGTGTGACTTTGCGAGAATTGTGGACAAAAGAGAACTTGTTGGAGAATCCATCATGGTGAGCTCGCCTATCAAACTGCCAAGGTCTTCCAAGAAGAATGTGGCTTGCCTCCATAAGCACAATATCACATAGAACTTGATCTTCATATTTGTCAATGGAGAAATTAATCAACACTTGCTGGTTCACTACCAATTCACCACTATTACTAAGCCATTGGAGTTTATATGGTCTTGCATGTGGTGTAGTCTTGAGGTTGAGTTTGGTGACCATCCTAGTACTTGCCACATTGGTACAACTTCCACCATCAATGATCATAGAGCATGTTTTACCTTGAATAAGGCAGCGGGTATGAAAAATATTTTCTCTTTGGTCCTCCTCATGCTCCTTGGCTTGGCTTCCCAATAATCTCCTAACCACCAAGAGATCTCCATCTTGCGCATAGGCTGCTCCATCATTTTCCTCATCGCTTGAGGAAGAGGAATGAGAAATAATTTCTTCACTAGAGATACTCCCATTATCTCTCACCACCATAGTCTTCTTATTCGGGCATTCGGATGCAATATGACCTTTTCCCAAACACCTAAAACACTTGATATCCCTACTCTTAGAAGTGGAAGAAGAGATAGTAGGAATAGGCTTCTTAGTGCTTCTGCCTCCTTAGAATTTGAAGAAGAACCCTCCTTCTTTGGCTTGTCCTTCCAACTTGAAGAGTAGTTTGGAGAAGATGATTTCTTCATAATGCCCTTTCTCTTTAGTTGTTGCTCTACTTTCATTGCTTGATGCACTAAGTCGTCAAGCTCCACATAATGTTGTAACTCCACAATGTCTCCAATATCTCGGTTTAGGCCATGGAGAAACCGAGCCATGGTAGCTTCCCTATCCTCCACAATATTGGCCCTAATCAAAGCCACCTCCATCTCCTTGTAATAATCATCCACGCTCCTACTCCCTTGGGTGAGTCTTTGCAATTTGTTGTGCAATTCCCTATGGTAGTGGGAAGGCACAAATCTCCTTCTCATCAAAGTCTTCATTTCCTCCCAAGTGTTGATAGGATGCTCTCCATACCTTCTTCTCTCCTTTTGCAATTGATCCCACCAAATTAAGGCATAATCGGTGAACTCAAGGGCAGCCACCTTTACTTTCTTTGCATCATTGTAATTGTGGCATGAGAAAATTTGTTCTATTTTCATCTCCCATGCAAGATATGTTTCAGGATCATTCCTCCCTTGGAAGGAAGGTATCTGGACTTTCACACCTCCTAGATCATCTTCTCGTCTATGGTCTCTACCTCCTCTTTCACGTCTTCTTCCCCCTTCATGCCTCCTTCTTTCTCTTGGTGAATCATAGAATGGTTCACTTTGACGAAATTCTTCATGATTAGAATTGCCCCCACGGTTGGAAACTTTTTCTCCTTCAAGTCGGTCCATCCTTTCGTGTATTTCTTCAAGTTGTCTTTGAAGTATTCTCTCAAATTGTTGAGTAAATGCCTCCATTTGAAGCCTATTAAGATCTCGCCTAGGGGAATTAGGTGATTTTTCCCCACTCATGCTTGCAACAAAAGAAAAAAATAGAAGACAAGGAATATTACAAAAGAAATGTTAGACGGACCTCACCACTCAACTCACGTGGTTGCACTCAAATTTATCCACTCAGCTTCCTTTATAAGCTCTTAAGGAAAGAACCTTATCAATATCTTTCTCAAGACAACAAGTAGACAATCAAGTGAATAAGAAACCAACAAGAGAAATATGAGTAGAACAAGAGAAATAAACGGATAAAACGAGAAATTCAGCAATGATCAAGAGCAATGGAAGGAATATATCTTTGAATTCAGATTTCACAAAGAAAGAATATTGAGTCCTTTCAATTCACAAATCCTCCTCTTTTTTTTTTTCAATTAGAAACCAATGACTAATGATTCTTTTTTTTCCCTTTTTTTTTTCGAATTTTCCTTCTTTTTTTTTTTGAGTTGAGGACCCAAATAGAGAATAGAAATTTATGATAGATAGGGATGGAGAGATCAACAAAGATGAACAACAAAGATGAAAACAAGACACAAACCTGAAAATCAAGGAGCCAAGGCTCTGATACCAAATGATAAAGAAACCTTGTAATTGGATTGCCTTGAAATTTAGCTTGGGGAAGGGTATTGATGCCACACTCAAGCAAGATGAGAAGGTGAGTGATAAGTCATGGTGTTTTGATCGCCACAAGTTGCCTTGATAAGATCGAAATTAGTTCTTTGCCTAAGAACAAGAAGGAAGCTCTCACAAAAGAGGAACTCAAATTTTCATTCAAACTTACATGATTTGTCATACAAGAGTTCTCCTATTTAACATCCCTTAAAATCCCCTATGCACTAATTATGCAATAAATATCATGCTTGCATGCAAGGGTTTTATTATCCACTAATGCAACCACTAATCCCTAATACTAGCTTAATGCAACCATGCATGCTTGGTATTTGTTATACTAGCTTAGGAACTCTCAAAAATGCATTAAAAACACACAAAGGACATCAAAAGTCACTTTAGAAAACCCCCCCATGCATGCACACGAAAATGATCCTCATGTTGGTCCAATTTCATTTTCAAATTGAAGGAATGTGATCCACTTAGTTGTTGCCTCCATTGTGCATTGATCCTCCTTTTCCTTGAGCCTCATTATTAAGCATTCCAAAGCTTGCTTCATTCTCTTAGTCTTGGACCTTGTCATGGGTCCCCCAATTCCCTTCAATGCCTCTTCTTGGCTCACATCACTAATAGCAAAGAAAAGCTAAGGAATCTACTCATATAATTCTAATAGCTAATCATGCTATACAAGGATAAAACCGCATGCTGGTAGATAAAGTAAATCATGCTAAATATCTAATCAGGAAACAAACAAAACTAATACTGCATGCTAGAATTCAAAAGAACTAATCTTACTGACTCTAAGCATATAAATGGTGCTTGTTTCATTTGTTTTAAAACTTATACTTTATTACTTTAAAATAATAATCAACTTCTCTTGGGCCCGGCATTGTACCAATTTGCGCGCATCTTAATATGAGTCGAGGTAGCTAATCCCGAAACTACTAAGGTACTTCTAGGCGATCTTGTGCCTAGGGGCGATCTAGGAGCCCACCCAATGGACCTTGTGTCCGGTACATGCCATTAAAAAGTAAAATACTTATTTTCATTTTAACTATAACTTCCTTATACTTGTTATTCTTTAATTCTCTTATAACAAATATGCCTTGGCATTTCTTTGAGCACATGGTGTGCTGCTGATCCCAATTCTTAAACTTAGGGATCCTATTAAGACCTTGGTCTCTCTTTCTTATAACTACTTATAAACCTCTAAGGATTTAAGAGAACTCTTATTTTTCTTTTTCCACTTACATACAGATCTTGGAGTTTTTATGGAGCAAAAGGATTCTTTAAGCATATATCAACAGAATAAATCAAAGGAAAGCAAACCTAACTTCTTTAAGGATGCTACAACAGATATAATTCAAAGGAGAACTGAATCTGACTTCTTTAAGCATGCTACAACAGATATAATTGAAAGGAAAACTGAATCTGACTTCTTTAAGTACGCTACAACAGAATTAAATAAAGGAAACCACATCTGAATTCTTTAAGCATGCTATGTCAGAATTAAAACAAAGGGAAGCAAATCTAAAATCTTTAAGCATGCTTCAAAATAAGAAACAAAGAATCTACACTGCTAAAGGAGATAAACTGCAATGCTACATAAAGTGAATCACTTAAACACATGTTGTTCATGTCATTCTAATGGTAAAGAGGACTAGTCATGCTCAACTAACAGGTTATGCCAACTAGATAATTATTTGCAGTTGCTCTGATTAATTAATGACCCTTCTCACTTAAGAATGCCAAACCTTCCTTTTTTTTTTAAATCCCCTTATGAAACTTACGGAAGCAACACAAAATCCCTAAACATACTTCAACTTTAACCATGTCATGCTCCAATAACCCAACAAAAGATCTATAACTACTATGCAGGAGAAATTTAAAAATCTAAACCATTTCCTGCCCATTGTCTAGCAACAAAAAACCCAATTCTGCAGGGTTACATATAATCTGATCATGCCCATTAGGGTAGCAAGGAAAACCTAAATTCGAGATGCTGGTCATAGGGCTGTAAAATGAAATACTAATCATAAGAGCTGTGGAATGAAATGTTAACAACAAGGGGCTGTGGAATCTACAGAACATGCTTGATCTACAAACATGTTTGCTCTACAAAAATAACAGCATGCTTCAAGAGAAAATCTTCTTTACAGAATGCTTCAACAAAACCAAAGAAAGACTTAAGAATCCGAAACCTCATTCACTGCAGCAAGCTTCAAAATCAACTATTCCAAAACCTAATTCAATCACGGCACATTCAAAAGAAAACAAAAGAAATATCAAATTAAACTCGGAAGGTCACGGCGAACAATGATTCCCCTTGCTTGAACTTAACCCATCCTGTTCTTTCTTTGAAGGTCACGGTGGCAAACCCTATTCCTTTTTCACAGAAAAACACTCAAACAAGTTCACAACATGCTTCATAATCAAAAGACACAAGGAAACATCAAACGAATCCGGAACCACTCTTACCGCAGGTGAGTAAGCGACTTTCCCTTCGTGTTCTTGAATTCAAAGCCGAAAAGGAGGTTCTAGGGTTAGGAGGAGCTTGATCTTCCCGGTCTCTTCCTCGTCTCTACGAACTCTCCTCGACAAGAGGACCGAAATCACCAAGGTTCGCCGGAAGGAAGCCTTCGCCGACCACCGGAGGGAGGAAAACCCTAGCTCGGCTTCGTTTTCGCCCGAGAGAGAGCCGTCGCGCGCCGTCGCGAGAGTGAGAGGAAAAGAGAGGTTCGGGTGAGAAGAAAAGTTTAGGTTTCGGGAGAAAAACTAATCCTTTTAACTAGGTCTAACTTTGGGTTTTTTTTATAACTTAACTATATTTCGATGTAGATTTAATTAAGAAAAGTTCGGCTGGTCTGTTGGTTAAGAGAATCTCTGCTTAACTCGAGGTTCACAGTTCGAATCTCGGCTTTGACAATTTTTTTGTCAAAACTTCTTTCGTTTAGTAAAAATACCAAACGACCTCCAAAAATTACATAAAAATACTCTAAAAATTCCTAAAAATCTCTAGAATATTTTAAAAGCATTTCCAAATATTTTTTAGGACATTTAGAACTCGAAATTGGGAAAATTGGGTCGTTACAATCCCCCATACCTTATAAAAAGTTTGTCCTCGAACTTAGAATAGTTCTGGATATTTCTGTCTCATACTGTTCTCACGGTCCCAAGTGACCTCCTCGTGTTTCTAGTTCTGCCAGATGACCTTCACTAGTGGCACTTCTTTGTTTCTTAGTCTCTTGACTGCTCTGTCCACTATCTGTGTAGGTCTGCTCTCGTAGCTAAGATCCTCTTGGATCTGCACTGACTGAGGCTGAATCACTTGGCTAGGGGTCGTGGAGACACTTCTTTAGCATGGAGACATGAAATACATTATGTATTACCGACATGTCCTGTGGTAAGTCTAGCTTGTATGCTACTTTCCCAATCCTTTCTGTGATCAGGTAGGGTCCTACATAACGAGGACATAATTTGCCCTTCTTGCCAAATCTCATCACTCCCTTCATAGGAGCAACCTTGAGAAAGACTGAATCCCCTACTTGGAATTCAAGTGGCCTACGGCGTGTGTCTACATAACTCTTCTGTCTACTCTGGGCAGCCTCAATTCTCTGTCTGATCTTCTGAATAGCCTGAGTAGTTTCATCTATCAGCTCTGTCTGAATGCCCAGTTCCACTTCCATTTCTTTTCTTTCACCTGCTTCTTGCCAGCAAATGGGTGATCTGCACTTTCTACCATACAACGCCTCATAAGGTGCCAACTTGATGGTGGCCTGATAGCTATTGTTGTAGGCAAACTCAGCTAAGCATAGATACTTGCACCAACTTCCCTTAAAATCTAGTGCACAAGCTCTGAGCATATCTTCTAAAATCTGATTTACTCGCTCTGTCTGTCCATCAGTCTGAGGATGGAATGCTGTGCTGAACTTGAGTTTGGTGCCTAGTGCATTCTGAACACACTCCCAAAAGTGTGAGGTGAAGCGTTCATCTCTATCAGAAACAATAGATTTAGGAACTCCGTGAAGTCTAATCACCTCCTTAACATATAACTATGTCAACTGCTCTATAGAGTGGGACACCTTGATGGCTAGAAAATGAGCAGACTTGGTCAATCTGTCCACTATCACCCATATCGCATCATATCCATTTATGGTTCTTGGGAGACCTGTTATGAAGTCCATGGATATGTCTTCCCACTTCCACTCTGGTATAGGAAGAGGCTGTAGAACTCCTCCTGGTTTCTGGTGTTTTGCTTTGACCCTCTGACATGTCAGGCAGGTACTGACATATTTAGCTACATCTCTTTTGAGTCCAGACCACCAGAACCTCTGTTTCACGTCTTGGTACATCTTGGTAGAACCAGGATGCATGGAGTAGGGTGTACTATGAGCTTCCTCTAAAATTTTCTTTCTAAGCTCTTCATCATTGGTGACACAAAGGTGGTTCCCCTGATAAAGAATTCCACTATCTGATACTCGCAACTCTGAATTTTCTTCTTTCTGTATCCCTTGCTTGATCTTCTGGACATCTGGATCTTCACTTTTCTTTCTCTGTATATCCTCAAGCAAGGTAGACTCTAAGGTCAATGCAGAGAGTTGCCCATAAATAATTTCCATTCCAGTCTGACAACTCCTTCTGCAGTGGTAGGGCTAATGATGACAAAGACGTCAGGGATGCACTGGATTTTCTGCTTAGTGCATCTGCCACTTTATTAGCTTTGCCTGGGTGGTAGAGGATTTCACAGTCATAGTCTTTGACCAACTCTAGCCACCTACGCTGTCTCATGTTTAAATCTTTCTGGGTGAAGAAGTACTTCAAGCTCTGATGATCTGTGAAGATTCTGCACTGAACTCCATACAAGTGGTGTCGCCAGAGTTTCAGCGCAAAGACCACAGCTGCCAGCTCAAGATCATGAGTGGGGTAGTTCTTCTCATAATCTTTGAGTTGTCTGGAAGCATAAGCTATCACTTTTCCTTCCTGCATGAGTACAGCTCCTAAGCCCATCTTGGAAGCATCACTGTAGATGTCAAAACTCCTATCACTTTCTGGAATTGTCAGAATGGAGCACTGGTTAGTCTCTTCTTGAGCTCTTAGAAACTTTGCTCACATTTATCTGACCACTCAAACTTTTTGTTCTTTTTGGTCAAGGCTATAAGTGGAGAGGCTATCTCGGAAAAGTCCTCCACAAACTTTCTGTAGTATCCAGCTAAACCAAGGAAGCTTCTGATCTCCCTGGCGTTCTTGGGTCTACTCCAGTTGTTGACCGCTTCTATTTTGGCTGGGTTCACTTGAATACCTTCTTCAGAAATTATGTGACCTAGAAACACCACCTGCTCTAACCAGAACTCGCACTTTGAGAATTTAGCATACAACTGCTTTTGCTGAAGGGTCTGCAATATTATCCTCAAGTGCGTGTCATGCTCCTCTGAGGTCCTTGAATAGACTAGAATGTCGTCGATGAATACGATGACAAATTTGTCAAAGTATTCTCTGAACACTCTGTTCATTAAGTCCATGAAGACTGCAGGTGCATTAGTCACTCCAAAAGACATGACTACAAATTTGTAGTGTCCAGATCTGGTCCTGAAAACTGTTCTGAGTGTATCACTTTCTTTCACTTCCAAATGATGATACCCAGAGCGCAGGTCTATTTTTATTTTTTGAGAACACTATTGCCCTTTTTAACTGATCATATAGATCATCTATTCAGGAATGAGGGTACTTGTCCTTAACTGCTACTTTGCTCAGCGCTCTAAAATCTATGCACATTAGCATGGATCCGTCTTTCTTCCTAACGAACAACACAGGAGCTCTCCAAGGTGAGTGACTTGGGCGGATGAAGCCTTTGTCAAGTAGCTCCTGAAGTTGTTCTTGCAACTCTTTCAGCTCCGCTAGAGACATGCGGTATAGAACTTTTGAAATTGGCTCCACTTCTCTGTTGGGAGGTAGTCCAGGTAGCTCTTCTGGAAATACCTCTAGATACTCGCAGACTACCCGAACATCTTCCTGCTTGGGTCTTTCTTGTTATCTTTGTCCTTCCAGTTCTGATTACTTGATTGGGGTCTCTGTTTCCCCATTGTCTTGTATTCGATCTTGACTAACTTGTGTTACGTTTGTTGTGCCTTGATGCTGTTCAGATAGTGCTCACTTATGCCCTGCTGACCAGCTCTTCACCAATCTGTGGTCGGTGAGTTTCACTACCCACATTAAGTGTTATTTCTGGTCTTAGCATTCGGAGCATCAGTCTGACTCGTCCTTTCACTGTACTTACTAACTCTAGGCAAAGGCGAGCTAGCCTGTTGAATCTTTTGACCGCTTCTTCTACTGGTAGGTCACCTTGTCTGAATTCTATAAGCTCTTCATAATGTTTATTGGTGATCCGTTGACAGAAGAATTCTTCGTAAAAACTCTGTCTCGAAGTCAACCCAGCTCATCTGGTTGACTACTCTCCTACTATTAACTCGCTCCCACCACATACGAGCATCTCCAGATAGGCAGAATGAGGCACACTTGACCTTCTCGACTTCTGGCCAGTCAAGAAGCTCCATGGTGCTCTCCAGTGTCTTGAACTAAGCCTGAGCATCCCAGGGCTCAGTCGTGCTTGAGAAACTCTCTGGCTTCAGTTTCAGCCACTGTATCAAATATGCTTCTTGTCTTCTAGGTGCTGTGGGGACTTCCAGGATAGTTGGTGGAACCTCAGTCACCACTGGAGTCTCCACATTAATGGTTGGAGGAGTGGGAAAAATTGGCTGTTGATTGGTCATCAAGTTGGCAATCACTTGTTGCTGCTCTACTACTTGCCTCTGGAGTTGGGCAATAGCTTCAGAGAGATTGGGCTCAGTTGATCTAAGATCTTCGTTCTCCTAATCTTGGTTCTCAGTACGAATGGTACGAGGATGTTCTCTTCTGGCCATCTAATTATGCAAAGAAGAAGACTTGATATTTTCTCTACCCTTTCTAAACATACATATTTGTATATGAATAAAGAAAACAGTAAAAACTCTTATCTGACTTAAGCACTTATAAACAATTACTCTATACTGCAAATAATAATAAAGGAAAGCAATAAAGAAAGAACTTAAATACTTTCTTACTTGAAGACGACAAGGATGATGCTGATGTGTGATGCTGGAGAATGGGGACTGCTATGATACAAACTGTAACGACCACCCTTCTTACAACTCTACTACTCTCTAAGGTGACCGTTACTAAACTATTAACTCTACTTAACCGGTGTGATCAAAACCACGAGGAATCCTTACCGAAAAATTTCGACAGAGTCTCCCTTGTACCGGTGACCATGAGCATCAATACATTCACAGTATACACAGCCACAGGCGGCTGGAAATATATCAAACACCCACGCAGTTTAATAAATGACAAAAACTAATCACAACCATGCAGTAATAAGACACAACAACTTAAAAAAAAAAACTAATCAGCAATGGTAAATGAATAAAGCTCCAACAATGGAAACAACCAAACAAACAATGCGGAATAGACTCAATAGCAACATCAGAAAAATAGAAACAACTCTTTATCAATCTCTATGGACATAAAAGATAAAGTGTGACTCAATTCCCCTGATCTCTCCCACAGTCCACGCATCACACACCACCCGCACCACCTTGTCGCCTTCCTTGCTAAATCTTTTCCTTTCCTTCATCTACAGTAAGAGGAAATGCAGTCTATAAGCAAAATTTGCTTAGTAAGCACTATCTAACTCACAAAAACACGAATATGCATGTATACAGAAAGAACTAGAAACTATATGCTCTAAAAGAAAGTAAAGCACAAACATAACTGCTCATGTCAAACTAATAGCAAAGAAAAGCTAAGGAATCTACTCATATAATTCTAATAGCTAATCAGGCTATACAAGGATAAAACCGCATGCCGGTAGATAAAGCTAATCATGCTAAATATCTAATCAGGAAATAAACAAAACTAATACTGCATGCTAGAATTCAAAAGAACTAATCTTATTGACTCTAAGCATATAAATGGTGCTTGTTTCATTTGTTTCAAAACTTATACTTTATTACTTTAAAATAATAATCAACTTCTCTTGGACTCGGCATTGTACTAATTTGCGCGCATCCTTAATATGAGTCGAGGTAGCTAATCCCGAAACTACTAAGGTACTTCTAGGCGATATTATGCCTAGGGGCGATCTAGGAGCCCACCCAATGGACCTTGTGTCCGGTACATGCCATTAAAAAGTAAAATACTTATTTTCTTTTTAACTATAACTTCCTTATACTTGTTATTCTTTAATTCTCTTATAACAAAAATGCCTTGGTATTTCTTTGAGCACATGGTGTGCTGCTGATCCCAATTCTTAAACTTAGAGATCCTATTAAGACCTTGGTCTCTCTTTCTTATAACTACTTATAAACCTCTAAGGATTTAATAGAACTCTTATTTTTCTTTTTCCACTTACATGCAGATCCTGGAGTTTTTATGGAGCAACAGGATTCTTTAAGCATATATCAGCAGAATAAATCAAAGGAAAGCAAACCTAACTTCTTTAAGCATGCTACAACAGATATAATTCAAAGGAGAACTGAATCTGACTTCTTTAAGCATGCTACAACAGATATAATTCAAAGGAAAACTGAATCTGACTTCTTTAAGTACGCTACAACAGAATTAAATAAAGGAAACCACATCTGAATTTTTTAAGCATGCTATGTCAGAATTAAAACAAAGGGAAGCAAATCTAAATTCTTTAAGCATGTTTCAAAATAAGAAACAACGAATCTACACTGCTAAAGGAGATAAACTGCAATGCTACATAAAGTGAATCACTTAAACACATGTTGTTCATGTCATTCTAATGGTAAAGAGGACTAGTCATGCTCAACTAACAGGTTATGCCAACTAGATAATTATTTGGAGTTGCTCTAATTAATTAATGACCCTTCTCACTTATGAAACTTACGGCAGCAACACAAAATCCCTAAACATACTTCAACTTTAACCATGTCATGCTCCAATAACCCAACAAAAGATCTATAACTACTATGCAGGAGAAATTTAAAATCTGAACCATTTCCTGCCCATTGTATAGCAACAAAAAGCCCAATTCTGCAGGGTTACATATAATCTGATCATGCCCATTAGGGTAGCAAGGAAAACCTAAATTCGAGATGCTGATCATAGGGCTGTAAAATGAAATACTAATCATAAGAGATGTGGAATGAAATGTTAACAACAAGGGGATGTGGAATCTACAGAACATGCTTGATCTACAAACATGTTTGCTCTACAAAAATAATAGCATGCTTTAAGAGAAAAGCTTCTTTACAGAATGCTTCAACAAAACCAAAGAAAGACTCAAGAATCCGAAACCTCATTCACCGCAGCAAGCTTCAAAATCAACTCTTATTCATGGCAGACACCTAGTTCCAAATTCTCAATTCACGGCACATTCAAAAAGAAAACAAAGAGAATATCAAATTAAACTCGGAAGGTCATGGCAGAACAATGATTCCCTTTTGCTTGCCCACAAAACCCTTAACCTAATCCTGTTCTTTCTTTGAAGGTCATGGCAGAGTAATGATTCCCTTTTTTTTTTGAGGTGGACGGCAGTAAACACTCAAACAAGTTCACAACATGCTTCATAATCAAAAGACACAAGGAAACATCAAACGAATCCGGAACCACGCTTACCGCAGGTGAGTAAGCGACTTACCCTTCGTGTTCTTGAACTCACAACTGAAAAGGAGGTTCTATGGTTCGGAGGAGCTTGATCTTCCCGGCCTCTTCCTCGTCTCTACGAACTCTCCTCGACAAGAGGACCGAAATCACCAAGGTTCGCCGGAAGGAAGCCTTCGTTGACTGCCGGAGGGAGGAAAACCCTAGCTCGGCTTCGTCTTCACCCGAGAGAGAGCCGTCGCGCACCGTCGCGAGCGTGAGAGGAAAAGAGAGGTTCGGATGAGAAGAAAAGTTTAGGTTTCGGGAGAAAAACTAATCCTTTTAACTAGGTCTAACTTTGGGTTCTTTTTATAACTTAACTATATTTCGATGTAGATTTAATTAAGAAAAGTTTGGTTGGTCTGTTGGTTAAGCGAATCTCTGCTTAACCCGAGGTTCACGGTTCGAATCTCGCCTTTGACAATTTTTTTGTCAAAACTTCTTTCGTTTAGTAAAAATACCAAACGACCTCCAAAAATTACATAAAAATACTCTAAAAATTCCTAAAAATCTCTATAATATTTTAAAAGCATTTCCAAATATTGTTTAGGACATTTAGAACTCAAAATAGGGAAAATTGGGTCGTTACATTGCTCTTGTATGTGATGCATGATAATTTATTGAAATTAGTGCCTTTATGCGTATTTGATACACATCCTCGATTAGATTAGATCATAATCGAATTAACTCAAAAAATGCCTACCATGCCGTGATACCCATCACTATCTCGATCACATGTTGTTGTTGAATCTACCAAAGCAGAGCAAGGCATATTATCTTGGTAGGGTGCAGAGGGACAATCTTGGTCCCGCCTATCAATGCATGGGTGACGACAAACTCAATTAGATTGAGTATAACTAGTTAAATCGGATTTAAGTGTAGGCATTATCCAATAGTTGGAAGATAGGACAAAAACACATTTATATTAAATCTTGGGCGATTTAGCCAAAGCTAACTCAAGTTTTAATATGCATGCAGATCTTGATCCTATAAACAAGAGTTGCATAGAGATGTAATTGGTAATTAGTTACCTACCGATCATACTAAGTCTTGGGTGATTTAGCCAAAGCTAACTCAAGGCGTAGTATGATGTGGATCTTGTCCTACAAAAATTATAGCTAGTTGGTTAGAATCTAGTAAGTGTGGTTTGACCACATCCTTGACTTAATTCTATAAAAGTTCTATAATTCAGTGGGAGCATCGTTTAATTAAAGGCCTAATTAAATAATAATTGGAATATGATATTTATTTTCTGTATTTTTCTATTGTAGATTGCCATGTCGTCAAACACGAACTCCTTCTCCCTGCGTTCTGTCCTCGATAAGGACAAGTTCAATGGAGCTAACTTGCTGGACTGGTACAGGAATCTGAGAATATTTCTCACACAGGAACAAAAACTGTACGTCCTGGAGCAGCCCATTCCCGAGGCACCTCCTGCCACTGCCACGCAAGCTGACCAAGATGCTTACAAGAAGCATCAAGATGACGCATTAGATGTGTCATGCCTTATGCTCGCAACCATGAACTCTGAGCTTCAAAAGCAACACGAGTTGATGACTGCTTATGATATGGTTGAACATCTTCGTCAACTATATCAAGGACAAGCAGGGCACTAGAAGGGGAATTGCAAAGGATACATTGAAGATCTTAAGAAGAAGAGAAATAAGATTTCTACTTTAGGTATACATGTTATAGAAGTCAATCTCTCTATTTCTTCATCGTGGGTATTAGATACCGGATGTGCTTCTCACATTTGTACTAATGTACAGGCGCTGAGAAATAGCAGGGCATTGACGAAGGGCGTGTTAGTTAGAGCCCTAGAGCCAATCATTTGATGATTGTATGGACTCATGTATATCATATTCTTATATATATATTAAGGCATTTGGTTTTTGGTTATTATGCTTATTTGTATTAGTACCAGATAAAATAAGTATAGTAACGTCCTTGAGTAGAAGGTTCTTACCTATATCAATCGATTGGTTGAATCGATAGTGAGATGATATAGGGAACACTACTCTAAATCATTCCTAGTCGAGTATTAACATTCAGGGACAATGTTAATACAATAAGACTAGCATGTAGGTCAGCTCGATGACTTGATCTCACAAGTCATGGATATAGAGATATCAAGCTGACACATGGGTATGCATTAGAGAATGTATACTGAATGACCCGCCATGAGAAAGTATCATGGATCGTTATATGAGTGTCATATACTTTCTCATGTGGCTATTAGTATGACTATTAGTCCTTAGACTTGAAGTCACCATGGATCCCTACATAAGGAGTTATGTACTTTAGTTTCGTCAAACGTCACCCGTAACTGGGTGGACTATAAAGGCGATTACTGGGTATATAACGAATTATGTAGAGGGATGTGAGTGATGTAGATGGGATCTATCCCTCCCATATGACGGGAGCGACATCGGTATTCTTGATAGAGTGAGACCACTAAGTGCATGGCCATGCCCAAATGAGTCAACATTAGATGTTGAGCTCATTTGATCGAGTGAGTCTACTTGGAGTTCAAGATTTAGATTGATTAGAGGATGACACGGTCTATGCCTCACATTGATCAATCTAGATGTCTAGGATAGAAGGACACTTGTCATTATTTTGTGAGTAGTCACAATTGGTAGTCACAAGGTGATGTCGGATCTCGACATTCTTGTAACTTGGGTAGTAATGATGTGTTGCTAGATACCGCTCATTACTTATGCTCCTAAATGGGTTTAGGGCATTGTCAACGTTACAAGAACCTATAGGTTCACACACTTAGGACAATTAGGTGGAGATTAGGTTCATATGATGAACCAAGAGGATTAGATTCATTTGATGAATCAAATTGGATTAAGAGTAATCCTAATTGGGCTAACTTGAGTTCGACTCAAGTTGATTCATGTGTTAAATGAGTCTAATTTAGATTTTGACTCATTGAATCAATTTAATTTAATGAATTAGATTCATTATATTAAGTTGGCTCGAATCAAATGGTTGGATTAAATCCACCATGGTAGAGATTGAGTCAAATTTGACTTGACTTGAGAAGGAAGACCAAAGGTCAATTTTGACTTGACCTTTTTGCCACCTCATTGGTGAGTTGGCATTAGGTGGACCAATAATGATGTTCCACATCATCATGGGTGCCACCTCATGGAAGTAACAAAGCCACTCTCTTAATGGTTTCATATTAATTGTAATTAATGCAATTAATGTGATTTTATGGTTTTATATTAATTGCAATTAATGCAATTAATGTGAATTTTGAAATGTGGCCGGCCACTTGGTTTTTGGGTGAAGAAATTCATTTTTCATTCACTTGTGTGCATCTTCCTCCTTCTCCCTCTCAAGCTCTCCCTCTCCCTCTCCTCCCTTGGCCGAACCACATAGGTGCTAGCACACCTTGGTTTTTGGTCATCTCCATCTAGTGTGTCCGTGTGGATACTTCTAGAGGACCGGCGCTTGACGGTCTTGAGATCCGGCATCATTTGGACGAGCGGGAATGCGAAGGGCATCGCATCAAGGGTAAACACTTTTTCCTCATAGATCTAAGTAGTAGATCAGTTTTTGAACTCGTACAAGAAATAGTTTTTCGAATTTTTATACGAATCTTTGCACAGATCTACAGCTTTGGGTCCTTCGGGATTTCCGCGACGCGGAAAAGCGGTTTTCGCGGCTCGAAGAACCCAACAGGGCGAGGTAGACCTACGAGTAGGCAATGGAACACGGGTTACTGTTGTTGCTGTAGGGACTTACTATCTATCTCTGCCCTCTGGGCTTGTACTAGAACTAGATGATTGTTGTTATGTGCCTGCTCTTACTAAGAACATAATTTCAGTTTCTTGTTTGGACAAGAAAGGTTTTTCATTTATAATAAAGAACAAATGTTGTTTAGTTTATTTAAATGATATGTTCTATTGTAGTGCACCTCTGATGAACGGACTCTATATTCTATACTTAGAGAACCCCATCTATAACATAAATACCAAAAGGTTCAAATGAAATGAAATGAACCAAACCTATCTCTGACACTGTCGCTTTGGTCATATAAATGGCAAACGCTTATCCCAACTCCATTAAGATGGTTTGATGGACTCATTTGATTTTGAAATATATGAGACATGCGAGTCATGCCTACTAGGCAAGATGACTAAGACTCCCTTTAGTGGACACAACGAAAGAGCGACTGACTTGTTAGGACTCATACATAGTGATGTATGTGGCCCTTTAAATGTCACTGCCAGAGGTGGTTATAGGTACTTCATTACATTTACTAATGACCTTAGTAGATATGGTTATATGTATCTAATGACACATAAATCAGAATCCTTTGAAAAGTTCAAGGAATTCAAGAATGAAGTACAAAATTAGCTTGGCAAGAGTATCAAGATATTTCAATCAGATCGAGGTGGTGAATACCTTAGCCATGAGTTTTGTGACTATCTAGCTGAGTGTGGGATTCTATCCCAACTCACTCCTCCTGGAACACCACAGTGGAATGGTTTATCCAAAAGGAGGAATCATACCCTATTAGATATGGTTTGATCTATGATGAGTCACACAGATCTTCCTATATCCTTTTGGGGATATGCTCTTGACACAGCAGCCTTTACACTTAATCGTGTTCCATCTAAAGCTGTGATAAAGACAGCATATACGATATGGACTGGGAGAAATCCTAAGATATCTTTTATGAGGATTTGGGGTTGTGAGGCTTACGTTTAACGTCAAGTCTCAGACAAACTGGGACCCAAATCTGATAAGTGCTATTTTATAGGATATCCCAAGGAAACGAAGGGATATTACTTCTATATTCCCAGTCAGCACAAAGTGTTTGTGGCTAAGACTAGGGTTTTTCTAGAAAGAGATTTTGTTTCTAGAAAAACTAGTGGGAGTACGTTCAATCTTGAAGAAGTTCAAGATATGGACCATAGCACTGAGGCCTTGATGGAAGTTGAACTGGAACCACAAAGAGTTGTGGATGATGAGATTGTTGCACAAGGAGTTGAGCAACAACCAGTTCAAGTAGACATACCTCTTCACAGATCTGATAGGGTACGTCGTCAGCTTGAGAGATACTCACTTCTCTTGTCTGACCTTGATGACGCTATGCTCATTGAGAATGAGCCTACCACCTATCAGGAAGCTGTGATGAGACCAGATTCTAAGAAATGGCTAGAGGCCATGAGATCCAAGATGGAATCCATGTACACCAACCAAGTATGGACTTTGGTTGATCCACCTGAGGGCATCAAACCCATAGTGTAAGTGGGTCTTTAAGAGAAAGACTGACATGGATGGACTTATCTATAAGGGTCTCTTGGTAGCTAAAGGTTTCAAGCAAATTCATGGTATTGACTATGATGAAACCTTTTCTCCAGTAGCGATGTTTAAGTCCATTCGGATCTTGCTTGTTATTGCAGTATACCACGATTATAAGATCTGGCAGATGGATGCCAAAACCGTGTTTCTAAATGGAAACCTGCTCGAGGATGTGTACATGACACAACCTGAGGGTTTTGTAGATCCACAACATACTGGCAGAGTATGCAAGCTACATAAGTCCATTTATGGACTAAAGCAAGCTTCTCGGAGCTGTAATCTTCGATTCGATGATGCGATCAAACAGTTTGGTTTCATCAAGAATGTAGATGAACCTTGTGTCTACAAAAAAGGTTGTTGGGAGCACAGTTGGCTTCCTTGTATTATATGTGGATGACATAGTACTCATTGGGAATGATATCCCTTTGCTGCAGTCTGTAAAGACTTGGCTAGGGAATTATCTCTCAACGAAGGACTTAGGTGAAGCAACCCGTATTCTAGGCATACAGATCTATAGAGATAGATCTAAGAGAGTACTTGGCCTAAGTCAGAGTACATATATTGACAAGGTACTACTACGGTTTGCCATGCAGAACTCCAAGAAGGGATTTCTGCGGATGTCACATGGTGTGAGTCATTCGAAGACTCAAAGTCCCTCTTCTAGAGAGGAGAGAGACCGCATGGATCAGATCCCTTATGCTTCAGCCATAGGATCTATCATGTACGCCATGCTATGTACTCATCCTGATGTCTCGTATACTTTGAGCATGACGAGCAGATACCAGTTAGATCCAGGTGAAATTCACTGGATAACGTTCAAGAATATTCTTAAATACTTGAGAAGGACTAAAGAATATTTCTTGATATATGGAGGCGATGATGAGCTAGCTGTAAAGGGTTATAGTGATGCTAGCTTCCAAACTGACCAGGATGATTATCTATCGCAGTCTGGGTTCGTGTTTTGCATAAATGGTGGTGATGTGAGTTAGAAGAGTTCGAAGCAGAACACAGTCACTAATTCTACAACAGAGGCCGAGTATATTGCTGCATCAGAAGCAGCAAAGGAAGTAGTTTGGATCCCCAAATTCATTACTGAGCTTGGGGTGGTTCCTAGCATAGCAGATCCTATTGAGCTCTATTGTGACAACAATGGAGCAATTGCGCTGGCTAAGGAACCTCGCTCACACCAGCAGACCAAACACATACTACGGCGCTTCCATCTCATTTGAGAGATCATCGATAGAGGAGATGTGAAGATTTGCAGAGTACCCACAGAAGCTAACGTCGCAGATCCCTTGACCAAGGCTTTGGTACAGAGAAAGCATGATGGTCACACTAGGTCATTGGGTCTTAGAGCCTACATTGATTGGCACTAGTGCCAGTGGGAGATTGTTAGTTAGAGCCCTAGAGCCAATCATATGATGATTGTTGTATGGACTCATTGTATCATATTCTTATGTATATAAAGGCATTTGTTTTTTGTTATTATACTTACTTGTATTGGTGCCAAATAACTAAGTATAATAGTGTCCTTGAGTAGAAGGTTCTTATCTATATTAATCGATTGGTTGAATTGATAGTGAGATGGTATAGAGAACACTACTCTTAATCATTCCTAGTCAAGTATTAACATTCAGGGACAATATTAATGCGATGAGACTAGCATGTAGGTCAACTCGATGACTTGATCTCATAAGTCATGGATATGGAGATATCAAGTTGACACATGGGTATGCATTGGAGAATGTATACTGAATGACCCGTCATGAGAAAGTATCATGGATCGTTATATGAGTGTCATATACTTTCTCATGTGGCTATTAGTATGACTATTAGTCCTTGGACCTGAAGTCACCATGGTTCCCTATATAAGGAGTTACATACTTTGGCTTCGTCAAACGTCACCCGTAACTGGGTGGACTATAAAGGCGATTACTGGGTATGTAACAAATTATGCGGAGGGATGTAAGTGATGTAGATGGGATCTATCCCTCCTATATGACGGGAGTGATATCGTGGTTCTTGATAGAGTGAGACCACTAAGCGCATGACCATGTCCAAATGAGTCGATATGAGATATCGAGCTCATTTGACTAGAGTGAGTCCACTTGGAGTTCAAGACACAGATTGATTTGAGGATGACACGGTCTATGCCTCATTTGATCAATCTAGATATCGTGGATAGAAGGACATTGTCACATATTGTGAGAGTCACAATTAGTAGTCACGAAGGTAATGTTGGATCTCAACATTCTTGCAACTTGGGTAGCAATGATGTATTGCTAGATGCCACTCATTGCTTATGTTTCTAAATAAGATTTAGAGACATTGCCAACGTTGCAAGAACCTATTGGGTCACACACAAAGAACAAGTGAATGGAGATTAGGTTCATATGATGAATCAATTGGATTAGGTTCATGTGATGAATCAAAAATTAGATTAAGAGTATTCTAATTTAGGCTTTTTTGAGTTAGACTCAATTAGGTTGGATTTAACTCACCAAGGAAGAAGAGTGATTAAGTTTGACTTGACCATATGGAAGTGGAAATATCAAGTTTGACTTGATGCCACCTCATGAAGGATAACTTATTCTACATGGCATGGCTAGCCAACACATCCTTGCCAAATCATCAAGGGAGAGCAAGATTCCTAGTGTGGCCAGCCATATGAATGGAAGATTCATTGGCCGCCCAAATGAATGCATTAAGATTCATTGAATGCAATTAATTACATTCCTAGTGTGGCTAGCCACATGAATGGAAGTTTCATTGGCCGCCCAAACGAATGCATTAAGATTCATTGAATGCAATTAATTGCATTCCTTGTGTGGCCGGCCATATGAATGGAAGATTCATAGGCATTGAATTAATTCATTCATTTTGTATCATCTTACTCACTTCTCCCTTGCTCCTCCTCTCTTTGCCGAGAGCTCCAAGCAAGACAAGAAAGTTAGTGAGTTTGTCCAAGAAGAAAGGTAGAGTGATAGTCACATAGAAAAATAAGAGGAGCATTTGAGATTATATCTTTCTCTTTTCTCCTACCTTTCTTCCAATCCCACCCGAGAGCCCTAGGGAGTGCTAGCACACTTGTGGTGCTCTCTTCTCCATCCTTGAGTGTTAGAGAACACTTCTTGTGCATGTGGATACTTCTAGAGGTGTGTACGCTT
The DNA here is from genome assembly GCF_018446385.1 of Zingiber officinale. NCBI lineage: Eukaryota > Viridiplantae > Streptophyta > Magnoliopsida > Zingiberales > Zingiberaceae > Zingiber > Zingiber officinale. The sequence continues at coordinate 49,268,117 of NC_056006.1, forward strand.
GAACACACTCGAGATCCGAAGGACCTTGGACGAGCGGGATTTGTGAAGGCCTTCGCTTCAAAGGTATAACACTCACCATGTAGATCTAAAGTAGATCGATCTAGAGTTGGAAATAAGTACAAGAGTTTTATTAATTTTTCACACAGATACGTGGCTAGCATTCGGGGTTTCCGCAACGTAAAAAGCGGTTTTGCGGCTCGAATTCCTTACAGAACTATCAAAGTTAATTAATATTCAGCTAGAGTTAGCTGATGAGTACTGTAAAAATGCATCTAAGATCACCAACATGAAGAGTTAATAAATAAATTGGATTCTCTGTATGTTAGTGATTAATTAATAGACTTGTTTAAGTTGGATGAATGTATTCTTATAAAAAATAGTTGGATGAATGTACCCGTAACTGTTTTCTGTATGAACTTGTTTCTTGTTCCTTTCTTACTTATGGGAGCTAATTGTGACCATCTCATTTGTATATGGAGATTTTATCATACTTAATTAGCTCATTTAAAAGTCATTATACAAAAAATAAAACATAATTGACTCTAATTTAGGTATATATTTACACGATGTTAGTACAATTTATAAACCATTGGGTATATTTAGATGAAGGTTAGACACTCTTGTGGCACTCCACTAAAAATACTATTTGATTCGGTATAATATATCCAAATTCAAGTTGATTGAGGGATTATACATTGTATGCCACACTTTCCTAGATGTTTATTGAGGGAACATCATTATATATCATATATCTAATTTGTCAATACTAAACATGCCTATGACACCATATTTTAGTTAATTGGTTATTATCATTATATATCTAATTTCTCAATATTTGTACTCATCGTTACACATCATATACCCAATTTATCAACATTTGTACTCAAGTTTCTGTCGAAATTGGACATGATCATTTCATAATCCCACCACTTGAACTCACGTCAAGGTGACACTCTACCGCTGAGTTATATCCCCTCCTAGTCCCATTAAGAAATAGAACTAACTAATCCTAAGGCAAAGGGTCGAGAAACTCAACGCCACTATTCCTGAACACCGGCTTTCTTTTCGCACTATTACTATTATAGATAGTAAAATAATGGGAAAAATTGGATTCAATTGTCAACTGCTCTTATCGGAAATAGGATTGACTACGGATTCGAGCCATAGCACATGGTTTCATCGTACGATTTTCCCGATCTAAATCGAGCAGGTTTTACATGAAGAAGATTTTGTTCAGCATGTTCTATTCGATACTGGTAGGAGAAGAACCCGACTCGGTATTGTTAAAAAAAGAGGGGAAGCAGAACCAAGTCAACAAGTCAAGATGATATGGATCACCCCTTCTTCTTGCGCCAAAGATCTTACCATTTCCGAAGGAACTGGAGCTACATTCCTTTTCAATTTCCATTCAAGAGTTCCTATGTGTTTCCACACCCTTTTTTGAGACCTCGAAAAAGAAAATGGACAAATTCCTTTTCTTAGGAATACATACAAGAAAAAGGATAAAGGTAACCCCACTATTAACTACTTCATTTTCATTTATTAATTTCATAATTATAGAAATATTAATTTCATAGTAATAGAAATACATGTCTTACCGAGACAAAATTTGTTGTTGCATCGAAACATGCTAGAAGGGGGGGGGGTTGAATAGCGCTCGTGACTTTCACTTTTTGTATTTGAAACGATCGAGTAAAATGTAGTGAAACACAGAAGGATGCCAAGATTTACTTGGTTCAAAGCTTAGGGTGACTCCTACTCTAAGGCCCACACTCATTGAGCGTTTACTTTGGGCAACACCTATAATTGTGAAATAGTACAAGAGATTATTACAAATTAGATGCACAAAAACTTATACCGACAACAAGAATTTGAAATTTGCAGCTCCGGGTCGTCGGGGTTATGTTATGGCTCAGCTGGAATGTCTCGTTAGCAACAAACAATTGTATGATCGCTTGGGAGTTGATTGTTTAGGTTGCTGGTCGAGACTGCCTTATAAAGACTGTTGAGGGCGCCTCCAATCCCCGGGTCAATTGCGCATGGATAAGGCTGACTTTTTCACCGCTTATCCTCTTGAAGGCGCCTCCATACTCCTTGAGGGCGCCTTCAAGGCTATCCGAGGCATCTCAAGCCTTCATGAGGGCGTCTCTAGCCCCGCTGCGTAGACTCCTTTTGCCTTGCACCCGAGGCACCTCCAAGCTCCATGGAGGGCGCCTCAGGTACTGTTCATCCGAGGTAAAACATGCTCCTTTGTCCCTACAAGATATGTTAGTCCCAAAAATACCCTGCAACACAAAGTTAGCACATAATAATGAATATAAAATGATGTTCGACAGTTACCGGACTATCTGGTTCTAACTTCGAATTTTCGATCGGAAACCCTAGGTCGAACCGATGCCTACTGTTCGCTCAGCGGGGAATGCGTCCTCATCTACTCCACTCAGGAGAAGTTACCTTTTTCCAGTTCGGTCCTCCAGACCGACTGGACCTTTTCTTGGCGCACGAGTCTTCCGGTTTTCATGCTGGACGCCCGCTCCATGACCCGTCCAGACTTCCACCTGGTTAGCAACACCAGGATTTCCACCTAGGGTTACCGCCACCTAGGACTTTTGCCCGAAGCCTCCGACCTGCCAAGTCTTTCTGCCTAGATTACCACCCCCTATGTAACGACCACTCTTCTTACTACTACTACTCTCTAAGAGTGATTGTTACTTAGCTACTAACTCTACTTAACCGGTATGATTAAAAACCATATGGAAACCCTACCGAAAAATTTCGGCAGAATCTCCTCTGTACCAGTGACCTTAAACTGATATACAAACACTATATACATAGCCACAGTGTTGGTTGCTACTCGGAAAACCTAATGGTTCCTTTGTACAAAAATTTTGTACAAAGGTCTGAACCTTTTTCTAGCTACCATACGTTTTTTTTTAAATTACACTTGGATCACCTGCGGAACTTAACACGTTTGATCCAAAGTTTAATCTATTTGTTCTTTTAGGTTTAAACTCGGATCTCCTGCGGAACTTAACACGTTCGATCCAAATCACCTAAGTTATTAATTTCATTAAATATTAGTTTCCAAAATTGGCTTCCAGTACTGACGTGGCGAGGCACATGACCTTCTTGGATATGATAGCAACCACCACCGACTAGACAAAGCCTTTTAAGGAAAACTAATATTTAATTTCCTTAAATAACTTTAGGTCAACCGAAAAGAACAATCAAATCACAAGGAAAAGAAAAACAAAAAAAAACACAACATCGAAAACAAATTCGAAATACTAGAATCGCATGCCTCTTGTATTTGGTATTTTTACAAAGAAATAAAACTAACATGATGCGGAAAAACATTACTAGTTATACCTTTCTTTTGAAGACAAAGACCTCTTGATCTTCTACCGTATTCCTCTTCTAACCTCGGACGTTGTGTGGGGAATGATCTTCCGAGATGAGAACCACCTTTCTGTTGATACAGTCTGACCTGGATGTTGTTTTGCTGTTGACACTGATTTAAGTTTGTATCAGATATTTAACTCAGATTAATTACTAATCTAGGTTGACTAGGTTGACCTGATTGAGAAAGTCCTAACTGGGATGTCAGGCAGTTGGAAAGTCCTGGTGAGTGAAGCCAGGCAGATTGGAAATCCTGGTGAGTGAAGCCAGGTGAAAACCCTAGTGAGTGAAGCTAGGTGCAAGTCCTGGTGAGTGAAGCCAGGCAAGGGAAAATCCAGATGGATCAAGGGTGATCGGACATCTAGTGTTGAAAAGTCCAAGAAGGAAGCTTGGCATGCGAAGTCAGAGAGGGCTCGGTAGCTCATTCTCTAAGACCAGATGAAGTCGGAGAGAGCTAGGGAGCTCGTTTCTCCGGACTAGGTCAGAGAGGGCTCGACCCGGACTGAGTCAAGAAGCTGGATCGGTCGGCAGACCGATCCAGTGAAACCTTGGACACCTGATCGGTCTGCGGACCGATCCATTGAAACCTTTATACCTGATCGGTCTGCCGACCGATCAGGAATTGATCAGTAGCTACTGAACGTTTACTGATCGGTCTGCAGACCGATCAGAAGCCTACTGTGATGTTACTGATCGGTCGGAGACCGATCGAAGCTGTAAACGTTTGGGAAGAACACTATCTGATCGGTGCGGGACCGATCAGATTAATCGGTCCGGTGACCGATCAGGAGCTATCTGTTCGGTTACTGATCGGTCTGGGGACCGATCAGATTAGTTCTGATCGGTCCGCGAGACCGATCAGACAATGATCAGAGGCGACCGATCCACAGTATTGTTTGTTTTGCATGTACTTTTTCTGATTGCCGTATTTGTCTTCACCATCTGTTTTTAACCATCTGCTGTGAGTCTTTCTAGCTTGCAGGTTGCAGGTCACATTCTCATGTTTGGATTCAAATTAAGCTTCATTAAGAGAAGGAGACAAGTACCCTTTTCACTGTAATTTGCTGCAACAGATACATTTGGGGCATCAACGTTCACTGGCGAAATCCGATTACGATTGGGCTGCTCAGTTTGACTTCTACCCATTGGTTGGTATCCAGAGACGCCAGTGATTTCCATTGGCATGTGTTCAGAGAATCAGAAGAGGAGGAGAGGTGATTGGCTACTTCTGCAGACGGCGGTGATTCGAGCCAGTAAAGCAGAGAGACATAAGAAGGAAGAAGAGGAGTTCAGAAAGGGGATTCTGAATTCTCTGTCTTTTGTGATCAAGCCTTCGAGAGAGCAAGTTGGTGAAGCTGTGAGCTCCTTGCTGAGAAGGTTGATTGTGCGCTCTCTGCTCTGTTCTCTTCTCCGCGTGGCTGTAAGCTCATCTTAATATTTTTCTCAGCCACTGTAAGTCTTGTGCTTAAATCTATAATCAACTGAGACTTTGTTGAGAGGTTGCTCCACCGAGAAGGAGACATCTTTAGCCGGATCTTGTCCGGGGTGTGATCTACCGAAAGATCAAGGAGTTGTCCTCCTTACGGACACGCCGAGGAGTAGGGGCAAGTTATCCCCGAACCTCGTATATCTCTGTGTTTGTGTGTTTGTTTTCCTTAGTTTTAGTTTTCTATTTCCGCTGTGCTAACAAAGTTCTTGAAGAAATTTGCGTTTAGTGTTTTTCAAAGAGGCTATTCACCCCCCCCTCTAGCCATCTAAGATCCCAACAAGTGGTATCAGAGCCTGGTGCTCTTCATCTGGACTAACATTCCAAGGAGCAACAAGATGGCCATGAAGGAAGGATTCAGCACCAACAGACCACCGTTCTTCGATGGAGCAGATTTCCAGTATTGGAAGAGTCGCATGGAGTATTACCTCAAGACTGATATCTCCATGTGGTTCTCGGTCAAGGAGGGATTCTCACCTCCAAAGGACGAAGAAGGTAAGGAACTTGACTCATCGAGATGGTCAACCGAGCAAACTCGCAAGGGACAAGCCGATGCCAAGGCGGTTGTCACTTTGCAATGTGGGATAGCCAAGGATCAACTTGTCAAGGTTGGTCCTTTCACAAGTGCGAAGGATCTATGGAACAAGCTCATCGAGCTCCAAGAAGGGACTCGAGACTCTCGAATCGCCAAGAGGGATTTGTTCCTAAACCAACTATAGAACCTTGTCATGAAGGAAAATGAAACTGTAAGTGAGATACATGGAAGGTTCAAGGAGATCATCAATGGTCTCCATTCGGTGGATGAACGAGTAAAAAACCGTGACCTCGTAAGGTATGCTCTAAAAGCTTTTCCTAGGAATGCCTTGTGGTCATCCATGGTGGATGCCTACAAGGTATCCAAGGATCTTTCCATTGTTAAGTTAGATGAATTTTTTTGTGAAATGGAATTACATGAACTTGCTAACAAAGGGCAAAAAGAGAAAGGTATTGCTTTGGTTGCAGAAGAAAAGAGCAAGGAGGGAAGAAGAAAGAAAGAAAAGAAGAAGGAGAAAGAAATTGTTTCATCTTCATCCTCCTCCGAGTCCGATGATGAAGGTGAATCATCATCAAGCGAGATGGCCAACTTCGTGAGAAGAATCATGAGAAGGAGCAGAAGATACAAAGGGAAAGGTAAACCTAGTGAACAAAATATTGACAAAACTAATGTTACATGTTATGAGTGCAGCAAAAAGGGACACTATCGGAGCGAGTGTCCGAAATTAAAAAGGAAGGAGGAACGAGCCAAAAAGAAGGAGGAAAGAGTCAAGAAGAAGAAGGCTCTAAAAGCTACATGGGATGAGTCTTCTTCAAGTTCATCTGAGGAAGAGAAGAGGGAGAAGAGTACACGGCAGTTAGCCCTCATGGCAAGAGAGGAGTCCGAGTCCGAGAGTGAGGACTCAAGCTCTTCAGCCGCGACTTCATCATCTTCGGATGATGAAGAGGTAACCTCTCCCCATTTAGAAAAGTGTTATAAAACAATTGCACATTTGTCTACTTCCCTTAAAAAATCAAAAACAGAAACTAAACTGCTAAAAGATGAAATAGAGAAATTAAGGGCCCTTAGGGAAGATGAGGTCGATGACCTTTATCAAGAGGCCCTAGAGGATGAAAACAAAACCTTGAAGGGTGAAATTGAGAAGCTCAAGAAAATGCTTGAGAAATTCTCAACCAGCTCTAAGACCTTAGACATGATTCTAAATGCCCAAAGGGCGGTTTACAACAAGGCTGGATTAGGATACCAACCTAAGGAGTCTAGCTTTATTTCTTTAGTGTCAAGAACCCAATTTCATAGAACACATGTTTCTAGGGTTCATGAGACTAGGAAGAAGGTGACTAAGGCATGGGTGCCTAAGTCTCTCATTGTAGATGCATTAGGTCCCAGAATTTGGGTACCTAAAACATCCGTCTTTCGTGTCTTGTAGGTATTGGTCGAGGGGGAGCGTCTATCAACTTGGTTTGTTGATAGTGGATGCTCCAAGCACATGACAGGGGACAAGTCACTATTCTCTACCATACAAAATAAAAATAGAGGTAATGTGTCTTTTGGCAATAATGGTAGTCTTAAGGTTATAGGGGTTGGAGACATTCATATATCCGAATGTCTCCACATCAAGAATGTTCTTCTAGTCAAGGGGATGACTTTTAATCTCCTAAGTGTCAGTCAATTGTGTGATACGGGTTACACAATTGAATTTCATTCAAGTCAATGTTTGGTTAAACACATTGACACACTTGACACGGTACTAGTAGGCACAAGGGTTGATAATATTTATCAAGTATCGTTTAAAAGTGCTACTAATGCTTTGATTAAGTGTTTCATGTCAAAAGAAGAAGAGTCTTGGCTTTAGCATAGAAGGTTGGCACATGTAAACATGAAGAACATTCGAAAGTTGGCCAACAAAGGACTAGTACGAGGCTTACCAAGCATCAAGTACACTATGTGATGCATGTCAACTGGGTAAGCAAACAAAAGCATCTCATAAAGGTAAAAGCATTGTGAGTACATCTACTGCCTTAGACTTATTACATATGGACTTGTTTGATTGTAACAATGTTATTTCATTGAATGGTAGTAGATATTGTTTAGTAATTATTGATGATTTTACTAGATATACATGGACTTTCTTTTTGAAAACTAAGGATCAAACCATAGATATTTTTATTTCTTTTTGTAGAAGAACTGAAAATGAAAAATCAACAACAATTAAAACCATTAGAAGTGATCATGGTGGTGAATTTCAAAACCATAGGTTCTTAGAATTTTGTCAAGCAAAAGGGTATAGACATGAGTTCTCAACTCCAAGGACCCCACAGCAAAATGGGGTTGTGGAGAGAAAGAATCGAGTCTTACAAGAGGCTGCACGAAGCATGCTCAATGAGTACTCACTACCGAGTTACCTGTGGGCTGAAGCTGTGAATACAGCTTGCTATGTGCAAAACCGAATCCTGATACATAGGTTTTTAGGAAAGACTCCTCATGAACTTTGGTTTGGGAAACCACCTACAATTAAACATCTTAGGGTGTTTGGTTGTAAGGTGTTTATTTTGAACACCAAGGACCATCTTGGAAAATTTTCGGCCAAGGCTGATGAAGGGATACTGGTCGGTTACTCGCTCACCAGCAAAGTCTATCAAGTCTACAACAATAGGACTAAATTGATTGAAGAGTCCTCTGATGTAGCTTTTGAAGAAATCCCTAAATCAAATGATCAATCAAGGGATGTAGGAGAAATTCAACTTGAACTTAGAAATCTAAGTTTGAATGATCAAAATGAAGAAAGAGTCGAGGTTGACTCTGATGACGATGATCAAAGGCAACAAAGGGCTCTGGTTGATCCCTTGCCTGATATTGAGTCCTTGCCTGTGCCTAGTGAGACCATTCATGAGGCACCACCAACACCAAGACAATCTAGGATAGCCACTAGTCATCCCCAAGACCAAATTGTGGGAGATATCCAACAAGGGGTTAGGACTAGGTCATTCTTTAGAAATGAGTCTAATGAAGTCGCATTGATTTCAGAGATTGAACCAAAATTAGTTGATGAGGCATTGCGCGACCCTGATTGGATCATAGCTATGCAAGATGAGTTAGGTCAATTTGAAAGGAGCCAAGTGTGGGACTTAGTTCCTAGACCGAAAAAGACCACCATTATTGGAACTAAATGGGTCTTCAAAAATAAGTTAAATCAAAAGGGAGAAGTTGTAAGAAACAAGGCAAGACTTGTAGCCAAGGGCTATAGTCAAGTCGAAGGTCTCGATTATGATGAGACTTATGCTCCCGTGGCACGATTAGAGTCCATTCGGTTAATGCTAGCTTTTGCTGCACATAGAGGTTTCAAACTCTATCAAATGGATGTTAAATCTGCCTTCTTAAATGGTTTTATTAAAGAAGAAGTCTATGTTGAACAACCACCGGGGTTTGTGAATACCGAAGTTCCAAACCACGTGTACAAGCTCAAGAAAGCACTTTATGGGCTTAAACAAGCACCACGAGCTTGGTACGAAAGGTTGTCAACATATTTACTAGAAAAGGGTTTTGTGAGAGGCCAAATAGACCCAACACTATTTCTGCGTAGAGATGGTGAAAATATTTTTGTAGCCCAAGTATATGTCGATGACATAATTTGTGGCTCAAATAACAAGGGCTATTTGAATGAATTTATTTCTCACATGGAAAGTGAGTTTGAGATGAGTCTAGTAGGAGAATTGACATTCTTCCTTGGACTTGAAATCAAACAAACTCGAGATGGCATTTATGTCCATCAGACGAAATATACTCAAGAGATGCTCAAAAAATTCAAAATGAGTGACTCTAAAGAAGTATCCACTCCAATGGCAACAAACACTCGCCTTGACAATGATGAGAGTGGGAAACCAGTAGATCTAACGCAATATAGAAGCATGATCGGTAGTCTTCTATATCTCACAGCTAGTCGACCGGACATACTTTTTGCTGTGGGCATGTGCGCTAGATATCAAGTCTGTGCCAAGGAATCTCATTTAATTGCAGTTAAGAGAATATTGAGATACCTTAAGGGCACAATTCGAGTAGGTCTATGGTACCCTCGTACAGAGTCTTTTGACTTGATAGGCTATACCGATTCCGATTATGCTTGGTGCAAATTGGATCGGAAAAGTACTAGTGGGGGTTGCCAATTTTTAGGTTCATCTTTAGTTAGTTGGTCAAGTCGGAAGCAACATTGTGTTGCTCTCTCCACGACCGAGGCTGAATACATTGCCATGGGAGAGAGTGTATCACAATTGTTGTGGATGATACACACCCTAGAGGATTATGGACTTTCTTATAAGGGTGTACAAGTGCTATGTGACAACATTAGCACGATCAACCTAACTAAAAATCCAGTCCATCATTCGAGGACCAAACACATTGAAGTGCGTCATCACTTCATAAGAGATCACGTAGCTAGGGGAGACATTGCACTCACATATGTTGAGTCAAAGTCAAACCTAGCTGATATTTTTACCAAACCCCTTCCGGAGAATGAATTTAGTCATTTAAGGAGGGAGTTGGGAATGTGTTTGGCTCCTTAGGTCATTAGAACTTCACCATGATCAATAAGGACTATTAAAATGACAAGAGTAATTGGGACAATATTTTGGGCAACTTGGGAACATCTCACACAAACTATAAGATTTAACAAAATATTTTTGTTTGCTAGAAATGGGGTGAGATGCTAGGAACAACCAAATTATTCAAAATGTATCATGCATCCCTTGAATAATTAGGTTGAAGAGACATTAATTGAGTATGGGGAAGGCCATTACATAATTCATGTGTATTTGGTTCCTAGATCTTACTCATATATTCCAACCAAGGAAACTTGGTTGGACTTTTCCCTATAAATCATGTAATCTTGATTGTTGGAATGTTTGATACCTTTGATCGATACTTTTCGTGATTTTGATTGAAACTAGGATAAGTCATTGAAATAATGATAGAAATTTGGACATATTTTGCCAAATTTGGGACTGAACATAGCAAGGTTGAAGATTTCAGTCTTTAACCTTGAGTTGTCTATTTTGACAAACTTGAAACTTGTCTGAAATCTCAGTGTTTGTGGTCGAATTTGAAAGTCTCAAGTTATAAACAAATTCACACCATAAGAGCCCATCGTTAGGACATAGTTATGCTTGTAGATTCTCAGGGTTCTAGATATTGATTTTGAAAGTTTTACTGGAGAAACTTCTACGAACTATCAAACATATCTAAGGATTTCGGTTACTGAAATCACTGAAAATTTCAGTATCAGACACTGATCGGGCTACAGCCCGATCAGGAGAAGATGGATCGGTCGACAGACCGATCCAAAAACTTCCCAACCTTTCTGTCTGTAATCTGATCGGTCCAAGGACCGATCAGGTTATTTTTGTGCGCCTCACTGATCGGTCCAGGGACCGATCAGGATAATCTGATACGCATAGGGTTCTTCTGATCGGTCCATAGACCGATCAGTGGTTCCATTGGTTAAGTCTGTGACTTAGGGGCTTACTGATCGATCTCTGATCTGTCTACGGACCGATCAGGAAGTTCCCTGATCGGTCCGGGGATCGATCAGCTTCGCAGAATGCTACTGATCACTTTCTGATCGGTCTACAGACCGATCAGGAGGTTCCCTGATCGGTCTGGTGACCGATCAGGGGGCTTCGGAAAACTTCTGATCGGACAACCGTCCGATCATTTCTTCACTGTACACCCATCTAAACCCTTAAAACCTCCCGATCCCTCCTTTTCCTCATTCACGCGAAACCCTAGCCGACTCTTCCCACAGACCACCCTTTCTCTTCTCTCTGCACGCCAAACCTAGCCGAAGCTCTAGCCCTCGGAAGCCCTAGTCTAAAGTTCAAATGGCACCAAGGTAACTTCTTGCCTCTCTAAGAACTTGGCATTGTGTTTTCATTTCTCACTGAATCTTCTGTTGTTTTGTTGTCTCGGTTCTTAATTGTTGATGGCTCCGGTGCTCACTCATTGCCCCATTTTACCCCATTGTGTCCCCTTAGGAAGAAATCAGTAGGTGAGGGTACTTCCAAGTCCAAAGATAAATCCAAAGCTCCTGCTGCTCCTTCCCGACCTCAACCATCCAGTTCGGGAAGATTTCCCAACCAACAGTTTGAACAATCCTTTAAGGAAAGGACTTTCAAATTGCTCCCATGTAGATCAGTCGATAGAAAATACATGAATGAGTTTTGTCCAGCCATTACGGAGACCATAGCCTACTATAAACTTGATTCCTTGGTCTATTTAGAGAGAGATATCAATTTTGACCTAGTCTCAGAATTCTATAACAACCTTCATCAGACTATTGATGGTAGTTATAGATCAAGAGTGGCTAAGCAAAACATTGATTTCAGCTTAATTGCCTTCTTTGGTTATTTAGGCTGTCGTATGTGTTCGGGGATGGTGTTCTCATTCTATCCTTCTTTGCCTGAACCCGTGCCTCATCCTCTTGATGTCTCACCTGACTCAATTTATGAGTACTTCTTTGGACATCCGAGACCGGATGGATTAGATGAACTAGATGTCGATTTTCCTACATTTGCAGCCCTTAGCCTTTCTGCTCCTGATTATATTCTTTTCAAAATTGTTACAAACTGTCTTCTCCCTATTACTTCTAAACCATTGGCAGAGATTCGACCGTATCATTGTCTGATGCTTTACGGGTTGCGTAGGCGTCTTGACTTTGATGTCATGTCGAGTGTCTATACTTCTATCATATCCCATAGCGAGCCAAGCGGTTACACCATCTATATGCCTTTTGGGCATGTAATTACTGACCGGCTTGAGACCCCGGGTATTGATGTCTCTAAGGGAGGATAGTAAAGATGGTTAGGCAGGATTGTCGACTTGGGAAACGTGCGTTTTCCAAGTCTGGAATCTTAGGACAGTATGGGACAGTTAGGTGGAAGGCTGGGAGGGCACTTGGTGAGTTACCTCGACGACAGGTTGCTCCTGTTGCTGCTCCTCCTGCTGCTGACGATGGGGAGGCCGATCCTGATCTGCGCTGGCAGATCGCCGAGCTGGAGAGTCGCTTTGATCGACACGAGGAGATGGTGGCTGCTGAGTTCGATGGACTACGTATTCGGATAGACCAGCGCTATGATGACCTGCGCGGGCATATTGATCAGCGCTTCGATGATATGCGCAGTCATCAGGTGGTGACACAGCAGTTGCTACTCGGATGGATGGCACGCTACCCGCCTCCGCAGTCTTACCCAGGCTATTCATCCTCCAGCGTGCCGCCTCAGGATTTCACCCCTCCTGCCGATGATGGCGGTGTTCCTCAGTGTGAGGATGTTGATTGATACAGTTTGTTTGTTGGCTGTCTGTATTTTGGATGTTATTTGTTAGTCTTTATGTCGGACCTGGATGTTTGCACTTCTGATGCTACTCATATATTTATGCTACTCGATTTTATATTTGCTTGCTCCTTATTATGCTTCATTTTCTATGTTTTTTTTATTATGCTGTTCCTATGCCATGATTTGATTGTATCTTTTGTCTTTCTTACTGTCGTATTGTGACCTTAGAGGGAACTCTAGGTCAGTTAAGAGAAGGCAGTATGGATTTAGGGGGAGCCTTTTGAGTTTTTGTCACCTCATTTGCACCTTTTCGGTGTTTGACAAAGGGGGAGAGGATACCTAAGTTTAGAAATGTATGAAAGCTTGATTTTAGGGGAGAGGATAACGGGAAGGATCTTGATTCCCGTCATTGACTTGGTGGTGTATCCGTCTTAGGGGAGGATCCTGATTTCCCTAAAATTATGGGTATATGAGCATTTCTGATCTAAACTTAAATCGTGTTGTCAAACAACAAAAGGGAGATTGTTGATACATCGACCTGGATGTTGTTTTGTTGTTGACACTGATTTAAGTTTGTATCAGATATTTAACTCAGATTAATTACTAATCTAGGTTGACTAGGTTGACTGATTGAGAAAGTCCTAAGCGGGATGTCGAGCGGTTGGAAAGTCCGTGAGTGAAGCCAGCGGATTGGAAATCTGGTGAGTAAAGCGGTGAAAACCCTAGTGAGTGAAACTAGGTGCAAGTCCCGTGAGTGAAGCCGGGCAAGGAAAATCCAGATGGATCAAGGGTGATCGGACATATGGTGTTGAAAAGTCCAAGAAGGAAGCTTGGCATGCAAGTCGAGAGGGCTCGGTAGCTCGTTCTCTAGGACCGATGAAGTCGGAGAGAGCTAGGGAGCTCGTTTCTCCGGACTAGGTCAGAGGGCTTGACCCGGACCGAGTCAAGAAGCTGGATCGGTCGGCGAGACCCGATCGGTGGCTGGACACTGATCGGATGCGGACCGATCCGGAAATGCTCTTATACTGATCGGTGCCGGCCGTCGGGTGATCGAGTAGCTGCGAGCGTTTGCGATCGATGCGGACCGATCGAAATCGATCGATAGCTCATGTGATATTCTTGATCGGTCAGAGACCGTCGTCAGAACGCGTTGGGAAGAACGCTATCGATCGGTCCGGGACCGATCAGATTTCTCGATCGGTCCGCACCGATCGAGCCGGGCGTATTTTCAACGGCTATCTGATCGGCGGGACCGATCAGTTAATTCTGATCGGTCCGCACCCGATCGAGATGATCCAGCATGGATCGGTCTGCCGATCCACGATGTGTTTGTTTTGCATGTACTTTTTCTGATTGCCGTATTTGTCTTCACCATCTGTTTTTAACCATCTGCTGTGAGTCTTTCTAGCTTGCAGGTTGCAGGTCACATTCTCATGTTTGGATTCAAATTAAGCTTCATTAAGAGAAGGAGACAAGTACCCTTTTCACTGTAATTTGCTGCAACAGATACATTTGGGGCATCAACGTTCACTGGTGAAATCCGATTACGATTGGGCTGCTCAGTTTGACTTCTACCCATTGGTTGGTATCCAGAGACGCCAGTGATTTCCATTGGCATGTGTTCAGAGAATCAGAAGAGGAGGAGAGGTGATTGGCTACGCCTTGCTGCCAGCAGCGATTTTGCAGACGGCGGTGATTCGAGCCAGTAAAGCAGAGAGACATAAGAAGGAAGAAGAGGAGTTCAGAAAGAAATATTCTGAATTCTCTGTCTTTTGTGATCAAGCCTTCGAGAGAGCAAGTGGGTGAAGCTGTGAGCTCCTTGCTGAGAAGGTTGATTGTGCGCTCTCTGCTCTGTTCTCTTCTCCGCGTGGCTGTAAGCTCATCTTAATATTTTTCTCAGCCACTGTAAGTGTTGTGCTTAAATCTATAATCAACTGAGACTTTGTTGAGAGGTTGCTCCACCGAGAAGGAGACATCTTTAGCCGGATCTTGTCCGAGGTGTGATCTACCGAAAGATCAAGGAGTTGTCCTCCTTACGGACACGCCGAGGAGTAGGGGCAAGTTATCCCCGAACCTCGTATATCCTTGTGTCTGCTGTGTGTTTGTTTTTCCTTAGTTTTAGTTTTCTATTTCCGCTGTGCTGTGCTAACAAAGTTCTTGAAGAAATTTGCGTTTAGTGTTTTTCAAAGAGGCTATTCACCCCCCCCTCTAGCCATCTAAGATCCCAACACTTTCCACCTTCCTTTTTTCTTCTAGATTTCGGCCACAATAAATTTCTTCAAGCATGAAGAATTTCGGCCACCACCAATGCTCCAAGGGATGCTAGAGACGAGGCTTGCTTTCTCTTCTTCTTCTCCTTCCTTGATCTGGCCACAAATAAGAGCTCCACCAAGAAGATAGGTTTCGGCCAACAAGAGGAGAGGAGAGAAATAGGGCCGGCCACAAAAACCAAGGAAGAGAAGGAGGAAAAGAATAGAGGTTGTTCACCCATGACGGCTCCTCTACCTCCTCTTTTATAATCCTTGGTCTTGGCAAATAAGAAAATTTTAATAAAAACTTCCTTAATTCTTTTGCCATGAAAAGGAAAATTTTATTTAATTAAAAATAATTTTTTTTCTCATTACTATAATGGCCGGCCACACCAAATCTCCAAGCAAATAAAAATTTTAAACACAAATTAAAACTTCCTTATTTGCTTCTGGAAATTTTATAAAAAATTTCTCTAATAATTTTTATCCCTTCATGATTGGTTAAAAGGAAATTTTATAAATTAAATCTTTCTTTAAACAAGTGGATAATTTCCCGAAAGTTATCTCTAAAAATTAAAATCTCCTTTCAATCTACAAATAAGGAAAGATATCAAATCTTTTCTTAATCTTTTGTAGAAACTAATAAAATAGAATTATTAATTTTTTAAACTTTCTTTTAAATCATGAACATGGTTAAAAGGAAAGTTTTTACCAAAATTAAAATCAACCTTTTAATCTACAAATAATGAAAGAGATTTAGCTCTTCTCTTAATCTTTTGTAGAATCTTATAAAAGGAAAGATTTAAAATTTTAAACTCTCTTTTAAATCATGTTATCCACATAAGAAAATTTTTTTAAAAAAAAAATCCTTTTATTTTAATTTGGGCCGACCACACCAAGCTTGAACCCAAGCTAGGGCCGACCACCTTGAAGCACCCATGAACCAAACTTTGGTCGGCCCTAGCTTGGTCTCCAAGCTAGCTTGGCCGGCCCCTATGGGATGGGTAAGAAGGTGGGTATAGGTGGGTATAGTCCTCTATAATTAAGAGGCTATGATAGGGACCGAGAGGAGGAATTGGTTTTGGTCTCCCGATAAAATTAAGCATCCCGTGTTCGCCCCAAACACACAACTTAATTTTATCAACAATAATTCATTCCACTAGAGAACTATTATTGAACTACCACACCAATCCCAAATTACATTTTGGGCTCTTTTTTATTATGAGTGTGTTAGTCTTCCTGTGTTTAAGATAACAAATGTCTACTAATTGAGTAAGTTACTGACAACTCACTTAATTAATATCTAGCTCCAAGAGTAGTACCACTCAACTTCATTGTCATGTCGGACTAAGTCCACCTGCAGGGTTTAACATGACAATCCTTATGAGCTCCTCTTGGGGGCATTCTCAACCTAGATCACTAGGACACAGTTTCCTTCTATAATCAACAACACACACTATAAATGATATCATTTCCCAACTTATCGGGCTTATTGATTTATCAAACTAAATCTCACCCATTGATAAATTAAAGAAATAAATATCAAATATATGTGCTTGTTATTATATTAGGATTAAGAGCACACACTTCCATAATAACTGAAATCTTTGTTCCTTTATAAAGTCAGTATAAAAGAAACGACCTCTAATGGTCCTACTCAATACACTCTAAGTGTACTAGTGTAATTATATAGTTAAGATAAACTAATATCTAATTACACTACGACCTTCCAATGGTTTGTTCTTTCCATCATGGTTGTGAGCTACTGTTTATAATTTATAAGGTACTGATAACATGATCCTCTGTGTGTGACACCACACACTATGTTATCTACAATATAAATTTATTGAATAACTACATTTATCATAAATGTAGACATTTGACCAATGTGATTCTTATTTCTCAATAAATGTTTATACCAAAAGCTAGGCTTTTAGTATACATCCTAACAATCTCCCACTTATACTAAAAGACTAAGCTGCTATATCTGCTGCCATACATCTGATTCCCAACCCTTCAACATGCCCATCAAAAGCTCTTGCCTTAAGGACCTTAGTGAAAGGATCTATAGGTCATCACCTGATGCAATCTAGGCTGCAACAACTTCTCCTCGTTTATACGATTTCTCGTATTGGGTGGTACTTGCGCTCTATTGTGTTTACTTGCCTTATAGACTTATGGTTTCTTCGAGTTTGCTACTGCACCAATATTATTACAATAAATTGTAATAATCTTTGGACAAACCAGAAATCATATCTAAGTCTATCTTGAGGTTATTGAGTCATTCAGCTTTTATGGCTACCTCAGAGGCTTGCCATATACTAAGCTTCTATGGTGGAGTTCAGAAAAACACCTATGCTTATCACTCTTCCATAGTTATGACTTTACTTCCTAAAGTAAACATAAAACCCCGAGGTTGACTTATTATTGTCCCTTATCCGATTGGAAGTCAAAATTCATGCAATCCACAGGGAACAAATTATCTGCCTTATAAGCTAGCATATAATCTCTAGTGCCTATAAGGTACTTCAATATATGCTTTACCGCAGATCAATGTCCTTGTCCAGAGTTGCTTTGATATCTACTAACTATGCCCACGGCAAAATAGATATCCAGTCTCGTACACAGCATTGCATACATTAGGCTTCCCACAACCGAAGCATAAGGAACTGCCTTCATGTCCTTTATCTCCTTTGATGTCTATAGAGACATTTCTTTAGATAAAGTTACTCCATGCTAAAATGGTAAGAAACCTTTCTTGGAGTTTTGCATGCTTAAAACGAGTAAGGATTTTTTCGATATATGAAGCTTGGGATAAGTAAAATATTCTTTTCTTGCGATCCCTTATTACTTTGATCCTAAGAACATATACATTCTCCCAAGTCCTTCATATCGAATTGTTTGGACAACCATACCCTTACTTCTGACAACATTTTGATATCGTTTCCAACTACCAAAAATGTTATCTATATATAGTACAAGAAATACCACCACGTTTCCATCACACTTTTTGTATACACAAGACTTATCCGGTTACTAAATAAATCCATAGGTTTGGATTCCTTTGATAAACCGAATGTTCCAAGACCTTAAAACTTTGCCTCAGTCCATAGACTGATTGAGCTTGCACACAAAATGCTCTTTGCCCTTTGCAATGAACCCTTCTGGTTGCTTTGTATGGATGCTTTTTTCAAGACTTCCATTAAGGAATGCTGTCTTGACATCCACTTGCTAAATAGATAAAAGAATCCGAATAGACTTAAGCATGACTACCAGTGAAAAAGTTTCCTTTTTCATCAAGCCTTGCTTTGAAAGTTTCCACTTTCCTGTATATCCATCTTTTCCTATTGTAGACATATTTTCACCCAATGGCTTTTACACCATCTGGTGTTTTTACAAGCTTCCAGATTTGATTAGAATACATATATTCTAATTATGTATTCATTGCTCTTTGCCAAGATGCTGCATCTTTATTTTGGAGTGTTTCATCATATTTCCGGGATCAGACTCATGTTCATTTGGGATCAAGTCCAAAAACTCTCCCAAAACATGAATCCTTTTGGTTGTTTGACAACCCTCCCACTACGATGATGTACTATCTATAATTGTGTATCAACTGTGATACGTGTTGCAGTTTCTTGTGATATTTCATCTTGTACAGTTGGTACTAGATTAGACATGTCCTTTATAATTTCTTTAAGAACAAATTTACTTATGGGCTTGTGGTTTATTACATAGTCCTTTTCTAAAAATCGATTATTGATGCTAACAATGACCTTCTGATTTTTAAGACTATAAACCTACTTTCATTTCTCTAGGATAACTTACAAACAAGTGAATTCCTCTCCAACTTATCATTGTCTCTCTTCAGCATATGTGCTGGACTACCCGAATCCGAATATGCTTCAAAATAGGCTTATGCCTATTTAGCAATTCTATATGAGTAGAGAGTTCTGACTTTGGAAGGTACTATGTTCACTTCCGTTTCCAGAGTATATCCTTAAAATGAATTTGGTAATTTTCCAAATAACTCATCATCAATCTACTTATTTCCATAAGAGTCCTCCTATACCTTCCTTTTTCTACACCATTCTGTAGGGGTGTACCAGGTGCAGTTAGTTGGGATTGAATCCCTACTTTTGATAAGTGACTCCTAAATTCTCCCAAGAGGTACTTGCCACTACGATCTCACCGTAGTGTCTTGATACTTTTACTTTGACGTTTCTCCGCATCAGCCTTGTACTCTTTGAACTAATCAAAGCACTTAGTCTTGTGGCACATTAAGTAAATGTATTTGTATCTTGAATAGTTGTCTATAAAATAGATGAAATATTCGATACTACCTCTTGTCTGGGTAGTCATAGGATCACACAAATCAGAATGAAACAATTCCAACATATCTTTGGCTTCATACCCCTTAGACTTAAAAGCTTCTTAGTTATTTTTCCTTCCAAGTAAGACTCGCAGGTTGGAAAGATTTCCACTACCAATGAACCCAAAAGTTCATCAGCTACCAATGAATCCTACTCAAGTTAATATAACCTAGCATTAGATGCCAAAGATATAATTGGTTCATTTCCGAAGGTTGCTTTCTCTTAAAGTTAGAAGATGTGTTATAATTTCCATTTATTGCATCGTGAGAGTTATTGGATTATAAATTGTCAACCAACATACCAGAATAGATAACTTCTCTATTTTTCTTGATAACAGCTTTGTTATCAAAATAGACACAATATCTATTCTGAAATCAGGTTCTTTCTAAACTTAGTACGTAAAGACAATTTCTAATAATCTATATTTTATTCCTATTAAAGGATAAACATCTCCCACTGCAACAGCTGCCACTTTTACAGCAGTGCCCATGTGGACGATGCTTTTATTTTCATTTAGTTGTCGGGTTTCCTAGAACCCTGCAATGAATTGCGGACATGATTAATGACATCTGTATCTACATTCCAGGTTCTGGTAGATAACACCACTAAACATGTTTCAACTAATGAATTAAATACACCTATATTGTTCTTTAGTTCTAAAAAAAATAGACTACCTTAATGTCCAAGTCCTATTTCCAATTTTTACAATCGGGACTACTAAGTCTTTTCTATAGTATAACAACTAGGGAATTGACAAACATTTTAAATCCTAAGAATCACAAAAATATTTGGTCAAGATCAATTCCTTAAAATCCCCATGAATTTTGTATGCCACGATAGTGTGAACGTATACAAAATCAAAGAAGAGATTTTATCCATTAATTTTATTATCTCGTCAACTTTACTTTATGACGAATAAAATTAATAGTTGATCTTTCTTTGATCAAATATTTGGTCAAAACATTTGAATTTAAAATAACATTGATTCCTCAAATAATATTATTTAAATTCACCAACACCTCAAACACCGTGAATTTTGCATGCCACGATAGTGTGGACGTATACATAATTAAACATTTGTAAGAGGAGGGGTTTACCCTTTAATTATCTTGTCAATAAATCTTTATGACAAATAAAATTACCTCAAACACCGTGAATTTTGTATGCCACGATAGTGTGGACGTATACAAAATCAAACATTTGTAAGAGGGGTTTTTAATTTTATTATCTTGTTAACTTATTTATTTGACAAATCAATAGTTGGTTTTCTTCGGTCACACAAATAATAGCAGTGACTCCGATGGGGAGGATACTATTAGACATGCCTAAGTGTATACCATTACTTGACACTAAGTCCGTTAATAAGATTGTGTCCCTTCCGATGGGGAAGATCACACGCTCTTAATTAACTTCCTATAGTCATCCAAAATGGAAGTTTAAGCTAGTGATCCGCAAACAAGCTCATCCGATATGGAGGAAGGCACTCAGAGCCAACGCGCAAGCTTGTTGCATCACTTATAAACTAGTAATGGAGACCGTGGAATTTATTTAAAAATAAATCTCTCTCCCACTTAGTTATTTAAAGTGAGGAATTTTGACTATGCTAGCCTACTTAGCATGCATACTAACAAGCACACACAACACAGCATAAAAAGCAATAAATAGAAAAACTAATTTTCAACTATTATGGCTTTTATCTATTGCTGTCCTCCGTGTGTCGCCAACCCTAGCTGCTGCCATCTTTGGCCACCGCCACGGGTCTATTTGTTGCATCCATCTTGCTCCTTGTTCCGCTGCACCTCTGATCCTCAAAAGGTTCCACGCCTTGCAAGATTCGATCCACAACATAAATAGAATTTTACATTTTTCGATCCTATATTCCTCGAAGGAATGTACATGTAAACTAGATCAAACATAAAATAAAATTTACATCCATCGATCCTATATTCCTTAAAAGGAATGTACATGTAACTAGATCAAAAAATAAAATCATAATAAAACTAAATACCGCTCCTGCTGAATTTTATAATACAATCATGCACATACAATAAAATGCCCTTGACATGTCCAAGGGTCCAATCACACACATAATAACTATAAGCCATAATAGTTGGATCCTACATCCACAAAGTTAGCACATCCTACTATTATCCTGCTTAAATTATGTATGACATGTGCATAATTAAACTAATACCAAATACACAGAGGCAAAACCCTAGCTCTGATACCAATTATTGGTTGCTACTCGGAAAACCTAATGGTTCCATTGTATAAAAATTTTGTACAAAGGTCTGAACCTTTTCCTAGCTACCATGTGTTTTTTTTTAAATTAAACTTGGATCGCCTGCGGAACTTAATACGTTTGATCCAAAGTTTAATCTATTTGTTCTTTTAGGTTTAGACTCAGATCTCCTGCGGAACTTAACACGTTCGATCCAAATCACCTAAGTTATTAATTTCATTAAATATTAGTTTCTAAAATTGGCTTCCAGTACTGACGTGGCGAGGCACATGACCTTCTTGGATATGGGAGCAACCACCACCGGCTAGACAAAGCCTTTTAAGGAAAACTAATATTTAATTTCCTTAAATAACTTTAGGTCAACCGAAAAGAACAATCAAATCACAAGGAAAAGAAAAACAAAAAAAAACACAACATCGAAAACAAATTCGAAATACTAGAATCGCATGCCTCTTGTATTTGGTATTTTTACAAAGAAATAAAACTAACATGATGCGGAAAAACATTACTAGTTATACCTTTCTTTTGAAGAAAAAGACCTCTTGATCTTCTACCGTATTCCTCTTCTAACCTCGGACGTTGTGTGGGCAATGATTTTCCGAGATGAGAACCACCTTTCCACCTTCCTTCTTTCTTCTAGATTTCGGCCACAATAAATTTCGTCAAGGATGAAGAATTT
Source organism: Zingiber officinale (assembly GCF_018446385.1). Lineage (NCBI taxonomy): Eukaryota > Viridiplantae > Streptophyta > Magnoliopsida > Zingiberales > Zingiberaceae > Zingiber > Zingiber officinale. The sequence continues at coordinate 49,290,402 of NC_056006.1, forward strand.
CGGCCACCACCAATGCTCCAAGGGATGCTAGAGACAAGACTTGCTTTCTCTTCTTCTTCTCCTTCCTTGATCCGGCCACAAACAAGAGCTCCACCAAGAAGATAGGTTTCGGCCAACAAGAGGAGAGGAGAGAAATAGAACCGGCCACCAAAACCAAGGAAGAGAAGGAGGAAAAGAATAGAGGTTGTTCACCCATGAAGGCTCCTCTACCTCCTCTTTTATAATCCTTGGTCTTGGCAAATAAGAAAATTTTAATAAAAACTTCCTTAATTCTTTTGCCATGAAAAGGAGAAATTTATTTAATTAAAAATAATTTTTCTTCTCATTACTATAATGGCCGGCCACACCAAATCTCCAAGCAAATAAAAATTTTAAACACAAATTAAAACTTCCTTATTTGCTTCCGGAAATTTTATAAAAAATTTCTCCAATAATTTTTATCCCTTCATGATTGGTTAAAAGGAAATTTTATAAATTAAATCTTTCTTTAAATATGTGGATAATTTCCGAAAAATTATCTCTAAAAATTAAAGTCTTCTTTCATCTACAAATAAGGAAAGATATCAAATCTTTTCTTAATCTTTTGTAGAAACTAATAAAAGAGAATTATTAATTTTTTAAACTTTCTTTTAAATAATGAATATGGTTAAAAGGAAAGTTTTTACCAAAATTAAAATCTACCTTATAATCTACAAATAATGAAAGAGATTTAGCTCTTCTCTTAATCTTTTGTAGAATCTTATAAAAGGAAAGATTTAAATTTTTAAACTCTCTTTTAAATCATATTATCCACATAAGAAAAATTTTAAAAAATAAAACTCCTTTTATTTTAATTTGGGCCGGCCACACCAAGCTTGAACCCAAGCTAGGGCCGACCACCTTGAAGTACCCATGAACCAAACTTTGGCCGGCCCTAGCTTGGTCTCCAAGCTAGCTTGGCCGGCCCCTATGGGATGGGTAAGAAGGTGGGTATAGGTGGGTATAGTACTCTATAATTAAGAGGTCACGATAGGGACCGAGAGGAGAAATTGGTTTTAGTCTCCCGATAAAATTAAGCATCCCGTGTTCGCCCCGAACACACAACTTAATTTTATCAATAATAATTCATTCCACTAGAGAACTATTATTGAACTACCGCACCAATCCCAAATTACATTTTGGGCTCCTTCTTATTATGAGTGTGTTAGTCTCCCTATGTTTAAGATAACAAATGTCCACTAATTAAGTAAGTTACTGACAACTCACTTAATTAATATCTAGCTCCAAGAGTAGTACCACTCAACTTCATCGTCATGTCGGACTAAGTCCACCTGCAGGGTTTAACATGACAAACCTTATGAGCTCCTCTTGGGGACATTCTCAACCTAGGTCACTAGGACACAGTTTCCTTCTATAATCAACAACACACACTATAAGTGATATCATTTCCCAACTTATCGGGCTTATTGATTTATTGAACTAAATCTCACCCATTGATAAATTAAAGAAATAAATATCAAATATATGTGCTTGTTATTATATTAGGATTAAGAGCACACACTTCCATAATAACTGAAGTCTTTGTTCCTTTATAAAGTCAGTATAAAAGAAACGACCTTTAATGGTCCTACTCAATACACTCTAAGTGTACTAGTGTAATTATATAGTTAAGATAAACTAATACCTAATTACACTACGACCTTCCAATGGTTTGTTCCTTTCCATCATGGTCGTAAGCTACTGTTTATAATTTATAAGGTATTGATAACATGATCCTTTGTGTGTGACACCACACACCATGTTATCTACAATATAAATTAATTGAACAACTACATTTATCATAAATGTAGACATTTGACCAATGTGAATCTTATTTCTAGATAAATGTTTATACCAAAAGTTAGGCTTTTAGTATACATCCTAACACACAGGCGTCTGGAACAGATAACAAACTCTCACACAGTTATATAAGTGTCAAAACCAAAAGAAAACAATACCACAAATCATCACACAAGAACACAATTAATCTACTATGTCCTAATCACATCAAAATAACGTATACTGTCTCAAATACTTCTAACATAGCAAAAGATAAAGAAAACTAAAGGAAACTCCTTCCTAGTCCCAAGGCTTCCATAGTCCTGGCATCACACATCCTTTGACCACCTCCATGTCGCCTTCCTTTCTATATCTTTTCCTTTCCTGTATCTGTAGTAAGAGAAAATACAATCTATAAGCAAAATGCTTAGTAAGCGCTATCTAACTCACAAAATCTCGATATGCATGAGAATATACTGAAATCTAAAACTGAATGCTCAAAAAAGAAATCTACTCATGCTCATCTACTAGTGAAAGAAACATACTGAAAGGCTAAACATGTAAAGTAAATCTATACAATCATGCTAGCATAAAGAACTAAACTTGCTGAATTTTAAACACCTTCTGAATCTTATTTCACTTGCTTAAAGACTTATTCTTTAATACTTATGTGAAACTTATTTTACTTGTTCAAAAAAAACTTATACTTATAATACTTCAAAATAATAATCAACTTCTTCTTGGGCCTTGACAACTGTACTTACTTTGTGCGCATCCCTAACTTGACCCGAGGTAGCTAGTCCCGAATCTAGTAGGGTATACTAGGTTATCTGAACCTAGGGACGATTATGGGAGCCTAAACCAAGGACAACTGAGAGTCCAACACAGTGCCACTGATAAATGTAAAATACTTGTTATCTTTTAATACTTCTAATATATAATGCCTTGGCATTTTAATAAGCACCTTGTGTGCCAAAATCCCTAAAGTCTTGACTTTGGGATCTACTTAAGCCTTGACCTTTTACTTTCTTTTCTTTATCTTTCTTATACTCTTCTTAAACTCAAAATACTGTTAGGGTATTTTGAAATATGCATCTATAAGTGAAATCAACTAGGTAACACACAATCATGCATATTTAAAAGAAATCTAAAGCCTTGTTCTACAATGCTTTCTATAAACTATCTGTATTTTAAAACTAAAGACTACAGCTTTAGTTGTTCCATAATTCCAAACCTCTTAAGCAGTTAGGTGAAGCAACTACATTAAACCTCAATAGTGCAGTAACATTCAAATATCCTAAAATCGATGGATCATAACTACACAAATTTAGCTAACATGAGATAAACTTCAACTCTACTCATTCTACAATCTTGCTCCTTTAGTCATGATAAAGAGTTATCTGAACTAACCATTACCCTATCTAGAAGAAAGGTTTGTCATTAAACAAATATTGTACCAACATTTAGGGTCATCTAGAAAGAGTAGAAATCATGCTCAGAATTGATCTAACATTTAACTCTCTTTTCTCATCTTCTAAACTAAACTTCCACTCTGAAGTTACTACTTGCATATCTAAAACACTCACATACTTCTCACCTGTTAAATTCATTACATCACTTCAAATTATCTTTTAGTATTAATACATGATACTCACCAAAACAACATATTACATATGCTCATCTTCACTCCTTCATCCACACTTCTGCACTAAAGAGATTACACTACCTACTTCATCATAAAATAAACCAAAATCACTGCCGGATCAACCTCCAATTAGCCTAATAAACCAATACTTAATCCAAGTCATTCTGTGTTCATTGCCTATTAGCAGAACAAAGGAAACTAAAAGCTTAAAGATAAATCTAACTTTATATATACTTGAAATAAAAGGCAGTTCGTTGCATAGATATATATATAAACTAAAACTGAAAATCTACAACTGAAATGTTTTCATGAAATCTGAAACTAACATGCTCCAAATTAATCTAACTCGTTCTAAACTGCAAGACTTCCTCAATTCTGTACAAACACAATCAAAAAGCGTGCCTAAAAACTTCCTCAAAACTTATCATATCATGTAAAGAACATCTTTAACCCAAAAGAACCTCACAAATCTACAAAGGAATATACTTGAAACCTCTTAATCTACACCGGAAATTTCCACAAGCAAGGAAAGAACTAAAATGTTTCTTATCTTCTAATTCTTTTATTATAGAATGCCTCGGCGTTTCTTCGAGCACTTGGCGTGCTGCTGATCCCAAATTCTGAAATTTAGAGATCCTAAACTCTGAAATTTAGAGATCCTATCAAGACCTTGGTCCTTTCTTTACTTATAACTACTTATAATCTTCTAAAAAGATTTAATGAAACACATGCTTTAAATTAAAGAGCTATTCTTGCTAGTTATGGAAGTAGTAAACTTCAAATCTGCACTCTAAAGAAACTAAACCATATACTCGTGAATATCTAATAGCAAAGAAAACTGGTCATGCTCAACTCATAGAAAACATAACTAGAAAATATACTCTTATTGAAAATCTGCATTTGCTAAAGAACTAAACTAAATCTACACTTAATGAAGAACTAAACTGCACCACTAAAGAACAAGATGGAAAATTCTGCACTGCTCTTCTTAATAAAAATTTGCACTGCTCTTCTTAATAAAAATCTGCACTGCTCTTCTTAATAAAAATCTAGATGCTACATTCAAGCTAAACAACTTTCGACCGAATTCTCCTAAGACTAGGTTGTTCATGTCCGGTTAATTGCAAATCAGCTAAAGACCTACAATTAATATGAAATTTCAGATCTCATACCCACATCAATTGAAAGATTCAGAGAAGACTTCATACAGATTATTCTCATGGTATCACTTAACAGTTCATTTAAAATTCAAATAACATTAGGTAACTATGGAATAGCAATTTCTAAGACATTGCAAAATTCCAATCTCTATGAATAAATCACAATTCAATCACAGATCCTCCCATTTGCATCAACTATCAACACGAGATGCAAATTGAAAAACAAAAACAGAATCTTAAAACCTGCTCACCAACCTACTCTACTATCAAGTTATTTATCAACACATATGTAGCAACCTCAACACCATTCCAAACAACTCTATCACCAAAGCATGTACCATTACTAATGCATCAATTCAACTCCATTATCCAGATGTACATCAAGGACCACATAGAAGGGCAGCAATACGAATCTAGTAAGTTCCACTGCCAAGTTCACCTTCATCCTTATAACTCATGAACAACCCACAGGAAGGGAGGTAGGCTACCCCACTACATCACTACTGAACCTCACTGTTACAAAACTACCTAGCTTAATTTAGCACACATTGGAAAACATCAGCAACAAGATGTAGTATCAAATCCGGATTCTACTACAAACTGTCTAGCTTAAGCTATCACACATTGGAAAGAAAAGCATCAACAACCAAAACATAGAGTCAAATATGGATTCAGCTACCACCTACCTAGCTTAAGCTAGCACACAATGGAAAACATCATCAACAAAACGTAGAACTACATCTGAACTCTGCTCCGACCAATCACAACACCTCAAAAGAAAGGAGTTACGAACCTCCAAATTTGTCTAGAAACTCATCCTACACGAATAAAACAGACACTACTCCCAAATTAATCTAACTCATTCTATCCAAAACTAGAACCTTACGGAAATAAACCTAACTATCTCACATTCCATAAGTCCGCAACAACACAGCCCTAGGTTTCAACCAAAACTTCAGGAACAAGAAAAAAACAAGAAATAGACTTCGAAGCTATCCTACCGCAGGTGAGTAGCGACATACCATGCGACTTCTTGGACTTACAGCCAAGAAGGACAGCTTCTAGGGTTCGGACCACTCAAGGTTTCCGGCTCCTCTTCGTGCTCACAAGTCCTCCCCAACGCAAGGATCACGACGGTGACGAACCCCCCAGAGTTAGCCGCCCGCTGGCCGTCGGAATCGTGCTCTAGCTGTAACGCCCGCCCCTTCAGGGGGGCGCTAAGGCTACCCTAGAGGGACGGGGTTACTTACATTCACCTAACATACTAATGCATATGAACTCATGGCAGCGGAAGACATACTTAAAAATTTTATCATATGCATTTGATTGTCTTAAACATGGCATGTTAATCATAACTTATTAACATTTTACCATATCATAATTATTCTAACATGAGCAACATATCATAAGAGCATAACATACTAGCTCAAACTATCAACATAAGCATAGGGTCCAAACTTGGTTCACATGCACAATTTGACCAAATATAGTTGATCTATCCACCATGCCACTTCCACACACATCATCATTGCCCTTCCTGCTGCTCCCCTTAGTTCATCCATTCCTTGCCTTTATCTGCAGTACAAGGAACATAAAACTATAAGCCCAAAGGCTTAATGAGCTCCTTTCCTACTCATAAAACATAAAGCACATGACACAACATAGCATGTAAAACATAGCATAGCATAACATAGCATGGGGAATCATAACATAGAACATATCTTATCATGTAAGAAACATAACATATCATAACATAGCATGAGGGAAACATAACGTAAACATATCATATCATATAAGAAGTTTAACATAGCATAGCATAGCATAGCATGTGAGTGTATATAATGAAACATATCATATCATGTAAGCACATATCATGAAACATATCATATCATGTAAGCATGTATCATAACTCATACCTGTTCATAATAGTGCATAAATAATAATTCATAAAATATGTGCATGTAGATGCAAGATGTATATTTTTTTAAAACATGTATCATGGAATGCACATATGCATCATGTCTCTTTTAAAACATATTATATACATACTTGAACATAATATCATCATGAGGGCCCGGCTTGTACCACATACATACATAAATGCGTGCAATCCCTAGGACAAGGTAGCTAGCCCCGAACCTACTAGGGATCTAGGTTCGTTTCATAGACCATCGACTTAGGGGCGTACTGAGACATCCCTTTTTACGAGGCCCGTTTCATAGACCATCGACCTCGGGGTGCTTATGGAGCCCACCCTTGGTACAAGTCATACAAGTAAAATATCATGTCATACATATCATGTCATCATGCATATCATAGCTTATAATACATGTCATAATTTCTTGTCATATCATGAAGAGAGCTCTTGATCCCATCTTAAGGGAAGCATCTCTTTGCCATACCATGAAGAGTGCTCTTGATCCCAACTTAAGGGAAGCAACTCTTAGGCTTTTGTTCTTACATAAGCCTTTCATACATATATCATGAAACATAACATGTTTGTATCATAACATAAAGCATAACATGTGATCTTCATAACATCAAGCATGGCATATCATATCATGAAGCATAGCAATATCATATCATGAGCATAGCATATCATATCATGAGCATAGCATATCATATAATGGAACATAGCTTATCTCATAACATAAGGCATAACATATCATATCATGAAGCATGGAACTTAAACTAATCACATATCATAGACCATACATCATGAGAAAACATAAGCATGCTTGGTTAGATTCACTCTAGACCCATTTATCCACCTTGGCCGAAACCTTACTAAATGGGATTTCCATTTTTTTTCCACTATAAGAAGCATGAAACTAAAGCCACCCATAGATAAATAACCATATATCATAAAGAAGCATAAACAAGCATGGTTAGTTCGTAAGACATGGCTCTAAGTCTCTACACTTGCTTGGACGAACCCTAAGGTGAAGTTCTAAGTTTCATTTGTGTAACATGTAGCATGAAAGCTTATCTAACAATATACAAAAGATCATATATCGTGTAGAAACATAACCAAGCATGATTAGGTTTCAAAATTTTACCCTAGGCTTGGCATTCCCTCTTGGCCGAAACCTACATTTAGGGTTTTAAGTTTTTTTTTTTTTTCTAATGCCACATGTAACATAATGACTTAACCAAACTCCATACAAGATATCATACCTCATGAGTAAGCATAAATAAACATAATTAGATTTCAAAACTTTCCTCTAAGCTTTGCATTTCACCTTGGCTGAACCCTATAAATGGGGTTTTAAATTTTTCTAATGCAACATGTAACATAATGACTTAACCTAACCACATACAAGATATCATACCTCATGAACAAGCATAAATAAGCATGATTGGGTTTCAAATTTTGACCCTAAGCTTGGTATCATGTCTTGGCCGAAACTTTACACTAGGGTTTCCATCATTTTTGTTACTACATGAAGCATAACAATCTAAGCTATCAACATATAAAAATTCATATATCATGAAGGAGCATAAACAACATATTTCCTTTTCAAAATTTTTTGCCCTAACTCTTATAATCCATCTTGGCCGAAACTTTACATTAGGGGTTTCCTCATTTTTTGTTACCACATGAAGCATAAAAACCTAAGCTATCAACATATAAAAATTCATATATCATGAAGGAGCATAAATAAGCATGTTGTCAAAAGAAACTTTGTTTTCCACCATTACTTTTAGTCTTAGCCGAAACATTCAAGGGGATTCTAGATTTCTTTCTTTTTTTTCCCACATAAAACATAACTTGTAACTTATTAACCCTAAGTGACCACCCATTTTATCTTGGCCGAAATTTCAAGAAGAATCTCTAAGGTTTCAAAAAAAAACATCTACATATAAAACGATCGACAACTACTTGTACTGCAGTGAGGGGATACTCACATCCTTTCGCATAATTTCCTAGAAGAAGAAAGTCCTTGGTTGTGAAGCTTTTTCCTAGAGAGCATGCTTCCTTTGCTTGGGTTTCGGCAATGAAGGTGGGGAAGGGCTTGGTCATGGTGGAGAGAAGGAGGGAGGAGGAAGAGAAAAAAAATGAAATCTCTTCTTTAATTTCCCCTTTTATTCTACATGAGAGGAGGAAGGGAAAATGCACTTTTCCTTCTCCTTTATTTTACTCACTCTAAATGAAAAGAAGCAAGGCTCATCTTTTCATTTGAGAGGAAGAAGGCAACTCCAACTTCTCCTTCTAAGTGAAGAGAGCCTTCACTTCCTTACCTTTAACCATGATTTCCCTCTCCTTTCTAACAATAATTACTCTTGGTCTATTGGTTAACATATTCATGTATTTAGCGAGAGATCCAAGGTTTAAGTCCTAGGTCTTGTATCTTTTTTTTTTATTTTCATTTTATTTTTGGCTAATGTTTACCTAAGGCCGATTTTTATTCATGATAAAAATATCTAAAATCTTGCTAAGTACCCTATGGGTGTTACACTAGCTTCCTTTGTATTTCCGCCCGAGAAGAAGAGGCGTCGTCGAACACGAGAGAAGGGAAGAAATTAGGGCTGGGGAAATACCTAACTCTCTTCTTATAACTAGGGTTTTTATTAACCTCTATACCGTAAATATATTTCTCTCCTTCTTAAATTAACAAAGCCTGCTGGCCCAGTTGGTTGACTGTGTTTTGCTTAGGGCGCGGCTCGCGGGTTCGAATCTCAGCTACAACCATTTTATTTACTATTATTCTCTGTTTCCTAACTACTGCTTATATATATTTCATCCCATATATATTCACAAACAGGTTGCAGACCAGTTGGCTGGCTGGATTCAGTTAAGACTCGGGCCAAGTCTGAGGTCTTGGGTTCAAAACCCGGCTTCAACACTTTTTTTTTTCTTTTTTTTTTAAACTTCTTCCTCTTGGTAAAAATACCAAACGAACTCCAAAAATTACATAAAAATACTCTAAAAATTTCTAAAAATCTCTAGAATTTTTCTATAGCATTTAAAAATATTTTTGAATTACTTTTGGGGCTCAAAATGAGGAAATTTGGGTCGTTACACCCTAGGACCTAGGGTTACCACCCCTTCGGGGTTTCCCTTTACCTAACCGTAGCTAGGACTTTTCTTCACTTAGGGTTACCACCCCCTAGGATTTTCCACCTGCCTAACCCCAGTTAGAGCTTTTGCCTAAGTACACTTAAAATTTTTTCTGCAAAGCTCATTCAATATATCAGATAACAACACACCTTAACTTTGAACTCTTTGATATAATCAAAACATAGGTTCGATCGTCGATACTTCCTGCACCAACAATCTCCCCCTTTTTGATTATGGTAATACAGTTCAAAGTTAAGTAAAAACATAATAGTAATATAAAGCATAAGTAGAAATGCAAACAAAAAAATTCCTATACTCCCCCTTACTTAACTTTTCCTTATACTTCCCGTTACTTACTTAACTTTGACTTTTCTCTCCCCCTTTGATATAAATCAAAAAGAAAATTCATAGAAAGAAATAGAAAAATAATTATTCTATGTAACTCTGAGCTCCCCCTGAAGGGTAGAACTTAGCAAATTTTTTAGCTTTGAAAATACTTATTTAATTTAAAAATGCTTTGAGAATAATTGATTTTGAAAAAAAAATAGAGTAAAAATCTTGGTTAAGTACTTAGTTTTTGAAAGAGTACTTAGCTTAAAGGGGGTTTTCATAAAAGCATATTTAATTACTTAGCTTGAAAAAATACTTAGCCTTAAAAAAACCTTGATAATTTCAAAGCCAAGTTGAAAATTATTATTATTATTTATTTATTATTTTATTTAAAAAAACTTTTTAAAACTAACTTGGTTTAAAAAAATCTTTTTCCACTCCCCCTTAATTAATGTCAATCAAGAAGGATTAAAGTCCTATAGTTTAAGCAAAAAAAAAACATAATAGTTATTTTATATTTTCTGGATTAAAGCCCTAGAGTCCAAGCAAAAAAAAAAACATAATAGTTATTTTATATTTTTCTAATTTTCCATATTCTCACCTATTCTAGGTTATCAGGCATGTTCAGCTTATAAGTGAGTGTGAGATGGAGTTAATTTTAATTTAATTCTATCAATATTAAGAAAAATATTGAGATTTAAACTATAAGTTTAAATTTTTAATGAGTTTGAGTTTCAAATGAGTAAACACTTAAGATTTTGGAAATTTTGAAAATATATTAAAAATTAATGAAAATTTTACATATTAAATATGATTTGAAAATTAGTTATAAAATATAATTAAGTTTTTGAAAGTCTACGAATTAATAATTCAAAATTTAACTATGATTTGAAACTTAAGATTAAGATTTTGAAAATAAAATTTTAATAATTAATAATTTTAAAATTTAATTATGATTTGAAATTTAAGATTAAGATTTTGAAAATGAAAATTTAATAATTAATAATTTGAAATTTTAATTATGATTTGAAATTTAATATTTTGAAAATGAAAATTTAATAATTAATAATTTAAAATTTAATTATGATTTGAAATTTAAGATTAAGATTTTGAAAATGAAAATTTAATAATTAATAATTTGAAATTTTCATTATGATTTGAAATTTAAGATTTTGAAAATGAAAATTTAATAATTAATAATTTTAAATTTAATTATGATTTGAAATTTTAGATTAAGATTTTGAAAATGAACATTTAATAATTAATAATTATTATTTTAAAATTAATAATAGAATTAAATAAGATTTTTAAAATTAATTAAGTTGAATTAATTAACTATTTTAATTCTAGGTCCATCTCGATCTTTTTCTAAGTTATCAATCAGGGAACCTTAATAATTTTGTGAGATGGTTAACTTTAATCTTTAATTTAAATTTCATCTAAGGATTAATTTACATTTGAGTTAGATTTAGGTTTTCAATTAGTTAATTAAATATACATTTCAAAGATTAGCTTCAGGCTGTGGCGAGGCATTAGGCCTTCTTGGGTATGAGATCATCCATCACTTCTAGACAAAGTTTTTCAAAGAAATTATATATTTAATTTTTCTTTTGAAACTCCTAGGACTAACCAGTCAAGTGTAAATTATGCCTAGGTCCTTAATCTAGCCTAATCTAAGCATGTATAATAATAAGCGAAAAACAACAAGCATAATATTTAACTTTCTTTCTGAGAATCATTGGTATAACTAATCAAGTCTCGAACAAGCCTAAGTCCTTATTGTTGGAGTTGCAAGGTTGCAAACATAGTTCCACATTGATAGCACATGGGAAAGATCATGGGTTTATAAAAGAAAGATATCTCCATTGGCATGAGGCCTTTTGGGTAGAGCCCAAGAGCAAAACCATGTGGGCTTAAGCCCAAAGTAGATAATATCTTGCAATTATGGAGATATCTAAATTCCTTACGATCTTATAATTGTTATTAGAGCTCGGACTGCCAGAAGGTTTAACCGCTGACTATACATAAGAGTTATGGTATGATTAAGCCATGTGGGTATAGTATTGATCTCGAATAAAGAAAGTGGAGGCTCCTATGTTCAGTTCAAGAGGATCAGACACTAGGCAGGAAGTCCAGTTGCGACTAGACAAGGAAGTCCTAATAGATCGGGTGGACCAAGGGGCAGGAAGACCTGGTGAGTCGAGGATCGGACATGGGAAGCATGTGGTCCTTTGTTTGAGGGAGGGGGGATTACTGGGATTGCAAGGTTGCAAATATAGTCCCACATTGAAAACACATGAGAAAGATCATGGGTTTATAAGATAAAGATATCTCCATTGTCATGAGCCCTTTTGGGTAGAGCCCAAGAGTAAAATCATGAGGGTTTAGGTCCAAAGTGGAGATATCTATGTTGGGTTTTTCGGGCCGCGAAAATCGCTTTTTCGCGTCGCGGAAACCCCGAATCACCCTAGCCAACGGATCTTGTGCGAAGAAAAATTCGAAAACATACGAGTACGAGTTACAAAACTTCTAGATCTACATGATGAAGATCTTTACCCTTGTTGCGTGCCCTTTTGCGTATCCCGCTCGTCCTCGATACGTCGGATCTCGAAGTTGTCAATGTAGACAACTCTCTACACGTATCCACACGAACACACTAGGTGGAGGTGACCAAAAACCAAGGTGTGCTAGCACCTATGTGGTTCGGCCAAGGAAGGAGGAGAGGGAGAGCTTGAGAGGAAGAAGATGTAATAATACCACTTGAATGAAAAATGAATCCATTTCATTCAAAAATGTGGCCGGCCACTTCTCCATGTGTAACCCCAAATTAATTGCATTAATTGCAATTAATGTGAAGCCATTAAAGAGAATGGCTTTGTAACTTCCATGAGGTGGCACCCATGATGATGTGGAGTAACATCATTGGTCCACATCAATGCCAACTCACCAATGAGGTGGCATAAAGTCAAGTCAAACTTGTCTTTTAATCTTCCTCTCAAGTCTAGTCAAACTTGACCAAATCTCTTCCATGGTTGATCGAATCCAACCATTTGATTCAAGCCAACTTAATATAATGAATCTAATTCACTTAATTAAATTGATTCAATGAGTAAAAATCTAAATTAAACTCATTGAACACATGAATCAACTTGAGTCGAACTCAAGTTAGCCCAATTAGGATTACTCTTAATCCAATTTGATTCATCAAATGAATCTAATCCTCTTGGTTCATCATATGAACCTAATCTCCATCTAATTGTCCTTAGAGTGTGACCCTATAGGTTCTTGTAACGTTGGCAATGCCCTAAACCCATTTAGGAGCATAAGTAATGAGCGGTATCTAGCAACACATCATTACTACCCAAGTTACAAGAATGTCGAGATCCGACATCACCTTGTGACTACTAATTGCGACTCCTCACAAAATATGACATGTGTCCTTCTATCCTAGACATCTAGATTGATCAATATGAGGCATAGACCGTGTCATTCTCTAATCAATCTAAATCTTGAACTCCAAGTAGACTCACTAAATCAAATGAGCTCAATATCCCATATTGACTCATTTGGGCATGGCCATGCACTTCGTGGTCTCACTCTATCAAGAATACCGATGTCTCTCCCGTCATATAAGAGGGATAGATCCCATCTACATCACTCACATCCCTCTGCATAATTTGTTATATACCCAGTAATCGCCTTTATAATCCACCCAGTTACGGGTGACGTTTGACAAAATCAAAGTATATAACTCCTTGTGTAGGGATCTATGGTGACTTCAGGTCTAAGGACTAGTAGTCATACTAATAGCCACATGAGAAAGTATATGACACTCATATAACGATCCATGATACTTTCTCATGGTGGGTCATTCAGTATACATTCTCTAATGTATACCCATGTGTCAACTTGATATCTCTATATCCATAACTTGTGAGATCAAGTCATCGAGTTGACCTACATGCTAGTCTTATTGCATTAACATTGTCCCTGAATGTTAATACTCGACTATGAATGATTAAGAGTAGTGTTCCCTATATCATCTCACTATCGGTTCAACTAACCGATTGATATAGGTGAGAACCATCTACTCAAGGACATTATTATACTTAGTTTATTTGGCACCAATACAAGTACGTATAATAACCAAAATCCAAATGCCTTTATTTATATAGAATATGATACAATAAGTCCAAAAATACAATCATCAAATGATTGACTCTAGGGCTCTAGCTAACAATCTCCCACTAGCACTAGTGCCAATCAGTGTAGGCTCTAAGCCCAAATGACCTAGTGTGACCATCATGCTTCTTCTGTGCCAAAGCCTTGGTCAAGGGATCTGCGATGTTAGCCTCTGTAGGTACTCTGCAAATCTTCACATCTCCTCTCTTGATGATCTCTCGAATGAGATGGAAGCGCCGTAGTATGTGTTTGGTCCGCTGGTGTGAGCGAGGTTCCTTCGCCTGTGCTATAGCTCCATTGTTGTCACAATAGAGCTCAATGGGGTCAGCAATGCTAGGAACCACCCCAAGTTCAGTGATGAACTTGCGGATCCAAACTGCCTCCTTTGCTGTCTCTGATGTACTCGCTGTTGTAGAATCGCCTCGTATCCCCTCGAACTTTTGGTGTGGCACCACCATTAATGCAAAATACGAACCCCGACTGCGATCTATAGTCATCCTGGTCGGTCTGGAAGCTAGCATCACTGTAACCCTTTACAGCTAGCTCATCATTGCCTCCATATATCAAGAAATATTCTTAAGCCCTTCTTAAGTACTTAAGAATATTCTTGACCACTATCCAGTGACTCTCACCTGGATTTGACTGGTATCTGCTTGTGATGCTCAAAGCATACGAGACATCAGGTCGAGTACATAGCATGGCGTACATGATTGATCCTATGGCTGAGGCATAAGGGATCTGATCCATGTAGTCTCTCTCCTCTCTAGAAGAGGGACATTGAGTCTTCGAAAGACTCACGCCATGTGACATCGGCAGAAATCCCTTCTTGGAGTTTTGCATGGCAAACCGAAGTAGTACCTTGTCAATGTATATACTCTGACTTAGGCCAAGCACTCTCTTAGATCTATCTCTATAGATCTGTGTCCCTAGAATGCGGGATGCCTCACCTAAGTCCTTCATTGAGAAGCAACTCCCTAGCCAGGTCTTGACAGACTGAAGCATAGGGATGTCCTTCCCAATGAGCAGTATGTCATCCACATACAATATGAGGAAGACAACTATGTCCCCTAGAACCTTCTTGTAGACACAAGGTTCATCTTCGTTCTTGATGAAACCAAACTGTTTGATTGCATCATCGAATCGAAAATTCCAGCTCCGAGAAGCTTGCTTTAGTCCATAAATGGACCTATACAGCTTGCATACTCTGCTAGTATGCTGTGGATCTACAAAACCCTCAGGTTGTGTCATGTACACATCCTCGAGTAGGTTTCCATTCAGAAACACAGTTTTGACATCCATCTGCCATATCTCATAGTCATGGTAGGCTACAATAGCAAGCATGATCCGAATGGACTTAAACATCGCTACTGGAGAAAAGGTTTCATCATAGTCAATACCATGAATCTGCTTGAAACCTTTAGCTACCAAGCGACTCTTATAGATAAGTCCATCCATGTCAGTCTTTCTCTTAAAGACCCACTTGCACCCAATGGGTTTTAACCCTTCAGGTGGATCAACTAAAGTCTATACTTGGTTGGTGTACATGGATTCCATTTCGGATCTCATGGCTTCTAGCCATTTCTCAGAATCTAGTCTCATCACAGCTTCCTGATAGGTGGTAGGCTCATCCTCTATGAGCACAACGTCATCATGGTCAGACAAGAGAAATGAGTATCTCTCAGGTTGACGACGTACCCTATCAGACCTGCGAAGAGGAATGTCTACTTGAACTGGTTATTGTTCCTCAACTCCTTGTGGAACATCATCCACAACACTTTGTGGTTCCAGTTTAATTTCCATCGAGGCATCAGTGCTATTGTTCGCATCTTGAACTTCTTCAAGATCGAACGCGCTCCCACTAGTCTTTCTAGAAACAAAGTCCCTTTCTAGAAAGACCCCAGTCTTTGCCACAACTACCTTGTGCTCACTGGGAATGTAGAAGTAATATCCCTAAGTTTCCTTGGGATATCTAATGAAATAGCACTTGTCGGATTTGGGTCCTAATTTGTCTGAGACTTGACGTCGTACGTAAGCCTCACAACCCCAAATCCTCATGAAAGACACCTGGGCATCTCTCCCAGTCCATATCCTATATGGTGTCTTTATCACGGCCTTGGATGGAACTCGGTTGAGTATAAAAGCTACCGTGTCTAGAGTATAGTCCCAAAGGTATGTCAGAAGATCTGTGTGACTCATCATCGATCGTACCATATCTAATAGGGTACGATTCCTTCTTTCGGATACACCATTTCACTGTGGTGTTCCAGGAGGAGTGAGTTGGGATAGAATCCCACACTCAGCTAGATAGTCACGGAACTCATGGCTAAGGTATTCTCCACCTCAATCGGATCGAAGTATCTTAATACTCTTGTCAAGCTGGTTCTGTACTTCATTCTTGAATTCTTTGAACTTTTCAAAGGATTCAGACTTATGTGTCATCAAGTACACATAACCATATCTACTGAAATCATCAGTAAATGTGATGAAGTACCTGTAACCGCCTCTAGCAGCAACATTGAAAGGGCCACATACATCACTATGTATGAGTCCTAACAAATCAGTTGCTCTCTCGCTGTGCCCACTAAAGGGAGTCTTGGTCATCTTGCCTCGTAGGCATGACTCGCATACCTCATATGATTCAAAATCAAATGAGTCCAGCATAGCATCCTTATGGAGCTGGGATAAGCGCTTGTCATTTATATGACCTAAGCGACAGTGCCAGAGGTAGGTTTGGTTCATGTCATTTGACTTGAACCTCTTGGTATTTATGTTATAGATAGGGCTCTCTAGGTCTAGAATATAGAGTCCATTTATCAGAGGTGCACTATAATAGAACATATCGTTTAAATAGACGGAACAACATTTGTTCTTTATAGTAAACGAGAAACCTTTCTTGTCCAAACAAGAAACTGATATAATGTTCTTAGTTAATGCAGGCACATAACAACAATCGACTAACTCTAGTACAAGCCCAAAGGGCAGAGATAGAAAGTAAGTCCCTACAGCAACAGTAGCAACCCGTGCTCCATTGCCTACTCGTAGGTCCACCTCGCCCTTTGTCAATGCCCTGCTATTTCTCAGCGCCTACACATCAGTACAAATGTGAGAAGCACATCCAGTATCTAATACCCATGATGTAGAAATAGATAGATTGACTTCTATAACATATATACCTGAAGTGGAAGTCTCACTTCGCTTCTTCTTAAGCTCCTCCAAGTATACCTTGCAGTTCCTCTTCCAGTGCCCGATCTGACCGCAGTGGAAGCAGGTAGCATCCTTGGCGACCCCTCCTTTAGGCTTTAGTGCCTTGCCTTTGCCCTTGACTTGGGACTTTCCCTTGCCTTTGGGCTTTCCCTTGCCCTTATGTTTCTGAACCATCAGAACAGTGTTGGGCTTAGCTTTCTTAAGGTTTAGCTCAGCAGTTCTCAACATGCTAAGCAGCTCGGGCAGTGGCTTGTCAATCTCGTTCATATTGTAGTTTAGAACGAATTGACTGTAGCTATCCGACAAGGATTGCAAGATCAGGTCAGTAGCCAGCTCTTGGCCAAGAGGGGACCCCAACCTTTGTAGGTTCTCTATGTACCCAATCATTTTGAGTACATATGGGCCTACAGGAGCCCCGTCTGACATCTTGCACTGAAACAGTGCCCTTGAGATCTCAAATCTCTCATGCCTCGCTTGACCTTGATACAGTTGACGAAGATGTTCAACCATATCGTAAGCGCCCATTAACTCGTGTTGCTTCTGAAGCTCAGAGTTCATGGTCGCGAGCATTAGACAAGACACATCTAATGCGTCATCTTGATGCTTCTTGTAAGCATCTTTGTCAGCTCGCGGGGCATTGGCAGGAGGAGCCTCCGGAATGGGCTGCTCCAGAAGGTACAGTTTATGTTCCTGAGTGAGAACTATTCTCAAATTCCTATACTAGTCCAAGAAGTTTGCTCCGTTGAGCTTGTCCTTCTCAAGGACAGATCGCAGGGAGAAAGTGTTCGTATTCGACGTCATGGTAATCTACAATAGAAATAAAAGCATAAATAAATATCATATTCTTAATCATTTAATTAGGCCTTTAACTAAATGATGCTCCCACTGAATTCTATAATTCATGTGGGACAAGATCCACATCATACTAACCCTTGAGTTAGCTTTGGCTAATATGCCCAAGACTTAGTATGATCGGTAGGTAACGATTACCAATTGCATCTCTATGCAACTCTTGTTTATAGGATCAAATCCACATTTATATTAAAACTCGAGTTAGCTTTGGCTAATACGCCCGAGAATTAATATAAACGTGATTTTGTCCTACCTTTCCAACCATTGGAATAATGCCTATAGTTGTACTCGATCCAACCGAGTAAACTAGGAATACTCAATCTAATTGAGTTTGTACTCGCCCATGCGTTGATAGGCGGGACCAAGATTGTCCCTCAGTACCCTACCAAGATAGTATGTGTTGCTCTGCTTTGGCAGATTCAACAACATCATGCGATAGAGGTAGTGGTAGGTATCACGGCATGGTAGGCATTTTGAGTTGTCGTGATTTAGATCTAATCTAAATGATGTTGTATCATATTCACGAAATAGATCTAATCTAATCGATATAGTGCATCTTGTACACGATGTAGATCTAATCTAATCGTAAGGGTGCATCTTGTGCATGATTTAGATCTAATCTTAATCGCTAGGCACTAATTAATTACTTAATTAAACATGCATCATATACACAAGTAATTAACTAAGTTTTGTGATTAGTCATGGCCCTACTACAATCTTCTCAAGCCAATGAGAAGATCGGATGGTCAACCTAAGGTCAACTTCTCAAGCGCCTTCCTTTTGACCACCTTGTGTTGCTCGCGCCTTCCTCGTAACTCCGTCTCGAGTGGACCTTCCACAGCTCCAAATTTGTACATTACAATTTTTGAAACTCGAGTTACATTCGAGTCTAAATCTAATTTACAACCAGAATAATAGAAAGACACGATGCGCAGGTCACGAAAATAAAATAAAAATAAAATACAAGCACGCACATCACATAACGGCACGCAGGCCGTATTATGAATTACAACACAATTGTCCAATCGAATTGGGTCTTTGGGTCATAACTATCACAAAATTAATATATAATTCAAAATTATATATTTCTGTAATTTTTCTGTAATTTTTCATAATTTTACAGATTTTATGAGTAAATTTTTTTCCCGGCGGTCCCGATTAGCGATTTCGGGCGCAATCGCGGAGCAAATCCCCTTGCGGGGTTAGGGGCAGTGCCCCTACCCACAATCTAACCATCCCGAGTTGCTCCTAAGCGATCCAAGAGCACCTTATCCTGCTGTCCCCAAAAGATTTGGGTCGAAATGATGCCGTTTCGGAAAAAACTTCTCGGTAGTCGAAGCCTACAAGTGTATAAACACTTGTGCTTCGCTTCTACGAGAAATATTACTCTTAAAACTATAAAAACCATAAATTTACAGAAATGTACAGAAGCTTTAATTTTTCATAAAAATCAAATTAAACTCGTACAAGTTTCGCAAAAATCGTTTTTTCGCGTCGCGGAAACCCCGAATCACCCTAGCAAATGGATCTCGTGCGAAGAAAAATTCGAAAATATACGAGTACGAGTTACAAAACTTCTAGATCTACATGATGAAGATCTTTACCCTTTTTGCGTGCCCTTTTGCGTATCCCGCACGTCCTCGGTAAGCCGGATCTCGAAGTTGTCAATGTAGACAACTCTCTACACGTATCCACACGAACACACTAGGTGGAGGTGACCAAAAACCAAGGTGTGCTAGCACCTATGTGGTTCGGCCAAGGAAGGAGGAGAGGGAGAGCTTGAGAGGAATAAGATGTAATAATACCACTTGAATGAAAAATGAATCCATTTCATTCAAAAATGTGGCCGGCCACTTCTCCATGTGTAACCCCAAATTAATTGCAATTAATGTGAAGCCATTAAAGAGAATGGCTTTGTAACTTCCATGAGGTGGCACCCATGATGATGTGGAGTAACATCATTGGTCCACATCAATGCCAACTCACCAATGAGGTGCCATAAAGTCAAGTCAAACTTGACTTTTAATCTTCCTCTCAAGTCAAGTCAAACTTGACCAAATCTCTTCCATGGTTGATCGAATCCAACCATTTGATTCAAGCCAACTTAATATAATGAATCTAATTCACTTAATTAAATTGATTCAATGAGTCAAAATATAAATTAGACTCATTGAACACATGAATCAACTTGAGTCGAACTCAAGTTAGCCCAATTAGGATTACTCTTAATCCAATTTGATTCATCAAATGAATCTAATCCTCTTGGTTCATCATATGAACCTAATCTCCATCTAATTGTCCTTAGTGTGTGACCCTATAGGTTCTTGTAATGTTGGCAATGCCCTAAACCCATTTAGGAGCATAAGTAATGAGCGGTATCTAGCAACACATCATTACTACCCAAGTTACAAGAATGTCGAGATCCGACATCACCTTGTGACTACTAATTGTGACTCCTCACAAAATATGACAAGTGTCCTTCTATCCTAGACATCTAGATTGATCAATATGAGGCATAGACCGTGTCATTCATCAATCTAAATCTTGAACTCCAAGTAGACTCACTAAATCAAATGAGCTCAATATCCTATATTGACTCATTTGGGCATGGCCATGCACTTCGTGGTCTCACTCTATCAAGAATACCGATGTCTCTCCCGTCATATAGGAGGGATAGATCCCATCTACATCACTCACATCTCTCTGCATAATTTGTTATATACCCAGTAATCGCCTTTATAGTCCACCCAGTTACGGGTGACGTTTGACGAAACCAAAGTACATAACTCCTTATGTAGGGATCTATGGTGACTTCAGGTCTAAGGACTAGTAGTCATATTAATAGCCACATGAGAAAGTATATGACACTATATAACGATCCATGATACTTTCTCAGGGTGGGTCATTCAGTATACATTCTCTAATGTATATCTATGTGTCAACTTGATATCTCTATATCCTTGACTTGTGAGATCAAGTCATCGAGTTGACCTACATGCTAGTCTTATTGCATTAACATTGTCCCTGAATGTTAATACTCGACTAGGAATGATTAAGAGTAGTGTTCCCTATATCATCTCACTATCGGTTCAACTAACCGATTGATATAGGTGAGAACCATCTACTCAAGGACATTATTATACTTAGTTTATTTGGCACCAATACAAGTAAGTATAATAACCAAAATCCAAATGCCTTTATTTATATAGAATATGATACAATAAGTCCAAAAATATAATCATCAAATGATTGGCTTTAGGGCTTTAGCTAACAATCTAAATTCCTTACGATCCTACACTTATATATCCTAATCTAAGCATAAATAAAGAAAGCAATAAATCAAGCATGACGCAATTCTATGTAATAATAAAAATGGTCTTTCTATTGGCTCCTCTTGAATCGTAGCATCAATAAGGTATATCAAAGTAGTTTATTTGATCCTTGAGGATCTAATATTGATTAAATCCAACTTGATTAATCAAGTTAGACTTGGGGACTCGTGCTTGAACTACTTTTCTATTGGTTTAATTTATTAAAGATAGGTAAGATATAAACCATTGTTTAGCCTTATATCTGAGTCCGAATCGATTGTATATGGCTCTTTGTTTACCAAGGATCATATCAAGATTTTTGGAACTCAAAGTGAACCATTCCTTGACTTGACTTTCAAGTTAAAATTTTCTTCCTCAAGTTGTTGGACTTGAGTTGAAGTTCCACCTTAAACAAGTTCGGTCAAGGGACTTAGGTTAGTCACCTCCTTAAGGGTTGTTACCTCCTTTTGGAGTGACTTGACCCGAATGTTGGATTTGACTAGTTTTCTTGACAAATAAGAAATCATATTTTCTAGATGAACTACAGATGGACTTATAATGGTGTTGGAATTGTCTAAATTGGATACAGATCCATGGCTTTTCTTGGACTCGGCCTCGGACTTGGTCTCGGACTAGGATTCAAATTTAGTTTCGGCAATGTGAGCTTGTATCGGTAGAGTAAGGAAGCTCGATTGAGCTTATTCTTCTTCTTTAGAGTCCTCTGATAACTCAGACCATGTTGCTTTCAGAGCCTTCCTTCTTCTTTGCTTTTTGTTTAGACATTCCAGCTTGTAGTCCCCTTCTGGTTACACCTGTAGCAGGTCACTTCTGATTTAGGCTTCATAGTTTGATTCACACTCGGCTGCTTGCTCTTGCTCTTGGATTGGATCACCTTTTTCTTCTTAAGTTTTTTTCAAACTAGGTTAACTAGTTCGGCAGTGATCTTGTCTTCGTCTTTGGAATCTAATTCTTTAAATTTGAGTTCTAGCTAGTACATGGGCCTCACCTTCTTAGTCTTGAATTTTCCTACAAGTAACGTGATACCTTTCTCGGTCAGAGTAACATTAGATTGTTCATGAAGTTCAAACTCAGAAAATAGTTCGTCTATTCTAATTAAAAAAAGATCCTTAGAGACATTATAAGCATCTACCATAAATACTAATTATAACGACCCAATTTTCTTCATTAGGAGTTCTAAAAGTTCTTAAAAATATTTAGAAATACTTTTGAAATATTCTAGAGATTTTTAGGAATTTTTAAAGTATTTTTATGCAATTTTTGGAGGTCGTTTGGTATTTTTACTAAACGAAAGAAGTTTCGACAAAAAATTGTTCAAGCAGAGATTCGAACCCGAGACCTCCGGTCGAACCAAGCTTTAAGCGAGTCCGGCTGACCAAGTGTGCAAGCAGTTGTTACTTGATCAAATAAAGGAAGAATTTTATTTAAGTAGCAGAAGTTAATAACAAGAAATAATAGGAAGAGAATGGATTGCAGCCGAGATTTGAACCCACGAGCCGAGTCTTAAGCAACGCGCGCCTGACCAAATGTTCACGCGGGCGGATCTGTTTAAAAAAGGAAGAAAATTTATTTAAAGAAGTTAACCGAATATTGAGTTATAAGAAGAGAACTTAGGGCTTGATTAATTTTCCCGTGACCTAGAAAACTCCTCTCCTCTCTGTTCTTCTGCTCGCGGCGTCGACTTCCTCTCGGGCGAAACCCCAACCGAAACTAGGGCTTCGTCTCCAGCGTTGGCCAAGGGGTGTTTTCGCGAGATTTTCACATCTTCTCGATCACCTCATCGAGGAGAGCTTGTGGACGCGAGGAATCGCCGGGATTTGCGAGATTCTCCGAAGCCCTAAAGGTCAAACTCGGCTGTGAGTCAAGGAAACAAAGGTAAGTTGCTTCTCACCTGCGGTAGGAGTAGTTTTCAGACCTTGCTTCTCCTTGTTTTCGAATTTTACTGTGAAAGTTATTGTGATGGGTTTGCTGCCGTGAGTTTCAAAGAAGAACATGAATGGTAAGGTTTAAGCATGTAGGCTGTTTTACCTCAAGCGTTGTAGCTAGAATTCTGATTTTGTTGTCCTAGGCAAGGAGCATGAAGAACAATTATGATTTTAGATTTCCAGTAGCAAAATTTCTGTTCTCTTTTGATTTCTGTGGTACCTAACGTGAAGAACAATTATGATTTTTGGTTTCTAGTAGCAATTTTCTTGATTCCTTCAAGCTTTGGAATTAGTATTGTAGCTTTTGATTTGAAGTCTTCCTTACATTACTGATTGGTTGAATCATGGTAAGTAGAGATGTGGATTGGTGGTTTTATTGTTAATTTCCTGCAAACTTGCTGTGATTTGAGGATTTTAGCTTTCCGAATCATGTGGGATTTGAGAAGGTGTTGTGTAGCTTACTGGTCTTCAAAGTAGTGTCAGTGGTTGCCTGGCTGAGTTACGTAGTACTCCATAAGTGAGCTTGATGGATGAAGGGAATGATTATGTGGCTTAGTGCACGTGTGGTGTTAATTCTGGGATGCATTCTTGCTCGGTGCAGGTTGTGGAGGTTGTTAACAAAAGTAGGTAGTGGGAAGTTGGGGTCAATGAAACAAAGATATTAATGTGCTGTTCATACTTTTCTTGATTTTTGATGAGATAGCTTTAATAGTATCAGAATGGGTGGTGTTTATGGAATTATGCTGTAGGGGTTGGATGTTTATTCTAGTTCTCTATCATGTATGCTAGTTTATGGATTGATTCTTTCAAGTGTTGGTATACATTTTAAGTACTGGATTTTGCTCAAGTTCCTTTCATGTGTACAAGCCCTTAATTGTTTCTTCCAAGGGTTGTTATATGAACTATATGCTAATTTATAGTGTGGCTCCCCTACGTGTTTGCATACTTCAGTTGGAAATTTCCTTAATAGTTATGCTTACGAAATTTATGCTATAGGTGCTGGACTTTAATCTAGTTCTCTACCATGTGTGTTAGCTTCTAGATTGAATTTTGAGGAGTTCTTGTTTTCTTTGAAACTCTAGACAGAATTAAGTAAGTTGAGATTTGATTTCTATGTTGAGTTTGGTTCTTCAAGATAACTTTAAACTTCTAGATAGATTTGGGTATACGTACCATGAACCAATAGTTTGCTTATGTTTATCCCTGCAGAATTTTAGTGCAGTTTCTTTAAGTAACTCGTGCGTTAGCAAGTGCAGATCATATTCGAGTTTTCTTTTGTGTTCTATGCATGATTGTGTGTTATCTAGTTAGTTTCACTTATAGATGCATATGGAAAATAACCTATCAATATTTTGAGTGTAAGAAAAGTATAAGAAAGATGAAGAAAAGAAAGAAAAAGGCCAAGGCCTTAAGTAGATCCCAAAAGTAAGACTTTAGGGATTTTTGGCACACAAGGTGCTCGTTAAAATGTCGAGATATTATATATTAGAAGTATTAAAATATAACAAGTATTTTACTTTAATCAATGGCACTGTTCTGGACTCTCAGATGTCCTTGGGTTGGGTTGTCATAGTCGTCCCTAGGTTTAGATAACCTAGTATGCTGGACTCTCAGATGTCCTTAGGTTTGGGCTCCCATAGTCGTCCCTAGGTTTAGATAACCTAGTAAACCGTACTAGATTCGGGACCAGTTATCTCGGGTCTAGTTAGGGATGCGCGCATAGCAAGTACAGTTGCCAAGCCCAAGAAGAAAGTTGATTATTATTTTGAAGTATTATAAATATAAGTTTTTGAACAAGTAAAATAAGTTTCACATAAGTATAAAAGTATAAATTTTAAACAAGTGAAATAAGCTTCACATAGGTTTAAAATTCAGTTAGTTTAGTTCTTTATGCTAGCATGATTGTATAGATTTTCTTTACATTGTTGGATCGAGACCACGCTAGAGGGGGGGGGGGGGTGAATAGCATTCGTGGCTATTTCTTTCGATTCGTAAAACAAACGAGTAAAAGCGCAGCGGAATAAAGAAATAACAAACACAGAGAGACAGGAAGATTTACTTCGTTCGGAGCCTAAAGCAACTCCTACTCGAAGGCCCGCGATCCTTGATCGCTTTCCGTGGGCAACAACTATAAGCACGATAAAACTATTACAGATTAACTACAATTTAAAGCAGTAAACAGATTATACCAACAACAAAAGACTAAATCGAAGCTCCGGGTTGTCGGGGTGTCGTTGCAGCACTTTCTGGATCGAGTCGTTAGCAGCTTGTCGCAGGGAGATTACTTAGATTGTTGTCTTTTTGAAGCTGCACCTTGACCCTTCTTTTATATGATGTTCCGGGCGCTTGGATCCCTTCCGGGCGCCTGGAGTGTGACGTGGCCAGCCAACCAGGATGCTGCACGTGTCAACTTCGCGCAGGGGATAAACTTTGGTCCCGGGCGCCCGGACAGCCTTTTTCCAGCAGGTTCCTCACCTGCAAACAAAGGTTAGTCCGAGCAAAATCCCCTGCAAGACAGTGTTAGAATAAGACAAAACATCGTAAAGAAGAATTGACAGTCTTCGGACTGTCCGAGTCTGACTTCGGATTTCCAACCGGAAATCCTAGGTCGACCCGACGCCTACTGTTCCCTCTACGGGGAACGCGTCCTCACCTACTCCACTCAGGAGATTTACCTGTTGCCAGTCGATCCTCCAGATCGACTGGACTTTTGCTCAGCACTCGATGCTTCCGGACTTTCTGCTGGACATCCGCTTCCCGGCTAGTCTAGACTTTCACCTGGTTCGCGACACCAGGACTTTCCACCTAGGGTTACCACCCCCTAGGACTTTTGCCTGAAGCCATCGACCTGCCAAGACTTTCCGCATAGGGTTACCACCCCCTATGACCTAGGGTTACCACCCCCTAGGGTTTTTCCCTTTGCAAAACCGCAGCTAGGACTTTCCTGAAATACTCATTCAACCATGTTAGATTACAACAACCCTTAACTTTGAATCCTTTGCCATTATCAAAACTCAGGTTCAATCGTCGGATGCTTCCCGCACCAACAATCTCCCCCTTTTTTATTATGGCAACCCAAATTCAAAGTTAAGTGAAAAAACAAATGCATAAGTATATTAAGCAAGCTTAAGTATCTAAATTCAAATGAACGCCTAACTTAAGCTAACACTTAAACTTTTTGTAAACTTTTTGTGAAGCTCCCCCTTAATACAGGGTTTCCTTTTTCTTTTGAATTTCTCTACTTTGAATTTCTCTACTCTCCCCCTTTGCCATATATCAAAAATGAGCTAGTTTTGAAAAACTTAATTTTTCAAGACAGAATTAAAAAACATTATAACTTAGGCAAGGAAAGTGAAGGACAACACCTTAGAATTTATTTTGTTTGAATAGACATAGAAAAACATGAGCTCTTTTTGAGTCTATAGAGTCTATAGAAAAACATTGGTTTCCAAAATTTTCATAGAAAAATTTTCAAAATACAAGTTTCAACCTCAGAGATTTTCAAATAAATTTGCAAGGAAAAATAATTTTTAAAGCTTTAACAACTTAATGAATCTTCAAAAGGGTTTAAAAAAAATTTTCAAAGAAGAAGATATTTGAAAGTTAAGTTTGGAGAAAATTTTGATAAAACTGCTTAAGGAATGTTTTTTAGATAAATTTCAGGAATACTTAAGGCAAAGGAGAAGAGATAACCTTAATTTAGTTTTAGTAAGGTTTCAGTGTTCTAAAGTCCAAGCATGAGTCAAGATTTGGTTTTGATCAGGTATCAGAGCCCTTAAGTACAAACATGCTTAAACTTTAATATTGCCTCCACCAACTGTCTAACCATTTAGCTACTTGTTGATTGCCTAGAGGGCAACAGTGTTCACCTGGTTAGTCAAGTCAAGTCAATTGATCCAGTTAGATTTGACTAAGGCTGGAAGACTTGATTTGATTACTGTTAATTATGTATTTAATGCCCAGACTCATATTGATGCACAGAAATAAGCATTCTTGAGTCCAGGCTGTACCCTATGCATCTCACACCGTTCTATGTTTTACAAACACAATCAAGGTAAACCTAGGTGTTTGTGAGATTCTCTGGCTGAGTCCTGGAGGAACATGATTTCTAAGGGTACAATCCTAGACTAAATCCAACTTTCGAAAGTCTAGTAAAGTGGGAATTTTGGTAAATCAATTTTGCCTAGAAGTTATAAAAAAACAAGTAAAGAATATAAAGTTATAGTATCTATTCTACCCAACACATGCCTATTTGTCTTCTAAGTGAGCTGAACTCAAGTTCAGGTAAGGGTTTTGTGAAAATGTCAGCTAGGTTTGATTTTGACTCAACATAGTTGAGTATAATATCACCCTTAGCTACATGATCCCTTACAAAATGATGCTTCACCTCTATATGTTTAGTCCTTGAGTGATGAATTGGGTTTTTTGTTAGATTTATTGAACTTATATTATCAATTGAAAATTTTGTTTTATGATATTCTAGCTGATAGTCTTTAAGAGTATGCATCATCCATAGCAATTGAGATGTGCATTCACCTAAGGCTATATATTCAGCTTCAGTGGTAGATAAAGCAACACAATGTTGCTTTCTACTTGACCAACTTACAAGGCATTGCCCTAGAAATTGATAACTGCCACTTGTGCTTTTTCTATCTAACTTGCATCCAGCGTAATCTGAGTCAGAATAGCCATGAAGGTCAAGAGTGTAAGTTCTAGGGTACCAGAGTCCTATATTTAGAGTACCTTTAATGTACCTAAGTATTCTTTTAACATAGGTTAAGTGTGACTCTTTTGCACAGGATTGGTATCTTGCGCACATACCTACAGCAAACAATATATCAGGTCGGCTTGCAATTAGGTACAATAAACTACCTATTACACTTCTATAATATTTTGGGTCTACTGGTTTTCCTACTGGGTCAGAGTCAATATTGATGTTGGTTGCCATTGGAGTGTTTATTATCTTTGAATTTTCCATTAGTTTGCAAAAATTACTAAATATTTCATAGGTTTCATCTTTTGTTTTTAGAAATCTTACCCATGTAAACCTAGAGTAGTCATCAATTATTACTAAGCAATACTGGTTCTTGCTTAGTGACTTGGCTCCATGTGAATCAAATAGGTCAAGGTGAAGGAGCTCAAGTAACGAGTTGGTTCTTTCTAGATTTGTTGATTTGTGTGTTGACTTAGTTTGTTTTCCTTATTGACAAGCATTACAGATTGAGTTTTCAATGAATTTTATTTTGGGCAAACCTCTAACTAGACCATTATGACTCATTTTTGAAATGAGTCTAGTGTGAGTGTGACCCAGTCTTCTGTGCCACAAGTCAGTTTCCACTTCCTGTGTTATTAAACACTTTATTGAGGATGTGGGTAGATTGATTGAGTACATATTATTTTTCCTAAGTCCCTTAAGTGTGATTACAAGATTTTCAATATTTTTGACTAAACATCTAGCTTTGTCAAAAGTGACTAAGTATCCGCTATCACACAATTGACTTATACTTAGTAAGTTAAAATTGAAATTTTCAACTAACAGAACTTTTCTAATAATAAAATCGGAGCTGAGTTCGATATTACCTCTTCCGATTACTTTAAGTTGACCATTGTTGTCGAATGCAACTGATCCTAAATTTTTTAGTTTGAGCTTTGAAAACTTCAATTTATCTCCAGTCATATGTCTGGAGCATCCACTATCCAACATCCATTGATCCAACTCCTACACATAAAGTGAATGAATTGGTTTCTTGTTAATGGATAAAAAGATAGTTTGACTGAATTAGACTCCTTAGAATTTTATCTTACCCAGGCTAAGTTAACAATAATTGGTCATATTGTTGCAATTGTTTAGAAAAGTGTTTTAAAGTTTTTTTTTTATTATTATTATTAATTTAACCTGATTAAAACTGTTTAGGTTGGAGATATTTGAATTAATTTGATTTTGAAGGATGTTTAACTTAACTTTAAGTAAGATTTAAAATTTAGTTTGCTTAGTCATCTCACCCGATCTAAATTGTCAATCAGGGAATCCTATAATTGATGTGAGATGATTTATTGTTGAATTCAAAGGTCTGGTTTAACTTTGTGTTAGATTCAGGTTTAGCTTTGGGTTCAACAAGTAAGCATTCTTTGGATAAACTTCTGGGCTATGGTGAGTCACACGGAGCTCATTAAAGTAACCATGCCTTCGAGGTTTTCCAAATAGTCCTACCCACTGAACTTAATACTAACCCTTGGTCTAACTAGTTAGGATCCATTTTAAGGGTAGCTTCGGTCAGTTCCACTTGGCCAAATGCACCAGGTCGAAGCCATATCTTCCTAGACATGTGATGCCCAAGCTTCCCTAACGTACTATCATCTAAAAAATTTCACCAGTACTGTGGGTCAAGTTAAACCTAGCCCATTTTACCTAACCTTAATTACCCTGCCGGGTGGTCTACTCTTGGTTACCCTTATCGGGTATATTAAGTTCGGAGGTGCCAGATAATCTGGAGCCTTCCTTTTAATTTGATTTAATTATTTAATTTTGAATTTTGAATTCCATTTTTGAATTTATAATTTAATTTTTGAATTTATAATTTAATTTCGAATTTTGAATTTAATTTTTGAATTTATAATTTAATTTTTGAATTTATAATTTAATTTTTGAATTTAATTTTTGAATTTATAATTTAATTTTTGAATTTATAATTTAATTTCTGAATTTAATTTTTGAATTTATAATTTAATTTCGAATTTTTGATTTTTGAATTTATAATTTAATTTCGAATTTTGAATTTCATTTTTGAATTTATAATTTAATTTCGAATTTTGAATTTAATTTTTGAATTTATAATTTAATTTCGTATTTTGAATTTCATTTTCGAATTTATAATTTAATTTCAAATTTTGAATTTCATTTTTGAATTTATAATTTAATTTCGAATTTTGAATTTAATTTTTTGAATTTATAATTTAATTTCGAATTTTGAATTTAATTTTTTGAATTTATAATTTAATTTCGAATTTTGAATTTCATTTTTGAATTTATAATTTAATTTCGAATTTTGAATTTAATTTTTGAATTTATAATTTAATTTCGAATTTTGAATTTCATTTTTGAATTTATAATTTAATTTCAAATTTTGAATTTAATTTTTTAATTTATAATTTAATTTCGAATTTTGAATTTAATTTTTGAATTTATAGTTTAATTTCGAAATATCGTTTTTCTCTTTGAATTTATAATTTAATTTCGAATTTTGAATTTAATTTTTGAATTTATAATTTAATTTCGAATTTTGAATTTAATTTTTGAATTTATAGTTTAATTTCGAAATATCGTTTTTCTCTTTGCTCCCCCTGGATCACGGCCTCGATATGGTCTATCGAGGTAATGTATTTGATCCTTTGGGACCCAGTATTGACCAAGTCCAACTTGATTGATCAATTTGGACTTGGGGACCCATGCTTGGGCTGTGTTACTACTTTGTTTGTTTATTAAGGATAAGTAAGATTTATATTTACTTTTATATCCTAGCCCAGTTCTATTGTAAATGACCCTTTGTGTCTCAAGAATTAAGTCCAAGTCTTGGAGCCCAAAGAAAACCGTTCTAAAGTAGTTTTTAAATCTTTAACCTGATTTTTTAGACTTGAATTTTCTTCCTCAAGTTTATGAACTTGAGTTGGAAATTCAGTCTGACTCTGGTCAGGTAAGGTTTTAGTGTCAGCCACTTCTTTAAGGACAGATACTTCCTTTAGAAGTGACTTAACTTTCAGGTTTGACTTAGCTAATTTGCGCATAAATAACTAACTAAAATGTTTAACCGGGAGATACTTACAGCGGGGTCTGGTCCTTCGGAAACGGATACGGATCCGTGGCTTTGCTCGGACTCCGCCTCGGACTCGCTCTCGCTTCCGGATTTGATGATTTGGTCCCGGGCCAATAATGCGAGTAGACTCGTCTGTTCGAGCTCGTCGTCGTCGTCCTCCGATGAAGATTCGTCCCATGTTGCCTTAAGGACCTTTTTCCTTCTTTGCTTTTTGACCTCCTTCAGGTTAGGGCAGTTGGATTTGATGTGCCCTTTTTGGTTGCAGCCGTAGCATGTAACTTCAAACTTCATCTTTGAGTTCTGTGAACCTTCCTTCGTTTTTACTGCCTTTTTTAGATCTCTTTTATTGAAGCCCTTCGTTTTGTAGAGCTTCTTCACGAGGTTTACCAGCTCGGTTGTAATTTCAATGTCTTCATCGTCTGAGTCTGGTTCAACCTCCGACCCCGGTTCCGTTCTTCGTCGTGATCTCGGTTCCCATGTTCGACTTGTACCTGCAACCAACGCAATACCTTTCTCGGTTGGCTGTGCATTAGTCTGCTCATGAAGTTCAAATTCACAAAATAATTCGTCTAATTTTATTGAAGACAAGTCCTTGGAAACTTTGTAGGCATCTACCATTGATGCCCACAATGTGTTCCTTGGAAATGAGTTTAAAACATACCTTATGACGTCCCGATTCTCTATCTTCTGTCCGATTCCGTGAAGAGAATTGAGGATGTCTTGGATTCTCGCATGTAGAGAACTTGCCGTCTCGCCTTCCTGTATCTTTAGATTATATAATTTATTAAGTAAAAGATCTCTTTTACTTACCTTGGTGTCGTTAGTGCCTTCGTGGAGTTCGACTAGCTTTTCCCAGAGCTCCTTTGCGGAAGAGAACGGGCCGACTCTGTTGAGTTCTTCTTTGGTAAGGCCGCACTGGAGGGTGCAGGTAGCTTTGGCGTCGGCTTCCACCTTTTTGATTAGAGAGGCGTCCCACTTCTCGTAGGGGGTTGGTTTGCCGTCGTCATCGGAAGGTAGCTGAAGTCCCATCTTAATGATCATCCATGTTTCGAACTGAATCTTCAGATACGTCTCCATTCTTCCCTTCCAATAACCGAAATCATCTCCGGAGAATAGTGGGGGACGAACAGTACTGAACCCCTCTTGTTGAGCCATTTGTAATATGCAACAAAAACAACAAAAATATATGTTCCAAGACTACGTCTTGGATTAGTAGTGCGGGAATAAAGAATAGTAATAATAACGAGCTCGAGTGGTGTTGCACCAACTTTGGGCAAAAGCCGATTCGATAAAAGAATTAGAATAAAGCTTTAAGGCTAAATTCTAATTGACTCCGAAAAATATAAAATCGAAAGAAAAATTTGTTTTGAAAGGTGGTTGCACCAATTTAAAACGACCCCGCTCTGATACCAATTGTTGGATCGAGACCACGCTAGAGGGGGGGTGAATAGCGTTCGTGGCTATTTCTTTCGATTCGTAAAACAAACGAGTAAAAGCGCAGCAGAATAAAGAAATAACAAACACAGAGAGACAGGAAGATTTACTTCGTTCGGAGCCTAAAGCGACTCCTACTCGAAGGCCCGCGATCCTTGATCGCTTTCCGTGGGCAACAACTATAAGCACGATAAAACTATTACAGATTAACTACAATTTAAAGCAGTAAACAGATTATATCGACAACAAAAGACTAAATCGAAGCTCCGGGTTGTCGGGGTGTCGTTGCAGCACTTTCTGGATCGAGTCGTTAGCAGCTTGTCGCAGGGAGATTACTTAGATTGTTGTCTTTTTGAAGCTGCACCTTGACCCTTCTTTTATATGATGTTCCGGGCGCCTGGAGTGTGACGTGGCCAGCCAACCAGGATGCTGCACGTGTCAACTTCGCGCAGGGGGATAAACTTTGGTCCCGGGCGCTCGGACAGCCTTTTTCCAGCAGGTTCCTCACCTGCAAACAAAGGTTAGTCCGAGCAAAATCCCCTGCAAGACAGTGTTAGAATAAGACAAAACATCGTAAAGAAGAATTGACAGTCTTCGGACTGTCCGAGTCTGACTTCGGATTTCCAACCGGAAATCCTAGGTCGACCCGACGCCTACTGTTCCCTCTACGGGGAACGCGTCCTCACCTACTCCACTCAGGAGATTTACCTGCTGCCAGTCGATCCTCCAGATCGACTGGACTTTTGCTCAGCACTCGATGCTTCCGGACTTTCTGCTGGACATCCGCTTCCCGGCTAGTCCAGACTTTCACCTGGTTCGCGACACCAGGACTTTCCACCTAGGGTTACCACCCCCTAGGACTTTTGCCTGAAGCCATCGACCTGCCAAGACTTTCCGCATAGGGTTACCACCTCCTATGACCTAGGGTTACCACCCCCTAGGGTTTTTCCCTTTGCCTAACCGCAGCTAGGACTTTCCTGAAATACTCATTCAACCATGTTAGATTACAACAACCCTTAACTTTGAATCCTTTGCCATTATCAAAACTCAGGTTCGATCGTCGGATGCTTCCCGCACCAACATACATGTTTAGCTTTTCAGTATGTTCTTTTACTAGTAGATGAGCATGAGTAGCTTTCCTTTTAAGCATTCAGTTTTTAGATTTTAGTATATTCACATGCATATTCCAGTTTTGTGAGTTAGATAGCGCTTACTAAGCAATTTTGCTTATAGTTTGCATTTCCTCTTACTGCAGATAAAGGAAGGCGACAAGGAGGTGTGAATGGTGTGTGATGCCAGGACTATCGGAGAGACTTGGGATGTTTTTAAGTTTCCGCATTTTAGTGATTAATAAATATTTGAAATTGTACTTTAAGATCCATGTCATTTGAGATTATTTTCGTTTTAGATTGCATGCTAAGATGAACTCAGTTTAGTAAGTATGTATTTTTGGCGTTTGACACTTATTTAATTGCGTGGGTGTCTGATATATGTTCCAGCCGCCTGTAGCTAATGTATACTATGTATGTATCTCAGTTTATGGTCACCGGTACAAGGGAGATGCTGCCGAAATTTTTCGGTAGAGACTCCTCATGGTTTCGATCTTACAGGTTAAGTAGGGTTAGTAGTTAAGTAACGGTCATCCTTAGAGTGTAGTAGTAAGAAGGGTGGTTGTTACACTAACAAAATGTTCCTCAGGAAAGCATTTAAGGCGTCCCTTATAACATTGTGATTCTCCACCTTTTGTCTTATCACGTGGAGGCCGTTGAACAGACCTTGGATCCGAGCGTGTATTTGGCTCGCCAATTCACTATCCTACATTTTAATATTATATAACTTATTTAAAATAAGGTCGTGTTTACTTACTTTTGCATTAGAGGTGCCCTCATGCAGTTTGATCAAATTCTCCCATAGATCCTTTACACTTGAGAATGGATCGATTCAATTCAGCTCTTCTTTGGTTAGTCTGCACTATAGGGTCTGAATCACTTTAGCATTAACCTGTACCTTCTTCATTATGTGCGGGTCCCAATTGTCACATGTCACCGATTTTCCAGCGTCGTTGAGTGGTAGGGAGAAGCCTGTTTGGATGATGATCCACATTTCCACCTGCATCTTGAGATAGTACTCCGTTCGACCCTTCCAATATCCGAAATCCTCACTAGAGAAAAGAGGCAGGCATATAGTATTGTAGCCTTCTTAATGGGTCATTTCGAATATATGATCTTACACATTAAAAATCAAGAAAAAAGTGTACTAAGAACTGGTCTTGGATTAGTATTGTAGAAGAGAATAAGGTAAAAAACTGGCTCGAGTGGTGTTACACTAATTTGTCAAAAGAAGTTATTAGACCAATTCTGACTTATGGTGAAAATTAAAAAGGAAAAAAGGCGTAAAAATATTTTTTACCAAAAAATGAACGAAAAAGTAACAAAAAAGATTGCTTGAGTAGTAGTTATACCAGTTCAAAGCACCCCCGCTCTGATATCAATTATAGAATCATTGCGCTAGAGGGGGGTGAATAACGCTCACGACTTTTCACATTTTTCAAAAAATAATCGAGAGTAAATGTGCAACAGAAAGAAAGACAAAGAAGGGAAAGAACACATAGGAATGCAAGTCTTTTACTTGGTTCGGAGCCATGGTAACTCCTACTCCAATGCCCGCATATGAGAGTGCTTTCGGTGGATAATCACTAATCAGTTGAAAAGTTATAAATGCAATTTTGAATATGAGTACAAGTAATTGAAATGCAAATAATATTGATGACTTCAAAGTAGGTCTTGAGAGTAGTCGTCGTCGGAGCAGCTTTCGGGCGTCATGGAGTCATCTATCGAGCAGTGTGCAGGAGAGAAACTTATTTGAATCAATGTCTTTGAACTGCTAGTCGAACCCTCCTTTTATATCCCCATCTGAGTGCCTGGATCTTCTCCCTGGCACCTGGAGTATGTTGACATGGCGAGCTCTCTCGTAGAAATTTTATCCTAGAAGTTTATCCATGTCCAGGTGCCTGGACCACCTTCGGGCTCCTGAATCGCTAATGTGGGTCAGGTAGTTAACACACTCCAACTCAGCATGAAGATGAACTTTTACTGATCCGGGCGCCTAGACTCGTCTATGTGCCCAGACTATCTAGGTGCCTCAGCAGCCACCTGGGCGCTTCTGCTTTGTTGCTGACCCGGGTGCTTGGAGCATCTCCCAGCGCCAAGATGTTCGAGAACCTGAACATGCTCCAGGTGCCTAAACTCCCCTTTTATAGCCATCAACTTTCTACAACACAAGGTTAGTGTCGGATCGTAGAGTTCATTAGAGGGGGGTGAATATCGATAGTTGAGAATTCGAAAATTAAATTGAGTATGCAGCGGAAATAACAAGCACAACGCTAACAAAATCAATTTTACTTGGTTCGGAGTCTTTGTCGACTCCTACTCCAAGTGCAACGCCCCACCCTTCTTACCCAACCAAAGGCGGCGCTACGTTCTTATACTACTTACGTACATGTTTTACTATAACAGCGGAAGAATAAAAACTTTAAAGAATTTAATTTATTAAGCATAATATCACATATTCTGATTTGTTCAAATATTGATTCTATAACTAATCATATTAATTTGTCCGAATCGTTCTTTGCCGAGCCACCACCACACACATCACTATCTGCTCCTCCTGCTGCTCCGTTGTTCCGAATATCCGTCCCCCATATCTGCGGTACAAGGAAAGTAAGCTATGAGCACTCATGGCTCAGTAAGTTCCTTTCCTACTCACTGAAACCGAAAATCATCGTATATCAATATCATGCGTAATATCATAAGCATACAACATACAAGGGTATCATATTCATATCATATTATCACGTGACATTATATCTAATCATCAGATAATTCAAGTACATATGTAGGCAATGCATCATGAATTTGAAAACTTATACTAATAAGTACTTGAAATTAATATCATCATTAAGGGGATCCCGGTTTGTACCACATACATAATACGCGCGCTTCATAGGTAGGTCCAAGGTAACAATCTTGAACCCTATCATGCATACATACTAGGCCCGAGTCTTACTCCATCGACCTAGGGCATTCAGAGGCTCATTACTGACGAGGCCCGAGTCTTACTCCATCGACCCCGGGGCGTTTACGGAGCCCACCCATGGTACAAACCCATACAAAAATAACTTATCATGCATAACTATCATATCATGTCCTTAACAATCTTTCATGCATTTCTTTTCATTATGTATAGCATTTCCTATGCTATCACATATCATGGCATATTACATAACATAATTTCATTTCTTCATTTTGTATAGCATTTCCTTATGCTATCACATATCATGGCATATTACATAACATAATTTCATTTCTTCATTTTGTATAGCATTTCCTTATGCTATCACATATCATGGCATATTACATAACATAATTTCATTTCTTCATTTTGTATAGCATTTCCTTATGCTATCACATATCATGGCATATTACATAACATTATGTATAGCATTTCCTATGCTATCACATATCATGGCATATAACATAATTTCATTTTCTCCTCATTATGTTTAGCATTTCCTATGCTATCACATATCATGGCATATAACATAATTTCATTTTCTCCTCATTATGTTTAGCATTTCCTATGCTATCACATATCATGGCATATTACATAACATTATGTATAGCATTTCCTATGCTATCACATATCATGGCATATAACATAATTTCATTTTCTCCTCATTATGTTTAGCATTTCCTATGCTATCACATATCATGGCATATTACATAACATTATGTATAGCATTTCATAGAAGGAACCTTGCACTTAGTTCGGTTAGACAATAATCTTACTAACCTCTTTAAAATATTTTTGGTTGAAATCCTAAGGTTAGATACTCCTCTGATCATACATCATATCAATATAAAATCATGGAAAGGAATCCTTCTACATAGCATAGAAAATCTTATCATGAAATGAGGTCTTGTTTAAATCATCCTAGATTTGAAAACCTTTTCTTTAGCCGAATTTTCTTAAATTCTTTCCTAGGTTTTCTAATCCTTATAAATCCGAAAATCACATAAAAGCCTTGTACCACAGGTGAGGAAGCTTACCTTCTTCGCTTAAGTTTCCTAGATTTGAGAACTTGCTTGGGGACCTTTCTTCCTTGCTTGCTTGCTCGGCACCAATGGAGGAGAAGAGTGGCTAGGTCTTTTGGTGGAGAGGAGGAGGGAGAAGAGACCTCTTCCTCTTGTGTTGCTCGGCAACAACAAGAAAGAAAAGAGGGAGGGAGTGAGGAGGAAGAAGAGGTTTCTTCCTCTTGTGTTGCTCGGCAACAAGAAGAAGAAAGGAGGAAGGGAGAGGGTTTTCGGCACCCAAGGGAGGAGAGGAGGAAAGTGAGTGAGGATGAAGTTGAAGTCACCCCTCCATGCCTATTTATACTAAAATGAGGGGAGGAAACTTGTCTTGATTCATCCTCCTTATTTACTTCTCTTCTTAATGTTAAGAATATTCTAGAGAAGATGCTTCTTGAGTTCTCCCTTAATTTCTCTCTTTTCTTTCCTTTAATTAAAATTCCTATCTCTCCTCTTACAATATCCTCTCCTATCCCACTTGGTTAACACATGCATGTATCCACAAGAGAACCAAGGATCAAAACTTGGTTATGTATATTTTTACTTCTTTTTACTCCCTTTTCCTTTTTAGTAAAAAGAATCCTTTCTTATTCTTAACTACTTAGTCCTCTCTCTCCTTATCAATAATTCTCCTATCCCCTTTGGTATCCTATACATGTTCCTTACAAGAGATCCAAGGTTCAATCTCTCTTCTAACGTTTTATTTTCTTTTGTACATAATAATTCATATATTACCCTATTATGCATTATGCATAAATATTTCATACATGTATTCATATTTCTTCCTTTTGTCTACATTAATTCCATACATTATAAATCATGCATAGATGATTTATATTCTCAACTTTATTTTCTTTCATAATCATCTAAATCCTTCCCATCGTAACATTCAACGTAGACTATCTACACATTCTTTTCATTACATTCGTACTCTCATTGCCCTTACTTTATCTAGGCTTTCTAGGGGTGTTACACCAAGGCCCACACATGAGAGTGCTTTCGTTGGGCAATCATTAGTAGTTCACAAAAGGATTACAAATTAAGTACAAGAACTTGTAAAATGAAATTACCAACAACAAGAAAATAAGGAATGAATCATTAGTTGTCAGAGAAGCTTCGCAATGTAGCAAGAGTGTCTTGGAAGTAGTGCGCATGAGAGCAATCGCAGAGAGAAGGTGTTCTTCGAAGCTCTGGTGGAAGGCTCCTTTTATAGGAGTACTCCAAGCGCCTGGATCCCTTCCGGATGCCTAGACCATGACATCGTTCAACCAATCGGCGCACTCCAAGCTGTCGAGATAAAATTTGCCTTCCAGGCGTCCGGACCACTTCCGGGCGCCCGGACCATCCCAGCACCCGGATCCCTTCCGGGTCCCCGGACCTTCTTTTCCAACAGGCTACTTTCCTGCAAGACAAAGTTAGTCCGAGACAAATAAAACTTATACTACCCTGCAAAACAAAGTGTTAGCACAAGTATAGTCAATTAGAATAGTAATTAGATTCCATCTCACCGAGACCAGAATCTAGTCACTATCTCAACTTAGATTCTTGAAATGGTTCTAAGTTGGATCGACGCCTACTGTTCCCTTAAACAGGGAACGCGTCCTCACTAAGTTACTCCCCTCCAGTGACTTACCTTAACTTACCTGCCAGACATCAGGTCAGCCCGTCGACCTGTCTGGACTTCGTACCAGCTATCCAGTTAGTCCGTCAATAAAGCAGGGCTTCATGCCAACTATCCGGTCAGTCTGTCGACCTATCTGGGCTTTGTGCCAGATATCCGGTCAGCCCGTCGACCTATCTAGACTTCGCACCAGCTATCTGGTCGGCTCGTTGACCTAGCTGGATTTCTCCTGCACACTCAATCAAAGTGTTAGATCACAACAAACCTAAATTAACCTACTTTGTCATTCATCTAAACCTGAGTTAGACCGTTAGTGCTAACCATACCAACAGTCTCTCCCTTTTTAATGCAATGACAACCTGAGTTAAGTTAGTGAAAAAATATGTAAAAAGTAAACAATGGTTTTCAAGTTAGTTAAGTTAGTTGGTGTTTTATGCTTGGTATTTTTGGTGCTAACTTAAACCACCTAACTCTCCCCCTTTGGTACTGATTCAATTTAATTCTAATTAAAATAACTTCAATTTTATATTAATTAATAGAGTTAATAGTTAAATTTTAATTAATTTAATCTTAATTTGAGTTGACCAATAAGTTGTAATTATTTTCAGATTAATAGGAAATGTTTATTCAAAGTACTCAAATTTAGTTGATAATTAGTATTAGATTGATTAATTGACCAGAATGAATAAATTTACTGTAATGACCCAAATTTCCTCATTTTGAGCCCCAAAAATAATTCAAAAATAATTTTAAATGCTATAGAAAAATCCTAGAGATTTTAAAAAAATTTTGGAGTATTTTTATGTAATTTTTGGAGTTCATTTGGTATTTTTACCAAGAGGAAGAATTTAAAAAAAAAAGAAAAAAAAAGTGTTGAAGCCGGGTTTTAAACCCAAGACCTCAGACTTGGCCCGAGTCTTAACTGAATCTAGCCAGCCAACTAGTCTGCGACCTATTTGTGAATATATGTGGGATGAAATATATATAAGCAGTATTTAGGAACGTTTAAATAAATTGGAAATAAAAGTGCGCGGCTGAGGAATCGAAGCAGCGACCTGGGATTTGGTTAAAGTCGGGTTAACCAAGTGTGCTAGCGATTGTTTGTTATTAAAGAAGGAGAAAAATTCTATTTAAGCAGTAGTTAGGAAATAGAGAATAATAGGAAATAAAACGGTTACAGCTGGGATTCGAACCTGCGAGCCACGCCCTAAGCAGAACGCAGCCAACCAACTGGGCCAACGGGCTTTGTTAATTAAGGAAAGAGTGAATAATATTTAAGGTATAGTAATTAATAAAAATCTTTGTTATAAGAAAAGGTTTAAGTTTTTTTCCCGAAACCTAAACTTCTTCTCACTCGAACCTTTTCTCCTCTCGCACGCGGCGACGGCGTCGGCTTCTCTCGGGCAGAAACGAAAAAGAGGGCTAGGGCTTCACCACTATCTCCTCCTCCCGTGCGCCTTCTCCTCTCGAGCGACAGTGAAGAAGAAGCTCGTGAGAACCTTGTCAAGAAGGACGCGCGGACATGAAGGGAACGCCAAGATCGCGAGCTTCCCCGAAACCCTAGGATCGTTTCTTCGGCTGTAAGTCCAAGAAACCCAAAGTAAGTGCTTCCTCACCTGCAGTAGAGTAGCTCCGGATCCTTGTTTTGATTGCTTGCCTAAGATGCACGTTTGGATGGGTCTTGATTTGAGTTCTCGTGATGTCTTGCCTTCTTTTGAGAAGTTTTCTGATTTCCCCAAATAGATTTGGGTGTTTCAGGGTAATCTGATTTCATCTAGCAAGTATATTCTTTTAGAAATATGAGTGGGTGTGATCCTAGTATGGTTGAAGGACTACTGTTAGGGCACCATGGTTTGTGTGTTACTATCTTATTTCCTTTGATTTTGTGTTGTGAATTTGGATGAAATGTTTTGACTTTAGTGCTTTCATGACTTCTCTGAAATGGATTTGTGTTCATAGAATCAGGTTCTTGAGTGCTGCAACCATGGTGTTGTTTTGGCTTTGGTATTTCAACCATGAAGTTTTCCTTACACTACTGGTTGGTTGAATCATGGTAAGTAGAGATGTGGATTGGTGGTGTTATTATGAATTTTCTGTAAACTTGCTGTGATTTGAGGATTTTAGCTTTCCGAATCATGTGGGATTTGAGATGGTGTTGAGTAGTGTACTGGTCTTCAAAGTGGTGTCAGTTTGATGAATTGAATTGGAGTGGTTGCTTGGCTGAGTTACATGGTACTCCATGTGGGAGCTTGAAGGCTGAAGGGAATGATTATGTGGCTTAGTGCATGTGTGGTGTTGATTTTGGAATGCAGTCTTGCTCGGTGCAGGTTGTGGAGGTTGTTAGCAGAAGTAGGTAGTTAGATTTCTTGTTGATAGAGACTTTTCCTTTAAGTATCTAGTTTCTTTCAGCAAGTTAGATCCTTTGTTTCTTTAGCAATGCAGATTTTATTTAATCGTTATTTTCATTTAGCATGTATGGTTTTCCTTAAACTTCCAGTTTTAGTTTGTTGAGTACCCAGTTTAAGTTTGTTATGTGTATAAGCATTGGTGTAGATTTTTACAGGAAGAGTTAGTTTTTCTTAACAAACATGTAGATTTGTTTTCTTGTAGCTTACTGTAGAATGGTATGCTTGTTATAGAACATGAAGAATGGTTATGTTTGGTATCAAAGCAGTCTCCATTCTCCAGCATCACACATCAGCACCATCCTTGCCGTCTTCAAGTAAGAAAGTATTTAATTTTCTTGTATGCATTCTTTATTATTTGCAGTATAGAGTATCTGCTTATATGTGCTTAGGAAAGAAGAAAATTCATGTTTTAATTTTCTATGTTTTGATACATATGCTTAGAAAGAATAGAGAAAATTTTAGTTTTGTGATAAAGAAAACTCAAGCAAGATGAGAAGGTGAGTGATAAGTCATGGAGTTTTGATCGCCACAAGTTACCTTGATAAGATCGAAATTAGTTCTTTGTCTAAGAACAAGAAGGAAGCTCTCACAAAAGAGAAACTCAAATTTTCATTCAAACTTACATGATTTGTCATACAAGAGTTCTCCTATTTAACATCCCTTAAGATCCCCTATGCACTAATTATGCAATAAATATCATGCTTGCATGCATGGGTTTTATTATCCACTAATGCAACCATGCATGCATGGTATTTGTTATACTAGCTTAGGAACTCTCAAAAATGCATTAAAAACACACAAAGGACATCAAAAGTCACTTTAGAAAAATCCCCCCATGCATGCACACGAAAATGGTCCTCATGTTGGTCCAATTTCACTTTCAAATTGAAGGAATGTGATCCACTTAGTTGTTGCCTCCATTGTGCATTGATCCTCCTTTTCCTTGAGCCTCATTATTAAGTCTTCCAAAGCTTGCTTCATTCTCTTAGTCTTGGACCTTGTCATGGGTCCCCCAATTCCCTTCAATGTCTCTTCTTGGCTCACATCATTCCCTCCTTCTTTAGGTGAATTCGTTCTCGAATTTAGGTCTTCATCTCCTACATCAAAAGGACTCAAATCAGCCACATTAAATGTTGCACTAACACCATACTCACCGGGCAAATCAATTTTGTAAGCATTGTCATTAATTCTTTCCAACACTTGGAATGGTCCATCTCCTCTTGGTTGAAGCTTTGATTTCCTTTGGGTAGGAAACCGTTCCTTCCTCATATGAACCCACACCCAATCACCGGGTTCAAGGACCACTCTTTTTCTCCCTTTATTGGCTCGATTTGCATATTGCTCCATTTTCTTCTCAATTTGAGCTTTAACTTGCTCATGAAGCTTCTTCACATATTCTGCCTTGGTTTTGCCATCCTCAGTCTGACCGTCAGTTTGTGGGTGGCATGTGGTGGAGAAAAGAAGCTTTGTTCCCAGCTTGTTCCATAAGGTCCTCCAAAAATGGCTTAAAAATTTGGTGTCACGATCTGAAACAATGCTCCTAGGCATGCCATGAAGTCTTACCACCTCTTTGAAAAACAAATCTGCCACATGAGTTGCATCATCCACTTTGTGGCAAGGTATGAAGTGTGCCATCTTGGAGAATCTATCAACTACTACAAAAATGGACTCCTTAACTTTTTGATTACGTGGTAGCCCTAAAACAAAATCCATAGACAAGTCAGTCCAAGGAAAATTAGGAATAGGCAAAGGCGTGTAAAGTCCATGAGGTAATGTCTTAGATTTTGCTTTTCTACACACAATGCACTGTGCACAAAATTTCTGCACATCGTGTTTTATGTGTGGCCAATAAAAATGTTCAAGAAGCATTTCTAAGGTCTTTCGAACCCCAAAGTGTCCCATTAAACCCCCCTCATGTGCTTCCTTAACTAGCAATTTACGCATGGATCCTCTAGGCACACAAAGTCTATTATTCTTAAACAAGTAGTTGTCATGCCTAACAAACCCATTTTGTGATTTCTTTTCACATGCAGCATATAATTGGGAAAACTCATTATCGTGTACATACAATTCCTTAATATGTTCAAAGCCAAGCAATTTAGTTTCAAGTGTAGCTAACAAATTATACCTTCTTGAAAGTGCATCTGCTACAACATTTACCTTTCCTTGCTTATGCTTAATCACATAAGGAAATTGTTCAAGAAATTCAACCCATTTGGCATGCCTTTTGTTGAGCTTCCCTTGCCCTTTCAAATACTTCAAAGATTCATGATCACTATGAATGATAAATTCTTTAGGCAAAAGATAATGCTGCCATGTTTGCAATGCTCTAATAAGGGCATACAATTCTATGTCATAAGTGGAATAGTTGAGGGTGGCACCACTTAATTTCTCACTAAAATATGCAATGGGATGACCATCTTGAAGTAAAACAGCCCCAATACCCACATGAGATGCATCGCATTCAATTTCAAATGATTTGGAAAAATCAGGTAAAGCAAGAATGGGTGCATGTGTGAGTTTATCCTTAAGTGTTTGAAATGCATTTTCTTGATTCTCTCCCTATCTAAAACCCATATTTTTCTTAACAA
Organism: Zingiber officinale; assembly: GCF_018446385.1. Lineage (NCBI taxonomy): Eukaryota > Viridiplantae > Streptophyta > Magnoliopsida > Zingiberales > Zingiberaceae > Zingiber > Zingiber officinale. Next base: position 49,334,882 of record NC_056006.1, read on the forward strand.
TTTCATTTAGGGATGCTGCCACTATGCTGAAATCCTTCACAAACCTCCTATAGAAACTTGCCAACTCATGGAAGCTCCTAACCTCACTCACAGTTTTAGGAGTTGGCCATTCTCTAATGGCCTTAACTTTCCCTTCATCAACCTGCACTCCTTTAGAACTTTGACAAAACCAAGAAAAACCACATGATTAGTGCAAATAGAACACTTTTCTAAGTTAGCATATAGTTTTTCCTTTCTAAGGACATGCAAGACAGATTGGAGATGAGCAATATGCTCAACAAAACTCTTGAAATATACCAAAATATCATCGAAGTATACTACCACAAATTTTCCAAGAAATTCTCGTAAGACATGGTTCATAAGCCTCATAAAAGTGCTTGGTGCATTAGTTAACCCAAAAGGCATTACCAACCATTCATACAATCCATATTTGGTTTTGAAAGCTGTTTTCCATTCATCCCCTTCCCTTATCCTAATTTGATGGTACCCACTTTTTAAATCAATTTTAGAAAAGAAGCAAGCACCATGCAATTCATCAAGCAAATCATCAAGTCTAGGGATTGGATGTCTATACCGAATTGTGATGTTGTTGATGGCTCTACAGTCAGTGCACATCCTCCATGTTCCATCCTTTTTAGGCACCAAAATTACGGGTACAGCACAAGGACTTAAACTTTCTCTAACCCATCCTTTTTGCAATAACTCCTCCACTTGATTTTGTATCTCCTTTGTTTCTTGAGGGTTGCTCCTATAAGCTGGCCTATTGGGCAGAGAAGCGCCAGGAATAAGGTCTATTTGGTGTTCAATTCCCCTCATTGGTGGCAATCCGTGAGGTACTTCCTTGGGAAACACATCTTCAAAATCCTGCAAAATAACAACAACTTCACTAGGCAAAGAGTTAGTATTAGATTCCAAGCAAGTTTCCTTGCACAAAAGAAGAAATATTGGTTGCCTTGTCAAATAAGCTTTCTTCACCTCACTTACTCTTGTAAACAAATTTTCTATTTTTCTCTCTTTCTTTTCCTCATTCTTTCTTTTCTTTTGAATTTTGTCCTCAAAATCAAGTATTTTCTTTTGCACACACTCTTTCTTTTTCTTATGCTCTCGCTCTTCTTTTTCTCCTTTCTCTCTCATTTTTATTTGATCCTCACAAACCTCCCTAGGTGATAATGGTACAAGTGTAACTTTGCGAGAATTGTGGACAAAAGAGAACTTGTTGGAGAATCCATCATGGTGAGCTCGCCTATCAAACTGCCAAGGTCTTCCAAGAAGAATGTGGCTTGCCTCCATAGGCACAATATCACATAGAACTTGATCTTCATATTTCCAATGGAGAAATTAATCAACACTTGCTGGTTCACTACCAATTCACCACTATTACTTAGCCATTGGAGTTTATATGGTCTTGCATGTGGTGTAGTCTTGAGGTTGAGTTTGGTGACCAACCTAGTGCTTGCCACATTGGTGCAACTTCCACCATCAATGATCATAGAGCATGTCTTTCCTTGAATAAGGCAGCGGGTATGAAAAATATTTTCTCTTTGGTCCTCCTCATGCTCCTTGGCTTGGCTTCCCAATAATCTCCTAACCACCAAGAGATCTCCATCTTGCGCATAGGTTGCTCCATCATTTTCCTCATCGCTTGAGGAAGAGGAATGAGAAGTAATTTCTTCACTAGAGATACTCCCATTATCTCTCACCACCATAGTCTTCTTATTCGGGCATTCGGATGCAATATGACCTTTTCCCAAACACCTAAAACACTTGATATCCCTACTCTTAGAAGTGGAAGAAGAGGTAGTAGGAATAGGCTTCTTAATGCTTGCTGCCTCCTTAGAATTTGAAGAAGAACCCTCCTTCTTTGGCTTGTCCTTCCAACTTGAAGAGTAGTTTGGAGAAGATGATTTCTTCATAACGCCCTTTCTCTTTAATTGTTGCTCTATTTTCATTGCTTGATGCACTAAGTCGTCAAGCTCCACATAATGTTGTAACTCCACAATGTCTCCAATGTCTCGGTTTAGGCCATGGAGAAACCGAGCCATGGTAGCTTCCCTATCTTCCACAATATTGGCCCTAATCAAAGCCACCTCCATCTCCTTGTAGTAATCATCCACACTCCTACTCCCTTGGGTGAGTCTTTGCAATTTGTTGTGCAATTCCCTATGGTAGTGGGAAGGCACAAATCTCCTTCTCATCAAAGTCTTCATTTCATCCCAAGTGTTGATAGGATACTCTCCATACCTTCTTCTCTCCTTTTGCAATTGATCCCACCAAATTAAGGCATAATCGGTGAACTCAAGGGCAACCACCTTTACTTTCTTTGCATCATTGTAATTGTGGCATGAGAAAATTTGTTCTATTTTCATCTCCCATGCAAGATATGTTTCAAGATCATTCCTCCCTTGGAAGGATGGTATCTGGACTTTCACACCTCCTAGATCATCTTCTCGTCTATGGTCTCTACCTCCTCTTTCACGTCTTCTTCCCCCTTCATGCCTCCTTCTTTCTCTTGGTGAATCATAGAATGGTTCACTTTGACGAAATTCTTCATGATTAGAATTGCCCCCACGGTTCGAAACTTTTTCTCCTTCAAGTCGGTCCATCCTTTCATGTATTTCTTCAAGTTGTCTTTGAAGTATTCTCTCAAATTGTTGAGTAAGTGCCTCCATTTGAAGCCTATTAAGCTCTCGCCTAGGGGAATTAGGTGATTTTCCCCCACTCATGCTTGCAACAAAAGAAAAAATAGAAGATGACAAGGAATATTACAAAAGAAATGTTAGACAGACCTCACCACTCTACTCACGTGGTTGCACTCAAATTTATCCACTCAGCTTCCTTTATAAGCTCTTAAGGAAAGAACCTTATCAATATCTTTCTCAAGACAACAAGTAGACAATCAAGTGAATAAGAAACCAACAAGAGAAATATGAGTAGAACAAGAGAAATAAACGGATAAAACAAAAAATTCAGCAATGATCAAGAGCAATGGAAGGAATATATCTTTGAATTCAAATTTCACAAAAAAAGAATATTGAGTCATTTCAATTCACAAATCCTCATCCTTTGTTTTTCTTTTTTTTTTCTTTTTTTTTCGAATCAGAAATCAATGACTCTAATGATTCTTTTTTTTTCCTTTTTGTTTTTTTTTTCGAATTTTCCTTCTTTTTTTTTTTTTTTTTTTGAGTTGAGGACCCAAATAGCGAATAGAAATTTATGATAGATAGGGACGAAGAGATCAACAAAGATGGACAAGAACAAAGATGAAAACAAGACACAAACCTGAAAATCAAGGAGCCAAGGCTCTAATACCAAATGATAAAGGAAACCTTGTAATTGGATCGCCTTGAAATTCAGCTTGGGGAAGGGTATTGACGCCACACTCAAGCAAGATGAGAAGGTGAGTGATAAGTCATGGAGTTTTGATCGCCACAAGTTGCCTTGATAAGATCGAAATTAGTTCTTTGCCTAAGAACAAGAAGGAAGCTCTCACAAAAGAGGAACTCAAATTTTCATTCAAACTTACATGATTTGTCATACAAGAGTTCTCCTATTTAACATCCCTTAAGATCCCCTATGCACTAATTATGCAATAAATATCATGCTTGCATGCATGGGTTTTATTATCCACTAATGCAACCATGCATGCATGGTATTTGTTATACTAGCTTAGGAACTCTCAAAAATGCATTAAAAACACACAAAGGACATCAAAAGTCACTTTAGAAAAATCCCCCCATGCATGCACACGAAAATGGTCCTCATGTTGGTCCAATTTCACTTTCAAATTGAAGGAATGTGATCCACTTAGTTGTTGCCTCCATTGTGCATTGATCCTCCTTTTCCTTGAGCCTCATTATTAAGCCTTCCAAAGCTTGCTTCATTCTCTTAGTCTTGGACCTTATCATGGGTCCCCCAATTCCCTTCAATGCCTCTTCTTGGCTCACATCATTTTGTTTCACTTATATTCATATATACATAAGTATGTTTAGAAAGGATAGAGAAGATATTAGGTATTATTCTTGGCATAACTAGATGTTAAGATAGAGGACAAGACAGTGGGGAGTTAGAAGCCCCAGTTAAGTAATTAGAACTAGAAGGACAATGATAACAAGAAAGACCCAAGCAAAGGAAGGCGACAAGGAGGTGTTCGAGGATGTGTGATGCCAGGACTATGGAAGCCCTGGGACTTAGTTAAGAATTTGTTTAGATTAATCCTTTATTTAGGATGATAAGGAAATTTGGAAGTAAGAAGTTGTAATTCATTATTAAGTTCCGCATTTTAGTATTTGGGATGATATATGTTATTTTGATGTTCTTAGGACATAGTAGATGAATTGTAATCTTGTGTGATGATTTATGGTATAGTGTTCTTTTGTTTTGGATTATTTACTGCATGAGTTGCTTGATAGTTGTTCCAGCCGCCTGTGGCTGAGGTATATTGTGTTTGTATACCAGTTTAAGGTCACCGGTACAGGGGAGACTCTGTCGAAATTTTTCGGTAGGGTTTCCATGTGGTTTTAATCATACCGGTTAAGTAGGCTTAGTAGTTAAGTAACGGTCACTTTAGAGAATAGAAGTAGTAAAAAGGGTGGTCGTTACATTTACGTTTATCAAATGAATTATTCATTTAGTATTAGAATAGATTTAACTAATTTAATTTAATTTAATTTTAATTTCAATTTAATTTAATTTTATTTTAACTTTAATTTAATTAATTTGATTTTAATTTTAATTTTAATTAAAAATAATTTAATTTTTAATTTAAATTAATTTAAATTTAATTTAATTTAATTTAATTTAATTTAATTTTAATGTTATTTTTATTTTTATTTTACTGTTAATTTTAATTTAATCTTAATTTTAATCTAATTTTAATTTTAATGTTAATTTTTATTAATTTTAATTTTAATGTTTAATTTAATTTAATTTAATTTTAATTTAATTTAATTTAATTCTATTTATTTTAATTTTATTTTTATTTTTATTTAAATTAATTTAATTTAATTTAATTTTAATTTAATTTAATTTAATTTAATTTTAATTTTAATTTTTATTTTTATTTTTATTTTTATTTTAATGTTAATTTTATTTTAATTTTAGTTTTAATGTTATTCTTATTTTTATTTTTATTTTAGTTTTAATTTAATTATAATGTTAATTTTATTTTTATTTTAATGTTAATTTAATTTTAATTTTAATGTTAATTTTATTTTTATTTTATTGTTAATTTAATTTTAATTTTAATGTTAATTTTATTTTAATTTTAATGTTAATTTTAATCAAATTAAATTTTAGTGTTTAATTTGATTTAATTAAATTTAATTTAAATTTTAAATTATTTTATTTTATTATATTTTAAAATTCATTTAATTTAATTTAATTTTAATTTAATTTTAATGTTAATTTTTTTTATTTTCATTTTAATGCTAATTTTATTTTTATTTTTATTTTAGTTTCAATGTTAATTTTACTTTTATTTTTATTTTAGTTTTAATTTAATTTTAATTTTAATTTTATTTTAAATTTAATTTTAATTTTAATATTAATTTTATTTTAATTTTAGTGTTAATTAATATTAGATTGGAGACTTTTTATGTCAGTTTTGTATTGTTGTGATTGCTCAGTCTCCGTCTTGAGCTGCTGGATAGTTCTTTCCAATTCGGTGGACAAACCCTTTAGTTTTTTCTCCACCTGATCAGGATATAACTCAGAAACATGTTTATTCAGGGCTTCATTCTCTTGGATTAGGGTATACAGCAAATGGGACATACTCATATTATATATCCAGCGCGGTAGAATAAAGAGCATTAAGGGGATGTGTAATGAAATAGGACTGTGGAGGAAAATAAAAGTACCTTCATCTCCTATAGTGAAAATTTATCAGCCATCTCAGAGTAGTCAATGCTTTCGATTATTCGGCGTACCTCCTCCCTAGCTATAGTGAAAGACCCTCCCAAGAGTTTGGGTTGGGTAGTAGTAATAGAGGAAGTAGAAGACAAAGAAGTTTGAAGCGAAGGGGGGTAGTAGATAATGTAGGGTACGTTGTGAGAGGGTAAAGTCATATTTTCGAGAAAGTTCATAAAAAAAGGAGGTGAAGAGCTACCACTAAGGATAGGTGGGGTGGCAGACGAAGAAGGAACAAGGGAAGGATAAAGAGTCAAGAGAGGAAGATCAGGAGAAGAAGGAGCAACTTCTGAAGGAGGAAGGTCTCTAGAATGATAAACAGATTTCTACTTTAGAGATGGAGCAAGGGTCAACTTGCGTTTTTTCTTGGCAGGAGATACCTGGGGGGATTGCTGTAACGACTACCCTTCTTACCACTACTCTTTAAGATGACCGTTACTTAAATACTAACTCTATTTAACCGGTGTGATCGAAACCACGAGGAATTCCTACCGAAAAATTTCGGTAGAGTCTCCCCTGTACCGGTGACCATAAACTGGAATACAAACATAATATACATCAGCCACAGATGGCTGAAACATATAACAAACTCTCACGCAGTTTAATAAAGGTCAAACACCAAAATAACTACTTATTAAACAAGATTCATCTCAGCATGCAATCTAAGACAAAGAAGAACTCAAATGATATGAAGTATAAAATACAATCTCAAATGACATGAACTAAAGTACAACTCAATTGTTTATCAACCACTAAAATGCGGAAACTTAATAATATCCCAAGTCTCTTCCATAGTCCTGGCATCACACACCATCCGCACCTCCTCGTTGTCTTCCTTTATCTGCAGTAAGAGGAAATGCAAACTATAAGTAAAATGCTTAGTAAGCTCTATCTAACTCACAAAATCTCGATATGCATGTGAATATACTGAAACCAAAACTGAATGCTCAAAAGGAAAACTACTCATGCTCATCTACTAGTAAAAGAAACATACTGAAGGGCTAAACATGTAAAGCTACTCATACTCTTCTAATAGAAAAGAACAGTAAGCTAATCTAAATAACATGCTAGCATAAAAGAAAACTAAACTTGCTGATTTTAAAACAGAATGAAACCTAATTCATTTGTTCTAAACTTATTCTTTTATCTCACTTGTTTAAAACTTATCCTTTAATACTTTTATACTTATGTGAAACTTATTTTACTTGTTCAAAAACTTATACTTATAATACTTCAAAATAATAATCAAATTTCTTCTTGGGCTCGACAATTGTACTTGCTTTTACTATTGTAACGACCCGACCCATTTGGCGGCCTATTTGGCGACCCTCGAGTCGTCGACCGTCGACTTTCGGCCGTGCCGTTACTACTAGGTTATCTAAAACTAGGGACGACTATGGGAGCCCAGCCCAAGGACAACTGAGAGTCCAGTACAGTGCCACTGATAAAGTAAAATACTTGTTATCTTTTAATACTTCTAATATATAATGCCTCGGCATTTTAATAAGCACCTTGTGTGCCAAAAATCCCTAAAGTCCTGACTTTGCGATTCACTTAAGGCCTTGGCCCCTTACTTTCTTTTCTTTATCTTTCTTATACTTTTCTTAAACTCAAAATACTGTTAGGGTTTTTTTTTTTCCATATGCATCTATAAGTGAGATCAACTAGGTAACACACAATCATGTATATTTAAGAGAAATCTAAAGCCTTGTTCTACAATGCTTTTCGTCTGTATTTTTAAAAATAAGGACTACATCTTTAGTTGTTCCATAATTCCAAACCTCCTAAGCAGTTAGGTGAAGCAACTACATTAAACCTCAATAGTGCAGTAACATTCAAATATCGTAAAATCGATGGATCACGACTACACAAATTCAGCTAACATGAGGTAAACTTCAACTCTACTCATTCTGCAAATCTTGCTCATTTAGTCATGATAAAGAGTTATCTGAACTAACCATTACCCTATCTAGAAGAAAGATTTTGTCCTTAAACAAGTGTTGTACCAACATCTAAGGTCATCTAGAAAGATTAGAAATCATGCTCAGTATTGATCTAACATTTACAAAATCTGTCCATAACAAAAGAGTTTGATGCCAATACAAGGAGCAACAATCCCCTTACTTCTACGTCATAGAGTACTAGATCTATCCACAATTCTAGAAACGTCGAACTACAACCTCATATCAACTTTGGAAATCCACTAACCTGTCCATAATGAAAGGAAATTATGAACCCATCAAAATGTGCAGGAGCCTTAGATGAATTCACACTTCATCCTATAGATCTACCACCGAAACTATAACCAACTCCAAGAACCCAAATCACCAATGAATCGATTCCGAAATCTACAAGGCCATACCTGAACTGAACTAATCCTCCTCTTCTTTCCTCAGGGTTCACGGCATCAAGGAATGTACAGGTTAATCTGAATCAAAGATGGAAACTAAAACCTAAATTCAAATCTGTCCTTCATGCTTTAAATTCAAGAATGCAAATATACGGCAGCAAAGGGAATAGTAACCAAGCTAAAGCAGCAGAGGAAATCAACCAAGCTAAGACATAATAGGGAATTTAACCAGCAAAGGCAGCAAAGGAATTAACCAAGCTAAGGCAACTGCTCTAGATACCAGCGGAGTACCCTAACCAAAACAAAGTGTTTCCTTCTCCCTTTCCTTCATGAAGGCCACGGCAAAAAGCATCCAAAACCCCCAAATTCTATCATCTTCATGGCGTGACTCAGAAACAAGCAGTAACAAAAAGGAAACAAGGTCCAAAGCAATTAAACACAAGCTAAACAACAAAACCCTATGATGGATCGAAAGCGCTAGAGGGGGGGTGAATAGCGCTCATGGCTATTTTATCGATTTACGGAAATCATTCGAGTAACTAGAGTAATACAGCGGGAATGAAAAGTAAAGTAAATACAAAGACACAATTGATTTACTTCGTTCGGAGCCTATTTCGACTCCTACTCGAAGGCCCGCGGTCCTTGACCGCTTTTGGTGGGCAACAACTATAATATCAGAATTATTATAGACTAGAAGCAATTACAGTTAAGTGTAAATAAGAAAGTTATACCAACGAACAAGAAAATGGAAGAGCTTTGGAGTTGCGGTTTGTTGTAGTAGCAGTGCGTTGTTGAAGCGTACGGAGCACACAAGAGCGCAGAACTTCTGTTCGGAATTCGATATATTGAGCTGCACCTCGAGGCCTCCTTTTATAGCTCTGTGAAGTCTGATCCAGATCCCCAAGTCTCGGGATCAGATTTGACCCGAAGCGGATCGGTCGACCGATCTTCATGTTCGGTCGACCGATCAGATGATCTCCACCGCATCTGATCCGCCCATCCGTCGCTCTGCTTCGATCAGGTCAAACTTTATCCCTGTGTTCGGTTGACCGATCCCAAGGTTCAGTCGACCGATCAGTCTCCTCTAACCCGCACACCTCGGCTTGATCCAGTCGACACCTATCCCAGGTTCGGGCGACCGATCCCTGGTCAAACCCGGTCTAGCTTCTGGAGATCTGATGTGGTAGCTTGGAGGTTCGGTCGACCGATCCCAAGGTTCGGTCTGTAACGACCCAATTTTCCCTATTCTGAGTTTCAAATGTCCATAAAGATATTTGAAAATGCTTTTAAAATATTCTAGAGATTTTTAGAAATTTTTAGAGTATTTTTGCGTAATTTTTGGAGGTCGTTTAGCATTTTTACAAAACCAAAGAAGTTTAGACAAAAAGCGTTGGAAGTGAGGTTTGAACCCGGGACCTCGGGTCAGACTGACCCAAGCCAAAACCGGCCTGACCAACTAAGCCAGCGAGTTTTTGTTAGTTGTATATGGAGCAATATGTATATAAGTAGTAGTTAGGAATAAGAATAAATAAGAAGGAAAATAGTGGCAGCCGAGACTCGAATCCGCGAGCCTCGACTTAGTCAAAGCGCAGCAAACCAACCGGTCTACAAAAGCTTTGTTAATTATATAGGAGGTGGGATATATTTAAACTATAGTTAGAGCGTTTTGAATAAAAGGGGAATAAAAGTGCGCGGCTGGGATTCGAACCCATGAGCTGGGCTTTAAGCAAAACCGGCCCAAACCAGTTGAGCTACACGGACTTTGTCAACCTAATATGGAGAGAATTGGATATAATGTATAGTTATAATGGAAACCCTAGATTTAAAGGAAAGCTTAAGTGTTTTACCAGAACCCGAAACCTTTTCCCAAAACCTAACTTTCCTCTCTTCCTCTCGCGACGGCGATCCCTCTCGGGCGAAAACGAAGCTAAGGCTTCATCTTCGGCGGCCGACGAGCACTTCTCACCGTGGGTTCTTCACTGATTCGAAGTCTCCTTGTCGAAGAGAGCTCGTGGACACGAGGAAGGGTTCAAATCTCGAGTTTGGAGTCACTGCCGAAAACCCTAGAAGCCTCTTCCTCTCCTTCGGTTGTAAGTGCAAGCAAACCGTGGTAAGTACTACTCACCTGCGGTAGGAGTTGCTCCGATCTTTCGGTTTTCATTTCCTTGTTTTCCTGAGTTTCTTGAATCCGAAACATGCTATAAGGATTTTGGCTTTTGGGTATTCTGCCGTGAGCTTCACAGGGAAATCAAGGTTTCGTTTAGGTTTGTTGAGCATGTAGTATGATTCTAGTGCCAAGTAGAATAGTATGCATTCTATCCTTAATTATTGCTAGGGATTTTGGCCGTGCACAGTGGAGTTTCGGTTGATTCCTTGCTGCCCTGTTTAGGATCATACCGAACAGATCATTATAGTTATCCCATGTCGCTGCCATGAGTTCACTTAAGGATGCATTGTCTTGGCTTGCTGTTGAATGCTTTGAGTTGTATGTTGTACATGAATTTCCTTGCTTTAAGGTCATGTTGTACATAGTTAAAGTTGATTAGAGATTTGTTTTTACAGCATGTTTAAGAAGTTGAGTAGCATTCTATGTCTGTTTGTTTTTACAGCATGATTAGGATCACTAAAGGTAGCATCCTTTGTCTATTTTACAGCATGCTTAAGAAACCCTAAAGTAGTATTCTTTGTCTATGTTTTATAACATGATTAGAATCCCTAAAGTAGCATTTTTGCCCTATTTTACAGCATGTTTAGAAAGTCCATATTTGCTTTCCTTTGCTCTATTTTATAACAGGCTTAGGGAGTTCAGATTTGTTTTCCTTTGTGTTATTTTTATACAGCATGCTTGGTTAGTTGTAATCCTATACTTGTTAGATATATATCTAAAGGATTCTAATAAGCTCTAATAAAGGATTATGAGAAGTATGAGTAAAGAAAAAGACCAAGGTCTAATTAAAAAGAGATAACAAGTAAATTAAAGTAAGAGGCTAGTACCCGACATCCAAGAGCTTGTCGTTAAACAAATCCAGGTGACCATTTCTGAGGTCTTGGCCCTGGTAGACCGAGGTCTGCTCTTTTAGGATTGGTGGCTCGCAACCCCTATCACGCCCCAGGTAGTCCCTGTCCGAAGAAATTTCGGCAGCATCTTCCCTGTACGGCGGACAATATGAATCTCAGTATACATATATCTATACCTCGGCCACACTCGGCCGGAACAATACAGTACAAATAAGAAACAAACCACGCAGTTTATATCAATATTCCACACAGCTCAACATATACTCAATCCACGCAGTTTAATAAGGAAGAACGATATAAAACCAACCAAGATATACGTACACATCATACTCCACTACAACGAAGAAAACAAATCCACGAAGTAGTGTGAAAATCTGCAGCGGAAAACAAAAGCAGCAAACCCAAAGGTTCGACATAAAGTCCACAATACAAACCCACAATACCAGTATATAAGATGCAAAAGCAGAATAAATCCGACAAAGAAAATCCTCGCGCTAATGGGGCTAGCGACTGGAATATCTCCCGACGGCCTCAACCTGAAAAAAAAGTAACAACGGGGTGAGTTCAAAGAACTCAGCAGGTAAACCAATAGACATGTACAGCCATATATATATCCACCAGTAATAGCCTAAGGTACAGTCTCCTAAACCATGGGATCAAGAGTACAGTTCTCTAACCATACAACCTACGGTATAGTCTCCTAACAGAATAACAGATATGCATAGACGAAATAAACTGTAGTACCCAGCAATAGGCATAAGGTACAGTCTATAGCAAGAATAATAAGAAAATGCATAACTGAAGTAAACTGTACTCACCTGCGAGGCTTGTGCAACTGACTGTAAGCATACACAGATAAAAGCATATAACCTGTATGCATGTCAATCATATGCAATCACCAAAATGCATCAATCATAAGTAATGCAATCTGTGCATATGATGCAAATGACATGGTCACCCCTGACGCCAGTCAGAATCTCACACACAATGGTGAGACCGCGTGGGTAGGGCTGTGACACCGTGCACTCTGCCGTCACTACCCCTGAAGAGTGACCGAGTGGACGGGATGCACCGGAGTACACCTATCCTCCAACCTCACTATAGGAGGGAGCGCCATGCTCTCATCTCCCGGTACACAATGACGGGGAGGGACCCCGGTGTGCTACCACGCTGCCTATCACACTACCCATGAGTGGAGCCTCCAGCGGAGCACCACCGAGCAACCTACACACCCTGTGTGCTGTGCCACTACCCATGCAGTGGTCACGTGGTGCGCAGGTCAATGTAGCCGGCCGACGAGCTCAACAATAATGGAGTCGTCAATCGCCCAGCATGCAATCATGCGATATGGTGCATGCGGCTACAATATATCATACCTGAACATATCCTCCATATGTGTAGATGCCAAACAGACAAACACATATATAACGATGATAATAAACAGCATAAATCCAAAGACATCACATATAACAATGATGTAAGTATCATGAATCCAAGAGCATGTATCACACATGTAAAGCAACTAATCCAGTAGAGTAGAGCACTATAGATATGCATCTCTATGATCATATATACACATGGCAAGAGATATAATATCCAATCCTGAAGTAAAGCAACTAGCAGATGAAGCATGTGATAGGTATCAACTAGCTAAAACCAGGGAAGAAATGATCTACTATCTACCACTAGTAAATATATATAAGCTACACATATCATAAGACATTATCAAAAGATAAGTCAAAGGGTACCCGCCTCAAATAGAAGGTACAGTCAATCCAAATCCGAAGTCAAGACGCCCGTCTCGAATCAGAGTCCTACGTCAAACAACATATATATATATTATTTAACTAGATCCAAAGAATAGCCAAATAAAATCCCTAAAATCAAATTAGGGCAAAACCCTAATCACATAACCACAACTTACCTAACTAAACCTAATGGTCGATTAGGGTTAGTTACCTATTCCCTAACCACCAATTTGATTAGAAATCCAAACTTAGATTAGATCCAATAGTTAATTAGGGTTAATTGCTTAACCCTAATTATTCCATTAGATTAAATCTACGTAAATAAATCTAATCATAATCAACAACTAGTAATCCAAATACTCCTAATTCATATCATAAACCTAAATTAACTAACCTACAGCAAGATCAAAAACCATACCTCAATTCCACAGCTACTGTGGCTATTGGGATAAGAGGATTGTTGCTGCCGAGACCAAGCAATTTCTGGAATCAAGAACAAGAAACCTAGCCACACCTATTGATCCACAGCCCTCAATTTCACCGCAATGATCACAATTCCAGCCTCACAGCAACAGACCCTCACTTCACTGATCACCAAACCTCACCTGGAAATCAATCCCGTGATCTAAATCAGCCACAAAGAAGAGGATCAAAATCATCTAGCACCAAAAGATCCACAGGGCAAAGCTCCGGCGATGGATCTAAGGCATGGATTGAAACAAGAACGCAACAGAAGGTTCGATTGCTTACCTTTGAAGCCCTAATCGCCCCTTTCACGCCGGCGGTCGGGTGGCACGGCTCGATCCAGATCCGGCCATTGAAGAGGTGGATCGCACTATGAGCAGCGCGAGGAGAGAAGAACGGAGGTCGATCGGTTGGGTGTCGGCGAATCTTGCTCCTCACCGTGCCCTAGCCACCTCGCCGTTGATGCTCAGCCGCAGAACTCACCGGATCAGGACCCCCGATCGGATCCAGCTCCTCGGCACCATCGAGCTCCGATGATGAGTCTCCTTCGGCCTCGGCGCCGAGTGATCCGCGAGAGAGGGAGAGCACAGAGACGGAAGGGAGATCGGGGAAGGAAGGAGAGGAGGAAGACTCGGGTGATCGGCATCGGGTTTGGGGGAAACGGCACTTGGGAAGGGAATTTAAAGAAAAGAAAATGATTTATAATTAAAAACATTTCCTCACTTAAATGGGTATCCCAAATAGGCCTTATCCGTACCCGGAATTGATCTCCTCAAAACTCGTCGTACGAGCTCCGAAAAATCCCCAGAAAATTTCTAAAAATTCCGGAAAAATTCTATAAGGCTATTTCCCAAATAACCTTATTTATTTAAATTTTTCCGAGATCTCACATCCTCCCCTACTAATAAAAATTTGGTCCCCAAATTTCGCTATAACTAACAGCAAACACTAAAATATAACCAAATAGTATAAATGCTGAAAGGAACTCTAACCCACATACCTCAAGTAAAAAGATGGGGGTATCGAGCTCGGATCGTATCCTCCAGCTCCCACGTAGCCTCCTCGTCAGAATGATACTGCCATCCGACTTTAACCAGTCGGACAGTCTTGTTCCGCAGCTGACGCTCTCTACGGTCCAGAATCCGTACCGGAACCTCCTCGTAAGTAACATCAGGCTGAATAGGAACAGATATATCTGACAGAACATGTGCCAGATCGGATACGTATCTCCTCAGCATAGATACATGGAATACATCATGAATGCCAGCTAGAGATGGTGGTAGCGCCAGACGGTAAGCTACTGCTCCGATCCTCTCCAAGATCTGGAATGGTCCAATATATCGGGGAGCTAGCTTACCTCGGAGACCAAATCTCTTCACCCCTTTCATGGGTGAAACTCTAAGAAATACATGATCACCAATGGAGAACTCCAGGGGTCTCCGTCTCTGATCAGCATAACTCTTCTGACGGTCCTAGGCCTCTGACATCCTCCGTCTGATAGTGCGAACTAACTCTGCATCCTGCTGAGCTCTCTGAGGTCCTATCAGCTGGGCCTCCCCAACCTCTTCCCAGAGGATGGGTGTCCGACAAGGCCTACCATACAACGCCTCAAACGGTGCCATCTGGATAGCCGAATGATAGCTGTTGTTGTAGGCGAACTCCACTAATGGCAGGTGGTCCTCCCAACTGCCTCCGAAGTCCATGACACAAGATCTCAGCAAGTCCTCCAATGTCTGAATAGTCCGCTCTGACTGCCCATCTGTCTGCGGATGGAATGCCGTACTGAAACGAAGCTGTGTGCCCAAGGCCTGCTGCAGACTCTGCCAGAATCGGGACGTGAACCGTGGGTCTCTATCTGATATCATGCTCAAAGGAACACCATGTAATCTAATAATCTCACGACAGTATAACTTTGCTAATCGATCCAGAGAATCAGTCTTCCGGATCGCTAAAAAGTGTGCGGATTTGGTTAATCGGTCAACGATTACCCAAATCGCATCATGACCTCGTCGAGTCTTAGGCAATCCTACCACAAAATCCATAGTGATATGCTCCCACTTCCACTCTGGAATAGGGATCCTCTGAAGTAAACCAGCAGGTCTCTGGTGCTCAGCCTTCACCTGCTGACAAACAAGACATCTAGCTACAAAATCTGCGATGTCTTTCTTTATGCCGTTCCACCAATAGGAACGTCTCAAATCGCGATACATACGAGTCCCACCTGGGTGGATAGCAAATCTAGAGCGATGAGCCTCCTGAAGTAACTCCTCCATGACCGGGTGAGTCTGAGGTACGCATAATCTACCTCGGAAATAAACAATACCCTCGTCATCTCGTGTAAACTCGGTCTGCTGTCCGGAAGCTATCTGGCTGCTAATGAACTGTAAATGCTGATCTCCGGCCTGGGCCTCTCGAATCCTCATCCTGATCGACGACTGAGCAACCATGGTAACAAGAATACCCTGCTCTGTCTGTCCCTGCTCCTCAAGGCCCAACTCGGAGAATCCCTGAATCAAGTTCGGGACGGTAACTCGGTGACAAGCTAAAGTCCCTCTGGACTTCCTGCTCAGTGCATCAGCAACCACATTAGCTTTACCCAGATGGTAGCTAATAGTACAATCATAATCCTTCAGGAACTCCATCCATCTCCTCTGTCGGAGATTGAGTCCCTTCTGTGTGAAAATATATTTGAGACTCTTATGATCAGTAAGAATCTCAAAAGTAATACCATAAAGAGGATGTCGCCAAATCTTCAAAGCAAAGATAATAGCGGCTAGCTCTAAGTCATGTACTGGGTAGTTCTTCTCATGCTCCTTCAACTGACGAGAAGCATAGGAGACCACCCTACCGTGTTGCATCAAAACAGCACCCAAGCCCTGAAGAGATGCATCTGTGTAAAGTACGAATCCGTCATCACCAGAAGGAAAAACCAAAACTGGTGCCGATACTAATCTCCGCTTCAGCTCTTGGAAGCTAGTCTCGCAAGCCTCTGACCACATGAACTTCACGCCTTTCCGGGTCAGACGTGTCAACGACATAACAATGCTGGAGAAACCCTCAACGAATCGTCGGTAATATCCAGCCAAGCCCAAGAAACTACGGATCTCCTGGACTGACTTCGGCTGCTCCCAGCTAGTGATGGCCTCGATCTTCTGAGGATCTACAGAAATACCTCGGCTAGACACCACATGTCCTAGAAAACCAACTGAGGGAAGCCAAAATGCACATTTGCTGAACTTCGCATACAGATGATGTCGTCGAAGAGTCTCCAGGACTATGCGAAGGTGCTGCGCATGTTCCTCCTCGGAACGTGAGTAGATCAATATGTCATCGATAAACACAATCACAAACTGATCTAAATACTCCAAAAAGATACGGTTCATCATATCCATAAATACTGCAGGAGCATTGGTAAGCCCAAATGGCATTACCAAAAACTCGTAATGTCCGTATCTGGTGCGGAATGTTGTCTTCTGAATATCAGAATCTCTGACTCTCAGCTGATGATATCCAGACCGCAGATCAATCTTAGAATACACTGATGTATCTCTGAGCTGATCAAATAAATCCTCAATCCGTGGCAAGGGGTACTTATTTCTGATAGTCACTGCATTCAGCTGCCTATAATCGATGCACAACCTCAGAGTACCATCCTTCTTCTTGACGAAGAGTACTGGAGACCCCCACGGAGATACACTAGGGCGAATAAATCCCCTATCTAATAACTCCTGGAGTTGGACCTTTAGTTCGTCCAACTCTTTCGGTGCCATACGATATGGAGCTTTCGATGCTGGTGCAGTCCCTGGAATCAGCTCAATAGCAAACTCCACTTGCCTTCGAGGAGGCAAACCTGGAAGCTCATCCGGAAATACGTCTGGATACTCTCGGACCACTGGAACGTCTGAGAGCTGAGGGCTACTGCTGTCGTCAGTATTAATCAACGATAATAGAAATCCCTGACATCCATGTGATAGCAGTTTCTGCGCCTGTATCGCAGAAATGGTCGATATCCCATCGTCTCTGATGCCAGTGAAATCCCAAGAGGGTTGGTTCGGAGGTCGAAAAGTAACCACCCTCTTCTGGCAATCAACTGTGGCATGGTATACAGACAACCAATCCATGCCAAGGATAATATCGAACTCGACCATTTCCAATACTAACAAATCTACCGTGAGTATAATGCTACCAAAATCTAACGGACAACCTCTGACCTCCTGAGTGACATCCAAGGTATCACCAGATGGTAAGGAGACGGTCAGCCGTAGAGATCTACGAGAAGGTAGTCTACCAATCTCTCTCATAAATGCACAAGATATAAAAGAATGTGAACTACCTGTATCAATTAGCATATCAGCAGAAAATGCATAAAGTAAAATCGTACCGCGGAAAACAGATCCGTCGGCCCGCTGTGCATCCTCTCGGGTGACCGCGTGAACTCGTCCAGTATCTGACGGTGGTAGAGGCGGTAGCACTGCCAAAGGCTGCTGTGTCGGAGTCGGAGCCTGCCACTGGGTCGGTACTGGATACTGAGTCAGAGCTGGGGCTATGGGCTGCAGTATGTACTGAACTGGTGGCTGGGGCTGTAACTGATACTGCGCCGATGGCTGAGTCAGATACTGAGGTCCAGAAATAGAACCCTGGGACTCCATCAGAACACCGGAATGCTCCTGACCGTACATGCCATATGCAGCTGCAGCAGGGGGAGCTGTCCTCTGCTGGCGATGCGAAGATTGGCCTTTCGGCCCCCCTCGCTGAGTAGCGGACTGATCAACCTGTCCTCCCGAAACAGAAATCCCGGATGCTACCTGTTGAGACTTCAGCGTACAGTCTCGTCTTATGTGTCCGGGCAGTTTGCAATGATAGCAAACTGACTGTCCCAAGGAGCACGCAGAGGTGATGTGATCTCGGGATCCGCATCTGGTGCAAAAAGAGTCACTAGTGGATTGTTTCCGGTTCTGCTGAGCAGACCGGGAACGTCCTGATCGTCCTGACTTCTGGTGTCGGCCAGATGACCCAGAAGTACCCTGACCCGTCTGAGTGCGACTGCTCTGCTGCTGTCCCGTAGACTGTGGCTGCTGGCTCTGTCCGGAAGTCCGATCAGTCTGCTTCCTCTTCTTATCTGCATTCACTCTCCGATGAGTAGACTCGATCATGAGGGCTCTATCCAGTGTCTCGGTGTATGACGACGTACTAAAACCAGACATCTTCAGCTGAAGATGCCCGTCCAGTCCCTGGACAAACTGAAGCATACGAGATCTATCATCGGCCACTAACTCATGACAGAATCTGGCCAACCGATTAAATTCAGCACTATACTCCATCACTGAGCGGTTATTCTGCCGCAGACTAAGAAAATCCTGCCGAAGAGTCATCTGATATGCTCGGGGAAAACACTGACTCTCGAATGCCTCCCTAAATCTCGTCCAGGTAATATGCGGCTCACCTATAATCGAGCGATGTGTGTCCCACCAGATCTCTACCCCGTCTCGTACCTCAAGTACGATTAGTAGGCAGGACTGGAGGGGGTGCCGGATATACTAAAGGTGATACCACTAGTGGTATAGTCGAGGTGTGTACCTCTGAAGTCAGAACCGTCGGGGTCTTATACTCCGACGTACCTATAATATCCTGACGAGTCTGTCCCTGACGGACAGGCTCGACCCTAGTAAATCTCTCTAGAGACTCTACCTCCGGAGAATCTATCGTCCTCTTACGTGGTTGCCCACGTCTCGATATTAGAATACGTGTATGTACCATATCTGTAAACAAAATGCTACCCAGATATCACTACAGGTATAAAAACTATAAAATTACCTGTTTTACCTATTTGCCGTCTGGAGATGTCCTGTCGCTACTTAGCCCCAAATAGAACCAATAAAACCTCGTCAAAATGCCTCGGAATTCCGAAACGGGAAAATCGACGGAAATCCGTACAATCCGAAAATATCCAGATAAACTCGTATACTCCAGAACACGAGAAACAAGTATCAGAAATCGGCTCTGATACCAAATAAATTGTCACGCCCCAGGTAGTCCCTGTCCGAAGAAATTTCGGCAGCATCTCCCCTGTACGGCGGACAATATGAATCTCAGTATACATATATCTATACCTCGGCCACACTCGGCCGGAACAATACAGTACAAATAAGAAACAAACCACGCAGTTTATATCAATATTCCACACAGCTCAACATATACTCAATCCACGCAGTTTAATAAGGAAGAACGATATAAAACCAACCAAGATATACGTACACATCATACTCCACTACAACGAAGAAAACAAATCCACGAAGTAGTGTGAAAATCTGCAGCGGAAAACAAAAGCAGCAAACCCAAAGGTTCGACATAAAGTCCACAATACAAACCCACAATACCAGTATATAAGATGCAAAAGCAGAATAAATCCGACAAAGAAAATCCTCGCGCTAATGGGGCTAGCGACTGGAATATCTCCCGACGGCCTCAACCTGAAAAAAAAGTAACAACGGGGTGAGTTCAAAGAACTCAGCAGGTAAACCAATAGACATGTACAGCCATATATATATCCACCAGTAATAGCCTAAGGTACAGTCTCCTAAACCATGGGATCAAGAGTACAGTTCTCTAACCATACAACCTACGGTATAGTCTCCTAACAGAATAACAGATATGCATAGCCGAAATAAACTATAGGGATAAAGTACAGTCTATAGCAAGAATAATAAGAAAATGCATAACCGAAATAAACTGTACTCACCTGCGAGGCTTGTGCAACTGACTGTAAACATACACAGATAAAGATAGTCAGAGCAAAAGCATATAACCTGTATGCATGTCAATCATATGCAATCACCAAAATGCATCAATCATAATTAATGCAATCTGTGCATATGATGCAAATGACATGGTCACCCCTGACGCCAGTCAGAATCTCACACACAATGGTGAGACCGCGTGGGTAGGGCTGTGACACCGTGCACTCTGCCGTCACTACCCCTGAAGAGTGACCGAGTGGACGGGATGCACCGGAGTACACCTATCCTCCAACCTCACTATAGGAGGGAGCGCCATGCTCTCATCTCCCGGTACACAATGACGGGGAGGGACCCCGGTGTGCTACCACGCTGCCTATCACACTACCCATGAGTGGAGCCTCCAGCGGAGCACCACCGAGCAACCTACACACCCTGTGTGCTGTGCCACTACCCATGCAGTGGTCACGTGGTGTGCAGGTCAATGTAGCCGGCCGACGAGCTCAACAATAATGGAGTCGTCAATCGCCCAGCATGCAATCATGCGATATGGTGCATGCGGCTACAATATATCATACCTGAACATATCCTCCATATTTGTAGATGCCCAAAAGATAAACGCATATATATAATGATGATATAAAACAGATAACTCCAAAGACATCACATATAACAATGATGTAAGTATCATGAATCCAAGAGCATGTATCACACATGTAAAGCAACTAATCCAGTAGAGTAGAGCACTATAGATATGCATCTCTATGATCATATATACACATGGCAAGAGATATAATATCCAATCCTGAAGTAAAGCAACTAGCAGATGAAGCATGTGATAGGTATCAACTAGCTAAAACCAGGGAAGAAATGATCTACTATCTACCACTAGTAAATATATATAAGCTACACATATCATAAGACATTATCAAAAGATAAGTCAAAGGGTACCCGCCTCAAATAGAAGGTACAGTCAATCCAAATCCGAAGTCAAGACGCCCGTCTCGAATCAGAGTCCTACGTCAAACAACATATATATATATTATTTAACTAGATCCAAAGAATAGCCAAATAAAATCCCTAAAATCAAATTAGGGCAAAACCCTAATCACATAACCACAACTTACCTAACTAAACCTAATGGTCGATTAGGGTTAGTTACCTATTCCCTAACCACCAATTTGATTAGAAATCCAAACTTAGATTAGATCCAATAGTTAATTAGGGTTAATTGCTTAACCCTAATTATTCCATTAGATTAAATCTACGTAAATAAATCTAATCATAATCAACAACTAGTAATCCAAATACTCCTAATTCATATCATAAACCTAAATTAACTAACCTACAGCAAGATCAAAAACCATACCTCAATTCCACAGCTACTGTGGCTATTGGGATAAGAGGATTGTTGCTGCCGAGACCAAGCAATTTCTGGAATCAAGAACAAGAAACCTAGCCACACCTATTGATCCACAGCCCTCAATTTCACCGCAATGATCACAATTCCAGCCTCACAGCAACAGACCCTCACTTCACTGATCACCAAACCTCACCTGGAAATCAATCCCGTGATCTAAATCAGCCACAAAGAAGAGGATCAAAATCATCTAGCACCAAAAGATCCACAGGGCAAAGCTCCGGCGATGGATCTAAGGCATGGATTGAAACAAGAACGCAACAGAAGGTTCGATTGCTTACCTTTGAAGCCCTAATCGCCCCTTTCACGCCGGCGGTCGGGTGGCACGGCTCGATCCAGATCCGGCCATTGAAGAGGTGGATCGCACTATGAGCAGCGCGAGGAGAGAAGAACGGAGGTCGATCGGTTGGGTGTCGGCGAATCTTGCTCCTCACCGTGCCCTAGCCACCTCGCCGTTGATGCTCAGCCGCAGAACTCACCGGATCAGGACCCCCGATCGGATCCAGCTCGTCGGCACCGTCGAGCTCCGATGATGAGTCTCCTTCGGCCTCGGCGCCGAGTGATCCGCGAGAGAGGGAGAGCACAGAGACGGAAGGGAGATCGGGGAAGGAAGGAGAGGAGGAAGACTCGGGTGATCGGCGTCGGGTTTGGGGGAAACGGCACTTGGGAAGGGAATTTAAAGAAAAGAAAATGATTTATAATTAAAAACATTTCCTCACTTAAATGGGTATCCCAAATAGGCCTTATCCGTACCCGGAATTGATCTCCTCAAAACTCGTCGTACGAGCTCCGAAAAATCCCCAGAAAATTTCTAAAAATTCCGGAAAAATTCTATAAGGCTATTTCCCAAATAACCTTATTTATTTAAATTTTTCCGAGATCTCACAACCCCAACCTATTAGGGAACGCGCATGAGTTGATACTAGGCCTGGACCCAAGAAAAGAAAACCTAAGAAAAGAAAAGTTAAGTAAGAAGGAAGAAAGAAAAGAAAAGTTAAGTAAGAAGGAAGAAAGAAAGAAGAAGAAAGTAAAAGATAGAAATTAAAGGATTAATTTCTAACACAAGGATACAAGAAATGAAATAAGTTCCAAGCTTAGAATAAATAAGAATGGTTAGTTTTCTTTGATTCTAAGTTTACATTGTTAGTTTCTTGTTATCCTGTTTGATACTGAGTATGATTTGTATTCTGTTCATTTTCTGTATACCATGAGCACATGCAGATAGCTTTATTATTTCAGTTTCAGCACTTATGCATTTCATTTATGCATTTCGAGTTTTGTGAGATAGATTAGTACTTACTAAGCGTTTTCGCTTATAGATCTTGTCTTCTTTCCTCCTACTGCAGATAAAGGAAAAGCTAAGATATGAAGGGAGGCGACAGGGTGGTGGTGATGATGGATGTGTGTGGTGACTGAACTATGGAGAGGTCCAGAGGGGACTAGCAAGACTTATTTATTTAGAGTTTATGTCTAGTTTATTTTCCTTATTTCTGTTATGAAATTATGAGTTTATGATTGAGTTTGATGTGCATTGTAGCTTATTATGCTTCATTCTGGGAGCTTGAGTTTAGTTCATGTTGCTAGATTAGTTTTTGATTATGATATGATTTATTACTGCGTGGTTGTGAATAAATTGTGATCCAGCCGCATGTGGCTGTGTATATATCTTGTGTATTATAGATTTGGTCACCGGTACAGGGGAGACTCTGCCGAAATTTTTCGGTAGGAATTTCTCTGAACCGTGATAAATCTAAGTGTCGCTAATAATAGCATAAGTGACACTAGTAAGTAGAGTAGGAGTTAGGTAACGGTCGCCCTTAGAGAGTAGTAAGTAAGAAGGGTGGTTGTTACACGGTCGACCGATCCTGGTCAGTTCTAACCCTGCATAAAATTGTTAGTTACCTGCAAAACAAAGTTAGAACACGAAAGATAATATATAAATAATTTGACAGTCATCGGACTGTCCGAGTCTGACTTTGGGTTTCCGACCAGAAACCCTAGGTCAACCCGACGCTTACTGTTGCCTCTACGGGGAACGCGTCCTCACCTACTCCACTCAGGAGATTTTACCTTTTGCCCGTGCGATCCTCCAGATCGACTGAACTTTTTCTCAGCGTTCGATGCTTCCGGTCTTCATGCTGGATGTCCGGTCCACGACCCATCCAGTCTTCTACCCGGTTCGCGACACCAGGATTTTAACCTAGGGTTACCACCCCCTAGGATTTTTGCCCAAAGCGCCGACCCGCCAAGACTTCCCGCATAGGGTTTCCACCCCCTATGACCTAGGGTTACCGCCCCCTAGGGTTTTCCTTTTGCCTAACCGCAGCTAGGACTTTTCTCCACCTAGGGTTACCACCCCCTAGGGTTTTCACCTTGCCTAACCGCAGCTAGGACTTTCCTGAAACACTCAGTCATGCACATTAGATAACAATTAAACTTAACTTTGAATCCCTTTGCCATTATCAAAACTAAGGTTCGATCGTCGGATGCTTCCCGCACCAACAATCTCCCCCTTTTTGATTATGGCAACCGAAATTCAAAGTTAAGTAAAAATGCAATAAAGATAAATAAAATCTAAGCACATTGAAGCTCCCCCTTAATGGAAGCTCCCCCTTAATGGAAGCTCCCCCTTAAGCTGATTTCTTTTAGTTTTGAATTTTTGATACCTTTTTGTTTCCTTTGAATTTCCTTATGTTTGAATTTCCTTATACTCTCCACCATTGCCATATATCAAAATAAAGAGGGAAGGAAAAAAAAAATGAGTACTGAAGTAAACACTTACCTTTTCATTAAAGTATAAGTGTTTCTTTTAAAATATTTAACAAAATTTCTTCTAAATTCTAAGTATACGAAATGATTTAATTTATTTTGAAATAATTTTCAACTTAATTTTTCAAATAATTTTTTAAATAAATTTTCAAAGGATTTTTCAAAGTAATTTTGAAATTAATTTTCAAAGGATTTTTTAAAGTAATTTTGAAATTAATTTTCAAAGGATTTTTAAAATAATTTTGACATTAATTTTGAAAGGATTTTTCTAAGTAATTTTAAAATTAATTTTGAAATGATTTTTCAAAGTAATTTTGAAATTAATTTTCAACGGATTTTTCAAAGTAATTTTAAAATTAATTTTGAAAGGATTTTTCAAAGTAATTTTGAAATTAATTTTCAAAGTAATTTTGAAATTAATTTTCAAAGGATTTTTCAAAGTAATTTTGAAACTAATTTTGAAAGGATTATTAAAATAATTTTGAAATTAATTTTGAAAGGATTTTTCAAAGTAATTTTGAAATTAATTTTGAAAGGATTTTTCAAATAATTTTGAAATTAATTTTCAAAGGATTTTTCAAAGTAATTTTGAAATTAATTTTGAAAGAATTTTTCAAATAATTTTGAAATTAATTTTCAAAGGATTTTTAAAATGATTTTGAAATAATTTTTAAATTAATTTTGAAATTAATTTTTTAAAAGGGTTTTTTAAAATGATTTTCAAATAATTTTGAAAGTAATTTTGAGATAATTTTTCAAAGGGTTTTTTAAAATGATTTTCAAAGTAATTTTGAAAGTAATTTTGAGATAATTTTTCAAAGGATTTTTCAAATGTTTTTTAAATAATTTTGAAATTAATTTTGAAATAATTTTTCAAAGGGTTTTTTAAATGATTTTGAAAGTAATTTTGAAAGTAATTTTGAGTTATTTTCAAAGGGTTTTTTAAAATGATTTTCAAATAATTTTTTAAAGTAATCAAAGGATTTTTCAAATGATTTTTAAATAATTTTGAAAGTAATTTTGAAATAATTTTTCAAAGGGTTTTTAAAATGATTTTCAAAGTAATTTTGAAAGTAATTTTGAGATAATTTTTCAAAGGGTTTTTTAAAATGATTTTTAAATAATTTTTTAATGTAATCAAAGGATTTTTCAAATGATTTTTAAATAATTTTGAAAGTAATTTTGAAATAATTTTTCAAAGGATTTTTAAAATGATTTTCAAATAATTTTTTATAGTAATCAATGGATTTTTCAAATGATTTTTAAATATTTTTTTAATGTAATCAAAGGATTTTTCAAATGATTTTTAAATTATTATTTAAAGTAATTTTGAAATAATTTTTAAAAGGGTTTTTTAAATGAATTTCAAAAAAAATTTGAAAGTAATTTTGAGATAATTTTTCAAAGGGTTTTTAAAATGATTTTCAAAGTAATTTTTAAAGTAATTTTGAAATATTTTTTCAAAGGATTTTTCAAATGTTTTTTAAATAATTTTGAAAATAATTTTGAAATAATTTTTCAATGGGGTTTTAAAATGATTTTCAAAGTAATTTTGAAAGTAATTTTGAGATAATTTTTCAAAGGGTTTTTAAAATGATTTTTAAAGTAATTTTGAATGTAATTTTGAAATAATTTTTCAAAGGGTTTTTAAAATGATTTTTAAAGTAATTTTGAAATATTTTTTTTATTTGATTAAATTGACTTTATTTAAGACTAAGTTTAACCTAGATCCATCTCACCCGATTCTAAGTTATCAAACAGGTAATCTTACGTATTTTTGTGAGATGGTTATCTTTGATTTAAATAGTTTCTAAAGATTAATTTACATTTGAGTTAAAAATAGGTTTTCCAATTTGTCAATTAAATAACCATTTCAAAGATTGATTCCCAGGTCAAGGCAAGGCTCTAGGCCTTCTTGGGTATGGGATCATCCATCCCTTCCTAGACAGAATCGCTCAAAGAAATATATATTTAATTTTCTTTTTGAAACTCCTAGATTTAACTAGCAAGTGTAAATTATGCCTAGATCCTTAAGCTATCCTAGTCTAAGCATGTATATTGCAAGGAAAATAAATAAACAAGCATTTTATCTATTTATTGAGATAGTTTTTCTATTTGCTCCCCCTGGATCATAGCCTCGATATGGTCTATCAAGGAAATGGATCTGATCCTTGGGGACCCAATAGTGACCAGGTCCAACTTGATTAACCAAGTTTGACTTGGGGACCCATGCTTGAATTATGTTTCTATTATTTCTATTTACTAACGACAAGTATGATTTAAACTTTGTTTTGGTCTTAAATCCAAGTCCGGATTTGTTGTAAACGACTCGCTGTTTTCTAAGAATCAGATCTAAATTCTTGGAACCCATAGTGAACCGTTCCAACGTGTCCTTGAGTTCCTTAATTTGAGTTTTCAAATTAGAATTTTCTTCCTCAAGTTGTTGGACTTGAGTTGAACTTCCAATTTGAACTGACTCAGTTAAAGAACTCGAGTCAGTCGCTCCCTTAAGGGCTGTTACCTCCTTTTGGAGCGACTTAACCCAGACGTTAGATTTAGCCAACTTTTTAAGTAAGTGCGGAATTAAATTCTCAGTGTCATCTAAGTTAATAATAGACATTAAAGCACTTATAGTGGGGTTCGGTCCTTCAGAAACGGATGCGGATCCATGGCTTCGCTCGAACTCAGTTTTCGACTCGCTCTCGGTTTCGGACTAGAATTCAAACTCAGTTTCGTCAATATTTACTTATACTGGTAACACGAGGAAGCTTGTCAGTTCTTCTTCGTCGGAATCAGATTCATCTGATGATTCGGACCAGGTCGCCTTTAATACCTTCCTTCTTTTCTTCTTGTTTGGACAGTCTGGCTTGTAGTGCCCCTTTTGGTTACAGCCGTAACAGGTGACTTCGGACTTGTCCTTTGTATTTGTTTGATTCGCCTTTTTCGATTTACGTATTCTCCGTATGAGCTTTATCAGTTCGAAAGCAACTTCGTCATCGTCCTCTGCATCTGATTCATCTTTGGACTTGGGCTTAGTTTTACGCCTTGACATTGGTTCATGCGTTCTGCTGGTACCTGCAACCAAAGCAACACCTTTCTCGACCAGGCGTGCATTAGTCTGTTCATGCAATTCTAATTCCGAAAAGAGTTCATCTAACTTAATGGTAGATAAGTCCTTAGAAACCTTGTAGGCATCTACCATGGATGCCCACAAGGTGTTCCTCGGAAAGGCGTTTAAAGAATACCTTATGATGTCCCGGTTATCTACCTTTTGTCCAATTGCATGAAGACCGTTGAGAAGATCTTGAATCCGGGCATGGAGTTGTGCAGCTGTCTCACCTTCCTGCAGTTTGATATTAAGTAATTTATTGAAAATTAAGTCTGTTTTACTTACTTTGATGTCGGACGTCCCTTCGTGAAGTTCAATGAGCTTCTCCCACAGCTCCTTGGCACTGTTGAACAGGCCGATGCGGTTGAGTTCTTCCTTTGATAGACCACACTGGAGGGTGCTGGTCGCCTTGGCATTAGCTTCCACCTTCTTAATCAGAGATGTATCCCAGTCCTCGTATGGTAGTGGTTTGCCGACGCTATCAGTTGGTAGTTGGAGTCCGGTTTTGACAATCATCCAGACTTCAAAATGAGTCTGGAGATATGCCTCCATCCGACCCTTCCAGTATCCGAAGTCATCTCCGGTGAATAGCGGGGGGCGGGCTATACTGTAGCCTTCTTGAAGGGCCATTTTAGATCAACTATAAAAAATAAACAACAAGAAAATCCTAGGACTTGGTCCTGGCTTAGTAGTGCGGTATAAAAAATAGAATGTGAACTCAAGTGGTGTTGCACCAACCTCGACAAGAAATCGATTCGAGAAAAGAATTAAAATATAGCTATAAAGCTAAATTCTAATTGACTCTGACAAATCTGAAGATACCACGAAAAATTATTTTGAATGGTGGTTGCACCGATTCAAAATGACCCCACTCTGATATCAATTGATGGATCGAAAACGCTAGAGGGGGGGGGGTGAATAGCGCTCGTGGCTATTTTATCGATTTACGGAAATCGTTCGAGTAACTAGAGTAATACAGCGGGAATGAAAAGTAAAGTAAATACAAAGACACAATTGATTTACTTCGTTCGGAGCCTATTTCGACTCCTACTCGAAGGCCCGCGGTCCTTGATCACTTTCGGTGGGCAACAACCATAATATCGGAATTATTACAAACTAGAAGCAATTACAGTTAAGTGTAAATAAGAAAGTTATAACAATGAACAAGAAAATGGAAGAGCTTTGGAGTTTCGGTTCGTTGTAGCAGTAGTGCGTTGTTGAAGCGTACGGAGCACACAAGAGCGCAGAACTTCTGTTCGGAATTCGATATATTGAGCTGCACCTCGAGGCCTCCTTTTATAGCTCTGTGAAGTCTGATCCAGATCCCCAAGTCTCGGGATCAGATTTGACCAGAAGCGGATCGATTGATCGATCCTCATGTTCGGTCGACTGATCAGATGATCTCCACCGCATCTGATCCGTCCATCGTTGCTCCGCTTCGATCTGGTCAAACTTTATCCCTACGTTCGGTCGACCGATCCCAAGGTTCGGTCGACCGATCAGTCTCCTCTGACCCGCACACCTCGGCTTGATCCAGTCGACACCTATCCAAAGTTCGGTCGATCGATCCCGAGGTCCGGTCGACCGATCCCTGGTCGAACCCGGTTCATCTTCTGGAGATCTGATGTGGTAGCTTGGAGGTTCGGTCGACCGATCCCAAGGTTCGGTCGACCGATCCCAAGGTTCGGTCGACCGATCCTGGTCAGTTCTAACCCTGCATAAAACTGTTAGTTACCTGCAAAACAAAGTTAGAACACGAAAGATAATATATAAATAATTTGACAGTCATCGGACTGTCCGAGTCTGACTTCGGATTTCCGACCGGAAACCCTAGGTCGACCCGATGCCTACTATTCCCTCTACGGGGAACTCGTCCTCACCTACTCCACTCAGGAGATTTTACCTTTTGCTAGTGCGATCCTCCAGATCGACTGGACTTTTGCTCAACGTCCGATGCTTCCGGTCTTCATGCTGGATGTCCGGTCCACGACCCATCCAGTCTTCTACCCGGTTCGCGACACCAGAATTTTAACCTAGGGTTACCACCCCCTAGGATTTTTGCCCAAAGCGCCGACCCGCCAAGACTTCCCGCATAGGGTTACCACCCCCTATGACCTAGGGTTACCGCCCCCTAGGGTTTTCCTTTTGCCTAACCGCAGCTAGGACTTTTCTCCACCTAGGGTTACCACCCCCTAGGGTTTTCACCTTGCCTAACCGTAGCTAGGACTTTCCTGAAACACTCAGTCATACACATTAGATAACAATTAAACTTAACTTTGAATCCCTTTGCCATTATCAAAACTAAGGTTCGATCGTCGGATACTTCCCGCACCAACACCCTATTCTCTTTCTTTGAAGCACGCGACAACAAATTCAAACAACAATCTCCACAGCAAAACTCGAAAACAAACAAGGAAACACCAAAACGAAATCGAAACTACTCTTACCATAGGTGAGTAGCGAGTTACATGCGATTTCTTGGACTTACAGCCGAAGAGGGACTTTCTAGGGTTCGGGTGAGTTTGAAATCGTGGCCTCTTCTTGTGCCCGCGCGCTCTCCTTGCCGAGAGAAGCTCGGACTTGTGAAGAATCCGCAGAGGAGGGAGCTCGCCGGCCGCCGGAGTCGCCTAGGTGCGTGCTGCGGTTTTCGCCCGAGAAAGGGAGACGTCGCGCGCCATCGCGAGCGTGAGAGGAGAAGAGAGGTTCGGGTGAGAAAAGTTTAGGGTTCGGGAAAAAACTTAAGCCTTTTCTTATAACTAAGATTTTTATTAATTACTATACCTTAAATATTATTCACTCTTTCCTTAATTAACACCGGCCGCCAGCACAGCTGGTCAGGTGGGTTTTGCTCGGGTCAAAGGCCTCGGCTTCGATCCCTCAGCCGTGCACTTTTTATTCCAATTTATTTTCGATTTCTTAACTACTGCTTAAATTTCTTTCACTTCCTAATTTAACAGCAACGACCGCCAGCACACTTGGTCGGCCGTGTTTTGACCGAGTCAAAGGTCGTTGGTTCAAACCTCGGCTTGGACATTTTTTTGTCAAAACTTCTTTTGTTTAATAAAAATACCAAACGACTTCCAAAAATTACATAAAAATACTCTAAAATTTTCTAAAAATCCCTAGAATATTTCTATAGCATTTTTAAATATTTTTAAATTACTTTTAGGTCTCTAATATAGGAAATTTGGATTGTTACAATCCCCATACCTTATAAAAAGTTCATTCTCGAACTTAGAATAATTCCAAATATTTCTGTCTCATACTGTCCTCACGCTCCTAAGTAACTTACTTGTGCTTCTGGTTCTAAATGACTTTCACTAATGGTGCTCTTTGTTCCTTAGTCTCTTAACTTCTCGGTCCTCTTTCATTCATATCGCATCGTACCCATTCGTGGTCCTTAGAAGGCCTATTATAAAGTCTCTGGAGTCCATAGGTGCATTAGTCACACCAAATGACATGACTACAAATTCGTGGTGTCCATATCTGGTCCTGGAAACTGTTCTGGATATATCACTTCCTTTCACTTCTAACTAATGGTACCCAAAATGTAGGTCTGTTTTAGAGAACACTATTGCCCTCTTTAGCTGATCAAATATATCATCTATTCTTGAAAGAGAGTACTCGTCCTTAACTGTTACTTTGTTCAACGCTCTAAAATCTATGCACATCTGCATAGATCCGTCTTTCTCCTTAACGAACAACACTGGAGATGCTCGGGGTGAATGACTAGGGCGGATGAAACCCTTGTCAAGTAGCTCCTGAAATTATTCTTGTAACTCTTTTAGCTCCACTAGAGAAATTCGGTACGGAGCTTTTGAAATTGGGTTGGTGTCAGGAACCAATTCAATTTCAAACTCCACTTCTCTGTTGGGAGATAGTTCAGGTAACTCTTCTAGAAATACTTCTGGATATTCACAGACTACCCGAACGTCTTCCTGCTTTGGTCTTTTTTTGTTATCATTGTCCTTCTAGTTCTAATTACTTAACTGGGGTTTCTGACTCCCCACTGTCTTGTCCTCTATCTTGACATCTAGTTATACCAAGAAAAAGACTCGATATCTTCTCTATCCTTTCTAAACATACTTATGTATATGAATATAAGAGAAACAAAACTTCTATCTTACTAAAGCGCATATAAGCAATTATTCCATACTGCAAATAATAAAGAAAGCATAAAAGGAAAAACTTAAATACTTTCTTACTTGAAGACGACAAAGATGGTGCTGATGTGTGATGCTGGAGAATGGGGACTGCTCTGATACCAACTGTAACGACCACCCTTCTTACCACTACTCTTTAAGGTGACCGTTACTTAACTACTAACTCTATTTAACCGGTGTGATCGAAACCACGAGGAATTCTTACCGAAAAATTTCAGTAGAGTCTCCCCTGTACCGATGACCATAAACTGGAATACAAACATAATATACATCAGCCACAGATGGCTGGAACATATAACAAACTCTCACGCAGTTTAATAAAGGTCAAACACCAAAATAACTACTTATTAAACAAGATTCATCTCAACATGCAATCTATGACAAAGATGAACTCAAATGATATGAAGTATAAAATATAATCTCAAATGACATGAAATAAAGTACAACTCAATTGTTTATCAACCACTAAAATGCGGAAACTTAATAATATCCCAAGTCTCTTCCATAGTCCTGGCATCACACACCATCCGCACCTCCTCGTCGTCTTCCTTTATCTGCAGTAAGGGGAAATGCAAACTATAAGCAAAATGCTTAGTAAGCGCTATCTAACTCACAAAATCTCGATATGCATGTGAATATACTGAAAACCAAAATCGAATGCTCAAAAGGAAAACTACTCATGCTCATATACTAGTAAAAGAAACATACTGAAGGGCTAAACATGTAAAGCTACTCATGCTCTTCTAATATAGCAAAGAACAGTAAGCTAATCTAAATAACATGCTAGCATAAAAGAAAACTAAACTTGCTGATTTTAAAATAGAATGAAACCTAATTCATTTGTTCTAAACTTATTCTTTTATCTCACTTATTTAAAACTTATCCTTTAATACTTTTATACTTATGTGAAACTTATTTTACTTGTTCAAAAACTTATACTTATAATACTTCAAAATAATAATCAACTTTTCTTCTTGGCCCGGCATCTGTACTTGCTTTTACTATTGTAACGACCCGACCCATTTGGTGGCCCATTTGGCGACCCTCAGGTCGTCGATCGTCGACCGTCGGCCATGCTGTTACTACTAGGTTATCTAAACCTAGGGACGACTATGGGAGCCCAACCCAAGGACAACTGAGAGTCCAATATAGTGTCACTGATAAAAGTAAAATACTTGTTATCTTTTAATACTTCTAATATATAATGCCTCGGCATTTTAATAAGCACCTTGTGTGTCAAAAATCCCTAAAGTCCTGACTTTGGGATTTACTTAAGGCCTCGGCCTCTTACTTTCTTTTCTTTATCTTTCTTATACTTTTCTTAAACTCAAAATACTGTTAGGGTATTTTTTTTTCCATATGCATCTATAAGTGAGATCAACTAGGTAACACACAATCATGCATATTTAAGAGAAATCTAAAGCCTTGTTCTACAATGCTTTTCATCTGTATTTTTAAAAATAAGGACTACAGCTTTAGTTATTCCATAATTCCAAACCTCCTAAGCAGTTAGGTGAAGCAACTACATTAAACCTCAATAGTGCAGTAACATTCAAATATCGTAAAATCGATGGATCACGACTACACAAATTCAGCTAACATGAGATAAACTTCAACTCTACTCATTCTGCAAATCTTTCTCATTTAGTCATGATAAAGAGTTATCTGAACTAACCATTACCCTATCTAGAAGAAAGATTTTGTCCTTAAACAAGTGTTGTACCAACATCTAAGGTCATCTAGAAAGAGTAGAAATCATGCTCAGAAGTGATCTAACATTTACAAAATCTGTCCATAACAAAAGAGTTCGAAACCAATACAAGGAGCAACAATCCTCTTACTTCTACGTCATAGAGTACTAGATCTATCCCCAATTCTAGAAATGTCGAACTACAACCTCATATCAACTTTGGAAATCCACTAACCTATCCATAAAGAAAGGGAATTCTGAACCCATCAAAATGTGCAGGAGCCTCAGATGAATTCACACTTCATCCTATAGATCTACCACCAAAACTATAACCAACTCCAAGAACCTAAATCGCCAATGAATCGATTCTGAAATCTACAAGGCCATACCTGAACTGAACTAATCCTCCTCTTCTTTCCTCAGGGTTCACGGCAGTAAGGAATGTACAAGTTAATCCGAATCAAAGAAGGAAACTAAAACCTAAATTCAAATCTGTCCTTCATGCTTCAAATTCAAGAATGCAAATATACAGCAGCAAAGGGATTAGTAACCAAGCTAAAGCAGCAGAGGAAATCTACCAAGCTAAGATAGAATAGGGAATTTAACCAGCAAAGGCAGCAAAGGAATTAACCATGCTAAGGCAACTGCTCTAGATACCAGCGGAGTACCTTAACCAACAGAAAGTGTTTCCTTCTCCCTTTCCTTCATGAAGGCCATGGTAAAAATCATCCAAAACCCCCAAATTCTATCATCTTCATGGCGTGACTCAGAAACAAGCAGTAACAAAAAGGAAACAAGGTCCAAAGCAATTAAACACAAGCTAAACAACAAAACCCTATTCTCTTTCTTTGAAGCATACGACAACAAATTCAAACAACAATCTCCACAGTAAAACTCGAAAACAAACAAGGAAACACCAAAACGAAATCGAAACTACTCTTACCACAGGTGAGTAGCGACTTACATGCATTTTCTTGGACTTACAGCCGAAGAGGGACTTTCTAGGGTTCGGGTGAGTTTGAAATCGTGGCCTCTTCTTGTGCCCGCGCGCTCTCCTTGCCGAGAGAAGCTCGGACTTGTGAAGAATCCGCAGAGGAGGGAGCTCGCCGGCCGCCGGAGTCGCCTAGGTGCGTGCTGCGGTTTTCGCCCGAGAAAGGGAGACGTCGCGCGCCATCGCGAGCGTGAGAGGAGAAGAGAGGTTCGGGTGAGAAAAGTTTAGGGTTCGGGAAAAAACTTAAGCCTTTTCTTATAACTAAGATTTTTATTAATTACTATACCTTAAATATTATTCACTCTTTCCTTAATTAACAACGGCCGCTAGCACAGCTGGTCAGGTGGGTTTTGCTCGGGTAAAAGGTCTCGGCTTCGATCCCTCAGCCGTGCACTTTTTATTCCAATTTATTTCCGATTTCTTAACTACTGCTTAAATATATTTCACTTCGTAATTTACCAACAATGACCACCAGCACACTTGGTCAGCCGGGTTTTGACCGAGTCAAAGGTCGCTAGTTCAAACCTCGGCTTAGACATTTTTTTGTCAAAACTTCTTTCGTTTAATAAAAATACCAAATGACCTCCAAAAATTACATAAAAATACTCTAAAAATTTCTTAAAATACCTAGAATATTTCTATAGCATTTTTAAATATTTTTAAATTACTTTTAGGACTCTAATTGAGGAAATTTGGGTTGTTACAATTACTACGAAGCCGGCAAAGAGATAGGCTCATCGACGGAAGGAGGATTAACAGAAGCTCCTTCCAGAGATACATGTTGAGAGCTAGAAACATCCTCTATGTCAGTAGGGGTTGTTGATGAAGAGGGTAGACCCAATGCAGCAAGAAGTTCTCGCTCCTTAGCAGCAACTAATTCCTCTAATAGGCATAATTGATCATCGATCGCAGCCGCATACAGAGAGTCCACTACACAAAATAAAAAATATCTTAGTTAGTAAAAAAGGATTGGGATAGATGAACAAGGACTTACCAAGGGAACCGTGATGCTCTATCTTGACAAGACTTAACCCGAAGAGATAGAGGAGGTCATCACGAATCCACTTATGAATGAACAAACAAAAACTCGATAGCTTCTTGGAGTAAGTAACAAAAGAAGAGTGTTTATGCAATTCCTTTATGTCAGGAAGAACGGGTACAGAAGATTTCCAGAAAGAAGACCAAAGGATAGGTTCTGGAGGTTCCACAAAAAAGAAACGGCATTTTCATCCCTTAATGGAAGAGGGCATTTCCTCAAAAAAGGTCATTTTAGGTCTTGATTGAAATAGGAAGACATCGAGATCTGATTTCTTGGGGTGTGAAAACATGAAGAAATTTTGGGGGGTTGGAGGAATGTCATGAATACGGAAGGGCATTTACAAACCACAGAGATAGCAAAAAGCATTGGGGGCAAATTGTTATAAAGGAATGTCAAAATATTGGCTAATTTCTACCAAAAAAAGGGGGAATAGGAAAACTCAAGCCCGCCACTAGTTGATCTTTGAAAAAGGTAATACAATTTTTGGGGGGAAGGTGAGGGTGAGCATTAGCATCAGGAATGATAATGCGATAGGTCTTGGGAATATCATATAAAGAATAAAGAGCAGACCTATCCGATTTACGAAAAATAGAGCGGATTTGAGCATATCATGCCGAGAAGGACTCTTCAGCCATAGAACAATGCAAGAATGCAAGAAAAATAATTTACTGAGATTTGAAGAAGAAGGAACAACACAGAGAGACAGGAAAGGGAGGGAGGTCAGTTGAGAATGCGAAACACCCAGACGACAATATCAGTAAAAAACGTAGGGAAGAAGATGAAGAGGTGAAGGGTTTAGGGTTTTTTGAAAATATTAAGTGATAAGAACCACCGTCGGATGTGAAAAGCACTCATAAAAGGAACCATGGATGTCGCAAAGAAAAGACGTGACAGGACGTTACCATAGGAACGTGTGACTTATTACGTCAGGAAAGAGAAATTAGCAAACACGTGTCAGGAAATCGCAAGTAAGCATTTATAATAGATACAACAGGCCAAATCATACTTGTATTAGCACCGTCGTATCACACGCTACTAATGTTCTCTTACCATTGAAAGGCCGATTAGCGAGCAGAAGACGTCAGAAAGGTGTCTAATTTCCTAGGTGTAATAAATAGAAGGGGTAAATATTAAACTATAGTGCGGGAAAAAGTTAAGATATATTAATAATTCTTAAGCCCGCCTAGTTTTGTAGACATGACGGACCTCAAAGATTCATTTAGTCGCATACAAGGAATCACCCATTTCCTCATTCTAGGTATAACCAAACACATTACATTGCGCGTCCATCTCAAAAATTAAACTTTAACATTATCAACAGTAGTTTTACAAACATAGTTATGGGTGTGCAAACATAGTTATAGGGTTGCCATAATTATATCAACCCCACTCAAACTGTTCCTGATCAAGTAGGGGGAGGGGGAATATTTTACCCGGTACTTTCCATCTATAAACATCAGATTAAGGATGATGAAAAGGAGATTGACAACTTGGACACATAGGAGAAAGTTGTCCTATTCTCCAGACGATTTGGGCAACTTACCCCCTCAAATATGTGACTGAAGGGTCCACCGTCAGTCTAATTTGATCCAACTCGGCTTGCAGAATATCCACCTTAGCTTGCAGTCGATCTAACTCTTGTTGTTGCTGCGATATTAACAGATTGTCTGTATGGACCTTCCTGGTTAGCACAACTATCTTTGAAGCATGACGGGCCTTCAAATCATGTAACTCTTTAGTCTTGTGTTCTAGATCCTGATAAACTTCGTCTCTCGAAAAAGTTTCAAAATGAACTTGGGACGGGGTTGCCGACGGTAGCACCTCCGGTTCCCTATGCGGGGAATGATACCGGTCTAGAGCCTGCGTCGCCTCAGCCAAAGTTTTCCCTCTCTCTCGTAGTAATTGATCCCAGAAGGAAGGATATGAGGTCATGAGTCTCTATAAACTTATAGAGTAAAATAGAGCAAAGGGGAATGAAGATGGGTGTGGAAGGAAGCAAGAGCACAACTCTATTTAACATGCCAAAAGGAGTCACGGGGTCACTGTAGAAGAGGTCACGGGATCATTGTAAAAGAAGTCACGGGATTATTGTAAAAGATGTCATAAGATCAATGTAAAAGTCAGAAGGTATCAAGAGGTTAGAAATAGACTTAGGTCTAGTCAATCGGCTACACCTCCTTCGACTAGACTTGAAGGGGAGGCTAGTGATATGAGTTATGATAAGGGGACCCCTTTTTAGGAGAAGGGAAGGAGGATAACAAGGATGAGGAAGGTTGAGAAGGGTGAGAAGAGGGGTCCCCCTGAAAAGGTTAGACCCGACAAAGGGGGGTCGCTACACGCATGGCAGATAGAGACAGGTCAGACGTGATAAACCGACCGAGCATGTAGGACTGACCAAGCATGTAGGACCTACCAAGCATGTAGAAATTGTTGGTGCAAGTGGCACCAGAATCAAACCTAAGTTTTGATGTTGTCAAAGCTTCAAGTTAAGTCTTGTTGTGATCTAACAAGCTAACTGAGTGTATAGACTGTTTACTCAATTGGGAAAGACCTAGTTGGAGGCTAGGCAGGAGAAATCTTAGCAGATCATGGAATCTAGGTGAAAGTCCAAGTGGGTCGAGGGGACCTGACGCTTGGCGGTGTGATTGAGAGATCTGGAGGACCGAAGATCAAGAGAAAAGTCCTGGCGAGCCAATCAAAGCAAAGTAAAAAGTCCAAACTAGATCTGAAGGATCTAAGTTTGGCAGGTAGGTTGAGGTAAATAACTGGAGAAGCGACAGTAAGGTCGGGTTCCCTAAGGGAACAACCTTAGGTCGTTGATCCAACTGAAGAAACCGAGAAGGTTTCCAAGTTGAGATCAAGACAGTTCTACTGTCTTTTATATTACTCATGCATTTTAATATTATTGTGCTAACCTTTGTGTTGCAGGGATACTTTGTCTAACTCTGTGTTGTAGATTCAGTCAGATCAATCGATCGAACATAGGGATCTATCGAACGAACCACGATGACTCAGCATAGGCCAGTTCATCAGCATCGATCAGAAGCAAATGGAAAAAGAGCTGATCGGTAGACCGAACCCATGGATCGATCGACCGAATCAATCAACATTAAAGCACCATAAAATAAGTATCTTGGCAAATCTTGACGAACAGGGAAGGAGCCTGTTCGGTCGACTGAAAAGAGGGATCGGTCGACCGAACCCTTAATGAGCAGTTAATGCAAAAGATCGAGCTAGCGTCAGACTCCAGCCAGGAAGGAAGGGAGCTTGTTCGATCGACCGAACAGAGGGATCGGTCAACTGAACCTCAAAGGCACTTATAAAAAGGGGCTCAAGGTTTGAGGCAAATACAACTTTCTAATTACAAAAAGTCACACCTCTGTGCAAGCTGTTCGTACTGCAAGCTCACTGCAACTCTTATAACCACTCCATCCGGAAGTACCGATCGAGCTTCATGTTCTACATTTAGTTGGTATATTAATTTTTAGCTTGCATTATATTATTTCATTAGTAAGATAGTAGGATTGTTACTATCTTGCTCATTTGTACGATCTGCTTCTTTCCGAGAATTTTGGAAAGAAGGGTTATAATGGATTACCCATCGATGTGGTCAAGGACCGCAGACCTTCGAATAGGAGTCGACCTAGACTCCGAACGAAGTAGAACGAACTTGTCTTTCATTTTAATTTCCGCTGCATGATTCTGATTTCCAAAGAAAAAGAAAATTTTTAAAAGAGCACGATATTCACCCCCCCTCTATCGCACTTATCCGATCTAACAATTGGTATCAGAGCCTCGTAAACTCTGAAATTACTTAACTATTTTTCAAAGCATCTTTTAAATTTTTTTTTCATTGTCTTTTAGAATATTTTTCTTATTATTTCTATTTTTCAAGCACTACTAATACCAAGATGAAAGTCTTGGAAATTGGCTTGGTATTTTTTTTTGTATTCAAGGATGTCGTGTTAATGCAAGTTGCAGTAGAATCAAACTTAAGTTTTGATGTTGTCAAAGGTTCAAGTTAAGTCTTGTTATGATCTAACAAGTTGACTGAGTGTGCAGGATGTTTATTCAACCGGGAAAGACCTTGTTGGAGGCTAGGAAGGAGAAATCTTAGCAGATCGTGGAACCCAGGTGCAAGTCCAAGTAGGTCGAGGAGACCCGAAACTTGGCAGTGTGATCGAGAGGTCTGGAGGACCGAAGATTAAGAGAAAAGTCCTAGGGAGCTGATCAAGGCTGAGTGAAAAGTCTAAACTAAATCTGGAGGATCAAAGTTTGGCAGGTAGGTTGAGGTAAACAAACTAGAGGAGTGACAGTGAGGTCGGGTTCCCGAAGGGAACAACCTTAGGTCGCTGATCCAACTGAAGAAACCGGGAAGGTTTTTAAGTTGAGATCAAGACAGTTCTACTGTCTTTCATATTACTCTTTCTTTATTATTTTTCTAACATCTGTTTTGCAGGAGATTTTTTGTCTTAATACTGTTTTACAGGTCTGGCTGGATCGATTGACCAAACCAAGGAAAATCAGAACAACATTCAGATTAGACCAAAACAGATCAAAGTCCGATCAAAGTTTGATCTATCGACCGAACAGTAAGATCGGTCGACCAATCCATGGTGACTCAGCACTGGCCAGCTCATTAGTACCGATCAGCAGAAGAAGGAAAAAAAGGCTGATAAGTCAACTGAACTGGAGGACCGGTCATCCGATCCAATCAGCATTAAATACAACATTAAAAGAAGATCTCAGCTAATTGTGACGAACAGGGAAAAGATCTTGTTCGGTCGATCAAAAGGCATGATCGGTCGATCGAACCCTTAAAGAGCATTGATTGTCGGAGATCGAGCCAGCGTCAGACTCCAGCTAGGAAGGAAGGGAGCAAGTTCGGTCGACCGAACAGAGGGATCGATCGACCGAACGAACGCCCAAGGCACCTATAAAATGAGGCTTGAAGTCTGAGGCCAAAATAACTCTTCAGATCATCTAAAAAGTTCTTCTTCGCGTACAAATTGTGCTACACATCTTAAACAGCTCAGCAAGTCACTCCATCCGGAAGTACCGACCAAGCTACATCCTACGCATATGATTGTCGGTATATTTATTTTCATATTGCACTTAAATTAAAATAAGATAGTAGGAGTGTTACTATCTTATTTCATTGTACTTGTACGATCTGCTTATTTCGAAAGATTTCGAAAAGAAGGGTTTTAGTGCTTTGCCCATCGGTGCGATCGAGGACCGCGGGCCTTCGAGTAAGAGTCGAGCTAGGCTCTGAACGGAGTAAATGACTTTGTCTCTTTTCTTATTTCCACTGCACGATTCTGATTTAAAAAGTAAAAGAAAAGTTTTTAAAAGAAGTGATATTCACGCCCCCCCCTCTATCGCTTGCATCTGATCTATCAATTGGTATCAGAGCCTCGTTAGCTCTGAAATAACTTAACCATTTTTCAAAGCATTTTTTTTTAAAAAACTTTCTCTTTTCTTTAATTTAGAATATTTTTTTTTGTTTTTCCTTATCCTCTTAAGCACTGCTAATCCCAAGATGAAAAGTCTTGGAAATACTTTTCTTTTAATTTTTGTCTTGCAAGGATGTCGAACTCGTATCAAGAAGGATATAGTACTGTCCGACCTCCACTATTCAAAGGAGAAATTTTCAATTATTGAAAGAATAGAATGGAGTTCTATTTGAAGTCCGACATCGAGCTCTGGTTCACAATCTTGAAATGCTACATTCCCCCGATAAAAGATGGAACGCCTCTTGAACCTGAAGATTGGACTCCCCCAATGATCAAGAAGGCGCAACTAAACTACAAGGCAATCAGCACCATTCTGTGCGGGCTCACAATAGAAGAATTGAATCGAGTCGGCCCCTAAGACAATGCTAAAGAATTGTGGTACTCTCTAGTGAAACTGCACGAAGGAACCGACGACTCGAAGGTAACTAAACGGGACTTACTTTTAAATAATTTATTTAATATAAAAATGTTTCCCGGAGAGACGGCCTCGCAACTACACCCTCGACTGAAGGACATACTTAATGGCCTCCACCAGATCGGACACAACCTGGAAAACCGCGACATGATAAGGTATGCCTTAAATGCCTTTCCGAGGAATGCTTTGTGGGCATCAATTGTAGATGCGTAAAAAGTCTCCAAGGATCTTTCAATTCTTAAGTTAGATGAGTTATTTTGTGAATTGGAATTACACGAACAGTCAAATATAAGCCATGTCGAGAAAGGTGTAGCTCTGTATGCAGGTCCAAGCAAGGAGACAAAATCAAAAACTAAGATCGAGTCTGAAGGTGAGTCAGACTCTGACTCAACAAATGAAGAAGAGTTGGTCAACATGGTGCGGAGACTTCTGACGAAGAAGAAGTTCAGAAGAAATGTCGAGAAGACTCCGCTCAACCAGACCCAAAACAAATCAGAAGTGATTTGTTATGGGTGCAACAAAAAGGAACATTTCAAAATTGATTGCCTGAACAGGAAGGAAGAAAAGCCCAAATTGACAAGACGAAAGAAGGCTCTTCAAGTAACTTGGGACGAGACTTCTTCCGACGAATCCGACACGGAGCAAACGAAGCACTCAAGCTTGGATCGAGAAGCGCTAGAGGGGGGGGGTGAATAGCGCTCGCGGCTATTTTGTTTCGATTATCGGAATCATAAAGGCATAAGAGTTAAAGCAGCGGAATAAACAGAGAACAATCACAAAGAAAGATGCAGGGGATTTTACTTCGTTTGGAGCCTAGATCGACTCCTACTCGAAGGCCCGTGATCCTTGATCGATTTACGTGGGCAACAACTATAAGCTCGATAAAAATGATTACAAGATGAAGTACAATAGCTAACGATAAACAATTAAATTATACCGACGACAGTGAGAAAAACTGAGGTTTCGGAGCTCCGGGTCGTCGGGTGGTTGTCACAGCAGTTCGGGATCATGTCGTAAGCAGCTGGTCGTAGAGAGATTACTTGGAATTGCTTGGAATGAGCTGCTGGTCGAGATCCCTTATAAAGGGTGTTCAAGGCGCCTTGAATGAGCCGAGTCAGCCACGGACATAAGGGCTGAACTGGTCGAACTATATCAGGTTCAAGGCGCCTTCAGCCTCTCCAAGGCGCCTTCATCAAGCTGTCCAAGATGCCTTGGCTTCCTCCAAGGCGCCTCCAAGCTTGCTTCACAGCCAGCTTAGGTTTTGCACCCGAGGTGCCTCCAAGCTCCATGGAGGCACCTCGGATGACGCCTCGGTACTGTTCATCCGAGGCTAATTTTGTACTTTGGTCCTTGCAAGATATGTTAAACAAAAAAATACCCTACAGCACAAAGTTAGCTCATAACACATAAGTGATAGTATAAAAGTGAAAGTTTGACAGTCTCTGGACTGTCCGAGTCTGACTTCGGGTTTCCAACCGGAAACCCTAGGTCGACCCGATACCTACTGTTCCTCTGCGGGGAACGCGTCCTCACCTACTCCACTTAGGAGATTTACCTGCTACTAGTGCGATCCTCCAGATCGACTGGACTTTTGCTCAGCACTCGAAGCTTTCGGACTTTCTGTTGGACATCCGC
Source organism: Zingiber officinale (assembly GCF_018446385.1). NCBI lineage: Eukaryota > Viridiplantae > Streptophyta > Magnoliopsida > Zingiberales > Zingiberaceae > Zingiber > Zingiber officinale. The sequence continues at coordinate 49,377,848 of NC_056006.1, forward strand.
TTCCCGGCTAGTCCAGTCTTTCACCTGGTTCGCGACACCAGGACATTCCACCTAGGGTTACCACCCTAGAACTTTTGCCTGAAGCCTTCGACCTGCCAAGACTTTCCGCATAGGGTTACCACCCCCTATGACCTAGGGTTACCACCCCCTAGGGTTTTTACCTTGCCTAACCACAGTTAGGTCTTTTCCTGAAATACTTAACAGATTTGTTAGATCACTAAACATCTTAACTTTGAATCCTTTTCCTTTATCAAAATACGAGTTCGATCGTCGGATGCTTCCCGCACCAACAATCTCCCCCTTTTTGATTATGGCAACTCAAATTCAGTATTACTCCCCCTTAAGTATTACTCCCCCTTTAAATAATATTTTGCGATTAATTTTGAATTGGCTACTTTTGAATTGGCTTTTGAATTGTTTTGAATTGGCTAATATATCTCCTCCTTTTTGATTATGGCAACTCAAATTCAAAGTTAAGTAAACAGATATGCAAGTAAAGCAAGCATAAAGGAAAAACTTTTTTTAAGGCGAGCAAAAATGATCTTGTAAAGCTCCCCCTTAAGTATTACTCCCCCTTTAAATAATATTTTGCGATTAATTTTGAATTGGCTACTTTTGAATTGGCTACTCTCCCCCTTTGCCATATATAAAAAATAAGTGATGGAGTACATAGCTTTGGTAGTATAGTCAATGATTTTCCAAAAACAATTGTTTGTTAGAAAGATAGAAAATTAAATAGCCAATAGATTTCTAAAGAGAGAGAGAGAGAATTTCAAAAACACTTAGCATTTTATAAGTGATTTCATCATTTAGCTAAGTGAAACACTTAGAAAATTTTGAGCTCGTATTGTTGAAAAACTAGAAAATTTTGAAAGCTACTTTTGCTTATCAAAAATTTTTAAAGTTTGCAAAAATATGCTTTTTAATACTTTTAAGTAACGAATGATTCTTTGAGAAACCTTAGCTAAAAAATATGCTTAGTAGAAGTTTTTTTTTAAAAAAAATGAAAGTTGCTAGGTCTTTTATAAACATTGAATTTCAAAAATATAGCTTAAGTTTTAAAACAAAAAAACTTAGCTTAACTTGAATAACACAACACTTGATTTTGAAAATAGGGGTAAAATTAAGAACTTGGGAATATTTAGAACAAAGAGGGAGTAGCTAAAAATGAGGTTAATTATTCAGTTCATCTTTAAGTCCAAGCATGAGTCAAATTAAAGAAATTTTAAATTATCGAATATGATTTGGTCAGGTATCAGAACCCGAAAGTACAAGCATGTTTAACCTTAATAGATCCATTTCCTTCACCAACTGTCTAACCTGTAGCTACTTGCTGATTGCCTAGAGGACAGCAGCTTTCACTTGGTTAGTCGAGTTAAGTCATTTAGTCCAGTTAGATTTGACTAAGACTGGAAGACTTGACTGGATTACTGTTAATAAAGTATTTAACGCCCAAACTCATATTGATGCACAGAAATAAGCATTCTTGAGCCCAGGCTGTACCCTATGCATCTCATGTCGTTCTATGTTTTACAAGCACAAGCAAGGTATACCTAGGTGTTTGTGAGATGCTCTGGCTTAAGTCTAGGGGAACATGATTTCTAGGGTGAAAGCCTAGGCTAAGTCCAACTTTTGAAAAATCTAATAAATTGGGATTTTGAAATAAATATTTTCCTAGATTTTTTAAAATGAGTAGACCCAGATTATTTGAAACTAAGTAAATTGTTGACTAGCAAGCATGCAAATAAGTAGATATCACTTCAAGAAGGTCTAACAAGACAAATAGATAGTGAAGTGTAAACAGTCCATAGTACAATGCATAAAAGGGTCATATCAAAGAGTAGGATCATCTACTCGAGGAGCATCAGCTGGCGGGTCATCAGCGGGAGGTGGTGCATGGGGCTGCTCGGGTGCTGGCTGACCTAGAGGTCGTATCTCGTCTCGGAGGGAGGTAAATCCGGTAGCCATCTCGGATTGAAGGGAGAGAACTATCCGTCGTGTCTGGATGGACTCGACCTTGAGTCAAGCAAGTCTGTCCTCGACGGAGAGTGGTGCAGAGGTCGGAGGTCCGGCTTAGGTGGATGGCCCGACAGACGAGGAAGGATCTGTGAAAAATCCTCAGCTAAGAAGTCGGCCCACTCCTCTCCCTTGCCTGGTATATCCTTGGCCTCTGGAGCGATAGGGGCAGCGGCTGGCTGTGATCGTCCTCTCCAGGCTAGAACTCCATCAACGGTGACCTCAGCATGAGCTAGTCTACAACTGCGGGACCCTAGCTCGTGATATATGGTTAGAGGGATGACTGCCCCTCTGGTCACATCTATGCCCTCTATGGTCGAAAAGAAGCGTATCAAAATATGACAATAGGGCATGTGTACTATACTGGAAGTGACTGTCCCAGATGCACAAATGATGTTATGGAACATATGCAAGGCTATATCGATATCTAATCGATGACACAAGGAGTACAAGAAAAATGAGTGTGAAGACCGCATCTTCGGGACATCCTGAGATGAGATCGGCAAAATACATGCTATCAAGACCCTATACATCACATAGTCCTGAACCCGAAGAGAGACTGACCTGAACTCAGTTAGGCCAAGAGGTCTCTCTTCCTCGAAGAAATACGTATAGATAGTATCTAACGTAATATGGGAGTAGGGATGGCCAAATGGCAGTTCCCTACTGGGGTAGCATAGGAAAGTAGACTCTGAAGCCCTAAGTCCTAGGGTGGTGCGTAACAAAGTGGGAGTAAGCTCAATGTCAGTGCCAGCAACTCTGGTGGATTACGTTCTATCATTAACCCTCTCAAGGTTGTGATAGAACTGTGCACATAATTCCTGATTTACTGTATCAGTGCAGTAAACCAGTTGGTCCAGCTGATAGTGCTCTATCATCTGGATAGATGGCTGGCAAAGCTGGGTAAAAAAGGCCTTATTTACGTATCTAGGTTTGATAGGTTCAAAAGTGTAACTAGCAAAGGTATCCCTAAGATGTACAGTAGGGAATCTAATATCTACTGATGGAAGTCTAGCTAGAGTAGGATCAACGTGACGGCGCTTCCTATTTTTAAGCATTTTACACAAAAAATTGGCAAAACAAACACAAATATTGTGTAAAAATTGATTGGAAAGTATTGAGATTATACCTAGGAGGCATTGCTAGGTGTAGGAGAGGAAAAACCGGGATGAAGGCGCCTTGGTTGCTAGAAATCGCACGCGGAAATAGTGTGGAACGCAGTCCAAAAATGCAACAGAAAGGATTTTGTTCGGGGAAAAACTCGAGGTTGAAGGCGCCTTAGAATTCATGAAGGCGCCTTGAATGGTTTGTTTGAGGTGCCTCAGTTTGATCCAAGGCGCCTTAAGAAGATGCGGTGGGAATTTTCCCGCCGCTTGCTAGGGCGCCTCCCTTTGATGGGAGGCGCCTCTAATAAGCGCCATGCGGTTTTTTTTTTTAAAAAAAAAATTAATTTTGATAAGGTTTTAGATTAATGATTTCTAACAAATAATTTTAAGCTAATTAGGTTTTGAAAATAATTTTAAGTTTATTAATTTTGAAAATAATTTTAAGAAGATAATTTTAAGTTTATTAATTTTGAAAATGATTTAAGTTAATTAATTTTGAAAATAATTTTGAGTTAATTAATTTTGAAAATAATTTTAAGTTTATTAAATATGATTTTAATTAATTAATTTTGAAAATAATTTTAAGTTTATTAAATTTTGAAAATAATTTTAAGTTTATTAAATTTTGAGAATAATTTCAAGTTAATTAAATTTTGAAAATAATTTTAAATTTTAAAAATAATTTAAGTTAATTAATTTTGGAAATAATTTTAAGTTAATTAAATTCAAAAATAATTTTAACTTAATTAAATTTTGAAAATAATTTTAAGTTAATTAAATTTTGAAAATAATTTTAAATTTTGAAAAAAAATTTAAGTTAATTAATTTTGGAAATAATTTTAAGTTAATTAAATTTTGAGAATAATTTTAAGTTTATTAAATTTTGAGAATAATTTTAAGTTTATTAATTTTGAAAATAATTTTAAGTTTATTAATTTATTATAGAATGTGAATTAATTATAGTTGTGAGTTTAATTTTGAATTTGAATTTTAAATTCCTTAGTCATTTCACCCGATCTAAATTTTCAATCAGGGAATCCTATAATTTTCGTGCGATGAATTGAGGTTCAATTTAAGAGTTTGGTTTAACTTTGTGTTAGATTCAGGTTTAGCTTTGGGTTCAACAAGTAAGCATTTTTTGGATAAACTTCTGGGCTATGGTGAGTCACAAGGAACTCATTAGAGTAACCATGTCTTCGAGAGGTTTCCCAAATAGTCCAACCCATTGAACTTAATACTAAACCTTGGTCTAACTAGTTAGGATCCATTTAAGGGTAGCTTCGGTCAGTTCCACTTGGCCAAATGCATCAGGTCGAAGCCATATCTTCCTAGACATGCGATACCCAAGCTTCCCTAACGTACTATCATCCAAAAATTTCACCAGTACTGTGGATCAAGTTAAACCTAGCCCATTTTTTTTTCTAACCTTAATTACCCTGCCGGGTAGTCTACTCTTGTTTACCTATTTCGGGTAGATTAAGTTCGGTTACCCAGTCGGGTAGTTTAGTTGGGGGTGCTAGCTATTCTGGATCCTCTTTCTATTTTTTTTTTATTTAAGTTGAATTTTGAATTAAATTTAAATTTTGAACTTTAATTTAATTTTTAATTTTGAATTTAATTTCAATTTTTTTTAAATTTATTTTAGAATTTTAATTTAATTTTAAATTTAATTTCGAATTTTAATTTATTTTTAATTTAATTTTGAATTTAATTTCGAATTTTTAATTTAGTTTTGAATTTTTAATTTAATTTTGAATTTTGAATTTAATTTTGAATTTGACTTTGAATTTTAAATTTTAATTTTAATGATTTTTCTGTTAACTCCCCCTAGATCATAGCCTCGATATGGCCTATCGAGGTAGTGTATTTGATCTTTTGGGACCCAGTATTGACCAAGTCCAACTTGATTGACCAATTTGGACTTGGGGACTCATGCTTGGATTACCTTACTATTTGGTTTGTTTATTAAGGATAAATAAGATTTATATTTCTTTTTAGTTTTGTATCCTAACCCAGTTCTATTATAAACGGCTCTTTGTGTCCCAAGAATTAAGTCAAGATTCTTGGAACCTAAAGAAAACCGTTCTAAAGTATTTTTTAAATTCTTGACCTGATTTTTCAGACCAGAGTTTTCTTCCTCAAGTTTTTGAACTTGAGTTGAATTTCCAGTCTGAACTTGGTTAGGTAATGATTTAGAGTTAGTCACTTCTTTAAGGACTACTATTTCCTTTAGAAGTGACTTGACCTTAAGGTTCGACTTAGCTAGTTTGCGCAGCAAATAATTGACTAGATTATTTAGACGAGGGATACTTACAGCGGGATCTGGCCCTTCCGAATCGGATACGGATCCGTGGCTTCGCTCGGACTCGGCCTCCGACTCACTCTCGCTCTCGGATCCGTCAATCTGGTCCCTGGCCATCAGAGCAAGTAGGCTTGTCTGATCAAGTTCGTCGTCGTCGTCGAAAAAGATTCGTCCCATGTCGCCTTCAGAGCCTTCTTCCTTCTCTGCTTCTTAGATTCCTTTTGATTTGGGTAGTTGGCCTTGATGTGCCCCTTCTGGTTGCACTCGTAACAAATAACTTCGAACTTGCCTTTCGAACTTGGTTGAACCTCCTTGGTTTGTACCACCTTCTTTAGATCTTTCTTGTTGAAGCCCTTCTTCTTCTTGTAGAGCTTCTGTATGAGGTTCACGAGCTCGGTTGTTAGTTCGTCATCTTCATCATCTGAGTCGAGATCTTCTTCCGATTCAGGTTCAGTTCTTCATCGTGCTCTTGGTTCGCGTGTTCGACTGGCACCTGCAATCAAAGCAACCCCCTTCTCGGTCGACTGTGCATTAGTCTGCTCATGTAATTCAAACTCACAGAATAATTCATCTAACTTTATTGAAGATAAATCCTTGGAGACTTTGTAAGCATCTACCATTGATGCCCACAATGTGCTCCTCGAAATGAGTTTAGTGCGTACCTTATGACGTCCCGATTCTCTATCTTTTGCCCGATTCCGTGGAGAGAGTTGAGGATGTCTTGAATTCTTGCGTGTAGTGAACTCGCCGTTTCACCTTCCTGCATTTTCAGATTATATAATTTATTAAGTAGTAAATCACGTTTACTCACCTTTGTGTCGGAGGTTCCCTCGTGAAGTTCAATCAGCTTTTCCCAAAGCTCATTTGGTGATGAGAATGGACCAACTATGTTGAGCTCCTCTTTGGTCAATCCACACTGAAGGGTGCAGGTAGCTCGGCATTGGCTTCCACTTTCTTGATGAGGAGAGTTCCCAATCTTCGCAGGGAGTAGGTTTGCCATCAATGTCGGTCGATAGTTGAAATCTAGTTCGGATGATCATCCACATCTCGAACTGGATCTTTAGAAACGTCTCCATCCATCCCTTCCAGTACCCGAAATCTTCTCCGGAGAAGAGCAGGGGATGGACGGTGCTAAAACCCTCTTGTTGGGCCATTGAGAGAATATGCAAAAAGGAATAGAAAAAAAATATGTCCCAAGACTATGTCTTGGATTAGCAGTGCGGGAGTAAAGATTTGAAAAGAGAACTAACTCGAGTGGTGTTGCACCAACCTTGAGCAAAATTGATGAACGAACAAAAAAACTGGAATATAGTAATAATACTAATTTCATTGACTCAGTAAAATTTAAAACACCGTGAAAAAATTACGTGATTGGTGGTTGCACCGGATCAACGCTACCTCGCTCCGATACCAATTGTTGGATCGAGAAGCGCTAGAGGGGGGGTGAATAGCGCTCGCGGCTATTTTGTTTCGATTATCGGAATCGTAAAGGCGTAAGAGTTAAAGCAGCGGAATAAACAGAGAACAATCACACAGAAAGACGAAGGGATTTTACTTCGTTCGGAGCCTAGATCGACTCCTACTTGAAGGCCCGCGATCCTTTATCGCTTTGCATGGGCAACAACTATAAGCTCGATAAAAATGATTACAAGATGAAGTACAATAGCTAATGATAAGCAATTAAATTATACCGACGACAGTGAGAAAAACTGAAGTTTCGGAGCTCCAGGTCGTCGGGTGTCTGTCACAGCAGTTTGGGATCGTGTCGTTAGCAGCTGGTCGCAGAGAGATTACTTGGAATTGCTTGGAATGAGCTGCTGGTCGAGATCCCTTATAAAGGGTGTTCAAGGCGCCTTCTTTTGTTCACCAAGGCGCCTTGAATGAGCCGAGTCAGCCGCGGAGATAAGGGCTGAACTGGTCGAACCTTATCAGGTTCAAGCCGCCTTCAGCCTCTCCAAGGTGCCTTCATCAAGCTGTCCAAGGTGCCTTGGCTTCCTCTAAGGTGCCTCCAAGCTTGCTTCGTAGCAAACTCAGGTTTTGCACCCGAGGCGCCTCCAATGTAACGACCCAAATTTTCCTTACTTTGAGTTCTAAATATCTTTGAAAATGTCTGAAAATACTTTTAAAATATTCTAGGGATTTTTAGGAATTTTTAGAGTATTTTTATGCAATTTTTGGAGTACGTTTGACATTTTTACCGGGAGGAGGAAGTTTAAAAAAAAAAAAAACACAAAGTGCAAGAGCTAGGATTCGAACCCAGCTTCTCGGGCCCAAGCAGTAATCGGCCCAACCAACTGAGCTGAGCTCGTTTTATTAACTAAGTGTGTGAACAAATATATTTAAGTTATAGGTGGAACCGAATCACCTAGGTTATTAAAGGAGGTTAATTTCTTTCCCGAAACCTAAAAACCCAAACCTCTCTCCCTTCTCACCCTCTCGGGCGAAACCGCAGCCAAGGCTAGGGTTTCCTTCTCTCGACGTCGGCGAGGTGTTTTCCGGCCGGTCTCCACTCGTGGGTGATCATTCCGGCAAGGGGAGCTCGGGAAATACAAGGAAAAAGGTGGAATCGAAGCTCCACCGAAACCCTAGAGCATTTCTCTTCGGTTGTAAGTCCAAGAACCCGAAGTAAGTGCTTCTCACCTGCGGTAGGAGTAGCTCTCGGGGTTTTGTTTTGCATTTTGTTGTGAAATGAACAAAAGTAACCTTTTCATGCTAGCATATGGTTCGGATTTTGACCCTTGTTCTAGCAAATTGGATTAAGTTTTGGTTTAAATCTTTTGATGTGTTTTTAGTGCACGGACAGAAATTTTTGAGGGTTTTTCCTTGATTACCACAGCATGCTAATTAGATGTATTTACCTTACACTTCAAGCATGATTAAGTAGTTAAACTTCCTTCAAATTACAGCATGATCAAGGGACTGTTAAGATTCGAAATAAGGTAGTTTTACAAGCTTGTTGTGGGGAAACTATTACTGTCGTGAGCCTGATTAAGGTTATTCCTTATGACCATGCGTTTATTTTATTGGCTGTTGAATTCGGTTTGAACATATCATGTTACATTCCAGTGGTATAGTTGTTCTTTTTAATTACTGTGGAATTTAGTTTGAATATGTACTGGTTCATATTTTTATATCAGTGACATATGGTTTAGAATCTCTCGTATACTGAATAAATGAGAGAAGTGCAAGTAAAGCAAGACTAAGTCACAATCTGATCCTAAATTTCAGAATTTAGAATCAAAGCACGCTAAGTGCTTAAATCAATGCCAAGGCATTTTATTACAAGAAGTATTTAAAGAAGGATATAAGGAAAAGTATTTTACTTTTAAAGGGCATGTACCGGACACAAGGTCCAAGGGATGGGCTCCAAGTTGCCCCTAGGCATAAGGTCTAGAAGTGTCTTAATGGTTTCGGGATTAGCTACCTCGATTCTCATTAAGAAAGGCGCGCAAAGTGGTACAATGCCGGGCCCAAGAAAAGTTGAATATTATTTTAAAGTATAAAAGTATTAATTTGGGAACAAATGGAACAAGTTCTTTTACCTAAGTTACAAAATCTAGCAAGTTAAATTTGTTGTTCCTTTAGAGATGCATGATGTAGTTTTAGTTGCTATTTTCATGTGGAGCATGCACTTTCTGCGTTCCTTTATGTTTATGCATTCCGTATCGGATTTTGTGAGTAGAAAGCACTTACTAAGCTTTTAGCTTATAGATACTACCTTCCTCCTACTGCAGACATAGATAAAAGTAAAGGAAAAGCTAAAGTGGTATAGAAGAAGGCGACAAGGAGACGTTGATGATGTGTGTGTGTGGTGGCTGATAATGGAAGCTTGGGACCTTGTTGGAAGATTTTGGAAATGTTACTGCTAGTGTTCTTTTGATTACTGCTAAAAGGGAATTATTTTTCAATGCTAAGGATTTGTTTTAAATTGCTTCATTTATGCGTTAGTATCAATAAATTGGTAAATGCTTATGCTCATTACCTCTTCTTACTCTGTTGGAATGTTAAACTGCTGGAATTTTATATGGGATGATTTGGTTGATACAAGCTCAGTAAATATTTTCATGTGTATGATAGTATCCAATATGAATTTAGCTTGAATGGAAATCTGCCATTATTAATATCCTGTTGGGGAATTTACTTTTGCTATCCAGTATTTATTTCTACTGCAGTGAGTAGGAAATATGAATAGCTAGCGAATTTCTATGCTCAGTTTTCCTTTTGTTACTGCTGGAAATTTTAATCGGCGGTGAAATGCTAGAAATTTTTGCCTATGCTCGGTATCACTATTGCTGTCAGTTTACTGCCGTGGAATTACATAGCTCGGTCTCCCTTTTATTACATTGCTCGGTATTCATGTGCTATAGCTGGAGTTTTATTCTGACGTGGGAATTAAATATGCAGAGTTCTTTTTTTTTAGCTTGATTGCATTGCTTGAACCTGGAAAATGCCTCTTAGTACTGCCGAAATATTTAACTGCAAGCAGAATAATTACTACTTCCCTGCATGTATGCTAGCTGTTGACAAGTAGAGGCATTAATCTCCTATGATTCTTCTTGATAGCAATTGCCATGTATGCTTGCTGTAAAGTGTAGTAAGAACGAAAATAAATGATGGAGTTTTATGCTCAGATTTCTTCTCCGTAGATTTTAAATATTTCTGATATTAGAGTAAGTAACTCCAGTTAAGTAGAGTTTAAGTATGTAACAGTCACCCTCAGAGTAGTAGTAGGAAGGGTGGTCGTTACAGTTGGTATCAGAGCCAAGTTCCCATTCTCCAGCATCACACACACATCAACATCATCCTTGCCGTCTTCAAGTAAGAAAGTATTTAAGTTCTTTCTTTATTGCTTTCCTTTATTATTATTTGCAGTATAGAGTGATTGCTTATAAGTGCTAAAGTAAGATAAAAGTTTTTGCAGTTTTCTTTGTTCATATACATATGTGTATGATTAGAAAGGATAGAGAAAATATCAAATCTTCTTATTTGTTTAACTAGATGTCAAGAAGAGGGCGTCCCCGTACCGCTCGTACTGAGGACCAAGTTCAGGAGAATGAGAGGCCAGGTTCAACTGAGCCCAATCTTTCTGAAGTTGTTGCTCAACTTCAGAAACAAGTAGCAGAGCAGCAACAAGTAATTGCCAATCTGATGGCAAATCAACAACCAGTTCCTCCCACACCCCAAACAGTAACTGTGGAGACTCCAGTGGTAACTGAGGTTCCACCAGCTACCCAGGGAGTCGTCACAGCACCCCAGAGACAAGAAGCTTACCTCATACAGTGGCTGAAACTGAAACCAGAGAGCTTCTCAGGCACGACTGAGCCCTGGGATGCCCAGTCTTGGTTCATGGAGCTTCTTGACTGGCCAGAAGTCGAGAAGGTCAAGTGTGCCTCCTTCTGCCTGACTGGAGACGCACGCATGTGGTGGGAGAGAGTCAAAAGCAAGAGGGCAGTCAATCAGATGAGATGGATTGATTTTGAGACAGAGTTCTACGACGAGTTCTTCCGCCAAAGGATCACCAATAAGCACTACGAGGAGTTTATGGAGTTCAGACAGGGGGATCTGACTGTGGAGGAAGCAGTTAAGAGATTCAATAGGCTGGCTCGTCTCTGCCCAGGACTAGTAAGTACAGAGAAGGAGCGAGTCAGATTAATGCTCAGGATACTGAAGCCTGTGATATCACTTAATGTGAGCAGTGGAACTCATCAGCCCCTGACTGGAGAAGAGTTGGTCAGTAGAGCCTTAGTAGCTGAGCACTATCTGAACAGCATGAAGGCACAAAGAGAGCAGCACAAGCCAATCAAGATGGAGACCAAGACTGGGGGAAATCAGAAACCCCAGTTAAATAATCAGAACTGGAAAGGCAAGGGTACTAAAAGGAAGCAGTGGGATTCAGGAAGTAACCAGAAGGGAGGACCAGAAACCAAACAGACTAAGCTCTTTCCCTGCCCTAAATGTGGGAGAACACATCCAGGAGCCTGCCTCTTGGGTAAGACTGGATGTTATTCTTGTGGTCAAGAAGGACACATGGCCAAACAGTGTCCTAACAAGTTCAAAGCACCCCAGCCACAGCCAATACAATATGGAGCCAAGCCTCAACTACATTATATGCCTGCAACTCTGGAAGGACCTCAGATCAGTCAAGGAAGGTTGGAAGCTCCACCAGTTCTAGACAATGCCAGAGTATGCTAGTGCCTCCACGGTCGTAACAGGTCAAGTAGTTATTTTTCAGCATATAGCTACTGCACTATTTGATACTGGGGCGACCCATTCTTTTGTATCCATACCTTTTGCCAAAGAACTACAGGTACCTACAGAAAACATGAATTTCAAGTTCCTGACAACTCTGCCTTCTGGAGACGTCATGGAATCCAGCCAGTGGCTTCGGTCTATACCAGTCAGGATTTCAGACCGAGAGCTATATGTTAACCTGGTAGTCCTCGCTATGCAGGATTTCGATATCATTTTTGGTATGGATTTCCTCAGCCAGTACAGTGCTTCAGTGGACTGCCGCAGAAGGAAGGTGATCTTTAGCCCAGAAGGTGAACCTTCCTTTGAATTTACAGGAGTACCAAAGAGGAAGACCCAGAAGTTCCTCTCTTCTCTCACAGCTCACCAGATGTTAGCTAAAGGGTGTGTTGGTTTTCTTGCATCCATTGTGAGTACCAAGGAAGAAGAAAGACCTAAGCAGGAGGAAGTTCGGGTAGTCTGTGAGTATCCAGAGATATTCCCAGAAGAGCTACCTGGACTACCTCCCAATAGAGAAGTAGAGTTTGAGATTGAACTGGTTCCTGGTACCGGTCCAATTTCAAAAGCTCCATACCGCATGTCCCCAGCGGAGTTGAAAGAGTTACAAGAACAACTTCAGGAGCTGCTTGACAAAGGCTTCATCCGCCCTAGTCATTCACCATGGGGAGCTCCTGTATTGTTTGTCAAGAAGAAGGATGGATCTATGCGAATGTGCATAGATTATAGAGCTCTGAATCAAGTGACCATCAAGAACAGGTATCCACTGCCCAGAATCGATGATTTATTTGATCAATTGAAAGGGGCAACAGTGTTCTCTAAGATAGATCTGCGCTCTGGGTACCATCAGTTAAAAGTAAAGGAGAGTGATATACCCAGAACTGCTTTCAGGACCAGATATGGACACTATGAATTCGTGGTTATGCCTTTTGGTGTGACTAATGCACCTGTAGTCTTCATGGACTTGATGAATAGAGGGTTCAGTGAATACCTTGACAAATTTGTCATTGTGTTCATCGACGACATTCTAATCTATTCCAGAACCCCAGAAGAGCATGACACGCACAGCAAAGGCAGCTTTATGCTAAATTCTCAAAGTGCGAGTTCTGGTTGGAGCAGGTGGCATTTCTAGGTCATATTGTTTCAAAAGAAGGCATTCAAGTGGATCCGGCCAAAGTAGAAGCGGTCAGCAACTGGAAAAGACCCAAGAATGCCAGGGAGATCAGAAGCTTCCTTGGTTTAGCTGGGTACTACAGGAAATTTGTGGAGGACTTTTCCAGGATAGCCTCTCCACTTACAGCCCTCACCAGGAAGGACAAGAAGTTTGAATGGTCAGAGAAATGTGAGCAGAGTTTTCAAGAACTCAAGAAGAGACTGACCAGTGCTCCTATACTGACTGTTCCAGAGAGCGCCAAGAGTTTTGACATCTACAGTGATGCTTCCAAGATGGGATTAGGAGCTGTACTCATGCAGGAAGGAAAAGTTATAGCTTATGCTTCCAGACAACTCAAAGACTGCGAGAAGAACTATCCCACTCATGACCTAGAGCTGGCAGCTGTGGTCTTTGCACTGAAACTCTGGCGACACTACTTGTATGGAGTCCAGTGCAGAATCTTCACAGACCATCAGAGTCTTAAGTACTTCTTCACTCAGAAGGACTTAAACATGAGACAGCGCAGGTGGCTAGAGTTGGTCAAGGATTATGACTGTGAAATCCTCTACCACCCAGGTAAAGCTAATAAAATGGCAGATGCATTAAGCAGGAAGTCCAGTGCATCCTTGATGTCCTTATCATCATTAGCCCTGCCACTACAGAAGGAGTTGTCAGATTTCGGGCTTGAAATTACGTATGGGCAACTTTCTGCATTGACCCTAGAGTCAACCCTGCTTGAGGATATATAGAAAAAGCAAAGTGAAGATCCAGATATCCAAAAGATCAAGCAAGGGATACAAGAGGAAGGAAATTCAGAATTTCGAGTATCAGACAGTGGAATTCTTTATCAGGGGAATCGCCTTTGTGTTCCCAATGATGAAGAGCTGAGAAAGAAAATTTTAGAAGAAGCTCACAGTACACCGTACTCTATGCATCCTGGTTCTACTAAGATGTATCAAGACATGAAACAGAGATTCTGGTGGTCTGGACTCAAAAGAGATGTAGCTAAATATGTCAGTACCTGCCTGACATGTCAGAGAGTCAAAGCAGAACACCAGAGACCAGGAGGGATGCTACAACCTCTTTCTATACCAGAGTGGAAGTGGGAAGACATCTCTATGGATTTCATAACAGGTCTTCCAAGAACTACGAATGAATATGATGCAATATGGGTAATAGTGGATAGATTGACCAAGTCTGCCCATTTTCTAGCCATCAAGGTGTCTCACTCTATAGAGCAGTTAGCACAGCTGTATGTTAAAGAGGTGATCAGACTTCACGGAGTTCCCAAATCTATCATTTCTGATAGAGATGGGCGCTTCACTTCACACTTTTGGGAGTGCGTTCAGAATGCACTAGGCACCAAACTCAAGTTCAGCACAGCCTTCCATCCTCAAACTGATGGACAGACAGAGCGAGTAAATCAGATCTTAGAAGATATGCTCAGGGCTTGTGCACTAGATTTTAAGGGTAGTTGGTGCAAGTATCTGTGCTTAGCTGAGTTTGCCTACAACAACAGCTACCAAGCCACCATCAGGATGGCACCATATGAGGCGTTGTATGGCAGAAAGTGCAGATCACCTATATGCTGGCATGAAGCTGGAGAAAGAAGAGAAATGGAAGTAGAGCTGGGCATTCAGACAGAGATGATAGAAGAAACCACTTAGGTTATTCAGAAGATCAGACAGAGGATTGAGACTGCCCAGAGTAGACAGAAAAGCTATGCTGACACACGCCGTAGGCCACTGGAATTCCAAGTAGGAGATTCAGTCTTTCTCAAGGTTGCTCCTATGAAGGGAGTGATGAGATTTGGCAAGAAGGGCAAATTAAGTCCTCGCTATGTAGGACCGTACCTGATTTCAGAAAGGATTGGTAAAGTAGCTTATAAGCTAGACTTGCCACTGGACATGTCAGCAGTACACAATGTGTTTCATGTCTCCATGTTAAAGAAGTGTCTTCATGACCCTAGCCAAGTGATTGAACCTCAGTCAGTGCAGATCCAAGAGGATCTTAGTTATGAGAGTAGACCTACATAGATAGTGGACAGAGCAGTCAAGAGACTAAGGAACAAAGAAGTGCCACTAGTGAAGGTCGTCTGGCAGAACCAGAAGCACGAGGAAGTCACTTGGGAACGAGAGGACAGTATGAGGTAGAAATATCCAGAACTATTCAAAGTTCGAGGACGAAATTTTTATAAGGTATGGGGAGTTGTAACAACCCAATTTTCCTTAATTTGAGTTCTAAATATCTTTGAAAATGTCTGAAAATACTTTTAATATATTCTAGGGATTTTTAGAAATTTTTAGAGTATTTTTATGCAATTTTTGGAGTCCGTTTGGCATTTTTACCGGGAGGAGGAAGTTTAAAAAAAAAAACACACAAAGTGCAAGAGCTAGGATTCGAACCCAGCTTCTCGGGCCCAAGCAGTAATCGGCCCAACCAACCGAGCTGAGCTCGTTTTATTAACTAAGTGTGTGAACAAATATATTTAAGTTATAGGTGGAACCGAATCACCTAGGTTATTAAAGGAGGTTAATTTCTTTCCCGAAACCTAAAAACCCAAACCTCTCTCCCTTCTCACCCACGCGGCGCCGTCTTCTCCTCTCGGGCGAAACCGCAGCCAAGGCTAGGGTTTCCTCCTCTCGACGTCGGCGAGGTGTTTTCCGGCCGGTCTCCACTCGTGGGTGATCATTCCGGCAAGGGGAGCTCGGGAAATACAAGGAAAAAGGTGGAATCGAAGCTCCACCGAAACCCTAGAGCATTTCTCTTCGGTTGTAAGTCCAAGAACCCAAAGTAAGTGCTTCTCACCTGCGGTAGGAGTAGCTCTCAGGGTTTTGTTTTGCATTTTGTTGTGAAATGAACAAAAGTAACCTTTTCATGCTAGCATATGGTTCGGATTTTGACCCTTGTTCTAGCAAATTGGATTAAGTTTTGGTTTAAATCTTTTGATGTGTTTTTAGTGCACGGACAGAAATTTTTGAGGGTTTTTCCTTGATTACCACAGCATGCTAATTAGATGTATTTACCTTACACTTCAAGCATGATTAAGTAGTTAAACTTCCTTCAAATTACAGCATGATCAAGGGGCTGTTAAGATTCGAAATAAGGTAGTTTTACAAGCTTGTTGTGGGGAAACTATTACTGTCGTGAGCCTGATTAAGGTTATTCCTTATGACCATGCGTTTATTTTATTGGCTGTTGAATTCGGTTTGAACATATCATGTTACATTCCAGTGGTATAGTTGTTCTTTTTAATTACTGTGGAATTTAGTTTGAATATGTACTGGTTCATATTTTTATATCAGTGACATATGGTTTAGAATCTCTCGTATACTGAATAAATGAGAGAAGTGCAAGTAAAGCAAGACTAAGTCACAATCTGATCCTAAATTTCAGAATTTAGAATCAAAGCACGCTAAGTGCTTAAATCAATGCCAAGGCATTTTATTACAAGAAGTATTTAAAGAAGGATATAAGGAAAAGTATTTTACTTTTAAAGGGCATGTACCGGACACAAGGTCCAAGGGATGGGCTCCAAGTTGCCCCTAGGCATAAGGTCTAGAAGTGTCTTAATGGTTTCGGGATTAGCTACCTCGATTCTCATTAAGAAAGGCGCGCAAAGTGGTACAATGCCGGGCCCAAGAAAAGTTGAATATTATTTTAAAGTATAAAAGTATTAATTTGGGAACAAATGGAACAAGTTCTTTTACCTAAGTTACAAATTCTAGCAAGTTAAATTTGTTGTTCCTTTAGAGATGCATGATGTAGTTTTAGTTGCTATTTTCATGTGGAGCATGCACTTTCTGCGTTCCTTTATGTTTATGCATTCCGTATCGGATTTTGTGAGTAGAAAGCACTTACTAAGCTTTTAGCTTATAGATACTACCTTCCTCCTACTGCAGACATAGATAAAAGTAAAGGAAAAGCTAAAGTGGTATAGAAGAAGGCGACAAGGAGACGTTGATGATGTGTGTGTGTGGTGGCTGATAATGGAAGCTTGGGACCTTGTTGGAAGATTTTGGAAATGTTACTGCTAGTGTTCTTTTGATTACTGCTAAAAGGGAATTATTTTTCAATGCTAAGGATTTGTTTTAAATTGCTTCATTTATGCGTTAGTATCAATAAATTGGTAAATGCTTATGCTCATTACCTCTTCTTACTCTGTTGGAATGTTAAACTGCTGGAATTTTATATGGGATGATTTGGTTGATACAAGCTCAGTAAATATTTTCATGTGTATGATAGTATCCAATATGAATTTTGCTTGAATGGAAATCTGCCATTATTAATATCCTGTTGGGGAATTTACTTTTGCTATCCAGTATTTATTTCTACTGCAGTGAGTAGGAAATATGAATAGCTAGCGAATTTCTATGCTCAGTTTTCCTTTTGTTACTGCTGGAAATTTTAATCGGCGGTGAAATGCTAGAAATTTTTGCCTATGCTCGGTATCACTATTGCTGTCAGTTTACTGCCGTGGAATTACATAGCTCGGTCTCCCTTTTATTACATTGCTCGGTATTCATGTGTTATAGCTGGGGTTAAATTTTAAGTTTATTAATTTTGAAAATAATTTTAAGTTTATTAATTTATTATAGAATGTGAATTAATTATAGTTGTGAGTTTAATTTTGAATTTGAATTTTAAATTCCTTAGTCATTTCACCCGATCTAAATTTTCAATCAGGGAATCCTATAATTTTCGTGCGATGAATTGAGGTTCAATTTAAGAGTTTGGTTTAACTTTGTGTTAGATTCAGGTTTAGCTTTGGGTTCAACAAGTAAGTATTTTTTGGATAAACTTCTGGGCTATGGTGAGTCACAAGGAACTCATTAGAGTAACCATGTCTTCGAGAGGTTTCCCAAATAGTCCAACCCATTGAACTTAATACTAAACCTTGGTCTAACTAGTTAGGATCCATTTAAGGGTAGCTTCGGTCAGTTCCACTTGGCCAAATGCATCAGGTCGAAGCCATATCTTCCTAGACATGCGATACCCAAGCTTCCCTAACGTACTATCATCCAAAAATTTCACCAGTACTGTGGATCAAGTTAAACCTAGCCCATTTTTTTTTCTAACCTTAATTACCCTGCCGGGTAGTCTACTCTTGTTTACCTATTTCGGGTAGATTAAGTTCGGTTACCCAGTCGGGTAGTTTAGTTGGGGGTGCTAGCTATTCTGGATCCTCTTTCTATTTTTTTTTATTTAAGTTGAATTTTGAATTAAATTTAAATTTTAAACTTTAATTTAATTTTTAATTTTGAATTTAATTTCAATTTTTTTTAAATTTATTTTAGAATTTTAATTTAATTTTAAATTTAATTTCGAATTTTAATTTATTTTTAATTTAATTTTGAATTTAATTTCGAATTTTTAATTTAGTTTTGAATTTTTAATTTAATTTTGAATTTTGAATTTAATTTTGAATTTGACTTTGAATTTTAAATTTTAATTTTAATGATTTTTCTGTTAACTCCCCCTAGATCATAGCCTCGATATGGCCTATCGAGGTAGTGTATTTGATCTTTTGGGACCCAGTATTGACCAAGTCCAACTTGATTGACCAATTTGGACTTGGGGACTCATGCTTGGATTACCTTACTATTTGGTTTGTTTATTAAGGATAAATAAGATTTATATTTCTTTTTGGTTTTGTATCCTAGCCCAGTTCTATTATAAACGGCTCTTTGTGTCCCAAGAATTAAGTCAAGATTCTTGGAACCTAAAGAAAACCGTTCTAAAGTATTTTTTAAATTCTTGACCTGATTTTTCAGTCCAGAGTTTTCTTCCTCAAGTTTTTAAACTTGAGTTGAATTTCCAGTCTGAACTTGGTCAGGTAATGATTTAGAGTTAGTCACTTCTTTAAGGACTACTATTTCCTTTAGAAGTGACTTGACCTTAAGGTTCGACTTAGCTAGTTTGTACAACAAATAATTGACTAGATTATTTAGACGAGGGATACTTACAGCGGGATCTGGCCCTTCGGAATCGGATATGGATCCGTGGCTTCGCTAGGACTCGGCCTCCGACTCTCTCTCGCTCTCGGATCCGTCAATCTAGTCCTTGGCCATCAGAGCAAGTAGGCTTGTCTGATCAAGTTCGTCGTCGTCATCTTCCGAAGAAGATTCGTCCCACGTCGCCTTCAAGGCCTTCTTCCTTCTCTGCTTCTTAGCTTCCTTTTGATTTGGGTAGTTGTCCTTGATGTGCCCCTTCTCGTTGCACCCGTAGCAGATAACTTCGAACTTACCTTTCGAACTTGGTTGAACCTCCTTGGTTTATACCACCTTCTTTAGATCTTTCTTATTGAAGCCCTTCTTCTTCTTGTAGAGCTTCTTTACGAGGTTCACAAGCTCGGTTGTTAGTTCATCGTCTAAATCAGGATCTTTTTCCGATTCAGGTTTAGTTCTTCGTTGTGCTCTCGGTTCGCGTGTTCGACTGGCACCTGCAATCAAAGCAGCCCCCTTCTCGGTCGGCTGTGCATTGTCTGCTCATGTAATTCAAACTCACATAATAGTTCATCTAAGTTTATTGAAGATAAATCCTTGGAGACTTTGTAAGCATCTACCTTTGATGCCCACAATGTGCTCCTCGGAAACGAGTTTAGTGCATGCCTTATGACGTCCCGATTCTCTATCTTTTGCCCGATTCCGTGGAGAGAGTTGAGGATGTCTTGAATTCTTGCATGTAGTGAACTCGCCGTCTCACCTTCCTGCATTTTCAGATTATATAATTTATTAAGTAGTAAATCACGTTTACTCACCTTTGTGTCGGAGGTTCCCTCGTGAAGTTCAATCAGCTTTTCCCAAAGCTCTTTTGCTGATGAGAATGAACCAACTCTGTTGAGCTCCTCTTTGGTCAATCCACACTGAAGGGTACAGGTAGCTCTGGCATTGGCTTCCACTTTCTTGATGAGGGAGAGTTCCCAATCTTCGCAGGGAGTAGGTTTGCCATCAATGTCAGTCGATAGTTGAAATCTAGTTCGGATGATCATCCACATCTCGAACTGGATCTTTAGAAACGTCTCCATCCATCCCTTCCAGTACCCGAAATCTTCTCCGGAGAAGAGCAGGGGATGGACGGTGCTAAAACCCTCTTGTTGGGCCATTGAGAGAATATGCAAAAAGGAATAGAAAAAGAAATATGTCCCAAGACTATGTCTTGGATTAGCAGTGCGGGAGTAAAGATTTGAAAAGAGAACTAACTCGAGTGGTGTTGCACCAACCTTGAGCAAAATTGATGCGAACGAACAAAAAAAAACTGGAATATAGTAATAATACTAATTTCAGTTGACTCCGTAAAATTTAAAACACCGTGAAAAAATTACGTGATTGGTGGTTGCACCAGATCAACGCTACCTCGCTCTGATACCAATTGTTGGATCGAGAAGCGCTAGAGGGGGGGTGAATAGCGCTCGCGGCTATTTTGTTTCGATTATCGGAATCGTAAAGGCGTAAGAGTTAAAGCAGCGGAATAAACAGAGAACAATCACACAGAAAGACGAAGGGGATTTTACTTCGTTCGGAGCCTAGATCGACTCCTACTTGAAGGCCCGCGATCCTTTATCGCTTTGCATGGGCAACAACTATAAGCTCGATAAAAATGATTACAAGATGAAGTACAATAGCTAATGATAAGCAATTAAATTATACCGACGACAGTGAGAAAAACTGAAGTTTCGGAGCTCCAGGTCGTCGGGTGTCTGTCACAGCAGTTTGGGATCGTGTCGTTAGCAGCTGGTCGCAGAGAGATTACTTGGAATTGCTTGGAATGAGCTGCTGGTCGAGATCCCTTATAAAGGGTGTTCAAGGCGCCTTCTTTTGTTCACCAAGGCGCCTTGAATGAGCCGAGTCAGCCGCGGAGATAAGGGCTGAACTGGTCGAACCTTATCAGGTTCAAGCCGCCTTCAGCCTCTCCAAGGTGCCTTCATCAAGCTGTCCAAGGTGCCTTGGCTTCCTCTAAGGTGCCTCCAAGCTTGCTTCGTAGCAAACTCAGGTTTTGCACCCGAGGCGCCTCCAATGTAACGACCCAATTTTCCTTACTTTGAGTTCTAAATATCTTTGAAAATGTCTGAAAATACTTTTAAAATATTCTAGGGATTTTTAGGAATTTTTAGAGTATTTTTATGTAATTTTTGGAGTACGTTTGGCATTTTTACCGGGAGGAGGAAGTTTAAAAAAAAAAAAACACACAAAGTGCAAGAGCTAGGATTCGAACCCAGCTTCTCGGGCCCAAGCAGTAATCGGCCCAACCAACTGAGCTGAGCTCATTTTATTAACTAAGTGTGTGAACAAATATATTTAAGTTATAGGTGGAACCGAATCACCTAGGTTATTAAAGGAGGTTAATTTCTTTCCCGAAACCTAAAAACCCAAACCTCTCTCCCTTCTCACCCACGCGGCGCCGTCTTCTCCTCTCGGGCGAAACCGCAGCCAAGGCTAGGGTTTCCTTCTCTCGACGTCGGCGAGGTGTTTTCCGGCCGGTCTCCACTCGTGGGTGATCATTCCGGCAAGGGGAGCTCGGGAAATACAAGGAAAAAGGTGGAATCGAAGCTCCACCGAAACCCTAGAGCATTTCTCTTCGGTTGTAAGTCCAAGAACCCGAAGTAAGTGCTTCTCACCTGCGGTAGGAGTAGCTCTCGGGGTTTTGTTTTGCATTTTGTTGTGAAATGAACAAAAGTAACCTTTTCATGCTAGCATATGGTTCGGATTTTGACCCTTGTTCTAGCAAATTGGATTAAGTTTTGGTTTAAATCTTTTGATGTGTTTTTAGTGCACGGACAGAAATTTTTGAGGGTTTTTCCTTGATTACCACAGCATGCTAATTAGATGTATTTACCTTACACTTCAAGCATGATTAAGTAGTTAAACTTCCTTCAAATTACAGCATGATCAAGGGACTGTTAAGATTCGAAATAAGGTAGTTTTACAAGCTTGTTGTGGGGAAACTATTACTGTCGTGAGCCTGATTAAGGTTATTCCTTATGACCATGCGTTTATTTTATTGGCTGTTGAATTCGGTTTGAACATATCATGTTACATTCCAGTGGTATAGTTGTTCTTTTTAAATTACTGTGGAATTTAGTTTGAATATGTACTGGTTCATATTTTTATATCAGTGACATATGGTTTAGAATCTCTCGTATACTGAATAAATGAGAGAAGTGCAAGTAAAGCAAGACTAAGTCACAATCTGATCCTAAATTTCAGAATTTAGAATCAAAGCACGCTAAGTGCTTAAATCAATGCCAAGGCATTTTATTACAAGAAGTATTTAAAGAAGGATATAAGGAAAAGTATTTTACTTTTAAAGGGCATGTACCGGACACAAGGTCCAAGGGATGGGCTCCAAGTTGCCCCTAGGCATAAGGTCTAGAAGTGTCTTAATGGTTTCGGGATTAGCTACCTCGATTCTCATTAAGAAAGGCGCGCAAAGTGGTACAATGCCGGGCCCAAAAAAAGTTGAATATTATTTTAAAGTATAAAAGTATTAATTTGGGAACAAATGGAACAAGTTCTTTTACCTAAGTTACAAAATCTAGCAAGTTAAATTTGTTGTTCCTTTAGAGATGCATGATGTAGTTTTAGTTGCTATTTTCATGTGGAGCATGCACTTTCTGCGTTCCTTTATGTTTATGCATTCCGTATCGGATTTTGTGAGTAGAAAGCACTTACTAAGCTTTTAGCTTATAGATACTACCTTCCTCCTACTGCAGACATAGATAAAAGTAAAGGAAAAGCTAAAGTGGTATAGAAGAAGGCGACAACGAGACGTTGATGATGTGTGTGTGTGGTGGCTGATAATGGAAGCTTGAGACCTTGTTGGAAGATTTTGGAAATGTTACTGCTAGTGTTCTTTTGATTACTGCTAAAAGGGAATTATTTTTCAATGCTAAGGATTTGTTTTAAATTGCTTCATTTATGCGTTAGTATCAATAAATTGGTAAATGCTTATGCTCATTACCTCTTCTTACTCTGTTGGAATGTTAAACTGCTGGAATTTTATATGGGATGATTTGGTTGATACAAGCTCAGTAAATATTTTCATGTGTATGATAGTATCCAATATGAATTTTGCTTGAATGGAAATCTGCCATTATTAATATCCTGTTGGGGAATTTACTTTTGCTATCCAGTATTTATTTCTACTGCAGTGAGTAGGAAATATGAATAGCTAGCGAATTTCTATGCTCAGTTTTCCTTTTGTTACTGCTGGAAATTTTAATCGGCGGTGAAATGCTAGAAATTTTTGCCTATGCTCGGTATCACTATTGCTGTCAGTTTACTGCCGTGGAATTACATAGCTCGGTCTCCCTTTTATTACATTGCTCGGTATTCATGTGCTATAGCTGGGGTTTTATTCTTCCATGGGAATTAAATCTGCAGAGTTCTTTTTTTTTAGCTTGATTGCATTGCTTGAACCTGGAAAATGCCTCTTAGTACTGCCGAAATATTTAACTGCAAGCAGAATAATTACTACTTCCCTGCATGTATGCTAGCTGTTGACAAGTAGAGGCATTAATCTCCTATGATTCTTCTTGATAGCAATTGCCATGTATGCTTGCTGTAAAGTGTAGTAAGAACGAAAATAAATGATGGAGTTTTATGCTCAGATTTCTTCTCCGTAGATTTTAAATATTTCTGATATTAGAGTAAGTAACTCCAGTTAAGTAGAGTTTAAGTATGTAACAGTCACCCTCAGAGTAGTAGTAGGAAGGGTGGTCGTTACATCCAAGCTCCATAGAGGCACCTCGGTACTATTCATCGGAGGCCAATTTTGTACTTTGGTCCCTGCAAGATATGTTAAACACAAAAATACCCTGCAGCACAAAGTTAGCTCATAACACATAAGTGATAGTATAAAAGTGAAAGTTTGACAGTCTCCGGACTGTCCGAGTCTGACTTCGAGTTTCCAACCGGAAACCCTAGGTAGACCCGACGCCTACTGTTCCCTCTATGGGGAACGCGTCCTCACCTACTCCACTCAAGAGATTTACCTACTGCCAGTGCGATCCTCCAGATCGACTGGACTTTTGCTCAGCACTCGAAGCTTTTGGACTTTCTGCTGGACATCCGCTTCCCGGTTAGTCCAGTCTTTCACCTGGTTCGCGATAGCAGGACTTTCCACCTAGGGTTACCACCCCCTAGGACTTTTTCCTGAAGCCTTCAACCTGCCAAGATTTTCCGCATAGGGTTACCACCCCCTATGACCTAGGGTTACCACCCCCTAGGGTTTTTACCTTGCCTAACCATAGTTAGGTCTTTTCCTGAAACGCTTAACAGATTTGTTAGATCACTAAACATCTTAACTTTGAATCCTTTGCCGTTATCAAAATACGAGTTCGATCGTCGGATGCTTCCCGCACCAACAAAGCCATCTTGCATTTATGGCAAGAAACAAAGATTCTGACTCCGAGTCCGATGAAGAGTACGAGTCCGAGATCAACCTCGATTCCGAGAGAAGCCCTAGATCGGAAGATCCAAATATGGTAACGATTTATTCTAAATCTAATTTGCTTAAAGTAGTTAAGTGTTTGTTTAAAAAATTATCAAAATCAAAAAAACAAAATGACTTGTTACTTAAGGAAATAGACCATCTTAAGCAACAAGTTAACTTGAGTGACTCGACTAACCAAGTTCAAGTCGAAACTTCAACTCAAGTTGAAAAACATGAGGAAGAAAATTCCAACTCGAAAGGACAAGTCGAGCGATTCAAGAAAATGTTGGAAAGGTTCGAACTAGGATCCAAATGTCTAAATATGGTACTTGGGTCGCAACGAGCTGTGTAAAACAAATCAGGACTTGGCTATAACCCTAAGCAAACAAACAAATCATATTTGTCTTTAATTAGTCAAAAAGTTAGAAGTCAAGTCCAAGCATGGGTCCAAACAAAACATTTAATCAAATCAATTAAACCAAACCTCTACTTGGTCCCTAACAGTCAAATCCATTACTTAGATAGACCTTATCTAAGCTATGACTCAAGGGGAGCAGTTAGAAAAACAATTCAACCAACTTAATTAACCAAACTCATACACTTAGGATTAGGTTTACTTTCTGTTTAGAATGGTTAGATAAAAAATGTTTACTAAACCCTACAACATAGTATCGGAATGGATTGAGATGATAGTACATCAAGGAAAGTTTGTCAAAGGCATATCTAGGCTGAATATGAAATTCAACCTGGTGCACTAGACTTAGTGGATCTGACCGAAGCTACCCCAGTCAAACATGGGCTAGTTAAACCAAAATTTAGTATTAAGTTTTTTGGGCGGGAACAGCTTGGAAAGTCTTCAGCAAGTGGTCCACTGTTGATACACAAGAAGGTCATATGCCTCGCCACTGAACTGAAAGCTTATCCTTAGAACGCCTACTTGATTAACCTAAAGCTAAATTTGAATCTAAAATGCGTTCAATAACCTTTTTCAAGTTCAATCTTAAATAAATTATTTAAAAACTTAATTAAAAATTATTTTAACTTAATTAAAAATTATTTTAAAACTTAATTAAAAATTATTTTTAAAACTTAATTAAAAATTATTTTAAAACTTATTTAAAAATTATTTTAAGAATTAATTAAAAATTATTTTAAAAACTTAATTAAAATTATTTTAAAACTTAATTAAAAATTAGTTTAAAAACTTAATTAAAAATTATTTTAAAACTTAATTAAAAATGATTTTAAAAACTTAATTAGAAATTATTTTAAAACTTATTTAAAAATTATTTTAAAACTTATTTAAAAATTATTTTAAAACTTAATTTAAAATTATTTTAAAACATAATTAAAAATTATTTTTGTAACGACCCAAATTTCCTTGTCTTAAGTTCTAAACGTCCTTATTAATATTTAGAAATGCTATAGAAATATTTTAGAGATTTTTAGAAATTTTTAGAGTATTTTTATGCAATTTTTGGGGGTCGTTTGGTATTTTTTACTAAACGATAGAAGTTTCGACAAAAATAATATCCAAGCCGAGATTCGAACCGGAGACCTCAGATTAAGCAGAACCCTAAGCGAATCCGGCTGACCAAGTGTGCGAGTGGGCGATGTTGATCAAATAAGGGACGATATATATTTAAAGGATAGTTGATAATAGAAATATTTAAGGTTATAAAAGGATAAGTTAAGAGAGGGATTAGGTTATTTTCTTTTCTCTCAAAATCTTCTTCTCCCTCACGTGTGCGCGGCGTCGGCGACTTCTCTTGGGCGGAAAACGAAGCCGAGTTAGGGCATCTCTCCGACGGCCGGCGAGGGTCTAGATCCGAGAGTCCTTTGTCTCCTCACGATCCTTTCGTCGAGGAGAGTTCGTGGGCACAAGGAAGGGCCGAGTCTTGCGGTTTCTCTGAAATCCTAAAGGTCTTCCTCGGCTGTAAGTCCAGGAAATAACACTGTAAGTTGCTTACTCACCTGCAGTAAGAGTGGTTTTCGAACCTCGAATTCATTCTTTGATTTCGTTAGTGTTTGTGGCTTTAGAATTTCCTGCCGTGAATTGAGGTTTCAGGCTTGGTTTTCTTCCTTGCATGTATGCTGTAACATGTTTAAGATTTTGTTTGCTGCCGTGAGTTAAGGTTTTATATCTGGTTTTTCTTCTTTATCTAGTATGCTATAAAGAATGTCGTATGAAGCTCACTACCAAGGACCTCAAAGGAATGAAATAAATTGTATAAACTAGGCATGTAGTTTAGATTGTCCAACACATATCTTGTGCATTGAGAATCTATACTTTCTAGCTTTAATGAAAACGAACAGCCCTGTTTCCTTGAGTTTGTAGAGGAGTTTTGCTTCCTTAATAGGCAAGAACAACCCTTTATAATAAGCTTGCACAACCTTGAATTTGAGCCTACAGATTTAGTTCCCTTATTTTGAGTTATGTAGGCACTTCCTGAACATGCTGTTTAGCTTTGGTTTTGAGTTTCTGTTCGAGTTTTGAAGCATGGATAGATTCTAATATTAAGCATATAGTTTATAGTCTTTCTATTACTACCGTGGGCATAAACAATGTCACGCCCCAGGTAGTCCCTGTCCGAAGAAATTTCGGCAGCATCTCCCCTGTACGGGTGACAATATGAATCCAGAATACATATATCTATACCTCGGCCACACACGGCCGGAACAATACAATACAAATAAGAAACAAACCACGCAGTTTATATCAACATTCCACACAGTTCAACATATACTCAATCCACGCAGTTTAATAAGGAAGGACGATATAGAATCCTCGAAGATATATGTAAACATCCTACTCCACTACAACGAAGAAAATAAATCCACTAAGAAATGAGCAAATCCGCAGCGGAAAACAAAAAGTAGCAAACCCGAATGTTCAATATCCACAATATAAACCCACAATACAAGTATATAAGATGCAAAAGTAAAATATAATCCGACAAAGAAAATCCTCGCGATAATGGGGCTAGCGACTGGAATATCTCCCAACGGCCTCAACCTGAAAAATAGTAACAACGGGGTGAGTTCAAAGAACTCAGCAGATAATCCAATAGATATGTACAGCAACATATAACCACCAGTAACATCCTATGGTACAGTACACTAAACCATAGAGCCTACAGTACAGTTTCCTAATATTGCAACCTACGGTACAGTCTCCTAACAGTATAACAGATATGCATAACTGAAATAAACTGTAATAACCAGCAATAGACATAAAGTACAGTCTATAACAAGAATAATAAGAAAATGCATAACTGAAATAAACTGTACTCACCTGCGAGGCTTGTGCAACTGACTATGAACATACACAGATAAAAATAGTCAGAGCAAAAGCATATAAACTGTATGCATGCCAATCATATGCAATCACCAAAATGCATCAATCATAAATAATGCAATCTGTGCATATGATGCAAATGACATGTCCTGGTCACCCCTATCAGCCATCTCTCACACAATGGTGAGACCGAGTGGGTAGGGGTGTGACAACCGTGCACTCTGCGTCACTACCCACGATGGTGACCGAGTGGACGGGATCTTGTCGAGTACACCTATCCTCCCGCCTCAAACATAGTGAGGGGCCTTGATGCTCTCATCTCCGGTACACAATGACGGGAGGGAGCTGTAACCCCGTTGTATCGTGCTACCCATGAGCACCCCGGTGCACCACCGAGCAACCGCCATACACACCACGAGTCTGTGCCACTATACATGCACCGTGTGCAGCCCTCGTGTGGCCGCCAACGAGCTCAACAATAATGGAGTCGTCGATCGCCCAAAGATGCAATCATGCAATATGGTGCGTGCGGCTACAATATGTCATATCCTCCATATGCGTAGGTGCCAAAAAGGTAAACACATATATAACAGAGATATAAGCAACATAAATCCAACAACATATAACAAGTACCTACAACAACTAATCCAGTGGAAAGTAACACTAAATGTACCTATCCATCTCCATAAACATATATATACATGGCAAAAGATAAAAGCATCCAGTTCTAAAGTAAAGCAACTAACAGAAGAAGCATGTGATAGGTATCAACTAAGCTAAGACCAAGGAAGAGATAAATCTACCATCTACCACTAGTAATTATATATAAACTACACATATCATAAGACAGTATCAAAAGATCAGTCAAAGGGTACCCGCCTCAAATAGAAGGTACAATCACGCCAAATCCAACGTCGAGATGTCTGTCTCGAATCAGAGTCCTGTGTCAAACAAACAAACAATATATATATTTTATTTAGCTAAATCCAAATAAATAGCTTAATAAAATCCCTAAAACTAAATTAGGGCAAAACCCTAATAAATACAATCTTAACCTACCTAATTAAATCTAACGGTCAATTAGGGTTAGTTACTTAATCCCTAATCACCAATTAGATTAGAAATCCAATCTTAGATTAAATCCAATAGTTGACTAGGGTTAATTGTCTTAACCCTAATCATTCCATTAATTTAATCTAAGCAATTAAATCTAATCACAATCAACATAACCCTAATTCAAATCTACACATCATCATGCAATCACAATTATACTATAATCTACAACCCGGATCAAATACCTACACATAAGCCTAATCCAATACATTCACATCATGTATCAAAATCCCTACACATACCTCAATTCACAACCCCTATGGATTGCTGGATCAAGGGATGCTGCTAGAAATCACTTCATGATGACCCTTCCAACACCACATCAGCAGGACCTCGCTGCTCTAATCGAGTTGTTGTTGAAACCATATGTTGCTGGATCATAAAGCAATCCACAGCACACAAATTGAATTCCACAGAACAGGTCCTCACTGGAATCAATCGGATCAAGCAATGAATTAAGCTGGAATTCATTGATCAGATTAAGATTGAAGATCATGGATCAATTAGTGGATCATACCATAGAACCATAGATCAAACAACACCCTTCAAGCCTCTGCCCGACAGCTCAAGAACGCCACCATCATCAACCGAATCTCCCAATCCACCACAAGAATAGGAGGTGTAAGATCTGCTCAAGAGGAAATACTAGCATAAGAAGAATCAATGTCGGAAGAACTCTAACCTAACGAACCTTTGAATCCACCAAAGATCCGGCGATGCCTTACCTCCAAGATCGCTGCTCGGTGGCGTCACTCGATCCAATCCGACCAATAAAGAAGTGGATCGCACTGTAAGTAGTGCGAGGAGAGGAGAGGGAAGTCCTACCGGTTGGAGACGAAGCGAAATCCAACACCTCACCGTGCCCTAGCCACGACGCCGCCGACGATCGGCCGCAGGAACCACCGAAGAAGTGACCGCTGGACCGAAGATGGCCTGGAGAGGAGGAACACTAGTCGGATCTGATCTTAGGGTGTCGATGTCGGCAGAGGGAGATCGCTGGAACTCTCGGCTTGCTTCATCCGCGAGAGAGGGAGAGAACAGAGAAGAAGAAAGGGGAGATCGGGGAAGGAGGGGGAAGTCGGGTCGGCATTTTTAGGGGAAGGAGGAAATATAAGAAAAAAAAGAATTATATAATAAAACATTTCCTCACATAAATGGATATCCCAAACAGGCTTTATCCGTGCACGCCGATCGATCCCCACAAAACCCTCCATACGAGCTCCGAAAAATTCCTAGAAAATTTCTAAAAATTCCAGAAAAATTTTATAAGGCTATTTCTGAATTAACCCTATTTATTTAAATTTTCCGAGATCTCACAAACAACATGCATGTCATGAATATGCAGTCCTTTACTTTTAGGATGTAGATTTGAAGTTTTCTACTTCCTTAATGAGCAGAAATAGATCTTTAATTTAAAGCATGTGTTCCATTAAACCCTTTTTGAGGATTACGAGTAGTTATAAGTAAGAAAAGACCAAGGTCTTGATAGTATCCCTAAAGTTTAAGAATTGGGATCAGCAGCACACCAAGTGCTCAAAGAAATGCCAAGATATTTTATTATAAGAATATTAAAGATAACAAGTATTTTATTTTAAAAAGGCTTGTCACGCCCCCAGAGGAGTCCTTACCGAAAAATTTCGACAACATCTCCCCAGTACGGGTGACAATCTGAGGCATATAGACATACAAAATACATCAGCCACATACGACTGGAATATATATATACACAACCACGCAGTTATATAATCAGCCCACTAGGCTGGAACAGAAATAAACACAACCACGCAGTTATATAATCAGCCCACTCGGCTGTACTAAAATCAACACAGCGGAAATCACAAATAACGATCACAAAACATAAAACAACTAACTGCGAGCCGGCTCGGCTTGACACAATAATAACAAACCAAATACAAGAGAACACAAATACATAAACAAGTACAAAACCCAAAATACAAATAGCGTAAGAAATATCAAAATCGTAAGGTCGTCCTCGAATGTGACATGGGCCTGGCGGACAGGCTCTCCAGGTGACTCCATAAACCCTTTACCTGCTACCTGGCGAAATTATCAATATACGGGGTGGTGAGTATAAAGACTCAGCGGGTAATAGACAGATAGTGCATGAGTATAGTTAAGAACTAGAGATACAAAGGTATACAATCTCGTATGGAAATAGATGATACTACAGTGATAACATAATAAGTGTCCATACCTGAAACCATATCCTAGGCTAGTAGTAAAAGGTAAAGTGTAGCAAAGACTGCTCATAACTACATGGTATTATGTGAGGTATATACATGTCAACGATAAGTAAGTCGATTCAAACACATATCACAAGTATAAAACTCAACTATGTAAGCATAACGTAAATAAACAACAATGCATAATCTAGCAACATAAAGCAGATGTCGTGGTATAATAATAACGGTATACGGATGGTCACCCCACCCACCTCTCTGCCCTGTGTGGTCGAGAGGCCGGATCGACAACCACCCAAAGGCCGGCTACTCTCGGTGGCCGGATGGAGAGTGCGTAGTGGTGAATAGCTACGTCTGCGACGGGGTCCCCTGCCGCGTCTCGTGATCACTACCCACGGGTGTGCGGTGGGGCACGACACGTGCGGCACGCTCAAGCTACCACTACCCACGGTGGTCGGCGTGCGGCCAACGACCGCCTCGACCACAGGAGGGGGTCGGCGATCGTCGTTGACATGATCACGAACAATGCGATCGTCATATATATATAAGCGAATATGCTACGTGAAGACGCTTAGTAAGGTGTGTAAATAAACAGCAACCAAAACAAGTAAACATGGTATCAGGTGTCTATATATCCAATACCTAATATCTAATGTCTGGCATCTTGTATCTGGTATCTGATACCTAGTAATATAGTATCTGCTAAATATCATCGATAGCAACGTTGACTGTATAGATACAGAAAATGTGTAGCTCAAAGATTGAGTGAAAGTATCAAACGCAGGAAAAATATGAGTGGAGTCAAAATAGATACAGCAACTATCTGAACATAAAGCTCATGCACTAGGATCAAAATACTAAAGAAATAAAGCAAGAAGTACCCGCCTTAACTGCGAAGATCGTGCCAATACCATTCCCACATCGAGACGCTCGTCTCGAACCAACATCCTGCAAATCACATAATGAATAGATTTAACTAATCACATCTACAACAATTAGCCCAACTTCAAAACCTAAACTAATAGGGAAAAACCCTAATCCAAATGACCATTAATTAACCCTAATTAATGATAATCCGATAATCCTCAATCAACTGATTGTTTCATCTTCCAATAAAAATTCGTATATAGTAACACATTTATAACCCAACCTAGCATCAGGAATCACTTAATTCATTTCCAACCTTCTTAATTACAAATCCACTTCATATCAAAATCAAACTACAATAACCTACTTTGCTAATTTCATTTACCATTCTAAAATCCATTAGCTCATCATTCACTCCATTGTATCAACCACAAGCATAATGAACCACTAATATGATAACCTATTACAACCACATTGGATCAGATATCCTTAAGCATTCCACCAACAAAAATAGACTAAATAACCGTATTCAATCCACCATCCGAAATCTAGAATCAAACTTCCTTCAACCACACATGAACAAACCGGTTACAATACTCAAATCAACCCATGATTACAACTAAACACAACCTAATCCTTTCAAATTCCAATTCCAAACTCAACCCCTTTTTATCGACTAGTTAATCAAGTTTAAATAAAAAAAATGAATTCAGATATGTATCCAACTGAAACAGAACGGAGCTTACCATAATCCAATCTGCAAATCTAGGGTAGCTTGATGAAGCATCCGAATGCAGCCATGAAGAAATGGAACTCACCACTTTAGATCTGATGGAGAGAACCAGATAAAGTCTGGCGAAGTGATCCAGTCCGCCCTCTCATCACCAACCGATTGAGTGCTCCAAAACACTGAATGACCAAGGTGCCACCAAAAGCACATCAACACCGAATCTGCTTGGCGATGAAGCTAGGGCACGGTACCAAGATGACTCGGATGCTCAATTTTCGGCGCTTCTGGTGTCCGCGGGGAGAGGGGGTGCTCAGCCGACGGCGATTAGCTCCCGTGGTGTCGGCGTGGGGGAAGAAAAGGGTTGCTCAAAGGGGCCAGCGATGGGCGGGTCGGCTAGGCTCCTGCTCGAGGCCGACGTTGAGGGAGGAGAGGGAGGAGAAAGTCGGCCTGGCCAGCGGTCGGGTGCGAATCAGGGTAGCGCGGTGCGCCGTTGCGAGAGGGAGAGATGAGAAGACAACGCGAGGGAAGGGAATCGGGAGAGGTTGTGCGGCGATGAGGAGAAGATGCCGACGGCGCAGAGGAGGGAATTCAGAAAGGAAAGGGTCGGGGAAGAAATATTAGGTTTTTATTTTATATAAACTTAGGTTTCGTCAAATCAAAACCTAAGTTCATTCCTCAATTAAATCCCGTATTTCTAACCGGCCTCCTCCGCATCCTAAGTTCATTCCTCAATTAAATCCCGTATTTCTAACCGGCCTCCTCCGCATCCAATAGTTTTATCCCCTCAAAATATATCATCCAAGCTCCAATTAAATCCTAGAAAAATTCTAAAAATTCCCGAAAAATTCAATAAGATTATTTGTCAAATAACCTTATTAATTAATTATTATTTTGGGCATCGTATTTTACATTCTCCCCTACTAATAAAAATTTGATCCCTAAATTTACTGCTAAACTCAGAGATCATCATCTTATGGTAACAACCAACAACATACTCATAAACTACTCCATCCAAGTATCATGAATAAATCTCCAACTGTAATGGTTGACTCTGTGGGTTATGAGCTCACCCTACTTCTACTACTTTCTCACTGTTGTCTGGCCAACTGTGAGTAAATCAACTACCTCTAAAATCCATAATACACACTATCAATAAATCCTCAAACATCTATATAGGGCGCTCAAACTATCCATCTGTCCGAGGGTGGAAAGCTATATCATAATAAAGCTCAATACTCGTAGCCTACTGTAAACACTACTGGAACTACGATATGATTCACAAATCTCCATCTGGTACAATACTCCGAGATATACCCTAAAGTCTGGTGATCTCTCTACAGTATAACCCAGCTAATCGGTCTAACGAATCCATCCTACAAATCGATAACTAGGGAGCAAATTCGCCAACCCAACAATGATTACCCCAACGCATCATAGCCTCACCCTGCCCTGAGTAATCACACAACAAAACCCATCATAACATGCTCCCAACTGCACTCTAGTATCTGAATGTACTTACCAATTCATACACCCTATAACGGTTGTATCTCGTAAGTGTTAAGCAACTAGCTCCACACTTTTCCACGTCAGTGGGGGTCATCTATCCAAATGTACCCTCAAGGTTATCCTACCAGGTACATGCAGTTCATGGTCAAAGTCTCCATAGGATAGGATACCTCAATCATCTACAGACTAGTCAAGCTAGCAATAGTATGCAGCTAACTCAGTCAATTCTTCGTCTGTACAAGTCATGAACTCAAATGTAACTTTTAGGTCATCTAACCAGCACACATAACCCGAGGATCAGAATCTCTATAAAATAAAGTGAGTCGGTCTCTTACTACCGAACTAATAAAATTAACTCAGTACTCTAGCATCTACACAGACAAGAACGGATCAATCTTCTACTGATCAAGTCAACCAAGGTAGATCGGTCCTCTACTAACCGTAACAAGAGTAAACTGGTCCTCTACAAACCGAACCAACTAGGATAAATCAATCCACTACTACCCAAGTCATTAAGAGTAAATCGGTTCTCTACGAACCAAGGCAATACAAGTAAATTGGTTCTCCACGAACCGAAGCAATATGATATTTAGCAGAGACTAACCACTACTAAACTAGTGATAACAAAAATTAATAACACTAGTGGTATGGTAAAAGAAGTCCTATGAGACTGTATTCCTTGATCTCTAGTAGGGTCAACCGTGATCAGCGATTGACCCAACACATTTGATATATTCTACAAACAACTGGACATGTACTAACAAAAGCATACTAATACATAACATAACTAACATAACAACTATGCATGCACTAACAGAAATGTAAGATAACAATATGCAAACATACCTCCTATAGCTTGGAGAATCCTGTCGCTGCCTGGTCCCAAAACTCGAAAAGTCACATCGAGAAACCAAATCACGAAAAACCAAACGAAAATAGGCCTCATAAAACCTGGCTCTGATATCAATAAATTGTCACGCCCCTAGAGGAGTCCTTACCGAAAAATTTCGGCAGCATCTCCCCAGTACGGGTGACAATATGAGGCATACATACATACAAAATACATCAGCCACATACGACTGGAATATATATATACACAACCACGCAGTTATATAATCAGCCCACTAGGCTGGAACAGAAATAAACACAACCACGTAGTTATATAATCAGCCCACTCGGCTGTACTAAAATCAACACAGCGGAAATCACAAATAACGATCACAAAACATAAAACAACTAACTGCGAGTCGGCTCGGCTTGACACAATAATAATGTAACGCCCACCCTTCTTACCCAACCAAAGGCGGCGCTACGTTCTTATACTACTTACGTACATGTTTTACTATAACAGCGGAAGAATAAAAACTTTAAAGAATTTAATTTATTAAGCATAATATCACATATTCTGATTTGTTCAAATATTGATTCTATAACTAATCATATTAATTTGTCCGAATCGTTCTTTGCCGAGCCACCACCACACACATCACTATCTGCTCCTCCTGCTGCTCCGTCGTTCCGAATATCCGTCCCCCATATCTGCGGTACAAGGAAAGTAAGCTATGAGCACTCATGGCTCAGTAAGTTCCTTTCCTACTCACTGAAACCGAAAATCATCGTATATCAATATCATGCGTAATATCATAAGCATACAACATACAAGGGTATCATATTAATATCATATTATCACATGACATTATATCTAATCATCAGATAATTCAAGTACATATGTAGGCAATGCATCATGAATTTGAAAACTTATACTAATAAGTACTTGAAATTAATATCATCATTAAGGGGATCCCGGTTTGTACCACATACATAATGCGCGCGCTTCTTAAGTAGGTCCAAGGTAGCAAGTCTTGAACCCTACCATACATACATACTAGGTCCGAGTCTTACTCCATCGACCTAGGGCATTCAGAAGCCCATTTCTGACGAGGCCCGAGTCTTATTCCATCGACCCCGGGGCGTTTACGGAGCCCACCCTTGGTACAAACCATACAAAAATAATTTATCATGCATAACTATCATATCATATCCCTAACAATCTTTCATGCATTTCATTTTTCATTTCTTTTCATTATGTATAGCATTTCCTATGCTATCACATATCATGGCATTTACATAACATAAATTTCATTCTTTTCTCATTATGTATAGCATTTCTTATGCTAACACATATCATGGCATATACATAACATAAATTTCATTCTTTTCTCATTATGTATAGCTTTCCTATGTTATCACACATCATGACATATACATAACATAAATTTTATTCTTTTCTCATTATGTATAGCATTTCCTATGCTATCACATATCATGACATATACATAACATAAATTTCATTCTTTTCTCATTATGTATAGCATTTCCTATGCTATCACATATCATGGTATAGAAAATCTATCATGTAGTGTAGACTTAGTTACACCTCACTAGATCTCGGAAGCTCTTCTTAACCGAATTTTCTCAAACTTGTTTCTAGGTTTTAAAATCCTCATAAAATCTGAAAAATATATATAAAGCCTTGTACCACAGGTGAGGGGAAGCTTACCTTCTTCGCTTAAGTTTCCTAGGTTTGAGAACTTGCTTGGGGACCTTTCTTCCTTGCTTGTTTGCTCGGCACCAATGGAGGAGAGGAGTGGCTAGGTCTTTTGGTGGAGAGGGGAGGAAGAAGAGGCTTCTTCCTCTTTGTGTTGCTCGGCAACAACAAGAAAGGAAGAAGAGGGAGGGAGTGAGAAGGAAGAGGAGCTTCCTTCCTCTTGTGTTGCTCGGCAACAAGAAGAAAAGAGAGGGAGAGGGAGGTCTCGGCACAAAGGGAGGAGAGGAGGATGAGTGGGTTGAGGATGAAGTTGAAGTCCCCCCTCCATGCCTATTTATACTAAGATGAGGGGAGGAAACTTGACTTGATTCATCCTCCCTATTCATTTCTCCCCTTAAATGACAAGAATATTCTAGAGAGATGCCTTTTGAGTTCTCTCTTTTCTTTCCCTTAATTTCTCTCTTTTCTCTCCTTTAATAAAATTTTCTATCTCTCCTCTTACAATATCCTCTTCTATCCCACTTGGTTAACACATGCATGCATCCACAAGTGAACCAAGGATCAAAACTTGGTTATGCATATTTTTACTTCTTTTTACTTCCTTTTCTTTTAAGTAAAAAGAATCCTTTCTTATTCTTAACTACTTAGTCCTTTCTCTTCTTATCAATAATTCTCCTATCCCCTTTGGTATCCTATACATGTTCCTTACAAGAGGTCCAAGGTTCAATCTCTCTTCTAACATTTTATTTTCTTTTGTACATAATAATTCGTATATTTCCATATTATGCATTATGCATAAATATTTCATACATGTACATATTATCTCATATTTCTTCCTTTTGTCTACATTAATTCCATACATTTTAAATCATGCATAGATGATTATATTCTCAACTTTATTTTTCTTTCATAAAGTTTTAATCATCTAAATCCATCTTAATATAGAATATTTACATCTTCTTTTCATTCGTACTCTCATTACCCTTATTTTCTTATCTAGGCTTTCTAGGGGTGTTACAAATAACAAACCAAATACAAGAGAACACAAATACATAAACAAGTACAAAACCCAAAATACAAATAGCGTAAGAAATACCAAAATCGTAAGGTCGTCCTCGAATGTGATGTGGTACTGGTGGACAGGCTCTCCAGGCGACTCCATAAATCCTTTACCTGCTACCTGGCGAAATTATCAATATACGGGGTGGTGAGTATAAAGACTCAGCGGGTAATAGACAGATAGTGCATGAGTATAGTTAAGAACTAGAGATACAAAGGTATACAATCTCGTATGGAAATAGATGATACTACAGTGATAACATAATAAGTGTCCATACCTGAAACCATATCCTAGGCTAGTAGTAAAAGGTAAAGTGTAGCAAAGTCCTGCTACAGTACTGCTCATAACTACATGGTATTATGTGAGGTATATACATGTCAACAGTAAGTAAGTCAGTGTCTAAACACATATCACAAGTATAAAACTCAACCTATGTAAGCATAATAGCATAAATAAACAACAGCAGCATAATCTAGCAACAGTAACATAAGAAACAGCAGTATCAGCAGGTATAATAATAACAGCGTATGTACGGATGGTCACCCCACCCACCTCTCTGCACCATGACCCCTGTATGGTCGAGAGGCCAGATCGATGACAACTGTACCACCCAAAGGCCGCCACTACTCTCGAGTGACCGGATGGAGAGGTGCATAGTAGCTGAATAGCTACGTCTGCGACGGGGGTCCCTGCTGCCCGCGTCTCCAGCAATCACTACCCATGAGTGTGCGAGTGGGGGCACGACAGGACATGCGGCACGCTCCAAGCTACCACTACCCATGAGTGGTCGAGCGTGCGGCCCAGGCCAACGACCGCCTCAACCACAAGGGAGACAGGGTCGTCGGCAATGCATGCATTGACATGATGCGAACAATGCAACAGTCATCATATATATATAAACAGAAACAGGTATGCTACATGAAGCCAGCATGCTTAGTAAGGTGTGTAAATAAACAGCAACCAAAACATGTAAACATGGTATCAGGTGTCTATATATCCAATACCTAATATCTAATGTCTGGCATCTGGTATCTGGTATCTGATACCTAGTAATATAGTATCTGCTAAATATCATCGATAGCAACGAGAGACTGTATAGATACAGAAAACTAGTAGCTCAAAGATTGAGTGGAAGTATCAAACGCAGAAAAAATAAGAGTGGAGTCAAGATAGATACAGCAACTATCTGAACATAAAGCTCATGCACTAGGATCAAAATACTAAAGAGATAAAGCAAGAAGTACCTGCCTTAACTGCGAAGATCGTGCCAATACCATTCCCACATCGAGACGCTCGTCTCGAACCAACATCCTGCAAATCACATAATGAATAGATTTAACTAATCACATCTACAACAATTAGCCCAACTTCAAAACCTAAACTAATAGAGAAAAACCCTAATCCAAATGACCATTAATTAACCCTAATTAATGATAATCCGATAATCCTCAATCAACTGATTGTTTCATCTTCCAATAAAAATTCGTATATAGTAACACATTTATAACCCAACCTAGCATCAGGAATCACTTAATTCATTTCCAACCTTCATAATTACAAATCCACTTCATATCGAAATCAAACTACAATAACCTACTTTGTTAATTTCATTTGCCATTCTAAAATCCATTAGCTCATCATTCACTCCATTGTATCAACCACAAGCATAATGAACCACTAATATGATAACCCATTACAACCACATTAGATCAGATATCCTTAAGCATTCCACCAACCAAAATAGACTAAATAACTGTATTCAATCCACCATCCGAAATCTAGAATCAAACTTCCTTCAACCACACATGAACAGACCAGTTACAATACTCAAATCAACCCATGATTACAACTAAACACAACCTAATCCTTTCAAATCCAATTCCAAACTCAACCCCTTTTTATCGACTAGTTAATCAAGTTTAAATTAAAAAAAATGAATTCAGATATGTATCCAACTGAAACTGAACGGAGCTTACCTTAATCCAATCTGTAAATCTAGGGTATCTTGATGAAGCATCCGGATGCAGCCATGAAGAAATGGAACTCACCGCTTTAGATCTGATGGAGAGAACCAGATAAAGTCTGGCGAAGTGATCCAGTCCGCCCTCTCATCACCAACCGATTGAGGGCTCCAAAACACTGAATGACCAAGGTGCCACCAAAAGCACATCAACACCGAATTTGCTTGGCGATGATGCTAGGGCACGGTACCAAGATGACTCGGATGCTTAATTCCCGGTGCTTCTGGTGTCCCCGGGGAGAGGGGGTGCTCAGCCGACGGCGATTAGCTCCTGTGGTGTCGGCGTCGGGGAAGAAAAGGGTTGCTCAAAGGGGCCAGCGATGAGCGGGTCGGCTAGGCTCCTGCTCGAGGCTGACGTTGAGGGAGGAGAGGGAGGAGAAAGTCGGCCTGGCCAGCGGTCGGGTACGAATCAGGGCAGCGCGGCGCGCCGTTGCGAGAGGGAGAGATGAGAAGACAACGCGAGGGAAGGGAATCGGGAGAGGTTGTGCGGCGATGAGGAGAAGATGCCGACGGCGCAGAGGGGAGAAAAGGAATTCACGGAGGAAGGAGAAAGGAAAGGGTCGGGGAAGAAATATTAGGTTTTTATTTTATATAATATGAACTTAGGTTTCATCAAATCAAAACCTAAGTTAATTCCTCAATTAGCTCCCGTATTTCTAACCGGCCTCCTCTGCATCCAATAGTTTTATCCCTTCAAAATATATCATCCAAGCTCCAATTAAATCCCAGAAAAATTCTAAAAATTCTCGAAAAATCCAATAAGATTATTTGTCAAATAACCTTATTAATTAATTATTATTTTGGGCACCGTATTTTACAAGGCTAGTACCCGACTTTTAAGGTTGTCGTTAAACAAATCCAGGTGACCAATTCCAAGGTCTTGGCCCTGGTAAGACCAAGGTCTTTACCCTCGTAGGACTGGTGACTAGCTACCACAGTCTCCATTAGGGAGCGTGCAATAGTACTAAGCCTGTGCCCAAGGAGAAGTTTATTATTATTTTAAAGTATAAGAGTATAAGTTTTTGAAACAAATGAAACAAGCCTTACATAAGTTTTAAACTTTAGCAGATTTTTATTTTGCTATTAGTTGGGCACAAGCAGGTTTTCTTATTGCTATTAGATGAGTAGTTTTCTATTGCTAATAGAAGTGCAGATTTCTTTTGCTATCGATGTACATGTGCAGTTTTCATTTGCTGTTATTTGAGCATGTGCAATTTTCATTTTTGCTATTAGTAGAGCACGAGCAGATTTTCTAGATCCTTTGCTATTGAATATGCATGATTAGATTTCATTTTCTATTTTCATTTTTTTGCTATGGTTTGAGCATGAGCAGTATAGAATCTTATTTCCATTCCTTTGCTATGGATTTGAGCAAGAGCAGTATTGAACTATAATGCTATTTCTTTGCTATTAGATTAACATGAGCAGCTATATATGTTTTCTTTTAGAGCATTCAGTTTCTAGTTTCTTCTTGTGTAGC
Organism: Zingiber officinale; assembly: GCF_018446385.1. Lineage (NCBI taxonomy): Eukaryota > Viridiplantae > Streptophyta > Magnoliopsida > Zingiberales > Zingiberaceae > Zingiber > Zingiber officinale. The sequence goes on from NC_056006.1 coordinate 49,418,927, forward strand.
ACCCATGAATTCTTAAACTAAGTAGGTGAAGTTTTCTTTTAGAATAAAAGAAGATAAGATAGAAAAATATATATATATATATATAAAAAGAATTGGTCAAGGATTGAACCTTGAACCTTCATAAGCTAAGAATTATAGAATTACCACTAGACCATCATGAGTTATTGTTAAATAGAGAATGGATATTGTAGATAAAGATAAAACCATGATTAAGAGAAGAAAGCAAGAAAACATCAAGTAGCTTTCTTCCTCCTTCTCTTGATTAAGAAGCAAGACAAGTTGTTTTTTTTTCTTCCTCACTCTTTTTCATTTTCGTGGATGACAAGAGAGAAGGAGAGGAGAGGAAGTAGGGGGATGAATGAAGACATTTCTTCATCATTAAGAGAATAAAAGATGAGTTAAGAAGAGGGGAAAGCAAAGCCTCTTTTTGCTTCTTACTTCCACCTAGCATAAGAGGGAAAATCAAGAAGGGACTTCATTTTTTCTTCCGTTCCCTCATCTTGCCGTGACCTAGAGCCTCCTCTTTTCTTTCCCAAAAATCCAACTAAGGTTTTCTCCCTAAGAAAACCAAACCACAAGAAGGAACCCTCAAAATCTACCTCTCACAAGCAAGAAAAACACAAAGGAGCACTAGGAGGAGGAGCTCTCTTCTTTCTTTTCACAAAAGGGTACCTTCTCTTAGGAAAAGACCAAGCAAGAGGATGTGAGTATCCCCTCACCTGTGGTATGAGTGGTTATATGGTTTTTGTTGAGTTTATATGAATTTTATAACCTAGAGTTTTCCCTTAGAAATTTCGGTTATGATACTTGTAAAGTTTATGGAAGCTTAAAAACCAAAACCAATATGTTTAAGTTTTCCTCATGATATGTTATGAATATGACTTTGATATTTCATGCTTGTATAAGGCCTGGAGTTAGGTAATACTCTACCTTAGGGTTCGGCCATGAAGAGGCTTAAAACCTAGGGAAGCTCAATTTAAAAACTAACTTGTCTATGATCTCTTCTGTGATGTTATATGAATATTTTCCTTGATGTTTATACTTGTAAGTTGCTTAGAACTAGTAGGAACCTATCACAAGGTTTCAGCCATGAAGGGATTTAATACCTTAAGGAGGCTAAACCTCAAATCTAGCTTGCTTATGTTTTACCTTATGAAAAGATATGAAGATAACATTATGCACTTGAGATTTCATGTTGCTTAGGGTTAGGTTTTTACATGGTAAACATTCGGCCACCATGAAATGTAGGGCTTAGGCAAGCCTAAATTCAACCCTAACATATTTATGTTCCTCCCCATGATATGCTATGAAATTCATAAGGTACTCACATGCTTGTAAATTCTAGAAGAGGTATCAAGTATGAAGTTTCCACTAGATGTTGTGAATGTTCTCTTGATGTTTCATACTTGTATGTTGCTTAGAACTAGTAGGACCCTATCACAAGGTTTCGGCCATTAAGGGATTTAATACCTTAATGAGGCTCAACCTCAAATCTAGCTTGCTTATGTTTTACATTATGAAAAGATATGAAGATAACATTATGCACTTGAGATTTCATGTTGCTTAGGGTTATGTTTTTTTCACATGTTGAACATTCAGCCACCATGAAATGTAGGGCTTAGGCAAGCCTAAATTCAACCCTAACATGTTTATGTCCCTCTCCATGATATGCTATGAAATTTATAGGGTACTCATATGTTTAGAATCCATGCTTTGTAGCATTCGGCCACTTACACTTGGTGAACTTAGGAAGCTTGAACTTTAACCTAATATGCTCATGTGAATGCCTAGGATAAATGCATGGAAAATTTATTTAGATTCACATGCTTACATGCTATTTGTAACCAAGTTTGGACCTTGTATGTTTCGGCCAAGGTGGGTTTAAAACCCTAGGAAGCATAGAACCTAAATCACATATGCTTATGATGTTCCTTATGTTAAATGTATGGAAATGAATGTGGGTTCATATGCTTGTATGATTTCATGAAACCTAAATGAGCCTATGCATGTTTCGGCCACCCTTAGTGGGTTGAGAATTTAGACTAAGTTATGACTCAATATGTACTTCCCTTGCCATGACTTGAATTGGAAGAAGTTAACTTGTGATCCATGCATGATTATGTTTTCTTTTTGTGTTATATTGTTCATTTGAATATGTTTATGAACTATGCATGAGAATGATATCTAAATGGCTATGTGCCCAAATATGATGGCTATGTGCCCAAGACAAGTATGATGGCTATGTGCCCAAGTATGCATGGCTATGTGCCCATTTATGCATACCTTATGAATGACATGAATGATATGAACATGATATGCCATGAATGACATGAATGAAATATGCTATGAATGACATGAATATGATATGCTATGAATGACATGAATATGAAATTCCATGAATGACATGAACATGATATGCTATGAATGACATGAACATGATATGCTATGATTGACATGAATAAGATATGCTATGAACGACATGAATATGTTATGAAACGATAGAGATATGATATGGCATGTATTTTACTTTGAATGGCTTGTACCAAAAGGGTGGGCTCCTCATGCGCCCCTAGGTCGAGCTATGGGCCTAGTTTCCTAGTAGGTTCAAGACTAGCTACCTTGGGTCTACTTAGGATGCGCGCATTATGTATGTATGTGGTACTAAGCTGGGCCCCTTTCATGTTGAGATTATTTTCAAGTACTATATGATATTGTTTTAAGACATCTCACACATGACATAAATCATGTATTGAAAAGCATATTGCACATGACATTTACATTTCCCATGTTTTAAAGGACATCTTGCATCCATGCTCACGATATGATGAAAAGTAATGCTTACAAGATATGCTATGATATGATGCCTTGATGTTATGAAAAGAAATGTCATGATGTTTTCACTTATGCTATAATGTACACTTATGTTATGATATGATCTATACCATGATATGATGATTTTCTTATGTTATGATAGTACCTCCATGCTATGATAGGATCTATGCCATGATATGATGATTTTCTTATGTCATGATAGTACCTCCATGTTATGATATGATTTATACCATGATATAATGATTTCTTATGTTATGATGTGATTTATGCTATGATAGGATGTTACTTGTACCATGATAAGATTTAGGCCATAATATGTTGTTTACTTTACCTTATGTCATTACTGAGATTCATGCCATGATTTGATATGTTTTAATTACATGATGATATGAGCATCAATTACTCTATAATGTATGATATGATGATGTTGCATGATACGTTGGTTTTTGTGAGTAGGAAAGGATCTCACTAAGCCTTGAGTGCTTACAGATACTTTTCCTTGTACCACAGATAAAGGTAAAGAATGGAGAAACTAGAGGAGCAGCAGGAAGGGGCAAGAGATGTGTGATGGCGACTTGGCTAAAGAAACAAAATAACCTGCTTAAGTGAACTTACAATAATATGTTATGTTATGTGATGTCTTTTATGATTCTCTATGCATGAGTTAGAAATGAATACTATGACTATTTAAGTTGAACCATGTTATTTCTTATACATATGCTTACTATGTTACTCTATGCTTAGAAACATAGATATGCTTCCGCTGTATGTATGTGTGCATGTTTAAGTTACTAAGTCTAAGGATAAGGAAAGTAACCCTGCCCTCACTAGGCAGGAGTGGTATTAAAGGGGCGGGCGTTACATCTTGTAGACATGCACATTCGAGTTTTTGTGAGTTAGACAGCGCTTACTAAGCATTTGCTTATAGTTTGCATTTCCTCTTACTACAGATAAAGGAAAAGGGAAAGTGATATAAAGGAAGGCGACAAGGAGATGCTTGACGATGTGTGATGGCTGAACTATGGAAGACTTGGGACTTGCTAAGAGTTTACTTAATTAGATTCATTCCTTTAATTTGCTAGAGAAATAAAGAAGTGTGCATGCAAATTCTTGTGACTAGGATATAGTAGATGATTGAGTTGCTGTTTTCAATGTTGCTGAAAACTTTGAAAGTTGCTAAAATTGGTTTTTTTGTTTTGACTGGATTTGAGCTATTTGCATTGCTGGAATTGGTTTTCGGTATTACTGGAAATGAATTAATCTTGCATTTTTGTTTTGCTGGAAAGCTTTCTAGGTTGCTGGAATTTGAAGTTCGACTGGAATTTATTTTCTGGGCTGCTGGGAATAGATTATTTGAGTGTTGTGGTGGAGTTTATAAGCATGTAAATGCAGATGTTTCTTTTGTTGCTTACTTAGAGATAAATTGCATGCTCATTTTAGTCCCAATTCTAAAATGTTGTAGTTGCTATAAATGGCATGCTATTTGTAGCTTAAATTGTTTCAGTAGCTAATAGATTGCAGTCAGATATGCTCGCAAACAACCTTTTCTTATATAGGGTAAGAAACGTATATATCACTGCTGGAATTTCTGTTAGGTAGAAAATTTTATTCCTGCATGTTCATTAGAAATGTTTTAGTTCAGATTTCTTTTCCGAAAATCTTAAGCATTGCTGTTATTAGCATAAGCATTATTACTTAAGTAGAGTTAGTAGTTAGTTAAGTAGCGTCCACCTCTAGAGAGTAGTAAGGAGGTTGGGTTGTTATAGTTGGTATCAGAGCAATTCCATTCTCCAGCATCACACATCAGCACCATCCTTGTCGTCTTCAAGTAAGAAAGTATTTAAGTTTTCTTTTATGTTTTTCCTTATTATTTGCAGTATAGAGTATTTGCTTAGATATGCTTAAGTAAGATGAAAGTTCTTGTTTTCTTTTGTTTACATATGTATAAATGTCTAGAAAGCGTAGGGACGATTTTAAGTTGTTCCCTGCATAACTAGATGTCAAGAAGAGGACGTTCCCATACCGCTCATACTGAGGGCCGAGCACAGGAGAACGAAGAGCCCAGAACAGCTGAACAAAATCTCTCTGAAGTTGTTGCTCAACTCCAGAGACAAGTGGCGGAGCAGCAACAAGTGATCGTCAATCTGATGGCGAATCAGTAGCCAGTCCCTCTCACTCCTCCAACAATCAATGTGGAGACTCCAGTGGTGACTGATGTTCCACCAGCCGCCCTGGAAGTCCCCACAACACCTAGAAGACAAGAAACATATATGATACAGTGGCTGAAGTTGAAGCCAGAAAGTTTCTCAGGCACGACTGATCCTTGGGATGCTCAGGCATGGTTCAAGACACTAGAGAGCACCATGGAGCTTCTTGACTGGCCAGAAGTCGAGAAGGTCAAGTGTCCTTCTTTCTGCTTATCTAGAGATGCCAGTATGTGGTGGGAGAGAGTGAAGAGCAAGAGAGCAGTTAATCAGATGAGCTGGGATAACTTCGAGACAAGAGTTCTATGAAGAATTCTTTCGCCAGCGGATCACCAATAAGCACTATGATGAGTTTATGGAATTCAGACAAGGTGATCTGTCAGTAGAAGAAGCAGTCAAGTGGTTCAACAGGCTAACTCGTCTCTGCCCAGAGCTAGTAAGTACGGAGAAGGAACGAGTCAGACTGATGCTCAGGATGCTAAGACTAGTGATAGCACTTAATGTGAGTAGTGGAACTCACCAGCCCCAGACTGGCGAAGAGCTGGTCAGCAGAGCATTAGTCGCTGAGCATTATCTGAACAGCATCAAAGCACAACGAGCGCAACACAAGTCAGTCAAGATTAAAGACAAGACAGTGGGGAGCCAGAAACCCCAATCAAGTAATCAGAACTCGAAGGACAAGGGTCACAAGAGAAAACAGTGGAACTCAGGAGGTAACCAGAAGGGAAGATCAGCAAACAAGCAGACCAAGCTCCCTTTCTATCCTAAATGTGGGAGAAAACATCCAGGAGCCTGTCTTTTGGGTAAGACTGGATGTTATTCATGTGGGCAGGAAGGACACATGGCTAAAGAATGCCCTAACAAGCTCAAAGCACCTCAGCCACATCCAATACAATATGGAGACAAGCCTCAGTTACATTATATGCCTGCAACTCTGGAAGGACCTCAGCTCAGTCAAGGAAGGTTGGAAGTGTTAGGACCTTCGAATGCGGCTAGAGAGGGGGGTGTGAATAGCCGACCTCAAATTATCGTTTCTTCCTACAATTTAGGTTAGCGCAGCGAAAATACAATGTAGAAACTAAAGTGGAGAAGATCAATCCTCAAACACGATGATCTAACGAAGCCTATCAATCCGTCGGTGGATGAGACCCCGGATAACCAGCTAATATGAACTCCTTCTGGATGGAGAAATCTCGCCACAATCTCTCTTGCAATAGCAAGAATGGAGTACAACCAATAGAGAAAGAAAACAAGAACAATATAAATATAAAAACACTTTGCTTGCCTTCTCGTCGACAGGAGTTCGATGAAGCAGCAACTTCACGATGTCAACAGCAGCTGATCACCCAGTCGAGGGAAGCTCACACGAAGCTTCAGGAATAGGGAGCTCAGCAAAGCTCAGATCGCAAGAGTGAGGAAGAAGTAAGAACCTTTTCTGTAGAGGCCCTCCAACCTCTTTTATAACCTGAACCTGCGAAGAAAGAAGACACAGAAATCTAGCCGTTGTGACTCAACGGCTAGGCCGGGACCGATCAGGCCATAGCCTGATCGGTCTAGGACATTCCTGATTGGTCTGTGGACCGATCAGGCCCTAGTCTGATCGGTCCCCAGACCGATCCCAAGTCTTCACAGTGAGGGGTTGCCGATTCCTGATCGATCTCTGATCAGTCTGTGGACCGATCAGATAACCTACAGCGAACCACTGTTTGGTTACTGATCGATCACCAGACCGATCAGATAAACCTGAGTATCACAGGATCGGTCACCAGACCTATCCAATGCCTTAGAGCTTCCCAGCCCTAAATCCTAAAGCCTTCCCGGTCTAGAGAACGAGCTACCGAGCCTTCTCTGACCTAGTATGGAGAAACGAGCTACCGAGCCCTCTCCGACTTCCATGTCTGGTCCAGAGAACGAGCTACCGAGCCCTCTCTGACCTAGTTCGGAGAACGAGCTACCGAGCCCTCTCCGACTTCATCTGCTCGAGAGAACGAGCTACCGAGCCCTCTCTGACCTAGTCCGGAGAACGAGCTGCCGATGTGAGATCCCAGAAATTTTAATTAATAGGGTTATTTGGAAAATATCCTTATAGAATTTTTCCAGAATTTTAGAAATTTTCTGGGAATTTTTCTGAGCTCGTACGATGGGTTTTGAGGGGATCAATTTCGGGCGCGGATAAAGCCTGTTTGGGATACCCATTTAAGAGAGGAAATGTTGGATTATATAAATTCCTCTTCTTATTTCCTCCTCACACGCTGAACCCAACCCGATCCCTCACTTCTTCCCCGACTTCTCCTCCTCCTCCCCCGATCTCCCCTCTGCTTGAAGCTGATCTCCTTCTTTCCCTCTTCTTCTTCTCGCTACCCCTCTTATGGACGAATCGACGCCGAGGTTGGTGGAGCACGTCACCGGAGCTCAACGGGAACCAGCGGGCTTCAGGTCATCTTCGGCCGAGGGTTGTTGTTCGGTGGATTCGACGGCCGGACGTCGATGGCACGGTACCTAGGGCACGACGGAGGCTTGATTCGTGTCATCTCCCAACCGATAGACCTCCCCTTAGCTCTCATCGTGCTGCTTACAGTGTGATCCATCTCAGATTGGATCGAGCGACGCCATCGAGGAGCAATTGTTTCCTCGGCCGGTTCTTGCGCACAAGCGACAATGGCTAGGTGGCTAGGGCACGGTGGAGGGCTTGGTGTGCATTATCTTCGATCGATTAACCCTTCGTTTCCTCCTTCTTGAGTGGTTCACAGAATGATCCGTGTATCCTCAAGTTGAATCGGTTTGGGTGATACCTTCTGGAGACAATCGATTGAGGTAAGCTTAGGTCTTCTTCTCTGTTACCGATACTCTATCCTTGATCCTCATCTTCTCGTGGTTGATTTAGGTTTCGGTTGATGATGATGGGATCAATTGAGTTGTTGGGCAGAGGCTTGAAGGGTTGATTGGTGACTTGGATTGCTTGATTTGAGATCAGTGATCTGCTTGTTGATCTCTTCTCTTGATCCGATCAGTGAGGTGAGTTCCGTTTACTGTGAGGTATTCTTTGTTCCGGCAGCACTTTCTCCAGTAGCTGGGATTGAGGTAAGGAACAAGGAATTGATACATGATTAGTGTAATTAGTTGTTGATCATGCGTAGATTTGAATTAGGGTTATGTTGATTGTGATTAGATTTAATTGCTTAGATTAATCAAATGGAATAATTAGGGTTAAGACACTTAACCCTAGTCAACTATTAGATTTAATCTAAGTTTAGATTTCTAATCTATTGGTGATTAGGGATTAGGTAACTAACCCTAATTGACCGTTAGATTTAATTATGTAGATTGAGGTTGTGTTGATTAGGGTTTTGCCCTAATTTAATTTTAGAGATTTTATTTAGCTATTCATTTGGATTTAGCTAAATAAAATATATATATTGTTTGACACAGGACTTTGATTCGAGACGGGCATCTCGACGTTGGATTTGGCGTGATTGTACCTTCTATTTAAGGCGGGTACCCTTTGACTTATCTTTTGATACTGTCTTATGATATGTATAGTTTATATATAATTACTAGTGATAGATGGTAGATTTATTTCTTCCCTGGTCTTAGCTTAGTTGATACCTATCACATGCTTATTCTGTTAGTTGCTTTACTTTAGAACTGGATACTTTTATCTTTTGCTATGTTTATGTATGTTATGGAGATGGATAGATACATTTAGTGTTATTTTCCACTGGATCAGTTGCTGTAGATACTTGTCATATGTTGTTGGATCTATGCTGCTAATATCATGGTTATAGTGATATGTGTTTACCTTTTTGGCACGCACATATATGGAGGAGGATATGTTCAGGTATGATATACTGTAGCCGCACACACCATATTGCATGATTGCATGCTGGGCGATTGATGACTCCATTATTGTTGAGCTCGTCGGCCGGCTACATGAGGGACTGCACACAGCGTGACCACTGCATGGGTAGTGGCACAGCACTCAGGGTGTGTATGGCAGGTTGCTCGGTGGTGCACCGCCGGGGTGCTCATGGGTAGCACGATACAGCGGGGTTGCAGCCGGGATCCCTCCCCGTCATCGCGTACCGGGAGATGAGAGCATTGCGCTCCCTCACTATGTTTGAGGTAGGAGGATAGGTGTACTCCGACAGCATCCCGTCCACTCGGTCACTCTTCAGGGGCAGTGATGGCAGAGTGCACGGTGACACAGCCCTACCCACTCGGTTTCACCATTGTGTGTGAGATGGCTGACTGGTTGACAGGGGTGACCTTGTCATATTGCATCATATGCACGGATTGCATTCTTTATGATTGATGCATTTTGGTGATTGCATATGATTGACATGCATACAGGATACATGCTTATTTGCTCTGACTATCTTTGTCTGTGTATGTCCACAGTCATTTGCCCAAGCCTCGCAGGTGAGTACAGTTTATTTCAGTTATGCATCTTCTTATTATTCTTGCTATAGACTGTACTTTATGCCTATTGCTGATTATTACAGTTTATTTCAGCTATGCATATCTGTTATACTGTTAGGAGACTGTACCGTAGATTGTACTATTAGGAAACTGTACTATAGACTCTATGGTTTAGTGTACTGTACCATAGGATGGATTACCTGCTGAGTTCTTTGAACTCACCCCGTTGTTACTATTTTTCATGTTGAGGCCGTCAGGAGAGATTTCAGTCGCTAGCCCCTTTATCGCGAGGCTTTCCTATTGTCAGGATCTGTTTTGTTTTTGCATCTTATATACTTGTGATGTGGGTTTGTATTGTGGACTTTATATCGAACACTTGGGTTTACTACTTTTGGTTTTTCGCCGCGGATGTATTTTCATTACTTCGTGGATTTTGTTTTTCTTTGTTGTGGTGGAGTAAGATGTTTACATATATCTTCGAGGATTCTATATTATTCTTTCTTTATATAACTGCGTGGATTGTTCATATTATATCTGTGTGGAAATGTTGAATATAACTCCGTGGATTGTTTCTTATTTGTATTGTATTATTCCGGCCGTGTGTGGCCGAGGTATAGAGATATATGTATTCTGGATTCATATTGTCACCCGTACATGGGAGATGCTGTCGAAATTTCTTCGGACAGGGACTACCTGGGGCGTGACATTATTTTTGGTATCAGAGCGGATTTCTGATACTTGTTTCTTGTGTTATGGAGTTTACGAGTTCATTTCGATATTTCGAATTTGTACGGATTTCTGTCGATTTTCTCGATTCGGAATTCTGAGGTATTTTGACGAGGTTCTTTATGGGGCTATGCAGCGACAGGACATCTCCAGACGACAAATAGGTAAACGAGGTAATTTTTCAGTTTTTATACCTGTAGTGATATCTGGGTAACATTTTGTTACAGATATGGTACATACGCGTGTTCCGATACTGAGACATGGTCATCCACGTAAGAGGCCGATAGATTCTCCGGAGATAGTCTCCGGAGAGATCTGCTCGGGTCGAGCTTGTCCGTTAGGGACAAACTCGTCAGGATATTATATGCACGTCGGATTATAAGACCCCGACGGTTCCGACTTCAGAGGTATCTATCTCGACTGTACCACCAGTGGTATCACCTTCAGTATACTCGGCACCCCCTCCAGTCGTGCCTATTACTGCATACTTGAGGTACGAGATGAGGCAGAGATCTGGTGGGATACGTAGTGCTCGATTATAAGCGAGCAGCATATTACTTGGACGAGATTTAGGGAGACATTCGAAAGTCAGTATTTCTCCGGACGTATCAGATGACACGTCAGCAGGATTTTCTGAGTCTTTGGTAGAATAACTGCTTAATGATGGAGCATAATGTCGAATTTAATCGGTTGGCCAGATTCTGTCCTGAGTTGGTTACCGAAGACAGATCTCGTATATATGCTCCAGTTTGTCCAGGGACTAGACGGGCATCTTCAGGTGAAGATTGCCGGTCTTGGTATAGTATCATACACAGAGGCACTGGATAGTGCGCTTATGATTGAGTCTGCTCATCAGAGAGTGAATGCAGACAAGAAGAGGAAGCAGATTGATCGGACTTCCGGACAGATCCAGCAGCCACAGACTACTGGGAAGCAGTAGAATAGTCACACTCAGACGGGTCAAGGTACTTTTGGGTCATATGGACGACCCCAGAAGTCAGGACGATCTTCATTAGGATGTTCCCGGTCTTCTTAGCAGAACCGAAAACAGTCCACCGGTGACTCTCATTGCACCCGATGCGGGTCCCGAGATCACATCATCTCTGCATGTACTCTGGGATAGTCAGTTTGCTATTATTGCAAACTGCCTGGACATTTGAGTCGAGACTGTTTGCTGAAGGCTCAGCATGTAGCTTCCGGAGTTTCGGTTTCGGGAGGACCATTTAGTCAGTCTGGGACTCAGCAAAGCAGGTCGAAAGCCCAATCTTCACATCGTCAGCAGAGGACAACTCCTCCTGCAAAAGCTGCATATGGCATGCACGGGCAGGAGCTTTTCGGTGTCCTTGTGGAGATCCCCACGGTATTCCACCTTAGTGTTCTCCTGTACTATTCGTCAAGAAGAAGGATGGTACTCTGAGGTTGTGCATCGATTATAGGCAGCTGAATGCAGTGACTATCAGAAATAAGAACCCCTTGCCACAGATTGAGGATTTATTTGATCAGTTTAGAGATACATCAGTGTATTCTAAGATTGATCTGCGGTCTGGATATCATCAGCTGAGAGTCAGAGATTCTGATATTCAGAAGACAGCATTCTGCACCAGATACGGACATTACGAGTTTTTGGTAATGCCATTTGGGCTTACCAATGCTCCTGCTGTATTTATGGATTTGATGAACCGTATCTTTTTGAAGTATTTAGATCAGTTTGTGATTGTGTTTATCGATGACATATTGATCTATTCACGTTCCAGGAGGAACATGCGCAGCACCTTCGCATAGTCTTGGAGACTCTTCGACGACAACAACTGTATGCGAAGTTCAGCAAATGTACATTTTGGCTAACCTCACTTGGTTTTCTGGGACACATGGTGTTGAGCCAAGGTATTTCAGTAGATCCTCAGAAGATCGAGGCTATCACTAGCTGGGATCAGCCAAAGTCAGTCCAGGAGATCCGCAGTTTCTTAGGACTGGCTGGATATTACAGACGATTTGTTGAGGGTTTCTCCCGTATTGCTATGCCGTTGACACGTCTGACTAGAAAGGGCGTGAAGTTCATGTGGTCAGAGGCTTGTGAGACCAGCTTCCAGGAGCTGAAGCGGAGATTAGTATCAGCACCAGTTTTGGTTTTACCTTCTGGTGATCACGGGTTCGTACTTTACACAGATGCATCTCTTCAGGGTTTGGGCGTTGTTTTGATGCGGCATGGTAGGGTAGTCTCCTATGCTTCTCGTCAGTTGAAGGAGCATGAGAAGAACTACCCAGTACATGATTTAGAGTTAGCCGCCATTATCTTTGCTTTGAAGATTTGGCGACATCCTCTTTATGGTATTACTTTTTAGATTCTTACTGATCATAAGAGTCTCAAATATATTTTCACACAGAAGGAACTTAATTTCCGACAGAGGAGATGGATGGAGTTCCTGAAGGATTATGATTGTACTATTAGCTACCATCCGGGTAAAGCTAATGTGGTTGTTGATGCACTTAGCAGGAAGTATAGAGGGACTTTAGCTTGTCACTGAGTTTTAGTCACGAACTTGATTCAGGGATTCTCCGAGTTGGGCCTTGAGGAGCAGGGACGGACAGAGCAGGGTATTCTTGTTACCATGGTTGCTCAGTCGTCGATCAGGATGAGGATTCGAGAGGCCTAGGCCGGAGATCAGCATTTACAGTTCATTAGCAGTCAGATAGCTTCCGGACAGCCGACCGAGTTTACACGAGATGATGAGGGGATTGTTTATTTCCGAGGTAGATTATGTGTACCTCAGTCTCACCCGGTCATGGAGGAGTTACTTCAGGAGGCTCATCGTTCTAGATTTGCTATCCACCCAGGTGGGACCCGTATGTATCGTGATTTGAGGCATTCCTATTGGTGGAACGGTATGAAGAAAGACATTGCAGATTTTGTAGCTAGATGTCTTGTCTGTCAGCAGGTGAAGGCTGAGCACCAGAGACCTGCTGGTTTACTTAGAGGATCCCTATCCCAGAGTGGAAGTGGGAGCATATTACTATGGATTTTGTGGTAGGATTGCCTAGGACTCGACGAGGCCATGATGCGATTTGGATAATCGTTGATCGATTAACCAAATCCGCACATTTTTTTTTAGCGATCCGGAAGACTGATTCTTTGGATCGATTAGCATCGTTATACTGTTGAGAGGTTGAGCATTATATCTGATAGAGACCCACGGTTCACGTCCCGATTCTAGTAGAGTCTGCAGCAGGCCTTGGGCACATAGCTTCATTTCAGTACGGCATTCCATCCGCAGACAGATGGGCAGTCAGAGCGGACTATTAAGACATTGGAGGACTTACTGAGGTCTTGCGTTATGGACTTCGAAGGCAGCTTGGAGGACCACCTGCCATTGGTGGAGTTTGCCTACAACAACAGCTATCATTCGGCTATCCAAATGGCACCGTTTGAGGCGTTGTATGGTAGACCTTGTCGGACACCCACCCTTTGGGAGGAGGTTGGTGAGGCTCAGCTGTTAGGACCTCAGAGAGCTCAGCAGGAGGCAGAGTTGGTTCGTACTATAAGACGGAGGAAGTCAGAGGCTCAGGATCGTCAGAAGAGTTATGCTGATCAGAGACGGAGACCCCTGGAGTTCTCTACTGGTGATCATGTGTTTTTGAGAGTTTCACCAACGAAAGGGGTGAAGAGATTTGGTCTTCGAGGTAAGTTAGCTCCGCGATATATCGGGCCATTCCAGATCTTAGAGAGGTTTGGAGCAGTAGCTTACCGTCAGGCGCTACCACCATCTCTAGCTGGCATCCACGATGTATTCCATGTATCTATGCTGAGGAGATACGTATCCGATCCGGCACATGTTCTGTCAGATATATCTGTTCATATTCAGCCTGATGTTACTTACGAGGAGGTTCCGGTGCGGATTCTGGACCATAGAGAGTGTCAGCTGCGGAACAAGACTGTCCGACCGGTTAAAGTCGGATGGAAGCATCATTCTGACGAGAAGGCGACTTGGGAGCTGGAGAATACGATCCGAGCTCGATACCCTCATCTTTTTGCTTGAGGTATGTGGGTTAGAGTTTCTTCAGCATTTATACTGCATGGTTATATTTCAGTGTTTGCTGTTGGTTATAGCGAAATTTGGGGACCAAATTTTTATTAGTAGGGGAGGATGTGAGATCCCGGAAAATTTAATTAATAGGGTTATTTGGAAAATAGCCTTATAGAATTTTTCCGGAATTTTAGAAATTTTCTGGGAATTTTTCTGAGCTCGTACGATGGGTTTTGAGGGGATCAATTTCGGGCGCGGATAAAGCCTGTTTGGGATACCCATTTAAGAGAGGAAATGTTGGATTATATAAATTCCTCTTCTTATTTCCTCCTCACACGCCGAACCCAACTCGATCCCTCACTTCTTCCCCGACTTCTCCTCCTCCTCCCCCGATCTCACCTCTGCTTGAAGCCGATCTCCTTCTTTCCCTCTTCTTCTTCTCGCTACCCCTCTCATGGACGAATCGACGCCGAGGTTGGAGGAGCACGACACCGGAGCTCAACGGGAACCAGCGGGCTTCAGGTCATCTTCGGCCGAGGGTTGTTGTTCGGTGGATTCGACGGTCGGACGTCGACGGCACGATACCTAGGGCACGACGGAGGCTTGATTCGTGTCATCTCCCAACCGATCGACCTCCCCTAAGCTCTCATCGTGCTGCTTACAGTGTGATCCATCTCGGATTGGAACGGGCGACGCCATCGAGGAGCAATTGTTTCCTCGGCCGGTTCTTGCGCACAAGCGACGATGGCTAGGTGGCTAGGGCACGGTGGAGGGCTTGGTGTGCATTATCTTCGATCGATTAACCCTTCGTTTCCTCCTTCTTGAGCGGTTCACAGAATGATCCGTGTATCCTCAAGTTGAATCGGTTTAGGTGATACCTTCTGGAGACAATCGATTGAGGTAAGCTTAGGTCTTCTTCTCTGTTACCGATACTCTATCCTTGATCCTCATCTTCTCGTGGTTGATTTAGGTTTCGGTTGATGATGATGGGATCAATTGAGTTGTTGGGCAGAGGCTTGAAGGGTTGATTGGTGTCTTGGATTACTTGATTTGAGATCAGTGATCTGCTTGTTGATCTCTTCTCTTGATCCGATCAGTGAGGTGAGTTCCGTTTACTGTGAGGTTTTCTTTGTTCCGGCAGCACTTTCTCCAATAGCTGGGATTGAGGTAAGGAACAAGGAATTGATACATGATTAGTGTAATTATTTGTTGATCATGCGTAGATTTGAATAAGGGTTATGTTGATTGTGATTAGATTTAATTGCTTAGATTAATCTAATGGAATAATTAGGGTTAAGACACTTAACCCTAGTCAACTATTAGATTTAATCTAAGTTTAGATTTCTAATCTATTGGTGATTAGGGATTAGGTAACTAACCCTAATTGACCGTTAGATTTAATTATGTAGATTGAGGTTGTGTTGATTAGGGTTTTGCCCTAATTTAATTTTAGAGATTTTATTTAGCTATTCATTTGGATTTAGCTAAATAAAATATATATATTGTTTGACATAGGACTTTGATTCGAGACGGGCATCTCGACGTTGGATTTGGCGTAATTGTACCTTCTATTTAAGGCGGGTACCCTTTGACTTATCTTTTGATACTGTCTTATGATATGTATAGTTTATATATAATTACTAGTGATAGATGGTAGATTTATTTCTTCCCTGGTCTTAGCTTAGTTGATACCTATCACATGCTTCTTCTGTTAGTTGCTTTACTTTAGAACTGGATACTTTTATCTTTTGCTATGTTTATGTATGTTATGGAGATGGATAGATACATTTAGTGTTATTTTCCACTGGATCAATTGCTGTAGATACTTGTTATATGTTGTTGGATCTATGCTTCTTATATCATGGTTATAGTGATATGTGTTTACCTTTTTGGCACGCACATATATGGAGGAGGATATGTTCAGGTATGACATACTGTAGCCGCACGCACCATATTGCATGATTGCATGCTGGGCGATTGACGACTCCATTATTGTTGAGCTCGTCGGCCGGCTACATGAGGGCCAGCACACAGCGTGACCACTACATGGGTAGTGGCACAGCACTCAGGGTGTGTATGGCAGGTTGCTCGGTGGTGCACCGCCGGGGTGCTCATGGGTAGCACGATACAGCGGGGTTGCAGCCGGGATCCCTCCCCGTCATCGCGTACCGGGAGATGAGAGCATTGCGCTCCCTCACTATGTTTGAGGTAGGAGGATAGGTGTACTCCGACAGCATCCCGTCCACTCGGTCACTCTTCAGGGGCAGTGATGGCAGAGTGCACGGTGTCACAGCCCTACCCACTCGGTTTCACCATTGTGTGTGAGATGGCTGACTGGTTGACAGGGGTGACCATGTCATATTGCATCATATGCACGGATTGCATTCTTTATGATTGATGCATTTTGGTGATTTCATATGATTGACATGCATACAGGATACATGCTTATTTGCTCTGACTATCTTTGTCTGTGTATGTCCACAGTCATTTGCCCAAGCCTCGCAGGTGAGTACAGTTTATTTCAGTTATGCATCTTCTTATTATTCTTGCTATAGACTGTACTTTATGCCTATTGCTGATCATTACAGTTTATTTCAGCTATGCATATCTGTTATACTGTTAGGAGACTGTACCGTAGATTGTACTGTTAGGAAACTGTACTGTAGACTCTATGGTTTAGTGTACTGTACCATAGGATGTTACTGGCGGTTATATGTTGCTGTACATATCTATTGGATTACCTACTGAGTTCTTTGAACTCACCCCGTTGTTACTATTTTTCAGGTTGAGGCCGTCAGGAGAGATTCCAGTCGCTAGCCCCTTTATCGCGAGGCTTTCCTGTTGTCGGGATCTGTTTTGTTTTTGCATCTTATATACTTGTGATGTGGGTTTTATATTGTGGACTTTATATCGAACACTTGGGTTTACTACTTTTGGTTTTCCGTTGTGGATGTATTTTCATTACTTCGTGGATTTTGTTTTTCTTCGTCGTGGTGGAGTAAGATGTTTACATATATCTTCGAGGATTCTATATCGTTCTTTCTTTATATAACTGCGTGGATTGTTCATATTATATCTGTGTGGAAATGTTGAATATAACTGCGTGGATTGTTTCTTATTTGTATTGTATTATTTCGGCTGTGTGTGGCCGAGGTATAGAGATATATGTATTCTGGATTCATATTGTCACCCGTACAGGGGAGATGCTGTCGAAATTTCTTCGGACAGGGACTACCTGGGGCGTGATAGCCGAGCCCTCTCCGACTTTGTCTGGTTCAGAGAACGAGCTCCCGAGCCCTCTCTGACCTAGTCCGGAGAACGAGCTGCCGAGCCCTCTCCGACTTCGTCTGGTCCAGAGAACGAGCTCCCGAGCCCTCTCTGACCTAGTCCGGAGAACGAGCTGCCGAGCCCTCTCCGACTTCCCATGCCAAGCTTCCATACTTGGACTTTTCCCGTGCCAAGCTCCCTGCTTGGACTTTTCCGTGCCAAGTCTCCATACTTGGACTTTTCCCCGTGCCAAGCTCCCTGCTTGGACTTTTCCGTGCCAAGTCTCCATACTTGGACTTTTCCCGTGCCAAGTCTCCATACTTGGACTTTACTGAATCAAGTCAACTCAAGTCGGATCAACCAGGTCAACCTTGACCGAAGGTTGCACCCACAATCTCCCAAGTTTGTATTCTTGTCAAACATCAAGACACAACTTTTCTATTCTCGTCAAACATCAAAATACAACTCGAGTCAGGTCAACTCGAGTCTGGTCAACCAGGTCAACCTTGACCTAAGGTTGCACCAACAATCTCCCCCTTTTTGATGTTTGACAAAAACTATAATCAAGTTAGGTTAACCCGATAACCTAACTTAGGTTTTCCAATTGTTCTCCAATCAATGTTCTTCCTTGAACATTCTCTAGACATTCTCCCCCTTTTTGACACACATCAAAAAGAGTGAATCAAGGTCAAGAGTTTCTTCCTAATGAAAGTCTCATACCTTTCATTGAAACCCTTAATTTCCCCCTTGATACTAAATACAACAATCAACATAGTGACAATCCCCATATCACTAATCTTGACGAGTAAATACTCCCCCTAAAAGTCAACTCCCGCTTGACCAATAGGTAAAACTCCCCCTAAAGGTCAACTCCCCCTTGACCATTGCACCAACAATGTGTTCGAGAGTTTCAATCCTTTAGAAATCAAAAATACCAACTTCCAGCTGAAATTTCAGACAATCAGTCGAAAATCAGCATTTTGGCATGCTCAGCCCTTTACTGGATCGGTCACCAGACTGATCCACATTTCCCTGGATCGGTCCAGTGACCGATCCAGACCTCCCTAGACCGATCAGCATCCCCTCTGATCGGTCCACAAAGCTCTGATAGGAATTTCTGATTATTCTCCCGAAATTCAGAAACCCCTAAAAAATCACAGAAAATTCCAAAAATTGTAAAATTTTGAGGATACATTCCTCATAACATATATTATCATGGAAAAATAGTTTTCTATGAAAATAACTTCCATTTTTAAATCTTGATACAAAGTTCGAAAGACTTTGAAATAGTTCAAGGTTAATCCATCTTTGTATCAACTTGCTCAATGATGAATGCTATCACTAGAAAAGCTTCATCAAGGTTTTTCAAATAAATTTTGAAATGATTTTAAACCATTCAATTTAGGATCACAATCTTAGGGCTAAATGTACATGACTTGTACACAAGCTTTCCCTATGATCCTCAATTTAGAATTAGGCTCATCTAGGTACAAGAGCTATGCACCTTGATCCTAACTCATAATCCTAATATCTCACACACATCTAAGGTGTATCAAACACATCCAAGTCAACTTTGATGTGAGATATGGGTTTAGGTCATCTTAAGCTAAGTTCTCATACATTTTCTGGACAACAATTTGATTTCCATATCAAATTGAGTTTTTATCCTTAAATCAATTTAATTGATAATAAATGCAAGAGATGATGACATGACATAAAATAATATCATAAGTGAACATATGTGCCAATGTCATGATGTCATGGCATAAAGTATGAAACTTAAATAAGGCATGACATATAACTAACCTATGCATTATCATGACATTTCAAATGACAATAAACTAAATATGATGTCATGACATGGCATATAGCAAACAATATATGACAAATAACATATAAAGGTATAGAAAATACCTAATTCTAGCTTTAGTTGTCATTTTTGATAATTTTGATCATTTTGCCATAAATTCTATATTCCTAAGTGTAATAGACCTAAAATCATATACTAAAGATTTTTAGATCACTATGTGCCAATTAGATTGACCCTAGAAAATTCCTCAAATGTGGTTGGCACATCCTAATCACCTTAGGAATAATTTTTAATTTCATTTTCAAGGCTTGGTTATACCTTGAAACTTCCTAAAATGCCACCTTTTGCCATGATTAGGTTAACTACCTATCCAAATAAAGTGGGCACACCCTAAACCATCTAGCGTGATGAAATCATGCTCCTAGGAACCCAAAACCTATTTGAGCTCATTGGGTTCACTAAATATTCACTAAGGATGACTTCCCTAGCAACCCTTCTAATGACCCTCCTAGGCTTTAAAGCCTTAGTCATTTGGGACTCATCAAGATCAACTCTAGGGGTGACTCCCCTTGTGACCTTGGTGATGGTCTTCCTAGCCCTAGGTCTTGTTCCATAATCGAATGGAACATTATGGTAAGTGGGCTTGACCACTTGAGACTTAGGTTTGTGACTTAAACCTCTCATGTCCTTGGGCTTTTGCTTTTGACCCTTAGACCCTAGAGTTGACTTCTCCAAATTCTTAAGGGCCTTTTCTAAAGTGTCAAGTCTTGACCTTAAGACTTGATTTTCCTTCTCTAATACCTCAAGTTTTAATTTGTCATTTTTCTTTGAGGTATTCCTAGGCATATGTCTAGGTTTTGGGTTGCACAAACGATAAGAAACTTTGAGACAAATGCAAAGGCAACATGTATTCTCCTATGCGGACTATCAAATTCAGAGCTTGATCGAGTCGGAAGGTTCGACACTCCTAAAGAGCTTTGGGAGAAACTACTCAAACTTCATGAGATTCCTTCAGAGTCAGAAATTGAACAAGACTGTGAACCCAAATACGAATCTCTAGAGTCAACCTTCAAACCAGACTCGAAAGACTCAGATCAGACCGATTTCATAGCACTAATGGCCAGAGGGGAAATTGCTGAATCTGAGTCTGAACTCGAGGTGGCAACAGTCAAGGGGGAAGATCCTGTCATGAATTTGAGAGATAAGATTGTAAATTCAAAATGCAAATGTCACATAACTTGTTTTAAGTGCAGGGAGAGAGGGAACTATAAAAACGAGTGTCCTACTCATAAGACTCGACCAGTACAATTGAAGGAGAAGGAGAAAATGATCAAAAGAGGGAAGGAACAAATTAAATGCTCCAAATGCAAACAAATAAGTCACTGCAAAAGACAATGCCTAGAAAGAAGACTCAATAATCCAGAGGGAGAAATCAAGGTAAATAAATTTACATTATATGAAAATCCAGTTTTTACAACACATGATTGCAGTAGTTCAACTAATCTTGCTTGCTCTAGTATAGATTTTTCATCAAAATTAGATACGCATGCTAATAATACCATGATTAAATTTGATTCATATCTAAACAAGAGTAACTCAAAATTATTAAGTAAAAATAAGAAATTAACTTTAAGAAAATTAGGAATACAAAATAATATTTTAAAAGATAAAATTGATAAATTAGAGAAGATTGTTAATAATTTAGTCAAATAACAAAATCTAGACTTAGATTACAAGTCTAAAGTAAAACTTAAACACTACAAACCAAGCTATAATCAAGTACCTTTTATTTACTAAACTTAATTTAAATATAACTCTAACCTAATTTAAATAAAATTATCAATAATGTAGGGGGAGGCTCCAGAATAGCTGGCACCTCCAAAACAAACTTACCCGGCAGAGTAACCCAAACCAAACTACCCGGTAGGGTAACTAGGACTAGATTAAAAAAGGGATAAGCTTAACTTGACCCACCGTACTGGTGAAGTATTGGATGATAGTACGTTAGAGAAGCTTAGTCTATGCATGTCTAGGAAGATATGACTTCGACCTGGTGCATTTGGCTAAGTGGAACTGACCGAAGCTACCCTTTATGGATCCTAACCAGTTAGACCAAGGTTTTGTACTAAGTTCAATGGGTAGGACTATTTGGAAAACCTTGAAGGCATAGTTACTTTAATGATGTCCTTGTGACTCACCATAGCTCATAAGATTATCCAAAGAATGCCTACTTGTTGAACCCATAGCTAAACCTGAATCTAACATAAAGTTAAACCAAACCCTAAAATTGAACCATAATTCATCACACAAAAATTATAGGATTCCCTGACTGAAAATTTAGATCGGGTCAGATGATTAAGGAATAGAAATTCAAATTTAAAATTAATTCAAATTCAAAATTAAATTCATAATTATAATTAATTCAAATTCAAATTAAATTCATAATTAATATTATTTTTTCAAATGAAATTAACTCAAAATTATTTGAAAAATCATTTTAAAAATCCTGTTAAAAAAACTTTTAAAATCCTTTTAAAAATTCTTTTAAAATCATTTAAAAATTCTTTTAAAAATTATTTAAAAATCTTTTAAAACTTAATTTCAAAATTATTTGAAAAATCTGTTTAAAAAAATTATTTAAAAATCTTTAAAAACTAAAATTCAAAATTATTTGAAAAATCTTTTTAAAAATTATTTGGAAAATTCTTTAAAAATCATTTTAAAAATTATTTGAAAAATTCTTTAAAAATTCTTTTAAAAATTCTTTAAAAATTCTTTGAAAATTTCTTTAAAAATTATTAAAAAAATCCATTTAAAAATCTTTTAAAAATTATTTGAAAAATCATTTTATAAATCCTTTTAAAAATCTTTTAAAAATTATTTGAAAAATTATTTTATAAATCTTTTTAAAAAAAATTATTTGAAAAATCATTTTAAAAATCCTGTTAAAAATTCTTTTAAAATCCTTTTAAAAATTCTTTTAAAAATCACTTTTAAAATACTTTTAAAATCCTTTTAAAAATTATTTTAAAATCATTTTAAAAATTCTTTTAAAAAATATTTTAAAAATTATTTAAAATTATTTTAAAACTTAATTTCTAAATTATTTGAATTTTTTTCTTAAAAATTATTTAAAAATATTTTAAAACTTATATTCAAAATAATTTGAAAAATCTTTTATAAAATTATTTAAAAATCTTTTAAAACTTAATTTCAAAATTATTTAAAGTCATTTAAAAAAAATCTTTTAAAACTAAATTTCAAAATTATTTGAAAAATCTTTTTAAAATCATTTTAAAAATTCTTTTAAAAATCATTTTGAAAACTATTTCAAAATTTATTTTATTATTTGAAAATCTTTTTGCAAATTATTTCAAAATCATTTAAAAATCATTTTAAATTATTTGAAATCATTAATTTTAAAATCATAAATCTTATTTAATTCTATATCATGTCAAAAATCTTATTTAATTCTTTAATTATTAAGGTTCCAATCATAATTAATTTTTAAAGGCTAATTAATTTCAATCAAAGTATTAATTTTTAATATATTTATGAAAATTCTAAATGTTCATTCATTTGAAAATTAAACTTAAACTTATTTCAAATATTTTGTTTTAATTTAAAATAAAGGCAACTCCATCTCACACTCACTCATAAGCTGGACATGCTTGATATTCTAGAATGAGTGAGATGGTAAATTAGAAAACAATTACCTTTGAAGACATGTTTGGACTCTAGGATCCTCAAAACTTTAAAGGAATTAATCAAGAGGGAGTGAAGGGAGTCGAACTTTTTTTTTAATTAAAAAAAAAAATATAATTCATGATCTACAAAAACTAAGTGTTTTTTTTTCAAATCACTTAAGCAGGTTTTTCAAGAAAATATTTATTGAAATTCTATTTTAAATATCTTTTCAAAATCTGTTTTAAGTTGAGAACTTTTTCAAAGTTTTTTTTTTTTAAAAAAAAGGCTAAGTCTTAAACTAAGTCTTTTTATGGCTATATACTTGACAAAACATTAATTTTCAAAATTTAGTTAAGTCTCTGATGAAAGTATAAATGTTTTTAAAGTTAAGTACTCAAACTAAATCCTTTTAAGAAGTTAAGTATTTATCAATACTTTTAAGGGGTTTTCAAAATCTGTTAAAGGCTTTTCAAATTTAGCTAAGTGTTTACCAAAGTAATTATTTTAAAATGCTAAATTTTGCTAAGTTTTTGTTGAAAACACTAAGATATTTTCTCAACTCAATCATTTTTAAGATGAAAACATAGCTAAGCATTTCAAATTTAGCTAAGTGTTTTTCAAAACAATTCTTTTTGAACAGAAAAGTCTTGTTAAGACTAAATATGTGACAAAACTATTATTTTCAAAAGCCTTATAAATTAAGCTAAAGCACTTAACCATATTTTTTTTTATCAAAGTCTAAGTACTTAACTATGCTACCCTTTAGGGGGAGCTTAAAATTAAATAGACTATTTCTCTCTTGTGTTAATTCTTTTTGATTTATGTCAAAGGAGAAGAGAAAGTCAAAGTTAAGAAATCAAGAAATTCAACATAATGAAAGGGGGAGCATAAACTTTAAATTGCATTGATGCTCATGGTTAACTTCCATTATTTATTCCTTTATTTAATGTTATATTTTACTTAACTTTGAACCAAGGTTGCCATAATAAAAAAGGGGAATATTGTTGGTGCAGTGAACACCAGATGATCGAACTTGAGTTTTGATTATGGCAAAGGCCTCAAAGTTAACCTGTGGTGTTATCTAACAAGGTTCATGGAGCTTACAGGAAAGTCCTAAGTGATACTTAGGAAAAAGTCCTAGCTGCGGCTAGGCAGGTGAAAATCCTAGGGGGTGGTAACCCTAGGTCCTAGGGGGAGGTAATCCTAGGTGGAGGAAAACCCTAGGGGGTGGTAACCCTAGGTCCTAGGGGGAGGTAACCCTAGGTGGAGGAAAACCCTAAGAGGCGACAACCTTAGGTCCTAGGGGGAGGTAACCCTAGGTGGAGGAAAACCCTAAGGGGCGACAACCTTAGGTCCTAAGGGGTGGTAACCCTAGGTGGAGGAAAATCCTAAGGGGGGGTAACCTTATGTAACGACCCAAATTTCCTCATTTTGAGCCCCAAAAATAATTCAAAAATATTTTTAAATGCTATATAAAAATTCTAGAGATTTTTAGAAATTTTTAGAGTGTTTTTATGTAATTTTTGGAGTTCGTTTGATATTTTTACCAAGAGGAAGAATTTAAAAAAAAAAGTATTGAAGCCAGGTTTTAACCCAAGACCTCGGACCCGAACCAGGTTTTAACCGAACTCAGCCAACCAACCGGTCTATGAGAGTTTTGTTAATCAAGTATGGAGTGAAATATATTTAAGCTATAGTTGGAACGTTTAAAATAAATTGGAATAAAAGTGCGCGGCTGAGGGATCGAAGTCGAGACCTTTGACCCGAGCAAAACCCGCCTGACCAGCTGTGCTGGCGGCCGGTGTTAATTAAGGAAAGGGATGAGCAATATTTAAGCAGTAGTTAGGAAATAAAGAATAAATAGGAAATAAAATGGTTGCAGCCGAGACTCGAACCCACGAACCGAGTTTTAAGCGGAAACGCAGCCAACCAACTGTTCCACGAGTATTTCGTGAAAGAGTAGGCAACAAAATATATTTAAGGTATAGTTGGTTTAATGAAAACCCTAGTTATAAGAAGAGAATTAAGTTTTCTTTTTCCCGAAAACCCTCTTCTTTTTCCTTCTCTCGCGACGACGTTTCCTTCTTGGGCGAAAACAAAGCTAGGGCTTCGTCTCCGGCGGCCGACGAGCACTTCTCTCCGTCGGTTCTTCACAGATTCGAGGTATCCTCGTCGATGAGAGCTCGTGGGCACGAGGAAGGGTTGAAATTTGAAGTTTCTCCGCGAACCCTAGAGGTTTTCTCCTTCGGTTTGAATTCAAGAATCATGGTAAGTCGCTACTCACCTACAGTAAGAGTAGCTCCGATTTCTTGTGTGATAAAGATCAACAAACAAGAGTTTAGTGTTTTGGGTTATGATAAAGGGAGATTCTAGGAGTTTCGATTTCTTTGTAAGATTTCTTGAATGTAAATGGTTCACCAATTCTTTTCCCTCAATTGCCAAACACTTGTAGAAAGTTGCCGGTTCTCTCTTGCAATAGATAACCGGCTAAGGACTGAGAAATGTATCTAAATATGATCAATTAGATGTGAACCTACGTTGTCCTTACACAGAAGCGCACCTATTACTATGCCTTCCTCGGATATCAACATAGAAGCCCACAACTTATTAATCTATCAGGATACAAGAAACTAATCACAAAATCCATCCTACTCTCTTGAATATTCCTATTTCCTCTTCAAGATTATCTCTCAAACGTCCTTACACGGGCTTGCACCTGTCACGTGGATCCCTCGGATGATCGAGTGAGATTTTATCTTTACAAAGTCCACAAGAAATCCAAACAATCAATCAAGAATGAGAATTAAGCACAAATCACCATTAATCATTCAAGATCTAATTGATACAAGCAAGACAATGTCATTGAAACAAGAAAATGGAAAATCCATATGAGATTACATCAATCCATCATACAAATACTCCCTTAATCATAGAATACAAGATCTACTCCATGAATTGAGGAAGAATACCCAAAGAAATAAAGATTACAAGTATTTCTTAAATCCCCAATCCAAGAAACCAAGAAAAGGGGAAGGAGAAAACTTATCTACGAAGAAGCCTCGTCTTCGGATCCAATCCTCGCTCCAGAATCGAAATCATCAGGAACTCCCTTAGAATCGCCCAGAAATCCTCCCAAGAATGGGAGGAAACCACCAAATCTTGCCTTCTCCCAAAGGGGGAGAGATCCCCTTTCAATTCATGAAGGAAGGTTTAAATAGAGGAGGAAATCGGGCACCACACGACCCCACGACACTGCCGTGTAAGATTCACACGGCCATGTCCAGTTCCCTCTCTGCCAAAGCTGCACGGCCGTGTGACTCCACACGGCCAGGACCCTACTGTTCTCTGGAAGTGCTACACGGCCATGTGGTGCACACGGCCACCACCTGCTTGGTCTCTGGAAACTTCGCACGGCAGTGTGATGCACACGGCCACCACCTGCTTG
Organism: Zingiber officinale; assembly: GCF_018446385.1. Classification (NCBI taxonomy): domain Eukaryota; kingdom Viridiplantae; phylum Streptophyta; class Magnoliopsida; order Zingiberales; family Zingiberaceae; genus Zingiber; species Zingiber officinale. The sequence continues at coordinate 49,445,339 of NC_056006.1, forward strand.
GCCTCTGGAAACCTCACACGGCCGTGTAGATCCACACGGCCATGTAAGGCATCTGCTCTGATTTCTTCAAATCAAGACACGGCCGTGTGAGATTCACACGGCCATGTCCTCTTCCCTTCCTGTTAAGACTACACGGCCATGTGTGGTACACGGCCTGATGCTCTCTCCCTTCAATTACTTCCAAGCTTGCCCGAGGACGCATAATCTTCACCAATTTTCGACTCCTGTGTACAGAAAATGCACAAAAAGTAGATCTCCGAACCAAAAGAGTAAATATGCTAAAAGGAAAGCTGGAAGTATAAAAATGCATAGATCAAGCATGCTCAAAGTATGTGATTGTGCGTAAAAACATGCATAAAAGAGTATATAATCTACGCACATCACACCCCCAGACTTAAACCTTTGCTTGTCCTCAAGCAAAATGCTGCAGTCTAAATTCATATGTTCTACAACACATTCATAAAACCCAGTGCACTTTCCTAATTCTATCAAAAAGTTTCATTAACAAGCATGATCATGGAAACAAGTAAAGTATGGTTCAAGAATAAGAATCTTGTGCACAGTGTAAAAGTAACTCAACACCCTTCAAGTTTAAATCCATGTCCTAGTCAAGTCGTCATCAAATTTGAATTCCTAATGTTTCCAGTGAAAGACAAGTAACTAGTGATTGGCACTTACTCACCATTCACTTGGTTCATATTTCTCAACTAACCCAAGGTCTCAAAGGTGTGCTCAATCTCAAGGGAAGCTAAGTAGTCATTTCCCCAGTAACCTAACTCGGTCTCAAAGGGGTGACTTGCTAGATTCCACTCATGACAACTGTTTTTTATATCCCTTTTTTTTTTTTTTTATAAGTGTTTGCATTGTGCAAAACTTATTCACAAATGCACTTTTAGCACACATGTTGGGATATTTTGATTTTTCCAAATGAGCTTTAATGATTTGAGCCTCATCCAGTAACCAAAATGAAAGTTGAGAAATCACCATGGAAACCAAGTACTAAGCAAACAAGATGAATCATGACTATTTCAATGACATCAACTATTCAAGCATCAAGCACAAGTGTAGTGAAGATAAAATCCTTAAGGTTGAACCAAAACTAAAACTCATCACCATAAGATTCTTAGCTTATTAATGCTTCCCAAGATAAAAAAAAGAACTACACAAAGTTTACTACTAGCATCATTCGAACATCATGAATCAAGACAATAATCGTGCTAACATTTCACTTGAATCCAAGAAAGCATATAAGTGAAGATTTGATGTTCTCAAAAAAATTTTTTTTTCCATGATTATTTCAAAAACAAGCAAAATAAAGCAACAAGCAATGAAAATAAGAACCAACATGAAAAACTAACAAAAACTAAAAATTGAAAACCAAACTAAACAGTACATGACACCCCCCAGACTTAAACTTTTCATCGTCCCGATGAAATCAATATGGTGGAGGAGGTGGAGGTGGACGAGGAAAAGGGGGTCTACGACGTGGTTGGCCAATAGGAAAACTAAGAAAACCTGGAATCTCACCCAAGGATCTATGATACTCATATAAAGCATCTACTTGTTGACTAGTAAGTGTCATGCTCTGCATAAAATCTCTCATCCTAGCCTGATCAGTATCATAATCCTGCACAAACTCAGCCACTTGACCTTGAAAATTCCTCGTAAACTGAAAATGATTTTGTACCTCCCTAAACTGATCATCAGATAAAGAGAAGCGACCCTCCAACAATTTTCGTTGGGCATCTTGCTTCTCATGAAGTGATTCTAGAGACGTACGAAAATCTGAAAAATCAAACCTAGAAGATCCCGTGCCATATGCAAAAGAATGCCTAGCAAGCTCCATAAAACTAGAAGGCTGCGGGTGTCCAAATGACGAGGGCTCATGATGTGGCTCAGTGTCTCCAGGTATAGAAGGGTTATCCTCAAAATCTAACTCAGAAATTACCCAATTAGCCGGGTTACGAATAGTAGTTCGTTCAGGAAAAGGAAGGGATAAAGGAGAACCACTCCTCCTAGGAAACGCGAAACCATTCTCATCCCGAACGATCATTTTCATAGCAAGACATGCATCAATGTCAATCATGTCATTACCATGAATTATTTCCAACCCATCAACATCAAGATTTAAATTATAAGCTATTCGGGTAATCAAACCACCAAAAACAATTGATCCCAATGATGCCCTAGCAGATTTTAATAAGGTTTGAACAAAATGAAAACCAGAATCAAATTCAACCTTATAAAGCATAGCCCATAAAGCATAAAGCTCTATCTTTTTAACTACCCCATCACTCTCTCCCCTACCAAAAATTATTTTACTCATGACTCTATGTAGATACCTAAAGATGGGGTTTTGCATATTGGAGGCCTTAGCTCTTGAAGGCTCATAAGGTTGATCTAACCCAGTTATTGCATTCCAAAAATGATTCCAATTAAACCTTGGATCAAACCTACGAGGGCTCCCGGTGGTTAATCCAAAACAAGAATTAAAGTCACTAAATGTCCATAGAAATTCTTGATTCATTAGTCTAAATGAGATTTTTCCAAAATAATCATCTTCATTAGTAAAATGGACATCCAATGAACTTAAAAATTCCAAAACAAGGCGAGGATATGTAGGCAAATGTGTGTACATAATATCACTCCAATCTAAAAACCCAATCATCAAATCTACATCTTCCCTAATTCCAAGCATATCAAGAACAGTTGGGTCCATATATCTAGTACACACTATCTTTCTATTGACAAGAATTGCAAATCTAGTTACTTGATCATCATTTCTAAACACAATATTGAATTCATTGTCATTACCTTCGTTGCGTGAAGTCCTTTTGCCTTTTCCCTTCACTGGTTGTTTTCCTTTGTCCCTTGATGGCTCCTCCTCTTTGTCCCCACTGGATCCACCACCTCTTTTGCGAAGATTCTTCAAAATGTTGGACATCTTGATAAGTTTAGATAGGGGAAGAATTATCTAGGGTTGGAAGAATGAAACTCAAAGAACAAAACTTCAAAGAGCAAAGATCTTAGGTTAGGAGAATGAGAAGTCCAAGTCTTAGAGAGGAAGAGAATCCAGATCTAAGAGATCTTGAGAGATTAGAGAGGAGTTTTTAAGAGATTAGGAGAGAAAGAGATGTTTTGGAGAGTTGGGGGTGTGCGGAACACGGCCAAGATCTGGCCGTGTGAGGTAGAAAGAAGACTTTAATAGCTCCCCTACACGGGCCGTGCAGATCCACACGGCCTCCCCCTCTTCCTTCTCTGGATTCTTAGCACGGCCATGTCTGGGACACGGCCTCTCCATCTTTCTTTTCGGGATTCTTTATGTTGGGTTCTTCGGGCCGCGAAAACCGCTTTTTCGCGTCGCGGAAACCCCGAGTCACCCAAAGCCGTAGATCCGTGCAAAGATTCGTAAACAAAAATTTTTTTGAAAAACCTTTTCTTGTACGTGTTTGTAAAACCTTTAGATCTACACTAGATAAGGGTTATACATTCGAAGCGTGCCTTTCGCTTATCCCGCTCGTCCAAGGAGTTGCCGGATCTCTAGACCGTCAAGCGCCGGTCCTCTAGAAGTATCCACACGGACACGTAGGTGGAGAAAACCTCACACAAAGGTGTGCTAGCACCTTGGTGAGATTCGGCCAAGCAACGAGGAGAGGGAGAGGGAGAGCTTGAGAGGAAGAAGGAGGAAGATACACCACTTGAATGAAAAATGAATTTTTTTTCATTCACTCACAAAGTGGCCGGCCACATTCTTCTAGTGTAACTCCCCATTAAATGCAATTAATGTGAAGTTAATAAGAAAATGGCTTTGTAACTTCCATGAGGTGGCATCCATGATGATGTGGAATATCATCATTGGTCCACCTAGTGCCAACTCACCAATGAGGTGGCAAAAGGTCAAGTCAAAATTGACCTTTGGTCTTCCTTCTCTAGTCAAGTCAAACTTGATTCAATCTCTACTATGGTTGATCTAATCCAACCATTTGATTCGAGCCAACTTAATATAATGAATCTAATTCATTAAATTAAATTGATTTAATAAGTCATAATCTAAATTAGACTCATTAAATACATGAATCAACTTGAGTCGAACTCAAGTTAGCCCAATTAGGATTACTTTTAATCCAATTTGATTCATCAAATGAATCTAATCCTCTTGGTTCATCATATGAACCTAATCTCCATCTAATTGTCCTAAGTGTGTGACCCTATAGGTTCTTGTAACGTTGGCAATGCCCTAAACCCATTTAGGAGCATAAGTAATGATCGGTATCTAGCAACACATCATTACTACCCAAGTTACAAAAATGTCGAGATCCGACATCACCTTGTGACTACCAATTGTCACTACTCACAAAATAATGACAAGTGTCCTTCTATCCTAGACATCTAGATCGATCAATATAAGGCATAGACCGTGTCATCCTCTAATCAATCTAAATCTTGAACTCCAAGTAGACTCACTCGATCAAATAAGCTCAACATCTAATGTTGACTCATTTGGGCATGGCTATGCACTTAGTGGTCTCACTCTATCAAGAATACCGATGTCGCTCCCGTCATATGGGAGGGATAGATCCCATCTACATCACTCACATCCCTCTACATAATTCGTTATATACCCAGTAATCGCCTTTATAGTCTACTCAGTTACGGGTGACGTTTGACGAAACCAAAGTACATAACTCCTTATGTAGGGATCCATGGTGACTTCAGGTCTAAGGACTAATAGTCATACTAATAGCCACATGAGAAAGTATATGACACTTATATTACGATCCATGATACTTTCTCATGGTGTGTCATTCAGTATACATTCTCTAATGCATACCCATGTGTCAGCTTGATATCTCTATATCCATGACTTGTGAGATCAAGTCATCGAGCTGACCTACATGCTAGTCTTATTGTATTAACATTGTCCCTGAATGCTAATACTCGACTAGGAATGATTTAGAATAGTGTTCCCTATATCATCTCACTATCGATTCAACTAATCGATTGATATAGGTATGAACCTTGTACTCAAGGACGCTATTATACTTAGTCTATTTGGCACTAATATAAATAAGTATAATAACCAAACAAATGCCTTTATTAATATACAAGAATATGATATACATGAGTCCATACAATCATCAAATGATTGGCTCTAGGGCTCTAACTAACAATCTCCCACTAGCACTAGTGCCAATCAGTATAGGCTCTAAGGCCTAAAGACCTAGTGTGACCATCATGCTTCCTCTGTGCCAAAGCCTTGGTCAAGGGATCTGCGATGTTAGCCTCTGTACTGCAATTCTTCACATCTCCTCTATCGATAATCTCTCGAATGAGATGGAAGCGCCGTAGTATGTGCTTGGTCCGCTGGTGTGAGCGAGGTTCCTTCGCCTGTGCTATAGCTCCATTGTTGTCACAATAGAGCTCAACTGGATCAGCGATGCTAGGAACCACCCCAAGTTCAGTGATGAACTTGCGGATCCAAACTACCTCCTTTGTTGTAGAATCAGCTACTGTATCCTACTTGAACTCTTCCAGCTGACCACCATTCATGCAAAATCGAACCCACGATGCGATCGGTAATCATCCCGATCGGTCTGGAAGCTATAACCCTTTACAGTTAGCTCAGCATTGCCTCCATATATCAAGAAATATTCTTTAGTCCTTCGTAAGTACTTAAGAATATTCTTGACCGCTATCCAGTGACTTTCACCAGGATCGGACTGGTATCTGCTCGTCATGCTCAAAGCATACGAGACATCAGGTCGAGTACATAGCATGGCGTACATGATCGATCCTATGGCTGAGGCATAAGGGATCTGATCCATGCGGTCTCTCTCCTCTCTAGAAGAAGGCCCTTGAGTCTTCGAAAGACTCACGCCATGTGACATCGGCAGAAATCTCTTCTTGGAGTTCTGCATGGAAAACCGTAGGAGTACCTTGTCAATGTATGTACTCTGACTTAGGCCAAGTAATCTCTTAGATCTATCTCTATAGATCTGTATCCCTAGAATGCGGGATGCCTCACCTAAGTCCTTCATTGAGAAGCAACTCCCTAGCCAGGTCTTGACAGACTGAAGCATATGGATGTCCTTCCCAATGAGTAGTATGTCATCCACATACAATATGAGGAAGACAACTATGTCCCCTACAACCTTCTTGTAGACACAAGGCTCATCTTCGTTCTTGATGAAACCAAACTGTTTGATCGCATCATCGAATCGAAGATTCCAGCTCCGAGAAGCTTGCTTTAGTCCATAAATGGACCTATGCAGCTTGCATACTCTGCTAGTATGCTGTGGATCTACAAAACCCTCAGGTTGTGTCATGTACACATCCTCGAGTAGGTTTCCATTCAGAAACGCGGTTTTGACATCCATCTGCCATATCTCATAGTCATGGTAGGCTGCAATAGCAAGCATGATCCGAATGGACTTAAACATCGCTACTGGAGAAAAGGTTTCATCATAGTCAATACCATGAATCTGCTTGAAACCTTTAGCTACCAAGCGACCCTTATAGATAGGTCCATCCATGTCAGTCTTTCTCTTAAAGACCCACTTGCACCCAATGGGTTTTACCCCTTCAGGTGGATTAACCAAAGTCCATATTTGGTTGGTGTACATGGATTCCATCTCGGATCTCATGGCTTCTAGCCATTTCTCGGAATCTGGTCTCATCACAGCTTCTTGATAGGTGGTAGGCTCATCCTCTATGAGCACAATGTCGTCATGGTCAGACAAGAGAAATGAGTATCTCTCAGGCTGACGACGTACCCTATCAGACCTGCGAAGAGGTATGTCTACTTGAACCGGTTGTTGTTCCTCAACTCCTTGTGGAACAACATCATCCACAACACTTTGTGGTTCCAGTTCAATTTCCATCGAGGCATTAGTGCTATTGTTCGCATCTTGAACTTCTTCAAGATCGAACGCGCTCCCACTAGTCTTTCTAGAAACAAAGTCCCTTTCTAGAAAGACCCCAGTCTTTGCCACAACTACCTTGTGCTGACTGGGAATGTAGAAATAATATCCCTTAGTTTCCTTGGGATATCCGATGAAATAGCACTTGTCGGATTTGGGTCCTAATTTGTCTGAGACTTGACGTCGTACGTAAGCCTCACAGCCCCAAATCCTCATGAATGACACCTGGGCATCTCTCCCAGTCCATATCCTATATGGTGTCTTTATCACGGCCTTTGATGGAACTCGGTTGAGTATGAAAGCTGCCGTGTCTAGAGCTTATTCCCATAGATATGTCGGAAGATCTGTGTGACTCATCATAGATCGTACCATATCTAATAGGGTACGATTCCTCCTTTCGGATACACCATTCCACTGTGGTGTTCCAGGAGGACTGAGTTGGGATAGAATCCCACACTCAGCTAGGTAGTCACGAAACTCATGGCTAAGGTATTCTCCACCTCGATCTGATCGAAGTATCTTAATACTCTTGCCAAGCTGGTTCTGTACTTCATTCTTGAATTCTTTGAACTTTTCAAAAGATTCAGACTTATGTGTCATCAAGTACACATAACCATATCTACTAAGTCATCAGTAAATGTGATGAAGTATCTATAACCGCCTCTAGCAGCAACATTGAAAGGGCCACATACATCACTACGTATGAGTCCTAACAAATCAGTTGCTCTCTCGCTATGCCCACTAAAGGGGGTTTTGGTCATCTTGCCTCGTAGGCATGACTCGCATATCTCATATGATTCTAAATCAAATGAGTCCAGCAAACCATCCTTATGGAGCTGGGATAAGCGCTTGTCATTTATATGACCTAAGTGACAGTGCCAAAGGTAGGTTTGGTTCATGTCATTTGACTTGAACCTCTTGGTACTAATGTTATAGATAGGGCTCTCAAGGTCTAGAATATAGAGTCCGTTTATTAGAGGTGCACTACAATAGAACATATCTTTTAAATATACAGAACAACATTTGTCTTTTATTATAAAAGAGTATCCTTTCTTGTCTAAACAAGAAACTGAAACTATGTTCTTAGTAAGAGCAGGCACATAACAACAATCATCTAAATCTAGTACAAGCCCAGAGGGCAGAGATAGCTGATAAGTTCCTACAGCAACAGCAGCAACCCGTGCTCCATTGCCTACTCGTAGGTCCACCTCGCCCTTTGCCAATGCTCTGCTATTTCTCAGCGCCTGCACATCAGTACAAATGTGAGAAGCACATCCAGTATCTAATACCCATGATGTAGAAATAGATAGATTGACTTCTATAACATATATACCTGAAGTGGAAGTCTCACTTCACTTCTTCTTAAGATCCTCCAAGTATACCTTGCAGTTCCTCTTCCAGTGCCCGGTCTGACCGCAGTGGAAGCAGGTAGCATCCTTGGCGACCCCTCCTTTAGGCTTCAGTGCCTTGCCTTTGCCCTTGGTTTGGGACTTTCCCTTACCTTTGGGCTTGCCCTTGCCCTTGTGCTTCTGGACCATCAGAATGGGCTTAACCTTCTTAAGGTTAATCTCAGCAGTTTGTAACATACTAAGTAACTCGGGCAGTGGCTTGTCAATCTCGTTCATGTTATAGTTGAGAACGAATTGACTATAGCTATCTGGCAAGGACTGCAAGATCAAGTCAGTGGCCAGCTCTTGGCCAAGTGGGAATCCCAGTCTTTGTAGGTTCTCTATGTACCCAATCATCTTGAGTACATAAGGACCTACAGGAGCCCCGTCTGACATCTTGCACTGAAACAGTGCCTTCGAGATCTCAAATCTCTCATGCCTCGCTTGTCCCTGATATAGTTGGCGAAGATGCTCAACCATATCAAAAGCGCCCATCAACTCATGTTGCTTCTGAAGCTCTGAGTTCATGGTCGCGAGCATTGGATAGGACACATCTAATGCGTCGTCTTGATGCTTCTTGTAAGCATCTTTGTCGGCTCGCGAGGCATTGGTAGGAGGAGCCTCCGGAATGGGCTGCTCCAGAACGTACAGCTTACGCTCCTGGGTGAGAACTATTCTCAAGTTCCTGTACCAGTCCAGGAAATTCGCTCCGTTGAGCTTGTCCTTCTCAAGGACAGATCGCAGGGAGAAGGAATTCGTGTTTGACGTCATGGTTATCTACAACAGAAAATTTGCAGAAATAAATATCATATTCTTTAAAGATCATTTAATTAGGCCTTTAATTAAATGATGCTCCCACTGAATTCTATAATTCTTGTGGGACAAGATCCACATCATACTAACCCTTGAGTTAGCTTTGGCTAATACGCCCAAGGCTTAGTATGATCGGTAGGTAATGATTACCAATTACATCTCTATGCAACTCTTGTTTATAGGATCAATATCCGCATTTATATTAAAACTCGAGTTAGCTTTGGCTAATACGCCCGAGAGTTAATATAGATGTGATTTTGACCTATCTTTTCCAACGGTTGGAAGAATGCCTATAGTTGACTCGATCTAACCGAGCAACTAGGAATACTCAATCTAATTGAGTTTGTATTCACCCATGCGTTGATAGGCGGGACCAAGATTGTCCGTCCGTACCCTACCAAGATAATATGTATTGCTCTGCTTTGGCAGATTCAACAATACATGTGATCGAGGTAATGATAGGTATCACGGCACGGTTAGGCATTTTAGAGTTGGTTCGATCTAGATCTAATCTAATCGAGAAGGATGCATCTTATGCACGACTTAGATCTAATCTAATCGCAAGGGTGCATCATGTGCACGACTTAGATCTAATCTAATCGTTAAGACACTAATTAATTAATTAATTATTAAACATGCATCAAATACATAACAATTAATTAATTAATCTATTTGTGATTTAGTCATGGCCCTACTACGATCTTCTCAAGCCAATGAGAAGATCGAATGGTCAACCTAGGGTCAACAGCTTCTCCAAGCTCCTCCCTTTGACCACCTTGTGTTGCTCGTGCCCGCCTCGGAACTCCGTCTCGTGTGGACCCTCCACCGCTCCAATTTGTACATTACAATTTGAAACTCGAGTTACATTCGAGTCTAAATCTAATTTACAACAAGAATATAAGAGAAGGCACGACGCGCAGGTCGCGAATAAATAAAAACATACAACACGCGCAAACACATAACGGCACGCAGGCCGTATTATGAATTACAACACAACCAATCATATTGGGTTTTTGGGCCATGACTATCACAAAATTTATATATAATTCAAAATTATATATTTTTTCATAATTTTCTATAATTTTAAAATTAATTTTTAAAATTTTATGAGTAAAATTTCTCGGCGGTCCCGTTTAGCGGTTTCGGGCGCAATCGCGGAACGGATCTCCTTGCGGGGCCCAGGGGCAGCGCCCCTACCCGTGATCTAACCATCGCGAGGGTTCCATTGCGATCCAACAGCGCCTAAACCCGCTGTCCCAAAATGATTTGGGTCGAGACATTGCCGTTTCGGAAAAAATCTTCCCGGCGGGTTCGTTTTTAGCGATTTCGGGTGCAATCGCGGAGCAAATTCCCTTGCGGGGTTAGGGGCAATGCCCCTACCCACGATCTAACCATCGTGAGTTGCTCCTTTGTGATCTAATGGCACCCGACCCCGCTGTCCCAAACGGATTTGGGGCAAAACGAAGCCGTTTAAAAGAAAACTTTCCGGTAGCCGAAGCCTACAAGTGCCGAGACACTTGTGCTTCGCTTCTACGGAAAAATTAATCATAAAAACTCTAAAAACTCAATTTTTACAGAAAATCACAGAAGGTATATTTTTCATAAAAATACAAACTAACTCGTACAAGTCTTTGCACGTGGCTCTGATACCACTGTTGGGTTCTTCGCGTCGCGGAAACCCCGAGTCACCCAAAGCCGTAGATCCGTGCATAGATTCGTAAACAAAAAACTTTTCGAAAAACCTTTTCTTGTACGAGTTTGTAAAACCTTTAGATCTACACTAGATAAGGGTTATACATTCGAAGCGTGCCTTTCGCTTATCCCGCTCGTCCAAGGAGTTGCCGGATCTCTAGACTGTCAAGCGCCGGTCCTCTAGAAGTATCCACACGGACACGTAGGTGGAGAAAACCTCACACAAAGGTGTGCTCGCACCTTGGTGAGATTCGGCCAAGCAAGGAGGAGAGGGAGAGGGAGAGCTTGAGAGGAAGGAGGAAGATACACCACTTGAATGAAAAATGAATTTTTTTTCATTCATTCACAAAGTGGCCGGCCACTTTCTTCTATTGTAACTCCCCATTAAATGCAATTAATGTGAAGTTAATAAGAAAATGGCTTTGTGACTTCCATGAGGTGACATCCATGATGATGTGGAATATCATCATTGGTCCACCTAATGCCAACTCACCAATGAGGTGGCAAAAGGTCAAGTCAAAATTGACCTTTGGTCTTCCTTCTCTAGTCAAGTCAAACTTGATTCAATCTCTACCATGGTTGATCTAATCCAACCATTTGATTCGAGCCAACTTAATATAATGAATCTAATTCATTAAATTAAATTGATTTAATAAGTCATAATCTAAATTAGACTCATTAAATACATGAATCAACTTGAGTCGAACTCAAGTTAGCCCAATTAGGATTACTCTTAATCCAATTTGATTCATCAAATGAATCTAATCCTCTTGGTTCATCATATGAACCTAATCTCCATCTAATTGTCCTAAGTGTGTGACCCTATAGGTTCTTGTAACGTTGGCAATGCCCTAAACCCATTTAGGAGCATAAGTAATGAGCGGTATCTAGCAACACATCATTACTACCCAAGTTAGAAAAATGTCGAGATCCGACATCACCTTGTGACTACCAATTGTCACTACTCACAAAATAATGACAAGTGTCCTTCTATCCTAGACATCTAGATTGATCAATATGAGGCATAGACCGTGTCATCCTCTAATCAATCTAAATCTTGAACTCCAAGTAGACTCACTCGATCAAATGAGCTCAACATCTAATGTTGACTCATTTGGGCATGGCCATGCACTTAGTGGTCTCACTCTATCAAGAATACCGATGTCGCTCCCGTCATATGGGAGGGATAGATCCCATCTACATTACTCACATCCCTCTACATAATTCGTTATATACCCAGTAATCGCCTTTATAGTCTACTCAGTTACGGGTGATGTTTGACGAAACCAAAGTACATAACTCCTTATGTAGGGATCCATGGTGACTTCAGGTCTAAGGACTAATAGTCATACTAATAGCCACATGAGAAAGTATATGACACTCATATAACGATCCATGATACTTTCTCATGGCGGGTCATTCAGTATACATTCTCTAATGCATACCCATGTGTCAGCTTGATATCTCTATATCCATGACTTGTGAGATCAAGTCATCGAGCTGACCTACATGCTAGTCTTATTGTATTAACATTGTCCTTGAATGCTAATACTCGACTAGGAATGATTTAGAGTAGTGTTCCCTATATCATCTCACTATCGATTCAACTAATCGATTGATATAAGTATGAACCTTGTACTCAAGGACGCTATTATACTTAGTCTATTTGGCACTAATATAAATAAGTATAATAACCAAACAAATGCCTTTATTAATATACAAGAATATGATATACATGAGTCCATACAATCATCAAATGATTGGCTCTAGGGCTCTAACTAACACTTTACATGGTCGTGTTTGAGATACGGCCTAGACCCTTTTCTCCTCGGGAAATCCTACATGGCCGTGTCTGGATGACACGGCCCAAGCACTTCCCTTCTCTTCAACTTTTGCCTGGCCGTGTATTGCACACGGCCGGGCTCTGTTTTGCACCTAACCTGAAAACAAAATCAAAAGAATGCATCAAACTAAAAGAAATTAAAATACAAATCAAAACTAACTAAAAGAACCCTTGGGTTGCCTCCCAAGAAGCGCTTGTTTAAGGTCTTTAGCTCGACCAAACATTAGATTCATCTAAATCTCGCCCTTGTAGGAGTAAGATATTTTAGAACCTTCCTACCAAGGGTCTTATTATGGAGGGAGCTTTCAATAAAGGAGTTAAAAATTTAAGTATCACTCTCTCCATCTTCGTCTTCTTTGAAGTTCTTTCGGGTGGTCGAAGACGGTTCAGTATGAGCTTCCAATTATTGGCCTCTTGAAAACCTACACACCCAAAAGAAAAACAAACCTCCCACAAGAATGTAATATAAGAAGGAACTAGAACCATATTAGTATGAATTGAGTATGTATCAAAAAATGAATCACATCCAACAAAATCAATTATAGGTACCTCTATGAAATTTTCTAAAAGATTACTAAGAATACTAACCTTGTAGTGTTGAGAAGTACCTGAAAGTTCTAAACAAGTGGATGTGACCTCTTCAGAATTTTGTAATGGTTCTAGCTCTGGTTCGAGTGGTGGTGCCTCTAAAAGTGGTGATTCTTGGGGCTTTGCTTCCATTACATAAGTCCCTACACATTTATCATCATCAACCAGTTGTGCAACCAAAAGAAGTGATCCTTGGGGCAATTCCTCCATAGTACATGTCCCTACACTTTTATCTACCATATCATCATCATAAGTAGCGAAGAGTCCACTAATATCAATATCATCAATAGAAGAATCGACAGCTTTATTAGAAATTTGTAGTAAAAATTGTAAAGCTAGGATCCCCCGTTGTACCATTATCTCTTCAGAAACTTGTGTTGTGGTCTCCATTTGACTTGGAGTAGGAATATTTGTGTCTTGGGAGTCCTCCAAGTCAATCGGCTCATCTGGTTGTGAATGATGTGGTCTATACAATGAAAAATCATCCTGAAACTCTGAGAGACTCTGAGATGCTTGAAAAGAATGATCAACACCTTGCACGCTTCTATAATCAAAATTTTGATAATCCATCCAATCCTGATTGTAGTGTTGAGGTGAGTTAGAGTTCTGCTGCTGGGAAAATGACTGCTCACTCAGCTCTAGAATTAACTGAGGTTGGAGGTTCTGAATTTGATAATCTCCCCAGTCATAGCCATAAGTATCAGGAACTTGCTCATATGTATCTTGATGTCGAGGTTGAACCAAACATTGAAGTTCCGGAGTTATAGCAGTCTTTTGGAAAAAGTGGCAGATAGCAGCTGGATGAGATGTGCTACCACACACTCCACAAAGAAACTCAAATTGATCATCTTCGGAATCATAATATTCATCAGTGAAAGATCTTACGCTCATGGGTGTGAAAAATTTTCTTGAAGCCCTACTTGACATGTTAGTGCTCAAGATATCTAAAAAAAATACAAGAAAAACTAAAAATGCAGAATTGAATTTGTACAAAAAGAATTAACAAGAAGTAAAAGTTATACAAGAAGGTAAAAATAGAAATCTAATGATTAGTTACAACTATGCAATATGAAAGGAAAATAAATGTTATGTTTAGTCTAACTCAATTGATAATTCCTAATGTTATAACGCAGTCCCCGGCAACGGCGCCAAAAACTTGTTACGCTCTGTAAGTGTACAGAAATGTCGCAAGTAATATAAAAGATTATCGTATCCACAGGGACTGGAATAAGCACTAGAAATGTCTCAATGCGAATTAGCCAAACAACTATCCAATCGTTTCAAATGCAAAGTGAAGGTAAACAAATCTAATATTAAAGATCAACAAACAAGAGTTTAGTGTTTTGGGTTATGATAAAGGGAGATTCTAGGAGTTTCGGTTTCTTTGTAAGATTTCTTGAATGTAAATGGTTCACCAATTCTTTTCCCTCAATTGCGAAACACTTGTAGAAAGTTACCGGTTCTCTCTTGCAATAGATAACCGGCTAAGGACTGAGAAATGTATCTAAATATGATCAATTAGACGTGAACCTGTAACACCCACTAAGCTTTTAAGATAAAATAAGAGAATGATGAATTTGCCTTAGAAAAATATTAGTAGAATGTTGAACCAAAAAGAAATAAAAAGAAATAAAAATAGGGAGTTGTCAAGGATTGAACCTTGAACCTCTCATGATGTAAATGATAGGATTAATGGTTAATAACCAGTTGGGATAGGAATAATATATTGATAGAAAAGGAGGGAAACTCATGATAAGGATGAGAGTAAAAGCTAGCCAAAAGAAAACAAGAAAAGAACAAGAGAAAGGCAACTTGCCTTCCTTCTTTTCTCTCCCTCTTCCTCTCTCTTTTTGCCGTGACTTAAAGAGGACCATTAAGGGGATTCATTCCCCCTTGTTTCATCATGAATGATGAGAACACATAAATAAATAAAATAAAAAGAAAATGAAAAAAAAGGGCTAAGGGAGAAGGAAAGCAAAAACCAATTTTGCTACCTCTTCCCCCTTAACATAAAAGGGAGCATGTGAAGAGAAGATTTGATTTTTCTCTCATTTCTCTCATTCTCCCCTCTCCATCACCGAGAACCTCAGCCCCCTCTCCTCCATTTTCGGCCCCAAAACAAAGTTCCTCCTAGGACACAAAGGAGGGCTACCAAAGGAAATCAAAGGAGGAGAACAAGAAGAAGAGACCCTTTCTTCCATCACCACACTTTAGAACCACAAGCGAAAAGGATGTAAGTATCCCCTCACCTGTGGTACAAGTAGTTTTGATGTGTTTTTGGATTTTATGAGGATTTTAAAACCTAGAACAAAGTTGTGAAAAATTTGGCCAAAGGAAGGACTTGTGATCCTAGGAATGTTTAAAATAAGCCTTGATTCATGATAATTTTTCTATGCTTTATAAGAAGGTTTTCTCTCATATTTTTATATATATGTGATGTTGGATTAGAGATGTATCTAACCCTAGAGTTTCGGCCAAAAATGTTTTATAAGGGCTAGGGAATTTATTTGTTTACCTAACTTGCACAAAACCCTCTAAATAAATGGTTAAGGATCCATTATTGTTTTCATACTTGAAGGTTACTTGGAACCAAAAGTATCCCACTCACAAGTTTCGGCCAAGGAAGGGTTTAGGGTTAGGAATACTTTGAATTTAAACTCACCATGTTTATATGATAGAATATAGAGTTTCTTAAAGAAGTTGCATGCTTGTATGTTGATAGAAACTCATGAACACCACTCTTAATATTTCGGCCATGGTAAGGTGGATGGCTTAGAATATCTTAAACAGATTTTTAACATGCTCAAAACCTCCATGACAATAAGATATGAAAGTTGTTTAATGCTCCCATGCTTAATTAGAGTATAGGAAAATTGGTTGCATGATATATGATAATTATGACCACAAGGGTCCTAGCTTGTTGTGAACCAAATTTATATGTATAGTTCTTTGATATTTTTGCCATAAAACTTGTTTAGGTTTTCCATACTTTAGGCCACGTAAAACCTAGTTTAAAGACTTGGAAGGTTTCGGCCAAACATATGCTATGAGATAAAGAAAGGAAAAACCTAGGAAACCTAAGACACAATTTAAATGTATGCTTATAGTGCTTGACTTTTATACATGTTATGAAATGTGTTATGACTTTCTATGCTTTTATGCCATTTGAACAAATTCTATGCTTGATGAGGTTCGGCCATGTAGGGTTTAAAGACCTAGAAACCCTAAAAATTTAGACCTCATGTGTTAAAGATGCTTCTTAAGAAATTGAGATAACATGTTGTTTGTGTTCACATGCTTATATATTTAACTATGATTCAAATGGACACCTTAAGGTCTCGGCCATGAAGGGATACATGCCCTAGAAACCCTAGAACTTACATTGAACATGCTCATGTCACTCTCCATGAAATATGAAATGTAGAAAGCTAAAAATTCACATGCTATATGTTGTTAGTGACCTAAATTGATGCTAAGGGAAGTTTCGGCCATGACCACTTGTATGATGCCATTTATGAATTTATACATGATGTTAGAGTAAGTTCACATGCTTGTATGCTTGCTTGAAAATCTAAATGAGTACTTGTAAGTTTCGGCCAAGACATAAATTTAAGGGCTTAAAGAATTTAGGAACTAACTCAATGGTGCTTACCATATTTCTTGAAATGAATGCTATAAATATGGTTAAAGTTTCCATGCTTTATGTCCTTTAGAACCTTGTTTCACACTTGTTAAGATTCGGCCAAATGAGGTTTAAGGACTTGGAGAACTTAGAGTCCAAGTAAATCTTGGTTATGATACTTCCTATGAAAATGATATGTGAATGAATTAGGTTCTACATGCTTGGATGTGTTTAAAACCTAAATGGGCACCTAAGAGGGTTTCGGCCATGATAAGAACCCAAAGGATTAGGAAGCTTAGTACCCAAATTAATCATGTTACATTGTTCCTTATGATTGGATGAGCACATGATATACTTTTATGCTTAGACATGTATGCTTGTGAGCTATACCAAATGAGAATTTCTACGATATGTTATGAGTTCAAAATATGCATGTTTTATGTTATGATATGTGGGTAAATCTTACATGCTTTGGCGATATGATATGAGCTGAAAATATGCATGCTTATGTTATGATATGTGGTTAAATTGTGTATGCTTTGATGCTATGTTTAGTGCTTAAAATATGCATGCTTTCATGATATGCTATGTGGTTAAATTATGCATGCTTTGATGTTATGTTTAGTGCTTAAAATATGCATGCTTTCATGATATGCTATGTGGTTAAATTATGCATGCTTGATGATATGCTTTATGCTTAAAATATAAATGTTTTTATGATCCATGCCTAAGTGATGCATATTGTTATGATAGGATGTATGCCTAAGTGATGCATATTGTTATGATATGATGTATGCCTAAGTGATGCATACTTTTATGGTATGATGTATGTCTAAGTGATGCATACCTTTATGACATGATGTATGCCTAAGTGATGCATACCTTTATGATATGATGTATACCTAAGTGATGCATACTTTTATGACATGATGTATGCCTAAGTGATGCATACTTTTATGATATGATGCGTGCCTAAGTGATGCATATTTTTATGATGTATGATATGTATAAGTATGACATGTACTTTACTTTATATGGCTTGTACCAAGGGTGAGCTCCATAAGCGCCCCGGGGTCGATGGAATAAGACTCGGGCCTCGTTAGGGATGGGCTCCTAAGTGCCCCTAGGTCGATGGAGTAAGACTCGGGCCTAGTATGTTTGCCTTGTAGGGTTCAAGACTTGCTACCTTGGACCTACATAGGTTGCACGCAATATGTAAGTGGTACATAGCCGGGATCCCCTTTAAGTTGAGATTATGTTCAAGTATAAATATATGTAAGAAGAAATGGTTTTAAAGATCATGAGACATACACATGTTTTTCGGATACATGTTTTTCAAAATCATATGCATATACCTTATGATGATTTATATGCCATGGTTAGATATGATTATGTTATGTTCCATGATATGTTCATGTGTATGATATGCCATGACTCCTTATGATGATATGCCATGATTAGATACGATTATGTTATGCTTCATGCTATGCTTTACGCTATGATATGTCATGACTAGTTATGATTTCTTCATGTTGCATGATATGCTTAAAAGAGTATGTTACATTATGTCATGACTAGTTGAAGTGATGCCATGTTGAGACATTCTTTGATTATACTATGATTTTCAGTTTTAGTGAGTAGGAAAGGAACTTACTGAGCCATGAGTGCTCACAGCTTACTGTCCTTGTACCACAGATAAAGGAAAAAGCTGGATGAGCTAGAGGAGCAGCAGGAGAGGCAAGGAGATGTGTGTGGCGGTGGCTAGGCAACCAAATAAGAACCTGCTTTAAAACTTTTAAAGAACTACGCTTTGGTATCATGAATTGTAGTACCATATGTGTGACTTGATGTTATGTTTCTACTAAATTTGTTATCATGTTATTGAGGCACTAATAGTTGTTAGTTAGAGCCCTAGAGCCAATCATTTGATGACTGTATGGACTCATGTATATCATATTCTTGTATATTAATAAAGGCATTTGTTTGGTTATTATACTTATTTGTATTAGTGCTAAATAGACTAAGTATAATAGCGTCCTTGAGTAGAAGGTTCATACCTATATCAATCGATTAGTTGAATCGATAGTGAGATGATATAGGGAACACTACTCTAAATCATTTCTAGTCGAGTATTAACATTCAGGGACAATGTTAATGCAATAAGACTAGCATGTAGGTCAGTTTGATGACTTGATCTCACAAGTCATGGATATAGAGATATCAAGCTGACACATGGGTATACATTGGAGAATGTATACTGAATGACCCGCCATGAGAAAGTATCATGCATCGTTATATGAGTGTCATATACTTTCTCATGTGGCTATTAGTATGACTATTAGTCCTTAGACCTGAAGTCACCATGGATCCCTACATAAGGAGTTATGTACTTTGGTTTCGTCAAAAATCACCCGTAACTGGGTGGACTATAAAGGCGATTACTGGGTATATAACGAATTATGCAGAGGGATGTGAGTGATGTAGATGGGATCTATCCCTCCCATATGACGGGAGCAACATCGCTATTCTTGATAGAGTGAGACCACTAAGTGCATGGCGTGAGTCTTTCGAAGACTCAAAGTCCTTCTTCTAGAGAGGAGAGAGACCGCATGGATCAGATCCCTTATGCCTCAGCCATAGGATCGATCATGTACGTCATGCTATGTACTCGACCTGATGTCTCTTATGTTTTGAGCATGACGAGCAGATACCAGTCAGATCCAGGTGAAAGTCACTAGATAGCGGTCAAGAATATTCTTAAGTACTTAAGAAGGACTAAAGAATATTTCTTGATATATATTGAGGCGATGACGAGCTAGCTGTAAAAGGTTACAGTGATGCCAGCTTCCAGACCGACAAGGATAATTATCGATCGTAGTCAGGGTTCGTGTTTTGCATAAATGGTGGGGCTGTGAGCTGGAAGAGTTCGAAGCAGGACACAGTAGCTGATTCTACAACAGAGGCCGAGTATATTGCTGCATCAGAGGCAGCAAAGGAGGCAGTTTGGATCCGCAACTTCATCACTGAACTTGGGGTGGTTCCTAGCATCGCTGACCCAGTTAAGCTCTATTGTGACAACAATGGAGCTATAGCACAGGCGAAGGAACCTCGCTCACACCAGCGGACCAAGCACATACTACGGCGCTTCCATCTCATTCGAGAGATTATCGATAGAGGAGATGTGAAGATTTGCAGAGTACCTACAGAGGCTAACATCGCAGATCCCTTGACCAAGGCTTTGGCATAGAGGAAGCATGATGGTTACACTAGATCATTGGGGCTTAGAGCCTACACTGTAAAGGGTTACAGTGATGCCAGCTTCCAGATCGATCAGGATGATTACCGATCGCAGTCAGGGTTCGTGTTTTGCTTAAATGGTGGTGCTGTGAGCTGTAAGAGTTCGAAGCAGGACACAGTAGCTGATTCTACAACAGAGGCCGAGTATATTGCTGCATCAGAGGCAGCAAAGGAGGCAGTTTGGATCCGCAAGTTCATCACTGAACTTGGGGTGGTTCCTAGCATCGCTGACCCAGTTAAGCTCTATTGTGACAACAATGGAGCTATAGCACAGGCGAAGGAACCTCGCTCACACCAGCGGACCAAGCACATACTCGGCGCTTCCATCTCATTCGAGAGATTATCGATAGAGGAGATGTGAAGATTTGCAGAGTACCTACAGAGGCTAACATCGCAGATCCCATGACCAAGGCTTTGGCACAGAGGAAGCATGATGGTCACACTAGGTCATTAGGCCTTAGAGCCTATATTGATTGACACTAGTGCTAGTGGGAGATTGTTAGTTAGAGCCCTAGTGCCAATCATTTGATGATTGTATGGACTCATGTATATCATATTCTTGTATATTAATAAAGGCATTTTTTTGGTTATTATACTTATTTGTATTAGTGCCAAATAGACTAAGTATAATAGCGTCCTGGAGTAGAAGGTTCATACCTATATCAATCGATTAGTTGAATCGATAGTGAGATGATATAGGGAACACTACTCTAAATCATTCCTAGTCGAGTATTAACATTCAGGGACAATGTTAATGCAATAAGACTAGCATGTAGGTCAGTTTGATGACTTGATCTCACAAGTCATGGATATAGAGATATCAAGCTGACACATGGGTATACATTGGAGAATGTATACTGAATGACCCGCCATGAGAAAGTATCATGGATCGTTATATGAGTGTCGTATACTTTCTCATGTGGTTATTAGTATGACTATTAGTCCTTAGACCTGAAGTCACCATGGATCCCTACATAAGGAGTTATGTACTTTGGTTTCGTCAAACGTCACCCGTAACTGGGTGGACTATAAAGGCGATTACTGGGTATATAACGAATTATGCAGAGGGATGTGAGTGATGTAGATGGGATCTATCCCTCCCATATGACGGGAGCGACATCGCTATTCTTGATAGAGTGAGACCACTAAGTGCATGGCCATGCCCAAATGAGTCAACTTTAGATGTTGAGCTCATTTGATTGAGTGAGTCTACTTGGAGTTCAAGATTTAGATTGATTAGAGGATGACACGGTCTATGCCTCATATTGATCAATCTAGATGTCTAGGATAGAAAGACACTTGTCATATATTGTGAGGAGTCACAATTAGTAGTCACAAGGTGATGTTGGATCTCGACATTTCTTGTAACATGGGTAGCAATGATGTATTGGTAGATGCCGCTCATTGCTTATGTTTCTAAAGGAGTTTAGAAACATTACCAACGTTACAAGAACCTATTGGGTCACACACAAAGAACAACTGGATGGAGATTAGGTTCATATGATGAACCAATTGGATTAGGTTCATATGATGCACCAAAGATTGGATTCAAATTAGACTTATTGAGTTAGACTCAATTAGATTCAATTGTTGAATGAGTCTAATTTAAATTTGATTCATTAAGTCAATTTATATTAATGAATTGAGATTCATTAAATTGAAATTGACTTGAATCAAAGGTTGACTTTAACTCAACAAGGAAGACAATTGGTCAAGTTTGACTTGACCAAGTAGAAGTTGAAACATCAAGTTTGACTTGATGTGTTGCCACATCATAAGGATGACTCATCCTTGCCACATCACATGCCACCTCATGGAGGTTACAACACTTCCCATTCCATTTAATGTGGCCGGCCACATTAAATGAGGGAGTTATGTGTGTGGCCGGCCACACTAAAGAGTGAATGGTTTTCATTTAGTGGGTATTGATGTGTGGTAATTGTCTCATCTTCTTCCTTGATTCTTCCTCCTCTTCTCTGGTTTTTGCCATGGGTTCCAAGGGAAGGTGAAGGTGGTTGAGTGAGTTCCAAGAGCAAAGGAAGAGTGAAGGTCACAAAGGAGGGATACTACTTCTTGAGTGTAAGACATTCCTTTTGCATCCTTTCTCTTCTTCCTTTTAAATCCTACCCAAGAGCCCTAGAAAGTGCTAGCACACTTGGGGCTCTCTTCTCCATCCTTTAGTGCTAGAGAGCACTCCTTGTTCGTGTGGATATCAATAGAGAAGTATCTACCTTGATACTTTGGAGATCCGACACGTACCTTGGACGAGCGGGATTTGCGAGGGCACGCATCAAAGGTATAAAGTGTTTTCCTTTGTAGATCTACTGTAGATCGTTGTTTATAACTCGTACTTGTGTTTTCAAAATTTTTCCTTGCACGGATCCTACGGCTTTGGGTGATTCGGGGTTTCCGCGACGCGAAAAGAGGTTTTCGCGGCCCGAAAAACCCAACAATAGTGTAGTTCGGATTTGATAAAAAGGAAAACAAAAGAAAAGTTTTTATTAAACTAAGAAAATTATTTTAAGTCTTCCGCTGTTATTTGAACATAGAGTATCGTAGCCCCGTCCCTTAGGGTTAGCAGGGAGGGTGGGCATTACAGAACCTACGTTGTCCTTACACAGAAGCGCACCTATTACTATGCCTTCCTCGGATATCAACATAGAAGTCCACAACTTATTAATCTATCAAGATACAAGAAACTAATCATAAAATCCATCCTACTCTCTTGAATATTCCTATTTGCTCTTCAAGATTATCTCTCAAACGTCCTTACAGGGCTTGCACCTGTCACGTGGATCCCTCGGATGATCGAGTGAGAGTTTATCTTTACAAAGTCCACAAGAAATCCAAACAATCAATCAAGAATGAGAATTAAGCACAAATCACCATTAATCATTCAAGATCTAATTGATACAAGCAAGACAATGTCATTGAAGCAAGAAAATGGCAAATCCATATGAGATTACATCAATCCATCATGCAAATACTCCCTTAATCCTAGAATACAAGATCTACTCCATGAATCGAGGAAGAATACCCGAAGAAATAAAGATTACAAGCATTTCTTAAATCCCCAATCCAAGAAACCAAGAAAAGGGGAAGGAGAAAACTAATCTATGAAGAAGTCTCGTCTTCGGATCCAATCCTCGCTCCGGAGTCAAAATCGTCAAGAACTCCCTTAGAATCGCCAAAAAATCCTCCCAAGAATGGGAGGAAACCACCAAATCTTGCCTTCTCCCAAAGGGGGAGAGATCCCCTCTCAATTCATGAAGGAAGGTTTAAATAGAGGAGGAAATCGGGCGCCACACGGCCCCACGACACGGCCGTGTGAGATTCACACGGCCATGTCCAGTTCCCTCTCTGCCAAAGCTGCACGGCCGTGTGACTCCACACGACCAAGACCCTACTGTTCTCTAGAAGTGCTACACGGCCGTGTGGTGCACACGACCACCACCTGCTTGGTCTCTGGAAACTTCGCACGGCAGTGTGATGCACACGACCACCCCCTGCTTGGCCTCTGGAAACCTCACACGGCCGTGTAGATCCACATGGCCATGTAAGGCATCTGCTCTGATTTCTTAAATCAAGACACGGCCGTGTGAGATTCACACGGCCATGTCCTCTTCCCTTCCTGTTAAGACTACACGGCCATGTGTGGTACACGGCATGATGCTCTCTCCCTTCAATTACTTCCAAGCTTGCCCGAGGACGCATAATCTTCACCAATTTCGACTCCTGTGTACAGAAAATGCACAAAAAGCAGATCTCCGAACCAAAAGAGTAAATATGCTAAAAGGAAAGCTGGAAGTATAAAAATGCATAGATCAAGCATGCTCAAAGTATGTAAATGTGCGTAAAAACATGCATAAAAGAGTATATAATCTACGCACATCATTCACCTTTGTAACTTCCACCCACTTAGCATAAAAAGGAAAGGAACTAAAGGATTTCATTTTTTTTCCTTCTCCCTCACCCTTGCCGAGACTAGAAGCCTCCTTCCTCATCTCCACAAGCCAAGTTTAGGTTTCTCTCTAAGAGAAAACTAAACTACAAGAAGGAGCCTTCAAGGTGTACCCTTCCAAGTAAGAGAAAAATCAAGAGGAGTGCTAGAAGAAGAAGCTCCATTCTTCCTCTTCACCAAGGGTACCAATTCTTTAAAGATTAACAAGTGAACACTAGGTAAGCTTCCCCTCACCTGTGGTACAATAGTTTATATGGTTTTTCCATGGAGATAGATCGCTTAAAAACCTAGGACTTGCTTTGAGAAAATTCGGCCAAAAAAAAACAAGAAGAAGAGTCTAAGAAAGTTGTAATTGGATATGCTTACTATTTTTCTTGTGACATGCATTTTATGTAAGAGGTTAATCTAAGGTTTCCATGCTAGAATAAATAATGAAAAATTAGATCCATAAGCCTTAGACTCTCGGCCAAGCATGAACAAGAAGACTAGGTAAATTAAGACTCAAACTAAGCATGTTTCCTTATTCTTTTGTTATGTACCCTATGATAATGAGGTTGTTAACTTTTTCTCTTACTTGTATGTTGTTTGAAACTCCATTTCCATGCTCATGAATATTCGGCCATATAAGAAGTAAAGGCCTAGAAGTATTTTAAACCTAAGACTAAGCATGCTAAGATTTTTCCTAAGACAAGATATGAAGCTAAAAGGTTATGACATGATTGTATGTTAGTTATGAATCTTATTTTATGCCTATGAAGGTTCGGTTATGATGAGATTTGAATGTCTAGGAAAGTTGAAACCAAGGCTAGGAGGCTCATGACCTTCTTGATAAAATAATATGAAACTATTTGATGTTTTTTTTTATGGTGGCTTGTTACATAGAATTTTGGTTATATATAACTTTCGGCCACACCAAGTTTTTAAAGCTAGGATGTGTAGATTTGTAACTAAGTTTACTCATGTTGTTCCTTGTCATGATGGCATGAAAATTGTGTAGGGTTTCCATGCTTTTAGGCCATATGAAAAACAAAACCAAGCTCATATGTTTCGGCCACCTTTGGATTAAAGGCCTAGGAAAATTTAGAACCCAACTTATATATATTCATGATGTTTCTTGTGGTAAGTACTATGAAAGGTAGTTGTGTTTTCCATGCTCTTATGCCACAAGAAACTTAGTTTCATGCTTGATAGGTTTCGGCCAATACTAGAGTAAAGGCCTAGAGAAATTTTGAAACCAACTTACATATGTTCATGATGTTTCTTGTGATAAGTACTATGAAATGTAGTTGTGGTTACCATGTTCTTATGCCACTAAAACCCTAGTTCCATGAGTTATAGGTTTCAGCCACCTTGAGTTAAGGGGTCTAGGAAGTTTGAAATTTAAAACAAATATGCTTATGTTGTTCCTCATGAAAATTTATAAGATATTGGCTTAAGGTTCAACACTTCCATGCTACTTGTAACCTAGAATAAAACAAGCTAGGGTTCGGCCATGATAAGATTAGGAGATTAAGGAACTTAGAACCCAAACTAAATATGCTTAAGTAGTTCCCTATGAAATATGATATGATATGAGTTTAGGGTTTACATGTTGCATGTTGCTTAGAACTTGTTTGCTCTTCATGAAAGGTTTCGGCCATGAAAGAATTGGAAACCTAGGAGGGCTTAAAAATTTAGGTTAACATGCTTATGACCCTTCTTATGTTAGTATGTGAAGATATCATGAGATTTGTATGTTTGTATGTTGTCTAGAGATCATGCCTCTACTCATGACTTTCGGCCATATGGGTTTAGTGACCTAGATATACCTCACATGCTATGAATGAATCAAGAGATGATATTTAATGATTTCATGAACGGTTATGTCTTTTTATGTTATGTGATATGTTCTTTCATGTATGCTTATGACCCATGTATGTGCTATGTGCTCAAATATGCTTACTTTATGATATGAGAAAATGATACGTTCATTATGCAAGCCTATGATTCATGCATGTGCTGTGTGCCCAAATATGCATACTTTATGAAAGTGATATGTTCATGATGTATGTTATGATTCATGCATGTGCTGTGTGCCCAAATATGCATGTTTTATGATATGTTAAGAAATATGATATGCATGAAATGATAAGAACTATGATATGTATGTCATGCTACTTTACTTTATGTATGGCTTGTACCAAGGGTGGGCTCCATAAGCGCCCCGGGGTCGATGGACTAAGAAACGGGCCTCGTTAGGGATGGGCTCCTAAGTGCCCCTAGGTCGATGGACTAAGAAACGGGCCTAGTATGTATGCCTTGTAGGGTTCAAGCCTTTCTACCTTGGACCTACATAGGACGCGCGTATTTATGTATGTGGTACAAGCCGGAGCCCTAATCATGTTGAGATTATGTTTAAGTATGTATTGTATAAAGTTTTCAAAAGACATGTTGCATATGTTGCATGATACATGTTTAGGAATTTACCATGCTTATACTTTATGATTATGTCATGATAGTTATGATGATGTTATGCTATGACAGGATACTTTTGATGATCATGTTATGTTATGCCATGATACTTTATGGTATGTTACGATATGCCATGATATGCTCTTGACATGATACCTTTTTCTTTATACCTTATGACTTGTGATTTTAATATGCTTTACGGTTTTTGTGAGTAGGAAAGGAACTTACTGAGCCATGAGTGCTCACAGCTTACTTTCTTGTACCACAGATAAAGGCAAGGAATGGATGTACTAGGGGAGCAGCAGGAGGGGCTAGTATGATGTGTGCGGTAGTGGACTGGCTAAAAGAAAAGACCTGCCTTTGTTTAATAAGAAATTTGCCATGTTGATTTTTTTACTTTATGACTCCATGACCTTAAGTATGTGTTGGGTATTAAGACTCAAAATTTATGATAGGTATGCTATGTGGTTCTTTTATGTCTATGGTGAGTTTTAAGTAAGAAAA
Organism: Zingiber officinale; assembly: GCF_018446385.1. NCBI lineage: Eukaryota > Viridiplantae > Streptophyta > Magnoliopsida > Zingiberales > Zingiberaceae > Zingiber > Zingiber officinale. The sequence continues at coordinate 49,472,418 of NC_056006.1, forward strand.
GGTTTTTAAATTCTCTAAGTAAGACTTCCGCTGTGTTAAGTATGTATGCGTAGCAAGGTAACCCCTGTCGCCTTAGCAGGAAGGGCGGGGCGTTATAGTTTGGTATCAGAGCCAAGTTAGCCCTTCTATTACACACATGTCAAGCCTCCATCCTGCCGCTCCAAGTAAGATTTTATATGCTTTTATATTATGCATGTTTATTTATTCTTTGATTTAGTTAATTTAATTTTTGTTTTATATGCTTTAATAATATGCATGTTTATTTATTTTTTGATTTAGTTAATTTAATTTTTTTGTTTTGATGCTTTAAAATTATGCATGTTTACTTATTCTTTGTTTTAGGTTAATTCAACTTTTTGTTAATACTCTAATAATCTGCATGTTTTCTTATACTTTGAATTAGGATAGGTATGCATGATGGTAGGATAGGAATAGTAATAACCTTATGACAGCAAATAGGGATAACGATAATTTGTTATTGTTTAATGAAGATAAGCATGGCTAGGAGACGTACTACCCGAGCAGACGAGGCAATCACTCCACCAGATCTGACTCAGGTAGTCACCGACCTTCAACGTCAGATCACGGAACAACAACAGTTGATCACGACCTTGATGGGTCAACAAGGAACCCCTACCACCCCACCAGTAGTTTCGAACGCAGAGCCCGTCGTGCCAATAGTTGCACCAGAACCACCGGTAGCCCCTGCCCCAGTGGTTCGACAAGAGACTTACTTGATACAGTGGTTGAGGCTGAAACCGGAGAACTTCTCGGGTACTTGCGAGCCGTGGGATGCCTAGGCCTGGTTCAAGACAATAGAAAGCACAGTGGTACTTTTGGACTGGCCTGAATCAGAGAAGATCAAATGTGTATCTTTCTGCTTCTCCGGAGATGCGAGAATGTGGTGGGAAAGAGTTAAAGCGAAGAGGCAAATTAATCTGATGAATTGGACGGACTTCGAGACAGAGTTCTTCGAAGAATTCTTTCATACGCAAGTGACGAACCGGCATTACGACGAGTTTACCGAGTTCCGGCAAGGTGACTTATCAGTGAACGAAGCAGTAAAGCGCTTCAACCGTCTAGCACGCCTTTGTCCTGAATTAGTGCGTACAGAGAGAGAAAGGGTCAGACTAATGCTGAAAATGCTTCGACCCGAGATAGCGTTGAACGTGGCCGGCGGAGTTAATAGACCACAGACTACAGAGGAATTAGTCAGCAGTGCACTGATTACGGAGCACTATCAGAAAGCAATGAAGGAGAATAAAGGTCAGACACGAGCCGAGGGACAGAAACCCCAGAATACCAAAACAGGCTGGAAAGGAATTTCTACCGGAAAAAGAAAGCAGTGGGACAATGCAAAAAGTGGGTCAGTAAATAAGCAACCGAGATACCCCCAGTGTTCTATTTGTGGGAAGCTGCATTCTGGATTGTGTCACAAAGGTACAAGGAAGTGCTATAATTGTGGACAGGAAGGACATTTGGCCAGAGACTGTCCTACTCAGACGCAGGCACCATTCCAGCTGAACAACCAGAACAGGAGTGCCCCTTCACAGCTACACCAGATGCAAACCGCTATAGAAGGGACTTCGATCAGCCAAGGGAGATTAGAAGCCCCACCAGCAACGACGAATGCCAGGATTTTTGCGATTACTAGTGAAGAAGTGGCGAACGCCTCTACCGTTGTTACAGGTCAGCCGTTTATCTCTAGCCAACATACTAAAATTTTATTAAATACTGAAGGCAAACCACTGGTCGAGTCTATCGGGAAACCGAGAAACATTTCGTGTCATGGGATCGAGACTATGTCCGAGCAACTCTCCACCCTGACCATAGCACCCACCCTATTTGACATTATATTAGAGAAGCAAACCAATGACCAAAGCCTCCAAAGGATTAAACAAGAGATCTTAGAGGGAAAGAATGATGGATTTCATACCGCGGACAACGGAATATTATACCTCAGAGATCGATTATGTATTCCCAAGGACCCTGAGTTGCGAAGGAAGATATTAGAAGAAGCTCATTCAACGCCTTATGCAATGCATCCGGGATCCACCAAAATGTACCAAGATTTGAAAAAGAAATTCTAGTGGTCTGGGATGAAGAGAGATGTGGCTCAGTACATCAGTGCCTGCCTGACCTGTCAGAGGATTAAAGCAGAACACCAGAGGCTTGGAGGATTACTGCAGCCTGTCCAAATTCCAAAATGGAAATGGGAGGATATCTCTATGGACTTTATTTCAGGATTACCCAAGACAACAAACGACTATGACCCTATATGGGTAATCGTGGATAGACTAACTAAATCTGCCCATTTTCTGGCAATTAAGATGACTCATTCAATTGAGCAGCTGACTCAATTATATGTCAAGGAAATTATTAGACTACATGGGGTCCCTAAGACCATCATCTCTGACAGAGATGGTCATTTTGTTTCGCATTTTTGGGAACGTGTTCAGAGGGCTCTTGGTACAAAGCTATTATTCAGTACTTCCTTCCACCCTCAAATCGATGGACAGAAAGAGAGGGTGAACCAAGTGTTAGAAGACATGCTACGGGCTTGTGCCTTGGACTTCAAAGGAAGCTGGTGTCGATATTTATGCTTAGCAGAATTTTCTTATAACAATAGCTACCAGGCTACTATCGGGATGGCACCCTACGAGGCACTGTATGGTAGAAAATGTAGATCACCTATATGTTGGTATGAAGGTGGCGAAAAGAAAGAGATGGGATTTCAAACGGAGCTTATCGATAACACCACCCGTGTCATACAAAATATCCGCCAAAGAATAGAAACTGCTCACAGTCGACAGAAGAATTATGCGGATAAGCGACGAAGGCCATTGGAATTCAGTGTCGGAGACACAGTATTCCTCAAGGTAGCTCCTATGAAGGGAGTAATGAGGTTCGGTAAGAAGGGAAAACTAAGCCCGTGCTATGTGGGACCATACCAGGTTCTGAAAAGAATCGGCAAGGTAGCATATGAAATAGAGCTCCCTCAAGAGATGTCAGCCATTCATAACGTGTTCCACGTTTCGATGCTGAAGAAATGTATTCCAAACACGGGCCAAGTGATCAAACCACAGACGGTACAAGTGCAAGAGGACCTAACCTACGAGAGCCGACCAATTCAGATATTGGATCGAGACGTCAAAAGACTAAGGAACAAAGAAGTGCCCTTAGTAAAGGTCCTATGGCAAAATCAATAGTACGAAGAAGCCACATGGGAACGAGAAGATGATATGAAACAAAAGTATCCGGAACTATTTTAAGTTTGAGGACGAACTTTCTATGAGGTATGGGGTACTGTAACACACACAAAACTATAAGATAAGTATATGGGTGTTAGTTGCTTTAGAGCATAAAAGTTAGAAGAATCAAAAAGAAAAAAAAAAGAAATAAGAGAAATAAAAGAAGAGGTGAAGGTTTGAACCTTGAACCTCTCATAAAGAATAGAAATAAAATTATATATGATAACCACTAGGATAATGAATAACATGTGAATGGGAAATGATGGAAATTGTAGTTAAAAGTAAAGATATAATTAAGTGAGGGAACAAGAGAAAATCAAGTAGCTTTCCTTCCTCTTGTTTACCTCTTGGTTAAGAAAAGGAGTAGCAAAAGACAAGTTGTTTTCCTTCCTTCTTTCTTCTCTATTTTCGTGGGGTTTAAGGGAATAATGAAGAGAAGAGTTAAGGGGAAGGAATGAAGACACATTCTCATTAGAAAAATACATGCATGCATTAAGGAGGAAAGGAAGCAAAGTTCACCTTTGTAACTTCCACCCACTTAGCATAAAAAGGAAAGGAACTAAAGGATTTCATTTTTTTTTCCTTCTCCCTCACCCTTGCCGAGACTAGAAGCCTCCTTCCTCATCTCCACAAGCCAAGTTTAGGTTTCTCTCTAAGAGAAAACTAAACTACAAGAAGGAGCCTTCAAGGTGTACCCTTCCAAGCAAGACAAAACTCAAGAGGAGTGCTAGAAGAAGAAGCTCCCTTCTTCCTCTTCACCAAGGGTACCAATTCTTTAAAGATTAACAAGTGAACACTAGGTAAGCTTCCCCTCACCGGTGGTACAATAGTTTATACGGTTTTTCCATGGAGATAGATCGCTTAAAAACCTAGGACTTGCTTTGAGAAAATTCGGCCAAAAAAGAACAAGAAGAAGAGTCTAAGAAAGTTGTAATTGGATATGCTTACTATTTTTCTTGTGACATGTATTTTATGTAAGAGGTTAATCTAAGGTTTCCATGCTAGAATAAATAATGAAAAATTAGATCCATAAGCCTTAGACTCTCGGCCAAGCATGAACAAGAAGACTAGGTAAATTAAGACTTAAACTAAGCATGTTTCCTTATTCTTTTGTTATGTACCCTATGATAATGAGGTTGTTAACTTTTTCTCTTACTTGTATGTTGTTTGAAACTCCATTTCCATGCTCATGAATATTCGGCCATATAAGAAGTAAAGGCCTAGAAGAGTTTTAAACTTAAGACTAAGCATGCTAAGATTTTTCCTAAGACAAGATATGAAGCTAAAAGGTTATGACATGATTGTATGTTAGTTATGAATCTTATTTTATGCCTATGAAGGTTCGGTTATGATGAGATTTGAATGTCTAGGAAAGTTAAAACCAAGGCTAGGAGGCTCATGACCTTCTTGATAAAATAATATGAAACTAGTTGATGTTTTTTTTTATGGTGGCTTGTTACATAGAATTTTGGTTATATATAACTTTCGGCCACACCAAGTTTTTAAAGCTAGGATGTGTAGATTTGTAACTAAGTTTACTCATGTTGTTCCTTGTCATGATGCCATGAAAATTTTGTAGGGTTTCCATGCTTTTAGGCCATATGAAAAACAAAACCAAGCTCATATGTTTCGGCCACCTTTGGATTAAAGGCCTAGGAAAATTTAGAACCCAACTTATATATGTTCATGATGTTTCTTGTGGTAAGTACTATGAAAGGTAGTTGTGTTTTCCATGCTCTTATGCCACTAGAAACTTAGTTTCATGCTTGATAGGTTTCGGCCAATAATAGAGTAAAGGCCTAGAGAAATTTTGAAACCAACTTACATATGTTCATGATGTTTCTTGTGATAAGTACTATGAAATGTAGTTGTGGTTACCATGTTCTTATGCCACTAAAAACCTAGTTCCATGAGTTATAGGTTTAGGCCACCTTGAGTTAAGGGGTCTAGGAAGTTTGAAATTTAAAACAAATATGCTTATGTTGTTCCTCATGAAAATCTATAAGATATTGGCTTAAGGTTCAACACTTCTATGCTACTTGTAACCTAGAATGAAACAAGCTAGGGTTCGGCCATGATAAGATTAGGAGCTTAAGGAACTTAGAACCCAAACTAAATATGCTTAAGTAGTTCCCTATGAAATATGATATGATATGAGTTTAGGGTTTACATGTTGCATGTTGCTTAGCGTTGGGTTTTTCGGGCCGCGAAAACCGCTTTTTCGCGTCGCGGATGTTAGTTAGAGCCCTAGAGCCAATCATTTGATGATTGTATGGACTCATTGTATCATATTCTTGTATATTAATAAAGGCATTTGGATTTTGGTTATTATACTTACTTGTATTGGTGCCAAATAAACTAAGTATAATAATGTCCTTGAGTAGATGGTTCTCACCTATATCAACCGGTTAGTTGAACCGATAGTGAGATGATATAGGGAACACTACTCTTAATCATTCCTAGTCGAGTATTAACATTCAGGGACAATGTTAATGCAATAAGACTAGCATGTAGGTCAACTCGATGACTTGATCTCACAAGTCATGGATATAGAGATATCAAGTTGACACATGGGTATACATTAGAGAATGTATACTGAATGACCCGCCATGAGAAAGTATCATGGATCGTTATATGAGTGTCATATACTTTCTCATGTGGCTATTAGTATGACCACTAGTCCTTAGACCTGAAGTCACCATAGATCCCTACATAAGGAGTTATGTACTTTGGTTTCGTCAAACGTCACCCGTAACTGGGTGGACTATAAAGGCGATTACTGGGTATATAACAAATTATGCAGAGGGATGTGTGTGATGTAGATGGGATCTATCCCTCCTATATGACGGGAGAGACATCGGTATTCTTGATAGAGTGAGACCACGAAGTGCATGGCCATGCCCAAATGAGTCAATATGGGATATTGAGCTCATTTGATTTAGTGAGTCTACTTGGAGTTCAAGATTTAGATTGGTCAGAGGATGACACGGTCTATGCCTCACATTGATCAATCTAGATGTCTAGGATAGAAGGACACTTGTCATATATTGTGAAGAGTCACATTTAGTAGTCACAAGGTGATGTCGGATCTCGACATTCTTGTAACTTGGGTAGTAATGATGTGTTGCTAGATACCGCTCATTACTTATGCTCCTAAATGGGTTTAGGGCATTGCCAACGTTACAAGAACCTATAGGGTCACACACTAAGGACAATTTGATGGAGATTTGGTTCATATGATGAACCAAGAGGATTAGATTCATTTGATGAATCAAATTGGATTAAAAGTAATCCTAATTGGGCTAATTGAGTTGGACTCAAGTTAATTCATGTATTCAATGAGTCTAATTTAGATTATGACTTATTAAATCAATTTAATTTAATGAAGTAGATTCATTATATTAAGTTGGCTCGAATCAAATGGTTGGATTAGATCAACCATGGTAGAGATTTGGTCAAGTTTGACTTGACTTGAGAAGGAAGACCAAAGGTCAATTTTGACTTGACCTTTTGCCACCTCATTGGTGAGTTGGAATTAGGTAGACCAATGATGATGTTCCACATCATCATGGTGTGCCACCTCATGGGAGTTACATACCCATTCTCTTTAATGAGGCATTAAATGAGAAATGGGGGTTACTCTTGGAGGGTGGCCGGCCACTTTAGGGGGTTAATGAAATTCATTTTCATTGAACTCATTCACTCCTTTCTTCTTCCTCAAGCTCTCCCTCTCCCTCTCCTCCTTGTTTGGCCGAATCTTACCAAGGTGCTAGCACACCTTTGTGTGAGGTTTTCTCCACCTACGTGTCCGTGTGGATACTTCTAGAGGACCGACGCTTGACGGTCTAGAGAACCGGCAATTCCTTGGACGAGCGGGAATGCGAAAGGGCACGCTTCAAGGTATACTTCTTAACACATAGATCTAGGAGTAGATCTAGATATTTAAAAACTCGTACTCGTAATTTTCATTCGGTTTTCCTTGCACGGATCTACGGCTTTGGGTGATTCGGGGTTTCCGCGACGCGAAAAGCGGTTTTCGCGGCCCGAAAATACCCAACAGCGGAAACCCCGAAAGCCCCTAGCCATAGATCCGTGCGAAGAAAATTTACGAAAATCTTACGAGTATGAGTTTACTATCTAGATCTACACTTAGATCTACATGTTTAGAAATTTACCCTTGTAGTGAAGCCCTTCGCGTTCCCGCTCGTCCAAACGGTGCCGGATCTCGAGAGTGTCAAAATAGACACTCCTCTAGAAGTATCCACACGAACTAATTAGGTGGAGAGAAACTAAACAAAGGTGTGCTAGCACCCTTGATCAGCCACGGCAAGAAGAGGAGAGGGAGAGCTTGAGAGGAAGAAGATGCAATAATAATCACTTGAATGAAAATGAATCCATATTCATTCAAATTGTGGCCGGCCACATTTCCCAAATGTAACCCCCTCATTAATGCATTAAGTTGTCATCAAAGAGGGAATGTAACCTCCATGAGGTGGCACTCACTAGTAACTCCCATGAGGTGGCAACCATGATGATGTGGTGCATCATCATTGGTCCACATCAATGCCAACTCACCAATGAGGTGGCATAAAGTCAAGTCAAACTTGACTTTTAATCTTCCTCTCAAGTCAAGTCAAACATGACCAAATCTCTTCCATGGTTGATCTAATCTAACCATTTGATTCATGCCAACTTAATATAATGAATCTAATTCATTTAATTAAGTTGATTTAATGAGTCATAATCTAAATTAGACTCATTGAATACATGAATCAACTTGAGTCCAACTCAAGTTAGCCCAATTAGGATTACTCTTAATCCAATTTGATTCATCAAATGAATCTAATCCTTTTGGTTCATCATATAAACCTAATCTCCATCTAATTGTCCTAAGTGTGTGACCCTATAGGTTCTTGTAACATTGGCAATGCCCTAAACCCATTTAGGAGCATAAGTAATGAGCGGTATCTAGCAACACATCATTACTACCCAAGTTACAAGAATGTCGAGATCCGACATCACCTTGTGACTACTAATTGTGACTCCTCACAAAATATGACAAGTGTCCTTCTATCCTAGACATCTAGATTGATCAAAGTGAGGCATAGACCGTGTCATCCTCTGACCAATATAAATCTTGAACTCCAAGTAGACTTACTAAATCAAATGAGCTCAATATCCTATATTGACTCATTTGGGCATTGCCATGCACTTCGTGGTCTCACTCTATCAAGAATACCGATGTCGCTCCCGTCATATGGGAGGGATAGATCCCATCAACATCACTCACATCCCTCTGCATAATTCGTTATATACCCAGTAATCGCCTTTATAGTCCACCCAGTTACGGGTGACGTTTGACGAAACCAAAGTACATAACTCCTTATGTAGGGATCTATGGTGACTTCAGGTCTAAGGACTAGTAGTCATACTAATAGCCACATGAGAAAGTATATGACACTCATATAACGATCCATGATACTTTCTCATGGCGGGTCATTCAGTATACATTCTCTAATATATACCCATGTGTCAACTTGATATCTCTATATCCATGACTTGTGAGATCAAGTCATCGAGTTGACCTACATGCTAGTCTTATTGCATTAACATTGTCCCTGAATGTTAATACTCGAATAGGAATGATTAAGAGTAGTGTTCCCTATATCATCTCACTATCGGTTCAACTAACCGATTGATATAGGTGAGAACCGTCTACTCAAGGACATTATTATACTTAGTTTATTTGGCACCAATACAAGTAAGTATAATAACCAAAATCAAAATACCTTTATTTATATAGAATATGATACAATAAGTCTAAAATACAATCATCAAATGATTGGCTCTAGGGCTCTAGCTAACACTTAGAACTTGTTTGCTCTTCATGAAAGGTTTCGGCCATGAAAGAATTAGAAACCTAGGAGGGCTTAAAAATTTAGGTTAACATGCTTATGACCCTTCTTATGTTAGTATGTGAAGATATCATGAGATTTTTATGTTTGTATGTTGTCTAGAGATCATGCCTCTACTCATGACTTACGGCCATATGGGTTTAGTGACCTAGATATACCTCACATGCTATGAATGAATCAAGAGATGATATTTAATGATTTCATGAATGGTTATGTCTTTTTATGTTATGTGATATGTTCTTTCATGTATGCTTATGACCCATGTATGTGCTATGTGCTCAAATATGCTTACTTTATGATATGAGAAAATGATACGTTCATTATGCAAGACTATGATTCATGCATGTGCTGTGTGCCCAAATATGCATACTTTATGATAAGTGATATGTTCATGATGTATGTTATGATTCATGCATGTGCTGTGTGCCCAAATATGCATGTTTTATGATATGTTAAGAAATATGATATGCATGAAATGATAAGAACTATGATATGTATGTCATGCTACTTTACTTTATGTATGGCTTGTACCAAGGGTGGGCTCCATAAGCGCCCCGGGGTCGATGAACTAAGAAACAGGCCTCGTTAGGGATGGGCTCCTAAGTGCCCCTAGGTCGATGGACTAAGAAACGGGCCTAGTATGTATGCCTTGTAGAGTTCAAGACTTGCTACCTTGGACCTAGATAGGACGCGCGCATTTATGTATGTGGTACAAGCCGGGGCCCTAATCATGTTGAGATTATGTTTAAGTATGTATTGTATAAAGTTTTCAAAAGACATGTTGCATATGTTGCATGATACATGTTTAGGAATTTTCCATGCTTATACTTTATGATTATGTCATGATAGTTATAATGATGTTATGCTATGACAGGATACGTTTGATGATCATGTTATGTTATGCCATGATACACTATGCTATGTTACGATATGCCATGATATGCTCTTGACATGATACTTTTATCTTTATGCCTTATGACTTGTGATTTTAATATGCTTTACGGTTTTTGTGAGTAGGAAAGGAACTTACTGAGCCATGAGTGCTCACGGATTACTTTCTTGTACCACAGATAAAGGCAATGAATGGATGTACTAGGGGAGCAGCAGGAGGGGCTAGTATGATGTGTGCGGTAGTGGACTGGCTAAAAGAAAAGACCTGCCTTTGTTTAATAAGAAATTTGCCATGTTGATGTTTTTACTTTATGACTCCATGACCTTAAGTATGTGTTGGGTATTAAGACTCAAAATTTATGATAGGTATGCTATGTGGTTCTTTTATGTCTATGGTGAGTTTTAAGTAAGAAAAGGTTTTTAAATTCTCTAAGTAAGACTTCCGCTGTGTTAAGTATGTATGCGTAGCAAGGTAACCCCCGTCGCCTTATCAGGAGGGGCGGGGCGTTACAATGTAATCGATGATGCGTATCATATAATTGATTTAGATCTAATCTAATCGTGGGGTGCATCATGTGCACGATTTAGATCTAATCTAATCGTTAGACACTAATTAATTACTTAATTAACTAGCATGCATCACATACACACAAAAGCAATTAATTAAATAATTTTGTGATTATGTCATGGCCCTACTACGATCTTCTCAAGCCAATGAGAAGATCGGATGGTCAACCTATGGTCAACAGCTTCTCAAGCGCATTCCTTTTGACCACCTTGTGTTGCTCGCGCCTTCCTCGTAACTTCGTCTTGAGTGGACCTTCCACCGCTTCAAAATTTACATTACATTTTGAAACTCGAGTTACATTCGAGTCTAAATCTAATTTACAACCAGAATATAAATAGGGAGGCACGATGCGCAGGTTGCGTATCAAATACATCACACATAAACACATGACGGCACGCAGGCCGTATTATAAATTACAACACAAATCCAATCATATTGGGTCTTTTGGGCCATGACTATCAAAAAAATAGATATAATTCAAAATTATATATTTTCATAATTTTCTGTAATTTTTTCATAATTTTTACAATTTTTATGAGTAAAATTTTCCGGCGGTCCCGTTTAGCGGTTTTCGGGCGCAATCACGGAACGAATCCCCTTGCGAGGCCAGGGGCAGCGCCCCTACCCGCGATCTAACTATCGCGAGGGTTCCTTTGTGATCCAAGAGCGCCTTAGCCCGCTGTCCCAAAAAGATTTGGGGTGAAACTTTGCCGTTTTTGAAAATTCTTCTCGGTAGTCGAAGCCTACAAGTGTCGAAACACTTGTGCTTCGCTTCTACGAGAAAAATACTCATAAAAACCATTAAAAACTTAAAATTACAGAAATTCACAGAATGTTTATTTTTCATAAAAACCAAAATAAACTCGTATTCATCTTCTCCACTGTTGGGTTTTTCGGGCGGCGAAAACCGCTTTTTCGCGTCGTGAAAACCCCGAAACTCCCTAGCCAACGGATCCGTGCAAAGAAAATTTTTTTGAAAAACTACGAGTACGAGTTTACCTAGATCTACACTTAGATCTACAAAGGAAAAAGGTTATACCTTTTGAAGCGAAGCCCTTCGCGTTACCGCTCGTCCATATAGTGCCGGATCTCGAAGTTGTCAACCTAAACAACTCTCTATACTTATCCACACGAACAACTCAATGGAGAGAGAGCCTTAGAGTGTGCTTGCACTCCAAAGGGTCTCGGCAATGGTAGAGGAGGAGAGGGAGAGGGAGAGCTTGAGGAAGAGGATGAAGTGAATTTCCTTGAATGAAAAATTCATTCCTTGCCATCACAATAGTGGCCGGCCACTTTCAAAAAGGTGTAACCCCCATTTCCACATTAAGTGCAATTAATGTGGAGTCATTAAAGTGAAGAATTGTAACCTCCATGAGGTGGCATCTCACTTAAGTAACCATGATGATGTGGAGCATCATCATTTGTCCACATCTTGCCAACTCACTAATGATGTGGCAAAAAGTCAAGTCAAACTTGACTTTTCTTCTTACTCTCAAGTCAAGTCAAACTTGACTTAATCTCTCTCATGGTTGATCTAATCCAACCATTTAATTCAAACCAATATAATATAATGAATCTAATTCATTTAATTAAATTGATTCAATGAGTCATAATCTAAATTAGACTCATTGAACACATGAATTAACGTGAGTCCAACTCAATTAGCCCAATTAGGATTACTCTTAATCCAATTTGATTCATCAAATGAATCTAATCCTCTTAGTTCATCATATGAACCTAATCTCCACCTAATTGTCCTTAGTGTGTGACCCTATAGGTTCTTGTAACGTTGGCAATGCCCCTAAACCCATTTAGGAGCATAAGTAATGAGCGGTATCTAGCAACACATCATTACTACCCAAGTTATAAGAATGTTGAGATCCAACATCACCTTGTGACTACTAATTGTGACTCCTCACAATATATGACAAGTGTCCTTCTATCCTAGACATCTAGATTGATCAATGTGACGCATAGACCGTGTCATCCTCTAATCAATCTAAATCTTGAACTCCAAGTTGACTCACTAAATCAAATGAGCTCAATATCTCATATTGACTCATTTGGGCATGGTCATGCACTTCGTGGTCTCACTCTATCAAGAATATCGATGTCACTCCCGTCATATAGGAGGGATAGATCCCATTTACATCACTCACATCCCTCTGCATAATTCGTTACATACCCTGTAATCGCCTTTATAGTCCACCTAGTTACGGGTGCGTTTGACGAAACCAAAGTACATAACTCCTTATGTAGGAATCCGTGGTGACTTTAGGTCCAAGGACTAGTAGTCATACTAATAGCCACATGAGAAAGTATATGACACTCATATAACGATCCATGATACTTTCTCATGGCGAGTCATTCAGTATACATTCTCTAATGTATACCCATATGTCAACTTGATATCTCTATATCCATGACTTGTGAGATCAAGTCATCAAGTTGACCTACATGCTAGTTTTATTGCATTAACATTGTCCCTGAATGTTAATACTTGACAAGGAATGATTAAGAGTAGTGTTCCATATATCATCTCACTATCGATTCAACCAATCGATTGATATAGGTAAGAACCTTTTACTTAAGGACGTTATTGTACTTAGTTTATTTAGCACCAATACAAGTAAGAATAATAACCAAAAATCAAATGCCTTTATTTATATAGAATATGATACAACATGTCCAAAATACAATCATTAAATGATTGGCTCTAGGACTCTAGCTAACACTTAAGTGGCTTGATCTGGTTAAGTCCGGTAAGGTTGTAAATGATTTGCACTCCAGGGACGTTCTAGAATTCTTCCTTTAGTATATTGGAGATAATAGGAACCTGATGCAAGCTTTTCCACCAATTTGTAGGGTCCTCCCCATTGCGGTGCCAACTTACTGACTTCTCCGACAGGTTTAATACGCTTCCATACTAAATCTCCTACTTAGAAAAATCTGGGGATGACCCTTTTGTTGTAATTTTGTCTCATTCGTTGTCGCTATGATACTAGACGAGCAGCAGCTTTATCTCTAATTTCCTCTATCAAATCCAGCTCCATGAGTCGTCAACCCTCATTGTCTGCATCATATAATTGTCTTCTATCAGATTCTATTCCCACAATGGGAACTATTGCCTCTCCCCCATAGACTAATTGAAAGGGTGTGATTCCTGTAGCTTCTTGAGGTGTAGTAGAACGCTGGGTAATTCATCTACCCAGCTGCCTCCAACATTATCCAGTTTGGTTTTTAAACCCCTTATAATTTCTCTATTGGTTACTTACGCTTGACCATTACTTTGTGGATAAGCCACAGAGGTAAAAGCTTGAGTAATACCATAACTTTTGCACCAAGCTTAAATTCTATCTCCATGAAATTATCTTCCATTATCAGAGACTAATTTATGAGGAATGCCAAATCTGCATATGATCTTTTTCCACAGAAATTTAATAACTGCATTTTCAGTAATCCGGGCAAGTGGTTCTGCTTCTACCCATTTGGAAAAATAATCCATTGCTACCAATAAAAACCTCTTTGTGCAGCCACCATAGGAAATAGACTTACTATGTCCATGCCCCACTGATCAAAGGGACATGAGACTATAGAGGTTTTCAACAACTGTGTAGGATGATGCGAAATATTTTTATGTTTCTGGCAAGACATACATGTTCTTACCAATTTGTTGGCGTCTTCGTGTAGAGTAGGCCAAAAATATCCCGCTAATAAGATTTTACGGGCCAAGGATCTCCCTCCTATATGACTACCACATGAACCTTGATGAACTTCTTGTAAAATAAATTGTATATCTTCTGTACCAATACACTTGAGCAAAGGTCTAGAAAAAACTCTTTTATATAACTATTCCCCTACCATAGTGTACTGAGCAGCTCTCTTCTTAAATACCCTTGCCTGTTCTGTATTACTTGGAAGAATACCTTGTTATAAATACAATGTGATTTGAGCCCTCCAGTCAACTTGAATTTCTGCTTCAGCCTGTCTTTCGATACAGGATATTAACAGAGTTTGTTCTACGGGCCGATCTAGACTCCATGGTACTATAGCAGAGGCCAACTTAGCTAATTCATCTACTACCTGATTCTCAGATCGAGGAACCTTTTGAATATTTACTTCTTAAAACTGAGACTTCAACTTATCAAATGCCTCAACATATAACCTGAGCCTGCCATTATTAATTTCAAAATTATCTGATAGTTGTTGGGCTGCCAATTGAGAATCAGAACAGATAAGGACTCGAGCTGCCCCTATATGCCGGGCGGCCTGCAATCCCACTATCAAGGCTTCATATTCTGCTTCATTGTTAGTAGCTCTATAATTCAATCTGATAGAGAGTTGAAGTATGTCTTCTCTTGGAGATATAAGAAGAACACCAATTCCATTGCCTTGTCTAGTTGAGGAGCCATCTACATAAACTTTCCAAATGTTTTCTTCCTCAGGGCCTTGAACTTCTATAAAGAAGTCTGCTAGAGCTTGTGCCTTGATGGCCGAGCGAGGTTGATATTGAATATCATATTCTCCAAGTTCAGTCGTCCATTTGATCAGCCGACCTGA
This sequence comes from Zingiber officinale, assembly GCF_018446385.1. Taxonomy (NCBI): domain Eukaryota; kingdom Viridiplantae; phylum Streptophyta; class Magnoliopsida; order Zingiberales; family Zingiberaceae; genus Zingiber; species Zingiber officinale. Next base: position 49,487,603 of record NC_056006.1, read on the forward strand.
TGCCTCTGGGTTGAGTAACACCCGTCCGAGAGTACTGTTGGTTAATACAATAATCTCATGTGCTAAGAAATATGGGCGCAACCTCCGAGCGGTCAAGACTAGTGCATAAGCCAATTTCTCTAGTGTAGTATATCTAAACTCAGCTCCATTCAATAAATGGCTAGAAAAATATACAGGTTGTTGTTCTTTTCCTTCTTGTCTGACTAATACAGAGCCTACAGCGTTTTCATTAGCCGACAAATATACCCAAAGAGTCTCTCCTACTATAGGCTTAGCAAATACAGGGAGAGTATGTTAGGGTGTATACTAAAAGCCTAGCTTTTGGTATAAACATTTATCTAGTAATAAGAATCTTGGTCAAATGTCTACATTTACGATAAATGTAGTTGTTCAATTAATTTATATTGTAGATAACATGGTGTGTGGTGTCACACACAGAGGATCATGTTATCAGTACCTTATAAATTATAAACAGTAGCTCACGACCAAAATGGAAAGGAACAAACCATTAGAAGGTCGTAGTGTAATTAGGTATCAGTTTATCTTAACTGTATAATTACACTAGTACACTTAGAGTGTATTGAGTAGGACCATTTGAGGTCGTTTCTTTTATACTGATTTTATAAAGAAACAAAGGCCTCGGTTATTATGGAAGTGTGTGCTCTTAATCCTAATATAATAACAAGCACATATATTTGATATTTATTTATTTAATTTATCAATGGGTGAGATTTAGTTCGATGAATCAATAAGCCCGATAAGTTGGGAAATGGTATCACTTATAGTGTGTGTTGTTGATTATAGAAGGAAACTGTGTCCTAGAGATACTAGGTTGATAATGTCCTCAAGAGGAGCTCATAAGGATTGTCATGTTAAACCTCGGTGGACCTAGTCCGACATGATGATAAGGTTGAGTGGTATTACTCTTGGACTAAGATATTAATTAAATGAGTTGTCGATAACTCACTTAATTAGTGGACATTCGATATCTTAAACACAGGAGACTAACACACTCATGATAAGAAGGAGCCCAAATGTAATTTGGGATTGGTGCGTAGTTCAATAATAGTTCTCTAGTGGAATGAATTATTATTGATAAAATTAAGTTGTGTGTTCGGGGCGACACGGATGCTTAATTTTATCGGGAGACCAAAACCAATTCCTCCTCTCGGTCCCTATCGTAGCCTCTTGTATATAGAGATTTATACCCACCACATACCACCTTATTACCCAACCAATAGGGCCGGCCAAGCTAAGCTTGAAGCTCAAGCTTAGGGCCGGCCAAGCCTAAAAGTTGGCCTTAAGGTGGCCGGCCAATAGCTTGGAGCCCAAGCTTAGGTGGCCGGCCACATCATATTAAAAAGGATTTTTTATTAAAATTATTTCTTATGTGGATATCATAGTTTTAAAAGAGAGTTTAAAAATTAAATCTTTCCTTTTAAAAGCTTTCTACAAAAGATTAAGAAAAGATTTGAAATCTTTCCTTATTTGTAGATTGAAAGGAGATTTTATTTTTAAGAAAAACTTTCCTTTTTAACCATGATAATAATTTAAAAGAGAAGTTTAAAAATTAAATATTCTCTTTTATTAGTTTCTACAAAAGATTAAGAAAAGATTTGATATCTTTCCTTATTTGTAGATTGAAAAGAGATTTTAATTTTTAAGAGATAACTTTCCTTTTGGTTTTTATCCACATGTTTAAAAGAAAGATTTTAATTTATTAAATTTCCTTTTTATAAACCAATCATGAAGGGATTAAATTATTGAAGAAATTTTATAAATTTCGGGAGACAAATTAGGAAGTTTTAATTAATTAAAACTCTCCTTGTTTGTAGCTTTGGGGTAGCCGGCCATGTAAATTGAGAAAAGGAAAATTGTTTTAATTAAATAAAATTTTCCTTTTCATGGCAAAAGAATTAAGGAAGTTTTTAATTAAATTTCCTTATTTGCCAAGACCAAGGATTATAAAAGAGGGGGTAGAGGTGCCTTCATGGGTGAAAAACTCTATTATTCTTCTCCTCTCTTTTCCTCCTTGGTGGCCGGCCCTAGCTTCTTCCTCTTCTCTTCTTCTTATGGCCGGCGGCAACCTCTCTTTTGGAGCTCTTGATGGTGGCCGGTTCTAGCTAGGAGAAGAAGGAGAGAAAGGTGGTTTTGTTTCTTGCATCCCTTGGAGCTTGGTGGTGGTGGCCGGACCTCTACTTCTCTTGGAGAATTGTGGTGGCCAAAACTTGTAAGGAAGAAGAAGGTGGTTGGTGGTTTCTCATCTCGGAAGATCGTTGCCCACACAACGTTCGAGGTTAGAAGAGGAATACGGTAGAAGATCAAGAAGTTTTTTCTACAAGGTATAACTAGTAATTTTTCTTTCCGCATCATGCTAGTTATTTATGGAAATAATACCAAATACAAGAGGCTTACGTTCTAGAATTTCGAATATGTTTTTCGATGTTGTGTTCTTTTGTATTTTCTTTTCCTTGTGATTTGATTGTTCTCTTTGGTTAACCTAAAGTTATTTTAGGAAATTAAATATTAGCTTTCTATAAAAGGTTTTGTCTAGTCGGTGGTGGTTGCTCCCATATCCAAGAAGGCCATGTGCCTCGCCACGTCAGTACTGGGAACCAATTATGGAAATTAATATTTAATGGAATTAATAACTTAAGGAGACTTGGGTCGAACGTGTTAAGTTTCGCAGGAGATCCAAGTCAAAACCTAAAAGAACAAATAGATTAAGTTTTGGATCAAACGTGTTAAGTTCCGCAGGCGATCCAAAATTTAATTTAAAAGAACACATGGTAGCTAGGAAAAGGTTCAGACCTTTGTACAAAATTTTTGTACAGTGGAACCTATAGGTTTTCCGAGTAGCAACCAACAATTGGTATCAGAGCTAGGGTTTTTGCCTCTGTGTATTTGGTATTAGTTTAATTATGCACATGTCATACATAATTTAGGCAGGTTAATAGTAGGATGTGCTAACTTTGTGGATGCAGGATCCAACTATTATGGCTTTTAGTTATTATGTGTGTGATTGGACCTTTGGACATGTCAAGGGCATTTATATGTGTGTGCATGATTGTATTATAAAATACAGCAGGAGCTGTATTTAGTTTTATTAGGATTTTATTTTTGATCTAGATACATGTACATTCCTTTTATGGAATATAGGATCAAAATTGTAAAATTCTATTTATGTCGCGGATCGAATCTTGCAAAGCGAGGAACCTTCTAAGGACCAGAGGCGCAGGGGAACAAGGAGCAAGATGGATGTGACAGCTAGACCCGGTGGCGGTGGCCAAATATGGCAGCAGCTTGGGATGACAACACACGGAGGACAACTAGAGATAAAAGCCATAATAGTTGAAAATTAGATTTTCTATTTATTGCTTTTATATTGTGCTGTGTGTGCATGTTGGTTTACATATTTAGTAGGCTAGCATAGTTAAAATTTCTCATTTATAAATAACTAAGTGGGAGAGGGATTTTTAAGTAAATCCCATGGTCTCCATTACTGGTTTGTAAGTGATGCAAACAAGCTTGCGCGTTGGCTCTGAGTGCCTTCCTCCATAACGGATGAGCTTGTTTGTGGATCACTAGAACAGACTTCCATTTTTGGATGACTATAGGAAGTTAATTAAGAGCGTGTGATCTTCCCCAACGGAAGGGGCATAATCTTATTAATGGACTTAGTGTCAAGTAATGGTATACACTTAGACACATCTAATAGTATCCTCCCCATCGGAGTCACTGCTATTATTTGTGTGACCAAATGAAACCAACTATTAATTTGTCATAAAACTAGGTTGACAAGATAATAAAATTAAAGGGTTAAAACCCCTCTTACAAATGATTGATTTTGTATACGTCCACACTAACGTGGCATACAAAATTAACGGTGTTTGAGATAATTTTATTTGTCATAAAGTTACGTTGACAAGATAGTTAATGGGTAAAACCCTCCTCTTACAAATGTTGATTTTGTATACGTCCACACTAACGTGGCATGCAAAATTCACGGTGTTTTGAGGTGTTGGTAAATAGTATTGTTAGAGGTATCAATATTATTTTAAATTTAGAATCTTGACCAAATATTTGATTAAAGATAGACCAACTATTAATTTTATTCGTCATAAAGTAAGGTTGACGAGATAATAAAATTAAATGATAAAATTTCCTCTTTGAATTTGTATACGTCCACACTAACGTGGCATACAAAATTCATGGGGATTTTTAAGGAGTTTGTCTTAACCAAATATTTTTGTGATTCTTAGGAAGATGGTCAATCCCTAGCTGATATACTTTAGGATAGACTTAGTGGTCCCAATTATAATTGATTGGAAATAGAATTTGGACATTAAGGTAGACTGTCCTCTTAGAACTAAGAACAATATAGGTGTATTTTATTCATTAGTTTACATGTTTAGTGGAGTTATCTACCGGTAGATATAGAAGCCATTGATCATGTCTGCAATTCATTGCAGGGTTCCGTGAAACCCGACAACTAAATGAAAATAAAAACACCGTCCACATGGGCACTACTGCAATAGCAGCTGTTGCAGTGGGAGAGGTTTATTCTCTAATAGGAATAAAATTTGGATTATTAGGAATTGTCTTTACATACTAAGTTTAGAAAGAACCTGATTTCAGTTTCTAAACTATTATAGAATAGATATTGTGTCTATTTTGATAACAAAGTTGTTATCAAGAAAAATAGGCAATTTATCTATTCTGGTATGTTGGTTGACAATTTATAATCCAATAACTCCCATGATGCAACAAATGGAAATTAATAACACATCTTCTAACTTAAGAGAAAGCAACCTTCGAAAATGAACTAATTATATCTTTGACATCAAGGCTAGGTTATATTAACTTAAGTAGGATTCATTGGTAGCTGATGAACTTTTGGGTTCATTAGTAGTGGAAATCTTTCCAACCTGCGAGTCTTACTTGGAAGGAAAATAACCAAGAAGCTTTTAAGTCCAAGGGGTATGGAGTCAAAGATATGTTGAAATCGGTTCATTCTGATTTGTGTGATCCTATGAATATCCAGACAAGAGGTAGTATTGAATATTTCATCTATTTTATAGACAACTATTCAAGATACAAATAAATTTACTTAATGTACCGCAAGACTAAGTACTTTGATTAGTTCAAAGAGTACAAGGCTGATGCGGAGAAATGTTAAAGTAAATGTCACTATGGTAAGATCGTAGTGGCAAGTACCTCTTGGGAGAATTTAGGAGTCACTTATCAAAAGTAGGGATTCAATCCCAACTAACTGCACCTGGTACACCCCAACAGAATGGTGTAGTAGAAAGAAGGTAAAGGACTCTTATGAAATAATTAGATAGATGATGAGTTATTTAGAAAATTACCAAATTTGTTTTAAGGATAAACTCTGATAACGAAAGTGAACATAGTACCTTCCAAGTTAGAACTCTCTACTCATATAGAATTGCTGAATAGGTGAAAACCTATTTTGAAGCATATTCGGATTTGGGTAATCCAGCACATATGTTAAAGACAGACAATGATAAGTTGGATAGGAGTTCACTTGTTTGTAAGTTATCCTAGATAAACAAAAGTAAGTTTATAGTCTTAAAAATCAGAAGGTCATTGTTAGCATCAATGACTGAGTTTTTAGAAAATGACTATATAATGAACCACGTGCTCATAAGTAAATTTGTTCTTAAGGAAATAATAAAGGACATGTCTAACCTAGTACCAACTTTACAAGATGAGATACCACAAGAAAACTGCAACATGTATCACAAATTGATACACAATTACAGAAAGTGTCTTATTGTAGTGGGAGGGTTGTTATGCAACCTAAATAGGTTCATGTTTTGGGAGAGTTTTTTGACTCGATCCCTGGAGGGCATGAACCTGATCTCCGGTCATATGATGAAGCACTCCAAGATAAAGATGCAGCATCTTGGCAAAGAGTAATGAATAAAAGAATTAGAATATATGTATTCTATTAAAATCTGGAAGCTTGTAGAATCACCAAATGGTGTAAAAGCCGTTGGGTATAAAAAGGTCTATAATAGGAAAAGAGGGATAGACAGGAAGGTAGTAACTTTCAAAGCAAGGCTTGATGAAAAAGGAAACTTTTTCACTGGTAGTCATGCTTAAGTCTATCCGGATTCTTTAATCTATTTGGCAAGAGGATGTCAAGACAGCATTCCTTAATGGAAGTTTTGAAGAAAGCATCCATATAAAGCAACCAGAAGGGTTCATTGCAAAGGGCTAAGAGCATCTTGTATAAGCTCAATCAGTCTATGGACTGAGGCAAAGCTTCAAGGTCTTGGAACATCCGGTTTATCAAAGTAATCCAGATCTATGGATTTATTTAGTAACTGGATAAGTCTTGTGTATACAAAAGGTGTGATGGAAGCGTGGTGGTATTTCTTGTACTATACGTAGATAACATTTTTGGTAGTTGGAAACAATATCAAAATGTTGTCAGAAGTAAGGGTATGGTTGTCCAAATAATTCGATATAAAGGACTTGGGAGAATGTATATATTTTTGAGATCAAAATAATAAGGGATCGAAAGAAAAATATATTTTACTTATCCCAAGCTTGATACATCGGAAAATCCTTGCTCGTTTTAAGCATACAAAACTCCAAGAAAGATTTCTTACCTTTTCAGGATGGAGTAACTTTATCTAAAGATATGTCTCTGTAGACATCAAAGGAGATAAAGGAAATAAAGGCAGTTCTTTATGCTACGGCTGTTGGAAGCCTAATGTATGCTATGCACGAGATTAGAAATATGTTTTGCCAAGGGCATAGTTAGCAGATATCAAAGTAAGCCTGGACAAGGACAGTGGACTACAGTAAAGCATATATTGTAGTACCTTAGAGGCACTAGAGATTATATGCTAGCTTACAAGGCAGTTAATTTAGTCCTTGTGGGTTGCATGGATTTTGACTTCCAATCGGATAGGGACAATAATAAGTCAACCTCGGGGTTTTGTGTTTACTTTAGGAGGTAAAGTCATAACTATGGAAGAGTGATAAGCATAGGTGTTTTTCTGGACTCCACCATAGAAGCTTAGTATATGGCAAGCCTCTGAGGTAGCTATAAAAGCTGAATGACTCAATAATCTCAAGATAGACTTAGATATGATTTCTGGTTTGTCCAAAGATTATTACAATTTATTGTAATAATATTGGTGCAGTAGCAAACTCGAAGAAACCATAAGTCTATAAAGGCAAGTAAACACAATAGAGCGCAAGTACCACCCAATACGAGAAATCGTATAAACGAGGAGAAGTTGTTGCTGCCTAGATTGCATCAGGTGATGACCTATAGATCCTTCCACAGAGGTCCTTAAGGCAAGAGCTTTTGATGGACATGTTGAAGGGTTAGGAATTAGATGTATGGTAGCAGATATGGCAGCTTAGTCTTTTAGTATAAGTGGGAGATTGTTAGGGTGTATACTAAAAGCCTAGCTTTTGGTATAAACATTTATCTAGTAATAAGAATCACATTGGTCAAATGTCTACATTTATGATAAATATAGTTGTTCAATTAATTTATATTGTAGATAACATGGTGTGTGGTGTCAAACACAGAGGATCATGTTATCAGTACCTTATAAATTATAAACAGTAGCTCACGACCAAAATGGAAAGGAACAAACCATTAGAAGGTCGTAGTGTAATTAGGTATCAGTTTATCTTGACTGTATAATTACACTAGTACACTTAGAGTGTATTGAGTAGGACCATTTGAGGTCGTTTCTTTTATACTGATTTTATAAAGAAACAAAGACCTCGGTTATTATGGAAGTGTGTGCTCTTAATCCTAATATAATAACAAGCACATATATTTGATATTTATTTCTTTAATTTATCAATGGGTGAGATTTAGTTCGATGAATCAATAAGCCCGATAAGTTGGGAAATGGTATCACTTATAGTGTGTGTTGTTGATTATAGAAGGAAACTGTGTCCTAGAGATACTAGGTTGATAATGTCCTCAAGAGGAGCTCATAAGGATTGTCATGTTAAACCCTGCAGGTGGACTTAGTCCGACATGATGATAAGGTTGAGTGGTACTACTCTTGGACTAAGATATTAATTAAATGAGTTATCAGTAACTCACTTAATTAGTGGACATTCGATATCTTAAACACAGGGAGACTAACACACTCATAATAAGAAGGAGCCCAAAAATGTAATTTGGGATTGGTGCGGTAGTTCAATAATAGTTCTCTAGTGGAATGAATTATTATTGATAAAATTAAGTTGTGTGTTCGGGGCGAACACGGGATGCTTAATTTTATCGGGAGACCAAAACCAATTCCTCCTCTCGGTCCCTATCGTAGCCTCTTGTATATAGAGATTTATACCCACCACATACCCACCTTCTTACCCAACCAATAGGGGCCGGCCAAGCTAAGCTTGAAGCTCAAGCTTAGGGCCGGCCAAGCCTAAAGGTTGGCCTTAAGGTGGCCGGCCAATAGCTTGGAGCCCAAGCTTAGGTGGCCGGCCACATCATATTAAAAAGGATTTTTTATTAAAATTATTTCTTATGTGGATATCATAGTTTTAAAAGAGAGTTTAAAAATTAAATCTTTCCTTTTAAAAGCTTTCTACAAATGATTAAGAAAAGATTTGAAATCATTCCTTATTTGTAGATTGAAAGGAGATTTTATTTTTAAGAAAAACTTTCCTTTTTAACCATGATAATAATTTAAAAGAGAAGTTTAAAAATTAAATATTCTCTTTTATTAGTTTCTACAAAAGATTAAGAAAAGATTTGATATCTTTCCTTATTTGTAGATTGAAAAGAGATTTTAATTTTTAAGAGATAACTTTCCTTTTGGTTTTTATCCACATGTTTAAAAGAAAGATTTTAATTTATTAAATTTCCTTTTTATAAACCAATCATGAAGTGATTAAATTATTGAAGAAATTTTATAAATTTTGGGAGACAAATTAGGAAGTTTTAATTAATTAAAACTCTCCTTGTTTGTAGCTTTGGGGTGGCCGGCCATGTAAATTGAGAAAAGGAAAATTGTTTTAATTAAATAAAATTTTCCTTTTCATGGCAAAAGAATTAAGGAAGTTTTTAATTAAATTTCCTTATTTGCCAATACCAAGGATTATAAAAGAAGGGGTAGAGGTGCCTTCATGGGTGAAAAACTCTATTATTCTTCTCCTCTCTTTTCCTCCTTGGTGGCCGGCCCTAGCTTCTTCCTCTTCTCTTCTTCTTATGGCCGGCGGCAACCTCTCTTTTGGAGCTCTTGATGGTGGCCGGTTCTAGCTAGGAGAAGAAGGAGAGAAAGGTGGTTTTGTTTCTTGCATCCCTTGGAGCTTGGTGGTGGTGGCCGGACCTCTACTTCTCTTGGAGAATTGTGGTGGCCGAAACTTGTAAGGAAGAAGAAGGTGGTTGGTGGTTTCTCATCTCGGAAGATCGTTGCCCACACAACGTTCGAGGTTAGAAGAGGAATACGGTAGAAGATCAAGAGGTTTTTTCTACAAGGTATAACTAGTAATTTTTCTTTCCGCATCATGCTAGTTATTTATGGAAATAATACCAAATACAAGAGGCTTACGTTCTAGAATTTCGAATATGTTTTTCGATGTTGTGTTCTTTTGTATTTTCTTTTCCTTGTGATTTGATTGTTCTCTTTGGTTAACCTAAAGTTATTTTAGGAAATTAAATATTAGCTTTCTATAAAAGGTTTTGTCTAGTCGGTGGTGGTTGCTCCCATATCCAAGAAGGCCATGTGCCTCGCCACGTCAGTACTGGGAACCAATTATGAAAATTAATATTTAATGGAATTAATAACTTAAGGAGACTTGGGTCGAACGTGTTAAGTTCCGCAGGAGATCCAAGTCAAAACCTAAAAGAACAAATAGATTAAGTTTTGGATCAAACGTGTTAAGTTCCGCAGGCGATCCAAAATTTAATTTAAAAGAACACATGGTAGCTAGGAAAAAGTTCAGACCTTTGTACAAAATTTTTGTACAGTGGAACCTATAGGTTTTCCGAGTAGCAACCAACAGAGTAGACAAATAATCTTTCAACTCTTGGAAAGCCTTATCACATTCTTCATTCCACTGAAATTTATTGGCTTTTCTGAGTATTTTAAAGAAATGGAAACTACGATCAACCGACCTGGAAATGAACCTAGACAAGGCTGTAATCTGGCGAGTCAATCTTTAAGCTTCTCTCATGTTGCGTGGGGGCTCCATGTTCTGAAGTGCCTTGACTTTGCACGGGTTGGCTTCTATTCCCCTTTCGGACACCATATATCTCAGGAATTTTCCTCCTTTCACGTCGAATTAACATTTGCTTAGATTAAACTTGAGCCCATATTGCTTTAATGTCTTGCAGGTCTCCTCTACGTCCCTGCACAGATCAACAGCTTGAAAAGACTTAATTAAGATATCATCAACATATACTTTCATATTTCTACCAATCTGCTTCTGGAAGACCTTATTCATATGTAACGCCCGCCCTTCCAGGTAGCACTAAGGCCACCCCGGAGGGACGGACGTCACTGAAACATAAACATCAATTATACTAATGCATATGGATTCATGGCAGCGGAAGACTTATTTAAATTTTTTTTTCTTTTATCATATGCATTTAGTTTACTTATCATGGCATGTGAATCAAAGCATACTAAACATTATCATCATATCATCATTATTCTAACATGAGTAAAATATCATAAGTGTATGAAATACTAGCTGAAATCATCAGCATAGACTTAGGTCCAACATTGTTCACATGCATAACTTAGATAATTCAAAGAAACTTAAATAGGTCTATCCACCAGCACTTCCACACACATCTTCCTTGCCTTTCCTGCTCTGCTCCCCTTAAACAATCCATTCCTTGCCTTTATTTGCAGTACAAGGAAAACGTGTAGCTATAAGCCAAAGGCTTAGTGAGATCCTTGCCTACCCATAAATCCGAAAAACACAGAACATAACATAACATGTAGAAAACATAGCATAGCATAACATAGCATGGAGAGTCATAACATAGAACATATCTTATCATGTAAAAACCATAACAACTCATAGCATAACTTGAGGGAAAGCAGAACATAATATATCATATCACATAAGGAGCATAACATATCAAAGTCTATCATGTGAGTGTATATCATGATTCATATCACATTCTATAAGCACATATCATGAAGCCTATCATATCATGTAAACATGTATCATAACTCATACTTGTTCATAAGGGTGCATAAACATAATTTCATAAATATGTGCATGTAGATGCAATATGTATATTTTTAAAACATGTATCATGGAATGCACATATGCATCATGCTTCTTTCAAAACATATAGTATACATACTTGAATATCATATCATCATCATCATGAGAAGGGCCCTGGCTTGTACCACATGTAAACATAAATGCGCGTAATCCCTAGGACAGGGTAGCTAGCCCCGAACCTACTAGGGATCTAGGTCCGTTCATAGTCCGTCGACCTAGGGGCATACTGAGGAGCCCATCCCTTAACGAGGTCCGTTCATAGTCCGTCGACCCCGAGGCGCTTATGGAGCCCACCCTTGGTACAAGCCATACAAAGTAAAATATCATGCATATCATATCTCATCATATCATACATGTCATAATTCTTGTCATATCATTAAGAGAGCTCTTGATCCCAACTTAAGGGAAGCATCTCTTTACCATAGCATGAAGAGTGCTCTTGATCCCAACTTAAGGGAAGCAACTCTTTTCCATAACATGAAGAGTGCTCTTGGTCCCAGCTTAAGGGAAGCAACTCTTTAGGCTTTTCTTCTTACATAAGCCATTCATACATGCATTATGAAACATAACATGTTCTTATCATAACATAAAGCATAACATGTCATTTTCATATCATCAAACATGGCATATCATCTCATGAACTTAGCATGTCTAGCATATCATATTATTAACATGGCATATCATGTCATAAGTCTATCATGTCATATCATAAACATGGCACATCTTATCATAAGACATAGAAATGCAACATATCATAAAGCATGAAAGCTTACTCCACTTATATATCAAAGACTACATATCATGAAAATGCCTAAGCATGTTTGGTTAGGTTTAAACTCTTTCCTAACCCAATTTATCCATCTTGGCCGAACCATATCAGTAGGTTTCATCCTCATTTCATTCCATATTAAGCATAGAACTTACCCACATAACATGTAAAACTTAATCTAAGCACATACAAGGTAATATACTTCATGAATAAGCATGTTTGAGATCAAAACTCTAACCTTAACCCATTTATCTCAATTTGGAAAAAACATATCAGTAGGGTTCTTATATCATTTGGTTCCATATGAAGCATAAAACTTATCCACATAGCATGTAAACTTGATCTAAGCACATACAAGGCAATATACTTCATGAATAAGCATGTTTGAGTTCAAAACTCTAACCTTAACCCATTTATCTCAATTTGGACAAAACATATCAGTAGGGTTCTTATATCATTTGGTTCCATATAAAGCATAAAACTTATCCACATAGCATGTAAACTTGATCTAAGCACATACAAGGCATTGTACTTCATGAATAAGCATGTTTGAGTTCAAAACTATAACTCTAACCCATTTATTTCAATTTGGCCGAAACATATCAGTAGGATTTCATATCATTCTACTCCATAAGAAGCATAAGACTTAAACATGTAACATGCACATTTAATCTAAGTTCCTATAGAGCATAGTACAAGTACCTACAAGGAACCATACTTCATGAATAAGCCTATTTGAGTTCAAAACTCTAACCCTAACCCTTTTATTTTCATTTGGCCGAAACATATCAGTAGGGTTTCATGTCTTTTTATCCCTTAGGAAGCATAAAACTTAAACATGTAGCATGCACATTTAATCTAAGTACCTATAGAATATTGTACAAGTACTTACAAGGAACCATCCTTCATGAATAAGCCTATTTGAGTTCAAAACTCTAACCCTAACCCTTTTATTTTCATTTGGCCGAAACATATCAGTAGGGTTTCATGTCTTTTTATCCCTTAGGAAGCATAAAACTTAAACATGTAGCATGCACATTTAATCTAAGTACCTATAGAATATTGTACAAGTACTTACAAGGAACCATACTTCATGAATAAGCCTATTTGAGTTCAAAACTCTAACCCTAACCCTTTTATTTTCATTTGGACGAATCATATCAGTAGAGTTCCATATCATTTTATTCCATAAGAAGGATAAAACTTAAACTTATAACAAGCCCATTTAATCTAAGTGCCTACAAGGTATTGTACTTCATGTTCTAAGCATATTTGAGTTCAAAAACTTAAACCCTAACCCATTTATTCAATTTGGCCAACCATATCAGTAGGGTTTACTACCATTTCATTCCATATGAAGCATAAAAACTTTAGTTATATACATGTAAAAATTCATACATCACAAAGAGGTACAACTAGTATGGTTTCTAACTAAAATTCTTGACCTAAGGCCTTATAATCAATTTGGCCGAACCATATAGATAGGTTTGTCTTTTTTTTCTTCACAACATGAAGAATGAAGACTAAACTAACAACATATGAAATTCATATATCATAGAGTAGAAATTTAAGCATGTGATCAAGGAAAAACATGTTCTAGATCCTTTCTTCCATCCTTGGCCGAATCATGCAACAAGTTCTAAATTTCTTTTTTTTTTTTTTTTTTTTTATAACATGAAGCATCTCTTATCACTTGTTAACCCTAAGTGACTACCTATTCTTTATCTTGACCATCTTCTTTCAAGAAAAGTTTTAGAGTTTCGAAAGAGAAAAACATTCTAAAAACCGAAGCTACTTGTACTGCAGTGAGGGGATACTCACATCCTTGCGTTTGTTTTCCTTAGAGATTTAACCTTTTGTTGTGGAACCTCCCTAGAGAGGGGAGCTTCCTTGCTCCTTGGTATCGGCAAGAGGATGAGAGGGAGAGAGAGGTCACGGTGAGGAAGAGTAGGAGAGTGAATGAAAAAAAATGCCAACTCATTTTAATTTCTTCCTTTTATTCATCATGAGAGGAGGAAGGAAAAATATATTTTTCTTCCTCCTTTCTTTTACTCTCTTCATAATTAAGAAAAGTCTAGATACATCCCTTCTTGGTGAGTAAGAAAGGAATATTCTAGAGCATCTCTTCATTAGAGAGGGAGAAGACAACTCTCACTTCTCCTTCTAAGAGAAGAGCCTTTTCTTCTTACATTTAATTATGGTTTCCCTCTCTTTCCCAACAATAATTTCTCTTGGTCTAGTGGTTATCTTATTCAGGTATCTAATGAGAGATCTAGAGTTCAAGTCCTAGACCTTATGTATTTTTATTTCTATTTTATTTATTTAAGTGTTCGGCTATGAGCAAAAATTCAACTAAAGCATATATATATATTTGTTCTTTATTCATGATAGAATATTCTAGAATTTTGCTAAGGACCCTATGGGTGTTACAGTCTCCCATACCTCATAAAAGTTTGTCCTCGAACTTAAAATAGCTCGGGGTACTTCTGTCTCATATCGTCTTCGCGTTCCCAAGTTGCTTCTTCCAACCGTTGATTTTGCCACAGAACCTTTACTAAAGGTATTTCCTTGTTCCTTAGCCTTTTAATATCTCGATCTAATATCTGCATCGGTCGGCTCTCGTAGCTCAGGTCCTCTTGAACTTGAACTGTCTGTGGTTCGATCACTTGATCTGTGCCACCCATGTACTTCTTGAGCATTGAGACATGGAACACATTGAGAATAGCCGACATCTCTGGTGGTAGCTCTAGTTCATAAGCCACCTTGCCAACTCTCTTCAGAATTTGATATGGTCCTACATATCGAGGACTTAGTTTTCCCTTCTTTCCGAATCTCATCACTCCTTTCATAGGAGCTACTTTGAGGAATACTGAATCCCCGACGCTAAATTCCAGCGGCCTACGTCGCTTATCTGCATAATTCTTCTGCCGACTTTGGGCAGTCTCTATTCTTTGGCGGATCTTCTGTATTGCACGGGTGGTGCTGTCGATAAGATCGGTTTGAAATCCCATTTCCTTCTTTTCACCGCCTTCATACCAACATATAGGGGATCTACATTTTCTCCCGTACAATGCTTCGTACGGTGCCATACCAATGGTAGCTTGATAGCTATTGTTATAGGCAAATTCCGCTAAGCATAGATATCGGCACCAGCTCCCTTTGAAGTCCAGGGCACAAGCTCGTAACATATCTTCCAATACTTGATTCACCCTTTCTGTTTGCCCGTCAGTCTGAGGGTGAAAGGCAATGCTGAATAATAATTTCGTACCCAGGGCTTTCTGAACACATTCCCAAAAATGTGAAATAAAAAGGCCATCTCTATCAGAGATGATGGTCTTAGGGATCCCATGCAGTCTGATAATCTCTTTGACATATAATTGGGCTAGCTGTTCGATCGAGTAGGTCATCTTGATTGCCATAAAATGGGCCGATTTGGTCAACCTGTCCACGATTACCCATATAGCATCGTAGCCATTCGTCGTTTTGGGAAGTCCCGAAATGAAGTCCATGGAAATATCCTCCCATTTCCATTCTGGAATCTGAATTGGCTGCAGTACACCTCCAGGTCTCTGGTGTTCTGCTTTAACTCTTTACGTGCTGAGCCACATCTCTCTTCATACCAAACCACCAGAATTTCTTCTTCAGGTCTTGGTACATTTTGGTGGATCCAGGATGCATTGCGTATGGTGTCGCATGCGACTCCTCTAATAACTTTTTCCGCATCTCTGAATCGTCGGGAATACATAGGCGATCCTTGAAGTACAGTATTCCACTATCAGCGATACGAAATCCGTTATCCTTCCCTTCTAAGACTTCTTGCTTGATTTTTTGGATACTGGGGTCACGGGTTTGTTTCTCCAATATATTGTCGAATAATGTTGTTGCTAGGGTCAGGGTAGAGAGTTGCCCGGTCACATTCTCGATCCCCTGACCGGTAATGTTTCTCGGCTTCCCGATAAATTCATATTTCGGTTCGCATTTAGGATTTGATAACATATTTGCATAATGACCAATAATAGGTATCTGACCTGTAATGACCGTCGAAGCACTTGTCCCATCTTCTCTGGTGAGGGAATGGATCCTGACATTCGTCATAGCTGGCGGGGCTTCCAGTCTCCCTTGGCCAATCTGAGGGCCTTCTAGTGCAGCTTGCATTAGATGTAGCTGTGAGGGGGTACCTCTGTTCTGGATACTCTGCTGCTGAGGTGTCTGCATCTGAGTAGGACAATTTCTGGTCAAGTTTCCTTCCAATCCGCAGCTGTAGCACTTATTCGTGCCCACATGGCATTTTCCCGGATGCTTCTTTCCGCAGGTGGTGCACTGAGGAAACATAGGTTGCTTGTTCGCTGAACCACCCTGAGAACTGTTCCATTGTTTTCTTTTACCGTTGGAGTTTCCCTTCCAGTTGGTTCTGATATGTTGAGGTTTCTGAACTTGACTCTTACCCTCATTCATCGCCTTCTGATAGTGTTAAGTGATCAGAGCACTGCTAATTAATTCCTCGGTGGTCTGTGGTCTATTAACGCCACCGGCCACATTTAGGGCTATCTCGGGTCTGAGCATCTTCAGCATTAGTCTGACCCTTTCTCTTTCGGTACTGACCAGCTCTGGACATAGGCGTGCTAATCGGTTAAATTTCTTCACGGCCTCATTCACTGATAGGTCACCTTGCCGAAACTCGGTGAACTCATCGTAGTGTTTATTGGTCACCCGCATATGGAAGAACTCTTCAAGGAATTCAGTCTCGAAGTCTATCCATCTCATCTAATTCACCTGTCTCTTTGCTTTGACTCGGTCCCACCACATTCTGGCATCGCCTGTAAGGCAAAATGATACACACTTAACCTTCTCGTGTTCGGGCCAATCTAAAAGCTCCACGATGCTTTCCACAGTCTTAAGCCACGCCTGAGCATCCCATGGCTCACAGTTTCCGGAGAAGGCTTCTGGCTTCAACCTCTGCCACTGAATCAGGTATGCCTCTTGTCGGACCACTGGAATAGGAACTACCGGTGGTACCGGTGCCGGAGGTACTGGTACAGCCGCAGGTATAATAGGTATCGCATTTGGGTTCCCTGGTGGTGTAACAGGATTTCCTTGTTGATTCATCAATGCAGTGATCGTTTGTTCCTGTTCCGTGACCTGACGCTGGAGCTCGGTAATCACATGCATCAGATCGGGTGGAGGTACCGTCTCATTTGCTCGGGTAGTTCATGTTCTAACCATGCTTTATCTTCAATAATCACAATAAGCTAATATAAGTTATCATTATTCATAACCAGACTACCCTAAGGTTGTTATTGTTCCTAATCTACCATCATATATATCTAAGCTAAAAATGTGATAACTAAATAAATAAGATAATAAGCATGCATATTATCAAACATCATAAAGAAATAGATCAAACATAAATATCACATCAAAATAAAATTTAAGCATAAAATCCTTACTTGGAGCGGCAGGATAAAGGCTTGATGTGTGTGTAGTGGAAGGTAGACCTGCTCTGATACCAACTTGTAAAGCCCGCCCTTCCAGGTAGCACTAAGGCCACCCCGGAGGGACGGACGTCACTGAAACATAAACATCAATTATACTAATGCTTATGGATTCATGGCAGCGGAAGACTTATTTAAAATTTTTTTTCTTTTATCATATGCATTTAGTTTACTTATCATGGCATGTGAATCAAAGCATACTGAACATTATCATCATATCCTCATTATTCTAACATGAGTAAAATATCATAAGTGTATGAAATACTAACTGAAATCATCAGCATAAACATAGGTCCAACATTGTTCACATGCATAACTTAGATAATTCAAAGAAACTTAAATAGATCTATCCACCAGCACTTCCACACACATCTTCCTTGCCTTTCCTGCTCTGCTCCCCTTAAACAATCCATTCCTTGCCTTTATCTGCAGTACAAGGAAAACGTGTAGCTATAAGCCAAAGGCTTAGTGAGATCCTTGCCTACCCATAAATCCGAAAAACACAGAACATAACATAACATGTAGAAAACATAGCATAGCATAACATTGCATGGAGAGTCATAACATAGAACATATCTTATCATGTAAAAACCATAACAACTCATAGCATAACATGAGGGAAAGCAGAACATAATATATCATATCACATAAGGAGCATAACATATCAAAGTCTATCATGTGAGTGTATATCATGATTCATATCACATTCTATAAGCACATATCATGAAGCCTATCATATCATGTAAACATGTATCATAACTCATACTTGTTCATAAGGGTGCATAAACATAATTTCATAAATATGTGCATGTAGATGCAATATGTATATTTTTAAAACATGTATCATGGAATGCACATATGCATCATGCTTCTTTCAAAACATATAGTATACATACTTGAATATCATATCATCATCATCATGAGAAGGGCCCTGGCTTGTACCACATGTAACAAACAAATGCGTAATCCTGGACAGGTAGCTAGCCCCGAACCTACTAGGGATCTAGGTCCGTTCATAGTCCGTCGACCTAGGGGCATACTGAGGAGCCCATCCCTTAACGAGGTCCGTTCATAGTCCGTCGACCCCGGGGCGCTTATGGAGCCCACCCTTGGTACAAGTCATACAAAGTAAAATATCATGCATATCATATCTCATCATATCATACATGTCATAATTCTTGTCATATCATTAAGAGAGCTCTTGATCCCAACTTAAGGGAAGCATCTCTTTACCATAGCATGAAGAGTGCTCTTGATCCCAACTTAAGGGAAGCAACTCTTTTCCATAACATGAAGAGTGCTCTTGGTCCCAGCTTAAGGGAAGCAACTCTTTAGGCTTTTCTTCTTACATAAGCCATTCATACATGCATTATGAAACATAACATGTTCTTATCATAACATAAAGCATAACATGTCATTTTCATATCATCAAACATGGCATATCATCTCATGAACTTAGCATACATATCATGAACATGGCATATCATATCATGAGTCTAGCATATCATATTATTAACATGGCATATCATGTCATAAGTCTATCATGTCATATCATAAACATGGCACATCTTATCATAAGACATAGAAATGCAACATATCATAAAGCATGAAAGCTTACTCCACTTATATATCAAAGACTACATATCATGAAAATGCCTAAGCATGTTTGGTTAGGTTTAAACTCATTCCTAACCCAATTTATCCATCTTGGCCGAACCATATCAGTAGGTTTCATCCTCATTTCATTCCATATTAAGCATAGAACTTACCCACATAACATGTAAAACTTAATCTAAGCACATACAAGGTAATATACTTCATGAATAAGCATGTTTGAGTTCAAAACTCTAACCTTAACCCATTTATCTCAATTTGGACAAAACATATCAGTAGGGTTCTTATATCATTTGGTTCCATATGAAGCATAAAACTTATCCACATAGCATGTAAACTTGATCTAAGCACATACAAGGCAATATACTTCATGAATAAGCATGTTTGAGTTCAAAACTCTAACCTTTACCCATTTATCTCAATTTGGACAAAACATATCAGTAGGGTTCTTATATCATTTGGTTCCATATAAAGCATAAAACTTATCCACATAGCATGTAAACTTGATCTAAGCACATACAAGGCATTGTACTTCATGAATAAGCATGTTTGAGTTCAAAACTATAACTCTAACCCATTTATTTCAATTTGGCCGAAACATATCAGTAGGATTTCATAACATTCTACTCCATAAGAAGCATAAGACTTAAACATGTAACATGCACATTTAATCTAAGTTCCTATAGAGCATAGTACAAGTACCTACAAGGAACCATACTTCATGAATAAGCCTATTTGAGTTCAAAACTCTAACCCTAACTCTTTTATTTTCATTTGGCCGAAACATATCAGTAGGGTTTCATGTCTTTTTATCCCTTAGGAAGCATAAAACTTAAACATGTAGCATACACATTTAATCTAAGTACCTATAGAATACTGTACAAGTACTTACAAGGAACCATACTTCATGAATAAGCCTATTTGAGTTCAAAACTCTAACCCTAACCCTTTTATTTTCATTTGGCCGAAACATATCAGTAGGGTTTCATGTCTTTTTATCCCTTAGGAAGCATATAACTTAAACATGTAGCATGCACATTTAATCTAAGTACCTATAGAATATTGTACAAGTACTTACAAGGAACCATACTTCATGAAAAAGCCTATTTGAGTTCAAAACTCTAACCTTAACCCTTTTATTTTCATTTGGCCGAATCATATCAGTAGAGTTACATATCATTTTATTCCATAAGAAGCATAAAACTTAAACTTATAACAAGCCCATTTAATCTAAGTGCCTACAAGGTATTGTACTTCATGTTCTAAGCATATTTGAGTTCAAAAACTTAAACCCTAACCCATTTATTCAATTTGGCCAACCATATCAGTAGAGTTTAGTACCATTTCATTCCATATGAAGCATAAAAACCTTAGTTATAAACATGTAAAAATTCATACATCACAAAGAGGTACAACTAGTATGGTTTCTAACTAAAATTCTTGACCTAAAGCCTTATAATCAATTTGGCCGAACCATATAGATAGGTTTCTCTTTTTTTTTTTTTTTCTTCACAACATGAAGAATGAAGACTAAACTAACAACATATGAAATTCATATATCATAGAGTAGAAATTTAAGCATGTGATCAAGGAAAAACTTGTTCTAGATCCTTTCTTCCATCCTTGGCCGAATCATGCAACAAGTTCTAAATTTCTTTTTTTTTTTTTTTTTTTTTATAACATGAAGCATCTCTTATCACTTGTTAACCCTAAGTGACTACCTATTCTTTATCTTGACCATCTTCTTTCAAGAAAAGTTTTAGAGTTTCGAAAGAGAAAAACATTCTAAAAACCGAAGCTACTTGTACTGCAGTGAGGGGATACTCACATCCTTGCGTTTGTTTTCCTTAGAGATTTAACCTTTTGTTGTGGATCCTCCCTAGAGAGGGGAGCTTCCTTGCTCCTTGGTCTCGGCAAGAGGATGAGAGGGAGAGAGAGGTCACGGTGAGGGAGAGTAGGAGAGTGAATGAAAAAAAATGTCAACTCATTTTAATTTCTTCCTTTTATTCATCATAAGAGGAGGAAGAAAAAATATATTTTTCTTCCTCCTTTCTTTTACTCTCTTCATAATTAAGAAAATTCTAGATACATCCCTTCTTGGTGAGTAAGAAAGGAATATTCTAGAGCATCTCTTCATTAGAGAGGGAGAAGACAACTCTCACTTCTCCTTCTAAGAGAAGAGCCTTTTCTTCTTACATTTAATTATGGTTTCCCTCTCTTTCCCAACAATAATTTCTCTTGGTCTAGTGGTTATCTTATTCAGGTATCTAATGAGAGATCTAGAGTTCAAGTCCTAGACCTTATGTATTTTTATTTCTATTTTATTTATTTAAGTGTTCGGCTAGGAGCAAAAATTCAACTAAAGCATATATATATTTTTTTTCTTTATTCATGATAGAATATTCTAGAATTTTGCTAAGGACCCTATGGGTGTTACATCATAAGCCTTTGATAAGTTGCTCCTGCATTTTTTAGTCTGAAGGGCATAACATTATAACAATAAGTACCTTCAGATGTTATAAAACTGACCTTTTCTTGATCTTCTTTAGCTAAGGGAACTTGATGATAGCCTTGATAAGTGTCTAGCATAGAGATGTACTCGCATCCAGCAGTGGAGTCTACCAATTGATCGATCCTGGGTAATGGATAATAATCTTTTGGGCAAGCCTTGTTGAGATCTCGGAAATCAATGCATACTCGCCATTTGTTTCCTGGTTTAGAGACTAACACCACATTAGCTAACCAGGTAGGAAATTGTACTTCCCTGATGTAACCAGCCTCCATAAGTTTTGTTATCTCTTCTTTGATGATTTGGTTCTGTTCCGCACTAAAATTCCTCTTTCTTTGCATGATCGGGCGGGCATTTGGGAAGACATGTAAGGAATGCTCCATGATTATAGAAGAAACGCCCAAGACTTCTTTAGGCGTCCAGGCAAATACATCATTCTTCTTCTTCAGACATTGTATCAACTCGGCTCTCAGTGTGGGATCAAGATCAGCTGCAATATATGTAGTAGCTTCAGGCCGACCGGTCTGGATCTGAACTTCTTCCTTTTCTTCATAAACCAGAACAGGCTGCTTTTCCTGAATAGCATTAACTTCCATTCTTTGAATCTTTCGGGCAGTATTAGCTTCGGCCTGAACTATTTCTACATAACATTTTTGGGCTGTCTTCTGATCACCTCACACCTCTCCAACTTGGTCATCAACAGGGAATTTACTTTTCTGGAAGAAAGTAGAAATAACTGCCCTGAACTCGTTCAAGGCAGGTCGACCCAGTATCACATTATAAGAGGATGGGACATCCACCACCATAAAATAAGATCTCCTTGTTCTCATCAGAGGCTCCTCTCCTAGAGATATGGCCAACTTTATTTGTCCCAGCGGTTGCACTTCATTGCCCGTGAATCCATATAGAGGAGTGACCATTTGTTGAAGTTCACTAGGGTCAATTTGTAGTTGATCGAAAGCCTTCTTAAATATAATATTGACAGAACTTCCCGTGTCTATGAAGGTATGAGAAATAGCGTAGTTGGCTATCACTGCTTTAATGATTAGGGCATCATCATGGGGTATCTCTACCCCCTTGAGATCTCTAGGCCCAAAACTTATCTCAGGACTGGCCGCTCGCTCCATGCTACATCCCACGGCATGAATTTCCAGTCTTCGGGCATGTGCTTTCCTGGCCCTATTAGAATCCCCATCAGTGGGTCCGCCTGCAATCATATTGATATTGCCCTGAGCAGCATTACTCCTGTTTTCTTCCTGTTCAGTCGTCATAGCTTCAGAAGGAGCTTTTTTCGATACTTGGCTTATACCGGCTGGGGTTGGCAATGTGTCCTGCCGAGGCTCAACCGGGCGATATTCCAGTTTGAGCGGGCTTTGCTGCCTGGGGTACTGCTGTCGATAATAAATTTACCTCTGATAACGCTCCCTATTAGCTCGTTTATTTCTTAAAACAAAATAGTCTTCAGTATGATGACTGCTAGTTTTATGATAAGTGCACCACCTCCTTGGTGCCTCTGGCTGTATCTCCACGTGTTGTACGGCTTGTGGACGATATTCTGGTTGACGGTGTGGTGGATGATTTGCTCTAGGCCCTCTTGGTGGGGGAACAGGGGCCGGAACTTTCTCCTTAACCTGGATGGGAGAAGAGGTAACACCCTCCTTCCTACGAGCGGCTTGAGCTTCTTCCACATTAATAAATTCAGTAGCACGCTCAATCAAGGAATCATAATTAACTGAAGGATTTCTCACTAAATCTTTAAAGAAATCATTATCATTTAAACCTTGAGAAAAAGCACTCACTATGATTTCTGTGGTAGCATTAGGTACATCGATGGCTACCTGATTGAACCTTTTTATATAGGCTCGGATGGATTCTTTGGATGCTTGCTTAATTGAAAATAGACTCCAAGGAGTCTTATGATATCTTTTGTTGCTGGAAAAATGATGCAGAAAAACTTTCTTGAAGTCTTTGAATTTTTGAATAAACTTCTCTGGCAGTCTCTTAAACCAGCGCTGCGCAGCCCCTCCAAGAGTAGTAAGAAACATCCGACATTTTACCCCATCAGAGAATTGTTGTAATAATGTTACATTCTCAAATTTCAATAATTGATCCTTTGGATCTGTTGTTCCAGTGTACTCTCTGATCTGAAGATTTTGATACCGCTTAGGAAGTGGATCATCCAGTACACTCTGAGATAATAGGGAGATGACTTTCTCTGGTGAGCTATCACTAGTTATCATTTTGATTTTACGCTTTTCTCTGTCTGGTGCTTCGCTAGAGGATTCCTGAAACACGGGACTCCTACCCCCCTGCTCCATGGGAGTGCGAAGAAAGGCTCGTGGGCATCTTGTTGGAGAAACAGCAACTGGGGGAAAATACGCATGTTCCTCCTCTTCCAGTTCGTTTCCTTTTTGATGCTCAGTAGTTGAAATCGCCGGATTATGAGCTGTTGGTAGAGCAGCTCCAGTGTGAGCTTGAAGTTGTTGTTGTTGTTGTTGTAAGGCTTTTTGTAGGTGAGAATTGATAAGGAAATTCAGGTGAAGTTTCCCACAGACGGCGCTAAATTTGATCATGTCCAAGAAGCTTGACAAGACGGAGATCCGAGAGAGAAAAAACCTACCGCTGGTGAAATATGATATCTGTAGAACAATGATCCGAGAAACCCAAAGCGGATCGGGAAGAATAGAGTCACCGAATGCCCTTCTTGCACGAAGACCCGATGACGAGAAAGAAATCCAATCGAAGAGACACCCGAATTCAGAGCTTCCGAGACCTCCTATGCACAAGAGACCAGCCAACACTATCGTTAGTGACCTAAGACCGGGGCGGGAATCCCTGGCTAGGCCCTCCGACGCTCAAGTTAGTGATCTCTCTTGATGTGGAAGAAAGAGGAAGAAGATGAACAGTAGTTGAAAAATTAGGTTTATGAATGTGCGCAATGATGTGAACTTACCTCGCTAACGGAGAGGATTCCCCTTTTTATACCACTTCATATAACCTCCATAGTTATGAAGTGGACCCCGGTTTGTTAGAGTTTGTTATGAGATGACGTAAGCTGTGTACTTGTGATACATGATTTTTTAAGGAATCTACTTCGTACCCCAGATGTACCTTCTTTGTCGTCTAGCACCTGCAAAATGGTCTGAAAACACATTTCCCGTCAAAAAATATATAACACGGGTTATGCCATCATATACTGCAAACATATTTAGGAACTACTTTATTTAAAATGTCACTCTTCATTTATCCTACCAGCTTGTTTTCAAAGTGTTCCTATCCTTCTTATTCACCTCTCCTGTTTCTGCTACATCAAAGATAACTTAATGTACTAATGTTTCTTGTCTTGGTCGGAAATGGGTCTGGCTAGGTTTGATCAATTATTATTATCTCTCATGAGGTTCCTGAGGAAGTGTTCGTCTGGGCCACTTTATTTATTATTTTAACTAGCAATGGGCTATATTTTATCAGATATCTTTCCAAAATATTAGTCAACCTGGCTGATATTAACCTTCCTTCTTGAGGGCATGTCTCGGTCGATACTAGTCTACACGCTTTGGAAGTATATCCTGGCCGATACTAGTCTACTCGCTTGGAAGTATCTCCCGGCCGATACTGGTCTACTCGCTTTGGAAGGATATCCCGGCCGATACTAGTCTACTCGCATGGAAGTATCTCCTGGCCGATACTGATATGCTTCTTTTCAGATATATGCTACTCGATATGAGTCTTTCTTCTTGGAGGCATATTTCAGTCGATATTGTCCTACCTCTTTTGAGTATATCCCGACCGATACTGGTCTACTCACTTGGAAGTATCTCCCGGCCGATACTGGTCTACTCACTTTGGAAGGATATCCCGGCCGATACTAGTCTACTCGCTTGGAAGTATCTCCCGGCCGATACTGATCTACTTCTTTTGAGATATATGCCACTCGATATGAGTCTTCCTCCTTGGAGGCATGTTTCGGTCGATATTGTCCTACCTCTTTTGAGGTATATCCCGGCCGATACTGGTCTACCTCCTTTGAGGTATATGCCAATTGATATGGGTCTTCCTACTTGGAAGCATATTTCGGTCAATACAAACCTATGTCCTTTTGAGGTATATCCCGGTCGATATTGGACTACCTCCTCTGAGGTATATGCCAATTGATATGGGTCTTCCTCCTTGGAGGCATATCTCGCTCGATACAAACCTATCTCCTTTTGAGGTATATCCCGGCCGATATTAGCCTACCTTCTCTGTTTGGTTATATCCTTTCCCCCTCTTATCGGGGACCCATGAAACCTAACCCATATCAAATATCGATGCCACTCCCATCATATAGGAGGGATAGATCCCATCTACATCACTCACATCCCTCTGCATAATTCATTACATACCCAGTAATCGCCTTTATAGTTCACCCAGTTACGGGTGACGTTTGACGAAGCCAAAGTACGTAACTCCTTATGTAAGGATCCATGGAGACTTCAGGTCCAAGGACTAGTAGTCATACTAATAGCCACATGAGAAAGTATATGACACTCATATAATGATCCATGATACTTTCTCATGACGGGTCATTCAGTATACATTCTCCAATGCATACCCATGTGTCAACTTGATATCTCTATATCATTGACTTGTGAGATCAAGTCATTGAGTTGACCTACATGCTAGTCTCGTCGCATTAACATTGTCCTTGAATGTTAATACTCGACTAGGAATGATTAAGAGTAGTGTTCCCTATATCATCTCACTATCGGTTCAACTAACCGATTGATATAGGTAAGAACCCTCTACTCAAGGATGCTATTATACTTAGTTATTTGGCACAAATACAAGTAAGTATAATAACCAAAACAAATGCCTTTATTAATACACAAGAATATCATACAATTAGTCCATACAACAATCATTAAATGATTGGATTTAGGGCTCTAACTAACAATCTCCCACTTGCATTAGTTCCAATCAGTGTAGGCTCTAAGCCCCAATGACCTAGTGTAACCATCATGCTTCCTCTGTGCCAAAGCCTTGGTCAAGGGATCTGCGATGTTAGCCTCTGTAGGTACTCTGCAAATCTTCACATCTCCTCTCCCGATAATCTCTCGAATGAGATGGAAGCGCCGTAGTATGTGTTTGGTCTGCTGGTGTGAGCGAGGTTTCTTAGCCTGTGCTATAGCTCCATTGTTGTCACAATTGAGCTCAATAGGGTCAGCGATACTAGGAACCACCCCAAGTTCAGTGATGAACTTGCAGATCCAAACTGCCTCCTTTGCTGCCTCTGATGCAGCAATGTACTCGGCCTCTGTCGTAGAATTAGCTACTATGTCTTCCTTCGAACTCTTCCAGCTCACAGCACCACCATTTATGCAAAACACGAACCCTGACTACGATCGATAATTATCCTTGTCGGTCTGGAAGCTGGCATCACTGTAACCTTTTACAGCTAGCTCGTCATCGCCTCAATATATATCAAGAAATATTCTTTAGTCCTTTTTAAGTACTTAAGAATATTCTTGACCGTTATCCAATGACTTTCACCTGGATCTGACTGGTAGCTGCTCGTCATGCTCAAAGCATACGAGACATCAGGTCGAGTACATAGTATGGCGTACATGACAGATCCTATGGTTGAGGCATAAGGGATCTGATCCATGCGGTCTCTCTCCTCTCTAGAAGAGGGACCTTGAGTCTTCGAAAGACTCACACCATGTGACATCGGCAGAAATCCCTTCTTGGAGTTCTGCATGGCAAACCGAAGGAGTACCTTTTCAATATATGTACTCTTACTTAGGCCAAGCAATCTCTTATATCTATCTCTATAGATCTGTATCCCTAGAATGCGGGATGTTTCACCTAAGTCCTTCATTGAGAAACATGTCCCTAGCCAAGTCTTGACAGACTGTAGTAAGGGATGTCTTTCCCAATGTGTAGTATGTCATCCACATACAATATGAGGAAGACAACTATGTCCCCTACAACCTTCTTGTAGACACAAGGTTCATCTTCATTCTTAATGAAACGAAACTATTTGATTGCATCATCGAATCGAAGATTCAAGCTCCGAGAAGCTTGCTTTAGTCCATAAATGGACCTATACAGCTTGCATACTCTACCAGTATGATGTGGATCTACAAAACTCTCAGGTTGTGTCATGTACGCATTCTCGAGCAGGTTTCCATTCAGAAACGCAGTTTTGACATCCATATGCCATATCTCATAGTCATGGTATGTTGCAATAGCAAGCATGATCCGAATGGACTTAAACATCGCTACTGGAGAAAAGGTTTCATCATAGTCAATACCATGAATTTGCTTGAACCTTTAGCTACCAAGCGACCCTTATAGATAAGTCCATCCATGTCAGTCTTTCTCTTAAAGACCCACTTACACCCAATGGGTTTTACCCCTTCAGGTAGATCAACCATAGTCCATACTTGGTTAGTGTACATGGATTCCATCTCAGATCTCATGGTTTCTAGCGATTTCTCGGAATCTGATCCCATCACAGCTTCCTAATAGGAGGTGGGCTCATCCTCTATGAGCACAATGTCATTATGGTCAGACAAGAGAAATGAGTATCTCTTAGGCTGACAACGTACCCTATCAGACCTGCGAAGAGGTATTTCTACTCGAACTGGTTGTTGTTCCTCAACTCTTTATGGAACAACATCATCCACAACACTTTGTGGTTCCAGTTCAACTTCCATCGAGGCTTCAGTGCTATGGTCTGCATCTTGAACTTCTTCAAGATCGAACGTACTCCCACTAATCTTTCTAGAAACAAAATCACTTTCTAGAAAGACACCAGTTTTAGCCACAACCACCTTGTGTTGATTGGGAACGTAGAAGTAATATCCCTTCGTTTCCTTGGGATATCCAATGAAATAGCACTTGTCGGATTTGGGTCCCAATTTGTCTGAGATTTGATGTCGAACGTAAGCCTCACAACCCCAAATCTACATAAAAGACTCCTGGGCATCTCTCTCAGTCCATATCCTATATGGTGTCTTTATCATGGCCTTGGATGGAACTCGGTTGAGTATTAAAGCTGTCGTGTCTAGAGCATAGCCCCAAAGGAATGTCGGAAGATTTGTGTGACTCATCATAGATCGTACCATATCTAATAGGGTACGATTCCTCCTTTTGGATGCACCATTCCATTGTGCTGTTCCAGGAGGAGTGAGTTGGGATAGAATCCCACACTCAGCTAGATAGTCACGAAACTCATGGCTAAGGTATTCTCTACATCGATCTGATCGAAGTATCTTAATACTCTTGCCAAGCTGATTCTGTACTTCATTCTTGAATTCTTTGAACTTTTCAAAGGATTCAGACTTATGTGTCATCAAGTACACATAACCATATCTACTGAAGTCATTAGTAAATGTGATGAAGTACCTATAACCGCCTCTAGCAGTGACATTGAAAGGGCTACA
The DNA here is from genome assembly GCF_018446385.1 of Zingiber officinale. Lineage (NCBI taxonomy): Eukaryota > Viridiplantae > Streptophyta > Magnoliopsida > Zingiberales > Zingiberaceae > Zingiber > Zingiber officinale. Next base: position 49,516,673 of record NC_056006.1, read on the forward strand.
CACATCGCTATGTATAAGACTTAACAAGTCAGTCACTCTCTCACTGTGCCCACTAGAGGGAGTCATGGTCATCTTGCCTAGTAGGCATGACTCGCACGTCTCATAAGATTCAAAATCAAATGAGTCCAGCAAACCATCCTTATGGAGCTGGGATAAGCGCTTGTCATTTATATGACCTAAGCGATAGTGCCAGAGATAGGTTTGGTTCATGTCATTTGACTTGAACCTCTTGGTATTTATGTTATAGATAGGGCTTTCAAGGTCTAGAATGTAGAGTCCGTTCATCAGAGGTGCACTACAATAGAACATATCTTTTAAATAAACTGAACAACATTTGTCCTTTATTATAAAAGAGAATCCTTTCTTGTCCAAACAAGAAACTGAAATTATATTCTTAGTTAAAGCAGGCACATAACAACAATCATCCAACTCTAGTACAAGCCCAGAGGGCAGAGATAGAAAATAACTCCCTACAGCAATAGCAGCAACCTGTGCTCCATTGCCTACGCGTTGGTCCCCCTCACCCTTTGCCAATGCCCTACTATTTCGCAGCGTCTGCACATTAGTACAATTGTGAGAAGCACATTCAGTATCTAATACCCATGATGAAGAAATAGATAGATTGACTTCAATAACATATATACCTGAAGTGGAAGTCTCACTTCGCTTCTTCTTAAGATCTTCCAGGTACACCTTCCAATTCCTCTTCCAATGACTGGTCTGACCGCAGTGGAAGCAGGTAGCATCCTTGGCGACCCCTCCTTTAGGCTTCAGTGCCTTGCCTTTGCCCTTGGCTTGGGACTTTCCCTTGCCTTTGGGCTTGCCCTTGCCCTTGTGTTTCTGAACCTTCAGAACAGAGTGGGGCTTAACCTTCTTTTAACATGCTAAGCAGCTCGGGCAGTGGCTTGTCAATTTCGTTCATGTTATAGTTTAGAACGAATTGACTATAGCTATCTGGTAAGGATTGGAAGATCAGGTCAGTGGCCAGCTCTTGGCCAAGTGGGAACCCCAATCTCTGTAGGTTTTCTTTGTACCCAATCATTTTGAGTACATATGGGCCTACGGGAGCCCCATCTGACATCTTGCACTGAAATAGTGCCCTTGAGATCTCAAATCTCTCATGCCTCACTTGTCCTTGATATAGTTGACGAAGATGTTCAACCATATCGTAAGTGCCCATCAGCTCATGTTGCTTCTGAAGCTCAGAGTTCATGGTCGCGAGCATTAGATAGGACACATCTAATGCATCATCTTGATGCTTCTTGTAAGCATCTCGGTCAGTTCGCGTGACAGTGGCAGGAGGAGCCTCCAGAATGGGCTACTCCAGAACGTACAGTTTACGTTCCTGGGTGAGAACTATTCTCAGATTCCTGTACCAGTCCAGGAAATTTACTCCGTTGAGCTTGTCCTTGTCAAGGACAGAATGTAGAGAGAAGGTGTTCGAGTTTGTCGTCATGGTTATCTACAACAGAAAAATGCAGAAAATAAATAAACATCATATTCTAGTAATCATTTAATTAGGCCTTTAATTAAATGATGCTCCCATTGAATTCTATAATTCATGTGGGACAAGATCCACATCATACTAACCCTTGAGTTAGCTTTGGCTAATACACCCAAGATTTAGTATGATCGGTAGGTAAGGATTTACCAATTACATCTCTATGCAACTCTTGTTTATAGGATCATTATCCACAGTTATATTAAAACTTGAGTTAGCTTTGGCTAATATGCCCAAGAATTAATATAAATGTGATTTATGTCCTATCTTTCCAACCATTGGAAGAATGCCTATAGTTAAACTCGATTTAACTAGTTGTACTCAATCAAATTGAGTGTCTACTCACCCATGCGTTGATAGGCGAGACCAAGATTGTCCCTCCGTACCCTACCAAGATAATATGTGTTGCTCTGCTTTGGCAGATTCAACAACACATGTGATCGAGGTAGTGATAGGTATCCCAACATGGTAGGCATTTTAGAGTTGATGCGATTGAGATCTAATCTAATCGTAGGGTGCATCTTGTACACGATTTAGATCTAATCTAATCGTTAAGGCGCTAATTAACTACTTCACTAGCATGCATCAAATACACACACATAAGCAATTAATTATACTATTTGTGATTAATCATGGCCCTACTACGATCTTCTCAAGCCAATAAGAAGATCGGATTGTCAACCTAGGGTCAACAGCTTCTCAAGCTCCTCCTTTTGACCACCTTGTGTTGTTCGCGCCCTCCTCGTAACTCCGTCTTGAGTGGACCTTCCACCGCTCCAATTTTGTACATTACAATTTTGAAACTCGAGTTACATTCGAGTCTAAACTAATTTACAACAAGAATAAAAGAGAGGCACGACGCGCAGGTCGCGTATCAAGTATACAGCACACACAACACAAATAACGGCGCGCAGGCCGTAATATGAATTACAACACAAATATTCCAATCAAATTGGGTTTTTTGGGGCCATGACCATCATAAATTATAGATAATTCTAAATTATGTTGATCCTATCTAAGAAGCTAGACAAGACGGAGATCCGGTAAAAAGAAACCCACCACTGATGAAGAGTAATGCCTAAAGAACGCCGATCCGAGAAACCCAAAGCAGATCGGGAAAAATAGAGTCATCGAATGCCTTCCTTGCACGAAGATCCGATGACGAAAGAGAAACCTAATTGAAGAGACACCCCTATTCGAAGCTCTCGAGACCTCCTGCACACAAGAGACCAGCCAACACTATCGTCAGTGACCTAAGACCGGGGTGGGAATCCCTGGCTAGGCCCTCCGACGCTCAAGTCAGTGATCTCTCTCGGTGTCGAAGAAGGAGGAAGAAGATGAACAGTAGTTGAGAAATTAGGGTTATCAATGTGCGCAATGATGTCAACTTACCTAGCCAACGGAGAGGATTCCCCCTTTTATACCACTTTCTTTATATAACCTCCGTAGTCATGAAGTGGACCCCGATTTGTTAGAGTTTGTTATGAGATGACGTAAGCTGCGTACTTGTGGTGAATGATTTTTAAGGAATCTTTCTTGTACCCCAGATGTACCTTCTTTGTCATTTAGCACCTGCAAAACAATCTAAAAACACATTTCCCGCCAAAATATATAATACCTGTAATAGAGTCACATATTGCAAATAGCTTCATTAATTATCTTATTTGAAATATTTAACTCTATCCTACCTCATGAGTTCCTTTAAAGTGTTTCTATCGTTTCTTCCCGCCCCTCCTGCTTCTATTATATCCTGGATAGCTCAATGTACCAATGTTCCTTATATCGATCGAAGTTAATCATGACTAGGTTTAGTTAATGATTATTATTCCTCATGAGGCTTCTATTGGTTACCTTCTATGTTACTTATCCTAACTAGCCCTAGGCTATATTTTATCAAGTATCTTTCCAAGGTATTGGTCAACCGACTGGTCTTGGCTTTCCTCCTGGGAAGCATATTTCGGTCGATACAAACCTACCTCCTTTGGAGGTATATCCCGGCCGATATTAGCCTACCTCCTTTGAGGTATATGCCAATTGATATGGATCTTCTCCTTGGAAGCATATTTCGGTCGATACAAACCTACCTCTTTTTGAGGTATATTCCGCCCGATATTAGCCTACCTCCTTTGAGGTGTATGCCAATTGATATGGGTCTTCCTCCTGGGAAGCATATTTCGGTCGATACAAATCTACCTCCTTTTGAGGCATATTCCGTCTGATATTAGCCTACCTTCTTTGAGGTATATGCCAATTGATATGAGTCTTCTTCCTGGGAAGCATATTTCGGTCGATACAAACCTATCTCCTTTGGAGGTATATCCCGGCCGATATTAGCCTACCTCCTTTGAGGTATATGCCAACTGATATGGATCTTCTCCTTGGAAGCATATTTCGGTCGATACAAACCTACTTCTTTTGGAGGTAAATCTCGGCCGATATTAACCTACCTCCTTTTAGGTATGTGCCAATTGATATGGATCTTCTCCTTGGGAGCATATTTCGGTCGATACAAACCTACCTCCTTTTGAGGTATATTTCGCCCGATATTAGCCTACCTCCTTTGAGGTATATGCTAATTGATATGGGTCTTCCTCCTGGGAAGCATATTTCGGTCGATACAAACCTACCTCCTTTGGAGGTATATCCCAACCGATATTAGCCTACCTCCTTTGAGGCATATCCCGGTCGATATTAACCTATCTTCTCCGTTTGATTATCTCCTATCCCTTCCTTATCGTGGACCCATGAAACCTAACCCATATCACTAGCCTTCCCTTCAAGTCTAGTCGAAGGAGGTGTAGACGACTGACTAGACACAAGTATGGTTTTGTCTTTTCCTACCCGTGACTCTGCTCAGATATTGAAATGACCTCACAGATTTTGTGTACAACTATCTGATGAAACCAAGTATAGTGATCCCGTGAACCTAAGTACAGTGATTCCTTGAGTTTTTTGATCCTTTAAATAGGGTTACAACCATCTCTTCGTTCACCACCCATCTTACTTCTTTTCCTTGCTAACTTTCATTGCTAAGGTTATGGTCTTGGATCCTCCTCTTTGGAGGCGACTTTTGTCGGACAAGGCTATATCTATATATGAGTTTATTCAAATTTTTGCTTCGACTAACTCTAGGGTTCAAGGGATTGTCTTAAGAGATGAAGCTTCTCACAGTCTAGACTTTTCATCCAAAGATGCCAAGGTTCTGAAGGCTCAAGAAACTTCAGAGAAATTTTCACTACTCATGGAGGGCCAACTGAACAGCCCATGGATGTCTCGAGAAGGGCACAACACATTTAGCCGATGGGCTAAGCTGGGTGGCTCTAGTTGCAGAACTCCAGGGCTTAAGGAGGGAAGAGACTTTTTCACTTACTTTTCCATCATGGTCTAAATAGATCCTTCCCCTTCCCCTTGCCCTTGAGTCTTTCTGCCTTGTTGCTTTCTTCGTCCCAGGCAAAATATTGCCACTTATGCGCCTTGACAAGCCTGGGCGAGGTATAATGTTTCCATCTCTGCTCCATGGTAAGTTTGACTATAGTGGGACTAAAACTTTCAAAGTATCTCAAGGGCTTGTGTTTGTAATTTTTGTTATCTGTTTAAGGTTTAATGTTTTGAGGAGAAATATAATGTTATGTACTTGATCAGATTCTAAGTGTAAAAACAAACTTTTGTATTGAATTAAGTGATTCTATTACATCCTTCTTTAATTTATAAGAATAAATGTGATGTTGTATTCATTACCCCTTCGTATATCCTATGTGTCATTCATCATGGCTGAGGCTATCTTAACTGTTGGAATACTTCTATATTATAGCTAATGTTATACCAATCAATATTGTCTCGTTGATTATAAACAATGTTATTTAAATCAATATTATACTTGTCTAGCATAACCAAAGTTATACCGGCCAATATAAAATTATTTTGATCAATGCTAGTTTGCATTTTATAAGGATGTTAATTTAAAATATGTTATTCGCCTAAATCTCCATCCTTAAATCTTTTTGTCCTTAGCCTGGTCTTAGTCAAAATTCAGCCCTTTTCACTTTATTATGTCCAGTTAATTACGTCTCCTTGCGAAACTTCCTGTTTAGTGATTGGCCTTTCTTCGGCTAAGAGAATGTTATAAGCGTACAACGAGGTGTTACCAACCCCAGCGTGATCCGATCTATCACATCCAGTATAAATGTTTTTTATGATGATATGACACATACTTTCTCTGGCCGCCACGTCACATAAGCCTTTGCCTTTTTTCTGTGATCCTCAGCGTCTGCTGAGATAAAAGTGTTTTGATCTGACGACAGTTGTGTGCTTTTCAAACCCTAAACCTTCATCTCCTTTTCAACTTTGTCCCTTCTTTTCTCTTCCTTAGAGTTCTTTTCTTGCTGCAGTCTTTGACCAAACCCCGTGCTCACCGTTTCTCGACGATCTTCCTTCTTGTTTTCAGTAAGTAATCTATTGTTTTGCTAGCCGATATTCTTGTCCATGGCTGAGGAAGCAATTGCTCCTTGGTACGTCCACATGTCTTCTTCTTTTGATAAAAATGCTAGGCTAACCATCCGTCGTCAGTATGAAATTCCCCGAGAGTATGGCATCATAATCCCAAAATCAGATGATCATCCTCATCGTTCCCCTGCTAATTGCGTAACCTTTTTCAAGGATCAGTTGATAGGAGGTTTAAGGTTTCCCATTCCTCTTTTCTAGATTGAAATAAGCTAGTATTTTGATATTCCTTTGCAACAATTTACCCCCAACGCATTTCGTTATCTATGTGGTACTTACATGCTGTTTCGCTTGCGGGATATTCCTCCTACTCCTCAAAATTTCTTCATGTTCTCTTATCCCAAATGTTCGGAACCTGGTGTTTTCTTGTTTCATTCATGGACTAAAATGGTTCTTTTTGAGGATATGCCCTCGTCTCTTAAAGCTTCGAAATCCCATTTTTTCTTCATAAAGTTTCTAGGACCCAATTCTTGGTCTCATGCCTGGAAATCCTTCTTGCCCCCCTTGCCCGACGTCAAGGAGTTTCATCTTCATCCTTCTTTTCCTGTTTATTGTGAGAAGTTGTTAAGCCATTGACTTTCTATTCCCAAGTGGTTGAGAGTCGATCTTCAATACCTATTTGGCTTAAGCTCCGTCAATCCTGATATTCAAGTTCCTTTAGGTAACACCTTGTTTCTTTCTTCTTGCTTTTAACTAACTAAACTATTTTTCTTTTCTATGTAGTGGAGAACTTTTATGATGCTTTGATTGACGAAGAACTACATCTGGAAGAGGGCGTGATTCGTGCTAAGGATGCCGAACTTCTGGCTGCTATTATTCCTCCCCCTTCAATCGAAGAGCCGACTCCTCTAGCGGAGGCACCCAGCTCTTTGGGGGCTCTTGTGGCTCTTGAGGGTCCTTCTGCAGAGATCCTTGCCATTTCTTTACCCGCTGTTACTTCACCAGTGGCTACTGCTGTTTCCTCATCTGCCCCTCTTCCCATCATTGAACTCACGTCTTCTGGTAGCCCCAATAAATCAATAGCTGAACTTGTTACTGGCAAATGCCCGGGGCGTAAATTTACCAGAATTCCTTCGTCCAAAAGGAGGCTTGTCCTTCCGGCTAATGAACAGGCTTCAGAAGGTTTTGTTCCTGCTGACCCTCCTTCTGATGAACCTACGTTGGCCGAACTCTACCCTTCTCTTAGTTTTTCTGCCTCACCCTTCTCTAATGCCAGTGCTTCTGGTGCTGTCTCTTTCACTTTTCTCCTATCTATTCCAACTTCTGGATCTTTACCCTCCTCACCTTCTTCATATTTAGTCTTTGCTCCTCCTTCTATCCCTACTTCCTCCTTCTCTGCTGGTTCTTCTACTATTCCTGTCCTCCCCATATTGTTAGGAGGTTCCTTTGTCGATGATTGGGATGAAGTTCGTCCCCTTTTTGAAGAACTCAATATTTCTGAAACAATTGATTGTTTCTCCCATAGAGAGAATCAGGTATGTTTACTAACGTTTACTCCCTATTTCTTTAGCGGTTATCTCCTGACCTTCTATTATATTTCTAGCGATGGATGGAAAACATGGGCTTATCTCGACTAATGCAAAATTTATACAATGAGAACAAGAAACTAAGGTCCGAGAATGACAAGCTGAGACAATATGTTACTGAGTTATCTTCTGCCACGCTTTCCGATACTACCAAGAAGCAACTTGAAGCCCAGATTGAAAGTCTTCAAGCATAATTTAAATCGGCTACGGACCTCAACCAAGAATTGACTTCCAAAATTGGTGAACTAAAGGATGATTATGAAGCAGAATTAGCTGAAAAACTCAAAGCCCTGCAGCTAAAGGAAGATGAGATAACTTCCTTGAACACCTCCCTTAATTCAGTTAAAACCGAGGTTTCTATTAAAGAGAATGAACTGAAGACTTCCCAAACGGCTTTCGTGGTCTATAAGGAGAACGAAGATACTCGTTACAAGGAATGGACCACCGCCATGATTAAATCTCCTGAATTCAATAGGCCGATCGTGAAGTCCATCTTATCAGCCTTTACTGCGGGAGCTAAAGGGGCGATTCAACAATTACGAGAGGAAAGCTACTTATCTCGTGACCCTCCTCCTAATTTCCTAAATCATCGCAAACTTATTGAGAACAACCCCTCTGATCTATACCCTCAGCTGACTTTAGTTTGACTTAAATTCAAATTCTTGTAAAAAAGGGGGGCTAGAACTCTGTGATGACAACCTGATAGACTTATATGACGTTGATTATCCCTTTTTCATTGTAAATTTCACTCTTTCTCATGATAGTCATCTGTTTTGTTTAAATATATCAAATGGTGCTGGACTGGTCATCATATAACCTCACCCAACAGATTATTATGCTTTAGATTGTTTCCTCATGATCGGACGGTATATATCAAGGTTGATAAGTACCGTCCGATATTTCAAAGATCCATTAAGTCTCGTCCGATCTGGTGCAGTTTTATTATGATATTCTCAATATCGGTCAATTTATTTTACTTGATTGACTTACGCTAATATCTATGTATGTTATCTCAGGTATTAATAAATTTTCATATGGATTATCATAGTGTATGCTACTTGACCTATCGCGATAAGCCTTTCATCGACACATTTGGATGATATTTATTTCGACCGATCTATTATGACCGCCCGATTTATATTTATAAGTCTCGCCCGATAATATTTAACCAAGTCTTGTCCATTAACTAATACCTTGTACCCAACTCCTGTCAAATAATTCGAACTTATAATTATCTACCCAATTTTCCTTTATATCCGTCAAACTTTCTTAAGAATTGTATCTAGGAAAATTTTATGCATTTTTCAAGGAAGATTACTTAACTTCACCTTTCTTTCTTGATTTTGTCTTTTAATGTTATCACCCGTTTATGACGATTGGCATTCCGAGTACCTTTCTTTTCTTGTTTTCTTCTATTATCTCTGTTTAGGGGTTTTAGCATAGGGCCGAAAGAAAAACAAGGTTTTTACGAAGTTTTCTTCCGTTTTCCCCCATCTCTCTTCATCTTCCTTGATTCCTCTTCCTTCTATTGTCTCTCTATGGCAACTTCCCCTCCTGCATGGTTTCTCTCGTGTGTTTCCGGCCTTATAGATACAGAAGAAGTGGACTTACAGGCGACTTATGGTTTTCCTTCTTATATCATCCGTCCCGCTCCTCATGAGGGTCCGCATCTTCCTCCTTTAGGGTGTATATCTATCTTCCGAGATCAAGTCCTACAAGATTTTCGATTTCCTCTTCACCCTTTTTTCTGTAATGTTAGCCTCTATTTTAATATTCCACTCAACCAGTTTGTCCCTCAATCCTTTTCAATTCTTATGGGTTTTATTGGGGTATCCAAACTGTTAAATTTTCCCTTGTCTCCTCGTCTTTTTCATCACTTCTTCATTCCCCGTCGAGTAGATGTTGGTGTTTTCAAATTTCAATCTCGTCTTAAGGTTATTCTGTTCAACCGAATTCATCCTCAGGAGGAATGGTATCACAAATTTTTCTATATGTGTCTCCCTTCTCCTCCTCCGTTTCCCATCCAATGGATACATGATTTACCTCCACTTCCTAGCACCCATGATCTTCTTAACGATCCCTTTGTTGCTTCTGCCCTACCTTAACTAAGAGGAGCGAAATTCAGCTTGCCGCATCTAATTATGGAGGGTTTAATATTTCCTTTCGGGATAAGCAATATTGACACCCCTTTGGATGGATCATTTGGTATGTATAAACATTTCGGTCCGTATTTACTGATTAATACATCTCTTTTATAACGGTGTTTAATTCCTGTGTTTCAGCTGATGTTCTTCTTCCAGTCTTTATGTACAAGAATCCTGCTATGACTATGTCCTTTGTCAATAATCTTGGAGAAGAATGGTTACGCGCCCGCCGGTCTCATCCTAATTTTTCCACCTTGGGTTTACTATCTGAAGAAGAACAACGGGCAGAGGCTGTCGTAGCCATGGAAGAAGAAGAACATTTTGTTGCCTTAGTTAAAAAGCCAAAGCTTACTGAGGATTCTCCCTTTAGTGATTTCTTTGGTACTTTTGTGCAAGCTCCTCTTGTCCCGGCGCCCATTTCTCGAGAGAGAGGTAAGGCACCGATAATTCCTACCCATATTATATCTAATCCTTCTCTTAGAATGATGAGACCCGGTCTACTTATCCCTTTTCTTCTATTATTTCAGCTCCTTCTGCTTCTGCTTCTGAGATGACCATTATCTCTTCTGTGTCTTCTGCACCTCACGCATTGGCCTTGCCTCCTTTGGCTTCTGGGCCTCGAGCAAAACGGACACCTTGCCGGAGATCTTCTCCAAGTTCCATTCCCTCAGCTATTCATGTTTCCATGACTGAATTAGCCTCCCCTACATTGCCACCTCCTATTCCATCTAGTTCTTCTTCTGCTCCCTTTGTTTCTATTATCTCTTTTTCTTCCATTACATCTTCTTCTTCTTTACCTCCTTCTTCATCCATTCCCCGCCCTTTATTTAAACAGGCTATGCGTTTGCCCTCTCAACTGGGACAATCCTCTGATCCACCTAGCTATGGTTCTTTGCAACTACAAGGCCTATTAGCCGAATCTTGGCTACAAGGTCAAGAACAACTAAGAGGCCTTAGTCTTCCACATCGAGCCGACCGCCATAGTCGTCAGGCAGTAGCTGTAAGTATATCCAGTTATATGTTGTCAACTTCGTATCCTTATTTTTAACTATATCATCCTTTCGTTTAGTTCCTTCCCTCAAGTCTGCATATCGACCAGCTACTTATGGCTAAGGACCATGAGAACAACAGATTAAAGGCTTAACTGGAGACATTGAAGGCTACTTTACCTTCTTCTAATAGCGACCTGGTTCAGTTGCAAGAGAAAGTGGCTTTACAAAATCAACAATTGGGGACCTTGAAACAGGAATTAGAGGAGTCCCAGCAATTATTGAAAGATAAAGAGCTTACAAGAAGAACTTTAGAATTACAGGTGGATCGACTACATTCTAGTCTTCTACTGGAGATTGCTTTAAAGGAGAAAGCTCCATTAGATGCTTCTCAAAAGTCTTATTTTAGAGAAAGTAGAAAAGCTTCATAATGCCTGTCTTTCTGACCAAGCTCAAGACCTAGCCTCTCATGATTTCACTATCCTACAGGAACAAGAGCAAAGGAAAGCTCAAGATGTTGAATTGTCACTGCTCCAGAAGGAATTGGAACAACTTAAATTAGAAAAGGATGCTTTAAAAGATCAAAACACAAAACTGCAAGCTGATTTTCAAAGCTATAAGGAGTAAGAGAAGAGTCGATGGGAAGAGTGGCGTCTGGCTTATTTAAAGTCTTCAGCATTTGCCCAAGAATTTGTCCGTAGGATAGTGGGTGCTTTAAATCATTCTGTATCGAGAATTCTTCGACAATTAAGAGAGGGTAGCTATCTACCCAAGGAACCTCCCCCTTCTTTCATAAGTCGTCGTAGGCTTAACGAAGAACTACCCACCGATTTAAAAGGTCCTTTTCTAGATGTCTAAAAAGATTGTTCATAAAAGACTTGTAATGGAAAAAACTGGTAATGAAAAGAAGTGTAATCAAAGCTTGGTAATTAAGTGCTTGCGATGTATAGGAAATTTTTGATACTTACATGTTTCTCTATTGTGCTAATTTGAGAATGCCCCTTTGAAATGCTTCCGAGCATTAAATATAAACTTTATTCGAGAATTCCTTGCTCATCTTTTTAAGTTAAGCCTTGTCTTGATGAATTCTTCTACAGATAACATCTGGTATGCTTCATATTTCAAAAGAATGAATAATCCCGAGTGATTTTAGATAAGGAACTGTATAAAACTCCTGAGTTCAGAGCTGAGTATAATACTCCGGGAGATTTTTAGATAAAGATTTTTATGTGAATGGGTTCCAGATGGAAAATGTGCCATATGCATAGAATCCCCCATCTAATCAAGTATAAAATGTCAACCGATTTTGTGAATAAATCCATATAGCTCTGTATTCACCATGCCAATATAATCCCGGTTGATTATGCTCTGAAGTCTCTGGTTCCCCCCATGAAAACCCGTCCGAGTTATTTCATGAGATTCCCCGATCGACTATGTTCTGTGATAGTTTAAAGACTCCGGTTCCTTCCATGAAGACCCGTCCGAGTTATTTCATGAGATATCTCGATCGACTATGTTTTGTGATGGTTTAAAGTCTCCGGTTCCTCCCATGAAGACCCGTCCGAGTTACTTCATAAGATTTCCTGATCAACTATGTTTTATGATGGTTTAAAGTCTCCGGTTCCTCCCATGAAGACCCGTCCGAGTTACTCCATGAGATTTCCCGATCGACTATGTTCTGTGATAGTTTAAAGTCTCCGGTTCCTTCCATGAAGACCCGTCCGAGTTACTTCATGAGATATCCCGATCGACTATGTTTTGTGATAGTTTAAAGTCTCCGGTTCCTCCCATGAAGACCCGTCCGAGTTACTTCATGAGATTTCCCGATCGACTATGTTTTATGATGGTTTAAAGTCTCCGATTCCTCCCATGAAGACCCGTCTGTGTTACTCCATGAGATTTCCCAATCAATTAAGTTTTGTGATGGTTTAAAGTCTCCAGTTCCTCCCATGAAGACCCGTCCGAGTTACTTCATGAGATTTCCCGATCGACTTTGTTTTATGATGGTTTAAAGTCTCCGGTTCCTCCCATGAAGACCCGTCCGAGTTATTTCATGAGATTTCCCGATCGACTATGTTCTGTGATAGTTTAAAGTCTCCGGTTCCTTCCATGAACACCCTTCCGAGTTACTTCATGAGATTTCCCGATCGACTATGTTTTATGATGGTTTAAAGTCTCCAGTTCCTCCCATGAAGAATCGTCTGAGTTACTTCATTAGTTTTCCTGATCGACTGTTTTGTGATGGTTTAAAGTCTCCGGTTCCTCCCATGAAGATCCATCCGAGTTACTTCATGAGTTTTCCCGATCTACTATGTTTTGTGATGGTTTAAAGTCTCTGTTTCCTCCCATGAAGACCCGTCCGAGTCACTTCATGAGATTTCCCGATCGACTATGTTTTATGATGGTTTAAAGTCTCCGGTTCCTCCCATGAAGACTCGTCCGAGTTACTCCATGAGATTTCTCGATCCACTATGTTTTGTGATGGTTTAAAGTCTTCGGTTCCTCCTATGAAGACCCGTCCGAGTTACTTCATGAGATTTCCCGATCGACTTTGTTTTATTGTAAAATTATGATTGCACTAACCTTATGATAATTAAAATTTCTGGATTCCTCAGGGAGGGGGCCGAATAAGTCTTTAAGATTCCCCACTGTTGATTGCTCGAACATAGATTATAAAAGTTCTGCCAATACTGGTCAATCTGTATGAGCCACATTTATTTTCGTGGCGGTATTCGCCTTGCATTGCGTTTATTGAAAGAAATGGAGTACATAAACTATAAGAATACTTGTCTTCTTTTCATTGGAAACTTACTTCAGATAATTATCGTTTGTTCCTTTTGACATATTTTTAAGTAGCATGATCTTTGTTTAATCCGGTAAGGTTGTAAATGATTTGCACTCCAGGGACGTTCCAGAATTCTTCCTTTAGCATCTTGGAGATAATATGAGCCTGATGCGAGCTTTTCCACCACTTTGTAGGGTCCACTCCATTGTGGTGCCAACTTACTAACATCCCCTACATGTTTAATATGCTTCCATACTAAATCTCCTACATGGAAAAATCTGAGGATGACCCTTTTGTTGTAATTTTGTCACATTCTTTGTCGGTATGATACGAGACGAGCAGCAGCTTTATCTCTAATTTCCTCTATCAAGTCCAGCTCCATGAGTCGTCGACCCTCATTGTCTGCATCATATAATTGCCTTCTATCAGATTCTATTCCCACCTCAATGGGAATTATTGCTTCTCCCCCATAAACTAATTGAAAAGGAGTGATTCTGTAATACCCATGGAGTACTTAGCAAGATTTTAGATATTTTTATTTATCATGAATAAAAATAGGCCTTATGTGTAAATTTGCAAAAATAATAAAAATAGAACCAAAAAGTGATGATCAAGGTTTGAACCTTGGATCTTTTACTCGATACATGTATGTGTTAACCAATAGACCAAGAGAAGTTATTGTTAGAAAGAGAAGTGACAATATAGTTAAGAGTAAGGAAAGAGCTTCTTTCATTTAGAAGAAGAAGTTAGAGTAGCCTTCTTCCTCTCAAAAGAAAAGAGGATTCTTGCTTCCTCTTTTCATTAAGGAGGAGTAAAAGAAAGGAGAAGGAAAAGTGCATTTTCCGTTTCTCCTCTCATGATGAATAAAAGGGGAAATTAAAGAAGAAAATTCATTTTCTTCCCTTCCTCCTCCCTCCTCCTCCTCACCATGACCAAGACCCTCTCCCCACCTCCATTGCCGAAACCCAAAAACAAAGAGGACTCCTCCTTAGGAAGGCTCCACAATCAAGATTACTACCCCAAGGAAATCAAACACAATGATGTAAGTATCCCCTCACCTGTGGTACAAGTCGCTTACGATATTTTCGAAAGGTTAGAATACTTAAAAATAAAAATAAAAAGAGAAGAACCCATGCTCAAGGATCTCAACATGTTATGATATGAACTTAGTTAAAGATTTATGTTGGAAGTTATTTAAAAAAAAAAACTTGATCTTCTCCTTGTTATGTTTCGGCCATGATGGATTCTAGGGCTTCAACAAGCTTAGAACCTAACCTAACATGTTTATAGGCTCCTTTATGATATGATAAGAACTTGACTAAGTATTCATGTTGATATGTTACTTGGAATTTATTTTCTTCTACTTGTTATATTTCGGCCATGATGAGTTAGGGTTTCAAGAAGCTCAAAACCTAATTTAACATGCTTATAGATTTCTTTATGCTATGATATGAACTTGACTAAGTATTCATGCTGATATGTTGCTTGGAAATTATTTTTCCTCTCCTTGAAGTTTCAGCCATGATGAGTTTAGGGTTTCAAGAAGCTCAAAACCTAATTTAACTTGCTTATAGATTTCTTTATGCTATGATATGAACTTGACTAAGTATTCATGTTGACATGTTGCTTGGAAATTATTTTTCCTCTCCTTGAAGTTTCGGCCATGATGAGTTTAGGGTTTCAAGAAGCTCAAAATCTAATTTAACTTGCTTATAGATTTCCTTATGATATGATATGAACTTAACTAAGTATTCATGTTGGTATGTTGCTTGGAATTTAGTTTTCCTTTCCTTGAAGTTTCGGCCATCATGAATTTAGGGTTTCAAGGACCTCAAAACCTAATCTAACATGCTTATAGACTCCCTTATGACATGATAAGAACTTGGCTAGGTATTCATGTTTATATATGTTGCTTGGAAATTTATTCCTTTCCTTGAAGTTTCGGCCATGATAAGGTATAGGGTTTCAAGAAGCTTAAAACCCAATCTAACATGCTTATAGACTCCCTTATGATATGATATGAACTTGGCTAGATGTTTATGTTGTATGTTGCTGAAAAAGAATTTATTTCCTTCATGGTAAGGGTTCGGCTATGATTATATTCTAGGGTTCAAGGAAGTTTAAGTGTAAAGCCTAGCATGCACATGAATCTTCTCATGATATGATATGAATGTAACTCAATATTTATACTTGTATGTTGTTAGAGCTTACTTTTCCTTTCATGAACTTTCGGCCATGACTACATTCTAGGGTCCAAGGAAGTTTAAATTTTAACTTAGCAAGCTCATGGATTCCCTTATAATATGATATGAAGTTAGCTTGGTATTCTTATGCTTGTATAGAACTTAGTTTCATGTTTTAAAGGTTCGGCCACAACCAAGTTAAAAGGCCTAGGAAGCTTAGAACCTAAAGTACCTATGCTCATGATATTCTTTATAGTTTATGATATGAAATTGATTTAAGGTTCACAAGCTTATATGTTGTTGTAACCTAGAACCAAGCATGGTAACTTTCGGCCACCATATGAAATTAGGGTTAGAGACCCAATTATGATTTTTACTAGGTGTCTCCCATACTAGATATGAATTAGGAGATGCTAGGAAATGTGTTCCATGTATGATTATGCTTTCCTATGATGCATGATATGCTCAATTTAAGTATGCTTATGACCTATGCATGATGATGACTTTTATGAGGTGTTTTATGCTTAAGTATGCATGCTTTATGATAAGACAAGTAACATGCCTATTTATGTATGCTTATGAACGATGCATGAAATGAATCTTATGATGGCTATGCACTCAAGTATGTATGACTTCAAATATGTTGCATGTCCATTTATGTAAGCTTATGAACCAGGCATGAAAATGATTTTATGATGGCTATGTGCCCAAGTATGCAAGCCTTAGGATATGTTAAGAAAATGGCTAAGAGTTGCTTCTCTTAAGTTGGGATTAAGAGCACTTTTCATGTTAAGACAAGAGCATGACATTGATGATGATATGATATAACAGTTATGATGATATGATATGTATGACATGTATTTTACTTTGTATGGCTTGTACCAAGGGTGGGCTCCATAAGAGCCCCTAGGCCGACGGACTATGAACGGGTCTAGTAAAAAGGGATGGGCTCCTTAGTACGCCCCTAGGCCGACGGACTATGAACGGGTCTAGATCCCTATTAGGTTCGGGGCTAGCTACCCTGTCCTAAGGATTGCGTGCATTTATGTATATATGTGGTACAAGCCGGACCCTCATGATGAAGATATTATGTTTAAGTATTAAAAGAAATGTTTAAAGACATCTTACACTTGACATGACATATGTTTTAAAAAGACTTTTTGCATAATGCACCCATTCATAGTATGATATGTTTTTATGAATTATATGACATGATGTTATGCCATACTCTTATGACTTATAAGACATGATGTTATGAGATGTTTTGTTTATGATTCATATGACCTGATGATATGTTATGCTTCTATGATTCACATCACATGATTCCTTATCTATGATATGTTAGTGTTTCTTAATAATATGATATGATAGGAGGCTATGTTCACATGATATAATGTTAGATGATTATGTCTCCATTGATTACATGCTTGTATGAATATGATATGAGATACGGTTTTTGTGAGTAGGAAAAGGATCTTACTGATCCTGTGTGCTCATAGCTTACTTTCCTTGTACCACAGATAAAGGCAAGGAATGGATGATCTAAGGGAGCTACAGGAGAGGCAAGGAGGTGTGTGTGCCAGTGGCTCGGCTAAAACAAATAAAGACCTGCTATGTTATTTTTATTATGATTGACATGAACCAAGTGTATTATGTTACATTCCAGTATAATTTCATGACATTTCCGCTGCTTTATGTTACTGGAAAGAAATTTTAAATATGCATGTGTATCCTGGAATAGTTAAGTAAGTAAGTAGCCCCGTCCCTTTAGTAGCAGGGAGGGCTGGCGTTACAGCTTGGTATCAGAGCCAGGTTAGCCTTTCCACTGCACACACATCGAGTCTCTTCCTGCCGCTCCAAGTAAGAATTTCTATGCTTAGTATATTTCTTTTTATGATGCTTATGCTTAGTTTATATTTTTTCTTTTATTTATAATTCTTTAGTAGTATGCCTGCTTAGTATGCCTGCATGATAGTAGGTTAGGGATGATAACACAACAAACTTACAAATAATTAGAAATGAGGATACTCTTTCGTTAGCCTGGTTAGAAACAATAATAACTTACGCTAGCTCTATTGTCATTAATGAAGATAAGGATGGCTAGAAGACGTAATACCAGAGCAGAGGAGACAGCACCTCCACCTGATCTGATGCATGTTGTTACCGAGCTCCAGCGTCAGGTTACAGAACAGCAGCAGATGATCACTGCTCTGCTGAATCAACAGGTGAATCCTGCCACCCCGCCAGGACACCAGAACGTAGTACCAATAATACCTACAGCTGTACCAGTACCACCGACACCTGCCCCACCGGTAGGCCCAGCTCCAGTAGTTCGTCAGGAGGCATATCTGATTCAGTGGCAGAGACTGAAGCCGGAAGCTTTCTCCGGTAACTGTGAACCATGGGACACACAGGCCTGGTTCAAGACTGTGGAGA
Organism: Zingiber officinale; assembly: GCF_018446385.1. Lineage (NCBI taxonomy): Eukaryota > Viridiplantae > Streptophyta > Magnoliopsida > Zingiberales > Zingiberaceae > Zingiber > Zingiber officinale. Next base: position 49,534,737 of record NC_056006.1, read on the forward strand.
TCATAGTGGTGTTACTGGATTGGCCTGAGCACGAAAAAGTCAAATGCGCATCATTCTACCTTACCGGAGATGCCAGGATGTGGTGGGACAAAGTGAAAGCAAAAAGACAAATAAATCAGATGAGATGGACAAACTTCGAGACGAAATTTTTCAAAGAATTTTTCCATATGCGAGTCACAAATAAACACTATGATGAGTTCACCGAGTTCCGGCAAGGTGTTCTATCAGTCAATGAAGCTGTTAAGAAATTCAACCGCCTAGGACGTCTATGCCCAGAGTTGGTCAGCACGGAGAGAGAAAGGGTCAGACCTGAGATAGCCCTGAACGTGGTCGGCGGAGTTAATAGACCGTAGACCGCCGAAGAATTAATCAGCAGTGCTCTGATCACGAAACACTATCAAAAGGCAATGAATGAGGGCAAGAATCAAACTCAGTCGGGAGGACAAAAATCTCAAAGTACCTGAACCAGCTGGAAAGGAAATCAAAGTGGCAAGAGGAAGCAAAGGAATGATTCCAAGAGTGGTCCAGCAAGCAAGCAACTCATGTTTCCTCAGTGTACCACTTACGGGAAGAAGCACCCGGGGATATGCCGTATAGGTACAAACAGATGCTACAACTGTGGAATGGAAGGACATATGGCTCGGAACTGCCCTACTCAGATCCAGACACCTACCCCTCCGCAGGTTTAGAACAGAGGTGCTCCCCCACAGCTACACCTGATGCAAACTGCGATAGAAGGCCCGCAGATAAGCCAAGGGAGACTGGAAGCTCCGCCAGTAATGACGAATGCCAGAATTTTCTCCGTCACCAAGGAGGATGCGACCAATGCTTCTACGTTCGTCACAGGTCAGATAATTATTTTCAATCAGTATGCTACTGTACTATTTGGCACTGGGGCAACACACTTGTTTATTTCTACACCTTTCACGGGAAAGATAGACATGCCACCCCAGACCTTGGATTGCAAATTTTGAACGACGTTACCTTCGGGAGATGTGATGCCATCCACCCATATACTGCGAGTCGCACCCGTCAGAATTGCAGACAGAGAACTCTACTGTAATCTGATAGTGCTTGACATGCAGGATTATGATATTATACTGGGCATGGACTTCTTGAGTAAATATGGAGCTTCAATAGAGTGCCGAAAAAGAAAAGTAATTTCCCGGCCTGAAGCAGAACCGACCTTCGAATTTATTAGGGAAACCAAGGAAGAAGTTAAAAAGTTTTTATCAGCTCTAAAGGCACAGAAGATGTTAGACAGTGGATGCACTGGGTTTCTAGCTCATGTGGTTGATACAAATCAGGCAGGGGAACTGAAGCCGGAAGATGTCAAGGTCGTACGCAACTACCCAGAGGTATTTCCTGATGAACTACCAGGGTTAGCACCTGACAGAGAAATCGAGTTTGAGATCGAATTGATTCCTGGTATAAAGCTGATCTCTAAAGCACCTTACCGTATGGCGCCGGCTGAATTGGAGGAACTTCAAAAAACAGCTACGGGAGTTACTCGACAAGGGACTTATCCGCCCTAGTCACTCACCATGGGGAGCTCCGGTACTGTTTGTTAAAAAGGAAGATGGGACTATGCGAATGAGCATAGATTATTGAGCGATGAATAAAGCTACAATCAAGAACAGATATCCCTTACCACGGATTGACGATCTGTTCGACCAGTTGAAGGGGGCCACTATTTTCTCTAAGATTGACTTGAGATCTGGCTATCATCAAGTAAAGGTGAAACAAGATGATATACCGAAAACGGCCTTCCGGACAAGATACGGACATTATGAGTTCGTAGTAATGCCCTTCGGAGTGACAAATGCTCCTGCTCTATTCATGGACCTGATGAACCGGGTGTTCTCAATATATCTCGACAAATTTGTGATTGTTTTTATCGATGATATTCTCATTTATTTGAGAACCCAGGAAGAGCATGCCAAACACCTGGAAATAGTATTACAAATTCTTCGGGAAAAGAAATTATATGCAAAATTCTCCAAATGCGAATTTTGGCTTGACCAAGTATCGTTTCTGGGTCATGTTATCTCTAGGGATGGAGTAATGGTAGACCCAATCAAGATCGAAGCCGTCAGTAACTGGAATAGGCCAAGGAATGCCAGCGAAATCAGGAGTTTCCTCGGACTAGCAGGTTATTACCGGAAGTTTGTAGAGGGTTTCTCTAGAATCGCAGCACCGATGACAGCCCTAACTCGAAAGAATAAGAAGTACGAATGGACAGATTACTGCGAGAAGAGTTTCACATAACTGAAAAGGAGACTGTCCAGTGCTCCAATTCTTACTCTTCCGGAAGGCAACGAAGGATTTGATATGTATAGCGACGCTTCTAAATCAGGACTCGGAGTTGTACTCATGCAGAATGGCAAAGTCATTGCCAATGCCTCCAGGCAACTCAAGGAACACGAGAAAAATTATCCCACACACGATTTAGAACAAGTAGTCGTGGTCTTTGCTCTTAAGATATGGAGAGATTATCTATATGTAGCACAGTGTAAGATCTATACAGATCACCAAAGTCTGAAATATTTCTTCACACAGAAGGACCTCAACATGAGACAAAGAAGATGGCTTGAGCTAGTCAAGGACTACGACTGCGAGATCTTTTTGTTGGGTTTTTCGGGCCGCGAAAACCGCTTTTTCGCGTCGCGAAAACCCCGAATCACCCATGCCACTGGATCTCGTGCGAAGAAAAATTTCGAAAACACAAGTACGAGTTTCAAACTACGATCTACAGTAGATGTACAAAGGAAAAACATTTTACCTTCGAAGCGTGCCCTCGCAAATCCCGCACGTCCAACGGTACGCCGGATCTCAAAGTTATCAACATAGACAACTCTCTAGTGATATCCACACGAACAAGGTATGTTCTCTAACACACAAGGATGGAGAAGAGAGTACCCCAAGTGTGCTAGCACTTTCTAGGGCTCTCGGATAGGATTTGGAAGAGAGAAAAGAGAGAAAGCAAAAAGGAATCTTATACACTCACTAGTAGTATCCTCCTTTGTGACCTTCACTTTCTCTATTCTCTTGGAACACAACTCACATATCTTCACCCTCCATGAAACCCCACGGCAACAGTAGTAAGGAGGAGGAAGAAGCTAAGGAAGAAGATGAAGCATTAACACACACCAATTGCCACAAAACAAAACCTCCTTTTGCATTAGTGTGGTCGGCCACACCATTGTAACCTCCCCATTTAATGTGGCCGACCACATTAAATGGAATGGGAGGTGTAACCTCCATGAGGTGGCACACCTCATGAGGTGGAGATGATGTGGCTGCCATGTAGGATGAGTCATCCTCCATGAAGTGGCAATACATCAAGTCAAACTTGATGTTTCAACTTCCCGTTTGGTCAAGTCAAAATTGACCAATTTTCCTTCCTTGTTGAGTTGAATCCAACCTTTGACTCAAGTCAATTTCAATCTAATGAATCTCAATTCATTAATATAAATTGACTCAATGAATCAAATTTAAATTAAACTCATTCAACAATTGAATCTAATTGAGTCTAACTCAATAAGTCTAATTTAAATCAATCCGAATCCAATTGGTTCATCATATGAACCTAATCTCCATCCACTTGTTCTTTGTGTGTGACCCAATATGTTCTTGTAATGTTGGCAATGTTTCTAAACTCCTTTAGAAACATAAGCAATGAGCGGCATCTAGCAATACATCATTGCTACCCAAGTTACAAGAAATGTTGAGATCCAACATCACCTTGTGACTACTAATTGTGACTCCTCACAATATATTACAAGTGTCCTTCTATCCTAGAAATCTAGATTGATCAATGTGAGGCATAGACCGTGTCATCCTCTGACAAATCAAAATCTTGAACTCCAAGTAGACTCACTAAATCAAATGAGCTCAATATCCCATATTGACTCATTTGGGCATGGTCATGCACTTCGTGGTCTCACTCTATCAAGAATACCGATGTCTCTCCCATCATATAGGAGGGATAGATCCCATCTACATCACTTACATCCCTCTGCATAATTTGTTATATACCCAGTAATCGCCTTTATAGTCCACCCAGTTACGGGTGACGTTTGATGAAACCAAAGTACATAACTCCTTATGTAGGGATCCATGGTGACTTCAGGTCTAAGGACTAGTAGTCATACTAATAGTCACATGAGAAAGTATATGACACTCATATAACGATCCATGATACTTTCTCATGGCGGGTCATTCAGTATACATTCTCTAATGCATACCCATGTGTCAACTTGATATCTCTATATCCATGACTTGTGAGATCAAGTCATCGAGTTGACCTACATGCTAGTCTTATTGCATTAACATTGTCCCTAAATGTTAATACTCGACTAGGAATGATTTAGAGTAGTGTTTCCTATATCATCTCACTATCGGTTCAACTAACCGATTGATATAGGTAAGAACCTTGTACTCAAGGACGTTACTATACTTAGTTTATTTGGCACCAATACAAGTAAGTATAATAACCAAATGCCTTTATTTATATAGAATATGATACAACAAGTCCAAAATACAACCATCAAATGATTGGCTCTAGGGCTCTAGCTAATAATCTCCCACTAGCACTAGTGCCAATCAGTGTAGGCTCTAAGCCCAAATGACCTAGTGTGACCATCATGCTTCCTCTGTGCCAAAGCCTTGGTCAAGGGATCTGCGATGTTAGCCTCTGTAGGTACTCTATAAATCTTCCCATCTCCTCTCTCGATGATCTCTCGAATGAGATGGAAGCGCCGTAGTATGTGTTTGGTCCGTTGGTGTGAGCGAGGTTCCTTCGCCTGTGCTATAGCTCCATTGTTGTCACAATAGAGCTCAATGGGGTCAGCAATGCTAGGAACCACCCCAAGTTCAGTGATGAACTTACGGATCCAAACTGCCTCTGATGCACCAATGTACTCGGCTTCTGTTGTAGAATCAGCTACTGTATCTTGCTTTGAACTCTTCCAGCTGACAGCACCACCATTAATACAAAATACGAACCACGACTGCGATCTATAGTCATCCTGGTCGGTCTGGAAGCTAGCATCACTGTAACCCTTTACAGCTAGCTCATCATTGCCTCCATATATCAAGAAATATTCTTTAGTCCTTCTTAAGTACTTAAGAATATTCTTGACCGCTATCCAGTGACTTTCACCTGGATCTGACTGGTATCTGCTCGTCATGCTCAAAGCATACGAGACATCAGGTCGAGTACATAGCATGACGTACATGATCGATCCTATGGCTGCGGCATAAGGGATCTGATCCATGCGGTCTCTCTCCTCTCTTGAAGAGGGACCTTGAGTCTTCGAAAGACTCACGCCATGTGACATCGGCAGAAATCCCTTCTTGGAGTTCTTCATGGCAAACCGAAGGAGTACCTTGTCAATGTATGTACTCTGACTTAGGCCAAGCAATCTCTTAGATCTATCTCTATAGATATGTATCCCTAGAATACGAGATGCCGCACCTAAGTCCTTCATTGAGAAGCAACTCCCTAGCCAGGTCTTGACAGACTGAAGCATAGGGATGCCTTTCCCAATGAGTAGTATGTCATCCACATACAATATGAGGAAGACAACTATATCCCCTACAACCTTCTTGTAGACACAAGGTTCATCTTTGTTCTTGATGAAACCAAACTATTTGATTGCATCATCGAATCAAATATTCCAGCTCCGAGAAGCTTGCTTTAGTCCATAAATGGAGCTATGCAGCTTACATACTCTACTAGTATGCTGTGGATCTACAAAACCCTCAGGTTGTGTCATGTACACATCCTCGAGCAGGTTTCCATTCAGAAATGCGGTTTTGACATCCATCTGCCATATCTCATAGTCATGGTAAGCTGCAATAGCAAGCATGATCCGAATGGACTTAAATATCGCTACTGGAGAAAAGGTCTCATCATAGTCAATACCATGAATCTGCTTGAAACCTTTAGCTACCAAGCGACCATTATAAATAAGTCCATCCATGTCAGTCTTTCTCTTAAAGACCCACTTGCACCCTATGGGTTTTACCCCTTCAGGTGGATCAACCAAAGTCCAAACTTGGTTGGTGTACATGGATTCCATCTCGGATCTCATGGCCTCTAGCCATTTCTCAGAATCTGGTCTCATCACAACTTCCTGATAGGTGGTAGGCTCATCCTCTATGAGCACAACGTCATCATGGTCAGACAAGAGAAATGAGTATCTCTCAGGCTGACGACGTACCCTATCAGACCTGCGAAGAGAAATGTCTACTTGAACTGGTTATTGTTCCTCATCTCCTTGTGGAACATCATCTACAACACTTTGTGGTTCCAGTTCAATTTCCATCGAGGCATCAGTGCTATTGTTCGCATCTTAAACTTCTTCAAGATCGAACGTGTAATACCCACTAAGCTTGTAAGATAAATATATGAATGTGGGATTTTGCCTTAGAAAAATAATAGGAAGTGAGTTGAACCAAAAAGGAAATAAAAAGAAATAAAAATAGGGGGAGGTCAAGGATTGAACCTTGAACCTCTTATATTATATTTCATTGAATTAATGGGTAATAACCAGTTGGGATAGGAATAATATGTTGATAGCAAAGGAGGGAAACTCATGATAAAGGTAAGAGTAAAAGCTAGCCAAAAGGAAACAAGTAAAGAGCAAGAGAAAGGCAACTTGACTTCCTCCCTTCCTCTCCCTCTTCCTCTTTGATTTTGCCGAAAATAAAAGAGGTTAATTAAGGGGATTCATTCCCCCTTATTTCACCATGAATGATGAGGATAAATAAACAAATAAAAATAAAAATAAAATAGAAAAAAAAGGGGCTAAGGGAGAAGGAAAGCAAAAACTAAGTTTGCTACCTCTTCCCCCTTAACATAAAAGGGAGCAAGAAAAGAGAAAACTATTTTTCTCTCATTTTCTCTCATTCATCCTCTCCCTCACCGAGAACACCACAGTCCCCTCTCCTCCATCTTCAGCCCCAAAGCCAAATTTTTCCCTAAGAAAGCCTAAGATACGAGGAGGACTTAGCAAAGGAATCAAGGGAAAGGAACTAGAAGAAGAGGCTACTTCTTCTTCACCATACCTTAGATCCTCAAGCGAAAAAGGTTGTAAGCTTCCCCTCACCTGTGGTACAAGGCGTTTTATGTGCTTTTCAGATTTTATGAGGATTTTAAAAACTAGAAACAAGTTTGAGAAAATTCGGCCAAGAAGAGCTTTCAAAATCTAATGGTGTTTAAACTAGTCTTCACTACATGATAGATTTTTCTATGCTATGTAAAGGGGTTCTTCTTCATGCTTTTATACCTATATGATGCTTGATCAGAGGAGTACTGAACCCTAGAATTTCAGCCAAAAATATTCTTAAGAGGCTAGGGAAATTTATTGTTTTACCCAACTAGTACAAGGTTCTCCCTATGAAATATTAAGGATTATGTATTGGTTTTCTTCCTTAGAAGATATTTGAAACTAAAAGAAAACACACTCATATGTTTCGGCCAAGGAAGGGTTTAGGATTAGTAAGACCTTTAAATTTAAATAACCATGCTCATGCTATAGAATACAAAGATCTTAAAGGATTTGTATGCTTGAATATTGCTAGAATTTCATGAACTCCTTCTTAGGGTTTTTCGGCCATGATGAGATGGATAGCTTAGAAAGCTTAAACAAAATTTTAAAATGCTCAAGACCTCTGTGCTGTTAAGATATGAAAGTTGTTTTATGCCCTCATGCTTAATTAGGGTGTAGAAAAATTAGTAGCATAACATATATCATGTATGACCACAAGGGGTCCTAGTTTACTCATGAACCAATTTGTATATATGTTTCGTAGTAACTTTTGCCATGAAACTTACTTAGATTTTTCATGCTTTAGGCCACTTAAAAACCTAGCTAAAGAATGGTAGGTTTCGGCCATGGGAAAAAAAAAATAAAAGAAAAAAAAAGAGAAAAAGAAACCTAGAAAGCCTAAGACACAATTCATATGTATACTCATTAGGCTTGTCTTTACACATGCTATGAAACTCGTATGACTTCACATGTTTTTATGTTATTGAAGCAAGTTTAAGCACTGATGAGTTTCGGCCAAGTAGGGTTTAAATGACCTAGAGGCCTTAGAATTTAAACCAAAGGTGTTAAAATGCTTCTTATGAAAATATGATAACCTATTGATTGTGTCACATGCTTGTATAATTTTTCCATGATCTAAAAGGACTATTGTAAGTCTCGGCCATGGAGGGTTAGACACCCTAGGGACCCTAGGACTTAAATTAAATATGCTCATGTCACCCTACATGAAATGTGATAAGTAGAAAGCCAAGGTTCAATTGCTATATGTTGTTTTATGACCTAAAATGATGCTAGGGTATGTTTCGGCCATAACTATTGTATGATGCTTTGTATGAATTTATACATAATGTTAGTCCAAGTTCACATGCTTGTATGCTTGTTTGTAGCCCTAATGAGAACTTGTTAAATTTCGGCCATGACATATGTTAAGGGCTTAAAGAACTTAGGAACTAATTCAAATATGTCAAATGTGTTTACCTTATTTCTTGGTAAAATGTTATAAATATGATTTCAAGTTGTCTATGTTTTTATGTCATATGGAACCTTGTTTCACACCTTAAGGTTTCGGCCACATGAAATTAGGGACTTGAAGAACTTAGAAACTAAGTTAATCATGTTTATAATGCTTCCTATGAAAATGTTATGATGATAATTTAGGTACCACATGCTTGGATGTTGTGTTTAGCCTAAATTGAGCTCTAAAGGGGTTTCGGCCACGAGGGTTTAGGAAGCTTAGAACCAAGATAAATATGATACCATGTTTCCTATGATAGGATAATCACAAGATACACCCTTATGCTTAATATGTATGCTTGTGATTTATGACTGATGATATGATATGCATGCTTTTATGATATGATATGCTTTGTGCTTAAAATTTGCATGCTTTTATGATAAGCTATGTGGATAAAATATGCATGCTTGATGATATACTTTATGCTTAAGATATGCATGTTTTTATGATCTATGCCTAAGTGATGCATATTGTTATGACATGATGTATGCCTAAGTGATGCATACCTTTATGATATGATGTATGCCTAAGTGATGCATACCTTTATGACATGATATATGCCTAAGTGATGCATACCTTTATGATATGATGTATGCCTAAGTGATGCATACTTTTATGACATGATGTATGCCTAAGTGATGCATACTTTTATGATGTGTGCCTAAGTGATGCATGCTTTTATGATACATGATATGTATGACATGTACTTTACTTTATGTGTGAGTGGCTTGTACCAAGGGTGGGCTCCATAAGCGCCCCGGGGACTAAGGACCTCGTTAGGGATGAGCTCCTAAGTGCCCCTAGGACTAAGGGCCTAGTATGTTTGCCTCGTAGGGTTCAAGACTTGCTACCTTGGACCTACAAGGTTGCGCGCAATATGTAAGTGGTACATAGCCGGGATCCCCCTTATGTTGAGATTATTTTCAAGTATATATGTAAAAGAAAATGGTTTTAAAGATCATGAGACATACACATGTTTTTCGGATACATGTTTTCCAAAATCATATTGCATACACCTTATAATTATGCTATGTTTCATGTTATGCTCTTGATTATGATATGCCATGATAAGGTATGATTATATTATGTTCATGCTATACCTTATAGACATGTTTCGGCCATGGATTTGTTGATGCTTGATATATAAATTTCGGCCATGGATATGATGATGCCTTGATGTACATGTTTCGGCCATAGTATGATGCTTTGATATGCATGTTTCGGCCATGCTTTGATATACCATGATACTTGGTTGTTATGCCATGTCTAGCTATGTTTTATGCAATGCACTATGTATATGTTTCGGCCATGGTGATGCTTGATATGCTATGACTAGTTGTGATTATATTATGATGCATGATATGTTTGAATAGAATGCTATGTTATGCCATGATTAGTTGAGATTATGACTTGTTGATGCATTCTTGATTATGTGCTAATTGTTGGTTTTAGTGAGTAGGAAAGGAACTTACTGAGCCATGAGTGCTCATAACTTACTTTCCTTGTACCACAGATAAAGGAAAAAGCTGGATGAGTTAGAGGAGCAGCAGGAGGGGCAACGAAGATGTGTGTGGCAGTGGCTAGGCAACCAAATAAATAAGAACCTGCTTAAAGTTTCTTTAAAGAACTATGCATTGGTATTTTATAACTTGTGATACCTAAACATGTGAGGCTTGACATTATGGTTCCACTGGATTTGATGTTATGATTTTGATGCCATGTAATAGTATAGTTCAAAAGAAATTTAAAAGAAAAGTTTTTATTAAAACTATGAAAATTATTTTAAGTCTTCCGCTGTTTTAAAAAGAAAAATTTATACGTAGAGTATCGTAGCCCCGTCCCTTAGGGTAGCAGGGAGGGCGGGCGCTACAGAACGCGCTCCCACTAGTCTTTCTAGAAACAAAGTCCCTTTCTAGAAAGACCCCAGTCTTTGCCACAACTACCTTGTGCTGACTGGGAATATAGAAGTAATATCCCTTAGTTTCCTTGGGATATCCAATGAAATAGCACTTGTTGGATTTGGGTCCTAATTTGTCTGAGACTTGACGTCGTACGTAAACCTCACAACCCCAAATTCTCATGAAAGACACCTGGGCATCTCTCCCAGTCCATATCCTATATGGTGTCTTTATCACGGCCTTGGATGGAACTCGGTTGAGTATAAAGTTGTCGTGTCTAGAGCATAGCCCCAAAGGTATATCGGAAGATCTGTGTGACTCATCATCGATCGTACCATATCTAATAGGGTACGATTCCTCCTTTCGGATACACCATTCCACTGTGGTGTTCCAGGAGGAGTGAGTTGGGATAGAATCCCACACTCAGCTAGATAGTCACGGAACTCATGGCTAAGGTATTCTCCACCTCGATCGGATCAAAGTATCTTAATACTCTTGCCAAGCTAGTTCTCTACTTCATTCTTGAATTCTTTGAAATTTTCAAAGGATTCAGACTTATGTGTCATCAAGTACACATAACCATATCTACTGAAATCATCAGTAAATGTGATGAAGTACCTGTAACCGCCTCTAGCAGCAACATTGAAAGGGCCACATACATCACTATGTATGAGTCCTAACATATCAGTTGCTCTCTCGCTGTGCCCACTAAAGGGAGTCTTGATCATCTTGCCTCGTAGGCATGACTCGCATACCTCATATGATTCAAAATCAAATGAGTCCAGCATACCATCCTTATGGAGCTGGGATAAGCGCTTGTCATTTATATGACCTAAGCTATAGTGCCAGAGGTAAGTTTGGTTCATGTCATTTGACTTGAACCTCTTGGTATTTATGTTATAGATAGGGCTCTTAAGGTCTAGAATATAGAGTCCGTTTATCAGAGGTGCACTACAATAGAACATATCGTTTAAATAGACGGAACAACATTTGTTCTTTATTATAAACGAAAATCCTTTCTTGTCCAAACAAGAAACTGAAATTATGTTCTTAGTCAAAGCAGGCACATAACAACAATCATCTAATTCTAGTACAAGCCCAGAGGGAAGAGATAGATGATAAGTTCCTACAGCAATAGCAGCAACTCGTGCTACATTGCCTACTTGTAGGTCTATCTCACCCTTCGTCAATGCCCTGCTATTTCTCAGCGCTTGTACATTAGTACAAATGTGTGAAGCACATCCGGTATCTAATACCCACGATGAAGAAAAAGAGAGGTTGACTTCTATAACATGTATACCTGAAGTAGAAATCTTATTTCTCTTCTTCTTAAGATCTTCCAGGTATTCTTTAGAGTTCCTCTTCCAGTGCCTTGCTTGTCTTTGATATAGGTGACAAAGATGTTCAACCATATCGTAAGCACCCATCAACTCATGTTGCTTCTGAAGCTCAGAGTTCATGGTCGCGAGCATAAGACAAGACACATCTAATGCGTCATCTTGATGCTTCTTGTAAGCATCTTGGTCTGCTCGCGTGGCAGTGGTAGGAGGAGCCTCCGGAATGGGCTGCTCCAGAACATACAGTTTACATTCTTGGGTGAGAACTATTCTCAGGTTCCTGTACCAGTCCAGGAAATTTGCTCCGTTGAGCTTGTCCTTCTTAAGGACAGATCGCAAGGAGAAGATGTTCGTATTTGACGTCATGGTAATTCTACAATAGAAATAAATGCAGAAATAAGTATCATATTCTTAATCATTTAATTAGGCCTTTAACTAAATGATGCTCCCACTGAATTCTATAATTCATGTGGGACAAGATCCATATCATACTAACCCTTGAGTTAGCTTTGGCTAATATGCCCAAGATTTAGTATGATCAGTAGGTAATGATTACCAATTACATCTCTATGCAACTCTTGTTTATAGGATGAAATCCACATTTATATTAAAACTCGAGTTAGCTTTGGCTAATACGCCCGAGAATTAATATAAACGTGATTTTGTCCTACCTTTCCAACCATTGGAAGAATGCCTATAGTTGTACTCGATCCAACCGAGTAAACTAGGAATACTCAATCTAATTGAGTTTGTACTCGCCCATGCGTTGATAGGCGGGACCAAAATTGTCCCTCCGTACCCTACCAAGATAGTATGTGTTGCTCTGCTTTGGCAGATTCAACAACATCATGCGATCGAGGTAGTGGTAGGTATCACGGCATAGTAGGCATTTTGAGTTGTCGTGATTTAGATCTAATCTAAATGATGTTGTATCATATACTCGAAATAGATCTAATCCAATCGATAGAGTGCATCTTGTACACGATGTAGATCTAATCTAATCGTAAGGGTGCATCTTGTGCACGATTTAGATCTAATCTTAATCGCTAGGCACTAATTAATTACTTAATTAAACATGCATCATATACACAAGTAATTAACTAAGTTTTGTGATTAGTCATGGCCCTACTACGATCTTCTCAAGCCAATGAGAAGACCGGATGGTCAACCTAAGGTCAACTTCTCAAGCGCCTTCCTTTTGACCACCTTGTGTTGCTCGCGCCTTCCTCGTAACTCCGTCTCGAGTGGACCTTCCACAGCTCCAATTTTTGTACATTACAATTTTGAAACTCGAGTTACATTCGAGTCTAAATCTAATTTACAACCAGAATAAAAGAAAGGCACGACGCGCAGGTCGCGAAAAATAAAATAAAAATAAAATACAAGCACGCACATCACATAACGGCACGCAGGCCGTATTATGAATTACAACACAATTGTCCAATCGAATTGGGTCTTTGGGCCATGACTATCACAAAATTAGTATATAATTCAAAATTATATATTTCTGTAATTTTTCTGTAATTGTTTCATAATTTTACAGATTTTATGAGTAAATTTTTCCCGGCGGTCCCGATTAGCGATTTCGGGCGCAATCGCGGAGCAAATCCCCTTGCGGGGTTAGAGGCAGTACCCCTACCCGCGATCTAACCATCGCGAGTTTCTCCTAAGCGATCCTATAGCGCCTAAGTCCACTGTCCCAAAACAATTTGGGTCGAAACATTGCCGTTTCGGAAAATTCTTCTCGGTAGTCGAAGCCTACAAGTGTCGGAACACTTGTGCTTCGCTTCTACGAGAAAAATACCCATAAAATCATAAAAATTAGGAAATTCACAGAATGTTACAGTATTCATATTTTTCATAAAAATACGAATCTAAACTCGTACTCACTTCGCACGTGGCTCTGATACCACTGTTGGGTTTTTCGGGCCGTGAAAACCGCTTTTTCGCGTCGCGGAAACCCCGAATCACCCATGCCACTGGATCTCGTGGAAAGAAAAATTTCGAAAACACAAGTATGAGTTTCAAACTATGATCTACAGTAGATCTACAAAGGAAAAACATTTTACCTTCGAAGCGTGCCCTCGCAAATCCCGCTCGTCCAACGGTACGCCGGATCTCAAAGTTGTCAACGTAGACAACTCTCTAGTGATATCCACACGAACAAGGTATGTTCTCTAACACACAAGGATGGAGAAGAGAGTACCCCAAGTGTGCTAGCACTTTCTAGGGCTCTCGGATAGGATTTGGAAGAGAGAAAAGAGAGAAAGCAAAAAGGAATCTTATACACTCACTAGTAGTATCCTCCTTTGTGACCTTCACTTTCTCTATTCTCTTGGAACACAACTCACATATCTTCACCCTCCATGAAACCCCACGGCAACAGTAGTAAGGAGGAGGAATAAGCTAAGGAAGAAGATGAAGCATTAACACACACCAATTGCCACAAAACAAAACCTCCTTTTGCATTAGTGTGGTCGGCCACACCATTGTAACCTCCCCATTTAATGTGGCCGGCCACATTAAATGGAATGGGAGGTGTAACCTCCATGAGGTGGCACACCTCATGAGGTGAAGATGATGTGGCTGCCATGTAGGATGAGTCATCCTCCATGAAGTGGCAATACATCAAGTCAAACTTGATATTTCTACTTCCCATTTGGTCAAGTCAAAATTGACCAATTTTCCTTCCTTGTTGAGTTGAATCCAACCTTTGACTCAAGTCAATTTCAATCTAATGAATCTCAATTCATTAATATAAATTGACTCAATGAATCAAATTTAAATTAAACTCATTCAACAATTGAATCTAATTGAGTCTAACTCAATAAGTCTAATTTAAATCAATTCAAATCCAATTCGTTCATCATATGAACCTAATCTCCATCCACTTGTTCTTTGTGTGTGACCCAATAGGTTCTTGTAACTTTGGCAATGTTTCTAAACTCCTTTAGAAACATAAGCAATGAGCAGCATCTAGCAATACATCATTGCTACCCAAGTTACAAGAAATGTTGAGATCCAACATCACCTTGTAACTACTAATTCTGACTCCTCACAATATATGACAAGTGTCCTTCTATCCTAGACATCTAGATTGATCAATGTGAGGCATAGACCGTGTCATCCTCTGACCAATCTAAATCTTGAACTCCAAGTAGACTCACTAAATCAAATGAGCTCAATATCCCATATTGACTCATTTGGGCATGGTCATGCACTTCGTGGTCTCACTCTATCAAGAATACCAATGTCTCTCCCGTCATATAGGAGGGATAGATCCCATCTACATCACTCACATCCATCTGCATAATTTGTTATATACCCAGTAATCGCCTTTATAGTCCACCCAGTTACGGGTGACGTTTGACGAAACCAAAGTACATAACTCCTTATGTAGGGATCCATGGTGACTTCAGGTCTAAGGTCTATTAGTCATACTAATAGTCACATGAGAAAGTATATGATACTCATATAACGATTCATGATACTTTCTCATGGCGGGTCATTCAGTATACATTCTCTAATGCATACCCATGTGTCAACTTGATATCTCTATATCCATGACTTGTGAAATCAAGTCATCGAGTTGACCCACATGCTAGTCTTATTGCATTAACATTGTCCCTGAATGTTAATACTCGACTAG
Organism: Zingiber officinale; assembly: GCF_018446385.1. Classification (NCBI taxonomy): domain Eukaryota; kingdom Viridiplantae; phylum Streptophyta; class Magnoliopsida; order Zingiberales; family Zingiberaceae; genus Zingiber; species Zingiber officinale. Next base: position 49,550,192 of record NC_056006.1, read on the forward strand.
GAATGATTCAGAGTAGTGTTCCCTATATCATCTCACTATCGGTTCAACTAACCGATTGATATAGGTAAGAACCTTCTACTCAAGGACGTTACTATACTTAGTTTATTTGGCACCAATACAAGTAAGTATAATAACCAAATGCCATTATTTATATAGAATATGATACAACAAGTCCAAAATACAACCATCAAATGATTGGCTCTAGGGCTCTAGCTAACACTTTTATCATCCGGGAAAAGCGAACAAAGTGGCTAATGCACTCAGCCGGAAGTCGTAGGCCACCGTAGCACCCGGAACTATTTTAAGTTTGAGGATGGACTTTTATGAGGTATGGGGGACTGTAACACTCATGGAGTACTTAGCAAGATTTTAGATATTTTTATTTATCATGAATAAAAATAGGCCTTATGTGTAAATTTGCAAAAATAATAAAAATAGAACCAAAAAGAGATGACCAAGGTTTGAACCTTGGATCTCTTACTAGATACATGTATGTGTTAACCAATAGACCAAGAGAAGTTATTGTTAGAAAGAGAAGTGACAATATAGTTAAGAGTAAGGAAAGAGCTTCTTTCATTTAGAAGGAGAAGTTAGAGTAGCCTTCTTCCTCTCAAAAGAAAAGAGGATTCTTGCTTCCTCTTTTCATTAAGGAGGAGTAAAAGAAAGGAGAAGGAAAAGTTCATTTTCCCTTTCTCCTCTCATGATGAATAAAAGGGGAAATAAAAGAAGAAAATTCATTTTCTTCCCTTCCTCCTCCCTCCTCCTCCTCACCGTGACCAAGACCCTCTCCCCACCTCCATTGTCGAAACCCAAAAACAAAGAGGACTCCTCCTTAGGAAGGCTCCACAATCAAGATTACTACCCCAAGGAAATCAAACACAAGGATGTAAGTATCTCCTCACCTATGGTACAAGTCGCTTACGATATTTTCGAAAGGTTAGAATACTTAAAAATAAAAATAAAAAGAGAAGAACCCATGCTCATGGATCTGAACATGTTATGATATGAACTTAGTTAAAGATTTATGTTGGAGGTTGTTTAAAAAAAAAAAAACTTGATCTTCTCCTTGTTATGTTTCGGCCATGATGGATTCTAGGGCTTCAATAAGCTTAGAACCTAACCTAACATGTTTATAGGCTCTCTTATGATATGATAAGAACTTGACTAAGTATTCATGTTGATATGTTACTTGGAATTTATTTTCTTCTCCTTGTTATGTTTCGGCCATGATAGATTCTAGGGCTTCAAGAAGCTTAGAGCCTAATCCAACATGTTTATAGACTCCCTTATGATATGATAAGAACTTGACTAAGTATTCATGTTGATATGTTGCTTGGAATTTATTTTTCCTCTCCTTGAAGTTTCAGCCATGATGAGTTAGGGTTTCAAGAAGCTCAAAACCTAATTTAACTTGCTTATAGATTTCTTTATGCTATGATATGAACTTGACTAAGTATTCATGTTGATATGTTGCTTGGAAATTATTTTTCCTCTCCTTGAAGTTTCGGCCATGATGAGTTTAGGGTTTCAAGAAGCTCAAAACCTAATTTAACTTGCTTATAGATTTCATTATGCTATGATATGAACTTGACTAAGTATTCATGTTGATATGTTGCTTGGAAATTATTTTTCCTCTCCTCGAAGTTTCGGCCATGATGAGTTTAGGGTTTCAAGAAGCTCAAAACCTAATTTAACTTGCTTATAGATTTCTTTATGCTATGATATGAACTTGACTAAGTATTCATGTTGATATGTTGCTTGAAAATTATTTTTCCTCTCCTTGAAGTTTCGGCCATGATGAGTTTAGGGTTTCAAGAAGCTCAAAATCTAATTTACCTTGCTTATAGATTTCCTTATGATATGATATGAACTTAACTAAGTATTCATGTTGGTATGTTGCTTGGAATTTAGTTTTCCTTTCCTTGACGTTTCTGCCATCATGAATTTAGGGTTTCAAGGACCTCAAAACCTAATCTAACATGCTTATAGACTCCCTTATGACATGATAAGAACTTGGCTAGGTATTCATGTTTATATATGTTGCTTGGAAATTTATTCCTTTCCTTGAAGTTTCGGCCATGATAAGGTATAGGGTTTCAAGAAGCTTAAAACCCAATCTAACATGCTTATAGACTCCCTTATGATATGATATGAACTTGGCTAGATGTTTATGTTGTATGTTGCTGAAAAAGAATTTATTTCCTTCATGGTAAGGGTTCGGCTATGATTATATTCTAGGGTTCAAGGAAGTTTAAGTGTAAAGCCTAGCATGCACATGAATCTTCTCATGATATGATATGAATGTAACTCAATATTTATGCTTGTATGTTGTTAGAGCTTACTTTTCCTTTCATGAACTTTCGGCCATGACTACATTCTAGGGTCCAAGGAAGTTTAAATTTTAACTTAGCAAGCTCATGGATTCCCTTATAATATGATATGAAGTTAGCTTGGTATTCTTATGCTTGTATAGAACTTAGTTTCATGTTTTAAAGGTTCGGCCACAACCAAGTTAAAAGGCCTAGGAAGCTTAGAACCTAAAGTACCTATGCTCATGATATTCTTTATAGTTTATGATATGAAATTGATTTAAGGTTCACAAGCTTATATGTTGTTGTAACCTAGAACCAAGCATGGTAACTTTCGGCCACCATATGAAATTAGGGTTAGAGACCCAATTATGATTTTTACTAGGTGTCTCCCATACTAGATATGAATTAGGAGATGCTAGGAAATGTGTTCCATGTATGATTATGCTTTCCTATGATGCATGATATGCTCAATTTAAGTATACTTATGACCTATGCATGATGATGACTTTTATGAGGTGTTTTATGCTTAAGTATGCATGCTTTATGATAAGACAAGTAACATGCCTATTTATGTATGCTTATGAACCATGCATAAAATGAATCTTATGATGGCTATGCACTCAAGTATGTATGACTTCAAATATGTTGCATGTCCATTTATGTAAGCTTATGAACCAGGCATGAAAATGATTTTATGATGGCTATGTGCCCAAGTATGCAAGCCTTATGATATGTTAAGAAAATGGCTAAGAGTTGCTTCCCTTAAGTTGGGATTAAGAGCACTCTTCATGTTAAGACAAGGCCATGACATTGATGATGATATGATATGACAGTTATGATGATATGATATGCATGACATGTATTTTACTTTGTATGGCTTGTACCAAGGGTGGGCTCCATAAGCGCCCCTAGGCCAACGGACTATGAACGGATCTAGTAAAAAGGGATGGGCTCCTTAGTACGCCCCTAGGCCGATGGACTATGAACGGGTCTAGATCCCTAGTAGGTTCGGGGCTAGCTACCCTGTCCTAGTGATTGCGCGCATTTATGTATGTATGTGGTACAAGGCGGGCCCTCATGATGAAGATATTATGTTTAAGTATTAAAAGATATGTTTAAAGACATCTTGCACTTGACATGGCATATCTTTTAAAAAGACATTTTGCATAATTCACCCATTCATAGTATGATATGTTTTTATAAATTATATGACATGATGTTATGCCATACTCTTATGACTTATAGGACATGATGTTATGAGATGTTTTGTTTATGATTCATATGACCTGATGATATGTTATGCTTCTATGATTCACATCACATGATGCCTTATCTATGATATGTTAGTGTTTCTTAATAATATGATATGATAGGAGGCTATGTTCACATGATATAATGTTAGATGATTATGTCTCAATTGATTACATGCTTGTATGACTATGATATGAGATACAATTTTTGTGAGTAGGAAAAGGATCTTACTGAGCCTGTGTGCTCATAGCTTACTTTCCTTGTACCACAGATAAAGGCAAGGAATGGATGATCTAAGGGAGCTGCAGGAGAGGCAAGGAGGTGTGTGTGGCAGTGACTCAGCTAAAACAAATAAAGACCTGCTATGTTATTTTTATTATGATTGACATGAAACAAGTGTATTATGTTACATTCCAGTATAATTTCTTGACATTTCCGCTGCTTTATGTTACTAGAAAGAAATTTTAAATATACATGTGTATCCTGGAATAGTTAAGTAAGTAAGTAGCCCCGTACCTTTAGTAGCAGGGAGGGAGGGCGTTACAGATTCTTGTAGCTGTAACGCCCACCCTTCTTACCCAAGGGCGGCGCTACGATCTTATACTACTTACGTACATGCTTTAGTTATAATATAACAGCGGAAAATTTTAAATCATTCCTTTTATTTAAATAAGCATGATATCACATATTCTGATTAGTTCGAATGTGCATATATTGATCATATAACTAAAAATATTAATTTGTCCGAATCGTTTTTGCCGAGCCACCACCACACACATCACTATCTGCTCCTCCTGCTGCTCCGTCATTCCGAATATCCGTCCCCCATATCTGCGGTACAAGGAAAGTAAGCTATGAGCACTCATGGCTCAGTAAGTTCCTTTCCTACTCACTAAAACCGAATTCATATCATTGCATATCAATATCATGCGAGGTATCATAAGCATACGACATACAAGGGTATCATATTCATATTCATATCATAACATGACATTATATCTAATCATCAGATAATTCAAGCACATATGTAGGCAATGCATCATGAATTTGAAAACTTATACTTATAAGTACTTGAAATTAATATCATCATTAGAGGGGATCCCGGTTTGTACCACATACATAATGCGCGCGCTTCATAGGTAGGTCCAAGGTAGCAAGTCTTGAACCCTACCATGCATACATACTAGGCCCGAGTCTTACTCCATCGACCTAGGGCATTCAGAGGCCCATTACTGACGAGGCCCGAGTCTTACTCCATCGACCCCGGGGCGTTTACGGAGCCCACCCTTGGTACAAACCATACAAAAATAACTTATCATGCATAACTATCATATCATGTCCCTAACAATCTTTCATGCATTTCCTTTTTCATTTCTTTTCATTATGTATAGCATTTCCTATGCTATAACATATCATTACGTAACATAATTTCATTTCTTCTCATTATGTATAGCATTTCCTATGCTATAACATATCATGGCATATTACGTAACATAATTTCATTTCTTCTCATTATGTATAGCATTTCCTATGCTATAACATATCATGGCATATTACGTAACATAATTTCATTTCTTCTTATTATGTATAGCATTTCCTATGCTATAACATATCATGGCATATTACGTAACATAATTTCATTTCTTCTCATTATGTATAGCATTTCCTATGCTATAACATATCATGGCATATTACGTAACATAATTTCATTTCTTCTCATTATGTATAGCATTTCCTATGCTATAACATATCATGGCATATTACGTAACATAATTTCATTTCTTCTCATTATGTATAGCATTTCCTATGCTATAACATATCATAGCATATTACATAACATAATTTCATTTCTTCTCATTATGTATAGCATTTCCTATGCTATAACATATCATGGCATATTACATAACATAATTTCATTTCTTCTCATTATGTATATCATTTCCTATGCTATAACATATCATGGCATATTACATAACATAATTTCATTTCTTCTCATTATGTATAGCATTTCCTAGGTTTCTTTCCCTTTTTCTTTTATTTTCCTTCATGGCCGAAACCTACCAGTCCTTAAGCTAGGTTTCTTAAGTGGCCTAAAGCATGGAAAGCCTAAGTAAATATCATGGCAAAAGTTACTAGAACATCATACACAAAATTGGATCATAAACAAGCTAGGACTCTTGTGATCTTACATGTCTTATATTATGTAACTAATTTTCTACATTCCAATTAAACATGAGAGCATTAATCAACTTTCATATCATAATATCACAGAGGTCTTAAGCATATTAATATTTTTGTTTAGGCTAATCTAAGCTATCCCTTTTTATCATGGCCGAAAAACCCTAAAAAGAGTTCATGAGTTTCTAGCAATGTGAACACCCTTTAAGAAACTTTATATCCTATCATAGGAGCATGTTTATTTAAATTTTTGAAGGTCTTTCTAACCCTTAACCTTTCTGGTCCGAAGCATACAAGTGAGTTTTCTTTTGGTTCCAATTAATTTCCAAGCAAGAAAACCATAGAAAGGTCCTTAGCATTTCATAGAAGGAACCTTGCACTAGTTTGGTTAGACAATAATCTTCCTAGCCTCTTTAAAATATTTTTGGTTAAATCCTAGGGTTAGATACTCCTCTGATCATACATCATATCAGTATAAAATCATGGAAAAGAATCCTTCTACATAGCATAGAAAATCTTATCATGAAATGAGGTCTTGTTTAAATCATCCTAGATTTGAAAACCTTTTCTTTAGCCAAATTTTCTTAAATTCTTTCCTAGGTTTTCTAATCCTTATAAATCCGAAAATCACATAAAAGCCTTGTACCACAGGTGAGGGGAAGCTTACCTTCTTTGCTTAAGTTTCCTAGAGTTGAGAACTTGCTTGTGGACCTTTCTTCCTTGCTTGCTTTGCTCGGCACCAATGGAGGAAGAAGTGGCTAGGTCTTTTGGTGGAGAGGAGGAGGAAGAAGAGGAGGCTTCTTCCTCTTGTGTTGCTCGGCAACAAAAGAAAGAAAGAAAAGAGGGAGTGTCTCGGCACCTCTAGGAGAAGAGGAGGAGAGTGAGTTGAGGATGAAGCCACCCCTCCATGCCTATTTATACTAAAATGAGGGGAGGAAAACTTGACTTGATTCATCCTCCTTATTTATTTCTCCTCTTTAATGATAAGAATATTCTAGAGAAATGCTTCTTGAGTTCTCTCTTTTCTTTCCTTTAATTTCTCTCTTTCTTTCCTTTAATTAAAATTCCTATCTCTCCTCTTACAATATCCTCTCCTATCACACTTGGTTAACATATGCATGCATCCACAAGAGAACCAAGGATCAAAACTTGGTTATGTATATTTTTACTTCTTTTTACTTCCTTTTCCTTTTAAGTAAAAAGAATCCTTTCTTATTCTTAACTACTTAGTCATTTCTCTCCTTATCAATAATTCTCCTATCCCCTTTGATATCCTATACATGTTCCTTACAAGAGGTCCAAGGTTCAATCCTATTTCTCTTCTAACATATTATTGATATTCTTTTGTACATAATAATTCATATATCACCATATTATGCATTATGCATAAATATTTCATACACATATATATTATCTCATATTCCTTCCTTTTGTTTACATTAATTCCATGTATTATAAATATAGATGATTTATATTCTCAACTTTATTTTATTTCATAAAGTTTTAATCATCTAAATCCTTCCCATCTTAATATTCAACTTAGAATATTTACACCTTCTTTTCACTACCTTCAAACTCTCATTATCCTTACTTTCTTATCTAGGCCTTCTAGGGGTGTTACAGTAGCTTCTCAAGGTGTAGTACGATATGCCCAAAGAACGCTGGGTAATTCATCTACCTAGCTATCTCCGACATGATCCAGTTTGGTTTTTAAACATTTTATAATTTCTCTATTGATTACTTCCACTTAACCATTACTTTGAGGATAAGCCACAGAGGTAAAAGCTTGAGTAATACCATAACTTTGGCACCAAGCTAGAATTCTATCCACTTGAAATTGTCTTCCATTATCAGAGACTAATTTATGAGGAATGCCAAATCTGCATATGATCTTTTTCCACAGAAATTTAATAACTACATCTTCAGTAATCCGGGCAAACGGTTCTACTTCTACCCATTAGGAAAAATAATCAACTGCTACCAATAAAAACCTTCTTTGTGCAGTCGCCATAGGAAATGGACCTACTATGTCCATGCCCCATTGATCGAAGGGGAATGAGACTATAGAGGTTTTCAACAACTGTGTGGGATGATGCGAAATATTTTGATGTTTCTGGCAAGACATACAAGTTCTTACCAACTTGTTAGCATCCTCGTGTAGAGTAGGCCAAAAATATCCTGCTAATAAGATTTTACGGGCCAAAGATCTCCCTCCTATATGACTACCACATGAACCTTGATGAACTTCCTGTAAGATAAATTGTATATCTTCTGTACCAATACACTTGAGCATAGGTCTAGAAAAAGCTCTTTTATATAACTATTCTCCTACCATAGTGTACTGAGCATCTCTCTTCTTAAATACCCTTGTTTGTTCTGTATTATTGGGAAGAATACCTTGTTGAAAATACAATATGATTTGAGCCCTCCAGTCACCTTGAATTTCTGCTTCGGCCTGTCTTTCGATACAGGATATTAACAGAGTTTGTTCTACGGGCCGATCTAGACTCCATGGTACTATAGCAGAGGCCAGCTTAGCCAATTCATCTGCTACCTGATTCTCAGATCGAGAAACCTTTTGTATATTTACTTCTTGAAACTGAGATTTCAACTTATCATACGCCTCAACATATAACCGGAGTTTGTCATTATTAATTTCAAAATTACCTGATAGTTGTTGGGCTGCCAATTGAGAATCAGAATAGATGAGGACTCGAGCTGCCCCTATATGCCGAGCGCCTTCAATCCTGCTATCAAGGCTTCATATTCTGCTTCATTGTTAGTAGCTCTATAATTCAATCTGATAGAGAGTTGAAGTCTGTCTTCCCTTGGAGATATAAGAAGAACACCAATTATGCTACCTTGTCTAGTTGAGGAGCCATCTACATAAACTTTCCAAATGTTTTCTTCCTCAGGGCCTTGAACTTCTATAATGAAGTCTGCTAGAGCTTGTGCTTTGATAGCCGAGCGAGGTTGATATTGAATGTCATATTCTCCAAGTTCAGTTGTCCATTTGATCAGCCGACCTGATGCCTCTGGATTGAGTAACACTCGTCCAAGAGTACTGTTGGTTAATACAATAATTTCATGCGCTAAGAAATATGGGCGCAACCTCCGAGAGGTCAAGACTAGTGCATATGCCAATTTCTCTAGTGTAGTATATCTACACTCAGCTCCTTTTAATAAATGGCTAGAAAAATATACAGGTTGTTGCTCTTTTTCTTCTTGTCTGACTAATACAGAGCCTACAGCGTTTTCATTAGCCGACAAATATACCCAAAGAGTCTCTCCTACTATAGGCTTAGCTAATATAGGGAGAGTAGACAAATAATCTTTCAACTCTTGGAAAGCCTTATCACATTCCTCATTCCACTAAAATTTATTGGCTTTTCTGAGTATTTTAAAGAAATGAAAACTACAATCGGTCGACCTGGAAATAAACCTAGACAAGGCTGTAATCCAACCGGTCAATCTTTGAGCTTCTCTCATGTTACGCGGTGGCTCCGTGTTCTGAAGTGCCTTGACTTTGCTCGGGTTGACTTCTATTCCCCGTTCGGACACCATATATCCCAAGAATTTTCCTCCTTTCGCGCCGAATAAACATTTGCTCGGATTTAACTTGAGCCCATATTGTCTCAATATCTTGCAGGTCTCCTCTACATCCCTGCACAGATTAGCAGCTTGAAGAGACTTAATTAAGATATCATCAACATATACTTCCATATTTCTACCAATCTGCTTCTGGAAGACCTTATTCATAAGCCTTTGATAAGTTGCTCCTGCATTTTTTAGTCGGAAGGGCATAACATTATAACAATAAGTACCTTCAGATATTATAAAACTAACCTTTTCTTGATCTTCTTTAGCTAAGGGAACTTGATGATAGCCTTGATAAGCATCTTGCATAGAGATGTACTCGCATCCAGCAGTGGAGTCTACCAATTGATCGATCCTGAGTAATGGATAATAATCTTTTGGGAAAGCCTTCTTGAGATCCCGAAAATCAATGCACACTCGCCATTTATTTCCCGGCTTAGAGTCTAACACCACATTAGCTAACCAGCTAGGGAAATGCACCTCCCTGATATAACCAGCCTCCATAAGTTTAGTTATTTCTTCTTAGATGATTTGGTTCTGTTCCGTGCTAAAATTCCTCTTTCTTTGCATGACCGGGCGGGCATCTGGGAAGACATGTAAGGCATGCTCCATGACTGCAGGAGAAACGCCCGAGACTTCTTTGGGCATCTAGGCAAACACATCATTATTCTTCTTTAAGCACTGTACCAGTTCAGCTTTCAAAGTGGGATCAAGATCAGCCGCAATATATGTAGTAGCTTCAGGCCGACCGGTCTGGATCTTAACTTCTTCCTTTTCTTCTTAAACTAGAACAAGCTGCTTCTCCTGAATAGCATTAACTTCCATTCTTTGAATCTTTCGGGCAGTGTTAGCTTCAGCCCGAATTATTTCTACATAACATTTTCGGGATGTCTTCTGATCCCCTCGTACCTCCCCGACTTGGTCATCCACCGGGAATTTAATTTTCTGACAAAAAGTAGAAACGACCGCCCTAAACTCGTTTAAGGCAGGTCAACCCAGTATCACATTATAAGAGGATGGAGCGTCTACTACCATGCAATAAGATCTCCTTGTTGTCATCAGAGGCTCCTCTCCTAGAGATATGGCCAACTTTATTTGACCCAGCGGTTGTACTTCATTGCCTGTGAATCCATATAGAGGTGTGACCATCTGCTGAAGTTCACTCGGGTCAATTTGTAGTTGATCGAAAGCCTTCTTGAATATAATATTGACAGAACTATGCGGGTCTATGAAGGTACGAGAAATGGTGTAGTTGGCTATCACGGCTTTGATAATTAGGGCATCGTCATGGGGTATTTCTACCCCCTCGAGATCTCTAGGCCCAAAACTTATCTCGGGATCGGCCGCTCGTTCCATGCTACACCCCACGGCATGAATTTCCAGTCTTCGAGCATGCGGTTTTCTAGGCCTGTTAGAATCCCCATCAGTGGGTCCACCTGCAATCATATTAATATTGCCCCGAGCGGTATTACTCTTGTTTTCTTCCTGCCGAGTCGTCATAGTTTCAGAAGGTGCTTTTTCTAACACTTGGCTTGTACCAATTGGGACTGGCAATGCATCCTGGCGAGGCTCGACCGAGCGATATTCTAATTTGAGTGGGCTCTACTGCCTGGGGTACTGCTGCCGATAATAGTTTTGCCTCTAATATCGCTCCCTATTAGCTCGTTTATTTCTTAAATCAAAATAGTCTTCAGTATGATGACTGCTAATTTTATGATAAGTGCACCATCTCCTTGGTGCCTCTGGCTGTATCTCCACATGTTGTACGGCTTGTGGACGATATTCTGGTTGTCTGTGAGGTGTATGAGTTGCTCTATGCCCTCTGGGTGGAGGAACAGGGGACGGAGCTTTCTCCTTAACCTGGATAGGAGAAGAGGTAACACCCACCTTCCTACGAGCAGCTTGAGCTTCTTCCACATTAATGAATTCGGTAGCACGTTCAATCAAGGAATCAAAATTAGCAGGAGGATTTCTTACTAAATCTTTAAAGAAATCATTATCATTTAAACCTTGAGAGAAAGTGCTTACTAATATTTTAGTGGTAGCATTAGGTACATCAATAGCTACCTAATTGAACCTTTTGATGTACGCTCGGATGGACTCTTTGGATGCTTGCTTAACTGAAAATAGACTCCAAGGAGTCTTATGATACCTCTTGTTGCTGGAAAAATGGTGTAGAAAAACTTTCTTGAAGTCTTTAAATTTTCGAATAGACTTCTCTGGCAATCTCTTGAACCAGCGCTGTGCGGCTCCTCCGAGGGTAGTAAGAAACATCCGACACTTCACCCCGTCAGATAATTGTTGTAAAAATGCTACGTTCTCGAATTTCAACAGATGATCTTCTGGATCTGTTGTTCCAGTGTACTCACCGATCTGAAGATTTTGATACCGCTTTGGAAGCGGATCATCCAGTACACTCTGAGAGAATGGGGAGATGACTTTCTCTGGTGAGCTATCGCTAGTTATCATTTTGATCTTATGCTTTTCTTTGTCTGGTGCTCGCAGAGGATTCTTGGAACACGGGCCTCCTACCCCCCTACTCCATGGGAGTGCGAAGGAAGGCTCGTGGATGCCTTGCCGGAGAAACAGCAGCTGGAGGAAAATACGCATGTTCCTCCTCTTCCGGTTCCTTTCATTTTCGATGCTCAGTAGTTGAAATCGTCGGATTATGAGCCGTTGGTAGAGTAGCTCCAGTGTGAGCTTGAAGTTGTTGTTGTTGTTGTTGTAAGGCTTTTTGTACGTGAGCATTGATGAGGAAATCCAGATCCTCTTGACTAATGGTGAGTAGGTTTGATTTTCCAGCATATTCCATCTTGTAATCTCAGATCCAGGTGAAGTTCCCACATACGGCGCCAAATTTGATCCTGTCTGAGAAGCTGGACAAGACGGAGATCCGGTAAAAAGAAACCCACCGCTGATGAAGAGTAATGCCTAAAGAACGCCGATCCGAGAAACCCAAAGCAGATCGGGAAAAATAGAGTCACCGAATGCCTTCCTTGCACGAAGATCCAATGATGAAAGAGAAACCTAATCGAAGAGACACCCCTATTCAAAGCTCCTGAGACCTCCTGCACACAAGAGACCAGCCAACACTATCGTCAGTGACCTAAGACCGGGGTGGGAATCCCTGGCTAGGCCCTCCGACGCTCAAGTCTGTGATCTCTCTCGGTGTCGAAGGAGGAAGAAGATGAACAGTAGTTGAGAAATTAGGGTTATCAATGTGTGCAATGATGTCAACTTACCTAGCCAACGGAGAGGACTCTCCCTTATATACCACTTCATATAACCTCCGTAGTCATGAAGTGGACCCCGGTTTGTTAGAGTTTATTATGAGATGACGTAAGCTGTGTACTTGTGGTGAATGATTTTTAAGGAATCTTTCTTGTACCCCAGATGTACCTTCTTTGTCGTTTAGCACCTGCAAACAATCTAAAAACACATTTTCCGCCAAAATATATAATACCTGTCATAGAGTCACATATTGCAAATATCTTCATTAATTATCTTATTTGAAATATTTAGCTCTATCCTACCTCATGAGTTCCTTTAAAGTGTTTCTATCGTTTCTTCCCGCCCCTCCTGCTTCTATTATATCCGGGATAGCTCAATGTACCAATGTTCCTTGTATCGGTCGAAGTTAATCATGATTAGGTTTAGTTAATGATTATTATTCCTCATGAGGCTTCTATCGGCGCCCTTCTATGTTACTTATCCTAACTAGCCCTAGGCTATATTTTATCAAGTATCTTTCCAAGGTATTGGTCAACCGACCGGTCTTGGCTTTCCTCCTGGGAAGCATATTTCGGTCGATACAAACCTACCTCCTTTGGAGGTATATCCCGGCCGATATTAGTCTACCTCCTTTGAGGTATATGCCAATTGATATGGATCTTCTCCTTGGAAGCATATTTCGGTCGATACAAACCTACCTCCTTTTGAGGTATATTCCGCCCGATATTAGCCTACCTCCTTTGAGGTATATGCCAATTGATATGGGTCTTCATCCTGAGAAGCATATTTCGGTCGATACAAACCTACCTCCTTTTGAGATATATTCCGCCCGATATTAGCCTACCTCCTTTGAGATATATGCCAATTGATATGGGTCTTCCTCCTGGGAATCATATTTCGGTCGATACAAACCTACCTCCTTTGGAGGTATATCCCGGCCGATATTAGCCTACCTCCTTTGAGGTATATGCCAATTGATATGGATCTTCTCCTTGGAAGCATATTTCAGTCGATACAAACCTACTTCTTTTGGAGGTATATCTCAGCCGATATTATCCTACCTCCTTTGAGGTATGTGCCAATTGATATGGATCTTCTCCTTCGGAGCATATTTCGGTCGATACAAACCTACCTCCTTTTGAGGTATATTTTGCCCGATATTAGCCTACCTCCTTTGAGGTATATGCCAATTGATATGGGTCTTCCTTCTGGGAAGCATATTTCGGTCGATACAAACCTACCTCCTTTGGAGGTATATCGCAACCGATATTAGCCTACCTCCTTTGAGGCATATCCCGACTGATATTAACCTATCTTCTCCGTTGATTATCTCCTTTCCCTTCCTTTTCGGGGACCCATGAAACCTAACCCATATCACTAGCCTTCCCTTCAAGTCTAGTCGAAGGAGGTGTAGACGACTGACTTGACACAAGTCTAGTTTTGTCTTTTCCTACCCGTGACTCTGCCCCAGATATTGAAATGACCTCACAGATTTTGTGTACAACTATCTGATGAAACTAAGTATAGTGATCCCGTGAACCTCAGTATAGTGATTCCTTGAGTCTTTTGTTCTTTTAAATAGGGTTACAACCTTCTCTTCGTTCACCACCCATCTTAGTTCTTTTCCTTCCTTGCTAACTTTCATTGCTAAGGTTTTGGTCTTGGATTCTCCACTTTGGATGCGACATTTGTCGGACAAGGCGAGATCTATATATGAGTTTATTCAAATTTTTTCTTCGACTAACTCTAGGGTTCAAGGGATTGTCTTAAGAGATGAAGATTCTCACAGTCCAGACTTTTCATCCAAAGATGCCAAGGTTCTGAAGGCTCAAGAAACTTCAGAGAGATTTTCACTACTCATGGAGGGCCAACTGAACAGCCCATGAATGTCTCGAGAATGGCCCAACAAATTTAGCCGACGGGCTAAGCTGGGTGGCTCTAGTTGCAGAACTCCAGGGCTCAAGGAGGGAAGAGTCTTTCTCACTTACTTTTCCATCATGGTCTGAATAGATCCTTCCCCTTGCCCTTGAGTCTTTCTGCCTTGTTGCTTTCTTCGTCCCAAGCAAAATATTGCCACTTATGCGCCTTGACAAGCCTGGGCGAGGTATAATGTTTCCATCTCTGCTCCATGGTAAGTTTGACTATAGTGGGACTAAAACTTTCTAAGTATCTAAAGGGCTTGTGTTTGTAATTTTTGTTATCTATTTAAGGTTTAATGTTCTGAGGAGAAATGTAATGTTATGTAATTGATCATATTCTAAGTGTAAAAACAAACTTTTGTATTGAATTAAGTGATTCTATTGCATTCTTCTTTAATTTATAAGAATAAATGTGATGTTGTATTCATTACCCCTTCGTATATCCTATGTGTCATTTATCATGGCTGAGGCTATCTTAACTGTTGGAATACTTCTATATTATAGCTAATGTTATACCAACCAATATTGTCTCGTTGATTATAAACAATGTTATTTAAATCAATATTATACTTGTCTAGCATAACCAAAGTTATGCCGGTCAATATAAAATTATTTTGATCAATGCTAGTTTGCATTTTATAAGGATGTTAATTTAAAATCTGTTATTCACCTATATCTCCTTCCTTAAATGTTTTTGTCCTTAGCCTGGTCTTAGTCAAAATTCAGCCCTTTTCACTTTATTATGTCCAGTTAATTACGTCTCCTTGCGAAACTTCCTGTTTAGTGATTGGCCTTTCTTCGGGTAAGAGAATGTTATAAGCATACAATGAGGTGTTACCAACCCCAGCGTGATCCGATCTGTCACATCCAGTATAAATTTTTTTTATGATGATATGACACATACTCTCTCTGGCCGCCACGTCACGTAAGCCTTTGCCTTTTTTCTGTGATCCTCAGCGTCTGCTGAGATAAAAGAGTTTTGATCTGACGACGGTTGTGTAACACCCACAAAATTGTAAGATAAGTATATGAGTATTATTTTCTTTAGAGCATAGAAATAAAAAGAATAAGAGAAAAGGAAAAATAGAAACAAAAATAGAATAAGAAGATGTGAGGTCAAGGATTGAACGTTGAACCTCCCACAAATAATGGAGATAAATTGATTGTATGACAACCACTAGGATAATGAATAATATATGGATAGAAAAGAATGGAATTTTAGTTAAAGGTGAGAAGAAAATAAAAGAAAACTAAACAAAAGAGCAAGAGAAAACCAAGTGGCTTACCTCCTCTTCCTCTTGGTTAAGAGAAGAAGCAAGCCAAAGGTAAATTGCCTACTTCCCTCCCTCTCTCTATTTTTCGTGGGAATTAAAGGAGTGGGGGAAAAGAGGAGTTGAGGGAATGAATGAAGACATGTTTTCATTGGCAAAGGAATAAATAGATTGGGAGAAGAAAAACAAGAGATTAAATTTCTTTTCTTCCTCCTTCTTTCTCCTTCCTCATTCTTCACCGAGACCAAGAGCCTTTCCCTCTCCTTATTCCAAAAGCTAAGCTACGTTCCTCTTCAAGAAAACTAAATTTAGAGAGGAAACCTTCAAGATCTATCCCTTCCAAGCAAGAGAAGTAAAAGGAGGAACAAGAAGAAGAAGCTCTCTCCTTCCTTGGCACTTAGGATACTTTTCTTCTTAAGAAAAACCACAAGCGAAAGGATGTAAGTTTCCCTCACCTATGGTACAATAGCTTGTGTGTTTTCTATGAGATTTTGTTACATAAAAAACCCAAGTTAACTTCATGAAAATTTCGGCCAAGACAAGACCAAAAAGAAGGACCTAGGAATATAATGACCTAAATTTTAACATGCTCAACATGCTTCTTGTAACATGTATCTTAAGGTAGGGATTTATTTAATGTTCATATGCTAAAATGATTGATTGGAACTTAGAGTCATACCTTTAGACTCTCGGCCAAACATGAACAAAGGAGATAGGTAAATTGAGACTCAAACCAAGCATGCTCCTTTTTGTTTTATGATAAGTACTTCATGATGAGAAAGTTGTTAACATGATATGCTCATGCCTATATGATGAATAAATTTTATTCCATGCTCCTAAGTATTCGGCCATGATAAGATTAGGGGCCTAGAAAAATTGTTAAAGCTAAACTAATTATGCCATGATCCTCCTTAAGACAAGTTATGAAATTAATATGACATATTCATGTTGTAGTGAGGTTAGAACTTGTTTTCATGCTCCATGAACTTTCGGCCACAACATGTTTAAGGGCCTAGAAAACTTAGAATCTAACCTAATTATGCTTATGTTGTTCCTTGAAATAATTGCTATGAAATTTGTTTAGGGTTCTCATGCTTTTATTACACTTGAACCCTAGATTCAAGCCTTACAAGTTTCGGCCACAATCATGTTTAAGGGCTTAGGAAACTTAGAACCTAACCTAATTATGCTCATGTTGTTCCTTGAAATAATTGCTATGAAATTTGTTTAGGGTTCTCATGCTTTTATGACACTTGAACCCTAGATTCAAGCCTTACAAGTTTCGGCCACAATCATGTTTAAGGGCTTAGTAAACTTAGAACCTAACCTAATTATGCTCATGTTGTTCCTTGAAATAATTGCTATGAAATTTGTTTAGGGTTCTCATGCTTTTATGACACTTGAACCCTAGATTCAAGCCTTACAAGTTTCGGCCACAATCATGTTTAAGGGCTTAGGAAACATAGAACCTAACCTAATTATGCTCATGTTATTCCTTGAAATAATTGCTATGAAATTTGTTTAGGGTTCACATGCTGAATGATAATTTTTAACCCAATGTAATGCTTGTTAAGTTTCGGCCAGGATGAGTATATAAGCTTAGGAAACCTTGAACCCTACCTAAACATGCTCATGATGTTTCCTTATGGTATATGATATGACATTGGCTTAGGGTTCACATGCTTGTATGTGATTTTTTTACCTAAATCACAACTATATGTTTCGGCTACTATATGACATTAGGGTTAGAAATCTAAATATGATTTCCATGTATCTCAAATGCAATGTTTTAAGATGTGGTAAGAACTTGCTATGTTTCTATGTTTAATTATGTGCACTTATGATCTAAGTATGATGGTAACCCTTATGTTGTGCTATGTGCCCAAGTTATGAATGCTATTTATGATGAGATGTGTGCCCAATTTATGCATGCTATTTATGATGAGCTGTGTGCCCAATTTATGCATGATATTTATGATGAGCTGTGTGCCCAAATTATGCATGCGATTTATGATGAGCTGTGTGCCCAAACTATGCATGTATTTATGATGTGCTGTGTGCCCAAATTTTACATACCATTATGATGAGCTGTGTGCCCAAATTCTATATGGTATGATATGATAAGAAATATGATGTGCATGAAAGAATAAGTGTTGGTTGCTACTCGAAAAACCTAATGGTTCCACTGTACAAAAATTTTGTACTAAGGTCTGAACCTTTTCCTAGATACCATGTGTTCTTTTAAATTAAACTTGGATCGCCTGCTGAACTTAACACGTTTGATCCAAATTTTAATCTATTTGTTCTTTTAGGTTTTGACTTGGATCTCCTGCGGAACTTAACACGTTCGATCCAAATCACCTAAGTTATTAATTCCATTAAATATTAATTTCCAAAATTGGTTCCCAGTACTGACGTGGCGAGGCACATGGCCTTCTTGGATATGGGAACAACCACCACCGACTAGACAAAACCTTTTAAGGAAAGCTAATATTTAATTTCCTAAAATAACTTTAGGTTAACCGAAAGGAACAATCAAATCACAAGGAAAAGAAAAAACAAAGAACACAACATCGAAAACAAATTCGAAATACTAGAATCGCATGCCTCTTGTATTTGGTATTATTTCCAAAAATAACTAGTATGATGCGGAAAGGAAAAATACTAGTTATACCTTTTAGAAAGACCTCTTGATCTTCTACCGTATTCCTCTTCTAACCTCGGACGTTGTGTGGGCAACGATCTTCCTAGATGAGAACCACCAAGCACCTTCTTCTTCCTTACAAGTTTCGGCCATCAAAACTTCTCCTAGGATGAAGAGGTTCGGCCACCACCACCATGCTCCAAGGGATGCTAGAAACAAAGCTTTCTTTCCCTCCTCCTTCTTCTTCTTCTCTAAACTTGATCCGGCCACCATATGAATCTCCACAAGAAGGATGAGGTTGGGCCATCAAAGAGAAGAAAGGAGGAGAGGATGGCCGGCCACACCAAGGAAGAAAAAGAGGGAGAAAATAGACTAGAGATCACCTCATGAAGGCACCTCTACCCCCTCTTTTATAATCCTTGGTTTTGGCAAATAAGGAAATTTTAATAAAAACTTCCTTAATTCCTTTGCCTTGAAAAATAAATTTAATTGATATAAAATCAATTTCTCTTCAGCATGGCCAGCCACACCAATTAAGCAAAGGAAATTTAATTCAATCAAGAATTAAAACCTTCCTAATTTGTTTCCGGAAAATTTAAAAAATTCTCCAATAATTTTAATCCCTTCATGATTGGTTAATAAAAGAAAATTTTATAAATTAAATCTTTCTTTAAACATGTGGATAATTTTCGGAAAGTTATCTTAAAAATTAAAATCTCCTTTCAATCTACAAATAAGGAAAGATATCAAATCTTTTCTTAATCTTTTGTAGAAACTAATAAAAGAGAATTATTAATTTTTAAACTTTCTTTTAAATCATGAACATGGTTAAAAAGGAAAGTTTTTACTAAAATTAAAATCAACCTTTTAATCTACAAATAAGGAAAGAGATTTAGCTCTTCTCTTAATCTTTTGTAGAATCTTATAAAAGGAAAGATTTAAAATTTTAAACTCTTTTTTAAATCATGTTATCAACATAAGAAAATTTTAAAAAATAAAAAACATTTTATTTTAATTTGGGCCGGCCACACCAAGCTTGAACCCAAGCTAGGGCCGGCCACTTTGAAGCACCCATGAACCAAACTTTGGCCGGCCCTGGCTTGGTCTCCAAGCTAGCTTGGTCAGCCCCTATGAGATGGGTAAGAAGGTGAGTATAGGTGGGTATAGTACTCTATAATTAAGAGGCTACGATAGTGACCGAGAGGAGGAATTGGTTTTGGTCTCCCGATAAAATTAAGCATCCCGTGTTCGCCGCGAACACACAACTTAATTTTATCAATAATAATTCATTCCACTAGAGAACTATTATTGAACTACCGCACCAATCCCAAATTACATTTTGGGCTCCTTCTTATTATGAGTGTGTTAGTCTCCCTGTGTTTAAGATAACAAATGCCCACTAATTAAGTAAGTTACTGACAACTCACTTAACTAATTACTAGCTCCAAGAGTAGTACCACTCAACTTCATCGTCATGTCGGACTAAGTCCACCTACAGGGTTTAACATGACAATCCTTATGAGCTCCTCTTGGGGACATTCTCAACCTAGATCACTAGGACACAGTTTCCTTCTATAATCAACAACACACACTATAAGTGATATCATTTCCCAACTTATCGGGCTTATTGATTTATCAAACTAAATCTCACCCATTGATAAATTAAAGAAATAAATATCAAATATATGTGCTTGTTATTATATTAGGATTAAGAGCACACACTTCCATAATAACTGAGGTCTTTGTTCCTTTATAAAGTCAGTATAAAAGAAACGACCTCTAATGGTCCTACTCAATACACTCTAAGTGTACTAGTGTAATTATATAGTTAAGATAAACTACTACCTAATTACACTACGACCTTCCAATGGTTTGTTCCTTTCCATCTTGGTCATGAGCTACTGTTTATAATTTATAAGAAACCGATAACATGATTTTCTGTGTGTGACACCACACACCATGTTATTTACAATATAAATTAATTGAGCAACTACATTTATCATAAATGTAGACATTTGACCAATGTGATTCTTATTTCTAAATAAATGTTTATACCAAAAGATAGGCTTTTAGTATACATTCTAACAATCTCCCACTTATACTAAAAGACTAAGCTGTCATATCTGCTGCCATACATATGATTCCCAACCCTTCAACATGCCCATCAAAAGCTCTCGCCTTAAGGACCTTAGTGAAAAGATTTATAGGTCATCATCTGATGCAATCTAGGCTGTAACAACTTCTCCTCGTTTATACGATTTCTCGTATTGGGTGGTACTTGCGCTCTATTGTGTTTACTTGCTTTATAGACTCCTGGTTTCTTCGAGTTTACTACTGCACCACTATTATTACAATAAATTGTAATAATCTTTGGACAAAGCAGAAATCATATCTAAGTCTATCTTGAGGTTATTGAGTCATTCAGCTTTTATGACTACCTCAGAGGCTTGCCATATACTAAGCTTCTATGGTGGAGTCCAGAAAAACACCTATGCTTATCACTCTTCCATAGTTATGACTTTACCTCCTAAAGTAAACACAAAACCCCGAGGTTGACTTGTCCCTATCTGATTGGAAGTCAAAATTCGTGCAACCCACAGGGACTAAATTAACTGCCTTGTAAGCTAGCATATAATCTCTAGTGCCTCTAAGGTACTTCAATATATGTTTTACTGCAGTTCACTGTCCTTGTCCAGGGTTACTTTGATATCTGTTAACTATGCCCTTGGCAAAACAGATTTCTGATCTCGTACATAGCATACATTAGGCTTCCGACAGCCGAAGCATAAAGAACTGCCTTTATTTCCTTTATCTCCTTTGATGTCTACGGAGACATATCTTTAGATAAAGTTATTCCATGCTAAAAAGGTAAGAAACCTTTCTTGGAGTTTTGCATGCTTAAAACGAGCAAGGATTTTTCCGATGTATGAAGCTTGGGATAAGTAGAATATTCTTTTCTTGCGATCCCTTATTACTTTGATCTCAAGAATATATATATTCTCCCAAGTCCTTTATATCGAATTGTTTGGACAACCATACCCTTACTTCTGACAACATTTTGATATTGTTCCCAAATACCAAAAATGTTATCTACGTATAGTACAAGAAATACTACCACGTTTCCATCACACCTTTTGTATACACAAGAGTTATCCGGTTACTAAATAAATCCATAGGTCTGGATTACTTTGATAAATCGGATGTTCCAAGACCTTGAAGCTTTGCCTTAGTCCATAGACTGATTGAGCTTGCACGCAAGATGCTCTTAGCCCTTTGCAATGAACCCTTCTGGTTGCTTTATATGGATGCTTTCTTCAAGACTTCCATGAAGGAATGCTGTCTTGACATCCACTTGCCAAATAGATAAAAGAATCCGGATAGACTTAAGCATGACTACCAGTGAAAAAGTTTCCTTTTTCATCAAGCCTTGCTTTGAAAGTTTCTACCTTCCTGTCTATCCCTCTTTTCCTATTATAGACCTTTTTACACCCAAAGGCTTTTACACCATTTGGTGGTTCTACAAGCTTCCAGATTTTATTAGAATACGTATATTCTAATTCTATTATTCATTACTCTTTGCCAAGATGTTGCATCTTTATCTTGGAGTACTTCGTCATATATCCGGAGATCAGGTTCATGTCCTCCAGGGATCGAGTCCAAAAACTCTCCCAAAACATGAATTTTTTTAGGTTACCTAACAACCCTCCCACTACGACGAGGCACTTTCTGTAATTATATATCATTTGTGATACGTGTTGCAGTTTCCTTGTGATATTTCA
Source organism: Zingiber officinale (assembly GCF_018446385.1). NCBI lineage: Eukaryota > Viridiplantae > Streptophyta > Magnoliopsida > Zingiberales > Zingiberaceae > Zingiber > Zingiber officinale. The sequence goes on from NC_056006.1 coordinate 49,572,374, forward strand.
TCTTGTACAGTTGGTACTAGATTAGACATGTCCTTTATTATTTCCTTAAGAACAAATTTACTTATGAGCACGTGGTTTATTACATAGTCCTTTTCTAAAAATCGGTCATTGATGCTAACAATGACCTTCTGATTTTAAGAATATAAACCTACTTTCATTTCTCTAGGATAACCCACAAACAAGTGAATTCCTGTCCAACTTATCATTGTCTCTCTTCAGCATATGTGCTGGACTACTCGAATCCGAATATGCTTCAAAATAGGCTTACGCCTATTCAGCAATTCTATATGAGTAAAGAGTTTTGACTTTGGAAGGTACTATGTTCACTTCCGTTACCAGAGTATATCCTTAAAATGAATTTGGTAATTTTCTAAATCAATCTACTTATTTCCATAAGAGTCCTATACCTTCCTTTTTCTACACCATTCTGTTGGGGTATACCAGGTGTAGTTAGTTGAGATTGAATCCCTATTTCTGATAAGTGACTCCTAAATTCTCCCAAAAAGGTACTTGCCACTACGATCTCACCGTAGTGTCTTGATACTTTTACTTTGACGTTTCTCCACATCAGCCTCATACTCTTTGAACTAATCAAAGCACTTAGACTTGCGGCACATCAACTAAATGTATCCGTATCTCAAATAGTTGTCTATAAAATAGACAAAATATTTGAAAATACCTCTTGTCTGGATAGTCATAGGATCACACAAATCAGAATGAACCAATTCCTATATATCTTTGGCTCCATACCCCTTAGACTTAAAAGCTTCTTGGTTATTTTCTTTTCAAGTAAGACTCGCAGGTTGGAAAGATTTCCACTACTAATGAACCCAAAAGTTCATCAGCTACCAATGAATCCTACTTAAGTTAATATAACCTAAACTTAGATGTCAAAGATATAATTGGTTCATTTCCGAAGGTTGCTTTCTCTTAAAGTTAGAAGATGTGTTACTAATTTTCATTTGTTGCATCGTGGGAGTTATTGGATTATAAATTGTCAACCAACATACCAGAATAGATAACTTTCCTATTTTTCTTGATAACAACTTTGTTATCAAAATAGACACAATATCTATTCTATAATAGTTTAGAAACTGAAATCAGGTTCTTTCTAAACTTAGTATGTAAAGACAATTTCTAATAATCCAAATTTTATTCCTATTAGAGAATAAACCTCTCCCACTGCAACAGTTGCTACTTCTGCAGTAGTGCCCATGTGGACGGTGTTTTTTTTTTCATTTAGTTGTCGGGTTTCCTGGAACCCTGCAACGAATTGCAGACATGATTAATGGCATCTGTATCTACACTCCAGGTTCTGGTAGATAACACCACTAGACATGTTTCAACTAATTAATTAAATACACCTAAATTGTTCTTAGTTCTAAGAAGACAGTCTACCTTAATATCCAAATCCTATTTCCAATCATTACAATTGGGACTACTAAGTCTTTTCTATAATATAACAACTAGGGGATTGATAAACATTTTAAATCCTAAGAATCACAAAAATATTTGGTCAAGATCAATTCTTTAAAATCCCTATGAATTTTGTATGCCATGATAGTGTGATTGTATACAAAATCAAAAAGGAGATTTTATCCATTAATTTTATTATCTCGTCAACTTTACTTTATGACGAATAAAATTAATAGTTGATCTGTCTTTGATCAAATATTTGGTCAAAACCTTTTGAATTTAAAATAACATTGATTCCTCAAACAATATTATTTAAATTTACCAACAGCTCAAACACTGTGAATTTTTCATGCCACGATAGTGTGGACGTATACAAAATTAAACATTTGTAAGAGGAGGGGTTTACCCATTAATTATTTTGTCAATAAATCTTTATGACAAATAAAATTACCTCAAACACTGTGAATTTTGTATGCCACGATAGTGTGGACGTATACAAAATCAAACATTTGTAGAGGGGGTTTTAATTTTATTATCTTGTCAACCTATTTATTTGACAAATTAATAGTTGGTTTACTTTGGTCACACAAATAATAGCAGTGACTCCGATGGGGAGGATACTATTAGATGTGCCTAAGTGTATACCATTACTTGACACTAAGTCCATTAATAAGATTGTGCCCCTTCTGATGGGGAAGATCACACGCTCTTAATTAACTTCCTATAGTCATCCAAAATGGAAGTTTAAACTAGTGATCAGCAAACAAGCTCATCCGATATGGACGAAAGCACTCAAAGCCAACGCGCAAGCTTGTTGCATCACTTATAAACCAATAATGGAGACCGTGGAATTTATTTAAAAATGAATCCCTCTCCCACTTAGTTATTTAAAGTGAGAAATTTTGCCTATGCTAGTCTACCTAACATGCATACTAACAAGCACACACAACACAGCATAAAAAGCAATAAATAGAAAAACTAATTCTCAACTATTATGGCTTTTATCTATTGCTGTCCTCCGTGTGTCGCCAACCCTAGCTGCTACCATCTTTGGCCACCACCACCGGTGTAACACCCCTAGAAATCCTAGATAAGAAAGTAAGGATAATGAGAGTTTGAAGGTAGTGAAAAGAAGGTGTAAATATTCTAAGTTGAATATTAAGATGGGAAGGATTTAGATGATTAAAAACTTTATGAAAGAAAATAAAGTTGAGAATATAAAGTTCTATACATGATTTATAATGCAAGGAATTAATGTAGACAAAAGGAAGAAATATGAGATAATATATATATGTATGAAATATTTATGCATAATGCATAATATAGTAATATACGAATTATTATGTACAAAAGAAAATAAAATGTTAGAAGAGAGATTGAACCTTGGATCTCTTGTAAGGAACATGTATAGGATACCAAAGGGGATAGGAGAATTATTGATAAGGAGAGAAAGGATTAAGTAGTTAAGAATAAGAAAGGATTCTTTCTACTTAAAAGGAAAAGGAAGTAAAAAGAAATAAAAATATACATAAACAAGTTTTGATCCTTGGTTCTCTTGTGGATGCATGCATGTGTTAACCAAGTGGGATAGGAGAGGATATTGTAAGAGGAGAGATAGGAATTTTAATTAAAGGAGAGAAAAGAGAGAAATTAAGGGAAAGAAAAGAGAGAACTCAAAAGGCATTTCTCTAGAATATTCTTGTCATTTAAGGGGAGAAATGAATAGGGAGGATGGATCAAGTCAAGTTTCCTCCCCTCATTTTAGTATAAATAGGCATGGAGGGGTGACTTCAACTTCATCCCCCACTCATTCTCCTCCTCTCCTCCCTTTTGTGCCGAGACTCACCTCTCCCTCTCTTCTTCTTCTTGTTGTCGAGCAACACAAGAGGAAGAACCTCTTCTTCCTCTTCACTCTCTCCCTCTTTCTCTCTTGTTGTTGCCGAGCAACACAAGAGGAAAGAGAAGCCTCTTCTTCCTCCTCCTCTCCACCAAAAGACCTAGCCACTCCTCTCCTCCATTGGTGCCGAGCAAAGCAAGCAAGGAAGAAAGGTCCAAGCAAGTTCTCAACTCTAGGAAACTTAAGAGAAGAAGGTAAGCTTCCCCTCACCTGTGGTACAAGGCTTTTTATATATTTTTCAGATTTTATGAGGATTTTAAAACCTAGAAACAAGTTTGAGAAAATTCGGTTAAGAAGAGCTTTCGAAATCTTGTGAGGCTTAACTAAGTCTACACTACATGATAGATTTTCTATGCCATAGAAAAGGGATCTTCTTCATGTTTTTACACCTATATGATGCTTGATCAAAGGAGTACTTAACCCTAGAATTTCGGCCAAAAATATTTTTAAGAGGCTAGGTAAATTATTGTTTTACCCAACTAGTACGAGGTTCTCCCTATGAAATGTTAAGGATCATGTATTTGTTTTCTTGTTTAGAAGATAATTGAAAATAAAAGAAAAAAAAAAGGGAAAGGAACCTAGGAAGTGTTATACATAATGAAATTTATGCTATGTATATGCCATGATATGTGATAAGCATAGGAAATGCTATACATAATGAGAAAAGAATGAAATTTATGTTATGTATATGTCATGATATGTGATAGCATAGGAAATGCTATACATAATGAGAAAAGAATGAAATTTATGTTATGTATATGCCATGATATGTGTTAGCATAGGAAATGCTATACATAATGAGAAAAGAATGAAATTTATGTTATGTAAATGCCATGATATGTGATAGCATAGGAAATGCTATACATAATGAAAAGAAATGAAAAATGAAATGCATGAAAGATTGTTAGGGATATGATATGATAGTTATGCATGATAAATTATTTTTGTATGGTTTGTACCAAGGGTGGGCTCCGTAAACGCCCCGGGGTCGATGGAATAAGACTCGGGCCTCGTCAGAAATGGGCTTCTGAATGCCCTAGGTCGATGGAGTAAGACTCGGACCTAGTATGTATGTATGGTAGGGTTCAAGACTTGCTACCTTGGACCTACTTAAGAAGCGCGCGCATTATGTATGTGGTACAAACCGGGATCCCCTCTAATGATGATATGAATTTCAAGTACTTATAAGTATAAGTTTTCAAATTCATGATGCATTGCCTACATATGTGCTTGAATTATCTGATGATTAGATATTATGTCACGTGATATTATGATATGACTATGAATATGATACCCTTGTATGTCGTATGCTTATGATACCTCGCATGATATTGATATGCAATGATATGAATTCGGTTTTGGTGAGTAGGAAAGGAACTTACTGAGCCATGAGTGCTCATAGCTTACTTTCCTTGTACCGCAGATAAAGAAGCTGGATGAGCTAGAGGAGCAACAGGAGGAGCAGATAGTGATGTGTGTGGTGGTGGCTCGGCAAAGAACGATCCGGACAAATTAATATGATTAGTTATAGAATCAACATATGCACATTTGAACAAATCAGAATATGTGATATTATGCTTAATAAATTAAATTCTTTAAAGTTTTTATTCTTCCGCTGTTATAACTAAAGCATGTACGTAAGTAGTATAAGAACGTAGCGCCACCTTTGGTTGGGTAAGAAGGGTGGGCGTTACAACCGGGTCTAGTTGTCGCATCCATCTTGCTCCTTGTTCCACTGCGCCTCTGGTCCTCAAAAGGTTCCACGCCTTGCAAGATTCGATCCGTGACATAAATAGAATTTTATATTTTTCGATCCTATATTCCTCGAAGGAATGTACATATAAACTAGATCGAACATAAAATAAAATTTACATCCATCGATCCTATATTCCATAAAAGGAATGTACATGTAACTAGATCAAAAATAAAATCATAATAAAACTAAATACAGCTCCTACTGTATTTTATAATACAATCATGCACACACAATAAAATGCCCTTGACATGTCCAAGGGTCCAATCACATGTCAAGGGTCCAATCACACACATAATAACTATAAGCCATAATAGTTGGATCCTGCATCCACAAAGTTAGCACATCCTGCTATTAACCTGCCTAAATTATGTATGACATGTGCATAATTAAACTAATACCAAATACACAGAGGCAAAACCCTAGCTCTGATACCAATTGTTGGTTGCTACTCGGAAAACCTAATGGTTCCATTGTACAAAAATTTTGTACTAAGGTCTGAACCTTTTCCTAGATACCATGTGTTCTTTTAAATTAAACTTGGATCGCCTACGGAATTTAACACGTTTGATCTAAAGTTTAATCTATTTGTTCTTTTAGGTTTTCACTTGGATCTCCTGCGGAACTTAACACGTTCGATCCAAATCACCTAAGTTATTAATTCCATTAAATATTAATTTCCATAATTGGTTCCCAGTACTAACGTGGCGAGGCACATGGCCTTCTTGGATATGGGAGCAACCACCACCGACTAGACAAAACCTTTTAAGGAAAACTAATATTTAATTTCCTAAAATAACTTTAGTATAACCGAAAGGAACAATCAAATCACAAGGAAAAGAAAAAACAAAGAACACAACATCGAAAACAAATTCGAAATACTAGAATCACATGCCTCTTGTATTTGGTATTATTTCCAAAAATAACTAATATGATGCGGAAAGGAAAAATACTAGTTATACCTTTTAGAAAGACCTCTTGATCTTCTACCGTATTCCTCTTCTAACCTCAGACGTTGTGTGGGGAACGATCTTCCTAGATGAGAACCACCAAGCACCTTCTTCTTCCTTACAAGTTTCGGCCATCAAAACTTCTCCTAGGATGAAGAGGTTCGGCCACCACCACCATGCTCCAAGGGATGCTAGAAACAAAGCTTTCTTTCCCTCCTCCTCCTTCTTCTTCTTCTCTAAACTTGATCCGGCCACCATATGAATCTCCACAAGAAGGATGAGGTTCGGCCATCAAAGAGAAGAGAGGAGGAGAGGATGGCCGGCCACACCAAGCAAGAAAAAGAGGGAGAAAATAGAATAGAGATCACCTCATGAAGGCACCTCTACCCCCTCTTTTATAATTCTTGGTTTTGGCAAATAAGGAAATTTTAATAAAAACTTCCTTAATTCCTTTGCCTTGAAAAATAAATTTAACTGACATAAAATCAATTTCTCTTCAACATGGCCGGCCACACCAATTAAGCAAAGGAAATTTAATTCAATCAAGAATTAAAACCTTCCTAATTTGTTTCCGGAAAATTTAAAAAATTCTCCAATAATTTTAATCCCTTCATGATTGGTTAATAAAAGAAAATTTTATAAATTAAATCTTTCTTTAAACATGTGGATAATTTCCGGAAAGTTATCTTAAAAATTAAAATCTCCTTTCAATCTATAAATAAGGAAAGATATCAAATCTTTTCTTAATCTTTTGTACAAACTAATAAAAGAGAATTATTAATTTTTAAACTTTCTTTTAAATCATGAACATGGTTAAAAAGGAAAGTTTTTACCAAAATTAAAATCAACCTTTTAATCTACAAATAAGGAAAGAGATTTAGCTCTTCTCTTAATCTTTTGTAGAATCTTATAAAAGGAAAGATTTAAATTTTTAAACTCTCTTTTAAATCATGTTATCCACATAAGAAAAATTTTAAAAATAAAAAACCTTTTATTTTAATTTGGGCCGGCCACACCAAGCTTGAACCCAAGCTAGGGCCGGCCACTTTGAAGCACCCATGAACCAAACTTTGGCCGGCCCTAGCTTGGTCTCCAGCCTAGCTTGGCCGGCCCCTATGAGATGGGTAAGAAGGTGGGTATAGGTGGGTATAGTACTCTATAATTAAGAGGCTACGATAGGGACCGAGAGGAGGAATTGGTTTTGGTCTCCCGATAAAATTAAGCATCCCGTGTTCGCCCCGAACACACAACTTAATTTTATCAATAATAATTCATTCCACTAGAGAACTATTATTGAACTACCGCACCAATCCAAAATTACATTTTGGGCTCCTTCTTATTATTAGTGTGTTAGTCTCCCTGTGTTTAAGATAACAAATGTCCACTAATTATGTAAGTTACTGACAACTCACTTAACTAATATCTAGCTCCAAGAGTAGTACCACTCAACTTCATCGTCATGTCGGACTAAGTCCACCTGCAGGGTTTAACATGACAATCCTTATGAGCTCCTCTTGGGGACATTCTCAACCTAGATCACTAGGACACAGTTTCCTTCTATAATCAACAACACACACTATAAGTGATATCATTTTCCCAACTTATCGGGCTTATTGATTTATCGAACTAAATCTCACCCATTGATAAATTAAAGAAATAAATATCAAATATATGTGCTTTTTATTATATTAGGATTAAGAGCACACACTTCCATAATAACTGAGGTCTTTGTTCCTTTATAAAGTCAGTATAAAAGAAACGACCTCTAATGGTCCTACTCAATGCACTCTAAGTGTACTAGTGTAATTATATAGTTAAGATAAACTACTACCTAATTACACTACGACCTTCCAATGGTTTGTTCCTTTCCATCTTGGTCGTGAGCTACTGTTTATAATTTATAAGGAACTGATAACATGATCTTCTGTGTGTGACACCACACACCATGTTATCTACAATATAAATTAATTAAGCAACTACATTTATCATAAATGTAGACATTTGACCAATGTGATTCTTATTTCTAAATAAATGTTTATACCAAAAGCTAGGCTTTTAGTATACATCCTAACAATAAGAACCATGATGTGTATGACATGCTACTTTACTTTATATGGCTTGTACCAAGGGTGGGCTCCATAAGCGACCCGGGGTCGATGGACTAAGAAACGGGCCTCGTTAGGGATGGGCTCCTAAGTGCCCCTAGGTCGATGGACTAAGAAACGGGCCTAGAATGTATGCCTTGTAGGGTTCAAGACTTGCTACCTTGGACCTACATAGGACGCGCGCATTTATGTATGTGGTACAAGCCGAGGCCCCCAATCATGTTATGATTATGTTTAAGTATGTAAGTAATAAGTTTTCAAAGGACATGTTGCATATATTATTGCATGAATCATGTTTTTGAAAGTCATCTCGCATAACACTTTATGATTATGTTACGATATACCATGATTCTTATGATTATGATATGTTATGTTAGGATGAACTTTATGATTATGTTATGATATGTTATGATCATGATTATGTTATGTGAGAATGCACCTTATGATTTTATCATGATATGTCATAATGCATATGCTTATGTTATGTTATGTTAGGATGAACTTTATGATTATGTTATGATATGTTATGATCATGATTATGTTATATTAGAATGCACCTTATGATTTTATCATGATATGTCATAATGCTTATGATTATGTTATGTTATGTTAGGATGAACTTTACGATTATGTTATGTTATGATGCTTCTATACATGATATGATGAGTTGTCTTTATGCTTTATGCCTTGGAGTTTTATTTATGCTATACGGTTTTGTGAGTAGGAAAGGATCTTACTGAGCCTTGAGTGCTCACAGCTTACTTTCCTTGTACCACAGATAAGGGCAAAGAATGGATGTACTAAGGGAGCAGCAGGAGGGGGCAAGAAGGACGTGTGTAGTAGTGACTCGGCTAAAGAGAAAGACCTGCTTCTAGTTAATAAGAATTATGTTTATGTCGTTCTTTTATGACTCTTTGACATTTCATCATGCTCTTTAGTATTATGGTTCAAATTTACGTTAAGCATGTTATGTGACTCATATGATAGGTAGTTAGTGATGATGATTTGAAAAGTAAAGAAAAAGTTTAAAGAAAAAAAAAAGTATACTATAGATAAGACTTCCGCTGTTTTAAGAAGAAAAGATAAGTAACCCCCGTCAGCTTAAGCAGGAAGGGGCGGGGCATTACAGGTTGTGTGCTTTTCAAACCCTAAACCCTTCGTCTCCTTTTCAGCTTTGTCCCTTCTTTTCTCTTCCTTAGAGTTCTTTTCTTGCTGCAGTCTTCGACCAAACCCCGTGCTCACCGTTTCTCGACGATCTTCCTTCTTGTTTTCAGTAAGTAATCTGTTGTTTTGCTAGCCGATATTATTGCCCATGGCTGAGGAAACAATTGCTCCTTGGTACGTCCACATGTCTTCTTCTTTTGATAAAAATGCTAGGCTAACCATCCGTCGTCAGTATGAAATTCCCCGAGAGTATGGCATTATAATCCCAAAATCGGATGATAGTCCTCATCATCCCCCACCTAAATGCGTAACCTTTTTCAAGAATCAGTTGATAGAAGGTTTAAGGTTTCCCATTCCTCCTTTCTTGATTGAAATAAGCCAGTATTTTGATATTCCTTTGCAACAATTTGCCCCCAACGCATTTCGTTATCTATGTGGTACTTACATGCTGTTTCGCTTGTGGGATATTCCTCCTACTCCTCAAAATTTCTTCATGTTCTCTTATCCCAAATGTTCGGAACCTAGTGTTTTCTTGTTTCATTCACGGACTAAAATGGTTCTATTTGAGGATATGCCCTCGTCTCTTAAAGCTTGGAAATCCCGTTTTTTCTTCATAAAGTTTCCAAGACCCATTCCTTGGTCTCATGCCTGGAAATCCTTCTTTCCCCCCTTGCCCGACGTCAAGGAGTTTCATCTTCATCCTTCTTTTCCTGTTTATTGTGAGAAGTTGTTAAGCCATCGACTTTCTATTCCCAAGTGGTTGAGAGTTGATCTTCTATACCTATTTGGCTTAAGCTCCGTCAAACCTGATACTCAAGTTCCTTTAGGTAACACCTTGTTTCTTTCTTCTTGCTTTTAACTAACTAAACTATTTTTCTTTTCTATGTAGTGGAGAGCTTTTATGACACTTTGATTGATGAAGAACTACATCTAGAAGAGGACGCGATTCGTGCCAAGGAAGCCGAACTTCTGGCTGCTATTATTCCTCCCCCTTCAATCGAAGAGCCGACTCCTCTAGCTGAGATACCCAGCTCTTTGGGGGCTCTTGAGGGTCCTTCTGCAGTGATCCTTGTCATTTCTTTATCCGCTGTTACTTCACCAGTGGCTACTGCTATTTCCTCATCTGCCCCTCTTCCCATCATTGAACTCACGTCTTTTGGTAGCCCTAATAAATCAATAGCTGAACTTGTTACTGGCAAACGCCCAGGGCGCAAATTTACTAGAATTCCTCCGTCCAAAAGGAGGCTTGTCCTTCCGGCTAATGAACAGGCTTCAGAAGGTTTTGTTCCTGCTGACCCTCCTTCTGATGAATCTACGTTGGCTGAACTCTACCCTTCTCTTAGTTTTCCTGCCTCACCCTTCTCTAATGCCAGTGCTTCTGGTGCTGTCTCTTTCACTTTTCCCCTATCTATTCCAACTTCTGGATCTTTACCCTCCTCACCTTCTTCTTATGTAGTCTTTGCTCCTCCTTCTATCCCTACTTCCTCCTTCTCTGTTGGTTCTTCTACTATTCCTATCCTCCCCATATTGCTAGGAGGTTCCTTTGTCGGTGATTGGGATGAAGTTCGTCTCCTTTTTGAAGAACTCAATATTTCTGAAACAATTGATCGTTTCTCCCATAGGGAGAATCAGGTATGTTTACTAACGTTTACTCCCTATTTCTTTAGCGGTTATCTCCTGACCTTCTATTATATTTCTAGCGATGGATGGAAAACATGGGCTTATCTTGACTAATGCACAATTTATACAATGAGAACAAGAAACTAAGGTCCGAGAATGACAAGCTGAGACACCATGTTCTGAGTTATTTTCTGCCACACTTTCCGATACTACCAAGAAGCAACTTGAAGCCCAGATTGAAAGTCTTCAAGCACAATTTAAATCGGCTACGGATCTCAACCAAGAATTGACTTCCAAAATTGGTGAACTAAAGGCTGATTATGAAGCAAAATTGGCTGAAAAACTCAAAGCCCTGCAGCTAAAGGAAGATGAGATAACTTCCTTGAACACCTCCCTTAATTCAGTTCAAACCAAGGTTTCTATCAAAGAGAATGAACTGAAGACTTCCCAAACGGCTTTGGTGGTCTACAAGGAGAACGAAGATACTCGTTACAAGGAATGGGCCACAGCCATGATTGAATCTCCTGAATTCAATAGGTCGATCGTGAAGTCCATCTTATCAGCCTTTACTGCGGGAGCTAAAGGGGTGATTCAACAATTACGAGAGGAGAGCTACTTATCTCGTGACCCTCCTCCTAATTTCTTAAATCGTCGCAAACTTATTGGGAACAAACCCTCTGATCTATACCCTCAGCTGACTTTAGTTTGACTTAAATTCAAATTCTTGTAAAAAGGGGGGGCCAAAACTCTGTGATGACAACCTGACAAACTTATGTGACGCTGATTATCCCTTTTTATTGTAAATTTCACTCTTTCTCATGACAGTCATCTGTTTTGTTTAAATATATCAAATGGTGCTTGACTGGTCATCATACAACCTCACCCAACAAATTATTACGCTTTAGATTGTTTCCTCATGACCGGACGGTATATATCAAGGTTGATAAGTACCGTCCGATATTTCAAAGATCCAGTATGTCTCGTCCGATCTAGTGCAGTTTTATTATAATATTCTCAATATCGGTCGATTTATTTTACTTGATTCAATTACGCTTATATCTATGTATGTTATCTCAAGTATTAATAAATTTTCGTATGGTTTTATCATAGTGTATGCTACTTGACCTATCGCGATAAGCCTTTGGTCGACAAATTTGGATGATATTTATTTCGACCGATCTATTATGACCGCCCGATTTATATTTATAGGCCTCACTCGGTAATATTTGACCAAGTCTTATCCATTAACTAATACCTTGTACCCAACTCCTGCCAAATAATTCGAACTTATAATTATCTACCCAATTTTCCTTTATATCTGTCAAACTTTCTTAAGAATTGTATCTAGGAAAATTTTATGCATTTTTCAAGGAAGATTACTTAACTTCACCTTTCTTTCTTGATTTTATCTTTTAATGTTATCACCCGTTTATGACGATTGGCATTCCGAGTACCTTTTCTTTTCTTGTTTTCTTCTGTTATCTCTGTTTAGGGGTTTTAGCACAGGGCCGAAAGAAAAACAAGGGTTTTACGAAGTTTTCTTCCGCTTTCCCCCATCTCTCTTCATCTTCCTTGATTCCTCTTCCTTCTATTGTCTCTTTATGGCAACTTCCCCTCCTGCATGGTTTCTCTCGTGTGTTTCCGGCCTTATAGATACAGAAGAAGTGGACTTACAGGCGACCTATGGTTTTCCTTCTTATATCATCCGTCTCGCTCCTCATGAGGGTCCGCATCTTCCTCCTTTAGGGTGTATATCTATCTTCCGAGATCAAGTCCTACAAGGTTTTCGATTTCCTCTTCACCCCTTTTTCTATAATGTTAGCCTCTATTTTAATATTCCACTCAACCAGTTTGTCCCACAATCCTTTTCTATTCTTATGGGTTTTATTGGGGTATCCAAACTATTAGATTTTCCCTTGTCTCCTCGTCTTTTTCATCACTTCTTCATTCCTCGTCGAGTAGATGTTGGTGTTTTCAAATTTCAATCTTGTCCTAAGGTTATTCTGTTCAATCGAATTCCTCCTCAAGGGGAATGGTATCACAAATTTTTCTATATGCGTCTCCCTTCTCCTCCTCCGTTTCCCATCCAATGGATACATGATTTACCTCCACTTCCTAGCACCCATGATCTCCTTAACGATCCCTTTGTTGCTTCTGCCCTACCTAAACTGAGAGGAGCGAAATTTAGCTTGCCGCAACTAATTGTGGAGGGTTTAATGTTTCCTTTCGGGATAAGCAATATTGACACCCCTTTGGATGGATCTTTTGGTATGTATAAACATTTCGGTCCGTATTTACTAATTAATACATCTCTTTTATAATGGTGTTTAATTCTTGTGTTTCAGCTGATGTTCTTCTTCCAGCCTTTATGTACAAGAATCCTGCTATGACTAAGTCCTTTGTCAATAATCTTGGAGAAGAATGGTTACGCGCCCGCCGGTCTCATCCTAATTTTTCCACCTTGGGTTTACTATATGAAGAAGAACAACGGGCAGAGGCTGTCGTAGCCATGGAAGAGGAAGAAGAAGAACTTTTGTTGCCTTAGTTAAAAAGCCAAAGCTTACTGAGGATTCTCCCTTTAGTGATTTCTTTGGTACTTTTGTGCAAGCTCCTCTTGTCCCAGCGCCCATTTCTCTCGAGAGAGGTAAGGCACCGATAATTCCTACCCATATTATCTCTAATCCTTCTCTTAGAATGATGAGACCCGGTCTACTTATCCCCTCTTCTTCTATTATTTCAGCTCCTTCTGCTTCTGCTTCTAAGATGGCCATTATCTCTTCTGTGTCTTCTGCACCTCATGCATTGGCCTTGCCTCCTTTGGCTTCTGGGCCTCGAGCAAAACGGACACCTTGCCAGAAATCTTCTCCAAGTGCCATTCCTTTAACTATTCGTGTTTCCATGACTGAATTAGCCTCCCCTACATTACCACCTCCTATTCCATCTAGTTCTTCTTCTGCTCCTTTTGTTTCTACTATCTCTTTTCCTTCCATTGCATCTTCTTCTTCTTTACCTCCTTTTTCATCCATTACCCGCCCTTTATTTAGATAGGTTATGGGTTTGCCCTCTCAACTGGGACAATCCTCTGATCCACCTAGCTATGGTTCTTTGCAACTACAAGGCCTATTAGTTGAATCTTGACTACAAGGTCAAGAACAACTAAGAGGCCTTAGTCTTCCACATCGAGCCGACCGCCATAGTCGTCAGCTAGTAGCTGTAAGTATATCCAGTTATATGTTGTCAACTTCGTATCCTCATTTTTAACTATATCATCCTTTCGTTTAGTTCCTTGCCTCAAGACTGTATATCGACAAGCTACTTATGGCTAAGGACCATGAGAACAACAGATTAAAGGCTCAGCTGGAGACGTTGAAGGCTACTTTACCTTCTTCTAATAGCGACCTGGCTCAGTTGCAAAAGAAAGTGGCTTTACAAAATCAACAATTGGGGACCTTGAAACAGGAATTGGAGGAGTCCCGACAATTATTGAAAGATAAAGGGCTTGTAAGAAGAACTTTGGAATTACAGGTTGATCGACTACATTCTGGTCTTCGACTGGAGATTGCTTTAAAGGAGAAAGCTCTATTAGATGTTTCTCAAAAAAGTCTTATTTTAGAGAAAGTAGAGAAGCTTCATAATACCTGTCTTTCTGACCAAGCTCAAGACCTAGCCTCTCATGATTTCACTATCTTACAGGAACAAGAGCAAAGGAAAGCTCAAGATGTTGAATTGTCACTGCTCCAGAAGGAATTGGAATAGCTTAAATAAGAAAAGAATGCTTTAAAAGATCAAAACACAAAACTGCAAGATGTTTTTAAAAGCGATAAGGAGCAAGAGAAGAGTCGATGGGAAGAGTGGCGTCTGGCTTATTTAAAGTCTTCAGCGTTTGCCCAAGAATTTGTCCGTAGGATAGTGGATGCTTTAAATCATTCTGTATCGAGAGTTCTTCGACAATTAAGAGAGGATGGCTATCTACCCAAGGAACCTCCCCCTTCTTTCATAAGACGTCACAGGCTTAACGAAGAACTACCCGCCGATTTAAAAGGTCCTTTTCTTGATGTCTAAAAAGATTGTTCATAAAAGACTTGTAATGGAAAAAACTGGTAATGAAAAGAAGTGTAATCAAAGCTTGGTAATTAAGTGCTTGCGATATATAGGAAATTTTTGATACTTACCTGTTTCTCTATTGTGCTGATTTGAGAATGCCCCTTTTGAAATGCTTCCGAGCATTAAATATAAACTTTATTCGAGAATTCCTTGCTCATCTTTTTAAGGTAAGCCTTGTCTTGATGAATCCTTCTGCAGATAACATCTGGTATGCTTCATATTTCAAAAGAATGAATAATCCCGAGTGATTTTAGATAATGAACTGTATAAAACTCCTGAGTTCCGAGCTGAGTATAATACTCCGGGCGATTTTTAGATAAAGATTTTTATGTGAATGGGCTTCCAGATGGAAAATGTGCCATATGCATAGAATCCCCCTTCTAATCTAGTATAAAATGTCAACCGATTTTGTGAATAAATCCATATAGCTCTGTATTCACCATGCCAATATAATCCCGATTGATTATGCTTTGAAGTCTCTGGTTCCCTCCATGAAGACCCGTCCGAGTTATTTCATGGGATTCCCCGATCGACTATGTTCTGTGATAGTTTAAAGTCTCCGGTTCCTTCCATGAAGACCCATCCGAGTTACTTCATGAGATATCCCGATCGACTATGTTTTGTGAAGGTTTAAACTCTCCAATTCCTCCCATGAAGACTTGTCCGAGTTACTTTATGAGATTTTCCGATTGACTATGTTTTGTGATGGTTTAAAGTCTTCGGTTCCTCCCATGAAGACCCGTCCGAGTTACTTCATGAGATTTCCCGATCGACTATGTTTTATGATGGTTTAAAGTCTCCGGTTCCTCCCAAGAAGACCCGTCCGAGTTATTTCATGAGATTCCCCGATCGACTAT
This sequence comes from Zingiber officinale, assembly GCF_018446385.1. Taxonomy (NCBI): domain Eukaryota; kingdom Viridiplantae; phylum Streptophyta; class Magnoliopsida; order Zingiberales; family Zingiberaceae; genus Zingiber; species Zingiber officinale. The sequence goes on from NC_056006.1 coordinate 49,588,240, forward strand.
GTTCTGTGATAGTTTAAAGTCTCCGGTTCCTTCCATGAAGATCCGTCCGAGTTACTTCATGAGATATCCGATCGACTACGTTTTGTGATGGTTTAAAGTCTCCGGTTGTTCCTCCCATGAAGACCCGTCCGAGTTACTTCATGAGATTTCCCGATCGACTATGTTTTATGATATTTTAAAGTCTCCGGTTCCTCCCATGAAGACCTGTCCGAGTTACTTCATGAGTTTCCCGATCGACTATGTTTTGTGATGGTTTAAAGTCTCTGGTTCCTCCCATGAAGACCCGTCCGAGTTACTTTATGAGATTTCCCGATCGACTATATTTTCTTGTAAAATTATGATTGCACTAACCTTATGATAATTAAAATTTCTGGATTCCTCAAGGGGGGGTCGAATAAGTCTTTAAGATTCCCCACTATTGATTGCCCGAACATAGATTATAAAGGTTCTTCCAATACTGGTCAATCTATATGAGCCACATTTATTTTCGTGGAGGTATTCGCCTTGCATTGTGTTTATTGAGAGAAATGAAGTACATAAACTGTAAGAATACTTATCTTCTTTTCATTGGAAACTTACTTCAGATAATTATGGTTTGTTCCTTTTGACATATTTTTAAGTAGCATGATCTTTGTTAAATCCGGTAAGGTTGTAAATGATTTGCACTCCAGGGACGTTCCACAATTCTTCCAACAGCATCTTGGAGATAATATGAGCCTGATGCGAGCTTTTCCATCACTTTGTAGGGTCCACCCCATTGTGGTGCCAACTTACTAACATCCCCGATAGGTTTAATATGCTTCCATACTAAATCTCCTACTTGGAAAAATCTGGGGATGACCCTTTTATTGTAATTTTGTCTCATTCTTTGTCCACCTCAATGGGAATTATTGCTTCTCCCCCATAAACTAATTGAAAAGGAGTGATTCCTCTAGCTTCTCGAGGTGTAGTATGATATGCCCAAAGAACGCTGGGTAATTCATCTACCAAGCTACCTCCGACATGATCCAGTTTGGTTTTTAAACCTTTTATAATTTCTCTATTGGTTACTTCTGCTTGACCATTACTTTGAGGATAAGCCACAGAGGTAAAAGCTTGAGTAATACCATAACTTTTGCACCAAGCTAGAATTCTATCCCCTAGAAATTGCCTTCCATTATCATAGACTAATTTATGAGGAATGCCAAATCTACATATGATACTTTTCCATAGAAATTTAATAACTGCATCTTCAGTAATCCGGGCAAGCGGTTCTGCTTCTACCCATTTGGAAAAATAATCTATTGCTACCAATAAAAACCTTCTTTGTGCAGTCGCCATAGGAAATGGGCCTACTATGTCCATGCCCCATTGATCGAAGGGGCATGAGACAATAGAGGTTTTCAACAACTGTGTGGGATGATCCTCGTGTAGAGTAGGCCAAAAATATCCTGCTAATAAGATTTTACGGGCCAACGATATTCCTCCTATATGACTACCACATGAACCTTGATGAACGTCCTGTAAGATAAATTGTATATCTTTTGTACCAATACACTTGAGCAAAGGTCTAGAAAAATCTCTTTTATATAACTGCTCTCCTACCATAGTGTACTGAGCAGCTCTCTTCTTAAATACCCTTGCCTATTCTGTATTACTGGGAAGAATACCTTGTTGTAAATACAATATGATTTGAACCCTCCAGTCACCTTGAATTTCTGCTTCGACCTGTCTTTCGATACAGGATATTAACAGAGTTTGTTCTACGGGCTGATCTAGACTCCATGGTACTATAGCAGAGGCCAGCTTAGCCAATTCATCAGCGACCTGATTCTCAGATCGAGGAACCTTTTGTATATTTACTTCTTGAAACTGAGATTTCAACTTATCAAACGCCTCAGCATATAACCGGAGTCTGTCATTATTAATTTCAAAATTACCTGATAGTTGTTGGGCTTCCAATTGAGAATCAGAATAGATGAGGACTCGAGCTACCCCTATATGTCGAGCGGCCAGCAATCCTGCTATCAAAGCTTCATATTCTGCTTCATTGTTAGTAGCTCTATAATTCAATCTGATAGAGAGTTGAAGTCTGTCTTCCCTTGGAGATATAAGAAGAATACCAATTCTGCTATCTTGTCTAGTTGAGGAGCCATCTACATAAACTTTCCAAATGTTTTCTTCCTCAGGGCCTTGAACTTCTATAATGAAGTCTGCTAGAGCTTGTGCTTTGATGGCCGAGTGAGTTTGATATTGAATGTCATATTCTCCAAGTTCAGTTGTCCATTTGATTAGCCGACCTGATGCCTCTGGGTTGAGTAACACTCGTCCAAGAGTACTGTTGGTTAATACAATAATTTCATGCGCTAAGAAATATGGGCGCAACCTCCGAGCGGTCAAGACTAGTGCATATGCCAATTTCTCTAGTATAGTATATCTACACTCAACTCCTTTTAATAAATGGCTAGAAAAATATACAGGTTGTTGCTCTTTTCTTTCTTGTCTGACTAATACAGAGCCTACAGCGTTTTCATTAGCCGACAAATATATCCGAAGAGTCTCTCCTACTATAGGCTTACCTAATACAGGGAGAGTGGACAAATAATCTTTCAACTCTTGGAAAGCCTTATCACATTCCTCATTCCACTGAAATTTATTGGCTTTTCTGAGTATTTTAAAGAAATGAAAACTACGATCGGCCGACCTGGAAATAAACCTAGACATGGCTGTAATCCGGCCGGCCAATCTTTGAGCTTCTCTCATGTTACGCGGTGGCTCCATGTTCTGAAGTGCCTTGACTTTGCTCGGGTTGGCTTCTATTCCCCGTTCGGACACCATATATCCCAGGAATTTTCCTCCTTTCGCGCCGAATCAACATTTGCTCGGATTTAACTTGAGCCCATATTGTCTCAATGTCTTGCAGGTCTCTCTACATCCCTGCATAGATCAGCAGCTTGAAGAGACTTAATTAAGATATTATCAACATATACTTCCATATTTCTACCAATCTGCTTCTGGAAGACCTTATTCATAAGCCTTTGATAAGTTGTTCCTGCATTTTTTAGTCCGAAGGGCATAACATTATAACAATAAGTACCTTCAGATATTATAAAACTAACCTTTTCTTGATCTTCTTTAGCTAAGGGAACCTGATGATAGCCTTGATAAGCGTCTAGCATAGAGATGTACTCGCATCCAGCAGTGGAGTCTACCAATTGATCGATCATAGGTAATGGATAATAATCTTTTGGGCAAGCCTTGTTGAGATCCCGGAAATCAATGCACACTCGCCATTTATTTCCCGGTTTAGAGACTAACACCACATTAGCTAACCAGCTAGGGAATTGTACCTCCCTGATATAACCAGCCTCCATAAGTTTAGTTATTTCTTCTTTGATGATTTGGTTCAGTTCCGCGCTAAAATTCCTCTTTCTTTGCATGACCGGGTGGGCATCTGGGAAGACATGTAAGGCATGCTCCATGACTGCAGGAGAAACGCCCGAGACTTCTTTGGGCGTCCAGGCAAACACATCATTATTCTTCCTTAAGCACTATACCAGTTAAGCTTTCAAAGTGGGATCAAGATCAGCCGCAATATATGTTGTAGCTTCAGGCCGACCGGTCTGGATCTGAACTTCTTTCTTTTCTTCATAAACCAAAACAGGCTGCTTCTCCTTAATGGCATTAACTTCCATTCTTTGAATCTTTCGAGAAGTGTTAGCTTCAGCCCGAATTATTTCTACATAACATTTTCGGGCTGTCTTCTGATCCCCTCGCACCTCCCCGACTTGGTCATCCACCGGGAATTTAATTTTCTGACAAAAAGTAGAAACGACCGCCCTAAACTCGTTTAAGGCAGGTCGACCCAGTATCACATTATAAGAGGATGAAGCGTCTACTACCATGAAATAAGATCTCCTTGTTCTCATCAGAGGCTCCTCTCCTAGAGATATGGCTAACTTTATTTGACCTAGCGGTTGTACTTCATTGCCTGTGAAACCATATAGAGGTGTGACCATCTGCTGAAGTTCACTCGGGTTAATTTGTAGTTGATCAAAAGACTTTTTGAATATAATATTGACAGAACTGCCCGTGTCTATGAAGGTACAAGAAATGGTGTAGTTGGCTATCACGACTTTGATAATTAGGGCATCGTCTTGGGGTATTTCTACCCCCTCGAGATCTCTAGGCCCAAAACTTATCTCGGGAACGGCCGCTCGTTCCATACTACACCCCACGGCATGAATTTTCAGTCTTCGAGCATGCGCTTTTCTGGCCCTGTTAATATCCCCATCAGTGGGTCCACCAGCAATCATATTGATATTGGCCCGAGCGGCATTACTCCTGTTTTCTTCCTGCCGAGTCGTCATAGTTTCACAAGGTGCTTTTTCTTACACTTGGCTTGTACCGGGCGGTACTGGCAATGCATCCTGTCGAGGCTCGACCGGGAGATATTCTAATTTGAGTGGGCTCTGCTGCCTGGGGTACTGTTGCCGATAATAGTTTTGCCTCTGATATCGCTCCCTATTAGCTTGTTTATTTCTTAAAACAAAACAATCTTCGGTATGATGACTGCTAGTTTTATGATAAGTGCACCATCTCCTTGGTGCCTCTGGCTATATCTCCACATGTTGTACGGCTTGTGGACGATATTCTAGTTGTCAGTGAGGTGTATGAGTTGCTCTACGCCCTCTGGGTGGAGGAACAGGGGCCGGAGCTTTCTCCTTAACCTGGATAGGAGAAGAGGTAACACCCTCCTTCCTACGAGCAACTTGAGCTTCTTTCACATTAATGAATTTGGTTGCACGCTCAATCAAGGAATCAAAATTAGCATGAGGATTTCTTACTAAATCTTTAAAGAAATCGTTATCATTTTAACCTTGAGAGAAAGCGCTTACTAATATTTCAGTGGTAGCATTAGGTACATCAATAGCTACCTAATTGAACCTTTTGATGTACGCTCAGATGGACTCTTTGGATGCTTACTTAATTGAAAATAAACTCCAAGGAGTCTTATGATACCTCTTGTTGCTGGAAAAATGGTGTAGAAAAACTTTCTTGAAGTCTTTAAATTTTCGAATAGACTTCTCTGGCAATCTCTTGAACCAGCGCTGTGTAGCTCCTCCAAGGGTAGTAAGAAACATCTAACACTTCACCCCGTCAGAGAATTGTTGTAATAATGCTACATTCTCGAATTTCAATAGATGATCTTCTAGATCTGTTGTTCCAGTGTACTCACCGATCTGAAGATTTTGATACCGCTTAGGAAGCGGATCATCCAGTACACTCTGAGAGAATGGGGAGATGACTTTCTCTAGTGAGCTATCGCTAGTTATCATTTTGATCTTACGCTTTTCTTTGTCTGGTGCCTCGCCAGAGGATTCTTGGAACACGGGCCTCCTACCCCCTGATCCATGGGAGTGCGAAGGAAGGCTCATGGAAACCTTGTCGGAGAAACAGCAGCTGGAGGGAAATACGCATGTTCCTACTCTTCCGGTTCCTTTCCTTTTCGATGCTCAGTAGTTGAAATCGCCAGATTAAGAGCCGTTGGTAGAGTAGCTCCAGTGTGAGCTTGTAGTTGTTGTTGTTGTTGTTGTTGTTGTTGTAAGGCTTTTTGTACGTGAGAATTGATGAGGAAATCCAGATCCTCTCGACTAATGGTGAGTAGGTTTGATTTTCCGGCCTCTTCCATCTTGTAGTCTCAGATCCAGGTGAAGTTCCCACAGACGGCGCCAAATTTGATCCAGTCTGAGAAGCTGGACAAGACGGAGATCTGGTAAAAAGAAACCCACCGCTGATGAAGAGTAATGCCTAAAGAACGCCGATCCGAGAAACCCAAAGCGGATCGGGAAAAATAGAGTCACCGAATGCCTTCCTTGCACGAAGATCCGATGATGAAAGAGAAACCTAATCGAAGAGACACCCCTATTCGAAGCTCCCGAGACCTCCTGCACACAAGAGACCAGCCAACACTATCGTTAGTGACCTAAGACCGGGGTGGGAATCCCTGGCTAGGCCCTCCGACACTCAAGTCAGTGATCTCTCTCGGTGTCGAAGAAGGAGGAAGAAGATGAACAGTAGTTGAGAAATTAGGGTTATCAATGTGCGCAATGATGTCAACTTACCTAGCCAACGGAGAGGATTCCCCCTTTTATACCACTTCATATAACCTCCGTAGTCATGAAGTGGACCCCGGTTTGTTAGAGTTTGTTATGAGATGACGTAAGCTGCGTACTTGTGGTGAATGATTTTTAAGGAATCTTTCTTGTACCCCAGATGTACCTTCTTTGTTGTTTAGCACCTGCAAAACAATCTAAAAATACATTTTCCAACAAAATATATAATACCTGTCATAGAGTCACATATTGCAAATATCTTCATTAATTATCTTATTTGAAATATTTACCTCTATCCTACCTCATGAGTTCCTTTAAAGTGTTTCTATCGTTTATTCCCGCCCCTCCTGCTTCTATTATATCCTAGATAGCTCAATGTACCAATGTTCCTTGTATCGGTCGAAGTTAATCATGACTAGGTTTAGTTAATGATTATTATTCCTCATGAGGCTTCTATCGGCGCCCTTCTATGTTACTTATCCTAACTAGCCCTAGGCTATATTTTATCATGTATCTTTCCAAGGTATTGGTCAACCGACCGGTCTTGGCTTTCCTCCTGGGAAGCATATTTCGGTCGATACAAACCTACCTCCTTTGAGGTATATGCCAATTGATATGGGTCTTCCTCCTGGGAAGCATATTTCGATCGATACAAACCTACCTCCTTTTGAGGTATATTCCGCCCGATATTAGCCTACCTCCTTTGAGGTATATGCCAATTGATATGGGTCTTCCTCCTGGGAATCAAATTTCGGTCGATACAAACCTACCTCCTTTGGAGGTATATCCCGGCCGATATTAGCCTACCTCCTTTGAGGTATATGCAATTGATATGGATCTTCTCCTTGGAAGCATATTTTGGTCGATACAAACCTACTTCTTTTGGAGGTATATCTCGGCCGATATTATCCTACCACCTTTGAGGTATGTGCCAATTGATATGGATCTTCTCCTTGGGAGCATATTTCGGTCGATACAAACCTACCTCCTTTTGAGGTATATTTCGCCCGATATTAGCCTACCTCCTTTGAGGTATATGCCAATTGATATGGGTCTTCCTCCTGGGAAACATATTTCGATCGATACAAACCTACCTCCTTTGGAGGTATATCCCAACCGATATTAGCCTACCTCCTTTGAGGCATATCCCGATCGATATTAACCTATCTTTTCCGTTGGATTATCTCCTTTCCCTTCCTTATCGGGGACCCATGAAACCTAACCCATATCATTAGCCTTCCCTTCAAGTCTAGTCAAAGGAGGTGTAGACGACTGACTAGACACAAGTCTGGTTTTATCTTTTCCTACCCATGACTCTGCCCTAGATATTGAAATGACCTCACAGATTTTGTGTACAAGTATCTGATGAAACCAAGTATAGTGATCCCGTGAAACTCAGTATAGTGATTCCTTGAGTCTTTTGATCCTTTAAATAGGGTTACAACCTTCTCTTCGTTCACCACCCATCTTAGTTCTTTTCCTTCCTTGCTAACTTTCATTGCTAAGGTTATGGTCTTGGATCCTCCTCTTTGGAGGCGACTTTTGTCGGACAAGGCGAGATCTATATATGAGTTTATTTAAATTTTTACTTCGGCTAACTCTAGGGTTCATGGGATTGTCTTAAGAGATGAAGCTTCTCACAGCCCAGACTTTTCATCCAAAGATGCCAAGGTTCTGAAGGCTCAAGAAACTTCAGAGAGATTTTCACTACTCATGGATGGCCAACTGAATAGCCCGTGGATGTCTCGAGAAGGGCACAACACATTTAGCCGACGGGCTAAGCTGGGTGGCTCTAGTTACAGAACTCCAGGGCTTAAGGAGGGAAGAGACTTTTTCACTTACTTTTCCATCATGGTCTGAATAGATCCTTCCCCTTCCCCTTGCCCTTGAGTATTTCTGCCTTGTTGCTTTATTCGTCCCAGGCAAAATATTGCCACTTATGCGCCTTGACAAGCCTGGGCGAGGTATAATGTTTCCATCTCTGGTCCATGGTAATTTTGACTATAGTGAGACTAAAACTTTCTAAGTATCTCAAGGGCTTGTGTTTGTAATTTTTGTTATCTGTTTAAGGTTTAATGTTGTGAGGAGAAATGTAATGTTATGTGCTTAATCAGATTCTAAGTGTAAAAACAAACTTTTGTATTGAATTAAGTGTTTCTATTGAATCCTTCTTTAATTTATAAGAATAAATGTGATGTTGTATTCATTACCCCTTCGTATATCCTATGTGTCATTTATCATGGCTGAGGCTATCTTAACTGTTGGAATACTTCTATATTATAGCTAATGTTATACCAACCAATATTGTCTCGTTGATTATAAACAATGTTATTTAAATCAATATTATACTTGTCTAGCATAACCAAAGTTATGCCGGCCAATATAAAATTATTTTGATCAATGCTAGTTTGCATTTTATAAGGATGCTAATTTAAAATCTGTTATTCGCCTAAATCTCCATCTTAAATGTTTTTGTTCTTAGCCTGATCTTAGTCAAAATTCAGCCCTTTTCACTTTATTATGTCCAGTTAATTACGTCTCCTTGCGAAACTTCCTGTTTAGTGATTGGCCTTTCTTCGGGTAAGAGAATGTTATAAGCGTACAATGAGGTGTTACCAACCCCAGCGTGATCCGATCTGTCACATCCAGTATAAATGTTTTTTATGATGATATGACACATACTTTCTCTCGCCGCCACGTCACGTAAGCCTTTGCCTTTTTTCTGTGATCCTCAGCGTTTGCTGAGATAAAAGTGTTTTGATCTGACGACGGTTGTGTGCTTATCAAACCCTAAACCCTTCGTCTCCTTTTCAGCTTTGTCCCTTCTTTTCTCTTCCTTAGAGTTCTTTTCTTGCTGCAGTCTTCGACCAAACCCCGTGCTCACCGTTTCTTGACGATCTTCCTTCTTGTTTTCAGTAAGTAATCTGTTGTTTTGCTAGCCGATATTCTTGTCCATGGTTGAGGAAGCAATTGCTCCTTGGTACGTGTTAGCTAGAGCCCTAGAGCCAATCATTTGATTATTGTATTTTGGACTTGTTGTATCATATTCTATATAAATAAAGGCATTTGGTTTTGGTTATTATACTTACTTGTATTGGTGCCAAATAAACTAAGTATAATAACGTCCTTGAGTAGACGGTTCTCACCTATATCGATCGGTTAGTTAAACCGATAGTGAGATGATATAGGGAACACTACTCTTAATCATTCCTAGTCGAGTATTAACATTCAGGGACAATGTTAATGCAATAAAACTAGCATGTAGGTCAACTCGATGACTTGATCTCACAAGTCATGGATATAGAGATATCAAGTTGACACATGGGTATGCATTGGAGAATGTATACTGAATGACCAGCCATGAGAAAGTATTATGGATCGTTATATGAGTGTCATATACTTTCTCATGTGGCTATTAGTATGACTACTAGTCCTTAAACCTGAAGTCACCATGGATCCCTACATAAGGAGTTATGTACTTTGGTTTCGTCAAACATCACCCATAACTGGGTGGAATATAAAGGAGATTACTAGGTATGTAACGAATTATGCAGAGACATGTGAGTGATGTAGATGGGATCTATCCCTCCTATATGATGGGAGCGACATCGATATTTTTGATAGAGTGAGACCACGAAGTGCATAGCCATGCCCAAATGAGTCAATATAGGATATTGAGCTCATTTGATTGAGTGAGTCTACTTGGAGTTCAAGATTTAGATTGATTAGAGGATGACACGGTCTATGCCTCATATTGATCAATCTAGATGTCTAGGATAGAAGGACACTTGTCATATTTTGTGAGGAGTCACAATTAGTAGTCACAAGGTGATGTTGGATCTCAACATTCTTGTAACTTTGGTAGTAATGATGTGTTGCTAGATACCGCTCATTACTTATTCTCCTAAATGGATTTAGGGGCATTGCCAACGTTACAAGAACCTATAGAGTCACACACTAAGGGCAATTAGATGGAGATTAGGTTCATTAGATGAACCTAAATGATTACGTTCATATGATGAACCAAATTGGATTAAGAGTAATCCAAAGTAGGCTAATTGAGTTGGACTCAATTTGGTTCATGTGTTAAGTGAGTCTAATTTGGACTTAGACTCATTTAATTAATTTAATTCAATGAATAGAGATTCATTAAATTAAAATTGATTTGAACCAATGGTTAGATTAGATCAACCAAGGGAGAGAAGTGGTCAAGTTTGACTTGACTTAAGTAGGAAGATGAAGAGTCAAGTTTTGACTTGACTTTGACTTGACCAATGCCACATCATCAAGGCTTCTTCATTTGGTCAAGTTTGAATTGACCAAATGCCACCTCATGGAGGAGATCATGAGACTTGACTCTTGATATTCCATGGGGGTTACATGCCTTGAAGTGGCCGGCCACTTTTAGGTGGAATGAGAAATTGATTTTTCATTCAAGTGGTTGTAACTCCATCTTATTTTCCTCTTGAGTTTTTCTTCTTGCTCTCCCTCTCCTGCCTACTGATCTCTAAGGTTGCTAGCACATCCTTAGAGATTTTTTCTCCATCTCTTGCTTGTGTGGATACACATAGAGAAGTGTCTACTTTGACACTTTCGAGATCCGGCGAACCGAGGACAAGCGGGATTGCGAAGGGCTTCGCTTCAAAGGTATAAAATCTTTCTTCATGTAGGTCTAGGAGTAGATCTAAGTAGAAACTCGTACTCGTATTTAAATTTTGAAATCTATCCTTCGCACGAGATCCAGTGGCATGGGTGATTCGGGGTTTCCGCGATGCGAAAATGTGGTTTTCGTGGCCCGAAAAACCCTATAGTGGTATTAGAGCCACGTGCGAAGCGAGTACGAGTTTAGATTCATATTTTTATGAAAAATATAGATCTTTAAACTTTCTGTAAATTCATGTTTTTATAGTTGTAATGGGTATTTTTCTCGTAGAAGCGAAGCACAAGTGTTTAGACACTTGTAGGCTTCGACTACCGAGAAGAATTTTCCGAAACGGCAATGTTTCGCCCCAAAATTTTTTGGGACAGCGGACTTAGGTGCTGTTAGATCACAAAGGAACCCTCGCGATGGTTAGATTGCGGGTAGGGGCGCTGCCCCTGGCCCCACAATGGGATTCGTTCCGCGATTGCGCCCGAAAACGCTAAACGGGACCGCCGGGAAAAATTTACTCATAAAATTGTAAAAATTATGAAAATTACAGAAAATTATGAAAAAATATATAATTTAGAATTATATATTAATTTTGTGATAGTCATGGCCCAAACGACCCAAATTGGATTTGGAAATATGTTCTAATTCATAATACGGCCTGCGTGCCGTTATGTGATGTGCGTGCTGTATTTATTTATTTTTATTTTATTTTAACAACCTGCGCGTCGTGCCTTTCTCTTTTGTTCTGGTTGTAAATTAGATTTAGACTCAAATGTAACTCGAGTTCCAAAATTGTAATGTAAATTTTGAAGCGGTGGAAGCTCCACGCGAGACGGAGTTACGAGGAGGGCGCGAGCAACACAAGGTGGTCAAACGAAGAAGCTTGAGAAGCTATTGACCTTAGGTTGACTATCCGATCTTCTCATTGGCTTGAGAAGATCATAGTAGGGCCATGACACAATCACAAAATAGTTTAATTAATTGCTTATATGTATGTGATGCATGTTTAATTAAGTAGTTAATTAGTGCATAGCGATTAGATTAGATCTATATCGTGCACATGATGCACCCAATGATTAGATTAGATCTAAATCAAGTATTTGATACGCATCATCGTTTAGATTAGATCTAAAACGCATCAACTCGTAATGCCTACCATGCCGTGATACCTACCACTACCTCGATCGCATGTTGTTGTTGAATCTGCCAAAGCAGAGCAACACATACTATCTTGGTAGGGTACGGAGGGACAATCTTGGTCCCGCCTATCAATGCATGGGTGAGTACAACTCAATTAGATTGAGTATTCCTAGTTAACTCGGTTGGATCTGTTGGTTGCTACTCGGAAAACCTAGAGGTTCCACTGTACAAAAATTTTGTACAAAGATCTGAACATTTTCCTAGCTACCATGTGTTCTTTTAAATTAAATTTTGTATCGCCTGCGGAACTTAACACGTTTGATCCAAAACTTAATCTATTTGTTCTTTTAGATTTTGACTTGGATCTCCTGCGGAACTTAACACGTTCAATCCAAATCACCTAAGTTATTAATTCCATTAAATATTAATTTCCATAATTAGTTCCCAGTACTGACGTGGCGAGGCACATGACCTTCTTGGATATGGGAGCAACCACCACCGACTAGACAAAACCTTTTATGGAAAGCTAATATTTAATTTCCTAAAATAACTTTAGATTAACCGAAAGGAACAATCAAATCACAAGGAAAAGAAATAAACATAAGAACAATACATCGAAAATAAATTTGAAATACTAGAATCGTAAGCCTCTTGTATTTGGTATTATTTCCAAAAATAACTAGTATGATGCGGAAAGGAAAAATTACTAGTTATACCTTTGAGAAAGACCTCTTGATCTTCTACCGTATTCCTCTTCTAACCTCAGACGTTGTGTGGGCAACGATCTTCCAAGATGAGAAACCACCAAAGCACCTTCTTCTCCTCCTTGCTAGGTTCGGCCAACTCAAGTGCACCTCCAAGGATGAAGAGTAAACACCACCAATGCTCCAAGGGATATAAGCTTTCTCTCCTTCTTCTCCAAGCTTGTATCCGGCCACAACTTGATCTCCAAAAGGAAGAAGAGGCTTGGCCACAACAAGGAGAAAAGAAAACTTGAAGGGGTCGGCCACACCAAGGAAGAAAAGAGGGAGAAGAATAATAGAAGTTGTGTCTCATGAAGGCACTCCAACCCCTTCTTTTATATTCCTTGGCTTTGGCAAATAAGGAAATTTATTTATAATAAAATTTCCTTAACTTTCCTTGACAACAATTAATTAAGAAAAATTAAATAAAATTCCTTAATCAATTAATCATGGCCGGCCACCTCAAAAAGACAAATTAGGAGAGTTTCAATCAACAAATTAAAACTTCCTAATTTGTTTCCGGAAATTTTAAAAAATAAAATTTCTCTTCAAAAATTCCTTCATGGTTGATAAAAAGAAATTTCTATAATTTTATTTTTCAACATGTGAACAATTTTACAAAGAGAATAAAATATCTTTCCAATCGACAAATAAGGAAAGAGATCTAATCTCTTTCTTTAATCTTTTGTAGATCCTTTTAAGAGAGATATTTTAATTTTACTTCTCTCCAATAAATTATATCTTTCACATAAGAAAAAATTAAAATTAAAATTCTTTTTAATTTCATTAGGGTCGGCCCCCTTTAGCTTGGGTTCAAGCTAGGGCCGGCCACCCATAAACCATGCTTAGACCGGCCCTAGCTTGATCCCCAAGCTAGCTTGGCCGGCCCCCTTTAGGTGGGTATAGAAGGTGGGTATAGGTGGGTATAGTACTCTATAATTAAGAGGCTACGATAGGGACCGAGAGGAAGAATTGGTTTTGGTCTCCCGATAAAATTGTTCGCTTCGAACACACAACTTAATTTTATCAATAATAATTCATTCCACTAGAGAACTATTATTGAACTACCGCACCAATCCCAAATTACATTTTTGAGCTCCTTCTTATTATGAGTGTGTTAGTCTCCCTGTGTTTAAGATGTCGAATGTCCACTAATTAAGTGAGTTACTGACAACTCATTTAATTAATATCTTAATCCAAGAATAGTACCACTCAACCTTATCGTCATGTCGGACTAAGTCCACCTGCAGGGTTTAACATGACAATCTTTATGAGCTCATCTTGGGGACATTATCAGCCTAGATTACTAGGACACAGTTTCTTCTATAATCAACAACACACACTATAAGTGATATCATTTCTCAACTTATCGGGCTTATTGATTTATCGAACTAAATCTCACCCATTGATAAATTAAAGAAATAAATATCAAATATATGTGCTTGTTATTATATTAGGATTAAGAGCACACACTTCCATAATAACTGAGGTCTTTGTTCCTTCATAAAGTCAGTATAAAAGGAACGACTTCAAATGGTCATACTCAATACATTCTAAGTGTACTAGTGTAATTATATAGTTAAGATAAACTAATACCTAATTACACTACGACCTTCCAATGGTTTGTTCCTTTCCATCTTGGTCGTGAGCTACTATTTATAATTTATAAGGAACCGATAACATGATCCTCTGTGTGTGACACCACACACCATGTTATCTACAATATAAATTAATTGAGCAACTATATTTATCATAAATGTAGACATTTGACCAATGTGATTCTTATTTCTAGATAAATGTTTATACCAAATGCTAGGCTTTTAGTATAAATCCTAACAGGATCGAGTATAACTATAGGAATTCTTCCAACGGTTGGAAAGATAGGTCAAAATCACATATATATTAACTCTCGGGCGTATTAGCCAAAGCTAACTCGAGTTTTAATATAAATGCGGATATTGATCCTATAAACAAGAGTTGCATAGAGATGTAATTGTCGTTACCTACCGATCATACTAAGTCTTGGGTGTATTAACCAAAGCTAACTCAAGGGTTAGTATGATGTGGATCTTGTCCCACATGAATTATAGAATTCAGTGGGAGCATCATTTAGTTAAAGGCCTAATTAAATGATTAAGAATATGATATTTATTTCTGCTATTATTTCTGTTGTAGATTACCATGACGTCGAATACGAACACCTTCTCCCTGCGATCTATCCTCGAGAAGGACAAGCTCAACGGAGCAAACTTCCTGGACTGGTATAGGAACCTGAGAATAGTTCTCAACCAAGAACGTAAACTGTACGTTCTGGAGCAGCCCATTCCGGAGGCTCCTCCTGCCACTGCCCCATGAGCTGACCGAGATGCTTTCAAGAAGTATCAAGATGACGCATTAGATGTGTCTTGTCTAATGCTCGCGACCATGAACTCTGAGCTTTAGAAGCAACACGAGTTAATGGGCGCTTACGATATGGTTGAACATCTTCGTCAACTGTATCAAGGTCAAGCGAGACATGAGAGATTTGAGATCTCAAGGGCATTGTTTGTAACGCCCGCCCTCCCAGCTAACCCTAAGGGAAAGGGCTACGATACTCTATGTACAAATAATAGCGGAAGACTTAAAATAATTTTCTTAGTTTAATAAAAACTTTTCTTTTGTTTTCCTTTTTATCAAATCCGAACTACACTATCAGTGCCTCAATAACATGATAACAAATTTAGTAGAAACATAACATAAAGTCACACATATGTTACTACAATTCATGATACCAAAGCGTAGTTCTTTAAAAGTTTGAAAGCATGTTCTTATTTGGTTGCCTAGCCACCTCCACACACATCTCCTTGCCTCTCCTACTGCTCCTCTAGCTCATCCAGCTTTTTCCTTTATCTGTGGTACAAGGACAGTAAGCTGTGAGCACTCATGGCTTAGTAAGTTCCTTTCCTACTCACTAAAACCGAAAATCATAATATAATCAAAGAATGTCTCAACATGGCATCACTTCAACTAGTCATGACATAATGTAACATACTCTTTTAAGCATATCATGCAACATGAAGAAATCATAACTAGTCATGGCATATCATAGCGTAAAGCATAGCATGAAGCATAACATAATCGTATCTAATCATGACATATCATCATAAGGAGTCATGGCATATCATACACATGAACATATCATGGAACATAACGTAATCATATCTAACCATGGCATATAAATCATCATAAGGTATATGCATATGATTTTGAAAAACATGTATGCGAAAAACATGTGTATGTCTCCTGATCTTTAAAACCATTTCTTCTTACATATATATATACTTGAACATAATCTCAACTTAAAGGGGATCTCGGCTATGTACCACTTACATATTGTGCGCAACCTATGTAGGTCCAAGGTAGCAAGTCTTGAACCCTACAAGGCAAACATACTAGGCCCGAGTCTTACTCCATCCACCTAGGGGCACTTAGGAGCCCATCCCTAACGAGGCCCGAGTATTATTCCATCGACCCCGGGGCGCTTATGGAGCCCACCCTTGGTACAAGCCATATAAAGTAAAGTACATGTCATACTTATACATATCATACATCATAAAAGCATGCATCACTTAGGCACGCATCATATCATAAAAGTATGCATCACTTAGGCATACATCCTATCATAACAATATGCATCACTTAGGCATACATCCTATCATAACAATATGCATCACTTAGACATGGATCATAAAAACATACATATTTTAAGCATAAAGCATATCATCAAGCATGCATAATTTAACCACATAGCATATCATGAAAGCATGCATATTTTAAGCACTAAACATAGCATCAAAGCATGCATAATTTAACCACATAGCATATCATGAAAGCATGCATATTTTAAGCACTAAACATAGCATCAAAGCATGCATAATTTAACCACATATCATAACATAAGCATGCATATTTTCAGGTCATATCATATCGCCAAAGCATGTAAGATTTACTCACATATCATAACATAAAACATGCATATTTTGAAATCATAACATATCGTAGAAATTCTCATCTGGTATAGCTCACAAGCATACATGTCTAAGCATAAAAGTATATCATGTGCTCATCCAATCATAAGGAACAATGTAACATGATTAATTTGGGTACTAAGCTTCCTAATCCTTTGGGTTCTTATCATGGCCGAAACCCTCTTAGGTGCCCATTTAGGTTTTAAACACATCCAAGCATGTAGAACCTAATTCATTCACATATCATTTTCATAGGAAGTATCATAACCAAGATTTACTTGGACTCTAAGTTCTCCAAGTCCTTAAACCTCATTTGGCCGAATCTTAACAAGTGTGAAACAAGGTTCTAAAGGACATAAAGCATGGAAACTTTAGGCAAAATTTATAGCATTCATTTCAAGAAATATGGTAAGCACCATTGAGTTAGTTCCTAAATTCCTTATGCCCTTAAATTTATGTCTTGGCCGAAACTTACAAGTACTCATTTAGGTTTTCAAGCAAGCATACAAGCATGTGAACTTACTCTAACATCATGTATAAATTCATAAATGGCATCATACAAGTGGTCATGGCCGAAACTTCCCTTAGCATCAATTTAGGTCACTAACAACATATAGCATGTGAATTTTTAGCTTTCTACATTTCATATTTCATGGAGAGTACATGAGCATGTTCAATGTAAGTTCTAGGGTTTCTAGGGCATGTATCCCTTCATGGCCGAGACGTTAAGGTGTCCATTTGAATCATAGTTAAATATATAAGCATGTGAACACAAACAACATGTTATCTCAATTTCTTAAGAAGCATCTTTAACACATGAGGTCTAAATTTTTAGGGTTTCTAGGTCTTTAAACCCTACATGGCCGAACCTCATCAAACATAGAATTTGTCCAAATGGCATAAAAGCATAGAAAGTCATAATACATTTCATAACATGTATAAAAGTCAAGCACTATAAGCATACATTTAAA
Organism: Zingiber officinale; assembly: GCF_018446385.1. Lineage (NCBI taxonomy): Eukaryota > Viridiplantae > Streptophyta > Magnoliopsida > Zingiberales > Zingiberaceae > Zingiber > Zingiber officinale. Next base: position 49,605,847 of record NC_056006.1, read on the forward strand.
TTGTGTCTTAGGTTTCCTAGGTTTTTCCTTTCTTTATCTCATAGCATATGTTTGGCCGAAACCTTCCAAGTCTTTAAACTAGGTTTTAGGTGGCCTAAAGTATGGAAAACTTAAACAAGTTTTATGGAAAAAATATCAAAGAACTTTACATATAAATTTGGTTCACAACATGCTAGGACCCTTGTGGTCATAATTATCATATATCATGCAACCAATTTTCCTATACTCTAATTAAGCATGGGAGCATTAAAAAAATTTCATATCTTTTTGTCATGGAGGTTTTGAGCATGTTAAAAATCTTTTTAAGATATTCTAAGCCATCCACCTTACCATGGCCGAAATATTAAGAGTGGTGTTCATGAGTTTCTATCAACATACAAGCATGCAACTTCTTTAAGAAACTCTATATTCTATCATATAAACATGGTGAGTTTAAATTCAAAGTATTCCTAACCCTAAACCCTTCCTTGGCCGAAACTTGTGAGTGGGATACTTTTGGTTCCAAGTAACCTTCAAGTATGAAAACAATAATGGATCCTTAACCATTTATTTAGAGGGTTTTGTGCAAGTTAGGTAAACAAATAAATTCCCTAGCCCTTATAAAACCTTTTTGGCCGAAACTCTAGGGTTAGATACATCTCTAATCCAACATCACATATATATAAAAATATGAGAGAAAACCTTCTTACAAAGCATAGAAAAATTATCATGAATCAAGGCTTATTTTAAACATTCCTAGGATCACAAGTCCTTCCTTTGGCCGAATTTTTCACAACTTTGTTCTAGGTTTTAAAATCCTCATAAAATCCAAAAACACATCAAAACTACTTGTACCACAGGTGAGGGGATACTTACATCCTTTTCGCTTGTGGTTCTAAAGTGTGGTGATGGAAGAAAGGGTCTCTTCTTCTTGTTCTCCTCCTTTGATTTCCTTTGGTAGCCCTCCTTTGTATCCTAGGAGGAACTTTGTTTTGGGGGCCGAAAATGGAGGAGAGGGGGCTGAGGTTCTCGGTGATGGAGAGGGGAGAATGAGAGAAATGAGAGAAAAATCAAATCTTCTCTTCACATGCTCCCTTTTATGTTAAGGGGGAAGAGGTAGCAAAATTGGTTTTTGCTTTCCTTCTCCCTTAGCCCTTTTTTTTCATTTTCTTTTTATTTTATTTATTTATTTGTTCTCATCATTCATGATGAAACAAGGGGGAATGAATCCCCTTAATGGTCCTCTTTAAGTCACTGCAAAAAGAGAGAGGAAGAGGGGGAGAAAAGAAGGAAGGCAAGTTGCCTTTCTCTTGTTCTTTTCTTGTTTTCTTTTGGCTAGCTTTTACTCTCATCCTTATCATGAGTTTCCCTCCTTTGCTATCAATATATTATTCCTATCCCAACTGGTTATTACCCATTAATCCTATCATTTACATCATGAGAGGTTCAAGGTTCAATCCTTGACAACTCCCTATTTTTATTTCTTTTTATTTCTTTTTGGTTCAACATTTCTACTAATATTTTTCTAAGGCAAATTCATCATTCTCTTATTTTATCTTAAAAGCTTAGTGGGTGTTACAGTACCCCGTACCTCATAAAAAGTTCATCCTCGAACTTTAAAATAGCTCCGGGTACTTTTGTTTCATATCGTCCTCGCGTTCCCAAGTGGCTTCTTCAAATCGTTGATTCCGCCATAGAACCTTTACTAAGGGTATTTCTTTGTTCCTTAACCTCTTGACTTCTCGGTCCAAGATCTGAATAGGTCTACTTTCATAACTTAGGTCCTCTTGAATCTGTACCGACTGTGGCTCAATTACTTGATCTGTGATGGGAGTACACTTCTTAAGCATCGATACATGGAACACATTGTGAATGGCTGCCATGTCTGGAGGTAGTTCTAGTCTGTATGCGACTTGGCCCACTCTTTCTACAATCCGGTACGGTCCTACGTATCGTGGGCTTAACTTGCTTCTCTTTCCGAACCTCATTATCCCTTTCATGGGGGATACCTTAAGGAATACCAAATCTCCGATGTTGAATTCTAGCGGCCTGCGCCGTTTATCGGCATAATTCTTCTGCCGACTCTGAGCAGTTTCTATTCGTTGGCGGATCTTCTGTATAGCTCGGGTGGTGTCATCAATAAGTTCCGTTCGGAACCCCATTTCCTTCTTTTCACCACTTTCATACCAGCATATAGGGGATCTACACTTCCTCCCATACAGAGCTTCATAAGGTGCCATTTTAATAGTAGCTTGGTAACTATTATTGTAGGCGAATTCTGCCAGGTATAGATATCGACACCAGCTTCCCTTGAAGTCCAGGGCACAAGCTCTTAACATATCTTCTAATATTTGGTTTACTCTTTTAGTTTGCCCATCGGTCTGAGGGTGGAAAGCTGTACTAAATAACAACTTTGTGCCGAGGGTCTTCTGAATGCACTCCCAAAAGTGTGAAACAAAGCGACCGTCTCTATCAAAAATAATGGTCTTAGGAACACCATGTAGCCGAATGATTTCCTTAACATATAACTGAGCTAGCTGTTCAGTTGAATAAGTCATTTTGATCGCCAAAAAGTCTGCGAACTTTGTCAATCTGTCTACAATCACCCATATAGCGTCATATCCATTTGTCGTCCTGGGAAGACCCGAAATGAAATCCATAGAGATTTCTTCCCATTTCCATTCTGGAATTTGGACAGGCTGTAGTAATCCGCCCGGTCTCTGGTGTTCAGCTTTTACCCTTTGGCAGGTCAGGCAAGTACTGACATACTGAGCCACTTCTCTTTTCATACCAGACCACCAAAATTTCTTTTTCAGGTCCTGGTACATCTTAGTGGAGCCCGGGTGTATTACATAGGGTGTTGTATGAGCTTCTTCCAGTATTTTCCTTCGCAACTCTGGGTCCTCTGGAATGCATAACCGATCCCTGAGGTATAATATCCCGTTGTCCGCGATACGGAACCCGTCATTCTTCCCTTCCAAAGTCTCTTGTTTGATTCTCTAAAGGTTTCGGTCACTGGTTTGCTTTTCCAGTATACTCTCAAATAACGTCGGTGTTATGGTGAGGGTAGAAAGTCGCCCGGACATAGTTTCGACCCAAGGATACGAAACACTTCTCGGTTCCTCGATGGATTCCCATATTGGTTCGTTTCCAACATTAAGTATAACTTTAGCATATTGATTGAAATTAGGTAGCTGACCTGAGACGATGGCAAAGGCGTTCACCACGTCATCCTGAGCGAGAGAGTAGACTCTGGCATTGGTCATAGTGGGAGGGGCCTCCAATCTTCCTTGGCTGATTGAAGTCCCTTCTATGGCAGTATGCATCTGGTGAAGCTGTGCATGGGTACTCATATTCTGGTTGTTCTGCAGAGGTAGTGCCTGAGACTGAGTAGGGCAATTTCTTGCCAAATGACCTTCCTTTCCGCAGTTGTAGCACTTTCGGGTGCTTAGGAGACATACTCCAGAATGCATCTTTCCACATATGGCACACTAAGGGTACTTGGTTTGCTTATTGGCCGGACCACCTTTTGTGTTGTTCCACTGTTTCCTCTTTCCACCTGAGTTTCCTGTCCAGCCGGTTCTGGTATTGTGCGATTTTTGTCCTCCGGTCAGTGCTTGGTTCTTGCCCTCGTTCATTGCTTTAGGGCACTGCTGACTAGCTCCTCTGCAGTCTGCGGTCTATTAACTCCGCCGGCTACGTTCAGAGCTATCTCGGGTCGAAGCATCTTTAACATTAACCGGACCCTCTCTTTTTCAGTACGGATCAGTTCTGGGCACAGACGTGCTAGGCGGTTGAACTTTTTGACGGCTTCGTTAACTGACAGATCACCTTTCCGGAACTCAGTGAATTCGTCATAGTGCTTGTTGGCCACTTGCATATGGAAGAATTCTTCTAAGAACTCTGTCTAAAAATCCGTCCACTGCATCTGGTTTATTTGTCTTTTCGCCTTTACTCGGTCCCACCACATCCGGACATCTCCGGTAAGGCAGAACGACGCGCATTTGACCTTCTCGTGTTCAGTCCAGTCCAGTAGTTCCATTATGCTTTCCACAGTCTTGAGCCAGGCTTGCGCATCCCATGGTTCGCAGTTTCCCGAGAATGCTTCCGGCTTAAGCCTTTGCATCGGAGTAGGGGCTGCCGGGGGCACTGGCGCGGCTGTAGGTATAACCGGTAGTGTATTCTGATTTGCCGGTGGGGTAATCGGGTTGCCTTGCTGACCCATTAAGGTAGTGATCAGCTGCTGTTGCTCTGCGATCTGATGCTGGAGGTCTGCGACTACCTGTGTCAGGTCTGGTGGAGTCACTGTCCCCTCGGTTCGGGCATTGCGTGTCCTAACCATGTTTATCTAAATAATAACAAATAGACTAGTGTAAGTGGTTATCGTTTTTAGCCAATCTAACGTACTGTTTTGTTTCTATCTATTTGTTCTGGTATTATTCCTAACCTACTAATATGTAATCCTAATCTAAATTATAACTAAAAGCATGGAATAAAGCATCAAACATAAGCAAGCAAAACATGAAACTAAAGCATAAACAACATAAGGAAAAATAAGGAATAGAGTGACAAACAATATAACATAAGGAAATAAAGCATAAGCAATGTAGCAAAGAAAATAAAGCATAGGCAATATAACAAGGAAGAAAAATAAATAAAGCATAAGTCATATAACATGAAACTAAGCATAAGCATATAACAAGTAAATTAAGCATAAACATTCTTACTTGGAGTGGCAGGTCGGAGGCTTGATGTGTGTGTAGTGAGCTGGCAAAAACTTTGGCTCTGATACCAACCTGTAACGCCCGCCCTCCCTGCAAACCCTAAGGGACGGGGCTACGATACTCTATGTACAAATAACAGCGGAAGACTTAAAATAATTTTCTTAGTTTAATAAAAACTCTTCTTTTGTTTCCTTTTTATCAAATCCGAACTACACTATCAGTGCCTCAATAACATGATAACAAATTTAGTAGAAACATAACATCAAGTCACACATATGGTACTACAATTCATGATACCAAAGCGTAGTTCTTTAAAAGTTTTAAAGCAGGTTCTTATTTGGTTGCCTAGCCACCGCCACACACATCTCCTTGCCTCTCCTGCTGCTCCTCTAGCTCATCCAGCTTTTTCCTTTATCTGTGGTACAAGGACTGTAAGCTGTGAGCACTCATGTCTCAGTAAATTCCTTTCCTACTCACTAAAACCGAAAATCATAATATAATCAAAGAATGCCTCAACATGGCATCACTTCAACTAGTCATGACATAATGTAACATACTCTTTTAAGCATATCATGCAACATGAAAAAATCATAACTAGTCATGGCATATCATAGCGTAATGCATAGCATGAAGCATAACATAATCGTATCTAATCATGGCATATCATCATAAGGAGTCATGGCATATCATACACATGAACATATCATGGAACATAACGTAATCATATCAAACCATGGCATATAAATCATCATAAGGTATATGCATATGATTTTGAAAAACATGTATCCGAAAAACATGTGTATGTTTCCTGATCTTTAAAACCATTTCTTCTTACATATATATATACTTGAACATAATCTCAACTTAAAGGGGATCCCGGCTATGTACCACTTACATATTGCGCGCAACCTATGTAGGTCCAAGATAGCAAGTCTTGAACCCTACAAGGCAAACATACTAGGCCCGAGTCTTACTCCATCCACCTAGGGGCACTTAGGAGCCCATCCCTAACGAGGCCCGAGTCTTATTCCATCGACTCTGGGGCGCTTATGGAGCCCACCCTTGGTACAAGCCATATAAAGTAAAGTACATGTCATACTTATACATATCATATATCATAAAAGCATGCATCACTTAGGAACGCATCATATCATAAAAGTATGCATCACTTAGGCATACATCATGTCGTAAAAGTATGCATCACTTAGGCATACATCATATCATAAAGGTATGCATCACTTAGGCATACATCATGTCATAAAGGTATGCATCACTTAGGCATACATCATACCATAAAAGTATGCATCACTTAGGCATACATCATATCATAACAATATGCATCACTTAGGCATACATCCTATCATAACAATATGCATCACTTAGGCATGGATCATAAAAACATGCATATTTTAAGCATAAAGCATATCATCAAGCATGCATAATTTAACCACATAGCATATCATGAAAGCATGCATATTTTAAGCACTAAACATAGCATCAAAGCATGCATAATTTAACCACATAGCATATCATGAAAGCATGCATATTTTAAGCACTAAACATAGCATCAAAGCATGCATAATTTAACCACATATCATAACATAAGCATGCATATTTTCAGCTCATATCATATCGCCAAAGCATGTAAGATTTACCCACATATCATAACATAAAACACGCATATTTTGAACTCATAACATATCGTACAAATTCTCATCTGGTATAGCTCACAAGCATACATGTCTAAGCATAAAAGTATATCATGTGCTCATCCAATCATAAGGAACAATGTAACATGATTAATTTGGGTACTAAGCTTCCTAATCCTTTGGGTTCTTATTATGGCCGAAACCCTCTTAGGTGCCCATTTAGGTTTTAAACACATCCAAGCATGTAGAACCTAATTCATTCACATATCATTTTCATAGGAAGTATCATAACCAAGATTTACTTGGACTCTAAGTTCTCCAAGTCCTTAAACCTCATTTGGCCGAATCTTAACAAGTGTGAAACAAGGTTCTAAAGGACATAAATCATGGAAACTTTAACCATATTTATAGCATTCATTTCAAGAAATATGGTAAGCACCATTGAGTTAGTTCCTAAATTCCTTAAGCCCTTAAATTTATGTCTTGGCCGAAACTTACAAGTACTCATTTAGGTTTTCAAGCCAGCATACAAGCATGTGAACTTACTCTAACATCATGTATAAATTCATAAATGGCATCATACAAGTGGTCATGGCCGAAACTTCCCTTAGCATCAATTTAGGTCACTAACAACTTATAGCATGTGAATTTTTAGCTTTCTACATTTCATATTTCATGGAGAGTGACATGAGCATGTTCAATGTAAGTTCTAGGGTTTCTAGGGCATGTATCCCTTCATGGCCGAGACCTTAAGGTGTCCATTTGAATCATAGTTAAATATATAAGCATGTGAACACAAACAACATGTTATCTCAATTTCTTAAGAAGCATCTTTAACACATGAGGTCTAAATTTTTAGGGTTTCTAGGTTTTTAAACCCTACATGGCCGAACCTCATCAAGCATAGAATTTGTTCAAATGGCATAAAAGCATAGAAAGTCATAATACATTTCATAACATGTATAAAAGTCAAGCACTATAAGCATACATTTAAATTGTGTCTTAGGTTTCCTAGGTTTTTCCTTTCTTTATTTCATAGCATATGTTTGGCCGAAACCTTCCAAGTCTTTAAACTAGGTTTTAGGTGGCCTAAAGTATGGAAAACCTAAACAAGTTTTATGGCAAAAATATCAAAGAACTTTACATATAAATTTGGTTCACAATAAGCTAGGACCCTTGTGGTCATAATTATCATATATCATGCAACCAATTTTCCTATACTCTAATTAAGCATGGGAGCATTAAACAACTTTCATATCTTATTTTCATGGAGGTTTTGAGCATGTTAAAAATCTGTTTAAGATATTCTAAGCCATCCACCTTACCATGGCCGAAATATTAAGAGTGGTGTTCATGAGTTTCTATCAACATACAAGCATGCAACTTCTTTAAGAAACTCTATATTCTATCATATAAACATGGTGAGTTTAAATTCAAAGTATTCCTAACCCTAAACTCTTCCTTGGCCGAAACTTGTGAGTGGGATACTTTTGGTTTCAAGTAACCTTCAAGTATGAAAACAATAATGGATCCTTAACCATTTATTTAGAGGGTTTTGTGCAAGTTAGGTAAACAAATAAATTCCCTAGCCCTTATAAAACCTTTTTGGCCGAAACTCTAGGGTTAGATACATCTCTAATCCAACATCACATATATATAAAAATATGAGAGAAAACCTTCTTACAAAGCATAGAAAAATTATCATGAATCAAGTCTTTTTTTAAACATTCCTAGGATCACAAGTCCTTCCTTTGGCCGAATTTTTGACAACTTTGTTCTAGGTTTTAAAATCCTCATAAAATCCAAAAACACATCAAAACTACTTGTACCACAGGTGAGAGGATACTTACATCCTTTTCGCTTGTGGTTCTAAAGTGTGGTGATGGAAGAAAGGGTCTCTTCTTCTTGTTCTCCTCCTTTGATTTCCTTTGGTAGCCCTCCTTTGTATCCTAGGAGGAACTTTGTTTTGGGAGCCAAAAATGGAGGAGAGGGGGCTGAGGTTCTCGGTGATGGAGAGGGGAGAATGAGAGAAATGAGAGAAAAATCAAATCTTCTCTTCACATGCTCCCTTTTATGTTAAGGGGGAAGAGGTAGCAAAATTGATTTTTGCTTTCCTTCTCCCTTAGCCCTTTTTTTCATTTTCTTTTTATTTTATTTATTTATTTGTTCTCATCATTCATGATGAAACAAGGGGGAATGAATCCCCTTAATGGTCCTCTTTAAGTCACGGCAAAAAGAGAGAGGAAGAGGGAGAGAAAAGAAGGAAGGCAAGTTGCCTTTCTCTTGTTCTTTTCTTGTTTTCTTTTGGCTAGCTTTTACTCTCATCCTTATCATGAGTTTCCCTCCTTTGCTATCAATATATTATTCCTATCCCAACTGGTTATCACCCATTAATCCTTTCATTTACATCATGAGAGGTTCAAGGTTCAATCCTTGATAACTCCCTATTTTTATTTCTTTTTATTTCTTTTTGGTTCAACATTTCTACTAATATTTTTCTAAGGTAAATTCATCATTCTCATATTTTATCTTAAAAGCTTAGTGGGTGTTACATTGTTTCAGTGCAAGATGTCAGACGGGGCTCCTGTAGGCCCATATGTACTCAAAACGAATTGGGTACATAGAGAACCTACAAAGGTTGGGGTTCCCACTTGGCCAAGAGCTGGCCACTGATCTGATCTTGCAATCCCTATTTTTATTTCTTTTTATTTCTTTTTGGTTCAACATTTCTACTAATATTTTTCTAAGACAAATTCATCATTCTCTTATTTTATCTTAAAAGCTTAGAGGGTGTTACATTGTTTCAGTGCAAGATGTCAGACGGGGCTCCTGTAGGCCCATATGTACTCAAAATGATTGGGTACATAGAGAACCTACAAAGGTTGGGGTTCCCACTTGGCCAAGACTCCCTTTAGTGGGCATAGCGAGAGAGCGACTGATTTGTTAGGACTCATACTTAGTGATGTATGTGGCCCTTTCAATGTCGCTGCTAGAGGCGGTTATAGGTACTTCATCACATTTACTGATGACTTCAGTAGATATGGTTATCTGTACTTAATGACACATAAGTCTGAATCCTTTGAAAAGTTCAAAGATTTCAAGAATGAAGTACAGAACCAGCTTGGCAAGAGTATTAAGATACTTTGATCCGATCGAGGTGGAGAATACCTTAGCCATGAGTTCCGTGACTATCTAGCTGAGTGTGGGATTCTATCTCAACTCACTCCTCCTGGAACACTATAGTGGAATGGTGTATCCGAAAGGAGGAATCTTACCCTATTAGATATGGTACGATCGATGATGACTCACACAGATCTTCCGACATACCTTTGGGGCTATGCTTTAGACATGGCAGCTTTTATACTCAACCAAGTTCCATCCAAGGCCGTGATAAAGACACCATATAGGATATGGACTGGGAGAGATACCCAGGTGTCTTTCATGAGGATTTGGGGTTGTGAGGCTTACGTTCGACGTCAAGTCTCAGACAAATTAGGACCCAAATCCGACAAGTGCTATTTCATTGGATATCCCAAGGAAACTAAGGGATATTACTTCTACATTCCCAGTCAGCACAAGGTAGTTGTGGCAAAGACTGGAGTCTTTCTAGAAAGGGACTTTGTTTCTAGAAAGACTAGTGGGAGCGCGTTCGATCTTGAAGAAGTTCAAGATGCGAACAATAGCACTGATGCCTCGATGGAAATTAAACTGGAACCATAAAGTGTTGTGGACGATGTTGTTCCACAAGGAGTTGAGGAACAACAATCAGTTCAAGTAGACATACCTCTTCACAGGTCTGATACGGTACATCGTCAGCCTGAGAGATACTCATTTCTCTTGTCTGACCATGATGACGTTATGCTCATAGAGGATGAGCCTACCACCTATCAGGAATTGTGATGAGACCAGATTCCGAGAAATGGCTAGAAGCCATGAGATCCAAAATGGAATCCATGTACACCAACCAAGTATGGACTTTGGTTGATTCACCTAAAGGGTAAAACCCATTGGGTGTAAGTGGGTCTTTAAGAGAAAGACTGACATGGATGGACATATCTATAAGGGTCGCTTGGTAGCTAAAGGTTTCAAGCAGATTCATGGTATTGACTATGATGAAACCTTTTCTCCAGTAGCGATGTTTAAGTCCATTCGGATCATGCTTGCTATTGCAGCCTACCATGACTATGAGATATGGCAGATGGATGTCAAAACTGCATTTCTGAATGGAAACCTGCTCGAGGATGTGTACATGACACAACCTGAGGGTTTTGTAGATCCTAAGCATGCTGCAAGATGCATAGGTCCATTTATGGACTAAAGCAAGCTTCTCGGAATCTTCGATTCGATGATGCAATCAAGCAGTTTGGTTTCATCAAGAATGAAGATGAGCCTTGTGTCTACAAGAAGGTTGTAGGGGATATAGTTGTTTTCCTCATATTGTATGTGGATGACATACTACTCATTGGGAAGGACATCCCTATGCTTCATCGGTCAAGACCCGGCTAGGGAGTTGCTTCTCAATGAAAGACTTAGGTGAGGCATCCCGCATTCTAGGAATACAGATCTATAGAGATAGATCTAAGAGATTGCTTGGCCTAAGTCGAGTACATACATTGACAAGGTACTCCTACGGTTTGCCATGCAGAACTCCAAAAGGGATTTCTGCCGATGTGACTCAAGGTCCCTCTTCTAGAGAGGAGAGAGACCGCATGGATCGGATCCCTTATGCCTCAGCCATAGGATCGATCATGTATGTCATGCTATGTACTCGACCTGATGTCTCGTATGACGAGCAGATACCAGTCAGATCCAGGTGAAAGTCACTGGATAGCGGTCAAGAATATTCTTAAGTACTTAAGAAGGACTAAAGAATATTTCTTGATATATGGAGGCGATGATGAGCTAGCTGTAAACGGTTACAGTGATGCTAGCTTCTAGACCGATCAGGTTGACTATAGATCGTAGTTGGGGTTCGTATTTTGCATTAATGGTGGTGTTGTCAGCTGGAAGAATTTGAAGCAGGATACAGTAGCTGATTCTACAACAAAAGCCGAGTACATTGCTGCATCAGAGGCAGCAAAGGAGGCATTTTGGATCCGCAAGTTCATCACTGAACTTGGGGTGGTTCCTAGCATTGCTGACCCCATTGAGCTCTATTGTGACAACAATGGAGCTATAGCACAGGCAAAAGAGCCTCGCTCACACTAGCGGACCAAACACATATTACGGCGCTTCCATCTCATTCGAGAGATCATCGAGAGAGGAGATGTGAAGATTTACAGAGTACCTACAGAGGCTAACATCGCAGATCCCTTGACCAAGCCTTTGGCACAGAGGAAGCATGATGGTCAAACTAGGTCATTGGGGCTTAGAGCCTACACTGATTGGCACTAGTGCTAGTGGGAGATTGTTAGCTAGAGCCCTAGAGCCAATCATTTGATGATTGTATTTTGGACTTTGTTGTATCATATTCTATATAAATAAAGGCATTTGGTTTTTGGTTATTATACTTACTTGTATTGGTGCCAAATAAACTAAGTATAATAACGTCCTTGAGTAGACGGTTCTCACCTATATCAATCGGTTAGTTAAACCGATAGTGAGATGATATAGAGAACACTACTCTTAATCATTCCTAGTCGAGTATTAACATTCAGGGATAATGTTAATGCAATAAAACTAGCATGTAGGTCAACTCGATGACTTGATCTCACAAGTCATGGATATAGAGATATCAAGTTGACACATGGGTATGCATTGGAGAATGTATACTGAATGACCCGCCATGAGAAAGTATCATGGATCGTTATATGAGTGTCATATACTTTCTCATGTGGCTATTTGTATGACTACTAGTCCTTAGACCTGAAGTCATCATGGATCCCTACATAAGGAGTTATGTACTTTGGTTTCGTCAAACGTCACCCGTAACTGGGTGGACTATAAAGGCGATTACTGGGTATGTAACGAATTATGCAGAGGGATGTGAGTGATGTAGATGGGATCTATCCCTCCTATATGACGGGAGCGACATCGATATTCTTGATAGAGTGAGACCACGAAGTGCATGGCCATGCCCAAATGAGTCAATATAGGATATTGAGTTCATTTGATTGAGTGAGTCTACTTGGAGTTCAAGATTTAGATTGATTAGAGGATAACACGGTCTATGCCTCACATTGATCAATATAGATGTCTAGGATAGAAGGACACTTGTCATATTTTGTGAGGAGTCACAATTAGTAGTCACAAGGTGATGTTGGATCTCAACATTCTTGTAACTTGGGTAGTAATGATGTGTTGCTAGATACCGCTCATTACTTATGCTCCTAAATGGGTTTAGGGGCATTGCCAACGTTACAAGAACCTATAGGGTCACACACTAAGGGAAATAGATGGAGATTAGGTTCATTAGATGAACCTAAATGATTACGTTCATGTGATGAACCAAATTGGATTAAGAGTAATCCAAAGTAGGCTAATTGAGTTAGGCTCAATTTGGTTCATGTGTTAAGTGAGTCTAATTTGGACTTAGACTCATTTAATTAATTTAATTCAATGAATAGAGATTCATTAAATTAAAATTGATTTGAACCAATGGTTAGATTAGATCAACCAAGGGAGAGAAGTGGTCAAGTTTGACTTGACTTAAGTAGGAAGATGAAGAGTCAAGTTTTGACTTGACTTTGACTTGACCAATGCCACATCATCAAGGATTCTTCATTTGGTCAAGTTTGACTTGCCCAAATGCCACCTCATGGAGGAGATCAAGAGACTTGACTCTTGATATTCCATGGGGGTTACATGCCTTGAAGTGGCCGGCCACTTTTAGGTGGAATGAGAAATTGATTTTTCATTCAAGTGGTTGTAACTCCATCTTCTTCTTCCTCTTGAGTTTTTCTTCTTGCTCTCCCTCTCCTCCCTACTGATCTCTAAGGTTGCTAGCACATCCTTAGAGATTTTTCTCCATCTCTTGCTTGTGTGGATACACATAGAGAAGTGTCTACTTTGACACTTTCGAGATCTAGCGAACCGAGGACAAGCTGGATTGCAAAGGGCTTCTCTTCAAAGGTATAAAATCTTTCTTCATGTAGGTCTAGGAGTAGATCTAAGTAGAAACTCGTACTCGTATTTAAATTTTGAAATCTATCCTTCGCACGAGATCCAGTGGCATGGGTGATTCGGGGTTTCCGCGACGCGAAAACGCGGTTTTCGTGACCCGAAAAACCCAACAGTACGTCCATATGTCTTCTTCTTTTGATAAAAATGCTAGGCTAACCATCCGTCGTCAGTATGAAATTCCCCGAGAGTATGGCATCATAATCCTAAAACCGGATGATCGTCCTCATCACCCCCCTGCTAATTGCGTAACCTTTTTCAAGAATAAGTTGATAGGAGGTTTAAGGTTTCCCATTCTTCCTTTCTTGATTGAAATAAGTCAGTATTTTGATATTCCTTTGTAACAATTTGCCCCCAACGCATTTCGTTATCTATGTGGTACTTACATGTTGTTTCGCTTGCAGGATATTCCTCCTACTCGTCAAAATTTCTTCATGTTCTCTTATCCAAAATGTTCGGAACCTGGTGTTTTCTTGTTTCATTCACGGACTAAAATGGTTCTTTTTGAGGATATGCCCTCGTCTCTTAAAGCTTGGAAATCCCATTTTTTCTTCATAAAGTTTCCAGGACCCATTCCTTGGTCTCATGCCTGGAAATCCTTCTTGCCCCCTTGCCCGACGTCAAGGAGTTTCATCTCCATCCTTCTTTTCCTATTTATTATGAGAAGTTGTTAAGCCATCGACTTTCTATTCCCAAGTGGTAGAGAGTCAATCTTCTATACCTATTTGGCTTAAGCTCCGTCAAACCTGATACTCAAGTTCCTTTAGGTAACACCTTGTTTCTTTCTTCTTGCTTTTAACTAACTAAACTATTTTTCTTTTCTATGTAGTGGAGTGCTTTTATGATGCTTTGATTGATGAAGCACTACGTCTAGAAGAGGATGGGATTTGTGCTAAGGAAGTTGAACTTCTGGCTGCTATTATTCCTCCCGCTTCAATCGAAGAGCCGACTCCTCTAGCTGAGGCACCCAGCTCTTTGGGGGCTCTTGAGGATCCATCTGCAGAGATCATTGCCATTTCTTTACCCACTGTTACTTCACCAGTGGCTACTACTATTTCCTCATCTGCCCTTCTTCCCATCATTGAACTCACGTCTTCTGGTAGCCCCAAAAAATCAATAGCTGAACTTGTTACTGGCAAACGCCCGGAGCTCAAACTTACCAGAATTCCTCCGTCCAAAAGGAGGCTTGTCCTTCCGGCTAATGAACAGGCTTTAGAAGGTTTTGTTCCTGCTGACCCTCCTTCTGATGAACCTATGTTGGCCGAACTCTACCCTTCTCTTAGTTTTCCTGTCTCACCCTTTGTTAGCTAGAGCCCTAGAGCCAATCATTTGATGATTATATTTTGGACTTGTTGTATCATATTCTATATAAATAAAGGCATTTGGTTTTTGGTTATTATACTTACTTGTATTGGTGTCAAATAAACTAAGTATAATAACGTCCTTGAGTAGACGGTTCTCACCTATATTAATCGGTTAGTTGAACCGATAGTGAGATGATATAGGGAACACTACTCTTAATCATTCCTAGTCGAGTATTAACATTCAGGGACAATGTTAATGCAATAAAACTAGCATGTAGGTCAACTCGATGACTTGATCTCACAAGTCATGGATATAGAGATATCAAGTTGACACATGGGTATGCATTGGAGAATGTATATTGAATGACCCGCCATGAGAACGTATCATGGATCGTTATATGAGTGTCATATACTTTCTCATGTGGCTATTAGTATGACTACTAGTCCTTAGACCTGAAGTCACCATGGTTCCCTACATAAGGAGTTATGTACTTTGGTTTCATCAAACATCACCCGTAACTGGGTGGACTATAAAGGCGATTACTGGGTATGTAACAAATTATGCGGAGGGATGTGAGTGATGTAGATGGGATCTATCCCTCCTATATGACGGGAGAGACATCGGTATTCTTGATAGAGTGAGACCACGAAGTGCATGGCCATGCCTAAATGAGTCAATATGAGATATTGAGCTCATTTGATTCAGTGAGTCTACTTGGAGTTCAGGATTTAGATTGATCAGAGGATGACACGGTCTATGCCTCACATTGATCAATCTAGATATCGAGGATAGAAGAACACTTGTCATATATTGTGAGGAGTCACAATTAGTAGTCACAAGGTGATGTTGGATCTCAACATTCTTGTAACTTGGGTAGTAATGATGTATTGTTAGATACCGCTCATTGCTTATGTTTCTAAATGAGTTTAGGGCCATTGCCAACGTTACAAGAACCTATTGGGTCACACACAAAGAACAAGTGGATGGAGATTAGGTTCATATGATGAACCAAGAGAATTAGATTCATTTGATGAATCAAATTGGAATAAGAGTAATCCTAATTGGGCTAATTGAGTTGGACTCAAGTTGATTCATGTGTTCTATGAGTCTAATTTAGATTATGACTCATTGAATCAATTTAATTAAATGAATTAGATTCATTATATTAAATTGGCTTGAATTAAATGGTTGGATTAGATCAACCATTTGAGAGATTAAGTCAAGTTTGACTTGACTTGAGAGGAAGATGAAGAGTCAAGTTTGACTTGACTTTATGCCACCTCATTGGTGAGTTGGCATTAAGTGGATCAATGATGATGCTCCACATCATGATGGTTACTTAAGTGAAGTGCCACCTCATGGGAGTTACCAAGAGTTGTGACTCTTGGTATCCCATGGAGGTTACAAACCACTTAATTAGATGAAAAAGAGTTTCATTTTTGCAAGTGTAACTCTCATTCAAGTGATCTTCCTCCTCCTAAGCTCTCTTCTTGCTCCTTCTCTTCTCTTGGTCGTGGGTTTCAAGCAAGGGAGAAGAAAGGAGAGTGAATCTAATCCAAGAAGAAAGGTTAGTGAAAGTCACATAGAGATTTTAGAGGAGTGTGTTCTCTTCTTTTCTTTTCTTCTTCTTCCAATCCTACCCGAGAGCCCTAGAGAGTGCTAGCACACTTGTGGTGCTCTCTTCTCCATCCTTGAGTGTTAGAGAACACATCTTGTTCGTGTGGATATCACTAGAGAGTTGTCTACGTTGACAACTTCAAGATCCGGTGTACCGTTGGACGAGCTGGATTTGCGAGGGCACGCTTCAAAGGTATAAAATGTTTTTCCTTTGTAGATCTACTGTAGATCATAGTTTTAAACTCGTACTCATATTTTTGAAAGTTTTTCTTCGCACGAGATCCAGTGGCATGGGTGATTCGGGGTTTCCACGACGCGAAAACGCGGTTTTCGCGGCCCGATAACCCAACAGTGGTATCAGAGCCACGTGCGAAGCGAGTACGAGTTTAGATTCGTATTTTTATGAAAAATATAGATCTGGAAACTTTCTGTAAATTCATGTTTTTATAGTTTTTATGGGTAATTTTCTCGTAGAAGCGAAGCACAAGTGTTTCGGCGCATGTAGGCTTCCGCTACCGGGAAGATTTTTCCAAAACGGCCAAGTTTCGCCCCAAAACTTTTTGGGACAGCGGGCTAAGGTGCTGTTAGATTGCAATGGAACCCTCGCGATAGTTAGATAGCGGGTAGGGACGCTGCCCCTGGCCCCGCAAGGGGATTCGTTCCGCGATTGCGCCCGAAAACCTCTAAACGGAACCGCCGGGAAATTGTACTCGTAAAAATTATAAAAATTATAGAAAAATTACAGAAAATTATAGAAATATATAATTTTTAATTATATATTATTTTTGTGATAGTTATGACCCAAAGACCCAATTTGATTGGATAATTCGTGTTGTAATTCATAATACGGCCTGCGTGCCGTGATGTGATGTGCGTGTTGTATATTTTTATTTTTCGCGACCTGCACGTCGTGCCTTTCTCTTTTATTCTTGTTGTAAATTAGATTTAGACTCGAATGTAACTCGAGTTTCAAAATGTAATGTAAATTTGAAGCGGTGGAAGGTCCACTCGAGACGGAGTTACGAGGAGGGCGCGAGCAACACGAGGTGGTCAAAGGAAGGAGCTTGAGAAGCTGTTGACCTTAGGTTGACCATCTGATCTTCTCATTGGCTTGAGAAGATCGTAGTAGGGCCATGACATAATCACAAAATTTTTTGATTAATTATTTAATTAATTGTTTTGTGTGTATGTGATGCATGCTAGTTAATTAAGTAATTAATTAGTACCTTACGATTAGATTAGATCTAAATCGTGCACATGATGCACCCTTCGATTAGATTAGATCTATCGAGTATATGATACGCATCATCGTTTAGATTAGATCAAAATCACGTCAACTCGTAATGCCTACCATGCCGTGATACCTACCACTACCTCGATCGCATGTTGTTGTTGAATTTGCCAAAGCAGAGCAACACATACTATCTTGGTAGGGTACGGAGGGACAATCTTGGTCCCGCCTATCAACGCATGGGTGAGTACAACTCAATTAGATTGAGTATTCCTAGTTAACTCGGTTGGATCGAGTATAACTATAGGCATTCTTCCAACGGTTGGAAAGATAGGTCAAAATCACATATATATTAACTCTCGGGCGTATTAGCCAAAGCTAACTTGAGTTTTAATATAAATGCGGATATTGAACCTATAAACAAGAGTTGCATAGAGATGTAATTGGTAATCGTTACCTATCGATCATACTAAGTCTTGGGCGTATTAGCCAAAGCTAACTCAAGGGTTAGTATGATGTGGATCTTGTCCCACATGAATTATAGAATTCAGTGGGAGCATCATTTAGTTAAAGGCCTAATTAAATGATTAAGAATATGATATTTATTTCTGCATTTATTTTTGTTGTAGATTACCATGACGTCGAATACGAACATCTTCTCCCTGCGATCTGTCCTTAAGAAGGACAAGCTCAATGGAGCAAATTTCCTGGACTGGTACAGGAACCTGAGAATTGTTGGGTTCTTCGGGCCGCGAAACCGCTTTTTCGCGTCGCAGAAACCCCGAGTCACCCAAATCCATGGATATCGTGCAAAGATTCGTAAACAAAATTATCGAAAAACCTTTTTCTTGTACGAGTTTGTAAAAACTTTAGATATACACTAAAGTTAAGATCATTACCCTTGTAGCGAAGCCCTTCGCGTTCCCGCTTGTCCAAGATGTCGCCGGATCTCTAGTTGTCAAAGTAGACAACCTCTATATGTAACCACACGGACACAAGTAGAAGGAGATAACCAAAACACAAGGTGTGCTAGCACCAATGGAGTGTTCGGCCAAGGAATAGGAGAAGGAGAAGAGAGAGCACCCAAGGGAGAAGAAGAGTGAATGAAAATCAATGAGAGGAAATTCAAACAACACCTTAGCCATCAAGTGGCCGGCCACTCTAGGAGGTGTAACCCCCACATTAATTCCAATTAATGTGGAGACCATTAAGAGTTGTAACCCCCATGAGGTGGCACTCTAGGATGATGTGGGTCAACACTATTGGTCCACATCTTGCCACCTCACTAAATGACATGGCAACAAGTGTAACCTCCTCATTTAATGTGGGTCGGCCACATTAAATGCTATGGAGGCTTGTAACCTCCATGAGATGGCACACATTGATGATGTGGAGCAATCCTATTGGTCCACATCTTGCCAACTCACTAGTGATGTGGCAAAAAGTCAAGTCAAACATGACTTTTTCTCTTCCTCTCAAATCAAGTCAAACTTGATCAAATCTCTCTCATGGTTGATCTAATCCAACCATATGATTCAAGCCAACTTAATATAATGAATCTAATTAATTAAATTAAGTTAATTTAATGAGTCATAATCTAAATTAGACTCATTGAATACATGAATCAACTTGAGTTCAACTCAATTAGCCCAATTTGGATTACTCTTAATCCAATATGATTCATCAAATGAATCTAATCCTCTAAGTTCATCATATGAACCAAATCTCTATCTAATTGTCCTTAGTGTGTGACCCTATAGGTTCTTGTAACGTTGGCAATGCCCTAAACCCATTTAGGAGCATAAGTAATGAGCGGTATCTAGCAACACATCATTACTACCCAAGTTACAAGAATGTCGAGATCCGACATCACCTTGTGACTACCAATTGTGACTCCTCACAAAATATGTCATTGTCCTTCTATCCTAGACATCTAGATTGATCAATATGAGGCATAGACCGTGTCATCCTCTAATCAATCTAAATCTTGAATTCTAAGTAGACTCACTCGATCAAATGAGCTCAACATCTAATGTTGACTCATTTGGGCATGGCCATGCACTTCGTGGTCTAACTCTATCAAGAATATTGATGTCGCTCCCGTCATATGGGAGGGATAGATCCCATCTACATCACTCACATCCCTCTGCATAATTTGTCACATACCCAGTAATCGCCTTTATAGTCCACCCTGTTACGGGTGACGTTTGACGAAACCAAAGTACATAACTCCTTATCTAGGGCTCCATGGTGACTTCAGGTCTAAGGACTAATAGTCATACTAATAGCCACATGAGAAAGTATATGACACTCATATAACGATCCATGATACTTTCTCATGGCGGGTCATTCAGTATACATTCTCCAATGTATACCCATGTGTCAGCTTGATATCTCTATATCCATGACTTGTGAGATCAAGTCATCGAGCTGACCTACATGCTAGTCTTATTGCATTAACATTGTCCCTGAATGTTAATACTCGACTAGGAATGATTTAGAGTAGTGTTCCCTATATCATCTCACTATCGATTCAACTAATCGATTGATATAGTTATGAACCTTCTACTCAAGGACGCTATTATACTTAGTCTATTTGGCACTAATACAAATAAGTATTATAACCAAACAAATGCCTTTATTAATATACAAGAATATGATACAATGAGTCCATACAATCATCAAATGATTGGCTCTAGGGCTCTAACTAACAAGAATAGTTCTCACCGAAGAACGTAAACTGTACATTCTGGAGCAGCCCATTCCGGAGGCTCCTCCTGCCACTGCCACGCGAGCAGACCGAGATGCTTACAAGAAGCATCAAGATGACGCATTAGATGTGTCCTATCTTATGCTCGCGACCATGAACTCTGAGCTTCAGAAGCAACATGAGTTGATGGGTGCTTACGATATGGTTGAACATCTTTGTCACCTATATCAAGGACAAGCAAGGCACTGGAAGAGGAACTCCAAAGGATACCTGGAAGATCTTAAGAAGAAGAGAAATAAGATTTCTACTTCAGGTATACATGTTATAGAAGTCAACCTCTCTATTTCTTCATCGTGGGTATTAGATACCGGATGTGCTTCGCACATTTGTACTAATGTACAAGCGCTGAGAAATAGCAGGGCATTGACGAAGGGTGAGATAGACCTATGAGTAGGCAATGGAGCACGGGTTGCTGCTATTGCTGTAGGAACTTACCATCTATCTCTGCCCTCTGGGCTTGTACTAGAATTAGATGATTGTTGTTATGTGCCTGCCTTGACTAAGAACATAATTTCAGTTTCTTGTTTGGACAAGAAAGGATTTTCGTTTATAATAAAGAACAAATGTTGTTCCGTCTATTTAAATGATATGTTCTATTGTAGTGCACCTCTGATAAACAGACTCTATATTCTAGACCTTGAGAGCCCTATCTATAACATAAATACCAAGAGGTTCAAGTCAAATGACATGAACCAAACCTACCTCTGGCACTGTCGCTTAGGTCATATAAATGACAAGCGCTTATCCCAGCTCCATAAGGATGGTTTGCTGGACTCATTTGATTTTGAATCATATGAGATATGCGAGTCATGCCTACGAGGCAAGATGACCAAGACTCCCTTTAGTGGACATAGCGAGAGAGCAACTGATTTGTTAGGACTCATACATAGTGATGTATGTGGCCCTTTCAATGTTGCTGCTAGAGGCGGTTATAGATACATCATCACATTTACTGATGACTTCAGTAGATATGGTTATGTGTACTTGATTACACATAAGTCTGAATCCTTTGAAAAGTTCAAAGAATTCAAGAATGAAGTACAGAACCAGCTTGGCAAGAGTATTAAGATACTTCGATCCGATCGAGGTGGAGAATACCTTAGCCATGAGTTCCGTGACTATCTAGCTGAGTGTGGGATTCTATCCCAACTCACTCCTCCTGGAACACCACAGTGGAACGGTGTATCCAAAAGGAGGAATCGTACCCTATTAGATATGGTACGATCTATGATGAGTCACACAGATCTTCCGACATACCTTTGGGGCTATGCTCTAGACACGACAACTTTTATACTCAACCGAGTTCCATCCAAGGTCGTGATAAAGACACCATATAGGATATGGACTGGGAGAGATGCCCAAGCATCTTTCATGAGGATTTGGGGTTGTGAGGCTTACGTTTGACGTCAAGTCTCAGACAAGTTAGGACCCAAATCCGACAAGTGATACTTTATTGGATATTCCAAGGAAACTAAGGGATATTACTTCTACATTCCCAGTCAGCAAAGACAAGTGGGAGCGCGTTCGATCTTGAAGAAGTTCAAGATGCGAACAATAGCACTGATGCCTCGATGGAAGTTGAACTAGAACCACAAAGTGTTGTGGATGATGTTGTTCCACAAAGAGTTGAGGAATAACAACCAGTTCAAGTAGACATACTCCTTGCAGGTCTGATAGGGTACGTTGTCAGCCTGAGAGATACTCATTTCTCTTGTCTGACCATGATGACGTTGTGCTCATAGATGATGAGCCTACCACCTATCAGGAAGCTGTGATGAGACCAGATTCTGAGAAATGGCTAGAGGTCATGAGATCCGAGATGGAATCCATGTACACCAACCAAGTATGGACTTTGGTTGATCCACCTGAAGGGGTAAAACCCATTGGGTGCAAGTGGGTCTTTAAGAGAAAGACTGACATGGATGGACTTATCTATAAGGATCGCTTGGTAGCTAAAGGTTTCAAGCAGATTCATGGTATTGACTATGATGAAACCTTTTCTCCAGTAGTGATGTTTAAGTCCATTCGGATCATGCTTGCTATTGCAGCCTACCATGACTATGAGATATGGCAGATGGATGTCAAAATTACGTTTCTGAATGGAAACCTGCTCGAGGATGTGTACATGACACAACCTGAGGGTTTTGTAGATCCACAGCATACTAGCAGAGTATGCAAGCTTCTCGAAGCTGGAATCTTCGATTCGATGATGCAATCAAACAGTTTGGTTTCATCAAGAACGAAGATGAGCCTTGTGTCTACAAGAAGGTTGTAGGGGATATAGTTGTCTTCCTCATATTGTATGTGGATGACATACTACTCATTGGGAAGGACATCCCTATGCTTCAGTCAGTCAAGACCTGGCTAGGGAGTTGCTTCTCAATGAAAGACTTAGGTGAGGCATCCCGCATTCTAGGGATACAGATCTATAGAGATAGATCTAAGAGATTGCTTGGCCTAAGTCAGAGTACATACATTGACAAGGTACTCCTATGGTTTGCCATGCAGAACTCCAAAAAGGGATTTCTGCCGATGTCACATGGCGTGAGTCTTTCGAAGACTCAAGGTCCCTCTTCTAGAGAGGAGAGAGACCGCATGGATCAGATCCCTTATGCCTCAGCCATAGGATCGATCATGTACGTCATGCTATGTACTCGACCTGATGTCTCGTATGCTTTGAGCATGACGAGCAGATACCAGTCAGATCCAGGTGAAAGTCACTGGATAGCGGTCAAGAATATTCTTAAGTACTTAAGAAGGACTAAAGAATATTTCTTGATATATGGAGGCGATGATGAGCTAGCTGTAAAGGGTTACAGACCGATCAGGTTGACTATAGATCGTAGTTGGGGTTCGTATTTTGCATTAATGGTGGTGTTGTCAGCTGGAAGAATTTGAAGCAGGATACAGTAGCTGATTCTACAACAAAAGCCGAGTACATTGCTGCATCAGAGGCAGCAAAGGAGGCATTTTAGATCCGCAAGTTCATCACTGAACTTGGGGTGGTTCCTAGCATTGCTGACCCCATTGAGCTCTATTGTGACAACAATGGAGCTATAGCACAGGCAAAGGAGCCTCGCTCACACTAGCGGACCAAACACATATTACGGCGCTTCCATCTCATTCGAGAGATCATCGAGAGAGGAGATGTGAAGATTTACAGAGTACCTACAGAGGCTAACATCGCAGATCCCTTGACCAAGCCTTTGGCACAGAGGAAGCATGATGGTCAAACTAGGTCATTGGGGCTTAGAGCCTACACTGATTGGCACTAGTGCTAGTGGGAGATTGTTAGCTAGAGCCCTAGAGTCAATCATTTGATGATTGTATTTTGGACTTGTTGTATCATATTCTATATAAATAAAGGCATTTGATTTTTGGTTATTATACTTACTTGTATTGGTGCCAAATAAACTAAGTATAATAACGTCCTTGAGTAGACGGTTCTCACCTATATCAATCGGTTAGTTGAACCGATAGTGAGATGATATAGGGAACACTACTCTTAATCATTCCTAATCGAGTATTAACATTCAGGGACAATGTTAATGCAATAAGACTAGCATGTAGGTCAACTCGATGACTTGATCTCACAAGTCATGGATATAGAGATATCAAGTTGACACATGGGTATGCATTGGAGAATGTATACTGAATGACCCGCCATGAGAAAGTATCATGGATCGTTATATAAGTGTCATATACTTTCTCATGTGGCTATTTGTATGACTACTAGTCCTTAGACCTGAAGTCACCATGGATCCCTACATAAGGAGTTATGTACTTTGGTTTCGTCAAACGTCACCCGTAACTGGGTGGACTATAAAGGCGATTACTGGTTATGTAACGAATTATGCAGAGGGATGTGAGTGATGTAGATGGGATCTATCCCTCCTATATGACGGGAGAGACATCGGTATTCTTGATAGAGTATAAGTCACCACGAAGTGCATGGCTATGCCCAAATGAGTAAATATTAGATATTGAGCTCATTTGATTCAGTGAGTCTACTTGGAGTTCAGGATTTAGATTGATCAGAGGATGACACGGTCTATGCCTCACATTGATCAATCTAGATGTCTAGGATAGAAGGACACTTGTCATATATTGTGAGGAGTCACAATTAGTAGTCATAATGTGATGTTGGATCTCAACATTCTTGTAACTTGGGTAGTAATGATGTATTGCTAGATACCGCTCATTACATATGTTTCTAAATGAGTTTAGGGTCATTGCCATCGTTACAAGAACCTATTGGGTCACACACAAAGAACAAGTGGATGGAGATTAGGTTCATATGATGAACCAAGAGGATTAGATTGATTTGATGAATCAAATTGGATTAAGAGTAATCCTAATTGGGCTAATTGAGTTGGACTCAAGTTGATTCATATGTTCTATGAGTCTAATTTAGATTATGACTCATTGAATCAATTTAATTAAATGAATTAGATTCATTATATTAAATTGGCTTGAATTAAATGGTTGGATTAGATCAACCATTTGAGAGATTAAGTCAAGTTTGACTTGACTTGAGAGGAAGATGAAGAGTCATGTTTGACTTGACTTTATGCCACCTCATTGGTGAGTTGGCATTAAGTGGACCAATGATGATGCTCCACATCATGATGGTTACTTAAGTGAAGTGCCACCTCATGGGAATTACCAAGAGTTGTGACTCTTGGTATCCCATGGAGGTTACAAACCACTTAATTAGATGAAAAAGAGTTTCATTTTTGCAAGTGTAACTCTCATTCAAGTGATCTTCCTCCTCCTAAGCTCTCTTCTTGCTCCTTCTCTTCTCTTGGTCGTGGGTTTCAAGCAAGGGAGAAGAAAGGAGAGTGAATCTAATCCAAGAAGAAAGGTTAGTGAAAGTCACATAGAGATTTTAGAGGAGTGTGTTCTCTTCTTTTCTTTTCTTCTTCTACCAATCCTACCCGAGAGCCCTAGATAGTGCTAGCACACTTGTGGTGCTCTCTTCTCCATCCTTGAGTGTTAGAGAACACATCTTGTTCGTGTGGATATCACTAGTGAGTTGTCTACGTTGACAACTTCGAGATCCGGCGTACCATTGGACGAGCGGGATTTACAAGGGCACGCTTCAAGGGTATAAAATGTTTTTCCTTTGTAGATCTACTGCAGATCATAGTTTTAAACTCGTACTCATATTTTCGAAAGTTTTTCTTCGCACGAGATCCAGTGGCATGGGTGATTCGGGGTTTCCGCGATGCGAAAACACGATTTTCGCGTCCCGATAACCCAACACCCTTCTCTAATACCAATGCTTCTGGTGCTGTCTCTTTCACTTTTCCCCTATCTATTCCAACTTCTGGATCTTTACCCTCCTCACCTTCTTCTTATTTAGTCTTTGCTCCTCCTTCTATCCCTACTTCCTCCTTCTCTGTTGGTTCTTCTACTATTCCTGTCCTCCCCATATTGCTAGGAGGTTCCTTTGTCGGTGATTGGGATAAAGTTCATCCCCTTTTTGAAGAACTCGATATTTCTGAAACAATTGATCGTTTCTCCCATAGGGAGAATCAGGTATGTTTACTAACGTTTACTCCCTATTTCTTTAGCGGTTATCACCTGACCTTCTATTATATTTCTAGCGATGGATGAAAAACATGGGCTTATCTCGACTAATGCACAATTTATACATTGAGAACAAGAAACTAAGGTCCGAGAATGACAAGCTGAGACAACATGTTACTGAGTTATCTTCTGCCACGCTTTCCGATACTACCAAGAAGCAACTTGAAGCCCAGATTGAAAGTCTTCAAGCACAATTTAAATCGGCTACGGACCTCAACCAAGAATTGACTTCCAAAATTGGCGAATTAAAGGATGATTATGAATCAGAATTGGCTGAAAAACTCAAAGCCCTGCAGCTAAAGGAAGATGAGATAACTTCCTTGAACACCTCCCTTAATTCAGTTAAAACCGAGGTTTCTATCAAAGAGAATGAATTGAAGACATCCCAAACGGCTTTGGTGGTCTACAAGGAGAACGAAGATACTCGTTACAAGGAACGGGCCACCGCCATGATTGAATCTCCTGAATTCAATAGGCCGATCGTGAAGTCCATCTTATCAGTCTTTACTGCGGGAGCTAAAGGGGTGATTCAATAATTACGAGAGGAGAGCTACTTATCTCATGACCCTCCTCCTAATTTCCTAAACCGTCGCAAACTTATTGAGAACAAACCCTCTGATCTATACCCTCAGCTGACTTTAGTTTGACTTAAATTCAAATTCTTGTAAAAAGGGGGGCCAAAACTCTGTGATGACAACCTGACAGACTTATGTGACGCTGATTATCCCCTTTTTATTGAAAATTTCACTCTTTCTCATGACAGTCATCTGTTTTGCTTAAATATATCAAATGGTGCTTGACTGGTCATCATACAACCTCACCCAACAGATTATTATGCTTTAGATTGTTTCCTCATGACCGGACGGTATATATCAAGGTTGATAAGTACCGCCCGATATTTCAAAGATCCATTATGTCTCGTCCGATCTGGTGCAATTTTATTATGATATTCTCAATATCGGTCGAGTTATTTTACTTGATTGACTTACGCTTATATCTACGTATGTTATCTTAGGTATTAATAAATTTTCATATGGTTTTATCATAGTGTATGCTACTTGACCTATCGCGATAAGCCTTTGGTCGACACATTTGGATGATATTTATTTCGACCGATCTATTATGACCGCCCGATTTATATTTATAAGTCTCGCTCGATAATATTTAACCAAGTCTTGTCCATTAACTAATACCTTGTACCTAACTCCTGCCAAATAATTCAAACTTATAATTATCTACCCAATTTTCCTTTATATCCGTCAAACTTTCTTAAGAATTGTATCTAGGAAAATTTTATGCATTTTTCAAGGAAGATTACTTAACTCCACCTTTCTTTCTTGATTTTGTCTTTTAATGTTATCACCCGTTTATGACAATTGGCATTCCGAGTACCTTTTCTTTTCTTGTTTTCTTTTGTTATCTCTGTTTAGGGGTTTTAGCACAGGGCCGAAAGAAAAACAAGGGTTTTACGAAGTTTTCTTCCGCTTTCCCCCATCTCTCTTCATCTTCCTTGATTCCTCTTCCTTCTATTGTCTCTCTATGGCAACTTCCCCTCCTGCATGGTGTCTATCGTGTGTTTCCGGCCTTATAGATACAGAAGAAGTGGACTTACAGGCGACCTATGGTTTTCCTTCTTATATCATCCGTCCCGCTCCTCTTGAGGGTCCGCATCTTCCTCCTTTAGGGTGTATATCTATCTTCCGAGATCAAGTCCTACAAGGTTTTCGATTTCCTCTTCACCCCTTTTTCTGTAAGGTTAGCCTCTATTTTAATATTCCACTCAACCAGTTTATCCCTCAATCCTTTCTATTCTTATGGGTTTTATTGGGGTATCCAAACTGTTAGATTTTCCCTTGTCTCCTCGTCTTTTTCATCACTTCTTCATTCCTCGTCGAGTAGATATTGGTGTTCTCAAATTCCAATCTCGTCCTAAGGTTATTCTGTTCAACCATATTCCTCCTCAAGGGGAATGGTATCACAAATTTTTCTATATGCGTCTCCCTTCTCCTCCTCTGTTTCCCATCCAATGGATACATGATTGCACCCATGATCTTCTTAATGATCCCTTTGTTGCTTCTGCCCTACCTAAACTGAGAGGAGCGAAATTCAGCTTGCCGCATCTAATTGTGGAGGGTTTAATGTTTCCTTTCGGGATAAGCAATAATGACACCCCTTTGGATGGATCTTTTGGTATGTATAAATATTTCGGTCCGTATTTACTAATTAATGCATCTCTTTTATAACGGTGTTTAATTTCTTTGTTTCAGCTGATGTTCTTCTTCCAGCCTTTATGTACAAGAATCCTGCTATGACTAAGTCCTTTGTCAATAATCTTGGAGAAGAATGGTTACGCGCCCGCCGGTCTCATCCTAATTTTTCCACCTTGGGTTTATTATCTGAAGAAGAACAACGGGCAGAGGCTGTCGCAACCATGGAAGAGGAAGAAGAAGAACCTTTTGTTGCCTTAGTTAAAAAGCCAAAGCTTACTGAGGATTCTCCCTTTAGTGACTTCTTTGGTACTTTTGTGCAAGCTCCTCTTGTCCCGACACCCATTTCTCTCGAGAGAGGTAAGGCACCGATAATTCCTACCCATATTATCTCTAATCCTTCTCTTAGAATGATGAGTCCCGGTCTACTTATCCCCTCTTCTTCTATTATTTCAGCTCCTTCTGCTTCTGCTTCTGAGATGGCCATTATCTCTTCTGTGTCTTCTCCACCTCACGCATTGGCCTTGCCTCCTTTGGCTTTTGGGCCTCGAGAAAAATGGACACCTTGCCGAAGATCTTCTCCAAGTGTTATTCCATCAGCTATTCGTGTTTCCATGACTGAATTAGCCTCCCTCACATTGCCACCTCCTATTCCATCTAGTTCTTCTTCTGCTCCTTTTGTTTCTACTATCTCTTTTCCTTCCATTGCATCTTCTTTCATACAATTAAGAGAGGGTGGCTATCTACCCAAGGAACCTCCCCCTTCTTTCATAAGTCGTCGCAGGCTTAACGAAGAACTACCCGCTGATTTAAAAGGTCCTTTTCTAGATGTCTAAAAAGATTGTTCATAAAAGACTTGTAATGGAAAAAACTGGTAATGAAAAAAGTGTAATTAAAGCTTGGTAATTAAGTGCTTGCGATGTATAGGAAATTTTTTATACTTACCTGTTTCTCTATTGTGTTGATTTGAGAATGCCCCTTTTGAAATGCTTCCGAACATTAAATATAAACTTTATTCAAGAATTTCGTGCTCACCTTTTTAAGTTAAGCCTTGTCTTGATGAATCCTTCTGTAGATAACATCTGGTATGCTTCAAATTTCAAAAGAATGAATAATCCCGAGTGATTTTAGATAAGGAACTGTATAAAAATCCTGAGTTCCGAGCTGGGTATAATACTCCGGACAATTTTTAGATAAAGATTTTCATGTGAATGGGCTTCCAGATGGAAAATGTGCCATATGCATAGAATCCCCCTTCTAATAAAGTATAAAATGTCAACCAATTTTGTGAATAAATCCATATAGCTCTATATTCACCATGCTAATATAATCCCGGTTGATTATGCTCTGAAGTCTCTGGTTCCCCCCATGAAGACCCGTCCGAATTATTTCATGAGATTCCCCGATCGACTATGTTCTGTGATAGTTTAAAGTCTCCAGTTCCTCCCATAAAGACTCGTCCGAGTTACTCCAAGAGATTTCTCGATCGACTATGTTCTGTGATAGTTTAAAGTCTCCGATTCCTTCCATGAAGACCCGTCCGAGTTACTTGATAAGATATCCCGATCGACTATGTTTTGTGATGGTTTAAAGTCTCCGGTTCCTCCCATGAAGACCCGTCCGAGTTAATTCATGAGATATGCCGATCGACTATGTTTTATGATGGTTTAAAGCCTTCGGTTCCTCCCATGAAGACCCGTCCGAGTTACTCCATGAGATTTCCCGATCGACTATGTTTTGTGATGGTTTAAAGTCTCCGGTTCCTCCAATGAAGACTCGTCCGAGTTATTTCATGAGATTTCTCGATCGACTATGTTTTATGATGGTTTAAAGTCTCCGGTTCCTCCCATGAAGATCCGTCCGAGTTACTGCATGAGATTTCCCGATCGACTATGTTCTGTGATAATTTAAAGTCTCCGGTTTCTTCCATGAAGACCCGTCCGAGTTACTTCATGAGATATCCCGATCGACTATGTTTTGTGATGGTTTAAAGTCTCCGGTTCCTCCCATGAAGACCCGTCCGAGTTACTTCATGAGATTTCCCGATCGACTATGTTTTATGATGGTTTAAAGTCTCCGGTTCCACCCAAGAAGACCCGTCCGAGTTATTTCATGAGATTCCCTGATTGACTATGTTCTGTGATAGTTTAATGTCTCCGGTTCCTTCCATGAAGACCCGTCCGAGTTACTTCATGAGATTTCCCGATCGACTATGTTTTATGATGGTTTAAAGTCTCTGATTCCTCCGATGAAGACCCGTCCGAGTTACTTCATGAGGTTTCCCGATCGACTATATTTTGTGATGGTTTAAAGTCTCCGGTTTCTCCCATGAAGACCCGTCAGAGTTACTTCATGAGTTTTCCCGATCGACTATGTTTTGTGATGGTTTAAAGTCTCTGGTTCCTTCCATTAAGACCCGTCCGAGTTACTTCATGAGATTTGTAACACCCCTAGAAAGCCTAGATAAGAAAGTAAGGATAATGAGAGTTTGAAGGTAGTGAAAAGAAGGTGTAAATATTCTAAGTTGAATATTAAGATGGGAAGGATTTAGATGATTACAACTTTATGAAAGAAAATAAAGTTGAGAATATAAATCATCTATATTTATAATACATGGAATTAATGTAAACAAAAGGAAGGAATATGAGATAATATATATGTGTATGAAATATTTATACATAATGCATAATATGGTGATATATGAATTATTATGTATAAAAGAATATCAATAATATGTTAGAAGAGAAATAGGATTGAACCTTGGACCTCTTGTAAGGAACATGTATAGGATATCAAAGGGGATAGGAGAATTATTGATAAGGAGAGAAAGGACTAAGTAGTTAAGAATAAGAAAGGATTCTTTTTACTTAAAAGGAAAAGGAAGTAAAAAGAAGTAAAAATATACATAACCAAGTTTTGATCCTTGGTTCTCTTGTGGATGCATGCATATGTTAACCAAGTGTGATAGGAGAGGATATTGTAAGAGGAGAGATAGGAATTTTAATTAAAGGAAAGAAAAGAGAAATTAAAGGAAAGAAAAGAGAGAACTCAAGAAGCATTTCTCTAGAATATTCTTATCATTAAAGAGGAGAAATAAATAAGGAGGATGAATCAAGTCAAGTTTTCCTCCCCTCATTTTAGTATAAATAGGCATGGAGGGGTGGCTTCATCCTCAACTCACTCTCCTCCTCTTCTCCTAGAGGTGCCGAGACACTCCCTCTTTTCTTTCTTTCTTTTGTTGCCGAGCAACACAAGAGGAAGAAGCCTCCTCTTCTTCCTCCTCCTCTCCACCAAAAGACCTAGCCACTTCTTCCTCCATTGGTGCCGAGCAAAGCAAGCAAGGAAGAAAGGTCCACAAGCAAGTTCTCAACTCTAGGAAACTTAAGCAAAGAAGGTAAGCTTCCCCTCACCTGTGGTACAAGGCTTTTATGTGATTTTTGGATTTATAAGGATTAGAAAACCTAGGAAAGAATTTAAGAAAATTCGGCTAAAGAAAAGGTTTTCAAATCTAAGATGATTTAAACAAGACCTCATTTCATGATAAGATTTTCTATGCTATGTAGAAGGATTCTTTTCCATGATTTTATACTGATATGATGTATGATCAGAGGAGTATCTAACCCTAGGATTTAACCAAAAATATTTTAAAGAGGCTAGGAAGATTATAGTCTAACCAAACTAGTGCAAGGTTCCTTCTATGAAATGCTAAGGACCTTTCTATGGTTTTCTTGCTTGGAAATTAATTGGAACCAAAAGAAAACTCACTTGTATGCTTCGGACCAGAAAGGTTAAGGGTTAGAAAGACTAAACATGCTCCTATGATAGGATATAAAGTTTCTTAAAGGGTGTTCACATTGCTAGAAACTCATGAACTCTTTTTAGGGTTTTTCGGCCATGATAAAAGGGATAGCTTAGATTAGCCTAAACAAAAATATTAATATGCTCAAGACCTCTGTGATATTATGATATGAAAGTTGATTAATGCTCTCATGTTTAATTGGAATGTAGAAAATTAGTTACATGATATAAGACATGTAAGATCACAAGAGTCCTAGCTTGTTTATGATCCAATTTTGTGTATGATGTTCTTAGTAACTTTTGCCATGATATTTACTTAGGCTTTCCATGCTTTAGGCCACTTAAGAAACCTAGCTTAAGGACTGGTAGGTTTCGGCCATGAAGGAAAATAAAAGAAAAGGGAAAGAAACCTAGGAAATGCTATACATAATGAGAAGAAATGAAATTATGTTATGTAATATGTCATGATATGTTATAGCATAGGAAATGCTATACATAATGAGAAGAAATGAAATTATGTTATGTAATATGCCATGATATGTTATAGCATAGGAAATGCTATACATAATGAGAAGAAATGAAATTATGTTATGTAATATGCTCTGATATGTTATAGCATAGGAAATGCTATACATAATGAGAAGAAATGAAATTATGTTATGTAATATGCCATGATATGTTATAGCATAGGAAATGCTATACATAATGAGAAGAAATGAAATTATGTTATGTAATATGCTATATGTTATAGCATAGGAAATGCTATACATAATGAGAAGAAATGAAATTATGTTACGTAATATGCCATGATATGTTATATAGCATAGGAAATGCTATACATAATGAGAAGAAATGAAATTATGTTACGTAATATGCCATGATATGTTATAGCATAGGAAATGCTATACATAATGAAAAGAAATGAAATTATGTTACGTAATATGCCATGATATGTTATAGCATAGGAAATGCTATACATAATGAGAAGAAATGAAATTATGTTACGTAATATGCCATGATATGTTATAGCATAGGAAATGCTATACATAATGAGAAGAAATGAAATTATGTTACGTAATGATATGTTATAGCATAGGAAATGCTATACATAATGAAAAGAAATGAAAAAGGAAATGCATGAAAGATTGTTAGGGACATGATATGATAGTTATGCATGATAAGTTATTTTTTTTGTATGGTTTGTACCAAGGGTGGGCTCCTTAAACGCCCCGGGGTCGATGGAGTAAGACTCGGGCCTCGTCAGTAATGGGCCTCTGAATGCCCTAGGTCGATGGAGTAAGACTCGGGCCTAGTATGTATGCATTGTAGGGTTCAAGACTTGCTACCTTGGACCTACCTATGAAGCGCGCGCATTATGTATGTGGTACAAACCGGGATCCCCTCTAATGATGATATTAATTTCAAGTACTTATAAGTATAAGTTTTCAAATTCATGATGCATTGCCTACATATGTGCTTGAATTATCTGATGATTAGATATAATGTCATGTGATATTATATGAATATGAATATGATACCCTTGTATGTCGTATGCTTATGATACCTCGCATGATATTGATATGCAATGATATGAATTCGGTTTTAGTGAGTAGGAAAGGAACTTACTGAGCCATGAGTGCTCATAGCTTACTTTCCTTGTACCGCAGATATGGGGCTGGATATACAACGGAGCAGCAGGAGGAGCAGATAGTGATGTGTGTGGTGGTGGCTCGGCAAGAACGATTCGGACAAATTAATATTTTTAGTTATATGATCAATATATGCACATTCGAACTAATCAGAATATGTGATATCATGCTTATTTAAATAAAAGGAATGATTTAAAATTTTTCGCTGTTATAGTATAACTAAAGCATGTACGTAAGTAGTATAAGATCGTAGCGCCGCCCTTGGGTAAGAAGGGTGGGCGTTACAAGATATCCCGATCAGCTATGTTTTTTGATGGTTTAAAGTCTCCGGTTCCTCCCATGAAGACCCGTCTGAGTTATTTCATGAGATTCCCCGATCGACTATGTTCTGTTTAAAGTATTCGGTTCCTCCCATGAAGACCCGTCCGAGTTACTTCATGAGATTTCCCGATCTACTATGTTTTATTTTAAAATTATTATTGCACTAACCTTATGATAATTAAAATTTCTGGATTCCTCAGGGGGGGCCGAATAAGTCTTTAAGATTCCCCACTGTTGATTGCCCGAACATAGATTATAAAAGTTCTGCCAATACTGGTCAATCTGTATGAGTCACATTTATTTTCGTGGTGGTATTCGCCTTGCATTGCGTTTATTGAAAGAAATGGAGTACATAAACTGTAAGAATACTTGTCTTCTTTTCATTGGAAACTTACTTCAGATAATTATGGTTTGTTTCTTTTGACATATTTTTAAGTAGCATGATCTTTGTTAAATCCAGTAAGGTTGTAAATGATTTGCACTTCAGGGACGTTCCAGAATTCTTCCTTCAGCATCTTGAAGATAATATGAGCCTGATGCGAGCTTTTCCACCACTTTATAGGGTCCACCCCATTGTGGTGCCAACTTACTAACATCCCCGACAGGTTTAATACGCTTCCATACTAAATCTCCTACTTGGAAAAATCTGGGGATGACCTTTTTGTTGTAATTTTGTCTCATTCTTTGTTGGTATGATACGAGATGAGCAGCAGCTTTATCTCTAATTTCCTCTATCAAGTCCAGCTCCATGAGTTGTCGACCCTCATTGTCTGCATCATATAATTGCCTTCTATCAGATTCTATTCCCACCTCAATGGGAATTATTGCATCTCCCCCATAAACTAATTGAAAAGGAGTGATTCCTGTAGCTTCTCGAGGTGTAGTACGATATACCCAAAGAACGCTAGGTAATTCATCTACCCAGCTACCTCCGACATGATCCAGTTTGGTTTTTAAACCTTTTATAATTTCTCTATTGGTTACTTCCACTTGACCATTACTTTGAGGATAAGCCACAGAGGTAAAAGCTTGAGTAATACCATAACTTTTGCACTAAGCTAGAATTCAATCCCCTTGAAATTGCCTTCCATTATCAGATACTAATTTATGAGGAATGCCAAATCTGCATATGATATTTTTCCACAGAAATTTAATAACTGCATCTTCAGTAATCCGGGCAAGCGGTTCTGCTTCTACCCATTTGGAAAAATAATCTACTGCAACCAATAAAAACCTTCTTTGTGCAGTCGCCATAGGAAATGAGCCTACTATGTCCATGCCCCATTGATCGAAGGGGCATGAGACTATAGAGGTTTTCAACAACTGTGTGGATGATGCAAAATATTTTGATGTTTCTGGCAAGACATACAAGTTCTTACCAACTTGTTGGCATCCTCGTGTAGAGTAGGCCAAAAATATCCTGCTAATAAGATTTTACGGGCCAAAGATCTCCCTCCTATATGACTACCACATGAACCTTGATGAACTTCCTATAAGATAAATTGTATATCTTCTGTACCAATACACTTGAGTAAAGGTCTAGAAAAAGCTCTTTTATATAACTTCTCTCCTACCATAGTGTACTGAGCAGCTCTCTTCTTAAATATCCTTGCCTGTTCTGTATTACTGGGAAGAATACCTTGCTGTAAATATAATATGATTTGAGCCCTCCAGTCACTTTGAATTTCTGCTTTGGCCTGTCTTTCGATATAGGATATTAACAGAGTTTGTTCTATGGGCCGATCTAGACTCCATGGTACTATAACAGAGGCCAGCTTAGCCAATTCATCTGCTACCTGATTCTCAGATCGAGGAACCTTTTGTATATTTACT
The DNA here is from genome assembly GCF_018446385.1 of Zingiber officinale. Lineage (NCBI taxonomy): Eukaryota > Viridiplantae > Streptophyta > Magnoliopsida > Zingiberales > Zingiberaceae > Zingiber > Zingiber officinale. The sequence continues at coordinate 49,641,641 of NC_056006.1, forward strand.
TCTTGAAACTGAGATTTCAACTTATCAAACGCCTCAGCATATAACCGGAGTCTGTCATTAATAATTTCAAAATTACCTGATAGTTGTTGAGCTGCCAATTAAGAATCAGAATAGATGAGGACTCGAGCTGCCCCTATATGTCGAGCGGCCTGCAATCCTGCTATTAAGGCTTCATATTCTGCTTCATTGTTAGTAGCTCTATAATTCAATCTGATAGAGAGTTGAAGTCTGTCTTCCCTTGGCGATATAAGAAGAACACCAATTCTGCTACCTTGTCTAGTTGAGGAGCCATCTACATAAACTTCCCAAATGTTTTCTTCCTCAGGGCCTTGAACTTTTACAATGAAGTCAGCTAGAGCTTGTGCTTTGATGGCCGAGCGAGGTTGATATTGAATGTCATATTCTCCAAGTTCAGTTGTCCATTTGATCAGCCGACCTGATGCCTCTGGGTTGAGTAACACTCATCCAAGAGTACTATTGGTTAATACAATAATTTCATGCGCTAAGAAATATGGGCGCAACCTCCGAGCGGTCAAGACTAGTGCATAAGCCAATTTTTCTAGTGTAGTATATCTACACTCAGCTCCTTTTAATAACTGGCTAAAAAAATATACAGGTTGTTGCTCTTTTCCTTCTTGTCTGACTAATACAGAGCCTACAGCGTTTTCATTAGCCGACAAATATATCCGAAGAGTCTCTCCTACTATAGGCTTAGCTAATACAGGGAGAGTAGACAAATAATCTTTCAACTCTTGGAAAGCCTTATCACATTCCTCATTCCACTGAAATTTATTGGCTTTTCTGAGTATTTTAAAGAAATGAAAACTATGATCGGCCGACCTAGAAATAAACCTAGACAAGGCTGTAATCCGGCCGATCAATCTTTGAGCTTCTCTCATGTTACGCGGTGGCTCCATGTTCTGAAGTGTCTTGACTTTGCTCGGGTTGGCTTCTATTCCCCGTTCGGACACCATATATCCCAGTAATTTTCCTCCTTTCGCGCCGAATAAACATTTGCTCGGATTTAACTTGAGCCCATATTGTCTCAATGTCTTGCAGGTCTCCTCTACATCCCTGCACAAATCAGGTGCTTAAAGAGACTTAATTAAGATATCATCAACATATACTTCCATATTTCTACCAATCTGCTTTTGGAAGACCTTATTCATATGCCTTTGATAAATTGCTCTGCATTTTTTAGTCCGAAGGGCATAACATTATAACAATAAGTACCTTCAGATGTTATAAAACAAACCTTTTCTTGATCTTCTTTAGCTAAGGGAACCTAATGATAGCCTTGATAAGCGTCTAGCATAGAGATGTACTCGCATCCAGCAGTGGAGTCTACCAATTGATCAATCCTGGGTAATGGATAATAATCTTTTGGGCAAGCCTTGTTGAGATCCCGGAAATCAATGCACACTCGCCATTTATTTCCCGGATTAGAGACTAACACCACATTAGCCAACCAGCTAGGGAATTGTACCTCCCTGATATAACCAGCCTCCATAAGTTTAGTTCTTTCTCCTTTGATGATTTGGTTCTGTTCCGCGCTAAAATTCCTCTTTCTTTGCATGACCGAGCGAGCATCTGGGAAGACATGTAAGGCATGCTCCATGACTGCAGGAGAAACGCCCGAGACTTCTTTGGGTGTCCAGGAAAACACATCATTATTCTTCCTTAAGCACTGTACCAGTTCAGCTTTCAAAGTGGGATCAGGATCAGTCGCAATATATGTAGTAGCTTCAGGCCGACCGGTCTGGATCTGAACTTCTTCCTTTTCTTCATAAACCAGAACAGGCTGCTTCTCCTTAATGGCATTAACTTCCATTCTTTGAATCTTTCGGGCAGTGTTAGCTTCAGCCCGAATTATTTCTACATAACATTTTCGGGCTATCTTCTGATCCCCTCGCACCTCCACGACTTGGTTATCCACCGGGAATTTAATTTTCTGACAAAAAGTAGAAACGACCGCCCTAAACTCGTTTAAGGCAGGTCGACCCAGTATCACATTATAAGAGGATAGAGCGTCTACTACCATGAAATAAGATCTCCTTGTTCTCATCAGAGGCTCCTCTCCTAGAGATATGACCAACTTTATTTGACCCAGCGGTTGTACTTCATTGCCTGTGAATCCATATAGAGGTGTGACCATCTGCTGAAGTTCACTCAGGTCAATTTGTAGTTGATCGAAAGCCTTCTTGAATATAATATTGACAGAACTGCCCGTGTCTATGAAGGTACGAGAAATGGTGTAGTTGGCTATCACGGCTTTGATAATTAGGGCATCGTCATGGGGTATTTCTACCCCCTCGAGATCTCTAGGCCCAAAACTTATCTCGGGATCGGCAGCTCGTTCCATGCAACACCCCACGACATGAATTTTCAGTCTTCGAGCATGCGCTTTTCTGGCCCTGTTAGAATCCCCATTAGTGGGTCCACCTGCAATCATATTGATATTGCCCTGAGCGGCATTACTCCTGTTTTCTTCCTGTCGAGTCGTCATAGTTTCATAAGGTGCTTTTTCTGACACTTAGCTTGTACCGGCCGGGACTGGCAATGCATTCTGCCGAGGCTCGACCGAGCGATATTCTAATTTGAGTGGGCTCTGTTGCCTGGGGTACTGCTGCCGATAATAGTTTTGCCTCTGATATCGCTCCCTATTAGCTCGTTTATTTCTTAAAACAAAACAATCTTCAGTATGATGACTGGTAGTTTTATGATAAGTGCACCATCTCCTTGGTGCCTCTGGTTGTATCTCCACATGTTGTACGGCTTGTGGACGATATTCTGGTTGTCGGTGAGGTGTATGAGTTGCTCTAGGCCCTCTGGGTGGAGGAACAGGGGCCGGAGCTTTCTCCTTAACCTGGATAGGAGAAGAGGTAACACCCTCCATCCTATGAGCAGCTTGAGCTTCTTCCACATTAATGAATTCGGTAGCACGCTCAATCTAGGAATCAAAATTAGCAGGAGGATTTCTTACTAAATCTTTAAAGAAATCGTTATCATTTTTACCTTGAGAGAAAGCGTTTACTAATATTTCAGTGGTAGCATTAGGTACATCAATAGCTACCTGATTGAACCTTTTGATGTACGCTCGGATGGACTCTTTGGATGCTTGCTTAATTGAAAATAGACTCCAAGGAGTCTTATGATACCTCTTGTTGCTGAAAAAATGGTGTAGAAAAACTTTCTTGAAGTCTTTAAATTTTCGAATAGACTTCTTTGGCAATCTCTTGAACCAGCGCTGTGCGGCTCCTCCGAGGGAAGTAAGAAACATCCGACACTTCACCCCGTCAAAGAATTGTTGTAATAATGCTACATTCTCAAATTTCAACAGATGATCTTCTGGATCTGTTGTTCTAGTGTACTCACCGATCTGAAGATTTTGATACCGCTTAGGAAGCGGATCATCCAGTACACTCTGAGAGAATGGGAAGATGACTTTCTCTGGTGAGCTATCGCTAGTTATCATTTTGATCTTACGCTTTTCTTTGTCTGGTGCCTCGCCAGAGGATTCTTGGAACACGGGCCTCCTACCCACCTGCTCCATGGGAGTGCGAAGGAAGGCTCGTGGACGCCTTGTCGGAGAAACAGCAGCTGGAGGAAAATACGCATGAAGAGTAATTACAACACAAATGAGAGGCACGATACGCACGTATCAAGTATATAGCACACACAACACAAATGATGGCGCACAGGCTTTAATATGAATTACAACACAAATATTCCAATCAAATTGGGTCTTTTGGGGCAATGACCATAACAAATTATACGTAATTCTAAATTATATTGATCCTGTCTGAGAAGCTGGACAAGACGGAGATCCGGTAAAAAGAAACCCACCGCTGATGAAGAGTAATCCCTAAAGAACGCCGATCCAAGAAACCCAAAGCGGATCAGGAAAAATAGAGTCACTGAATGCCTTCCTTGCACGAAGATCCGATGATGAAAGAGAAACCTAATCGAAGAGACACCCCTATTCGAAGAGCTCGAGACCTCCTGCAAACAAGAGACCAGCCAACACTATCGTTAGTGACCTAAGACCGGGGTGGGAATCCATGGCTAGGTCCTCCGACGCTCAAGTCAATGATCTCTCTCGGTGTCGAAGAAGGAGGAAGAAGATGAACTGTAGTTGAGAAATTAGGGTTATCAATGTGCGCAATGATGTCAACTTACCTAGCCAACGGAGAGGATTCCCCCTTTTATACCACTTCATATAACCTCCGTAGTCATGAAGTGGACCCCGGTTTGTTAGAGTTTGTTATGAGATGACATAAGCTGTGTACTTATGGTGAATGATTTTTAAGGAATCTTTTTTGTACCCCAGATGTACCTTCTTTGTCATTTAGCACCTGCAAAACAATCTAAAAACACATTTCCCGCCAAAATATATAATACATGTCATAGAGTCACATATTGCAAATATCTTCATTAATTATCTTATTTGAAATATTTACCTCTATCCTACCTCATGAGTTCCTTTAAAGTGTTTCTATCGTTTCTTCCCGCCCCACCTGCTTCTATTATATCCTGGATAGCTCAATGTACCAATGTTCCTTGTATCGGTCGAAGTTAATCATGACTAGGTTTAGTTAATGATTATTATTCCTCATGAGGCTTCTATCAGCGCCCTTCTATGTTACTTATCCTAACTAACCCTAGGCTATATTTTATCAAGTATCTTTCCAAGGTATTGGTCAACCGATCGGTCTTGGCTTTCCTCCTGGGAAGCATATTTCGGTCGATACAAACCTACCTCCTTTGGAGGTATATCCCAGCCGATATTAGCCTACCTCCTTTGAGATATATGCCAATTGATATGGATCTTCTCCTTGGAAGCATATTTCGGTCGATACAAACCTACCTCCTTTTGAGGTATATTCCGCTCGATATTAGCCTACCTCCATTGAGGTATAAGCCAATTGATATGGGTCTTCCTTCTGGGAAGCATATTTCGGTCGATGCAAACCTACCTCCTTTTGAGGTATATTCCGCCCGATATTAGCCTACCTCCTTTGAGGTATATGCCAATTGATATGGGTCTTCCTCCTGGCAAGCATATTTCGGTCGATACAAACCTACGTCCTTTGGAGGTATATCCCGGCCGATATTAGCCTACCTCCTTTGAGGTATATGCCAATTAATATGGATCTTCTCCTTGGAAGCATATTTCGGTCGATACAAACCTACTTCTTTTGAAGGTATATCTCGGTCGATATTAACCTACCTTCTTTGAGGTATGTGCCAATTGATATGGATCTTCTACTTGGGAGCATATTTTGGTCGATACAAACCTACCTCCTTTTGAGGTATATTTCGCCCGATATTAGCCTACCTCCTTTGAGGTATATGTCAATTGATATGGGTCTTCCTCCTGGGAAGCATATTTCGGTCGATACAAACCTATCTCCTTTGGAGGTATATCCCAACCGATATTAGCCTACCTCCTTTGACGCATATCCCGGCCAATATTAACCTATCTTCTCCGTTTGATTATCTCCTTTCCCTTCCTTATCGGGGACCCATGAAACTTAACCCATATCATATGTAATTTCCAAAATTTTCTATAATTTTAATACTATTTTTTTACAAATTTTATGAGTAAAAATTACCAGCGGTCTCGTTTAGCGGTTTTCGGGCGCAATCGCAGAACGAATCCCCTTGCGGGGCCAGGGGCAGCACCCATACCCGCGATATAACCATCGCGAGTATCCCTATGTGATCCTACAGTGCTTTAGTTCGCTGTCCCAAAAAGATTTGGGGCGAAAGCTTGCCGTTTCCAAAAAATCTTCTTGGTAGTCGAAGCCTACAAGTGTCTAAATACTTGTGCTTCGCTTCTACGAGAAAATTACTCATAAAAACCATAAAAAACCTAAATTTACAGAAAGTTACAGAACCTACATTTTTCATAAAAATGCAAACTAAACTCGTACAAGACTTCGCACGCGGCTCTGATACCACTGTTGGGATTTTCGGGCCGCCAAAACTGCTTTTTCGCGTTGCGGAAACCCCGAATCTCCCATGCCACCGGATCCGTGCGAAGTTTATAAACAAAAATTTTGAGTACGAGTTTAATAAAGCCTAGATCTACACTAGAGAAGGAAGTTACCCTCGATGTGATGCCCTTCGCAATCCCGCTCGTCCAACGGTTCGCCGGATCTCGAGATCGTCAAGCGTACGATCCTGTAGAAGTATCCACACGAAAAAACTAGGTGGAGAGGCCAAACAAAAAGGTGTGCTAGCACCTATGAAGTGTTCGGCCAAGAGAGGAGAGGGAGAAGAAAATTGAGAGAAAGAGGAAGAAGATGGAGTGAATGCCTTGAATGAAAAATCAACTCTTTTCGTCACAATAAGTGGTCGGCCACAATGGAGTTGTAACCTCCATTCTCATTTAATGTGGCCATTAAAGAGAAGATTTGTAACCTCCATGAGGTGGCACACACGTGCCAACTATGATGATGTGGCACATCATCATTAGTCCTCCTAATGCCAACTCACAAATGAGGTGACAAATAGTCAAGTCAAACATGACTCTTCCTCTTCCTCTCAAGTCAAGTCAAACTTGACATTATAACTCCCATGGTTGATCAAATCTAACCATTTGATTCATGCCAATTTAATATAATGAATTTAATTTATTTATTTAAATTGATTCAATGAGTCGTAATCTAAATTAGACTCATTGAACACATGAATCAAATTGAGTCCAACTCAATTAGTTCAATTAGGATTACTCTTAATCCAATTTGATTCATCACATGAATTTAATCCTCTTGGTTCATCATATGAACCTAATCTCCATCTAATTATCCTTTGTGTGTGACCCTATAGGTTCTTATAACGTTGGCAATGCTCCTAAACCCATTTAGAAGCATAAGTAATGAGCAGTATCTAGCAACACATTATTACTACCTAAGTTATAAGAATGTTGAGATCCAACATCACCTTGTGACTACTAATTGAGACTCCTCACAATATATTACAAGTGTCCTTCTATCCTAGACATTTAGATTGATCAATATGAGGCATAGACCATGTCATCCTCTAATCAATCTAAATCTTGAACTCCAAGTAGACTCACTCAATCAAATGAGCTCAATATCTCATATTTACTCATTTGGACATGGCCATGCACGTCGTGGTCTCACTCTATCAAGAATATCGATGCCGCTCCCGTCATATAGGAGGGATAGATCCCATCTACATCACTCACATCCCTCTGCATAATTCGTAACATACCCAGTAATCGCCTTTATAGTCCACCCAGTTACAGGTGACGTTTGACGAAGCCAAAGTACGTAACTCCTTATGTAGGGATCCATGGTGACTTCAGGTCCAAGGACTAGTAGTCATACTAATAGCCACATGAGAAAGTATATGACACTCAAATAACGATCCATGATACTTTCTCATGGCGGGTCAATCAGTATACATTCTCTAATGCATACCCATGTGTTAACTTGATATCTCTATATCCATGACTTGTGAGATCAAGTCATCGAGTTGACCTACATGCTAGTCTCGTCATATTAACATTATCCCTGAATATTAATACTCGACTAGGAATGATTAAGAGTAGTGTTCCCTATATCATCTCACTATCGGTTCAACTAACCGATTGATATAGGTAAGAACCCTGTACTCAAGGACGCTATTATACTTAGTTATTTGGAACCAATACAAGTAAGTATAATAACCAAAACAAATGCTTTTATTAATACACAAGAATATGATACAATGAGTCCATACAACAATCATCAAATGATTGGCTCTAGGGCTCAAACTAATAAAGCCTGCTCGAGAAGAAGGCCGGAAATTGGGTTCGGGTGAGTCCTATTTCGGTTGCCCGAAATCACCCAAGCGATCGGAGCTTCGAAAGAAGAGGAAAAGAGAAGCTGGAAACTATATATACCATGCAGTATTTATACCATGCAGTCCGAGGCACTTCAGACCAGTCCGAGGCACCTCAGACCAGTCCGAGGCGCCTTAGACCAGTCCGAGGAGCGTCAGACCAGTCCGAGGTGCCTCAGACCAGTCTGAGGCGCCTCAGACTAGCTTGAGGTGCCTCCATCACCTTGAAGGCACCTCAGACCAGTCCGAGGCACCTCCAAGGCTGTTTGAGGTGCCTCAGACCCAGCTAAAGTTGTCGTTTGGATTCGGATAAAGTTTTATCCGATCAAATTATTGGAGGCGCCTTGAACCCCTGTTGGAGACGCCTTGGACCTTCGAGATAGACTTTCCAGGAGCTATATAAAGGCCATTGGAGCTAGGAAATGAATATCAATCAAGCATTCAACTCTGTATTAAGTTCCTAACAACCTCTAAGCATTCTAAGTGTGTAAAGAAGGCTTCTCCGCCTACAGTAAAGGAGATATTCTAGTAGAGTTGTTCGACCGCCTTGGATTAACAACCGTCTTGGTTGTAAACAAGTCAAAATTCTATCTCCTCTTTTATTTCTGATATTTATTTTATTAGTGTTGCATTTTTTAGTTGAAAGACTTGAGGAAGGTATACTTTATTTTTCAGGCAATTCACCCCCCTCTTACCGGCCCCGCTGCACCAACAGTAAGTAAGCTTCACAAATATGGCCTCAAAGGAATTCAACGCGAATAGTTTTACCTATCCACCAAAGTTCTACTTAAAATGACTAACAAGGTCCTTAGCTAGCTCCTTGTTAAGTCGTTGATGGTCTACAAATCGGGGAGGAGGATCTTGGGGTATGAACCCTCCTTCTCATAATTGTGTCAGAACCCCGTCAACTGAATGAGTTAAGGCCCCCACCATGCAACCGACGAACTCATTTGTGAACTCAGGAGAGGTCAGATACTCTCGATGATGGCTTTCCTATCTTTCCTCTTCACCCACCTTATATGTTTGTAATTCTAACTCAAGGCATTCTGTTTGCTCTTGGAGACTGACCTTCTCAATTTTGAGATGCTCTGACTCCTTGGTGAGGAAGTCTATTTCTTAATCTTGAGCTTTCAATCTCTCTTGTAACTGTAATAACTCAAAATTCTGGGAAGCCAACTCTTGAGCTAAATCTGGAGATCTAGAGATGGAAGTTTGAAATTGTTCTAGGATAGAGGATCTAAGAATAACATCTGAAATAGCCTTATACTTCTGGGCCACTTCAACACTCAACTGAGAGGATAGGCTCTATACTTGTAATTCCAAGGCCTTTTTCTCTTCTTCTTTAGCCCCTAACATTTGGCGATGATGCTGCAAATCCTTCTCTAAAAGGGTCATCAAATTGGCTTGAGAACTTACCTACTCTTTGAGATGGATGACCTCATTACCCAGAGTAGGGGAGGCTTCCTTTAGGGCCCTTAATTGGTTCTTCAGTTCTCTATTTTCCCTCTCTAGGTCAGTAGCTAAGTTGCCCATGTAGAAGCATGAAGCGAAAAACTAGATGAATATGATAACATGATTAGAATATGCAGAAATAAACTAGAAAGATATATCTGAAATACTTACGGCGAAGGCTTGTTGGTTGTAAGCATCAGCCTGATCAAAAACGTTTTTGCCTCTTAGAGAATTCTGGCCTTGTATCCAAGAATCGACCATGGAGTCATTTAGCTGATGAATGTCGATAGAAGAAGGAATGGGATCATTCCTCAATAGAGAAGGAAGACCTTGGGCCAGCCTAAAAAGCACTCGAGGCGGGGACAGAGCTAAAGGTCTCATAAACGAAGAAGGCAGTGGCCCTAGAAGGGGAGGAGAAGGCAATAAACTAGGATGGGGTGGAGAAGTACCAATGCTAGAAGTAACAGGAGGTCTTGGTACGATAGCGGGAATGGTAGGAGGTAAAACAGAAGACGCAGAATCAACAGTTGGTCTAATAGCAACATCTTGAGAGACAGAACTGGAAGACCTTTTGCAAGGGGTCCTTCTAGCTCTCTCTACAAGAGGAGAAGGAGAGGAAATCTGGGAAGATAAAGGAGATAGCGACATGCCCAAAGTTACCCCAGAAGCAGGAACAACTGGAAGAAGAGGCGGAATCAATAAACCTGGTCGCATCATGTTAAGAGCAATGTTGGGACGAATACGAGTATAAGGCATAGGTTCCTTACTCCTCTCACGAGATATCTCAGCAGTAATAATGGGAATTTGCTCCAGTTCGTAAATAGTGATCAGAGCCAAGCTATTCCTTGGAACAAGTGTACTCTCTCGCCGAGCAGTAAAGGGGCTCTCTTCCTCGAAAGATTCAGGCGTCTCGGTAGGGACCTCTTGAGGAGGAAGCAAACCGAGAGATGAAGGGGTCCGGTTGAGACGATGATTCTCTAATAACTTTTCCCCTAGCCTAGCTAAAATTGGTTTTGTTAACCCTGAGTTCTTATACATCAGAGCTGGGAAAATGACATCAACTGAAAAGGATAAAAAAAATATAAGCTTTTAGTGAAAACAAGTTAAGAATAGCAAATGAGTACAGCAGGGAGTAGGTAATTCACTAAAAGGAGCCTCTAATTCTGTATCTATAGGGTTTATCCCGAAGATAAAAAGTAAGTCTTCAACGATCAGTGCAGGCAAATAAAATTTAGCCCCTTTTAATTTCAACATGGACTCATAAAATGTCAAGTCGGCAGTATCATCTTGGGGATTTAGAAGAACAGGAAGAGTCCTTTGCCAAGTGATAGGGTATGTGTTACTCTACCGCAAGTGTACGATTTTGTCCTCAGTAATATATAAGATTTGTCGAATCCATAGGGACTATTGATTAAGCAATAGAGATGTCACAAATTAAGTTATCTAGATGGTCGAAAGTTGGCTTTGGCGCTTGCAAACTAACGAGAGTGATTGAAGAGAGAAAGAGAAGGATGAGAGAATCGATCTTGGAGGGAATTAAGCTTTGAGAGATGGATTCTAGGATTTCGGTTTCATTATGATGTAGGATTATGTCCCTAATGCATAGTCACTTCCTTACCCTCTGTAACACCCCGCCCCTCCTGCTAAGGCTACGGGGGTTACTTGGACACATACATACTTACTTAATACAGCGGAAGTCTTACTTAGAGAATTTAAAAGCTTTTACTTTAAAATCACTATGGACATATAAAATCACATAGCATACTTAACATGATTTTTGAGTCATAATACCCAAACACATAATTAATGTCATGGAGTCATAATGAGATAACATAAACATGGCATATTTCTTTATTAACAAAAGCAGGTCTTTCCCTTTAGCCAAGCCACTACCACACACATCCTTCTAGCCCCTCCTGTTGCTCCCCTAGTACATCCATTCCTTGCCTTTATCTGTGGTACAAGAAAGTAAGCTGTGAGCACTCATGGCTCAGTAAGTTTCTTTCCTACTCACAAAAATCGTATAGCATATCAAAATCACAAGTCAAAATGCATGGAAACAATTTATCATATCAAGCAGAATATCATGGAATATCGTAACATAATCATCATAAAGTATCATAGCATATTCTAACATGAACATCAAATGAATCCTGACATAACATAACATCATCATAAATATCATGGCATAATCATAAAGTATATGCAAGGTGAATTCCTAAACATGTATCATGAAACATATGCAACATGTCTTTTGAAAACTTATAATATACATACTTAAACATAATCTCAACATGATTAGGACCTCGGCTTGTACCACATACATAAATGCGCGCGTCCTATGTAGGTCCAAGGTAGCAAGTCTTGAACCCTACAAGGCATACATACTAGGCCCGTTTCTTAGTCCATCGACCTAGGGGCACTTAGGAGCCCATCCCTAACGAGGTCCGTTTCTTAGTCCATCGACCCCGGGGCGCTTATGGAGCCCACCCTTGGTACAAGCCATACATAAAGTAAAGTAGCATGTCATACATATCATAGTTCTTATCATTTCATGTATATCATATTTCTTAACATATCATAAAACATGCATATTTGGGCACACAGCACATGCATGGATCATAAGCATACATAATGAACATGTCATTTATCACATCATAAGGCATGCATATTTGGGCACACAGCACATGCATGGATCATAAACGTACATAATGGACATGTCATTTATCATATCATAAAGCATGTATAATTGGGCACATAGCACATGCATGGGTCATAAGCATACATAATGAACATATCACTCATCATAGAAAGACATAATCGTACATGGAATCATTTAAATAACATCTCTTAATTCATAGCATAGCATGTGAGGCACATCTAGGTCACTAAACCTTTTATGGCCGAAAGTCAAGAGTAGGGGCATGAACTCTAGACAACATACAAACATAAGAATCTCATGATAACTTCACATCCTATCATAAGAAAGATCATAAGCATGTTAACCTAAATTTTTAAGCCCTCCTAGGTTTCTAATTCTTTCATGGCCGAAACCTTCATGAAGAGCAATCAAGTTCTAAGCAACATGCAAACATGAAAACCCTAAACTCATATCACATCATATTTCATAAGAAACAACTTGAGCATGTTTAATTTGGATTCTAAGTTCCATAAGATTCTATCCTTATCATGGCCGAACCCTAGCAAGCCTTATTCTAGGTTACATGTAGCATGAAAGTGTTGAACCTTAAGCCAATATCCTACACATTTCATGAGGAACATCATAAGCACATTTGGTTCAAGTTCCAAACTTCCTAAACCCATTAACTCAAGGTGGCCGAAACATATTAAGCATGGAAACTAGATTTCTAGTGGCATAAGAGCATGGAAAGCACAACTACATTTCATAGCATTTATCACAAGAAACATCATGAGCATATCTAAGTTGGGTTCTAATTTCCCTAGGCCTTTAGACCAATAGTGGCCGAAACATGTGAGCATGAAAAACTAGGTTTCTAGTGGCATAAGAGCATGGAAACCACAACTACATTTCATAGCATTTATCACAAGAAACATCATGAGCATATCTAAGTTGGGTTTTACATTTTCCTAGGCCTTTAGACTAATAGTGGCCGAAACATGTGAGCATGGAAACTAGGTTTCTAATGGTATAAGAGCATAGAAACCACAACTACATTTCATAGCATTTATCAAAAGAAACATCATGAGCATATCCAAGTTGGGTTCTAAGTTTCCCTAGGCCTTTAAACCAATGGTGGCCGAAACATGTGAGCATGAAAACTAGGTTTCTAGTGGCATAAGAGCATAGAAACCACAACACATTTCATAGCATTTATTACAAGAAACATCATGAGTAAACTTAGTTTAAAATCTAAGCATCCTAGCCCTAAAACTTAGTGTGGCCGAAAGTTACATGTAACTAAATTTCTATGTAACAAGCAACCATAAGAACATCAAACTAGTTTCATATCATTTCATCAAGAAGGTCATGAGCATCTTAGACTTGGTTTAAACTTTCCTAGGCCTCAAATCACAACATGGCCGAATCTTCATAAGCATGAAATAGAATTTCAAACCAACATACAATCAAGGCAAAACATTTTAGCTTCATATCTTGTCTTAGGAAAGATTATGCATGCTTAGTTTTAGGTTTAAAGCTCTCCTAGGCCTTTAGTTCTTCCATGGATGAATATTCATGAGAATGAAAATGGAGTTTCAATCAACATACAAGTAAGAGGAAAAGTTAACAACACCATTATCATAGGGTACATAACACAAGAACAAGGGAGCATGTTTAGTTTGAGTCTTTAGCTTAACTAGTCCTCTTGTTCATGCTTGGCCGAGAGTCTAAGGTTCATGGATCTAAGTTCTAATTAATCATTCTAGCATGGAAACATTAGATTAACCTCCTACATAAGATACATGTCACAAGAAAAATAATAAGCATAGCTAGTTTAAAATTTCTTAGACTCTTCCTTTTGTTTTGGCCGAAATTTCCATAAAGCAACTCTAGTTTTTTTTTTTAGCAATCTGTCTTCATGGAAAACCATATGAGCTATTGTACCACAGGTAAGGGGAAGCTTACATAGTGTTCACTTGTTAATCCATAAGGAAATGGTACCCTTGGTGAAGAGGAAGAAGAGAGCTTCTTCTTTTGGCACTCCTTTTTGATTTCTCTTGCTTGGAAGGGTACACCTTGAAGGCTCCTTCTTGTATTTTAGTTTTCTCTTAGGGAGAAGACCTAAACTCGGCTTGTGGTGATGAGGGAGAAGAGCTCCAGTTTCGGCAATGGTGAGGAAGAAGAAAGAAAATGAAATCCTTTTCTTTCTTTCCTTTTTATGCTAAGTGGGTGGAAGAAACAAATATAAATTTTGCTTCCCTTTCTCCTTAATTCATGTATATACTTTTCTAATGAGAATATGTCCTCATTCATCTCCCTTAACTCTTCTCATCCTCACTCTCCTAATCCCCACGAAAATAGAGAAAAAAAAATAGAAAAGACAACTTGTCTTTTGCTTACTCCTTTTCTTAACCAAGAGGTAAACAAGAGGAAGAAAGCTACTTGATTTTCTCTTGTTCCCTCACTTAATTATATCTTCACTTTTAACTACAATTCCCATCATTTTCCATTCATATGTTATTCATTATCCTAGTGGTTATCATACATAATTTGATTTATATCCTTTGTGAGAGGTTCAAGGTTGAAACCTTCACCTCTTCTTTTTATTTCTCTTATTTCTTTTTTTTTCTTTTGATTCTTCTTACTCTTATGCTCTAAAGTAAATAACACTCATATACTTATCTTATAATCTTGTGGGTGTTACACCCTCCATGTTTAAGGATTAATCCCTATGTTAAGACCTTTTGACTCAAGAAATTGGGTAAGTATCGATGTCCTCTGTCACTAAGGGCATAATATGTCCTGTTGAATGGGTATCCTTTGTCACTAAGGACCCCCTGATTATCCAGTCTAGTAGCAACCTTAACATGAAGATAAATCCCTCATGTCTACATGCTTATACCATTCATACACTTTATCAAACACATAAGAGGCACAACATAAGTAGAGCATGACATAAAACCTTCATTGAACAAGGAAATTAGCATACACTAGTTCATACATCAATCCATACATCAAAAATACTCCCTACATCCATAAAAAAGGAGATCTACTCCATTGTAAGGGAAGAGAAACCCCAAAACATAAAGTAAAGCATACTTACAACCCTTGATGTGAGAAGAAGGGGAAGAAGAGATGCTTGTCGAGGTTTCTGATGTCTTGGGGATGCGTCCTTGCTCTGGAGATGGATGAAACATCAAGGGATAGCGGTGGATAAAGCTCTAGGGTTTCCCCCAAAGGGGAGAACCCTTTCCCAAGGAGAGGGATGAAATCCCAAACCAAAGATGCCCCAAGAATAGTGTTCTTGACCCTTTTATACCTCCTCCAAGCTGCCCAGGAAAATAAGGATTATTGGGGTCTGGTAAACTGAGTTTTTCACCCATTAAATCGGATTTTCTCATGATTTACCCTGAACCAAAGTTGTATCTCTTGAAATTATTTTCAATCTGATAATTGGATAGAGCCCTGACTCCAACCGAGCTGAAGGTTATGGCGGTTCAAAGATTAGTCTGCAGTCTAGGCGGAGGTCCAGTTGAACCCGCGGTTGGGAGGCACGGCCGTGTCATTTAGCATGGCCAGACAATACTTTCTCTCTGTTGGATCTAAAGAAAAGTTGTAGATCTTGAAGTCAGCTACGTTTTGGTATAAAGAACATCCCGAAACTCCAACGAAGCGTAAAGTTATTACGAACGGTCTGTAATCTACCCAGAATTCAGCACATCCCTGTTTTGGCGTGGCATGACCCGTGTTCTTCGTCACACGGCCGTGTGGAATCCACACGGCCTCACACGGCTTCTTCTCGGTTTAAGTCACACGGTCGTGGCCTTTTTCTTCTCTGCCGAGGTCACATGACCGTGTGGATTCACACGGTCGTGACCTTTCTCTCCTTTGGATCGTTGGCACGACTGTGTGTTGCTTGGCCAGGGGATGTTGGCACGACCGTGTGTCTCACACTGCCATGGCCCTCTTCAAATATGGATTCCAGGCATGGCCTAAACATGCTAATGGCCACACGGTCGTGTGGCCTACATGACCCAAGCTCATGTGTACGATTTTGCTCCATTTTTGCTCCAAATAGCGTCTTGTCAATAAAAACAAGCAAAGAGCAGATCTCCGAACAAAATATAATAGAAGTATGATATTATAATGAAATAGGGTGCAATAAACATAGATTATGCTAATGAAATACAAGTAGTTCTGCGTCAAGACATGCATAAAAGTGTATATAATCTACGCATATCAATATGGAGGAGGAGAAGGCAGACGCAAAAAGAAGAACGTCTATCTCCATTCTGCCTGTGCTGGGATTTTGTTGAATAAAATAGCTTTGGACCGACTCTGAAACTTAAACAGGCTATCTTCTACTTGACGAAGAACAAAAAATTGATGGAACAAACGAGGAGAAGGAGGAAAGTCAAGCAACTGAGAAACAGCGATAAAGACAGACAATATGGAAACAGATTGAGGGATAAGCCGATTTAAGGGCACGCTGAAATATTGACTTACAGTAACAAAGAAAGGATGGAGAGGAAGACGAAAGTCAAAAATCGTTTGTTTCCAAAAGACAGCAATGCTCCCTGGAGGAGGGAGGTAGGAAGGATTAAATAGGAAGGGAGCTCAAAATTTAAACTCATTGCATAAACTTCTGACTCACTAGCACTTGAAGAGCAATTAACAAACCATTTAGCTGGGAAAGAAGAAGATGAGGCCATTGTGAACAAAGGATCAGGTGAGGAAGGAAAATCTTAATGGAACAGAGAAGGAACGAATGCAGCGGAAGACGACGGGATAAACCCCTCTAGTTTGTCGTTAAAACCTCGACGCTATTACCGAAGAGGGTAAACATTAGAGCTAAAAAGGGTAAACTGACAGCAAGCCAATAAGCGACTAAGTAGAATATTAGGTATTCAAGAAATGATATACTTACCTGGATAACCGGGATAAATACATTCCCCAAGTACAGAGTTCAAACTGGAAAAAGTTGTGAGATCCCGAGGCCAGTTATGATTAATCTTTTAAAATCCTGCCAAGATTGTAGTCATAGGATGTATGATATAAAAGATGGATCGATTGAATATTTTCACCTGGGCATCCCAGGATGAATAGAAAAGGTAGGCGTCTAACTCACTTGGGTCGCCCAAGCCAACAAGCTCGCCCTGTTATTGTACGTCGAGTGAGAAGTAAATAACCCAGACAGCTCCGCTCATCCTTCGTACACAGAAAATAACTATTGTTAAGAGGAAAAATATGGAAAAACACATGAGATTGTTCAAGGTTAGATAAGTATAGCAGGAATATACCTTATTCCTCACAAAATGCCCAAAAGGAGAGAAACACATACACATGCATATGGGCTAAAGTCATATAGTCATACATAATGAGGTTAAGCTATCAAGATAGGTTGACCGGGATGTTAATTTATATATGTACGAGCATACAACCATTCGATTAGTCCCTGTAGAGGCATACATAAATAAGATGAAAAGGTATTCAGAAATTATGATCAATTAAGTCATGCTAAGTTCAAAATAACCATCAGCAAAAATTCATCAGTCGAGAGAGAGTTTGTAAAACATTGGGATTACAACATAACAATAGTTACAGCAGTTGTGGAAAAAAGTTGAGAGGATGATTTTTCACTATCCTCCTTATGTCAGGAAAGTTAGAGGGAGGATCGGCCACCAATAACTTCAATTCTTTTAGCTGCTCTACTCCTTCCTTTGTCATGTACTTGATGGAGTTTATGAAAAAGTTGGAGACTGGAACGATGAAATCAGAGGATTTGAGGTAGGCCTTTCTGCGCTCCTCAAAGCGGGTGTCTTCGTTGGCCTTGTAGTTTGCTAATTCCTCCTGAGTGGCCTTAAGAGCAGTCTCTTTGAGGTTCAAAGCAGATAATTGGTTAGCTAATTCCATAGCATGTGCATCTTTTACTGACTGCAACTGGGAGGATAGGCGAGCAACTTCAGATGTCTGTTCTTCTAATTTGGAGAATAAATTAGTACCTCGAGCATTGGTTGATTATAGTTGAGATTGGAGACTTTCTATGTCAGTTTTGTATTGTTGTGATTGCTCAGTCTCCATCTTGAGTAGCTGGATAGTTCTTTCCAATTGGGTAGATAAACCCTTTAGGTTTTTGTCCACCTGATCAGGAGATAACTCAGAAACCTGTTTCTTCAGCGCTTTATTCTCTTGGATTAGGGTATGCAGCAAATGGGACATAATCATATTATATATCCAACGCTGTAGAATAAAGAGCATTAAAGGGATGTGTAATGAAATAGGAATGTGGAGGAAAATAAAGGTACCTTCATCTCCTCCAAAGAAAATTTATCAGCCATCTCAGAGTAGTCAATGCTTTCGATTATATAGTGTACCTCCTCCCTAGCTGTAGTGAAAGACCCTCCCAAGAGTATGGGTTGGGTAGCAGTAATAGAAGAAGTAGAAAACAAAGAAGTTTGAAGCGAAGTGGGGCAGTAGATAATGTAGGGTACGTTGTGAGGGGGCAAAGTCATATGTTCGGGAAAGTTCATAAAAAAAGGAGGTGAAGAGCTACCACTAGGGATAGGTGGGGTGGCAGACGAAGAAGGAACAAGGGAAGGATAAAGAGTCGAGAGAGGAAGATCAAGAGAAGAAGGAGCAGCTTCTGAAGGAGGAAGGTCTCCAGAATGAGAAACAGATTTCTACTTCGGAGATGGAGCAAGGGTCAGCTTGTGTTTTTTCTTGGCAAGAGCTGCCTCGGGGGATTGCTCCGAAGCCGACAAAGAGATAGGCTCATCGATGGAAGAGGATTAGCAGAAGCTCCTTCCAGAGATACATGTTGAGAGCCAGAAACACCCTCTATGTCAGCAAGGGTTGTTGATGAAGAGGGCTAACCCAATGCAGCAAGAAGTTCTCGCTCCTTAGTAGCGACTAATTCCTCCGATAGGCACAATTGATCATCGATCGCAGTCGCATACAGAGAGTCCACTGCACAAAATAAAAATATCTTAGTTAGTAAAAAAGGATTGGGATAGATGAACAAGGACTTACCAAGGGAATCGTGAAGCTCTATCTTGACAGGACTTAACCCGAAGAGATAGAGGAGGTCATCACAAATCCACTTATGAATGAACAAGCGAAAACCCGATAGCTTCATGGAGTAAGTAACAAAAGAAGGGTGTTTATGCAATTTCTTTATGTCAGGAAGAACAGGTAGAGAAGATTTCAAAGAAGAAGACCAAAGGATAGGTTCTGGAAGTTCCACAAAAAAGAAACGGGATTTCCATCCCTTAATGGAAGAGGGCATCTCCTCAAAAAAGGTCATTTTAGGTCTTGATTGAAATAGAAAGACACCGAGATCTGATTTCTTGGGGTATGAAAACATGAAGAAATGTTGGGGGTTTGGAGGAATGTTGTGAATACGGAAGAGCATGTACAAACCATAGAGATAGCGAAAAGCATTGGGGGTAAATTGTTATAGAGAAATGTTAAAATATTTGCTAATTTCTACCAAAAAAGAGGGGAATAGGAAAACGCAAGCCCGCCACTAGTTGATCTTTGAAAAAGGTAATACAATTCTTAGGGGGAAGGTGAGGGCGAGCATTAGCATCAGGAATGATAATGCGATAAGTCTTGGGAATATCATATAAAAAACGAAGAGCAGACCTATCCGATTTACGAAAAATAGAGCGGATTTGAGCATACCAAGCCGAGAAGGACTCTTCAGCCATAGAACAATGCAAGAATGCAAGAAAAACAACTTACTAAGGTTTAAAGAAGAAGGAACAACATGGAGAGACAGGAAAGGGAGGGAGGTCAGTTGAGAATGCGAAAATCCCAGACGGCAATATCAGCAAAAAGTGTAGGGAAGAAGATGAAGAGGTGAAGGGTTTAGGATTTTTTGAAAATATTAAGTGATAAGAACCACCGTCGGATGTGAAGAGCACTCATAAAAGGAACCGTGTATGTTGCAAAGAAAAGACGCGACAAGACGTTGCCACAGGAATGTGTGATTTATTACATCAGGAAAGAAAAATTAGCAAACACGTGTTAGGAAATCGCAAATAAGCATTTATAATAGACACAACGGGCCAAATCATACTTGTATCAGCGTCGTCGTATCACACGCTACTAATGTTCTCTTACCGTTGAAAGGCAAATCAACGAGCAGAAGACGTCAGAAAAGTGTCTGATTTCCTAGGTGTAATAAATAGAAGGAGTTAATATTAAACTATAGTGCGGGAAAAAGTTAAGATATATTATTAATTCTTAAGCCCGCCCGATTTTGTAGACAGGATGGACCTCAAAGATTCATTTAGTCGCATACAAGGAATCACACATTTCCTCATTCTAGGTATAACTAAACACATTACATTACATGCCCATCTCAAACATCAAACATTAACATTATCAACAGTAGTTTTACAAACATAGTTATGGGGTTGCCATAATTATTCAAGTAGGGGGAGGGAGAATATTTTGCCCGGTACTTTTCATCTATAAACATCAGATTAAGGGATGATGAAAAGGAGAATGACAACTTGGACACATAGGAGAAAGTTGTCCTATTCTCCAGATGATTTGGGCAACTTACCCCCTCAAATATGTGACTGAAGGGTCCACCCTCAGTCTAATTTGATCCAACTCGGCTTGCAGAATATCCACATTAGCTTGCAGCCGATCTAACTCTTGTTGTTGCTACGAAATTAGTAGATTGTCTGTATGGACCTTCCTGGTTAGCGCAGCTGTCTCTGAAGCATGACGGGCTTTCAAATCATGTAACTCTTTAGTTTTGTGTTCTAGATCCTGATAAACTTTGTCCCTTGAAAAAGTTTCGAAATGAACTTGGGATGGGGTTGCCAACGGTAGCACCTCCGGTTCCCTATACGGGGAACGATACTAGTCTAGAGCCTGCATCGCCTCAGCCAAAGTTTTCCTTCTCTCTCGCAACAATTTATCCCAGAAGGAAGGATCTGAGGCCATGAGTCTATATAAACTTATAGAGTAAAATAGAGCAAAGGGGAATGAAGATGGGTATCGAAGGAAGCAAGAGCGCAGCTCTATTTAACATGCCAAAAGGAGTCACGGGGTCACTGTAGGAGAGGTCACGGGATCATTGTAAAAGAAGTCACGAGATCACTATAAAAGATGTCACAAGATCACTGTAAAAGTCAGAAGTTATCAAGAGGTCAGAAATAGACTTAGGTCTAGTCAGTCGGTTACACCTCCTTCGACTAGACTTGAAGGGGAGGCTAGTGATATGGGTTATGATAAGGGGACCCCTTTTCAGGAGAAGGGAAGGAGGATAATGAGGATGAGGAAGGCTGAGAAGGGCGAGAGGAGGGGCTGCCCTTAAAAGGTTAGACTCGGCAAAGGAGGGTCGCTACACGCATGGCAGACAGAGACAGGTCGGACGTGATAAACCGACCGAGCATATAGGATCGACCAAGCATGTAGGACCTACCAAGCATGTAGAACCGGCTGAAAAGATCGACCGAGTATGTTCGGTCGGTCGGATATAAAGGATCGATCCGGTGTAAAGAAAGTTTAACATTGGGCGGTTCGGAACGTGGCAAGGCCACTCGAGTATATGAGTTTGGTAAGCACGGACCAATCGAGTATAATAGACCGATCGAAAGTACAAACACCAAACATAAAGTTATCTTGAAAGGCCTATACACGACAGATGAGTCGGTCGATACGATACAATCAAGCCTATCAGTTAGATGGGAAAAGGTTAGCCGAGTTCCGTAGACCGGCCACAGAGGTATGTAGTCTCATGAGATCCTGAGCATATGAGCTCGGTAGGTAAAGATCGATCAAGTGTAAGAGACCGATCGAAAGTAGGAGCACTTAGCATTAAGCTGTCCTGAAGGCCTATACATGTCCGACCGATTAGTCTCAGTCGATAAGATAACATTGGCCGAGCTTATAGACTGGTCGAGCGTAGAGGCATTTAACAGCATACGATCGACCAAAGGAAGGGTTAAATGGCAATGGTGCCTTTATACACCCGATCGGTTAATCTCGATCGGCAAGGTGTGACCGTCTGAACTCAATAGACCGACTGAGTATGAGAAGTAGATCAAACATAAAAGTCTTCAACCTTACATGATTTTAATGAAGTTCTAGTCGAACATAAATAACCGATCTAGAATAGAACACCGACCGAGACTAGTACGAACAGCTGATATTTCTCAAATATGTAAAATAAGCTTATGTGACTAACTAGGTATATGTAACAGGTGAACCATAACAATATACAATCATATGACATCCTAATCAATTTAGCGGCAAATATGTTCTAGAATTCTCAGCAAGTATGCTAAACGACAAAGAATGTACATCTGGGGTAAGAAAAAGATTCCTTAAACTATTATTGTAGTTCTGGCTTATGTCATCTCTTAACAAACTTTAACAAACTTGAGTCCACCTCATGACTGTGGAGGTTATATGAGGTGGAATAAAAAGGAGAATCCTCTCCACTGGCAAGGTACACAAACATACGTATTGCATCCAGATAAAACCCTAATTTTCATACTTGCTTCTTCTTCATCTCATCGGAGACTAACTTGAGCATCGGAGGGCCTAGCCAGGGATTCCCACCTCGGTCTTAGGTCACTAACATTTTTTTGGTTGGTCTCATCGTGTGCAGGAAGACGAGATCAGCTCCTCCATAGGGTTGCAGAGTTTTCGCTAATCCCCGAAGCCACTTCGCCGGAGTTCCTTTTTGCGAGGTATTATTCATAGATCCGTTTTGGTTTTCTTGGATCAATTATTTCGTATTCGAGCGTCGATAGGGTCCGCTGTGGGTTTCTCTGATCTATCCCCGTTCATCGACACTAGAATTATTATACGTCACCACTCATCGTCGCCCTGTGCTTCATCCCGCAAGCTCTAAGACAAGATCAAGTATTATTTAGTTTAACTTTTAGATTTTGCATTGATTTTTATCTTTTTAGTTTGGATGACTAGTCTTTGTAATTTAGAATGATAGGATGAGAAGATCTTGGATTTGGAGCCCATTTAAAGATGAAAATGTTGGATCGAGATGCGCTAGAGGGGAGGTGAATAGCGCTCGTGGCTTTCAGTACTCATTTCGGATTCGTAAAACTGTCAAGTTAAAGCAGCGGAAATAAAAGACAACAAAAGAGAACACAAGTATTTACTTGGTTCGGAGCCTAGGGCGACTCCTACTCAAAGGCCCGCAATCGTTGATCGCTTTCTGTGGGCAACAACTATATCGCGTAAAGAGAGTACAAATATGTATTACAATAAGTGCAATAATAAAAAAATAATTATACCGACGATAGAATCAAAATCTCGGAGCTCCGGGTCGTCGGGGACTTGTAACAGCACTTCAGGGCATCTTTTGGAGCAACACGTTGGAGTAGAAGCACTTGAGAATTGATGATGTTGCTGCCTCGAACACCCCTTTTATGCACTGCTGGAGGCGCCTCAAAGCCCTTCCGAGGTGCCTTAAAGCAGTCGAGTCAGCCGCGTGGATCAGCGCTGAAATCTTCTTCTCTGATCCACTTGATGGCGCCTCCAAGCTGGTCCAAGGCGCCTCCAGGCTGTGGTCCAAGGTGCCTCCAACTCAGTCCAAGGCGCCTCCAGGTCTGCCACGCAGACTTCAGCTCCTTTACACCCGAGGCGCCTCCAAGCTCCATGGAGGCGCCTCGGACACTGTTCATCCGAGGCTGGCCTTGCTCATTTGTCCCTGCAAAGCATGTTAGTTCACAAAACACACACATACCCTGCAAGACAAAGTTAGCACACATAAAATATAGTAAAAGCAGTATTGGACAATCATCGGACTGCCCGGGTTCCCCCTACAGGGAACGCGTCCTCACCCACTCCCCTCAGGAGAGATTACCTGATGCCAGTCCGGTCCTCCAGACCGACTGGACTTTCTACCTAGGATTAGCACCCCCTAGGACCTAGGGTTACCGCCCCCTAGGATTTTTTCTCCACCTAGGGTTACCACCCCCTAGGACCTAAGGTTACCCACCCCCCTTAGGATTTTCCTTCACCTAGGATTACCACCCCCTAGGACCTATGGTTGTCGCCCCTTAGGATTTTCCTCCACCTATGGTTACCACCCCCTAGGACCTAGCGTTACCACCCCTTAGGGTTTTCCTTTACCTAGGGTTACCACCCCCTAAGACCTAAGGTTACCACCACTTAGGATTTTCACCTGCCTAACCGCAGTTAGGACTTTCCTGAAACACTTATTCAAGTACGTTAGACGACAATTAATCTTAACTTTGAACCCTTTGCCATTATCAAAACTCGGGTTCGATCGTCGGATGCTCCTGCACCAATAATCTCCAACTTTTTTATTATGGCAACCAAAATTCGAAGTTAAGAAAAAAATGTAATAATGATCTTCAAAGTTTAAGTAAGAAGCATAAGCAAGCTTAAGTTAAATGAAACAAACTTAAGCCTTCAACGATGTAACGCTCCCCCTTAATATGAGCCCTTTAATATGAATAATTTAAATAAGTTGCTTTGAATTTTCCTACTACTCTCCCCCTTTATCATACATTAAAATAAACAAGGGGGTAACAGGGAATTTGTGATTAATAGCCTTATCTTTGACTTTTCAAAAAAATGTTTAGAAAAGATAAAGGCCTTAATATAAATAGAGGGATAAAGACTTAGCTTTTTGAAATTAATAGTCTTGTAAAACGTTTAGCTAAGTAAATGTTTAAGGATTCATAGATTCAAAGTACTTAGGTAAATTATTTTAGCTAAATTTTGAAAAAAAAAAAATTAGCTAAACTTGAGAAACTTTTTCGAAAAATACTTAATTCCAATAAAACTTTTGTCAAAATTGGCTAAGTTTGAAGGCATTTTATAAAAAAGTACTTAATTCAATTCGAAAAAGACTTTTAAAAAAAAACATTTGGCTTAGCTAATTTTGAAAACGGTTATAGAAGTCATTTTGCTAAAATGTTAGCAAGCTTTTTAAACAATACATAGTTGAAAACATTGAATTTTGAAAAATCCTATAAAAGATAGTTTAAATTTGAAAAGATGCTTTAGCAAAAGTTGAAATAACTTTGAAGATGTTATTAGAAAATATAGCTAATGTTGAAAAGTACTTAGCTTTGATTTTGAACTACAAAAAATGCTGAATTTTAAAAGGTGCTTTAAGAATAGATAAATTTGTAAAGTTGTAACTAAGGCTATGTTCACATAATTTCAAGATGCCCTAAAGTCCAAGCATGAGTAACTTAAGAATATTAAAATTAAATACTTAATTTTCTTGCCCACATGTCTAACCATTAGTTACTAGATGTTTGCCTAGAGGGTAACAACTTTCACTTGCTTAGTCAAGTTAAGTCAATTGATCCAGTTTGATTTGACTAGGTCTGGATGACTTAATTTGATTAATGTATTATTGATTTTTAACGCTCAGACTTACTGCGATGCACAGAAATAAACATTCTGAAGTCTAGGTTGTACCCTATGCATCTCACGTCGTTCTAAGTTTCTTTCAAACATAAGCAAGTTAGACCTAGTGTGTTTGTAAGATGCTCTAGCTGAAAACTGGGGTTACATGATTTCTAAGGAAGATGCCTAGGCTAAGTCCAAAATTTTGAAAGTCTACTAAAATTTGGATTTTGAAAACATTATTTTTCCTACAATTTTGAAAGTCAATTTGAGAGTAAGCAAAATCAAACAAGTGCTAACATAGACGATAGTCCAACTAATCAAACATCTAAGCAACCAAAGTACTAAGGGGATGTCCAGATCCAATACACATTGCATTAGTGTCTAGGATCAAATACAATGCATAGAGTCAGGCAGAAGGATCATCAGTTGGAGGATCGTCAGCTGGAGGTGGGGGTTGCTCGGGTGCACGCTGCCCCTGATGTATCTCGTCTCGGAGGGAGGTAAAGTCAGAGGCTATCTCTGTGCGAAGTAAGCGAAGTTTGCCCAGGATAAGCCGTCGTGACTGTGCTGATTGAACCTCGAGACGTGTAAGTTGATCCTCGATCGATACGGAGGTGGATGGTCGTGTTGAGGTCGAGGACCCTGCCGAAGTGGAGGGCTGTCCATGAATATCATCGGCTGTAAACTCTAACCAGTCCTCTCCCTCAGCTGGAGCAAAGAAGGCAAAAAACTCGTCATCTGCCTCAGGCCCTCTCAGAGCAACTGGCTCATCCTCGGCTAGGTCGGCTGGCTGAGGCCTGCCCACCCATGCTAGGACCCCCTGAGCAGTGACATCTATATGCGCTAACCTATGAGAACCCAGCCCAAATTCATCATAACGGGTAAGAGGAATGATCATCCCCTGAGTCACATCTATGCCCTCTATCGTTGAAAAGATGGACGTCAGTACATGGCAGTAGGGCATGTGAACTACTCGGGATGTGACGAGACTAGACGCATGCTTGGACTACTGGGTATTAAGTGATAAATCTTTTCTAGTTACTCATGCTTGGACTTTAGGTTTTTGACACCTTGCTAAAGAAAATCTAAGTTTTTAATCCTTTTCATGCAATGTGATTTCACAAGTATTTTCAAATTTTGCTAAGTTGTTTATTTTCAAAATTATTTTCAAAACCACTTTCAAGTCAACAAATTACTTTACAAGCATTATTCAAATCTTTTCAAAGTTTAACTTAACTAAATATGTTTCAAAAACTTTTTAAGTTTAAATATTCTCTCAAAAAGCCTTTCACATTTAACTATTTAAGCTAAGTTTTACAAAATTGTTTCAAACTTAGCCTAACATTTTCAAAAAGCATCTGTTTTATATAACTGTGTATTTTTCAGAAATCTAAGTCAACTTTCAAAGCCAAATTTCAATCCTTATCTAAATAATTATTTTTATGGTTAAAAATATTTTTAGTTATAAAAAGCTAAAACATGTTTTATACTTTTAAAGGCTAAGATTCTTCTGGCTAAACAATATCTCTAACAAAGTGTCGTTACTCTTTCTTGTGTTTCTTTTGATATATGGCAAAGGGGGAGAGTAAGAAATTCAGAGCAACTTAAGAAAACTCAAAGCAACTTAAGTTAAAAAGGGGGAGCTGTTATTAAGGGGGAGTTTTGTATTGTAACAACCACCCTTTCTTACCACTACTCTCTAAGGGAGATTGTTACCTAACTATAACTTCCCTCCTAGTGGCACTGACTCTATAATTAGAGTCAGGTAGATTTTATCACAGTTCAGAGGGATTCCCACCGAAAAATTCGGCAGAGTCTCCCCTGTACCGGTGACCAAATCCACAATACATAAAAGATATACACAGCCACATGCGGCTGGATCACAATATTCTTCACAACCACGCATTAATAAATCATATTCTAATCAAAAACTAAACTAGCAATAAGAATTAAACTCAAAACTCTCAGAACAAAGCATAACAAGCTACAATGCACTTCAAACTCAAGCATAAACTCATGGTTTCATAATGGAAATAAGGAAAATGAACTAGACATAAACTCTAAATGAATAAGTCTTGCTAGTCCCCTCTGGATCCCTCCATAGTTCAGCCACCACACACATCCATCATCACCACCACCCTGTCGCCTCCCTTCATATCTTAGCTTTTCCTTTATCTGCAGTAGGAGGAAAGAAAACAAGATCTATAAGCGAAAACACTTAGTAAGTACTAATCTATCTCACAAAACTCGAAATGCATAAATGAAATGCATAAGTACTGAAACTGAAATACTAAAACTATCTGCATATGCTCATGGTATACAGAAAATGAACTAGATACAAATCATACTCAGTATCAAGCAGAATAACAAGAAACTAACTATGTAAACTTAGAATTAAAGAAACTAACCATTCTTATTTATTCTAAGCATGTAACTTGTTTCATTTCTTATATCCTTGTGTTAGAAATTAATCTTTTAATTCCTATCTTTTACTCACTTCTTCTTTCTTTCTTTCTTAACTTTTCTTTTCTTTGGTTTTCTTTTCTTTGGGGCCCAGGCTTAGTACCATCTCATGCGCGTTCCCTAATAGGTTGGGGTTGTGAGCCACCAATCCTAAAAGAGCAGACCTCGGTCTACCAGGGCCAAGACCTCGGAAATGGTCACCTGGATTTGTTTAACGACAAGCTCTTGGATGTCGGGTACTAGCCTCTTGCTTGACTTACTTGTTATCTTTCTTATTATCTTTTATTAAAGATTGTGGGAGTCCTTTAAATATACTTAACAAGTATGGGTGTATAATCAACTAACCATGCTATATAACAGAATAAAACAAGTAACTTAAAGCTTACTGATCATGCTATAAGCTAAACTAAATAAAGCAATTTATAGTCTTTGAATCATATGGTGAAAACATGGCAAAGGATGCTATTTTAGTGCTTCTAAACATGCTGTAAAATAGAATAAAACATGCTACTTTAATCTTCTAAACATGCTATACAAAATAGGCAAAAACATACTACTTTAAACTTTCTAATCATGCTAGAAATAAAGCAAAAGGAAGCTAACTTTGGGCTTTCTAAGTATGCTGTAATAAAAGTAAAAGAATGCAACTTTACGCTTCTTATCATGTTGTAAAAACTCTAAATCCATTTGCTGGAATTTATGGCAGCAATTAGGCCTACACGAATACTACATTTAAGGCTGTAGGCATGCTAAAGAGACAACTATAAGTTGAAATTAAGGCTGTCCAGTTTAACCAGGAGTTCGAAATAGAGTTTCCATGTAAGAAATGCTCAAAATCTACTTGGTATAAGGACCTCAATTCTGTAATAGCATAAACTTGAACTAATAGCATAAACAAATATCATAAACGAGGAGCTAATAGCACAAACAGAGAATGCTATATTCTTCAACAGAACACCTCTAAGCATGGAAAACTCTCGGCAGTTTTAAGCACAAGGAAACATCAAATCCGAAATCCTTAAACGAATGAACAAGGAATTTGTTCCCAGAACACTTCTATGCATAGGAAACTCACGGCAGTATTAAATGGCAGCAATCTTCACAGCAAGGTAAAACCACAACCAACTACTCTTAACCACTGAATCCAACTACAATAGAAGCAAAGGGAAGAACAAAAGAGATTCGGAGTTATCCTACATGCTCAATTAAACAAAACCAGTTCTTGGTCTCTCTTTGAAACCCACGGCAAAACACCCAAAGCCAAAAATCTTTATAACATGGTTCGGATTCAAGAAACTCGGGAAACAAGGAAACAAACTGAAAGATCGGAGCAACTCCTACCGCAGGTGAGTAGTACTTACCCTTGATTGCTTGGACTTACAACCGAGAAGAAAGATTGCTAGGGTTTCGGGAAAAGCTTGAGATCTCGGTGATCCTTTTGTGACCGCGTGCTCCCCTCGACAATACGACCTTAAGGAGGTGAAGAAAACCCCTCGGAAAGCTTTGGCCGGCCGCCGGAGGAAGAGCCCTAAGCCGGCTTTCTTCGTTTCCGCCGCGAGAGGAGAAGAACCGCGCCGTCGCGAGGGAGAAGGGGAGAAACAATTTCGGGAGAAATTGTTTTGGGTTTTGGAAAATCAAAACCTAATTACCTTTAATATATAAGGGTTTTATTCCAAACTATACTATATCCTTATTTAACTCTATTTGAGATTAACATAAATCTCTTATCCCATCTGGTCAAGCCGATTTGGCTTGGTTTGGTCCGACCCGAGGTCGCGGGTTCGAACCTCTTCTCCAACACTTTTTGCTTAAACTTCTTTGGTTTTGTAAAAATACTAAACGACCTCCAAAAATTACGTAAAAATACTCTAAAAATTCCTAAAAATCTCTAGAATATTTTAAAGGCATTCCCAAATATTTTTATGGCCCTTTAGAACTTGAAATGGGAAAAATTGGGTCGTTACAATCCCCCATACCTTATAAAAAGTTCGTCCTCGAACTTAGAATAGCTCTGGATACTTCTGTCTCATACTGTCCTCCCGCTCCCAAGTGATTTCCTCGTGCTTCTGGTTCTGCCAGACGACCTTCACTAGTGGTACTTCTTTATTTCTCAATCTCTTGATTGCTCTGTCCACTATCTGTGTAGGTCTGCTCTCATAACTAAGATCCTCTTGGATCTGCACTGACTGAGGCTCTGGCTCAGGTCATGGAGACACTTCTTTAGCATAGAGACATGAAACACATTGTATATTGCTGACATGTCTTGTGGTAAGTCCAGCCTGTAAGCTACTTTCCCAATCCTCTCTATGATCAGGTAAGGTCCTACATAGCGAGGACTTAATTTGCCCTTCTTGCCAAATCTCATCACTCCCTTCATAGGAGCGACCTTGAGGAAAACTGAATCTCCTACTTGGAATTCCAATGGCCTACGGCGTGTGTCAGCATAACTCTTCTGTCTGCTCTGGGCAGTCTCAATTCTCTGTCTGATTTTCTGGATTGCTTGAGTAGTCTCATCTATCACCTCTGTCTGAATGCCCAACTCTGCTTCTATCTCTTTTCTCTCTCCTACTTCTTGCCAGCATATGGGTGATCTGCATTTCCTGCCATATAGTGCTTCATAAGGTGCCATCTTAATGGTAGCCTGATAGCTATTGTTGTAAGCGAATTCAGCTAAGCACAAATACTTGCACCAACTTCCTTTGAAATCTAGCGCACAAGCTCTGAGCATGTCTTCTAAAATCTGATTCACTCGCTCTGTCTGTCTGCGGATGGAAAGCTGTGTTGAACTTGAGTTTGGTGCCTAGTGCATTTCGAACGCACTCCCAAAAATGTGAGGTGAAGCGCCCATCTCTATCGGAACGATAGATTTAGGAACTCCATGAAGTCGACTACCTCTTGCCAATTGCTCTATGGAGTGGGACACCTTGATGGCTAGAAAGTGAGCGGACTTGGTCAATCGGTCTACTATTACCCATATCGCATCATATCCGTTTTTGGAAGACCTGTTATGAAGTCCATGGAAATGTCTTCCATTTCCATTCGGTATTGGAAGAGGCTGGAGAACTCCTCCTGGTCTCTGTGTTCTGCTTGACTCTGGCATGTCAGCGTTCTGACATACTTAGCTACATCTTTTGAGTCCTGACCACCAAAACCTCTGTTTCACATCCTGGTACATCTTGGACGAACCAGGATGCATGGAGTATGGTGTATTGTGAGCTTCCTCTAAGATCTTCTTTCTCAGTTCCTCATCATTGGGCACGCAAATGCGACTCCCCTGATAAAGAATTCCGCTATCTGTCACTCTAAACTCTGAGTTGTCTTCTTTCTGTATCCCTTGCTTGATCTTCTGGATGTCCGGATCTTCACTTTGCTTTCTCTGTATCTCCACAAGCAGTGTAGACTCTAAGGTCAATGTAGAGAGCTGTCCTTCGATAATTTCAAGCCCAAAATCTGACAACTCCTTCTGCAGTGGCAGGGCTAGTGATGACAAGGACATCAGTGATGCACTAGATTTTCTGCTGAGTGCATCTGCCACTTTGTTAGCTTTGCCTGGGTGGTAGAGAATTTCACAGTCGTAATCTTTGACCAACTCCATCCACCTACGCTGTCTCATGTTTAAGTCCTTCTGAGTGAAGAAGTACTTAAGACTCTGATGATCTGTGAAAATTCTACACTGAACTCCATACAAATAATGTCGCCAGAGTTTAAGTGCGAAAACCATAGCTGCCAGCTCAAGATCATGAGTAGGGTAGTTCTTCTCATAGTCTTTGAGTTGTCTGGAAGCATAAGCTATGACTTTTCCTTCTTGCATGAGTATAGCTCCTAAACCCATCTTGGAAGTATCACTGTAGATGTCGAAACTCTTGTCGCTCTGTGGTACAGTCAGAATGGTAGCACTGATCAATCTCTTCTTTAGCTCTTGGAAACTCTGCTCACATTTATCTGACCATTTGAATCTCTTGTTCTTTCTGGTGAGGGCTGTTAGTGGAGAGGCTATCCTGGAAAAATCCTCCACGAACTTCCTGTAGTACCCTGCTAGACCAAGGAAGCTTCTGATCTCTCTAACGTTCTTGGGTCTACTCTAGTTGTTGACCGCTTCCACTTTGGCTGGATCCACTTGAATACCTTCTTTGGAAATAATATGACCTAAAAACGCCACCTGATTTAACCAGAACTCGCACTTTGAGAATTTAGCATAAAGCTGCTTCTGCTGAAGAGTCTGCAGTACAAGTGCGTGTCATGCTCCTCTGGGGTCCTTGAATAGACCAGAATGTCATCGATGAATACAATGACAAATTTGTCAAGATATTCTCTGAACACTCTGTTCATTAGGTCCATGAAGACCGCAGGTGCATTGGTCACTCCAAATGGCATAACTACAAACTCGTAGTGTCCATATCTGGTTCTAAATGCCGTTCTGGGTATATCTCTTTCTTTCACCTTCAGCTGATGGTACCCAGAGCGCAAGTCTATCTTTGAGAACACCGTCGCTCCTCGTAACTGATCAAATAAGTCATCGATCCTGGGAAGGGGGTAATTGTTCTTGATTGTCACTTGATTCAAAGCTCTGTAGTCTATGCACATCCGCATTGTCCCATCTTTCTTCTTGACAAACAACACAGGAGCCCCTGGGGTGAGTGACTAGGGCGAATGAAGCCTTTGTCCAGTAACTCCTGTAGTTTGTAACTCCTTCACTCTGCTGGAGACATGCGATCACTGAGCTTTCTGGACGTTCCAGAACCAATTCAATCTCAAATTCCACCTCTCATTGGGAGGTAGTCGAGTAGCTCTTGTGGAAATACTCGGATACTCGCATACTACCGGACCTCCTCCGCTTGAGTCCTTCTCCTCTTCGCCTTTACTATGTATGAAGAAAACACACCCTTTAGCTAACATCTGGTGTGCTAGGGATGAGAGGAGCTTGGGTCTTCTTCCTTGGCACTCTGTGAACTCAAAAGTTGGCTCACCTTCTGGACTAAAAATTACTTTCTCTTGCTGAGGAAATCCATACCAAAAATGATATCGAAATCCTGCATGGCGAGGACTATTAGATTTACATATAGCTCTCGGTCTGCAATTCTAACCAGTACAGCTCGAAGCCACTGATTGGATTCCATGACTTCCCCAGAAGGTAGGGTTGTCAGGAACTTGGAGTTCATACTTTCTGTAGGCACCTGTAAACTACTGGCAAAAGGTATCGATACAAAAGAATGGGTCGCCCCAGTGTCAAATAGTACAGACTAGCAGCTTCTTCTTTGGTGAGGGAGAATACTCTGGCACCATCAAAGGCTGGAACTGGTGGGGCTTCTAACCTTCCTTGACTGATGTAGGGTCCCTCTAATGCTGCTCCCATGTGGTGCAACTGTGCAGGCTGGCCTCCATATTGCAATGGCTGTGGCTGAGGTGCTTTGAATTTATTAGGACACTCTTTAGCCATGTGTCCTTCCTGACCACAGGAGTAACATCCAGTCTTACCCGGAAGACAAGCTCCTGGATGTGTTCTCCCACATTTGGGACAGGGAGGAAACTTTGTCCTCCCTTCTGGCCACCTCCTGTGTTCCACTGCTTCCTTTTACCTTTGCCTTTCCAGTTCTGCTTACTTGACTGTGACTTCTGGCTTCCTGCTGTCTTGTCCTCTGTCTTCACTGGCTTATGTTGTGCTCGCTGTGCTTTGATGTTGTTCATGTAATGTTCAGCAATTAATGCTCTACTGATCAATTCTTCGCCAGTCTGGGGTCGATGAGCTCCACTGCTCACATTCAGTGCTATCTGTGGTCTCAGCATTCTGAGCATCAGCCTGACTCGCTCCTTCTCTGTACTCACTAGCTCTGGACAGAGACGAGCTAACCTGTTGAACTTCTTGGCTGCTTCCTCCACTGACAGGTCACCTTGCTTGAACTCTATAAACTCCTCGTAGTGCTTGTTGGTGATCTGCAGGTGAAAGAACTCTTCATAAAACTCTGACTGAAAATCAGCCCAGCTCATCTGATCAGCTGCTCTCTTGGTCTTTATCCTCTCCCACCACATACGAGCATCTCCAGACAGCAGAAAGAGGCGCACTTGACCTTCTCGACTTCGGCGGTCAAGAAGCTCCATAGTGCTCTCTAGTGTTTTAAACCAAGGGCATCCCGGCTCGATCGTGCTGAGAAGCTCTGGTTTCACCCTTGTATAAGATAAGCTTCGGTCTCGGGGTCTTTGTGGTTCCTTGAGTAGGCGGTGGAGTCTCGTTACCGGGGTCTCTGCGGCGACAACCGGAGGAGGGGAGGAAGCGCTGCGGTTTGCCATCAGTTGGCAATCACTTGCTGCTGCTCTGCCACTTGTCGAGCAACCACTTCGAAAGGTTGGGCTCGGTTGCTCTAGGCACTTCGTTCTCTTGGGTTCCTCGAGTACGGGGGCGTCCTCTTCTTGCCATCTAATTATGAAAGGTAAAGGCTTGATATCTTACTTTAACCTTCTAATCATACTTAAATATGAATAAATAAAAGGGAAACTAAATCTTCTATCTTACTTTAGTACTAAAAAGGAAAGTACTCTATACTGCAGTAAAAATAAGGAAAGCAGAAATAAAGAAAGAATTTAAATACTTTCTTACTTGGAGACGGCAAGGATGATGCTGATGTGTGTGTGATGCTGGAGAATGGAACACTGCTCTGATACCAACTGTAACAACCACCCTTTCTTACCACTACTCTCTAAGGGAGATTGTTACCTAACTATAACTTCCCTCCTAGTGGCACTGACTCTATAATTAGAGTCAGGTAGATTTTATCACAGTTCAGAGGGATTCCCACCGAAAAATTCGGCAGAGTCTCCCCTGTACCGGTGACCAAATCCACAATACATAAAAGATATACACAGCCACATGCGGCTGGATCACAATATTCTTCACAACCACGCATTAATAAATCATATTCTAATCAAAAACTAAACTAGCAATAAGAATTAAACTCAAAACTCTCAGAACAAAGCATAACAAGCTACAATGCACTTCAAACTCAAGCATAAACTCATGGTTTCATAATGGAAATAAGGAAAATGAACTAGACATAAACTCTAAATGAATAAGTCTTGCTAGTCCCCTCTGGATCCCTCCATAGTTCAGCCACCACACACATCCATCATCACCACCACCCTGTCGTCTCCCTTCATATCTTAGCTTTTCCTTTATCTGCAGTAGGAGGAAAGAAAACAAGATCTATAAGCGAAAACGCTTAGTAAGTACTAATCTATCTCACAAAACTCGAAATGCATAAATGAAATGCATAAGTACTGAAACTGAAATACTAAAACTATCTGCATATGCTCATGGTATACAGAAAATGAACTAGATACAAATCATACTCAGTATCAAGCAGAATAACAAGAAACTAACTATGTAAACTTAGAATTAAAGAAACTAACCATTCTTATTTATTCTAAGCATGTAACTTGTTTCATTTCTTATATCCTTGTGTTAGAAATTAATCTTTTAATTCCTATCCTTTACTCACTTCTTCTTTCTTTCTTTCTTAACTTTTCTTTTCTTTGGTTTTCTTTTCTTTGGGGCCCAGGCTTAGTACCATCTCATGCGCGTTCCCTAATAGGTTGGGGTTGTGAGCCACCAATCCTAAAAGAGCAGACCTCGGTCTACCAGGGCCAAGACCTCGGAAATGGTCACCTGGATTTGTTTAACGACAAGCTCTTGGATGTCGGGTACTAGCCTCTTGCTTGACTTACTTGTTATCTTTCTTATTATCTTTTATTAAAGATTGTGGGAGTCCTTTAAATATACTTAACAAGTATGGGTGTATAATCAACTAACCATGCTATATAACAGAATAAAACAAGTAACTTAAAGCTTACTGATCATGCTATAAGCTAAACTAAATAAAGCAATTTATAGCCTTTGAATCATACGGTGAAAACATGGCAAAGGATGCTATTTTAGTGCTTCTAAACATGCTGTAAAATAGAATAAAACATGCTACTTTAATCTTCTAAACATGCTATACAAAATAGGCAAAAACATACTACTTTAAACTTTCTAATCATGCTAGAAATAAAGCAAAAGGAAGCTAACTTTGGGCTTTCTAAGTATGTTGTAATAAAAGTAAAAGAATGCAACTTTACGCTTCTTATCATGTTGTAAAAACTCTAAATCCATTTGCTGGAATTTATGGCAACAATTAGGCCTACACGAATACTACATTTAAGGCTGTAGGCATGCTAAAGAGACAACTATAAGCTGAAATTAAGGCTGTCCAGTTTAACCAGGAGTTCGAAATAGAGTTTCCATGTAAGAAATGCTCAAAATCTACTTGGTATAAGGACCTCAATTCTGTAATAGCATAAACTTGAACTAATAGCATAAACAAATATCATAAACGAGGAGCTAATAGCACAAACAGAGAATGCTATATTCTTCAACAGAACACCTCTAAGCATGGAAAACTCTCGGCAGTTTTAAGCACAAGGAAACATCAAATCCGAAATCCTTAAACGAATGAACAAGGAATTTGTTCCCAGAACACTTCTATGCATAGGAAACTTACGGCAGTATTAAATGGCAGCAATCTTCACAGCAAGGTAAAACCACAACCAACTACTCTTAACCACTGAATCCAACTACAATAGAAGCAAAGGGAAGAACAAAAGAGATTCGGAGTTATCCTACATGCTCAATTAAACAAAACCAGTTATTGGTCTCTCTTTGAAACCCACGGCGAAACACCCAAAGCCAAGAAATCTTTATAACATGGTTCGGATTCAAGAAACTCGGGAAACAAGGAAACAAACCGAAAGATCGGAGCAACTCCTACCGCAGGTGAGTAGTACTTACCCTTGATTGCTTGGACTTACAACCGAGAAGAAAGATTGCTAGGGTTTCGGGAAAAGCTTGAGATCTCGGTGATCCTTTTGTGCCCGCGTGCTCCCCTCGACAATACGACCTTAAGGAGGTGAAGAAAACCCCTCGGAAAGCTTTGGCCGGCCGCCGGAGGAAGAGCCCTAAGCCGGCTTTCTTCGTTTCCGCCGCGAGAGGAGAAGAACCGCGCCGTCGCGAGGGAGAAGGGGAGAAACAATTTCGGGAGAAATTGTTTTGGGTTTTGGAAAATCAAAACCTAATTACCTTTAATATATAAGGGTTTTATTCCAAACTATACTATATCCTTATTTAACTCTATTTGAGATTAACATAAATCTCTTATCCCAGCTGGTCAAGCCGGTTTGGCTTGGTTTGGTCCGACCCGAGGTCGCGGGTTCGAACCTCTTCTCCAACACTTTTTGCTTAAACTTCTTTGGTTTTGTAAAAATACTAAACGACCTCCAAAAATTACGTAGAAATACTCTAAAAATTTCTAAAAATCTCAAGAATATTTTAAAGGCATTCCCAAATATTTTTATGGCCCTTTAGAACTTGAAATGGGAAAAATTGGGTCGTTACATGTATGTGCTTTATAAGAAAATGTTATTTTTATGCTTGTGATTATGTTAGAACTGTTGTGTATATGCTATCTGTATATCTTTATGCTTAACTTTGAATTTCAGTTGCCATAATCAAAAAGGGGAACATTGTTGGTGCGGAAAGCATCCGACGATCGAACCTTAGTTTTGATAATGGCAAAAAGGGATTCAAAGTTAAGTTTAATTGTTATCTAATAAGCTTAAATAAGTTTGCAGGAAAGTCCTAACTACGGTTAGGCAGGAGAAAATCCCTAGGGGGTGGTAACCCTAGGTGGAGGAGAAATCCTAATGGGGGGTAACCTTAGGTCCTAGGGGGAGGTAACCCTAGGTGGAGAAAAAACCCTAGGGGGTGGTAACCCTAGGCAGAAAGTCCAGTCGGTCTGGAGGACCAGACTGACATCAGGTATGCTCTCCTGAGAGGAGTAGGTGACGGTGCGTTCCTTGGAAGAGGGAACAGTAGGCGTCGGTTCGACCTAGGGTTTCCGATTGGAAATCCGAAGTCAGAACCGGACAGACCGATGACTGTCAGACTTTATATTTATGATATTAAGTGCTAACTTTGTGTTGCATGGCATCTTTTGGACTAGCGTATCTTTCAAGTATAAAGGAGCAATCTTAAGCTTCGGATGAACAGTGTCCGAGGTGCCTCCATGGAGCTTGGAGGCGCCTCGGGTGCAAATGAGTAGAGCTTGCGCGCGGCAGAGCTGGAGGCGCCTCAGACTGAGCTGGTGGCGCCTTGGACTGCAGATTGGAGGCGCCTTGGAGTAGATATGAGGGCGCCTAGACGCTGGAACTTCATCGGTAGGTTTGAGGCGCCTTGAATAGACTTTGAGGCCCCTCCAACAGGCTTTATAAGGGGTTTCGAACAGGAGCCTTAGGAAAGCAATACTGAAGCGATCCTCTACTATCTGCTGCTCAAGAAACGACCCAGAAGTGCTATAGCAACGCCCCGACAACCAAGAGCTTCATATTACTATTTTCTGTTGTCGGTATAAGCTTACTTTCTGTATTATTTGTATTGCATTTGTGTAAACTTTTGCGCGATATAGTTGTTGCCCAAAGTAAACGCTCAAAGAGCGTGAACCTTGGAGTAGGAGTCGCCCTAGGATCCGAACCAAGTAAAAATCTTGGTGTGCATCTATGATTGTTTTTCTTTTCCTATTATTTGTTCCGCTACGTTACCCGTCGAGTTTTTTGAATCTGAAACACGTGAAAGCCATGAGCGCTATTCACCCCCCCCCTCTAGCGCATCTCGATCCAAGAGATTAGTGATTACAAAAGTACATTACACAAGTATTTGATACATTTCCATACATTTGTCCACCCAATAGCAGTAATTTGTAGCCAACCCGAATCATTTAGACTTTCCACTGTTTATTGTTCCATCAACTAGATCTTTCATAGACAGAGCACAAGGATAGATTTTCCAAGATGAAGTACTTCATTGACTCTTCCAGTGCAGTTCCTAATTGAAGTTTGGAACCACTTTATTGTTGTGCATTCTTAGATTCTTTTGAGCCCCGGGACTATGGTACAGCGGCAGGACTTCTAGGTTGTCACCTAGGCACCTATGGTTTGAACCCCAACTATGACAAATTTGTAGAAACTTTTTCTCCAAATGGGGCACGCAACTAAAGGCTGCTGGGCTCCTGGGCTGCCCGTTACGAGCAATTCCCGATTTATCCTGGTGCCCGATGGAAAGTTTTCGTGGGACCGAGCCGATCATCCAGGCTCGACGTTATTCAGTCTGGTTAATCATTTTTCTATTCTTAGATTCTTTTATAGGCCTACATTTTTGTTCTTAAGGATATAAAGTATACCTAAAGAAGCAAGAGATTATACAAACTAACAGAATTTTTTCACAAGAACATTGCTCGTGTGAATGAAAATGGAACCTTCTTTTGCATGATTTGTTAGGTGCTATTGTAGTTTCTAAACGCATAAAACAGAAAAGTAAAATTGTAAACAACTCACATTGATTTCTTGAGACAAACTTGGTCATCGCTTGATGTCGGAAGAGTGATCACAAACCGATATTGAAAAGTTCTCCGTAAGTTCACGAACCAATACCCTTTACTGCTCGAATGTTCTTCATCGATATCGCTCTTGCTCTCTTGTTCTCTCGTCATCTCTTGATTGTTCTTGGACGCTAGGTTATATAGGAAGAAAGCATCAGTTTGTAACTGATGTTTTGATGGTCTTCATTGCATTAAACGTTGAGGAAGATGAATAAATCATCTCCTCAACATTTAACATTGCAAACATTCATTGCAACATTTTGAATCTTATGCTAACATTTCTCATTCGTCCAAGTCAATTCATAATGGTCACATAGACCATGTCAGTCACATAGACTACAAGATAATCATGTCACAAAGACCAGAGCAAAACATTAATTAGTCACAAAGACCAAATAAGTCCCGTAGACTACAAGATGATCATGTCACAAAGACTAGAACAAAATCTTAATTAGTCACAAAGACCAAATAAGTCACATAGACTATATGATGATTAGGTCACATGGACCAGAGAAAAAGTTAATTAGTCACAAAGACCAAATAAAAATATTCAATTCATAATTTAGGGTAAATGGTTCATGCAACAACAAACATACTGAGCAATACTTGCTAAGAAAATTGTTACACTTTACATAACTGTCCATAGAACGAATCAGATACATCAATAACTTGTGTTACCCTAAATTAAATTATTTATATCAATATGAATATCTTTAATCTCTCATAATGACTATGATGTCAAGAGCATGTTCAACATCTCCATTCGACACAATTATTCGCAATTACATTGTATGTACTGAACAAAAATATAACTGGTATCAACCAGTGAATACATGTCACAGATGTAAGCAATCAATCTTAGTATTTTTTTTAGCTAGAATTTATTCATTCTAATAAGTCACTTTCTTAGTTATGTTTCTTAGACCGAATCATCCATAGTCAATAAGAAATATGCTAAAGTAGTAGACAATGACAAGAACTTCAACTTGACAACGAAATAGTAACTTATGATAAGATTGAGATTAACTTATAATCTCAAGGGTCTCACATAGTAGAGAAGCAGGGATCCATTCTTCAACTACTCTTCTTGTCACTATTGCACATGTGGTATGAATCACATGTTACAATGTTATTCTCATTACTAAAAAGAGCGCATATTTTTTTTTTCAAAATTTAACATCGTACAGATTTTGATCTAGACATACCTAATGTCTAATCCTGAATTCAACATATGAATTCAAATCTGGCCTTAAGCATGTGGCAAAAAATGATTCGCTCACCTTCAGCGCCCCCCGTCAACCCGTCCCTAGGCCAACACGGAGGAGGTAAATCTCGGGTGGCTATTAGCCATTAGTGCAAGTGGCCAAGGCATGGGGGAGGGTATGCTCGAGCGCGCTGAGTTTCGACTCCAAGACCTCATATAACAATATCCCATGCCTCAACCACCCTGAGGGGACCAATCTGGCCTTAAGAAGATTCAGTAAATGGTGGGTTCATTTACTTTCATGACACAATTATCAAGACAACCTTATTTTATGCGTATGCTTCTATTCACAGTTATATAAGTTGTCCTATAAGCAACGGTCGTACCTTTATTTATACTTAACAAATAGAGATGATTGTCCATGTGAGTGGACCAATCTCAATCTGTCAACATGCTTATCGAGACTTTTATTCAAATGTAATAAAGACATATACACTGAATAAACCATGACATTTTCATTTATCAAAATGTCTTTACAATAAGTTACATTTTTCGAAGTTCCAAAAGACTTTACATGTTCTTGAAATGACTCTTTAGTCAATGGATTAGTAAAAGGATAGGCAAGCATATCATGTACTCAAGAATTATCTTTTTCTTGTCAACAATATCCCTTACAAAATTATACTTAATTTCTATATGCTTGCTTTTGTTGTGATATTTGGGATCCTTGAAAAAAGCTATAGAAGCTTGATTGTCACAGTACACTATAACAGGACTCCCACTGTTCTCAGCAATCTTCAGCTGCTTTAGGAATCTTCTTAGCCAGACATCCTCTTTCGCAGGCGTCGCACAAGCCGCATACTCAGTTTCCATTGTCGACGAGGCTACACAAATTTACTTCTTACTTTTCCTTGAGATGACGCCATCATTTAGCAAAAAGGTATAGCCAGATGTGGATTTTCTGTCATCAAGGTCCCCTGCCCAATCTGCATCTGTCTAGCCACTCAGGCTCATATATGATCCTTGAAAACAGAGGTAATAATCTGCTGTTCCTTTGAGATACTTGAATATCCTCTTTATCATTTTCCAGTGTCTCAATCCTGAGTTTGACTAGAAACGGCTAACTAAGTCAACAACATAATTTATATCAGGTTGAGTATACAATATAGTGTATATTAAACTACCAATAACACTGACATATGATTTTTTCTTCATTTTGGTTATTTTTTCAAGAGTGTTGGGATACATACTTTTACTCAAAATAGTACCTCTTGCTATAAGTGTCTTTCAATGTTGCAATTTGACATATTGAAGTGTTGTAGCATCTTAGTGATATATGCTTCTTGAGACAAATCCAAAAGCCTTTTTGATCGATCTCTTATAATCTTCACTCCTAAGATGTACTCTACTTCTCTCATATCTATTATGTCAAATTGTGATGAAAGTCAGAATTTGACTTCTATTACACACTTTATGTCACTTCTATCTATTAGCATATCATTAACATATAATGATAAAATGACAAACTTTTCTTTTTCCTTTCATAGGTACAATGATCCTCATTGATCATTTTGAAACCATAAGACAAAATAACTTCATTAAATCTTATGTTCTATTGTCTTGACGCTTGCTTTAGCCTATATATAGACTTTTTAAGTTTACATACTCTATTTTCTTAGCCTTCAACAATGTAACCTTCTGGTTGTACTATATAGATTTCTTCATCAAGATTACCATTAAGAAAACCTGTTTTACATTCATTTGATGTAATTCCATGTCAAATTATGCTACTATAGCTAGGATGATACGTATTGACACAAACTTCAAATTATGCTACCATTAAGAAGCCACTTCGCCGGAGTTCCTTTTTGTGAGGTATTATTCATAGATCCGTTTTGGTTTTCTTGGATCAATTATTTCATATTCGAGTGTCGATAGGGTCCGCTGTGGGTTTCTCGGATCTATCCCCGTTCATCGACACTAGAGTTATTATACGTCACCACTCATCGTCGCCCAGTGCTTCATCTCGCAAGCTCTTCGACAAGATCAAGTATTATTTAGTTTAACTTTTAGATTTTGCATTGATTTTTATCTTTTTAGTTTGGATGACTAGTCTTTGTAATTTAGAATGATAGGATGTGAAGATCTTGGATTTGGAGCCCATTTAAAGATGAAAATGTTGGATCGAGATACGTTAGAAGGGAGGTGAATAGCACTCGTGACTTTCACTCATTTCGGATTCGTAAAACTGTCAAGTTAAAGCAGCGGAAATAAAAGACAACAAAAGTGAACATAAGTATTTACTTGGTTCGGAGCCTAGGGCGACTCCTACTCAAAGGCCCGCGATCGTTGATCACTTTCTGTAGGCAACAACTATATCGCATAAAGAGAGTCCAAATATGTATTACAATAAGTGCAATAATAAAAAACAATTATACCGACGATAGAATCAAAATCTCGGAGCTTCGGGTTGGCGGGGACTTGTAACAACACTTTAGGGCATCTTTTGGAGCAACACGTTGGAGTA
This sequence comes from Zingiber officinale, assembly GCF_018446385.1. Taxonomy (NCBI): domain Eukaryota; kingdom Viridiplantae; phylum Streptophyta; class Magnoliopsida; order Zingiberales; family Zingiberaceae; genus Zingiber; species Zingiber officinale. Next base: position 49,684,621 of record NC_056006.1, read on the forward strand.
GAAGCACTTGAGAATTGATGATATGCTGTTGCCTCGAACACCCCTTTTATGCACTACTGGAGGCGCCTCAAAGCCCTTCCGAGGCGCCTTAGAGCAGTCGAGTCAGCCGCGTGGATCCACTACAAGAAAAAAAAGCTAATAGACAACGCTTTTAAAGCGTTATCTTTGTGCCTGAAAAAACGTTGTTAAAGGCACTGTTGTTAAAAGTTTGCTCAATGACAACGCTTTTAAAGCGTTGTCGTTTGTAGCGAAGACAACGCTTTTGCAACGCTTTAAAAGCGTTGTTTTTTTACAAAGACAACACTTTTTGCAACGCTTTAAAAGCGTTGTCGTTTTAAAGAAATTTTTTTTTTTTAATTATTTAAAAATCATTATTTTTATATTTACGAAACTATTATTTTTCTTTTATCATGTCCAGATTCGAATTTTACATATAATCATCTCAGCTAATGATTTCAAACTCATACCAAAGTAATCGAATTCTGACATTGAAATAATATTAGTATTTAATTACATGAGAAGCTAGTAAATATCAAAATTAACACTAATTCTGTTTCAAAATAGATAGTGATATTCACATATAAAACAAAAGAGCACAAAATAACTAGCCGACCTCGAAGCCAATAATATGTTTACTTCTACTAGCTACACTCAAAAATTATTATCGGCTCGAGAACGGGATAAAACAGTACAGTAATTACTACCATAATACTGAAGAAGTAGCTTGTTTTTCTCAATCTATTATAGGAATAAGCAATTGGATTTTGTCTAGGATCTTTGTGAGCTTTGAACAAATTGAACAGTTGGCCTGAAATATAAACAAAAAATTACAGTCAATAGTTTGAACCAAAAAAATTACTTCTACTAGCTAGTTTCTATAAATGAACCAAAACTCATTACTCAGAAATAAAATGCTTGCAAAAAGAAAGAAAGAAAGCTTGCAGAAATGCAATGTTTCTTCAAACTGCATAAAGAAAGCTTGCAGAAATGAAATGCTTTCTTCTCTGCAAATGCTTTCTTGCAAAAAGCACTGTTGTTGCAGAAATGCAACATTTCTTCAAACTGCAGAAATAAAGCTTGCAGAAAGAAAGGCAACGTTTCTTCAAACTGCATTCTAAAATGCATGCAGTTTCTAATATGCATTCTAAAATGCATGCAGTTCTAAACTGCATTCTTCAGTTTCTAATATACAGAGAAAGTTTGCAATTTCTAAATTGTAAAATTCATACAGTATTTGCAGAAACAAAGCTAAAATGAAACGTTTAGAATATGAGTTTAACTAATAGTGGAAAATTGCCAACTTCCTAAAGAAAGCTTGTAGAATTTTTAGTTTAACATGTTTGATAGACTTAAAGCTTGCCAAAATCTTGCATAAAGCTTGCAAAAATCTTGCAGAAAGCTTGCAGAATATTTGCAAAGAAAGCTTGGAGAATAGACTTAATATTGTGTCATTCATCACAATGTCGATGACCGAACCCATAATGACTTAGCATGAATTAAGGGCAACAAACTGAAGACAAGAAAGTACTCCAATGTATCTGAGCTACAGCTTAATTGTTGCCCTTGTAATTTTTTAACTACTGCTGATGTGGCTGCAGCCAAGTAGGAAAAAAAATGATTTAGAGTTTAAGAACTGGAGCATCTCCACCTAAGTGACTAGTCACCAATGATAATTAGATTGTGTACAAAACAGAACTTATCCATATTAGAGTGTCATTGTGTTGATTAGAACTGTAGCATCTACATCCAAGCAACTAGCCACTAGGATTGATAAGAATCCACTAATAAGCAGCAATGAAAATTAATAAGTTGGAGAAACTATTGCTCAAAAATCAAATATATTTTACTAGGAAGTCAAAAGGATACCACTAACTGGAGCATTTTCCTGAATGCTGGTGAAGACTCTCACTACAAGATAAAGAAAAAGTAATTATAAACTGTGTCCAGCAAAATGTAGTAGGGGTTTAGACAAATAAAAGTATTCCTAAATGAACTTTCACCAACAGCTTTTAGTCTTGCGAAGTGTATAACAGCATCAAACTTGCAGAAACAAACAAAATGATGTCATGCAATGTTAAAAAGGATATCCAAACAAAATCGGATGTAAAAAGGTAAATGACGGTGAAATAATAAGCAACGAAGGTCTAAATCACAGTGTATTAGGCTTGGCAGCCTCAGCATGTAATGCCAAACAAACATCTAAAGCATGCTTACTATAACAATATAACATATGTAATGCTCTTGGGATACTTGTTGACAAAGTATGTTTCTTTTTTGGTTGTTCAAACTTCTTCCTTCGAGGCTTCTAATAATTTCAAATTATGACAATTAGATAGGATGATTAATAAAAAAAAGTGACAATTTAATTTGAAATAAAATCTAAAAAATACCTCATCTTGGTTCACTTCCAAGGATAAATAACTCCTTTAAGAAAACTGAAGCAAAGACTATTAGCTAAATCCGGTCTAAAGAAAACAGTGATCACATAACCACAATATATCAAAAAATGTGTAATGACTTTATTGCAGTTACATGTATAAAAATTAAGGAACATAATATCCACTAGCATTGAGCATTTATTCCTATAAATTGGAAATATTAATTCTTTATGCTATATTTTTTCAATGGATAATTAGAAAGGTGCGCTTCTTAATTTGGGAGCCTTAAATTCGAGTTTAGATTCATGTCCCATAATTAGAATCAGTTAGCAATGCAACACCACATGATGATTTTTTACCTTTGAGCAATACCATAGCTGAAGATATTGCCTTCAAAATGGATGTTCCTTCTTTCGGCGTTGGATCAGTGAATTCTTTCAAACTCAAAACATTTGCATCAAATATTGACCAATATTCATATGCTTACAAGGTTGGTCTGCACAAAAATAATAAATTGACCGCTTAATCCATAGCATATAGTAGCACATTTTCCCCGTAAGAGACATTGAAATGAATTCCAACGACTTATCAAAAGTCATAACCATCTTGAAACATATTGTATTGCATATGGAAAGAGTTTTCAAATTTCTAGAGCAGATAAAGAGTATTACATAATAAGTTATTTTTAGTTCAACAAGATTATCAAAGATAAATAGCAAGCAACCAAGTATGAGATGGACCAAATTTTCAGTAAAAAAGGAATCCAGAAGGTATGGCTTGAATCAGAAAAACTTGCTCCAACAATTAGTGGCCAAACTGTACATTACATGTCCTAAAGTCAATCATTTGATGATTGTATTGTGGACTTGTTGTATCATATTCTATATAAATAAAGACATTTGGTTTTTGGTCATTATACTTACTTGTATTGGTGCCAAATAAACTAAGTATAATAAGGTCTTTGAGTAGAAGGTTCTTACCTATATCAATCGATTGGTTGAATCGATAGTGAGATGATATAGGGAACACTATTCTTAATTATTCCTAGTCGAGTATTAACATTTAGGGACAAAGTTAATGCAATAAGACTAGCATGTAGATCAACTCGATGACTTGATCTCACAAGTCATGGATATAGAGATATCAAGTTGACACATGAGTATGCATTAGAGAATGTATACTGAATGACCCGCCATGAGAAAGTATCATGGATTGTTATATGAGTGTCATATACTTTCTCATGTGGCTATTAGTATGACTATTAGTCCTTAGACCTGAAGTCACCATGGTTCCCTACATAAGGAGTTATGTACTTTGGTTTAGTCAAACGTCACCCATAACTGGGTGGACTATAAAGGCGATTACTGGGTATGTAACAAATTATGCGGAGGGATGTGAGTGATGTAGATGGGATTTATCCCTCCTATATGACGGGAGAGACATCGGTATTCTTGATAGAGTGAGACCACGAAGTGCATGGCCATGCCCAAATGAGTCAATATGAGATATTGAGCTCATTTCATTTAGTGAGTCTACTTGGAGTTCAGGATTTAGATTGATCAGAGGATGACACGGTCTATGCCTCACATTGATCAATCTAGATGTCTAGGATAGAAGGACACTTGTCATATTTTGTGAGGAGTCACAATTAGTAGTCACAAGGTGATGTTGGATCTCAACATTCTTGTAACATTGGGTAGTAATGATGTGTTGCTAGATACTGCTCATTACTTATGCTCCTAAATGGGTTTAGGGGCATTGCCAACGTTACAAAAACCTATAGGGTCACAGACTAAGGACAATTAGATGGAGATTAGGTTCATATGATGAACCAAGAGGATTAGATTCATTTGATGAATCAAATTGGATTAAGAGTAATCCTAATTGGGCTAATTGAGTTGGACTCAAGTTAATTCATGTGTTCAATGAGTTTAATTTAGATTATGACTCATTGAATCAATTTATTAAATGAATTAGATTCATTATATTAAATTGGCATGAATTAAATGTAAATTGCCATGAGAGAGATTAAGTCAAGTTTGACTTGACTTGAGAGGAAGAGGAAGTGTCAAGTTTGACTTGACTATTTGTCACATCATTAGTGATTTGGCATTAGGAGGACTAATGATGATGTGTCACATCATCAAAGTATGTCACCTCATGGGGGTTACAAAGCTATTCTCTTTAATGGCTACATTTAATGAGGATGGGGGTTACACCTTGTGAAGGTGGTCGGCCACTTATGGGGAATGAATTGGATTCATTTTCAATCAAGGTAATTCACTTCATCTCCTTCCTCTAGCTCTCCCTCTCCCTCTCCTCCTCAACTTGGCCGAATAAACAAAGGTGCTAGCACACCTTTTTGTGTGATTTTTCCATCTACATGTTCGTGTGGATACGTATAGAGAATTGTCTACGTTGACAACTTCGAGATCCGACACCGTTTGGACGAGCGGGAACGCGAAGGGCTTCGCTACAAGGGTAATACTCTTATCTACTGTAGATCTAGAGTTTGAAACTCGTACTCGTAAGTTTTTCGAATTTTATTCTTCGCACGGATTCGTTGGCTAGGGAGATTCGGGGTTTCCGCGACGCGAAAAGCGATTTTCGCGGCCCAAAAAACTCAACAGTGGTATCAGACCCACATGCGAAGACTTGTACGAGTTTATTTTGGTTTTTATGAAAAATAAACATTCTGTGAATTTCTGTAATTTTAAGTTTTTAATGGTTTTTATGAGTATTTTTCTCGTATAAGCGAAGCACAAGTGTTTCTACACTTGTAGGCTTCGACTACCGAGAAGTTTTTTCCAAAACGGCCAAGTTTCGCCCCAAAACTTTTTGGGACAGCGGGATAAGGCGCTGTTAGATCGCAAAGGAACCCTCGCGATGATTAGATCATGGGTAGGGGCGCTGCCCCTGGCCCCGCAAGGGGATTCGTTCCGCGATTGCGCCCGAAAACCGCTATAAGGAACCGCCGGGAAATTGTACTCATAAAAATTGTAAAAATTATAGGAAAAATTACAGAAAATTATAGAAATATATAATTTCGAATTATATATTATTTTTGTGATAGTCATGGCCCAAAGACCTAATTCGATTGGATAATTTGTGTTGTAATTTATAATACGGCCTGCGTGCCGTCATGTGTTTGTGTGTGATGTATTTGATATGCGACCTGCGTGTCGTGCCTCCCTATTTATATTCTCGTTGTAAATTAGATTTAGACTCGAATGTAACTCGAGTTTCAAAATTGTAATGTAAATTTTGAAGCGGTGGAAGGTCCACTCGAGACGAAGTTATGAGGAGGGCGCGAGCAACACGAGGTGGTCAAAGGAAGGAGCTTGAGAAGCTGTTGACCTTAGGTTGACCATCCGATCTTCTCATTGGCTTGAGAAGATCATAGTAGGGCCATGACATAATCACAAAATTTAGTTAATTACTTGTGTATGTGATGCATGCTTAATTAAGTAATTAATTAGTGCCTAACGAATTAGATTAGATCTAAATCGTGCACATGATACACCCTTACGATTAGATTAGATCTACATCGTGTACAAGATGCACTCCATCGATTAGATTAGATCTATATCGAGTATATGATACAACATCGACATTTAGATTAGATCTAAATCACGACAACTCAAAATGCCTACCTTGCTGTGATACCTACTACTACCTCGATCACATGTCGTTGTTGAATCTGCCAAAGCAGAGCAACACATATTATCTTAGTAGGGTACGGAGGGACAATCTTGGTCCCGCCTATCAACGCATGGGTGAGTACAACTCAATTAGATTGAGTAACTAGTTAACTCGGTTGGATCGAGTACAACTATAGGCATTCTTCCAACGGTTGGAAAGATAGGACATAAATCACATTTATATTAATTCTTGGGCATATTAGCCAAAGCTAACTCAAGTTTTAATATAACTGCGGATAATGATCCTATAAACAAGAGTTGCATAGAGATGTAATTAGTAAATCGTTACCTACCGATCATACTAAGTCTTGGGCGTATGCCAAAGCTAACTCAAGGGTTAGTATGATGTGGATCTTGTCCCACATGAATTATAGAATTCAGTGGGAGCATCATTTAGTTAAAGGCCTAATTAAATGATTAAGAATATGATATTTATTTCTACATTTATTTCTGTTGTAGATTTCCATGACGTCGAATACGAACACCTTCTCCTTGCGATCTGTCCTCGAGAAGGACAAGCTCAATGGAGCAAACTTCCTGGACAGGTACAGGAACCTGAGAATAGTTCTCACTCAAGAACGTAAACTGTACGTTCTGGAGCAGCCCATTCCGGAGGCTCTTCCTGCCACTGCCCCGCGAGCTGACCGAGATGCTTTCAAGAAGCATCAAGATGACGCATTAGATGTGTCTTGTCTAATGCTCGCGACCATGAACTCTGAGCTTCAGAAGCAACATGAGTTAATGGGCACTTACGATATGGTTGAACATCTTCGTCAACTATATCAAGGTCAAGCGAGGCATGAGAGATTTGAGATCTCAAGGGCACTGTTTCAGTGCAAGATGTCAGACGGGGCTCCTGTAGGCCCATATGTACTCAAAATGATTAGGTACATAGAGAATCTACAAAGATTGGGGTTCCCACTTGGCCAAGAGCTGGCCACTGACCTGATCTTACAATCCTTGCTGGATAGCTATAGTCAGTTCGTTCTAAACTACAACAAGAATGAGATTGACAAGCCACTGCCTGAGCTGCTTAGCATGTTGAGAACTGCTGAGCTGAACCTTAAGAAGGCTAAGCCCAACACTGTTCTGATGGTTCAGAAACATAAGGGCAAGGGCAAGCCCAAAGGCAAGGGAAAGTCCTAAGCCAAGGGCAAAGGCAAGGCAATGAAGCCTAAAGGAGGGGTCACCAAGGATGCTACCTGCTTCCACTGCGGTCAGACCAGGCACTAGAAGAGGAACTGCAAGGTATACTTGGAGGATCATAAGAAGAAGCGAAGTGAGACTTCCACTTCAGGTATATATGTTATAGAAGTCAATCTATCTATTTCTACATCATGGGTATTAGATATTGGATGTGCTTCTCACATTTATACTGATGTGCAGGCGCTGAGAAATAGCAGGGCATTGACAAAGGGCGAGGTGGACCTACGAGTAGGCAATGGAGCACGGGTTGCTGCTGTTGCTGTAGGGACTTACTTTCTATCTCTGCCCTCTGGGCTTGTACTAGAGTTAGTCGATTGTTGTTATGTGCCTGCATTAACTAAGAACATTATATTAGTTTCTTGTTTGGATAAGAAAGGTTTCTCGTTTACAATAAAGAACAAATGTTGTTCTGTCTATTTAAACAATATGTTCTATTGTAGTGCACCTCTGATAAACGGACTCTATATTCTAGACCTTGAAAGCCCTATCTATAACTTAAATACCAAGAGGTTCAAGTCAAATGACCTGAACCAAACCTATCTCTGGCACTGTCGCTTAGGTTATATAAATGACAAGCGCTTATCCCAGCTCCATAAGGATGGTTTGCTGGACTCATTTGATTTTGAATCTTATGAGACATGCGAGTCATGCCTACTAGGGAAGATGACCAAGACTCCCTTTGGTGGGCACAACGAAAGAGCGACTGATTTGTTAGGACTCATACATAGTGATGTATGTGGCTCTTTCAATGTCGCAGCTAGAGGCGGTTATAGCTACTTCATCACATTTATTGATGACTTCAGTAGATATGGTTATGTGTACTTGATGATACATAAGTCTGAATCCTTTGAAAAGTTCAAAGAATTCAAGAATGAAGTACAGAACCAGCTTGGCAAGAGTATTAAGATACTTCGATCCGATCGAGGTGGAGAATACCTTAGCCATGAGTTCCGTGACTATCTAGCTGTGTGTGGGATTCTATCCCAACTCACTCCTCCTGGAACACCACAGTGGAATGGTGTATCCGAAAGGAGGAATCGTACCCTATTAGATATGGTACGATCTATGATGAGTCACACAAATCTTCCGACATACCTTTGGGGCTATGCTCTAGACACGGCAGCTTTTATACTCATCCGAGTTCCATCCAAGGTCGTTATAAAGACACCATATAGGATATGGACTGGGAGAGATGCCCAGGTGTCTTTCATGAGGATTTGGGGTTGTGAGGCTTACGTTCGACGTCAAGTCTCAGACAAGTTAGGACCCAAATCTGACAAGTGCTACTTTATTGGATATCCCAAGAAAACTATGGGATATTACTTCTACATTCCCAGTCAGCACAAGGTAGTTGTGGCAAAGACTGGGTCTTTCTAGAAAGGGACTTTGTTTCTAGAAAGACTAGTGGGAGCACGTTCGATCTTGAAGAAGTTCAAGATGCTAACAATAGCATTGAAGCCTCAATGGAAATTGAACTGGAACCACAAAGTGTTGTGGATGATGTTGTTCCATAAAGAGTTGAGGAACAACAACCAATTCAAGTAGACATACCTCTTCGCAGGTCTGATAGGGTACGTCGTCAGCCTGAGAGATACTCATTTCTCTTGTCTGACCATAATGACATTGTGCTCATAGAGGATGAGCCTACCACCTATCAGGAAGCTGTGATGAGACCAGATTCCGAGAAATGGCTAGAGGCCATGAGATCCGAGATGGAATCCATGTACACCAACCAAGTATGGACTTTGGTTGATCCACCTGAAGGGGTAAAACTCATTGGGTGTAAGTGGGTCTTTAAGAGAAAGACTGACATGGATGGACTTATCTATAAGGGTCGCTTGGTAGCTAAATGTTTCAAGCAGATTCATGGTATTGACTATGATGAAACCTTTTCTCCAGTAGCGATGTTTAAGTCCATTCGGATCATGCTTGCTATTGCAGCTTACCATGACTATGAGATATGGCAGATGGATGTCAAAATCGCGTTTCTGAATGGAAACCTACTCGAGGATGTGTACATGACACAACCTAAGGGTTTTGTAGATCCAAAGCATACTGGCAGAGTATGCAAGCTGCATAGGTCCATTTATGGACTAAAACAAGCTTCTCGGAGCTGGAATCTTCGATTCGATGATGCAATCAAATAGTTTGGTTTCATCAAGAATGAAGATAAGCCTTGTGTCTACAAGAAGGTTGTAGGGGACATAGTTATCTTTCTCATATTGTATGTGGATGACATACTGCACATTGGGAAAGACATCCCTATGCTTCAGTCTGTCAAGACCTAGCTAGGGAGTTGCTTCTCAATGAAGGACTTAGGTGAGGCATCCCGCATTCTAGGGATACAGATCTATAGAGATATATCTAAGAGATTGCTTGGCCTAAGTCAGAGTACATATATTGACAAGGTACTCCTTTGGTTTGCCATGCAGAACTCCAGAAAGGGATTTCTGCCGATGTCACATGGCGTGAGTCTTTCGAAGACTCAAGGTCCCTCTTCTAGAGAGGAGAGAGACCGCATGGATCAGATCCCTTATGCCTCAGCCATAGGATCTATCATGTACGCCATGTTGTGTACTCGACCTGATGTCTCCTATGCATTGAGCATGACGAGCAGATACCAGTCAGATCCAGGTGAAAGTCACTGGATAGCGGTCAAGAATATTGTTAAGTACTTAAGAAGGACTAAAGAATATTTCTTGATATATGGGGGCAATGATGAGCTAACTGTAAAGGGTTACAGTGATGCTAGCTTCCAGACCGACCAGGATGACTATAGACCACAGTCGGGGTTCGTATTTTGCATTAATGGTGGTGCTGTGAGCTGGAAGAGTTCGAAGCAGGAGACAGTAGTTGATTCTATGACAGAGGTTGAGTATATTACTGCATCAGAGGCAGCAAAGGAGGCAGTTTGGATTCGCAAATTCATCACTGAACCTAGGGTGGTTCCTAGCATTGCTGACCCTATTGAACTCTATTGTGACAACAATGGAGCTATAGCACAGGTGAAGGAACCTCGCTCACACCAGCAGATCAAACACATACTACGGCGCTTCCATCTCATTCGAGAGATCATCGAGAGAGGAGATGTGACGATTTGCAGAGTACCTACAGAGGCTAACATCGCAGATACCTTGACCAAGGCTTTGGCACAGAGGAAGCATGATGGTCACATTAGGTCATTTAGGCTTAGAGCCTACATTGATTGACACTAGTGCTAGTGGGAGATTGTTAACTAGAGCCCTAGAGCCAAGCATTTGATGATTGTATTTTGGACTTGTTGTATCATATTCTATATAAATAAAGGCATTTGGTTTTTGGTTATTATACTTACTTGTATTGGTGCCAAATAAACTAAGTATAATAACGTCCTTGAGTAGAAGGTTCTTACCTATATCAATCGATTGGTTGAATCGATAGTGAGATGATGTAGGGAACACTACTCTTAATCATTCCTAGTCGAGTTTTAACATTCAGGGACAATGTTAATGCAATAAGACTAGCATGTAGGTCAACTCGATGACTTGATCTCACAAGTCATGGATATAGAGATATCAAGTTGACACATAGGTATGCATTAGAGAATGTATACTGAATGACCCGCCATGAGAAAGTATCATGGATCATTATTTGAGTGGCGTAACTGGGTGGATTATAAAGGTGATTACTGGGTATGTAACAAATTATGCGGAGGGATGTGAGTGATGTAGATGGGATCTATCCCTCCTATATGACGGGAGAGACATCGGTATTCTTGATAGAGTGAGACCACGAAGTGCATGGCCATGCCCAAATGAGTCAATATGAGATATTGAGCTCATTTGATTTAGTGAGTCTACTTGAAGTTCAGTATTTTGATTGATCAGAGGATGACACGGTCTATGCCTCACATTGATCAATCTAGATGTCTAGGATAGAAGGACACTTGTCATATTTTATGAGGAGTCACAATTAGTAGTCACAAGGTGATGTTGGATCTCAACATTCTTGTAACATTGGGTTGTAATGATGTGTTGCTAGATACCGCTGATTACTTATGCTCCTAAATGGGTTTAGGGGCATTGCCAACGTTAGAAGAACCTATAGGGTCACACACTAAGGACAATTAGATGGAGATTAGGTTCATATGATGAACCAAGAGGATTAGATTCATTTGATGAATCAAATTAGATTAAGAGTAATCCTAATTGAACTAATTGAGTTGGATTCAAGTTAATTCATGTGTTCAATGAGTCTAATTAAATTTTGACTCATTGAACCAATTTAATTAAATGAATTAGATTCATTATATTAAATTGGCATGGATTAAATGGTTGGATTAGATCAACCATGAGAGAGATTAAGTCAAGTTTGACTTGACTTGAGAGGAAGAGGAAGAGTCAAGTTTGACTTGACTATTTTCCATATCATTAGTGATTTGGCATTAGGAGGACTAATGATGATGTGCCACATCATCAAAGTGTGCCACCTCATGGGGGTTACAAAGCTATTCTCTTTAATGGCTACATTTAATGAGGATGGGGGTTACACCTTGTGAAGGTGGCCGGACACTTATGGGGAATGAATTGGATTCATTTTCAATCAAGGCAATTCACTTCATCTCCTTCCTCTAGCTCTCCCTTTCCCTCTCTTCCTCAACTTGGCCGAATCATCAAAAGGTGCTAGCACACCTTTTTGTGTGATTTTTCCATCTACGTGTTCGTGTGGATACGTATAGAGAGTTGTCTACGTTGACAACTTCGAGATCTGGCACCGTTTGGACGAGTGGGAAAATGAAAGACTTTGCTACAAGGGTAATACTCTTATCTACTGTAGATCTAGAGTTTGAAACTCATACTCGTAAGTTTTTCGAATTTTATTCTTCGCACGGATCCGTTGGCTAGGGAGATTCAGGGTTTCCGCGATGCGAAAAGTGGTTTTCGTGACCCGAAAAACCCAACAGCTTATGCATTGCATATCTATTTCACTTACAAGCAAGCACAAGCTTAAATCTAAAGTAGAAACATATAGAACCAAATCAAGAAGAATACATAGAATGAAATAAGACATTTAATGGCATAGTGGTAAAGTGCAGAAGTGAGCCATGACCACCTGCAATTGATTGGGAAAAGGAATCAAGAAGGAAGAATTAACGAAGATGAAAAACCCAATTTGTTTTGCTTACCAGAGTTAGGGATTTCCAAAAGCCCAAGTCGGTCTTGGGCGGCTCGGTAACCCTAGTAGCCCAGAAGATGAGCATTAATATAAGGGAGCTAGCTGGCGGCGAGGGAGAGCGTGGAGGTCAGCCAAGGGTAGGGGAAGGCATTGAACACCTTCTTATTATAGATGTTGAACACCACGTTCAGCGCCCACCACGTGGAGAAGTAAAATCCAATCTTGACATTCTGCACCACCGCCAATCAACCATCAAAGCCCTAATGAGCTGGGGAACCCCCTTGGTGGTCTCCGCGGAGAGCCATCCCTCCTCCTCCATTAGATTGGCGGATAGGGTATCAATCTCGTGCGGCGATCCGCACCAAGACAAGGTGGAGACCATCTCTGTGTAGAGGTTGAGATCGACATGGTACCACTGCTTGCTTCGGGCGGTAGTGAAGGCTTTCAAGGCAAGGCATGACTGATCCTAAAAAACAAGCTATTGTTTGACGGTGTTCAGAGGAGAGATTCGTAGAGAGGGTTTCGTCATAGAGGGATTGGACGGAGAGGAGGTCGAAGGAGAGATTTGAGGAGAGGGGTTTGTCGAAGAGGGGTTGGACAGAGAGGGGTTCGAAGGACACGAGTTCGGGAAGGGAAGGCTTTTTAGGGTTGGCATAAAAATTTCGAGGCCGGAGGAAAGAATACACTGATGGGAAAAATACGGTGAAGAGGAAAAAATGTGTCTAAGGGAAAAAAACCATGTTATTTTGACAAAAAGGTTCAAAGACAACGCTTTTCATAAAAGTATTGTAGTATCCCTCAAAAAACTACTCATAGACAACATTTTTTTATAAAACGTTGTCTTTAGTTAAAACAAACTGTTCAAAGACAACGCTTTTAGTGAAAACCGTAGTAAAAAAAATTGACAACGCTTTTTATAAAAAGCTTTGTCTTTTAAGTGTTGTAAAATCTCAATTTTCTTGTAGTGATCAGCGCTGAAATCTTCTCCTCTGATCCACTTGAGGGCGCCTCCAAGCTGGTCCAAGGCGCCTCCAGGCTGTGGTCCAAGACGCTTCCAGCTCAGTCCAAGGCGCCTCCAGCTCTGCCACGCAGACTTCAGCTCCTTTACACCCGAGGAGCCTCCAAGCTCCATGGAGGCGCCTCGGACACTGTTCATCCGAGGCTGGCCTTGCTCATTTGTCCCTGCAAAGCATGTTAGTTCACAAAACACACACATACCCTGCAAGACAAAGTTAGCACACATAAAATATAGTAAAAGCAGTATTGGACAATCGTCGGACTATCCGGGTCTGACTTTAGATTTCCGACCGAAAACCTTAGGTTGACCCGACGCCTACTGTTCCCCCTACGGGGAACGCGTCCTCACCCACTCCCCTCAGGAGAGATTACCTGATGTCAGTCTGGTCCTCCAAACTGACTGGACTTTCTGCCTACGATTACCACCCCCTAGGACCTAGGGTTACCGCCCCCTAGGATTTTTTCTCCACCTAGGGTTACCACCCCCTAGGACCTAAGGTTACCCACCCCCCTTAGGATTTTCCTTCACCTAGGTTTACCACCCCCTAGGACCTAAGGTTGTCGCCCCTTAGGATTTTCCTCCACCTATGGTTCCCACCCCCTAGGACCTAGGGTTACCACCCCCTAGAGTTTTCCTTTACCTAGGGTTACCACCCCCTAAGACCTAATGTTACCACCCCTTAGGACTTTCACCTGCCTAACCGCAATTAGGACTTTCCTGAAACACTTATTCAAGTACGTTAGACAACAATTAATCTTAACTTTGAACCCTTTGCCATTATCAAAACTCGGGTTCGATCGTCGGATGCTTCCTGCACCAACAATATCTCCCTTTTTTATTATGGCAACCAAAATTCGAAGTTAAGAAAAAAATGCAATAATGATCTTCAAAGTTTAAGTAAGAAGCATAAGCAAGCTTAAGTTAAATGAAACAAACTTAAGCCTTCAACGATGTAAGTCTCCCCCTTAATAATAGCCTTTTAATTTGAATAATTTAAATAAGTTGCTTTGAATTTTCCTACTACACTCCCCCTTTGTCATACATTAAAATAAACAAGGGAATAACAGGGACTTTGTGATTAATGGCTTTAGCTTTGACTTTTCAAAAAAATGTTTAGAAAAGATAAAGGCCTTAATATAAATAGAGGGATAAAGACTTAGCTTTTTGAAATTAATAGTCTTGTAAAACATTTAGCTAAGTTAATGTTTAAGGATTCATAGATTCGAAGTACTTAGGTAAATTATTTTAGCTAAATTTTGAAAAAAAAAAATTAGCTAAACTTGAGAAACTTTTTCGAAAAATGCTTAATTCCAATAAAACATTTCTCAAAATTGGCTAAGTTTAAAGGCATTTTATAAAAATGTACTTAATTCAATTCAAAAAAAATTTTGAAAAAAACATTTGGCTTAGCTAATTTTGAAAACGGTTATACAATTCATTTAGCTAAAATGTTAGCAAGCTTTTTGAACAACACTTAGTTGAAAACATTAAATTTTAAAAAATCCTTTAAAAGATAGTTTAAATTTGAAAAGATGCTTTAGCAAAATTTGAAATAACTTTGAAGATGTTATTAGAAAATATTGCTAATGTTGAAAAGTACTTAGCTTTGATTTTGAACTGAAAAAAATACTGAATTTTAAAAGGTTCTTTAAGAAGAGATAAATTTGTAAATTTGTAACTAAGGCCATGTTCACATAATTTCAAGAAGCCCTAAAGTCCAAGCATGAGTAACTTAAGAATATTAAAATTAAATACTTAATTTTCTTGCCCACATGTTTAACCATTAGTTACTAGCTGTTTGCCTAGAGGGTAACAACTTTCACTTGGTTAGTCAAGTTAAGTCAATTGATCCAGTTTGATTTGACTAGGTCTGGATGACTTAATTTGATTAATGTATTATTGATTTTTAACGCCCAGACTTACTGCGATGCACAGAAATAAGCATTCTGAAGTCTAGGTTGTACCCTATGTATCTCACGCCGTTCTAAGTTTCTTTCAAACACAAGCAAGTTAGACCTAGTGTGTTTGTAAGATGCTCTGGCTAAAAACTAGGGGTACATGATTTCTAAGGGAGATGCCTAGGCTAAGTCCAAAATTTTGAAAGTCTAGTAAAATTGGGATTTTGAAAACATTATTTTTCCTACAATTTTGAAAGTCAATTTGAGAGAAATCAAAATCAAACAAGTGCTAATATAGGTGATAGTCCAACTAATCAAACATCTAAGCAACCAAAGTACTAAGAGGATGTCTAGATCCAATATAAAATGCATGAGTGTCTAGGATCAAATACAATGCATAGAGTCCGGCAGAAGGATCATTAGTTGGAGGATCGTCGGCTGGAGGTGGGGGCTGCTCGAGTGCATGCTGCCCCTGACCTATCTTGTCTCGGAGGGAGGTAAAGCTGGAGGCTATCTCTGTGCGAAGTAAGCGAAGTTCGTCCTGGATAAGCTGTCGTGACTGTGCTGACTGAACCTCGAGACGTGTAAGTCGATCCTCGATCGATACGGAGGTGGATGGTCGTGTCGAGGTCGAGGACCTTGCCGAAGTGGAGGGTTGTCCATGAATATCATCGGCTGTAAACTCTAACCAGTCCTCTCCCTTAACTGGAGCAAAGAAGGCAAAAAACTCGTTGTCTGCCTTGGGCCCTCTCTGAGCATCTGGCTCATCCTCGGCCGGGTCGGCTGGCAGAGGCCTGCCCACCCATGCTAGGACCCCCTGAGCAGTGACATCTATATGCGCTAACCTAAGAGAACCCAGCCCAAACTCATCATAACGGGTAAGACGAATGATCATCCCCCGAGTCACATTTATGCCCTCAATCGTCGAAAAGATGGACGTCAATACATGGCAGTAGGGCATGTGAACTACTCGGGATGTGACGAGACTAGCCGCATGCTTGGACTACTGGGTATTAAGTGATAAATTTTTTCTAGTTACTCATGCTTGGACTTTAGGTTTTTGACACCTTGCTAAAGAAAATCTAAGTTTTTAATCCTTTTCATGCAAAGTGATTTCACAAGTATTTTCATATTTTGCTAAGTTGTTTATTTTCAAAATTATTTTCAAAAACACTTTCAAATCAACAAAATTACTTTACAAGCATTATTCAAATCTTTTAAAAGTTTAACTTAACTAAATATGTTTCAAAAACTTTTTATGTTTAAATATTCTCTCAAAAAACCTTTCACATTTAACTATTTAAGCTAAGTTTTACAAAATCGTTTCAAACTTAGCCTAACATTTTCAAAAAGCATCTGTTTTATATAACTGTGTATTTTTCAGAAAGCTAAGTCAACTTTCAAAGCTAAATTTCAATCCTTAGCTAAATAATTATTTTTATGGTTAAAAATATTTTCAGTTATAAAAAGCTAAAACATGTTTTATACTTTTAAAGTCTTCTAGCTATACAATATCTCTAGCAAAGTGTCGTTACTCTTTCTTGTGTTTCTTTTGATATATGGCAAAGGGGGAGAGTAAGAAATTCAGAGCAACTTAAGAAAATTCAAAGCAACTTAAGTTAAAAAGGGGGAGTTTTGTATGTGCTTTATAAGAAAATGCTATTTTTATGCTTGTGATTATGTTAGAACTGTTGTGTATTTGCTATCTATATATCTTTATGCTTAACTTTAAATTTTAGTTGCCATAATCAAAAAGGGGAAGATTGTTGGTGCGGAAAGCATCCGATGATCAAACCTTAGTTTTGATAATGACAAAAAGGGATTAAAAGTTAAGTTTAATTGTTATCTAATGAGCTTAAACAAGTTTGCAGGAAAGTCCTAACTACGGTTAGGCAGGAGAAAATTCCTAGGGGGTGGTAACCCTAGGTCATAGGGGGTGGTAACCCTAGGCGGAGGAGAAATCCTAATGGGGGGTAACCTTAGGTCCTACGGGGAGGTAACCCTAGGTGGAGAAAACTCCCTAGGGGGTGGTAACCCTAGGTCCTAGGGGGTGGTAACCCTAGGTCTTAGGGGGTGGTAACCCTAGGCAGAAAGTCCAGTCGGTCTAGAGGACCGGACTGACATCAGGTATGCTCTCCCGAGAGGAGTAGGTGAGGGTGCGTTCCTTGGAAGAGGGAACAGTAGGCATCGGTTTAACCTAGGATTTCCGATTGGAAATCTGAAGTCAGAACCGGACAGTCCGATGACTGAGCTGGCAGCACCTCGGACTGAGCTGGCGGCGCCTTGGACCGCAGATTGGAGGCACCTTCAAGTGGATTAGAGGAGAAGATTTTAGCGTTGATACACGCGGTTGACTCAGCAGGTTTGAGGCGCCTTGAATAGACTTTGAGGCGCCTCCAACAGACTTTATAAGGGGTTTCGAACAGGAGCCTTAGGAAAGCAATACTGAAGCGATCCTCTACTATCTGCTGCTCAAGAAACGACCCAGAAGTGCTATAGCAACGTCCCGACAACCAAGAGCTTCATATTACTATTTTCTGTTGTCGGTATAAGATTACTTTCTATATTATTTGTATTGCATTTGTGTAAACTTTTGTGCGATATAGTTGTTGCCTAAAGTAAATGCTCAAAGAGCATGAACCTTGGAGTAGGAATCACCCTAGGCTCCGAACCAAGTAAAAATCTTGGTGTGCATCTATGATTGTTTTTCTTTTCCTATTATTTGTTCCGCTACGTTACTCGTCGAGTTTTTTGAATCTGAAACATGTGAAAGCCACGAGCGCTATTCACCCCCCCCCCCTTCTAGCGTATCTCGATCCAAGAGATTAGTGATTACAAAAGTACATTACACAAGTATTTGATACATTTCCATACATTTGTCCACCCAATAGCAGTAATTTGTAGCCAACCCGAATCATTTAGACTTTCAGTTATAGTCATCATTTAGATCTTTCATGAAAGTATAGATTTTCAAGATGAAGTACTTCATTGACTCGCGAGATTTATCCCATGGAACCACTTTATTGTTGAATCATTCTATTCTTTGTGCCCCAGGACTATGGTACAGCGGCAGGGCATCTAGGTTGTCACCTACGCACCCGTGGTTTGAACCCCAGCTATGACAAATTTGTAGAAATTTTTCCTCCAAATGGGGCACGCAACTAAAGAATGCTGGGCTCCTGGGCCGCCCGTTATGAGCGCTTCCCGATTTATCCTGGTGATCGATGGAAAGTTTTCATGGGACCGAACCGATCATCCAGGCTTGACGTTATTCAGTCTGGTTAATCATTTTTCTATTCTTAGATTTTTTTATAGGCCTACATTTTTATTCTTAAGGAGCTAAAGTATACCTAAAGAAGCAAGAGATTATACAAACTAATAGAATTTTTTTACTAGAACATTGCTCGTGTGAATGACAATGGAACCTTCTTTTGCATGATTTGTTAGGTGCTATTGTAGTTTCTAAACGCATGAAACACAAAAGTAAAATTCTAAACAACTCACACTGATTTCTTGAGACAAACTTGGTCATCGCTTGACGTCGGAAGAGCGATCACAAATCGATATCGAAAAGTTCTCCGTAAGTTCACGAACCAAAACCCTTTGCTGCTCGAATGTTCTTCATCGATATCTCTCCTGCTCCCTTGTTCTCTTGTCATCTCTTGATTGTTCTTGGATGCCATGTTATATAGGAAGAAAGCATCAGTTTGTAACCGATGTTTTGATGGCCTTCATTGCATTAAACGTTGACGGAGATGAACAAATCATCTCCTCAACATTTAACATTGCAAGCATTCATTGCAACATTTTGAATCTTATGCTGTCATTTCTCATTCGTCCAAGTCAATTCATAATGGTCACATAGACCATGCCAGTCACATAGACTACAAGATGATCATGTCACAAAGACCAGAGCAAAACATTAATTAGTTACAAAGACCAAATAAGTCCCGTAGACTACAAGATGATCATGTCACAAAGACTAGAACAAAATCTTAATTAGTCACAAAGACCAAATAAGTCACATAGACTATATGATGATTAGGTCACATGGACCAGAGCAAAAGTTAATTAGTCACAAAGACCAAATAAGAACATTCAATTCATAATTTAGGGTAAATGGTTCATGCAACAACAAACATATTGAGCAATACTTGCTAAGAAAATTGTTATACTTTACATAACTGTCCATAGAACGAATCAGATACATCAATAAATTTTGTTTACCCTAAATTAAATTATTTTTATCAATATGAATATCTTTAATCTCTCATAATGACTATGATGTCAAGAGTATGTTCAACATCTCCATTCGACACAATTAATCACAATTACATTTTATGTACTGAACAAAAATATAACTGGTATCAACCAGTGAATACATGTCACAGATGTAAGTAATCAATCGTAATATTTTTTTTAGCTAGAATTTATTCATTCTAATAAGTCACTTTCTTAGTTATGTTTCTTAGACCGAATCATCCATAGTCAATAAGAAATATGCTAAAGTAGTAGACAATGATAAGAACTTCAACTTGACAACGAAATAGTTACTTATGATAAGATTGAGATTAACTTATAATCTCAAGGGTATCACATAGTAGAGAAGCAGGGATCCATTCTTCAACTACTCTTCTTGTCACTATTGCACATGTGGTATGAATCACATGTTACGATGTTATTCTCTTTACTAAAAAGAGCGCATATTTTTTTATCAAAATTTAACATCGTATAGATTTCAATCTAGACATACCTAATGTCTAATCCTGAATTCAACATATGAATTCAAATCTGGCCTTAAGCATGTGGCAAAAAATGATTCGCTCGCCTTCAGCGCCGTCAACCCGTCCCTAGGCCAACACGGAGGAGGTAAATCACGGGTGGCTATTAGCCATTAGTGCAAGTGGCCAAGGCATGGGGGAGGGTATGCTCCAGCGCGCTGAGTTTCGACCCCAAGACCTCATATGATAATATCCCATGCCTCAACCACCCTGAGGGGACTAATCTGGCCTTAAGAAGATTCAGTAAATTGTGTGTTCATTTACTTTCATGACACAATTATCAAGACAACCTTATTTTATGGGTATGCTTCTATTCACAGTTACATAAGTTGTCCTATAAGCAACGGTCTTACCTCTATTTATACTTAACAAATAGAGATGATTGTCCATGTGAGTGGACCAATCTCAATCTGCCAATATGCTTATCGAGACTTTTATTCAAATGTAACAAAGACATATAAACTGAATAAATCATGGCATTTTCAATTATCAAAATATCTTTACAATAAGTTACATTTTTCGAAGTTCCAAAAGACTTTACATGTCCTTGAAATGACTCTTTAGTCAATGGATTAGTAAAAGGATTGGCAAGCATATCATGTGTAGGGATGTACTCAAGAATTATCTTTTTCTTGTCAACAATATCCCTTACAAAATTATACTTAATTTTTATATGCTTGCTTTTGTTGTGATATTTGGGATCCTTGAAAAAAGCTATAGCAGCTTGATTGTCACAGTACACTATAACAGGACTCCCACTGTTCTCAGCAATCTTCAGATGCTTTAGGAATTTTTTTAGCCAGACATCCTCTTCCGCAGCCGTCGCACAAGCCGCATACTCAGTTTCCATTATCGACAAGACTACACAAATTTACTTCTTGCTTTTCCTTGAGATGACGCCATTATTTAGCAAAAAGGTATAGCCAGATGTGGATTTTCTGTCATCAAGGTCCCCTGCCCAATCTGCATCTGTGTAGCCACTCAGGCTCATATATGATCCTTGAAAACAGAGGTAATAATTTGTTGTTCCTTTGAGATACTTAAATATCCTCTTCATCGTTTTCTAGTGTCTCAATCCTAAGTTTGACTAGAAATGGCTAACTAAGTCAACAACATAGTTTATATCAGGATGAGTATACAACATAGTGTATATTAAACTACCAATAACACTGACATATGATTTTTTCTTCATTTTGGTTATTTTTTCAAGAGTGTTGGGATACATACTTTTGCTCAAAATAGTACCTCTTGCTATAAGTGTCTTTCAATGTTGCAATTTGACATATTGAAGTGTTGTAGCATCTTAGTGATATATACTTCTTGACACAAATCCAAAAGCCTTTTTGATCGATCTCTTATGATCTTCACTCTTAAGATGTACTCTGCTTCTCTCATATCTATTATGTCAAATTGTGATGAAAGTCAGGATTTGACTTCTATTACATACTTTATGTCACTTCCAGCTATTAGCATATCATTAACATATAATGATAAAATGATAAACTTTTCTTTTTCCTTTCATAGGTACAATGATCCTCATTGATCATTTTGAAACCATAAGACAAAAAAACTTCATTAAATCTTATGTTCCATTGTTTTGACGCTTGCTTTAACCTATATATTAACTTTTTAAGTTTACATACTCTATTTTCTTGGCCTTTAACAATGTAACCTTCTGGTTGTACTATATAGATTTCTTCATCAAGATTACCATTAAGAAAACCTGTTTTACATTCATTTGATGTAATTCCCTGTCAAATTATGGTACTATAGCTAAGATGATACATATTGACACAAACTTCAAATTATGCTACCATTAAGAAACCACTTCGCCGGAGTTCCTTTTTGTGAGGTATTATTCATAGATCCGTTTTGGTTTTCTTGGATCAATTATTTTGTATTCGAGCGTTGATAGGGTCCACTGTGGGTTTCTCGGATCTATCCCCGTTCATCGACACTAGAGTTATTATACGTCACCACTCATCGTCGCCCAGTGCTTCATCTCGCAATCTCTTCGACAAGATCAAGTATTATTTAGTTTAACTTTTAGATTTTGCATTGATTTTTATCTTTTTAGTTTGGATGACTAGTCTTTGTAATTTAGAATGATAGGATGTGAAGATCTTAGATTTGGAGCCCATTTAAATATGAAAATGTTGGATCGAGATACGCTAGAAGGGAGGTGAATAGCGCTCGTGGTTTTCACTCATTTCGGATTCGTAAAACTGTCGAGTTAAAGGAGCGGAAATAAAAGACAACAAAAGCGAACACAAGTATTTACTTGGTTCGGAGCCTAGGGCGACTCCTACTCAAAGGCCCGCGATCGTTGATCGCTTTCTGTCGGCAACAACTATATCGCGTAAAGAGAGTACAAATATGTATTATAATAAGTGCAATAATAAAAAAACAATTATACCGACGATAGAATCAAAATCTCGGAGCTCCGGGTCGGCGGGGACTTGTAACAACACTTCAGAGCGTCATTTGGAGCAACACGTTGGAGTAGAAGCACTTGAGAATTGATGATCTGCTGCTGCCTTGAACACCCCTTTTATGCACTACTGGAGGCGCCTCAAAGCCCTTCCGAGGTGCCTTAGAGCAGTCGAGTCAGCCGCGTGGATCCACTACAAGAAAAAAAGCTAATAGACAACACTTTTAAAGCGTTATCTTTGTGCCTGAAAAACCGTTGTTAAAGGCACTGTTGTTAAAAGTCTGCTCAATGACAACGCTTTTAAAGCGTTGTCGTTTGTAGTGAAGACAACGCATTTGCAACGCTTTAAAAGCGTTGTTGTTTTTTTACAAAGACAACACTTTTTGCAACGCTTTAAAAGCGTTATCGTTTTAAAGAAAAAAATTTTAAAAAAAATTATTTAAAAATCATTATTTTTATATTTACGAAACTATTATTTTTATTTTATCATGTCTAGATTCGAATTTTACATATAATCAGCTCAGCTAATGATTTCAAACTCCTACCAAAATAATAGAATTCTGACATTGAAATAATATTAGTATTTAATTACATGAGAAGCTAGTAGATATCAAAATTAACACTAATTCTGTTTCAAAGTAGATAGTGATATTCACATATAAAACAAAAGAGAACAAAATAACTAGCCGACCTCGAAGCCAACAATCTGTTTACTTCTACTAACTACACTCAAAAATTATTATCGGCTCGAGAATGGGACAAAACAGTACAGTAATTACTACCGCAATACTGAAGAAGTAGCTTGTCTTTCTCAATCTATTACAGGAATAAGCAATTGAATTTTGTCTAGTATCTTTGTGAGCTTTGAACAAATTGAACAGTAGGCTTGAAATATAAACAAAAAATTACAGTCAATAGTTTGAACCAAAAAATTACTTCTACTAGCTAGTTTCTATAAATGAACCAAAACTCGTTACTCAGAAATGAAATGCTTGCAGAAAGAAACAAAGAAAGCTTGCAGAAATGCAACGTTTCTTCAAACTGCAGAAAGAAAGCTTGCAGAAATGAAACGCTTTCTTCTCTGCAAATGCTTTCTTGCAAAAAGCACTATTGTTGCAGAAATGCAACGTTTCTTCAAACTGCAGAAATAAAGCTTGCAGAAAGAAAGGCAACGTTTCTTCAAACTGCATTCTAAATTGCATGCAGTTTCTAATATGCATTCTAAAATGCATGCAGTTTCTAAACTGCATTCTTCAGTTTCTAATATGCAGAGAAAGCTTGCAATTTCTCCATTCTAAAATGCATACAGTATTTGCAGAAAGAAAGCTAAAATGAAACGTTTAGAATATGAGTTTAACTAATAGTGGAAAATTGCCAACTTCCTAAAGAAAGCTTGTAGAATTTTTAGTTTAACATGCTTGATAGACTTAAAGCTTGCCAAAATCTTGCATAAAGCTTTCAAAAATCTTGCAGAAAGCTTGCAAAATATTTGCAAAGAAAGCTTGCAGAATAGACTTAATATTGTGTCATTCATCACAATGTCGATGACCAAACTCATAATGACTTAGCATGAATTAAGGGCAACAAACTAAAGACAAGAAAGTACTCCAATGTATCTGAGCTACAGCTTAATTGTTGCCCTTGTAATTTTTTAACTACTGCTGATGTGGCTGCAGCCAAGTAGGAAAAAAATGATCTAGAGTTTAAAAACTGGAGCATCTCCACCTAAGTGACTAGTCACCAATGATAATTAGATTGTGTACAAAACAGAACTTATCCATATTAGAGTGTCATTGTGTTGATTAGAACTGGAGCATCTACATCCAAGCAACTAGCCACTAGGATTGATAAGAATCCACTAATAAGCAGCAGTGAAAATTAATAAGATGGAGAAACTATTGCTCAAAAATCAAATATACTTTACTAGGAAGTCAAAAGGATACAACTAACTAGAGCATTTTCCTGAATGCTGGTGAAGACTCTCACTACAAGATAAAGAAAAAGTAATTATAAACTGTGTCCAACAAAAGGTAATAGGGGTTTAGACAAATAAAAGTATTCCTAAATGAACTTTCACCAACATCTTTTCGTCTAGCGAAGTATATAACAGCATCAAACCTGCAGAAACAAACAAAATGATGTCATGCAATGTTAAAAAGGATATCAAAACAAAATCAGAAGCAGAAAGGTAAATGACGGTGAAATAATAAGCAACGAAGGTCTAAATCACAATGTATTAGGCTTGGCAGCCTCAGCATGCAACGCCAAACAAACATCTAAAGCATGCTTATTATAACAATATAACATATGTAATGCTCTTGGGACACTTGTTGACAAAGTATGTTTCTTTTTTGGTTGTTCAAACTTCTTCCTTCGAGGCTTCTAATAATTTCAAATGATGACAGTTAGATAGGATGATTAATAAAAAAAGTGACAATTTAATTTGAAATAAAATCTAAAAGAATACCTCATCTTGGTTCACTACCAAGGATAAATAACTCCTTTAAGAAAACTGAGGCAAAGACTATTAGCTAAATCCGGTCTAAAGAAAACAGTGATCACATGACCCCAATATATCAAAAAATGTGTAATGACTTTATTGTAGTTACATGTATAAAAATTAAGGAACATAATATCCACTAGCATTGAGCATTTATTCCTATAAATTGGAAATATTAATTCTTTATGCTATATTTTTTCAATGGATAAGTAGAAAGGTGCGCTTCTTAATTTGGGAGCCTTAAATTCGAGTTTAGATTCATGTCCCATAATTAGAATCAGTTAACAATGCAACACCACATAATGATTGTTTACCTTTGAGCAATACCATATAGCTGAAGATATTGCCTTCAAAATGGATGTTCCTTCTTTAGGCGTTGGATTAGTGAATTCTTTCAAACTCAAAACATTTGCATCAAATATTGATCAATATTCATATGCTTACAAGGTTGGTCTGCACAAAAATAATAAATTGACCGCTTAATCCATAGCATATAGTAGCACATTTTCCCAGTAAGAGACATTGAAATGAATTCCAACAACTTATCAAAAGTCATAACCATCTTGAAACATATTGTATTGCATGTAGAAAGAGTTTTCAAATTTCTAGAGCAGATAAAGAGTATTACATAATAAGTTATTTTTAGTTCAACAAGATTATCAAAGATAAATAGCAAGCAACCAAGTATGAGATGGACCAAATTTTCAGTAAAAAAGGAATCGAGAAGGTATGGCTTGAATCAGAAAAACTTGCTCCAACAATTAGTGCCCAAGCTGTACATTACATGGTTTAGAAAACTTTATAGGCTAAGCATCACGCAGCTGCTGCTCTACGAAAGTGCTTAAGCACAGATGCCTATAGCTATCAGATGCTTATGCATTGCATATCTGTTTCACTTACAAGCAAGCACAAGCTTAAATCTAAAGTAGAAACATATAGAACCAAATCTAGAAGAATACCTGGAATGAAATGAGACATTTAATGGCATAGTGGTAAAGTGTAGAAGTGAGCCATGACCACCTGCAATTGATTGGGAAAAGGAATCAAGAAGGAAGAATCAACGAAGATGAAAAACCCAATTTGTTTTTCTTACCGAAGTTAGGGATTTCCAAAAGCCCAAGTCGGTCTTGGGCGGCTCGGTAACCCTAGTAGCACAGAAGATGAGCAAAATATAAGGGAGCTAGCTGGCGGCGAGGGAGAGCGTGGAGGTCAGCGAAGGGTAGGGGAAGGCATTGAGAACCTTCTTATTATAGATGTTGAACACCACGTTCAGCGCCTACCACATGGCGAAGTAAAATCCAATCTTGACATTCTGCACCACCGCCAATCGGCTCTCCTCCTCACCACCGATCGGCCATCAAAGCCCTAACGAGCTGGGGAACCCCCTTGGCGGAATCCGCGGAGTGCCATCCCTCCTCCTCCATTAGATTAGCGAATAGGGTATCAATCTCGTGCGGCGATCCGCACCTAGACAAGGTAGACACCATCTCTGTGTAGAGGTTGAGATCGACATGGTACCACTGCTTGCTTCGGGTGGTAGTGAAGGCTTTCATGGCAAGGCATGACTGATCCTAAAAAACAAGCTATTGTTTGAAGGTGTTCAGAGGAGAGATTCGTAGAGAGGGTTTCGTCATAGAGGGGTTGGACGGAGAGGAGTTCGAAGGAGAGATTTGAGGAGAGGGGTTTGTCGAAGAGGGGTTGGACGGAGAGGGGTTCGAAGGACACGAGTTCGGGAAGGGAAGGCTTTTTTGGGTTGGCATAAAAATTTCGAGGCCGGAGGAAAGAATACACTGATGGGAAAAATACGGTGAAGAGGAAAAAATGTGTCTAAGGGAAAAAAAACCATGTTATTTTGTAAAAAAAGGTTCAAAGACAACGCTTTTCAAAAAAGTATTGTCGTAGCCCTCAAAAAACGACTCATAGACAACATTTTTTTTATAAAACATTGTCTTTAGTTAAAACAAACTGTTCAAAGACAACGCTTTTAGTGAAAAGCGTTGTAAAAATAATATACAACGCTTTTTATAAAAAGCGTTGTCTTTTAAGTGTTGTAAAATCTCAATTTTCTTGTAGTGATCAGCGCTGAAATCTCTCCTCTGATCCACTTGAGGGAGCCTCCAAGCTGGTCCAAGGCGCCTCCAGGCTGTGGTCCAAGACGCCTCTAGCTCTGCCAAGCAGACTTCAGCTCCTTTACACCCAAGGCGCCTCCAAGCTCCATGGAGGCGCCTCGGACACTGTTCATCCGAGGCTGGCCTTGCTCATTTGTCCCTACAAAGCATGTTAGTTCACAAAACACACACATACCCTGCAAGACAAAGTTAGCACACATAAAATATAGTAAAAGCAGTATTGGACAATCGTCGGACTGTCCGGGTCTGACTTTAGATTTCCGACCGAAAACCTTAGGTTGACCCAACGCCTACTGTTCCCCCTACGGGGAACGCGTCCTCACCCACTCCCCTCAGGAGAGATTACCTGATGCCAGTCTGGTCCTCCAAACCGACTGGACTTTCTGCCTACGATTACCACCCCCTAGGACCTAGGGTTACCGCCCCCTAGGATTTTTTCTCCACCTAGGATTACCACCCCCTAGGGCCTAAGGTTACCCACCCCCCTTAGGATTTTCCTTCACCTAGGTTTACCACCCCCTAGGACCTAAGGTTGTCGCCCCTTAGGATTTTCCTCCACCTATGGTTCCCACCCCCTAGGACCTAGGGTTACCACCCCCTAGGGTTTTCCTTTACCTAGGGTTACCACCCCCTAAGACCTAATGTTACCACCCCTTAGGATTTTCACCTGCCTAACCGCAATTAGGACTTTCCTGAAACACTTATTCAAGTACTTTAGACAACAATTAATCTTAACTTTGAACTCCTTTGTCATTATCAAAACTCGAGTTCAATCGTCGGATGCTTCCTGCACCAACAATCTCTCCCTTTTTTATTATGGCAACCAAAATTTGAAGTTAAGATAAATAATGCAATAATGATCTTCAAAGTTTAAGTAAGAAGCATAAGCAAGCTTAAGTTAAATGAAACAAACTTAAGCCTTCAACGATGTAAGGCTCCCCCTTAATAAGAGCCTTTTAATTTGAATAATTTAAATAAGTTGCTTTGAATTTTCCTACTACTCTCCCCCTTTGTCATACATTGAAATAAACAAGGGGGTAACAGGGAATTTGTGATTAATGGCCTTAGCTTTGACTTTTCAAAAAAATGTTTAGAAAAGATAAAGGCCTTAATATAAATAGAGGGATAAACACTTAGCTTTTTGAAATTAATAGTCTTGTAAAACGTTTAGCTAAGTAAATGTTTAAGGATTCATAGATTTGAAGTACTTAGGTAAATTATTTTAGCTAAATTTTGAAAAAAAAAAATTAGCTAAACTTGAGAAACTTTTTAGAAAAATACTTAATTCCAATAAAACTTTTCTCAAAATTGGCAAAGTTTGTAGACATTTTATAAAAAAGTACTTAATTCAATTCGAAAAAGATTTTTGAAAAAAACATTTGGCTTAGCTAATTTTGAAAACGGTTATAGAAGTCATTTAGCTAAAATATTAGCAAGCTTTTTGAACAACACTTAGTTGAAAACATTGAATTTTAAAAAATCCTTTAAAAGATAGTTTAAATTTGAAAAGATACTTTAGCAAAAGTTGAAATAACTTTGAAGATGTTATTAGAAAATATAGCTAATGTTGAAAAGTACTTAGCTTTGATTTTGAACTGAAAAATAAATGTTGAATTTTAAAAGGTGCTCTAAGAAGAGATAAATTTGTAAAGTTGTAACTAAGGCCATGTTCACATAATTTCAAGAAGCCCTAAAGTCCAAGCATGAGTAACTTAAGAATATTAAAATTAAATACTTAATTTTCTTGCCCACATGTCTAACCATTAGTTACTAGTTGTTTGCCTAGAGGGTAACAACTTTCACTTGGTTAGTCAAGTTAAGTCAATTGATCCAGTTTGATTTGACTAGTTCTGGATGACTTAATTTAATTAATGTATTATTGATTTTTAACGCCCAGACTTACTGCGATGCACAGAAATAAGCATTCTGAAGTCTAGGTTGTACCCTTTGCATCTCACGTCGTTCTAAGTTTCTTTCAAACATAAGCAAGTTAGACCTAGTGTGTTTGTAAGATGCTCTGGCTGAAAACTGGGGTACATGATTTCTAAGGGAGATGCCTAGGCTAAGTCCAAAATTTTGAAAGTCTAGTAAAATTGGGATTTTAAAAACATTATTTTTCCTACAATTTTGAAAGTCAATTTGAGAGTAAGCAAAATCAAACAAGTGCTAACATAGGCGATAGTCCAACTAATCAAACATCTAAGCAACCAAAGTACTAAGGGGATGTCCAGATCCAATATACAATGCATGAGTGTCTAGGATCAAATACAATGCATAGAGTCGGGCAGAAGGATCATCAGTTGGAGGATCATCGGCTGGAGGTGGGGGTTGCTCGAGTGCATGCTGCCCCTGACATATCTCGTCTCGAAGGGAGGTAAAGTCGGAGGCTATCTCTGTGCGAAGTAAGCGAAGTTCATCCAGGATAAGCTGTCGTGACTGTGCTGACTAAACCTCGAGACATGTAAGTAGATCCTCGATCGATACGGAGGTAGATGGTCGTGTCGAGGTCGAGGACCCTACCGAAGTGGAGGGTTGTCCATGAATATCATCGGTTGTAAACTCTAACTAGTCCTCTCCCTCAGCTGGAGCAAAGATGGCAAAAAACTCGTCGTCTGCCTCGGGCCCTCTCGGAGCAATTGGCTCATCCTCGGCTGGGTCAGCTGGCAGAGGCCTGCCCACCCATGCTAGGACCCCCTGAGCAGTGACATCTATATGCACTAACCTAAGAGAACCCAGCCAAAACTCATCATAACGGGTAAGAGGAATGATCGTCCCCCGAGTCACATCTATGCCCTCTATCGTCGAAACGATAGACGTCAGTCCAATGCAGTAGGGCATGTGAACTACTCAGGATGTGACGAGACTAGCTGCATGAACTATGTTAGAGAACATGTGTAATGCAATGTCTATATCCAGATGATGACATAATGCATACAAAAAGAAAGAATGGGGCGGACGCATCTTCGGGGCGTCCCGAGATGTGACGGGTAGAATGCATGTAGTGAGGACTCTATACATGACATAATCCTGCACCCTGAGAGACATCGACCCGAAATCAGAGACTCCAAGTGGTCTCTCCCCACTAAAAAAATACTCATAGAGTGTATTAAATAAATTTTTAAATACTCCAATGTGGGAGTAGGGGTGCCTCTGCCATAGTAGAGGCGCCTTCGTTTGCCGCTTTTAGAATTTTTTTTAAATAAATTTTTTTAAGCAATTAAAAATAAGTTTTTAGAAGAATTTTTAAATAAGTTTTTTTTAAATAATTTTTAAATAAGTTTTTAAAACAATTTTTAAATAATTTTTTAAAATAAATTTTAAATAAGTTTTTAAAATAGTTTTTAAATAAGTTTTTAAAACAATTTTTAAATAAATTTTTAAAATAATTTTTAAATAAGTTTTTAAAACAATTTTTAAATAAGTTTTTAAAATAATTTTTAAATAAGTTTTTAAAATAATTTTTCAATAAATTTTTTAAACAATAAGTTTTTAAAATAATTTTTAAATAAATTTTTAAAATAATTTTTCAATAAGTTTTTAAAATAATTTTTTAAATAAGTTTTTAAAATAATTTTTAAATGAATTTTTAAAATAATTTTTAAATAAGTTTTTATACAGTTTTTTAAATAAGTTTTTAAAATAATTTTTAAATAAGTTTTTAAGACAATTTTTAAATAAGTTTTTAAAACGATTTTTAAATAAATTTTTAATTTGATCTTAATTGCTAATTTGATTTAATTTTTAATTATTAATTTAAGTTGAATTTTAATTTAAATTATTAACTATTAATTTAAGTTGTTTTATGATTTAATTTAATTTGAATTATTAATTATTAGTTTAATTTAATTCTTAGTCATCTCACCCGATCTAAATTTCAAATCAAGGAATATTCCTGTAATTTTGTTGGATAAATTAGGTTCAATTATAGGGTTATGTTTAACTTTGTGTTAGATTCAGGTTTAGTTTTGGGCTCAACAAATAGACATTCTATGGATAAACTTCTGGGCTATGGTGAATCACTTGGACATCATTAGAGTAATCAAGCCTTCGAGGTTTTCCAAATAGTCCTATCCACTATACTTAATACAAAACCTTAGTCTAACTGGTTAGGATTCATAAAGGGTAACTTTGGTTAGTTCCACTTAGCAAAATGCACTAGGTCAAAACCATATCTTCCTAGACATGCATAGACTAAACTTCTCGAATGTACTATCATCCAAAATTTCACCAACACCATAGGTTAAGTTAACCTTGTTCCCTTTCTAATTAGTCCTAATTACCCTGTCGAGTAGCTTGGTTTGGGTTACCTTTTTGGGTAGGTTAGTTTTGGAGGTGTCAGCTATTCCGGAGCTCCCCCTACATTATTGATAATTTTATGTATTTTTATTTATACATTAGATTTATATTTTTTTTAATGGTTTAATTTATAACTTAGATTTAAGTTTTCAATTTTAATTTAACTTAATTTAATTTTTAATGATTTATCTTTTTATTAATACAGCTTTTCTTTTGCCTCCCCCTGGATCATAGCCTCGATATGGTCTATCAACGTAATTTACTTGATCCTTTGGGACCCAATATTGACCAAGTTCAACTTTATTAACTAAGTCATGTTGGTGCAATATTCCCTAGGTCAAGGTTGACCTAGTTGACTAAGCTTGAATTAGGTCAAGATCGAGTCTTGATGTTTGGGTTTCGATATTTGACAATACATAGAGACAAGATATGGAGATTACAGGTGCAATTGTTCATGTGGTGAGATTGTGAAGGAGATTCAAGTAGGTCAAGGTTGACTGGATACTTTACTGGAAAATCCTGGTGAGTGAAGCCAGGTGAAAGTTCTAACTGAGAGGTTAGGCAGACTAGAAAATCCTAGTGAGTGAAGCTAGGTGAAAGTTCCGGTGAGTGAAGCCAGGCAGAAGAAAAATCCTAGTGAGTGAAGCTAGGTGAAAGTCTCGGTGAGTGAAGTCGGGCAGCTGGAAAATCCTGGTGAGTGAAGCCAGGTGAAAGACCTAGTGAGTGAAGCTAGGCAGCATGGAAAATCCTAGTGAGTGAAGCTAGGTGAAAGTCCTGGTGAGTGAAGTCAGGCACAGAAAATCCAGATGGATCAAGTTTGATCAGACATCTGGTGTTGGGAAGTCCAAGTAGGTCAAAGGGATTGACTGGATACTTGGCACGGGAAATGCAGGTGGATCAAGGTTGATCGGACACCTGGTGGAAATAAGTCCAAGTAGGTCAAGGATGACCAGACACGTGGTACGACGAGAAAAATTCAAGTGGGTCAAAGGGATTGACCGGACACTTGGTGAGAGAGTCCTAGCAGGTCAAGAGTGATCGGATGTTAGGCATGATGTACCAACAGGTCATGGTTGACCGGATGTTGGTTTAGGGGACTTTGGACTTGTTTTTGGGCAAAAACAAGGGCTGGATCGATCAGCCGATCGATTCGCTCATGCCCAAATGATCGGCCGATCGATTGGGAGAGTCCCCGCGACAAGCCTCCTCCCAATCGATCAGTGGATCGATTGGGGAGAAGTGTCGCGCGAACAGAAAGCCTCCCAATCGATCAGCCGATCGATTGGGAGCCTCCGATCGATCTGGCGATCGATTGGGAGGTGCGATTTCGCACGATAAGCCCTAGATCGATCACGATCCAGGCAATTCCCGAGAGCACAGAGGCGCTCTGGATCAATCGGTTGATCGATCCAAAGCCTCCCCAATCGATTGGGATTTGACCGTTGGCACAGGATATAGCTGTTGGCGTGCGTTCGTCTTCGGTAGAACTTCCAGAGCTCACGATTTCAGCCCAGATCTTCACAGCGACTCCACGAAGCTCTCACGCCATATCTTGAAGGTTCTTGGAGGCTTGTGCTTGTGCACGTCCAAGTCAAGAGGCGAGGAAGAAGCTAGGGTTAGGGTTTTTGTGCATCTCTTGTAAGCTTTTGCTTGTATTGTATTTCCCTTCCCTTTCTTCTTGTACTGTGAGCTTGTAGGGCTTTTCCACCTTCGGTAGTTACCGAAAAGGAGTGTTGACATAGTGGAGGGTGCATGAGTGTGTGGATCCTTGGATTAGTCACCTCTTCTTGAGGTGGATACCAAGTAAATCCCTAGTGCTAGCGTTGAGTGTTGTTTCTTTGTATTTTCCGCTGCACATCATCTCAAGAAACTACAAGGAAGAGCATGAGGATCGCGCCGAGCTATTCACCCCCCCCTCCACTCTAGCTACATAATTGGTCCCAACAATTGGTATCAGAGCGAGGCCGCTCTTCACCGAAATCATCGCCGGAAGGGGCAACAAAGCTAGAGGGTGAAGGAGTTGAAGGAAATTCATACAAGTCAAAGACTTCATCAAAAGACTCAACTTCAAGATGGAATTCCGAGATGGACTCGGATTCGACACAAGGGTGCCTCCACCATTCACAATGATAAGGTTCGATCTTTGGAGATCAAGGATCGAGAATTTCTTGATGGTGGAGATAGAGCAATGGTTTGCTCTAATGGATGGCTTCAAAGCTCCAAAGAATTCAAAGGGAAAAATTCTCAAGAGGAGCAAGTGGAGCTAGGAACAAATCCAAAGATGTGAGGCCAATGACAAAGTGACCATGCTTTTTGTCAATTTATTGCCGAGCAATATCTTGGAGTAAATTGGAGATTTTGAAGATGTCAAAGAGCTATGGAGAAAATTGTCCAAGATTCAAAAGATCCCCTCCACTGTACCAAATCAAGAAGAATCCAAAGAGGGTGACTCATTGGATCAAAATGAAGAGGACTCCAAAGTTGAGAGATGCTCAACTTCCGAAGATGAAGAAGTCCAAGAAGCCTCATCTTCAATGGAGTACAATGAAAAGGGTAAAGAAGGAGCATACTCTTTGGTCCATATACAAGATGAAGATGAAGAAGCCTCCACCTCTAGGATTGAGGGGGAGCAACCTTTGGTGACGTCGGATCAAGAAGAAGGAGAAGCTTCTACATCCGGGTCAAATGGAGAAGAAGATGATATATCCTCCAAAAATCAAGAAACATCAAATGGAGGATCATGTGTCATCCCGACACATGAAGGTATAACTAATTCAATTAAAAATAAAAATCACATTGTATGTTTTGAGTATAGGGAACATGGGCATTACAAGAGCAAGTGCCCCAAGTTGACCAAGAAGAAGGATCAAGTTGTACTAAAGGGCAAGGAGAAGCCCAAGGAGACCGTCCCCACAACAAAGAAGAGCAAGGAGCACATTGTGTGCTTCTCTTGCAATCAAAAGGGACATTATAGGAGCCAATGTCCCAAGGGGGAGAAAGCGGTCAAGGCTCATGGAGGAAGCACAACTCAAGGGGGAGCCTCCAAGGTAAAAAGAAAGGTATCATTTTTTGAGCCTACTCCCTTGAATAATGGTAAAAAGCATGTTAGTTCTAATTTTTATTATTTTAATGCTATTTACCATAAAAATAGAAAGCATGAGAGTTTTAAAGAAAAACATGTGGCTCTACATGTTAAAACTACCACACCTAGGTTTAGAAAGATAGATAAAAATCTAGACAAGGAAACTAAGAATTTTAGTTGTAGGTCTAGAAATAAAAATGCTCATGAATTCATTGAAAAACCTAAAGCTAAGGACTTAAGGATGGAAAATCAAGTCTTGAGGTCAAGACTTGATAAGTTAGAAAGGACCCTAAAAAGGATGAAAAATATCCTAAAAGGGCAAAATGAGCAAAACCTAGGTTTAGGAGCACAAAGGTCATCCAATGGCCATAGAGGTTTGGGATACAAACCCAAGGCTAAGAAGGATGTAATTTTTTACCATAGGGTTCCATATAGCTATGGAACCGAGTCTAGGTCTAAGAGTCAAGTCAAAAATACTAGGGAGGTTATCCCTAAGAGTATTTTTGCAACAAATGTGACTAAGACTTTTAAGAAGTCTAAGAAAGTCACAAAGAAGGTCACAAGGGAGGTTATTCCTAGGGTTGACCTAGAAAAGGTGATCAAGGCTTCTAAGAAGTCTAACAAGGTCACTAGGAAGGTATCTAGGGAAGTTATCCCTAGTGAATACCTAGAGCATCCAAGGAGCACCAATAGGTTTTGGGTTCCTAGGAGCATTTTCTCTACCCCATAAATGGGTTAGAGAGTGTCAACTCCGATTAGAAGGGTAGTTAACCCAACTTTGATGAAGTTGACACTCAGAGAGCATTTTCAAGGTTATTATTAACCTTTGAAAATGATAAGGGGTATATGTTTAATCTTGGGAAGAGTAAAATGTGTCACATTTTGAGAAATTGGATGATATTCTAAGTAACACAAATAGGCAAAATCAAAAGAACTACCAAGTTGGGATTTTGGTATGTTCTTAGGAAATTAAAAGCAATCTATGCCTTAACTTAAAGTGGTTACTCCTTGAGAGAGTAATTTGTGCCAAATTTTGAGGGATATGCTTAATTTAAATTGACAAAATGTAGGAAAAGGCAAAGAAAATGTCAAAATTGGGTTTTGGCATTTTCTTGATGAAATTGGGCAATCTAGGATTTAGCTAAGGTTTTAGAATACTTAGATAGGTAATCTAGGTATATTTTATTAATGCTAAAACTTGTCATGTTTTGTTTGCCCATCATATGCCATGACATCATGTTTATTTTTGCATTCATATTTTATTATGAAAATCACAAAAATACCATGTCATGTCATACGTACATCATGTAGTTATAGGATATTTTCTTTTGAAAATTATTTCCTTTTGATGTATGCCAAAACACATCATGTATTATTTTAATTCCTTACAAACTAAGGACAAATGACATTCAGTAACAAGTAACATCCTTGGCGGATGTTCATAACCTCAAAATGCCTAGGTAGATATGCATGATCCCTAGATTAGGGCAAAAACAAAAGTTTACATCTCACTAAGAACTATAAGGTGATTTGTATGTGGTTTCGTACACATTAAATACAAGTGAGATGTTAGGATGATGAACAAAAACTCAAGATGTTGATTTAGTGTATTTTTGTGAGTTTTTAAGTTCATCAAACACATACTTATGTGTTTTCCAATCATTGGGAAAGCTAATGTACAAGTCATGTGCATTGAGCCCAAAGAACATGGTTGGAAATTGGTTTTGAAAAATATTTCAAATATGTTTTGGAAAACCTTGGTGAAGTCTATCTTTTGATAGTACTCATCATTGAAAAGTTAGACTCAAACTAGAAGAAAACACTAAAGTTTTTATAAGTTTTCTAGTTTGTGTCAATCTTGAAGAATATGAAGTATTTTCTTATAAAACTATTTTTCCTTGATAGTATATGCCCTAAGGAATGTCTACATGATTTTTCATAATTTTTTGGATTTTATAGAATTTTCTAGGGGTTTCTGAAATTCATTGAAATTGAATTTCAGTTTTTCAGTGCTTCAATCGATCACCCGATCGATTGAAGTGTCTCAATCGATCGGGCGATCGATTGAGAGGAGTTTTCTCGCGAGAAGAAGCTCGCTGGATCGATCAGCCGATCGATCCATGCAGTCTGAATTGATCAGTGGATCGATTCAGCAGGGTTCAATCAATTGGGACCCAACTACAATCGATTGGGAATGCTGATTTTAGCTGGGAAAGCCTGATTTCAGCATTTTGGATCATATTTTAGTCTATGTAACCATTCCTTACCCCTCAAAACATATTTTTATACATCTAGGGGGAGTTTTCATGATGAAACTAGGATGGATTGGTTAAGGAAGACTAAGTAGAGGTTTAGGTTGAGGTTTCATTTCATTATTGAATTTATGAACCTCGAAACTTCTAAATTTGAGTTTTCTAAAGGTTTAGGGATTCCAAGTCATTGTTGGTATAATGACAGAAGTCATGACCATATCTTTAGGGGGAGTTACTCTTTAAGGACATGAAAATTATTCTTCATACACCTTGGAAGGTGGTTAATCTTCTTTAGCGAAAATGCTCAAGGTTGGGAATTTGAATGTAATGAAGAGTGGATATCTTCATTATTCATGTGGTGTTTGCTCACGGATGAGCATTTGATGAAAATGAAGGGTGTGAGACCTTCATTTGAATCATGTGTAAATATACCAAGTGGTATATGCTCAAGGATGAGCGTTTAGAATAATGAAGGGTATGAGACCTTCGTTATTGTGTTGTGAACAACGAGTGAAGTTGTCAACTACGTTGGGTAACTCTTCTGGAGGAGAGTTTGTTTTTGATGTGTGCCAATAGGGGGAGAATGTGTGGTTAAGTTAGACCTTCATTACCTAAAGAGGGAGTTTGCCCTCTAGAAAAGGAGGAGAATGAAGGAAACCAACATTCTTACATTAGCATGAAGGGAGTTGAGGCTACGGGATTAGCCTAACTTACAAGTGGTATTGTCAAACATCAAAAAGGGGATATTATTTGTGCAATATTCCCTAGGTCAAGGTTGATCTGGTTGACTGAGCTTGAATTGGGTCAAGCTCGAGTCTTGATGTTTGGGTTTCGATATTTGACAATACATGGAGACAAGATATGGAGATTGCAGGTGCAATTGTTCATGTGGTCAGATTGTGAAGGAGAGTCAAGTTGGTCAAAGTTGACTGGATACTTGACTGGAAAATCCTGGTGAGTGAAGCCAGGTGAAAGTCCTAACTGGGAGGTTAGGCAGACTGGAAAATCCTAGTGAGTGAAGCTAGGTGAAAGTTCCGGTGAGTGAAGCCAGGCAGAAGAAAAATCCTAGTGAGTGAAGCTAGGTGAAAGTCTCGGTGAGTGAAGCCGGGCAGCTGAAAAATCCTGGTGAGTGAAGCCAGGTGAAAGACCTAGTGAGTGAAGTTAGGCAACATGGAAAATCCTAGTGAGTGAAGCTAGGTGAAAGTCCTAGTGAGTGAAGCCAGGCACAGGAAATCCAGATGGATCAAGTTTGATCAGACATCTGGTGTTGGGAAGTCCAAGTAGGTCAAAGGGATTGACTGGATACTTGGCACAGGAAATCCAGGTAGATCAAGATTGATCGGACACCTGGTGGGGATAAGTCCAAGTAGGTCAAGGATGACCGGACACTTGGTACGACGAGAAAAGTTTAAGTGGGTCAAAGGGATTGACCAGACACTTGGTGAGGGAGTCCAAGTAGGCATGATATACCAACAGGTCATGATTGACCGAATGTTGGTTTAGGGGACTTTGGACTTATTTTTGGGCAAAAACAAGGGCTGGATCGATCATCCCATCGATTGGCTCATGCCCAATCGATCGGCCGATCGATTGGGAGAGTCCCCACGACAAGCCTCCTCCCAATCGATTAGTGGATCGATTGGGGAGAAGTTTCGCGCGAACAGAAAGCCTCCCAATCGATCAGCCGATCGATTGAGAGCCTCCGATCGATCTGGCGATCGATTGGGAGGTGCTATTTCGCACGATAAGCCCTAGATCGATCAGTCGATCGATCCAAGCAATTCCCGAGAGCACAGAGGCGCTCTAGATCGATCAGCTGATCGATCCAAAGCTTCCCCAATCGATTGGGAGTAATCCGATTGATTGGGATTTGACTGTTGGCGCAGGATATAGCTGTTGGCATGCGTTCATCTTCGGTAGAACTTCTAGAGCTCACGATTTCAGACCAGATCTTCACAGCGACTCTACAAAGCTCTCTCGCCAGATCTTGAAGGTTCTTGGAGGCTTGTGCTGGTGCACGTCCAAGTCAAGAGCGCGAGGAAGAAGCTAGGGTTAGGGTTTTTGTGCATCTCTTGTAAGCTTTTACTTGTATTGTATTTCCCTTCCCTTTCTTCTTGTACTGTGAGCTTGTAAGGCTTCTCTGCCTTCGGTAGTTACTGAAAAGGAGTGTTTACATAGTAGAGGGTGCGTGAGTGTGTGGATCCTTGGATTAGTCACCTCTTTTTGAGGTGGATACCAAGTAAATCCCTAGTGTTAGCGTTGAGTGTTGTTTCTTTATATTTTCCGCTGCACATCATCTCAAGAAACAACAACGAAAAGCACGAGGATCGCGCCGAGCTATTCACCCCCCCTAGCTACATAATTGGTCCCAACAAGTTGGACTTAGGTACCCATGCTTGGACTATTTTACTATTTGGTATGTTCACTAAAGGTAGATAGGATCGATATTTCCTTCTGGTTTTAAAACCTAATCCAGATTTGTTGTAAATGTCTCTTTGTGTCCCAAGAATTAGGTCAAGGTTCTTGTAGCCCAAAGAAAAATGTTCCAATGTCTTCTTCAAATCCTTAACCTGAGTTTTCATATTAGAATTTTCTTTCTCAAGCTTTTTGACTTGAGTTGAATTTTTAGTCTGAACTGGGTCTAGCAAGGGTTTGGAGTTAGTCACTTCTTTAAGGGCTGCTACATCCTTTAGAAGTGACTTGACCCGAATGTTTGATTTTGCTAATTTTTTAATTAAATAATTTACTAAATTATGTAAACGCGAGATACTTACAGCGGAGTCAGGCCCTTCGGAAATGGATACGGATCCATGGCTTCTCTCGGACTCGGCTTCTGATTCATCCTCGCTTCCGGATTCGTTGGTGTGGTCCTGGGCCGTCAACGTGAGAAAACTCATCTGCTCGAGTTCTTCGTCAACGTCTTCCTCGGAAGAGGACTCGTCCCATGTCGCCTTCAGGGCCTTCTTCCTCCTTGGTTTCTTCGGATCTTTCTGGTTTGGGCAGTTTGCCTTGATGTGCCCCTTCTGATTGCACCCGTAGCATGTTACCTCGAATTTCACCTTTGGTTGAACTTCCTTGGTTTGAATTGCCTTCTTCAGGTCCTTCTTGTTGAAACCTTTCTTTTTCTTGTACAGTTTCTTTACCAGGTTGATGAGTTCTGTTGTTAGCTAGTCATCTTCATCGTCTGAGTCAGGTTCTTCTTCTGACTCTGGTTCGATTCTTCGCCATGATCTTGGATCGCGTATTTTACTTGTACCTACAACCAAAGCTATACCTTTCTCGATTGGTAGTGCATTAGTCTGCTCATGTAATTCAAATTTAGAAAAAAGCTCATTTAATTTAATTGAAGATAGGTCCTTAGAAACCTTGTAGGCATCTACCATTGATGCCTACAAGGTATTCCTCGGAAAAGCATTAAGTGTGTATCTTATTACATCTCTATTTTCCACTTTCTGCCCGATCGCCTGGAGGCAGTTAAGGATATCTTGTATACGTGCATGAAGTTGACTAGCCGTCTCACCTTCTTGCATTTTTAGGTTATACAATTTATTGAACAATGAATCACGTTTACTTACTTTGGTTTCGGAGGTGCCTTCGTGTAATTCAATAAGCTTTTTCTATAGCTCCTTGGCACTTGAGAATGGGCCAACGCGGTTTAGCTCCTCCTTCATCAATCCGCACTGGAGAGTGCATGTTGCTCTGGCATTTGCTTCCACCTTCTTGATTGTTACTGGATCCCAGTCTTCGCAGGATGTTGGTTTGTCGTCTCCGTCAGTTGGTAGTTTGAGTCCAGTCTTGACGATCATCCACATCTCGAACTGGATCTTCAGGAAAATATTCATTCTGCCCTTCCAGTAACTGAAGTCTTCTCCGGTGAAGAGCGGGGGACAGACGGTACTGTAGCCTTCTTGTTGGGCCATTTAGAGGATATGCACACACGAAAAAATACAATATGTTCCAAGACTAGGTCTTGGATTAGTAGTGCGGGAATAAGGTTAATAACGAACTCGAGTGGGGTTGCACCGACTTCGAGCAAAAATCGATTCGAACGGTAAAAGAAATTGGAATTTAGCAATAATACTAATTCCAAATGACTCCGAAAAATTGAAAAACACCATGAAAAATTACTTGATTGGTGGTTGTACCAAATCAAAGCTACCCCGCTCTGATACCAATTGTTGGATCGAGATGCGCTAGAGGGGGGGTGAATAGCGCTCGTGGCTTTCACTCGTTTCGGATTCGTAAAACTGTCGAGTTAAAGCAGCGGAAATAAAGGACAACAAAAACGAACACAAGTATTTACTTGGTTTGGAGCATAGGGCGACTCCTACTCCAAGGCCCGTGATCATTGATCGCTTTCTGTGGGCAACAACTATATCATGCAAAGAGAGTACAAATATGTATTACAATAAGTGCAATAATAAAAAAATAATTATACCGACGACAGAATCAAAATCTCGAAGCTCCGGGTCGTCGGGGACTTGTAATAGCACTTCAGGGCGTCTTTTGGAGCAACACGTTAGAGTAGAAACACTTGAGAATTGATGATCTGCTACTGCCTTGAACACCCCTTTTATGCACTGCTGGAGGCGCCTCGAAGCCCTTCCGAGGCGCCTCAAAGCAGTCAAGTTAGCCGCGTGGATCAGTGTTGAAATCTTCTCCTCTAATCCACTTGAGAGCACCTCCAAGCGGGTCCAAGGCGCCTCCAGGCTATGGTCCAAGACACCTCCAGCTTAGTCCAAGGTGCCTCCAGCTCTGCCGCATAGACTTCATCTCCTTTACACCCGAGGCGCCTCCAAGCTCCATAGAGACACCTCGGACACTGTTTATCCGAGGCTGGCCTTGCTCATTTGTCCCTGCAAAGCATGTTAGTTCACAAAACACATACATACCCTGCAAGACAAAGTTAGCACACATAAAATATAGTAAAAGCAGTATTTGACAGTCGTCGAACTGTCCGGGTCTGACTTCGGATTTTCGACCAGAAACCCTAGGTTAACCCGATGCCTACTGTTCCCCCTATGGGGAACGCGTCCTCACCTACTCCCCTCAGGAAAGATTACCTGATGTTAGTCCGGTCCTCCAGACCGACTAAATTTTCTACCAAGGGTTACCACCCCCTAGGACTTAGGGTTACTGCACCCTAGGGTTTTTTCTCCACCTAGGGTTACCACCCCCTAGGACCTAAGGTTACCCCTCCTTAGTATTTTCCTTCACCTACGGTTATCACCCCCTAGAACCTAAGGTTGCCACCCCTTAGGGTTTTCCTCCACCTAGGGTTACCACCCCCTAGGACCTAGGGTTACCACTCCCTAGGGTTTTCCTTCACCTAAGGTTACCACCCCCTAGAACCTAAGGTTACCACCCCTTAGGATTTTCACCTGTCTAACCGTAGTTAGAACTTTTCTAAAACACTTATTCAAGTACGTTAGACAACAACTAATCTTAACTTTGAACCCTTTGTCATTATCAAAACTCGGGTTCGATCATCGGATCATTCTTGCATCAACAGAAAAGCCTAAGGAACACACATTCAACATGATACATGTCTTATCCATGGCACCTGCAATGATCTTGCACATCCTTGGAAATAGAATAAGCATTAGAGCATCAATCGGGACTTCTAACAAGGAATATGGCCAACCCGTGGTGCTTGCCACAGCCGTGTTCTATCTTGACTCTTGACGTGACATTTTTTAGCATGATCAACGACCAGCCCATGGTGCTTGCCACAATCATGGATCACTAGATTATGATGGTGGCGCCCTTGAAAGTTTAGGAAAGTCTGTTATATTTTGAAAACATTTGCACCTATAAAAGAACTAGGGGGCACCAGTTCAAGCATCAATCGTGTTTGCATGCTAATAAACCCTAGGAGAGAGTCATCTTCCAAGGAGCCAAGAGATTTCGACTACCAAAGGAGTAGGTGGAGATCATCTAGAGACATAGTGGTGATTTACAATTGTTTTTTTTTCACTTTAATCTCTATTTTTGAAGGGTCATATTCAGCTAGTGAAAATAAAAAAAAAAAAAAAAGATTGCAACCACCATGGGTGTGATATAGTGTTGAAACATTCAAGGGAATAGAATGGTCTAAGTTTGAATCTCACTCTAGTGTGCATATGTTATCCTATGGATTTATTTGATAGGTCAACTAAAAAAAATATCTTTTACCGCCAAAATTAGGATTGCATGTGTTAACATCCACATCAACTTCCCTAAACATATAATTTATCTTAAATTTTACATTTTACATAAAAAAACCCTTTACATCAGCTATCCTATCCATTCCATAAATTTAGAATTTATAAATAGTACCTCTTTAAATTTAGGAAATGAAATCCATTCCCTAAATATTAAAATATCATTTAATTTGGGAAAAAGAAAAAAAAAATAAAGAGAATGAATTAGGTAATGAAAACTTGATATTATATAGGGAGAGATAAAAAATAATAAAAAAATATAAGATAGAGAATAAAATAATAAAAAATAAATATAATAGAAATTTTATGATAGCTGATGTTATGTATAGTGAAAGGTGATTAGCTAAATTTAATAAAGTGATGATTTATCTTAAATTTTAGAGATATTATAGAGAAACTATATAAATACTCTTAGCTTTGTTCTTAATGTGAGTTCATGCTAATCTTAAAATTTAGGATTATTAGGCCCAATTCAACTTCTTTTACTTTTATTCAAAATTAACATTAAATATTACATAATAAAATTTAATAAAAAACATTTTAAATGACTTATACTTTCACATATTTTAAGTTTGATTTTTTATATTAAATTTTAATTAGA
This sequence comes from Zingiber officinale, assembly GCF_018446385.1. Classification (NCBI taxonomy): domain Eukaryota; kingdom Viridiplantae; phylum Streptophyta; class Magnoliopsida; order Zingiberales; family Zingiberaceae; genus Zingiber; species Zingiber officinale. Next base: position 49,728,251 of record NC_056006.1, read on the forward strand.
CTCCAAACCGATTCAAATTGGGCATAAAATTATCCAAGACCCGAAAGGACATGAACCCGTGCTAGTCCGGTCACACCTCGATCGAATAACCTTGATCGTATTTGGTTTTGGTTAAAGAGAGGGAGAGAGAGGAGAAGCAGAAGACACTCGTATCCATGCGTACTTCATTCTTTATTCTATGTTTCCTTCGAGGTGTGGATCAAGGAGGGAAAGGAATACCTAGGGAAAATAAATCTTCAGAACGAAGGAAGAGAAAGGAAAAGAGAAAGAAAAGGAGAGAAATGAATCCTGTGGCAAGCCTACTGAAGGAAGAGGGAAGAAAGAAAAAAAACGGGACAAATAAGAAAAAAAGAACAACACCTTCTGGTCTGGGAATAGCTTGAGTGTTATCGTTGGGTTGATATGCCCACCTTAATGAAAACCCCTCCATGATCAATGACAATAAAAATTGGCGAGCCGCGAGGCGGTTGATGAGCCACGAGGTGGCCTTGCAAGGTTGTACTATTTCTTCTAGTGGAAGAAGAGAAGAAGTAATGTGGACATTGAGCGAAGCTTCTCCATCCCAAGGAAGGAGCTCCCCTACCTCTTTTATTGGAAGAAGCCTAGTTTTCTAATCCCCACCGACTCCCAATTCTGAAGGATCTGCATTGGAGCAGATCATTTCGACGAAGGCCATGGCCAGCCAAAGCCATTAGAAGATGGCATAAAGCTGATGAGCCTTGTAGGTTACCAAAGGTCTCTCTTCACCATCGAAGAGGAGACATAAGGGGACTTGGAGTCTTGGGGGAGCAAGAAAGGCCCCATGAGGAAGAAATTGAGGGACTTGCTTTAGTGTAATGAAACTCCCACAACAACTCCTCTTTCCTCCTTGCTCTGACTCCAATGGCTTGTCAAAAGAAAATTATGCTCCACTCGTAGCCCGAGGCTTCTTCATCTCCACCGCCAACCTTCAAGTTCCTTAGGAATTCGGAGGAGAAGTTGTATAGGAAAACTTCGGTGGAAGAAGCACCGAAGGTCTAAATAAGCTGCAAGCAGATGGAGAATAGAGATAGAGGGCAATAAAGTCCCTAGGTGAAGATGAACATAGATTAAACTTTTATCCTTTGCATATCTATTGTAGCTCAATTGTACTAGTCTTCTCCACTTCAGGTGGTGAATCTTGTGCGTGCAATTGTTGAAAAAAAACATTCTTTTTCATTTTCTATAATGCTTTCGATCAGATAGATGTAAAGTGATTTCGATCATATACACGTAAGGCGATCGACGAGTGCGAGGTAGCCTTGCAGGGCCACCCCAGCTACTTGTAATGAGTGCAAGAACGAGGAGGCCCTGTAGGGCTGTGTCCACTTCTCGCGATGAGCAGAAGGCAGCCTTAGCGAGCACGAGCCGATCCTTCAAGGTCGCCTGCTGTTTGCAACGAGTGTGAGGTGGGCGACAAGTGTGAGGCTACCATCAAACTGTCAAGTGAAGCAGTCATGTAGGACCAATTAGTTGAGGGCAACAAGTGATGAGGAAGGAAGGATGGAAAGTGGCACTCTGTCTGATTTTGGATGGACAAAAATAGGTTCATAAATTAGACAACGGATAAATTTATAATGGGGTGTTTGGTTCTTTCCTATGAATAAAAATTGGAATGGAAATCATTGTATTGTGGAATGAAAATGAGTATGAGTATGAATATCACTATTAAAAGTAATGTTTGGTTAGTTGCATATTTTCTATCGAAATAAATCAAAATTTTCTTTTTTACCCTTAAAGGAAAATAAGAGAAAAAATTAGATGTGAGAGAAAGATGAATGTGAGAGAAAAATATGATGAAAGAGAAAGTGTGATAAGAGAGAATGAAGAGAGAGAAAGTGTGACGAGAGAAAATGAGAAAAGAGAGTGTGATAGGAGAGAGCATGATGAGAGAAGATGAGAGAGAAAATATGATGTGAGAGAAAGTATGATGGGAGAGGATGAAGAGAGAGAAAATATAATGATAAAAAATAAGGAGAGAGATTGAGGAGAGAGAAAGTATGGTGAAAGAGAAAGTATGATGAGAGAGAAAGTGTGATGAGAAAAAAGAGAATAGTGAGTGTGATGGGAGAGATTGAGGAGAGAGAAAGTATGATGAGGGAGAAAGTATGATGGTTGTGTGACAAGATAGATTGAAGAGAGAGAAAGTGTGATGAGAGTGAAAGTGTAATGAGAAAAAATGTGAACAGTGAGTGTGATGGGAGAGATTAAGGAAAGAGAAAGTATAATTAGAAAAAAAGAAGGAAGAGAGTGCGATGGAAGAGATTGAGGAGAGAGAAAGTATAATTAGAGAGAAAGTATAATAAGAAAAAAAAGAAAAAAGAGTGTGATAGGAGAGATTAAGGAGAGAGAAAGTGTGTGATAAAATGATGAGAGAGAAAATATGATGAGAGAGAACAAGGAGAGAGAAGTGATATGAAAGAAAAATAAATAAATATATTTTGATATTAAGGGAGAAAATTTTAGTTTTAGATCAAGGATATTTTTGGAATAAGGGAATATTTTGATTGATGAAAATAGGGTAATGACTCATTGAATGGGAGGTACATGGGAATGAGTTATTACCTAATTTCAAGGATTCATTCCCTTATTTGTATTCCTATTCCTATAATCCAAACATTAACAATGACAATCAATGATTCTCATTCTCATTCCCTATTCCTATTCCCTTAAACCAAACACCTCCTAAATCTATTCGTCTATTAGTTACTTTGCCACAAATAAACAATAGAAAGGATTAACAATATATCCTTTTTCATCAAATAAATGACGGAAAATATTCCTTTCCTTGATTTTTGAATGCACCCTCCCAAATAACATAGCATTAACCCTTTGTTTAGATGGGGTGAGCGAAGATTCATTAATAGAAGGGGAAGTAAAATATTTATATTCTCATTGTTTGAGAGAGAGAGGGAAGGTTCATTAACGAACATATGTTATCGTGTTTGGGAGGAAAGTGAGGGTAATGAAAGTTAAATATATAAAGTTATAAAATTACCCTCACTTTTGTTAAAAACTTACGCGTTCAAGAATCTAATGCATCTTGCATACATTTATTGGTTAAAACTTACACATTCAAACATTTGTAGCTCATTTATTAAGTTACGTGTTCAAGTGTCGATATTTGATAAGTTGACATCGGTGTCGAAGTCGATGTCAAAGTCAACATCGCAGAGTCGAGGATTTAGCGATGTGAGTCAAATGATGCAAGGTTTTTCATCATGACGTAAAGAATATCAAAGATAATAATTTTTAGAATTAATATAATAAAATAGAGATAAAATTAAAATATAAATTTTTTTAATTCTCCTTGCCTTTTCTTACACCCAAGTATAAGAAATGGTAAAAAACCTTTCCTTTACTTAACTCACTTCCTTTCAAATATGATTTCAAATTTCCCTTCTCCTTCTTTACCTTTTTGCTCCCCTTTTGTCACTCCCTCCCAAACCGTGCTTAAAGTTCCTTTGTCTTATTTTTTGGTTTCGGAAAAGATGCTGCGACTTTTCAAAGAAGACGAGCGATCTTTTATGTGCGACGCTTAGAGCCTTAGATTGACTACTCTCTTCATTTTCTCCGAGCAGGTAAGCTTTGCTAGGTGAGTTTTCCAGGTGATTTTTTATGAATATTTTTGCGAGATGGGAAACCCTTCCTCGCACCCATGTGTGTCAATTCCCTAAGTTTGAAACTCAAGTCCATCTTCAAACCATTTGGCATACTCCATGACTCCTCTAGACTCCCAAGTAAAACTCACTTGAGATCCATTGGCCACGAGTCCCAAATTGACTCTTTGAGCTCCACCTAGAGCTCTTAGCCTTAACCACCTCCCTAGGTAACTCATCCACAATTGCTAGGCCACATCGGTGCACCTCCGGTGACACTTGGCTTACAAATCTAACCTTTTTAACCTTGGACACCTTGTCCTTGATTAATTTCTTCTTACCATTAAATAATTTTCCCTTGTCATTTATTGACTTCTCCTTACTATAGTCATATGCAACCCTAGTATAAGACTTTCCCTTTAGCCTTAGAGATACTAGATCGGTATCCCAAACCTGATCTATCTGTTAGTTAGAGCCCTAAAGTCAATCATTTGATGATTGTATGGACTCATTGTATCATATTCTTGTATATTAATAAAGACATTTGTTTGGTTATTATACTTATTTGTATTAGTACCAAATAGACTAAGTATAATAGCGTCCTTGAGTAGAAGGTTCATACCTATATCAATCGATTAGTTGAATCGATAGTGAGATGATATATGGAACACTACTCTAAATCATTCCTAGTCGAGTATTAACATTCAGGGACAATGTTAATGCAATAAGACTAGCATATAGGTCAGCTCGATGACTTGATCTCACAAGTCATGGATATAGAGATATCAAGCTGACACATTGGTATACATTGGAGAATGTATACTGAATGACCCGCCATGAGAAAGTATCATGGATCGTTATATGAGTGTCATATACTTTCTCATGTGGCTATTAGTATGACTATTAGTCCTTTGACCTGAAGTCACCATGGATCCCTACATAAGGAGTTATGTACTTTGGTTTCGTCAAACGTCACCCGTAACTGGGTGGACTATAAAGGCGATTACTGGGTATATAACGAATTATGTAGAGGGATGTGAGTGATGTAGATGGGATCTATCCCTCCCATATGACGGGAGTGACATCGGTATTCTTGATAGAGTGAGACCACTAAGTGCATGGCCATGCCCAAATGAGTCAACATTAGATGTTGAGCTCATTTGATCGAGTGAGTCTACTTGGAGTTCAAGATTTAGATTGATTAGAGGATGACACGGTCTATGCCTCATATTGATCAATCTAGATGTCTAGGATAGAAGGACAATGTCACATATTGTGAGGAGTCACAATTAGTAGTCACAAGGTGATGTCGGATCTCGATATTCTTGTAACTTGGGTAGTAATGATGTGTTGCTAGATACCGCTCATTACTTATGCTCCTAAATGGGTTTAGGGCATTGCCAACGTTACAAGAACTTATAGGATCACACACTTAGGACAATTAGATGGAGATTAGGTTCCTATGATGAACCAAGAGGATTAGATTCATTTGATGAATCAAATTGGATTAAGAGTAATCCTAATTGGGCTAACTTGAGTTTGACTCAAGTTGATTCATGTGTTCAATGAGTCTAATTTAGATTTTTGACTCATTGAATCAATTGAATTTAATGAATTAGATTCATTATATTAAGTTGGCTCGAATCAAATGGTTAGATTAGATCAACCATGGTAGAGATTGGTTCAAGTTTGACTTGACTTGAGAAGGAAGACCAAAGGTCAATTTTGACTTGACTTTTTGCCACCTCATTGGTGAGTTGGCATTAGGTGGACCAATAATGATGTTCCACATCATCATGGGTGCCACCTCATGGAAGTTACAAAGCCATTTTCATAATAACTTCATATTAATTGCAATTAATGCAATTAATTTGGGAGTTTTCACAAGGTAGAGTGGCCGTCCACTTTGTGATTAGTGTGGATTTCATTTTTCATTCAAGTGGTGTATCTTCTTCTTCTTCCTCTCAAGCTCTCCCTTTCCCTCTCCTCCTTGCCTTGGCCGAATCTTAACAAGGTGCTAGCACACCTTTGTGTAAGGTTTTTCTCCACCTACGTGTCCGTGTGGATACTTCTAGAGGACCGACGCTTGACGGTCTAGAGATCCGACAACTCCTTGGACGAGCGGGAACGCGAAAGGCACGCAACAAGGGTAATGATCTTAACTTTAGTGTAGATCTAATGTTTTTACAAACTCGTACAAGAAAAAGGTTTTTCGAAAAATTTTGTTTACGAATCTTTGCACGAGATCCATGGCTTTGGGTGACTCAGGGTTTCCGCGATGTGGAAAAGCGGTTTTCGCGGCCCGACGAACCCAACACTATCATTGTTGGGTCTTTGGCTACCCAACACCATATTTAACCCTTTAGATCTAACATTGAATCTATCTAAGGTTTTCTCCAATTGATCAAGCTTTGTCTTTAAAGCTTGATTTTCCCCTTCTAGGTTCCTAACCCTAGAATCAACATGTTCACTTTGGACATTCCTAGACCTACCCATTCTAGGCATGTGTCTCCCCTTCTTGGAATTAATGTCTTGGTTTTCCTTAGGTCTACCATTTCTAGGTTTATCATGCATAGATCTCCTAGGGTTATGATCTACATTTATCCTATTTCTATCATGATATTTAAATTCGAAATTTTGCATGGGTAAATAATGAAAAATATTTCTAGCATGCATGGAGGATTTTAAATTTGAATTAACCTTCAAGTTAGGATATACCTCCCTTACCCTTGAAGCTCCCCCTCGACTTGAGCTCCTCTTCTTCTCCCATTTCTTTAGATGCTCCAACTTCTTGAACTCTCCCTTCCTTGGGCATCTTGTGTGGTAGTGTCCCATTTCACCACACGTGAAGCATCTAATGTGCTTCTTCTCTTTCTTCTTCCTACAACTCAAATTAGATTCTAAAGGAATTGAATTGAATTTAGGAGTTACCTCTTTGTTATCTATTGGACACCTACTCTTGTAGTGCCCCTTCTCATTGCACCCAAAGCACACAATGTGGTCTTTTGACTTCACTTCGGTGAAGGTGCTTGTTAAGTTGACTTTCAAGACTTCTTCTCTTCACTTATCTTGGATTCTTCTTCAACCTTTGAGGTTGTTTCCTCATCCACACTTGTGGATGTCATTTCTTCATCCTTCTCCTCCTCGAAAATTGAACATACGACATCTTCTGATTTCTCCTCCTCAACTTGAGCGATTAAACCCACTCCTTGGATTCTTCTTCTTCTTGTATAGGTTTAGGTTCTTCCCCTAGAACCATCTTCACTTTGCTCCACAAATCGTGGGCATTCTCATATTCACCTACATCACTTATCACATTAGACGGCAATATATCTCTTAAGATCGATATTACCTTTGAGTTTACCTCCAATCATAAGGTTTGTTCTTCCGTCCAATGTCGTGGTCAGAGTTTCTTCCCTTTCTTGTCTTTTTGGACTTCAAATGGCTCCTTAATCACCATCATAGTGTCCCAATCTGTGTCGAAGACCTTCATCTTCATCATCCAAAATGTGATATCTCCTAGGCTTCCTCCATCATACTTTGGCGGTTCTATCAAGCCGGTCATCTTTTTAAGCGTTGCTCTTCTCGGAGGTTAGTCCAGTGATGTGCAACCTTGGCTCTGATACCACTTGTTGGGGATCTTGTGTGGTCAGCTAGAAGGGGGGTTGGATAGACAGCCCCCAATTCAATCGATTTCTACGTATTCATTAGTGCGCAAGTGGAAATACAATACTAAATATGAATACAAAAGCTAAAGACAAAGAAAGAAAAAGCAAATAATACACGTCGATGTAACGTGGTTCAGAGATTAGGGCTCCTACTTCATGACTGTCCGTAAGGTGGATGATCTCTATCCGTCGGTGGATTAGCCCCCAGCAAACTTCGGCTATCTTAAGCCTCTTTGTGGGTGGAGAAACCTCACGACAACCCCAACCAAGACCTCTCGGAATACAAAGAACTCTTGAGCACTTGTTGACTACTAATTAAGGTTAACCACCACTAATTTCGTCAACCTTAACCAAGCTCCAAAGCCTTAGTTATATAGGTCACGGTTTGGAGAACTCTGCCTACTAGTCAACTGTCAAAACCATCAGTCGACTACCCTCTGTGGATATTCGACCGTTACAACCCAATGGTTCAATACCAATCGACTGGTGAAAGTAATAGTTGACTGATCCACACTGGCCGAGCGAACAAAAACATTTTGTTCGCTCCCAGTCGACTGCCCAATCGACTAATAAAACCACTAGTCAACTAGTATCCGAGAACAATCTGTCAGCACTTGGACCCTCACCCTTACAACTCACTTGACTCTTCGTTGCAGCCTTAACCTCTTGCCTTCAAGCCTACTTCGTTTGGCTCTTGTCCTTCGGATGCATTCAAGCCCGTGACTAGTCACCAGTGTCATCCTTCGCGTATGCCTTGAAGTCGCTTCTCTTAGCCCTTGTCCTTGCTGTCATGTCCACGGTCCCTCGGATACTCTATCCTTCACCAGACCCGAAGTCGTCAAGCTAAGTCATATGTGTATCTTGCAAACCTGCATACTCATATACACATATCAAATACAAGGGTGAACCTAACTTAAGCCCTTTGCTCAAGCACCAAAACATATGGTCGCACAGACCATTGGGATTGCTCCAACAGATTATGGCAACTAAGAACATTATAGTTGAACTCAATAAGGGAGAGAAATTATATGGGGATAACTACAAAATCTAGCACCTCAAGATACAAAAAATTCTTAAGGAACAAGAAGTTCTAGAAGCTGTAAATCAGTTCATGGAAGAACCAGCTGATGGTTCTATAGCACAGCACAGACGTGACCTTGATACTTATAAGACATGGAAAAGGAAGGACTCTACTGCTAAGGGAATATTGATTAGTTCAATGGTGAATGATATAGTATTCGAGTATGAGCCATTACCATCAGCTCATGCTGTCTGCGCAGCCCTTAGAGAGAAGTACAATGCAGTAAGTCTCAATAAGCTTTGTTAGCTAACATTAAGTTTGATAACGATAAAAAACACTCAAATGTCACCATGACCCAACATCTGAGGGAAATGGATAATATGATTCGAGAGATTAAGACTGTTGGTCATGCGTTAACTGATAAACAACAGATTCAAGCAATAATTTGTTCCCTTCCTAATTCATGAGAAACAATGAAACAGAACCTTACTCACAATGAGAGTATCAAGACTTTTACTAATGTCTCATGCCATATAGAACTTGATGCAAAGAGGATTGAATCCGCAAGGATTTTTGATCAAGCTTTTGTAGATGAACATTCTGGTTCCAAGAATAAGAAAAAATGATTTAAAAAGGAAAGGGAAAAGGAAAAAAGAAAGGAGGTTAATGTTGTTGCTGGGCAAAACCAAATCAATAAGAAAGGAAAGAAAAATAGAAAAAAAAAATCTAAGAGCAAGCTGACTTGCTATAACTGTGGCAAAAAGGGGTCATTTTGCTCAGGATTTTACTGAGTCTAAAATAGTATATCCATCTTTATTTTCTTTCCATAAGCATTATATTACAAGAACAGTGTTGTTAGTTGATTCTTATTCTTTTTGATTATAGATTTAGGAGCAATGAACTATATAGCTCATGATCGAGCTACATATATGGAGTACCATTGGATTCTAGCTAGCAACAAATGGATATATATGAGAAACAATACAAAAATTGAAGTCAAAGGAATTGGCACTTGCAAACTCAATCTACGTGATGGATGTATCTTGTTTCTACAAGATATCTTGTATGCTCCTGAGAATCAACGGAATCTGGTTTCCGTTACTTGTCTTCTTGATTTAGGTTATTGTGTAAATTTTTATAGTCGTTGTGTGAAACTTTGCACTAACTTTGTGTTAATTGGGCAATTATGTAACAAATGGTTCTATGATTCTTGATGTAGAACTAAATATTAATGATGGTTATTTTTCAAACATTGCTCCTACTAATAATGCTAATATTAATGATGAAATTTGGCATGCCAAACTAGGACATATAAGATAAGAACAAATGAATAGATTTGGTAAAGAGGGTCTTTTAGGCACTCATGCTAAGATTAACATGTCTATATGTAAGTATTGTCTTACTAGAAAGACAACTAGGGAATCATTTGGCACGAGTATTAGGGTTGAATCACTATTATAATTAATTCATTCAGATATTTATGGTCCAATGAATGTGAAGGCTAGAAATGGGAGCTCTTATTTAATTATATTTATTAATTATTTCACATATTTCGGTTATGTGTATTTAATTTCTCACAAATCTGAAGCATAGATTGCTTCATTCATTACTTGAACGAAGTTGAGAATTAATTATAGCATAATGTTAAAACCTTGTGCATTGATCGTGGAGGTAGATATTTGTATGATCGGTTTAGGATAATGTGTAATGAGTAAGGGATTATTAGACAACTAACTATCCCTAGAACTCTACAGCAATATGGGGTTGCTGAAAGAAAAAATAGGACTTTTCTTGAAATAGTTAAGTTTATGATGGCGAAGGCTAATTTGTCGATCTCCTATTAGGGAGATGCATTATTAGCTGCGGCCTATATACTTAACAAAGTCCCTTCAAAGTCAATTTCATCTACATTATATGAATGTTGGACAGGCAGAAAACCAAATTTGAGTAATTTGAGATCTTAGGGGTTAGTTGCCTACGTTTATGATAAGACTTACAAATATAAAAAATTAGGACCCAAAGATAAGAAGTGTATCTTTATAAGGTATTATGATACTTTTATGACCCAGAGATAAGAAGTGTATCTTTATAAGATATTCTGATACTTCCAAGGGTTATGTCTTTATTGGTAAGCGGTAAGATGGAACTATCTCTGAAATAGAGTCAAGAGAGACTACTTTTTTCGAAATTGAGTTCCCAACATGAGGTGAAGTTGATAAGACAATTTCTCTATATGCAATAGAAGAGGAGGATAATGTTCATTTATTAACAAAGCAGGAGATGCTTGAATCTAGTCAACCTAGTGGGAGTGATTTGCCACTGAACAAGTCAGTTTCTCAACAGTCTAACCTATGAAGTAGTCATCAGATTATTCCTCGGAGAAGGTTTGACATTGAGAATGCGGCATTGATGATTCTCCCAGTTGATGATAAGGAACCTCGAATAGTTAAGGAAGCTCAGTAAGAGAAAAATGGAAAATTACAATGGAAGAGGAGATGGAGTCTTTGAGAAAGAATCAAGTTTGAGATTTAGTCGATCTTTCTCCAAATCGAAGGGTCATTGTGAATAAATGGATTCTCAAAATAAAGAGGAAAGAATATAGATCAATTAATCGATATAAAACTCATTTAGTTGCAAAAGGATATACCCAAATGGAGGGTATTGATTTTGAAGAGGCATTCTCCCTAGTTGTGAAGTTTGTGTTAATACATGTCATCCTAGCTATAGTAGCACAATTTGACATGAAATTACATAAGATGAATGTAAAAATGACTTTTCTTAATAGTAATCTTGACGAAAAAATCTATATGGTGTGGCAGAAGCATGGTGGGCCCATACCCAGCTTTAAGAAGCTCAGTATGAGAAAAATAGAAAATTGCAATGGATGAGGAGATGACGTCTATGAAAAAAAAAATCAAATTTGGGATTTAGTTGATCTTCCTCCGGGCCAAAGGGCTATTAGGAATAAATGAATTCTCAAAATAAAGAGAAAAGAAGATGGATCGATTAATTGATACAAAGCTCGTTTAATTGCAAAAGGATATACCCAAATGGAGGGTATTGATTTTAATGAGACATTCTTTCCAGTTGTGAAGTTTGTGTCAATTCATGTCATTCTAGCTATAGTAGCACAATTTGACATGGAATTACATCAGATGGATGTAACAAATAGCTTTCCTTAATAGTAATTTTGACAAATAAATCTATATGGTACAGCCAAAAGGTTACATTGCTAAAGGTCAAGAGAATAAAATATGTAAACTTAAGAAGTTTATATATGGATTAAAACAAGTGTTAAAACAATAGAACATAAGATTTAATGAAGTCATTTTGTCTTATGATTTCGAAATGATCAATGAAGATCATTGTGTTTATCTAAAAAAGGGAAAAAAATAAAGTTTGTCATCTTATCATTATATGATGATGCTATACTAATAACTGGAAGTGACATAAAATGTGTAATATAAGTCAAATCATGACTTTCATCTCAATTTGACATAATAAATATAGAAGAAGTTGAGTACATCTTAGGAGTGAAGATCATTAGAGATCGATCAAAAAGATTTTTGGATTTATCTCAAGAGGCTTATATCACTAAGATGCTACAACACTTCAATATGTCAGATAGCAACATTAAAGAAATACCTATAACGAGAGATACTATTTTGAGAAAAAGTAAGTATCCCAAGACTCCTAAAATAGCCGAAATGAAGACAAAAAATCATATGTCAGTGCTATTGGTAGTTTAATGTATACTATGTTGTGTACTTGTTCTGATATAAGCTATGTTATTAGCTTAGTTAGTCGTTTCCAATCAAATCCAAGATCGAGACACTGAAAAGTGGTGAAGAGGATATTCAGATATCTCAAAGGGACAGCGGATTACTGTCTCTATTCCAAGGATCATATATGAGCCTAAGTGACTATATAGATGCAGATTAGGTAGGAGACCTTGATAACAGAAAATTTTCATCTGGCTATACCTTCTTGCTGAATGGTGGCGTCATCTCATGGAACAACAAGAAGCAGACTTGTGTAGCCCTGTCAATAATGGAAGCTGAGTATGTAGCTTATACAGCGACTGTGTAAGAGACTGTCTAGTTAAAAAGATTCCTAAAACATCTGAAGATTGCTGAGGATAGTGGGAGTCCTGTTATAGTGTATTGTGACAATCATGTTGGATCAAGATGCACATAAACGAGGGGGGAGGGGGGTGAATCACGTGATTTTCAAAATTCTAACTTTTTTGATTTTGGAAAACAAAGTGTGTGATAGAAAACTGTTAGTATTAGCCCTAGTATCAATTATGAGATGATTGTAAAGGGCACATTATTGTATCATATATCATTATTAATAAAAGGTAAAGTTGGTTATTATATTTATTTCAGTTCAGTGCCAATTGAATAAGTATAATAATATCCTTGGGTAGTAGGTTCTTATCTACAATATATCAATTGGTTGAATTGATAGTGATATATTGTAGAGAACATTACTCTTAATTATTCCTAGTCGAGCATTAATATACAAGAATAATATTAATGCGTTGAGACTAGCATATAAGTCAACGGATGACTTGATCTCACAAGTCATGGATATGAGATATCAGGTTGACACATGGGTATATATTAGAGAATATATACTGAATGACCCGCCATGAGAATATTTCATGGATCGTTATATGAGTGTCATAAACATTCTCATGTGACTATTGGTGTAAATAGTCCTTTGACCTGAAGTCACTACGGTTCCCTACATAAGGAGTTGTGTACTTTGGTATCGACAAACGTCATCTGTAACAAGGTGGACAATAAAGTCGATCACTGGGTATGCAATAAATTATACAGAGAGATGTGAGTGATATAGATGGGATCTATCCCTTCCATATGACGAAAGTGATATCTGTGGGCCCCTTGATTAGTAGGACACAAGAAAGCATGGTCATGCGCAAATGAGTCAATATGAGATATTGAGCTTATTTGATTGAGTGTGTTTACTTAGAGATCAAGAAACATAAAGGTTGATAAAAGGATGACACGGTCTATGCCTCATTGATCAACCTAGATATCAAGGATAGAGAGAGCAAGTCATACAAGATAATGGCCACGGACAGGTTAGGTCGGATCTCGACTTTCTCGTCACTTGGGTGGCAATGATGTCTTGCTAGATGCCACTCATTGCTTATGTATCTAAATGTTGATTTAGATACATTGCCAATGTTACAAAAACCTATTGGGTCACACACAAAGAACAAGTAGTGAAACATCCCTGAATTATCCCTCAAGTTTTTTTTTTTTTTGACAACCCTCTCAACATCTGCTATATATATATATCCGTAGTGTCATTCCATCAATGATCCATCTTAACCAATGTAAATGACAGCATCCCAAACAAGAGTTCTGCAATAAGAACAGTGTATTCTCGAACATCTCCCTATACAATAAAGAACCTCCCATAAAGGAACAAGTAAGCTCTGCACTCCTAAACGTCCGGACAGTGCCATGCATCCATCTCACCTCCTCGCCTACTCCGTCCGCGTGTCTTCCGTCATATCCTAGGTGACGCCCTCTCCTGTAACGTAGGCATCATGAGTCTACGAACCCAGCAAGTACAATCTACTATGAATAATGTGACATCCATAAAGTAACAGGTATAGTAACTAGTAGGCATATAAATTATCTCAAATACAATAAACCGAAGAAAGGTACTATATATAAAAGTTCCTACATAGCTAATAAGGGTGAGTATGTCACATATCCGATAACCACTAAAAGAGTCAGTCAACAGTCCCATGATCCTAGAAGTACCTCATAGAGAGCATGCAGTCATATAGCCGAAGCTAACAATAATTTACAGTATCAATCATAAATAACAATATCAGTCATGTTTAGAAGGGCCCTCCCCGGAGCTCATCCCGGGTCACCCAACTCGTACTGTCACCACATATACTCATACCCATCCAATTAGTTACATAAGAAACCATAATCTATCTACATTGTTCTGTAAACAATTTATCATGCATAACTATTTCATTCATTCAGTAAACATACCCCTTCACAGGGACCCTTTCCATATCCGAACCCTACTTAACATAATAATTCACAATATAAAACATGTGTATCAAAATTGAGAACCAATCATAATATAATCATACATATCAGTATAGATAGCATTCCACAATATGAAGCATACAATCAAAACAGAGTTTAGATCAAAATAATAATACTAACCAAGAAATAGGATTCTTGTTGCCTGACTTCCTATGGTGAACCACAACAGAATCTCAACAAAACCATAATAAAACCATATCTACTCAGAGGAAAACAGAGCTCATCAAAAATTGACGCAATCAACACCATCATGACTCTAAGGAGGAAAGTATAGACTACAACATCAAATGAAATTCACACCACTACATCAGCCAATCTACCGAAGGAAATCAACAACAAAACCCTTTCAAAGAAGCAGAACAGAATCACGTTAGAATTCAAACCGAAAACACAACTGATCGGAGAGCAGATCAACACTAATTGCCCACTCAAAATGTAGAACATTCATGAATCGATTGCACGTCTTCTAAATCTGTCCATCTTTTGTAAAATCAAGCAGCAGCAAGATTGAAAAACAATATTCAACATGGTTCAAGCCCTCAATACTCTATCTGAAGCTTTCGAGAATTCAAGATGAAAGTAAAACATCCTCGAAATCAACTCGAAGACCTCGCAGAAACCAAAACCAAATCCGGAGCTCCACAGAAAACTTGAAACACAACTCATTCCACTAGTTAACAACTCGGCCAGGCATTTAAACTTACTGGTATCATACAAAAACTCATAGCATCAGCAACATAGAGGAAATTGAATCCAAACCCATTCACGGCCAAGTGAACACTGCAAGAATCACAACGGAACAATCCAAAAGCACCCAAAAGCCATCATAGAGTTGATTCCTAACTAACATCGCAGATCGTCAAAGAGACCTAACGTTCTTGAAAAGAACCAGCATCCGACTTTGTCCAGTACTTTTGGAAAACGATATGAAAGAGCTTGAGCGTCACAATCCAAGCATAAATCCACCACAATCAGAACAGAGATTTCGAAACACCAAGGAGAACATAACACCTTCACTACATACCGAGATCACCGATAAGTTACCAAGAAATTAAATCCATCGGCAAACCTGTCGCCACTCAATTCAATTCCAAACACATCCATACAGAGATCCCAAACCGAATCAGAAACCAGAACAGCCCAAGACGAAACGAGGCATTCCGAAAAAAAACTTGCATCACAATTCATTCAACCATAGAGCCTCCCATTCAGGCATTTAGACAAAAATGTAAATCGCAGGGACACACAGAAACTCGAACAACAATCCTTAAGGAAGCTGTTGTGCAAAGAGAGGGCAATACCTCTCAACCTTTCTGAACCGCGGAAGAAGAGGAAGAGAGAAAAGAGATCGCGCGGAACAACAAGACAAAGACGCACAAAAGAGAGCAAACACCAGGAAGGAGAAGAAGAAGAGAAAGAAAAAGAGTTACCGTGGTTCGGCGAGTTGCCTACTCCACAAAACGGCCGAAGCTTTATTAGAATTCTCTTCTACACAAGAGAATCACATCTAATGATTCTTGTGTTGTCTGATCTACAATGAGTTTACAATGATCCCTATAAATACTGCTAAACCCCCAGACCCGGTAAAAACGTAACAGAATTTGTTATGAAAAACATAACAAAATTCTGTTATATAAAATCTTAACAGAATTTTATTACGAAAAATCTTAACAGATTTTTCTTCCATGACATCCCTTCATCCAAATATGAGCCACTCGTCAACAATCTCCACCTTGGCGAATATTCACCCCTTCGAAGAATACGAATATCTGGACAAAACTCCATCTGGATCTCTGGGTCTGGGCTTCCTTCCTCTAGCATCTAGAGATATGGATCAAGTTCAAGCAATGCTTAAACTTCTCTGTGGTCACTGGCTTTGTCAGCATATCTGCAGCATTGTCTGCAGTGTGAACCTTCTCAAGTTGAATTTCCCCGGAAGCAATCAACTCTCTGATCTTGTGAAACCTCACATCAATGTGTTTGGTTCTCACATGATACACCTGATTCTTCGCCAAATAGATAGCACTCTGACTATCGCATAACAACTTGACTCCACCTTGCTGAACACCCAGTTCTCTGACCAACCCTGTAAGCCATAAAGCTTCCTTCGCTGCTTCAGCTGCTGCCATGTACTCGGATTCCGTAGTAGACAATGCAACAATAGATTGTATCATAGATTTCCAACAAATAGGTCCTCCTGCCACAGTGAATACGTATCCTGTAGTAGACCTCCTGTTATCTAAATCTCCTGCATAGTCTGCATCTACGTACCCAGCAACTAAAGGATCTTCCGGTTGTCTACTGAACATGATGCCATAATTAGTTGTATTTCTCAAGTATCTGAAAATCCATTTCACTGCATCCCAATGTGGTCGACCAGGATTTGAGAGAAACTTGCTTACCATACTAACTGCTTGCGCCAAATCTGGTCTCGTGCAAACCATGGCATACATCAGACAACCAACTGCACTGGCATAAGGAACCTTTGACATCTCTTGGATCTCGTCATCCGTCTTTGGACACTGTGTACTGGATAACTTGAAGTGATGCGCCAGGGGTGTGCTCACCGACTTTGCATTCTTCATGTTGAACCTATCTAACACCTTCTCCACATAGCTACGTTGAGACAACCATAATCTCCCTGCAACTCTATTCCTGTGAATCTCCATCCCAAGAATCTTCTTGGCCTCTCCCAAATCTTTCATGTCAAATTCCTTGCTCAGTAGCCTCTTCAATTTGTCAACCTCTCTCATCTTCTTCGCAACAATGAGCATGTCATCTACGTATAGTAGTAAGAAAATTAGTGATTCATCTTCAAGGCCCTTCACATATATGCAGCAGTCATACTCGCATCTCCTATATCCATTTTGAATCATGTATGAATCAAAACGTTTGTACCATTGCCTAGGAGATTGTTTCAGTCCATAGAGCGATTTCTTCAACTTACAAACCAACTGCTCTTGTCCGGACTGACTAAATCCCTCAGGTTGTGACATAAAAATCTGCTCCTCCAAATTTCCATGAAGAAATGCCGTCTTCACATCCATTTGCTCCAAATACAAATCGTGATGTCCCACCAAAGCCAATACCGCTCTAATTGACGTATGTCTTACCACTGGAGAGAAAATTTCTTCATAGTCAATCCCCTTTCTTTGTGAATACCCCTTTGCTACCAACCGAGCCTTAAACTTCACTTCTTCTCCCTCTGACATTGCTTCTTTCTTCTTGAATATCCACTTGCACCCTATAGCTTTCTCTCCTTCAGGAAGTTCCACTAGATCCCACGTTTGGTTCTTATGCAACGACTCCATCTCCTCTTCCATAGTCCACCTGTCCTTCTCAGAGCTATGTATTGCCTCCTGAAAAGATGTAGGGTCTCCGCTACTAGTGGTAAGTGCATAAGATACCAAGTCTTCGAATCCGTATCTAGTGGGTGGTTTTATGACTCGTCTCGTTCTACCACTAGCTATAGTGCGATGCTCCATGTGCTCTGAGCTAGAATCATCGAAGTCATGAGTCTCTAGCTCCACCTGCACAATATCTTTCTCTTTGTTGCTTTGTGGTGTTTCCTTTCCTTCTTCCTGAGTACGTTGTAACATAGCTTTCTCGTCAAACACCACATCTCTGCTGATCACCACCTTGTTTGCCTTAGGATCCCAAAGCTTGAAGTCTTTAACTCCTTTCTGATAGCCCAGAAAAATGCATTGCTTTGACTTTGCATCCAGCTTTGATCTTTCCTCACTAGATATGTGCATATAGGCTGGACATCCAAAAACTCGAAGATGAGAGTAATCTACTTGATTCCCTGTCCATACTTCCTCTGATACTTTGCCTTCTAGTGCTGCCCTTGGTGATCTATTAATGAGATAACATGCCATGTTAACTGCTTCCGCCCAGAAATTCTTTGTAAGCCCTGCATTCAGCCTGAGACATCTTGCCTTCTCAATGATTGTCCTGTTCAACCTTTCCGCTACCCCATTCTGCTGAGGTGTCCTGCGAACCGAGAAGTGCCTCATTATCCCATGCTGCTCACAGAATTCCTGAAACTTTGAATCTGTGTACTCAGTCCCATTATCTGACCTAAGGCATTTGATCTTCCTTCTGGTTCTCTACTTCAATTTTCCACAATTTAAACTTTGCAAAAGTTTCTGACTTGTGACCCATAAAGTATACCCATACCTTTCGTGAGAAATCATCAGTAAAACTCACAAAATACAAGTGCCCTCCACATGATGCTACACTGGCCGGTCCCCAGAGATCCGTATGTACGTAGTCCAGAACCCCCTCCGTCTTGTTTGTTGTCGTCTTAAATTGCACTTTGCTCTGTTTCCCAAGAACACAGAATTTGCAGAATTCAAGCTTGCACGTTTTGACACCCTTCAATAAATCTCTCTTGTGAAGTTCTAGCATCCCACGTTCACCCATATGCCCTAGCCGCATATGCCACAAGACAGTACTATCTGATTCAGACTCCACCGAGGCGACTCCACCTACAACTGTAGTCCCTATCAACTTGTAGATGTTTCCTGCTACCTTTTGTCCTTTCATTACCGTCAGAGCTCCCTTGCTGACTTTCATCACCCCGCACACTGATTTGTAATTACAACCAATACCATCTAGTGTGCCTAGTGAGATCAAGTTCTTCCTTAGCTCTGGTATATATCTGACATCACATAAAGTTCTAATCACACCATCAAACATCTTGATTCTGACATTCCCTATGCCGATAACCTTGCATGATGCATCGTTTCCCATCAACACTGAACCAGAATCCACTGCCCTATAGGTGTCAAACCAATCCTTGTTTGGAGTCATGTGATATGAACATGCAGAGTCTAAAATCCATGCATCCGTCAGCTGCTCCGAACTTGACATAACTGATAGCATATCTCCATCACCGCTTTCTGAATTTTCTTCTTCAACTATGTTTGCAGACTTTGCCGAACTACTTTTGTTCTCTGCAACATATTTCTTTATCTCTGGACAATTTCTCTTGATATGACCTTTACCTCCACATTTGTAGCACGTGATCACCTTCTTCCTTCTCGACTTAGAACGAGTCTTGTTGTTGTTGTCATATCCATGTCGAGATTTGCTCCTACCACGCTCTTGGTTGCTATTTACCACAAGTCCTTCTCCTTGAGAAATTTCATCGTTTGTTTTCTTCCTTTGGTGAAAACTTAGCAACGCACTTGTGATCTCCTCCAATTTGAGAGTTTCCTTACCCCACATCAAAGTAGTAACCAAATTCTCGTATGTAGGAGATGAAGGTAGAGAATTCAACAACATCAGCGCCTTGTCTTCGTCTTCGATCTTCACATCAATCCGCTTCAGATCACTTACAATCTGGTTGAATACGTTGATGTGCTGGCTCAGATCGGTTCCTTCTGTCATCTTCAGCCCGAATAATTTCTGCTTGAGATACAGCTTGTTTGTCAATGATTTTGACATGTACCGGCTTTCCAGCTTTTGCCAAACTGTCACCGGTGACTCCTCGTCCATGACATGGTACATCACGTCATCCGTAAGACAAAGCCTGATTGTTGCTACTGCCTTCGCCTGAAGTTCTTCCCAATCTGATTTCTCCATGCTTTCCGGTTTTCTTTCTCCTAGCGCCTTCACCATGCCTTGTTGCACCAACAAGTCCTTGACCCTTCTCTGCCATAATCCAAAGTTTTCGGTTCCGTCAAACTTCACCATATCAAACTTCGCAGAAGTCGTCCCCGACATGTTGAAGAAATCTGCCAAAAACCTGGAGCTCTGATACCAATTGTTGTGCAAAGAGAGGGCAATACCTCTCAACCTTTCTGAACCACGGAAGAAGAGGAAGAGAGAAAAGAGATCGCGCGGAACAACAAGACAAAGACGCACAAAAGAGAGCAAACACCAGGAAGGAGAAGAAGAAGAGAAAGAAAAGAGTTACCGTGGTTCGGCGACTTGCCTACTCCACAAAACGGCCGAAGCTTTATTAGAATTCTCTTCTACACAAGAGAATCACATCTAATGATTCTTGTGTTGTCTGATCTACAATGGGTTTACAATGATCCCTATAAATACTGCAAAACCCCCAGACCCGGTAAAAACGTAACAGAATTTGTTATGAAAAACATAACAAAATTCTGTTATATAAAATCTTAACAGAATTTTATTACGAAAAATCTTAACAGATTTTTCTTCCATGACATCCCTTCATCCAAATATGAGCCACTCGTCAACAGAAGCAATCGAATCCAACTCACCCATAGCCAATCGATCACCACAGAATCATGAGAAGAACCCTCCGGAGAAATTCGAGCTGCATCTTAACAAAATTCACTAGCAAAATCTTAGAAACAGAACGAACCGAGCAGGAAACAACATCGAATCCTCAAGCCGAATCAAAACTCTATCGAGGAAAAATCAATCATAAACCATGCCATCGATCCAAACACATAGATGAACATTTCGCAATCCCTACGTTCCTACCCTATACCTTACAGATCTCGCACAGCCATAAGGATATGTACTTGCCTTGCTCCGTCTCCTGCCGCCATTGGAAACCTTTGCTCGATGCTTTCACGCCGACGAGGATCTGCGTCTGGTAAGGAGGTCCTCCGCGGAACCAATTGCGTGGTGCGTCACTGATCGGAGCTCAAAGTGTGATGGAAAGCTTCGTCGAAGCGGCCGAGATGAGCAGCGAGAAGTTCGGCGATTTGGCGTGGAGCAACGAGTGAAATCTTGGCCAAAAACTTAGGTTGGGAATTTTATACCTAGGCTAATCAATTAACTCCCACCTTAATTGGCATATTTCTAAACAGATTTTCTCTTACCCAATTATATCCCTTAAAAACTAAAATAGTTCCCTAAAAATTCATAAATATTTCAGTAAATTCCATAAATTCATATCAACTTAATTCCTGATAAATTATCCATGGAAACATATTTATTTTCCCTTAAAATAATCTAAATAGGTTAGATTTTAATTATTACAACTTTATCCATATTTTTGATATCTAATAACCTTATGTATTTATTTTATTCTCACTCAAGTCGTACAAAATTTACAATTTTTATCACCAAGTCCCCTTTTTATTACTTGTATGCATATTTAGGTCATGTAATTTATTTAAGTTGGGATATATATTTTATAACCTATTTGATTAAACATAATTAAAGCTAGCCACTTAAATTAAACTTCATTCTAACTATACCCGAACTAATTAAATAATTACTTTTAATTAAAAACAATTAGTTTAGGACATTACAAGTAGATTTGGAGATGGGTTCATATGATGAATCATTGGAATTGGACTTATTGAGTTAGACTCAATTGGATCTCATTGTTGGATTAAGTCCAACTCAAACTGGACTCAAGGAGTCAATTCAAATGAATGAAATGTGATTCATTGAATTTGAATTGTATGAGATTAATTGAGTAAGACTCGATTGAATTAGATTTGAGTTAGACTCAAGTGAGGAGACTTGAGTTAGACTCAAGTGAGGCTTAATGAAGAAATTCATTGAATTTCGAATTCAATGAATCATGTCATTTAATTTTTGAAATTTAAATTTAAAATGATAGGTTTTCAAATGTGTCCTTAATGGAGAGTGAATGTTCATTAAGACTCATTAATGGAATTAATGCACATTAAGTGTTTTCATTGGATGAAAATACTTAAGTCAATTTTCCTCTCATTTTTTGTAACTTCTTCATTTTTTTTTTTTTTGGCTTCTTCCTCTTCATCTCCTCTCCTCTTGGCCGAAACCTTCTCAAGGTTGCTAGCACAACCTTAGGTGGTTTCATCTCCATCTTATGAGTTTGTGAGACAAACGAACGCTTGTTCATGTGGATACCGTAGAGGCACGAACGTGAGATCGTGCTATGATCTGAGCTGTTGGGAGTCCGTGAGCATTCTACAAAGGTATAATACTATCATGTTAGAAAGTTTAGTATATGTAGTAATTTCTTTTTCCCCTTCGCATGGATCTTCTGAAGGAACTAGTATTTTTCGTTGCGCGTTTGCATGTTTAGCTCATCTAGGTCCTTACAAAAACTAAGTAAGAAAAAGAAGTAGATAAGCAAGCAAAAGAACACGCGTTCGATTTTACTTGGTTCAGAGCCTTCGTCGACTCCTACTCCAAGACTCAGGTCCTGCAGACCAATCAATGAGTAATCCACTAAATGCCTCTTCCGGAACTACCAGAAGAGGTGATCGAATACAAGAGATAGGGACAGTGTAACAACCTACACTTTCCTTTTAGGGTAGTAGTAAAAATTGCAACACTTAATAAAATTGTTACCAATAGTTTTGAGAGTGCTCGTGTGTTGCTGTCGGTCTATCGGAGATGATCGGATAACTCCGAAAGGCGGATTGGTGGCAGACAGACTTCTATGAAGTAGCAACAGGAAGTCGGAGCAGTCAGAACTTCAAACGAATGCATAAAGGATCGTAGAAGTGATGATCCTTGAAGCTTGGTTGAGACACTCTTATAAAGGGTGTGGAAGGCGCCTTCCATAGCCTTGAAGGCGCCTCCAACCTATAAAGTTTAATTCTGAACTGATTACTCCTTATCTGCAACAAAGTCTGAAATTTTATCCTGGTATTGAAGGCGTCTTCCATGAATAGTGTGAAGGTGCCTTCCATAGTATGGAAGGCGCCTCGAGCACTATTCACCTGAGACCTTTTGTACTCTTGATAATGTTAGCATAGTAATAATGAGTACTAATTAAACTCTATCTCCCCAAGACTAGGATATAGTTAAACTCTCAATTTAGGTTTCTGAAATAGACCTAAATTGAACCAACGCCTACTGTCCCTTCGAACGGGGATGGGTCCTCACTTAGTCACTCTCCTTCAGTGACTTACCTCTACTTACCAAGTGTAGAGTTACCTCTGAAATCACACATCCGAACTTCAGGAATCAAATATCCCGACTTACCAAAATTACACATCCCATATTCTCTAATCAGGAATCGCACATCCTGACCTATCGGAATCGTATATCTGGTCTACTCCAATTAGAAATTACATATCCCAACTCTTATCAGAATCCCACATCTGAACTTCAACCTGTCGAGAATCAAACATCCCGACTTACCAGAATTACACATCGGATTTTCAACCAATCAAGAATCGAATATCCTGATTGGGGTTAGTCAAGCCTACACACTCAGTAATAAGGTTAGATCGCAACATGCCTAACATTAACCTATTTGTCATTCATCAAAACTTAGGTTTGACTATTAGTGCAAATTACACTAATAATCTACCCCTTTTTAATACAATGATAACCTGAGTTAGAGTAGAAAAAAAATACAAAAGGAATAGTAAAAAATTAAGCAAGTTCTGTTATATTCTCTTGAGCATTTTAGGGTTAAAGTTTTTAAATTTTTAGTTTTTCTTACTTAGCCCTTATCCTCCCCTTTGGCATTCATCAAAAAAAATACAAGTATACCAAAGTATTGAAACACACAAGTGAATATAAACTTTTCAAAATAACATAAAAACTTAAAGGTTTATTGTAGGGAGGAGTCTAGAGTTTAAAAAATTTTCATTAAATTTTGAAAGAGTTAACAAAATTTATAACAGGTTTTGAAAGCTAACTTTTGTAAATTAATTTGAAAGTTTAAAGTTTTAAAGTAGCTTTCAAGATATTTTCAAAGTAGTTTTCAAATATACAAATATTTTAAGATGGGTTTGCAAAATACTTTTCATAACAATTTTCAAAATAAAATTTTTCTAACAATTTCAAAAGAGCTTTGAAAAATATTTTTAAAATTTTGAAATATTTTCAAAAATCTTTTAATCAAGAATTTAGAACAATTTTCAAAATATGTTAAACAAGAACTTATAATTATTTCAAAATACTTTAAATAAGAGTTTTTAATTTAGAAATATTTTCAAAATACTTTAAACAAGAGTTTTGATTTGGAAATATTTTTAAAATACTTTCAACAAGATTTTGTAACTTAAAAATATTTTCAAAATATTCTAAACAAGAATTTTAACTTGGGAATATTTTTAAAATACTTTAAACAATAGTTTTTAAATTAAAAATATTTTCATAATACTTTAAACAAGAATTTTAATTTGGAAATATTTCCAAAATACTTTAAACAAGAGTTTTAACTTGAAAATATTTTTAAAATATTTTCAAATAATTTTCAAACATAATTTTCAAATTCAAAAATAGAATTTTAGAGTGTTTCAAAATATATTTTTAAAATTATTCTTCAAATATCATCCCCTGAACTGATATTATTTAAGAAAAATATTCATTTAGAAATTATCTTTAAATGTCTAACCATTAGTTACTAACTAACTATCAGAAGATACCAATGTGCACTTGGTTAGTCAAGTTAAGTAAATGTATCAAGTTAGTATTTGAGTAAAATGGATTACTTAACCTGATCACTATCATTCTGATTTTTGTCGCCCAAACTTGTGTTGATGCATTGATATAAGCATATGAAGTTCACACAATATGTCTATGCATCTCTCGTCACTCTAAATTTGTGCATACATAATCAAGGTAAATCTGTTGTGTTTGTGAGATACTCGATTCCTAGATCCATAGGAACATGCTTTCTATGGATTTGATCTAGACTAAGGCTAAAATCAATATTGAAATTCTAAAAAAAATGAGAATTTTTAGAAAATAAAAGATTTTCCTAAAATTTGCAAAAAAATTGTCCTTTTAAAAAATAACAGTCCTAATCTAAAAGGATTATCCAAATAAAGTGGCAAAAAGTAGCTAATTGTATAGATTAAGTCAACCAGATATACAATGTATAACAGTGTACTAAAATAATCAGATCTGGTCATCATCAGCTGGAGGAGGTGGGGGCTACTTAGGTGCTCGCAAAGCTTGAAGAATATATTGAAATCCAGTGGTCATCTCCTCCTAGAGAGAGGAGAATCCGGTGGTCATCTCTTCTTGAAGAGTGTTGAATCTGTTCGAGACCGACTGTCGGATCTGTGCGGAAGATTCCTCAAGTCGAGCAAGTCGATCCTTGATAGATAGTGAAGTCGAGGACTGAGTCAAGGTCGAGGGCTGGGTCGGAGTCAGAGGGTATCCAAAGAGCTCCTCAGCCATAAATTCTGGCATCTCCTCTGTCTAGCTGCGATTCCACTCTCCACACTAGTCCTCCCTAAGCAGTGACGTCTATATGCGCTAAGGGAAGTGGATGTACCCTGAGTCATATCTGTTGGTGCAATCGACCTCTAGGGTTTCGATGTTTGACAATATGACCAAGGGTTGACCCAAACAAGACTTGATGTTTGGGAGAGAGAAGTCTAGTCAGGACTAGATGACTAGCAAAGGTAAGTCCTAACCAAAGGTTAGGCAAAGTGGAAATCCTGATGAGTGAAACCAGGGCCTAGTGAGTGAAGCTAGGTGGTGGAAGTCCTAGTGAGTGAAGTCGGGTCCTAGTGAGTGAAGTTAGGTGGTGGAAGTCCCGGTGAGTGAAGTCGGGCCCTAGTGAGTGAAGCTAGGTGGAGGAAGTCCAAGTGAGTGAAGTCAGACCCTAGTGAGTGAAGTTAAGTGGAGGAAGTCCTGGTGAGTGAAGTCAGGCAATAGAAGTTCTAGTGAGTGAAGCTAGGCAACCCTAGGAGGTAACCCTAGGTTATACTTGAATTATGTTAATACTGTGCTAACTCAGTGTTGCAGGGAAGCTCAGCTAGGTTGACGGGCTGACCAGGTAGCTAACACGAAATCCAGACGGATCGAAGGGTTGACCGGACGTCTGGCAGTTAAGTGAAGGTAAGTCACTGGAGGGGAATGACTGTGAGGACGCGTTCCCAAGAAGGGAACATTACGCGTCGATCTGACTTAGATCTATTTCGGATATCTAAGTCGAGATCGTAACTATATTCTAGTCTCGAGGAGACGGAATCTAATTACTATTCTTTTTTTGATCATAAACTGTGCTAACACTCTGTTTTGCAAGATATTTTGCATTTATGCTTTGAACTAACATTTTCTTGCAGGGAAATGAAGTTGCTGGAAAATGGAGTCCGGACGCCCGAAATGCAAACTTTATCCCCAACGCACATCGACACGTGGAGCTTCATGATTGGCTGGGCTACGTCACATTCAGGGCGCCCTGAAGGTATCCAGGCACCCCAAACCTCCTATATGTTGGGGTAATTTCCCTAGGTCAAGTTTGACAAGTTGACTAAGCTTGAGTTGAGTCAAGCTTGAGTCAGGATTTGAGTTTTGATGTTTGACAATATAAGGAGATTGCTGGAGCAATCGTACGGTTATGGAGATGGTCAAAGGGTTGACCAGGTTAATGAGAATACAAGTCAAGTAGGTCAAGGTTGATAGGAGACTTGACTAGGAAAGTCATAACTGGAGGTTAGGCGTATGGAAGACCAAACTGGAGATTAAGCGTATGGAAGTCCTCACTGGAGTTTAGGTAGTGGTGGAAGTACTAACTGGAGGTTAGGCAAATTGGAAGTCCTAATTGGAGTTTAGGCAGTGGTGGAAGCCCTAACTAGAGGTTAGGCAAATTAGAAAGTTCAAGTGTGATCTTGGCAAAGGAGAAAGTCCTAGTGAGGAGCCAGGCAATTGGGAAGTCCTGGTGAGGAGTCAGGCAACAAAAAGTCCAAGTGTGATCTTGGCAAAGGTTGTAAGTCCAAGCATGTGGTCTTGGCAAGGTAAGTCCTAGTGTGACTTGGCAAGGAGAACTCGATAACTAGGATGAGGCCGAAGGAAGCTCTTGAAGGCGAGATGTGAAGGATGAGGAGATATCCGAGAGAGAGGAGATATCCGAGGGACGCAAGGATAATGGAGGAGGCCAGAATGCTAGTTCGAGGTTAGTCGAGTGTGGTGGTATAATCCGACAACTAGGATGAGGCCGAAAGAAGCTCCTGAAGGCAAGACGTAAAGGATGGGAGATATCCGAGGGACGCAAGGCTGATGGAGGAGGTTAGAAGGCTAGTTCGAGGTTAGTCAGGTGTGGCCAAATGCTAGGCATGGAAACCCAATAGGTCACGGTTGACCAGGAGTTGGGTTGGAGGCTTTGGACTTGAGTTTGAGTCAAGTCCAGGCTGGTCAATCGATCGGGCGATCGATTGAACCAGGGTCCAATCGATCAGTTAATCGATTGGAGTGTGCTGCGATTGTGGGAAGACCCAATCGATCGATCGATCGATTGGGAGGTAAAATCGTGAGCGGTCAATCAATTGGGAGGTGAAATCATGAGCACAGAAGCCTTCCCAATCGATTGGGCGATCGATTAGGAGCTGCCAATCGATCAGCCGATCGATTGGGCAGGGAAGTTCTCACGCGATCGCGAGAACACAGAAAGGCTCTAAATCAATCGGGCAATCGATTCAGGCAATCCCATTCGATCGGTCGATCGATTGGGCAGCAGAAGCTCACGCGTAGACGCGAGAGCACAGAAAGGTGCTGAATCGATCGGGCGATCGATTCAGGCAGTCCCAATCGATCGGTCGATCGATTGGGAAGTGACCGTTACGTAGGATGCAGGTGATGGACGGCTGCAATGAAGCGGTGCTGACGTGGCAATCAATTGGGGATGAATTGGATCGATTGGGAGCACTATTTCAAGCCTGGGCGGAGCATTTTCTCCGCAGATTTTTGCGATCTATTTTCTACGAGCTTTGTACGATCTTCACAGCGATTTCTCTAGCACTTATGCCAGTTCTTGAAGGCACTTGGAGAGCATCTCCAAGGTTCAAGAGGCAACACCAAGTAGTAAGAAGAAAGGTGCATTTACTTGTATTCTTGTAATTTCTTCTTGTATTTGTGTTTGTGTTGTGTGTGAGTTTGTACGAGGCTTCTCTGCCAATGGCTACGACCAAGAAGGAGGTTTTCTTAGTGGAGATAGCGTGTCGTGTGTGGATCCTTGGATTAGTCACCTCTTTTTGAGGTGGATACCAAGTAAATCCTTGATTTAGCGTTGTGTGAGTCTTGTATTTCATTTCCGCTGCATATCAACAACAAGACGAAGCAAACCGACGCAAGCGCGACGAGCCGCTATTCCCCCCCCCCCCCCCCCCCCCCCCTCTAGCGGGCATATCGGTCCTAACAATTGGTATCAGAGCGAGGGCGCTCTTCTATGGACTAACCGCCAAGAGAGCAAGAAGCTAGAGGAAGAAAAAGATTGACAGTGAAGGACCTCTCGGATGGGACATCTGAATTCCACCTCCATACGACAAAGAGGACTTCAATTTTTGGAGAACTCGGTTGGAAACATGGTTCCAAATAGATTAGAACCAATGGGTTGTTTTAGAAGACCCATTTGAAGCTCCAACGGACAAGAAGAGTAAACGCCTCCGACCTCGACATTGGACCGAGGAACAAAAGGAGCTAGCGGAGGCGAATAAGGAGGTAACAAATATATTGCTTAATTTATTACCTTTTAATATCCTTTTGAGTGTAGGTGAATATACTAGTGCATGTTGTAACGCCCCGCCCCTCTTGCTAAGGCGACGGGGGTTACTTGGACACATACATACCTACTTACTACAGCGGAAGTCTTACTTAGAGAAATTAAAAACTTTTACCTTAAAATCACTATGGACATATAAAAGCCACATAGCATACTTAACATGATTTTTGAGTCATAATACCCAAACACATAATTAATGTCATGGAGTTATAACGAAAAAAACATAAACATGGCATATTTCTTTATTAACAAAAGCAGGTCTTTCCCTTTAGCCAAGCCACTACCACACACATCCTTCTAGCCCCTCCTGCTGCTTCCCTAGTACATCCATTCTTTGCCTTTATCTTGTTGGATTTTTCGGGCCGCGAAAACCGCTTTTCGCGTCGCGGAAACCCCGAATCACCCAAAGCCGTATATCCGTGCAAGGAAAGCCGAACGAAAAATTACAAGTACGAGTTTTAAATATTTTAGATCTACTCCTAGATCTATGTGTTAAGAATATACCTTGAAGCGTGCCCTTTCCATTTCCCGCTCGTCCAAGGAGTTGTCGGATCTCTAGACCGTCAAGCGTCGGTCCTCTAGAAGTATCCACACGAACAATTCTTGATGGAGAAAACCTAAACAAAGGTGTGCTAGCACCTTGATAGGTCACGGCAAGGACGAGGAGGGAGAGCAAGGAGAGAGCACAAGGAAGAAGAAGGAGTAAATGAGGAGTTGAATGAAAAATGAATTTCATTCCCACCTCTAAAGTGGCCGGCCACATTTGGTTGTGTAACCCCCATTTCCACTTAATTACAATTAAGTGGAAGCCATTAAGAGGTGTTGTGTAACTCCTATGATGTGGCACATCATGAAGATGTGTACCATTACCATTGGTCCACATCTTGCCACCTCACAATGATGTGGCAAAGGAGTAACCTCCACTCATTTAATGTGGCCAACCCACATTAAATGCAATGGAGGCTTGTAACCTCCATGAGCTGGCAAAGCAAGATGATGTGGAACAACACCATTGGTCCACATCTTGCCACCTCACTCATGATGTGGCAAAAAGTCAAGTCAAACTTGACTCTTCCTCTTCCTCTCTAGTCAAGTCAAACTTGACTCAATCTCTCTCATGGTTGATCTAATCAAACCATTTGATTCAAGCCAACTTAATATAATGAATCTAATTCATTAAATTAAATTGATCTAATGAGTCATAATCTAAATTAGACTCATTAAATACATAAATCATTTTGAGTCTAACTCATTTAGCCCAATTTGGATTACTCTTAATCCAATTTGATTCATCAAATGAATCTAATCCTCTTGGTTCATCGTATGAACCAAATCTCCATCTAATTATCCTTAGTGTGTGACCCTATAGGTTCTTGTAACGTTGGCAATGCCCTAAACCCATTTAGGAGCATAAGTAATGAGCGGTATCTAGCAACACATCATTACTACCCAAGTTACAAGAATGTCGAGATCCAACATCACCTTGTGACTATTAATTGTGACTCCTCACAATATATGACATGTGTCCTATCCTAGACATCTAGATTGATCAATATGAGGCATAGACCGTGTCATCCTCTAATCAATCTAAATCTTGAACTCCAAGTAGACTCACTCGATCAAATGAGCTCAACATCTAATGTTGACTCATTTGGGCATGGTCATGCACTTAGTGGTCTCACTCTATCAAGAATACCGATGTCGCTCCCGTCATATGGGAGGGATAGATCTCATCTACATCCCTCTACATAATTCGTTATATACCCAGTAATCGCCTTTATAGTCCACCCAGTTACGGGTGACGTTTGACGAAACCAAAGTACATAACTCCTTATGTAGGGATCCATGGTGACTTCAGGTCTAAAGATTAATAGTCATACTAATAGCCACATGAGAAAGTATATGACACTCATATAACGATCCATGATACTTTCTCATGGCGGGTCATTCAGTATACATTCTCTAATGTATACCCATGTGTCAGCTTGATATCTCTATATCCATGACTTGTGAGATCAAGTCATCGAGCTGACCTACATGCTAGTCTTATTGCATTAACATTGTCCCTGAATGTTAATACTCGACTAGGAATGATTTAGAGTAGTGTTCCCTATATCATCTCACTATCGATTCAACTAATCGATTGATATAGGTATGAACCTTCTACTCAAGGACGCTATTATACTTAGTCTATTTGGCACTAATACAAATAAGTATAATAACCAAACAAATACCTTTATTAATATACAAGAATATGATACAATGAGTCCATACAATCATCAAATGATTGGCTCTAGGGCTCTAACTAACAATCTCCCACTAGCACTAGTGTCAATCTTCACATCTCCTCTATCGATAATCTCTCGAATGAGATGGAAGCGCCGTAGTATGTGCTTGGTCCGCTGGTGTGAGCGAGGTTCCTTCGCCTGTGCTATAGCTCCATTGTTGTCACAATAGAGCTCAACTAGGTCAGCGATGCTAGGAACCACCCCAAGTTCAGTGATGAACTTGCGGATCCAAACTGCCTCCTTTGCTGCCTCTGATGCAGCAATATACTCGGCCTCTGTTGTAGAATCAGCTACTATGTCCTGCTTCGAACTCTTCCAGCTCACAGCACCATCATTTAAGCAAAACACGAACCCCGACTGCGATCGGTAATCATCCTGGTCGGTCTGGAAGCTAGCGTCACTGTAACCCTTTACAGCTAGCTCATCATTGCCTCCATATATCAAGAAATATTCTTTAGTCCTTCTTTAGTACTTAAGAATATTCTTGACCGCTATCCAGTGACTTTCACCTGGATCTGACTGGTATCTGCTCGTCATGCTCAAAGCATACGAGACATCAGGTCGAGTACATAGCATGGCGTACATGATCGATCCTATGGCTGAGGCATAAGGGATATGATCCATGCAGTCTATTTCCTCTCTAGAAGAGGGATCTTGAGTCTTCGAAAGACTCACGCCATGTGACATCGGCAGAAATCCCTTCTTGGAGTTCTGCATGGCAAACCGAAGGAGTACCTTGTCAATGTATGTACTCTGACTTAGGCCAAGCATTCTCTTAGATCTATCTCTATAGATCTGAATCCCTAGAATGCGGGATGCCTCACCTAAGTCCTTCATTGAGAAGCCAGGTCTTGACAGACTGAAGCATAGGGATGTCCTTCCCAATGAGCAGTATGTCATCCACATACAATATGAGGAAGACAACTGTGTTTTCTACAACCTTCTTGTAGACACAAGGCTCATCTTCGTTATTGATGAAACCAAACTGTTTGATCGCATCATCGAATCGAAGATTCCAGCTCCGAGCTTAAATGGACCTATGCACTTGCATACTCTGCTAGTATCTGTGGATCTACAAAACCCTCAAGTTGTGTTATGTACACATCCTCGAGTAGGTTTCCATTCGACGCGGTTTTGACATCCAGCGCCATATCTCATAGTCATGGTAGGTTGCAGCTAGCATGATCCGAATGGACTTAAACATCGCTCGAGAAAAGGTTTCATCATAGTCAATACCATGAATTTGCTTGAAACCTTTAGCTAGCGACCCTTATAGATAAGTCCATCCATGTCAGTCTTTCTCTTAAAGACCCACTTACACCCAATGGGTTTTACCCCTTCAGGTGGATCAACCAAAGTCCATACTTGGTTGGTGTACATGGATTCCATTTCGGATCTCATGGCCTCTAGCCATTTCTCGGAATCTGGTCTCATCACAGCTTCTTGATAGGTGGTGGGCTCATACTCTATGAGCACAATGTCATCATGGTCAGACAAGAGAAATGAGTATCTCTCAGGCTGACGACGTACCCTATCAGACCTGCGAAGAGGTATGTCTACTTGAACCGGTTGTTGTTCCTCAACTCCTTGTGGAACAACATCATCCACAACACTTTGTGGTTCCAGTTCAATTTCAATCGAGGCATTAGTGCTATTGTTCGCATCTTGAACTTCTTCAAGATCGAACGCGCTCCCACTAGTCTTTCTAGAAACAAAATCCCTTTCTAGAAAGACCCCAGTCTTTGCCACAACTACCTTGTGCTGACTGGGAATGTAGAAGTAATATCCCTTAGTTTCCTTGGGATATCCGATGAAATAGCACTTGTCGGATTTGGGTCCTAATTTGTATGAGACTTGACGTCGTACGTAAGCCTCACAGCCCCAAATCCTCTTGAAAGACACCTGAGCATCTCTACCAGTCCATATCTTATATGGTGTCTTTATCACAGCCTTGGATGGAACTCGGTTGAGAATGAAAGCTACCGTGTCTAGAGCATATCCCCATAGATATGTCGGAAGATCTGTGTGACTCATCATAGATCGTACCATATCTAATAAGGTATGATTCCTCCTTTCGGATACACCATTCCACTGTGGTGTTTCAGGAGGAGTGAGTTGAGATAAAATCCAATACTCAGCTAAGTAGTCACGAAACTCATGGCTTAAGTATTCACCACCTCGATCTGATCGAAGTACCTTAATACTCTTGCCAAGCTGGTTCTGTACTTCATTCTTGAATTCTTTGAACTTTTCAAAGGATTCAGATTTATGTGTCATCAAATACACATAACCATATCTACTGAAGTCATCAGTAAATGTGATGAAGTACCTATAACCACCTCTAGCAGCGACATTGAAAGGGCCACATACATCACTATGTATGAGTCCTAACAAATCAGTCGCTCTCTCGCTGTGCCCACTAAAGGGAGTCTTGGTCATCTTGCCTCGTAGGCATGACTCGCATATCTCATATGATTCAAAATCAAATGAGTCCAGCAAACCATCCTTATGGAGCTGGGATAAGCGCTTGTCATTTATATGACTTAAGCGACAGTGCCAGAGATAGGTGTGGTTCATATCATTCGATTTGAACCTCTTGGTACTAACGTTATAGATAGGGCTCTTAAGGTCTAGAAAATAGAGTCCGTTCATCAGAGGTGCACTACAAGAGAACATATCGTTTAAATAGACAGAATAACATTTGTTCTTTATTATAAACGAAAATCCTTTCTTGTCCAAACAAGAAACTGAAATTATGTTCTTAGTCAAGGCAGGCACATAACAACAATCATCTAATTCTAGTACAAGCCCAGAGGGAAGAGATAGATGATAAGTTCCTATAGCAATAGCAGCAACTCATGCTCCATTGCCTACTCATAGGTCTATCTCACCCTTCGTCAATGCCCTGCTATTTCTCAGCGCTTGTACATTAGTACAAATGTGCGAAGCACATCCGGTATCTAATACCCACGATGAAGAAATAGAGAGGTTGACTTCTATAACATGTATACCTGAAGTAGAAATCTTATTTCTCTTCTTCGTAAGATCTTCCAGGTATTCTTTGGAGTTCCTCTTCCAGTGCTTTTCTTGTCCTTGATATAGGTGACAAAGATGTTCAACCATATCGTAAGCGCCCATCAACTCATGTTGCTTTTGAAGCTTAGAGTTCATGGTCGCGAGCATAAGACAGGACACATCTAATGCGTCATCTTGATGCTTCTTGTAAGCATCTCGGTCTGCTCGCGTGGCAGTGGCAGGAGGAGCCTCCGGAATGGGCTGCTCCAGAACGTACAGTTTACGTTCTTGGGTGAGAACTATTCTCAGGTTCCTGTACCAGTCCAGGAGATTTGCTCCGTTGAGCTTGTCCTTCTTAAGGACAGATCGTAGGGAGAAGGAATTCGTGTTCGACGTCATGGTTATCTACAACAGAAAATTTACAGAAATAAATATCATATTCTTTTAAAAAAACATTTAATTAGGCCTTTAATTAAATAATGCTCCCACTGAATACTATAATTCATGTGGGACAAGATCCACATCATACTAACACTTGAGTTAGCTTTGGCTAATACGCCCAAGGCTTAGTATGATCGGTAGGTAACGATTATCAATTACATCTCTATGCAACTCTTGTTTATAGGATCAAGATCCATATTTATATTAAAACTCGAGTTAGCTTTGACTAATACGCCCGAGAGTTAATATAAACGTGATTTTGTCCTACCTTTCCAACTATTGGAAGAATGCCTATAGTTGACTCGATCCAACCGAGTAACTAGGAATACTCAATCTAATTGAGTTTGTATTCACCCATGCGTTGATAGGCGGGACCAAGATTGTCCCTCCGTACCCTACCAAGATAATATGTATTGCTCTGCTTTGGCAGATTCAACAATACACGTGATCGAGGTAGTGATAGGTATCACGGCACGGTTAGGCATTTAGAGTTGGCTCGATCGAGATCTAATCTAATCGAAAATTATGCATCTTGTGCACAACTTAGATCTAATCTAATCGCAAGGGTGCATCATGTGCACGACTTAGATCTAATCTAATCGTAAGGCACTAATTAATTAATTACTTATTAAACATGCATCATATACATAAGCAATTAACTAATTAATCTATTTGTGATTTAGTCATGGCCCTACTACGATCTTCTCAAGCCAATGAGAAGATCGAATGGTCAACCTAGGGTCAATAGCTTCTCCAAGCTCCTCCCTTTGACCACCTTGTGTTGCTCGTGCCCGCCTCGCAACTCCGTCTCGTGTGGACCCTCCACCGCTCCAATTTGTACATTACAATTTGAAACTCGAGTTACATTCGAGTCTAAATCTAATTTACAACAAGAATATAAGAGAAGGCACGACGCGCAGGTCGCGGAAAAAAAAAATAAAAACATACAACACACGCAAACACATAACGGCACGCAGGCCGTATTATGAATTACAACACAATCCAATCATATCGGGTTTTTGGGCCATGACTATCAAAAAATTTATATATAATTCAAAATTATATATATTCATAATTTTCTATAATTTTAAAATTAATTTTTTACAATTTTTACAAGTAAAATTTCCCGGCGGTCCCGTTTAGCGGTTTCGGGCGCAATCGCGGGGCCCAGGGGCAGCGCCCCTACCCGCGATCTAACCATCGCGAGGGTTCCTTTGCGATCCAACAGCGCATAAACCCGCTGTCCCAAAACGATTTGGGCCGAGACATTGCCGTTTCGGAAAAATCTTCCCAGCGGGTTCGTTTTTCGCGATTTCGGGTGCAATCGCGGAGCAAATCCCCTTGCGGGGTTAGGGGCAGTACCCCTACCCATGATCTAACCATCGTGAGTTGCTCCTTTGCGATCTAATGGCACCCAAGCCCGCTGTCCCAAACGGATTTGGGGCAAAACGAAGCCGTTTTGGAAAAATCTTTCCGGTAGCCGAAGCCTACAAGTGCCGAGACACTTGTGCTTCGCTTCTACGGAAAAATTACCCATAAAAACTATAAAATCATAATTTTACAGAAAATTACAGAAACTTTAGTTTTCATAAAACCAAAAATTAAACTCGTACAAGCCTTGTACGTGGCTCTGATACCACTGTTGGGTTTTTCGGGCCGCGAAAACCGCTTTTCGCGTCGCGGAAACCCTGAATCACCCAAAGCCGTAGATCCGTACAAGGAAAGCCGAACGAAAAATTACGAGTATGAGTTTTAAATATTTTAGATCTACTCCTAGATCTATGTGTTAAGAATATACCTTGAAGCGTGCCCTTTCGCGTTCCCGCTCGTCCAAGGAGTTGCCGGATCTCTAGACCGTCAAGCGTCGGTCCTCTAGAAGTATCCACACGAACAATTCTTGATGGAGAAAACCTAAACAAAGGTGTGCTAGCACCTTGATAGGTCACGGCAAGGAAGAGGAGGGAGAGCAAGGAGAGAGCACAAGGAAGAAGAAGGAGTAAATGAGGAGTTGAATGAAAAATGAATTTCATTCCCACCTCTAAAGTGGCCGGCCACATTTGGTTGTGTAACCCCCATTTCCACTTAATTACAATTAAGTGGAAGTCATTAAGAGGTGTTGTGTAACTCCTATGATGTGGCACATCATGAAGATGTGGACCATTGCCATTGGTCCACATCTTGCCACCTCACAATGATGTGGCAAAGGAGTAACCTCCACTCATTTAATGTGGCCAACCCACATTAAATGCAATGGAGGCTTGTAACCTCCATGAGATGGCAAAGCAAGATGATGTGGAACAACACCATTGGTCCACATCTTTCCACCTTACTCATGATGTGGCAAAGAGTCAAGTCAAACTTGACTCTTCCTCTTCCTCTCTAGTCAAGTCAAACTTGACTCAATCTCAATCATGGTTGATCTAATCAAACCATTTGATTCAAGCCAACTTAATATAATGAATCTAATTCATTAAATTAAATTGATCTAATGAGTCATAATCTAAATTAGACTCATTAAATACATGAATCAATTTGAGTCTAACTCAATTAGCCCAATTTGGATTACTCTTAATCCAATTTGATTCATCAAATGAATCTAATCCTCTTGGTTCATCGTATGAACCAAATCTCCATCTAATTGTCCTTAGTGTGTGACCCTATAAGTTCTTGTAACGTTGGCAATGCCCTAAACCCATTTAGGAGCATAAGTAATGAGCGGTATCTAGCAACACATCATTACTACCCAAGTTACAAGAATGTCGAGATCCAACATCACCTTGTGACTATTAATTGTGACTCCTAACAATATATGACAAGTGTCTTATCCTAGACATCTAGATTGATCAATATGAGGCATAGACCGTGTCATCCTCTAATCAATCTAAATCTTGAACTCCAAGTAGACTCACTCGATCAAATGAGCTCAACATCTAATGTTGACTCATTTGGGCATGGTCATGCACTTAGTGGTCTCACTCTATCAAGAATACCGATGTCGCTCCCGTCATATGGGAGGGATAGATCTCATCTACATCACTCACATCCCTCTACATAATTCGTTATATACCCAGTAATCGCCTTTATAGTCCACCCAGTTATGGGTGACGTTTGACGAAACCAAAGTACATAACTCCTTATGTAGGGATCCATGGTGACTTCAGGTCTAAGGACTAATAGTCATACTAATAGCCACATGAGAAAGTATATGACACTCATATAACGATCCATGATACTTTCTCATGGCGGGTCATTCAGTATACATTCTCCAATGTATACCCATGTGTCAGCTTGATATCTCTATATCCGTGACTTGTGAGATCAAGTCATCGAGCTGACCTACATGCTAGTCTTATTGCATTAACATTGTCCCTGAATGTTAATACTCGACTAGGAATGATTTAGAGTAGTGTTCCCTATATCATCTTACTATCGATTCAACTAATCGATTGATATAGGTATGAAC
The DNA here is from genome assembly GCF_018446385.1 of Zingiber officinale. Lineage (NCBI taxonomy): Eukaryota > Viridiplantae > Streptophyta > Magnoliopsida > Zingiberales > Zingiberaceae > Zingiber > Zingiber officinale. The sequence continues at coordinate 49,766,272 of NC_056006.1, forward strand.
CTTCTACTCAAGGACGCTATTATACTTAGTCTATTTGGCACTAATACAAATAAGTATAATAACCAAACAAATACCTTTATTAATATACAAGAATATGATACAATGAGTCCATACAATCATCAAATGATTGGCTCTAGGGCTCTAACTAACATATCTGTGGTACAAGAAAGTAAGCTGTGAGCACTCATGACTCAGTAAGTTCCTTTCCTACTCACAAAAACCGTATAGCATATCAAAATCATAAGTCAAAATGCATGGAAACAATTTATCATATCAAGCAGCATATCATGGCATATCGTAACATAATCATCATAAGGTATCATAGCATATTCTAACATGAACATCAAATGAATCCTGACATAACATAAGATCATCATAAATATCATGGCATAATCATAAAGTATATGCAAGGTGAATTCCTAAACATATATCATGAAACATATGCAACATGTCTTTTGAAAACTTATAATATACATATTTAAACATAATCTCAACATGATTAGGGCCCCGGCTTGTACCACATACATAAATGCGCACGTCCTATGTAGGTCCAAGATAGCAAGTCTTGAACCCTACAAGGCATATATACTAGGCCCGTTTCTTAGTCCATCGACCTAGGGGCACTTAGGAGCTCATCCCTAACGAGGCCCGTTTCTTAGTCCATCGACCCCGGGGCCCTTATGGAGCCCACCCTTGGTACAAGCCATACATAAAGTAAAGTAGCATATCATACATATCATAGTTCTTATCCTTTCATGCATATCATGTTTCTTAACATATCATAAAACATGCATATTTGGGCACACAGCACATGCATGAATCATAAACATACATAATGAACATATCACTTATCATATCATATAGCATGCATATTTGGGCACACAGCACATGCATGGATCATAAGCATACATAATGAACATGTCATTTATCATATCATAAAGCATGCATAATTGGGCACATAGCACATCACAAGGACATTGTAATGCATGGATCATAAGTATACATAAAAGAGCATATCACCTATCATAGAAAGACATAACCATTCATGGAATCATTAAATAACATCTCTTAATTCATTTACATAGCATGTGAGGTACATCTAGGTCACTTAAACCTATTATGGCCGAAAGTCATGAGTAGGGATATGATCTCTAGACAATATACAAACATAAGAATCTCATGATATCTTCACATACTAGCATAAGAAAAATCATCAGCATGTTAACCTAAATTTTTAAGCCCTCCTAGGTTTCTAATTCTTTCATGGCCGAAACCTTCATGAAAAGCAATCAAGTTCTAAGCAACATGCAACCATGTAAACCCTAAACTCATATCATATCATATTTCATAAGGAATAACTTGAGCATGTTTAGTTTGGGTTCTAAGTTCCCTAAGCTTTTAACCTTATCATGGTCGAACCCTAGCATGTCTCATTCTAGGTTATAAGTAGCATGAAAGTGTTGAACCTTAAGCCAATATCCTACACATTTCATGAGGAACATCATAAGCACATTTGGTTCAAGTTCCAAACTTCCTAAACTCATTAACTCAAGGTGGCCGAAACACATCAAGCATGGAAACTAGGTTTCTAGTGGCATAAGAGCATGGAAACCACAACTACATTTCATAGCATTTATCACAAGAAACATCATGAGCATATCTAAGTTGGATTCTAAATTTCTCTAGGCCTTTAGACTATTAGTGGCCAAAACATGTGAGCATGGAAACTAAGTTTCTAGTGGCATAAGAATATGGAACCACAACTACATTTCATGGCATTTATTGCAAGAAACATTATAAGCCTATCTAAGTTGGGTTCTAAGTTTTCCTAGGCCTTCAACCCAATGTGGCCGAAACATGTGAGCATGGATTTGTTTTTCATGTGGCCTAAAAGCATGGAAACCCTACAAAATTTTCATGGCATCATTACAAGAAACATCATGAGTAAACTTAGTTTAAAATCTAAGCATCCTAACTTTAAAACTTAGTGTGGCCGAGAGTTACATATAACCAAATTTCTATGTAACAAGCAACCATAAGAACATCAACTAGTTTCATATCATTTCATCAAGAAGGTCATGAGCCTCCTAGACTTGGTTTAAACTTTCCTAGGCCTCAAATCTCCTCATAACCGAATCTTCATAAGCATGAAATAGAATTCAAACCAACATACAATCATGGCATAACATTTTAGCTTCATATCTTGTCTTAGGAAAAATCTTAGCATGCTTAGTTTTAGGTTTAAAACTCTCCTAGGCCTTTAGTTCTTCCATGGCCGAATATTCATGAGCATGGAGATGGAGTTTCAAACAACATACAAGTAAGAGAACAAAAATTAACAACACCATTATCATAGGGTACATAACACAAGAACAAGGAAACATGTTTAGTTGAGTCTTAAGCTTACCTAGTCCTCTTGTTCATACTTGGCCGAGAGTCTAAGGTTCATGGATCTAAGTTTTCTTTATTCATTCTAGCATGGAAACCTTAGATTAACCTCTTACATAAGATACATGTCACAAGAAAATAATAAGCATATCTAGTTTAAAATTTCTTAGACTCTTCCTCTTGTCTTGGCCGAAATTTCATAAAGCAAACCCTAGGTTTTTAAGCGAACTATCTTCATGGGAAAAACCATATAAGCCATTGTACCACAGGTGAGGGGAAGCTTACCCAGTGTTCACTTGTTAATCCTTAAAGAAAAGGGTACCCTTGGTGAAGAGGAGGAAGGGAGCTTCTTGTTCTAGCACTCCTTTTGATTTCACTTGCTTGGAAGGGTACACCTTGAATGCTCCTCCTTGTAATTTAGTTTTCTCTTAGGGAGAAAACCTAAACTTGGCTTGTGGAGGTGGGGGAGGAAAGCTCTAGTTTCGGCAATGATGAGGAAGAAGGAAGAAAATGAAATTCTTTTCTTTCTTTCCTTTTTATGCTAAGTGGGTGGAAGATACAAAAATGGACTTTGCTTCCCTTTCTCCTTAATTCATGTATATACTTTTCTAATGAGAATATATCCTCATTCCTCTCCCTTAATCCTTCTCATCATTGCCCTCTTAAACCCCACGAAAATAGAGAAGAAAAAGAAAGAAAGACAACTTATCTTTTGCTTACTTCTTTTCTTAACCAAGAGGTAAACAAGAGTGAGAAAGCTACTTGATTGTCTCTTGTTCCCTCACTTAATTATATCCTCACTTTTAACTACAATTCCCATCATTTTCCATTCATATGTTATTCATTATCCTAGTGGTTATCATACATAATTTTATTTCTATCCTTTGTGAGAGGTTCAAGGTTCAAACCTTCACCTCTTCTTTTTATTTCTCTTATTTCTTTTTCTTTTGATTCTTCTTACTTTTATGCTCTAAAGCAAATAACACCCATATACTTATCTTATAATTTTGTGGGTGTTACACATGTGATCTTTGGAAAAAGATCATTGCCTATCATGAGAACCCTACACAACTCCAAGGAGTGGAGGAGCCCAAGGAGAAGGGCTCATTGGTCCAAGAAGAGAAGGATTAATCCGATGTTGACATAAGGTCAACATTCGAGGAGAAGAAGGAAGAGGAGGAGAAGGAAGAAGATGAGAGATCCTCTACATCTTCAAGAGAGGAAGAGATGGAAGTATCCATATCCTCAAGAGTTGAAGAGGTGGAAGCACCCACACCCTCAAGAGGAGAAGAAGAGGAAGATGATGCAACCTCCACAATGCAAGCTACATCAAATGGAGAATCAAGCATCATCCCTACAAGCAAAGGTATAGAAACCTCAATTGAGAATAATAAAAATCATATCATTTGCTTTGAGTGTAGGGAGCATGGACACTACAAGAGTAAGTATCCCAAATTGGCTAAGAAGAAGGGCTAAGTAGTACCGAAGGACAAGGAGAAGCCCAAGGAGATTGGTCCCACGAAACGCAAGAGCAAGGAGCACATTGTGTGCTTCTCATGCAATCAAAATGGGCATTACCGGAGTCAATGCCCTAAAGGGAAGAAATCAATCAAAGTTAAAGGAGGAAGCACAAATCAAGAGGGAGCTTCTAAAAGCAAATCCAAGGTAACCTTTAATAGTGCAATTCCTTTTAGTCATGATAAAATGCATGTTAGAAATAACACTCATCATTTTAATGCAAATTATCATGAAATTAGGAAGCATGATAGTGTTAAGGAAAATATATTCCTCCTCATGCTAGAACTACCACACCTAAAGTTAGGAAGGTAGATAACTACTTAGACAATAACTCTAAGGACTTTAGATATATGCCTAAATATAGAAATGCTCATAGGAGTCAAGAAAAATCCAAATCTATGGATTTAACGATGGAAAACCAAGTCTTGAGGTCAAGACTTGATAACTTAGAAAGAACTCTAGCAAGAATGGAAAATCTTCTTAAGGGTCAAAATGAGCAAACTCTAGGGAGAGCTAGACAAGAGTCATCCAATGACTATAGAGATTTGGGATACAAACCTAAAGTCAAGAAGAATATGACTTATTTTCATAGAGTTCCATATAGCAATGGGACCAACCCTAGGTTTAGAGGTCAAGTCAAAGATACTAGGGAAGGAATTCCTAAAGGTTCTTTTTGCAAGACCAATGTGACTAAGACTTTTAAGAAGTCTAACAAAGTAACAAAGAAGGTCACAAGGGAGGTCATCCCTAGAGTTGACCTAGTAAAGATGACTAACGCTCCAAAAAGGCAAAATAAAGTCACAAAGAAGGTTACAAGGGAAGTTATCCCTAGGAGTGACCTAGTAGAAGTGACCAAAGCTTCTAAGAAGCCTAGAAAGGTCCTTAGGAAGGTATCTAGGGAAGTCATCCCTAGTGAGTACCTAAAGCATCCAAGGAGCACCAATAGATTTTGGGTTCCTAGGAGCATATTCTCTACACCCTAAATGGGTTTAGAGAGTGTCAACTCTAATTAGAAGGGTAGTTAACCCAACCTTGTTAAAGTTGACACTTGAGAGCATTTTCAAGGTTATTGTTAACCTTTGAAAATGAAAAGGCTTATTGGGTTATTCTTTGAAAGAGTTATATATGTGCCAAAATTTGAAGAGTTAAACTTAATCTAAATTGACATACTTAAGAAAAATATAAGAAAAATTGAGTTAGAATTTTGATACTTTCTTAAGGAATTAAGAGGAAACTCATGCTTTAATCAAATGTTATTAAGCCTTGAAGGGCAAAAAGGGTGCCAAGTGTGAAGATTTGAAATTAAGTTAAATTGGCACACTTGAGAAAGCAAAAGAAATGGCAAGTTAGGACTTAGATAACTTCTTTAAGAATTAAGAGCAAATCTAAGTCTTAAATCTAAAATGTTTACTCTTTGCAAGAGTAAAATGTGTCAAACTTTGAGGATTTAAACTTAAGTTAAATGGACACATTTAGAAAAGGATAAGAAATGCCAAGTTGGAGTTTTGACATTTTCTTAGAAAGTTAAAGGCAAATCTAAGCCTTAATTTGATTTCATTTACTCTTTGAAAGAGTAAAATGTGCCAAGTCTTGTGGAATTGGACTTAAATTTAAATTGGCACAAATGCAAAATGAAATACCAAGTTGGAAATTTGGTATTCTATTGAGGGGTTAAGAGAAAATTTAAACCTTAATCAAATTAATTACTCTTTGGAAGAGTAAGTTGTGTCAAACCTTGAGGAATCACTTTAAAGGCAAGTTGGCACACTTGGAGAAAGGATAAGAAATGTCTAGTTGAGATATTAGTATGTTCTTAAGGGATTAAGAGCAAAATTAAGTCTCAATCTAAATGTTTGATCCTTAAAGAGAGTAATATGTGTCCAACAAATATTTGAGGATTGAATTCTTAATTTCAATTTGCACAAATAGAAAAGGGGTAAAAGATATGCCAAGTTAGGTTTTGACATTCCTTCAAGATACAAGCAATCTAGGACTTAATTTCAAGGTTTTAGCTAAGGTTTAAGGATACTCAGATAGATTATCTAGGTATATGTTATTTATGCTAAAATATCATGATTGATTACATATTATAAGTCATGACATCATGTGTTGCATTCATTTTATTATGAAAAACAAAAAAATATCATGTCATGTCATAAATACATCATGTAGTTATATGAAATTTTCTTTTGAAAATTATTTCCTTTTGATGTATGTCATAACATATCATGCATCATGTTTAATTCTTTATAATTAAGGACAAAAGACATTTATTATAAATGGTAAATATCCCTACAAGTGGAATTATACCAAGTGACATCCTAGGTGGATGATCATAAATTTCTTAATGCCTAGATAGATATGCATGATCCCTTAGTTTAGGACAAAACCAAATATACATCTTACAAAGAATCATAAGGTGAATTGTATGTGTTTTAGTACACATTAGATACAAGTGAGATGTTAGGATGGTGAACAAAACTCAAGATGTTGATTTAGTGCATCTTGTTGAGTTTTAGATTCATCAAAACACATAGTTATGTGTCTTCCAATCATTGGGAAAACTAATGTACAAGTCATGTGCATTGAGCCCAAAGAATATGGTTGGATATTGATTTTGAAAAAGATTTTAAAATGCCTTTGGAAAACCTTGGTGAAGACTATTTTTTGATAGTGATCATCATTGAATAGTTAGACACAAACTTGAAGAAAACACTAAAGTTGTTACAAGTTTTCAAATTTGTGCCAATCTTTGAAAATATGAAGTATTTTCATAGAAAACTATTTTACCTTGATAAAGTATACCCTAAATAATGTCTACATGAATTTTCATGATTTTTAGAATTTTGTAGAATTTCCGGGGAGTTTTTCAATTCTGCTGAAAATGAATTTCAGAGATATCAGAAACCAAATCGATCAGCCGATCGATTGGGATGGTTTCGATCGATCAGTCGATCGATTGGGAAGTCAATCCCCACGAACAGAAGGGTAGTGAATCGATCAGTCAATTGATTGACCCAGGCTGGATCGATCAGTCGATCGATTCAGAGGGCATTTCTGCGAGCAGTAGCTTGCGGAATCGATCAATGGATCGATTGAAGTGATGTGAATCAATTGAGTCACAACTTCAATCGATTGGGAAATCTGATTTTGGCCTGAAAAGCCAGATTTCAACACTTCAAGTCACTTCGAGTCCTGTTAACCACTCCAAACCCCTTGGAATACATTTATATACGTTTAACAAGTATGGATTGGTTAAGAGAAACCAAAGTGAATTTTAGGATAAGGTTTAGTTTCAATTCTGAATTTTGGAACCTTAAAACTTCAAGTTTTGGTTTTCAGGAGTTATTAACCATTCCTAACCTTTTGGAATACATTTGTATACACTTAGGGAGAGTTTTCATGATAAAAACAAGCATGGATTTGTTAAGACAGACTTAGGTGGAGTTTAGAGTGAGGTTTAGCTTCTTTATTGAATTTTGAACCTCAAAACTTCGAGTTTTGGTTTTCCTAATTATTTAGGAACATCAAGTCATTGTGGGTGCAATGATAGAAGTTTGACCATGTTTTTAGGAAGAGTTATTCTTTGAAAACATAAAAATTTTTTCAAAGACCTTAGAAGAGGGTTAAACCTTCATAATGAATTAATACTCAGGGTCGAGTATTGGGGAGCAATGGAAGATTGATTATCTTCATTGCTAGGATGATAAATGCTCTCGGATGAGCATTGTGGCGTAGATTACTGCTCAAGGGGGAGCATTGGGTTAATGAAGGGGATCAGACCTTCATTGGTAAAGTGAAAAATGCTCTTGGATGAGCATTGAGAAGAAGATTACTGCTCAAATGGGAGCATTGAATACAATGAATGAGAGTTTCATTGGGAAGTTGATGCATGCTCCAGGATGAGCATTGTGAAGTGAAGTAGAGTTCAAAGGGAGTTTTAGAGATAATGAAGAATATGAGATCTTCATTGTGGGGTTGTTAACAACATATGAGGTTGTTAACAACTTATGGACAAGAATTTATTTTCTTGGTTTGATGTGTGACAAAGGGGGAGAATGGAAGGTTAAGTTAGGTCTTCATCCCAAGTAGGGGGAGTTTGCCCTCTAGGAAAGGGAGAGAATAAAGGAAACCTTCATTCATGACTTGTCATGAAAAGGTCAAGGCTATGAGATTTAACCTTGTGATAAAGAAGAAGTTAAGGCTATGAGATTTAGCCTTGTGATAAAGAAGGGTTAAGGGTATGAGATTTAGCCTTGTGATAAAGAAGAGGTTAAGGCTATGAGATTTAACCTTGGTACAAAGAAGAGGTTAAGGCTATGAGATTTAGCCATGTGATAAAGAAGAGATTAAGGCTATGAGATTTAGCCTTGCTATAAAGAAGAGGTTAAGGCTATGAGATTTAGCCTTGGTACAAAGAAGATATTAAGGCTATGAGATTTAGCCTTGGTATAAAGAAGAGGTTAAGACTATGGGATTTAGCCTAACTTAAATGTATTGTCAAACATCAAAAAGTGAGAGATTGTTGAAGCAATTTTCCTAGATCAAGTTTGACAAGTTGACTAAGCTTGAGTTGAGTCAAGCTTGAGTCAGGATTTAAGTTTTGATGTTTGATAATATAAGGAGATTGCTGGAGCAATCGTCCGATTATGGAGATGGTCAAAGGGTTGACTAGGTTGATGAGAATACAAGTCAAGTAGGTCAAGGTTGACAGGAGACTTAACTGGGAAAATCCTAACTGGAGGTTAGGCGTATGGAAGACCTAACTGGACGTTAGGCGTATGGAAGACCTAATTGGAGGTTAGACGTATGGAAGTCCTAACTGGAGTTTAGGCAGTGGTGGAAGTCCTAACTGGAGGTTAGGCAAATTGGAAGTCTTAACTGGAGTTTAGGCAGTGGTGGAAGCCCTAACTGGAGGTTAGGCAAATTGGAAAGTCCAAATGTGATCTTGCCAAAGGAGAAAGTCCTGGTGAGGAACCAGGTAATTGGGAAGTCCTGGTGAGGAGCCAGGCAACGGAAAGTCCAAGTGTGATCTTGGCAAAGGTTATAAGTCCAAGCATGTGGTCTTGGCAAAGTAAGTCCTAGTGTGACTTGGCAAGGAGAACTCGATAACATCGATAACTAGAATGAGGCTGAAGGAAGCTCTTGAAGGCGAGGCGTGAAGGATGGGGAGATATCCGAGGGACGCAAAGATGATGGAGGAGGCTAGAAGGTTAGTTCGAGGTTAGTCGAGTGTGGTGGTATAATCTGACAACTAGGATGAGGCCGAAGGAAGCTCCTGAAGGCAAGGCGTAAAGGATGGGAGATATCCGAGGGACGTAAGGCTGATGGAGGAGGTTAGAAGGCTAGTTCGAGGTTGGTCGAGTGTGGCCAAATGCTAGGCATGGAAACCCAACAGGTCACGGTTGACCAAGAGTTGGGTTGGAGGCTTTGGACTTGAGTTTGAGTCAAGTCCAGGCTGGTCAATCGATCGGACGATCAATTGAATCAGGGTCCAATCGATCAGTCGATCGATTGGAGTGTGCTGCGATTGTGGGAAGGCCCAATCGATCGGTCGATCGATTGGGAGGTGAAATCGCGAGCACAGAAGCCTTCCCAATTGATCGGGCAATTGATTAGGAGCTGCCAATCGATCAGCCGATCGATTGGACAGGGAAGTTCTCGCGCGATCGCGAGAACACAGAAAGACTCTGAATCAATCGGGCGATCGATTCAGGTAGTCCCAATCGATCGGTCGATCGATTGGGTAGCAGAAGCTCGCGCATAGACGCGAGAGCATAGAAAGGTGCTGAATCGATCGGGCAATCGATTCAGGCAGTCCCAATCGATCGGTCGATCGATTGGGAAGTGACCGTTGTGCAGGATGTAGGTGATGGACGGCTGCGATGAAGCGATGCTGACGTGGGAATCGATTGGGGATGAATTGGATCGATTGGGAGCACTGTTTAAAGCCTGGGTGGAGCGTTTTCTCTGCAAATTTTTGCGATCTGTTTTCTGGGAGCTTTGTGCGATCTTCACAGCGATTTCTCCAGCACTCACGCCAATTCTTGAAGGCATTTGGGGAGCATCTCCAAGGTTCAAGAGGCAACACCAAGTAGTAAGAAGAAATGTGTATTTACTTGTATTCTTGTAATTTCTTCTTGTATTTGTGTTTGTGTTGTGTGTGAGTTTGTACGAGGCTTCTCCACCTCCGACTACGACCGAGAAGGAGGTTTTCTTAGTGGAGATAGCGTGTCGTGTGTGGATCCTTGGATTAGTCACCTCTTCTTGAGGTGGATACAAAGTAAATCCTTGAGTTAGCGTTGTGTGAGTCTTGTATTTCATTTCCGCTGCATATCAACAACAAGACGAAGCAAACCGACGCAAGCGCGACGAGCCGCTATTCACCCCCCCTCCCCCCTGTAGCGGGCATATCGGTCCTAATACTATATAAGGAGGGTGAAGGTTGGTGCAAGAATAACAACGAACGATCTACTCTCCCGTGCTCTTGTGACGTCTCTCCGACAAAGTGCTGCTATTTCCCTTTTCTTATTGTCGGTATTAATTTCTTAAAAGCAGTTCTGTACTTTACTATTGTAATCATTTTCGAATTGCTAGTGAATTACCCAACGAAAGCACTCGACGAGTGCAGACCTTGGAGTAGAAGTCACCGAAGGCTCCGAACCAAGTAAAAAATACTTATGTTAGCGTTGCTCTTTCTTTTCGCTTTTCTTATTTCCGCTGCGTACTCTTTCTAAATTTTAAAATCAGTATTCACCCTCCCGCCCCCCCTCTAGTGAAATTCATCGATCCAACAATATCTACCCCTATGGTCAAGAATATGTAAGTCAAAACATGACAGTAAGGCATATGAACCTGTCACCTAATGATGAGACTAGTTGCATGGATGACATTTTGAAACAAGTGTAATATAATATCGATATCTAGATGCTGGCACAGTGCATGCAAGAAGGAGTGAGACGGTCGCATCATTACAATATCGCGAGATGTGATCGGCAAAATGCATGTGGTTAGGACTCGATACAAGGCGTAATCCTAAACCCTAAGAGAAAACGACCTAAAGTCAGTCACAGTAGGTAGTCTCTCCTCCCCAAAAAAAAAAGTACATGTGGACAGTATCCAATGTGGGAGTAGGGTTCGTCAAATGGCAAATCCCTACTAGGGTAACACAAAAATGGACATGCAGATCTCCTAAGTCCTAGGCTATCATACAATAGAGTGGGGGAGAAGATAAAGTCCTTCCCACCAACTCTAGTGGAGTATGTCAAGTCATCAACTTTAATTAAATTGTTATAAAACTGTGCACACAAGTCTAGGTTTACTAAATGACTATAATAAATTAACCTATCCAACTGGTAATAGTAAATGACCTCTATGATAGAGGCACAGTATCTAGTGAAGAATGACTTACTCAAAAACCTAGATTTAAGTGGAATATATTAATACTTTATGAAATCTAGTCTAAATTGTTCAGTGAAAAATTTAGCATCGGTGAAAAGGATACTACTAGAACTAGGCTGTGATGAAATAATATTATATCGTTTTCTAAAATAATTTATACATGCAAATATTCACCTAACAACATATGAATAGCCAAAACTAACTAGATAGTTAAGGTAGAGTCTACCAAGCAAGCATTGTTAGGAATCTTGGACGAAAGAAGGAAGAAAAGGTGAAGAAATCTGGCTGGAAGGCCCCTTGAAAGGGGAGAGTTTGCGAACAAAGGAAGTCTCTGTACGCTAAAAAAAATCTAGTTGAAGGCGTCTTTAGTCTGATGGAAGGCGTCTTTCATGAGCTATAGAAGACACCTTCAACCGACCAAAGGCGCCTTTAGTCGGTTAGGGCAGGATTTTTCTCGCCCTTCATAGGGTGTCTCCGATTGTATTAGAGGTGCCTTCGATGGCAGTAATAATAATTTTTTTAATTTATTAAGAGTTTCAATTTGAATTTGAATTTGAATTTAAATTAAATTTAATTTTAATTTGAACTTAATTTTAATTTTAATTTAATTTTAATTGAAATTTAATTTAATTAGATTAATTTTAATTTTAATTTTAATCTTTAGTTATCTTATCTAATTTATATTTACAATCAGAGAATCTTATAATTTTATGAGATAAGTTAGATTAAATTTTAGAATTTAATTTAACTTATGTTAGATTCAAATTTAGATTTGGGTTCAACAAATAGTCAATTTTTGAATAAACTTCTAAGTTCTGATGAGCCACCTAGACATCATTAGAGTAGTTACGCCTTTAAAATTTTTTAAATAGTCATATCCACTGAACTTAATACAAAACTTTGATCTAACTAGTTAGAATTAGTAAGGGACAATTTCAATTAGTTCCACTAAACTAAATGCACCAGGTCGAAATCGTATCTTCCTAGACATGCGCAGACAGATCTTTCCTAACCTATTATCATCCAAAACTTTATTAGTACCGTTTATTAAGTTAAATTTTTAACTCTATTTCATCTAATCCTAATTACCTAGCCGGATAAATTATTATTTTTAAATGTACCAACTAATTTAAAAACTTCTTTGATTATTAGACTTTAGATTTAGATTTTCGATTTATGTCGAGTTACTTTATAATTATAGTTATAGTTTGAATTTATATTAATTTTATCTGTTTTATTTACTTTTAGATTTAAATTTATTTTTTTATAATATTCTTATTTAGACCTAATCCAAATTCATCCATCCGAATTGACACCTATACAGGTCAGGCATGACATACCAAGTGAGTCCCTGAAGTCATTCTGACATAGTGGACTAGCATGCCAAGTGCAGCCTAGATCATGCCGGGCTTATTAACAACGAAAGCAGGACACCTAGCGAAGAAAGGACAAAAAAATATAAGACAAACCTTATTGTTCAAAGCTCACAGATTAGCGAACTAAAGACAATTCAAAATAAAATAACAAATTGAAGACGAACCTTATTGTTCAAACCTCACAGATTAACCAACTAAAGCCAATTCAAAACAGACATTATTGGGCAAAGCTCTCGGAATAATAGCCTACAATAATAACAAAGTGACGATGCCAAAAACATACTTTATTGTGTAAATTTGCGTTTAGCGCCATCCAAAGTGTTTTTGAGCAGCATGGCTACAGTCATCGGGCCAACTCCTCCAGGAACTGGCGTCAGCCATCCTGCCACCTTGTTTGCTTCTTCAAAATCCACATCGCCGACAAGCCTGTAACCGGATTTCCTAGTCGGGTCATCAACAGCATTGGTCCCAACATCAATAACAGCAGCACCAGACTTAAGCCAGCCACCCTTGATCTGAAGGATATAACATATCAGAAGATTTAGCACCCTCCTATAAGTAATCAATCACCATGTTTAAACTCATTTGGAACTTTCCATCTTTTGGCAGAAAAGCTGAAAAGGTGATTCAGTTGGGCACAGATCAAATCGATCAAACTCTTACTATTTTAAACCATTAACATGCCTGACCAAAATCCTATCAATATGTTATGTGATCTCAGGCAAAAAATAATTTAGTTGAAAATTCATGGTGTTTTTTAGTTCAAATTGTAGCACAAAATAAAGCCAGCATAACTTTCTAACCAGAATAAAATCAAAAACATTTTAGGGAAAAGCTGAGCTGAATAAATAAAAAAGATGCTACTGGGTTCTGTTTTATCCTCCCAAATAATAGTTACTGGCGCAATCAATTTACAAAATGGCAAATATAATTATTCAGATAGTAACTGAAAACATACCATTTTTGGTTGTCCAGCAGCAGCAATTATTATGTCAGCTTCACGAATAATGCTTTCAGGATTCGAAGTGTGGGAGTGCACAATGGTTACAGTTGCATCTGCTTTCAGAAGGAGAAGGGACACGGGCAATCCCACTATATTGCTACGACCAACTACAACTGCATTTTTGCCTTTTATGCTTATTCCACTGCGAATCAGAAGTTCTAGGCATCCCTGTAATGAGAAACTATGCCTTGTGAGGTATATATTTGTAGTTTTCCTTTTTTCAGAGATTGAGGAAACTATTATTTAGATAACTTGGTAGGTGACTTGTGATTACAAGTACCTTTGGGGTGCAGGGCTGAAATAATGGCTCTCTGCCCTTCATTGCCAGCTTTCCAATATTTAGAGGGTGAAATCCATCGACATCTTTTTCAATACTGATTTCACTCAGGACTTTCTCTTCATTAATGTGTTTAGGCAGGGGAAGTTGAACAAGAATCCCTGAGCAAAAGCCAAATTTGAAATTTTCCATGTCACTGGCTTCATACCCAGAAATCAATGAGACAATATACTATAGATAAAGGGGAGTCCGGTGCACGAAGCTCCCGCCAATGTGGGATTCCAGGGATAAGTCTATTGTACGCAGCCTTACCTTGCTTTAAAAGAGGTTGTTTATGAGACTCGAACACATAACCTCTAGGTCACATAGTGAATAAAAACAATTCCATAAATATACACACCTAGAAATGGAAGAAACTAATATGTAGATGCACTTGATTTAAGATACAAACAAGAGACTTGCCTACCATACAATCAAGTATAAATCAGTAGAAAAACAGGACTAGATTAAAAACCAATTGCTACAACTATAAAACAAATTGTCAGGATTTATGGATGTGTTGAAGCATTTTGATGCTTGATATGGCATGTTAATTATATAACAGAAGACCATCAAATTTGAAATTTCCAATTTATTAGGACCAGTTACATCCTCTTAGAGAATAAAAAAAGGATCAGCTGCAATCAAATTCCCACCATTGTTTAATGTTGTCTCTAGTTCTACTTCTACCAAGTTATATTTGTTTCATTATTCCAATTAAAAACTTATATCTGTTTCTAATCTTTTCTTGATTGAACAATTAGTTTCGGGCAATTCATCACATAGATACAGCATACCACAGACCTATTTGGCCATTTAGCGTATTCTCCACAAATTGTGTTTGGTAGATGCAATATATTTGATATAGAATAAACTTGTAAGATTCCATAGTGATAAAAATGGTAAGGGAGAAAGCTGAGCATAATATCAATGTCCCAAAATATTGGGATGTGGCAAGAGTACAGTTCGTAATTCTCAATAGAGTAATACCTTGTTATGACAAGAAATATCTAATTTCTCATTCAGAGTAAGAGGCAATAATCACTTTATGCTAGTCCCAAGGCTTGTTCACATCAAATAATAGGATAAATTGCTAATCTATCACGGACTTTACATGTTTTAATTAATCTATAACAAACATCCAAAATTAACAAATGTATCACATACTTACTGAATTCATAACAAATCTATCAAACTATTTATTTTTTATCAAGTTGTTGATAATTGCTGCTATATCATGCTACATCATAAATTTATCCACCTCACAACCCACCACACATCCCTAATTAATTGTATCATTTTAATTTTTATATCTACACCAAATAAATCCCTTCAAAACCCTTCCAAACCTATGCTATGAGTTTATTTGGTAAATATATATTTTTATAAGTAAATTCACATAATTGATCGGGGAGGTGATGTGGATTGTGAGTGGATTGATATTGTGGCATGTTTTGCCCAACAAATTAATAAAAAATGGCATGATAGATTTGTTGTGAATCCAACAAGTACATAATAGATTTGCTCATTTTAGAAGTACATAATAGATTTGTTAAAATATGTAATGTTTGTGTTAAATTTAGATTAACAAAATTAATTCTTTGCCTTTTCATTCTTGGAATGCATGCATTTCTAACCTTTCCTCCCTCCACAATCTGAGCTTGTGCATATCCATACTGTAGCAATGTGAGGTAACAATTTTGCTGATTAAGGTAGAGAGTATCATATCAACAGATATTAAATTTATGCCAGTTAAAATTGAGACACAAGAGACTGAGATTAGATAGGGAGATATAGGGTAAATATGAACTTGCTTGCCTATTTTAAATGGATGGAAATGGCATGTAGATCAAACAAATCTCAGATCAACCCAATACATATTAGTTTGCTTGATTAAAAAATATATTAGATGCTTTACATCTAAAACTAAAACACACGGAATTAGCACCTATAATTTCAAATTTGATGAGTATCTTAGATTGTCTACTGGAAAAAATCAATGATATTGAGATGAATAGTTAATCACATTCCACTATCCTTTAGCACTAAACTACACAGCTAGATGCACAAGGTTAGACATATCTAAAAGGCACAGAAAGATATTTCAGATTGAAAAATGATCAAAAAAGTTTCAGACTTCTGATCTCAGATTCTGCAGATATCTCAATTGCATGCGTAATTATACTTTTATTGAAAAATATTTAAATCAGCATCTGAATTTTTATTGTCAAGGAAGGGGTGCATGACACTCAGATCAATATGGTGCACCAACACAAGGAACATGATGCAGTTACTCATTTATAACTGTATTTTCTAGCTGTTGAATTGGTGAATCGCTGAATGCAAAAGGAATCACATAAGAAATAAGAATCTATGCTAAGAATATGACTACAAGAAATGATATGTGGAGGTAAAATTCTCAAACCTACAATAACTTAAGACGACTCTAAACATTATATGATAAATACTAGCAAGATATCAGATGATGTGGAAATATAAGTCTACTATATGTGCTTGACTCTATGTTAACAACTAATCCACATGAAGCAAGAAAAAACCTTCCACAATGAATTCTTTTTGTTACTGCACTAATTTATAACTTATTTACAAACTTGTAGCTGCTATACTCTGAGAAAGACATTCAAGCTTAACATTCTTAATCTTGACTTAGAAAGGAAGAGCACACTCAGGATACATGTACACAGTGATTTATCTCATCTTCTTGGTATGGTTGAGTTGTATTGAAAACCAAACCCCAGAATCCTACTGGTCAAATTTGAGATGTCAGAAACCTAGAAAAACAGTCTAGTAACTTGTTCAATTAGTATTCTTAATTAGCTAACTGTTCCTTTAAAAAAAATGAAGAATCAATATTAGCATGCTCAATTTGTCGTTTCCAACTCCAAATCAACTTTCTAAATAGGATGTGCCATCCACAAAAGCCAATTTTCTCGGAATTTCTAGTTAATACACTTCTTTGAGATACTATTGAAGAAAAGACATTTGGTTTCACATCATAATCATCATCAAGATGTATTTGTCCCAACCATTTGAGGATATATCATAAAGATAAAACCAAAAGGTAAGAATCAAAGGGCATAGTCATGCTTCGAACTGCAATGACTGCTTTTGACTATCCAAAGGATGGTTGCTTCTGATGCTATTTGTAAGAGTCTCGCTTTATGGCTCTTTAGTGAAAGCAGGTAATGACAAGCACATAAGAAGTTTATTTCAAAAGTACAATTCCGTGGTGGCCGGTGGGAAACTTCCGTGGGGCCGGGCCAGGCCGGTCACCCCAGCTCGACGTTACCTAGCCTGGTTAATCATTATTTCAAAAGTACAGTTCACAATTTGGATCCATATGTAGCTGCAATTACTGTATGAAGCAAGAAATTGTGGAGGGATTATATAGAATAAAATTTCATTTCTGTATAAATTGCGCCATTTTTTGTGTTTCCACCCGACCAATAATTAAATATGCTGCTGAGTAGCGCGCGCCCAAAATATTCACCAAAAATATAACTTTGCAGAATCTCTCATTTTCTATATTAATGGCGCAAAGAAACATAAAATTGAGAGAGCGGTATCTTGAGAGCGAACCGTGGACATCCGGATTCTCGTTCAACTCGTGAACCTTGGCGATCACTTCCTCCTCGGAGATCTGCTCGGGGAGGTCGATATCAACCGACCGGATGCCAACCTCTGCGCAGGCCTTTCGCTTCATACTGACATAACTCTGCGAATCCTTCCGCGTCCCGACGATCACCACTGCCAGACCAGGCACCTGACACCATCAGAAAAGAGACATGGAAACCGACTCACTGATCAAGCGAAATTAATCCACGAAAGATCGAGTTGGAGGGGAGTGAGTCGGTACCTTGTTGTAGTTTTGGGAGAGTGATCGTACTTCATCAGCGATTTCTTTCCGGATGGTCTGTGCGATCGCTTTACCGTCGATGATCGTCGCCATTGGCATCGGTAGGGGAGCAGAAGGGCAAGAGCGCAAAAGCCGGATAAGAATAGATATGGAGTCGGTGTGGGTTTATGCCGCATAAATAAAATAGATAAAATGGAGGCAGAAAAATCAAGTGCACCCTATTTCTATTTTGGGAGGGGGTATCCACACCCCACCCATCGCTAAACAAATCTCAATCCTTTTTCTGAAAACATAGTCTTTGATGAAAAGTCTAAAATACACTTTTTTTATAAAATTTATAAAACATGTTTCCCTTCTTCCTCTTCCCCTCTCTTTATCTATTTTGTATCTACATCCTAATATCTTCCAAAATATAAAAATTCACTAGCTAATCAATAATAGATCACGAAAATTCAATTCCCACAAACAATATAAACTTTTTTTTATTTGTTCTACATAGTATGATTGTATATTTATATTTTTGCGAATTGAATTATAACAATCTAAAAGTGATTCAAACGTGCAATGCTCGTCCATACCATACTGAACACTTTGAACAACATTCGGCTATTAAAATTTAAACATAACAAAATATGTTCAGGGTGTAAATGTTGAACATTTGCCCTAATGTTCGATTGATTGTTACCGAACATAACTAAATACGTTTAGCATCTTAGTGTCAAACGTGTGCAATCATGTTCATCCATTTGTAGCTGAACTACTGAGGCAATGTTTAGCTATGTATGGCTGAACACTGGGTGAACAATACATTTTAATGTGTATTCTTACATAACCATTTTATAAAGTCTATATTTGTAAGTTATTATTAGGAATCAATACAAGTTAGTGTCATTGGTCCTATGAATAATGATATAGTGATAGATTATACAATAATATTCACTACAAAAAAATATTTTGAATCTCATGATGCACTAGTTGCTTAGGCACATAAGGTGGCAAAGGCAAATAGGAAGGTTGTATTAGTGAAAAGGTTAAACAGTGGAGATAGTGGGAGGCGGACTCAATTGTTTTTGGTATACGAACGAAGTGACCAATATCGTCAACCGAAAGAGAAATTGTCTAAAGAAAGATGAAAAGAATATGATCCAAAAAGTGAGCAAGGAGAGACTTACTAGAACAAAGAAGTGTGGTTATCCATTTTTAATTAACGTTACGTAAATATCAATTGACGGACCATGGGTTTTGTATGTTGTTTGCGGCGTGCATAATCATCCTTGCATGCTATATTTGGAAGGTCACTCATTTGATGGACGCTTATCACGTGTCGAGAAGGAGTTGGCGGATGACCTATCAAAGAGCCACAGTTGATTAAAAGACATATTAAGCATGTTAAAGGTGAGATTTTTTGAAAATAAGTCGACAATGAAGATAGTTTACAATGCACAACAAAAACATAAAACAATCGAGCATAGAGGTGGATCACAAATGTAATACCTTATGGCAAAGCTAAAGGAGTATAACTATTTCAACTATCATAGGCGGTGCAAGAAAACTGACACAGTATAGGATATTTTCTTTGCTCACACAATGAGTATTAACATGTTGCATGTTTTTTCAAGTGTATTGTTGATAGATTGTATGTACAAACAAATTGATACAGGTTACTGCTATTTGAAATAGTTGGTGTGATGTCAATAAACTTGACATTTTCCATTGCTTACATGTATTTGAAGTATGAGCATGAAGATAACTACATATGGTCATTGCGTATCTTGAAGTTGTTGATGGACGACTCATCTTTACCCAACATAATTATAACCGATTGAAAGATTGTATTAATGAACGTGATCGAAAATACTTTTCCCACTTCAAAGCATTTATTATGTCAGTGGCATTTTAATAAGAATTTATTGGCAAATTGCAAAAAGGGATTTCATACCAAGGAGAAGTGGGATTCTTTTATATTTTCATGGAATGTGTTGGTATTAACTAAAAATGGAACTATATTTTATGAGTTGCTTAGGAGATTCCAAGAAGATTATTCAGACTATTCAGATGTTGTTCAGTATACAACAAATTAATGGATTCATCCTTTTAAAGAAAGATTTAGGTCTTGAAGAGGCAAATTAGATTGAGCCAGGGTAACTTTAAGACATGTTAGACTAAAATTCACTCTTTGCTTGAGTTATCTCACACTGTAGTCAAAGATTTATTTGAAAAGAGTATTAATCTGTTGGTGCGAAAAGCATCAGACAATCGAACTTAAGTTTTGATAATGGCAAATAGTTCAAAGTTAAGTTGTCCTGTGATCTAACAAGTTCAGGGAGCTTACAGGAAAGCCCTAAGTGGTACTTAGGCAAAAGTCCTAGCTGCGGTTAGGCAGGTGGAAAACCCTAGGGGGTGGTAACCCTAGGTTATAGAGGGTGGTAACCCTATGCGGAAAGTCTTGGCGGGTCAAGAGCTTCAGGCAAAAGTCCTAGGGGGTGGTAACCCTAGGTGGAAAGTCCTGGTGTCGCGAACCAGGTGGAAGACTGGACCGGCCGGGAAGCGGAAGTCCAGCAGAAAGTCCGGAAGCCTCGAACGCTGAGCAAAAGTCCAGTCGATCTAGAGAATCGCACTGGCAACAGGTAAATCTCCTAAGTGGAGTAGGTGAGGACGCATTCCCTGTAGAGGGAACAGTAGGCGTTGGGTCGACCTACGGTTTTCGGTTGGAAATTCGAAGTCAGACCCGGACAGTCCGATGACTGTCGATTATATCATTTATCATATTTCTGTGCTAACTTTGTTTTGCAGGGTTTGTGTTTGGGACTAACACATTTTGCAGGAACAAAGAAGCACATTTGATCTCGGATGAACAGTGTCCGAGGCGCCTCCATGGGGCTTGGAGGCGCCTCGGGTGCAAGCCGAAGCCAGCTGTCCAGAAGATCTGGAGGCACTTCGGAGGAAGCTGGAGGCGCCTTGGACCAGGGCTTGAAGGCGCCTTGAGGAGGCTTAAAGGTGCCTTAAACCTGATATAGTGTGACCAGGTTTGCGCTGATCCACCCGTGCGACTCGGCAGCCTGGAGGCGCCTTGGATAGGCTTGGAGGCGCCTCCAGCCTAGTATAAAAGAGGGGTCGAGGCAGCAGCTCAGAACAACAATATCTAAGTGATCAAGCTACAACACACTGCTTCAAAAACACCCTGAAGTGCTGCTATAAGTTTCCGACGACCCGGAGCTCCGCTACTTTAAGATTCTGTCGTTCGGTATAATTTTTATTATTGCCCTCATTGTAACTCATATTCTGTATTATTGTTTCAAGATTATAGTTGTTGTCCACCGGAAGCGATCAACGATCGTGGGCCTTGGAGTAGGAGTCATCATAGGCTCCGAACCAAGTAACTCCTCGTGTCTTTGTGTGTTGCTTTGTTTCCTTTACTTTATTCGGCTACTTTAACTCGTACGATTTTTTATTCGAAATTAGTGAAAGCCACGAGCGCTATTCACCCCCCTCTAGCGCGTCTCGATCCAACAATTGGTATCAGAGCGAGGTCGCGTTGATCTGGTGCAACCACCAATCAAGTAATTTCTTTTTCGTGGTATTTTCGATTTTACGGAGTCAATTAGAATTTAGCTTAATAGCTACATTATAATTTTTTTTCGAATCAGTTTTAGCTCGAAGTTGGTGCAACACCACTCGAGCTCGTAATCTTAAATTTATTTCCCGCACTACTAATCCAAGACCTAGTCTTGGGACGTTCCTTTTTTTTCTTTTATTTTGCATACTATCAATGGCCCAACAAGAGGGTTTCAGCATTGTTCATCCCTCGCTTTTCACCGGAGAAGACTTCGGGTATTGAAAGGTACGAATGGAGACGTTCCTCAAAATCCAGTTCGAGACGTGGATGATCGTCAAGACTGGACTGCAACTTCCAACCGACGAAGATGGCAAGCCTACACCCTACGAAAAATGGGAACCATCACTAATTAAGAAAGTGGAAGCCGATGCCAGAGCCACCTGCACCCTCCAATGCAGACTGACCAAGGAGGAGCTCAATAGAGTTAGATCGTTCTCCAATGCAAAAGAGCTATGGGAGAAGCTGATCGAACTCCACGAGGGCACCTCCGACACCAAGGAGAGTAAAAGAGACCTTTTGTTTAATAAATTATATAACCTGAAAATGCAGGACGGAGAGACAGCAAGTCAACTCCACGCACGCATACAAGACATTCTCAACTCCCTCCATGCGATCGGGCAAAGAGTCGAGAATCGGGATATTATAAGGTACGCTCTAAATGCTTTCCCAAGGAGTACATTGTGGGCATCAATGGTAGACGCATACAAAGTCTCCAAGGACTTATCTTCCATTAGACTAGATGAATTAGTTTTGGAATTTGAACTGCATGAACAGACTAATACACAGCCAACCGAGAAGGGTATTGCTTTGGTTACAAGTACTAGTCGAACACGCAAACCAAGATCACGGCGAAGAACTGAACCAGAGTCGAAAGATGAACCTGACTCAGACAATGAAGATGCCGAATTGACCTCTGAACTCGTAAATCTTGTGAAGAAGCTCTACAAGAAGAAGAAGGGCTTCAACAAGAGAGACCTAAAAAAAGCAGTCCAATCCAAGGAGAGTCAACCAAGCTCAAAAGTCAAGTTCAAGGTAACTTGCTACGGGTGCAACTAGAAAGGGCACATCAAGGCCAACTGCCCAAATCAGAAGGATGCAAAGAAGCAGAGGAAAAAGAAGGTGCCGAAGGCGACATGGGACGAATCCTCAGAAGAAGATACCGACGACGAACTCGATCAAAAGAGTCTACTTGCACTAATGGCCCGAGACCAGATCAATCTGTCCGAGAGCGAGTCGGAAGCCGAGTTCGAGCGAAGCCACGGATCCGTATCCGTTTTCGAAGGGCCTGACACCGCTGTAAGTATTCCTCGGTTAAACAATTTAGTTAATTACTTATTACGCAAATTAGCAAAATCAAACCTTAAGGTCAAGTCACTTCTAAAGGAAGTAGCAGTCCTTAAAGAAGTGACTAACTCCAAAATCTTGTCTGACCCAATTCAGACTGGAAATTCAACTCAAGTTCAAAAACTTGAGGAAGAAAATTTCAGTCTGAAAACTCAGGTCAAGGATTTGAAAAATACATTATAACAGTTCTCTTTGGGCTCCAAGAAGCTTGACCTAATTCTTGGGACACAAAGAGTCGTTTACAATAGAAATGGGCTAGGATATAAAACCAAAAGGAAATATAGATCTTGTTGGGTTTTTTGGGCCGCGAAAATCGCTTTTCGCGTCGCGGAAACCCCGAATCACCCAAAGTCGTAGATCCGTGCAAAGAAAAACCGAACGAAAATATGAGTACGAGTTTCAAAGACTCTAGATCTACACTAGGTGAGAGTAATACCTTCGAAGCGTGCCCTTTCGCGTTCCCTCTCGTCCAAGGAATTGCCGGATCTCTAGAGTATCAAAATAGATACTCCTCTAGAAGTATCCACACGAACACGTAGGTGGAGAAAACACACAAAAGGTGTGCTAGCACCTTGTGTGATCACGGCAAGAGGAGGAAAGGGAGAGAGCTCTCTTGAGGAAGAAGAAGAAGAAGTAATGCCTTGAATAAAATCAAATTTCATTCATCACTTTTGTGTGGCCGGCCACTCCATGGAGTGTAACTCCCATTCCACATTAATCACAATTAATGTGAAGCCATTAAGAGGTGTTGTGTAACTCCTATGATGTGGCACATCATGAAGATGTGGACCATTACCATTGGTCCACATCTTGCCACCTCACAATGATGTGGCAAATGAGTAACCTCCACTCATTTAATGTGGCCAACCCACATTAAATGCAATGGAGGCTTGTAACCTCCATGAGGTGGCAAGACAAGATGATGTGGAACAACACTATTGGTCCACATCTTGTCACCTCACTCATGATGTGGGAAAGAGTCAAGTCAAACTTGACTCTTCCTCTTCCTCTCTAGTCAAGTCAAACTTGACTCAATCTCTCTCATGGTTGATCTAATCTAACCATTTGATTCAAGCCAACTTAATATAATGAATCTAATTTATTAAATTAAATTGATCTAATGAGTCATAATCTAAATTAGACTCATTAAATACATGAATCAACTTGAGTCTAACTCAATTAGCCCAATTTGGATTACTCTTAATCCAATTTGATTCATCAAATGAATCTAATCCTCTTGGTTCATCATATGAACCAAATCTCCATCTAAATGTCCTAAGAGTGTGACCCTATAGGTTCTTGTAACGTTGGCAATGCCCTAAACCCATTTAGGAGCATAAGTAATGAGCGGTATCTAGCAACACATCATTACTACCCAAGTTACAAGAATGTCGAGATCCGACATCACCTTGTGACTACTAATTGTGACTCCTCACAATATGTGACATTGTCCTTCTATCCTAGACATCTAGATTGATCAATATGAGGCATAGACCGTGTCATCCTCTAATCAATCTAAATCTTGAACTCCAAGTAGACTCACTCGATCAAATGAGCTCAACATCTCATGTTGACTCATTTGGGCATGGCCATGCACTTAGTGGTCTCACTCTATCAAGAATACCGATGTCGCTCCCGTCATATGGGAGGGATAGATCCCATCTACATCACTCACATCCCTCTGCATAATTCATTATATACCCAGTAATCGCCTTTATAGTCCACCCAGTTACGGGTGACGTTTGACAAAACCAAAGTACATAACTCCTTATGTAGGGATCCATGGTGACTTTAGGTCAAAGGACTAATAGTCATACTAATAGCCATATGAGAAAGTATATGACACTCATATAACGATCCATGATACTTTCTCATGGCGGGTCATTCAGTATACATTCTCTAATGCATACCCATGTTTCAGCTTGATATCTCTATATCCATGACTTGTGAGATCAAGTCATCGAGCTGACCTACATGCTAGTCTTATTGTATTAACATTGTCCCTGAATGTTAATACTCGACTAGGAATGATTTAGAGTAGTGTTCCTGTTGGGGTTGCAAGGTTGCAAACATACTCCCATATTGAAAACACATGGAAAAGATCATGGGTTTATAAGAAAAAAAGATATCTCCATTGGTATGAGGCCTTTTGGGTAGAGCCCAAGAGCAAAACCATGAGGGCTTAGGCCCAAAGTGGACAATATCATGCCATTGTGGAGATATCTAAATTCTTTTCGATCCTACAATTGGTATCAGAGCCCGGACTGTCAGAAGGTTTAACCGCCGACTGTGCACAAGAGCTATGGTCTGATTGAACCATGTGAGTACAATATAGACCTCGAACAAAGAAAGTGGGGGCTCCTATGTTTGGATCAAGAGGACCAGACACCAGGCAGGAAGTCCTAGTAGGTCGGGTAGACCGAGGGGCAGGAAGTCCTAGTAGGTCGAGTAGACCGAGGGGCAGGAAGACCTGGTGGGTCGAGGATCGGACGTGGGAAGCCCATGGTCCTTTGTTTGAGGGGGGGATTGTTGGGGTTGCAAGGTTGCAAACATAGTCCCATATTGAAAACACATGGAAAAGATCATGGGTTTATAAGAAAAAAAGATATCTCCATTGGTATGAGGCCTTTTGGGTAGAGCCCAAGAGCAAAACCATGAGAGCTTAGGCCCAAAGTGGACAATATTGTTGATACAGTCTGACATGGATGTTGTTTTGCTGTTGACACTGATTTAAGTTTGTATCAAATAATTAACTTAGATTAATTACTAATCCAGGTTGACTAGGTTGACCTGAGTGAAGCTAGGTGCAAGTCCTGGTGAGTGAAGCCAGGTGAAAACCCTAGTGAGTGAAGCTAGGTGCAAGTCCTGGTGAGTGAAGCCGGGCAAGGGAAAATCCAGATGGATCAAGGGTGATCGGATATCTGGTGTTGAAAAGTCCAAGAAGGAAACTTGGCATGCTGAGTCAGAGAGGGTTCGGTAGCTCGTTCTCTAGGACCAGATAAAGTCGGAAAGGGCTAGGGAGCTCATTTTTCCGGACTAGGTCAGAGAGGGCTCGACCCGGACTGAGTCGAGAAGCTGGATCGGTCGGCAGACCGATCCAGTGAAACCTTGACACCTGATCGGTCTGCCGACCGATCAGGAATTGATCAGTGGCTACTGAACGTTTACTGATCGGTCTGCAGACCGATCAGAAATCGATCAGTAGCCCACTGTGTTTTTACTGATCGGTCTGGAGACCGATCAGGAGGCTGTAAGCGTTTGGGAAGAACGCTATCTGATCGGTCTCGCGACCGATCAGATTAATGCCTGATCGGTCCACAGACCGATCAGAAGCTGCGCGTATTTGGAAACAGCGCCATCTGATCGGTCTGGGGACCGATCAGATTAGTGCCTGATCGGTCCGCAGACCGATCAGCGATGATCCAGAAAGCGTGGATCGGTCTGCGGACCGATCCACGGTATTGTTTATTTTGCATGTACTTTTTCTGATTGCCGTATTTGTCTTCACCATCTGTTTTTAACCATCTGCTGTGAGTCTTTTGAGCTTGCAGGTTGCAGGTCACATTCTCATGGTTGAATTCAAATTGAGCTTCATTAAGAGAAGAAGACAAGTGCTCTTTACACTGTGATTTGCTGCAACAGATGCATTTGAGGCATCAACGTTCACTGGGTTTCTGATTGCGATTGGGCTGCGATCTGCTTGACTCCTGGGGATTGGTTCGAGCTCAGAAGACGCCAGTGATGACTGTGATATCATTGGTGTGAGTTCAGAGAACCAGGTAAGGAGAAAGAGGGATTGGCTGCAGCGCTGATTTGCGCAGTTTTGACCAGATCTGTGACAGCAGAAGATCAGATTTGAGAAGCAGTAAAAACAGCGAGAGGGGAACAAGAACAAAACAACGAAGAAAGCTTGAAAGAAAAGTCTGTGCTGTTGTGCGAAGTTCTTGAGCTCTCGGGTGAACTGCGATCTCTGTTTTCTGCTACTGATACTCGCGTGGTTGTAAGCATTTCTATTCTCCTTTGCCACCGAGTTTCTGTAAGTCTCGTGCTTTAATTTAGATCTTTCTTGAGACTCTGTTGAGAGGTTGCTCCACCGAGAAGGAGACATCTTTAGCCGGAAGTTATCCGGGGTGCGATCTACCGAAGATCAAGGAGTCGTCCACCTTACGGACACGCCGAGGAGTAGGGGCAAGTTATCCCCGAACCTCGTATATCTTTGTGTCTGCTGTGTGTGTGTTTTTCTTCCTTCGTTTTAGTTTTCCACTTCCGCTGTGCTAACTAGTTTTTGTGTAGAACTCTCTGTCTAAGTTTTTTAAGAGGCTATTCACCCCCCTCTAGCCATCTAAGATCCCAACAAGTGGTATCAGAGCCTGGTGCTCTTCATCTGGACTAACATTCCAAGGAGCAACAAGATGGCCATGAAGGAAGGATTCAGCACCAACAGACCACCCTTCTTCGATGGAGCAGATTTCCAGTATTGGAAGAGCCGCATGGAGTATTACCTCAAGACTGATATCTCCATGTGGTTCTCGGTCAAGGAAGGCTTCACACCACCGAAGGACGAAGAAGGTAAGGAACTCGATTCATCAAGGTGGTCTACTGAACAAACTCGTAAAGGGCAAGCCGATGCCAAGGCGGTTGTCACCTTACAATGTGGGATTGCCAAGGACCAACTCGTCAAGGTAGGTCCATTCTCGAGTGCAAAAGATTTATGGAACAAGCTTATCGAGCTCCAAGAAGGAACTCGAGATTCTCGGATAGCCAAGAGGGACCTATTCTTGAATCAACTACAAAATCTCACCATGAAGGAAAATGAAACGGTAAGTGAACTACATGGGAGGTTCAAGGAAATCATCAATGGTTTACATTCCGTGGATGAACGCGTGGAGAATCGCGACCTAGTAAGGTACGCTCTTAAATCCTTTCCAAGGAATGCCTTGTGGTCATCTATGGTAGATGCCTACAAGGTTTCCAAGGATCTTTCCATTGTTAAATTAGACGAATTCTTTTGTGAAATGGAACTTCATGAACTTGCTAACAAAGGTCAAAAGGAGAAAGGTATAGCTTTGGTTGCAGGAGAAAAGAGCAAGGATGGGAGAAGAAGGAGAGAAAAGAAGAAGGAGAAAGAGATTCCTTCATCTTCATCCTCCTCCGAGTCCGATGATGAAGGTGGATCATCATCAAGCGAGATGGCAAATTTTGTGAGGAGGATCATGAGAAGAAGCAGGAGATATAAAGGAAAAGGTAAACCTAATGATCAAAATATCGATAAGACTAATGTTACATGTTATGAGTGTAGCAAGAAAGGCCACTACCGGAGTGAGTGTCCAAAACTCAAGAAGGAGGAACGGGCCAAAAAGAAGGAGGAAAGAGCCAAGAAGAAGAAAGCTCTCAAGGCCACTTGGGATGAATCCTCCTCAAGCTCATCGGAGGAGGAAGAGAAGAAGGAGAAGAGTACTCGGCAATTGGCACTCATGGCAAGGGAGGAGTCCGAGTCCGAGAGTGATGACTCAAGCACTTCAGCCGCGGCTTCATCATCTTCGGATGATGAAGAGGTAACCTCTTCTCACTTAGAAAAATGCTATAAGACTATTACACATTTGTCTACCTTGCTTAAAAAATCAAAAACAGAAAATAAATCATTAAAAGAAGAAGTAGAGAACTTGAGAGCTCTTAGGGAAGATGAGGTTGATGACCTACATCTAGAGCTCCTTGAAGATGAAAACAAAGCCTTGAAGGGTGAGGTTGAGAAACTCAAGAAAATGCTTGAGAAATTCTCAACTAGCTCCAAGACATTAGACATGATTCTAAATGCCCAAAGGGCGGTCTACAACAAGGCTGGATTAGGATACCAACCTAAGGAGTCTAGCTTTATTTCTTTAGTATCAAGAACCCAATTTCATAGATCGCATGTTTCTAGGGTTCATGAGACTAGGAAGAAGGTAACAAAGGCATGGGTGCCTAAGTCTTTCATTGTAGATGCATTAGGTCCCAAGACTTGGGTACCTAAAACATCTATCTTTCGTGTCTTGTAGGCATTGGTAAAGGGGGAGCGTCTATCAACTTGGTTTGTTGATAGTGGATGCTCCAAGCACATGACCGGGGACAAGTCACTATTTTCTACCATTCAAAACAAAAATAGAGGTAATGTGTCATTTGGTAACAATGGTAGTCTGAAGGTTGTAGGAGTTGGAGACATTCATATATCCGAATGTCTCCATATCAAGAATGTCCTTCTAGTCAAGGGGATGACTTTTAATCTCCTAAGTGTCAGTCAATTGTGTGATACGGGTTACACAATTGAATTTCATTCAAGTCAATGTTTAGTTAAACACATTGACACACTTGACATGGTACTAGTAGGCACAAGGGTTGATAATATTTATCAAGTATCGTTTAAAAGTGCTACTAATGCTTTGATTAAGTGTTTTATGTCAAAAGAAGAAGAGTCTTGGCTATGGCATAGAAGGTTGGCACATGTAAACATGAAGAACATCCGGAAGTTGGCCAACCAAGGATTAGTGCGAGACTTACCCAGCATCAAGTACCACAAGACCAAACTATGTGATGCATGTCAAAAGGGTAAGCAAACAAAAGGTGTTCATAAAGGTAAAAGCACTGTAAGTACATCTACTGCTTTAGATTTATTGCACATGGACCTATTTGATTGCAGTAGTGTAATATCATTGAATGGAAGTAGATATTGCTTGGTAATCGTTGATGATTTTACTAGATACACATGGACTTTCTTTTTGAAACATAAGGACCAAACTATAGATATTTTTATTTCCTTTTGTAGAAGAACTGAAAATGAAAAATCGACAACAATTAAAACCATTAGAAGTGATCATGGTGGGGAATTTCAAAATCATAGGTTTTTAGAGTTTTGTCAAGAGAAGGGATATAGGCATGAGTTCTCTACTCCAAGGACCCCACAGCAAAATGGGGTTGTGGAGAGAAAGAACTGAGTCTTACAAGAGGCTGCACGAAGCATGCTCAATGAGTACTCACTACCGAGCTACTTATGGGCTGAAGCTGTGAATACAGCTTGCTATGTGCAAAATCGAGTTTTAATACATAGGTTTTTAGGAAAGACTCCCCATGAACTTTGGTTTGGGAAACCACCTACAATTAAACATCTTAGGGTGTTTGGTTGTAAGGTGTTTATTTTGAACACCAAGGACTATCTTGGGAAGTTCACGGCTAAGGCTGATCAAGGGATACTGGTCGGGTATTCTCTTACCAGCAAAGCCTATCGAGTCTACAACAATAGGACCAAATTGATTGAAGAGTCCTCTGATGTAGCCTTTGAAGAAATCCCTAACTTAAATGATCAACCAAGGGATGTAGGAGAAATTCAATTTGAACTTAGAAATCTAAGTTTGAATGATCAAAATGAAGAACGAGTCGAAGTTGACTCTGATGTTGATGAGCAAAGGCAACAAAGAACTCAATTTGATCCTTTGCCTGATATTGAGTCCTCACCTGTGCCGAGTGAGACCATTCATGAGGCACCACCAACACCAAGACAATCTAGGATAGCCACTAGTCATCCCCAAGACCAAATTGTGGGAGATATCCAACAAGGGGTTAGGACTAGATCATTCTTTAGAAATGAGTCTAGTGAAGTCGCATTGATTTCAGAGATTGAACCAAAATTAGTTGATGAGGCATTGCGCGATCCTGATTGGATCATAGCTATGCAAGACGAATTAGGTCAATTTGAAAGGAGCCAAGTGTGGGACTTGGTTCCTAGACCGAAAAAGACCACCATTATTGGAACTAAATGGGTCTTCAAAAATAAGTTAAATCAAAAGGGAGAAGTTGTAAGAAACAAGGCAAGACTTGTAGCCAAGGGCTATAGTCAAGTCGAAGGTCTCGATTATGATGAGACTTATGCTCCCGTGGCACGATTAGAGTCCATTCATTTGATGCTAGCTTTTGCTGCACATAGAGGTTTCAAACTCTATCAAATGGATGTTAAATCTGCCTTCTTAAATGGTTTTATTAAAGAAGAAGTCTATGTTGAACAACCACCGGGGTTTGTGAATACCGAAGCTCCAAACCACGTGTACAAGCTCAAGAAAGCACTTTATGGGCTTAAACAAGCACCACGAGCTTGGTACGAAAGGTTGTCAACATATTTACTAGAAAAGGGTTTTGTGAGAGGCCAAATAGACCCAACACTATTTCTGCGTAGAGATGGTGAAAATATTTTTGTAGCCCAAGTATATATTGATGACATAATTTGTGGCTCAAATAACAAGGGCTATTTGAATGAATTTATTTCTCACATGGAAAGTGAGTTTGAGATGAGTCTAGTAGGAGAATTGACATTCTTCCTTGGACTTGAAATCAAACAAACTCGAGATGGCATTTATGTCCATCAGACTAAATACACTCAAGAGATGCTTAGAAAATTCAATATGAGTGACTCTAAGGAAGTGTCCACTCCAATGGCGACAAACACTCGCCTTGACAATGATGAGAGTGGGAAACCAATTGATCTAACGCAATATAGAAGCATGATTGGTAGTCTTCTATATCTCACAGCTAGTAGGCCTGACATACTTTTTGCTGTGGGCATGTGCGCTAGATATCAAGTCTGTGCCAAGGAATCTCATTTAATTGCAGTTAAGAGAATATTGAGATACCTTAAGGGCACAATTCGAGTAGGTCTATGGTACCCTCGTACAGAGTCTTTTGACTTGGTAGGCTATACTGATTCCGATTATGCTGGGTGCAAATTGGATCGGAAAAGCACTAGTGGGGGTTGTCAATTTTTAGGTTCATCATTAGTTAGTTGGTCAAGTCGGAAGCAACATTGTGTTGCCCTCTCCACGACCGAGGCTGAATATATTGCCATGGGAGAGAGTGTATCACAATTGTTGTGGATGATACACACCCTAGAGGATTATGGACTTTCTTATAAGGGTGTACAAGTGCTATGTGACAACATTAGCACGATCAACCTAACTAAAAATCCAGTCCATCATTCAAGGACCAAGCACATTGAAGTGCGTCATCACTTCATTAGAGATCACGTAGCTAGGGGTGACATTGTGCTCACATATGTGGAGTCAAAGTCAAACCTAGCCGACATTTTCACCAAACCCCTTCCGGAAA
Source organism: Zingiber officinale (assembly GCF_018446385.1). Classification (NCBI taxonomy): domain Eukaryota; kingdom Viridiplantae; phylum Streptophyta; class Magnoliopsida; order Zingiberales; family Zingiberaceae; genus Zingiber; species Zingiber officinale. Next base: position 49,798,237 of record NC_056006.1, read on the forward strand.
ATGAATTTAGTCATTTAAGGAGGGAGTTGGGGATGTGTTTGGCTCCTTAGGTCCTTAGGACTTCATCATGATCAATAAGGACAAATTAAAATGACAAAAGAAATTGGGAATGATTTTGGGCAACTTGGGAACATCTCACACAAACTATAAGGTTTAACAAAATATTTTTGTTTGCTAGAAATGGGGTGAGATGCTAGGAACAACCAAATTATTCAAAATGTATCATGCATCTCTTGAATAATTAGGTTGAAGAGACATTAATTGAGTATGGGGAACACCATTACATAATTCATGTGTAATTGGTTCCTAGATCTTACTCATATATTCCAACCAAGGAATCTTGGTTGGACTTTTGCCTAGAAATTTTCTAATCATGGTTGATGGTTGATGTGTTGATTGGTATTGTTGTTTGGTTCATGTCATGACTTTGATTGATAAAACGATAGGTTATTAAAGGAAATAATAATAACTTGGATATATTTTGACAAACTTGAAACTAAACATAACAAGGATCAAGAATTTCAGCTTTCATGCCTTGATTGCAAATTAGGACAAGTTGTCTATATTTTGACATACTTGAACCTGATCATAGAGACGAGTTTAGCAAAAATATGTTTTGATCTCTTAAGGACCAAGAAGACAGAACTCCATATGGTTGGAGTTAGTGTGAGGTTTTGTTTGATGAGAATCTGAAACTTTAGGGCTATAAACATGTTCAGACCATAACTTTTAGGTAAGAGCTATGCTTGTAGATCCTCCATGTTCTAGGTGCTGAACTTGGGAGTTTTCCTAGAGAAACTCCCATGAATTATCGAACACAAGTTACTGAAATTACTACTTTCAGTTACTGAAATTACAGGAGAAATCAGACACTGATCGGTCTACGGACCGATCAAGTCAGCCTGGCACGCTCGAGCCCGCTACTGATCTCTTTCTGATCGATATATAGACCGATCAGAGAGATCCCTGATCGGTCCGGAGACCGATCAGATCAATTCGGCAGAAAAGCCACTGATCAATCTCTGATCGGTCTACCGACCGATCAGGAATCTTGCTGATCGGTCAAGGGACCGATCAGTGAGTACTGATCGTCTCCTGATCGGTCCGTGGACCGATCAGGATGATCCTGGATCGGTCCAGGGACCGATCAGGAGGCTTCTGATATCTTCTGATCGGACAACCGTCCGATCATTTCTTCACTGTACACCCATCTAAACCCTTAAAATCTCCCGATCCCTTCTTTCCCTCATTCACGCGAAACCCTAGCTGTCTCTTCCCACCAGCTCATCCGTTCTCTTCTCTTTGCACGCCGGAACACTAGTCCCAGTTCTAGCCCTCCGAAGCTCCAGCCGAGAGTTCAATGGCACCAAGGTAACTCCTATTTCTCTAGAACTTTGGCATTTCGATTTCATTTCTCACATATCTGTGGCTTTGTGTTTCGGGTGGCTCCTGTGCTCTTCTTTTTCCCATTGTGTCCCATTAGAAAGAAACCAGTAGGTGAGGGTGAGGGTACTTCCAAGTCCAAAGATAAATCCAAAGCTCCTACTGCTCCTTCCCGACCTCAACCATCCAGTTCGGGAAGATTTCCCAACCAACAGTTTGAAAAATCCTTTAAGGAAAGGACCTTCAAGTTGCTTCCATGTAGATCAGTCGATCAAAAATACATGAATGAGTTTTGTCCAGCGATTACGGAGATCATAGCCTACTATAAACTTGATTCCTTGGTATATTTAGAGAGGGATATCAACTTTGACCTAGTTTCTGAATTCTATAACAACCTTCATCAGACTATTGATGGTAGTTATAGATCAAGAGTGGCTAAGCAAAACGTTGATTTCAGCTTAATTGCCTTCTTTGATTATTTAGGCTGTCGTATGTGTTCGGGGACGGTGTTCTCATTCTATCCTTCTTTGCCTGAACTCGTGCCTCATCCTCTTGATGTCTCATCTGACTCAATTTATGAGTACTTCTTTGGACATCCGAGACCGGATGGATTAGATGAGTTAGATGTCGATTTTCCTACATTTGCAGCCCTTGGCCTTTCTGTTCCTGATTACATTCTTTTCAAAATTGTCACAAACTGTCTTCTACCTATCACCTCTAAACCATTGGCAGAGATTCGACCGTATCATTGTCTGATGCTTTACGGGTTGCGTAGGTATCTTGACTTTGATGTCATGTCGAGTGTCTATACTTCTATCATATCCCATAGCGAGCCAAGCGGTTACACCATCTATATGCCTTTTGGGCATATAATTACTGACTGGCTTGAGACCCTGGGTATTGATGTCTCTAAGGGGAGGATAGTAAAGATGGTTAGGCAGGATTGTCGGCTTGGGAAACGTGCGTTTTCCAAGTCTGGAATCTTAGGACAGGATGGGACAGTTAGGTGGAAGGATGGGAGGGCACTAGGTGAGTTACCTCGACGACAGGTTGCTCCTGTTGCTGCTCCTCCTGCTGCTGACGATGGAGAGGCCGATCCTGATCTGCGCTGGCAGATCGCCGAGCTGGAGAGTCGCTTTGACCGACACGAGGAGATGGTGGCTGCTGAGTTCGATGGACTACGCATTCGGATAGACCAGCGCTACGATGACCTGCGCGGGCATATTGACCAGCGCTTCGATGATATGCGCAGTCATCAGGTGGTGACACAGCAGTTGCTACTCGGATGGATGGCACGCTACCCGCCTCCGCAGTCTTACCCAGGCTATCCATCCTCCAGCGTGCCGCCTCAGGATTTCACCCTTCCTGCCGATGATGATGATGCTCCTCATGTTGAGGACGTTGATTGATATAGTCTGTGTGTCACCTTGTCTGTATGTATTTTGGATGTTATTTGTTAGTCTGACCTGGATGTTTGCACTTCTGATGCTACTCATATATTTATGCTACTCAGTTTTATATTTGCTTGCTCTTTATTATGCTTCATTTTCTATCGTTTTTTTTTTTCTATGCCATGATTTGATTGTATCTTATGTCTTTCTTATTGTCATATTGTGACCTTAGAGGGAACTCTAGGTCAGTTAAGAGAAGGCAGTATGGGTTAAGGGGGAGTCTTTTGAGTTTTTGTCACCTCATTTGCACCTTTTTGGTGTTTGGCAAAGGGGGAGAGGATACCTAAGTTTAGAAATGTATGAAAGCTTGATTTTAGGGGAGAGGATAACGGGAAGGATCTTGATTCCTGTCTTTGACTTGGTGGTGTATCCGTCTTAGGGGGAGGATCCTGATTTCCCTAAAATTATGGGTATATGAGCATTTCTGATCTAAACTTAAATCGTGTTGTCAAACAACAAAAAGGGGGAGATTGTTGATATAGTCTGACCTGGATGTTGTTTTGCTGTTGACACTGATTTAAGTTTGTATCAGATAATTAACTCAGATTAATTACTAATCCAGGTTGACTAGGTTGACCTGAGTGAAGCTAGGTGCAAGTCCTAGTGAGTTAAGCCAGGTGAAAACCCTAGTGAGTGAAGCTAGGTGCAAGTCCTGGTGAGTGAAGCCGGGCAAGGGAAAATCCAGATGGATCAAGGGTGATCGGACATCTGGTGTTGAAAAGTCCAAGAAGGAAACTTGGCATGCTGAGTCAGAGAGGGTTCGGTAGCTCGTTCTCTAGGACCAGATAAAGTCGGAAAGGGCTAGGGAGCTCATTTTTCCGACTAGGTCGAGAGGGCTCGACCCGATCGAAGTCGAGAAGTCGGATCGGTCGGCACCGATCCGGAAACTCGACACGATCGGTCCGCCGACCGATCAGGAATCGATCAGTGGCTACTGATCGGTCTGCAGACCGATCAGAAATCGATCAGTAGCCCACTGTGCTTTTACTGATCGGTCTGGAGACCGATCAGGAGGCTGTAAGCGTTTGGGAAGAACGCTATCTGATCGGTCTCGGGACCGATCAGATTAATGCCTGATCGGTCCGCAGACCGATCAGAAGCTGCGCGTATTTGGAAACAGCGCCATCTGATCGGTCTGGGGACCGATCAGATTAGTGCCTGATCGGTCCGCAGACCGATCAGCGATGATCCAGAAAGCGTGGATCGGTCTGCAGACCAATCCACGGTATTGTTTATTTTGCATGTACTTTTTCTGATTGCCGTATTTGTCTTCACCATCTGTTTTTAACCATCTGCTGTGAGTCTTTTGAGCTTGCAGGTTGCAGGTCACATTCTCATGGTTGAATTCAAATTGAGCTTCATTAAGAGAAGAAGACAAGTGCTCTTTACACTGTGATTTGCTGCAACAGATGCATTTGAGGCATCAACATTCACTGGGTTTCTGATTGCGATTGGGCTGCGATCTGCTTGACTCCTGGGGATTGGTTCGAGCTCAGAAGATGCCAGTGATGACTGTGATATCATTGGTGTGAGTTCAGAGAACCAGGTAAGGAGGAAGAGGGATTGGCTGCAGCGCTGATTTGCGCAGTTTTGACCAGATCTGTGACAGCAGAGATCAGATTTGAGAAGCAGTAAAAACAGTGAGAGGGGAACAAGAACAAAACAACGAAGAAAGCTTGAAAGAAAAGTCTGTGCTGTTGTGCGAAGTTCTTGAGCTCTCGGGTGAACTGCGATCTCTGTTTTCTGCTACTGATACTCGCGTGGTTGTAAGCATTTCTATTCTCCTTTGCCACCGAGTTTCTGTAAGTCTCGTGCTTTAATTTAGATCTTTCTTGAGACTCTGTTGAGAGGTTGCTCCACCGAGAAGGAGACATCTTTAGCCGGAAGTTATCCGGGGTGCGATCTACCGAAGATCAAGGAGTCGTCCACCTTACGGACACGCCGAGGAGTAGGGGCAAGTTATCCCCGAACCTCGTATATCTTTGTGTCTGCTGTGTGTGTGTTTTTCTTCCTTCGTTTTAGTTTTCCACTTCCGCTGTGCTAACTAGTTTTTGTGTAGAACTCTCTGTCTAAGTTTTTTTAAGAGGCTATTCACCCCCCTCTAGCCATCTAAGATCCCAACAAATATCATGTCATTGTGGAGATATCTAAATTCTTTTCGATCCTACAGTTCCCTATATCATCTCACTATCGATTCAACCAATCGATTGATATAGGTAAGAACCTTCTACTCAAGGACGTTACTATACTTATTTTATCTGGCACTAATACAAATAAGCATAATAACCAAAAACCAAATGCCTTAATATATATACAAGAATATGATATACATGAGTCCATACAATCATCAAATGATTGGCTCTAGGGCTCTAACTAACAGATCTTACCTGTCCTTAGTAAACAGACAAAATAGTAAAACAGTCCAAGCATGGGTACCCAAGTCGAACCTGGTAAATCAAGTTGGACTTGGTCAATATTGGGTCCCTAAGGATCAAATACATTACCTCGATAGACCATACCGAGGTTATGATCCAGGGTGAGCTAGAAGAAAAATAATAAAAATTAAATTAAATTAAGAATTAAAATTAAAATTAACGTTAAAATAAAAATTAAAAATCAAATTAAATTTAAAATTCAAATTAAAATTCAATTCAAATTGAAAATTCAGATTAATTCAAAAATTTAAATAAACTTTATAAGTTAAACTCTTACAAAATCTTAAAAATCAAAGGGCAGGCTCCAGAATAGCTGGCACCTCCAAAACTTAATCTACCCGATAAGGATAACCAAGAGTAGACTACCCGACAGGGTAATTAAAGTTAGATTAAAATGGGATAGGTTTAACTTGACTCACGGTACTAGTGAAGTATTGGATGATAGTACGTTGGGGAAGTTTAATCATCGCATGTCTAGGAAGATATGACTTCGACCTGGTGCGTTTGGCTAAGTGGAACTAACCGAAACTACCCTTTATGGATCCTAACTAGTTAGACCAAGATTTTGTACTAAGTCCAATGGGTAGGACTATTTGGAAAACCTCGAAGGCATGGTTACTTTAATGATGTCTAAGTGACTCACCATAGCCCAGAAGTTTATCCAAAGAATGCCTACTTGTTGAACCCAAAGCTAAACCTGAATCTAACACAAAGTTAAACCAAACCCTAAAATTGAACCATAATTCATCTCACAAAATTATAGGATTCCCTGATTGAAAATTTAGATCGGGTGAGATGACTAAGGAATAGAAATTAAAGAAATTCAAAATTAAATTAATTCAAATTAAAATTTAAAATTCAAAATTAGAAATTCAAATTCAAAATTTGAAATTAAAAATTCATAACTAAAATTAAATTAAATGAAATTAAAAATCGAAATTCAAATTAAATTTCAAATTCGAATTAAAATTCAAAATTGAATTAAAATTTGAATTTAAATTAATTTTCAAAATTGAACTAAATCAAAATTCACAATTAATTAAAATTAATTAACTTAAATATTTTTTCCAAAATTAATTAACTTAAATATATTTTTTTAAATTAATTAACTTAAATATTTTTTCAAAATTAATTAACTTAAAATTTTTTAAATTTAATTAACTTAAATACTTTTTCAAATTAATTAACTTAAATATTTTTCAAAATTAATTAACTTAATTATTTTTCAAATTAATTAACTTAAATATTTTACAAAATTAATTAACTTAAATATTTTTCAAAATTAATTAACTTAAATACTTTTTAAAAATTAATTAACTTAAATACTCTTTCAAAAATTTAATTAAATTAACACTTTTTCAAAATTTAATTAACTTAAACACTTTTTCAAAACTTAATTAACTTGAATATTTTTCAAAATTAATTAACTTAAATAAATTTTAAATTAACTTAAAATATTTTTTCAAAAATTTAATCAACCTCATTTTCAAATGAACTAACTTAACATTTTCAAAATTAATTTCAAATTTCAATTAACTTAAACTTTTAAAAATTAAATTAACTTTAATATTTTTTAAATTTTAACTTAACTATGTTTCAAACTTAATTAACTTAATGTTTTCAAAAGTTAATTAACTTAAAGTATTTTAAAACATTTTTAATTCAAAAAAAAATTTAACTTAAATTATTTTTCAAAATTTAATTAACTTTTAATATGTTCCTCAAAATTCAATCCTAATATTTACTCAAATTTAATCATTTCACTTTCTTTTCATCAAATAGAGTCCAATTCAAACACTTTATGTGTAGGAACATAAAAAATTAGATCAGTGGATGTTGGATAGTGGATGCTCCAGACATATGACTGAAGATAAATTAAAGTTCACATGTAACGCCCGCCCTCCCACTGCTCAAGGAGGGGCGGGGTTACTTACTTCCATACGTGCATACATATAAATTCATGGCAGCGGAAACAGTTATTTAATTTTTTTTTTCATTATTATTTCTACACTAACTTTAGTAAACATCAGGCTTATCATACTGAACATGTAAACATACTAGTATTCATGCATACTACATAATTAATGCCAACAACTTGAACATAATTCATGATATCATAAGCATACTAGTATGAAACATGAAGGATATAAGTGCAGAACTATCCATACTAGTTAAAGTACTTATCAAGGCATAAAAACAATACATGGTTCATATGCAAAACTTAGAACATAAAACATATAGCAATTTTGTTTTCTTCCACCATGCCACTGCCACACACACACTTGCCCTTCCTGCTGCTCCTCTTAATTCAGCCATTCCTTTCCTTTTTCTGCAGTACAAGGAAACATAAAAAAAACTATAAAAACCATAATTCATGTATGAACATAAAGTGATAACATGTTCATTGGTAAATCCTAACATAACATGTGAGAACATAACAATAAGTCATATCATATCATGTGAACATAAACATCGAGTCATATCATATCACGTGAACATAAACATAGAATCATATCATATCATGTGAACATAACATAAGATCATATCATATCATATGAACATCATGAAATCATATCATATCATGTGAACATAACATAAGATCATATCATATCATATGAACATCATGGGCATATCTCAAGAGCATCTTAAAGAAGCATAAGGGAAAACATATATCATGAGCTCGTAGATGCAAAATGTTCTTTTGAAAACATGAATCGTGAATGAATATATACAAGATGTCTTTTTGAAAACATATATCGTATACATACTTAAACATAATCTTAACATGAGGGCCCGGCTTATACCACATACATACATGAATGCGCGCAATCCCTAGGACAGGATAGCTAGCCCCGAATCTACTAGGGAACTAGGTCCGTACTACGACCGTCGACCTAGGGGCGTACTAAGGAGCTCATCCCTTTTTACTAGACCCGTTCATAATCCATCGGCCTAGGGGCGCTTATGGAGCCCACCCTTGGTACAAGCCATACAAAGTAAAATAGCATGTCATATCATGTCATATCATAGCATATCATAGCATTTCATGTTCTTGTTATTTCATGAAGAGAGTTCTTGATCCCAACTTAAGGGAAGCATCTCTTAGGCTTTTCATTTTACATAAGCCTTTCATGTACATATCATAATAGCATGAGGTGCACATAGCATAAATCATATCATAAGGAATCATAACATGAGTGCACATAACCTTTAGGCATATCATTAGGAATCATATCATGATGTCATAAGTGCACATAATATAAAGCATATCCTAAAGAATCATAACATGATATCATAAGTGCATATAACATAAAGCATATAACATACAACATTGTGACCTAAATATCATAGCACATCATAGGAGTCATTATCATGCATGGTTGGGGGTTTTGATCTTCCTACCAACCCTAATTCATTGTTGGCCGAAACCTAAAGGTGAGGTTCCAACTTTTAATACCACATGTAGCATGAAACTAACAACATATAAGACATCATATTTCATAGGGAAGCATAAATAGGCATAGTTAGGTATCAAAACTTTGCCCTAAGTCACAATTTCAACCTTGGCCGAAACCTAAATGTGATGCATTTAACTTTTAAATACAACATGAAGCATGAAACTTAAGCCAACCATATAATAATGATCATACATCATAAGGAAGCATATACAAGCATGAATAGATTTCAAAACCTTGCCCTAGCCCTTATTTCCAACTTGGTCGAAACATCAAGGTAAGGGTTCTAAATTTTTAACACCACATGGAGCATAAAACTCTTAACTAATAGCATACAAAAGATCATGTAACATGAAAGAGCATAAACAACATGTTTTCATTTCAAAACTTTGCCCTAGACCTTGTTTCTTAACTTGGCTGAAACTTTAAGATAGGGTTTCTAGGTTTTTCATGTAACATAAGCCATGGATATTTAACCTAACATAGCATAAAAAAGCATACATCATGAGGAAGCATCAAACAATATAGTTAGGTCAACAACTTTTCTTTGAACCTTTAATTCAACCTTGGCCGAAACCTAAGGGTAGGGTTTCTAGGGTTTTCATGCAACATAAGACATGGAATTTCAATCTAACATTTCATAGAAAATCATATATCATGAGGAAGCATAAACAAATATAGTTAGGTCTCAAACTCTTGTCCTAGACCTCATGTTCATCTTTGGCCGAAACCTAAGGAAAGGTTCTAGGTTTTGTTTATACATCATGTAGCATGAGAACTTATCTAGCAACATATAATAGATCATGTATCATGAAGGAGCATAAATAAGCATGTTTAGGCTTCAAAATTTTATTCTAATCCTTCTTGGCCGAAACCTAAAGTAAGGATCTAGGTTTCATTTATACAACATGTAGCATAAAAACTTAACTAACAACATGTAATATATCATATGTCATGAAGGAGCATAAATAATCATATTTAGGTCTCAAAGTTTTACTCTAAGCCTTGTATCCTATCTTGGCCGAAACCTAAGTAAAGATCTAGGTTTCATTTATACAACATCACTACAACAAAAACCCTCATAGACATCAGTGGAACAATAACGGTTTTAAGCAAAAATCGATGTCTTTGAGTATTTTACACCGATTTTTCCAAAAACCAGTGTCTATGAGCGCAGATTTTCGCTCATGTCTATGAGCGTCCGTTTTTTCGTTAATAGACACCGATTTTAACATCGGTTTTTAAAATCTGATGTCTATGATAATTTTCCCACCAATACTTAGCTAAAATTTTCAACTCTTCCCTCTAACCTAACCCTATATGATGCCGTCCACAGGAGGCAGAGAGAGAGAGCCGTCTTCGGGCGACTCACCTTCTGCGCTTCTATCTTCTCCTCCCCTCCCATCGCCGACCCAATCTCGACCTCCTTTATTCTCCCAATTTGAAGCAGACAGAAATAGAGATCGAAGATCCGTGCTTCCGATTCATCGCTCGATCCGCCAAGATGCAGATAGGTTCCGAGAAGGCGTCGTCCCTTGATCTCTTGTCGGTCGTCGTCGCCTCCCTCTCCGACGGATATGGGCTTGATTCCAGCACCGGGGATGCGTTCGTGGAGAACCGACTGTTGATCGCCGTCCTAAGCATAGTCATCGCCGTGCTTGTCGGTTGCGTGGCAATCTTCTTCGTCCGGCGATCGAGCGGAAGGAAGCCCGCCTAGCCCCCGAAGCCGCTAGTGGTGAAGACCCAGATGGATACCGAGGAGGACCAAGGGAAGAAGAAGGTCACCATCTTCTTCAGGACGCAAACCAGGACGGCTGAGCGGTTCACGAAGGTTAGGGTTTTTATCCGAGTAGTTCATTTTTTGAATTTTTCTCCCATGATCTTAGATTTTCCCCCCTTCTAGGCGCTGGCTGAGGAGGCAAAAGCACGGTACCCTAATGCCATATTTAAAGTCATGGATATTGTAAGATTATCTTCCTTCTGTTTCAGATCATTGGAAATACTACTGATTAATTGACTGATCTATAGTTAGTTTCCTCAATTATAGGACGAATATGCTACTGAGGATGATGAGTACGAGGAGAACCTGAAAAAGGAGAGCTTGGCTTTGTTCTTCTTGGCTACGTAAGTTGAAAGCCAGGAATTTTTTGTTTTTATAAATGATCAGTTTCCTCAAAGTTCGAGCTGATCCCTTTGTTTTCTTTAGGTATGGAGATGGCAAGCCTACTGATAATGCTGCCCGGTTCTACAAATGGTTTACAGAGGTTCTGGAAACATGCACATTTAGTTAATCTATTCTACCAATAATCCTTTTGCCTTGATCGATTGCTGATTATTAGTTTTTATAGGGGAAACAGAGAGGAACCTGGTTGGAAAATCTTCAATTTGGTGTGTTTAGTTTGGGCAATCAGCAATATGAACATTTTAATAAGGTTTGGCATGATGAAATTGTCAGTATTCTTTTTGTGGGAATTGCTTGGCTAATATATTTGTGTATTGTGTCCTTGCAAAGGTTGCTGTGGTGGTCGATGAACTGCTTTATGAGCAAGGTATATAGTTGATTTATTTAGTTTGTGATTTGACTAAGTCACATATGCTCCTAAAGCTGATTTTAAATCCTATCTTCAGTTGCAAGCTCAAAGTTCATGCATTTCATTTTTCTAGAGAATTTAACTTGTTTTGTAGACTAATTGTTACTCTAAAAACTTGTAAAGTCAACATGGTATGAGGAGTTACTAAGAAACAGTTGAGTAGTCATGTTATCTGTGAGTTTCATACATACAACTGTAATGTAGTAGTCATGTGCAAGTTTGTAGATGTGTTTAATGAATTTAAGCATCATTCGTACTTGGATATTCTTCTATATTTTTTTTCCTCTGCATAGGCGCCAAGCACATTGTCCAAGTGGGGTTGGGAGATGATGATCAGGGTATTGAGGATGACTTCTCTGCATGGTATGTAGTATCAGCAAACTTTTATGCATGCCATCCAAATTTCAATGTCGGCTACTGCTATTTTTTAGTTTTCTATTTTTTTTCTCTTTTGCCCATCATTATCTCATTACTCCTGTGTGGAATATGAAATATCAACTGTACTTTCAGGAGGGAGCTTCTTTGGCCGGAGTTGGATAAGTTACTTCAGGATGAAAATGAGACAGGTGCATCTACTCCTTATACAGCTGCCATTCCTGAATACCGGGTTGTATTTGTCAAGCTTGAAGAAGTTCCATATCTGGACAAAAGTTTGAATTTTGCAAATGGCCATGCTATTCATGACATACAACATCCATGCAGGTAGAGATGCTCTTTACAAAGACAAATCTGTTGGGTTACTCTACAAGCCTTTGTTGTCATTGCTAGTCTTTTGACATCCTTTGGTATTCATGCTAGCCTCTTGGTTCATCTTCAAGTCAGATGTATATGAATGCTTACTCTGTGATGCCAAAATTTGACTATCTTGGTAATAATGCTAAAAGAATATAGCTTTACTGAACTCCATTTTGCTTCATCATGCTTTAGTTATTCAGATGGTATAGCTAATTTACTCCTTCAGCACACAGTTTTATGGAAGGTGGTTGGAAAACTAATCATGCCAAAACCAAAGGGCTTAACATCTGAGATTAAAAAAGCTCCGTCATCTGGACTTAAGTGGTCCTTTTCTCCTGGGACTAACCTGCTATCAGGTGGTGCTGCAAAACTTGAAAAAGAGTCTAGGCAAAAACTAAATGAGTTTTCCAAGAAACTTAGAACATTCAGAAGTGTTGACTTGTCAGGTTAGCACACTAAACTTGTTAGAATGTATCTACAGCAAGTGATTACAATTATTCACTCTATAACTGATTATTTCTAAATCTAATATCTTGTAATGAATATGCTGAGATAACTTTTTCAGGGGATTAAACTTACATTTACTTTACCAAGGTAATGGAATACTTGTAGATATTTAACAAATTCATGTCGTAACTTTGGTGTTGATGGTCTTTTTTTTCTTGCTGAAAGTCTTGGTTACAACAGGTTAGTTCTTTTCCTTCCTTTTCCATAACCTTACTTTTTTTTCTTGTTCCTACTTGTAAACTATTACTAAACCAGACTCTTAAAGGTATGACATTACTAAAGCAATACATTTAAGCATAACTTTTTTTTTGTGTCGTTTAGCATCTCATTAGTTTTTTTCCAAGTCTCAGGAAGCAGAGGAAGTTGATTTTTCTGGCAATGGGATTACAGCAGTTGGCCTAAAGGCACTTTATGGTGTTCTTCAGACGAATACCATGCTTAAAACTCTGAACCTATCAGGAAATAATATTGGCGATGAAGGAGCTAAGGTAAGTCCATTTTTTAATTTTAATTTTACTAATTTTTATGTTTGCGCCTATTCATCTGGAAATAAACAATTTGATTCTGCTGGAAGTACAATAGTGTATTAGAATACAAGAAAAATTAAAGTTCATTATCACCATTAATTGATAATTTGATATTAGATGATTTCTTTGACGGTAAATGACAAAATTCTTTAATGGTATCAGAAAATATGCCTTTCTATTTTTTTTTCTCAAAAGGTCTCATTCTTCTTGAAGATTTATTTCACATTTTATATGGTTTTAGTATTTGTTATCTACTCTAGAATGTTAATTGTTACATGGATAATTAGACCTTTGATGAGGTATTGACATCATATCGTGTCAGCTATAAAATGTATGTATATATGTCATGGATATCCTTTACACAAGACTCTATTTTTATTATTCTTTGTGTGGGTTTAGCAGTCAGTAGAGGCACTGTACTATCAATAATCTTTTCAATTTTGGTGAATGTTGAAGTTTACACCTGCTTTCTTTTTCAGGAGAATGTGGATATTAAAATTTTAACAAATGATGATGTTCTAGGTGATGCAATACCTTATGATCAGCAAGATGCAATGCGCCACCTCTGTTACCAATTCCTTGATTTAATGCCGCCTACGGTATGGATACTTCACCTTGTAATAGTTGTTATTTCTTTCAATTATATTATCCACATTAAATGGTCATTAAATAATACTACATCTGTAATAGGAAGTTGCTGCAATTACACTGGAATTTTAGATCATAAGCTCTACTTTTTTTTCCTTCTTCTAGCACCTCTTGATTTATGATTCAGTTTTTTCTCAGTTTGCCACTTTTCTTTTATGGTCTTTCTTTATGAATTTTATTTTTCAAACCTTTATGAATCTGTTATACATAATCAGTCAGGGAGCCTCTGTTATTTATTGATTCACAAGTACCTGTTATTTTGGTAACTAATATAGTTATACTTTAGATCCAGCCCTACTAAAATTTTCAATTAACAGTCACATTTTCACAATGCGATTTGGTCTTATTTGCTGTGGTTTTATTTGATCGTATTAACTCATTTATATTTTATTTCTTATTAGTTCTCTGTTTCTTATTCTTGGTTATTAGGGAAGAACAAACCCACAATTTCCTAGTTCACATCCAGTTTCTCTTAACAGGTGTGTCTTTATCCTTGTCAATATATATATATATATATATATATGTGTGTGTGTATATATATACATACCTTATTTATTTAACATCTTTAGCCTGACGTGAAAGACAGCTAGTAGTTCATTGTGTTTCAATGTTCAAATCTGCAAAATTATGAATGTATATTTGGATTTTTGGAACAAACAATCTATTGGTTTACATATATTGTGTTTCCATCTAATATTGTGTTTCCATCTTAAATTCCCATGTAACCATGTTTTGGCTGGTTTGCATTTTAGAATGAGCAACCAAAAGCTTTTATCATTCCTTCCCTTTGAAACATTGATGTAAAAGATGTATTTTAAAACATCTCCAGATGTCTGTAACTTTGTGTATTACTATATTTTGCTATAACCTTACTGTTCTAGCCTATGACCTATTTAGTTATCATCTAGTCTCGTGCCATATAGTTTTCATTTTTATCCTTCTCTACCAGCTCAAATCTTATTCTTTTCTAGTGATTACAATTTCAATACATGTCTGTGTCATGAATTTCCACTGTATATGCTAAGTGTGTCAAGAGTTATCTCATGTTTCTTTTTCTGGGTGGTGCACTCGATGGCTCCTAACCTCCCTCCCCTTTAATTCTTTATATATATATATATTACATCGCTTTCTAAAGAGAAAGAGAGATGCAATACACTATATATATGCCTCTACGAACCCTAGACCTCCTCTCCCTCTTCCTCCATTGCCTCATTTCTCTTCTGGTGAGCTTCCCTTCTCTCAACACTTTCAATTTGTAAGTTACTTAAACTCTGCATATATATGATTATGTACTTATTACTGAATGAATATATACACTAAGAGTGTGTTCTACGTTAACATTGAGCATGCAACCATTCATCTTGTATAAGTTGTAGTGCACTCAAAGAAACATCTCTCTCTCTATATGTGGCCGGTAGTGCTTTTCATGTTTTCTAGTTAGCTTTTTCTTACTAACTTATATTGGAAGGCTTCAATTGCAAAATAAACTTGAAAGTTGTAATAATTCAGGAGTGCTTTGATCGATCAGAAGGTAGATTAATAAGTGCAGTATATATTAATTCTTTGAGATGGAAGGAGAGAGCAGCGTCGTTCCACCGGGTTTCAGGTTTCATCCCACAGAAGAAGAGCTGGTGGGCTACTACCTTGCTAGAAAGGTAGCTTCTCAAGAGATTGATTTAGATATCATTCACGATGTCGATCTTTATCAAATAGAACCTTGGGATATTCAAGGTCAGCATACTTAATTTAATTAATTACTACTCTCGATGATCAAGTACTTTGCTAGCTAATTATCTATCTTTTACTTTGGTTAAATTAACAAATATATAGATAAGTGCAAGCATGGAGTACATGAGGAGCAAAAAGAATGGTACTTTAGCTTCAAGGATAGGAAGTATCCAAGTGGGACGAGGACGAATAGAGCTACTTCAGTTGGATTTTGGAAGGCAGCCGGTCGAGACAAGCCGGTGTTATCGAAGTTTAGGGTAATAGGGATGCGCAAAACGCTTGTCTTCTACAAGGGAAGAGCACCAAATGGGAAGAAAACCGATTGGATCATCCATGAATATCGTCTTCAATCCAATGAAAATGACCCAACTCAGGTAGGTCAATCATAATGATCATCCTCAAGCTGTGTATGTTAGTGAAAAACAATCATATTAATACATGTATGAAACACATGCATACTGAAGTATTTTGATGTGTAAAACTTGACACAGGAAGAAGGATGGGTTGTTTGTAGAGCATTCAAGAAGCCAAACCCCAATCAAAGGCCTAATTTGGACAATTTCGGGCACAATTACTATCAAGGGTTAGATTTGAACTTGTTATTCATAGATCTATCACTATATGATGTGGTTGAGATAATTGATGAATGTTTATCTTTTTAAGCATTCCAATTAGTCATCTTGTTACCTGGTGCTCTTATTGCATTTTCAACTATGATCTTTGGTCTTGGTTTACTAATATATTATTTATGTGTTTTTATAGTTTACAAATCTCAAGTACTCCAGAGTTGAAATTGATGAAGTGCGGTTCGATTGGGTTGAATGCATGCTAGATTACATTTGAAGTGCGGTTCTACCTTGATGTGTTAAAAGAATGTTCTACCTTGATTTTGATATCTATTAGCTAGCTTTTGATGTAAAAAAGAATGTTTGAGTATTTTATGGATACTGTTGTAAGAAGATTATTTATATAATTTGTGAATATTTGTGTATTTTATGGATATTGTTGAATGAAGAATATTTGTATAATTTGTGAATATTTGTGTTTTTTTATTATTGTCGGGTTTTCATTGTTTCGGAAATCAAATTTGTGCTGTTAAAAATATACATATTACATCGGTTTTCCACCGCTGCAAAACCGATGTTATTAACTAATATTACCTCGGTCATTTACCGCTGCCAAAACTGGTGTTATTAACATACAATATTACATCGGTTTTACACCGTTGATGAAACGGTGTCGTTAAGTGATACTACACCGGTTAATAACCGATTCGAAGATCGGTGTCGTTAAGTGATACTACACCGGTTTTAACCCGATGTCTAAAATGGCAGACTTTTAACATCGGCTTCATAGACATCGGTTGAAAATGAAATAGACACCGGTGGAAAACCAATGTCTATGAGGATTTTTGTTGTAGTGCATGTAGCATAAAAAGACTTAACTAACAACATGTAATATATCATATGTCATGAAGGAGCATAAACAATCATGTTTAGGTCTCAAAGTTTTACTCTAAGCCTTGTATCCTATCTTGGCCGAAACCTAAGTAAAGAACTAGGTTTCATTTATACAACATGTAGCATAAAAAGACTTAACTAACAACATGTAATATATCATATGTCATGAAGGAGCATAAACAATCATGTTTAGGTCTCAAAGTTTTACTCTAAGCCTTGTATCCTATCTTGGCCGAAACCTAAGTAAAGATCTAGGTTTCATTTATACAACATGTAGCATAAAAAGACTTAACTAACAAACATGTAATATATCATATGTCATGAAGGAGCATAAACAATCATGTTTAGGTCTCAAAGTTTTACTCTAAGCCTTGTATCCTATCTTGGCCGAAACCTAAAATAAGGATCTAGGTTTCATTTATACAACATGTAGCATAATTTGTAACTTGACAACCCTAAGTGACCACAACTTCTTGTTTTAGCCAAAACTTGCAAGGAGATCCCTAAGTCCCTTTTTACCTTTTTTTTTTTTTAAAACAAACGTAAAGTGTACGATAACTATTGTACTGCAGGTGAGAGGATACTTACATCCCTTACTTAACTCTCTAAGAGAAGAAATCCTTGGTTGTGAAGCTTTTCCTAGAGGGCAACCCTTCTTGCTTGGTTCGGCAATGGTGAGGGAGAGGAGGTGGTTTCGGTGGAGAGGAGGAAGGAGAAAGAGAGCAACAAAAATGACAATTTTCATTCTTTCCTCCTTTTTTTCCAATTGAATGGAAGAAGGAAACATGAATTTTTCCTTCCCTTTTCCTTTACTCATCCTTAATGAAGGGAGAAGGTAAAAACTTTCTTTTCATTGTGAGAAGAGGAAGGAAACTTGGACTTCTCCTCCTTAGTAAAGAGAGCCTCCACTTCCTTACCTTTAACAACAATTCCCCTCTTTTCATATCAGCACACCCCTGCTAGGGCTACTGGTTATGACATGAAACCATTTACCAAGAGGTCCAAGGTTCAATCCTTGGTTATGCCTCTTTTTGGTTCTTTTATTTTATTTTCTAAAGAAGAATCCACATAAGGCCCATATTATATCATGTATAAATCTATTTGAATTATTAAGGTTTATTTTAATCATGCATTAATCTATACTAATCATGCATAAATCTACATGAATTATTAGAGACCCTATGGGTGTTACATCACAAAGCTCAAATTAAAGAATTTAGGGTCTGTTGCATTCGGCAACGATGGCAAACTTAAGGTAATCGAAAGAGGTAACATCGAACTCAAATCCGATTTCATTATTCAAAAAGTATTGCTAGTTGAAAACTTTAACTTTAATTTATTCAGTATAAGTCAATTGTGTGATAGTGGTTATTTAGTTCACTTTACAAAATCTGAATGCATAGTTAAAAATATTGATAATCCTGAAATTATACTTAAGGGCACTAGGAGAGATAATGTCTACACCATTAACCTACCAACATCCTCAATAAAGTGTTTTCTAACACAACAAAAGGAAACTGAGTTGTGCCACAGAAGACTGGGACACACTCACACTAGACTCATTGCAAAAATGAGTCAAAATGGTCTAGTTAGAGGTTTGCTCAAATTAAAATTTATTGAAAACTCAACCTATAATGCTTGTCAACAAGGTAAACAAACTAAGGCAAACCATAAATTAACCAACCTTAATAAAACAACCTCAATACTTGAGCTCCTTCACCTAGACTTGTTTAATTCACATGGAGCCAAGTCACTAAGTAAAAATCAATATTGCTTAGTGATAATCGACGATTACTCAAGATTTACTTGGGTAAAATTTATAAAAAATAAAAGTGAAACCTTTGAAGTATTTAAAATCTTCTGTAAACTAATAGAAAATGAAAAAGACACTCAAATAAAAAGAATCAGAAGTGACCATGGGGGGGGGGGGGGGAATTTGAAAATCACAACTTTACTGAATTTTGTGAAATTAATGGGTATCAACATGAATACTCTTGCCCTAGGACCCCCCAACAAAATGGCCTAGTAGAACGTAAAAACCGAACCCTACAAGAAGCCTCTAGGACTATGTTAAATGAATACAAACTATGCAACCAATTCTGGGCTGAAGCGATAAACACAACATGTTATGTGCAAAATAGAATCCTAATTAACAAATCTCATAATAAAACACCTTATGAAATATATTATAATAAAATCCCTAATCTAGGTTATTTAAAAGTTTTTGGATGTAAAGTTTACATTTTAAACACTAAAGACTACTTAGGAAAATTTTCATCAAAAACAACTCTAGGAATATTTTTAGGGTATTCAACAACTAGTAGGGCATATAGAGTGTACAACAAACATACCCTAAGAGTTGAAGTAACGATAAATGTAATATTTGATGAAGATAATAAAATAACAAATGAAAATAATACAGAAAATCTTAACCCAAGAATTATTGAAGATGATGAAATTCAATCTAACACTAATAAACTAGAGGAACAGACTTATGACTCAAATATAAGACCAACAAGAATAAGTACTTCTCACCCACCCGACCAAATTTTGGGTGATCCAAATCTAGGAGCCAGAACTAGATCTTCCTATAGAAACCTAAGTCAGATTGCCCTTATTTCTAAGATTGAACCTAAGACCATTGAAGAAGCCCTACCTGACCCAGACTGGATCATTGCCATGCAGGAAGAATTAGCCCAATTTGATAGAAACCAAGTCTGGGAACTTGTACCCAAACCCGTAGATAAGTCCATAATTGACACTAAATGGGAACAAATTAGATGATCAGGGTGATATAGTGAGAAATAAGGCAAGACTAGTAGCCAAAGGGTTCAGCCAGGTTGAAGGTTTAGACTATGACGAAATTTATGCACCAGTAGCTAGACTCGAATCCATTAGGATGCTACTGGCTTATGCAGCACATAAAGGGTTTAGATTATATCAAATGGATGTCAAGTCAGTATTTTTGAATGGGTTTATTAAGGAGGAAGTATATGTAAGTCAACCTTCAGGGTTTGAGGACTTAGACAACCCAAACCATGTATTTAAACTGAAAAAGATATTATATGGATTAAAGCAAGCACCTAGGGCATGGTATGAACAATTATCCAATCACTTGATATCCAAAGGCTTTAACCAAGGTCAAATAGATCTGACCCTATTTGTAAAAATTATAGAAAAAGACATCTTTATAGCCCAAATCTATATTGATGATATAATTTTTGGCTCAACAAACTCTAAACTTTTAAAAGAATTTATTAAACTAATGGAAAATGAATTTGAAATGAGTTTGGTTGGAGAACTTAACTTTTTCTTAGGATTACAAATCAAACAAACCAAAGATGGAATCTATATTTATCAAACTAAATATGCTAAGGAATTAATTAAAAATTTGGCATGGAAAATTCTAAAATTATAAATACTTCAATGACAACTAATATCAACATTGACTTTGACCCAGAAGGAAAACCAGTAGACCCAAAGTATTATAGAAGTGCAATAGGTAGCTTACTCTACCTAACTGCAAGTCGACCCGATATATTATTTGCAGTAGGTATGTGTGCAAGATACCAATCTTGTGCAAAAGAGTCACACCTAACATATGTTAAAAGGTTACTTAGGTATATTAAAGGTACCTTAAATGTAGGACTTTAGTACCCTAGAACTAGCACCTTTGACCTTTTTGGTTATTCTGATTCAGACTATGCCGGGTGTAAACTAGACAGAAAAAGCACAAGTGGTAGCTGCCAAATTCTAGGTCAGTGCCTAGTAAGTTGGTCAAGCAAAAAGCAACACTGTGTTGCTCTATCCACCACTGAAGCTGAATACATAGTCCTAGGAGAGTGTGCTTCTCAACTTTTGTGGATGATGCATACACTAAAAGACTATCAACTAGAATACAAAAATATAAAAATTTTAATTGACAATATGAGTTCAATTAATCTAACTAAAAACCCAATTCACCACTCAAGGACTAAACACATAAAGGTAAAACACCATTTTGTAAGGGATCATGTAGCCAAGGGTGAAATTGTACTCAACTATGTTGAGTCCAAATCAAACCTAGCTGACATTTTTACAAAACTCTTACATGAACTTGAGTTCAGTGCACTTAGAAGGTAAATAAAAATATGTTGGGTAGAATAGAGTTTAATTTTCAAATCAGTTTCCTACCTTTATTCTTAAATATTTCACTTGTTTTCAAAATCATCTTGTGTTTTAAAAAATTCTAGGAAAAATTTGTTTTTAAAATTCCAATTTAACTAGATTTTCAAATTTGGACTTAGCCTAGGCTCTACCTTAGATATCATGTTCCCCTAGAATTTAGGCAGAGCATCTCACAAACACCTAGGCTTACCTTGATTGTGCTTGAAAAACTTAGAATGGTGTGAGATGCATAGGGTACAGCCTGAACTCAAGAATACTTATATCTGTGCATCAATATGAGTCTAGGCGTTAAATACCTAATATACAGTAATCAAGTCAAGTCATCCAACCCTAGTAAAATCTAACTGGATCTATTGACTTAACTTGACTAACCAAGTGAAAGATGTTATCCTTTAGACAATCAGCTAGTAGCTAGATGGTTAGACATGTGGCCAAGAAATTAAGTATTTGATTTTTTTAGGGTTACTCAACTTGCAGATTAGGGCTCTGATACCTTACTAAAAGAACTTAGTTAACTTGCGATCAATTTAACTCGACTCATGCTTGGACATTAAGGTTTAAACTTATTACTCCTCCTTGGCCTTAAGTATTTCGGAATTCATTTATCATTTAAATAGTTTTCAAAAAACATAGTCTTAGACTTTCTTAATATTTTTTATATACTTTTTAAAGTAGTTTGAAAATTTAGTGAAGTTTTTTATTTCTCTCAGTTATTGTTCAAAAAGCTTGTTCAAAATTAAAAGAATATTTACCAATGAAGCTTTTAGAATCTATCTAACAGAGTTTGAAAAATTTATTTTTCCCAAAAGATTTCAACTAAGTTTCAAAATTGGCTAAAGTTATTTTTCAAAGTAAACTTTTACTAGCTTAGTTGAAAGAAAATTATCTCTTTAGACATTTAGCTAAGAATTTTACAATGAAAATTAATTATAAAAAGCTAAGTGTTTGAAAAGTTCTTTAAATTAGCCAAAAATCGTCTCTTTAAAGCTAAGTGTTTTCTTTAAAAGTTTTTTTTCCAAACTTAATTCAATTCTCGTACTTAAGAGAATCCCTTTTAAAAGACTTTTTAAGTTTAATGAAAAATCTTTAAAAGCTTAAGTTTTTAAAATTTTGGCTAAACAAAGTTGTTTTGCACTTAAACTATTTTTACTTAGCAAAATTTTACTAAGTTTTTTCCTACAAAGTTTTCCCTACAAAGTTTTAAAAGCCAGGTGTTTTAAATGTTATTTTTGGGCTTTAACATTGTTACTAAGTTTTTACTACAAAGTTTTTTGATATATGGCAAAGGGGGAGAGTAGAACAGAAAATTCAACAAAAATTCAAATTAAGGATAAGAGTTCTCTTATTAAGGGGGAGCTTGAAAATTTTAAATTCACCTTAACTTTTGTAAAGTTTAAAATTTCTTTAGCTTGTACTTAACTTATTACTTAAGTATGCTTACGTTTGTGCTTAAACCTCTTATTTAAAAGCATGCTTATGTTTATTTATGCATTCTGTTTTATTTAACTTTGAATTTGAGTTGCCAT
This sequence comes from Zingiber officinale, assembly GCF_018446385.1. Taxonomy (NCBI): domain Eukaryota; kingdom Viridiplantae; phylum Streptophyta; class Magnoliopsida; order Zingiberales; family Zingiberaceae; genus Zingiber; species Zingiber officinale. The sequence goes on from NC_056006.1 coordinate 49,820,850, forward strand.
AATCAAAAAGGGGGGATTGTTGGTGCGGGAAGCATCAGATGATCGAATCCAAGTTTTGATAATGACAAAGGGTTCAAAGTTAAGTCGTCCTGTGATCTAACAAGTTCATGGAGCTTGCAGGAAAGTCCTAAGTGGTACTTAGGCAAAAGTCCTAGCTGCGGTTAGGCAGGTGCGAAACCCTAAGGGGTGGTAACCCTAGGTCATAAGGGGTGGTAACCCTATGTGGAAAGTCTTGGTGGGTCGAGAGCTTCAGGAAAAAGTCCTAGGGGGTGGTAACCCTAGGTGGAAAGTCCTGGTGTCACGAACCAGGTGGAAGACTGGACGGGCCAGGAAGAGGAAGTCCAGTAGAAAGTCCGAAAGCCTCGAACGCTGAGCAAAAGTCCAATCGATCTGGAGGATCGCACTGGCAATAGGTAAATCTCCTGAGTGGAGTAGGTGAGGATGCGTTCCCCGTAGAGGGAATAGTAGGTGTCGGGTCGACCTAGGGTTTTCGGTTGGAAATCCGAAGTCAGACCCGGACAGTCCGATGACTGTCAATTATATCATTTATCATATTTCTGTGCTAACTTTGTTGTGCAGGGGTTGTGTTTGGGACTAACACATTTTACAGGAACAAAGAAGCACATTTGACCTCGGATGAACAGTGTCCGAGGTGCCTCCATGGGGCTTGGAGGCACCTCAGGTGCAAGCCAAAGCCAGCTGTCCAGAGGAGCTGGAGGAGTCTCGGAGGAAGCTGGAGGCGCCTTGGACCAAGGCTTGAAGGCGCCTTAAACCTGATAAGGTGCGACCAGGTTTGCGTTGATCCACCCATGCGACTCAACGACCTGGAGCTGCCTTGGATAGGCTTGGAGGCGCCTCCAGCCCAGTATAAAAGAGGGGTCAAGGCAGCAGCTCAGAACAACAATATCTAAGTGATCAAGCTACAACGCGCTGCTTCAAAAATACCCTGAAGTGCTGCTACAAGTTTCCGACAACCTGGAGCTCCGTTACTTTAAGATTCTGTCGTTCGGTATAATTTTTATTATTGCACTCATTGTAACTCATATTCTGTACTATTGTTTCGAGCTTATAGTTGTTGCCCACCGGAAGCGATCAACGATCGCGGGCCTTGGAGTAGGAGTCGTCATAGGCTCCGAACCAAGTAACTCGTGTCATTGTGTGTTACTTTGTTTCCTTTACTTTATTCCGCTGCTTTAACTCGTACGATTTTTGATTCGAAATTAGTGAAAGCCACGAGCGCTATTCACCCCCCCTCTAGCGTGTCTCGACCCAACATAATCTAGTCCAACATCGATACAAACCATCTATATTTTAGTTTATGTGAGGTATAGTTTCAATTACAACTTTAGACAAGATTTTGATGAAATGAAGGGTATAAATGCGACTAGCATAGATCCTTTGTTGTGTAATTGTGTATTGCGGAAAACATGTAATTTACCTTGTGCACATGAGTTTTCCAAATATACTCAGATGGACATGCTAATCCCACTAGTTAGATTTGACAAGTTTGGGAGAAAGTTAGATATGGAGTTGAGTAAGGGGATTGATGTTAGGGATGACATTGGTAGTCAATAGTCTTAGACTATTGGTGATGTTAGCATATTTTTTCAATGGTGAATGATTCACAAAGATTGTTAATATTGAGGAGATTGAAAGAGATTGCCAATCCAACAACAATCTCATTGCAAGTGCCAGAGGTAAACACTCGTACTCGTGGTCGACCCAAAACTTCGAAAGTTAAACAAATAAAGTCAACTAAGTGTGACCCAAGTGCTTTTGAGTATGTTGAGTCTATCAAGATAGTTGTTCACTAATTGAAAATATTTTAATTGTTGGTGGACCAACATTTGCATAACCTGTAGGATTGTTTATAACGAGGAGGCAGAAGCAAAAGGTAACGCCATTTATTTTTTCAATACATTTAAATAACCATTAATTTTTTTTAGATATGATTGACTTTCTTATATCACTTTTCAATAGATTGTTCGTCATCGTACACATTCAACTTCTACTATTGGTTATATTGATTAACTATCATCTCATCTCCACGAGTATATTGCTGGCACTAAAGATGTGGCGACAGATGGTCACTATGGTTTTTGTATCATTGTTGGCCTACTTGGTTTTTGTGAGGATACGTCAAGGGTGCGATGAGAGCTTCTTGAGGAGATTAGACATTTTGAAATAGTATATGGAGGTATATTTAATAAAGATGGTCGTGTTGGAGTAGTAAAGCACTGATAATGGCCAATTTGTCGTGAATTGGTATCAAATAATCACTGAACCCCTCTAAGCTAATGAAGCATAGGAATGATCCAGTTCGTGTCTTTCAAGGAATGTAAACAATGATTGAATCTTAGGATCAATTTATTAGAACCATGGAGTTTTGGGGTTGAGTTGAGTTCTTAAATTGACAAATGAAGAGTAAAGCAAATAATGAGACTAAACCTAATGCAATTTAAGACAAGCCTGACTAATCATTAACAATGAATCCACAACGTATTGTCACCCTGTGTTATGAAAATCATCATCAACGGAATTAAACTAATGAACAAAATAGTAAGACAAATATAAAAATAAATCTAATGCAATAAAAGAAATCCTATCTATCTATTAATCATGAACCCACAACATACTGCCACTTTATGCCATGGATTACACTATTAACATATTCAAACAGATTGGAAACTAAACAAGGACTAAACAAGAACAAAACAAGATCAAATCAAATAATTCAGATTCTTGCAATCGAATAACATCAAAATAGATTTAGATCTCCATCAGTGGAGCTAACAAGCATTCAGATGAATTAAAAAGAATAAGAGACTAGATCTAAAACGTAATATGTTAGGACCCTTGACGACCAACTAGAGGAGGGTGAATAGCCCCTACATAAAAATAAAATAAAAAGACCTTTCTTGGATTTACAGCTTTATAAATCTAACACTTGCATAAGTATAATAAAGAAACTAAAAGACAGAGGCATCGAGAATTTACTTGGTTACAATCGGGGAGGTTGTTAATCTAAGGAAGTAAAGCGCACTAATTTCTCCTTCAGGCGGAGAAGTATCTTTACAACAATGACAGTGCGGAATCAAAGAGCTAAACAAAAAACTAAAAGTGTATAAGTGTTGTTTCATAGTTTCTTATTCTACTTAGCTTCTGGGAGCAAGACTGTTTATATAGCCCTACTCGGGGTGCCTAGAAGCGTTCCAGGTGCTTGGAATGGAATAGAAATCTCTCCTCGGCATAAAGGTCAAAAGTCACGTCGATCTAGATAAAAGTCAGGTTCCAGGCGCCCGAAATGGTTCCGGGCGCCCCGACCTGCTCCGGGCGCCCTGGACTGGTTCGGGCACCCCGAACTGATCCGAGCGCCCCGACCTAGTCCGAGTGCCCCGAGCATCAGAAGTCAACCTTTTGCTGACTTTTGGTCCAGGCCTCCTTCGGTTCCACTCGCCTCAGTCCAAGTTTTTCGCTCCAGCTCCGTTCGCTTGGATGATTTTGGCCATCCGGAATAGGGCTCACCCGAACCCAACTTCCGGTCTTCTCGAACAAACTTTCGCTCTAGCTTCTTGTCCCTCAGAATCGTTGTTTACTTTCTTCTCGTCTACCAGCGTACTCTTCCGCACCTTTTCGTCCCTCAGACAGTTGCGTCTTTTGCTCCTTCAGCAATCTTCCACTCCGACTTCTTGTCCCTCAGAAATATCACACGCTCCCTTCTCATCCGTCGATGTACTTTTCCACAGCACCTCGTCCCTCTGACCACCGAGCTCATCGGCTCTCTCCTGTGTCGTCCTTCTCGCTAACTGCATCTTTCGCTCGATGCCTTGTGCTCCTAAGTTCCTATACATTTAGACACAAAGTTAAACACAACATGACCTAACTTAACTTGTTTGATCACATTAAACTACCTTAGGGTACCATCAATCTCCCCCCTTTTTTATGTGAGCAACCCAAGTTAAGTTAGGGTAAACCAATATAAAGTAAAAGTAATAAGTTTTACAATAAAGTACAAAAATTGAAAAAGTTTAAACTACCTCCCCCTAGACTTAATCTTCCTTTCTCCCCCTTTGATCATATAAAAAAATGGAGTACTTCAAAAGTCTAAGGACAACTTGTCAAGAATTTTAAGTCGTTTAACAAATAAAATTTTGAATTTATAAGGTTAAAATGATTTAAAAAATTTGGTGAATCTTAAACACAAGTCAAAGAGAAAAAACATTGAAATTGAAAAAAATAATTTTGGAAATCTTGAAATATTTTCTTAAAAATGTATAGAGCATGCATTTTAACAAAAGAAAATACATTTTCAAGATTTATAATTTAAAAATTCTTAAAAAAATTTCATTTAGATACATAACTAAAAAACTTTTCATAATTTTTTTTTAGTTAGCAGGGATAACTCTTGAAAATTTTAAATAACAAAATCTAAATATTGAGATTTTTCTATAGATGAATATTGAATTCCTCTTTCTAAAAAAAATTAGGATCAAATTAATTTTGAATAATAATTAAACTCAAAAGGAATTTTATAGTTTTAAAAAAAAATCAATTGCAAAAAATAAAAGCATGATCTTGGAATCAAAAATAGATTCCTTTTTGCTGAATTAACAAGAAATTTTTTAGGTTTTTGATAATTTTCTAATTTTCCATTGTGATATTTAAATTTTCATTTTAGTCTATAATAATTTCTAAAATTTGAAGCAGAGAATTTTGAACATGTAGAAATTTTTAAAGTTTGTGTATATTCCTTTAACATTTCATTTTCTGTTTTTAGTTTGTCGAAATCCTCTAATCGACGAGTTGTTGCTAGAGTTCCTTTTAACTCATTATTCTCTGTTAATAATTTTTTATTTTCTATTTCTGATTTATAAGAATCTTTTGATAACATTTTTATCAAATTAAACAATTGATCAGGAGGTAGAGACTATACATGACTTACCTTGTCGACTTCCGATGCTCCCCCTGTAGAGCTACTTTCCTTCGACGTTGCTCCTCCTTCATTGATGCTCTCAATGCTCATTTCTGAAGAACTTTCTTTATCTTCAGGTAGGTACTCGACTATGAGACTAGTTTTGACAATTTCTTCATTTTCTACTTCTGATAACGACTCAGAGTTCATCGAGGAGTTAGATTCGACTACTTTTGGTTCTTCGTAGAGCTTTAAGAACTTTTCCCAAAGTTATTTTGCATTCTCGTTATTTCCAATTTTGTCGACATCCTGGGCAGGCAGAACACACAAAAGGTGGAACTCAGCCTTACCGTTAGCCATGAAGTTGTTTCATTACTTTTCAGTCCATCGATGCTTCTCAATTTCTTTTCCTTCTTTGCTTTTGGGCATATCAAAATCATACTTAATTGTTAGCGAAATATTAAAATCAATTTTAAAATATGCCTCCATTTGACGTTTCCAAAAAGTGAACTCCCCCTCAAATACTAGTGGTTAGATGCTCGGTCCGGACATCTTGTTAGTTAGAGCCCTAGAGCCAATCATATGATGATTGTTGTATGGACTCGATGTATCATATTCGGATATATTAATAAAGACATTTCTTTATGGTTATTATACTTACTTGTATTGGTACCAAATAACTAAGTATAATAACGTCTTTGAGTAGAAGATTCTTATCTATATCAATCAATTGGTTGAATTGATAGTGAGATGATATAGAGAACACTACTCTTAATCATTCCTAGTCAAGTATTAACATTCAGGGACAATGTTAATGCGATGAGACTAGCATGTAGGCCAACTCGATGACTTGATCTCACAAGTCATGGATATAGAGATATCAAGTTGACACATAGGTATGTATTGGAGAATGTATACTGAATGACCCGTCATGAGAAAGTATCATGGATCGTTATATGAGTGTCATATACTTTCTCATGTGACTATTAGTATGACTATCATTCCTTGGACCTGAAGTCACCATGGTTCCCTACATAAGGAGTTGCATACTTTGACTTCGTCAAACGTCACCCGTAACTGGGTGGACTATAAAGGTGATTACTGGGTATGTAACAAATTATGTGGAGGGATGTGAGTGATGTAGATGGGATCTATCCCTCCTATATGACGGGAGTGACACCATGATTCTTGATAGAGTGAGACCACTAAGTGCATGGCCATGCCCAAATGAGTCAATATAAGATATTGAGCTCATTTGTTTAGAGTGAGTCTACTTGGAGTTCAAGACATAGATTGATTAGAGGATGACACGGTCTATACCTCATGTAACGCCCGAAAATTCTCAAGACTATTTTAGGAATAATTCTATGATTTTTCTGGAATTATTAGATATTTTTCTGGAATTTTTAGAGTATCGGAAGTAGCAAAAATTATTAGGAAAGTAAAATAGCTTAAGCGGGAATCGAACCCGGGACCTCTCGGGTCCGCTAAACCTTTAGTTAGCCTTAGAAACCGGTGAACCCAGCAGGGCCGTGCTGAAAGGAAAGGGAATCAATTATATTTATAATTGGTTTGGCCGAATTAATTACTTAGTATAAATAGGAAATTTAAGTTGGGGTTTGGTTTACTTTTAGAACTTGGTTCGGCAACTCCTCTCCAAAACCCTCACGCCGACGCCAACCCTCTCCCCTCTCCTTCTCTCGGTGCCACAACAAGGGAAGAACTAGGGTTCCATCCCTAGGGTCCCAAGGTCACTTTCCGGCAACGATTTCAGCACAAGGACGTTCCCCTCCGCGAGTAGAGCACGTGGACGCGAGCGAATTGTCGAGAAGTCGTCTCCACCGGAATTTCTAACGATTAGATTTGTAAGAAATCTAGCACACAATGTAAGAAACCCCTCACCTGCAGTATTAGTAGCTCTCGCGTGTTTTCTGTTATGCATTAGATTAGTTTTATTGAATTTTGTCAGCATATAGTGTGTATTTTAACTCTTCTCACAGATTTAGGGATTAGTGAGCATCTCTAGATGGGCCGAGCACGTGTATCCTCTGTAGATAGGGGTTTAGACACTGCTGGGTGCCTAGAGGTGGTCTCCTTGATCGAGAGGAGAGTTAGAGAGCGCCAAATGCTCGACAAAATGCCTAGCACAGCCTTATGATACAGTGGACATTTAGTTAAATGCCATAGAACATGTTAATTAGCATGATCAGTTTTTATTTCAGCTTTTATGAGACTAGATGTCCAAATGGGTGGGCTCCCACAGTCGCCTCTAGGTCCAGACAACCTAGTTCTAGGTTCAGATAACCTAGATTCAGCAAAATAGTATTAGCTATTTCAGTATTTTACTTTTCAGTGGCACTGTACTGGATTAGATATCCATTGGGTTGGGCTCCCATAGTCGTCCCTAGGTTTAGCTAACCTAGTAAACCCTACTAGATTCAGAACTTGCAATCCCGGGTCTAGTTAGGGATGCGCGCACAGCAAGTACAGTTGCCAGGGCCCATCAGCAGCATGTTTAGTATTTTTACTTACTATATGTATATGGTTTTCAACCTTTCACAAATTAGTTCGTGAATTCAGTACAGTCCTAGCAGTAGCTCAGTTTTTAGTATCAGCTTAGTTCTTCATTGATACCATGTGATTGATATCATGTTCAGCTTTAGATATGCCATGATTGTATGCTTATATGCCATGCCATGTTTAGTTTATTCAGTATACTTAGCATATCCTTTCAAATAGCATGATTTAAAATCATATTTGCATCGTATGCATGTTTTAGTGAGATAGATGGTTTCTTACTAAGCTTTTTAGCTTACAGATACTATTTTCCTTATACTGCAGATACAGGTAAAAGGAAAACGGACTAGCAGTGGAGGCTGGAGGTCAATGCAGATCAAGATGTGTGTGGAAGGAACTGGAATAAAGATCCTAGGGATCTAGTTTTATTTTATTATGCATTAGAACGTGTTCAGTATGCATTAGTACTTATAGCAAGCGTTATCTTATGTTTCTGTTAGTTAGCAAGAGAACAGTTTAAAACCTTGTTAGTTTCGGTTTTCATATGTTTACATGCCATGAATTAGTATTCTATGCCTTAATCATGTTTAGTATGTTAGCCATTACCTAGTAGAATGTTTCTCTTAGCTTTTATAGTGTTGTGTAATGACTTTGGCACGTATCAGTGCTGATATCAGGGGACTGATACGAAATCAGAAACCCCTGATCAGTCAGCAGACCGATCAGGGAGTCTCTGATCGGTCGGTAGACCGATCAGGGACCTGGTTTCTACGAACAGAAGCTTTCTGTTCGTTCCCTGATCGATTCATGGATCGATCAGGAGCTAGGTCGCGAAAAAAAAATGGATCACTGATCGGTCAGCAGACAGATCAGTAGGCCACTGATCAGTCTCATTGACCGATCAGGGACCAGCTGGATCGGTCGGCAGCGTACAGGATTGCAGCGTAGTTTATGGATCGGTCGCTTGAACGATCCGGAGTTTCCTACCGTGCTAGTATTAGTAGATCGGTCTGTGGATCGATCCGAAGTTTATTATCAGTTGTAAACACCTCCCCTAGCATGTGTACAACTCCTAGGTACACCCAGAACACTAAGTTAAACTTTACAGCATTTAGTTCAGTAAAATTTTAAATTAGCCAGTTTTCATTCCGCATTAATAGTCCAGCACAGCATAATGTAACGGTCCGGCCTCGCAGCCTAGTCAGTAGGAGGCGGGTCATTACACCTCAATTGATCAATCTAAATGTCAAGGATAGAAGGACATTGTCACATATTGTGAGAGTCACAATTACTAGTTACAATGGTGATGTTGGATCTCAACATTCTTGTAACTTGGGTAGTAATGATGTGTTGCTAGATACCGCTCATTATTTATGTTTCTAAATGGGTTTAGGAGCATTGCCAACGTTACAAGAACCTATAGGGTCACACACAAAGAGCAATTAGATGGAGATTAGGTTCATATGATGAACCAAGAGGATTAGGTTCATATGATGAACCAAATTAGATTAAGTGTAATCCAAATTAGATTAATTGAGTAAGACTCGATTAAGTTAGACTTGAGTTAGACTCAAGTGAGGCTAGACTTGAGTTAGACTCAAGTGAGGATTAATGATGATATTCATTGAATTATGAATTCAATTTGAATATTAGATTCAAATTTCGATTCAAATTAGGAAGAGAAGAGGAGTTTTAAAATGGTCATTTAATGAAGAATGTATATTCATTAAATACTCATTAAGACTCATTAATGAGGCTCATTAATGGAGTTAATGAGCATTAAGTATTTTCATTAGATGAAAATACTTAAGCCATTTTACTCTTATTTTTCATAATGAACGGATCATCATTATTCTTCCTCTCTTCTAGCTCTCTCTCCCTCTCCTCCATTACCGAGCCACCCAAGAGTGCTAGCACACTCTAAGTGGTTCTTCTCCACCTATTGTTCGTGTGGATACGTATAGAGGAGTGTACGCTTGACACTCTCGAGATCCGACAACCTTTTGGACGAGCGGGATAAGCGAAGGGCTTCGTAACAAGGGTAACACTTCTTATTCATGTAGATCTAGGTTAGAAACTTGTACATGATTTATTTTTATATATCTTCGCACGGATCCGTGGCAAGACTTCAAGTTTTTCGCAACGCAAAAAGCGGTTTTTACGGCTCGAAATCCCAACAGTGGTATCAGAGCCACGTGCGAAGCGTGTACATGTTTTGTTTTTGGTTTTTATGAAAACTTTCAGATCTGTACGTTTCTATATGTTTACTAATTTTATGGATTTTGTGAGTATTTTTCTCGTAGAGGCGAAGCAACAAGTGCTTGGACACTTGTAGGCTTCACCTACCGAGAAAAATCTTCCGAAACGGCAAGGTCTCACCCAAATTGTTTTGGGTCAGCAGCTTAAGGCGCTGTTAGATCAAGATGGGACACTCGTGATATTCATTTCATGAGAAGGGGCGCTGTCCCTAACACCGCAAGGGGCATTGCCCCACGATCGCGCCCGAAAACCGCTAAACGGGATCGCTGGGAAGTTGTGACTCATAAAATCTATAAAATCAGTAGTAAAATTATATAAATTTATGTAAACTTCATAATTTAGAATTATGTATGATTTTATGATGGTCATGGCCCAAAAACCCAATTTGATTGGACAGAATTGTGTTGTAATTCATAATATGGCCTGCACGCCATTTTTGTGAATTGTGCGTGTTGTATATGTTATATACGACCTGGGTGTCGTGCCTCTCTTTTACATTCTTGTTGTAAATAGATTTTAGACTCGAATGTAACTTGAGTTTCACATTTGTAATGTACAAAATGAAGCGGTGGAAGGTCCACTCAAGAAGGAGTTACGAGGAGGGTGATTTCAACAGATGGCGGTCTAAGGGAGGCGCTTGAAGAAGTCATTGACCCTAGGTTGACCGTCCGATCTTTTCATTGGCTTGAAAAGATCGTAGTAGGGCCATGACCTCATCACAAAAATAATTAGTTATCTATCATTGCTTGTGTATGTGATGCATGATAATGTAGGATAATTAGTGCCTTGATGCGTATAAGATACGAATCCACTATTAGATTAGATCTTAATCAAGTCAACTCGATATGCCTACCAAGTTTTGATACCCATCACTACCTCGATAATTTGTTGTTGTTGAATCTGCCAAAGCAGAGCAACACATATTATCTTGGTAGGGTGCGGAGGGACAACCTTGGTCCCGCCTATCAAAGCTTGGGTAAGTACAAACTCAATTAGATTGAGCAACTAGTTAACTCAATTGGATCGAGTAAAACTATAGGCATTTTCCAACGGTTGGACGATAGGATAAAAATCACATTTATACTAAATCTTGGGTGATTTAGCCAAAGCTAACTCAAGTTTTAATATAAATGAGATTTTTGATCCTATAAACAAGAGTTGCATAGAGATGTAATTGATAATTCGTTATCTACCGATCATACTAAATGTTGGGCGATTTAGCCAAAGCTAACTCAAGGCGTAGTATGATGTGGATCTTGTCCCGCAAGAATTATAGCTAATTGGTATGAATCTAGTAGTGTGGTTTGACCACATCCATGACTTGATTCTACAAAAGCCCTATAATTCAGTGGGAGCATCATTTAGTTAAAGGCCTAATTAAATGATAAATGGAATATGATATTTACTTTCTGCATTATTTCTGTTGTACATTGCCATGTCGACAAACTTGAACATCTTCTCCCTACGTTTTGTCCTTGATAAGGACAAGCTCAATGGAGCTAATTTCCTGGACTGGTACATGAATCTGAGAATCGTTCTCACACAAGAAAGAAAACTGTATGTCCTGGAGCAGCCCATTCCGGAGGCACCTCCTGCTACTGCCACGCGAGCTGACCGAGATGCTTATAAGAAGCATTAAGATGATGCATTAGATGTGTCATGCCTCATGCTCGCAACCATGAACTCTGAGCTTCAGAAGTAACATGAGTTGATGACTACTTATAATATGGTTGAACATCTTCGTCAACTATATCAAGGACAAGCAGGGCACTAGAAGAGGAACTGCAAAGGATACCTGGAAGATCTTTAGAAGAAGAGAAAAGATTTCTACTTCAGGTATACATGTTATAGAAGTCAATCTCTCTATATCTTCATCGTGGGTATTAGATACCGGATGTACTTCTCACATTTGTACTAATGTACAGGCGCCGAGAAATAGCAAGGCATTGACGAAGGGCGAGATAGACCTACGAGTAGGCAATGGAGCACGGGTTGCTGCTGTTGTTGTAGGAACTTACTATCTATCTCTGCCCTCTGGGCTTGTACTAGAATTAGATGAATGTTGTTATGTGCTTGCTCTTACAAAGAACATCATTTCAGTCTCTTGTTTGGACAAGAAAGGATTTTCTTTTATAATAAAGAATAAATGTTGTTCTGTTTATTTAAAAGATATGTTCTACTGTACTGCACCTCTGATGAATGGACTCTACATTCTAGACTTAGAGAACCCCATATATAACATAAGTACCAAAAGGTTCAAGTCAAATGAAATGAACCAAACCTATCTCTAGCATTGTCGCTTAGGTCATATAAATGAGAATCGCTTATTTTAGCTCCATAAAGATGGTTTGCTGGACTCATTTGATTTTGAATCATATGAGACATGCGAGTCATACCTACTAGGCAAGATGACCAAGACTCCCTTTAGTGGACACAGCAAAAGAGCGACTGACTTGTTAGGACTTATACATAGTGATGTATGTGGCCCTTTCAATGTCGCTGCCAGAGGTGATTATAGGTACTTCATCACATTTACTGATGATTTCAGTAGATATGGTTATGTGTATCTGATGACACATAAATCACAATCCTTTGAAAAGTTCAAAGAATTCAAGAATGAAGTACAAAACCAGCTAGGCAAGTGTATTAAAATACTTCGATCAGATCGAGGTGATGAATACCTTAGCCATGAGTTTCATGACTATCTAGCTGAGTGTGAGATCCTATCCCAACTCACTCCTCCTGGAACACCACAGTGGATTGGTGTGTCCGAGAGGAGGAATCGTACCCTATTAGATATGGTACGATCTATGATGAGTCACACAGATCTTCCTATATCCTTTTGGGGATATGCTCTAGAAACAGTAGACTTCACACTTAACCGTGTTCTATCCAAGGCTATGATAAAGACACCATATAGGATATGGACAGGGAGAGATGCCCAGGTATCTTATATGAGGATTTGAGGTTGTGAGGCTTACGTTCGACGTCAAGCCTCGGACAAACTGGGATCCAAATCCGATAAGTGCTATTTTATAGAATATCCCAAGGAAATGAAGGGATATTACTTCTACATTCCCAGTCAACACAAAGTGTTTGTGGCTAAGACTAGGGTATTTCTAGAAAGGGACTTTGTTTCTAGAAAAACTAGTGGGAGTACGTTCGATCTTGAAGAAGTTCAAGATATGGACCATAGCACTGAAGCCTTGATGGAAGTTGAACTGGAACCACAAATTGTAGTGGATGATGAGATTGTTCCACAAGGTGTTGAGGAACAACAACCAGTTCAAGTAGACCTACCTCTTCGCAGGTCTGATAGGGTACGTCATCAGCCTGAGAGATACTCATTTCTCTTGTCTGACCATGATGATATTATGCTCGTTGAGAATGAGCCTACCTCCTATTAGGAAGTTGTGATGAGACCAGATTCTGAGTCATGGCTAGAGGCCATGAGATCCGAGATGGAATACATGTACACCAACCAAGTATGGACTTTGGCTGATCCACCTGAAGGCGTCAAACCCATTGGATGTAAGTGGGTCTTTAAGAGAAAGACTGACATGGATGGACTTATTACCTATAAGGGTCACTTGGTAGCTAAAGGTTTTAAGCAAATTCATGGTATTGACTATGATGAAACCTTTTCTCTAGTAGCGATGTTTAAGTCCATTCGGATCATGCTTGCTATTGCAGCTCATCCTGTCTGAGAAGCTTGACAAAATGGAAAGCTGGGAGAAAAACCTACTGCTGGTGAAGAATAATACCTATAGAACACCGATCCAAGAAACCCAAAGCGGATCTTGGAGAATGAAGTCCTAGAATGCCCTCCTCCTGCGAAGATCCAATGACGAGAGAGAAATATCACTGAAGAAAATCGAGATCCGGAGCTTCTAAGGCTTCCTGTGCATAAGAGACCAACCAACACTATCGTCAATGACCTAAGACCGGGGTGGGAATCCCTGGTTAGGCCCTCCGACGCTCAAGTCAGTGATCTCTCTAGGTGTGGAAGAAGGAAGAAGAAGATGAACAGTAGTCGAAAACTAGAGTCGTGGGTGTGAGCCTTAATGTGAACTTACCTGGCCAATGGAGAGGATTCCCCTTTTTATACCACTTCATATAACCTTCGTAGTCATGAAGTGGACCCCGGTTTGCTAGAGTTTGTTGTGAGATGATGTAAGCCACGTACTTGCACAAAATAGCTTTTAAGGAATCTTCTTTGTACCCAGATGCACCTTCTTTGTCACCTAGTGCTTGTAGAAAAGTCTAGAAACATTCTTCCCGCCAAATTAGTAAACCTGTTATATAATCACATACTACAGATATCTTCATTAAGCTATTTATGAATATTCTTAAGATATTTGTTCTCGCCCTGTCTTATAAGCTATATAGAGATATATTTATCGTCCATACTTGCCTACTTTATTCTTATTATGTTACAGACAACCCGATATTATGTTATGATTTGTATTGAACAGGATTGAACCTAAGTTATGTCTGGGCTAGTTATTGCTATTGTTCAATATAGATCCTAATCACCCATTAATATACTATAAATTCTGTAAAGTTCTGCATCTTTTCATAACCGGGTGATCATATACACTCAACTAATACTAGTCTATGTCCAGATGTGCTAACTCAAACAATCCTGGTTTATCTATCTTAAACGTGTAAACCTGACCGATATTGGCCTATCTTTCTTAAGGTATTATCCCGACCGATATTGGCCTATCTTTCTTAAGGTATTATCCCGACCAATATTTGCTTATCTTTCTTAAGGTATTATCCCGACCGATATTGACCTATCTTTCTTAAGGTATTATCCCGACCGATATTGACCTATCTTTCTTAAGGTATTATCCCGACCGATATTGGACTATCTTTCTTAAGGTATTATCCCGACCCATATTGGCCTATCTTTCTTAAGGTATTATCCCGACCCATATTAGCCTAATTTTCTTAAGGTATTATCCCGACTGATATTGGCCTATCTTTCTTAAGGTATTATCCCGATCGATATTGGCCTATCTTTCTTAAGGTATTATCCCGACCGATATTGGCCTATCTTTCTTAAGGTATTATCCCGACCGATATTGGCCTATCTTTCTTAAGGTATTATCCCGACCAATATTGGCCTATCTTTCTTAAGGTTTTATCTCGACCGATATTGGCCTATCTTTCTTAAGGTATTATCCCAACCAATATTGGCCTATCTTTCTTAAGGTATTACTCCGGCCGATATTCATGCTTGCTTAACTCTACTATCTCCTTTTTACCGGGGACCCACTAGACCTAACCCATATCACTAGCCTTCCCTCCAAGTCTAGTCGAAGGAGGTGTCAACCGACTGACTAGACATGAGTTTTTATTTTTTTCTTATTCTTCTTCCATCTTTCTTTATTACACTTGGTAAACCGCGCACTTTTTCTAGAACTTCCTTGATTATGATTGGCTTTTTGACGGTAAGTAAATGTTGGAGGCGCACGATGAGGTGTCACCAACCCTTACATGATTGATTTGTCGTACGACGAGGAGTCACAGTCGTCAAGCTGTTGTTGTAAGTGTTTTTAATTATATGTTATTAACTTCTTATCACTTCCTCTAACCGCATTATTATTTTGTTTAGTTCCTTGCCTCAAGTCTTCATTTAGACTAGCTGCTCATTGCTCTGGAAAGGGATTAAGGGCCCAAATAGAAGCTTTGAAAGCTATTCTTCCTCCTTCCCACAATGATCTCCCTCAATTACGAGAAAAAATAGCCTTACAGAATCAACAATTGGAAGCTCTGAAGAAAAAACTGTAGCATCGACACAAATTATTAGAAAACAAAGAGCTTGAGAGGAAAACCTTAGAGTTACAAGTGGATCGGTTAAACTCCAGCCTCTAGGTGGAAACTACTTTGAAGGACAAAGCTATTTCAGATGTTTCTCATAAAAATATTGTCTTAGAGAAAGTAGAGAGGCTTCACAATATTTTCCTTTCTGAGCAGGTTCAAGATTTATCATCAAAAGAATTTGCTCTTCTACAAGAGCAAGAACAAAGAAAGGCTTAGGATGTAGAGATATCCTCACTCCAAAAAGAACAAGAACAGCTTAAATTGGAAAGAGACATTTTCAAAGATGAAAATACTAAACTACAAGCCGAATTTCGGAGTTATAAGGAGCATGAGGAAAACCGATGGGAGGATAAGCGTTTAGCCTATCTGAGGTCTTCGAAGTTTAATGATGAATATACCCACCGTATAATAGGGACTTTAAATCATTCCATGACAGGGGTTATTCAACAATTAAGGGAAGGTGGTTATCTATCTTGAGAACCCCCCTCTCTATTCATAAACCGTTACAGACTTAATCAGGAATTGCCCGAAAACTTGAAAAGCAATTTTGAGTAAGCATGATTATGTATTAATAAAAGACTTGTAATTAAATACTTGTATTTTTGTAAAAATTTGTACTTACCTGCTTTCCTGACCTTTGTTATCTTGCTACTGCTTCCTTTGAGATGTTCGTGAGAGATGAGAATAAGTACTATCTTTGCTACGACTCCCTTTGAAGTAATCATGAGAGCTAAGAATAAGTACTATCCTGTTCAAGAATTCTTTCTTATTTCTCGAAGTTAGGCACTGTTTTGACAAACTCCTCTATTTGTGGTATCTTAATTGATCATATGATATGGAACAATAAGACTTTCCATAAACTTCTTGGTCTTTATTCAGGCACGATTGTATATAAAGAATTCCAAAGGCCTCAGTGCTTCCGAGGGATGTGTAACCCTGAGCAATCTTTATATGAAGAACTCCATAGGATTTATGTGTTCTTGGTCGGGCATACAATCCCGAGCGATTTTAGATAAAGAACTTCATATGGTTGTAACTTCTGATGGGGAATGTAATTTTGAAGGATTATATATATAAAGAATTCCCTCTGAACTTTGAATCCTGGTCGGGAGTGTAATACCGAGTGATCTTTATAAAGAAATCCAGATGACTTTGAATCTAGGGCAGGCATATAATCCCGAACGATTTAATATGAAGAATTTCATCAACCTTTGGTCGGGCATATAATCCTGATTAATTTGAGTCAATAGAGTCCTGTGCTCTATCATATTTTGATCAGGTACTCAACCCTGCATGACTTTGCTAATGATAGTTTAAAGTCTCCGGTTCCTCTCAAAAAGACCCGTCCAGGTTACTTCAAGAGATTTCCCGATCGACTGTGTTTATGATAGTTTAAAGTCTCCAGTTCCTCCCAAGAAGACCCGTCCGGGTTACTTCAAGAGATTTCCCGATCGACTATGTTTATGATATTTTAAAGTCTCCGGTTCCTCCCAAGAAGACCTGTCCGGGTTACTTCAAGAGTTTTCCCGATCGACTATGTTTATGATAGTTTAAAGTCTCCGGTTCCTCCCAAGAAGACCCGTCCGGGTTACTTCAAGAGATTTCTCGATCGACTATATTTATGATAGTTTAATATCCCCGGTTCCTCCCAAGAAGACCCGTCCGGGTTACTTCAAGAGATTTCCCGATCGATTATATTCATGATAGTTTAAAGTCTCCGGTTCCTGTCAAGAAGGCCCGTCCGGGTTACTTCAAGAGATTTCCCGATCGACTGTTATTTTAGGGAAACTAAAATGCTTGCACCAACCTTGTGATGATTTTAACGTCTTTGAGAATCCTTAAGGAAGCTTGGTCGGTTCCTCCTTAAAGCCCCCAATTGACAGATGCTTGAGCGGAATAATGCCCGGTGATCATCATGTTGTTTAAACCATGTTCTATTTTTCGGGCGATATTTGACCTGCACTGTATTCACAAAATTATATGAAGTACATAAATTGTAAGCATACTTGTTATTTTTTTGCAGAACCGAATGGAGGGAACTTGCTTAAAATAAATTCGATTTGTTCCCTTGGACATGCTAAGCTTCGCTTGCTTAGGTGATTGGAATATACTGGGGAGGAATTAATTCTCTCATTCAAGGATATTTATATTTCTCAGGCGATATAAGCTTGTTAGGTATGGTAGGGCTGTAAATGATTTGCACTCCATGGACACTCGAGAATTCTTCCTTATGCATCTTGGAGATAATATGAACCCGATGTAAGTTTTTCTACTACCCTGTAGGGTCTCTCCTATTGTGGTGCTAATTTGTTAATATCCCCAGCGGGCTTGACACGTTTCCATACTAGATCTCCCACTTGAAAGAATCTTGGGATGACTCTCCTATTATAATTTTGCCTCATTCATTGTCGGTATGATGTGAGATGAGTTGCAGCTTTGTCTCTAATTTCTTCTATCAGATCTAGTTCCATAAGTCATCGACCCACATTGTCATCGTCATATAGTTGTCTTCTGTCAGATTTTACGCCTACCTCAATAGGAATGACAGCTTCTTCCCCATAAACCAGTTGGAAAGGAGTGATCCCTGTAGCTTCTCGGGGTGTAGTACGATATGCCCAAAGAACACTAGGTAGCTCATCTACCCAACTGCCACCAACGTGATCCAGTTTAGTTTTTAGGCCCCTTATAATTTCTCTGTTAGTTACTTCTGCTTGCCCATTACTCTGTGGATATGCCACAGAGGTAAATGTTTGAGTAATGCCGTAGCTTTTGCACTAGTCTAGGATTCTGTCTCCTTGAAACTGCCTTCCATTATCAGAAACTAATTTGTGAGAAATACCAAATTTGCATACAATATTTTTCCATAGGAATTTAATAACTGCATCTTCAGTAATCCGAGCTAAAGGTTCTGCTTCTACCCATTTAGAGAAATAATCCACTGCTACTAATAAAAATCTTCTTTGTGCAGTTGCCATAAGAAATGGACCAATTATATCCATGCCCCATTGATCAAAGGGACAGGAAACTGTAGAGGTTCTTAATAATTGTGTAGGATGGTGTGAAATATTTTGATGTTTCTGACAAGAAATACAAGTTCTTACAAATTGAGCAGCATCTTCATGTAAAGTAGGCCAGAAATATCCTGTTAATAAAATTCTGCGGGCTAAGGACCTTCCTCCTATATAACTACCACATGAGCCCTGATGAGCCTCTTGCAAGATATACTGTATATCTTTTGTTCCAATACATTTAAATAAAGGTCTAGAGAATGCCCTTTTATAAAACTATTCCCCTATCATAGTATATTGAGCAACCCTCTTCTTCAATATCCTTGCTTGTTCTACATCAATTGGAAGAATACCTTGCTGCAATTATAATATGATTTGTGCCCTCCAGTCACCTTGTATCTCTCCATCAGCCTGTCTTTCAATACAAGATACTAACAATGTCTGCTCGACCGGCCGATCCAGGCTCCATGGTGTTATAGCAAAGACTAATTTAGCTAATTCATCTGCTACTTGATTCTCAGATCGAGGAACTCTTTGTATATTTACTTCTTGAAACTGGACCTTCAATTTATCAAATGCCTCAGCGTATAACCTGAGTCTATCATTATTGATTTCAAAGTTACCTGATAATTGTTGGGCTGCTAACTGAGAATCAGAATAGATGTAAACCCGAGCTGCTTCCCCAAGTGTTGTAAGGAACATCCGGCACTTCACTCCATCAGAAAATTGTTATAATAATGCTATATTCTCAAATTTTAATAAATGATCCTCTGGATTTGTAGTTCCAGTGTACTCGCCGATCTGAAGATTTTGATACCGCTTGGGAAGTGTAACACGCACGAAATTATAAGATAAGTATATGAGTGTTATTTTCTTTAGAGCATAAAAATAAAAAGAATAAGAGAAAAGGGAAAATAGAAACCCAAAATAGAATAAGAAGAGGTGAGGTCAAGGATTGAACCTTGAACCTCCCACAAGTAATAGAGTTAAATTAGTGGATGGAACCACTAGAGTAATGAATGATAAGTGAATAAAAGAGAATGGAAATGGTAGTTAAAGGAGAGATGATGGTTAAGTAAAAGAGCAAGAGAAAACCAAGTTGCTTACCTTCTTTTCCTCTTGGTTAAGAGAAGAAGCAAGCAAAAGATAAATTGTCTACTTCCCTCCCTCTCTCTATTTTCATGGGATTAAAGGAATGAGGGAAAAGAGGAGTTGAGGGAATAAATGAAGACATGCTTCATTTACATAGGAATAAATAGGATTGGGAGAAGAAAAGCAAGGGATTTAATTCTTCTTCTTCCTCCTTCCTTCTCCTTCTTCATTCTCCACCGAAACCAAGAGCCCTCCCTCTCCTTATTCCAAAAGCTAAGCTAGTTTTCCTCTCCAAGAAAACTAATTTACGAGAAGAAGCCTTTGTTGGTGCGGGAAGCATCCGACGATCGAACCTAAGTTTTGATAATGGCAAAGGATTCAAAGTTAAGGTGCTTTGTTTTCTGACAGCTTTTGCTGAGTGTTTCAGGAAAGTCCTAACTGCGGTTAGGCAAGGTAAAACCCTAGGGGGTGGTAACCCTAGGTCATAGGGGGTGGTAACCCTATGCGGAAAGCCTTGGCAGGTCGATGGCTTCAGGCAAAAGTCCTAGGGGGTGGTAACCCTAGGTGGAAAGTCCTGGTGTCGCGAACCAGGTGAAAGTCTGAACTGGCCGGTGAAGCGGATGTTCAGCAGAAAGTCCGGGAGCATCGAGTGCCGAGCAAAAGTCCAGACGATCTGGAGGATCGTACTGGCAACAGGTAAAATCTCCTGAGTGGAGTAGGTGAGGACGTGTTCCCCGTAGAGGGAACAGTAGGCGTCGGGTCGACCTAGGGTTTCCGGCTGGAAATCCGAAGTCAGACCCGGACAGTCCGGAGACTGTCATAATTTCATATTCATACTATTATTTTGTGTTAACTTTGTGTTGCAGGTATTTTTGGATTAACATACTTGCAGGTACCAAAAACACAAAGAAGAACTCGGATGAACAGTGTCCGAGGCGCCTCCATGGAGCTTGGAGGCGCCTCGGGTGCGAGCCAGGAAAAGGCCAGCGCAGCAGACTGGAGGCGCCTTGAATGGAGTTCAAGGCGCCTTGGACCGGAGGTTGAAGGCGCCTTGGATAGGCTGAAGGCGCCTTGAACCAGATAGAGTTCGACCAGGTCAGTGCTGATCCACGCGGGTGACTCGGCTCGTTCAAGGCGCCTTAATGAACAATATAAGGCGCCTTGAACCCCCTTTATAAGGGGTCTCGACCAGCAGCTTCAAATATCTTCTTCCAAGTGATTCAAGTGCTACGTGCTGCTCCAAACGACGTTCGAAGTCTGCTACTTGTGCCCGACGACCAGGAGCTCCGAATCTTCATTTCTTTGTCGTTGGTATAATTATTTACTGTTGTTTATTGTACTTCAACTTGTAATCGTTTATCGAGCTTATAGTTGTTGCCCACCGGAAGCGATCAAGGATCGCGGGCCTTCGAGTAGGAGTCGCCTTAGGCTCCGAACGAAGTAAACGACCGTGTCTCTGTGTTTGTGTTTATTTACTTCCGCTGCTTATATTACTCCGATCGTTTTACGAATCGAACGAAATAGCCGCGAGCGCTATTCACCCCCCTCTAGCGCGTCTCGATCCAACAATTGGTATCAGAGCGGGGTCGTTTTGAATTGGTGCAACCACCTTTCAAAACAAATTTTTCGCAGTTTTTTTTTCGTTTTCGGAGTCGAATTAGAAATTAGCCTTATAGCTATATTCTAATTTTTGTTTCCCTCGAATCGACTTTTGCTCGAAGTAGGTGCAACACCACTCGAGTTCGTCTTTATTATTCTTTATTCCAGCACTACTAATCCAAGACTCAGTCTTGGAACATATTTTGTTGTTTTCTTTTGTTACATATTATAAATGGCCCAACAAGAGGGTTTCAGCACTGTACGTCCCCCGCTATTCTCCGGAGAGGATTTTGGCTACTGGAAGGGAAGAATGGAAACGTATCTAAAGATACAATTCGAAACGTGGATGATCATAAAGACGGGACTGAAACTGCCAATCGATGACGACGGCAAAACTACACCCTGCGAGAAGTGGGACGCCTCTTTAATAAAAAAGGTTGAAGCCGACGCCAAAGCTACCTGCACCCTCCAGTGTGGTCTTACCAAGGAAGAACTCAACAGAGTTGGCCCGTTCTCCTCTGCAAAGGAGCTCTGGGAAAAGCTCATCGAACTCCATGAAGGCACTGACGACACCAAGGTAAGTAAAAGAGATCTTTTGCTTAATAAATTATATAATCTAAAAATGCAGGAAGGCGAAACAGCGAGCTCTCTTCACGCGAGAATACAAGATATCCTTAACTCTCTTCACGGAATTGGCCAAAAGATAGAAAATCGGGACGTGATAAGGTATGCCCTAAACTCGTTTCCAAGGAATACATTGTGGGCATCAATGGTAGATGCCTACAAAGTTTCCAAGGATTTATCTTCTTTAAAACTAGATGAACTTTTTAGTGAATTTGAACTTCATGAGCAGACTAATGCACAGCCAACCGAGAAAGGTATTGCGTTGGTTGCAGGTACAAGCCGAACCCGGGAACCGAGACCACGACGGAGAACCGAATCAGCATCGGAAGCTGAACCAGATTCTGACGATGAAGAAGGTGACATTACAACCGAGCTGGTAAACCTCGTGAAGAAGCTCTACAAGACGAAAGGATTCAACAAAAGAGATCTAAAGAAGGCAGTAAAATCAAAGGAAGGCCCACAAAATACAAAGATGAAGTTTGAAGTTACATGCTACGGGTGTAACCAAAAAAGGGCACATCAAATCCAACTGCCCTAACCTGAAGGAGGTCAAAAAGCAAAGAAGGAAAAAGGTCCTTAAGGCAACATGGGACGAATCTTCATCGGAGGACGACGACGACGAGCTCGAACAAACGAGTCTACTCGCATTAATGGCCCGGGACCAAGTCGTCGAATCCGGATGCGAGAGCGAGTCTGAGGCCGAGTCCGAGCAAAGCCACGGATCCGTATCCGTTTCCGAAGGAACAGACCCCACTGTAAGTATTTCCCGGTTGAATACTTTAGTTAGCTATTTATTGCGCAAATTAGCTAAGTCAAACCTGAAAGTTAAGTCACTTCTAAAGGAAGTAAGTGTCCTTAAAGAAGTGGCTAACACCAAACCTTTACCTGACCAGAGTCAGACTGAATTACCAACTCAAGTTCAAAAACTTGAGAAAGAAAATTCAAGTATAACAAATCAGGTTAAAAATTTAGAAAATACCTTAGAACGGTTTACTTTGGGCTCCAAGAATTTGGACTTGATTCTTGGGACACAAAGAGCCGCCTACAACAGAACTGGGCTGGGATACAAAAGTAAATATAGATCTTATTTATCATTAATAAACAAACAAAGTGTTAAATCAGTCCAAGCATGGGTCTCCAAATCTAACTTGGTCAATCAAGTTGGACTTGGCCAATACTGGGTTCCGAAGGATCAAATACACTACCTCGATAGACCATATCGAGGCCATGATCCAAGGGGAGCAAGAAGAAAAACAATCCTAAAAATAAAAAAAAAATAAAAAATAAAAAAATTAAATTAAATTCAAAATTAAAATTAGAATTAAAATTAAAATTAAAATTAAATTCAAAATTAAAATTAAAATTAAATTCAAATTAAATTCAAAATTTGAAATTAAAACTCAATATGGAGGATCCAGACTCACTGGCACCCCCAACTAAATTACCCGGCAGGGTAGCTGAACCTAATCTACCCGAAATGGGTAAAACAAGAGTAGATCACCCGGCAGGGCAATTAAGGTTAGATTAAAACGGACTAAGGTTAACTTGAACCACAGTACTGGTGAAGTTTTTGGATGATAGTACGTTAGGGAAGCTTGGGCATCGCATGTCTAGGAAGATATGGCTTCGACCTGGTGCATTTGGCCAAGTGGAACTGACCGAAGCTACCCTTAAATGGATCCTAACTAGTTAGACCAAGGTTTAGTACTAAGCTCAATGGGTAGGACTATTTGGAAAACCTCGAAGGCATGGTTACTTTAATGAGTTCCTTGTGACTCACCATAGCCCAGAAGTTTATCCAAAGAATGCTTACTTGTTGAATCCAAAGCTAAACCTGAATCTAACACAAAGTTAACCCAAACCTTAAAATTGAATTATAATTCATCTCACAACAATTATAGGATTCCCTGATTGAAAATCTAGGTCGGGTGAGATGATTAAGAAATTTTAAAAACTTAAATTTCAAAATTATTTTAAAAACTTAAATTTCAAAATTATTTTAAAAACTTAAATTTCAAAATTATTTTTTAACTTAAATTTCAAAATTATTTTTAAACTTAAATTTCAAAATTATTTTAAAAACTTAAATTTCAAAATTATTTTAAACTTAAATTTCAAAATTATTTTTAACTTAAATTTCAAAATTATTTTAAACTTAAATTTCAAAATTATTTTTAACTTAAATTTCAAAATTATTTTAAAAACTTAAATTTCAAAACTTAAATTTCAAAATTATTTTAAAAAAAAAAAAACTTAAATTTCAAAACTTAAATTTCAAAATTATTTTAAAAAAAAAAACTTAAATTTCAAAACTTAAATTTCAAACTTATTTTAAACTTAAATTTCAAAATTATTTTAAAACTTAAATTTCAAAATTATTTTAAACTTAAATTTCAAAATTATTTTAAAAACTTAAATTTCAAAATTACTTTAAACTTATTATTTTAAAAACACAATTTCAAAATTAATTTAAAAAACAAAACTCGATTTTAAAACTCAATGTTTCACTTCATTTTAAAACCTCTTTAAAAAAAAAAAAAAAAAAAAAAACGCGTGAAGCTTATCAGAGGCGCCTCCCATCAAAAGGAGGCGCCTTAGCAAGCGGCGGGAAGATTCCCGCCACTTCATTTTAAGGCGCCTCGGATCAACCCGAGGCGCCTCCAACTTATATAAGGCGCCTTAAACCTTGGTTTAAGGCTCCTTCAACACTTTATATCAAAACGAACAGAAGCCTTTCTGTTCATTTTCTGTCGACGCCGAGCACGCGATACTCGTGCTGTTTCCTCCCAACTAAGGCGCCCTCAATCATTTTTTTTCCCTCTCTACGTGACAATGCCTCCTAGGTATAAACCTAATCCCTTCCCATTAAGTTTTACTTAGAATTTTTGCTTATTTCTGTCAATTTTTGGTAAAATCGTTCAAAATAGGAAACGCCGACATGTTGATCTTAATCCAGCTAGAATTCCATCAGCAGATATCAGATTCCCGACTATACATCTTAGGGATACCTTTGCTAATTACATCTTTGAACCTATCAAGCCTAGATATGTGAATAAGACTTTTTATACCCAGTATTGTCAACCAACTATTCAAATGATAGAGCACTATCAACTGGATCAATTGGTTTACTGCACTGATACAGTAAACCAGGAGTTATGTGCACAGTTTTATCATAATCTTGAGAGGATTGATGATAATAGGTACAGCACCAGAGTCTCTAGCGTGAACATTGAGCTTACTCCCACTCTGCTACGCACCACCCTAGGACTTAGGGCTTCTGAGTCTACCTTTCTATGCTACCCCAGTAGGGATCTGCCATTTGGCGATCCTTACTCCCACATTACATTAGATACTATCTATACGTATTTCCTCGGGGGAGAGAGACCTGCTGACTTGACTGAGTTCAGGTCAGTTACTCTTCGGATTCAGGACTATATGATGTATAGGGTCCTGACAGCATGTATACTGCCGATCTCATCTCGGGATGTCCCGAAGATGAGATCATCACACTCATTTTTCTTGTACGCCCTGTGTCATCGACTTGACATCGATATTGCCCTGCATATGTTCCAAAACATTATCTGTGCATCTGGGACAGTCACCTCCAAGATAGTCCACATGCCCTATTGTCATATTCTGACACGCTTCTTTTCGACGATAGAGGGTATAGATGTGACCAGAGGAACAGTCATTCCTCTTACTATATATGATGAGCTAGGATCCCGTAGTTGTAGACTAGCCAGTGCCGATATCACAGCTGATGGAGTTCTAGCATGGATAGGACGACCACAGCAGGCAGCTGCCCCTATCGCTCCAGCAGCCGATGATTTACCAGGCGAGGGAGAGGAGTGGGCTGATTTCTTAGCTGAGGATCTTTTCGCGGATCCCTCCCCGTCTGCCAGACCATCCACCTCAGCTAGACCTTCGACCTCTTCCTCACTCTCCGTCGAGGACAGACTAGCTTGACTCGAGGTTGAGTCCATCCAGACACGACGGATAGTTCTCTCTATTCGATCCGAGATGGCTGCCGGATTTACGTCCCTTTTTGACGAGATACGACGGCTAGGTCAGCCAGCACCTGAGCAGCCCCATGATCCTCCAGCTAGCTCTCCTCGAGCAGATGATCCTGCTAGTTGATATGACTCTGTTATGCATTATTCTGTGGATTGTTGTCTCACTTGTTTAGACTTCCTTATTCTGTGGATGTACTTATTTGCATGCTTATTCAGTTTCACAAAATCTGAGTTTACTTATCATTTACTTTTAAAATTCTAGGAAAATACTTATTTCAAAATTCCAATTTCTTAGAAGTTTCAAAAAATTTGGATTACGCCTAGGTCGTCCCCTAGATATCATGTACCCCTAGATTAAAGCCAGAGCATCTCACAATCACCTAGGTATACCTTGCTTGTGTTTTGAAAAACTTAGAAAGGCGTGAGATGCATAGGGTATTGCTTGGACTCAAGAATGCTTATATTTGTGCATCAATATGAGTCTGGGCGTTAAACACATCATAAATATTAATCAAGTCAAGTCTTCCAGCTCTAGCCAACTCTATCTGAACCAAATGGACTTAATTTGACTAACCATGTGAAAGCTACTGCCCTCTAGGCAATCAGCAAGTAGCTAAAGGTTAGACAATTGGGAAAAGTGTGTTTCAATTTGTTTTAAGGTTCTAATCAAATTACTTTACCTGATTATTTTAAGGCTCTGATACTTAATCAAATTAAACTCAGTAATTTAATTTGACTCATGCTTGGACTAGAAAACAATCTACTGCTACTCCCTGTGTCCTAAAACTAAATATTTTTTTATATATCAAAGTTTCTTCAAAATGCATATTCAAAACTTAATTACAGTTTTTCAAAACTTGTCCATGTAATTGAGTATTCAAATATTTTCAAATCTGGTCAACTTTTTATAACGTTTTAAAGTTTTCAAGTGACCTCATATTTTATAACTTCTAAGCAAATCCCTTTATTGAAAATTCAAATACTCATATTTTCAAACTTAGTTAGTTTTAAGACTATTTTAACTAGACTTAGTTAGATTGTACTCTAAACTTAGCTATTTGGCAAAATATTTTCTCAATACAAATCATTTCGAAGCTAAATATATAGCTAAGCATTTTCAAATTTGGCAATCTAAGAAGAAAATGTGTTGTTATCCTTCTTTGAAAATTTTCCTTCAGAAAAATACAAATCCACTTTCAAACTGGTTTATTTTTGATATATGGCAAAGGGGGAGAGTAGGTAAATTAAAGTTAAAAGAAAACTCAAAGTAATTAATAAAAGGAGGGCTTTTATTAAGGGGGAGTCTAATATTACCAAGTTTCCAGCTTAACTGTTATTGCATTTGAAGTTTATTTACTTAAGCTTGGTTTACTTTATGCATATGTTGTTTTTCTTAACTTTGAATTACGTATTGCCATAATCAAAAAGGGGGAGATTGTTGGTGCGGGAAGCATCCGACGATCGAACCTAAGTTTTGATAATGGCAAAGGATTCAAAGTTAAGGTGCTTTGTTTTCTGACAGCTTTTGCTGAGTGTTTCAGGAAAGTCCTAACTGCGGTTAGGCAAGGTAAAACCCTAGGGGGTGGTAACCCTAGGTCATAGGGGGTGGTAACCCTATGCGGAAAGCCTTGGCAGGTCGATGGCTTCAGGCAAAAGTCCTAGGGGGTGGTAACCCTAGGTGGAAAGTCCTGGTGTCGCGAACCAGGTGAAAGTCTGAACTGGCCGGTGAAGCGGATGTTCAGCAGAAAGTCCGGAAGCATCGAGTGCCGAGCAAAAGTCCAGTCGATCTGGAGGATCGTACTGGCAACAGGTAAATCTCCTGAGTGGAGTAGGTGAGGACGCGTTCCCCGTAGAGGGAACAGTAGGCGTCGGGTCGACCTAGGGTTTCCGGCAGGAAATACAGTCCAGAGACTGTCATAACTTCATATTCATACTATTATTTTGTGTTAACTTTGTGTTGCAGGTATTTTTGGATTAACATACTTGCAGGTACCAAAAACACAAAGAAGAACTCGGATGAACAGTGTCCGAGGCGCCTCCATGAGGCTTGGAGGCGCCTCGGGTGCAAAACCTGAAGCTGGCTGCGAAGTGGAGCTGGAGGCGCCTTCATAGGGATTGAAGGTGCCTTAGACCATTGAAGGCGCCTTGGAGCTTGATGAAGGCGCCTTCAGCGGGTGACTCGGCTCGTTCAAGGCGCCTTAATGAACAATATAAGGCGCCTTGAACCCCCTTTATAAGGGGTCTCGACCAGCAGCTTCAAATATCTTCTTCCAAGTGATTCAAGTGCTACGTGCTGCTCCAAACGACGTTCCGAAGTGCTGCTACTTGTGCCCGACGACCAGGAGCTCCGAATCTTCATTTCTTTGTCGTTGGTATAATTATTTACTGTTGTTTATTGTACTTCAACTTGTAATCGTTTATCGAGCTTATAGTTGTTGCCCACCGGAAGCGATCAAGGATCGCGGGCCTTCGAGTAGGAGTCGCCTTAGGCTCCGAACGAAGTAAACGACCGTGTCTCTGTGTTTGTGTTTATTTACATTTTCCGCTGCTTTAATTACTCTACGAACGTTTTACGATTCCGATAATCGAACGAAATAGCCGCGAGCGCTATTCACCCCCCCTCTAGCGTGGTTTCGATCCAACAGCCTTCAAGATCTATCCCTTCCAAGCAAGAGAAACAAAAGGAAGTGCAAGAAGAAGAAGCTGTTGGTGCGGGTAGCACTAACAGTCTAACCTAGGTTTTGATGAATGACAAATAGGTTAAGTTAGTTTTGTTGTTGTCTGACACTTTGATCGAGTGTGCAGGAGAAGTCCAGACAGGTCGACGGGCTGACCGGATAGCTGGCGAGAAGTCCAAGCGGGTCGACGGGCTGACCGGACGCTTGGCAAGAAGTCCAGCTAGGTCGACGGGCTGACTAGATAGCTGGCGAGAAGTCCAGACGGGTCGAAGGGCTGACCGGACGTCTGGCAGGTAAGTGAGGTAAGTCACTGGAGGGGAGTGACTGCGAGGACGCGTTCCCGGGAAGGGAACATTAGGCGTCGATCCGGCTTAGATCCATTTCGAATATCTAAGTCGAGATCGTGACTAGATTCCGGTCTCGGAAAGACGGAATCTAAGTCATACTATTTGTGCTAATTCATACTATTATAAAATGTGCTAACAATCTATTTTGCAGGATATATATTGCCTCGGACTAACTTTGTTTTGCAGGAAAAGGGATTTTTCTGGAACAAGGTGGTCCGGGCGTCAGGAGGTTCGGGCGCCCGGAAGGGATCCGGGCGCCCGGATGGGATTCGGGCGCCCGGAAGGCAAATTATATCCAGCCAAGTCGTCGCCACGTGGAGCATCTCGGTTTGAGCAGCTACGTCACATTCCAGGCGCCCGGAAGGAATCCAGGCGCCCGGAGCAACATATAAAAGAAGCCCCAGGCAGGAGCTTCAGAATCATCTATCTGAGAACTCCTCTACTGTTGGTCCTGCTGCTCTACGTTCTTGTGACGCCAACAAGCTCCGACAAAGTGCTCCTTCGGGTTTTAGTTAATTTCCTTATCGATATTTTTTCACTAGCATTTCCTGTACTTATTTTGTAACTATATTCGAATTGATAGTGATTGCCCAACGAAAGTGGTCAAGGACCACGGGCCTTCGAGTAAGAGTCGTCACAGGCTCCGAACGAAGTAAAACAACTGTGTTCATTTACTTTTCCGCTGCGTATTTCAACTCAACTTTTCGAATCGATATTCACCCCCCCTCTATCGAACGATCACGGTCCTACAAGTGGTATCAGAGCAGGTACCGCTCTGATTTGGTGCAACCACCAATCAGACTGGGGGTGAAACCTTTCCTTTGCTTTTTTTTGTTCCTCTTAAAATTTTTTTTCTAATTCTAAACTGTATATCATTTTTTTTGCAATTAAATCTAAATTGGTGCAACACCAATCTAGATTTGTCTACTATTTTTTCGTCCCGCACTACTAATCCAAGACCAAGTCTTGGGATTTTTTTTGTCTCTTTTCTTTCGTCTGTGCACAGAACTAAAATGTCTCAGACAGAAGGATTCAGCACAGTATGCCCTCCACTCTTCAACGGGGACGATTTTCCGTACTGGAAAAAGCGGATGGAGGTTTACCTCAAGACAGACTTCGACCAGTGGATGAGCATTACGAGACCCTACAAAATTCCAGTAGACAACTCCGGGAATTTACTGGATCCTGAAGACTGGACAGCAGACTTAAAGAAAAAGGCATCAACAGAAAATAAAGCGATCAACACTCTACAGTGTGGATTAACAAGAGAAGAACTAAACAGAGTCGGTCCACACAAAAACGCTAAAGAACTGTGGGACAAATTGATCGAACTGCACGAGGGAACGAGCGACGCCAAGGTAACAAAACGAGACCTGCTTTTAAATAAAATTTTTAATATAAAAATGTAGGAAGGAGAAACGGCGAATCAGCTCCACGCGAGGATCAAGGACATCCTCAACGGGCTTCATGCGATAGGCCACCAGATGGAAAATAGAGACTTAATAAGGTACGCATTAAATGCCTTTCCACGTAATAGTTTTTGGGCATCAATAGTGGATGCCTACAAAATTTCAAAAAATCTTTCTAAGTTAAAATTAGATGAGCTTTTCTGTGAATTAGAATTACATGAACAAACTAATGCTGGAGCCGAGAAAGGTATAGCTTTATTTGCAGGTTCCACCAAAGAAAAGAAAAGCAAGCCTGAATTTGAAGAAGATTCCGACCAAGACTCCGAAGACGAAGAACACCTGGTGAACTTGGTAAGAAAAATGTTCACCAGGAGAAAGAGGAGCTTCAGTAAAAAGGACCTTCAAAAGATCAGCTCTCCCACAGAACAAAGGAACGTTACTTGCTTCGGCTGCAATAAAAAGGGACACTACAAGAACGAATGCCCAAAACTGAAGTTCGACAAACCGAAGCCAACCAAAAAGAAGGCACTCAAAGCAACGTGGGACGACTCCTCGGACGAATCGGAGGAAGAAGAACAGAAACATCAGAGCCACCTCGCACTGATGGCCCACGAAGCTGAAACAGAAGACGAGTCGGAAGATGAAGACGGGTCTGAACCCGAAACAAGCCACGAGTCCGTACTCGTTTCCGAAGGCCCGAATGAGGTATACTTTAATTTAAACAAAATTTTTTTTAGAATTATTTCCTGTTTAAACAATAAATTAATTAAAACAGAAAATGAAAACAAATCACTTCTTGAGGAAAATCAAAACCTCAAGGAACAAATCAAAAATTCAAATCCAACTCAAGATCTAACACTTGAGGAGGACAATTTATCATTAAAAAATGAGATTAATAATTTAAAAGAAATGTTGAAAAAATGCACAACAAGATCAAAAAATTTAAACTTAATCCTGAATAATCAAAAAGCATGTTATAATAAAACCGGACTAGGATATAAGTCGAATTCAAATAAAACCTTCAAATCATTAATAACCTAATACAAATCAACCAATCTAGCTTGGGTTCCGAAAGCGTGTCTGACCACGCAAGTAGGACTTAATCAATATTATATACCTAAAGAAAAAATACATTATATAAAATCGAATAAACCAAACCAAAATCCAAAATACAAACCTAAATCAAATTCAAAATCTAAACACTTTAAAAATCAACAAAATTATCACCAAGTTAACCATAACTATAAAAAGAATCGACACAAACCTAAAACCAAAATTTAAAATCAATGGCCAATAATTCAGGGGGAGGCTCCAGAATAGCTGGCACCTCCAAAACTAACTTACCCGACAGGGTAACCCAAAACAAATTAACCCGGCAGGGTAATTAGGATTAGAGACCAAGTTTAACTTGAATCATGGTACTGGTGAAGTTTTTGGATGATAGTACGTTAGGGAAACTTGGGCATCGCATGTCTAGAAAGATATGGCTTCGATCTGGTGCATTTGGTCAAGTGGAACTGACCGAAGCTACCCTTAAACGAATCCTAACTAGTTAGACCAAGATTTAGTACTAAGCTCCGTGGATAGGACTATTCGGAAAACCTCGAAAGGTTGGTTACTTCTAATGACGTCCATGTGACTCACCAAGCTTAGAAGTTTATCCGAAGAATGCCTGTTTGTAGAGACCAAAACTAAACCTGAATCTAATACTAGTTAAACCAAACTCTGTAATCAAACCAATTTCATCTCACAAAATCATAAGATTCCCTGATTGATAATATAGATCGGGTGAGATGAATAAGACTTAAAAATTAATTTCAAAATTTTAATTTTAAACTTAAAAAATTAATTTCAAAATTTTAATTTTAAACTTAAAAATTAATTTCAAAATTTTAATTTTAAACTTAAAAATTAATCTCAAAATTTTAATTTTAAACTTAAAAATTAATTTCAAAATTTTAATTTTAAACTTAAAATTTAATTTCAAAATTTTAATTTTAAACTTAAAAATTAATTTCAAAATTTTAATTTTAAACTTAAAAATTAATTTCAAAATTTTAATTTTAAACTTAAAAATTAATTTCAAAATATTAATTTTAAACTTAAAAATTAACTTCAAAATTTTAATTTTAAACTTAAAAATTAATTTCAAAATTTTAAACTTAAAAATTAATTTCAAACTTAAAAATTAATGTCAAAACTTTAATTTTTAAAACTTAAAATTAACTTAAATAATGCCTGCTAAAAAATAAAAAGACTAAATTTAAATCCTACTTACTGTAGGAAACCAAGTGGATTTTGGACAGTGGTTGCTCCAAACATATGACTGGAGATCACACCAAGTTCACTCAACTCACTTACAAATGCTTAGGAACAGTTGCCTTTGGAAACAACGGCAAACTCAAGGTAATTGGTATAGGTAATATTGAATTAAAAATAGACTTTATAATTACAAATGTTTTACTTGTTGAAAATTTTAAATATAATCTTCTGAGTATAAGTCAATTGTGTGATACTAGGTATAAGGTTAAATTTCTATCCACAGAGTGTTTAATCAAACATCTAGATAATCCTACCATAAGCCAAAAAGGTTTTAGAAAAGACAACATCTATGCCATCAACTTAACCATTTCTTCCATTAAGTGTTATTTAACACAAAAAGAAGAAACTTGGTTATGGCATAGGCGGATGTCTCACACCAACTTCAGAAATATAAGTAAACTAAATGGACTTGTGAGAGGCTTACCAAAATTACCTAACTTAGATTCAACCATATGTAATGCTTGTCAACAAGGCAAACAAACTAAATCCACTCACAAACAAACAAATCAGCCACAAACTAACTCAATATTAGAACTTCTACATTTAGACCTTTTTGACTCCCATGGAGTCAAATCTATAAATGGAAACGTATATTGTTTAGTAATTATAGATGATTATTCTAGGTTTACTTGGGTAAAATTCTTAAAACATAAAGATGAAACTTTTGAAATTTTTATAAATTTTTGCAAACAAATTGAAAACGAAACAGATATTAAAATTAAAAGAATTAGAAGTGGCAACGGGGGAGAATTTAAAAATCACAACTTTAACAGTTTTTGTCTTGAAAACGGTTACCATCATGAGTTCTCATGCCCTAAAACCCCCCAACAAAATGGGATTGTAGAAAGAAAAAATAGAACCTTACTTGAAGCTTCTAGAACAATGTTAAATGAGTATAACCTACCTAAATACTTTTGGGTAGAAGCTGTTAGTACAGCCTGCTATGTACAGAACAGAACAACAATAAATAAAACCCATAACAAAACATTCTTCGAAATGTTTTATAATAAACAACCAAATATAAAATATTTTAAAGTATTTGGGTGCCCTATTTTTATCTTAAATACAAGAGAACACTTAGGAAAATTCTCCTCTAAAATTGAAAATGGAATTTTTGTAGGATATTCCCTAAATAGTAGAGGCTATAGAATTTACAATAAGGTTACCTTAGAAATTAAAGAAACTACTAATGTAAAATTAGAAGAAACTAAACAAGACTTAGAACTTACACAACCACCTGAATTTGTTCCAGAAACCAACCAAACTCTAAGTCATGAAGAAGAGGAACAACATCAAGAGAGTCAACCCCCTAGAACAATAAGGGTTAACCCAAATCACCCAACTGATCAAATAATTGGTGACCCAGACTTGAGAGTTCAAACCAGATCATCCTTTAGAAACCTAAGTCAAATTTCTTTAATTTCAAAAATTGAACCCAAAACTGTGGATGAATCCCTACTAGACCCAGACTGGATTATAGCTATGCAAGAAGAACTAGCCCAATTTGAGCGTAATGAAGTTTGGGACCTAGTACCACCACCTAAGAATAAGAAAATAATAGAAACAAAATGGGTATTCAGAAACAAATTAAGCGAAACTGGAGAAATTACCAGAAATAAGGCTAGGCTAGTTGCCAAAGGGTTTAGTCAGGTTGAAGGACTTGACTATGATGAGACCTATGCCCCCGTAGCTAGACTAGAATCCATTAGAATGTTACTAAGTTATGCAGCCCATAAGGGATTCAAACTATACCAAATGGATGTTAAGTCTGCCTTTCTTGATGGACTAATTAAAGAAGAAGTGTATGTAGGTCAGCCTCCTGGGTTTGAAAGTCTAGAACACCCGGATTATGTTTTTAAGTTAAAGAAAGCATTATATGGACTTAAACAGGCACCCAGGGCATGGTATGAAAGGCTAACATCCTACTTAACATCTAAAGGATTCAACCAGGGTCAAATTGACCCAACCTTGTTTGTTAAATCATTAAATGCAGACATATTTATTGCACAAATATATGTAGATGATATAATATTTGGCTCAACAAATTCAGATTTTCTAGAAGAATTTATTAATTTAATGGAAAAAGAATTTGAAATGAGCTTAGTAGGAAAATTAACTTATTTCTTAGGATTACAAATCAAACAAACAAATGAAGAAAATTATATTTGTCAACACAAATACACTAAAGAATTACTTAAAAAATTCGGAATAGAAAATACAAAAGAAATAAAAACACCTATGGCAGTAAACACAATCTTAGATAATGACCCAAATGGAAAACCAGTTGATTTAAAATATTATAGGAGTGCAATAGGTAGCCTACTATACTTAACTGCAAGCCGACCTGATATCTTATTTGCAGTTAGTATGTGTGCTAGATACCAAACTTGTGCTAAGGAATCCCATCTGACACAAGTCAAAAGAATTTTTAGATACCTTAAGGGAACAACAAATGTAGGAATTTGGTATCCTAGGACAAATAACTTTGAACTAATAGGGTATTCTGACTCAGATTATGCTGGATGTAAATTAGACCGCAAAAGTACAAGTGGTGGATGCCAATTATTAGGTTCATCACTTGTCAGCTAGTTTAGTAGAAAGCAACATTGTGTTGCTCTATCTACAACTGAGTCAGAATACATAGCTATAGGCGAATGCGTTGCACAATTATTATGGATGATGCATACTCTAAAAGATTTCAACTTAAATATCACAAATGTAAAAGTATTAATTGACAATATAAGTTCAATTAACTAAACCAAGAACCCTGTGCATCATTCAAGAACCAAACATATTGAGATTAGGCACCACTTTATCAGGGATCAT
This sequence comes from Zingiber officinale, assembly GCF_018446385.1. Classification (NCBI taxonomy): domain Eukaryota; kingdom Viridiplantae; phylum Streptophyta; class Magnoliopsida; order Zingiberales; family Zingiberaceae; genus Zingiber; species Zingiber officinale. The sequence goes on from NC_056006.1 coordinate 49,856,288, forward strand.
GTTACTAAAGGTGATATTGAACTCAAATACATTGAGTCCAAATCAAATTTAGCTGACATTTTCACAAAACCACTCCCTGAAAGTGAGTTTAGCAACTTACGTCGAAAATTAGGGATGTGATCAATAGACTAGGAATTTTAAATTTCAAAATTGTTTTCAAAAATAATTCTTTCAAATTATAAGTTAAAATTGTGTGTTTTCAAAACTTTCCATTTTTAGATTTTCAAAAACAGTTTTGGCCTTAGACTAATTTTGAATCCTTAGAAAGCATGCACCCATAGGACTAGTTTTTGAGCATCTCACCAACACCTTAGGTTTACCTTGCTTGTGTTTGACAAACATAGAAAGGGGTGAGATGCATAGGCCAGCTGTCTAGACTTAATATGCTTATTTCAGTGCATCAGCATAAGTCTGGACGTTAAATACAACTCAGATATTAATCAGATTAAGTTCATCAGTCAAGTCAAACACTGACTGCTTATAATCAACTTAATCTGACTAACCAAGTAAAAGCTACTATCTTCTGATAGTTAGTTAGTACCTAATTGGTTAGACAGCTGTTTAATTTTAAGTGTCAAGTTCAGGGGGAGAAATTAATTAAAATTTTGTGTGTTTGAAAAATACCTTTGTACAGCTATTTTAAAACTGACTTATTTTTAAAACACCAGTTTACAAAAAGCTAAACTAAGTGTTTGAAAAACTTGGAAGTTGAATCCCACCTAATTTTTAAACCTGATTTAAAAAGTTGACTATTGCAAATTTAAACTTATTCAGTTTTTTAACATATGCTTGAAAATTAAACTTTCCAAATTTAGCTTTTATCAAATTAGCCTTAAAAATTTATTTTGGCAAATTTAATCTTACTTGTTTTTGCTTTGTTTTGAAAAATTGAAGTTATAAAAATTTTACCTTTTTGAGAAGTAAATATTATTTAAACTTGAAAAGAAAACTTGAAAATCCTGATTTAAAAATTTTTACACGCTTGAAAAGTTAAACTTGATTAACTTTAACTTTATACTTTTCAAAATTCAACTTGTCTCCCCCAAGTCAACTTGAGTTTTTTCCATGGATTTAAAAATTGTACTTTTGAATTTTGAACCAAACTCAGATTTTTTTCAAGATTAACTATATTTATTTTTTAAAGTAACTCTACACTATGATTGTTTACCCTTGCTTATTTTTTTTGATGAATGCCAAAGCGGGAGGGTTAGGTGGTTAAGTTAGATAAACCAACTTGAAAACACTAAAACTAACTTTAAAACCGATGCACCTGTTTTTTTGCTCTCTTTCTTTTTTGCGCTCTTTCACTAACTTAACCAGGTTGTCTGTAACACCCCTAGAAAGCCTAGATAAGAAAGTAAGGATAATGAGAGTTTGAAGGTAGTGAAAAGAAGGTGTAAATATTCTAAGTTGAATATTAACATGGGAAGGATTTAGATGATTAAAACTTTATGAAAGAAAATAAAGTTGAGAATATAAAGTTCTATACATGATTTATAATGCAAGGAATTAATGTAAACAAAAGAGATATGAGATATTATATATGCATGTATGAAATATTTATGCATAATGCATATACATGAATTATTTTGTACAAAAATATGTTAGGAGAAGGATTTGATCCTTGGTTCTCTTGTGGATGCATGCATGTGTTAACCAAGTATGATAGGAGTGAATATTGTAAAAGGAGAGATGGGAATTATAATTAAATGAAAGAAAGGAGAGAAATTAAGAGAAAGAAAAGAGAGAAACTCAAGAAGCATTTCTCTAGCATATTCTTTCTCATTAAGAGGAGAAGTAAATGAGGAGGATGAATCAAGTCAAGTTTTCCTCCCCTCACTTTAGTATAAATAGGCATGGGGGGGGCTTCATCCTCAACTCACTCTCCTCCTCTCCTCCATTTGTGCCGAGCACTCTCTCTCCCTCTTTCCTCTTGTTGCCGAGAGCAACAACTCTCCCCTGCTTTCTTTCTTTTTGTTGCCGAGCAACACAAGAGGGAGAAGCCTCCTCTTCTTCCTCCTCCTCTCCACCAAAAGACCTAGCCACTTCTTCCTCCATTGGTGCCGAGCAAAGCAAGCAAGGAAGAAAGGTCCACAAGCAAGTTCTCAACTCTAGGAAACTTAAGCAAAGAAGGTAAGCTTCCCCTCACCTGCGGTACAAGGCTTTCATGTGATTTTCGGATTCTTTTTCTATGCCTTGAAAGAAAGTTTTCCCCTATGTTTGTATACATATATGATGCATGATCAGAGGTGTATGTAACCCTAGAATTTCAATCAAAAATATTGTAAATAGGTTAGGAAAATTATTGTCTAACCAAACTAGTGCAAGTTTCCCTCTATGAAATGCTAAGGACCTTCCTATGGTTTTCTTGCTTGGAAGTTGATTGGAACCAAAAGAACCCCACTCTCATGTTTCGGCCAAGAAAGAATTTAGGGTTAGGAGGACCTTGAATTTAAAATAACTATGCTTATATGACATGATATAAAGTTCTTAAGAGTTGTATACTTGTATGTTGAAAGAAACTCATGAACCTTACTCTTAATATTTCGGCCATGGTAAGGTGATAGTTTAGAGAAGCTTAAACAAAATTCTAATATGCTCAATGACCTCTGTAATATTATGTTATGAAAGATGATTAATGCTCTCATGTTTAATTGGAATGTAGAAAATTAGTTACATGATTTATGACATGTAAGATCACAAGAGTCCTAGCTTGTTTATGATCCAACCATGTGTATGATGTTCTTAGTAAATCTTGCTATGAAATTTACTTAGGTTTCCCATACTTTAGGCCACTTAAAGGAAGTTTATATTCTATGAATTTCGGCCAAGTAAGGTTTGAAGGACCTAGAGGCCTTGGAAATGAAACCTAAGGGGTTAAAAGTACTTCTTATGAAAACTTGATAATGTGTGAATGTGATACATGTTTGTATGACCTAAACGAATCATTATGTGTTCGGCCATGAAGGGATAGATGCCCTAGAAACCCTAGAACAAAAATTAAATATGTCTATGCCATGCTGTATGAAAATGATATGATAATAAGTTGGAATGCATGATTGCTTTAGTTACGAAATGATATGCATAATGAAGTTATATTATGAAATATGCCATGATGTGTTATAGCATAGAAAATGCTATACATAATGAAAAGAAATGAAGTTATGTTATGATATGTGATAGCATAGAAAATGCTATACATAATGAAAAGAAATGAAGTTATATTATGATATGTGATAGCATAGAAAATGCTATACATAATGAAAAAGAATAAATGCATGAAAGATTGTTAAGGACATGATATGATAGTTATGCATGATAAGTTAATTTTATGGTTTGTACCAAGGGTGGGCTCCGTAAACACCGCGGGGTCGATGGAGTAAGACTCGGACCTCGTCAGTAATGGGCCTTTGAGTGCCCTAGGTCGATGGAGTAAGACTCGGGCCTAGTATGTATGCATGGTAGGGCTCAAGACTTACTACCTTGGACCTACGCATTATGTATGTGGTACAAACCGGGATCCCAAATGATGATGATATTAATTTCAAGTACTATTAAGTATAAGTTTTCAAATTCACGACGCATTGCCTACATTCATATGTGCTTGAATTATATGATGATATGATATAATGTCATGTGATATTATGATATGAATATGATGCCCTTGTATGTCTCATGCTTGTGATTTATTTGTTTTATGATATGATATTCATGCTTCTATGAAATGATATGTGAATAAGAAATATGCATGATATGTTTGAATAGAATGATATGTTATGTTATGATTAGTTGAGACGATGATATGTTGATCCATTCTTGATATACGATGATTCTCGGTTTTAGTGAGTAGGAAAGGAACTTACTGAGCCATGAGTGCTCATAGCTTACTTTCCTTGTACCGCAGATAAAAGAGAAAGCTAGATGTACAACGGAGCAGCAGGAGGAGCAGATAGTGATGTGTGTGGTGGTGGCTCGGCAAGAACGATTCGGACAAATTAATATTTTTAGTTATAAGTTCAATATATGCACATTTGAACAAATCAGAATATGTGATATTATGCTTAATAAATTAAATTCTTTAAAGTTTTTATTCTTCCGCTGTTATAACTAAAGCATGTACGTAAGTAGTATAAGAACGTAGCGCCGCCTTTGGTTGGGTAAGAAGGGTGGGCGTTACATTGTCATTCCATCAAAAAGGGAGAGATTGTTGGTGCGGGTAGCACTAACGGTCTAACTTAGGTTTTGATGAATGACAAATAGGTTAAGTTAGTTTTGTTGTTGTCTAACACTTTGATCGAGTGTGCAGGAGAAGTCCAGACAGGTCGACGGGCTGACCGGATGTCTGGCACGAACTCCAGCTAGGTCGACGGGCTGACCGGATAGCTGGCGAGAAGTCCAAGCGGGTCGACGGGCTGACCGGACGCTTGGCAAGAAGTCCAGCTAGGTCGACGGGCTGACTAGATAGCTGGCGAGAAGTCCAGATGGGTCGAAGGGCTGACCGGACGTCTGGCAGGTAAGTGAGGTAAGTCACTGGAGGGGAGTGACTGCGAGGACGCATTCCCGGGAAGGGGACATTAGGCGTCGATCCGGCTTAGATCCATTTCGGATATCTAAGTCGAGATCGTGACTAGATTCTGATCTCGGAAAGACGGAATCTAAGTCATACTATTTGTGCTAATTCATACTATTATAAAATGTGCTAACAATCTATTTTGCAGGATATATATTGTCTCAGACTAACTTTGTTTTACAGGAAAAGGGAGTTTTCTGGAACAAGGTGGTCCGGGCGCCCGGAGGGGATCTGGGCGCCCGGAAGGCAAATTATATCCAGCCAAGTCGTCGCCACGTGGAGCATCTCGGTTTGAGCAGCTACGTCACATTCCAGGCGCCCGGAAGGAATCCAGGCGCCCGGAGCAACATATAAAAGAAGCCCCAGGCAGGAGCTTCAGAATCATCTATCTGAGAACTCCTCTACTGTTGATCCTGCTGCTCTACGTTCTTGCGACGCCATCAAGCTCCGACAAAGTGCTCCTTCGGGTTTTAGTTAATTTCCTTGTCGGTATTTTTTCACTAGCATTTCCTGTACTTATTTTGTAACTATATTCGAATTGATAGTGATTGCCCAACGAAAGTGGTCAAGGACCACGGGCCTTCGAGTAGGAGTCGTCACAGGCTCCGAACGAAGTAAAACAACTGTGTTCATTTACTTTTTCGCTGCATATTTCAACTCAACTTTTCGAATCGATATTCACCCCCCCTCTATCGAACGATCACGGTCCTACAGAAGCTCTCTCCTTCCTTTGCACCTAGGGTACCTTTTTCCTTAAGAAAAACCACAAGCGAAAGGAGGTAAGTTTCCCTCACCTGTGGTACAATAGCTTGCGTATTTTCTATGAGATTTGGTTGCCTAAAAACCTAGGATACCTTCATGGAACTTTCGGCCAAGACAAGAAGGACCTAGGAAATGTAAAGACCCAAATTTGACATGCTCAATATGTTTCTTGTAACATGTATCTTATGGTAGAGGATTTATCTAATGTTCATATGCTAGAATGTTTGGTTAGAACTTAGAGTCATGTCCCTAGACTCTTGGCCAAGCATGAATAAAGGAAATAGGTAAGTTAAGACTCAAACCAAGCATGCCATGATGTTCCTTAAGACAAGATATGTAGTTAACATGATATTCTCATGCTTGTATGTTGATTAGAATTTTATTCCATGCTCATGAACATTCGGCCATGGTAGGTTTTAGGGTCTAGAAGTGTAACGCCCGAAAATTCTCAAATTATTTTTAGAAATATTCTATGATTTTTCTGGAATTTTTAGATATTTTTCCGGAATTTTCCGAGTAGCGGAAGCAGCAAAAATAATTAGAACCGCAAAATAGCTTAGGTGGGAATCGAACCCGAGACCTATGGTATACGGGATAATGTTAGTAACCGGTGAACCCAGCAGGGCCGTGCTGAAAGAAAGAGGAACCAATTATATTTATATTGGAGTTGGGTTCAATAATCCAACTAATATAAATTAAGAACTTAAGTTGGGTTTGGTTTATTTTAGATTTTGGTTCGGCAACATCCCTCTCCACCGAAACCCTCACGCCACCCTTCTCCTCTTCCTCCTTCTCTCGGCGCCCCTCTTCCTCCTCCTTCTCACGGCACACCAAGCCCCCAAGGGCCAAGGGAACATCTTCCGACGACGACTCCAACACGAAAAAGGTCCTTCTCCGCGAGAGGAACGCGAAGACGTGAGCGAATCGTCGAGAAGTCGTCTCCACCGGAATTTCTAGCGAAAGGAATTGTAAGAAAATTAGTGTACGAGGTAAGAAACCCCTCACCTGCAGTATAATAGCTTCCGATTGAGTTTTTATGCTTTAGTTAGGATGTATACAGATTTTTATCGATATCTAGGGTGTATTTAACTCTCTTCGCAGATTAGGGGTTTAGTTGAGCACCTCTAGATGGGCCGGGCATGTATTCCCTCTTCAGATAGGAGGTTGATGTTGTCGGGTGCCTAGAGGCGGTCTCCCTAATAGAGAGGAGAGTTAGGGCACACTAAGTGTTCGATAAAATAGCTAGTTTAGTAAAAATGCACTATATGCATCTTTAACAGCTCAGTTAGATATGTTAGAAGTATCTATTCAGTATTCTCAGTTTATTACAGCTTATATGGATCAGATATCCAATGGGTGGGCTCCCACAGTCGCCTCTAGGTTTAGATAACCTAGCTCTAGGTTCAGATAACCTAGAAACAATAGAATAAGCAAGTATTAGCTATTTCAGTATTTTATTTTCAGTGGCACTGTACTGGATCAGATATCCATTGGGTTAGACTCCCACAGTCGTCCCTAGGTTTAGATAACCTAGTTAACCCTACTAAATTCGAGACTTGCAAACCCAGGTCTAGTTAGGGATGCGCGCATAGCAAGTACAGCTGCCGGGCCCAAACAGCATGATTATGTATTTTCACTTATTATGAAATAGTTTTCAAAACTCAAAATTAGTTATATTAGTTGAGGTTGATTTCAGTATCAGTTTAGCTTCAGTTTAGCTCTTCCTTGTTTATACCTTATGATAGCTTATGTTCAGCTTATGTTAAGCCATGCTTTGTATGATACCATGCCATGCCATGCTTAGTTTATTCAGTATATTCAGCATATGTTTTAAACAACATGATTTTAAATCATATTTGCATCGTTGCATGTTTTTTTGAGGTAGATGGTTTCTTACTAAGCTTTAAGCTTACAGATTCTACTTTTCCTTATACTGCAGATAAATGTAAAGGAAAGATGGACTAGCAGTGGAGGCTGGAGGACAATGCAAAGGATGGTGTGTGTGGCAGGAACTGGAATAAAAGATCCTCTAGGGATTTGCACCTACTATAGCATTTTACAGTTCATTAGTTTTAGTTTTCGTGTTTTATGCACTTTTGAAATGCTAGAATGTTTAACTCATGGAAGATTGGTGTAAGTTGTTAGTAATTATGTTAGAATACTAGTTTTCATGTCATCAGAATGTTCCTCATGTAGTGTATAACTCATATGTGAGATTTTAGCACGAAGAAGTGCTGAAATCATAGTTCAGGGCTGAAATCAGAACCCTGATCGGTCTCCAGACCGATCAGGGCCTGGGAAGTGTCACTGGATCTGTCAGCCGACCGATCCAGACAGATACAGTAGATCGGTCAGCCGACCGATCCAGCATGATACAGAGTGTTCCGGAGAGTTTCAGGTGCCTGGATCGGTCTGCCGACCGATCCAGCCACACCTGGATCGGTCTGCCGATCGATCCAGCCACACCTGGATCGGTCTGCCGACCGATCCAATTGGGAACAGAATGCTCCCCAGCTTCGATCGATCTGTGGATCGATCGGTAGGTTTTTAGGTAGTTGGGAAGGTTAGTTTCTAGTCCCTAGCTCAGTTGGGAAGTTCAGTTTCCCTCCCCTAGCATGTGTACAACTCCTAGGTACACCTAGAACATTCAGATTAGTTTTTAAAAGATAATAGTTAGCAAAATTTTAATTAGCCCAGCTTTCCGCATAGCATAGTTTAGTAGAAGGCGGGTCGTTACAGAGTGGTATCAGAGCAGTATTCCATACTTCCTACACACACATCAGCATTGTACCTGCAGTTTCCAAGTAAGAATACCTCTACTTATTTATGCTCCTTGTCTTGTAGTTACAGTTCATGTTTATATGTCTACTGCTTGTTAGTATGTGATAGTTTTAAACATGATATCAGTAGTTATATAACTGTGATTACAATAGTTATGTTATGTTCTATATGTCTTTAGAAATGGCACGAGGACGCCCAGCTAGAAGGGCATTAGCTACTAAGCCCCAGCAAGAGGCAGGCAGTTCAGTGCCTCCTCCAGACCTTACAGCAACAGGAAATAGCCACCTTAAAGGCTAATCAGCAGAGTACCCCCACAGTCACCCCGGAACCGAATTTGACTACTCCGGTAGTCTTGGAGGTTCCACCAGCTCAGCCTACAGCACCAGCAGCCCCAGCAGCTGAGCCAAGAAAGGAAGCCTATCTGATCCAGTGGCAGCGAGTCAAGCCAGAGAACTTCTCAGGCACTAGTGAACCATGGGATGCACAAGCCTGGTTCAAAACACTAGAGAGCACGATGGAGCTTCTGGACTGGCCAGAACACGAGAAGGTGAAGTGTGCCTCCTTCTGCCTGACAGGAGACGCACGCATGTGGTGGGAAAGAATCAGAACGAAGCGCCCAGTGAACCAGATGACATGGGCTGACTTCGAGAAGGAGTTCTTCGAGGAATTCTTTCATATGCGGGTTACAAACCGCCACTACGACGAGTTCACTGAGTTTCGTCAGGGCAACCTATCAGTTGAGGAAGCCGTGAAGAAATTCAACAGGTTGGCTCGTTTATGCCCAGAGCTAGTCGGCACAGAGAAGGAACGAATCCGGTTGATGCTCAAGATGCTGAGGCCAGAGATAGCAGTGAACGTGGCTGGTGGCATACATAGGCCACAAACCACAGAGGAGTTAGTGAGCAGTGCCTTGACCACAGAGCATTACCAGAACAGCATAAAGCAGCAGAAGCAAGTCTCCTCAGAGTCCAAAGGCCAAGCAAACTCTCACACTAAAAAACAACAAGGCCACAACTCCAACTGGAAAGGGAACTCCAACAACAAGCGCAAATCAGGGAGTGACTCAAAAGGAGGACCACCTAGCAAGCGACCCAGTTATCCAAAGTGTGCCACTTGTGGGAAATTCCACCCAGGGGGTTGTCGCAAGGGCACACGAGGATGCTTTGAATGTGGACAAGAAGGGCACATGGCCAAGCAGTGCCTGAACAAGACCGGTCTTCCTCAGCCACAGCAGCAGATGCAGGCCGCTCTAGAGGGTCCACATATCAGCCAGGGCAATTAGAAGCCCTCCAGCTATGGCGAATGCAAGGATCTACTCACTCACCGAGAGGACGAGCCAATGCCTCAACAATTGTCACAGTCGATTAGCATTTTCAAGATAGTGCTACGTTCTATTTGATCGGGCAACCCATTCATATATAGCCAGGATGTTCTCCAAAAATTAGAAATACTCAGTGGTCAGTTTTTGATGGCACTACCTTCGGGAGAGGTCATGGCATCCACGCACTGGCTCAGAGCTCATTATAGCAGACAGGGAACTCTTTTGCGATCTGATCCTGCTAGAAATGACTGACTATGATGTCATCCTTGGAATGGATTTCCTGATCAGATACGGTGCTTCCATAGAGTGCCGTAAACAGAAAGTCGTATTCCAACCCGAAGCAGAAATACAGTTTGAATACCACGGAGAACCAAAGAGAAAAGCCAGAAAATTTCTCTCAGCAATGAAGGCACAGAAGTTGATGGATTCAGGATGTACGGGGTACCTAGCACATGTAGTCAATACCAGCCAGGACAAGGGCCAACAGCTAGCAGAGGTCCGAGTTGTATGTGACTACCCAGCAGTCTTCCCTGAAGAGTTACCAGGCCTAGCACCAGTCAGGGAGATTGAATTTGAGATAGAGCTTTTCCCCGGCACCAATCCTATTTCCAAGGCGCCTTACCGCATGGCTCCAACAGAACTGAAGGAACTTCATGAGCAACTACAGGAGCTGCTTGACAAGGGTTTCATACGCCCTAGTCACTCACCATGGGGAGCGCCCGTACTGTTCGTGAAGAAGAAGGATGGAAGCATGCGGCTATGCATAGACTACAGAGCACTGAATCAGGTCACGATCAAGAACAGGTATCCTCTTCCCGGAATAGATGACCTGTTCGACCAGTTAAAGGGAGCAGCAGTGTTCTCTAAGATTGACCTCAGATCAGGATATCACCAAGTCAGGGTCAAGGAGGGTGATATACCGAAGACAGCATTCAGGACCAGATACGGACATTACGAGTTCGTAGTCATGCCTTTTGGCGTGACAAATGCTCCAGCTACATTCATGGATCTCATGAACAGAGTATTCGAGGAGTATTTAGATAAGTTTGTTATTGTGTTTATCGATGACATTCTTATCTACTCAGGAACTCAGGAAGAACACTCAGAGCACAGACCCTTCAGCAGAACCATTTATACGCCAAGTTCACGAAATGTGAATTTTGGCTAGATCAGTGTCCTTCCTGGGTCACATCATCTCAAAGGATGATATTATGGTAGATCCCAGTAAGATAGAAGCAATAAGTCGGTGAGATCAGAAGCTTTCTCGGGTTAGCAGGATATTACGGAAGTTTGTAGAGGACTTCTCCAGTAGCCCACCTTGCACTCTTACGGAAAGAACAAAATTTCTGGATGAGGATTGTGAGAATGTCAATGAGCTAAAAAGGAGGTTGACCAGTGCTCCCATTTTGTCTCTACCAGACGACACCAGCGGCTTTGACATCTATAGTGATGCCTCTAAGTTGGGACTAGGAGCAGTACTGATGCAAAATGGCAAGGTGATCGCCTATGCTTCCAGACAACTCAAGGATTATGAGAAGAATTACCCTACTCAAGACCTTGAGCTGGCAGCAGTAGTGTTCGCTCTCAAAATTTGGTGACATTACTTATATGGAGCTCAGTGCAGAGTGTATACAGATCATCAGAGTTTGAAGTATTTCTTCACTCAGAAGGATCTGAACATGCGACAGCGCAGGTGGCTTGAGCTGGTCAAGGACTATGATGTAGACATCCTCTACTATCCAGGGAAAGCCAATAAGGTAGCAGATGTACTTAGCAGAAAATCCAGTGCTACCTTATTATCTCTTACAGCCATGTCACCGCCCCTACAGAAGGAGATCGTAGATTTCGGTCTCGAGTTCATCGTGGGACAGCTCTCTACTATGACCTTAGAGTCTACCTTGCTTGGTGATATTCAGTCAGCTCAGGAACAGGACCCTGAAATTCAGAAAATCAAGCAAGGGCTAGCAGAATCAGGGAGTAGAGAATTCAGAGTGTCCGATAGTGGGGTGTTGTATTTTGGTGACAGACTCTGTGTTCCAGATCAGGAGGAGCTACGGAGACAGATTTTAGATGAGGCTCACAGGACTCCCTATGCGATGCATCCAGGTTCCACCAAAATGTATCAAGACCTGAAGACCCATTTTTGGTGGTCCGGGATGAAGCGAGACATCGCCAGATATGTTAGCATCTGCCTCACCTGTCAGAGGGTCAAGGCAGAACATCAGCGACCAGGAGGAGTTCTGCAGCCTATACAGATTCCAGAATGGAAGTGGGAGGATATCTCCATGGATTTCATAGTGGGACTACCCAGAACCACGAATGGTTTTGACACCATCTGGGTAATAGTCGACAGGTTGACTAAATCAGCCCACTTTTTAGCTATCAAGATATTTTACTCCATGGAGAAGCTAGCTCAGTTGTATCTTCAGGAGATCGTCAGACTACATGGAGTCCCATGAACCATCATTTCAGACAGAGACAGCAGATTTACATCACACTTCTGGGAGTGTGTACAGTCAGCATTGGGCACGAAGTTAAAATTCAGCACAGCATTCCATCCACAGACAGATGGTCAGACAGAGCGAGTAAACCAGGTACTCGAAGATATGCTCCGAGCGTGTGCCCTAGATTTCAAGGGAAGTTGGTGCAAATATCTGAGCTTAGTAGAATTTGCATACAACAATAGCTATCAGGCCACTATCGGCATGGCACCTTATGAGGCTCTCTATGGGCGGAGGTGCAGATCACCAATTTGCTGGTATGAGAGTGGTGAACAGAAGGAACTAGAGCTTCAGATAGATCTAGTTGCAGATACCACAGCAGTCATACAACAGATTCGCCAGAGGATCGAGACAGCACAGAGCCGTCAGAAGAGCTATGCTGATACACGACGCAGACCCCTAGAGTTTTCAGTTGGGGATACAGTTTTCCTCAGAGTAGCTCCCATGAAGGGAGTCATGCGTTTTGGGAAGAAGGGCAAGCTAGCTCCCAGATATGTGGGACCATACCTTATCAGTAGAAGAGTGGGCAAGGTAGCATATGAGCTAGAGCTACCCTAGGAAATGTCAGCTGTCCACAACGTATTTCATGTCTCTATGCTGAAGAAGCATACCCCAGATGCCACCCAGGTGATTGAGCCCCAGTCGGTACAGATCCGCGAAGACCTTAGCTATGATAGTCGGCCTATTCAGATAATAGACCGAGCAGTTAAGAAATTGCGGAACAAGGAAGTACCATTAGTCAAAGTCATTTGGCACAGTCACACAGCAGAAGAGGCAACTTGGGAGACAGAAGCCAGCATGAGACAGAATATATTCTAAGTCTATGAACTTTTTACTGTAATGTAACGCCCGAAAATTCTCAAATTATTTTTAGAAATATTCTATGATTTTTCTGGAATTTTTAGATATTTTTCCGGAATTTTTCGAGTAGCGGAAGCAGCAAAAATAATTAGAACCGCAAAATAGCTTAGGCGGGAATCGAACCCGAGACCTATGGTATACGGGATAATGTTAGTAACCGGTGAACCCAGCAGGGCCGTGCTGAAAAAAAGAGGAACCAATTATATTTATATTAGAGTTGGGTTCAATAATCCAACTAATATAAATTAAGAACTTAAGTTGGGTTTGGTTTATTTTAGATTTTGGTTCAGCAACATCCCTCTCCACCGAAACCCTCACGCCACCCTTCTCCTCTTCCTCCTTCTCTCGGCGCCCCTCTTCCTCCTCCTTCTCACGGCACACCAAGCCCCCAAGGGCCAAGGGAACATCTTCTGGCGACGACTCCAACACGAAAAAGGTCCTTCTCCGCGAGAGGAACGCGAAGACGTGAGCGAATCGTCGAGAAGTCGTCTCCACCGGAATTTCTAGCGAAAGGAATTGTAAAAAATTAGCGTACGAGGTAAGAAACCCCTCACCTGCAGTATAATAGCTTCCAATTGAGTTTTTATACATTAGTTAGGATGTATACAGATTTTTATCGATATCTAGGGTGTATTTAACTCTCTTCGCAGATTAGGGGTTTAGTTGAGCACCTCTAGATGGGCCGGGCATGTCTTCCCTCTTCAGATAGGAGGTTGATGTTGTCGGGTGCCTAGAGGCATTCTCCCTAATAGAGAGGAGAGTTAGGGCACACTAAGTGTTCGATAAAATAGCTAGTTTAGTAAAAATGTACTATATGCATCTTTAACAGCTCAGTTAGATACGTTAGAAGTATCTATTCAGTATTCTCAGTTTATTACAGCTTATATGGATCAGATATCCAATGGGTGGGATCCCACAGTCGCCTCTAGGTTTAGATAACCTAGCTCTAGGTTCAGATAACCTAGAAACAATAGAATAAGCAAGTATTAGCTATTTCAGTATTTTATTTTCAGTGGCACTGTACTGGATCAGATATCCATTGGGTTGGACTCCCACAGTCGTCCCTAGGTTTAGATAACCTAGTTAACCCTACTAAATTCGGGACTTGCAAACCCGGGTCTAGTTAGGGATGCGCGCATAGCAAGTACAGCTGTCGGGCCCAAACAGCATGATTATGTATTTTCACTTATTATGAAATAGTTTTCAAAACTCAAAATTAGTTATATTAGTTGAGGTTGATTTCAGTATCAGTTTAGCTTCAGTTTAGCTCTTTCTTGTTTATACCTTATGATAGCTTATGTTCAGCTTATGTTAAGCCATGCTTTGTATGATACCATGCCATGCCATGCTTAGTTTATTCAGTATATTCAGCATATGTTTTAAACAACATGATTTTAAATCATATTTGCATCGTTGCATGTTTTTGTGAGGTAGATGGTTTCTTACTAAGCTTTAAGCTTACAGATTCTACTTTTCCTTATACTGCAGATAAAGGTAAAGGAAAGATGGACTAGCAGTGGAGGCTAGAGGACAATGCAAAGGATGGTGTGTGTGGCAGGAACTGGAATAAAAGATCCTCTAGGGATTTGCACCTACTATAGCATTTTACAGTTCATTAGTTTTAGTTTTCATGTTTTATGCACTTTTGAAATGCTAGAATGTTTAACTCATGGAAGATTGGTTTAAGTTGTTAGTAATTATGTTAGAATACTAGTTTTTATGTCATCAGAATGTTCCTCATGTAGTGTATAACTCATATGTGAGATTTTAGCACGAACAAGTGCTGAAATCAGAGTTCAGGGCTGAAATCAGAACTCTGATCGGTCTCCAGACCGATCAGGGCCTGGGCAGTGTCACTGGATCGGTCAGCCGACCGATCCAGACAGATACAGTAGGCTACTGTATCCTCCTGGATCGGTCAGCCGACCGATCCAGACATACCTGGATCGGTCTCCCGACCAATCCAGCCACACCTGGATCGGTCTGCCGACCGATCCAGTTGGGAACAGAATGCTCCCCAGCTTCGATCGATCTGTGGATCGATCGGCAGGTTTGTAGGTAGTTGGGAAGGTTAGTTTCTAGTCCCTAGCTCAGTTGTGAAGTTCAGTTTCCCTCCCCTAGCATGTGTACAACTCCTAGGTACACCTAGAACATTCAGATTAGTTTTTAAAAGATAATAGTTAGTAAAATTTTAATTAGCCCAGCTTTCTGCACAGCATAGTTTAGCATTAACTGTAGCGATTCGCCTTACAGCCTAGTACCCAGAAGGTGGGTCGTTACAAGAAGAACTTTAAACCTAAACTAAGCATGCCATGATGTTCCTTAAGACAAGATATGTAGTTAACATGATATGCTCATGCTTGTATGTTGATTAGAATTTTATTCCATGCTCATGAACATTCGGCCATGGTAGGTTTTAGGGTCTAGAAGAACTTTAAACCTAAACTAAGCATGCCATGATGTTCCTTAAGACAAGATATGTAGTTAACATGATATGCTCATGCTTGTATGTTGATTAGAATTTTATTCCATGCTCATGAATATTCGGCCATGGTAGGTTTTAGGGCCTAGGAGAACTTTAAACCTAAACTAAGCATGCCATGATGTTCCTTAAGACAAAATAAGAAGTTAACATGACATGCTCATGCTTGTAGGGTTGATTAGAACTTTTTCATGCTATATGAACTTTCGGCCACAACTAGTTTAAAGGCCTAGGAAACTAAGAACCCAACGTAACTATGCTTATGATGTTCCTTGTAATAAATTCTATGAAATTGGTTTAGGGTTTTTATGCTTTTATGCCACATGAAACCTAGTCCCATGATTAACAAGTTTCGGCCATGGTAGGTTTATAAGCTTAGGAAACCTAGAACCTAAACTAAACATGCTTATGAGGTTCCTCATGATATATGATTTGATATTGGGTTAGGGTTCATATGCTTGTATGTTGATTTTTAACCAAATGAGATGTTTGATGGTATTCAGCCATGACAAGTTTATAAGCTTAGGAAACCTAGAACCTAAACTAAACATGCTTATGATGTTCCTCATGATATATAATATGATATTAGTTTAGGGTTCACATGCTTGTATGTTGCTTTTAACCCAATGTAATGCTTGATAAGATTCGGCCATGACAAGATTTCTAAGCTTAGGAAACCTAGAACCTAAACTAAACATGCTCATGATGTTCCTTGTGATATATGATACGATATTTGTTTAGGGTTCATATGCTTGTATGTTGATTTTTAACCTAAGTCACAACTACATGTTTCGGCCACTATATGATATTAGGGTTAGAGACCTAAATATGATTCTCATGTGTCTCACATGTAATGTTTCATGATATGATAAGAGCTCGTTATGCTTCTATGTTTAATTATGTATGCTCATGTTCTATACATGTTGATAACCCTTATGATGTGCTGTGTGCCCAAATTATGCATACTATTTATGATGAGCTGTGTGCCCAAATTATGCATGCTTTTATGATGAGTTGTGTGCCCAAACTATGCATGTATTTATGATGTGCTGTGTGCCCAAATTATGCATGCTATTATGATGAGCTGTGCGCCCAAATTTTTATATGATATGATTGTTGGTTGCTACTCGAAAAACCTAATGGTTCCACTGTACAAAAATTTTGTACAAAGCTACCATGTGTTCTTTTAAATTAAACTTGGATCGCCTGCGGAACTTAACACGTTTGATCCAAAATTTAATCTATTTGTTCTTTTAGGTTTTGACTTGGATCTCCTGCGGAACTTAACACGTTCGATCCAAATCACATAGGTTATTAATTCCATTAAATATTAATTTCCAAAATTGGTTTCCAGTACTGACGTGGCGAGGCACATGGCCTTCTTGGATATGGGAACAACCACCACCGACTAGACAAAACCTTTTAAGGAAAGCTAATATTTAATTTCCTAAAATAACTTTAGGTTAACCGAAAGGAACAATCAAATCACAAGGATAAGAAAAAACAAAGAACACAACATCGAAAACAAATTCGAAATACTAGAATCGCATGCCTCTTGTATTTGGTATTATTTCCAAAAATAACTAGTATGATGCAGAAAGGAAAAATACTAGTTATACCTTTTAGAAAGACCTCTTGATCTTCTACCGTATTCCTCTTCTAACCTTGGATGTTTTGTGGGCAACGATCTTTCGAGATGAGAAACCACCAAAGCACCTTCTTCTCCTCCTTGCTAGATTCGGCCAAATTAAAAGCTTCACCAAGGATGAAGAAAAAACACCAACCAAACTCCAAGGGATGAAAGCTTTCTCTCCTTCTTCTTCTTTTTCTCCAAGTAGTATCCGACCACCACAAAAGCTCCAAGCAATGAAGAGTTTCGGCCACCACAAAGAGGAAGAGAGGGAGAGAAGATGGTCGGCCACAACACCAAGGAAAAGAGGGAGAGAATAATAGAAGTTGTATCTCATGAAGGCACCTCAACCCTCTCTTTTATATTCCTTAGCTTTGGTAAATAAGGAAATTTAATTAAAATAAAATTTCCTTAACTTTCTTTGACATGAATTAATTAAGAAAAATTAAACAAAATTTCTTAAAACTCCATGTCTTGGCCGGCCACATCAACAAGAGCAAACAAAGCAATTTCAATCAACAATTAAAATTCCTTATTTATCTTCGGAAATTTTAAAAAATAAAATTTCCCTTTAAAATCCCTTCATGGTTGATAAAAAGAAAATTCTATAATTTTAATCCTTCTACATGTGAATAATTTATAAAGAAGAAAAATAAAATATCTTTTCAATCTACAAATAAGGAAAGAGATCTAATCTCTTTCTTTAATCTTTTGTAGATCCTTTTAAAAGAGATATTTTAATTTTTAATCTCTCCAATAAATTATATATTTCACATAAGAAAAATTTAAAATTAATATTCTTTTTAATTTAATGGGGGCCGGCCACCTAAGCTTGGGTTCAAGCTAGGGTCGACCACCCATGAACCAAGGCTTGGCCGACCCTAGCTTGAACCACAAGCTAACTTGGCCGGCCCCTATATCATGGGTACGAAGGTGGGTATAGGTGAGTATAGTACTCTATAAATAAGAGGCTATGATAGGGACCGAGAGGAGGAATTGGTTTTGGTCTCCCGATTAAATTAAGCATCCCGTGTTCGCCCCGAACACACAACTATATTTTATCAATAATAATTCATTCCACTAGAGAACTATTATTGAACTACCGCACCAATCCCAAATTACATTTTTGGGCTCATTCTTATTATGAGTGTATTAGTCTCCCTGTGTTTAAGATATCAAATGTCCACTAATTAAGTGAGTTACTGACAACTCATTTAATTAATATCTTCATCCAAGAATAGTACCACTCAACCTTATCGTCATGTCGGACTAAGTCCACCTGCAGGGTTTAACATGACAATCTTTATGAGCTCATCTTGGGGACATTATCAACCTAGATTACTAGGACATAGTTTCCTTCTATAATCAACAACACACACTATAAGTGATATCATTTCCCAACTTATCGGGCTTATTGATTCATCGAACTAAATCTCACCCATTGATAAATTAAAGAAATAAATATCAAATATATGTGCTTGTTATTATATTAGGATTAAGAGCACACACTTCCATAATAACTGAGGTATTTGTTCCTTTATAAAGTCAGTATAAAAGAAACAACCTCAAATGGTCCTACTCAATAAACTCTAAGTGTACTAGTGTAATTATATAGTCAAGATAAACTAATTCCTAATTACACTACGACCTTCCAATGGTTTGTTCCTTTCCATTTTGGTCGTGAGCTACTGTTTATAATTTATAAGGTATTGATAACATCATCTTCTGTATGTGGCACCACATACTATGTTATCTACAATATAAATTAATTGAACAACTACAACTAAATGTAGTCAATTTGACCAAATGTGATTCTTTATTCAAAATAAATGTTTACAAAAGCTTAGACTTTCAGTATACACTCTAACAATGATACGCTAAGAAATATGATATGCATGAAATAATAAGAACCATGATATGTATGACATGCTACTTTACTTTATATGGCTTGTACCAAGGGTGGACTCCATAAGCGCCCCGGGGTCGATGGACTAAGAAACAAGCCTCGTTAGGGATGAGCTCTTAAGTGCCCCTAGGTCGATGGACTAAGAAACGGGCCTAGTATGTATGCCTTGTAGGGTTCGAGACTTGCTACCTTGGACCTACATAGGACACGCGCATTTATGTATGTGGTACAAGCCGAGGCCCTAATCATGTTGAGATTATGTTTAAGTATGTATGTAATAAGTTTTCAAAAGACATGTTGCATATATTTTTCATGATACATGTTTTTAAAAGTCATCTCGCATAATACTTAAGACTATGTTATGATATGCCAGGATGCACTTTATGATTATGTTATGATATGCCATGATACTACGATTATGTTATGTTATGCTAGGATGCACTTTATGATTATGTTATGATATGCCATGATACTACGATTATGTTATGTTATGCTAGGATGCACTTTATGATTATGTTATGATATGCCATGATACTTATGATTATGTTATGTTATGCTAGGATGCATTTTATGATTATGTTATGATATGCCTTCATACTACGATTATGTTATGTTATGCTAGGATGCACTTTATGATATGCCATGATACCTTACGATTATGTTACGATATGATGCTTCTATACATGATATGATGAGTTGTCTTTATGCTTTATGCCTTATGAATATGCTATGCTTTACGGTTTTTGTGAGTAGGAAGGATCTTACTGAGCCTTGTGTGCTCATAGCTTACTTTCCTTGTACCACAGATAAAGGCAAGGAATGGATGTACTAAGGGAGCAGCAGGAGGGGCAAGAAGGACGTGTGTAGTAGTGGCTTGGCTAAAAGAGAAAGATCTGCTTTTATCTAATAAGAATTATGCTTATGTCGTTCCTTCATGACTCCATGACATTTCATCATGCTTATTAGTATTATGGCTTAAATTTATGTTAAGTATGCTATGTGACTTTATATGATAGGTAGTTAGTGATGATGATTTGAAAAGTAAAAGAAAAGTTTTAAAAAGAAAAAAAATATATATATACTATAAACGAGACATCCGCTATTTTAAGTAGAAAAGATTATTAACAAGTAAGTAAGTAAGATAAGATAAGAAGAAAAAAAGAAAAGTAACACCCGTCAGCTTGAGCAGGAAGGGGCGGGGGGTTACAGGAAGCGGATCATCCAGTACACTTTGAGAAAATAGAGAGATAACTCTTTCCGACGAGCTATCACTGGCTACCATCATCTTAACTTTGCGCCTTTCTTTGTCTGGCGCCTCGCCAGAGGGTTCTTGAAATATAGACCTTCGTCCTCCTTGTTCCAAAGGAGTGCGAAGGAAAGCTCGAGGACGTCTAGTTGGAGAGGCAATGGCCAGAGGGAAATATGCAAGATCTTCTTCTTTCGGCTCCTTTCCCTTTCGGTGCTTAGTAGTCGAAATCGTCGGATTATGAGCTACCCGCAGAGTAGCCCCAGTATGAGCTTGAAGTTGTTGTTGTTGTTGTTGCAAAGCTTTCTATACATGAGTATTACTGAGAAAATCTAGATCTTCGTGGCTAATAGTGAGTAGATTTGATTTTCCAGCCTCTTCCATCTTATAGTCTCAGATTCAGGTGAAGCTCCCACAGACGACGCCAAATTTGATCTTGTTTGAGAAGCTTGACAAAATGGAAAGATGGGTGAAAAACCTATTGCTGGTGAAGAATAATACTTATAAAACACCGATCCGAGAAGCCCAAAGCGGATCTAGGAGAATGAAGTCCTAGAATGCCCTCCTCCTCCGACGATCCAATGACGAGAGAGAAATATCACTGAAGAAAACCGAGATCCGGAGCTTCCAAGGCTTCCTGCGCACAAGAGACCAACCAACACTATTGTTAGTGACTTAAGACCGGAGTGGGAATCCCTGGCTAGGCCCTCCGACGCTCAAGTTAGTGATCTCTCTGGGTGTGGAAGAAGGAAGAAGAAGATGAACAGTAGTCGAAAACTAGAGTCGTGGGTGTGAGCCTTAATGTGAACTTACCTGGCCAACGGAGAGGATTCCCCTTTTTATACCACTTCATATAACCTCCGCAGTCATGAAGTGGACCCTGGTTTGTTAGAGTTTGTTATGAGATGATGTAAGCCACGTACTTGCACAAAATAGCATTTAAGGAATCTTCTTTGTACCTCAAATGTACCTTCTTTGTCGCCTAGTGCCTGTAGAAAAGTCTAGAAACATTCTTCCCGCCAAATTAGCAAACTTGTTAATTTATCATCCATACTTGCCTACTTTGTTCTTATTATGTTACAGACAACCCGATATTATGTTATGATTTGTATTGAACATGATTGAACCTAAGTTATGTCCGGGCTAGTTATTGCTATTGTTCAATATAGATCCTAATCTCCCAGTAATATACTATAAATTCTGTAAAGTCCTGCATCTTTTCATACTTGGGCGATCATATACACTCAACTAATACTAGTCTATGTCCAGATGTGCTAACTCAAACAATCCTGGTTTATCTATCTTAAACGTGTAAACCTGACCGATATTGGCCTATCTTTCTTAAGGTATTATCCCGACCAATATTGACCTATCTTTCTTACGGTATTATCCCGACCGATATTGGCCTATCTTTCTTAAGGTATTATCCCGACCGATATTGACCTATCTTTCTTAAGAAATTATCCTGACCAATATTGGCCTATCTTTCTTAAGGTATTATCTCGACTGATATTGGCCTATCTTTCTTAAGGTATTATCCCGACCGATATTGGCCTATCTTTCTTAAGGTATTATCCCGACCAATATTGACCTATCTTTCTTAAGGTATTATCCCGACTGATATTGACCTATTTTTCTTAAGGTATTATCCCGACCAATATTGACATATCTTTCTTAAGGTATTATCCCGACCGATATTGGCCTATCTTTCTTAAGGTATTATCCCGACTGATATTGGCCTATCTTTCTTAAGGTATTATCCTAACCGATATTGGCCTATCTTTCTTAAGGTATTATCCTGACCGATATTGGCCTATCTTTCTTGAGGTATCCCAACCGATATTGGCCTATCTTTCTTAAGGTATTATCCCGACCAATATTGGCCTATCTTTCTTAAGGTATTATCCCGGCCAATATTGGCCTATCTTTCTTAAGGTATTATCCAGACCAATATTGGCCTATCTTTCTTAAGGTATTATCCCGACCGATATTGGCCTATCTTTCTTAAGGTATTATCCCGACCAATATTGACATATCTTTCTTAAGGTATTACTCCGGCCGATATTCATACTTGCTTAACTCTACTATCTCGACCAATATTGGCCTAACTTTCCTAAGGTATCAGCTCGACCAATATTAACCGATCTTCAAATGTATGTCAAAATCACGTTTCTGAATGAATACTTGTTCGAGGATGTGTTCATGACACAACCTTTGGATTTTGTAGATCCACAGCATACTAGCATAGTATGCAAGCTGCATAAGTCCATTTATGGACTAAAGCAAGCTTCTCGGAGCTGGAATCTTCGATTCGATGATGTGATCAAACAGTTTGGTTTCATCAAGAATGAAGATGAACCCTGTGTCTATAAGAAGGTTGTTGGGAACACAGTTGTCTTCCTTATCTTGTATGTGGATGACATACTACTCATTGGGAATGACATCCCTTTACTGCAGTCTGTAAAGACTTGGCTGGAGAATTGTTTCTCAATGAACGACTTAGGTGAAGCAGCCTGTATTCTAGGCATAAAGATCTATAGAGATAGATCTAAGAGATTGCTTGGCCTAAGTCAAAGTAAATATATTGACACAGTATTACTACGGTTTGCCATGCAGAATTCCAAGAAAGGATTTCTGCCGATGTCACATGGTGTGAGTCTTTCGAAGACTCAAAGTCCCTCTTCTAGAGAGGAGAGAGACCGCATGGATAAGATCCCTTATGCTTCAGCCATAGGATCTATCATGTACGTCATGCCATGTACTCATCCTGATGTTTCATTTGCTTTGAGTATAACCAGCTGATACCAGTCAGATCCAGGTGAACGTCACTGGATAGCGGTCAAGAATATTCTTAAGTACTTAAGAAGAACTAAAGAATATTTCTTGATATTTGGAGGCGAGAGCGAGCTAGCTGTGAAGGGTTACAGTGATGCCAGCTTCCAAACTGACCAGGATGATTATAGATCGCAGTCTAGGTTCGTGTTTTGCTTGAATGGTGGTGCTGTGAGCTGGAAGAGTTCGAAGCAGGACACAGTTGCTGATTCTACAATAGAGGCCGAGTATATTGCTGCATCAGAAGCAGCAAAGGAGGTAGTTTGGATCTACAAGTTCATTACTGAGCTTGGGGTTGTTCCTAACATAGCCGATCCTATAGAACTCTATTGTGACAACAATGGAGCAATTGCACAGGCTAAGGAACCTCGCTCACACCAGCGGACCAAACACATACTACGACGCTTCCATCTCATTAGAGAGATCATCGATAGAGGAGATATGAAGATTTGCAGAGTACCCATAGAGGCTAACGTCGCTGATCCCTTGACCAAGGCTTTGGCATAGAGAAAGCATGATGGTCACACAAGGTCATTGGGCCTTAGAGCCTACACTGATTGGCACTAGTGCTAGTGGAAGATTTTTAGTTAGAGCCCTAGAGCCAATCATATGATGATTGTTATATGGACTCGATGTATCATATTCGGATATATTAATAAAGGCATTTCTTTATGGTTATTATACTTACTTGTATTGGTGCAAAATAACTAAGTATCATAGCGTCCTTGAGTAGAAGGTTCTTATCTATATCAATCAATTAGTTGAATTAATAGTGAGATGATATAGAGAACACTACTCTTAATTATTCCTAGTTAAGTATTAACATTCAGGGACAATGTTAATGCAATGAGACTAGCATGTAGGTCAACTCGATGACTTGATCTCACAAGTTATGGATATAGAGATATCAAGTTGAGACATGGGTATGCATTGGAGAATGTATACTGAATGACCCGCCATGAGAAAGTATCATGGATCGTTATATGAGTGTCATATACTTTCTTATGTGATTATTAGTATGACTATCAGTCCTTGGACCAGAAGTCACCATGGTTACCTACATAAGGAGTTGCATACTTTGGCTCGTCAAACGTCACCCATAATTGGGTGGACTATAAAAGCGATTACTGGATATGTAACAAATTATGCGGAGGGATATAAATGATGTAGATGGGATCTATCCCTCCTATATGATGGGAGTGACATCATGATTCTTGATAGAGTGAGACCACTAAGTGCATGGCCATCACCAAATGAGTCAATATGAGATATTGAGCTCATTTGTTTAGAGTGAGTCTACTTGGAGTTCAAGAAATAAATTGATTAGAGGATGACATGATCTATGCCTCAATTGATCAATCTAGGTGTCAAGGATAAAAGGACATTGTCACATATTGTGAGAGTCACAATTAGTAGTCACAATGGTAATGTTGGATCTCAACATTCTTGTAACTTGGGTAGTAATGATGTGTTGCTAAATACCGCTCATTACTTATGTTTCTAAATGGGTTTAGGAGCATTGCCAACGTTACAAGAACCTATTGGGTCACACACAAAGGGAAATTAGATGGAGATTAGGTTCATATGATGAACCAAGAAGATTAGGTTCATATGATGAACCAAGAAGATTAGGTTCATATGATGAACCAAATTGGATTAAGTGTAATCTAAATTAGATTAATTGAGCAAGACTCGATTAAGTTAGACTCGAGTTAGACTTAAGTGAGGCTAGACTTGAGTTAGGCTCAAGTGAGGCTTAATGATGATATTCATTGAATTATGAATTCAATTTGAATATTAGATTCAAATTTCGATTCAAATTATGAAGAGAAGAGGAGTTTCAAAATGGTCATTTAATGAAGAATGAATATTCATTAAATACTCATTAAGACTTATTAATGAGGCTCATTAATGGAGTTAATGAGCATTAAGTATTTTCATTAAATGAAAATACTTAAGCCATTTTACTCTTATTTTTCATAATGAACGGATCATCATTATTCTTCCTCTCTTCTAGCTCTCTCTCCTTCTCCTCCATTGCCGAGCCACCCAAGAGTGCTAGCACACTCTAAGTGGTTCTTCTCCACCTATTGTCCATGTGGATACGTATAGAGGAGTGTACACTTGACACTCTCGAGATCCGGCAATCTTTTGGACGAGCGGGATAAGCGAAGGGCTTCGCAACAAGGGTAACGTTTCTTATTCATGTAGATCTAAGGTAGATCTAGGTTAGAAACTTGTACATGATTTATTTTTATATATCTTCGCACGAATCCGTGGCAAGACTTCGAGGTTTCCGCAATGCAAAAAGCGGTTTTTGCGGCTCGAAAGTCCCAACACATCTCGTGTGCTTCGTTCGACGGTTAGTCCTCTTGAAGTGTCCTGACTCTGATACCACTTGTTAGGACCCTTGGGGGTCAGCTAGAGGGGGGTGAATAGCCCTTGCATAAAAATAAAACAAAAAGACTTTTCTCAGATTTACATCTTTATAAATCTAACACTTGCATAAGTATAATAAAGAAACTAAAAGACAGGGGCACCGAGAATTTTCTTGGTTACAACCAGGGAGGTTGTTAATCCAAGCAAGTAAAGCGCACTAATTTCTCCTTCAGGCAGAGAAACCTCTTTACATCAATGACAACACAGAATCAGAGAGCTAAACAGAAAACTAAAAGTGTACAATTGTTATTTCACAGTTTCTTGTTCTATTTAGCTTCTAGGAGCAGGATGTTTATATAGCCCTGCTTGGGGCTCCTAGAAGCGTTCCAGGCATCTAGAATTGGATAGAAATCTATCCCTAATGCAACGGTCAAAAGCCACGTCGATCTGGATAAAAGTCAGGTTCCGAGCGCCCGGAATGGTTTCGGGCGCCCTGACCTACTCCGGGCGCCCCGGACTGGTCTTGGCGTCCCGGACTGATCCGGATGCCCCGACCTGATCCGAGCACCCCGACCTGATCCAGGCGCCCCGACCTGATCCGGGCGCCCCGACCTGGTCCAGGTGCCTCAGACTGGTCCGGGTGCCCCGGACTGGTCCAAGTGCCCCGGGCATCAGAAGTCAGCCCTTTGTTGACTTTTGGTCTGGGCCTCCTTCTTCAGTTCCGCTCGCCTTGATCTAGGTCTTTCACTCTGTGTCCGTTCGCTTGGGTGATTTCGACAATCCGCAATAAGGCTCACCCGAACCCAACTTTCAACCTTCTCGAGCAAACTTTCGCTCTAGCTTCTCGTCCCTTAGAATCCCTGCTTGCTTCCTTCTCGTCCGCCAGCATACTCTTCCACAGCTTTTCGTCCCTTGGATAGCTGCGTCTTTTGCTCCTCGAGTAATCTTCCACTCCAGCTTCTCATCCCTCAGAAACACCGCACGCTCCCTTCTCGTCTGCCGATATACTCTTCCGTAGCACCTTGTACCTCAGATGCATCGAGCCTGTCGACTCTCTCCCGTGTCGTCCTTCTCGCTAGCTGCATCTTTCGCTCGACGTCCTGTGCTCATAAGTTCCTGTACACTTAGACAAAAGGTTAAACACAATGGGACCTGACTTAACTTGTTTGATCACATTAAAACTATCTTGGGGTACCAACATAATCTATATCAAACAATGTAGATCTACAAAACTAACCATCCAGCACGCTTAAAAGAGAACATGAAATAGAGGAAACAACAGTACAGAAATCAGAAACAAGGAAGAAGAAATGGATGCTAGTGAGCTGGGCATTCCCAAGCACTCACTGATCTTGACAAAGATGTCAAGATCTTTCAATTGGCGAGGAATCAATCAACCAAGATCTACGCAGATACAGTGAAATGAAACAGAACTCCAGAATCAGAAGAGGAAATAGAAAGAATTGTCTCTCACCATTTGGTTATGGTCTGAGCTTTATCGGAAGAAGATCACCGGCTGGAAGGAAAAGGAATTAGCTCAAACCGCTGGATTGCTCCACCTTCTCTGCTTCTTCATCCTCACAGAATTGTGATAGAGTTGGTTTCAGATGGTTGAGGTGGTGTCGCCGTTTTGAAGATGGATGATGACCGGAGGAAGGGAATTGCCCTTAACCTCACTTGCTCACTGACGATGGAAGTGGATTAGGATCATCGGATCGTATGAGGAAGAAAACGTGATCGCGCCAAAATTTTGAAAACTCGCTATTGTGACAGTATTTACTATAGCTTCTCAATTGAACTGGATTTAATCGGATGGCTAGAATAATTAAAATCTTGATCAATAGTGAAATGTCGTTAAAATCCTATCCAAAGGTGCTGATCTTCATCAAAGGTCCAAATCTACTCCCCCTTAGGTTGGATGGGTCGGATCATGATAAATGGCTCAGATCTCTTCAAGTCTTGGATGGATAATCTAGATTACTCCAAAGCTTGATATCTTCATTTAAGCTTGGATTTAGATCAATCTGGGTTGATCAAACCCAAGTCCTCGCCCCTTTAATGCCTACAAAGATCATATTCAAATATTAGTATCAAATATCGTAATAATGAGATAGTTTGTAATTAAGTCTGAGAATAAATGCAATTCATGAAATATGATGTAAGTATGAGTTTAATCTATGAGAAAATCAAAAGCATGCATTTATGAATCAAAATATTGTGGCAAAATCATAGTTATCAAGCACATGTTGAATTGTTTTGATGAAGTAGCGTCACTCTCACATTGGATGACTTTAGTGAAAATGGGTTACCTTGTTGCATTGAGATATAATGTTGTCCTTGTTAGTTTGTCTGCTCAACTATGTTATACCTTTCTGCCTCTGAGGACTCTCGTGGTTGAGTGATGTGTACTCCATAAGTATACAGAAACATTGTCAAGTAATAAAAGATATCGATCTATAGGGACTAGTGATTAACCACTAGAGACTTCGCAAAGCGAATTACCTAGACTATTGAATTATGGGAAAGTACGTGAACTAGAGAGAGAGTGAGCTAGAGAGAAGAGAGTGAGGAAAGTTTTGTTGAGGAAGTCTAACTTGGGAAAGTAGTTCTAGGATTCAGTTTCATCGTGATGCTCTTTGATGTAATAAGAATAGTCAATTACCAACCCTCGATGTTCATGCTTCATAGGAAATCTAATTAAATACCGATGTTACCCCATAACGGTCACACCGGAGTGTTCTCCCCATTGCCATCCCATTCTATTAAATAGAGAAGGTAACGTAGAAGGTCTGGTTAAAAGGGATACCCTTTGTCATCTAGGGCCCCCTGGTCAAACAATCTAAATTACATAAATTCCTTCCTAACATGGAATTGGGGAAAACCCATTAAGCACTAAATAAAGTCTCCCTTGTATGGATTTGACCTCCATTTCAAGGGAATTCTCGAGATGCTCGATTAAAGGGATACCCTTTATTACTAAGGGCCCCCTGTCATGCAATCTCTAGTATTCCCTTTACATGATGAAAAATACATATATCCATTCAACCAAACAACACATATAAGCAAGGAATGCTCGCATACACATTCAATCGAACAAGAACTAAGTATAAACATGCCATAGAAAGAGGAAATAGGCATAGCC
The DNA here is from genome assembly GCF_018446385.1 of Zingiber officinale. NCBI lineage: Eukaryota > Viridiplantae > Streptophyta > Magnoliopsida > Zingiberales > Zingiberaceae > Zingiber > Zingiber officinale. The sequence continues at coordinate 49,884,701 of NC_056006.1, forward strand.
ATAGAGCTTGTATGTTTGCAAGGTTGCAAACATAGTCCCACATTGAAAATATATAAAAAATATCATGGATTTATAAGAAAAATATATCTTTATTGGTATGATATCTTTTGGGTAGCGCTCAAGAACAAAGCCATGAGGGCTTTGGCCCAAAGTGGATAATATCATGCCATTGTGGAGATATGTGAACATCCTTCAGTCTCAACAATTGGTATCAGGGCAAGGGTCGCTCTTCATTAGACTAACCATCAGAAGAAGCACGATCCAGATCAATAACCTAAGATCGAACTATGTGGGTGAAATCTTGAACGAAGTAAGGGAGCCCCTCGGCAAGTCAGTGACTTGATGCTTGAGGCGAGGTTCTGAGCAGATCAAGAGTGACCCGATGCTTGAGGGGAGGCCCTGAGTAAGTCAAGAGTGACCCAATATTCAAGGGGAGGCCCTGAGCAGGTCAAGAGTGACTCGATACTCGAGGGGAGACCCTAGGCAGATCAAAAGTAACTAAATACTTAAGGGGGGACCTTGTGGTCCACTGTTTAGAGGGAGATTGTTGGGGTTGCAAGATTATAAATATAGTCCCATATTGAAAACACATAGGAAGGATCATGAATTTAAAAAAAAAGATATCTCCATTATAGAGATATCTAAATTTCTTTTAGTACTAATAGAGTTTACATCAAATACACATCACAACTACTCCTTAGGTTTTAGAACTAGGAGAATTTACTTTATACGTAAAGGAACAAGATTCAAAGACATGAATGAAAGCATTCTACAAATTAAATTGACAAGAAGAGAGGAGAAAGCTTAGTCACGGTGATACAGGTTATGATAAATCGGCCGAGTGAGTGAAGGAGGAGTTTAAGTCTAAAGAGATAGGAAAGGTATATAGTCGGCCGAATAAAGGTCGAGTGAGCACCTACGTGCTCATATATGCTCGGTCGTACAAAGCCTGCCCAAGCATAAAGACATTTAGTCTTATATAATACTTTCTGCATATAACCGGCCGACCACAGGCCGAGTGAGCACCCACGTGCTCATATATGCTCGGTCAGGCAAAGCCCGCCCGAGCATAAAGGCATTTAACCTTATATAATACTCTATGCATATAACCAAGAGTGACTCGATATTCGAGGGGAGACCCTAAGCAGGTCAAAAGTAACTAAATACTTGAGGAGGGACCCTGTGGTCCTTTGTTTATAGGGGGGATTGTTGGGGTTGCAAGATTATAAATATAGTCCCATATTGAAAATACATGGGAAAGATCATAAATTTATAAAAAAAAATATCTCCATTATAGAGATATCTAAATTTCTTTTAGTCCTAATAGAGTTTACATCAAATACATATCACAACTTCTCCTTATGTCTTAGAACTAGGAGAATCTACTTCATACGCAAAGGAACAAGATTCAAAGACATGAATGAAAGCATTCTACAAATCAAAATGACAAGAAGAGAGGAGAAAGCTTAGTCACGGTGATACGGGTTATGATAAATCGGCCGAGCGAGTGAAGGAGAAGTTTAAGTCCAAAGAGATAGGAAAGGTATATAGTCGGTCGAATAAAGGCTGAGTGAGCACCCACGTGCTCAAATATGCTCGGTCGGACAAAGCCCGCCCAAGCATAAAGGCATTTAGCCTTATATAATACTTTCTGCATATAACCGGTCGACCGCAGGTCGAGTGAGCACCCATGTGCTTATATATGCTCGGCCGGGCAAAGTCCGCCAGAGCATAAAGGCATTTAAACTTATATAATACACTCTGCATATAACCGACCGATCGTAGGCAGAGTGAGCACCCACTGTTGGATTTTTCGGGCCGCGAAAATCTCTTTTTCGCGTCGCAGAATCCCCGAAAGCCCCTAGCCATGGATCAGTGCGAAGAAAATTTACGAAAAACTTACGAGTACGAGTTTACTATCTAGATCTACACTTAGATCTACATGTTTAGAAATTTACCCTTGTAGCGAAGCCCTTCGCATTCCCGCTCGTCCAAACGGTGCCGGATCTCGAGAGTGTTGAAATAGACACTCCTCTAGAAGTATCCACACGAACTAATTAGGTGGAGAGAAACTAAACAAAGGGGTGCTAGCACCCTTGATCAGCCACGGCAAGAAGAGGAGAGGGAGAGCTTGAGAGGAAGAAGATGCAATAATAATCACTTGAATGAAAATGAATCCATATTCATTCAAATTGTGGCCGGCCACATTTCCCAAATGTAACCCCCTCATTAATGCATTAAGTTGTCATCAAAGAGGGAATGTAACCTCAATGAGGTGACACTCACTAGTAACTCCCATGAGGTGGCAACCATGATGATGTGGTGCATCATCATTGGTCCACATCAATGCCAACTCACCAATGAGGTGGCATAAAGTCAAGTCAAACTTGACTTTTAATCTTCCTCTCAAGTTAAGTCAAACTTGACCAAATCTCTTCCATGGTTGATCTAATCTAACCATTTGATTCAAGTCAACTTAATATAATGAATCTAATTCATTAAATTAAGTTGATTTAATGAGTCATAATCTAAATTAGACTCATTGAATACATGAATCAACTTGAGTCCAACTCAAGTTAGCCCAATTAGGATTACTCTTAATCCAATTTGATTCATCAAATGAATCTAATCCTCTTGGTTCATCATATGAACCTAATCTCCATCTAATTGTCCTAAGTGTGTGACCCTATAGGTTCTTGTAACGTTGGCAATGCCCTAAACCCATTTAGGAGCATAAGTAATGAGCGGTATCTAGCAACACATCATTACTACCCAAGTTACAAGAATGTCGAGATCCGACATCACCTTTTGACTACTAATTGTGACTCCTCACAAAATATGACAAGTGTCTTTCTATCCTAGACATCTAGATTTATCAAAGTGAGGCATAGATCGTGTCATCCTCTGACCAATCTAAATCTTGAACTCCAAGTAGACTCAATAAATCAAATGAGCTCAATATCCTATATTGACTCATTTGGGCATGGTCATGCACTTCGTGGTCTCACTCTATCAAGAATACCGATGTCGCTCCCGTCATATGGGAGGGATAGATCCCATCTACATCACTCACATCCCTCTGCATAATTCGTTATATACCCAGTAATCGCCTTTATAGTCCACCCAGTTACGGGTGACGTTTGACGAAACCAAAGTACATAACTCCTTATGTAGGGATCTATGGTGACTTCAGGTCTAAGGACTAGTAGTCATACTAATAGCCACATGAGAAAGTATATGACACTCATATAACGATCCATGATACTTTCTCATGGTGGGTCATTCAGTATACATTCTCTAATGTATACCCATGTGTCAACTTGATATCTCTATATCCATGACTTGTGAGATCAAGTCATCGAGTTGACCTACATGCTAGTCTTATTGCATTAACATTGTCCCTGAATGTTAATACTCGACTAGTCATCGAGTAGTGTTCCCTATATCATCTCACTATCGGTTTAACTAACCGATTGATATAGGTGAGAACCGTCTACTCAAGGACATTATGATACTTAGTTTATTTGGCACCAATACAAGTAAGTATAATAACAAAAATCAAAATGCCTTTATTTATATAGAATATGATACAATAAGTCCAAAATACAATCATCAAATGATTGGCTCTAGGGCTCTAGCTAATAATCTCCCATTAGCACTAGTGCCAATCAGTGTAGGCTCTAAGCCCAAATGACCTAGTGTGACCATCATGCTTCTTCTGTGCCAAAGCCTTGGTCAAGGGATCTGTGATGTGAGCCTCTGTAGGTACTCTGCAAATCTTCACATCTCCTCTCTCGATGATCTCTCGAATGAGATGGAAGCGCCGTAGTATGTGTTTGGTCCGCTGGTGTGAGCGAGGTTCCTTCGCCTGTGCTATAGCTCCATTGTTATCACAATAGAGCTCAATGGGGTCAGCAATGCTAGGAACCACCCCAAGTTCAGTGATGAACTTGAGACTCCAAACTGCCTCTTTTGCTGCCTCTGATGCAGCAATGTACTCGGCTTCTGTTGTAGAATCAGCTACTGTATCCTGCTTTGAACTCTTCCAGTTGACAACACCACCATTAATGCAAAATACAAACCTCGACTGCGATCTATAGCCATCCTGGTCGGTCTGGAAGCTAGCATCACTGTAACCCTTTACAGCTAGCTCATCACTGCCTCCATATATCAAGAAATATTCTTTAGTCCTTCTTAAGTACTTAAGAATATTCTTGACCGCTATCCAGTGACTTTCACCTGGATCTGACTGGTATCTCAAAGCATACGAGACATCAGGTCGAGTACATAGCATGGTGTACATGATCGATCCAATGGCTGAGGCATAAGGGATCTGATCCATGCGGTCTCTCTCCTCTCTAGAAGAGGGACCTTGAGTCTTCGAAAGACTCACGCCATGTGACATTGGCAGAAATCCCTTCTTGGAGTTCTGCATGGCAAACCGTAGGAGTACCTTGTCAATGTATGTACTCTGACTTAGGCCAAGCAATCTCTTAGATCTATCTCTATAGATCTGTATCCCTAGAATGCGGGATGCCTCACCTAACTCCTTCATTGAGAAGCAACTCCCTAGCCAGGTCTTGACAGACTGAAGCATAGGGATATCCTTCCCAATGAGTAGTATGTCATCCACATACAATATGAGGAAGACAACTATATCCCCTACAACCTTCTTGTAGACACAAGGTTCATCTTCGTTCTTGATGAAACCAAACTGTTTGATTGCATCATCGAATCAAAGATTCCAGCTCCGAGAAGCTTGCTTTAGTCCATAAATGGACCTATGCAGCCTGCATACTCTACTAGTATGCTGTGGATCTACAAAACCCTCAGGTTGTGTCATGTACACATCCTCGAGCAGGTTTCCATTCAGAAACGCTGTTTTGACATCCATCTGCCATATCTCATAGTCATGGTAGGCTGCAATAGCAAGCATGATCCGAATGGACTTAAACATCGCTACTGGAGAAAAGGTCTCATCATAGTCAATACCATGAATCTACTTGAAACCTTTAGCTACCAAGCGACCCTTATAAATAAGTCCATCCATGTCAGTCTTTCTCTTAAAGACCCACTTGCACCCTATGGGTTTTACCCCTTCAGGTGGATCAACCAAAGTCCAAACTTGGTTGGTGTACATGGACTCCATCTCGGATCTCATGGCCTCTAGCCATTTCTCGGAATCTGGTCTCATCACAGCTTCCTGATAGGTGGTAGGCTCATCCTCTATGAGCACTACGTCATCATGGTCAGACAAGAGAAATGAGTATCTCTCAGGCTGACGACGCGCCCTATCAGACCTACAAAGAGGAATGTCTACTTGAACTGGTTGTTGTTCCTCAACTCCTTGTGGAACATCATCCACAATACTTTGTGGTTCTAGTTCAATTTCCATCGAGGCATCAGTGCTATTGTTCGCATCTTGAACTTCTTCAAGATCGAACGCGCTCCCACTAGTCTTTCTAGAAACAAAGTCCCTTTCTAGAATGACCCCAGTCTTTGCCACAACTACCTTGTGCTGACTGGGAATGTAGAAGTAATATCCCTTAGTTTCCTTGGGATATCCAATAAAGTAGCACTTGTCAGATTTGGGTCCTAATTTGTCTGAGACTTGACGTCGAACGTAAGCCTCACAACCCCAAATCCTCATGAAAGACACCTGGGCATCTCTCCCAGTCCATATCCTATATGGTGTCTTTATCACGACCTTGGATGGAACAAGGTTGAGTATAAAAGCTGCCGTGTCTAGAGCATAGCCCCAAAGGAATGTCGGAAGATCTGTGTGACTCATCATAGACCGTACCATATCTAATAGGGTACGATTCCTGCTTTCGGATACACTATTCCACTGTGGTGTTCCAGGAGGAGTGAGTTGGGATAGAATACCACACTCAGCTAGGTAGTCACGAAACTCATGGCTAAGGTATTCTCCACCTCGATCGGATCGAAGTATCTTAATACTCTTGCCAAGCTGGTTCTGTACTTCATTCTTGAATTCTTTGAACTTTTCAAAGGATTCAGACTTATGTGTCATCAAGTACACATAACCATATCTACTGAAGTCATCAGTAAATGTGATGAAGTACCTATAACCGCCTTTAACAGCAACATTAAAAGGGCCACATACATCACTATGTATGAGTCCTAACAAATCAGTTGCTCTCTCGCTGTGCCCACTAAAGGGAGTCTTGGTCATCTTGCCTCGTAGGCATGACTCGCATACCTCATATGATTCAAAATCAAATGAGTCCAGCATACCATCCTTATGGAGCTGGGATAAGCGCTTATGACCTAAGCGACAGTGCCAGAGGTAAGTTTGGTTCATGTCATTTGACTTGAACCTCTTGGTATTTATGTTATAGATAGGGCTCTCAAGGTCTAGAATATAGAGTCCGTTTATCAGAGGTGCACTATAATAGAACATATCGTTTAAATAAACGGAACAACATTTGTTCTTTATAGTAAATGAGAAACCTTTCTTGTCCAAACAAGAAACTGATATAATGTTCTTAGTTAATGCAGGCACATAACAACAATCGACTAACTCTAGTACAAGCCCAAAGGGCAGAGATAAAAAGTAAGTCCCTACAGCAACAGCAGCAACCCGTGCTCCATTGCCTACTCGTAGGTCCACCTCGCCCTTAGTAGCATATTTCGGGCATTACAAGTACAAATGTGAGAAGCACATCCAGTATCTAATACCCATGATGTAGAAATAGATAGATTGACTTCTATAACATATATACCTGAAGTGGAAGTCTCACTTCGCTTCTTCTTAAGATCCTCCAAGTATACCTTGCAGTTCCTCTTCCAGTGCCCGGTCTGACCGCAGTGGAAGCAGGTAGCATCCTTGGCGACCCCTCCTTTAGGCTTCAGTGCCTTGCCTTTGCCCTTGGCTTGGGACTTTCCCTTGCCTTTGGGCTTGCCCTTGCCCTTATGTTTCTGAACCATCAGAACAGTGTTGGGCTTAGCCTTCTTAAGGTTTAGCTCAGCAGTTCTCAACATGCTAAGCAGCTCGGGCAGTGGCTTGTCAATCTCGTTCATATTATAGTTTAGAATGAATTGACTATAGCTATCCGGCAAGGATTGCAAGATCAGATCAGTGGCCAGCTCTTGGCCAAGTGGGAACCCCAACCTTTGTAGGTTCTATATGTACCCAATCATTTTGAGTACATATGGGCCTACAGGAGCCCCGTCTGACATCTTGCACTGAGCAGTGCCCTTGAGATCTCAAATCTCTCATGCCTCGCTTGACCTTGATACAGTTGACGAAGATGTTCAACCATATCGTAAGCGCCCATTAACTCGTGTTGCTTCTGAAGCTCAGAGTTCATGGTCGCGAGCATTAGACAAGACACATCTAATGCGTCATCCTGATGCTTCTTGTAAGCATCTTTGTCAGCTCGCGGGGCATTGGCAGGAGGAGCCTCCGGAATGGGCTGCTCCAGAACGTACAGTTTACGTTCCTGAGTGAGAACTATTCTCAAGTTCCTATACAAGTTTGCTCCGTTGAGCTTGTCCTTCTCAAGGACAGATCGCAGGGAGAAAGTGTTCGTATTCGACGTCATGGTAATCTACAACAGAAATAAAAGCAGAAATAAATATCATATTCTTAATCATTTAATTAGGTCTTTAACTAAATGATGCTCCCACTGAATTCTATAATTCATGTGGGACAAGATCCACATCATACTAACCCTTGAGTTAGCTTTGGCTAATACGCCCAAGATTTAGTATGATCGGTAGGTAACGATTACCAATTACATCTCTATGCAACTCTTGTTTATAGGATGAAATCCGCATTTTATATTATAACTCGAGTTAGCTTTGGCTAATACGCCCGAGAATTAATATAAACGTGATTTTGTCCTACCTTTCCAACCATTGGAAGAATGCCTATAGTTGTACTCGATCCAACTGAGTAAACTAGGAATACTCAAACTAATTGAGTTTGCACTCGCCCATGCGTTGATAGGCGGGACCAAGATTGTCCCTTCGTACCCTACCAAGATAGTATGTGTTGCTCTGCTTTGGCAGATTCAACAACATCATGCGATCGAGGTAGTGGTAGGTATCACGACATGGTAGGCATTTTGAATTGTCGTGATTTAGATTAGATCTAAATGATGTTGTATCATATACATGAAATAGATCTAATCTAATCGATAGAGTGCATCTTATACACGATGTAGATCTAATCTAATCGTAAGGGTGCATCTTGTGCACGATTTAGATCTAATCTTAATCGCTAGGCACTAATTAATTACTTAATTAAACATGCATCATATACACAAGTAATTAACTAAATTTTGTGATTAGTCATGGCTCTACTACGATCTTCTCAAGCCAATGAGAAGATCGGATGGTCAACCTAAGGTCAACTTCTCAAGCGCCTTCCTTTTGACCACCTTGTGTTGCTCGCGCCTTCCTCGTAACTCCGTCTCGAGTGGACCTTCCACAGCTCCAATTTTGTACATTACAATTTTTGAAACTCGAGTTACATTCGAGTCTAAATCTAATTTACAACCAGAATAATAGAAAGGCACGACGCACAAGTCGTGAAAAATAAAGAAAAATAAAATACAAGCACGCACATCACATAACGGCACGCAAGCCGTATTATGAATTACAACACATATTGTCCAATCAAATTGGGTATTTGGGCCATGACTATCACAAAAATAATATATAATTCAAAATTATATATTTCTATAATTTTCTGTAATTTTTCTATAATTTTTTTTTACAATTTTACGGGTACAATTTCCCGGCGGTCCTGTTTAGCGGTTTTCGGGCGCAATCGCGGAACGAACTCCCTTGCGGGGCAAGGGGCAGCGCCCCTACCCGCGATCTAACCATCGCGAGGGTTCCTTTGTGATCTAACAGCGCCTTAGCCCGCTGTCCCAAAAAGATTTGGGGCGAAACCAAGCCGTTTTGGAAAAATCTTCCCGGTAGCGGAAGCCTACAAGTGCCGAAACACTTGTGCTTCGCTTCTACGAGAAAATTACCCATAAACACTATAAAAAAACTATATTTACAGAAAATCACAGAAGGTTTAATTTTTCATAAAAATCAAATTAAACTCCTACAAGCTTCGCACGTGGTTCTGATACCACTGTTGGGTTTTTTCGGGCCGTGAAAACCGCTTTTTCGCGTCGCGGAAACCCCGAAAGCCCCTAGCCATGGATCCGTGCGAAGAAAATTTACAAAAAACTTAAGAGTATGAGTTTACTATCTAGATCTGCACTTAGATCTACATGTTTAGAAATTTACCCTTGTAGCGAAGCCCTTCGCATTCCCGCTCGTCCAAACGGTGCTGGATCTCGAGAGTGTCAAAATAGACACTCCTCTAGAAGTATCCACACGAACTAATTAGGTGGAGAGAAACTAAACAAAGGTGTGCTAGCACCCTTGATCAGCCACGGCAAGAAGAGGAGAGGGAGAGCTTGAGAGGAAGAAGATGCAATAATAATCACTTGAATGAAAATGAATCCATATTCATTCAAATTGTGGCCGGCCACATTTCCCAAATGTAACCCCCTCATTAATGCATTAAGTTGTCATCAAAGAGGGAATGTAACCTCCATGAGGTGGCACTCACTAGTAACTCCCATGAGGTGGCAACCATGATGATGTGGTGCATCATCATTGGTCCACATCAATGCCAACTCACCAATGAGGTGGCATAAAGTCAAGTCAAACTTTGCTTTTAATCTTCCTCTCAAGTTAAGTCAAACTTGACCAAATCTCTTCCATGGTTGATCTAATCTAACCATTTGATTCAAGTCAACTTAATATAATGAATCTAATTCATTAAATTAGGTTGATTTAATGAGTCATAATCTAAATTAGACTCATTGAATACATGAATCAACTTGAGTCCAACTCAAGTTAGCCCAATTATGATTACACTTAATCCAATTTGATTTATCAAATGAATCTAATCCTCTTGGTTCATCATATGAACCTAATCTCCATCTAATTGTCCTAAGTGTGTGACCCTATAGTTTCTTGTAATGTTAGCAATGCCCTAAACCCATTTAGGAGCATAAGTAATGAGCGGTATCTAGCAACACATCATTACTACCCAAGTTACAAGAATGTCGACATCCGACATCACCTTGTGACTACTAATTGTGACTCCTCACAAAATATGACAAGTGTCCTTCTATCCTAGACATCTAGATTGATCAAAGTGAGGCATAGACCGTGTCATCCTCTGACCAATCTAAATCTTGAACTTCAAGTAGACTCACTAAATCAAATGAGCTCAATATCCTATATTGACTCATTTGGGCATGGTCATGCACTTCGTGGTCTCACTCTATCAAGAATACCGATGTCGCTCCCGTCATATGGGAGGGATAGATCCCATCTACATCACTCACATCCCTCTGCATAATTCGTTATATACCCAGTAATCGCCTTTATAGTCCACCCAGTTACGGGTGACGTTTGACGAAACCAAAGTACATAACTCCTTATGTAGGGATCTATGGTGACTTCAGGTCTAAGGACTAGTAGTCATACTAATAGCTACATGAGAAAGTATATGACACTCATATAACGATCCATGATACTTTCTCATGGCGGGTCATTCAGTATACATTTTCTAATGTATACCCATGTGTCAACTTGATATCTCTATATCCATGACTTGTGAGATCAAGTCATCGATTTGACCTACATGCTAGTCTTATTGCATTAACATTGTCCCTGAATGTTAATACTCGACTAAGAATGATTAAGTGTAGTGTTCCCTATATCATCTCACTATCGGTTCAACTAACCGATTGATATAGGTGAGAACCGTCTACTCAAGGATATTATTATACTTAGTTTATTTGGCACCAATACAAGTAAGTATAATAACCAAAATCAAAATGCCTTTATTTATATAGAATATGATACAATAAGTCCAAAATACAATCATCAAATGATTGGCTCTAGGGCTCTAGCTAACACCCACGTGCTATTATATGCTTGGTCGGGCAAAGTCCGCCCGAGCATAAAGGTATTTAGCATTATATAACACTCTCTATATATAGTCGGCCGACCACAGACTGAGTGAATACCCATGTGCTCATATATGCTCAGTCGGGCAAAGCACGCCCGAGCATAAATGCATTTAGTCTTATATAATACTCTCTGCATATAATCGGTCGATCGTAGGTCGAGTGAGCACCCACGTGCTCATATATGCTTGGCCGGGCAAAACCCGCTTGTGCATAAAGACATTTAGCCTTATATAATACTCTCTGCATATAGCCGGCCGGCCATAGACCGAGTGAGCACCCACGTGCTCATATATGCTCGGCCGGACAAGGCCCGCCCGAGCATAAAGTCACTTAGCCTTAAATAATACTCTCTACATATAACCGGCCAACCGCAGGTCGAGTGAGAACCTACATGCTCATATATACTCGATCGGGCAAAGCCCACCAGAGCATAAGGCATTTAGCCCTAAATAATACTCTATGCATATAACCAGCCGACCGCAGGTTGAGTGGGCACCCACGTACTCATATCTGCTCGGCCGAGTAAAGTCCGCCCGAGCATAAAAGCTTTTAGCCTTAAATAATACTCTCTGCATATAACCGGACGACCGTAGGCCGAGTGAGCACCCACATGCTCATATATGCTCGGCAGGAAAAAACCTGCCTGAGTATAAAGAAAGGATCAACAGAAGATAGTCTTAACAATATACACAATCGGCTTGAATGACCGACCAAAATATATTCAACAGGAGGTGGTTTGAACAGTATATACAACCAGCTTGAACGAACGATCGAGACATATTTAACAGAAAGTATTCTCAATAGTATATGCGGCCATCTTGAACGATCGACCGAAACATGCTTAATGAAATATTTGGCGGGAAATATCTTCTAGAAGCTTCTTCAATTATGATGACGTGTCATAAATGATAAAACGAGTACATCTGTGGTATAGAAAGGATTTCTTAAAGGATTATTGCACGAAGTATAAAAGATGATTTCATCTCCTAAGAAACTCTAACGAACCGAGGACCACCTCACAATTACGGAGGTCATGTGAGGTGGTATAAAAGGGGGATCTTCTCCGTTGGCAAGGTACGCAAGTTCTAGCATCAAAACTCTGTTTTACTTTAGTTATTGTTTTGCTTCTTCTTCTTCTTCCATCTGTGAGAGGAACTGACTTGAGCGTCCGAGGAGGTAGCAAGGGATCCCCACCCCGGTCTTAGGTCACTAACACTTTGTTGGCTCGTCTCACTATATGCAGGAGCATTGAGGAGTCTCTTCAGATCTTCAGAGTTCGTCTTCATTGGAGGTCATCATCATTCATCGAAACCAGCGCTCATCTTTGCAGATCTCAGACAAGATCAAATTTGGCGCCATGTGTGGGAAATATTCACCTGGATCTGAGACTACGGAGATGGAGGAAGCTGGTAAACACAACACCATCACTATATCGCAGGATAATCTGGAGTTACTCATCAATGCCAGAGTACAAAAGATACTGCAACAACAACAACAAGTATACTGGTGACACATTGCCTGTAGTTCCACCTCCGGTAATGTCTGTAACCTCTCATCACTGAGAGAAGGAGATCAGGGGAGGGGATCCGGCTCATCTGTTCTCTGCTCCTCTCTCTCCCACTCGATGTCCTAAAGCTTACTTTCGAACACCTCTGGAACAAGGAGGATGAAGAGTAGCCCTTCAGGAATCCTCTAGAGAAACCCTTATAAGGGAAAAGAGAAAGGGGAAAGTAGTAGCTAGCGATAGTTCTCCTGAAAGGATTGTCACTACATTCTCTCAATGAGTGTTGGATGATCCGTTGCCAAAACACTATCAGAACTTAAATGTTGGAGAATATTCGAGAACAATTGATCCCAAAGATCATCTTCTTAAGTTTGAGCACGCAGCGCTTCTTCAACAATTCATTGATGAAGTCAAATGTCGGATGTTTATTACCACTTTTAGAGGAGCGGCTCAGAGATGGTTTAAGCGGATGTCGGAGAATTCTAATCGTCGCTTCAAGGATTTTCGCAAGGTATTCTTACACCATTTTTTAGCAATCGGAGGTATAATAAAACTCCGTGGAGTCTCTTTTCTATCAAGTAAGGCCCTAAAAAGTATATTAGGGCTTATATTAAGAGATTTAATCAGGTGGTCATTGATGTTCCATCGGCCACTATAGAGATCTTGGTAAGCACCTTCTCTTAGGGGATTAATGACAATGATTTCTTCAAGGATTTGGTTAGAAATCATCCTAGCAATTTTGATATATTAATTGAATGGGCATCAGAGTTTATCAATGTGGAAGAGACTCAAGCTGCCCGCAGGATAGAGGTTAACACCCCTGCACCAGTTCCAACAGCAACCCACCCGGGGGGACTTGCCCAACCTCCTAAAGGACCTCGGGCGGACCTGCCCCATCGTCATCCTGAGCCACGACTCCAAATAGTGCAACATGTGGGAGTTCCTCAACATTTTCCTCAAAGATGGTGCACATACCATGTAACGCCCGCCCCTCCTGCTAGTAGGGCGCGGGGTTACATACTTAACCATTTCTATTGCGGAAACATATATGCATATTAAAATTTCTTTCAAAAATAAAACACTTAAAAATATCTTGAAGTCATACGGACAATAACATAACAAACTTAGTCCATGTTGACATAACCAAATAACTTAAGCAGATCTTTATTTGCCTTAGCCGAGTCACCACCACACACATCTCCTTGACTCTCCTGCAGCTCCCATAGGTCATCCATTCTTTGCCCTTATCTGTGGTACAAGGAAAGTAAGCTATAAGCACATAGGCTTAGTAAGATCCTTTCCTACTCACAAAATCCATATATCAAGCATAAACACATAAGCATACAACCATAAAAATATGATCATCTAACATCATAAGGGCATAGCATGTCATATCATAAATCATAAAGAACATCATGCTATATCATATCATAAATCAAAATATCATAAGAGCATAGCATGTCTTATCGTAAATCATATCATATCATCTCATAAATAACATCATGCTATATCATATCATAAATCATCATGTCATATAAATCATAAATCATATCATGCAAGATGTCTTTAAAAACATATGTCATGTCATATGCAAGATGTCTTAAAACATATCATATAGTACTTAAACATAATATCATCATGAGGGTCCTGCTTGTACCACATACATACATAAATGCGCGCAATCCCTAGGACAGGGTAGCTAGCCCCAAACCTACTAGGGATCTAGGTCCGTTCATAGTCCGTCGACCTAGGGGCATACTAAGGAGCTCATCCCTTTACTAGACCCGTTCATAGTCCGTCGGCCTAAGGGCGCTTATGGAGCCTATCCTTGGTACAAGTCATACAAAGTAAAATATCATATCATGGTTCATATCATAACATAACATATCTTATCTTATCATATCATGAGGAGTAAAGCATGCATATTTGGGTACACAGCACATGCATGGATCATAAACATACATAATGAGCATGTCATTTGCCATATCATAAAGCATGCATATTTGGGCACACAACACATGCATGGATCATAAGCATACATAATGAACATGTCATTTACCATATCATAAAGCATGCATATTTGGGCACACAGCACATGCATGGATCCTAAGCATACATAATGAGCATGTCATTTATCATATCATAAAACATGCATCTTTGGGCACATAGCACATCATAAAAGACACATTCATGCATGGCATCATTAAATCACATCACCTAATTCATAACGTATCATGTGAGGCATATCTAAGCTTCTAAACTCATAATGGCCGAACCACTCATAAAGAGGAAACTAAGCTATAGGCAACATGCAAGCATAAACACCTAGCTAAATTCATATCATATTATCAAGAGGCACATGAGCATGCTAGGTTAACTTTTTAGTTTCTCTAAACCCTAATTTGGTTCTTGCCCGAACCATTCATGAAGGGAAGTTAAGCTTTAAAACAACATGTAAACATAAACACCTAGCTAAATTCATATCATATCATCAAGAGGTACATGAGCATGCCAGGTTAACTTTTTAGCTTCTCTAAACCCTAATTTGGTTCTTGGCCGAAACATGCATGAAAAGGAAGTTAAGCTTTAAAACAACATGTAAACATAAACACCTAGCTAAATTCATATCATATTATCAAGAGGTACATGAGCATGCTAGGTTAACCTTTTAGCTTCTCTAAACCCTAATTTTGATTCTTGGCCGAACCATCCATGAAGAGAAAACTAGGTTTTAATCAACATATAAGCATAATCACCTAGCTAAATTCATATCATATTATCAAGAGATACATGAGCATGCTAGGTTAACTTTTTAGCTTCTCTAAACCCTAATTTTGATTCTTGGCCGAACCATCCATGAAGAGAAAACTAGGTTTTAATCAACATATAAGCATAATCACCTAGCTAAATTCATATCATATTATCAAGAGATACATGAGCATGCTAGGTTAACTTCTAGCTTCTCTAAACCATAACTTTGGGTTCTTGGCCGAACCATCCATGAAGAGAAAACTAGGTTTTAAATCAACATGTAAGCATAATCACCTAGCTAAATTCATATCATATTATCAAGGGGTACATGAGCATGCTAGGTTAACTTTTTAGCTTCTTTAAAACCCTAATTTTGTTCTTGGCCGAAACATACATGGAGAGTAAGCTAAGCTTTAAGCAACATTCAAGCATAAGAAAAAAAACCAACCCAATCCCTTAACATAGTATACATATCATAAGGATGTAGTGAACATGGTTAGTTTAGGTCTTAAGCTTTCCTAGGTCCTTCATCTACACTTGGCCGAAAGTTCATGTTTATAAATCTAGGTTTTAAGTTAACATACAACATGAGAACATTTACTAGATGTAACACCCACTAAGATTTTAAGAATAAATATGAGAATAATGAATTTTGCCTTAGAAAAATAATAAGAAGTGAGTTGAAGTAAAAAGAAATAAAATGAAATAAAAAGAAGTAATGGTCAAGGATTGAACCTTGAACCTCTTATATTATATTTCATAGAGTTAATGGGAAATAACCAGTTGGGATAGAGAGGAGATATTGATAGCAAAGGAGGGAAACTCATGATAAAGGTGAGAATAAAAGATAGCCAAAAGAAAACAAGTAAAGAACAAGAGAAAGGCAATTTGCCTTCCTCCCTTCCTCTCCCTCTTTCTCTCTTCTCTTGCCGAAAATAAAAGAGACCATTAAGGGGATTCATTCCCCCTTATTTCACCATGAATGATGGGGATAAATAAATAAATAAAAATAAAAATAAAATAGAAAAAAAAAAGGGCTAAGGGAGAAGGAAAGCAAAAACTAAGTTTGCTACCTCTTCCCCCTTAACATAAAAGAGAATATGTAAAGGGAAAATTCTATTTTCTCTCATTTTTCTCATTCTCTCCTCTCCCTCACCGAAACCTCAGTTTCCCTCTCCTCCATTTTCGGCCCCAAGCCAAGGCTTTCTCCTAAGAAAACCTAAGATACAAGGAGGATTTAGCAAAGGAATCAAGGGAAAGGAACTAGAAGAAGAGGCTACTTCTTCTTCACCATACCTTAGATCCACAAGCGAAAAAGGATGTAAGATTCCCCTCACCTGTGGTACAAGGCTTTTATGTGTTTTTCGGATTTTATGAAGATTTTAAAACCTAGAAACAAGTTTGAGAAAATTCGGCTAAGAAGAGCTTTCAAAAATCTAGTGATGTTTAACTAGTCTTCACTACATGATAGATTTTCTATGCCATGGAAAAGGGTTCTTCTTCATGTTTTTATACCTATATGATGCTTGATCAGAGAAGTACTTAACCCTAGAATTTTGGCCAAAAATATTTTTAAGAGGCTAGGGAAATTTATTGTTTTACCCAACTAGTACAAGGTTCTTCCTATGAAATATTAAGGATCATGTATTAGTTTTCTTGCTTAGAAGATATTTGAACTAAAAGAAAACCCACTCATATGCTTTGGCCAAGAAAGGGTTTAGGGTTAGGAAGACCCTTAAATTTAAATAAACATGCTCATGTGATAGAATACAAATATCTTAAAAGAGTTGTATGTTTGAATATTGCTAGAACTTCATGAACTCTTTCTTAGGGTTTTCGGCCATGATGAGATGAATAGCTTAGAAAAGCTTAAACAAAACTTTAATATGCTCAATACCTCTGTGATGTTTAGATATGAAATTTGTCTAATGCCCTCATGCTTGATTAGGGTGTAGAAAAATTGGTTATATGACATATGACATGTATGATCACAAGAGTCCAAGTTTGTTCATGAACCAAATATATATATATGTTTCTTAGTAAATTTTACCATGAAATTTACTTAGGTTTTTCATGCTTTAGGCCACTTAAAAACCTAGCTAAAGAATGGTAGGTTTCGGCCATGAGAAAAAAATAAAAGAAAAAGAGAAAAAGAAACCTAGAAAGCCTAAGACACAATTCATATGTATGCTCATTATGTTTGTCTTTACACATGCTATGAAACTTGTATGACTTCATATGTTTTTATGTTACTTGAAGCAAGTTTAAACACTGATGAGTTTCTGCCCAAAAGGATTTAAATGACCTAGAGGCCCTAGAATTTAAACCAAAGGTGTTAAAATGCTTCTTATGAAAATATGATAACCTATTGATTGTGTCACATGCTTGTATGATTTTTTCATGACCTAAATGGACCATTGTAAGTCTTATCCATGAAGGTTTAGATGCCCTAGAAACCCTAGGACCTAAATTAAATATGCTCATGTCACTCTACATGAAATATGATAAGTAGAAAGCCAAGGTTCAAATGCTATATGTTGTTTTATGACCTAAAATGATGCTAGGGTTTGTTTCGGCCATAACTATTGGATGATGCCTTGTATGAATTTATACATAATGTTAGTCCAAGTTCACATGCTTGTATGCTTGTTTGTAGCCCTAATGAGAACTTGTTAAATTTCGGCCATGATATATGTTAAGGGCTTAAAGAACTTAGGAACTAATTCAAATGTGTCAAATGTGTTTACCTTGTTCCTTGGTAAAAATGTTATAAATATGATTTAAAGTTGTCCATGCTTTTATGTCATATGGAACCTTGTTCCACACCTTAAGGTTTCGGCCATATGAAATTAGGGACTTGAGGAACTTAGAAACTAAGTTAATCATGTTTATAATGCTTCCTATGAAAATGCTATGATGATAATTTAGGTGCCACATGCTTGGATGTTGTGTTTAACCTAAATTGAGCTTTAAAGGGTTTCGGCCACAAGGGTTTAGGAAGCTTAAAACCAAGATAAATATGATACCATGTTTCCTATGATAGGATAATCACAAGATACTCCCTTATGCTTAATATGTATGCTTGTGATTTATGACTTATGATATGATATGCTTTGTGCTTAAATTATGCATGCTTATGTTATGATATGTGGTTAAATTATGCATGCTTGATGCTATGTTTAGTGCTTAAAATATGCATGCTTTCATGATATGATATGTGGTTAAATCATGCATGCTTGATGATATGCTTTATGCTTAAGACATGCATGTTTTTATGATCTATGCCTAAGTGATGCATATTGATATGACATGATGTATGCCTAAGTGATGCATACCTTTATGATATGATGTATGCCTAAGTGATGCATACCTTTATGACATGATGTATGCCTAAGTGATGCATACCTTTATGATATGATGTATGTCTAAGTGATGCATACTTTTATGACATGATGTATGCCTAAGTGATGCATACTTTTATGATATGATGTGTGCCTAAGTGATGCATGCTTTTATGATACATGATATGTATGACATGTATTTTACTTTATATGTGAGTGGCTTGTACCAAGGGTGGACTCCTAATCAGTCCCTAGGCCTTGCTTTGTGATCTAGGCCAAGCCTTGCTTTGTGATCTGGGCTAATAAGGGATGGGCTCCTTAGTACACCCCTAAGCCTTGCTGTGTGATCTAGGCTAAGCCTTGCTTTGTGATCTGGGCTAATAAGGGATGGACTCTTTAAATACGCCCCTAGGCCATGCTTTGTGATCTTGACCTAGTTCCTAGTATGATTCAAGACTTGCTACCTTGGATATACTTAGGACGCGCGCATCTATGTTATGTATGTATGGTACAAGCCGGGGCCCTAAATATGTTGATATTATTTTCAAGTATATATATAAAAGAAAATGGTTTAAAGGATCATGAGACATACACATGTTTTGCGGATACATGTTTTCCAAAATCATATTGCATACACCTTATGATTATGCTATGTTTCATGTTATGCTCTTGATTATGATATGCCATGATAAGGTATGATTACGTTATGTTCATGCTATACCTTATAGACATGTTTCATCCATTGAGTTGTTGATGCTTGATATATAGATTTCGGCCAAGGATATGATGATGCCTTGATGTACATGTTTCGGCCATAGTATGATGCTTTGATATACATGTTTTGGCCACACTTTGATATACCATGATACTTGTTGTTATGCCATGTCTAGCTACGTTTTATGCAATGCACTATGTATATGTTTCGGCCATGGTGATGCTTGATATGCTATGACTAGTTGAGATTATATTATGATGCATGATATGCTTGAATAGAATGCTATGTTATGCCATGATTAGTTTAGATTATGACTTGTTGATGCATTCTTGATTATGTGCTGATTGTTGGTTTTAGTGAGTAGGAAAGGAACTTACTGAGCCATGAGTGCTCATAGCTTACTTTCCTTGTACCACAGATAAAGGAAAAAGCTGGATGAGTTAGAGGAGCAGCAGGAGGGGCAACGAAGATGTGTGTGGTGGTGGCTAGGCAACCAAATAAATAAGAACCTGCTTAAAGTTTCTTTAAAGAACTATGCATTGGTATTTTATGACTTGTGATACCTAAACATGTGTGGCTTGACATTATGGTTCCACTGGATTTGATGTTATGATTTTTGATGCCATGTGATAGTATAGTTCAAAAGAAATTTAAAAGAAAAGTTTATTTAAAACTATGAAAATTATTTTAAGTCTTCCGCTGTTTTAAAAAGAAAATTTTATACGTAGACTATCGTAGCCCCGTCCCTTAGGGTAGCAGGGAGGGCGGGCGTTACACTAGATTCTTATACTAGGGTACTTATCATAAGAACAAAATGAACATGCTTTATTTAGATCTTGATCTACCCAAATATTTCTTTTTCTATACTTGGCCGAAAGTTCCAACTTGTGACCCTAGGTTTTAAGCATTCTACTCTTATGTAAAAAAAAAAGCAACTAGTACCACAGGTGAGGGGATACTTACATCCTTTCACTTGTGGTTTTTCTTAAGGAAAGATACTCTAGGTGAAGAGGAAGAAGAGAGCTTCTTCTTCTAGCACTCCCTTTGATTTCTCTTGCTTGGAAGGGGTAGACCTTGAAGGCTCCTTCTTGTAAATTAGTTTTCTTTGAGAGGAACCTTAGCTTAGCTTTTGGAAATGAGGAGAGGGAGAGCTTTTGGTTTCGATGGGGAATGAAGAAGGAGAAGGAAGGAGGAAGAAGAAGAAGGAAGGATTAATCTCTTGCTTTTCTTCTCTCAATTCTATTTATTTCCATGTAAATGAAGCATGCCCTCATTCATTCCCCCAACCCCTCTATTCCTCATTCTTTTAAACTCACGAAAATAGAGAGAGGGAGGGAAGCAAGCAACTTGTCTTTTGCTTGCTTCTTCTCTTAACCAAGAGGAAGAGAAAGTAAGCTACTTGATTTTCTCTTGTTCCTTTACTTAACCATCTTCTCACCTTTAACTAATATTTCCATTCTTTTCTATTCACATATCATTCATTACTCTAATGGTTCTATGCACCAATTTAACTCTATCATTTGTGCGAGGTTCAAGTTTCAATCCTTGTCCTCACCTCTTTTTATTTTGGTTTCTATTTTTCCATTTTTCTCTTTCTTTCTTTTACTCTTCTATTTTAAAGGAAAAAATACTCCTAGGTATAGCTTAGCATTTCGTGGGTGTTACATACCATCTGACTAATACTCACGATATAGAGAATTGTTTCACTTTGAAGAATCAATAGGTAGGCAACACTCGATATCATCGACGTTCTCCAATTCCAAATCATCGACGATATCCTCAACAGAACAGCCCGCTCAAAATCGAATATCAACTGAGCGGTTTGCAAGTGGGAATATTACCTCTCCCTACGGTACATGTTGGGTTTTTCGGGCCACGAAAACCGCTTTTCGCGTCGTGGAAACCCCGAATCACCCAAAGCCGTAGATCCGTGCAAGGAAAAATTTCGAAAACACAAATACGAGTTTTATACTACGATCTACAGTAGATCTACAAAGGAAAAACCATTTTACCTTCGATGCGTGCCCTTGCAAAATCCCGCTCGTCCAAGGTACTTGTCGGATCTCCAAAATATCAAGGTAGATACTTCTCTAGTGATATCCACACGAACAAGGAGTGTCTCTCACACTCAAAGGATGGAGAAGAGAGCCCCAAGTGTGCAGCACTTTCTAGAGCTCTCGGATAGGATTTAAATGGAGGGAAAAAGAAAGAAGAAAGGAAACTCTTACACTCAAGAAGTAGTCTCCTCTTTTGTGACCTTCACCCTTTCTTTCTTCTCTTGGAATACAACTCAACCACCTTCTCTCCCTTCATGGAACCCACGACCAAAAAAGAGAAGAAAGCAAGAGAGAGCTAAGGAGGAAGAAGATGGAATGAATGAGAATGAATTGCATTCACTCTCCTTCATGTGTGTGTAACCCCCT
This sequence comes from Zingiber officinale, assembly GCF_018446385.1. NCBI lineage: Eukaryota > Viridiplantae > Streptophyta > Magnoliopsida > Zingiberales > Zingiberaceae > Zingiber > Zingiber officinale. The sequence goes on from NC_056006.1 coordinate 49,906,453, forward strand.
TCCCATTTAATGTGGCCATTAAAGAGGGGATATGTAACCTCCATGAGGTGTCACACACATGTGCAACCATGATGATGTGGAGCATCATCAATGGTCCACCTTATGCCAACTCACAAATGAGGTGGCAAATGGTCAATTCAAAATTGACCTTTGATCTTCATTCTCAAATCAAGTCAAACTTGACCAAATCTCTCTCATGGTTGATCTAATCTAACCATTTGATTCAAGCCAACTTAATATAAGGAATCTAATTCATTTAATTAAATTGATTCAATGAGTCATAATCTAAATTAGACTCATTGAACACATGAATCAACTTGAGTCTAACTCAATTAGCCCAATTTGGATTACTCTTAATCCAATTTGGTTCATCACATGAACCTAATCCAATTGGTTCATCACATGAACCTAATCCAATTGGTTCATCATATGAACCTAATCTCCATCCACTTGTTCTTTGTGTGTGACCCAATAGGTTCTTGTAACGTTGGCAATGTTTCATAACTCCTTTAGAAACATAAGCAATGAGCGGCATCTAGCAATACATCATTGCTACCCAAGTTACAAGAATGTTGAGATCCAACATCACCTTGTGACTACTAATTGTGACTCCTCACAATATGTGACAAGTGTCCTCTATCCTAGACATCTAGATTGATTAATGTGAGGCATAGACCGTGTCATCCTCTAATCAATCTAAATCTTGAACTCCAAGTAGACTCACTCGATCAAATGAGCTCAACATCTAATGTTGACTCATTTGGGCATGGCCATGCACTTCGTGGTCTCACTCTATCAAAAATAGCGATGTCGCTCCCGTCATATGGGAGGGATAGATCCCATCTACATCACTCACATCCCTCTGCATAATTCGTTACATACCCAGTAATCGCCTTTATAGTCCACCCAGTTACGGGTGACGTTTGACGAAACTAAAGTACATAACTCCTTATGTAGGGATCCATGGTGACTTCAGGTCTAAGGACTAATAGTCATACTAATAGCCACATGAGAAAGTATATGACACTCATATAACGATCCATGATACTTTCTCATGGCGGGTCATTCAGTATACATTCTCCAATGTATACCCATGTGTCAGCATGATATCTCTATATCCATGACTTGTGAGATCAAGTCATCGAGCTGACCTACATGCTAGTCTTATTGCATTAACATTGTCCCTGAATGTTAATACTCGACTAGGAATGATTTAGAGTAGTGTTCCCTATATCATCTCACTATCGATTCAACTAATCGATTGATATAGGTATGAACTTCTAAGGACGCTATTATACTTAGTCTATTTAGCACTAATACAAATAAGTATAATAACCAAACAAATGCCTTTATTAATATACAAGAATATGATACAATGAGTCCATACAATCATCAAATGATTGGCTCTAGGGCTCTAACTAACAATCTCCCACTAGCACTAGTGCCAATCAGTATAGGCTCTAAGGCCTAATGACCTAGTGTGACCATCATGCTTCCTCTGTGCCAAAGCCTTGGTCAAGGGATCTGCGATGTTAGCCTCTGTAGGTACTCTGCAAATCTTCACATCTCCTCTATCGATAATCTCTCGAATGAGATGGAAGCGCCGTAGTATGTGCTTGGTCCGCTGGTGTGAGCGAGGTTCCTTCGCTTGTGCTATAGCTCCATTGTTGTCACAATAGAGCTCAACTGGGTCAGCGATGCTAGGAACCACCCCAAGTTCAGTGATGAACTTGCGGATCCAAACTGCCTCCTTTGCTGCCTCTGATGCAGCAATATACTCGACCTCTGTTGTAGAATCAGCTACTGTGTCCTGCTTCGAACTCTTCCAGCTCACAGCACCACCATTTAAGCAAAACACGAACCCTGACTGCGATTGGTAATCATCCTAATCGGTCTGGAAGCTAGCATCACTGTAACCATTTACAGTTAGCTCATCATTACCTCCATATATCAAGAAATATTCTTTAGTCCTTCTTAAGTACTTAAGAATATTGTTGACCGCTATCCAGTGACTTTCACCTGGATCTGACTGGTATCTGCTCAAAGCATACGAGACATCAGGTCGAGTACATAGCATGACATACATGATCGATCCTATGGCTGAGGCATAAGGGATCTGATCCATGCGATCTCTCTCCTCTCTAGAAGAGGGACCTTGAGTCTTCGAAAGACTCACGCCATGTGACATCGGCAGAAATCCCTTCTTGGAATTCTGCATGGCAAACCGAAGGAGTACCTTGTCAATGTATGTACTCTGACTTAGGCCAAGCAATCTCTTAGATCTATCTCTATAGATCTGTATCCCTAGAATGCGGGATGCCTCACCTAAGTCCTTCATTGAGAAGCAACTCCCTAGCCAGGTCTTGACAGACTGAAGCATAGGGATGTCCTTCCCAATGAGCAGTATGTCATCCACATACAATATGAGGAAGACAACTATGTCCCCTACAACCTTCTTGTAGACACAAGGTTCATCTTCGTTCTTGATGAAACCAAACTGTTTGATCGCATCATCGAATCGAAGATTCCAGCTCCGAGAAGCTTGCTTTAGTCCATAAATGGACCTATGCAGCTTGCATACTCTGCTAGTATGCTTTGGATCTACAAAACCCTCAGGTTGTGTCATGTACACATCCTCGAGTAGGTTTCCATTCAGAAACGCGGTTTTGACACCATCTGCCAGATCTCATAATCGTGGTAAGCTGCAATAGCAAGCATGATCCGAATGGACTTAAACATCGCTACTGGAGAAAAGGTTTCATCATAGTCAATACCATGAATCTGCTTGAAACCTTTAGCTACCAAGCGACCCTTATAGATAAGTCCATCCATGTCAGTCTTTCTCTTAAAGACCCACTTGCACCCAATGGGTTTTACCCCTTCAGGTGGATCAACCAAAGTCCATACTTGGTTCGTGTACATGGATTCCATCTCGGATCTCATGGCCTCTAGCCATTTCTCGGAATCTGGTCTCATCACAGCTTCCTGATAGGTGGTAGGCTCATCCTCTATGAGCACAATGTCATCATGGTCAGACAAGAGAAATGAGTATCTCTCAGGCTGACGACGTACCCTATCAGACCTGCGAAGAGGTATGTCTACTTGAACCGGTTGTTGTTCCTCAACTCCTTGTGGAACAACATCATCCACAACACTTTGTGGTTCCAGTTCAATTTCCATCGAGGCATCAGTGCTATTGTTCGCATCTTGAACTTCTTCAAGATCGAACGCGCTCCCACTAGTCTTTCTAGAAACAAAGTCCCTTTCTAGAAAGACCCCAGTCTTTGCCACAACTACCTTGTGTTGACTGGGAATGTAGAAGTAATATCCCTTAGTTTCCTTGGGATATCCGATGAAATAGCACTTGTCGGATTTGGGTCCTAATTTGTCTGAGACTTGACGTCGTACGTAAGCCTCACAGCCCCAAATCCTCATGAAAGACACCTGGGCATCTCTCCCAGTCCATATCCTATATGGTGTCTTTATCACGGCCTTGGATGGAACTCGGTTGAGAATGAAAGCTGCCGTGTCTAGAGCATAACCCCAGAGGTATGTCGGAAGATCTGTGTGACTCATCATAGACCGTACCATATCTAATAAGGTACGATTCCTCCTTTCAGATACACCATTCCACTGTGGTGTTCCAGGAGGAGTGAGTTGAGATAAAATCCCACACTCAGCTAAGTAGTCACGAAACTCATGGCTTAAGTATTCACCACCTCGATCGGATCGAAGTATCTTAATACTGGTTCTGTACTTCATTCTTGAATTCTTTGAACTTTTCAAAGGATTCGGACTTATGTGTCATCAAGTACACATAACCGTATCTACTGAAGTCATCAGTAAATGTGATGAAGTACCTATAACCGCCTCTAGCAGCGACATTGAAAGGGCCACATACATCACTATGTATAAGTCCTAACAAATCAGTCGCTCTTTCGTTGTGCCCACTAAAAGGTGTCTTGGTCATCTTGCCTAGTAGGCATGACTCGCATATCTCATATGATTCAAAATCTAATGAGTCCAGCAAACCATCCTTATGGAGCTGGGATAAGCGCTTGTCATTTATATGACCTAAGCGACAGTGCCAGAGGTAGGTTTGGTTCATGTCATTTGACTTGAACCTCTTGGTATTTACGTTATAGATAGGGCTCTCAAGGTCTAGAATATAGAGTCCGTTTATCAGAGGTGCACTACAATAGAACATATCGTTTAAATAGACGGAACAACATTTGTTCTTTATTGTAAACGAGAAACCTTTCTTGTCCAAACAAGAAACTGATATAATGTTCTTAGTTAATGCAGGCACATAACAACAATCATCTAATTCTAGTACAAGCCCAGAGGGCAGAGATAGATGATAAGTTCCTACAGCAACAGCAGCAACCCGTGCTCCATTGCCTACTCGTAGGTCTATCTCACCCTTCGTCAATGCCCTGCTATTTCTCAGCGCTTGTACATTAGTACAAATGTGCGAAGCACATCCGGTATCTAATACCCACGATGAAGAAATAGAGAGGTTGACTTCTATAACATGTATACCTGAAGTAGAAATCTTATTTCTCTTCTTCTTAAGATCTTCCAGGTATTCTTTAGAGTTCCTCTTCCAGTGCCTTGCTTGTCCTTGATATAGGTGACAAAGATGCTTAACCAGATCGTAAGCGCCCATCAACTCATGTTGCTTCTGAAGCTCAGAGTTCATGGTCGCGAGCATAAGACAGACACATCTAATGCGTCATCTTGATGCTTCTTGTAAGCATCGCGATCAGCTCGCGTGGCAGTGATGCTCTCGAACGTACAGTTTACGTTCTTGGGTGAGAACTATTCTCAAGTTCTTGTACCAGTTTCGTTGAGCTTGTCCTTCTTAAGGGCAGAGAGAAAAAGTTCGTATTCGACGTCATGGTTATCTACAACGAAAATTTGCAGAAATAAATATCATATTCTTTTAAATCATCTAATTAGGCCTTTAATTAAATGATGCTCCCACTGAATACTATAATTCTTGTGGGACAAGATCCACATCATACTAACCCTTGAGTTAGCTTTGGCTATACGCCCAAGGCTTAGTATGATCGGTAGGTAACGATTACCAATTACATCTCTATGCAACTCTTGTTTATATAATCAATACCCGCATTTATATTAAAACTCGAGTTAGCTTTGGCTAATACGCCCGAGAGTTAATATAGATGTGATTTTGACCTATTCTTTTCCAACCGTTGGAATAATGCCTATAGTTGACTCGATCCAACCGAGTAACTAGGAATACTCAATCTAATTGAGTTTGTATTCACCCATGCGTTGATAGGCGGGACCAAGATTGTCCCTCCGTACCCTACCAAGATAATATGTATTGCTCTGCTTTGGCAGATTCAACAATACATGTGATCGAGGTAGTGATAGGTATCACGGCACGGTTAGGCATTTTGAGTTGGTTCGATCTAGATCTAATCTAATCGAGAAGGATGCATCTTGTGTATGACTTAGATCTAATCTAATCGCATGGGTGCATCATGTGCACGACTTAGATCTAATCTAATCGTAAGGCACTAATTAATTAACTACTTATTAAATATGCATCACATACACAAGCAATTAATTAATCTATTTGTGATTTAGTCATGGCCCTACTACGATCTTCTCAAGCCAATGAGAAGATCGATTGGTCAACCTAGGGTCAACAGCTTCTTCAAGCTCCTCCCTTTGACCACCTTGTGTTGCTCGTGCCCGCCTCGGAACTCCGTCTCGTGTGGACCCTCCACCGCTCCAATTTGTACATTACAATTTGAAACTCGAGTTACATTCGAGTCTAAATCTAATTTACAACAAGAAAATAAGAGAAGGCACGACGCGCAGGTCGCGAATATAATACAACACTCGCAAACACATAACGGCACGCAGGCCGTATTATGAATTACTACACATCCAATCATATTGGGTTTTGGGCCATGACTATCACAAAATTTATATATAATTCAAAATTATATATTTTCATAATTTTCTATAATTTTAAAATTAATTTTTACAATTTTTACGAGTAAAATTTTCCGGCGGTCCCGTTTAGCCGTTTCGGGCGCAATCGCGGAACGGATCCCCTTGCGGGGCCCAGGGGCAGCGCCCCTACCCGCGATCTAACCATCGCGAGGGTTCCTTTGCGATCCAACAGCGCCTAAACCCGCTGTCCCAAAACGATTTGGGCCGAGACATTGCCGTTTCGGAAAAATCTTCCCGGCGGGTTCGTTTTTAGCGATTTCGGGTGCAATCGCGGAGCAAATCCCCTTGCGGGGTTAGGGGCAGTACCCCTACCCACGATCTAACCATCGTGAGTTGCTCCTTTGCGATCTAATGGCACCCAAGCCCGCTGTCCCAAACGGATTTGGGGCAAAACGAAGCCGTTTTGGAAAAATCTTTCCGGTAGCCGAAGCCTACAAGTGCCGAGACACTTGTGCTTCGCTTCTACGGAAAAATTACCCATAAAAACTATAAAATCATAATTTTACAGAAAATTACAGAAACTTTAGTTTTCATAAAACCAAAAAATAAACTCGTATTCGCCTTGCACGTGGCTCTGATACCACTGTTGGGTTTTTTCGCGGAAACCCCGAATCACCCAAAGCCGTAGATCCGTGCAAGGAAAAATTTCGAAAACACAAATACGAGTTTTATACTACGATCTACAGTAGATCTACAAAGGAAAAACCATTTTACCTTCGATGCGTGCCCTTGCAAAATCCCGCTCGTCCAAGGTACTTGTCGGATCTCCAAAGTATCAAGGTAGATACTTCTCTAGTGATATCCACACGAACAAGGAGTGTCTCTCACACTCAAAGGATGGAGAAGAGAGCCCCAAGTGTGCTAGCACTTTCTAGAGCTCTCGGATAGGATTTAAATGGAGGGAAAAAGAAAGAAGAAAGGAAACTCTTACACTCAAGAAGTAGTCTCCTCTTTTGTGACCTTCACCCTTTCTTTCTTCTCTTGGAATACAACTCAACCACCTTCTCTCCCTTCATGGAACCCATGACCAAAAAAGAGAAGAAAGCAAGAGAGAGCTAAGGAGGAAGAAGATGGAATGAATGAGAATGAATTGCATTCACTCTCCTTCATGTGTGTGTAACCCCCTTCCCATTTAATGTGACCATTAAAGAGGGGATTTGTAACCTCCATGAGGTGTCACACACATGTGCAACCATGATGATGTGGAGCATTATCAATGGTCCACCTTATGCCAACTCACAAATGAGGTGGCAAATGGTCAATTCAAAATTGACCTTTGATCTTCCTTCTCAAATCAAGTCAAACTTGACCAAATCTCTCTCATGGTTGATCTAATCTAACCATTTGATTCAAGCCAACTTAATATAATGAATCTAATTTATTTAATTAAATTGATTCAATGAGTCATAATCCAAATTAGACTCATTGAACACATGAATCAACTTGAGACTAACTCAATTAGCCCAATTTGGATTACTCTTAATCCAATTTGGTTCATCACATGAACCTAATCCAATTGGTTCATCACATGAACCTAATCCAATTGGTTCATCACATGAACCTAATCCAATTGGTTCATCATATGAACCTAATCTCCATCCACTTGTTCTTTGTGTGTGACCCAATAGGTTCTTGTAACGTTGGCAATGTTTCTAAACTCCTTTAGAAACATAAGCAATGAGCGGCATCTAGCAATACATCATTGCTACCCAAGTTACAAGAATGTTGAGATCCAACATCACCTTTGACTACTAATTGTGACTCCTCACAATATGTGACAAGTGTCCTTTTATCCTAGACATCTAGATTGATTAATGTGAGGCATAGACCGTGTCATCCTCTAATCAATCTAAATCTTGAACTCCAAGTAGACTCACTCGATCAAATGAGCTCAACATCTAATGTTGACTCATTTGGGCATGGCCATGCACTTCGTGGTCTCACTCTATCAAGAATACCGATGTCGCTCCCGTCATATGGGAGGGATAGATCCCATCTACATCACTCACATCTCTCTGCATAATTCATTACATACCCAGTAATCGCCTTTATAGTCCACCCAGTTACGGGTGACGTTTGACGAAACTAAAGTACATAACTCCTTATGTAGGGATCCATGGTGACTTCAGGTCTAAGGATTAATAGTCATACTAATAGCCACATGAGAAAGTATATGACACTCATATAACGATCCATGATACTTTCTCATGGCGGGTCATTCAATATACATTCTTCAATGTCTACCCATGTGTCAGCATGATATCTCTATATCCATGACTTGTGAGATCAAGTCATCGAGCTGACCTACATGCTAGTCTTATTGTATTAACATTGTCCCTGAATGTTAATACTCGACTAGGAATGATTTAGAGTAGTGTTCCCTATATCATCTCACTATCGATTCAACTAATCGATTGATATAGGTATGAACTTCTACTTAAGGACGCTATTATACTTAGTCTATTTGGCACTAATACAAATAAGTATAATAACCAAACAAATGCCTTTATTAATATACAAGAATATGATACAATGAGTCCATACAATCATCAAATGATTGGCTCTAGGGCTCTAACTAACAGTACAAGCTCAAGCACCTCACCAGGCACAATCAGAGCCATCATCGACTCGATAGGAAGAAAATCGCAGTAATGCCGCTCGGGGCAGCATTAGCATGATAACAGGAGGGCCCACTGATGATGATTCTAATCGGGCCAGGAAATTGCACGCTCGGTGATTAACTATTCATGCCGTCGGATGTAGTGCTGAAAAGGCGATAGGGTCGGAGATTAGTTTCGGACCCAGAGATCTGGTGGGGGTAGAAGTACCCCATAATGATGCACTAATAATCAAAACTGTTATAGCCAATTATAACATTTAACATATTTTTATTGATGCTGGTAGTTCCATTAACATTATCTTTAAACAAGCTTTTGACCAGTTGCAGATCGACCCGAGCGAGCTTCAGCCTATGGCTACTCCATTATACTGGTTCACAGGTAATGAAGTACAACCACTGAGTCAAATTAAATTCAACATATCCTTAGGGGAGCAGCCTCTTATGCAGATGCCCCGGTCAGTCTTTATAGTTGTGGACACTCCGTCGGACTAATGTTATCCTGGGTCGATCGACCTTGAATGAATTCAGGGTTATCGTTTCTACTTTCTGCCAGAAAATTAAATTTCCTGTGGACGATCAAGTAGGGGAGATCAAGGGAGACCAAATAACAGCACGTAAATGTTATGTGGAGATCGTAAGGGTGGAAGCTAATGCCGCCCAAAAAGCTCAGAGGATGGATATCAAAGTCATTCACGAAAAACTGCCCACTCTTATATATGAAAAGAAGGAAGAAGTGCAAATACAACCTAACCGACTGGAAGCTACCACTCATATTACTTTCGACCTAGATCCTGATCTCCGAGAGGATTGAATAACATGCTTGACAAAAAATAGTGATGTATTCACTTGGACACCTAAGGAAGTGAAAGGTGTTGCACCAACGGTTATGGAGCATGCTTTCAACGTGTATCCGGATTTCAGAGCTGACCAAAATAAAATTATCAAAGAAGAGGTAGACAAGCTACTGAAAGCTGGATACATTTGGAAAGTACAATTCCCAAGCTGGCTGGCTAATGTGGTTCTGGTTTCTAAGTTGGGTAACAAGTGACGAGTATGTATTGATTTCAGAGATCTTAACAAGGCTTGCTTGAAGGACTATTATCCTATACCTCACATAGATCAAGTGGTGGATTCCACTGCCGGTTGTGAATTTATTAGTATGTTGGATGCTTATCAAGGGTATCATCAAATTCCACTTGCCAAGGTAGATAGGGAAAATGTTAGCTTTATAACTGCTGAAGGTACTTTTTGCTATAATGTTATGCCCTTTGGTCTAAAGAATGCAGGAGCTACTTATCAACGGCTTATGAATAAAGTCTTCCAAAAGTAGATTGGAAGAAATATGGAAGTTTATGTGAATGACATTCTTATTAAAACTATAGGGGCTTCTAGTTTTTGTGTTGATATTAAAGAAACTTGTAGGACTTTGAGGAGGTATGAGCTCAAGCTCAATCCCAACAAGTGTTTATTTGGGCCCAAGAGTGGGAAGTTCCTGGGATACATGGTGACCGAATAAGGAATAGAAGCCAATCCCAGCAAGGTGAAAGCATACATGACATGGCTCCCCCAAAGAACCTGAAGGAGGCTCAGAGATTGACAGAGAGGATTACGACCCTATCTCGCTTCATCTCTCAGTGGGCCGATCAAAGTCCCCCTTTCATCAAGGTACTCCGATGAGCAACTAATTGTTAGGACCAAAAGTAGCTAGAGGGGGGGTGAATAGCTCCTCGCGTTCGCTCGGTGCTCGGCGGTGCTTGTTCCTTCAAAGATGTGCAACGGAAATACAAAGAAACAAATCACACAACGCTAACAAGGTTGGTTTACTTGGTATCCACCTCACAAGAGGTGACTAGTCCAAGGATCCACACCTACGCACGCACCCTCCACTAATAAAACTCTCCTTTATGGTAACTACCAAGGGCGGAGAAGCCCTACAAGACTCAGTACACGAAGAGAGGGAAAGGATACAAGAAATACAAGCTTACAAGCTTACAATGAGTACAAACCCTAACCCTAGCTTCTCTTCTTTACTTTGATCCGCCTCTTGACTTGGAAACCTTCCAAGATCCTTCAAGAACTGGCGATCTGAGCTTTGCAAGTGCTGTGGAGAAGCTGGCGAGAGATCTGGAGTGAATCGGTGAAGAGATGCTGCAGCCAACGCACGCCTGCAGCTCAAATACGACGCAACGGTCGGATCCCGATCGATTCGAATATTCCCAATCGATCGGGGAGGCTTTGGATCGATCCACGGATCGATCCAGAGCGCCTCTGTGCTCTGGAAAAACGCCTGGATCGATCGCGCAAAGCAGCCGCGTCCCAATCGATCCACTAATCGATTTGGACATCTGGATCGATCCACGAATCGATCCAGAGGCTCTCTATTCGCTAGGAAAGGCCTGGATCGATCCACTGATCGATCCAGCTCCTGGATCCATCCACTGATCGATCCAGCTCCTGGATCGATCCACTGATCGATCCAGCACTTGGTTTTTGCCCAAAACCAAGTCCCAAGCCTCTCAAACCAACATCCGGTCAACCTTGACCTATTGATACATCATGCCTAGCATCTGGTCACTCCTTTGACCTGCTAGGACTTCCCACCAAGTGTCTGGTCAATCCCTTTGACCCACTTGGACTTTACTCGTCGTGCCAAGTATCCGGTCACTCTCTTTTCCTACCTGGACTTCCACCAGATGTCTGATCATCCTTGATCCATCTGGATTTTCCCTTGCCTGGCTTCACTCACCAGGACTTTCACCTGCCTAGCTTCACTCACTAGGACTTTCACCTGGCTTCACTCACTAGGATTTCCAATCTGCCTAGCTTCACTCACTAGGACTTTCACCTGGCTTCACTCACCAGGATTTCCAATCTGCCTAGCTTCACTCACTAGGACTTTCACCTGGCTTCACTCACCAGGACTTTCACCTGTCTAGCTTCACTCACTAGGGCTTTCCTTCTGCCTGGCTTCACTCACCAGGACTTTCACTTCTGCTGCCTAACATACCAGTTAGGACTTCCTAGTCAGGTATCCGGTCACTCTTGACCTACTTGACTCTCCTTCAATCACACCGATCAATCCCTGATCAGAATCTCCCCACATGAGCAACTGCACCTGCATTGTCCATGTGTCTACATGTATTGTCAAACATCGAAACTATGACCAAGACCCAAGCTTGGTCAACTCAGTCAACCTTGACCTAAAGGATATTGCACCAACAATCTCCCCCTTTTTGATGTTTGCAATACCTTTAAGTTAGGACCATTCTGAGTTAAGCTAGTCCCATAGCCTTAACTCCATTCATGCCAAAAGTATGAATGTTGGTTCCCTTCATTCTCCCCCTATGAGCTCCCCCATAGGTAATGAAAGCCTAGCTTAAACCACACTTTCTCCCCCTATTGGCACACATCAATCCATCTTTGAACACACATCAACCCATGCCTCAATTTTAAGCACACTTCAACGAATGCCCCATTGTTGAAAACTCCCCCTGAAGAGTTGTTCATCGTTGTTCACAACTTCACTCGTTGTGGTCAACACGATAATGAAGGTCCCATACCCTTCAGTATCCTTAACCTTACATTCTCCCCAATGTAGGCAAATGCCCATCCTTGAGCATTATCCACTTAGAACCCATTTGAACAATGAGGATATCCAATCCCCATTAAAGTTCAAAAGCTCATACATGAGCATTTTCTTTAAAGAAGGTTAACCACCTTCCAAGGTTCATGAAAAGTAATTTTTCATGTCTTTAAAGAGTCCCTCCCCCTAAAGACATGGTGGTGACTTCTGTCATTACACCAACAATGACTTGGAATCCCTAAACCTTTAGGAAACCCAAATTTAGAAGTTTTGAGGTTCAAATACTCAAAATTTGAAACAAACCTCAACCTAAACTTCAATGAAGCCTTCCTTAACCAATCCATCCTTGTTTTCACATGAAAACACCCTTTGTATGTATACAAATGTATTTTAGGGGTTTGGAATGGTTACCTAGACTCAAAGAGGTTCAAAGATGCTGAAATCAAGCCTTCCCAGCCAAAATCAGCAACTTGGATCGATTGGAGTTGGGTTCCAATCGATTGAACCTTTCTGAATCGATCCACTGATCGATTCAGACTACCTGGATCGATCGGCTGATCGATCCAGCGAGCTTCTGCTCGCGGGAGACTTGCCTTCTGAATCGATCCACGGATCGATTCAGGCACTCCAATCGATCCATGGATCGATCGGAGCTCTGATAGTTGCTGAAATTCCATTTCAGTCAACTTCAGAAACCCCTAGAAAATTCTACAAAAATCCAAAAATCATGAAATTTCGTGTAGACATTATTTAGGGCATACTTAATCATGGAAAAATAGCTTTCTATGAAAATACATCATATTTTCAAAGATTGACACAAACTTGAAAACTTGCAAAACTTTAGTGTTTTCTTCAAGTTTGTGTCTAACTATTCAATGGTGATTACTATCAAAAGATAGCCTTCACCAAGGTTTTCCAAAAACATTTTAAAACATTTTCAAAACCAATATCCCATCATGTTCCTTGGGCATAATGCACATGACTTGTACATTAGCTTTCCCAATGATGGGAAAACACATAACTATGTGTTTTGATGAACCTAAAACTCAAAAGAATGCACTAAATCAACATCTTGAGTTTTGTTCATCTTCCTAACATCTCACTTGTATCTAATGTACACTAAAACACGGACAAGTCACCTTATAGTCCTTGTGAGATGTGGGATTTTGATTTTTCCCTAATCTAGGGATCATGCATATCTATCTAGGCATTCTAGAGATATTAGACATCCACCTAGGATGTCACTTGTCAATAATTGTTGTTAAATGCCATTCATCCTTAATTACAAGGAATTAAACTTAATGCATGATTATGTTATGGCATACATCAAAAGAAAATAATTTTCAAAAGAAAATATCCTATTACTACATGATGTATGAATGTCATGACATGGTATTTTTGGAGTTTTCATAATAAAACAATGAATTCAAAAATAGACATGATGTCATGGCATATGATGGGCAAACAATCATGGCAATGTTTAGCATAAATAAAATATACCTAGATTACCTATCTAAATATCCTTAATCACTTAGCTAAACTCAAAATATACCACTTGTTTTAACTTAAAACGATACCACTTGTTTTAATTTAAAACATTAAACCTAGATTGCCCTAACTGCTTCAAAGAAATGCCAAAACCTAAATTGACATTTCTTATTTCTCTTGATTTGTTTATGCCACTTAATAATTAAACATATCCTCAAATGTTGGCATATTTCATTTTTCCACAAGAGTAGCACTAAGAAAATACCAAAGTCCCAACTTGGTATTTCTTATATTTTTCTAATTTGTGCCTTTTTAAGATAAAATCAATTTTTCCACCAATAGACACATGTTACTCTTTCAAGAAGTAATCAATAGGTCCATTTCATTTTCAAAGGTTAACTAAAACCTTGAAAATGCTCCTTGAGTGTCAATTTCCTCAAAGTTGGGTTAACTACCCTTCTAATCGGAGTTGACACTCTCTAACCCATCTATGGGGTAGAGAAGATGCTCCTAGGAACCCAACACCTATTGGTGCTCCTTGGATGCTCTAGGTACTCACTAGGATAACTTCCTAGATACCTTCCTAGTGACCTTGTTGGGCTTCTTAGAAGCCTTGGTCACATTTTCTAGGTCAACTCTAGGGATAGCCTCCCTTGTGACCTTGTTAGTGACTTTCTTAGACTTCTTAGAAGTCTTAGTCACTTTGGTTGCAAAGATACTTCTAGGGATATCTTCCCTTGTATCTTTGACTTGACCTCTAGACTTAGGGTTTGTTCCATAGCTATATGGAACCCTATGATAACTAGGCACATCCTTTTTAGCTTTGGGTTTGTATCCCAAACCTCTATAGCCATTGGATGACCTTTGTGCTCCTAGCCCTAGGTATTGCTCATTTTGCCCTTTAAGGATATTCTCCATCCTTTTTAGGGTCTTTTCTAGTTTGTCAAGTTTTTACCTCAAGACTTGATTTTCTATCATTAAATCCTTAGGTTTTGGTCCATGAGCATTTTTGATCTTGGGCATGTGTCTATTTTCCTTAGTGTTCCCGCCCAAGTGTCTATCTACCTTCCTAACCTTAGGTTGGGTAGTTTTGGCATGTAGGGCCACATGTTTTTCCTTAAAGCCCTCATGCTTTCTATTCTTATGATAAATTGCATTAAAATGATAAAAGTTAGAACTATCATGCTTTTCACCATAATGTAAGGGGGTAGGCTCAATAAAAGATACCTTCTTCTTTACCTTGGAGGCTCCCCCTTGACTAGTGCCTCCTTGAGCCTTGACCACCTTCTTCCCTTGGGGCATTGACTGTAATGCCCGTTTTGATTGCAAGAGAAGCATATAATATGCTCCTTGCTCTTCTTTGTGTTGGGGATGACCTCCTTGGGCTTCGCCTTGCCCTTTTGTGCCACTTGGCCCTTCTTCTTGGCCAATTTAGGGCACTTGCTCTTGTAGTGCCCATGTTCCCTACACTCAAAGCATATAATATGATTTTTATTTTTAATTGAAATATTTATACCTTTGCTTGTAGGGGTGGCATCTTTTCCTTTGGATCCGGAGGTAGAAGCTTCCTCTTGATCCGATCTTGATTCTCCTCCATTTGATTTTTCTTGACTCGTGGAGGTAGAAGCTTCTTCAATCTCTTCATCTCTTGACCCGGATGTAGAAGCTTCTCCTTCTTCTTGATCCGGTGTCACCAAGGATTGCTCCCCCTCAATCCTAGAGGTGGAGGCTTCATCATCTTGAATATGAAACAAGGAGTATGCTCCCTCCTTGTTCCCTTCGGTACATTCCCTTGAGGATGAAGCTTCTTGTATTTCCTCTTCTTCGGAGGTTGAGCATCTCTCAACCTCGGAGTCCTCCTCTTGGTCTTGCTCCAAAGAGTCACCCTCTCTGGATTCTTCATGATCTTGTACAGTGGAGAGGATTTCTTCATGAAGCTTAGCCAATTTGCTCCAAAGTTCCTTTGCATCTTCAAATTCTCCAATTTTGCAAAGAATGATGCTTGGCAATAAATTGACCAAAAGCTTGGTCACTTTGTCATTTGCCTCGCACCTTTGGACTTGCTCCGGGCTCCATTTGCTTTTCTTTAGAACTTTGCCCTTTGAATTTCTTGGAGCCTTGAAGCCTTCCATTAGAGCAAACCATTGCTCTATCTCCATCATAAGAAAATTTTCGATTCTTGATTTCCAAGAATCGAAGCTCGTAGAAGTGTATGGTGGAGCCACCCTTGTGTCAAATCCAAGCCCATCTTGGAATTGCATCTTGAAGTTGAGCTTGATAAAGTCTTGAACTTGAAGAATTTGCTCCAACTTCTTCACCCTCTAGCTTTTCTTGATATGTTTGCCCCTTCCGGCGGTGATTCCAGTGAAGAGCAACCTTGCTCTGATACCACTTGTTAGGACCAAAAGTAGCTAGAGGGGGGTGAATAGCTCCTCGCGTTCGCTCGGTGCTCGGCGGTGCTTGTTCCTTCAAAGATGTGCAGCGGAAATACAAAGAAACAAATCACACAACGCTAACAAGGTTGGTTTACTTGGTATCCACCTCACAAGAGGTGACTAGTCCAAGGATCCACACCTACGCACGCACCCTCCACTAATAAAACTCTCCTTTATGGTAACTACCAAGGGCGGAGAAGCCCTACAAGACTCAATACACGAAGAGAGGGAAAGGATACAAGAAATACAAGCTTACAAGCTTACAATGAGTACAAACCCTAACCCTAGCTTCTCTTCTTTACTTTGATCCGCCTCTTGACTTGGAAACCTTCCAAGATCCTTCAAGAACTGGCGATCTGAGCTTTGCAAGTGCTGTGGAGAAGCTGGCGAGAGATCTGGAGTGAATCGGTGAAGAGATGCTGCAGCCAACGCACGCCTGCAGCTCAAATACGACGCAACGGTCGGATCCCGATCGATTCGAATATTCCCAATCGATCGGTGAGGCTTTGGATCGATCCACGGATCGATCCAGAGCGCCTCTGTGCTCTGGAAAAACGCCTGGATCGATCCAGCGCTTATCGCGCAAAGCAGCCGCGTCCCAATCGATCCACTGATCGATTTGGACATCTGGATCGATCCACGAATCGATCCAGAGGCTCTCTGTTCGCTAGGAAAGGCCTGGATCGATCCACTGATCGATCCAGCACTTGGTTTTTGCCCAAAACCAAGTCCCAAGCCTCTCAAACCAACATCTGGTCAACCTTGACCTGTTGATACATCATGCCTAGCATCTGGTCACTCCTTTGACCTGCTAGGACTTCCCACCAAGTGTCTGGTCAATCCCTTTGACCCACTTGGACTTTACTCGTCGTGCCAAGTATCCGGTCACTCTCTTTTCCTACCTGGACTTCCACCAGATGTCTGATCATCCTTGATCCATCTGGATTTTCCCTTGCCTGGCTTCACTCACCAGGACTTTCACCTGCCTAGCTTCACTCACTAGGACTTTCACCTGGCTTCACTCACCAGGATTTCCAATCTGCCTAGCTTCACTCACTAGGACTTTCACCTGGCTTCACTCACCAGGATTTCCAATCTGCCTAGCTTCACTCACTAGGACTTTCACCTGGCTTCACTCACCAGGACTTTCACCTGCCTAGCTTCACTCACTAGGGCTTTCCTTCTGCCTGGCTTCACTCACCAGGACTTTCACTTCTGCTGCCTAACATACCAGTTAGGACTTCCTAGTCAGGTATCCGGTCACTCTTGACCTACTTGACTCTCCTTCAATCACACCGATCAATCCCTGATCAGAATCTCCCCACATGAACAACTGCACCTGCATTGTCCATGTGTCTACATGTATTGTCAAACATCGAAACTATGACCAAGACCCAAGCTTGGTCAACTCAGTCAACCTTGACCTAAAGGATATTGCACCAACACTAATTTCCAATGGGATGAGGATTGCAGCAAGGCGTTCGAAGAGTTGAAAGAATACTTGTCTACTCTTCCTGTATTAGCTAAGCCAATAGTAGGAGAAACTTTGTGGGTGTACTTATCTGCTAAGGATCATGCTATTGGTTGTATATTAGTGAGGCAGGAAGAAAAATAAATAATTACCTATATATTTTTTGAGTCATTTATTAAAGAGAGCAGAGTGTCGATATACGACACTAGAAAAGTTAGCTTATGGATTAGTTCTAGTAACTCGGAGATTACACCCTTATTTTCTGTCACATCCAATTATAGTATTAACTAATAGCACTCTCGATCGGGTGCTTGTTAACCCAGAGGCATCCGAAAGATTGATTAAGTGGATGACCGAGCTCAGTGAATATGATATACAGTATCAGCCTCAGGCGACCATCAAGGCAGATTTCATAACAGAAATACCAAGTCCCGAAATAGAGGAAACCTGGATTATCTATGTGGATGGATCTTCTGCTCGACAAGGTAGTGGAATTAGGGTTCTTCTTATATCTCCCAGAGAAGATCGAATACAGTTATCTGTTAGATTGAATTATAGAGCCACCAATAATGAGGCTGAGTATGAAGCATTGATAGTTAGCTTACACGATGCTAAGCATGTAGGAGCTGCTAGTATGATAATTCATTCTGATTCTCAATTGGCAGCACAACAATTGATGGGTAACTTTGGGATTTGTAATGAAAGACTCAAGCTATATGCAGAGGCCTTTGATAAATTGAAGGTTGAATTCTATTGGGTGCTACTTGGAATTCCGTTCTGTTTCCATTGTTCAAAAATTTTTACAAGAACAAAACTTTTCCTAGCAGCCCATGTGCTCTACAGAAGTTAAACTTGGATTACAAATGAAACTTAACATTATTAATCCAAGTTGTTCTTTAGAAGTTAAACTTGGATTGGAAACGAAACTTAACATTTTGACTCCAAGTTCAACCTATGTGTTCTTCAGAAGTTAAACCATATTACAGAAATTGATTAAATATCTATTCCAAAGATTGGCTTCTAGGTTAAACATGGCGAGGCACTCGACCTTCTTGGGCATTGGATCATCCACCACTTCCTAGACAAAGATTTTCAAAGAAATTGAATATTTAAACTTCTTACAGTAACCTTAGGTTTAACTATAGAGACCACAATAGAAACACAAAATCTAAACACAAAATCGATACCCTCTTGTGTTGGTATTTCAAGATCCATACAAAAAAACTAAACTAGTTCACCGCAGAAACAATTAACTAGTTATACCTTTCTTTGTATCTTAAAGACCTCTTGATCTTCTGTTATATTCCTCTCCTCCTCTTGGGCGTCGTGTAGGCGACGATCTACCAAGATGAAATCCACCCGAACCTTCTTTTTTGCCTATAAGTTTCGGCCACCCAAGAAATGCCAAAATAGGAAACTTCCTTCTCTTCTTCTTCCCCTCCAAGCAAACCGACCACAAGAAGAAGGAGCTTGATTTGCCGCCGACCTTAAGAGAAGAAAACAAAGGGAGAAGGGAAAGAGAGAAGGGCCGACCACCAAGGAAAATAGAAGAGGGAACTTTAGGTTGTGTTGTACCATAAGGCACCATCTATCTCTCTTTTATAATCCTTGGTGAATGCTAAAAAGGAAAGTTTTAAACATAATTTAAACTTCCTTTTAATTCCAATCATGGTAAAAAAGGAAATTTTAATAATAATTAAAATCTCTCTTTTAAATTTCCTATTGTGATGGTTACAAAAGGAAAGTTTAAAATTAAACTTCTCTTTTAAATCATGTTTATAAAAAAAGAAAATTTTATCAAAATTAAAATTTCTCTTTTTAAACTAATATAGATGGCAACAAAAAAGGAAAGATTTTAAAATTTTAAAATCTCTTTTAAAATCATGTGGATGGCTTTCAAAAAGGAAAGATTTTAAAATTAAAATCTCTCTTTTAATCCTTTGTAGATTGCTATAAAAGGAAAGATTTTAACAAAAATTAAAATCTCTCTTTTATTTCTTTAGTGGCCGGCTCCTTGATTGGTCACCAAGCAAGGCATGGCCTGTAACACCCACGAAATGATAAGATATTCCTATGAGTATTTTTTCTTTTAGAGTAAAAGAAAAAAAAAAGAGAAATGGAAATAGAAACCAAAATGAAATAAAAAGAAAGTGAGGTTAAGGTTTGAACCTTGAACCTCCCACAAATGATAGAGTTAAATTAGTGTGTGGTAACCACTAGAGTAATGAATAATAGATGAATAGAAAAGAATGGAAATTGTAGTTAAAAGTAAGAAGATAGTTAAGTAAAGGGACAAGAGAAAACCAAGTAGCTTACCTCCTCTTCCTCTTGGTTAAGGAAAGAAGCAAGCAAAAGCCAAGTTGCCTTCCTTCCTTCTTTTTCCTTTAATTTCGTGGGAATTAAGAGAGTGAAGAGATAGAGGGGTTAAGGGGATGAATGAGGACATGTTTCATTTACATGAGGAATAAATAGGAATGAGAGAAGAAAAGGGAAAGAAAATTTGTTAATTCTTCCTCCTTCTTCTTTCTCCTTCTTCCTTCTCCACCGAGACATAGAGCTCTCTCTCCCTCATTTCTAAAATCCAAGCTAAGGTTTTCTCTCTAAGAAAACCAAATCCTAAGAAGGAGTCTCAAGGTTTACTCCTCACAAGAAAGAGAAAACAAAAGGGAGAACTAGGAAGAGAAGCTCCTTCTTCCTCCTCACAAGGGTACCACTTTCTTTAGGAACAACAAGCGAAAGGATGTAAGTATCCCCTCACCTATGGCACAAGTTGTTTACGGATTTTTCCATAAGGTTAGAATGCTTAAAAACCTAGGATCACTTCTTTGAAGTTTCGGCCATGAACAAATTTAGGGTTCAAGGAAGCTTAAAATTTAATCTAGCATATTCATGAATCTCCTTATGATATGATATGAATTTAGCTAGATATTTATGCTTGTATGTTGTTAGAGCTTTATTTTCATCTTCATGAAACTTTCGGCCATGAACAAACATAGGGTTCAAAAAAGCTTAAAATTAAATCTAGCATGCTCATGGATTCCCTTATGATATGACATGAATTAGCTTGATATTCATGCTTGTATGTTGTTTAGATTTATTTTCCTCTTCATGAAACTTTCGGCCATTAACAAATTTAGGGTTCAAGGAAGCTTAAAATTTAATCTAGCATACTCATGAATCTCCTTATGATATGATATGAATTTAGCTAGATATTTATGTTTGTATGTTGTTAGAGCTTTATTTTCCTCTTCATGAAACTTTCGGCCATGAACAAACATAGGGTTCAAAGAAGCTTAAAATTAAATCTAGCATGCTCATGGATTCCCTTATGATATGATATGAAGTTAGCTTGATATTCATGCTTGTATGTTGTTTAGAGTTATTTTCCTCTTCATGAAACTTTCGGCCATGAACAAATATAGGGTTCAAGGAAGCATAAAATTTAATCTAGCATGCTCATGGATTCCCATATGATATAACATGAAGTTAGCTTGATATTCATGCTTGTATGTTGTTTAGAGTTATTTTCCTCTTCATGAAACTTTCGTCCTTGAACAAATATACGGTTCAAGGAAGCTTAAAATTTAATCTAGCATGCTCATGGATTCCCTTATGATATGATATGAAGTTAGCTTGATATTCATGCTTGTATGTTGTTTAGAGTTATTTTCCTCTTCATGAAACTTTCGGCCATGAACAAATATAGGGTTCAAGGAAGCTTAAAACTTAATCTAGCATGCTCATGAATCTCCTTATGATATGATATGAATTTAGCTAGATATTTATGCTTGTATGTTATTAGGGCTTGATTTTCCTCTTCATGAAACTTTCGGCCATGATCATTTCTAGGGTTCAAGGGAGCTTAAAATTAAATATAGCATGCTCATGAATCTCCTTATGATATGATATGAATTTAGCTAGATATTTATGCTTGCATGTTGATTAGAGCTTGGTTTCCTCTTCATGAAACTTTCGTCCATGATCAATTTTAGGGTTCAAGGAAGTTTAAAATTTAACCTAGCATGCTCATGAATCCCCTTATGATATGATATGAAGTTAGCTTGATATTCATGCTTGTATGATGTTTAAAGCTTGATTTCCCTCCTCATGAGACTTTCGGCCATGATTTATTTTAGGGTTCAAGGAAGCTAAAAATTTAACCTAGCATGCTCATGAATCCCCTTATGATATGATATTAATTTAGCTAGATATTTATGCTTGCATATTGTTTAGAGCTTGATTTTCTTCTCTATGAAGTTTCGGCCATGAACATTTCTAGGGTTCAAAGAAGCTTAAAATTTAATCTAGCATGCTCATGGCTCCCCTTATGATATGACATGAAATTAGCTTGATATTATGCTTGTATGTTGTTTAGAGCTTATTTTCCTTCTTCATGAACTTTCGGCCATGATAAGGATCAAGACCTAGGAAAGCTTAAAAATTGGATTAACATGCTTATGACTTTCCTTATGATATGATATGAAGTTAACATGAAATTCTTATGCTTGTATGTTGTTTAGAGTTTAAGTTCATACTCTTGAACTTTCGGCCATAATGGGTTTAGGTGCCTAGATGTGCCTCACATACTACGTTATGAATTAAGAGATGTTATTTAATGATTCCATGCATGATTATGTCTTTTCTATGATAGGTGATGTGATCATTTATGTATACCTATGAACCATGCATGATAATGTCTCTTATGATGTGCTATGTGCCCAAGTATGCATGCTTTATGATATGATAAGCAAAGGCCTAAGAGTTACTTCCCTTGTTTTGTTGGGATTAAGAGCACTCTTTATGATATGATAAGTGAAGGCCTAAGAGTTGCTTCCCCTTGGGGACTAAGAGCACTCTTCATGATATGATATGATATGTTATGACATAAACCATGATATGCTATTTTACTTTGTGTGTCTTGTACCAAGGGTGGGCTCCATAAGCGCTCCTAGGCCGACGGACTATGAACGGGTCTAGTAAAGGGATGAGCTCCTTAGTACGCCCCTAGGTCGACGGTCGTAGTACGGAGCTAGATCCCTAGTAGGTTCGGGGCTAGCTACCTTGTCCTAGGGATTGCGCGCATTTATGTATGTATGTGGTACAAGCCGGGCCCTCATGATGATATTGTGTTCAAGTACTATATGATATGTTTTAAGACATCTTGCATATGACATGATACATGTTTTAAAAGACATCTTGCATGATATGATTTATGATATAACATGCTATGCCCTTATGATTTATATGACATGATGATTTATGATATAATATAGCATGATGTTCTTTATGAGATGATATGTTATGATGCTATGTTTTCACAATATGATGTTAGATGATCATATTTCCATGGTTATATGCTTATGTGTTTATGCTTTGATATATGGTTTTTGTGAGTAGGATAGGATCTTACTAAGCCTGTGTGCTTATAGCTTACTTTCCTTGTACCGCAGATAAAGGCAAAGAATGGATGAGCTAGGGGAGCTGCAGGAGAGGCAAGGAGATGTGTGTGGTGGTGGCTCGGCTAAGACAAATAAAAGACCTGCTTACGTATTTTGTTATGTTAACATGAACTAAGTTTATTATGTTATTGTCCCGCATGACTTCATGATATTTCTACTGTTTTACTTCGAAAGAAATTTTAATATGCACGTATGTTTCCGTAAATAGTAATAAAAGGATGTAAGTAACCCCGCCCTACTAGCAGGAAGGGCGGGCGTTACTGGTTGGTATCAGAGCCAGGTTAGCCTTCCCGCTACACACACATCAAGCCTCCATCTTGCTGCTCCAAGTAAGACTCTCTGTACTTACTCTATTTTATTTATGCATAATAGGAAATGTTTTAGTATCCATGAACCTAAGTATGACTGATATGGATTTCCTTTATGTATGATAAGCGATATTTAATGTGCACGAATATAAGTAGGGACGACCCTAGACTTATGCTAGCCTTATTGTTAATTATGAAAATAGATATGGCTAGAAGACGCGGTAACAGGGCCGATGAGACAGTGACCCCACCAGATCTGACCCAAGTAGTCACAGATCTCCAACGTCAGTTCACGGAACAACAACAAGTAATCACTGCTCTGATGAATCAGCAAGGAAACCCTACCACCCCACCAGCAAATCAGAATGCAGTGCCCGTCATACAAATAGCTGCACCAGTACCACCGGTAGCCCCTGCCCCAGTGGTCCGACAGGAAAACTTCTCAGGTACTTGTGAGCCATGGGACGCCCAAGCCTGGTTCAAGACAGTAGAAAGTATTGTGGAATTGCTGGACTGGCCTGTATCGGAAAAGATCAAATGCGTGTCATTCTGTTTTTCCAGAGACGCAAGAATGTGGTGGGAAAGAGTTAAGGCTAAGAGACAAATTTGAGCCATGGGACACCCAAGCCTGGTTCAAGACAGTAGAAAGTATTGTGGAATTGCTGGACTGGCCTGTATCGGAAAAGATCAAATGCGTGTCATTCCATTTTTCCGGAGACGCAAGAATGTGGTGGGAAAGAATTAAGGCTAAGAGACAAATTAATCTGATGAACTGGACGGACTTCGAGACAGAGTTCTTCGAGGAATATTTCCATATGCAAGTAACGAATCGACATTACGACGAGTTCACCGAGTTCCGGCATGGTGACTTATCAGTGAACGAAGCAGTGAAGCGCTTCAACCGTCTTGCACGCCTCAGTCCAGAGTTAGTCAGCACGGAAAGAGAAAGGGTTAGACTGATGCTGAAGATGCTCCGACCCGAGATAGCATTGAATGTGGCCGGTGGAATTAATAGACCGCAGACTACAGAAGAACTGGTCAGCAGTGCCCTGATCACCGAACATTATCAGAAGGCGATGAACGAGAATAAGAATCAGGCACAAACAGAAGGACAGAAACCTCAGGGTACCAAAACGAGCTGGAAAGGAACCTCTAATGGAAAAAGGAAGCAATGGAACAACACTAAAGGGAGACTAGCAAATAAGCAACCTAAGTACCCTCAGTGTACCATTTGTGGGAAGCAGCATTCCGGAGTATGCCACAAGGGTACGAGGAAGTGTTACAGCTGCGGACAAGAAGGACATATGGCCAGAGACTGCCCTACCCAGTTCCAAACACCATCCCAACAGTATAACCAGAACAGGAGTGCGCAACTCCGATTACCAAGGGAGATTGGAAGCCCCGCCAGCTACGACGAACGCCAGGGTTTTCTCTCTTACCAAAGATGATGTGGCGAGTGCCTCTACAGTTGTCATAGGTCAGCTGCCTATTTTCAGTCAATATGCTAATGTGTTATTTGATACTGGGGCGATGCACTCGTTCATCTCTACACCCTTCATGGAGAAGTTAGAGATACCACCACAAGCCTTAAATGGCAAATTCTTAACAACCCTGCCTTCGGGATAAGTAATGTCATCTACTCATATGCTGCGAGCCACACCCATCAGAATCGCAGACAGAGAACTCTACTGTGATCTGATAGTGCTTGACATGCAAGATTATGACAGTATATTGGGCATGGATTTCTTAAGCAAGTACGACGCTTCAATCGAGTGCCGTCAAAGAAAAGTGATTTCCCGACCAGAAGATGAGCCGATGTTCGAATTTGTTGGAGAACCAAGGAAAGAAACTGGGAGATTCTTATCATCCATAAAAGCACAAAAGATGTTAAATAAGGGATGTACTGGGTTTCTAGCACAAGTGATTGATACAAGTCATGTTGAGGACCGGACAACTCTCTACCCTGACTATAGCACCGACGCTATTCGATGATGTATTGGAGAAGCAAATTCGTGACCTAAACATCCAGCGGATAAAGCAAGAAGTATTAGAGGGAAAGAATGACGGATTCCGTATCGCTGACAGTGGAATATTATACCTCAAGGATCGTTTATGTGTTCCTGATGACCCGGAGTTGCGAAAGTAGATACTAGAAGAAGCCCACTCAACGCCATATGCAATGCATCCGAGATCCACCAAAATGTACCAAGATTTGAAAAAGAAGTTCTGGTGGGTCTGGCATGAAAAGAGATGTGGCTCAGTACGTCAGTATCTGCCTGACCTGTCAAAAGGTTAAAGCGGAACACCAAAGGCCTGGAGGATTACTGCAGCCTGTCCAAATTCCAGAATGGAAATGGGAAGATATCTCTATGGACTTTATTTCAGGATTACCTAAGACAACGAACGACTATGATGCTATATGGGTAATCGTGGATAGATTAACCAAATCCGCCCATTATCTAGCAATCAAGATGACTTATTCAATTGAGCAACTGGCTCAATTATATGTCAAGGAAATTATTAGATTACATGGGATTCCTAAGACCATCATTTCTGACAGAGATGGTCACTTTGTTTCACATTTTTGGGAATGTGTTCAAAAGGCTCTTGGTACAAAGCTATTATTCAGTACTACCTTCCACCCTCAATCCGATGGACAAACAGAAAGGGTGAACCAAGTACTAGAAGACATGTTACGGGCTTGCACCTTAGACTTCAAAGGAAGCTGGTGCCGATATTTATGCTTAGCGGAATTCGCCTACAACAATAGTTACCAGGCTACTATTGAAATGGCGCCCTACGAGGCTCTGTATGGGAGGAAATGTAGATCCCCTATATGTTGGTACGAAGGTGGCGAAAAGAAAGAGATGGGATTCCAAACAGAGTTCATCGATAACACCACACGTGCTATATAGAACATCCGTCAGAGAATAGAAACTGCTCAGAGTCGACAGAAGAATTACGCGGATAAGCAACGAAGGCCATTGGAATTCAGTGTCGGAGACTCAGTATTCCTCAAGGTAGCTCCTATGAAAGGAGTAATGAGGTTTGGTAAGAAGGGAAAGCTAAGCGTGGGGCCATATCAAGTTCTAAAAAGAATTGGCAAGGTAGCTTATGAAATAGAGCTGCCTCAAGGGATGTCAGCCATCCACAACGTGTTCCACGTTTCGATGCTAAAGAAATGTATTCCGAGCACGGACCAAGTGATCGAACCACGGACAGTACAAGTGCAAGAGGACCTAACCTATGATAGTCGACCGGTTCAGATATTGGATCGAGATGTCAAAAGACTAAGGAACAAAGAAGTACCCTTAGTAAAGGTTCTGTGGCAAAATCAACGGTTCGAAGAAGCCACTTGGGAACGAGAAGATGATATGAAACGGAAGTATCCGGAGCTATTTTAAGTTCGAGGACAAACTTTCTATGAGGTATGGGGTACTGTAACACCCACGAAATGATAAGCTATACCTATGAGTATTTTTTCTTTTAGAATAAAAGAAAAAAAAAAAGAGAAATGGAAATAGAAATGAAAATGAAATAAAAAGAAAGTGAGGTTAAGGTTTGAGCTTTGAACCTCCCACAAATGATAGAGTTAAATTGGTATGTGGTAACCACTAGAGTAATGAATAATAGATGAATAGAAAAGAATGGAAATTGTAGTTAAAAGTAAGAAGATAGTTAAGTAAAGGAACAAGAGAAAACCAAGAAGCTTACCTCCTCTTCCTCTTGGTTAAGGAAAGAAGCAAGCAAAAGCCAAGTTGCCTTCCTTCCTTCTTTTTCCTCTAATTTCATGGGAATTAAGAGAGTGAAGAGATAGAGGGGTTAAGGGGATGAATGAGGACATGTTTCATTTACATGAGGAATAAATAGGAATGAGAGAAGAAAAGGGAAAGAAAATTTGTTAATTCTTCCTCCTTCTTCCTCCTCCTTCTTTCTCCTTCTTCCTTCTCCACCGAGACATAGAGCTCTCTCTCCCTCATTTCTAAAATCCAAGCTAAGGTTTTCTTTCTAAGAAAACCAAATCCTAAGAAGGAGTCTCAAGGTTTACTCCTCACAAAAAAGAGAAAACAAAAGGGAGAACTAGGAAGAGAAGCTCCTTCTTCCTCCTCACAAGGGTACCACTTTCTTTAGGAACAACAAGCGAAAGGATGTAAGTATCCCCTCACCTGTGGTACAAGTTCTTTACGGATTTTTCCATAAGGTTAGAATGCTTAAAAACCTAGGATCACTTCTTTGAACTTTCGGCCATGAACAAATTTAGGGTTCAAGGAAGCTTAAAATTTAATCTAGCATACTCATGAATCTCCTTATGATATGATATGAATTTAACTAGATATTTATGCTTGTATGTTGTTAGAGCTTTATTTTCCTCTTCATGAAACTTTCGGCAATGAACAAACAAAGGGTTCAAAGAAGCTTAAAATTAAATCTAGCATGCTCATGGATTCCCTTATGATATGACATGAATTAGCTTGATATTCATGCTTGTATGTTGTTTAGAGTTATTTTCCTCTTCATGAAACTTTCAGCCATGAACAAATTTAGGGTTCAAGGAAACTTAAAATTTAATCTAGCATACTCATGAATCTCCTTATGATATGATATGAATTTAGCTAGATATTTATATTTGTATGTTGTCAGAGCTTTATTTTTCTCTTCATGAATCTTTCGGCCTTGAACAAACATAGGGTTCAAAGAAGCTTAAAATTAAATCTAGCATGCTGATGGATTCCCTTATGATATGATATGAATTTAGCTTGATATTCATGCTTGTATGTTGTTTAGAGTTATTTTCCTCTTCATGAAACTTTCGGCCGTGAACAAATATAGGGTTCAAGGAAGATTAAAATTTAATCTAGCATGCTCATTGATTCCCTTATGATATGACATGAAGTTAGCTTGATATTCATGCTTGTATGTTGTTTAGAGTTATTTTCCTTTTCATGAAACTTTCGGCCATGAACAAATATAGGGTTAAAGGAAGCTTAAAATTTAATCTAGCATGCTCATGAATCTCCTTATGATATGATATGAATTTTGCTAGATATTTATGCTTGTATGTTGTTAGGGCTTGATTTTCCTCTTCATGAAACTTTCGGCCATGATCATTTCTAGGGTTCAAGGGAGCTTAAAATTAAATCTAGCATGCTCATGAATCTCCATATGATATGATATGAATTTAGCTAGATATTTATGCTTGCATGTTTCTTAGAGCTTGGTTTCCTCTTCATGAAACTTTCGGCCATGATCAATTTTAGGGTTCAAGGAAGTTTAAAATTTAACCTAGCATGCTCATGAATCCCCTTATGATATGATATGAAGTTAGCTTGATATTCATGCTTGTATGATGTTTAAAGCTTGATTTCCCTCTTCATGAGACTTTCGGACATGATCCATTTTAGGGTTCAAGGAAGCTAAAAATTTAACCTAGCATGCTCATGAATCCCCTTATGATATGATATGAATTTATCTAGATATTTAAGCTTGCATGTTGTTTAGAGCTTGATTTTCTTCTCTATGAAGTTTCGGCCATGAACATTTCTAGGGTTCAAAGAAGCTTAAAATTTAATCTAGCATGCTCATGGATCCCCTTATGATATGACATGAAATTAGCTTGATATTTATGCTTGTATGTTGTTTAGAGCTTATTTTCCTTCTTCATGAACTTTTGGCCATGAAAAGGATCAAGACCTAGGAAAGCTTAAAAATTGGATTAACATGCTTATGACTTTCCTTATGATATTATATGAAGTTAACATGAGATTCTTATGCTTGTATGTTGTTTAGAGTTTAAGTTCATACTCTTGAACTTTCGGCCATAATGGGTTTAGGAGCCTAGATGTGCCTCACATGCAACGTTATGAATTAAGAGATGTTATTTAATGATTTCATGCATGATTATGTCTTTTCTATGATAGGTGATGTGTTCATTTATGTATACCTATGAACCATGCATGATAATGTCTCTTATGATGTGCTATGTGCCCAAGTATGCATGCTTTATGATATGATAAGCAAAGGCCTAAGAGTTGCTTCCCTTTTTTTGTTGGGATTAAGAGCACTCTTTATGATATGATAAGTGAAGGCCTAAGAGTTGCTTCCCCTTGGGGACTAAGAGTACTCTTCATGATATGATATGATATGATATGCTATGTTATGACATGAACCATGATATGCTATTTTACTTTGTATGGCTTGTACCAAGGGTGGGCTCCATAAGCGCCCCTAGGCTGATGGATTATGAACGGGTCTAGTAAATGGATGAGCTCCTTGGTACACCCCTAGGTCGACGGTCGTAGTACGGACCTAGATCCCTAGTAGGTTCGGGGATTGCTACCCTGTCCTAGGGTTTGCGCATATTTATGTATGTATGTGGTACAAGCTGGACCCTCATGATGATATTATGTTCAAGTACTATATGATATGTTTTAAGACATCTTGCATATAACATGATACATGTTTTAAAAGACATCTTGCATGATATGATTTATGATATGACATGCTATGCCCTTATGATTTATATGACATGATGATTTATGATATGATATAGCATGATTTTGTTTATGAGATGATATGTTATGATGCTATGTTTTCACAATATGATGTTAGATGATCATATTTCCATGGTTATATGCTTATGTGTTTATGCTTTGATATATGGTTTTTGTGAGTAGGAAAGGATCTTACTAAGCCTTTGTGCTTATAGCTTACTTTCCTTGTACCGCAGATAAAGACAAAGAATAGATGAACTAGGGGAGCTGCAGAAGAGGAAAGGAGATGTGTGTGGTGGTAGATCGGCTAAGACAAATAACAGACCTGCTTACGTATTTTGTTATCTTGACATGAACTAAGTTTATTATGTTATTGTCCCGCATGACTTCATGATATTTCTACTATTTTACTTCGAAAGAAATTTTAATATGCATGTATGTTTCCGCAAATAGTAATAAAAGGATGTAAGTAACCCCGCCCTACTAGCAGGAAGGGCGGGCATTACATGGCCGACCACATCTTGGACACCAAGATGGGCTTGGTCGACCCCTTGCTTGTAACACCCACTAAGCTTTTAAGATAAAATAAGAGAATGATGAATTTGCCTTAGAAAAATATTAGTAGAATGTTGAACCAAAAAGAAATAAAAAGAAATAAAAATAGGGAGTTGTCAAGGATTGAACCTTGAACCTCTCATGATGTAAATGATAGGATTAATGGGTAATAACCAGTTGGGATAGGAATAATATATTTATAGCAAAGGAGGGAAACTCATGATAAGGATGAGAGTAAAAGCTAGCCAAAAGAAAACAAGAAAAGAACAAGAGAAAGACAACTTGCCTTCCTTCTTTTCTCTCCCTCTTCCTCTCTCTTTTTGCCTTGACTTAAAGAGGACCATTAAGGGGATTCATTCCCCCTTGTTTCATCATGAATGATGAGAACAAATAAATAAATAAAATAAAAAGAAAATGAAAAAAAAGGGCTAAGGGAGAAGGAAAGCAAAAATCAATTTTGCTACCTCTTCCTCCTTAACATAAAAGGGAGCATGTGAAGAGAAGATTTGATTTTTCTCTCATTTCTCTCATTCTCCCCTCTCCATCACCGAGAACCTCAGCCCCCTCTCCTCCATTTTCGGCCCCCAAAACAAAGTTCCTCCTAGGATACAAAGAAGGGCTACCAAAGGAAATCAAAGGAGGAGAACAAGAAGAAGAGACCCTTTCTTCCATCACCACACTTTAGAACCACAAGCGAAAAGGATGTAAGTATCCCCTCACCTGTGGTACAAGTAGTTTTGATGTGTTTTTGGATTTTATGAGGATTTTAAAACCTAGAACAAAGTTGTGAAAAATTCGGCCAAAGGAAGGACTTGTGATCCTAGGAATGTTTAAAATAAGCCTTGATTCATGATAATTTTTCTATGCTTTGTAAGAAGGTTTTCTCTCATATTTTTATATATATGTGATGTTGGATTAGAGATGTATCTAACCCTAGAGTTTCGGCCAAAAAGGTTTTATAAGGGCTAGGGAATTTATTTGTTTACCTAACTTGCACAAAACCCTCTAAATAAATGGTTAAGGATCCATTATTGTTTTCATACTTGAAGGTTACTTGGAACCAAAAGTATCCCACTCACAAGTTTCGGCCAAGGAAGGGTTTAGGGTTAGGAATACTTTGAATTTAAACTCACCATGTTTATATGATAGAATATAGAGTTTCTTAAAGAAGTTGCATGCT
The DNA here is from genome assembly GCF_018446385.1 of Zingiber officinale. NCBI lineage: Eukaryota > Viridiplantae > Streptophyta > Magnoliopsida > Zingiberales > Zingiberaceae > Zingiber > Zingiber officinale. The sequence goes on from NC_056006.1 coordinate 49,938,037, forward strand.
TGTATGTTGATAGAAACTCATGAACACCACTCTTAATATTTCGGCCATGGTAAGGTGGATGGCTTAGAATATCTTAAACAGATTTTTAACATGCTCAAAACCTCCATGACAATAAGATATGAAAGTTGTTTAATGCTCCCATGCTTAATTAGAGTATAGGAAAATTGGTTGCATGATATATGATAATTATGACCACAAGGGTCCTAGCTTGTTGTGAACCAAATTTATATGTATAGTTCTTTGATATTTTTGCCATAAAACTTGTTTAGGTTTTCCATACTTTAGGCCACCTAAAACCTAGTTTAAAGACTTGGAAGGTTTCGGCCAAACATATGCTATGAGATAAAGAAAGGAAAAACCTAGGAAACCTAAGACACAATTTAAATGTATGCTTATAGTGCTTGACTTTTATATATGTTATGAAATGTGTTATGACTTTCTATGCTTTTATGCCATTAGAACAAATTCTATGCTTGATGAGGTTCGGCCATGTAGGGTTTAAAGACCTAGAAACCCTAAAAATCTAGACCTCATGTGTTAAAGATGCTTCTTAAGAAATTGAGATAACATGTTGTTTGTGTTCACATGCTTATATATTTAACTATGATTCAAATGGACACCTTAAGGTCTCGTCCATGAAGGGATACATGCCCTAGAAACCCTAGAACTTACATTGAACATGCTCATGTCACTCTCCATGAAATATGAAATGTAGAAAGCTAAAAAAATTCACATGCTATATGTTGTTAATTACCTAAATTGATGCTAAGGGAAGTTTCGGCCATGACCACTTGTATGATGCCATTTATGAATTTATACATGATGTTAGAGTAAGTTCACATGCTTGTATGCTTGCTTAAAAACCTAAATGAGTACTTGTAAGTTTCGGCCAAGACATAAATTTAAGGGCTTAAAGAATTTAGGAACTAACTCAATGGTGCTTACCATATTTCTTGAAATGAATGCTATAAATATGGTTAAAGTTTCCATGCTTTATGTCCTTTAGAACCTTGTTTCACACTTGTTAAGATTCGGCCAAATGAGGTTTATGGACTTGGAGAACTTAGAGTCCAAGTAAATCTTGGTTATGATACTTCCTATGAAAATGATATGTGAATGAATTAGGTTCTACATTCTTGGATGTGTTTAAAACCTAAATGGGCACCTAAGAGGGTTTTGGCCATGATAAGAACCCAAAGGATTAGGAAGCTTAGTACCCAAATTAATCATGTTACATTGTTCCTTATGATTGGATGAGCACATGATATACTTTTATGCTTACACATGTATGCTTGTGAGCTATACCAGATGAGAATTTCTACGATATGTTATGAGTTCAAAATATGCATGTTTTATGTTATGATATGTGGGTAAATCTTACATGCTTTGGCGATATGATATGAGCTGAAAATATGCATGCTTATGTTATGATATGTGGTTAAATTATGCATGCTTTGATGCTATGTTTAGTGCTTAAAATATGCATGCTTTCATGATATGCTATGTGGTTAAATTATGCATGCTTTGATGCTATGTTTAGTGCTTAAAATATGCATGCTTTCATGATATGCTATGTGGTTAAATTATGCATGCTTGATGATATGCTTTATGCTTAAAATATGCATGTTTTTATGATCCATGCCTAAGTGATGCATATTGTTATGACAGGATGTATGCCTAAGTGATGCATATTGTTATGATATGATGTATGCCTAAGTGATGCATACTTTTATGGTATGATGTATGCCTAAGCGATGCATACCTTTATGACATGATGTATGCCTAAGTGATGCATACCTTTATCATATGATGTATGCCTAAGTGATGCATACTTTTATGACATGATGTATGCCTAAGTGATGCATACTTTTATGATATGATGCGTGCCTAAGTGATGCATGCTTTTATGATGTATGATATGTATAAGTATGACATGTACTTTACTTTATATGGCTTGTACCAAGGGTGGGCTCCATAAGCGCCCCGGGGTCGATGGAATAAGACTCGGGCCTCGTTAGGGATGGGCTCCAAAGTGCCCCTAGGTCGATGGAGTAAGACTCGGGCCTAGTATGTTTGCCTTGTAGGGTTCAAGACTTGCTACCTTGGACCTACATAGGTTGCACGCAATATGTAAGTGGTACATAGCCGGGATCCCCTTTAAGTTGAGATTATGTTCAAGTATATATATATGTAAGAAGAAATGGTTTTAAAGATCATGAGACATACACATGTTTTTCGGATACATGTTTTTCAAAATCATATGCATATACCTTATGATGATTTATATGCCATGGTTAGATATGATTATGTTATGTTCCATGATATACTCATGTGTATGATATGCCATGACTCCTTATGATGATATGACATGATTAGATACGATTATGTTATGCTTCATGCTATGCTTTACGCTATGATATGCCATGACTAGTTATAATTTCTTCATGTTGCATGATATGCTTAAAAGAGTATGTTACATTATGTCATGACTAGTTGAAGTGATGCCATGTTGAGACATTCTTTGATTATACTATGATTTTCAGTTTTAGTGAGTAGGAAAGGAACTTACTGAGCCATGAGTGCTCACAGCTTACTGTCCTTGTACCACTGATAAAGGAAAAAGCTGGATGAGCTAGAGGAGCAACAGGAGAGGCAAGGAGATGTGTGTGGCAGTGGCTAGGCAACCAAATAAAAACCTGCTTTAAAAACTTTTAAAGTACTATGCTTTGGTATCATGAATTGTAGTACCGTATGTGTGACTTGATGTTATGTTTCTACTAAATTTGATATCATATTATTGAGGCCATGATAGTGTAGTTCGGATTTGATTAAAAGGAAAACAAAAGAAAAGTTTTTATTAAACTAAGAAAATTATTTTAAGTCTTTTGCTGTTTTAAAAAGAAAAATTTGTACATAGAGTATCGTAGCCCCGTCCCTTAGGGTTAGCAGGGAGCGCGGGCGTTACAAGTTGGTATCAGAGCCAAAGTTTTTTTTGCCAGCTCACTACACACACATCAAGCCTCCGACCTGCCGCTCCAAGTAAGAATGTTTATGCTTAATTTACTTGTTATATGCTTATGCTTAGTTTCATGTTATATGACTTATGCTTTATTTATTTTTCTTCCTTATTATATTGCCTATGTTTTATTTTCTTTGCTACATTGCTTATGCTTTATTTCCTTATGTTATATTGTTGTCACTCTATTCCTTATTTTTCCTTATGTTGTTTATGCTTTAGTTTCATGTTTTGCTTGCTTATGTTTGATGCTTTATTCCATGCTTTTAGTTATAATTTAGATTAGGATTACATATTAGTAGGTTAGGAATAATACCAGAACAAATAGATAGAAACAAAACAGTACGTTAGATTGGCTAAAAACGATAACCACTTACACTAGTCTATTTGTTATTATTTAGATAAACATGGTTAGGACACGCAATGCCCGAACCGAGGGGACAGTGACTCCACCAGACCTGACACAGGTAGTCACAGACCTCCAGCATCAGATCGCAGAGCAACAGCAGCTGATCACTACCTTAATGGGTCAGCAAGGCAACCCGATTACCCCACCGGTAAATCAGAATATACTACCGGTTATACCTACAGCCGCGCCAGTGCCCCCGGCAGCCCCTACTCCGATGGTCCGACAAGAGGCCTATCTGATTCAGTGGCAAAGGCTTAAGTCGGAAGCATTCTCAGGAAACTGTGAACCATGGGATGCGCAAGCCTGGCTCAAGACCGTGGAAAGCATAATGGAACTACTGGACTGGCCTGAACACGAGAAGGTCAAATGCGCGTCGTTCTGCCTTACCGGAGATGCCCGGATGTGGTGGGACCGAGTAAAGGCGAAAAGACAAATAAACCAGATGCAGTGGACGGATTTTGAGACAGAGTTCTTAGAAGAATTCTTCCATATGCAAGTGACCAACAAGCACTATGACGAGTTCACTGAGTTCCGGCAAGGTGATCTGTCAGTTAACGAAGCCGTCAAAAAGTTCAACCGCCTAGCACGTCTGTGCCCAGAACTGATTCGTACTGAAAAAGAGAGGGTCCGGTTAATGTTAAAGATGCTCCGACCCGAGATAGCTCTGAACGTAGCCGGCAGAGTTAATAGACCGCAGACTGCAGAGGAGCTAGTACTGAGCACTACCAGAAAGCAATGAACGAGGGCAAGAACCAAGCACTGACAGGAGGACAAAAATCGCACAATACCAGAACCGGCTGGAAAGAAAACTCAGGTGGAAAGAGGAAACAGTGGAACAACACAAAAGGTGGTCCGGCCAATAAGCAAACCAAGTACCCTCAGTGTGCCACATGTGGAAAGATGCATTCTGGAGTATGTCTCCTAAGCACCAGAAAGTGCTACAACTGCGGAAAGGAAGGACATTTGACAAGAAATTGCCCTACTCAGTCTCAGGCACTACCTCCGCAGAACAACCAGAATAGGAGTACCCCTGCACAGCTTCACCAGATGCATACTGCCATAGAAGGGACTTCAATCAGCCAAGGAAGATTGGAGGCCCCTCCCACTATGACCAATGCTAGAGTCTACTCTCTCGCTCAGGATGACGTGGCGAACACCTCTGTCATCGTCTCAGGTCAGCTACCTAATTTCAATCAATATGCTAAATTTTACTTAATGCTGGAAACGAACCAATATGGGAATCTATCGAGGAACCAAGACGTGTTTCGTATCCTTGGGTCGAAACTATGTCCGGGCGACTTTCTACCCTCACCATAACACCGACGTTATTTGAGAGTATACTGGAAAAGCAAACCAGTGACCAAAACCTCCAGAGAATCAAACAAGAGACTTTGGAAGGGAAGAATGACGGGTTCCGTATCGCGGATAACGGGATATTATACCTCAGGGATCGGTTATGCATTCCAGAAGACCCACGGCACGAAGTTGTTATTTAGTACAGCTTTCCACCCTCAGACCGATGGGCAAACTGAAAGAGTGAACCAAATATTAGAAGATATGTTAAGAGCTTGTGCCCTGGACTTCAAGGGAAGCTGGTGTCGATATCTATACCTGGCAGAATTCGCCTACAATAATAGTTACCAAGCTACTATTAAAATGGCACCTTACGAAGCTCTGTATGGGAGGAAGTGTAGATCCCCTATATGCTGGTATGAAAGTGGTGAAAAGAAGGAAATGGGGTTCCGAACGGAACTTATTGATGACACCACCCGAGCTATACAGAAGATCCGCCAACGAATAGAAACTGCTCAGAGTCGGCAGAAGAATTATGCCGATAAACGGCGCAGGCCGTTAGAATTCAACATCGGAGATTTGGTATTCCTTAAGGTATCCCCCATGAAAGGGATAATGAGGTTCGGAAAGAGGAGCAAGTTAAGCCCACGATACGTAGGACCGTACCGGATTGTAGAAAGAGTGGGCCAAGTCGCATACAGACTAGAACTACCTCCAGACATGGTAGCCCACTACAAGAATTTTTGCATTCAACAACACCCAATAGACAACGCTTTTTAATAAAAACGTTGTCGTTCTTTGTTTTACAACGCTTTTAGTGAAAAGCGTTGTCTATGGTATTTACTTTTTACTAAAGACAACGATTTTTAATGAAGTGTTGTCTTTAGTGTTGTTGTTTATGGTCAAAGACAACATTTTTTTAAAAAACGTTTTTTAAAGTGTTGTGTATGTTTCCCCTAAACTCACTTAAAATAAATTCGCAGCCCTCGCTTTGCTAAACTCTAAACCCTCAACGCGCGCGCGCCTTCTCCTCACCACTCCTCTCCACGAGTTCTCCTCTCCACTCCTCTCCACGAGTGCCTTCTCCTCTCCTTCTCCTCTCCACGAGTGCCTTCTCCTCTCCTTCTCCTCTCCACTCCTCTCCACGAGCGCCTTCTCCTCTCCACGAGCGCCTTCTCCTCTCCTTGCCGCGTGATCTCCTCTGAACCCTAATCTCGACCCAAACTCCTCACGCAAAACTCCTCACGCCGGCCCAACTCCTCCAAGTCGAGATCCCTAATCTCGCATTTCCCCATCTCCTCAATCAAAGTCAGCTTATCCTTTCTCAAATCTCTCGAGCCCTCGACGCAGATCCAGCGGAGTGTAGACGCCGAGCGGAACAATCGCCAGGATGGTCTGTATTGCGTGCCTGTTGCCTTTGTTCTTGATCCCCGTCGTTAACGCCTTGCCTCTGCTCTTCGATCTCATCGTCGGTAAGATCTACAGGCTTTTCGGCTGGGAATACAGAAAGCCTGCAAGGGTGCCAGCTGCTTGTCCATACAAGCCTGCTTCAAAAAATGTTGATGGTTTAAATGCAGGTACAGAGTCTCTTGTGGAACCTCATAAAAATTCTGCTACACAATCTGATAAAAAAGAAGAATAGAATCAGAGTCAGCAGCTGTTTCCATGCCAAATGAACAGTTTGAAGTTTGTATAAGCATGTTAAAAAATCCTACTTAATGATCTTATGGCAGTGTGTTACATGTGGTCTAATTATATAAACGAGTGCAGTTTCTGGCTTCTTCCTGTGGTGTTATGGCACATGGATGAGATGAAATGTGCATTCGATGCTATTATTATTTCTTGAAATGTCGTCTGCTCAAAAAAAAAAAAAAAAAAAAAATCAAAGTCAGCTTACCCTTCCTAATCTTCTCACGGCTCCTCAACTCCTCTGAACCCTTCGATCTTAGTTCCTTCCTCGCAGAGCAGATTCGAGAGTAGGAGGAACGGAAGAAAGAAAGGTAAAATTTCTTCCATCCCTCTAGAATAAGATTTTGTTTATTTTTGATTATTTTCCGAACTAGCCATTTTGCCGGATTCATACTGCATCAATTTTCCCCCTCCCCTGATTGTATTTTCTCATGATTTAGTCATTCCTCGATGGCACGGATCGATGAGTACATAATCTGATGAAGACTGATTAAAAATATGGTTTGCATAGATGAGTACATAATCTGATGAAGTTTGTGCTAGGCACTATATATTTAGAGTTGTTGAAGTCAAAGTGAGGCTCAATCTGACTAAAATACCAAAACACTTTAATTAGGATTCCTGGTTCTCAATCACGTGGGAATCAAAGAGGAAGTCCTACTCAAAAGAGGATGTCCAACTTAACTAAGGAGACTTCTTATATATCATTACATTATTTTTTTCATTGAAAATGAGGTTTTTTTCCATTTTTTATTATATGTTTAATAAGGAGGTCCTGTTTAGTAAATCTACAGGCATTTTGCATATTATTGGCAACTGATGATCCTATACAGAATTGATAAACCTCTATAGTTCTACTTGTCACACTACTTTTTATTGCTTTGTACTGCTTTTGATGTTTTGATTTAATTGAAATTTGGAAGCCAATGTTAATTCATATTTTTTTCCAGGTATCTTGTTCAGATAATCACATTCATCTGCTAAAAATGCCTACAATGGATATCTCAAAATCCATATCGGGAATCAAGGTTTGTCATACCATATGGTTTAGACATCAATGCTTTGTTGGCTTAGTTTTACTGAAAACCTTTCCTGGATAAACTTTCGTATGTTGATATATTCTAGTATATCTTCAGCCTCCTTTTTCGTTTCCTCTCAAACATGAAGGATCCTGCACACAAGTTGCATTTGAGCAGACAACTGGATTAGTTGCTGTTTCCACTGAAGATTATTGTGTACAATTCTATAGCTTGTTTGACAACCATGAGGTTTCAGAGGTGATGGCTCTATTTTTGCATTCTGATATTATCATCTAGAGCTTGACATCTCTTTTTTCCTTTTAAGAAAAAGCAAGTTCTCATGATATTTATTTTATTGCTTAGGTCCAAGTGTGCAAAAGAAATTTTCAGCCTGCAGATGACGTTATGGTACGCCATTAACTAATCAAGATATATTTGCGGTGCTGTATCTGTTATGACTATTACCTTAACTTTTGTTCTGTTGTATCCGTAGCTCTTTGAGTCAATCGTCCATGCATTAGTAGGCTGTTAGTTTAGAAGCAATTCTAATTTGTAGTTTGACATTTGGAAAGAATGCATTATTTGTACCAACTGCCAAATTTCTGTAAACAGCTTGATTGGAGTTGCATTTTTATGGATTCTTTGGGTCATTTTTTGCTAAGACATTATTGCTTCCAGGAATTAGCTCTGTAAATATCACTGTTACTGTTGGGTTCCATTAACTAGAAACAAGTATATTTGATACAACTCAGTTATGGGGTACAAAAATATCCATTTTGATTCTGATTAGCCAGCCACATAGAAGGCAGGGATATAAGCTAGAAAGTACCACAATTGGTTCCTATTTGCTGGAAACTGGAAATGCACGTGTCATAACTCCCACAGGCTCTCTTTGTGGCAGTTGTGGGGTATTCAATTACATGTTTCTATTGCTGGAGTAATCAGTCATGGATTGTCTGGGACAAGATAGAGATTTAATTTAGTTTAAAGCTCAATAATTTCTGAGATTCATGCTAAACTACCATGCTAGGATTGGTGTGTAGTTTGTGTTTCAATAGAGCGAGATCACAAATTTGCACCTATTTAAATAATGTCTTGGGGATGCATTTTGAGAGAGTCAATCTTAAAATCTGCTTGGTTGCTGTCATAATTTGTTTTAAGCATGTAATTACTTTTGCATTACAACATAGATAGCTATCATAATTCTTGTAGATGATGAATTAGATCTTTGAATTTTTGGCTAACTCTTCGTGGATGTACTTGTACTTCGATGGTTGCAGCTATATGTGGCTCTTGTAGCCATTTCTCTTGATGGCTCCTTAATGGCTACCATTGATGTGACAATTCCTGAAGAAAAATTAGGGGGTTTGGTTTGTCTAAAATACTGGACTCGTGGTTCCCTAGTGGCAGAGTACTTATTATCCACTGTCATATATGAGCCTCACAGGTAAGAAGACTACAAACAGAGCTTCATCTATTGTTCTTTATTTTTTTGTTTATTTATTCTATAAATCTTTCATAACTTTGCGAATAGGGACCATCAATCTTTTAATTTTCTATGATGTCAATTGGAGAAGTATTTAATTTGGCACACCAATGTGGTCTTTCATATCAGTGAGACAAACATATTTCCTTTTCAATTTTCTAGATACTTTAGTTTTATGTAACAGAAGTTTCATTGGTTTTTAATTTCTATATAGTTTTGGTGCTTATGATTTGGTTATTATATCCGCACATTCACGCATTTCTTTTGCAATATGAAAAGCATCCTTGAATGATCAGATCATATCTTATTCCAGCATATTGAACCTTTTGATTGTTGGAAAAGAGTGATAAGTTTGATTGTTACCATTACTCATTTTAGAGAAATTCTTCAAGTTGACAATCTTGAATTAGTTAAATGTTGATCAATTTTATATTGAAACTTCATTTCTGGTCTATATGGTTATGGGCTGACGTTGCTTATCCTTGAGTGATCCATATGGTTGTGGGCTGGCTTAGCTCTTCTTTGAGTGATTGGTTGCCAAGTTGTTCTCTGCTGCTTAATAATTCTTGGTTCTTTGTTACTGCTGCCGTTATCATTACTACCATCCCATGTTTGTCCCAACTGTTTGGAATCAGTTACATGAATCTTATCCTTCGGAGCTCCAGGACAAATTATAAGATTTTCACTACTTGACTAATGTTTTCTTTGCACTTCTTTAACCCTTTACACCTTCCACTCTAACAGATAAAATAAACCACCTTTTTATATTTTCTTTACTTTCTGATGTAGTGATGCTCAAGTTTCATCTCTTGCATTTCGCCCTGGACACAACATGGCTGTCACATCATCTTATGGTGGTGATTTTAAGGTAGTGTCTATTAGGCTCTTTTCTTTCTGTTGCCCCATTGTATATAATGATTAAATGAGTAATCTATTTTTCAGGTTTGGGTTCATGGTTCTCATGCCGACAGAAATAATGAATCAATCCAGAGAACTGGTTGGAGATGCCAATCTGTTGGTTCATACAAGTATTAAATTTTGCTGCCAATGAAATGTTTTTTCCTTTATTATATTAATATCATTGCTCATTTGATGCCTTTTAGTTTTTATGATTTATTTTAACATAAAAAATTATTTGTATCGAATGAAATTGAAATAATTTGTGGAAGCAGACAGCTTTCAAATCAAGCAGAGATATTTAAAGTAATACTTGTATTTGATGCTACTCAGAGCTGAACCAGTTGATTGGGCGTATGGAACTTGCAATTTTGTATATACATTAATTATGAAAAAAAGATACTGTTTCTTAATTTAAAGGATGCCTTGTTTTTTAATTGAATTATTGGTGAAATCTTTAAACTATTTTTTGAAATTATTTGCTTGCATATATTTCTTTTCCCATCATATAGTGTTGTTGCACAGTGGAACTCCCATGAAATTAATTTCTTTGAATTGATGACAGGGGAAAATCATTAACAGCTGCTGCTTTTTCTGCCGATGGATCAGTCCTTGCTATTGCAGCTGAGACTATAATTACATTATGGGATCCAGATTCCAATATTCTTGTGGCTATGATTGGAGATACACTTTCGGTAATCATCATTTTGCCTATATTGTTATCTGGCAAATCGAAATAGCAGTGAATGTCCTTACATCTGTTTTTTTTTCCTTTTTCTTGTACAGCCAATTACAAAGCCTTCATTTGTTGGGGAATCAGAATATCTGGTGTCCTATACACACGGTTTAAAGCCACAACTTTCAGTTTGGAGTACTTCAAATTTGGCATTGTACTGGTCTCACGGGATTGTTACAGAAGGTGTGCATTTTTTGGCTCTTAAATGATCGTAGTATAAATCCAAGACTAAAAGAACCAGAAAATTAAAATGAAATAAAAAGAACCAGTCCATTTTTGGCACTTTAGATGTTCATGTCAACAGTTCCATACAACAACAATCTTGAGTCCTAAAGCTTCTATTTTGCAAGTGTCTCTAGCATACATGCACTAATATTAATAAATTGCAAATGTCCAAAATAGGCAGCAAGAACCAGTCCATTGTTGGACCAGTATAAACTTACCGTGGCTTTGCGAATGGTGTATGATTACAAACAAAGCTCACATTTTGTGAAATATTTATAGAATTTTTTATATTTCTTTAACTTTATACTATTTTCTCTTTGAGTAGTTAGAAGATTGTAATCTTTTGTCTTGTTGATGGTTCCCATTTTTTTACAGCCGTAAGCTGTTCCCATGATGAATCTCAATTCGCCGTCTTAGCTCTTCTCAGTTCAGCAGGTGATGCTGATGCAAAAGGAAATGGGGTAATATTTTTCTTCGATGTGGAAGATCCTGTTCCTGTGGCAACCTAAGAGGAATAAGTCATTTCCTCGATGGCACGGATGAATACCTAAAATCCATCCTCTACTCCACCATTCTTTGCCACTCCTCAAGCCGAAACAACTGCAAAGGTAGAGTCAACATCAAGTATTACATTGTGCCTGGCTACAAGAAGACCGGGGCCGCAAAATCCAATAAAGACAGGTCAAACATCAAGTAGCATTTTGTAACTTATTCCTCTTAGGTTATATGCTTGGTTAATATATATGCTTAGAACTTGTAAAGACAGGTCAAACATTAATATGCTTGGTTAATATATCCATCTACAACACTCCCGCTTTTTCCTCTAAATATGATTTTCATTTAGCACAGAACTAATGCCAATTTTTTTATTTTGATGCAGTGTTTAAAGAGCTTGAGTAGAAGTTGGCCCTAAAGAAAACTTGTCAGTTACGATATAAACACACTTACGGTATGAATTACATGTATATATAACATTGACATATTATTTAGTACGAGATTTACATGTATGAAAGTTTTCATACAAAATTTCTTGATTGCCTACAACCCCAGGTGTGCTGATGACAAGTTGAAGAAGATGGCTCTAAGAGTGATAGCTGAAAGCCTTTCAGAAGAAGAGATTGCTGGACTTAAAGAAGCAATTCCATGCGATGGACACCAACAACAGCGGTTAGTCAATGATGAGGTTTTGTAAAACTTGTGTGTTTGAAAAATTATTGTCATGAAGTTAAGGATAACTTGTATGATACAAATTTAATTTGTGGATCAATATGTATACATTTTGTTTGTATAATATAAAGTTTTATTTATTTGTTAAATAGTCTTATTATAAAAATGATTGTGGTTGTGGATATTCAATTATATGTAAATTTTGAGTATTTTTTATAATTTTTGCTATTTAATTAAGAAAAACACTATTTTTTATAAATTTAAAAAGACAACATTTTTAAGTAATAAAAGACAACGCTTAAAAAACAATGTCTTTGAGACCAACCACAACGCTTTTAAAGCGTTGTCTTTGATATGTGCATTTTTACAACAGCATCTTTAACAACGCTTTTTAAGAACGAATAGACAACGCTTAAAAAGCGTTGTCTTTGTGACCAACCACAACGCTTTTAAAGTGTTGTCTTTGATATGTGCATTTTTACAACAGCATCTATAACAACGCTTTTTAAGAACGAAAAGACAACGCTTAAAAAGCGTTGTCTTTGTGACCAACCACAACGCTTTTAAAGCGTTGTCTTTGATATGACTTTCTACAACACCATCTACAACATCACTTTTTAAGTACATACGACAACGCCAAAAAAGCGTTGTTGTTTAGCTTTTTTCTTGTAGTGGCCATTCACAATGTGTTCCATGTATCGATGCTCAAGAAGTGTACTCCCAGCACAGATCAAGTAATTGAGCCACAGTCGGTACAGGTTCAAGAGGACCTAAGTTACGAAAGTAGACCTATTCAGATCTTGGACCGAGAAGTCAAGAGGTTAAGGAACAAAGAAATACCCTTAGTAAAGGTTCTATGGTGGAATCAACGATTTGAAGAAGTCACCTGGGAACGCGAGGACGATATGAAACAAAAGTACCCGGAGCTATTTTAAAGTTCGAGTACGAACTTTTTATGAGGTACGGGGTACTGTAACACCCACTAAGCTTTTAAGATAAAATAAGAGAATGATGAATTTGCCTTAGAAAAATATTAGTAGAATGTTGAACCAAAAAGAAATAAAAATAGGGAGTTGTCAAAGATTGAACCTTGAACCTCTCATAATGTAAATGAAAGGATTAATGGGTAATAACCAGTTGGGATAGGAATAATATATTGATAGCAAAGGAGGGAAACTCATGATAAGGATGAGAGTAAAAGCTAGCCAAAAGAAAACAAGAAAAGAACAAGAGAAAGGCAACTTGCCTTCCTTCTTTTCTCTCCCTCTTCCTCTCACTTTTTGCCGTGACTTAAAGAGGACCATTAAGGGGATTCATTCCCCCTTGTTTCATCATGAATGATGAGAACAAATAAATAAATAAAATAAAAATAAAATGAAAAAAAAAGGGCTAAGGGAGAAGGAAAGCAAAAACCAATTTTGCTACCTCTTCCCCATTAACATAAAAGGGAGCATGTGAAGAGAAGATTTGATTTTTCTCTCATTTCTCCCATTCTCCCCTCTCCATCACCGAGAACCTCAGCCCCCTCTCCTCCATTTTCGGCCCCCAAAACAAAGTTCCTCCTAGGATACAAAGGAGGGCTACCAAAGGAAATCAAAGGAGGAGAACAAGAAGAAGAGACCCTTTCTTCCATCACCACACTTTAGAACCACAAGCGAAAAGGATGTAAGTATCCCCTCACCTGTGGTACAAGTAGTTTTGATGTGTTTTTGGATTTTATGAGGATTTTAAAACCTAGAACAAAGTTGTGAAAAATTCGGCCAAAGGAAGGACTTGTGATCCTAGGAATGTTTAAAATAAGCTTTGATTCATGATAATTTTTCTATGCTTTGTAAGAAGGTTTTCTCTCATATTTTTATATATATGTGATGTTGGATTAGAGATGTATCTAACCCTAGAGTTTCGGCCAAAAAGGTTTTATAAGGGCTAGGGAATTTATTTGTTTACCTAACTTGCACAAAACCCTCTAAATAAATGGTCAAGGATCCATTATTGTTTTCATACTTGAAGGTTACTTGGAACCAAAAGTATCCCACTCACAAGTTTCGGCCAAGGAAGGGTTTAGGGTTAGGAATACTTTGAATTTAAACTCACCATGTTTATATGATAGAATATAGAGTTTCTTAAAGAAGTTGCATGCTTGTATGTTGATAGAAAATCATGAACACCACTCTTAATATTTCAGCCATGGTAAGGTGGATGGCTTAGAATATCTTAAACAGATTTTTAACATGCTCAAAACCTCCATGACAATAAGATATGAAAGTTGTTTAATGCTCCCATGCTTAATTAGAGTATAGGAAAATTGGTTGCATGATATATGATAATTATGACCACAAGGGTCCTAGCTTGTTGTGAACCAAATTTATATGTATAGTTCTTTGATATTTTTGCCATAAAACTTGTTTAGGTTTTCCATACTTTAGGCCACCTAAAACCTAGTTTAAAGACTTGGAAGGTTTCGGCCAAACATATGCTATGAGATAAAGAAAGGAAAAACCTAGGAAACCTAAGACACAATTTAAATGTATGCTTATAGTGCTTGACTTTTATATATGTTATGAAATGTGTTATGACTTTCTATGCTTTTATGCCATTTGAACAAATTCTATGCTTGATGAGGTTTGGCCATGTAGGTTTTAAAGACCTAGAAACCCTAAAAATCTAGACCTCATGTGTTAAAGATGCTTCTTAAGAAATTGAGATAACATGTTGTTTGTGTTCACATGCTTATATATTTAACTATGATTCAAACGGACACCTTAAGGTCTCGGCCATGAAGGGATACATGCCCTAGAAACCCTAGATCTTACATTGAACATGCTCATGTCACTCTCCATGAAATATGAAATGTAGAAAGCTAAAAAAATTAACATGCTATATGTTGTTAATTACCTAAATTGATGCTAAGGGAAGTTTCGGCCATGACCACTTGTATGATTCCATTTATGAATTTATACATGATGTTAGAGTAAGTTCACATGCTTGTATGCTTGCTTGAAAACCTAAATGAGTACTTGTAAGTTTCGGCCAAGACATAAATTTAAGGGCTTAAAGAATTTAGGAACTAACTCAATGGTGCTTACCATATTTCTTGAAATGAATGCTATAAATATGGTTAAAGTTTCCATGCTTTATGTCCTTTAGAACCTTGTTTCACACTTGTTAAGATTCAGTCAAATGAGGTTTAAGGACTTGGAGAACTTAGAGTCCAAGTAAATCTTGGTTATGATACTTCCTATGAAAATGATATGTGAATGAATTAGGTTCTACATGCTTGGATGTGTTTAAAACCTAAATGGGCACCTAAGAGGGTTTCGGCCATTATAAGAACCCAAAGGATTAGGAAGCTTAGTACCCAAATTAATCATGTTACATTGTTCCTTATGATTGGATGAGCACATGATATACTTTTATGCTTAGACATGTATGCTTGTGAGCTATACCAGATGAGAATTTCTACGATATGTTATGAGTTCAAAATATGCATGTTTTATGTTATGATATGTGGGTAAATCTTACATGCTTTGGCGATATGATATGAGCTGAAAATATGCATGCTTATGTTATGATATGTGGTTAAATTATGCATGCTTTGATGCTATGTTTAGTGCTTAAAATATGCATGCTTTCATGATATGCTATGTGGTTAAATTATGCATGCTTTGATGCTATGTTTAGTGCTTAAAATATGCATGCTTTCATGATATGCTATGTGGTTAAATTATGCATGCTTGATGATATGCTTTATGCTTAAAATATGCATGTTTTTATGATCCATGCCTAAGTGATGCATATTGTTATGATAGGATGTATGCCTAAGTGATGCATATTGTTATGATATGATGTATGCTTAAGTGATGCATACTTTTATGGTATGATGTATGCCTAAGCGATGCATACCTTTATGACATGATGTATGCCTAAGTGATGCATACCTTTATCATATGATGTATGCCTAAGTGATGCATACTTTTATGACATGATGTATGCCTAAGTGATGCATACTTTTATGATATGATGCGTGCCTAAGTGATGCATGTTTTTATGATGTATGATATGTATAAGTATGATATGTACTTTACTTTATATGGCTTGTACCAAGGGTGGGCTCCATAAGCGCCCCGGGGTCGATGGAATAAGACTCGGGCCTCGTTAGGGATGGGCTCCTACGTGCCCCTAGGTCGATGGAATAAGACTCGGGCCTAGTATGTTTGCCTTGTAGGGTTCAAGACTTGCTACCTTGGACCTACATAGGTTGCGCGCAATATGTAAGTGGTACATAGCCGGGATCCCCTTTAAGTTGAGATTATGTTCAAGTATATATATATGTAAGAAGAAATGGTTTTAAAGATCATGAGACATACACATGTTTTTCGGATACATGTTTTTCAAAATCATATGCATATACCTTATGATGATTTATATGCCATGGTTAGATATGATTATGTTATGTTCCATGATATGCTCATGTGTATGATATGTCATGACTCCTTATGATGATATGCCATGATTAGATACGATTATGTTATGCTTCATGCTATGCTTTACGCTATGATATGCCATGACTAGTTATGATTTTTTCATGTTGCATGATATGCTTAAAAGAGTATGTTACATTATGTCATGACTAGTTGAAGTGATGCCATGTTGAGACATTCTTTGATTATACTATGATTTTCGGTTTTAGTGAGTAGGAAAGGAACTTACTGAGCCATGAGTGCTCATAGCTTACTGTCCTTGTACCACAGATAAAGGAAAAAGCTGGATGAGCTAGAGGAGTAGCAGGAGAGGCAAGGAGATGTGTGTGGCAG
The DNA here is from genome assembly GCF_018446385.1 of Zingiber officinale. Classification (NCBI taxonomy): domain Eukaryota; kingdom Viridiplantae; phylum Streptophyta; class Magnoliopsida; order Zingiberales; family Zingiberaceae; genus Zingiber; species Zingiber officinale. The sequence continues at coordinate 49,954,788 of NC_056006.1, forward strand.
TGGCTAGGCAACCAAATAAGAACCTGCTTTAAAAACTTTTAAAGAACTATGCTTTGGTATCATGAATTGTAGTACCGTATGTGTGACTTGATGTTATGTTTCTACTAGATTTGATATCATATTATTGAGGCCATGATAGTGTAGTTCGGATTTGATGAAAAGGAAAACAAAAGAAAAGTTTTTATTAAACTAAGAAAATTATTTTAAGTTTTCCGCTGTTTTAAAAAGAAAAATTTGTACATAGAGTATCGTAGCCCCGTCCCTTAGGGTTAGCAGGGAGGGCGGGCGTTACATTGCTTGGGCACCAAGCAAGGATGTGGCTGACCCCTAGCTTGGGTAAAAAGTTGGGCTTTGGGTGGATAAAAAGGCTTTTAATAAGAGGGACCTAAAGGGGGAATTGATTTTGGCCTCCTGATGGACTTGAACTTCCTGTGTTCGACCCGAACACCCAACTCAAGTTTATCAATAATAACTCATACCACTAAAGATTCATTATTGAACTACCGCACCAATCTCATCTTACATTATGGGCTCCTTTTTATCATGAGTGCATTAGTCTCCCTGTTCTATAATATATCAAATGCCCATTAATTAAATGAGTTACTGAAAACTCACTTAATTAATATCTAGCTCCAAGAGTAGTACCACTCAAGTTCATTGTCATGTCGGACTAAGTCCACCTGCAGGGTTTACATGACAATCCTTATGAGCTCCTCATGGGGTCATCATCAACCTAGATAACTAGGATACAGTTTTCTTCTATAATCAACAACACACCATATAAATAATATTATTTCTCAACTTATTGGGCCTATTGATTTAACGAATAAATCTCACCCATTGATAAATTAAAGAAATAAATACTAAGTATATATGCTTGTTATTATATCGGGATTAAGAGTACGCACATCCATAATAACAGAGGTTATGTTCTTTTATGCAGTCAGTATAAAAGGAACAACCTCAAATGGTCCTGCTCAATACACACATAGTGTTCTAGTGTAATTTTATAGTTAAGATAAACTAGTACCAAATTACACTACAACCATTCCAATGGTTTGTCTCAATCCATCTTGGTTGTGAGCTACTATTTATAATTTATAAGGAACTGATAACATGATCTTCTGTGTGACACCACACACCATGTTATCTAGAATAAAAATTAAATGGACATATGCATTTAACTAAATACGGACATTTAACCAATGTAATTCTTATTATAAAATAAATGTTCATACAATAAATATTCATACAAAAAGCTAGGCTTTTAGTATACATCCTAACAAATTCATGAAGTATAAAGAAAATCTCTCGAACAAATAATCAAGTAGCAGATGAGTTAGCTAAATTAGCTTCTGCCATTGTGCCTTAGAATTTGGATAAACCTATGGAGTAAACCTTATTAGTATCTTGTGTTGAACAACAAGCTAATTTAGAAATTCAAGGTGATTGGAGAACACCCATCATCCTATTTTTACAATAAGAAATTCTACCCACTGATGCAGAACAAGCTAGAGTTTTCAAGAAGAGGGCAAGCCAATATACTATGGTTAGAGATCACTTATATAAAAGGTGTTGGTGCGGGAAGCATCCGACGATCGAACTCGTGTTTTGATAACGGCAAAGAATTCAAAGTTAAGATGTTTTGTAGTCTAACAAGTCTACTTGAGGATTTCAGGAAAGTCCTAGCTGCGGTTAGGCAAAGGTAAAACCCTAGGGGGTGGTAACCCTAGGTCATAGGGGGTGGGAACCCTATGCGGAAAGTCTTGGCAGGACGATGACTTCAGGCAAAAGTCCTAGGGGGTGGTAACCCTAGGTGGAAAGTCCTGGTGTCGCGAACCAGGTGAAAGACTGGACTAGCAGGGAAGCGGATGTCCAGCAGAAAGTCCAGAAGCATCGAGTGCTGAGCAAAAGTCCAGTCGATCTGGAGGATCAACTGGCAACAGGTAAATCTCTTGAGTGGAGTAGGTGAGGACGCGTTCCCCGAAGAGGGAATAGTAGGCGTTGGGTCGACCTAGGGTTTCCAGTTGGAAACCCGAAGTCAGACTCGGACAGTCCGGAGACTGTCTATACTTCATTTATCATGTGTATTGTGCTAACTTTGTGTTGCAGGATAGTGTTTGGGACTAACGTATCTTGCAAGTGCAAAGGAGCAACCTAAACCCTCGGATGAACAGTGTCCGAGGCGCCTCCATGGAGCTTGGAGGCGCCTCGGGTGCAAAAGCTGAGCTGGCTTTGAAGCACCACTGGAGGCGCCTTGAAGCAGGCAGAAGGCGCCTTGGAAGGCTCCTTGAGAGGGATATAAGGCGCCTTGAATGGATGAAATTCGACCAGGTCAGGTTTGATCCATGCGGAAGACCAGGCAGCATGGAGGCGCCTTGAACAACCCTTAAGGTGGCTTGAACACCCTTTATAAGGGGGATTCGACCAGCACTTTAGTACAACGCATTCCAAGTCTTCTCTCTTCAACGTGCTGCTCCGTAAGACACCCGGAAGTGCTGCTACAAGTCTCCGACGACCCAAAGCTTTAAAATTCTACTCTTGTCGTCGGTATAACTAGTTTTTCCATTTACTTGTACTTCATTTTGTAATCCTTTTATTGAGCTTATATTTGTTGCCCACCAGAAGTGATCAAGGATCGCGGGCCTTCGAGTAGGAGTCGATCAAGGCTCTGAACGAAGTAAAAATCCTCCTGTCTCTGTGTGCTTGTTTTGTTTTATTCCGCTGCTTAATTACTTCGATAATTCTTACGATTCCGATAATTGAACAAAATAGCCACGAGCGCTATTCACCCCCCTCTAGCGCGATCTCGATCCAACAAAAGGGTCTTCTCTAGTTCTCTGCTCAAATGTGTTGGATCAGATGATATATAGTATATTCTACAAGAGGTGCATCAAGGTTCTTGTAATAGTCATATGGGAGGTAGGTCTCTGGCTAGGAAGATATTGTTAGATGGATACTTTTGATCTACTTTACAAGCAGATGTTGTTAAGCTTGTGAGAACTTGCTTATCTTGTCAAAAATACCAAAATATTCCTCATCATCCTACTAAATTATTGAAAACTTCTATAGTGTTTTGTCCTTTTGATCAATGAGGCATGAATATAGTAGGGTCTTTCGCTCTTGCGCCTGCTCAGAGAAAATTCTTATTAATAGCAGTTGATTATTTTTCTAAATGGGTAGAAGCAGAACCATTAGCCAAAATTACTAAACATGCAGTTATCAAATTTCTATGGCAGCACATTGTTTACAGATTTGGTATTCCACACAAAATAGTTTCTGATAATGGAAGGCAATTTCAAGGGAGGAAGATTAAGAAATGGTGTTCTGATTATGGCATCACATAAGCTTTACCACGGTGGCATAGCCACAGAGTAATGGACAAGCTGAAGTAATCAATAGAGAAATTATCAGAGGACTTAAAACCAAATTAGATTATGTTGGTGGCAGTTGGGTAGATGAACTACCCAGTGTATTATAGGCAAATCGTACTACTCCCCCAAGAAGCTACAGGAATCACTCCTTCTCATCTAGTTTATGGTGGTGAAGTAGTGATTCCAATTGAGATTGGAGTGGAGTCCGATCGAAGGAGACTTTATGATGATAACAATACAGATCGACACCTTATGGAACTTGATTTAATAAAGGAAACGCGGGACAAAGTAACAACCTGACTTATTTCTTATCAACAATAAATGAGACAGAATTACAACAAAAGAGTTATTCCAAGGTTCTTTCAAGTAGGTGATTTGGTATGGAAGCGCATCAAGCCCGTAGGAGATGTTAACAAGCTAGAACCTCAATGGGGAGGACATTAAAAAATCATACAGAAACTTGTATCGAGCGCCTATTACCTTCAGGATGCAGAAGGGAGAAAACTCGAATGACCTTGGAGTGCTAATTATTTGCAACCATATAGAACTTAGCAAATACGCCTGTAAGTCATTTATGTATTTTGTTCGAACTCTTTCTAATATAAATAAAAGATAAAGTGCAAGCAATATTATTTGGGAGAGATACATACTTTTCTTTAAATCTCGCTCACAGTCGATCGGGGACCCTAAGGAGTAACCGACCTAGCTTCCTTATGGGGTACCGGAGACTTTAAACATTCATCCATTTGATCGGGGACCCTAAGGAGTGACCAGCCTGTTTTCCTTAGGGGGAACCAGAGACTTTAAACCTTCATTCAGTCGATCGAGGACCCTATGGAGTGATCGGCCAGGCTTCCTTAAGGGGAACCGGAGACTTTAAACCTCTATAACAGTCAATCGGGGACCCTAAGGAGTGACAGACCTAACATCTTTAGGGGGAACCGGAGACTTTAAACCTTCATCCAGTCGATTGGGGGCCTTAAGGAGTGACCAGCCTGGCTTCCTTAGAGGGAACTGGAGAGTTTAAACCTCCATAACAATCGATCAGGGACCCTAAGGAGTAACCGGCCTGCCTTTTTAGGGGGAACCAGAGACTTTAAACCTTCATCCAGTCGATTAGGGACCCTAAGGAGTGACTAGTCTGACTTCCTTAGGGGGAGCCGGAGACTTTAAACCTCTATAACAGTCGATCAAGGACCCTAAGGAGTGACCGACCTAACTTCCTTATGGGGAATCGAAGACTTTAAACCTCTATAACAGTCGATCAGGGACCTTAAGGAGTGACCGGCCTAGTTTCCTTAGGGGGAATCAGAGACTTTAAACCTTCTCTAAGATCAACCATGAGTTTGAACATTAACAGTACTTATGGATATTTAATTTCTCTTGGGAAAACAAACCTGATCGGTCTTCTATGTAGTCGGGAAAGTCTGAAGGAATATTTATATAGCATATATTCAATTTCTCTAAGGCGAACAAACCCGATCGGTCTTCTATACAGTCGGGAAAGTCCAAAGGAATATTTATATATACCATATATTCAATTTCTCTCAGGCGAACAAACCCGACCGGTCTTCTATGCAGCCAGAAATGTCCGAAGGAATATTTATATAGCATATATTCAATTTCGCTTGGGCGAACAAACTCGATTGGTCTTCTATGTAGCCGAGAAAGTTTGATGGAATATTTATATAGCATATATTCAATTTCGCTCGGGTGAACATACCCGACCAATCTTCTATATAGTCGGGAAAGTCTGAAGGAATATTTATATAGCATATATTTAATTTTGCTTGGGCGAACCAATCCGATCGGTCTTCTATGTAGTCTGGAAAGTCCAAAGGAACACATATATAGTCTCGCCCGGATATATAAATCTGACTAGTCCATTGGACAAGTCGAAAATGCTTCATATATGGGCTAAACATTTAATTTATCATACGAACCTGGAGAGCATCAGAAAAGAAGTTCATTCATCATATCATTCAGAAGATAACTAGAGGATCTACTTCCTTTGATTATAATTTTTCCATGAGATTTCTTTACATATGGTAAACATATTGAACAAGGTTGTTCATACAAATGCTTGGATGGTTCTGAAAAAAAAGAAATCACACAAGGAAGAGCAGGTAAGTATAAACTTTCATTAAATAGCAAATGGTATACATCAGTTATAAAATTGCGATAAAATGCGAACACAAAATGCCAAGTCTGCTCAAATTCTTTCAAAAGGTCTTTTGGGAGTTCTTGATTGAGTCACCGACGATCTATAAACAAGGGAGGAGGGACTTCAGATAATCAACCTCCCTCTTTCAGTTGTTGGATTACTCCTTCAACTGAGTAAGTGAGAATTCCTACAATCTGGCTAACATACTACTCACCAAATTCAGGAGAATTTAAATAGGCTTTGTGCCTGCTTTGCTAGCGCCCTTCCTCGCCTGCTTTGTATGCTTAAAATTCAGATTGTAAGCTATCTTTCTCCCCTTGTAAAGTAGTATTTTCTGTCCTAGCCTCCGCTAGTTTTTGTAGGAGCGAGCTTATTTAAAAATCTTGGGCCTGCAATTTTTCTTGTTGTTGGAATAAGGAAAAGTCTTTAGAGGCTAATTCTGGGGCTAACTCAGGAGACCCCGAATCATGTGATTGTTCCAACTGGTGTAGCAGGATAGTTTTGTGAGTAACATTTGAGAGGGTTTTATCTTTTAAAGCCCTTTCAACGCTAAATGTAGAATTAAGCCCCTCTAGCTGTAACTCTAAGCTTCTTTTTTCCTCCTCTCTAGATTGTAGCATCTGGAGGGTGTCTTGCAGAGTCTTCTCTAAATTAGTAGTAAACTCAGTTTGTGACTTCACCCTATCCCGTAGTTGAAGGAGTTCATTATTGGGGAGGTTGGAGGCAGCTTGGTTAGTCCTCTACAAATCCACAACCAGCTTGCCCAAATGTAGACTAGAAGCATATAGCTGGAGGAAATGATAGTAAGATTATATTTTGAAAGTACAAAACAAAGGAGTTAGATTCAAAAAATTACCATAGTGGCTTGACAATTGTGGTCGTCGACACGCTCAGTGAAGGTGCTTCTTCTCAGATGCGCCTGAGAATGTAACCAAGACTCAACTAGTGCCCCCATTTAGTTGTAACAATCCATATGGAGCAGGGGGTAGGAGTTTGACCGAGCAGAGATGGAAAACTATGGCCCTGTTGAAATAAGATGGAAGGACTAGGAGAACTTGTAAATGATGAAGAAGAGGAAGGAGGAGGGTCAGAGATTGGTGAAGAAAGGTTAGGAGATGGATGGTTTTCTAACGGAGGATCTTGCTCAATGGGTGTTATAGTAGATCCAGAAGTAACTGATCTCCTGCAAGGAGTTCTTTTGGCATGAAGTCTGGTGGAAGAGGAAGGTAAAGTTGGAAGAAGAGACAATGTATCCTCAGGAGCAATAGGTACCTCCTTTAATAAAGAAATAGCTAGGGGAATAACAGGAGATGCAGGAATGAGGAGTCCTGGTCTCATCATGAGTAATGCAAAATTAGAACGAACATTTTTAGGGGGAGCAAGTTCTTTACCTTTAGAATGGGAGATTTCGACAGAAACTATGTGAACTTGTTCAAAATCAACTATGGTATGTGAGAGGGGACAAGGAGCCGAGGTATGAGGTTTTCGGTGTTTTGTCATGAAGGGACCCTCTGACTCCGAGAAGTTGGAAGATTTTTGAGGTTGTTCGGAAAGAGGTAGTAGACCAAGGGAAGAAGGAGGTTGATTAAGAGGGTGATCTCTTAATAATTCCTCACCTAGTCTAGTTAGGCTGGCCTCATCAAGCGAGCATTCTTGTACATGAGGGCAGGAAGAATAGCATCAACTGGAGAAAAAAGAAAAATTTACATTAGAAACAACACAAAAATGGCTCAAAACATGAGTAATAAGAATGATCTTACCAATGGCAACATCTAAGGCTGTGTCTGCTGTGCTAAGACCAAAAGCAAATAGTAAGCCTTCGGCGATCAGGGCAGGTAAGTTAAATTTTGCACCTTTTAATTTTTCCATTGAAGAACAAAGAGTAGGATCTTCCAAAATATTGTCCAATGTAGAAATAGGGGAAGCTCTCAACACCAAGTTATTGGGTATAGAGGTGGAGAAGGAAGAAGTATAAATAAAAACTTATCCCGTCATTCCCCTTGAGGAGGAGTTCTATAAAACAGGGTAGTTTTAGGATGAGATTAAAATTTAAAAACACCATATCCACTTAGTGAGGAATCAAAAAATGGTAGAAAAGTCGAGCAGATAAGGAAAAGTCCAGTAAACAGGAAATAATAACAAAACCAACTGTTGGATCCCGTGGTAGTTTTGATGTGATCAACCAAGTTGGTTAGGTCCTGCTGTGTTTGATCCCTGTGTCTGAGTGTGCAGGAGCTTAGGAGCACAGGAAGTCGAGCGAAAGACGCAGCTAGTGAGAAGGACGGCACGGGAAGGGAGCCGACGGGCTCGGTGCGTCCGAAGGACGAGAGAGCTGCGGAAGAGTACTCCGGTGGGCGTGAAGAGCGTGCGCGGCGTTCGAGGGACGTTAAGCCGGACGGAAGGCTGCTCGAGGAGAAGGCCGGGAATTGGGTTCGGGTGAGCCCTATTCTGGTTGGCCGCAATCACCCAAAAGAACGGAGCGTCGGAAGCTGGAAAAACCAAGCTGGAATCTGTGCTGCCAGCTTGGAGGCGCCTCCATCATGAAGGCGCCTTCAACCCTATTGAAGGCGCCTTCAACAGGTCTGTTTTAACCGTTTGCGCTGCGGATAATGTTTTATCCGCTGACTGAGCTGGAGGCGCCTTAAACCTTGTTGGAGGTGCCTTGGACCCTCGGGATAGACTTTCCAGGAGCTATAAAAAGGCCCCTAGAGCTAGGAATTCAAAAACAACTCAAGCAATCAATTTGTAATCAATCCCTAGCAGTAGTTCTGAGCAATTAGAGTGTAAAAGGCTTCTCCTCCTTCAGAGAAGGAGAATTTTCTTAGTGTGCTTTTCACTGTCCTGGATTAACAACCCTTTTGGTTGTAACCAGGTTAAATCTTCTATTTCTGCTTTTACTTTCTGTCTTTATTATTTTACTACTGCATTTATTCTGAGTTGAAATCCGAGGAGGGTAGTTTCATTTTTGTTTATAGCAATTCACCCCCCTCTTGCCGGTCTCCGCTGCACCAACAAGTGGTATCAGAGCCTAATCGCCTCATAAGGATTAACCGCCAACTGAAGCACTACGATCAAGACGATGGCCGGAGCGAACATCCATCCCCCGAAGTTCGACGGAGATTTCGCTACATGGAAGTGAAAAATGGAGGTATTCTTCAAAACCGAGTTCAATATCTTACTAACAATGAAATACGATTTTGCAGCTCCTAAAGACAAAGAAGAGTTCCAATGGACGAAGAAGGAGCAGGTGGATTTCGTGGCGAACGGAAAAGCTGAGTTTCACTTGCTCAGCGTTCTTCCGCCCCAAGAGGTAAGTCGGATCGGAAGCTACGACTCCGCAAAAGACCTCTGGGAGAAATTCCTAGAGCTCCACGAAGGCACCTCGGAAGCAAAGCTAGCGAGGCACGACATTCTTCAAACACAACTAACGAATCTCTGAATGAACACCGGCGAGAAGGTAGCTCAACTCCAAGCACGGATCAAGGAGCTGATAACGCAACTGACGAATCTCGGCGAAACGATAACGAACTGAGACTCCATCCGATACGTGCTCAACGCCTTCCCGAGGACTCCGGAATGGGCGTCCTTAGTAGATGCTTACTACATCTCTAAGGACCTTGAGGTAAGTACCTTAGAAAGTTTGTTTTCTACCTTTGAACTTCACGAGTCTCGAATTGCAGAGCCTAAAGTAGTGAAGTCAAACCTCGACGTCGCCCTACAAGCAAGGAGGGACGATCCCGATTCCGAAGCTTCGATCGACGAATCCGAAGCGGCACTACTGGTAAGACGGTTTAATAAATTTGTAAATTCTAACAAATTTAGATTGCAGTCGAAAAAGCTCCAGCAAAAGAAAAGGGTGGTTCGTTGCTACAATTGCAACGAAGAAGGACATATCAAAGATGACTGTCCAAAACTGAAGAGCAAAAGTAAGGAAAGGAGCAAGAAGCCCACTCGACCCAAACACAATCTAAAGGCCACGTGGGATGATTCGTCGTCCTCCGACTCCGAAGTCGAAGAATTCTCAGGACTAGCACTGATGGCCAACCATCAGCTAGAAGAAACGTCTAGCTCAGAAATGAGCATAGATGAAGGGGGAGGAACATCAGAAGGAGAAAGCAATGATGAAGGGGGAGCATCGCAAGATGAGGTAAGTAAGGTACGTGCCCTAAACTCTAAACAGTCTTTTGAGTTTATTAAAGCTTTGTCTAAAGAATTAGATCAATTAGAAAAAGAAAATGAAAATTTAAAATCTGAAAATAAAAATCTAAAATTAGAAATTAAGAAATTAAGAAATAATACATGTTTAAATAGATTTCCAAATTCAAAAAATAAAGTTTATGGAAAATTGAACTGGTACATTAGAAACCATCAGGGCCAACTTAGAAGAATACCCAAAAATTATGTACCCCCTAAGTATCTGAATAACCCTGTAGGTAGGAACCTCTATTGGGTTACAAAATCTGTGCTTAATTAATTTTTCAAAAATTAAAAGCTTACAGTGAGAAAATTAAACATTGAAATTCTTTATGGAAGCTTTGTCTAAGGAAGTGGTTGTTGCTCCAATAACCAAGAAGGTCTAGTGCCTCGCCACGACCTGGAAGCTAAAATATTGAAAGAAAATGTTTAATTAACTTTCTGAAAAAGTATTAAATAAGAATTAAATAATGCTTTGAAAGTTTATCAAATGTTTGTTAAAATAAACAAAAATTCCTTAGAAATTTTTTTTAAAAAATTTAACTTAATTTTTTTTGTGTTAGAAATTTTCTTCTGGAAGATTCTAAAAAATCATTCACTTGACTTAGAAATTTTTTTTGGAACATTTGAACATTTACTTAGGATTTTTTTTAGATTTTTTTTGGAAAATTGATTTTAACTTAGCATTTTTTTTTCAAAAATTCATTTTTAACTTAGAAAATTTTCAAAACCTTCAATCTTACTTGAAAATTCTTAAGACCCAATTTTTACTGTGATCAAAGGGGGAGAGAAAAGTACAAGTTTAGAGGGAGTTAGAGAAAAAAAAGTGTTGTAATTTTTTTATAAAAAGTGTTGCAATTTTACTAATTGCAAAAATTATACTTAACTTGTTAGTTTAGTAATTTTTTCTTTAAAATTACTGTTTATGTCTATTTTTAACCCTAACTTGAACTTGGGTTGATGCACATCAAAAAGGGGGAGATTGTTGGACCCCGTGGTAGTTTTGATGTGATCAACCAAGTTGGTTAGGTCCTGCTGTGTTTGATCTATGTGTCTGAGTGTGCAGGAGCTTAGGAGCACAGGAAGTCGAGCGGAAAACGTAGCTAGCGAGAAGGACGGCACGGGAAGGGAGCCGACGGGCTCGGTGCGTCCGAAGGACGAGAGAGCTGCGGAAGAGTACTCCGGTGGGCGTGAAGAGCGTGCGCGGCGTTCGAGGGACGTTAAGCCGGACGGAAGGCTGCTCGAGGAGAAGGCCGGGAATTGGGTTCGGGTGAGCCCTATTCCAGTTGGCCGCAATCACCCAAAAGAACGGAGCATCGGAAGCTGGAAAAACCAAGCTGGAATCTGTGCTGCCAGCTTGGAGGCGCCTCCATCATGAAGGCGCCTTCAACCCTATTGAAGGCGCCTTCAACAGGTCTGTTTTGACCGTTTGCGCTGCGGATAAAGTTTTATCCACTGACCGAGCTGGAGGCACCTTGGACCCTCGAGATAGACTTTCCAGGAGCTATAAAAAGGCCCCTGAAACTAGGAATTCAACAACAACTCAAGCAATCAATCTGTAATCAATTCCTAGCAGTAGTTCTGAGCAATTAGAGTGTAAAAGGCTTCTCCACCTTCAGAGAAGGAGAATTTTCTTAGTGCGCTTTTCACTACCCTGGATTAACAACCCTCTTGGTTGTAACCAGGTTAAATCTTCTGTTTCTACTTTTACTTTCTGTCTTTATTATTTTACTACTGCATTTATTCTGAGTTGAAATCTGAGGAGAGTAGTTTCATTTTTGTTTACAGCAATTCACCCCCCTCTTGCCGGTCTCTGCTACACCAACAATGATATCAGAGAATGATTGATTTAGGAAAGATTAATATATACTAACACAACGAATCAAGAGGATGCCAGAGCGAACATCCATTCCCAGAAAATTGCCACACTTTTCTGGAAGAGGAAGATGAGGATGATCCCTATGAGTAGGAGTGACCACGTATGAAGGGAAGTTGTAATTCCATTGAAGCTCACAGGATTCCGATGCAAAAAACTCAGAAGAGCATTGGGTGTACCATTCATAAAGGGTCGACATGGTTAACAGAAAGAGGTAAGAAGAACGAGAATAGTTAGCGAAGAGCAAAGCACAAAAGATACACGAACGAGAGGAAGAAGACAAAGTGATTAGGGTTTTTTTTTTTCTCTATTTCCCTTTAGAAGTCGAAGTAGGGCATCGAAAAAGGCATTTTAAGCAGGAACGTTGGATTGAGATTATAAGAAAAGTAGGAATGAAGAAGAGTCATTGGATGGAACAGTGAGACGGCGGATACAATAAAATGGGTACACACCAAATGTCATAGGCAGGCGTGTCACCAATAAGAAAATTGTATGGGTAGCCGATACGAAAAGTTATATTCCCAAGATGTTAAAATCATTACTAAAGTTAAGTGTAAAAAATTTAGGGAACTCAAAAGGGATTCCTTGTTCGGGTGGATAGTATTAGTCAATCAAAATTCAGGATCAGTTTAAAATATATATACATTCGTACATAAACTCGATCGGTCGCTAAGGGCTAGTCGGGTTTTGAGGTTGAGAGTGAGCACGAGTAGAAACTCGATCTATCACTAAAGGTTGGCCAGGTATTGAGAAGTGGATTAGAGCTAACCCTCGGAAGTGGAAGAGCTTCCGGCAATTGAGAAGTGGAAGAAGCAAGTATAGGATATAAAGAAGCGAGGGTAGGCTTTGGAGAAGGAAGAGGAATATCCCCTGTAGGTATCTCTTCAAAGGTAGAAACATCCCATTTTTTGGGTCAGGGTGATAATGTCAAACGATGCCCGGGGCATTTTCTTATAGGAGCAGCCTTAGATTCCCGTTCTTGTGTCTCTTGAGGGGTATCTTCTGGAGGTATACTAGTGGATGTTTCCTCAAGAGTAGTTGGAGAGCTAGGAACGAGAGCTGGTTGACTAGAGGACTCAGATAGAGGAGCATCAGATGCTTGAGTTGCAACATTAAGTTCCGCTCTAAGTTCTCGCTCCTTAGCTAACTTCCTCATCTTCTAGGTAGATTGTCTTGTCAACCAAAGCTCTATACAGAGTATCCACTGCAACAAACAAAAAAGTATTTTAGTCAATAAAGGAGGGATAGCTAAGAATTTCGAAGCTTACCAAAAGAGTATTGCAGGCTCTTTTAAACAGGGCTTAAACCAAAAAGATATAAGAGATCATCGCGTATCCACTAATGAATATAAAAGCAATGACCTAGTAATTTACTTGAGTATTCAGAAAAGATGGGTTGTTAATGAAGTTCCCTTACATTAGAGAGAGGGGGAAAAGAAGATTACCATTTAGTAGAGCACCCGATAGCACCGGGAAATTTGACAAAGAAAAAATGGGATTTCCAACCCTTGATGGAAGAAGACATTTCTCCAAAGAATACCATTTTCGGATGAGATTGAAGGAGGAAAACCCCTGGTTCCGATTTCTTGGGGGTAAGAAAATATAAAAAAATTTTGAGGAGTAGGAGGTATACTAAAAAGGCAGAACACCATATACAATCCACAAATGTATCTAAAGGCGTTTGGGGCAAATTGTTGTAACGAAATACCAAAATATCGGCTAATATCTATCAAGAACATTAGAATAGGACAACGTAAGACAATGACTAGTTGATCTTTAAAAAAGGTAACACAATCATCGGGATGAAGATAAGGGTGGCGAAACCCTAATATGGTATTCTATAGGGATTTCATACCGAGAGCAAATGGAAGTTTGGTCGGTGGTTATGTAGGAAGAACAAATTTGAGCATACCAGGGGAGTAGAGATTCTTCATCCATATCAAAAAACTAAAACACTTAAGAAGCAAATGACTTACTGAATCCTAAAGAAGAAAAGGCCACAGAAGATGACCAAGGAAAATGAAGAACCGCGAGTTATGGAGAAAGGTCAGAAAAGAAAATCGCCAAGGAATAATTGGAGGAAGACAAAGAGTGAAAAAGTTAAAAAAAAAAAAAGGCATAGGGTTTAGGGCAATATAAGGATCGCCATTGAAATAAAATGATTCGGTAAAGAAGAGCCGTTGATTTGTCAAGGAGACTGTGTGATAAGACATGAATGAAAAATGTACCGAGGGTTACTTAGAAAAATGAGAAAAAAGGATACGTGGCGCTCGCCCAGGAAGAGACATTTATGATAGACAGAACAAATCGAATCATATACTAAACAGCCATATCTTCGAATATTCTCTTTTCGTTGAAGGAGCAATTATCAATAAGATCACTTTGAAAAACCGTGCAATATAGATGAATAAACAAAATTTGTAAATAAGGAAGAGGTCCTGATTGATGGTAATCCCGACTGACCATGTGTGCAGAAGAGAACCCCAAAGTCCAGTCGAACTCATATTCGTTTAGGCGTACACATGGGATCCCTCATTCGACTAATCCTCACGCGGCCAGCCGCAAGAAACACTTAGCAAGTTAAAAAGCATAATCAAATATAAACACAGAACTTTATATCAATATTAGTAATGTTACAATCATAACTCTTGAACTTCCATAAACAAATACAACAAATAAATAAACTTCTACCAATTTTGCTTCCTAGAGTTAGAGAATCATTCTGCCCATTCCAAGTAAGGGTGCGTGGTAAAGTGACAACCTGAATAAATTTTGGGGAATATAGCGGACGGGTAAGTCAACTCATTATCACGTTCTGCAGATGAAAACAAATTTTCATAAGATTAGGAATATTTTTCCCGGTAGTGTTGCTGATAGGAAAATTTGTCATCCAACGGAATTTAACTTTTATTTGGGTAGTCATGTTGGTAAAGCGATAATCTTCTACTTGTCCTGCTCCCTGGAGCTACCAAATTATTCTTCCCAGTCTAGGTAGATCCAAATAAGTTTAATCCCTCAAAGCCACTTCCGACCAAACTTAAGATTGAGTTGCTAACAAACGTACCTATATCTCTCTTAGATGCGAGTGATGTAGATCTAAAGCTTGCATAGCCTCAGCTAAGGACTTTTCCTTATCAGATAACAGTTGATCCCAGGGGGGAAGATCTGAAGTCATAACTCCCAATAAAACCTTTAAAGGAAAGTAAAGTAAGGAAGAGTAAAGATTGATGTTGTAAAGGATAGGATCACACCTCTATTTAACTTGCTAGAAGTGTCACGGGATCATTGTAGAGGGTATCACGGGATCACTGTAAAGGGTATCACGGGATCACTACAGAGAATAGCAAAAGGGCAAAAATAGACTTAGGTCTAGTCAGTCGGCTATACCTCCTTTGACTAGACTTGAGGGGGAGGCTAGTGATACGGGTTATGATAGATCGACCGAGCGACTAAAGGAGGAGTTTAAGTCCAAAGAGAGAGGAAAGGTATATAGTCGGTCGAATAAAGGCCGAGTAAGCACCTACCTACTCATATATGCTCGGTCGGGCAAAGCCCGCCCGAGTATAAATGCATTTAGCCTTATATAATACTTTCTGCATATAACCGACCGACCGTAGTCCAAATGAGTACCCACGTACTCGTATATTCTCGGCCGGACAAAGTCCGCCCGAGCGTAAAGGCATTTAGCCTTATATAATACTCTCTGCATATAATCGGGCGATTGCAAGCCGAGTGAGCACCCACGTACTCATATATGCTTGGTCGGGTAAAGTCCGCACGAGCATAAAGACATTTAACCTTATATAATACTCTTTGCATATAATCGGTTGACCGCAGACCAAATGAGCACCCACGTACTCATATATGCTCGGTCGGGCAAAGTCTACCGGAACATAAAGGCATTTATCCTTATATAATACTCTCTATATATAATCGGTCGACTACAGGCCGAGTGAGCACCCACGTGCTCATATATGCTTAGCCGGGCAAAGCCTGTCCGAGCATAAATTCATTTAGCCTTATATAATACTCTCTGCATATAGCCGACCGACCGTAGACCGAGTGAGCACCCACGTGCTCATATATGCTCGGCCAGACAAAGCCCGCCCGAGTATAAAGGTATTTAGCCTTAAATAATACTCTCTGCATATAACCGGCCGACCGCAGGCTGAGTGAGAACCCACGTGCTCATATATGCTCGGTCGGGTAAAGTCCGCTCGAGTATAAAGGCATTTATCCCTAAATAATACTCTCTGCATATAACTGGCCGACCGCAGGCCGAGTGAGCACCCACGTGCTCATATATGATCGGTCGGATAAAGCCTGCTTGAGCATAAAGGCATTTAGCCTTAAATAATACTCTCTGCATATAACTAGTCGACCATAGGCCAAGTGAGCACCCCGCTCGAGTATAAAGAAAAGATCAACAGAAGATAGTTTTAACAGTATATACGACCAGCTTGAACGATCGGTTAAAACATATTCAACAGAAGGTGGTTTGAACAGTATATATGACCGACTTTAATGATCGCCGAGACATATTTAACAGAAAGCATTCTCAATAGTATATGCGGCAAGTTTGAATGATCAGCCAAAACATGCTTAATGAAATATTTGACTGGAAATATCTTCTAAAAGCTTCTTCAATTATGATAATGCGTCATAAACGATAAAACAGGTAATCTGGGGTACAGAAAAGATTCCTTAAAGGATTTTTGCACGAAGTATAAAAGATGATTTCATCTCCTAACAAACTCTAACGAACCGAGGACCACCTCACGACTATGGAGGTCATGTGAGGTGGTATAAAAAGGGGGATCTTCTCCGTTGGCAAGGTACGCAAGTTCTAGCATCAAAACTCTGTTTCACTTTTGTTACTATTCTTCTTCTTCTCCTTCTTCTTCTTCTTTTTCTTCTTCTTCTTCTTCTTCTTTCATCTGTGAGAGGAACTAACTTAAGCATCGGAGGGCTTAGCCAGGGATCCCCACCCTGGTCTTAGGTCACTAACGCTTTGTTGGCTTGTCTCACTGTGCGTAGGAGCATTGAAGAGTCTCTTCAGATCTTCGGAGTTTGTCTTCAATGGAGGCCATCATTATTCATCGGAACCAACACTCATCTTCGTAGATCTCAAACAAGATCATACAATAAAGTCAATGTCTTCGAGAACCAATCTTTCGCTTTAGATATAGATGGGTGATGGAGATGGCTTCGAATCATCAAGGAATCTCCTAAGGGGAGAAAACTTCCTCCTCAATAAAAGAGGAGAGTTTTCCCTTTTATAGCAGGTGGCATGATCGCCTATCCTTAGCACTGATGACCATGCCATGTGGCATGGTTGAGCCATACACACGGCGAAAGGTACAACACAACCATGCTTGTGAGTCATGCCTGGTCGTGCCCTTCTCTGTGAATGGGAGGCAAGACCGTGTAGCCCTGTCATGCTATCCTCTAGAAAAGAGCATGACCATGCCTGGTAGGCCGACCTTTCCATGGTTGTCTCTGCAGGGGGCATGATCATGCTTCAAGGCATGACCTTCCCATTTTGGGTTTTGGAATAGGCTGCACTTCGTGTTCTTTGTCCCTTTTTGCTCCATTTCGCATCTTATCAATCATAACAAAGAAAATGCAGATCTTCAAACACAAAGAAGTAATTATACTGATAAAATGAATTAATGGAGTGTGATAACGTAAATCATAATCAATAAATGCAACGAAAGGTATCCTAAAGAATTCAAATTGACATAATTTATCTAAAATGCAACTTCAAAGCCTATAAACAATGTGATTAATGATAAAGTACCTTGCAGGCTGTGATATTTAATTTTGGGTGCTGCCAACAACCACCATTTGATTTAAGGCACTCATTTGTTTCAATATCTAAAAAAAGAATAAAGCAAGCATGAACCACCCACTCGTTTTGGCATGTAGTTCAGTAGAAATGAATAGTCATGCAAACCTCCACTCAAGCACACAGGAGGTTCGGTAGACTCCTTGAATCCTGCACATATAGCCTTCAGCACAACACTCCTCTCTAATTTTCCTTTTTGTGGATAGAAAAGTATAGTCTTGTTATTAGCACTAATGTTATAAAATGCTTTTTATTAATACTAGTCATTTGCTAATAACAATGACAAAACCTTTCTAGACACATGCTTAGTTTAAATCAAATCCAATAGAACCTTAGGCATCAAAATATAAACTATATTATGAGTTGAAATTCAGATGTTTTAAGATGATAGACAAGGGATCATAAGTCATACCTCGATATTGAACATTATTTATGACCAAGGTGGGTAGAATACTGACATCTCCCCGAGAACCATGCCCAAGCTACCATAAGAAAATGTTCAGCATATCAGCTAGGCTACTTGAAAGATGCAGTTATCTGTCCACACCGCTAATTAAGGACTTTCGTGTTGTGTGATTATTGAGCAAGTCTCATTGTATAATTTTTTGCTTTTTTGTCATAGTGCATGTGAAATTGAGAATGCAATACATTAATTTAACTGAGCATCTAATCACCATGCGATTGGAACTACTAAAACTTAAGGTTCAAAAAACTGTTGGATCATTTTTATTACACATTTGATGAAATGTTATTGTTACTATAAGAGTGCATATAACAATACATATTTATTTGTCTTATCATGCGTTTGTTAATTTAATTCATGATTTTTTTGTCAACTTACTGTGTTTTGATTTAAAGTTTTCAGTTACAAAACATAACATGATGGTTCTTTCTAAATTGCAGTTTGCAGGTTGTGTGAAGAACTAGTACTATACGCAGACACAATATGATGAAGTGATAATTGAATGGAGTGAATTTGTGTACTCGTATTTAAAGTGAATTGCAGGTTGTGTGAATGAACCAGTACATGTTTTTGGTTTTTTATGGCTTATTTTGATCATATTTAGGGAGATTTGTTTTGTATAAACATATGCTGAAATCATGGCTTATTTTGATCAAGGCTTATGAAGTTACCTTTTGTGATGCTCAAAATTACTGAAGTCTAAAAATAATGAAGGAAAAAGAGAAAAAAGTACTTCACTTTATTCATAAATTCCGAAGTAAAATCTACTTATAACTTCGAAGCAATACAATTTGTTGCTGTAAAATAGTATCAACTACTTCGGTTATTACCAAAAATTCCGAAGTAGTATCTATCTATTACTTCGATCCAGAACGAAGCTAAATGTAATTTAATCGATAATTACTTCAGGAATTAACGATATATGACAAAGTAAAAGTAATCCATTACTTCATTTTTAACCGAAGTTAAAGTAGGTATATTACTTCACAACAAATACTAAACGATGAAGTCGAAAAGGATTAATTACTTCGGTGTTTTTAAAAATCGACGAAGTTATATGCACTTTTTACTTCGTAATATGTCCGAACCCGACACCCAATACGACTTCATTTTTTTTGGGCCTACGACTTCGGAGTTTATCCGAAGTAAAATGAATCGTTTTACTACACGCGTGTCTACTTCGGTAAAAACAGGTCTTTTACTTCAGGTAATCAACGAAGTAAAAAGTCATTTTTCACATAGTGATTTGACTTCCGATTGGATAACAAAGATATCCAAAATACAACAAAAGAAATTATTGTCATAGACACAGGAAGATATCATTCATAGAGATAGTAGACAAAAGGTCAAAACCAATACAAATCAATGCTTTAGAGAAAAACAAAATACAATTAAATCAAGATGTTTATATGCACGAATGCAGGTTAGTTAGAACCAAATTCAAAAGATAATAACATTATGATGGTGGATTTAGAATTCTCCTAAAACAAATGAAAAATAGGAGGCCAAGTCATTGAACATGTTTACCAGAACAGCAGAAT
Source organism: Zingiber officinale (assembly GCF_018446385.1). Taxonomy (NCBI): domain Eukaryota; kingdom Viridiplantae; phylum Streptophyta; class Magnoliopsida; order Zingiberales; family Zingiberaceae; genus Zingiber; species Zingiber officinale. The sequence continues at coordinate 49,974,247 of NC_056006.1, forward strand.
GCACAAAGGAAGTAGTAAGAAACATAATCCATCCTAAAGTAGTGCACTTCATCTGCCACCGAGGGACGAACAGGTTGGTCTTTCACTTTGTTCTTTCTATGTCAATTGTTTAATGGTATGCAGTTCATTCTTGCATCTTTTGACTAAAAATAAGTATTAACTATGCAAGTGGTGGTTGAAGACCATAATCATATAAGAATTATTGACCATCGTGCAAATCATCCATTAAAAAAGAATTAGTCTTTCTTTGTTGCTTGATCAAAAGTGAGAACTGAAAGATTCAGATCTTTACTCTACTTAACCATAAAAGTAACATTAAGCAAAAAAAAACCAAAAAAAAATCTGCAAAACCTAGAAACAACAGAGGATTAGCACATATAAATAAACCTAAGAAGATGAAGGTTGGATTCGGCATGTTCCTGGAAAATGCAGCAGATTGTGCTTGCGGTGGCTTGCGGCGTGAGAAAGAAATCTGGCTGCCTGCAAAAACTAGAAATATTGTGCGTCGTGACCGAGAGGTGTGGCGTAGGGAAAAGAGGAAATCTAAGGACAATGAGGTGGTGTGCGAAAAGCAAAACCTGGCCGTGTGCGGTGTGAGGAAGAAGTCCGACGCAGGATAAAGAGGGTTGTGCGATTGGCGATTTGCGACTTGCGGCGTAGGGAAAAGAGGAGATCGATCGAAGGAGAGCTCGATCGACTTGTTCTGGTCGTGTGCGCGTAACAGAGGCTTTGTGCGAAAACCTAGCGGCATGAGAGAAAAGTTAGGCGCAGGAGGAAAACGATGGAGAAGGTATAAGAAAAGATCGACACAGGATTTTAATTAATATACGTTAACATAACATATACTTATAAAATAAACTAATTATTCGTATATCAATAATGACACTTATTTGAAATGTCATAAGAAAGTGTCTAATTTGTTATTAAATTTTTTTTTTGGTTTTTTTATTAAATGTCACTATAAGGTATTTATTATGATACTAATAAATAAATGTCGTTAAGATAATGTCACAATAGGCTAATTTTCTTGTAGTGACATAAGTGTGGCCGACCACTTTATTGGATGGTAAGAGTTTCATTTTGTGTAGAGTAACTCCATCATCTTCTTCCTCAAGCTCTCATCTTCTCTCCCTCTCCTCCACCTCCTTGGCCGAAACATCTAAGGGTGCTAGCACACCTTTTAGTTGTTTTCTCCATCATTTGTTCGTGTGGATACACATAGAGAAGTATCTACTTTGATACTTTCGAGATCCGGTGAACCTTGGACGAGTGGGATTACGCGAAGGCCTTCGCATCAAGGGTAAACTCTTCTCCTTTAATAGATCTAGTGTAGATCTAGGTTAGAAAACTCATACTCAAAGTTTTACTACTTTTATTCTTCGCATGGATCCGGTGGTGGGGGTTTCGGGGTTTCCGCAACGCAAAAAACGATTTTTACAGCCCGAAAAACCCAACACATATAATCTCTAGTCCTTCTCAGGTACTTTAATATATGCTTTACAGTAGTCCAATGTCCTTGTCCAGGGTTATTTTGTTATCTGCTAACCATGCCCACGACAAAACAGATATTCGGTCTCGTGCACAACATAGCATACATTAGGCTTCCTACAGCCGAAGCATAAGGAACTGCCTTCATGTCCTCTATCTCCTTTGATGTCTTCGGAGACATCTCTTTAGATAAAGCTACTCCATGTCTAAAAGGTAGAAAACCTTTCTTGGAGTCTTGCATGCTAAAACGAGCAAGGATTGTATCAATATATGAAGCTTGGGACAAGCACAACATCCTTTTCTTACGATCGCTTATTACTTTTATCCCAAGAATATGTGTGCATTCTCCTAAGTCCTTCATATCGAATTGTTTGGACAACCATACCCTTACTTCTGACAACACTTTGATATTGTTTCCAACTTACAAAATGTCATCTACGTATAGTACAAGAAATACCACCACGTTTTCATCACACTTCTTGTATACACAAGACTCATCCGGACACTGAAAAAATCCATATGACTGGATTACTTCATTAAACCGGATGTTCCAAGACCTTGAAGCTTGTTTCAGTTCATAAATAGATTGATTTAGCTTGCACACTAGATGCTCTTTGCCTTTTTCAATGAACCCCTCTGGTTGCTTCATACGGATGTTCTCTTCAAGACTTCCATTAAGGAAAGTTGTCTTGACATCCATTTGCCAAACCTCATAATCCATATGAGCAGCAATAGATAAGAGTATCTGGATAGATTTGAGCATGGCTACTGGCGAAAAAGTTTCCTCATAATCGATTCCTTCTTTCTAAGTATACCCTTTTGCAACAAGCATTGCTTTGAAGGTTTCCACCTTCCCATCTGTCCCTCTTTTCCTTTTGTAGATCCACTTGCATCCAACGACTTTTATACCATTTCGTGGTTCCACAAGCTCCCAGACTTTATTAGAATACATAGATTCTATTTCAGAGTTCATCGCTTTTTGCCAAGATACTGCATCTTTATCTTGGAGTGCTTCGTCATATGTCCAGGGATTAGGTTCATGTTTACCTGGGACCAAGTCTGACGACTCTCCCAAAAACATGAATCTCTCAGGTTACCTCACAACCCTCCCACTACGACGAGGCACTATCTGTTGTTGTGTATCATTTGTGATACGTGTTGTAGTTTCTTGTGATATTTCATCTTGTACTGTTGGTACTAAAGTAGGCGTGTCTTCTCGCATTTCTTCTAGAATAATTTTACTCATGGGTTTGTGATCCATTATATAATCTTCCTCTAAAAATCGAGCATTGGTGCGAACAATGATCTTTTAATTTTTAGGATTATAAAATAAACCACCTTTCGTTCCCTTGGGATATCCTACAAATAGATAAACTTCTGTTCGTGATTCCAACTTGTCAGTGTCTCCTTCAGCACATGTGCTAGACTACCCTAAATTCGAATGTGTCTTTGACTAGGCTTACATCCATTTCACAATTCTGTGGGAGTATAAGGTACTGATTTAGAAGGTACCAAGTTTAGAATGTGCGCTGTTGTTTCCAAGGCATATCCCCAAAACAAATTTGGTAATTCTGAATAACTCATCATCGATCTAACCATTTGCATAAGAGTTCTATTCCTTCATTATGCCACACCATTCTGTTGGGGTGTACCAGGTGTAGACAATTGGGATTGAATCCCAGCCTCTGATAAGTAATTCCTAAACTCTCCAAAGAGATATTTGCCACCACGATCAGACCGTAGTGTCTTGATACTTTTACCATGACGTTTCTCCATATCAGCCTTGTACTCTTTGAACTTATCAAAGCATTCAGACTTGCGACGCATCAAGTAAATGTATCCGTATCTTGAATAATCGTCTATAAAAGAGGTAAAATATTCGTAACCACCTCTTGCCTAGATAGACATAGGACCACACAAATCAGAATGAACCAGTTCTAACGCATCTTTGGCTCTATACCCTTGGCCTTAAAAGGTCTCTTGATCATTTTACCTTCCAAGCAAGATTCACAATTTGGAAAGTTTTCCAACACTAATGAACCCAAGAGTCCATCGGCTATGAGCCTTTGAATCTTACTCAAGTTAATATGACCAAGCCTAAGATGCCAAAGATATGTTTAGTTCATTTCTGAAGGTTCCTTTCTCTTATTAGAATTAGAAGATGTATTGTTAATTTCCATTTGTTGCTTTGTGGGAGAAATTAGATTTAAAGTATACAAATTACCTACTAATATACCAGAATAGATAATAACCCTATTTTTTTTTATAATTACTTTGTCATCAAAAGAAACAGAATATCCATCCACAAACAATTTAGAAACTGAAATTAAATTCTTTCTAAAAGTTTGTACATAAAGACAATTTCTCAAAATCAAACTTCTATTCCTATCAAATGATAAGTAGGCATCTCCCACTGCAACAGCCGCCACCTTTATAGCATTGCCCATGTGACAGTTATCTCTCCTTCATATAGTCGACGGGTTTCCTGGAACCCCTGTAATGTATTACAGACATGATCAGTGACACCTGTATCTACACCAGGTGTTGGTAGATAACACCACTAAATATGTTTCAACTACTAGAGAATTAGATATACCTTTATTGTTCTGATTCCTACGAGGACAGTCTGCCTTCCAATGTCGAGTCTGCTTACAGATGAAGCACTTGCCCTTTGGCTTCTTCACTCCATCTTTAGGTCCAGTACCTAGAGATCTCTTCTTTGCTGAGCAAGCCTGTTTCTTCTTCTTCTTACCTTTCGACTTAGAAGTAGAAATATTTTTAACAAAGTGAATCTGAGAACTATGACGAAATATACCTTCTGCTGCCTGTAGTTCTATCAGAAGTTCCGCTAACGTATACTCCCTTTTGTTCATGTTATAGTTCAGGCAGAACTGCTCAAAACTTCTAGGTAGCGTTTGGAGAATCATATCGACCTGGGTTTCCCCATCGATTTCTGCTCCAAGGATCTGTATTTCATTCAGATAAGCCATCATCTTGAGGATATGATCCCTTACGGGTGTCCCCTCTAACATGGTGGTTGTCATTAACTTTCTCATTGTCTCTTGCCTACCAACCCAATTTTGGTGTCCAAAGTGTTCTTTGAGATTGTTCATTATATCATAAGCAGTTGGTAAATCCTTATGTTGATGTTGAAGCACATTTGACGTTGAAGCCAAAATGTAACACCGCGCCATCTCATCTGCCTTTACCCATTTCTTATGGGCCTCAATCTCCTCTTCACTAGAATCACTATTAGGCACATTAGGGTAGACCTCCAACAGTACAAACTTATAGGCTTCAGTCGTCAGGACAATCTCCAGATTTCTTTTCCAATCTATGTAATTAGAACCAGTAAGTTTGTTCTCTTTCAGTATAATGGTCAGTGGGTTGAAAGTCATCCTAAGAATCACAAAATAAACTTTGGTCAAGACTATAAATTTAGAATAATATTGATTCCTCAAACAATATTATTTAAATTTAACAACACCTCAAACATCATGAAATTTGCATGCCACGATAGTGTGGACGTATACAAAATCAAACATTTATAAGAGGAGGTTTTACCCATTAATTTTATTCTTGTTAACCTAACTTCATGACAAATAAAATTAATAGTTGGTTTTTCCTTCGGTCGCACAAATAATAGCAGTGACTCCGATGGGGAGGATACTATTAAATATGCCTAAGTGTATACCATTAGTTGATACTTAGTCCATTAAATAGGATTGTGCCCCTTCAGATGGAGAAGATCACATGCTCCTAAGTAATTTCCTATTGTTAGTTAGAGCCCTAGAGCCAATCATTTGATAATTGTATTATGGACTTGTTGTATCATATTCTTATATAAATAAAGGCATGTGTTTTGGTTATTATACATACTTGTATTTGTGCCAAATAAACTAAGTATAATAGCGTCCTTGAGTAGACGGTTCTCACCTATATCAATCGGTTAGTTGAACCGATAGTGAGATGATATAGGGAACACTACTCTTAATCATTCCTAGTCGAGTATTAACATTCAGGGACAATGTTAATGCAATAAGACTAGCATGTAGGTCAACTCGATGACTTGATCTCACAAGTCATGGATATAGAGATATCAAGTTGACACATGGGTATGCATTGGAGAATGTATACTGAATGACCTGGCATGAGAAAGTATCATGGATCGTTATATGAATGTCATATTCTTTCTCATGTGGCTATTAGTATGACTACTAGTCCTTAGACCTGAAGTCACCATGGATCCCTACATAAGGAGTTATGTACTTTGGTTTCGTCAAACGTCACCCGTAACTGGGTGGACTATAAAGGCGATTACTGGGTATGTAACGAATTATGCAGAGGAATGTGAGTTATGTAGATGGGATCTATCCCTCCTATATGACGAGAGCGACATCGATATTCTTGATAGAGTGAGACCACGAAGTGCATGGCCATGCCCAAATGAGTCAATATGAGATATTGAGCTCATTTGATTTTTGGAGTTCAAGATTTAGATTGGTCAGAGGATGACACGGTCTATGCCTTACATTGATAAATCTAGATGTCTAGGATAGAAGGACACTTGTCATATATTGTGCAGAGTCACAATTAGTAGTCACAAGGTGATGTTGGATCTCAACATTCTTGTAACATTGGGTAGTAATGATGTGTTGCTAGATACCGCTCATTACTTATACTCCTAAATGGATTTAGGGGCATTGCCAACGTTACAAGAACCTATAGGGTCACACACTAAGGACAATTAGATGGAGATTAGGTTCATATGATGAACCAAGAGGATTAGATTCATTTGATGAATCAAATTGGATTAAGAGTAATCCTAATTGGGCTAATTGAGTTGGACTCAAGTTGATTCATGTGTTCAATGAGTCTAATTTAGATTATGACTCATTGAATAAATTTAATTAAATGAATTAAATTCATTATATTAAATTGGCTTGAATTAAATGGTTGGATTAGATCAACCATGAGAGAGATTAAGTCAAGTTTGACTTGACTTGGGAGGAAGATGAAGAGTCAAGTTTGACTTGACTTTATGCCATCTCATTGGTGAGTTGACATTGAGTGGGCCAATGATGATGCTCCACATCATCATGGTTGCTTAAGTGGGATGCCATCTCATGGGAGTTACCAAGAGTTGTGACTCTTGGCATTCCATGGGAGTTACACATGCTCTTAATGTGGTCGGCCACATGAATGGGAGGAATAAGTTTCATTTTGGGAATAATTCTCATTCATTCCATCATCTTCTTCCTTGCTCCATTTTCTTCTCTCCCTCTCCTCATCTTGCCGAACCTAACTAAGGTGCTAGCACACTTTAGTTTGGTGATCTCCTTCTTGTGTTCGTGTGGATACTTCTAGAGGGTTGTCTACTTTGACAACCTTGAGATCCGGCACCATTGGACGAGCGGGATTCGCGTAGGGCGCGCATCAAGGGTATATTCTTTGTTTCCCTTTGTAGATCTACTGTAGATCATGGTTTAGAAACTCATACTCGTATTTTATTTTATTTTTCTTTGCATGGATCCGTTGGCTGGGGCTTTCGGTGTTTCCGCGATGCGAAAACGCGGTTTTCGCGGCCCGAAAAACCCAACAGTGGTATCAGAGCCACGTGCAAAGATTTGTACGAGTTTATTTTTGATTTTTATGAAAAATATAGCTTCTATGATTTTCTTTAAATTTAGGTCTTTTACGATTTTTATGGGTAATTTTCTCGTAGAAGCGAAGCACAAGTGTTTTGGCACTTGTAGGCTTCGGCTACCGGGAAGATTTTTCCAAAACAGCTTAGTTTCGCCCCAAAATTTTTGGGACAGTGGGCTAAGGTGCTGTAGGATCGATAAGGAACCCTCGCGATGGTTAGATCGCGGGTAGGCGCGCTGCCCCTGGCCCCGCAAGGGGATTCGTTCCGCGATTGCGCCCGAAAATCGCTAAACGGGACCGCCGGGAATTTTTACTCGTAAAAATTGTAAAAATTGGTATTAAAATTACAAAAAATTATAGAAAATACATAATTTAGAATTATATATAATTTGTGATAGTCATGGCCCAAAAGACCCAATTGGATTGGAATAAATGTGTTGTAATTAATAATACGGCCTGCGTGCCGTGATGTGATGTGAGTGTTGTATTTTTATACGCGACCTGCGCGTCGTGCCTTTCTCTATTTTATATTCTTGTTGTAAATTAGTTTAGACTCGAATGTAACTCGAGTTTCAAAAATTGTAATGTGTTGGATCGAGACGCGCTAGAGGGGGGGGGTGAATAGCGCTCGCGGCTATTTCGTTTTTCGGAATCGTAAAACTATCGAGTTAAAACACGCAACGGAATAAAGAATGAACACACACAGAGAGACACGAGAGATTTTACTTCGTTCGGAGCCTAAGGCGACTCCTACTCGAAGGCCCGCGATCCTTGATCGCTTTCCGTGGGCAACAACTATAAGCTCGTTAAAAGATTACAATTATGAGTATAATTAAAAGCTATAAGTATTATACCGACAACAAGAAATGCTAAATCTGAAGCTTCGGGTCGTCGGGCACTTGTAGCAGCACTTCGGAACGTCTTTTGGAGCAGCACGTTGATGAAAGATCACTTGGTATTCGTTAATACAAGCTGCTAGTCGAACCCCCTTTTTAAATGTTGTTCAAGGTGCCTTAATCAAGCTCCAAGGCGCCTTGAATAGGCCGAGTCAGTCGCGGAGATGAGGAGCGAACTGGTCGAATCTTATCACAGATTCAAGGCGCCTTCCACTATTCACAGGGTGCCTTCATCTGTTCAAGGCGCCTTCCACTGTTCATCAAGGCACCTTGAACAGCTTCTCGCAGCCAGCTCCAGCCTTGCACCCGGCTTCGGACACTGTTCATCCGAGGCTTTAGGTTGCTTCTTTGCACCTGCAAGATACGTTAGTCCCAAACACTATCCTGCAACACAAAGTTAGCACATAATATAATAAATATGACAAATGAAGTATTGACAGTCTCCGGACTGTCCGAGTCTAACTTCGGGTTTCCGACCGGAAACCCTAGGTCGACCCGACGCCTACTGTTCCCTTTGCGGGGAACGCATCCTCACCTACCCCACTCAGGAGATTTACCTGTTGCCAGTCGATCCTCCAGATCGACTGGACTTTTGCTCAGCACTCGACGCTTGCGGGGTTTCTGCTAGACATCCGCTTCCCGGCCAGTCCAGTCTTTCACCTGGTTCGCGACACCAGGACTTTCCACCTAGGGTTACCACCCCCTAGGACTTTTGCCTGAAGTCATCGACCTGCCAAGACTTTCCGCATAGGGTTACCACCCCCTATGACCTAGGGTTGCCACCCCTAGGGTTTTTCCCTTTGCCTTGTTAGTTAGAGCCCTAGAGCCAATCATTTGATGATTGTATGGACTCATTGTATCATATTCTTGTATATTAATAAAGGCATTTGATTTTGGTTATTATACTTACTTGTATAAGTGCCAAATAAACTAAGTATAATAGCGTCCCTGAGTAGAGCGTTCTTACCTATATCAATCGATTGGTTGAATCGATAGTGAGATGATATTGGGAACACTACTCTAAATCATTCCTAGTCGAGTATTAACATTCAGGGACAATGTTAATACAATAATACTAGCATGTAGGTCAGCTCGATGACTTGATCTCACAAGTCATGGATATAGAGATATCAAGCTGACACATGGGTATTCATTAGAGAATGTATACTGAATGACCCGCCATGAGAAAGTATCATGGATCGTTATATGAGTGTCATATACTTTCTCATGTGGCTATTAGTATGACTATTAGTCCTTTGACCTGAAGTAACCATGGATCCTTACATAAGGAGTTATGTACTTTGGTTTCGTCAAACGTCACCCGTAACAGGGTGGACTATAAAGGCGATTACTGGGTATGTAACAAATTATGCAGAGGGATGTGAGTGATGTAGATGGGATCTATCCCTCCCATATGACGGGAGCGACATCAATATTCTTGATAGAGTTAGACCACGAAGTGCATGGCCATGCCCAAGAAAGTCAACATGAGATGTTGAGCTCATTTGATTGAGTGAGTCTACTTGGAGTTCAAGATTTAGATTGATTAGAGGATGACACGGTCTATGCCTCACATTGATCAATCTAGATGTCTAGGATAGAAGGACAATGTCACATATTGTGAGGAGTCACAATTAGTAGTCACAAGGTGATGTTGGATCTCAACATTCTTGTAACTTGGGTAGTAATGATGTGTTGCTAGATACCGCTCATTACTTATGCTCCTAAATGAGTTTAGGGGTATTGCCAACGTTACAAGAACCTATAGGGTCACACACTAAGGACAATTAGATGGAGATTTAGTTCATACGATGAACCAAGAGGATTAGATTCATTTGATGAATCAAATTGGATTAAGAGTAATCCAAATGGGCTAATTGAGTTAGACTCAAGTTGATTCATGTATTTAATGAGTTTAATTTAGATTATGACTCATTAGATCAATTTAATTTAATGAATTAGATTCATTATATTAAGTTGGGTTGAATCAAATGGTTAGATTAGATCAACCATGAGAGAGATTGAGTCAAGTTTGACTTGACTAGAGTGGAAGAGGAAGAGTCAAGTTTGACTTGACTCTTTACCACATCATGAGTGAGGTGGCAAGATGTGGACCAATAGTGTTGTTCCACATCATCTTGCTTTGCCACCTCTTGGAGGTTACAAGCCTCCATTGCATTTAATGTGGGTTGGCCACATTAAATGAGTGGAGGTTACTCATTTGCCACATCATTGTGAGGTGGCAAGATGTGGACCAATGGTAATGGTCCACATCTTCATGATGTGCCACATCATAGGAGTTACACAACACCTCTTAATGGCTTCACATTAATTGTGATTAATGTGGAATGCGAGTTACACTCCATGGAGTGGCCGACCACACAAAAGTGGTGAATGAAATTTGATTTTCATTCAAGGCATTACTTCTTCTTCTTCTTCCTCAAGAGAGCTCTCTCCCTCTACTCCTCTTGCCGTGACCACACAAGGTGCTAGCACACCTTTTGTGTGTTTTCTCCACCTACATGTTCGTGTGGATACTTCTAGAGGAGTATCTATTTTGATACTCTAGAGATCCGGCAATTCCTTGGACGAGCGGGAACGCGAAAGGGCTCGCTTCGAAGGTATAACTCTCATCTAGTGTAGATCTAGAGTCTTTGAAACTCGTACTCATATTTTCATTTGGTTTTTCCTTGCACGGATCCGTTAGCCTTGGGTGATTCGGGGTTTCCGCGACGCGAAAAGCGGTTTTCGTGGCCCGAAGAACCCAACAGTGGTATCAGATCCACGTGCAAGGCTTGTACGAGTTTAATTTTTGGTTTTATGAAAACTAAAGTTTCTGTAATTTTCTGTAGAATTATGTTTTTTATAGTTTTTATGGGTAATTTTTCCGTAGAAGCGAAGCACAAGTGTCTCGGCACTTGTAGGCTTCGGCTACCGGAAATATTTTTCCAAAACGGCTTCGTTTTGCCCCAAATCAGTTTGGGACAGCGGGCTTGGGTTCCATTAGAACTCAAAGGAGCAACTCACGATGGTTAGATCGTGGGTAGGGGTATTGCCCCTAACCCCGCAAGGGGATTTGCTCCGCGATTGCACCCGAAATAGCTAAAAACGAACCTGCCGGGAAGATTTTTCCGAAACGGCAACGTCTCGACCCAAATCGTTTTGGGACAGCGAGTTTGGGCACTGTAGGATCGCAAAGGAACCCTCGCGATGGTTAGATCGCGGGTAGGGGCGCTGCCCCTGGCCCCGCAAGGGGATCCGTTCCGCGATTGCGCCCGAAACCGCTAAACGGGACCGCCGGGAAATTTTACTTGTAAAAATTGTAAAAATTATTTTTAAAATTATAGAAAATTATGAAAATATATAATTTTGAATTATATATTAATTTTGTGATAGTCATGGCCCAAAAACCCAATATGATTGGATTGTGATGTAATTCATAATACGGCCTGCGTGCCGTTATGTGTTTGCGCGTGTTGTATGTTTTTATTTTTTCCGCGACCTGCGCGTCGTGCCTTTCTCTTATATTCTTGTTGTAAATTAGATTTAGACTCGAATGTAACTCGAGTTTCAAATTGTAATATACAAATTGGAGCGGTGGAGGGTCCACACGAGACGGAGTTCCGAGGCGGGCACGAGCAACACAAGGTGGTCAAAGGGAGGAGCTTGGAGAAGCTGTTGACCCTAGGTTGACCATTCGATCTTCTCATTGGCTTGAGAAGATCGTAGTAGGGCCATGACTAAATCATAAATAGATTAATTAGTTAATTGCTTATGTATATGATGCATGTTTAATAAGTAATTAATTAATTAGTGCCTTACGATTAGATTAGATCTAAGTCGTGCACATGATGCACCCTTGCGATTAGATTAGATCTAAGTCGTGCACAAGATGCATCCTTTTCGATTAGATTAGATCTCGATCGAACCAACTCTAAATGCCTAACCGTGCCGTGATACCTATCACTACCTCGATCACATGTATTGTTGAATCTGCCAAAGCAGAGCAATATATATTATCATGGTAGGGTACGGAGGGACAATCTTGGTCCCGCCTATCAACGCTTGGGTGAATACAAACTCAATTAGATTGAGTATTCCTAGTTACTCGGTTGGATCGAGTCAACTATAGGCATTCTTCCAATGGTTGGAAAGGTAGGACAAAATCACGTTTATATTAACTCTCGGGCGTATTAGCCAAAGCTAACTCGAGTTTTAATATAAATATGGATCTTGATCCTATAAACAAGAGTTGCATAGAGATGTAATTGGTAATCGTTACCTACCGATCGTACTAAGCCTTGGGCGTATTAGCCAAAGCTAACTCAAGGGTTAGTATGATGTGGATCTTGTCCCACAAGAATTATAGTATTCAGTGGGAGCATCATTTAGTTAAAGGCCTAATTAAATGATTTTAAAAGAATATGATATTTATTTCTGCAAATTTTCTGTTGTAGATAACCATGACGTCGAATCGAACACTTTCTCTGCGATCCGTCTAAGAAGGATAAGCTCAACGAGCAAATTTCCTAGACGGTATAGGAACCGAGAATAGTTCTCACCCAAGAACGTAAACTGTACGTTCTGGAGGCTCCTCCTACCAACGCCATGCGAGACCAAGATGCTTACAAGAAGCATCAAGATGACGCGATTAGATGTGTCCTGCCTTATGCTCGCGACCATGAACTCGATCTTCGTAAGCAACATGAGTTGATGGGTGCTACGATATGGTTGAACATCTTTGTCACCTATATCAAGGACAAGCAAGGCACTGGAAGAGGAACTCCAAAGAATACCTGGAAGATCTTAAGAAGAAGAGAAATAAGATTTCTACTTCAGGTATACATGTTATAGAAGTCAACCTCTCTATTTCTTCATCGTGGGTGTTAGATACCGGATGTGCTTCGCACATTTGTACTAATGTACAAGCGCTGAGAAATAGCAGGGCATTGACGAAGGGTGAGATAGACCTACGAGTAGGCAATGGAGCACGAGTTGCTGCTATTGATGTAGGAACTTATCATCTATCTCTTCCCTCTGGGCTTGTACTAGAATTAGATGATTGTTGTTATGTGCCTGCCTTGACTAAGAACATAATTTCAGTTTCTTGTTTGGACAAGAAAGGATTTTAGTTTATAATAAAGAACAAATGTTGTTCTGTCTATTTAAACGATATGTTTTATTGCAGTGTACCTATGATAAATGGACTCTATATTCTAGACCTCGAGAGCCCTATCTATAACATAAATACCAAGAGGTTCAAGTCTAATGACATGAACCAAACCTATCTCTGGCACTGTCGCTTAGGTCATATAAATGACAAGCGCTTATCCCAGCTCCATAAGGATGGTTTGCTGGACTCATTTGATTTTGAATCATATGAGATATGCGAGTCATGCCTACGAGGCAAGATGACCAAGACTCCCTTTAGTGGGCACAGCGAGAGAGCGACTGATTTGTTAGGACTCATACATAGTGATGTATGTGGCCCTTTCAATGTCGCTGCTAGAGGCGGTTATAGATACTTCATCACATTTACTGATGACTTCAGTAGATATGGTTATGTGTACTTGATGACACATAAGTCTGAATCCTTTGAAAAGTTCAAGGAATTCAAGAATGAAGTACCGAACCAGCTTGGCAAGAGTATTAAGATACTTCGATCAGATCGAGGTGGAGAATACCTTAGCCATGAGTTCCGTGACTATCTAGCTGAGTGTGGGATTCTATCCCAACTCACTCCTCCTGGAACACCACAGTGGAATGGTGTATCCAAAAGGAGGAATCGTACCCTATTAGATATGGTACGGTCTATGATGAGTCACACAGATCTTCCGACATTCCTTTGGGGCTATGCTCTAGACACGGCAGCTTTTATACTCAACCGAGTTCCATCCAAGGCCATGATAAATACACCATATAGGATATGGACTGGGAGAGATTCCCAGGTGTCTTTCATGAGGATTTGGGGTTGTGAGGCTTACATTCGACGTCAAGTCTCAGACAAGTTAGGACCCAAATCCGACAAGTGCTATTTTATCGGATATCCCAAGGAAACTAAGGGATATTACTTCTACATTCCCAGTCAGCACAAGGTGGTTGTGGCAAAGACTGGGGTCTTTCTAGAAAGGGACTTTGTTTCTAGAAAGACTAGTGGGAGCACGTTCGATCTTGAAGAAGTTCAAGATGCGAACAATAGCACTGATGCCTCGATGGAAATTGAACTGGAACCACAAAGTGTTGTGGATGATGTTGTTCCACAAGGAGTTGAGGAACAACAACCGGTTCAAGTAGACATACCTCTTCGCAGGTCTGATAAGGTACGTCGTCAGCCTGAGAGATACTAATTTCTCTTGTCTGACCATGATGATGTTGTACTCATAGAGGATGAGCCTATCACCTATCAGGAGGCTGTGATGAGACCAGATTCCGAGAAATGGCTAGAAGCCATGAGATCCGAGATGGAATCCATGTACACCAACCAAGTATGGACTTTGGTTGATCCACCTGAAGGGGTAAAATCCATTGGGTGCAAGTGGGTCTTTAAGAGAAATACTGACATGGATGGACTTATCTATAAGGGTCGCTTGGTAGCTAAAGGTTTCAAGCAGATTCATGGTATTGACTATGATGAAACCTTTTCTCCAGTGGCGATGTTTAAGTCCATTCGGATCATGCTTGCTATTGTAGCCTACCATGACTATGAGATATGGCAGATGGATGTCAAAATCACATTTATGAATGGAAACCTACTCAAGGATGTGTACATGACACAACCTGAGGGTTTTGTAGATCCACAGCATGCTAGCAGAGTATGCAAGCTGCATAGGTCCATTTATGGACTAAAACAAGCATCTCGGAGCTGGAATCTTCGATTCGATGATGCGATCAAACAGCTTGGTTTCATCAAGAACGAAGATGAGTCTTGTGTCTACAAGAAGGTTGTAGGGGGCATAGTTGTCTTCCTCATATTGTATGTGGATGACATACTGCTCATTGGGAAGGACATCCCTATGCTTCAGTCTGTCAAGACCTGGCTAGGGAGTTGCTTCTCAATGAATGACTTAGGTGAGGCATCCCGCATTCTAGGGATACAGATCTATAGAGATAGATCTAAGAGATTTCTTGGCCTAAGTCAGAGTACATACATTGACAAGGTATTCCTTCGGTTTGCCATGCAGAATTCCAAGAAGGGATTTCTGCCGATGTCACATGGCGTGAGTCTTTCGAACACTCAAGGTCCCTCTTCTAGAGAGGAGAGAGATCGCATGGATCAGATCCTTTATGCCTCAGCCATAGGATCGATCATGTACGCCATGTTTTGTACTGCATGTCTCGATGCTTTGAGCATGACGGTGGATACCAATCAGATCCGGTAAAAGTCATCGGATAGCGGTCAAGAATATTCTTAAGTACTTATGAAGGACTAAACAATATTTCTTGATATATGGGCAATGATGAACTAAGCGTAAGGGTTACGGTGATGGCGACTTCACCGATCAGGGATTATTAAAGATCACACGAGGTTCGTGTTTTGCTTGAATGGTAGTGCTATGAGTGGCGAGTTCACAGTAGTTACAACGCTTCCATCTCATTGAGAGATTATCGATAGAGGAGATGTGGAGATTTGCAGAGTACCTATCGCAGATCCCTTGACCAAGGCTTTGGCACAGAGAAATCAAGATGGTCACACTAGGTCATTAGGCCTTAGAGCCTATACTGATTGGCACTAGTGCTAGTCGGAGATTATTAGTTAGAGCCCTAGAGCCAATAATTTGATGATTGTATAGACTCATTGTATCATATTCTTGTATATTAATAAAGGCATTTGATTTTGGTTATTATACTTACTTGTATTAGTGCCAAATAAACTAAGTATAATAGCGTCCCTGAGTATAGCGTTCTTACCTATATCAATCGATTGGTTGAATCGATAGTGAGATGATATAGGGAACACTACTCTAAATCATTCCTAGTCGAGTATTAACATTCAGGGACAATGTTAATACAATAATACTAGCATGTAGGTCAGCTCGATGACTTGATCTCACAAGAGATATCAAGCTGACACATTAGAGAATGTATACTGAATGACCCGCCATGAGAAAGTATCATGGATCGTTATATGAGTGTCATATACTTTCTCATGTGGCTATTAGTATAACTATTAGTCCTTTGACCTGAAGTCACCATGGATCCCTACATAAGGAGTTATGTACTTTGGTTTCGTCAAACGTCACCCGTAACAGGGTGGACTATAACAAATTATGCAGAGGGATGTGAGTGATGTAGATGGGATCTATCCCTCCCATATGACGGGAGCGACATCAATATTCTTGATAGAGTTAGACCACGAAGTGCATGGCCATGCCCAAGAAAGTCAACATGAGATGTTGAGCTCATTTGATTGAGTGAGTCTACTTGGAGTTCAAGATTTAGATTGATTAGAGGATGACATGGTCTATGCCTCACATTGATCAATCTAGATGTTTAGGATAGAAGGACAATGTCACATATTGTGAGGAGTCACAATTAGTAGTCACAAGGTGATGTTGGATCTCAACATTCTTGTAACTTGGGTAGTAATGATGTGTTGCTAAATACCACTCATTACTTATGCTCCTAAATGAGTTTAGGGGCATTGCCAACGTTACAAGGACCTATAGGGTCACACACTAAGGACAATTAGATGGAGATTTGGTTCATACGATGAACCAAAAGGATTAGATTCATTTGATGAATCAAATTGGATTAAGAGTAATCCAAATTGGGCTAATTGAGTTAGACTCAAGTTGATTCATGTATTTAATGAGTCTAATTTAGATTATGACTCATTAGATCAATTTAATTTAATGAATTAGATTCATTATATTAAGTTGGGTTGAATCAAATGGTTAGATTAGATCAACCATGAGAGAGATTGAGTCAAGTTTGACTTGACTAGAGAGGAAGAGGAAGAGTCAAGTTTGACTTGACTCTTTACCACATCATGAGTGAGGTTGCAAGATGTGGACCAATAGTGTTGTTCCACATCATCTTGCTTTGCCACCTCTTGGAGGTTACAAGCCTCCATTGCATTTAATGTGGGTTGGCCACATTAAATGAGTGGAGGTTACTCATTTGCCACATCATTGTGAGGTGGCAATATGTGGACCAATGGTAATGGTCCACATCTTCATGATGTGCCACATCATAGGAGTTACAAAACACCTCTTAATGGCTTCACATTAATTGTGATTAATGTGGAATGGGAGTTACACTCCATGGAGTGGCCGGCCACACAAAAGTGGTGAATGAAATTTGATTTTCATTCAAGGCATTACTTCTTCTTCTTCTTCCTCAAGAGAGCTCTCTCCCTCTACTCCTCTTGCCGTGACCACACAAGGTGCTAGCACACCTTTTGTGTGTTTTCTCCACCTATATGTTCGTGTGGATACTTCTAGAGGAGTATCTATTTTGATACTCTAGAGATCCGGCAATTACTTGGACGAGCGGGAACGCGAAAGGGCTCGCTTCGAAGGTATAACTCTCATCTAGTGTAGATCTAGAGTCTTTGAAACTCGTACTCATATTTTCATTCGGTTTTTCCTTGCACGGATCCGTTGGCCTTGGGTGATTCGGGGTTTCCGCGATGCGAAAAGCGGTTTTCGCAGCCCGAAGAACCCAACATGCCTAACCGCAGCTAGGACTTTCCTGAAATCCTCAAGTAGACTTGTTAGAAAACAAAACACCTTAACTTTGAATCCTTTGCCATTATCAAAACACAAGTTCGATCGTCGGATGCTTCCCGCACCAACAATCTCCCCCTTTTTTATTATGACAACTCAAATTCAAAGTTAAGTAGACAAACAAATAGATAAGCATTTTTAACACAGGAAAATCTGCTAAGTATAGATGAACAAAAATGACAAAAGCAAATTTGCTAAAGTAATCTATATGCTCCCCCTTAACTTTTGCTTCCCCTTAATTTGAATTTTACAATTTGCTACTTACAAGATGACCAAATTTGCTAAAGTAACCTATATGCCCCCCCCTTAATTATTAATTTGAATTTTAATTTGCTACTCTCCCCCTTTGCCATATATCAAAAAATGGTCAATAATAGACACTTGAATAACATTATAAAACTGTTGAGGAGTGTATCGCTTTGATAGATTTAGAAAGTTAGTGGTTATATCTTTCTTACTTAACAGAAAAATTGTTTGTTAGTCTTTTGAGAAAAAAAATTGTACAGGAAATTACTAAGTTCAACAGGTTAGCTAAGTTCAACAGGGTTTGAAAGTTAAGATTGGAACTTAGCTTAAATAATATTTAAGATTTAGGACAAGGTTAGTCATTCAAATTCAGTTGGTCCTTAAGTCCAAGCATGAGTCATGTTTACTAGATTGATTTACTAGGTATCAGAGCCCTAAGGATCAAGGCATTCTTAACTAGAAAATTGAGTATCCTTTACCAACTGTCTAACCTTTAGTTACTTGCTGACTGCCTATAGGGCAGTAGTTTTCACATGGTTAGTCAAGTCAAGTTGATTTGGTCCAGTTAGATTTGACTAGAGCTGGAAGACTCAACTTGATTAATGTATAATGCGTATTTAACGCCCAGACTCATATCGATGCACAGATATAAGCATTCTTGAGTCCAGGCTGAAACCTATGCATCTCACGTCGTTCTATATTTTTCAAACACAATCAAGGTAAACCTAGGTGCTTGTGAGATGCTCTGGCTTAATTCTAGGGGAACATGATTTCTAGGGGGAAACTTAGGCTAATTCTAGAATTTTGAAAAATCTAAGAAAATTGGGAATTTTTTTTTTAAAAAAAAACTATTTTTCCTAAATTTTGAAAAATGACAAATGAATCCAGAATTTGTGAAACTGACTAAGTATTCAAGTAAGTACATAACCCTTCAAAGAAGTCTAACAAAATGAATAGGTAGTGCAGATGCTCATAGTACAATGCATAAAAATAGTCATATCAAATAGCTGGATCATCCATGTGAGGAGCATCAGCTGGAGGGTCATCAGCGGAAGATGGTGCATGGGGATGCTCGGGTGCTCGCTGATCCAGACGTCGTATCTCGTCACGAAGGGACGTAAATCTGGCAGCCATCTCAGATCGAATAGAGAGAACTATCCGTCGTGTCTGGATGGACTCGACCTCGAGTCGAGCAAGTCGGTCCTCGACGGAGAGTGATGTAGATGTCGAAGGTCCAGCTGAGGTGGATGGTCTGGCAGACGGGGAGGGATCTGAGAAAAGAGCCTCAGCTAAGAAATCAGCCCACTCCTCTCCCTCGCCTGGTATATCCTCGGCTGCTGGAGCGATAGGGGCAGCTGCTGGCTGTGGTCGTCCTGTCCAGGCTAGAACTCCATCAGCTATGATATCAGCACCGGCTAGTCTACAACTACGGCTCGTCATATATAGTAAGAGGAATGACTGTTCCCCTGGTCACATCTATACCCTCTATAGTCGAAAAGAAGCGTTTCAGAATATGACAATAGGGCATGTGTACTATCCTGGAGGTGACTGTCCCAGATGCACAGATAATGTTTTGAAACATATGCAAGGCTATATCGATGTCAAATTGATGACACGGGCATACAAGAAAAATGAGTGTGAAGATCTCATCTTCGGGACATCCCGAGATGAGATCGGCAAAATACATGCTGTCAGGACCCTATACATCATATAGTCCTGAACCCGAAGAGAGACTGACTTGAACTCAGTCAGGCCAGCAGGTCTCTCTTCCCCAAAGAAATACGTGTAGATAGTATCTAACGTAATGTGGGAATAAGGATCGCGAAATGGTAGGTCCCTACTGGGGTAGCATAAAGAAGTAGACTCTGAAACCCTAAGTCCTAGGGTGGTGCGTAGCAGGGTGGGAGTCAGCTCAATGTCAACCCCAGCAACTCTAGTGGAGTATATATTATCATCAACCCTCTCAAGGTTGTGATAAAACTGTGCACATAACTCCTAGTTTACTGTATCAGTGCAGTAAACCAATTGGTCCAGTTGATAGTACTCTATCATTTGGATAGATGACTGACAAAACTGGGTATAAAAGGTCCTATTTACATATCTAGGTTTGATTGGTTCAAAAACATAATTAGCAAAGGTATCCCTAAGATGTATAGTGGGAAATCTGATATCTGCTGATGGAATTCTAACTGGATTAGGGTCAACGTGTCGGCGCTTCCTATTTTCAATGATTTTGTAAAAATTGACAGAAATAAGCAGAAATATTACGTAGAACATGAACAGGAAGGCTTGAAATTATACCTAGGAGGCATTGCCAGGTGTAGAGGGAAGATTAGATGGGATGAAGGCGCCTTGGTTGCTCAAATCTGTACGCGGAGGATATACTCGGCGTTGGCAGAAGAACGAACAGAAGGATTCTGTTCGTTTTCTAATGAGGAAAACTGAAGGTGCCTTAAGCGTGTACCTTTAGTTGGTTTAGAGATCCAGGCCCGGCCCAGAGGCAAGGTGATCCTGGGCGATTGCCCAGGGCCCCAACTTTGGGAGGCGCCCCTACATATAAATAAATAAATATATATATATATATATATATATATATATATATATATATATATATATATATATATATATATATATATATATTTATATATATATATTTATTTATTTAATAAGAAGATTTAAAACATTGAAAAAAAAGGGTTTAAAGTTTAATGGATTTTGTAAAGTAATTTTCAAATAATTTTGAAATTTAAGTTTTTAAAATAATTTTGAAATTTAAGTTTTTTGAAATAATTTTGAAATTTAAGTTTTTAAAATAATTTTGAAATTTAAGTTTTTAAAATAATTTTGAAAATTAAGTTTTTAAAATAATTTTGAAATTTAAGTTTTTAAAATAATTTTGAAATTTAAGTTTTTAAAATAATTTTGAAATTTAAGTTTTTTGAAATAATTTTGAAATATAAGTTTTTAAAATAATTTTTGAAATTTAAGTTTTTAAAATAATTTTGAAATTTAAGTTTTTAAAATAATTTTTGAAATTTAAGTTTTTTGAAATAATTTTGAAATTTAAGTTTTTAAAATAATTTTGAAATTTAAGTTTTTTGAAATAATTTTGAAATTTAAGTTTTTAAAATAATTTTGAAATTTAAGTTTTTAAAATAATTTTGAAATTTTTTAGTCATCTCACCCGATCTGAATTGTCAATCAGGGAATCCTATAATTGTTGTGAGATAAGTTATTGTTGAATTTTAAGGGTCTGGTTTAACTTTGTGTTAGATTCAGGATTAGTTTTGGGTTCAACAAGTAAGCATTCTTTGGATAAACTTCTGAGCTATGGTGAGTCACACGGAGCTCATTAAAGTAACCATGCTTTCGAGGTTTTCCAAATAGTCCTACCCATTGGACTTAATACTACTCCTTGGTCTAACTAGTTAGGATCCATTTAAGGGTAGCTTCGGTCAGTTCCACTTGGCCAAATGCACCAGGTCGAAGTCATATCTTCCTAGACATGCGATGCCCAAGTTTCCCTTACGTACTATCATCCAAAAACATCACCGGTACTGTGGTTCAAGTTAAACTCGATCCGTTTTCAAACTAGCCTTAATTACCCTGCCGGGTAATCTACTCTTATTTTACCCATTTCGGGAAAATTAAATTCAGTTACCCTGTCGGGTAGTTGAGTTGGAGGTGCCAGCTAGTTTGGATCCACCATTTATTTTTGAATTTTAAATATATAATTTAATTTTGAATTTTTAATTTAATTTTGAATTGATTTTGAATATTGAATTTTAAATATTTAATTTTGAATTTTTAATTTGATTTTGAATTGATTTTGAATTTTAAATATTTAATATCAAATTTTTGAATTTTAATTTAAAATTTTTAATTTGATTTTGAATTTGAATTTCGAATTTTTAATTGACGATTTTGCAAAAATTGACAGAAATAAGCAGAAATATTACGTAGAACATGAACAGGAAGGCTTGAAATTATACCTAGGAGGCATTGCCAGGTGTAGAGGGAAGATTAAATGGGATGAAGGCGCCTTGGTTGCTCAAATCTGTACACGGAGGATATACTCGGCGTTGGCAGAAGAACGAACAGAAGGATTTTGTTCGTTTTCTAATGAGGAAAACTGAAGGTGCCTTAAGCGTGTTTAAGGCACCTTTAGTTGGTTTAGGAGGCGCCTCGGATCGATCCGAGGCGCCTTAAGGTGATGCGGCGGGAACTTTCCCGCCGCTCTTTAAGGCGCCTTCCAGTTGTGGGAGGCGCCTCCAGGAGGCGCCCTACCCCTTATAAATAAATAAATAAATATATATATATATATATATATATATATATATATATATATATATATATATATATATATATATATATATATATATATATATATATTTATATATATATTTATATTTATAAAAAAAAAAGAAAAAAGGGTTTAAAGTTTAATGGATTTTGTAAAGTAATTTTAAAATAATTTTGAAATTTAAGTTTTTTTTTAAATAATTTTGAAATTTAAGTTTTTAAAATAATTTTGAAATTTAAGTTTTTTGAAAAAATTTTGAAATTTAAGTTTTGAAAATAATTTTGAAATTTAAGTTTTTAAAATAATTTTGAAAATTAAGTTTTAAAAATAATTTTGAAATTTAAGTTTTTAAAATAATTTTGAAATTTAAGTTTTTAAAATAATTTTGAAATTTAAGTTTTTTGAAATAATTTTGAAATATAAGTTTTTAAAATAATTTTTGAAATTTAAGTTTTTAAAATAATTTTGAAATTTAAGTTTTTAAAATAATTTTTGAAATTTAAGTTTTTTGAAATAATTTTGAAATTTAAGTTTTTAAAATAATTTTGAAATTTAAGTTTTTAAAATAATTTTGAAATTTAAGTTTTTTGAAATAATTTTGAAATTTAAGTTTTTAAAATAATTTTGAAATTTAAGTTTTTTGAAATAATTTTGAAATTTAAGTTTTTAAAATAATTTTGAAATTTAAGTTTTTAAAATAATTTTGAAATTTAAGTTTTTAAAATAATTTTGAAATTTAAGTTTTTTGAAATAATTTTGAAATTTAAGTTTTTAAAATAATTTTGAAATTTAAATTTTTAAAATAATTTTGAAATTTAAGTTTTTAAAATAATTTTGAAATTTAAGTTTTTAAAATAATTTTGAAATTTAAGTTTGTAAAATAATTTTGAAATTTCTTAGTCATCTCACCCGATCTGAATTGTCAATCAGGGAATCCTATAATTGTTGTGAGATGAGTTATTGTTGAATTTTAAGGATCTGGTTTAACTTTGTGTTAGATTCAGGATTAGTTTTGGGTTCAACAAGTAAGCATTCTTTGGATAAATTTCTGAGCTATGGTGAGTCACACGGAGCTCATTAAAGTAACCATGCTTTCGAGGTTTTCCAAATAGTCCTACCCATTGGACTTAATACTACTCCTTGGTCTAACTAGTTAGGATCCATTTAAGGGTAGCTTCGGTCAGTTCCACTTGGCCAAATGCACCAGGTCGAAGTCATATCTTCCTAGACATGCGATGCCCAAGTTTCCCTTACGTACTATCATCCAAAAACTTCACCGGTACTGTGGTTCAAGTTAAACTCGACCCGTTTTCAAACTAGCCTTAATTACCCTGCCGGGTAATCTACTCTTATTTTACCCATTTCGGGAAAATTAAATTCAGTTACCCTGTCGGGTAGTTGAGTTGGAGGTGCCAGCTAGTTTGGATCCACCATTTATTTTTGAATTTTAAATATATAATTTAATTTTGAATTTTTAATTTGATTTTGAATTGATTTTGAATTTTGAATTTTAAATATTTAATTTTGAATTTTTAATTTGATTTTGAATTTTGAATTTTAAATATTTAATTTCAAATTTTTAATTTGAATTTTAATTTCAAATTTTTAATTTGATTTTGAATTTGAATTTCGAATTTTTAATTTGATTTTGAATTTTAATTTCAAATTTTTAATTTGATTTTGAATTTGAATTTCGAATTTTTAATTTGATTTTGAATTTGAATTTAGATTTTCAAGATAGTTTTTCTTTTAGCTTTCCCTGGATCATATCCTCGGTATGGTTTATCGAGGTAGTATATTTGATCCTTTGGAACCCAGTATTGGCCAAGTCCAACTTGATTGATCAATTTGGACTTTGGGACCCATGCTTGGACTGATTTGCTATTTTGTTTGTTTATTAAGGATAGATAAGATCTATATTTCTTTTTACTTTTATATCCCAACCCAGTTTTGTTGTAAATGGCTCTTTGTGTCCCAAGAATTAGATCAAAATTCTTGGAGCCCAGAGAAAACTTTTCTAAAGTAATTTTTAAATCTTTTACCTGATTTTTCAAACTAGAGTTTCTTCCTCAAGTTTTTGAACTTCTTCACAAGGTTCACAAGTTCGCTGGTCAGTTCATCCTCTGAATCTTTTGAGTCGGATTCGTCTTCTAATTCCGATTCAATTTTTCGTCGTACTCTTGATTCCCGTGTTCGACTCGTACTTGCAACCAAAGCAATACCCTTCTCGGATGGCTGTGCATTAGTTTGTTCATGAAGTTCAAATTCAGAAAATAACTCGTCTAACTTTAAAGAAGATAAGTCTTTGGAGACCTTGTAGGCATCTACCATTGATGCCCACAATGTACTCCTTGGAAACGAATTTAATGCGTACCTTATGACGTCCCGGTTTTCGACTTTCTGTCCTATTGCATGAAGAGAGTTAAGAATGTCCTGGATGCATGCGTGCAGCTGGCTCGCCGTCTCACCTTCCTGTATTTTTAAATTATATAATTTATTAAATAATAAATCACGCTTACTTACCTTGGTTTCCGAGGTGCCCTCGTGAAGTTCGATCAGTTTCTCCCAGAGTTCCTTTGCGGTTGAAAAGGGACCGACTCTGTTGAGTTCCTCCTTGGTAAGACCGAACTGGATGGTGTAGGTAGCTTTGGCGTCGGCTTCCACCTTTTTGATGAAGGCTGGTTCCCAGTTTTCACAGGATGTAGGCTTACCGTCTGTATCAGTTGGTAGTTGAAGTCCTGTCTTGACTATCATCCAGGTGTCGAACTGGATCTTTAGATATATCTCCATTCACCCCTTCCAGTATCCGAAGTCTTCTCCGGAAAATAGTGGGGGACGAACAGTGCTATATCCTTCTTGTTGAGTCATTTTAGACCTAGATGAGCAAAAATAAAAAGATCTATTCCAAGACTGTGTCTTGGATTAGTAGTGCTGGAAGAAAAAAAATAACAAGCTCAAGTGGTATTGACCAACTTTGAGCAACACTGATTAAAAAAAAATTAGAACTTTAGCTAATTATCTAATTTCTAATTGACTCCGAAACAAAATACCATGAAAAAAAATATTTTGAATGGTGGTTGCACCAATTCAAAACAACCCCGCTCTGATACCAATTGTTGGATCGAGACGCGCTAGAGGGGGGGGTGAATAGCGCTCGTGGCTATTTCATTTTTCGGAATCGTAAAACTATCGAGTTAAAACACGCAGCGGAATAAAGAACGAACACACACAGAGAGACACGAGAGATTTTACTTCGTTCAGAGCCTAAGGCAACTCCTACTCGAAGGCCCGCGATCCTTGATCGCTTTCCGTGGGCAACAACTATAAGCTCGTTAAAAGATTACAATTATGAGTACAATTAAAAGCTATAAGTATTATACCGACAACAAGAAATGCTAAATCTGAAGCTTCGGGTCGTCGGGTACTTGTAGCAGCACTTCGAAACGTCTTTTGGAGCAGCACGTTGATGAAAGATCACTTGGTATTCGTTAATACAAGCTGCTGGTCGAACCCCCTTTTTAAATGCTGTTCAAGGCGCCTTAAACAAGCTCCAAGCCGCCTTGAATAGGCCGAGTCAGCCGCGGAGATGAGGAGCGAACTGGTCGAATCTTATCACAGATTCAAGGCGCCTTCCACTGTTCACAGGGCGCCTTCATCTGTTCAAGGCGCCTTCCACTGTTCATCCAGGCGCCTTGAAGAGCTTCTCACAGCCAGCTCCAGCCTTGCACCCGAGGCGCCTCCAAGCTCCATGAAGGCGCCTCGGACACTGTTCATCCGAGGCTTTAGGTTGCTTCTTTGCACCTGCAAGATACGTTAGTCCCAAACACTATCCTGCAGCACAAAGTTAGCACATAATATAATAAATATGACAAATGAAGTATTGACAGTCTCCGGACTGTCCGAGTCTGACTTCGGGTTTCCGACCGGAAACCCTAGGTTGACTCGACGCCTACTGTTTCCTCTGCAGGGAACGCGTCCTCACCTACTCCACTCAGGAGATTTACCTGTTTCCAGTCGATCCTCCAGATCGACTGGACTTTTGCTCAGCACTCGATGCTTCCGGACTTTCTGCTGGACATCCGCTTCCCGGCCAGTCCAGTCTTTCACCTGGTTCGCGACACTAGGACTTTCCACCTAGGGTTACCACCCCCTAGGACTTTTGCCTGAAGTCATCGACCTGCCAAGACTCTCCGCATAGGGTTACCACCCCCTATGACCTAGGGTTAGCACCCCTAGGGTTTTTCCCTTTGCCTAACCGCAACTAGGACTTTCCTGAAATCCTCAAGTAGACTTGTTAGAAAACAAAACACCTTAATTTTGAATCCTTTGCCATTATCAAAACACAAGTTCGATCGTCGGATGCTTCCCGCACCAACATAATGTACAAAATTGAAGCCGTGGAAGGTCCACTCGAGACGGAGTTACGAGGAAGGCGCGAGCAACACAAGGTGGTCAAAGGGAGGAGCTTGAGAAGCTGTTGACCCTAGGTTGACCATCCGATCTTCTCATTGGCTTGAGAAGATCGTAGTTGGGCCATGACTAATCACAAATTAATTTAATTAATTGCTTATGTATATGTGATGCATGATTAAGTAATTAATTAGTGACTAACGATTAGATTAGATCTAAGTCATGCACATGATGCACCCTTTCGATTAGATTAGATCTATCGAGTATATGATACGCATCATCGTTTAGATTAGATCTAAATCATGTCAACTCTAATGCCTACCGTGCCGTGATACCTATCACTACCTCGATCACATGTGTTGTTGAATCTGCCAAAGCAGAGCAACACATATTATCTTGGTAGGGTACGGAGGGACAATCTTCGTCCCGCTTATCAACGCATGGGCGAATACAAACTCAATTAGATTGAGTATTCCTAGTTAACACGGTTGAAACGAGTACAACTATAGGCATTCTTCCAATGGTTGGAAAGATAGGACATAAATCACATTTATATTAATTCTTGGGCGTATTAGCCAAAACTAACTCAAGTTTTAATATAACTACGGATAATGATCCTATAAACAAGAGTTGCATAGAGATGTAATTGGTAAATCATTACCTACCGATCATACTAAATCTTCGGCGTATTAGCCAAAGCTAACTCAAGGGTTAGTATGATGTAGATCTTGTCCCACATGAATTATAGAATTCAGTGGGAGTATCATTTAGTTAAAGACCTAATTAAATGATTTAAAAGAATATGATATTTATTTTCTGCATTTTTCTGTTGTAGAATTGTCATGATGTCAAACACGAACAACTTCTCTCTGCGTTCTGTCCTTAAGAAGGACAAGCTCAACAGAGCAAATTTCTTGGACTGGTATAGGAATTTGAGAAATGTTCTCACTCAAGAACGTAAACTGTACGTTCTGGAGCAGCCCATTCTGGAGGCACCTCCTGCCACTGCCACGCGAGCAAACCAAGATGCTTATAAGAAGCATCAAGAAGACGCATTAGATGTATCCTGTCTCATGCTCGCGAGCATGAACTCAGAGCTTCAGAAGCAACATGAGTTAATGACTGCTTACGATATGGTTGAACATCTTCGTCAACTGTATCAAGGACAAGCATGGCATGAGAGATTTGAGATCTCTAAGGCACTATTTCAATGCAAAATACAAGCTGGGACTCCTGTAGGTCCACATGTGCTCAAGATACTTGGGTACATAGAGAACCTACAGAGATAGGGATTCCCATTTGATCAAGAGCTGACCACTGACTTGATCTTGCACTCCTTGCCCGAAAGTTATAGTCAACTTCGTTCATTTGGTAAGGGAAAGTCCCAACCCAAAGGCAAAGGCAAGGTATTGAAGCCTAAAGGAGGGGTCACCAAGGATGCTACCTGCTTCCACTGCGGTCAGACCGGGCACTGGAAGAGAAACTGCAAGGTGTACCTGGAAGATCTTAAGAAGAAGAGAAGTGAGACTTCCACTTCAGGTATATATGTTATAGAAGTCAATCTATCTATTTCTTCATCATGGGTATTAGATATCGGATGTGCATCTCACATTTGTACTAATGTGTAGGCGCTGAGAAATAGCAGGGCATTGGCGAAGGGCGAGGTGGACCTACGCGTAGGCAATGGAGCACGGGTTACTGCTGTTGCTGTAGGGACTTATTTTCTATCTCTGCCCTCTGAGCTTGTATTAGAGTTGGATGATTGTTGTTATGTGCCTGCATTAACTAAGAACATAATTTCAATTTCTTGTTTGGACAAGAAAGGTTTCTCTTTTATTATAAAGGACAAATGTTGTTCTGTTTATTTAAAAGATATGTTCTATTGTAGTGCACCTCTAATGAACGGACTCTACATTCTAGATCTTGAAAGCCCTATCTATAACATAAATACCAAGAGGTTCAAGTCAAATGACCTAAACCAAACCTATCTCTGGCACTATCGCTTAGGTCATATAAATGACAAGCGCTTATCCCAGCTCCATAAGGATGGTTTGCTGGACTCATTTGATTTTGAATCTTATGAGACATACGAGTCATGCCTACTAGGCAAGATGACCAAGACTCCCTTTAGTGGACACAGTGAAAGAGCGACTGATTTAATAGAACTCATACATAGTGATGTATGTGGTCCTTTCAATGTCGCTGCTACAGGCGATTATAGGTACTTCATCACATTTACTGATGACTTCAGTAAATATGGTTATGTGTACTTGATGACACATAAGTCAGAATCCTTTGAAAAGTTCAAAGAATTCAAGAATGAAGTACAGAACCAGCTTGGCAAGAGTATTAAGATACTTCGATCAGATCGAGGTGGAGAATACCTTAGCCATGAGTTTCGTGACTACCTAGCTGAGTGTGGGATTCTATCCCAACTCACTCCTCCTGGAACACCACAGTGGAATGGTGTATCCGAAAGGAGGAATCGTACCCTATTAGATATGGTACGATCTATGATGAGTCACACAGATCTTCCGACATACCTTTGGGGCTATGCTCTAAACACGACAGCTTTTATACTCAACCGAGTTCCATCCAAGGTCGTGATAAAGACACCATATAGGATATGGACTGGGAGAGATGCCCAGGTGTCTTTCATGAGGATTTGGGGCTGTGAGGCTTACGTACGACGTCAAGTTTCAGACAAATTACGACCCAAATCCGACAAGTGCTATTTCATCAGATATCCCAAGGAAACTAAGGGATATTACTTCTACATTCCCAGTCAGCACAAGGTAGTTGTGGCAAAGACTGGGGTCTTTCTAGAAAGGGACTTTGTTTCTAAAATGACTAGTGGGAGCACGTTCGATCTTGAAGAAGTTCAAGATGCGAACAATAGCACTGAAGCCTCGATGGAAGTTGAACTAGAACCACAAAGTATTGTGGATGATGTTGTTCCACAAGGAGTTGAGGAACAACAACCAATTCAAGTAGACATACCTCTTTGCAGGTCTGATAGGGTACGTCGTCAGCCTGAGAGATACTCATTTCTCTTGTCTGACCATGATGACGTTGTGCTCATAGAGGATGAGCCTACCACCTATCAGGAAGCTGTAATGAGATCAGATTCTGAGAAATGGCTAGAGGCCATGAGATCCGAAATGGAATCCATGTACACCAACCAAGTATGGACTTTGGTTGATCCACCTGAAGGGGTAAAACCCATTGGGTGTAAGTGGGTCTTTAATAGAAAGACTGACATGGATGGACTTATCTATAAGGGTCGCTTGGTAGCTAAAGGTTTCAGGAAGATTCATGGTATTGACTATGATGAAACCTTTTCTCCAGTAGCGATGTTTAAGTCCATTCGGATCATGCTTGCTATTGCAGCATACCATGACAATGAGATATGGCAGATGGATGTCAAAACCGTGTTTCTGAATGGAAACCTACTCGAGGATGTGTACATGACACAACCTGAGGGTTTTGTAGATACACAGCATACTAGCAGAGTATGCAAGCTGCATAGGTCCATTTATGGACTAAAGCAAGCTTCTCGTGTAATGCCCAGCCCCTTCCTGCTTAAGCTGACGAGGGTTACTTATCTTTTCTTACTTAAAACAGCGGAAGTCTTATCTATAGTATATATTTTTTTATTTCTATTCCTTTACTTTTTAAAACATCATCATTAACTACCTATCATATGGGTCACATAACATGCTTAGCATAAATTTAAACCATAATACTAAAGAGCATGATGAAGTGTCATAGAGTCATAAAAGAACAACATGAACATAACTCTTATTAACTAGAAGCAGGTCTTTCTCTTTAGCCAAGTCACTACTACACACGTCCTCCTTGCCCCCTCCTGCTGCTCCCTTAGTACATCCATTCTTTACCCTTATCTGTGGTACAAGGAAAGTAAGCTGTGAGCACTCAAGGCTCAATAAGATCCTTTCCTACTCACAAAAACCGTATAGCATAAATAAAGCTTCAAGGCATAAAGCATAAAGACAACTCATCATATCATGTATAGAAGCATCATATCATAACATAATCATATGGTATCATGGCATATCCTAATAAAGTCATAAAGTGCCTTCTAGCATAACATAATCATGATCATAACCTATCATAACATAATCATAAGGTTCATCCTAACATAACATAACATAATCATAGACATCATGGTATATCGTAACATAATCATAATGTGCTATGCGAGATGACTTTCAAAACATGATTCATGCAATAATATATGCAACATGTCCTTTGAAAAACTTTTTACTTACATACTTAAACATAATCATAACATGGTTAGGGCCCCGGCTTGTACCACATACATAAATGCGCGCGTCCCATGTAGGTCCAAGGTAGCAAGTCTTGAACCTTACGAGGCATACATACTAGACCCGTTTCTTAGTCCATCGACCTAGGGGCACTTAGGATCCCATCCTTAACGAGGCCCGTTTCTTAGTCCATCGACCCCGGGGCGCTTATAGAGCCCACCCTTGGTACAAGCCATATAAAGTAAAGTAGCATGTCATACATATCATATCATGATTCTTATCATTTCTTGCACATCGTATTTCTTATCATATCATACCATATAGAATTTTGGGCACATAGCTCATCATAATGGTATGTAAACTTTGGGCACACAGCACATCATAAATACATGCATAGTTTGGGTACACAGCTCATCATAAATAGCATGCAAACTTGGGCACACAGCTCATCACATATATCATGCGTAAATTGGGCACACAGCTCATCATAAATAACACACAGCATAGCATAAGGGTTTCCATCATGTATAGATCATAAGTGTGCATAATTAAACATAGAAGCATAGCAATCTCATAAACATGGCATATAAGATACATGGGAAACATAATTAGATTTCTAACCCTAATGTCTTATAGTGGCCGAAACATATAGATTGGGTTTTAGGTAAAAACTCCATACCAACATGTGAACCCTAAATAAGTATCATTTCCTATACCATAAGAAAAACACCATGAGCAAGTTTAGGTAGAGTTCTAGGTTTCTTAAGCTTACAACTTATCATGGCCGAAACTTATCAAGCACACATTGGGTTAAAAATTATCATTCAAGCTTGTGAACCCTAAACAACTTCATAGCAATAATTTCAAGGAACAACATGAGCATAGTTGAGTTAGGTTCTAAGATTCCTAGGCCCTTAAACATGATATGGCCGAAACTTGTAGGGCTTAAAGCTAGGGTTCAAGGGTCATAAAAGCATGAGAACCTTAAACAACTTTCATAGCAAATATTTCAAGGAACAACATGAGCATAGTTGAGTTAGGTTATAAGTTTCCTAGGCCCTTAAACATGATATGGCCGAAACTTGTAGGACTTAAAGCTAGGGTTCAAGTGTCCTAAAAGCATGAGAACCTTAAACAACTTTCATAGCAAATATTTCAAGGAACAACATAAGCATAGTTGAGTTAGGTTCTAAGTTTCCTAGGCCCTTAAACATGATATGGCCGAAACTTGTAGGACTTAAAGCTAGGGTTCAAGAGTCCTAAAAGCATGAGAACCTTAAACAACTTTCATAGCAAATATTTCAAGGAACAACATGAGCATAGTTGAGTTAGGTTCTAAGTTTCCTAGGCCCTTAAACATGATATGGCCGAAACTTGTAGGGCTCAAAGCTAGGGTTCAAGTGTCCTAAAAGCATGAGAACCTTAAACAACTTCCATAGCAAATATTTCAAGGAACAATATGAGTATAGTCGAGTTAGGTTCTAAGTTTCCTAGGTCTTAAAACCTTGTGTGACTGAAAGTTGTAGAGCATGTAACCAAATTTCCATGCAACAAACAAACATAAGAACATTAAGTTAGTTTCATATCATTTCATCAAGAAGGTCATGAGCATCTTAGACTTGTTTTAAACTCTCCTAGGCCTCAAATCTATACATGGCCGAACCTTCATAGACATGAAATAAAGTTCAACTCAACATACAATCATGGGCATATCATAATAGCTTCATATCTTATCTTAGGGAAATCATGGCATGCTTAGTTTTAAGTTAAAGCTCTCCTAGGCCCTTAGTTCTACCATGGCCGAATATTCATGAGCCTGAAAAAAAAGTTCCAATCAACATAACAAGAAGGAGAAAATGTTAACAATACCATTATCATAGGGCACCTATCATAAGAACAAAGGAGCATGTTTTAGTTTGAGGCTTAAGCTTACCTAATCCTTTTGTTCATGCTTGGCCGAAAGTCTAGGATCATGAATCTAAGTTCTAACTAAACATTCTAGCATAGAAACATGAAATAAATCCCTACCATAAAATACATGTTACAAGAAACATATCGAGTATGTCAAAATTTAGATCTTTACATTCCCTAAGTCCTTCCTTTGGTCTTACCTTGGCCGAAATTCTTCATGAGGTTTTCTTAGATTTTTATGTAACCGAATCTTCATAGAACACACAAAAGCTATTGTACCACAGGTGAGGGAAACTTACATCCTTTTGCTTGTGGTTTTCCTTAGAGAGAAAAGTATTCTAAGTGCCAAGGAAGGAGAAAGCTTCTTCTTCTTGTACCTCCTTTTGTTTCTTTTGCTTGGATGGGCTAGAACTTGAAGGCTTCTTCACAGAAATTAGTTTTCTTGGAGAAGAACTTAACTTAGCTATTGGGATGAGGAGAGGGAAAGTTCTTGGTTCGGTGAGGAATGAAGAAGGAAGAAGGAGGAAGAAAGAAAAGGACTTACTCTCTTGTTTTTCTTCTCCCAACCTATTTATTCCTTTGTTCAATGAAACATGTCTTCATTCATTCCCTCAACTCTTCTTCTCCATCATTCCTTTAATTCCCACGAAAATTGAGAGAGGGAGGGAAGTAGGCAATTCCTCTTTTGCTTGCTCCTTTTCTTAACCAAGAGGAAAAGAGGTAAGCCACTTGGTTTTCTCTTGCTCTTTTGTTTAGTTTTCTTTTATTTCCTTCTCACCTTTAATTAAATTTTTCATTCCTTTCCATCCAAATATTACTCCTTATCCTAGTGGTTATCATGCATCAATTTATCTCCATCATTTGTGGGAGGTTCAAGGTTCAATCCTTGACCTCACCTCATCTTATTCTATATTTTAGATATTATTTTCCCTTTTCTCTTATTCTTTTCATTTCTATGCTCTAAGGAAAAATAATATTCATATACCTATCTTATAATTTCGTGGGTGTTATATCTCAAGAGCTGGAATCTTCGATTCGATGATGCAATCAAACAATTTGGTTTCATCAAGAACGAAGATGAGCCTTGTGTCTACAAGAAGGTTGTAGGGGATATAGTTGTCTTCCTTATATTGTATGTGGATGACATACTATTCATTGGGAAGGACATCCCTATGCTTCAGTCTGTCAAGACCTGGCTAGGGAGTTGCTTCTCAATGAAGGACTTAGGTGAGGCATCCCGCATTCTAGGGATACAGATCTATAGAGATAGATCTAAGAGATTGCTTGGCCTAAGTCAGAGTACATATATTGACAAGGTACTCCTTCGGTTTGCCATGCAGAACTCTAAGAAGGGATTTCTGCCAATGTCACATGGCGTGAGTCTTTCGAAGACTCAAGGTCCCTCTTCTAGAGAGGAGAGAGACCGCATGGATCAG
Organism: Zingiber officinale; assembly: GCF_018446385.1. NCBI lineage: Eukaryota > Viridiplantae > Streptophyta > Magnoliopsida > Zingiberales > Zingiberaceae > Zingiber > Zingiber officinale. The sequence goes on from NC_056006.1 coordinate 50,008,600, forward strand.
ATCCCTTATGCCTCAGCCATAGGATCTATCATGTACGCCATGCTATATACTCGACCTGATGTTTCATATGCTTTCAGCATGACGAGCAGATACCAGTCAGATCTAGGTGAAAGTCACTGGATAGCAGTCAAGAATATTCTTAAGTACTTAAGAAGGACTAAAGAATATTTCTTGATATATGGAGGCAATGATGAGCTAGCTGTAAAGGGTTACAGTGATGCTAGCTTCCAGACCGACCAGTATCGATCGCAGTTAGGGTTCGTATTTTACATTAATGGTGGTCGGTAGGAAGAGTTCGAGCGACACGATGGCGATTCTCTGACGGGCCAGTACATTCTGCATCGGGGCAGCAGGAGCGGTTTGGATCCGCAAGTTCATCACTAAACTTGGGGTGGTTCCCAGTATCGCTGACCCTATTGAGCTCTATTGTGACAACAATGGAGCTATAGCACAGGCGAAGGAAACTCGCTCACACCAGCGGACCAAACACATACTACGGCGCTTCTATCTCATTCAAGAGATTATCGAGAGAGGAGATGTGAAGATATGCAGAGTACCTACAGAGGCTAACATCGCAGATCCCTTGACAAAGGCTTTGGCACAGAGGAAGCATCATGGTCACACTAGGTCATTGGGGCTTAGAGCCTACACTGATTGGCACTAGTGCTAGTGGGAGATTGTTAGTTAGAGCCCTAGAGCCAATCATTTGATGATTGTATTATGGACTTGTTGTATCATATTCTTATATAAATAAATACATGTGTTTTGGTTATTATACTTACTTGTATTGGTGCCAAATAAACTAGGTATAATAGCATCCTTGAGTAGACGGTTCTCACCTATATCAATCGGTTAGTTGAACCGATAGTGAGATGATATAGGGAACACTACTCTAAATCATTCCTATTCGAGTATTAACATTCAGGGACAATGTTAATGCAATAAGACTAGAATGTAGTGTTGGGTTTTTTGGGCCACGAAAACCGCTTTTTGCATTAATGTTAATACTAGCATGTAATGTTAATGCTAGTCTTATTGCATTAACATTGTCCCTGAATGTTAATACTCGACTAGGAATGATTTAGAGTAGTGTTCCCTATATCATCTCACTATCAATTCAACCAATCGATTGATATAGGTAAGAACCTTCTACTCAAGGACGTTATTATACTTAGTTTATTAGGCACCAATACAAGTAAGTATAATAACCAAACAAATGCCTTTATTAATATAAGAATATGATACAATAAGTCCATAATATAATCATCAAATGATTGACTCTAGGGCTCTAGCTAACAATCTCCCACTAGCACTAGTGCCAATCAGTGTAGGCTCTAAGCCCCAATGACCTAGTGTGACCATCATGCTTCCTATGTGCCAAAGTCTTGGTCAAGGGATCTGCGATGTTAGCCTCTGTAGGTACTCTGCATATCTTCACATCTCCTCTCTCGATAATCTCTCGAATGAGATAGAAGCGCCGTAGTATGTGTTTGAGCGAGGTTCCTTCGCCTGTGTTATAGCTCCATTGTTGTCACAATAGAGCTCAATAGGGTCAGCGATATTGGAACCACCGCAAGTTCGATGAACTTGCGGATCAACCGCCTCGCGGCGAATGCTTCGCTCGTATGATCACCATGCGTGTCTCCGTCAACTCTTCCACCACGACCACCATTAATGTAAAATACGAACCCAACTACGATCGATAATCATCGGTCCGAAGCTAGCATCATCAGAACCTTTACGCCTAGCTCATCGTTTCCATATATCAAGAAATATTCTTTAGTCCTTCTTAAGTACTTAAGAATATTCTTGACTGCTATCCAGTGACTTTCACCTGGATCTGACTGGTATCTGTTGGTCATGCTGAAAGCATATGAAACATCAGGTCGAGTATATAGCATGGCGTACATGATAGATCCTATGGCTGAGGCATAAGAGATCTGATCCATGTGATCTCTCTCCTCTCTAGAAGAGGGACCTTGAGTCTTCGAAAGACTCACACCATGTGACATTGGCAGAAATCCCTTCTTGGAGTTCTGCATGGCAAACCGAAGGAGTACCTTGTCAATATATGTACTTTGACTTAGGCCAAGCAATCTCGTAGATCTATCTCTATAGATCTGTATCCCTAGAATGTGGGATGCCTCACCTTAGTCCTTCATTGAGAAGAAACTCCCTAGCCAGGTCTTGACAAACTGAAGCATAGGGATGTCCTTCCCAATGAGCAGTATGTCATCCACAAACAATATGAGGAAGACAACTATATCCCCTACAACCTTCTTGTAGACACAAGGCTCATCTTCGTTCTTGATGAAACAAACTGTTTGATTGCATCATCGAATCGAAGATTCAAGCTCCGAGAAGCTTGCTTTAGTCCATAAATGGACCTATGCAGCTTGCATACTCTGCTAGTATGCTTTGGATCTACAAAACCCTCAGGTTGTGTCATGTACACATCCTCAAGTAGGTTTCTATTCAGAAACGTGGTTTTGACATCCATTTGCCATATCTCATAGTCATGGTAGGCTGCAATAGCAAGCATGATCCGAATGGACTTAAACATCGCTACTGGAGAAAAGGTTTCATCATAGTCAATACCATGAATCTGCTTGAAACCTTTAGCTACCAAGGGACCCATATAGATAAGTCCATCCATGTCAGTCTTTCTCTTAAAGACCCACTTACACCCAATGGGTTTTACCCCTTCAGGTGGATCAACCAAAGTCCATACTTGGTTGGTGTACATGGATTCCATTTCGGATCTCATGGCCTCTAGCCATTTCTCGGAATCTGGTCTCATCACAGCTTCCTGATAGGTGGTAGGCTCATCCTCTATGAGCATATCATCATCATGGTCAGACAAGAGAAATGAGTATCTCTCAGGCTGACGACATATCCTATCAGACCTGCGAAGAGGTATGTCTACTTGAACTGGTTGTTGTTCCTCAACTCTTTGTGGAACATCATCATCCACAACACTTTATGGTTCCAGTTCAATTTCCATCGAGGCATCAGTGCTATTGTTCGCATCTTGAACTTCTTCAAAATCGAACGTGCTCCCACTAGTCTTTATAGAAACAAAGTCACTTTCTAGAAAGACCCCAGTCTTTGCCACAACTACCTTGTGCTGACTGGGAATGTAGAAGTAATATCCCTTAGTTTCCTTGGGATATCCAATAAAATAGCACTTGTCGGATTTGGGTCCTAACTTGTCTGAGACTTGACGTCGAACGTAAGCCTCACAACCCCAAATCCTCATGAAAGACACCTGGGCATCTCTCCTAGTCCATATCCTATATGGTGTCTTTATCACGGCCTTGGATGGAACTCGGTTGAGTATAAAAGCTGCCGTGTCTAGAGCATAGCCCCAAAGGTATGTCGGAAGATCTGTGTGACTCATCATCGATCGCACCATATCTAATAGGGTACGATTCCTCCTTTCGGATACACCATTCCACTGTGGTGTTCCAGGAGGAGTGAGTTGGGATAGAATCCCAAACTCAGCTAGGTAGTCACGAAATTCATGGCTAAGGTATTCTCCACCTCGATCTGATCGAAGTATCTTAATACTCTTGCCAAGCTGGTTCTGTACTTCATTCTTGAATTCTTTGAACTTTTCAAAGGATTCAGACTTATGTGTCATCAAGTACACATAACCATATCTACTGAAATTATTAGTAAATATGATGAAGTACCTATAACCGCCTCTAGCAGTGACATTGAAAGGGCCACATACATCACTATGTATGAGTCCTGACAAATCAGTCGCTCTCTCGCTGTGCCCACTAAAGGGAGTCTTGGTCATCTTGCCTAGTAGGCATGACTTGCATGTCTCATAAGATTCAAAATCAAATGAGTCCAGCAAACCATCCTTATGGAGCTGGGATAAGCGCTTGTCATTTATATGACCTAAGCGACAGTGCCAGAGATGGGTTTGGTTCATGTCATTTGACTTGAACCTCTGGTATTTATGTTATAGATAGGGCTCTCAAGGTCTAGAATATAGAGTCCGTTTATCAAAGGTGCACTACAATAGAACATTTCGTTTAAATAGACGGAACAACATTTGTTCTTTATTATAAACGAAAAACCATTCTTGTCCAAACAAGAAACAGATATAATGTTCTTAGTTAAAGCAGACACATAACAACAATCATCTAATTCTACTACAAGCCCAGAGGGCAGAGATAGATGGTAAGTTCCTACAGCAATAGCAGTAACCCGTGCTCCATTGCCTACTCGTAGGTCTATCTCACCCTTCGTCAATGCCCTGCTATTTCTCAGCGCTTGTACATTAGTACAAATGTGCGAAGCTCATCCGGTATCTAATACCCACGATGAATAAATAGAGAGGTTGACTTCTATAACATGTATACCTGAAGTAGAAATCTTATTTCTCTTCTTCTTAAGATCTACCAGGTATTCTTTGGAGTTCCACTTCCAGTGCCTTGCTTGTCCTTGATATAGGTGACAAAGATGTTCAAGCATATCGTAAGCGCCCATCAACTCATGTTGCTTCTGAAGCTCAGAGTTCAAGGTCGCGAGCATAAGACATGACACATCTAATGCTTCATCTTGATGCTTCTTGTAAGCATCACGGTCTGCTCGCGTGGCAGTGGCAGGTGGAGCCTTCTCAGGTTCCTGTACCAGTCCAGGAAATTTGCTCCGTTGAGCTTGTGCTTCTTAAGGACAGAACGCAGAGAGAAGTTGTTCGTGTTTGACGTCATGGAAATTCTACAACAGAAATAAATGCAGAAATAAATATCATATTCTTTAAATCATTTAATTAGGCCTTCAACTAAATGATGCTCCCACTGAATTCTATAATTCATGTGGGACAAGATCCACATCATACTAACCCTTGAGTTAGCTTTGGCTAATACGCCCAATACTTAGTATGATCGGTAGGTAACGATTACCAATTACATCTCTATGCAACTCTTGTTTATAGGATCAAAATCCGCATTTATATTAAAACTCGAGTTAGCTTTGACTAATACGCCCAAGAGTTAATATAAACATGATTTTGACCTATCTACCAACCATTGGATAATGCCTATAGTTAAACTCGATCCATTTGAGTTAACTAGTTACTCAATATAATTGAGTTGTACTCACCCATGCATTGATAGGCGGGACCAAGATTGTCCCTCCGTACCCTACCAAGATAGTATGTGTTGCTCTGCTTTGGGAGATTCAACAACAACATGCGATTGAGGTAGTGGTAGGTATCACGGCATGGTAGGCATTACGAGTTGACGCGATTTAGATCTAATCTAAACGATGATGCGTATCATATACTCGATAGATCTAATCTAATCGAAGGGTGCATCATGTGCACGACTTAGATCTAATCTAATCGTTAGGCACTAATTAATTACTTAATTAACTAGCATGCATCACATACACACAAAAGCAATTAATTAAATAATTTTGTGATTATGTCATGGCCGTACTACGATCTTCTCAAGCCAATGAGAAGATCGGATGGTCAACCTAAGGTCAACAGCTTCTCAAGCGCCTTCCTTTTGACCACCTTGTGTTGCTCGCGCCTTCCTCGTAACTCCGTCTTGAGTGGACCTTCCACCGCTTCAAAATTTACATTACATTTTTGAAACTCGAGTTACATTTGAGTCTAAATCTAATTTACAACAAGAATAAAAAGAAAGGCACCACGCGCAGGTCGCGAAAAAAATAAAAGTACAACACGCACATCACATCACGGCGCGCAGGCCGTATTATGAATTACAACACAAATTGTCCAATCGAATTGGGTCTTTAGGCCATGACTATAACAAAAATAATATATAATTCAAAATTATATATTTCTATAATTTTCTGTAATTTTTCATAATTTTTACAATTTTATGAGTAAATTTTTCCCGGCAGTTCCGATTAGCGATTTCGGGCGCAATCGCGGAGCAAATCCCCTTGCGGGGTTAGGGGCAGTACCTCTACCCGCGATCTAACCATCGTGAGTTGCTCCTAAGCGATCCTACAGCGCCTTAGCCCGCTGTCCCAAAAGGTTTTGGGTCGAAACATTGTCGTAACGGAAAAACTTCTCGGTAGTCGAAGCCTACAAGTGTCTAAACACTTGTGCTTCGCTTCTACGAGAAAAATACCCTTTAAAACTATAAAAATCATGAAATTACAGAAATTCACAGAATGTTAATTTTTCATAAAAAACAAAATAAACTCGAACACGCCTTCGCACGAGGCTCTGATACCACTATTGGATTTTTCGGGCCGCGAAAACCGCTTTTTCGCGTCGCGGAAACCCCGAATCACACTAACCAACGGATTTCGTGCGAAGAAAAGATTTCAAAATAAAATTACGAGTATGAGTTTCTACTTAGATCTACTCCTAGATCTACATGAAACAAGTTATACCTTTGAAGTGAAGCCCTTCGCGTTCCCGCTTGTCCAAGGTACGCCGGATCTCGAGATTGTCAATGTAGACAATCCTCTAGAAGTATCCACATGAACAAGATGTGTTCTCAAACACACAAGGATGGAGAAGAGACAACCACAAGTGTGCTAGCACTTCTTGATTCTCTCGGATGGGATTGGAAGAAGAAGAAAGGAAAAGAAGAGAACACACTCCTCTAAAATCTCTATGTGACTTTCACTAACCTTTCTTCTTGGATTAGATTCACTCTCCTTTCTTCTCCCAGGCTTGAAACCCACGACCAAGAGAAGAGAAGGAGCAAGAAGAGAGCTTAGGAGGAGGAAGATCACTTGAATGAGAGTTACACTTGCAAAATGAAACTCTTTTCATCTATTTAAGTGGTTTGTAACCTCCATGTGATACCAAGAGTCACAACTCTTGGTAACTCCCATGAGGTGGCACTTCACTTAAGTAACCATGATGATGTGGAGCATCATCATTGGTCCACTTAATGCCAACTCACCAATGAGGTGGCATAAAGTCAAGTCAAACTTGACTCTTCATCTTCCTCTCAAGTCAAGTCAATCTTTACTTAATCTCTCTCATGGTTGATCTAATCCAACCATTTAATTCAAGCCAATTTAATATAATGAATCTAATTCATTTAATTAAATTAATTCAACGAGTCATAATCTAAATTAGACTCATTGAACACATGAATCAACTTGAGTCCAACTCAATTAGCCCAATTAGGATTACTCTTAATCCAATTTGATTCATCAAATGAATCTAACCCTCTTGGTTCATCATATGAACCTAATCTCCATCCACTTGTTCTTTGTGTGTGACCCAATAGGTTCTTGTAACGTTGGCAATGCCCCTAAACTCATTTAGAAACATAAGTAATGAGCGGTATCTAGCAATACATCATTACTACCCAAGTTACAAGAATGTTAAGATCCAACATCACCTTGTGACTACTAATTGTGACTCCTCACAATATATGACAAGTGTCCTTCTATCCTAGACATCTAGATTGATCAATGTGAGGCATAGACCGTGTCATCCTCTAATCAATCTAAATCTTGAACTCCAAGTAGACACACTAAACAAATGAGCTCAACATCATATATTGACTCATTTGGGCATGTCCATGCACTTCGTGGTCTCACTCTATCAAGAATACCGATGTCTCTCCCGTCATATAGAAGGGATAGATCCTATCTACATCACTCACATCCTTCCGTATAATTTGTTACATACCCAGTAATCGACTTTATAGTCCATCCAGTTACGGGTGACATTTGACGAAATCAAAGTACATAACTCCTTATGTAGGGAACCATGGTGACTTCAGCTCTAAGGATTAGTAGTCATACTAATAGCCACATGAGAAAGTATATGATACTCATATAACGATCCATGATACTTTCTCATGGCGGGTCATTCAGTATACATTCTCTAATGCATACCCATGTGTCAACTTGATATCTCCATATCCATGACTTGTGAGATCAAGTCATCGAGTTGACCTACATGCTAGTCTTATTGCATTAACATTGTCCCTGAATGTTAATACTCGACTAGGAATGATTTAGAGTAGTGTTCCCTATATCATCTCACTATTGATTCAACCAATCGATTGATATAGGTAAGAACCTTCTACTCAAGGACGTTATTATACTTAGTTTATTTGGCACCAATACAAGTAAGTATAATAACCAAACAAATGCCTTTATTAATATAAGAATATGATACAATAAATCCATAATACAATCATCAAATGATTGGCTCTAGGGCTCTAGCTAACATGTAGGTCAACTCGATGACTTGATCTCACAAGTCATGGATATAGAGATATCAAGTTGACACATGGGTATGCATTGGAGAATGTATACTGAATGACCCGCCATGAGAAAGTATCATGGATCGTTATATGAGTGTCATATACTTTCTCATGTGGCTATTAGTATGACTACTAGTCCTTAGACCTAAAGTCACCATGGATCCCTACATAAGGAGTTATGTACTTTGGTTTCGTCAAACGTCACCCGTAACTGGGTGGACTATAAAGGCGATTACTAGGTATGTAATGAATTTTGCAGAGGAATGTGAGTGATGTAGATGAGATATATCCCTCCTATATGACGGGAGCGACATCAATATTCTTGATAGAGTGAGACCATGAAGTGCATGGCCATGCCCAAATGAGTCAATATGAGATATTGAGCTCATTTGATTTAGTGAGTCTACTTGGAGTTCAAGATTTAGATTGGTTAGAGGATGACACGGTCTATGCCTCACATTGATCAATCTCGATATCTAGGATGGAAGGACACTTGTCATATATTATGAGGAGTCACAATTAGTAGTCACAAGGTGATGTTGGATCTCAACATTCTTGTAACATTGGATAGTAATGATGTGTTGCTAGATACCGCTCATTACTTATGCTCCTAAATGGGTTAAGGGCCATTGCTAACGTTACAAGAACCTATAGGGTCACACACTAAGGACAATTAGATGGAGATTAGGTTCATATGATGAACCAAGAGGATTAGATTCATTTGATGAATCAAATTGGATTAAGAGTAATCCTAATTGGGCTAATTGAGTTGGACTCAAGTTGATTCATGTGTTCAATGAGTCTAATTTAGATTATGACTCATTGAATCAATTTAATTAAATGAATTAGATTCATTATATTAAATTGGCTTGAATTAAATGGTTGGATTAGATCAACCATGAGAGAGATTAAGTTAAGTTTGACTTGACTTGGGAGGAAGATGAAGAGTGAAGTTTGACTTGACTTTATGCCACCTCATTGGTGAGTTGGCATTGAGTGGGCCAATGATGATGCTCCACATCATCATGGTGGCTTAAGTGGATGCCACCTCATGGGAGTTACCAAGAGTTGTGACTCTTGGCATTCCATGGGAGTTACACATGCTCTTAATGTGGCCGGCCACATGAATGGGAGGAATAAGTTTCATTTTGGGAATAATTCTCATTCATTCCATCATCTTCTTCCTTGATCCATTTTCTTCTCTCCCTCTCCTCATCTTGCCGAACCTAACTAAGGTGCTAGCACACTTTAGTTTGGTGATCTCCTTCTTGTGTTCGTGTGGATACTTCTAGACGGTTGTCTACTTTGACAACCTTGAGATCCAGCACCATTGGACGAGCGGGATTCATGTAGGACGCCCATCAAGGGTATATTCTTTGTTTCCCTTTGTAGATCTACTGTAGATCAAGGTTTAGAAACTCGTACTCATATTTTATTTTATTTTTTCTTTGCACGGATCTGGTGGCTGGGGCTTTCGGGGTTTTCGCGACGCGAAAACGCAGTTTTCACGGCCCGAAAAACCCAACACCTATTACCATCCATAAAGGAAGTTTAATCTAGTGATCTGCAAACAAACTCATCCGATGGGGAGGGAGGCACTCAGAGCCAACACGCAAGTTTGTCGCATTACTTACAAACCAGTAATAGAGACCATGGAATTTATTTACTAATCCCTCTCCCACTTAGTTATTTAAGGTGAGGAATTTTAACTATGCAAGCATCACACACATCACAGTAAATAAAAGCAATAAATATGAAAATTAATTTTCCAACTATTATGGCATTTTCCATCACTGTCCTCCGTGTGTTGCCAACCCTAACTGCTACCAACTTTAGCCACCGCAATCAGGTCTAGTCACCGCATCTATCTTGCTTCCTTTTCCGCTACGCCTCTGGTCCACAAATAGTACCACGCATCGCAAGGATATGATCCGCGACAAAAATAGAATTTTACATATATCAATCCTATATTCCACAAAGGAATGTACATGTAATCTAGATCGAAACAAAAATGTAAAATCCTAATAACTAATACAGCTCCTACTGTATTTAATATTATAGTCATGCACACACAATAAAATGCCCTTGACATGTCCAAGGGTCCAATCACACACAATATCTACAAGCCATAATAGTTGGAGCATGCAACCACAAAGTTAGCACATCCTACTATTATCCTGCCTAAATTATGTATGACATGTGCATAATTAAACTGAAAACCAAACACACACAAGCAAACCCTAGCTCTGATACCAATTGTTAGTTGCAATACAGAATATCATATTGGTTCCCCTGTACAAAAACTTTGTACAAGCCCTGAACCTTTACTAACAACCTATTGTGTTCTTTAAAAATTAAATTAGGAATCATAGACGGAACTTAACATTATTGATTCCAAATTTAACTTATATGTTCTTAGTGGTTTAAACTTGGATCGCAAACGATGCTTAACATTATTGATCCAAATCCACCCATGTTACAAATTCAATTAAATATTAATTACTAAAATTAGCTTCTAGGACTGCATGGCGAGGCACTAGACCTTCTTGGGTATGAGATCATCCTGTTAGCTAGAGCCCTAGAGCCAATCATTTGATGATTGTATTTAGGACTTATTGTATCATATTCTATATAAATAAAGGCATTTGGATTTTGGTTATTATACTTACTTATATTTGTGCCAAATAAACTAAGTATAATAATGTCCTTGAGTAGATGGTTCTCACCTATATCAATCGGTTAGTTGAACCGATAGTGAGATGATATAGGGAACACTACTCTTAATCATTGCTAGTCGAGTATTAACATTCAGGGACAATGTTAATACAATAAGACTAGCATGTAGGTCAACTCGATGACTTGATCTCACAAGTCATGGATATGGAGATATCAAGTTGACACATGGGTATGCATTGGAGAATCTATACTGAATGACCCGCCATGAGAAAGTATCATGGATCGTTATATGAGTGTCATATACATTCTCATGTGGCTATTAGTATGACTATTAGTCCTTAGACCTGAAGTCACCATGGATCCCTACATAAGGAGTTATGTACTTTGGTTTCGTCAAACGTCACCCGTAACTGGGTGGACTATAAAGGCGATTACTGGGTATATAACGAATTATGTAGAGGGATGTGAGTGATGTAGATGGGATCTATCCCTCCCATATGACGGGAGCGACATCGGTATTCTTGATAGAGTGAGACCACTAAGTGCATGGCCATGCCCAAATGAGTCAACATTAGATGTTGAGCTCATTTGATCGAGTGAGTCTACTTGGAATTCGAGATTTAGATTGGTCAGAGGATGACACGGTCTATGCCTCACTTTGATCAATCTAGATGTCTTTGATAGAAGGACACTTGTCATATTTTGTGAGGAGTCACAATTAGTAGTCACAAGGTGATGTCAGATCTCGACATTCTTGTAGCTTGGGTAGTAATGATGTGTTGCTAGATACCGCTCATTACTTATGCTCCTAAATGGGTTTAGGGCATTGCCAACGTTACAAGAACCTATAGGGTCACACACTTAGGACAATTAGATGGAGATTAGGTTCATATGATGAACCAAGAGGATTAGATTCATTTGATGAATCAAATTAGATTAAGAGTAATCCTAATTGGGCTAACTTGAGTTCGACTCAAGTTGATTCATGTGTTCAATGAGTCTAATTTTAGATTTTGACTCATTGAATCAATTTAATTAAATGAATTTGATTCATTATATTAAGTTGGCTTGAATCAAATAGTTGGATTCGATCAACCTTGGAAGAGATTTGGTCAAGTTTGACTTGACTTGAGAGGAAGATTAAAAGTCAAGTTAGACTTGACTTTATGCCACCTCATTGGTGAGTTGGCATTGAAGTGGACCAATGATGTTACTCCACATCATCATGGGTGCCACCTCATGGAAGTTACGAAGCCATTTTCTTAATAACTTCACATTAATTGCATTTAATGCAAAAATGGGGGTTACACCATAGGAAGTGGCCGGCCACTTTTGAGATTGGATGGGAATTCAATTGGCTCATTCAAGTGATTATTGCATTATTCTTCGTTCTTCCTCAAGCTCTTCTCCTTTCTCCCTCTCATCTTCTTGCCGTGGCTGATCAAGGGTGCTAGCACACCTTTGTTTAGTTTCTCTCCACCTAATTAGTTCGTGTGGATACTTCTAGGGAGTGTCTATTTTGACACTCTCGAGATCCGGCACCGTTTGGACGAGCGGGAACGCGAAGGGCTTCGCTACAAGGGTAAATTTCTAAACATGTAGATCTAAGTGTAGATCTAGATAGTAAACTCATACTCGTAAGTTTTTCATAAATTTTCCTTGCACGGATCTATGGCTTTGGGTGATTCGGGGTTTCCACGACGTAAAAAGTGGTTTTCGCGGGCCGATAAACCCAACAGTGGTATCAGAGCCACGTGCAAGGCTTGTACGAGTTTATTTTTGGTTTTATGAAAACTAAAGTTTCTGTAATTTTCTGTAAAATTATGATTTTTGGGTTTTTATGAGTATTTTTCTCGAGTAATCGAAGCACAAGTGTTTAGACGCTTGTAGGCTTCGACTACCGGGAAGATTTTTCCAAAACGATGATGTTTCGACCCAAATCCGTTTGGGACAGCGAGTGAAGGCGCTGTAGGATCACTTAGGAGCAACTCACGATGGTTAGATCGTGGGTAGGGGCACTCCCCCTAACCCCGCAAGGGGATTTACTTCGCGATTGCGCCCGAAATCGCTAATCGGGACCGCCGGGAAAATTCTTCTCAAAGGTTTCGTTCCAAATTGTTTTGGGACAGCGGGCTAAGGCGCTTTAGGATCGCAAAGGAACCCTCACGATGGTTAGATCGCGGGTAGGGGCGCTGCCCCTGGCCCCGCAAGGGGATCCGTTCCGCGATTGCGCCCGAAACCGCTAAACGGGACCGCCGAGAAATTTTACTCGTAAAAATTGTAAAAAATTAATTTTAAAATTATAGAAAATTATTAAAATATATAATTTTGAATTATATATTAATTTTGTGATAGTCATGGCCCAAAAACCCAATATGATTGTGTAACACCCCTAGAAAGCCTAGATAAGAAAGTAAGGATAATGAGAGTTTGAAGGTAGTGAAAAGAAGGTGTAAATATTCTAAGTTGAATATTAAGATGGGAAGGATTTAGATGATTAAAACTTTATGAAAGAAAATAAAGTTGAGAATATAAATCATCTATATTTATAATACATGGAATTAATGTAAACAAAAGGAAGGAATATGAGATAATATATATGTGTATGAAATATTTATGCATAATGCATAATATGGTGATATATGAATTATTATTTACAAAAGAATATCAATAATATGTTAGAAGAGAAATAGGATTGAACCTTGGACCTCTTGTAAGTAACATGTATAGGATATCAAAGGGGATAGGAGAATTATTGATATGGAGAGAAAGGACTAAGTAGTTAAGAATAAGAAAGGATTCTTTTTACTTAAAAGGAAAAGGAAGTAAAAAGAAGTAAAAATATACATAACCAAGTTTTGATCCTTGGTTCTCTTGTGGATGCATGCATATGTTAACCAAGTGTGATAGGAGAGGATATTGTAAGAGGAGAGATAGGAATTTTAATTAAAGGAAAAAAAAAAAGAGAGAAATTAAAGGAAAGAAAAGAGAGAACTCAAGAAGCATTTCTCTAGAATATTCTTATCATTAAAGAGGAGAAATAAATAAGGAGGATGAATCAAGTCAAGTTTTCCTCCCCTCATTTTAGTATAAATAGGCATGGAGGGGTGGCTTCATCCTCAACTCACTCTCCTCCTCTTCTCCTAGAGGTGCCGAGACACTCCCTCTTTTCTTTCTTTCTTTTTTTTGCCGAGCAACAAAAGAGGAAGAAGCCTCCTCTTCTTCCTCCTCCTCTCCACCAAAAGACCTAGCCACTTCTTCCTCCATTGGTGCCGAGCAAAGCAAGCAAGGAAGAAAGGTCCACAAGCAAGTTCTCAACTCTAGGAAACTTAAGCAAAGAAGGTAAGCTTCCCCTCACCTGTGGTACAAGGCTTTTATGTGATTTTCGGATTTATAAGGATTAGAAAACCTAGGAAAGAATTTAAGAAAATTCGGCTAAAGAAAAGGTTTTCAAATCTAAGATGATTTAAACAAGACCTCATTTCATGATAAGATTTTCTATGCTATGTAGAAGGATTCTTTTCCATGATTTTATACTGATATGATGTATGATCAGAGGAGTATCTAACCCTAGGATTTAACCAAAAATATTTTAAAGAGGCTAGGAAGATTATAGTCTAACCAAACTAGTGCAAGGTTCCTTCTATGAAATGCTAAGGACCTTTCTATGGTTTTCTTGCTTGGAAATTAATTGGAACCAAAAGAAAACTCACTTGTATGCTTCGGACCAGAAAGGTTAAGGGTTAGAAAGACTAAACATGCTCCTATGATAGGATATAAAGTTTCTTAAAGGGTGTTCACATTGCTAGAAACTCATGAACTCTTTTTAGGGTTTTTCGGCCATGATAAAAGGGATAGCTTAGATTAGCCTAAACAAAAATATTAATATGCTCAAGACCTCTGTGATATTATGATATAAAAGTTGATTAATGCTCTCATGTTTAATTGGAATGTAGAAAATTAGTTACATGATATAAGACATGTAAGATCACAAGAGTCCTAGCTTGTTTATGATCCAATTTTATGTATGATGTTCTTAGTAACTTTTGCCATGATATTTACTTAGGCTTTCCATGCTTTAGGCCACTTAAGAAACCTAGCTTAAGGACTGGTAGGTTTCGGCCATGAAGGAAAATAAAAGAAAAAGGGAAAGAAACCTAGGAAATGCTATACATAATGAGAAGAAATGAAATTATGTTACGTAACATGCCATGATATGTTATAGCATAGGAAATGTTATACATAATGAGAAGAAATGAAATTATGTTACGTAACATGCCATGATATGTTATAGCATAGGAAATGCTATACATAATGAGAAGAAATGAAATTATGTTACGTAACATGCCATGATATGTTATAGCATAGGAAATGCTATACATAATGAAAAGAAATGAAAAAGGAAATGCATGAAAGATTGTTAGGGACATGATATGATAGTTATGCATGATAAGTTATTTTTGTATGGTTTGTACCAAGGGTGGGCTCCGTAAATGCCCCGGGGTCGATGGAGTAAGACTCGTGCCTCGTCAGTAATGGGCTTCTGAGTGCCCTAGGTCGATGGAGTAAGACTCGGGCCTCGTCAGTAATGGGCCTCTGAATGCCCTAGGTCGATGGAGTAAGACTCGGGCCTAGTATGTATGCATGGTAGGGTTCAAGACTTGCTACCTTGGACCTACCTATGAAGCGCGCGCATTATGTATGTGGTACAAACCGGGATCCCCTCTAATGATGATATTAATTTCAAGTACTTATAAGTATAAGTTTTCAAATTCATGATGCATTGCCTACATATGTGCTTGAATTATTTGATGATTAGATATAATGTCATGTGATATTATATGAATATGAATATGATACCCTTGTATGTCGTATGCTTATGATACCTCGCATGATATTGATATGCAATGATATGAATTCGGTTTTAGTGAGTAGGAAAGGAACTTACTGAGCCATGAGTGCTCATAGCTTACTTTCCTTGTACCGCAGATATGGGGGATGGATATTCGGAATGACGGAGCAGCAGGAGGAGCAGATAGTGATGTGTGTGGTGGTGGCTCGGCAAGAACGATTCGGACAAATTAATATTTTTAGTTATATGATCAATATATGCACATTCGAACTAATCAGAATATGTGATATCATGCTTATTTAAATAAAAGGAATGATTTAAAATTTTCCGCTGTTATAGCATAACTAAAGCATGTACGTAAGTAGTATAAGATCGTAGCGCCGCCCTTGGGTAAGAAGGGTGGGCGTTTTACATATTGGATTGTGTTATAATTCATAATACGGCCTGCGTGCCGTTATGTGTTTGCGCGTGTTGTATGTTTTTTTTTCCGCGACCTGCGCGTCATGCCTTTCTCATATATTCTTGTTGTAAATTAGATTTAGACTCGAATGTAACTCGAGTTTCAAATTGTAATGTACAAATTGGAGCGGTGGAGGGTCCACACAAGACGGAGTTCCGAGGCGGGCACGAGCAACACAAGGTGGTTAAAGGGAGGAGCTTGGAGAAGCTATTGACCCTAGGTTGACCATTCGATCTTCTCATTGGCTTGAGATGATCGTAGTAGGGCCATTACTAAATCACAAATAGATTAATTAGTTAATTGCTTATGTATATGATGCATGTTTAATAAGTAATTAATTAATTAGTGCCTTACGATTAGATTAGATCTAAGTCGTGCACATGATGCACCCTTGTGATTAGATTAGATCTAAGTCGTGCACAAGATGCATCCTTTTAGATTAGATTAGATTTCGATCGGACCAACTCTAAATGCCTAACCGTGTCGTGATACCTATCACTACCTCGATCACATGTATTGTTGAATCTACCAAAGCAGAGCAATACATATTATCTTGGTAGGGTACAGAGGGACAATCTTGGTCCCGCCTATCAACGCATGGGTGGAATACAAACTCAATTAGATTAAGTATTCCTAGTTGCTCGGTTAGATCGAGTCAACTATAAGCATTCTTCTAACGGTTGGAAAAAATAGGTCAAAATCACATCTATATTAACTCTCGGGCGTATTAGCCAAAGCTAACTCGAGTTTTAATATAAATGCGGATATTGATTTTATAAACAAGAGTTGCATAGAGATGTAATTGGTAATCGTTACCTACCGATCATACTAAGCCTTGGGCGTATTTGCCAAAGCTAACTCAAGGGTTAGTATGATGCGGATCTTGTCCCACAAGAATTATAGAATTCAGTGGGAGAATCATTTAATTAAAGGCCTAATTAAATGATTTTTAAAAGAATATGATATTTATTTCTGCAAATTTTCTATTGTAGATAACCATGACGTCGAATACGAACTCTTTCTCCCTGCGTTCTGTCCTTAAGAAGGACAAGCTCAACGGAGCAAATTTCCTGGACTAGTACAGGAAATTGAGAATAGTTCTCACTCAGGAACGTAAACTGTACGTTCTGGAGCAGCCCATTCCGGAGGCTCCTCCTGCCACTGCCACGCGATCTTACCGGGATGCTTACAAGAAGCATCAAGATGACGCATTAGATGTGTCCTATCTAATGCTCGCAACCATGAACTCTGAGCTTCCGAAGTAACATGAGTTGATGTGTGCTTACGATATGGTTGAACATCTTCGTCAACTATATCAAGGACAAGCCGGGCACTGGAAGAGGAACTTCACTGGATACCTGGAAGATCTTAACAAGAAGAGAAATAAGATTTCTACTTCAGGTATAAATGTTATAGAAGTCAACCTCTCTATTTCTTCGTCGTGGGTATTAGATACCGGATGTGCTTCGCACATTTGTACTAATGTACAAGCACTGAGAAATAGCAGAGCATTGACAAAGGGCGAGATAGAGCACGGGTTGCTGCTGTTGCTGTAGGGACTTATTTTCTATCTCTGCCCTCTGGGCTTATACTAGAGTTAGAAGATTGTTGTTATGTGCCTGAATTGACTAAGAACATTATATCAGTTTCTTGTTTGGACAAGAAAGGATTCTCGTTTATAATAAAGAACAAATGTTGTTCTGTCTATTTAAACGATATGTTCTATTGTAGTGCACCTCTGATAAACGGACTCTACATTCTAGATCTTGAGAGCCCTATTTATAACATAAATACCAAGAAGTTCAAGTCAAATGACCTGAACCAAACTTATCTCTGGCACTGTCGCTTAGGTCATATAAATGACAAGCGCTTATCCCAGCTCCATAAGGATGGTTTGCTGGACTCATTTGATTTTGAATCATATGAGATATGGAGTCATGCCTACGAGGCAAGATGACCAAGACTCCCTTTAGTGGGCACAGCGAGAGTGCGACTAATTTGTTAGGACTCATACATGTATGTGGCCCATTCAATGTCGCTGCTAGAGGCGGTTATAGGTACTTCATCACATTTACTGATGACTTCAGTAGATATGATTATGTGTATTTGATGACACATAAATCTGAATCCTTTAAAAAGTTCAAAGAATTCAAGAATGAAGTACAGAACCAGCTTGGCAAGAGTATTAAGGTATTTCGATCAGATCGAGGTGGTGAATACTTAAGTCATGAGTTTCGTGACTACTTAGCTGAGTATGGGATTTTATCTCAACTCACTCCTCCTGGAACACCACAGTGGAATGGTGTATCTGAAAGGAGGAATCGTACTTTATTAGATATGGTACGATCTATGATGAGTCACACAGATCTTCCGACATATCTATGGGGATATGCTCTAGACACGGTAGCTTTCATTCTCAACCGAGTTCCATCCAAGGCCGTGATAAAGACACCATATAGGATATGGACTGGGAGAGATGCCCTGGTGTCTTTCATGAGGATTGGGGGCTGTGAGGCTTACGTACGATGTCAAGTCTCAGACAAATTACAATCCAAATCCGACAAGTGTTATTTCATCAGATATCCTAAGGAAACTAAGGGATATTACTTCTACATTACCAGTCAGCACAAGGTAGTTGTGGCAAAGACTGGGGTCTTTCTAGAAAGGGACTTTGTTTCTAGAAAGACTAGTGGGAGCGCGTTCGATCTTGAAGAAGTTCAAGATGCGAACAATAGCACTGATGCCTCGATGGAAATTGAACTGGAACCACAAAGTGTTGTGGATGATGTTGTTCCACAAGGAGTTGAGGAACAACAACCGGTTCAAGTAGACATACCTCTTTGCAGGTCTGATAGGGTACGTCGTCAGCCTGAGAGATACTTATTTCTCTTGTCTGACCATGATGACATTATGCTCATAGAGGATGAGCCTACCACCTATCAGGAAGCTGTGATGAGACCAGATTTTGAGAAATGGCTAGAGGCCATGAGATCCGAAATGGAATCCATGTACACCAACCAAGTAAGGACTTTAGTTGATCCACCTGAAGGGGTAAAACCCATTGGGTGTAAGTGGGTCTTTAAGAGAAAGACTGACATGGATGGACTTATCTATAAGGGTCGCTTGGTAGCTAAAGGTTTCAAGCAGATTCATGGTATTAACTATGATGAAACCTTTTCTCCAGTAGTGATGTTTAAGTCCATTCGGATCATGCTTGCTATTGCAGCCTACCATGACTATGAGATATGGCAGATGGATGTCAAAATCGCGTTTCTGAATGGAAACCTGCTCGAGGATGTGTACATGACACAACCTGAGGGTTTTGTAGATCCACAGCATACTAGTAGAGTATGCAAGCTACATAGGTCCATTTATGGACTAAAGCAAGCTTCTCGGAGCTGGAATCTTCGATTCGATGATGCAATCAAACAGTTTGGTTTCATCAAGAACGAAGATGAGCCTTGTGTCTACAAGTAGGTTGTAGGGGATATAGTTGTCTTCCTCATATTGTTTGTGGATGACATACTACTCATTGGGAAGGACATCCCTATGCTTCAGTCTGTCAAGACCTGGCTAGGGATCGGAGTTGCTTCTCAATGAAGAACCTAGGTGAGGCATCCCGCATTCTAGGGATACAGATCTATAGAGATAGATCTAACAGATTGCTTAGCCTAAGTCAGAGTACATACATTGACAAGGTACTCCTACGGTTTGCCATGCAGAACTCCAAGAAGGGATTTCCGCCGATGTCACATGGCGTGAGTCTTTCGAAGACTCAAGGTCCCTCTTCTAGAGAGGAGAGAGACCGCATGAATCAGATCCCTTATGCCTCAGCCATAGGATTGATCATGTACGCCATGCTATGTACTCGACCTGATGTCTCGTATGCTTTGAGCATGACGAGCAGATCCAGGTGAAAGTCACTGGATAGCGGTCAAGAATATTCTTAAGTACTTAAGAAAGACTAAAGAATATTTCTTGATATATAGAGGCAATGATGAGCTAGCTGTAAAGGGTTACAGTGATGCTAGCTTCCAGACCGACCAGGATGACTATAGATCGCAGTCGGGGTTCATATTTTGCATTAATGGTGGTGCTGTCAGCTGGAAGAGTTCGAAGCAGGATATAGTAGTTGATTCTACAACAGAAGCCGAGTACATTGCTGCATCAGAGGCATCAAAGGAGGCAGTTTGGATCCGCAAGTTCATCACTGAACTTGGGGTGGTTCCTAATATTGCTGACCCCATTGATATCTATTGTGACAATAATGGAGCTATAGCCCAGGCGAAGGAACCTCGCTCACACCAGCGGACTAAACACATACTATGGCGCTTCCATCTCATACGAGAGATCATCGAGAGAGGAGATGTGAAGATTTGCAGAGTACCTACAGAGGCTAACATCGCAGATCCCTTGACCAAGGCTTTGGCACAGAAGAAGCATGATGGTCACACTAGGTCATTTGGGCTTAGAGCTTACACTGATTGGCACTAGTGCTAGTGGGAGATTGTTAACTAGATCCCTAGAGCCAATCATTTGATGATTGTATTTAGAACTTATTGTATCATATTCTATATAAATAAAGGCATTTGGATTTTGGTTATTATACTTACTTGTATTTGTGCCAAATAAACTAAGTATAATAATGTCCTTGAGTAGATGGTTCTCACCTATATCAATCGGTTAGTTGAACCGATAGTGAGATGATATAGGCAACACTACTCTTAATCATTGCTACTCGAGTATTAACATTCAGGGATAATGTTAATGCAATAAGACTAGCATGTAGGTCAACTCGATGACTTGATCTCACAAGTCATGGATATGGAGATATCAAGTTGACACATGGGTATGCATTGGAGAATGTATACTGAATGACCCGCCATGAGAAAGTATCATGGATCGTTATATGAGTGTCATATACTTTCTCATGTGGCTATTAGTATGACTATTAGTCCTTAGACCTGAAGTCACCATGGATCCCTACATAAGGAGTTATATACTTTGGTTTCGTCAAACGTCACCCGTAACTGGGTGGACTATAAAGGCGATTACTGGGTATATAACGAATTATGTAGAGGGATGTGAGTGATGTAGATGAGATCTATCCCTCCCATATGATGGGAGCGACATCGGTATTCTTGATAGAGTGAGACCACTAAATGCATGGCCATGCCCAAATGAGTCAACATTAGATGTTGAGCTCATTTGATCGAGTGAATCTACTTGGAATTCAAGATTTAGATTGGTCAGAGGATGACACGGTCTATGCCTCACTTTGATCAATCTAGATGTCTAGGATAGAAGGACACTTGTCATATTTTGTGAGGAGTCACAATTAGTAGTCACAAGGTGATGTCAGATCTCGACATTCTTGTAACTTGGGTAGTAATGATGTGTTGCTAGATACCGCTCATTACTTATGCTCCTAAATGGGTTTAGGGCATTGCCAACGTTACAAGAACCTATAGGGTCACACACTTAGGACAATTAGATGGAGATTAGGTTCATATGATGAACCAAGAGGATTAGATTCATTGGATGAATCAAATTGGATTAAGAGTAATCCTAATTGGGCTAACTTGAGTTCGACTCAAGTTGATTCATGTGTTCAATGAGTCTAATTTTAGATTTTGACTCATTGAATCAATTTAATTAAATGAATTTGATTCATTATATTAAGTTGGCTTGAATCAAATGGTTGGATTCGATCAACCTTGGAAGAGATTTGGTCAAGTTTTACTTAACTTGAGAGGAAGATTAAAAGTCAAGTTAGACTTGACTTTATGCCACCTCATTGGTGAGTTGGCATTGAAGTGGACCAATGATGTTACTCCACATCATCATGGATGCCACCTCATGGAAGTTACAAAGCCATTTTCTTAATAACTTCACATTAATTGCATTTAATGCAAAAATGGGGGTTACACCATAGGAAGTGGCCGGCCACTTTTGAGATTGGATGGGAATTCAATTTGCTCATTCAAGTGATTATTGCATTATTCTTCCTTCTTCCTCAAGCTCTTCTCCTTTCTCCCTCTCATCTTCTTGCCGTGGCTGATCAAGGGTGCTAGCACACCTTTGTTTAGTTTCTCTCCACCTAATTAGTTCGTGTGAATACTTCTAGAGGAGTGTCTATTTTGACACTCTCGAGATCCGACACCGTTTGGATGAGCGGGAACGCGAAGGGCTTCGCTACAAGGGTAAATTTCTAAACATGTAGATCTAATTGTAGATCTAGATAGTAAACTCGTACTCGTAAGTTTTTCGTAAATTTTCCTTGCACGGATCTACGACTTTGGGTGATTCAGGGTTTCCGCGATGCGAAAAGCGATTTTCGCGGCCCGAAAAACCCAACACATCCACCACCGCCTAGACAAAGCCTTTTAAAAAATTTAATATTTAATTTCCTTATATAACCCTAGGTTTAACCAAAAGGAATAATCAAATCACAAATTTGAAAAACAAAAAAAAACACAAACTCGAATCACAAATTCGAAACCTAGAATCCTATGCCTCTTGTGTTTGGTATTTCAAACACTATACAAAGAAAACTAGTATGATGTGGAATAGAATTACTAGTTATACCTTTCTTTGTAAACAACAACCTCTTGATTTTCTATCGTATTCCTCTTCTTATCTTGGACGTTGTGTGGGCAACGATCTACCAAGATGAGAACCACCAAGACAACTTCCTTCTTGCAAGTTTCAGCCACCAACCTTCAAGCCCCAAGGGTTTCAAGGGCAAAGCCTCCTTTCTCTCCTTCTTCTTCTAGCAAGAACTGGCCACCGACAAGAGCTCCAAGAGAGGGATGCACCGGCCATTAAAGAAGAAGAGAAAGAGAAGAGAATAGGGTCGGCCACACACCAAGGAAGAGAGGAGAAACAATAGAAGATATGTTGTGAGGTGAGGCACCTCTACCCCCTCTTTTATATTCCTTGGTCTTGGCATATAAGGAAATTTAATTATAATTAAAATTCCCTTATTCTCCTTGTCATTGGTTAATAAGGAAAATTTTATTAAAAATTCCTTTTAACCCTTTACATGGTCGGCCACATCAATTGCTCCAAATAAGGCAAGTTTTAAACACAAAATTAAAACTTCCTTATTTGTTTCCGGAAATTTTAAAAATAAAATTTCTCTATTAATTTTTTCCCTTCATGGTTGGTTATAAAAGGAAACCTTTATAAATTAAAATCTCTCTATTAAAACATGTGGATGATTTTCAAAAAGGAAAGTTATCTTTAAAAATAAAATCTTCCTCTCAATCTACAAATAAGAAAAGATATCAAACCTTTCTCGTAATCCTTTGTAGAAACTATAAAAGGAAATATTTAATTTTTAAACTCTCTTTTAAATCATGGCTTCCACATAAGGAAATATTTTAAAAAATAAAATCCTTTTAATTTTTTTACATGGCCGGCCACACCAAGCTTGGACTCCAAGCTAGGGCCGGCCACCTCTACTTGGCTCAACCTTTGCTTGGCCGACGACCTAAGGTTGGGTAAGAAAGTGGGTATAGGTGGGTATAAGTCTTTATAAATAAGAGGCTACGATAGGGATCGAGAGGAGGAATTGGTTTTGGTCTCCCGATGAAAATATGCTTCACGTGTTCGCCCTGAACATCTAACTTAATTTCATCAATAATAATTCATACCACTGAAGAATTATTATTGAACTACTGCATCAATCCCAAATTACATTTTGGGCTCCTTCTCATTATGAGTGTATTAGTCTCCTTATGTTTAAGATATAAAATGTCCACTAATTAAATGAGTTACTGACAACTCACTTAATTAATATCTAGCTCCAAGAGTAGTACCACTCAACTTTTTTATCATCTCGGACTAAGTCTACCTGCAGGGTTTACATGACAATCCTTATGAGCTCCTCTTGGGGACATCATCAACCTAGATTACTAGGACACAGTTTCCTTCTATAATCAACAACACACACTATAAATAATATCATTTCCCAACTTATCGGGCCTCTTGATTTATCGAACTAAATTTCACCCATTGATAAACAAAGAAATAAATATTAGATATATGTGCTTGTTATTATATTAGGATTAAGAGCATACACTTTCATAATAACAAAGATCTTGTTCTTTTATTTAGTCAGTATACAAAAGAACTTACCTTAAATGGTCTTGCTCAATACACTCAGAGTGTACTAGTGTAATTTTATAGTTAAGATAAACTAATACCAAATTACACTACGACTATTCCAATGGTTTATTCCTTTCAATTTTAGTCATGAGCTACTGTTTATAATTTATAAGGAATTGATAACATGATCTTCTGTGTGTGACACCACACACCATGTTATTTATAATATAATTAATTGAACAACTACACTTAGCATATAAATGTAGACATTTGACCAATGTGATTCTTTATTTTACAATAAAATATTTACAAAAGGCTAGGCTTTTAGTATACACTCTAACAATATGCACCAGCATGATAATTTGGATATTGTGATTTTTAGTTCACTAATCACTATGCAATAGTATTATTATTCCTGTGACAGTTTAGTATACTCTTCTCATATCATACATACCATTGTATTAAACAACATAGATTACATACAAAGATATAAAACTACCAACACTATGTAATTGTACCTTTACATTCCCTGCCAACTTTTTAGCTTATAACCCTATGGATATTTGATCCAATGTTTTTCATAACTTATCCCTCAAAATTGATACAATTACATCAATTCTAATTTTTTTTTTCATGTCTTCTTGTTTGAAGTCCATCTTCATATCCTATAGAAGACATTGAATGTATTGGATCATAAAGAAGCCACAGCCAAGGCTTTAAATAACATCACCAATTTAATGTTCAATATTTTATATCAATATTTTCTATTCACACTATTTGCTCAACTTACCTAGCTTCTGGTTGTGGACATTCTATTGTGCAAGACATCCATTGTTCGAAGAGATGATGTCAAATTTTGGATCAATAGCAGTAAGGTACTCATGACTATAGAGTTTTGAATCAGATACTGTAAGATTGAAGAGGAAATTTAAATTTTACATCAACTAGCATTTATACTACAATACATACACATGAATATTGGATGCTCACCGCTACTTCAAATTCATATTTGTATTTTCTTCCACTTTCTAGAGAATTATAATGATTGAACGTCATTGATTTGGTGTCCACCATCAACAAGTGGAAGTGTGCATTATCACTGCACAAAGGTATAAAAATATACCTAACATCTTCATCTTCTATATCTGTCTTTATCAATTGTTGGAAGGCAACCTTGCTTGAGGATTTTATTAATGACTACAAATATAGAAAGTCATGCATACTTAACCAAATAATAAAATGTATTCAAATTTTAACTATTCTCAAATAGATTCCTTACTGTGAAGAAGGTTGAACAATATATAGACTTGTTGTATGTCCTACCAGACGAGGATGCCCCCTAAATAGAATTTTACAATACGTGTTAATTACCTCCCCTTTTATCAACATCTCTCCATTCACACATTTAAACCAAAGGGTGGTTCCTCCCAAACTAATTCATTTGTAAACCTACAAAGTAAATCAATGATTATAATTCACAAAATTTAATTAGAGAACCATATAATTATCTAAATTAGAAAAGCATATAATTGTCTTAACTTATAAATTAATTAAATCAACTATGTAATTCACATACTTTAGTTTCTCCAACTCTTTTAACAAGTATGCCACATCTTTGTCATATTTTTTTTCTTCAAAATTCTAAATTGCTTCTTCACAAACTATGCCCATCAACATAAAAGGAATTTAAATAATGAATTAAATCAAACAAATTAATATAAAATTTGCAAATATCAACTTACAACAATGGCTTGTTTCCTCATTTTATTATATTTGGCAATCCTATCTACATCCTTCTCTGCCTCTTCTTCAAAATTATCTCCTTCGATTGTACAATATCTCTTTCTTTTTCTATATCATCCACATTAATTATTCCTTTCCCCTTCTCTAGAACATCAGGTTCTTTTACAAATTTTTTCCCTCGCCTTGTCTTGAAACATTCTCCGCTGGCTCACATATTTGTATATTTCTCCGCTGCCTCTTAAGTAAAATTTGGAGTCACAATGGACTATCAATTGGAGTATCCTTGTAATCATAGCAATTTATGTCACGTCATCTCCAACTTCTTGTTGCAAAAGCTACTGGTTCACATTGAGGATCATCTACAAGCTCGCAATATTGAGATTGCATGCCTTTATTTTCTAATATTTTAAGTAATTCTTTCACCCTATCATTCAAATGCATGTTCTCCATTATTAACTCCTTAATTCTATTTTATTGAATAATACAATTACAACATTCCTTATTACTTTGGCTTCCTTCTTTATTTACTTCAAATTATGATGTCTGTTGGTGCTACTTGGAATTCCGTTCTGTTTCCCCTGTACAAAAATTTGTACAAGCACAAAACTTTTCCTAGCAACCCATGTGCTTTTCAGAAGCTAAACTTGGATTGTAAATGAAACTTAACATTATTAATCCAAGTTCAACCCATGTGTTTCATAAATTAAACCATATTACAGAAGTTGATTAAATATCTATTTCAAGGATTAACTTCCAGGTCATTGGCGAGGCACTCGACCTTCTTGGATATGAGATCATCCATCACTTCCTAGTCAAATCCTTTCAAATAAATTGAATATTTAAACTCCTTACAGTAAACCCTAGGCTAAACTACATAGACCTCAATCAAAGCATAAGATCGCTAGCCTCTTGTGTTGGTACTTCAGGATCCATACAAAGGAAAAATAAAGTAGTACACAGTGGAAACAATTAACTAGTTATACCTTTCTTTGTAGCTTAAAGACCTCTTGATCTTCTGCTTTATTCCTCTCCTCTTCATGGACGTCGTGTGGGCAATGATCTACCAAGACGCAAAAACCATACAAGTCCTTCTTTCTTCCAAGACTTTCGGCCACCAAGGGATCAAAGCTAGGAACACCACCACTTGTTCTTCTTTCTTCTTTGCAACCCGTCGGCCACAAGATGGTTGAAGCCTCTTGATGTCGCCGACCTTAGGTGAGAAAGCAAAGGGAGAATAAGAATATGAGGGGGCCAACCACAAGGAGAATAGAAGAGGAATAGAAATAGTGTAGATGATTATTTCTTTTAAGGCACTATCTATCCTCTTTTATAATCCTTGGTAATGGCTAAAAAGGAAAGATTTTAATAACAATTAAAATCTCTCTTTTAAATTTCCTATTGTGGATGGCTACAAAAGGAAAGTTTTAAAATTAAAAATTCCCTTTTTAAACATTGTAGATGGCTACAAAAAGGAAATATTTTTAAAATTAAAACCTTTCTTTTAAATCATGGTTACAAAAAAGGAAAGTTCTAACAAAAATAGAATCTCTCTTTTAAACTATTGTATATGGTTACAAAAGGAAAGATTTTTTAAATTTAAAACTCTCTTTTAAAACCATGTAGATGGCTTCAAAAAAGGAAAGTTTTAAAGTTTAAAATCTCTCTTTTAAAACATTGTAGATGGCTACAGAAAGAAAGATTTAAAAAATTAAAAACCCATTTTTAAACCCATCTTGGTCGGCCCCTTGCTTGGGCATCAAGCAAGGGGTGGTCGGCCCCTTACTTGGGCACCAAGCAAGTATGTGGTCGGCCAGAGGGATGACTTGGGTGGATGCGAGACTTTATACATAGAGGCTACAACAGGGACCTAGAGGACGAATTGGTTTTGGCCTCTTGATGAGCTTGAGCTTCCTGTGTTCGGCCCGAACACCCAACTCAAGTTCATCAATAATAACTCATACCACTAAAGAGTTATTATTGAACTACCGCACCAATCCCATATTACATTATGGGCTCCTTCTTATCATGAGTGTGTTAATCTCCCTGTGTTTAAGATATCGAATGCCCATTAATTAAATGAGTTATTGACAACTCACTTAATTAACATCTAGCTCCAAGAGTAGTACCACTCAATTTCATTGTCATGTCGGAACTAAGTCCACCTACGGGGTTTACATGACAATCCTTATGAGCTTCTCAAGGGGACATTATCATCCTAATAAATAGGACACAATTTCCTTCTATAATCAACAACACACCATATAAATTGTAAAATATCAGAAAATGGGGAATAATGATAAGGGAATTTTTCGAACTTTTTAGAAATTTTTCGAGAATTTTTTGAATATCGTATGACTCAGGTTATGGGGATAAAAACGGGGCCCAGGAAAGCATGTTTAGGCTACCCATTTAAGCGATAAATATTTATATTTATATATTTTTTTCCCTTTATTTTCTTTTATTTCTTCGTTTTTCCTTTTCCCCTGCCGAAGCTCTCACCCGACGCCACTTCTCACGCACCTGACCCCGCGCCTCGCTTCCTCGCCCGATCCCTTGCCCTAACCGCTCCCAACCGGCGCCGAGTCTTCGTTTTCCCCGATCCTCACCCGAAAAACCCAAACGCCGAAGCCCTAGCAACGTCTCATGGTCATAGAGGTTCTCACCGCGCCGATCGCCCTCTCGCGTCAACCCCGGTCGCCACAGTCGACGCGAACTCCACTTCGCTAAGCAGCGCCATCTACAGCCACTTTGCCCTAGCTGACGCCACCACTGCCATCTCCACCACCACCGCCCCCATCCAGCCGATTTCCGTGCCCTAGTTTTGGTTAGTTGCTGATCACCATTTCCTCCCTTGCCACCATGGCGCCTCACGTTGTCACCTAGTTCTCCACCGCTGCAGCCACCTAGCCTCACTGTGCCACCTCTCGTCCGCCTCTGCCGATTTCCCGATCGCTTTTGATCATTCCCTTGGCTGACGTTGTTAACATCTAGTAGTGAGGTAGATTGTGTTAGGCAATTGTAAGGATAGACTATCTTGTTGACTTCTTGATCTCTTTGATTCGGACAGTGGTGTGGAGTTGCTGGATTCCGACCACCACAGCACATAACGCCTAGTTGTTTCCTTGATATCCATCTTTGATCCGATCAGTGTAAGTGTTTCAACAAGTGAGATTTTGTTTTGAAGATCTGGTATATATATTGAATTTGGTATGAGTTGGATTGTGGATTAAGTTTATGTTATTGTGTTAATTAGGGTTTGTCCCTAATTTAGTGTAAGAGATTTTTATTTAGCTATTTATAGGAATTAGCTAAATAAAATGTATATGTATTGGTGACACAGGACTTTGACGCGAGATGAGTATCTCTACGTCGAATTTGGACTGGTTTGGACTTTTCGATTGGAGGCGAGTACTTTGACTTTATGTCATTTGATATGCATAGTAATGTCTTTAACAAATAGCAACGATTGTGTTTTCTTATATGCTTCGGTTGGTCACTACTTGATCTGTTACATGCTTGTTTGTTTATTTGTTATGCACATCATGTTAGTACTTATCTGATTATACATACTTATAGGGGTAGTGACACAACTATGTTATTTATTATGTTCAGGACCTAGGGTTTTTGATAGCTTATCTGATCTGTGTACCTTTGATTTGATTCATTATCCTATGGTACACATTTTATATCTATGTATGGATATTGCTATGCTGTTCAGGATTTTTTCCATGCTTAGTGTCATGCACCATTCGCATGATTGCATGCTGAGCGATAGTCTACTCCATTATTGTTGAGCACATCGCCAGTTTCATCACTGTCGGTGCTCCATTGGCCCGCTCATGGGTAGCGTGATGCAACGTGGTAGCACGTCAGTTTGGGCTCTGTCGGTGCTCCATTGGTCCGCTCATTGGTAGTGTGACGTAGCATGGTAGCACGTCAGGGATCCCTCCCCGTCAGTGTGTACCGGGAGATGAGAGTATTGAGCTCCCCCATTTATGATTTGGGGTAGGAGGATAGGTGTACTCCGACAGCATCCCGTCCACTCGGTCACTCATCAGGAGCAGTGATGGCAGAGTGTACGGTTGTTACAGCCCTACCCACTCGGTCTCACCATTGTGTGTGAGATGACTGATTGGCGTCAGGGGTGACCATGACATTTGCATCATATGCATGATGCATTAATTGCTTATGTTTTCTGCATTTACTTGCTACATTTATATGGATGCATATGATTGACATGCATATAGGATTTATGACACTTTCGGTCTGACGACCCTATTGTACTTATACCTTGGTCCTGGTTAGTATAGTTTTCTCCTGCTTGGTTCAGTTGCATTTATCCATCTTGTATCAGGAGACTGTACGCATGATTAGTGCTGGTTGTTATTTTCTTTATTATGCATATCAGTTGTTACCCGCTGAGTGTTGGACTCACACCCTCCTCCTGTAACGCCCGCCCTCCCACTGCTTAGGAGGGACAGGTTACTTATAGTCATACGTGCATGCATACATATAAAATCATGGCAGCGGAAACAGTTATTTATTTATTTATTTTTCAATACTAATCATCATGCTTATCATATTGAACATGTAGACATACAAGTATTCATGCATACAACTTAATTAATATCAAGTACTTGAAACAAGGTTCATGATATCATAAGCATACTAGCATGAAACATGGAGAACATAAGTGCATAACTATCCATACTAGTTCAAGTACTATCAAAGCATAAAGATAACACATGGTTCATATGCAAACTTAGAACATAAAAGCATAAAGTAGTTTTCTTCCACCGTGCCACTGCCACACACACTCTTGCCCTTCCTACTGCTCCTCTTAATTTAGTCATTCCTTTCCTTTTTATGCAGTACAAGGAAACATAAAAACTATAAGCCCATAGGCTTAGTAAGTCCCTTTCCTACTCACAAAAACCATGAATCATGCATGAACATAAAGTGGTAACATGTTCATTTGGTAAATCATAACATAACATGTGAGAGCATAAACATAAAGTCATATCATATCATGTGAGAGCATAAACATAAAATTATATCATATCATGTGAGAGCATAAACATAAAGTCATATCATATCATGTGTGAGCATAAGATCATATCATAGCATGTGAGAGTATAAACTTAAAGTAATAACATGATCATATAAGCATCATAGATATATTTTCAAGAGCATCTTAAGTAAGCATAAAGGAAACCATATAACATGAACTTGTAGATGCAAGATGTTCTTTTGAAAACATGTATCATGAAATGAGTATATGCAAGATGTCCTTTCGAAAACATATATCATATACATAATTAAACATAATCTCAACATGAGGGCCCGGCTTGTACCACATATATACATAAATGCGCGCATCCTAAATAGATCCAAGGTAGCTAATCTTCAACCTACTAGGAACTAGGCTTGTTTCATAGACCATCGACCTAGGGGCAACTTAGGAGCCCAACCCTTTTACTAGGCCCGTTTCATAGACCATCGACCTAGGGGCGCTTGTGGAGCCCACCCTTGGTACAAGCCATACAAAAGTAAAATAGCATATCATGTTTCTTATCATATCATAGCATATCATGTTTCTTGTCATATCATGGTGTATCATATTTTTGTCATATCATGAAGAGAGCTCTTAATCCCAACTTAAGGGAAGCATCTCTTTGTCATATCATGAAGAGTGCTCTTGATCTCAACTTAATGGAAGCATCTCTTAGGCTTTTCATCTTACATAAGCCTTTCATAAACATATCATGATAGCATGAGGTGCACATAACATAGGCATATCATAAGGAATCATAAGATGATGGCATAAGTGCACATAACATAAGCATATCATAAGGAATCATAACATGATGGCATAAGTGCACATAACATAAAGCATATCATAAGGAATCATAACATGATGGCATAAGTGCACATAACATAAAGCATATCATATGCAATCATAACATGGTGGCATAAGTGCACATAACATAAGCATATCATAAGGAATCATAACATGATGGCATAAGTGCACATAACATAAAGTATATCATAAGGAATCATAACATGATGGCATAAGTGCACACAACATTTAGCATATAACATACAACATGGTGACCTAAAGCCCATAGCAAATCATAAGGAGTCATTATCATGCATGGTTGGGGTTTTGATCTTCCTACAAACCCTAACTCATTCTTGGCCGAAACCTAAAGGTGAGGTTCCAACTTTTCAATACAACATGTAGCATGGAAACTTAAACTAACAACATGTAAGAGATCATACATCATGAAGAAGCATAAACAAGCATGGTTAGATTTCAAAACTTTGCTCTAAGTCTCAAATTCAACCTTGGCCGAAACCTAAATGTGAGGTTTTAAACTTTTAAATACAACATGAAGCATGAAACTTAAACCAACCATATATTAGAGATCATACATCATGAGGAAGCATATACAAGCATAGTTAGGTTACAAAATTTTTCCCTAAGCCTTTCATCCATTCTTGGCCGAAACCTAAAGGAAAGGTTTTAAACTTTTAAATACAACATGAAGCATGAAACTTAAACCAACCATATATTAAAGATCAAACATCATAAGGAAGCATATACAAGCATAGTTAGGTTTCAAAACTTTTCCCTAAGCCTTTCATCCATTCTTGGCCGAAACCTAAAGGTAAGGTTTTAAACTTTTAAATACAACATGAAGCATGAAACTTAAATCAACCATATATTAAAGATCATACATCATAAGGAAGCATATACAAGCATAGTTAGATTTCAAAACATTGCTCTAAGTCTCAAATTCAACCTTGGCCGAAACCTAAAGGTGAGGTTTCTAAACTTTTAATACCACATGAAGTATAAAACTCTTAACTAACAACATATAAGAGATCATGTATCATGAAGGAGCATAAACAAGCATGTTTTCATTTCAAAACTTTGCCCTAGACCTTGTATCTCAACTTGGCCGAAACTTCAAGGTAGGGTTTCTAAACTTTTAATACCACATGAAGCATAAAACTCTTAACTAACAACATATAAGAGATCATGTATCATGAAGGAGCATAAACAAGCATGTTTTCATTTCAAAATTTTGCCCTAGACCTTGTATCTCAACTTGGCCGAAACTTCAAGGTAGGGTTTCTAAACTTTTAATACCACATGAAGCATAAAACTCTTAACTAACAACATATAAGAGATCATGTATCATGAAGCAGCATAAACAAGCATGTTTTCATTTCAAAACTTATCATGGTCGAACCCTAAGTTTCTTTTCAAAACATTTAAAGCATAGAAAACGTAGGAGGCTACTTGTACTGCAGGTGAGGGGGGATACTTACTTCCTCTCACTTAATTCTCTAAGAGAAGTAACCTTGCTTGTGAAGCTTTCCTAGAGAAGAATTCTTTTAGCTTGGTCTCGGCAATGGTGAGAAGAGGGAGCTTCGTTTCGGTGGAGAGGAGGAGGGAGGAGGAAGAGAGAAGAAAATGAAATTTTCTCTTTACTTTTCTCCTTTTATTCCAAATGAAAGGAAGAAGGAAAAATGAACTTTTCCTTCCCTTTTCTTTTACTCATCCTAAATGAAGGGAGAAAGCAAAACTCTCTTTTCATTGTAAGAAGAAGAAGGAAACTTGGACTTCTCCTTCTTAGTGAAGAGAGCCTTCACTTTCCTTACCTTTAGCCATAATTTCCCTCTTTTCATAACAGCACACCCTTGTTGGGGCTATTGGTTATAACATGGAACCACTTACTAAGAGGTCCAAGGTGCAATCCTTGGCCATGCCTCTTTTTGGTTCTTTTTTTAAAGAAGAGTCCACAGAAACCTATTTAACCATGCATAAATTCATGTAAAATTTCTAGGGATCCTATGGGTGTTATAGTCCCCCATACCTCATAAAAGTTCATCCTCGAACTTAAAATAGCTCTGGGTACTTTCGTTTCATATCGTCTTCGCGTTCCCAAGTGGCTTCTTTGAACCGTTGATTTTCCCACAGGACCTTTACTAAGGGTACCTCTTTGTTCCTTAGTCTTTTGACATCTCGGTCTAATATCTGGACCGGTCGGCTCTCATAACTTAGGTCCTCTTGAACTTGTACTGTCTGTGGCTCGATCACTTGGTTCGTGCTCGGAATACATTTCTCTAGCATCGAAACGTGGAACATGTTGTGGATAGCTGACATCTCTTGAGGCAGCTCTATCTCATAAGCTACCTTGCCGACCCTTTTCTGAATCTGATATGGTCCCATGTAGCGCGGACTCAGCTTTCCCTTCTTTCCGAACCTCATCACTCCTTTCATGGGTGCTACCTTGAGAAATACCGAATCCCCGACACTAAATTCCAACGGCCTTCGTTGCTTATCTGCATAATTCTTCTGTCGACTCTGAGCAGTTTCTATTCTTTGGCGGATGTTCTGTATAGCACGGGTGGTGTTGTCAATGAAATCTGTTCGGAATCTCATCTCCTTCTTTTCACCGCCTTCATACCAACATATAGGGGATCTACATTTCCTCTCGTACAAAGCCTCGTAAGGCGCCATTCCAATAGTAGCTTGGTAACTATTATTGTAGGCGAATTATGCTAAGCATAGATATCAGCACCAGCTCCCCTTGAAGTCTAAGGTGCAAGCTCGTAACATATCTTCTAGTACTTGGTTCACCCTTTCTGTTTGTCCGTCGGTTTGAGGGTGGAAGGCAGTACTGAACAATAGCTTTGTGCTAAGAGCCTTCTGAACACATTCCCAAAAATGTGAAATAAAGCGACCATATCTGTCAGAAATAATGGTCTTAGGAATCCCATGTAATCTAATAATTTTCTTGACATATAATTGCGCCAGTTGCTCAATCGAATAGGTCATCTTGATTGCTAGGAAGTGGGTGGATTTTGTTAATCTGTCCACGATTACCCATATAGCGTTGTAGCCATTTATCGTTTTGGGTAATCCTGAAATAAAGTCCATAGAGATATCTTCCCATTTCCATTCCGGAATTTGGATTGGCTGCAGTACTCCTCCAGGTCTCTGGTGTTCTGCTTTAACCCTCTGGCAGGTCAGATAGGTACTGACATACTTAGCCACGTCTCTTTTCATACCGAACCACCAGAATTTCTTTTTTTAGGTCTTGGTACATCTTGGTGGATCCAGGATGCATCGCATAGGGTGTTGCATGGGCTTCTTCCAGTATCTTCTTTCGCAACTCTAGGTCGTCGGGAATATATAAGTGATCCTTGAGGTGTAATATTCCACTGTCAGTGATACGAAATCCATCATTCTTTCCCTCTAAGACTTTTTGCTTGATCCTTTAGATGCTTGGGTCACGGGTTTGCTTCCCCAATATATCGTCGAACAACGTTGGTGCTATAGTCAGGGTAGAGAGCTGTCCGGACACATTTTCGACCCCGTAGCACCAAATTTCTCTTGGTTTCCCAATAAATTCAAACATCGGTTCTGCTTCAGGCCGTAAAATCACTTTTCTCTTACGGCACTCTATCGAAGCACCGTACTTGCTCAGGAAATCCATGCCCAATATACTATCATAATCCTGCATGTCGATCACTATCAGATCACAGTAGAGCTCCCTGTCTGTGATTCTGATGGGTGCGGCTCGCAACATAAGAGATCATACATCATGAAGAAGCATAAACAAGCATGGTTAGATTTCAAAACTTTTCTCTAAGTCTCAAATTCAACCTTGGCCGAAACCAAAATGTGAGGTTTTAAACTTTTAAATACAAAATGAAGCATGAAACTTAAACCAACCATATATTAGAGATCATACATCATGAGGAAGCATATACAAGCATAGTTAGGTTACAAAATTTTTCCCTAAGCCTTTCATCCATTCTTGGCCGAAACCTAAAGGAAAGGTTTTAAACTTTTAAATACAACATGAAGCATGAAACTTAAACCAACCATATATTAAAGATCATACATCATAAGGAAGCATATACAAGCATAGTTAGGTTTCAAAACTTTTCCCTAAGCCTTTCATCCATTCTTGGCCGAAACCTAAAGGTAAGGTTTTAAACTTTTAAATACAACATGAAGCATGAAACTTAAACCAACCATATATTAAAGATCATACATCATAAGGAAGCATATACAAGCATAGCTAGATTTCAAAACTTTGCTCTAAGTCTCAAATTCAACCTTGGCCGAAACCTAAAGGTGAGGTTTCTAAACTTCTAATACCACATGAAGCATAAAACTCTTAACTAACAACATATAAGAGATCATGTATCATGAAGGAGCATAAACAAGCATGTTTTCATTTCAAAACTTTGCCCTAGACCTTGTATCTCAACGTGGCCGAAACTTCAAGGTAGGGTTTCTAAACTTTTAATACTACATGAAGCATAAAACTCTTGACTAACAACATATAAGAGATCATGTATCATGAAGGAGCATAAACAAGCATGTTTTCATTTCAAAATTTTGCCCTAGACCTTGTATCTCAACTTGGCCGAAACTTCAAGGTAGGGTTTCTAAACTTTTAAAACCACATGAATCATAAAACTCTTAACTA
Organism: Zingiber officinale; assembly: GCF_018446385.1. NCBI lineage: Eukaryota > Viridiplantae > Streptophyta > Magnoliopsida > Zingiberales > Zingiberaceae > Zingiber > Zingiber officinale. The sequence goes on from NC_056006.1 coordinate 50,045,194, forward strand.
ACAACATATAAGAGATCATGTATCATGAAGCAACATAAATATGCATGTTTTCATTTCAAAACTTATCATGGTCGAACCCTAAGTTTCTTTTCAAAACATTTTAAGCATAGAAAACGTAGGAGGATACTTGTACTGCAGGTGAGGGGGGATACTTACTTCCTCTCGCTTAATTCTCTTAGAGAAGTAACCTTTCTTGTGAAGCTTTCCTAGAGAAGAATTCTTTTAGCTTGGTCTCGGCAATGGTGAGAAGAGGGAGCTTCGTTTCGGTGGAGAGGAGGAGGGAGGAGGAAGAGAGAAGAAAGTGAAATTTTCTCTTTCCTTTTCTCCTTTTATTCCAAATGAAAGGAAGAAGGAAAAATGAACTTTTCCTTCCCTTTTCTTTTACTCATCCTAAATGAAGGGAGAAAGCAAAACTCTCTTTTCATTGTAAGAAGAAGAAGGAAACTTAGACTTCTCCTTCTTACTGAAGAGAGCTTTCACTTTCCTTACCTTTAACCATAATTTCCCTCTTTTCATAACAGCACACCCCTGCTGGGGCTACTGGTTATAACATGGAACCACTTACTAAGATGTCCAAGTTTCAATCCTTGGTCATGTCTCTTTTTGGTTCTTTTTTTAAAGAAGAGTCCACATGAAACCTATTTAACCATGCATAAATTCATGTAAAATTTCTTGGGATCCTATGGGTGTTACCTCCATTGCTATTTTCAGGTTGATGTTGTCTAGAGAGTTCCAGTCGCTAGTCCCCTTAAGATCCAGAGTTATTTGGTCTTTTGTTATGTTTCTTATTGCACTATCTGGACTTGTATTAGTTTACCTTATGGATATTGTCGATGAGTTTTATTTGGATTTGTTTTGCTACATGCCTGTCTGGATAGCAGAAGAGGTAACTTCATTGTGATTTGTGTTTCATGAGTGTAGTTGAATAGGATATCGGTTTTGTGCTTTATGAGTGTAGTTGAGTAGGGTTGTTTTTGAGTCTTCTTATTACTATTCTAGTTTGTCAACTATTATACTGCGTGGATCACTCTGTGTTATATTTTTATTATTGTTATTGTTCCGGCCGTGTTGGCTGAGGTATATTTAGCTAAGAGGGCATTGTAGAAAGTTTTAGATTATCACCCGTACAGGGGAGGTACTGCCGAATTTTCTTCTGGCAGGGACTCTCTCTCGGGGTGTGACAATTTATTTGGTATCAAAGCACAGGTATACGATCCTTTGTTTTCGTATTTTGGATATTTGGGATAACCTGATACCAATTTATTTGGTATCAGAGCCAGGTTTGGCGATACTTGTTTTGAGTTTCGTGTTATGGATTTCGAGATTTATCTTATACCAATTTATTGGTATTAGAGCGGGTTATGATACCTGCTTTTGGTGTTCTAGATTTTTGGAGTTAGCTTGAGTTTACTAGTAAACTTGGGTATTTATTTCGGATTAGCACGGATTTCCATTATGTTATGTTTCGGACTTCCGTTTCAGATTTATATGGATTTCCGGCGATTTTCTCGTTCAGAATTCTGAGGAAAAAGGGGAATGGACAGCGATGGAACATCTCCAAACGGCAAATAGGTATGATGTTTATTTTATGATTGTTGTACTTGTAGTAATATTTGTTATATAACTTAACAGATATGAGGAGATCTACACGTATTGCTGCGAGACGTGGTGCTGGACGGCCACGTACGAGGACCTTGGGATCTCTGGACTTGCCAGAGATGCCTACTAGGGTTGAGCCTATCGGTCAGGGACAGACCCAGGATACTGCGGGCGCGTCGGGCTCTCAGATCTCGATGGCTCCTTTAGAGGTACCTACTGTTGGGGGATCTCGCGGCTGGCTAGAAGGGGGATTGAATGGACGATGCCCCAATTACTTGCTTCCTACGTATTCGTTAGTGCGCAAGCGGAAATACAAATACTAATTACGAATAAAAAAGCTAATGACAAAGAAAAGAACAAGCAAACCAATGCATGTCGATGTAACGTGGTTCGGAGATGATGCTCCTACTCCACGGCTGTCCGTAAGGTGGACGATCTCGATCCTTTGGTGGATTAGCCCCCGGCAAACTCCGGCTACTCAAGCAACTCCTTGTGGGTGGAGAAACCTCACCACTACACCAACCAAGAACACTTGGACACAAGAGACCTTGAGCACTTTGGTGACTACTAATTAGGCTTTAACCAAGTCTAATTTTGTCACCTTGGTCGGCCATCCCAAGCTCCTTCTTATAGAGCTTGAGGAAATCAGTCTTGCTAATTTGCCCGTTACCAGTCGACTGATCCTTGCACCAGTCGACTGGTGCCAGCCCAACGGCTCTCTCAACGGCTCTCTATCAGTCGACTGGTCATCGGACCAGTCGACTGATCCCAGCCATTTCAGGCACAGAGAGCTTCTGTGCTCACCACCAGTCGACTGAACCCAGTACCAGTCGACTGGTACAACCCTATACCTTGGGTTCCCATCCCGAGTACATTTCTCTCAGCACTTGGACCCTCACGACTCACTTGACTCTTCTATGCAGCCTTGACCTTTTGCCTTCAGGCCTACTTCCTTTAGCTCTCGTCCCTCGGATGCATTCAAGCCCGCGGCTCATCCCCAATGCCATCCTTCACGTATGCCTCAAAGTTGCCTCCCTCGGCCTTTGTCCTTGCTGCCTTGTCCACGGTCCCTCGGATGCTCCATCCTTCACTGAACCCAAAGCCGTCAACCTGAGCCACATGTGTCACCTGCAGTCCTGCACAACTCAAGTACACATATCAAATAATGAGGGTAAACCTAACTTAAACCCTTTGCCCAAACACCAAAACACATGGTCCCGCAGACCATTGGGATTGCTCCAACACCTATCTCGGTTGTACCTAGTGTACCCATATCTATTGTATTTAGGGTACCACCAGGGGCCGGCATACCCTGCACCTGCTCCGTCCCAGCCTATGGCGTACCCGGTACCACCGCCACCTAGACATACCATGTACCTGACACCAGTGGCACCTGTGCCCCCAGTACCTACGGTGTACCCAGCAGCACCTGCACCAGCGATACCGGTTGCTCCACATCTGGTACCACTACCAACCGTACATCCAGCCGCGGCCAACTATGCTGACCCTCCAGTGCCACCGGTGGCATATGCTGCAGTTTATATAGTAGCACGGGGAGTACCTCCCCCGGTCTATTCAGCGGTACCACCTGTAGCACTAGCTCCAATGGTTGCGCCAGTTCAGGCAGCCATTCCGACACATCTCACTGGCATTGTCGCGACACGAGCTCGGATCCCAGCATTAGTAGAGTCGATGAAGAGTTGATTTACACTCTTCTGAGGAGACCTTGATCTGAGTGTGGCCCTGTCACGGATAGAGACTATGGAGAGAACCTTCTTCTATATGGCTTGCTCTGAGTGGGAGAAAGCAGAGCTGGAAGCTTTTCACTTACGGGATGAGGCCGACACTTGGTGGGTTACTCAGCGTTCCATCATCGGCGAGCGGAACATTACTTGGGCCAGATTCAGGGAGGCTTTTGAGAGCCGCTTCTTCCCACGAGCTTATCAGATGGCTCGCTGGCAGGATTTCTTGATCCTGTGATCGAACAACCGGCCGGTGACAGAGTATAATGCAGAGTTTGAAAGATTGGCCAGATTTTGTCCAGAGCTAGTTGCTGAGGACAGTTCACGTATGCAGCAGTTCATTCAGGGGTTGGATGGACATTTGCAAGTAAGGCTTTCCGGTTTTAGGAACGCATCTTACCTAGAGACTTTGGACAGAGCCCTCATGATTGAGTCAGCTCAGCAGAGAGCGTTTCTGGACAGAAAAAGGAAACAGCCGGGTCAGACATCTGGACAGATCCAGCAGCCACAGGCTACACAGCAGCAGAGCGGGCTCATTCGGCTAGATCAGGGTACTTCTGGAGTATTTCGTAGGCCTCAGAAGTTAGGGCAGTATTCATCAGGACGTTTCCGGACTCCATAGTAGAACCGGAAACAACCCGCCAGTGATATTATCTGTTTCAGATGTGGGTCCAGAGATCACATCACCCTAGCCTGCTCTCTGGGACAGCCAGTTTGCTTTTATTGCAAACTGCCTAGCACCAGAGTCGAGATTGCCCGCAGAAGGCTCAGCATACTGCTCCCGGAGTTATTGCTCAGGGAGGACAGCACAGTCAATCAGGGGCTCGACGAGGAGGGCAGAGATTTCCACCCTCACACCACCAGTAGGGAACATTTTCCCCTTCAGCAGCAGCATTTGGCATGCTCGGACAGGAGTTGTAACGCCCCGCCCCTCCTGCTAAGGCCACGGGGGTTACTTTACCATACTTACTAATTACAGCGGAAGTCTTATTCGTAAAATTTTAAAACTTTTCTTTAGCTTTTAAATCACCATGACAAATCATCTAACATATAAACCACACAGCATACTTAACATATTTTTGAAACATGATACTCAAACACATAATAAAATGTCATGGAGTTATGAAGTAGTGACATAAAGCTAGGCATAATTCTTATTTTTTTATGAAAGTAGGTCTTTTCTTTTTCGTTAGCCAAATCACTGCCACACACATCCTTCTAGCCCCTCCTGCTGCTCCCCTAGTTCATCCATCCCTTGCCCTTATCTGTAGTACAAGAAAGTAAGCTGTGAGCACTCATGGCTCAGTAAGCTCCTTTCCTATTCACAAAAAAACCATATAACATATTAAGAACACAAGTCATATCATATGGAGTTAATTTCATCATATCCTGTAGCATATCATGGCATGATCACAACATAAATATAAGATATCATGGTATCACACAACATAAACATCATACATGTCATAAGCATCATCATAAATATCATGGCATCATCATGTCATAAACATAAGGTATCATGGCATCACCTAAGGTGTATGCAAGGTGAACTCTTAAACATGCATCATGAAAACATATGCAACATGTCTTTTAAAACTTATAACATACATACTTAAACATAATCTCAACATGATTAGGGCCCCGGCTTGTACCACATACATAAATGCGCGCGTCCTATGTAGGTCCAAGGTAGCAAGTCTTGAACCCTACAAGGCATACATACTAGGCCCGTTTCTTAGTCCATCGACCTAGGGGTACATAGGAGCCCATCCCTAACGAGGCCCGTTTATTAGTCCATCGACCCCGGGGCGCTTATGGAGCTTACCCTTGGTACAAGCCTTAAAAGTAAAGTAGCATGTCATAATAATATAATTCTTAGCATAACTTACATGTCATATTCATATCATGAAGAGTGCTCTTGATCCCACTTGTAGGGAGGCAACTCTTAGGCATACTTAAAGCATGTGAAATTGAGCACATAGCATATCATGAATTTGGGCACACAGCATATCATGATCACATGCATAATTAAGCACACAGCACATCATGAATTTGAGCACACAGCATATCATGATCATAAGCATATTTAAGCACACAGCATATCATGATCATAAGCATAATTAAGCACACAGCACATCATAAATTTGAGCACACAGCATATCATGAATTTAGGCATATAGCACATTGTTACTCATAAGTCCTAATCACATAAATGAGTATAGCTACATAGAATATTCTTATCATGTCATAAAGCATTGCATGTGAGGCACATAAAAGATCATAATTAGGTTTCTACCCTAATATCATGTGATGGCCGAAACATGCTAATTTGTGACCTAGTTTAGTAAGCAACATGAAAGCATATGAACCCCAAGCCTTTATCATATCTTACATCATAAGGAATACTTTGAACATGTTTGGTTTGGGTTCTTAGATTCCTAGGTCTCTACTTTCATCATAGCCGAAACTTGTAGGACTTGATGCTAGGGTTCAAGTGTCCTAAAAGCATGAGAACCTTAAACAACTTTCATAGCAAACATTCCAAGGAATAACATGAGCATAGTTGAGTTAGGTTCTAGGGTTCCTAGGGCCTTAAACATGATGTGGCCGAATGGTATAGGTCTTAAAACCAAGGTTCAAGTGTCCTAAAAGCATGAGAACCTTAAACAACTTTCATAGCAAATATTTCAAGGAATAACATGAGCATAGTTGAGTTAGGTTCTAAGGTTCCTAGGCCCTTAAACATAATGTGGCCGAATGGTATAGGTCTTAAAACCAAGGTTCAAGTGTCCTAAAAGCATGAGAACCTTAAACATATTTCATAGCAAACATTTTAAGGACTAACATGAGCATAGTTGAGTTAGGTTCTAGGTTTCCTAGGCCCTTAAACGTGATATGGCCGAATGGTGTAGGACTCAAAACCAAAGTTCAAGTGTCCTAAAAAGCATGAGAACCTACACAATTTCATGGTATCATTTATAAGGAAATAACATAAGCAATTTGGTTCAAGTTCTAATCATCCTAGGTCTTGGAACCTTAAGTGGCCGAAGGTTATAGACATGTAATCATCATTCTATGCAACAAATAAGCATAAAAGCAACAAGTTAACTTCATATCATTTCATCAAGAAGGTCATGAGCATCTTAGACTTGTTATAAATTTTCCCTAGGCTTCACATCTTAATATGGCCGAATCTTCTTGCATATGAAATAGGGTTTATATTTTCATACAATCATGGCACATCATAATTACCCTATCTTAGAGAAACATAGCATGCTTAGTTTTAGATTTAAAGCTCTCCTAGGCTTTTTGTTTTATCATGGCCGAATACCCATGTGAATGAAAATTAAGTTAAATCAACATACAATTGGGAACAAATATGTTAACCACACTATTATCATAGAGCACATATTTTGAGTACAAGAGATCATGCTTAATTTAGTTTTGAAGCTCTTCTAGTTCTTTTGTTCATGCTTGGCCGAAATATTAAGTTCATGAACCTATAACCCTTTTAGCATAGAAACATAAGGATAAACTCCTACCATAATATACATGTCACAAGAAGTATATTGAGCACATCTAGTTAGGTCTTTAAACTTAGATTCTTTCTTTTGATCTTGGTTAAAAACCATGGATTTTCATGAAACAATACCTAGGTTGTTAAGCAAATCTATTTACATGAAAAATCCCTATAAGCTATTGTACCACAGGTGAGGGGAACTTACATCCTTTCACTTGTGGTTTCTCTTAGAGAAAAATGTTCTAGTTGCTAAAGAAAGGAAGAAGCTTCTTCTTCTTGTGCCTCCTTTGGTTTCCTTTGCTTGGAAGGGCTAGAACTTGAAGATTTCTTCTCGGAAATTAGCTTTCTTGGAGAAGAACTTAACTTAGTGTTCGGATCAAGGAGAGGGAAGATCCCTTGGTCTCGGTGGAGAAGAGAGAAGGGAGAAGGAGGAGGAAGAAGGAGAAAAAATGAGAGATTTCTTTTCTCATTTTCTATTTATTCATCATGAGGGGAATTTATGCCTTCATTAATCCTTCCCTTAATTAATCCATCACTCCTCTCTTGATTCCCATGAAAATGAGGAGAGGGAAGGGTGAGGAAGGCAACTTGCCTTCTTCTTGTTCCTTCTCTTAACCAAGAGGAAGAGGAGGTAAGTCACTTGGTATTCTCTTGCTCTTTTGCTTAATTTCTTTTATTTTTCTTCTCACCTTTAACTTAGATTCCATTCTTTCCTATCCATATGTAAATCATTATCCTAGTGGTTGTCATGCATCAATTTATCTTCATTATTTGTGGGAGGTCCAAGGTTCAAACCTTGACCTCTTCTTCTTTTTTTTTTATTTCTATTATTTATTTCTTTGATTCCTCTTACTTTCATGCTCTAAAGAGATTAATGCTCATATACTTATCTTAAAATTTCATGGGTGTTACAGTACCCCATACCTCATAGAAAGTTCGTCCTCGAACTTAGAATAGCTCCGGATATTTTTGTTTCATATCATCTTCTCATTCCCACGTGGCTTCCTCATACTGTTGGCTTTGCCACGGGACCTTTACTAAGGGTACTTCTTTGTTCCTTAGTCTTTTGACATCTCGATCCAATATCTGTATTGGTCGACTCTCGTAGGTTAGGTCCTCTTGCACTTGTACTGTCCGTGGTTCAACCACTTGGTCTGTACTCGGAATACATTTCTTTAGCATCGAAACGTGGAACACGTTGTGAATGGCTGACATCTCTTGAGGTAACTCTATTTCATAAGCTACTTTGCCGATTCTTTTCAGAACCTGGTATGGTCCCACATAGCGCGGGCTTAGCTTTCCCTTCTTACCGAACCTCATTACTCCTTTCATAGGAGCTACCTTGAGGAATACTGAGTCTCCGACATTGAACTCCAATGGCCTTCATCGCTTATCCGCATAATTCTTCTGTCGACTCTGAGCAGTTTCTATTCTTTGGCGGATATTCTGTATAACATGGGTGGTGTTATCGATATGTTTCGTTTGAAATCCCATCTCTTTCTTTTCACCGCCTTCATACCAACTTATAGGGGATCTACATTTCCTATCATACAGAGCCTCGTAGGGTGCCATCCCAATAGTAACCTAGTAGCTATTGTTGTAAGAGAATTCTGCTAAGCATAAATATCGGCACCAGCTGCCTTTGAAGTCTAAGGCGCATGCTCGTAGCATGTCTTCTAGAACAAGGTTCACCCTCTCTGTCTGTCCGTCGGTTTGAGGGTGGAAAGAAGTACTGAATAATAGCTTTGTGCCAAGAGCCTTCTGGACGCATTCCCAAAAATGCGAAACAAAACGACCATCTCTGTCGGAGATGATGGTCTTAGGGGTCCCATGTAGTCTGATAATTTCCTTAACATATAATTGGGCCAGTTACTCAATTGAATAAGTCATCTTAATTGCCAGAAAATGGGCGGATTTGGTTAATCTATCTACGATTACCCATATAGCGTCATAGCCGTTTGTTGTCTTGGGTAATCCTGAAATGAAGTCCATCGAGATATCTTCCCATTTCCATTCTAGAATTTGGACAGGCTGCAGTAATCCTCCCGACCTCTGGTGTTCTGCTTTAACCCTCTGACAGGTCAGGCAGGCACTGACGTACTGAGCCACATCTCTTTTCATACCGAATCACCAGAATTTCTTTTTCAAATCCTGGTACATTTTGGTGGATCCCGGATGCATTACATAGGGCATTGAATGAGCTTCTTCTAATATCTTCCCTCGCAACTTGGGAGCCTCGGGAATACATAATCGATCCCTGAGGTACAATATTCCACTGTCCGCGACACAGAATCTGTCACTCTTTCCTTCTAAGATCTCTTGTTTAATCCTTTGGAGGCTTTGGTCACTTGTTTGCTTTTCTAATATATTGTCGAATAGGGTGGGTGTTATGGTCAAGGTGGAGAGTTGCCCAGAGATAATCTCGATCCCATGACACGAAATGTTTCTCGGTTTCCCGATAGATTCAACCACTGGTTTGCCTTCAGTATTAAATAAAACCTTAGCGTATTGGCTAAAAATAGGCGGCTGACTTGTGACGACAGTAGAGGCGCTTGCCACATCTTCTTTAGTAAGCGAGAAAACCCTGGCGTCTGTCATCGCTGGCGGGGCTTCCAATCTCGCTTGGCTGATCAAAGTCCCTTCTATAGCAGTTTGCATCTGGTGTAGTTGTGGAGGGGCACTCCTGTTCTGGTTATTCTGCTGGGGTGGTGCCTGAAACCGGTTAGTGCAGTCTTTGGCCAAATGTCCTTCTCGTCCGTAATTATAGCATTTTCTTGTACCTTTGTGACATACTCCGAGATGCAGCTTCCCACAAATAGTACACTGAGGGTACTTCGGTTGCTTCTTCACTGGACCACCTTTAGCATTGTCCCATTGCTTCCTTTTCCTGGTAGGGGTTCCTTTCCAGCCTGTTTTAGTACTCTGAGGTCTCTGTCCTTCTGCTCGTGTCTGATTTTTATTCTCGTTCATTGCTTTCTGATAGTGTTCTGTAATTAGGGCACTGCTGACCAGTTCCTCTGTAGTCTGCGGCCTATTAATTCCGCCGACCACATTTAATGCTATCTCGGGTCGAAGCATCTTCAGCATCAGTCTGACCCATTCTCTTTCTGTGCGAACCAACTCTGGATATAGGCGTGCCAAACGGTTGAAGCGTTTTACCGCCTCGTTCACTGATAGGGCACCTTGACGGAACTCGGTGAACTCGTCATAGTGTCGGTTCGTCACTTGCATATGGAAGAACTCTTCAAAGAACTCTGTCTCGAAGTCCATCCAGGTCATCAGATTAATCTGTCTCTTTGCCTTCACTCTTTCCCACCACATCCTTGCATCTCCAGAAAAACAGAACGATACACATTTGATCTTTTCCGGTACAGGCCAGTCCAATAGTTCTACTATGCTTTCTACTGTCTTGAACCAGGCCTGGGCGTCCCATGGCTCGCAAGTACCTGAGAAATTCTCCGGTTGCATCCTTAGCCACTGGATCAAGTAGGTCTCCTGTCGGACCACTGGGATAGGGGCTATCGGTGGTACTGGTGCAGCTACTGGAATAATAGGCACTGCGTTCTGATTTACTGGCGGGGTGGCAGGATTTTCTTGCTGACCCATTAAAGTCATAATCAGTTGTTGTTGCTCCGTGATCTGAAGCTGGAGGTCGGTAACTATCTGTGTCAGATCCGGTGGAGTCGCTGTCTCGTCTGCTCGAGTAGTGTGTCTCCTAGCCATGCTTATCTTCATTAAACGACAATAAATTATCGTTATTTCTATCCAAGTTAACATAGGGTCGTTATCATTCTTATTCTACCATCATGCATACCTATCCTATAGTTGTGACTTATCATAATCAGACAGGATAAGTAAACATGCATAATATTAAGGCATCATAACAAAAGAATTTAACTTAAACATATAAATTCTTACTTGGAGCGGCAGGATAGAGTCTTGACATGTGTGTAGTGAGAGGCTAACTTGGCTCTGATACCAAACTGTAACGCCCCGCCCCTCCTGCTAAGGCCACGGGGGTTACTTTACCATACTTACTAATTACAGCGGAAGTCTTATTCGTAAAATTTTAAAACTTTTCTTTAGCTTTTAAATCACCATGACAAATCATCTAACATATAAACCACACAACATACTTAACATATTTTTGAAACATGATACTCAAACACATAATAAAATGTCATGAAGTTATGAAGTAGTGACATAAAGCTAGGCATAATTCTTATTTTTTTATGAAAGCAGGTCATTTCTTTTTCGTTAGCCAAATCACTGCAATGCACATCCTTCTAGCCCCTCCTGCTGCTCCCCTAGTTCATCCATCCCTTGCCCTTATCTGTAATACAAGAAAGTAAGCTGTGAGCACTTACGGCTAAGTAAGTTCCTTTCCTACTCACAAAAAAACCGTATAGCATATTAAGAACACAAGTCATATCATATGGAGTTAATTTCATCATATCCTGTAGCATATCATGGCATGATCACAACATAAACATAAGATATCATGGTATCACACAACATAAACATCATACATGTCATAAGCATCATCATAAATATCATGGCATCATCATGTCATAAACATAAGGTATCATGGCATCACCTAAGGTGTATGCAAGGTGAACTCTTAAACATGCATCATGAAAACATATGCAATATGTCTTTTAAAACTTATAACATACATACTTAAACATAATCTCAACATGATTAGGGCCCCGGCTTGTACCACATACATAAATGCGCGCATCCTATGTAGGTCCAAGGTAGCAAGTCTTGAACCCTACAAGGCATACATACTAGGCCCGTTTCTTAGTCCATCGACCTAGGGGCACTTAGGAGCCCTTCCCTAACGAGGCCCGTTTCTTAGTCCATCAACCCCGGGGCGCTTATGGAGCCCACTCTTGGTACAAGCCTTAAAAGTAAAGTAGCATGTGATAATAATATAATTCTTAGCATAACTTTCATGTCATATTCATATCATGAAGAGTGCTCTTGATCCCACTTGTAGGGAGGCAACTCTTAGGCATACTTAAAGCATGTGAAATTGAGCACATAGCATATCATGAATTCGGGCACACAGCATATCATGATCACATGCATAATTAAGCACACAGCACATCATGAATTTGAGCACACAGCATATCATGATCATAAGCATATTTAAGCACACAGCATATCATGATCATAAGCATAATTAAGCACACAACACATCATAAATTTGAGCACACAGCATATCATGAATTTAGGCATATAGCACATTGTTACTCATAAGTCCTAATCACATAAATGAGTATAGCTACATAGCATATTCTTATCATGTCATAAAGCATTGCATGTGAGGCACATAAAAGATCATAATTAGGTTTCTACCCTAATATCATGTGATGGCCGAAACATGCTAATTTGTGACCTAGTTTAGTAAGCAACATGAAAGCATATGAACCCCAAGCCTTTATCATATCTTACATCATAAGGAATACTTTGAACATGTTTGGTTTGGGTTCTTAGATTCCTAGGTCTCTACTTTCATCATAGCCGAAACTTGTAGGACTTGATGCTAGGGTTAAAGTGTCCTAAAAGCATGAGAACCTTAAACAACTTTCATAGCAAACATTCCAAGGAATAACATGAGCATAGTTGAGTTAGGTTCTAGGGTTCCTAGGCCCTTAAACATGATGTGGCCGAATGGTATAGGTCTTAAAACCAAGGTTCAAGTGTCTTAAAAGCATGAGAACCTTAAACAACTTTCATAGCAAATATTTCAAGGAATAACATGAGCATAGTTGAGTTAGGTTCTAAGGTTCCTACGCCCTTAAACATGATGTGGCCGAATGGTATAGGTCTTAAAACCAAGGTTCAAGTGTCCTAAAAGCATGAGAACCTTAAACATATTTCATAGCAAACATTTTAAGAACTAACATGAGCATAGTTGAGTTAGGTTCTAGGTTTCCTAGGCCCTTAAACGTGATATGGCCGAATGGTGTAGGAATCAAAACCAAAGTTCAAGTGTCCTAAAAAGTATGAAAACCTACACAATTTCATGGTATCATTTATAAAGAAATAACATAAGCAATTTGGTTCAAGTTCTAATCATCCTAGGTCTTGGAACCTTATGTGGCCGAAGGTTATAGACATGTAATCATCATTCTATGCAACAAATAAGCATAAAAGCAACAAGTTAACTTCATATCATTTCATCAAGAAGGTCATGAGCATCTTAGACTTGTTATAAATTTTCCCTAGGCTTCACATCTTAATATGGCCGAATCTTCTTGCATATGAAATAGGGTTTATATTTTCATACAATCATGGCACATCATAATTACCCTATCTTAGAGAAACATAGCATGCTTAGTTTTAGATTTAAAGCTCTCCTAGGCTTTTAGTTTTATCATGGCCAAATACCCATGTGAATGAAAATTAAGTTAAATCAACATACAATTGGGAACAAATATGTTAACCACACTATTATCATAGAGCACATATTATGAGTACAAGAGATCATGCTTAATTTAGTTTTGAAGCTCTTCTAGTTCTTTTGTTCATGCTTGGCCGAAATATTAAGTTCATGAACCTATAACTCTTTTAGCGTAAAAACATAAGGATAAACTCCTACCATAATATACATGTCACAAGAAGTATATTGAGCACATCTAGTTAGGTCTTTAAACTTAGATTCTTTCTTTTGATCTTGGTTAAAAACCATGGATTTTCATGAAACAATACCTAGGTTGTTAAGCAAATCTATTTACATGAAAAATCCCTATAAGCTATTGTACAACAGGTGAGGGGAACTTACATCCTTTCGCTTGTGGTTTCTCTTAGAGAAAAATGTTCTAGTTGCTAAAGAAAGGAAGAAGCTTCTTCTTCTTGTGCCTCCTTTGGTTTCCTTTGCTTGGAAGGGCTAGAACTTGAAGATTTCTTCTCGGAAATTAGCTTTCTTGGAGAAGAACTTAACTTAGTGTTCGGATCAAGGAGAGGGAAGACCCCTTGGTCTCGGTGGAGAAGAGAGAAGGGAGAAGGAGGAGGAAGAAGGAGAAAAAATGAGAGATTTCTTTTCTCATTTTCTATTTATTCATCATGAGGGGAATTTATGCCTTCATTAATCCTTCCCTTAATTCATCCATCACTCCTCTCTTGATTCCCATGAAAATGAGGAGAGGGAAGGGTGAGGAAGGCAACTTGCCTTCTTCTTGTTCCTTCTCTTAACCAAGAGGAAGAGGAGGTAAGCCACTTGGTATTCTCTTGCTCTTTTGCTTAATTTTCTTTTATTTTTCTTCTCACCTTTAACTAAGATTCCATTCTTTCCTATCCATATGTAAATCATTATCCTAGTGGTTGTCATGCATCAATTTATCTTCATTATTTGTGGGAGGTCCAAGGTTTAAACCTTGACCTCTTCTTCTTTTTTTTTATTTCTATTATTTATTTCTTTGATTCCTCTTACTTTCATGCTCTAAACAGGTTAATGCTCATATACTTATCTTAAAATTTTGTGGGTGTTACAGGAGTATCCCAGTACTCCCATAGTACCCCAGAGTTCTGTTCCGGGACCTCATTATCTGACTCAGGGGCAGTATCAGCTGCAGCCTCAGCCATAGGCTCAGTATCAGACACTGTCCCAGCCATCGGTACAGTATCAGTCACCGCCCTCTCGGACTTCTCTAGCGTAGTATCCAGTACCGCCTCAGTGGCAGGCTCCTGCCCAGACGCAGCAGTCGCAGGCAGTGTTACCACCTCTTCCTCTACCATAGACTGGGCGTATTCATGCGGTCACCAGAGAGGATGCGCACCGAGTCGACAGATCCATTTTCTGCGGTATGATTTCTATTTATGCATTATCTGCTGATATGCTGATAGATACTGGTAGCTCGCATTCATTTATACCCTATACCTTTATGTGGGAGATTGATAGATTATCCACTTTCAGACCACAGCGACTGACTGTCTCCCTACCGTACGATGATACATTGGATGTCACTAGGAGGTCAGAGTTGCCGTTAGATTTTGGCAACATGATACTTATGGTAGATCTGTTAGTATTGGAAATGGTCGACTTTGATATTATTCTTGGCATGGATTGTTTGTCCGCATATCATGCCACTGTTGATTGCTAGACGAGGGTGGTCATATTCCAGCCATTATGAGTTTTTTGGGTAATGTCATTTGGGCTTACCAATGCTCTAGCGGTATTTATGGATTGTTGTGGTGGAGCATTGCTCCCACATGTTATGGATTGTTGTGGTCGAGCGTTGCTCCCACATATTGTAGATTTCTCGTAGAGGAGCACTGCTCCCATATAGGTTGCATTGATGGTGTAGAGCGTTGCTCCCACATATGTAGTATTTCTTGTGATGGAGCGTTGTTCTCACATTCGATGATCTATTTCTTTGGTGATTTGTAGCTAGTGATCAAATTTCAGACTTGTTGTTGGGGATCTTATAGTTGAGTATGCCTGTTGTACGGGCATTATGAGTTCTAGGTTTTACTATTTAGGCTTACAAAGCCTAGATGTTTTCATGGACTCGATGATTTTGGTATTTCTAGGTTGTTTGGATCGGTTTCCATTGTCCTTATTGACAATGTTGTAATCTATTTTTTTTAATCCGAGCTCGATACCCCCATCTTTTCACTTGAGGTATGTGATTTAATTTACCGTTCAGCATTTATACTCTTTACCTATTTTTAGTATTTGCTGATGGTAGATAACGAAATTTGGGGACCAAATTTTTATTAGTGGGGGAGAATGTAAAATACCAAAAAAATGGGGAATAATGATAAGGAAATTTTCTGGAATTTTTAGAAATTTTTCGGAGATCGTATGACTCAGGTTACGGGGATAAAAACGGGGCCCGAGAAAACCTGTTTAGGCTACCCATTTAAGCGAGGAAATGTTTATATTTATATTTTTTGTTCCCTTTATTTTCTTTTATTTCATCGTTTTTCCTTTTCCCCTGCCGAAGCTCTCACTCAACGCCACTTCTCGCACACCTGAGCCCGCGCCCCGCTTCCTCGCCCGATCCCTTTCCCTAACCGCTCCCAACCGGCGCCGAGTCTTCGTTTTCCCCGATCCTCACCCCAAAAACCCAAACGCCGAAGCCCTAGCAACGTCTCATGGTCACAGAGGTTCTCACCGCGCCGATCACCCTCTCGCGTCGACCACGGTCGCCACAGTTGACGGCAACTCCACTTCGCTGAGCAGCGCCATCCACCGCCACTTTACCCTAGCCGACGCCACCACTGCCGTCTCCACCACCGCCGCCCCATCCGGTCGATTTCCGTTCCCTAGTTTTGGTTAACAGCCGCTGACGCCGAAGACTCCCTTTTTCCTCTTTTCTGCCCTAGCGTTGGCTGCCTCCACGTTGTCACCTAGTTCTCCACCGTTGCAACCACCTAGCCTCACTGTGCCACCTCTCGTCTGCCTCTGCCAGTTTCCCGATCGTTTCTGATCATTCCCTTGGCTGACGGCGTGAGCACTAGGTTGCCTAGCAGAGATCTTGGAGGTAAGGGAGGCTAGATTGATGTTAAATTGTAGTAGTGATAGACTATCTTGTTGACTTCTTGATCTCTTTGATCCGGACAGTGGTGTGGAGTTTGTAACGACCCAAATTTCCTCATTATGAGTCCTAATAGTGCTTAAAAATATTTAGAAATGCTTTAGAAATATTCTAGAGATTTTTAGAAATTTTTAGAGTATTTTTATGCAATTTATGGAGTTCGTTTGGTATTTTTACCAAAAGAAACAAGTTGCAAAAATAAAGAAATTAAGCCGAGGTTCGAACCGGAGACCTGCGGTTAAGCAAAGCCTTAAGTTGTCTCGGCTGACCAAGAGCCCAAGCAGGCGTTGCTGATTAGAGAAGGAACAGAATTAATTTAAGTAGTAGTAGTTATTGACATAAAATAATTAAGCATAAAAGAGGTGCGGCCGAGATTCGAACCCACGACCTCCGACCCAACCCGAGCCTTAAGCGAATCTGGCTGACCAAGTGCCCAAGCGGGTGGTTCTGTTTAGAAAAGGTAGCGAAATTTATTTAAAAAGTTAACAGAATATGGGAGTTATAAAGAGAGGAAATTAGGGCTTGATTTCTTCCGTGACCGAAAACCCTTTCTCTCCTCTTCTCTCTCGCTCGCGACAGCGGAGCTCGGGCGGAACCGAAGGAAGCTAGGTCTTGCCTCCGGCGGCCGATCAAGAGTCCAATCCGAGTGCTCTTCGCCTTCTCACAATCCTCTCAGCAAGGAGAAGCTGTGGGCACGAAGAAGGGGCCGGAAGTTGCAAACCTCCGCAAACCCTAGAGGGTTCTTGTTCGGTTGTGAGTTCAAGAAGCAAGGTAAGTGCTTCTCACCTGCGGTAGGAGTTGTTTCTTCTCATTTTTTTTGAAGCATGATGTAGGACCATATGGAATCTAGCAATGTCCTGTTTTGTTGTTGCCATGGCACTGGTATGATTAACAAGTATGGTTCTAGATTCCCAATAGCAATGTTTTCCTTACTAGTTGCATCTTGGTCTTCATTGTCGTGCTACAAGGCATGCAGAATAGTTGCAATTTGGGTTCCTTTTGTTCAGTTGCCATGAGTCTCAAAGAAGGAGCATGTAGGGGTTAAGCATGTTGAGAATTCTATTCTTTATGGTTTCCTGCCGTGGCATTCAGTTTCAGGTTTAGTTTTGTGCATAAAGTTTCAGATTTAGTTTTTGTGCATGTTTATGCTTGTATAAATGCATTCGGGTTTGATGTGCATTATGTTTTTATGTATGCAGATTTGGATTGGCATGTCATGGGTTTTATGCTTTAGTTTGGGTGCATGTGTTATGAACAGATAGTCTCAGTTTTTAGATTCTTAAAGTATGAAACAGTTTTAGTTTTTTTTTTGGTTGCTTGTGACCTTAAATAGATTGAGTTTTGAGATGAAGTATAGAGCATGAACAGATTAGAAGACCACAGTATTACCTTAAGCATTGTAGTTAGATTTCTCTTGTTAAAGCATGCTGTTCGGAATTTAATGTTTTGGTTGGTTGAGTTAGACCTATTGCTTGTGACTTGATGAGTATGCTATGTTCGTGTGGAGTTTTACAGTTTTGAATTTTGTTGCTTTATGTAAGTTTCGGTTGTGAACATGTTTGCAAGGATTTTTAGTTTACAAGTGCAGATTTTATTAAGCTTACAAGTGCAGATTTTATTAAGTTTATAATGCAGATTTTATTAAGTTCACAAGTGCAGAATTTTATTAGCACAGTATGCAGAATTTTGATTAGCATAGTATGCAGATTTTTGTTAAGCTAGTATGTAGATTTTTGTTAAGCTTTGTATGTAGATTCATGTTAAGCTTTGTATGTAGATTGCTGTTTAAGCATTACAGTTTTGAACAAAGCTGTAATACCCACTAAGTTTGTAAGATAAATATATGAATGTAGGATTTTTCCTTAGAAAAATAATAGGAAATGAGTTGAACCAAAAAGGAAATAAAAAGAAATAAAAATAGGGAGAGGTCAAGGATTGAACCTTGAACCTCTTATATTATATTTCATAGAATTAATGGGTAATAACCAGTTGGGATAGGAATAATATGTTGATAGCAAAGGAGGGAAACTTATGATAAAGATGAGAGTAAAAGCTAGCCAAAAGGAAACAAGAAAAGAGCAAGAGAAAGGCAACTTACCTTCCTCCCTTCCTCTCCCTCTTCCTCTTTGATTTTGCCGAAATGTTTAAAGAGGAATTAAGGGGATTCATTCCCCCTTATTTCACCATGAATGATGAGGATAAATAAATAAATAAAAATAAAAATAAAATAGAAAAAAAAAGGCTAAGGGAGAAGGAAAGCAAAAACTAAGTTTGCTACCTCTTCCCCCTTAACATAAAAGAGAATATGTAAAGGGAAAAATTCTATTTTCTCTCATTTTTCTCATTCTCTCCTCTCCCTCACCGAAACCTCAGTTCCCCTCTCCTCCATTTTCGGCCCCAAGCCAAGGTTTTCTCCTAAGAAAACCTAAGATACAAGGAGGACTTGGCAAGGGAATCAAGGGAAAGGAACTAGAAGAAGAGGCTACTTCTTCTTCACCATACCATAGATCCACAAGCGAAAAGGATGTAAGCCTTCCCCTCACCTGTGGTACAAGGATTTTATGTGCTTTTTGGATTTTAAGAAGATTTTAAAACCTAGAAACAAGTTTGAGAAAATTCGGCCAAGAAGAGCTTTCAAAATCTAATGGTGTTTAAACTAGTCTTCACTACATGATGGATTTTTCTATGCTATGTAAAGGGGTTCTTCTTCATACTTTTATACCTATATTATGCTTGATCAGAGGAGTACTGAACCCTAGAATTTCGGCCAAAAATATTCTTAAGAGGCTAGGGAAAATCTATTGTTTTACCCAACTAGTACAAGGTTCTCCCTATGAAATATTAAGGATCATGTATTAGTTTTCCATCCTTAGAAGATATTTGAAACTAAGAGAAAACCACTCATATGATTCGGTCAAGAAAGGGTTTAGGGTTAGGAAGACCTTGAAATTTAAATAACCATGCTCATGTGATAGAATACAAAGATCTTAAAGGACTTGTATGCTTGAATATTGCTAGAATTTCATGAACTCCTTCTTAGCGTTTTTCGGCCATGATGAGATGGATGGCTTAGAAAAGCTTAAACAAAATTTTAATATGCTCAAGACCTCTGTGCTATTTAGATATGAAAGTTGGTTAATGCCCTCATGCTTAATTAGGGTGTAGAAAATTTAGTTGCATGACATATAACATGTATGACCACAAGGGGTCCTAGCTTATTCATGAACCAATTTGTATACATGTTTCTTAGTAACTTTTGCCATGAAACTTACTTAGGTTTTTCATGCTTTAGGCCACTTAAAAACCTAGCTAAGGAATGGTAGGTTTCGGCCACGAGAAAAAAATAAGAGAAAAAGAGGAAAAGAAACCTAGAAAGCCTAAGACACAATTCATATGTATACTCATTATGCTTATCCTTATACATGCTATGAAACTTGTATAAATTCTCATGCTTTTAGGCTATTTGAAGCAAGTTCATATTCTGTGAGTTTCGGCCAAGTAGGGTTTAAAAGACCTAGAGGCCTTAGAAATGAAACCAAATGTGTTAAAAGTACTTATTATGAAAATAGGATAATGTGTTGATTGTTTCACATGCTTGTATAATTTTTCCATGACCTAAATGAACCCTTGAATGCTTCGGTCATGAAGGAATAGATGCCCTAGAAACTGTAGGACTTAAATTAAATATGCTCATGTCACTCTACATGAAATATGATAAGTAGAAAGCCAAGGTTCAATTGCTATATGTTGTTTTATGACCTAAAATGATGCTAGGGTATGTTTCGGCCATAACTATTGTATGATGCCTTGTATGAATTTATACATAATGTTAGTCCAAGTTCACATGCTTGTATGCTTGTTTGAAGCCCTAATGAGAACTTGTTAAATTTCGGCCATGACATATGTTAAGGGCTTGAAGAACTTAGGAACTAATTCAAATGTGTCAAATGTGTTTACCTTGTTCCTTGGTAAAAATGTTATAAATATGATTTAAAGTTGTCCATGCTTTTATGTCATATGGAACCTTGTTTTACACCTTAAGGTTTCGGCCATATGAAATTAGGGACTTGAGGAACTTAGAAACTAAGTTAATCATGTTTATAATGCTTCCTATGAAAATGTTATGATGATAATTTAGGTGCCACATGCTTGGATGTTGTGTTTAACCTAAATTGAGCCCTAAAGGGTTTCGGCCACAAGGGTTTAGGAAGCTTAAAACCAAGATAAATATGATATCATGTTTCCTATGATAGGATAATCACAAGATACACCCTTATGCTTAATATGTATGCTTGTGATTTATGACTTATGATATGATATGCATGCTTTTATGATATGATGTGCTTTGTGCTAAAAATATGCATGCTTATGTTATGATATGTGGTTAAATTATGCATGCTTTAATGCTATGTTGAGTGCTTAAAATATGCATGCTTTTATGATAAGCTATGTGGATAAAATATGCATGCTTTTATGATAAGCTATGTGGATAAAATATGCATGCTTGATGATATGCTTTATGCTTAAGATATGCATGTTTTTATGATCTATGCCTAAGTGATGCATATTGTTATGACATGATGTATGCCTAAGTGATGCATACCTTTATGATATGATGTATGCCTAAGTGATGCATACCTTTATGACATGATGTATGCCTAAGTGATGCATACCTTTATGATATGATGTATGCCTAAGTGATGCATACCTTTATGATATGATGTATGCCTAAGTGATGCATACTTTTATGACATGATGTATGCCTAAGTGATGCATACTTTTATGATGTGTGCCTAAGCGATGCATGCTTTTATGATACATGATATGTATGACATGTACTTTACTTTATGTGTGACTGGCTTGTACCAAGGGTGGGCTCCATAAGCGCCCCGGGGACTAAGGACCTCGTTAGGGATGGACTCCTAAGTGCCCCTAGGACTAAGGGCCTAGTATGTTTGCCTCGTAGGGTTCAAGACTTGCTACCTTGGACCTACAAGGTTGCGCGCAATATGTAAGTGGTACATAGCCGGGATCCCCCTTATGTTGAGATTATTTTCAAGTATATATGTAAAAGAAAATGGTTTTAAAGATCATGAGACATACACATATTTTTCGGATACATGTTTTCCAAAATCATATTACATACACCTTATGATTATGCTATGTTTCATGTTATGCTCTTGATTATGATATGCCATGATAAGGTATGATTACATTATGTTCATGCTATACCTTATAGACATGTTTCGGCCATTGATTTGTTGATGCTTGATATATAGATTTCGGCCATGGATATGATGATGCCTTGATGTACATGTTTCGGCCATAGTATGATGCTTTGATATACATGTTTCGGCCATGCTTTGATATACCATGATACTTGTTGTTATGCCATGTCTAGCTATGTTTTATGCAATGCACTATGTATATGTTTCGGCCATGGTGATGCTTGATATGTTATGACTAGTTGTGATTATATTATGATGCATGATATGCTTGAATAGAATGCTATGTTATGCCATGATTAGTTTAGATTATGACTTGTTGATGCATTCTTGATTATGTGCTGATTGTTGGTTTTAGTGAGTAGGAAAGGAACTAACTGAGCCATGAGTGCTCATAGCTTACTTTCCTTGTACCACAGATAAAGGAAAAAGCTGGATGAGTTAGAGGAGCAGCAGGAGGGGCAATGAAGATGTGTGTGGCAGTGGCTAGGCAACCAAATAAATAAAAACCTGCTTAAAGTTTCTTTAAAGAACTATGCATTGGTATTTTATGACTTGTGATACCTAAACATGTGTGGCTTGACATTATGGTTCCACTGGATTTGATGTTATGATTTTGATGCCATGTGATAGTATAGTTCAAAAGAAATTTAAAAGAAAAGTTTTATTAAAACTATGAAAATTATTTTAAGTCTTCCGCTGTTTTAAAAAGAAAAATTTAAACGTAGAGTATCGTAGCCCCGTCCCTTAGGGTAGCAGGGAGGGCGGGTGTTACAAAAGCATTCTTTAATTAAAAGTATTAACAAGTATAAGAAAGATAAAGAAAAGAAAGAAAAAGGTCAAGGCCTTAAATAGATCCCAAAGTCAAGACTTTAGGGATTTTGGCACACAAGGTGCTTGTTAAAATGCCAAGGCATTTAAAGAAGAAGTAATTAAGATATTTTACTTTGAAGAGGTTAGTACCCGACTTCCGAGGTTGTCGTTAAACAAATCCAGTTGTCCAATTCCAAGGTCTTGGCCCTGGTAGACCAAGGTCTGCTCTTGTAGGATTGGTGGCTAGCTACCCCAACCTATTAGGGAACGCGCATAAGATGGTACTACGCCTGGGCCCAAGAGAAGTTGATTATTATTTTGAAGTATTAAAGTATAAGTTTTAAACAAGTGAAATAAAAGAATAAGTTTTAAACAAGTGAAATAAAAGAATAAGTTTAGAACAAATGAAATAAGTTTCACTTTGTTTTAAAATCAGCAAGTTTAGTTTTCTTTTATGCTAGCATGTTATTTAGATTAGCTTACTGTTATTTGCTATTAGAAGAGCATGAGTAGCTTTACATGTTTAGCATTTCAGTATGTTTGATTCCTTTGCTATTAGAAGAGCATGAGAAGCTTTACATGTTTAGCATTTCAGCCTATTTGATTCCTTTACTATTAGATAAGCATGAGTAGTTTTTAGTAAACATTCAGTTAGTTTATGTTATAGATATATGTACATGCATATCGAGATTTTTATGAGTTAGATAGCGCTTACTAAGCATTTTGCTTATAGATTGCATTTCCTCTTACTGCAGATAAAGGAAAGGAAAAAAAACTATAGTCAAGGAAGGCGACAAGGAGGTGCGGATGGATGTGTGATGTGTGGACTATAGAAGCCTTGGGACTTAGTTTAAGAATTTGTTTAGATTAATTCTTTATTTAGGTTGATAAGAAAATTTTGGAGTTAGAAGTTGTATTTCATTATGTTTCCGCTATTCATTACTTGCATGATCTGATTTTATTAAACTGCGTGGTGATGTTATTTCTTTTGTGTATGTATGCTCTATATAGTCATCGGTACAGAGGAGATGCTGTCGAAATTTTTCGGTAGGAACTTCTCTGGGGGCGTGACAAAGTTGAGTATTGCTAATATTAGCATAAGTAACACTAGTAAGTAGAGTTAATAGTTAAGTAATGGTCACCTTAGAGAGTAGTAAGGAAGGTGGGTCGTTACAGAGTTGCTAGATTCCGACCACCACAGAACGGAATGCCTAGTTAGTTCCTTGATATCCATCTTTGATTCGATCAGTGTAAGTGTTTCAACAAGTGAGATTTTGTTTTGCAGATCTGGTATATATATTGAATTTGGTATGAGTTGGATTGTAGATTAGGTTTATGTTACTGTGTTAATTAGGGTTTGTCCCTAATTTAGTGTAAGAGATTTTTATTTAGCTATTTATAGGAATTAGCTAAATAAAATGTATATGTATTGGTGACACAGGACTTTGACGCGAGACGAGTATCTCGACGTCGAATTTGGACCGGTTTGGACTTTTCGATTGGAGGCGGGTACTTTGACTTTATGTCATTTGATATGCATAGTAATGTCTTTAACAAATAGCAACGATTGTGGTTTCTTATCTGCTTCGGTTGGTCACTACCTGATCTGTTACATGTTAGTTTGTTTATTTGTTATGCGCATCATGTTAGTATTTATCTGATTATACATGCTTATAAGGGTAGTGACACAACTATGTTATTTATTATGTTCAGGACCTAGGGTTTTTTATACCTTATCTGATCTGTGTACCTTTGATTTGATTCATTGTCCTATGGTACACATTTTATATCTATGTATGGATATTGCTATGCTGTTCAGGATTTTTGCCATGCTTAGTGTCATGCACCATTCGCATGATTGCATGCTGGTGATAGTCTGCTCCATTATTGTTGAGCACATCACCAGTTTCATCACTGTCGGTGCTCCGTTGGTCCGCTCATGGGTAGCATGATGCAGCGTGGTAGCACGTCAGTTTGGGCTCTATCGGTGCTCCGTTGGTCCGCTCATGGGTAGTGTGACGCAGCATGGTAGCACGTCAGGGATACCTCCCCGTCAGTGTGTACCGGGAGATGAGAGCATTGACCTCCCCCATTTATGATTTGGGGTAGGAGGATTGGTGTACTCCGACAGCATCCCGTCCACTAGATCACTCATCAGGAGCAATGATGGCAGAGTGCACGGTTGTCACAGCCCTACCCACTCGGTCTCACCATTGTGTGTGAGATGACTGACTGGCGTCAGGGGTGACAATGACATTTGCATCATATGCATGATGCATTTATTGCTTGTGTTTGCTGCATTTACTTACTGCATTTATATGGATGCATATGATTGACATGCATACAGGATTTATGATACTCTCGGTCTGATGACCCTGTTATACTTATACCTTAGTCCTAGTTAGTACAGTTTTCTCCTGCTTGGTTCAGTTGCATTTATCCTTCTTGTATCAGGAGACTGTACGCATGATTAGTACTAGTTGTTAGTTTCTTTATTATGCATATCAGTTGTTACCCGCTGAGTGTTCGACTCACACCCTCCTCCATTGCTATTTTCAGGTTAATGCTGTCCGGAGAGTTCCAGTCGCTAGTCCCCTGAAGATCCAGAGTTATTTGGTCTTTTGTTATGTTTCGTATTGCACTATCTGGACTTGTATTAGTTTACCTTATGGATATTGTCGATGAGTTTTATTTGGATTTGTTTTGTTACATGCCTGCCTGGATGGCAGAAGAGGTAACTTCATTGTGATTTGTGTTTTATGAGTGTAGTTGAATAGAATATCGGTTTTGTGCTTTATGAGTGTAGTTGAGTAGGGTTATTTTTTAGTGTTCTTATTACTATTCTAGTTTGTCAACTATTATACTGCGTGGATGACTCTGTGTTATATTTTTATTACTGTTATTGTTCCGGCCGTGTTGGCCAAGGTATATGTGGCCCAGAGGGCATTGTAGAAAGTTTCAGATTGTCACCCGTACAGGGGAGGTGCTACCAAAATTTCTTCTAGGAGGGACTTTCTCTCGGGGCGTGACTGCACCTTTTTATTGTAACGACCTGGCCCCTTGGGCGGCCCAACTGGCGGCCCATTTGGCGGCCCAACTAGAGACCCCTTATGTCGTCGACAGACGACCCTCGGTCGTGTCGTTACTCACCAGGATAAGTACTAGAGTTTATGAATCCTGGTACTCAAGTGAGTGGCGCTCACTTGGCTACCAGGATTCATAAACTCTAGTACTTATCCTGGAGGTCTAGAGTTCGAATCCTGGGGAAGGCAAAAATCCACTGACCAAGGGTGGAAAGACCTAGTGAGTAACGGCACGGCCGAGGGTTGTCGGTCGACGACATAAGGGGTCGCCAGTTGGGCCGCCAAATGGGCCGCCAGTTGGACCGCCCAATGTTGGGTTCTTCGAGGTTCTGTTGGGTTCTTCGAGCCGCGAAAACCGCTTTTTCGCGTCGCGGAAACCCCGAAGGACCCAAAGCCGTAGATCCGTGCAAAGATTCGTATAAAAATTCGAAAAACTATTTCTTGTACGAGTTCAAAAACTGATCTACTACTTAGATCTATGAGGAAAAAGTGTTTACCCTTGATGCGATGCCCTTCGCGTTCCCGCTCGTCCAAATGATGCCGGATCTCAAGACCGTCAAGCGCCGGTCCTCTAGAAGTATCCACACGGACACACTAGATGGAGATGACCAAAAACCAAGGTGTGCTAGCACCTATGTGGTTCGGCCAAGGAAGGAGGAGAGGGAGAGCTTGAGAGGAAGAAGATGCAACACGTGAATGAAAATGAATTTTTCACCCAAAACCAAGTGGCCGGCCACATTTCAAAATTCACATTAATTGCAATTAATATGAAACCATAAAATCACATTAATTGCATTAATTGCAATTAATATGAAACCATTAAGAGAGTGGCTTTGTTACTTCCATGAGGTGGCACCCATGATGATGTGGAACATCATTATTGGTCCACCTAATTCCAACTCACCAATGAGGTGGCAAAAAGGTCAAGTCAAAATTGACCTTTGGTCTTCCTTCTCAAGTCAAGTCAAACTTGACTCCATCTCTACCATGGTGGATCTAATCCAACCATTTGATTCGAGCCAACTTAATATAATGAATCTAATTCATTAAATTAAATTGATTCAATGAGTCAAAATCTAAATTAGACTCATTTAACACATGAATCAACTTGAGTCGAACTCAAGTTAGCCCAATTAGGATTACTCTTAATCCAATTTGATTCATCAAATGAATCTAATCCTCTTGGTTCATCATATGAACCTAATCTCCATCTAATTGTCCTAAGTGTGTGACCCTATAGGTTCTTGTAACGTTGGCAATGCCCTAAACCCATTTAGGAGCATAAGTAATGAGCGGTATCTAGCAACACATCATTACTACCCAAGTTACAAGAATGTCGAGATCCGACATCACCTTGTGACTACCAATTGTGATTACTCACAAAATAATGACAAGTGTCCTTCTATCCTAGACGTCTAGATTGATCAATATGAGGCATAGACCGTGTCATCCTCTAATCAATCTAAATCTTGAACTCCAAGTAGACTCACTCGATCAAATGAGCTCAACATCTAATGTTGACTCATTTGGGCATGGCCATGCACTTAGTGGTCTCACTCTATCAAGAATACCGATGTCGCTCCCGTCATATGGGAGGGATAGATCCCATCTACATCCCTCTACATAATTCGTTATATACCCAGTAATCGCCTTTATAGTCCACCCAGTTACGGGTGACGTTTGACGAAACCAAAGTACATAACTCCTTATGTAGGGATCCATGGTGACTTCAGGTCTAAGGACTAATAGTCATACTAATAGTCACATGAGAAAGTATATGACACTCATATAACGATCCATGATACTTTCTCATGGCGGGTCATTCAGTATACATTCTCTAATGCATACCCATGTGTCAGCTTGATATCTCTATATCCATGACTTGTGAGATCAAGTCATCGAGCTGACCTACATGCTAGTCTTATTGTATTAACATTGTCCCTGAATGTTAATACTCGACTAGGAATGCTTTAGAGTAGTGTTCCCTATATCATCTCACTATCGATTCAACTAATCGATTGATATAGGTATGAACCTTCTACTCAAGGACGCTATTATACTTAGTCTATTTGGCACTAATATAAATAAGTATAATAACCAAACAAATGCCTTTATTGATATACATTAGTCCATACAATCATCAAATGATTTGCTCTAGGGCTCTAACTAACAATCTTCCACTAGCACTAGTGCCAATCAGTATAGGCTCTAAGGCCTAAAGACCTAGTGTGACCATCATGCTTCCTCTGTGCCAAAGCCTTGCTCAAGGGATCTGCGATGTTAGCCTCTGTAGGTACTCTGCAAATCTTCACATCTCCTCTATCGATAATCTCTCGAATGAGATGGAAACATCGTAGAACTGCTGTGAACTCTGCCAGTTCATAACACTACCATCTAAGCAAAACACGAACCCTGACTGCGATCGTTAATCATCCTGATCAGTCTGGAAGCTGGCATCACTGTAACCCTTTACAGTTAGCTCATCATTGCCTCCATATATCAAGAAATATTCTTTAGTCCTTCTTAAGTACTTAAGAATATTTTTAACCGCTATCCAGTGATTTTCACCTGGATCTGACTGGTATCTGCTCGTCATGCTCAAAGCATACGAGACATCAGGTCGAGTACATAGCATGGCGTGCATGATCGATCCTATGGCTGAGGCATAAGGGATCTGATCCATGCGATCTCTCTCCTCTCTAGAAGAGGGACCTTGAGTCTTCGAAAGACTCATGTCATGTGACATCGGCAGAAATCCCTTCTTGGAGTTCTGCATGGCAAACCATAGGAGTACCTCGTCAATGTATGTACTCTGACTTAGGCCAAGCAATCTCTTAGATCTATCTCTATAGATCTGTATCCAAAGAATGTGGGATGCCTCACCTAAGTCCTTCATTGAGAAGCAACTCCTTAGCCAGGTCTTGACAGACTGAAGCATAGGGATGTCCTTCCCAATGAGTAGTATGTCATCCACATACAATATGAGGAAGACAACTATGTTTTCTACAACCTTCTTGTAGACACAAGGCTCATCTTCATTCTTGATGAAACCAAATTGTTTGATCACATCATCGAATCGAAGATTCCAGCTCCGAGAATGGCCTCTAGCCATTTCTCAGAATCTGGTCTCATCACAGCTTCTTGATAGGTGGTAGGCTCATCCTCAATGAGCACAATGTCATAATGGTCAGACAAGAGAAATGAGTATCTCTCAGGCTGACGACGTACCCTATCAGACCTGCGGAAGATTCCGGATGTCTAATTGTTCCGAACAACATCATGGAACAATTCTACAAGCACTTTGGGAATTTATCGGGCATTACATATTGTTCGCATCTTGAACTTCTTCAAGATCGAACGTGCTCCCACTAGTCTTTCTAGAAACAAAATCCCTTTCTAGAAAGACCCCAGTCTTTGCCACAACTACCTTGTGCTAACTGGGAATGTAGAAGTAATATCCCTTAGTTTCCTTGGGATATCCGATGAAATAGCACTTGTCGGATTTGGGTCCTAACTTGTCAGAGACTTGACGTCTAACGTAAGCCTCACAACCCCAAATCCTCATGAAAGACACCTGGGCATCTCTCCCAGTCCATATCCTATATGGTGTCTTTATCACGGCCTTTGATGGAACTCGGTTGAGTATGAAAGCTGCCGTGTCTAGAGCATATCCCCATAGATATATCGGAAGATCTGTGTGACTCATCATAGATAAGGTACGATTCCTCCTTTCGGATACACCATTCCACTGTGGTGTTCCAGGAGGAGTGAGTTGAGATAAAATCCCACACTCAGCTAAGTAGTCACGAAACTCATGGCTTAAGTATTCACCACCTTGATCTGATCGAAGTACCTTAATACTCTTGCCAAGCTGGTTCTGTACTTCATTCTTGAATTCTTTGAACTTTTCAAAGGATTCAGACTTATGTGTCATCAAGTACACATAACCGTATCTACTAAAATCATCAGTAAATGTGATGAAGTATCTATAACCGCCTCTAGCAGCAACATTGAAAGGGCCACATACATCACTATGTATGAGTCCTAACAAATCAGTTGCTCTCTCGCTATGCCCACTAAAGGGGGTCTTGGTCATCTTGCCTCGTAGGCATGACTCGCATATCTCATATGATTCTAAATCAAATGAGTCCAACAAACCATCCTTATGGAGCTGGGATAAGCGCTTGTCATTTATATGACCTGCCAGAGGTATGTTTGGTTCATGTCATTTGACTTGAACCTTTTGGTACTAATGTTATAGATAGGGCTCTCAAGGTCTAGAATATAGAGTCCGTTTATTAG
Source organism: Zingiber officinale (assembly GCF_018446385.1). NCBI lineage: Eukaryota > Viridiplantae > Streptophyta > Magnoliopsida > Zingiberales > Zingiberaceae > Zingiber > Zingiber officinale. The sequence continues at coordinate 50,075,029 of NC_056006.1, forward strand.
TGGTGCACTACAATAGAACATATCTTTCAAATAAACAGAACAACATTTGTCTTTTATTATAAAAGAGTATCCTTTCTTGTCTAAACAAGAAACTGAAACTATGTTCTTAGTAAGAGCAGGCACATAACAACAGTCATCTAAATCTAGTACAAGCCCAGAGGGCAGAGATAGCTGATAAGTTCCTACAGCAATAGTAGCAACCCGTGCTCCATTGCCTACTCGTAGGTCCACCTCGCCCTTTGCCAATGCTCTGCTATTTCTCAGCGCCTGCACATCAGTACAAATGTGAGAAGCACATCTAGTATCTAATACCCATGATGTAGAAATAGATAGAATGACTTCTATGGCATATATACCTGAAGTGGAAGTCTCACTTCGCTTCTTCTTAAGATCTTCCAAGTATACCTTGCAGTTCCTCTTCCAGTGCCCGGTCTGACCGCAGTGGAAACAGGTAGCATCCTTGGCGACCCCTCCTTTAGGCTTCAGTGCCTTGCCTTTGCCTTTGGCTTGGGACTTTCCTTTGCCTTTGGGCTTGCCTTTGCCCTTATGCTTCTGGACCATCAGAATGGGCTTAACCTTCTTAAGGTTAATCTCAGCAGTTCGTAACATACTAAGTAGCTCAGGCAGTGGCTTGTCAATCTCGTTCATGTTATAGTTGAGAACGAATTGACTATAGCTATCCGGCAAGGACTGCAAGATCAAGTCAGTGGCCAGCTCTTGGCCAAGTGGGAACCCCAGTCTTTGTAGGTTCTCTATGTACCCAATCATCTTGAGTACATAAGGACCTACAGGAGCCCCGTCTGACATCTTGCACTGAAACAGTGCCTTCGAGATCTCAAATCTCTCATGCCTCGCTTGTCCCTGATATAGTTGGCGAAGATGCTCAACCATATCAAAAGCGCCCATCAACTCATGTTGCTTCTGAAGCTCTGAGTTCATGGTCGCGAGCATTAGACAGGACACATCTAATGCGTCGTCTTGATGCTTCTTGTAAGCATCTTTGTCGACTCGCGGGGCATTGGCAGGAGGAGCCTCCGGAATGGGCTGCTCCAGAACGTACAGCTTACGCTCCTGGGTGAGAACTCAAGTTCCTGTACCAGTCCAGGAAATTCGCTCCGTTGAGCTTGTCCTTCTCAAGGACAGATCGCAGGGAGAAGGAATTCGTGTTCGACGTCATGGTTATCTACAACAGAAAATTTACAGAAATAAATATCATATTCTTTAAAAATCATTTAATTAGGCCTTTTAATTAAATGATGCTCCCACTGAATTCTATAATTCTTGTGGGACAAGATCCACATCATACTAACCCTTGAGTTAGCTTTGGCTAATACGCCCAAGGCTTAGTATGATCGGTAGGTAACGATTACCAATTACATCTCTATGCAACTCTTGTTTATAGAATCAATATCCGCATTTATATTAAAACTCGAGTTAGCTTTGGCTAATACGCCCGAGAGTTAATATAGATGTGATTTTGACCTATCTTTCCAACTATTGGAAGAATGCCTATAGTTGACTCGATCCAACCGAGTAACTATGAATACTCAATCTAATTGAGTTTTTATTCACCCATGCGTTGATAGACGGAACCAAGATTGTCCCTCCGTACCCTACCAAGATAATATGTATTGCTCTGCTTTGGCAGATTCAACAATACATGTGATCGAGGTAGTGATAGGTATCACGGCACGATTAGGCATTTTAGAGTTGGTTCGATCTAGATCTAATCTAATCGAGAAGAATGCATCTTGTGCACGACTTAGATCTAATCTAATCGCAAGGGTGCATCATGTGCACGACTTAGATCTAATCTAATCGTTAAGGCACTAATTAATTAATTAATTATTAAACATGCATCAAATACATAATAATTAATTAATTAATCTATTTGTGATTTAGTCATGGCCCTACTACGATCTTCTCAAGCCAATGAGAAGATCGATTGGTCAACCTAGGGTCAACAGCTTCTCCAAGCTCCTCCCTTTGACCACCTTGTGTTGCTCGTGCCCGCCTCGGAACTCCGTCTCGTGTGGACCCTCCACCGCTCCAATTTGTACATTACAATTTGAAACTCGAGTTACATTCGAGTCTAAATCTAATTTACAACAAGAATAAAAGATGAGGCACGACGCGCAGGTCGCGAATAATAAAATAAATACAACACGCGAAAACACATCACGGCACGCAGGCCGTATTATGAATTACAACACAACCAATCATATTGGGCTTTGGGCCATGACTATCACAAATTAATATATATAATTCAAAATTATATATTTTCATAATTTTCTATAATTTTAAAATTAATTTTACAATTTTACAAGTAAAATTTCCCGGCGGTCGCGGAACGGATCCCCTTGCGGGGCCAGGGGCAGCGCCCCTACCCGCGATCTAACCATCGCGAGGGTTCCTTTGTGATCCAACAGCGCCTAAACCCGCTGTCCCAAAAAGTTGGGCGAGACATTACCGTTTTGGAAAAATCTTCCCGACGGGTTCGTTTTTAGCGATTTCGGGTGCGATCGCGGAGCAAATCCCCTTGCGGGGTTAGGGGCAGCGCCCCTACCCACGATCTAACCATCATGAGTTGCTCCGTTGCGATCTAAAGGCACCCGAGTCCGCTGTCCCAAAAGATTTTGGGTCGAAACGAAGCCGTTTGGGAAAATTCTTCCCGATAGCCGAAGCCTACAAGTGCCAAGACACTTGTGCTTCGCCTATAAAGAAAAATTACCCATAAAAACATAAAAATTGAATTTTTACAGAAAATCACAGAAGCTTTTTGTTTTCCAAAAATCAAAAACTAACTCGTACAAGTCTTTGCACGTGGCTCTGATACCACTGTTGGGTTCTTCGAGGTTCTGTTGGGTTATTCGAGCCGCGAAAACCGCTTTTTCGCGTCGCGGAAACCCCGAAGGACCCAAAGCCGTAGATCCGTGCAAAGATTCGTATAAAAATTCAAAAAACTATTTCTTGTACGAGTTCAAAAACTGATCTACTACTTAGATCTATGAGGAAAAAGTGTTTACCCTTGATGCGATGCCCTTCGCGTTCCCGCTCGTCCAAATGATGCCGGATCTCAAGACCGTCAAGCGCCGGTCCTCTAGAAGTATCCACACGAACACACTAGATGGAGATGACCAAAAACCAAGGTGTGCTAGCACCTATGTGGTTCGGCCAAGGGAGGAGAGGGAGAGGGAGAGCTTGAGAGGGAGAAGGAGGAAGATGCACACAAGTGAATGAAAAATGAATTTTTTCACCCAAAAACCAAGTGGCCGGCCACATTTCAAAATTCACATTAATTGCATTAATTGCAATTAATATGAAACCATAAAATCACATTAATTGCATTAATTGCAATTAATATGAAACCATTAAGAGAGTGGCTTTGTTACTTCCATGAGGTGGCACCCATGATGATGTGGAACATCATTATTGGTCCACCTAATGCCAACTCACCAATGAGGTGGCAAAAAGGTCAAGTCAAAATTGACCTTTGGTCTTCCTTCTCAAGTCAAGTCAAACTTGACTCCATCTCTACCATGGTGGATCTAATCCAACCATTTGATTCGAGCCAACTTAATATAATGAATCTAATTCATTAAATTAAATTGATTCAATGAGTCAAAATCTAAATTAGACTCATTTAACACATGAATCAACTTGAGTCGAACTCAAGTGTAACAACCACCCTTCTTACTACTACTCTCTAAGGGCGACCGTTACCTAACTCCTACTCTACTTACTAGTGTCACTTATGCTATTATTAGCGACACTTAGATTTATCACGGTTCAGAGAAAGTCCTACCGAAAAATTTCGGCAGAGTCTCCCCTGTACCGGTGACCAAATCTATAATACACAAGATATATACACAGCCACATGCGGCTGGATCACAATTTATTCACAACCACGCAGTAATAAATCATATCATAATCAAAAACTAATCTAGCAACATGAACTAAACTCAAGCTCCCAGAATGAAGCATAATAAGCTACAATACACATCAAACTCAATCATAAACTCATAATTTCATAACAGAAATAAGGAAAATAAACTAGACATAAACTCTAAATAAATAAGTCTTGCTAGTCCCCTCTGGACCTCTCCATAGTTCAGTCACCACACACATCCATCATCACCACCACCCTGTCGCCTCCCTTCATATCTTAGCTTTTCCTTTATCTGCAGTAGGAGGAAAGAAGACAAGATCTATAAGCGAAAACGCTTAGTAAGTACTAATCTATCTCACAAAACTCGAAATGCATAAATGAAATGCATAAGTGCTGAAATTGAAATAATAAAGCTATCTGCATGTGCTCATGGTATACAGAAAATGAACAGAATACAAATCATACTCAGTATCAAGCAGGATAACAAGAAACTAACAATGTAAACTTAGAATCAAAGAAAACTAACCATTCTTATTTATTCTAAGCTTGGAACTTATTTCATTTCTTGTATCCTTGTGTTAGAAATTAATCTTTTAATTTCTATCTTTTACTTTCTTCTTCTTTCTTTCTTCCTTCTTACTTAACTTTTCTTTTCTTTCTTAGGTTTTCTTTTCTTTCTTCCTTCTTACTTAACTTTTCTTTTCTTAGGTTTTCTTTTCTTGGGTTTTCTTTTCTTGGGCCCAGGCCTAGTACCAACTCATGCGCGTTCCCTAATAGGTTGGGGTTGCGAGCCACCAATCCTAAAAGAGCATACCTCGGTCTACCAGGGCCAAGACCTCGGAAATGGTCACCTGGATTTGTTTAACGACAAGCTCTTGGATGTCGGGTACTAGCCTCTTACTTTAATTTACTTGTTATCTCTTTTTAATTAGACCTTGGTCTTTTTCTGTACTCATACTTCTCATAATCCTTTATTAGAGCTTATTAGAATCCTTTAGATATATATCTAACAAGTATAGGATTACAACTAACCAAGCATGCTATATAAAAATAACACAAAGGAAAACAAATCTGAACTCCCTAAGCCTGTTATAAAATAGAGCAAAGGAAAGCAATCTGGACTTTCTAAACATGCTGTAAAATAGGGCAAAAATGCTACTTTAGGGATTCTAATCATGTTATAAAACATAGACAAAGAATACTACTTTAGGGCTTCTTAAGCATGCTGTAAAATAGACAAAGGATGCTACCTTTAGTGATTCTAATCATGCTGTAAAAACAAACAGACATAGAATGCTACTCAACTTCTTAAACATGCTGTAAAAACAAATCTCTAATCAACTTTAACTATGTACAACATGACCTTAAAGCAAGGAAATTCATGTACAACATACAACTCAAAGCATTCAACAGCAAGCCAAGACAATGCATCCTTAAGTGAACTCATGGCAGCGACATGGGATAACTATAATGATCTGTTCGGTATGATCCTAAACAGGGCAGCAAGGAATCAACCGAAACTCCACTGTGCACGGCCAAAATCCCTAGCAATAATTAAGGATAGAATGCATACAATTCTACTTGGCACTAGAATCATACTACATGCTCAACTAACCTAAACGAAACCTTGATTTCCCTGTGAAGCTCACGGCAGAATACCCAAAAGCCAAAATCCTTATAGCATGTTTCGGATTCAAGAAACTCAGGAAAACAAGGAAACGAAAACCGAAAGATCGGAGCAACTCCTACCGCAGGTGAGTAGTACTTACACGGTTTGCTTGCACTTACAACCGAAGGAGAGGAAGAGGCTTCTAGGGTTTTCGGCAGTGACTCCAAACTCGAGATTTGAACCCTTCCTCGTGTCCACGAGCTCTCTTCGACAAGGAGACTTCGAATCAGTGAAGAACCCACGGTGAGAAGTGTTCGCCGGCCGCCGAAGATGAAGCCTTAGCTTCGTTTTCGCCCGAGAGGGATCGCCGTCGCGAGAGGAAGAGAGGAAAGTTAGGTTTTGGGAAAAGATTTCGGGTTATGGTAAAACACTTAAGCTTTCCTTTAAATCTAGGGTTTCCATTATAACTATACTTTATATCCAATTCTCTCCATATTAGGTTGACAAAGTCCGTGTAGCTCAGCTGGTTTGGGCCGGTTTTGCTTAAAGCCCAGCTCATGGGTTCGAATCCCAGCCGCGCACTTTTATTCCCCTTTTATTCAAAACGCTCTAACTATAGCTTAAATATATCCCACCTCCTATATAATTAACAAAGCTTTTGTAGACCGGTTGGTTTGCTGCGCTTTGACTAAGTCGAGGCTCGCGGATTCGAGTCTCGGCTGCCACTATTTTCCTTCTTATTTATTCTTATTCCTAACTACTACTTATATACATATTACTCCATATACAACTAACAAAAACTCGCTGGCTTAGTTGGTCAGGCCGGTTTTGGCTTGGGTCAGTCTGACCCGAGGTCCCGGGTTCAAACCTCACTTCCAACGCTTTTTGCCTAAACTTCTTTGGTTTTGTAAAAATGCTAAACGACCTCCAAAAAGTACGCAAAAATACTCTAAAAATTTCTAAAAACCTCTAGAATATTTTAAAAGCATTTTCAAATATCTTTATGGACATTTGAAAGTCAGAATAGGGAAAATTGGGTCGTTACATCAAGTTAGCCCAATTAGGATTACTCTTAATCCAATTTGATTCATCAAATGAATCTAATCCTCTTGGTTCATCATATGAACCTAATCTCCATCTAATTGTCCTAAGTGTGTGACCCTATAGGTTCTTGTAACGTTGGCAATGCCCTAAACCCATTTAGGAGCATAAGTAATGAGCGGTATCTAGCAACACATCATTACTACCCAAGTTACAAGAATGTCGAGATCCAACATCACCTTGTGACTACCAATTGTGACTACTCACAAAATAATGACAAGTGTCCTTCTATCCTAGACGTCTAGATTGATCAATATGAGGCATAGACCGTGTCATCCTCTAATCAATCTAAATCTTAAACTCCAAGTAGACTCACTCGATCAAATGAGCTCAACATCTAATGTTGACTCATTTGGGCATGGCCATGCACTTCGTGGTCTAACTCTATCAAGAATATTGATGTCGCTCCCGTCATATGGGAGGGATAGATCCCATCTACATCACTCACATCCCTCTGCATAATTTGTTACATACCCAGTAATCGCCTTTATAGTCCACCATGTTATGGGTGACGCTTGACGAAACCAAAGTACATAACTCCTTATGTAGGGATCCATGGTGACTTCAGGTCTAAGGACTAATAATCATACTAATAGTCACATGAGAAAGTATATGACACTCATATAACAATCCATGATACTTTCTCATGGCGGGTCATTCAGTATACATTCTCTAATGCATACCCATGTGTCAGCTTGATATCTCTATATCCATGACTTGTGAGATCAAGTCATCGAGCTGACCTACATGCTAGTCTTATTGTATTAACATTGTCCCTGAATGTTAATACTCGACTAGGAATGATTTAGAGTAGTGTTCCCTATATCATCTCACTATCGATTCAACTAATCGATTGATATAGGTATGAATCTTCTACTCAAGGACGCTATTATACTTAGTCTATTTGGCACTAATATAAATAAGTATAATAACCAAACAAATGCCTTTATTGATATACAAGAATATGATATACATGAGTCCATACAATCATCAAATGATTGGCTCTAGGGCTCTAACTAACACCCAAGGGGTCGAGGAGCCGGGTCATTACATAAATAATATTATTTCCCAACTTATCAGGTCTATTGATTTAATGAATAAATCTCACCCTTTGATAAATTAAATAAATAAATACTAAGTACATGTGCTTGTTATTATATCGGGATTAAGAGTACGCACATCCATAATAACAGAGGTTCTGTTCTTTTATGCAGTCAGTATAAAAGGAACAATCTCAAATGGTCTTACTCTATACACACATAGTGTACTAGTGTAATTTTATAGTCAAGATAAATTAGTACCAAATTACACTACAACCATTCCAATGGTTTGTCCCAATCCATCTTGGTTGTGAGCTTTTATTTATAATTTATAAGGAACTAATAACATGATCTTCTGTGTGACACCACACACCATGTTATCTACAATATAAATTAAATGGATAACTACATTTAACTAAATACAAACATTTGACCAATGTGATTCTCATTTCAAAATAAATGTTTATGTACTACAAGAAAATCCTCATTCAACAACACTCAAATGACAACGATTTTATACCAAATCGTTGTTTTTTTTCCTTTTAACAACAGTTTTAATAAAAAACTTTGTCTTTTAGCAATTTTTTTTGGCCTACGACAACGGTTTTTAAAAACCGTTGTCTATTTATGCTTTTTTGGGGCTACAACAATGGTTTTTAAAGGCTACGACAATAGTTTTTGAAAACTATTATCTATGTGCGTTTTTTTGGGATTACGACAACGGTTTTTTAAAACCGTTGTCTATTAAGTGTTGTTGAATACCGTTGTTTTTTTTTCTTTCGTCGCTTTTTCCCCTTTGTAATTTTTTGTCGCTGCATTTTATCTTTTCCTCTCTCTAAAATTTTTTGTCATCGCATTCCACCCCTTTACCTTCTTGATCTCTAAAACCTCTCACTTGCTCTCTCGTTTTCTATGGTGATGGTGAGCGCGCAGTTGTGGGATTGGAGTAGAATGAAAGGATAAAAGAAGGCTTAAAGGTTTTCAATGCTCGGCGATCTCTGTCAAGGCATCCTAAACCTCAACGCGTACCTCTGATCTGCAGCCACGGATCATACCAACGGCGACCTTGATGATCTTGGAAGACTGTCGCATCCTCCAATCATCCCTAGCATGATGTCTCCCATAGAGAAGGAAACTCCTTTCTGGTATATCGATTCCTCCTTCATTATTGTCTGATCACTTTTCTCATGAGATATTTTCCCGTTAAATCGAATAATTTATGGGTATGCAGCCTCCGACTCCAACCTCCTTCAAGGCGTCGACTCTGAGATCAAGTGCACACTGGAATCTGACGGTTATAACAGGGTGTGTCAAGCCAGGAAATTGTCTTCATTAAGAATTCAATCCATTCTCAATCTAAATGTCGCTAATTTATTCTCTTTTCCTTTTTAAACAAAAACACTTTTCTAGCCAATTAATTCATGTTGTTCTTGATATGCGCATGGGTTCAGCAGTTGGAGGAGATACCAGGTGGCTTTCCTTTTGAGATCCAAGATGAGAAGAGAATGAACACTGTTACTCTGAAGAGAAACTATCATGGAGAGAGAGTATCGAGGTCATAGTTTCCATGCCTAGCCTATGAAGAGAAACAATCATGGCTTGTCTATGAAGGACCTGATTTCAAGTTTGTATTCTTTTCCTTCATTTTGTTATTTTTTATGATTATGTTAAGGAACAACAATACAACATTTTTTTTTGTGTAGTGATCTGGATGAGAATCTGCAAAAATCCTTTTACAAGTATCTAGAGATAAGAGGAATTTCCCCTTTGACAACCAATTTCCTACATGAGTACATGATAAATAAATACAGTCGTGAGTATTTGCTGTGGTTGAAGAATTTGAAGCAGTTTATCCAAAAGTGGAATGTTTCAAAAAATTTCAATAGATTTTCATTTAATATAGTCTTATCCCAAACTCATGATTCTTTATTAAGTTTTACTACCAGTGTGATGTATGAGTTGTTTCTGGATGGTTCAGTGTAGGAAAAGATGATACTTGACAATTGTATGCATTTGCCACTTCTTGACATGTGCATGTCCTTGTAGATGAGGCAGCAGGGTGATCTACAATACTTTAGACCAGCTCTTTGTGTAGTATGCAAACCAAACGTCAAAGATGCTGCAGCAATTCTATATTTAAAAGTGACCAACCTGCCGTCTAGTTGAATTAACTCTCTAGCTTGATTGGTTATATATATATATATATATATATATGGTAATTGAGTGGGGAATAGAGGCTAACCCCAACAAGGTTCGAGCGCTCCAAGAAATGGCTCCCCCATGTAACATGAGAGAAGCTCATCTTATTATTTCATATATATTGATTGCCATTTGAATGATCTAAGCTCATCTTATTATTTCATATCTTGTTCTAAACTTTGTAGAAAATGGTAAATGGTGGGAGAGTGGATAGTTGGACATGTATCAATTTTGCAAAGAATGTGCAAGATAATTTGGCTAGGGGATTTTGTCATGAGCTTGCTCAGATGTGCCAGATATCAGGAATGGTATGGCTTCAATATTTTTACTACAGCATATGATTTACTACATGCAACTTAATTCTTAATTATCTTATATGAATAAAAACCACATAGATCATTATTTTTTATCTACATATTTTATAGGAATTTTCTCTAGATCCTGTGCTTCATCCTCTAACTGCTCAGCCTGATCATGTTGAAAGAGCGCTTTCAGCACGCTATCATGACGCAATGACTATACTCCAACCTCAGGGAAAGGAGCTTGATTTGCTCATTGTAATATTGCATGATAATGATGGTTCTCTTTATGGTATGATGTCTTTATTGCACTTGATCTTGTTTGACACAACTTGATATTTTTTCTTGTTGACAAATATCAATTGGTTGAACCTTTTAGTTTTAATTTTTTTCCCTTTCTTTCTTCGCTTTACTATTATATGCCATAGTTATTATAGGTGATCAAAAGCAGATATGTGAGATTGGCCTTGGTTTAGTTTCACAATGTTGCTTGACAAAGCATGTTTTTAGGATGAGTAAATAGTACCTTGCCAATGTTGGCCTCTAGATCAATGGAAAGGTGAGTACGTGGAAGGTGGATCTATTTTTCTTGTTCTTCTTTGTGTTACTAAGGCTTGATTCATAGGTTGGAGGAAGGGACACAGTTCTTGTTGATGCATTGTCAAGGTGCATTCCTCTTGTTAGTGACAGACCAATGTTACGATTCCGCAAGTGCATGGATTCGTCGTCAATAATATATAAGATTGTCAAACCACAAGGACTGTTGATTAAGCATTAGAGATGTCGCAAAGTAAGTTATCTAGACGATCAAAAGTCATCTTTGGCGCTTGCAAACTAACGAGAGTGACTGAAGAGAGAAAGAGAAGGAGAAGAGAATCGATCTTGGAGGGAATTGAGCTTTGGGAAACAGATTCTAGGATTTCGATTTCATTGTGGTGGAACCTGATGCATCATGTTCTATCTTTTACTCATCGTCAATCAACATACCTTCGCTGGAAGTTAAAGCTACTATCCTTAGTACTAAACAGAGAAGATCCCTGTGAAAACCTGTAACGGTTAACCCCTGTCACTAGGGCGCCTGGGTAGATCACAAGAATACAAATCTAATCGATAACATTAGGGATAGAGATAGGGGTTTGGTTTGGTCTCTTACTTCCTTGTGGAAAGTTGCCTCTCCTTTCAAGGGAATATCCTAGATGTCCATGAACGAGTTATCCTTGTCACTAGGGCCCCTCAGGTGTACGATCTAAGATCCTCTCTTTACGAAATTAGCAATTCCTACACAATCAATTAACATGACAAGGCAACAAGTCTTATGCATATCAAATAGAAGCGAAGCAAGAGAAATCATCCAACGAGTAAAGGTACAAACATGAGTCTTACATCAAACCCTATCAAAACTACTCCCTACATCCATAGAAAAGGAGATCTACTCCATTGTGAGAGAGGAACAACCCCAAAACATAAAGTAAAGCACACTTACAACCCTTGATGTGAGAACAAGGGGAAGAAGAGATGCTGCCGAGGTTTCCGATGTCTTGGTGATGCCTCCTTGCTATGGAGATGGACGGAACATCAAGAGATGGTGGTGGATGAAGCTCTAGGGTTTTCCCCAAAGGAGATAACCCTTTCCCCAAGAGAAGGGTGGAATCTCGAACCAAAGATGATCAAGAATAGGGATCTTGACCCTTTTATACCTCCTCCAAACTGCCCAGGAAAACCCAGAATTAAAGGGGACCATATTTTTCACCCATTAAACAAGGTTTTCTCATGATTCACCCTGAACCAAAGCTTTAGATCTTGAAATTATCTTCAATCTGATACTCTAATCGAGCCTTGGATCCAACCGAGCCGAAAGTTATGGCAGTTTGAAGTTTGGTCTGCAGTATGGGTGGAGGTCCAGTTGAACTCGCGGCTGGGAGGCACGGCCGTGCCATTTAGCACAGGCATAAAATGCTTTCTCGCTATTAGATCTGAAGAAAAGTTGTAGATCTTGAAGTCAACTACGTTTCGGTATAAAGAACATCCCGAAACTACAACGGAGCACAAAGTTATAGCCAAATTACGAACGGTCTGCAATCTGTCCAGAATTCAGCATAGCCCTATTTTGGCGTGGCATGGCCCATGTTCTTCGTTACACGACCATGTGGAATCCACACGGCCTCACACGGATTCTTCTCAGGTTGAGTCACATGGCCATGTGGCACTCACACGGCTGTGGCCTTTTTCTTCTCTGCCGAGGTCACGGCCGTGTGAAGAGGTCACACGGCCGTGTGGATTCACACGGCCGTGACCTTTCTCTCCTCTGGATCGTTGGCACGCCTGTGTTGCTTGGCCACGGGGATAATGGCACTGTCATGTGGGGGCACACGGCCGTGGCCCTCTTCAAATCTAGATTTCAAGCACGATCCAAGCTCCTGTGTGTGTTTTTGCTCCATTTTCGCTCCAAATAGCGTCCTATCAATAAAAACAAGCAAAGAGTAGATCTCCGGACAAAATATAATGGAAATATGATATTATAATGACATAGAGTGCAATAAACATATATTATGCTAATGAAATGCAAGTAGATGTGCGTCAAAGTATGCATAAATGATCATAAGATCTACACACATCAACCAACTATAATATTTGGTGCTGATGTAACATATTCTCATCCTGGGGAAGATTCTAGCCCTTCTATCGCAGTTGTAAGTAATTTTGTCAATCTTCATTTCTTAGTCTATGTATAGTTTCCTTGATGTATCCTTATACTATCACATGCAATGTATTAATATTTCATTTAGACAAGAGATTGCTAGAATCAATATAAAAATTCTGTTAGCTTAATGTAAAGTTTGTTCTTTATATTCAAATTTAATTGCATGATTTATTATCCTTTCTCTTTTTTATCAAATACAATTACTTAAATGAGGGTTAGTTTACATTGTTTAAAGTTCAGACATATTTGTATTGTAATACTTCATAGTAGAATAAAAACTCTAACTAGTTGAGGGGATAATGACCTTGTTTTGTATATTTTTATCTTCTAATATATGTTTATATTTTGCAGGTTCTATTGACAAAGTTTCCTAGCGTGCCACCAACGTTCCAAGTAATATCAAATGTTGTCCAGGATTTGACAATTACAAGTAATATTCACTCAACAATATATATTTCTTTATCTATTTTTTCATAATTAATTAAATGTATTAGTTGAACATAACAATTAAAATAGACTTATATGGAACATGTTGGTCTATGTTCCCGTATGAATTACACTTTTATTTGAAGCAGAAATTCTTATGTGCATGTTGATCCTTGTTACTAGTGTTGTCAAGCACTAACATTGCAAAATAGTGTGACAACTGACAATCAAGACTACATGGAATAGTATCATCCTCAAAGGTACACACACTTGCTGTATAAGGTTTATACATGCACTTGCTGTAAAATTTTATATGAAAATAAGCTCGTTATAATTTTTCATACGGATTGAACTTCCTTAATTACTATTACTCCAAAAAAAGACATATTTGCATTCTCTGCATAAATGCAACAGATTCATGTCTACAAAAATGATTTTCTCCTATTTATAGAAAATGGGACCATGTTAGTTGCAACTCGAAAGAATTGATTCTACTTTCATTGGATTATAATTTCTTTAGTGGGATTGGTCATATGTGATACACGTTCATGTTTGAAAATTTCATACTTCTTAATGTATTTATTGAACTGCTACTCCAGATGCTTCCAAAGCTTATTTCTGCCATAAAGGGAAGTCGCGCACAGCATGGTTCACCATCAAACTTCAAGTTAGATGTGAAATGGGCTCCTAATGTCTATGATCCACCATGCACCTTACTATCACACACTGAACTTCCCAAAGCAAGGAAAAATTATTACAACAAGCACAGGACCAAGTCAGCTCGAGAAAGTAACCGTTGTCTTTTCATACTATTGGGATAAATTTTATTTGAACATGAGATATGTTTCTTCTTTTGTGATTATAATTCTTGTATAGCTAACATTTTGAATGATATTGATGTGGGGAATATTCTTTCTTGATTATGATTCTTTATTATATATTTAAATTGAAATCTGATATATTGGTATTAAAAGATAATAATTTAAAAGACAACGGTTTAAAATCGTTATTGTTGTCTATCATCCTCAAAGATAACAGTTAAAAATCGTTGTCGTAGCCCCAAATATGATTATAACTAACAGTGTTATTAAAAATGCTCTAAATAACAATGATTTTAAACTGTTGCCTTTTCATTCAAAGACAATGGTTTAAAACCATTGCAAAACTGTTGTCTTTTCATTCAAAGACAACGGTTTAAAACGTTGTCATAGCCCCCTACTTTTAACAACACTGCCAATTACAACGGTTTTAAAGGGCCTATGACAATGGTTTTTAACCGTTATTTTTTAATGTTTTTGTTGTAGTGATACAAAAAGTTAGGCTTTTAGTATACATTCTAATAATCTCTCACTTATACTAAAAGACTATGCTGTCATATATGCTGCCATACATCTAATCCCCATTCCCTCAACATGCCCATCAAAAGCTCTCGCCAAAGGGACTTAGTGAAAGGATCTACCAGGTTATCTTTTGATGCAATCTTTGCGACAACAACTTCTCCTCGCTTTACGATGTCTCGTATCAGGTGGTACTTGCGCTCAATGTGTTTACTTGCCTTATGGGCTCGTGGTTCATTTGAGTTTGCTACTGTACCACTATTATCATAATAAATTGTGATAATTTTGGACAAACCAGGAATCACATCTAAGTCCATCAAGAAGTTTCTGAGCCATACAGCTTCTTTGGCTGCCTCAGAGGCTACCATATACTCAGCTTCCATGGTGGAGTCCGAAACGCATTTCTGCTTAACACTCCTCCATGCTATGGCTCCACCTCCCAAAGTAAACATATACCCTTAGGTCGACTTACTATTGTCTCTATCTGCTTGGAAGTCCGAATTTGTGTAACCCACAGGGAGCAAATCATCTGCCTGGTAAACTAGTATATAATCTCTAGTCCTTTTCAGGTACTTCAATATATGCTTTACGGCAGTCCAATGTCCTTGTCCTGGGTTACTTTGATATCTGCTAACCATGCCTATGGCAAAACAGATATCCGGTCTCGTACATAGCATCACATACATTAGGCTTCCTATAGCCAAAGCATAAGGAACTGCCTTTATGTCCTCTATTTCCTTTGATGTTTTAGAAGACATCTCTTTAGATAAAGGTACTCCATGCCGAAAAGATAGAAAACCTTTCTTGAAGTTTTGCATGCTAAAACGAGCTAGAATAGTATCAATGTACGAAGCTTGGGATAAGCACAACATTCTTTTCTTGCGATCTCTTATTACTTTGATCCCAAGAATATGTCCACATTTTCCCAAATCCTTCATATCAAACTGCTTGGACAACCATACCCTTACGTCTGACAACACTTTGACATTATTGCCAATGAGCAAAATGTCATCTATATATAGTACAAGAAATACCACCACGTTTCCATCACTCTTCTTGTATACACAAGACTCATCCGGACACTGAATAAATTCATAAGACAGGATCAGTTCATTAAATCGGATGTTCCAAGATCTCAAAGCTTGCTTCAGTCCATAGATAGACCGATTGAGCTTACATACAAGATGCTCTTTGTCCTTCGCAATGAATCCCTCTAGTTGTTTCATATGGATATTTTCTTCAAGACTTCCATTAAGGAAAGCTGTCTTAACATCCATTTGCCAAATCTCATAATCCATATGAGCAGCAATAGATAAAAGAATCTGGGTAGACTTAAGCATGGCTACCGGCGAAAAGGTTTCCTTATAATCGATTCCCTCTTTCTGAGTATATCCTTTTGCAACAAGCCTTGATTTGAAGGTTTCCACCTTCCCGTCAGTCCCTCTTTTTCTTTTGTAGACCCATTTACATCCAATGGATTTTACATCATTTGGTGGTTCTACAAGCTCTTAGACCTTATTAGAGTACATAGATTCTATTTCAGAGTTCATTGCACTTTGCCAAGATGTTGTATCTTTATCTTAGAGTGCTTCATCATATGTCTAGGGATCAGGTTCATGTTCACTAGGGATCAAGTCCAAAGATTCTCCCAAAAACATGAATCTATTAGGTTGCCTAACAACCCTCCCACTACGACGATACACTACTTGTAATTGTGTATCATTTGTGACATGTGTTGCAGTTTCTTGTGGTATCTCATCTTGTACCGTTAGTGCTAAACTAGACGTGTTTTCTCTTATTTTCTCAAGAATAATTTTTCTCATTGACTTGTGGTTCATTACATAGTCCACTTCTAAAAATCGTACATTGGTACTAGCAATGACCTTCTGATCTTTAGGACTATAAAATAAACTACCTTTCATTCCTTTAGGATAACCCACAAACAAGTGAACTTCTGTATGTGATTCTAACTTATCAGCATCTCCCTTTAGCACATATGTTGGACTACTCTAAATATGAATATGTTTCAGACTAGGCTTATGCCCATTCCATAATTCTGTGGGAGTAGAGGTTACTGACTTAAAAGGTACCAAGTTCAGAATGTACACTGCTGTTTCCAGAGCATATCCCCAAAACGAATTTGGTAATTCTGAATAACTCATCATTGATCTAACCATTTCCATAAGAGTCTTATTCCTTCGTTCTGCCATACCATTCTGTTGGGTTGGACCAGGTGTAGACAGTTGGGATTGAATCCCGGCCTCTGATAAGTAACTCCTAAACTCTCCTAAGAGATACTTGCCACCATGATCAGACCGTAATGTCTTGATACCTTTACCATGACGTTTCTCCACATCAGCCTTGTATTCTTTGAACTTATCAAAGCACTCAGACTTGCGGTGCATCAAGTAAATGTACCTGTATTTCGAATAGTCGTCTATAAAAGAGACAAAATATTCGAAACCACCTCTTGCCTGGCTAGTCATAGGTCCACACAAATCAGAATAAACCAATTCCAACACATCTTTGGCTCTATACCTCTTGACCTTAAAAGGTCTCTTGGTCATTTTTCCTTCCAAGCAAGATTCGCAGGTTGGAAAATTTTCCACCACTAATGAACCCAAAGGTCCATCGGCTATTAGCCTTTGAATCCTACTCAAGTTAATATGACCAAACCTTAGATGCCAAAGATAAGTTTGGTTTATTTCTGAAGGTTGTTTTCTCTTATTAGAATTAGAAGATGTGTTATTAGTTTCCATTTGTTGTATCATGGGAGTTATTGGATTTAGAGTATACAAATTGCCAACCAACATACCAAAATAGATAACTACTCTATTTTTCTTAACAACTACTTTGTCATCAAAAGAAATAGAATATCCATCCATAAATAGTTTAGAAACTAAAATCAAATTCTTTCTAAAACATGGTACATAAAGACAATTTCTCAAAATCAATATTTTATTTCTATCAAAAGATAAATAAAAATCTCCCACTGCAACAGCCGCCACTTTTGTAGCATTGCCTATATAGATAATAATCTCTCCTTCATGTAGTCGTTGAGTTTCCTAGAACCCTTACAATAAATTGCAAACATGATTAGTGGCTCCTGTATCTACATACCAGGTACCGATAGATAATACCACTAAATATGTTTCAACCACTAGAGAATAAGATATACCTTTATTGTTCTCCTTTCTACGAGGACAGTCCACTTTCCAATATCCAGACTGCTTGCATGTGAAGCACTTGCCCTTCGGCTTCTTCACACTTGCATGCGGCCCAGGCCCTAGAGATCGATTCACTTTCTTTGCTGAACCAACTTATTTCTTTTTCTTCTTTCTGTCTTTCGGCTTAAAAGCAGAAATATTTTTAGCAATGTGAATTTGAGAACTTTGATGAAATAGCCCTTCTACTGCTTGAAGTTCTATCAGAAGTTCTGCCAACGAATAAACCCTTTTGTTCATGTTGTAGTTCAGGTGGAACTGCTCAAAACTTTTAGGCAACGTTTGGAGAATGATATCGACTTGGGTTTCCCCATCCATTTCTGCTCCAAGGACTTCTATCTCATTCAAAAGAGCCATCATTTTGAGGATATGATCCCTTACGGGTGTCCCCTCAGTCATGGTGGTCGTCATCAAGTTTCTCATAGCTTCCTACCTAGCAGCCCGATTCTGGTGTCCGAAGAGTTCCTTGAGATTGCGCATCATGTCATAAGCGATAGGCATGGCCTGATGTTGATGTTGCAGCACATTTGACATAGAAGCCAAAATGTAACACCGCGCCATCTCATTTGCCCTGATCCATTTCTTATGATACTCAATCTCCTCTTCACTAGAATCGCTATTAAGCAGGCATGGGCAGATCTCAAAAAGTACGAAATTATAACCTTCAACAGTTAAGACAATGTCCAAGTTTTGTTTCCAATCAATGTAATTAGGACCAGTAAGTTTGTTTTCTTTCAATATAACAGCAAGAGAATTGAAAGTCATTTGAAATCCTAAGAATCACAAAATATTTGGTCAAAACTTTAGAATTTAAAATAATATTGATTCTCAAATAATATCATTTAAATTCACCAACACCTTAAAACACCGTGAATTTTGTATGTCATGATAGTGTGGACGTATACAAATTCAAACATTTGTAAGAGGGGTTTTTACCCATTAATTTTATTATCTTGTCAACTTAACTTTATGATAAATAAAATTGATAGTTGATTTTTCTTCAGTCACACAAATAATAGCAGTGACTCCGATGGGGAGGATACTATTAAATATGCCTAAGTGTATACCATACTTGATACTTAGTCCATTAAATAAGATTGTGCCCTTTCAGATAGAGAAGATCACACAAGCCTAAATAATTTCCTATAATCATCCATAAAGGGAGTATGATCTAGTGATTGCAAACAAACTCATCCAATGTGGAGGAAGGCACTCAAAGCCAATGCGCAAGTTTGAATACATTACTTACAAACCAGTAATGGAGACTGTGAAATTTAAATAATTCCTCTCCCACTTAGTTATTTAAAACTAGGAATTTTAACATGCACACACACACAACACATATAAACAGCATAAAAGGCAATAAATATGAAAAATAATTTTCCAACTATTATGGCCTCATCCATAGTTGTCCTTTGTGTGCCACTAACCCTAGCCGCCGCCAACGGGTCATGTCATCGCGTCTATCTTGCTTCCTTTTCCGCTACGCCTCTGGTCCTCAAATAGCACCACACCTCGCAAGGATATGATCCGTGACAAAAATAAAATTTTACATTTATCGATCCTATATTCCACAAGGAAATGTACATGTAATCTAGATCGAACAGAATCTAAAATCCTAAAACTAATACAACTCCTGTTGTATTTAATAATTACAATCATGCACACGCATAAAATGCCCTCGACATACCCGAGGGTCCAAATCACACACAAACACAATAGGGTCATAATAGTTGGAACTAGGATGCCTGCAACCATAGAGTTAATCTATTTGCACATCCTACTATTATCTGTTGGTGCAAGGTGCACCAGAATCAAACCAGAGTTTTAATGTTGTCAAAGGTTCAAGTTAAGTCTTGTTATGATCTGATATTTGGCTAAGTGTGTAGGCTATTTACTCAATCAAGAAAGCCCTAGTTATGGCCAGACAGTAAAGTCCAAACAGGTCTGGAGGACCTAACGTTTGGCAGGTAGGTTGAGGTAAATAACTAGAGGAGGGACAGTGAGGTCGGGTTCCTGAAGGGAACAACCTAAGGTCGCTGATCCAACTGAAGAAACTGGGAAGGTTTCCAAGTTGAGATCAAGACAGTCCTAACTGTTATACTCATGCATATTACTATTATAACTGTGCTAAATTTGTTTTCCAGGAATATTCTTGTTATGTCGAACTAACTTTGTGTTGTAGAATCATATGACCCCTTGGATTTCAAATGGTCATAACTTTTGACTCAGAACTCAGAATCAGGCTCTGTCAGCAGCCACGCGACTAGCACTCAGAAAGCTTCATTTGACCAAGGGTTCGGTCGACTGAACAGGAGGTTCAGTTGACCGAAAAAGGCTTTATATCAGTCGACCGAACAAAGGTTCGGTCGACCGAACAGGCAAAAATGGCAAATCAGATCAGGATCGCAAATATGGCATCACAGCATGATCGGTCAACCGAAAATGAGGTTCGGTCAACCGAACCAATAAAAGCATTAATGGAGCATTAAGTGCGAATCTCAGCGAGAAGGGAAATTCACCGTTCGGTCGACCGAACAAGGTTATCGGTCGACCGAACCATTAAAGATCAGTTAATGCTCGAAGATCATATCTCAGCGAATCTCAGCACAAAAGGAGGGGAGCGGGTTCGGTCGACCGAACCCATGGATCGGTCGACCGAACGTCGACAATTCTTATAAAAGGGAGCTTGAGGTCTAGAGCTCAGTAACACGATTCTGCTTCAAAGGTCATCTCTGTGCAAGCTTCTGCTACTGCTCTACAACTTGCAAGCTGCTCCATTCAGAAGTGCCGACCTAGCTTCGTCTTCAAATCTTTGTCGGTATACTTTATTTTGTAATAAGCTTGCATTGTACTTAAATTGTTACAAGATAGTAGGGTGTTACTATCTTGCATATTGTACGCACTGCTTCTTTTCAAAGATTTCGGAAAGAAGGGTTATAGTGTTTGCCCATCCCTTCGAGTAGGAGTCGAGCTAGGCTCCGAACGAAGTAAACAACTTTGTCCCTTTTCTTATTTTCCGCTGCACGACTTTGATTTTAAAAGGTTAAAGAAAAGTTTTTAAACGCGCGATATTCACCCCCCCCCTCTATCGCTCCAAACGATCTATCAATTGGTATTAGAGCCTCGTTAGCTCTGAAATTACTTAACCGTTTTTCAAAGCATCTTTTAAAACTTTTTCTTTTCATCATTTTTTTTTCTTAGAATATTTTTTATTTTTCAAGCACTGCTAATCCCAAGACAAGAGTCTTAGAAATTTTTTTTGTTTCTCAATTTTTGGTGCAAGAACAAATGACACAATCCGAGGGATATTCGACCGTGCGTCCTCCGCTATTCGATGGAAGCGATTTCCCATACTAAAAAAAGAGGATGGAAGTTTTTCTCAAAACAGACATTGATCAATGGCTCATTATCCAATGCGGCTACACATCACCAATCAACAATCCAGAGGAATGGACAAAAGAAATAAAGAAGAAAGTACAAATTGATTCAAAGGCACTCAACACTTTACAATGTGGATTATCAAAAGAAGAATTAAAATGAGTCGGCCCCTTCGACAATGCAAAAGATTTGTGGGATAAGTTAGTTAAACTACATGAAGGGACAAATGATACAAAGGTAATAAAGCGTGATCTTTTATTAAATTCATTACTAAATATTAAAATGCTAGATGGTGAGTCAGCAAGCCAATTACACATGAGGATTAAGGACATCCTAAATGGACTACATATCATCGGCCATCAACTTGAGAATCGTGATATCATCAGGTATACGCTTAACTCATTCCCTCGAAACTCCTTATGGGCATCTATTATAGATGCCTATAAAGTTGCGAAGGATCTTTCCATTATTAAATTAGACGAACTATTTTGTGAATTAATATAAATGAGCAGAATAACTTGAGTCAAGCCAAGAAAGGGTTAGCTTTGTATGCAGGGCTAAACAAGGAAGCTAAGCCCCGAACAAAACCAGAACCAAAGCACTTGAGTCATATAGCATTTATGGCAAAGACTGAAGAGTCTGAATCCGAGTCTGAAGATGAGTATGAGTCAGAGTCTGACGACGAGTCTGAGATAAGCCATGGATTTGCATCAGTTTCAAAAGGACACGATAAGGTAACTTTTAATTCAAAGTCTGAAATGTTGAAAGTAATTAAATGCTTGTTTAATAAATTAACAAAATCTGAAAAATAAAATAACTTGTTACTTAAGGAAATAGACCACCTTAAGGAACAAGTTAACTTGAGTAACTCGACTAATCAAGTTCAAGTTGGAACTTCGACTCAAGTTACAAAACTTGAGGAAGAAAATTCCAACTTGAAAAGACAAGTCGAGCAACTCAAGGAAATGTTGGAAAAGTTCGATTTGGGATCCAAGTGTCTAAATATGGTACATGGGTCGCAACGAGCCGTGTACAACAAATCAGGACTTGGCTACAATCCTAAACAAACAAACAAATCATATTTGTCTTTAATTAGTCAAAAAGTTAGAAGTCAAGTCCAAGCATGGGTCCAAACAAAATTTTTAATCAAACAAATTGAAACAAATCTATACTTGGTCCCTAAGAGTCAAATCTATTACTTAGATAGACCTTATCTAAGCTATGACTCAGGGGGAGCAAGTAGAAAAATAATACAACCAACTTGATTAACCAAACTCAATACTTAGGACTAGGTTTATTTCTTCTTAGAACGATTAGATGAAAAAGGTTTACCAAACCCTATAACATAACATCAGAATGGATTAGGATGATAGTACGTCAAGGAAGCTTTGTCGAAGGCATGTCTAGGTTGAATATGGAATTCTACCTGGTGCCCTAGACTTAGTGGATCTGAACGAAGCTACCCCATTCAAACATGGGCTAGTTAGACCAAAATTTAGTATTAAGTTTTTTTGGCGGGAACAGTTTGGAAAACCTTCAACAAGTGGTCTAATGATATCCAAGTAGGCCGTATGCCTTGCCACTGAACTGAAAGCTTATCCTTAGGACGCCTGCTTGATTAACTCAAAGCTAATTTTGAATCTAACATAGATTCAATAATCTTTCTCGAATAATTAATTATCAAACCTAATTCAAACTTAAATTCATAATTAATTATCAAACCTAATTCAAACTTAAATTCATAATCAATAATCTTTCTCGAATAATTAATTATCAAACCTAATTCAAACTTAAATTCATAATTAATTATCAAACCTAATTCAAACTTAAATTCATAATTAATTATCAACTCTAATTCAAACTTAAATTCAAAATTAATAATCAAAACTAATTCAAACTTAAATTCATAATTAATTATCAAACTTAAATTCATTATCAAACTTTAATTCAAACTTAAATTCAAAATTAATTATCAAACTTTAATTCAAACTTAAATTCAAAATTAATTATCAAACCTAATTGAAACTAAAATTCATAATTAATTATCAAACCTAATTCAAACTTAAATTCAAAATTAATAATCAAACCTAATTCAAAATTAAATTCAAGATTAATTATCAAACCTTATTTTAAAACTTATTAAAAAATTTATTTTAAAACTTATTAAAAAATTATTTTAAACTTTTTAAAACTTATTAAAATTTATAAAAAATTATTTTAAAACTCATTAAAATTTATTAAAAATTATTTTAAAACTTATTAGTTAATTATTTTAAACTTTTTTAAAAACTTTATTAAAAACTTAATTAAAAATTATTTTAAAAATTAATTAAAACTATTTTAAACTTAATTAAAATTATTTTAAACTTAATTAAAATTATTTTAAACTTAATTAAAATTACTTTAAACCTTAATTAAATTTCTTTAAAACTTAATTAAATTTCTTAAAAACTTAATTAAATTTCTTTTAAAAATTTATTAAAACTTAATTAATTTTTTTTAAAAATAAAACTTTGTTAAAACTTAATTAAATTTTAAAAACTTAAAATAATTTTTAAAAAAATTAAATCATTAATTAATTTGAAGTTAATTAAATTAACTTTACAAATCTAATTAACACAAAATTCAAAATAATCGAAATTTAATTCTCAACTTAATCAATTAATTTATAAATTCTCTAATTTAATACGTAAATTAATTCACGTTTAAATAATCTTAATCTAATCTAATTAAAAATCAACATTAATTAATTTTAATCAATTAATTATTAAGTTGCTTTAATTAATCTAAAATTGATCAACAACTTAAACTTAATTAAAATGATTTTAATATTTATTAAAAATTATTTTAAAACTTAATTAAAATTATTTTAAACTTAATTAAAATGATTTTAAAACTTATTTAAAATTATTAAAAAAAACTTAATTAAAATTATTGTAAAATCTAATTAAAAATTTTTTTATCTCGCTTGGTCTTTAGATTATTTAATTAAGGGGAAACATCAACATCATTTCAAAACCAATCTTTCCTAGAATTTTTCAAAATTCATATTTTCAAAACTTATTTCTTTTAGACTTATGGATTTTAAAATATATTTCAAAATTCTCTTTCCAAAATATTTCAAAAATTATATACTTATTTTCCTAAAAAAGTATAAATGTTCTTGATTAAAAATATTTTTTGCTTCAAAGTTTCTTCTTCAAAATTTGACTTAGATTTAAAAAAAAAAAATTAAAGACTAATTTAAAAACTTAGTTCACTATTTTCTGTTAAAAAATTTCTAACTTCCAAAGTTTTTCTTAGATAATTTTTCAAAAATATATTTTCAAATAGATTTGCTTAGATATTTTATGGATTTTTATAAAAAAAAACCTTTTTTACTATTATTTTCAATCGAATAACTTCTAACTTATACTTAGAGAACCTTGATTTTAAAAATTTTCAAAGTTTTCTAACTCAAACTTAGTTTTTCTCTTAAACTATTTCAAACATGTTGGTATTACCCCTATTTTTGATGTGTGTCAAAGTGGGAGAGATAGTAAATTTAGGGGGAGTTATTGAACTCAGGGGGAGAGTTAAATGTTTGTTTACTTAACTCTGCATATTTTAAACTTAACTGTGAACCTTGGTTGCCAAACATCAAAAAGGGGAAGATTGTTGGTGCAAGGTGCACCAGAATCAAACCAGAGTTTTGATGTTGTCAAAGGTTCAAGTTAAGTCTTGTTATGATCTGATATTTGGCTAAGTGTGCAGGTTATTTACTCAATCAGGAAAGCCCTAGTCATGGCCAGACAATAAAGTCCAAACTGGTCTGGAGGATCTAACGTTTGGCAGGTAGGTTGAGGTAAATAACTGGAGGAGCGACAGTGAGGTCGGGTTCCTGAAGGGAACAACCTAAGGTCGCTGATCCAACTGAAGAAACCGGGAAGGTTTCCAAGTTGAGATCAAAACAGTCATAACTGTTATATTCATGCATATTACTATTATAACTGTGCTAACTTTGTTTTGCAGGAATATTCTTGTTATATCGAACTAACTTTGTGTTGCAGTATCATATGACCCCTTGGATTTCAAATGGTAATAACTTTTCACTCAGAACTCAGAATCAGGCTCTGTCAGCGGCCACGCGACTAGAACTCAGAAAGCTTCATTTGACCAAGGGTTCGGTCGACTGAACAGGAGGTTCAGTCGATCGAAAAAGGCTTTTTATCAGTCGACCGAACAAAGGTTCGGTCGACCGAACAGGCAAAAATGGCAAAGTAGATCAGGATCGCAAATATGGCATCACAGCATGATCGGTCGACCGAAAATGAGGTTTAGTCGACCGAACCAATAAAAGCATTAATGGAGCATTAAGTGCGAATCTCAGCGAGAAGGCCGTTCGGTCGACCGAACAAGGTTATCGGTCGACCGAACCATTAAAGATCAGTTAATGCTCGAAGATCATATCTCAGCGAATCTCAGCACAAAAGGAGGGGAGCGGGTTCGTGACCGAACCCATGGATCGGTCGACCAAATGTCGACAGTTCTTATAAAAGGGCGCTTGAGGTCCAGAGCTCAGTAACATGGTTTTGCTTCAAAGGTCATCTCTGTGCAAGCTTCTGCTACTGCTCTACGACTTGCAAGCTGCTCCATTCAGAAGTGTCGACCTAGCTTCATCTTCAAATCTTTGTCGGTATACTTTATTTTGTAATAAGCTTGCATTGTAATTAAATTGTTACAATAGAGTAGGGTGTTACTATCTTGCATATTGTACGCACTGCTTCTTTCCGAAGATTTCGGAAAGAAGGGTTATAGTGTTTGCCCATCAGCGTGGTCAAGGACCGCGGGCCTTCGAGTAGGAGTCGAGCTAGACTCCGAATGAAGTAAACAACTTTGTTCCCTTTCTTATTTTCCACTGCACGACTTTGATTTTAAAAAGTTAAAGAAAAGTTTTTAAACGCGCGATATTCACCCCCCCCCTCTATCGCTCCAAATGATCTATCATTATCCTGCCAAAATTTTTGTATGAAAAGTGCATAATTTAACTGAAAACCAAACACACAAAGGAAAAAAACTAGCTCTGATACCAATTGTTGGATCTACACAGAATTTCATTCGGTTTCCCCTGTACAAAAATTTGTACAAGCACAGAACTTTTCCTAGCAATCTATGTGCTTTTCGGTAAACTTAGATTACAAACAAAACTTAACATTATTAATCCAAGTTCAACCCATGTGTTCATCAGAAGTTAAACCATATTACAGAAGTTGATTAAATATCTATTTCAAGGATTGGCTTCTAGGTCGTTGGCGAGGCACTCGACCTTCTTGGGTATGGGATCATCCATCACTTCCTAGTCAAAGTCTTTCAAAGAAATTGAATATTTAAACTCCTTACAGTAAACCCTAGGTTAAACTACAGTGACCTCAATCAAAGCACAAGATCGCTAGCCTCTTGTATTGGTACTTCAGGATCCATACAAAGGAAAAATAAACTAGTACACAGCGGAAACAATTAACTAGTTATACCTTTATTTGTAGCTTATGTTGGGTTTTTTGGGCCGCGAAAATCGCTTTTTCGCGTCGCGAAAACCCCGAAACCCCCGCCACCGGATCCGTGCGAAGAATAAAACTTTCAAAAAACTTACGAGTACGAGTTTACAAATTCTAGATCTACATTAGAGTACGAGTTTTACCCTTGATGCGTGCCTTTCGCGAATCCCGCTCGTCCAAGGTGCCGGATCTCAAGATTGTCAAAGTAGACAACCCTCTAGAAGTATCCACACGAACAACTCGATGGAGGGAGAACCTTAGAGTGTGCTAGCACTCCAAGAAGGTCTTGGCAAGATGAGGAGAGGGAGAGCAAGAAGAGAGAGCAAGGAAAAAGATGGAATCAAAATTGCCTTGAATGAAAATGAATCCCATTCATTCCCCTTAGTGGTCGGCCACACATGTGTAACTCCTCTCATTTAATGTGGTCGGCCACATTAAAGCAAAGGGAATTTGTAACCTCCATTAGGTGGCACACACATGTGCTAACTATGATGATGCGGCACATCATCATTGGCCACTTAATGCCAAGTCACAAATGATGTGGTATAAAGTCAAGTCAAACTTGACTCTTCCTCTTCCTCTCAAGTAAAGTCAAACTTGACTTAATCTCTCTCATGGTTGATCTAATTCAACCATTTAATTCAAGCTAATATAATATAATGAATCTAATTCATTTAATTAAATTGATTCAATGAGTCATAATCTAAATTAGACTCATTGAACACATGAATCAACTTGAGTCCAACTCAATTAGCTAAATTAGGATTACTCTTAATCCAATTTGATTCATCACATGAATCTAATCCTCTTGGTTCATCATATGAACCTAATCTCCGTCTAATTGTCCTTAGTGTGTGACCATATAGGTTCTTGTAACGTTGGCAATGCCCTTAAACCCATTTAGGAGCATAAGTAATGAGCGGTATCTAGCAACACATCATTACTACCCAAGTTACAAGAATGTTGAGATCCAACATCACCTTGTGACTACTAATTGTGACTCCTCACAATATATGACAAGTGTCCTTCTATCCTAGACATCTAGATTGATCAATGTGAGCCATAGACCGTGTCATCCTCTAATCAATCTAAATCTTGAACACTAAGTAGACTCACTAAAACAAATGAGCTCAATATCTTATATTGACTCATTTGGGCATGGTCATGCACTTCTTGGTCTCACTCTATCAAGAATACCGATGTCTCTCCCGTCATATAGGAGGGATAGATCCCATCTACATCACTCACATCCCTCTGCATAATTCATTACATCCCCAGTAATCGCCTTTATAGTCCACCCAGTTACGGGTGACGTTTGACGAAACCAAAGTACATAACTTCTTATGTAGGGAACCATGGTGACTTCAGGTCCAAGGATTAGTAGTCATACTAATAGTCACATGAGAAAGTATATGACACTCATATAATGATCCATGATACTTTCTCATGGCGGGTCATTCAGTATACATTCTCCAATGCATACCCATGTGTCAACTTGATATCTCTATATCCATGACTTGTGAGATCAAGTCATCGAGTTGACCTACATGCTAGTCTTATTGCATTAACATTGTCCCTGAATGTTAATACTCGATTAGGAATGATTAAGAGTAGTGTTCCCTATATCATCTCACCATCGGTTCAACTAACCGATTGATATAGGTAAGAACCTTCTACTCAAGGACGCTATTATACTTAGTTTATTTGGCACCAATACAAGTAAGTATAATAACCAAAAACAAATGCCTTTATTCATATAAGAATATGATACAACAAGTCCATAATACAATCATCAAATGATTTGCTCTAGGGCTCTAACTAACAGCTTAAAGACCTCTTGATCTTCTGTTGTATTCCTCTCCTCCTCATGGACGTCGTGTGGGCAATGATCTACCAAGACGCAAAAACCACCCAAGTCCTTCTTTCTTCTAAGACTTTCAACCACCAAGGGATCAAAGCTAGGAACACCACCTCTTGTTCTTCTTTCTTCCTTGCAACCCGTCGGCCACAACATGGTTGAAGCCTCTTGATGCCGCCGGCCTTAGGTGAGAAAGCAAAGGGAGAATAAGAATATGAGGGGGTCGGCCACAAGGAGAATAGAATAGGAATAGAAATAGTGTAGATGATTATTTCCTCTAAGGCACTATCTATCCTCTTTTATAATCCTTGGTAATGGCTAAAAAGGAAAGATTTTAACAACAATTAAAATCTCTCTTTTAAATTTTCTATTGTGGATGGCTACAAAAGGAAAGTTTTAAAATTAAAAATCCTCCTTTTAAACATTGTAGATGGCTACAAAAAGGAAAGATTTTTAAAATTAAAACCTTTCTTTTAAATCATGGTTATAAAAAAGGAAAGTTTTAACAAAAATAGAATCTTTCTTTTAAACCATTGTAGATGGCTACAAAAGGAAAGATTTTCTAAATTTAAAACTCTCTTTTAAAACAATGTGGATGGCTTCAAAAAAGGAAAGTTTTAAAATTTTAAAATCTCTCTTTTAAAATATTGTAGATGGCTACAAAAAAAAGATTTAAAAAATTAAAAACCCACTTTTAAACCCATCTTGGTCGACCCCTTGCTTGGGCATCAAGCAAGGGGTGGCCGACCCCTTACTTGGGCACCAAGCAAGGATGTGGCCGGCCATAAGGATGACTTGGGTGGATGTGAGGCTTTATACATAGAGGCTACAACAGGGACCTAGAGGAGGAATTGGTTTTGGCCTCTTGATGAGCTTGAGCTTCCTGTGTACGACCCGAACACCCAACTCAAGTTCATCAATAATAACTCATACCACTAAAGAGTTATTATTGAACTACTGCACCAATCCCATATTACATTATGGGCTCCTTTTTATCATGAGTGTGTTAATCTCCCTATGTTTAAAATATTGAATGTCCATTAATTAAATGAGTTACTGACAACTCACTTAATTAACATTTAGCTCCAAGAGTAGTACCACTCAACTTCATTGTTATGTGAAATAAGTTCACCTGCAGGGTTTACATGACATTCCTTATGAGCACCTCAAGGGGACATCATCATCCTAATAAATAGGACACAGTTCCCTTTTATAATCAACAACACACCATATAAATAATATTATTTCTCAACTTATCGGGCCTATTGATTTAACGAATAAATCTCACCCTTTGATAAATTAAAAAAATAAATACTAAGTACATGTGCTTGTTATTATATCAGGATTAAGAGTACACACATCCATAATAACAGAGGTTCTGTTCTTTTATGCAGTCAGTATAAAAGGAACAACCTCAAATGGTCCTGCTCTATACACACATAGTGTGCTAGTGTAATTTTATAGTCAAGATAAATTAGTACCAAATTACACTACAACCATTCCAATGGTTTGTCCCAATCCATCTTGGTTGTGAGCTTCTATTTATAATTTATAAAGAACTGATAATATGATTTTCTGTGTGACACCACACACCATGTTATCTACAATATAAATTAAATAGGCAACTGCATTTAACTAAATGCAGACATTTGACCAATGTGATTCTCATTTCAAAATAAATGTTTATACAAAAAGCTAGAGTTTTAATATACATTCTAACAATGTCTCCATTGCACGTGGAATGTCATCAAAGCCAACAAGGTTCTCAACCAATGATTTCTCATATTGGGTAGGGATTAGGTCAATCATAATCTGTCAAATTATTAAAACACATGTTAATAAAGGATTTTTAACTTAATTAAAGTCACAGTATTGAAAATTTACCTCTTCAGATGAGACTCGATCAAACAAATTCCTCATTTTACTAATATGTGAAGGAATATTCCTCCACTTATTTATTCTTGCTCCTTCTATTTTGTATGATTTTTGGATTGGAACATGCTCCAAAAATCATACCTGATTCACCATCACAAGTATTAACTATTCATACATGTCCGCAAAATATTGTTAAATTTATCATCAATTATAAACTTACTGCCAAAAGACCAACAAATCTCTTTAGGTAAGGGAGGTTGGTGTTAGAATGTATTTTCCGAGTTTATGAAAATATGTCCCCAATCTTAGGTAATTGTGGAGCCATAAATTCATGGATGGCTTCAAACCAGTTGAATCTAGCAAGATTCTCAAAATAATCTATTATATCTATAAGACATAAAGGGACCTTATATGTACTAGAAGAAAATAAGACACAAACAAATATATACAAAATATAGAATTTGTAAAATAATAAAATATCATCTTCTCCTTCAACGCGATTGACATAAAATTTAAGCAACTCCTCAATTCTTGATCTAGTAGCTTCTTTTTTATTTGAGAAGTATGTTAGACAGAGGTCACCGGATGCTTTAGTTGAATTGATCAGAATCGACGCTCCTCGGTCTACAATACCAAGCAGCAATGAAACCTCTCTTCTTGTGAAGGCAACCGGAACACCTGACCAAGTTAAATGATTAGTTGACTTCTACGAATATATACATAAGTACTGGGCACGCTGTGGGCATGATATGATCATATCAAGCCCACGTTAGGTCTGACATGGGATCGTATCAACCCTATGTTAAGCCTGATTTGACATCGTATCAGGCCCACGTTGGGCATGATATGAGATTATATCAGGCCCTCATTTTCCATAACACTCTACTATCAGTGTCATTAACTGACTAAAATATTCACCTTTTCAAAATATTTTATTTTACTATACAACTACTTCGTGATTAAAATAGAAAATTATAAATTGTACTTGAGAATTTAAAGATTTGAGTACTTGAATCCCAATTTTGAAATATATTGGCTAAAATACCACAGATATGTTGCATATCTTGTATGCCCCAAAAAATACTAAAGGGTGACTGTTTGATCAACGCTATGTGTCGGTCATGTAAAATAACAGATCCATGATGCCTTCCTTTTTTTGTGATGCTTGAAAAAACTTTTAAAGTGACCTAAGGTACTGTTCCAATGCAGTTTCTGTTCAACATCAACTGAACCTTATAATTTAGAAAAATTAAAATTTTTTAATCATACTCATTGAGCTTTTCAAAATCATAGAGTTTCTAAGATGGTACCTTTACATATAATTAAAGTGGAGAGGATACACCCGATACACTTCTTTCCACTATTATGAAAGGATATTATTGACAGAAATCCTAAAATCCTTCACTGGAGCCTCGCGAACACTATGAATTTTTAGGTCGAAATTCTTGATGCTGTTTGAGAAGACACGAAGACACTTACGTAGGGTTTACTAGGGGGCGATTTCACCATAAAATTGGAGCTGCAATCGTAGAGTTACGAAAATCACCTAGACTTGCACGAGTTGAGAGAGAGGGAAAAAAATGATCACACGATTATTTTTAAATTAAAATGATTTAAAATGTGATTCGAATGTTTAAAAAATCATGATTAAAAAGGAGAGAATAACAGAAAGATTAAAATGAAAATTTTACACTGTGCCCTTTGATAATTATAATACGTCTTGTGATAATTTTTTTATTCTACGGATATCTTTGATAAATTGTCGTGGTAAAAATTTTAAATCTTACGTTAAATTTATATTCAGCACGTCCCTGTCGGGAGATGACAGATGTCAACCAAAACCCAACCCAGTACCGGTTTGGTCGGTTACCCAATTCTTATCCAGTTCTGGAATGTTCCAGAACCCGCTCTTTCTTGACTTCATGTGTGCTCTACACGTCAACGCGCCGATAAAATTAAGCATATATATACGTGTCGCAATCTCATTACTCCGCCGACTCAACTTGTAGCACCACCACGTACTCTGATTTATTCGCCCACCGCCAGGCCTATGTTGATTCGTCTGCCACATTCTCACCATATAAATATAACGGCGAGCTGATATAAACCCACTTCGGATAAAACAACGCCAAAATCTAGATACCGTTGAGACGAAGCAATCGGCATCGAAGACTAAGAGGGCGAAGCAGGAAGGATTCATGGAAACCCTCGACCTCCGACTCCATCCGCAGCTGCTGCCGCCGCCCCCTTACCGTGGCCTCCTCACCGCCTCCGATCTCAAGGCGGCGGAGCTCCTTGTCCAGCTCAGCGAGAGCAGCTGCAGCGGGGCCGACGATTGGTGTTCCTCCTCCTCCTCCTCCTCCTCCTCCACTCCCCGATCGGTAGAGTTTTATCGGCAGCCACCACCGCTGCTCGAGGCGGAGATCCTCCTGGAGAACGAGGACGACGAAGAGGAGACGGGCGGCCCTTGGCGGAGGACGCGGCGATACCGCCAGATCGCGGACGTCTACGCCGACACGGCACCGGTCGGTGTTCGCGATCTGGACCGGAGGCGGCCCGCAGAGCGACTGCATAAGAAGAAGAGCAGGAGGGCAGAGGATTAACGAGAAGAGTCGAAGAAATCGAGACTCGATGTGCGCGCTCCAAACCGCAATAAGCTTTGGGTGCAATGATGAGCGCTAGCTTTGGCTTGTAATGATGTGTAATTAGAAATGGAAATTGCATATTAAGACGCTAATAACGTGCTGGAAACAAGTTTTGTATGAAATATTTGCAATGAAATAACTGTGTCGGCTGTGATCATTAGAATATTACGTGCGATATGTTTAGTTAATTATATCGTTGCCTCGCATCGATATTTTTTAAAAACAACTTCGCGATAAATAATATACACAAGAGTCTGTCTTTTGTAGTGATATATTTGAGTTTTGAAGATATTTGAAATAGGAAAAATAATGTTAATTGATTCAATGATTCTCAGGGCGGTCATGCACATGCGAAGCTTAATTTATATTATTATATGGCTTATTATTGCGTGTACGGGCTTACTGCATGGGCAGCTAGGCCTACAACGCGCTGAGTCATTTATTAATAGGTTGAGCTTTAGCTTAAGTCGACTTGTGTGTGGATATGCAAGTTTATTGAATTATATATATAGTAAGTAGAAAACAACTGATCTAATGATCTAATGATTTAACACAATAAATTGCTATACTGAGTGATCCGATAATAAGGGCACACACCTCATAGGATCATGATCACGGTAGAAGTTAAGATGTAGGCGGTCAATGTCCATGTGTCGCTGATCGATAGGACAATTCACTCGCCCGACCGGGACAAAGAAATACCGATCAGATATCACCACAACTCTACTAGGTACCGAGCTTCCGACGCTCAAAACAAAACATACGTCGAGCGGCCAGTTCGTTCGGATTTACATTGAACCTCGGAACCAGCGAAAAAGGATCACAGCACAACAACGGAACTCGGACAGTGGAATGTTGGCCGAGCGACCGTTCCGCTCGACCAAAGGGCTAGACCACCCGAACGACTAAGGGTTGACCGAGTGGCTACCCCGCTCAGCCCACTAACAGACAAGAGGAGGATCAATTGATATCCTCGTAGGAATTCGTGCCACCAACAGACGACATGGTTGGCGGCATGGATGGACAGAGGATCGTACGGCAGAAGCTTCCACTGTGATGTCAGAGATATGCTCGGATCATTGAGGTATAGTGTCAGAGACGCTTTCCTAACACGTCTTTTCAAAAGAAGCTTTGAGAAGTGTGCACGCCTCGAGAAATGTGCATGCGCTCCCCCGGAGCCCTATATAAAGGGTCCCAAGTTTCAACTGAGGTATGCATAATATTTACTGTGACTCTGCTACTTGGTTTCCTCGCTTCTTCTACATTGCCCGTAACTGACTTGAGCGTCAGAGGGTCATCGCCGGGGACCTCCTCCCTGGCTCGGCACTGATGCTGCTGTGATTGCAGGTCTCTCTAACTCAGAGTCCAACAGTCAACAGGAACGCCACGCCCCCCAGTATCCATCGCCTTAACTCTCGGACATGATCAAATTTGGCGCTGTCTATGGGAACACACCTGCATCTGAGCCGAGAAGATGGAAGAGGCTGGACAACTTCACACCGTGATGCTCAATCAAGAAGAGCTTGATATGCTCTTGCAAACTCGAGCAACCAAAATAGTCGAGCAGCAACAGCAAAAGGCACTAGCCGATCGATTGGCGCAGCAAGCAACATCGGCATCCGGAGGCCGAGCGGTGCAGGAGGACCGCCCGGAACAACTCTCCATCTAGGGACAAAATAGAGGGCCGACTGACACGTAAGGAGGAGCACCCTGTTGGTTGCTACTCGGAAATCCCAATGGCTCCACTGTACAAAATTTTTGTACTTGATCTGAACCTTTCATAGCTACCATGTGTTCTTTTAAGTTAAACTTGTATCTCCTGCGGAACTTAACACGTTTGATTCCAAGTTTAACTTATATGTTCCTTTAGGTTTAGATTTGGATCTCCTGCGGAACTTAACACGTTTGATCCAAATCACCTAGGTTATAAATTCAATTAAATATTAGTTTCCAAAATTGACTTCCAGTACTGCATGGCGAGGCACTTGGCCTTCTTGGATATCGGAGCAACCACCATCGACTAGACAAAGCCTTTTAAGGAAAGTTAATATTTAATTTTCTTATATAACTCTAGGTTAACCAAAAGGAACAATCAAATCATAAGGAAAAAAGAAAAAAAACACAACATCGAAATTAAATTCGAAAAACAAGAATCGAATGCCTCTTGTATTTGGTATTTATACAAAGAAAAATTAACTAGTATGATGCGGAAATTAAATACTAGTTATACCTCTTTCTTGTATGCTAAAAACCTCGAGATCTTCTGCCGTATCCCTCGCCTCCTCTTGGACGTCGTGTGGGCGACGATCCTCCAAGATGAACACCACCTGGAGAGCTTCTCCTCCTTCTCTAGAATTCGGCCACCACCATCATAAAGGAGCAAAAGAGAGCAAAGGGAAGAGAGGGAGAGGGGTCGGCCACTTGATGATCTCCAACAACACAATATCAATTGTTATGTTTTTCAAGGCCTCCCCTTCCCCCCTTTTTATATTAGTTTCCCAACGGAAAATTATGGAAAGAGTTTTATAAAAATTTAGACTCATTCCTATTTCCTTTTAATTTTTTCTTTTTCTTTCATTTTAATTAATCAATCCTAGATTGATTTATTAATTAAACAACTATTTGTTGATGTTTAATTATTTGACCGGCCCCTTGCTTGGGCACCAAGCAAGGTGGTCGGCCACTTATTAAAAGGGAAAATTTTATAAAATTTTAAAAGAAGAAAACTTCTAATAAAATTTTACAAACTCTTTTTTTTTCTAATGTGGATATTAAAAGGAAAGTTTTAAAATTTAACACCAAGTTTTAAAATTTAAAACATCTCTAATAATATTTCTTTTTAAAAGAAAGTTTTATAAATTTTACAACTTTCTTTTAAAACCTTGTGTCATAATTTAAATTAGGAAAATTTTAAAATCTCTCTTTTTATAAATTGTAAATATCTGAGGAAATTTTAAAATTCAAAAACAACCTTCCTAATTTAAATATTGCGACCTACCCCTTTGCCCAAGGCAAGGGCCGGCCACTTCTAGAGAATACGTGGCCGACCATTGCTTGGTCACCAAGCAATGAACTGGGCCCTTCTTGGACACCAAGATAGACTTTTCTTTGGATGGACTTGAGGCTTTATTGACGCTACAACAGGGACCTAGAGGAGAAATTGGTTTTGGCCTTCCGATGAGCTTGAGTATCCCGTGCTCACCCCGAACACACAACTCAAGTTCATCGATAATAACTCATTCCACTAGAGAGTTATTACCGCACTACCGCACCAATCCCAAATTACATTATGGGCTCCTTCTTATCATGAGTGTGTTAGTCTCCCTGTGTTTAAGATTACGAATGTCCACTAATTAAGTGAGTTACTGACAACTCATTTAATTAATATCTAGCTCCAAGAGTAGTACCACTCAACTTTATTGTCATGTTGGACTAGGTCCACCTGCAGGGTTTAACATGACAATCCTTATGAGCTCCTCTTAGGGACATTCTCAACCTAGATAACTAGGACACAGATTCCTTCTATAATCAATAACACATACTATAAGTAATATCATTTCCCAACTTATTGGGCATATTGATTTATCGAGCTAAACCTCACCCTTTGATAAGTCAAAGAAATAAATATTAAATATACATGCTTGTTATTATATTTGGATTAAGAGCACACACTTCCATAATAACTAAGGTCTAGTTCTTTTACTAAGTCAGTATAAAAAGAACTTACCTAAATGATCCTACTCAATACACTTAAAGTGTATCAGTGTAATTTATTAGTCAAGATAAACTAATACTTAATTACACTACGTCTATTCTGACGGTTTGTTCCTTTCCATCTTAGTCGTGAGCAACTGTTTATAATTTATAGAGAACCGACAACATGATCTTTAAAGTGTGACTCCATACTTCATGTTATCTACTATATAAATTAATTGAACAATTACATTTAACAAATAAATGTAAACATTTGACTAATGTGATTCTTTATTTCAAAAT
The DNA here is from genome assembly GCF_018446385.1 of Zingiber officinale. Taxonomy (NCBI): domain Eukaryota; kingdom Viridiplantae; phylum Streptophyta; class Magnoliopsida; order Zingiberales; family Zingiberaceae; genus Zingiber; species Zingiber officinale. The sequence continues at coordinate 50,112,143 of NC_056006.1, forward strand.
AAATGTGTACAAAAGCTAAACTTTTAAGTATACACTCCAACAATCTCCCACTTATACTAAAAGTCTAAGCTGCTATATCTGTTGCCATACATCTGATTCCCATCCCCTCCACATGCCGATCAAAAGATTTCGCCGGAAGGGCCTTAGTGAAAGAATTTGCCAGGTTATCTGCTGATGCTATCTTGGCGACGACAACTTCTCCTCGCTTGACGATGTCTCGTATCAGGTGGTACTTGCGCTCTATATGTTTACTTGCCTTATGGGCTCGTGGTTCCTTCGAGTTTGCAACTGCTCCACTATTATCATAATAAATTGTGACGATCTTGGGCAAACCAGGAATCACATCTAAGTCCATTAGAAAGTTCCTGAACCATACTGCTTCTTTAGCTGCCTCAGAGGCTGCTACATACTCAGCTTCCATGGTTGAGTCCGAAACGTATTTCTGCTTAACACTCCTCCATGTAATAGTTCCACCTCCTAAAGTAAACACATAGCCTGATGTAGACTTACTGTTGTCCCTATCTGATTGGAAATCTGAATCTGTGTAAGTAAATCGTCTGCCTTGTAAACTAGCATATAATCTCTAGTCCTTCTCGTGTACTTTAATATATGCTTCACTGCAGTCCAATGTCTTTGTCCGGTTACTTTAATATCTGCTAACCATGCCGATATCAGGTCTCATACACAACATTGCATACATAAGACTTCCTACAGCCGAAGCATAAGGAACTGCCTTCATGTCCTCAATCTCCTTTGATGTTTTTGGAGATATCTCTTTAGATAAGGCTACTCCATGCCTAAAAGGTAAGAAACCTTTCTTGGAGTTTTGCATGCTAAAACGAGCAAGGATTGTATCTATATATAAAGCTTGGGATAGACACAACATTCTTTTATTGCGATCCCTTATAACTTTGATCCCAAGGATGTGTGCACATTCTCCTAAGTCCTTCATATCAAATTGTTTGGACAACCATACCCTTACGTCTGATAATACCTTGACATTGTTGCCAATTAACAAAATATCATCTACGTATAGTACAAGAAATACCACCATGTTTCCGTTACACTTCTTGTATACACAAGACTCATCCGGACACTGAATAAATCCGTATGACTGGATTACTTCATTAAACCGGATGTTCCAAGATCTTGAAGCTTGCTTCAGTCCATAAATGGACTGATTAAGCTTGCACACTAGATGCTCTTTGCCCTTTTCAATGAACCCTTCTGGTTGCTTCATATGGATGTTTTCTTCAAGACTTCCATTAAGGAAAGCTGTCTTGACATCCATTTGCCAAATCTCATAAGAGCGACAATGGATAAGAGTATTTGGATAGACTTAAGAATAGCTACCGGTGAAAAGGTCTCCTCATAATCGATTCCCTCTTTCTGAGTGTACCCCTTCGCAACAAGCCTTGCTTTGAAGGTTTATACCTTCCCATCTGTCCCTCTTTTTCTTTTATAGATCCACTTACATCCAATGGCTTTGACACCATCAGGTGGTTGTACAAGCTCCCAGACCTTATTAGAATACATAGATTCTATTTCGGAATTCATTGCCTTTTGCCAAGATACTGCATCTATATCTTGAAGTGCTTCATCATATGTCCGGGGATCTGGTTCATGTTTGCCTGGGATCAAGTCCGAAGACTCACCCAAAAACATGAATCTCTCGGGCTGCCTTACAACCCTCCCACTACGACGAGGCACCGTCTGTGGTTGTGTATTACACGTGTTGCAGTCTCTTGTGGTACTTCATCTTGTACTGTTGGTAGTGAAGTAGACGTGTCCTCTCTAAGTTCTTCTAGAACAATTTTACTACTGGGCTTGTGATCCATTATATAGTCTTCTTCTAAAAAATGGGCATTGGTACTAACAATGACCTTCTGGTCTTTAGGGCTATAAAATAAACCACCTTTCGTTCCTCTGGGATACCCCACAAACATATGAACTTCTGTACGAGATTCTAACTTATCAGCATCTTGTTTTAGCACATGTGCTAGACTACCCCAAATCCGAATATGTCTTACACTGGGCTTCCACCCATTCCATAATTCTGTGGGAGTAGAAGATATTGATTTAGAAGGTACTAAGTTCAGAATGTGCGTTGCTGTTTCCAGAGCGTATCCCCAAAACGAATTTGGTAATTCTGAATAACTCATCATCGATCTAACCATCTCCATAAGAGTCCTATTCCTTCGTTCTGCCACACCATTCTGTTGGGGTGTACCAGGTGCGGACAATTGGGATTGAATCCCGGCCTCTGATAAGTAATTCCTAAACTCTCCTGAGAGGTATTCGCCACCACGATCAGAACATAGTGTCTTGATACTTTTACCTAGACGTTTCTCCACATCAGCCTTGTACTCTTTGAACTTATCAAAGCACTCAGACTTGCGGCGCATTAGATAAATGTATCCATATCTTGAATAATCGTCTATAAAAGAGACAAAATATTCAAAGCCACCTCTAGCCTGGATAGACACAGGACCACACAAATCAGAATGAACCAATTATAACGCTTCTTTGGCTCTATACCCCTTGGCCTTAAAAGGTCTCTTGGTCATCTTACCTTCCAAGCAGGATTCACACGTTGGAAAGTTTTCCAACTCTAATGGACCCAAGAGTCCATCGGCTACAAGCCTTTGAATCCTACTTATGTTAATATGACCAAGCCTTAGATGCCAAAGATGTGTTTGGTTCATTTCCGAAGGTTCTTTTCTCTTATTAGAGTTAGAAGATGTGTTATTAATTTCCATATTTTACTTTGTGGGGGAAATTGGATTTAAAGTTGTCAACCAATGCACCAGAACAGATAATCACTTTATTTCTCCTTATAACCACATTATTACTAAAGGAAACTGAATATCCATCCAAATACAGTTTAGAAACTGAAATTAAATTCTTTCTAAAACTGGGTACATAAAGACAATTCCTTAAAACCAATTTCCTATTCCTATCAAATGATAAGTAGACGTCTCCCACTGCAACAGCCGCCACCTTAGTAGCATTTCCCATGTAGACAGTTATCTCTCTATCAAATAGTCGCCGGGTTTCCTGGAACCCCTGCAAAGAATTGCAAACATGATCAGTGGCTCCCGTATCTACACACCAGGTGCTGGTAGATAACACCGCTAAACATGTTTCAACTACTAGAGTATGAGATATACCTTTATTGTTCTGTTTCCTACGAGGACAGTCCGCCTTCCAATGTCCAGTCTGCTTGCAAATAAAGCACTTGCCCTTCGGCTTCTTTATTCCAGCTTTTTGTCCTGTACCTTGAGGTTTATTCACCTTCTTTACTGAGTCATTTTGTTTCTTCTTCTTATTGCCTTTCGGTTTAGAAGTATAACCATTTTTGTAACGCCCGCCCTCCCTGCTAACCCTAAGGGACGGGGCTACGATACTCTATGTACATATTACAGCGGAAGACTTAAAATAATTTTCTTAGTTTAATAAAACTTTTGATTTGTTTTCAAATCCGAACTACACTAATATGGTTTCCATAACATGATAACAAGATAAATAGAAACATAACATCAAGTTACCCATATAGTACTACAATTTACGAAACCAAAGCGTAATTCTTAAAAGTTCTTAAAGCAGGTTCTTATTTGGTTGCCTAGCCACCGCCACACACATCTCCTTGCCTCTCCTGCTGCTCCTTTAGCTCATCCAGCTTTTTCCTTTATCTGTGGTACAAGGAAAGTAAGCTATGAGCACTCATGGCTCAGTAAGTTCCTTTCCTACTCACTAAAGCCGAAAATCATCACATGATCAAAGAATATCTCAACATAACATGATCTCAACTAGTCATGGCATAACATATCATACTCTTTAAGCATATCATGCAACATAATAAAATCATAACTAGTCATGGCATATCATCTCTTAAAGCATAGCATGATACATAACATAATCATATCTAATTATGGCATATCATAGCATCATCATAAGGTAGCATGACATATCAAGCTCTTAAAGCATAGCATGAAACATAACATAATCATATCTAATCATGGCATATCATAAATCATAGCATCATCACAACATGATCATAAGGTATATGCAATATGATTTTGAAAACATGTATCCGAAAAACATGTGTATGCCTCATGATCTTTAAAACCATTTCTTCTTACATATATACTTGAACATATTATCAACTTAAAGGGGATCCCGGCTATGTACCACTTACATATTGTGCGCAACCTATGTAGGTCCAAGGTAGCAAGTCTTGAACCCTACAAGGCAAACATACTAGGCCCGAGTCTTACTCCATCGACCTAGGGGCACTTAGGAGCCCATCCCTAACGAGGCCCGAGTCTTATTCCATCGACCCCGGGGCGCTTATGGAGCCCACCCTTGGTACAAGCCATATAAAGTAAAGTACATGTCATACTTATACATATCACACATCATAAGGGCATGCATCACTTAGGCACACATCATATCATAAAAGTATGCATCACTTAGGCATACATCATATCATAAAGGTATGCATCACTTAGGCATACATCATATCATAAAAGTATGCATCACTTAGGCATACATCATATCATAAAGGTATGCATCACTTAGGCATACATCATGTCATAAAAGCATGCATATTTTCACCACATAGCATATCATAAAAGCATGCATATTTCTATCCACATAGCATATCATAAAAGCATGCATATTTCTAGCACATATCATATCATGGAAAGTATGAATCACAAGCATACATGTTTAAGCATAAGGGTGTATCATGTGATTATACTATCATAAGAAACATGGTAACATAGTTAACTTGGGTTCTAAGCTTCCTAATCCCTTGGGTTCTTATCATGGTCGAACCCCCTTAGATCTCAATTTAGGTAAAAATAACCTCCAAGCATGTGGAACCTAAATTATCATCACATCAATTTCATAGGAAGCATTATAAGCATGATTAACTTGGTTTCTAAGTTCTCCAAGTCCCTAAACTTTATGTGGCCGAACCATATCAGATGTGAAACAAGGTCCCAAATGTCATGAAAGCATGCAAACCTTAAACCATATTTATAGCATTTTTCTTCCAAGTAACATAGTAATCATATTTGAGCTAATTCCTAAGTTCTTCAAGCCCTTAACATATGTCATGGCCAAAATTTCACAAGTATTCATTAGGGCTAAAAACAAGCATACAAGCATGTGAACTTGAACTAACATCATGTATAAATTCATAATAAGGTATCATACAAAGGGTATGGCTGAAACTTACCCTAGCCTCATTTTAGGTCATTAAGCAACATATAGCATGAGAACTTTGGCTTTCTACTTATCATATTTCATGTAGAGTGACATGAGCATATTTAAATTTTGTTCTAGGGTTTCTAGGGCATCTATCCCTTCATGGCCGAGACCTACAATGGTCCATTTAGGTCATGGAAAAATTATACAAGCATGTGACACAATCAACACATTATCATATTTCCATAAGAAGCATTTTTAACACAATTGGTTTCAATTCTAAGGCCTCTAGGTCATTTAAACCCTACTTGGCCGAGACCCATCAGTGGTTAACTTTGCTTCAAATAGCCTAAAAGCATAGGAAGTCATACAAGTTTCATAGCATGTATAAAGACAAGCATAATAAACATACATGTGCATTGTGTCTTAGGCTTCCTAGGTTTCTTTCCTTTTTCTTTTATTTTTCCTCATGGTCGAAACCTACCATTCTCTAAACTAGGTTTTATGTGGCCTAAAGCATGAAAAACCTAAGTAAGTTTCATGGCAAAAATTACTAAGAACATCATATACAAATTTGGTTTATAAACAAGCTAGGACCCTTGTGACCTTACAAGTCATATATCATGTAACTAAATTCTCTATACCCTAATTAAGCATGAGAGCATTAAACCACTTTCATATCTTAATATCACAGAGGTCTTGAGCATGTTAAAATTTTGTTTAAGCTTTCCTAAGCTATCCATCTTAACATGGCCGAAAATCTTAATGAAGAGTTCATGAATTTCTAGCAATATTCAACATGCAATTCTTTAAGAGAACTCTATATTCTATCATATAAACATGGTTACTTAAATTTAAAGGTCTTCCTAACCCTAAGCTCTTTTCTTGGCCGAAACATATGAGGGGATTTCCTTTGGTTCCAAGTAACTTTCAAGCAAGAAAACCAATAAAAGATCCTTAGTAATTCATGGAGGGAATCTTGTACTAGTTTGGTTAAACAATGATTTCCCTAACCTCTTTAAAACATTTTTGGCCGAAATTCTAGGGTTAGGTACTCCTCTGACCAAGCATCATATAGGTATAAAAACATGAAGGAAAACCTTCCTACATAGCATAGAAAAATATCATGAAATGAGGACTTGTTTAAACCTTCCTAGATTTGAAAACTCTTCTTTGGCCGAATTTTTCTTAAATTCTATTCTAGGCTTCTAATCCTCGTAAAATCTGAAAATCACATAAAAAGCCTTGTACCACAGGTGAGGGGAAGCTTACATCCTTTTCGCTTGTGGATCTAAGGTATGGTGATGGAAGAAGTAGCCTCTTCTTCTAGTTCCCTTCCCTTGTTCCTCTTGCTAAATCCTCCTTGTATCTTAGGTTTTCTTAGGAGAAAACCTTGGCTTGGGGCCGAAGATGGAGGAGAGGGGGCTGGGGTTCTCGGTGAGGGAGAGGGAAGAATGAGAGGAATGAGAGAAAAATTAGAATTCTTCTCTTTACTTTCTCCCTTTTATGTTAAGGAGGAAGAAGTAGCAAAATTAGTTTTTGCTTTCCTTCTCCCTTAGCCTTTTTTTTTCTATTTTATTTTTATTTTTATTTATTTATTTATCCTCATCATTCATGGTGAAATAAGGGGGAATGAATCCCCTTAATTAGCCTCTTTTATTTTCGTCAAGAGAAGAGAGAAAGAGGGAGAGAAGGAAGGAAGGCAAATTGCCTTTCTCTTGCTCTTTTCTTGTTTTCTTTTGGCTAACTTTTACTCTCACCCTTATCATGAGTTTCCCTCCTTTGCTATCAATATCTTCTCTCTATCCCAATTGGTTTCTACTAATTAATTCTATAAATTATAATATAAGAGGTTCAAGGTTCTATCCTTGACCTCCTCTTCTTTTTATTTCATTTTATTTCTTTTTGCTTCAACCCACTTCCTTTTATTTTTCTAAGGCAAAATCCTACATTCATATGCTTATCTTAAAAGCTTAGTGGGTGTTACAATTTTCAGCATAGTGAATTTAAGAATGTTGATGAAACAACCCTTCGGCTGCCTGAAGTTCTGTCAGAAGTTCCGCCAATGAATACATCCTTTTATTCATATTATAGTTCAGGCGAAAATGCTCAAAACTTCTGGGCAGCGTTTGGAGGATGATATTGACCTGGGTTTCCCCATCAATTTCCCCTCCAAGAACTTGTATTTCGTTTAAGTAAGCCATCATCTTGAGAATATGATCCCTCACGGGAGTCCCCTTAGTCATGGTGGTTGTTATCAGTTTTCTCATTGCCTCTTGCCTAGCAGCCCGATTCTGATGTCCAAAGAGTTCCTTGAGATTGTTCATTATATCATAGGTTGTTGGTAAGTCCTGATGCTGATGTTGCAATACATTTGACATCGAAGCCAAGATGTAATACCGCGCCATCTCATCAGCTTTTACCCATTTACTATGATACTGAATCTCCTCTGGGGTAGAATCATTGCTAGGTGTTTCTGGGCATTCCTTTGACAGTACAAACTTATAGCCCTCAGCAGTTAAAACAATGTCCAGGTTTCTTTTCCAATCTATATAGTTGGGACCAGTAAGTCTATTTTCTTTTAGAATAATGGCCAGTGGGTTGAAAGTCATCCTAAGAATCACAAAATAAATTTTGGTCAGAACTCTAAATTTAGAATATATTGATTCCTCAAACAATACTATTTTAAATTAACCAACACCTTAAAACATCGTGAATTTTGTATGTCACGATAGTGTGGACGTATACAAATTCAACATTTGTAAAAGGAGGGTATATCACATTAATTTTATTATATTGTCAACCTAACTTTTTGACAAATAAAATTAATAGTTGGTTTCCTTCGGTTACACAAATAATAGCAGTGACTCCGATGGAGAGGATACTATTAGACGTGCCTAAGTGTATACTATTACTCGACACTAAGTCCATTAATAAGATTGTGCCCCTTCCGATGGGGAAGATCACACGCTCATAATTAATTTCCTATAGTCATCCAAAATGGAAGTTTGGTCTAGTGATCCGCAAACAAACTCATCCGATATGGAGGAAGGCACTCAGAGCCAACGCGCAAGTTTGTTTGCATCACTTACAAACAAGTAATGGAGACCGTGGAATTCACTAAAACAAATCCCTCTCCCACTTAGTTATTTAAAGTGAGGAATTTTGATGATGCTAGTGTTGGTTGCTACTCGGAAAACCTAGAGGTTCCACAGTACAAAAATTTTGTACAAAGGTCTGAACCTTTTCCTAGCTACCATGTGTTCTTTTAAATTAAATTTTGGATCGCCTGCGGAACTTAACACGTTTGATCCAAAACTTAATCTATTTGTTCTTTTAGGTTTTGACTTGGATCTCCTGCAGAACTTAACACGTTCAACCCAAGTCACCTTAAGTTATTAATTCCATTAAATATTAATTTCCATAATTGGTTCCCAGTACTGACGTGGCGAGGCACATGGCCTTCTTGGATATGGGAGCAACCACCACCGACTAGACAAAACCTTTTATAGAAAGCTAATATTTAATTTCCTAAAATAACTTTAGGTTAACCGAAAAGAACAATCAAATCACAAGGAAAAGAAAAACAAAAGAACACTATATCGAAAACAAATTCGAAACACTAAAATCGTATGCCTCTTGTATTTGGTATTATTTCCAAAAATAACTAGTATGATGCGGAAAGGAAAAATACTAGTTATACCTTTTAGAAAGACCTCTTGATCTTCTATCGTATTCCTCTTCTAACCTCGGACGTTGTGTGGGCAACGATCTTCCGAGATGAGAACCACCAAGCACCTTCTTCTTCCTTGCAAGTTTCGGCCATCAAAACTTCTTCTAGGATGAAGAGGTTCGGCCACCACCACCATGCTCCAAGGGATGCTAGAAACAAAGCTTTCTTTCTCTTCTTCTTCTTCTTCTTCTCTAAACTTGATCCGGCCACCATATGAGTCTCCACAAGAAGGATGAGGTTCGGCCATCAAAAGAGAAGAAAAGAGGAGAGGATGGCCGGCCACACCAAGGAGGAAAAAGAGAGAGGAAAAATAATAGAGTTGTTCTCCATGAAGGCACCTCTACCCTCTCTTTTATAATCCTTGGCCTTGGCAAATAAGGAAATTTAAATAAAAATTTCCTTAATTCTTTTGCCATTGATAAGGAAAATTTATTTAATAAAAAATAATTTTTTTTCTCATCATCAATGTGGCCGGCCACTTTAAACCAAGCAAAGGAATTTTAATTCAATCAAGAATTAAAACTTTCCTAATTTATTTCCAGAAATTTTATAAAAATTTCTCTAATAATTTTTCCCTTCATGATGGTCAATAAAAAGGAAATTTTATAAATTAAAATATTTCTTTTAAACATGTGGATTAAAAAGAAAGTTATCTTTAAAAAATAAAATCTCTTCCAATCTACAAATAAGGAAAGATATCTAATCTTTTCTTAATCTTTGTAGAAGCTTTATAAAAGAGATATTTAATTTTTAAACTCTCTTTTAAATCATGAACATGATTAAAAGGAAAGTTTTTACCAAAATTAAAATCAACCTTTTAATCTACAAATAAGGAAAGAGATTTAACTCTTCTCTTAATCTTTTGTAGAATCTTATAAAAGGAAAGATTTAAATTTTTAAACTCTCTTTCAAATCATGTTATCCACATAAGAAAATTTTAAAAAATAAAATTCCTTTTTATTTTAATAGGGCCGGCCACCTAAGCTTGAGTTCAAGCTAGGGCCGGCCACATGAATTCACCCATGAACCAAAACATGGCCGGCCCTAGCTTGGTCTCCAAGCTAGCTTGGCCGGCCCCCTATAGGATGGGTAAGAAGGTGGGTATAAGTGGGTATAGTACTCTATAATTAAGAGGCTACGATAGGGACCGAGAGGAGAAATTGGTTTTGGTCTCCCGATAAAATTAAGCATCCCGTGTTTGCCCCGAACACACAACTTAATTTTATCAATAATAATTCTTTCCACTATAGAATTATTATTGAACTACCGCACCAATCCCAAATTACATTTTGGGCTCCTTCTTATTATGAGTGTGTTAGTCTCCCTGTGTTTAAGATAACAAATGCCCACTAATTAAGTAAGTTACTGACAACTCACTTAATTAATATCTAGCTCCAAGAGTAGTACCACTCAACTTCATCATCATGTCGGACTAAGTCCACCTGCAGGGTTTAACATGACAATCCTTATGAGCTCCTCTTGGGGACATTCTCAACCTAGATTACTAGGACACAGTTTCCTTCTATAATCAACAACACACACTATAAGTGATATCATTTCCCAACTTATCGGGCTTATTGATTCATCGAACTAAATCTCACCCATTGATAAATTAAAGAAATAAATATCAAATATATGTGCTTGTTATTATATTAGGATTAAGAGCACACTTCCATAATAACTGAGGTCTTTGTTCCTTCATAAAGTCAGTATAAAAGGAACGACCTCAAATGGTCCTACTCAATACACTCTAAGTGTACTAGTGTAATTATATAGTTAAGATAAACTAATACCTAATTACACTACGACCTTCCAATGGTTTGCTCCTTTCCATCTTGGTCGTGAGCTACTGTTTATAATTTATAAGGAACCAATAACATGATCTTCTGTGTGTGACACCACACACCATGTTATCTACAATATAAATTAATTGAGCAACTACATTTATCATAAATGTAGACATTTGACCAATGTGATTCTTATTTCTAGATAAATATTTATACCAAAAGCTAGGCTTTTAGTATACACTCTAACAATCTCCCACTTATACTAAAAGACTAAGCTGTCATATCTGCTGCCATACATCTGATTCCCATGCCTTTCAAAAAGCTCTTGCCTTAAGAACCTTAGGTTATCATCTGATGCAATCTAGGCGGCAACAACTTCTCCTCGTTATACAATTTCTCGTATTGGGTAGTACTTGCGCTCTATTGTGTTTACTTGCCTTATAGACTCATGGTTTCTTCGAGTTTGTTACTGCACCATCATTATTACAATAAATTGTAATAATATTTGGACAAACTAGAAATCATATCTAAGTCTATCTTGAGGTAATTAAGTCATTCAGCTTTTATGGCTACCTCAGAGGCTTGCCATATACTCAGCTTATATGGTGGAGTCCAGAAAAACACCTATGCTTATCACTCTTCCATAGTTATGACTTTTCCTCCTAAAGTAAACACAAAACCCCGAGGTCGACTTATTATTGTCCCTATCCAATTGGAAGTCAAAATCCGTGTAACCCACAGGGACCAAATTAACTGCCTTGTAAGCTAGCATATAATCTCTAGCGCCTCTAAGGTACTTTAATATATGCTTTACTGCAGTCCAATGTCCTTGTCTAGGGTTACTTTGATATCTGCTAACTATGCCCTTGGCAAAACAGATTTCTGATCTCGTGCATAGCATACATTAGGCTTCCGACAGCCGAAGCATAAAGAACTGCCTTTATTTCCTTTATCTCCTTTGATGTCTATGGAGACATCTCTTTAGATAAAGTTACTCCATGCTAAAAAGGTAAGAAACCTTTCTTGGAGTTTTGCATGTTTAAAATGAGCAAGGATTTTTTTTTGATGTATAAAGCTTGAGATAAGTAAAATATTCTTTTCTTGCAATCCCTTATTACTTTGATCTCAAGAATATATACATTCTCCCAAGTCCTTTATATCAAATTGTTTGGACAACCATACCCTTACTTCTGACAACATTTTGATATTGTTTCCAACTACCAAAAATGTTATCTAAGTATAGTACAAGAAATACCACCACGTTTCCATCACATCTTTTGTATACACAAGACTTATCCGGTTACTAAATCCATAGATCTGGATTACTTTGATAAACCGGATGTTCCAAGACCTTGAAGCTTTGCCTCAGTCCATAGACTGATTGAGCTTACACACAAGATGCCCTTTGCAATGATCCCTTCTGGTTGCTTTATATGGATGTTTTCTTCAAGACTTCCATTAAGGAATGCTGTCTTGACATCCACTTGCCAAATAGATAAAAGAATCCGGATAGACTTAAGCATGACTACCAGTGAAAATGTTTCCTTTTTCATCTAGCATTGCTTTGAAAGTTTCTACCTTCCTGTCTATCCCTCTTTTCCTAATATAGACCTTTTTACACCTAAAGGCTTTTATACCATTTGGTGGTTCTATAAGCTTCCAGATTTTATTAGAATACATATATTCTAATTCTGTTATTCATTACTCTTTGCCAAGATATTGCATCTTTATCTTGGAGTGCTTCGTCATATGCCCGGAGATCAGGTTCATGTCTTCCAGGGATCGAGTCCAAAAACTCTCCCAAAACATAAATCTTTTTAGGTTGCCTAACAACCCTCCCACTACGATGAGGCACTTTCTGCAATTGTGTATCATTTGTGATACGTGTTGCAGTTTCTTGTGATATTTCATCTTGTACAGTTGGTACTAGATTAGACATGTCCTTTATTATTTCCTTAAGAACAAATTTACTTATGAGCATGAGGTTTATTACATAGTCCTTTTCTAAAAATCGGTCATTGATGCTAACAATAACCTTCTGATTTTTAAGACTATAAACCTACTTTCATTTCTCTAGGATAACCCACAAACAAGTGAATTCCTGTCCAACTTATCATTGTCTCTCTTCAGCATATGTGCTGGACTACCCGAATCCGAATATGCTTCAAAATAGGCTTACACCTATTCAACAATTCTATATGAGTAGAGAGTTCTAACTTTGGAAGGTACTATGTTCACTTCCGTTTCCAGAGTATATCCTTAAAATGAATTTGGTAATTTTCTAAATAACTCATCATCAATCTACTTATTTCCATAAGAGTCCTATACCTTCCTTTTTCTACACCATTATGTTGGGATATACCTAGATGTAGTTAGTTGGGATTGAATCCCTACTTCTGATAAGTGACTCCTAAATTCTCCCAAGAGGTACTTGCCACTACGATCTCACCGTAGTGTCTTGATACTTTTACCTTGACATTTCTCCACATCAGCCTCATACTCTTTGAACTAATCAAAGCACTTAGACTTGTGGCACATCAAGTAAATATATCCGTATATCAAATAGTTGTCTATGAAATATTTGAAACAACCTCTTGCTTGGATAGTCATAGGATCACACAAATCAAAATGAACCAATTTCAACATATCTTTGACTCCATACCCCTTAGACTTGAAAGCTTCTTGGTTATTTTTCCTTCAAAGTAAGACTCGCAGGTTGGAAAGATTTCCACTACTAATGAACCCAAAAGTTCATCAGCTACCAATGAATCATACTCAAGTTAATATAACCTAGCCTTAGATGCCAAAGATATAATTGGTTCATTTCCGAAGGTTACTTTCTCTTAAAGTTAGAAGATGTGTTACTAATTTCCATTTGTTGCATCGTGAGAGTTATTGGATTTTAAATTTCAACCAACATACCAGAATAGATAACTTCCCTATTTTTCTTGATAACAACTTTGTTATCAAAAATAGACACAATATCTATTCTATAATAGTTTAGAAACTGAAATTTGGTTCTTTCTAAACTTAGTATGTAAAGACAATTTCTAATAATCCATATTTTATTCCTTTTAGAGAATAAACCTCTCCCACTGCAACAGCTGCTATTTTTGCAGTAATGCCCATGTGGACGGTGCTTTTATTTTCATTTAGTTGTCGGGTTTCCTGGAACCCTGCAATGAATTGCAGACATGATTAATGGCATCTGTATCTACACTCCAGGTTCTGGTAGATAACACCACTAGACATGTTTCAACTAATGAATTAAATACACCTAAATTGTTCTTAGTTCTAAGAGGACAGTCTACCTTAATGTCCAAATCCTATTTCCAATCAATTATTATTGGGACCACTAAGTCTATCCTAAAGTATATCAGCTAGGGATTGACCATCATCCTAAGAATCACAAAAATATTTGGTTAAGACCAACTCCTTAAAAATCCCCATGAATTTTGTATGCCACGTATACAAATTCAAAGAGGAAATTTTATCATTTAATTTTATTATCTCGTCAACCTTACTTTATGACGAATAAAATTAATAGTTGGTCTATCTTTAATCAAATATTTGGTCAAGACTCTAAATTTAAAATAATATTGATTCCTCTAACAATACTATTTAAATTTACCAACACCTCAAAACACCGTGAATTTTGCATGCCACGTTAGTGTGGACGTATACAAAATCAACATTTGTAAGAGGAGGGTTTTACCCATTAACTATCTTGTCAATGTAACTTTATGACAAATAAAATTATCTCAAACACCGTTAATTTTGTATGCCACGTTAGTGTGGATGTATACAAAATCAATCATTTGTAAGAGGGGTTTTAACCCTTTAATTTTATTATCTTGTCAACCTAGTTTTATGACAAATTAATAGTTGGTTTCATTTGGTCACACAAATAATAACAGTGACTCCGATGGGGAGGATACTATTAGATGTGTCTAAGTGTATACCATTACTTGACATTAAGTCCATTAATAAGATTATGCCCCTTCCGTTGGGGAAGATCACACGCTCTTAATTAACTTCTTATAGTCATCCAAAAATGGAAGTCTTCTAGTGATCCGCAAACTAGCTCATCCGTTATGGAGGAAGGCACTCAGAGCCAACTTGTTTGCATCACTTACAAACCAGTAATGGAGACCATGGGATTTACTTAAAAATCCCTCTCCCACTTAGTTATTTATTAATGAGGAATTTTAACTATGCTAGCCTACTAAACTTGTAAACTAACATGCACACACAATATAAAAGCAATAAATAGAAAATCTAATTTTCAACTATTATGGCTTTTATCTCTAGTTGTCCTCCGTGTGTTGTCATCCCAAGTCGCTACCATATTTGGCCACCGCCACCGGGTCTAGCTGTCGCATCCATCTTGCTCCTTGTTTCACTGCGCCTCTGGTCCTTAGAAGGTTCCACGCTTTGCAAGATTCGATCCGCGACATAAATAGAATTTTACAATTTTCATCCTATATTTCATAAAAGGAATGTACATGTATCTAGATCAAAAATAAAATCCTAATAAAACTAAATACAGCTCCTGCTGTATTTTATAATACAATCATGCACACACATATAAATGCCCTTGACATGTCCAAGGGTCCAATCACACACATAAAACTATAAGCCATAATAGTTGGATCCTGCATCCACAAAGTTAGCACATCCTACTATTATCCTGCCTAAATTATGTATGACATGTGCATAATTAAACTAATACCAAATACATAGAGGCAAAACCCTAGCTCTGATACCAATTGTTGGTTGCTACTCGGAAAACATAGAGGTTCCACAGTACAAAAATTTTGTACAAAGGTCTGAACCTTTTCCTAGCTACCATGTGTTCTTTTAAATTAAATTTTGGATCGCCTGCGGAACTTAACACGTTTGATCCAAAACTTAATCTATTTGTTCTTTTAGGTTTTGACTTGGATCTCCTGCGGAACTTAACACGTTCGACCCAAGTCACCTTAAGTTATTAATTCCATTAAATATTAATTTCCATAATTGGTTCCCAGTACTGACGTGGCGAGGCACATGGCCTTCTTGGATATGGGAGCAACCACCACCGACTAGACAAAACCTTTTATAGAAAGCTAATATTTAATTTCCTAAAATAACTTTAGGTTAACCGAAAAGAACAATCAAATCACAAGGAAAAGAAAAACAAAAGAACACTATATCGAAAACAAATTCGAAACACTAAAATCGTATGCCTCTTGTATTTGGTATTATTTCCAAAAATAACTAGTATGATGCGGAAAGGAAAAATACTAGTTATACCTTTTAGAAAGACCTCTTGATCTTCTATCGTATTCCTCTTCTAACCTCGGACGTTGTGTGGGCAACGATCTTCCGAGATGAGAACCACCAAGCACCTTCTTCTTCCTTGCAAGTTTCGGCCATCAAAACTTCTTCTAGGATGAAGAGGTTCGGCCACCACCACCATGCTCCAAGGGATGCTAGAAACAAAGCTTTCTTTCTCTCCTTCTTCTTCTTCTTCTCTAAACTTGATCTGGCCACCATATGAGTCTCCACAAGAAGGATGAGGTTCGGCCATCAAAAGAGAAGAAAAGAGGAGAGGATGGCCGGCCACACCAAGGAGGAAAAAGAGAGAGGAAAAATAATAGAGTTGTTCTCCATGAAGGCACCTCTACCCTCTCTTTTATAATCCCTGGCCTTGGCAAATAAGGAAATTTAAATAAAAATTTCCTTAATTCTTTTGCCATTGATAAGGAAAATTTATTTAATAAAAAATAATTTTTTTTTTTCTTCATCAATGTGGCCGGCCACTTTAAACCAAGCAAAGGAATTTTAATTCAATCAAGAATTAAAACTTTCCTAATTTGTTTCCGGAAATTTTATAAAAAATTTCTCTAATAATTTTTCCCTTCATGATGGTCAATAAAAAGGAAATTTTATAAATTAAAATATTTCTTTTAAACATGTGGATTAAAAAGAAAGTTATCTTTAAAAAATAAAATCTCTTCCAATCTACAAATAAAGAAAGATATCTAATCTTTTCTTAATCTTTGTAGAAGCTTTATAAAAGAGATATTTAATTTTTAAACTCTCTTTTAAATCATGAACATGATTAAAAGGAAAGTTTTTACCAAAATTAAAATCAACCTTTTAATCTATAAATAAGGAAAGAGATTTAACTCTTCTCTTAATCTTTTGTAGAATCTTATAAAAGGAAAGATTTAAATTTTTAAACTCTCTTTCAAATCATGTTATCCACATAAGAAAATTTTAAAAAATAAAATTCCTTTTTATTTTAATAGGGCCGGCCACCTAAGCTTGAGTTCAAGCTAGGGCCGGCCACATGAATTCACCCATGAACCAAAACATGGCCGGCCCTAGCTTGGTCTCCAAGCTAGCTTGGCCGGCCCCCTATAGGATGGGTAAGAAGGTGGGTATAAATGGGTATAGTACTCTATAATTAAGAGGCTACGATAGGGACCGAGAGGAGGAATTGGTTTTGGTCTCCCGATAAAATTAAGCATCCCGTGTTCGCCCCGAACACACAACTTAATTTTATCAATAATAATTCATTCCACTATAGAATTATTATTGAACTACCGCACCAATCCCAAATTACATTTTGGGCTCCTTCTTATTATGAGTGTGTTAGTCTCCCTGTGTTTAAGATAACAAATGCCCACTAATTAAGTAAGTTACTGACAACTCACTTAATTAATATCTAGCTCCAAGAGTAGTACCACTCAACTTCATCATCATGTCGGACTAAGTCCACCTGCAGGGTTTAACATGACAATCCTTATGAGCTCCTCTTGGGGACATTCTCAACCTAGATTACTAGGACACAGTTTCCTTCTATAATCAACAACACACACTATAAGTGATATCATTTCCCAACTTATCGGGCTTATTGATTCATCGAACTAAATATCACCCATTGATAAATTAAAGAAATAAATATCAAATATATGTGCTTGTTATTATATTAGGATTAAGAGCACACACTTCCATAATAACTGAGGTCTTTGTTCCTTCATAAAGTCAGTATAAAAGGAACGACCTCAAATGGTCCTACTCAATACACTCTAAGTGTACTAGTGTAATTATATAGTTAAGATAAACTAATACCTAATTACACTACGACCTTCCAATGGTTTGCTCCTTTCCATCTTGGTCGTGAGCTACTGTTTATAATTTATAAGGAACCAATAACATGATCTTCTGTGTGTGACACCACACACCATGTTATCTACAATATAAATTAATTGAGCAACTACATTTATCATAAATGTAGACATTTGACCAATGTGATTCTTATTTCTAGATAAATATTTATACCAAAAGCTAGGCTTTTAGTATACACTCTAACAGCTAGCCTACTAAATATCTACACTAACATTCACACACAGCACAATATAAAAGCAATAAATAGAAAAACTAATTTTTAACTATTATGGTTTTTATCTATTGTTGTCCTCCGTATGTCATCATCCCTAGCTGCCATATTTGGCCACCGCCACCGGGTCTAGTTGTCGCATCCATCTTGCTCCTTGTTCCGCTGCGCCACTTGTAACGACTACCCTTCTTACTACTACTACACTCTAAGGATGACCGTTACTTAACTACTAACTCTACTTAACCGGTGTGATTAAAAACCACATGGAAACCCTACCGAAAAATTTCGACAGAATCTCCCCTGTACCGGTGACCTTATTCAACAATACATGCAATATATATACTCAGCCACATGCGGCTGGAACACATATCAATCACCCAAAGAAATAACATCACCACGCAGTTTAATGAAATCAAATCATGCAAGTAATGAATAAAATAAAAACATACAATTAACTAACAGCGGAAGACTAAATGACTCATCTAATACATTCTTAATAAATGACAATCTTAATAAATTCTTAAACTGAGTCCCAAGGCTTCCATAGTCCTGGCATCACACACCATCCGCGCCACCTTGTCGCCTTCCTTTCTATATCTTTTCCTTTCCTGTATCTGCAGTAAGAGGAAGTGTAGTCTATAAGCAAAATTTGCTTAGTAAGCGCTATCTAACTCACAAAATCTCGATATGCATGAGGATATACTGAAATCTAAAACTGAATGCTCAAAAGGAAATCTACTCATGCTCATCTACTAGCAAAAGAAACATACTAAAAGACTAAACATGTAAAGCAAAGCTATACCATCATGCTAGCATAAAGAAAGCTAAACTTACTGAATTCTAAGCATCTTCTGAATCTTATTTCACTTGCTTTTAGACTTATTATTTAATACTTATGTGAAACTTCTTTTACTTGTTCAGAAACTTATACTTATAATACTTCAAAATAATAATCAACTTCTTCTTGGGCCCAGGCGTAGTACCATCTTATGCGCGTTCCCTAATAGGTTGGGGTAGCGAGCCACCAATCCTAAAAGAGCAGACCTCGGTCTACCAGGGCCAAGACCTCGGAATTGGACACCTGGATTTGTTTAACGACAAGCTCTTGGATGTCGGGTACTAGCCTCTTCTTAAAAGTAAAATACTTATAATCTTAATCACTTCTTCTTTAAATGCCTTGACATTTTAATAGACACCTTGTGTGCCAAAAATCCCTAAAGTCTTGACTTTGGGATCTACTTAAGGCCTCGGCCTTTTCTTTCTTTTCTTAATCTTTCTTATACTTTTCTTAAACTCTTAAAAAGAACATAGGTATGCTATAGCAGAATTAAATCAAAGGAAAGAAAATCTGACTTCTATAAGCATGCTATATCAGCAAAGCAAAAGAAAGCATATCTAACTTCTTCAAACATGCTACAACAGGTTTAATACAAAGGAAAACAATTCTGAAAATCCTGAAATAAACAACATATATATAACTGCTCAGGTTGATCTAATAGCACAGGAAAACTAGAAAGTATACTCATGCATATCTCGTGGCAAAGGAAACTGATCATGCTCAACACATAGCAAACAAAACTAGGAATTAAATCAATACTGCTCATGCTATAATTAATAACAAATAAAAACTAAAGAAACTGCTCATGTATATCTAGTAGTAAAGAGAACTACACATGCTTAACTAACAACAAATAGGAAGGTCTAAACAACATGCTAGAATAAATCAAAAATCTGCAAAGCAAGCTCTGAAGCCAGTATAGGATTAATGGGCTGTTCGTGCCACTACATAGTACAAAAGGGTCTAAACAGATGCTAAATATATATATATATAGGGCTGTTCATGCCCACTAACTAGCACCAAAAACTATGACTGAAACTTAGCTAACTTGTTGAAGGAAAACTAAATTAACTAACCTGCTGCATGTGTAACAAAAGGAATAAAACTTGCAGAATTGAAACAAAAGGAATCAAGCTTGCTTAATTGCAACCTAAGAAAATCAACTTGCTTGCTATCAGAAGCCTAACTATTTGCCAAACCCAATGGAACCCCTTCTCATCTTCCCACAAGAACATCACGGCAGGGAACCAAAGGAGGTGAATGCTGTGCTAAACAGATTTTTACAGCATAAATCCGAAATCTGTAGAAACCAAAACGTGGAAGCAAAACATGGAAGAGATCATCAGCAAGCAAAACCCTTCTCTTCCATGTTTATCTATTTCATTCGTTAAACTAGAACAGATCTAAACCATTCAAATCCCTTCTCTTCTTTCTTTAGGGTTCACGGCAGCAAGCAAAACCGAGAAGCTTCACGGCAAAATCGAACAAACAAGGAAACACCAAAACGAATCGAAATCCGGAACTATCCTACTGCAGGTGAGTAGCGACTTACCTTGCTGTTCTTGAGCTTACTACCGAAAGAAAAAGGCGGCTCTAGGGTTCCCGAGATACTTGAGTTCCCGGTTCCTCCTCGCGCCCACAAGCTCTCCTCGACGAGAAGATCACAATGGTGTAGAAGACTCTCGGCTTTGATCCTATGCTGGCTGCCGGAGACCAAAAACCCAGCTCCTTCGTTGTCACCCGAGCAGAAACGCCGCACGCAGACGGAATCGGGAGGAGGGAAAAGAATTAGGTTTTGGTTACGGAAAATTAAGGCCTTAAGTTCCCCTCTCTTATAACCTCATATTCTGTTAACTTGTTAATAAATTTTCTTACCTTTTTTAAACAAAACATACGGTTGGATCACTTGGTCAGCTGGATTTTAACCAATTCTAAGGTCACGGCTTCGATTCCTTAGCCGCGCACTTTCTGTTTTGATTTATTTCCAATGTTCCTAACTATACCTTATATACATTTTATTCCATATATAATTAACAAAACCTTTGCAGACCTGCTGGTTGGTTGGGTTCGGTTAAGACACGGGCTAAGTCCGAGGTCTTGCGTTCAAAACCCGGCTGCAATATTTTCTTTTTCTTTTCTTTTTTAAAACTTCTTCCGTTTGGTAAAAATACCAAACGAACTCCAAAAATTACATAAAAATACTCTATAAATTCCTAAAAATCTCTAGAAATTTTATAAAACATTTCTAGATTTTAATAAGGTCTTTTAGAACTCCAAATCATGAAATTTGGGGTGTTACACCACTCTGATCCTTAAAAGGTTCCACGCCTTACAAGATTCGATCCGCGATATAAATAGAATTTTACATTTTTCGATCCTATATTTCTCGAAGGAATGTACATGTAAACTAGATCGAACATAAAATAAAATTTACATCCATCGATCCTATATTCCATAAAAGGAATGTACATGTATCTAGATCAAAAAATAAAATCCTAATAAAACTAAATACAGCTCCTGCTGTATTTTATAATACAATCATGCACACATAATAAATGCCCTTGACATGTCTAAGGGTCCAATCACACACATAATAACTATAAGCCATAATAGTTGGATCCTGCATCCACATAGTTAGCACATCCTACTATTAACTTGCCTAAATTATGTATGACATGTGCATAATTAAACTAATACCAAATACACAGAGGCAAAATCCTAGCTCTGATACCAATTGTTGGTTGCTACTTGGAAATCCCAATGTCTCCACTGTACCAAAATTTTGTACGTGATCTGAACCTTTCCTAGCTACCATGTGTTCTTTTAAGTTAAACTTGTATCTCTTGCGGAACTTAACACGTTTGATTCCAAGTTTAACTTATATGTTCCTTTAGGTTTAGATTTGGATCTCCTGCGGAACTTAACACGTTTGATCCAAATCACCTAGGTTATAAATTCAATTAAATATTAGTTTCCAAAATTGGCTTCCAGTACTGTATGGCGAGGCACTTGGCCTTCTTGGATATGGGAGCAACCACCACCGACTAGACAAAGCCTTTTAAGGAAAGTTAATATTTAATTCCCTTATATAACTCTAGGTTAACCAAAAGGAACAATCAAATCACAAGGAAAAAAGAAAAAAACACAACATCGAAATTAAATTCGAAAAACAAGAATCGAATGTCTCTTGTATTTGGTATTTATACAAAGAAAAATTAACTAGTATGATGCGAAAATTAAATACTAGTTATACCTCTTTCTTGTATGCTAAAAACCTCGAGATCTTCTGCCGTATCCCTCGCCTCCTCTTGGACGTCGTGTGGGCGATGATCCTCCAAGATGAACACCACCCGGAGAGCTTCTCCTCCTTCTCTAGAATTCAGCCACCACCACCACAAAGGATCAAAAGAGAGGAAAGGGAAGAGAGGGAGAGGGGCCGGCCACTTGATGATCTCCAACAACACAATATCAATTATTATCTTTTTCAAGGCCTCCCCTTCCCCCCTTTTTATATTAGTTTCCCAACGGAAAATTATAGAAAGAGTTTTATAAAAAATTAGACTCATTCCTATTTCCTTTTAATTTTTTCTTTTTCTTTCCTTTTAATTAATCAATCCTAGATTGATTTATTAATTAAACAACTATTTGTTGATGTTTAATTATTTGACCGGCCCCTTGCTTGGGCACCAAGCAAGGTGGCCGGCCACTTATTAAAAGGGAAAGAAAGAAAATTTTTTTATAAAATTTTAAAAGAAGAAAATTTCTAATAAAATTTTACAAACTCTTTTTTTTTTTCTAATGTGGATATTAAAAGAAAAGTTTTAAAATTTAAAACCAAGTTTCAAAATTTAAAACATCTCTAATAATATTTCTTTTTAAAAGAAATTTTTATAAATTTTACAACTCTCTTTTAAAACCTTGTGGCCTAATTTAAATTAGGAAAATTTTAAAATCTCTCTTTTTACAAATTGTAAATATCTGAGGAAATTTTAAAATTCAAAAACAACCTTCCTAATTTAAATATTGCGGCCGACCCCTTTGCCCAAGGCAAGGGCCGACCACTTCTAGAGAATACGTGCTCGGCCATTGCTTGGTCACCAAGCAATGAACCGGCCCCTTCTTGGACACCAAGATAGGCTTTTCTTTGGATGGACTTGAGGCTTTATTGAGGCTACAACAGGGACCTAGAGGAGAAATTGGTTTTGGCCTTCCGATGAGCTTGAGTATCCCGTGCCCCGAACACACAACTCAAGTTCATTGATAATAACTTATTCCACTAGAGAGTTATTACCGCACTACCACACCAATCCCAAATTACATTATGGGCTCCTTCTTATCATGAGTGTGTTAGTCTCCTTGTGTTTAAGATTACGAATGCCGACTAATTAAGTGAGTTATTGACAACTCATTTAATTAATATCTAGCTCCAAGAGTAGTACCACTCAACTTTATTGTCATGTTGGACTAGGTCCACCTGCAGGGTTTAACATGGCAATCCTTATGAGCTCCTCTTGGGGACATTCTCAACCTAGATAACTAGGACACAGATTTCTTCTATAATCAACAACACATACTATAAGTAATATCATTTCACAACTTATCGGGCATATTGATTTATCGAGCTAAACCTCACCCTTTGATAAATCAAAGAAATAAATATTAAATATACATGCTTGTTATTATATTAGGATTAAGAGCACACACTTCCATAATAACTAAGGTCTAGTTCTTTTACTAAGTCAGTACAAAAAGAACTTACCTAAATGATCCTACTCAATACACTTAAAGTGTATCAGTGTAATTTATTAGTCAAGATAAACTAATATTTAATTACACTACGTCTATTCTGACGGTTTGTTCCTTTCCATCTTAGTCGTGAGCAACTGTTTATAATTTATAGAGAACCGGCAACATGATCTTCTAAGTGTGACTCCACACTTCATTTTATCTACTATATAAATTAATTGAACAATTACATTTAACAAATAAATGTAAACATTTGACCAATGTGATTCTTTATTTCAAAATAAATGTGTACAAAAGCTAAACTTTTAAGTATACACTCCAACACACCCCCCGTGCCGATACCATTCCATCGGGCTCTATTCCAGACACCCTCGGAGATTGCACAGGCGAATCAAGAGCATGGGTCTTCTTTGGACGAAGCACCCGTTCGGGATGCCCGGAAGGGCAAAGCGTCGCATGGCGACGCGTCCCCTAAGCGAATCAGCCGCCAGTTCTCCGAAGCAATCCTGCAAGACCCATTGTCGAGGCACTATGCTCTGCTGGCAATCGGAGAATACAATGGATCGACCGATCCGGACGATTATTTGGGCAAATTCAACAACGCAGCTACACTTCACCAATACACAAACGGGGTGAAGTGCCGAGTCTTCCTCACCATGCTCTTCGGCTCGGCGCAGCGCTAGTTCAGAAGACTGCCGGACGGATCAATACGAAGCTTCAAGGATTTCCGAATGGTCTTCCTACACCACTTCGCGAGCAGTAGGCGCTACCAAAAAATGAGCGTTAGTTTATTTTCTTTGAAGCAAGGACCGAGAGAAGCTCTCTGGGCATACATCCAATGATTTAACCAAGTAGCTATGGATATCCCCTCGGTCTCATCTGAGACCATGATGAATGCCTTCATCCAAGGGCTCGTTGAGGGAGACTTCTTCCAGTCACTCATCAGGAAGCTGCCTTGTGACTATGACCGCATGCTCAACAAGGTTAATGAGTATATAAATGTAGAGGAGGCCCAGACAGCAAGAAGGAAGGAGGCACCAGCCGAACCCTCGGTGCCGACCTGACGGTGACCGCCGAGCAACCACCAACCGTCGAGAGGTCCAAGAGCCGAAGGTCAGCCTCACCAGGAAACGAGGCATGAGGTGCAGCATATGGCCTTTGACCGGCTAAAGATCTCGAAAGGTAAGGTATGGATGCCCATGTTTTGCTCTTTCCACCAGTCAGCATCGCACAACACCTGTGATTGTCGCGACCTAACGCTAATCACTCGGCCGACCCCAAGGGGATATCATCGCCAATCTCCCTCTCCTGACCAGCAGCACAGGCATCAATCCTTCGAATGGAAAGAAGATACAAGAAGATCACCCAAGCGATAACACCACCATCCGCAGCCCAATATCGACCATCCCATAGCCTCCCGCGAATGAAGCATGCCATTTTCCCGAGAGGAGGAAAATAGAAGCAATGCCGCTCGGGGAGAAATAAACATCATCGTCGGTGGACCAACCAGCGATGATTCTAACTGAGCCCGGAAGTCATACGCACAGCGGTTGGAAAGTCACACCGTGGGTTGTAGCCGAGAGAAAGCGAACGGGCCCGAAATCAGCTTTGGACCCCGGGACCTCGAGGGCATGGAAGTCCCTCTCGATGACGCCCTTATCATCTGAGCGGTAATCGCTAACTATACTATCCACTGAGTTTTTGTTGACACAGGAAGCTCGGTGAATATAATCTTTAAGAAGGCTTTCGATCAGCTCCAAATCGACCAAGGTGAGCTACTACTAATGATAACCCCATTATATGGGTTCACTGGCAACGAGGTGTAGCTGATCGGCCAAGCTAAGTTGGCAATATCGCTGGGAGAAGAGCCGCTCAGAGAACCAGAGCCACGACCTTCATTGTGGTAGACACCCCCTCGGCCTGCAACGTCATCCTAGGTCGACTGGTCCTAAATGAGTTCCGGGTAGTAGTTTCAACCTACTGCCAAAAGATTAAGTTCCCGGTGGATGATCGAGTCAGGGAAGTCAAGGGTGACCAACTGGCCGCTCGGAGATGCTATGTCGAGATGGTCAAAACTGAGGCCAGGTCCGCTTGGAAGACCCCGTGGTTAGAGGTTAGTGCTATTACCGAAAAGTCTCCTACCTTAGTCTATGAAGAAAAGGAGGAAGTCCAAATCCATCCTAGCCGAGCAGAAGCAACAACTTTCATAGCATCCGATCAGGAAGCTGAATAGAAGGCGGAGCTGATCGCTTGTCTCTAGCAAAACCACGATGTATTCGCGTGGTCGACACATGAGCTCCCTGGAATGTCCTCGAGCATTGCGCAACACGAACTTCATGTCTGACCGGGGGCTCGACCAATAAAGCAAAGGAAGAGAGACTTCAGCGCCTAGCAAAATCTGATCATCCGGGCAGAAATAGATAAGCTGCTAGAGGCCGGCCACATACGGGAAGTCCAATTCCCGAGATGGCTCACAAATGTAGTGCTGGTCTCTAAGCCGGGCAACAAGTGGTGAGTCTGTATCGGCTTTCAGGATCTCAACAAAGCGTGCCCAAAGGACTTCTACCCGCTACCTTAGATTGATCAAATGGTAGACTCCACTGCTGGGTGCGAGTTGATATGCATGTTGAACGCCTATCAAGGGTACCACCAGGTGTCGCTCGCTCGGGAAGATCAGGAAAAGGTCAACTTCATTACGGCCGACGGAATATATTGTTACAATGTTATGTCGTTCGGATTGAAGAATGTCGGAGCTACCTATCAGAGGCTGATGAATAGAGTATTCTGACAGCAGATCGACCGTAACATGGAGGTATACGTCGACAACATATTAATCAAATCCTTCTGAGCAGTTGACCAATGTGCAGATATCAAGGAAACCTGCCAGACACTCCGGGTGTACAGGATCAAGCTGGATCCAAACAAGTGCCTGTTCGGCGTGAAGAGTGAATGCTTCCTGGGTTACATCGTCACCGAACGGGGCATTGAGGCAAATCCCATCAAAGTAAAAGCACTGCAAGATATGCCGTCACCCGGAAATTTGAAGGAAGCTCAACATCTCATCGGTCAGATAACAACACTGTCTCGGTTCATCTCCAAATCATCTGACCAAAGCTTACCATTCTTCAAGATATTGTGCCGTGCCACCAAGTTTCAATGGGACCAAGAGTGCGACTGGGCATTCGAAGAGCTTAAGGAATACCTTAACTCATTACCTGTACTAGCTAAGCTAATTGTCGGCGAACTGCTCTGAATTTATCTGTCCTCAACTGAGCACGCAGTCGGCTTGGCACTGGTTCGACAGAATGGCGAAGAACAACCAGTGTATTTTCTGAGTCATATATTGAAAGATGCTGAGTCTCGCTACACCGATCTCGAGAAGTTGGCTTATGCATTGGTACTGGCCACTCAGAGGCTTCACCCGTACTTTCTCACTCACTCCATCGTCGTAATGACCAACAACCCCTTGTAGAGTTCTCCTCAACCCAGAGGCGTCCGGTCAGCTTATCAAATGGACGACAGAACTCAGCGAGTTCGACATCCAATATCAGCCCCTAATGGCCATCAAAGCACAATCCTTGGTGGATTTCGTTAATGAGGTGTAGAATCCTGAGCCAGAAGCCGTTTGGAAGATATATGTGGATGGCTCATCCACTCGACAGGGCAGCGGAGTAGACATATTGCTCATCTCACCCCAAGAGGAGCGGATGCAGTTGTCCGTTCGGCTGGATTACAAAGCCATAAATTATGAAGCCGAGTACGAGGCGCTTATAGCCGGCTTGCAAGCCGCCCGACATGTTGGAGCCATCGAGGTCCTTATCCACTCCGACTCTCAATTGGCTGCTCAGCAACTAATCAGGATATTCAAGATAAGTAATGCACGACTCAAGCTCTACGCCGAAGCCTTCAAAAAACTAAAGGCCAACTTTCGGGAGGTTGGCATACATAAAATCCCTCCATCGGAGAACCAAGCTGCGGACGAGCTGGCCAAACTAACCAGTTCGCTATAGTCGATCATCATACCACAGCCGATTGAGCAGGTATCTTTAGTGGCTCATGTCAACCGAATGGAGGGACTCCCCTTTCCATGTGGCTAGAGAACGGATCTAGTGGAATTCTTACGGTCAGGAGCCATACCGTCCGATCAAGAGGAGGCTCGCATACTGAGGAGGAGAGCTAGTCAGTTCACCCTGATCAGGGATCAACTCTACAAGAAGGCCTTCTCTAGGCCTCTACTTAACTGCGTCAGATCGGAGGACACCGATTACTTACTGCGGGAGGTACATCAAGGGTCCTGCGAAGGACATCCGGGTGGCCGCTCGCTAGCAAGAAAGATTCTTTTGGCTAGATACTTCTAGCCGACCCTCCAAGAGGATGCCGCCCGGACAGTGGCCACCTGTCTGTTTTGGCAGAAGTATCATAGCCTATCACATCGGCTGACCGAGGAGATGAAGGCGCCCACAGTCTCTTGCCCGTTCGACCAGTGGGGCATGGACATTGTTAGGCCATTCCCCGTGGCGATAGGACAATGCAAGTTCCAAAAACCCGAAGGATACTGCCGGAGATCGTGGCCGAAACACCTACTCCACCGCCGCCACGTGACAAGGAGGAAGAGATGAATTAGGATCTCGGGTGATATTATGGTAAATTTGGGGACAATTAGGAAATCATCCCTAAGTTCGTCCCACATCTGGGACGATCTTAGTTCGTCTCGGATCTGGAACAAACTTTTTAATTCGTCCTAGATCTGGGACGAACTCCAAAGTTCATCCCAAATCTCTATTTTTTTTTAAATTAAGAATAATGTGATAAAAATGTGGATGCATGACCTAAACATCTCGGAATGACATGAAACGAGTTCCTATGTATTCATATCGATCTCTTAATCATAATGATGGCCTCACACATTTTTTTCGTCCAATATTTTGAGGTTCATAAATTTTTGAATCAACAATTAAAATTTTCATTTATCCAAAATTTAAAAACCTCAAAATATTAGGTGAAAAAATAATTTCATGTCATCAATATGATCAGAAGATCGATATGAACGCATAGGAACTTATTTCATGCAATTCCGAGGTCTTCAGTTCATGCATCCACATTTTTGTCACTTTTTTCTGATTTAAAAAAAAAATAGAAATTTGGGACGAACTTTTATATTCATCCCTAATCTGGGGCAAACTTTGGAGTTCACCCCTAAATTTTGGAGCGAACTTCGGAGTTCGTCCCAAAATTTAATTCCCTTAAAAATTCAAAATAAATTGTTTCGAAAAATAAAAACTAGCCCTAGAGAGCTCGGAATGACATGAAACAAATTTCTATGTGCTCGTATCGATCTAATGACCACATAAGTGGCCTCAAACATTTTTTCCTCCTAATAAAATTAGATCCATAATTTTTGAATATCAATATGACTTTAACATTTTCAAATCTAACTCTTTGTGTTTTACTAACTCATGGGTTCTATAAATTTGATCGATTAAATGTAATTATGGAAAACTATATTAGGTCTTTGAGTTCACTAATGTGGTCATGAGATTGATACGAGCACATAGAAATTTGCTCTATGTCATTCCGAGCTTTATAGGTCTAGTTTTTATTTTTTGTAAGATTTTATTTTAAATTTTTAAAGAAATTAGATTTTGGGACGAACTTTTTAGTTTGTCCCATATCTGGGACGAACTCCAAAGTTCGTCCCAAATCTCTGGGTTTTTTTTAAAAATTAAGAATAATGAGATAAAAATGTGGATGCATGACCTAAACACCTTGGAATGACATGAAACGAGTTCTAATGTGTTCTTATCGATCTCCTGATCACAATGATGCCCTCACACATTTTTTCCGTCCAATATTTTGAGGTTCATAAATTTTTGAATCAACAATTAAAATTTTCATTTATCCAAAATTCAAAAACATCAAAATATTAGGTGAAAAAAAATATTTCATGTCATCAATGTGATCAGATGATCGATACGAATGCATAGGAACTCGTTTTGTGCAATTCCAAGGTCTTTAGTTCATGCATCCACATTTTTGTCACTTTTTTCTTATTTAAAAAAAATAGAAATTTGGGACGAACTTTTATATTCATCCCTAATCTGGGATGAACTTTGGAGTTCGCCCATAAATTTTGGGACGAACTTCGGAGTTCATCCCAAAATTTAATTTTCTTAAAAATTTAAAATAAATTGTTTTAAAAAATAAAAACTAGCCCTAGAGCAGAATGACATGGAACAAATTTCTATGTGCTCGTATCGATCTCATGACCACATCAGTGGCCTCAAATATTTTTTCCTCCTAATAAAATTAGATCCATAATTTTTGAATATCAATATGAATTTAACGTTTTCAAATCTAACTCTTTGTTTTTTACTAACTCATTGGTTCTATAAATTTGATCTATTAAATTTAATTATGGAAAACTATATTAGGTCTTTGAGTTCACTAATGTGGTCATGAGATCGATACGAGCATATTGAAATTTGTTCCATGTCATTCCGAACTCTATAGGTCTAGTTTTTATTTTTTGCAAGATTTTATTTTGAATTTTTAAAGAAATTAGATTTTGGGATAAACCTTTTAGTTTGTCCTAGATCTGGGATGAACTCCAAAGTTCATCCCAAATCTTTGGGGTTTTTAAATTAAGAATAATGAGATAAAAATATAGATGCAAGACCTAAATACCTCGGAATGACATCAAACGAGTTCCTATATGTTCGTATCGATCTCTTGATCACAATGATGGCCTCACATATTTTTTTCGCCTAATATTTTGAGGTTCATAAATTTTCAAATCAACAATTAAAATTTTCATTTATCCAATATTCAAAAACCTCAAAATATTAGGTGAAAAAAATATTTCATGTCATCAATGTGATCAGAAGATCGATACGAACACATAGGAACTCGTTTCGTGCGATTTTGGGGTCTTTAGGTCATGCATCCACATTTTTGGCACTTTTTTTTTTATTTAAAAAAACAAAAATTTGGGACAGACTTTTATATTCGTCCCTAATCTGGGACAAACTTTTGGGTTCGTCCCTAAATTCTGGGATGAACTTCGGAGTTCGCCCCAAAATTTAATTCCCTTAAAAATTCAAAATAAATTGTTTCAAAAAATAAAAACTAGCCCTAGAGAGCTTGGAATAATATGAAATAAATTTCTATATGTTTGTATCGATCTCATGACCAAATTAGTGGCCTCAAACATTTTTTCCTCATAATAAAATTAGATCCGTAATTTTGAATATCAATATGACTTTAACATTTTCAAATCTAACTCTTTGTTTTTTACTAGCACATGGGTTCTATAAATTTGATCTATTAAATTTAATTATGGAAAACTATATTAGGTATTTCAATTCACTAATGTGGTCATGAGATCGATAGGAGCACATAGAAATTTGTTCCATGTCATTCCGAGCTCAATAGGTCTAGTTTTTATTTTTTGCAAGATTTTATTTTGAATTTTTAAAGAAATTAGATTTTGGGATGAACTTTTTAGTTTGTCCCAGATCTGGGACAAACTCCAAAGTTCATCCTAATCTCAGTTTTTTTTTAAAATTAAGAATAATGAGATAAAAATGTGGTGCATCGGAATGACATGAAACGAGTTCCTATGTGTTCGTATCGATCTCTTGATAACAATGATGGCCTGACACATTTTTTTCGTCCAATATTTTGAGGTTCATAAATTTTTAAATCAACAATTAAAATTTTCATTTATCCAAATTTTAAAAACCTCAAAATATTAGGTGAAAAAAATATTTCATGTCATCAATGTGATCAGAAGATCAATATAAACGCATAGGAACTCATTTCGTGCGATTCCGAGGTCTTTAGGTCATGCATCCACATTTTTGTCACTTTTTTCTGATTTAAAAAATAAATAGAAATTTGGGATGAACTTTTATATTCATCCCTAATCTGGGATGAACTTTGGAGTTCATCTCTAAATTCTTGGACGAACTTCGGAGTTCGTCCCAAAATTTAATTCCCTTAAAATTTTAAAATAAATTGTTTGGAAAAATAAAAACTAGCCCTAGAGAGCTCGGAATGACATGGAACAAATTTCTATGTGCTCATAACGATCTCATGACCACATCAGTGGCATCAAACATTTTTTCCTCCTAATAAAATTAGATCCGTAATTTTTGAATATCAATATGACTTTAACATTTTCAAATCTAACTCTTTGTTTTTTACTAACTCATGGGTTCTATAAATTTGATCTACTAAATTTAATTATGGAAAACTATATTAGGTCTTTGAGTTCACTAATGTGGTCATGTTACGAGCATATAGAAATTTGTTCCATGTCATTCCGAGCTCTATAGGTCTAGTTTTTATTTTTTGCAAGATTTTATTTTGAATTTTTAAAGAAATTAGATTTTGGGACCAACTTTTTAGCTTGTCCCAAATCTGTGATTAACTCCAAAGTTCATCCCAAATCTCTAATTTTTTAAACTCAGAATAATGAGATAAAAATATGGATGCATGACCTAAACAACTCAGAATGACATGAAACGAGTTCCTATGTATTCGTATCGATCTCTTGATCACAATAACAACCTCACATATTTTTTTCATCCAATATTTTGAGGTTCATAAATTTTTGAATCAACAATTAAAAATTTCATTTATCCAAAATTTAAAAACCTCAAAATATTAGGTGAAAAATGTAATTTCCTGTCATCAATATGATCAGAAGATCGATATGAACGCATAAACTTATTTCATCAATTCCATCTTCCATATATCTACTCTAACTTATTTCGATTGATAGGACATGACCTGGAGCCAACTAGAGTTGCATGGTCGTGTGAATTCACACGGCCATGTCCCCTTGGCCGTGTGAACTCACACGACCGTGTCCCCTTAGCCGAGAGGAAGAGGTGCACGACCATGTGAATCCACACGGCCGTGCCCCCTTGGCCGAGACGAAGAGGTGCACGACCGTGTGAATCCACACGGCCGTGTCCCTTTGGCCGAGAGGAAGAGGTGCATGACCGTGTGAATCCACACGGTCGTGTCACCTTGGCTGAGAGCAGGAAGTATGGGGCCGTGTGGAGGTCACACCCTACTCTACAAAAGGGTTTGTTTTCCCCTTTAGGGAGACCCTAGAGCTCCCCTCTTCGCCACTCTTCTACTGTCAAACTAACAACTTCATCCTAGGCAATTAGTGATAGTATTTCATATAGAGCGAAAAGAACAAATTACTTTAACACCAAGTTCTGACATGTTCCATACAATAACAAGTTCCCGATCTCCTTCCACTGTTCCGACACACACACACACACACACAAACCACTACTCCTGCTGCCTTCTCCTACTCGAACTTTCATTTTCCTTTATCTGCAGTATAAGGAAATGCAAATCTATAAGCGAATGCTTAGTAAGTGCCATCTACTCACAAAACAAGCATTAAAACAAGAATAGGATTTTCAAATCTGCTTGGGAAAAACACAAAACTCACATTGACAATAATTCACGCTAAAATACATAATTCAGAAATATGTACATGACATGCATTTTTAAATAGAATTATCATACAAAACATCAACTTAAGACTATGCTAACAATGAGAACATGTTATGCAAACATAAGTCTTGTCATACTAGAGTTCATCCATGCTAAACTTCATAACTCAAATTCTCAAACTTAAGAAAGCTTCTAATAAGACAAACAACGTAGTTTGAAAACTTTATATTACATAACTAGCGAAAATGATAATAAACTTGCTTGGGCCCGACATTGTACTTCTTGGATCGTGATGTTTCAATAGAGGGGGGGGTGAATATCGATTACGAAAAATTCTTTCGAAAAGAGTTAAGCGCAGCGGAAAAAGTAAGCAATGCTAACACAAACCAATTTTACTTGGTTCGGAGCCTGTGTCGACTCCTACTCCAAGGCTCGCACTCGTTGAGTGCTTTCGGTGGGCAATCACTAGCAGTTCAAAAATTATTACAAACTAAGTACAGAGAATGCTAATGAAAAATAAAAGCAATACCGACAAAGGAATAAATTGAAAAGGAAAATGTGCGTTGTCGGAGCTTCGTTAGCGTCGCAGGAGCGCAGAGCAGCAGAGTAAGCAGTAGAAGATCTTCTAGTCAGTTGTTGTTTTGAGATCCACCCTGACCCTCCTTTTATATGAGGCTCGGGGCACCCCGGATCCCTTCCGGGCGCCATGGTGCGACGTGGCAGGTCCAACCAGCGAGCTCCACGTGGCGACGATGCTTTCAGGATAAAATTGCCTCCTGGCCACTCGGACCTGTTTCGGGCAACCGGACCTCCGGGCGCCCGGACCCCCTCCGGGCGCCCGGACCCCCTCGGGCGCCCAGACCACCTTTTTCTAGAGATTCCTTCTCCTGCAAGACAAGGTTAGTCCGAGGCAAATATATAATATGTTTCCTGCAAAACAAAGTGTTAGCATAGTTTTATAAATTCAATATTAAGAGTATGACTTAGATTCTATCTTTCCGAGACCAGAATCTAGTCACGATCTCGACTTAGATATCCGAAATGGATCTAAGTCGGATCGACGCCTAATGTTCTCTTCCCGGAAACGCGTCCTCACAGTCACTCCCTTCCAGTGACTTACCTTTACTCACCTGCCAAACGTCCGGTCAGCCCTTCGACCCGTCTGGACTTCTCGCCAGCTATCCGGTTAGCCCGTCGACCTAGCTGGACTTTGTGCCAAATGTCCAGTCAGCCCTTTGACCCATTTGGACTTTGTGCCAAGCGTTCGATTAGCCTGTCGACCCGCATGGACTTCTCGCCAAGCGTCCGGTCAGCCCGTCGCCCCACTTGGACTTTGTGCCAAACATCCGGTCAGTCCGTTGACCTGTCTGGACTTAGCCTGTACACTCGATCAGAGTGTTAGATAACGACAAACCTAACTTAACCTGATTTGTCATTCATCAAACCTGAGTTAGATCGTTCGTGCTAACCGCACTAACAATCTCCCCCTTTTTGATGGAATGACAACCTGGTTAAGTTAGTGAAAATATATGCAAAAATCAAGCATGATTTTTGAGGTTTTTAAGGTTTAAGTTAGTTTTTCAAATTTGTGTTTAGTTGCTCTAACTTAACCACCTATCTCTCCCCCTTTGGCATTCATCAAATAAGGACATAATCAATAATACAGAGTACAAACAAAGTAAAAAATTTTAAGAAATGATGTCAAGTTAACTTGGGGGAGTTAAAATTTTAACACATAGTAATTTAGCTTTTATTTCTTATCTTTTGTAACATAGCTAAGTTTTTTTTTTTAAAAAAAATAACTAAGTATTTAGTATATTTTGAGTAATTTTTAAAGATAATGAACTCAACAAGAATGTTCCAAAAAAAGTTAAAAAACTAATTTTCAAGTATAAGTTTAGGAAAGCTTAGCTATAAGTGTTTAAGTTCAAAAAAAACTTTTTAAAGAATTTTAAATTTTCAAAATAAGGTTCAATTTTGAAACATTTTACAAATATGAGTTTTCAAAACCAAGGTTTAAGATTAAGGTTCAAATTTTCAAACCAAGTTTCAATTTTGAAACACTTTTCAAACATGAAAAATCAAAAATTTCAAGTCTAAGTTTAAAAACTATTTACTTTTCAAAACTGATTAAAACTAAGTTTGCAACAGATTCAAGATCTTAGTTTATAAAATCTAATTGAAGAATTTAGTTTTATAGAAGCTAGTTTTCAAACATAGGTTTAAAAAACATTTGAAACATAAGTTTTCAAAATTAAAGATTTCAAAACTACATTTAAAAAATATACTTTTCAAAACTGACTAAGTTTGTAAAAACTTTTAAATTTGAAAATCGAAATTCAATCTCAAAACTGAAAAAAAAAATTTAGAAAAGATATTATGTTTAAGGTGGAGAAAATAATTTTAGTGCTAATTGTTGATTTAATCCTCCCCCTAAATTTGACATCTAAAATAGTTGTCTAACCAATTAGGTACTTACTGACTATCAAAAGATAGTAGTTTTCACTTGGTTAGTCAAGTTAAGTGCATTGTAATCAGTTAGTGTTTGACTAAACTGAGTAACTTAACTTGATCACTATATGTTTGGTATTTAACGCCCAGACTTGTATTGATGCACTGATATAAGCATCTTAAGTCCAGACAATTGGCCTATACATCTCATCCCTTTCTATGTTTATCAATCACAAGCAAAGTAAGCCTAGAGTGTTGGTGAGATGCTCAAATACTAGTCTAGGGGAACATGATTTCTAAAGGGATTTTTCTAGTCTAAGGCTAAAATTGTTTTGAAATTCTAAAAGTAGGAAAGTTTTGAAAATAAAATAATTTTAACCTAGAATTTGAAGCAGTCAATTTTAAAACAGTTTTGACTTTTGAAAATCCTAGTCTATTAAACACATCCCTAATTTTCTACGCAGATTACTAAATTCACTTTCAGGGAGTGGTTTTGTGAATATGTCAGCTAAATTGGACTTGGACTCAATGTATTTGAGTTCAATGTCACCTTTAATAATATGATCCCTAATCAAGTGATGCCTAATTTCAATGTGTTTAGTTCTGGAATGATACATTGGATTTTTTGTTAGGTTAATTAAGCTAATGTTATCAATTAAGACTTTGACATTTGTAAGGTTCAAGTTAAAATCTTTTAGGGTGTGCATCATCTATAATAATTGTGTAACACACTCTCCTATTGCTATATATTCTGACTCAGTTGTAGATAGGGCAACACAGTGTTGCTTTCTACTAAACTAGCTGACAAGTGATGGACCCAGTAATTGACATCCGCCACTTGTGCTTTTGTGGTCTAATTTGTATCCAGCATAATCTGAGTCAGAGTACCCTATTAACTCAAAATTATTAGTCCTAGGATACTAAATACCTACATTTGTTGTTCCTTTAAGGTATCTAAAGATTCTTTTGACTTGATTCAAATGAGATTTTTTAGCACAGGTTTGGTATCTAGCACACATACTAACTGCAAATAAGATATCTGGTCGACTTGCAGTTAAGTATAGTAGGCTACCTATGGCACTCCTATAGTATTTTAAATCAATTGATTTTCCATTGAGGTCATTATCTAGGATTGTGTTTACTGTCATAGGTGTTTTTATCTCTTTGGTGTTTTCCATTCCAAATTTTATAAGTAATTCCTTAGTATATTTTTGTTGATAAATGTAGTTACCTTCATTTGTCTGTTTGATTTGTAATCCTAAGAAGTAGGTTAATTTGCCTACCAGACTCAATTCAAACTCGTGTTCCATTAAACTTGTAAATTCATCTAAAAATTCTAAATTTGTTAAACCAAAGATTATATCATCTACGTAAATTTGTGCTATAAAAATATCTTCTTTTATTAACTTGACAAATAAGGTTGGGTCAATTTGACCTTGGTTAAACCCTTTAGAGATTAGGTAAGAAGTTAGTCTTTCATACCAAGCCCTAGGTGCTTGCTTATGTCCATATAAGGCTTTCTTCAATTTATAGACATAATCAGGGTGTTCTAGACTCTCAAACCTAGGTGGTTGTCCTACGTAGACTTCTTCTTTTATTAGTCCATTTAGGAATGCTGACTTAACATCCATTTGGTATAGTCTAAACCCTTTGTGTGATGTATAACTTAGTAACATCCTAATGGACTCTAGTCTAGCCACTGGGGCATATGTTTCATATAGTCAAGTCCTTCTACTTGACTAAACCCCTTAGCAACTAGCCTGGCTTTATTTCTAGTAATTTCTCCAGTTTCACTTAATTTGTTTCTAAATACCCATTTTGTTTCTATTATTTTCTTATTCTTGGGTGGTGGTACCAAGTCCCAAACTTCATTATGCTCAAATTGAGCTAATTCTTCTTGCATAGCTATGACCCAGTCTGGGTCAAGTAGTGATTCAGCTATGATTTCTAAAGGATGATCTAGTTTGAACCCTAAGATCTGGGTCACCAATTATTTGATCAGTCGGGTGATTTGGGTTGACTCTTATAGTTCTAGGAGGTTGACTCTCCTGAGGTTGTTCTTCTTCTTCATGACTTAGAATTTGGTTGGTTCCTTTAGAGTTATTATTTTCTTGAACAAATTCAATTGGTTGAAGTTGTGTTTGTTCTAGGTTTTGTTTGGATTCTTCATGTAACGACCCAAAATTTCCTTGTCTTAAGTTCTAAAAGTCCTTATTAATACTTAGAAATGCTATAGAAATATTCTAGAGATTTTTAGAAATTTTTAGAATATTTTTATGCAATTTTTGGAGGTCATTTGATATTTTTACTAAACGAAAGAAGTTTCGACAAAAATAATGTCCAAGCCGAGATTCGAACCGGAGACCTCGGATTAAGCAGAACCTTAAGTTGATTCGGGTAACCAAGAATCCAGCGGATGTTTTCTTAAAGAAAAGGGAATTAAACATAAAAGAATTAGTCTTAAGCAATGATAGGAACCGAAAATAGCCGCGGGTATAAAAGGGATAAGTTAAGAGAAATTGATGAAATTTCCTCTTCCTCGGCCTAATCTTCCTCCTTGCGGTGATATCTCTCTGCTTGGGCGAAAACCAAAGGAGGAATTAGGGCTTCCTCTCCGGCGGCCGGCCAAGGCTATCTCGGAGGGATTTCCCACAGAGCCGCGATCACGTCGTCGAGGAGAGCACGAGGATACAAGAGGACACCGAGTCTTGCGGTTTCTTCGAAACCCTAAAGGTCTTCCTCGGCTGTAAGTCCAAGAAACAACATTGTAAGTTACTACTCACCTGCAGTAGGAGTAGTTGTCAGATTCTGTTTTCCTATCTTGAATTCTTGGCCGCTGTAAAGACTTGGTATTGCCATGAATCTCTAAAAATCCGAGTAGATTTTCTGAGCATGTAGTGTAGTTGTGGTTGCTGGGTATTTAACGTGAATTAGTTGCTGTTTAAACATGTAGTTAGATTTTTCTTGGTTATGTTTTATCAAGGCCGATCAGTTTCACATTAAGAATTTCTGACTAGACTTTTTGATGCCACGGCAAGGAGCAAGAACAACCCTTCTATTCCAAGCACACAACTGCGGTTTATTTGAACAATAATAGCTATTTAATTTAGGCGTGCGAATATGGGTTATTTGCTTATTTCCTGAGCATGAACAACCAAGTAGCATTTTAGTTTTTCTTGAATTTCAGTAAGCATAAATGAATTCATATGTATATAAGCATGCAATTGCAGATTCTGTTAGCATTTCAGTTTTCGAATCCTTTGTTATCCGAACAAGCATGAATAGCCATATATGTTTTATCTTAGTTCTAGTTTTCGGTTTCTAGATTACTGGCTATCTAGACTCAATTATTATTAGAAAAGTTCTTATCTTTTTTTTAGACTTTGTATACATGCGTATATGAGATGTTATAAGTAAGAAAGGACCAAGGTCCTATTTGGATTTCAAATTCCAGAATTTGGAAAATCCACAGCACGCCAAGTGCTTGATGGAATGCCGAGGCATTTTATTATAGAATCTTTAATAGATAAAAAAAAAGGGATTTTATTTTAAGAGGCTAGTACCAGACTTCCAACGTTGTCGTAAAAGAAAATCCAGGTGACCAATTCCAAGGTCTTGGCCCTGGTAAGACCAAGGTCTTTACCCTCGTAGGACTGATGACTAGCTACCACAGTCTCTATTAGGGAGCGCACATTGGTACTAAGTCTGGGCCCAAGAGAAGCTTTATTATTATTTTGAAGTATAAGAGTATAAGTTTTGGAACAAACAAAATAAACTTTATATCAGTTTCAATTTCAGCAAGTTAGCTATTTTAGTTTATTTCAACAAGTTAGCAAATTTCAGTTATATAGTTTTCTTTGCTATGCGATAGGCACGAACAACCATACATAGTGTACACTGTAGTTTAGTTTTCCTTGCTAATTCCATGAACATGATTAGCTTTAAGTTTGGTATTTTAGCCTTGGATTTCCATGATTTTTGAACATGAACAGCCTATGTTATTTAAGCATGCAGTTTGTACTTTACTTGTGTAACGACCGCCCTTCTTACTACCACTACTACTCTCTAAGGATGACCGTTACTTGACTACTAACTATACTTAACCGGTATGATTAAAAATCACATGGAAACCCTACCGAAAAATTTTGGCAGAATCTCCCTTGTACCGGTGACTATAAACCAAGATACAAGCATAGTATACATCAGCCACAGACGGCTGGAACATTTATCAAACACCCACGCAGTTAAATAATTATCAAACACACAAATATCTACTTACTAAACTGAACTCATCCTACATGCAATCTAAATAGAATAATCTCAAATGACATGAACTTAAAATACAACTCAAATGTTTACAATAACTAAAATGCGGAAAACTTAATAACGTCCCAAGTCTCTTCCATAGTCCTGGCATCACACATCATCTGCGCCACCTTGTCGCCTTCCTTTATCTGCAGTAAGAGGAAATGCAATCTATAAGTAAAATGCTTAGTAAGCGCTATCTAACTCACAAAAAATTGATATGCATTTGAATATACTGAAAACTAAAATGGAATGCTCAACAGAAAAACTACTCATGCTCATCTACTAGTAAATAAACTAACATACTGAAGTGTTAAACATGTAAAACTACTCATGCTCTTCTAATAGCAAAGAACAGTAAGTTAATCTAAATAACATGCTAGCATAAAAGGAAACTAAACTTGCTGATTTTAGAACAAAGTGAAACTTAATTCATTTGTTCTAAACTTATTCTTTTATACTTTTATACTTATGTGAAACTTATTTTGTATGTTCAAAACTTATACTTATAATACTTCAAAATAATAATCAACTTCTTCTTGGGCCCGACAACTATACTTGCTATGCACGCATCCCTAACTAGACCCGAGATAGCTGGTCCCGAATCTAGTTGGGTTTACTAGATTATCTAAACCTAGGGACGGACTATGGGAGCCCAGCCCAAGGACTACTGAGAGTCCTGCATACTAGGTTATCTAAACCTAGGGACGACTATGGGAGCCCAACCCAAGGACATTTGAGAGTCCAGTACAGTGCCACTGATAAAAGTAAAATACTTGTATCTTTTAATACTTCTAATATATATTGCCTTGGCATTTTAATAAGCACCTTGTGTGCCAAAATCCCTAAAGTCTTGACTTTGGGATCTACTTAAGGCCTTGGCCTTTTTCTTTCTTTCCTTTATCTTTCTTATACTTTTCTTTATCTTTCTTATACTTTTCTTATAAAAGATTGTCTCTTACAAAACTGAAATGTTTAAACAAATTCTAACACTGAAATGCTTAAACAAAAATCTGTATACAAAGCATAACATAAATCTGCTTGCAAAGCTTAACAAAAATCTGCATATTAAGCTTATCTAAAATTTGCATACTAAGCTTAACAAAATCTGCATACTAAGCTTATCTAAAATCTGCATACTAAGCTTATAAAAATCTACATACTAAGCTTATCTAAAATCTGCATACTAAGCTTATAAAAATCTACATACTAAGCATATCTAAAATTTGCATACTAAGCTTATCTAAAATGTGCAAGCAATAGTTATGAAAGTCTGCATATCATACAAGCTTAAACTAAATCTAAAACTTGTTAGAACTAAAACCTTAAATCTTGCTAAATCAGAGATAAAAAAACAAGAGAGCAAAGGATGCATGCTACTCATTAATCTCTAGCTATTCCAAAGCTGTACAGTGTAATCCGAAAGCAACGGAAAACCAAAACTACAACGTGAATTGATATAGCTGTTCCTACTCATTGGAGCTACATAAATTTGAAATCTGCATGCATAAAAACTAATAAGGAAGGATTTATATCGAAAACTAAACAACTGAAATGCTAACAGCACAAAACCACTCTACTGCATGCTCGTTTAAAGGCCTATTCCTACACATGGCAGCAAAGAAGAAAATCAAATACTAGGATGTTACATGCTCTCATTTCCAAATCTAAACGACTAAATCTGGTCTTATGGCAGCAAGCTTCAAGATAAACCAAACCTAAGTCTGCTTATGTTATTCTAATAGCAAGGAGAAACATTATAATTCAATACTGCTCATGCTCTTCTAGTAATAAAGAAACTACACATGCTTAACTAATAACAAATAGGAAAGTCCAACAACATGCTAAATCATAAGACTAAAGAATCTAACTCACATGCCTAATATTTAAGAATGCAAATATACGGCAGCAAAGGAATTAATAACCAAGCTAAAGCAGTAGGGGAAATCAACCAAGCTAAGACAGAATAGGGAATTTAACCAGCAAGGCAGCAAAGGATTAACCAAGCTAAGGCAACTGTTCTAGATGCCAACGGAGTACCCTAACCAAAACAAAGTGTTTCCTTCTCCCTTTCCTTCATGAAGGCCACGGCAGAAGGCATCCAAAACCCCCAAATTCTTTCATCTTCATGGCGTGACTCAGAAACCAACAGTAACAAAAAGGAAACAAGGTCCAAAGCAATTAAGCACAAGCTAAACAACAAAACCCTATTCTCTTTCTTTGAAGCACACGACAACAAATTCAAACAACAATCTCCACAGCAAAACTCGAAACCAAACAAGGAAACACCAAAACGAAATCGAAACCACTCTTACCGCAGGTGAGTAAGCGACTTACCTATCCTTGGACTCAAAATCGAAAAGAGGAGCTGCTAGGGTTCGAAGAAAACTCAAGTTCTCGATCTCTCCTTATGCCCACTTGCTCTTCTCGACGAGAGGGGCTCGATGGTGCGAAGACTTCACGGAGAGGGGTGCTCGCCGGCCGCCGGAGACGTCGGACTGCTTGCTGCGGTTTCGCCCGAGAAGAGGAACGACGTCGCGCAAAGAGAAGAAGGGGAAAGAGCGATTAGGGTTCTCGGCCCTAAAGTTCCTTTTTAATTTCCCAAATTCTGTTAACTTAAGTAAATTTTCCTACCTTTTCTAAACAGAACCGACGGCTGAACACCTGGTCAGTCGGGTTTTAACCGAGTCAAAAGGTCGCGGTTTCGATTATCGGCTGCAACCATT
This sequence comes from Zingiber officinale, assembly GCF_018446385.1. NCBI lineage: Eukaryota > Viridiplantae > Streptophyta > Magnoliopsida > Zingiberales > Zingiberaceae > Zingiber > Zingiber officinale. The sequence goes on from NC_056006.1 coordinate 50,154,813, forward strand.
TTTCTTCCTATTATTTCTTGCTATTAACTTCTATTACTTAAATAAAATTCTTCCTTTACTTGATTAAGTAACAACTGCTAGCCCAGTTGGTTAGCTGGGTTTTGCTCGGGTCAGGGGTTGCCGATTCGAGCCTCAGCTTGGACATTTTTTGTCAAAACTTCTTTCTTTTAGTAAAAATACCAACGACCTCCAAAAATTCCATAAAAATACTCTAAAAATTTCTAAAAATCTCTAGAATATTTTAAAAGCATTTCTATATATTTTTAAGAACGTTTAAAACTCCTAATGGGGAAAATTGGGTCGTTACAATCCCCCATACCTTATAAAAAGTTCGTCCTCGATCTTAGAATAATTCTGGAATGTGGGTACTTGTTAAATTTGACAAAAGAAATTGACATAAAAGAGTGGGTAGCACCAGTATCAAATAAGACGGCAACTAAATGCTAAAGGGTAGATATTTGACCTGTGACTACCGTGGAGGTACTGGCAGCTTCTTCCTTAGTGAGAGAAAATACTCTGGCATTGATTGGAACAGGTGGGGCTTCTAACCTTTCCTGACCGAGATAGGGTCCATCTAGTGATGTTGTCATGTGGTGTAACTGTGCAGGCTTGCCTTCATATTGCACTAATTGTTGCTGAGGTACCTTAAACTTATTAGGACATGCTCTAGCAAGATGTCCTTCTTGGCCACATGAATAACATCCGATCATACCCAAAAGACAGGCTCCTAGATGCGATCTCCCACATTTAGGGCAGGAAGGGAACTTAACCTGCTCGTCTATTGGACCTCCCTTTTGGCTGCATCCTGTATCGCCTCGTTTCCTTTTGTTACCCTTGCCCTTCCAATTCTGATCACTTGACTGAGGTTTCTGACTTCCCACTGTCTTGCTTTCGATCTTGACTGACTTGTGTTGCTCTCGTTGCGCCTTGATGCTGTCCAGATAGTGCTCAGCGACTAATGCTCTACTGACCAGCTCCTCGCCAGTCTGGGGCTGGTGAGTTCCACTACTCACATTAAGTGCTATTACTGGTCTCAGCATCCTGAGCATCATTCTGACTCGTTCCTTTTCTGTACTTACTAACTCTGGACAAAGACGGGCTAGCCTATTGAATTTCTATACTGCTTCTTCCACCGACAGGTCTCCTTGTCTGAATTATATAAACTCCTCAAAATGCTTATTGGTGATCCGTTGACGGAAGAATTCTTCGTAAAACTCTGTCTAGAAGTCAGCCCAGCTCATCTGATTGACCAACCTCTTGCTCTTAACTCTCTCCCACCACATACGGGCATCTCCAGATAGGCAGAAAGAAGCACACTTGACCTTCTCGACTTCAGGCCAATCAAGAAGCTCCATGGTGCTTTCTAGTGTCTTGAACCAAGCCTGAGCATCCCAGGGCTCAGTCGTGCCTGAGAAACTTTCTGGCTTTAGCTTCAACCACTGTATCAGGTAGGCTTCTTGTCTTCTAGGTGTTGTGGGGACTTCCAGAGCGGCTGGTGGAACTTCAGTCACTACTGGAGTCTCCACATTAATAGTTGGAGGAGTGGGAGGAACTGGATGTTGATTCGCCATCAGATTGACGATCACTTGTTGCTGCTCCGCCACTTGTCTCTGGAGTCGAGCAACAACTTCAGAGAGATTTGGTTCAGCAATTCTGGGCTCTTCGTTTTCCTGTGCGCGGCCCTCAGTACGAACGGTACGGGGACGTCCTCTTCTTGACATCTAATTATGTAGGAGAGAAACAAAACTAAAATCATCTCTATTCTTCCTAAGCATATGTATCCAAACATAGAAACAAGAATTTTCTTCTTACTTAACCGCATATAAGCAGATACTCTATATCGCAATTAATAAGCATAAAAGAAAAATTAAATACTTTCTTACTTGAAGACGGCAAGGATGGTGCTGATGTGTGATGCTGGAGAATGGGAACTGCTCTGATACCAACTGTAACGACCTCCCTTCTTACTACCACTACTACTCTCTAAGGATGACCGTTACTTGACTACTAACTCTACTTAATCGGTATGATTAAAAATCACATGGAAACCCTACCGAAAAATTTTGGCAGAATCTCCCTTGTACCGGTGACTATAAACCAAGATACATGCATAGTATACATCAGCCACAGACGGCTGGAACATTTATCAAACACCCACACAGTTAAATAAGTATCAAACACACAAATATCTACTTACTAAACTGAACTCATCCTACTTGCAATCTAAACAGAATAATCTCAAATGACATGAACTTAAAATACAACTCAAATGTTTACAATAACTAAAATGCGGAAAACTTAATAACGTCCCAAGTCTCTTCCATAGTCCTGGCATTACACATCATCTGCGCCACCTTGTCGCCTTCCTTTATCTGCAGTAAGAGGAAATGCAATCTATAAGCAAAATGCTTAGTTAGCGCTATCTAACTCACAAAAACTCGATATGCATGTGAATATACTGAAAACTAAAACGGAATGCTCAATAGAAAAACTACTCATGCTCATCTACTAGTAAATAAACTAACATACTGAAGTGTTAAACATGTAAAACTACTCATGCTCTTCTAATAGCAAAGAACAGTAAGTTAATCTAAATAACATGCTAGTATAAAAGGAAACTAAACTTGCTGATTTTAGAACAAAGTGAAACTTAATTCTTTTGTTCTAAACTTATTCTTTTATACTTTGATACTTATGTGAAACTTATTTTGTTTGTTCAAAACTAATACTTATAATACTTCAAAATAATAATCAACTTCTTCTTGGGTCCGGCAACTGTAATTGCTATGCGCGCATCCCTAACTAGACCCGAGATAGCTGGTCCCGAATCTAGTAGGGTTTACTAGGTTATCCAAACCTAGGGACCGACTATGGGAGCCCAGCCCAAGGACTACTGAGAGTCCTGCACACTAGGTTATCTAAACCTAGGGACGACTATGGGAGCCCAACCCAAGGACATCTGAGAGTCCAGTACAGTGCCACTAATTAAAGTAAAATACTTGTTATCTTTTAATACTTCTAATATATATTGCCTTGGCATTTTAATAAGCACCTTGTGTGCCAAAATCCCTAAAGTCTTGACTTTGGGATCTACTTAAGGCCTTGGCCTTTTTCTTTCTTTCCTTTATCTTTCTTATACTTTTCTTTATCTTTCTTATACTTTTCTTATAAAAGAATGTCTCTTACAAAACTGAAATGTTTAAACAAATTCTAACACTGAAATGCTTAAACAAAAATCTGTATACAAAGCATAACATAAATCTGCATGCAAAGCTTAACAAAAATCTGCATATTAAGCTTATCTAAAATTTTCATACTAAGCTTATCAAAATCTACATACTAAGTTTATCTAAAATCTGCATACTAAGCTTATCAAAATCTACATACTAAGCATATCTAAAATCTGCATACTAAGCTTATCTAAAATGTGCAAGCAATACTTATGAAAGTCTGCATATCATACAAGCTTAAACTAAATCTAAAACTTGTTAGAACTAAAACCTTAAATCTTGCTACATCAGAGATAAAAAAAACAAGAGAGCAAAGGATCCATGCTACTCATTAATCTCTAGCTATTCCAAAGCTGTACAGTGTAATCCGAAAGCAACGGAAAACCAAAACTACAACGTGAACTAATATAGCTGTTCCTACTCATTGGAGCTACATAAATTTGAAATCTGCATGCATAAAAACTAATAAGGAAGGATTTATATCGAAAACTAAACAACTGAAATGCTAACAACACAAAACCACTCTACTGCATGCTCGTTTAAAGGCCTATTCCTACACATGGCAGCAAAGAAGAAAATCAAATACTAGGACGTTACATGCTCTCATTTCCAAATCTAAACGACTAAATCTGGTCTTATGGCAGCAAGCTTCAAGATAAACCAAACCTAAGTCTGCTCATGTTATTCTAATAGCAAGGAGAAACATTATAATTCAATACTGCTCATGCTCTTCTTGTAATAAAGAAACTACACATGCTTAACTAATAACAAATAGGAAAGTCCAACAACATGCTAAATCATAAGACTAAAGAATCTAACTCACATGCCTTATATTCAAGAATGCAAATATACGGCAGCAAAGGAATTAATAACCAAGCTAAAGCAGCAGGGGAAATCAACCAAGCTAAGACAGAATAGGGAATTTAACCAGCAAGGCAGTAAAGGATTAACCAAGCTAAGGCAACTGTTCTAGATACCAGCGGAGTACCCTAACCAAAACAAAGTGTTTCCTTCTCCCTTTCCTTCATGAAGGCCACGGCAGAAGGCATCCAAAACCCCCAAATTCTTTCATCTTCATGGCGTGACTCAGAAACCAGAAGTAACAAAAAGGAAACAAGGTCCAAAGCAATTAAGCACAAGCTAAACAACAAAACACTATTCTCTTTCTTTGAAGCACACGAAAACAAATTCAAACAACAATCTCCACAGCAAAACTCGAAACCAACAAGGAAACACCAAAACGAAATTGAAACCACTCTTACCGCAAGTGAGTAAGCGACTTACCTATCCTTGGACTCAAAATCGGGAAGAGGAGCTGCTAGGGTTCGAAGAAAACTCAAGTTCTCGATCTCACCTTATGCCCACTTGCTCTTCTCGACGAGAGGGGCTCGATGGTGTGAAGACTTCACGGAGAGGGGTGCTCGCCAGCCGCCGGAGACGCCGGACTGCTTGCTGCGGGTTCGCCCGAGAAGGGGAACGGCGTCGCGCAAAGAGAAGAAGGGGAAAAACGATTAGGGTTCTCGGCCCTAAAGTTCCTATTTAATTTCCCAAATTCTGTTAACTTAAGTAAATTTTCCTACCTTTTCTAAACAGAACCGACGGATGATCACCTGGTCAGTCGAGTTTTAACCGAGTCAAAAGGTCGCGGTTTCGATTCTCGGCTGCAACCATTTTTCTTCCTATTATTTCTTGCTATTAACTTCTATTACTTAAATAAAATTCTTCCTTTACTTGACTAAGTAACAACTGCTAGTCCAGTTGGTTAGCTGGGTTTTGCTCGGGTCAGGGTTTGCCGTTTCGAGCCTCAGCTTGGACATTTTTTGTCAAAACTTCTTTCTTTTGGTAAAAATACCAACGACCTCCAAAAATTCCATAAAAATACTCTAAAAATTTCTAAAAATCTCTAGAATATTTTAAAAGCATTTCTAAATATTTTTAAGAACGTTAAAACTCCTAATGGGGAAAATTGGGTCGTTACAGTTCCCCATACCTTATAAAAAGTCCGTCCTCGAACTTAGAATAATTCTGGAAAGTGGGTACTTGTTAAATTTGACAAAAGAAATTGACACAAAAGAGTGGGTAGTACCAATATCAAATAAGACGGCAACTAAATGCTAAAGGGTAGATATTTGACCTGTGACTACCGTGGAGGTACTGGCAGCTTCTTCCTTAGTGAGAGAAAATACTCTGGCATTGATTGGAACGGGTGGGGCTTCTAACCTTTCCTGACCGAGATAGGGTCCCTCTAGTGATGTTGTCATGTGGTGTAACTGTGCAGGCTTGCCTTCATATTGCACTAACTGTTGCTGAGGTGCCTTAAACTTATTAGGACATGCTCTAGCAAGATGTCCTTCTTGGCCACATGAATAACATCCGGTCATACCCAAAATACAGGCTCCTGGATGCGATCTCTCGCATTTAGGGCAGGAAGGGAACTTAACCTGCTCGTCTATTGGACCTCCCTTTTGGCTGCATCCTGTATCCCCTCGTTTCCTTTTGTTACCCTTGCCCTTACAATTCTAATCACTTGACTGAGGTTTCTGACTTCCTACTGTCTTGCTTTCGATCTTGACTGACTTGTGTTGCTCTCGTTGCGCCTTGATGCTGTCCAGATAGTGCTCAGCGACTAATGCTCTGCTGACCAGCTCCTCGCCAGTCTGGGGCTGGTGAGTTCCACTACTCACATTAAGTGCTATTACTGGTCTCAGCATCCTGAGCATCATTCTGACTCGTTCCTTTTCTGTACTTACTAACTCTGGACAAAGACGGTCTAGCCTATTGAATTTCTATACTGCTACTTCCACCGATAGGTCTCCTTGTCTGAATTATATAAACTCCTCAAAATGCTTATTGGTGATCCGTTGACGGAAGAATTCTTCGTAAAACTCTGTCTCGAAGTCATCCCAGCTCATCTGATTGACCAACCTCTTGTTCTTAACTCTCTCCCACCACATACGGGCATCTCCAGATAGGCAGAAAGAAGCACACATGACCTTCTCGACTTCAGTCCAATCAAGAAGCTCCATGGTGCTTTCTAGTGTCTTGAACCAAGCCTGAGCATCCCAGGGCTCAGTCGTGCCTGAGAAACTTTCTGGCTTCAGCTTTAACCACTGTATCAGGTAGGTTTCTTGTCTTCTAGGTGCTGTGGGGACTTCCAGAGCGGCTGGTGGAACTTCAGTCACTACTGGAGTCTCCACATTAATAGTTGGAGGAGTGGGAGGAACTGGATGTTGATTCGCCATCAGATTGACGATCACTTGTTGCTGCTCCGCCACTTTTCTCTGGAGTCGAGCAACAACTTCAGAGAGATTTGGTTCAGCTATTCTGGGCTCTTCGTTTTCCTGTGCTCGGCCCTCAGTACGAACGGTACGGGGACGTCCTCTTCTTGACATCTAATTATGTAGGAGAGAAACAAAACTAAAATCATCTCTATTCTTCCTAAGCATATGTATCCAAACATAGAAACAAGAATTTTCTTCTTACTTAACCGCATATAAGCAGATACACTATATCGTAATTAATAAGAATAAAAGAAAAATTAAATACTTTCTTACTTGAAGACGGCAAGGATGGTGCTGATGTGTGATGCTGGAGAATTGGAACTGCTCTGATACCAACTGTAACTACCTCCCTTCTTAATACCACTACTACTCTCTAAGGATGACCGTTACTTGACTACTAACTCTACTTAATCGGTATGATTAAAAATCACATGGAAACCCTACCGAAAAATTTTGGCAGAATCTCCCTTGTACCGGTGACTATAAACTAAGATACAAGCATAGTATACATCAGCCACAGACGGCTAGAACATTTATCAAACACCCACACAGTTAAATAAGTATCAAACACACAAATATATACTTACTAAACTGAACTCATCCTACCTGCAATCTAAACAGAATAATCTCAAATGACATGAACTTAAAATACAACTCAAATGTTTACAATAACTAAAATGTGGAAAACTTAATAACGTCCCAAGTCTCTTCCATAGTCCTGGCATTACACATCATCTGCGCCACCTTGTCGCCTTCCTTTATTTGCAGTAAGAGGAAATGCAATCTATAAGCAAAATGCTTAGTAAGCGCTATCTAACTCACAAAAACTCGATATGCAAGTGAATATATTGAAAACTAAAACGGAATGCTCAACCGAAAAACTACTCATGCTCATCTACTAGTAAATAAACAAACATACAGAAGTGTTTAACATGTAAACTACTCATGCTCTTCTAATAGCAAAGAACAGTAAGTTAATCTAAATAACATGCTAGTATAAAAGGAAACTAAACTTGCTGATTTTAGAACAAAGTGAAACTTAATTCATTTGTTCTAAACTTATTCTTTTATACTTTTATACTTATGTGAAACTTATTTTGTTTATTCAAAACTTATACTTATAATATTTCAAAATAATAATCAACTTCTTCTTGGGCCCGACAACTGTACTTGTTATGCGCGCATCCCTAACTAGACCCGAGATAGCTGATCCCGAATCTAGTAGGGTTTACTAGGTTATCTAAACCTAGGGACCGACTATGGGAGCCCAGCCCAAGGACTACTGAGAGTCCTGCATACTAGGTTATCTAAACCTAGGGACGACTATGGGAGCCTAACCCAAGGACATCTGAGAGTCCAGTACAGTACCACTGATAAAAGTAAAATACTTGTTATCTTTTAATACTTCTAATATATATTGCCTTGGCATTTTAATAAGCACCTTGTGTGCCAAAATCCCTAACTTTGGGATCTACTTAAGTCATTGGCCTTTTTCTTTCTTTCCTTTATCTTTCTTATACTTTTCTTTATCTTTCTTATACTTTTCTTATAAAAGAATGTCTCTTACAAAACTGAAATGTTTAAACAAATTCTAACACTGAAATGCTTAAACAAAAATCTGTATACAAAGCATAACATAAATCTGCATGCAAAGCTTAACAAAAATCTGCATATTAAGCTTATCTAAAATTTTCATACTAAGCTTAACAAAATCTGCATACTAAGCTTATCTAAAATCTGCATACTAAGCTTATCAAAATCTACATACTAAGCTTATCTAAAATCTGCATACTAAGCTTATCAAAATCTACATACTAAGCATATCTAAAATCTGCATACTAAGCTTATCTAAAATGTGCAAGCAATACTTATGAAAGTCTGCATATCATACAAGCTTAAACTAAATCTAAAACTTGTTAGAACTAAAACCTTAAATCTTGCTACATCAGAGATAAAAAAAACAAGAGAGCAAAGGATCCATGCTACTCATTAATCTCTAGCTATTCCAAAGCTGTACAGTGTAATCCGAAAGCAACGGAAAAACAAAACTACAACGTGAACTGATATAGCTGTTCCTACTCATTGGAGCTACATAAATTTGAAATCTGCATGCATAAAAACTAATAAGGAAGGATTTATATCGAAAACTAAACAACTGAAATGCTAACAGCACAAAACCACTCTACTGCATGCTCGTTTAAAGGCCTATTCCTACACATGGCAGCAAAGAAGAAAATCAAATACTAGGACGTTACATGCTCTCATTTCCAAATCCAAACGACTAAATCTGGTCTTATGGCAGCAAGCTTCAAGATAAACCAAACCTAAGTCTGCTCATGTTATTCTAATAGCAAGGAGAAACATTATAATTCAATATTGCTCATGCTCTTCTTGTAATAAAGAAACTACACATGCTTAACTAATAACAAATAGGAAAGTCCAACAACATGCTAAATCATAAGACTAAAGAATCTAACTCACATGCCTTATATTCAAGAATGCAAATATACGGCAGCAAAGGAATTAATAACCAAGCTAAAGCAGCAGGGGAAATCAACCAAGCTAAGACAGAATAGGGAATTTAACCAGCAAGGCAGCAAAGTATTAACCAAGCTAAGGCAACTGTTCTAGATACCAGCGGAGTACCCTAACCAAAACAAAGTGTTTCCTTCTCCCTTTCCTTCATGAAGGCCACGGCAGAAGGCATCCAAAACCCCCAAATTCTTTCATCTTCATGGCGTGACTCAGAAACCAGCAGTAATAAAAAGGAAACAAGGTCCAAAGCAATTAAGCACAAGCTAAACAACAAAACACTATTCTCTTTCTTTGAAGCACACGACAACAAATTCAAACAACAATCTCCACAGTAAAACTCGAAACCAAACAAGGAAACACCAAAATGAAATCGAAACCACTCTTACCGCAAGTGAGTAAGCGACTTACCTATCCTTGGACTCAAAATCGGGAAGAGGAGCTGCTAGGGTTCGAAGAAAACTCAAGTTCTCGATCTCACCTTATGCCCACTTGCTCTTCTCGACGAGAGGGGCTCGATGGTGCGAAGACTTCACGGAGAGGGGTGCTCGCCAGCCGCCGGAGACGCCGGACTACTTGCTGCGGTTTCGCCCGAGAAGGGGAACGGCGTCGCGCAAAGAGAAGAAGGGGAAAAGCGATTAGGGTTCTCGGCCCTAAAGTTCCTATTTAATTTCCCAAATTCTGTTAACTTAAGTAAATTTTCCTACCTTTTCTAAACAGAACCGACGGATGAACACCTGGTCAGTCGGGTTTTAACCGAGTCAAAAGGTCGCGGTTTCAATTATCGGCTGCAACCATTTTTCTTCCTATTATTTCTTGCTATTAACTTCTATTACTTAAATAAAATTCTTCCTTTACTTGATTAAGTAACAACTGCTAGCCCAGTTGGTTAGCTGGGTTTTGCTCGGGTCAGGGTTTGCCGTTTCGAGCCTCAGCTTGGACATTTTTTGTCAAAACTTCTTTCTTTTGGTAAAAATACCAAACGACCTCCAAAAATTTCATAAAAATACTCTAAAAATTTCTAAAAATCTCTAGAATATTTTAAAAGCATTTCTAAATATTTTTAAGAACGTTAAAACTCCTAATGGGGAAAATTGGGTCATTACTATTCCCCATACCTTATAAAAAGTTCGTCCTCGAACTTAGAATAATTCTGGAAAGTGGGTACTTGTTAAATTTGACAAAAGAAATTGACACAAAAGAGTGGGTAGCACCAATATCAAATAAGACGGCAACTAAATGCTAAAGGGTAGATATTTGACCTGTGACTACCGTGGAGGTACTGGCAGCTTCTTCCTTAGTGAGAGAAAATACTCTGGCATTGATTGGAACGGGTGGGGCTTCTGACCTTTCCTGACCGAGATAGGGTCCCTCTAGTGATATTGTCATGTGGTGTAACTGTGCAGGCTTGCCTTCATATTACACTAACTGTTGCTGAGGTGCCTTAAACTTATTAGGACATGCTCTAGAAAGATGTCCTTCTTGGCCACATGAATAACATCCGGTCATACCCAAAAGATAGGCTCCTGGATGCGATCTCCCGTATTTAGGGCAGGAAGGGAACTTAACCTGCTCGTCTATTGGACCTCCCTTTTGGCTGCATCCTGTATCCCCTCGTTTCCTTTTGTTACCCTTGCCCTTACAATTCTGATCACTTGACTGAGGTTTCTGACTTCCCACTATCTTGCTTTCGATCTTGACTGACTTTTGTTGCTCTCGTTGCACCTTGATGCTGTCCAGATAGTGCTCATCGACTAATGCTCTGCTGACCAGCTCCTCGCCAGTCTGGGGCTGGTGAGTTCCACTACTCACATTAAGTGCTATTACTGGTCTCAGCATCCTGAGCATCATTCTGACTCGTTCCTTTTCTGTACTTACTAACTCTGGACAAAGATGGGCTAGCCTATTGAATTTCTATACTGCTTCTTCCACCGACAGGTCTCCTTGTCTGAATTCTATAAACTCCTCAAAATGCTTATTGGTGATCCGTTGACGGAAGAATTCTTCGTAAAACTCTGTCTAGAAGTCAGCCCAGCTCATCTGATTGACCAACCTCTTGCTCTTAACTCTCTCCCACCACATACGGGCATCTCCAGATAGGCAGAAAGAAGCACACTTGACCTTCTCGACTTCAGGCCAATCAAGAAGCTCGATGGTGCTTTCTAGTGTCTTGAACCAAGCCTGAGCATCCCAGGGCTCAGTCGTGCCTGAGAAACTTTCTGGCTTCAGCTTCAACAACTGTATCAGGTAGGCTTCTTGTCTTCTAGGTGCTGTGGGGACTTCCAGAGTGGCTGGTGGAACTTCAATCACTACTGGAGTCTCCACATTAATAGTTAGAGGAGTGGGAGGAACTGGATGTTGATTCGCCATCAGATTGACGATCACTTGTTGCTGCTCCGCCACTTGTCTCTGGAGTTGAGCAACAACTTCAGAGAGATTTTGTAAAATACCAGAAAATAGGTGAATATTAAGGAAGGAATTTTCCGGAATTTTTAGAAATTTTTCGGGAATTTTTCGGAGCTCGTACGGGCGAGTTAACGGAGATAAAAACGGGGTCCGAAAAAGCCTGTTTTGGCTACCCCTTTAAAGGAGGAAATGTTTAATCTTCTTTTTAAATTTTCTATTTCTTTTGATTTTGTTTCTTCTTTTTCCTTCGTTTTCCCCTCTTCCGTGTGCTTTCCTCTGCCGAAACCGCTCGCCCGACGCCGTCTCCCCCTGCCCTAACTGCTCGAGCGTCGCCGGCCACCTCCTCTGTACCGACCACCAGATCTGACCCAGCGCGTTGTCGCCTTTGCCCTAGCACCGTCAACCGAGCCCTCTCCGCCGCTAGGATCAAGACGCGCCGCTCGTCCTTGTGAGCCGACGCCGACTGTCGACCCTCCTTCTGATTTCCGCGACACTGAGCCCTAGTCTTTGAGCAGCCGTCGTCGCCTCGGCATTCAGGAAGAAGTCACCGCCGGCCTCCCTTGTGATCTTGCGCCGCCGATTGCCACCCACAGCCGACTGGCACAGTGTGTCCACCACGCCGAGCCTAGTTCTTCGTCTCCTCTGTGCGCTATCCTGAAACCCACCGCCAGCATCCTACGTACCTGACCGCAGCCCTTAGTGCCCTAACTACCACGGTCAGAGAGGTTCTGTGGGTTCTCCAGCAAGGAGGAAGCTGTCGACACTGAGTTGAGGTAAGCTGCGGCTGAGAACAGATTTGGTAGGAAATGTAGTTTGCATTTTCTGTATAGGTTTGTAGAAATTAGGTAATGTTTGGTTTGTAATCATCACTGCTTGATCTGACCTTTTGATACCTTTCGATCCGATGTTTTCAGTAGGGTGTGCTGTTTGGTGGATCTGGAAATTTGGGGTATTGTGGACTGCTCTTTGGTCCAGCAGCCACTCCTTTTGGCAGTAGATCAGTGACCACGACAGGGATATTGAGGTAAGGTTTAGGGTTTTGAGTTTCGTGTAGATTGATTGTGTTTATGTTGGGAATAGGTAGATTGGATTAGCTTTAGAGTTTTAATCTAATGTTATGATTAGGGTTAAAGAAAAATTAATCCTAGTTAATTGTTGGATTTAATTTAGGAAGGTCGAGATTATGGTTTAGGGTTTTTCCCTAAATTATTCTTAAGGATTTTTATTTAGTTATTCGTTTAATTTGTAGCTAAATAAAAATGTATGTTTAATATTACAGGACCTTGACGCGAACGAGTATCTCAGAGTCAGATTGGACCTTTCTATTTTCGGAGGCGGGTACTTTTGACTTATGTCATTTGATATGCTTAGTAATTAAATTAACATGTTGCATTAATTGTGTTTCTTATCTGTTTCAGTTAATCACTACCCAAATCTTACATGCTTGATTGATTGATTGGTTTTGCATCTCAGGTATATTTTACCTGGTTATACATGCTTATAGGGGTAGTGATATGCCATGCTTGACCATGTTCAGGACCTAGGTTTTTATACCTTCTGTGTACCTTTGATTCGATATGATTCGTTGACCTAGGGTGCACTTTTCTATATATATGGATTAGGTCAGGATGTTTATATGGTTATTGCCATGCATCATTTGCATGATTGCATGCTGTGCGATAGTCCGCTCCATTATTGTTGAGCACATCGCCATTACATGGATCTGCACACACCACCACTCATGGGTTAGTGGTCGATTCAGCTGAGTGTGTTGCGTGAGGACTGTTAGGCACCGTTGGTCCGCTCATGGGTAGTGTGACACAACGTGTTATCCGGCAGGATTCCTCCCCGTCATCGTGTACCGGGAGTTGAGAGCATTGCGCTCCCCCATTTATGATTTGGGGTAGGAGGATAGGTGTACTCCGACAGCATCCCGTTCACTCGGTCACTCATCAGGAGTAATGACGACAGAGTGCACGGTTGTCACAGCCCTACCCACTCGGCCTTACTATTGTGTGAGATGATCGACTGGCGTCAGGGGTGACCAGGACGCATCATTGGCATCATATGCATGATGCATTTATTGCTTGTGTTTGTGTTTGCTGCATTTATATGCTGCATATTGTTTGGATACCCATGTTTGACATGCATACAGGATTTCCATATCACTCGGACTGTTTGTCCTTATACCCAGGTCCTGGTTAGTACAGTTTCTTTCCTGTTTACTTTAGATGCATTTTTATCTTTCTTATATCAGGAGACTGTACGCATGATTAGTGCTAGGTGTTATTTCTTTACTTTGTATATCAGTTGTACCTGCTGAGTGTTGGACTCACCCCGCCTCCATTGTTGTTATTTTCAGGTTGATGCTGTTAGGAGGGAGTTCCAGTCGCTAGTCCCCACTGCACGTAGTGCTACTCCGCTGCTGGTTTTTGAGTTGTTTCATTTTAGCTTTTCGCTATCAGACTTTATTCTAGTTTTGTTTTGGACTTACATATGGATATTGTATGGAATCTTTCCGTTGGATGGACTTTTAGTATGATTTGGATTTACTCTACTACATGCCTGCCTGGACGGCAGAAGAGGTAAGAAAAATCGGATTTGGGCTTTACGAGTGTAGTTGAGTAGGGTTGATTTCGAGTCAGAGTATTACTATGTTGTTTATTTTATTAACTGCGTGGTTGTGACAGCCAGAGGCTGAATACATATATAAACTGCGTGGTGATTGATTTTATTTATTGTTATTATTCCAGCCGCCTGTGGCTGAGTATTTAGTGCTTGTAGAAAATTTTGATTGTCCGCCGTACAGGGGAGATGCTGCCGAAATTTAAATACTTTCTTACTTGAAGACGGCAAGGATGGTGCTGATGTGTGATGCTGGAGAATGGGAACTGCTCTGATACCAACTGTAACGACCTCCCTTCTTACTACCACTACTACTCTCTAAGGATGAACGTTACTTGACTACTAACTCTACTTAATCAGTATGATTAAAAATCACATGGAAACCCTACCGAAAAATTTTGGCAGAATCTCCCTTGTACCGATGACTATAAACCAAGATACAAGTATAGTATACATCAGCCACAGACGGCTGGAACATTTATCAAACACCCACACAGTTAAATAAGTATCAAACACACAAATATCTATTTACTAAACTGAACTCATCCTACATGCTATCTAAACAGAATAATCTCAAATGACATTAACTTAAAATACAACTCAAATGTTTACAATAACTAAAATGCGGAAAACTTAATAACGTCCCAAGTCTCTTCCATAGTCCTGGCATTACACATCATCTGCGCCACCTTGTCGCCTTCCTTTATCTGCAGTAAGAGGAAATGCAATCTATAAGCAAAATGCTTAGTAAGCGCTATCTAACTCACAAAAACTCGATATGCATGTGAATATACTGAAAACTATAACGGAATGCTCAACAGAAAAACTACTCATGCTCATCTACTAGTAAATAAACTAACATACTGAAGTGTTAAATATGTAAAACTACTCATGCTCTTCTAATAGCAAAGAACAGTTAGTTAATCTAAATAACATGCTAGTATAAAAGGAAACTAAACTTGCTGATTTTAGAACAAAGTGAAACTTAATTCATTTGTTCTAAACTTATTCTTTTATACTTTTATACTTATGTGAACTTATTTTGTTTGTTCAAAACTTATACTTATAATACATCAAAATAATAATCAACTTCTTCTTGGGCCCGACAACTGTAGTTGCTATGCGCACATCCCTAACTAGACCCGAGATAGCTGGTCCCGAATCTAGTAGAGTTTACTAGGTTATCTAAACCTAGGGACCGACTATGGGAGCCCAGCCCAAGGACTACTGAGAGTCCTGCATACTAGGTTATCTAAACCTAGGGACGACTATGGGAGCCCAACCCAAGGAAATCTGAGAGTCCAGTACAGTGCCACTGATAAAAGTAAAATACTTGTTATCTTTTAATACTTCTAATATATATTGCCTTGGCATTTTAATAAGCACCTTTTGTGCCAAAATCCCTAAAGTCTTGACTTTGGGATCTATTTAAGGCTTTGGCCTTTTTCTTTCTTTCCTTTATCTTTCTTATACTTTTCTTTATCTTTCTTATACTTTTCTTATAAAAGAATGTCTCTTACAAAACTGAAATGTTTAAACAAATTCTAACACTGAAATGCTTAAACAAAAATCTGTATACAAAGCATAACATAAATCTGCATGCAAAGCTTAACAAAAATCTGCATATTAAGCTTATCTAAAATTTGCATACTAAGCTTAACAAAATCTGCATACTAAGCTTATCTAAAATCTGCATACTAAGCTTATAAAAATCTACATAAAATCTACATACTAAGCTTATCTAAAATCTGCATACTAAGCTTATCAAAATCTACATACTAAGCATATCTAAAATCTGCATACTAAGCTTATCTAAAATCTGCAAGCAATACTTATGAAAGTCTGCATATCATACAAGCTTAAACTAAATCTAAAACTTGTTAGAACTAAAACCTTAAATCTTGCTACATCAGAGATAAAAAAAACAAGAGAGCAAAGGATGCATGCTACTCATTAATCTCTAGCTATTCCAAAGCTGTACAGTGTAATCCGAATGTAACGGAAAACCAAAACTACAACGTGAACTGATATAGCTGTTCCTACTCATTGGAGCTACATAAATTTGAAATCTGCATGCATAAAAACTAATAAGGAAGGATTTATATCGAAAACTAAACAACTGAAATGCTAACAGCACAAAACCACTCTACTGCATGCTCGTTTAAAGGCCTATTCCTACACATGGCAGCAAAGAAGAAAATCAAATACTAGGACGTTACATGCACTCATTTACAAATCTAAACGACTAAATCTGGTCTTATGGTAGCAAGCTTCAAGATAAACCAAACCTAAGTCTGCTCATGTTATTCTAATAGCAAGGAGAAACATTATAATTCAATACTGCTCATGCTCTTCTAGTAATAAAGAAACTACACATGCTTAACTAATAACAAATAGGAAAGTCCAACAACATGCTAAATCATAAGACTAAAGAATCTAACTCACATGCCTTATATTCAAGAATGCAAATATACGGAAGCAAAGGAATTAATAACCAAGCTAAAGCAGTAGGGGAAATCAACCAAGCTAAGACAGAATAGGGAATTTAACCAGCAAGGCAGCAAAGGATTAACCAAGCTAAGGCAACTGTTCTAGATACCACCGGAGTACCCTAACCAAAACAAAGTGTTTCCTTCTCCCTTTCCTTCATGAAGGCCACGGCAGAAGGCATCCAAAACCCCCAAATTCTTTCATCTTCATGTCGTGACTCAGAAACCAGCAGTAACAAAAAGGAAACAAGGTCCAAAGCAATTAAGCACAAGCTAAACAACAAAACCCTATTCTCTTTCTTTGAAGCACACGACAACAAATTCAAACAACAATCTCCACAGCAAAACTTGAAACCAAACAAGGAAACACCAAAATGAAATCAAAACCACTCTTACCGCAGGTGAGTAAGCGACTTACCTATCCTTGGACTCAAAATCGGGAAGAGGAGCTGCTAGGGTTCGAAGAAAACTCAAGTTCTCGATCTCTCCTTACGCCCACTTGCTCTTCTCGACGAGAGGGGCTCGATGGTGCGAAGACTTCACGGAGAGGGGTGCTCGCCGACCGCCGGAGACGCCAGATTGCTTGCTACGGTTTCGCCCGAGAAGAGGAACGACGTCGCGCAAAGAGAAGAAGGGGAAAGAGCAATTAGGGTTCTCGGCCCTAAAGTTCCTTTTTAATTTCCCAAATTCTGTTAACTTAAGTAAATTTTCCTACCTTTTCTAAACAGAACCGACGGCTGAACACCTGGTCAGTCGGGTTTTAACCGAGTCAAAAGGTCGCAGTTTCGATTCTCGGCTGCAACCATTTTTCTTCCTATTATTTCTTGCTATTAACTTCTATTACTTAAATAAAATTCTTTCTTTACTTGATTAAGTAACAACTGCTAGCCCAGTTGGTTAGCCGGGTTTTGCTCGGGTCAGGGGTTGCCGGTTCGAGCCTCAGCTTGGACATTTTTGTCAAAACTTCTTTCTTTTGGTAAAAATACCAAACGACCTCCAAAATTTCCATAAAAATAATCTAAAAATTTCTAAAAATCTTTAGAATATTTTAAAAGTATTTCTAAATATTTTTAAGAACGTTTTAAACTCCTAATGGGAAAAATTGGGTCGTTACAACTTGCTAATCAATGAGCAATAGTAGCTTCTTATCCAGTTTTCATGATTTTGTGAATATGCATACTTACTAAGCAATTTGCTTATAGTTGCATTTCAGCTTGGACATTTTTTGTCAAAACTTCTTTCTTTTGGTAAAAATACCAAACAACCTCCAAAATTTCCATAAAAATACTCTAAAAATTTCTAAAAATCTTTAGAATATTTTAAAAGCATTTCTAAATATTTTTAAGAACGTTTTAAACTCCTAATGGGAAAAATTGGGTCGTTACAACTTGCTAATCAATGAGCAATAGTAGCTTCTTATCCTATTTTCATGATTTTGTGAATATGCATACTTACTAAGCAATTTGCTTATAGTTGCATTTCCTCCTACTGCAGATAAAGGAAAAGGAAAGCTAATATGAAGGAAGGCGACAAGGAGATGCAAAAAAGGGGTGTGTGATGTCTGAACTATGGAGGCCTCGAGGCTATGTTGGAAAGTTGTTAAGAGTCATTGTTAACTTGTTAGGGATATTTAATGGATCGATTCTCTTGTTATTATTAGAATTGTTTTATTCAGTATTCCTAGAACTGTTTCTTATTCGCTGCTGCTGGATTAGTTTTCTTGGCTTTCAGCTTATTATGATTGCCATATATGCTAATCCTTTTATTGTCGTTAGATATGTGTTAGTTGATTTAGTTTGCTATAGTAACATGGCATGCTGTAAATTAGTAATGCACCATGCTGATTTGAGTTCCTCATGGATACACTGCTGTGTTTCCAAATCTCGTGTTGAGTGAAAATCTTGAGTTTTAATTGTATGCTAAAACACCTGCAGTAAATTCTTTAGTGCTGGATATTCTTATCGTTCTTTTGCACTATTTAGAAGGTTAATGCTAGGATGTACTTACTGGGAAAATAGATATGTGGGAAAAGCTTTATATCTAAGCTTAGGAAATTTTATTTCTGGATACCTGCTGGATTGGAGTTAGTTTTGTTAGTAGAAGTTTATGCTAAACAGTAGCCGGTATTTACAGATTTAACATGTTTCAGTTGCTTGTATTCCTTTTAGAGTGTGGGTTGTTTCTTAATTGCATAGGGTTTTGATCTAGTTGCTTTTATGGGTTTTTTTTAGTTTTACTATTTCTAGCCTATGAAAAAAAAAGTTAGTAATTAAGTAACGTTCACCTTTAAAGAGTGGTAAGAAAGGGTGGTCGCTACAGTTGGTATCAGAGCAGTTCCCATTCTCCAGCATCACACACACATCAGCATCAGCCTTGCCGTCTTCAAGTAAGAAAGTACTTAAGTTTTTCTCTTGTGCCTTTCCTTATTATTTGCAGTATAGAGTATCTACTCATATGTGCTTAAGTGAGAAGAAAATTCTTGTTTTATTTTTTTTTCTATGTTTTGATACATATGTCTAAGAAGAATAGAGATGATTTAGTTTTGTTTCTCTTTCCACATAATTAGATGTCAAGAAGAGGACGCCCCCGTACCGCTCGTACTGAGGACCGAGCTCAGGAGAACGAAGAGCCCAGAACAGCTGAACCAAATCTCTCTGAAGTTGTTGCTCAACTCCAGAGACAAGTGGCGGAGCAGCAACAAGTGATCATCAATCTGATGGCGAATCAGCAGTCAGTCCCTCCCACTCCTCCAACTATCAATGTGGAGACTCCAGTGGTGACTGAGGTTCCACCAGCCGCCCTGGAAGTCCCCACAGCACCTAGAAGACAAGAAGCATACCTGATACAGTGGCTAAAGCTGAAGCCAGAAAACTTCTCAGGCACGACTGAGCCCTGGGATGCCCAGGCTTGGTTCAAGACATTAGAGAGCACGATGGAGCTTCTTGATTGACCAGAAGTCAAGAAAGTCAAGTGTGCCTCCTTCTGCCTGGCTGGAGATGCTCGTATGTGGTGGGATAGAGTCAAGAGCAAGAGAATAATCAATCAGATGTGCTGGGTCGACTTCGAGATAGAGTTCTACGAAGAATTCTTCCGCCAACGGATCACCAATAAGCACTATGAAGAGTTTATAGAATTCAGACAAGGTGACCTGTCAGTGGAAGAAGCAGTTAAAAGAGTCAATAGGCTAGCTTGTCTCTGTCCAGAGTTAGTAAGTATGGAGAAGGAACGAGTCAGACTGATGCTCAGAATGCTGAGACCAGTGATAGCACTTCATGTGAGTAGTGGAACTCACCAACCCCAGACTGGCGAAGAACTGGTCAGCAGAGCATTAGTCGCTGAGCACTATCTGAACAGCATCAAAGCACAATGAGCGCAACACAAGCCAGTCAAGATCGAAGACAAGACAGTGGGGAGCCAAAAACCCCAGTCAAGTAATCAGAACTAGAAGGGCAAGGGTCACAAGAGAAAGTAGTGGAACTCAGGAGGTAACCAGAAGGGAGGACCAGCAAACAAGAAGACCAAGTTCCCTCTCTGTCCTAAATGTGGGAGAACACATCCAGGAGACTGTCTTTTGGGTAAGACGGGATGTTATTCGTGTGGGCTGGAAGGACACATGGCTAAAGAATGCCCTAACAAGCTCAAA
The DNA here is from genome assembly GCF_018446385.1 of Zingiber officinale. Classification (NCBI taxonomy): domain Eukaryota; kingdom Viridiplantae; phylum Streptophyta; class Magnoliopsida; order Zingiberales; family Zingiberaceae; genus Zingiber; species Zingiber officinale. Next base: position 50,175,019 of record NC_056006.1, read on the forward strand.
GAACCTCAGCCATAGCCAATACAATATGGAGGCAAACCTTAGTTACATTATATGCCTGCAACTCTGGAAGGACCTCAGCTCAGTCAAGGAAGGTTGGAAGCCCCACCAGTTCCAGCCAGTGTTAGAGTATTCTCCCTCACTAAAGAGGAAGCTGCTAGTGCCTCCACGATCGTAACAGGTCAAGTAGTTATTTTTCAGCATTTAGCTACTGCACTATTTGATACTGGGGCGACCCATTCTTTTGTATCAGCACCCTTTGCCAAAGAATTACAGGTACCTACAGAGAGTATGAACTCTGAGTTCTTGATGACCCTACCTTCTGGGGAAGTCATGGAGTCCAACCAGTGGCTTCGGGCTGTACCAGTCAGAATTGCAGACCGAGAGCTATATGCTAATCTGGTAGTTTTCCTCAGCAAGTACAGTGCTTCAGTGGACTGCCGTAGAAGGAAAGTGATCTTTAGTCCAGAGGGTGAACCAACCTTTGAATTCACAGGAGAGCCTAGGAGGAGGACCCAGAAGCTTCTCTCTTATCTGACAGCTCACTAGATGTTAGCTAAAGGGTGTGCTGGTTTTCTTGCATTCATTGTGAGTACAAAAGAACAAGAAAAACCCAAGCAGGAGGAAGTTCGGATAGTCTGCGAGTATCCAGAGGTATTTCCAGAAGAGCTACCTGGACTACCTCCCAACAGAGAAGTGGAGTTTGAAATTGAATTGGTTCCTGGTACCGGTCCAATTTCAAAAGCTCCATACCGCATGTCTCCAGCAAAGCTGAAAGAGTTACAAGAACAACTTCAGGAGCTGCTTGACAAAGGCTTCATCCGCCCTAGTCATTCACCATGGGGAGCTCCTGTGTTGTTTGTCAAGAAGAAGGATGGATCTATGCGGATGCGCATAGATTATAGGGCTCTGAATCAAGTGACAATCAACAATAAGTACCCACTGCCCAGAATCGATGACTTATTTGATCAATTGAAAGGGGCAACAGTGTTCTCCAAGATAGACCTGCGCTCTGGGTACCATCAGTTGAAAGTGAAGGAAATTGATATACCCAGAACAGCTTTCAGGACCAGATACGGACACTATAAGTTCGTAGTCATGCCTTTTGGTGTGACTAATGCACCTGCAGTCTTCATGGACTTAATGAACAGAGTGTTCAGAGAATACCTTGACAAATTTGTCATCATGTTCATCGACAACATTTAAGTCTATTCCAGAACCCAGAGGAGCATGACACGCACTTGAGAATAGTCCTGCAGACCCTACAGCAGAAACAGCTTTATGCCAAATTCTCGAAGTGCTAGTTCTGGTTAAATCAGGTGGCGTTTCTGGGATACATTATTTCTAAAGAAGGCATCCAAATGGATCCTGCCAAGATAGAAGCGGTCAACAACTAGAGCAGACCCAAGAATGCCAGGGATATCAGAAGCTTTCTTGGTTTAGCTGGGTACTACATGAAATACGTGGAGGACTTTTCCAGGATAGCGTCTCCACTAACATCCCTCACTAAGAAGAACAAGAAGTTTGAATGGTCAGACAAATGTGAGCAGAGTTTCCAAGAGCTAAAGAAGAGACTGACCAGTGCTCCCATTCTGACAGTCCTAGAAAGTGACAAGAGTTTTGACATCTACAGTGATGCTTCCAAGATGGGCCTAGGAGCTGCTCATGCAAGAAGGAAAAGTTATAGCCTATGCTTCCAGACAACTCAAAGACTAGGAGAAGAACTACCCCACTCATGATCTTGAGCTGGCAGCTGTGGTCTTTGCACTGAAACTCTAGCGACACTACTTGTATGGAGTCCAGTCCAGAATCTTCACAGACCATCAGAGTTTAAAGTATTTCTTCACCCAGAAAGACTTAAACATGAGACAGCGCAGGTGGCTGGAGTTGGTCAAAGACTATGACTGTGAAATCCTCTACCACCCAGGTAAAGCTAACAAAGTGGCAGATGCATTAGGCAGGAAGTCCAGTGCACTCTTGATGTCTTTGTCAGCATTAGCCCTGCCACTGCAGAAGGAGATGTCAGATTTTGGAATGGAAATTATTTATGGGCAACTCTCCACATTGACCTTAGAGTCAATCTTGCTTGAGGATATCCAGAGAAAGCAAAGTGAAGATCCAAATATCCAGAAGATCAAGCAAGGGATACAGAAAGAAGAAGATAAAGAATTTCGAGTATCAGATAGTGGAGTTCTTTATCAGGGAAACCGCCTTTGTGTTCCCGATGATGAGGAATTAAGAAGGAAGATTTTAGAGGAAGCTCATAGCACACCGTACTCCATGCATCCTGGTTCCACCAAGATGTATCTAGATATAAAACAGAGGTTCTGGTGGTCTGGACTCAAAAGAGATGTTGCGAAACATGTCAGTCCTTGCCTGACATGCCAGAGAGTCAAAGCAGAGCAACAGATACCAGGAGGAGTCTTGTAACCCCTCCTAATACCAGAATGGAAGTGGGAAGACATATCCATGGACTTTATAACAGGTCTTCCAAGAACCACGAACGGATATGATGCGATATGGGTAATAGTGGACAGATTGACCAAGTCTGCCCATTTTCTAGCCATCAAGGTGTCCCATTCTATAGAGCAGTTGGCACAACTGTATATTAAGAAAGTGATCAGACTTCATGGAGTTCCAAAATCTATTGTGTCTGATAGAGATGAGCGCTTCATCTCTCATTTTTGGGAGTGTGTTCAGAATGCACTAGGCACCAAACTCAAGTTGAGCACAGCCTTCCATCCTCAGACTGATGGATAGACAGAGCGAGTAAATCAGATTTTAGAAGATATGCTCAGAGCTTGTTTAATAGATTTCAAGGGAGGTTGGTGCAAGTATTGTTGGTGCAGCGGAGGTCGGCAAGAGGGGGGTGAATTGCTGTAAAACAAAAATAAAAATACCCTCCTCAGATTTCAACTCAGAAAAGCAATAGTAAAATCATAACAATTAAATTAACAGAAGTAAAAAGAAACTCAGCAATTAACCTGGTTACAACCAAGGAGGTTGTTAATCCAGGGCGATGAAAAAGCGCACTAGAAGAATCTCCTTTGCTGAAGGCGGAGAAGCCTTTTACACACTAACGGCTCAGAACTATTGCTAGGAATTAAGTACAGAGTTGATTGTCAAAGTTGTTGTTGAATTCCTAGCTATAGGGGCCTTTTTATAGCTCTTGGAAAGTCTATCCCGAGGGTCCAAGGCGCCTCCAACAAGGTTCAAGGCGACTCCAGCTCAATCAGCGGATAAAACTTTATTCGCACGCAAACGGTCAAAACTGACCTATTGAAGGCACCTTCAACAGGCTTGAAGGCGCCTTCAAGGGCGCCTTCAAGCATGTTTATGGCGCCTTCAAGCTACAGTAACTTCCTGCTACAGTAATTTCTAGCCTCTTTTGACTCCTTTTCTTCGTCGCTTTGGCTTCCGAAGTTCCGTTCTTTTGGATGATTGCGGCCAACCGGAATAGGGCTCACCCGAACCCAATTCCCGACCTTCTCCTCGAGCAGCCTTTCGTCCCGGCTTAACATCCCTCGCACGCCGCGCACGCTCTTCACGCCCACCGGAGTACTCTTTCGCAGCTTTCTCGTCCTTCGGACGCACCGAGCCCGTCGGCTCCCTTCCCGTGCCGTCCTTCTCGCTAGCTGCGTCTTTCGCTCGACTTCCTGTGTTCCTAAGCTCCTGCACACTCAGACACAGGGATCAAACACAGCAGGACCTAACTAACTTGGTTGATCACATCAAAACTACCACGGGGTCCAACAAGTATCTATGCTTAGCTGAGTTTTCCTACAACAATAGCTATCAGGCCACCATCAAGATGTTACCTTATGAGGCATTGTATGGCAGGAAGTGCTGATCACCCATTTGCTGGCAAGAAGCAGGTGAAAGAAAAGAAATGGAAGTGGAACTGGGCATTTAGACAGAGCTGATAGATGAGACCACTCAGGCTATCCAGAAGATCAGACAGAGAATTGAGACTGCCCAGAGTAGACAGAAGAGTTATGCTGACACACGCCGTAGGCCACTTGAGTTCCAAGTAGGGGATTCAGTTTTTCTCAAAGTCGCTCCTATGAAGGGAGTGATGAGATTTGGCAAGAAGGGCAAATTAAGTCCTCACTATGTAGGACCTTACCTGATTACAGAGAGGATTGGGAAGGTAGCTTACAAGCTGGACTTACCACAAGACATGTCAGCAATACACAATGTATTTCATATCTCTATGCTAAAGAAGTGCATCCACGACCCTAGCCAAGTGATTCAGCCTCAGTCGGTAGCAGATCCAGGAGGATCTTAGATATGAGAGCAGACCTACACAGATAGTGGACAGAGCAGTCAAGAGACTAAGAAACAAAGAGGTGCCACTAGTGAAGGTCATCTGGTAGAACCAGAAGTATGAGGAAGTCACTTGGGAGCGTGAGGACAGTATGAGACAGAAATATCCAGAATTATTCTAAGTTCGAGGACGAACTTTTTATAAGGTATGGGGGATTGTAACAACCCAAAATTTCCTTGTCTTAAGTTCTAAAAATCCTTATTAATACTTAGAAATGCTATAGAAATATTCTAGAGATTTTTAGAAAATTTTAGAGTATTTTTATGCAATTTTTCGAGGTCGTTTAGTATTTTTACTAAACGAAAGAAGTTTCGACAAAAATAATGTCCAAGCCGAGATTCGAACCGAAGACCTCGGATTAAGTAGAACCTTAAGTTGATTTGGGTAACCAAGAATCCAGCGGATGTTTTCTTAAAGAAAAGGGAATTAAACAGAAAAGAATTAGTCTTAAGCAATGATAGGAACCAAAAATAGCCAAGGGTATAAAAGGGATAAGTTAAGAGAAATTGATGGAATTTCCTCTTCCTCAACCTAATCTTCCTCCTTGCGGCGACATCTCTTTGCTTGGGCGAAAACCAAAGGAGGAATTAGGGCTTCCTCTCCGACGACCGACCAATGCTATCTCAGAGGGATTTCCCACAGAGCCGCGATCATGTCGTCGAGGAGAGCACGAGGATACAAGAGGACGCCGAGTCTTGCGGTTTCTCCGAAACCCTAAAGGTCATCCTCGGCTGTAAGTCCAAGAAACAGCATTGTAAGTTACTACTCACCTGCAGTAGGAGTAGCTGTCGGATTCTGTTTTCCTATCTTGCATTCTTGGCCGCTGTAAAGACTTGGTATTGCCATGAATCTCTAAAAATCCGAGTAGATTTTCTGAGCATGTAGTGTAGTTGTGGTTGCTGGGTATTTAACGTGAATTAGTTGATGTTTAAACATGTAGTTAGATTTTTCTTGGTTATGTTTTATCAAGGCTGATCAGTTTCACATTAAGAATTTCTGACTAGGCTTTTTGATGCCACGACAAGGAGCAAGAACAACCCTTCTATTCCAGGCACACAACTGCGGTCTACTTGAACAATAATAGCTATTTAATTTAGGCATGCGAATATGGGTTATTTGCTTATTTCCTGAGCAGGAACAACCAAGTAGCATTTCAGTTTTTCTTGAATTTCAGTAAGCATAAACGAATTCATATGTATATAAACATGCAATTGCAGATTCTATTAGCATTTCAGTTTTCGAATCCTTTGTTATCCGAACAAGCATGAATAGCCATATAGGTTTTATCTCAGTTCTAGTTTTCAGTTTCTAGATTACTGGCTATCTAGACTCAATTATTATTAGAAAAGTTCTTATCATGTTTTTAGACTTTGTATACATGCGTATATGAGAGGTTATAAGTAAGAAAGGACCAAGGTCCTATTTGGATTTCAAATTCCAGAATTTGGAAAATCCACAGCACGCCAAGTGCTTGATGGAATGCTGAGGCATTTTATTATAGAAGCTTTAATAGATAAAAAAAGTATTTTATTTTAAGAGGCTAGTACCCGACTTCCAAGGTTGTCGTAAAAGAAAACCCAGGTGACCAATTCCAAGGTCTTGGCCCTGGTAAGACCAAGGTCTTTACCCTCATAGGACTGGTGACTAGCTACCACAGTCTCTATTAGGGAGCGTGCATTGGTACTAAGTCTGGGTCCAAGAGAAGCTTTATTATTATTTTGAAGTATAAGAGTATAAGTTTTGGAACAAACAAAATAAACTTTATATCAGTTTCAATTTCAGCAAGTTAGCTATTTTAGTTTATTTCAGCAAGTTAGCAAATTTCAGTTATATAGTTTTCTTTGCTATGCGATAGGCACGAACAGCCATACATAGTGTACATTGTAGTTTAGTTTTCCTTGCTAATTCCATTAACATGATTAGCTTTAAGTTTGGTATTTTAGCCTTGGATTTCCATGATTTATGAACATGAACAGCCTCTGTTATTTAAGCATGCAGTTTGTACTTTACTTGCTAATCAATGAGCATGAGTAGCTTCTTATCCTGATTTCTGGATTTTGTGAATATGCATACTTGAGTTTTGTGAGATAGATTAGTACTTATTAAGCAATCTGCTTATAGTTGCATTTACTCCTACTACAGATAAAGGAAAAGGAAAGCTAATATGAAGGAAGGTGACAAGGAGATGCAAAAAAAGGGGTGTGTGATGTCTGAACTATGGAGGCCTCGAGTGTAAAATACCGAAAATAGGCGAATATTAATAAGGGAATTTTCCAGAATTTTTGGAAATTTTTCGGGAATTTTTCGCAGCTCTTACGAATGAGTTAACGGGAATAAAAACGGGTTATGGGAAAGCCTGTTTAGGCTACCCCATTTAACGAGGAAAAGTTTTCTTGTCCTTTTTATTTCTTTTTCTTCTTTTCTTATTTGCTTTTCTCCTTTTCCGTGTGCGTGGCCGACGCCCTCACCTGCGCCTTCTCTTCTTCCTTACCCTAACCGCCGGCGGTGGTTGCTCCTTTACGAGTGTACAAAACAGAAGGCCGACTCTTCTCTTCTTCATTTCCTTCATCGCGCCGCCGCCACCTTACTCTCGATTTCGCGGGTTGTGCCCTAGCCGACGCCTTCTTCCCTTCATCGACGCGGATCCAGCCGAGCCCTAGCGCCGGCTGCCACAACTGTGCCTTACCGACGCTGCCATCCTTGTGCTCTAACCCCGGCGACGCTTGGGCGAGAATCGGTCATCGCGACTCCTCCTCCTCTTTGGGCTCGCGACACAGCCGATTCCTTGCTTCTGCCCTAGCCTCCAGCCGCGTGCCCTATTTGATCTTGGAGGTAAGTTTGGTCGGAATTAGGTTATTGTTTGACAGTAATCTCTACTCTTGATCTTGATCCTCTCCTTGCTGCTACTCTAGGTCACGTATTGGTGAGGTTTTTGTGCTTTGTGGGGGGTTTCTGATTTCCGACAGCAACCCCATCCTGTCGTATTTTGATTTCCAGCAGTGATCCCAGCCGTGAGGTGAAGTTTTATGCTATGGGTTAGCAATCAAGGCTGTAATTGTGATCATGAGGTGCATTAGAACTTGCTGTGGGGTTGTGCTGTGGTTGGACAGTCACTCCTTTCAGGGGCTATTGGTTCTTGTAACGACTGTGAGTTTGAGGTAAGGGTTAGGGTTTTGAATTCCGTTGTAGGCGATTGCTACTTGTGTTAGGATTAAATGTTAACTCGGATTCATGTGTAGGTTTTAATTGAAATCGAATAGTGGAATGGTTAGGGTTAATGGAGCTAATCCTAATTGATTTTGAGTTCAATTTAATTAGGGTTCTTGAAGGAAAATAGTTTGGTTTAACTATTTGAGTTATAATTAAACTTAGCTAAATTGTACGATTTATTACAGGACATTGACGCGAGACGAGTATCTCGGAGTCAGATTTAGACCATTTTATCGGAGGTGGGTACTTTGACTTATGTCTTTTGATATGCATAATAATGTGTTTAACATATAGCATGATTGTGTTTTCCATTTGTTTCGGTTGGTCACTACATGATCTGTTACATGTTTGCTTGTTTACTTATTATGCACTGCATGTTATTATTTACCTGATCATACATGCTTTAGGTAGTGACCCAACCATATGATATATTATGTTCAGAACCTAGGGTTTATTTGATACCCTATCTGTTTGTGTACCTTCTATTTGATTCGTTATCTTGTAGTACACATCTTATACTTATGTATAGAGCATGCTATGCTATTTGTGATATTGTCATGTTTAGTGTCATGCATCATCTTGTATGATTGCATGCTGTGCAATTGTTTGCTTCATTATTGTGAGCACATCGCCAGTTACATGTACCACCACTCATGGGTTAGTGGTATATCAGACAGGTGTGTGGCAGTTCTGCTGTTTGGCTCCGTTGGTCTGGTGACTCAGCGTGGTAGCCGGCAGACAGTTCCGCTCTGTTTGGCTCCGTTGGTTTAGTGTAGCAGCGTTGTAGCCGGCAGGCAGTTGGAATTTGTTTGGCTCCGTTGGTCCGCTCATGGGTAGTGTGACTCAGCGTAGTAGCCAACAGAGAGTCCTCCCCGTCATCGTGTACCAAGAGATGAGAGCATTGCACTCCCCCATTTATTATTTCGGGGTAGGAGTATGTGTGTACTCCGACAGCATCCCGTTCACTCGGTCACTCATCAGGAGCAGTGATGTCAGAGTGCACGGTTGTCACAGCCCTACCCACTCGGACTCACCATTGTGTGTGAGATGGCTGACTGGCGTCAGGGGTGACCATGTCATTGGCATCATATGCATGATGCATTTATTGCTTGTGTTTGCTGCATTTACTTGCTGCATTTATATGGACGCATATGATTGACATGCATACAGGATTATGACACTCTTGGTCTGACGACCCAGTTACCTTTATACCTTGATCCTAGTTAGTACAGTTTTCTCCTGTTTTGTTCCAGTTGCATTTATCCTTCTCGTATTCAGGAGACTGTACGCATGATTAGTGTTGTCTGTTATTTACTTTATTTTGCATATTAGTTGTACCTGCTGAGTGTTGGACTCACCCCGCCTCCATTGTTGTTATATTTTCAGGTTGAGGCTGTCCGGAGCAGTTCCAGTCGCTAGTCCCCATTGCACGTAGTGCTAGTCCTCTGCTGATCACGAGTTGTTGTTTTAGTTTTCTCTTTTTGATTATGTTTAGTCTTGGTTTGTTTGATACTTGGATATTGTATGGATTCTTATCGTTGATGGATTTTGGTATGATTTGGATATGTTTTACTCCATGCCTGCCTAGACGGCAGAAGAGGTGAGTTTGTCGGATTTGAGCTTTACGAGTGTAGTTGAGTAGGGTTATTTTTTTTTCGAGTCATCGTATTACTGTTCTATTTGTTTACTGTTAAACTGCGTGGTTGTGTCAGCCAGAGGCTGAATTTGATATTAACTGCGTGGTGATTGTTTTATTTTTGTTATTATTCCAGCCGCATGTGGCTGAGGTATATAGTGAGTGTAGAAAGTTTCAGATTGTTCGCCGTACAGGGGAGGTGCTACCGAAATTTCTTCGGACAGGGACTCCTCCGGGGCGTGACATCGGGGCTCTGCTGGAAAGTTGTTAAGAGTCATTGTTAACTTGTTAGGGACATTTAATGGATCAATTCTCTTGTTATTGTTATAATTGTTTTATTTAGTATTGCTAGAACTGTTTCTTATTCGCTGTTGCTGGATTAGTTTTCTTAGCATTCAGCTTATTATGATTGCCCAATATGCTAATCCTTTTATTGTCGTTAGATATGTGTTAGTTGATTTAGTTTGCTATAGTAACGTGACATGCTGTAAATTAGTAATGCACCATGCTGATTTGAGTTCCTCATGGATACACTGCTGTGTTTCCAAATCTCGTGTTGAGTGAGAATCTTGAGTTTTAATTATATGCTAAAACACTTGTAGTAAAGTCTTTAGTGCTGGATATTCTTATCGTTCTTTTGCACTATTTAGAAGGTTAATGCTAGGATGTACTTACTGGGAAAACAGATATGTGGGAAAAGCTTTATATCTAAGCTTAGGAAATTTTATTTCTGGATACCTGCTGGATTGGAGTTAGGTTTGTTAGTAGAAGTTTATGATAAACAGTAGCCGGTATTTACAGATTTAACATGTTTCAGTTTCTTGTATTCCTTTTAGAGTGTGGGCTGTTTCTTAATTGCATAGGGTTTTGATCTAGTTGCTTTTATGGGTTTTTTTTTAGTTTTACTATTTCTAGCCTATAAAAAAAAAGAAGTTAGTAATTAAGTAACGTTCACCTTTAAAGAATTGTAAGAAAGGGTGTTCGCTACATTTCAAATTTCACATTAGTAGTTTCTTCAATTCTTAAGGTAACCTTATTTTAATCCCTGTAGCCTCTACTATTTAGGGAGTAACCTAAAAAATTTTCATTTTCAACTTTAGAGGTGAATTTTCCTAAGTGTTCTCTAGTGTTTAAGATGAAAGCTGGGCATCCAAATACTTTAAAGTATTTTATATTGGGTTGTTTATTATTATAAACTTCAAAAAACATTTTGTTATGGGTTTTATTTAGTGTTGTTCTATTTTGTACAAAGCAAGCTGTACTAACAGCTTATGCCAAAAAATATTTAGGTAAGTTGTATTCAATTAACATCGTTCTAGAGGCTTCAAGTAAGGTTCTATTTTTTCTTTCTACAATCCCATTTTGTTGGGGGGGGGGGGGGGGTTAGGGCACGAAAATTCGTGATGGTAGCCATTTTCAAGACAGAATTTGTTAAAGTTATGATTTTTAAATTCTCCCCCATTATCACTTCTAATTCTTTTAATTTTAAGGTCCTTTTCATCTTCAATTTGTTTACAAAAGTTTGTAAAAATTTCAAAAGTTTCATCCTTATTTTTTAAGAATTTTACCCAGGTGAACCTAGAGTAGTCATCTATTATTACTAGACAATATAAGCTTCCATTTATTGATTTGACTCCATGGGAGTCAAATAAGTCTAGGTGTAGAAGTTCTAATATTAAGCTGGTTTGTGATTCATTAGTTGGTTTGTGGGTAGATTTTGTTTGCTTACCTTTGTTGGTTGCTACTCGGAAAACCTAGAGGTTCCACTGTACAAAAATTTTGTACAAAGGTCTGAACCTTTTCCTAGCTACCATGTGTTCTTTTAAATTAAATTTTGGATCGTCTGCGGAACTTAACACGTTTGATTCAAAACTTAATCTATATGTTCTTTTAGGTTTTGACTTGGATCTCCTGCGGAACTTAACACGTTCGACCCAAATCACCTTAAGTTATTAATTCTATTAAATATTAATTTCCATAATTGGTTTCCAGTACTGACGTGGCGAGGCACATGGCCTTCTTGGATATAGGAGCAACCACCACCGACTAGACAAAACCTTTTATAGAAATCTAATATTTAATTTTCTAAAATAACTTTAGGTTAACCGAAAAGAACAATCAAATCACAAGGGAAAAAAAACAAAAGAACACAACTTCGAAAAACATATTCGAAATACTACAACGTAAGCCTCTTGTATTTGGTATTATTTCCATAAATAACTAGTATGATGCGGAAAAGGAAAAACTACTAGTTATACCTTCTAGAAAGACCTCTTGATCTTCTACCGTATTCCTCTTCTAACCTCGGACGTTGTGTGGGCAACGTTCTTCCAAGATGGGAAACCACCAACCACCTTCTTCTCCTCCTAGCTAGGTTCGGCCACAAAGAAGCTTTACCAAGGATGAAGAACGAAACATCAACCAAGCTCCAAGAGATGCAAGCTTTCTCTACTTCCTCTTCTTCTTCTCCAAGTAGTATCCGGCCACCACAAGAGCTCCAAGAGGAGAGATGATGTGCATAGATTATATACTCTTTTACGCATATTTTTACGCACATTTACATACTTTGAGCATGCTTGATCTATGCATTTTTATACTTCCAGCTTTCCTTTTAGCATATTTAATCTTTTGGTTCGGAGATCTGCTTTTTGTGCATTTTCTGTACATAGGAGTCGAAATTGGTGAAGATTATGCGTCCTCGGGCAAGCTTGGAAGTAATTGAAGGGAGAGAGCATCAGGCCGTGTACCTCACATGGCCGTGTAGTCTTAACAGGAAGGGAAGAGGACATGGCCGTGTGAATCTCACACGGCCGTATCTTGATTTGAAGAAATCAGAGCAGATGCCTTACATGGCCGTGTGCATCTACACTGCCGTGTGAAGTTTCCAGAGACCAAGCAGGTGGTGGCCGTGTGCACCACACGACCGTGTAGCACTTCCAGAGAACAGTAGGGTCCTGGCCGTGTGGAGTCACACAGCCGTGCAGCTTTGGCAGAGAGGGAACTGGACATGGCCGTGTGAATCTCACACGGCCGTGTGGCGCCCGATTTCCTCCTCTATTTAAACCTTCTTTCATGAATTGAAAGGGGATCTCTCCCCCTTTGGGAGAAGGCAAGATTTGGTGGTTTCCTCCCATTCTTGGGAGGATTTCTGGGCGATTCTAAGGGAGTTCTTGACGATTTCGACTCCGGAGCGAGGATTAGATCCGAAGACGAGGCTTCTTCGTAGATAAGTTTTCTCCTTCCCCTTTTCTTGGTTTCTTGGATTGGGGATTTAAGAAATGCTTGTAATCTTTATTTCTTCGGGTATTCTTCCTCGATTCATGGAGTAGATCTTGTATTCTAGGATTAAGGGAGTATTTGTATGATGGATTGATGTAATCTCATATGGATTTGCCTTTTTCTTGTTTCAATGACATTATTTTGCTTGTATCAATTAGATCTTGAATGATTAATGGTGATATGTGCTTAATTCTCATTCTTGATTGATTGTTTGGATTTCTTGTGGGCTTTGTAAAGATAAACTCTCACTCGATCATTCGAGAGATCCACGTGACAGGTGCAAGCCTGTGTAAGGACGTTTGAGAGATAATCTTGAAGAGGATATAGGAATATTCAAGAGAGTAGGATGGATTTTGTGATTAGTTTCTTGTATCTTGATAGATTAATAAGTTGTGGGCTTCTATGTTGATATCCGAGGAAGGCATAGTAATAGGTGCGCTTCTGTGTAAGGACAACGTAGGTTCACGTCTAATTGATCATATTTAGATACATTTCTCAGTCCTTAGCCGATTATCTATTGCAAGAGAGAACCGGCAACTTTCTACAAGTGTTTGGCAATTGAGGGATAAGAATTGGTGAACCATTTACATTCAAGAAATCTTACAAAGAAACCGAAACTCCTAGAATCTCCCTTTATCATAACCTAAAACACTAAACTCTTGTTTGTTGATCTTTAATATTCGATTTGTTTACCTTCACTTTGCATTTGAAACGATTGGATAGTTGTTTAGCTAATTCGCATTGAGACTACTTGCGACATTTCCGTACACTTGCGGAGCATAACAAGTTTTTGGCGCCGTTACCGCGGACTGCGCTATAACATTAGGAATTATCAATTGAGTTAGACTAAACATAACATTTGTTTTCCTTTCATATTGCATAGTTGTAACTAATCATTAGATTTCTGTTTTTACTTTCTTGTATAACTTTTACTTCTTGTTAATTCTTTTTGTACAAATTCAATTATGCATTTTTAGTTTTTCTTGTATTTTTTTTTTTAGATATCTTGAGCACTAACATGTCAAGTAGGGCTTCAAGAAAATTTTTCACACCCATGAGCGTAAGATCTTCCACTGATGAATATTATGATTCCGAAGATGATCAATTTGAGTTTCTTTGTGGAGTGTGTGGTAGCACATCTCATCCAACTGCTATCTGCCATTTTTTCCAAAAGACTGCTATAACTCCGGAACTTCAATGTTTGGTTCAACCTCGACATCAAGATACATATGAGCAAGTTTCTGATACTTATGGCTATGACTGGGGAGATTATCAAATTCAGAACCTTCAACCTCAGTTAATTCTAGAGCCGAGTGAGCAGTCATTTTCCTAGCAGCAGTACTCTAACTCACCTCAACACTACAATCAGGATTGGATGGATTATCAAAATTTTGATTATAGAAGCGTGCAAGGTGTTGATCATTCTTTTCAAGCATCTCAGAGTCTCTCAGAGTTTCAGGATGATTTTTCATTGTATAGACCACATCATCCACAACCAGATGAGCCGATTGACTTGGAGGACTCCCAAGACACAAATATTCCTGCTCCAAGTCAAATGGAGACCACAACACAAGTTTCTGAAGAGATAATGGTACAACGGGGGATCCTAGCTTTACAATTTTTACTACAAATTTCTAATAAAGCTGTCGATTCTTCTATTGATGATATTGATATTAGTGGACTCTTCGCTACTTATGATGATGATGTGGTAGATAAAAGTGTAGGGACATGTACTATGGAGGAATTGCCCCAAGGATCACTTCTTTTGGTTGCACAACCGGTTGATGATGATAAATGTGTAGGGACTTATGTAATGGAAGCAAAGCCCCAAGAATCACCACTTTTAGAGGCACCACCACTCGAACCAGAACTAGAACCATTACAAAATTCTGAAGAGGTCACATCCACTTGTTTAGAACTTTCAGGTACTTCTCAGCACTACAAGGTTAGTATTCTTAGTAATCTTTTAGAAAATTTCATAGAGGTACCTATAATTGATTTTGTTGGATGTGATTCATTTTTTGATACATACTCAATTCATATTAATATGGTTCTAGTTCCTTCTTATATTACATTCTTGTGGGAGGTTTGTTTTTCTTTTGGGTGTGTAGGTTTTCAAGAGGCCAATAATTGGAAGCTCATACTGAACCGTCTTCGACCACGCGAAAGAACTTCAAAGAAGACGAAGATGGAGAGAGTGATACTTAAATTTTTAACTCCTTTATTGAAAGCTCCCTCCATAATAAGAACCCTTGGTAGGAAGGTTCTAAAATATCTTACTCCTCCAAGGGCGAGATTTAGATGAATCTAATGTTTGGTCGAGCTAAAGACCTTAAACAAGCGCTTCTTGGGAGGCAACCCAAGGGTTCTTTTAGTTAGTTTTGATTTGTATTTTAATTTCTTTTATTTTGATGCATTCTTTTGATTTTGTTTTCAGGTTAGGTGCAAAACAGAGCCCGACCGTGTGCTATACACGGCTAGGCAAAGGTTGCAGAGAAGGGAAGTGCTTGGGTCGTGTCATCCAGACACGGCCGTGTAAGATCTCCCGAGGAGAAAAAGGTCTAGGCCGTGTCCCAAACACGGCCATGTAAAGAATCCCGAGAAGAAAGATGGAGAGGCCGTGTCCCAGACATGGCCGTGCGAAGAATCCAGAGAAGGAAGAGGGGGAGGCCGTGTGGATCTGCACGGCCCGTGTAGGGGAGCTATTAAAGTCTTCTTTCTACCTCACACGGCCAGATCTTGGCCGTGTTCCGCACACCCCCAACTCTCCAAAACATCTCTTTCTCTCCTAATCTCTTAAAAACTCCTCTCTAATCTCTCAAGATCTGGATTCTCTTCCTCTCTAAGACTTGGACTTTTCATTCTCCTAACCTAAGATCTTTGCTCTTTGAAGTTTTGTTCTTTGAGTTTCATTCTTCCAACCCTAGATAATTCTTCCCCTATCTAAACTCATCAAGATGTCCAACATTTTGAAGAAACTTCGCAAAAGAGGTGGTGGATCCAGTGGGGACAAAGAGGAGGAGCCATCAAGGGACAAAGGAAAACAACCAGTGAAGGGAAAAGGCAAAAGGACTTCACGCAACGAAGGTAATGACAATGAATTCAATATTGTGTTTAGAAATGATGATCAAGTAACTAGATTTGAAATTCTTGTCAATAGAAAGATAGTGTGTAGTAGATATATGGACCCAACTGTTCTTGATATGCTTGGAATTAGGGAAGATGTAGATTTGATGATTGGGTTTTTGGATTGGAGTGATATTATGTATACACATTTGCCTACATATCCTCGTCTTGTTTTGGAATTTTTAAGTTCATTAGATGTCCATTTTACTAATGAAGATGATTATTTTGGAAAAATCTCATTTAGACTAATGAATCAAGAATTTCTATGGACATTTAGTGACTTTAATTCTTGTTTTGGATTAACCACCGGGAGCCCTCGTAGGTTTGATCCAAGGTTTAATTGGAATCATTTTTGGAATGTAATAACTGGGTTAGATCAACCTTATGAGCCTTCAAGAGCTAAGGCCTCCAATATGCAAAACCCCATCTTTAGGTATCTACATAGAGTCATGAGTAAAACTATTTTTGGTAGGGGAGAGAGTGATGGGGTAGTTAAAAAGATAGAGTTTTATGCTTTATGGGCTATGATTTATAAGGTTGAATTTGATTCTGGTTTTCATTTTGTTCAAACCTTATTAAGATCTGCTAGGGCATCATTGGGATCAATTATTTTTGGTGGTTTGATTACCCGAATAGCTTATAATTTAAATCTTGATGTTGATGGGTTGGAAATAATTCATGGTAATGATATGATTGACATTGATGCATGTCTTGCTATGAAAATGATCGTTCGGGATGAGAATAGTTTTGCGTTTCCTAGGAGGAGTGGTTCTCCTTTACCCCTTCCTTTTCCTGAACGAACTACTATTCGTAACCCGAATAATTGGGTAATTTCTGAGTTAGATTTTGAGGATAACCCTTCTATACCTGGAGACACTGAGCCACATCATGAGCCCTCGTCATTTGGACACCCGCAGCCTTCTAGTTTTATGGAGCCTGCTAGGCATTCTTTTGCATATGGCACTGGATCTTCTAGGTTTGATTTTTCAGATTTTCGTACGTCTCTAGAATCATTCATGAGAAGCAAGATGCCCAACGAAAAATGTTGGAGGGTTGCTTCTCTTTATCTGATGATCAGTTTAGGGAGGTACAAAATCATTTTCAGTTTACGAGGAACTTTCAACATCAAGTGGCTGAGTTTGTGCAGGATTATGATATTGATCAGGCTAGGATGAGAGATTTTATGCAGAGCATGACACTTACTAGCCAACAAGTTGATGCTTTATATGAGTATCATAGATCCTTGGGTGAGATTCCAGGTTTTCCTAGTTTTCCTATTGACCAACACGTCGTAGACCCCCTTTTCCTCATCCACCTCCACCTCTTCCACCATATTAATTTCATCGGGACGATGAAAAGTCTGGGGGGGTGTCATGTACTATTTAGTTTGGTTTTCAGTTTTTAGTTTTTGTTAGTTTTTCATGTTGGTTCTTATTTTCATTGTTTGTTGCTTTATTTTGCTTGTTTTTGAAATAATCATGGCAAATTTTTTTTTTTTTGAGAACATCAAATCTTCACTTATATGCTTTCTTGGATTCAAGTGAAATGTTAGCACGATTATTGTCTTGATTCATGATGTTCGAATGATGCTAGTAGTAAACTTTGTGTAGTTCTTTTTTCTATCTTGAGAAGCATTAATAAGCTAAGAATCTTATGGTGATGAGTTTTAGTTTTGGTTCAACCTTAAGGATTTTATCTTCACTACACTTGTGCTTGATGCTTGAATAGTTGATGTCATTGAAATAGTCATGATTCATCTTGTTTGCTTAGTACTTGGTTTCCATGGTGATTTCTCAACTTTCATTTTGGTTACTGGATGAGGCTCAAATCATTAAAGCTCATTTGGAAAAATCAAAATATCCCAACATGTGTGCTAAAAGTACATTTGTGAATAAGTTTTGCACAATGCAAACACTTATATAAAAAAAAGAAAAAAAAAGGGGATATAAAAAGTAGTTGTCATGAGTGGAATCTAGCAAGTCACCCCTTTGAGACCGAGTTAGGTTACTCGGGAAATGACTGCTTAGCTTCCCTTGAGATTGAGCACACCTTTGAGACCTTGGGTTAGTTGAGAAATATGAACCAAGTGAATGGTGAGTAAGTGCCTATCACTGGTTACTTGTCTTTCACTGGAAACTGTTGGTGCGGGTAGCACTAACGGTCTAACCCAGATTTTGATGAATGACAAATAGGTTAAGTTAGTTTTGTTGTTGTCTGACACTTTGATCAAGTGTGCAGGAAAAGTCCAGACAGGTCGACGGGCTGACCGGATGTTTGGCAAGAAGTCCAGCTAGGTCGACGGGCTGACCGGATAGCTGGCGAGAAGTCCAAGCGGGTCGACGGGCTGACCGGACGCTTGGCGAGAAGTCCAGCTAGGTCGACGGGCTGACCGGATAGCTGGCGAGAAGTCCAAGCGGGTCGACGGGCTGACCGGACGCTTGGCGAGAAGTCCAGACGGGTCGACGGGCTGACCGGACGTCTGGCAGGTAAGTGAGGTAAGTCACTGGAGGGGAGTGACTGTGAGGACGCGTTCCTGGGAAGGGGACATTAGGCGTCGATCCGGCTTAGATCCATTTCGGATGTCTAAGTCGAGATCGTGACTAGATTCCGGTCTCGGAAAGACGGAATCTAAGTCATACTCTCTTTATCTATCTGTTGAACTTTAACTGTGCTAACCATTTGTTTTACAGGATATATATTTACCTCGGACTAACCTTGTTTTGCAGGAAAAAGGAGTCTTTCTGGAATAAGGTGGTCCGGGCGCCCGGAGGTCCGGGCGTCCGGAAGGGATCCGGGCGCCCGGAAGGCGAATTTTATCCAAACACCTCGTCGCTACGTGGAGCATCTTGATTTGAGCAGTTACGTCACACTCCAGGCGCCCGGAAGGGATCCAGGCGCCCGGAACAGCATATAAAAGAAGCCCCAGACAGGAGCTTCAGAATCAACTTTGACTGAGAACTCTTCTGCTGATCTTGCTGCTCGACGTTCAAGTGCGACGTCAACGACGCTCCGACAAAAGTGCTCTTCCGGTTTTTGTTTAATTTTCCTTTTGTCGGTATTGCTTTATTATTACTAGCATCTCCTGTACTTTTTCTGTAATCATATTTCGACTTGCTAGTGATTGCCCAACGAAAGTGGTCAAGGACCACGGGCCTTCGAGTAGGAGTCGTCACAGGCTCCGAACGAAGTAAAAATATCTGTGTCTACTTTATCTTTTTCCGCTGCGCTTCGAATCGATATTCACCCCCCTCTATCGAATCTAACGGTCCTACAAGTGGTATCAGAGCGGGTACCGCTCTGATTTGGTGCAACCACCAATCAGACAGGGGGTGAAGTGTTTTTTTTTAAACTGGTGTTTCGATAACTTAATATTTAACTAATCAATTTAAATTAGTGCAACACGAATCTAGTTTTTTTTTATCTTTCTCTTCCCGCACTACTAATCCAAGACCAAGTCTTGGGATATTTTTTCTTGGTTATTTATCTGTGCACAGAATGTCCCAACAAGAAGGATTCAGCACAGTGCGACCTCCACTCTTCAACGGGGACGACTTCCCTTACTGGAAGAAGCGCATGGAGGTCTACCTCAAGACAGACTTCGACCAGTGGATGAGCATTACGAAACCTTACAAAATTCCAGTGGACAACGCCGGGAATCTAGTGGATCCTGAAGACTGGACAGCAGATCTCAAGAAAAAAGCGTCAACAGAAAACAAAGCGATCAACACTCTACAGTGCGGACTAACAAGAGAAGAGCTAAACAGAGTCGGTCCACACAAGAACGCTAAAGAATTATGGGACAAACTGATCGAGCTGCACGAAGGAACAAGCGATGCTAAGGTAACAAAACGAGACCTGCTTTTAAATAAAATTTTTAATATAAAAATACAGGAAGGAGAAACAGCGAATCAACTCCACGCGAGGATCAAGGACATCCTCAACGGGCTCCATGCGATTGGTCACCAAATGGAGAACAGAGACTTAATAAGGTACGCTTTAAACGCTTTTCCACGTAATAGTTTGTGGGCATCAATAGTGGATGCCTACAAAATTTCTAAGAATCTTTCTAAATTAAAATTGGATGAGCTTTTCTGTGAATTAGAATTGCACGAACAAACTAATGCTGGAGCCGAGAAAGGTGTAGCCTTATTTGCAGGTTCCTCCAAGAAAAGCAAGCCTGAAGTTGAAGAAGAATCTGACCAAGACTCCGAAAACGAAGAACACTTGGTGAACTTGGTAAGAAAAATGTTCACCAGGAGAAAGAGGAGCTTCAGCAAAAAGGATCTTCAAAAGATCAGCTCTCCCTCAGAACAAAAGAACGTGACCTGCTACGGCTGCAACAAAAAGGGACATTACAAGAACGAATGTCCAAAACTAAAGTTCGACAAACCAAAGCCAACCAAAAAGAAGGCACTCAAAGCAACGTGGGACGACTCCTCGGACGAATCGGAGGAAGAAGAGCAACATGGCCCGCGAAGCTGAAACAGAAAACGAGTCGGAAGATGAAGACGGGTCTGAACCCGAAACAAGCCACGAGTCCGTACTCGTTTCCGAAGGCCCGAATGAGGTATACTTTAATTTAAACAAAAAAATTTTTAGAATTATTTCCTGTTTAAATAGTAAATTAACTAAATTAGAAAATGAAAACAAATCACTTCTTGAGGAAAATCAAAACCTCAAGGAACAATTAAAGAATTCGAATCCAACTCAAGATCTAACACTTGAGGAAGAGAATTTATCATTAAAAAATGAAATAAACAATTTAAAAGAGATGTTAGAAAAATTCACAACAAGATCAAAAAATTTAGATTTAATCCTAAATAATCAAAAAGCATGTTATAATAAAACCGGACTAGGATATAAGTCGAATTCAAATAAAACCTTCAAATCATTAATAACCCAATACAAGTCAACCAATCTAGCTTGGGTCCCGAAAGCGTGTCTGACCACGCAAGTAGGACTTAATCAATATTATATACCTAAAGAAAAAATACATTATATAAAATTAAATAAACCAAATCAAAATCCAAAATACAAACCTAAATCAAATTCAAAATCTAAACAGAATTATCACCAAGTTAACTATAACTATAAAAAGAATCGACACAAGCCTAAAATCAAAACTTAAATTAATGGCCAATAATTCAGGGGGAGGCTCCAGAATAGCTGGCACCTCCAAAACTAACAAACCCGGCAGGGCAATTAGAATTAGAGACCAAGTTTAACTTGAATCATGGTACTGGTGAAATTTTTGGATGATAGTACGTTAGGGAAACTTGGGCATCGCATGTCTAGAAAGATATGGTTTCGATCTGGTGCATTTGGCCAAGTGGAACTAACCGAAGCTACCCTTAAACGAATCCTAACCAGTTAGACCAAGATTTAGTACTAAGTTCCGTGGATAGGACTATTCGGAAAACCTCGAAAGGTTGGTTACTTCTAATGACGTCCAAGTGACTCACCAAGCTTAGAAGTTTATCCGAAGAATGTCTATTTGTTGAGACCAAAGCTAAACCTGAATCTAACAAAAGTTAAACCAAACTCTGTAATTAAATCTAATTCATCTCACAAAATTATAGGATTCCCTGATAGATAATCTAGATCGGGTGAGATGAATAAGGATCAAATTAATTTACAAATTAAATTAAAATTAATTAAAATTAAATTTCAAATTGAAATTCAATTTCAAATTTTAAATTGAATTTCAAATTAAAATTAAATTTCAAATTTCAAATTAAATTAAAATTAATTAAAATTAAATTTCAAATTGAAATTCAATTTCAAATTTCAAATTGAATTTCAAATTTCAAATTGAATTTCAAATTAAAATTAAATTTCAAATTAAATTAAAATTAATTAAAATTAAATTTTAAATTTCAAATTAAAATTAAATTTTGAATTAATTAAAAATTAAATTTCGAATTAAAACTAAATTAATTTTAAAATATATATATATATTAAATTAACTTTAAAAATTATTTTAAAAATTAAATCAACTTTAAAAAATTATTTAAAACAAAAATTAACTTTAAAAATAATTTTAAATTTAACTTTAAAATTTTATATTTAACTTAAAAATTTTATTCTAAACTTAAAAATTATTTTAAAATTATTTCCAAATTTTTTAAAAAATTATTTTAAAAACTCTTTTAAAAATCATTTAAAAAACTTTAAAAAAAATTATTTTAAAAATTCTTTTAAAACATTTTAAAAATTATTTTAAAAACTATTTTAAAAATAATTTTAAAAACTTTAAAAAATTCTTTTAAAAATTCTTTTAAAAAAAAACTATTTTAAAAATCATTTTAAAAACTTTAAAAAATTCTTTTAAAACATTTTAAAAATTATTTTAAAAACTATTTTAAAAATTATTTAAAAAAAAACTATTTTAAAAATCTTTTTAAAAACTTTAAAAAATTCTTTTAAAAATTCTTTTAAAACCTTTTCAAAATTATTGTTATTTTAAAAATTATTTTAACATAAAAATTATTTTAACTTAAAAATTATTTTAACTTAAAATTATTTTAATATAAAAATTATATTTTTAAATTATTTTAACTTAAAAATTATTTCAAAAATTATTTTAAAAACTTTTAAAAATCATTTAAAAACTAGTTTAAAAATTATGTATCATTTTGAAAAATTCTTCTTATTCTTTCACTATAATAAAATTCTTTTAACTTAAAAAAAATCGTAATAATAATAAATTATTTCTATAGACTATTTTCACTTTAAAAATTATTATTTTGACTTTAAACTCATTTTTAATCTTAAACATCATTTTAACCTTAAAATTATTTTTTAATTTAACCTAACTGAAAATTAAAACTTAAAAATTTAACTTAAACTTAAAACTTAAAGCTAAATTAATCATTGATATTAATTTTAATCTAAAATCAAAACTGAATTGAACGTATATTAATTGTCATTAAATTCCTGTTAGAAATCCCTTAAAAATAATAATTATTATAATTCTTTTAAATTCATTTAAAACTTAGACACCTAACTTAAAAACTTAAATTCCGTTAACTTCAACTTTAAACTTAATTATGTAATTAATAAGTAGAACTTAACTATTTAAGTTTAACTTTATTTGAGAACTAAGCTTGATTTGATTAGAACCTAGGTTTAACCTTAGTAAAAATATTAAAATTACTCTAAGTCATTTTTCTTAATCAACCTTTAAAATATTAATTATTTTTATTAAAAAATAATTAAAGTTTGACTTAAATTGAACCTTACTTAACCTTGTTTAATAACGAGTTTAACTTCAAATTACCACCAACTTTAAACTAAGTCAATCCAACTTAAAAGGAAGTAAATAAAAAGTTAAATTATAACTAACACCTTCATCAATTAATACAAAATTTAGATTATAGCAAAATTTAATCAATAAATTATTAATATTGATCAATTATTGAATTAATAACAACTTATCTTACTTAACATTACACTAAAGGTTAATTTATTTCAACTTAATCTAACATTAATTACGGTTAGTCAAATTTAAATGAACAATTTTATAAAGATAATTTTACAATCGTCTAAAACACCTAGGTACAAAAATATGTTACGGTTGTAAAATTTTATAAATTAAAGGAGTATCAAATTAAGGGGGAGGTTTATTTTTTAATTATCTCCTGAAGTATTATTTTTTAATCTTCTCTTTAAAATCTCTCTAGAAAATTCTACCTCAATTTAAAAAATAAATATATATCTACTTTGAATATTTTTAGCAAATATTTTCAAATTGTATGTCAGGTTCAGGGGGAGGAATTAATTAAAAATTTCCCTTTATATAAAATATTTTAAATTTTGTTTGAAAAATGTTTTCTTAAAAAATTTCTTAAACCTACTTTTGAAAACTAACTCTTATAAAACTAAGTTGTTTTTAAGAATTGGGTTTTACTTTTTATTGAAAATTGATTTTGAAAATTAGATTTAACTTAGTTTTGAAAATTGTGGAAATTAGATTTTTCAAAACTTAAGTTTACAAACTAAGCTTCTCAAAATCATTTTCCTTAATTTTGAAAATCAAAGTTTAAAAATCAATTTTCAAAATCAACTTGCTTAAAATTGTGAAATTTTTTTAAATCAACTCAAAATTGTTTCTTTTAAATCACAAACTTTTTATCTTTTTTACTTAGTTTTTGAAAACTCAACTTTTCAAGTATTTTAAACCATGGTTTTGAAACTAGTACTTTTGAACTTTAAAATTTTGATTTTTGAAAATTAGATTTAATTATTTTACTTTATCAAAATTAGTTCTACCAAACTCCTTTGAAAACTAAAAGTAAAGTTCAAAATCAATATTTGCAAACTGAAATTTGATTTGCAAAAACTCAATGTTGAAAATTATGAAAATTAGATTTTTCAAACTTAAATCATTGTCAAAACTTAAGTTTTAAATTAAATCGTTTACAAACTTAGTGTTGAAAAATAAATTTTTCAAACTTAGTTTTGGAATTTTGGTTTTTGAAAACTTATGTTTAGAAAATGAAACTATCTAAACTTAGCTAGCTTTCTAAAAGCTAAAAGCTAATGCTTTAAACAAATTTTCAAAAGCTTAATCTCCCCCAAGTCAACTTGACTATTTTTTACTTGGTGTTAAAAATTGCACTTTTATCTTTCAAGTTTTGACCAAACTTAGATATTTTTTTTACCTGTTACAGTAACTCTTCACTATGATTATTTACCTCTGTTCATTTTTTTTGATGAATGCCAAAGGGGGAGAAGGGTTAGGTGGTTAAGTTAGCTAAACCAATTTGAAAACACAAACTAACTTTAAAACCACACAAATGCATGTTGGTTCTTGCATATGTTTTCACTAACTTAAACCAAGTTGTCATTCCATCAAAAAGGGGGAGATTGTTGGTGCGGGTAGCACTAACGGTCTAACCCAGGTTTTGATGAATGACAAATAGGTTAAGTTAGTTTTGTTGTTGTCTGACACTTTGATCAAGTGTGCAGGAAAAGTCCAGACAGGTCGACGGGCTGACCGGATGTTTGGCAAGAAGTCCAGCTAGGTCGACGGGTTGACCGGATAGCTGGCGAGAAGTCCAAGCGGGTCGACGGGCTGACCAGATGCTTGGCGAGAAGTCCAGCTAGGTCGACGGGCTGACCGAATAGCTGGCGAGAAGTCCAAGCGGGTCGACGGGCTGACCGGACGCTTGGCGAGAAGTCCAGACGGGTCGACGGGCTGACCGGACGTCTGGCAGGTAAGTGAGGTAAGTCACTGGAGGGGAGTGACTGTGAGGACGCGTTCCTGGGAAGGGGACATTAGGCGTCGATCCGGCTTAGATCCATTTCGGATGTCTAAGTCGAGATCGTGACTAGATTCCGGTCTCGGAAAGACGGAATCTAAGTCATACTCTCTTTATCTATCTGTTGAACTTTAACTGTGCTAACCATTTGTTTTACAGGATATATATTTGCCTCAGACTAACCTTATTTTGCAGGAAAAAGGAGTCTTTCTGGAACAAGGTGGTCCGGGCGCCCGGAGGGGATCCGGGCGCCCGGAGGTCCGGGCGCCCGGAAGGGATCCGGGCGCACGGAAGGGATCCGGGCGCCCGGAAGGCGAATTTTATCCAAACACCTCGTCGCTACGTGGAGCATCTTGATTTGGGCAGTTACGTCACACTCCAGGCGCCCGGAAGGGATCCAGGCGCCCGGAACAGCATATAAAAGAAGCCCCAGACAGGAGCTTCAGAATCAACTTTGACTGAGAACTCTTCTGCTAATCTTGCTGCTCGACGTTCAAGTGCGACGTCAACGACGCTCCGACAAAAGTGCTCTTCCGGTTTTTGTTTAATTTTCCTTTTGTCGGTATTGCTTTATTATTACTAGCATCTCCTGTACTTTTTCTGTAATCATATTTCGACTTTCTAGTGATTGCCCAACGAAAGTGGTCAAGGACCACGGGCCTTCGAGTAGGAGTCGTCACAGGCTCCGATCAAAGTAAAAATATTTTTGTCTACTTTATCTTTTTCCGCTGCGCTTAAACTCTTGTTTTTTCGAATCGATATTCACCCCCCCCTCTATCGAATCTAACGGTCCTACAGAAACATTAGGAATTCAAATTTGATGACGACTTGACTAGGACATGGATTGAAACTTGAAGGGTGTTGAGTTACTTTTACACTGTGCACAAGATTCTTATGCTTGAACCATACTTTACTTGTTTCCATGATCATGCTTGTTAATGAAACTTTTTGATAGAATTAGGAAAGTGCACTAGGTTTTATGAATGTGTTGTAGAACATATGAATTTAGACTGCAGCATTTTGCTTGAGGACAAGCAAAGGTTTAAGTCTGGGGGTGTGATGTGCGTAGATTATATACTCTTTTACGCATGTTTTTACGCACATTTACATACTTTGAGCATGCTTGATCTATGCATTTTTATACTTCCAGCTTTCCTTTTAGCATATTTACTCTTTTGGTTCGGAGATCTACTTTTTGTGCATTTTCTGTACACAGGAGTCGAAATTGGTGAAGATTATGCGTCCTCGGGCAAGCTTGGAAGTAATTGAAGGGAGAGAGCATCAGGCCGTGTACCTCACATGGCCGTATAGTCTTAACAGGAAGGGAAGAGGACATGGCCGTGTGAATCTCACACGGCCGTGTCTTGATTTGAAGAAATCAGAGCAGATGCCTTACATGGCCGTGTGCATCTACTCTGCCGTGTGAAGTTTCCAGAGACCAAGCAGGTGATGGCCGTGTGCACCACACGGCCGTGTAGCACTTCCAGAGAACAGTAGGGTCCTGGCCGTGTGGAGTCACACGACCGTGTGAATCTCACACGGCCGTGTCGTGGGGCCGTGTGGCGCCCGATTTCCTCCTCTATTTAAACCTTCCTTCATGAATTGAAAGGGGATCTCTCCCCCTTTGGGACAAGGCAAGATTTGGTGGTTTCCTCCCATTCTTGGGAGGATTTCTGGGCAATTCTAAGGGAGTTCTTGACGATTTCAACTCCGGAGCGAGGATTAGATCCGAAGACAAGGCTTCTTCGTAGATAAGTTTTCTCCTTCCCCTTTTCTTGGTTTCTTGGATTGAGGATTTAAGAAATGCTTGTAATCTTTATTTCTTCGGGTATTCTTCCTCGATTCATGGAGTAGATCTTGTATTCTAGGATTAAGGGAGTATTTGTATGATGGATTGATGTAATCTCATATGGATTTGCCTTTTTCTTGTTTCAATGACATTGTTTTGTTTGTATCAATTAGATCTTGAATGATTAATGGTGATTTGTGCTTAATTCTCATTCTTGATTGATTGTTTGGATTTCTTGTGGGCTTTGTAAAGATAAACTCTCACTCAATCATCCGAGGGATCCACGTGACAGGTGCAAGCCCGTGAAAGGACGTTTGAGAGATAATCTTGAAGAGTAAATAGGAATATTCAAGAGAGTAGGATGGATTTTGTGATTAGTTTCTTGTATCTTGATAGATTAATAAGTTGTGGGCTTCTATGTTGATATCCGAGGAAGGCATAGTAATAGGTGCGCTTCTGTGTAAGGACAACGTAGGTTCACGTCTAATTGATCATATTTATACATTTCTCAGTCCTTAGCCGGTTATCTATTGCAAGAGAGAACCGGCAACTTTCTACAAGTATTTGGCAATTGAGGGATAAGAAATGGTGAACCATTTACATTCAAGAAATCTTACAAAGAAACCGAAACTCCTAGAATCTCCCTTTATCATAACCCAAAACACTAAACTCTTGTTTGTTGATCTTTAATATTAGATTTGTTTACCTTCACTTTGCATTTGAAACGATTGGATAGTTGTTTAGCTAATTCGCATTGAGACATTTCTAGTGCTTATTCCAGTCCCTGTGGATATGATAATCTTTTATATTACTTGCATCATTTCCGTACACTTGCGGAGCGTAACAAGAGAGAGGTTCGGCCACCACAAGAGGAAGAGCGGGAGAGGATGATGATGGTCGGCCACACCAAGGAACAAAAGAGGGTGAGAAATAATAGAGGTTGTATCTCATGAAGGCACCCTCACCCCTTCTTTTATATTCCGTGGCCTAGGTAAATTAGGAAATTTAATTACAATAAAATTTCCTTAATTTCCTTGACATGATTTAATTGAGAAAAATAAAATAAAATTTCCCCAATTAAATTTTAATGGTCGGCCACATCATGAAATCAAATTAGACAAGTTTCAATCAACAATTAAAACTTCCTAATTTGTTTCCGGAAATTTTAAAATTAAAATTTCTCTTCAAAATATCTTCATGGTTGATAAAAAGAAATTTCCATAATTTTAATTTTACAATATGTGAATAATTTTTAAAGAGAAAATAAAATATCTCACCAATCTACAAATAAGGAAAGAAATATAATCTCTTTCTTTTAATTTTTTGTAGATCTTTTACAAGAGAGATAATTTAATTTTAATTCTCTTTAATAAATTATATCTTCCACATAATAAAAATTAAAATTAAAATTCTTTTTTAATTTAATTTGGCCGGCCCCTCTAGCTTGGGTTCAAGCTAGGGCCGGCCACCCTAATTTATACCTAGGCCGACCCTAGCTTGATTCCAAGCTAGCTTGGCCGACCCCCTTTAGGTGGGTATAGAAGGTGGGTATAGGTGGGTATAATACTCTATAAATAAGAGGCTACGATAGGGACCGAGAGGAGAAATTGGTTTTGGTCTCCCGATAAAATTAAGTATCCCGTGTTCGCCCCGAACACACAACTCAATTTTATCAATAATAATTCATTACACTAGAGAACTATTATCGAACTACCGCACCAATCCCAAATTACATTTTTGGGCTCCTTCTTATTATGAGTGTGTTAGTCTCCCTGTGTTTAAGATATCGAATGTCCACTAATTAAGTGAGTTACTGACAACTCATTTAATTAATATCTTAGTCCAAGAGTTGTACCACTCAACCTTATCATCATGTCGGACTAGGTCCACCTGCAGGGTTTAACATGACAATCCGTATGAGCTCCTCTTGAGAACATTATCAACCTAATATCTCTAGGACACAGTTTCCTTCTATAATCAACAACACACACTATAAGTGATACCATTTCCCAACTTATCGGGCTTATTGATTCATCGAACTAAATCTCACCCATTGATAAATTAAAGAAATAAATATCAAATATATGTGCTTGTTATTATATTAGGATTAAGAGCACACACTTCCATAATAACCGAGGTCTTTGTTTCTTTATAAAGTCAGTATAAAAGAAACGACCTCAAATGGTCCTACTCAATAAACTCTAAGTGTACTAGTGTAATTATACAGTCAAGATAAACTGATTCCTAATTACACTACGACCTTCTAATGGTTTGTTCCTTTCCATTTTCGTCGTGAGCTACTGTTTATAATTTATAAGGTACTGATAACATCATCTTCTGCATGTGACACCACATACTATGTTATCTACAGTATAAATTAATTGAACAACTACAACTAAATGTAAACAATTTGACCAAATGTGATTCTTTATTCATAATGAATGTTTACAAAGTTTAGGCTTTCAGTATACACTCCAACAATCTCCCACTTATACTAATGACTAAGCTGCCATATCTTCTACCATACATCTGATTCCCATTCCCTCCACATGCCGATCGAAAGCTTTCGCCGGAAGGGCCTTAGTGAAATGATCTGCCAGGTTATCCGCTGATGCAATCTTGGTGATGACAACTTCTCCTCGCTTCACAATATCTCGTATCAGGTGGTACTTGCGCTCTATATGTTTACTTGCCTTATGAGCTCGTGGTTCCTTCGAGTTTGCAACTGCACCGCTATTATCACAATAAATTGTGATGATTTTGGGCAAACCAGGAATCACATCTAAGTCCATTAGAAAGTTCCTGAGCCATACTGCTTCTTTAGCTGCTTCAGAAGCTGCTACATACTCATCTTCCATGGTTGAGTCCGAAATGCATTTCTGCTTAACACTCCTCCATGAAATGGCTCCACCTCCTAAAGTAAACACATAGCCTGATGTAGACTTAGTACTGTCCCTATCTGATTGGAAATCTGAATTCGTGTAACCCACAGGGTTACTCTGATATCTACTGACCATGCCCACGGCAAAACAGATATCAGGTTTCGTACATAGCATTGCATACATAAGGCTTCCTACAGCCGAAGCATAAGGAACCGCTTTCATGTCTTCTATCTCCTTTGATGTCTTTGGAGACATCTCTTTAGATAGAGCTATTCCATGCCTAAAAGGTAAGAAACCTTTCTTGGAATCCTGCATGCTAAAACGAGCAAGGATTGTATCTATATATGAAGCTTGAGACAGACACAACATTCTTTTCTTGCGATCCCTTATAACTTTAATCCCAAGAATGTGTACACATTCTCCTAAGTCCTTCATATCAAATTGTTTGGACAACCATACCCTTACGTCTGATAATACTTTGACATTGTTGCCAATTAACAAAATATCATCTACGTATAGTACAAGAAATACCACCACATTTCCGTTACACTTCTTATATACACAAGACTCATCCAGACTTTGAATAAATCCATATGACTGGATTACTTCATTAAACTGGATGTTCCAAGATCTTGAAGCTTGCTTCAGTCCATAAATGGACCGATTGAGCTTGCACACTAGATGCTCTTTGCCTTTTTCAATGAACCCTTCTGGTTGCTTCATATGGATGTTTTCTTCAAGACTTCCATTAAGGAAAGCTGTCTTGACATCCATTTGCCAAATCTCATAATCCATATGAGCAGCAATGGATAAGAGTATCCGGATAGACTTAAGCATGGCTACCGGTGAAAAGGTTTCCTCATAATCGATTCCCTCTTTCTGAGTATACCCTTTCGCAACAAGCCTAGCTTTGAAGGTTTCTACCTTCCCTTCTGTCCCTCTTTTCCTTTTGTAGATCCACTTACATCCAACGGATTTTACACCATCAGGTGGTTCTACAAGCTCCCAGACCTTATTAGAGTACATAGACTCTATTTCTGAATTCATCGCCTTTTGCCAAGATACTGTATCTTTATCTTGGAGTGCTTCGTCATATGTCTGGGGATCAGGTTCAAGTTTACCCGGGATCAAGTCTGAAGACTCTCCCAAAAACATGAATCTCTCAGGCTGCCTTACAACCCTCCCACTACGACGAGGCACTGTCTGTGGTTGTGTATCATGTGTGACACGTGTTGCAGTCTCTTGTAGTACTTCATCTTGTACTGATGGTACTAAAGTAGATGTGTCCTCTCTTAGTTCTTCTAAAACAACTTTACTACTGGGCTTGTGATCTATTATATAGTCTTCTTCTAAAAACTGGGCATTGGTGCTAACAAAGACCTTCTGGTCTTTAGGACTATAAAATAAACCACCTTTCGTTCCTTTGGGATATCCTACAAATACGCGAACTTCTGTACGAGATTCTAACTTATCAGCATCTGGTTTCAGCACATGTGCTGGACTACCCCAAATCCGAATATGTCTTAGACTGGGTTTTCGCCCATTCCACAATTCTATGGGAGTAGAAGAAACTGATTTAGAAGGTACTAAGTTCAGAACATACACTGCTGTTTCCAGAGCATATCCCCAAAACGAATTTGGTAATTCTGAATAACTCATCATCGATCTAACCATCTCCATAAGAGTCTTATTCCTTCATTCTGCTACACCATTCTGTTGGGGTGTTCCAGGTGCAGACAATTGGGATTGAATCCCGGCCTCTGATAAGTAATTCCTAAACTCTCCTAAGAGGTATTCGCCACCACGATCAGATCGTAGTGTCTTGATACTTTTACCTAATCATTTCTCCACATCAGCCTTATATTCTTTGAACTTATCAAAGCACTCGGACTTGCGGCGCATTAGGTAAATATATCCATATCTTGAATAATCATCTATAAAAGAGACAAAATATTCAAAACCACCTCTTGCCTGGACAGACATAGGACCACACAAATCAGAATGAACCAATTCTAACACTTCTTTGGCTCTATACCCCTTGGCCTTGAACGACCTCTTGGTCATTTTACCTTCCAAGCAAGATTCACAAGTTGGAAAATTTTCCAACTCTACCGAACTCAAAAGTCCATCAGCTATAAGCCTCTGAATCCTACTTAGGTTAATATGACCAAGCCTTAGATGCCAAAGATATGCTTGGTTCATTTCCGAAGGTTCTTTTCTCTTATTAGAATTAGAAGATGAATTATAAATTTCCATGTTTTGCTTTGTGGAAGAAATTGGATTTAAAGTATACAAATTGCCAACCAATGCACCAGAACAGATAATCACATTATTTCTTTTAATAACTACATCGTTACTGAAAGAAACTGAATATCCATCTAAAAACAGTTTAGAAACTGAAATTAAATTCTTTCTAAAACTGGGTACATAAAGACAATTTCTTAAAACCAAATTTCTATTTCTACTAAAAGATAAGTAGACGTCTCCCACTGCAACAGCTGCCACCTTGGTAGCATTGCCCATGTAGACGGTAATTTCTCCTTCAGATAGTCGTCGGGTTTCCTGGAACCCCTGCAAGGAATTGCAGACATGATCAGTGGCTCCCGTATCTACACACCAGGTGCTGGTAGATAACACCGCTAAACATGTTTCAACAACTAGAGCATGAGATATACCTTTGTTTTGGTTCCTACGAGGACAGTCCGCCTTCCAATGTCCTGCCTGCTTGCAGATGAAGCACTTGCCCTTCGGCTTCTTCACTCCAGCTTTAAATCCCGTACTCTGAGATTTATTCACTTTCTTTGCTGAACCAGCTTGTTTCTTCTTCTTCTTTCCTCTCGGTTTAGAAGTAGAACCATTTTCAGCATAGTGAATTTGAGCATTGTGACGAAATAATCCTTCTGCTGCTTGAAGTTCTGTCAGTAGTTCCGCTAATGAATAAATCCTCTTATTCATATTATAGTTCAGGCGAAACTGCTCAAAACTTCTAGGTAGCGTTTGGAGGATCATATCGATCTGGGTTTCCCCATCAATTTCTCCTCCAAGGATCTGTATTTCGTTTAGATAAGCCATCATTTTTAGGATATGATCCCTCACAGGAGTACCCTCTTGCATGGTGGCTGTCATTATCTTTCTCATGGCTTCTTGCCTAGAAGCCCTATCCTGATGACCAAAGAGTTCCTTGAGATTGTTCATAATATCATAAGCTGTTGGTAAATCTTGATGCTGATGTTGCAATACATTTGACATTGAAGCCAAAATGTAACACCGCGCCATCTCATCAGCTTTTACCCATTTCCTATGATATTCAATCTCCTCTTGAGTAGATTCACCAGTAGGTGCTTCAGGGCAAGGCTCAGTCAGTACAAATTTATAGCTTTCAGCAGTAAGAACAATGTCCAGGTTTCTTTTCCAATCTATGTAGTTTGGTCCAGTAAGTCTATTCTGTTGAAGTATGATGGACAGTGGGTTGAAAGTCATCCTAAGAATCACAAATAACTTTTGGTCAGAACTCTAAATTTAGAATAATATTGATTCCTCAAACAATACTATTTTAAATTAACCAACACCTCAAAACACCGTGAATTTTGTATGCCACATTAGTGTGGACGTATACAAATTCAACATTTGTAAAAGGAGGGTTTTAACCCATTAATTTTGTTATCTTGTCAACCTAACTTTTTGACAAATAAAATTAATAGTTGATATCTTTTGGTCACACAAATAATAGCAGTGACTCCGATGGGGAGGATACTATTAGATGTGTCTAAGTGTATACCATTACTTGACACTAAGTCCATTAATAAGATTATGCCCCTTCCGTTGGGGAAGATCACACGCTCTTAATTAACTTCCTATAGTCATCCAAAAATGGAAGTCTGTTCTAGTGATCCACAAACAAGCTCATCCGTTATGGAGGAAGGCACTCAGAGCCAACGCGCAAGCTTGTTTGCATCACTTACAAACCAGTAATGGAGACCATGAGATTTATTTAAAAATCCCTCTCTCACTTAGTTATTTATAAACGAGGAATTTTAACTATGCTAGCCTACTAGTCATGTATACTAACATGCACACACAGCATAATATAAAAGCAATAAATAGAAAATCTAATTTTCAACTATTATGGCTTTTATAGTTGTCCTCCGTGTGTTGTCATCCCAAGTTGCTGCCATATTTGGCCACCGTCACCGGGTCTAGCTGTCGCATCCATCTTGTTCCTTGTTCCACTGTGCCTCTGGTCCTCAGAAGGTTCCACGCTTTGCAAGATTTGATCCGCGACATAAATAGAATTTTACATTTTTGATCCTATATTCCATAAAAGGAATGTACATGTATCTAGATCAAAAATAAAATCCTAATAAAACTAAATATAGCTCCTGCTGTATTTTTAATACAATCATGCACACACAAATAAATGCCCTTGACATGTCTAAGGGTCCAATCACACACATAATAACTAAAAGCCATAATAGTTGGATCCTGGATCCACAAAGTTAGCACATCCTACTATTAACCTGCCTAAATTATGTATGACATGTGCATAATTAAACTAATACCATATACACAGAGGCTAAACCCTAGCTCTGATACCAATTGATGGTTGCTACTCGAAAAACCTAGAGGTTCCACTGTACAAAAATTTTGTACAAAGGTCTGAACCTTTTCCTAGCTACCATGTGTTCTTTTAATTAAATTTTGGATCGCCTGCGGAACTTAACACGTTTGATCCAAAACTTAATCTATATGTTCTTTTAGGTTTTGACTTGGATCTCCTGCGGAACTTAACACGTTCGACCCAAATCACCTTAAGTTATTAATTCTATTAAATATTAATTTCCATAATTGGTTCCCAGTACTGACGTGGCGAGGCACATGGCCTTCTTGGATATGGGAGCAACCACCACCGACTAGACAAAACCTTTTATAGAAATCTAATATTTAATTTCCTAAAATAACTTTAGGTTAACCGAAAAGAACAATCAAATCACAAGGGAAAAAAAAACAAAAGAACACAACTTCGAAAAACATATTCGAAATACTAGAACGTAAGCCACTTGTATTTGGTATTATTTCCATAAATAACTAGTATGATGCGGAAAAGGAAAAACTACTAGTTATACCTTCTAGAAAGACCTCTTGATCTTCTACCGTATTCTTCTTCTAACCTCGGACGTTGTGTGGGCAACGATCTTCCAAGATGAGAAACCACCAACCACCTTCTTCTCCTCTTAGCTAGGTTCGGCCACAAAGAAGCTTTACCAAGGATGAAGAACGAAACACCAACCAAGCTCCAAGAGATGCAAGCTTTCTCTCCTTCTTCTTCTTCTTCTCCAAGTAGTATCCGGCCACCACAAGAGCTCCAAGAGGAGAGAGAGGTTCGGCCACCACAAGAGGAAGAGAGGGAGAGGATGATGATGGCCGGCCACACCAAGAAACAAAAGAGGGAGAGAAATAATAGAGGTTGTATCTCATGAAGGCACCCTCACCCCTTCTTTTATATTCCTTGACCTAGGTAAATTAGGAAATTTAATTACAATAAAATTTCCTTAATTTCCTTGACATGATTTAATTGAGAAAAATAAAATAAAATTTCCCCAATTAAATTCTAATGGTCGGCCACATCATGAAATCAAATTAGACAAGTTTCAATCAACAATTAAAACTTCCTAATTTGTTTCCGGAAATTTTAAAATTAAAATTTCTCTTCAAAATATCTTCATGGTTGATAAAAAGAAATTTCCATAATTTTAATTTTACAATATGTGAATAATTTTTAAAGAGAAAATAAAATATCTCACCAATCTACAAATAAGGAAAGAAATATAATCTCTTTCTTTTAATCTTTTGTAGATCTTTTACAAGAGAGATAATTTAATTTTAATTCTCTTTAATAAATTATATCTTCCACATAATAAAAATTAAAATTAAAATTCTTTTTTAATTTAATTTGGCCGGCCCCTCTAGCTTGGGTTCAAGCTAGGGCCGGCCACCCCAATTTATACCTAGGCCGGCCCTAGCTTGATTCCAAGCTAGCTTGGCCGGCCCCCTTTAGGTGGGTATAGAAGGTGGGTATATGTGGGTATAATACTCTATAAATAAGAGGCTACGATAGAGACCGAGAGGAGGAATTGGTTTTGGTCTCCCGATAAAATTAAGTATCCCGTGTTCGCCCCGAACACACAACTCAATTTTATCAATAATAATTCATTTCACTAGAGAACTATTATCGAACTACCGCACCAATCCCAAATTACATTTTAGGGCTCCTTCTTATTATGAGTGTGTTAGTCTCCCTGTGTTTAAGATATCGAATGTCCACTAATTAAGTGAGTTACTGACAACTCATTTAATTAATATCTTCGTCCCAGAGTAGTACCACTCAACCTTATCATCATGTCGGACTAGGTCCACCTGCAGGGTTTAACATGACAATCCTTATGAGCTCCTCTTGAGGACATTATCAACCTAGTATCTCTAGGACACAGTTTCCTTCTATGATCAACAACACACACTATAAGTGATACCATTTCCCAACTTATCGGGCTTATTGATTCATCGAACTAAATCTCACCCATTGATAAATTAAAGAAATAAATATCAAATATATGTGCTTGTTATTATATTAGGATTAAGAGCACACACTTCCATAATAACCGAGGTCTTTGTTTCTTTATAAAGTCAGTATAAAAGAAACGACCTCAAATGGTCCTACTCAATACACTCTAAGTGTACTAGTGTAATTATACAGTCAAGATAAACTGATTCCTAATTACACTACGACCTTCTAATGGTTTGTTCCTTTCCATTTTGGTCGTGAGCTACTGTTTATAATTTATAAGGTACTGATAACATCATCTTCTGCATGTGACACCACATACTATGTTATCTACAGTATAAATTAATTGAACAACTACAACTAAATGTAAACAATTTGACCAAATATGATTGTTTATTCATAATGAATGTTTTCAAAGCTTAGGCTTTCAGTATACACTCCAACAACCTTGTTGACAAGAATTACATATGGTTGAATCAAGGTTAGGTAATTTTGGTAGTCCTCTAACTAGTCCATTTAGTCTGCTTATATTTCTGAAATTTGTGTGGGACATTCTCCTATGCTATAACCAGGTTTCTTCTTTTTGTGTTAAATAACACTTAATTGAAGAAGTGGTTAAGTTAATCGTATAGATGTTGTCTTTCCTAAACCCTTTTAGACTTATGTTAGGATTGTCTAGGTGTTTGATTAAGCATTCTGTAGATAAAAACCTAACCTTATACCTAGTATCACACAGTTGACTGATACTTAAAAGATTATACTTGAAATTTTCAACAAGTAAAACATTTGTAATAATAAAGTCAATTTTCAGTTCGATGTTACCTATACCAATTATCTTGAGTTTGTCGTTGTTCCCAAAAGCAACTGTTCCTAGGATTTTGTAGGTGAGTTGAGTGAATTTTGTGTGATCTCTAATCATATGTTTAGAGCAACCACTATCCAAAATCCACTTAGTTTTCTACATTAGGTAGGAATTGGGGTTAGTCTAACTATTGAACTTATAGTCATTTTTGATAAAAGTAAGTTGAATTATTATTATTATTATTTTTTTTTTAAAAAAAATTGGAGTTTAATTCTTAAAATAAATTTTTAAGTAAAAAGAAAGATAAAATTTTAAAAAAAATTAAGTTCTAATTTTTAAAATAAATTATTAAGTTTAAAAAAATTTTAAAATAAATTTTTAAATTTAAATAAATTTTTCAAGTTTAAAAAAATTTAAGTTTTAATTTTTAAAATAAATTTTTAAGTTAAAAAAAATTATGTTTTAATTTTTTAAATAAATTTTTAAGTTAAAAAAATAATTTTTAATTTCTAAAATAAATTTTTAAGTTAAAAAAATTTAAGTTTTAATTTTTAAAATAAATTTTTAAGTTAAAAAAAATTTAAGTTTTAATTTTTAAAATAAAATTTTAAGTTAAAAAAAAATTAGGTTTTAATTATTTAAAATAAACTTTTAAAAAAATTTACGATTAATTTTAATTTTAGTTTTAATTTTAATTTTAAGTTAATTTAATTTTAATTTTAATTTAAAGTTAATTTTGTGACGACCCACCTTCCTTACTACTCTCTAAGGTGACCGTTACTTAACTATTAACTCTACTCACTAGTATTACTGTCACGCCCCGGAGGAGTCTCTGTCCGAAGAAATTTCGACAGCATCTCCCCTGTACGGCGGACAATCTGAAACTTTTCTACAAGCACTATATACCTCAGCCACATGCGGCTGGAATAATACAATAAGAGAAAACAAACACCACGCAATTAATAATAAAGCAGCCCACTCGGCTGTACCAAAACCAAAACACAAAACTGCTAGCCGGCTAGGCTTACACAACCAATAACAAATACAAAACACCACATAACAACATCAACACTCCAAAAACAAAACCGGAGAATAGAGCTAAACAAACTGATACATAAACAAACAAAACATACGTGAAACCGATATGTCTTCTGATGTGACGTGGGGACCAGCAGACAGGATGCTCCAAGCGACACCATAAATAACCTAGTACCTGAAAAATATAGAGTCCACGGGGGTGAGTTCAACAACTCAGCGAATACCAATAGACATGCCTAGTAAGATATATCTAACAGCAATAAACATGGAATACAGCTTCCTAATCATATATCTAGGAAAGATGCAAAACTGAAAGGTAACTAAGGAAGCTGTACTCACCAGGAACTCCTATCCAGACAAAAGGGTCGTCAAACCGAAAGTGCCCTAAATCCTGTATGAATGTCAAACATATGCATCCAACCAAATGCAACAAATAAATGCAACAAACACAATCACAAGAAATAAATGCATCAATGCATATGATGCCAATGATGTGTCCTGGTCACCCCTGACGCCAGTAAGTCATCTCACACACAAATGGCGAGACCGAGTGGGTAGGGCTGTGACAACCGTGCACTCTGTCGTCACTGCTCCTGATGAGTGACCGAGTGGACGGGATGCTGTCGGAGTACTCCTGTCCTGTGACCCCAAATCATAAATGGGGGAGCTCAATGCTCTCAACTCCCGGTACACGATGACGGGGAGGAATCCCTGCCGGCTAACACGTGTGTCACACTACCCATGAGCGGACCAACGTAGCCAAACAAAGTCCCTGCTGCAACACACACTGCCTGAATCGACCACTAACCCATGAGTGGTGGTGTGTGCAGATCCATGTAACTGGCGATGTGCTCAACAACAATGGAGTCGACTATCGCACAGCATGCAATCATGATGCATGACACTAAGCATGGCAAAAACTGATCAACATAACCATATCCATACATACAAAATGGGTACTGTAAAAGCGATGGTCACATACCAAGATCTAGAGTACACAGGTCAGATAGAATATCAAAAACCCTATGTCCTGAACATAATAAGTATGGAATATCCTGATCAGCATAGAAAAATCCATATATACATAATATGGGTACCACAGTATCAGTAAGCCAAATCCACGGATCTAGGGTATACAAGTCCTCTAAGGTATAACAACCTAGACCCAAATCATATCCCTCTTCCATAGCATATGTACCAACAATATACACAGATCAAAGAATCAGGGTCTAAACACCCGAATCATATATGATATACAAATAGAGGTACACAAATCTGATATGGCACAAAAACCTAAGTATCAGATAATCTAGATACACAGGCCAGAAACAACAATCCAAATCCTAGTCCTAACCTCAGTAAGCATGGTATGTCACTCTAGAAACTAAGATACTCATGGTAACAAGATAATCATGGCAACAAATCACAAGATATAATCACGGATACATCACAGGTGACAAACCTAACATGCTATGGATATCAAACAGTGACATACCAAAGGCAAACATGTTCATTGCATGTAGTTATAAAATACTATACATATCCAATGACAATATCATAAAAGATAAGTCAAGAGGTACCCGCCTTCAATCGATAAGACCAATCCGATCCAACTCGGACGTCGAGATGCTCGTCTCGTGTCAAATTCCTGTGTCACCAATATAAATATATTTTATTTAGCTACAATCTACATAAATAGCTAAATAAAATTCTTAAGAACTATTTAGGGCAAAAACCCTAAACCAACTTCCTCGACCTGTCAAAATTAAATCCAAACCATACCTAATTAAATCCATATCTCTAATCAAGCTATACATGATCATCTAACTACAAACATATCACATTCCTTCCCTTTACCTCAAATTCACAATCGTGATTGTTGATCCACAGCAGGGAGCGTTGCTGCTGGAAACCCTCTTTGCTGCCCAAACCTGCTTTGGTTAGTCACTTAATCAGAACACACCAAAAACCTAAATCCAGATTTAGGAGAGCCTACCTCAATACTGGCCGTCGAAATCCCTAGATCAACAATGGCGGTATGTGATCGACAGAGGCCTCAACTGCTAGCTTCTGTCCGAAACCAAACGCGTGCAGAGGTGGCAGTGGACCGAGGCTAGGGCATGGAAGCAAGAAATCTCCAGCAATAGTCGGCTCTGCTCCGCGCGGCGGCGACCACGAATCGGAATCTAGGGCACGGTCCTTTGCTACTTGAGCACAGCAAGATCGACAATGTCAAAAGCTCCGGGAGGAAGAAGCTTGGTTGCCGAAGGGATTGGATCGGATGGCAATCAGAGGAGAAGAAACCACCGGGATGCTCAGGACGACCACCGGTTAAACTTCAAGAGGCGCCTCGACCATCGGCGCTGGAGGAATCGGTGCCGGAGAGGAGAAGAGGAAGAGGGGTGGCTAGGGCATCGGCAACAGATCAACTCGGGTGCTTGGCTCCTGTCCTCGACCCGAAGAAGCGAAGACTCGGTGATACTCGGACGCCGGCAGTGATGAAGACACGAGGAAGGAAGAAGAAGGGCGCGTCGAGTTTGGGAAGAAGAAGGAACCGTCGGGTTTGGGAAGAAGAAGGAACCGTCGGGGTGAAGAGAAAGGTTAGGGCGCGCAGGAGGAATAAGAGAAAAAGAATAAGAAAAGAAAAAGGAAAAGAAAATAAAACTTTTCCTCATTAAAATAGGGTAGCCTAAACAGTCTTTTCCGGGCCCCGTTTTTTATCCCCGTTAACTTGTCCATACGAGCTCCGAAAAATTCCCGAAAAATTTCCAAAAATTCCAGAAAATTCCCTTATTAGTATTCGCATATTTTTTCGGTATTTTACATTCTCCCCCACTAATAAAAATTTGGTCCCCAAATTTTGTTCTCTACCATCAGCAAATACTAACAACAGAGAAAGAGTATAGATACTGAACGGTAAATTTAACCACATACCTCATATAAACATATGGGGGTATCGAGCTCGAATAGTATCCTCGAACTCCCAAGCAGCCTCCTCATCCGTATGATGCTGTTATCCGACTTTAACCAGCCGGATAGTCTTGTTTCGCAACTGACGCTCTTTCCGGTTTAAAATCTATACCGGAACCTCCTCGTAGGTAACACCAGGTTGAAAAGGAACTGAGATATCTGTCAGCACGTGTGTCGAGTCGGATATATACCTCATCAGCATAGACACCTGGAATACGTCGTGATCGCCCGCCAACGCTGGTGGTAGCACTAAACGATAAGCTACCGCTCCAACCCTTTCCAAGATCTGGAAAGGTCCAATATATCGTAGGCTAGCTTACCTCTGAGGCCAATCTCTTCACCCCTTTCGTGGGTGAAATTCACAGAAGTACATGGTCGCAAATGGAGAACTCTAAAAGTCTCCGACTCCGGTCAGCATAACTCTTCTGGCAGTCTTATGCCTCTAACATCCTCCGTCTAATAGTTTGGACCAACTCTGTCTCAAGCTGAGCTCTATGAGGTCCTAATAACTGGGCCTCCTCAACCTCATCCCAGAGGATGGGTGTCCGACAAGGCCTACCTTACAACGGTGGCATTTGGATAACCGAATGCAAACCGTTGTTGTAGACAAACTCTACCAACGGCAAATGGTCCTCCCAACTGCCTCCGAAATCCATAACACATGACTTCAGCAGGTCCTCTAAAGTCTGAACGGTCCGCTCTGGCTGTCCATCTGTCTGTGGATGGAAGGCTGTACTAAAACAGAGCTGTGTACCCAAGGTCTGCTGCAGACTCTGCCAATCGATCCAGAGGATCAGTCCTCCGGATCGCTAAGAAGTGCGCGGATTTGGATTAATCGATCAACAATTACCCAAATCGCGTCATGTCCTCGTCGTGTCCTTGGCAACCCTACCACAAAGTCCATGGTAATTTGATCCCACTTCCACTCAGGAATAGGAATCCGCTGAAATAAACCGACAGGTCTCTGGTGCTCGGCCTTCACTTGCTGACAGACAAGACATCTAGCTACAAAATCCGCGATGTCTCCCTTCATGTCGTTCCACCAACAGAAACACCTCAAATTTCTGGGTACATACGGGTACTACCAGCGTGGACAGCAAATCATGAGCGATGAGCCTCCGGAAGTAACTTCTATAAGACCGGATGAGACTGAAATACGCAAAAAAATCTATCTCAAAAGTGTATAACACCCTCCTCGTCTCGTGTAAACTCGGTCTGCTACCCGGAAGCTATCTAGCTGCAAATAAACTGCAAATACTGATCAGCAGCCTAGGCCTCTCGGATCCTCGTCCTGATCGACGACTGAGCAACCATGGTAACCAGTCTGTGACCACAACTAGGTGGCAAGCCAAAGTCACTCTAGACTTCCAGCTAAGCGCGTCAACAACCACATTAGCTTTTCCTAGGTGATAGCTAATGGTATAATCAAAATCCTTCAGGAACTCCATCCATCTCCTCTGTCGGAGATTAGGTTCCTTCTAAGTAAAACAGATATTTGAGACTCTTAGGGTCAGTGAGAATCTCAAATGTAACGTCATATAAATAATGTCGCTAAATCTTCATGGCAAAAATAATGGCGACTAGCTCCAGATCATGTACAGGGTAGTTCTTCTCATGCTTCTTCAACCGACGAGAAGCATAGGAGACTACTCTATCGTGCTGCATCAGAACATCGCTCAAACCCTGAATAGACGTGTCGGTGTAGAGCACGAGTCCGTCATCTCCAGAAGGTATAACCAACAATCGGAGCCGACACCAGTCTCCGCTTCAGCTCCTGGAAGCTGGTCTTGCAATCCCCAGTCCAAGTGAACTTCACGCCTTTTCTGGTCAGGCGTGTCAGTGACATAGCTATCCGAGAGAAACCCTCAATCTATCTCCGGAAATATCGAGCCAAACAAAGGAAGTTGCGAGCCTCTTATATCGACTCCGTATACTCCCAACGGTAATAACCTCGATCTCCTGTGGAACCACGGTATACTCCTACTGGTGACCGTGTGTCTCAAACATCTCACAGAAGACAACCAAATCAGCACTACTGATAATCACATATACATGTTCTCGTCGAAACATCTTTAGACCTATGTAAAGGTAATGTACGTGATTCACCTCAAATCCGTAATAAATCACAACATCGTCAACAAAGACAATGGAAACTGATCCAAATATTCTAGGGATACCCCAATCATCGAGTCCATGATAACATCTAGGGCACCACAAGCACTAATGGTAAAACCAAGACACATAATGTCCGTATCACAGACATTCCTAACCATAAGATCCTCAACAACAAATCAGGAATCTGATCACCATCGATATATAATCACCAAAGAATAGAACCTCCAGTGTGAGAGCAATGCTCTATCACACGAAATACCACATATGTGGGAGCAACGCTCTACCACAAGAAATCCTCCATATGTGGGAGCAACGCTCCATCACAAATAATCCAAAATATGTATCCACAATAAATATGGGAGCAATGCTCCGCTACAAGCAATCCGCAATATATGGAACGCTCCATCACAAAACAATCCCTATATATGTGAGATCCAGACTATGTGAGAGCTACGCTCTACCACAATAATACATAAGTGCCCAAAGCACCTAACTATCTAGCTAGAGACTGCACGAGATCTCTCTACCACATATCACTGTGGGTAGCCTAGGGTATAACCACCCAGTAAGCAAATCAAATCCATAGTCAACTCTATCATCCCTCCTAGTGGGTCGGTCACCCACTTATAGGAGAATTAGTTGACAGGGTAATACAACTAATGTCATAATATAGACATTTAACATTCTACATTCCACATAAGTAGACTCATCATGATGCTACCCACCATACTTCTGACATACATGCACACACCACATATGTATGATCGACATAATCCTCCAATTGGTTCACACCAAAAATACCCACATCATAGGTATAAATCACCGTGATACCTCCAACAATGTATA
Source organism: Zingiber officinale (assembly GCF_018446385.1). Taxonomy (NCBI): domain Eukaryota; kingdom Viridiplantae; phylum Streptophyta; class Magnoliopsida; order Zingiberales; family Zingiberaceae; genus Zingiber; species Zingiber officinale. Next base: position 50,218,858 of record NC_056006.1, read on the forward strand.
CCGAACTCGTGTGCATATATCATCGTAGGTAAAATCAACAATACCCCTCAAACAATACTCACATGACAAATATACACATATGCCAAGAGTATAATCAACATATACTTCCAATAAGGTATACTAAAACCCAGGTGCATTCACAAATCACACATAATCCACAAGATACCTCATATACCACACCAAACACATATATACATATCACAACACCGATGTTGTCGACAAGATACTTCCAATATGTCAATCAGGCACGTACAGCTAACTAAATAGCTATAATCCACAAGAAACCTCCAATAACCATATCTAGATGGAAATACCCTCACTATCCACAAATGAACTATCCATCATAGAACTCCTTCAACTCATAATAATCATATGTACACTTCATATATATGCATAATCAGCATATTTAATCCAATCTACCACACAAATCATATGTCACCTTCTAAGTTATCCAATTAGGTACATACAGTCTAAAATTAAAGTATCCATAGAATATGATACATTGATCCTCCATAGACTGACCAAAATCGACAATGATATACGATCAACTCAGTCTTTTCCACATCAGTACAAAACATGTACTCAAATGTGCTTTAGATACCAAACTAAGCACAAACTACCCAAAGATTCAGATCGGACCAATAAAGCTAAATCGGTCATCTATTAACTAATCAAGAATACCTTAATCCTCCATAAGCTACTAAGGTATATCAATCTACGACTACCCAAGTCGACAAGCGTAAGTCAGTCTTTCACTGACCCATCTAACAAGAGTAAATCAGTTATCTACTGATGTAATTAATTAAGATAAAATGATATACTACTGGCTAGGTCAACATGAAGATATAGATACTATCCACTACCCAGCTAATACTAGCAGAGGCTGGTATGTGCCTCAATATGCTAATCAACTAGTAGTAATAAAAGCTAATACTACTTATGGTGTGATATGAAAAATCAGCATAGACCTGTAATCCTTGATCTCTATTCCGGTCTACCATGATCAATGGTTTACCTAACACATAAAATATATGATATATCAACTAGACAGGTACCAATAAATAATGTTAATACAGGTCATAAACTGTAATAGTGAACAGGGCATATACTAACAAAAAGGTAGGACAACAGTATACCAACATACCTCCTATAGCTTGGAGATGTCCTGCTGCTGCCAGGTCCCAAATCCAAAAAGTCACATCGAGTAGACCAAAACACGAAATCTGAAACACGAGAAATAAGACTCGTAAACCGAGCTCTAATACCACTAAATTGGTATCAGATAAATCTCGAAAATCCACAACATATAGCAAGTATCGTATACCGGCTCTGATACCACTAAATTGTCACGCCCCGGAGGAGTCTCTGTCCGAAGAAATTTCGACAGCATCTCCCCTGTACGGCGGACAATCTGAAACTTTTCTACAAGCACTATATACCTCAGCCACATGCGGCTGGAATAATACAATAAGAGAAAACAAACACCACGCAGTTAATAATAAAGCAGCCCACTCGGCTGTACCAAAACCAAAACACAAAACTGCTAGCCGGCTAGGCTTACACAACCAATAACAAATACAAAACACCACATAACAACATCAACACTCCAAAAACAAAACCGGAGTATAGAGCTAAACAAACTGATACATAAACAAACAAAACATACGTGAAACCGATATGTCTTTTGATGTGACGTGGGGACCAGCAGACAGGATGCTCCAAGCGACACCATAAATAACCTGGTACCTGAAAAATATAGAGTCCACGGGGTGAGTTCAACAACTCGTGAATACCAATAGACATGCCTAGTAAGATATATCTAATAGCAATAAACATGGAATACGACTTCCTAATCATATATCTAGGAAAGATGCAAAACCGAAAGGTAACTAAGGAAGCTGTACTCACCAGAACTCCTATCCGACAAAAGGGTCGTCAAACCAGATGCACAATACATATGCATCCAACCAAATGCAACAAATAAATGCAGCAAACACAATCACAAGAAATAAATGCATCAATGCATATGATGCCAATGATGTGTCCTGGTCACCTGACGCCATCAATCATCTCACACACAAATGGCGAGACCGAGTGGGTAGGGTTGTGACAACCGTACTCTGTCATCACTGCCTCTGATGAGTGACCGAGTGGGCGGGATGTTGTCGGCTCCTGTCCTGTGACCCCAAATCATAAATGGGGAGCTCAATGCTCTCAACTCCCGGTACACGATGACGGGAGGAATCCCTGCCGGCTAACACGTTGTGTCACACTACCCATGAGCGGACCAACGTAGCCAAACAAAGTCCAACTGCCACACTTGCTGAATCGACCACTAACCCATGAGTGGTGGTGTGTGCGGATCCAACTGGCGATGTGCTCAACAACAATGGAGTCGACTATCGCAACATGCAATCATGATGCATGACACTAAGCATGGCAAAACGATCAACATAACCATATCCATACATACAAAATGGGTACTGTAAAAGCGATGGTCACATACCAAGATCTAGAGTACACAGGTCAGATAGAATATCAAAAACCTATGTCCTGAACATAATAAGTATGGAATATCCTGATCAGCATAGAAAAATCCATATATACATAATATGGGTACCACAGTATCAGTAAGCCAAATCCACGGATCTAGGGTATACAAGTCCTCTAAGGTATAACAACCTAGACCCAAATCATATCCCTCTTCCATAGCATATGTACCAACAATATACACAGATCAAAGAATCAGGGTCTAAACACCCGAATCATATATGATATACAAATAGAGGTACACAAATCTGATATGGCACAAAAACCTAAGTATCAGATAATCTAGATACACAGGCCAGAAACAACAATCCAAATCCTAGTCCTAACCTCAGTAAGCATGGTATGTCACTCTAGAAACTAAGATACTCATGGTAACAAGATAATCATGGCAACAAATCACAAGATATAATCACGGATACATCACAGGTGACAAACCTAACATGCTATGGATATCAAACAGTGACATACCAAAGGCAAACATGTTCATTGCATGTAGTTATAAAATACTATACATATCCAATGACAATATCATAAAAGATAAGTCAAGAGGTACCCGCCTTCAATCGATAAGACCAATCCGATCCAACTCGGACGTCGAGATGCTCGTCTCGTGTCAAATTCCTGTGTCACCAATATAAATATATTTTATTTAGCTACAATCTACATAAATAGCTAAATAAAATTCTTAAGAACTATTTAGGGCAAAAACCCTAAACCAACTTCCTCGACCTGTCAAAATTAAATCCAAACCATACCTAATTAAATCCATATCTCTAATCAAGCTATACATGATCATCTAACTACAAACATATCACATTCCTTCCCTTTACCTCAAATTCACAATCGTGATTGTTGATCCACAGCAGGGAGCGTTGCTGCTGGAAACCCTCTTTGCTGCCCAAACCTGCTTTGGTTAGTCACTTAATCAGAACACACCAAAAACCTAAATCCAGATTTAGGAGAGCCTACCTCAATACTGGCCGTCGAAATCCCTAGATCAACAATGGCGGTATGTGATCGACAGAGGCCTCAACTGCTAGCTTCTGTCCGAAACCAAACGCGTGCAGAGGTGGCAGTGGACCGAGGCTAGGGCATGGAAGCAAGAAATCTCCAGCAATAGTCGGCTCTGCTCCGCGCGGCGGCGACCACGAATCGGAATCTAGGGCACGGTCCTTTGCTACTTGAGCACAGCAAGATCGACAATGTCAAAAGCTCCGGGAGGAAGAAGCTTGGTTGCCGAAGGGATTGGATCGGATGGCAATCAGAGGAGAAGAAACCACCGGGATGCTCAGGACGACCACCGGTTAAACTTCAAGAGGCGCCTCGACCATCGGCGCTGGAGGAATCGGTGCCGGAGAGGAGAAGAGGAAGAGGGGAAAGTGGCAGTGGCTAGGGCATCGGCAACAGATCAACTCGGGTGCTTGGCTCCTGTCCCCGACCCGAAGAAGCGAAGACTCAGTGATACTCGGACGCCGGCAGTGATGAAGACACGAGGAAGGAAGAAGAAGGGCGCGTCGAGTTTGGGAAGAAGAAGGAACCGTCGGGTTTGGGAAGAAGAAGGAACCGTCGGGGTGAAGAGAAAGGTTAGGGCGCGCGGGAGGAATAAGAGAAAAAGAATAAGAAAAGAAAAAGGAAAAGAAAATAAAACTTTTCCTCATTAAAATAGGGTAGCCTAAACAGGCTTTTCCGGGCCCCGTTTTTTATCCCCGTTAACTTGTCCATACGAGCTCCGAAAAATTCCCGAAAAATTTCCAAAAATTCCAGAAAATTCCCTTATTAGTATTCGCATATTTTTTCGGTATTTTACAATTACTTATGCTAATATCAGCAATACTCAACTTTGTCACGCTCCCAGAGAAGTTACTACCGAAAAATTTCGACAGCATCTCCTCTGTACCGGTGACTATATGGAGCATACATACACAAAAGAAATAACATCACCATGCAGTTTAATAAATCAGATCATGCAAGTAATGAATAGCGGAAACATAATGACATACAACTTCTTACTCCAAAATTCTCTTATCAACCTAAATAAAGAATTAATCTAAACAAATTCTTAAACTAAGTCCCAAGTCTTCTATAGTCCAGGCATCACACATCCATCCACACCTTCTTGTCACCTTCCTTGACTATAGCTTTTCCTTTCCTTTATCTGCAGTAAGATGAAATGCAATCTATAAGCAAAATTGCTTAGTAAGCGCTATCTAACTCACAAAATCTCGATATGCATGTACATATATCTATAACATAAACTAACTGAATGCTTACTGAAAACTACTCATGCTCATTTAATAGTAAAAGAATCATAACAAACTGAAATGCTAAACATGTAAAGCTGCTCATGCTCACCTACTAGTAAATAATAGTAAGCTAATCTAAATAACATGCTAGCATAAAAGAAAACTAAACTTGCTGATTTTAAAACAAAGTGAAACTTATTTCATTTGTTCTAAACTTATTCTTTTATTTCACTTGTTTAAAACTTATACTTTAATACTTCAAAATAATAATCAACTTCTCTTGGGCCCAGGCGTAGTACCATCTTATGCGCGTTCCCTAATAGGTTGGGGTAGCGAGCCACCAATCCTAAAAGAGCAAACCTTGGTCTACCAGGGCCAAGACCTTGGAATTGGACACCTGGATTTGTTTAACGACAACCTTGGAAGTCGGGTACTAACCTCTTCAAAGTAAAATATCTTATTATCTTAATTATTTCTTCTTTAAATACCTTGGCATTTTAACAAGCACCTTGTGTGCCAAAATCCCTAAAGTCTTGACTTTGGGATCTACTTAAGGCCTTGGCCTTTTTCTTTCTTTTCTTTATCTTGCTTATACTTGCTAATACCTCTATTAAAAAGATGTCTCATACAAAACTGCACTAAAATGCTTATTAACTCTGCACTGAAATGCTTAATAGAATTGCATGGAAATACTTAATAAAACTGTACTGAAATGCTCAATAAAACTACATACTATGCTAATCAAAATTCTGCATACTTTGCTAACAAAATTCTGCATACTGTGCTAAATAAAATTCTACATATTAAGCTAACAGAAATCTACATACTGTGCTAAACAAAACTGCACTATGAGCTTAACGAATCTGCACTTGAATGTTAACTAAACTCTGCACTTGAAATGTTAACTAAAATCTGCACTTGAAACTCTAAAGAAAACTGCACTATAAGCTCTCAAATCTGCACTATAAACTTTAACAAAAATCTGCACTAATGCTTAACACAATCTGCACTAAAATTTTGCACTACAAAGAGATCTATACTGCACTAAAATTCTACACTACAAGGAGATCTAAACTGCACTAAAATTCTGCACAACAAGGAGATCTAAACTACATTAAAACTTCCAAATTGATTTCAATTATTTCAGTTTCCCCACTCATCTAGTATCAACAACTGCTTTCTAAACTTTCTATTTCATCATCAACATGATCCATATATAATTAGAAGAATATTTATTCCAATTTATTAGCATGAATAAATACTAACATCTCTTATTCCAATTGTTGGAAGAAAATTGTTAACTTCTCTTGAATATCTTAGTTATCCAAATCGTACAGATATTTTGAACCGTTCAAAAAGTAATAGTGATAACTTCAATACTTACACTCCTAAAAGCTTCTATAACCTTAATGTTATGAATAACTCTTTCCTCAATGCTATAATTCAAAATCTGCTATGTTGACAATAAAAAATCTGCAAATCTAATTAAGCTACTAGATATCTAATTGGATCTTCCCATGCTAAACCATCAAAACTGCAATGCTTAAGGTAATACTATGGTCTTCTATTCTGTTCATGTTCATTAATTCGACATAAAAACTAAATCCGTTCATGCTTATTGAGATAACAAGGAACTTAAATCTGTATGCTTATTTGAATGGTAATAAGAAAGCATATCTAAACCTCATGCTAGAATAAAGAAACTCAAATCTGTACAGCAAACTCTAATACAATTTAGACTTCACAGAAATCTCCAAAGCAACTAAACTGTACAGCAAACTCTAATACAATTCAGACTTCACAGAATTCTTCCAAGGCAACTAAACTGTACAGCAAATCTAAACAACCATTCATGTTCTTCTTTGAAACTCACGGCAACAACTTAACATTTCTTCCAAATCTAAACAAATCTGCATTAAGTTTCATAATAGCAAGTATCAAATAGAACAAGCCGAAACCTCTACTAATCCCCCTGTTCAGTACCCCGGCAAGGAAACCATTGCAACTAGTAAAGGGTTTGCTACTTGAAAACAAAACAAATACCATTCCTTATGCTCAGATTTAACAAAAGAAATTCTGGAATTGAAAACTACACTACACAACCAATGGATCAAACACTGCATGCTTAAAAACTAATAACAAAAGAAATCTATTCCAAAATCTCTACATGATGAAATGCTAAACTACATGCCCATCTGAACCATTTGTTCATTTTCCAAACCTAAACAAATCTGAAATTGAGATTCACGGCAGCAAACCTTAAGAACAACACTCCTACTGCATACTTCGGCCAAACAAGAAGAAAACAGAATCCGATAGCTACTCTTACCGCAGGTGAGAAGCACTTACCTCTTCTTGAACCTACAACCGAATGAAAGGAGGCTTCTAGGGTTTTCGGAGGAGCTTGAGTTTTGCAGATCTTCGGCCGCTTCTTTGAGCCCACAGATTCTCCTCGATGAGAGGTCTCTATTTCGTGAAGATCTCATGAAATCTATCCTTCACCGGCCACCGGAGACGAAGCCCTAGCTTCGGCTTCGTCTTCCGCCCGAGCATTGCCGACGCTGCGTGCAGAAGAGGAGAAGGATTCTAATCGGGAGAAAGGAAATAACTTAACCCCTCTCTTAACTTATCCTTTTATACTTAAGGTATTTCAGTTATGACTTAAGATTATTTCGCTTCCCTCTTATCATGAAACATCCGTTGGGTCGCCTGGCTAGCCGTAACCGCTTAAGGCTTGAAACGGTCGGAGGTCCGGGTTCGAATCTCAGCCGAATCCCTTTTTATTCCTATTTATCTTCTGTTTAACTATTACCACTTAAATATAATTTCGACCTCTATTTGATCAGCAATGCCCACTTGGGCACTTGGTCAGCCAAGACAACTTAAGGCTTTGCTTAACCGGAGGTCTCCGGTTCGAACCTCGGCTTAATTTCTTTATTTTTTTGCAACTTGTTTCTTTGGTAAAACTACCAAACGAACTCTAAAAATTGTATAAAAATACTTTAAAAATTTCTAAAAATCTCTAGAATATTTCTAAAGCATTTCTAAATATTTTTAATTACTATTAGGAATCTAAATATTAAAATTTGGGGTGTTACAAATTTAATTTTAATTTTAATTTTAATTTTAATTTAATTTAATTTAATTTTAATTTAAAGTTCTTAGTCATCTCACCCGATCTAAGTTTTCAATCAGGGAATCCTATAATTTTGTGAGATGAATTAGGTTCAATTTTAGGGTTTGTTTTTAACTTGTGTTAGATTCAGGTTAGCTTTGGGTTCAACAAATAGGCGTTCTCTGGATAAACTTCTGGGCTATGGTGAGTCACTTGGACATCATTAAAGTAACCATGCCTTCGAGGTTTTTCAAATAGTCCTATCCACTGGACTTACTACAAACCCTTAGTCTAACTAGTTAGGATCCATAAAGGGTAGCTTCGGTCAGTTCCACTTAGCCAAATACACCAGGTCGAAGCCATATCTTCCTAGACATGCATAGACTAAGCTTCCCTAACGTACTATCATCCAAAATTTCACCAGTACCATTTTTCAAGTTAAATTTGAACCCTTTTTAACTAATCCTAATTACTCTGTCGGGTAGGTTGGTTAGGGTTACCCTCCCGGGTAGGTTAGTTTTGGAGGTGCTAGCTATTCTGGAGCCTCCCCCTGAATTAACACTACAACAAAAATGACTTTTCGCAGCGCGCATTGCGCGCTGCACAATTAAAAGCTGTTGAAAGTCATAAATTATCCGCGACGTGCTTTGCGCGCCGCGGAAAATATTATCCACAGCGCACAAAGAACACAGCAGAAACTATTATCCGCAGCGTGCTTTGCGCGCTGCAGATAATAGTTTTCACAGCGCGCAAAGCACGCCGTGGATAATAGTTTCCGCGGCGTGCTTTGCGCGCTACGGATAATATATTCCGCAGCATGCAAAGTACGCTGTTGATGGTCTTCATTATATTAAAAATAATAATTTGACGAAATTAATAAACTAAAATTTTATAACAAATTTAGTGCAAATCAAATCCATACAAAATTAACAAAAGTCATAGCTTTTCATTATACCAAAAAAACTCAAAAGATCTAAAACAAAATATGAAATCTCTAACAAACTAGCAATTACATAACAACAATTAAACTTACAATCCAAACAAATTATTATAGCATGTATCAATCACACAATATTATAAATTTAAATAACCATGCTTCCTATTGCATCATCAAGAAACTGCATTTCATCATTTGGTCGAATTAGGTCCATCTTTTCCACCAAAATCTTATCAACCCAAACTTTTCAGCATGATCCACCAAGAATAACGTGATGCACTTTTGTGTTTGGATCTGTGGATGCAATTCGACCTTCTGCAACAACTAATTCATCGGCAGACCAATGAAACAACTTACATTTGATATTAGCACAAATATCTTCATGACTCACATTTCTCAAATTTGACTGTAAATAAACAATACAAAATTATTAATTCTGTAACGACCCAATTCTCCTTACTTTGAGTTCTAAATATTTTTGAAAATGTCTGAAAATGCTTTTAAAATATTCTAGGGATTTTTAGGAATTTTTAGAGTATTTTTATGCAATTTTTGGAGGTCGTTTAGTAGAGTTACAAAAAGAAAGAAGTTTTTGATAAAAACGTTGAAGGGGAGACTCGAACCCAAGACCTTGACCCGAACCGAATCTCAGCCGAACCCAGCCCAACCAGTTGAGCTACAAGGTTTTTGTTAACCTTATAAGGAAAGAATTAAGTTTATAGCATAGTAAGCGATATTTTAGAAACCGAAAATAAACTTTGAAAATAAAAAGGTGCGCGGATAAGGATTCGAAGCCTAGACCCTTGGTTTTGTTGAGAGCCGACTAACCAACTGGACTGCGCGTGTTTTATTAACCTAGTATGGAGAGAAATAGATTTAAGCATAGTTGGAATCGAATTTAAAACTAAGTTATAAAGGGGTTAAGTGTTTACCGTGACCTAAACCTAAGTTTTCCTCTCTTTTCTCTCCCGACGGCGCGATTTTCTTCTCGGGCGAAAAAGGGGCGACGGCGCTAGGGCTCGTTTTCGGCGGCCGGCGAGGACTTCTTTCCGGGAGTTGTTCGCGGATTCGTGGTCTCCTCGTCAAGGAGAACACGCGGATAGGAAGGGATCGCCGAGACCTTCACTTCATCCAAACCGTAGAGCACTTCCCCTTCGGTTGTAAGTTCAAGAACCCAAGGTGAGTTGCTTCTCACCTGCAGTAGGAGTAGTTCCGATTCGTTTATGTTTTCTGTTTGTTTGAGTTTCCTGTGAAGCATGCTAGGGTTTATGTTCTTTTTTGCTGTCATGTACCCTAAGAAGTTAGACAAAATCCTTCTGTGAAGTTTGATCTGTAAAGAATCCTTTGATTAGACTTAACAAAGGTTTAAAACAAGATTTTTGATCTCTAAGCTATGAAGAACCAATTATAGTTTCTGTGGTTTCGGGTTTGCTTAATGGTTGCTGCCATAATTGTTAAATCCGAATATGCTAGGTGGGTTATGGGGTCATTTTATGGTTGAGTAAGTCAGATTTGGGTTTGTGCCATGCAATGGGTTGTAGATCAACCTTATTTGAGAGTCCTGTTGTTTCTTTTAATGGCTTAACTCCTTCCTTAGGTTTAGAACAGCAGCAGATTAGTTGAAGCTAAAAGAGTAGTAAAGGAATTATCTTGCAATGAGCTAGGTTTCGGTTTCTTATATGCCTAATGTTCATGCATAAATGTATGGTAGCAGAAACATATTTTTTAGTTGATAACAACCTTAAAGCTTTAAACAGAATTTAAAGAGGCTGTTGAATAGTGATGCCGTACTCAGAATGCTTGTATTCCCTTTATAAGTTTAATTAGTTTTAGCTTGGTTTTAACAAGTAATGAATATAAGATAGTTTGATTAAATTCTGAGCATGTAATTAGTTTTCTTTATTGCTGTTAGAAAATTATAGAAAAAGAGACCAAAGTCTTAACAGGATCCCTAATCTTTTAAGAATTGGGATCAGTAGCATATTAAGTGCTAAAGGAAATGCCAAAGCATTTTATTAGAAGGAGTATTTAAAGAAAGATATTAAGAAAAGTATTTTACTTTTAAAAAGGGCATGTACCGGACACAAGGTCCAAGGGATGGGCTCCAAGTTGCCCCTAGACATAAAGTCTAGAAGTGTCTTAATGGTTTTGGGATTAGCTACCTCAATTCTCATTAAGAAAGGCGCGCAAAGTGGTACAATGTCGGGCCCAAGTAAAGTTGAGTATTATTTTAAAGTATAAAAGTATTAAATTTGGAAACAAATAGAACAAGTTTCTTTTATCTAGATTGAAAGATTCTAACAAGATAGATTGTTGTTTTTTTTCTTTAGAGATGCATGATGTAGTTCATTTCTATTTCATGTTGAGCATGTACCTCCTGTTTTCTTTTATGTATATGCATTTCTTATCGGATTTTGTGAGTAGAAAGCACTCACTAAGCTTTTAGCTTATAGATGCTATTTTTCCTCCTACTGCAGATATGGATAAAAATAAAGGAAAGGCTAAAGTGGCTTAGAAGAAGGCGACAAGGAGACGATGATGGTGTGTGTGTGGTGACGGATATGGAAGCTTGGGATCTAGCTAATAAATTGCTGCAAGTTAATTTATTTAGTTTTCTTCTTAAATAACTAGGAGAATTTAGAGAAATACAGATTCTGTTACTCTTTCTGTTTTGCTGTCATGAAGTGTTTAAATGTTTTGTTTTTGTTTCTGTTGGATTTCTGGAACCATTCGGATGGTTAAATGCATGGTTAAATGTTTTATGGAAGAAAATGCATATGAAAATTCGGTTTTCATTGTAAAGTAGCCTCGGTGGTTGCTGGTATGTTTATGAGTTGCTCTATGTAGGAAATCGCCATGTATACTATTCCGTTGATTGTGGTTAGATGTAAGATTGGTAGGAGTATATGCTAAATATTAGTAGGTATTTACAGATATAACATGTGTAAGTTGCTTTAAAATTTTTAATATGAGTAAGTGATGGAATTATGAATACTATAACATGCGTGAGCTTCCATTGGTGATAAATACAGCATGGTAAAGGTTTTGCAGATTTTGGTAATTGCTTAGCATGTTGGTATTATTATAACATGCGTGAGCTTCCATTGGTGATAAATACAGCATGGTAAAGGTTTTGCAGATTTTGGTAATTGCTTAGCATGTTGGTATTATTATATGAGTTTTGTCCTATGGAAGCATTGAGTATAATGTTCAGTTGTTTGAAACATGCGAACAGTAAGTTTAAGTTGCAGAATGAAAATATCTTCCTTTAATAGATGCAAGTTAGGAAAGTTGTAGCAAGCAGTGAGAGTGTTTAAGTTAAATGTGTCTGTATGCTATGCTTGTTGTCTCATTTAATTGCATGTTTGATCCTGTGAAAAGATAAACAAAAGAAAAAAAAAAATATCAAGGAATTTTATGCTGCTATTTAGAGGCATGTTCTGATATATGATATGTTTTCCAATAGTTTAAAATATCTCTAGTCTTAAAGTAAGTAGTACAGTAGTTAGTAGAATCAGTAGCGGTCACTCTCAGAGTAGTAGTAAGGAGGGTGGTTGTTACAGTTTCAATCATGTATATTTTTATAACAATTTTATGATTTAGAAATACATAATTTATGATAATTACCTGGAAAACATGACCAAAATCTATCTGATATGTAGTATTAACTATCTGATATTTTATCAAAAGTAAGCAAAAATAATTAGAGCATCGTAGAGTTACTAAATTATTAAACCCCACTACAAAAACCAATAGCATGGATTTCTAATACAGTTCTAGATTCCAGTGCACTTGATCATAATTCAATATTTTGAACTACCACAACATACTAAAGTTCACCAAAATGGAGAATTGGTGGAAAGATTTCGAATTAACAACTAATATAAGTGATAGAGCCCCATTATAAAAACATGCCTTATTCTAGCACTAATTTTTTTCCAGCTTTAATTAATTCAAGAACATTGCTTTTAGATATTTTGGCATCCTTCGTACAACCACTAAAGATTCATAGAATTAGATTAAAGTTTCATACAACCAAAAAGTAAGAAACATAAGATTTAAAAAATGACTGAATTGGCACCGAATATGATAAAAACAAATATGATCCCATGAATAAAAAATCAATAGCTGCCATGTAAAGGAATGTCGATACTACCAAAGTAATAAAACCAAGTTTGTTGTCACCAGATTTAGAATATAGCCACTAGGGAGATAGAGGAATGATATTTTCTAGATTCATTTGATCTGCAACATGCACCATAATATACATTAAGTTTATAGTGATATAATTAAGATTGGGTCAAAAAATTAGAAATTCAACTACCATAAAATAAGAAATCCGTAGCAATAGAAAATTTCAGTGAAGGATTCCATGAAACAACAGGTTCTCATCTAAGTATCAATCATATAAATATTGGAATTTCTGAAGTGAAAGAAGCATATGAAGTCATATTCAATTAGTACCATCTGGAAAGCAAAATGAAAACTTTGCACATTAACTTACCAACATAATGACAATGAGACAGACGCACTTCAAGGGACAATGTCAAAAGGCCTGAAGAATAACTACTATGGAAACGCTACTATGGAGACACAGCTGTGTATCATGAAGTAACATAAACAAAACTGTTTATATAACCATACTTTCTGCAATGAGCACAAATGTTTTGACCTAAATTAACATATATAAAAGCAAACATGTAACTTCAACTGAAAACTTGGCACAACCTATAAAATGTAACTTTGAACATGAAACTTAGTATGGACTTGGAAAATGAAACTCAGAACCTAGAACTTGTACTAGAACATGTAACTGAATTTTCAACTTATCTACATAGGGATCGAAGAGCTAACCTAAGGACTCGAAGAGATTCGCAATGGCTGTACTCCTTCCATTGGGTGGGGGGGGGGGTGCCTCTCTAGTAGAGCTTGAAGAGGAAGATGCTCGTAGGCCAGGGAGTTGCACCTCTACTCCTACCGCTGATAGGGCGCAAATAGGAAGAGCTACGGGAACTCTACTCCTATCGTTGATAGGGCTTGAATAGGAAGAACCACGGGGAGGAGGCGCTGATATGGCTTGAAGAGGACGGGGGAGAGGGGCCTCGTTGGTAGGGCTCGAAGAGGAAGACACTAGTGGGCCGGAGGGCTACGCCTCTACTCCTGCTGCTGATAGGGATCGAAGAGGAAGGGCAACGCGGAGGGGGGGCCTCGCTGGTAGGGTTTGAAGAGGAAGACACTCGCAGGCCAGGGGCTATGCTTATACACTTGCTACTAATATGGCTTGAAGAGGAAGAACCGCGGGGGGGGGGGGGGGGGGGGCCTCGATGGTAGGGCTTGGAGAGGAAGATGCTCACGAGCCAGGGGTTATGCTTCTACTCCTGCTTCTGATAGGGCTTGAAGAGGAAGAGCTGCGGGGAGGGGCGGCCTAGGGCTCACAGAGGAAGACACTCGCAAGGAAGAGGGCTGTGGCTAGGGCACAAAGATGAAGACGCTCGAGGGAAAGGAGGCGGTGGCTAGGGCACGGAGATGAAGACACACAGGGGAGTTCCGCTGATATGGCTCGAATACTCGCAGCGAAGGAGGCAAAGGATAAAGGGATCGCATGGATTAAAAAGATAGGGTTTAAACAGCGCACTTTAGATACACTGTTAAAAATGTTTTTAACAGCGTGCAGCGCGCTGTAGATGCTTTGTAATTATTAACCATAAAAATATAATAGTATTTGCAGCGCGTTTTATTCGGCGCGCTGCAAAAATTATTATTAACAACGCTTTATAAATGTGCGCTGTTGATGACATGCTGCGGAAAGTGAAATTTGTTGTAGTGTAATAACCATTAATTTAATTTTTAGTTCTCGGTTTATGTCTATTTCTTTTATAATTATATTTTACTTGGTGATAGTTTAAACTTTGTTGAGTTCTAATATATTTAGATTTTAAATTTTTTAGTTTAGGTTTGTATTCTAGTTTTTGATTTGGTTTATTTGACTTTACGTAATATATTTTATCTTTAGGGATATAATATTGGTTAGCCCCTATTTGCGTGGTTAAACACGCTTTCGGAACGCAGGCTTTATTCGTTGGTTTGTATTGGGTTATTAACGATTTAAAAGTTTTATTTGAGTTCGACTTATATCCGAGCCCGGTTTTATTATAACATGCTTTTTGATTATTTAGGATTAAGTCTAAATTTTTTGATCTGGTTGTAAATTTTTTTAACATATTTTTTAAATTACTAATTTCTGATTTTAATGATGAATTCTCCTCCTCTAGTGTTAGATCTTGAATTGGTTTATTATTTACAACTTGTTCCTTGAGGATTTGATTTTCCTCGAGGAGTAATTTGTTTTCATTTTCTAATTTAACAAACTTATTATTTAAGCAAGAAATGATTTTAAAAAACTTTCGATTTAAGGTTAGGAATACCTCTTCGAAACCTTCAGAAACGAGTACGGACTCGTGGCTCGATTCGGGTTTGGACCCGTCTTCCGATTCATCTTCCGACTCTGCTGTAACGCCCGCCCTCCCTGCTAACCCTAAGGGACGGGACTACGATACTCTACGTACATATTACAGCGGAAGACTTAAAATAACTTTCTTAATTTAATAAAAACTTTTCTTTTTGTTTTCAAATCCGAACTACACTAATATGGTTTCCATAACATGATATCAAGATAAATAGAAACATAACATCGAGTCACCCATATAGTACTACAATTTTACAAAACTAAAGCGTAATTCTTAAAAAGTTCTTAAAGCAGGTTCTTATTTGGTTGCCTAGCCACCGCCACACACATCTCCTTGCCTCTCCTGCTGCTCCTTTAGCTCATCCAGCTTTTACCTTTATCTGTGGTACAAGGAAAGTAAGCTGTGAGCACTCAGGGCTCAGTAAGTTCCTTTCCTACTCACTAAAACCGAAAATCATCACATGGTCAAAGAATATCTCAACATAACATGATCTCAACTAGTCATGGCATAACATATCATACTCTTTAAGCATATCATGCAACGTAACAAAATCATAACTAGTCATGGCATATCATCTCTTAAAGCATAGCATGATACATAACATAATCATATCTAATCATGGCATATCATAGCATCATCATAAGGTAGCATGGCATATCAAGCTCTTAAAGCATAGCATGAAACATAGCATAATCATATCTAATCATGGCATATCATAAATCATAGCATCATCACAACATGATCATAAAGTATATGCAATATGATTTTGAAAACATGTATCCGAAAAACATGTGTATGTCTCATGATCTTTAAAACCATTTCTTCTTACATATATACTTGAACATATTATCAACTTAAAGGGGATCCCGGCTATGTACCACTTACATATTGCGCGCAACCTATGTAGGTCCAAGGTAGCAAGTCCTGAACCCTACAAGGCAAATATACTAGGCCCGAGTCTTACTCCATCGACCTAGGGGCACTTAGGAGCCCATCCCTAACGAGGCCCGAGTCTTATTCCATCGACCCCGGGGCGCTTATGGAGCCCACCCTTGGTACAAGCCACATAAAGTAAAGTACATGTCATACTTATACATATCACACATCATAAAAGCATGTATCACTTAGGCACACATCATATCATAAAAGTATGCATCACTTAGGCATACATCATATCATAAAAGTATGCATCACTTAGGCATATATCATGTCATAAAAGTATGCATCACTTAGGCATATATCATATCATAAAAGTATACATCACTTAGGCATACATCATGTCATAAAAGTATGCATCACTTAGGCATACATCATATCATAAAGGTATGCATCACTTAGGCATACATCATGTCATAAAAGCATGCATATTTTCATCACATAGCATATCATAAAAGCATGCATATTTTAAGCACATAGCATATCATCAAAGCATGCATATTTCTATCCACATAGCATATCATAAAAGCATGCATATTTCTAAGCACATATCATATCATGGAAAGCATAAATCACAAGCATACATGTTTAAGCATAAGGGTGTATCATGTGATTATACTATCATAAGAAACATGGTAACATAGTTAACTTGGGTTCTAAGCTTCCTAATCCCTTGGGTTCTTATCATGGCCGAACCCCCTTAGATCTCAATTTAGGTAAAAACAACCTCCAAGCATGTGGAACCTAAATTATCATCACATCAATTTCATAGGAAGCATTATAAGCATGATTAACTTGGTTTCTAAGTTCTCCAAGTCCCTAACCTTCATGTGGCCGAACCCTATCAGGTGTGAAACAAGGTTCCAAATGTCATGAAAGCATGGAAACCTTAAACCATATTTATAGCATTTTTTTCCATGTAACATAGTAAGCATATTTGAGCTAGTTCCTAAGTTCTTCAAGCCCTTAACATATGTCATGGCCAAAATTTAACAAGTATTCATTAGGGATAAAAACAAGCATACAAGCATGTGAACTTGAACTAACATCATGTATAAATTTATAATGAGGCATCATACAAAGGGTATGGCCGAAACTTACCCTAGCCTCATTCTAGGTCATTAAACAACATATAGCATGAGAACTTTGGCTTTCTACTTATCATATTTCATGTAGAGTGACATGAGCATATTTAGTTTTTGTTCTAGGGTTTCTAGGGCATCTATCCCTTCATGGCCGAGACCTACAATGGTCCATTTAGGTCATGGAAAAATTATACAAACATGTGACACAATCTACACATTATCATATTTCCATAAGAAGCATTTTTAACACAATTGGTTTAAATTCTAAGGCCTCTAGGTCATTTAAACCCTACTTGGCCGAGACCCATCAGTGGTTAACTTTGCTTCAAATAGCCTAAAAGCATAGGAAGTCATACAAGTTTCATAGCATGTATAAAGACAAGCATAATAAACATACATGTGCATTGTGTCTTAGGCTTCCTAGGTTTCTTTCTTTTTTTTTCCTTTTATTTTTCCTCATGGCTGAAACCTACCATTCTCTAAACTAGGTTTTAAGTAGCCTAAAGCATGGAAAACCTTAGTAAGTTTCATGGCAAAAATTACTAAGAACATCATATACAAATTTGGTTCATAAACAAGCTAGGACCCTTGTGACCTTACAAGTCATATATCATGTAACTAAATTCTCTATACCCTAATTAAGCATGAGAGCATTAAACCACTTTCATATCTTAATATCACAGAGGTCTTGAGCATGTTAAAATTTTGTTTAAGCTTTCCTAAGCTATCCATCTTAACATGGCCGAAAATCTTAATGAAGAGTTCATGAATTTATAGCAATATTCAACATGCAAATTCTTTAAGAGAACTCTATATTCTATCATATAAACATGGTTACTTAAATTTAAAGGTCTTCCTAACCCTAAGCTCTTTTCTTGGCCGAAACATATGAGGGGATTTCCTTTGGTTCCAAGTAACTTTCAAGCAAGAAAACCAATAAAAGATCCTTAGTAATTCATGGAGGGAATCTTGTACTAGTTTGGTTAAACAATGATTTCCCTAACCTCTTTAAAATATTTTTGGCCGAAATTCTAGGGTTAGGTACTCCTCTGACCAAGCATCATATAGGTATAAAAACATGGAGGAAAACCTTCCTACATAGCATAGAAAAATATCACGAAATGAGGACTTGTTCAAACCTTCCTAGACTTGAAAACTCTTCTTTGGCCGAATTTTCTTAAATTCTATTCTAGGTTTTCTAATCCTCATAAAATCCGAAAATCACATAAAAAGCCTTGTACCACAGGTGAGGGGAAGCTTACATCCTTTTCGCTTGAGGATCTAAGGCATGGTGATGGAAGAAGTAGCTTCTTCTTCTAGTTCCCTTCCCTTGTTTCTCTTGCTAAGTCCTCCTTGTATCTTAGGCTTTCTTAGGAGAAAACCTTGGCTTGGGGCCGAAGATGGAGGAGAGGGGGCTGGGGTTCTTGGTGAGGGAGAGGGAAGAATGAGAGAAATGAGAGAAAAATTAGAATTCTTCTCTTTTCTTGCTTCCTTTTATGTTAAGGGGGAAGAGGTAGCAAAATCGGTTTTTGCTTTCCTTCTCCCTTAACCCATTTCTATTTTATTTTATTTATTTTATTTTCTAATTTATTCTCATCATTCATGATGAAATAAGGGGGAATGAATCCCCTTAATTAGCCTCTTTTATTTTCGGCAAGAGAAGAGAGAAAGAGGGAGAGAAGGAAGGAAGGCAAGTTGCCTTTCTCTTGCTCTTTTCTTGTTTTCTTTTGGCTAGCTTTTACTCTCACCCTTATCATGAGTTTCTCTTCTTTGCTATCAATATCTTCTCTCTATCCCAATTGGTTTCCACTAATTAATTCTATAAATTATAATATAAGAGGTTCAAGGTTCAATCCTTGACCTCCTCTTCTTTTTATTTCATTTCTTTTCTTTTTGCTTCAACCCACTTCCTTTTATTTTTCTAAGGCAAAATCCTACATTCATATGCTTATCTTAAAAGCTTAGTGGGTGTTACATCTGCTTCGTGGGCCATCAGCGCGAGGTGGCTCTGGTGCTTCTGATCTTCTACTTTTGATTCGTCCGAGGAGGAGTCGTCCCATGTCGCTTTAAGGGCCTTATTTTTGGTCGGCTTCGGTTTATCAATCTTCAATCTTGGGCACTCGTTTTTGTAGTACCCCTTTTTGTTGCATCCGAAGCACGTCACATTCCTTGATTTGGTTGGAGAATTGATCTTTTGAAGGTCCTTCTTACCGAAGCTTCTTTTCCTCCTGGTGAACATCTTCCTTACCAGGTTCACCAGGTGTTCTTCATGTTCAGAGTTCTGGTCAGAATCTTCTTCGGGTTTAGACTTGTTCTTCTTTTCTTTTGAGGAACCTGTAATTAAAGCTACACCTTTCTCGACCCCGACGTTAGTTTGCTCATGCAGTTCTAATTCACAGAAAAACTCATCTAGTTTTAATTTTGATAAATTTTAAGAGATCTTGTAGGCATCTACGATAGATGCCCACAAGCAGTTGCGTGGAAAAGCGTTTAAGGCATACCTTATTAAATCCCGGTTCTCCATTTGGTGTCCTAGTGCGTGGAGTCCGTTGAGAATATCTTTTATTCTTGCATGAAGTTGGCTGGCCGTTTCTCCTTCCTGCATTTTTATGTTAAATATTCTATTTAGAAGCAAGTCTCATTTCGTTACCTTAGCGTCGCTCGTTCCTTTGTGCAGCTCGATCAGTTTGTCCCACAGCTCTTTAGCATTTTTATGTGGCCTGCCCCGATTCAGTTCTTCTCTTGTTAACCCACGCTGTAATGTGTTGATTGCCTTTTTCTCTGTTGATGCCTTCTTCTTTAAGTTTGTTGTCCATTCTTCAGGATTCAGTAGATTCCTAGAGTTGTCTACTGGTATTTTGTAGGCTCTTATGATGCTCAGCCACTGGTCGAAATCTGTCTTGAGATATACTTCCATCCGCTTCTTCCAGTATAGGAAATCATCCCCGTTGAAAAGGGGAGGTCGCACTGTGCTGAAGCCCTCGATCTATGACATTTTTAATCTGCACACAAAAAAAATAAATGGAAAGGTTACAAGACTTGGTCTTGGATTAGTAGTGCGGGAAGAATTAAATAAAAATAACTAAATTGATGTTGCACCAATTTAGATGTAATTACGATGGAAGGAGATTTCTAAAAAGGTAATTGTACCAGTTTGGAATTTTACGAAAAAATGAAATCCGAAAATAGTTTTTTTTTTAAAATAAATCACCCCCTTACCCCCTTACCTGATTGGTGGTTGCACCAAATCAGAGTGGTACCTGTTCTGATACCACTTGTTAGATCGTGATGTTTCGATAGAGGGGGGGTGAATATAGATTAGGAAAAATTCTTTCGAAAAGAGTTAAGTGCAGCGGAAAAAGTAAGCAATGCTAACACAAACCAATTTTACTTGATTCGAAGCCTGTGTCGACTCCTACTCGAAGGCCCGCACTCGTTGAGTGCTTTCGGTGGGCAATCACTAGCAGTTTGAAAATTATTACAAACAAAGTACAGAGAATGCTAATGAAAAATAAAATCAATACCGACAAAGGAATAAATCGAAAAGGAAAAAGTGCGTTGTCGGAGCTTTGTTAGCGTCGCAGGAGCACAGAGCAACAGAGCAAGTAGTAGAAGATCTTCTTGTCAGTTGTTGTTTTGAGCTCCACCCCTGACTCTTCTTTTATATGAGGCTGGGGGCGCCCCGGATCCCTTCCGGGCGCCCTGGTGAGACGTGGCAGGTCCAACCAGCGAGCTCCACGTGGCGACGACGCGATCAGGATAAAATTGCCTCCTGGGCGCCCGGATCCCCTCCGGGCTCCCAGACCACCTTTCTCCAGAGATTTCTTCTCCTGCAAGACAAGGTTAGTCCGAGGCAAATATATAATATGTTTCCTGCAAAACAAAGTGTTAGCACAGTTTTATAAATTCAATATCAAGAGTATGACTTAGATTCCGTCTTTCCGAGACCGGAATCTAGTCACGATCTCGACTTAGATATCCAAAATGGATCTAAGCTGGATCGACGCCTACTGTTCCCTTCCCGGGAACGCGCCCTCACAGTCACTCCCTTCCCGTGACTTACCTTTACTCACCTGTCAGACGTCCGGTCAGCCCTTCGATCCGTCTGGACTTCTCGCCAGCTATCCGGTCAGCCTGTCGACCTAGTTGGACTTCGTGCCAAGCGTCCGGTCAACCCTTCGACCCATTTGTTAGTTAGAGCCCTAGAGCCAATCATTTGATGATTGTATGGACTCATTGTATCATATTCTTGTATATTAATAAAGGCATTTGTTTGGTTATTATACTTATTTGTATTAGTGCCAAATAGACTAAGTATAATAGCATCCTTGAGTAGATGGTTCATACCTATATCAATCGATTAGTTGAATCGATAGTGAGATGATATAGGGAACACTACTCTAAATCATTCCTAGTCGAGTATTAACATTCAGGAACAATGATAATACAATAAGACTAGCATGTAGGTCAGCTCGATGACTTGATCTCACAAGTCATGGATATAGAGATATCAAGCTGACACATGAGTATGCATTAGAGAATGTATACTGAATGATCCGCCATGAGAAAGTATCATGGATCGTTATATGAGTGTCATATACTTTCTCATGTGGCTATTAGTATGACTATTAGTCCTTAGACCTGAAGTCACCATGGATCCCTACATAAGGAGTTATGTACTTTAGTTTCGTCAAACGTCACCCGTAACTGGGTGGACTATAAAGGCGATTACTGGGTATGTAACGAATTATGCATAGGGATGTGAGTGATGTAGATGGGATCTATCCCTCCTATATGACGGGAGAGACATCGATATTCTTGATAGGGTGAGACCACGAAGTGTATGGCCATACCCAAATGAGTCAATATGAGATATTGAGCTCATTTGATTGAGTGAGTCTACTCGGAGTTCAAGATTTAGATTGGTCAGAGGATGACACGGTCTATGCCTCACATTGATCAATTTAGATGTCTAGGATAGAAGGACACTTGTCACATATTGTGAGGAGTCACAATTAGTAGTCACAAGGTGATGTTGGATCTCAACATTTCTTGTAACTTGGGTAGCAATGATGTATTGCTAGATGCCGCTCATTGCTTATGTTTCTAAAAGAGTTTATAACATTGCCAACGTTACAAGAACCTATTGGGTCACACACAAAGAACATGTGCATGGAGATTAGGTTCATATGATGAACCAATAGGATTAGATTCATATGATGAATCAAAGATTGGATTCAAATTAGACTTATTGAGTTAGACTCAATTAGATTCAATTGTTGAATGAGTCTAATTTAAATTTGATTCATGAGTCAATTTATATTAATGAATTGAGATTCATTAAATTAAAATTGACTTGAATCAAAGCTTGGATTTAACTCAACAAGGAAGAGCATTGGTGAAGTTTGACTTGACCAAATAGAGTTTGACACATCAAGTTTTGACTTGATGAATTGCCACATCATGAGGATGACTCATCCTACATGGCATGCCACATCATCCCCTTATATAATGGTGTGCCACCTCATGGAGGTTACACACCATTAATCCTCTTAATGTGGCCGGCCACATTAATGTGGGGGTTACACATGTGGTGGCCGGCCACACTAAGTGATGAGAGGTTTTCATTTGGTGAAATTGATGTGTGTTCAATGCTTCTTCTTCCTTGGGTGCTTCTCCCTCTCTCTAGCTTGCTGATGGTCGTGGCTTCAAGGTGGAGAAGAAGTGAGAGTTGATTCTAAGCAACTAGGTGGTGTGAAGGTCACAAAAGGAAAGTAACTAGAGGAGTGTGTGAGTTCCTTTTCCCATTCTCTCCTTTCTCACCTTTTAGATCCAATCCGAGAGCCCTAGAAAGTGCTAGCACACTTGTGGGTTCTCTTCTCCATCTTTGAGTGGTAGAAGACCACTCCTTGTTCGTGTGGATACCGCTAGAGGACCGTTCGCTTGACGGTCTCGAGATCTGGCTACCTTTGGACGTTGCGGGATTGCGAAGGGCACGCATCAAGGGTAAATGTTTTTCCCTCGTAGATCTAAGAGGCGATCGTGTTTTAAACTCGTACTCGCATTTTTCGAAAGTTTTACCTTGCACGAGATCCGTGGCTTGGGCGATTCGGGGTTTCCGCGACGCGAAAAGCGGTTTTCGCGGCCCGAAAAACCCAACAGTGGTATCAGAGCCACGTGCAAGGCTTGTACGAGTTTGTTTTTATTTTTATGAAAAATAAAAAAACCTTCTGTGATTTTCTGTAAAAATTAGTTTTTTAATCATTTTATGGGTAATTTTTCCGTAGAAGCGAAGCACAAGTGTCTCGGCACTTGTAGGCTTCTGCTACCGGAAAGATCTTTCAAAACCGGTTTCGTTTCGCCCCAAAATCCGTTTGGGACAGCGGGCTTGGGTGCCATTAGATCGCAAAGGAGCAACTCACGATGGTTAGATCGTGGGTAGGGGTACTGCCCCTAACCCCGCAAGGGGATTTGCTCCGCGATCGCACCCGAAATCGCTTAAAACGAACCCGCCGGGAAGATTTTTCCGAAACGACAATGTCTCGGCCCAAATCGTTTTGGGACAGCGGGTTTAGGCGCTGTTGGATCGCAAACGAACCCTCGCGATGGTTAGATCGTGGGTAGGGGCGCTGCCCCTGGGCCCCGCAAGGGGATCCGTTCCGCGATTGCGCCCGAAACCGCTAAACGGGACCGCCGGGAAATTTTACTCGTAAAAATTGTAAAAAAAAAAATTATTTTAAAATTATAGTAAATTAAGAAAATATATAATTTTGAATTATATATTAATTTTGTGATAGTCATGGCCCAAAAACCCAATATGATTGGATTGTGTTGTAATTCATAATACGGCCTGCGTGCCGTTATGTGTTTGCGCGTATTGTATGTTTTTATTTTTCTGCGACCTGCGCGTCGTGCCTTTCTCTTATATTCTTGTTGTAAATTAGATTTAGACTCGAATGTAACTCGAGTTTCAAATTGTAATGTACAAATTGGAGCGGTGGAGGGTCCACACGAGACGGAGTTCCGAGGCGGGCACGAGCAACACAAGGTGGTCAAAGGGAGGAGCTTGGAGAAGCTGTTGACCCTAGGTTGACCAATCGGTCTTCTCATTGGCTTGAGAAGATCGTAGTAGGGTCATGACTAAATCACAAATAAGTTAATTAATTGCTTGTGTATGTGATGCATGTTTAATAAGTAATTAATTAATTAGTGCCTTACGATTAGATTAGATCTAAGTCGTGCACATGATGCACCCTTGCAATTAGATTAGATCTAAGTCGTGCACAAGATGCATCCTTTTCGATTAGATTAGATCTTGATCGAACCAACTCTAAATGCCTAACCATGCCGTGATACCTATCACTACCTCGATCACATGTATTGTTGAATCTGCCAAAGCAGAGCAATACATATTATCTTGGTAGGGTACGGAGGGACAATCTTGGTCCCGCCTATCAACGCATGGGTGAATACAAACTCAATTAGATTGAGTATTCCTAGTTACTCGGTTGGATCGAGTCAACTATAGGCATTATTCCAACGGTTGGAAAAGATAGGTCAAAATCACATCTATATTAACTCTCGGGCGTATTAGCCAAAGCTAACTCGAGTTTTAATATAAATGCGGATATTGATTCTATAAACAAGAGTTGCATAGAGATGTAATTGGTAATCGTTACCTACCGATCATACTAAGCCTTGGGCGTATTAGCCAAAGCTAACTCAAGGGTTAGTATGTGGATCTTGTCCCACGAGAATTATAGAATTCAGTGGGAGCATCATTTAATTAAAGACCTAATTAAATGATTTTAAAAGAATATGATATTTATTTCTGCAAATTTTCTGTTGTAGATAACCATGACGTCGAATACGAACTCTTTCTCCCTGCGTTCTGTCCTTAAGAAGGACAAGCTCAACGGAGCAAATTTCTTGGACTGGTACAGGAACTTGAGAATAGTTCTCACTCAGGAACGTAAACTGTACGTTCTGGAGCAGCCCATTCCGGAGGCTCCTCCTGCCACTGCCACGCGAGCTGACTGGGATGCTTACAAGAAGCATCAAGATGACGCATTAGATGTGTCATGTCTTATGCTCGCAACCATAAATTCTGAGCTTCAGAAGCAACATGAGTTGATGAGCGCTTACGATATGGTTGAACATCTTTGTCACCTATATCAAGGACAAGCAAGACACTGGAAGAGGAACTCCAAAGAATACCTGGAAGATCTTACGAAGAAGAGAAATAAGATTTCTACTTTAGGTATACATGTTATAGAAGTCAACCTCTCTATTTCTTCATCGTGGGTATTAGATACCAGATGTGCTTCGCACATTTGTACTAATGTACAAGCGTTGAGAAATAGCAGGGCGTTGACGAAGGGTGAGATAGACCTACGAGTAGGCAATGGAGCACGAGTTGCTGCTATTGCTGTAGGAACTTATCATCTATCTCTTCCCTCTGGGCTTGTACTAGAATTAGATGATTGTTGTTATGTGCCTGCCTTGACTAAGAACATAATTTCAGTTTCTTGTTTGGACAAGAAAGTATTCTCGTTTATAATAAAGAACAAATGTTGTTCTGTCTATTTAAACGATATGTTCTATTGTAGTACACCTCTAATAAACGGACTCTATATTCTAGACCTTGAGAGCCCTATCTATAACATAAATACCAAGAGGTTCAAGTCAAATGACATGAACCAAACATACCTCCGGCACTGTCGCTTAGGTCATATAAATGACAAGCGCTTATCCCAGCTCCATAAGGATGGTTTGCTGGACTCATTTGATTTTGAATCATATGAGATATGCGAGTCATGCCTACGAGGCAAGATGACCAAGACTCCCTTTAGTGGGCACAGCGAGAGAGCAACTGATTTGTTAGGACTCATACATAGTGATATATGTGGCCCTTTCAATGTTGCTGCTAGAGGCGGTTATAGATACTTCATCACATTTACTGATGACTTCAGTAGATATGGTTATGTGTACTTGATGACACATAAGTCTGAATCCTTTGAAAAGTTCAAAGAATTCAAGAATGAAGTACAGAACCAGCTTGGCAAGAGTATTAAGATACTTCGATCAGATCGAGGTGGTGAATACTTAAGCCATGAGTTTCGTGACTATTTAGCTGAGTGTGGGATTCTATCCCAACTCACTCCTTCTGGAACACCACAATGGAATGGTGTATCCGAAAGGAGGAATCGTACCTTATTAGATATGGTACGGTCTATGATGAGTCACACAGATCTTCCGACATCTCTATGGGGATATGCTCTAGACACGGCAGCTTTCATACTCAACCGAGTTCCATCAAAGGCCGTGATAAAGACACCATATAGGATATGGACTGGGAGAGATGCCCAGGTGTCTTTCATGAGGATTTGGGGTTGTGAGGCTTACGTTAGACGTCAAGTCTCAGACAAATTAGGACCCAAATCCGACAAGTTCTATTTCATCGGATATCCCAAGGAAACTAAGGGATATTACTTCTACATTTCTAGTCAGCACAAGGTAGTTGTGGCAAAGACTGGGGTCTTTCTAGAAAGGGACTTTGTTTCTAGAAAGACTAGTGGGAGCACGTTCGATCTTGAAGAAGTTCAAGATGCGAATACTAGCACTGAAGCCTCGATGGAAGTTGAACTGGAACCACAAAGTGTTGTGGATGATGTTGTTCCACAAGGAGTTGAGGAACAACAACCAGTTCAAGTAGACATACCTCTTCGCAAGTCTGATAGGGTACGTCGTCAGCCAGAGAGATACTCATTTCTCTTGTCTGACCATGATGACGTTATGCTCATAGGATGAGCCTACCACCTATCAAGAAGCTGTGATGAGACCAGATTCCGAGAAATGGCTAGAGGCCATGAGATCCGAAATGGAATCCATGTACACCAACCAAGTATGAACTTTGGTTGATCCACCTGAAGGGGTAAAACCCATTGGGTGCAAGTGGGTCTTTAAGAGAAAGACTGACATGGATGGACTTATCTATCAGGGTCGCTTGGTAGCTAAAGGTTTCAAGCAGATTCATGGTATTGACTATGATGAAACCTTTTCTCCAGTAGCGATGTTTAAGTCCATTCAGATTATGCTTGCTATTGCAGCCTACCATGACTATGAGATATGGCAGATGGATGTCAAAACCGCGTTTCTGAATGGAAACCTGCTCGAGGATGTTTACATGACACAGCCTGAGGGTTTTGTAGATCCACAGCATACTAGCAGAGTATGCAAGCTGCATAGGTCCATTTATGGACTAAAGCAAGCTTCTCGGAGCTGGAATTTTCATTTCGATGATGCAATCAAACAGTTTGGTTTCATCAAGAACGAAGATGAGCCTTGTGTCTACAAGAAGGTTTTAGGAGATATAGTTGTCTTCCTCATATTGTATGTGGATGACATACTACTCATTGGGAAGGACATCCCTATGCTTCAGTCTGACAAGACCTGGCTAGGGAGTTGCTTCTCAATGAAGGACTTAGGTGAGGCATCCCGCATTCTAGGGATACAGATCTATAGGGATAGATCTAAGAGATTACTTGGCCTAAGTCAGAGTACATACATTGACAAGGTACTCCTTCGGTTTGCCATGCAGAACTCCAAGAAGGGATTCTGCCGATGTCACATGGCGTGAGTCTTTCGAAGACTCAAGGTCCCTCTTCTAGAGAGGAGAGAGACCGTATGGATCAGATCCCTTATGCCTCAGCCATAGGATCGATCATGTACGCCATGCTATGTACTCGACCTGATGTCTCGTATGCTTTGAGCATGACGAGCAGATACTAGTCAGATCCAGGTGAAAGTCACTGGATAGCGGTCAAGAATATTCTTAAGTACTTAAGAAGGTCTAAAGAATATTTCTTGATATATGGAGGCAATGATGAGCTAGCTGTAAAGGGTTACAGTGATGCTAGCTTCCAGACCGACCAGGATGACTATAGATCGCAGTCGGGGTTCGTGTTTTGCTTAAATGGTGGTGCTGTGAGCTGGAAGAGTTCGAAGCAGGACACAGTAGCTGATTCTACAACAGAGGCCGAGTATATTGCTGCATCAGAGGCAGTAAAGGAGGCAGTTTGGATCCACAAGTTCATCACTGAACTTGGGGTGGTTCCTAGCATCGCTGACCCAGTTGAGCTCTATTGTGACAACAATGGAGCTATAGCACAAGCGAAGGAACCTCGCTCACACCAGCGGACCAAGCATATACTACGGCGCTTCCATCTCATTTGAGAGATTATCGATAGAGGAGATGTGAAGATTTGCAGAGTACCTACAGAGGCTAACATCGCAGATCCCTTGACCAAGACTTTGGCACAGAGGAAGCATGATGGTCACACTAGGTCATTAGGCCTTAGAGCTTATACTGATTGGCACTAGTGCTAGTGGGAGATTGTTAGTTAGAGCCCTTGAGCCAATCATTTGATGATTGTATGGACTCATTGTATCATATTCTTGTATATTAATAAAGGCATTTGTTTGGTTATTATACTTATTTATATTAGTGCCAAATAGACTAAGTATAATAGCGTCCTTGAGTAGATGGTTCATACCTATATCAATTGATTAGTTGAATCGATAGTGAGATGATATAGGGAACACTACTCTAAATCATTCCTAGTCGAGTATTAACATTCAGGGACAATGTTAATACAATAAGACTAGCATGTAGGTCAGCTCGATGACTTGATCTCACAAGTCATGGATATAGAGATATCAAGCTGACACATGGGTATGCATTAGAGAATGTATACTGAATGACCCGCCATGAGAAAGTATCATGGATCGTTATATGAGTGTCATATACTTTCTCATGTGGATATTTGTATGACTATTAGTCCTTAGACCTGAAGTCACCATGGATCCCTACATAAGGAGTTATGTACTTTGGTTTCGTCAAACGTCACCCGTAACTGGGTGGACTATAAAGGCGATTACTGGGTATGTAACGAATTATGCATAGGGATGTGAGTGATGTAGATGGGATCTATCCCTCCTATATGACGGGAGAGACATCGATATTCTTGATAGAGTGAGACCACGAAGTGTATGGCCATACCCAAATGAGTCAATATGAGATATTGAGCTCATTTGATTGAGTGAGTCTACTCGGAGTTCAAGATTTAGATTGGTCAGAGGATGACACGGTCTATGCCTCACATTGATCAATTTAGATGTCTAGGATAGAAGGACACTTGTCACATATTGTGAGGAGTCACAATTAGTAGTCACAAGGTGATGTTGGATCTCAACATTTCTTGTAACTTGGGTAGCAATGATGTATTGCTAGATGCCGCTCATTGCTTATGTTTCTAAAAGAGTTTATAACATTGCCAACGTTATAAGATCCTATTGGGTCACACACAAAGAACATGTGCATGGAGATTAGGTTCATATGATGAACCAATAGGATTAGATTCATATGATGAATCAAAGATTGGATTCAAATTAGACTTATTGAGTTAGACTCAATTAGATTCAATTGTTGAATGAGTCTAATTTAAATTTGATTCATGAGTCAATTTATATTAATGAATTGAGATTCATTAAATCAAAATTGACTTGAATCAAAGCTTGGATTTAACTCAACAAGGAAGAGCATTGGTCAAGTTTGACTTGACCAAATAGAGGTTGACACATCAAGTTTTGACTTGATGAATTGCCACATCATGAGGATGACTCATCCTACATGGCATGCCACATCATCCCCTTATATAATGGTGTGCCACCTCATGGAGGTTACACACCATTAATCCTCTTAATGTGGCCGGCCACATTAATGTGGGGGTTACACATGTGGTGGCCGGCCACACTAAGTGATGAGAGGTTTTCATTTGGTGAAATTGATGTGTGTTCAATGCTTCTTCTTCCTTGGGTGCTTCTCCCTCTCTCTAGCTTGCTGATGGTCGTGGCTTCAAGGTGGAGAAGAAGTGAGAGTTGATTCTAAGCAACTAGGTGGTGTGAAGGTCACAAAAGGAAAGTAACTAGAGGAGTGTGTGAGTTCCTTTTCCCCTTCTCTCCTTTCTCACCTTTTAGATCCAATCCGAGAGCCCTAGAAAGTGCTAGCACACTTGTGGGTTCTCTTCTCCATCTTTGAGTGGTAGAAGACCACTCCTTGTTCGTGTGGATACCGCTAGAGGACCGTTTGCTTGACGGTCTCGAGATCTGGCTACCTTTGGACGTTGCGGGATTGCGAAGGGCACGCATCAAGGGTAAATGTTTTTCCCTCATAGATCTAAGAGTCGATCGTGTTTTAAACTCGTACTCGCATTTTTCGAAAGTTTTACCTTGCACGAGATCCGTGGCTTGGGCTAGTCGGGGTTTCCGCGGCGCAAAAAGCGGTTTTCGCGACCCGAAAAACCCAACACCATTTGGACTTCGTGCCAAGCGTCCGGTCAGCCCATCGACCCGCTTGGACTTCTCGCCAAGCGTCCGGTCAGCCCGTCGATCCGCTTGGACTTCGTGCCAGACATCCGA
Source organism: Zingiber officinale (assembly GCF_018446385.1). Classification (NCBI taxonomy): domain Eukaryota; kingdom Viridiplantae; phylum Streptophyta; class Magnoliopsida; order Zingiberales; family Zingiberaceae; genus Zingiber; species Zingiber officinale. The sequence continues at coordinate 50,249,670 of NC_056006.1, forward strand.
TCAGCCCGTCGACCTGTCTGAACTTAGCCTGTACAATCAATCAGAGTATTAGATAATGACAAACCTAACTTATCTTGATTTGTCATTCATCAAAACCTGAGTTAGATCATTAGTGCTAACCGCACCAACAGTACTACTTTACGCAGATCCTTAATGAGATTCGAGGTAGCTAATCCCAAACCTATTAAGGTACTACTAGGCGATCTAGGGGCCCAGGGGCGATCTAGGAGCCCACCCATGGACCTTGTGTCCAGTACATGCCACTTTAAAGTAAAATACTTTCTTTTACATATCGCTTTCTTATACTTGCACCTACTTGCATTTAAACAAGCACCTTATGTGCGCTTAATCCCCCACACTTATAGGGAAGCACTTTAGGCACTTTGAATATACTTCTTAGCCCCAAAACTATATGGGAAGCAATTCAAGATACTCTAAACATGCTCTTAATCCCAAAACTTCAGAGGGCATCCTACATATCGTATCTTCCTTACATGCATAAGAACATAACAACACATGCATTATCGAAACAACTTATACTGTAGGTGAGTAGTACTTACCTCCTTTCGATATATCTTACTATTATTGGGTGAAGGAAAGATGACCCTCTCTTGTATGCCTTAATCTCCAAGTTACCTTTCCCACGTGTACTAATCCTTGTGAAAACTCTCCTCTAGATTTTCCCCTTGAAGGAACTTAATACCTTGGAACCCTAGGGTTCTTGGCCGAAAACCAAAAAGAAAGGAGAAGAGGAATTTTGGCTAGGGAGGAGAAGAGAGAATGAGAAGTTACGTTTTCTTCTCTTCCCTTCCCTTTTATACTAAGTGGAAGTTGAAGCATCTCTTCACACAAAATCAACATATAATGAATAGTTTCCTATTTCTAATGTGATGCTTTACCACCACCTAATGGCTACTCAAACCAATCTTGAATCAAAGGTCTATGGTTTAAATCCCTGCCCGGGTCATTTATGCATATATATTTTTATTTCTTTTCTATTCTTCCATTTCATTTTTCTCTTTTGGAGGAAAGAAAATTTACGGGTGTTACAATCCCCATACCTTATAAAAAGTTCATCCTTGAACTTAGAACAATTGTGGATATTTCCGTCTCATATCATCCTCGCGTTCCCATGTCACCTCTTCATACTATTGACTTTGCCACAAAACTTTCACTAACAGTATCTCTTTGTTCCTCAGCTTCTTAACTTCTCGATCTATTATCTGTATAGGTCGACTTTCATAACTGAGATCATTCAAATCCCTGCCCGGGTCATTTATGTATATATTTTTTTATTTCTTTTCTATTCTTCTATTTCTTTTTGCTCTTTTGGAGGAAAGGAAATTTACGGGTGTTACAATCCTCATACCTTATAAAAAGTTCATCCTCGAACTTAGAACAATTATGGATATTTCCATCTCATATCATCCTCACATTCCCATGTCACCTCTTCATACTATTGACTTTGCCATAGCACTTTCACTAACAGTATCTCTTTGTTCCTCAACTTCTTAACTTCTCGATCTATTATCTGTAGTAGGCCAACTTTCATAACTGAGATCCTCTTGAACTTGTACCGACTATGACTCAATCACTTGGTTTACATCGGGAACATGTTTCTTCAGCATTGAGACATGGAATACATTATGGATGGCCGACATCTCCTGAGGTAGTTCCAGCTCATAAGCTACCTTGCCAACCCTTTTAGTAATCAGGTATGACCCCACATAATGTGGACTCAACTTTCCTTTCTTTCCAAACCTCATCACTCCTTTCATAGGAGCTACTTTGAGAAACACCGAGTCCCCAACATCAAATTTCAGTGGTCTACGACGCACATCCGCATAGCTCTTTTGCTGGCTCTGGGTCGTTTCTATTCTCTGGCGAATCTTCTGAATGACTTTGGTAGTGTCCTCGATAAGATCTGTCTGGAGTCACATTTCTTTCTTTTCACCACCTTCATACCAACAGATAGGAGATCTACATCTCCTCCCATATAGAGCCTCGTAGGGCGCCATTCCGATAGTAGCTTGATAGCTATTATTATATGCAAATTCTGCTAAGCATAGATATTGACACCAGCTCCCTTTGAAATCTAAGGCACAAGCCCGTAGCATATCCTGTAGAACTTGATTTACTCGTTCAGTTTACCCGTCAGTTTGAGGATGAAATATAGTGCTAAACCGTAGCTTAGTGCCAAGAGCTCTCTAAACACACTCCTAGAAGTGTGAAGTAAAGCGACCATCTCTATCATAAATTATAGTTTTGGAAACTCCATGCAATATGATAACCTCTTTAACATACATTTATGCTAGCTGTTTGATAGAGTAGGATATTCTGATAGCTAGAAAATGAGCAGACTTGGTCAATCTGTCCACTATTACCCAGATAGCATTGTATCCATTCGTGGTTCTGGGTAGTCCTACTATGAAGTCCATAGATATATCCTCCCACTTCCAATCTGGGATCTAGATAGGCTGCAAAACTCCGCCCGGTCTCTGATGTTCTACTTTAACCCGTTGACATGTTAGACAGGTACTGACATATCTTGCAATGTCTCCTTTCATTCCAGACCACCAGAAGCGTTCCTTTACATCTTGGTGCATCTTGGTGGAACCAAGATGCATAGCGTAGGGTGTTTCTATGGGCTTCATCTAGGATTTTCTATTGTAGTTCCTCTTAATTAGGGACACAGAGGCGATCACCATAATATAGTATCCCATTGTCTGATACTCGGAACTCTCCATTTTCTCCTTCCTGTATTCCCTGCTTGATTTTCTGGATATTAGGATCTTCCTCCTACCCTTTCTATTTATCTTCAAGCAGGGTTAACTCTAATGTCAAAGTGGAGAGTTGCCCAGTAACGATTTCAAGCCCAAAATTTACTATTTCTTTCTATAGGGGATGGGCCATAGTAGATAAGGACAATAAAGCTGCGCAAGATTTCCTACTTAGTGCATCTGCCACTTTGTTCGCCTTCCTTGGATGGTAGAGAATTTCACAGTCATAGTTTTTGACCAGTTCAAGCCATCTCCGCTGTCTCATGTTCAGGTCTTTTTGAGTGAAGAAATACTTTAGACTCTGGTGATCTGTGTAAATCTTGCACTGAGCTCCGTACAAGTAATGCCTCTAGATTTTGAGAGCAAAGACTACTGCTGCTAGCTCATGGTCATGAGTCGGGTAGTTCTTCTCATAGTCCTTGAGTTGTCTCGAGGTATAGGCAATGACTTTGTCATTTTGCATCAGTACAACTCTGAGCCCCACTTTAGAACCATCACTGTAAATATTGAAGCTTTTGCTATTTTCTGGAAGAGTCAAGATTGGAGCACTAGTCAATCTCCTTTTCAGCTTAGTGAAACTCCTCTCACAATCCTCTGCCCACTCAAATTTTCTGTTCTTTCTGGTAAGTACTATAAATAGGGAGGCGACCCTTGAGAAGTTCTCTACAAACTTCCTGTAGTAGCCTGCTAACCCAAGGAAACTCCTGATTTCACTAACATTCTTGGGCCTATTCCAGTTACTCACATCTTCTATTTTTGTCGGGTCCACCATAACCCATCTTTGAAAATAATGTGACCTAGGAAGGACACTTGATCGAGCCAAAACTTGCACTTGGAGAACTTTGCGTACAACTGGCTCTGCTGAAGAATCTTTAGTACTGTCCTTAGATGTTCAGCATGTTCTTCCTGAGTTCTGGAGTATATAAGGATATTGTCTATGAAGACAATTATGAACTTGTCCAAATATGCTTTGAATACTCTGTTCATCAGATCCATAAATGTAGCAGGATCGTTCGTCACTCCAAAAGGCATAACTATAAACTTGTAGTGTCCATTCCTCATTGGGAATGTCGTCTTCGGTACATCATCCGCTTTCACTTTCACTTTATGATATCTAGACTGCAAGTCTATCTTGGAAAAGACTATGGCTCCCTTTAACTAATCAAATAGATTATCAATTCTCGACAGGGGATACCTATTTTTGTTTGTTACTTTATTTAGCGCTTGGTAGTCCACACACATTCACACGGACCCGTCTTTCTTCTTTACAAACAACACCGGAGCTCCCCATGGTGAGTGATTAGGGCGAATAAACCCCTTGTCAAGAAGCTTCTGTAGTTGTCCCTAAAGTTCTTTCAATTCTACCAGAGCCATGCGGTAAGGTGCCTTAGAGATTGGATGGGTACCAGGGATGAGTTCAATCTCAAATTCAATTTCCCTATCTGAAGCTAAGCCTGACAACTCATCCGGAAACACTTCTGGGTAGTCACATACGACTCTAACTTCCTTTAGCTTTTGGTCTCTTTCTTGTTGGGTATTAACCACATGAGCTGGAAACCCGACACATCTATCGGCTAACATTTTCTGAGCTTTTATGACCGATAAAAATTTCTGGGTTCTCTTCTTTGATTCTCCAATGAACTCAAACTTAGATTCTGCCTTGGGTTGGAATAGGACTCTTCACTTACGACACTCGATGGAAGCACCATACCTGCTCAGAAAGTCCATCCCAAAGATAACATCATAATCAGACATGTTCAGCATTATCAGATCACTATATAGTTCTCTGTCTGAAATTTGGACTGATATAGTATGTAGCCAATTCATTGATGTCATTATCTCTCTCGAGGGTAGCGTTGTCAAGAATTGCCCGTGTAGGACCTCCGAGGGTATACCTATTCTTTCAGCAAATGCTATGGAGAAAAATGAATGAGTTGCCCCAGTATTAAATAGCACAATTACATATAGACTAAAAATGTGTATTTGACCTATGACAACAGTGGAGGCGTTTTCTACCTCCTCTCTAGTAAGGGAGAAAACTCGAGCATTTGTAGAACTTGGTGGAGCCTCCAGTCTGTCTTGGCTAATACAAGGACCCTCAAATGTGGCCTGCATCTGGTGTAGCTGTGCCTGCTTGTATCCATACTGAACAGGTTGTGTTGATGGTAGGTTGATCTTGGTCGGGCAATACTTGGCTATATGCCCCTCTTGACCACACGTATAATAGCCACTAGTGCCCTTGCGATAGATTCCAAGATGCATCTTTCCACACGTGGGACACGTAGCATACTTCAGCAGCTTGCTTACAGATCCTCACTGCTTTCTCTTGGAGCTCCTCTTTAAGGTTGAACCATGGCTCTGGGGTTTTTGAGTGCCAGAACTCCCTTGACTTTTATTCTCAATCAGTACTGACTTCTGCTGCTTGATACTGTTCAGGTAATGTTCCATGATCAGGGCACTACTAATCAGCTCTTCTGCAGTCTGCGATCTATTAATTCCCCCAGCTACATTCAAAACTATCTCTGGCCTCAGGATCTTGAGTATTAGTCTTACCCTTTCTCATTCTGTACTGACTAGCTCAGGGCATAGGCGAGCCAGCCTATTGAATCTCTTCATAGCTTCGTCAACTGATAAACTTCCTTGTCAAAATTTCGTGAACTCGTCGTAATGTTTATTTGTGACCCACATATAAAAGAACTCTTCGAAGAACTCAGTCTCGAAGTCAGACCAGGTCATTTGATTCACTATTCTTTTCACCTTGACCCGTTCCCACCACATTCTTGCATCACCAGTGAGGCAAAAGGAATCACATTTTATCTTTTCTACTTCTGGTCAGTCCAGCAACTCCATTATACTCTCTAGGGTTTTGAAGCATGCTTGAGCATCCCACGGTTCGTTGGTGCTAGAGAAGTTTCCTGGTTTCAATTTCTTCCACTGGATAAGGTATGCTTCCTACCTCACTACCCTTGCAGCGGCTGTAGGTGTAACTGATGGAACCTTGGCCACAATTGGTGCCCCCACATTAGCTTCCGGTGGGACTATAGGAGGAGCTCGCTGGTTAGCAGTTAGGGTGGCTATAACCTGCTGCTGTTCTGCCAATTGTCTCTGCAGTCGAGTTACTACTTTTAAAAGATTGGCCGGTGGTACAGATTCATTTGTCTTTGGTTGAGGTTCATTAACTCTCGGTTGTCTAGCCGGCCGTCCTTTGGCCATCTACATATTCATAATCAACCAGTGAGACATACGTCAATCCACCATCATTCTTACTTGTTGCCCTCAATACTTTCAAGTATAAGCATGATTAACCTTAACAAATAGTTCTTACTAATCATAATAGGAATAAAATGCATAAAAGTTGTGAGAAAGTAATTTCTTACTTGGCAGCTGTAGGATCAATGCTTGATGTGTATGTGGCGGAAGGGTGGAACTTACTCTGATACCAAACTGTAATGCCCACCCTTCACACCCTTACCTATCAGGACAGACGTTACCCTTTCCATATCTAAATTTCGTCATTCTTACACATTATAAACTGCTCAGTCCATAGATCTACTCTAACTTATTTCGGCTGATAGGACATGACCTGGAGCCAAGCAGAGCTACATGGTCGTGTGAATTCACACGGTTGTGTCCCCTTAGCCGAGAGAAAGAGGTGCACGACCATGTGAAGTCACACGGCCGTGCCCCCTTGGCCGAGAGGAAGAGGTGCACGACCGTGTGAATCCACATGGTCGTGTCCCCTTGGCAGAGAGGAAGAGGTGAACGGCCATGTGAATCCACACGACCGTGTCCCCTTGGCCGAGAGGAAGAGGTGCACGACATATAAATCCACACGGCTGTGTCACCTTCGCCGAGAGCAGGAAGTAGGAGGTCGTATGAATCCACATGGCCATGACACGAGCCATGTGGAGGTCACACCCTACTCTACAAAAGGGTTTGTTCTCTCCTTTAGGGAGACCCTAGAGCTCCCCTCTTCACCACTCTTATACTGTCAAACTAACAACTACATCCTAGGTAATTAGTGATAGTATTTCATGTAGAGCGAAAAGAAGAAATTGCTTTAACACCAAGTTCCGACATGTTCCATATAATAACAAGTTCCCGATCTCCTTCCACTGTTCCATCACACACACACACACACAAAACACTACTCCTGCTGCCTCCTCCTACTCGAGCTTTCCTTTTCTTTTATCTGCAGTATAAGAAAATGCAAATCTATAAGCGAATGCTTAGTAAGTACTATCTACTCACAAAATAAGCATTAAAACAAGAATAGGATTTTCAAATCTGCTTGGGAAAAACACAAAACTTGCGTTGACAATAATTCTCGCTAAAATGCATAATTCAGAAATATGTACATGGCATGCATTTTTAAATAGATTTATCATGCAAAACATCAACTTAAGACTATGCTAACAATGAGAACATGTAATGGAAACATAAGTCTTGTCATACTATAGAGTTCATCCATGCTAAACTTCATAACTCAAATTCTCAAACTTAAGAAAGCTTCTACTAAGACAAACAATGCAGTTTGAAAACTTTATATTACATAACTAGTGAAAATAATAATAAACTTGCTTGGGCCCGACATTGTACTATTAGAATGTATACTAAAAGTCTAGCTTTTTGTATAAACATTTATTTTGAAATAAGAATCACATTGGTCAAATGTCTACATTTTTATATGCTAAATGTAATTTGTTCATTTAATTTATATTGAAGAAAATATGGTGTGTGGTGTCACACAGAAGATCATGTTATCAGTTCCTTATAAATTATAAATAGTTGCTCACAACCAAGATAGAATGGGACAAACCATTGGAATGGTTGTAGTATAATTTGGTTTAGTTTATCTTGACTATAAATTACACTAGTACACTCTGAGTGTATTGAGCAGGACCATTTGAGGTTGTTCTTTTTATACTGACTGTAAAAAAGAACAGGACCTCTATTATTATGGAAGTGCGTAGTCTTAATCATGATATAATAACAAGCACGTATACTTAATATTTATTTCTTTAATTTATCAAAGGGTGAGATTTAGTTCGTTAAATCAATAAGCCCAATAAGTTGAGAAATGATATTATTTATATGGTGTGTTGTTGATTGTAGAATGAAATGGTGTCCTAGTGATCTAGGTTGGTGATGCCCCCTTGAGGAGCTCATAAGGATTGTCATGTAAACCCTGCAGGTGGACTTAGTCTGACATGACAATAAGGTTGAGTGGTACTACTCTTGGAGCTAAATATTAATTAAGTGAGTTGTTAGTAATTTATTTAATTAGTGGGCATTCGATATTTTAAACACAGGGAGACTAACACACTCATGATAAGAAGGAGCCCATATTGTAATATGAGATTGGTGTGGTAGTACAATAATAACTCTTTAGTGGTATGAGTTATTATTGATGAACTTGAGTTGGGTGTTCGGGGCGAACACGGGAAGCTAAAGTTCATCGGGAGACCAAAACCAATTCCTCCTCTCGGTTCCTGTTGTAGCCTCTTATTTATAAAGCCTTATATCTACCTAAAGCAAGCTTCTTACCCATCTTGATGTGGCCGACGAAGCCAAGTTTGGAGCCCAAGCTAGGACCGACCAAGCCAAAGAATGGAGCTAAGATGTGGCCAACCAAGCTTGGAACCAAAGCTAGGTTGTCGGCCACATAAAATTAAAAGGGTATTTTAAATTTTAAAATCTTTTCTTTTTTGGAAGTCATGGATTTAAAAGAAAGTTTTAAATTTTAAAATATTTCCTTTTATAGCTTTCTACAAAGGATTAAGAGAAAGGTTTGAAATCTTTCCTTATTTGTAGTTATCTATAATGTTTAAAAGAAAGATTTTAATTTTCGATAAAACTTTCCTTTTTTGTAACCATCCACATGTTTTTTAAAAGAGAGATTTTAATTTATAAAATTTTCCTTTTATAACCAACAAGGGATTTAAAAGAGAAATTTTTTTATTTCTTACCGGAAACAAATAAGGAAGTTTTAATTTTATGTTTAAAACTTTCCTTGTTTGGAGCACTTGAGTAGGGCTGGCCATGACAACCATTAAAAGGAAGTATTAATTTTTTGTTTTAAAACTTTCTGTAACGACCACCCTCCTTACTACTACTCTGAGAGCGACCGTTACTTAACTAACTACTAACTCTACTTAAGTAATAATGCTTATGCTAACAACAACAATGCTTCGGAAAGGAAATCTGAACTAAAACATTTCAACTGAACATGCAGGAATAAAATTTTCTACCTAACAGAAATTCCAGCAGTGCAATATATGTTTCTTACTGTATATAAGAAAAGGTTGTTTGCGAGCATATCTGACTGCAATATATTAGCTACTGAAATAATTTAAGCTACAAATAGCATACCATTTATAGCAACTACAACATTTTAGAATTTGGGGCTAAAATGAGCATGCAATTTATCACTAAGCAAGCAACAAAAGAAACATCTGCATTTGCATGCTTATAAACTGCACCACATCACTCAAATAAACTATTCCCAGCAGCCCAGAAAATAAATTCCAGTCGAACTTCAAATTTCCACCAACCCAGAAAGATTTCCAGCAAAACAAAAATGCAAGATTGAATTCATTTCCAGTAATACCGGAAACCAATTTCATCAATGCAAATAACTAGTTTCCAGTCAAAACAAAAAAACAATTCCAGCATCATAACAGATGCGTTTTCTGCACTTCGCAGTAAATTCTAGCAATTTCAAAGCTTTTCAGCAACATTAAAAAAAACAACAACTCAGACATCTACTATATCTTAGTCATAAGAATTTGCATGCACATTTCTTTATTTCTCTAGCAAATTAAAAGAATGAATCTAATTAAGTAAACTTCTTAGCAAGTCCCAAGTCTTCCATAGTTCAGCCATCACACATCATCAAGCATCTCCTTGTCGCCTTTCTTTATATCACTTTCTCTTTTCCTTTATCTGCAGTAGGAGGAAATGCAAACTATAAGCAAAAAGCTTAGTAAGCGCTGTCTAACTCACAAAAGCTCGAAAGTGCATATATACTAACTAGAAGCAAAGTTACATGCTCATAATACATGTACAGAAACTATGTAAAGCTTATGCTCATGATCTATGGACTATTCTTGTAATAACAAGCCTCTAACTGCATGCTAATAGCTACGGCTTTTTATGCTTATCAATGCAAGGAAACTGAATTTGCCATGCTAAAAAAAAAACAGGGTTGATCATGCTTCCTAAAAACCGTAATAAAAACATCTAAATAGAAACTCAAAGTGGGGATGTTTGTGCCCATTTCATAGCAAGAAAACTAATACTTATACTTTAAACAAAAGGGCTGTTCTTGCCCATTAAATAACACTAAAAAGGTCTAACTAGTTAGAACTTGAAACTCTATAAAACTTATACTTCTTATACTTTAAAATATTAATCTTGTGGGCCCAGGCTTAGTACCAACGCGCTCTCCCTAATAGAGACTGAGGTAGCGAGCCACCATTCCTACGAGGGTAAAGACCTTGGTCTTACCAGGGCCAAGACCTTGGAATTAGTCACCTGGATTTGTTTAACGACAACCTTGGAAGTCGGGTACTAGCCTCTTACTTTTTAAAAATTCTTGTTATCTTTTCCTATCAAGACCTTGGCCTCTCTTTACTTATAACTACTCAAAATCTTTTAAAAAGATTTAATGGACCACATGCTTTAAATTAAAGAGCTATTCTTGCTCATTAAGGGAGTAGCAAACTTCAAATATGCACCCTAAAAGTAAAGGGCTGCATCTTCATGATTTGCATGTTGTTTATGCCCACGACAGTAATAGAAAGACTATAAACTATATGCTTAATATTAGAATCTGTCCATGCTTCAAAACTCGAACCAAAACTCAAAATCGAAGCCAAACAGCGTGTTCAGGAAGTACCTACATAATTCAAAACAAGGGAACTAAATATGTAGGCTCAAATTCAAGGTTATGCAAGCTTATTATAAAGGGTTGTTCTTGCCTATTAAGAAAGCAAAACTCCTCTGCACACTTAAGGAAACAGGGCTGTTGGGTTCATTAAAGCTAGAAAGTCTAGAATTTCAATGCACAACATATGGGCTAGAAAATCTAAACTACTTGCTAGGATGATCAGTTGTTCATGCTTCAAGAATAGCAACAAGAAATAACAGAATCTATCTTGTTGAAACTTAAAATCCTATAAACAAAACTTGAGAAAAGGAAAACACAACCTTCGGAACTACTCATACTGTAGGTGAGTAGCACTTACCTTAGGTTTTCTTGGACTTACAGCCGACGAGAATAATTCTAGGGTTTCCGGAGAAGTGACTCCTCGACGACTCCTTCGTGTCCGCGTGTCCTCTTCGACGAGAGGGATTCGTAGATGTGAAGATCTCACAAAAGAACCCCTTGGCCGGCCATCGGAGGAGGAGCCCTAACGTCGGCATTGATTTTCGCCCGAGAGGAAATCACCGCGCAAGAAGTGAGGAAGAGAGGAATTAGGTCTCGGGTAAAATTTTCCTGATCCTTTCTTTAACCCATCCTTAATACCTAGGGTTTACTTCCGGTTTCTAAAATCTCTTAAATACAATTCGGTTGGGCTTTCTTTATGAAACATCTTTTGGACACATGGTCAGCCGAATTAACTTAAGGTTCGGTTCGAGTCCAAGGTCACGGGTTCGAACCTCGACTCGACCCTTTTATTTTTGATATCTTCTTTCGTTTGGTAACAATACCAAACGACCTCCAAAAATTGCATAAAAAATACTCTAAAAATTCCTAAAAATCTCTAGAATATTTCTATAGCATTTCTAAATATTCTTAAGGACTTTTAGAACTCAAAATAGGGAAAATTTGGGTCGTTACAATCCCCCATACCTTATAAAAAGTTTTTCTTCGAACTTAGAATAACTCTGGATATTTTTGTCTCATACTGTCCTCACGCTCCCAAGTGACTTCCTCGTACTTCTTGTTCTTCCAGATGACCTTCACTAGTGGCACTTCTTTATTTCTTAGTCTCTTGACTGCTCTGTCCACTATCTGTGTAGGTCTGCTCTCATAGCTAGATCCTCCTAGATCTGCACTGTCTAAGGCTGAATCAGTTGACTAGGGTCGTGAATACACTTCTTTAACATGGAGACATGGAATACATTATGTATTGCTGACATATCTTGTGGTAAGTCTAGCTTGTATGTTACCTTCCAAATCCTCTTTGTAATCAGGTAAGGTCCTACATAGCGAGGACTTAACTTGCCCTTCTTGCCAAATCTCATCACTCCCTTCATAGGAGCGATTTTGAGAAAAACTGAATCTCCTACTTGAAATTCCAGTGGCCTTCGGCGTGTGTCAGTATAACTTTTCTGTCTACTCTGGGTAGTCTCAATTCTTTGTCTAATCTTCTGGATAGCCTGAGTGGTCTCATATATCATCTCTGTCTGAATGCCCAGCTCTACTTCCATTTCTTTTCTTTCACCTACTTCTTGCCAGCAAATGGGTGATCTGCACTTCCTGCCATACAACGCTTCATAAGGTGCCATCTTGACCGTGGCCTGATAGCTATTGTTGTAAGCAAACTCAGCTAAGCACAGATGCTTACACCAACTTCCCTTGAAATCTAGTGCACAAGCTCTGAGCATATCTTCTAAAATCTGATTTACTCACTCTATCTATCCATCAGTCTGAGGATGGAAGGCTGTGCTGAACTTGAGTTTGGTGCCTAGTGCATTCTGAACACACTCCCAAAAATGAGAGGTGAAGCACCCATCTCTATCAGACACAATAGATTTTGGAACTCCATGAAGTCTGATCACTTCCTTAACATACAGTTGTGCCAACTGCTCTATAGAGTGGGACACCTTGATGGCAAGAAAATGGGCAGACTTAGTCAATCTGTCCACTATTACCCATATTGCATCATATCCGTTCGTGGTTCTTGGAAGACCTGTTATAAAGTCCATGGATATGTCTTCCCACTTCCACTATGGTATTGGGAGAGGTTGTAACATTCCCCCTGGTCTCTGGTGCTCTGCTTTGACTCTCTGGCATGTCAGACAGGTACTGACATATTTTGCAACATCTCTTTTGAGTCTAGACCACCAGAATTTCTGTTTCACATCCTGATACATCTTGGTGGAACCAGGATGCATGGAGTAAGGTATACTATGAGCTTCTTCTAAAATTTTCTTTCTCATTTCTTCATCATTGGGGACACAAAGGCGGCTCTCCTAATAAAGAACTCCACTGTCTAATACTCGAAACTCTGAATTTCCCCTTTTTATATCCCTTGCTTGATCTTTTGGATATCTGTATCTTCACTTTGCTTTCTCTGTATATCCTCAAGCAGGGTTGACTCTAAGGTCAATGCAGAGAGTTGCCCATAAATAATTTCCATTCCAAAATCTGACAACTCCTTCTATAGTGGCAAGGCTAATGTTGACAAAAACATCAGGGATACACTGGATTTTCTGCTTAGTGTATTTGCCACTTTGTTAGCTTTGCCAGGGTGGTAGAGGATTTCACAGTCATAGTCTTTGACCAACTCTAGCCACCTGCGCTGTATCATGTTTAAGTCTTTCTGGGTGAAGAAATACTTTAAACTCTGATGGTCTATGAAGATTCTACACTAGACTCCATACAAGTAGTGTCGGCAGAGTTTCAGTGCAAAGACCACAGCTGCCAGCTCAAGATCATGAGTGGGGTAGTTCTTCTCATAGTTTTTGAGTTGTCTGGAAGCATAAGCTATAACTTTTCCTTCTTGCATGAGTACAGCTCCTAGGCCCATCTTGGAAGCATCACTGTAGATGTCAAAACTCTTGTCACTTTCTGGAACTATCAGGATGGGGGCACTGGTCAGTCTCTTCTTTAGCTCTTGGAAACTCTGCTCACATTTGTCTGACCATTCAAACTTCTTGTTCTTTCTAGTCAGGGCTGTAAGTGGAGAGGCTATCCTAGAAAAGTCCTCCACGAATTTTTTGTAATACCCGGCTAGACCAAGGAAGCTTCTGATCTCCCTGGAGTTCTTGGGTCTATGGCAGTTGTTGACCGCCTCTATCTTGGCAGGATCCACTTGGATGCCTTCTTTAGAAATAATGTGACCTAGAAATGCCACCTGATTTAACCAGAACTCGCACTTCAAGAATTTAGCATAAAGCTATTGGATTCTTCGGGCCGCGAAAACCGCTTTTTCGCGTCGCGGAAACCCCGAGCCACCCAAAGCCATGGATCTCGTGCAAAGATTCGTAAACAAAATTTCGAAAAACCTTTTTCTTGTACGAGTTTGTAAAACCTTTAGATCTACACTAGATAAGGGTTATACCTTCGAAGCGTGCCTTTCGCTTATCCCGCTCGTCCAAGGAGTTGCCGGATCTCTAGACCGTCAAGCGTCGATCCTCTAGAAGTATCCACACGGACACGTAGGTGGAGAAAACCTCACACAAAGGTGTGCTAGCACCTTGGTGAGATTCGGCCAAGCAAGAAGGAGAGGGAGAGGGAGAGCTTGAGAGGAAGAAGGAAGAAGATCCACACTTGAATGAATTGAATGAAAATCAATTTCATTCAAAAGTGGCCGGCCACTTCACATTTGTGTAACTCCCCATTAAATGCAATTAATGTGAAGTTATTAAGGGAATGGCTTTGTAACTTCCATGAGATGGCACACCATGATGATGTGGAACATCATCATTGGTCCACCTAATGCCAACTCACCAATGAGGTGGCAAAAAGTCAAGTCAAAATTGACCTTTGGTCTTCCTTCTCTAGTCAAGTCAAACTTGACTCAATCTCTACCATGGTTGATCTAATCCAACCATTTGATTCGATCCAACTTAATATAATGAATCTAATTCATTAAATTAAATTGATTTAATAAGTCATAATCTAAATTAGACTCATTAAATACATGAATCAACTTGAGTCGAACTCAAGTTAGCCCAATTAAGATTACTCTTAATCCAATTTGATTCATCAAATGAATCTAATCCTCTTGGTTCATCATATGAACCTAATCTCCATCTAATTGTCCTAAGTGTGTGACCCTATAGGTTCTTGTAACGTTGGCAATGCCCTAAACCCATTTAGGAGCATAAGTAATGAGCGGTATCTAGCAACACATCATTACTAACCAAGTTACAAGAATGTCGAGATCCGACATCACCTTGTGACTACTAATTGTGACTCCTCACAATATGTGACATTGTCCTTCTATCCTAAACATCTAGATTGATCAATGTGAGGCATAGACCGTGTCATCCTCTAATCAATCTAAATCTTGAACTCCAAGTAGACTCACTCGATCAAATGAGCTCAACATCTAATGTTGACTCATTTGGGCATGGCCATGCACTTAGTGGTCTCACTTTATCAAGAATACCGATGTCGCTCCTGTCATATGGGAGGGATAGATTCCATCTACATCACTCACATCCCTCCGCATAATTTGTTACATACCCAGTAATCGCCTTTATAGTCCACCCAGTTACGGGTGACGTTTGACGAAACTAAAGTACATAACTCCTTATGTAGGGATCTATGGTGACTTCAAGTCTAAGGACTAATAGTCATACTAATAGCCACATGAGAAAGTATATGACACTCATATAACGATCCATGATACTTTCTCATGGCGGGTCATTCAGTATACATTCTCTAATGCATACCCATGTGTCAGCTTGATATCTCTATATCCATGACTTGTTAGACCAAGTCATCGAGCTGGCCTACATGCTAGTCTTATTGTATTAACATTGTCCCTGAATGCTAATACTCGACTAGGAATGATTTTGAGTAGTGTTCCCTATATCATCTCACTATCGATTCAACTAATCGATTGATATAGGTAAGAACCTTCTACTCAAGGACGCTATTATACTTAGTCTATTTGGCACTAATATAAATAAGTATAATAACCAAACAAATGCCTTTATTAATATACAAGAATATGATATACATGAGTCCATACAATCATCTAATGATTGGCTCTTGGGCTCTAACTAACAATCTCTCACTAGCACTAGTGCCAATCAGTATAGGCTCTAAGGCCTAAAGACCTAGTGTGACCATCATGCTTCCTCTGTGCCAAAGCCTTGGTCAAGGGATCTGCGATGTTAGCCTCTGTAGGTACTCTGTAAATCTTCACATCTCCTCTATCGATAATCTCTCGAATGAGATGGAAGCGCCGTAGTATATGCTTGGTCCGCTGGTGTGAGCGAGGTTCCTTCGCCTGTGCTATAGCTCCATTGTTGTCACAATAGAGCTCAACTGGGTCAGCGATGCTAGGAACCACCCAAAGTTCAGTAATGAACTTGCGGATCCAATCGCCTCCTTTCGCCTCGATGCGGCAATATACTCGCTTCATTGTAGAATCACCATCGATCCCGCTTGAACTCTTCCACTTACACCACCATTAATGCAAAATACGAACCCTGACTGCGATCGGTAATCATCCTGATCGGTCTGAAAGCTGGCATCACTGTAACCCTTTACAGTTAGCTCATCATTGCCTCCATATATCAAGAAATATTCTTTTGTCCTTCGTAAGTACTTAAGAATATTCTTGACCGCTATCCAGTGACTTTCACCTGGATCTGACTGGTATCTGCTCGTCATGCTCAAAGCATACGAGACATCAGGTCGAGTACACAGCATGGCGTACATGATCGATCCTATGGCTGAGGCATAAGGGATCTGATCCATGCGGTGTCTCTCCTCTCTAGAAGAGGGACCTTGAGTCTTCGAAAGACTCACGCCATGTGACATCGGCAGAAATCCCTTCTTGGAATTCTGCATGGTAAACCGAAGGAGTACCTTGTCAATGTATGTACTCTGACTTAGGCCAAGCAATCTCTTAGATCTATCTCTATAGATATGTATCCCTAGAATGCGGGATGCCTCACCTAAGTCCTTCATTGAGAAGCAACTCCCTAGCCAGGTCTTGACAGACTGAAGCATAGGGATGTCCTTCCCAATGAGTAGTATGTCATCCACATACAATATGAGAAAAACAACTATGTCCCCTATAACCTTCTTGTAGACACAAGGCTCATCTTCGTTCTTGATGAAACCAAACTATTTGATCGCATCATCGAATCGAAGATTCCAGCTCCGAGAAGCTTGCTTTAGTCCATAGATAGACCTATGCAGCTTGCATACTCTGCTAGTATGCTGTGGATCTACAAAACCCTCAGGTTGTGTCATGTACACATCCTCGAGTAGGTTTCCATTCAGAAACGCGGTTTTGACATCCATCTGCCATATCTCATAGTCATGGTAGGCTGCAATAGCAAGCATGATCCGAATGGACTTAAACATCGCCACTGGAGAAAAGGTTTCATCATAGTCAATACCATGAATCTGCTTGAAACCTTTAGCTACCAAGCGACCCTTATAGATAAGTCCATCCATGTCAGTCTTTCTCTTAAAGACCCACTTACACCCAATGGGTTTTACCCCTTCAGGTGGATCAACCAAAGTCCATACTTGGTTGGTGTACATGGATTCCATCTCGGATCTCATGGCTTCTAGCCATTTCTCGGAATATGGTCTCATCACAGCTTCGTGATAGGTGGTAGGCTCATCATCTATGAGCACAACGTCATCATGGTCAGACAAGAGAAATGAGTATCTCTCAGGCTGACAACGTACCCTATCAGACCTGCGAGGAGGTATGTCTACTTGAACTGGTTGTTATTCCTCAACTCTTTGTGGAACAACATCATCCACAACACTTTGTGGTTCTAGTTCAATTTCCATCGAGGCATCAATGCTATTGTTCACATCTTGAACTTCTTCAAGATCGAACGCGCTCCCACTAGTCTTTCTAGAAACAAAGTCCCTTTCTAGAAAGACCCCAGTTTTTGCCACAACTATCTTGTGCTGACTGGGAATGTAGAAGTAATATCCCTTAGTTTCCTTGGGATATCCAATGAAATAGCACTTGTCAGATTTGGGTCCTAATTTGTCTGAGACTTGACGTCGTACGTAAGCCTCACAACCCCAAATCCTCATGAAAGACACCTGGGCATCTCTCCCAGTCCATATCCTATATGGTGTCTTTATCACGACCTTTGATGGAACTCGGTTGAGTATGAAAGTTGCCATGTCTAGAGCATATCCCCATAGATATGTCGGAAGATCTGTGTGACTCATCATAGATCGTACCATATCTAATAAGGTACGATTCCTCCTTTCGGACACACCATTCCATTGTGGTGTTCCAGGAGGAGTGAGTTGGGATAGAATCCCACACTCAGCTAAATAGTCACGAAACTCATGGCTTAAGTATTCACCACCTCGATCTGATCGAAGTATTTTAATACTTTTGCCAAGCTGGTTCTGTACTTCATTCTTGAATTCTTTGAACTTTTCAAAGGATTCCGACTTCTGTGTCATCAAGTACACATAACCGTATCTACTGAAATCATCAGTAAATGTGATGAAGTACCTATAACCGCCTCTAGCAGCAACATTGAAAGGGCCACATACATCACTATGTATGAGTCCTAACAAATCAGTTGCTCTCTCGCTATGCCCACTAAAGGGCGTCTTGGTCATCTTGCCTCGTAGGTGTAACACCCCTATAAAGCCTAGATAAGAAAGTAAGGATAATGATAGTTTGAAGGTAGTGAAAAGAAGGTGTAAATATTCTAAGTTGAATATTAAGATGGGAAGGAATATGAGATAAATCATCTATATTTATAATACATGGAATTAATGTAAACAAAAGGAAGGAATATGAGATAATATATATGTGTATGAAATATTTATGCATAATGCATAATATGGTGATATATGAATTATTATGTACAAAAGAATATCAATAATATGTTAGAAGAGAAATAGGATTGAACCTTGGACCTCTTGTAAGGAACATGTATAGGATATCAAAGGGGATAGGAGAATTACTGATAAGGAGAGAAAGGACTAAGTAGTTAAGAATAAGAAAGAATTCTTTTTACTTAAAAGGAAAAGGAAGTAAAAAGAAGTAAAAATATACATAACCAAGTTTTGATCCTTGGCTCTCTTGTGGATGCATGCATATGTTAACCAAGTGTGATAGGAGAGGATATTGTAAGAGGAGAGATAGGAATTTTAATTAAAGGAAAGAAAAGAGAGAAATTAAAGGAAAGAAAAGAGAGAACTCAAGAAGCATTTCTCTAGAATATTCTTATCATTAAAGAGGAGAAATAAATAAGGAGGATGAATTAAGTCAAGTTTTCCTCCCCTCATTTTAGTATAAATAGGCATGGAGGGGTGGCTTCATCCTCAACTCACTCTCCTCCTCTTCTCCTAGAGGTGCCGAGACACTCCCTCTTTTCTTTCTTTCTTTTTGTTGCCGAGCAACACAAGAGGAAGAAGCCTCCTCTTCTTCCTCCTCCTCTCCACCAAAAGACCTAGCCACTTCTTCCTCCATTGGTGCCGAGCAAAGCAAGCAAGGAAGAAAGGTCCACAAGCAAGTTCTCAACTCTAGGAAACTTAAGCAAAGAAGGTAAGCTTCCCTCACCTGTGGTACAAGGCTTTTATGTGATTTTCAGATTTATAAGGATTAGAAAACCTAGGAAAGAATTTAAGAAAATTCGGCTAAAGAAAAGGTTTTCAAATCTAAGATGATTTAAACAAGACCTCATTTCATGATAAGATTTTCTATGCTATGTAGAAGGATTCTTTTCCATGATTTTATACTGATATGATGTATGATCAGAGGAGTATCTAACCCTAGGATTTAACCAAAAATATTTTAAAGAGGCTAGGAAGATTATTGTCTAACCAAACTAGTGCAAGGTTCCTTCTATGAAATGCTAAGGACCTTTCTATGGTTTTCTTGCTTGGAAATTAATTGGAACCAAAAGAAAACTCACTTGTATGCTTCGGACCAGAAAGGTTAAGGGTTAGAAAGACTAAACATGCTCCTATGATAGGATATAAAGTTTCTTAAAGGGTGTTCACATTGCTAGAAACTCATGAACTCTTTTTAGGGTTTTTCGGCCATGATAAAAGGGATAGCTTAGATTAGCCTAAACAAAAATATTAATATGCTCAAGACCTCTGTGATATTATGATATGAAAGTTGATTAATGCTCTCATGTTTAATTGGAATGTAGAAAATTAGTTACATGATATAAGACATGTAAGATCACAAGAGTCCTAGCTTGTTTATGATCCAATTTTGTGTATGATGTTCTTAGTAACTTTTGCCATGATATTTACTTAGGCTTTCCATGCTTTAGGCCACTTAAGAAACCTAGCTTAAGGACTGGTAGGTTTCGGCCATGAAGGAAAATAAAAGAAAAAGGGAAAGAAACCTAGGAAATGCTATACATAATGAGAAGAAATGAAATTATGTTATGTAATATGCCATGATATGTTATAGCATAAGGAAATGCTATACATAATGAGAAGAAATGAAATTATGTTATGTAATATGCTATGATATGTTATAGCATAGGAAATGCTATACATAATGAGAAGAAATGAAATTATGTTATGTAATATGCCATGATATGTTATAACATAAGGAAATGCTATACATAATGAGAAGAAATGAAATTATCTTATGTAATATGCTATGATATGTTATAGCATAGGAAATGCTATACATAATGAGAAGAAATGAAATTATGTTACGTAATATGCCATGATATGTTATAGCATAGGAAATGCTATACATAATGAGAAGAAATGAAATTATGTTACGTAATATGCCATGATATGTTATAGCATAGGAAATGCTATACATAATGAAAAGAAATGAAATTATGTTACGTAATATGCCATGATATGTTATAGCATAGGAAATGCTATACATAATGAGAAGAAATGAAATTATGTTACGTAATGATATGTTATAGCATAGGAAATGCTATACATAATGAAAAGAAATGAAAAAGGAAATGCATGAAAGATTGTTAGGGACATGATATGATAGTTATGCATGATAAGTTATTTTTTTTGTATGGTTTGTACCAAGGGTGGGCTCCGTAAACGCCCCGGGGTCGATGGAGTAAGACTCGGGCCTCGTCAGTAATGGGCCTCTGAATGCCCTAGGTCGATGGAGTAAGACTCGGGCCTAGTATGTATGCATGGTAGGGTTCAAGACTTGCTACCTTGGACCTACCTATGAAGCGCGCGCATTATGTATGTGGTACAAACCGGGATCCCCTCTAATGATGATATTAATTTCAAGTACTTATAAGTATAAGTTTTCAAATTCATGATGCATTGCCTACATATGTGCTCGAATTATCTGATGATTAGATATAATGTCATGTGATATTATGATATGAATATGAATATGATATCCTTGTATGTCGTATGCTTATGATACCTCGCATGATATTGATATGCAATGATATGAATTCGGTTTTAGTGAGTAGGAAAGGAACTTACTGAGCCATGACTGCTCATAGCTTACTTTCCTTGTACCGCAGATATGGGGGACGGATATTCGGAACGACGGAGCAGCAGGAGGAGCAGATAGTGATGTGTGTGGTGGTGGCTCGGCAAGAACGATTCGGACAAATTAATATTTTTTTATGATCAAATTATGCACATTCGAACTAATCAGAATATGTGATATCATGCTTATTTAAATAAAAGGAATGATTTAAAATTTTCCGCTGTTATAGTATAACTAAAGCATGTACGTAAGTAGTATAAGATCGTAGTGCCGCCCTTGGGTAAGAAGGGTGGGCACTTACAGTAGGCATGACTCGCATATCTCATATGATTCAAAATCAAATGAGTCCAGCAAACCATCCTTATGGAGCTGGGATAAGCGCTTGTCATTTATATGACCTAAGCGACAGTGCCAGAGGTAGGTTTGGTTCATGTCATTTGACTTGAACCTCTTGGTACTAATGTTATAGATAGGGCTCTCAAGGTCTAGAATATAGAGTCCGTTTATTAGTGGCGCACTACAATAGAACATATCGTTTAAATAGACAGAACAACATTTGTTCTTTATTATAAATGAAAATCCTTTCTTGTCCAAACAAGAAACTGAAATTATGTTCTTAGTCAATGCAGGCACATAACAACAATCGTCTAACTCTAGTATAAGCCCAGAGGGCAGAGATAGAAAATAAGTCCCTACAGCAACAGCAGCAACCCGTGCTCCATTGCCTACTCGTAGGTCTATCTCGCCCTTTGTCAATGCTCTGCTATTTCTCAGTGCTTGTACATTAGTACAAATGTGCGAAGCACATCCGGTATCTAATACCCACGACGAAGAAATAGAGAGGTTGACTTCTATAACATTTATACCTGAAGTAGAAACCTTATTTCTCTTCTTCTTAAGATCTTCCAGGTATCCAGTGAAGTTCCTCTTCCAGTGCCCTGCTTGTCCTTGATATAGTTGACAAAGATGTGCAACCATATCGTAAGCACCCATCAACTCATGTTGCTTCTGAAGCTCAGAGTTCATGGTTGCGAGCATTAGACAGGACACATCTAATGTGTCATCTTGATGCTTCTTGTAAGCATCCCAGTCAGCTCGCGTGGCAGTGGCAGGAGGAGCCTCCGGAATGGGCTGCTCCAGAACGTACAGTTTACGTTCCTGAGTGAGAACTATTCTCAAGTTCCTGTACCAGTCCAGGAAATTTGCTCCGTTGAGCTTGTCCTTCTTAAGGACAGATCGCAGGGAGAAGGAATTCGTGTTCGACGTCATGGTTATCTACAACAGAAAATTTGCAGAAATAAATATCATATTCTTTTAAAATCATTTAATTAGGCCTTTAACTAAATAATGCTCCCACTGAATACTATAATTCTTGTGGGACAAGATCCACATCATACTAACCCTTGAGTTAGCTTTGGCTAATACGCCCAAGGCTTAGTATGATCGGTAGGTAACGATTACCAATTACATCTCTATGCAACTCTTGTTTATAGGATCAAAATCCATATTTAAAAGAATGTCTATAAACGTGATTTTGTCCTATCTTTCCAACCATTGGAAGAATGCCTATAGTTGACTCGATCCAACCGAGTAACTATGAATACTCAATCTAATTGAGTTTGTATTCACCCATGCGTTGATAGGCGGGACCAAGATTGTCCCTCCGTACCCTACCAAGATAATATGTATTGCTCTGCTTTGGCAGATTCAACAATACATGTTATCGAGGTAGTGATAGGTATCACGGCACGATTAGGCATTAGAGTTGAGTCGATTGAGATCTAATCTAATCGAAAAAGGATGCATCTTGTGCACGACTTAGATCTAATCTAATCGCAAAGGTGCATCATGTGCACGACTTAGATCTAATCTAATCGTTAAGGCACTAATTAATTAATTAATTATTAAACATGCATCAGATACATAACAATTAATTAATTAATCTATTTGTGATTTAGTCATGGCCCTACTACGATCTTCTCAATCCAATGAGAAGATCGAATGGTCAACCTAGGGTCAACAGCTTCTCCAAGCTCCTCCCTTTGACCACCTTGTGTTGCTCGTGCCCGCCTCGGAACTCCGTCTCGTGTGGACCCTCCACCGCTCCAATTTGTACATTACAATTTGAAACTCGAGTTACATTCGAGTCTAAATCTAATTTACAACCAGAATATAAGAGAGAGGCACGACACGCAGGTCGCGAAAATAAAATAAAATTACAACACACACAATCATATGACGGCACGCAGGCCGTATTATGAATTACAACACAAATCCAATATTATTGGGTATTTTGGGCTATGACTATCACAAATTAATATATAATTCAAAATTATATATTTTTCATAATTTTTCTGTAATTTTAAAAATAATTTTTTACAATTTTTATGAGCAAAATTTCCCGGCGGTCCCGTTTAGCGGTTTCGGGTGCAATCACGGAACGGATCCCCTTGCGGGGCCCAGGGGCAGCGCCCCTACCCGCGATCTAACCATCGCGAGGGTTCCTTTGCGATCCAACAGCGCCTAAACACACTGTCCCAAAACGATTTGGGTCGAGACATTGCCGTTTCGGAAAAATCTTCCCGGCGGGTTCGTTTTTAGCGATTTCGGGTGCAATCGTGGAGCAAATTCCCTTGCGGGGTTAGGGGCAATGCCCCTACCCACGATCTAACCATCGTGAGTTGCTCCTTTGCGATCTAATGGCACCCGACCCCGCTGTCCCAAACGGATTTGGGGCAAAACGAAGTCGTTTAAAAGAAAACTTTCCAGTAGCCGAAGCCTACAAGTGCCGAGACACTTGTGCTCCGCTTCTACGGAAAAATTACTCATAAAAACTCTAAAAAACCAATTTTTACAGAAAATCACAGAAGGTATATTTTTCATAAAAATACAAACGAACTCGTACAAGTCTTTGCACGTGGCTCTGATACCACTGTTGGGTTCTTCGGGCCGCGAAAATCGCTTTTTCGCGTCGCGGAAACCCCGAGTCACCCAAAGCCATGGATCTCGTGCAAAGATTCGTAAACAAAATTTCGAAAAACCTTTTTCTTGTACGAGTTTGTAAAACCTTTAGATCTACACTAGATAAGGGTTATACCTTCGAAGCGTGCCTTTCGCTTATCCCGCTCGTCCAAGGAGTTGCCGGATCTCTAGACCGTCAAGCGCCGGTCCTCTAGAAGTATCCACACGGACACGTAGGTGGAGAAAACCTCACACAAAGGTGTGCTAGCACCTTGGTGAGATTCGGCCAAGCAAGGAGGAGAGGGAGAGGGAGAGCTTGAGAGGAAGAAGGAAGAAGATCCACACTTGAATGAATTGAATGAAAATCAATTTCATTCAAAAGTGGCCGGCCACTTCACATTTGTGTAACTCCCCATTAAATGCAATTAATGTGAAGTTATTAAGGGAATGGATTTGTAACTTCCATGAGATGGCACACCATGATGATGTGGAACATCATCATTGGTCCACCTAATGCCAACTCACCAATGAGGTGGCAAAAAGTCAAGTCAAAATTGACCTTTGGTCTTCCTTCTCTAGTCAAGTTAAACTTGACTCAATCTCTACCATGGTTGATCTAATCCAACCATTTGATTCGATCCAACTTAATATAATGAATCTAATTCATTAAATTAAATTGATTTAATAAGTCATAATCTAAATTAGACTCATTAAATACATGAATCAACTTGAGTCGAACTCAAGTTAGCCCAATTAGGATTACTCTTAATCCAATTTGATTCATCAAATGAATCTAATCCTCTTGGTTCATCATGTGAACCTAATCTCCATCTAATTGTCCTAAGTGTGTGACCCTATAGGTTCTTGTAACATTGGCAATGCCCTAAACCCATTTAGGAGCATAAGTAATGAGCGGTATCTAGCAACACATCATTACTACCCAAGTTACAAGAATGTCGAGATCCGACATCACCTTGTGACTACTAATTGTGACTCCTCACAATATGTGACATTGTCCTTCTATCCTAGACATCTAGATTGATCAATGTGAGGCATAGACCGTGTCATCCTCTAATTAATCTAAATCTTGAACTCCAAGTAGACTCACTCGATCAAATGAGCTCAACATCTAATGTTGACTCATTTGGGCATGGCCATGCACTTAGTGGTCTCACTTTATCAAGAATACCGATGTCGCTCCCGTCATATGGGAGTGATAGATTCCATCTACATCACTCACATCCCTCCACATAATTTGTTACATACCCAGTAATCACCTTTATAGTCCACCCAGTTACGGGTGACGTTTGACGAAACTAAAGTACATAACTCCTTATGTAGGGATCTATGGTGACTTCAGGTCTAAGAACTAATAGTCATACTAATAGCCACATGAGAAAGTATATGACACTCATATAACGATCCATGATACTTTCTCATGGCGGGTCATTCAGTATACATTCTCTAATGCATACCCATGTGTCAGCTTGATATCTCTATATCCATGACTTGTGAGACCAAGTCATCGAGCTGGCCTACATGCTAGTCTTATTGTATTAACATTGTCCCTGAATGCTAATACTCGACTAGGAATGATTTTGAGTAGTGTTCCCTATATCATCTCACTATCGATTCAACTAATCGATTGATATAGGTATGAACCTTCTACTCAAGGACGCTATTATACTTAGTCTATTTGGCACTAATATAAATAAGTATAATAACCAAACAAATGCCTTTATTAATATACAAGAATATGATATACATGAGTCCATACAATCATCTAATGATTGGCTCTAGGGCTCTAACTAACAAAAGCTAGTTTTGCTGTAAGGTCTGTAGTACTATTCTCAAGTCCGTGTCATGCTCCTCTGAGGTTCTGGAATAGACTAGAATGTCGTCGATGAACACAATGACAAATTTGTCAAGGTATTCTCTAAACACTTTGTTCATCAAGTCCATGAAGACTGCAGGTGCATTAGTCACACCAAAAGGCATGAATACGAACTCATAGTGTCCGTATCTGGTCCTGAAAGTTGTTCTGGGTATATCACTTTCCTTCACTTTCAACTGATGGTACCTAGAGCGCAGGTCTATCTTAGAGAACAATTTTGCCCCTTTCAACTATCAAATAGATCATCTATTCTAGGAAGAGGGTACTTGTTCTTGATTGTCACTTGATTCAGAGCCCTATAATCTATGCACATCCGCATAGATCCATCTTTCTTCTTGACAAACAACATAGGAGCTCCCCATGGTGAATGACTAGGGCGAATGAAGCCTTTCTCAAGCAGCTCCTGAAGTTGTTCTTGTAGTTCTTTCAGCTCTGCTGGAGACATGCGGTATGGAGCTTTTGAAATTGGACCGGTACCAGGAACCAATTCAATTTCAAACTCCATTTCTCCGTTGGGAGGTAGTCTAGGTAGCTTTTCTGGGAATACCTCTGGATACTCACAGACTACCCAAACATCTTTCTTCTTAGGTCTTTCTTGTTCTTCTATATTCACAAAGTATGCAAGAAAACCTGTACACCCTTTAACTAACATCTGGTGAGCTGTGAGGGAAGAGAGGAATTTCTGGGTCTTCCTCTTTGGTACTCCCGTGAACTCAAAGGATGGTTCACCTTCTGGGCTAAAGATCACTTTCCTTTTGCGGTAGTCCACTGAAGCGCTATACTTGCTGAGGAAATCCATACCTAAAATGATATCGAAATCCTGCATTGCGAGGACTACTAGGCTAACATATAGTTCTCGGTCCGAAATTCTGAGTGGTATAGCTCGAAGCCACTGATTGGACTCCATGACTTCCCCAGAAGGTAAGGTTGTCAAGAACTTAGAGTTTATACTCTCTATAGGCACCTGTTATTCACTGGCAAAGGGTACTGATACGAAAGAATGGGTCACCCCAGTATCAAATAGTACAGTAGCTGAATGCTGAAAAATAACTACATGACCTGTTACGACCGTGGAGGCACTAGCAGCTTCCTCTTTGGTGAGGGAGAATACTCTGGCACTGTCAAAGGCTGGAACTGGTGGAGCTTCCAACCTTCCCTGACTGATATAGGGTCCCTCTAATGCTGCTTCCATGTAGTGCAACTGTGCAGGCTTGCCTCCATATTGCACTGGCTGTGGTTAAGGTGCTTTGAGCTTGTTAGGACACTCTTTAGCCATGTGTCCTTCCTGACCACAGGAATAACATCCAGTCTTACCCAAAAGACAGGCTCCTGGATGTGTTCTCCCACATTTGGGGCAAGGAGGGAACTTGGTCTGCTTGTTTACTGGTCCTCCCTTCTGGTTACTTCCTGAGTTCCACTGCTTTCTTTTATTACCCTCGTCTTTCTAGTTCTAATTTCTCGACGGGGGTTTCTGACTCCCCACTGTCTTGTCCTATATCTTCACTGGCTTGTGTTACGCTCGTTGTGCTTTGATGTTGTTCAGGTAGTGCTCAACAACTAATGCCCTACTGATAAGCTCTTCACCAGTCTGGGGCCGGTGAGCTCCACTACTCACATTCATTGCTATCTGTGGTCTCAGCATTCTGAGCATCAGTCTGACTCACTCCTTCTCTGTACTTACTAGCTCTGGGTAGAGACGAGCTAGTCTGTTGAACTTCTTGGCTACTTCTTCCACTAACAGGTCACCTTGTTTGAACTTTGTAAATTCCTCATAGTGCTTGTTGGTGATCCGTTGGTGGAAGTACTCTTCATAAAACTCTGACTGAAAATCAGCCCAGCTCATCTGATTGACTGCCCTCTTGGTCTTTATCCTCTCCCACCATATACGAACATCTCCTGACAGGCAGAAAGAGGCGCACTTGACCTTCTCGACTTCTGGCCAATCAAGAAGCTCCATTATGCTCTTCAGTGTTTTGAACCAAGCCTAGGCATCCCAGGGCTCAGTCGTGCCTGAGAAGCTCTCTGGTTTCAGTTTCAGCCACTATATGAGGTAAGCTTCTTGTCTCTGAGGTGCTTTGACGACTCCCAGGGTAGCTGGTGGAACCTCGGTTACCACTGGAGTCTCCACAGTTACTATTGGAGGAGTGGGAGGAACTGGTTGTTGGAGCAATCTTGCTCAAGACATTACTCATTGTTGATGTTTGGTTAAAATAGTTTAAGCTAGGCATTAATTGTGATCTAACATAAGTATTGAGTGAGCAGATACAAAGAAAAGACCAAGTATGAAGTTTTGCCAAGGAAAGATCCGGAGGTGTGATCTATTGGCAAAAAGGAGACTTAGCATGACGGAGCCAAAGGTAGCCCTTGAAGGCAAGCGCAAGGATGAGGAGTCGTGGAGACAGAAGCATCCTAGGGGCGTAAGGCTGAGGGAAGGTGCTTGGAGGCTTGAAGTCTAAGCTAAGGAAGTAAATTCAAGTGTATAAAATAATGTAAAACTGAGACGGTACAAAATGCTGTAATTTTCAGAAGTATAAGGTACCAGTCGACTGATACTTACACCAGTCGACTGGTACCAAGGCACAGAATGGACAGAATGTCGCCAGGGTAACTGGAGGCAAGTACCAGTCGACTGGTGATGGTACCAGTCGACTGGTAGATGACCGTTATGAAGTGGCGGCTCAAAATCTCGTCAAATCCTTAGTGCCGTTAAAGCCCATCAGTCGACTGATAGGTATACCAGTCGACTGATGTCGGGAAAACTATAAAAGCAATTCTTAAGAGCTTGGAGAGGATCAACTGTTCTAAAACTGAAAAAGTGCTCATCAAGTGATCCTCAAGCCTACAGACACTCATACTCTTCCTTCTGATCCTAACTTTCACTTTGTAAAAGGAAGAGGAGATTGTGTAAGGGTTTCTCCACCTTCGATTGTCATTCGAGAAGGAGAAGTCTATAGTGGAACTTCATTGTGTGGGTGTGTGCGCCTTGGATTAGTCACCTCAAGGAGGTGGAGACCAAGTAAACAAAGGGAGTTAGCATTGAACTTTTGTTTTCATACTTGTTCATTTGTTTCCTTTATCTTCCACTAACAAGTTGTAGGTGAAAAATGAAAGAAAGGCTATTCACCCCCCCTCTAGCCGAACACAAAGATCCTAACAATTGGTATCAGAGCAAGGAACGCATCGGAAGAACTCATCGTCAACCGAAGCATCGAAATGGCGTTTCAAGAGGGATATAGCACCGCTAGACCACCCTTCTTTGATGGCAATGACTTTGCATATTGGAAAGGTAGAATGGAATACTATTTAATGAATGATATTGAGAATTGGTTTAGTGTTGTAGATGGGTTTGAAAAGCCGAAGGATGGATCGGGAGCACCTCTTCCTACCAAGGAGTGGACAAAGGAGATGGCAAAGAAGGCCCAAGCTAATGCAAAAGCCACAACAACCCTACAATGTGGACTTTCAAAGGAGCAACTAAGCAAAGTAGGACCTTTCGATTCCGCCAAGGAGCTTTGGGAGAAACTCATTGAGTTAAATGAAGGATCAAGCGAGTCAAGAAGGGCCAAGAGAGATCTTTTGTTGGGACAACTTCAAACCTTCACTATGAAGACAAATGAAACCGTAAGTCAAATGCACGGTAGATTCAAGGAAATAGTAAATGGTCTTCATGTTATAGGTGAGAAAATTGACAATAGGGACCTAGTAAGGTATGTTCTTCAATCCTTTCCTAGAACCACCTTATGGGTCTCAATGGTTGATGCGTATAAGGTTTCTAGAGACCTTTCTTTAGTTAAACTTGATGAATTATTTTGCGAATTTGAACTTCATGAGCAAGCTAATGCGGTTTCAAAAGAGAAAGGTATGGCTCTTGTTGTAGAGAAGAAGGAAAAGAAAAAGAAGAAGGAAAAGAAGGTGGAATCGTCATCATCCGAATCCGAGCAAGAATCATCGGATAGTGATGATGAAATGTCGGCAAGTGAAGTGGCTCACTATGTCAAAAAGATGATGGGAAGATCAAGAAAATTCACAAGAAAGGATGTGAAGAAGATGTTTCAACCCTCAAAAGGTAAGAGTAGCCAAAGTTCGAACTTTAATACTAATGTCACTTGTTATGGATGTAACAAGAAAGGACACATCAAGCCGAATTGCCCGGAATTAAAGAAGAAAGAAGAAAAGGAGAAGAAGAAAAAGGAGAAAAAGAAGGAAGCCATGATGGCCCAAGCTACATGGGATACACCAAGCATTGACTCATCGGATGAAGATGAGCTATGCCATGTTACTCGACATATGGCCTTTATGGCTTTTGAAGAGGGCAAAGATGAATCAAGTCAAGAGGAGGTGTCAAGTGAAGAGGAGTCATCAAATGAAGAGGAATCAAGTGATGAATCATCATCAAGTGATGATGATGAGGTAAAAGAATCTCCCAAAGTAGAATTTCTTTACAAAACTATTGCTCATCTCAAAAATGCTTTTGTTAAATCACAATCTAAGGTAAAAACCTTGAAGGGAAAGCTTAAGCTTATTAAAATTGATGCATGTTCATCTAGTGAGTCAAGCATGCTCAAGGAAGAAAACGAAAAATTGAAGAATGATGTGATTGAGTTAAGAGCATGTCTAGTGAAGTTTACAAATGGATCCAAATACTTAGACATGATCATTAGAGACCAAAGAGCCGTTTACAACAAAGCCGGTATAGGATATAGACCTAAAGAAAAGGAAGTTGCATACATGTCTCTAATTAATGGCACTAGAAGTGATAGAAACAATGTTAAGAAGAATGCTAAAGGAAAGGCAAGACAAGCTTGGGTGCCTAAGAAATATTTGAATGATATTTCCGAATCAAGTGCATGGGTACCAAAGAATTGTGTGTTTTATGTTGTCTAGGTAGAAGAGAAAAAGGATGCAAGTATGTGGATTGTGGATAGCGGTTGCTCAAGACATATGACCGGTGATGTGAGCAAGTTCTCCACAATAAACTATATAAAGAAAGGAACGGTATCATTTGGGAATAGTGGGAAGCTCAAGATTATAGGTAAAGGTACAATTGAGGTATCACCCAAAATTATCATTCATAAAGTCTTGTTGGTTAAAAATATGGGATTTAATTTGCTTAGTGTTAGCCAACTATGTGATGCCGGATATAATGTAGAGTTTCACCCAAATAAGTGTATAGTTAAACACAAGAATCTTGAGAATGTGATGCTAGAAGGATTTAGAAAGGCAAATCTCTATTATGTTGATCTTTCATATGCTTCTAACCCCTCTATTAAGTGTTTGATGTCTAAAGAAGAAGAAGGATGGCTATGGCATAGAAGACTTGGACACATCAACATGAAGAACATAGCCAAGGTAGCCAAGATGGAGCTAGTTAAGGGGCTACCAAAAATCAAGTACATCAAGGATAAACTATGTGATGCATGCCAAGAGGGTAAGCAATCAAGGTCATCACATAAAGGTAAAACCTTAACTAGCACTTCATTACCATTAGAATTATTGCATTTGGATCTTTTCGATTGTCATAGAACACCCTCTTTAACGGGTAACAAATATTGTTTGGTAATAGTAGACGACTACTCTAGATATACTTGGGTTCATTTCTTAAAACACAAAGGGGAAACTTTAGACACTATTATAGGGTTTACCAAGAGGGTAGAAAATGAAAAGAACATCAAAATTGATAGAATTAGGAGTGATCATGGTGGAGAGTTCGAGAACTTGAACTTTTCTAAATTTTGTTTGGATAACGGTTATAAACATGAATTTTCTTGCCCAAGAACACCTCAACAAAATGGTGTAGTGGAGAGGAAAAATAGGGTCTTACAAGAAGCGGCTAGGACCATGCTCAATGCATACTCCCTACCTAGCTATTTGTGGGCCGAAGCGGTTAATACCGCATGTTATATCCAAAATCGTGTTTTGATTCATAAGTTTTTAGGGAAAACACCATTTGAATTATGGAATGGCACAATTCCTACAATTCACTATTTTAAGGTCTTTGGTTGTAAGATTTATATTCTCAATACCAAAGATGACTTAGGAAAATTTGAGCCCAAGTCTAATGAGGGAATTTTAGTTGGATACTCATCCACTAGTAGAGGATATAGAGTATACAACAAAAGGACTCAAATGGTTGAGGAATCATCTAATGTTGAGTTTGATGAGTCTACTAGGACTTACCCTAGAAAATCCTCTATTGACAAGGATATAATTGAAAACAATCAAAACATCACTCAAGAAATGCAAAATCTACAATTAGGAGGTATTGATCTAGGGGGAGAAAGAAATGGCTCGGATGATGAAAGAAACAATGTAAACAATGATACTTCCAAAAATGATGATTCCATTACCCCAAGGACCTTAAGGCACCATCAAGATCATCCTATTAATCAAGTAGTTGGAGATGTGGCACAAGGGGTAAGGACTAGATCCTACTTTAGGGATCATACTAGTCAAATTGCTCTAATATCACAACTTGAACCAAAAACAATTAATGATGCTTTACTTGATACGGATTGGATTTTAGCAATGCAAGAAGAGTTGAACCAATTTGAAAGGAGTGATGTATGGGAGTTGGTTCCAAGACCTAATGGGAGTACAATCGTCACAACAAAATGGGTTTTTAGAAATAAGTTGGATGATCAAGGGAGAGTCACTAGAAATAAGGCTAGGTTGGTAGCTAGAGGTTTCAATCAAGTGGAAGGACTTGATTATGATGAAACCTATGCTCCGGTAGCTAGGTTAGAGTCCATCCGAATATTATTAGGATATGCCGCTTACATGGGTTTTAAACTCCACCAAATGGATGTAAAATCGGCTTTCTTAAATGGTTTCATTAAGGAAGAGGTTTATGTAGAGCAACCACCCGGATTCGAAAATATAGATTGCCCAAACCATGTTTATAAGCTTAAGAAAGCATTATATGGGTTAAAACAAGCACCTCGGGCTTGGTATGAGAGACTTTCATCCTTCCTAATCTCCAAGGACTTTAGAAGAGGAACAATTGACCCAACATTATTTCTAAAGTCTAAGGATGGGGAAATTTTTGTTGCACAAGTCTATGTTGATGACATCATTTTTGGCTCAACAAATAATGAACTTCTTCATGATTTTATCAAACACATGGAAAGTGAGTTTGAAATGAGTCTTGTTGGAGAATTGAGTTTCTTTTTGGGATTACAAGTCAAGCAAACTAGCGAAGGAACCCATGTTTACCAAACCAAATTTGCTAAAGAACTTATTAAGAAATTTGGGTTGGAAAATGCTAAAGGAGCATCTACTCCTATGGGGACTAATACCAAGATAGATAGTGATCAAGAAGGGAAATTAGTTGATCCAAAACTATATAGGAGCATGATTGGTAGTTTGCTATACCTAACCGCTAGTAGACCGGATATAATATTTGCCGTAGGAATGTGTGCAAGATACCAATCATGTGCCAAAGAATCACACTTAGTAGCGGTAAAGAGAATTTTGAGATACATCAAGAGTACTCTTAATGTAGGTCTTTGGTATCCTCGGACTAGGAATTTTGAGTTGATTGGGTATACCGATTCCGATTATGCGGGTTGCAAATTAGATAGAAAAAGTACTAGCGGTGGTTGTCAATTTCTTGGACCTTCCCTTGTAAGTTGGAGTAGTAGAAAACAACCTTGTGTGGCCTTATCCACAACCGAAGCCGAATATGTGGCCATGGGTAGTTGTGTAGCTCAATTGCTTTGGATGATGCATACTTTAGAAGATTATGAGTGTCACTATTCTAAAGTTAAGGTGTTGTGTGATAATATTAGCACCATCAACTTAACCAAAAATCCGGTGCATCACTCTAGGACAAAGCACATTGAGGTGAAACATCATTTTATTAGAGATCATGTGGCAAGGGGAGACATTGAACTACTTTATGTTGAATCTCAATCTAATCTTGCCGATATTTTTACCAAGCCTTTGCCCGAAGTAGAGTTCACCTCTATTAGGAGGGAACTTGGTATGTGTCTTGTAGAATAGTGAGTATAGCATCGCATGTTGTTACATCACATTATGTTCTTTTTCTTCTCACATAGCCCTAAGGAGCCTTGCTTGTGTATTTCTTCAATTAGAAACCATGTGAGATGTTTAGGATGATGTCCTTGGTTCCACATGTTTGTCATGATACATGACTTTGGGCCAATATGACATCTAGTCACATTAATCCTTAAGTGGACCAATCATTGGGAAGGCTTGTACACAATCAATGTGTACATAACTCTTTGAACATGATTGGATATTTCTTTCAAATCCAAATATCACAACCTATTGTATGAAATTTAAGATGATATGGAAAATACCATATAAAGAAGTGTAAGAAAGAAGCCTTGTTCTAATATAGGTACATCACCTATAGGGAAGTTCAAATTGAGACTTTCACTCACCGATATACTACATAATCCAACTAGTGTTAAAGCATGTGTCAATCTTAGGATCTATGATAGACATATTTTTCTACATATTTTTCCCGAATAGACAAGGTTAAAATATACTTCTTCACCAAATTTGAGAATTTTTGGAGGTTGGTATAATTATCTGTAGGTTTCTGAAATTCGGGCAGAATAAGGGTAGAATTGGTATCAGTCGACTGGTAACAGTGACCTTTGCGAACAGAATGATTCTGTGGGTTTCTGTTTTAGGCACCAGTCGACTGATGAAAGCATCAGTCGACTGGTACTCGCGTTTTTATATATCCTTCCGCGTGCAGTGGCCCGATGGAAACCCTAGTTTCATCTGCCGCCTGCTGCCGCCTGGATTCCAGCGCGGCTCGTCGCCGTTTCTTGTCCTCTCCGGCCGTCTAAACCTCCTTCTCTTTCTCGATCTGTCCTCATCTTCCCTCATTGCTCAGTTTGTTTCTCCTGCGGCCTCTCCACACCAGTCGGCTCGTGTCCTCACCACACCTCTTTCTTCCTCGGTTCTGCCTTGGTTTCGTGGCTATGGAACGCAGGTAATCCTTCTCCTTCATCTTTTCTCAAGATCAAGTGTGATTTAACCCTAATACCTTGCTGTTTTTGCTGTTTTTGCTGTGATTCTGTGCTCTTCTCCCTGTTTTGGGGTTATTTTTGGATCATATGCATTGCATTACCATATTTAGGGTTAGGCAAAAACGCAGGGCTGGTGAGGGAACCTCCCGGCAGTCTGCTCCCGTTCCCTCGGGGGATCGATTCCGATCCGAAGCCGCACGACAACAATTTGCGGCTACAGATTTCGCTATGATACCCTGTCGGTATCTGAATCAGACCTATTTTACTACAATTGTGCCAGATGTCATGGAGATCATTGAGTATTTTGGTTTAGATAGGTTAGTGCATTGCACGCATTTAGTCAATCTGGATTTATGTAAGGAATTCTACATCAATTTGCATCCTAGAGGTAGTGGAGGTCATACATGGGTATCTCGTGTAGGTTGTGTCGATATTGAGTTCACTCCCAGCATTCTCCAGTCTTTTCTAGAGTGTCGGGCTTCTGAGAGCTCCTTTACGTGTTTTCCTACAGTTGTTGAGCCATTCACCGATTCACTCTCTCATTTGTCCATTGAAGTGATACATCAGTATTACTTCAATGCCCCCCGAGCTCCTCTGCGACGCATCTTCAATGCTACCCGTATGTCTGCCCGCAGCAACATCCTTTATAAGGTTGTTATTGGGTGTATCTTACCTATAGTCACTCGGGGGCAAGCCAAGATTCGGCTGCCCCATCTGGTCATGATGTATGCTTTGGAGCACCGGCTCGACATCAACATCGCTCTTCACGTCTTTGAGTCCATCGTGCACTTCTCTAGTCCTTCTAATGAGAAGTTGTACATGCCTTACTGTCACATCCTGACGTCTTTCTTTGCTTCTCGGGGTCTCGATGTCATGAGGGGTCAACTGCATCAATTATCTAAGGACTATGATCAGATTGGGGCCCGCCAGATGTCTCTTGCAGGTATTGAGCGACGCCAGGGGGAGATGGTATGGCGTGCTCAGGAGGCGGATGATTCTGACGCTGAGGAGGCTGACGTACCTCCTCCTGCATTGGCACCGCATCCAGTCCCTGTGACTATCGAGGCTCGATTGACTCAGCTGGAGGAGACAGTACGCCAGGGGTTTCAGGAGTTTCGGGGGTTCCGGCAGGACTGGACTGCTTCTCAGCAGCGTCAGGCGGATATGTATGCGATGCTGCAGCGCTGGGATCTGACATACCAGGCTCCTCCACCTCCTCCCAGTGATGATCACTAGGACTATGCTTCTGGTTTTCTTTGTGTGGTGATGTCGAGATGTGTTTTGGCTTCGACAGTGCTATATTTTGTTCATCTCGAACATTTAGCTTCCTGACTATGATGTACGCTTGGTGTTATGACATTATGTGACTCGTGCTTATTTTTCTTGCTAGTTTGTCAGCTCCTTTATATTCGCATATGTCTTCTGTTATTATCTGTCATTTGTGTCTTCCTATCCCTTGCTCTTAGACGATATCATGGATTAAGGGGGAGTTGTAACCTTTTTTTGTGTGTGGCAAAAAGGGGGAGATGTGGATATCTTAAGTTAGATATTTCGTATGCTTATGCTTCATTCATGATTCATGTTATATGAAGATATTTTGTATGCTTATACTTTGTATGCTTATGCTTCATTCATGTTATATGAAGATATTTTGTATGCTTATGCTTCGTGAATATCATCATACTTTCTAGATGTTGTATATTTAAAGACCTAACTTAAACACATTTTGCCAAACATCAAAAAGGGGGAGATTGTTGGAGCAATCTTGCTCAAGACATTACTCATTGTTGATGTTTGGTTAAAATAGTTTAAGCTAGGCATTAATTGTGATCTAACATAAGTATTGAGTGAGCAGATACAAAGAAAAGACCAAGTATGAAGTTTTGGCAAGGAAAGATCCGGAGGTGTGATCTATTGGCAAAAAGGAGACTTAGCATGACGGAGCCAAAGGTAGCCCTTGAAGGTAAGCGCAAGGATGAGGAGTCGTGGAGACAGAAGCATCCTAGGGGCGTAAGGCTGAGGGAAGGTGCTTGGAGGCTTGAAGTCTAAGCTAAGGAAGTAAATTCAAGTGTATAAAATAATGTAAAACTGAGACGGTACAAAATGCTGTAAATTTCAGAAGTATAAGGTACCAGTCGACTGATACTTACACCAGTCGACTGGTACCAAGGCACAGAATGGATAGAATGTCGCCAGGGTAACTGGAGGCAAGTACCAGTCGACTGGTAGATGACCGTTATGAAGTGGCGGCTCAAAATCTCGTCAAATCCTTAGTGCCGTTAAAGCCCATCAGTCGACTGATAGGTATACCAGTCGACTGATGTCGGGAAAACTATAAAAGCAATTCTTAAGAGCTTGGAGAGGATCAACTGTTCTAAAACTGAAAAAGTGCTCATCAAGTGATCCTCAAGCCTACAGACACTCATACTCTTCCTTCTGATCCTAACTTTCACTTTGTAAAAGGAAGAGGAGATTGTGTAAGGGTTTCTCCACCTTCGATTGTCATTCGAGAAGGAGAAGTCTATAGTGGAACTTCATTGTGTGGGTGTGTGCGCCTTGGATTAGTCACCTCAAGGAGGTGGAGACCAAGTAAACAAAGGGAGTTAGCATTGAACTTTTGTTTTCATACTTGTTCATTTGTTTCCTTTATCTTCCACTAACAAGTTGTAGGTGAAAAACGAAAGAAAGGCTATTCACCCCCCCTCTAGCCGAACACAAAGATCCTAACACTGGTTACTGATTTGCCATCAGATTGGTAATCACTTGTTGCTGCTCTGCTACCTGTTTCTGGAGTTGAGCAACAACTTCAGAGAGATTGGGCTCAGTTGCTCTGGGCACTTCGTTCTCCTGAGCTGGTTCCTCAGTACGGCCAGTACGGGGACATCCTCTTCTTGCCATCTAATTATGCAAAGAAAAAGACTTGATATCCTCTCTATCCTTTCTAAACCTACTTATGTATATGAATAAAAGAGAAACAAAACTTCTATCTTACTAAAGCTCATATAAGCAATTACTCCATACTGCAAATAATAAAGAAAACATAAAAGGAAAAACTTAAATACTTTCTTACTTGAAGACGGCAAGGCTGATGCTGATGTCTGTGATGTTGGAGAATGGGAACTTGGCTCTGATACCAACTGTAACTATTGGAGCAATCCCAATGGTCCGCGGGACCATGTGTTTTAGTGTTTTTGCAAAGGGTTTAAGTTAGGATTACCCTCGTTATTTGATATGTGTACTTGAGTTGTGCAGGACTGCAGGTGACACATGTGACTCAGGTTGACGGCTTTGGGTCCGGTGAAGGATGGAGCATCTGAGGGACCGTGGACAAGGCAACGAGGAAAAGGGCCGAGGGAAGCAACTTCGAGGCATACGCGAAGGATGGCATTGGGGACGAGCCACGCGCTTGGATGCATCCGAGGGGCGAGAGCCAAAGGAAGTAGGCTTGAAGGCAAGAGGTCAAGGCTGCAAAGAAGAGTCAAATGAGTCGTGAGGGTACGAGTGCATGAGAGATTGTACTCGGAGTAAAATCCTAGTTTTAGGGTTTTACTGTAGTGGCACTGTAGCAGTTACTGTAGCGTACTGTAGCAGTCGACTGGTGTATGGACCAGTCGACTGATGCACTGTAGCAGATAGCTGTTGAGATAGCCGTTGGGCTGGCATCAGTCGACTGGTGCAAGGACAAGTCGACTGGTAATGGGCAAATCAGGTTCTGATTTGTTCCAAGATCTATAAGAAGGAGCTTGGTATGGCCGGCCAAGGTGACGAAATTAGACTTGGTTAAGGTCTAATTAGTAGTCTACAAGTGCTCAAGAGTTTCCCTTGTATTCAAGAGGTCTTGGTGAGTTTGTGGTGAGATTTCTCCACCCACAAGTAGGTTTGAGCTAGCCGGAGGTTTTCCGGGGAGTAATCCACTGACGGATAGGGATCGTCCACCTTACAGACACGCCGTGGAGTAGGAGCTTTATCTCTGAACCACGTAAATCGGCGCGTGTTGGTTTGCTTGCTCTTTCTTGTTCTTTGTATTTGTATTTAGCTTTCGTATTTGTGTTTATATTATTTGTATTCTGCTGCGCAACTAACAAATACGTAGAAAGCGAGTGTTTTGGGGGCGCCGTCTATCCAACCCCCCTTCAAGCTGGCCGCAAGATCCTCCAACAGTAACGACCACCCTCCTTACTACTACTCTGAGAGCGACCGTTACTTAAGTAACTACTAACTATACTTAAGTAATAATGCTTATGCTAACAACAACAATGCTTCGGAAAGGAAATCTGAACTAAAACATTTCTACTGAACATGCAGGAATAAAATTTTCTACCTAACAGAAATTCCAGCAGTGCAATATACGTTTCTTACTGTATATAAGAAAAGGTTGTTTGCGAGCATATCTGACTGCAATATATTAGCTACTGAAATAATTTAAGCTACAAATAGCATGCCATTTATAACAACTACAACATTTTAGAATTTGGGGCTAAAATGAGCATGCAATTTATCACTAAGCAAGCAACAAAAGAAACATCTGCATTTGCATGCTTATAAACTCCACCACATCACTCAAATAATCTATTCCCAACAGCCCAGAAAATAAATTCCAGTCGAACTTCAAATTTCCACCAACCTAGAAAGCTTTCCAGTAAAACAAAAATGCAAGATTGAATTCATTTCCAGTAATACCGGAAACCAATTTCAGCAATACAAATAACTAGTTTCCAGTCAAAACAAAAAAAACAATTCCAGCAACATAACAGATGCGTTTTCTGCACTTCGCAGTGAATTCTAGCAATTTCAAAGCTTTTCAGCAACATTAAAAAAAATAGCAACTTAGTCATCTACTATATCCTAGTCATAAGAATTTGCATGCACACTTCTTTATTTCTCTAGCAAATTAAAGGAATGAATCTAATTAAGTAAACTTCTTAGCAAGTCCCAAGTCTTCCATAGTTCAACCATCACACATCGTCAAGCATCTCCTTGTCGCCTTTCTTTATATCACTTTCTCTTTTCCTTTATCTGCAGTAGGAGGAAATGCAAACTATAAGCAAAAAGCTTAGTAAGCGCTGTCTAACTCACAAAAGCTCGAAAGTGCATATATACTAACTAGAAGCAAAGCTGCATGCTCAAAATACATGTAAAGAAACTATGTAAAGCTTATGCTCATGATCTTTGGACTGTTCTTGTAATAACAAGCCTCTAACTGCATGCTAATAGCTACGGCTGTTCATGCTTATCAATGCAAGGAAACTGAATTTGCCATGCTAAAAAAAAATAGGGCTGATCATGCTTCCTAAAAACTGTAATAAAAACATCTAAACAGAAACTCAAAGTGGGGCTGTTTGTGCCCATTTCATAGCAAGAAAACTAATACTTATACTTTAAACAAAAAGGCTGTCCTTGCCCATTAAATAACACTAAAAAGGTCTAACTAGTTAAAACTTGAAACTCTATAAAACTTATATTTCTTATACTTTAAAATATTAATCTTTTGGGCCCAGGCTTAGTACCAATGCGCGCTCGCTAATAGAGACTGAGGTAGCGAGCCATCAGTCCTACGAGGGTAAAGACCTTGGTCTTACCAGGGCCAAGACCTTGGAATTGGTCACCTGGATTTATTTAACGATAACCTAGGAGTCGGGTACTTGCCTCTTACTTTTTAAAAATTCTTGTTATATTTTCCTATCAAGACCTTGGTCTCTCTTTACTTATAACTACTCAAAATCTTCTAAAAAGATTTAATGGAACACATGCTTTAAATTAAAGAGTTATTCTCGCTCATTAAGGGAGTAGCAAACTTCAAATATGCACCCTAAAAGTAAAGGGCTGCATCTTCATGATTTGCATGTTGTTTATGCCCACGACAGTAATAGAAAGACTATAAACTATATGCTCAATATTAGAATCTGTCCATGCTTCAAAACTCGAACCGAAAGTCAAAATCGAAGCCAAACAGCGTGTTAAGGAAGTACCTACATAACTCAAAACAAGGGAACTAAATCTGTAGGCTCAAATTCAAGGTTGTGCAAGCTTATTATAAAGGGTTGTTCTTGCCTATTAAGGAAGCAAAACTCCTCTGCACACTTAAGGAAACAGGGCTGTTCGGGTTCATTAAAGCTAGAAAGTCTAGAATTTCAATGCACAACATATGGGCTGGAAAATCTAAACTACTTGCTAGGATGATCAGTTGTTCATGCTTCAAGAATAACAACATAGAAATAACAGAATCTATCTTGTTGAAACTTGAAATCCTATAAACAAAATTTGTGAAAAGGAAAACACAACCTTTGGAACTACTCATACTGCAGGTGAGTAGCACTTACCTTAGGTTTTCTTGGACTTACAGCCAACGAGAATAATTCTAGTGTTTCCGGAGAAGTGCCTCCTTGACGACTCCTTCGCGTCCGCGTGTCCTCTTCGACGAGAGGGATTCGTAGATGTGAAGATCTCACAAAAGAACCCCTTGGTCAGCCACCGGAGGAGGAGCCCTAACGCCGGTGTTGATTTTCCCCCGAGAGGAAATCGCCGCGCGAGAAGTGAGGAAGAGAGGAATTAGGTCTCGGGTAAAATTTTCATGATCCTCTCTTTAACCCATCCTTAATACCTAGGGTTTACTTCCAGTTTCTAAAACCTCTTAAATACAATTCGGTTGGGTTTTCTTTACGAAAAATCTTCTGGACACTTGGTTAGCCGAATTAACTTAAGGTTCGGTTCGAGTCCGAGGTCGCGGGTTCGAACCTCGACTCGGCCCTTTTATTTTTGATATCTTCTTTCGTTTGGTAACAATACCAAACGACCTCCAAAAATTACATAAAAAATACTCTAAAAATTCCTAAAAATCTCTAGAATATTTCTATAGCATTTCTAAATATTCTTAAGGACTTTTAGAACTCGAAATAGGGAAAATTTGGGTCATTACACTTTCCTTTTTAGTCATTGGCAAGGAAAATAAGGAAGTTTTAATTATGTTTAAAACTTTCCTTTTTTTCCAAGACTAAGGATTATAAAAGAGAGGGAGGGGGTGCCTCATGAGATAACATCTTCTATTACTCTCTTCCAATCTATTGGTGGCCAACCCTCATCCTTTTCTCTTCTCCTCTTATTTTCTTACCTTGAGGCCGATGACACTTGAAGAAGGGTTTTCATCTTGGTGTCCGGTTGCTTGGAGAAAAAGAAGAAGAAGAAGAAGAGAAAGGAAGCATCCCTTGGAGGTTGTTGGTGGCCGAAAGTTAAGGAAGCAAAGGAAGGCTTGGGTGGATTTCATCTTGGTAGATCGTCGCCCACACGACGTCCAAGAGAATGAGAGAAATACAATAGAAGATCAAGAGGTCTATAAGCTGCAAAAAAGGTATAACTAGTTATTTGTTTCCACATCATACCTAGTTCATCTTTTTGTAAAGATCTTGAAAAACTAAACACAAGAGGTTATCGGTTTTAGGTTATCATTTTGTTATCGATTTTATTTTTCAATTTCATGTTTCGATATTGTACTTCTATTGAGGTCTTTGTAGTTAAATCTAGTTTACTATAAGAAGTTAAATATTCAATTTTTTTGAAAGTCTTTGTCTAGAGAGTGGTGGATGATCACATACCCAAGAAGGCCTAGTGCCTCGCCATGTTTAACCTAGAAGCCAATCTTTGAAATAGATATGTAATCAACTTCTGTAATATGGTTTAACTTAGGAAGATCATATCGGTCAAACTTGGAGTAAAAATATTAAGTATCATTTCCAATCCAAGTTTAACTTCTGAAGGACAATTTGGATTAATAATGTTAAACATCGTTTGCAATCCAAATTTAACTTTAGTAGAGCACATGGGTAGTTAGGATAGTTCTATACTTGTATAAATTTTTGTACAGGGGAACTAGAACGATATTCCGAGTAGCAACCAACATGTACTACTTTACGCGCATCCTTAATGAGATTCGAGGTAGTTAATTCTGAACCTATTAAGGTACTACTAGGCGATCTAGGGGATTAGGGGCAATCTAGGAGCCCACCCATGGACCTTGTGTCCAGTACATGTCACTTTAAAGTAAAATACTTTCTTTTACATATCACTTTTTTATACTTGCACCTACTTATCATTTAAACAAGCACCTTATGTGCGCTTAATCCCCCACACTTATAGGGAAGCACTTTAGGTACTTTGAATATGATTCTTAGCCCCAAAACTATATGGGAAGCAATTCAAGATACTCTAAACATGCTCTTAATCCCAAAACTTCAGAGGGCATCCTACATATCATAACATGTATCTTCCTTACTATGCATTAAACATAACCCAACATGTATCTTCCTTACATGCATAAGAACATAACACCACATCCATTATCGAAACAACTTATACTACAGGTGAGTAGTACTTACCTCCTTTCGATATATCTTACTATTATTGGGTGAAGGAAAGACGACCCTCTCTTGTATGCCTTAATCTCCAAGTTACCCTTCCCGCGCATACTAATCCTTGTGAAAACTCTCCTCTAGATTCTCCCCTTGAAGGAACTTAGCAGCTTGGAACCCTAGGGTTCATGGCCGAAAACCAAAAAGAAAGGAGAAGAGGAATTTCGGCTAGGGAGGAGAAGAGAGAATGAAAAGTTAGGTTTTCTTCTCTTCCCTTCCCTTTTATATTAAGTGGAAGTTGAAGCATCTCTTCACACCAAATCAACATATAATAAATAGTTTCCTATTTCCAATGTGATGCTTTACCACTACTTAATGGCTACTTAAACCAATCTTAAATT
This sequence comes from Zingiber officinale, assembly GCF_018446385.1. Taxonomy (NCBI): domain Eukaryota; kingdom Viridiplantae; phylum Streptophyta; class Magnoliopsida; order Zingiberales; family Zingiberaceae; genus Zingiber; species Zingiber officinale. Next base: position 50,293,421 of record NC_056006.1, read on the forward strand.
AAAGGTCTAAAGTTCAAATCCCAGCCTGGGTTATTTATGTATATATATTTTTATTTCTTTTCTATTCTTCTATTTCTTTTTTCTCTTTTGGAGGAAAGAAAATTTATGGGTGTTACAAAAAAAATATATCATGTCATCAATGTGATCAAAAGATCGATACGAATGCATATGAACTCGTTTCGTGCGATTCCGAGGTCTTTAGGTCATGCATCCACATTTTTGTCACTTATTTTCTGATATTTTTAAAAAATAGAAATTTGGGATGAACTTTTATATTCGTCCCTAATTTGGGACGAACTTTGGAGTTCATCCCTAAATTCTAAGACAAACTTTGGAGTTCACCCCAAAATTCTAGGACGAACTTCGAAGTTCGCCCCAAAATTTAATTCCCTTAAAAACTCAAAATAAATTGTTTCAAAAAATAAAAACTAACCCTTGAGAGCTTGGAATGACATGGAACAAATTTCTATGTGCTCGTATCGATCTCATGACCACATCAGTGGCATCAAACATTTTTTCCTCCTAATAAAATTAGATCCGTAATTTTCGAATATCAATATGACTTTAACATTTTCAAATCTAATTCTTTGTTTTTTACTAACTCATGGGTTCTATAAATTTGATCTATTAAATTTAATTATGGAAAACTATATTAGGTCTTTGAGTTCACTAATGTGGTCATGTTACGAGCACATAGAAATTTGCTCCATGTCATTCCGAGCTCTATAGGTCTAGTTTTTATTTTTTGCAAGATTTTATTTTGAATTTTTAAAGAAATTAGATTTTGGGATGAACTTTTTAGTTTGTCCCAGATTTGGGACAAACTCCAAAGTTCACCCCAAATCTCTGGCTTTTTTTTTTAAAAAAAATTAGAATAATGAGATAAAAAAGTGGATACATGACCTAAACACCTCGGAATGACATGAAACGAGTTCCTATGTGTTCGTATCGATCTCTTGATCACAATGATGGTCTCACACTTTTTTTTTCGTCCAATATTTTGAGGTTCATAAATTTTTGAATCAACAATTAAAATTTTCATTTATTCAAAATTTAAAAACCTCAAAATATTAGGTGAAAATAATATTTCATGTCATCAATCTGATCAGAAGATCGATACGAACGCATATGAACTTGTTTCGTGCGTTTACGAGGTTTTAGGTCATGCATCCACATTTTTGTCACTTTTTTCTGATTTAAAAAAAATTGAAATTTGGGATGAACTTTTATATTCGTCCCTAATCTGGGACGAACTTTGGAGTTCGCCCCTAAATTCTGGGACGAACTTCGGAGTTCGTCCCAAAATTGAATTCCCTTAAAAATTTAAAATAAATTGTTTCAAAAAAATAAAAACTAGCCCTAGAGAACTCGGAATGACATAGAACAAATTTTGATATGCTCGTATCAATCTCATGACCATATATATCAGTGGCCTCAAACATTTTTTTTCTCTTAATAAAATTAGATCCGTAATTTTCGAATATCAATATGACTTTAACATTTTCAAATCTAACTCTTTGTTTTTTACTAACTCATGGGTTCTATAAATTTGATCTATTAAATTTAATTATGGAAAACTATATTAGGTCTTTGAGTTCACTAATGTGGTTATGTTATGAGTACATAGAAATTTATTCCATGTCATTCGGAGCTCTATAGGTCTAGTTTTTATTTTTTGCAAGATTTTATTTTGAATTTTTAAAGATATTAGATTTTGGGATACTTTAAAAATTTAGAAGATCACCCTAGAGAGCTTGGAATGATATGAAACAAGTTTCTATGGGTTTGTATCATTCTCATCATCTTAATAATAGCCCCAAACCAAATTTTTAACCAATACACCGATGTTTATAAATTTTTAGAACAAGATTTTAAAATTTATTACTCGTTCCGGGTAAAAAATTTATAAACGTATGTATATTGGTTAAAAATTTTGTTTGGGCCCACTAGTAATATCAGGACAATGATACAAACCCATAGAAACTTGTTTCGTGTCATTCCGAGCTCTCTAGGGTGATCTTCCAAATTTTTAAAGTATCACTTAAAAAATAAAAATTTTGCAACGAACTCGGGAATTCATCCCTAATTCGTGACGAACTTCTGAGTTCGTCGCAAATTTGGGACGAATTCCCTAGTTTGTCGCAAAATTTAATTTTTTAAAAAAATCAGAATAAATGCATCCAAAATGTGGAAGATGGACCTAGAGAGCTTCGAATCACATGAAACAAGATCGATCTCCTGATCGCATTGATGATCTCAAATATTTTTTCACACAATATATTTAGGTGAGTGATTTTTTGATATCAAAATCACTTGACCAATTTCAAACTCTAACTCTTTTTCACTAACTCTTCTGCTTTATTAACTCCATCTACTTATTATTATGAGTAAAAATTTAATAAAATATTTGAGGCATATCGTTGTGATTAGGAGCTCGATACGAACCCATAGGAACTTGTTTCATATGATTCGAAACTCTCTAGATCCATCTCCAAGATTTTGGACGCATTTATTTTGATTTTTGAAAATTTTAAATTTTGCGACGAACTTGGGAATTCGTCCCATATTTGCGACGAACTTCTAGGTTCGTCCCATATTTGCGACGAACTTCTAGGTTCATCCCAAATTTGGGACGAATTCCTAAATTCGTCCCAAATTTTTATTTTTTTAAAGTGATACTTTAAAAAATTGAAAGATGGCCCTAGAGAGCTCGGAATGATACGAAACAAGTCTGTATAGGTTTGTATCATTCTCCTAATCTTACTAATAGCCCCAAACAAAATTTTTAACCAATACATCGATGTTTATAAAGTTTTGGAACAAGATTTTAATATTTATTACTCATTCGGGGTAAAAAATTTATAAAAGTATGTATATTGCTTAAAAATTTTGTTTGAGCCCACTAGTAATATCAGGACAACAATGCGAACCCATACAAGCTTGTTTCGTGTCATTCCGAGCTCTCTAGGATCATCTTTCAAATTTTTAAAGTATCACTTAAAAAATAGATATTTTACGACGAACTCGGGAATTCGTCCCTAATTCATGACGAAATTGGCGACAAATATATATTCGTTGCCAATTTGCGATGAAACCAAAGATTTGTCACAAAAATTTATCTGTTATCTCAGCTTCTGTGATGAACAAATTTTTTCATCGCAAATTTTATAAATTTTCTAACGAAATTTATTTTTCAACGCTTATTGGCAACGAATTTTGCAACGAAAATATATTTGTTGCGGATTTGTGACAAATTTGTTTCGTTTCTATTTTCGTTGCTAATTTGTGATGAATTAGGTTTTTGTTGCAAAATCAGTCACAAATTTGCAACGAATATTTTTCGTCCCTAAATTGTAGTTTTTTTGTAGTTCTCCCTTACCCTTGAAGCCCCCCCTTAACTTGAGCTCCTCTTCTTCTCTTTCTCCCATTTCTTCAATTTCTCTAGCTTCTTGATCTCCCTCTTCTTAGGGCATTTGATGTGGTAGTGACCTTTCTCTCCATATGTGAAGCACACAATGCATATTTTCCTTCTTTGGGCTTCTTTATTCCTACAACCCTTGTTAGTATTCAAATTAACTTGAATGGGTTTAGAATTTACCTCTTTCTTACCTAATGGACACCTACTCTTGTAGTGTCCCTTTTCATTACAACCGAAGCAAATAATATGATCCTTTGACTTTCCTTCAGTGGAGATGCTCACTAGGTTGACTACTTCCAAGACCTCTTCTTCATCCGTCTTGGCTTCTTCTTCAACCTTTGAGGATGTCTCCTCATCCAAACTTGTGGATGACATTTTCTCATCCTCCTTCTTCTCGAAAGATGAGCATGAGTCAACTTCTGGTTGGTCCACCTTCTCTTCTTGAGCACTTAAACTCATCTCTTTAGGTTCTACCTCTTCATGTGTAGCAAAAAGTTCTTCTCCTAGATCTTTCTTCACTTTGCTCCATAATTCATGGGTGTTCTCATTTTACCTACATGACTCATAGCATCATTAGGCAACATATCAATTAAAATTGATATTACCATTGAATTTGCCTCCGATTGTGTGGTTTGCTCCTCCGTCCAATGTCATGGTCGGAGTTTCTTCTCTTTCTTGTCCTCCGAGACTTCAAATGGCTCTTCCACCACCATCATTGTCTCCCAATCCGTCTCGAAAAAGTTCTTCATCTTCACCAACCAAAAGATGTTGTCCCATAAGCTTCCTCCTTCAAACTTTGGCGGTTCTATATTCAGAGTGTATTATGTTAACTTCCTATCTATTTACTGCAGGTTTTGTCACCCCTAATTTTATCCTTCGCCAACTGGAAATAATATTTCCAAACATTTTCTAGGGATCTTCAGGTTGTAAAGGAAAAGCTCATTGGATTTCCTAGGCTAGCATATGCAAACCGAAAATGGAGGGAGGGCTAGGTGTGAGGAAGTTGTCAGATGTAGCCATGGCAATATCTTTGAGATCGTGGCATAGATTTAGGGAACAAAATACCCCTTGGGTGAAGTTTCTTACTAAAATGTATTGTGGTGCAACCTCTGCGGTGATTGTTTCTATTAAAAGGAATGCCTCTCCTTGTTGGAGAAGGATGATGAAAACTCGCTCTATTCCAGAAATCCAGATTGGTTGGACTGTAGGTGGAGGCCAGATAAGAATTTAGTATGATGAGTGGTTGGATAGAGGACCTTTACACCACTCTTGTGCATTGGAAGGGAATACGGATTCCTTAGTTGCTAACTTAATGGTGGAACAGTGTTGGAATTTGGGTAAATTGAGAGTTGTTTTTCCTTTTTCGGTTGTTAAAGAAGTTGCTGAAGTTGTAATTCAGAGAGGTGTATCGGCTCAGATGATTTGGAAGTTGTCTCCGGATGGAAAGTTCTCCATGAAATTTACGTGGAATTGTGTTAGGAGTTGTGGACAACAGGAGGAAATGGGGGCTATAGTTTGGAGTAAATTACTGATTTCTAAGTTATCTATTTTTGTTTGGTGGTTTTTGTTGAGAAGGTTACCTGTGGACTCAGTGTTGCAAAACCGGGGGGTGTTCCTAGCATCTAAATGTCAATGATATGAGGAGGTGGAATCATGGGGGCATTTGTTCTTTAATGGATATGCTGCAAAGGATGTTTGGGTATATTTTGCTAATATGTTTTGTTTGAACAAATTTTTGGATTTCCGAAGTTGGAGATTAGGAGTAGTATGGTCACAGGGAGGACAAGTAAGAGAGGTGACACCTTTCTCAATTGTTTGGTTTATATGAGTTCTAGGAATGATGCTAAACATAGAGGGATAAAAATGGAAGCTCAAAAGTAGTCCAAAGTATAAAATAATATTTTTTTTCTATGGAGTGAATGTCAGATTCATTAAGAGCAAGCATCAGAGAGGTTTTTCAAGGGTTGCGAGAGATTTGGGGCTGCCTTTGAGTTTTGTTATTGGGAGATCAGTTTCGGTGGTGCATTGGAGGTGGCCGGTATTGAATGCTTTTAAAATCAACACGGATGGTTGTTCAAGAGGCAATCCGGGTTTATCCTCCTATGGGATCATTAGCAGCGATCATGATGGGCAAGTAATTATGGCTAAACATGCATTAATTGGGTTTGGATCTAATGTAAAAGATGAATTGTTGACAATTCTTAAAGGTATGAAGCTATGTGTAGAGAACAAATTTCTTCTATTTTGGCTTGAAACTAATTCATTGGTTGCTTTGAAAATTATTCAATCTTCCTTTCTTTGTTGGGAATTACATAACTTAGTTCTTAAAATTAGATATGTAATTTTAAGGTATCAAGTGTTGGATTTTTCGGGCCGCGAAAACCGCTTTTTCGCGTCGCGGAAACCCCGAATCACCCTAGCCAACGGATCTCGTGCGAAGAAAAGATTTCAAAAACAAAATTACGAGTACGAGTTTCTACTTAGATCTACTCCTAGATCTACATGAAACGAGTTATACCTTTGAAGCGAAGCCCTTCGCGTTCCCGCTCGTCCAAACGGTGCCGGATCTCAAGACCGTCAAGCGTACGGTCCTCTAGAAGTATCCATACGGACAACTTAGGTGGAGAAGACCTAAACAAAGGTGTGCTAGCACCTTGATAGGTCACGGCAAGAAGAGGAGAGGGAGAGGAAGAGAGCTCCAAGAGGAAGAAGAAAGAATAATCCACTTGAATGAGGAAAATCAATTCATTTCCCATTCAAAGTGGCCGGCCACTTCAAATTGTGTAACTCCCAAAAATTACATTAAGTGCAATTAATGTGAAGCTATTAAAGAAAATGGCTTTGTAACTTCCATGAGGTGGCACCTATGATGATGTGGAGTAACATCATTGGTCCACATCAATGTCAACTCACCAATGAGGTGGCATAAAGTCAAGTCAAACTTGACTTTTAATCTTCCTCTCAAGTCAAGTCAAACTTGACCAAATCTCTTCCATGGTTGATCTAATCTAACCATTTGATTCAAGCCAACTTAATATAATGAATTTAATTCATTAAATTAAGTTGATTTAATGAGTCATAATCTAAATTAGACTCATTGAATACATGAATCCACTTGAGTCCAACTCAAGTTAGCCCAATTAGGATTACTCTTAATCCAAATTTGATTCATCAAATGAATCTAATCCTCTTGGTTCATCATATGAACCTAATCTCCATCTAATTGTCCTAAGTGTGTGACCCTATAGGTTCTTGTAACGTTGGCAATGCCCTAAATTCATTTAGGAGCATAAGTAATGAGCGGTATCTAGTAACACATCATTACTACCCAAGTTACAAGAATGTTGAGATCCAACATCACCTTGTGACTACTAATTGTGACTCCTCACAATATATGACAAGTGTCCTTCTATCCTAGACATCTAGATTGGTCAATGTGAGGCATAGACCGTATCATCCTCTGACCAATCTAAATCTTGAACTCCAAGTAGACTCACTAAATCAAATGAGCTCAATATCCTATATTGACTCATTTGGGCATGGCCATGCACTTCGTGGTCTCACTCTATCAAGAATATCGATGTCTTTCCCGTCATATAGGAGGGATAGATCCCATCTACATCACTCACATCCCTCTGCATAATTTGTTATATACCCAGTAATCGCCTTTATAGTCCACCCAGTTACGGGTGACGTTTGACGAAATCAAAGTACATAACTCCTTATGTAGGGATCTATGGTGACTTCAGGTCTAAGGACTAGTAGTCATACTAATGGCCACATGAGAAAGTATATGACACTCATATAACGATCTATGATACTTTCTCATGGCGGGTCATTCAGTATACATTCTCTAACGTATACTCATGTGTCAACTTGATATCTCTATATCCATGACTTGTGAGATCAAGTCATCGAGTTGACCAACATGCTAGTCTTATTGTATTAACATTGTCCCTGAATGTTAATACTCGACTAGGAATTATTAAGAGTAGTGTTCCCTATATCATCTCACTATCAGTTCAACTAAACGATTGATATAGGTGAGAACCATCTACTCAAGGACATTATTATACTTAGTTTATTTGGCACCAATACAAGTAAGTACTAAAATCCAAATGCTTTTATTTATATTGAATATGATACAATAAGTCCAAAATACAATCATCAAATGATTGACTCTAGGGCTCTAGCTAACATCAAGTATGTTGTTCTCATATATTCATAGAAGCAAATTTTGCTGCGGATTATTTAGCAAACCAAGCATTTAATTTTCATGAGGATAGAGTGTTGCTTAGTCATGATTTGGATAGGAAGTTATTTGGGATTTGTAAGGTTGATCAAATGGGTCGTCCATACTGTCGATTCACAAGTAAATCCCTAGAGCCATGATAATTTCTGTTTGGAGAATGTTTTGGGAGAGCAAATGTAGAGGAAATGGGATTCCATGTTCCTAAATATTTCGGATCTGTCTCCTTATTTGCTATTAGTTTTTGATTGGTGTTATTCATTTTCTATTTCTTTGGTGTTTATGGGGAAGGGCAATTATAAATTTGATTTCCTTAGTGTGACTTTTGTATGGAAATGGTGGAGTATATTCTATGAAGGAGCTTTTCTTCTAAGGTAGGAATATCCCAGGCTTTAATGCTATATTTGGAATTGGAGGTTGGGAAGCATGTGTTTGTTTTGTTACATGATTGATGGTGTTATATACCAAGGGAAGGCTTCCTCTGTGCTTTTATTTGGTTCTTGGATGTTTATGTGAAGAATCTATTTCTCGTGGAGATCTTCTTTATTGTCTTTGGATTAAATTTTTTGGCGATGTTGAGTTTCATTTGGGGTTTCATTGTGTTATTATTTTGTGATACCTGTCGGATGAATTTTTTGGGGTTGGTGTATGGTCTGTTGGAAAAGAAGTGAGTTTGGAGTTATGTGTTGGGCAATCAGTGTTGGTGGCGTATTTGGATTTTCTAATCTTTAAGAAGTGTACATTCTTGATGTTGCTTTTTGATACAAGTGGTGCTTATGTTGGTTAGGTTGGCGGAGCTAAACTCATTGGAGGTGATCACTTTAGTTTTTAGATCCGGTTTGTAAGCTGGAATTTTGAGCTGTTGAGAAGGTTTATTTGGTGTGTTGAGTTTAGAAGCTGAAACTCAGAACGTTGGTTTAAGAAGTGTGCTTGAGCAATCAAAGGAGATGGTGTATGGTTTTTGGACTTCTGGTTTGGAGTATTTTCTTTGTGTTTGTTATGTAGGTGTCCAATGGTTTGCAATTCTGCGATGAAGTGATTGACTTCTTGTGTTTTCAGAAATCTTCAAAGGAGCTCGTGGAATTTCTTTGGTATGATGGTGCTATATTGGAATGATAGTTTTGTATGATGGTGCTATATTGGAATGATAGTTTTGTAAGTAGAACTTTTTGTGTGGAGTTTTTGGAATATAAGTATGGAGAGAATTGTAAATCTTGAGAGGTCTTGTAAACTATAGTATGAGGTCAGGTTTGTCCCCCCTCATGCTATGTTTCTTCTTCCTTTTAATAATAATTTTATTTTTTTTATAAAAAACCTCCCAAATAACAAAAGTACATCTAGTACAAGATATATTTATCATCTAAAACTATAGATATGAATAGATCCAACAAATATCTACTAAATAACACATAAGATACATAGTAACACTTATCATACACCCCACACAAGTGATTACACCACATTATAGGCAGTCAAATAGGACATACCATACACATGTACACACTACATGCATGTAAACAATCAACATGGTGTAACCTAAGGTATATACCATACATGTGCATACTTTATAGAGTAAAGATTATCCAAAGCTATGACTATATAAGAAATAAATATATCATCTCAAAGGTTAGATATGTAAATATCAAATATGGATAAATATGAGTAGGTTTAAGGTAAAATCACCTAATCCATCAATAAAAATCATGCACTAAGTTTAACGAACTATAGAGACTAAGGAAGAACTATTCGTCTTGAATGTAGATCGTCTTGAACTAATCCCAAGTCGAGATGTCTGTCTCAAAAATCCAACTAAAGAAATCGACAGATATTTCTAAGTTGAGATCAAGAAAATTCTTACTATCTTCATATTGCATATTATATATGCACTAACAATATTTTGTAGAAATTAGTGTTATGTCGATGGAATAAGACTATTCAGTCGATGGATCAAAGAAAGATTAGAGTAGTGAGATTCGATCAGGATAAGAAAGGGAACATTTAGTTCCATCGACAGATAAGCTTATTTCTAGATTTAATGGAGATTCGAATCAAAGCAGAGAAGGTAAACAGTTGTTCAGCCAACGAAACAGAGTTGATCAGTCGACAGAACAGTGAAATTTTCTAGATAGAACGGATTAGATCTCAACAAACAAGGAAGAAGTTGTGGTTCCATCGATGGATAAAAAGTTTAGTCGACAGATCGGTTCAGTCAGCAAAATAGTTTTTCAATCAACTGAACAAAAGCTATAAAAGAAACCCTCGAGCTCTAAGGCAGTCATAACTTTCCGTCATCTGGTTTACTACTATGCTGCTTTTGTGCTTGTGTAATTTTCGACTACTATGATGTCATGAAGTCTCCGATAACCTACAACTTCTTTTTATACTCATCTGATACCAATTAATAGGACTAAAAGAGTCATAACTTTCTGTCATCTGATTACTACTATGCTTTTTTTGTGCTTGTGCAATTTTCGACTACTACGATGTCGTGAAGCCTCCGATAACCTGCAACTTCTTTTTATACTCATATGATACCAATTAATAGGACTAAAAGAATTAAGATATCCTCATAATGGTATAATATTGTCCAATTTAGACCTAAGTCCTCATAGTTTTATTTTTGAGCTCTACCCAAAAGGCCTCATACCAATTGAAATATCTTCCCTTATATGCCCATGATCTTTTTCATGTGCTTTCAATGTGGGACTTTGCAACCATTGCAATCCAACAATCTCCTCTCAAATGAAGAGCTGCCCCATCAAGCCTATCCTCTTAATGTCATCTTATTTTTGACCCACTAGGACTTTCCTGCCCCTCAGTCCAACTGACTTACTAGGACTTTCTTACCCCTCAGTTCACCCGACCTACTAGAACTTCATCATCTAGCTAGCTACAACTAAGGCTTCTTTACCTAGTGTCTGGTCATCTTGATCCAGACATAGGAGCCTCCACTTCATTTGTTCAAGGTCAATATTCCACTCATATGGCTCGATTGTGTAAGGGAATAGGTTGCTAAATACGCAAACGCGCAGCGGAAAAACCTATTTCCTCCAGAAGATCCATGCGAAGGGAAACATAATCTTATACTAAGTTAGATCTAAAGATATGATAGAGTTATACCTTTGAAGCGTGCTCACGATCTCCTGACAGCTCAAATCACAGCACGATCAAGCGTTCGCACCTCTACGGTATCTATACGAACAAGCCTTGCCTTCGTTTGTCTCACAAACCAATAAGATAGAGAAGGAAACACACAAGGTTGTGCTAGCAACCTCAAATGAATGTTTCGGCCAAGCAAGGAAAGGAGGAAGAAGAAGAAGCAAAGAGACCTTTCACCTTCTCAAGTTATGAAAATCTTATGAAAAATATCATCCAAATGATATTTTTAGCCATCCCATGGAATACCAAGAGTCTCCACCCTTTCATCTTCTAATCCAATGGCTCAAAATCAATCATTCAATCCAATGGTTGAATTTTGACCATTCAACTTCCTTGGTGAACTCAAGTTCACCCAATGAGTCTAACCCATTGATTCTCATGCAATTCGACTCAATCCAACAATTGGATCTATTTGAGTCTAACTCAATAAGTCTAATTCGGATTACACTTAATCCAATTAGTGAGTTCATTCGAGTCTAACTCAATGATTAATCCAAAAAGCCTACTCATCTCATGATTGGCTCTTAGGGCTAATTACTAACAATATCCCACTAGCATTAGTGCCAATCACCGCTAAGATGACACCAACACTTTGGATTTACCCATTATTCTTAATATCCTTTGTATTTTAGTCAAACTAAAATACCCGTCTCCATATCTACTTGTTCTTTGTGTGTGACACTGTAGGCTCTCGTAATGTTGGCAATGTATCCAAATCAACATTTGCGATACATATGCAATGAGTGACATCTAGCAAGGTATCATTGCTACCCAAGTGACGAGAAAGTCATGATCCGACCTAACCTTTCCGTGGCTATCATGTTGTATGACTTGACCCCTCTATCCTTGATATCTAGATTGATTAATGAGGCATAGACCGTGTCATCCTCTTATCAATCTTTGTGTTTCTTGATCTCCAAGTAGACACAATCAATCAAATAAGCTCAATATCTCATATTGACTCATTTGTGCATGGTCATGCTTTCTTGTGTCCTACTAATCAAGGGGCCCACAGATATCACTTCCGTCATATGGAAGGGATAGATCCCATCTACATCACTCACATCCCTCCGTATAATTTATTGCATACCTAGTGATCAACTTTATAGTCCACCCTGTTACGGGTGACGTTTGACGATACCAAAGTATACAACTCCTTATGTAGGGAACCATAGTGACTTCAAGTCTAAGGACTATTCATACCGATAGTCACATGAGAATGTTTATGACACTCACACGACGATCCATGAAACATTCTCATGGCGAGTCATTCAGTATATATTCTCTAATATATACCCATGTGTCAACTTGATATCTCATATCCATGACTTGTGAGATCAAGTCATCCGTTGACCTACATGCTAGTCTTAACGCATTAATATTGTCCTTGTATATTAATGCTCGACTAGGAATAGTTAAGAGTAGTGTTCTCTATAATATCTCACTATCAATTCAACTAATTGATATACTGTAGATATGAACCTACTACCCAAGGACATTATTATATTTATTCAATAGACACTAAACTGAAATAAATATAATAACCATAACCATTGCCTTTTATTAATAATGATATATGATACAAAATGAGCCCTTTACAATCATCTCATAATTGGTACTAGGGCTAATGCTAACAATCCATTAGCACTAGTGCCTATCCCTGAGGTATCGAATACCCATTGACCTAGTGTGACCATCATGCTTTCCCTGTGCCAAAGCTTTGGTCAAAGGATCCGTAATGTTAGCATCGGTTGGGACTCTGCATATCATCATATCTCATATATCGATGATCCCTCAAATTGTTGTAGTATCTAATACCTAAGACCACCATTTAAGTACAATACATGTCATAACTACGATCTAGAATCGTCCTTGTCAATTTTGGAAGCTTGTACCACTGTAACCCTTTACAGCAATAGCTGTAACCCTTTACAACAAGCTCTTTATCGCCTCTAAAGATTAAGAAATAATCTTGAGTCCTTCTCAAGTACTTAAAAATATTCTTGACTGCTGTCCAGTGACATTTACTTGGAACTGACTGGTATCTGCTCATCATGCTTAACGCATACGAGACATCCGGGCGAGTACAAAGCATGGCGTACATGATCAACCTTATAGCAGATGCATAAGAGATTTGATCCATGCGGTCCCTTTCTACCTTAGAAGAAGAACATTGAGTCTTCGAAAGACTCACACCATGTGACATAGGCAGGAATCCCTTCTTGGAATTCTCCATGGCAAAACGTTTAAGCACCTTGTCAATGTACGTACTCTGGCTTAGGCCAAGCAATCTCTTAGATCTATCTCTATAGATCTTAAGACCTAAAATATAGGTTGCCTCACCTAAGTCTTTCATTGAAAAATAATTCCCAATCCAAGTCCTCTCTTACTGAAGAGTAGGGATATCATTTTCAATGAGTAGTATGTCATCTACATACAATATGAGAAGATGACTGTGCTCCCACTAACCTTCTTGTAGACACAAGGTGATAGATCGTTTGGAGCGATAGAGGGGGGGGTGAATATCGCGCTTTTTAAAACCATTCTTTTCGTTCAAAACAAAGTTGTACAGCGGAAATAAAAAGGAGACAAAGTATTTTAATTCGTTCAGAGTCTAGCTCGACTCCTACTCGAAGGCCCGCAGTCCTTAATTGCACCGATGGGCAAAGCACTAAAAACCTTCTTTCCGAAGTCCTCGGAAAGAAGCGAATCGTACAAATACAAGAATGTTAAGATAGTAACACACCTACTATCTTATGTAAATTAAGTGCAATATAAAATAAATATACCGACAATAAGATTTGAATGACGAAGCTTGGAAGGCATGAATGAAGTTGCTTGCTGAAATCGTAGGCATGAGCAGCTTGCAGAAGAGCACCAGAATTGATTCAAAAAGTTGTCATTTGCCTCTGACTTCAAGACTCAATTTATAAGAGTACTGAAGGTTCGATCGACCGATCCCTCTTTTCGGTCGACCGAACTAGCTTCATTCCTTCCTCGCTGAAGACTGCAGCTGGCTCGATCTATCGCAGTAAATGCTCATGAATGGTTCGGTCGACCGAACCCATTTTTCGGTCGACCGAACAGTCTATTTCCCTGTTCGTCGAAATCTGCCGAGATCTTCATTAATGCTGTAATTAATTTTGATTGGATCGGTCGACCGGTCATACGGTTCAGTCGACCAATCAACCTTTTCCCTTTTCTGCCGATCGATGTTTATTAACTTGATCTATGCTGAGTCACCAGGGATCAGTCGACCGATCTTACTGTTCGGTCGACCGATCAAGCTTTGATCGGACATTGACTTTGATCTGGTCTGAGCTGTTTGCTTTCTGATTTTGTCTGCTTTGTTCGGTCGATTGAACCACTGGTTCGGTCGACCGATCCAGTCTGACCTGCAGCACAGTGTTAGAACAAAAAACTTCCTGCAACATAGATGTTAGCACATAGCATAATAATGAATGAGTAATAAAAGAATAGTAGAACTGTTCTTGATCTCAACATGGAAACCTTCCCGGTTTCTTCAGTTGGATCAGCGACCTAAGGTTGTTCCCTTCTGGAATTCGACCTCACAGTCGCTCCTCCAGTTTGTTTACCTCAACCCACCTGCCAAACTTTGATCCTCCAAATCTAGTTTGGACTTTTCGCTTAGCTCTGATCGGCTCGCCAGGACTTTTCCCATGATCTTAGGTCCTCCAGACCTCTCGATCATACTGCCAAGCTTCAGATCCTCTCGACCTCCTTGGACTTGCACCTGGGTTCCACGATCTGTTAAGATTTTTCCTGCCTAGCCTCCAACTAGGTCTTTCTTGGTTGAGTAAACATCCTTCACACTCAGTCAACTTGTTAGATCATAACAAGACTTAACTTGAACCTTTGACATCATCAAAACTCATGTTTGATTCTGGTGTAACTTGCACCAACAATCTTCTCCTTTTTGATGTTTGGCAACCAAGGTTCAAAGTTAAGTTAAAATATGCAACAAGTAAATAAACAAGCAATTTTATTTCCCTTTGAGTTAAATAATCCCCCTGAATTCACTATCTCTCCCCTTTGACACACATCAAAAATAAGGGCAGAACCAAAAACCAAGTAAATTTTGATTAAATTATCAAAGAATTTAAACATAAGACTAAGTTTGAATATTTTGAAAAACATTACTAAAAATTTACTAAGTCAAGAAATATTTTGAAAAATTCTAAAAAAAATTATATGTTGAAAAGAATAAAATTTGAAAGATATTTTGAAAAGTAAAACATTTGAAATTTTATATTTTGAAAAGAATAAATTATGAACAACATTATGTTCATAATTATACTTTGAATTTCGAAAAAAAATTTTGAAAGAATATTTTGAAAAAGAATGAATTTTGAAAAACATTTTTAAAAACATTTTGAAAACAATATTTTTAAAAAATATTTTGAAAAGAATGAATTTTTGAAAAATAATATTTTGAAAAGAATGAATTAAAAATATTATTAAAAGAATGAATTTTGAAAAATAATATTTTGAAAATAATTTGATCAATAATATAAGCTTAAAAAATCTTATTTTGAAGCTCTCCCTAAAATTGACAAAGTCCTAAAAGTCCAAGCATGGGTAAGGAAAAATTGTCCTTATGATGAAATGTCCAACCCTTGTCCAAGGCTAACTACTACAAGATAGTAGCAATTTGACTCAGGTTGGTCAATTTGAGTATTTAGTGCTAACTAGGTTTTTACCGGTTAGTTAACCCAAATTGATTCATGTATGTTGTTTTAAAGCCTAGATTTATATCGATGCACTGACATAAGCATCTGAAATCATGGGCTAAGACCTAAGCATCTCACCCATTCTAAGTTATCAATAAAGGGATCCTATGTGCTTGTGAGATGCTGGCTCCTAGAACTATAGGATCATGCAATTCTACGGTAGATCCTAAGCTATTCCAAAATATTTAAAATAATTTGAAAGAAATTTTGAAAACTAAAAATTTAAAAGGGAATTTTTACAAAAATAATTTTGAAAAACAAAATCAATGTAGGTAAACTAAATAATAATTTTCAAAACAAACAAACCTATTCTATAAAACATAACCCTAATTGTCTTAGATTACTAAATTCTGTTTCAGGAAAAGGTTTAGTAAAAATATCTGCTAAGTTAGATTTGGATTCAATATAATTAAGTTCGATATTCCCTTTAGACACACGATCTCTAATGAAGTGATGTTTAACCTCTATATGTTTAGTTCTAGAGTGATGTACTCGATTTTTAGTAAGATTTATAGAACTTATATTATCAATGTTGGTTTTTACATTTTTATAATCTAGATTAAAATCTTTTAATGTATGAGACATCCATAACAATTGGGCTACACATTCACCCATTGCTATGTATTCGGCTTCAATGGCAGATAGGGCAACACATTGTTGCTTACGGCTAAACCAACTAACCAAAGATGAACCTAATAATTGACAACCTCCACTTGTACTCTTCCTATCTAACTTACACCCAGCATAATCCGAATCCGAGTATCCGACTAAGTAAAAATGTGGGGTTCTTGGGTACCAAATTCCTACATTAGTACTGCCTTTTAAATATTTAATAATTCATTTAACCAGTGAAAGATTGGTCTCTTTTGCACAAGTCTGATATCGGGCACACATACTAACTATGTCACGCCCCGGAGGAGTCCCTGTCCGAAGAAATTTCGGCAGCATCTCCCCTGTATGGTGGACAATCTAAAACTTTCTACATATCCATATACCTCAGCCACATGCGGCTGGAATAACAACGATAATAAAATATAACACACAGGCATTCCACGCAGTTTAATAAGAAATAAACAAATCAGTAATACCATGACTCGAAAATAACCCTAGTCAACTACACTCGTAAAGCTCAAATCCGATTTTTCCTACTCCACTACACTCATAAAACACAAATCTGACGAACTCACCTCTTCTGCCGTCCAGGCAGGCATGTAGTAAAACATATCCAAATCATACCAAAATCCATCAACGATAAGAATCCATACAAGATCCATAAGTAAAACATTACAAGACCAAGACATAGTCTGATAGAGAAAACTAAAATAACAACTCATGATCAGCAGAGGACTAGCACTACGTGCAATGGGGACTAGCGACTGGAACTGCTCCGGACAGCCTCAACCTGAAAATATCAACGGAGGAGGGTGTGAGTCCAACACTGAGCAGGTACAACTGATATGCATAATAAAGTAAATAACAGACAACACTAATCATGCGTACAGTCTCCTGAATACGAGAAGAATAAATGCAACTGAAACAAAATCAGGAGAAAACTGTACTAACCAGGACCAAGGTATAAAGGTAACAGGGTCGTCAAACTAAGGGTGTCATAATCCTGTATGCATGTCAATCATATGCATCCATATAAATGCACAAGTAAATGCAGCAAACACAAACAATAAATGCATCATGCATATGATGCCAATGACATGCTCACCCCTGATGCCAGTCAGCCATCTCACACACAATGTTGAGTCCGAGTGGGTAGAGCTGTGACAACCGTGTACTCTGACGTCACTGCCCCTGATGAGTGACCGAGTGGACGTGATGCTGTCGGAGTACACACATACTCCTACCCCAAATCATAAATGGGGGAGCGCAATGCTCTCACCTCCCGGTACACGATGACGGGGGAGGAATCTCTGCCGGCTACCACGCTGAGTCACACTACCCATGAGCGGACCAACGGAGCCAAACAAAGTCCAACTGTCTGCCGGCTACAACGCTGCTACACTAAACCAATGGAGCCAAACAGAGCGGAACTGTCTGCCGGCTACCACGATGAGTCACCAGACCAACGGAGCCAAACAGCAGAACTGCCACACACCTGTCTGATATACCACTAACCCATGAGTGGTGGTGTGTACAGATACATGTAACTGGTGATGTGCTCAACAATAAGGGAGCAGACAATCACACAGCATGCAATAATGCAAGATGATGCATGACACTAAACATGGCAATATCACGAATGACATAGCATGATCCATACATAAATAAAAGGTGTACCACAAGTCAAGGTATCAGATGGAAGGTACACAAATAGATAGGGTATCGAATAAACCCTAGGTCCTGAACATAATGTATCATATGGTTGTGTCACGACCTAAAAAGCAGGTATGATCAGGTAAATAATAACATGCAGTGCATAACGAGTAAACAAGCAAACATGTAATAGATCATGTAGTGACCAACCGAAACAAATGGAAAACACAATCATGCTATATGTTAAACACATTATTATGCATATCAAAAGACATAAGTCAAAGTACCCGCCTCCAATGAGAGGATCGTATCCGAATAAATCCTCGTCGAGACACCGTCTCGAATCAAAGTCCTGTAATACATTATATACAGATTTAGCTAATTACATATAAATCCTCACTAGGATTATCCTTAACCTTTCCTAGCTCCAAATCTGTGTACGCTACCAGAAATGAAACAATTCCTCTATTCCTTACCTCAACAAGATACACATTGCTATCTCTCAGTCGAAGAAAGTGCTAAAGGTGTTGCTGGTGGTTTCTTGCTTGTTTATAGCCGGAGCTCGATCACTACCGAAATGGTAGCCAAACCCATGAGATATCGCTGTCCAACATGAATAGGCATGAACTTAGTGATTTAACACTACATGTCCTAGATTGGAGGCTAGGGTGCACAAATTACCTTAAGTGTGGTAGCAAGTTATCTGCTGCTAGAATAATGGCCGAAGGTAGGGCACAATTTCAATGAATCACGAAGAAGTTGCGGCGAAAAATAAAAACCACAATGATTAGCCCCTCAACTCAGCACAAACATCACAATGGTATAAAAATCCCCAATTCTTCCTTACCTGAATCAGAGCCCTCGTTTCCTCTCTACTTGTAGAATGGCAGCACTGAAGGAAAAGAGTGGCATCGACAGTGATGAACTAGGGCAGAGTGTTGGCACAAAGGAGATCGGAGAGGGACGGCAAACCGAGATCTCCACAATGAGAGGCGATGGCAGAGGTGAGGAAGCTTCTGTGTGCTTCGGCGCCGCGACAAGGAAACTAGGGCACAGCGGCGATCGGGCAGTGCTCGGGAAGGAAGAGAAGAGGCCGACGCGAGGGCTGAGGAGTGACACCTGACGATGCTAAGGCACAGGCGACGGCAGCCGGTGCTGGGGAATCGGTGCCGGCAGTGGCGTCGGGACTGGCTAGGGCACGCGGTGGCCGGTGCTAAGGCTGTGGAGTCGGCGTCGCTGCTGTGGAGAAGGAGAGAAAGGAATCGGGAGAGGAAGTCGGTGCGAGGGAGGTTTAGGGCATGATCCTTGGCGATTAGATGAAGAGAAGGGGAGACTTCCCTTGGCCACGACTTGTACTCAAGGGAGAAGGAAACCGCCTGCCTTCTTGCGGTTAGGGCAGATCGGCTGCGAGGGGGAGAAGGCGCGGGGAAGAAGACTCGGGCAAAAAAAACGACGTTCCGTTGAGGAAAAAGGAAAAATAAAAATAAAAGAAAAAAGAGAATAAGAAAGGAAAAGAAAAATAACTTTTCCTCGCTTAAATGGGGTAGCCTAAACAGGCTTTCCCCGGGCCCCGTTTTTATCCCCATTAACTCGTCCGTACGAGCTCCGAAAAATTCTCGAAAAATTCCAGAAAATTTCCTTTTTAATATTCGCCTATTTTCGATATTTTACATTCTCCCCCACTAATAAAAATTTGGTCCCCAAATTTCGTATCTACCATCAGCAAATACTAACAACAGGTAAAGTGTACAAAATGCTGAACGGTAAATTAAATCGCATACCTCAAGTGAAAAGTTGGGGGTATCGAGCTCGGATAGTATCCTCGAGCTCCCAAGTAACTTCCTCGTCCAAATGATACTGTCATCCGACTTAACCAGCCAAATAGTCTTGTTCCGCAACTGACGCTCTTTCTGGTCTAAAATCCATACCGTAACCTCCTCATAGGTGACGTCAGGCTGAAGGGAACTGAGATTATCTATCAACACATGTATCAGATCGGGTACGTATCTCCTCAGCATAGATACGTGGAATACGGCGTAAACGCCTACGAAGGACGGTGAGAGTTTCAACCAGTAAGCTATTGCTCCAATCCTTTCCGAGATCTGGAAAGGTCCAATGTATCACGGAGCTGACTTACTTCTGAGGTAAAATCTCTTCACCCCTTTCGTTGGTGAAACTCGCAGAAATACATGGTCGTAAATGGAGAACTCTAAGAGTCTCCGACTCGGGTCAGCATAACTCTTCTGGCAGTCTTATGCCTTTGACATCCTCCGTCTGATAGTGTGGACCACTCTGCCTCACACTGAGCTCTATGAGGTCCCAACAACTGGGCCTCTCGGATTCTCGTCCTGATTGACGACTGAGCAACTATGGTAACAAGAATACCCTGCTCTGTCTATCCCTGCTCCTCAAGGTCTAACTCAGAGAAACCCTGAATCAAGTCTGTGACCACAACTCGATGACAAGCTAAAGTCCCTCTGGACTTCCGGCTAAGTGCATCAGCAACCACAATAGCTTTTCCCGGGTGATAGCTAATGGTACAATCATAATCCTTCAAGAACTCCATCCATCTCCTCTGTCGAAGATTAATTTTCTTCTGAGTGAACAGATATTTGAGACTCTGATGGTTAGTGAGAATCTCAATGTAATATCATACAGGTAATGCCGCTAAATCTTTAGGGCAAAAATAATAGCGGCCAACTCTAGATCATAAACTGGGTATTTCTTCTCATGCTCCTTCAACTATCGAGAAGCATATGAGAATACTCTACCGTGCTGCATTAGAACAACACCCATACCCTGTAGAGACGCGTCGGTGTAGAGGACAAATCCGTCCTCTCCAAAAGGTAAAAACCAAAAATCGAAGCCGACACTAGTCTCCGTTTCAGCTCCTAGAAGCTGGTCTTGCAATCCTCAGTCCAAATAAACTTCATGCCTTTCATGGTCAGGCGTGTAAGTAGCATAGCAATCCGTGAGAAACACTCAACGTATCTCCGGAAATATCAAGCCAAACAAAGGAAATTGCGAGCTTCCTGTATAGACTCTGTCTACTCCCAACGGTAACAACCTCTATCTCCTGTGGAACCACGGTATACCCTACTGGTGACCGTGTGTCTCAAATATCTCACAGAAGACAATCAAAATACGCACTACTGAACTTCACATATAGACGTTTCCGTCGAAACATCTCTAGAACTATGTGAAGATGGTGTACGTGACTCACCGCGGATCCGAAATAGATCACAACATCGTCAATAAAGACAATGGAAACCAATCCAAACATCCTCGAAATACCAGAATCATCGAGCCCCTGCAAACATCTAAGGCTCTGCAAGCCCTAATAGTAAAACTAAAATACATAATGTTCGTACCACAGACATTCATAACCATAAGATCTCCGATAATAAGTCGGAAATCTGATCACCAACAACATAAATCACCAAAGATTAAATCCTCCAGTGTGAAAGCAACGGTCCATCACACGAAATACCACTTATGTGGGAGAAATCCTCCATATGTGGGAGCAACGTTCCACCACAAATAATCCAAAATATGTATCTGCAATAAATATGGGAGCAAGGCTCCGCTACAAGCAATCCGCAATATGGGAGCAACGCTCCACCAAAAACAGTCCATGTTATGTGGGAGCAACGCTCCACTACAATCATCTAAAATATGTGGGAGCTACAAACAATAATATGTGGGAGCTACGCTCCACCACAAACAATACATAAATGTCCAAGGCACCTAACTATCCAACTAGAGACTGCCCGAGATCACTCAACCACAGATCATTGTGGGCAACCAAAGGTATAACAATTCAGCAATCAAATCAAACTCATCGTCAAATCTATCAACAACGTAGTGAGTCACCCACTAATAAGAAAATGGGTTGACAGGGTAATCCAACAAATGACATAATGCAGACACTCCACATCTTACATTCAACATAAGTAGAATCATCATGCTGCTACCAACAATACACCTGGCACACGTGCTCACATAACATATGTATGATCAACATAATCCTCCAATTTATACACACCACACATACTCACAACATAGGTATAATTCAACGTGATACCTCCAACAATGCATACCAAACCCGTGTGCATATATCACATAAGTATAATCAATAATACACCGCAAACAACACTCACATGATGTATATACACCTATGCCAAGAGTATAATCAACGTAATACTTCCAACAAATCATAATCGACACGATATACACACAGAACAAATATAATGAACAAGATACCTCGAATCTTACACCGAACACATCTGCACATATCACAACTCAGATTAAATCAATAAGATACCTCCAATAAAACACTTAAACACATGTGCACATTTCACAACATAGATTTAATCGACGAAATACCTCCAATAAACAATCAAACATGTATGCCAAACCACTCGAGTATATGTAGGACCGTTAGATTCGATAGAGGGGGGTTGAATATCGATTCGAAAATACAGAGTATAAGCGCAGCGGAAAAAGTAAAATAGACACAATGGTTTTACTTCGTTCGGAGCCTGTGACGACTCCTACTCGAAGGCTCGTACTCCTTGAGTACTTTCATTGGGCAATTCACTAGCAATTCGGATAATTACAATTTAAGTACAAAAAGATGCTAATGAAAACTGAAAACAAATACCGACAAAAGGGAAAAGAACGGAGCGTAGTGTCGGAGCTTTGTTGACGTCGCACTGAACGTTGAGCAGCAAGACCAGCAGTAGAAGCGTTCTCAGTTTGATTGATTTTGAAGCTCCTGTCTGGGGCTTCTTTTATATGCTGTTCCAGGCGCCTGGATCCCTTCCGGGCGCCTGGAATGTGACGTAGCTGCACAAACCATGATGCTCCATGTGGCGACGACTCGGCTGGATAGAATTCGCCTTTCGGGCGCCCGGATCCCTTCCGGGCGCCCGGACCTCCGGGCGCCCGGATCCACTCCGGGCGCCCGGACCACCTTGTTCCAGAAAACTCCCTTTTCCTGCAAAACAAAGTTAGTCCGAGGCAAATGTATATCCTGTAAAACAGATTGTCTGCACAGTTAAGGTTCAACAGATAATTAAAAAGAGTATGGCTTAGATTCTGTCTTTCCGAGACCGGAATCTAGTCACGATCTCGACTTAGATATCCGAAATGGATCAAAGCCGGATCGACGCCTAATGTTCCCTTCCCGGGAACACGTCCTCACAGTCACTCCCTTCCAGTGACTTACCTTGCTTACCTGCCAGACGTCCGGTCAGCCCGTCGACCCGTCTGGACTTCTCGCCAAGCGTCCGGTCAGCCCGTCGACCCGCTTGGACTTCTCGCCAGCTATCCGGTCAGCCCGTCGACCTAGCTGGACTTCTCGCCAAGCGTCCGGTCAGCCCGTCGACCCGCTTGGACTTCTCGCCAGCTATCCGGTCAGCCCATCGACCTAGCTGGACTTCGTGCCAGACATCCAGTCAGTCCGTCGACCTGTCTGGACTTTTCCTGCACACTTGATCAAAGTGTCAGACAACAACATAACTAACTTAACCTATTTGTCATTCATCAAAACCTGGGTTAGACCGTTAGTGCTACCCGCACCAACAATCTCCCCCTTTTTGATGGAATGACAACCTGGTTATGTTAGTGAAAACATATGCAAGAAACAACATGCATTTATGTGGTTTTAAAGTTTGTTAGTTTGTATTTTCAAATTGGTTTAGCTAACTTAACCACCTAACCCTCCTCCCCCTTTGGCATTCATCAAAAAATGAACAAAGGTAAACAATCATAGTGAAGAGTTACAAAATTTGAAACAGGTAATCAAATTTTGGAAGATATCTAGGTTTGGTTCAAAATTTGAAAGATAAAAGTGCAATTTTTAACACCAAGTTAAAAAAATAGTCAAGTTGACTTGGGGGAGACAAGTAGTTTTGAAAAGTATAAATTTAAAGTTAATCAAGTTTAACTCTCAAGCGTGTGGAAATTTTCAAAATAGGTTTTTCAAATTTTTATCTACTTTTCAAAAAGGTAAGTTTTTCAACTTTGATTTTTCAAACCAAAAAAAAAAATTAAGTAATTTTTCAAAAAAAATTTTTGTCAAAAATTAATTTTAAGGCTAATTTGATAAGAACTAAATTTTGAAATAGTTAACTTTTCAAATCAGGTTTGAAAATCAGGTGAGATTAAACTTTCACATTTTTCAAATATTTAGTTGAATTTAACTTTTTGTAAATCAATGTTCAAACATATGTTAGGTTTTTAAAAAACATTTTTCAAACACACAAAATTTGAGTTAATTCTCCCCCTGAACTTGATACTTAACTCTAACCAGCTGTCTAACCAATTAGGTACTAACTAACTATCAGAAGATAGTAGCTTTCACTTGGTTAGTCAGATTAAGTTAATTATAACCAGTCAGTGTTTGACTTGACTGATGAACTTTAAGCCGATTAATATCTGAATTGTATTTAACGTCCAGACTTATGCTGATGCACTTGAATAAGCATCATAAGTCTAGACAGTTGGCCTATGCATCTCACCCCTTTTTATGTTTATCAAACACACGCAAGCTAAACCTAAGGTGTTGGTGAGATGCTCAAGAACTAGACCTATGGGTACATGCTTTCTAAGGATTCAAAACTAGTCTAAGGCCAAAACTGTTTTTGAAAGTCTAAAAATGGAAAGTTTGAAAACAAACAAGTTTAGCCTATAAGTTGGTAAAATCATTTTTGAAAGTATTTTTGAAAGATCCTAGCCTATTAAGATAGAACATATTCAATGTAAGTTTGAAATGCCACTAGATAAATCCAAAATATTTTACAAGTAGTGTAGCTACAGAAGTAGGTCATCACTAAGGCTACTGAGATGATGAAGGGGGTGGTCCAGATCCCAAGGATCAAAGAAGTGCCATCAGCTCAGTGTGTCGGGTGTCTCCGGCAGCTCGTAATTCGGCAACCTCTCGCCGTATGTCCCGATGAAAATCAGAGTTCTCCTGCTGGAGACTCGCCATAGCTCTCTCTAGTCCGGTTATACGGTCGGCTAGAGTGCGGGGAGCGTGTCGTGGTGCTCGAGCTGGGGGTGGTGGTGGAGCCGGTGCGGCTTCCTCTGGAAATAGTGCGAGCATGAACTCGTCCACCTGTGCGTCTGGATCGGGCTGGTGCTGTGCCCCCCTCCGCCAAGACATAGTCCCGTCATCTCTATCTATATGGATGCCGGCTAGGGAAAAGTTCCGAGCGGATATAACATCGAACTCGGTCATATGGGCAACGTCTCCCCTAGTGACATCAATGTGCAACGAGGACATATAGGCTATCAGAATGTGACCAAATGGTATATGGACACGACCGTCAGTCGCAAATCCAGCTGAATAGATGATGGTGGAGAAGATATGTAGGCTGATGTCAATGTCTAACCTATAAATCAGGGCATAAAGTAAGAACGAATGGAATGGGCGCATCACAGCGATGTCCCGAGTAGTCAGTGGTAAAATGCAAAGGACTACAACCCTATAAAGAGCGTAGTCCTGGACTCGAAGTTCTACTGACCTAAACTGTGTCACCGTGGGATCTCTCTCTCCCCCGAAAAAATACGAATAAATCGTATCGAGAGTAATATGTGAGTAGGGATCTTCGAACGGTAGATCCCTCGGAGGATAGCACAAAAAGGAGCAAGTAGATGGACGCAACTCTAAAAACTCTCGGATAGTCGTAGGGGAAAATACGATATCAGTGCCTGCTGCCCTAGTGGTATAGGTGAGATCGTCTATTTTTACTAGGTTATTGCAAAATTCGGCACACAGATTTATGTTTATTGGACTGGTACATTCGACAAGGTTCCTTAAGTTATAGTGGCCTATAACGTCTAAAGCAGAGGGACATGACCTTAGAAAGAACGATCTATTTATGCAGGTAGTCCTAATGGTCTTATAAATGGTGGACTCAAACTTAATCCTAAGTTCGTCTGTGGGAAACCTAGGGTCTGTACTAGCATTGGAGGGTCCAGCACCAGTATTTGTTCGTTTCCTACTGTATATAAATAAAAGAATATTCTAAGAAGAAAACAAATTGAGAAGACAAATTCTAATAAGATGTTAGAGAGGGCAAGTATTTTATTTACCGAGGAGCCATCGTAAAATATAGATTTGACGACCTCGGTTGAATCGCAACAGCGTCTTCACCGCAAGAAAATTTTGATTTAGAGTACTTTCGCACTGAGGTTCAAAGTGAACCTTGGCAAAAGTGAGAATTGGTGGGGCAAAGGTTGGGGGCGCCTGCTGCCCCTTATTTATAGGGGACTCCGGGCGCCCGGGGTTGCTAGGGCGGGGCGCCCGGATCCCCTTCCGGGCGCCCCGGAGGGGAATACCAGGGGCGCCCGGCCCTGGTTTTTGATTTTTTTTTTTTTTTTTTTTTTGGAAATTAGGTTTGGAGTTAAGTTTAAAGGTTGAAATTAAGTTTAAAAATAAAATTTTTGAAACTAAAATTTAGTTTTAGAATTAAAATTGTGAAAATAATTTTTAAGTTTAAAATTAAAATTTTGAAATTAATTTTTAAGTTAAAATTAAAAATTTTGAAATTAATTTTTAAGTTAAAATTAATTTTTAAAATTAAAAATTTTGAAATTAATTTTTAAGTTTAAAATTGAAATTTTGAAATTAATTTTTAAGTTAAAATAAAAAATTTGAAATTAATTTTCAAGTTTAAAATTAAAATTTTGAAATTAATTTTTTAAATTTAAAATTTTGAAATTAAGATTAAAAATTTAATTTTTAAGTTTAAAATAAAAATTTTGAAATTAATTTTTTAAGTTAAAAATTAAAATTTTGAAATTAATTTTTAAGTTAAAATTAAAAATTTTGAAATTAATTTTTAAGTTTAAAAATTTTGATATTAATTTTTAAGTTTCAAATTAAAATTTTGAAAATAATTTTTTAAGTTTCAAATTTAAAAATTTTGAAATTAATTTTTAAGTTTAAAATTAAAATTTTGAAATTAATTTTTAAGTTAAAAATTAAAATTTTGAAATTAATTTTTAAGTTAAGATTAAAAATTTTGAAATTAATTTTTAAGTTAAAATTAAAAATTTGAAATTAATTTTTAAGTTAAAATTAAAAATTTGAGATTAATTTTTAAGTTAAAAATTATAATTTTCAAATTAATTTTTAAGTTAAAATTAAAAATTTTGAAATTAATTTTTAAGTTTCAAATTAAAATTTTGAAATTAATTTTTAAAAAAAATTTTGAAATTAAAATTTAAACCTTATTCATCTCACCCGATTTATATTATCAATCAGGGAATCTTATGATTTTGTGAGATGAAATTGGTTTGATTACAGACTTTTGGTTTAACTTGTGTTAGATTCAGACTTAGCTTTGGTTTCCACAAATAGGCATTCTTCGGATAAACTTCTAAGCTTGGTGAGTCACAAGGACATTATTAGAAGTAACCAACCTTTCGAGGTTTTCCGAATAGTCCTATCCACGGAACTTAGTACTAAATCTTGGTCTAACTGTTTAGGATTCGTTTAAGGGTAGCTTCGGTCAGTTCCACTTGGCCAAATGCACCAGATCGAAGCCATATCTTTCTAGACATGCGATGCCCAAGCTTCCCTAACGTACTATCATCCAAAAATTTCACCAGGACCATGATTCAAGTTAAACTTGGTCTCTTTTTAACTAATCCTAATTACCCTGCCGGGTTAGTTAGTTTTGGAGGTGCCAGCTATTCTGGAGCCTCCCCCTGAATTATTGGCCATTAATTTAGATTTTGGTTTTAGGCTTGTGTCGATTCTTTTTATAGTTATAGTTAACTTGGTGATAATTTTGTTGTTTTTTAAACTGTTTAGATTTTGAATTTGATTTATGTTTGTATTTTGGATTTTGGTTTGGTTTATTTAATTTTATATAATGTATTTTTTCTTTAGGTATATAATATTGATTAAGTCCTACTTGCGTGGTCAAACACGCTTTCGGAACCCAAGCTAGATTGGTTGACTTGTATTGGGTTATTAATGATTTGAAGGTTTTATTTGAATTCGACTTATATCCTAGTCCGGTTTTATTATAACATGCTTTTTGATTATTTAGGATTAAGTCTAAATTTTTTGATCTTGTTGTGAATTTTTCTAACATCTCTTTTAAATTGTTTATTTCATTTTTTAATGATAAATTCTCTTCCTCAAGTGTTAGATCTTGAGTTGGATTCGAATTCTTTGATTGTTCCTTGAGGTTTTGATTTTCCTCAAGAAGTGATTTGTTTTCATTTTCTAATTTAGTTAATTTACTATTTAAATAGGAAATAATTCTAAAAATTTTTTTGTTTAAATTAAAGTATACCTCATTCGGGCCTTCGGAAATGAGTACGGACTCGTGGCTTGTTTCGGGTTCAGACCCGTCTTCATCTTCCGACTCGTTATCTATTTCAGCTGTGCGAGGTGGCTCTGATGTTTCTGCTCTTCTTCCTCCGATTCGTCCGAGGAGTCGTCCCATGTTGCTTTGAGTGCCTTCTTTTTGGTTGGTTTTGGTTTGTCGAACTTTAGTTTTGGACATTCGTTCTTGTAATGTCCCTTTTTGTTGCAGCCGTAGCAAGTCACGTTCTTTTGTTCTGAGGGAGAGCTGATCTTTTGAAGATCCTTTTTGCTGAAGCTCCTCTTTCTCCTGGTGAACATTTTTCTTACCAAGTTCACCAGGTGTTCTTCGTCTTCAGAATCTTGATCGGAGTCTTCTTCAAGTTCAGGCTTGCTTTTCTTTTCTTTGGAGGAACCTGCAAATAGTGCTATACCTTTCTCGGCTCCAGCATTAGTTTGTTCGTGTAATTCTAATTCACAAAATAGCTCGTCTAATTTTAAGTTAGAAAGATTCTTAGAAATTTTGTAGGCATCCACTATTGATGCCCACAAACTATTACGTGGAAAAGCGTTTAAAGCGTACCTTATTAAATCTCTGTTCTCCATTTGGTGGCCTATTGCATGAAGCCCGTTGAGGATGTCCTTGATCCTCGCGTGTAGTTGATTCGCTGTTTCTCCTTCCTGCATTTTTATATTAAAAATTTTATTTAGAAGCAGGTCTCGTTTTGTTACCTTAGCGTCGCTCGTTCCCTCGTGCAGTTCGATCAGCTTGTCCCATAGCTCTTTAGCGTTTTTGTGTGGACCGACTCTGTTCAGTTCTTCTCTTGTCAATCCGCACTGTAGAGTGTTGATCGCTTTATTTTCTGTTGACGCTTTTTTCTTGAGATCTGCTGTCCAGTCTTCAGGATCCACTAGATTCCCGGCGTTGTCCACTGGAATTTTGTAAGGTTTCGTAATGCTCATCCACTGATCGAAGTCTGTTTTGAGGTAGACCTCCATGCGCTTCTTCCAGTAAGGGAAGTCATCCCCGTTGAAGAGTGGAGGTCGCACTGTGCTGAATCCTTCTTGTTGGGACATTCTGTGCACAGGTAAATAACCAAAAAAAAAATCCCAAGACTTGGTCTTGGATTAGTAGTGCGGGAAGAGAAAAAATAGAAAAAAATCTAGATTCGTGTTGCACTAATTTAAATTGATTAGTGAAATATTAAGTTAACGAAACACCAGTTTTAAAATTAATTATAAAAAAAACAAAAACAATTCACCCCCTGTCTGATTGGTGGTTGCACCAAATCAGAGCGGATCTTGGCTCTGATACCACTTGTAGGACCGTTAGATTCGATAGAGGGGGGGTGAATATCGATTCGAAAATACAGAGTATAAGCGCAGTGGAAAAAGTAAAATAGACACTATGGTTTTACTTCGTTCGGAGCCTGTGACGACTCCTACTCGAAGGTCCGTACTCCTTGAGTACTTTCGTTGGGCAATTCACTAGCAATTCGGATAATTACAATTTAAGTACAAAAAGATGCTAATGAAAACTGAAAACAAATACCAACAAAAGGGAAAAGAACGGAGCGTAGTGTCGGAGCTTTGTTAACGTCGCACTGAACGTTGAGCAGCAAGACCAGCAGTAGAAGAGTTCTCAGTTTGATTGATTCTGAAGCTCCTGTCTGGGGCTTCTTTTATATGCTGTTCCAGGCGCCTGGATCCCTTCCGGGCGCCTAGAATGTGACGTAGCTGCACAAACCATGATGCTCCACGTGGCGACGACTCGGCTGGATAGAATTCGCCTTCCGGGCGCCCGGACCACCTTGTTCCAGAAAACTCCCTTTTCCTGCAAAACAAAGTTAGTCCGAGGCAAATGTATATCCTGTAAAACAGATTTTCAGCACAGTTAAGGTTCAACAGATAATTAAAAAGAGTATGACTTAGATTCCGTCTTTCCGAAACCGGAATCTAGTCACGATCTCGACTTAGATATCCGAAATGGATCTAAGCCGGATCGACGCCTAATGTTCCCTTCCCGGGAACGCGTCCTCACAGTCACTCCCTTCCAGTGACTTACCTTGCTTACCTGCCAGACGTCCGGTCAGCCCGTCGACCCATCTGGACTTCTCGCCAAGCGTCCGGTCAGCCCGTCGACCCACTTGGACTTCTCGCCAGCTATCCGGTCAGCCCGTCGACCTAGCTGGACTTCTCGCCAAGCGTCCGGTCAGCCCGTCGACCCGCTTGGACTTCTCGCCAGCTATCCGGTCAGCCCGTCGACCTAGCTGGACTTCGTGCCAGACATCCGGTCAGCCCGTCGACCTGTCTGGACTTTTCCTGCACACTTGATCAAAGTGTCAGACAACAACATAACTAACTTAACCTATTTGTCATTCATCAAAACCTGGGTTAGACCGTTAGTGCTACCCGCACCAACAGTATAATCTACTAGAAACCCACAATAATCATAACTGGACAAGTATACACCCACTACGTGCAATTTAAACCGTCTATCAAGAACTCCTACAACACATAATAATCATATGAACACACCTCATAGATATGCAAAAATCAACATACTTAATCCAATCAACCTGGCACTCCCTATGTTACCTTCCAAGTTATCCAACTAGGTACATACATTCAAAAATTAAAGTACCCTATGGAATAAGATACATCGATCTTCTATAAACTATCCAAGCTGACAATGGTATATGACTAAATCAGTCCTTTCCACGTCAGTACCAAACATGTACTCAAAGGTGCTCTAGATACATAACTAAGCACAAATAACCTAAAGGTTCGAACCTCTAAAAATAGAGTATGGAAATCCTCTACTGATCAACCAACAAAACTAAATCATTCATCTACTAACTAATCAAGAATACCTTAATCTTCCACAAGCAACTAAGGTATATCAAACCACGACTACCCAACTCGACAAACGTAAATCAGTCTTCTACTGACCGATCTAACAAGAGTAAATCAATATTCACTAATGAAAATTAACTAAGATAAGATGGTATACTACATTATCAAATAACTAAATCAGTTCATGGGTCAATTTAACACTAATTACATCAACTTAAACTAGAAAATGTCAACCCACATAATATCATATATATAAATGTGTACGACCCAAAAGAAAAAGTCATAATTCAAGAACATCAAGACACTCTCATTTTTATCCTCAAAAATATCAGCCTACATAATATCAGATGAATAAATCTCTACTCCCTATGAGAGCAAATTAGCATTCAAAACATCAAATCATTATTTATCCACATAGTCCAATATCAGAGGAAGCAAATATCAATCTTATCATCCTGTTAACTAACCACAACTAACCAGATTTATTAAAATCTCATAGGCACACTCAACTGTAAACTCTGTAGCATCCGATTTATAATCTAATCACCAACTATAATCATCAAACCTGTGAATATCATACATGACACTCACTATGTCACCATCAACGACAACCCAAATAATAGATCATCAAAATAGTTATCCACTAATAGATCATCAAAACAAATATCTAGTAATAGATCATCAGACAACCACATAACATTTACTCTCATAAATCATTAGAAATCAACATATCACAATATCTTATCTCACAATATCCCTCAACCTCAAACCATTCTCAATAATGATCAAACATGATAACTCCCCATATGACCAATTTTCATCGTATTGGGTACCCTAATATCCAAAAGATATGAGTATAAAAACTCTACTGGCTAAGTCAACAGGAATATGTAGGTATCATCCATTACCCAACTAACAATAGCTGAGGCTGGTACGTGCCTCCATCTTCTACTAGTAGTAACAGAAGCTAAAACTACTAATGGTATGATATGAAAAATCACCAGAGACTATAATCCTTGATCTCTATTAAGGTCAACCATGCTCAATGGCTAACCTATCACATGTAATATGTGTTACAACAACCAGACAAGTATTAAATAAAGAATGCTAATACATGTCATAAACTATAAAATTAAACATCATACCTAATTGCTGTCTGGAGATGTTCCGTTGCTGTCCATTCCCCAAATTGACCTCAGAATTTCGAACATGAAAATCACTGGAAATCCATATAAAATCCGAAACGGAAGTCCAAACACATACGTAATGGAAAATCCGTGCAACAAAAATAACTACCCAGTTTGACTCGCAAACTTGGGCTAGCACAATATATCCAGAATACTAAATGCAGGTATCACACCCTGCTCTGATACCAATAAATTGGTATCAGATAAATCTCAAAAATCCAACACACGGAAACCAATCAAGTATCGCCAAACTTGGCGCTCTGATACTAAATAAATTGGTATCAGGTTATCCCAAATATCCAAAATACGAAAACAAATATCGTAAAACTTAAGCTCTGATACCAAATAAATTGTCACACCCCGGAGGAGTCCTTGTCCGAAGAAATTTCGGCAGCATCTCCCCTGTACGGCGGACAATCTGAAACTTTTTACATATCCATATACCTAAGCCACATGCAGTTGGAATAACAACGATAATAAAATACAACACACAGGCATTCCACGCAGTTTAATAAGAAATAAACAAATCAGTAATACCATGACTCGAAAACAACCCTACTCAACTACACTCGTAAAGCTCAAATCCGATTTTTCCTACTCCACTACACTCATAAAACACAAATCTGACGAACTCACCTCTTCTGCCGTCCAGGCAGGCATGTAGTAAAACATATCCAAATCATACCAAAATCCATCAACGATAAGAATCCATACAAGATCCATAAGTAAAACATTAAAGACCAAGACATAGTCTGATAGAGATAACTAAAATAACAACACGTGATCAGCAGAGGACTAGCACTACGTGCAATGGGGACTAGCGACTGGAATTGCTCCGGATAGACTCAACCTGAAAATATCAACGGAGGAGGGTGTGAGTCCAACACTCAGCAGGTACAACTGATATGCATAATAAAGTAATAACAGGCAACACTAATCATGCATACAGTCTCCTGAATACGAGAAGAATAAATGCAACTGAAACAAAATCAGGAGAAAACTGTACTAACCAGGACCAAGGTATAAAGGTAACAGGGTCGTCAAACCGAGGGTGTCATAATCTTGTATGCATGTCAATCATATGCATCCATATAAATGCAGCAAGTAAATGCAGCAAACACAAACAATAAATGCATCATGCATATGATGCCAATGACAAGGTCACCCCTGACGCCAGTCAGCCATCTCACACACAATGGTGAGTCCGAGTGGGTAGAGCTGTGACAACCCTGCACTCTAACATCACTGCCCCTGATGAGTAACCGAGTGGACGGGATGCCGTCGGAGTACACACATACTCCTACCCCAAATCATAAATGGGGGAGCGCAATGCTCTCACCTCCCGGTACACGATGACGGGGGTGGAATCTCTGTCGGCTACCATGCTGAGTCACACTACCCATGAGCGGACCAACGGAGCCAAACAAAGTCCAACTGCCTGCCGGCTACAACGCTGCTACACTAAACCAACGGAGCCAAACAGAGCAGAACTGTTTGCCGGCTACCACGCTGAGTCACCAGACCAACGGAGCCAAACAGCAGAACTGCCACACACCTGTCTGATATACCACTAAGCCATGAGTGGTGGTGTGTACAGATACATGTAACTGGCGATGTGCTCAACAATAAGGGAGCAGACAATCGCACAGCATGCAATCATGCAAGATGATGCATGACACTAAACATGACAATATCACGAATGGCATAGCATGATCTATACATAAATAAAAGGTGTACCACAAGTCAAGGTATCAGATGGAAGGTACACAAACAGATAGGGTATCAAATAAACCCTAGGTCATGAACATAATGTATCATATGGTTGTGTCACTACCTATAAAGTAGGTATGATCAGGTAAATAATAACATGCAGTGCATAACGAGTACACAAGCAAACATGTAATAGATCATGTAGTGACCAATCGAAACAAATGGAAAACACAATCATGCTATATGTTAAACACATTATTATGCATATCAAAAGACATAAGTCAAAGTACCCACCTCCAATGAGAGGATCGTATCCGAATAAATCCTCATCGAGACACCGTCTCGAATCAAAGTCCTGTAATACATTATATACAGATTTAGCTAATTACATATAAATCCTCACTAGCATTATCCTTAACCTTTCCTAGCTCCAAATCTGTGTACGCTACCAGAAATGAAACAATTCCTCTATTCCTTACCTCAACAAGATACACCTTGCTATCTCTCAGTTGAAGAAAGCGCTAAAGGTGTTGCTGGTGGTTTCTTGCTTGTTTATAGCCGGAGCTCGATCACTACCGAAATGGTAGCCAAACCCATGAGATATCGCTGTCCAACATGAATAGGCATGAACTTAGCGATTTAACACTACATGTCCTAGATTGGAGGCTAGGGTGCACAAATTACCTTAAGTGTGGTAGCAAGTTATTTGCTGCTAGAACAATGGCTGAAGGTAGGGCACAATTTCAATGAATCACGAAGAAGTTGCTGCGAAAAAGAAAAACCACAATGATTAGCCCCTCAATTCAGCACAAACATCACAATGGTATAAAAATCCCCAATTATGCCTTACCTGAATCAGAGCCCTCGTTTCCTCTCTGCCTGCAGCATGGCAGCACTCAAGGAAAAGAGTGGCACCGGTAGTGATGAACTAGGGCACAGTGTTGGCACAAGGGAGATCGGAGAGGGGCTGCAAACCTGAGATCTCCACAATGAGAGGCGATGGCAGAGGAGAGGAAGCTTCTGTGTGCTTCGATGCCACGATAAGGAAACTAGGGCACAACGGCGATCGGGCAATGCTCGGGAAGGAAGAGAAGAGGCCGACGCGAGGACTGAGGAGCGACACTCGACGATGCTAAGGCACAGGCGAAGGCGGCCGGTGCTGGGGAATCGGTGCAGGCAGTGGCGTCGGGGCTGGCTAGGGCACGCGGTGGCCAGCGCTAGGGCTGTGGAGTCGGCGTCGCTGCTGTGGAGAAGGAGAGAAAGGAATCGGGAGAGGAAGTCGGTGCGAGGGAGGTTTAGGGCATGATCCTTGGCGATGAGATGAAGAGAAGGAGAGACTTCCCTTGGCCACGGCTTGTACTCAAGGGAGATGGAAACCGCCTGCCTTCTTGCGGTTAGGGCAGATCGGCTGCGAGGGGGAGAAGGCGCGGGGAAGAAGACTCGGGCAAAAAAAATGGCGTTCCGCTGAGGAGAAAGGAAAAAATGAAAATAAAAGAAAAAAGAGAATAAGAAAGGAAAAGAAAAATAACTTTTCCTCGCTTAAATGGGGTAGCCTAAACATGCTTTCCCCAGGCCCCGTTTTTATCCCCATTAACTCGTCCGTACGAGCTCCGAAAAAGTCCCAAAAAATTTCCAAAACTTTCGGAAAATTCCCTTATTAATATTCGCCTATTTCCGGTATTTTACAGACTACAAATAAAATGTCAGGTCGGCTGGCAGTTAGATAAAGTAAACTCCCTATCATGCTTCTGTAATACTTTAAGTCAACAGGTACACCATTTTCATTATTATCAAGGGTAAGGTTACTTGCCATTGGTGTCTTAAGCCCTTTACTGTTTTCCATACCAAATTTTTAAGAAGTTATTTTGTGTACTTAGTTTGATGTACATAATTACCATCCTTAGTTTGTTTAATTTGGAAACCTAAGAAATAATTTAATTCACCAACCAAACTCATTTCAAATTCATTTTCCATTAAGGCCACAAATTCTTTTAAAAATTTTGAATTGGTTGAACCAAATACAATATCGTCTACATAAACTTGAGCTATGAAAATGTCTGAATTAAAGGTTTTAATAAAAAGTGTAGGATCAATTTGGCCTTCTTTAAAACCCTTTGATTTTAGAAAACTAGACAGTCTTTCATACCAAGTCCTAGGTGCTTGTTTTAATCCATATAAAGCTTTTTTTAGTTTAAAGACATAAGTTGGATTTTCTAGATCTTCAAAATCGGGTGGTTGACTGACGTAGACTTCTTCCTTAATAAGGCCATTTAGAAAAGCGGATTTAACATCCATTTGGTACAATTTGAACCCTTTAAATGCGGCATAGGCTAGCAACATTCTAATTGATTCAAGTCTAGCTACTGGGCATAAGTCTCGTCATAATCTAGTCCTTCGACTTGACTGAACCCTTTTGCTACTAGACAAGCTTTATTTCGTAGAATTTCACCTTGATCATCTATTTTATTCCTAAAGACCCATTTGGTGTCTATAATTGTTTTTCCTTTTGGTGGAGGTACTAAATCCCAAACCTGGTTCCTTTCAAATTGATTTAACTCTTCTTACATTGTAATTATCTAGTCAGGGTCTACTAACGCATCACTTATGGTTTTGGGTTCAATTTTAGATATTAATGCTATTTGACTTAGATTTCTAAAGGCAGATCTTGTTTGAACCCTTAATTCAGGATTACCTATGATTTGATTGTCACGCCCCAGAGGAGTCCCCGTCCAAAGAAATTTTGGCAACATCTCCCCTGTACAGCGGACAATCTGAAACTTCTACATAACCCATATACCTCAGCCATAGGCGGCTGGAATAATAACAGTAAATAAAACCAATCACCACGCAGTTTATATAAGTATTCAGCCTATGGCTGTCACAACCACGCAGTTAATAAAATAAACAACATAGTAATACTCTGACTCGAAATCAACCCTACTCAACTACACTCGTAAAGCCCAAATCCGATTTTCTTACCTCATCTGCCGTCCAGGCAGACATGTAGTAGTATAAAATCGAAAACAAATCCATCAACGAGACAAATTATTTAATATCTAAGTATTCAACATCCAAATCCAAATATAGTCAAGTGAGAATCAAAACAATACAAACGATAGCAAATAGCTGGAGGTCTGCAGGGATCTAGCACTACGTGCTGTGGGGACTAGCGACTGGAACTCCCTCCTGACAGCATCAACCTGAAAATATCAACAATGGAGGCGGGGTGAGTCCAACACTCAGCAGGTATAATTGATATGCAAAGTAAAGAAATAACACCTAGCACTAATCATGCGTACAGTCTCCTGATAAAAATAAAGGTAAATGCAAACCGAAGAAGACAGGAGAGAATCTATACTAACCAGGACCCGGAATAAGGACAAACAGTCCGAAAGGTATAGAAGACCTGTATGCATGTCAAACATAGGTATCCAAATAATATGCACCATATAAATGCAGCAAACACAATCACAAACAATAAATGCATCATGCATATGATGCCAATGTCATGGTCACCCCTGACGCCAGTCAGCCAACTCACAACAAAAGTGGGACCAAGTGGGTAGGGCTGTGACAACCGTGCACTCAGCAACACTACTCCTGATGAGTGATCGAGTGGACGGGATGCTGTCGGAGTACATACATACTCCTACCCCAAATCATAAATGGGGGAGCGCAATGCTCTCATCTCCCGGTACGCTATGACGGGGAGGAATCTCTAACGTGCTACACGCTGCGTCACACTACCCCTGAGCGGATCAACGGAGCACCGGAAGAGTCAAATTAACGTGCTACCACGCTGTGTCACGCTACCCATGAGCGTCACAACGGAGCACCGAACAGTGATGAAAACTGGCAAAGTGCTCGACAATAATGGAGCAATCTATCGCACAGCATGCGATCATGCAAATGGTGCATGTCACTAAGCATGGTAATATACTAAACCAACCTCTGGACATATAACAATGGGCACCATAGTGAATAAATCATATCAAGATATACTGATCAATAAGGTATCAAACCTAGGTCCTGAACATGTGAAACATGGTTATATCACTACCCATGAGCATGATAGATCAGGTACAAAATCAATACGAGATGCAAACAAACAATCAATCAAACAGGTAACATGTATTGGGCAGTGATTAACCGAAACAAATAGGAAACACAATTAATGCAACATATTATTTTCATTACTAAGCATATCAAAGACAATAAGTCAAAAGTACCCGCCTCCAATAGGAAATGTCAAATCTGGTCCGAACACGACGTCGAGATACTCGTCTCGCGTCAAGGTCCTGTGATACCAACAGAGATATATTTTATTTAGATAAAATTCCAATGAATTGCTAAATAAAATTCCCAACACAACTTAGGACAAAACCCTAAGTCATAATCATTAACCTACTTAATTAAACACATATAATTTAGTTACTCAACCTGTATCAAATAACTAAATCAAACTCTTAATTCAATTAGGAAAAAAAAACCCTAATTATCGATTAACCTTAATTAATCATCAATTAACTTGTCCACATCAAAACCTAAATCCATAAACATTAAACAAGAACCTTACCTTTCACTGCTCTCTAGGTTCTGTCTGTATCGCCAACACCTGCAATTATTCCAACCAACATAAGGATTCTAGTGAAGTTAAAATGATCAGACAACAAGAGATTAAATCGAAGTTTTACCCTGACTCTGGGCAGTGAAGAGGAAGAGATCGTGGACTCCTCTTGTGTGAGATCTGCAAATTCTTCCCGACTCCACAGAAAAGGGAAGGTTGGCCTAATCCCTTAAGCGATGCTCCTTCTCCTTACGATGACAGCACTGATCAACAGCGACAGTAAACTGGACGATGG
This sequence comes from Zingiber officinale, assembly GCF_018446385.1. Classification (NCBI taxonomy): domain Eukaryota; kingdom Viridiplantae; phylum Streptophyta; class Magnoliopsida; order Zingiberales; family Zingiberaceae; genus Zingiber; species Zingiber officinale. The sequence goes on from NC_056006.1 coordinate 50,332,205, forward strand.
TCTTGCTGTGGCAAGGGAAACTAGGGCACTGTGCGGCCTCTCCAATCACCTTCAGTCTAATTGCGGCTAGAATGTCGCACCACCAGTCCTCCACGCTACGACCTCTCTGTGCAAAAGGGGCAGCCGACGCTAGGGCTCGCCCGTGTGTTGCTGTGGTGGCGTCGGCTAAGGGCAAAAATGATGGAGGAAGAGGAAAGAAGGGTCGGCGCTAGGGCAGAGGCGACAGCGGCCACAGCGGCACTGGGTCGAACCGGTGATCGGCACAGAGGAGACGGCCGGCGGTATCACGAACCCAGGGAGGAGGAAGCAGGGTTGCGGCGTCAGGCGGCGGCGCGATGAAGAAGATGATGAGGAGAAGAATCGGGCGGAGGCAACTAGAGAAAGTGAGGAGAAGAAATGGGAAGTGATCGGGCGCGAGGGGAAGAAAAGAAGAAGGGAAGAGGCGCCGGTTAGGGCACGGGTCGCGACGAGGTGTCGGGCACGCGAGGAGGAAGAAGTCGGCACGCGGGTTCAGCATCGGAGAAAACCGGAGAAAAAGAAGAAAAAAAAGAAAAAGAAAAGGAAAAGGAAAAATTAAAACTTTTCCTCATTAAAACAGGGTAGCCTAAACAGGCTTTTCCGGACCCCGTTTTCATCCCCGTTAACTCGTCCATACGAGCTCCGAAAAATTCCCGAAAAATTTCTAAAAATTCCGGAAAATTCCCTTATTAATATTCGCCTATTTCCGGTATTTTACATTCTCCTCCACTAATAAAAATTTGGTCCCAAAATTTTGTTTCAACCATCAGCAAGTACTAACAACAGATATAAAGTATAAATGCTGAACGGTAAACAAATCACATACCTCAAGTGAAAAGATGGGGATATCGAGCTCGGATAGTATCCTCGAGCTCCCAAGTAGCCTCCTCGTCCGAATGATGCTACCATCCTACTTTAACCAGCCGGATAGTCTTGTTCCGCAACTGACGCTCTTTCCGGTCGAGAATCCGTACCGGAACCTCCTCATATGTAATGTCAAGCTGAAGGGAACTGAGATTATCTATCAACACATGTATCGGATCGGGTACGTATCTCCTCTGCATAGATACGTGGAATACGGCGTGAACGCCTGCCAAGGACGGCGATAGTGCCAACCAGTAAGCTACAGCTCCAATCCTTTCCGAGATCTGGAAAAGTCCAATGTATCACGGAGCTGGCTTACCTCTGAGGTCAAATCTCGTCACCCATTTCGTGGGTAAAACTCGCAGAAATACATGGTCGCAAATGGAGAACTCTAAGAGTCTCCGACTCGGGTCAGCATAACTCTTCTGGCAGTCTTATGCCTTTGACATCCTTTGTCTAATAGTACGGACCAACTTTGCCTCATGCTAGGCTCTATGAGGTCCCAACAACTGGGCCTTCCCAACCTCATCCAGAGGGTGGGTGTCCGACAAGGCCTACCATACAACGCCTCAAACGGTGTCATCAGGATAGGCGAATGTAAACCGTTGTTGTAGGCAAACTCTACCAATAGCAGATGGTCCTTCCAACTGCCTCAAAAATCCAATACACACGATCTCAACAAGTCCTCTAGAGTCAAAATAGTCCGCTTTGACTATCCATCTGTCTGAGGATGGACAGCTGTACCGAAACAGAGCTGCGTGCCCAAGGCCTGCTGCAGACTCTGCCAGAACAAGACGTGAACCGTGGATCTCTATCCGAGATGATACTCAACGGAACACCATGTAGTCTGATAATCTCCCGGCAAAACAGATCTACCAATCGATCCAGGAAATCAGTCTTCCGGATCGCTAACGAGTACGCGGATTTGGTTAATCAATCAAAAATTACCCAAATCGCGTCATGGCCTCGTCGTGTCCTCGGCAAACCTACCACAAAGTCCATAGTAATGTGATCCCACTTACATTCAGGAATAGGAATCCGCTAAGTAATCCAGCAGGTCTCTGGTGCTCTGCCTTTACCTGCTGACAGACAAGACATCTAGTTACAAATTCCGCGATGTCCTTCTTCATATCGTTCCACCAGTAGGAACGTCTCAAGTCTCGATACATACGGGTCCCGCCTGAATGGATCGCAAATCGAGAGCGATGAGCCTCCTGAAGTAGCTCCCGTAAGATCGGATGAGACTGAAGCACGCAAAATCTGCCTCGGTAGTGTATAACACCCTCCTCATCTCGGGTGAACTCGGTCTGCTGCCCGGAAGCTATCTGGCTATAAATAAACTGCAAATACTGATCAGCAGCCTATGGCTCTCGTATCCTTGTCCTGATCAACGACTGAGCAAACATGGTAACCAGAGCACCCTGCTCTGTCTGTCCTTACGCCTCAAGACCCAAATCAGAGAAATCTTAAATCAAGTCTGTGTCCACAACTCGGTGGCAAGCTAAAGTTCCTCCGGACTTTCTGCTAAGCGCATCTACAACCACATTAGCTCTCCCCGGGTGATAGCTAATGGTACAATCAAAATCCTTCAGGAACTCCATCCATCTCCTCTGTCGGAGATTAAGCTCCTTCTGAGAAAAAATGTATTTGAGACTCTTATGATCAGTGAGAATCTCAAATGTAACGCCATATAAATAATATCGCCAAATCTTCATGGCAAAAAAAAATAATGACGACTTGCTCCAGATCATGCACAGGGTAGTTCTTCTCATGTTCCTTCAATCGACGAGAAGCATATAAGACTACCATATCGTGCTGCATCAGAACAGCGCTCAACCCTGAATAGATGCGTCGGTGTAGAGGACATATCCGTCCTCTCCAAAAGGTAAAACCAAAATCGGAGCCGACACTAGTCTCCGCTTCAGCTCCTAGAAGCTGGTCTTGTCATCCTTAGTCCAAGTGAACTTCACACCTTTCCAGGTCAGGCGTGTCAGTGACATAGCTATCCGAGAGAAACCCTCAACGTATCTCCGGAAATATCGAGCCAAACAAAGGAAGTTGCGAGCCTCTTCTATAGACTCCGTCTACTCCCAACGGTAACAACCTCGTCCTCTTGTGGAACCACGGTATACTCCTATTGGTGACCGTGTGTCTCAAACATCTCACAGAAGACAAACAAAATACGCACTACTGATCTTCACATCTAGACGTTTCCATCGAAACAACTCTAGAACTATGCAAAGATGATGTGCGTGATACACCTCAAATCAGGAATAAAACACCACGTCATCAATAACGATAACGAATACTGATCCAATATCCTAAGGATACCCAAATCATCTAGCCCATGAAAACATCTAAGGCTCCGCAAGCCCTAATGGTAAAACCAATACACATAATGTCCGTATCACAGACATTCCCAATCCATAAGATCCTCGACAATAAGTCTGAAATATGATCACCAACGATATAAATCATCTAAGCATAAATCCTCCAGTGTGAGAGCAACGCTCCATCACAGAAAATACCACATATGTGGGAGCAACGCTCTACCACAAGAAATCCTCAATATGTAGGAGTAACACTCTACTACAATAATCCATAACATGTATCTGCAATTAATATGGGAGCAATGCTCCGCTACAAGCAATCTGAAATATGTATATGTGGGAACTCCGCTCTACCACAAACGATCCATAAGTGTCCAAGGCACCTAACTATCTAACTAGAGGCTGCACGAGATCACTCAACCACATATCACTGTAGGCAGCCAAAGGTATAATCAACCTAGTAAATAAATCAAATCCATAGTCAACTCTATCATCATCCTAGTGGGTTGGTCACCCACTAATAGGAGAATTAGTTGACAGGGTTATACAATCAATAACATAATGTAGACTCTCAGCATTCTACATTCAACATAGGTAGAATCATCATGATGCTACCCACTATACATCTGTCACAGATGCATATACAACATATGTATGATCTACATAATCCTCCAATTAGTAACACCAAACATACTCACAACATAGGTATAAATCATCGTGATACCTCCAACAAATCATAATCGACACAAGTATACTTTCAAAACAATCATATAATGAACAAGATACCTCAAATATTACACCCAACACATCTGCACATATCACAACTCAGATTAGATCAATAAGATACATCCAATAAAACACTCAAACATATGTGCACATTCCACAACATAGTTTTTAATTGACAAATACCTCCAATAAACAATCAGACATGTATGTCTAACCACTCGGGTATAATCTACTAGAAACTCACAATAATCATATGTATATAGGTATACGACCCAAAAGATAAAGTCAGAATTCAAGAACATCAAGACACTCTCATTTTTTTTTATCCTCAAAAATATCAGCCCACATAATATCAGATGAATAAGTCTCTACTCCCCATGAGAACAAATTAATATTCCAAACATCAAATCATTATTTATCCACATAGTCCAATATCAGAGGAAGCAAATATCAATTTTATCATCCTGTTAACTAATCACAACTAACCAGATTTATTAAAATTCATCGGCACACTCAACCGTAAACTCTCTAGCACCCGATCTATATCTGATCACCAACTATAATCATCAAATCTGTGAATATCATATATGACACTCACTATGTCACCATCAACGTCCACCAAATAATAGAACATCAAAATATTTGACACTAATAGATCATCAAAACAAATATCCTGTAATAGATCATTAGACAACCACATAACATTTACTCTCATAAATCATTAAAAATCAACATATCACAATATCTGATCTCATAATATCCATCAACCTCAAACCTTTCTCAACAATGATCAAACATGATAACTCCCCAATAATCAATTTTCATCGTATCGGATACCCTAATATCCAAAATATACGAGTATAAAAACTCTACTGGCTAAGTCCACAGGAATATGTAGGTATCATCCATTACCCAGCTAACAATAGCAGAGGCTGATATGTGCCTCCATCTCATAATAGTTGTAACAGAAGCTGAAACTACTGATGGTATGATATATAAAATCACCAGAGACTATAATCCTTGATCTCTATTAGAGTCGAGCAAGATCAGTGGCTAACCCATCACATGTAATATGGGCTACAGCAATCAGACAAGTACTAAAGATAAAGTGCTAATACATGTCATAACTATCATAAAATAAACATCATACCTATATGCCGTCTGGAGATATTCCGTCGCTGTCAAGTCCCCAACTTTTGACCTCAAAATTCCGAACGAGAATATCGCCGGAAATCCAAATAAATCCGAAACAGAAATCTATAACATAACCATATCGAAAATCCGAAAATGCCCAGTTTGTCACGCAAACCCGGCTAACCCGAATATCCAGAATACCAACAACCGGTATCCGATAAATCTCCAGAACACCAATAGCAGGTATCATAACCCGCTCTGATACCAAATAAATTGGTATCAGATAAATCCCGGAAATTCAAAATACAAAAATCCAACAAGTCTCGCCAAACTTGGCGCTCTGATACCAAGTAAATAAATAGGTATCAGGTTATCCCAAACATCCAAAATACGAAAACAAAAGATCGTAAAACTGTGCTCTGATACCACTAAATTGTCACGCCCCAGAGGAGTCCCCATCCGAAGAAATTTCGACAACATCTCCCCTGTACAGCGGACAATCTGAAACTTCTACATAACCCATATACCTCAGCCACAGGCGGCTGGAATAATAACAGTAAATAAAACCAATCACCACGCAGTTTATATAAGTATTCAGCCTCTGGCTGTCACAACCACGCAGTTAATAAAATAAACAACATAGTAATACTCTGACTCGAAATCAACCCTACTCAACTACACTCGTAAAGCCCAAATCCGATTTTCTTACCTCTTCTGCCGTCCAGGCAAACATGTAGTAGTATAAAATCGAAAACAAATCCATCAACGAGACAAATTATTTAATATCTAAGTATTCAACATCCAAATCCAAATATAGTCAAGTGAGAATCAAAACAATACAAACGATAGCAAATAGCTGGAGGTCTGCAGGGATCTAGCACTATGTGCTGTGGGGACTAGCGACTGGAACTCCCTCCTGACAGCATCAACCTGAAAATATCAACAATGGAGGCGGGGTGAGTCCAACACTCAGCAGGTACAATTGATATGCAAAGTAAAGAAATAACACCTAGCACTAATCATGCGTACAGTCTCCTGATAAAAATAAAGGTAAATGCAAACCGAAGAAGACAGGAGAGAATCTGTACTAACCAGGACCCGGTATAAGGACAAACAGTCCGAAAGGTATAGAAGACCTGTATGCATGTCAAACATAGGTATCCAAACAATATGTAGTATATAAATGCAGCAAACACAATCACAAATAATAAATGCATCATGCATATGATGCCAATGTCATGGTCACCCCTGACGCCAGTCAGCCAACTCACAACAAAAGTGGGACCAAGTGGGTAGGGTTGTGACAACCGTGCACTCAGCAACACTACTCCTGATGAGTGATCGAGTGGACGGGATGCTGTCGGAGTACATACATACGCCTACCCCAAATCATAAATGGGGGAGCGCAATGCTCTCATCTCCCGGTACGCTATGACGGGGAGGAATCTCTAACGTGCTACACGCTGCGTCACACTACCCCTGAGCGGATCAACGGAGCACCGGAAGAGTCAAACTGACGTGCTACCACGCTGTGTCACGCTACCCATGAGCGTCACAACGGAGCACCGAACAGTGATGAAAACTAGCAAAGTGCTCGACAATAATGGAGCAATCTATCGCACAGCATGCGATCATGCAAATGGTGCATGTCACTAAGCATGGTAATATACTAAACCAACCTCTGGACATATAACAATGGGCACCATAGTGAATAAATCATATCAAGATATACTGATCAATAAGGTATCAAACCTAGGTCCTGAACATGTGAAACATGGTTATATCACTACCCATGAGCATGAAAGATCAGGTACAAAATCAATACGAGATGCAAACAAACAATTAATCAAACAGGTAACATGTATTGGGCAGTGATTAACCGAAACAAATAGGAAACACAATTAATGCAACATATTATTTTCATTACTAAGCATATCAAAGACAATAAGTCAAAAGTACCCGTCTCCAATAGGAAATGTCAAATCTGGTCCGAACACGACGTCGAGATACTCGTCTCGCGTCAAGGTCCTGTGATACCAACAGAGATTTATTTTATTTAGCTAAAATTCCAATGAATTGCTAAATAAAATTCCCAACACAACTTAGGACAAAACCCTAAGTCATAATCATTAACCTACCTAATTAAACACATATAATTTAGTTACTCAACCTATATCAAATAACTAAATCAAACTCTTAATTCAATTAGGAAAAAAAAACCCTAATTATTGATTAACCTTAATTAATCATCAATTAACTTGTCCACATCAAAACCTAAATCCATAAACATTAAACAAGAACCTTACCTTTCACTGCTCTCTAGGTTCTGTCTGTATCGCCAACACCTGCAATTATTCCAACCAACATAAGGATTCTAGTGAAGTTAAAATGATCAGACAACAAGAGATTAAATCGAAGTTTTACCCTGACTCTGGGCAGTGAAGAGGAAGAGATCGTGGACTCCTCTTGTGTGAGATCTGCAAATTCTTCCCGACTCCACAGAAAAGGGAAGGTTGGCCTAATCCCTTAAGCGATGCTCCTTCTCCTTACGATGACAGCACTGATCAACAGCGACAGTAAACTGGACGATGGTCTTGCTTTGGCAAGGGAAACTAGAGCACTGTGCGGCCTCTCCAATCACCTTCAGTCTAATTGCGGCTAGAATGTCGCACCACCAGTCCTCCACGCTACGACCTCTCTGTGCAAAAGGGGCAGCCGGCGCTAGGGCTCGCCCGTGTGTTGCTGTGGTGGCGTCGGCTAAGGGCAAAAATGATGGAGGAAGAGGAAAGAAGGGTCGGCGACAGCGGCGACAGCGGCACTGGGTCGAACTGGTGACCGGCACAGAGGAGACGGCCGGCGGTATCACGAACCCAGGGAGGAGAAAGTAGGGTTGCGGCGTCAGGCGGCGACGCGATGAAGAAGATGATGAGGAGAAGAATCGGGCGGAGGCAACTAGAGAAAGTGAGGAGAAGAAATGGGAAGTGATCGGGCGCGAGGGGAAGAAAAGAAGAAGGGAAGAGGCGCCGGTTAGGGCACGGGTCGCGACGAGGTGTCGGGCACGCGAGGAGGAAGAAGTCGGCACGCGGGTTCAGCATCGGAGAAAACCGGAGAAAAAGAAGAAAAAAAAGAAAAAGAAAAGGAAAAGGAAAAATTAAAACTTTTCCTCATTAAAACAGGGTAGCCTAAACAGGCTTTTCCGGACCCCGTTTTCATCCCCGTTAACTCGTCCATACGAGCTCCGAAAAATTCCCGAAAAATTTCTAAAAATTCCAGAAAATTCCCTTATTAATATTTGCCTATTTCTGGTATTTTACATTGATTAACTGGATGATTAAGATTAGATTTTAATATTCTTTGATTAGAAATTTCAGGTTGTTTGTTTTTTGTTAATTCATCTTCTTCTTCTTGATTAACTGGATGACTAGAATTTAGACCATGTTCATTGATTGAAATATGATCATTTTCATTAAAGGTTACATTGGTGGTTTCCTCAATTTTCAAAGTAGATTTATTGTAAACTCTATAGGCTCTACTTGTAGATGAGTACCTAAGAAAAATTCCTTGGTTAGTTTTTGAAGTAAATTTGCCTAAGTGATCTTTAAGATTTAAGATGTGAACATTACAACCAAAAACTTTGGAATATTTTATGTTAGGAATTTTATTAAAGTAAATTTCATAAGATGTTTTATTTTGGTCTTTGTTAATTATAATTCGATTTTGGAAATAACAAGCTGTATTAACAGCTTCAGCCCAAAAATATTTTGGTATATTATATTCATTTAACATTGTGCGAGCAGCTTCTTGTAAGGTTCTATTCTTACATTCTACTAAACCATTTTGTTGTGGAGTTTTAGGGCATGAAAACTCATGGTGATATCCATTCTCTAAACAAAAAGTATTAAAGTTTTGATTTTTGAATTCACCTCCATTATCACTTCTTATTTTCTTAATTTTAATGTCTTTTTCATTTTCTACTTGTTTACAGAAATGTTTAAATGCTTCAAAAGTGTTGCTTTTATTTGATAAGAATTTTACCCAGGTAAATTTAGAGTAGTCATCAATGATTACTAAGCAATAAAGATTTCCATTTAAAGATTTTATTTCATGAGAATCAAATAAATCAAAATGTATTAGTTCAAGTATTCTATTTGTTCTATTTTGATTTGTAGGTTTATGAGTTGATTTAATTTGTTTTCCTTGTTGACAAGAATTACAAAATTTATTTATAGGATTTCCTAGTTTTGGCAAACCTTTTACTAAACCATTTTTCTTAAGTTTAATAAATTTCTAAGGTGGGTATGAGCTAATCTCCTATTCCATAGCCAAGTTTCATCATTATTAGTTAGAAAACATTTGGATATTGTTTTAGGTAGATGAATAGAGTATATATTTTTATCTCTAAAGCCTTTTAGTAATATATTAGTTGAGTCATTGTAACTTATTAAGCATTCAGAAGATAAAAATTTAACCTTAAATCCTGAATCACAGAGTTGACTTATACTAAGCAAATTGTAATTAAAATGTTCAACAAGTAAAACCTTTTTAATTGAAATATTTGATTGCAATTGTATTTCATTTGTACCAATTACTTTTAGCTTGCCATTGTTTCCAAAGGCAACTGACCCTAAGCTTTTAAATTCAATGTTGGTAAATTTGTGCTAATCCCCAGTCTTGTGTCTGGAGCAGCCGCTATCCAAAATCCATTTATCCAGAGCTTTGGGTGCCTACACAATGTAGGATTAAACCAAAGTTTGGTTAAAGGATGAAATTGAGTGGGTTAGTTGTTTATAAAGTTGGTTGAAGTGTATTTATGATTTTAGATTAAATAATTTTTAAGATAATTAAGTTGTTTTTTAATTTATAAATAATTCTTAATTAAGTTTTTAATTAGGTTTTTAAAAAAATTTTAATTAAGTTTTTAAAATAATTTTAGTTAAGTTTTTAATTAAGTTTTTAAAATAATTTGGTTTTAAAATAATTTTAATTAAGTTTTTAAAATAATTTAGTTCTAAAATAATTTTAATTAAGTTTTAAAAATAATTTTAATTAAGTTTTTAAAATAATTTAGTTAAGTTTTGAAATAAGTTTTAAAATAATTTTAATTAAGTTTTTAAAATAATTTTAGTTAAGTTTTTAATTAAGTTTTAAAAATAATTTTAATTAAGTTTTAAAATAATTTTAATTATGTTTTTAAAATAATTTAGTTTTAAAATAATTTTAATTAAGTTTTTAAATAAGTTTTAAAATAATTTTAATTAAGTTTATAATTAAGTTTTAAAATAATTTTAATTAAATTATTAAAATAAATTTAATTAAGTTTTTAAAATAATTTTAATTAAGTTATTAAAATAATTTTAATTAAGTTTTTAATTAAGTTTTAAAATAATTTTAATTAAGTTTTTAAAATAATTTTAATTAAGTTTTTAAAATAATTTTAATTAAGTTTTCAATTAAATTTTAAAATAATTTTAATTAAGATTTAAAAATAATTTTAGTTAAGTTTTGAAATAAGTTTCTAAAATAAGTTTTAAAATAATTTTAATTAAGTTTTTAAAATAATTTTAGTTAAGTTTTAATTAAGTTTTTAAAATAATTTTAGTTAAGTTTAGTTTTTAAAATAATTTATTTTTAAAATAATTTTAATTAAGTTTTGAAATAAGTTTTAAAATAATTTTAATTAGGTTTAAAAATAATTTTAGTTACCATTTCAAATAATTTTTTAAAATTATTTTAATTAAGTTATTAATATAATTTTAGTTTTTAAAATAATTTTAATTAAGTTTTTAAAATAATTTTAGTTAAGTTTTTAATTAAGTTTTAAAAATAATTTAATTAAGGTTTAAAATAATTTTAATTATGTTTTTAAAATAATTTAGTTTTAAAATTATTTTAATTAAGTTTTTAAATAAGTTTTAAAATAATTTTAATTAAGTTTTAATTTAAGTTTTAAAATAATTTTAATTAAGTTTTAATTTAAGTTTTAAAATAATTTTAATTAAGTTATTAAAATAATTTTAATTAAGTTTTTAAAATAATTTTAATTAAGTTATTAAAATAATTTTAATTAATTTTTTAATTAAGTTTTAAAATAATTTTAATTAAGTTTTAAAAATAATTTTAATTAAGTTTTCAAATAAGTTTTAAAATAATTATAATTAATATTTAAAAATAATTTTAGTTAAGTTTTGAAATAAGTTTCTAAAATAAGTTTTAAAATAATTTTAATTAAGTTTTTAAAATAATTTTAGTTAAGTTTTTAATTAAGTTTTTAAAATAATTTTAGTTAAGTTTAGTTTTTAAAATAATTTATTTTTAAAATAATTTTAATTAAGTTTTGAAATAAGTTTTAAAATAAGTTTTAAAATAATTTTAATTAGGTTTAGAAATAATTTTAGTTACGTTTTGAAATAAGTTTTTAAAATTATTTTAATTAAATTTTTAATATAATTTTAGTTTTAAAATATTTTTAATTAAGTTTTTAAAATAATTTTAATTAAGTTTTAAAATTTTTTTAATTAATTTTTAAAATAATTTTAATTAAGTTTTTTATTAAGTTTTTTAAATAATCTTAATTACTTTTTTAATTAACTTTTAAAATAATTTTAATTAAGTTTTAAAAATAATTTTAATTAAGTTTTTAATTAAGTTTTAAAACAACTTTAATTAAGTTTTACAATAATTTTAATTAAGTTTTAAAGTAATTTTAATTAAGTTTTGAAAAAAGTTTTAAAATAAGTTTTAAATTAATTTAGTTTTAAAATAATTTTTATTATGTTTTTAAAATAATTCAAATTAAGTTTTTAAAATAATTTTAAGAAGGTTTTAATTAAGTTTTTAAAATAATTTTAATTAATTTTTTAGTTAAGTTTAAAAAATAATTTTAATTAAGTTTTTAATTATGTTTTTAATATAATTTAGTTTTAAAATAATTTTAATTAAGTTTTTAAAATAATTTTAGTTTTAAAGTAATTTTAATTAAGTTTTTAAAATAATTTTAATACAGTTTTTAATGTAATTTTATTTAAGGTTTTAATTAAGTTTTTAAAATAATTTTAATTATGTTTTTAATTAAGTTTTTAAAATAATTTTAAATAAGTTTTTAATTAAGTTTTTAAAATAATTTTAATTAAGTTTTTAATATAATTTAGTTAAGTTTTTAATTAAGTTTTTTGAATAATTTTAATTATGTTTTTAAAATAATTTTAATTAAGTTTTTAATTAAGTTTTAAAATAATTTTAGTTTTAAAATAATTTTAAGTTCGAATCAGATTTGAATTAGATTTCAATTAATTTTGAATTTATTGAAAGAGGTTATTGAACCCATGTTAGATTCAAACTTAGCTTGGGTTAATCAAGCAGGCGTCCTAAGGATAATCTTTCAGTTCAGTGGCTAGGCATACGGCCTACTTGAATATCATTAGACCACTTGCTAAAGGCTTTCCAAACTATTCCCGCTCAAAAAACTTAATACTAAATTTTGGTCTAACTAGCCCATGTTTGACTGGGGTAGCTTCGGTCAGATCCACTAAGTCTAGTGCACCAGGTAGAATTCCATATTCAGCCTAGACATGCCTTCAACAAAGTTTCCTTGATGTACTATCATCCCAATCCATTCCGGTGCTATGTTGTAGGGTTTGGTAAACCTTTTTCTTCTAACCGTTCTAAGCAGAAAAATAATCCTAAGCCTAAGTATTGAGTTTGGTTTAATCAAGTTGGTTGGATTGTTTTTCTATTTGCTCCCCCTGAGTCATAGCTTAGATAAGGTCTATCTAAGTAATGGATTTGACTCTTAGGGACCAAGTAGTGGTTTGGTTAAATTTGTTTGGTTAAAAATTTTGTTTGAACCCATGCTTGGACTTGACTTCTAGTATTTTGATTGATTAAGGATAAGTATGGTTTGTTTGGGTTTGTAACCAAGTCCAGATTTGTTGTACATGGCTCGTTGCAATCCAAGTACCATATTTAGACACTTGGATCCCATTTCGAACCTTTCCAACGTTTTCTTGAGTCGCTCGACTTGACCTTTCAAATCGGAATTTTCTTCCTCAAGTTTTTCAACTTAAGTTGAAGTTCTAAGTTGAACTTGGTTAGTCGAGTCACTCAATTTAACTTGTTGCTTAAGGTGGTCTATTTCCTTAAGTAAAAAGTTATTTTGTTTTTCAGATTTCGATAATTTTTTAAACAAACATTTAACTACCTTAAGCAAGTTAGACTTTGAATAAATCGTTACCATATTTGGATCTTCCGATCTAGGGCTTCTATCGGACTCGATGTCGATTTCAGATTCGTACTCTTCGTCGGACTCGGTCCCGGAATCTTTGTTTCTTGCCATAAATGCAAGATGGCTCGAGTGCTTCGTTTGCTCCGCATCGGATTCGTCGGAAGAAGTTTCGTCCCATGTTGCTTGAAGAGCCTTCTTTCATCTTGTTGATTTGGGTCCTTCTTCTTTCTGATTTGGACATTCATTTTTGAAATGCCTCTTCTTATTGCAGCCATAACAGGTTACTTCTGATTTATTTTGGATCTGATTTGGTGGGGCTTTTTGGTGCTTCTTCTAAACTTCTTTTTAGTCAACAACCTTCGGACCATGTTGACTAATTCTTCTTCGTTTGTTGAGTGTGAGTCTGGTTCGCTTTCTAACTCGATCTTCTTTTTAGATTTTGTTTCCTTGCTTGATCCTGCATACAAAGCTACACCTTTCTCGACATGGCTTGTGTTAGACTGTTCATGTAATTATAATTCACAAAATAACTCGTCTAACTTAAGAACTGAAAGATCCTTAGAAACTTTATAAGCATCTACAATTGATGCCCACAAAGTATTCCTCGGAAAGGCGTTCAGAGCGTACCTTATAGTATCATGATTTTCGAGATTGTGTCTGATCAGGTGAAGACCATTGAGGATGTCCTTTAGTCGAGCGTGTAGTTGCGAGGTCGTCTCTCCAGGAAACATTTTTATATTTAACAAATTGTTTAAAAGTAGATCTCGTTTGTTTACCTTCGAGTCTTCCGTTCCTTCGTGCAGTTTGACTATCGAGTCCCACAATTCTTTGGCGTTGTCGTAGGGACCAACTCTATTCAACTCCTCCATCTTGAGCCCGCACTAAATGATATTGATTGCTTTGTAGTTCAGTTGTGCCTTCTTGATCATCTGAGGAGTCCATTCTTCTGGTTCTAGGGTTGTTCCATCCTTCATTGGGGGAGTATAACCTTTCAAAACTATGAAACAAAGCTCAATATCGGACTTTAAGTAGCACTCCATCCTATTCTTCCAGTAACTGAAATTCTCACCTTTGAATAGTGGAGGTCGGACCGTACTATAGCCTTCTTGATATGAGTTCATCATCCTTGCAAGAAAAAGTTAAAGAACAAAATATTTCCAAGACTTTCGTCTTGGGATTAGTAGTGCATGAAGAAAAAATATTCTAAAAGGAAAAGAAAGAGTTTTAAAAATTCTTTGAAAATCGGTTAAGAAATTTCAGAGCTAACCGGCTCTGATACCAATTGATAGATCATTTGGAGCGATAGAGGGGGGGGGGTGAATATCGCGCTTTTTAAAACTATTCTTTTCTTTCAAAACAAAGTTGTGCAGCAGAAATAAAAAGGAGACAAAGTATTTTAGTTCGTTCGGAGTCTAGCTCGACTCCTATTTGAAGGCCCGCAGTCCTTGACTGCACCGATGGGCAAAGCACTAAAAACCTTCTTTCCGAAGTCCTCGGAAAGAAGTGAATCGTACAGATACAAGAATGTTAAGATAGTAACACACCTATTATCTTATGTAAATTAAGTGCAATATAAAATAAATATACCGACAATAAGATTTGAAAGACGAAGCTTGGTCGGCACGAATGAAGTTGCTTGCTGAAATTGTAGGCGTGAGCAGCTTGCAGAAGAGCACCAGAATTGATTCAAAAAGTTGTCATTTGTCTCTGACTTCAAGCCTCAATTTATAAGAGTACTGAAGGTTCGGTCGACCGATCCCTCTTTTCGGTCGACCGAACTAGCTTCATTCCTTCCTCGCTGAAGACTGCAGCTGGCTCGATCTATCACAGTAAATACTCATGAATGGTTCGGTCGACCGAACCCATTTTTCGGTAGACCGAACAGTCTATTTCCCTGTTCGTCGAAATCTGCCGAGATCTTCATTAATGCTGTAAATAATTTTGATTGGATCGGTCGACCGGTCATACAGTTCGGTCGACCGATCCACCTTTTCCATTTTCTGCCGATCGATGTTTGTTAACTTGATCTGTGCTGAGTCACCAGGGATCGGTCGACCGATCTTACTGTTCGGTCAACCGATCAAGCTTTGATCAGACTTTGACTTTGATCTGGTCTGAGCTGTTTGCTTTCTGATTTTGTCTGCTTTGTTCAGTCGACTGAACGACTGGTTCGGTCGACCGATCCAATCTGACTTGCAGCACAATGTTAGAACAAAAAACTTCCTGCAACATAGATGTTAGCACACAGCATAATAATGAATGAGTAATAAAAGAACAGTAGAACTGTTCTTGACCTCAACTTGGAAACCTTCCCGGTTTCTTCAGTTGGATCAGCGACCTAGGGTTGTTCCCTTCTGGAACTCGACCTCACAGTCGCTCCTCCAGTTTGTTTACCTCAACCCACCTGCCAAACTTTGATCCTCCAAATCTAGTTTGGGCTTTTCACTTAGCTCTGATCGGCTCGCCAGGACTTTTCCCTTGATCTTAGGTCCTCTAGACCTCTCGATCATACTGCCAAGCTTCAGGTCCTCTCGACCTCCTTGGACTTGCACCTGGGTTCCACGATCTGCTAAGATTTCTCTTGCCTAGCCTCCAACTAGGTCTTTCTTGGTTGAGTAAACATCCTGCACACTCAGTCAACTTGTTAGATCATAACAAGACTTAACTTTAACCTTTGACAACATCAAAACTCAGGTTTGATTCTGGTGCAACTTGCACCAACACAAGGTTCATCTTCATTCTTAATGAAACCAAACGTTTTGATCGCATCATCGAATCGAAGATTCCATCTTTTAGAAGCTTGCTTCAATCCATAAATGGATCTTTGCAACTTACAAACCTTTCCAGCATGCTCTAGATCTACAAAACCCTCATGTTGTGTCATGTACACATCCTCGAGTAGATTTTCGTTAAGAAATGTGGTTTTGACATCCATCTGCCATATCTCATAATCATAGTAACTAGCAATAACAAGCATGATTCGAATGGGCTTGAGCATCATAACTGGTGAAAAGGTTTCATCATAGTCTATACCATGACTCTGCTTGAATCCTTTATCCACCAATCTACCTTTATAGGTATGCATATTTCCATCCATGTCAGTCTTTACCTTGATGACCCACTTACACCCAATGGGTTTGATCCCTTCTGGTGGATCAACCAAAGTCCATACTTGGTTAGTGTACATGGATTCCATTTCGGACCTCATGACCTCTAGCCGTTTCTGAGAATCTGGGCCTTGTACAGCTTCCTGATAAGATGTAGGCTCATCAAGACCAATAAGCTCTATAGCACCGTGGTCAGACAAGAGAGAAGAATATCTCTCAGGTTGACGACGAATCCTATCAGATCTTGCGTAGAGCTTGTGCTACTTGAACAGGTTGTTGTTCCACAACTTCTTGTGGTGTAACAAGATCTCGATCCACAACATCTTGTGGTACCTATTCAATTTCCATCAAGGTGTCAGTGCTAGTATCTTGAACTTCTTCAAGATCGACTTCACTCACACTAGTTTTTCTAGAAATAAATTCCCTTTCTAGAAATACACTAGTCCTGGCAACAAACACCTTGCCTTGTGTGGGATTATAGAAGTAATATCCCTTTGTTTCCTTGGGATATCTAACAAAGTAGCACTTATCTGATTTGGGTCCTAGTTTATCTGAGGCTTGTCGTCGAACGTAAGGCTCACAACTTCAAATCTTCATAAACGACATATTGGGACTCATCCCTATCCATGTCGTATATGGTGTCATTATGACAACCTTGGATGGAACTCGGTTAAGTGTGAAAGCAGCTGTCTCTAAAGCATGTCCCCAGAAGGAAGTAGGAAGATCTGTATGACTCATCATCGATCGTACCATATCTAATAAAGTACGGTTCCTCCTTTCTGATACACCATTCCATTGTGGCGTTCCAAGTGGAGTGAGTTGAGATATGATCTCATACTCAACAGATGGTCATGAAACTCTTGGCTAAGGTATTCCCCACCTCGATCTGATCGAAGCATCTTAATACTCTTACAAAGTTGGTTTTGTACTTCATTCTTGAATTTTTTGAACTTTTCAACGGATTCTGACTTGTGTCTCATCAGATACACATAGCCGTATCTACTAAAATCATCAGTGAAGGTAATGAAGTAATGATAGCCTCCTCTAGCTGCTATTCTGAAAGGGCCACATACATCATTATGTATGAGTTCTAACAGATCATTTGCCCTTTCTCCATGTCCACTAAATGGAGTCTTTGCCATCTTGCCTCGAAGACAAGATTCATATACCTCATATGATTCAAAATCAAATGAGTCCAAAAGTCCATCCTTATGGAGTTGGGATATGCGACTCTCATTTATGTGACCTAGAGACAATGCCTGAGATATGTTTGGTTCAGATCATTAGATTTGAACCACTTGGTATTAATGTTATAGATTGAGTTTTCGAAGTCTAGAACATAGAGTTCATTTATCAGAGGTGCACTATAATTAAACATGTTATTTAAATAAATAGAACAACATTTGTCCTTTATTATAAATGAGAACCCCTTCTTGTCTAAACAAGAAACAGAGATTATGTTTTTGGTTAAAGCGGGCACATAACAACACTCTTCGAGTTCTAAAACAAGCCTAGTGGGCATACATAAGGAGTAGGTTCCTACAGCGACAACATCAACTCTTGCACCATTGCCTACTCATAGGTCTACTTCTCCCTTTGTCAATAATCTAATATTTCTCAGTTCCTGCACATTAGTACAAATGTGAGATGCACATCCGGTATCTAATACCCATGAAGAAGAAATAGATAGATTGACTTCTATAACATATATACTTGAGGTAGAAGTCTCACTTCTCTTCCGTTTCATTCCCTCTAGTTACCTTTTACAGTTCCTCTTCCAGTGTCCGGTCTCACCGCAGTGGAAGCAGGTTCCTTCCTTAGCAACCCCACCTTTGGGTTTCAGTGCATGAGCCTTGCCCTTACCTTTGGCTTGTGTCTTACCCTTACCTTTAGGCTTTCACTTGCCTTTGCCTTTAGACACCATCAAAATAGAACCAAGCTTTGCCTTCTTAAGGTTGAGTTTAGCAGTTCTCAACATGCTCAACATTTCAGGCAGTGGTTTCTCAATTTCATTCATGTTGTAGTTTATGACAAATTGACTATAACTATCGGGCAATGACTGCAAGATAAGATCAGTGGCCAATTCTTGGCCTATTGGAAATCCCAACCTTTGTAGATTCTCCACATACCCGATCATTTTGAGCACATATGGCCCAACGGGACTTCCTTCTTGCATTCTACTTTGAAACAGTGCTTTGGAGATCTCAAATCTCTTATACCTTGCTTGTCCTTGATACAGTTGTCTAAGATGTTCAACTATATCATAAGCATCCATGTTCTCATGTTACTTCTGAAGCTCAGGGTTCATGGCGGCGAGCATTAGGCATGACACATCTAATGCATCATCTTGATGCTTCTTATAAGAATCCCTATCAGCTCTAGTGGTAGTAGCAAGGGGTGCTTCAGGAATAGGCTGCTCTAGAGCGTACAGTTTTCGTTCTTGTTTAAGGACTATTCTCAAGTTTCTATACCAGTCTAGGAAATTAGCTCCATTGAGTTTGTCCTTATCAAAGACAGATCACAAAGAGAGGATATTTGTTGTACTTGACGACATGGTAATCTACAACAGTGAAATGCAGGTCTTAGTATCATATATCTATCATTTAATTAGAACTTTAATTAAATGATTCTCCCACTAAATTCTAAAGATTTGATAGAAGCAAGTCACTACTAGTTCTATACCCATAAGCAAAGACATTCTAGTGGGACAAGATCCACATTATACCTCATCTTGAGTTAGCTTTGGCTAATCGCCCAAGACTTGTATAAATAGGTAGGCAACATGTACCAATTGGACAAAATCCATATTATACTTTTCTTGAGTTAGCTTTGGCTAATCGCCCAAGATATGTATAACTTAGGTAGACAACATTCACCAATTACATCCTATGTAACTCTTGTATCCTTAGATGAACAACACTGTTTGTTCATTTTTCCATCTTATGAAATCCACATTATAATTAATCTTGAGTTAGCTTTGGCTAATCGCCCAAGACTAGTATAATATGATTTACATCTTATGGAATATGCCTGTAAGTTCTCAATCCAATTGAGGTAACTTAATTAAGTCATACCCAAAGGTCGATAGTCGGACATCACAATTGTCCTGTCGCACTCTACCAAGATAAAACGAGTCACTTTGCTTTGGTAAACCTGACTACAGATGATCAAGGTAGTAATGAATACCAAACTCTGGTAGACATATGTAAATGCCCTAATTACGATAGCTACACATGCATCACATACATCATGGCATATCATGGCATATATAAACATATACACAAGTTTAAACATGACATGGTTATAGCCCCCATAAACTACGATCTTCTCAAGCCAATGAGAAGAGCGATAAGTCAACCTAGGTCTAAGCCACTTCTCCAAGTGCTTCCTTGGTTGTCGTGTGTTGTTGTCCTTCCTTCCTTTTCACCCGTCTTCCAGAAGACTAACTCATTCTAATTTTGTAGATTACAAAATATAAAGAAACTCGAGTTACATTCGAGTGTAATCTAATTACAACAAGAATAAAAGGGGATAAGGCATGACACGCAGGCCGTATTATGAATTACAACATTACACACATTCAATCACATTGGGGTCAAAGGGCCATAACCATGCACCATGTCATTTATATTCACAATATACTAATGACATAAAATTTACTATGATTGGAGCAACTAATTATGAGCCGCAACGCCATGGCGGTTCCAAGACACTAATTTTGCATACTCGTTTAGGAGTTGATGCCATGCCCAAGACACTACCCACAATACCAATTATGTTTCGTTCTAAACAAAACATCTCTAGTCGGGACCTTGTTGGTCATACACCTGTTTGTTAGTCCTAGGAAAATCGTACCGGTTCCACTGTACAAAAAATTTTGTACAAGAGTCAAACCTTTCCTTAAATAACCTATTGTGTTCTTTAGAAGTTAAATTAGGAATCGCAAACGGAACTTAACATTATTGATTCCAAGTTTAACTTAACTATTCTTAATGGTTTAGACTTAGATCGCAAGCAGAACTTAACATTATTGATCCAAATCCACCTATGTTATAAATTTAATTAAATATTAATTTTCAAAATTGGCTTCCAGGACTGCATGGTGAGGCACACGGCCTTCTTGGGTATGGGAGCATCCACCACATCTTAGACAAAGCCTTTTAAGGAAAGCTAATATTTAATTTCCTTATATAACTCTAGGTTTAACCAAAAAGAACAATCGAATCACAAATTCAAAAAATAAAGAAAAACACAAACACGAATTACTAATTTGAAAAACTAGATCTAATGCCTCTTGTGTTTGGAATTCATACAAAGAAAAATAACTAGCATGATGCGGAAAATAATTGCTAATTATACCTTTTCTTTGTATGCTAATAACCTCGAGATCTTCTACCGTATTCCTCGCCTCACCTTGGACGTCGTATGGGCGACGATCCTCCAAGATGAACACCACCCAAAGCCTTCTTCCTCCTCCTCTAGAATTCCTCCACCACCACCACCAAGGAGCAAAAGAGAGCAAAGGGAAAAGAGAGGGAGAGAGGGGCTGCCCACCAAGAGGAACTCCACCAAGAGAATAAGAATTGATATCTCATTAGGCCTCCTCACCCCTTCTTTTATATTACTTGCCCAAGGCAAATAAGGGAAGAATTTTTACAAAAATTAAAATCTTCCTCTTGTTTTTCCTTTTTCCTTTTTATTTTTCCTTTTCTTTCCTCTTGATTGAATCAATCACCAAATCAATGATTGGCTTGATTTAATTTTGGCCGGCCCCTTGCTTGGGCACCAAGCAAGGGTGGCCGACCAATTATAGGAAGGAATAATAATTTTTTTTACAAGCTCTCTTTCCTCTTATAAAATCCTCTTATAAAATTTTACAAGCTCTCTTTCCTAAAGTGGATGTTAAAAAGGAAAGTTTTAAAAAAATTAAAACCATGTTTTAAAATTTAAAACTTCTCTTCAAAAATTTTATTTTTTAACATGAATAGAAAATTTTAATTTTTAAAACTTCTCTTCCTTTTTTCTAAAACCATGAGGATGGTTAAAAGAGGAAAGTTTTAAAACTTTTAAAATTCTATTAAACCATGTGGCCTAATTCAAATAAGGAAAGTTTTTAAAATTAAAATCTCTTTTAAAATTTATAGTTTTCTACAAAGAGAAGATTTTAAAAAATTCAAAACACCCCTCCTATTTGAATTTATTATGGCTGGCCCCTACTTGCTTGGTCACCAAGCAAGAGGGTCGGCCCTCTTAAGGAGATAGTGGCCGGCCATTGCTTGGTCACCAAGCAATGGGCCGACCTCCTTTCTTGGACACCAAGAAGGGCTTTTAATGAGTGGTTTATAAGGCACTAATGAGGCTACGACAGGGACCTAGAGGAGAAATTGGTTTTGGCCTTTCGATGAACTTGAGTATCTCGTGTTCACCCCGAACACACAACTCAAGTTTATCAACAATAACTCATTCTGTAACACCCCAAATTTCATGATTTAGAGTTTTAAAAGACCTTATTAAAATCTAGAAATGTTTTAGAAAAATTCTAGAGATTTTTAGGAATTTATAGAGTATTTTTATGCAATCTTTGGAGTTCGTTTGGTATTTTTACCAAGAGGATGAAGTTTAAAAAAAAAAAAAGAAAAATGTTGAAGTTGGGTTTTGAACCCAAGACCTCGGGCTTGACCCGAGTCTTAACATAAGTCAGCCAACCAACTGAGCTAAACAAGTTTTGTTCATAATATATGAGATAAGATGTATATGATGTAGAAAATGGTAATGGAGAATAATAGCAAGGAAAATAAGTTGAAGAAGCTGGGTTTCAAACCGAGCTCCTCGGCCCAAGTAAAACTCGGCCCGACCAACCGTGCCATGCTCGATTTGTTAACTAGATGTAAGAACAAATTTATATAAGGTATAGTTAGGAACATTGAAAATAAATCGAAACGAAAAGTGCGCGGCTGAGGATTCGAAACCGCAACCCTTGACTTGGTCAAAACCGTAGCCAACCAACTCTTCCGCGAGTATTTCGTGAAAAGATAAGGAGCGAAATAGTCTTAAGCCATAAACTTTAGGTTATAAAAGAGGGATAAGTTAGGGATTAATGATCCCGTGACCAAAACCTAATTCTTTTCCCTCCTCCCGATTCCGTCTGCGTGCGGCGTTTCTGCTCGGGCGACAGCGAAGGAGCTGGGTTTTTGGTCTCCGGCAGCCAGCATAGGATCAAAGTCGAGAGTCTTCTACACCATTGTGATCTTCTCGTCGAGGAGAGCTTGTGGGCGCGAGGAGGAACCGGGAACTCAAGTATCTCGGGAACCCTAGAGCCGCCTTTTTCTTTCGGTAGTAAGCTCAAGAACAGCAAGGTAAGTTGCTACTCACCTGCAGTAAGATAGCTCCGACGCATATTTTGTATTCCTCTCCTGGTTTCCGAAGCTTTGCTTGAATTTTCTTGCGTTTCAGTTTTTGGATATGTTTGTTGCCGTGTGCTTCAAAGAAAAGGGAAAAGGGTTTGTTTTCTTTGCTTCCATTGTAGTTCAGATTCGGTTTTGAGGGTATTAAGTAGTAGCTGGTTTAGTTTCTGATGCAGAAATTGGATTCCTCAGTAAGATGTAGCAGTATGATCCATAATTTATCTTTAAGATTGTGTTAAATCTGTAGTTAGCTCTTGTTAAATCTATAGTTAGCTCTTGTAAGCCTAGTATTGTGATTTCCTTTAGCTTTAAGGTTTAACAGCATGATCAGTTAGTTTAGGGATTGTTATGTTTAACATGGATGCAGATTTGATATTAGGTTCCTTACCTATCTGATGTAGAATTAATGCAGATTTGGTTTTCGAAACATGTGAGTTATGAGCACAACTTAGTATTACTAGAATTTTCTTTAGGAACATGTTTATGCTCGTTGGAATCTAGTGACAGATTTGTAAATGCTGAAATCTAGTGTTCAGATTTATGTATGCTAGAATTTTTGTGAACAACTTTAGGTAATGCTGGAATTTCATCATGATCACTTGTGCAGGTTGAGGACATATTGTTGAACAAGTTTTACATGGGTTTTCTTTTAAATTCCAGCAGATTATAGCTTGCTTTGTGTTCGGATTGTAGTTTGAGCCATTGTTTGAGTAGTGTAGTTGCAATTCCAGAATTTGCTTATGTAAAATCTGAGTTTGAGGTTTAGATAATTTTCTTATGTTAAATCTGAGCTAGAGGTTTAGATATGCAAGTAATAAGTTCAGAATAGAAGCTTAGTTTAGAAAACGAGAAAAGAGATTTATATGTTGATCAATGTAAATTTTATAAAGTATTAGTATGCAGATTTTGTTAAGCTTAGTATGCAGATTTTAGATAAGCTTAATATGCAGATTTTTGTTAAGCTTTGCATGCAGATTTATGTAAAGCTTTGTATACAGATTTTTGTTTAAGCATTTCGGTATTAGAATTTGTTTAAACATTATAGTTTTGTAAGAAGCATTCTTTTATAAGAAAAGTATAAGAAAGATAAAGAAAAGAAAGAAAAAGGCCAAGGCCTTAAGTAGATCCCAAAGTCAAGACTTTAGGGATTTTGGCACACAAGGTGCTTAAGAAAATGCCGAGGCATTATATAGAAGTATTAAAAGATAACAAGTATTTTACTTTTATCAGTGGCACTGTACTGGACTCTCTGTCCTTGGGCTGGGCTCCCATAGTCGTCCCTAGGTTTAGATAACCTAGTAGTAACGGCTCGGCCGACGGTCGACGGTCGACGACCATAGGGTCGCCAAATGGGCCGCCAAATGGGCCGCCGAATGGGTCGAGTCGTTACAAAAGTAAAAGCACAGTTGCCGGGCCCAAGAAGAAGTTGATTATTATTTTGAAGTATTATAAGTATA
Source organism: Zingiber officinale (assembly GCF_018446385.1). Lineage (NCBI taxonomy): Eukaryota > Viridiplantae > Streptophyta > Magnoliopsida > Zingiberales > Zingiberaceae > Zingiber > Zingiber officinale. The sequence continues at coordinate 50,356,466 of NC_056006.1, forward strand.
AGTTTTGAACAAGTAAAGCAAGTTTTACATAAGTATAAAGTATTAAAAAATAAGTCTTTAAACAAGTGAAATAAGATTCAGAAGGTGTTTAGAATTCAGTAAGCTTAGTTCTTTATGCTAGCATGATTGTATAGATTTACTTTACATGTTTAGCCATTCAGTACGTTTCTTTCACTAGTAGATGAGTATGAGTAGATTTCCTCTTGAGCATTCAGTTTTAGATTTCAGTATATCCTCATGCATATCAAGATTAGTTTGACATGAGCAGTTATGTTTATGCTTTATTTCTTTTTAGAGCATATAGTTCCTAGTTCTTTTCGTATACATGCACATTCGTGTTTTTGTGAGTTAGATAGCGCTTACTAAGCAAATTTTGCTTATAGACTACACTTCCTCTTACTGCAGATAAAGGAAAAGAAAAGATTTAGCAAGGAAGACGACAAGGTGGCGCGAATGGTGTGTGATGCCAGGACTATGGAAGCCTTGGGACTTAGTTTAAGAATTTATTAGGATTGTCATTTATTAAGAATGTATTAGATGAGTCATTTAGTTTTCCGCTGTTAGTTAATTGTATGTTTTTATTTTGTTCCTGCTATTCATTACTTGCATGATTTAAACTGCGTGGTGATGTTATTCCTTTTGTGTGTTTGATATGTGTTCCAGCCGCCTGTGGCTGTGTATATTATGTCATGTATTAATGATTATGGTCACCGGTACAGGGGAGACTCTGCCGGAATTTTTCGGTAGGGTTTCTTCGAGGATTTTAATTATACCGGTTAAGTAGAGTTAGTAGATAAGTAACGGTCATCCTTAGAGAGTAGTAGTAGTAAGAAGGGTGGTTGTTACAGTTGGTATCAGAGCAGTTCCCATTCTCCAGCATCACACATCAGCACCATCCTTGCCGTCTTCAAGTAAGAAAAGTATTTAAGTTTCCTTTTATACTTTCTTTATTATTTGCAGTATGGAATAATTGCTTATATGTGCTTTAGTAAGATAGAAATTTTGTTCTCTTATATTCATATACGTAAGTATGCTTAGAAAGTATAGAGAAGATATCAAGCTTCCAAGGACCACTAATGGGTACGATGCGATATGAATAATATAAGACCGAGAAGCTAAGAGACTAAGGAACAAAAGAGTATCATTAGTAGAAGTCTTTTAGAACCAGAAGCATGAGGAAATTACTTAGGAGCATGAGGACAGTATGAGATAGAAATGTCCAGAATTATTCTAAGTTCGAGGACGAACTTTTTATAAGGGAGGGAGAATTGTAACACCCCAAATTTCATGATTTAGAGTTTTAAAAGACCTTATTAAAATCTAGAAATGTTTTAGAAAAATTCTAGAGATTTTTAGGAATTTATAGAGTATTTTTATGCAATCTTTGGAGTTCGTTTGGTATTTTTACCAAGAGGATGAAGTTTAAAAAAAAAAAAAGAAAAATGTTGAAGTTGGGTTTTGAACCCAAGACCTCGGGCTTGACCCGAGTCTTAACATAAGTCAGCCAACCAACTGAGCTAAACAAGTTTTGTTCATAATATATGAGATAAGATGTATATGATGTAGAAAATGGTAATGGAGAATAATAGCAAGGAAAATAAGTTGAAGAAGCTGGGTTTCAAACCGAGCTCCTCGGCCCAAGTAAAACTCGGCCCGACAAACTGTGCCATGCTCGATTTGTTAACTAGATGTAAGAACAAATTTATATAAGGTATAGTTAGGAACATTGAAAATAAATCGAAACGAAAAGTGCGCGGCTGAGGATTCGAAACCGCAACCCTTGACTTGGTCAAAACCGTAGCCAACCAACTCTTCCGCGAGTATTTCGTGAAAAGATAAGGAGCGAAATAGTCTTAAACCATAAACTTTAGGTTATAAAAGAGGGATAAGTTAGGGATTAATGATCCCGTGACCAAAACCTAATTCTTTTCCCTCCTCCCGATTCCGTCTGCGTGCGGCGTTTCTGCTCGGGCGACAGCGAAGGAGCTGGGTTTTTGGTCTCCGGCAGCCAGCATAGGATCAAAGTCGAGAGTCTTCTACACCATTGTGATCTTCTCGTCGAGGAGAGCTTGTGGGCGCGAGGAGGAACCGGGAACTCAAGTATCTCGGGAACCCTAGAGCCGCCTTTTTCTTTCGGTAGTAAGCTCAAGAACAGCAAGGTAAGTTGCTACTCACCTGCAGTAAGATAGCTCCGACGCATATTTTGTATTCCTCTCCTGGTTTCCGAAGCTTGGCTTGAATTTTCTTGCGTTTCAGTTTTTGGATATGTTTGTTGCCGTGTGCTTCAAAGAAAAGGGAAAAGGGTTTGTTTTCTTTGCTTCCATTGTAGTTCAGATTCAGTTTTGAGGGTATTAAGTAGTAGCTGGTTTAGTTTCTGATGCAGAAATTGGATTCCTCAGTAAGATGTAGCAGTATGATCCATAATTTATCTTTAAGATTGTGTTAAATCTGTAGTTAGCTCTTGTTAAATCTATAGTTAGCTCTTGTAAGCCTAGTATTGTGATTTCCTTTAGCTTTAAGGTTTAACAGCATGATCAGTTAGTTTAGGGATTGTTATGTTTAACATGGATGCAGATTTGATATTAGGTTCCTTACCTATCTGATGTAGAATTAATGCAGATTTGGTTTTCGAAACATGTGAGTTATGAGCACAACTTAGTATTACTAGAATTTTCTTTAGGAACATGTTTATGCTCGTTGGAATCTAGTGACAGATTTGTAAATGCTGAAATCTAGTGTTCAGATTTATGTATGCTAGAATTTTTGTGAACAACTTTAGGTAATGCTGGAATTTCATCATGATCACTTGTGCAGGTTGAGGACATATTGTTGAACAAGTTTTACATGGGTTTTCTTTTAAATTCCAGCAGATTATAGCTTGCTTTGTGTTCGGATTGTAGTTTGAGCCATTGTTTGAGTAGTGTAGTTGCAATTCCAGAATTTGCTTATGTAAAATCTGAGTTTGAGGTTTAGATAATTTTCTTATGTTAAATCTCAGCTAGAGGTTTAGATATGCAAGTAATAAGTTCAGAATAGAAGCTTAGTTTAGAAAACGAGAAAAGAGATTTATATGTTGATCAATGTAAATTTTATAAAGTATTAGTATGCAGATTTTGTTAAGCTTAGTATGCAGATTTTAGATAAGCTTAATATGCAGATTTTTGTTAAGCTTTGCATGCAGATTTATGTAAAGCTTTGTATATAGATTTTTGTTTAAGCATTTCGATATTAGAATTTGTTTAAACATTATAGTTTTGTAAGAAGCATTCTTTTATAAGAAAAGTATAAGAAAGATAAAGAAAAGAAAGAAAAAGGCCAAGGCCTTAAGTAGATCCCAAAGTCAAGACTTTAGGGATTTTGGCACACAAGGTGCTTAAGAAAATGCCGAGGCATTATATAGAAGTATTAAAAGATAACAAGTATTTTACTTTTATCAGTGGCACTGTACTGGACTCTCTGTCCTTGGGCTGGGCTCCCATAGTCGTCCCTAGGTTTAGATAACCTAGTAGTAACGGCTCGGCCGACGGTCGACGGTCGACGACCATAGGGTCGCCAAATGGGCCGCCGAATGGGTCGAGTCGTTACAAAAGTAAAAGCACAGTTGCCGGGCCCAAGAAGAAGTTGATTATTATTTTGAAGTATTATAAGTATAAGTTTTGAACAAGTAAAGCAAGTTTTACATAAGTATAAAGTATTAAAAAATAAGTCTTTAAACAAGTGAAATAAGATTCAGAAGGTGTTTAGAATTCAGTAAGCTTAGTTCTTTATGCTAGCATGATTGTATAGATTTACTTTACATGTTTAGCCATTCAGTACGTTTCTTTCACTAGTAGATGAGTATGAGTAGATTTCCTCTTGAGCATTCAGTTTTAGATTTCAGTATATCCTCATGCATATCAAGATTAGTTTGACATGAGCAGTTATGTTTATGCTTTATTTCTTTTTAGAGCATATAGTTCCTAGTTCTTTTCGTATACATGCACATTCGTGTTTTTGTGAGTTAGATAGCGCTTACTAAGCAAATTTTGCTTATAGACTACACTTCCTCTTACTGCAGATAAAGGAAAAGAAAAGATTTAGCAAGGAAGACGACAAGGTGGCGCGAATGGTGTGTGATGCCAGGACTATGGAAGCCTTGGGACTTAGTTTAAGAATTTATTAGGATTGTCATTTATTAAGAATGTATTAGATGAGTCATTTAGTTTTCCGCTGTTAGTTAATTGTATGTTTTTATTTTGTTCCCGCTATTCATTACTTGCATGATTTAAACTGCGTGGTGATGTTATTCCTTTTGTGTGTTTGATATGTGTTCCAGCCGCCTGTGGCTGTGTATATTATGTCATGTATTAATGATTATGGTCACCGGTACAGGGGAGACTCTGCCGGAATTTTTCGGTAGGGTTTCTTCGAGGATTTTAATTATACCGGTTAAGTAGAGTTAGTAGATAAGTAACGGTCATCCTTAGAGAGTAGTAGTAGTAAGAAGGGTGGTTGTTACACATTCCACTAGAGAGTTATTGTTGCACTACCGCACCAATCCCAAATTACATTATGTGCTCCTTCTTACCATGAGTGTGTTAGTCTCCCTGTGTTTAAGATAACGAATGTTCACTAATTAAGTAAGTTACTGACAACTCACTTAATTAATATCTCGCTTCAAGAGTAGTACCACTCAACCTCATTGCCATGTCAGACTAAGTCCACCTGCAGGGTTTAACATGGCAATCCTTATGAGCTCCTCTTGGGGACATTCTCAATCTAGATAACTAGGACATAGTTTCCTTCTATAATCAACAACACACACTATAAGTAATATCATTTCCAAACTTATCGGGCCTATTGATTTATCAAGCTAAATCTCACCCTTTGATAAGTTAAAGAAATAGATACTAAATATATATGCTTGTTATTATATTAGGATTAAGAGTACACACTTCCATAATAACTATGGTCTAATTCTTTTATTAAGTCAGTATAAAAAGAACTTACCTAAAATGGTCTTACTCAATACACTTAGAGTGTACTAGTGTAATTTATTAGTTAAGATAAACTAATACCTAATTACACTACGACTATACCAATGGTTTGTTCCTTTCCATCTTAGTCGTGAGCAACTGTTTATAATTTATAAAGAGCTGATAATATGATCTTCTGTGTGTGATACCACACACCATGTTATCTACTTTATAAATTAATTGAATAATTATATTTAACAAATAAATATAGATATTTGACCAATGTGATGCTTTTATTTCAAAAATAAATGTTTACAAAAGCTAGGATTTTAGTCTACACTCTAACAATCTCCTACTTATACTAAAAGACTAAGCTGCCATATCTTCTACCATACATCTGATTCCCATCCCCTCCATATGCCGATCAAAAGCTTTCGCCAGAAGGGCCTTAGTGAAAGGATTTGCCAGGTTATCTGCTGATGCAATCTTGGTGACGACAACTTCTCCTCACTTGACAATGTCTCGTATCAGGTGGTACTTGCGCTTTATATGTTTACTCGCCTTATGGGCTCTTGGTTCCTTCAAGTTTGCAACTGCACCGCTATTATCACAATAAATTGTGATGATTTTGGGCAAACTAGGAATCACATCCAAGTCCATTAGAAAGTTCTTGAGCCATATTGCTTCTTTGGCTGCCTCAGAGGCTGCCGCATACTCAACTTCCATGGTTAAGTCTGAAACGCATTTCTGCTTAACACTCCTCCATGCAATGACTCCACCTCCTAAAGTAAACACATAGCCTGATGTAGACTTATTGTTGTCCCTATCTGATTGAAAATCTGAATCCGTGTAACCCACATGGAGCAAATCGTCTGCTTGGTAAACTAGCATATAATCTCTAGTCCTTCTCAGGTATTTCAATATATGCTTTAGAGCAGTCCAATGTCCTTGTCCAGGGTTACTCTGATATCTACTAACCATGCCCACGACAAAACAGATGTGAGGTCTCGTACACAGCATTGCATACATTAGGCTTCCCATAGCCGAAGCATAAGGAACTACCTTCATGTCCTCTATCTCCTTTGATGTCTTCAGAGACATCTCTTTAGATAAGACTACTCCATGCCTAAAAGGTAAGAAACCTTTCTTGGAGTTCTGTATGCTAAAATGAGCAAGGATTGTATCTATATATGAAGCTTGAGATAGGCACAACATTCTTTTCTTGCGATCCCTTATAACTTTGATCCCAAGAATGTGTGCACATTCTCCTAGGTCCTTCATATCAAATTGTTTGGACAACCATACCCTTACGCCCGATAATACTTTGACATTGTAGTCAATTAACAAAATATCATCTACGTATAGTACAAGAAATACCACCACATTTCCGTTACACTTCTTATTTACACAAGACTCATCCGGACACTGAATAAATCCATATGACTGGATTACTTCATTAAACCAGATGTTCCAAGATCTTGAAACTTGCTTCAGTCCATAAATGGACCGATTGAGCTTGCACACTAGATGCTCTTTGCCTTTTTCAATGAACCCTTCTGGTTGCTTCATATGGATATTTTCTTCAAGACTTCCATTAAGGAAAGCTGTCTTGACATCCATTTGCCAAATCTCATAATCCATATGAGCAGCAATGGATAAGAGTATCCGAATAGACTTAAGCATGGCTACCGGCGAAAAAGTCTCCTCATAGTCGATTCCCTCTTTCTAAGTATACCCTTTCGCAACAAGCCTTGCTTTGAAGGTTTCTACCTTCCCATCTATCCCTCTTTTCCTTTTGTAGATCCACTTGCATCCAATGGCTTTTATACCATCTGGTGGTTCAACAAGCTCCCAGACCTTATTAGAATACATAGACTCTATTTCAGAATTCATTACCTTTTGCTAAGATACTACATCTATATCTTGGAGTGCTTCGTCATATGTTCGGGGATCAGGTTCATGTTTACCCCGGATCAAGTCCGAAGACTCTCCCAAAAACATGAATCTCTCAGGTTGCCTTACAAGCCTCCCACTACGACGAGGCACTGTCTCTGGTTGTGTATCATGTGTGACACGTGTTGCAGTTTCTTATGGTACTTCATCTTGTACTGTTGGTACTAAAGTAGACGTGTCCTCTTTTATTTGTTCTAGAACTATTTCACTCATGGGCTTATGGTTCATTACATTATCTTCTTCTAAAAATCGAGCATTGGTGCTAACAATGATCTTCTGATTTTTAGGATTATAAAACAAACCACCTTTCGTTCCCTTAGGATATCCCACAAACAGACAAACTTCTGTACGTGATTCCAACTTGTTAGTATCTCCCTTTAGCACATGTGCTAGACTACCCCATATCCGGATATGATTCAGACTAGGCTTACGCCCATTCCATAATTCCATGAGAGTAGAAGGAACTGTTTTAGAAGGTACCATATTCAGAATGTACACTTCTGTTTCCAGAGCATATCCCCAAAATGAATTTGGTAATTTTGAATAACTCATCATCGATCTAACCATTTCCATAAGAGTCCTATTCCTTCGTTCTGCCACACCATTCTGTTGAGGTGTACCAGGTGTAGACAATTGGGATTGAATCCCGACTTCTGATAAGTAATTCCTAAACTCTCCAAAGAGGTATTTGCCACCACGGTCAAACCGTAGTGTCTTGATACTTTTACCAAGACGTTTCTCCACATCAACCCTATATTCTTGGAACTTATCAAAGCATTCGGACTTGCGGCGCATCAAGTAAATGTATCCATATCTTGAATAATCATCTATAAAGGAGACGAAATATTCATAACCACCTCTTGCCTGGATAAACATAGGACCACACAAATCAGAATGAACCAATTCTAACACATCTTTGGCTCTATATCCCTTGGCCTTAAAAGGTCTCTTGGTCATTTTACCTTCCAAGTAGGATTCATATGTTGGAAAGTTTTCCAACTCTAATGAACCCAAGAGTCCATCGGCTATAAGCCTTGGAATCCTACTTAAGTTAATATGACCAAACCTTAGATGCAAAAGATATGTTTAGTTCATTTCCGAAGGTTTTTTTCTCTTATTAGAGTTAGAAGATGTGTTATTAATTTCCATATATTGCATTGTGGGAGAAATTGGATTTAAAGTAAAAAATTTCCAACCAATGCACCAAAACAGATAATAACCTTATTTCTCTTTATAACCATATTGTTACTAAAAGAAACAGAATATCCATCCAAATACAGTTTAGAAACTGAAATTAAATTCTTTCTAAAACTGGGTACATAAAGATAATTTCTTAAAATCAAACTTCTATTCCTATCAAAAGATAAGTAGATGTCTCCCACTGCAATAGCCGCCACCTTAGTAGTATTGCCCATGTAGATGGTTATCTCTCCTTCAAATAGTCGTCGGGTTTCCTGGAACCCCTGCAAAGAATTACATACATGATCAGTGGCTCCCGTATCTACACACCAGGTGTTGGTAGATAACATCGCTAAACATGTTTCAACTACTAGAGCATGAGATATACCTTTATTGTTCTGATTCCTATGAGGATAGTCTTCCTTCCAATGTCCTGACTGCTTGCAGATGAAGCACTTATCCTTCGGCTTCTTCATTCCATCTTTTTATCCTGTACCCTGAGGTTTATTCATCTTCTTTGTTGAAAAGACATGTTTCTTCTTCTTCTCTCCTTTCGACTTAGAAGTAGAACCATTTTCAGCATAGTGAATTTGAGGACTGTGACGAAATATTCCTTCTGCTGCCTGTAGTTCTGTCAGAAGTTCCACCAACGTATACTCTCTTTTGTTCATGTTATCGTTCAGGCGGAACTGCTCAAAACTTCTGGGTAACGTTTGGAGAATTATATCGACCTGGGTTTCCCCATCGATTTCTCCTCCAAGGACTTGTATTTCATTCAGATAAGCCATCATTTTGGGGATATGATCCCTTACGAGTGTCCCCTCAGACATGGTGGCTGTCATTAACTTTCTCATTGCCTCTTGCCTAATAGTCCGACTCTGGTGCCCAAAGAGTTCTTTGAGATTGTTCATTATATCATAAGCAGTTGGTAAATCTTGATGCTGATGTTGCAATACATTTGACATTGAAGCTAAAATGTAACACGGCGCTATCTCATCTGCTATTACCCATTTATTATGATACTCAATCTCCTCTGGGGTAGAGTCACCATTAGGTGTATCTGGGCATACCTCTGACAGTACAAACTTATAACTTTCAGCAGTTAAGACAATATCTAGGTTTCTTTTCCAATCTTTATAGTTGAGAGCAGTAAGTCTATTCTCTATTATAATAATGGCCAGTGGGTTGAAAGTAATCCTAAGAATCACAAAATAAATTTTGGCCAGGACTCTAAATTTAGAATAATATTGATTCATCAAACATTACTATTTAAATTTACCAACACCTCAAAACACTGTGAATATTGCATGCCACGTTAGTGTGGACGTATACAAATTCAACATTTGTAAGAGGAGGGTGTAACCCATTAATTTTATTATCTTGTCATCCTAACTTTATGACAAATAAAATTAATAATTTGTTTTCCTTTGGTCACACAAAACCATAGCAGTGACTCCGTTGGGGAGGATATTATTGAATGCGTCTAAGTGTATACCATTACTTGATACTTAGTCCATTAAATAGGATTATGCCCCTTCAGTTGGAGAAGATCACACGCTCCTAAATAATTTCCTATAACCATCCATAAAGGAAGTTTGATCTAGTGATCCACAACAAACCCATCCATTGTGGAGGGAGGCTGTAACGCCCGCCCTTCCTGCTAGTAGGGCGGGGTTACTTACTCCTTCTATTACTATTTGCGGAAACATACGTGCATATTAAAATTTCTTTCGAAGTAAAATAGTAGAAATATCATGAAGTCATGCAGGACAATAACATAATAAACTTAGTTCATGTCAACATAACAAAATACGTAAGCAAGTCTTTTATTTGTCTTAGCCGAGCCACCACCACACACATCTCCTTGCCTCTCCTGCAGCTCCCCTAGTTCATCCATTCTTTGCCTTTATCTGCGGTACAAGGAAAGTAAGCTATAAGCACACAGGCTTAGTAAGATCCTTTCCTACTCACAAAAAAATCATATATCAAAGCATAAACACATAAGCATATAACCATGGAAATATGATCATCTAACATCATATTGTGAAAACATAGCATCATAACATATCATCTCATAAAGAACATCATGCTATATCATATCATAAATCATCATGTCATATAAATCATAAGGGCATGTCATATCATAAATCATATCATGCAAGATGTCTTTTAAAACATATGTCATGTCATATGCAAGATATCTTAAAATATATCATATAGTACTTGAACATAATATCATCATGAGGGCCCGGCTTGTACCACATACATACATAAATGCGCGTAATCCCTAGGACAGGGTAGCTAGCCCCGAACCTACTAGGGATCTAGGTCCGTACTATGACCGTCGACCTAGGGGCGTACTAAGGAGCCCATCCCTTTACTAGACCCGTTCATAGTCTGTCGGCCTAGGGGCGCTTATGAAGCCCACCCTTGGTACAAGCCATACAAAGTAAAATAGCATATCATGGTTCATGTCATAACATAGCATATCATATCTTATCATATTATGAAGAGTGCTCTTAGTCCCCAAGGGGAAGCAACTCTTAGGCCTTCACTTATCATATCATAAAGAGTGCCCTTAATCCCAACAAAAAAAGGGAAGCAACTCTTAGGCCTTTGCTTATCATATCATAAAGCATGCATACTCGGGCACATAGCACATCATAAGAGACATTATCATGCATGGTTCATAGGTATACATAAATGAACACATCACCTATCATAGAAAAGACATAATCATGCATGAAATCATTAAATAACATCTCTTAATTCATAACGTAGCATGTGAGGCACATCTAGGCTCCTAAACCCATTATGGCCGAAAGTTCAAGAGTATGAACTTAAACTCTAAACAACATACAAGCATAAGAATCTCATGTTAACTTCATATCATATCATAAGGAAAGTCATAAGCATGTTAATCCAATTTTTAAGCTTTCCTAGGTCTTGATCCTTATCATGGCCAAAAGTTCATGAAGAAGGAAAATAAGCTCTAAACAACATACAAGAATAAATATCAAGCTAATTTCATGTCATATCATAAGGGGATCCATGAGCATGCTAGATTAAATTTTAAGCTTCTTTAACCCTAGAAATGTTCATGGCCGAAACTTCATAGAGAAGAAAATCAAGCTCTAAACAACATGCAAGCTTAAATATCTAGATAAATTCATATCATATCATAAGGAGATTCATGAGCATGCTAGGTTAAATTTTTAGCTTCCTTGAACCCTAAAATGGATCATGTCCGAAAGTCTCATGAAGAGGGAAATCAAGCTTTAAACATCATACAAGCATGAATATCAAGCTAACTTCATATCATATCATAAGGGGATTCATGAGCATGCTAGGTTGAATTTTAAACTTCCTTGAACCCTAAAATTGATCATGGCCGAAAGTTTCATGAAGAGGAAACCAAGCTCTAAGAAACATGCAAGCATAAATATCTAGCTAAATTCATATCATATCATAAGGAGATTCATGAGCATGCTAGATTTAATTTTAAGCTCCCTTGAACCCTAGAAATGATCATGGCCGAAAGTTTCATGAAGAGGAAAATCAAACCCTAACAACATACAAGCATAAATATCTAGCTAAATTCATATCATATCATAAGGAGATTCATGAGCATGCTAGATTAAATTTTAAGCTTCCTTGAACCCTATATTTGATCATGGCCGAAAGTTTCATGAAGAGGAAAATAACTCTAAACAACATACAAGCATGAATATCAAGCCAACGTCATATCATATCATAAGGGAATCCATGAGCATGCTAGATTAAATTTTAAGCTTCATTGAACCCTATATTTGTTCATGGCCGAAAGTTTCATGAAGAAGAAAATAACTCTAAACAACATACAAGCATGAATATCAAGCTAACTTCATATCATATCATAAGGGAATCCATGAGCATGCTAGATTAAATTTTAAGCTTCCTTGAACCCTATATTTGTTCATGGCCGAAAGTTTCATGAAGAGGAAAATAACTCTAAACAACATACAAGCATGAATATCAAGCTAACTTCATATCATATCATAAGGGAATCCATGAGCATGCCAGATTTAATTTTAAGCTTCTTTGAACCCTATGTTTGTTCATGGACGAAAGTTTCATGAAGAGGAAAATAACTCTAAACAACATACAAGCATGAATATCAAGCTAACTTCATATCATATCATAAGGGAATCCATGAGCATGCTAGATTTAATTTTAAGCTTCTTTGAACCCTATGTTTGTTCATGGCTGAAAGTTTCATGAAGAGGAAAATAAAGCTCTAACAACATACAAGCATAAATATCTAGCTAAATTCATATCCTATCATAAGGAGATTCATGAGTATGCTAGATTAAATTTTAAGCTTCCTTGAACCCTAAATTTGTTCATGGCCGAAACTTCAAAGAAGTGATCCTAGGTTTTTAAGCATTCTAACCTTATGGAAAAATCCGTAAACAACTTGTATCACAGGTGAGGGGATACTTACATCCTTTCACTTGTTGTTCCTAAAGAAAGTGGTACCCTTGTGAGGAGGAAGAAGGAGCTTCTCTTCCTAGTTCTCCCTTTTGTTTTCTCTTTCTTGTGAGGAGTAAACCTTGAGACTCCTTCTTAGGATTTGGTTTTCTTAGAGAGAAAACCTTAGCTTGGATTTTAGAAATGAGGGAGAGAGAGCTCTATGTCTTGGTGGAGAAGGAAGAAGGAGAAAGAAGGAGGAGGAAGAAGAAGGAGGAAGAATTAACAAATTTTCTTTCCCTTTTCTTCTCTCATTCCTATTTATTCCTCATGTAAATGAAACATGTCCTCATTCATCCCCTTAACCCCTCTATCTCTTCACTCTCTTAATTCCCATGAAATTAGAGGAAAAAGAAGGAAGGAAGGCAACTTGGATTTTGCTTGCTTCTTTCCTTAAACAAGAGGAAGAGGAGGTAAGCTACTTGGTTTTCTCTTGTTCCTTTACTTAACTATCTTCTTAATTTTAACTACAATTTCCATTCTTTTCTATTCATCTATTATTCATTACTCTAGTGGTTACCACACACCAATTTAACTCTATCATTTGTGGGAGGTTCAAGGTTCAAACCTTAACCTCACTTTCTTTTTATTTCATTTTGGTTTCTATTTCCATTTCTCTTTTTTTTTCTTTTATTCTAAAATAAAAAATACTCATAGGTATAGCTTATCATTTCGTGGGTGTTACATAGGCACTCAGAGCCAACGCGCAAGCTTGTTGCATCACTTACAGACCAGTAATGGAGACCGTGGAATTTATTAAAATCCCTCTCCCACTTAGTTATTTAAAAATGAGGATTTTAACCTATGCTAGCATACATCACACACACATCACAGTAAATAAAAGAAATAAATATGGAAATTAATTTTTCAACTATTATGGCCTTTTCCATCACTGTCTTCAGTATGCTCCAACCCTAGCTGCTGCCATCTTTAGCCACCGCCATCAGGTCGAGTTGTCGCATCTATCTTGTTTCTTATTCCGCTGCGTCTCTGGTCCTCCAAAAGCACCACACCTCGCAAAGATACGATCCGCGACAAATATATAATTTTACATATATCGATCCTATATTCCATAAAGGAATGTACATGTATTGTAGATCGAAAAAATAAAATTCTAAAAATAATACAACTCCTGCTGTATTTGATACATACAATCATGCACACAAAATAATGCCCTTGACATGTCCAAGGGTCCAATCACACACAATATCTAAATGCCATAATTGTTGGAGTCTGCAACCACAAAGTTAGCACATCCTACTCCTTCCTAAATTATGTATGACATCTGCATAATTAGTTTGAAAACCAAAACACACAGAGGCAAACCTTAGCGCTAATACCAATTGTTGGTTAGTCCTAGGGAAATCATACCGGTTCCACTGTACAAAAAATTTTGTACAAGTGTTGAACCTTTCCTTAAATAACTATTGTGTTCTTTAGAAGTTAAATTATGAATCGCAAACGGAACTTAACATTATTGATTCTAAATTTAACTTATTTGTTCTTAATGGTTTAGACTTGGATCACATGCAGAACTTAACACTATTGATCCAAATCCACCTATGTTATAAATTCAATTAAATATTAATTTCTAAAATTGGCTTCCAGGACTACATGGCGAGGCACATGGCCTTCTTGGGTATGGGAGCATCCACCACCGCCTAGACAAAGCCTTTTAAGGAAATCTAATATTTAATTTCCTTATATAACTCTAGGGTTAACCAAAAAGAACAATCGAATCACAAATTTGAAAAATAAAGAAAAACACAAACACGAATTACTAATTCAAAAAACTAGATCTAATGCCTCTTGTGTTTGGAATTCATACAAAGAAAAATAACTAGCATGATGCGGAAAATAATTGCTAATTATACCTTTTCTTTGTATGCTAATAACTTCGAGATCTTCTGTCATATTCCTCACCTCGCCTTGGACGTCATGTGGGTGACGATCCTCCAAGATGAACACCACCCAAAGCCTTCTTCCTCCTCCTCTAGAATTCCGCCACCACCACCACCAAGGAGCAAAAGAGAGCAAAGGGAAAAGAGAGGGAGAGAGGGGCCGACCACCAAGAGGAAATCCACCAAGAGAATAAGAATTGATATCTCATGAGGCCTCCTAACCCTTCTTTTATATTACTTGCCCAAGGCAAATAAGGGAAGAATTTTTACAAAAATTAAAATCTTCCTCTTGTTTTTCCTTTTCCATTTTTATTTTTCCTTTTCTTTCCTCTTGATTGAATCAATCACCAAATCAATGATTTGCTTGATTTAATCTTGGCCGGCCCCTTGTTTGGGCACCAAGCAAGGGTGGTCGGCCACTTATAGGAAGGAATAATATTTTTGTTTATAAAATTTTACAAGAAGAAATCCTCTTATAAAATTTTACGAGCTCTCTTTCCTAAAGTGGATGTTAAAAAGGAAAGTTTAAAAAAAAAATTAAAATCTTGTTTTAAAATTTAAAACTTCTCTTCAAAAATTTCCGTTTTTAACATGAATAGAAAATTTTAATTTTTAAAACGTCTCTTCCTTTTTTCTAAAACCATTAGGATGGTTAAAAAGGGAAAGTTTTAAAACTTTTAAAACTCTCTATTAACCCATGTGGCCTAATTCAAATGAGGAAAGTTTTTAAAATTAAAATCTCTCTTTTAAAACTTACAGTTTTCTATAAAGAGAATATTTTAAAAAAATTCAAAACACCCCTCCTATTTGAATTTATTATGGCCGACCCCTACTTGCTTGGTCACCAATCAAGAGGGCCGACCCTCTTAAGGAAATAGTGGCCGTCCATTGCTTGGTCACCAAGCAATGGGCCGGTCTCCTTTCTTGAACACCAAGAAGAGCTTTTAATGAGTTGTTTATAAGGCACTAATGACGCTACGACAGAGACCTAGAGGAGAAATTGGTTTTGGCCTTCCGATGAGCTTGAGTATCCCGTGTTCACCCCGAACACACAACTCAAGTTCATCAACAATAACTCATTCCACTAGAGAGTTATTGTTGCACTACCGCACCAATCCCAAATTACATTATGGGCTCCTTCTTACCATGAGTGTGTTAGTTTCCCTGTGTTTAAGATAATGAATGCCCACTAATTAAGTAAGTTGCTGACAACTCACATAATTAAAATCGAGCTCCAAGAGTAGTACCACTCAACCTCATTGTCATGTCGGACTAAATCCACCTACAGGGTTTAACATAACAATCCTTATGAGCTCCTCTTGGGGACATTCTCAACCTAGATAACTAGAACATAGTTTCCTTCTATAATCAACAACACACACTATAAGTAATATCATTTCCCAACTTATTGGGCCTATTGATTTATCAAGCTAAATCTCACCCTTTGATAAGTTAAAGAAATAGATACTAAATATATATGCTTGTTATTATATTAGGATTAAGAGTACACACTTCCATAATAACTAAGGTTTAATTCTTTTATTAAGTCAGTATAAAAAGAACTTACCTAAAATGGTCCTACTCAATACACTTAGAGTGTACTATTGTAATTTATTAGTCAAGATAATCTAAGATCTAATTACACTACGACTATACCAATGGTTTGTTCCTTTCCATCTTAGTCGTGAGTAATTGTTTATAATTTATAAAGAGCTGATAACATGATCTTCTGTGTGTGACACCACACACCATGTTATCTACTTTATAAATTAATTGAACAACTATATTTAACAAAAAAATATATACATTTGATCAATGTGATTCTTTTATTTCAAAAATAAATATTTACAAAAGCTAGGCTTTTAGTATACACTCCAACAACACCAACTTCGTTTTGTTCCAAACAAAACAACTTTATCCGAGACCTTGTTCGTCTCACACCAACTTTCGGTCAAGAGTCAAGATTTGGCCAAGTTCGTCACACACCAACTTTCGGTCATAACTCAAGATTTGGCCGAAACTCTAAATCTAGCTAAGACTCATAGTTTGGCCGAGACCCATAATCTGGCCGAGAGTCAAGTGTGGCCGAAACTCACAATTTTGCCAATCATCGAAAACCTTATCATGCAATTTCTATATCATATATAAAAATTCTAATAACTTTGCATATCCCTTCGTAAGTGGCTCTGATACACTGTAAGGGAATAGGTTGCTAAACACGCAAACGCGCTGCGAAAAAACCTATTTCCTCCAAAAGATCCATGCGAAGGGAAACATAATCTTATACTAAGTTAGATCTAAAGACATGATAGAGTTATACCTTTGAAGCGTGCTCACGATCTCCCGACAGCTCGGATCATAACACGATCAAGCGTTCGCGCCTCTATGGTATCCACACGAACGAGCCTTGCCTTCGTTTGTCTCACAAACTCAACAAGATGGAGAAGGAAACACTCAAGGTTGTGCTAGCAACCTCAAATGAATGTTTCGGCCAAGCAAGGAAAGGAGGAAGAAGAAGAAGCAAAGAGACCTTTCACCTTCTCAAGTGATGAAAATTTTATGAAAAATATCATCCAAATGATATTTATAGCCATCCCATGGAATACCAAGAGTCTCCACCCTTTCATCTTCTAATCAAATGGCTCAAAATCAACCGTTCAATCCAATGGTTGAATTTTGACCATTCAACTTCCTTGGTAAACTCAAGTTTACCCAATGAGTCTAACCCATTGATTCCCATGCAATTCGACTCAATCCAACAATTGGATCTATTTGAGTCTAACTCAATGAGTCTAATTCGGATTACACTTAATCCAATGAGTGGGTTCATTCGAGTCTAACTCAATGATTAATCCAAAAAGCCTAATCATCTCATGATTGGCTATTAGGGCTAATTACTAACAGATTATACTATAGCTCTTGTGCACAATCGACAGTTAGTCCTTCTGGCAGTCCAATCTATGATACTAATTAAATGATCATTGAGGTCTAGAGAGGGGGGGGGGAGGTGAATCTCGTCCTTTAAAATTTTTCTTTACTTTAGCTAAAAACAGAGCACACAGGAGAATAAAAAAAAGCAAACAAACAAGGTCATTTTCTACTTGGTTTGGAGTCTTTGATGACTCTTACTCCAAGGCCCATGATCATTGATCACTTTCGTTGGGCAATCCACTAATGACAGAGAAATATTATAGATGTGAATACAAAGTGCAAGTAATTAAATATACCTATAACAGATGAGTATACCAAAGCTTACACAAGCACAGAAGAAGCGTAGTAGTAAATCAGAAGACCGAAAGTTATGACTAGCTCAGAGCTCGAGGGCTTCCTTTATAGTTTTCATTCTGTCGATTGAAAAATTGTTATGTTGACAGAATTGATCCGTCAACTAAAAAAATAAGCAAACAAACAAGGTCATTTTTTACTTGGTTTGGAGTCTTTGATGATTTCTACTCCAAGGCCCATGATCGTCGATCGCTTGCATTGGGCAATCCACTAAATGACAGAGAAATATTATAGATGTGAATACAAAGTGAAAGTAATTAAAAATACCGACAATAGATGAGTATACCAAAGTTTGCACTAGCACAGAAGAAGCGTAGTAATAAATCAGAAGACCAAGTTATGAATGGCTCGGAGCTCGAGGGTTTCTTTTATAGCTTTCATTTTGTTGACTAAAAAACTGTTATGTTGACAGAATCGATCCGACTACTAAACCTTCTATCCATCGATGGAACCACAACTCCTTCCTTGTTTGCTGAGATACGATCTGTTCGATCCCGTAAATCTCACCATTCCATCGACTAATCAATTCTATTCCATTAACTAAACAACTTTTTACCTTCTCTACTTTGATTTGAATTTTAATTAAATCTAGAATAAGCTTATCTGACAACTGGTCCCCTTGATTCATCGATGAAACTAAATGTTCCCTTTTTTTGTCTTGATCAAATCTCGCTACTCTGATCTTTCTTGGATCCATCGACTGAACAGTCTTGTTCTGTCGACGGAACACTAATTTCTGCAAACATTGTTAGTACAGATATAATATGCAATATGAAGACAGTAAGAATTGTCTTAATCTTAACTTAGAAACCTCTATCAGTTTCTTTAGTTGGATCGATAGCTAAGGTTTGCTCCTAATGGGACACAACCTCACTTCACTACCTCTAGTAGTTTATCCAGACCTGTTTGGACTTTCTCTGTTCTGTGTCTTATCACTTGATCAAATAATACTTTTCCTACAATACTA
The DNA here is from genome assembly GCF_018446385.1 of Zingiber officinale. Classification (NCBI taxonomy): domain Eukaryota; kingdom Viridiplantae; phylum Streptophyta; class Magnoliopsida; order Zingiberales; family Zingiberaceae; genus Zingiber; species Zingiber officinale. The sequence goes on from NC_056006.1 coordinate 50,375,215, forward strand.
AATTAGCACAATAATAATAATAGTAATGCAAAATAGTATTAGTAAAACTATACTTAGGTTTATAAAAATCTTCTAGTCCGATCGACCGTGTGTGGTCGTCCGAAAATCATTCGGTCACATATGTTTGGATTTCACTCCTCTAATGCTTCTCATTACTTAGGGTTACCTCCTCCTAGGATTTTCTATTGCCTGACTTTACTCACCAGCACTTTCGCCACCTATCTTCACTCACTAGGGCATAGCTTCACTCACCAAGACTTTTACCACCTAGCTTCACTCACTAGGATTTTTTTACTTGGAGTTCAGTCCTCCAAGATCTAAGGTTACCTCCCCCTAGGAATTTCCTTTTTACCTAGGATTACCTCCTCCTAGGTACCTAGGGTTACCTCCCCCTAGGGGTTTCCTTTTTCCAAGCATCAGGTCACCTTGACTTGCTTGCACTTGCTAGTCACTCGATACACTACTCACCACTTGGCAGTCATTTGGTCAACCTTGACCTAACTAGACTTCTTAATTGACTATTTTAACCTTGACCAAGATCCATTAAACATATTGTCAAACAAACATAAAAAATATGGAGGTCAATTGCACCAACAACCCACCTCACTTTGATAAATCATTGAACTCATTTGACCTTATTGGCTTGTCTAGCGTACTTAATTCCTTTAACCAATTAATTAAATTATCCCATCCAGCTTATTAACTAATTTGTTTACTCCAACAATAGGTATACTTAGTATGCTCTGCTTGACCATTAAACTCATTCAACCTAACAACGTTAAATCTAAGTATAACTGATTTGCAATGAATCCAAGGATTCATTGTAGAATTGGTGATGAATCCAAGGATTCATCGTCAATTTGGCAACGTATCGGTGGATTCATTGCTAATTTGGTGATGAATCCAAGAATTCATCACAAACCATTAAAAACTAATTAAAAAATAGAATTAGCAAATGTTTGCATGATTATTTTAGTCAAATTTTAGAATGTTGCGATGAATTTAGAATTGATTGACTCATCCAAGTCACCTATCTCGCCTTGCTAAATCATTGAACCCATTTGACCTTATTAGCTTGCCAAGCACACTTGATTCCTTTAACCAATTAAATTAGCTCATCTAGCTTATTAACTAATTTGTTTGCTCCAACAATAGGCCTACTTAGTATGCTCTACTTGACCATTAAACTCATTCAACCTAACAACTTTTAAGTTTGAATTTTGAGATGAACCCAAGTAGAATCAATTTGTGATGAATCCAAGAATTTATCGCCAAATTAGGAATTTAAAATTAAAAAAAAAGAATTAGCCAACATTTGAGTGATTATTTATTATTTTAGTCAAATTTTAGAATGTTGCATCGAATTTAGAGTTGCTCAACTCATCAAAGTCACCCACCTTATTTTGCTAAATCATTGAACCCATTTAACCTTATTAGCTTGTTTAGTGTTCTTGATTTCAACCAATTAAATTAGCTCATCTAGCTTATTAACTAATTTGTTTGCTTCAACAATAGACCTACTTAATATGCTCTACTTGACCATTAAACTCATTCAATCTAACAACTTTTAAGTTAGAATTTTCATATGAACCCAAGTAGAACTGATTTGCGACGAATTCAAGGATTTGTCGCATATTTAAAAAATTAATTAAAAATTTAAAAAATAGTAAAATTTTATAATTATGTGACAAATTTTATTTTCATTGGAAAACTTTACAAGACATTATAAATTCATTGTAAATTGTGCAATGAATATAAAAGTCATCGCAAACCTTTGTGATGAAATTAAACTTCGTTGCAAAGTTGCAACGAATTTAGTATTCGTCGCAAAAGGTGACAACAAAAACTAAATTTGTTGCAAAGGTTGTGATGAAACTCATAGTCATTGTAAATATGCGACAAATATTTATTTTCATCGCTAATTGGTAACGAATATTGCGACAAAAGTATTTTTACTGCTAATCCATGATGAAAATATTTTGTTGTGAAAGTAGTTGCTGATTTACGATGATTTCTATTTTCATCGTCAATTTTATTACAAATTAGCTATGAAAATATTTCATCGAAAAAATGTATCACTAAATCATTATTTTTTTGGTAGCGAGTGTATAAAATCCTTCTAGATTACTAGAGAACTGTCAGTGTTGCAAAGAAGAACCTATGGTTTTCATCAATCACTAGACATGTATTGAACAATTTTACAGGTCATCAGCTAACGCAAAAAAAAAAGAAAAAAAAAAAGAGAGAATGTCATTTTTTGCTTGATTATGGGTGTTAATATGGGTGGTTATTGCCCACACCAAAGGTTGCCAAAACAACCTGTGACCAAAGGTTCCCAAAGCAACCTTTGGAAAGAGACAAATCACACCCCTCCCATGTGTATAAAAGGAAGAGAGTTTTCTCTCTTGAAGTGTGCAAGTCTCTCACTTTTCTCCCTTTCTCTTTTGATCACACAAGTACAAGACTTCTCTCATGGGACATCATCACCGGATCTCGAGGATGTTTGGAGCGAGGAACTACGAAAAAGACTCTTGTAGATTTCTCCCTAATCTTGCGAGATTCCGGAACCCACGAAGTAATTATCTCGATCAAGAAATAACATTGGTATCAGAGCATTCCCATTCCTCTCTCCACGATGTCATTGGATGATCTCCATGCGCAAGAGCTTTCTGCAATGGGAGAAGATGATTTTGAACAAACGAAAATCTCCACCGACGAGGATGGGGATAACTTCGTTGGTAGCGGCCCAACACCCACACAGGAGTCTGTGGCACCTATTAGATATCGGCGACTGTGACTGCAAGGGATTATGTTGTACTCTTCTCCCTCGACTCGCTCGGTCAACGTTCACGTGCATGGCAGAGGCGCTTCAGACGAAATGAACAGAGGCACTGCTTGTTGGTTAGTCCTAGGAAAACGTACCGATTCCACTGTACAAAAATTTTTTATACAAGTGTCGAACCTTTCCTTAAATAACCTATTGTGTTCTTTAGAAATTAAATTAGGAATCGCAAACGGAACTTAACATCATTGATTCCAAATTTAACTTATCTTTTCTTAATGGTTTAGATTTGAATCGCAAGCGGAACTTAACACTATTGATTCAAATCCATCTATGTTATTAATTCCATTAAATATTAATTTCCAAAATTGGCTTCCAGGACTGCATGGCGAGGCACATGACCTTCTTGGATATGGGAGCAACTACCACCGCCTAGACAAAGTCTTTTAAGGAAAGCTAATATTTAATTTCCATAAATAACTCTAGGTTTAACCAAAAAGAACAATCAAATCACAAATTCGAAAAATAAAACAAAAGAAACACAAATTCGAAACAAATCTGAAAACTCTAGAATCATATGCCTCTTGTGTTTGGTATTTCCAAAAATAACTATACAAAGAAAAACTAGTATGATGCGAAAAATAATTACTAGTTATACCTTTCTTTGTAAGTAAAAATAACCTCTTGATCTTCTACCGTATTCCTCTTCTAACCTCGGATGTTGTGTGGGCAACGATATTCCGAGACGAGAACCACCAAGCACCTTCTTCTTCCTTCTAGGTTTCGGCCACGACAATTCTCCAAGAGAAGTAGAGGTCCGGCCACCACCACCAAGCTCCAAGGGATGCAGGAAACAAAATCTCCTTTCTCTCCTTCTTCTCCTAGCTAGAACCAGCCACCATCAAGAGCTCCAAGAGGTTTTGCCGCCGGCCACAAGAAGAAGAGAAGAGGGCGAAGCTAGGGCCGGCCACCAAGGAGGAAAAGAGAGGAAGAATAGAATAGAGTCGTTCCCCATGAAGACACCTCTACCCCCTCTTTTATAATCCTTGGTCTTGGCAAATAAGGAAATTTAATTAAAAAACTTCCTTAATTCTTTTGCTATGAAAAGGAAAAATTTATTTAATTAAAAATAATTTTCCTTTTTATTATTACATGGCCGGCCACTTATTCCCCCAAAACAAGGAGAGTTTTAATTAAAACAAAAATTAAAACTTCCTAATTTGTTTCCGGAAATTTATAAAAAATTTCTCCAATAATTTTTCCCTTCATGGTGGGTTATAAAAAGGAAATTTTATAAATTAAAATCTTACTTTTAAACATGTGGATAATTTCCAAAAAGAAAAGTTATCTCTAAAAATTAAAATCTCTTTTCAATCTACAAATAAGGAAAGATATCAAATCTTTTCTTAATCTTTTGTAGAAACTAATAAAAGAGAATATTTAATTTTTAAAACTCTCTTTTAAATTATGATCATGGTTAAAAAGGAAAGTTTTCTCAAAATTAAAATCTCCTTTCAATATACAAATAAGGAAAGATTTCAAATCTTTTCTTAATCTTTTGTAGAATGCTACAAAAGGAAAGATTTAAATTCTAAACTCTTTTTTAAAACCATGATATCCACATAAGAAATAATTTTAATAAAAATCCTTTTTAATATTCTAGTGGCTGGCCACTTAAGCTTGGGACCCAAACTTTGGCCGACCACCAACTTGGCTCATCCACTTGGTCTTGGCCGGCCCTAGCTTGGGTTCCAAGCTAGCTTGGCCGGCCCTATTAGGATGGGTAAGAAGGTGGGTTTGTGGTGGGTATAAATCTCTATATACAAGAGGCTATGATAGGGACCGAGAGGAGGAATTGGTTTTGGTCTCCCGATGAAATTAAGCTTCCCGTGTTTGCCCCGAACACACAACTTAATTCCATCAATAATAATTCATTCCACTAAAGAACTATTATTGAACTACCGCACCAATCCCAAATTACATTTTGGGCTTCTTCTTATTATGAGTGTGTTAGTCTCCCTGTGTTTAAGATGTCGAATGTCCACTAATTAAATGAGTTACTGACAACTCACTTAATTAATATCTTAGTCCAAGAGTAGTACCACTCAACCTTATTATCATGTCAGACTAAGTCCACCTGCAGGGTTTAACATGTCAATCCTTATGAGCTCCTCTTGGGGACATTATCAACCTAGATCACTGGAACATAGTTTCCTGCTATTATCAACAACACACACTATAAGTGATATCATTTTCCAACTTATCAGGCTTATTGATTTATCGAGCTAAATCTCACCCATTGATAAATAAAATAAATAAATATCAAATATATGTGCTTGTTATTATATTAGGATTAAGAGCATACACTTCCATAATAACTGAGGTCTTTGTTCCTTTATAAAGTCAGTATAAAAGAAATGACCTCTAATGGTCCTACTCAATACACTCTAAGTGTACTAGTGTAATTATATAGTTAAGATAAACTAATACCTAATTACACTACGTCCTTCCAATGGTTTGTTCATTTCCATCTTGGTCGTGAGCTACTGTTTATAATTTATAAGATGCTGATAACATGATCCTCTGTGTGTGACACCACACACCATGTTATCTACAATATAAATTAATTGAACAACTACATTTATCATAAATGTAGACATTTGACCAATGTGATTCTTATTTCTAGATAAATGTTTATACCAAAAGCTAGGCTTTTAGTATACATTCTAACACTGCTCATGAGCACACTACAGGCGCTGCTCGTGAACCTGTGAGGGGTGCGGTTCACGTCCCTGTGGACGGGCGTTCCTTCCATGGCCATGCAGGCTGCTCACACAGCCATGCAGGCCTCACAACCCGCAGCAATATGCACGAACGGGCCAACTGCGGCCACCCACGAGGCAACACAGTTCGCAGTCACGCGGGCTGGCAGGCTATGGATGCCCGTCAACATGTGGGCGCGAACGACCGCGGTGTCCATGGCCTTGCGAGAGGCCATGGCTAGGCGGCCCAGTACAGAGGCCGCGCAGACCGCGGGCATGTCCTCGGCCGTGGTCCTGCACACCTCGCACGTAGGCACGGAGGCGACCATGCCCCAGTGGCACGCAGAGAGGTCAGTAACTCAGGCGAGCGTGGAGGCAACCGTGACCCAAGCACTTTTGTAGGTGTGCGCGGCGGTGGTCCACCCATGACTAGACACATTTTTCTGGTGGAATAGGCCCCCATGAGGGCGTCGTCTTGTCGATGACGTGAACTTGACTGTCTTGCAAGACACCGCTCTAATGTGGTTTTGTCGAGTGAACCTCATGGTCGAGCTCAACTTAGCCACATTATTGGACATGGACCTATAGAGAATGCTGACCTGGTCTCTCGTCGCCATCATAATGAAAATTTGGCAATACGATGAGTCTGGCGTCACATACGGCATGCTCCCTAGTGTCGTGCTATGACTCCCACCCACCTCTAGACAATTGCTTTAGCTATTATGATGTTATCGCAGTTTTAAACATGATTTTATTAGTACTTCAGATCATTATTAACTTCATGATTATAAGATTGTCTTATTTAAGTCCATGCAATAAATTGTATTAGTTAGTTTGCTCTTATAATAAAAATTTTCATGCACTTTATATCCCAGAAATCTACATATGATTCGATGGTTTAAAAATTCTTTATTAAAGGAATTTGTTTTAAATATGCATGATTACTTATTATTTGAACATGAATGATTCATTATTGTACAAAATTATTCGAATATCTTTTGAACATGGTTAGCTGTTGTTAATTTTTATTTGAATATTCATGTTTAGTAGATACATGCTTATTAATTGAGAGATGTTAGTTCCTCTCCCTTTACATTATTTGATCAAAATTACCCTAATTATATTGAATATTCTCATATAAATGGGAGATGACTGTAGTACTCTAAGTCTACTTTTGATATCATTATATGGAGAATATTTAATATTATAATGTAATTTTTGGGTCAAATAGACTGATGTGTAGAATTGTCAATTTACCCTTCTCATTATTATTTTAAATGTAATGATTCATCGATGGCCTCAAAAAATATTATTGTTGACTTAACAAAAGGGGATAAATTAGATGGCACTAAATATGACATATGGCGTCAAAAAATCCAATATCTCTTGAACAAGAAAGAGGTGCTTGATCACATTACTACATCCATGACCCCACTTGCAGAAGGTAACACTGCTCTAAACCGACGTGATCAAGAGGCTTACAGTTCATGGTTCAACAAAGATCGTAACACGTACTTTACACTGTTAAAAAGCATGCAGGATGATCTGATTGGTGAGTTTGAAAAGTGTAAGATTGCCAAGAATATGTGGGATAACTTCAAGATTACTTTTAGAGGAACCTCTACCATGAGGTTAAGGGATCTTGTTTTGAACTTTGAGACCCTCCGAAACGATCCCCGTGAACATGACTGAGCATCTCAGGATGATGTCAAGCATGATCTGTGACATGAAGTCTGTAGGTCACAATCTCACTGATGAGTAGCAAGTGCAGGCTATCATAAGATCTTTGCTAGACTCTTGGACTCACATGAAACAAATCCTCACTCACAATGAGAACATTAAGAATTTTTCTGATATCTCTCGCCATGTAGAGTTGGAGGTTGAGCATGAGGAAGCTATGCGTGCTATTACCCTTGTCGCCCAGGGAGCCAGACAACAGGGCAAGAAGGGTCTAAAGAAGAACTTCAAGAGGAAGAGTCAAAATGTTGCATCCACTTCCAAAGAGGGGAAGACATCGAAGTGCCAAAGAGGCAAGCACGATGGAAAGAGAGACAAGTCGAAGGCCAAATGCTATAATTGTGGGCAATTGGGGCATTTCACTCGTGAATGCACTGAGCCAAAAAAATATATTCCAATTTCTTTGCTCTCCAACCATGCATGTTTGTTCGTATATCTTAGTTGTTCGAAGAAATCCTGAATGGATAGTGGATTTAGGAGTGACCAGGCACATAACAAGAGATCAAGCAGGATTCATGGATTATCGCTCAATCTCAGCGGGATCGCAAAGAGTATATATGGGAAATGGTTCCAGTGAGGAAGTCCTTGGAGTTGGTGTGTATCAACTCAAGTTAAAGATTAGACGAGTCTTAACCCTCCATGACGTACTCTATGGCCTAGAGTTCAGCATAATCTACTATCAGTCTCATCATTATTATCATTAGACTTCTCTTTTTCTTTTTCTAGCAACCAAGTTGATATTTGTTTGAACAATGTTATATATGGTCGTGCTTTATTCATGGATGGTTTGTTTAAATTAGATTTGGATTATCATGTGTCTTATGTGGTGAATACTGATAATAACCTTGATTTGAAAATTTGGCATGCTCGTCTAGGACACATAAGATAAGATAGAATGCCAAGGTTAGCTTAAGAAGGCTTGTTAGGCTCACACGCTAAAGTCAATCTTCCTATGTGCATCGTGTTTAGCTGGTAAGGCAAGTCGCAAGCCTTTTGGAAAGGCTAAGAAAGCCTCTGAAGTCTTCCAATTGATCCACTCCGACATTTGCAGACCGATGAGTGTGAAGACCCGTCAAGGGGCTTCATATTTTCTCACATTTATAAATGATTATTCACGATATGGATATATCTATTTGATTGCTCACCGCTATGAAGCATTAGATTGCTTCAAACACTTCTTGGCAGAGGTTGAGAATCAATTAGGCAAAACCATAAAAGTTCTTCGGATATATCAAGGACGTGAATATCTATCAGATGAGTTCCGAACTTTATGTTAAGAAAAAGGAATACGCAGGCAATTAACTATTCCAAATACACCGTAATAAAATGGTGTTGCTGAAAGAAGAATAGAACACTATTGGTAATGGTTAGGTCAATGATGGCTTATGAGTTATGGCATGGTGAAAAACCAAATTTAGATAATGTACGCCCATTGGGTTCAGTGGGATATGTCCATGACACTTCTCACAAGTTTGGAAAACTTGGCCCTACAGCTAGAAAGTTTAACTTTATAATATATCTTGAAAGCTCTAAGGTTATGTCATTTACGGACAACATCTGAATGGAGGAATGACATAAAAAGATGTCTAAGATGTTCTTTTATTAGAAATAGAATTTCCTAATATCGGCGACACTAGAAAGAGTCTTGATCTCCATGAGTTAGATGACCCTAATGACATTCTACTATCTTCCAGCGAAGGGAGGGAATTAGTTCCTAACCAGGAAGCCGACGTAGATAGTAGAGATGATCATGATAGTGGGAGCTTTGTGCCCAGTGGGAGCAAACCTATAGAAGAACAAGACAATCAGATATGCCATGCAAACGTGGACACATACCTCATTGTCAATTTGATATTGAAGAGGAAGGCCTTGTGTGCCAGCTTACTGATTATTATGAGCCTACTTCTGTTAAAGAAGTATTAACTGTAGGAGATCAGTGGCCGGCTAGAAAGGGGGTTAGATAGGCGGTGCCCCCAAATACTCGCTTCCTATGTATGTTAGTATTCGCAGCGAAAATCTCATACTAACTACAAATATGAAAACTAAAGACAAGAATAAGAAAGGAAATACAAACCGCTAACACTTTGTTTAACTTAGTTCAGAGATTAGGGCTCCTACTCAATGGCTATCCGTAAGGTGGACGATCCCTATCGGTCGGTGAATTAGCCCCCAACAAATTTTGGCTATCTCAAGTCGCACCTTATAGGTGGAGAAACCTCACCACAACACTCATAAGCACATGAGAACTAGTAGACTACTAATTAGGATTTACCACCACTAATTTCGTCAACCTTAACCAAGCTCCCAAGGCTTGGTTATATAGGCCGCGAGTTGGAAAATCCCGCCTACTAATCGACTGCTAAAACCATCAGTCGACTACCCAATGTGAAAATTCGACCGTTACATTCCAACGGCTTGATACCAGTCAATTGGTAAAAGTACCAGTCGACTGCTCCACACCGGTTGAGCGAATAGAAGCATTCTGTTCGCTCCCAGTCGACTGCCTAGTCGACTACACCAGTCAACTGGTGTTTTCACCAGTCGACTGCTGTAGTAGCTGCTACAGTAACTGTTATAGTAATTGCTATAGTAATTACTGTAGTACTGCTATAGTAATTGCTGTAGTACTGCTACAGTAACTACTGCAGTAAAACTCTAAACCTAGGATTTTATCTTAAGTACAATCTCTCATGCACTCGTACCCTCACGACTCACGTAACCCTTCATTGCAGCCTTGACCTCTAACCTTCAAGTCTACTTCCTTTGACTCTCGTCCCTCATATGCATCCAAGCCCACGACTCATCCCCAATGCCATCCTTCGCGTATGCCTTCAAGTCGCTTCCCTCGACCCTTATCTTTGTAGCCTTGTCCACGGTCCCTCGGATGCTTCATCCTTCACCGAACCCGAAGCCATCAAGCTGAGTCATATGTGTATCCTGCAAACCTGCACACTCACATACACATATCAAATAATAAGGGTAAATCTAACTTAAACCCTTTGCCCAAATACCAAAACACATGGTCGCACGGACCATCAGAATTGCTCCAACAATCTCCCCCTTTTTGGTGTTTGGAAATACGTTTAAGTTAGGAAAAATAAATAGAAAATAAACATGCTAAAAACAATGGACTTACGATGCCAAGGCTACACACTTGGACTTACACCGACGAATGGACTTACGTTGCCAAGGCTACACACTTAGACTTACACCTCTGAATGAAGTTACGTTGCCAAGGCTACACAATTGGACTTACACCGCCGAATGGACTTACATTGCCAAGGCTACATACTTGGAATTACACTACCGAATGGATTTATATTGCCAAGGCTACACACTTGGACTTACACCGCTGAATGGACTTACGTTGCCAAGGCTACACACTTGAACTTACACTGCCGAATGGACATGCAAACATGCATTGAAACCTATCACAAGGCTCCCCCTACACCTAAGCTCCCCATTGAGTTAGGAATTTTATCACAGGGATATTTAAGAACCTATCACAAGGCTCCCCCTACGCAAAGACACTTAAGATTTTCCCAACTAAACCTTACTTCTCCCCCTTTGCCTAATATCAAAAAGCTCCAAAAATATCCCAATTGTTGAAAACTTGATCATCAAATTAACCCTAAACTCGTGTATTTATTCCCCATGGATCTCATACACATATACAAGCTGACCCGGTCAAAATCCAATGCTGAAAACAATTTCAGATTGGTATCATTCGACTGCCCTTATCAAAATGAGATTACATAGACATTTTGTGCTCAAAAACACTGTTACCAGTCAACTGATACCCTATTTTTGTAAAAATTAGTCTTTTGACCAACTTCAGAAATGCACCAGAAATTCCACAGACCTTCAAAAATTCTCAAATTTTGTGGAGATGTTTATTTTATCAATGTATACCTGGGAAAAATACATTAAAAAATGTATCTATCACCAATCCAAAGATTGACACAAAATCCAAAACTAGCTAAATTGTTCAATTGAACCTTGGCCTAAAGTCCTAGTTTTTGCTTCCTCTTGATGTAGTTGTCCATACCAACTCACAATGCATCCCTAGCATTAGTTTATATGACATCTATACATCTAAAACCAATTATCATGCTATATTACCCCAATGTCATATTTCTAAGCATGAAATATATACCAATTGTGCCAATTTCCTAAGGTTGAGACTCAAATCCGTCTCCTAACCACTTGGCACATTCCATGACCCAACCTAGACTCTCAAGTAATACCCACTTGAGATCCATTTTCCATGGGTCCCAACTTGACTCTTAGAGCTCCCCCTAGAGCTCTTACCTTAGCCACCTCCCTTAGTGACTCATCCACAATTGCTAGGCCACATCGGTGCACCTCCGGTGACACTTGTCCTACAAACTTAACATTCTTAACCTTGGACACCTTGTCCTTGGTTAACTTAACCTTAGCTTTAAATGGCTTTATCTTGCCATTTATTGGCTTCTCATTGTTATAATCATATGCAACCCTAGCATAAGACTTTCTCTTAGCATTGGAGACACTAGATCGGTATCCTAGACCCAATCTATCATTGTTGGGTCTTTGACTACCCAACACCATACCTAAACCCTTAGATCCAACATTGAATATTTCTAGGGTTTTCTCTAATTTATCAAGCTTTGCCTTCAAAGCTTGATTTTCTCTTTCTAGGTTCCTAAACCTAGAGTCAATATGTCCACCATGGACATTCCTAGACCTACCCTTTCTAGGCATGTGTCTCCTCTTCTTGGGATTAATGTCCTGGGTCTCCTTAGGTCTACCATTTCTAGAGTTATCATGAGTGGATTTCCTAGGGTTATGATCCACATTTGCCCTACCCCTATCATGATATTTAAAACCAAAGTTATGCATGGGTAAATAATAGCAATTATTTCTAGCATGCATGGGAGTATAAGGATTTAAATTTGAATTAACCTTCAAGTTAGGATATACCTCCCTTATCCTTGAAGCTCCCCCTTGATTTGAGCTCTTCTTCTTCTCCTACTTCTTTAAATGCACAAGCTTCTTGATCTCCCTCTTCTTGGTGTATTTTGTGTGGTAGTGTCCCTTCTCCCCACATGTGAAGCATACGATGCGCATTCTCCTTCTTTGGGTTTCTTTATTCCTACAACCCTTGTTAGTATTCAAATTAACTTGAATGGGTTTAGGAGTTACCTTCTTCTTACCCATTGGATACGTACTCTTGTAATGTCCCTTCTCATTGCACCCAAAGTAAATTATGTGGTCCTTTGACTTCACTTCGGTGGAGGTGCTTGCTAGGTTGACCACTTCCAAAACCTCTTCTTCTTCTTCACTTATCTTGGATTCTTCTTCAACCTTTGAGGATGTAGATGCTACCTCATCTTCCTCATCCACACTTGTGGATGACCTCTCTTCATCCTTCTCCCCCTTGGAAGTTGAGCATGAATCGACTTCTGATTGCTCCTCTACTTGAGCCACGACTTCCTTTTCTTCTAATTTTCTTTCTTCTTGTGTAGGCATGAGTTATTTCCCTAGAACTTTCTTCAATTTTCTCCACAATTCATGGGCATTCTTGTATTCACCTACATCACCTAACACGTTAGAAGGAAAAATATCTATCAAAATTGATATTAGCATATCATTTTCCTTTGACTGTGTGGTTTGTCCTTTGGGACTTCAAATGGTTCCTCAACGACCATCATAGTATCCCAATCCGTGTCGAAGAAGACCTCCATCTTCATCATCCAATACGTGATGTCCCATAAGCCTACACCTTCAAACTTTGGCGGTTCAATCAAGCTAGTCATCTTCTTGTATTTGCTCTTCTCGGCGATTAGTCCGGTGAAGTGCGACTTCGACTCTGATACCACTTATAGGGGATCGGTGGTCGGCTAGAAGGGGGGTTGGATAGACGGTGCCCCCAAATACTCGCATCCTACGTATGTTAGTATGCGCAGCGAAAATCTAATACTTACTACAAATATGAAAACTAAAGACAAGAATAAGAAAGGAAATGTAAACTGCTAACACGTTGTTTAACGTGGTTCGGAGATTAGGGCTCCTACTCCACGGCTGTCCGTAAGGTGGACGATCCCTATCAGTCAATGGATTAGCCCCCGACAAACTCCAGCTATCTCAAGTCGCTCCTTGTGGGTGGAGAAACCTCACCACAATACTCACAAACACTTAAGAACTAGTAGACTACTAATTAGGGTTTACCACCACTAATTTTGTCAACCTTAACAAAGCTCCCAAGGCTTGGTTATATAGGTTGCGGGTTGGAAAACCCTGCCTACCAATCGACTGCTAAAACCATCAGTCGACTGTCCTCTATGAAAATTTGACTATTACATCCCAACGGCTCGATACCAGCCGACTGGTAAAAGTACCAGTCAACTGTTCCACACTGCTCGAGCGAACAGAAGTATTCTATTCGCTCATAGTCAACTGATGTTTTCACCAGTCGACTGCTACATTAATTGCTACAGTACTGCTACATTAACTGTTGCATTATTGCTATAATAACTGCTGTAGTAAAACCCTAAACTTATTATTTTATCCTGAGTATAATCTCTCATGCACTCATACCCTCACGAATCACTTGACCCTTCATTGCAGCCTTGACCTCTAACCTTCAAGTCTACTTCCTTTGGCTCTCATCCCTCAGATGCATCCAAGCCCACGGCTCGCCCCCAATGCCATCCTTCGTGTATGCCTCGAAGTTGCTTCCCTCGGCCCTTGTCCTTGTTGCCTTGTCCACGATCCCTCGGATGCTTCATCCTTCACTGAACTTGAAGCCATCAAGCTGAGTCATATGTGTATCCTACAAACCTGTACACTCACATACACATATCAAATAACAAGGGTGAACCTAACTTAAACCCTTTGCCCAAACACCAAAATACTTGGTCGCACGGGCCATCAGGATTGCTCCAACATTAACTTCATCTGCTAGTAAAGAGTGGAAGGAAGCAATGCAAGATGAGATGGACTCTATGAGTAATAATCAAGTTTGGGAACTTATCAACCTCCCTCCAGGGTGTAAGGCTATTTGAAATAAATGGATTTTCAAAGTCAAATGCAAGGTGGATGGATCAATCGACAAATATAAAGCACGACTTGTAGTGAAAGGATATACTCAAAAGGAGGGTATATATTTCGATGAGTCATTCTCCCCAATAGTGAGATTCACATTGGTTCACCTTATTCTAGCCATGGTTGCACATTTAGACTTGAACTTTTTCAGATGGATGTTAAAATAGCATTTCTCAATGTAGAACTAGACGTAGAAATTTATATGTTCAACCAGAAAGTTTTGAGGTAAAGGGACAAGAGCGCAAAGTTTGTCGTCTCAAACATTCCATTATGGCCTCAAAAAATCGTCTAGACAATGGTATTTTAGATTTCATAAATATATTATCTCATTTGGTTTTGAGATGATTGAGTGTATGTTAAACGTACGACAGAAAAGATTCTTATTTTATCATTATATGTTGATGACATTTTATTGGCTGGAAATGACATGAAATATTCTATCAAAGCTACTTGAAATGGTTGTCTTCTATCTTTGAGATAAAAGACATGGGTGAAGCAAATTATGCGCTAGGAATAAAGATCACCAGAGATCGCTCGAATAAACTTCTGTGTTTATCACAGGAGACTTATATAAATAAAATTCTTGAGCGATTTCTGATGCATTATTCCAAACCCATCGATATTCCAATTGATAAAAGTTGTTTTTTAAGTATCTGTCAATGTCGATAAACTGATAAGGAAAAGAATGAAATGTCTAAAGTCCCATATGCTGTTGCAATTGGAAGAGTAATGTATGTCATGTTATGTACATGACCAGACATTAGCTTTGCGGTGGGCTTTTCTAGTCGTTATTAAAGTAATCCTGGTCTCGTTCACTGGAAAGTAGTTAAAAGGATTTTTTGATATCTCCATGGTACTTCGGACCTTGTCTTATGTTACAAAGGAGGTGACTTAAGATTGAGAGGTTATAGCGAGATACTGATTAGGCCGATGATAAAGATGAATGCAAATCTACCTCAGGTTATGTGTTTATGTTGGGTGGAGGGGTATTTCTTGGAGTAGCAAGAAACAAATGTGCATTGCTTTATCCACCTTGGAATCAGAATATGTGGCTTGTTCTATTGCATGTCAAGTGGTTGTTTGGTTGCAGAGTTTCCTACAGCAATTGTCCATGACACAATTGACAAAGGAGGCGGTGGTGTTGTAAGTTGATAGCACATCAGTCTTGGCCTATGCTAAGGACCCTAAATACCATGGATGAACCAAATACATGGACATTCGTTATCACTACATTCGGGATCTAGTTGCAAAGGAGTTGGTGGTTCTTCGACACATTTCAACATGTCATATGTTAGCTGATTCACTAACTAAACAAATCCCGAGGGAGACATTTGTAACCCATATAAGAAATATGGGATTGTGTAAATTGTAACACAATATTTATTGACAATTAAGCAATAATGTTTTCCTTCCTTATGTGTGTCTATGGTTGGAATACTTTACACACTAAGAAAAGTGTCACTAGGCTTTGAGTGGACCCCCCTCACACGGGGCATTTGCCTTGGCGCTAAGAAAGTGAGCAAGATAAGATAATTTTTTATCTATGGCGCTATGAGAGAAAGTGAGATAAATTTATATCTATGGCGCTATAAGAGCGAGCAAGATATTTTCATTTTATTGTCGCCTTAAATTGAATTAAGACGAGATCCCTCTAGATCGATCATAGGATATGAGAATCAATTCCGTGAAGGCTTTATTAAGTTGGTTGTGAGTTTCATGATAAGACGTCATGAGACTCGGGTTAGCCGTAGTGGGAGTGGCTAGACTAAGAACCGTATGATGTTTTTTTATGTTATATGTGATATGCCCATAATGATTGAAGAACACCATAACATGTGACCATACCACATGTGTAAAATGACCATTGAAGAGAATGATGAATGAGATCTCTGTTTCATCATTGTGTGAGCTCTTGGATCATAATTTGTTGATTCATCTATACCCTTAGGACTTGAGATCTATGCCATTAAAAGGAAGCTTGATGTCGCTACTTTAGCATGCAACTTAGGCTATGGCTGATACAGTCCAACGGGACATGACTAGGAAAGTGGTCAAGACTAATTGAATTGACATGAGAACTCAAGAAAGACATCTAAATATTGCACTGTATTTTGTGGCTCATACCTTGAGGGACTATGTCGACTTAGTGGTGATAAAATCATGAGCACAAAACGTTTGAGTCTTGACGTCACTAGTTTTAAGAGATCGGGGATGTCAAAACTGGTGAATATTGAAGATATGTAGGGTAACACGGGATTCCTTTAGAGTATTGTGATCTGTTAGTTTTGGTGATAACTTAATAGATCACTATTCATTTGTTGTGTCGACTCTCATAAGGTCGCTCACTCCATTCGCCGTATGTTAGATTGGGAAGCAAGTGTCGAGAGATGAATTGCTCTTAGTGAGCAACTGACCTTTTATTATGCCCTCCATGGGCAAGTGGGAGATGTTAATATGGGTGGTTATTGCCCACACCAAAGGTTGCCAAAACAACTTGTGGCCAAAGGTTTCCAAAGCAACCTTTGGAAAGAGACAAACCACACTCCTCCTATGTGTATAAAAGGAAG
This sequence comes from Zingiber officinale, assembly GCF_018446385.1. NCBI lineage: Eukaryota > Viridiplantae > Streptophyta > Magnoliopsida > Zingiberales > Zingiberaceae > Zingiber > Zingiber officinale. The sequence goes on from NC_056006.1 coordinate 50,392,149, forward strand.
AGAGTTCTCTCTTGAAGTGTGCAAGACTCTCACTTTTCTCTCTTTCTCTTTTGATCACACGAGTACAAGACTTCTCTCACGGGACATTACCATCGAATCCCGAGGATGTTTGGAGCGAGGAACTACGAAGAAGACTCTTGTAGGCTTCTTCCTGATCCTACGAGATTCTGGAGCCCACGAGGTAATCATCTCGATAAAGAAATAATAATGGGAAAAATGAAAAATAATGGTTATATGATAGACTCGTCATGTGATTATATAAAAGAGTGTTATTTTATGCTAATAGATGAATTATAATTTTTATACATATTTTAAAGTAAAATATATCATAGTTATTATTAAATTATATTATGAGTATTACTAAATTATTCTTAAGTGTCATTAAATTATATTTAAGTGCTATTAAATTACTATAGGTGTGACTAACTTATATAATAAGTGCATAATTGAAATTATATTCTAGGTTAATAATTTGTATGTAAGTGCTACCAAATTGTATTTTAAATGCTATTAAATTGTTTACTAACAAATTATATTATAGATGCAAAATTTAGATGCTAATAAATGAAAAAATATTGTATATGCATTAATCCATTTTAGGATTCGCGTTTGGATCAAAAGATTCCAATCCATGTGAGCATGCATGACGGGTCCTTCACACCAATCTTATTTGGTTAAGGATACGATCATTGTTGAAGTCTCAAACGTCTTTTATCATTGATCTCATAGTAAAATAAAAATATTAAGACACTATGACTAAGTATCCTTTATAGGTGAGAGAGGTTTTATTCTCTAAAGAATTATTTCCTCATAGATTTGATTCCTATTCTCATGTGGCAATTTACCATCCAAGTATCAACTCGGTTATACCTATGGGGATAAATCTTCTTCACTTATTTTTTTTAAGTTGTCACCAAGTATTCAGCTTATGCTAACTAATCATGGAGGTAACCAACTGGATCCCATGAAAGTTTTCCACTTACAACCTAGATAAATCAGAAAGTACTTGCAGTGACAACCCATCAATCCAGCATGTTCTTATGTCAACTGACCATTAAAAAAATTCATCTACTAATTCACAAGTTTTCTTCACTCATGATGAACTAGGTAACATCGAATCTGGGACTACCAGTCTAGCCCATAGAAATTTTCCATCGTCTCCAGGGTAAATCGAGAAGAGCTCGCAATGAACGTGCAAGGATCTTGAGCGCAAAACAACACAAGCACAACGAAATAAATAACAAGATCCTTTTTAAAAGATCCATGTGAAGGAAACCATATACTAGTTGTGGTGAGAATTATATCCTTGTTGCGTAAACATGAACTCCTGATAGCAACTTTATCCTCGGTAGATCTCAGCATGATCAAGTGGTTGCACCTTTACGATATCCATACGAACATATTCTGTCTGTCTCATGAACTCATGATTTGAAGAAGAACCACCTTCGTGGTGCTAGCTACAAGAGATGGTTCGGCCAAGAGAGAATTCGGCTAAAGGAAGGGGAGGAAGAATACTAAAAGATCAAGAGTCTCTGATAAAAAATGAGCTCAAAAGGCCTTTTATATTCTTCACAGAATACCAAGAGTCTTTATCTTTTGATCTTCTTCCAATAATAATATCAATTAATCTCCATTAATCTACATTATCCTCTTAATGGGTTGGATTTAGTATATTAAATTAATCATTAACCCAATAAGTCATTAATCCAATGAGTCTAATCATCTCATAATTGGCTTTTAGGGCTACAACTAAAAATCTCCCATAAGCACTAGTGTCAATCAATACAAAGATGATACCAACACTTTAGATTAACCCATTATTCTTGAGCTCCATAGTATTTTAGTCAAACTAAAATAAATTCATCTCCAAACCAATATGTTCCTTGTGTGTGACCCAATAGGCTCTTGTAACATTGGCAATGTATTCAAATCAACATATTAGATACATAAGCAATGAGTTGCATCTAGCAATGTATCATTGCTACCCAAGTGATGAGAATGTCAAGATCCGACCTAACATGTCCGTGTTTATTATCTTATATAACTCAGTTCTTCTTGTTGGTTGCTACTCGGAAAACCTAGAGGTTCCACTGTACAAAAATTTTGTACAAAGGTCTGAACCTTTTCCTAGCTACCATGTGTTCTTTTAAATTAAATTTTGGATCGCCTGCGGAACTTAACACGTTTGATCCAAAACTTAATCTATTTGTTCTTTTAGGTTTTGACTTGGATCTCCTGCGGAACTTAACACGTTCGACACAAATCACCTTATGTTATTAATTCCATTAAATATTAATTTCCATAATCGGTTCCCAGTACTAACGTGGCGAGGCACACGGCCTTCTTGGAAATGGGAGCAACCACCACCGACTAGACAAAACCTTTTATAGAAAGCTAATATTTAATTTCCTAAAATAACTTTAGGTTAACCGAAAAGAACAATCAAATCACAAGGAAAAGAAGAAAAAAAAACAAAATAACACAACATCAAAAAACATATTCGAAATTCTAGAATCGTAAGCCTCTTGTATTTGGTATTATTTCCATAAATAACTAGTATGATGCGGAAAGAAAAATTACTAGTTATACCTTGTAGAAAAACCTCTTGATCTTCTACCGTATTCCTCTTCTAACCTCGGACGTTGTGTGGGCAACGATCTTCCGAGATGAGAAACCACCAAGCACCTTCTTCTTCTCCTAGCTAGGTTCGGCCAATCACAAAAAAGCTTCACCAAGGACGAAGAACAAAACACCAACCAAGCTCCAAGGGATACAAGCTTTCTCTCCTTCTTCTTCTTCTTCCCCAAGTAGTATCCGGCCACCACAAGAACTCCAAGCAAGAGATAAGTTTCGGCCACCACAAAAGAGGAAGAAAGAAAGAGGATGGCCGGCCACAATAATTTTCTTCAAGGATGAATAATTTCGGCCACCACCAATGCTCCAAGGGATGCTAGAGATGAGACTTGCTTTCTCTCCTTCTTCTCCTTCCTTGATCCGGCCACAAACAAAAGCTCCACGAAGAAGATAGGTTTCGGCCAACAAGAGGAGAAGAGAGAAAGGGAAGGGCCGGCCACCACACCAAGGAAAAGAGGGAGAAAAATAATAGAGGTTGTTCACCATGAAGGCACCCCTACCCCTTCTTTTATATTCCTTGGCTTTGGCAAATAAGGAAATTTATTTATAATAAAATTTCCTTAACTTTCCTTGACAACAATTAATTAATAAAAAATTAAATAAATTTTGCTAATTAATTGTATGTGGCCGGCCACCTCATGTAGAGCAAATAGGATAATTTTAATCAACAATTAAAACTTCCTTTTTTTTCTTTGGAAATTTAAAAAAAATAAAATTTCCTTTTAAAATCCCTTCATGGTTGATAAAAAAAAATTTCTATAATTTTAATTTTCAACATGTGAATAATTTTTCAGAGAGAAAAAATAAAATATTTTTCCAATCTACAAATAAAGAAAGAGATCTAATCTCTTTCTTTTAATCTTTTTGTAGATCTTTTTAAAGAGAGATATTTTAATTTTAATTCTCTGTAATAAATAATATCTTCCACATAATAAAAATAAAAATTAAAATTCTTTTTAATTTAATGGGGGCCGGCCACCTAAACTTGGGTTCAAGCTAGGGCGGGCCACCCATGAACCAAGGCTTGGAAGACCCTAGCTTGAACCACAAGCTAGCTTGGCCGGCCCCTTTCTCATGGGTATGAAGGTGGGTATAGGTGGGCATAGTACTCTATAAATAAGAGGCTACGATAGGGACCGAGAGGAGGAATTGGTTTTGGTCTCCCGATAAAATTAAGCATCCCGTGTTCGCCCCGAACACACAACTTAATTTTATCAATAATAATTCATTCCACTAGAGAACTATTATTGAACTACCGCACCAATCTCAAATTACATTTTTGGGCTCCTTCTTATTATGAGTGTGTTAGTCTCCCTGTGTTTAAGATATCGAATGCCCACTAATTAAGTGAGTTACTGACAACTCATTTAATTAATATCTTAGTCCAAGAGTAGTACCACTCAACCTTATTATCATGTCGGACTAAGTCCACCTGCAGGGTTTAACATGACAATCCTTATGAGCTCCTCTTGAGGACATTATCAACTTAGTATCTCTAGGACACAGTTTCCTTTTATAATCAACAACACACACTATAAGTGATACCATTTCCCAACTTATCGGGCTTATTGATTTATCGAACTAAATCTCACCCATTGATAAATTAAAGAAATAAATATCAAATATATGTGCTTGTTATTATATTAGGATTAAGAGCACACACTTCCATAATAACCGAGGTCTTTGTTTCTTTATAAAGTCAGTATAAAAGAAACGACCTCAAATGGTCCTACTCAATACACTCTGAGTGTACTAGTGTAATTATACAGTCAAGATAAACTGATACCTAATTACACTACGACCTTCCAATGGTTTGTTCCTTTCCATTATGGTCATGAGCTACTGTTTATAATTTATAAGATACTGATAACATGATCATCTGTGTGTGACACCACACACCATGTTTTCTACAATATAAATTAATTGAACAACTACATTTATCATAAATGTAGACATTTGACCAATGTGATTCTTATTTCTAGATAAATGTTTATACCAAAAGCTAGGCTTTTAGTATACACTCTAACAATCTCCCACTTATACTAAAAGACTAAGCTGCTATATCTGCTGCCATACATCTGATTCCTAACCCTTCAACATGTCCATCAAAAGCTCTTGCCTTAAGGACCTCGGTGGAAGGATCTATAGGTCATCACCTGATGCAATCTAGGCAGCAACAACTTCTCCTCGTTTATACGATTTCTCGTATTGGGTGGTACTTGCGCTCTATTGTGTTTACTTGCCTTTATAGACTTATGGTTTCTTCGAGTTTGCTACTGCACCAATATTATTACAATAAATTGTAATAATCTTTGGACAAACCAGAAATCATATCTAAGTCTATCTTGAGATTATTGAGTCATTTAGCTTTTATAGATACCTCAGAGGCTTGCCATATACTAAGCTTCTATGGTGGAGTCCAGAAAAACACCTATGCTTATCACTTTTCCATAGTTATGACTTTACCTCCTAAAGTAAACACAAAACCCTGAGGTTGACTTATTATTGTCCCTATCCGATTGGAAGTCAAAATCCATGCAACCCACAAGGACCAAATTAACTGCCTTGTAAGCTAGCATATAATCTCTAGTGCCTCTAATGTACTTCAATATATGCTTTACTGCAGTCCACTGTCCTTGTCCAGAGTTATTTTGATATCTGCCAACTATGCCCTTGGCAAAACAGATTTCTTATCTCGTGCATAGCATTCATTAGGCTTCCGACAGCCGAAGCATAAAGAACTGCCTTTATTTCCTTTATCTCCTTTGATGTCTACAGAGACATATCTTTGGATAAAGTTACTCCATCCTGAAAAGGTAAGAAACCTTTCTTGGAGTTTTGCATGCTTTAAAATGAGCAAGGATTTTTCCGATGTATGAAGCTTGGGATAAGTAAAATATTCTTTTCTTGCGATCCCTTATTACTTTGATCTCAAGAATATATTCATTCTCCCAAGTCCTTTATATCGAATTATTTGGACAACCATACTCTTACTTCTGACAACATTTTGATATTGTTTCCAACTACCAAAAATGTTATCTACGTATAGTACAAGAAATACCACCACGCTTCCATCACACCTTTTGTATACACAAGACTTACCCGGTTACTAAATAAATCCATAGGTCTGAATTACTTTGATAAACCGGATGTTCCAAGACCTTGAAGTTTTGCCTCAGTCCATAGACTGATTGAGCTTTACACAAGTTGCTCTTATCCCTTTGCAATGAACCCTTCTGGTTGCTTTATATGGATGCTTTCTTTAAGACTTCCATTAAGGAATGTTGTCTTGACATCCACTTGCCAAATAGATAAAAAAATCCGGATAGACTTAAGCATGGCTACCAGTGAAAAAAGATTCCTTTTTCATCAAGCCTTGCTTGGAAGGTTTCTACCTCCCTGTCTATCCCTCTTTTTTCCTATTATAGACCTTTTACACCCAAAGGCTTTTACACCACTTGGTGGTTCTACAAGCTTCCAGATTTTATTAGAATACATATATTCTAATTCTATTATTCATTACTCTTTGCCAAGATGCTGCATATTTATCTTGGAGTTCTTCGTCATATGTCCGGAGATCAGGTTCATGTCCTTCAGGGATCGAGTTCAAAAACTCTCCCAAAACATGAATCTTTTAAGGTTGCTTAACAACCCTCCCACTACGACAAGGCATTTTCTGCAATTGTGTATCATTTGTGATACGTGTTGCAGTTTTCTTGTGGTATCTCATCTTGTACAGTTGGTACTAGATTAGACATGTCTTTTATTATTTCCTTAAGAACAAATTTACCTATGAGCACGTGGTTCATTATATAGTCCTTTTAAAATTAGTCATTGATGCTAACAATGACCTTCTGATTTTTAAGACTATAAACCTACTTTTGTTTATCTAGGATAACTTACAAACAAGTGAACTCCTATCCAACTTATTATTATCTCTCTTTAACATATCTGCTGGATTACCCGAATCCGAATATGCTTCAAAATAGGCTTACGCCTATTCAGCAATTCTATATGAGTAGAGAGTTCTAACTTGGAAGGTACTATGTTCACTTTCGTTTTCAGAGTTTTATCCTTAAAACAAATTTGGTAATTTTCTGAATAACTCATCATCTATCTAATTATTCCATAAGAGTCCTTTACCTTCTTTCTACTACACCATTCTGTTGGGGTGTACCAGATGCAGTTAGTTGGGATTGAAATCCAACTACTGATAAGTGACTCCTAAAATCTCTCAAGAGGTACTTGCCACTACGATCTTCCATAGTGACTTTTTACTTTAACATTTCTCCGCATCAACCTTGTATTCTTTGAACTAATCAAAGTACTTAGTCTTGCGGTACATTAAGTAAATTTATTTGTATCTTGAATAGTTGTCTATAAAATAGACAAAATATTCAATACTACCTCTTGTCTGGATAGTCATAGGATCACACAAACCAGAATGAACCGATTTCAACATATCTTTGACTTCATACCCCGTGGACTTAAAAGCTTCTTGGTTATTTTCCTTCCAAGTAAGACTCGCAGGTTGGAAATATTTCCACTACCAATGAACCCAAAAGTTCATTAGCTACCAATGAATCCTACTCAAGTATAACCTAGCTTTTAGATGCCAAAGATATAATTGGTTCATTTCCGAAGGTTGCTTTCTCTTAAAATTAGAAGATGTGTTACTAATTTCCATTTGTTGCATCGTGGGAGTTATTGGATTATAAATTGTCAACCATCATACCAGAATAGATAACTTCCCTATTTTTCTTGATAACAACTTTGTTATCAAAATAGACACAATATCTATAATAGTTTAGAAACTGAAATCAGGTTCTTTCTAAACTTGGTACGTAAAGACAATTACTTAAAATCCATATTTTATTCTTATCAAAGGATAAACATCTCCCACTGCAATAACTACCACTTTTACAGTAGTGCCCATGTGGACGGTGATTTACCTTTCATTTAGTTGTCGGGCTTCCTGGAACCCTGCAATGAATTGCAGACATGATTAATGGCATCTTGTATCTACACTCCAGGTTCTGGTAGATAACACCACTAGACATGTTTCAACTAATGAATTAAATACACCTAAATTGTTCTTAGTTCTAAGAAAACAGTCTACCTTAATATCCAAGTCCTATTTCCAATCATTACAATTGGGACTACTAAGTCTTTTTCTATAGTATGACTACTAGGGATTGACAAGCATCCTAAGAATCACAAAAATATTTGGTCAAGATCAACTCCTTAAAATCTCCATAAATTTTGCGTATACAAAATCGAAGAGGAGATTTTATTCATTAATTTTATTATCTCGTCAACTTTACTTTATGACGAATAAAATTAATAGTTGATCTGTCTTTGATCAAATATTTGGTCAAAGCTCTTTGAATTTAAAATAACATTGATTCCTCAAACAATATTATTTAAATTCACCAACACCTCAAACACCGTGAATTTTGCATGCCACGTTAGTGTGGACGTATACAAATTCATCATTTGTAAGAGCAGGGTTTTACCCATTGACTATCTTGTCAATATAACCTTTTGACAAATAAAATTACCTCAAACACCATGAATATTGTATACCACATTAGTGTGGACGTATACAAATTCAAACATTTGTAAGAGGGGTTTATTAATTTTATTATATTGCCAATCTAGTTTTATGACAAATCAATAGTTGGTTTCCCTTTGGTCACACAAGTGATAATAGTGACTCCGTTGGGGAGGATACTATTAAATGTGTCTAAGTGTATACCATTACTTGACACTAAGTCTATTAATAAGATTATGCCCCTTCCGTTGGGGAAGATCACACGCTCATAATTAACTTCCTATAGTCATCCAAAATTGGAAGTCTGTTCTAGTGATCCACAAACAAGCTCATCCGTTATGGAGGAAGGCACTCAGAGCCAACGCGCAAGCTTGTTTGCATCACTTACAAACCAGTAATGGAGACCATGGGATTTACTTAAAAATCCCTCTCCCACTTAGTTATTTATAAATGAGAAATTTTAACTATGCTACCCTACTAAATATGTAAACCAACATGCACACACAGCACAATATAAAAGCAATAAATAGAAAAATCTAATTTTCAACTATTATGGCTTTTATCTCTAGTTGTCCTCCGTGTGTTGTCATCCCAAGCTGCTGCCATATTTGGCCACCGCCACCGGGTCTAGCTGTCGCATCCATCTTGCTCCTAGTTCCGTTGCGCCTCTGGTCCTTAGAAGGTTCCACGCTTTGCAAGATTCGATCCGCGACATAAATAGAATTTTACATTTTTGATCCTATATTCCATAAAAGGAATGTACATGTATCTAGATCAAAAATAAAATCCTAATAAAACTAAATACAACTCCTGCTGTATTTTATAATACAATCATGCACACACAATAAAATGCCCTTGACATGTCCAAGGATCCAATCACACACATAATAACTATAAGCCATAATAGTTGGATCCTGCATCCACAAAGTTAGCACATCCTACTATTAACCTGCCTAAATTATGTATGACATGTACATAATTAAACTAATACCAAATACACAGAGGCAAAAACCCTAGCTCTGATACCAATTATTGGTTGCTACTCGGAAAACCTAGAGGTTCCACTGTACAAAAATTTTGTACAAAAGTCTGAACCTTTTCCTAGCTACCATGTGTTCTTTTAAATTAAATTTTGGATTGCCTGCAGAACTTAACACGTTTGATCCAAAACTTAATCTATTTGTTCTTTTAGGTTTTGACTTGGATCTCCTGCGGAACTTAACACGTTCGACCCAAATCACCTTAAGTTATTAATTCCATTAAATATTAATTTCCATAATCGGTTCCCAGTACTGACGTGGCGAGGCACACGACCTTCTTGGATATGGGAGCAACCACCACCGACTAGACAAAACCTTTTATAGAAAGCTAATATTTAATTTCCTAAAATAACTTTAGGTTAACCAAAAAGAACAATCAAATCACAAGGAAAAGAAGAAAAAAAAACAAAAGAACACAACATCAAAAAATATATTCGAAATTCTAGAATCGTAAGCCTCTTGTATTTGGTATTATTTCCATAAATAACTAGTATGATGCGGAAAGAAAAATTACTACTTATACCTTGTAGAAAAACCTCTTGATCTTCTACCGTATTCCTCTTCTTACCTCGGACGTTATGTGGGCAACGATCTTCCGAGATGAGAAACCACCAAGCACCTTCTTCTTCTCCTAGCTAGGTTCAGCCAATCACAAAAAAGCTTCACCAAGGACGAAGAACAAAACACCAACCAAGCTCCAAGGGATACAAGCTTTCTCTCCTTCTTCTTCTTCTTCTCCAAGTAGTATCCGGCCACCACAAGAAATCCAAGCAAGAGATAAGTTTCGGCCACCACAAAAGAGGAAGAAAGAAAGAGGATGGTCGGCCACAATAATTTTCTTCAAGGATGAATAATTTCGGCCACCACCAATGCTCCAAGGGATGCTAGAGATGAGACTTGCTTTCTCTCCTTCTTCTCCTTCCTTGATCCGGCCACAAACAAAAGCTCCACCAAGAAGATAGGTTTCGGCCAACAAGAGGACAAGAGAGAAAGGGAAGGGCCGGCATCCACACCAAGGAAAAGAGGGAGAAAAATAATAGAGGTTGTTCACCATGAAGGCACCCCTACCCCTTCTTTTATATTCCTTGGCTTTGGAAAATAAGGAAATTTATTTATAATAAAATTTCCTTAACTTTCCTTGATAACAATTAATTAATAAAAAATTAAATAAATTTTCCTAATTAATTGTATGTGGCCGGCCACCTCATGTAGAGCAAATAGGATAATTTTAATCAACAATTAAAACTTCCTTTTTTGTCTTTGGAAATTTTAAAAAAATAAAATTTCCTTTTAAAATCCTTCATGGTTGATAAAAAAAAATTTCTATAATTTTAATTTTCAACATGTGAATAATTTTTCAGAGAGAAAAAATAAAATATCTTTCCAATCTACAAATAAGGAAAGATATCTAATCTCTTTCTTTTAATCTTTTTGTAGATCTTTTTAAAGAGAGATATTTTAATTTTAATTCTCTGTAATAAATTATATCTTCCACATAATAAAAATTAAAATTAAAATTCTTTTTAATTTAATGGGGGACGGCCACCTAAACTTGGGTTCAAGCTAGGGTCGGCCACCCATGAACCAAGGCTTGGCCGGCCCTAGCTTGAACCACAAGCTAGCTTGGCCGGCCCCTTTCTCATGGGTATGAAGGTGGGTATAGGTGGGTATAGTACTCTATAAATAAGAGACTACGATAGGGACCGAGAGGAGGAATTGGTTTAGGTCTCCCGATAAAATTAAGCATTCCGTGTTCGCCCCGAACACACAACTTAATTTTATCAATAATAATTCAATCCACTAGAGAACTATTATTGAACTACCGCACCAATCCCAAATTACATTTTTGGGCTCCTTCTTATTATGAGTGTGTTAGTCTCCCTGTGTTTAAGATATCGAATGTCCACTAATTAAGTGAGTTACTAACAACTCATTTAATTAATATCTTAGTCCAAGAGTAGTACCACTGAACCTTATTATCATGTCGGACTAAGTCCCCTGCAGGGTTTAACATGACAATCCTTATGAGCTCCTCTTGAGGACATTATCAACCTAGTATCTCTAGGACACAGTTTCCTTTTATAATCAACAACACACACTATAAGTGATACCATTTCCCAACTTATCGGGCTTATTGATTTATCGAACTAAATCTCACCCATTGATAAATTAAAGAAATAAATATCAAATATATGTGCTTGTTATTATATTAGGATTAAGAGCACACACTTCCATAATAACCGAGGTCTTTGTTTCTTTATAAAGTCAGTATAAAAGAAACGACCTCAAATGGTCCTACTCAATACACTCTGAGTATACTAGTGTAATTATACAGTCAAGATAAACTGATACCTAATTATACTACGACCTTCCAATGGTTTGTTCCTTTCCATTATGGTAATGAACTACTGTTTATAATTTATAAGATACTGATAACATGATCCTTTGTGTGTGACACCACACACCATGTTTTCTACAATATAAATTAATTGAACAACTACATTTATCATAAATGTAGACATTTGACCAATGTGATTCTTATTTCTAGATAAATGTTTATACCAAAAGCTAGGCTTTTAGTATACACTCTAACACTTCTATCCTTGATATTTAGATAAATCAATGAGGCATAGATCATATCATCCTTATATCAATCTTTGTGTTTCTTGATCTATAAGTAGACACTCCATCAAATAAGCTCAATATCTCATATTGACTCATTTGAGCATGGCTATGCATTCTTGTGTCCTACTAATCAAGGGGCCTACAAATATGACTTCCGTCATATAGAAGGGATAGATCTCATCTACATCAATTACATCCCTCTACATCACTTATTGCATACCTAGTGATTGACTTTATAGTCCACCTTGTTACAAGTAACATTTGATGATACCAAAATACACAACTTCTTATGTAGGGAACTGTAGTAACTTCAGGTCTATGGATATTCATATCAATAGTCACTATAAGAATATTTATAATATTCATATAACGATCCATGAAATATCTCATGGAAGGTCAATTCAGTACATATTCTCTAATATATACTCATCTGTTAACTTGATATATCATATTTATGACTTGTGAGATTAAGTCATTAATTGACCTACATGCTACTCTCAACGTATTAATTGTTAGTGAGAGCCCTAGAGCCGATCATGTGATGATTGTTGTATGGACTCGATGTATCATATTCTTATATATATTTATAAAGGTATTTCTTTATGGTTATTATACTTACTTGTATTGGTGTCAAATAACTAAGTATAATAGCATCCTTGAGTAGAAGGTTCTTATCTATATCAATCGATTGGTTGAATTGATAATGAGATGATATAGAGAACACTACTCTTAATCATTCCTAGTCAAGTATTAACATTCAGGGACAATGTTAATGCGATGAGACTAGCATGTAGGTCAACTCGATGACTTGATCTCATAAGTTATGGATATTAGATATCAAGTTAACACATGAGTATGCATTGGAGAATGTATACTGAATGACCCGCCATGAGAAAGTATCATGGATGGTTATATGAGTATCATATACTTTCTCATATGACTATTAGTATGACTATCAGTCCTTGGACCTGAAGTCACCATGGTTCCCTACATAAGGAGTTGCATACTTTAGTTTCGTCAAACATCACTCGTAAATGGGTGGACTATAAAGGCGACTACTGGGTATGTAACAAATTATGCGAAGGGATGTGAGTGATGTAGATGGGATCTATCCCTCCTATATGACGGGAGTGACATCATGATTCTTGATAGAGTGAGACCACTAAGTGCATGACCATGCCCAAATAGGTCAATATGAGATATTGAGCTCATTTGATTAGAGTGAGTCTACTTGGAGTTCAAGACATAAATTGATTAAAGGATGACACGGTCTATGCCTCAATTGATTAATTTAGATGTCAAGGATAGAAGGACATTGTCACATATTGTGAGAGTCACAATTAGTAGTCACAATAGTGATGTTGGATCTCAACATTCTTGTAACTTGGGTAGTAATGATGTGTTGCTAAATATCGCTCATTACTTATGTTTCTAAATGGGTTTAGGAGCATTGCCAACGTTACAAGAACCTATAGGGTCACATACAAAGGGCAATTAGATGGAGATTAGGTTCATATGATGGACCAAGAGGATTAGGTTCATGTGATGAACCAAATTGGATTAAGAGTAATCCAGATTAGACTAATTGAGTTGGACTCAATTTGATTCATGTGTCGAATGAGTCTAATTTAGACTATGATTCATTGAATCAATTTAAACCAATGAATAGAGATTTATTAAATTAAATTGATTTGAATCAAAGGTTAGATTTGATCAACCATGGGAGATAAGAGGTCAAGTTTAACTTGACTTAAGAGGGAAGATGAAGGGTCAAGTTTGACTTGACCAAATGCCACCTCATTGTGACTTGGTATGGGCCGGCCATTGATGATGTTCCACATCATCAAGGCTACATCATTGTGTGCCACCTCATGAGGAAGACCAAGAGCCATGACTCTTGGTATTACATGGAGATATAAGAGCTCTAATAAGTGGTCGGCCACATGGAATCAAGGTAATTCAAGGCTTCTTCTTCTTCCTCTCTTCTTCTTCTCTCCTTCTCCTCCATTGCCGAGACCTCTCAAGAGTGCTAGCACACTCTAAGTGGTTTTCTCCACCTTTTGTCCGTGTGGATACATGTAGAGGAGTGTACACTTGACACTCTACGAGATCCGACAAACATTTGGACGAGCGGGATAAGTGAAGGGCATCGCTACAAGGGTAATACTTCTTTTTCATGTAGATCTAAGGTAGATATAGTGTAGACAAACATGTGCATGAATTTTTTATTTATCTTCGGATGGATCCGTGGCTAGCTTCGAGGTTTCCGCAACGCAAAAAAGTGGTTTTTGTGGCTCGAAAGTCTAACATTAATATTGTTCTTGCATATTAATTCTTGACAAGGAATAGTTAAGAGTAGTGCCAATTCAACAAATTGATATGTTATAGACTACAACCTACTACCCTAGAAAATTATTATACTTATTCATCTAACACAGATCTAAAGTAAATATAATAACCATTAACTTTTTTTAATGAAATATGATACAATATGTCCTAAGTCAATTAACTCTTGATTGACTCTTAGAACTAATACTAACAATCTCCTTATGTCAATAATGTCAATCACTGAAATATCTAATATCCAGTGACCATCAAGCTTCCTCTATGCAAAAGCCTTGGTCAAATGATGCACAATGTTAGCATCGATCGATATTATGCATAGTCTCACATCTCCTTTATTGATGATCTCTTGAATGAGATGGAACCACTGTAATATCTAATACCTATCAACATGATTTAAGTAAAATACATATCCTAACTATGATCTAAAATCATCCTTATCAGTTTGGAAGCTTACATCGGTGTAACCCTTTATAGCGAGCTCCTCATCGCCTCCAAATATCAAGAAATATTCTTTTATTCTTCTCAAGTACTTAAGAATATTTTTGACTACTTTCTAGTGACCTTCACCTGAATCTGACTGATATCTATTTGTCATGCTTAACACTTATGAAAAATCAGGGTGAGCACAAAGCATAACATACATGATAAACCCTATAGTAGAAGCTTAAGGAATTTGATCCATATGGTCCCTTTATTCCTTAGAAGAGGGGCATTGAGCCTTTGAAAGACTCATACCATGTGACATCGGCAAAAATCCCTTCTTGAAATTCTACATGGTGAAATGATTAAGAACCTTATCAATATATGTACTTTGACTTAGATTAAGCAATATTTTAGATCTATCTATCTCTATAGATCTTGATGCCTAAAATGTAGACTGCTTCACCTAAGTCTTTCATCAAAAAATAATTTCCGAGGTAAGTCCGTTGGTGTTACTCAGAATTTCATTCTGTTTCCCTTGTACACAAATTTGTACAAGCACAGAACTTTTCCTAGCAACCCATGTACTTTTCAGAAGTTAAACTTGGATTACAAATGAAACTTAACATTATTAATCCAAGTTCAACCGATGTGTTCATCAGAAGTTAAACCATATTACAGAAGTTGATTAAATATCTATTTCAAGGATTGACTTCCAGGTCTTTGGTGAGGCACTCGACCTTCTTGAGTATGGGATCATCCACCACTTCTTAGACAAAGCCTTTCAAAGAAATTGAATATTTAAACTCCTTACAGTAACCTTAGGTTTAACTACAGAGACCACAATCGAAGCACAAGATCATTGGCTTCTTGTGTTGGTATTTTAGGATCAATAAAAAGAAAATAAACTAACTAATACGCAACGGAATAATTAACTAGTTGTACATTTCCTTTATTTCAATAGACCTCTTGATCTTCTGCTGTATTCCACTCCTCCTCTTGGACGTTGTGTGGGCAACGATCTTCCAAGACAACACCACCTGAACCACTTCTTTGCCTCCAAGACTTTCGACCACCAAGGGATGCTAGAATAGGGAGCCTCCTTCTCTTCTTTTTCCCCTCCAAGTAACCGACCACAAGAAGATGGAGCCTCTTGATGCCGCCAGCCCTTGCTAAAGGAAATAAGGGGAGAATAGAAAGGGAAGAGGGCCGACCAAAACAAGGATTAAAATAAGAGACTTAGGTTGTGTTATATCATAAGGCACCATCTACCTCTCTTTTATAATCCTTGGTGAATGCAAAAAAGGAAAGATTTAAAATTAAAACCTTCCTTTTAATTCCTATTATGTGTGGTCGACCCTTATTTGGGCAACAATTAAGGAAAAATTTTAAATTAAAATATCTCTTTTAAACCATTGTGGATGGCTACAAAAAAGGAATGATTTTAAAATTAAAATATCTCTTTTAAATCTCTTTGTGGATGACTATAAAAGAAAAGTTTTTAAAAATTAAAATCTCTCTTTTAAATCCCTTGGAGGATGACTATAAAAGAAAAGATTTTAAAATTAAAATCTCTCTTTTAAATCCCTTGGAGGATGCCTATAAAAGAAAATATTTTAAAATTAAAATCTTTCTTTTAAATCCTTTGGAGGATTGCTATAAAAGGAAAGATTTTAAAAAATTAAAAGTCTCATTTAATTCCTTGTGGTCGGCCCCTTGCTTGGGCACCAAGCAAGGATGTGGCTGGCCCATTACATGGGTAAGAAGTGGACTTGGTTGGATACAAGGTTTTTTTATAAAGATGGTACAACATGGACCTAGAGGAGGAATTGATTTTGGCCTCCTGATGGACTTGGGCTTCCCGTGCTCAGCCCGAACACCTAACTCATGTCCATGAATAATAACCCATACCACTAAAGGGTTATTATTGAACTATCGCACCAATCCCATATTACAATATGTGCTCCTTCTTATTATGAGAGAGTTAAGCTCCTTGTGTTTAAGATATCGTATGTCCATTAATTAAATGAGTTATTGACAACTCACTAAATTAACATCTAACTCCAAGAGTAGTACCAATCAACTTCATTGTCATGTCGGAACTAAGTCCACCTGTAGGGTTTATATGACAATCCTTATGAGCTCCTCAAGGGGGCATCATCATCCCAATAAATAGGACACATTTTCCTTCTATAATCAACAACACACCATATAAATATATTATTTCCCAACTTATCGGGCCTATTGATTTAACGAATAAATCTCACCCTTTGATAAATTAAAGAAATAAATACTAAGTACATGTGCTTATTATTTTATCGGGATTAAGAGTACACATATCCATAATAACAGAGGTTCTGTTCTTTTATCGAGTCAGTATAAAAAAAACAACCTCAAATAGTCCTACTCAATACACACATAGTGTACTAGTGTAATTTTATAGTCAAGATAAACTAATACCAAATTACACTACAACCATTCCAATGGTTTGTCCTAATCCATCTTGGTTGTGAGTTATTATTTATAATTTATAAGGAACTGATAACATGATCTTCTGTGTGACACCACACACCATGTTATCCACAATATAAATTAAATGGACAACTGCATTTAACTAAATGCATACATTTGACCAATGTGATTCTCATTTCAAAATAAATATTTATACAAAAGCTAGACATTTAGTATACATTTTAACAATCTTCCACTTATACTAAAAGACTATGCTGCCATACATTTGATCCCCATCCCTCAACATGCCTATCAAAAGCTCTCACTGGAAGGGCCTTAGTGAAAGGATCTGCCAGGTTATCTTCTGATGCAATCTTGGCGACAACAATTTCTCCTCACTTTACGATGTCTCGTATCAGGTAGTACTTGCACTCAATGTATTTACTTGCCTTATGGGCTCGTGGTTCCTTCGAGTTTGCTAATGCACCACTATTATCACAATAAATTGTGATAATTTTGGGCAAACCAGGAATCACATCTAAGTCCATCAAGAAGTTTCTGAGCCATACAGATTCTTTGGCTTCCTCAGAGGCTGTCATATACTCAACTTCCATGGTGAAGTCCAAAATGCATTTCTGCTTAACACTCCTCCATGTTATGTGTAACACCTGAAAATTCTCAAATCAGTTTTAGAAATATTCTATGATTTTTCTAGAATTTTAGGATATTTTTATAGAATTTTTAGAGTAGTAGAAGTAGCAAAAACAAATAGAAACGTAAAATAGCCTACGCGGGTATTGAACCCGAGACCTACTAGACCATATGCTTTATGGTGGACTCTAGTAACCAAGTGAACCCAGCAGGGCCGTGCTAAAAGAAGAGGAAACCAATTATATTTATATTTAAGTTGGCCGAATTAACCACTTAATATAAATAGGAGACTTAAGTGGGGAATGATTAATTTTAATCGTTAAATTCCTCTCCCTCAAACCCTCACCGCCGAACCCCTCTCCTTTCTCCTCCTCTCGGCGCACCAAGCCCCCAAGGACTAGGGTTCCATCCCAAGGGCTCCAAGAACGCCTTCCGGCAACGACTCCGACACGAGGGCGTTCCTCTCCGCGAGAAGAGCCCGTAGACACAAGAGGATCGTCGAGGGAATCGTCTCCACCGGAAAACTAGCGACTAGAATCGTAAGAAATCTAGCGTAGGAGGTAAGAGACCCCTCACCTGTAGTATAAGTAGTTCTCGTGTGATTTCATGCTTTAGTTTAGTAGCATATGAATTTTTGACACATAGGCTGCGCAATAGCGCGCACCAAGTGTTCGAGAATATGTTCAGCACAGGAAAAATGAAACTTTGACATTTTAATAGCTTAGCTAAATGCAATAGAAGCATTTATTTAGTATATGCAGTTTTATTACAGCTTATATGGGACTACGGTCCCATGGGTGGGCTCCCAAAGTCGCCTCTAGGTTCAGACAACCTAGCTCTAGGTTCAGATAACCTAGAAATAGCAAGATAAGAAAAATTCAGCTATAACCAGTATTTTATTTTCGGCAGTGGCACTGTACTGGACTAGATGTCCATTGGGTTGGGCTCCCATAGTCGTCCCTAGGTTTAGATAACCTAGTACACTCTACTAAATTCGGGATTTGCAACCCCGGATCTAATTAGAGATGCGCGCATAACAAGTACAGATGCCGGGCCTAACAGCAGCATGATTAGTATTTTCATCTATTTATGATAAATAATTTTCAAAAAATTCACAAAATAGTTTATGAGAAGATAGAGCAGCTTAGCATCAATTAGCAGTAGTGTAGCTCAACTTTTATTTCAATTTAGCCTTATGAATTCGCATGATGGTTTTATGCTTAGCTATGATTGCCATGTATCGTATGTGATTATGCCATGTTTTAGAATCCATGTTTAGCAATGTTCAAAATGTACTTCAAATAGCGTGTTTTAAAAGCATAAATTGCATCGTATGCATGTTTTGTGAGGTAGATGGTTTCTTACTAAGCTCCCAAGCTTACAGATACTTCTTTTCCTTATACTGCAGATAAAGGTAAAGGAAGGATGGATTAGCGGAGGCTGGAGGACAATGCTGCAAAGATGTGTGTGGGCAAGAACTTGGAATAAAGATCTTAGGGATCTAGCGAGTTTTGTTTTAAGCATTAGAACATTCTAGCATTTTATTATTCCGCACTTTATTATGTTTGAATGCCATGAACTAGTGAATTATGTACGATGCTATGCTTGAAATGCTAGTTGTTTGATATTAAGATATTTTCCCAGCCATTTAGGACTGATATATGTGATTTGAGCACGAAATAGTGCTGAAATCATATTCCTGATATGAAATCAGAAACCCAATCAATCAGCCGATCAATTGGAGGCTCCTCAATCGATCAACGGATCGATTGGGCAAGTTATTCTACGAACAGTAAACCCCTGGATCGATCAGCCGATCGATCTGGTGGCGTTCTGTAGCGAACAGAGAGCTCTGGGATCGATCACTGGATCGATCGACTAAGTTTGATCGATCAGCCGATCGATCCATAAATTCTTCCATGCACAGTAGCACGCTGAATCGACCCCTAGATCGAATAGTCAGGCTAGATCGATCAGCCGATCGATCCAGGATATTACCTCGTGCACAGTAGCACGCTGAATCGATCAGTGGATCGATCAAATGACTCCAATCGATCCACCGATCGATTGGAAGGCCTGATAACAGCTGAAAACCCCTCATCTCAGCCCTTGACTATATGGGAAGCTTAGATTACCTCCCTTAGCATAGGAACAGTATTCAAGATGTAGTTTAAACATGGATTTCAGATCTAATAGTAATTAGTAGAAGAGATTGTATTAGTTAGCAAAATTTTAAATCAGATCAGTTTTTTCGCACATTAAGAATAGCTAGCAACAGTATAATGTGACGATTCGGCTTTACAGCTTAGCCAGTAGAAGGCGGGTCGTTACAGAGTGGTATTAGAGCAAAAGTTCCATACTTCGTTCACACACATTAGCATTGAACCTGCAGCTTTCAAGTAAGAACATCTCTCACTTTACTTATGTTGTTGCTTTCATGTTATATAACTAAAGCATGTTTATGTATGATAGTACCTAACATGATAACAATAGTTATGCAACATGATCCTATTAGTTATGTATGTCCTCTATGTCTTTAGAAAATGGTACGAGGACGCTCAGCTAGAAATACACCAGCTACTGAGCCCCAGCATGAGGCAGGCAGCTCAATGCCTCCTCCAGATCTTACAGCAGTAGTGGCTCAGCTACAGAAGCAGCTAGCTGAACAGCAACAGGAGATAGCCACTTTAAGGGTTACCAGCAGAACACTTCTACTGTCACTCCAGAACCAAATTAACAACCCCAGTAGTGATAGAAGTTCCACCAGTCCAGCTTACAGCACTAGTAGCCCCAGCCGCAGAGGCAAAGAGAGAAGCCTATCTGATCCAGTGGCAGAGAATCAAGCCCGAGAATTTCTCAGGCACCAGTGAACCATGGGATGCTCAAGCCTGGTTCAAAACACTGGAGAGTACGATGGAACTTCTGGACTGGCCAGAACATGAGAAGGTGAAATGCGCCTCTTTCTGTCTGACAGGAGATGCAGGTATGTGGTGGGAGAAAATTAAAGTGAAGCGCCTAGTGAATCAGATGACATGGGCCGATTTCAAAAGGGAGTTTTTCGAGGAGTTCTTCCATATGCGGGTTACAAACCGCCACTACGACGAGTTCACTGAATTTCGTCAAGGCAACCTTTCAGTTGAGGAGGCCGTGTGGAAATTCAACAGATTGGCTCGTCTATGTCCTGAACTAGTCAGCACTGAAAAAGAACGAGTCCGGTTGATGCTTAAGATGCTAAGGCCGGAAATAGCAATGAATGTGGCCAGCGATGTCCGTAGGCCGCAGACTACAGAAGCACTGGTGAGCAGTGCTCTAACCACCGAGCATTATCAAAACAGTATCAAACAGCAGAAGCAAGTCCTCTCAGAGTCGAAAGGCCAAGGAGGCTCAGGTACTCAGAAGCACCAGGGCCACAGCTCCCATGGCTCTAACTGGAAAGGGAACTCCAGCAACAAACGCAAACCAGGGAGTTACTCAAAAGGAGGACTAGCTAGTAAACAACCCAGCTATCCCAAGTGTTCCACTTGTGGAAAATTTCACCCAGGATTTTGTCGCAAGGGCACCCGAGGATGTTTCGAATGTGGTCAGGAGGGACATATGGCTAAACAATGCCCAAACAATACTAGCTTTTCTCCACCACAGTCGATTCAGTACAAAGTCAAACCAGCACAGTTGCACCAGATGCAGGCTGCTTTAGATGGTCCACACATCAGCCAAGGCAGACTAGAAGCCCCTTCAGTCGTGATAAATGCAAGGATCTACTCACTGACCAGAGAAGATGTAGCGAATGCCTCGACAGTTGTTACAGGTCAGATTAGTATTTTACAGCAAAGTGCAACTGTCTTATTCGATATTAGGGCAACCCATTCTTATATATCCAGGGCATTCGCCGAGAAGTTGGCAATACCCCCAGAGGTACTTAGTGGTCTGTTTTTGACGACGTTACATTCGGGAGAGATTATGGTGTCCACGCACTGGCTCTGAGCAGTGCCGATCATCATAGCAGACAGAGAGCTTTTTGGTGATCTGATAGTATTAGACATGGCCGACTACAACATCATCTTGAGAATGGACTTCCTGATGAAGTATGGTGCCTTCATAGAGTGTCGTAAACAGAGAGTCGTATTCCAACCAGAAGCAGGAGTGCAGTTTGGGTTCATCGGAGAACCAAAGAGAAAGGCCAAGAAGTTTCTCTCAGCTCTGAAGGCACAGAAACTACTTGACTCGGGATGTATGGGATTCTTAGCACATGTAGTCAGTACCAGCCAGGACAAGGACCGAAAACTAGAGGAGGTCCGAGTCGTATGTGACTACCCAGCAGTCTTTCCTGAGGAGTTACCAGGCCTAGCACCGGACAGGGAGATAGAATTTAAGATAGAGCTCATTCCCGGAACAAATCCCATCTCCAAGGCACCTTACCGCATGGCTCCAGCAGAACTGAAGGAACTTCATGAGCAATTATAGGAGTTGCTCGACAAGGGCTTCATACGTCCTAGTCACTTACCATAGGGAGCGCCTGTATTGTTCGTGAAGAAGAAGGACGGGAGCATGCGCCTGTGCGTAGATTACAGAGCACTGGACCAAGTCACAATCAAGAACAGGTATCCTCTTCCCAGAATAGATGACCTGTTTGATCAGCTAAAGGGAGCAGCAGTGTTCTCTGAAATAGATCTCAGATCGGGATATCACCAAGTTAAAGTCAAAGAAGGTGATATACCCAAGACAACTTCTAGGACCAGATACGGACACTGTGAATTCGTAGTCATGCCCTTTGGCGTGATAAATGCTCCAGCTACTTTCTTGGACCTCAAGAACAGGGTGTTCAGAGAATACTTAGATAAGTTCATTATCGTATTCATCGATGACATCCTTAACTATTCCAGAGCTCAGGAAGAACACGCAGAGCACCTGAAGATAGTACTGCAGACTCTTCAGCAGAACCAGTTGTACGCCAAGTTCACGAAATGTGAATTCTGGTTCGATCAGGTAGCCTTCCTGGGTCACATTATCTCTAAGGATGGTATTATGGTAGACCCCAGTAAAATAAAAGCTGTGAGTAACTGGAAAAAACCCAAGAACGCCAGTGAGATCAGAAGCTTTTTGGGACTAGCAGGTTATTACAGAAAGTTCATAGAGGACTTCTCCAGGATAGCCTCCCCACTGACAGCTCTTACCAGAAAGAACAAAAAATTTCAGTGGACAGAGGACTATGAGAACAGCTTCAGCGAGTTAAAAAGGAGATTGACCAGTGCACCTATTCTGACTCTACCAGAAAACATAGATAGCTTTGATATTTATAGTGACGCCTCTAAATTGGGATTAGGAGCAGTACTGATGCAAGAAGGTAAGGTGATCGCCTATGCCTCCAGACAACTCAAGGATTATGAGAGGAACTACCGTACTCATGACCTCGAGCTTGCAGCAGTCGTGTTCGCCTTCAAAATTTGGAGACATTACCTGTATGGATCTCAGTGTAGAGTGTATACAGATCATTAGAGCCTGAAGTACTTCTTTACTCAGAAGGATCTGAATATGCAACAGTGTAGATGGCTCGAACTGGTCAAAGATTATGATGTAGACATCCTCTACCATCCAGGAAAAGCCAATAAGGTGGCAGACGCACTTAATAGGAAGTCCAGCGCCACCTTACTATCACTAGCAGCCATGTCACCGCCCCTACAGAAGGAGATCACAGATTTCAGCCTCGAACTTATAGTGGGACAGCTCTCTACTATGACATTAGAATCCACCTTGCTTGGTGACATCCAGACAGCTCAGGGACAGGATCCTGAAATTCAGAAAATCAAGCAAGGACTAGCAGGATCAGAAAGTGGAGAGTTCAGAGTATCAGATAGTGGGGCATTATATTTTGGTGATAGACTTTGTGTTCCAGATCAGGAGGAACTATTGAGGAAGATCTTAGACGAGGCTCACGGAACTCCTTATGCGATGCATCCTGGTTCCACCAAGATGTACCAGGACCTAAAGTAACTTTTTTGGTGGCCTGGGATGAAAAGAGACATTGCTAGATATGTTAGCACCTGTCTGACCTGCCAGAGAGTCAAGGCAGAACAACAGAGACCAGGAGGAGTTCTGCAGCCTATTCAGATCCCAGAATGGAAGTGGGAGGATATTTCTATGGATTTTATAGTAGGACTACCCAGAAACCACGAATGGTTTTGATGTCATCTGGGTAATAGTCGACAGATTGACTAAATCAACCCACTTCTTGGCTATCAGGATATCCTACTCCATGGAACAGCTAGCTCAGTTGTATCTCAAGGAGATCGTTAGACTACATGGAGTCCCACGAACCATAATATCAGACAGAGATAGTAGATTCATGTCACACTTCTGGAAGTGTGTACAGTCAGCTTTGGGCACTAAGTTAAAGTTTAGCACAGCTTTCCATCCTCAGACAGATGGACAGACGGAGCGAGTAAATCAAGTACTCGAAGATATGCTCCGAGCATATGCCCTAGACTTCAAGGGAAGTTGGTGCAAATATCTGAGTTTAGCAGAATTTGCATACAACAACAGTTATCAGGCCACTATCGGTATGGCACCCTACGAGGCTTTTTACGGGCGGAGGTGTAGATCTCCAATTTACTGGTATGAGAGTGGTGATCAGAAAGAACTAGAACTTCAGACAGATCTAGTAGCAGATACCACAGCAGCTATACAGCAGATCCGCCAGAGGATAGAGATAGCTCAGAGCCACCAGAAAAGCTATGCTGATACACGGTGCAGACCCTTAGAGTTTTCAGTTGGGATACAGTATTCCTCAGAGTGGCTCCCATGAAGGGAGTAATGCGTTTTGGGAAGAAGGGCAAATTAAGTCCCAGATATGTGAGACCATATCTTATCACTAGGAGAGTTGGCAAAGTAGCATATGAGCTAGAGCTACCTCAGGAGATGTCAGCTATCCATAATGTATTACATGTCTCTATGCTGAAGAAGCATATCCCAGATGCCACCCAGGTGATTGAGCCCCAGTCGGTACAAGTCCATGAAGACCTCAGCTATGACAGTCAGCCTATTCAGATAATAGACCGAGCAGTCAAGAAATAACAGAACAAGGAAGTACCATTAGTAAAAGTGATTTGGCAAAGTCACACAGTAGAAGAGACAACTTGGAAGATAGAAGCCAGTATGAGATAGAAGTACCCGGAGCTATTCTAAGTTCGAGGATGAACTTTTTATAAGGTATGGGGGATTGTAACACCCAAAAATTCTCAAATCAATTTTATAAATATTCTATGATTTTTCTAGAATTTTAAGATATTTTTATAGAATTTTTAGAGTAGCGGAAGTAGCAAAAACAAATAGAAACATAAAATAGCCTACGTGGGTATTGAACCCAAGACCTACTAGACCGTATACTTTATGGTGGACTCTAGTAACCAAGGGAACCCAGCAGGGCCGTGCTGAAAGAAGAGGGAACCAATTATATTTATATTTAAGTTGGCCGAATTAACCACTTAATATAAATAGGAGACTTAAGTGGGGATTGATTAATTTTAATCGTTAAATTCCTCTCCCTCAAACCCTCACCGCCGAACCCCTCTACTTTCTCCTCCTCTCGGCGCACCAAGCCCCCAAGGACTAGGGTTCCGTCCCAAGGGCTCCAAGAACACCTTCCGGCAACGACTCCGACACGAGGGCGTTCCTCTCCGCGAGAATAGCACGTAGACGCAAGAGGATCGTCGAGGGAATCGTCTCCACCGAAAAACTAGCGACTAGAATCGTAAGAAATCTAGCGTAGGAGGTAAGAGACCCCTCACCTGTAGTATAAGTAGTTCTCGTGTGATTTCAAGCTTTAGTTTAGTAGCATATGAATTTTTGACACATAAGCTGCGCAATAGCGCGCACCAAGTGTTCGAGAATATTTTCAGCACAGGAAAAATGCAACTTAGACATTTTAATAGCTTAGCTAAATGCAATAGAAGAATTTATTTAGTATATGCAGTTTTATTACAGCATATATGGGACTACGGTCCCATGGGTGGGCTCCCACAGTCGCCTCTAGGTTCAGACAACCTAGCTCTAGGTTCAGATAACCTAGAAATAGCAAGATAAGAAAAATTCAACAATAACCAGTATTTTATTTTCAGCAGTGGCACTGTACTGGACTAGATGTCTATTGGGTTGGGCTCCCATAGTCGTCCCTAGATTTAGATAACCTAGTACACTCTACTAAATTCGGGATTTGCAACCCCGGATCTAGTTAGAGATGCACGCATAACAAGTACAGATGTCGGGCCCAACAGAAGCATGATTAGTATTTTCATCTATTTATGATAAATAGTTTTCAAAAACTTCACAAAATAGTTTATGAGAAGACAGAGCAGCTTAGCATCAGTTAGCAGTAGTGTAGCTCAGCTTTTATTTCAGTTTAGTCTTATGAATTCGCATGATGGTTTTATGCTTAGCTATGATTGCCATGTATCGTATGTGATTTTGCCATATTTTAGAATCTATGTTTAGCAATGTTCAGCATGTACTTCAAATAGCATGTTTTAAAAGCATAAATTGCATCGTATGCATGTTTTGTGAGGTAGATGGTTTCTTACTAAGCTCCCAAGCTTACAGATACTTCTTTTCTTTATACTGCAGATAAAGGTAAAGGAAGGATGGATTAGCGGAGGCTGGAGGACAATGCTACAAAGATGTGTGTGGGCAAGAACTTGGAATAAAGATCTTAGGGATCTAGCGAGTTTTGTTTTAAGCATTAGAACTTTCTAGCATTTTATTATTCCACACTTTAGTATGTTTAAATGCCATGAACTAGTGAATTATGTACGATGCTATGCTTGAAATGCTAGTTGTTTGATATTAAGATATTTTCCCAGCCATTTAGGACTGATATATGTGATTTGAGCACGAAATAGTGCTGAAATCAGATTCTTGATACGAAATCATAGACCCCAATCGATCAGCCGATCGATTGGAGGCTCCTCAATCGATCAACGGATCGATTGGGCAACTTGTTCTACGAACAGTAAACCCCTGCATCGATCAACTTATCGATCTGGTGGCATTCTGTAGCGAACAGAGAGCTCTAGGATTGATCACTGGATTGATCGACTAAGTTGGATCGATCAGCCAATCGATCCATAAATTCTTCCGTGCACAATAATACGCTGAATCGACCCCTGGATCGATTAGTCAAGCTGGATCGATCAGCCGATTGATCTAGGATATTACCTCGTGCACAGTAGCGCGCTGAATCGATCAGTGGATCGATCAAATGACTCCAATCGATCCACCGATCGATTGGAAGGCCTGATAATAGTTGAAAACCCCTCATCTCAGCCCTTGACTATATGGGAAGCTTAGATTACCCCCCTTAGCAAAGGAACAGTATTCAAGATGTAGTTTAAACATGGATTTCAGATCTAATAGTAATTAGTAGAAGAGATTGTATTAGTTAGCAAAATTTTAAATCAGATCAGTTTTTCCGCACATTAAGAATAGCTAGCAACAGTATAATGTGATGATTCGGCCTTACAACTTAGCCAGTAGAAGGCGGGTCGTTACATTATGGCTCCACCTCCCAAAGTAAACACATAACTTGAGATCGACTTACTATTGTCCTTATTCGATTGGAAGTCTGAATCCGTGTAACCCAAAGGGAGCAAATAATCTGCCTGGTAAACTAGCATATAATCTCTAGTCCTTTTCAGGTACTTCAATATATGCTTTATGGTAGTCCAATGTCCTTGTCCTGAGCTACTTTGATATCTGCTAACCATGTCCATGGTAAAACAGATATTCGGTCTTGTACATAGCATCACATACATTAGGCTTCCTACAGCCGAAGCATAAGGAACTACCTTCATTTCCTCTATTTCCTTTGATTTTTTAGGAGATATCTCATTAGATAAAGGTACTCCATGCCGAAAAGGTAGATAACCTTTCTTGGAGTTTTGCATGCTAAAACGAGCTAGAATAGTATCGATGTATGAAGCTTGGGATAAGCACAACATTCTTTTCTTGCGATCTCTTATCACATTGAACCCAAGAATATGTCCACATTCTCCCAAATCCTTCATATCAAACTTCTTGGACAACTATACCCTTACGTCTGACAACACTATAACATTCTTTCCATTGAGCAAAATGTCATCTACGTATAGTACAAGAAATATCACCACGTTTCCGTCACTCTTCTTGTATACACAAGACTCATCCGGACACTGAATAAATCCATAAAACTGGATCACTTCATTAAACCAGATGTTCCAAGATCTCGAAGCTTGCTTCAGTCCATAAATAGACCGATTGAGCTTATATACAAGATACTCTTTTCCCTTCGTAATGAATCCCTCTGGTTGCCTCATATGGATATTTTCTTCAAAACTTCTATTAAGGAAAGCTATCTTGACATCCATTTTCCAAATCTCATAATCCATAAGAGTGGTAATAGATAAAAGAATCTGGATAGACTTAAGCATGGCTACCGACGAAAAGATTTGCTTATAATCGATTCCCTCTTTCTAAGTATACCCTTTTGCAACAAGCCTTGCTTTGAAGGTTTCCACCTTCCTGTCTGTCCCTTTTTTTCTTTTGTAGACCCATTTATATCCAATGAATTTTACACCATTTGGTGGTTCTACAAGATCCCAGACCTGATTAGAGTACATAGATTCTATTTCAGAGTTCATTGCACTTTGCCAAGATGCTGTATCTTTATCTTGGAGTGCTTCATTATATGACTAGGGATCAAGTTCATGTTTACCAGGAATCAAGTCCGAAGATTCTCCCAAAAATATGAATCTATCAAGTTGCCTAACAACCCTCCCACTACGACGAGGGACTACTTGTAATTGTGCATCATTTGTGACACATGTTGCAGTTTCTTGTGGTATCTCATCTTGTATCGTTGGTACTAAAGTAGACGTGTCTTCTCTTATTTCCTCAAGAACAATTTCACTCATGAGCTTGTGGTTTATTACATAGTCGTCTTCTAAAAATCAAGCATTGGTGCTTACAATGACCTTCTAATCTTTAGGACTTTAAAATAAACCACCTTTTGTTCCTTTAGGATAACCCACAAACAAGCAAACTTTTGTACGTGATTCCAACTAATCAGCGTCTCCCTTCAGCACATGTGCTGGACTATCCCAAATCTGAATATGTTTCATACTAGGCTTACGCCCATTCCACAATTCTGTGGGAGTAGAGGTTACTGACTTAGAAGGTACCAAGTTCAGAATGTACACTATCGTTCCAGAGCATATCCCTAAAATGAATTTGGTAATTCTGAATAACTCATCATTGATCTAACCATTTCCATAAGAGTCTTATTCCTTCGTTCTACCACACCATTCTGTTAGGGTGTACTAGGTACAGTCAATTGGGATTGAATCCCGACCTCTGATAAGTAACTCCTAAATTCTCCTAAGAGGTACTTGACACCACGATCAGACCGTAGTGTCTTATACCTTTACCATGGTGTTTCTCCACATCAGCCTTGTATTCTTTGAACTTATCAAAGAACTCAGACTTATGGCGCATCAAGTAAATGTACCCGTATCTCGAATAGTCGTCTATAAAAGAGATAAAATATTTGAAACCACCTCTTGCCTGGATAGTCATAGGTCCACACAAATCAAAATGAACAAATTCCAACACATCTTTGGCTCTATACCCCTTTGTCTTAAAAGGTCACTTGGTCATTTTTCCTTCCAAACAAGATTCGCAGGTTGGAAAATTTTCCACCACTAATGAACCCAAAGGTTCATCGGCTATTAGCCTTTGAATCCTACTCAAGTTAATATGACCAAGCCTTAGATGCCAAAGATATGTTTGGTTTATTTTCGAAGGTTGCTTTCTCTTATTAGAATTAGAAGATGTGTTATTAATTTCCATTTGTTGTATCATGAGAGTTATTGGATTTAGAGTATAAAAATTGCAAACTAACGTACCAGAACTGATAACTACCCTATTTTTCTTGACAACTACTTTGTCATCAAAAGAAACAGAATATCCATCCATAAATAGTTTAGAAACTGACATCAAGTTCTTTCTAAAACATGGTACGTAAAGACAATTTCTCAAAATCAATGTTTTATTTCTCTCAAAAGATAAATAAACATCTCCCACTACAATAGCCACCACTTTTGTAGCATTACCTATGTACACGGTAATCTCCCCTTCATGTAGTCGTCGAGTTTCTTGGAACCCCTGCAATGAATTGCAGACATGATCAGTGACTCTCGTATCTACACACCAAGTACCGGTAAATAACACCACTAAATATGTTTCAACCACTAGAGAATAAGATATACCTTTTTTGTTCTCCTTTCTACGAGAACAGCCCACTTTCCAATGTCCAGACTGCTTGCATGTGAAACACTTGCCCTTTGGCTTCTTCACACCTGCATGCGGCCCAGTCCCTAGAGATTGATTCACTTTCTTTGCTGAACCAATTTGTTTCTTTTTCTTCTTTTTGCCTTTCGGCTTAAAAGCAGAAACATTTTCAGCAATGTGAATTTGAGAACTTTGACAAAATAGCCCTTTTGCTGCTTGAAGTTCTGTCAGAAGTTTCGCCAACGAATAAACCCTTTTGTTCTTGTTGTAGTTCAGGCGGAACTCCTCAAAACTTTTAGGCAGCGTTTGGAGAATGATATCGACCTGGGGTTCCCCATCGATTTCTGCTCCATGGACTTCCATCTCATTCAAAAGAGCCATCATTTTGAGTATATGATCCCTTATGAGTGTCCCCTCAGTCATGGTGGTCGTCATCAAGTTTCTCATAGCCTCCTACCTAGCAGCCCGATTCTAGTGTCTGAAGAGTTCCTTGAGATTGCGCTTCATGTCATAAGCGGTAGGCATGGCCTGATGTTGATGTTGCAACACATTTGACATAGAAGACAAAATGTAACACCATGCCATCTCATTTGCCCTGACCCATTTCTTATGATACTCAATCTCCTCTTCACTAGAATCGCTATTAGGCAGGTTTGGATAGATCTAAAAAAGTACGAACTTGTAACGTTCAGCAGTTAAGACAATATCCAAGTTTCATTTCCAATCAATGTAATTGGAACTAGTAAGTTTGTTTTCTTTCAATATAATAGTAAGAGGATTGAAAGCCATTTGAAATCCTAAGAATCACAAAATATTTGCTCAAAACTTTAGAATTTAAAATAATATTGATTTCTCAAACAATATCATTTAAATCCATCAACACCTCAAAACACCGTAAATTTTGTATGCCACGATAGTGTGGACGTATACAAATTCAAACATTGTTAAGGGGGGGGGATTTACCGATTAATTTTATTATCTTGTCAACCTAACTTTGTGATAAATAAAATTATTAGTTGATTTTTCTTCGGTCACATAAATAATAGCAGTGACTCCGATGGGGAGGATATTATTAAATGAGCCTAAATGTATACCATTACTTAATATTTAGTCCATTAAATAGGATTGTGCCCCTTCAGATGGAGAAGATCACACAAACCTAAATAATTTCCTATAATCATCCATAAAGGGAGTTTGATTTGGTGATCCGTAAACAAACTCATCCGATGTGGAGGAAGGCACTCAAAGACAACCTGCAAGTTTGAATGCATCACTTATAAACCAGTAATGGAGACCGTGGAATTTAAATAATTCCTCTCCCACTTAGTTATTTAAAACAAGGAATTTTAACATGCACACACACACACAACACATATAAACAGTATAAAAGACAATAAATATGAAAAATAATTTTCCAACTATTATGGTCTCATTCATAGCTATCCTCCGTGTGCCACCAACCCTAGCCGCCGCCAACGAGTCATGTCGTCGCGTCTATCTTGCTTCCTTTTCGATTGTGCCTCTGGTCCTCAAATAGCACCACACCTCGCAAGGATACGATCCGCGACAAAAATAAAATTTTACGTTTATCGATCCTATATTCCACAAGGGAAAGTACATATAATCTAGATCGAACAGAATGTAAAATCCTAAAACATATACAACTCCTGCTGTATTTAATAATTACAATCATGCATACACATAAAATGCCCTCGACATGCATGAGGATCCAAATCACACACAAATACAATAGGGCCAAAATAGTTAGAACTAGGATGTCTGCAACCACAGAGTTAATCTATTTGCACATTCAACTATTATCCTGCCTAAATTTATGTATGAAAAGTGCATAATTTAACTGAAAACCAAACACACAGAGGCAGAAAACTAGCTCTTATACCAACTGTTGGCGCTACTCAAATTTTCGTTCTATTTCCCCTGTACAAAAATTTGTACAAGCAAAGAACTTTTCCTAACAACCCATGTGCTTTTCAGAAGTTAAACTTGGATTGCAAATGAAACTTAACATTATTAATCCAAGTTCAACCCATGTGATCATCAGAAGTTAAACCATATTATAGAGGTTGATTAAATATCTATTTCAAGCATTGACTTCCAGGTCATTGGTAAGACACTCGGCCTTCTTGGTGATCGGATCATCCACCACTTCCTAGACAAACCCTTTCAATGAAATTGAATATTTAAACTCCTTACAGTAACCTTAGGTTTAACTATAGAGACCACAATCGAAGCACAAGATCATTGGCCTCTTGTGTTGGTATTTTAGGATCCATACAAAGAAAATAAACTAACTAATACGCAGCGGAATAATTAACTAGTTGTAACTTTCCTTTGTTTCAATATACCTCTTGATCTTCTGCTGTATTCCTTTCCACCTCCTGGGCGTCGTGTGGGTGACGACCTTCCAAGACAACACCACCTGAACCACTTCTTTGCCTCCAAGACTT
This sequence comes from Zingiber officinale, assembly GCF_018446385.1. Lineage (NCBI taxonomy): Eukaryota > Viridiplantae > Streptophyta > Magnoliopsida > Zingiberales > Zingiberaceae > Zingiber > Zingiber officinale. Next base: position 50,424,650 of record NC_056006.1, read on the forward strand.
TCGGTCACCAAGGGATGCTAGAATAGGGAGCCTCCTTCTCTTCTTCTTCTCCTCTAAGTAACCGGCCACAAGAAGATGGAGCCTCTTGATGTCGCCGACCCTTGCTAAAGGAAACAAGGGGAGAATAGAAAAGGAAGAGGGCCGGCCAAAACAAGGATTAAAAGAAGAGACTTAGGTTGTGTTATATCATAAGGCACTATCTACCTCACTTTTATAATCCTTGGTGATTGCAAAAACGGAAAGATTTAAAATTAAAACCTTCCTTTTAATTCCTATTATGTGTGACCGGCCCTTATTTGGGCAACAATTAAGGAAAAAATTTAAATTAAAATCTCTCTTTTAAACCATTATGGATGGCTACAAAAAAGGAATGATTTAAAAATTTAAATATCTCTTTTAAATCCCTTTGTGGATGGCTATAAAAGGAAAGTTTTAAAAATTAAAATCTCTCTTTTAAATCCCTTGGAGGATGACTATAAAAGGAAAGATTTTAAAATTAAAATCTCTCTCTTAAATCCCTTGGAGGATGGCTATAAAAGGAAAGATTTAAAAAAATTAAAAGTCTCTTTTAATTCCTTGTGGTTGGCCCCTTGTTTGGGCACCAAGCAAGGCTTGGCCGGCCACCTCTTGGGCTCCAAGAAAAGCTTGGTCGACCCTTGCTTGGCCACCAAGCAAGGATGTGGCTAGCCCATTACTTCGGTAAGAAGTGGACTTGGTTGGATACAAGGTTTTTTTATAAAGAGGGTACAATAGGGACCTAGAGGAGGAATTTGTTTTGGCCTCCTGATGGACTTGGGCTTCCCGTGCTCAGCCCGAACACCTATCTCAAGTCCATCAATAATAACTCATACCACTAAAGGGTTATTATTGAACTACCGCACCAATCCCATATTATAATATGGGCTCCTTCTTATTATGAGTGCGTTAATCTCTCTATATTTAAGATATCGTATGCCCATTAATTAAATGAGTTACTGACAACTCACTTAATTAACATCTAACTCCAAGAGTAGTACCACTCAACTTCATTGTCATGTCGGAACTAAGTCCACCTGCGGGGTTTACATGACAATCCTTATGAGCTCTTCAAGGGGGCAACATCATCCTAATAAATAGGACACAATTTCTTCTATAATCAACAACACACCATATAAATAATATTATTTTCCAACTTATCGGGCCAATTGATTTAACAAATAAATCTCACCCTTTGATAAATTAAAGAAAATAAATACTAAGTACATGTGCTTGTTATTCTATCAAGATTAAAAGTATGCACATCCATAATAACAGAGGTTCTATTTTTTTATGTAGTCAGTATAAAAGGAATAATCTCAAATGGCCTTGCTCAATACACACATAGTGTACTACTTTAATTTTATAGATAAACTAATACCAAATTACACTACAACCATTCCAATGGTTTCTCCCAATCCATCTTGTGATTGTGAGCTACTATTTATAATTTATAAGGAACTGATAACATGATCTTCTGTGTGACACTACACACCATGTTATCTATAATATAAATTAAATGGAAAACTGCATTTAATTAAATGCTGACATTTGACCAATGTGATTCTCATTTCAAAATAAATGTTTATACAAAAAGCTAGGCATTTAGTATATATTTTAACAAAGTCTTCACTGACTGAAGAGTAGAAATATCATTTTCAATGAGAAGTATGTCATCTACATACAAGATGAGAAAGATGACTACGCTCCCACTAACCCTTTTGTAGATACAAGATTCATCTTCGTTCTTTATGAAACCAAATGTTTTGATTGCATCATCAAATCAAAGATAGAGCTTTGAGAAGCTTGCTTTAATCCATAAATAGACTTTTACAACTTACATATCTTTCTAGCATCCTTTGGATCTACAAAACCCTCAGATTGTGTCACATACACATCCTCAAGTAGATTTCCATTCAGAAATATAGTTTTAACATCTATTTGCAAGATCTCGTAATCATAGTTGCAAGACCGTTGGATTCGATAGAGGGGGGGGTGAATATCGATTCGATAAAGATGAGTATAAACGCAGCGGAAAACTAAAATAGACACAGGTGTTTTTTACTTCGTTCGGAGCCTGTGACGACTCCTACTCGAAGGCCCGTACTCCGTGAGTACTTTCGTTGGGCAATCACTATCAATTCGAATGAAGATTACAAATAAGTACAAGAATTGACAGAAATAAAATACCGACAAGAGAAGAAGAGTTAGACTTTAAGAAAGCGCTTTGTCGGAATAGCCTCGTGGCGTCGCAGGAGCGTAGAGCAGCAGAGCAAGCAGTAAGTTTTCAGTGCAGACTTGATTTCCTTGAAGCTCCTACCTGGGGCTTCTTTTATATGCTGTCCCGGGCGCCTGGATCCCTTCCGGGCGCCTGGAACGTGACGTAGCTGCACGAACCATGATGCTCCACGTGGCGACGACTCGGCTGGATGAAATTTGCCTTCCGGGCACCCGGATCCCTTCCGGGCGCCCGGATCCCCTCCGGGCGCCCGGACTACCTTGTTTCAGAAAGCTCCTATTTCCTGCAAAACAGGGTTAGTCCGAGACAAATATGTATCCTGTAAAACAGATTGTTAGCACAGTTAAAGTTCAATAGATGGATAAGAAAGAGTATGACTTAGATTCCATCTATCCGAGACCGGAATCTAGTCACGATCTCGACTTAGATATCCGAAATGGATCTAAGCCGGATCGACGCCTAATGTCCCCTTCCCGGGAACGCGTCCTCACAGTCACTCCCCTCCAGTGACTTACCTCACTTACCTGCCAGACGTCCGGTCAGCCCGTCGACCCGTCTGGACTTCTTTCCAAGCGTCCGGTCAGCCTGTCGATCCGCTTGGACTTCTCGCCAGCTATCCGGTCAGCCCGTCGACCTAGCTGGACTTCTCGCCAAGCGTTCGGTCAGCCCGTCGACCCGCTTGGACTTCTCGCCAGCTATCCGGTCAGCCCGTCGACCTAGATGGACTTTTCCTGCACACTTGATAAAAGTGTCAGACAATGACAAACCTAACTTAACCTGATTTGTTATTCATCAAAACCTGAGTTAGACCGTTAGTGCTAACCGCACCAACAATCTCCCCCTTTTTGATGAAATGACAACCTGGTTAAGTTAGTGATAAAAAATATGCAAGAATCAAGCATGATTTTTAAGGTTTAAGTTAGTTTTTCAAGTTTGCATTAAGTTGCTCTAACTTAACCAACCTAACCCTCGCCCTTTGGCATACATCAAAAAATGAGGGTAACCAAACATAGTGAGAGTTACTGAAAACAATAAGACTTTAAATCCAAAAAAAAGATCAAATTGACTTGGGGGAGTCTAAATTTTGAAAACTTGTTTAAAGCATTAGCTTTTAGTTTTTAGAAAAAATGCTAAGTGTAGATAGGTTAATTTTCAAACATAAGTGTATAAGGATTAAATTTAAAAAAAAAATTTCAAAACAAGTTTCAACATAAGTTTGAAATGCTATATAAACATAAGTTTTCAACACCAAAATTCCAAAACTAAGTTTGAAAAAATCTATTTTTTTTTTTAAATCAAGAAAAATAATTTTGAGAAGCTTAGTTTGTAAACTAAATTTTGTAAGATTTTTCCTTCAAATCAAATTGTCAAAATTGAGTAAAATCAAATTTTTAAGAACTAGACTCAGGACAATTTTCAAAGTGAAATTAAGTTTAAATCTTTACTTTTAGTTTTCAAAGGAGTTTGGTAAAAGTAAGAACATATTTTTAGAATGTGTTTATAAAATTTGTTCTCCAAAATCAAATTTTCAAAAAGGTATTAGATTCAAAAGCGGTTTAAAATACTTGAAGAAGTCAGTTTTTAAACAAGTTGTTTTTAAACTTTGATTTTCAAAATTAAGTTTAAAATTCAATTTGGCAAACTAAATAGTTATATTTCTCCCCCTGAATTTGATACCTATCTCTAACCAGCTGTCTAACCAATTAGGTACTAACTAACTATCAGAAGATAGTAGCATTCACTAGGTTAGTCAGATTAAGTTAATTATAATCAGTCAGTGTTTGACTTGACTGATGAACTTTAATCTGATTAATATCTGATTTGTATTTAACGTCCAGACTTATGCTGATGCACTGAAATAAGCATCTTAGGTCTAGACAGTTGGCCTATGCATCTCACCCCTTTCTATGTTTGTCAAACACAAGCAAGGTAACCCTAGGGTGTTGGTGAGATGCTCAAAAACTAGTCCTATGGGTACATGCTTTCTAAGGAGGTAAACTTAGTCTAAGGCAAAAACTGTTTTTGAAAGTCTAAGAATGGAAATTTTGAAAACAAACAAGTTTAGCCTATAAGTTGATAAAATCATTTTTGAAAGGATTTTTGAAATTTCCTAGGCTATTGAGCACATCCCTAATTGTCGTCGTAAGTTGCTAAATTCACTTTCAGGGAGTGGTTTTGTAAAAATGTCAGCTAAATTTGATTTAGACTCAATGTACTTGAGTTCAATATCACCTTTAGTAACATGATCCCTGATGAAGTGATGCCTAACTTCAATATGTTTGGTTCTTGAATGATGCACAGGATTCTTAGTTAAGTTAATCGAACTTATATTATCAATTAATACTTTTACATTTGTGATATTTAAGTTGAAATCTTTTAGAGTATGCATCATCCATAATATTTGTGCAACACACTCGCCTATAGCTATGTATTCTGACTCAGTTGTAGATAGTGCAACACAGTGTTGCTTTCTACTAAACCAGCTGACAAGGGATGGACCAAGTAGTTGGCATCCACCACTTGTGCTTTTGCGGTCTAATTTGCATCCGGCATAATCTGAATCAGAATATCCTATTAATTCAAAGTTGTTGGTCCTAGGATACCAAATACCTACATTCGTGGTTCCTTTGAGGTATCTAAAGATTCTTTTGACTTGAGTCAAATGAGATTCTTTAGCACAGGTTTGGTATCGAGCACACATACTAACTGCAAATAAAATGTCAGGTCGGCTTGCAGTTAAGTAAAGTAGACTCCCTATTGCGCTCCGATAATGTTTTAAGTCTACTGGTTTTCCATTAGGATCATCATCCAGGATTGTGTTTACGGCCATAGGTGTTTTTATTTCTTTAGTATTTTCCATTCCAAATTTTCTAAGTAACTCCTTAGTATATTTTTGTTGATAAATATAATTTCCTTCATTTGTTTGTTTGACTTGTAACCCTAGAAAATAAGTTAATTTTTCTACTAGACTCATTTCGAATTCGTGTTCCATTAGGTTTGTAAATTCATTTAAAAATTCTGAGTTGGTTGAACCAAAGATGAAATCATCTACATAAATTTGAGCTATAAAAATATCTTCTTTTATTGATTTCACAAATAGTGTTGGGTCAATTTGACCTTGATTGAACCCTTTAGAGGTTAAGTAAGAGGTTAGTCTTTCATACCATGCCCTAGGTGCCTGTTTAAGTCCATATAATGCCTTTTTTAATTTGTAGACATAATCAGGGTGTTCTAGGCTTTCAAAACCTGGTGGCTGACCTACATAAACTTCTTCTTTTATCAATCCATTAAGAAAGGCAGACTTGACATCCATTTGGTATAGTTTGAATCCTTTATGGGCTGCATAGCTTAGTAACATTCTAATAGACTCTAGTCTAGCTACCGGGGTATAAGTTTCATCATAGTCAAGTCCTTCAACTTGACTTAACCCTTTGGCAACTAACCTGGCTTTGTTCCTAGTAATTTCTCCAGTTTCACTTAACTTGTTTCGAAATACCCATTTGGTTTCTATTATTTTCTTATCATTAGGTGGAGGTACTAGGTCCCAAACTTCATTGCGCTCAAATTGAGCTAATTCTTCTTGCATAGCTATGACCCAGTCTGGGTCAAGTAGGGATTCAGCTACAGTTTTGGGTTCAATATTTGAGATTAACGAGATTTGACTTAGGTTTCTGAAAGATGACCTAGTTTGGACCCGAAGGTTTGGGTCACCAATTATTTGATCAGTAGGATGGTTTGGGTTGACTCTTATGGTTCTAGAAGGTTGACTTTCTTGTAGTGTTCTTCTTCTTCATGATTTTGGGTTTGGTTTGTTCCTTCAGAATTGATATGTTCATGAACAGGGTCAACTGGTTGAGGTTGGGTTTGTTCTATGTTTTGATTGGATTCTTTGAATTTTACATTGGTGGTTTCCTCAATTCTTAAGGTAACTTTATTATAAATTCTGTAGCCTCTGCTATTCAGAGAGTAACCTAGAAAAATTCCATTTTCTATTTTGGAAGTGAATTTGCCTAAGTGTTCTCTAGTATTTAGGATAAAGGCTGGACAGCCAAATACTATAAAGTATTTTATATTAGGTTGTTTGTTGTAAAATATTTCAAAAAATGTTTTATTGTGGTTTTTGTTTAGTGTTGTTCGGTTTTGTACATAGCAGGCTGTACTAACAGCTTCTGCCCAAAAATATTTAGGTAAGTTATATTCATTTAGCATAGTTCTAGATGCTTCAAGTAAGGTTCTATTTTTCCTTTCTACAATTCCATTTTGTTGGGGAGTTTGAGGGCAAGAAAATTCATGATGGTAGCCATTTTCAAGGCAAAGTTTATCAAAATTATGATTTTTAAATTCTCCTCCATTATCACTTCTGATTTTTTTAATTTTTATGCCTTTTTCATTTTCAATTTGTTTGTAGAAATTCGTAAAAATTTCAAAGGTTTCATCTTTATTTTTTAAGAATTTGACCCAAGTGAACCTAGAATAGTCATCTATTATAACTAAACAGTATAGACTTCCATTTATTGATTTAACTCCATGAGAGTCAAATAGGTCTAAGTGTAAAAGTTCTAGGACTGAGTTGGTTTGTGATTCATTAATTGGTTTGTGGGTAGATTTTGTTTGTTTGCCCTGTTGACAAGCATTACATATCGTTAAATCTAAGTTAGGTAATTTTGGTAAGCCTCTAACTAGACCATTTACTTTAGTTATGTTTCTGAAATGTGTGTGTGACATTCTTCTATGCCATAACCAGGTTTCTTCTTTTTGTGTTAAATAACACTTGACTGAAGAAGTGGTTAAGTTAATGGCATAAATATTGTCTTTTCTAAAGCCTTTTAGGCTTATAGTTGGATTATCTAGATGTTTGATCAAACATTCTGTAGATAGAAATTTTACCTTATACCTAGTGTCACATAATTGACTTATGCTCAGAAGACTGTATTTAAAATTTTCAACAAGTAGAACATTTGTAATTATGAAATCTATTTTTAATTCAATATTACCTATACCAATTATCTTGAGTTTACCGTTGTTTCCAAAGGCAACCGTTCCTAGGCTTTTGTAGGTTAATTGAGTGAACTTGGTGTGATCTCCAGTCATATGTTTGGAGCAACCACTGTCCAAAATCCACTTGGTTTCCTACAATAAGTGGGATTTTTATGTTAGTCTTAGTTTATCAATTTTTAATCAATCATTAACAAAAAATCTTAATTTTGAAATTAATTTTTAAGTTAAAATTAAAATTTTGAAATTAATTTTTAAGTTAAGATTAAAATTTTGAAATTAATTTTTAAGCTAAAATTAAAATTTTGAAAATAATTTTTAAGTTTAAAATTTTGAAAATAATTTTGAAAATAATTTTTAAGTTAAAATTTTGAAAATAATTTTTAAGTTTAAAATTTTGAAAATAATTTTTAAGTTAAAATTTTGAAAATAGTTTTTAAGTTTAAAATTTTGAAAATAATTTTTAAGTTAAAGTTTTGAAAATAATTTTTAAGTTTAAAAATTTTTGAAACTAATTTTTAAGTTTAAAAATTTTGAAAATAATTTTTAAGTTAAAAATTGAAATTTTTAAGTTAAAATTTTGAAAATGATTTTTAAGTTTAAAAATTTTGAAAATAATTTTTAAGTTTAAAATTTTTGAAACTAATTTTCAAGTTTAAAAATTTTGAAAATAATTTTTAAGTTTAAAATTTTGAAAATAAGTTTTAAGTTAAAGTTTTGAAAATAATTTTTAAGTTTAAAATTTTTGAAACTAATTGTTAAGTTTAAAAATTTTGAAAATAATTTTTAAGTTAAAGATTGAAATTTTTAAGTTAAAATTTTGAAAATGATTTTTAAGTTTAAAATTTTGAAAATAATTTTTAAGTTTAAAATTTTTGAAAATAATTTTTAAGTTTAAAATTTAAAAAATTTTGAAAATAATTTTTAAGTTTAAAATTTTAAAAATAATTTTTAAGTTAAAGTTTTGAAAATAATTTTTAAGTTTAAAATTTTTGAAACTAATTTTTAAAGCCTTATTCATCTCACCCGAACTATATTATCAATCAGGGAAACCTATGGTTTTGTGAGATGAAATTGGTTTGATTATAGAGTTTTGGTTTAACTAGTGTTAGATTCAGACTTAGCTTTGGTTTCCACAAATAGACATTCTTCGGATAAACTTCTAAGCTTGGTGAGTCTCATGGACATCATTAGAAGTAACCAACCTTTCGAAGTTTTCCGAATAGTCCTATCCACGGAGCTTAGTACTAAATCTTGGTCTAACTGGTTAGGATTCGTTTAAGGGTAGCTTCGGTCAGTTCCACTTGGCCAAATGCACCAGATCGAAGCCATATCTTTCTAGACATGCGATGCCCAAGCTTCCCTAACGTACTATCATCCAAAAACTTCACCAGTACCATGAGTCAAGTTAAACTTGGTCTCTTTTTACTAATCCTAATTACCCTGTCGGGTTAGTTTGTTTTGGGTTACCCTGTCGGGTATGTTAGTTTTGGAGGTGCCAGCTATTCTAGAGCCTCCCCCTGAATTATTGGCCCTTAATTTAGATTTTGGGTTTGTGTAGATTCTTTTTATAGTTATAATCAACTTGGTGATAATCTAACTTTTGTTGAGTTTTGAATTTTGATTTTAAGTTAAATTTATATTTTAGTTTTTGATCTGATTTATTCAAGTTTATATAATGTATTTTATCTTTAGGTATATAGAATTGATTAAGTCCTACTTGCGTGGTTAAGCACGCTTTCGGGACCCAAGCTTGTTTAGTTGCTTTGTGTTGGGTTAATAATGATTTAAAGGTTTTGTTTGAGTTTGACTTATATCCAAGTCCGGTTTTATTATAGCATGCCTTTTGGTTATTTAGAATTAAATCTAAATTTTTAGATCTTGTTGTGAATTTTTCCAACAATTCTTTTAACTTATTAATTTCATTTTTTAATGATAAATTCTCCTCCTCAAGTGTTCGATCTTGAGTTGGATTCGAATTTTTTAATTGTTCCTTGAGGTTTTGATTTTCCTCAAGAAGCGATTTATTTTCATTTTCCAACTTATCTACTTTTTTATTTAAACACGAGATAATTCTAAAGAATTTACGATTTAAGTTTAGGTATACCTCTTCGGAACCTTCGGAAACGAGTGCGGACTCGTGGCTTGATTCGGGTTCGGACCCGTCTTCCGATTCCTCTGATTCATCTTCCGTTTCAGCTTCGCGAGCCATCAGCGCGAGGTGACTTTGGTGCTTTTGCCTTTCTCCTTCCGATTCGTCTGAGGAGGAGTCGTCCCATGTTGCTTTGAGGGCTTCCTTCTTTGTTGACTTTGGTTTGTCAAGTTTCAATCTTGGGCATTCATTCTTGTAGTGCCCCTTTTTGTTACATCCGAAACATGTGACATTTCTTGAGTCGGCTGGCGAACTGATCTTCTGAAGATCCTGTTTGCTGAAGCTTCTCTTTTTCCTGGTGAACATTTTCCTTACCAGGTTCACCAGGTGTTCTTCGTCTTCAGAGTCTTGATCGGAATCTTCTTCAGATTCGGGTTTGTTCTTCTTTTCTTTAGAGGAACCTGCAAATAAAGCTACACCTTTCTCGACCCCGGCGTTAGTTTGCTCATGAAGTTCTAATTCACAGAAGAGTTCATCCAATTTTAATTTAGATAAATTTTTTGAAATTTTGTAGGCATCTACATTTGATGCCCACAAATTATTTCGCGGAAAAGCATTTAACGCGTACCTTATTAAGTCTCGGTTCTCCATTTGGTGGCCTATCGCGTGGAGACCGTTGAGGATATCTTTGACCCTCGCGTGGAGCTGACTTGCCGTTTCTCCTTCCTGCATTTTTATATTAAAAATTTTGTTTAACAGCAAATCTCTTTTTGTTACCTTCGCGTCGCTTGTTCCTTCGTGCAGCTCAATCAGTTTATCCCAAAGCTCCTTAGCGTTTTCATGCGGTCCGACCCGGTTCAGCTCTTCTCGTGTTAGTCCGCAGTGTAGAGTATTGATGGCTTTGTTTTCAATTGATGCCTTTTTCTTTAAATCATTTGTCCATTCTTCAGGGTCTACTATTTTCCCGGAGTTGTCTACTGGAATTTTGTAAGCCTTTGTAATGCTCATCCATTGGTCGTAGTCTGTCTTCATGTAGACCTCCATTCTCCTCTTCTAGTACGAAAAATCATCCCCGTTGAATAGGGGAGGACGTACTGTGCTGAAGCCTTCTTGTTGAGACATCTTATCCTGCACAGACTAAATTAACTGGAAAACGAAAATCCCAAGACTTCGTCTTGGATTAGTAGTGCGGGGAAAAAATAGAAACTCTAAGTTGGTGTTGTACCAATTTAGATTTTAAGTGCAACGGAAAAAAAATCTTCCAAAAAGATAATAATATTAGTTTGGAAAAAAATTTTCCACCCCCTGTCTGATTGGTGGTTGCACCAAATCAGAGCGGTACCCGCTCTGATACCACTTTAAGACCGTTGGATTCGATAGAGGGGGGGGGTGAATATCGATTCGATAAAGATGAGTATAAACGCAGCGGAAAACTAAAATAGACACAGGTGTTTTTTACTTCGTTCGGAGCCTGTGACGACTCCTACTCGAAGGCCCGTACTCCGTGAGTACTTTCGTTGGGCAATCACTATCAATTCGAATGAAGATTACAAATAAGTACAAGAATTGACAGAAATAAAATACCGACAAGAGAAGAAGAGTTAGACTTTAAGAAAGCGCTTTGTCGGAATAGCCTCGTGGCGTCGCAAGAGCGTAGAGCAGCAGAGCAAGCAGTAAGTTTTCAGTGCAGACTTGATTTCCTTGAAGCTCCTACCTGGGGCTTCTTTTATATGCTGTCCCGGGCGCCTGGATCCCTTCCGGGCGCCTAGAACGTGACGTAGCTGCACGAACCATGATGCTCCACGTGGCGACGACTCGGCTGGATGAAATTTGCCTTCCGGGCGCCCGGATCCCCTCCGGGCGCTCGGACCACCTTGTTTCAGAAAGCTCCTTTTTCCTGCAAAACAGGGTTAGTCCGAGGCAAATATGTATCCTGTAAAACAGATTGTTAGCACAGTTAAAGTTCAATAGATGGATAAGAAAGAGTATGACTTAGATTCCGTCTATCCGAGACCGGAATCTAGTCACGATCTCGACTTAGATATCCGAAATGGATCTAAGCCGGATCGACGCCTAATGTCCCCTTCCCGGGAACGCGTCCTCACAGTCACTCCCCTCCAGTGACTTACCTCACTTACCTGCCAGACGTCCGGTCAGCCCGTCGACCCGTCTGGACTTCTCGCCAAGCGTCCGGTCAGCCCGTCGACCCGCTTGGACTTCTCACCAGCTATCCGGTCAGCCCGTCGACCTAGCTGGACTTCTCGCCAAGCGTCCGGTCAGCCCGTCGACCCGCTTGGACTTCTCGCCAGCTATCCGGTCAGCCCGTCGACCTAGCTGGACTTTTCCTGCACACTTGATAAAAGTGTCAGACAACGACAAACCTAACTTAACCTGATTTGTTATTCATCAAAACCTGAGTTAGACCGTTAGTGCTAACCGCACCAACAATAGTAAGTGACAAATGCAAGTATGATCCAAATAGACTTCAACTTCACAACTAGTGAAAAGGTTTCATCATAGTCTATACCATGAATATGCTTGAATCCTTTAGTTACCAATCACCCCTTATAGGTTTGCAGATGACCATCCATGTCATCCTTTTTTTTTAATGATCCACTTACATCCAATGGGTTTGATCCCTTCAGGTGGATCATCTAAAGTTCATACTTGGTTAGTGTACATAGATTCTATTTTGGACCTTATGGCCTCTAACCATTTCTCAGAATCTGAGCTCTTTACAACTTCTTGATAAGATGTAGGCTCGTTGAGATCAACAAACATTACATCACCATAGTTAGACAAGAGAAAAGAATATCTCTCAGGCTGACGACATAATCTATCATATATGTATATTGCTTGTTCTACCTGAGCAGGTTGTTGCTCCATAACTACTTACGGTGTAACAGATTCATGATCTACAACACTTTGTTATGCTTGTTCAATTTTTATCAAGGTCTTAGTGATAGTTTATGTATCTTGAAGTTCTTCAAGATTGACTTTACTCTCACCAGATCTTCTAGAAATAAAATATATTTCTAGAAAAAACATAATTTCTGGCAATAAATACTATACCTTATGTGAGAGTATAAAAGCAATATCCCTTTATTTCCTTGGGATATCCTACAAAATAGTACTTATCAGATTTGAGTCCTAGTTTATTTGAAATTTGATGTCGAACATATGCTTCACAACCCTAAATCTTCATAAAAGACATCTTGGGACTCTTCCTAGTCTATATTGTATATGGTGTTTTTATGACTACCTTAGACAGAATACGATCATGTGTGAAAGTACATAACACTAGAGTAAATCCCCAGAAGGAAGTAGAAAGATCTGTATGACTCATCATTGATTGTACCATATCTAATAAAGTATGATTTCTCCTTTCTGATACACTATTCCACTATGGTGTTCCAGGTAGAGTGAGTTGAGATATGATCCCAAACTCAAAAAGATGGTAATGAAATTCTTGGCTAAGGTATTCCCCACTTCGATCTGATCGAAGTGGGGAATACCTTAACCAAGAATTTCATTACCATCTCCTTTCTGATAAACTATTCCACTATGGTGTTCCAGGTGGAGTGAGTTGAGATATAATCCCAAACTCAAAAAGATGGTAATGAAATTCTTGGCTAAGGTATTCCCCACTTCGATCTGATCGAAGGATCTTAGTACGCTTTCCAACTTGCTTTTGTACTTCATTCTTAAATTCATTGACCTTTTCAAAGGATTTAGACTTGTATTTCATGAGATACACATAGTCATATCTGTAGGATTGAGATGCACTAGAGGGGAGTGAATAATACTCGTGGCTTTTTCACTCTTTTCAAAAATTATTTGATCAAGTAAAATGCAACGGAAATAAAAGAAAGGAAAAAAGCAAACAAATGTTGGAACTTTTGGTGTACTTGATTCGGAGCCTTTGACGACTCTTACTCTAAGACCCACGATCACCAATCACTTTCGTTGGGCAATCCAGTATTAGTTCGAAAAATCTTTACAAAGACGAGTACAACAAATTTAAGTACAACAATTGAAATTTATACCGACAACTTTTAACGATCTGGAGGGTTGTGCTTTCGGTTGTCGGAGTCACGTCTCTCGGTTCCCAGAGCCGTAGGATCGTCTTTAGAGCAGCACGCAAGTGAAAAATTACAAAAATGAAGTGTATATAATGCACTGCTCATGGTCTCCTTTTATGGGTTGTTGAAGGCTCCTTCAACCCCATTGATGGTGCCTCCAACGGTGTAGCTTATCACTGCAATGTTGGAGACGATAACTTCCATAATTTGCGAAATTTATCCCTTTGAAGGCACCTTTAAGCTCATAGAAGGCACCTTCCATCCAGTATCCAAGGCGCCTTCAAGAGCATGGAAGCACCTCCACGCCTCTCCGTGTAAGCCTTTGGCCAAGCCACTAGAGGCACCTCCAATAGCCCGAAAGAGCCTTGAACACTATTCATACGAACTTATCTTGTGCTTTTCACTCCCTTCAAGATATGTTAGTCCAAAATACCAAACATACCTTACAAAACAAAGTTAGCATAATAAAATATGATTAACAAAACTACTTGATAATTTCTGGACTGTCCGATTTTGACTTTAAGATTTCTCAAAAATCCTAGATCGAACTGACACCTACTATTCCCTTTACGGGGAACACGCCCTCACCTACTCCTATCACGAGAGTTAACCTTTTGCTAGACTAGTCCTCCAAACTGACTGGACTATTGCTTAGCGTCCGAGATGTCAGGACTTCATGCCCGACATTTGATCCCCGACTTGTCCAGTCTTTCACTGGTGTCTGAGACCCTAGGATTTTCACCTAGCATCCTTGATTCTAGGATTTCACCTAATGTCCTCGACCCACCAAGGCTTTGCCCAGTCCCCCGTGTTGGATCGAGATCGCGCTAGAGGGGGGGTGAATAGCGCTCGCGGCTATTTTTGTCATATCGGAAACGTAAAACTACCAAAGTAAATATACGCAGCGGAAGTAAAGAATGCAATCACAGAAAGACACAGATAGTTTTACTTCGTTCGGAGCCTAGGTCGACTCCTACTCGAAGGCCCGCGATCCTTGATCGCTTTCGGTGGGCAACACTTATAAGTACGAAAAAGAGTACAAGATTTACAATCAGTACAGTAATTAAAAACAAGTTTACCGACGACAGAATCGTAAACTCGAAGCTCCTGGTCGTCGTGGACTTGTAACAGCACTTCAGGGTCGTTGAATGAGCAGCACGCAGCACAAGGATTGCTTGGAAGTTCTGTTCTGAAGCTGCTGGTCGAGACCCCTTATAAAGGGGGTTCAAGGTGCCTTACACTGTTCACCAAGGCGCCTTGAACGAGCCGAGTCACCCGCGTGGATCAGCACGGACCTGGTCGAACTCTATCTGGTTTAAGGCGCCTTCAGCCTATCCAAGGCGCCTTCAACCTCCGGTTGAAGGCGCCTTGAACCCTATTCAAGGCGCCTCCAGTCTGCTGCGCTGGCCTCTTCCTGGCTCGCACCCGAGGCGCCTCCAAGCTCCATGGAGGCGCCTCGGACACTGTTCATCCGAGTCCTTCTTTGTGTTTTTGGTACCTGCAAGTATGTTAATCCAAAGATACCTGCAACACAAAGTTAACACAACATAATAGTATGAATATGAAATTATGACAGTCTCACTTCGGGTTTCCAACCGAAACCCTAGGTCGACCCGACGCCTCCTTCCCTCTACGGGAACGCGTCCTCACCTACTCCTCTCGGGAGATTTTATTGCGGCGATCCTCCGGATCGTTGGACTTTTGCTTTTCGATGCTCCGGACTTTCACGAACATCCGCTCACCGCCGGACTTTCACTGTTCGCGACACGGACTTTCCACCTAGGGTTACCACCCCTAGGACTTTTGCCTGAAGCCAAGACTTTCCGCATAGGGTTACCACCCCTATGACCTAGGGTTACCACCCCTAGGGTTTTACCTGCCTAACCTGAGTTAGGACTTTCCTGAAACACTCAGCAAAAGCTGTCAGATAATAAAGCACCTTAACTTTGAATCCTTTGCCATTATCAAAACTTAGGTTCGATCGTCGGATGCTTCCCGCACCAACAATCTCCCCCTTTTTGATTATGGCAACACGTAATTCAAAGTTAAGAAAAACAACATATGTAATAACTGCATAAAGTTAACCAAGCTTAAGTAAATAAACTTCAAATGCAATAGAGGTTAAGCTGGAAACTTTGAACTTTGACATATTAGACTCCCCCTTAATAAAAGCCCTCCTTTTATCAAATACTTTGAATTTAACTTTAATTTACCTACTCTCTGCTTTTATTAAATACTTTGATTTTTCCATTAACTTTAAATCTACTCTCCCCCTTTGCCATATATCAAAAAATAAACTAGTTTGAAAGTAGATTTGTATTTTCTGAAGGAAAATTTTCAAAAGAGGGAAAAAGAACAAAAAACGATTTAGCTTTTTGAGTTTTGGGATTTTCTAAATTTGAAAATACTTAGCTATATATTCAGCTTCAAAATGATTTGTATTGAGAAAATATTTTGCCAAATAGCTAAGTTTAGAGTGCAATCTAACTAAGTGTAGTAAACTTATTCTTAAAATTAACTAAGTTTGAAGATATGAGTATTTGAATTTTCAATAAAAAATTTTGCTTAGAAGTTATAAAATTTGAGGTCACTTTAAAATGTTATAATTAGTTTACTAGATTTGAAAAATAGTTGAATATTCAATTTCATGGTCAAGTTTTTGAAAAAACTGTAAATGAGTTTTGAATACTCATTGTGAAGAAAATTAACAAAATATTTATTTTTAGGGCAGAGGGAGTAGTAGGAGTTTGTTTTCAGTCCAAGCATAAGTCAAATTAAATTATTAAGTTTAATTTGATTAAGTATCAGAGCCCTAAAATAATCAGGTAAAGAAATTTGATTAGAACCGTAAAGTATAATCATGCTTAAATTGAAACACATTTTTCCAACTGTCTCACCTTTAGCTACTTGCTGATTGCCTTATTTCTAATTATTTCGCCTTGATCATCTAGCTTGTTTCTAAATACCCATTTTGTATCGATTATTGATTTATTTGAGGGTTTAGATACAAGTTCCCAGACTTGATTTCTCTCAAATTGGGCTAACTCTTCCTGCATAGCTATGATCCAGTCCGGGTCAGGTAGTGCTTCTTCTATTGTTTTTGGTTCGATTTTAGAAATTAGGGCAATTTGACTGTGAATTCTGTAGGAGGATCTAGTTCTTACCCCTAGATTTGGATCACCCAAAATTTGATCAGATGGGTGAGAGGTACTGACCCTAGTTAGTCTTGTAAGTGGGTCAGGGGCTGGTTCCTCTGGTTTATGAAGACTTGGTTGAATTTCATCATCTTCTATATTTCTTGGATCAATATCAACATTCTCATTTATATTTGGTAGATTATTTTCTTCATCAAATATTATATTAGTTGTTTCTTCAACTTTTAGGGTGTTTTGATTGTAGACTCTATAGGCTCGACTGTTTGAGGAGTATCCTAAAAATATTCCTTTGTTAGATTTGGGTGTGAATTTTCTTAAATAATCTTTAGTGTTTAAAATGTGAACTTTACATCCAAATACTTTTAAATAATGTAAGTTAGGAATTTTATGATAATATAGTTCATAAGGGGTTTTCTTGTGAAATTTGTTGATCAAAATTCGGTTTTGAATATGATTTGCAGTATTTATTGCTTCTGCCCAGAATTGGTGATTTAAGTTATATTCATTTAACATGGTTCTAGCGGCTTCTTGTAGGGTTCTATTTTTACGTTCCACCAGACCATTTTGTTGGGGGGTTCTAGGACATGAAAATTCATGTTGATATCCATTTATTTTACAAAATTGGGTAAATTTATGATTTTCAAATTCCCCTCCGTGATCACTTCTTATTCTTTTAATTTTAGTATCTTTTTCATTTTCTATTAATTTACAAAAGTTACTAAATATTTCATAGGTTTCATCTTTAGTTTTTAGGAATTTTACCCATGAAAATCTAGAGTAGTCATCAATTATTACTAAGCAATACTGGTTCTTGCTTAGTGACTTAGCTCCATGTGAATCAAATAAGTCAAGGTGAAGGAGCTCAAGTAAGGAGCTGGTTCTTTCAAGATTTGTTGATTTGTGTGTTGACTTAGTTTGTTTTCCTTGTTGACAAGCATTACAGATTGAATTTTCAATGAATTTTAGGTTTGGTAAACCTTTAACTAGACCATTTTGACTCATTTTTGAAATGAGTCTAGTGTGAGTGTGACACAATCTTCTGTGCCACAAAGCAGTTTCCTCTTCTTGTGTTAGAAAACACTTTGTTGAGGATGTTGGTAGATTAATGGAATACATATTATTTATCCTAAGTCCCTTAAGTAAGATTTCAGGATTTTCAATGTTTTTAACTAAACACCTGGTTTTGTCAAAAGTTACTAAGTATCCGTTATCACACAATTGACTTATACTTAGTAAATTAACCTTGAAATTTTCAACTAAAAGGACTTTTCGAATAATAAAATCGGAGTTGAGTTCGATATTACCTCTTCCGATTACCTTAAGTTGACCTTCGTTACCGAATGCAACTGATCCTAAGTTGTTGTATGTGAGTTTAGTAAACTTCAATTTATCTCCAGTCATGTGTCTGGAGCAGTCACTATCCAACATCCATTGATCCAATTCATACATAGGAAGTGGTTGAATTGTTTTAATGGATTGCACGATAGTTAAGTTGAAGTAAACTTGTTAGAGATAAATTTTGAAGGAGTTTTGAAATTGAAAATAATTTTGAAATTTAATTTTGAAATTGAGTTTTAAAAATAAATTTGAAATTTGAGTTTTAAAAGTAATTTTGAAATTGAGTTTTAGAATAATTTTGAAAAATAATTTTGAAATTAAGTTTTTAAAATAATTTTGAAATTGAGTTTTAAAATTAAGTTT
The DNA here is from genome assembly GCF_018446385.1 of Zingiber officinale. Lineage (NCBI taxonomy): Eukaryota > Viridiplantae > Streptophyta > Magnoliopsida > Zingiberales > Zingiberaceae > Zingiber > Zingiber officinale. Next base: position 50,442,929 of record NC_056006.1, read on the forward strand.
TAAAATAATTTTGAAATTAAGTTTTTAAAATTTTGAAATTGAGTTTTAAAATAATTTTGAAATTAAGTTTTTAAAATAATTTTGAAATTGAGTTTTTTAAAATAATTTTGAAATTGAGTTTTTAAAATAATTTTGAAATTGAGTTTTAAAATTAAGTTTTAAAGTAATTTTGAAATTGAGTTTTAAAATTAAGTTTTAAAATAATTTTGAAATTGAGTTTTAGAATAATTTTGAAAAACAATTTTGAAATTAAGTTTTTAAAATAATTTTGAAATTGAGTTTTAGAATAATTTTGAAAAACAATTTTGAAATTAAGTTTTTAAAATAATTTTGAAATTGAGTTTTAAAATAATTTTGAAATTAAGTTTTTGGGTTTAGGGTTTAGGGTTTAGGGTTTAGAATAATTTTGAAAAACAATTTTGAAATTAAGTTTTTAAAATAATTTTGAAATTGAGTTTTAAAATAATTTTGAAATTGAGTTTTAGAATAATTTTGAAATTGAGTTTTAGAATAATTTTGAAAAACAATTTTGAAATTAAGTTTTTAAAATAATTTTGAAATTGAGTTTTAAAATAATTTTGAAATTGAGTTTTAGAATAATTTTGAAAAACAATTTTGAAATTAAGTTTTTAAAATAATTTTGAAATTGAGTTTTAAAATAATTTTGAAATTAAGTTTTTAAAATAATTTTGAAATTGAGTTTTAAAATAATTTTGAAATTGAGTTTTAAAATAATTTTGAAATTAAGTTTTAAAATAATTTTGAAAAGATTTTTCAAATTGTTTCAGTTTTGAAAATAATTCAAGTTAAAATAACTTGATTTAAGTTAAGTCAATTTAAATAATTTAAATTCCTAATCATCTCACCCGATCTAAAATTGTCAATCAGGGAACCCTATAATTGTTGTGAGATGAATTATAATTCAACTTTAAGGTTTGGGTTAACTTTGTGTTAGATTCAGGTTTGGCTTTGGGTTCAACAAGTAAGCATTCTTTGGATAAACTTCTGGGCTATGGTGAGTCACAAGGAGCTCATTAAAGTAACCATGCCTTCGAGGTTTTCCAAATAGTCCTACCCATTGAACTTAATACCAATCCTTGGTCTAACTAGTCAGGATTCATTTAAGGGTAGCTTCGGTCAGTTCCACTTGGCCAATTGCACCAGGTTGAAGCCATATCTTCCTAGACATGCGATGCCCAAGCTTCCCTAACGTACTATCATCCAAAAATTTCACCAGTACTGTGGGTCAAGTTAAACCTAGCCCGTTTTAATCTAACCTTAATTACCCTGCCGGGTAATCTACTCTTGTTTTACCCATCTCGGGTAGATTAGGTTTAGTTACCCTGCCGGGTAGTTTAGTTGGGGGTGCCAGCGAGTCTGGATCCTCCATTTTTATTTTCAGTGTTAACTAAATTTCGACTCTTGAATATCTTAACTTGATTTTAATTTTGAGTTTTGAATTGATAATTTAATTTTGAATTTTGAATTTAATTTTTAATTTTAAATTTTTAATTTTAAATTTTTAGGATTGTTTTTCGTTTTGCTCCCCCTGAATCATGGCCTCGATATGGTCTATCGAGGTAGTATATTTGATCCTTTGGAACCCAGTATTGGTCAGGTCTAACTTGATTGACCAAGTTAGACTTGGAGACCCATGCTTGGACTGATTTAACACTTTGTTTGTTTATTAATGATAAATAAGATCTATATTTACTTTTGTATCCCAGCCCAGTTCTGTTGTAGACGGCTCTTTGTGTCCCAAGAATCAAGTCCAAATTCTTGGAGCCCAAAGTAAACCGTTCTAAGGTATTTTCTAAATCTTTAACCCGATTTGTTAGACTTGAATTTTCTTCCTCAAGTTTTTGAACTTGAGTTGGAAATTCAGTCTGACTCTGGTCAGGTAAGGGTTTAGCCACTTTTTTAAGGACACTTACTTCCTTTAGAAGTGACTTAACCTTCAGGTTTGACTTAGCTAATTTGCGCAATAAATAGCTAACTAAAGTGTTCAACCGGGAGATACTTACAGCGGGGTCTGGTCCTTCGGAAACGGATACGGATCCGTGGCTTTGCTCGGACTCTGCCTCAGACTCGCTCTCGCATCCGGATTCGACGACTTGGTCCCGGGCCATTAATGCAAGTAGAGTCGTTTGTTAGCGATCGTCGTCGTAGCTCTCCGATGAAGATTCGTCCCATGTTGCCTTAAGGACCTTTTTCCTTCTTTGCTTTTTGACCTCCTTCAGGTTAGGGCAGTTGGTTTTGATGTGCCCTTTTTGGTTACACCCGTAGCATGTAACTTCAAACTTCATCTTTGTATTTTGTGGGCCTTCCTTTGATTTCACTGCCTTCTTTAGATCTCTTTTGTCGAATCCTTTCGTCTTGTAGAGCTTCTTCACGAGATTTACCAGCTCGGTTGTAATGTCACCTTCTTCATCATCAGAGTCTGGTTCAGCTTCCGATGCTGGTTCGGTTCTCCGTCGAGGTCTCGGTTCCCGGGTTCGGCTTGTACCTGCAACCAACGCAATACCTTTCTCGGTAGGCTGTGCATTAGTCTGCTCATGAAGTTCAAATTCACTAAAAAGTTCATCTAGTTTTAAAGAAGATAAATCCTTGGAAACTTTGTAGGCATCTACCATTGATGCCCACAATGTATTCCTTGGAAACGAGTTTAGGGCATACCTTATTACGTCCCGATTTTCTATCTTCTGGCCAATTCCGTGAAGAGAGTTAAGGATGTCTTGTATTCTTGCGTGAAGAGAACTCGCCGTTTCACCTTCCTGCATTTTTAGATTATATAATTTATTAAGTAAAAGATCTCTTTTACTTACCTTAGTGTCTTCAGTGCCTTCGTGGAGTTCGATGAGCTTTTCCCAGAGTTCTTTTGCGGAGGAGAATGGACCGACTCTGTTGAGCTCTTCTTTGGTAAGACCACATTGGATGGTGCAGGTGGCTTTTGCGTCAGCTTCCACCTTTTTGATAAATGCTGGCTCCCAATTTTCACAGGGTGTAGGCTTACCGTCGGTACCAGTTGGCAGTTCCAGTCCTGTTTTGATGATCATCCAGGTATCGAACTGGATCTTCAGATATATCTCCATTCGCCCCTTCCAATACCCGAAGTCTTCTCCGGAAAATAGTGGGGGACGAACGGTGCTATATCCTTCTTGTTGGGCCATTTTAGATCTAAAAGAACAAAAACAACAAAATCTATTCCAAGACTGAGTCTTGGATTAGTAGTGCGAGAGTAAAGGATAATAAAAACGAACTCGAGTGGTGTTGCACCTACTTCGAGCAAAAGTCGATTCGAGGGAAACAAAAATTAGAATATAGCTATAAGGCTAAATTCTAATTTGACTCCGAAAACGAAAAAAAACTGCGAAAAATTTGTTTTGAAAGGTGGTTGCACCAATTCAAAACGACCCCGCTCTGATACCAATTGTTGGATCGAGATCGCGCTAGAGGGGGGGTGAATAGCGCTCGCGGCTATTTTTGTCGTATCGGAAACGTAAAACTACCAAAGTAAATATACGCAGCGGAAGTAAAGAATGCAATCACAGAAAGACACAGATAGTTTTACTTCGTTCGGAGCCTAGGTCGACTCCTACTCGAAGGCCCGCGATCCTTGATCGCTTTCGGTGGGCAACACTTATAAGTACGAAAAAGAGTACAAGATTTACAATCAGTACAGTAATTAAAAACAAGTTTACCGACGACAGAATCGTAAACTCGAAGCTCCTGGTCGTCGTGGACTTGTAACAGCACTTCAGGGTCGTTGAATGAGCAGCACGCAGCACAAGGATTGCTTGGAAGTTCTGTTCTGAAGCTGCTGGTCGAGACCCCTTATAAAGGGGGTTCAAGGCGCCTTACACTGTTCACCAAGGCGCCTTGAACGAGCCGAGTCACCCGCGTGGATCAGCACGGACCTGGTCGAACTCTATCTGGTTTAAGGCGCCTTCAGCCTATCCAAGGCGCCTTCAACCTCCGGTTCAAGGCGCCTTGAACCCTATTCAAGGCGCCTCCAGTCTGCTGCGCTGGCCTCTTCCTGGCTCGCACCCGAGGCGCCTCCAAGCTCCATGGAGGCGCCTCGGACACTGTTCATCCGAGTCCTTCTTTGTGTTTTTGGTACCTGCAAGTATGTTAATCCAAAGATACCTGCAACACAAAGTTAACACAACATAATAGTATGAATATGAAATTATGACAGTCTCCGGACTGTCCGGGTCTGACTTCGGGTTTCCAACCGGAAACCCTAGGTCGACCCGACGCCTACTGTTCCCTCTACGGGGAACGCGTCCTCACCTACTCCTCTCAGGAGATTTTACCTGTTGCCAGTGCGATCCTCCAGATCGACTGGACTTTTGCTCGGCACTCGATGCTCCCGGACTTTCTGCTGAACATCCGCTTCACCGGCCAGTTCAGACTTTCACCTGGTTCGCGACACCAGGACTTTCCACCTAGGGTTACCACCCCCTAGGACTTTTGCCTGAAGCCATCGACCTGCCAAGACTTTCCGCATAGGGTTACCACCCCCTATGACCTAGGGTTACCACCCCCTAGGGTTTTACCTTGCCTAACCGCAGTTAGGACTTTCCTGAAACACTCAGCAAAAGCTGTCAGATAACAAAGCACCTTAACTTTGAATCCTTTGCCATTATCAAAACTTAGGTTCGATCGTCGGATGCTTCCCGCACCAACACCCCGGACCATGACTTCATTGCCTAATCGCAGGTAGGACTTTCCACCTGCCTAGTCGTAACTTGAACTTTCCTTTGCCTAAGATCACTTAAAACTTCTCTGTACACTTAGTTTAACTTGATAGATAATAAGACATATTAACTTTGAACCCCTTTGCCATTATCAAAATACAGTTTCGATCATCTGGTGCTCCCTACACCAACAATATCTACTAAAATCATCAGTAAAGGTAATGAAGTATTGAGAGCCTCCTCTAGCTGCTATATTGAAAAGATCGCATACATCAGTATGTATGAGTGTTAACAAATCATTAGCTCTTTCATTGTATCCACTAATAGAATCTTTGTCATCTTGCCTAATAGGCAAGATTCGCGTACCTCATATGATTCAAAATCAAATGAGTCTAAGCAACAATGTAGAGATATGTTTGGTTTAGATTAGATTTGAATTGTAAGGTCCCACGTGCGTTAAATAAGGAATTTATTTAAAAATAAATTAAGGTCTCATGAGTGTTAATTAAGGAATTTATTTACTAAAATTTTCTATGAATTTTAGAGATTTTAGGGATATAAAATGAATTGGTATGACACATTTTAAGGGGTAGAACTATTAAGGTTGAGGGAAATATATGATGGCCAAATAAGTTAGGAGTTGATTGAGCTTAATTACCCTAAGGTTAGGATTTAATTAACATAGGTATATATATATATATATATATATATATATATATATATACCTAGCTTCACCCATTCACTCAGCTTCACCCTGTTGGGTGCTACTGGAATTCCATTCTGTTTCCCTTGTAAAAAAAAATGTATACAAGAACAGAACTTTTCCTAGCAACCCATGTGCTTTTCAGAAATTGAACTTGGATTGCAAATGAAATTTAACATTATTAATCCAAGTTTAACTCATGTGTTCTTTAAAAGATAAACTATATTATAGAAGTTGATTAAATATCTATTTCAGGGATTGGATTCCAGGTCATTGGTGAGGCACTCGACCTTCTTGGTTATGGGATCATTCACCACTTCGTAGACAAAGTTTTTCAAAGAAATTGAATATTTAAGCTCCTTACTATAACCTTAGGTTTAACTACAGAGACCACAATTGAAGCACAAGATCGAAATACAAAATCAATACAAAAAATTGAAACACAAAGTCGAAACACAAAATTGCTAGCCTCTTGTGTTGGTATTTCAGGATCCATACAAAGAAAACAAAACTAGTTGCGCTGCGGAATAAATAACTAGTTGTACCTTTCTTCGTAGACAAAGACCTCTTGATCTTCTGTCGTATTTCTCTCCTCTTCTTGGACGTCGTGTGGGCAACGATCTACCAAGACAAAAACACCCGCACCCTTTTTGATTCCAAGCCGCCTACCACCAAAAGATGCAAAGAAAAGGGGCCCCTCCTTCTTCTTCTTCTCTTCCAAACCGCCAGCCATTAAGGTGCTTCGTCTCTTCATTTTCTTTTCCTCCAAGCTCCGACCACCAAGAGAAGATGGGGCGCCGACCCTAGAGGGAAGAAAAGGAAGAAGAAAAGGATGGGGCGCCGACCTTAAGGGAAGGAGAGGATTTTTAGTTGTGGAGAAAAACTTATCAATTCTTAATTGATTGATTGTTGTGGCCCAACCTCCTCTCCTTTTATAACCCTTTGCGCTAGATAAAAAAATGAGAAAAAGTAATAGATTTTTTAGAATTCTGTTGAGAGAAAAAATCTCCCTTTTCATAACTCCTTTTTTTTCCTTTTTATTCTTTTATTGTGACCGACCCCTTGCTTGGGCACCAAGCAAAGCTTGGTCAGCCCTATGCTTGGGCAACAAGCAAGGCTTGGCCGACCCCTTGCTTGGGCACCAAGCAAGGATGTGGCCAGCCCCTTTCTTGGGTAGGAAGCAAAACTAAAATGGGTGAATGTGAGGCTTTTTAGAGGCTACAACAAGGACCGAGAGGAGGAATTAGTTTTGGCCTCCTGATGGACTTGAGCTTCCTATGTTCGACCCGAACACCCAACTCAAGTTAATCAATAATAACTCATACCACTAAAGAGTTATTATTGAACTACCGCACCCAATCCCATATTATAATATGGGCTCCTACTTATCATAAGTGCGTTAGTCTCCCTGTGTTTAAGATATTGTATGTCAGTTAATTAAATGAGTTAATGACAACTCACTTAATTAACATCTAGCTCCAAGAGTAGTACCACTCAACCTTATTATCATGTTGGACTAAGTCCACCTGCAGGGTTTACATGATAATCTTTAAGAGCTCCTCAAGGGGACATCATCAACCTAAGTAAATAGGACATAGTTTCCTTTTATAATCAATAACACACCATATAAATGGTACTATCTCCCAACTTATCGGGTCTATTAATTTAATGAATAAAGCTCACCCATTGATAAGTCAAAAAAAAATAAATACTAAGTATACGTGTTTGTTATTAAATCGGGATTAAGAGATTGCACATCCATAATAACAGAGGTTCTGTTCTTTTATGCAGTTAGTATAAATCGAACAACATCAAATGGTCCTACTCAATACACACATAGTGTACTAGTGTAATTTTATAGTGAAGACAGACTAATACCAAATTACACTACAACCTTTCCAATGGTTTGTCCCAATCCATCTCGGTCGTGAGCTACTATTTATAATTTATATGGAACTAATAACATGATCTTCTGTGTGGTACCACACACCATGTTATCTAATATAAATTAAATGGACAACTGCATTAACATATAAATATAAAATGCAACATTTGACCAAAGTGATTCTCATTTCAAAATATAAATATTCATACAAAAAGCTAGGTTTTTAGTATACATCCTAACAATCTCCCACTTATACTAAAAGACTATGCTGTCATATATGCTGTCATACATCTGATTCTCATCCCCTCAACATGCCCATCAAAAGCTCTCACCGGAAGGGCCTTAATGAAAGGATCTGCTGGGTTATCTGCTAATGCAATCTTGGTGACAACAACTTCTCTGCGCTTTACGATGTCTCGTATTTGGTGGTATTTGCTCTCAATGTGTTTACTTGCCTTATGGGCTCGTGGTTCCTTCAAGTTTGCTACTACACCACTATTATCACAATAAATTGTGATAATTTTGGGTAAATCAGGAATCACATCTAAGTCCATCAAGAAGTTTCTGAGGCATATAGCTTCTTTGGCTGCCTCAGAGGCTGCCACATACTCGGCTTCCATGGTGGAGTCTGAAACGTATTTCTACTTAACACTCCTCCATGCTATGGCTCCATCTCCCAAAGTAAACATATACCCCGAGGTTGACTTACTACTTTACCTATCTGATTGGAAGTCTGAATCTGTGTAACCCACAGGGAGCAAATCATTTGCCTGGTAACTAGCATATAATCTCTAGTCCTTCTTAGGTACTTTAACATATGATTTACGGAAGTCCAATATCCCTGTCCTGGGTTACTTTGATATCTGCTAACCATGCCCATGGCAAAACAAATATCCGATCTCGTACATAGCATTGCATACATTTGGCTTCCTACAGCCAAAGCATAAGGAACTGCCTTCATCTCCTCTATCTCCTTTGATGTTTTAGGACACATCTCTTTAGATAAAGGTACTCCATGCCGAAAAGGTAGAAAACCTTTCTTCGAATTTTTCATGCTAAAACGAGCTAGGATAGTGTCGATGTATGAAGCTTGGGATAAGTACAACATTCTTTTCTTGCGATCCCTTATTACTTTGATCCCAAGAATATGCCCACATTCTCCCAAGTCCTTCATATCAAATTTCTTGGACAACTATACCCTTACGTATGAAACCACTTTAACATTGTTGCCAATGAACAAAATGTCATCTACGTATTGTACAAGAAATACCACCACGTTTCTGTCACTTTTCTTGTATACACAAGACTCATCCGGACACTGAATGAATCCATAAGACTGGATCACTTCATCAAACTAGATGTTCCATGATCTTGAAGCTTGGTTCAGTCCATAAATAGACAGATTGAGCTTATATACAAGATGCTCTTTGCCCTTTGCAATGAATCCCTCTGGTTGCTTCATATAGATGTTTTCTTCAAGACTTCCATTAAGGAAAGTTGTCTTCACATCCATTTGCCAAATCTCATAATCCATATGAGCAGAAATAGATAAAAGAATCCGGATAGACTTGAGCATGACTACCGGCGAAAAGTTTTCCTCATAATCGATTCCCTCTTTCTGAGTATACCCTTTTGCATCAAGCCTTGCTTTGAAGGTTTCCACCATCCCGTCTATCCCTCTTTTTATTTTGTAGACCCATTTACATTCAATGGTTTTTACACCATTTGGTGGTTCTACAAGCTCCCAGACCTGATTAGAGTACATAAATTCTATTTTAGAGTTCATTGTATTTTGCCAAGATACTGCATCTTTATCTTGGAGTCCTTCATCTTATGTCCAGGGATCAGCTTCATGTTCACCAGGGATCAAGTCTGATGATTCTCTCAAAAATATGAATCTATCAGGTTGCTGAACAGTCCTCCCACTACGATGAGGCACTACCTATAATTGTGTATCATTTGTGACACGTGTTGCAGTTTCTTGTGGTATCTCATCTTGTACCGTTGGTACTAAAGTAGGCGTGTCTTCTCTTATTTCCTCAAGAATAATTTTACTCATGGGCTTGTGGTTTATCACATAGTCCTCTTCTAAAAATCGGGCATTGGTACTGACAATGACCTTATGATCTTTAGGACTATAAAATAAACCACCTTTCATTCCTTTAGGATAACCCACAAACAAGTGAACTTCTGTACGTGATTCCAACTTATCAGCATCTCCCTTTAGCACATGTGGAGGACTACCCCAAATCAGAATGCGTTTCAAACTAGGCTTATGCCCATTCCAAAATTCTGTGGGTGTAGAGGGTACTGACTTAGAAGGTACCAGGTTCAGAATGTACTCTGCCATTTCCAGAGCATATCCCTAAAATGAATTTGGTAATTCTGAATAACTCATCATTGATCTAACCATTTCCATAAGAGTCCTATTAATTTGTTCCACCACACCATTCCGTTAGGGTGTACCAGGTGCAGACAGTTGGGATTGAATCTCAGCCTCTGATAAGTAACTCCTAAACTCTCCTTAGAGGTACTCGTCACCACGATCAGACCGTAGTGTCTTGATACTTTTACCATGACGTTTCTCCACATCAACCTTGTACTCTTTGAACTTATCAAAGCACTCAGATTTGCGGCGTATCAAGTAAATGTACCCATATCTCGAATAGTCATCTATAAAAGAGACAAAATATTCGAACCACCTCTTGCCTGGATAGTCATAGTGTAACACCCATAGGGTTTCTAATAATTCATGTAGATTTATGCATGATTAGTATAGATTAATGCATGATTAAAATAAGCCTTAATAATTCAATAGATTTATACATGATATAATATGGGCCTTATGTGAATTCTTCTTTAGAAAATAAAATAAAAAGAACCAAAAAGAGGCATGACCAAGGATTGAACCTTGGACCTCTTGGTAAATGGTTTCATGTCATAACCAGTAGCCCCAGCAGGGGTGTGCTAATATGAAAAGAGGAGAATTATTGTTAAAGGTAAGGAAGTGGAGGCGCTCTTAACTAAGGAGGAAAAGTCCAAGTTTCCTTCTTCTTCTCACAATGAAAAGAAAGTTTTTACCTTCTCCCTTCATTAAGGATTAGTAAAGGAAAAGGGAAGGAAAAATTCATGTTTCCTTCTTCCATTCAATTGGAATAAAAGGAGGAAAGAATGAAAATTGTCATTTTTGTTGCTCTCTTTCTCCTTCCTCCTTCTCTCCACCGAAACCACCCCCTCTCCCTCACCATTGCCGAACCAAGCAAGAAAGGGTTGCTCTAGGAAAGCTTCACAAGCAAGGTCACTCCTTTTAGGAAAAAACAAGCGAAAGGATGTGAGTATCCCCTCACTGCAGTACAAGTAGTTATCGATTTGTTTCGTATGAAAACGTTTATTTTTAAACCTTAGAGATTTCCTTGTAAGTTGTGGCCAAGATAGATTGGTGGTCACTTAGGATTAACAAGTTTACAAGTTATGCTTTATGTTGTACAAAAAAAAAAAGAATCTAGAACCTCACCTTGAAGTTTCGGCCAACACAAAAAGAGAAGGTCTAGAGCAAAGTTTCTTTTGGTAACATGCTTGCCTATGCTCTTATATGATGTAGGATCTTTCATATGTTGTTAGTTTAAGTTTTAAGGCTTTATATGTTATTAAAAATTAGGAACCCTAACCTAATGTTTCGGCCAAGATGAATCATAGGGTTTAGGGCAAAGTTTTGAAAAGAAAACATATTTGTTATGCTCCTTCATGATGTATGTTTTTCATAGGTTTATAGCTTAGTTTTTTTCATGCTCCATGTTGGATAAAATTTGGAGAAACCTATCTTCAAGTCTCGGCCAAGAATAGAAATGAAGTTTAGAACAAGGTTTCTTTTATGATAACATGCTTTAATGAATGAACTCTTATGTGATGATAGTTAAGTTCTATGCTTCATGTTGTATAAAAATATATATTTATATGAAAACCCTAGTAAAAGTTTCGGCTAAGATAAGATATGAAGCTTAGGGACAAAATTTAAAACCTAATCATGCTTGTTTATGCTTATTCATGAGGTATGATATCTTGTATGTGGTTAGGTGAAGTCTTTATATTACATGTTTCACTAGAAGAATTGGAACCCCACTTGTAAGTTTCGGCCAAGATGGAATGAAGAGCTTAGAGCTAAGTTTTGAAACCTAATTATGCTTAGTTGTGTTTCTACATAATGTATGATCTTTTGTATGAGGTTAGATAAGATTTTCATGCTACAATGGTGAACAAATGAACCTTAGAATTCCACCCTAGCGTTCGGCCAAGTAAGTATAGGAGGCTTAGAGCAAGGTTTTGAAATCTAACCATGTTTGTTTATGCTTCCCTATGATGTATGATTATTTATGGTTAGTTTAAGTTTCATGTTTTTTGGTAGTCAAGGTTTAAAAACCCTAACCTTAAGGTTCTGCCAAGATTGGAAAAAGGGGTTTAGGGAAAAGTTTTTGAACCTAATTTTGCATGCTTATGTTTCCTCATGTTGTATGATTCTTGATATATGGTTAGTTTAAGTTTCATGCTCCATGATATGATAAGATATGTTATGCTTCATGATATGAGATGATATGCTATGTTTCATGGAATGATATAGGCTATACTTATTGATATGATATATTCTATGCTTCATGATATGATATGCTATGCTTCATGATCTAATATATGTTAAGTTTCATGAGATGATATGCTATGCTTCATGACATGATAAATGCTATGTTTCATATAACATGCTATGCTCTATGTTATGAAAGGCTTATGTAAGAAGAAAAGCCTAAGAGATGCTTCCCCTAAGTTGGGATCAAGAGCTCTCTACATGATATGACATGTATGATAAGACAAGAACATGATATGTATGATGACATGATAAGAAACATGATACATGATAAGTATGACATGCTATTTTACTTTTTGTATGGCTTGTACCATGGTGGGATCCATAAGCGCCCCGAGGTCGATGGTCTATGAAATGAGCCTCGTAAAAAGGGATGTGCTCCTTAGTACGCCCCTAGGTCGATGGACTATGAACGGACCTAGATCCCTAGTAGGTTCGGGGCTAGCTACCTTGTCATAGGGATTGCGCGCATTTATGTATGTATGTGGTACAAGATGGGCCCTTATGTTGATATTATGTTCAAGTATGTATATGATATATAAAAAAAAACATGTTGCATATGTTCATTTCATTATGCATGTTTTCAAAGGAACATCTTGCATCTACATGTACATATTATATGATTCCCTTCACACTTATTAAAGATTCTTTTGAAATCATGTTTATGATGCCTGGATGATCATGTTATTAGTTTATGTTATGTACTCACATGTTATGATATGTTTCATGTTATGTCCTCACATGCTATGATATGTTTCAGGATATGTTCTCATATGAAATGATATGTTTTATGTTATGTTCTCAGATGCTACGATATGGTTATGTTATGTTTTCACATGCTATGATATGTTTTATGTGTACGTATGATTTATGGTTTTATGAGTAGGAAAGGAACTTACTAAGTCTTAGGGCTTATAGCTTTTATGTTTCCTTGTACTGCAGAGAAATGCAAGGAATGGAAGAACTACGGGGAGCAGCAGGAAAGACAGAGAGTGTGTGTGGAAGTGGCATGGTGGATAGATCTAATTTAGTTTTAAAACTTTATTTGGTTGAATTGTGCATGTGAGCTAAGTATGGTCCTTATGTTTATGATGATAACTTGAACTAGTATGTTATGCATTTATGATGTCTTATTTCATGTCAGTATCTTTATAAGATCATGATTCATGTTCAAGTAGCAAATATAGATTAAGTTATGCATGCATATTAGTATGATTTATGGTTCACATGCCCCGTTTAAAAAAAAAAAAGGATGCATATGATAAAATAAAAAGAAAATTTTAAATAAATATCTTCCGCTGCCATGAGATCATATGCACATGTATGTTAGGTAGGTGTAAGTAACCCCGTCACTTAGGGTAGCCTTAGCGCCCTCGGAAGGGGCGAGCGTTACAGTTTGGTATCAGAGCAGGTCTACCTTCCACTACACACACATCAAGGCTATATCCTGCCGCTCCAAGTAAGAGTTTTTATGCTTAAATTTTTATGATGCTTATGCTTAAATCTATTCTTTCATAATGCTTTGATAGTATGCATGTCTACTCCATTATTATTATTATTTGATAAGTTACAGTTTTAGTTTAAGTATGCATGATGGTAGATTAGGAATAATAATAACTTATGCTAGCCTTGTTATTATTCATGAAGAGAAGAATGGCTAGAAGACGCAATACTAGAGCAGAGGAGAAAGTACCTCCACCTGATCTGATGCATGTAGTCACTGAACTTCAGCGTCAAGTCACAGAACAACAACAAATAATAAACACTCTGATGAATAAGCAAGGGAACCCTACTACCCCACCGGAAAATCAGAATACGATACTAGTCATACCTGCAGCTGCACCAGTGCCACCGGCACCTGCACCACCTATAGGCCCAGCTCTAGTGGTTCGTCAGGAGGCGTATTTGATTCAGTGGCAGAGACTGAAGCCGGAAGCTTTCTCCGTTAACTGTGAACCATGGGACGCCCAGGCCTGGTTCAAGACTGTGGAGAGCATAGTGGAGCTATTGGATTGGCCCGAACACGAGAAAGTCAAATGTGCATCGTTCTGCCTTACGGGCGATGCCAGAATGTGGTGGGACCGAGTCAAAGCAAAAAGACAAATAAATCAGATGAGACGGAATTTTTTGAAGAATTCTTCCATATGAGGGTGACAAATAAGCACTATGACGAGTTCACCGAGTTCCGGCAAGGTGACCTGTCGGTTAACGAAGATGTTAAGAAATTCAATCGTCTAGCACGCTTATGCCCAGAGTTGGTTAGCACTGAAAGAGAAAGGGTCAGACTTATGCTGAAGATGCTCAGACCTGAGATAGCTCTGAATGTGGTCGGCGGAGTTAATAGACCGCAGACTGCCGAAGAACTAATTAGCAGTGCACTGATCACCGAACACTATTTAAAGGCGCTGCATGAAGGCAAGAGTCGAGGTCAATCAGGAGGACAGAAACCTCAGAATACCAGAACTGGCTAGAAAGGAAGCTACAGCGGTAAAAGAAAGTAGTTAAACGATTCTAAGGATGGTCCAGCAAACAAACAACCTATGTTCCCACAATGTACCACCTGTGGAAAGAAACACCCGGGAAAATGTCGTGTGGGCACGAATAAATGCTATAATTGTGGGGTGGAAGGACATATGGCCAGAGACTGTCCTACCCAAGTTCCGACACCGCAGCATGTCCAAAACGGAGGTGTTCCCCCATAGCTACACCTGATGCAAACTGCATTAGAAGGCCCTCAGATAAGTCAAGGGAGATTGGAAGCTCCACTAGTGACGACGAATGCCAGAATTTTCTCCCTCACCAAGGAAGACGTGGCGAATGCTTCTACTATTGTCACAGGTCAAATATTTATTTTCAGTCAGCATGCTACTGTATTATTTGACACTGGGGCAACACACTCGTTTATCTCTACACCTTTCACAAGAAAGATAGGCATGCCACCCCAAGCCTTAGATTGCAAGTTTTTAACGACTTTACCTTCGGGAGAGGTGATGCCATCCACTCATATGCTGCGAGCCACACCCATCAGAATCGCTAACAGAGAACTCTACTGTGACCTGATAGTGCTTGATATGCAGGATTATGATATTATATTGGGCATGGACTTCCTGAGCAAGTACGGTGCTTCAATAGAATGCCGTAATAGAAAAGTAATTTTCCGGCCTGAAGCAGAACCGACTTTCGAATTTATCGGAGAGACCAAGAAAGAAGTTAAAAAGTTTTTATCAGCTTTAAAGGCATGGAAGATGTTGGACATCGGATGCACTGGGTTTCTAGCTCATGTGATTGATACAAGTCAGGCAGAGGAGCTGAAGCTGGAAGATGTCAGAGTTGTATGCAATTACCCAGAGGTATTTCCTGATGAACTACCAGGGTTAGCACCTAACCGAGAAATCGAGTTTGAGATCGAATTGATTCCTGGTACGAAGCCGATCTCTAAAGCACCTTACCGTATGGCGCCGGCTGAATTAAAGGAACTTCAGGAATAGCTACGAGAGTTACTCGACAAGGAACTTATCCGTTGTAGTCACTCTCCATGGGGAGCTCCGGTACTGTTTGTGAAAAAGAAAGATGGGTCTATGCGAATGTACATAGACTATCGAGCGCAAAATAAGGTTACAATCAAGAACAGATATCCTTTACCACGGATTGACGACCTGTTTGATCAGTTGAAGGGTGCCACCGTCTTCTCTAAGATTGATTTGAGATCTGGCTATCATCAAGTAAAGGTGAAACAAGATGATATACCGAAGACGGCTTCCCGGACAAGATACGAGCATTATGAGTTCGTAGTAATGCCCTTCGGAGTGACAAATGCTCCTGCTCTATTTATGGACCTGATGAACCGGGTGTTCTCGGTATATCTCGACAAATTTGTGATTGTTTTCATCGATGACATCCTCATTTACTCGAGAACCCAAGAAGAGCATGTCGAACACCTAGAAATAGTATTACAAATTCTTCGGGAAAAGCAACTGTATGCGAAATTCTCCAAATGCGAATTTTGGCTCGACCAAGTATCATTTTTGGGTCATGTTATCTCTAGGGATGGGGTAATGGTAGACCCAACCAAGATTGAAGCCGTCAGTAACTGGAATAGGCCAAAGAATGCCAGTGAAATCAGGAGTTTCCTCGGACTAGCAGGCTATTACCGGAAGTTCGTAGAGGGTTTCTCCAGAATTGCAGCCCCGATGACAGCCCTCACTCGGAAAAATAAGAAGTACGAATAGACAGACGACTGCGAGAAGAGTTTCACAGAACTGAAAAGGAGACTGACCAGTGCTCCAATTCTTACTCTTCTGGAAGGCAACGAAGGATTTGATATGTATAGCGACGCTTCTAGATTAGGACTCGGAGCTGTACTCATGCAGAATGACAAGGTCATTGCCTATGCCTCTAGGCAACTCGAAGAACACGAGAAAAATTACCCCACTCACGATTTAGAGCTAGCAGCCGTGGTCTTTGCTCTTAAAATATGGAGGCATTATCTATATGGAGCACAGTGTAAGATTTATACAGATCACCAGAGTCTGAAATACTTCTTCACACAGAAGGACCTGAACATGAGACAACGAAGATGGCTTGAGCAAGTCAAGGACTATGACTGTGAGATCTTTTACCATCCGGGAAAAGCAAACAAAGTGGCTGACGCACTCAGCAGGAAGTCGTAGGCCACCTTAGTACCCGGAGCTATTTCAAGTTCGAGGACGAACTTTTATGAGGTATGGGGGACTGTAACACCCATAGGGTCTCTAATAATTCATGTAGATTTATGCATGATTAAAACAAGCCTTAATAATTCAATAGATTTATACATGATATAATATGGGCCTTATGTGGATTCTTCTTTAGAAAATAAAATAAAAAGAACCAAAAAGAGGCAAGACCAAGGATTGAACCTTGGACCTCTTGGTAAATGGTTTCATGTCATAACCAGTAGTCCCAACAGGGGTGTGTTGATATGAAAAGAGGGGAATTGTTGTTAAAGGTAAGGAAGTGGAGGCTCTCTTTACTAAGGAGGAGAAGTCCAAGTTTCCTTCTTCTTCTCACAATGAAAAGAAAGTTTTTACCTTCTCCCTTCATTAAGGATGAGTAAAGGGAAAGGGAAGGAAAAATTCATGTTTCCTTCTTCCATTCAATTGGAATAAAAGGAGGAAAGAATGAAAATTGTCATTTTTGTTGCTCTCTTTCTCATTCCTCCTTCTCTCCACCGAAACCACCCCCTCTCCCTCACCATTGCCGAACCAAGCAAGAAAGGGTTGATCTAGGAAAGCTTCACAAGCAAGGTCACTCCTTTTAGGAAAAATCAAGCGAAAGGATGTGAGTATCCCCTCACTGCAGTACAAGTAGTTATCGATTTATTTCGTATGAAAATATTTTTTTTGAAACCTTAGAGATTTCCTTGTAAGTTGTGGCCAAGATAGATTGGTGGTCACTTAGGATTAACAAGTTTACAAGTTATGCTTTATGATGTACAAAAAAAAAAAAGAATCTAGAACCTCACCTTGAAGTTTCGGCCAACACAAAAAGAGAAGGTCTAGAGCAAAGTTTCTTTAGGTAACAAGCTTGCCTATGCTCTTATATGATGTAGGATCTTTCATATGTTGTTAGATTAAGTTTTAAGGCTTTATATGTTATTAAAAGATTAGGAACCCTAACCTAATGTTTCGGCCAAGATGAATCATAGGGTTTAGGGCAAAGTTTTGAAAAGAAAACATATTGGTTATGATCCTTCATGATGTATGTTTTTCATAGGTTTATAGCTTAGATCTTTTCATGCTCCATGTTGGATAAAATTTGGAGAAACCTATCTTCAAGTCTCGGCCAAGAATAGAAATGAAGTTTAGAACAAGGTTTCTTTTATGATAACATGCTTTAATGAATGAACTCTTATGTGATGATAGTTAAGTTCTATGCATCATGTTGTATAAAAAAATATGTATATATGAAAACCCTAGTATAAGTTTCGGCCAAGATAAGATATGAAGCGTAGGGACAAGATTTAAAACCTAATCATGCTTGTTTATGCTTATTCATGAGGTATGATATCTTGTATGTGGTTAGGTGAAGTCTTTATATTACATGTTTCACTAGAAGAATTGGAACCCCACTTGTAAGTTTCGGCCAAGATGGAATGTAGATCTTATAGCTAAGTTTTGAAACCTAATTATGCTTAGTTGTGTTTCTACATAATGTATGATCTTTTGTATGAGGTTAGATAAGATTTTCATGCTACAATGTTGAACAAATGAACCTTAGAATTCCACCCTAGGGTTCGGCCAAGTAAGTATAGGAGGCTTAGAGCAAGGTCTTGAAATCTAACCATGTTTGTTTATGCTTCCCTATGATGTATAATTATTTATGGTTAGTTTAAGTTTCATGTTTTTTGGTAGTCAAGGTTTAAAAACCCTAACCTTAAGGTTCGGCCAAGATTGGAAAAAGGGGTTTAGGGAAAAGTTTTTGAACCTAACTATGCATGCTTATGTTTTCTCATGTTGTATGATTCTTGATATATGGTTAGTTTAAGTTTCATGCTTCATGATATGATAAGATATGTTATGCTTCATGATATGAGATGATATGCTATGTTTCATGGAATGATATAGGCTATACTTCATGATATGATATATGCTATGTTTCATGATATGATATGTTATGCTTCATGATATGATATATGTTAAGTTTCATGAGATGATATGCTATGCTTCATGACATGATAAATGCTATGTTTCATGTAACATGCTATGCTCTATGTTATGATAAGAACATGTTATGGTTTATGAGATATGTTATGAAAGGCTTATGTAAGAAGAAAAGCCTAAGAGATGCTTCCCTTAAGTTGGGATCAAGAGCTCTCTTCATGATATGGCATGTATGATAAGACAAGAACATGATATGTATGATGACATGAAAAGAAACATGATACATGATATGTATGACATGCTATTTTACTTTTTGTATGGCTTGTACCAAGGGTGGGCTCCATAAGCGCCCCAAGGTCGATGGTTTATGAAACACACCTCGTAAAAAGGGATGGGCTCCTTAGTACGCCCCTAGGTCGACGGACTATGAACGGACCTAGATCCCTAGTAGGTTCGGGGCTAGCTACCCTGTCCTAGGGATTGCGCTCATTTATGTATGTATGTGGTACAAGCCGGGCCCTTATGTTATGTAACGCCCCACCCCTCCTGCTTAAGGGACGGGGGTTACTTTACTTACTTACTTATTACATACTTACTTTCATCTTAATAATCTTTTCTACTTAAAACAGCGGTAGTCTTGTTTATAGAAAAGGTCACATAGCATACTTTGCATGATTTTAAGTCATAATACCAAAAAGCATGATTAAATGTCATGGAGTCATGAAACAATAACATAAACTAAGCATAATTCTTATTGAATAAAAGCAGGTCTTTCTCTCTTAGCCGAGCCACTACCACACACATCCTTCTTGCCCCTCCTGCTGCTCCCTTAGTTCATCCATTCCTTGCCTTTATCTGTGGTACAAGGAAAGTAAGCTATGAGCACACAAGGCTCAGTAAGACCTTTTCCTACTCACAAAAAAAAACGTATAGCATAGCATAATCACAAGGCATAAAGCATGGAGTCAAACTCATCATATCATATATAGGAGCATCATATCGTAACTTTCATAAACATAAAATACAGAACGTCCTATCATATCATGTCATAAAAAAAGAAACCTCAACTTGTATCATGTCATAAAGTACATCATGGCATATCGTAACATAATCATAAGGTATCATGGCATATCGTGACGTAATCATAAAGTGCATCATAGCATATTATAACATAATCATAAGTATCATGGCATATCATGGCAGAATCATAAAGTATATGTAAGATGACTTTCAAAACATGTATCATGAAAATATATGCAACATGTCTTTTGAAAACTTATTATATACATACTTAAACATAATTTCAACATAAGGAGGGCCCCGGCTTGTACCACATACATAAATGCGCGCGTCCTATGTAGGTCAAAGGTAGCAAGTCTAGAACCCTACAAGGCATACATACTAGGCATGTTTCTTAGTCCATCGACCTAGGGGCACTTAGGAGCCCATCCCTAACGAGGCCCGTTTCTTAGTCCATCGACCCCGGGCCGCTAATGGAGCCCACTCTTGGTACAAGCCATATAAAGTAAAGTAGCATGTCTTACATATCATGATTCTTATCTTATCATGCATATCATATTTCTTAACATATCATAACACATGCATAATTTGGGCACACAGCTCATCATAATAGCATGCATAATTTGGGCATACAACACATCATAAAAACATGCATAATTTGGGCACACAACACATCATAATAGCATGCATAATTTGGGCACACAACTCCTCATAATAGCATGCATAAGTTGGGCACACAGCACATCATAATAGTTATCAACATGCATAGATCATGGGCATACATAAATAACATAGAAGCATAGCAAGTTCTTATCATATCATGAAGCATGGCATGTGAGACACATGGGGATCATAATTAGGTCTCTAACCCTAATATCACATAGTGGCCGAAACATATGGTTGTAACTTAGGTTAACAATCAACATATAAGCATGTGAACCTTAAACCAATATCATATCATATATCATAAGGAACATCATGAGCATGTTTAGTTTAGGTTCTAGGTTTCCTAAGCTTATAAACTTTCCATGGCCGAATCTCATCAAGCCTTACCTTTGGTTAAAAATCAACATACAAGCATGTGAACTCTAAACCAATATCATATCATATATCATGAGGAACATCATAAGCATGTTTAGTTTAGGTTCTAGGTTTCCTAAGCTTATAAACTTGTCATGGCCGAATCCTATCAAGCATCACATTTGGTTAAAATCAACATACAAGCATGTGAACTCTAAACCAATATCATATCATGTATCATAAGGAACATCATGAGCATGTTTAGTTTAGGTTCTAAGTTTCCTAGGCTTATAAACTTACCATGGTCGAAACTTGTTAATCATGTAACTAGGTTTCATGTGGCATAAAAGCATGGTAAACCCTAAACCACTTTCATAGTATTTATTACAAAGAACATCATGAGAATGCTTAGTTTAAGTTCTAGGTTTCCTAGGCATATAAACTTGTTGTGGCCGAAAGTTCATGGGGCATGAAATAAAATTCTAACCAACCTACAAGCATGAGCATGTCATGTTAACTTCATATCTTGTCTTAAGGAAAATCATGGCATGCTTAGTTTAGGTTTAAAGTTTTCCTAGGCTCTTAATCCTACCATGGCCGAATGTTTATGAACATGAAAATAAAGTTCAAATCAACATACAAGCATGAGCATATCATGTTAACTTCATATCTTATCTTAAGAAACATCATGGCATGCTTAGTTTAGGTTTAAAGTTTTCCTAGGCCCTTAATCCTACCATGGCCGAATGTTTATGAGCATGAAATAAAGTTCAAATCAACATACAAGCATGAGCATATCATGTTAACTTCATATCTTATCTTAAGAAACATCATGGCATGCTTAGATTAGGTTTAAAGTTCTCCTAGGCTCTTAATCTTATCATGGCCGAAAGTTGAAAGGGAGACATCCTAATTCCAAGCAACATACAAGTATGAGAAATGTTAACAACTCTCTTATCATAGGGTACATATCATAAAACCAAAGGGAGCATGTTTAGTTTGAGTCTTAAGCTTACCTAGATCTTTTATTCATGCTTGGCCGAGAGTCTAGGATCATGAATCTAAGTTCTAACTAAACATTCCAGCATAGAAATAGTAGATTAACCCCCCTACCATAAGTTACATGTTACAAGAAACATATTGAGCATATCCTAGTTGGGTCTTAAAATTTCCTAGGTCTTTCTTTTTTTTTTGTCTTGGCCGAAAGTTTCATGAAGAACTCCTAGGTTTTTTTTTTAAGCAATCTAACCTCATGGAAGAACATATGAACTATTGTACCACAGGTAAGGGGAAACTTACATATTTTCGCTTGTTGTTCCTTAAAAAAATGATACCCTTGTGAGGAGGAAGAAGAAACTTTTCTTCCTAGTTTCCCCTTTTTGTTTTCTTCTTCTTGTAAGAGATAATCCTTGAGATTCCTTCTTGGAAATTTGTTTTCTTAGGGAGGAAACCTTAACTTGACTTTTGAGAATGAGGGAGAGGAGCTCTAAGTTTCGGTGGAGAAGGAAAAAGGAGGAGGAAGAAGGAGGAAGAAGAAGAATTAGCAATTCTCTTTCTCTTTTCTCCTCTAAATCCTATTTATTCATCATGGGAATGAATCATGTCCTTATTCATTCCCCCTTAACTCCTCTATCTCTTCCCTCTTTAATTCCCATGAAAATTAGAAGGAAAAGAGGGTAGGAAGGCAATTTGTTTTTTTTTCTTGCTCCCTCTCTTAACAAAGAGGAAGAGAAGGTAAGCAACTTGGTTTTCTCTTGCTCTTTTACTTAGTTCTTTCTTCTCACCTTTAACTACAATTTCTATTCCTTTCTATCCATCTATTATTCATTATTCTAGTGGTTATCATACACCAATTTAACTCTATTATTTGTGGGAGGTTCAAGGTTCAAACCTTCACCTCTCTTTCTTTTTATTCCTATTATTTCTTTTGATTCTTCTTACTTTTATGCTCTAACGAAAAATAATCCCCATATCTTATAATTTTGTGGGTGTTACATGTTGATATTATGTTCAAGTATGTATATGATATAAAAAAAAACATGTTGAATATGTTCATTTCTTTATGCATGTTTTCAAAGGAACATCTTGCATCTACATGTACATATTATATGATTCCCTTCACACTTATTAAAGATACTTTTGAAATCATGTTTATGATGCCTGGATGATCATGTTATTAGTTCATGTTATGTACTCACATGTTATGATATGTTTCATGTTATGTCCTCACATGCTATGATATGTTTTATGTTATGTTCTCACATGCTATGATATGGTTATGTTATGTTTTCACATGCTATGATATGTTTTATGTGTACGTATGATTTATGGTTTTATGAGTAGGAAAGGAACTTAATAAGTCTTAGGGCTTATAGCTTTTATGTTTCCTTGTACTGCAGAAAAGGCAAGGAAAGGATGAACTAAGGGGAGTAGCAGGAAAGACAGGGAGTGTGTGTGGAAGTGGCATGGTGGATAGATCTAATTTAGTTTTAAAACTTTATTTGGTTGAATTGTGCATGTGAGCTAAGTATGGTCCTTATGTTTATGATGACAACTTGAAGTAGTATGTTATGCATTTATGATGTCTTATTTCATGTCAGTAGCTTTTTAAGATCATGATTCATGTTCAAGTAGCAAATATAGATTAAGTTATACATGAATATTAGTATGATTTATGGTTCACATGCCCCGTTTAAAAAAAAAAAAAGGATGCATATGATAAAATAAAAAGAAAATTTTAAATAAATATCTTCCGCTGCCATGAGATCATATGCACATGTATGTTAGGTAGGTGTAAGTAACCCCGTCCCTTAGGGTAACCTTAGCGCCCCCGGAAGGGGCAGGCGTTACACATAGGTCCACATAAATCAGAATGAACCATTTCTAACACTTCTTTGGCTCTATACCCTTTAGCCTTAAAAGGTCTCTTGGTCATTTTTCCTTCCAAGCAAGACTCGCTGGTTGGAAAGTTTTCCACCACTAATGAACCCAAAGGTCCATCGGCTATTAACCTTTGAATCCTGCTCAAGTTAATATAACCTAGCCTTAGATGCCAAGATATGTTTGGTTCATTTTCGAAGGCTGCTTTCTCTTATTAGAATTAGAAGATGTGTTATTAATTTGTATTTGTTGCATCGCGGGAGTTTTTGGATTAAGAGTATACAAATTACCAACCAACATACTACAACAGATAATCTCCCTATTTTTATTAACAACCACTTTGTCATCAAAAGAAATAGAATATCCATCCTTAAACAATTTAGAAATTGAAATATAGTTCTTTCTAAAAGATGGTACATAAAGATAATTTCTCAAAATCAATATTTTATTCCTATCAAAAGATAAACAAACATCTCCCACTGCAACAACCACCACTCTTATAGTATTGCCCATGTAGACGGTGATCTCCCCTTCATGTAGTCATCGGGTTTCCTGGAACCCCTGCAATAAATTACAGACATGATCAGTGGCTCCCGTATCTACACACTAGTTACCGGTAGATAACACCACTAAATATGTTTCAACAACTAATGAATACCTTTATTGTTCTGCTTTCTACGAGGACAGTCCACCTTCCAATGTCTAGACTGTTTGCATGTGAAGCACTTACCCTTCGGCTTCTACACACCTGCTTGCGGTCCAGTTCCTTGAGGTCGAATCACATTCTTTACTCAACCAAGTTGTTTCTTTTTCTTCTTCCTACCTTTTGGCTTAGAAGCAGAAATATTTTCAATAATGTGAATTTGAGAATTTTGACGAAATAGCCCTTCTACTACTTGGAATTCTGATAGAAGTTCCGCCAATGAATATGTCCTTTTGTTCATATTATAGTTTAGGCGGAACTACTCAAAACTCTTGGGTAGCGTTTGTAGAATGATATCGACCTGGGTTTCCCATCGATTTCGGCTCTAAGGATTTGTATTTCGTTCAAATGAGCCATCATCTTGAGGATATGATCCCTCACGGGTGTCCCCTCTGTCATGGTGGTTGTCATCATGTTTCTCATAACCTCCTCCCTGGCAGCCCGATTCTAGTGTCTGAAGAGTTCTTTGAGATTGTATGTACATCATGTCATAGGCAGTAGGCATGGCTTGATGCTGATGTTGCAGCATATTTGACATAGAAGCCAAAATGTAACACCCCGCCATCTCATCTGCCTTGACCCATTTCCTATGCCTATCAATCTCCTCTTCACTAGAATTGATATCAGACACGTTAGGACAAACCCAAAAAGTACGAAGTTGTACCCTTTAGCAGTTAAGACAATGTCCAAGTTTCGTTTCCAATCAATATAATTGGGACCAGTGAGTTTGTTTTCTTTTAAAATAACAACAAGAGGATTGAAAGCCATTTTTTGAAATCCTGAGAATCACAAAATATTTGGTCAAAACTTTAGAATTTAAAATAATATTGATTCCTCGAACAATATAATTTAAATTCACCAACACCTCAAAACACCATGAATTTCGTATGCCACGATAGTGTTGATGTATACTAATTCAAACATCTGTAAGAGGAAGTTTTACCCATTAATTTTATTATCTTGTCAACCTAACTTTATGACAAATAAAATTAATAGTTGGTTTGTCTTCAGCCACACAAAATAATAGCAGTGACTCTGATGGGGAGGATACTATTAGATGCGCCTAAGTGTATACCATTACTTGATTACTTAGTCCATTAATTAAGATTATGCCCCTTCAGATGGAGAAGATCACACAAACCTAAATAATTTCCTATAATCATCCATAGCGGAAGTTTGATCTAGTGATCCGCAAACAAACTCATCCGATGTGGAGAAAGACACTTAAAGCCAACGTACAAGTTTGAATGCATCACTTACAAACCAGTAATGGAGACCGTGGAATTTAAATAAATAAATCCTCTCCCACTTAGTTATTTAAACGAGGAATTTTAACATGCACACTTATCACACATGCACACAAAAGCATATACATCACAACACATAAAGGCAATAAATATGAAAAAAAAAATTTTTTAACTATTATGGCCTTATCCATAGCTGTCCTCTATATGCCGCTGACCCTAGTCGCCGCCAATGGGTCATGTCGTCGCATCTATCATGCTTCCTTTTTCACTGCACCTCTGGTCCTCAAATAGCACCACGCCTCGCAAGGATACGATCCGCAACAAAAATAAAATTTTACATTTATCGATCCTATATTCCACAAGGGAATATACATGTAATCTAGATCGAACAGAATGTAAAATCCTAAAACTAATATAGCTCCTGATGTATTTAATAATTACAATCATGCATACATATAAAATGCCCTGACATGCTCGAGGGTCCAATCACACACAAACACAATAGGGCCATAATAGTTGGAACTAGGATGCTGGCAACCACAGAGTTAATCTATTTGCACATCCTACTATTATCTTGCCTAAATTTATGTATGAAAAGTGCATAATTGAACTGAAAACCAAACACACAGAGGCAGAAAACTAGCTCTGATACCAATTGTTGGGTGCTACTCAGAATTCTGTTCTGTTTCCCTTGTAAAAAAAAATTTATACAAGCACAGAACTTTTCTTATCAACCCATGTGCTTTTCAGAAGTTGAACTTGGATTGCAAACAAAACTTAACATTATTAATCCAAGTTTAACTCATGTGCTCTTCAAAAGATAAACCATATTACAGAAGTTGATTAAATATCTATTTCAAGGATTGGGTTCCAGGTCATTGGCGAGATACTCAGCCTTCTTGCTTATGAGATCATCCACCACTTCCTAGACAAAGTCTTTCAAAGAAATTGAATATTTAAGCTCTTTACAATAACCTTAGGTTTAACTATAGAGACCACAATCGAACCATAAGATCGAAATACAAAATCGATACACAAAATCGAAACACAAAGTCGAAACATAAAATCGCTAGCCTCTTGTGTTGGTATTTCAGGATCCACTCCTCTTCTTGGACGTCGTGTGGGTGACGATCTATGTTACGCTCCGCAAGTGTATGGAAATGTCGCAAGTAATATAAAAGATTATCGTATCCACAGGGACTGGAATAAGCACTAGAAATGTCTCAATGCGAATTAGCTAAACAACTATCCAATTATTTCAAATGCAAAGTAAAGGTAAACAAATCTAATATTAAAGATCAACAAACAAGAGTTTAGTGTTTTGGGTTATGATAAAGGGAGATTCTAGGAGTTTCGGTTTCTTTGTAAGATTTCTTGAATGTAAATGGTTCACCAATTCTTATCCCTCAATTGCCAAACACTTGTAGAAAGTTGCCGGTTCTCTCTTGCAATAGATAACTAGCTAAGGACTGAGAAATGTATCTAAATATGATCAATTAGACGTGAACCTACGTTGTCCTTACACAGAAGCGCACCTATTACTATGCCTTCCTCGGATATCAACATAGAAGCCCACAACTTATTAATCTATCAAGATACAAGAAACTAATCACAAGATCCATCCTACTCTCTTGAATATTCCTATTTCCTCTTCAAGATTATCTCTCAAACGTCCTTACACGGGCTTGCACCTGTCACGTGGATCCCTCGGATGATCGAGTGAGAGTTTATCTTTACAAAGTCCACAAGAAATCCAAACAATCAATCAAGAATGAGAATTAAGCACAAATCACCATTAATCATTCAAGATCTAATTGATACAAGCAAGACAATGTCATTGAAACAAGAAATTGGCAAATCCATAAGGGATTTCATCAATCCATTATACAAATACTCCCTTAATCCTAGAATACAAGATCTACTCCATGAATCGAGGAAGAATACCCGAAGAAATAAAGATTACAAGCATTTCTTAAATCCCCAATCAAAGAAACCAAGAAAAGGGGGAAAGAGAACACTTATCTACGAAGAAGCCTCGTCTTCGGATCCAATCCTCGCTCTGGAGTCCAAATCGTCAAGAACTCCTCTCGAATCGCCCAGAAATCCTCCCAAGAATGGGAGGATACCACCAAATCTTGCCTTCTCCCAAAGGGGGAGAGATCCCCTTTCAATTCATGAAGGAGGGTTTAAATAGAGGAGGAAATCAGGCGCCACACGACCCCATGACACGGCCGTGTGAGATTCACACGGCCATGTCCAGTTCCTTCTCTGCCAAAGCTGCACGGCCGTGTGACTCACACGGCCAGGACACTTCTATTCTCTGGAAATGCTACACGGTCGTGTGGTGCACACGGCCACCACCTGCTTGGCCTCTGGAAACCTCACACGACCGTGTAGATCTACACGGCCATATAAGGCATCTGCTCTAATTTCTTCAAAACAAGACACGCGGCCATGTCCTCTTCCCTTCCTGTTAAAACTACACGGCCATGTGTGGTACACGGCCTGATGCTCTCTCCCTTCAATTCCTTCCAAGCTTGCCCGAGGACGCATAATCTTCACCAATTTCGACTCCTGTGTACAGAAAATGCACGAAAAGCATATCTCCAAACCAAAAGAGTAAATATGCTAAAAGGAAAGCTGGAAGTATAAAAGTGCACAGATCAAGCATGCTCAAAGTATGTAAATGTGCGTAAAAACATGCATAAAAGAGTATATAATCTACGCACATCACACCCCCAGACTTAAACCTTTGCTTGTCCTCAAGCAAAATGCTGCAGTCTAAATTCATATGTTCTACAACACATTCATAAAACCTAGTGCACTTTCTTACTCTATCAAAAAGTTTCATTAACAAGCGTGATCATGGAAACAAGTAAAGTATGGTTCAAGCATAAGAATCTTGTGCTCAGTGTAAAAGTAACTCAACACCCTTCAAGTTTCAATCCATGTACTAGTCAAGTCGTCATCAAATTTGAATTCCTAGTGTTTCCAGTGAAAGACAAGTAACCAGTGATAGGCACTTACTCACCATTCACTTGGTTCATATTTCTCAACTAACCCAAGGTCTCAAAGGTGTGCTCAATCTCAAGGGAAGCTAAGCAGTCATTTCCCCAGTAACCTAACTTAGTCTCAAAGCGGTGACTTGCTAGATTCCACTCATGACAACTATTTTTTATATCCCTTATTATTATTATTATTTTTTTTATAAGTGTTTGCATTGTGCAAAACTTATTCACAAATGTACTTTTAGCACACATGTTGGGATATTTTGATTTTTCCAAATGAGCTTTAATGATTTGAGCCTCATCCAGTAACCAAAATGAAAGTTGAGAAATCACCATGGAAACCAAGTACTAAGCAAACAAGATGAATCATGACTATTTTAATGACATCAACTATTCAAGCATCAAGCACAAGTGTAGTGAAGATAAAATCCTTAAGGTTGGACCAAAACTAAAACTCATCACCATAAGATTTTTAGCTTATTAATGCTTCCCAAGATAGAAAAAAGAACTACACAAAGTTTACTACTAGCATCATTCGAACATCATGAATCAAGACAATAATCGTGCTAACATTTCACTTGAATCCAAGAAAGCATATAAGTGAAGATTTGATGTTCTCAAAAAATTTTTTTTTTGCCATGATTATTTCAAAAACAAGCAAAATAAAGCAACAAGCAATGAAAATAAGAACCAACATGAAAAACTAACAAAAACTAAAAACTGAAAACCAAACTAAACAGTACATGACACCCCCCCAGACTTAAACTTTTCATCGTCCCGATGAAATCAATATAGTGGAGGAGGTGGAGGTGGACGAGGGAAAGGAGGTGAGGATATGTAGGCAAATGTGTGTACATAATATCATTCCAATCCAAAAACCCAATCATCAAATCTACATCTTCCCTAATTCCAAGCATATCAAGAACAGTTGGGTCCATATATCTAGTACACACTATCTTTCTATTGACAAGAATTGCAAATCTAGTTACTTGATCATCATTTCTAAACACAATATTGAATTCATTGTCATTACCTTCGTTACGTGAAGTCCTTTTGCCTTTGCCCTTCACTGGTTGTTTTCCTTTGTCCCTTGATGGCTCCTTCTCTTTGTCTCCACTGGATCCACCACCTCCTTTGCGAAGTTTCTTCAAAATGTTGGACATCTTGATGAGTTTAGATAGGGGAAGAATTATCTAGGGTTGGAAAAATGGAACTCAAAGAACAAAACTTCAAAGAGCAAAGATCTTAGGTTAGGAGAACAAAAAGTCCAAGTCTTAGAGAGGAGGAGAATCCGGATCTAAGAGATCTTGAGAGATTAGAGAGGAGTTTTTAAGAGATTGGGAGAGAAAGAGATGTTTTGGAGAGTTGGGGGTGTGCAGAACACGGCCAAGATCTGGCCGTGTAAGGTAGAAAGAAGACTTTAATAACTCTCCTACACGGGCCGTGCAGATCCACACGGCCTCCCCCTCTTCCTTCTCTGGATTCTTCGCACGGCCGTGTCTGGGACACGGCCTCTCCATCTTTCTTCTCGGAATTCTTTGCACGGTCGTGTTTGGGACATGGCCTAAACCTTTTTCTCCTCGGGATTCTTTACACGACCGTGTTTGAGACAAGGCCTAGACCTTTTTCTCCTCGGGAGATCCTACACGGCCGTGTCTAGATGACACGGCCCAAGCACTTCCCTTCTCTGCAACCTTTGCCTGGCCGTGTATAGCACACGGCCGGGCTCTATTTTGCACCTAACATGAAAACAAAATCAAAAGAATGCATCAAACTAAAAGAAATTAAAATACAAATCAAAACTAACTAAAAGAACCCTTGGGTTGCCTCCCAATAAGCGCTTGTTTAAGGTCTTTAGCTCGACCAAACTTGATCATTCACTTCTTTTCCTCGCCCTTGGAGGACAGATATACTTTTCATTTTTGTTGGGAGATTTTCTTCCAACATCTTCCACCACATTGTCTCCTTCGTTTGGTGGCCTTCCATGAGGATGGAAATTCCATTCCTTAAGTTTATAAATTCTTGTCCTGCTACAAGCATTTAAAAGAGACGAGACATGGTTAGAGATATTAGATAAATCATATTCCAACATTTCCTTACCAATTACCAAAGAAAGCTTATGATTTTTGACATCAATTATAGCTCCAGCTGTAGCAAGGAAAGGTCTTCCTAATATGATAGGAATCCTGGGGTCCTCTTCCATGTCCAACACGACAAAATCTGTGGGAATAACATTCCCATCCACCTCTACTGGCACATCTTCTATAATACCCAAAGGGTACCTGCAGGAATGATCGGCAAGTTGAAGTGCCATAGTAGTAAGTTTAATGTTTTTGAGACCTAATTTATTACAAATCGAATAGGGAATGAGGCTAACACTTGCCCCCAAATCACAAAAAGCTTTTTCAAAAAATTCTTTTTCTATGTTGCAAGGAATATAAAAGCTCCCTGGGTCCTTTAGTTTTGGGGAAGTGTTCTTCTCCAAAATAGCACTACATTCCTCACTAAGCGCAATGGTCTCAACCTCTCCTCTTCTTCTCTTGTTTGACATGAGATCCTTCAGGAATTTGGCAAATCTAGGCATTTGAAGAATAATATCAATAAGAGGTACCTCTACACAAATTTCCTTAACTTTTTCTAAAAACTTGCCAAATTCTTCATCTTTCTTGAGCATTGTAAGTCTCTGAGGAAAAGGGACAGCTTTGCTCTGATGGTTCAGTGGAAGAGTCTCTTCAACCTCAATGGTACTCT
Organism: Zingiber officinale; assembly: GCF_018446385.1. Classification (NCBI taxonomy): domain Eukaryota; kingdom Viridiplantae; phylum Streptophyta; class Magnoliopsida; order Zingiberales; family Zingiberaceae; genus Zingiber; species Zingiber officinale. Next base: position 50,474,120 of record NC_056006.1, read on the forward strand.
CCTCATTAGCTTGAATCCGATTTGGTATAAGAGGAGAGAGCTCTTCTTCTTTTTGTATCCCTTTTGGAGCAGTCACTTGGGAGTCTCCCAAGGTCCGTCCGCTCCTAAGCTCAATTCTATTGCAATGCTCCATAAGATTCACATCAGGTTTTCCTGGAAGTTGTCCTGGTGCTCTGGATGATGAGGAAGCTAGTTGGGCAATTTAACTATCCTCGATCTTTTGATGCTTTTCAGAATTATCCATTCTCTGAATGAGCTTTGCTAAATCTTGCTTCATTTCATTCTAACTTGAGATAATTTCTTCAAGCATCTTTTCAATATTTGACTTTGGTAAGCCTTGAGAAGATAGATGTTGAAAATTTTGTTGCCCAGCTTGAAAATTTGGTCTTGCCCCCCATAGATGGTCCTTGATCTTGATTATTTCTGTAAGAAAAATTGGGATGGCTCTTCCATCCAGGGTTATAAGTATTTGAGTATGGGTTGTTCTGTCTTTGATTGTAACTCATGATTACATCACATTGTTCCAGTTGATTGATTTGTGCAGTGATAGCTCCCAATGGACATGAGTCATTTGAGTGCTCTGAACTCCCACATACTTCACAAGATGTACTAATAGCATTGACCATATTAGCACTAGTCCCCATATTCTCAAATTTCTTTGTAAGAGCGTCCAATTTTGCAGACAAAAGAGTGACTGCATCTACATCAAACTTCCCTGATGCTTTAATTGTTGGGTTTACAGAAGAATAGCCACCACTTCTTTCATTTGCCCATTGATGATGATTTTGTGCTACACTGTCAATAATTTCTTCAGCTTTATCTAAACTTTTATTCATAAGTGCCCCTCCAGCAGCTGAATCAAGGGACACTTTGGTATGATAGTTGATACCATTATAAAAAGTGTGCAACACTAACCATCTTTCCAACCCATGATATGGGCATTGTCTGAGCATACTATTATATCTATCCCATGCTTCAAAAAGAGATTCTGAGTCAGTTTGCTTGAAGCTTGTAATTAAATTCCTCATATGAGCTGTTTTGCTTGGTGGATAGAATTTATCAAGAAACTGTTCCTCACACTGCTCCCAAGTGGTGATGCTATTAGGGGCTGAAGAATTCAGCCATTGCTTTGCCCTATCTCTTAAAGAAAACCCAAATAATAATAATCTAACTGCTTCTGAAGGAACTCCATTCATTTTCATGGTACCACATATTTCATAAAAGACCTCTAAGTGTTGATTGGGGTCTTCATGAGGTCCTCCAACAAATTGGTTCTGCTGCACCATAGATATAATTGCGGGTTTGATCTCAAAGTTATCAGCTTCCACTGAAGGTCTTGAAATACTAGATCGAAAACCTCTTGCATAAGGTGCTGCATAATCCTTGAGTGGTCTATTCACCATGTTCAAATGTTCCTGTTCTTCAATTTGCCTTTGCAGAATTCTTCTTTTATGGAAAGTTCTGTCAATCTCAGGGTCAAAAGGAAAGAATTCCCCTGCAAAGTTAGATCTTCGCATACACAAGAACAAGATAGCAAATGACAATTCAACAGAAAAAGAGAAATAAAAGAATCAAAAATGCAGAATTGAATTTGTACAAAAAGAATTAACAAGAAATAAAAGTTATACAAGAAAGTAAAAACAGAAATCTAATGATTAGTTACAACTATGCAATATGAAAGGAAAACAAATGTTATGTTTAGTCTAACTCAATTGATAATTCCTAATGTTATAGCGCAGTCCCCGGCAACGGTGCCAAAAACTTGTTATGCTCCGCAAGTGTACGGAAATGTCGCAAGTAATATAAAAGATTATCGTATCCACAGGGACTGGAATAAGCACTAGAAATGTCTCAATGCGAATTAGCTAAACAACTATCCAATTGTTTCAAATGCAAAGTGAAGGTAAAAAAATCTAATATTAAAGATCAACAAACAAGAGTTTAGTGTTTTGGGTTATGATAAAGGGAGATTCTAGGAGTTTCGGTTTCTTTGTAAGATTTCTTGAATGTAAATGGTTCACCAATTCTTATCCCTCAATTGCCAAACACTTGTAGAAAGTTGCCGGTTCTCTCTTGCAATAGATAACTAGCTAAGGACTGAGAAATGTATCTAAATATGATCAATTAGACGTGAACCTACGTTGTCCTTACACAGAAGCGCACCTATTACAATGCCTTCCTCGGATATCAACATAGAAGCCCACAACTTATTAATCTATCAAGATACAAGAAACTAATCACAAGATCCATCCTACTCTCTTGAATATTCCTATTTCCTCTTCAAGATTATCTCTCAAACGTCCTTACACGGGCTTGCACCAGTCACGTGGATCCCTCGGATGATCGAGTGAGAGTTTATCTTTACAAAGTCCACAAGAAATTCAAACAATCAATCAAGAATGAGAATTAAGCAAAAATCACCATTAATCATTCAAGATCTAATTGATACAAGCAAGACAATGTCATTGAAACAAGAAATTGGCAAATCCATAAGGGATTTCATCAATCCATTATACAAATACTCCCTTAATCCTAGAATACAAGATCTACTCCATGAATCGAGGAAGAATACCCGAAGAAATAAAGATTACAAGCATTTCTTAAATCCCCAATCCAAGAAACCAAGAAAAGGGGGAAAGAGAACACTTATCTACGAAGAAGCCTCGTCTTCGGATCCAATCCTCGCTCCGGAGTCCAAATCGTCAAGAACTCCTCTCGAATCGCCCAGAAATCCTCCCAAGAATGGGAGGATACCACCAAATCTTGCCTTCTCCCAAAGGGGGAGAGATCCCCTTTCAATTCATGAAGGAGGGTTTAAATAGAGGAGGAAATCGGGCACCACACGACCCCATGACACGGCCGTGTGAGATTCACACGGCCATGTCCAGTTCCATCTTTGCCAAAGCTGCACGGCCGTGTGACTCACACGGCCAGGACCCTTCTATTCTCTGGAAATGCTACACGGTCGTGTGGTGCACACGGCCACCACCTGCTTGGCCTCTGGAAACCTCACACGACCGTGTAGATCTACACGGCCATATAAGGCATCTGCTCTAATTTCTTCAAAACAAGACACGGCCGTGTGAGATTCACACGGCCATGTCCTCTTCCCTTCCTGTTAAAACTACACGGCCATGTGTGGTACACGGCCTGATGCTCTCTCCCTTCAATTCCTTCCAAGCTTGCTCGAGGACGCATAATCTTCACCAATTTCGACTCCTGTGTACAGAAAATGCACAAAAAGCAGATCTCCGAACCAAAAGAGTAAATATGCTAAAAGGAAAGCTGGAAGTATAAAAGTGCATTGATCAAGCATGCTCAAAGTATGTAAATGTGCGTAAAAACATGCATAAAAGAGTATATAATCTACGCACATCAATCTACCAAGGTAAAAAAACCCGAACCCTTTTTGTTTCCAAGCCGCCTACCACCAAAAGATGCAAAGAAAAGGGGTGCCTCCTTCTTCATCCTCTCCTCCAAACCGCCGGCCACCAAGGTGCTTCATCTCTTCATTTTTTTTTCTTCCAAGCTCCGACCACCAAGAGAAGATGGGGTGCCGACCCTAGAGGGAAGAAAGGGAAGAAGAAAAGGATGGGGCACCGACCTTAAGGGAAAGGAGAGGGTTTTTAGTTGTGGAGAAAAACTTATCAATTCTTAATTGATTGATTGTTGTGGCCCAACCTCCTCTCCTTTTATAACCTTTGTGCCAGATAAAAAAGGAGAAAAAGTAATAGATGTTTTAGAATTCTATTGAGAGAAAAAATCTCCCTTTTCATAACTCCTTTTTTTTTTCTTTTTTTTTTGATTTTATTGTGGCTGACCCCTTGCTTAGGTACCAAGCATGGCTTGGCCGACCCTATGCTTGGGCAACAAGCAAGGCTTGGACGGCCCCTTGCTTGGGCACCAAGCAAGGATGTGGCTGGCCCCTTTCTTGGGTAGGAAGCAAAACCAAAACGGGTGAATGTGACGCTTTATAGATGCTACAACAGGGACCGAGAGGAGGAATTGGTTTTGGCCTCCTGATGGACTTGAGCTTCCTGTATTCGACCCGAACACCCAACTCAAGCTCATCAATAATAACTCATACCACTAAAGAGTTATTATTGAACTACCGAACCAATCCCATATTATAATATGGGCTCCTACTTATCATGAGTGTGTTAGTCTCCCTGTGTTTAAGATATCGTATGTCAGTTAATTAAATGAGTTACTGACAACTCACTTAATTAACATCTAGCTCCAAGAGTAGTACCACTCATCCTTATTATCATGTCGGACTAAGTCCACCTGTAGAGTTTACATGATAATCCTTATGAGCTCCTCATGGGGGCATTATCAACCTTAGTAAATAGGACACAGTTTCCTTTTATAATCAACAACACACTATATAAATGGTACTATCTCTCAACTCATTGGGCCTATTGATTTAACGAATAAATCTCACCCATTGATAAGTCAAAGAAACAAATACTAAGTATATGTGTTAGTTATTATATTGGGATTAAGAGAACGCACATCCATAATAACAGAGGTTCTATACTTTTATGTTGTCAGTATAAATCGAACAATCTCAAATGGTCCTGATCAATACACACAGAGTATACTAGTGTAATTTTATAGTCAAGACAGACTAATACCAAATTACACTACAACCGTTCTAATGGTTTGTCCATATCCATCTCGATCGTGAGCTACTATTTATAATTTATAAGGATCTGATAAAATGATCTTCTGTGTGGCACCACATACCATATTATCTATAATATAAATTAAATGGAAAACTACATTAACATATAAATATAAAATGCAACATTTGATCAAAGTGATTCTCATTTCAAAATATAAATGTTCATTCAAAAAGCTAGGCTTTTAGTATACATCCTAATAGACCAGATCCTATCGTTTCCCAAAATTACTGTTTCCTCTTTCTCCTCGTCTCCGCTAAATCGACAGAGCGTCCCACGCCCTTGAGCTCAGGCCAGGTGTTGTGCTCCGGCCAGGCATCACCACGCTGTCGATCCCGTGGCAGACCCCTCGATCGGGTAAAGGTCACCGTCGGCCAACAACACTAGGGAGGCCTTCCCACATCTAGTGATGGCACAACAAAGAGCAAAAAAAAAAACGGGGGCATAAGAAGAGAAAAGGCAAGTACATAATCTTTATGTTGGTAGGAGATCTATAGGGTAAGAGGATAGGTAGATCGGGAAAGGTGATTTTCTTGTGGTAATGATGATTGATTGAATGAGTCAGGTTTCTCTTTGTTTGCTCTTCTATAATGTTCTTACTTCATCCTGCAAGATTTTGGGTTTTTTCACGATAGACTTGGGTGTTCGGTTTGCATATGGATGTTCGGCATCTCGATGGTATGTGTTCGGACTAGGTACCGAGTGGATTCAGCTAGCTCGATGATGTGTTACTTCCGGTATTTGCTTCCGATGGTATTTCACAGAGGGTGGTGGTTTAAGCCCTAATCGAAGATGCCACTGTTATTGTTCTAATGACTCTGAAATGCTGAACTATTTTGGATTGTGTGGGTTTAATTTGATGTTGTCGTTTTCATTGAATTTCTATGTTTTCCCACGGATTCAACTTGATGTTGTTGAGGTTTTGTTTCTTCTATTAGATTTGAATTCAACTGAGGTGTTCGACTACTTTGATTAATTAATGCGATGGTGATCTTGGAATTTTGATTCATTTATTTTTCAGAGTCCTTTTGTGATTGCTAGATTTGGGGTTTGGTTAGGAGTTACTGTAGATTTTCCTTGCAAGGTTGTGATGATACTTTTGTATAGCAGGTAAAGGATGGTAGATGATTTCGAAGATGGGGTTCTTTCCTAGGTTGTTCTTCAGATTTCTCATCGGTTTTGTGATTCTAACTCGAATTCGATGATGCTAATCATGTTGCATTCAGGAATGTTAGTGTCGTAGTGTTCCCTTTTATTACCTTAATCTGTTGGTGTTTTTAAACCTTGTCCAAAGGTGCACTATGTATACAAGATGAGGTTGTTCTGTTTGTGTGATCGTTGTGGGTTTGGTAGTGAATTTGCTTTGTGGTGTGTTGGATATCTTGTGATGATTTTGAGTGTCGATGTAGTTTCTTTTCTTGAAGTTGTGACACCATCTTGGTTTCTAGATTGGGTGGGAAAGTATGGATTCAACTCAACGTGTTCGTCATTTTGTTTCTATATTGCTGGATTCCGAATGAGTGGGAGAAACCGATTCATTTTGTTTTGCATCATGTTCTTCTTTAATGAATGGTTGTGGATGTTAGTGAAATACAATTTGATGTATTCTGTTCTCTGAATCGTTGTGATTTAGTGTGGGTCATTTGGAATTGCTGTGGTTTTGAGATTCAATTCGGTTTCCGGACTTGGCATGTGAAATTACAATCGTCACTATTCTGTTACTTTCGGACTGCTTGATTTTGATGTCTTGGAGGAATTTTGTACCCTTCTAGTGCTTAGGGAAGTTATGGGAAGATTGTTGATGGTTTTGTGAAGATTGTTGATGGTTTTGTTTATCTAATGTTATGAAATGTTGGACTGATTAGGATTGTTGCGATTCTATTTCACTGAAATGTAGGGGTCTTGGGAGATTTTGAGAATTTAATTGATCGTTTTTGGTGTTAATTCGATGGGAGTTTTGCTTCTCGTGTGGCTTCGATTTTTGGTTGGTTTCTGTTGGATAGGTAGAATGATTGTGAGTTTGGTTTGGTACTCCTATGCTTTAGTGAAGGTAAGCAAGTGCTAGTTTTAGAATTTATTTCAAATATTTACAAGTTGCTAAATCCGATATGATCTTCTCTTTTGATTCTTTGTGAGATTGTGGTATTGATTCATGCAATATGGTTTAGGCTATCCTTGCTAGTTTTAGTTCTTATGTTCTAGCCTTTGTTTCGTTATGCTTGAGTTAGATTCATATACATTAGTATCCTTACGATTATGCATGATTTTGGCAAAAGAAAGGTTCTTATGAGTTATGGTGAATGCTTACAGAATGAATAGAATATGCTATTGATATAAGTATAAAAGGGATAGGTTATGTTTTTTTATGTGAAGCTAATAGGGATGTGTATGAGCAAAAGTGGTAACAGTACGGGATGAGTGCCCTAGGATGTGCTCTGGGGAGGGCCCTTCCAAACATGACTGATACTGTAATTTATGACTGATACTATGATTTATGACTGATACTATAATTTATGTTAGCTTCGGCTATGTGACTACATGCTCTCCTAGAAGGTACCTCTAGGATCATGGGACTGATTGACTGGCTCAAGATGTGGTTACCACTTTGTGACATACCCACCCTTACTAGCTGGATAGACTCTTTCGTTTATTGCTCTATACCTTGAACCATAATTTAGTTCATGTTCTATGATTATTAGCTACTGCTCTTGCTTCTTATGGATGTCATACCTTCATATTGAGATGTTCTTGCTGGGTCTGTAGACTCATGATGCCTACGTTTCTGGTGAGGACATTTCCCAGGATATGATGGAAGGTAGGTGTATAGAGTAGGAGAGCAGGTGAGATGGATGCATGACTGATGTGCGTAGATTTTATATACTTTTATGTATATTTTGACGCACATTTACATACTTTGAGTATGCTTGATCTATGCATTTTCTATACTTCCAGCTTTCCTTTTAGCACATTTACTCTTTTTGTTCGGAGATATGCTTTTGTGCATTTTCTGTACACAGGAGTTTAATTTGGTGAAGATTCTACATTCTTGGACAAATTCATGAGCTAAGCAAGGGAGAAAACACTTGGCCGTGAGCCACACACGACCCAGCCTGGGTGGAGTGCTCTGGCCGTGTGAACCTCACACGGGCGTGCCAAGTCTTGAAGAAAATCAGAGTGTAATCCTTATATGGCCGTGTGGATCTACATGGACGTGTAAGGTTTCCATAGACCAAGAAGGTCCTGGCCGTGTGCACTACACGGTCGTGCAGGGTTCCCAACGCATAAAAGTGTTCTGGTCGTGTGGACCACACGGCCGTGCCAGGTTTCCAGAAGCAGGGGTAGTCCAGGCCGTGTGGATCTACACGGCCGTGCTTGGAGGTCTAGATGGGAGTTTTCCATAACCGTGTACACCACACGACCGTGTATGGATGGCAGAGAGGGGAAAGGCTCTGGCCGTGTGAACCTCACATGGCCATGCCTCGAGGCCGTGTGGTGCCCGAAAACCCCCCTCTATTTAAAGCCTCTTTGAAGATTTGAAAGGGGATCATCTCCCCTTTGGGAGAAAGCTAGATTTGGTGGATTCCTCCCATTCTTGGTAGGATTTTTGGGCGATCCAAAGGGAGATCTTAGCGAATTCGACTCCAGGAGCGAGGATTGGATCCGAAGATGGAGCTATATTGTAGATAAGTTTTCTTTCTTTCCTCTTCTTGGATTGGGATTGAAGAAATGTTTGTAATCTTCTTATCTTTGGTTTTCTTTATTCGTTTTATGGAGTAGATCTTTTGTTCTAGGATGGAGGGAGTATTTGTAAGATAAATTGATGTAAACTCTTGTGGATTTTCCATTTCTTTGTTTCTATGATGTTGCCTAGTTTGTATCGATTGGATCTTGAATGATTAATTGTGATTAGGGCTTAATTCTCATTCTTGATTGATTGATTGGATATCTTATAGACTTTGTAGAGATTAACCCTCACTCGATTTTCTGGGGGATCCACGTGACAGGTGCAAGCCCATGTAAGGACATTTGAGGGATAACCTTGAAGGGTAAATGAGAATATTCAAGAGGGTAGGATAGATTTTATAATTCAATCCTTGTATCTTTATGGGTTAAGAAGCTATGAACTTCTATGTTGGTATCCGAGGGAAGCATAGTAATAGGTGCAATCCAGTGTAAGGACAACATAGGTTCATATCTAATTGATCACATTTAGGTATATTTTTCAGTTCTAAGCCGGTTATCTATTACAAGAGAGAACCGGCAACGTTCTACAAATATTAGACAATTCAGAAATAAGAATTGGTAAACTATATACATTCAAGAGATCTTACAAAGAAACCAAAACTCCTAGAACCTCCCTTTATCATAACTCAAACCCCAAACTCTTGTTTGTTGATCTTTCATTTTAGATTTGTTTTTCATCCTTAGCATTTGAAACCAATTGATTAGTTGTTTAGCTAATTCGCTTTGAGATATTTCTAGTGCTTATTCTAGTCCTTGTGGATACGATAATCTTTTATAGTACTTGCGACATTTCCGTACACTTGCGGAGAGCGAACAATTTTTTGGCGCCGTTGCCGGGGACTGCGCTATAACATTGGAAATTATCAATTGAGTTAGACTAAACATAACATTTCTATTTATTTTCATTTGCATAGTTGAAAAATAATCTTTGGAATTTTATCTTCATAATTGTTTTTTTTTCTTGTACGGTTTAAACAATGGTGTGCAGGTCATTAGGGGATTATGGAGCTCCAAGGTCCGCAAAAGAATTGGGACCAATTGTCTACCCTAATATACAAGCAAGAAATTTTATACTCAAACCATCTTTTGTTTCAATGGTTCAGAAAACTCAGTTTGGAGGATTGGAGATTGAGAACCCTTATTCACATATGATGGAGTTTTATAGATATTGTTACACTCTGAAATACGAAGAGGATCCATCTGATGTTATACAGCTGCTTGTTTTTCCTTTTAGTCTGAAGGATGCTGCAAAAAGATGGTATAATTCTCTAAAATCTCAAAGTATTAAAATATGGGATGAGTTAGAGCAAAGATTCCTGGACAGATATTTCCCTCCAAAGAAGACTACTTATTTGAGAAGTCAAATTTTGAATTTCAAGCAAATAGATGGAGAAGAATTATATCAAGCTTGGGAAAGATATTCATCCCTGAAATAGTTAATAATGCATTTGTTTTATGTTGGACTTTCTTTCTCAAATAAAAATCAACTGGATATAGCATCTGGAGGATCATTTATGAAAAAGAGTTTAGAAGAGGCCTACAAGATAGTCTGCAGAATTACACCAAATTCCAATGATTGGTCAGAGCAAGATAACTCAGTCCTAACAGTTGATATTATTGGAGTAAAGGAGAATGGTGAAAAAGGGCTTATTTTGAATCAAAATGATTTTCATACATTATTCCCTTGGTGTTGTGAATCATTATCAAAAATATTTGATGAAAAAGCATTTTCAACAGAAAAAGAGGAATGTCTTTGTGATTATAGAGAGGAAGATCTGTTTTCAAAAAATGAAGAGTATTTAGAAGAGAGATTAGTTAAGGAGGAGATTAAGTTGATAGAACAAGAGCCAGCTTTACCAGAAATAGTACCACCTCAACTTAAACTTAAACCATTACCACCAAATCTTAAATGTGAATTTCTTGGGCCAAATTCTACTTATCCAGTTATAATTAATGCTCATCTAAATGAATTTGAAACAAAGAGACTGATAGAGGAAATAAGCTGCATAGAAAGGCAATTGGATATACGATTAATGATATAAAAGGGATTAGTCCTTCTCTCTATATGCACAGAATCTTACTTGAAGAGGGGTACAAGAATTCAATTACGCATCAAAGGAGATTAAATCCAAACTTAAAAGAGGTGGTAAAGAAAGAAGTACTTAAACTTCTTGATGCAGGGATCATTTACCCAATTTCGGATAGTGAATGGGTAAGTCCAGTTCATGTAGTTCCAAAGATGGGTGAATGACTGTTATCAAGAATGAAGATGATAAGCTAATTTCAACACGTACAGTGATAGGGTGGCGTATGTGCATTGATTATCGGAAGTTGAATAAAGAAACTAGGAAGGATCATTTCCTTCTACCATTTATTGATGAAATGCTTGAAAGATTAGCTAAACACTCATACTTTTCTTACTTGGATGGATATTCAGGATTTTTCCAAATACCAATTCATCCTCAAGACCAGGAGAAGACTACTTTTACTTATCCCTATGGCACTTTTGCTTATCATCGGATGTCATTTGGGCTTTGTAATGCTCCAACCGCTTTTCAGAGATATATGATGGCAATTTTTTTTAGATTTAATAGAAAAGATTATGGAAGTATTCATGGATGATTTCTCAGTTTACGAAAATGACTTTGATTCTTGTTTGTCAAACCTTTCTACTATTCTTCAAAGATGCGAAGATACAAATCTAGTGTTAAACTGGAAAAAATGTCATTTCATGGTTAAAGAAGGAATATTTTTGGGGCATAAAATTTCAGAGCGTGGTATTGAAGTAGATCAAGCAAAAGTGGAAGTAATAGAGAAGTTACCCCCACCCATCAATGTAAAAGGAGTTAGGAGTTTTTTAGGGCATGCTGGGTTAACTAATCTATTGATTAAAGATGTTGAGTTTTGTTTTGATAGTGAATGCACTGAAGCTTTCAACAAAATAAAGAGTGCTCTTACAACAACTCTAGTTTTTGAAGCCCCAGTTTGGGATCTTCCTTTTAAAATAATGTGTGATGCTAGTGACTTTGCTGTAGGAGCAGTTTTAGGACAAAGAAGAAATAAGGTTTTACATGCAATCCATTATGAAAGTAAAACACTTGATGCAACCCAAGTAAACTATTCTACTACAGAGAAAGAACTCCTAGCGGTGGTATTCGCCATTAATAAATTTAGATCTTATCTAGTGGGTTCAAGAGTAATTGTATATACTGATCATGCGGCTACCCGGTATTTACTGGGAAAGAAAGATGCTAAACCTAGGCTCATCAGATGGATTTTATTATTACAAGAATTCAACCTTCATGGGTAGTGATTGCAGGAGTTGCGGGCAGCAGGGACCCCCGTCGCAGACGTAGCTATTCAGCTACTATGCACCTGTCCATCCGGTCACTCGAGAGTAGTGGCGGCCTTTGGGTGGTACAGTTGTCATCGATCCGGCCTCTCGACCATACAGGGGTCATGGTGTAGAGAGGTGGGCGGGGTGACCATCCGTACATACGTCGTTGTTATTATATCTGCTGGTTGCTTACTTATGCTGTTGTTGCTTATCTATGCTGCTGTTACAAGCTTATGCTATTGTTGTTTACTTATGTTGATATACTTACATAGGTTGAGATATATACCTGTGGTATGAGACTAGACACTAGCTTACTTACTATTGACATGTATATACCTCACATGATACCATGTAGTTATGAGCAGTACTGTAGCAGGATTTTACTACACCTACCTTCCATTACTAGCCTAGGATATGGTTTCAGGTATGGACACTTATTATGATATCACTGTAGTATCTGCTATTCCCATACGAGACTGTATACCTTTGTATCTCTAGTTCTTTACTATACTCATGTACTATCTATCTTTACCCGCTGAGTCTTTATACTCACTACCCCGTATATTGGTAATTTCGCCAGGTAGCAGGTAAAGGATTTATGGAGTCGCCTGGAGAGCCTGTCCGCCAGTCCCACGTCACATTCGGGGACGACCTTACGATTTTGGTATTTCTTACGCTATTTGTATTTTGGGTTTTGTACTTGTTTATGTATTTATGTTCTCTTGTATTTGGTTTGATATTATTGTGTTAAGCCGAGCCGGCTCGCAGTTAGTTGCTTTATGTTTTGTGATTGTTATTTGTGATTTCCGCTGTGTTGATTTTAGTACAGCCGAGCAGGCTGATTATATAACTGCGTGGTTGTGTTTATTTCTGTTCCAGCCAAGTGGGCTGATTATATAACTGCGTGGTTGTGTAAATATATTCCAGCCGTATGTGGCTGATGTATTTTGTATGTATGTATGCCTCAGATTGTCACCCGTACAGGGGAGATGCTACCGAAATTTTTCGGTAAGGACTCCTCTAGGGGCGTGACAATTTATTAGTATCAGAGCCTCAGGTTTACGAGGCCAATTTTTGTTTTTTTCGTGTTTTGGATTTTCGTGATTTGGTTTCTCGATGTGACTTTTCCGATTTTGGGACCAGGCAGCGGCAGGACTTCTCCAAGCTTTAGGAGGTATGTTTGTATACTGTTATCATACCTATTTATTAATGGTTGGCTAGTTGGGTATGCTATGCTTACTTCATATATCGTTATTAGAACTTGGTTAGTTGGTTATACCATGTGTACTGGTTTAGTTGTTGATACCATATATGACTGTATTGTCTCACTTATGATGCGGTATTAAACTTTCCATTTAGATATTATCCCTGTAGTCGTACAACATAGAAGTGTAAAGTTGAACCAAGTTGGATATATTTATAATTGTTGGCAGTGAATGTTGAAGAATGGATGCTTTCTTCTCTTTATCATTGGTCTGATTTGATTGATATTGAGGATGAGTTGTGGTTGGTGGATATTGTGAGATCCGTTGTGGTGATGTGCTATCTTTAGATGATCTATTAGGGATATTCGACTTGAGGAGCTATTGCTTGACATTTGTTATTGATGGACACAGGGAATGTCATGTTTGTGATATATATGGATGTGGTGATTTATAGTTGGTGATCAGGATTACGGACTTGTTGTTGATGTTCTTACTTTTGAGTATGCTTGTTGTACGGACATTAGGAGTCCTTGGCATGACTGTTTAGGCTTATCAGTGTCTTAGATGTTTTTATGGACTCGTTGAACTTGGAATCCCTAGGGAGTTTAGATCAGTTAATATTGTCCTCAGTGATAATATTATGATATATTCTAATCCGAGGTAGATCATGAACACCATTTTCACATAGTTCCAGAGATGTTTCGACGGGAACATCTTTATGCGGAGTTTAGTAGTGTGCATTAAGGATTTCAGATCTAATTGATTTACCCATAGTTGGCGAGGTTTCTGTGTGAGAGTAGCGGAAGCATGATGAGCTCATAACCCACAGAGTCATCCCTTGTAGTTGGAGATTTGTTAATGATACTAGGATAGGGCAGTATATGAGTATGTTGCTTGGTTGTTATCCTTGGATGAGGATCCCTAAGTTGAGTGGTAAATTTGGGGACCAAATTTTTATTAGTGGGGGAGAATGTAAAATACCGAACCAGATAATAATTAAATAATAAAGGTTGAATAGGCAAATAGCCTTAACAAAATTTTTAGAAATTTTTAGAAATTTTTCTATAATTAAATGGAGTCCGTATGATATAGTTAGCGGGGATGAATTAATAGTTATGAGTAAAGCCTGTTTAGAAATACCTAAAATGTTAGTTAGAGCCCTAGAGCCAATCATTTGATGATTGTATGGACTCATGTATATCATATTTTTGGATATTAATAAAGGCATTGGTTTTTGGTTATTATGCTTATTTGTATTATTGTCAGATAAAATAAGTATAGTAACGTCCTTGAGTAGAACGTTCATACCTATATCAATCGATTAGTTGAATCGATAGTGAGATGATATAGGGAACACTACTCTAAATCATTCCTAGTCGAGTATTAACATTCAGGGAAAATGTTAATACAATAAGACTAGCATGTAGGTCAGCTCGATGACTTGATCTCACAAGTCATGGATATAGAGATATCAAGCTGACACATGGGTATGCATTAGAGAATGTATACTGAATGACCCGCCATGAGAAAGTATCATGGATCGTTATATGAGTGTCATATACTTTCTCATGTGGCCATTAGTATGACTATTAGTCCTTAGACCTGAAGTCACCATGGATCCCTACATAAGGAGTTATGTACTTTAGTTTCGTCAAACGTCACCCGTAACTGGGTGGACTATAAAGGCGATTACTGGGTATATAACAAATTATGCAGAGGGAAGTGAGTTATGTAGATGGGATCTATCCCTCCTATATGACGAGAGAGACATCGATATTCTTGATAGAATGAGACCACGAAGTGTATGGCCATACCCAAATGAGTCAATATGAGATATTGAGCTCATTTGATTGAGTGAGTCTACTCGGAGTTCAAGATTTAGATTGGTCAGAGGATGACACGGTCTATGCCTCACATTGATCAATCTAGATGTCTAGGATAGAAGGACACTTGTCACATATTGTGAGGAGTCACAATTAGTAGTCACAAGGTGATGTTGGATCTCAACATTTCTTGTAACTTGGGTAGCAATGATGTATTGCTAGATGCCGCTCATTGCTTATGTTTTTAAAGGAGTTTATAACATTGCCAACGTTACAAGAACCTATTGGGTCACACACAAAGAACATGTGCATGGAGATTAGGTTCATATGATGAACCAATAGGATTAGATTCATATGATGAATCAAAGATTGTATTCAAATTAGACTTATTGAGTTAGACTCAATTAGATTCAATTGTTGAATGAGTCTAATTTAAATTTGATTCATGAGTCAATTTATATTAATGAATTGAGATTCATTAAATTAAAATTGACTTGAATCAAAGCTTGGATTTAACTCAACAAGGAAGAGCATTGGTCAAGTTTGACTTGACCAAATAGAGGTTGACACATCAAGTTTTGACTTGATGAATTGCCACATCATGAGGATGACTCATCCTACATGGCATGCCACATCATCCCCTTATATAATGGTGTGCCACCTCATGGAGGTTACACACCATTAATCCTCTTAATGTGGCCGGCCACATTAATGTGGGGGTTACACATGTGGTGGCCGGCCACACTAAGTGAAGAGAGGTTTCATTTGGTGGAAATTGAATGGTGTTCAATGCTTCTTCTTCCTTGGGTGCTTCTCCCTCTCTCTAGGCTGCTGATGGTCGTGGCTTCATGGTGGAGAAGAAGTGAGAGTTGATTCCAAGCAACTAGGTGGTGTGAAGGTCACAAAAGGAGAGTACCTAGAAGAGTGTGTTAGTTCCTTTTCCCTTCTCTCCTTTCTCACCTTTTAGATCCAATCTGATAGCCCTAGAAAGTGCTAGCACACTTGTGGGTTCTCCTCTCCATCTTTGAGTGGTAGAAGACCACTCCTTGTTCGTGTGGATACCGCTAGAGGACCGTTCGCTTGACGGTCTCGAGATCCGGCTACCTTTGGACGTTGCGGGATTGCGAAGGGCACGCATCAAGGGTAAATGTTTTTCCCTCGTAGATCTAAGAGTCGATCGTGTTTTAAACTCGTAGTCGTATTTTTCGAAAGTTTTACCTTGCACGAGATCCGTGGCTTGGGCGATTCGGGGTTTCCGCGACGCGAAAAGCGGTTTTCGCGGCCCGAAAAACCCAACAGTGGTATCAGAGCCACGTGCAAGGCTTGTACGAGTTTGTTTTTATTTTTATGAAAAATAAAAACCTTCTGTGATTTTCTGTAAAAATTAGTTTTTTTGATTTTATGGGTAATTTTTCCGTAGAAGCGAAGCACAAGTGTCTCGGCACTTGTAGGCTTCGGCTACCGGAAAGATCTTTCAAAATCGGCTTCGTTTCGCCCCAAATCCGTTTGGGACAGCGGGCTTGGGTGCCATTAGATCGCAAAGGAGCAACTCATGATGGTTAGATCGTGGGTAGGGGTACTGCCCCTAACCCCGCAAGGGGATTTGCTTCGCGATCGCACCCGAAATCGCTTAAAACGAACCCGCCGGGAAGATTTTTCCGAAACGGCAATGTCTCGGCCCAAATCATTTTGGGACAGCGGGTTTAGGCGCTGTTGGATCGCAAACGAACCCTCGCGATGGTTAGATCACGGGTAGGGGCGCTGCCCCTGGGCCCCGCAATGGGATCCGTTCCGCGATTGCGCCCGAAACCGCTAAACGGGACCGCCGGGAAATTTTACTCGTAAAAATTGTAAAAATTATTTTTAAAATTATAGAAAATTATGAAAATATATAATTTTGAATTATATATTAATTTTGTGATAGTCATGGCCCCAAAACCCAATATGATTGGATTGTGTTGTAATTCATAATACGGCCTGCATGCCGTTATGTGTTTGCGCGTGTTGTATGTTTTTATTTTTCCGCGACCTGCGTGTCGTGCCTTTCTCTAATATTCTTGTTGTAAATTAGATTTAGACTCGAATGTAACTCGAGTTTCAAATTGTAATGTACAAATTGGAGCGGTGGAGGGTCCACACGAGACGGAGTTCCGAGGCGGGCACGAGCAATACAAGGTGGTCAAAGGGAGGAGCTTGGAGAAGCTGTTGACCCTAGGTTGACCAATCGGTCTTCTCATTGGCTTGAGAAGATCGTAGTAGGGCCATGACTAAATCACAAATAAGTTAATTAATTGCTTGTGTATGTGATGCATGTTTAATAAGTAATTAATTAATTAGTGCCTTACGATTAGATTAGATCTAAGTCGTGCACATGATGTACCCTTGCGATTAGATTAGATCTAAGTCGTGCACAAGATGCATCCTTTTCGATTAGATTAGATCTCGATCGAACCAACTCTAAATGCCTAACCGTGCCGTGATACCTATCACTACCTCGATCACATGTATTGTTGAATCTGCCAAAGCAGAGCAATACATATTATCTTGGTAGGGTACGGAGGGACAATCTTGGTCATGCCTATCAACGCATGGGTGAATACAAACTCAATTAGATTGAGTATTCCTAGTTACTCGGTTGGATCGAGTCAACTATAGGCATTATTCCAACGGTTGGAAAAGATAGGTCAAAATCACATCTATATTAACTCTCGGGCGTATTAGCCAAAGCTAACTCGAGTTTTAATATAAATGCGGATATTGATTCTATAAACAAGAGTTGCATAGAGATGTAATTGGTAATCGTTACCTACCGATCATACTAAGCCTTGGGCGTATTAGCCAAAGCTAACTCAAGGGTTAGTATGATGTGGATCTTGTCCCACAAGAATTATAGAATTCAGTGGGAGCATCATTTAATTAAAGGCCTAATTAAATGATTTTAAAGAATATGATATTTATTTCTGCAAATTTTCTGTTGTAGATAACCATGACGTCAAATACGAACATTTTCTCTCTGCGATCTGTCCTTGAGAAGGACAAGCTCAACGGAGCAAATTTCCTGGACTGGTACAGGAACCTGAGAATAGTTCTCACCCAAGAACGTAAACTGTACGTTCTGGAGCAGCCTATTCCGGAGGCTCCTCCTGCCACTACCACGCGAGCAGACCGAGATGCTTACAAGAAGCATCAAGATGACGCATTAGATGTGTCTTGTCTTATGCTCGCAACCATGAACTCTGAGCTTCAGAAGCAACATGACTTGATGAGCGCTTACGATATGGTTGAACATCTTTGTCACCTATATCAAGAACAAGCAAGGCACTAGAAGAGGAACTCCAAAGAATACCTGGAAGATCTTAAGAAGAAGAGAAATAAGATTTCTACTTCAGGTATAAATGTTATAGAAGTCAACCTCTCTATTTCTTCATCGTGGGTATTAGATACCGGATGTGCTTCGCACATTTGTACTAATGTACAAGCGCTGAGGAATAGCAGGGCATTGACGAAGGGTGAGATAGACCTACGAGTAGGCAATGGAGCACGAGTTGCTGCTATTGCTGTAGGAACTTATCATCTATCTCTTCCCTCTGGGCTTGTACTAGAATTAGATGACTGTTGTTATGTGCATGCCTTGACTAAGAACATATTTTCTGTTTCTTGTTTGGACAAGAAAGGATTTTCGTTTAAAATAAAGAACAAATGTTGTTCCGTCTATTTAAACGATATGTTCTATTGTAGTGCACCTCTGATGAATGGACTCTATATTCTAGATCTAGAGAGCCCTATCTATAACGTAAATACCAAGAGGTTCAAGTCAAATGACATGAACCAAACATACCTCTGGCACTGTCGCTTAGGTCATATAAATGACAAGCGCTTATCCCAGCTCCATAAGGATGGTTTGCTGGACTCATTTGATTTTGAATCATATGAGATATGCGAGTCATGCCTACGAGGCAAGATGACCAAGACTCCCTTTAGTGGGCACAGCGAGAGAGCGACTGATTTGTTAGGACTCATAAATAGTGATGTATGTGGCCCTTTCAATGTTGCTGCTAGAGGCGGTTATAGATACTTCATCACATTTACTGATGACTTCAGTAGATATGGTTATGTGTACTTGATGACACATAAGTCTGAAGTCTTTGAAAAGTTCAAAGACTTCAAGAATGAAGTACAGAACCAGCTTGGCAAGAGTATTAAGATACTTCGATCAGATCGAGGTGGTGAATACTTAAGCCATGAGTTTCGTGACTATTTAGCCGAGTGTGGGATTCTATCCCAACTCACTACTCCTGGAACACCACAGTGGAATGGTGTATCCGAAAGGAGGAATCGTACTTTATTAGATATGGTACGGTCTATGATGAGTCACACAGATCTTCCGACATATCTATGGGGATATGCTCTAGACACGGCATTTTTCATTCTCAACCGAGTTCCATCAAAGGTCGTGATAAAGACACCATATAGGATATGGACTGGGAGAGATGCCCAGGTGTATTTCATGAGGATTTGGGATTGTGAGGCTTACGTTCGACGTCAAGTCTCAGACAAATTAGGACCCAAATCCGAAAAGTGTTATTTCATCGGATATCCCAAGGAAACTAAGGGATATTACTTCTACATTCCCAGTCAGCACAAGGTAGTTGTGGCAAAGACTGGGGGTCTTTCTAGAAAGGGACTTTGTTTCTAGAAAGACTAGTGGGGGAGCACGTTCGATCTTGAAGAAGTTCAAGATGTGAACAATAGCACTGATGCCTCGATGGAAATTGAACTGGAACCACAAGGTGTTGTGGATGATGTTGTTCCACAAGGAGTTGAGGAACAACAACCAGTTCAAGTAGACATACCTCTTCGCAGGTCTGATAGGGTACGTCGTTAGCCTGAGAGATACTCATTTCTCTTGTCTAACCATGATGACGTTATGCTCATAGAGGATGAGCCTACCACCTATCAGGAAGCTGTGATGAGACCAGATTCCAAGAAATGGCTAGAAGCCATGAGATCCGAAATGGAATCCATGTACACCAACCAAGTATGGACTTTGGTTGATCCACCTGAAGGGATAAAACCCATTGGGTGTAAGTGGGTCTTTAAGAGAAAGACTGACATGGATGGACTTATTTATAAGGGTCGCTTGGTAGCTAAAGGTTTCAAGCAGATTCATGGTATTGACACCCCTAGAAAGCCTAGATAAGAAAGTAAGGATAATGAGAGTTTGAAGGTAGTGAAAAGAATGTGTAAATATTCTAAGTTGAATATTAAGATGGGAAGGATTTAGATGATTAAAACTTTATGAAAGAAAATAAAGTTGAGAATATAAATCATCTATATTTATAATACATGGAATTAATGTAAACAAAAGGAAGGAATATGAGATAATATATATGTGTATGAAATATTTATGCATAATGCATAATATGGTGATATATGAATTATTATGTACAAAAGAATATCAATAATATGTTAGAAGAGAAATAGGATTGAACCTTGGACCTCTTGTAAGGAACATGTATAGGATATCAAAGGGGATAGGAGAATTATTGATAAGGAGAGAAAGGACTAAGTAGTTAAGAATAAGAAAGGATTCTTTTTACTTAAAAGGAAAAGGAAGTAAAAAGAAGTAAAAATATACATAACCAAGTTTTGATCCTTGGTTCTCTTGTGGATGCATGCATATGTTAACCAAGTGTGATAGGAGAGGATATTGTAAGAGGAGAGATAGGAATTTTAATTAAAGGAAAGAAAAGAGAGAAATTAAAGGAAAGAAAAGAGAGAACTCAAGAAGCATTTCTCTAGAATATTCTTATCATTAAAGAGGAGAAATAAATAAGGAGGATGAATCAAGTCAAGTTTTCCTCCCCTCATTTTAGTATAAATAGGCATGGAGGGGTGGCTTCATCCTCAACTCACTCTCCTCCTCTTCTCCTAGAGGTGCCGAGACACTCCCTCTTTTCTTTCTTTCTTTTTGTTGTCGAGCAACACAAGAGGAAGAAGCCTCCTCTTCTTCCTCCTCCTCTCCACCAAAAGACCTAGCCACTTCTTCCTCCATTGGTGCCGAGCAAAGCAAGCAAGGAAGAAAGGTCCACAAGCAAGTTCTCAACTCTAGGAAACTTAAGCAAAGAAGGTAAGCTTCCCCTCACCTGTGGTACAAGGCTTTTATGTGATTTTCGGATTTATAAGGATTAGAAAACCTAGGAAAGAATTTAAGAAAATTCGGCTAAAGAAAAGGTTTTCAAATCTAAGATGATTTAAACAAGACCTCATTTCATGATAAGATTTTCTATGCTATGTAGAAGGATTCTTTTCCATGATTTTATACTGATATGATGTATGATCAGAGGAGTATCTAACCCTAGGATTTAACCAAAAATATTTTAAAGAGGCTAGGAAGATTATTGTCTAACCAAACTAGTGCAAGGTTCCTTCTATGAAATGCTAAGGACCTTTCTATGGTTTTCTTGCTTGGAAATTAATTGGAACCAAAAGAAAACTCACTTGTATGCTTCGGACCAGAAAGGTTAAGGGTTAGAAAGACCTTAAAAAAAAAAAATTTAAATAAACATGCTCCTATGATAGGATATAAAGTTTCTTAAAGGGTGTTCACATTGCTAGAAACTCATGAACTCTTTTTAGGGTTTTTCGGCAATGATAAAAGGGATAGCTTAGATTAGCCTAAACAAAAATATTAATATGCTCAAGACCTCTGTGATATTATGATATGAAAGTTGATTAATGCTCTCATGTTTAATTGGAATGTAGAAAATTAGTTACATGATATAAGACATGTAAGATCACAAGAGTCCTAGCTTGTTTATGATCCAATTTTGTGTATGATGTTCTTAGTAACTTTTGCCATGATATTTACTTAGGCTTTCCATGCTTTAGGCCACTTAAGAAACCTAGCTTAAGGACTGGTAGGTTTCGGCCATGAAGGAAAATAAAAGAAAAAGGGAAAGAAACCTAGGAAATGCTATACATAATGAGAAGAAATGAAATTATGTTACGTAATGATATATTATAGCATAGGAAATGCTATACATAATGAAAAGAAATGAAAAAGGAAATGCATGAAAGATTGTTAGGGACATGATATGATAGTTATGCATGATAAGTTATTTTTTTTGTATGGTTTGTACCAAGGGTGGGCTCCGTAAACGCCCCGGGGTCGATGGAGTAAGACTCGGGCCTCGTCAGTAATGGGCCTCTGAATGCCCTAGGTCGATGGAGTAAGACTCGGGCCTAGTATGTATGCATGGTAGGGTTCAAGACATGCTACCTTGGACCTACCTATGAAGCGCGCGCATTATGTATGTGGTACAAACCGGGATCCCCTCTAATGATGATATTAATTTCAAGTACTTATAAGTATAAGTTTTCAAATTCATGATGCATTGCCTACATATGTGCTCGAATTATCTGATGATTAGATATAATGTCATGTGGTATTATGATATGAATATGAATATGATACCCTTGTATGTCGTATGCTTATGATACCTCGCATGATATTGATATGAAATGATATGAATTCGGTTTTAGTGAGTAGGAAAGGAACTTACTGAGCCATGAGTGCTCATAGCTTACTTTCCTTGTACCGCAGATATGGGGGACGGATATTCGGAACGACGGAGCAGCAGGAGGAGCAAATAGTGATGTGTGTGGTGGTGGCTCGGCAAGAACGATTCGGATAAATTAATATTTTTAGTTATATGATCAATATATGCACATTCGAACTAATCAGAATATGTGATATCATGCTTATTTAAATAAAAGGAATGATTTAAAATTTTTCGCTGTTATAGTATAACTAAAGCATGTACGTAAGTAGTATAAGATCGTAGCGCCGCCCTTGGGTAAGAAGGGTGGGCGTTTACAGGGCATCCCGCATTCTAGGGATTCAGATCTATAGAGATAGATCTAAGAGATTGCTTGGCCTAAGTCAGAGTACATACATTGATAAGGTACTCCTTCGGTTTGCCATGCAGAACTCCAAGAAGGGATTTCTGCCGATGTCACATGGCGTGAGTCTTTCGAAGACTCAAAGACCCTCTTCTAGAGAGGAGAGAGACCGCATGGATCAGATCCCTTATGCCTCAGCCATAGGATCGATCATGTACGCCATGCTATGTACTCGACCTGATGTCTCGTATGCTTTGAGCATGACGAGCAGATATCAGTCTGATCCAGGTGAAAGTCACTGGATAGCGGTCAAGAATATTCTTAAGTACTTAAGAAGGACTAAAGAATATTTCTTGATATATGGAGGCAATGATGAGCTAGCTGTAAAGGGTTACAGTGATGCTAGCTTCCAGACCGACCAGGATGACTATAGATCGCAGTCGGGGTTCGTATTTTGCATTAATGGTGGTGCTGTCAGCTGGAAGAGTTCGAAGTAGGATACAGTAGCTGATTCTACAACAGAAGTCAGAGGCAGCAAAGGAGGCAGTTTGGATCCGCAAGTTCATCACTGAACTTGGGGTGGTTCCTAGCATTGCTGATCCAGTTGAGCTCTATTGTGACAACAATGGAGCTATAGCACAGGCGAAGGAACCTCGCTCACACCAACGGACCAAGCACATACTACGGCGCTTCCATCTCATTCGAGAGATTATCGATAGAGGAGATGTGAAGATTTGCAGAGTACCTACAGAGGCTAACATCGCAGATCCCTTGACCAAGGCTTTGGCACAGAGAAAGCATGATGGTCACACTAGGTCATTAGACCTTAGAGCCTATACTGATTGGCACTAGTGCTAGTGGGAGATTGTTAGTTAGAGCCCTAGAGCCAATCATTTGATGATTGTATGGACTCATGTATATCATATTTTTGTATATTAATAAAGGCATTAGTTTTTGGTTATTATGCTTATTTGTATTAGTGTCAGATAAAATAAGTATAGTAACGTCCTTGAGTAGAACGTTCATACCTATATCAATCGATTAGTTGAATCGATAGTGAGATGATATAAGGAACACTACTCTAAATCATTCCTAGTCGAGTATTAACATTCAGGGACAATGTTAATACAATAAGACTAGCATGTAGGTCAGCTCGATGACTTGATCTCACAAGTCATGGATATAGAGATATCAAGCTGACACATGGGTATGCATTAGAGAATGTATACTGAATGACCCGCCATGAGAAAGTATCATGGATCGTTATATGAGTGTCATATACTTTCTCATGTGGCTATTAGTATGACTATTAGTCCTTAGACATGAAGTCACCATGGATCCCTACATAAGGAGTTATGTACTTTAGTTTCGTCAAACGTCACCCGTAACTGGGTGGACTATAAAGGCGATTACTGGGTATATAACAAATTATGCAGAGGGATGTGAGTGATGTAGATGGGATCTATCCCTCCTATATGACGGGAGAGACATCGATATTCTTGATAGAGTGAGACCACGAAGTGTATGGCCATACCCAAATGAGTCAATATGAGATATTGAGCTCATTTGATTGAGTGAGTCTACTCGGAGTTGAAGTTTTAGATTGGTCAGAGGATGACACGGTCTATGCCTCACATTGATCAATCTAGATGTCTAGGATAGAAGGACACTTGTCACATATTGTGAGGAGACACAATTAGTAGTCACAAGGTGATGTTGGATCTCAACATTTCTTGTAACTTGGGTAGCAATGATGTATTGCTAGATGCCGCTCATTGCTTATGTTTTTAAAGGAGTTTATAACATTGCCAACGTTACAAGAACCTATTGGGTCACACACAAAGAACATGTGCATGGAGATTAGGTTCATATGATGAACCAATAGGATTAGATTCATATGATGAATCAAAGATTGTATTCAAATTAGACTTATTGAGTTAGACTCAATTAGATTCAATTGTTGAATGAGTCTAATTTAAATTTGATTCATGAGTCAATTTATATTAATGAATTGAGATTCACTAAATTAAAATTGACTTGAATCAAAGCTTGGATTTAACTCAACAAGGAAGAGCATTGGTCAAGTTTGACTTGACCAAATAGAGGTTGGCACATCAAATTTTGACTTGATGAATTGCCACATCATGAGGATGACTCATCCTACATGGCATGCCACATCATCCCCTTATATAATGGTGTGCCACCTCATGGAGGTTACACACCATTAATCCTCTTAATGTGGCCGGCCACATTAATGTGGGGGTTACACATGTGGTGGCCGGCCACACTAAGTGAAGAGAGGTTTCATTTGGTGGAAATTGAATGGTGTTCAATGCTTCTTCTTCCTTGGGTGCTTCTCCCTCTCTCTAGGCTGCTGATGGTCGTGGCTTCATGGTGGAGAAGAAGTGAGAGTTGATTCCAAGCAACTAGGTGGTGTGAAGGTCACAAAAGGAGAGTACCTAGAAGAGTGTGTTAGTTCCTTTTCCCTTCTCTCCTTTCTCACCTTTTAGATCCAATCTGATAGCCCTAGAAAGTGCTAGCACACTTGTGGGTTCTCCTCTCCATCTTTGAGTGGTAGAAGACCACTCCTTGTTCGTGTGGATACCGCTAGAGGACCGTTCGCTTGACGGTCTCGAGATCCGGCTACCTTTGGATGTTGCGGGATTGCGAAGGGCACGCATCAAGGGTAAATGTTTTTCCCTCATAGATCTAAGAGTCGATCGTGTTTTAAACTCGTAGTCGTATTTTTCGAAAGTTTTACCTTGCACGAGATCCGTGGCTTGGGCGATTCGGGGTTTCCGCGACGCGAAAAGCGGTTTTCGCGGCCCGAAAAACCCAACATAAAAGTAGGAGTTGATTTGGGAGAGTAGTTAGGGTTTGATTAAACCAAAACCCTAAGTTTCCATTTATCCCGATTCCTTTTCTTTTCCCTCACATTATCGCCACACACCTCTCCTGAGCCCTCTCCCTCTCACGATTTCCCCTCTTCACCGTGCCCTAGCTACCTCTTTTCCTCTCTCTATCTCACGTATGTGACCATCCGCACCGCCGGGATCTTTCCCTCTTCTCACCGCAAATCCTCTTCCTCTGTCGTTGCCGAGTGCGGCTGTCGCCGGAAGGAAGATCAGCTTCAGCCTCGCATCTCTGCCCTAGAGTGTCGTCGCCTCCTCTTCTCCTCCCAGACACTAGAAGCTCACCGGAAAGGAAATCGAGCCACCTTTGTTTCCTGCCCGCAGATCTGTGACGCCTTGCCGTTGTCGATGGGAAGGGGGAGCCATTCGGTGGCTTTGTCACACCCACATCTCAAGCGTTAGCATCTGCTGGGAGCTCAACTAGGTGGTGCCGCTGTCGTCCAGTGCATTGGAGCACTCGATCGGTTGTAGACGAGAGGAGGAACCCGATCGCTTCAGACCTTATCTCATCCCCTTCATCCGATCTAAAGTAGAGAGTTGTGTTTTCCTCATGATTGTATTCCGACTCCATCACCGAGCAGTTGTGGAACTATAGATCCGATCTGAGGTAAGATTTGTGTGGGTTCTGATTAAACAATAAGTTGGTTGGATACTAATCTAATGATTTGTTGTGGTTAGTTGGCGGATCCATTTACTCACAGCATCATTCGGTTACTTCATTAAAAGGTTGAAGATCTAGTTTGAGGGTAAGATCTCTAACTTAAAAGGGTATTGATAAAAAATTTGGCTTAATTTCATATGTGGAGTGGATTTATTATGGTTATTTGGTGTTTGATTGATGTAGTGGTTGCATGATCTTATAGTGGCTACATTTGGATACGGTAGCAAGTTCTCCGATTGAATTGATGACGAAGTCTTTGGATTTGGGGAAGTTTGGTATATGCCTAGATGTAATGCTACTTGTTTGTATTTTGGTTATAGATTGGGTGTGTTGTACATATTATATAATTAAGGGAGATCTGATTCTTGGCTGTGATGGATTGGAAATCTATTGTGATTTAATCTGGAATAGAGATAATTTATGTATAAATTTAATTTTGTGAAGGAGATATGAATTTATTTGATGGGTATCAGATTTGAGATTTTAATAATTTGTTGATAATAAGATTATAATCTGATTAATGGATGATCTAAATTGATTTAATCAATTGAATGGATTAAACTATGGTTGACATTGGGTTGGATCTTATTTGATCTATAAAGGAGATAATTGAGGTTAATCATTTCGATTAGGTTATCCACTAGTTAGTTTGGGTTTTGGGGTTTAGCTAGATATTACATATGTGATTAGCTAAAGTGTACATCGTGTGATTTGCAGGATTTTGATCCGAGATGAGCGTCTCGACGTGAGATCGTTTGGTACGATCGACACATAAGGCGGGTACTTCTTGCTTTATCTCTTTAGTATATATGCATGAGCTTTATGTTCAGATAGTTGCTGTATCTATCTTGACTCCACTCTTATTTTTCCTGCGTTTGATACTTCCACTAAATCTTTGAGCTACTCATTTCTGTATCTATACAGTCTCTCGTTGCTATCGATGATATTTAGCAGATACTATATTACTAGGTATCAGATACCAGATACCAGATACCAGACATTAGATATTAGATATTGGATATATGGGCACCTGATACCATGTTTACATGTTTTGGTTTGCTGTTTATTTACACACCTTACTGAGCATGTGGGCTTCATGTAGCATACCTATTTCTGTTTATATATATATGATGACTGTTGCATTGTTCGCATCATGTCATTGCATGCATTGCCGGCGACCTTGGCTCCCTTGTGGTTGAGACAGTCAACGGCTTGGGTCGCACGCTCGGCCACTCATGGTAGTGGTAGCTGGAGTGTGCCGCTTGTCCTGTCATGCCCCCACTCGCACACTCATGGGTAGTGATTGCTGGAGTTCTGGGCAGTAGGGACCCCCGTCGCAGACGTAGCTATTCAGCTACTATGCACCTGTCCATCCGGTCACTCAAGAGTAGTGGCGGCCTTTGGGTGGTACAGTTGTCATCGATCCGGCCTTTCGACCATACAGGGGTCATGGTGCAGAGAGGTGGGCGGGGTGACCATCCATACATATGCTGTTGTTATTATATCTGCTGGTTGCTTACTTATGCTGTTGTTGATTATCTATGCTACTGTTACTAGCTTATGCTGTTGTTTTTTACT
The DNA here is from genome assembly GCF_018446385.1 of Zingiber officinale. Classification (NCBI taxonomy): domain Eukaryota; kingdom Viridiplantae; phylum Streptophyta; class Magnoliopsida; order Zingiberales; family Zingiberaceae; genus Zingiber; species Zingiber officinale. The sequence goes on from NC_056006.1 coordinate 50,501,970, forward strand.
TATGTTGATATGCTTACATAGGTTGAGATATATACCTGTGGTATGAGACTAGACACTAGCTTACTTACTATTGACATGTATATACCTCACATGATACCATGTAGTTATGAGCAGTACTGTAGCAGGATTTTACTACACCTACCTTCCATTACTAGCCTAGGATATGGTTTCAGGTATGGACACTTATTATGATATCATTGTAGTATCTGCTATTCCTATACGTGACTGTATACCTTTGTATCTCTAGTTCTTTACTATACTCATGCACTATCTGTCTATTACCCGCTAAGTCTTTATACTCACCACCCCGTATATTGGTAATTTCGCCAGGTAGCAGGTAAAGGATTTATGGAGTCGCCTGGAGAGCCTGTCCGACAGTCCCACGTCACATTCGAGGACAACCTTACGATTTTGGTATTTCTTACGCTATTTGTATTTTGGGTTTTGTACTTGTTTATGTATTTGTGTTCTCTTGTATTTGGTTTGATATTATTGTGTCAAGCCGAGCCGGCTCGCAGTTAGTTGCTTTATGTTTTGTGATTGTTATTTGTGATTTCCGCTGTGTTGATTTTAGTATAGCCGAGCGGGCTGATTATATAACTGCATGGTTGTGTTTATTTCTGTTCCAGCCGAGTGGGCTGATTATATAACTGCGTGGTTGTGTAAATATATTCCATCCGTATGTGGCTGATGTATTTTGTATGCATGTATGCCTCAGATTGTCACCCGTACAGGGGAGATGCTGTCAAAATTTTTCGATAAGGACTCCTCTGGGGGCATGACACTTCTAGCGGTGGTATTCGCCATTGATAAATTTAGATCTTATCTAGTGGGTTCAAGAGTAATTGTATATACTGATCATGCGGCTATCCGGTATTTACAGGGAAAGAAAGATGCTAAACCTAGGCTCATCAGATGGATTTTATTATTACAAGAATTCAACCTTGAGATTAGGGATAAGAAAGGAGCTGAAAATGTAGTAGCTGATCATTTATCCAGAATATCTCAAAATTCAGAAAAAGAAGTAGATTTTGATTTACCTATTGATGACATTTTTCCAGATGAACATTTATTAGCTTTATCAAGTGTTAAAACACCTTGGTATGCATATTTTGTGAATTTCCTTGCTCTTGGAGTGTTACCCCCGAATTTATCTTATCAACAAAGGAAAAAGTTTTTTTCAGAAGTTAAGAATTATGTTTGGGATGAACCTCTCCTATATAAGAAGTGTAATGATGTGATTTATCGAAGATGTGTGCCTGAAGAAGAAGTTAGGGATATCCTGTTTCATTGTCATTCTTCATCTTATGGAGGACATTTGGGTAGTTCAAAAATGATTACAAAAATTCTTCAAGCAGGATTTTATTGGCCAACCTTATTCAAAGATGCTAAGATGTTTGTTCAGTCTTGTGATCAGTGTCAGAGGACTGGGAATATAACTAAGAGGAATGAAACGATGTTAAATTACATTCTTGAGGTTGAGCTATTTGATGTATGGGGAAAAGATTTCATGGGACCTTTCCCTCTTTCATATGGGAATAGGTTTATTCTTGTGGCGGTGGATTATGTGTCCAAATGGGTAGAAGCTGTAGTATCTCCTACGAGCGATGCGAAAACAGTTATCAAATTATTTAGAAGTATAATCTTTCCAAGATTTGGGATTCCTAAGGCGATCATTAGTGATGGAGGATCGCACTTCATAGAAAAACAGTTTGAAAATGTACTCAAAAAATATGGAGTGAAGCATAAAGTAGCAACACCTTATCATCCTCAAACTAATGGTCAAGCAGAGATATCTAACCGGGAGATTAAATCCATATTAGAGAAGACCGTATCCACCTCAAGAAAGGATTGGGTACTAAAATTAGATGATGCTTTATGGGCATATCATACTTCTTATAAAACTTCTATTGGAATGACTCCATTCCGGTTAGTTTATGGAAAGCCTTGCCATCTTCCAGTTAAGCTAGAACATAAGGCTTATTGGGCAATTGCAAATTTGAACATGGATTTAATGGAAGCAGGGGAGAAAAGGAAGCTTCAGTTAAATGAGCTTGATGAATTAAGGATGGATGCATATGGGCATGCTAAATCTTACAAGGAAAGGACGAAGAAATGGCATGATCAGCATATTCTTCGTAAAGATTTCAATGTAGGAGATTTAGTTTTGTTGTTCAACTCAAAATTAAAGATTTTTCCATGGAAACTTAAGTCAAGGTGGACGGGTCCATTTGAGGTAAAGAAGGTTTATCCTTTTGGGGCTGTAGATATTTGGGAAAAGGAGTTTGGGATAATTAAGGTAAATGGTCAACGCTTGAAAAAATATATTCATGGTATGAAATTACAAGAGGTACAAAGGTTGTATTTTTCTGAACCTCGTCCTCTAGATTGATTCTTTTAGTTAGTATAAATTCATTGTTGTGTTTTAGTTTGTTTCTGTTTTGTTTTTAGGTTAAAATCTACTTCCATGAGCTGGCCATCACTTCTTCATGGGCATGGAAGTATTGGAGAAGTGGATTAGGAGAATAAACATCAAATGAAATAAAACAGGGCATGACCGTGTGCTATACACGGCCAAGCAAATGAGGCATTGAAGGAAAAGGATCTGGCCGTGTCTACCAGACACGGCCGTGTGGAGTCTATAGAGAAGGAAGGGAGCATGGCCGTGTTCCAGATATAGCCGTGTGAAGAATCCAGAGAAGGAGAGTTCTTCGGCCGTGTTCCAAACACGACCATGTGAGGAAAGCCGAGAAGAAGGAAGTTGTGGCCATGTCCCAGACATGGTCATGTGAAGAATTCCAGAAAAGAAGATGGGTATGGCCATGTTTTAGACACGACCGTGTGATGGGGCGTGAATAAGGATGTGTAATGAAACACTGCCCAGTCTATACCCTCTAAAAGGGTTAGGGCAAAGGGTGTGGGCGGTACACGGCCATGTACCGCCGCACATCCTCTTCTTTATGCTCTTTTCTCATTTTTCTATTTCTAAGGTTTCAAACTACTTTTTTTAACTTTTCTTTCTCATTCTTCCTGAGAAGATTGAATCGTTTCTTCATGGAAAATGTGATTAAGTAGACTTCATCGGGAAAAGGAAAAGAGAAGATGGTTGCAATAAAAGGGAGGAACTCTTGTTTTAAAGGTATCTCTAATAACTTTGATATCATTTTCTCTAGTGAAGAGCAACAACTTAGATATACTTCTTTATGTAAACGCCCTCTTGTGAGCACTAAGTTTATTGATGAAGTAACTTTGGAAACTCTAGGGTTTAGGGATGATTTGAATTGGTTATTTGAAAGAATAGGTTGGAATGGTTTAATGAATATGAAATACCCTACCTACCCTAGAATTGTTTTTGAATTTTTAAGTTCTATAGTAGTTGATAATGTTCAAGGGGGGGTAAACTAAGTTTTCGGCTGTTTAATGATGATTATGAATGGACATTAAGTGATTTTAACACTTGTTATGAGTTGCCTCAGAATGAATTGTGTAGAATTTTACCTCAGTTTGAAAATTCACGTTTTTGGCAACACATTTCTGAACAATCACATTTTAACCCTCATAATTCCAGAGCTCTTGACATTATTAACCCAATTTTTAAATATGCTTATTTAGTCATGAAGAATACCATATTTGGAAGAGAAGATAAAGAGGGATCGGTAAGACTTATGGATTTGTATTGTTTATGGGCAATGGTTGAAAATGTACCAATTAATTCTGGTTATTTCTTTCTTAAACATTTGGTGAAATTAGGAAAATCGGATTCTACTACACCTATTGTTCTAGGAGGATTACTTACTCAAGTGGCTTTAGTATTAGGGTGTGATTTAAGTGAATTGGAAATGGTTGAAAATTCTTGTGGATTGGATTTAGATTCATGTTTAGCAATTAAAATGATTAAGCATGAAGAAAATGGGTTCAGTCTAATTATTAAAAATGGTTTTCCTTTGAAATTACCAAATCATGATCTTACTACCATCCATAATAAAGAAAATTGGTGTTTGAAATTAGCTAGGCAACAACCTAGAACATTGTCATCTTTTACTCCAAGGAATGTTCCTAAGGCTAGTCAAGATGTCCATAGTTTTATTTTCCAAGAACTTCACTTTGTTTTGAACAATATTCATAATGATCTAGACTCGAGTAATGAATTCCTTACAAGTAAGGAACACATGGAAGAGGAACAATTTAAAAAGTTACAAGATTGTTTTAGGAGTGAGGGAATTGTGTGAAACGATTTCTCGATTTATGAATTCCTATAGGACCCATTTTGAGTTTAATGAAGATTTTCGGGGGTATATGAGGTTTTTTCAAGATGATGTTGACAAACTTTTCGAGTATCATATGTTTGTTAGAAATGAAGTAAGGTGGTTTATGGATTATTTCCCTTTTATTCTGCCTGAAATTCCTGATCTACTTCCACCTCCACCATATTGATTTCATCGGGACGATGAAAAGTTTGAGTCTGGGGGGGGGGTGTCAAACCTGATTTCTTTTTGTTTCAGTTTTTGATTGTTTACTTGTTTTCTGCATGTGTAGTTTTTGTTTTGCATTCTATTTTGATTGTCTTGCTTGAGTGTTTGTTTTGATAGTCATTTGATTATCTTTTGAAATAATTTTGGCAAACATTTTGAGAACATCAATCTTCACTTTTATGCTTTCTTGTCTTCAAGATAAAATGTTAGTACGTTCATTATCTAGATTCATGATGTTGTAAATGATGCTAGTAATAATTTTTATGTACTTCTTTTCTCTATCTTGGGTAGCATGAAACAAGCTAAGAATCATATGGAGTTGAGTTTTAGTCTTGGCTTGACCTTAAGAATCTCACTTTCACTACACTTTGACTTGATGCTTGAATGGTTGATATCATTGAAATAGTCATGATTCATCTTGTTTGCTTAGTACTTGGTTTCCATGGTGATTTTTCAAACTTCATTTTGGTTACTGGATGAGGCTCAACTCATGCAAGCTCATTTGGAAAAATCAAAATATCCCAACATTTGTGCTAAAAGTACACTTGTGAAATAAAATTTGCCCAATGCAAATACTTATGAAAAAAATTGAAAAAGAAAAGCAATGAAAAAAAATAAGGGATATAAAAAATAGTTGTCGTGAGTGGAATCTAGCAAGTCACCCCTTTAAGACCGAGTTAGGTTACTGGGGAAATGACTGCTTAGCTTCTCTTGAGATTGAGCACACCTTTGAGACCTTGCGTTGGTTGAGAAATATGAATCAAGTGAGTGGCAAGTAAGTGTCTATCACTGGTTACTTGTCTCTCACCGAAAACATTAGGAAATCAAATTTGATGATGACTTGACTAGGACATAGATTGAAACTTGAAGGGTTTTTTAGTTACTTTTACACTGTGCACAGGATACTTAAGCTTGAGCCATATTTGATTTCTTTCCATGATTGTGCTTGTTATTGGAACTCTTTGATAGAGTTAGGAAAGTACATTAGGGTTTATGAATGCGTTGTAGAACATATGAATTTAGATTGCAACATTTTGGTTGAGGACAAGCAAAGGTTTAAGTCTGGGGGTGTGATGTGCGTAGATTTTATATACTTTTATGCATGTTTTGACGCACAATTACATACTTTTGAGCATGCTTGATCTATGCATTTTCTGTACTTCCAGCTTTCCTTTTAGCGCATTTACTCTTTTTGTTCGGAGATATACTTTTGTGCATTTTCTGTACGCAGGAGTCGAATTTGGTGAAGATTCTACATTCTTGGACAAATTCATGAGCTAACCATGGGAGAAAGCACATGGCCGTGTGCCACACACGGCCCTGCCTCGGTGGAGTGCTCTGGCCGTGTGAACCTCACACGGGCGTGCCAAGTCTTGAAGCAAATCAGAGTGTAATCCTTACATGGCCGTGCGGATCTACATGGCCGTGTAAGGTTTCCAGAGACCAAGAAGGCCCTGGCCGTGTTAATCACATGGCCGTGCAGGGTTTTCAGAATTTAAAAGTGTTCTGGCCGTGTGCACCACACAACCGTGCCAGGTTTCCAGAAGCAGGAGCAGTCCAGGCCGTGTGGATCTACACGACCGTGCTTGGAGGTCTTGATGGGAGTTGTCCACGGCCGTGTACACCACACGGCCGTGTATGGATGGCAGAGAGGGGAAAGGCTCTGGTCGTGTGAACCTCACACGGCCATGCCTCGGGGCCGTGTGGCGCCCGAAAATCCCCCTCTATTTAAAGCCTCTTTGAAGATTTGAAAGTGGATCTTCTCCCCTTTGGGAGAAAGCAAGATTTGGTGGATTCCTCCCATCCTTGGGAGGATTTTTGGGTGATCCAAAGGGAGATCTTGGCGAATTCGACTCTGGGAGCGAGGATTGGATCCGAAGATGGAGCTATATTATAGATAAGTTTTCTTTCTTTCCTCTTCTTGGATTGGGATTGAAGAAATGCTTGTAATCTTCTTATCTTTGGTTTTCTTTCTTCGTTTTATGGAGTAGATCTTTTGTTCTAGGATGGATGGAGTATTTGTAAGATAAATTGATGTAAACTCTTGTGGATTTGCCATTTCTTTCTTTCTATGATGTTGTCTAGTTTATATCGATTGGATCTTGAATTATTAATTGTGATTAGGGCTTAATTCTCATTCTTGATTGATTGTTTGGATATCTTATAGACTTTGTAGAGATTAACCTTCACTTGATTTTCTGAGGGATCCACGTGACATGTGCAAGCTCGTGTAAGGACGTTTGAGGGATAACCTTGAAGGGGAAATGAGAATATTCAAGAGGGTAGGATAGATTTTATGATTCAATCCTTGTATCTTTTATGGGTTAAGAAGCTATGAACTTCTATATTGGTATCCGAGGGAAGCATAGTAATAGGTGCAATTCTGTGTAAGGACAACGTAGGTTCATATCTAATTGATAACATTTAGGTACATTTTTCAGTCCTAAGACGGTTATCTATTGCAAGAGAGAATCGGCAACGTTCTACAAATATTAGACAATTGAGAAATAAGAATTGGTAAACCATATACATTCAAGAGATCTTACAAAGAAACCAAAAACTCCTAGAACCTCCCTTTATCATAACTCAAACCCCAAACTCTTGTTTGTTGATCTTTCATTTTAGATTTGTTTTTCATCCTTAGCATTTTAAACCAATTGATTAGTTGTTTAGCTAATTCGCTTAGAGATATTTCTAGTACTTATTCCAGTTCCTGTGGATACGATAATCTTTTATATTACTTGCGACATTTCCGTACACTTGCAGAGAGCGAACAATGACACACTGTCCGGACGTCTTAAGAGTGTAGCGAAGACTTGTTTTTCTTTTTTGCCTTTCTTATTGCATGAGGAGTTGTATTGGTACTTTTTGGTTCGTTGTGTTAACTCCTTGTTTGGGATGCTACAGGTTATATTGGGTATAGTGGTTTATTATGTTGGGTTAATCACTTTGATGCATTTACAACAGATGTTTTGAGGTATATCCTTAATGATCATGGGTCTAGCAAAAAAATGCGGGAAGTCTAGGGTTGTTTCATGAACTATTTGGTATTTATATTATAGATTGGGTTTTCAAAGTCTAGAGCATAGAGTCCATTAATAAGATATGCACTACAATAGAATATTTCATTGAAATAAATAGAACAACATTTATCCTTTATTATAAATGAAAAACCTTTCTTATCTAAACAAGAAATAGATATAATGTTCTTTGTTAAAGTAGAAACATAACAACACTCTTTAAGTTCTAAAATAATTCCACTGGACAAATGTAAGGAATATGTTTCTACAGCTATAGCAGCAACCCTTACACCAGTGCCTACTCAAAGGTCCACTTCGCCTTTCATCAATGATATATTATTTCTCAACCCCAACACATTTGTACAAATGTGAGATGCACAGCTGTTGACTCTCCGCAAGTGTACGGAAATGTCGTAAAAAATAATAAAAGATATCATATCCACAGGGACTGGAATAACCACTAAAGATTTATCAACGCGAATTAGCTAAACAACTAATCAATTGGTTTTCAAAAGATAAATGCAACTATGCAAAGTAAAACATAGAAATGAAAGAATAACAAACAAGAATAAGGGCTTTGATAAAAAGGGATGTTCTAGGAGTTTTTGTTTCTTTGTTAGGTTCTTCAATGTAAATGATCTACCAAATATTATTCCTCAATTGACCATCATTTGTAGAAGGTTGCCAGTTCTCTCTTGCAATAGACAACTGGCCTAGGACTTAAATCTATACCTAAACATGATCAATTAGTAATGAATCTATGTTGTCCTTACACGGGCTTGCCTTTCACGTGCGTCCCTCGGATAATCAACATAGAATTCATCACTCCTGAACCACATCAAGATATAATATATAAACACATACAATCTATCCTACCTCCTTGAATAACCTTATTTCACCCTCAAGATTATCCCTCAAACGTCCTTACACGGGCATGTTCCTGTCACGAACGCCCCTCGAAAAATCAAATGAGAAGCAATCCATACAAGATCCACAAGATATTCAGACATTCAATCAAGCATGGCAATTAAGCCCTAATCACAACAATCCACACAAGAAAGAATAGATACAAATAAGTCAAAATTATAGAAATAGGAAATTGACAAACTACAAGAGTTTTACATCAAATCTTCATTACAAATACTCCCTCCATCCTATAACATAAAAATCTACTCCATGAAACGAAGAAAGAAATCTGAAGAGAAGAATATTACAAGCATTCTTAATCCCAAATCCAAGAAAAGGAAGAAAGAAAGCTTATCTATGATGAAGAACCATCTCCGGATCTAATCCACGATCTTGGAGTCGAAGCATTGAAGATCCGCCCTTGAATCGCCGAAAAATCCTTCCAAGATATTAGAGGAACGCCGAAATTTTGATTTCCCCAAAAGGGAGAAAGATCCCCTTTAAATTCATGAAGGAGGCCTTATATAGAGGAGGGGTTTGGGCGCCACACGACCCCAAGGCACGGCCGTGTGAGGTTCACACGCCAAGGCCACTCCCTTCTCTGCTTACCTTACACGGCCGTGTGTGATACACGGCTGTGGCACACACTGCTTCTGCTTCCCTTTGACGGTTGTGTAGATCTACACGGCCTGCACTACCTCTGCCTCTGGAAACCTCGTACGACCGTGTGGTGCACACAGCCAGGGTCTTCTTGGTCTTTGGAAACCTTGCACAGCCATGTAGATCTACACGCCCAAGGCCTTCTTGATCTCTGGAAATCTTGTATTATCGTGTGGTGTAAACGACCTGACTCCTTTTGGCTTCAAATCTTGGCACGACCGTGTGAGGTTCACATGGCTAAGGCCACTTCCTTTTCTGCTGCAGCCACATGGCCAAGGATCTCCACATGACCTGGGCAACCCCCCATGGCAGGGCCGTGTGAGGTTCAGTTACAGTGCCTTCCTCTCTAGCTTCTCTTGCAGATTTGGCCTCGAACATGAATCCTTCACCAATTTCGACCCCTGTATACAAAAAATGCACAAAAGCATATCTCCGAACAAAGAGAGAAAATATGCTAAAAGGAAAGCTAGAAGTACGAAAATGCATAGATAAAGCATGCACAAAGTATGTGAATGTGCGTCAAAACATGCTAAACAAAGGTATATAATCTACGCACATCACACCCCCAAACTTAAACCTTTGCTTGTCCTCAAGAAAAATACCACAATCTAAATTCATATGTTTTACAATGCTCTCATATCCCTAATGCATTCTCCTAACTCTATCAAAAAGTTTCATTAACAAGCATAATCATGGAAACAAGTTAAGTATGGCTTAAGCATAAGTCTCTTGTGCACAGTACAAGGTAACTCAAAACTCTTCAAGTTTCAATCTATGTCCTAGTCAAGTCATCATCAAATTTGAATTCCTAATGTTTCCGGTGATAGACAAGTAACCAGTGATACACACTTACTTGCCACACACTTGGTTCATATTTCTCAATCAACCCAAGGTCTTAAAGGCGTGCTCAATCTCAAGAGAAACTAAGCAGTCATTTCCCCAGTAACCTAACTCGGTCTTAAAGGGGTGACTTTCTAGATTCCACTCACGACAATTATTTTTTTATATCCCTTATTCATTAATTTTTTTTCATAAGTATTTGCGTTGTGCAAAACTAATCTACAAATGTACTTTTAGCACTATTGTTGGGATATTTTGATTTTTCCAAATGAGCTTACATGATTTGAGCCTCATCCAGCAACCAAAATAAAGTTTGAGAAATCACCATGGAAACCAAGTACTAAACAAACAAGATGAATCATGACTATTTCAATGATATCAACAATCCAAGCTCAAGTATAGTGAAGTTAAGGTAAGATCCTTAAGGTCAAGCCAAAACTAAAACCTATCTCCGTATGATACTTAGCTTATATCATGTTACCCAAGATAGAGAAAAGAGGTACACTAAGCATACTACTAGTATCATTTGTAACATAATGAATCTAGATAATGAACGTGCTAACATTTTCACTTGAAGACAAGAAAGCATATAAGTGAAGTTTGATGTTCTCAAGATGAATGCCACAAGAAATCAAAACTAAATGCAAGACATAAGCAAAAAAAAAAACAAAAAAAGCAATTCAAATGCATCTAATGCATCCCTCCAGACTTAAACTTTTCATCGTCCCAATGAAAACTAAAAACAATGTGAAGGAGATAAAAAGTAAGAGAAGTTACCAAATGATGCATGCCAAATGCCCATGTCATTAATGTTAGTTAGAGCCCTAGAGCCAATCATTTGATGATTGTATCGACTCATTGTATCATATTCTTGTATATTAATAAAGGCATTTGTTTGGTTATTATAATTATTTGTATTAGAGCCAAATAGACTAAGTATAATAGAGTCCTTGAGTAGAAGGTTCATACCTATATCAATCGATTAGTTGAATCGATAGTGAGATGATATAGGGAACACTACTCTAAATCATTCCTAGTCGAGTATTAACATTCAGGGACAATGTTAATACAATAAGACTAGCATGTAGGTCAGCTCGATGACTTGATCTCACAAGTCATGGATATAGAGATATCAAGCTGACACATGGGTATGCATTAGAGAATGCATACTGAATGACCCGCCATGAGAAAGTATCATGGATCGTTATATGAGTGTCATATACTTTCTCATGTGGCTATTAGTATGACTATTAGTCCTTAGACCTGAAGTCAGCATGGATCCCTACATAAGGAGTTATGTACTTTGGTTTCGTCAAACGTCACCCGTAACTGGGTGGACTATAAAGGCGATTACTGGGTATATAACGAATTATGTAGAGGGATGTGAGTGATGTAGATGAGATCTATCCCTCCCATATGACGGGAGCGACATCGGTATTCTTGATAGAGTGAGACCACTAAGTGCATGGCCATGCCCAAATGAGTCAACATTAGATGTTGAGCTCATTTGATCGAGTGAGTCTACTTGGAGTTCAAGATTTAGATTGATTAGAGGATGACACGGTCTATGCCTCATATTGATCAATCTAGATGTCTAGGATAGAAGGACAATGTCACATATATTGTGAGGAGTCACAATTAGTAGTCACAAGGTGATGTCGGATCTCGACATTCTTGTAACTTGGGTAGTAATGATGTGTTGCTAGATACCGCTCATTACTTATGCTCTTAAATAGGTTTAGGGCATTGCCAACGTTACAAGAACCTATAGGGTCACACACTAAGGACAATTAGATGGAGATTTGGTTCATATGATGAACCAAGATTCATTTGATGAATCATATTGGATTAAGAGTAATCCAAATTGGGCTAATTGAGTTGGACTCAAGTTGATTCATGTATTCAATGAGTCTAATTTAGATTATGACTCATTAAATCAACTTAATTTAATGAATTAGATTCATTATATTAAGTTGGCTTGAATCATATGGTTGGATTAGATCAACCATGAGAGAGATTTGATCAAGTTTGACCTGATTTGAGAGGAAGAGAAAAAGTCATGTTTGACTTGACTTTTTGCCACATCACTAGTGAGTTGGCAAGATGTGGACCAATAGGATTGCTCCACATCATCAATGTGTGCCACCTCATGGAGGTTACAAGCCTCCGTAGCATTTAATATGGCCGACCCACATTAAATGAGGAGGTTACACTTGTTGCCATGTCATTTAGTGAGGTGGCAAGATGTGGACCAATAGTGTTGATCCACATCATCCTAGAGTGCCACCTCATGGGGGTTACAACTCTTTAATGGCTCCACATTAATTGCACTTAATGTGGAAATGGGAGTTGCACATGAGAAGGTGGTCGGCCACTTGAATGTGGAGAATAATTTTTTTTTTTTGAAAATTGATTCCATCATTCATTCCTTCTTCTTCCTCCTAGAGTTCTTCTTGCTCTCTCCCTCTCCTCCTTCCTTGGCCGAACCACATAGGTGCTAGAACACCTTGGTTTTTGGTCACCTCCATCTAGTGTGTCCGTGTGGATACTTCTAGAGGACCGTACGCTTGACGGTCTTGAGATCCGACACCATTTGGACGAGCGGGATTCGCGTGGGGCGCGCATCAAGGGTAATGATCTTAACTTTAGTGTAGATCTAAAGTTTTTACAAACTCGTACAAGAAAAAGGTTTTTTGAAAATTTTTGTTTACGAATCTTTGCACGAGATCCATGGCTTTGGGTGACTCGGGGTTTCCGCGACGCGAAAAAGCGGTTTTCGCGGCCCGACGAACCCAACAATTAACTTCTCCATAATGTAGTTATACTCCTCCTAATCTTTGAGACCTATAAAAGAAGATTGACAACAAAAATTAAGTAGAGGATACATATTTATTATAAAGAATGAAATGAAAGTAAAATGAACTAAAGACAAATGAAAACAAGGAAAATGAACTTGGGTTGCCACCCAAGAAGCGCTTGTTTAAGGTCATTAGCTCGACCACCTCATAAGATTCATCTAAATCTCGCTCTTAGAGGGGTAAGATATTTCAACACCCTCCTACAAAGGGCTCTTATTATGGAGGGAGCTTTCAATATAGGAATTAAAAAATGAAGTATTGCTCTCTCCATCTTCGTCTTCTTTGAAGTTCTTTTAGGTGGTCGAAGACGGTTCAGATTGAGATTCCAATTGTTAGCCCAAGTGAAATCTGCACATGCAAAGAAAATACGAATCTCCCACAAACATATTAGATAAGATAGAGCTATAACCATATTAAGATAAGCAGAATAAGAAATAAAAACTGAATCACATCCAACAAAGTCAATGATAGGTACCTCTATAAAATTTTCCAAATGATCACAATGTTAGAGTGTATACTAAAAGCCTAGCTTTTGTAAACATTTATTTGTTGAAATAAAAGAATCATATTGGTCAATATCTACATTTATTTATTAAATGTAATTGTTCAATTAATTTATATAGCAGACAACATGGAGTGTGGTGTCACACTCAGAAGATCATGTTGTCGGTTCTCTATAAATTATAAACAGTTACTCGCGACTAAGATTGAAAGGAACAAACTATCAGAATAGTCGTATTGTAATTAAGTATTAGTTTATCTTAACTAGTATATTACACTGATACACTTTAAGTGTATTGAGTAGGACCATATAGGTATGTTTTTTTTGTACTGACTTAGTAAAAGAACTAGACCTTAGTTATTATGGAAGTGTGTGCTCTTAATCCTAATATTGAAAGGTTTTTCGGGCCGCGAAAACCACTTTTCTGCGTCGCGGAAACCCCGAATCACCCATGCCACTGGATCTCGTGCGAAGGATAGATTTAAAAAATTTTACATGTACGAATTTACTAACTAGATCTACACTTAGATCTACATGTTTAGAAGGTTACCCTTGATGCGTGCTCTTTTCAAATCCCGCTCGTCCAACGGTACGCCGGATCTCAAAGTTGTAAACGTAGACAACTCTCTAGTGATATCCATACGAACAAGAAGTGTTCTCTAACACTCAAGGATGGAGAAGAGAGCACCACAAGTGTGCTAGCACTTCTTGGGCTCTCGGGTAGGATTTGTAAGGAAGAAAAAGAGAGGATGCAAAAAGAATCTCATACACTCAAGAAGTAGTATCCTCTTTTGTGACCTTCACTCTTCCTTATTCTCTTGGAACTCAGTCAACTACCTTCTCCTTCCATGAAAACTCTCGGCAACAGCAAGCAAAGAGGAGGAAGAAGCTAGGAAGAAGGAAAAGCAATTACCACACATGAATCCCACCAAATGAAAACCCCCTCTACCCTTTAGTGTGGCCGGCCACACACATAACTCCCTCATTTAATGTGGCCGGCCACATTAAATGGAATGGGAGGTGTAACCTCCATGAGGTGGCATACCTCATGAGGTGGAGATGATGTGGCAAGGTTAGTCATGTCATGTAGGATGAGTCAACCTTCATGATGTGGCAATGCATCAAGTCAAACTTGATGTTTCAACTTCCATTTGGTCAAGTCAAAATTGACCAATTCTCTTCCTTGTTGAGTCAAATCCAACCTTTGATTCAAGTCAATTTTAATTTATTGAATCTTAATTCATTAATATAAATTGACTCAATGAATCAAATTTAAATTAGACTCATTCAACAATTGAATCTAATTGAGTCTAACTCAATAAGTCTAATTTGAATCCAATCTTTGGTGCATCATATGAACCTAATCCAATTGGTTCATCATATGAACCCAATCTCCATCCCCTTGTTCTTTGTGTGTGACCCAATAGGTTCTTGTAATGTTGGCAATGTTTCTAAACTCCTTTAGAAATATAAGCAATGAGCGGCATCTAGCAATACATCATTACTACCCAAGTTACAAGAATGTTGAGATCCAACATCACCTTGTGACTACTAATTGTGAATCCTCACAATATATGACAAGTGTCCTTCTATCCTTGACATCTAGATTGATCAATGTGAGCCATAGACCGTGTCATCCTCTGACCAATCTAAATCTTGAACTCCAAGAAGACTCACTCGATCAAATGAGCCCAATATCTCATATTGACTCATTTGGGCATGACCATGCACTTAGTTGTCTAACTCTATCAAGAATACCGATGTCACTCCCGTCATATTAGAGGGATAGATCCCATCTACATCACTCACATCCCTCTGCATAATTCATTACATACCCAGTAATCGCCTTTATAGTACACCCAGTTACGGGTGGCGTTTGACGAAACCAAATTACATAACTCCTTATGTAGGGAACCATGGTGACTTCAGGTCTAAGGACTAGTAGTCATACTAATAGCCACATGAGAAAGTTTATGACACTCATATAATGATCCATGATACTTTCTCATGGCGGGTCATTCAGTATACATTCTCTAATCCATATCAATGTGTCAACTTGATATCTCTATATCCATGACTTGTGAGATCAAGTCATCGAGTTAACCAACATGCTAGTCTTATTGCATTAACATTTCCCCTGAATGTTAATACTCGACTAGGAATGATTAAGAGTAGTGTTCCCTATATCATCTCACTATCGGTTCAACTAACCGATTGATATCGGTGAGAACCCTCAACTCAAGGACGTTATTATACTTAGTTTATTTGGCACTAATACAAGTAAGTATAATAACCAAAAACCAAATGCCTTTATTTATATAGAATATAATACAACAAGTCCAAAATACAATCATCAAATGATTGGCCCTAGGGCTCTAGCTAACAATCTCCCACTAGCACTAGTACCAATCAGTGTAGGCTCTAAGCCCCAATGACCTAGTGTGACCTTCATACTTCCTTTGTGCCAAAGCCTTGGTCAAGGGATCTGCGATGTTAGCCTCTGTAGGTACTCTGTAAATCTTCACATCTCCTCTCTCGATGATCTCTCGAATGAGATGGAAGCGCCGTAGTATGTGTTTGGTCCGCTGGTGTGAGCGAGGTTCCTTCGCCTGTGCAATAGCTCCATTGTTGTCACAATAGAGCACAATAGGGTCAGCAATGCTAGGAACAACCCCAAGTTCAGTGATGAACTTGCGAATCCAAACTGCCTCCTTTGCTGCCTCTGATGCAGCAATATACTCGGCCTCTATCGTAGAATCAGCTACTGTGTCATGCTTCGAACTCTGCCAGCTCACAGCACCACCATTAATGCAAAACATGAACCCCGACTGCGATCTATAGTCATCCTGGACGGTCTGGAAGCTAACATCACTGTAACCCTTTACAACTAGCTCATCATTGGCTCCATATATCAAGAAATATTGTTTAGTCCTTCTTAAATACTTAAGAATATTCTTGACCGCTATCTAGTGACTTTCACCTGGATCTGACTGGTATCTGCTCGTCATGCTCAAAGCATACGAGACATCAGGTCGAGTACATACCATGGCATACATTATCGATCCTATGACTGAGGCATAAGGGATCTGATCCATGCGGTCTCTCTCCTATCTAGAAGAGGGACCTTGAGTCTTCAAAAGACTCACGCCATGTGATATCGACAGAAATCCCTTCTTGGAGTTCTGCATGGCAAACCGAAGGAGTACCTTGTCAATATATGTACTCTGACTTAGGCCAAGCAATCTCTTAGATCTATCTCTATAGATCATTATCCCTAGAATGTGGGATGCCTCACCTAAGTCCTTCATTGAGAAGCAACTCCCAAGCCAGGTCTTCACAGACTGAAGCATAGGGATGTCCTTCCCAATGAGTAGTATGTCATCCACATACAATATGAGGAAGACAACTATATCCCCTACAACCTTCTTGTAGACACAAGGCTCATCTTCGTTCTTGATGAAACCAAACTGTTTGATTGCATCATCGAATCAAAGATTCCAACTCTGAGAAGCTTGCTTTAGTCCATAAATGGACCAATGCAGCTTGCATACTCTGCTAGTATGCTGTGGATCTACAAAACCCTCAGGTTGTGTCATGTACACATCCTCCAGTAGGTTTCCATTCAGAAACACGGTTTTGACGTCCATCTGCCAGATCTCGTAATTGTGGTAAGCTGCAATAGCAAGCATGATCCGAATGGACTTAACATCGCTACTGGAGAAAAGGTTTCATCATAGTCAATACCATGAATCTGCTTGAAACCTTTAGCTACTAAGCGATCCTTATAAATAAGTCCATCCATGTCAGTCTTTCTCTTAAAGATCCACTTACACCCAATGGGTTTTACCCATTCAGGTGGATCAACCAAAGTCCAAACTTGGTTGGTGTACATGGATTCCATCTCGGATCTCATGGCCTCTAGCCATTTCTCGGAATCTGGTCTCATCACAGCTTCCTGATAGGTGGTAGGCTCATCCTCTATGAGCACAATGTCATCATGGTCAGACAAGAGAAATGAGTATCTCTCCGGCTGACGACGTACCCTATCAGACCTGCGAAGAGGTATATCTACTTGAACTGGTTGTTGTTCCTCAACTCCTTGTGGAACAATATCATCCACAACACTTTGTGGTTCCAGTTCAATTTCCATCGAGGCATCAGTGCTATTGTTCGCATCTTGAACTTCTTCAAGATCGAACGCGCTCCCACTAGTCTTTCTAGAAACAAAGTCCCTTTCTAGAAAGACTCCAGTCTTTGCCACAACTACCTTGTGCTGACTGGGAATGTAGAAGTAATATCCCTTAGTTTCCTTGGGATATCCAATAAAATAGCACTTGTCGGATTTGGGTCCTAACTTGTCTGAGACTTGACGTCGAACGTAAGCCTCACAACCCTAAATCCTTATGAAAGACACCTGGGCATCTCTCCCAGTCCATATCCTATATGGAGTCTTTATCACGGCCATGGATGGAACTCGGTTGAGTATAAAAGCTGCCGTGTCTAGAGCATAGCTCCAAAGAAATGTAGGAAGATCAGTGTGACTCATCATAGATCGCACCATATCTAATAGGGTACGATTCCTCCTTTCGGATACACCATTCCACTGTGGTGTTCTAGGAGGAGTGAGTTGGGATAGAATCCCACACTCAGCTAGGTAGTCACGAAACTCATGGCTAAGGTATTCTCCACCTTGATCTGATCGAAGTATCTTAATACTCTTGCCAAGCTAGTTCTGTACTTCATTCTTGAATTCTTTGAACTTTTCAAATGATTCAGACTTATGTGTCATCAAGTACACATAACCATATCTACTGAAGTCATCAGTAAATGTGATGAAGTACCTATAACCGCCTCTAGCAGCGACATTGAAAGGGCCACATACATCACTATGTATGAGTCCTAACAAATCAGTCGCTCTTTCGCTGTGCCCACTAAAGGGAGTCTTGGTCATCTTGCCTCGTAGGCATGACTCGCATATCTCATATGATTCAAAATCAAATGAGTCTAGCAAACCATCCTTATGGAGCTGGGATAAGTGCTTGTCATTTATATGACCTAAGCGACAATGCCAGAGATAGGTTTGGTTCATGTCATTTGACTTGAACCTCTTGGTATTTATGTTATAGATAGGGCTCTCAAGGTCTAGAATATAGAGTCCGTTCATCAGAGGTGCACTACAATAAAACATATCGTTTAAATAGACGGAATAACATTTGTTCTTTATTGTAAACGAAAATCCTTTCTTGTCCAAACAAGAAACTAAAATTATGTTCTTAGTCAAGGCAGGCACATAACAACAATCATCTAATTCTAGTACAAGCCCAGAGGGTAGAGATTAATAGTAAGTTCCTACAGCAATAGCAGCAACCCGTGCTCCATTGCCTACTCGTTGGTCTACCTCACCCTTCGTCAATACCCTGCTATTTCTCAGCGCTTGTACACTAGTACAAATGTGCGAAGCACATCCGGTATCTAATACCCACGATGAATAAATAGAGAGGTTGACTTCTATAACATGTATACCTGAAGTAGAAATCTTATTTCTCTTCTTCTTAAGATCTTCCAGGTATTCTTTGGAGTTCCTCTTCCAGTGCCTTGCATGTCCTTGATATAGGTGACAAAGATGTTCAACCATATCGTAAGCGCCCATCAACTCATGTTTCTTCTGAAGCTCAGAGTTCATGGTCGCAAGCGTAAGACAGGACACATCTAATGCGTCATCTTGATGCTTCTTGTAAGCATCTCGGTCTGCTCGCATGGCAGTGGCAAGAGGAGCCTCCGGAATGGGCTGCTCCAGAACATACAGTTTACATTCTTGAGTGAGAACTATTCTCAGGTTCCTGTACCAGTCCAGGAAATTTACTCCGTTGAGCTTGTCCTTCTTAAGGACAGAACGCAGAGAGAAGTTGTTCGTGTTTGACGTCATGGAAATTCTACAACAGAAATAAATGCAGAAATAAATATCATATTCTTTTAAATCATTTAATTATTCCTTCAACTAAATGATGCTCCCACTGAATTCTATAATTCATGTGGGACAAGATCCACATCATACTAACCCTTGAGTTAGCTTTAGCTAATACGCCCAAGATTTAGTATGATCGGTAGGTAACGATTACCAATTACATCTCTATGCAACTCTTGTTTATAGGATCAAAATCCGCATTTATATTAAAAACTCGAGTTAGCTTTGGCTCATACTCCCAAGAGTTAATATAAACGTGATTTTGACCTATCTACCAACCATTGGATAATGTCTATAGTTAAACTTGATCCAATTGAGTTAACTAGTTACTCAATCTAATTGAGTTGTACTCACCCATGCGTTGATAGGCGGGACCAAGATTGTCTCTCCGTACCCTACCAAGATAGTATGCGTTGCTCTGCTTTGGCAAATTCAACAACAGCATGCGATCGAGGTAGTGGAAGGTATCACGGCATGGTAGGCATTACGAGTTGACGTGATTTAGATCTAATCTAAATGTCGATGTTGTATCATATACTCGATATAGATCTAATCTAATCGATAGGGTGCATCTTGTACATGATGTAGATCTAATCTAATCGTAAGGGTGCATCTTGTGCACGATTTAGATCTAATCTTAATCGTTAGGCACTAATTAATTACTTAATTAAACATGCATCACATACACAAGTAATTAACTAAATTTTGTGATTATGTCATGGCCCTACTATGATCTTCTCAAGACAATGAGAAGATCGGATGGTCAACCTAAGGTCAACAGCTTCTCAAGCTCCTTCCTTTGACCACCTCGTGTTGCTCGCGCCCTCCTCGTAACTCCGTCTCGAGTGGACCTTCCACCGCTTCAAAATTTACATTACAATTTTGAAACTCGAGTTACATTCGAGTCTAAATCTAATTTACAACCAGAATATAAATAGGGAGGCACGACGCGCAGGTCGCGTATCAAATACAGCACACACAAACACATGACGGCACGTAAGCCGTATTATAAATTACAACACAAATCTAATCATATTGGGTATTTTTGGGCCATGACTATCACAAAAATAATATATAATTCAAAATTATATATTTTCATAATTTTCTGTAATTTTTCATAATTTTTACAATTTTTATGAGTAAATTTTTCCCGGCGGTCCCGATTAGCGATTTCGGGCGCAATCGCGAAGTAAATCCCCTTGCGGGGTTAGGGGCAGTACCCCTACCAGCGATCTAACCATCGCGAGTTGCTCCTAAGTGATCCTACAGTGCCTTAGCCTGCTGTCCCAAAAGGTTTTGGGTCGAAACATTGCCGTTACGGAAAAATCTTCTCAGTAGTCGAACCTACAAGTGTCTAAACACTTGTGCTTCGCTTCTACGAGAAAAATACCCTTTAAAACTATAAAAATCATGAAATTACTGAAATTCACAGAATTTTTATTTTTCATAAAAACCAAAATAAATTCGTACACGCCTTCGCACGTGGCTCTAATACCACTGAAAGGTTTTTCGGGCCGCGAAAACCGCTTTTCCGCGTCGCGGAAACCCCGAATCACCCATGCCACTAGATCTCGTGCGAAGGATAGATTTCAAAAATTTTACATGTACGAATTTACTAACTAGATCTACACTTAGATCTACATGTTTAGAAGGTTACCCTTGATGAGTGCCCTTTTCGAATCCCGCTCGTCCAACGGTACGCCGGATCTCGAAGTTGTCAACGTAGACAACTCTCTAGTGATATCCACACGAACAAGAAGTGTTCTCTAACACTCAAGGATGGAGAAGAGAGCACCACAAGTGTGCTAGTACTTCTTGGGCTCTCGGGTAGGATTTGTAAGGAAGAAAAAGAGAGGATGCAAAAAGAATCTCATACACTCAAGAAGTAGTATCCTCCTTTGTGACCTTCACTCTTCCTTATTCTCTTGGAACTCACTCAACCACCTTCTCCTTACATGAAAACTCTCGGCAACAGGAAGCAAAGAGGAGGAAGAAGCTAGGAAGAAGGAGAAGCAATTACCACACATGAATCCCACCAAATGAAAACCCCCTCCACCCTTTAGTGTGGCCGGCCACACACATAACTCCCTCATTTAATGTGGTCGGCCACATTAAATGGAATGGGAGGCGTAACCTCCATGAGGTGGCATACCTCATGAGGTGGAGATGATGTTGCATGGTTAGTCATGCCATGTAGGATGAGTCAACCTTCATGATGTGGCAATGCAGCAAGTCAAACTTGATGTTTCAACTTCCATTTGATCAACTCAAAATTGACCAATTCTCTTCCTTGTTGAGTCAAATCCAACCTTTGATTCAAGTCAATTTTAATTTAATGAATCTCAATTAATTAATATAAATTGACTCAATGAATCAAATTGAAATTAGACTCATTCAACAATTGAATTTAATTGAGTCTAACTCAATAAGTCTAATTTGAATCCAATCTTTGGTGCATCATATGAACCTAATCCAATTGGTTCATCATATGAAGCCAATCTCCATCCACCTATTCTTTGTGTGTGACCCAATAGGTTCTTGTAACGTTGGCAATTTTTCTAAACTCCTTTAGAAATATAAGCAATGAGCGGCATCTAGCAATACATCATTGCTACCCAAGTTACAAGAATGTTGAGATCCAACATCACCTTGTGACTACTAATTGTGACTCCTCACAATATATGACAAGTGTCCTTCTATCCTAGACATCTTGATTGATCAATGTGAGGCATAGACCATGTCATCCTCTGATCAATCTAAATCTTGAACTCCAAGTAGACTCACTCGATCAAATGAGCTCAACATCTCATGTTGACTCATTTGGGCATGGCCATGCACTTCGTGGTCTAACTCTTTCAAAATACCGATGTCGCTCCCGTCATAAGGGAGGGATAGATCCCATCTACATCACTCACATCCCTCTGCATAATTCGTTATATACCTAGTAATCACCTTTATAGTCCACCTAGTTACGGGTGACGTTTGACGAAACCAAAGTACATAACTCCTTATGTAGGGAACCATGGTGACTTCAGGTCTAAGGACTACTAGTCATACTAATAGCCACATGAGAAAGTATATGACACTCATATAACGATCCATGATACTTTCTCATAGCGGGTCATTCAGTATACATTCTCTAATACATACCCATGTGTCAACTTGATATCTCTATATCCATGACTTGTGAGATCAAGTCATCGAGTTGACCTATATGCTAGTCTTATTGCATTAACATTGTCCCTGAATGTTAATACTCGACTAGGAATGATTAAGAGTAGTGTTCTTTATATCATCTCACTATCGATTCAACCAATCGATTGATATAGGTAAGAACCTTCTACTCAAGGACATTATTATACTTAGTTTATTTGATACCAATACAAGTAAATATAATAACCAAAAACCAAATGCCTTTATTTATATAGAATATGATACAACAAGTCCAAAATACAATTATTAAATGATTGGCTCTAGGGCTCTAGCTAACAAATATAATAACAAGCACATATATTTAATATTTATTTCTTTGACTTATCAGAGGGTGAGGTTTAGCTCGATAAATCAATATGCCCGATAAGTTGGGAAATGATATTACTTATAGTGTGTGTTGTTGATTATAGAAGGAATCTGTGTCCTAGTTATCTAGGTTGAGAATGTCGCCAAGAGGAGCTCATAAGGATTGCCATGTTAAACCCTGCAGGTGGACCTAGTCCGACATGACAATGAAGTTGAGTGGTACTACTCTTGGAGCTAGATATTAATTAAGTGAGTTGTTAGTAACTTACTTAATTAGTGGACATTCGTAATCTTAAACACAGGGAGACTTGTTGGGTTTTTCGAGCCGCGAAAATCGCTTTTCGCGTCGCGGAAACCCCTAATCACCCATGCCACTGGATCTCGTGCGAAGAAAAACTTTCGAAAATACGAGTACGAGTTTCAAACTATGATCTACAGTAGATCTACAAAGGAAAAACATTTTATACCTTTGAAGCGTGCCCACGCAAATCCCACTAGTCCAATGGTACGTCGGATCTCGAAGTTGTCAACGTAGACAACTCACTAGTGATATCCACACGAACAAGAAGTGTTCTCTAACACTCAAGGATGGAGAAGAGAGCACCCCAAGTGTGCTAGCACTTTCTTGGGCTCTCGGGTAGGATTTGAAAGGAAGAAAAAGAGAGGATGCAAAAAGAATCTCATACACTCAAGAAGCAGTATCCTCCTCTATGACCTTCACTCTTCCTTATGCTCTAGGAATTCACTCAACCACCTTCTCCTCCTTTGAACGGCAACAGCAAGCAAAGAGGAGGAAAGACCAAGGAAGAAGATGAAGCAATCAACACAAAATCAATGCCACCAAAAATGAAACCCATTTTTCATTATGTGGCCGCCCACACATGAGTAACTCCTCATTTAATGTGGTCGGCCACATTAAATGGAGGAGTGTAACCACTTGATCTCCCTTGATGATGTGGAGATGATGTGGCAAGGTTAGTCATGCCATGTAGGATGAGCCAACCTTCATGATGTGGCAATACATCAAGTCAAACTTGATGTTTCAACTTCTATTTGGTCAAGTCAAAATTAACCAATTCTCTTCCTTGTTGAGTTAAATCCAACCTATGATTCAAGTCAATTTCAATTTAATGAATCTCAATTCATTAATATAAATTGACTCAATGAATCAAATTTAAATTAGACTCATTCAACAATTGAATCTAATTGAGTCTAACTCAATAAGTCTAATTTGAATCCAATCTTTGGTGCATCATATGAACCTAATCCAATAGGTTCATCATATGAACCCAATCACCATCCACTTGTTCTTTGTGTGTGACCCAATAGGTACTTGTAACGTTGGCAATGTTTCTAAACTCCTTTAGAAACATAAGCAATGAGCAGTATCTAGCAATACATCATTGCTACCCAAGTTACAAGAAATTTTGAGATCCAACATCACATTGTGACTACTAATTGTGACTCCTCACAATATATGACAAGTGTCCGACTATCCTAGACATCTAGATTGATCAATGTGAGGCATAGACCGTGTCATCCTCTAATCAATCTAAATCTTGAACTCCAAGTAGACTCACTCGATGAGCTCAACATCTCATGTTGACTCATTTGGGCATGGCCATGCACTTCGTGGTCTAACTCTATCAAAATACCGACGTCGCTCCCGTCATAAGGGAGGGATAGATCCCATCTACATCACTCACATCCCTCTGCATAATTCGTTATATACCTAGTAATCACCTTTATAGTCCACCCAGTTACGGGTGACGTTTGATGAAACCAAAGTACATAACTCCTTATGTAGGGAACCATGGTGACTTCAGGTCTAAGGACTACTAGTCATACTAATAGCCACATGAGAAAGTATATGACACTCATATAACGATCCATGATACTTTCTCATAGCGGGTCATCCAGTATACATTCTCTAATACATACCCATATGTCAACTTGATATCTCTATATCCATGACTTGTGAGATCAAGTCATCGAGTTGACCTACATGCTTGTCTTATTACATTAACATTGTCCCTGAATGTTAATACTCGACTAGGATTTATTAAGAGTAGTGTTCCCTATATCATCTCACTATCGATTCAACCAATCGATTGATATAGGTAAGAACCTTCTACTCAAGGACGTTATTATACTTAGTTTATTTGACACCAATACAAGTAAGTATAATAACCAAAAACCAAATGCCTTTATTTATATAGAATATGATACAACAAGTCCAAAATACAATCATTAAATGATTGGCTCTAGGGCTCTAGCTAACAAATATAATAACAAGCACATATATTTAATATTTATTTCTTTGACTTATCAGAGGGTGAGGTTTAGCTCGATAAATCAATATGCCCGATAAGTTGGGAAATGATATTACTTATAGTGTGTGTTGTTGATTATAGAAGGAATCTGTGTCCTAGTTATCTAGGTTGAGAATGTCGCCAAGAGGAGCTCATAAGGATTGCCATGTTAAACCCTGCAGGTGGACCTAGTCCGACATGACAATGAAGTTGAGTGGTACTACTCTTGGAGCTAGATATTAATTAAGTGAGTTGTCAGTAACTTACTTAATTAGTGGACATTCGTAATCTTAAACATAGGGAGACTTGTTGGGTTTTTCGAGCCGCGAAAATCGCTTTTCGCGTCGCGGAAACCCCTAATCACCCATGCCACTGGATATCGTGCGAAGAAAAACTTTCGAAAATACGAGTACGAGTTTCAAACTATGATCTACAGTAGATCTACAAAGGAAAAACATTTTATACCTTTGAAGCGTGCCCACGCAAATCCCACTAGTCCAATGGTACGTCGGATCTCGAAGTTGTCAACGTAGACAACTCTCTAGTGATATCCACACGAACAAGAAGTGTTCTCTAACACTCAAGGATGGAGAAGGGAGCACCCCAAGTGTGCTAGCACTTTCTAGGGCTCTCGGGTAGGATTTGAAAGGAAGAAAAAGAGAGGATGCAAAAGAATCTCATACACTCAAGAAGCAGTATCCTCCTTTGTGACCTTCACTCTTCCTTATGCTCTTGGAATTCACTCAACCACCTTCTCCTCCTTTGAAACCCACGGCAACAGCAAGCAAAGAGGAGGAAAGACCAAGGAAGAAGATGAAGCAATCAACACAAAATCAATGCCACCAAAAATGAAACCCATTTTTCATTATGTGGCCGCCCACACATGAGTAACTCCTCATTTAATGTGGTCGGCCACATTAAATGGAGGAGTGTAACCACTTGATCTCCCTTGATGATGTGGAGATGATGTGGCAAGGTTAGTCATGCCATGTAGGATGAGCCAACCTTCATGATGTGGCAATACATCAAGTCAAACTTGATGTTTCAACTTCTATTTGGTCAAGTCAAAATTAACCAATTCTCTTCCTTGTTGAGTTAAATCCAACCTATGATTCAAGTCAATTTCAATTTAATGAATCTCAATTCATTAATACAAATTTACTCAATGAATCAAATTTAAATTAGACTCATTCAACAATTGAATCTAATTGAGTCTAACTCAATAAGTCTAATTTGAATCCAATCTTTGGTGCAACATATGAACCTAATCCAATTGGTTCATCATATGAACCCAATCTCCATCCACTTGTTCTTTGTGTGTGACCCAATAGGTACTTGTAACGTTGGCAATGTTTCTATACTCCATTAGAAACATAAGCAATGAGAAACATCTAGCAATACATCATTGCTACCCAAGTTACAAGAAATTTAGAGATCCAACATCACCTTGTGACTACTAATTGTGACTCCTCACAATATATGACAAGTGTCCTTCTATCTTAGACATCTAGATTGATCAATGTGAGGTATAGACCGTGTCATCCTCTAATCAATCTAAATCTTGAACTCCAAGTAGACTCACTCGATCAAATGAGCTCAACATCTCATGTTGACTCATTTGGACATGGTCATGCACTTCGTGGTCTAACTCTATCAAGAATACCGATGTCGCTCCCATCATAAGGGAGGGATAGATCCCATCTACATCACTCACATCCCTCTGCATAATTCGTTATATACCTAGTAATCACCTTTATAGTCCACCCAGTTACGGGTGACGTTTGACGAAACCAAAGTACATAACTCCTTATGTAGGGAACCATGGTGACTTCAGGTCTAAGGACTACAAGTCATACTAATAGCCACATGAGAAAGTATATGACACTCATATAACGATCCATGATACTTTCTCATGGCGGGTCATTCAGTATACATTCTCTAATACATACCCATGTGTCAACTTGATATCTCTATATCCATGACTTGTGAGATCAAGTCATCGAGTTGACCTACATGCTAGTCTTATTGCATTAACATATTCCCTGAATGTTAATACTCGACTAGGAATGATTAAGAGTAGTATTCCCTATATCATCTCACTATCGATTCAACCAATCGATTGATATAGGTAAGAACCTTCTACTCAAGGACGTTATTATACTTAGTTTATTTGACACCAATACAAGTAAGTATAATAACCAAAAATCAAATGCCTTTATTTATATAGAATATGATACAACAAGTCCAAAATATAATCATCAAATTATTGGCTCTAGGGCTCTAGCTAACAATCTCCCACTAGCACTAGTGCCAATCAGTGTAGGCTCTAAGCCCAAATGACCTAGTGTGACCATCATGCTTCCTTTGTGCCAAAGCCTTGGTCAAGGGATCTGCGATGTTAGCCTCTGTAGGTACTCTGTAAATCTTCACATCTCCTCTCTCGATGATCTCTCGAATGAGATGGAAGCGCAGTAGTATGTGTTTGGTCCGCTGGTGTGAGCGAGGTTCCTTCGCCTGTGCAATAGCTCCATTGTTGTCACAATAGAGCTCAATAGGGTCAGCAATGCTAGGAACCACCCCAAGTTCAGTGATGAACTTGCGAATCCAAACTGCCTCCTTTGCTGCCTCTGATGCAGCAATATACTCGGCCTCTATCGTAGAATCAGGTACTGTGTCCTGCTTCGAACTCTTCCAGCTCACAGCACCACCATTAATGCAAAACACGAACCCTGACTGCGATCTATAGTCATCCTGGTCGGTCTGGAAGCTAGCATCACTGTAACCCTTTACAGCTAGCTTATCATTGCCTCCATATATCAAGAAATATTCTTTAGTCATTCTTAAGTACTTAAGAATATTCTTGACCGCTATCCAGTGGCTTTCACCTGGATCTGACTGGTATCTGCTCGTCATGCTCAAAGCATACGAGACATCAGGTCGAGTACATACCATGGCGTACATAATCGATTCTATGGCAGAGGCATAAGGGATTTGATCTATGCGGTCTCTCTCCTCTCTAGAAGAGGGAACTTGAGTCTACGAAAGACTCACGCCATGTGACATCGGCAGAAATCCCTTCTTGGAGTTCTTCATGGCAAATCGAAGGAGTACCTTGTCAATATATGTACTCTGACTTAGATCAAGCAATCTCTTAGATCTATCTCTATAGATCTATATCCCTAGAATGCGGGATGCCTCACCTAAGTCCTTCATTGAGAAGCAACTCCCTAGCCAGGTCTTGACAGACTGAAGCATAGGGATGTCCTTCCCAATGAGTAGTATGTCATCCACATATAATATGAGGAAGACAACTATATCCCCTGCAACCTCCTTGTATACACAAGGTTCATCTTCGTTCTTGATGAAACCAAACTGTTTGATTGCATCATCGAATCGAAGATTCCAGCTCCGAGAAGCTTGCTTTAGTCCATAAATGGACCTATGCAGCTTGCATACTCTGCTAGTATGCTGTGGATCTACAAAACCCTCAGGTTGTATCATGTACACATCCTTGAGTAGGTTTCCATTCAGAAACGCGGTTTTGACGTCCATCTGCCAGATCTCATAATCGTGGTAAGCTGCAATAGCAAGCATGATCCGAATGGACTTAAACATCGCTACTGGAGAAAAGGTTTCATCATAGTCAATACCATGAATCTGCTTGAAACCTTTAGCTACTAAGCGACACTTATAGATAAGTCCATCCATGTCAGTCTTTCTCTTAAAGATCCACTTACACCCAATGGGTTTTATGTTGGGTTTTTCGGGCCGCGAAAACCACGTTTTCGCGTCGCGGAAACCCCGAATCACCCATGCCACTGGATCTCGTGCGAACAAAAAACTTCGAAAAATACGAGTACGAGTTTAAGCGTTGATCTACTGTAGATCTACATAAGGATAAACCTTTTATACCTTTGTAGCGAAGCCCTTCGCAATCCCGCTCGTCCTCGGTTCGCCGGATCTCGAAAGTGTCAAAGTAGACACTTCTCTATGTGTATCCACATAAGCAAGAGATGGAGAAAAACCTCTAAGGATGTGCTAACAACCTTAGAGATCAGTAGTGGAGGAGGAGAGGGAGAGAAGAGAACCAAGGAAGAAGAAGATAGAGTTACACATGAAAAATGAAACTCCTTTTCATGAATAAAAGTGGCCGGCCACATTTTTGGCTTGTAACTCCCATGGAATATCAAGAGTCACCACTCTTGGTAACTCCCATGAGGTGGCATTTGGTCAAGTCAAACTTGACCAAATGAAGAAGCCTTGATGATGTGGCATTGGTCAAGTCAATGTCAAGTCAAAACTTGACTCTTCATCTTCCTACTTATGTCAAGTCCAACTTGACCACTTCTCTCCCTTGGTTGATCTAATCTAACCATTGGTTCAAGTCAATTTTAATTTAATGAATCTCTATTCATTGAATTAAATTAATTAAATGAGTCTAAGTCCAAATTAGACTCACTTAACACATGAACCAAATTGAGTCCAACTCAATTAGCCTACCTTGGATTACTCTTAATCCAATTTGGTTCATCAAAAGAACCTAATCCTTTAGGTTCATCAAATGAACCTAATCTCCATCTAATTGCCCTTTGTGTGTGACCCTATAGGTTCTTGTAACGTTGGCAATGCTCCTAAACCCATTTAGAAGCATAAGTAATGAGCGGTATCTAGCAACACATCATTACTACCCAAGTTACAAGAATGTTGAGATCCAACATCACCTTGTGACTAATAATTGTGACTCCTCACAATATATGACAAGTGTCCTTCTATCCTAGACATCTAGATTGATCAATGTGAGACATAGACCGTGTCATCCTCTAATCAATCTAAATCTTGAACTCCAAGTAGACTCACTAAATCAAATGAGCTCAATATCTCATATTGACTCATTTGGGCATGGCCATGCACTTCGTGGTCTAACTCTATCAAGAATATCGATGTCTCTCCCGTCATATAGGAGGGATAGATCCCATCTACATCACTCACATCCCTCTGCATATGTAAAGACCGAAAATTCTCAAAACTGTTTTAGAAATACAGTATGATTTTTCTGGAATTTTTGGATATTTTTCCGGAATTTTCCGAGTAGCGGAAGTAGCAAAAATAATTAGAACCGTAAAATAGCTTAGGCGGGAATCAAACCCGAGACCTATGGTTTACGGATAAGTTTAGTAACCGGTGAACCCAGCAGGGCCGTGCTGAAAGAAAGGAGAACCAAATATATTTATGTTAGAGTTGGGTTCATTAAACCACTTAATATAAATAATAAACTTAAGTTGAAGTTGGGTTATTTTTATTTTGGTTCGGCACCTTCCCCTCTCAAACCCTCACGCCGGCGCCCCTCTTCTTCTCCTCTTCCTCACGCACGGCACACCAAGCCTAAGGTCTATCGGTTCACCTTCCGGCGACGACTCCAACACGAAAGAGGTTCTTCTCCGCGAGAGGAACGCGGAGACGTGATCGGATCGTCGAGAGGATCACCTCCACCGGAACTCTAGCGGATAGAATCGTAAGAAATTACGATCAAGAGGTAAGAAACCCCTCACCTGCAGTATAATAGCTCCGGTTGGTTTCCTATGCATTAGTTTTAGCTATATGCAGGTTTTTCCGGCACATAGGGTATGTTAAACCCTCCTCGAGGATTTAGGGATTTAGTTGAACACCTCTGGACGGGCCGGACACGTCGTTCTCCTTTAGTTGGAGATTCTAGACGTTGTCGGGTGCCTAGAGGTGATCTCCCTATTAGAGGAGAGAGTTGAAGCACACCAAGTGTTCGGTAAAATGTTAGTGTAGCTAAATACCACCTCAGTTAGGTTTAATAGCTCAATTAAAGGCATTAGAGGCATTTAAACCAGCACATTAGTTTAGTTCAGTTTTATGGGACTACGGTCCAATGGGTGGGCTCCCACAGTCGCCTCTAGGTTCAGATAACCTAGCTCTAGGTTCAGATAACCTAGAAACAGCATGTTATATCAGTTAGCTATAGATATCAGTATTTTATTTTCAGTGGCACTGTACTGGATTAGATATCCATTGGGTTGGACTCCCACAGTCGTCCCTAGGTTCAGATAGCCTAGACAACCCTGCTAAATTCGGGACTTGCAACCCCGGGTCTAGTAGGGATGCGCGCACAGCAAGTACAGTTGCCGGGCCCAACAGCATGTTTAGTATTTTCACTTATTACGTATTAAATTTCAAAACTCAAAATCAGTTATGCTAGTTGAGTTTGTTTCCAGTTACAGATTCAGTTTCAGTTAGTTTAGCCTATATTCAGTTCAGTGTTCTTTGGGTTGCTTTGCCATGATTCAGTGCTTATGCCATGCTTATATGTTATGCCTTATGATTTCAGTATACCATGTCTTAGTAAGTTCAGTGCATATTTTCAAATAGCATGATTTAAAAGCATACTGCATCGAATGCATGATTTTGTGAGGTAGATGGTTTCTTACTAAGCTTTAAGCTTACAGATTCTATTTTTCCTTATACTGCAGATAAAGGTAAAGGAAAGATGGACTAGCGGAGGCTGGAGGTCAATGCATTGATAAGGATGTGTGTGGATGGAACCTGGAAGAAGATCTTAGGGAACCTTAGCAAGCTTTATTTCAAACATTAGAACTTTTCAGTGTTTCTTTTTATCATCTTGCACTTTAGTATGTTATTCATTACGAATTAGTTAACCATGCACTTTATTATGCTTAGAACACCTCTTTTATGTTGTTAGAATGTTAGTTGTTGTCATTAGAGTGTTTCTTAGTCATTTTGGTACTTGTAATGTGGTTGAGGCGCAAAGAAATCGACATTTGGCACGAAATCAAGTAATCGAATCGATCACCGATCGATTCGAGGGTTTCAATCGATCACCGATCGATTGGGCAATCTGCTCCGCGAACAGTAGGCCTTTGGATCGATCAGCCGATCGATCCAACCATTTCGATCGCGAACAGAGAGCCCTGGGATCGATCACTGGATCGATTGATCAACCTGGATCGATCAGCCGATCGATCCAAATTATCGTCCCGGCCACAGTAGCATGCTGGATCGATCACTGGATCGATCCAACTTATGTCCCGCATATAGTTGCCGGCTGGATCGATCACTGGATCGATCCGACTATTCCAATCGATCCGTGGATCGATTGGGAGGTCTGGTATCAGCATGGAAGTGTCTAAGTCCAGTTCCTTGGCCATGGGGAAGGTAAGACATGTTATGAGTAGTTAGTTACCTTCCTTAGCATGTATAGAACCAAGAAATGTCAGGGTTTTAGTGAAATTTTAATTAGTACAGCTTCCGCATCTAGACTTACTAAATGGTCAGGGAATAGTTTAGCACAGCATAATGTGACGATCAACCTTACAGCCTAGTGGTAGAAGGCGGGTCGTTACAGAGTGGTATCAGAGCGGTGTTCCATACTTCCTACACACACATCAGCATTGTACCTACAGCTTCCAAGTAAGAACACCTCTACTTTATTTATGCTTCTTGTTTATTATTACAGCTCATGTTTATGTACCTACTGCTTGTTAGCATGTGATAGTTTAACCATGATATCAGTAGTTAGATAACCGTGATAGTGTTAGTTATACCTATGTTCTCTATGTCTTTAGAAATGGCACGAGGACGCCCAGCTAGAAGGGCACTAGCTACTGAGCCCCAGCAAGAGGCAGGCAGTTCCTCCTCAGTTACAGCAGCAGCTAGCTGAACAGCAACAGGAAATAGCCACCTTAAAGGCTAATCAGCAGAGTACCCCCACAGTCACCCCGGAACCGAACCTGACGACTCCAGAAGTCTTAGAGGTTCCACCAGCTCAGCCTACAGCGCCAACACCAGCAGCTGAGCCAAGAAAGGAAGCCTATCTGATCCAGTGGCAGCGAGTCAAGCCAGAGAACTTCTCAGGCGCTAGTGAACCATGGGATGCACAAGCCTGGTTCAAAACACTGGAGAGCACGATGGAGCTTCTGGACTGGCCAGAACACGAGAAGGTGAAGTGTGCCTCCTTCTGCCTGACAGGAGACGCACGCATGTGGTGGGAAAGAATCAGAACGAAGCGCCCAGTGAACCAGATGACATGGGCTGACTTCGAGAAGGAGTTCTTCGAGGAATTCTTTCATATGCGGGTTACAAACCGCCACTATGACGAGTTCACTGAGTTTCGTCAGGGCAACCTATCAGTTGAGGAAGCCGTGAAGAAATTCAACAGGTTGGCTCGTCTGTGCCCAGAGCTAGTCAGCACAGAAAAGGAACGGATCAGGTTGATGCTCAAGATGCTGAGGCCAGAGATAGCAGTGAACGTGGCTGGTGGCATACATAGGCCACAAACCACAGAGGAGTTAGTGAGCAGTGCCTTGACCACAGAGCATTACCAGAACAGCATGAAGCAGCAGAAGCAAGCCTCCTCAGAGTCCAAGGGCCAAGGGAACTCTCACACTCAAAAACAGCAAGGCTACAGCTCTAACTGGAAAGGGAACTCCAACAGCAAGCGTAAATCAGGGAGTGACTCAAAAGGAGGACCATCTAGCAAGCGTCCCAGTTATCCAAAGTGTGCCACTTGTGGGAAATTCCACCCCGGGGTTTGTCGCAAGGGCACACGAGGATGCTTTGAATGTGGACAAGAGGGGCACATGGCCAAGCAGTGCCCGAACAAGACCGGTCTTCCTCAGCTACAGCAGATCCAGTATGCAGGCCAGCCAGCTCAGTTACATCAGATGCAGGCCGCTCTAGAAGGTCCACTTATCAGCCAGAGCCGATTAGAAGCCCCTCCAGCTATGGCGAACGCGAGGATCTACTCACTCACCAGAGAGGACGTAGCAAATGCCTCGACAGTCGTCACAGGTCAGATTAGCATTTTTCAGCATAGTGCTACTGTTCTATTTGATACTGGGGCAACCCATTCATATATAGCCAGGGTGTTCTCCGAGAAATTAGAAATACCCCCAGAGGTACTCAGTGGTCAGTTTCTGACGGCACTACCTTCAGGAGAGGTCATGGCATCCACGCACTGGCTCAGAGCAGTGCCAGTCATTATAGCAGACAGGGAACTCTTCTGTGATCTGATCCTGCTGGAAATGACTGACTACGACGTCATCCTTGGGATGGACTTTCTGATTAAATACGGTGCTTCCATAGAGTGCCGTAAACAGAAAGTCGTATTCCAACCCGAAGCAGAAGCACAGTTTGAGTACATCGGAGAACCAAAGAGAAAAGCCAGAAAATTTCTCTCAGCTATGAAGGCACAGAGGTTGATGGATTCGGGATGTGCGGGGTACCTAGCACATGTAGTCAATACCAGCCATGACGAGGACCAACAGCTAGCAGAGGTCCGAGTTGTATGTGACTACCCAGCAGTCTTCCCTGAAGAGTTACCAGGCCTAGCACCAGTCAGGGAGATTGAATTTGAGATAGAGCTCTTTCCCGGCACCAATCCTATATCCAAAGCGCCCTACCGCATGGCTCCAGCAGAACTGAAGGAACTTCATGAGCAGCTACAGGAGCTACTTGACAAGGGCTTCATACGCCCTAGTCACTCACCATGGGGAGCGCCTGTGCTATTCGTGAAGAAGAAGGATGGAAGCATGCGACTATGTATAGACTACAGAGCACTGAATCAGGTCATGATCAAGAACAGGTATCCCCTTCCCAGAATAGATGACCTGTTCGACCAATTAAAGGGAGCAGCAGTGTTCTCAAAAATTGACCTCAGATCAGGATACCACCAAGTCAGAGTCAAGGAGGGTGATATATCGAAGACAGCATTCAGGACCAGATACGGACATTACGAGTTTGTAGTCATGCCTTTTGGCGTGACAAATGCTCCAGCTACATTCATGGATCTCATGAACAGGGTATTCAGGGAGTATTTAGATAAGTTTGTTATTGTGTTTATCGATGACATTCTTATCTACTCAGGAACTCAGGAAGAACACTCAGAGCACCTGAAACTAGTATTGCAGACCCTTCAGCAGAACCAGCTATACGCCAAGTTCACGAAATGTGAGTTTTGGCTAAATCAGGTGTCCTTCCTGGGTCACGTAATCTCAAAGGATGGTATTATGGTAGATCCCAGCAAGATAGAAGCAGTAAGTAACTGGAGGAGACCTAGGAACGCCAGCGAGATCAGGAGCTTTCTGGGATTAGCAGGATATTACAGAAAGTTTGTAGAGGACTTCTCCAGGATAGCCTCCCCACTGACAGCTCTCACCAGGAAGAACAAGAAATTTCAGTGGACAGAGGACTACGAGAACAGCTTCAGCGAACTCAAGAGGAGATTGACTAGTGCACCTATTCTGACACTGCCAGAAAATACAGACAGCTTCGATATATATAGTGACGCCTCTAAATTGGGATTAGGAGCAGTGCTGATGCAAGATGGCAAGGTAATCGCCTATGCCTCCAGACAACTCAAGGATTATGAGAAGAACTACCCTACTCATGATCTTGAGCTTGCAGCAGTAGTGTTCGCTCTCAAAATTTGGAGACATTATTTGTATGGAGCTCAGTGCAGAGTGTATACAGATCATCAGAGTCTGAAGTACTTCTTCACTCAGAAGGATCTGAATATGCGACAGCGCAGGTGGCTAGAGCTAGTCAAAGATTATGACATAGACATCCTCTACCACCCAGGGAAAGCCAATAGGGTAGCAGATGCA
The DNA here is from genome assembly GCF_018446385.1 of Zingiber officinale. Lineage (NCBI taxonomy): Eukaryota > Viridiplantae > Streptophyta > Magnoliopsida > Zingiberales > Zingiberaceae > Zingiber > Zingiber officinale. Next base: position 50,537,670 of record NC_056006.1, read on the forward strand.
CTTAGCAGGAAATCCAGCGCTACCTTATTATCTCTAGCAGCCATGTCACCACCCCTACAGAAGGAGATCGCGGATTTTGGTCTCGAACTCATCGTCGGACAGCTCTCTACTATGACCTTAGAGTCTACCTTGCTTGGTGATATTCAGTCAGCTCAGGCCCAGGACCCTGAAATTCAGAAAATCAAGCAAGGGCTAACAGAATCAGAAAGTAGAGAATTCAGAGTGTCCGATAGCGGGGTGTTGTATTGTGGTGATAGACTCTGTGTTCCAGATCAGGAGGATCTACGGAGACAGATTTTAGATGAGGCTCACAGGACTCCCTATGCGATGCATCCAGGCTCCACCAAAATGTATCAAGACCTGAAGAACCGTTTTTGGTGGCCCGGGATGAAGCGAGACATCGCCAGATATGTCAGCATCTGCCTCACCTGTCAGAGGGTCAAGGCAGAACATCAGCGACCAGGAGGAGTTCTGCAGCCTATACAGATTCCAGAATGGAAGTGGGAGGATATCTCAATGGACTTCATAGTGGGGCTACCCAGAACCACGAATGGTTTTGATGCCATCTGGGTAATAGTCGACAGGTTGACTAAATCAGCCCACTTTTTAGCTATCAAGATATCCTACTCCATGGAGAAGCTAGCTCAGTTGTATCTTCAGGAGATCGTCAGACTACATGGAGTCCCACGAACCATCATTTCAGACAGAGACAGCAGATTCACATCACACTTCTGGGAGTGTGTACAGTCAGCATTGGGCACCAAATTGAAATTCAGCACAGCCTTCCATCCTCAGACAGGTACTCGAAGATATGCTCTGAGCGTGTGCCCTAGACTTCAAGGGAAGTTGGTGCAAATATCTGAGCTTAGCAGAATTTGCATACAACAACAGTTATCAGGCCACTATCGGCATGGCACCGTATGAGGCACTCTATGGGCGGAGGTGCAGATCACCAATCTGTTGGTATGAGAGTGGTGAACAGAAGGAGCTAGAGCTTCAGACAGATCTAGTGGCAGATACCACAGTAGCCATACAGCAGATTCGCCAGAGGATAGAGACAGCACAGAGCCGCCAGAAAAGCTATGCTGATACACGACGCAGACCCCTAGAGTTTTCAGTTGGGGATACAGTTTTCCTCAGAGTAGCTCCCATGAAGGGAGTCATGCGTTTTGGGAAGAAGGGCAAGCTAGCTCCTAGATATGTGGGACCATACCCTATCACGAAGAGAGTGGGCAAGGTAGCATATGAGCTAGAGCTACCTCAGGAGATGTCAGCTGTCCACAACGTATTTCATGTCTCCATGCTGAAGAAGCATATCCCAGACGCCACCCAGGTGATTGAGCCCCAGTTGGTACAGGTCCGTGATGATCTCAGCTATGACAGTCGGCCTATTCAGATAATAGACCGAGCAGTAAAGAAATTACGGAACAAGGAAGTACCATTAATCAAAGTCAGCAGGCAAAATCACACAACAGCAGAGGCGACTTGGGAGACAGAGGCCAGCATGAGACAGAAATACCCAGAATTGTTTTAAGTTCGGGGATGAACTTTTTATAAGGTATAGGGGATTGTAAAGCCCGAAAATTCTCAAAACTGTTTTAGAAATATAGTATGATTTTTCTGGAATTTTTGGATATTTTTCCGGAATTTTCCGAGTAGCGGAAGTAGCAAAAATAATTAGAACCGTAAAATAGCTTAGGCGGGAATCAAACCCGAGACCTATGGTTTACGGATAAGTTTAGTAACCGGTGAACCCAGCAGGGCCGTGCTAAAAGAAAGGAGAACCAAATATATTTATGTTAGAGTTGGGTTCATTAAACCACTTAATATAAATAATAAACTTAAGTTGAAGTTGGGTTATTTTTATTTTGGTTCGGCACCTTCCCCTCTCAAACCCTCACGCCGGCGCCCCTCTTCTTCTCCTCTTCCTCACGCACGGCACACCAAGCCTAAGGTCCATCGGTTCACCTTCCGGCGACGACTCCAACACGAAAGAGGTTCTTCTCCGCGAGAGGAACGCGGAGACGTGATCGGATCGTCGAGAGGATCACCTCCACCGGAACTCTAGCGGATAGAATCGTAAGAAATTACGATCAAGAGGTAAGAAACCCCTCACCTGCAGTATAATAGCTCCGGTTGGTTTCCTATGCATTAGTTTTAGCTATATGCAGGTTTTTCCGGCACATAGGGTATGTTAAACCCTCCTCGAGGATTTAGGGATTTAGTTGAACACCTCTGGACGGGCCGGACACGTCGTTCTCCTTTAGTTGGAGATTCTAGACGTTGTCGGGTGCCTAGAGGTGATCTCCCTATTAGAGGAGAGAGTTGAAGCACACCAAGTGTTCGGTAAAATGTTAGTGTAGCTAAATACCACCTCAGTTAGGTTTAATAGCTCAATTAAAGGCATTAGAGGCATTTAAACCAGCACATTAGTTTAGTTCAGTTTTATGGGACTACGGTCCAATGGGTGGGCTCCCACAGTCGCCTCTAGGTTCAGATAACCTAGCTCTAGGTTCAGATAACCTAGAAACAGCATGTTATATCAGTTAGCTATGGATACCAGTATTTTATTTTCAGTGGCACTGTACTGGATTAGATATCCATTGGGTTGGACTCCCACAGTCGTCCCTAGGTTCAGATAGCCTAGACAACCCTGCTAAATTCGGGACTTGCAACCCCGGGTCTAGTAGGGATGCGCGCACAGCAAGTACAGATGCCGGGCCCAACAGCATGTTTAGTATTTTCACTTATTACGTATTAAATTTCAAAACTCAAAATCAGTTATGCTAGTTGAGTGTGTTTCCAGTTACAGATTCAGTTTCAGTTAGTTTAGCCTATATTCAGTTCAGTGTTCTTTGGGTTGCTTTGCCATGATTCAGTGCTTATGCCATGCTTATATGTTATGCCTTATGATTTCAGTATACCATGTCATAGTAAGTTCAGTGCATATTTTCAAATAGCATGATTTAAAAGCATACTGCATCGAATGCATGATTTTGTGAGGTAGATGGTTTCTTACTAAGCTTTAAGCTTACAGATTCTATTTTTCCTTATACTGCAGATAAAGGTAAAGGAAAGATGGACTAGCGGAGGCTGGAGGTCAGTGCATTGATAAGGATGTGTGTGGATGGAACCTGGAAGAAGATCTTAGGGAACCTTAGCAAGCTTTATTTCAAACATTAGAACTTTTCAGTGTTTCTTTTTATCATCTTGCACTTTAGTATGTTATTCATTACGAATTAGTTAACCATGCACTTTATTATGCTTAGAACACCTCTTTTATGTTGTTAGAATGTTAGTTGTTGTCATTAGAGTGTTTCTTAGTCATTTTGGTACTTGTAATGTGGTTGAGGCACGAAACAGTGCTGAAATCAGACATTTGGCACGAAATCAGTAACTCGAATCGATCAGCTGATCGATTCGAGGGTTTCAATCGATCACCGGTGATCGATTGGGCACTGCTCATGACGGTTTTGGATCGATCACCGATCGATCCGCCATTCGATCCCGAAAGGCCCTCGATCGATCATCGGATCGATTGATCAACCCTGGATCGATCACCGATCGATCCAATTATTGTCCCGCCACGGTACGGCATCTGGATCGATCGGATCGATCCAACTTATGTCCCGCATATCGATCACTGGATCGATCCGACTATTCCAATCGATCCGTGGATCGATTGGGAGGTCTGGTATCAGCATGGAAGTGTCTAAGTCCAGTTCCTTGGCCATGGGGAAGGTAAGACATGTTATGAGTAGTTAGTTACCTTCCTTAGCATGTATAGAACCAAGAAATGTCAGGGTTTTAGTGAAATTTTAATTAGTACAGCTTCCGCATCTAGACTTACTAAATGGTCAGGGAATAGTTTAGCACAGCATAATGTGACGATCAGCCTTACAGCCTAGTGGTAGAAGGCGGGTCGTTACAGCATAATTCATTACATACCCAGTAATCGCCTTTATAATCCACCCAGTTACGGGTGACGTTTGACGAAACTAAAGTACATAACTCCTTATGTAGGGATCCATGGTGACTTCAGGTCTAAGGACTAATAGTCATACTAATAGCCACATGAGAAAGTATATGACACTCATATAATGATCCATGATACTTTCTCATGGCAGGTCATTCAGTATACATTCTCCAATGTATACCCATGTGTCAACTTGATATCTCTATATCCATGACTTGTGAGATCAAGTCATCGAGTTGACCTACATGCTAGTCTTATTGCATTAACATTGTCCCTGAATGTTAATACTCAACTAGGAATGATTAAGAGTAGTGTTCCCTATATCATCTCACAATTGGTTCAACTAACCGATTGATATAGGTGAGAACCGTCTACTCAGGGACATTATTATACTTAGTTTATTTGGCACCAATACAAGTAAGTATAATAACCAAAATCCAAGTGCCTTTATTTATATAGAATATGATACAATAAGTCCAATATACAATCATCAAATGATTGGCTCTAGGGCTCTAGCTAACAATCTCCCACTAGCACTGATGTCAATCAGTGTAGGCTCTAAGCCCAAATGACCTAATGTGACCATCATGCTTCCTCTGTGCCAAAGCCTTGGTCAAGGGATCTGCGATGTTAGCCTCTATAGGTACTCTGCAAATCTTCACATCTCCTCTCTCGATGATCTCTCGAATGAGATGGAAGCGCCGTAGTATGTGTTCGGTCCACTGGTGTGAGCGAAGTTCCTTCGCCTGTGCTATAGCTCCATTGTTGTCACAATAGAGCTCAATGGGGTCAGCAATGCTAGGAACCACCCCAAGTTCAGTGATGAACTTGCGGATCCAAACTGCCTCCTTTGCTGCCTCTTCTGTTGTAGAATCAGCTATTGTATCCTGCTTTGAACTCTTCCAGCTAACAGCACCACCATTAATGCAAAATATGAACCCCGACTGCGATCTATAGTCATCCTTGTCGGTCTGGAAGCTAGCATCACTGTAACCCTTTACAGCTAGCTCATCATCGCCTCCATATATCAAGAAATATTCTTTAGTCCTTCTTAAGTACTTAAGAATATTCTTGACCACTATCCAGTGACTTTCACCTGGATCTGACTGGTATCTGCTCGTCATGCTCAAAGCATACGTGACATCAGGTCGAGTGCATAGCATGGCGTACATGATCGATCCTATGGCTGAGGCATAAGGGATCTGATCCATGCGGTCTCTCTCCTCTCGAGAAGAGGGACCTTGAGTCTTCGAAAGACTCACGCCATGTGACATCGGCAGAAATCCCTTCTTGGAGTTCTGCATGGCAAACCGAAGGAGTACCTTGTCAATGTATGTACTCTGACTTAGGCCAAGCAATCTCTTAGATCTATCTCTATAGATCTGTATCCCTAGAATGTGGGATGCCTCACCTAAGTCCTTCATTGAGAAGCAACTCCCTAGCCAAGTCTTGACAGACTGAAGCATAGGGATGTCCTTCCCAATGAGTAGTATGTCATCCACATACAATATGAGGAAGACAATTATGTCCCCTACAACCTTCTTGTAAACCCAAGGTTCATCTTCATTCTTGATGAAACCAAACTGTTTGATTGCATCATCGAATCGAAGATTCCAGCTCTAAGAATCTTGCTTTAGTCCATAAATGGACCTATGCAGCTTGCATACTCTGCTAGTATGCTGTGGATCTACAAAACCCTCAGGTTGTGTCATGTACACATCCTCGAGCAGGTTTCCATTCAGAAACGCGGTTTTGACATCCATCTGCCATATCTCATAGTCATGGTAGGCTGCAATAGCAAGCATGATCCGAATGGACTTAAACATCGCTACTGGAGAAAAGGTTTCATCATAGTCAATACCATGAATCTGCTTGAAACCTTTAGTTACCAAGCGACCCTTATAGATAAGTCCATCCATGTCAGTCTTTCTCTTAAAGACCCACTTACACCCAATGGATTTTACCCCTTCAGGTGGATCAACCAAAGTCCATACTTGGTTGGTGTATATGGATTCCATTTCGGATCTCATGGCCTCTAGCCATTTCTCGGAATCTAGTCTCATCACAGCTTCCTGATAGGTGGTAGACTCATCCTCTATGAGCATAACGTCATCATGGTCAGACAAGAGAAATGAGTATCTCTCAGGCTGACGATGTACCCTATCAGACCTGCGAAGAGGTATGTCTACTTGAACTGGTTGTTGTTCCTCAACTCCTTGTGGAACAACATCATCCACAACACTTTGTGGTTCCAGTTCAATTTCCATCGAGGCATCAGTGCTATTGTTCGCATCTTGAACTTCTTCAAGATCGCAAGATCGAACGCGCTCCCACTAATATTTCTAGAAACAAAGTCTCTTTCTAGAAAGACCCCAGTCTTTGCCACAACTACCTTGTGCTGACTGGGAATGTAGAAGTAATATCCCTTAGTTTCCTTGGGATATCCGATAAAATAGCACTTTTCGGATTTGGGTCCTAACTTGTCTGAGATTTGACGTCGAACGTAAGTCTCACAACCCCAAATCCTCATGAAAGACACCTGGGCATCTCTCCCAGTCCATATCCTATATGGTGTCTTTATCACGGCCTTGGATGGAACTCGGTTGAGTATAAAAGCTGCCGTGTCTAGAGCATAGCCCTAAAGGTATGTCGGAAGATCAGTGTGACTCATCATAGATCGTACCATATCTAATAGGGTACGATTCCTCCTTTCGGATACACCATTCCACTGTGGTGTTCCAGGAGGAGTGAGTTGGGATAGAATCCCACACTCAGCTAGGTAGTCACGAAACTCATGGCTAAGGTATTCTCCACCTTGATCTGATCGAAGTATCTTAATACTCTTGCCAAGCTGGTTCTGTACTTCATTCTTGAATTCTTTGAACTTTTCAAATGATTCAGACTTATGTGTCATCAAGTACACATAACCATATCTACTGAAGTCATCAGTAAATGTGATGAAGTATCTATAACCACCTCTAGCAGCAACATTGAAAGGGCCACATACATCACTATGTATGAGTCTTAACAAATCAGTTGCTCTCTCGCTATGCCCACTAAATGGAGTCTTCGTCATCTTGCCTCGTAGGCATGACTCGCATATCTCATATGATTCAAAATCAAATGAGTCCAGCAAACCATCCTTATGGAGCTAGGATAAGCGCTTGTCATTTATATGACCTAAGCGACAGTGCCAGAGATAGGTTTGGTTCAGGTCATTTGACTTGAACCTCTTGGTATTTATGTTATAGATAGGGCTCTCAAGGTCTAGAATATAGAGTCTGTTTATCAGAGGTGCACTACAATAGAACGTTTCGTTTAAATAGACGGAACAACATTTGTTCTTTATTATAAACGAAAAACCTTTCTTGTCCAAACAAGAAACAGATATAATGTTCTTAGTTCAAGCAGGCACATAACAACAATCATCTAATTCTAGTACAAGCACAGAGGGCAGAGATAGATGGTAAGTTCCTACAACAATAGCAGCAACCTGTGATCCATTGCCTACTCATAGGTCTATCTCACCCTTCGTCAATGCCCTGCTATTTCTCAACGCTTGTACATTAGTACAAATGTGCGAAGAACATCCGGTATCTAATACCCACGATGAAGAAATAGAGAGGTTGACTTCTATAACATGTATACCTCAAGTAGAAATCTTATTTCTCTTCTTCGTAAGATCTTCCAGGTATTCTTTGGAGTTCCTCTTCCAGTGCCTTGCTTGTCCTTGATATAGGTGACAAAGATGTTCAACCATATCGTAAGCGCCCATCAACTCATGTTGCTTATGAAGCTCAGAGTTCATGGTCGCGAGCATAAGATAAGACACATCTAATGCGTCATCTTGATGCTTCTTGTAAGCATCTCGGTCTGCTCGCGTGGCAGTGAACGTACAGTTTACGTTCTTGGGTGAGAACTATTCTCAGGTTCCTGTACCAGTCCAGGAAATTTGCTCCGTTGAGCTTGTCCTTCTTAAGGACAGATCGCAGAGAGAAGGTGTTCGTATTCAACGTCATGGTAATCTACAACAGAAATAAATATCATATTCTTAATCATTTAATTAGGCCATTAACTAAATGATGCTCCCACTGAATTCTATAATTCATGTGGGACAAGATCCACATCATACTAACCCTTAAGTTAGCTTTGGCTAATACGCCCAAGACTTAGTATGATCGGTAGGTAACGATTACCAATTACATCTCTATGCAACTCTTATTTATAGGATCAATATCCGCATTTATATTAAAACTCGAGTTAGCTTTAGCTAATACGCCCGAGAGTTAATATATATGTGATTTTGACCTATCTTTCCAACCGTTGGAAGAATGCCTATAGTTATACTCGATCCAACCGAGTTAACTAGGAATACTCAATCTAATTGAGTTGTACTCACCCATGCGTTGATATGTGGGACCAAGATTGTCCCTCCGTACCCTACCAAGATAGTATGTGTTGCTCTGCTTTGGCAGATTCAACAACAACATGCGATCGAGGTAGTGGTAGGTATCACGGCATGGTAGGCATTATGAGTTGACGTGATTTAGATCTAATCTAAACGATGATGCATATCATATACTCGATAGATCTAATCTAATCGAAGGGTGCATCATGTGCACGACTTAGATCTAATCTAATCGTAAGGCACTAATTAATTACTTAATTAACTAGCATGCATCACATACACACAAAACAATTAATTAAATAATTAATCAAATAATTTTGTGATTATGTCATGGCCCTACTACGATCTTCTCAAGCCAATGAGAAGATCGGATGGTCAACCTAAGGTCAACAGCTTCTCAAGCTCCTTCCTTTGACTACCTTGTGTTGCTCGCGCCCTCCTCGTAACTCCGTCGCGAGTGGACCTTCCACCGCTTCAAAATTTACATTACATTTTGAAACTCGAGTTACATTCGAGTCTAAATCTAATTTACAACAAGAATAAAAGAGAAAGGCACGACGCGCAGGTCGCGAAAAATAAAAACATACAACACGCACATCACATCACGGCACGCAGACCGTATTATGAATTACAACACGAATTATCCAATCAAATTGGGTCTTTGGGCCATGAATATCACAAAAATAATATATAATTCAAAATTATATATTTCTATAATATTCTGTAATTTTTTGTATAATTTTTACAATTTTTAAGAGTACAATATCCCGGCGGTTCCGTTTAGCGATTTTCGGGCGCAATCGCGGAACGAATCCCCTTGCGGGGCCAGGGGCAGCGGCCCTACCCGCGATCTAACCATTGCAAGGGTTCCATTGCGATCTAACAGCACCTTAGCCCGCTGTCCCAAAAATTTTTGGGGCGAAACTTGGCCGTTTTGGAAAAATCTTCCCAGTAGCGGAAGCCTACAAGCGCCGAAACACTTGTGCTTCGCTTCTACGAGAAAATTACCCATAAAAACTATAAAAACATGAATTTACAGAAAGTTTATAGATCTATATTTTTCATAAAAATATGAATCTAAACTCGTACTCGCTTCGCACGTGGCACTGATACCACTGTTGGGTTTCTCGGGCCGCGAAAACCGCGTTTTCGCGTCGCGAAAACCGCGTTTTCGCTTCGCGGAAACCCCGAATCACCCATGCCACTGGATCTCGTGCGAAGAAAAAACTTCGAAAAATACGAGTACGAGTTTAAACGTTGATCTACCGTAGATCTACATAAGCATAAACCTTTTATACCTTTGTAGCGAAGCCCTTCGCAATCCCGCTCGTCCTCGGTTCGCCAGATCTCAAAAGTGTCAAAGTAGACACTTCTCTATGTGTATCCACACAAGCAAGAGATGGAGAAAAACCTCTAAGGATGTGCTAGCAACCTTAGAGATCAGTAGTGGAGGAGGAGAGGGAGAGAAGAGAACCAAGGAAGAAGAAGATAGAGTTACACATGAAAAATGAAACTCCTTTACATGAATAAAAGTGGCCGGCCACATTTTTGGCTTGTAACTCCCATGGAATATCAAGAGTCACCACTCTTGGTAACTCCCATGAGGTGGCATTTGGTCAAGTCAAACTTGACCAAATGAAGAAGCCTTGATGATGTGGCATTGGTCAAGTCAAAGTCAAGTCAAAACTTGACTCTTCATCTTCCTACTTATGTCAAGTCAAACTTGACCACTTCTCTCCCTTGGTTGATCTAATCTAACCATTGGTTCAAGTCAATTTTAATTTAATGAATCTCTATTCATTGAATTAAATTAATTAAATGAGTCTAAGTCCAAATTAGACTCACTTAACACATGAACCAAATTGAGTCCAACTCAATTAGCCTACCTTGGATTACTCTTAATCCAATTTGGTTCATCAAAAGAACCTAATCCTTTAGGTTCATCAAATGAACCTAATCTCCATCTAATTGCCCTTTGTGTGTGACCCTATAGGTTCTTGTGAAATTGGCGATGCTCCTAAACCCATTTAGAAGCATAAGTAATGAGCGGTATCTAGCAACACATCATTACTACCCAAGTTACAAGAATGTTGAGATCCAACATCACCTTGTGACTACTAATTGTGACTCCTCACAATATATGACAAGTGTCCTTCTATCCTAGACATCTAGATTGATCAATGTGAGGCATAGACCGTGTCATCCTCTAATCAATCTAAATCTTGAACTCCAAGTAGACTCACTAAATCAAATGAGCTCAATATCTCATATTGACTCATTTGGGCATGGTCATGCACTTCGTGGTCTCACTCTATCAAGAATATTGATGTCTCTCCCGTCATATAGGAGGGATACATCCCATCTACATCACTCACATCCCTCTGCATAATTCGTTACATACCCAGTAATCGCCTTTATAGTCCACCCAGTTACGGATGACGTTTGACGAAACTAAAGTACATAACTCCTTATGTAGGGATCCATGGTGACTTCAGGTCTAAGGACTAATAGTCATACTAATAGCCACATGAGAAAGTATATGACACTCATATAACGATCCATGATACTTTCTCATGGCAGGTCATTCAGTATACATTCTCCAATGTATACCCATGTGTCAACTTGATATCTCTATATCCATGACTTGTGAGATCAAGTCATCGAGTTGACCTACATGCTAGTCTTATTGCATTAACATTGTCCCTGAATGTTAATACTCTACTAGGAATGATTAAGAGTAGTGTTCCCTATATCATCTTACTATTGGTTCAACTAACCGATTGATATAGGTGAGAACCGTCTACTCAGGGACATTATTATACTTAGTTTATTTGGCACCAATACAAGTAAGTATAATAACCAAAATCCAAGTGCCTTTATTTATATAGAATATGATACAATAAGTCCAATATACAATCATCAAATGATTAGCTCTAGGGCTCTAGCTAACATTTTACCCCTTCAGGTGGATCAACCAAAGTCCAAACTTGGTTGGTATACATGGATTCCATCTCGGATCTCATGGCCTCTAGCTATTTCTCGGAATCTGGTCTCATCACAGCTTGCTGATAGGTGGTAGACTCATCCTCTATGAGCATAACGTAATCATGGTTTGACAAGAGAAATGAGTATCTCTCAGGCTGACGATGTACCCTATCAGACCTGCGAAGAGGTATGTCTACTTGAACTGGTTGTTGTTCCTCAACTCCTTGTGGAACAATATCATCCACAACACTTTGTGGTTCCAGTTCAATTTCCATCGAGGCATCAGTGCTATTGTTCGCATCTTGAACTTCTTCAAGATCGAACGCGCTCCCACTAGTCTTTCTAGAAACAAAGTCGCTTTCTAGAAAGACTCCAGTCTTTGCCAAAACTACCTTGTGTTGACTGGGAATGTAGAAGTAATATCCCTTAGTTTCCTTGGGATATCCAATAAAATAGCACTTGTCGGATTTGCGTCCTAACTTGTTTGAGACTTGACGTCGAACGTAAGCCTCACAACCCCAAATCCTCATGAAAGACACCTGGGCATCTCTCCCAGTCCATATCCTATATGGAGTCTTTATCACGGCCTTGGATGGAACTCGGTTGAGTATAAAAGCTGCCGTTGTTGGAGTGTATACTGAAATCCTAAGCTTTGTAAACATTCATTATGAATAAAGAATCACATTTGGTCAAATTGTCTACATTTATTTGTAGTTGTTCAATTAATTTATATTGTAGATAACATAGCATGTGGTGTCATATGCAGAAGATAATGTTATCAGTACCTTATAAATTATAAACAGTAGCTCACGACCAAAATGGAAAGGAACAAACCATTAGAAGGTCGTAGTGTAATTAGGTATCAGTTTATCTTGACTGTATAATTACACTAGTACACTTAGAGTGTATTGAGTAGGACCATTTGAGGTCGTTTCTTTTATACTGATTTTATAAAGAAACAAAGACCTCGGTTATTATGGAAGTGTGTGCTCTTAATCCTAATATAATAACAAGCACATATATTTGATATTTATTTCTTTAATTTATCAATGGGTGAGATTTAGTTCGATGAATCAATAAGCCCGATAAGTTGGGAAATGGTATCACTTATAGTGTGTGTTGTTGATTATAGAAGGAAACTGTGTCCTAGAGATACTAGGTTGAGAATGTCCCCAAGAGGAGCTCATAAGGATTGTCATGTTAAATCCTGCAGGTGGACTTAGTCCGACATGACGATAAGGTTGAGTGGTACTACTCTTGGACTTAGATATTAATTAAATGAGTTGTCAGTAACTCACTTAATTAGTGGACATTCGATATCTTAAACACAGGGAGACTAACACACTCATAATAAGAAGGAGCCCAAAAATGTAATTTGGGATTGGTGCGGTAGTTCAATGATAGTTCTCTAGTGGAATAAATTATCATTGATAAAATTAAGTTGTGTGTTCGGGGCGAACACGGGATGCTTAATTTTATCGGGAGACCAAAACCAATTTCTCCTCTCGGTCCCTATCGTAGCCTCTTATTTATAGAGTTCTATACCCACCTATACCCACCTTATATACCCACCCAATAGGGGCCGGCCAAGCTAGCTTGGGAACAAGCTAGGGCCGGCCTAGGTATAAAATTGGGTGGTCGGCCCTAGCTTGAACACAAGCTAGTAGGGCCGGCCAAATTAAATTAAAAAAGAAATTTAATTTTAATTTTTATGTGGAAGATATAATTTAAAGAGAATTAAAATTAAAATATCTCTCTTGTAAAAGATCTACAAAAGATTAAAGAAAGAGATTAAATCTCTTTCCTTATTTGTAGATTGGAGAGATGTTTTATTTTTCTCTTTAAAATTATTCACATGTTAATAAAATTAAAATTATAGAAATTTCCTTTTATTAACTATGAAGAGATTTTTAAAGAGAAATTTTATTTTTAAAATTTCCGGAAACAAATAAGGAAAGTTTTAATTGTTGATTGAAACTTGTCCAATTTGCTTCCTCTTGATGTGGCCGGCCATTAGAGTTTATTTGGGAAATTTTATTTTATTTTTCTGAAATAAATCATGTCAAGGAAATTAAGGAAATTTTATTGTAAATAAATTTCCTAATTTGCCTAGGCCAAGGAATATAAAAGAAGGGGTAGGGGTGCCTTCATGAGATACAACAACCTCTATTATTTTCTCTCCCTCTTTTGTTCCTTGGTGTGGCCGGCCATCCTCTCCCTCTCTTCCTCTTGTGGTGGCCGAACCTTTCTCCCTTCCTTGGAGCTCTTGTGGTGGCCGGATACTACTTGGAGAAGAAGAAGAAGAAGGAGAGAAAGCTAGCATCTCTTGGAGCTTGGTTAGTATTTTGGTTTTCTTCTTTGGTGAAGTTCTTCCTTTGTGGCCGAACCTTGCTTGGAGGAGAAGAAGGTGGTTGGTGGTTTCTCATCTCGGTAGATCGTTGCCACACAACGTCCGAGGTTAGAAGAGGAATACAGTAGAAGATCAAGAGGTTTTTCTACAAGGTATAACTAGTAATTTTTATTTCCGCATCATGCTAGTTATTTATGGAAATAATACCAAATACAAGAGGCTTACGTTCTAGAAGTTCGAATATGTTTTTTCGATGTTGTGTTCTTTTGTTTTTTCTTTTCCTTGTGATTTGATTGTTCTCTTTGGTTAACCTAAAGTTATTTTAGGAAATTAACTATTAGCTTTCTATAAAAGGTTTTGTCTAGTCGGTGGTGGTTGCTCCCATATCCAAGAAGGTCATGTGCCTCGCCACGTCAGTACTGGGAACCAATTATGAAAATTAATATTTAATGGAATTAATAACTTAAGGAGACTTGGGTCGAACGTGTAAAGTTCCGCAGGAGATCCAAGTCAAAACCTAAAAGAACAAATAGATTAAGTTTTGGATCAAACGTATTAAGTTCCGCAGGCGATCCAAAATTTAATTTAAAAGAACACATGGTAGCTAGGAAAAGGTTCAGACCTTTGTACAAAATTTTTGTACAGTGGAACCTATAGGTTTTCCGAGTAGCAACCAACAGTCGTGTCTAGAGCATAGCTCCAAAGAAATATAGGAAGATCAGTGTGACTCATCATAGATCGCACCATTTCTAATAGGGTACGATTCCTCCTTTCGGATACACCATTCCACTGTGGTGTTCCAGGAGGAGTGAGTTGGGATAGAATCCCACACTCAGCTAGGTAGTCACGAAACTCATGGCTAAGGTATTCTCCACCTTGATCTGATCGAAGTATCTTAATACTCTTGCCAAGCTGGTTCTGTACTTCATTCTTGAATTCTTTGAACTTTTCAAAGGATTCTGACTTATGTGTAATCAAGTACACATAACCATATCTACTGAAGTCATCAGTAAATGTGATGAAGTACCTATAAACACCTCTAGCAGCGACATTGAAAGGGCCACATACATCACTATGTATGAGTCCTAACAAATCAGTCGCTCTTTCGTTGTGCCCACTAAAGGGAATCTTGGTCATCTTGCCTCGTAGGCATGACTCGCATATCTCATATGATTCTAAATCAAATGAGTCCAACAAACCATCCTTATGGAGCTGGGATAAGCGCTTGTCATTTATATGACCTAAGTGACAGTGCTAGAGGTAGGTTTGGTTCATGTCATTTGACTTGAACCTCTTGGTATTTATGTTATAGATAGGGCTCTCAAGGTCTAGAATATAGAGTCCGTTTATCAGAGGTGCACTACAATAGAACATATCGTTTAAATAGACGGAACAACATTTGTTCTTTATTATAAAAGAAAATCCTTTCTTATCTAAACAAGAAACTGAAATTATGTTCTTAGTCAAGGCAGGCACATAACAACAATCATCTAATTCTAGTACAAGCCCAGAGGGCCGAGATAGATGGTAAGTTCCTACAGCAATAGCAGCAACCCGTGCTCCATTGACTACTCGTAGGTCTATCTCACCCTTCGTCAATGCCCTGCTATTCCTCAGCGCTTGTACATTAGTACAAATGTGCGAAGCACATCCGGTATCTAATACCCACGATGAAGAAATAGAGAGCTTGACTTCTATAACATGTATACCTGAAGTAGAAATCTTATTTCTCTTCTTCTTAAGATCTTCCAGGTATTCTTTGGAGTTCCTCTTCTAGTGCCTTGCTTGTCCTTGATATATGTGACAAAGATGTTTAACCATATCGTAAGCACCCATCAACTCATGTTGCTTCTAAAGCTCAGAGTTCATGGTTGCGAGCATAAGACAGGACACATCTAATGCGTTATCTTGATGCTTCTTGTAAGCATCACGGTCTGCTCGCGTGGCAGTGGCAGGAGGAGCCTCCGGAATGGGCTGCTCCAAAACGTACAGTTTACGTTCCTGAGTGAGAACTATTCTCAGATTCCTGTACCAGTCCAGGAAATTTTCTCCATTGAGCTTGTCCTTCTTAAGGACAAAACGCAGAGAGAAGATGTTCGTGTTCGACGTCATGGCAATTCTACAACAGAAATAAATGCAGAAATAAGTATCATATTCTTAATCATTTAATTAGGCCTTTAACTAAATGATGCTCCCACTAAATTCTATAATCCATGTGGGACAAGATCCACATCGTACTAACCCTTGAGTTAGCTTTGGCTAATACGTCCAAGACTTAGTATGATCGGTAGGTAACGATTACCAATTACATCTCTATGCAACTCTTGTTTATAGGATCAAAATCCTCATTTATATTAAAACTCGAGTTAGCTTTGGCTAATACGCCCGAGAGTTAATAAATATGTGATTTTGACCTATCTTTCCAACCGTTGGAAGAATGCCTATAGTTATACTCGATCCAACCGAGTTAACTAGGAATACTCAATCTAATTGAGTTGTACTCACCCATGCGTTGATAGGCGGGACCAAGATTGTCCCTCCGTACCCTACCAAGATAGTATGTGTTGCTCTGCTTTGGCAGATTCAACAACAACATGCGATCAAGGTAGTGGTAGGTATCACAGCATGGTAGGCATACGAATTGACGTGATTTAGATCTAATCTAAACGATGATGCATATCATATACTCGATAGATCTAATCTAATCGAAGGGTGCATCATGTGCACGATTTAGATCTAATCTAATCACTAGGCACTAATTAACTACTTAATTAAACATGCATCACATACATATAAGCAATTAATTAAATTATTTTGTGATTGTGTCATGGCCCTACTACGATCTTCTCAAGCTAATGAGAAGATCGGATGGTCAACCTAAGGTCAACAACTTCTCAAGCTTCTTCCTTTGACCACCTTGTGTTGATCGCGCCCTCCTCGTAACTCCGTCTTGTGTGGACCTTCCACCACTTCAAAATTACATTATAATTTTGAAACTCGAGTTACATTCGAGTCTAAATCTAAATTTATAACCAGAATATAAGAGAAAGGCATGACGCGCAGGCCGTGAAAATAAAATAAAAAATAAAATAAATACAGCACGCACATCACATAACGGCACGCAGGTCGTATTATGAATTATAACAAATTTCCAAATCCAATTTGGGTCGTTTGGGCCATGACTATCACAAAATTAATATATAATTCAAAATTATATATTTCTATAATTTTCTGTAATTTTTTTATAATTTTACAGATTTGATGAGTAAATTTTTCCCGGCGGCCCCGATTAGCGATTTCGGGCGCAATCGCGGAGCAAATCCCATTGCGGGGTTAGGGGCAGTACCCCTACCCGCGATCTAACCATCGCGAGTTGCTCCTAAGCAATCCAAGAGCGCCTTAGCCTGCTGTCCCAAAAATTTTTTGGGGCGAAACGTTGCCGTTTTGAAAAATTCTTCTAGGTAGTCGAAGCCTACAAGTGCCGAAACACTTATGCTTCGCTTCTACGAGAAAAATACCCATAAAAAATCTAAAACCCATAAAATTACAGAATATCACAGAACTGAATTTTTGTCATAAAAATAAAAACTAAACTCGTACAAGCTTCGCACGTGGCTCTGATACCATTATTGGGTTTTTCGGGCCACGAAAATCGCTTTTCGCGTCGCGGAAACCCTGAAACACCCATGCCACTGGATCTCGTGCGAAGAAAAACTTTCAAAAATATGAGTACGAGTTTCAAACTATGATCTACAGTAGATCAACAAAGGAAAAATATTTTATACCTTTGAAGCGTGCCCAGGCAAATCCCGCTCGTCCAATGGTACGCCGAATCTCGAAGTTGTCAACGTAGACAACTCTCTAGTGATATCCACACGAACAAGAAGTGTTCTCTAACACTCAAGGATGGAGAAGAGAGCACCCCAAGTGTGCTAGCACTTTCTAGGGCTCTCGGGTAGGATTTGAAAGGAAGAAAAAGAGAGGATGCAAAAAGAATCTCATACACTCAAGAAGTAGTAACCTCCCTTGTGACCTTCAGTCTTCCTTATGCTCTTGGAATTCACTCAACCACCTTCTCCTCCTTTGAAACCCACGGCAACAGCAAGCAAAGAGGAGGAAAGACCAACGAAGATGATGAAGCAATCAACACAAAATCAATGCCACCAAAAATGAAACCCATTTTTCATTATGTGGTCGGCCACACATGAGTAACTCCTCATTTAATGTGGCCGGTCACATTAAATAGAGAAGTGTAACCTCTTGATCTCCCTTGATGATGTGGAGATGATGTGGCAAGGTTAGTCATGCCATGTAGGATGAGTCAACCTTCATGATGTGGCAATAGATCAAGTCAAACTTGATGTTTCAACTTTCATTTGGTCAAGGCAAAATTAACCAATTCTCTTCCTTGTTGAGTTAAATCCAGCCTATGATTCAAGTCAATTTCAATATAATGAATCTCAATTCATTAATATAAATTGACTCAATGAATCAAATTTAAGTTAGACTCATTCAACAATTGAATTTAATTGAGTCTAACTCAATAAGTCTAATTTGAATCCAATCTTTGGTGCATCATACGAACCTAATCCAATTGGTTCATCATATGAACCCAATCTCCATCCACTTATTCTTTGTGTGTGACCCAATAGGTTCTTGTAACGTTGGCAATGTTTCTAAACTTCTTTAGAAACATAAGCAATGAGAGGCATATAGCAATACATTATTGCTACCCAAGTTACAAGAAATGTTGAGATCCAACATCACCTTGTGACTACTAATTGTGACTCCTCACAATATATGACAAGTGTCCTTCTATCCTAGACATCTAGATTCATCAATGTGTGGCATAGACCGTGTCATCCTCTAATCAATCTAAATCTTGAACTCCAAGTAGACTCACTCGATCAAATGAGCTCAACATCTCAAGTTGACTCATTTGGGTATGGCCATGCACTTCGTGGTCTAACTCTATCAAGAATACCGATCTCGCTCCCGTCATATGGGAGGGATTGATCCCATCTACATCACTCACATCACTCACATCCCTCTGCATAATTCGTTATATACCCAGTAATCGACTTTATAGTCCACCCAGTTACGGGTGACGTTTGACGAAACCAAAGTACATAACTCCTTATGTAGGGAACCATGGTGACTTCAGGTCTAAGGACTACTAGTCATACTAATAGCCACATGAGAAAGTATATGACACTCATATAACGATCCATGATACTTTCTCACGGCGGGTCATTCAGTATACATTCTCTAATGTATACCCATGTGTCAACTTGATATCTCTATATCCATGACTTGTGAGATCAAGTCATCGAGTTGACCTACATGCTAGTCTTATTGCATTAACATTGTCCCTGAATGTTAATACTCGACTAGGAATGATTAAAAGTAGTGTTCCCTATATCATCTCACTATCGATTCAACCAATCGATTGATATAGGTAAGAACCTTCTACTCAAGGACGTTATTATACATAGTTTATTTGGCACCAATACAAGTAAGTATAATAACCAAAAACCAAATGCCTTTATTTATATAGAATATAATACAACAAGTCCAAAATACAATCATCAAATGATTGGCTCAAGGGCTCTAGCTAATAAGACTAACACACTCATGATAAGAAGGAACCCATAATGTAATTTGGGATTAGTGCTGTAGTGCGATAATAACTCTCTAGTGGAATGAGTTATTATTGATGAACTTGAGTTGTGTGTTCGGGGCGAGCACGGGATACTCAAGCTCATCGGAAGGTCAAAACCAATTTCTCCTCTAGGTCCCTGTCGTAGCCTAATTATAGCCTTAAGTCCATCCAAATGTAAGGCTCTTCTTGGTGTCCAAGAAGGGGGCCGGACCATTGCTTGGTGACCAGGCAATGACCAGCCACATCCTCTTATATGGGCCGGCCCTATTGCTTGGTGACCAAGCTTGTAGGGGCCGGCCAATATTAATTCAAATAGGAGGGTTGCTTTGAATTTTTAAAATCTTCTCTTTGTAGAAAACTATAAGTTTTAAAAGAGAGATTTTAATTTTTAAAACTTTCCTTATTTGAATTTGGTCACATGTTTTAATAGAGAGTTTTAAAAGTTTTAAAACTTTTTTTTTAACCATCCTCATGGTTTAAGAAAAAAGGGAGATAAGTTTTAAAATTTAAATTTTCTATCATCATGTTAAAAAAGGAAATTTTATAAGAGAGTTTATAAATTTTAAAACATGGTTTTAATTTTTAAAAACTTTCCTTTTTTAACTCCTACTTTAGGAAAGAGAGCTTGTAAAATTTTATATGAGTTTTTCTTGTAAAATTTTTATAAAAATAATACCTTTTTCCTCTTGATGAGGTGGCCGACCACCTTGCTTGGTGCCCAAGCAAGGGGCCGGCCATAATTAAAAATATAAAATCATCACAAAAATTAATTTTGGTGATTGATTCAATCAAGAGGAAAGAAAAAGAAAAAATAAAAGGAAAAAGGAAAAACTCTTGGATGATTTTTTTTTTGTAAAAAGTTTTTCCTTATTTGCCTTGGGCAATTAATATAAAAGAAGGGGTGAGTGGGCTTCATGAGATACAATTCTTATTCTCTTGCTTGGAGATCATCAAGTGGCCGACCTCCCTCTCTTCTCTCTTTTCCCTTTTGCTCTCTTCTCCTTGGTGGTGTTGGTGGCCGGATTTTAGAAGAAGAGGAGAAGCTCTTTTGGGTGGTGTTCATCTTGGAGGATCGTCGCCCACATGACGTCCAAGGCGCGGCGAGGAATACGGCAGAAGATCTCGAGGTTATTAGCTTACAAAGAGAAGGTATAACTAGTAGTTTTCTTCCGCATCATACTAGTTATTTTTTTTTGTAAGAATTCTAAATACAAGAGGCAATTAGATCTAGTTTTTCGAAATAGTTTTTTGAGTTTGTGTTTTCTTCTTTTTCGAATTTGTGATTCGATTATTATTTTTGGTTAACCTAGAGTTATTTAAGGAAATAAATATTAGCTTTCCTTAAAAGGCTTTGCCTAGGCGGTGGTGGTTGCTCTCATATCCAAGAAGGCCATGTGCCTCGCCATGCAGTCCAGGAAGCCAATTTTAGAAATTAATATTTATGGAATTAATAACCTAGGTAGATTTGAATCAATAGTGTTAAGTTCCGCTTGCGATTCAAATCTAAACTCTTAAGAACAGATAAGTTAAATTTGGAATCAATGATGTTAAGTTCCATCTGCGATTCCTAATTTAACTTCTAAATAACACAATAGGTTATTTAAGGAAAGGTTCGACACTTGTACAAAAATTTTTGTACAGTGGGATCGGTATGTTTTCCTAGGATTAACCAACACACAAGAAATACTAACCTTACTTTGCTGAGAAATACCTGAAATTTCTAAACATGTAGATATGACTTCCTTTGAATCAAATGATGGTTTTGGCTCTGTCTTAGGTGTTGATGATATCAATGATGGTGATTCTTGAGACTCTGCTATATCTACATGAGTCCCTACACATTGGTCCACAACATGCTCAATCCTTGCAACTCTTACAACATCTAAGGATTGTGTGGACAAAGGAGGTGATTCTTGAGATGTTACTTCCATAACACAACTCCCTACACATTGTTCCATATCAACATCATCAACACAAACATCAAAAAACAAATCAACATCAATATCCTCAATAGGAGAATCAACTATAGGAGGATCAATAACTTCACTTGTAGTTTTAAGTTGATCTACCACATCACATTCATCATCTGAAAATTCAATTTCACAATAGCTTCCAATAAAACCTGGAGGTAGATCTAAAAACTCATTATCCACTGCATTATCATCACAATCCTCATATGAAGAGTCTTCATCTTTATACACATTATGAAATCTGCACTCAACCTTATTAGTGTCACAAGATTTGTCGAAGTCTTTATTTTCATTGACCCCCACTAACCTTTGTGGAAAAGGAACCCTTAGTGAAGGTCATGAAAAAGATTGAACTTCCTTTTTCCCAAATTCCCTTTGAGCTTTTGGATGAGGTCCAACTTGCTTATCTAGTGTTGGTGTGATCAATCGTTGACGGAAAGGTACTTGTGGCCTTTGGGAACTTCCTGAAGAAATGGAACTGAGTTCTTGTGATATTCTATTATTCTTCTCCTCAATTTTAAACATGTCCTTCTTCAGAAGTTCTTCATGATTTTTTTCAATTCTCAACCCAACATCATCACACTTTTCACTAGATCTTGTCTGCAAGGGGGGGATCTTCTTTAAACCATTTTGAAACAATACTTTCAATCTTTGCCTCCAAATATTTGAACTTCTCATTCTGTGACTTGTGAACTTCAACTTTCTTGGATGGTTGAGTTGCATTTTGTTTGATAGTCTCTCTTATATTTATGGTTTGTACTTCTTGAATTTTTGAGGGAGATTGCATCCAACTTTTGTTCGACTATTCATGGAGGTTCAATGCCACTTGATCAATTAACATATATACTTCATCTACACTTTTGTCCATAAAAGAACCTCCAGCTGATGAATCCAATAAACTCTTGTCTGAGAAAGAAATTCCCCCATAGAATATGTGTAGAATCAACCATTTTTCAAAACCATGATGAGGACACTGTCTTTAAAGACTCTTGAATCTATCTCATGCTTCAAATAATGATTCTCCATATGCCTGAGCAAAATTTGTTATGCAATTCCTCATATACACTGTTCTGCTTGGAGGGAAAAAATGATTCATAAATTGCTTCTCCAATTGCTCCCAACTTGTGATACTTTGAGGATGGAGAGAATATAATCAAGTCCTTGCTTTATCCTTGATACTGAAAGGAAATGCCATCAATCAAACTGCATCTACTGACACTCCTTCACATTTCACCATATCACAAATCTCTAAAAACATTTCAAGATGCAGATAAGGACTTTCTTATACTTCTCCTCCAAATTTGTGACCTTGCATCATAAAAATTAACTCTGGGTCTAGTTGGAAACTTTCTGCTTCAATTTGAGGTTGCACAATGGATAAAAGTCTTGCAGAAAAGGGTGTAGAAAAATTTCTCATGGGCCTGCTTAACATGTTAGTGCTCATGGATATTCAAGAAAAAATCATTGAAGAATCAAAGACAAGAAATAAAATGCAATATGAAAAGGAAGAAAGAAAATGCAGAATTTAAATTGCAAGAAAGAAAGTGCATAATGAAAACAAAAAAGAAAAGACAAAAGGAAAAAAGAAAAATATCTAGAATAATTCATATGTTAATCAACTAATGTGTTTAAAAGTTCTTGTAAATCATGACTCCTTTACCAAGTTTGATCTTCACATACACAAGAACAAGATTACAAGATATATTTACAAAAGAAAAGTAGAGAAAATTTTGATAAAAAAAATAGAGAAAAATTAGACTAGAATGTTAGAAATCAAGAATGCAGAATTAGAATTGCAACAAAAAGAATTGACAAGAATGTTATACAAGAAAAGAAAAACTTATGAAAATAGAATTCTAAAAATTAGATTCAACTATGCAAATGAAAAGAAAAGAAAAGTTATGTTCAGTCTAACTCAATTGATAATCTCTAATGTTATAACACAGTCCCTGGCAACGACGCCAAAAACTTGTTGACTCTCCGCAAGTGTACGGAAATGTCGTAAGTAATAATAAAAAATATCGTATCCACAGGGACTAGAATAACTACTAAAAATTTATTAATGCGAATTAGCTAAACAACTAATCACTTAGTTTTCAAAAGCTAAATGCAACTATGCAAAGTAAAACATAGAAATGAAAGAATAACAAACAAGAATAAGGGCTTTGATAAAAAGGGGTGTTCTAGGAGTTTTGGTTTATTTGTAAGGTTCTTCAATGTAAATGATCTACCAAATCTTATTCCTCAATTGACCATCATTTGTAGAAGGTTCCCGGCTCTCTCTTGCAATAGACAACGGACCTAGGACTGAAATCTATACCTAAACGTGATCAATTAGGAATGAATCTATGTTGTCCTTACACGGGCTTGCCTATCACGTGCGTCCCTCAGATAATCAACATAGAATTCATCACTCCTCGACCGCATCAAGGTATAATATATAAACTCATAAAATCTATCCTACCCCCTTGAATAACCCTATTTCACCCTCAAGATTACCCCTCAAACGTCCTTACACGGGCATGTTCCTGTCACGAACATCCCTCAAAAAATCCAATGAGAAGGAATCCATACAAGATCCACAAGATATTCAAACATTCAATCAAGCATGGCAATTAAGCCCTAATCACAACAATCCACACAAGAAAGAATCGATACAAATAGGGCAAAATCAAAGAAATAGGAAATTGGCAAATCCACAAGAGTTTTACATCAAATCTTCATTACAAATACTCCCTCCATCCTAGAACATAGAAATCTACTCCATGAAATGAAGAAAGAAATCCAAAGAGAAAAATATTACAAGCATTCTTAATCCCAAATCCAAGAAAAGGAAGAAAGAAAGCTTATCTATGATGAAGAATCGTCTCCAGATCCAATCCACGATCTTGGAGTCAAAGCGTTGAAGATCCACACTTGAATCGCCGGAAAACCGTTCCAAGATGTTGGCGGAACACCCAAATCTTGATTTCCCCCAAAAGGGAGAAAGATCCCCTTTGAATTCATGAAGGGAGCCTTATATAGAGGAGGTGTTTGGGCGCCACACGGCCCGAAGGCACGGTAGTGTGAGGTTCATGTTAGTTAGAGCCCTAAAGCCAATCATTTAATGATTGTTGTATGGACTCATTGTATCATTTTCTTGTATATAAATAAAGGCATTTGTTTTGGTCATTATAATTACATGTATTGGTGCCAAATAACTAAGTATAATAGCGTCCTTCAGTAGAGGGTTCTTACCTATATCAATCGGTTAGTTGAACCGATAGTGAGATGATATAGGGAACACTACTCTTAATCATTCCTAGTCGAGTATTAACATTCAGGGACAATGTAAATGCGACGAGACTAGCATGTAGGTCAACTCGATGACTTGATCTCACAAGTCATGGATATAGAGATATCATGTTGACACAAGGGTATGCATTGGAGAATGTATACTGAATGACCCGCCATGAGAAAGTATCATAGATCGTTATATGAGTGTCATATACTTTATCATGTGGCTATTAGTATGACTACTAGTCCTTGGACCTGAAGTCACCATGGTTCCCTACATAAGGAGTTATGTACGTTGGCTTCGTCAAATGTCACCCGTAACTGGGTGGACTATAAAGGCGATTAC
Organism: Zingiber officinale; assembly: GCF_018446385.1. Lineage (NCBI taxonomy): Eukaryota > Viridiplantae > Streptophyta > Magnoliopsida > Zingiberales > Zingiberaceae > Zingiber > Zingiber officinale. The sequence goes on from NC_056006.1 coordinate 50,562,643, forward strand.
TGGGTATGTAACAAATTATGCGAAGGGATGTGAGTGATGTAGATGTGATCTATCCCTCATATATAACGGGAGACACATCGATATTCTTGATAGAGTGAGACCACTAAGTGCATGGCCATGCCCAAATGAGTCAATATAAGATATTGAGCTCATTTGATCGAGTGAATCTACTTGGAGTTCAAGATTTATATTGATTAGAGGATGACACGGTCTATGCCTCATATTGATCAATCTAGATGTCTAGGATAGAATGACACTTGTCATATATTGTGAAGAGTCACAATTAGTAGTCACAAGGTGATGTTGGATCTTAACATTCTTATAACTTGGGTAGTAATGATGTGTTGCTAGATACTGCTCATTACTTATGCTTCTAAATGGGTTTAGGAGCATTGCCAACGTTATAAGAACCTATAGGGTCACACACAAAGGGCAATTAGATGGAGATTAGGTTCATTTGATGAACCTAAAGAATTAGATTCATGTGATGAACCAAATTAGATTAAGAGTAATCCAAATTAGGCTAATTGAGTTGGACTCAATTTGGTTCATGTGTTAAGTGAGTCTAATTTGGACTTAGACTCATTTAATTAATCTAATTCAATGAATATAGATTCATTAAATTAAAATTGACTTGAACCAATGGTTAGATTAGATCAACCAAGGGAGAGAAGTGGTCAAGTTTGACTTGACTTGAGAGGAAGATGAAGGGTCAAGTTTCACTTGACCATTTGCCACTTCATTGGTGAGTTGGCATTAAGTGGCTAATGGTGATGTGCCACATCATCAAGGCTAGCACATGTGTGTGTCACCTCATGTGGCATATCAAGAGTTTTTGACTCTTGAAATTCCATGGAGTATATAAACCTTTTCCAAAGGTGGCCGGCCACTCAAGTAGAGTTACAACCTTGAATTGATTTTCATTCAAGTGATCTTCTTCCTCAAGCTCTTCTCTTCTCTCCCTCTCCTCCCTTGGCCGAACCCTAAAAGGTGCTAGCACACCTTTTGTTTGGTCTCTCCATCTCTTGCTTGTGTGGATACACATAGAGGAGTATCTACTTTGATACTCTCGAGATCCGGCGACGAACCTTGGACGAGCGGGATTGCGAAGGGCTTCGCATCATGGGTAAAACTCTTATCTTGTAGATATAAAGTAGATCTAGGCATAGAAAACTCATACGTGAAAGTTTTACGTAATTTTATTTCTTCGCACGGATCCGTGGCATGGGATTTTGGGGTTTCCGCAACGCAAAAAGCGGTTTTTGCGGCCCGAAAAACTCAACAGTGGTATCAGAGCCACGTGCGAAGTTCGTACGAGTTTTAATTTGTATTTTTTATATAAATTAGAGATCTGTAACATTCTGTGAATTTATGTTTTTATAGTTTTTATGGGTATTTTTCTCGTAGAAGCGAATCACAAGTGTTTAGACACTTCTAGGCTTCGACTACCGAGAAGATTTTTCCAAAACGGCAAGGTTTCGCCCCAAATCCTTTTGGGACAGTGGACTAAGGTGCTGTAGGATCGCTTAGGAACACTCGCGATAGTTATATCGTGGGTAGGGGCGCTGCCCCTGACCCCGGAAGGGGCTTCGTTCCGCAATTGTGCCCGAAAATCGCTAAACGAGACCGCCGGGAATTTTTACTCATAAAATTATAAAAATTGTAAGAAAAATTATAGAAATTTATAGAAATTACATAATTTATAATTATGTATTATTTTGTGATGTTCATGGCCCAAAAGACCCAATTAGATTGGAAATTCTGTGTTGTAATTCATATTATGGCCTGCGTGCCATTTTCTGTGATGTGCGTGTTGTATGTGATACGCGACCTGCGTGTCGTGTCTTTCCTATTTTTATTTCCAGTTGTAAATTAGTTTAGACTCGAATGTAACTCGAGTTTCACTTTTGTATTGTACAAAATGGAGCGGTGGAAGGTCCACTCGAGACGGAGTTACGAGGAGGGCGCGAGCAACACAAGGTGGTCAAAGGAAGGAGCTTGAGAAGCTGTTGACCTTAGGTTGACCATCCGATCTTCTCATTGGCTTGAGAAGATCGTAGTAGGGCTATTACTAATCACAAAAATATTTAATTAATTGTTTGTGTGTGTGTATATGTGATGCATGCTAGAATAGTAATTAATTAGCGCCTTAACGATTAGATTAGATCTAAATCACGTACATGATGCGCCCTAATGATTAGATTAGATCTAAATCGCGTATATGATACACCTCGTTGATTAGATTAGATCTCAATCGCGTCAACTCAAAATTCCTACCATGTCGTGATACATATCACTACCTCGATCACATGTCGTTGTTGAATCTGCCAAAGTAGAGCAACACATATTATCTTGGTAGGGTACGGAGGGACAATCTTGGTCCCGCCTATCAAAGCATGGGTGAGTAAAACTCAATTAGATTGAGTATAACTAGTTAAATCAAGTTTAATTGTAGGCATTTATCCAATAGTTGGAAGATAGGACAAAATCACATTTATATTAACTCTTGGGCGTATTAGCCAAAGCTAACCGAGTTTTAATATAAATGCGGATCTTGATCCTATAAACAAGAGTTGCATAGAGATGTAATTGGTAAATAGTTACCTATCAATCATACTAAGTCTTGGGCATTTTAGCCAAAGCTAACTCAGGGCATAGTATGATGTGGATCTTGTCCCACATGAATTATAGAATTCAGTGGGAGCATCATTTAATTAAATGCCTAATTAGATGATTAATTGGAATATAATATTTATTTTTCTGCATTTCTTTTCTGTTGTAGATTACCATGACGTCAAACACGAACACCTTCTCTCTGCGTTCTGTCCTTGACAAGGACAAGCTCAACGGAGCAAATTTCCAGGACTGGTACAGGAATCTGAGAATAGTTCTCACCCAAGAACGTAAACTGTACATTCTAGAGTAGCCTATTCCGGAGGCTCCTCCTGCCAATGCCACGCGAGCAGACAAAAATGCTTACAAGAAGCATCAAGATGACGCATTAGATGTATCATGTCTAATGATCGCGACCATGAACTCTGAACTTCAGAAACAACATGAGTTAATGGGTGCTTATGATATGGTTGAACATCTTCATCAACTATATCAAGGACAAGCACGGCACGAGAGATTTGAGATCTCAAGGGCACTATTTCAGTGCAAGATGTCAGATGGGGCTCCCGTAGGTCCATATGTACTCAAGATGATTGGGTACATAGAAAATCTACAGAGGTTGGGATTCCCACTTGGCCAAGAGTTGGCCACTAACCTAATCTTGTAGTCTTTGCTAGAGAGCTACAGTCAATTTGTCATGAACTACAACATGGACGAAATTGACAAGCCACTGCCTGAACTACTTAGTATGTTACGAACTGCTGAGCTCAACCTTAAGAAGGTTAAGCCCAACTCTATTCTGATAGTTCAGAAGAACAAGGGCAAGGGAAAACCTAAAGACAAGGGAAAGTCTCAAGCCAAGGGCAAAGGCAAGGCACTGAAGCCTAAAGGAGGGGTCGCCAAGGATGCTACCTGCTTCCACTGCAGTTAGACCGGGCACTGGAAGAGGAACTGCAAAGTCTACCTGGAAGATCTTAAGAAGAAGAGAAGTGAGACTTTCACTTCAGGTATATATGTTATAGAAGTCAATCTATCTATTTCTTCATCATGGGTATTAGATACCGGATGTGCTTCTCACATTTGTACTAATGTGCAGGCACTGAGAAATAGTAGGACAATGATGAAGGGCGAGGTGGACCTACGAGTAGGCAATGGAGCACGGGTTGCTGCTATTTCTGTAGGGACTTATTTTCTATCTCTGCCCTCTAGGCTTGTACTAGAGTTGGATGATTGTTGTTATGTGCCTACTTTAACTAAGAATATAATTTCAGTTTCTTGTTGGACAAGAAAGGTTTTTCATTTATTATAAAGAACAAATGTTGTTCAGTTTATTTAAATGAAATGTTCTATTGCAGTGCACCTCTGATAAACAGACTCTATATTCTAGACCTTGAGAACCCTATCTATAACATAAATACCAAGAGGTTCAAGTAAAATGACATGAACCAAACCTATCTCAAGCACTGTCGCTTAGGTCATATAAATGACAAATGCTTATCCCAGCTCCATAAAGATGGTTTGCTGGACTCATTTGATTTTGAATCATATGAAATATGCGAGTCATGCCTTCTAGGCAAGATGACTAAGACTCCCTTTAGTGGACACAGTGAGAGAGCGACTGACTTGTTAGGTCTTATACATAGTGATGTATATGGCCCTTTCAATGTCACTGTTAGAGGTGGTTATAGGTACTTCATTACATTTACTGATGACTTCAGTAGATATGGTTATGTGTACCTGATGACACATAAGTCAGAATCATTTGAAAAGTTCAAAGAATTCAAGAATGAAGTACAAAACCAGCTTGGCAAGAATATTAAGATACTTCGATCAGATCAAGGTGGAGAATACCATAGCCATGAGTTTAGTGACCATCTAGCTGAGTGTGGGATTCTATCCCAACTCACTCCTCCTGGAACACCAGAGTGGAATGGTGTATCCAAAAGGAGGAATCGTACCCTATTAGATATGGTACGGTCTATGATGAGTCACACAGATCTTCCTACATCTCTTTGGGGCTATGCTCTAGACACAGCAGCTATCATTCTCAACCGAGTTCCATCTAAGGCTGTAATAAAGACACCATATAGGACTGGGAGAGATGCCCAGGTGTCTTTTATAAGGATTTGGGGTTGTGATGTTTACGTTCGACGTCAAGTCTCAGACAAATTGGGACCCAAATCCGACAAGTGCTATTTTATCGGATATCCTAAGGAAACTAAGGGATATTACTTCTACATTTCCAGTCAACACAAGATAGTTGTGGCTAAGACTGTGGTATTTCTAGAAAGGGATTTTGTTTCTAGAAAGACTAGTGGGAGTACGTTCGATCTTGAAGAAGTTCAAGATGTGGACCATAGCACTGAAGCCTGGTTGGAAGTTGAACTGAAACCACAAAGTGTTGTGGATGATATTGTTCCAAAAGGAGTTGAGGAATAACAACCAGTTCAAGTAGACATACCTCTTCGTAGGTCTGATAGGGTACGTCGTCAGCCTGAGAGATACTCATTTCTCTTGTCTGACCATGATGACGTTGTGCTCATAGAGGATGAGCCCACCTCCTATCAGGAAGCTGTGATGAGACCAGATTCCGAGAAATGGCTAGAGGCCATGAGATCCGATATGGAATCCATGTACACTAACCAAGTATAGACTTTGGTTGATCCACCTGAGGGTGTAAAACCCATAGGGTGTAAATGAGTCTTTAAGAGAAAGACTGACATGGATGGACTTATCTATAAGGGTCGCTTGGTAGCTAGAGGTTTCAAGCAGATTCATGGTGTTAACTATGATGAAACCTTTTCTCCAGTAGCGATGTTTAAGTCCATTCAGATCATGCTTGCCATTGCAGCATACCATGACTATGAGATCTGGCAGATGGATGTCAAAATCACGTTTCTAAATGGAAACCTGCTCGAGGATGTGTACATGACACAACCTGAGGGTTTTGTAGATCCACAGCATACTAGCAGAGTATGCAAGTTGCATAGGTCCATTTATGGACTAAAGCAAGCTTCTCGGAGCTAGAATCTTCGATTTGATGATCTAATCAAATAGTTTGGTTTCATCAAGAATGAAGATGAACCTTGTGTCTTCAAGAAGGTTGTAGGGGATATAGTTGTCTTCCTTATATTGTATGTGGATGACATACTACTCATTGGGAAAGACAACTCTTTGCTACAGTCTGTCAAGACTTGACTAGGGACTTGTTTCTGAATGAAGGACTTAGCTGAAGCATCCCGCATTCTAGGCATACAGATCTATAGAGATAGATCTAAAAGATTGCTTGGCCTAAGTCAGAGTACATATATTGACAAGGTACTCATTCGGTTTGCCATGCAGAACTCCAAGAAGGGATTTCTGCCGATGTCACATGGTGTGAGTCTTTCGAAGACTCAAGGTCCCTCTTCTAGAGAGGAGAGAGACCGCATGGATCATATCCCTTTTGCCTCAGTCATAAGATCTATCATGTACGCCATGCTATGTACTCGTCCTGATGTCTTGTATTCTTTGAGCATGACGAGCAGATACCAGTCAGACCCAGGTGAAAGTCACTGGATAGCGGTCAAGAATATTCTTACGTACTTAAGAAGGACTAAAGAATATTTCTTGATATATGGAGGTGATGACGAGCTAGCTGTAAAGGGTTACAGTGATGCTAGCTTCCAGACCGACCAGGATGATTATCGATAGCAGTCAGGGTTCGTGTTTTGCATTAATGGTGGTGCTGTGAGCTGGAAGAGTTCGAAGCAGGACACAGTCGCTGATTCTACAACAGAGACCGAGTATATTGCTGCATCAGACGCAGGAAAGGAGGCAATTTTGATCCGCAAGTTCATCACCGAGCTTGCGGTGGTTCCTAGCATAGCTGATCCCATAGAGCTCTATTGTGACAACAATAGAGCAATAGCACTAGGGGTGAGCATTCGGTTAATTCGGTCCATAAATTAACCGAATTAACCGAAAACCGATTTAGTGTTGGCTAACCAAATCAAATCAAAATTTTACTAAAACTGAATTAACAGTATTAGTTATTTCAGTTAACACCGAATTAACTAAATTTGTTTAAAATAACAATAAAAAGAATTTATACAAAATTAATATCAAATTAACCGAATTAACCGAATGCTCACCCCTAAATAGCACAGGCTAAGGAACCTCGCTCACACCAGCGGACTAAACACATACTACGGCGCTTCCATCTCATTCGAGAGATTATCGAGAGAGGAGATGTGAAGATTTGTAGAGTACCCACAGAAGCTAACATCGCTGATCCCTAGAACAAGGCTTTGACACAGAGAAAGCATGATGGTCACACTAGGTCATTAGGCCTTAGAGCCTACACTGATTGGCACTAGTGCTAGTGGGAGATTGTTAGTTAGAGCCCTAGAGCCAATCATTTGATGATTGTTGTATGGGTTCATTGTATCATATTCTTGTATATAAATAAAGGTATTAGTTTTGGTTATTATACTTGTATTGGTGCCAAATAACTAAGTATAATAGCGTCCTTGAGTAGAGGGTTCTTACCTATATCAATCGGTTAGTTGACCCGATAGTGAGATGATATAGGGAACACTACTCTTAATCATTCCTAGTCGAGTATTAACATTTAGGGACAATGTTAATGCGATGAGACTAGCATGTAGGTCAACTTGATGACTTGATCTCACAAGTCATGGATATAGAGATATCAAGTTGACACATGGGTATGCATTAGAGAATGTATACTGAATGACCCGCCATGAGAAAATATCATGGATCGTTATATGAGTGTCATATACTTTCTCATGTGGCTATTAGTATGACTACTAGTCCTTGGACCTCAAGTCACCATGGTTCCCTACATAAGAAGTTACGTACTTTGGCTTCATCAAACGTCACCCGTAACTGGGTGGACTATAAAGGTGATTACTGGGTATGCAACAAATTATGCGGACGGATGTGAGTGATGTAGATGGGATCTATCCCTCCTATATGACGGGTGAGACATCGATATTCTTGATAGAGTGAGACCACTAAGTTCATGGCCATGCCCAAATGAGTCAATATAAGATATTGAGCTCATTTGATCGAGTGAGTCTACTTGGAGTTCAAGATTTAGATTGATTAGAGGATGACACGGTCTATGCCTCATATTGATCAATCTAGATGTCTAAGATAGAAGGACACTTGTCATATATTGTGAAGAGTCACAATTAGTAGTCACAAGGTGATGTTGGATCTCAACATTCTTATAACTTGTGTAGTAATGATGTGTTGCTAGATATCGCTCATTACTTATGCTTCTAAATGGGTTTAGGAGCATTTCCAACTTTATAAGAACCTATAGGGTCACACACAAAGGGCAATTAGTTGAAGATTAAGTTCATTTGATGAACCTAAAGAATTAGGTTCATGTGATAAACCAAATTGGATTAAGAGTAATCCAAATTAGTCTAATTGAGTTGGACTCAATTTGGTTCATGTGTTAAGTGAGTCTAATTTGGACTTAGACTTATTTAATTAATCTAATTCAATGAATATAGATTCATTAAATTAAAATTGACTTGAACCAATGGTTAGATTAGATCAACCAAGGGAGAGAAGTGTTTAGTTAGAGCCCCAGAGCCAATCATTTGATAATTGTATTATGGAGTTGTTGTATCATATTCTTATATAAATAAAGGCATGTGTTTTGGTTATTATACTTACTTGTATTGGTGCCAAATACACTAAGTATAATAGCGTCCTTGAGTAGAAGGTTCTTACCTATATCAATCGGTTAGTTGAGCCGATAGTGAGATGATATAGGGAACACTACTCTTAATAATTCCTAGTCGAGTATTAACATTCAGGGATAATATTAATGCAATAAGACTAGCATGTAGGTCAGCTCGATAACTTGATCTCACAAGTCATGGATATAGAGATATCAAGTTGACACATGGGTATGGATTGGAGAATGTATACTGAATGACCCGCCATGAGAAAGTATCATGGATCGTTATATGAGTGTCATATACTTTCTCATGTGGCTATTAGTATGACTACTAGTCCTTGGACCTGAAGTCACCATGGTTCCCTACATAAGGAGTTACGTACTTTGGCTTCATCAAACGTCACCCGTAATTGGGTGGACTATAAAGGTGATTACTGGTATGCAACAAATTATGCGGAGGGATGTGAGTGATGTAGATGGGATCTATCCCTCCTTTATGACGGGTGAGATATCGATATTCTTCATAGAGTGAGACCACTAAGTGCATGGCCATGCCCAAATCAGTCAATATAAGATATTGAGCTCATTTGATCGAGTGAGTCTACTTGGAGTTCAAGATTTAGATTGATTAGAGGATGACACGGTCTATGCCTCATATTGATCAATCTAGATATCTAGGATAGAAGGACACTTGTCATATATTGTGAACAGTCACAATTAGTAGTCACAAGGTGATGTTGGATCTCAACATTCTTATAACTTGGGTAGTAATGATGTGTTACTAGATACCGCTCATTACTTATGTTTCTAAATGGGTTTAGGAGCATTGCCAACGTTATAAGAACCTATAGGGTTACACACAAAGGGCAATTAGTTGGAGATTAAGTTCATTTGATGAACCTAAAGAATTAGGTTCATGTGATGAACCAAATTGGATTAAGAGTAATCCAAATTAGGCTAATTGAGTTGGACACAATTTGGTTCATGTGTTAAGTGAGTCTAATTTGGACTTAGACTTATTTAATTAATCTAATTCAATGAATATAGATTCAATAAATTAAAATTGACTTGAACCAATGGTTAGATTAGATCAACCAAGGGAGAGAAGTGTTAGTTAGAGCCCCAGAGCCAATCATTTGATGATTGTATTATGGACTTGTTGTATCATATTCTTATATAAATAAAGACATGTGTTTTGGTTATTATACTTACTTGTATTGGTGACAAATACACTAAGTATAATAGCGTCCTTGAGTAGAAGGTTCTCACCTATATCAATAGGTTAGTTGAACCGATAGTGAGATGATATAGGGAAGACTACTCTTAATCATTCCTAGTCGAGTATTAACATTCAGGGACAATGTTAATGCAATAAGACTAGCATGTAGGTCAGTTCGATGACTTGATCTCACAAGTCATGGATATAAAGATATCAAGTTGACACATGGGTATGCATTGGAGAATGTATACTGAATGACCCGGCCATGAGAAAGTATCATGGATCGTTATATGAGTGTCATATACTTTTTCATGTGGCTATTAGTATGACTATTAGTCCTTAGCCCTGAAGTCACCGTGGTTCCCTATATAAGGAATTATGTACTTTGGTTTCGTCAAACGTCACCCGTAACTAGGTGGACTATAAAGGCAATTACTAGGTATGTAACTAATTATGCAGAGGGATGTGAGTGATGTAGATGGGATCTATCCCACCTATATGACGGGAGCGACATCGATATTCTTGATAGAGTGAGATCACAAAGTGCAAGGCCTTGCCCAAATGAGTCAATATGAGATATTGATCTCATTTGATTTAGTGAGTCTACTTGGAGTTCAACATTTAGATTGGTCAGAGGTTAACACGGTCTATGCCTCATATTGATCAATCTAGATGTCTAGGATAGAAGGACACTTGTCATATATTGTGAGGAGTCACAATTAGTAGTCACAAAGTGATGTTGGATCTCAACATTCTTGTAACTTGGGTAGTAATGATGTGTTGCTAGATACCGCTCATTACTTATACTCCTAAATGAGTTTAGGGGCATTGCCAACGTTACAAGAACCTATAGGGTCACACACTAAGGACAATTAGATGAAGATTAGGTTCATATGATGAACCAAGAGGATTAGATTCATTTGATAAATTAAATTGGATTAAGAGTAATCCTAATTGGGCTAATTGAGTTGGACTCAAGTTGATTCATGTGTTCAATGAGTCTAATTTAGATTATGACTCATTGAATCAATTTAATTAAATGAATTAGATTCATTATATTAAATTGGCTTGAATTAAATGGTTGGATTAGATCAACCATGAGAGAGATTAAGTCAAGTTTGACTTGACTTGAGAGGAAGAGGAAGAGTGAAGTTTGACTTGACTTTATGCCACATCATTTGTGACTTGGCATTAAGTGGCGAATGATGATGTGCTACATCATCATGTTTGGCACATGTGTGTGCCACCTCATGGAGGTTACATATTCCCTATTTAATGGCCATTTAATGCAAAATGGGGGTTACATTTGTGAAAGTGGTCGGCCACTTTTGATGGGTGGAGAATGAATTTTTCATTCAATTGAATTCTTTCTATCTTCTTCCTACTTGGGTTCTCTCTTCTTGCTCTCCCTCTCCCACCTTGGCCGAACACCCTAGGTGCTAGAGCACACCTTGTTTGGTCCTTCTCCATCTAGTGTGTTCGTGTGGATACGTGTAGAGGATTGTCTACGTTGACAATCTTGAGATCCGGGAAGCCGTTAGTCTAGCGGGATACGAAAATGGCACGCATCAAAGGTATAAAAGGTTTTCCCTTTGTAGATCTACTGTAGATCGAAGTTTTGAAACTCGTACTCGTATTTTTTGAAAGATTTTTCTTTGCACGGATCTGGTGGCTGGGGCTTTCGGGGTTTCCGAGACGCGAAAACGCGGTTTTCGCGGCCCGAAAATCCAACAAGAAGTGGTCAAGTTTGACTTGACCATTTTCCACCTCATTGGTGAGTTGACATTAAGTGGCTAATGGTGATGTGCCACATCATCAAGGCTAGCACATGTGTGTGCCACCTCATGAGGGATATCAAGAGTTTTTTACTCTTGAAATTCCATGGAGTATATAAACCTTTTCCAAAGGTGGTCGGCCACTCAAGTAGAGTTACAACCTTGAATTGATTTTCATTCAAGTGATCTTCTTCCTCAAGCTCTTCTCTTCTCTCCCTCTCCTCCCTTGGCCGAACCCTAAAAGGTGCTAGCACACCTTTTGTTTGTCTCTCCATCTCTTGCTTGTGTGGATACACATAGAGGAGTATCTACTTTGATACTCTCGAGATCCGGCGACGAACCTTGGACGAGCGGGATTGCGAAGGGCTTCGCATCAAGGGTAAAACTCTTATCTTGTAGATCTAAAGTAGATCTAGGCATAGAAAACTCGTACGTGAAAGTTTTACGTAATTTTATTTCTTCACACGGATCCGTGGCATGGGGGTTTTGGGGTTTCTGCAACGCAAAAAGCGGTTTTTGCGGCCCGAAAAACCCAACAGTTCACACGACCAAGGCCACTCCCTTCTCTGCCTACTTTACACGGTCGTGTGTGATACACGACCATGGCACACACTGCTTCTGCTTCCCTTGGACGACCGTGTAGATCTACATAGCCTGCACTACCTCTGCCTCTGGAAACCTCGCACGACCGTGTGGTGCACACGGCCAGGGTCTTCTTGGTCTCTGGAAACCTTGCACAACCGTGTAGATCCACACTCCCAAGACCTTCTTGATCTCTGGAAACCTTGCATGGTCGTCTGGTTTACACGGCCTGGCTCCTTTTGGCTTCAAATCTTGGCTCGGCCGTGTGAGGTTCACACGACAGAGGTCACTTCCTTTTCTGCTACAGCCACACGACCAAGGATCTCCACACGGCCTGGGCAACCCCCCATGGCAGGGCCGTGTGAGGTTCAGGTACAACACCTTCCTCTCTAGCTTCGCTTGCAGATTTGGCCTCGAACATGAATCCTTCACCAATTTTGACTCCTGTTTATAGAAAATGCACAAAAGAAGATCTCCGAACAAAGAGAGCAAATATGCTAAAAGGAAAGCTGGAAGTACAAAAATCCATAGATAAAGCATGCACAAAGTATGTGAATGTGCGTCAAAACATGCTAAACAAAGGTATATAATCTACGCACATCAACAGCCGGTATCTAATACCATGAAGATGAAATAGATAGATTGACTTCTATAACATATATACTTGAGGCAGAATCTCACGTCTCTTCCTTTTAGCTTCCTCTAAGTACAATTTACTATTCTTCTTCTAGTATCTGATCTCACGGCAATGGAAGCAGGTTCCTTCCTTAGCCACCCCACATTTGGGTTTCAATGCATGAGAGTTACCCTTGCCTTTGGCCTACGTCTTACCCTTACCTTTGGGCTGTCATTTCCCTTTTCCTTTTTCCACCATCAAAATGGTGCTAGGCTTTGCCTTCTTAAGGTTGAGTTAAGAAGTTCTCAACATGCTTAACATCTTAGGTCTTGTCAATTTTATTCATGTTATAGCTCATGATTAATTGACTATCACTCTTAGGTAATGAGCAGAATAAGGTCAGTGATAAATTCTTAGCCCAAAGGAAATATCAATCTTTCAAGATTCTCAACGTACCCAATCATTTTAAGTACATGAGTTCCTATGGGACTTCCCTCTTTCATCTTGCATTGAAACAAGGCTTTGGATATCTCAAATCTCTCATGCCTTGCTTACCTCTAATATTGTTATCTAAGATGTTCAACCATATCGTGAACATCCATGTTCTCATGTTGCTTCTAAAGCTTAGAGTTCATGGTTGCAAGCATAAGACATGACACATCTAATGCATTATCTTGATGCTTTTTATAAGCATTCTTATCTACACGAGTAGCAGTGGTGGTGGGTGGTTCAGGAATAACTTGCTCTAGGATGTACAATTTTTTTCTTACTTGAGGACAATTCTCAAGTTTCTGTACCAGTCTAAGAAATTAGCTACATTAAGCTTGTCCTTGTCAAGAACAAATTACAAAGAGAGAGTATTTGATGTACTAGACGATATGGTGATCAACAACAATAAAATATAGAAATAAATATCATAGTAAGATCATTTAATTAGACCTTTAATTAAATATTTCTTCCATTGAATTGAAAAACTTGCTAGGAGCAAGCAATGACATTCAAGTGGGACAAGATCTATATTATACCTAATCTTGAGTTAGATTTCTCTAATTGCCCAAGACTTAGTACAACTTAGGTAGGTAACGTTTGTCAATTACATCAAATGTAACTCTTATATAGTTAGGTGAATAAGACTATTTGTTCATTTTTCCTATCTTATGAAATTCATATTATAACTCGTCTTGAATTAGCTTTGGCTAATCGCCCAAGACTAGTATAATTTGAATTAGATTATATGTGAGATGTCTCTAAGTTTTAAATCCAATTGAGGTAACTTAGTTAAGTCGCACTCAAAGTTCAATAGTCGGATATCACAATTGTCCTATCGCACTCTACCAAGATAATTTGAGTCACTTTACTTTGGCAAAACCTGACTACAATTGATCAAGCTAGTAGTGAGTACCAAACTTTGATAGGCATATGAAAAGGACCTAATTACGATTAAACTATACATGTATCGTATACAATCATGGAATATCATGGCATACATAAACATATATGCTAAATAGAATGTGACATGTTTATGACCCCATCTACTATGATCTTCTCTAGCCAATGAGAAGATCGAAAGGGCAACCTAGTCAAAAGCATCTTCTCCAATTAGTGCTTCCTTAGTCATCGTGTGTTGTTGTCCTTCTCCCTTTTCACCATTGTCCAGTAGACTAATTCTTTTCTAATTTGTACATTACAAAATCTAAAGAAATCTCAAGTTATATTCGAGGGTAGTCTAATTTTACAACAAGAATAAAAAAAATGAAGGCATGACACACAAGTCGTATTATTGGGATAAAGGGTCATAACCATGAACCATGTCATATAATATTTATAATAGATCTATGACATATAATTTACTATGATTTCAACAATGAATTATGAGCCACAATGCCATGGCGGTCTCGCTAGCCAGTTCGTGAGTGGGGATCAAGGGGGCAATGCCCATTATGGGGTTTTTAGGGGGCAGCACCCCTGAAGCAAAACTATTTTACAAACTCATTTGAATGAGTTGCTATCATACCCGAGAACACCCATATATCCAAGACCAATAAAATTGTTCACAATAGTTTGTGTGTTTCACATAATATGTTCTTAACAAATACCAACCCAAGATCACCTATAGCCATGCATGTTTCTATCAAACGAAATCAGACTATAGCACTCGTTTATAATACATATGAAGATATTATATCCTTTAGTTTATTCAACACAAAACAAATACTCATAATATGATGCGAATGTATGATAAAAGCCTAGCTTTTTGTAAACATTTATTTAGAAATAAGAATCACATTGGTCAAATGTCTACATGATTAGTGTAGTTGTTCAATTAATTTATATTGTAGATAACATAGTGTGTGGTGTCACACACAGAAAATCATGTTATCGGTTCTTTATAAATTACTAACAGTTGCTCACGACTAAGATGGAAAGTAATAAACCTTCGGTAAAGTCGTAATGTAATTAGGTATTAGTTTATCTTGATTAATAAATTATACTAGTACACTCTAAGTGTATTGAGTATGACCATTTAAGATAAGTTCTTTTTATACTGACTTAATAAAAGAACAAGACCTTAGTTATTATGGAAGTGTGTGCTCTTAATCCTAATATAATAGCAAGCACATATATTTAGTATTTATTTCTTTAACTTATCAAAGGGTGAAATTTAGCTCAATAAATCAATAAGCCTGATAAGTTGGGAAATGATATTACTTATAGTGTGTGTTGTTGATTATAGAAGGAAACTGTGTCCTAGTAATCTAGGTTGAGAATGTCCCCAAGAGGATCTCATAAGGATTGTCATGTTAAACCCTGCAGGTTGACTTAGTCCGACATGACAATGAGGTTGAGTGGTACTACTCTTAGACTATGATATTAATTGAGTTGTCAGTAACTCATTTAATGTAACACCCACGAAATCTAGTAGTTATATATATGTGAGTATCCTTTTTTTTTTTGTAGAATAAAATGGGAGATAGAACCAAAAAGATATAAAAAGAAAAGAGGTGAGGTCAAGGATTGAACCTTGAACCTTTTAATTAAATGGCAAACTTTAGGAGTTATGGAATTACCAATAGGCCATCATGAATTATTGTTGAAAGGGGGATGGAAATTTTAGATAAAGTAAGAGTATGGTTAAGAGAAGGAAACAAGAAAATATCAAGTAGCTTTCTTCCTCCTTCTCTTGATTAAGAAAAGAACAAGCAAAAGACAAATTGTCTTTCCCTTCTTTCTTCCTTTCATTTTCGTGAGGATGAAGGAGGAGAAGGGATTAGAAGAATTAAGGGGATGAATGGGGACATGTTTCTCATTAGGGAAAAATATAAATGAGTTAAGGAGAAAGGGAAGGCAAAGTTCATCTTTGCTTCTTCCTCCCACTTAGCATAAGGAGGAAAGAAAGAAAGGGATTTCATTTTTCTTCCTTCTTTTCCTCTTCCTCGCCATTGCCGAAACCTAAAGCTCTCCCTCTCCTAATTCCGAAATCCACCTAAGGTTTTTCTTCCTAAGAATACTAATCCACAAGAAGGAGCCTTCAAGATCTACCCCTTCCAAGCAAGAGAAGAAAAAGGGAGTGCTAGAAGGAGAAGCTCTCTTCTTCCTCCTCACAAGGGTACCATTTTCTTTAGGAACCACAAGCGAAAGGATGTGAGTATTCCCTCACCTGTGGTACAAGTAGCTCATGGTTTTCCATAAATTTAAATGGCTTAAAAACCTAGGAAGGTTCTTGCAACTTCGGCCATGCCAAGTTTAAAAGCCTAGGAAAGTTTAAACTCAAATCTAACATGTTTATGATCTTTCTTATGACATGATATGAATATTTCCTTGGTGTTTCATGCTTGTATGTTACTTAGAATTAGATGAACCCCACCTTAGGGTTTCGGCCATGAGGAGACTAAATGCCTAGGAAAGCTTAAACTCAAATCTATCATGTTTATGATCTTTCTTATGACATCATATGAATATTTCCTTGGTGTTTCATGCTTGTATGTTACTTAGAATTAGATGAACTCCACCTTAGGGTTTCGGCCATGAGGAGACTAAATGCCTAGGAAAGCTTAAACTCAAATCTAACATGTTTATGATCTTTCTTATGACATGATATGAATGTTTCCTTAGTGTTTCATGCTTGTATGTTACTTAGAATTAGATGAACCACGCCTTAGGGTTTCGGCCATGACAAGTTTAAAAGCCTAGGAAAACTTAAACACAAATCCAACTTACTTATGATCTTCCTCATGATATGGTATGAAGATAACTTGATGTACTTATGATTTCATGTTGGTTAGAACTAGGTACTCATGCTTTGAACTTTAGGCCAAGATAGGATTAAAAAGGGCTAGGCAAGCTTAAACTCAACCCTAACATGCTCATGTTTTTCCCTATGATATGATATGAAGTTAACATGATATTCTTATGCTTGTCTTTGGTTTAGAACTTAGTTTCACACTTCATGACTTTCGGCCACATCATGATTTGTAGACCTAGGAAGCTTAGAACCTAAACTAAATATGCTCATGATGTTCCTTATGATAAATGATATGAAATTGGTTTAGGGTTCACATGTTTATATGCTATTTGTAACCTAGGTTTAGGCTTTGCATGTTTCGCCCACAACATGATTTGAAGACCTAGGAAGCTTAGAACCTAAACTAAATATGCTCATGATGTTCCTTATGATAAATGATATGAAATTGCTTTAGGGTTCACATGTTTATATGTTATTTGTAACCTAGGTTTAGGCTTTGCATGTTTCGGCCACAACATGATTTGTAGACCTAGGAAGCTTAGAACCTAAACTAAATATTCTCATAATGTTCCTTATGATAAATGTCATGAAATTGGTTTAGGGTTCATATGCTTGTATGTTGCTTTCAACCTAGGTGATCCCTTGCATGTTTCGGCCACCTATGATAGGTTGATGATTGAGACCCAATTATGACTCTTTATGTGCTTCACATGCCATGATATGAATTAGGAGATGTTAACTTATGTTCCATGCATGATTATGTTCCCATGATATGATATATGCTCATTTATGTATTCTTATGAATCATGCATTTAAAATGTCTCCTATGATGTGCTATATGCTCAAGTATGTATGCTTATGAAATGACAAGTAAAGGTCTAAGAGTTGCTTCCCTATTTGTTGGGACTAAGAGCACTCTTTATGATATGCTAAGTGAAAGGCCTAAGAGTTGCTTCCCTATCAAGTGGGACAAAGAGCACTCTTCATCCTAAGTTAAGTTATGAATGACATGAACATGATGAATTATGAATGACATGAACATTATATGCTATGAATGACATGAACATGATATACTATGATTATATGACATGTTATTTTACTTTGTATGACTTGTACCAAGGGTGGACTCCATAAGCGCCCCTAGGCCGACGGACTATGAACGGGTCTAGTAAAAAGGGATGAGCTCCTTAGTATGCCCCTAGGTCGACAGTCGTAGTACGGACCTAGTTCCCTAGTAGGTTCGGGGCTAGCTATCCTGTCCTAGGGATTGCGCGCATTTATGTATGTATGTGGTACAAGTCAGGCCCTCATGATGATATTATGTTCAAGTATTATATGATATGTTTTTTTTTAAAAAAGGATCTTGCACATGATATTACCCTTGTTTTAAAGGGCATCTTACATATATGTTTATGATATGATATGATGTTTCTCCTTATGCTATGATATGATGTTCTTTATGCTATGATATGATATGTCATGATGCTTACTTTTACGTTATGATATGATATGACATGATGCTTTCAATTATGTTATGATATGATATGACATGATGTTCCTTTTATGTTATGATATGATATGATATGATATGATGTTCTTTTATGCTATGATATGGTATGATATGATGTTCTCTTTTATGCTATGTTAAAATGTGATATGATACTCTTGCATGATATGTTGTTTAGATGTTTTATGTGTCCATTCTATATGTTGTATGATTTTGCTATGACATGTGTTTTTTTTTGTGAGCAGGAAAGAATCTCACTAAGCCTTGTGTGCTTATAGTTACTTTCCTTGTACCACAGATAAAGGTAAAGGATGGATAAACTAAAGGAGCAGCAGGAGGGGCAGGAGATGTGTGTGGTGGTGGCTTGGCTAAGAAAGAAAGACCTGCTTACGTTGATTTAGGATTGATATGAACAATGCTTAATTTATGTTGATGACTTGCATGATCACTTTACTTATGCTTATGTTAGAAATGGATATTATGACTCTTTAAGCTCATAACTATGCTAAGCATGCTCGTATGATTAGTTGTGATTTTAATGAAAGTAAAAGAAAAAAAATGATTACTTCCGCTGTTTTTGAATTTCATGTACGTATGTTATGTATGTAGAAAGTAACCCCGCCTCCACTAGCAGAAGGGGCGGGCGTTACATTTAATTAGTGGACATTCGACATCTTAAACACAGGGAGACTAACACACTCATAATAAGAAGGAGCCCAAAATGTAATTTGGGATTGGTGCGGTGTTCAATAATAATTCTTTAGTTGTATGAATTATTATTGATGAAATTTAGTTGAGTGTTCGGGGCGAACACGGGAAGCTTAATTTCATCGGGAGACCAAAACCAATTCCTCCTCGCAGTCTCTATCGTAACCTCCTGTATATAGAGATTTATACCCACCGTATACTCACTCCTTACCCAACCCAAAGGGGCCGGCCAAGCAAGCTTGGAGGCCAAGCAAGCTTGGAGACCAAGCTTGGACCGGCCAAGCAAAGGGTTGAGCCAAGATGGAGGGGTCGGTCAATGCTTGGAGCCCAAGCATGATGTGGCTGACCCTAATAGAATTAAAAGGATTTTATTTTAAAATCTTTTCTTATGTGGATAACATGGTTTTATAAAAAAGAGTTTAAAATTTAAATCTTTTCTTTTATAGTGTCTACAAATGATTAATAAAAGATTTGAAAGCTTTCCTTATTTTTAGATTGAAAGAAGATTTTAATTTTGATAAAACTTTCCTTTTTTGTAACCATGTTCAAGACTTAAAAAGAGAGTTTTAAAATTAAAAATATCCTTTTATAAGTTTCTACAAAAGATTAAGAGAAGATTTGATATCTTTCCTTATTTGTAGATTGAAAGGAGATTTTAATTTTGGAGAAAACTTTCCTTTTTGGAAATCATCCACATGTTTTAATAAGAGAGATTTTAATTTAAAAAATTTTCATTTATAACCAACCATGAAGGGATAAATTATTAGAGAAATTTTAATTTTAAAATTTCCTGAAACAAATTAGGAAGTTTTAATTCTTGTTAAAACTTTCCTTGTTTGTGATTAGAAGGTGGCCGACCATGTTAAATAATGAAAAGGAAATTGTTTTTTAATTAAATAAATTTTCCTTTTCATGGCAAAGGAATTAAGGAAGTTTTTATTTAAATTTCCTTATTTGCCAAGACCAAGGATTATAAAAGAGGGGGTAGAGGTGTCTTCATGTGTAACAACTTTATTCTATTTCTTCCTCTCTTTTCCTCCTTGGTGGTGGCTAGCCCTATTGCTTTTCCCTCTTCCTTTTCTTTCTTCTTCAATGGCCGAACCTCATCATCTCTTGGAGCTTGAAGGTGGCCGGATTCTAGCTTAGAGAAGAAGGGGAGAAAGGAAGCATCCCTTGGAGCTTGGTGGTGGTGGCCGAACCTCATATATTCTTGGAGTACTTGTCGTGGCCAAACCTTGCAAGGAGAAGAAGGCTTTGGGTGGTTCTTATCTCGGTAGATCGTTGCCCACACAACGTCCGGGATAAGACGAAGAATACGGTAGAAGATCAAGAGGTCGTTGCATGCAAAGGAAGGTATAACTAGTAATTATTTTCCTCATCATACTAGTTATTTTCTTTTATATGAATTCCAAACACAAGAAGCATTAGATTCTAGTTTTTCGAATTGTAATTTGAGTTTGTGTTTTTCTTTGTTTTTTGAATTTGTGATTCGATTGTTTTTTTTGGTTAAACCTAGAGTTATATAAGGAAATTAAATATTAGCTTTCCTTAAAAGGCTTTGTCTAGGCGGTGGTGGATGCTCCCATACCCAAGAAGGCCATGTGTCTCGCCATGCAGTCCTGAAAGCCAATTTTGAAAATTAATATTTAATTGAATTTATAACATAGGTTGATTTGGATCAATAGTGTTAAGTTCTGCTTGTGATCCAAGTCTAAACCATTAAGAACAGATAAGTTAAATTTGGAATCAATAATGTTAAGTTCCGTTTGTGATTCCTAATAGAATTTCTAAAGAACACAATAGGTTGTTTAGGAAAAGGTTCGACACTTGTATAAAATTTTTGTACAGTGAAACTGGCACGATCCTCCTAGGATCAACCAACACCCAAGACCAATAAAATTGTTCACAACAGTTTGTGTGTTTCACATAATCTGTTCTTAACAGATGCCAACCCGAGACCACCTATAGACATGCATATTTCTATCAAACGAAATCAGACTATAACACTCGTTTATAATACATATGAAGATGTTATATCCTTTAGTTTATTCAACACAAAACAAATACTCATAATATGATGCAAATCATAATAAAAGTGTCATACAGTTTGTATATCACATATTAAAGCATTACTACAACCAAGTATATGTAACGCCCGCCCTCCCTCTATTAATAGCAAGGGCGGCGCTACGTGAACATACATACATGTGCGATCGTTGCAGAAGAAGAATTTAAATTTAAAACATACGTAGAGAATAATATAATCATGTCAACATATTAATGTTGGGTTTTTCGGGCCGCGAAAACCGTATTTTCGCGTCGCGAAAACCCCGAAAGCCACAAAGCCAACGGATTCGTGCAAAGAAAAATTTCAAAAACTACGAATACGAGTTTCTACCGAGATCTACTCCTAGATCTACATGAAAAAGGGTTATACCTTTGAAGCGAAGCCCTTCACGTTCCCGCTCGTCCAAACGGTGCCGGATCTCAAGAGTATCAAAATAGATACTCCTCTAGAAGTATCCACACAAACTAATTAGGTGGAGAAGACCTAAACGAAGGTGTGGTAGCACCTTGATAGGTCATGGCAAGAGAGGAGAAGAGGGAGAGGGAGAGCTTGAGAGGAAGAAGAGAGAGTGAATGCACACATGAATGAAAATTCATTCCACACCACACCATAGTGGCCGGCCACATTCAAAAGAATGTAACCCCCATTTTGCATTAAGTGCAATTAATGTGTAGCCATTAAAGGGAAGAATTGTAACCTCCATGAGGTGGCATCTCACTTAATTAATCATGATGATGTGGAGCATCATCATTGGTTCACATCTTGCCAACTCACTAATGATGTGGCAAAAAGTCAAGTCAAACTTGACTCTTTCTCTTCCTCTCAAGTAAAGTCAAACTTGACTTAATCTCTCTCATGGTTGATCTAATCCAACCATTTAATTCAAGCCAATTTAATATAATGAATCTAATTCATTTAATTAAATTGATTCAATGAGTCATAATCTATATTAGACTCATTGAACACATGAATCAACTTGAGTCCAACTCAAGTTAGCCCAATTAGGATTACTCTTAATCCAATTTGATTCATCAAATGAATCTAATCCTCTTGGTTCATCATATGAACCTAATCACCATCTAATTGTCCATAGTGTGTGACCCTATAGGTTCTTGTAACGTTGGCAATGCCCCTAAACCTATTTAGGAGCATAAGTAAAGAGCGGTATCTAGCAACACATCATTACTACCCAAGTTACAAGAATGTTGAGATCCAACATCACCTTGTGACTACTAATTGTGACTCCTCACAATATATGACAAGTGTCCTTCTATCCTAGACATCTAAATTGATCAATATGAGGCATAGACCGTGTCATCCTCTAATCAATCTAAATCTTGAACTCCAAGTAGACTCACTAAATCAAATGAACTCAATATCCTATATTGACTCATTTGGGCATGGCCATGTACTTCGTGGTCTCACTCTATCAAGAATATCGATGTCACTCCCGTCATATAAGAGGGATAGATCCCATCTACATCACTCACATCCCTTTGCATAATTCATTACATACCCAGTAATCGCCTTTATAGTCCTCCCAGTTACGGGTGACGTTTAACGAAACCAAAGTACATAACTCCTTATGTAGGGATCCATGGTGACTTCAGGTCTAAGGACTAGTAGTCATACTAATAGCCATATGAGAAAGTATATGACACTCATATAACGATCCATGATACTTTCTCATGGCGGGTCATTCAGTATACATTCTCTAATGTATACCCATGTGTCAACTTGACATCTCTATATCCATGACTTGTGAGATCAAGTCATCAAGTTGACCGACATGCTAGTCTTATTGCATTAACATTGTCCCTGAATGTTAATACTCGACTAGGAATGATTAAGAGTAGTGTTCCTTATATCATCTCACTATCGATTCAACCAATCGATTGATATAGCTAAGAACCTTTACTCAAGGACGTTATCATACTTAGTTTATTTGGCACCAGTACAAGTAAGTATAATAACCAAAAACCAAATGCCTTTATTTATATATAGAATATAATACAACAAGTCCAAAACACAATCATCAAATGATTGGCTCTAGGGCTCTAGCTAAAAATCTCCCACTAGCACTAGTGCCAATCAGTGTAGGCTCTAAGCCCCAATGACCTAGTGTGACCATCATGCTTCCTCTGTGCCAAAGCCTTGGTCAAGGGATCTGCGATGTTAGCCTTTGTAGGTACTCTGCAAATCTTCCTATCTCCTCTCTCGATGATCTCTCGAATGAGATGGAAGCGCCGTAGTATGTGTTTGGTCCGCTAGTGTGAGCGAGGTTCCTTCGCCAGTGCTATAGCTCCATTGTTGTCACAATAGAGCTCAATGGGGTCAGCAATGCTAGGATCCACCCCAAGTTCATTGATGAACTTGCGAATCCAAACTTCCTCCTTTGTTACCTCTGATCCAGCAATGTACTCGGCTTCTGTTGTAGAATCAGCTACTGTGTCCTGCTTCGAACTCTTCCAGCTGACAGCACCACCATTAATGCAAAATACGAACCCTAACTGCGATCAGTAATCATCCTGATCGGTCTGGAAGCTGGCATCACTGTAACCCTTTATAGCTAGCTCATCATTGCCTCTATATATCAAGAAATATTCTTTATTCCTTCTTAAATACTTAAGAATATTCTTGACCGCTATCCAATGACTTTCACCTGGATCTGACTGGTATATGCTCGTCATGCTCAAAGTATACAAGACATCAGGTCGAGTACATAGCATGGCGTACATGATATATCCTATGGCTGAGGCATAAGGGATCTGATCTATGCGGTCTCTCTCCTCTCTAGAAGAGGAACCTTGAGTCTTTGAAAGAGTCACGCCATGTGACATCGATAGAAATCCCTTCTTGAAGTTCTGCATGGCAAACCGAAGGAGTACCTTGTCAATATATGTACTCTGACTTAGGCCAAGCAATCTCTTAGATCTATCTCTATAGATCTGTATCCCTAGAATGCGGGATGCTTCACCTAAGTCCTTCATTGAGAAACAAGTCCCTAGCCAAGTCTTGACGGACTGTAGCAAAGGGATGTCTTTCCCAATGAGCAGTATGTCATCCACATACAATATGAGGAAGACAACTATGTCCCCTACAACCTTCTTGTAGGCACAAGGTTCATCTTCATTCTTGATGAAACCAAACTGTTTGATTGCATCATCGAATCGAAGATTCCAGCTCCAAGAAGCTTGCTTTAGTCCATAAATGGACCTATGCAGCTTACATACTCTGCTAGTATGCTTTGGATCAACAAACCCCTCAGGTTGTGTCATGTACACATCCTCGAATAGGTTTCCATTCAGAAACGTAGTTTTGACATCCATCTGCCAGATCTCGTAATCGTGGTAAGCTGCAATAGCAAGCATGATCCGAATGGACTTAAACATCGCTACTCGAGAAAAGGTTTCATCATAGTCAATACCATGAATCTGCTTGAAACCTTTAGCTACCAAGCGACCCTTATAGATAAGTCCATCCATGTCAGTCTTTCTCTTAAAGACCCACTTACACCCTATGGGTTTTACCCTTTCAGGTGGATCAACCAATGTCAATACTTGGTTGGTGTACATTGATTCCATCTCGGATCTCATGGCCACTAGCCATTTCTCGGAATCTGGTCTGATCACAGCTTCCTGATAGGTGGTAGGCTCATCCTATATGAGCACAACGTTATCATGGTCAGACAAGAGAAATGAGTATCTCTCAGGCTGACGACGTACCCTATCAGACCTACGAAGAGTATGTCTACTTGAACTGGTTGTTGTTCCTCAACTCTTTGTGGAACAACATCATCCACCACACTTTGTGGTTCGAGTTCAACTTCCATCGAAGCTTCAGTGCTATTGTTCGCATCTTGAACTTCTTCAAGATCGAACGTGCTCCCACTAGTCTTTCTAGAAACAAAGTCCCTTTCTAAAAAGACCCCAGTATTTGACACAATTACCTTGTGCTAACTAGGAATGTAGAAGTAATATCCCTTAGTTTCCTTGGGATATCCAACAAAGTAGCACTTGTCAGATTTGGGTCCTAACTTGTCTGAGACTTGACGTTGAACGTAAGTCTCACAACCCCAAATCCTCATGAAAGACACCTAGGCATCTCTCCCAGTCCATATCCTATATGGTGTCTTTATCACAACCTTTGATGGAACTCGGTTGAGTATAAAAGCTGCCGTGTCTAGAGCATAGCCCCAAAGAAATGTAGGAAGATCAGTGTGACTCATCATAGATCACACCATATCTAATAAGATACGATTCCTCCTTTCGGATACACCATTCCACTGTGGTGTTCCAGGAGGAGTGAGTTGGGATAGAATCCCACACTCAGCTGGATAGTCACGGAACTCATGGCTAAGGTATTCTCCGCCTCGATCGGATTGAAGTATCTTAATACTCTTGCTAAGATGGTTCTATACTTCATTCTTGAATTCTTTGAACTTTTCAAAGGATTCAGACTTATGTGTCATCAAGTACACATAACCATATCTACTGAAGTCATCAGTAAATGTGATGAAGTACCTATAACCACCTCTAGAAGCGACATTGAAAGGGTCACATACATCACTATGTATAAGTCCTAACAAATCAGTCGCTCTCTCGCTGTGCCCACTAAAGGGAGTCTTGGTCATCTTGCCTTGTAGGCATGACTCGCATATCTCATATGATTCAAAATCAAATGAGTCCAGCAAACCATCCTTATGGAGCTGGGATAAGCGCTTGTCATTTATATGACCTAAGCGACAGTGCTAGAGGTAGGTTTGGTTCATGTCATTTGACTTGAACCTCTTGGTATTTATGTTATAGATAGGGCTCTCAAGGTCTAGAATATAGAGTCCGTTTATTAGAGGTGCACTACAATAGAACATATCGTTTAAATAGACGGAACAACATTTGTTCTTTATTGTAAACGAGAAACCTTTCTTGTCCAAACAAGAAACTGATATAATGTTTTTAGTTAAGGCAGGCACATAACAACAATCATCTAATTCTAGTACAAGCCCAGAGGGCAGAGATTGATGGTAAGTTTCTACAGCAATAGCAGCAACCCGTGCTCCATTGCCTACTCGTAGGTCTATCTCACCCTTTGTCAATGTCCTGCTATTTCTCAGCGCTTGTACATTAGTACAAATGTGCGAAGCACATCCGATATCTAATACCCACGATGAAGAAATAGAGAGGTTGACTTCTATAACATGTATACCTGAAGTAGAAATCTTATTTCTCTTCTTCTTAAGATCTTCCAGGTATTCTTTGGAGTTCCTCTTCCAGTGCCTTGCTTGTCCTTGATATAAGTGACAAAGATGTTCAACCATATCATAAGCACCCATCAACTCATGTTGCTTCTGAAGCTCAGAGTTCATGGTTGCGAGCATAAGACAGGACACATCTAATGCGTCATCTTGATGCTTCTTGTATGCATCTCGGTCTGCTCGCATGGCAGTGGCAGGAGCAGCCTCCGGAATGGGCTGCTCCATGGGTGAGAACTATTCTCAGGTTCCTGTACCAGTCCAGGAAGTTTGCTCCGTTGAGCTTGTCCTTCTTAAGGACAGGTCGCAGAGAGAAATTGTTCGTATTTGACGTCATGGTTATCTACAACAGAAATAAAAGCAGAAATAAGTATCATATTCTTAATCATTTAATTAGGCCTTTAACGAAATGATGCTCCCACTGAATTCTATAATTCATGTGAGACAAGATCCACATCATACTAACCCTTGAGTTAGCTTTGGCTAATACGCCCAAGACTTAGTATGATCGGTAGGTAACGATTACCAATTACATCTCTATGCAACTCTTGTTTATAGCATCAAAATCTGTATTTATATTAAAACTCGAGTTAACTTTGGCTAATACGCCCAAGAGTTAATATAAACGTGATTTTGACCTATCTACCAACCATTGGATAATTCCTATAGTTAAACTTGATCCAATTGAGTTAATTAGTTACTTAATCTAATTGAGTTGTACTCACACATGCGTTGATAGGTGGGACCAAAATTGTCCCTCCGTACCCTACCAAGATAGTATGTGTTGCTCTGCTTTGGCAGATTCAACAACAACATGCGATCGAGGTAGTGGTAGGTATCATGACATGGTAGGCATTACGAGTTGACTCGATTTAGATCTAATCTAATCGATGATGAGTATCATATACTCGATAGATCTAATCTAATCGAAGGGTGCATCATGTGCACGACTTAGATCTAATCTAATCGTTAGGCACTAATTAATTACTTAATTAACTAACATGCATCACATACACACAAAATCAATTAATTAAATAATTTTGTGATTATGTCATGTCCCTACTACGATCTTCTCAAGCCAATGAGAAGATCGGATGGTCAACTTAAGGTCAACAGCTTCTCAAGCTCCTTCCTTTGACCACCTCGTGTTGCTCACGCCCTCCTCGTAACTCCGTCTCGAGTGGACCTTCCACCGCTTCAAAATTTACATTACATTTTGAAACTCGAGTTACATTCGAGTCTAAATCTAATTTACAACAAGAATAAAAGAAAGACACGACACGCAGGTCGCGGGAAAAAAAATAAAATACAACATGCACATCACATCACGGCACGCAGGCTGTATTATGAATTACAACATAAATTATCCAATCAAATTGGGTATTTGGGTCATGACTATCACAAAAATAATATATAATTCAAAATTATATATTTCTATAATTTTCTGTATTTTTTCTATAATTTTTTACAATTTTTACGAGTACAATTTCCCGGCGATTCCGTTTAGCGGTTTTCGAGCGCAATCGCGGAACGAATCCCCTTGCGGGGCCAGGGGCAGCGACCAGACCCGCGATCTAACCATCGCGAGAGTTCCATTGCGATCTAACAGCACCTTAGCCAGCTGTCCCAAAAAGATTTGGGGAGAAACTTGGCCGTTTTGGAAAATTTTTCTCGGTAGTCGAAGCCTAGAAGTATCGAAACACTTGTGCTTCGCTTCTACGAGAAAAATACCCATAAAAACTATAAAAATCATAAATTTACAGAATATTACAGAACTGAAAAGTTTTCATAAAACACAAAATAAACTCGTATTCGTCTTCGCACGTGGCTCTGATACCACTGTTGGGTTTTTCGGGCCGTGAAAACCGCGTTTTCGCGTCGCGGAAACCCCGAAAGCCCCAAAGCCAACGGATCCGTGCAAAGAAAATTTTCGAAAACTACGAATACGAGTTTCTATCGAGATCTACTCCTAGATATACATGAAAAAGGGTTATACCTTTGAAGGGAAGCCCTTCGCGTTCCCGCTCGTCCAAACGGTGCCGGATCTCAAGAGTATCAAAATAGATACTCCTCTAGAAGTATCCACACGAACTAATTGGTGGAGAAGACCTAAACGAAGGTGTGCTAGCACCTTGATAGGTCACGGCAAGAGAGGAGAAGAGGGAGAGAGAGAGCTTGAGAGGAAGAAGAGAGAGTGAATGCACACATGAATGAAAATTCATTCCACACCACACCATAGTGGCCGGCCACATTCAAAAGAATGTAACTCCCATTTTGCATTAAGTGCAATTAATGTGTAGCCATTAAAGTGAAGAATTGTAACCCCCATGAGGTGGCATCTCACTTAATTAATTATGATGATGTGGAGCATCATCATTGGTTCACATCTTGCCAACTCACTAATGATGTGGCAAAAAAGTCAAGTCAAACTTGACTCTTTCTCTTCCTCTCAAGTCAAGTCAAACTTGACTTAATCTCTCTCATGGTTGATCTAATCCAATCATTTAATTCTAGCCAATTTAATATAATGAATCTAATTCATTTAATTAAATTGATTCAATGAGTCATAATCTAAATTAAACTCATTGAACACATGAATCAACTTGAGTTCAACTCAAGTTAGCCCAATTAGGATTACTCTTAATCCAATTTGATTCATCAAATGAATCTAATCCTCTTGGTTCATCATATGAACCTAATCTCCATCTAATTGTCCTTAGTGTGTGACCCTATAGGTTCTTGTAACGTTGGCAATGCCCCTAAACCTATTTAGGAGCATAAGTAATGAGCGGTATCTAGCAACACATCATTACTACCCAAGTTACAAGAATGTTAAGATCCAACATCACCTTGTGACTACTAATTGTGACTCCTCACAATATATGACAAGTGTCCTTCTATCCTAGACATCTAAATTGATCAATATGAGGTATAGATCGTGTCATCCTCTAATCAATCTAAATCTTGAACTCCAAGTAGACTCACTAAATCAAATGAACTCAATATCCTATATTGACTCATTTGGGCATGGCCATGCACTTCGTGGTCTTACTTTATCAAGAATATCGATGTCACTCCCGTCATATAGGAGGGATAGATCCCATCTACATCACTCACATCCCTCTATATAATTCATTACATACCCAGTAATCACCTTTATAGTTCACCTAGTTATGGGTGACGTTTAACGAAACCAAAATGCATAACTCCTTATGTAGGGATCCATGGTGACTTCAAGTCTAAGCACTAGTAGTCATACTAATAGCCACATGAGAAAGTATATGACACTCATATAACGATCTATGATACTTTCTCATGGCGGGTCATTCAGTATACATTCTCTAATGTATACCCATGTGTCAACTTGACATTTCTATATCCATGACTTGTGAGATCAAGTCATCAAGTTGACCGACATGCTAGTCTTATTGCATTAACATTGTCCCTGAATGTTAATACTCGACTAGGAATGATTAAGAGTAGTGTTCCTTATATCATCTCACTATCGATTCAACCAATCGATTGATATAGCTAAGAACCTTTACTCAAGGACGTTATCATACTTAGTTTATTTGGCACCAGTACAAGTAAGTATAATAACCAAAAACCAAATGCCTTTATTTATATATAGAATATGATACAAAATCCAAAATACAATCATCAAATGATTGGCTCTAGGGCTCTAGCTAACAATTAAACATGTGAGCATGCTTTGCATTCATGTGTGTAACATGATTTAATATTTAGTCACTGAAACATAACATAGAATTCAAGCATAGTTTAGTTACCTTTTACTTAACATTCAAGCATGATAAGAAGGTTCTTAGCAATTCCTTAACTAAACCAAGTGCCATTTAGTTCAAGATTTCATGGAAATAATAAAAAGAGAGAGTATAGTTTCACATTCAGTGTAAACCATCAAAAGCATCAAGTAGAAAAGCAAGTAATCATGCAAAACTTACGACATGCATAAGTTCAAAAAATAAAATAGATCTCTTCCACCATGCCACTGCCACACGCATCTTTTGCCCCTCCTGCTGCTCCCTTTAGTTTATCGATTCTTTTACCCTTTTCTGCAGTACAATAAAAAGTAACACTATGAGCACATAGGCTTCGTAAGATCCATTTCTACTCACAAAAGAAAACGTACATCATGAATTAATATAGAGTAGTGACATGTTCATCTAACCAACATATAGATTTAACCTTGCATACTAGAATAAAGTAGTGTCATACTCATTTGGGCAATTCATAAACCTAGCATACGAGAGCACAAGCATAAGGTAGTACCATGTTCATCTAGGCATGATAGACATATCACAAGAGAGCAACTTCCTGAACCATAATAATCATATAGCATGAAATAAGTATATGCAAGATGTTTTTTTGAAAACATAAATCATATAAGCTAGCATACGAGAGCATAAGCATGAGGTAGTAGTATGTTCATCTAGGCATCATAGACATATCACAAGAGAGCTTCTTCCTGAAGCATAATAATCATATAGCATGAAATAAGTATATGCAAGATGTTCTTTTGAAAACATATATCATATAGGTACTTAAACATAAATCTCAACATGAGGGACCGGCATTGTACCACATACATGATTTGCACGTATCCCTAAATAAATCCGAGGTAGCAAATCCCGAACCTACTAGGGAACTATGCCCGTCCTTCGACCTAGGGGAGACATAGGAGCCCATCCCCTAGACCTTGCTTAGGGTCCGATACAAGCCATACAAAAGTAAAATAGCATATCATGTTACTTGTCATATCATAAAGAGTGCTCTTAATCCCAACTTATAGGTATGCAACTCTTAGGCATTTCATCATACATAAGCATAAATGGTGACATAAAGTTCACATATCACATAGCATATCATAGAGAGTCATTATCATGCATAGTTGGGGTTTTGAACTTTCTACAAACCCTAATTCATGTCTAGGCCGAAACTTCCAAGGGGCATAGTCTTAGGTCTAAAGCAACTTTAAAACAAGGAAAGCATCATACTAGCATCACATGGTACTTATCATAACATGGGAGACCTTTTGCAAACATAAAAGGACTTCTAACCCTAGTTTCTTGGTTTGGCCGAAACATACACAAGGCATAGTCTTAGGTTTTAAGCTATTTTAAGCATGGAAAATATTAAACTAATATCTCGTAATTCTTAGTATAACTTGTGAGACACTTAGCAACCATAGATGGGCTTCGTAACCCTAACTTATTGTCTTGGCCGAAATATAACAATGAGTAAATCCTAGGTTTTTTTGAGCATCATTAAACATGGAGACTTTAAACCAATATCACACAATACATAGCATAAAATGTGAGACTTTTACCAAGCATAGATGAGTTTCTAAACCTAAATTCAAGTCTTGGATGAACATATAAAGCATGATTCTAGGTTTCTTTTAAGCAACTTTAAGCATGAAACTTTAAACTAATATCACACAATATATGGCATAGCAAGTGAGACTTTTAGCAAGCATAGATAAGTTTCTAACCCTAATTTTAAGTCTTGGCCGAAACTTACAAAGCATGATTCTAGATTTCTCTTAATCAACTTTAAGCATGAAACTTTAAACTAATATCACACAATACATGGCATAGCAAGTGAGACTTTTAGCAAGTATAGATGAGTCTCTAACCCTAATTTCAAGTCTTGGCCGAAACTTATAAAGCATGATTCTAGGTTCTTTTAAGTAACTTTAAGCATGAAACTTTAAACTAATATCACACAATACATGGCATAGCAAGTGAGACTTTTAGCAAGAATTGATGAGTTTCAAATCCCTAATTTTAAGTCTTGGCCAAAACTTATAAAGCATGATTCTAGGTTTCTCTTAAGCAACTTTAAGCATGAAACTTTAAACTAATATCACACAATACATGGCATAGCAAGTGAGACTTTTACAAGCATAGATGAGTCTCTAACCCTAATTTCAAGTCTTGGCCGAAACTTATAAAGCATGATTCTAGGTCCTTTTAAGTAACTTTAAGCATGAAACTTTATCACATAATAGCTTACACATCATGAGAAATCATAAGTAAGCATGGTTAAATTTTTTTTTTAACTCTCTTTAATCCTAATTTCATGTCTTGGCCGAAACTTATAAAAAAACCAAATCCTAGATTTTAAGCAACATTAAAACATGGACAAAACACTCGTAAACTACTTGTACTGCTGGTGAGGGTGATACTTACTTCCTCTTGCTTGGTTTACTAAGAAAAGTACCGTTGGTGGAGAAGAAGAAGACTTTCGCTTCTAGAACTCCCTTTTGCTTATTTTGCTTGTAAGAAGAAGTATGTCTTAGGGACTTCTCTTTGTGAAGTTTTCCTAGGAAGGAACCTTTAGCTTGAATTCGGAAATGAGGGAGAAGGAGCTTAGGGTTTCGGTGGAGGGAGAAGAAGGAGGAAGGAGAAAACCAATTTCCCTTGCCCTTTTATTCCTATTTATTCTAAATGAAAGGAAGAAGGAAGAATGAACTTTTCTTTCCCTTACCTTTTTATTCCTATTTATTCTAAATAAAAGGAAGAAGGGGGGAAGAACACCACTTGTCATTCTCTTGCTTTCTCTCTTCATCATTCTCATTTATTCTTGGTGAAAGAAAAAGGTGTCCTGTTACCTTCCCTACCTTTAACCACCAATTCCATTTCCTTTCTAACAACACTTCCTCCTGGGCTATTGGTTATTTCATACCACTTAAAGCTTGCCATTTGTTAAGAGGTTCAAGGTTCAAGCCTTGACAACTCTTTTTTTTTTTTTTTTTTTTTTTTGCGGCGTTACAATCCCCATACCTTCTAAAAAGTTCGTCCTCGAACATAGAATAACTCTGGATATTTTTATTTCCTTATAACACATAATTTCCCTTCCTAGGGTTGGGACAATGCCGATAGTGACATTAAGGTGGCAAGGGACTTCCTGCCGAGTGCATCGGCCACTTTGTTCACTTTTCTCGGATGGTAAATGATCTCGCAGTCATAGTCCTTGACTAGCTCGAGCCATCTGCATTGCCTCATGTTCAGGTCTTTCTGTGTGAAGAAGTATTTCAGACTCTGGTGATCTGTAAAAATCTTACACTGGGCTCCATATAGGTAATGCCTCCATGTTTTGAGAGCAAAGACCACGGCTGCTAGCTCTAGGTCGTGAGTGGGATAATTCCTTTCATGTTCCTTGAGTTGTCTAGAGGCGTAGGCAATGACCTTGCAGTTCTGCATGTGTACTGCTCCGAGTCCTAGTATGGAAGCGTCGCTGTATATGTCGAAACTTTCATTACTCTCTGGAAGAGTAAGGATTGGAGCACTGGCCAGTCTCCTTTTCAATTCAGTAAAGCTCTTCTCGCAGTCATCTGTCCATTCATACTTCTTGTTTTTCCTAGTGAGAACTGTCATAGGGGCTGCAATTCTAGAGAAGCCTTCTACAAACTTTCTGTAATAGCCTGCTAGCCCGAGAAAACTTTTGATTTCACTGGCATTCTTTCCTCTATTCCAGTTGCTTACAGCTTCAATCTTTATTGGGTCTACCATTACTCCATCCTTGGAGATAACATGACCCAAAAATGATAATGGATCGAGCCAGAACTCACATTTGGAGAACTTTGCATACAGCTGCCTCTCCTGAAAGATCTGTAATACAGTATTTAGGTGTTCGGGATGCTCTTCTTGGGTTCTTGAATAGATGAGGATATCATCGATGAAGACGATCACAAATTTGTCGAGGAATGCCGAGAATACCCGATTCATCAGGTCAATAAACATAGCAGGAGCATTCGTCACTCCAAAAGGCATTACTACGAACTCATAGTGTCCGTATCTTGTTCGAAAAGTCGTCTTTGGTATATCCTCCTGTTTCACTTTTACTTGATGATAGCCAGACCTCAGGTCAATCTTAGAGAAGATGGTGGCACCTTTTAACTGGTCGAACAGGTCATCAATCCGTGGTAAAGGGTACTTGTTCTTGATCATCACCTTATTTAGCGCTCAGTAATCTATGTACATTCGCATAGACCCATCCTTCTTCTTCACAAACAATATTGGAGCTCCCCATGGAGAGTGACTAGGGCAAATAAGTCACTTGTCGAGTAACTCCCGTAACTGTCCCTGAACTTCCTTCAATTCAGCCGGCGCCATTCGGTAAGGTGCTTTAGAGATCGGGTCAGTACCAGAAATCAATTCGATCTCAAATTCAATCTCTCTATCGGGGGCTAACTGTTGGTGCGGGAAGCATCCGACGATCGAACCTGAGTTTTGATAATGGCAAAGGATTCAAAGTTAAGGTTTGTGGTGATCTAACATGTTGCATAAGTGTTTCAGGAAAGTCCTAGCTGCGGTTAGGCAAAGGGAAAATCCTAAGGGGTGGTAACCTTAGGTCCTAGGGGGCGGTAACCCTAGGTGAGGGAAAACCCTAAGGGGCGGCAACCTTAGGTCCTAGGGGGCGGTAACCCTAGGTGAGGGAAAATCCTAAGGGGCGGCAACCTTATGTCCTAGGGGGCGGTAACCCTAGGTGAAGGAAAACCCTAAGGGGTGGAAACCTTAGGTCCTAGGGGGTGGCAACCCTAGGTGGAGAAAAACCCTAGGGGGCGGTAACTCTAGGTCCTAGGGGGTGGTAACCCTTGGCGGAAAGTCCAGTCGGTCTGGAGGACTGGACTGGCATAAGGTAATCTCTCCTGAGGGGAATAGGTGAGGATGCGTTCCCCGTAGAGGGAACAGTAGGCGTCGGGTCGACCTAGGGTTTCCGGTTGGAAATCCGAAGTCAGACTCGGACAGTCCGAAGACTGTCAGTTCTTCTTTACTATGATTTATCAGATTCTAAAATTGTCTTGCAGGGTATTTGCTCGGACTAACCTTTTTTTGCAGGAGAGGAACCTGCTGGAAAAAGGCGGTCCGGGCGCCCGGGACCAAGTTTTATCCCTGCCGCAACTTCGCCACGTGGAGCATCCTGGTTGGTTGGCCACGTCACACTCCAGGCGCCCGGAAGGGATCCAGGCACCCGGAATGTCATATAAAAAGAGGGTCGAGGGAGCAGCTAAGAGAACAACACATTCTAAGCTTTATTCTGTGAAGTGCTGCCATCGAGACGACCTTGAAGTGCTACGACTCGACGCCGACGACCCGAAGCTCAGACTCTTCGATCTTTCGTTGTCGGTATTAGTTTTCGATTTACATAATTGCAATTTCTACTGTATTCTAGTTGTAATATTTTACGAGCTTATAGTTGTTGCCCACGAAAAGCGATCAAGGATCGCGGGCCTTCGAGTAGGAGTCGTCACAGGCTCCGAACGAAGTAAACTCCCTGTGTCGTTCTGTTCTTGCTTTACTTTTTCCGCTGCGTTACTTAAGTTTACGATTCCGATATTTCGAAAAATGAAATAGCCACGAGCGCTATTCACCCCCCCTCTAGCACTTTCGATCCATCAATTGGTATCAGAGCGGGGTCATTTTGAATCGGTGCAACCACCATTCAAAATATTTTTTGTGGTATTTTCAGATTTTTCGGAGTCGATTAGAATTTAGCCTCATAGCTATATTCTAATTCTTTTTCTCGAATCGGTTTTCTGCTCGGAGTTGGCGCAACACCACCCGAGTTCGTGATCCATTTTCTTCCTTCCGAACTACTAAGCCCGGACCAAGTCCTGGAACATTTTGTCAATTGTTTTCTTTTTAGGCTGATCTGAAATAGCCCTTCAAGAAGGCTACAGTACAGCCCGCCCTCCACTATTCACCGGAGACGACTTCGGGTACTGGAAGGGTCGGATGGAGGCATATCTCCATACTCACTTTGAAGTCTGGATGATTGTTAAAACCGGACTCTAACTACCAACTGATAGCGCCGTCAAACCACTACCATATGAGGATTGGGACGCATCTCTGATTAAAAAGGTGGAAGCTAATGACAAGGCAACCTGCACCCTCCAGTGCGGCCTATCAAAAGAAGAACTCAACCGCGTCGGCCCCTTCAACAGTGCCAAAGAGTTGTGGGAGAAGCTCATTGAACTTCACGAAGGGACATCCGACACCATAGTAAGTAAAAGAGACTTAATTTTCAATAAATTATTTAACATCAAATTGCAGGAAGGTGAATCAGCTGCCCAACTCCATGCTCGGATTCAAGATCTGCTCAATGGTCTTCATGCAATTGGACAGAAGGTAGACAACCGGGACATCATAAGGTATTCTTTAAATGCTTTTCCAAGGAACACCTTGTGGGCATCCATGGTAGATGCCTACAAGGTCTCCAAGGACTTATCTACCATTAAGTTAGATGAACTTTTTGCAGAATTTGAACTTCACGAACAGACTAATGCACGCCCGACCGAGAAAGGGTTGGCTTTGGTTGCAGGAACAGGGAGAACGCGCGAATCAAAAATCAAGCGCAGAACCGAACCTGAGTCAGAAGAAGAACTAGATTCGGAAGACGACGATGAACTTACAACCGAAATAGTCAACTTGGTAAAGAGACTCTGCAAAAAGAAGGCCTTCAACAAAAAGGATGTCAGAAAGGCCATTCAGTCTAAAGAAGCCCAACCAAGGTCGAAGGTTAAATTCGAAGTGACCTGCTACGGGTACAATCAGAAGGGGCACATCAAGGCAAACTGCCTGAACCAGAAGGATCCAAAGAAACCAAAGAGAAAGAAGGCATTGAAGGCAACATGGGACGAGTCTTCTTCCGAGGAATCCGACGATGAAGAACTAGAGCAGACTAACTTTCTCGCATTGACAGTCCGGGACTACACCAACGAATCCGGAAGCGAGGACGAATCGGAAGCCGAGTCCGAGAGAAGCCACGGATCCGCATCCGTTTCCGAAGGGCCAAACCCCTCTGTAAGTCAAAATAGGTTATATTGCATAATTAATTATTTAATGCATAAAGTAGCTAAGTCCAAAATTCCAATCAAGTCACTTCTAAAGGAGGTAACACTCCTTAAAGAGACGACTAATAACAAATCCTTGACTGATCCAGTTCAGACTGGAACCTCAACTCAAGTTCAAAAACTTGAGGATGAGAATTCCAACCTGAAAAGTCAAGTCAAGCATTTGGAGACAACCTTAGAACGATTTTCCTTGGGATCCAAGAATCTTAACTTGATTCTTGGAACACAAAGGGCAATCTACAATCGAACTGGACTAGGATACAAAACAAAAAACAAAAATAGGTCATACCTATCTCTCATACAAAGAACAAATAGAAAAATGGTCCAAGCATGGGTTGCCAAGTCCAACCTGATCAATCAAGTTGGACTTGGACAGTATTGGGTCCCTAAGGATCAAATACATTACCTCAATAGACCTTATCGAGGCTATGATTCAGGGGGAGCTAAAACTATAAAAATTCGAAATTAATTATTAAAATTCAAAATTCAAAATTTGAAATTAATTATTAAAATTCAAAATTCAAAATTTGAAATTAATTATTAAAATTCAAAATTCAAAATTCGAAATCAATTATTAAAATTCAAAATTCAAAATTCGAAATAAATTAATAAAATTCAAAATTCGAAATTAATTATTAAAATTCAAAATTCAAAATTCAAAATTAATTATTAAAATTCAAAATTCAAAATTTGAAATTAATTATTAAAATTCAAAATTCAAAATTTGAAATTAATTATTAAAATTCAAAATTTAAAATTCGAAATTAATTATTAAAATTCAAAATTCAAAATTCGAAATTAATTATTAAAATTCAAAATTCAAAATTTGAAATTAATTATTAAAATTCAAAATTCAAAATTTGAAATCAATTATTAAAATTCAAAATTCAAAATTCAAAATTAATTATTAAAATTCAAATTTGAAATTAATTATTAAAATTTAAAATTCAAAATTTGAAATTAATTATTAAAATTCAAAATTCGAAATTAATTATTAAAATTCAAAATTAAAAATTTGAAATTAATTATTAAAATTCAAAATTTGAAATTAATTATTAAAATTCACAAATTCGAAATTAATTCAAAAATTCAAAAATCAAAATAGAAGGAGGGTCCAGAATAGCTTGCAACTCCGAAATCTATTTACCCGATTGGGTAACCGAACTTAATCTACCCGAAATGGGTAAATAAGAGTAGATTACCCGACAGGGTAAGTAAGGATAGATTAAAAGGGTTAGATTTAACTTGAAACACAGTACTGGTGAAGTTTTTGGATGATAGTACGTTGGGGAAGCTTAGGCATCGCATGTCTAGGGAGATATAGCTTCGACCTGGTGCATTTGGCCAAGTGGAACTAACCGAAGCTACCCTTAAATGGATCCTAACTAGTTAGACCAAGGTTCAGTATTAAGTTCAATGGGTAGGACTATTTGGAAAACCTCAAAGGCATGGTTACTTTAATGAGCTCCTTGTGACTCACCATAGCCCAGAAGTTTATCCAAAGAACGCTTACTTGTTGAACCCAAAGCTAAACCCAAATCTAACATAAAGTTAAACTAAACCCTAAAAATTGAACTAATTCATCTCACAAAATGATAGAATCCCCTGATTGAAAACATAGATCGGGTGAGATGACTAAAATATAAATATTTTTCCAAATTAATTAACTTAATTATTTTTCAAATTTAAGTAACTTAGAAATTTATTCTTAAAATTAAACTCATTAAAAAAAATAAACAAAACAGGGGTCAAAAACCAGGGGTGGGCGCCCCCGGTATACGGACCCGGGCGCCCGGACTCCCTTATAAATAGGGAGCAGGGGGCGCCCCCTACCCCTGCACCTCCAAGTTTTCCTTAAGCTTTTCAGGCTTCACTGCGAAAACTTTCAAAATTAAAATTTTCCGCGGTTGATACGGAGTCGCGACTCAACCGAGGTCGTCAGTTCTAAAATTTCTTACGATGGCTCCTCGGTAAAATTTCTATCCCTTCTTAAATTTTATTCCAAACTTATAATGCTTATTTATTTCTTAGTATAATATTAGTTTGAAATTTAAGAAGCGTTCTAAATCTGGTGCTGGGCCCTCTACACCTAGCATTGACCCTAGGTTTCCCACCGACGAACTTAGGCTTAAGTTTGAGTCAACGATTTACATGGCCATTAGAACCAAATGTATAGATAGAGCGTTCTTTCTACGCTCTTGTGTTCCAGCCTTCGAGTCTATAAACCACTATAGGTTGCGGAACCTTGTTGAGTGTACCAGCTCGGTAAACATAAGTTTGTGTGCCGAATTTTACAACAACCTAGTAAAAATAGACGACTTTACCTATACCACTAGGGCAGCTAGGATGGCTATCCCACTATCCCCCACTACCATTCGTGAGTTTCTAGGGTTACGAGAGTCACCCTGCACCTTTTTGTGCTATCCTCCCAGGGAGCTACCTTTTGGAGATCCCTACTCACATATTACCCTTGATACAATCTATTCGTATTTTTTTAAGGACCAGCGTGATCCCACTGTGACCCAGTTTAGGTCAGTTACCCTTAGAGTTCAGGACTACGTCCTTTATAGGGTCCTAGTGTTTTGCATTCTACCGCTAACCACCCGCGACATTGCCATGATGCGTCCATTCCACTCCTTTCTTCTTTATGCCATGTGTCATAGGTTAGACACAGACATCAGCCTACACATCTTTTCCACTATTATCTATGCAGCTGGATACGTGACCAGCGGACGGGTACATATGCCCTACTGTCACATTCTGACAGCTTACATGTCCTCCTTGCACATTGATGTCACCAGAGGTGACACCCGCAACATGACCGAGTTTGACATTATAGGAGCCAGGAACTTCTCCCTAGCTAGTATCCATATAGACGATGAGGGTACCATGTCCTGGCGGAGGGGGGCACAGCACCAGCAGGAGGAGGAGGCAGAGCAGGATGAGTTCATGTTGGCACTATTTCCTGAGGACGCCGCTCCTGCCCCACCACCAGCTCGAGCACCACGCCCAGCTCCCCGCACTCTAGCCGATGAGTATCTGGACTAGAGAGGGCTATGTCGAGCCTCCAGCACGAGAGCTCCGAGTTTCATCGATACATACGGCGAGAGGTCTCCGATCTACGACGAGAGGTACGACAGGAGGTCTCCGACTTACGACGAGACGTACGGCAGGAGATCTCCGACCTGCACCGAGATCTACGAGAGGATGATCGGGCTCGTCACACTGAGCTCCTGACACTACTCCGGTCGCTGGGTTCCGGACCACCTCCCTCATCATCTCAGTAGCTCGACTGTAGCTCCATTATGACAGCATGTAGCAACACCTTTATCTATGTTGACTATTACTTCAGACTTGATTGATTCTGCCTTAATTTAATAGACCAGGGTGTTTCAAAAACTGTTTTAAAATCACATTTCTAACTTCTAGGCAAAATTTTTCAAAATCCCCACTTTACTAGACTTTCTAAATTTGGACTTAGCCTAGGCTTTTCCCCTAGAAATCATGTTCCCCCTGGACTCAGCTAGAGCATCTCACAAACACCTAGGTTTACCTTGATTGTGTTTGTAAAACATAGAACGGTGTGAGATGCATAGGGTACAGCCTGGACTCAAGAATGCTTATCTCTGTGCATCAATATGAGTCTGGGCGTTAAAGACTTTATTAACAGTAATCAAATTAAGTCTTCCAGCCCTAGTTAAATCTAACTGGATCAATTGACTTGACTTGACTAACCAAGTGAACACTGTTGCTGTCTAGGCAATCAGCAAGTAGATAAAGGTTAGACAGTTGGTGAAGGAAATAATAAGTTTAAGCATGCTTGTACTTAATGGATCTGATACCTGATCAAAACAAATCTTAACTCATGCTTGGACCTTAGGGCTCTGATACCTTACTAAAACAAAATTTGTAAACTATTAAACACTAAGGTTAACGCTTCTCCTTTGCCATAGGTATCTTTGAAATTCATTTATCTTAAGCAACTTTTCAAAAACTTTTTCAAATTTAAAACTTTCAAGTCTCTTCTATTTAAAATTTTTTTTGAATTATGTTAGAAAATTCACTAAGTTAAAAAGAGCTGAATATATCACAAAGAAAAATCTCCTCTAGCAAAATAAATGGTTTAAAGTTCTTTTTGCACTTAAACTATTTTCCTTAGCAAAATTTTCCATCAAAAAATTTGCTATTAAAACCAAATTCTGCTAAGTTTTGTCTTGAAAAGTTAAGTTTTTTCAAAACTAGCTTATTTTTTATATATGGCAAAGGGGGAGAGTAGAGAAATTCAAAGAGAACAAAAATCCAAAGGGGAGGTTATATTAAGGGGGAGTTTGTAATGCTATTTTTTTTCCTTGTACTTATACCTTACTGCATATTATTACTTAACTTTGAATTTCGATTGCCATAATCAAAAAGGGGGAGATTGTTGGTGCGGGAAGCATCCGACGATCGAACCTGAGTTTTGATAATGGCAAAGGATTCAAAGTTAAGATTTGTGGTGATCTAACATGTTGAATAAGTGTTTCAGGAAAGTCCTAGCTGCGGTTAGGCAAAGGGAAAATCCTAAGGGGTGGTAACCTTAGGTCCTAGGGGGCGGTAACCCTAGGTGAGGGAAAACCCTAAGGGGCGGCAACCTTAGGTCCTATGGGGCGGTAACCCTAGGCGAGGGAAAATCCTAAGGGGCGGCAACCTTAGGTCCTAGGGGGCGGTAACCCTAGGTGAAGGAAAACCCTAAGGGGCGGCAACCTTAGGTCCTAGGGAGTGGCAACCCTAGGTGGAGAAAAAGCCTAGGGGGCAGTAACCCTAGGTCCTAGGGGGTGGTAACCCTAGGCGGAAAGTCCAGTCGGTCTGGCGGACCGAACTGGCATCAGGTAATCTCTCCTGAGGGGAGTAGGTGAGGACGTGTTCCCCGTAGAGGGAACAGTAGGCGTCGGGTCGACCTAGGGTTTCCGGTTGCAAATCCGAAGTCAGACTCGGACAGTCCGAAGACTGTCAGTTCTTCTTTACTATGATTTATCATATTCTAACACTGTCTTGCAGGGTATTTGCTCAGACTAACCTTGTTTTGCAGGAACCTGCTGGAAAAAGGTGGTTCGGGCATCCGGGATGGATCCAGGCGCCCGGAGGTCTAGGCGCCCGGAACAGGTCCGGGTGCCCGGGACCAAGTTTTATCCCTGCCGCGACTTCGCCATGTGGAGCATCCTGGTTGGTTGGCCACGTCACACTCCAGGCGCCCGGAAGGGATCCTGGCGCCCAAAATGTCATATAAAAAGAGGGTCGAGGGAGCAGCTAAGAGAACAACACATTCTAAGCTTTATTTTGTGAAGTGCTGCCATCGAGACGACCTTGAAGTGCTACGACTCGACGCCGACGACCCGAAGCTCAGACTCTTCGATCTTTCATTGTCGATATTAGTTTTCGATTTACATAATTGCAATCTCTACTGTATTCCAGTTGTAATATTTTATGAGCTTATAGTTGTTGTCCACGGAAAGCGATCAAGGATCGCGGACCTTCGAGTAGGAGTCGTCACAGGCTCCGAACGAAGTAAACTCCCTGTGTCGTTCTGTGCTTGCTTTACTTTTTCCTCTGCGTTACTTAAGTTTACGATTCCGATATTTCGAAAAATGAAATAGCCACGAGCGCTATTCACCCCCCCCCCCTCTAGCGCTTTTGATCCATCACTAACCCCAGTAGTTCATCGGAGAATACCTCTGGGTAGTTGCATACGATTCTGACATTTTCTGGTTTCAGGTTCTTGGCTTGATGTTACTGTCATGGTAGAAAACTGCATCCGAACATCTTTCGAGCCTGATAACATAATTTCCTTTTCTTGGCTTTCCAATAAATTCAAACATCGGTTCTGCTTTAGTCTGGAAGATCACCCTTCTTTTACGACACTCGATCGAAGCATCGTACTTGCTCAGGAAATCTATGCCCAATATAATGTCATAATCTTGCATGTCGAGCACTATCAGATCAAAATAGAGTTCTCTGTCTGCGATTCTGATAGGTGCGGCTCGCAGCATATGAGTAGATGGCATTACTTCTCCCGAAGGTAGGGTCGTTGAGAACTTGCAATCTAAAGCTTGTGATGGCATGTCTATCTTCTTTATGAAAGGTGTAGAGACGAACGAGTGCGTTGCCCCAGTATCAAATAATACAGTAGCATGCTGACTGAAAATAAATATCTGACCTGTGACAACCGTAGAAGCATTCGCCACGTCTTCCTTGGTGAGAGAGAAAATCCTAACATTTGTCGTAACTGGCGGGCCTTCCAATCTCCCTTGGCTTATTTGAGTACCTTTTATCGCAGCTTGCATCTGGTGTAACTGTGAGGGAGCACCCCTGTTCTGAATATACTGCTGAGGAGGTGCTTGAACCTGGGTAGCATCTGGTGTAGCTGTGAGGGAGCACCCCTGTTCTGAATATACTGCTGAGGAGGTGCCTGAACCTCGGTAGGGCAGTCTCTGGCTCTATGCCCTTCTAGTCCTAGTTGAAGCACCTATTTGTGCCCTTGTGGCACACCCCGGGATGCTTCTTTCCACATGTAGTACAATGAGGGTACGTGGGTTGTTTGTTTGTTGGACCACCCTTAGAGCTGTTCCATTGCTTTCTCTTACCATTGTGGCTTCCTTTCCAGCTAGCTTTGTTACTTTGAGGTTTCTGTCCTCCAGACTGGGCTTGGCTCTTCCCTCGCTCAGCGCCTTCTTTTGCTGATTAATATGGTTCAGGTAGTGCTTGGTGATCAGGGCACTACTGCACAACTCTTCTGCGGTCTGCGGTCTATTAATCCCGCCGACCACATTCTGAGCTATTTCAGGTCGGAGCATCTTCAGCATGAGTCTGACCCTTTCTCTTTCTGTACTGGCCAACTCTGGGCATAGGCGCACGAGTCGGTTGAATCTTTTCACAGCTACATTAACTGATAGGTCACCTTGCCGGAACTCGGTGCATTCGTCGTAATGCTTGTTTGTTACCCGCATATGGAAGAATTCTTCGAAAAATTCATATTCGAAGTCCATCCATCTCATCTGGTTCACTTGCCTCTTTTCTTTAACCCTGTCCCACCACATTCTGCCATCTCCCGAAAGGCAGAACGATGCACACTTGACCTTTTCATGTTCGGGCCAGTCCAGTAGCTCTACTATACTTTCCATAGTCTTGAACCAGGCCTGGGCGTCC
This sequence comes from Zingiber officinale, assembly GCF_018446385.1. Lineage (NCBI taxonomy): Eukaryota > Viridiplantae > Streptophyta > Magnoliopsida > Zingiberales > Zingiberaceae > Zingiber > Zingiber officinale. The sequence goes on from NC_056006.1 coordinate 50,606,987, forward strand.
CATGGTTCACAAGTACTAGAGAAATTTTTCGGCTTCAGCCTCTGCCACTGGATTAGGTAAGCTTCTTATCGAACTACAGGGTTAGGGCCTATCGGTGGTACTAGTGTAGCTGTAGGCACGACTGGCATCGCATTCTAGTTCACTGGTCGGGTGGTAGGGTTTCCTTGCTGATTCATTAGAGCATTAATCACTTGTTGCTGTTCTGTAACCTGACGCTGGAGTTCAGTAACTACATGCATCAGCTCAGGTGGGGGTACAGTCTCATCGACTCTGTTATTGCGTCTTCTAGTCATGCTTATCTTCATAAATGACAACAAGGCTAGCATAAGATCATTACCATTCCTACTTACATTCATGCCTACTTAGACAAAAGCATTCCTTATCATACATAAAAGAAAATAGAGTAAGCATAGAATTTCTTACTTGGAGTGGTAGGATGGAGACTTGATGTGTGTGCAGTGGAAAGGCAGACTTGGCTCAGATACCAAACTGTAACACCCGCCCTCCCTCTACTGAAAGTAAGGGCGGCTCTACGTGAACATACATACATGTGCGATCGTTGCAGCGGAAGAATTTAAATTTAAAACATACGTAGAAAATAATATAATCATGTAAACATATTAAACATGTGAGCATGCTTTGCATTCATGTGTGTAACTTGATTTAATATTTAGTCGCTGAAACAGAACATAGAATTCAAGCATAGTTTAGTTACCTTTTACTTAACATTCAAGCATGATAAGAAGATTCTTAGCAATTCTTTAACTAAACCAAGTGCCTATTAGTTCAAGATTTCATGGAAATAATAAAAAGAGAGAGTATAGTTTCACATTCAGTGTAAACCATCAAAAACATCAAGTAGAAAAGAAAGTAATCATGCAAAACATAGGACATCCATAAGTTCGAAATATAAAACAGATCTCTTCCACCATGCCACTGCCACACACATATTTTGCCCCTCCTGCTGCTCCCTTTAGTTTAGCCATTCTTTAACCTTTTCTGCAAAACAAGAAAAAGTAACACTATAAGCACATAGGTTTGTTAGATCCTTTCCTACTCACAAAAGAAAATGTACATCATGAATTAATATAGAGTAGTGACATGTTCATCTAACCAACATATGGATTTAACCTTGCATACTAGAATAAAGTAGTGTCATACTCATTTGGGTAAATCATAAACCTAGCATACGAGAGCATAAGCATAAGGTAGTAGCATGTTCATCTAGGCATCATAGACATATCACAAGAGAGCATCTTCCTGAAGCAAAATAATCATATAGCATGAAATAAGTATATGCAAGATGTCCTTTTGAAAACATATATCATATAGGTACTTAAACACAAATCTCAACATGAGGGCCCGACATTGTATCACATACATGATTTGTGCGCATCCCTAAATAAATCCAAGGTAGCTAATCCTGAACCTACTAGGGAACTAGGCCCGTGCTTCGACCTAGGGGCGACGTAGGAGCCCATCCCCTAGACCTTGCTTAGGGTCCGGTACAAGCCATACAAAAGTAAAATAGCATATCATGTTACTTGTCATATCATAAAGAGTGCTCTTAATCCCAACTTATAGGGAAGTAACTCTTAGGCATTTCATCATACATAAGCCTTGCATAAGCATAAATGGTGACATAAAGTTCACATATCACATAACATATCATAGAGAGTCATTATCATGCATAGTTGGGGTTTTGAACTTTCTACAAACCCTAATTCATGTCTTGGCCGAAACTTCCAAGGGGCATAGTCTTAGGTCTAAAGCAACTTTAAAACAAGGAAAGCATCATACTAGCATCACATGGTACTTATCATAACATGGGAGACCTTTTGCAAACATAAAAGGACTTCTAACCCTAGTTTCTTGGTTTGGCCGAAACATACACAAGGCATAGTCTTAGGTTTTAAGCTATTTTAAGCATGGAAAATATTAAACTAATATCTCGTAATTCTTAGTATAACTTGTGAGACACTTAGCAACCAAAGATGGGCTTCGTAACCCTAACTTCTTGTCTTGGCCGAAATATACCAATGAGTAAATCCTAGGTTTTTTTTAGCATCATTAAACATGGAGACTTTAAACCAATATCACACAATACATAGCATAAAATGTGAGACTTTTAGCAAGCATAGATGAGTTTCTAACCCTAAATTCAAGTCTTGGATGAACATATAAAGCATGATTCTCGGTTTCTTTTAAGCAACCTTAAGCATGAAACTTTAAACTAATATCACACAATATATGGCGTAGCAAGTGAGACTTTTAGCAAGCATAGATAAGTTTCTAACCCTAATTTTAAGTCTTGGCCGAAACTTACAAAGCATGATTCTAGATTTCTCTTAAGCAACTTTAAGCATGAAACTTTAAACTAATATCACACAATACATGGCATAGCAAGTGAGACTTTTAGCAAGTATAGATGAGTCTCTAACCCTAATTTCAAGTCTTGACCGAAACTTATAAAGCATGATTCTAGGTTCTTTTAAGCAACTTTAAGCATGAAACTTTAAACTAATATCACACAATACATGACATAGCAAGTGAACCTTTTAGCAAGCATAGATGAGTTTCAAATCCCTAATTTTAAGTCTTGGCCGAAACTTATAAAGCATGCTTCTAGATTTCTCTTAAGCAACTTTAAGCATGAAACTTTAAACTAATATCACACAATACATGGCATAGCAAGTGAGACTTTTAGCAAGCATAGATGAGTCTCTAACCCTAATTTCAAGTCTTGGCCGAAACTTATAAAGCATGATTCTAGGTCCTTTTAAGTAACTTTAACATTGAAACTTTATCACATAATAGCTTACACATCATGAGAAATCATAAGTAAGCATGGTTAAAATTTTTTTTAACTCTCTTTAATCCTTATTTCATGTCTTGGCCGAAACTTATAAAAAAACCAAATCCTAGATTTTAAGCAACATTAAAACATGGACAAAACACTCGTAAACTACTTGTACTGCAGGTGAGGGTGATACTTACTTCCTCTTGCTTGGTTTACTAAGAAAAGTACCCTTGGTGGAGAAGAAGAAGACTTTCGCTTCTAGAACTCCCTTTTGCTTATTTTTCTTGTAAGAAGAAGTATGTCTTAGGGACTTCTCTTTGTGAAGTTTTCCTAGGAAGGAACCTTTAGCTTGAATTCAGAAATGAGGGAGAAGGAGCTTAGGGTTTCGGTGGAGGGAGAAGAAGGAGGAAGGAGAAAACCAATTTCCCTTGCCCTCTTATTCCTATTTATTCTAAATGAAAGGAAGAATGAACTTTTCTTTCCCTTACCTTTTTATTCCTATTTATTCTAAATAAAAGGAAGAAGGGGAGAAGAACACCACTTGTCATTCTCTTGCATTCTCTCTTCATCTCTCTCATTTATTCTTGGTGAAAGAAAAATGTGTCCCGTTACCTTCCCTACCTTTAACCACCAATTCCGTTTCCTTTCTAACAACACTTCCTCCTGGGCTATTGGTTATTCCATACCACCTAAAACTTGCCATTTGTTAAGAGGTTCAAGGTTCATGCCTTGACCACTCTTCTTTTCTTTCTTTCTTTTTTCTTTTTTTTTTTTGCGGCGTTACAGTATACGCCTTCGCAATTGGCTCTAATATCACTGTAAGGATCTTGAGCGCAAAACAACACAAGCATAGAAGAATAAATTACAAAATCCTTTCTATAAGATCTATGCGAAGGAAATCATATACTAGTTGTGATGAGAGTTATACCTTTATTATGTTAACATAAACTCTCAATAACTTTATTCTCAATGGATCTCAGCATGATCAAGTGGTTGCGCCTTTATGGTATTCACATGAACACATTTCGTTTATCTCACAAACTCACTATTTGGAGAAGAACCACCTTCATTGTGCTAGCCACAAGAGATGGTTCGGCCAAGAGAGAATTCAGCCAAAGGAAGGGGAGGAAGAAGACTAGAAGATCAAGAGTCTCTCTTGAAAAACAAGCTCAAAAGTCCTTTTATATTCTTCAAGGAATACCAAGAGTCTTTGCCTTTTGGTTTTCTTTCAATAATGATACCAATTAATCTCCATTAATCTACATTAACCTCTTAATGGGTTGAATTTAGTATATTAGATTAACTATTCACCCAATAAGTCATTAATCTAATAAGTCTAATCATCTTATAATTGGCTCTTAGGGCTAATATTAATAGAGTAGCCCATAAGTCAAATATCTGTTGATTACGTGCCCCATTTAGAGGAAAACTCTCTATAGATACGACCTATATAGGGATCGAACTACGAGTGCCTGGGTGACAACTTAGCACCCTTCCGCTACACTTTACTCATTGTAGCAAAAAGTAATTACATTTACCTCAAACATCTCTTACAGCCCGCCCCCAAGTTATGTGAAGGAAGACAAATTATGGGGTCAATTTATAGTCGACCGTCAAGTTAGCTAGAGGATGGGAGGGATTTTTTTTGCTATGGCACTCATGTGCCAAAAGGTGATTCGCTCACCCCAATGCCCCCACCAACCCGTCCCTAAGCTAATACGGAGGAGGTAAATTACGGGTGACTACTAGCCATTAGTGTAAGCTACCAAGGCATGGGGGAAGGTATGCTCAGACATGCCGAGTTTCAACCCAAGACCTCATGTGGCAATAGTTCATGGCATAACCACCATAAGGCCCTGATGGGAAGAAAAAAATGTTAAACCCAATTAGCCTCATTGACTAGCCCTAGGGTGACCGGCTCGGTCCCACGAAATTTTTCCACCATGCACTAGGGTAAATCGGGAAGTGCTCGCGACGGGTAGCCCAGAAGTCTAACATCCTTTGATTGCTTGCCCCATTTGGAGGAAACATTTCTGCAAATACGTCATAGATGGGGATCAAACTGCAGATGCTTAGATGACAACTCAGATATTCTACCATTGCACCATAGCCCCAAAGACTTTTTCGATGGCACTCATGGTGGCAAAAGGCGAATACGCTTGCCCCTAGCACCCCTGTCAACTAATGTGCGTAGATTGTATACACTTGTTTATCATGTTTTGACGCACATTCACATGTTTTATGCATGCTTTATCTATACATTTTCATATTCCTTGCTTACTTTTAGCATATTTAATCTTCTTTGTTCGGAGATCTGATCGTGTGCATTTTCTGTCTACAGGAGTCGAATTTGGAGAAGAATTGATGTTCGTGGCCAACTCTACAAGCAATTGAAGGAAGACAACATCAGCCATGTGACCCACACGACCATGCCAAGGGAAAATGACCTTGGTCGTGTGGACTAGATAGCCCGTGCAACATCAGCAGAGGAGAAGCATGACATGACCGTGTGGATTCACACGGTCGTGTCATCCCTGAAGTAATTCCATAACACGGCTGTGTAGATCTACACAGCTATGGAACCTTTCCAGAGACAAAGCATTGTCAGGTCGTGTGTGCCACACGACCGTGTGACACTTCCAGACACAAGGATTGGCTAAGTCGTGTGAATCTGCACGACCGTGCAAGCTAGCCAGAGATAAAGCATGGCACGCCCGTGTGAGAGTCACACGGCCGTGTGACTCTGGCCGAGAGGGGAGTAAGCAAGGTCGTGTGAGACTCACATGGTTGTGCCACTGGCCATGTGGCGCCCAAACCCCTTGCTCTATATAAGGGGTTCTTCTCTTTTGAAAGGGGGGAGGCTCTCCCTTTGGGGAGATCGAATCTTGAGGCTTTCCTTCACTTTTTGGGTATTGATCTGGTGATTTCAAGGAGTTTCCATCCAAGATTCGACTCCGGTGGCACGGATTGGTTCCGAAGATCACTCGTCGTCTTTAGATAAGTATTTCTTCTTTATCTTCTTGATTGAGATTGAAATGTTTATGATCATCTTGTCTTCTCTTCTTTTCTCTTGTTTCATGGAGTAGATCTCCTTGTTCTAGGATGGAGGGAGTATTTGTGATGTGAATTGATGTATGAATTCATGGATTTGTCAACTTCTTATTTCAATGATGTTGTTATGTTTTGTATCAATTCAATTTTGTGTGGATTATTGTGTTTGGATCTAATTACCATTTTTGATTGGATGTTTGTAATTCTTATGAATCTTGTAGAGGAATTCTCTAGATTATATGACCGAGGGGTGTCGTGACAGGGCTCACCCATTAATGGCCATTTAGGGGATCACCTTGAAGGGTGATGCAAGAAACTACAAAGAAGAGGGATAGATGAATGTGATGTACCCTATATCTTGATGTGAATTGATTAGTGATGAGTTTCTATGTTGTATGACCGAGGGGTGTCGTGACAGGGCTGCCCCGTTAACGAACTTCATAGGGATCATTTCTATTTAGTTTCTTGAGATGTAGATTAATGTCCTTAGCCAGTGTTTTCTGCAGAAGATAACCGACAACTTCTTACAAACTCATGGCAATTGAGGATAGGATTGGTAGACCATATTACATTGATAAGTATCACAAAGAAACCAAATCTCCTTAGAATTTCCATAAGACCTAGTTTCCTGCATTACCTTTCTATTTCCATTTTCTAGTTTTGTTTTAGTTCGTGTAATTCTTGTTCGGTTGTTTTGCTAATTCATTTTGAAACATCTTTAGTGATTATAACTAGTCCTTGTGGACATGATATCTTTTTATATTACTGACGACATATCCGTACTCTTGCGGAGACATAACAAGTTCTTGGCGCCGTTGCCGGGGACTGTTAGAGTATATACTAAAAGTCTAGCTTTTTGTATAAACATTTAAGAATCACATTGGTCAAATGTCTACATTTACACTAAGTGTAGTTGTTCAATTAATTTATATTGTAGATAACATGGTGTGTGGTGTCATACACAGAAGATCATGTTATCAGTTCCTTATAAATTATAAACAGTAGCTCACAACTAAGATGGATAGGAACAAACCATTGAAATAGTCATAGTGTAATTTGGTATTAGTTTATCTTGACTATAAAATTACACTAGTATACTTTGAGTGTATTGAGCAGGACCATTTAAGATAAGTTATTTTTATACTGACTTAGTAAAAGAACAAGACCTTTGTTATTATGGAACTGTGTACTCTTAATCCCGATATAATAACAAGCATGTGTACTTAGTATTTATTTCTTTGGCTTATCAAAGGGTGAGATTTAGCTCGATAAATAAAAAGGCCTGATAAGTTGAGAAATAATATTACTTATAGTGTGTGTTATTGATTATAGAAGAAAACTGTGTCCTAGTAATCTAGGTTGATAATGCCCCCAAGGGAAGCTCATAAGGATTGTCATGTAAACCCTGCAGGTGGACTTAGTCCGACATGACTAAAAGGTTGAGTGGTACTACTCTTGGATTAAGATATTAATTAAAGTGAGTTGTCAGTAACTCATTTAATTAGTGGACATTCGACATCTTAAACACAGGGAGATTAACACACTTATAGTAAGAAGGAGCCCAAAATGTAATTTGGGATTGGTGCGGTAGTTCAATAATAATTCTTTAGTGATATGAATTATTATTGATGAATTTAAGTTGGGTGTTCGGGGCGAACACGGGAAGCTTAATTTCATAGGGAGACCAAAATCAATTTCTCCTCTCGGTCCCTATTGTAATCTCAATAAAATCTTGTGTCCACCTAAGCCTATCTTCTAGTCCGTACGTTGGCGTTGTTATCCAAGGTTAGTTCTCAACTCTGATGTGTCAACGTTTGAGAGCTTTGAAAAGCAAAGCTTTGAAAAAAAATGTTGAAGAAGTTTTGAAAAGAAAAGCTTTGAAAAAAAAAACATTGAAGCTTTGATAAATTTATTAGCAACGTTGATGTGTCAACGTGAAGAAGTTTTGAGAAATTTAAAAGCAAGTTTTGATTTATTAATGTTTTGTTAGCAAGATTGAAAAGCTTGCTTGCCAGGCTTGATGTGTCCACGTTAGAGCATATGGTCGGTCATATTATAAAAAGGGATGTTTTTTTTTTAAATCTCTTCTATGTTTTAAAGAGATATTTAAAATTTTAAAACTTTCCTCTTTTATAATTGACCATATGATTTTAAAAGAGAAGTGTTTAATTAATCATTCCTTTGTAGTTGTCTACAATGTTTAAAAGAGAGAGATTAATTTTTGATAAAACTTTCTTTTTTTGTAACCATGATTTAAAAGAGAAGTTTTAATTAATCTTTCCTTTTTTGTAGTTGTCTACATGGATAAAAGAGAGAGATTAATTTTAAAACTTTCCTTTTGTTGCCATAGACAATAGGAAATTTAAAAGAGAGAGATTTTAATTGTTATTAAAATTTTCTTTTTTTACCAAAACCAAGGATTATAAAAGAGAGGAAGAGGGTGCCTCATAGGGGATAGCCCTTAGGCTTTCTCCTCTCTTCCTTAGTGTGGTCGCCTCTCCTTATGCTTCTCCCTTTTCCTTGGTGGCCGGCCATGGCTTCTTTCCCTTCTTTTTATTTTCTTCTTTTAGGTCGGCGACACCTTTCCTCTTGTCTCCTTTTCTTTTACTTCCTTAGTGCCGGCGGCATCAATGCTTTGAAAACCTTGTGGCCCGTTGCTTAGAGAGGAAGAAGAAGAAAAGGAGAAGCACATGGTGGCCAATTTTTTTGGAGAAGAAGAAGAGAAGGAAATTTCTTATTTTGGCATTGCTTGGTGGCTAGAGATTCTTGAGAAGAAGAAGTGGCTCGGGTGGTTTCATCTTGGAAGATCGTCGCCCACACGACGTCCTGTTAGTCAGAGCCCTATAGCCAATCATATGATGATTGTTGTATGGATCGATGTATCATATTCCTATATGTTTATAAAGGCATTTGTTTTATGGTTATTATGCTTACTTGTATTGGTGCCAAATAACTAAGTATAATAGCGTCCTTGAGTAGAAGGTTCTTATCTATATCAATCGATTGGTTGAATCGATAGTGAGATGATATAGAGAAAAATACTACTCTTAATCATTCCTAGTCAAATATTAACATTCAGGGACAATGTTAATGCGACGAGACTAGCATGTACCCACCATGAGAAAGTATCATGGATCGTTATATGAGTGTCATATACTTTCTCATGTGACTATTAGTATGAGTATCAGTCGTTGGACCTGAAGTCACCATGGTTCCCTACATAAGGAGTTACACACTTTGGCTTCGTCAAACCTCATCCGTAACTGGGTGGACTATAAAGGCGATTACTGGGTATATAACAAATTATGCGGAGGGATGTGAGTGTTGTAGATGGGATCTATCCCTCCTATATGACGGGAGCAACATCATTATTCTTGGTAGAGTGAGACCACTAAGTGCATGGCCATGCCCAAATGAGTCAATATGAGATATTGAGCTCATTTGATTAGAGTGAGTCTACTTGGAGTTCAAGATTTAGATTGATTAGAGGATGACACGGTTTATGTCTCAAATTGATCAATCTAGATGTCAAGGATAGAAGGACATTATCATATATTGTGAAGAGTCTCAATTAGTAGTCACAAGGTGATGTTGGATCTCAACATTCTTGTAACTTGGGTAACAATGATGTATTGCTGGATGTTGCTCATTGTTGATGTTTCTAAATAAGATTTAAAAACATTGTCAACGTTACAAGAACCTATTGGGTTACACACAAAGAACAACTGGATGGAGATTAGGTTCATATGATGAACCAAAATTGGATTAAGAGTAATCCAAATTAGACTTATTGAGTTAGACTCAATTGGATTCAATTGTTGAATAAGTCTAATTTAGAGTTGATTCATTGAGTCAATTTATATTAATTAATTGAGATTCATTAAATTGAAATTGACTTGAATCAAAGATTGGATTTAACTCAACAAGGAAGATGTGTGGTCAAGTTTGACTTGACCAAATGGGAAGTATGGGCAACAAATACATTTTTGCCACATCATCTCCACATCATCAAGGGAGAGCAAGAGGCATGGAATGTCAAGAGTCATAGACCCTTAGCATTCCATGTGTGGTCGGCCATATGAATGCAAGATTCATTGACATTGAATGTAATTTTTAGTTGCATCTTCTTCCTTGGTTTTTCTTCTTTCTCCTTCTCTTGAGTTGGCTGAGAGTTCCAAAGCAAGGTGAAGGTGAGTTTAGTTCCAAGAAAAATAGGGTGGAGTGAAAGTCACAAGGAGGGTACTTAGAGGAGTGTATGAAAGTCATTGCTTCTTCTTACTTTCTCTCCTTTTTCTTACCTTTTCAATCCTACTCGAGAGCCCTAGGGAGTGCTAACACACTTGTGGTGTTCTCTTCTCCATCTAGAGTGGTTTGAGAATCACTTCTTGTTCGTGTGGATACTACTAGAGGTGTGTACGCTAGAACACACTTGAGATCCGAAGAACCTTGGACGAGCGGGATTTGTGAAGGGCTTCGCTTCAAAGGTATACTCACTTTCTTGTAGATCTAGTGTAGATCTGGGATAGGAAACATATACATGTAAATCTTCATATATCTTCACACGGATCTGTGGCAAGACTTCAGGGTTTCCGTAATGCAAAAAGCAGTTTTGCGACCCGAAAATCCCAACAGTGGTATCAAAGCCACGTGCGAAGCATGTACTTGTTTCATTTTGTATTTTTATGAAAAATATCAGATCTATAAGTTTCTGCAAATTTTCTATTTTATGTATTTTATGGGTATTTTTCTCATAGAGGCGAAGCAGCAAGTGTTTGGACACTTATAGGCTTTGACTACCGAGAAAAACCTTCCGAATCGACAAGGTTTCGCCCAAATTGTTTTGGGAAAGTGGCTCAAGGCACTGTACGATCATAAATAGACACTCGTGTGACTCATTTCGTGAGAAGGGGTGCTGCCCCTAACCCTGCAAAGGGGCATTGTCTAGCGATCGCGCCCGAAAATCGCTAAACGGGACCGCCTGGAAGTTGCGACTCATAAAATTGTAAAATTAGTAGTAGAATTATTGAAATTTATGGAAATTACATAATTTAGAATTATGTATAATTTTAGTGATGGTCATGGCCCAAGAACCTAATTTGATTGGACAAATGTGTTGTAATTCATAATATGGCCTGCGTGCCATTTTTTTGTGTGATTGTGCGTGTTGTATTTGATACGCGACCTGCACGTCGTGCCTTTCTAATTTAATTATTGTTGTAAATAGATTTTAGACTTGAATATAACTCAAGTTTCAAATTTGTAATGTACAAAATGAAGCGGTGGAAGGTCCACTCGAGACGGAGTTACGAGGAGGGTGCGAGCAACACATGGCGGTCAAAGGGAGGAGCTTAAAGAAGCTGTTGACCCTAGGTTGACCGTCTGATCTTCTCATTGGCTTGCGAAGATCGTAGTAGGGTCATGACCTAATCAAAAATTTAATTAATTGCTTGTGTGTATGTGATGCATGCTAGAGTAAAGTAATTAATTAGTGCCTTAACGATTATATTAGATCTTAATCGCGTATATGATACATCTTAACGATTAGATTAGGTCATAATCACGTATATGATGCACATTAACGATTAGATTAGATCTTAATCGCGTCAAATCGAAATGCTTACCATGTTTTGATACCCATCACTACCTCGATCACATGTTGTTGTTGAACCTGCCAAAGCAGAGCAACGAATATTATCTTGGTAGGGTGCGGAGGGACAATCTTGGTCCCGCCTATCAAAGATTGGGTAAGTATAAACTCAATTAGATTGAATAAAACTAGTTAACTCAATTGGATCGGGTTTAACTATAGGTATTTTTTTTTCAATGGTTGGAAGAAAGGTCAAAATCACATTTATATTAACTCTTGGGCGATTTAGCCAAAGCTAACTCAAGTTTTAATATATATGCGGATCTTGATCCTATAAACAAGAGTTGTATAAAGATGTAATTGGTAATTAGTTACTTACCGATCATACTAAGTCTTGGACGATTTAGCCAAAGCTAACTCAAGGCGTAGTACGATGTGGATCTTATCCCGTAATAATTATAGCTAGTTGGTTAGAATCTAGTGAATGTGGTTTTAGCACATCCATGACTCAATTCTATAAAAGTTCTATAATTCAGTGGGAGCATCATTTAATTAAAGGTCTAATTAAATGATTAGTGGAATATGATATTTATTTTCTACATTATTTCTGTTGTAGATTGCCATGTCGACAAACACGAACACCTTCTCCCTGCATTCTGTCCTTGACAAGAACAAGCTCAATGGAGTTAATTTCCTAGACTGGTACTGGAATATGAGAATTGTTCTCACTCAAGAGAGAAAACTGTACGTCCTGGAGCAGCCCATTCCAGAGGCACCTCCTGCCACTGCCACGCGAGCTGACCGAGATGCTTACAAGAAGCATCAAGATGATGTATTAGATGTGTCATGCCTCATGCTCGCAACCATGAACTCTGAGCTTCAGAAGCAACATGAGTTGATGACTGCTTATGATATGGTTGAACATCTTCGTCAACTATATCAAGGACAAGCAGGGCACTAGAAGAGGAACTGCAAAGGATACCTAGAAGATCTTAAGAAGAAGAGAAATAAGATTTCTACTTCAGGTATACATGTTATAGAAGTCAATCTCTCTTTTCTTCATTGTGGGTATTAGATACTGGATGTTCTTCTCACATTTGTACCAATGTACAGGCGCTGAGAAATAGCAGGGCATTGACGAAGGACGAGGTAGATCTACGAGTATGCAATGGAGCATTGGTTGCTGCTGTTGCTGTAGGAACATACTTTCTATCTCTGTCCTCTGGGCTTGTACTAGAATTAGATGAATGCTGTTATGTGCCTGCTCTTACTAAGAACATTTTTCAGTTTCTTGTTTAGACAAGAAAGGTTTTTCATTTATAATAAAGAACAAATATTGTTCCGTCTATTTAAACGATATGTTCTATTATAGTGCACCTCTGATAAACGGACACTATATTCTAGACTTAGAGAACCCCATCTATAACATAAGTACCAAAAGGTTCAAGTCAAATGAAATGAACCGAACCAATCTCTGGCATTGTTGCTTATGTCATATAAATGACAAACGCTTATCCCAACTCCATAAAGATGGTTTGCTGGACTCATTTAATTTCGAATCATATGAGACATGCAAGTCATGCCTACTGGGCAAGATGACCAAGACTCCCTTCAGTGGACATAGCGAAAGAGCGACTGACTTGTTAGGACTTATACATAGTGATGTGTGTGGCCCTTTCAATGTCGCTGCCAGAGGTGGTTATAGGTACTTCATTATATTTACTGATGACTTCAGTAGATATGGTTATGTGTATCTAATGACACATAAGTCAGAATCCTTTGAAAAGTTCAAAGAATTCAAGAATGAAGTGCAAAACCAACTTGGCAAGAGTATTAAGATACTTCGATCAGATCGAGGTGGTGAATACCTTAGCCCTGAGTTTCATGACTATCTAGCTGAGTGTGGGATTCTATCCCAACTCACTCCTCCTGGAACACCACAGTGGAATGGTGATCCGAAAGGAGGAATCGTACCCTATTAGATATGGTACGGTCTATGATGAGTCACACCGATCATTGTTAGTTAGAGCCCTAGAGCCAATCATTTGATGATTGTATTATGGACTTGTTGTATCATATTCTTATATAAATAAAGGCATTTGTTTTTGGTTATTATACTTACTTGTATTGGTGCCAAATAAACTAAGTATAATAGCATTCTTGAGTATAAGGTTCTCACCAATATCAATCGGTTAGTTGAACCGATAGTGAGATGATATAGGGAACACTACTCTTAATCATTCTTAGTCAAGTATTAACATTCAGGGACAATGTTAATGCAATAAGACTAGCATGTAGGTCAACTTGATGACTTGATCTCACAAGTCATGGATATAGAGATATCAAGTTGACACATGGGTATGCATTGGAGAATGTATACTGAATGAACCGCCATGAGAAAGTATCATGGATCATTATATGAGTGTCATATACTTTCTCATGTGCCTATTAGTATAACTACTAGTCTTTAGACCTGAAGTCACCAGGCCTCCCTACATAAGGAGTTATGTATTTTGGTTTCGTCAAACGTCACCCGTAACTGGTGGACTATAAAGGCGATTACTGGGTATGTAACGAATTATGCAGAGGGATGTGAGTGATATAGATGGGATCTATCCCTCCTATATGATGGGAGTGACATCAATATTCTTGATAGAGTGAGACCACGATGTGCATGGTCAAGCCCAAATGAGTCAATATAAGATATTGAGCTCATTTGATTTAGTGAGTCTACTTGGAGATCAAGATTTAGATTGGTTAGAGGATGACACGGTCTATGCCTCACATTGATCAATCTAGATGTGTAGGATAGAAGGACACTTGTCATATATTGTGAGGAGTCACAATTAGTAGTCACAAGGTGATGTTGGATCTCAACATTCTTATAACTTGGGTAGTAATGATGTGTTGCTAGATATCGCTCATTACTTATGCTTCTAAATGGGTTTAGGAGCATTGCCAACGTTATAAGAACCTATAGGGTCACACACAAAGGGCAATTAGACGGAGATTAGGTTCATTTGATGAACCTAAAGGATTAGGTTTATGTGATGAACCAAAATGGATTAAGAGTAATCCAAATTATGCTAATTGAGTTGGACTCAATTTGGTTCATGTGTTAAGTGAGTCTAATTTAGACTTAGACTCATTGAATCAATTTAATTCAATGAATAGAGATTCATTAAATTAAAATTGACTTGAATCAATGGTTAGATTTGATCAACCATGGGAGGGAAGTGGTCAAGTTTGACTTGACTTGAGAGGAAGAAGAAGAGTCAAGTTTGACATGACTTTATGCCACCTCATTGGTGAGTTGGCATTGAGTGGGCCAATGATACTGCCCCACATCATCATGGTTACTTAAGTGAGATGCCACCTCATGGGAGTTACTAAGAGTTGTGACTCTTGGTATCCCATGGAGGTTACAACCTCCACAAAAGTGGCCGGCCACTTTTGATTTCATGTAAAGAGTTTTATTTTTTTGTGGCAACTCCCATCTTCTTCCTCTCTAGCTTTCTTCTTGCTCTCCCTCTCCTCCATTACTGATCTCTAAGGTTGCTAGCACATCCTTAGAGATTTTTCTCCATCTCTTGCTTGTGTGGATAGACATAGAGAAGTGTCTACTTTGACACTTTCGAGATCCAGCGAACCGAGAACGAGCGGGATTGCGAAGGGCTTCGCATGAAGGGTATAACATTTCTTCTTTGTAGATCTACTATAGATCGTGGCTTATAAACTCGTACTCGTAAGTTTTTCGAAAGTTTTATCTTCGCACAGATCAGGTGGCGGGGGTTTCGGGGTTTCCGCGACGCGAAAAAGCGGTTTTTGTGGTCCGAAAAACCCAACAGTGGTATCAGAGCCACGTGCGAAGACTTGTACGAGTTTAGTTTGTATTTTTATGAAAAATTATAGATTCTGTAACATTCTGTAATTTTAGGTATTTTATGGTTTTTATGGGTAATTTTGTCGTAGAAGCGAAGCACAAGTGTTTCGACACTTGTAGGCTTCGACTACCGGGAAGATTTTTCTGAAACGACAAGGTTTCACCCAAAATCTTTTTGGGACAGTGGGCTAAGGCACTGTTGGATCACTTAGGGACACTCGCGATGGTTAGATCACGGGTAGGGGCGCTGCCCCTGGCCCCGCAAGGGGATTCGTTCCGCGATTGCGCCCGAAAATCGCTAAACGGGACCGCCGAGAAATTTTACTCGTAAAAATTATAAAAATTAGTATTAAAATTAAATAAAATTATAGAAATTACATAATTTAGAATTATGTATAATTTGTGATAGTCATGGCCCAAAAGACCCAATTTTATTGGTATATATTTGTGTAGTAATTCATAATACGGCCTGCGTGCCGTCATGTGATTGTGTGTGCTGTATTCTTGATACGCGACATACGCATCGTGCCTTTCTACATTTATTCTTGTTGTAAATTTGTTTAGACTCAAATGTAACTCGAGTTTCAAAATTGTAATGTAGAAAATTGGAGCCGTGGAAGGTCCACACGAGACGGAGTTACGAGGAGGGCGCGAGCAACACAAGGTGGTCAAAGGGAGGAGCTTGAGAAGCTGTTGACCTAGGTTGACCATCCGTTCTTCTCATTGGCTTGAGAAGATCGTAGTAGGGTCATTGTTGGGTTTTTCGGGCCACGAAAACCGCATTTTCGCGTCACGGAAACCCCGAAAGCCCCAAAGCCAACGGATCCGTGCAAAGAAAAATTTCGAAAGACCACGAATCCGAGTTTCTACCGAGATCTACTCCTAGATCTACATGGAAAAAGGGTTATACCTTTGAAGGGAAGCCCTTCGCGTTCTCGCTCGTCCAAATGATGCCGGATCTCGAAGTTGTTAACGTAGACAACTCTCTATATGTATCCACACAAACAAGTAGGTGGAGAAAACAACACAAAAGGTGTGCTAGCACCTTTTGATGGTTCGACCAAGAGAGGAGAGGGAGAGCAAAATTGGAGCAAGGAAGAAGATGAAGGAATGAATGAGATTAATTCACAAAATGAAAACATAAACCCCATTCATGTGGCCGACCACATTAAGAGGGTGAGTAACTCTCAGGGAATGCAAAGAGTCTCAACTCTTGGTAACTCCCATGAGGTGGCATCCCACTTAAGCAACAATGATGATGTGGAGCATTATCATTGGCCCACTCAATGCCAACTCACCAATGAGGTGGCATAAAGTCAAGTCAAACTTGACTCTTCATCTTCCTCTCAAGTCAAGTCAAACTTGACTTAATCTCTCTCATGGTTGATCTAATCCAACCATTTAATTCAAGCCAATTTAATATAATGAATCTAATTCATTTAATTAAATTGATTCAATGAGTCATAATCCAAATTAGACTCATTAAACACATGAATCAACTTGAGTCTAACTCAATTAGCCCAATTAGGATTACTCTTAATCCAATTTGATTCATCAAATGAATCTAATCCTCTTGGTTCATCATATGAACCTAATCTCCATTTAATTGTCGTTAGTGTGTGACCCTATAGGTTCTTGTAACGTTGGCAATGCCCCTAAACCCATTTAGGAGCATAAGTAATGAGCGGTATCTAACAACACATCATTACTACCCAATGTTACAAGAATGTTGAGATCCAACATCACCTTTGTGACTACTATTTGTGACTCCTCACAAAATATGACAAGTGTCCTTCTATCCTACACATCTAGATTGATCAATATGAGGCATAGACCGTGTCATCCTCTAATCAATCTAAATCTTGAACTCCAAGTAGACTCACTAAATCAAATGAGCTCAATATCCTAGATTGACTCATTTGGGCATGGCCATGCACTTTGTGGTCTCACTCTATCAAGAATATCGATGTCACTCCCGTCATATAGGAGGCATAGATCCCATCTACATCACTCACATTCCTCTGCATAATTCATTACATACCCAGTAATCGCCTTTATAGTCCACCCAGTTACGGGTGACGTTTGACGAAACCAAAGTATATAACTCCTTATGTAGGGATCCATGGTGACTTCAGGTCTAAGGAGTAGTAGTCATACTAATAGCCACATGAGAAAGTATATGACACTCATATAACGATCCATGATACTTTCTCATGGGGGGTCATTCAGTATACATTCTCTAATGCATACCCATGTGTCAACTTGATATCTCTATATCCATGACTTGAGAGTTCAAGTCATCGAGTTGACCTACATGCTAGTTTTATTGCATTAACATTGTCCCTGAATGTTAATACTCGACTAGGAATGATTAAGAGTAGTGTTCCCTATATCATCTCACTATCGATTCAACCAATCGATTGATATAGGTAAGAACCTTCTACTCAAGGACGTTATTTTACTTAGTTTATTTGGCACCAATACAAGTAAGTATAATAACCAAAAAACCAAATACCTTTATTTATATAGAATATGATACAACAAGTCTAAAATACAATCATCAAATGATTGGCTCTAGGGCTCTAGCTAACAATCTCCCACTAGCACTAGTGCCAATCAGTGTAGGCTCTAAGCCCCAATGACCTAGTGTGACCATCATGCTTCCTCTGTGCCAAAACCTTGGTCAAAGGATCTGCGATGTTAGCCTCTGTAGGTACTCTGCAAATCTTCACAACTCCTCTCTCGATGATCTCTCGAGTGAGATGGAAGCGCCGTAGTATGTGTTTGGTCCGCTAATGTGAGCGAGGTTCCTTCGCCTGTGCTATAACTCTATTGTTGTCACAATAGAGCTCAATAGGGTCAGCAATGCTAGGAACCTCCCCAAGTTCAGTGATGAACTTGCGAATCCAAACTGCCTCCTTTGCTGCCTCTGATGCAGCAATATACTCGGCCTCTGTCGTAGAATCAGCTTCTGTGTCCTGCTTCGAACTCTTCCAGCTCACAGCACCACCATTAATGCAAAATACGAACCCCGACTGCGATCTATAGTCATCCTGGTCAGTCTGGAAGCTAGCATCACTGTAACCCTTTACAGCTAGCTCATCATTGCCTCCATATATCAAGAAATATTCTTTAGTCCTTCTTAAGTACTTAAGAATATTCTTGACCGCTATCCAGTGACTTTCACCTGGATCTGACTGGTATCTGCTCGTCATGCTCAAAGCATACGAGACATCAGGTCGAGTATATATCATGGCGTATATGATAGATCCTCTGGCTGAAGCATAAGGGATCTGATCCATGCGGTCTCTCTCCTCTCTAGAAGTGGGACCTTGAGTCTTCAAAAGACTCACGCCATGTGACATCGGCAGAAACCCCTTCTTGGAGTTCTACATGGCAAACCGAAGGAGTACCTTGTCAATGTATGTACTCTGACTTAGGCCAAGCAATCTCTTAGATCTATCTCTATAGATCTGTATCCATAGAATGTAGGATGCCTCACCTAAGTCCTTTATTGAGAAGCAACTCCCTAGCCAGGTCTTGATAGACTGAAGCATAGGAATGTCCTTCCCAATGAGTACTATGTCATCCACATATAATATGAGGAAGACAACTATATCCCCTACAACCTTCTTGTAGACACAAGGCTCATCTTCGTTCTTGATGTAACCAAATTATTTGATTGCATCATCGAATCAAATATTCCAGCTCCGAGAAGCTTGCTTTAGTCCATAAATGAACCTATGCAGCTTGCATACTCTGCTAGTATGCTTTGGATCTACAAAACCCTCAGGTTGTGTCATGTACACATCCTCGAGTAGATTTCCATTCAGAAATGCGGTTTTGACGTCCATTTGCCAGATCTCGTAATCGTGGTAAGCTGCAATAGCAAGCATGATCCGAATGGACTTAAACATCGCTATTGGAGAAAAGGTTTCATCATAGTCAATACCATGAATCTGCTTGAAACCTTTAGCTACCAAGCGACCCTTATAGATAAGTTCATCCATGTCAGTCTTTCTCTTAAAGACCCACTTACACCCAATGGGTTTTACCCCTTCAGGTGGATCAACCAAAGTCCATACTTGGTTGGTGTACATGGATTCCATCTCGGATCTCATGACCTCTAGCCATTTCTCAGAATCTGGTCTCATCACAACTTCCTGATAAGTGGTAGGCGCATCCTCTATGAGCACAACGTCATCATGGTCAGACAAGAGAAATGAGTATCTCTCAGGCTAACGACGCACCCTATCAGACCTGCGAAGAGGTATGTCTACTTGAACTGGTTGTTGTTCCTCAAATCCTTGTGGAACAACATCATCCACAACACTTTGTGGTTCCAGTTCAACTTCCATCGAGGCTTCAGTGTTATTGTTCGCATCTTAAACTTCTTCAAGATTGAATGTGCTCCCACTAGTCTTTCTAAAAACAAAGTCCCTTTCTAGAAAGACCCAGTCTTTGCCACAACTACCTTGTGCTGACTGGGAATGTAGAAGTAATATCACTTAGTTTCCTTTGGATATCCAATGAAATAACACTTGTCAGATTTGGGTCCTAATTTTTCTGAGACTTGACGTCTAACGTAAGCCTCACAACCCCAAATCCTCATGAAAGACACCTGGGCATCTTTCCTAGTCTATATCCTATATGGTGTCTTTATCACGGCCTTGGATGGAATTCGGTTGAGTATAAAAGCTGCCGTGTCTAGAGTATAGCCCCAAAAGTATGTCGGAATATCTATGTGACTCATCATAGATCGCACCATATCTAATAGGGTACGATTCCTCCTTTCGGATACACCATTCCACTGTGGTGTTCCAGGAGGATTGTGTTGGGATAGGATCCCACACTCTGCTAGATAGTCACGAAACTCATGGGTAAGGTATTCTCCACCTCGATCTGATCGAAGTATCTTAATACTCTTGCCAAGCTGGTTCTATACTTTATTCTTGAATTCTTTGAACTTTTCAAAAGATTAAGACTTATGTGTCATCAAGTACACATAACCATATCTACTGAAGTCATCAGTAAATGTGATGAAGTACCTATAACCACCTCTAGCAGTGACATTGAAAGGGCCACATACATCACTATGTATGAGTCCTAACAAATCAGTCGCTCGTTCACTGTGCCCACTAAAGGGAGTCTTGGTCATCTTGCCTCGTAGACATGACTCCCATATCTCATATGATTCAAAATCAAATGAGTCCAGCAAACCATTCTTATGGAGCTGGGATAAGCGCTTGTCATTTATATGACCTAAGCGACAGTGCCAGAGGTAGGTTTGGTTCATGTCATTTGACTTTAACCTCTTGGTATTTATGTTATAGATAGGGCTCTCAAGGTCTAGAATATAGAGTCCGTTTATCAGAGGTGCACTACAATAGAACATATCGTTTAAATAGACAGAACAACATTTGTTCTTTATTGTAAACGAGAAACCTTTCTTGTCCAAACAAGAAACTGATATAATGTTCTTAGTAAACGCAGGCACATAACAACAATCGACTAACTCTAGTACAAGCCCAAAGGGCAGAGATAGAAAGTAAGTCCCTACAGCAACAGTAGCAACCCGTGCTCCATTGCCTACTCGTAGGTCCACATCGCCCTTTGTCAATGCCCTGCTATTTCTCAGCGCGTGCACATCAGTACAAATGTGAGAAGCACATCCAGTATCTAATACCCATGATGTAGAAATGGACAGATTGACTTCTATAACATATATACCTGAAGTGGAAGTCTCACTTCGCTTCTTCTTAAGATCCTCCAAGTATACCTTGCAGTTCCTCTTCCAGTGCCCGGTCTGACCGCAGTGGAAGCAGGTAGCATCCTTGGCGACCCCTCCTTTAGGCTTCAGTGTCTTGCCTTTACCCTTGGCTTGGGACTTTCCCTTGCCTTTGGGCTTGCCCTTGCCCTTATGTTTCTGAATCATCAGAACAGTGTTGGGCTTAACCTTCTTAAGGTTCAGCTGAGCAGTTCTTAACATGCTAAGCAGCTCGGGCAGTGGCTTGTCAATCTCATTCATATTGTAGTTTAGAACGAATTGACTGTAGCTATCCGATTAGGATTGCAAGATCAGGTCAGTGGCCAGCTCTTGGCCAAGTGGGAACCCCAACCTTTGTAGGTTCTCAATGTACCCAATCATTTTGAGTACATATGGGCCTACAGGAGCCCCGTCTGACATCTTGCACTGAAACAGTGCCCTTGAGATCTCAAATCTCTCATGCCTCGCTTGACCTTGATACAGTTGAGGAAGATGTTCAACCATATCGTAAGCGCCCATTAACTCGTGTTGCTTCTGAAGCTCAGAATTCATGGTCGCGAGCATTAGACAAGACACATCTAATGTGTCATCTTGATGCTTCTTGTAAGCATCTTTGTTAGCTTGCGGGGCATTGGCAGGAGGAGCCTCCGGAATGGGATGCTCCAGAACGTACAGTTTACGCTCTTGGGTGAGAACTATTCTCAAGTTCCAGTACCAGTCGAGGAAATTCGCTCCGTTGAACTTGTCCTTCTCGAGGACAGATCGCAGGGAGAAGGTGTTTGTATTCAACGTCATGGTAATCTACAACAGAAATAAATGCAGAAATAAGTATCATATTCTTAATCATTTAATTAAGTCTTTAACTAAATGATGCTCCCACTGAATTCTATAATTCATGTGGGACAAGATCCACATCATACTAACCCTTGAGTCAGCTTTGGCTAATACGCCCAAGACTTAGTATGATCGGTAGGTAACGATTACCAATTACATCTCTATGCAACTCTTGTTTATAGGATCAAAATCCACATTTATATTAAAACTCGAGTTAGCTTTGGCTAATACGCCCAAGAGTTAATATAAACGTGATTTTGACCTATCTACCAACCATTGGATAATGCCTATAGTTAAACTCGATCTAATTGAGTTAACTAGTTACTCAATCTAATTGAGTTGTACTCACATATGCATTGATAGGCGGGACCAAGATTGTCCCTCCGTACCCTACCAAGATAGTATGTGTTGCTCTACTTTGGCAGATTCAACAACAACATGCGATCGAGGTAGTGGTAGGTATCACGGCATGGTAGGCATTACGAGTTGATGCGATTTAGATCTAATCTAAATGATGATGCGGATCATATACTCGATAGATTTAATCTAATCGAAGGGTGCATCATGTGCAAGACTTAGATCTAATATAATCGTTAGACACTAATTAATTACTTAATTAACTAGCAAGCATCGCATACACACAAAAGCAATTAATTAAATAATTTTGTGATTATGTCATGGCCCTACTACGATCTTCTCAAGCCAATGAGAAGATCGGATGGTCAACCTAAGGTCAACAGCTTCTCAAGCTCCTTCTTTTGACCACTTCGTGTTGCTCGCGCCCTCCTCGTAACTCCGTCTCGAGTGGACCTTCCACCGCTTTAAAATTTACATTACATTTTGAAACTCGAGTTACATTCGAGTCTAAATCTAATTTACAACAAGAATAAAAGAGAAAGGCACGACGCGCAGGTCGCGAAAAATAAAAATAAAATACAACACGCACATCATGTCACGTCACGCAGGCCATATTATGAATTACAACACGAATTATCCAATCGAATTGGGTCTTTGGACCATGACTATCATAAAAATAATATATTTCTATAATTTTCTGTAATTTTTCTATAATTTTTTACAATTTTTCTATAATTTTTTACAATTTTTACGAGTACAATTTCCCAGCGGTTCCGTTTAGCGGTTTTCGGGCGTAGCGCCCCTACCCGCGATCTAACCATCGCGAGGGTTCCATTGCGATCTAACAGCGGCTTAGCCCGCTGTCCCAAAAAGTTTTGGGACGAAACTTGGCCGTTTTGGAAAATTCTTCTCGGTAGTCGAAGCCTACAAGTGTCGAGACACTTGTGCTTCGCTTCTTCGAGAAAAATACCCATAAAAATCATAAATTTACAGAATATTACAGAACTGAAAAGTTTTCATAAAACACAAAATAAACTCGTATTCGTCTTCGCACGTGGCTCTGATACCACTGTTGGGTTTTTCGGGCCGCGAAAACCGCATTTTCACGTCGCGGAAACCCCGAAAGCCCCAAAGCCAACGGATCCGTGCAAAGAAAATTTTTGAGAGACCACGAATACGAGTTTCTACCGAGATCTACTCCTAGATCTACATGGAAAAAGGGTTATATCTTTAGCGAAGCCCTTCGCGTTCCCGCTCGTCCAAATGATGTCGGATCTCGAAGTTGTCAACTTAGACAACTCTCTATATGTATCCACACAAACAAGTAGGTGGAGAAAACCACACAAAAGGTGTGCTAGCACCTTTTGATGGTTCGGCCAAGAGAGAAGAGGGAGAGCAAAATTGGAGCAAGGAAGAAGATTGTAACGCCCACCCTTCTTACCCAACCAAAGGTGGCGCTACGTTCTTATACTACTTACGTACATGCTTTAGTTATAACAGCGGAAGAATAAAAACTTTAAAGAATTTAATTTATTAAGCATAATATCACATATTCTGATTTGTTCAAATGTGCATATATTGATTCTATAACTAATCATATTAATCTGTCCGAATCGTTCTTTGCCGAGCCACCACCACACACATCCTTATCCGCTCCTCCTGTTGCTCCTCTAGTTCATCCAGTTCTTTTATCTGCGGTACAAGGAAAGTAAGCTGTGAGCACTCATGGCTCAGTAAGTTCCTTTCCTACTCACTAAAATCGAAAATCATCGTATATTAATATCATGCGTAATATCATAAGCATATAACACACAAAGGTATCATATTCATATCATCATGGCATCATATCAAATCATTAGCTAATTCAAGCACATATGCAGGCAATGCATCATGAATTTGAAAACTTATACTTGTAAGTACTTGAAATTAATATCATCATCATTGGGGATCCCGGTTTGTACCACATACATCATACGTAGGTCCAAGGTAGCAAGTCTTGAACCCTACCATACATACATACTAGGCCCGAGTCTTACTCCATCGACCTAGGGCATCAGAAGCCCATTACTGACGAGGCCCGAGTCTTATTCCATCGACCCCGGGGCGTTTACGGAGCCCACCCTTGGTACAAACCATACAAAGTAATTTATCATGCATAACTATCATATCATATCCTTAACAATCTTTCATGCATTTCATTTTTCATTCTTCTCATTATGTATAGCATTTCATATGCTATTACATATCATGGCATTCACATAATTTCATTCTTCTCATTATGTATAGCATTTCATATGCTATCACATATCATGGCAATTACATATATTTCATTCTTCTCATTATGTATAGCATTTCATATGCTATCACATATCATGGCATTACATAAATTTCACATAAAAAAAAAGCCTTGTACCACAGGTGAGGGGAAGCTTACCTTCTTCGCTTAAGTTTCCTAGAATTGAGAACTTGCTTGGACCTTTCTTCTTGCTTGCTAGGTTCGGCACCAATGGAGGGAAAGGAGTGGCTAGGTCTTTTGGTGGAGAGGGGAGGAAGAAGAAGCTTCTCCCTCTTGTGTTGCTCGGCAACAACAAGGAAGAAAGAAGAGGGAGGGTGTGAGGAGGAAGAGGAGCTTCCTTCCTCTTGTGTTGCTTGGCAACAAGAAGAAGAAGAGAGGGGGGTCTCGGCACAAGAGGGAGGAGGAGAGGGAGAGGAGTGGAGGATGAATTTGAAGTCACCCCTCCATGCCTATTTATACTAAAATGAGGGGAGGAAATTTGACTTGATTCATCCTCCCCATTTATTCCTCTTCTTTATGATAGGAATATTCTAGAGATATGCCTTGTGAGTTCTCTCTTAATCTCTCTCTTTTCTCTCCTTTAATAAAATTTTCTATCTCTCCTCTTACAATATCCTCTTCTATCCCACTTGGTTAACACATGCATGCATCCACAAGAGAACCAAGGATCAAAACTTGGTTATGCATATTTTTACTTCTTTTTACTTCCTTTTCTTTTAAGTAAAAAGAATCCTTTCTTATTCTTAACTACTTAGTCCTTTCTCTCCTTATCAATAATTCTCCTATCCCCTTTGGTATCCTATACATGTTCCTTACAAGAGATCCAAGGTTCAATCTCTCTTCTAACATTTTATTTTCTTTTGTACATAATAATTCGTATATTACTATATTATGCATAAATATTTCATACATATATATATTATCTCATACTTCTTCCTTTTGTCCATATTAATTTCATACCTTTTAAATCATGCATAGATGATTTATATTCTCAACTTTATTTTTCTTTCATAAAGTTTTAATCATCTAAATCCATCTTAATATTTAACTTAGAATATTTACACCTTCTTTTCATTCGTACTCTCATTATCCTCACTTTCTTATCTAGGCTTTCTAGGGGTGTTACAATCTCCCCTACTTATTGAAAGTTCGTCCCCGAACTTAGAATGACAATTTCTGCTCAGATTCCTTAGACACTGGTGGAGCTTACCCTTGGTATAAGCCAATCTCACAG
Source organism: Zingiber officinale (assembly GCF_018446385.1). Taxonomy (NCBI): domain Eukaryota; kingdom Viridiplantae; phylum Streptophyta; class Magnoliopsida; order Zingiberales; family Zingiberaceae; genus Zingiber; species Zingiber officinale. Next base: position 50,632,796 of record NC_056006.1, read on the forward strand.
AAAGTAAAGTACATGTCATACATATCATGTATCATAAAAGCATGCATCACTTAGGCACACCTCATATCATAAAAATATGCATCACTTAGGCATACATCATGTCGTAAAAGTATGCATCCTAGAATATCACCTACTTATCATCATGCACCATTTTCTAGGGTATAACTTAAGGTATCCTTCCTAGGCTACCATTCATGCATCCTAGAGTATCATACTATTTTTAACACATACTTGTCATCATGCACCCTTCTCTAGGGTATAGCTTAAGGTATCCTTCCTAGGCTACCATTCATGCATCCTAGAGTATCATACTATTTTTGCATACAAATAAATTATGCAACTGTACTTACTTGGAGCGACAGGAAGGAGCTTGATGTGTGTGTAGTGAGCTGGCAAAACTTCGCTCTGATACCACCTGTAACGCCCGCCCTTCTTACCCAACCAAAGGCGGCGCTACGTTCTTATACTACTTACGTACATGCTTTAGTTATAACAGCGGAAGAATAAAAACTTTAAAGAATTTAATTTATCCTAATCGTTCTTTGCCGAGCCACCACCACACACATCACTATCTGCTCCTCCTGTTGCTCCTCTAGCTCATCCAGCTTCTTTGATCTGCGGTACAAGGAAAGTAAGCTGTGAGCACTCATGGCTCAGTAAGTTCCTTTCCTACTCACTAAAACCGAATTCATATCATTGCATATCAATATCATGCGAGGTATCATATGCATACGACAGACAAGGGTATCATATTCATATCATCATGGCATCATATCAAATCATTAGCTAATTCAAGCACATATGCAGGCAATGCATCATGAATTTGAAAACTTATACTTGTAAGTACTTGAAATTAATATCATCATCATTGGGGATCCCGGTTTGTACCACATACATCATACGTAGGTCCAAGGTAGCAAGTCTTGAACCCTACCATACATACATACTAGGCCCGAGTCTTACTCCATCGACCTAGGGCATCAGAAGCCCATTACTGACGAGGCCCGAGTCTTATTCCATCGACCCCGGGGCGTTTACGGAGCCCACCCTTGGTACAAACCATACAAAGTAATTTATCATGCATAACTATCATATCATATCCTTAACAATCTTTCATGCATTTCATTTTTCATTCTTCTCATTATGTATAGCATTTCATATGCTATTACATATCATGGCATTCACATAATTTCATTCTTCTCATTATGTATAGCATTTCATATGCTATCACATATCATGGCAATTACATATATTTCATTCTTCTCATTATGTATAGCATTTCATATGCTATCACATATCATGGCATTACATAAATTTCACATAAAAAAAAAGCCTTGTACCACAGGTGAGGGGAAGCTTACCTTCTTCGCTTAAGTTTCCTAGAATTGAGAACTTGCTTGGACCTTTCTTCTTGCTTGCTAGGTTCGGCACCAATGGAGGGAAAGGAGTGGCTAGGTCTTTTGGTGGAGAGGGGAGGAAGAAGAAGCTTCTCCCTCTTGTGTTGCTCGGCAACAACAAGGAAGAAAGAAGAGGGAGGGTGTGAGGAGGAAGAGGAGCTTCCTTCCTCTTGTGTTGCTTGGCAACAAGAAGAAGGGGGGGGGGGGTCTCGGCACAAGAGAGAGGAGGACAGGGAGAGGAGTGGAGGATGAATTTGAAGTCACCCCTCCATGCCTATTTATACTAAAATGAGGGGAGGAAATTTGACTTGATTCATTCTCCCCATTTATTCCTCTTCTTTATGATAGGAATATTCTAGAGATATGCCTTGTGAGTTCTCTCTTAATCTCTCTCTTTTCTCTCCTTTAATAAAATTTTCTATCTCTCCTCTTACAATATCCTCTTCTATCCCACTTGGTTAACACATGCATGCATCCACAAGAGAACCAAGGATCAAAACTTGGTTATGCATATTTTTACTTCCTTTTCTTTTAAGTAAAAAGAATCCTTTCTTATTCTTAACTACTTAGTCCTTTCTCTCCTTATCAATAATTCTCCTATCCCCTTTGGTATCCTATACATGTTCCTTACAAGAGATCCAAGGTTCAATCTCTCTTCTAACATTTTATTTTCTTTTGTACATAATAATTCGTATATTACTATATTATGCATAAATATTTCATACATATATATATTATCTCATACTTCTTCCTTTTGTCCATATTAATTTCATACCTTTTAAATCATGCATAGATGATTTATATTCTCAACTTTATTTTTCTTTCATAAAGTTTTAATCATCTAAATCCATCTTAATATTTAACTTAGAATATTTACACCTTCTTTTCATTCGTACTCTCATTATCCTCACTTTCTTATCTAGGCTTTCTAGGGGTGTTACAAAGATGAAGGAATGAATGAGATTAATTCACAAAATGGAAACATAAACCCTATTCATATGGCCGGCCACATTAAGAGGGTGAGTAACTCTCATGGAATGCCAAGAGTCACAACTCTTGGTAACTCCCATGAGGTGGCATCCCACTTAAGCATCCATGATGATGTGGAGCATCATCATTGGCCCACTCAATACCAACTCACCAATGAGGTGGCATAAAGTCAAGTCAAACTTGACTTTTCATCTTCCTCTCAAGTTAAGTCAAACTTGACTTAATCTCTCTCATGGTTGATCTAATCCAACCATTTAATTCAAGCCAATTTAATATAATGAATCTAATTCATTTAATTAAATTAATTCAATGAGTCATAATCCAAATTAGACTCATTAAACACATGAATCAACTTGAGTCTAACTCAATTAGCACAATTAGGATTACTCTTAATCCAATTTGATTCATAAAATGAATCTAATCCTCTTGGTTCATCATATGAACCTAATTTCCATCTAATTGTCCTTAGTGTGTGACCCTATAGGTTCTTGTAACGTTGGCAATGCCCCTAAACCCATTTAGGAGCATAAGTAATGAGCGGTATCTAGCAACACATCATTACTACCCAATGTTACAAGAATGTTGAGATCCAACATCACCTTTGTGACTACTAATTGTGACTCCTCACAAAATATGACAAGTGCCCTTCTATCCTAGACATCTAGATTGATCAATATGAGGCATAGACCGTGTCATCCTCTAATCAATCTAAATCTTGAACTCCAAGTAGACTCATTAAATCAAATGAGCTCAATATCCTATATTGACTCATTTGGGCATGGCCATGCACTTTGTGGTCTCACTCTATCAAGAATATTGATGTCACTCCCGTCATATAGGAGGGATAGATCCCATCTACATGACTCACATCCCTCTGCATAATTCATAACATACCCAGTAATCGCCTTTATAGTCCACCCAGTTACGGGTGATGTTTGACGAAACCAAAGTACATAACTCCTTATGTAGGGATCCATGGTGACTTCAGGTCTAAGGACTAGTAGTCATACTAATAGCCACATGAGAAAGTATATGACACTCATATAACGATCCATGATACTTTCTCATGGCGGGTCATTCAGTATACATTCTGTAATGCATACCCATGTGTCAACTTGATATCTCTATATCCATGACTTGTGAGATCAAGTCATCGAGTTGACCTACATGCTAGTCTTATTGCATTAACATTGTCCCTGAATGTTAATACTCGACTAGGAATGATTAAGAGTAGTGTTCCCTATATCATCTCACTATCGATTCAACCAATCGATTGATATAGGTAAGAACCTTCTACTCAATGACGTTATTATACTTAGTTTATTTGGCACCAATACAAGTAAGTATAATAACCAAAAAACCAAATGCCTTTATTTATATAGAATATGATACAACAAGTCCAAAATACAATCATCAAATGATTGGCTCTAGGGCTCTTGACTAATCACAAATAGAATAATTAATTGCTTGTGTGTGTGTACTTGATGCATGCTAGTAAATAGTTAATTAACGCCTTAACGATTCGATTCGATCAATCGCGTATATGATACATCTCGACGATTAGATTAGATCTAAGTCGCGCACATGATGCACCTCCTCTACGATTAGATTAGATCAAAATCGAGTATATGATACACCTCGACGATTAGATTAGATCTCAATCATGTCAACTCGTAATGCCTACCATGCCGTGATACCTACCACTACCTCGATGACATGTTGTTGTTGAATCTGCCAAAGCAGAGCAACGCATACTATCTTGGTAGGGTACGGAGGGACAATCTTGGTCCCGCCTATCAACGCATGGGTGAGTACAACTCAATTAGATTGAGTAACTAGTTAACTCGGTTGGATCGAGTACAACTATAGTCATTCTTCCAACGGTTGGAAAGATAGGACATAAATCACATTTATATTAATTCTTGGGCGTATTAGCTAAAGCTAACTCAAGTTTTAATATAACTGCGGATAATTATCCTATAAACAAGAGTTGCATAGAGATGTAATTGGTAAATTGTTACCTACCAATCATACTAAGTCTTGGGTGATTTAGCCAAAGCTAACTCAAGGCATAGTATGATGTGGATCTTGTCCCACATGAATTATAGCTAGTTAGAATCTAGTAAGTGTGGTTTGACCACATCACTCACTTGATTCTACAAAAATTATATAATTCAGTGGGAGCATCATTTAGTTAAAGGCCTAATTAAATGATTTAAAAAAAATATGATAATCATTTTCTGCATTTATCTGTTGTAGATAACCATGACGTCGAATACGAACTCTTTTTCCCTGCGTTCTGACCTTAAGAAGGACAAGCTCAACGGAGCAAATTTCTTGGACTGGTACAGGAACTTGAGAATAGTTCTCACCTAGGAACGTAAACTGTACGTCCTAGAGCATCCCATTCCCGAGGCACCTCCTGCCATTGGCACGCGAGCTGATCGTGACGCTTACAAGAAGCATCAAGATGACGCATTAGATGTGTCATGTCTTATGCTCGCAACCATGAACTCTGAGCTTCAGAAGCAACATGAGTTGATGACTGCTTATGATATAGTTAAACATCTTCGTCAACTATATCAAGGATAAGCAGGGCACTAGAAGAGGAACTTCACAGGATACCTGGAAGATCTTAAGAAGAAGAGAAATAAGATTTCTACTTCAGGTATAAATGTTATAGAAGTCAACCTCTCTATTTCTTCATCGTGGGTATTAGATACCGGATGTGCTTCTCACATTTGTTCTAATGTACAAGTGCTGAGAAATAGCAGAGCATTGACAAAGGGCGAGATAGACCTACGAGTAGGCAATAGAGCACGGGTTGCTGCTGTTGCTGTAGGAATTTATCATCTATCTCTGCCCTCTGGCCTTGTATTAGAATTAGATGAATGTTGTTATGTGCCTGCATTAACTAAGAACATAATTTCAGTTTCTTGTTTGGACAAGAAAGGCTTCTCTTTTATAATTAAGGACAAATGTTGTTCTGTTTATTTAAAAGATATGTTCTAGTGTAGTGCACCTCTGATGAACGGACTCTACATTCTAGATCTTGAAAGCCCTATCTATAACATAAATACCAAGAGGTTCAAGTCAAATGATCTGAACCAAACCTTTCTCTAGCACTGTCGCTTAGGTCATATAAATGACAAGCGCTTATCCTAGCTCCATAAGGATGGTTTGCTGAACTCATTTGATTTTGAATCTTATGAGACGTGCGAGTCATGCCTACTAGGCAAGATGACTAAGACTCCCTTTAGTGGGCACAGTGAGAGAGCGACTGACTTGTTAGGTTTTATACATAGTGATGTATGTGGCCCTTTCAATGTCGCTGCTAGAGGGGGTTATAGGTACTTCATCACATTTACTGATGACTTCAGTAGATATGGTTATGTGTACTTGATGACACATAAGTCTGAATCCTTTGAAAAGTTCAAAGAATTCAAGAATGAAGTACAAAACCAGCTTGGCAAGAGTATTAAGATACTTCGATCAGATCGAGGTGGAGAATACCTTAGCCATGAGTTTCATGACTATCTAGCTGAGTGTGGGATTCTATCCCAACTCACTCCTCCTGGAACACCATAGTGGAATGGTATATCAGAAAGGAGGAATCATACCCTATTAGATATGGTACGATCTATGATGAGTCACACAGATCTTCCGACATACCTTTGGGGCTATGCTCTAGACACGGCAGCTTTTATACTCAACCGAGTTCCATCCAAGGTCATGATAAAGACACCATATAGGATATGGACTGGGAGAGATGCCCAGGTGTCATTTATGCGGATTTGGGGTTGTGAGGCATACGTTAGACGTCAAGTCTCAGACAAATTAGGACCCAAATCTGACAAGTGCTACTTTATTGTATATCCCAAGGAAACTAAGGGATATTACTTCTACATTCCCAGTCAGCACAAGGTAGTTGTGGCAAAGACTGGGGTCTTCCCGGAAAGGGACTTTGATTCTAGAAAGACTAGTGGGAGTACGTTCGATCTTGAAGAAGTTCAAGATACGGACCATAACACTGAGGCCTCGATGGAAGTTGAATTGGAACCACAAAGTGTTGTGGATGATGTTGTTCCACAAAGAGTTGAGGAACAACAACCAGTTCAAGTAGACATACCTCTTCGCAGGTCTGATAGGGTACGTCGTCAGCCTGAGATATACTTATTTCTCTTGTCTGACCATGATGACGTTATGCTCATAGAGGATGAGCCTACCACCTATCAGGAAGTTGTGATAAGACCAGATTCCGAGAAATGGCTAGAGGCCATGAGATCCGAGATGGAATCCATGTACACCAACCAACTATGGACTTTGGTTGATCCACCTGAAGGGGTAAAACCCATTGGGTGTAAGTGGGGTCTTTAAGAGAAAGACTTATATGGATGGACTTATCTATAAGGGTCGCTTGGTAGCTAAAGGTTTCAAGCAGATTCATGGTATTGACTATGATGAAACCTTTTCTCTAGTAGCGATGTTTAAGTCCATTCGGATCATGCTTGCTATTGCAGCTTACCATGACTATGAGATATGGCAGATGGATGTCAAAACCACGTTTCTGAATGGAAACCTACTCAAGGATGTGTACATAACACAACCTGAGGGTTTTGTAGATCCACAGCATACTAGCAGAGTATGCAAGCTGCATAGGTCCATTTATGGACTAAAGCAAGCTTCTCGAAGCTGGAATCTTCGATTCGATGATGCAATCAAATAGTTTGGTTTCATCAAGAACGAAGATGAGCCTTGTGTCTACAATGTTGGGTTTTTCGGGCCGCGAAAACCGCTTTTCGCGTCGCGGAAACCCTGAATCACCCAAAGCCGTAGATCCCTGCAAGGAAAAAACCGAATGAAATACAAGTACGAGTTTCAAAAACTTTAGATATACTCCTAGATCTATGTGTTGAGAGCTTTTACCTTTGAAGTGTGCCCTCGCAAAATTCCCGCTCGTCCAAGGTACGTGTCGGATCGCCAAAGTATCAAGGTAGATACTTCTCTAGTGATATCCACACGAACAAGGAGTGCTCTCTAGCACTCAAGGATGGAGAAGAGAGCCCCAAGTGTGCTAGCACTTTCTAGAGCTCTCGGATAGAATTTGAAAAAGGAGAAAAGAGAGAAAACAAGAAGACTCTCACATACTCAACTAGTAGTATCCACTTCTTGTGTCCTTCACACTCTCTTATCTTTTCTTGGATGAAACTCAACACCTTCTCACCTTCCAAAACCCCACGGCAATAGCAAGGAGAAGCAAGCATCCAAGGAAGAAGAAGCTAGAATGAATGCAAATCAATTGCATTCACCCATCATCAAGTGTGTGGCCGGCCACACAAATGTAACCCCCTCATTTAATGTGGCCGGCCACATTAAAAGGAATGGGTGTGTAACCTCCATGAGGTGGCACACCATTATGAGGTGGTGATGATGTGGCAAGGATGTGTCATGCCATGTAGGATGAGTCAACCTACATGATGTGGCAATGCATCAAGTCAAACTTGATGTTTCAACTTCCATTTGGTGAAGTCAAAATTGACCAATTTCTTCCTTGTTGAGTTAAATCCAACCTTTGATTCAAGTCAATTTCAATTTAATGAATCTCAATTCATTAATATAAATTGACTCAATGAATCAAATTTAAATTAGACTCATTCAACAATTGAATCTAATTGAGTCTAACTCAATAAGTCTAATTTGAATCCAATCTTTGGTGCATCATATGAACCTAATCTAATTGGTTCATCATATGAACCTAATCTCCATCCACTTATTCTTTGTGTGTGACCCAATAGGTTCTTGTAACGTTGGCAATGTTTCTAAACTCCTTTAGAAACATAAGCAATAAGCGGCATCTAGCAATACATCATTGCTACCCAAGTTACAAGAATGTTGAGATCCAACATCACCTTGTGACTACTAATTGTGACTCCTCACAATATGTGACATTGTCCTTCTATCCTAGACATCTAGATTGATCAATATGAGGCATAGACCGTGTCATCCTCTAATCAATCAAAATCTTGAACTCCAAGTAGACTCACTCGATCAAATGAGCTCAACATCTAATGTTGACTCATTTGGGCATGGCCATGCACTTAGTGGTCTCACTCTATCAAGAATACCGATGTCGCTCCCGTCATATGGGAGGGATAGATCACATCTACATCACTCACATCCCTCTGCATAATTTGTTACATACCCGGTAATCACCTTTATAGTCCACCCAGTTACGGGTGACGTTTGACGAAACCAAAGTACATAACTCCTTATGTAGGGATCCATGGTGACTTCAGGTCTAAGGACTAATAGTCATACTAATAGCCACATGAGAAAGTATATGACACTCATATAACGATCCATGATACTTTCTCATGGCGGGTCATTCAGTATACATTCTCCAATGCATACCCATGTGTCAACTTGATATCTCCATATCCATGACTTGTGAGATCAAGTCATCGAGGTGACCTACATGCTAGTCTTATTGCATTAACATTGTCCCTAAATGTTAATACTCGACTAGGAATGATTTAGAGTAGTGTTCCCTATATCATCTCACTATCGGTTCAATTAACCGATTGATATAGGTGAGAACCATCTACTCAAGGTCATTATTATACTTAATTTATTTGGCACCAATACAAGTAAGTATAATAACCAAAATCCAAATGCCTTTATTTTTATAGAATATGATACAATAAGTCCAAAAAACAATCATCAAATGATTGGCTCTAGGGCTCTAGCTAACAATCTCCCACTAGCACTAGTGCCAATCAGTGTAGGCTCTAAGCCCAAATGACCTAGTGTGACCATCATGCTTCTTTTATGCCAAAGCCTTGGTCAAGGGATCTGCGATGTTAGCCTCTGTAGGTACTCTGCAAATCTTCACATCTCCTCTCTCGATGATCTCTCGAATGAGATGGAAGCGTCGTAGTATGTGTTTGGTCCGCTGGTGTGAGCGAGGTTCCTTCGCCTGTGCTATAGCTCCATTGTTGTCACAATAGAGCTCAATGGGGTTAGCAATGCTAGGAACCACCCCAAGTTCAGTTATGAACTTGCGGATCCAAACTACCTCCTTTGCTGCCTCTGATGCAGCAATGTACTCGGCTTCTGTTGTAGAATCAGCTACTCTATCCTGCTTCGAACTCTTCCAGCTGACAGCACCACCATTAATGCAAAATACGAACCCCGACTGCGATCTATAGTCATCCTGGTCGGTCTGGAAGCTAGCATCACTGTAACCCTTTACAGCTAGCTCATCACTGCCTCCATATATCAAGAAATATTCTTTAGTCCTTCTTAAGTAATTAAGAATATTCTTGACCGCTATTCAGTCTTTCACCTGGATCTGACTAGTATCTGCTCGTCATGCTCAAAGCATACCAGACATCAGGTCGAGTACATAGCATGACGTACATGATCGATCCTATGGCTGAGGCATAAGGGATCTGATCCTGTTGGGTTCTTCGGGCCGTGAAAACCGCTTTTCGCGTCGCGAAAACCCCGAATCACCCAAAGCCGTAGATCCGTGCAAGGAAAACCAAATGAAAATTATGAGTACGAGTTTCAAAAAAACCTTTAGATCTACTCCTAGATCTATGTGTTGAGAAGTATACCTTGAAGCATGCCCTTTCGCGTTCCCGCTCGTCCAAGGAATTGCCAGATCTCTAGACCGTTAAGCGTCGGTCCTCTAGAAGTATCCACACGGACACGTAGGTGGAGAAAACCTCACACAAAGGTGTGCTAGCACCTTGGTAGGATTCGGCCAAGCAAGGAGGAGAGGGAGAGGGAGAGCTTGTGAGGAAGAAGGAAGAAGATACACCCTTGAATGGAAAAATGAATTCACCATTCAAACCAAAGTGGCCGGCCACTCTTCATTGTGAAACTCCCAAATTAATTGCATTAATTGCAATTAATATGAAGCCATTAAAGAGAATGGCTTTGTAACTTCCATGAGGTGGCACCCATGATGATGTGGAGTAACATCATTGGTCCACATCAATGCCAACTCACCAATGAGGTGGCATAAAGTCAAGTCTAACTTGACTTTTAATCTTCCTCTCAAGTCAAGTCAAACTTGACCAAATCTCTTCCATGGTTGATCGAATCCAACCATTTGATTCAAGCCACCTTAATATAATGAATCAAATTCATTTAATTAAATTGATTCAATGAGTCAAAATCTAAATTAGACTCATTGAACACATGAATCAACTTGAGTCGAACTCAAGTTAGCCCAATTAGGATTACTCTTAATCCAATTTGATTCATCAAATGAATCTAATCCTCTTGGTTCATCATATGAACCTAATCTCCATCTAATTGTCCTTAGTGTGTGACCCTATAGGTTATTGTAACGTTGGCAATGCCCTAAACCCATTTAGGAGCATAAGTAATGAGCGGTATCTAGCAACACATCATTACTACCCAAGTTACAAGAATGTCGATATCCGACATCACTTTGTGACTACTAATTGTGACTCCTCACAAAATATGACAAGTGTCCTTCTATCTACATCACTCACATCTCTCTGTATAATTTGTTATATACCCAGTAATCGCCTTTATAGTCCACCCAATTACGGGTGACGTTTGACGAAACCAAAGTACATAACTCCTTATGTAGGGATCTATGGTGACTTCAGGTCTAAGGACTAGTAGTCATACTAATAGCCACATGAGAAAGTATATGACACTCATATAACGATCCATGATACTTTCTCATGGCGGGTCATTCAGTATACATTCTCTAATGTATACCCATGTGTCAACTTGATATCTCTATATCCATGACTTGTGAGATCAAGTCATCGAGTTGACCTACATGCTAGTCTTATTACATTAACATTGTCCCTGAATGTTAATACTCGACTAGGAATGATTTAGAGTAGTGTTCCCTATATCATCTCACTATCGATTCAACTAATCGATTGATATAGGTATGAACCTTCTACTCAAGGACGCTATTATACTTAGTCTATTTCGCACTAATACAAATAAGTATAATAACCAAACAAATGCCTTTATTAATATACAAGAATATGATACAATGAGCCCATACAATCATCAAATGATTGGCTCTAGGGCTCTAACTAACAGATCCATGCGGTCTCTCTCCTCTCTAGAAGAGGGACCTTGAGTCTTCGAAAGACTCACGCCATGTGACATCGGCAGAAATCCCTTCTTGGAGTTCTGCATGGCAAACCGTAGGAGTACCTTGTCAATGTATGTACTCTGACTTAGGCCAAGCAATCTCTTAGATCTATCTCTATAGATCTGTATCACTAGAATGCGGGATGGCTCACCTAGGTCCTTCATTGAGAAGCAACTCCCTAGCCAGGTCTTGACAGACTGAAGCATAGGGATGTCCTTCCCAATGAGTAGTATGTCATCCACATATAATATGAGAAAAATAACTATATCCCCTACAACCTTCTTGTAGACACAAGGTTCATCTTCGTTATTGATGAAACCAAACTGTTTGATTGCATTATCGAATCGAAGAATCCAGCTCCGAGAAGCTTGCTTTAGTCCATAAATGGACCTATGCAGTTTGCATACTCTACTAGTATGCTGTGGATCTACAAAACCCTCAGGTTGTGTCATGTACACATCCTCGAGCAGGTTTCCATTCAGAAATGTGATTTTGACATACATCTGCCATATCTCATAGTCATGGTAGGCTGCAATAGCAAGCATGATCTGAATGGACTTAAACATCGCTACTGGAGAAAAGGTTTCATCATAGTCAATACCATGAATCTGCTTGAAACCTTTAGATACCAAGCGACCCTTATAGATAAGTCCATCCATGTCAGTCTTTCTCTTAAAGACCCACTTGCACCCAATGGGTTTTACCCCTTCAGGTGGATCAACCAAAGTCCATACTTGGTTAGTGTACATGGATTCCATTTCGGATCTCATGGCCTCTAGCCATTTCTCGGAATCTGGTCTCATCACAGCTTCCTGATAGGTGGTAGGCTCATCCTCTATGAGCACAATGTCATCATGGTCAGACAAGAGAAATGTGTATCTCTCAGGCTGACGACGTACCCTATCAGACCTGCGAAGAGGTATGTCTACTTGAACTGGTTGTTGTTCCTCAACTCCTTGTGGAACATCATCCACAACACTTTGTGGTTCCAGTTCAACTTCCATCGAGGCTTCAGTTCTAGTATTCACATCTTGAACTTCTTCAAGATCGAACGTGCTCCCACTAGTCTTTCTAGAAACAAAGTCCCTTTCTAGAAAGACCCCAGTCTTTACCACAACTACCTTGTGCTAATTGGGAATGTAGAAGTAATATCCCTTAGTTTCCTTGGGATATCTGATGAAATAGCACTTGTCGGATTTGGGTCCTAATTTGTCTAAGACTTGACGTCGTACATAAGCCTCACAGCCCCAAATCCTCATGAAAGACACCTGGGCATCTCTCCCAGTCCATATCCTATATGGTGTCTTTATCACGGCCTTGGATGGAACTCAGTTGAGAATGAAAGCTGCCGTGTCTAGAGCATAGCCCCAAAGGTATGTCGGAAGATTAGTGTGACTCATCATAGATCGAACCATATCTAATAGGGTACGATTCCTCCTTTCGGATACACCATTCCACTGTGGTGTTCCAGGAGGAGTGAGTTGGGATAGAATCCCACACTCAGCTAGGTAGTCACGAAACTCATGGCTTAAGTATTCACCACCTCGATCTGATTGAAGTATTTTAATACTCTTTCCAAGCTGGTTCTGTACTTCATTCTTGAATTCTTTGAACTTTTCAAAGGATTCAGACTTATGTGTCATCAAGTACACATAACCATATCTACTGAAGTCATCAGTAAATGTGATGAAGTATCTATAACCGCCTCTAGCAGCGACATTAAAAGGGCCACATACATCACTATGTATGAGTCCTAACAAATCAGTCGCTCTCTCGCTGTGTCCACTAAAGGGAGTCTTGGTCATCTTGCCTCGTAGGCATGACTCGTATATCTCATATGATTCAAAATCAAATGAGTCCAGCAAACCATCCTTATGGAGCTGGGATAAGCGCTTGTCATTTATATGACCTAAGCGACAGTGCCAGAGATAGGTGTGGTTCATATCGTTCGATTTGAACCTCTTGGTACTAACATTATAGATAGAGCTCTCAGGGTCTAGAATATAGAGTCCGTTCATCAGAGGTGCACTACAATAGAACATATCGTTTAAATAGACAGAACAACATTTGTTCTTTATTATAAATGAGAATCCTTTCTTGTCCAAACAAGAAACTGATATAATGTTCTTAGTCAATGCAGGCACATAACAACAATCGTCTAACTCTAGTATAAGCCCAGAGGGCAGAGATAGAAAATAAGTCCCTACAGCAACAGCAGCAACCCGTGCTCCATTGCCTACTCGTAGGTCTATCTCGCCATTTGTCAATGCTCTGTTATTTCTCAGTGCATGTACATTAGTACAAATGTGCGAAGCACAACCGGTATCTAATACCCACGACGAAGAAATAGAGAGGTTGACTTCTATAACATTTATACCTGAAGTAGAAATCTTATTTCTCTTCTTGTTAAGATCTTCCAGGTATCCTGTAAAGTTCCTCTTCCAGTGCCCTGCTTGTCCTTGATATAGTTGACGAAGATGTTCAACCATATCGTAAGCACACATCAACTCATGTTGCTTCTGAAGCTCAGAGTTCATGGTTGCGAGCATTAGACAGGACATATCTAATGCGTCATCTTGATGCTTCTTGTAAGCATCCCAGTCAGCTCGCGTGGCAGTGGCAGGAGGAGCCTCCGGAATGGGCTGCTCCAGAACATACAGTTTACGTTCCTGAGTGAGAACTATTCTCAGGTTCCTGTACTAGTCCAGGAAATTTGCTCCGTTGAGCTTGTCCTTCTTAAGGACATAACGCAAGGAAAAAGAGTTCGTATTCGACGTCATGGTTATCTACAACAGAAAATTTACAGAAATAAATATCATATTCTTTTAAAATCATTTAATTAGGCCTTTAATTAAATGATGCTCCCACTGAATTCTATAATTCTTGTGGGATAAGATCCACATCATACTAACCCTTGAGTTAGCTTTGGCTAATACGCCCAAGACTTAGTATGATCGGTAGGTAACGATTACCAATTACATCTCTATGCAACTCTTGTTTATAAAATCAATATCCGCATTTATATTAAAACTCGAGTTAGCTTAATCTATTTGTGATTTAGTCATGGCCCCACTATGATCTTCTCAAGCCAATGAGAAGATCGAATGGTCAACCTAGGGTCAACAGCTTCTCCAAGCTCCTCCCTTTGACCACCTTGTGTTGCTCGTGCCCGCCTCGGAACTCTGTCTCGTGTGGACCCTCCACCACTCCAATTTGTACATTACAATTTGAAACTCGAGTTACATTCGAGTCTAAATCTAATTTACAACCAGAATATATGAGAAAGGCACGACGCGCAGATCGCGGAAAAATAAAAACATACAACACGCGCAAACACATAACGGCACGCAGGCCGTATTATGAATTACAACACAATCCAATCATATTGGGTTTTTGGGCCATGACTATCACAAAATTAATATATAATTCAAAATTATATATTTTCATAAATTTCTATAATTTTAAAATTAATTTTTTATAATTTTTACGAGTAAAATTTCCCGGCAGTCCCGTTTAGCGGTTTCGGGCGCAATCGCGGAACGGATCCCCTTGCGGGGCCAGGGGCAGCGCCCCTACCCGCGATCTAACCATCGCGAGGGTTCCTTTGCGATCCAACACCTAAACTCGCTGTCCCAAAATGCTTTGGGTCGAGACATTGCCGTTTCGGAAAAATCTTCCCGGCAGGTTTGTTTTTAGCGATTTCGGGTGCAATCGCGTAGCAAATCCCCTTGCGAGGTTAGGGGCAGTACCCCTACCCATGATCTAACCATCGTGAGTTGCTCCTTTGCGATCTAATGGCACCCAAGCCCGCTGTCCCAAATAGATTTGGGGCAAAACGAAGCCGTTTAAGGAAAAACTTCCCGGTAGCCGAAGCCTACAAGTGCCGAGATAATTGTGCTTCGCTTCTATGGAAAAATTACCCATAAAACCATAAAAAAGTAAATTTTACAGAAAATCACAGAAGGTTTAGTTTTCATAAAACCAAAAAATTAAACTCGTACAAGCCTTGTACGTGGCTCTGATACCACTGTTGGGTTTTTCGCTTCGCGGAAACCCCGAATCACCCAAAGCCGTAGATCCGTGCAAGGAAAAAACCAAATGAAATACAAGTACGAGTTTCAAAAACTTTAGATCTACTCCTAGATCTATGTGTTGAGAGCATTTACCTTTGAAGCGTGCCCTCGCAAAATTCCCGCTCGTCCAAGGTACGTGTCGGATCTCCAAAGTATCAAGGTAGATACTTCTTTATTGATATCCACACGAACAAGGAGTGCTCTCTAGCACTCAAGGATGGAGAAGAGAGCCCCAAGTGTGCTTGCACTTTCTAGAGCTCTCGGATAGAATTTGAAAAAGGAGAAAAGTGAGAAAACAAGAAGACTCTCACATACTCAACTAGTAGTATCCACTTCTTGTGTCCTTCACACTCTCTTATCTTTTCTTGGATGAAACTCAACACCTTCTCACCTTCCAAAACCCCATGGCAATAGCAAGCAGAAGCAAGCATCCAAGGAAGAAGAAGCTAGAATGAATGCAAATCAATTGCATTCACCCATCATCAAGTGTGTGGCCGGCCACACAAATGTAACCCCCTCATTTAATGTGGCCGGCCACATTAAAAGGAATGGGTGTGTAACCTCCATGAGGTGGCACACCATTATGAGGTGGTGATGATGTGGCAAGGATGTGTCATGCCATGTAGGATGAGTCAACCTACATGATGTGGCAATGCATCAAGTCAAACTTGATGTTTATACTTCCATTTGGTGAAGTCAAAATTGACCAATTTCTTCCTTGTTGAGTTAAATCCAACATTTGATTCAAGTCAATTTCAATTTAATGAATCTCAATTCATTAATATAAATTGACTCAATGAATCAAATTTAAATTAGACTCATTCAACAATTGAATCTAATTGAGTCTAACTCAATAAGTCTAATTTGAATCCAATCTTTGGTGCATCATATGAACCTAATCCAATTGGTTCATCATATGAACCTAATCTCCATCTACTTATTCTTTGTGTGTGACCCAATAGGTTCTTGTAACGTTGGCAATGTTTCTAAACTCCTTTAGAAACATAAGCAATGAGCGGCATCTAGCAATACATCATTGCTACCCAAGTTACAAGAATGTTGAGATCCAACATCACCTTGTGACTACTAATTGTGACTCCTCACAATATGTGACATTGTCCTTCTATCCTAGACATCTAGATTGATCAATATGAGGCATAGACCGTGTCATCCTCTAATCAATCAAAATCTTGAACTCCAAGTAGACTCACTCGATCAAATGAGCTCAACATCTAATGTTGACTCATTTGGGCATGGCCATGCACTTAGTGATCTCACTCTATCAAGAATACCGATGTCGCTCCCGTCATATGGGAGGGATAGATCCCATCTACATCACTCACATCCCTCTGCATAATTTGTTACATACCCGGTAATCACCTTTATAGTCCACCCAGTTACGGGTGACGTTTGACGAAACCAAAGTACATAACTCCTTATGTAGGGATACATGGTGAATTCACGTCTAAGGACTAATAGTCATACTAATAGCCACATGAGAAAGTATATGACACTCATATAATGATCCATGATACTTTCTCATGGCGGGTCATTCAGTATACATTCTCCAATGCATACCCATGTGTCAACTTGATATCTCCATATCCATGACTTGTGAGATCAAGTCATCGAGTTGACCTACATGCTAGTCTTATTACATTAACATTGTCCCTGAATGTTAATACTCGACTAGAAATGATTTAGAGTAGTGTTCCCTATATCATCTCACTATCGGTTCAACTAACCGATTGATATAGGTGAGAACCATCTACTCAAGGACATTATTATACTTAGTTTATTTGGCACCAATACAAGTAAGTATAATAACCAAAATCCAAATGCCTTTATTTATATAGAATATGATACAATAAGTCTAAAAAATAATCATCAAATGATTGGCTCTAGGGCTCTAGATAACATACAAGAAGGTTGTAGGGGGCATATTTGTCTTCCTCATATTGTATGTGGATGACATACTACTCATTGGGAAGGACATCCCTTTGCTTCAGTTTGTCAAGACCTGGCTAGGGAGTTGCTTCTCAATGAAGGACTTAGGTGAGGCATCCCGCATTCTAGGGATACAGATCTATAGAGATAGATCTAAGAGATTGCTTGGCCTAAGTCAGACTACATATATTGACAAGGTACTCCTTTGGTTTGCCATGCAGAACTCCAAGAAGGGATTTCTGCCGATGTCACATGGCGTGAGTCTTTCGAAGACTCAAGGTCCCTCTTCTAGAGAGGAAAGAGACCGCATGGATCAGAGCCCTTATGCCTCAGCCATAGGATCTATCATGTACGCCATGCTATGTACTCGACCGGATGTCTCGTATGCTTTGAGCATGACGAGAAGATACCAGTCAGATCCAGGTGAAAGTCACTGGATAGCGGTCAAGAATATTCTTAAGTACTTAAGAAGGACTAAAGAATATTTCTTGATATATGGAGGCAATGATGTGCTAGCTGTAAAGGGTTACAGTGATGCTAGCATCAAGACCGACCAGGATGATTATCGATCACAGTCAGGGTTCGTATTTTGCATTAATGGTGGTGCTGTGAGCTGGAAGAGTTCGAAGCAGGACACAGTAGTTGATTATACGACAGAGGCTGAGTATATTGCCGCATGAGAGGCAGCAAAGGAGGCAGTTTGGATCCGTAAGTTCATCACTGAACTTGGGGTGGTTCCCAGTATCGCTGACCCTATTGAGCTCTATTGTGACAACAATGGATCTATAGCACAGGCGAAGGAACCTCGCTCACACCAGCGGATCAAATACATACTACGGCGCTTCCATCTCATTCGAGAGATTATCGAGAGAGGAGATGTGAAGATTTGCAAAGTACCTACAGAGGCGAACATCGCAAATCCCTTGACCAAGGCTTTGGCACAGAGAAAGCATGATGGTCACACTAGATCATTTGGGCTTAAAACCTACACTGATTGGCACTAGTGCTAGTGGGAGATTGTTAGTTAGAGCCCTAGAGCCAATAATATGATGATTCTATTATGGACTTGTTGTATCATATTCTTATATAAATAAAGGCATTTATTTTTGGTTATTATACTTACTTGTATTGGTGCCAAATAAACTAAGTATAATAGTGTCCTTGAGCAGATGGTTCTCACCTATATCAATCGGTTAGTTGAACCGATAGTGAGATGATATAGGGAACACTACTCTTAATCATTCCTAGTCGAGTATTAATATTCAGGGACAATGTTAATGGAATAAGACTAGCATGTAGGTCAACTCGATGACTTGATCTCACAAGTCATGGATATAGAGATATCAAGTTGACATATGGGTATGCATTGGAGAATGTATACTGAATGACCCGCCATGAGAAAATATCATGGATCATTATATGAGTGTCATATATGTAACGCCCCACCCTTCTTACCCAACCAAAGGCGGCGCTACGTTCTTATACTACTTACGTACATGTTTTACCATAACAGCGGAAGAATAAAAACTTTAAAGAATTTAATTTATTAAGCATAATATCACATATTCTGTTATAACAGCGGAAGAATAAAAACATTAAAGAATTTAGCATAATATCACATATTCTGATTTGTTCAAATGTGCATATGTTGATTCTATAACTAATCATATTAATTTGTCTGGATCGTTCTTTGCCGAGCCACCACCACACACATCACTATCTGCTCCTCCTGTTGCTCCTCTAGCTCATCCAGCTTCTTTATCTGCGGTACAAGGAAAGTAAGCTATGAGCACTCATGGCTCAGTAAGTTCCTTTCCTACTCACTAAAACCGAATCATCGTATATTAATATCATGCGTAGTATCATAAGCATATAACATACAAGCGTATCATATTCATATCATAATATCACATGACATTATATCTAATCATCAGGTAATTTAAAGCACATATGTAGGCAATGCATCATAAATTTGAAAACTTATACTTATAAATACTTGAAATTAATATCATCATTGAGGGGATCCCGTTTGTACCACATACATAATACGCGCGCTTCATAGGTAGGTCCAAGGTAGCAAGTCTTGAACCCTATCATGCATACATACTAGGCCCGAGTCTTACTCCATCGACCTAGGGCATTCAGAGGCCCATTACTGACGAGGCCCGAGTCTTACTCCATCGACCCCGGGGCGTTTACGGAGCCCACCCATGGTACAAACCCATACAAAAATAACTTATCATGCATAACTATCATATCATGTCCTTAACAATCTTTCATGCATTTCTTTTCATTATGTATAGCATTTCCTCTGCTATCACATATCATGACATATTACATAACATAATTTCATTTCTTCATTTTGTATAGCATTTCCTTATGCTATCACATATCATGGCATATTACATAACATTATGTATAGCATTTTCTATGCTATCACATATCATGGCATATAACATAATTTCATTTTCTCCTCATTATGTTTAGCATTTCCTATGCTATCACATATCATGGCATATAACATAATTTCATTTTCTCCTCATTATGTTTAGCATTTCCTATGCTATCACATATCATGGCATATTACATAACATTATGTATAGCATTTCCTATGCTATCACATATCATGGCATATAACATAATTTCATTTTCTCCTCATTATGTTTAGCATTTCCTATGCTATCACATATCATGGCATATTACATAACATTATGTATAGCATTTCATAGAAGGAACCTTGCACTTAGTTCGGTTAGACAATAATCTTACTCACCTCTTTAAAATATTTTTGGTTGAAATCCTAAGGTTAGATACTCCTCTGATCATACATCATATCAATATAAAATCATGGAAAGGAATCCTTCTACATAGCATAGAAAATCTTATCATGAAATGAGGTCTTGTTTAAATCATCCTAGATTTGAAAACCTTTTCTTTAGCCGAATTTTCTTAAATTCTTTCCTAGGTTTTCTAATCCTTATAAATCCGAAAATCACATAAAAGCCTTGTACCACAGGTGAGGGGAAGCTTACCTTCTTCGCTTAAGTTTCCTAGGTTTGAGAACTTGCTTGGGGACCTTTCTTCCTTGCTTGTTTGCTCGGCACCAATGGAGGAGAGGAGTGGCTAGGTCTTTTGGTGGAGAGGGGAGGAAGAAGAGGCTTCTTCCTCTTTGTGTTGCTCGGCAACAACAAGAAAGAAAGAAGAGGGAGGGAGTGAGAAGGAAGAGGAGCTTCCTTCCTCTTGTGTTGCTCGGGAACAAGAAGAAAAGAGAGGGAGAGGGAGGTCTCGGCACAAAGGGAGGAGAGGAGGATGAGTGGGTTGAGGATGAAGTTGAAGCCCCCCTCCATGCCTATTTATACTAAAAGGAGGGGAGGGAACTTGACTTGATTCATCCTCCCTATTCATTTCTCCCCTTAAATGACAAGAATATTCTAGAGATATGCCTCTTGAGTTCTCTCTTTTCTTTCCCTTAATCTCTCTCTTTTTTCTCCTTTAATTAAAATTCCTATCTCTCCTCTTACAATATTCTCTCCTATCCCACTTGGTTAATACATGCAAGCATCCACAAGAGAACCAAGGTTCAAAACTTGGTTATGTATATTTTTATTTCTTTTTACTTCCTTTTTCTTTTAAGTAAAAAGGATCCTTTCTTATTCTTAACTACTTAATCCTTTCTCTCCTTATCAATAATTCTCCTATCCCCTTTGGTATCCTATACATGTTCCTTATAAGAGGTCCAAGGTTCAATCTCTCTTCTAACATTTTATTTTCTTTTGTACATAATAATTCGTATATTTCCATATTATGCATTATGCATAAATATTTCATACATGTACATATTATCTCACATTTCTTCCTTTTGTCTACATTAATTCCATACATTTTAAATCATGTATAGATGATTATATTCTCAACTTTATTTTTCTTTCATTAAGTTTTAATCATCTAAATCCATCTTAATATAGAATATTTACATCTTCTTTTCATTCGTACTCTCATTACCCTTATTTTCTTATCTAGGCTTTCTAGGGGTGTTACAATCTCCCCTACTTATTGAAAGTTCGTCCCCGAACTTAGAATGACAATTTCTGCTCAGATTCCCTTAGACGTTGGTGGAGCTTCTAATCTCCCTTGACTTATTGAAGGTCCCTCAATAGAAGTCTGCAGTTGGTGTAACCTTGCGGGACCGCCTTGATTCGGAACATACTGTGGTGCTTTAGTTTTGGTAGGGCAGTCTCTAGATAGATGTCCTTCCAGTCCATAGTCGTAGCATTTAATTTTGCCCTTACGACAGTCTTTTGCTTTATGACCCTCTATCCCACAGTTGTAGCACCTATTAGTGCCCGTACGACATGTCCCTGGATGTTTCTTCCCACATGTATTGCACTGAGAAAACTTGAGCTGCTTGTTGGACGGACCAATCTCAGTGTCATTCCGTCGTTTTCCCTTTCCGCCGTGGTTCCCTTTCCAGTTGGCCTTAACATTTTCCAGTTCTTTCATCTGAGCTTGCTTCTTGTCCTTTCCTAGTGCCTTCAGGTAGTGTTCAGTATTCAGGGCACTGCTAATTAACTCCTCTGTGGTCTGTTAACTCCGCCGGCCACATTAAGTGCTATCTCGGGTCTGAGCATCTTTAGCATAAGCCTGACCCTTTCTCCTTCCGTCCTAACTAATTCCGGGCATAGTCGCGCCAGGCGGTTGAATCTTTTTATCGCTTCTTCCACCGTTAGGTCACCTTGCCGAAATTCAGTGAATTCATCATAGTGCCTACTTGTCACCCGAGTGTGGAAGAATTCTTCGAAGAATTCCGTCTCAAAATCCGCCCAACTCATTTGGTTCACTGGTCTCTTCACTTTCACTCTGTCCCACCACATTCGGGCGTCTCCCGTGAGACAGAATGATACGCATTTTACCTTTTCCTGCTCAGGCCAGTCCAATAGTTCTATCATGCTCTCCATCGTCTTAAACCAAGCTTGTGCGTCCCATGCTTCACAATTACCAGAGAATTTCTCCGGCCTCAGTCTTTGCCACTAGATTAGATACGCTTCTTGACGAACTACCGGTGCCAGATTCACTGGCGGTACCGGTGCTGCTACTGGCTCCGGTTCAACTATTGGTATGTTTGGCGTATTGTTCTGATTTGGGGTAGCAGGATTCCCTTGTTGATTTATCATGGCAGCAATCATCTGTTGTTGTTCCGTAAGCTGTCGTTGTAGCTCAGTAACCACTTGTGCCCAATCAGGTGGAGGTACGGTCTCCTCTGTTGTGGCATTTCGTCTTCTAGCCATATCTAATGATAACAAGATTAGCCTAAGTTATCACTTATGCATGAATATCCTAACATATCATGTCTAGGTTTCATGCCATGTTGAGGTATTCTTTCTTAGGTTGTCATATCATCTTTTGATTACCTTATCATTCTTACACGTCAAGATCTAGCCGATGGTAATATCATTCTTATACTTAAATTGATACCATTTCTACTCTTTTTATTCATCAAAAGCTTTTATTACATAACTTCTTCTCTTAAAAGGTCAGGTAGGTTGCGACTACTCCTGCCATAAAGGACATGAGAGCAGTAGTCATTATCAACCCAACTTGTATCGACTTGCCAAGACTATCCTGGGGTGGATCAGGCATTATCGGAGGTTGAATCTCCGATGCCTCTTCCGGGTCGATTATTGTCTCTTCATCCATTCCCTCGTCTTCTTCAACAGGTTCGTCCAGTTCCATCGGGTCTTCGTCTAGTTCCTCCTCGAGGTTGTTCAGTCCCCACTCGAAGTCTATTATATCGTTGGGGTTGAAGCCCATTTCCATGTATTCAGCAAGGTCAATTTCATCCTCGACCATCTCAGGAAACTCGTTCTCTTCTTCTTAATACTCCATAATTTCTGCATCTTCTTCTTCATTATCATCCGAATTCCCTTCCTCGATTTCCTCGAGATCTTCCTCTCCGAACTCACCGTTTTCCGGAGATCCCGCGTCGAAGTATTCCAGCATCTCAGGTTCATCCGCGAACTCGAGGTATTCGCCAGAATATTCCACATCCTCGGAATCGTATTCGAACGGGATATAGTCCATTTCTACAAGATTTTAAAGATTCATTATTCCTCTTATGTTATAGCCTAAGGTTCTTGTATCTAGGCTACCATTCATGCATCCTAGAATATTACCTACTTATCATCATGTACCATTCTCTAGGGTATAGCTCAAGGTATCCTTCCTAGGCTACCATTCATGCATCCTAGAGTATCATACAAATTTTCGCATATAAATAAATTATGCAACTGTACTTACTTGGAGTGGCAGGAAGGAGCTTGATGTGTGTGTAGTGAGCTGGCAAAACTTGGCTCTGATACCAACTGTAACGCCCCACCCTTCTTACCCAACCAAAGGCGGCGCTACGTTCTTATTCTACTTACGTACATGTTTTACCATAACAGCGGAAGAATAAAAACTTTAAAGAATTTAATTTATTAAGCATAATATCACATATTCTGTTATAACAGCGGAAGAATAAAAACTTTAAAGAATTTAGCATAATATCACATATTCTGATTTGTTCAAATGTGCATATGTTGATTCTATAACTAATCATATTAATTTGTCCGGATCGTTCTTTGCCGAGCCACCACCACACACATCACTATCTGCTCCTCCTGTTGCTCCTCTAGCTCATCCAGCTTCTTTATCTGCGGTACAAGGAAAGTAAGCTATGAGCACTCATGGCTCAGTAAGTTCCTTTCCTACTCACTAAAACTGAATCATCGTATATTAATATCATGCGTAGTATCATAAGCATATAACATACAAGTGTATCATATTCATATCATAATATCACATGGCATTATATCTAATCATCAGGTAATTTAAAGCACATATGTAGGCAATGCATCATAAATTTGAAAACTTATACTTATAAATACTTGAAATTAATATCTTCATTGAGGGGATCCCGGTTTGTACCACATACATAATACGCGCGCTTCATAGGTAGGTCCAAGGTAGCAAGTCTTGAACCCTATCATGCATACATACTAGGCCCGAGTCTTACTCCATCGACCTAGGGCATTCAGAGGCCCATTACTGACGAGGCCCGAGTCTTACTCCATCGATCCCGGGGCGTTTACGGAGCCCACCCATGGTACAAACCCATACAAAAATAACTTATCATGCATAACTATCATATCATGTCCTTAACAATCTTTCATGCATTTCTTTTCATTATGTATAGCATTTCCTATGCTATCACATATCATGACATATTACATAACATAATTTCATTTCTTCATTTTGTATAGCATTTCCTTATGCTATCACATATCATGGCATATTACATAACATTATGTATAGCATTTCCTATGCTATCACATATCATGGCATATAACATAATTTCATTTTCTCCTCATTATGTTTAGCATTTCCTATGCTATCACATATCATGGCATATTACATAACATTATGTATAGCATTTCCTATGCTATCACATATCATGGCATATAACATAATTTCATTTTCTCCTCATTATGTTTAGCATTTCCTATGCTATCACATATCATGGCATATTACATAACATTATGTATAGCATTTCATAGAAGGAACCTTGCACTTAGTTCGGTTAGACAATAATCTTACTCACCTCTTTAAAATATTTTTGGTTGAAATCCTAAGGTTAGATACTCCTCTGATCATACATCATATCAATATAAAATCATGGAAAGGAATCCTTCTACATAGCATAGA
The DNA here is from genome assembly GCF_018446385.1 of Zingiber officinale. Lineage (NCBI taxonomy): Eukaryota > Viridiplantae > Streptophyta > Magnoliopsida > Zingiberales > Zingiberaceae > Zingiber > Zingiber officinale. The sequence continues at coordinate 50,658,100 of NC_056006.1, forward strand.
AAATCTTATCATGAAATGAGGTCTTGTTTAAATCATCCTAGATTTGAAAACCTTTTCTTTAGCCGAATTTTCTTAAATTCTTTCCTAGGTTTTCTAATCCTTATAAATCCTAAAATCACATAAAAGCCTTGTACCACAGGTGAGGGGAAGCTTACCTTCTTCGCTTAAGTTTCCTAGGTTTGAGAACTTGCTTGGGGACCTTTCTTCCTTGCTTGTTTGCTCGGCACCAATGGAGGAGAGGAGTGGCTAGGTCTTTTGGTGGAGAGGGGAGGAAGAAGAGGCTTCTTCCTCTTTGTGTTGCTCGGCAACAACAAGAAAGAAAGAAGAGGGAGGGAGTGAGAAGGAAGAGGAGCTTCCTTCCTCTTGTGTTGCTCGGCAACAAGAAGAAAAGAGAGGGAGAGGGAGGTCTCGGCACAAAGGGAGGAGAGGAGGATGAGTGGGTTGAGGATGAAGTTGAAGCCCCCCTCCATGCCTATTTATACTAAAAGGAGGGGAGGGAACTTGACTTGATTCATCCTCCCTATTCATTTCTCCCCTTAAATGACAAGAATATTCTAGAGATATGCCTCTTGAGTTCTCTCTTTTCTTTCCCTTAATCTCTCTCTTTTTTCTCCTTTAATTAAAATTCCTATCTCTCCTCTTACAATATTCTCTCCTATCCCACTTGGTTAATACATGCATGCATCCACAAGAGAACCAAGGTTCAAAACTTGGTTATGTATATTTTTATTTCTTTTTACTTCCTTTTTCTTTTAAGTAAAAAGGATCCTTTCTTATTCTTAACTACTTAATCCTTTCTCTCCTTATCAATAATTCTCCTATCCCCTTTGGTATCCTATACATGTTCCTTATAAGAGGTCCAAGGTTCAATCTCTCTTCTAACATTTTATTTTCTTTTTTACATAATAATTCGTATATTTCCATATTATGCATTATGCATAAATATTTCATACATGTACATATTATCTCACATTTCTTCCTTTTGTCTACATTAATTCCATACATTTTAAATCATGCATAGATGATTATATTCTCAACTTTATTTTTCTTTCATAAAGTTTTAATCATCTAAATCCATCTTAATATAGAATATTTACATCTTCTTTTCATTCGTACTCTCATTACCCTTATTTTCTTATCTAGGCTTTCTAGGGGTGTTACAATATACTTTCTCATGTGGCTATTAGTTTGACTACTAGTCCTTAGACCTGAAGTTACCATAGTTCCCTACATAAGAAGTTATGTATTTTGGTTTTGTCAAACATCACCCGTAACTGGGTGGACTATAAAGGCGATTACTATGTATGTAATGAATTATGCAGAGGGATGTGAGTGATGTAGATGGGATCTATCCCACCTATATTACGGGAGCGACATCAATATTCTTGATTGAGTGAGACCACGATGTGCATGGCCATGTCCAAATGAGTCAATATAAGATATTGAGCTCATTTGATTTAGTGAGTCTTCTTGGAGATCAAGATTTAGATTGGTCAGAGGATGACACAGTCTATGCCTCACATTGAACAATCTAGATGTCTAGGATAGAAGGACACTTGTCATATATTGTGAGGAGTCACAATTAATAGTCATAAGGTGATATTGGATCTCAACATTCTTATAACTTGGGTAGTAATGATGTGTTGCTAGATACCGCTCATTACTTATGCTTCTAAATGGGTTTAGGAGCATTGCCAACGTTATAAAAACCTATAGGGTCACACACAAAGGGCAATTAGATGGAGATTAGGTTCATTTGATGAACCTAAAGGATTAGGTTCATGTGATGAACCAAATTGGATTAAGAGTAATCCAAATTATGCAAATTGAGTTTGACTCAATTTGCTTCATGTGTTAAGTGAGTCTAATTTGGACTTAGACTCATTGAATCAATTTAATTCAATGAATAGAGATTCATTAAATTAAAATTGACTTGAACCAATGGATAGATTTGATCAACCATGGGAGAGAAGTGGTCAAGTTTGACTTGAAGAGTCAAGTTTGACTTGGCTTTATGCCACCTCATTGGTGAGTTAGCATTGAGTGGGCCAATGATGATGCTCCACATCATCATGGTTACTTAAGTGAGATGCCACCTCATGGGAGTTACCAAGAGTTGTGCCTCTTGGTATCCCATGGAGGTTACAACCTCCACTAAAGTGGCCGGCCACTTTTGATTTCATGTAGAGAGTTTCATTTTTTTGTGGCAACTCTCATCTTCTTCCTCTCTAGATTTCTTCTTGCTCTCCCTCTCCTCCATTACTGATCTCTAAGGTTGCTAGCACATCCTTAGAGATTTTTCTCCATCTCTTGCATCTGTGGATACACATAGAGAAGTGTCTACTTTGACACTTTCGAGATCCGGCGAACCGAGGACGAGCGGGATTGCGAAGGGATTCGCATCAAGGGTATAACCTTTCTTCTTTATAGATCTACTGTAGATTGAGGTTTAGAAACTCGTACTCGTAAGTTTTTCGAAAGTTTTATCTTCACACGGATCCGGTGGCGAGGGTTTCGGGGTTTCCGTGACACGAAAAAGTGGTTTTCGTGGCCCGAAAAACCCAACAATCTTCCTATTGTTAGAGTGTATACTAAACGCCTAGCTTTTGGTATAAACATTTATCTAGAAATAAGAATCACATTGGTCAAATGTCTACATTTATGATAAATGTAGTGTTAGCTAGAGCCCTAGAGCCAATCATTTGATGATTGTATTTTGGAATTGTTGTACATATTCTATATAAATAAAGGCATTTGGTTTTTGGTTATTATACTTACTTGTATTGGTGTCAAATAAACTAAGTATAATAATGTCCTTGAGTAGAAGGTTCTTGCCTATATCAATCGATTGGTTGAATCGATAGTGAGATGATATAGGGAACACTACTCTTAATCATTCCTAGTCGAGTATTAACATTCAGGGACAATGTTAACGCAATAAGACTAGCATGTAGGTCAACTCGATGACTTGATCTCACAAGTCATGGATATAGAGATATCAAGTTGACACATGCATTAGAGAATGTATACTGAATGACCCGCCATGAGAAAGTATCATGGATCGTTATATGAGTGTCATATACTTTCTCATGTGGCTATTAGTATGACTACTAGTCCTTAGACCTGAAGTCACCTTGGTTCCCTACATAAGAAGTTATGTACTTTGGTTTCGTCAAACGTCACCCATAACTGGGTGGACTATAAAGGTGATTACTGGGTATGTAACGAATTATGAAGAGGGATGTGAGTGATGTAGATGGGATCTATCCCTCCTATATGACGGGAGCGACATCGATATTCTTGATAGAGTGAGACCACGAAGTGCATGGCCATGCCCAAATGAGTCAATATAAGATATTGAGCTCATTTGATTTAGTGAGTCTACTTAGTGAGACCACATTGTGCATGGCCATCTACAAGGTGATGTTGGATCTCAACATTCTTGTAACTTGGGTAGTAATGATATATTGCTAGATACCGCTCATTACTTATGCTTCTAAATGAGTTTAGGGGCATTGCCAACGTTACAAGAACCTATTGGGTCACACACAAAGAACAAGTGGATGGAGATTAGGTTCATATGATGAACCAAGAGTATTAGATTCATGTGATGAATCAAATTGGATTAAGAGTAATCCTAATTGGGCTAATTGAGTTGGACTCAAGTTGATTCATGTGTTCAATGAGTCTAATTTAGATTATGACTCATTGAATCAATTTAATTAAATGAATTAGATTCATTATATTAAATTGGCTTGAATTAAATGGTTGGATTAGATTAACCATGAGAGAGATTAAGTCAAGTTTGACTTGACTTGAGAGGATGAGGAAGAGTCAAGTTTGACTTGACTTTATGCCACATCATTTGTGACTTGGCATTAGGAGAACTAATGATGATGTGCCACATCATCACATGTGCCACCTCATGGAGGTTACAACTATTCTCTTTAATGGCCTCCACATTAATTGTGATTAATGTGAAGGGGGTTACACCACTTGTTGTGGCCGGCCACTTGATGGAAAAAGAGAAGTTTTCTTTTGGTGAGTAACTCTCATTCAAGTCATCTTCCTCCTCCTAAGCTCTCTTCTTGCTCTTTCTCTTCTCTTGGTCGTGGGTTTCAAGCAAGGGAGAAAAAGGAGAGTGAGTCTAATCCAAGAAGAAAGGTTAGTGAAAGTCACATAGAGATTTTATAGGAGTGTGTTCTCTTCTTTTCTTTTCTTCTTCTTCCAATCCCATCCGAGAGCATCAAGAAGTGCTAGCACACTTGTGGTGTTTTCTTCTCCATCCTTGTGTGTTAGAGAACACATCTTGTTCGTGTGGATAATTCTAGAGAGTTGTCTACTTTGACAACTAGAGATCCGGCATCTCCTTGGACAAGCGGGACTCACGAAGGGCACACATCGAAGGTATAAGATTTTCTCCATGTAGATCTAAGTGTAGATCTAGGTAAACTCGTACTCGTAGTTTTTCGAAAAAAATTTCTTTGCACGGATCCGTTGGCTAGGGAGTTTTAGGGTTTTCGCGATGCGAAAAAGCGGTTTTCGCGGCTCGAAAAACCCAACATGTAGTTGTTCAATTAATTTATATTGTAGATAACATGGTGCGTGGTGTCACACACAGAGGATCATGTTATCAGCACCTTATAAATTATAAACAGTAGCTCATGACCAAGATGGAAAGGAACAAACCATTGGAAGGTCGTAGTGTAATCAGGTATTAGTTTATCTTAACTATATAATTACACTAGTATACTTAGAGTGTATTGAGTAGGACCATTAGAGGTTGTTTCTTTTTATACTGACTTTATAAAGGAACAAAGACCTCAGTTATTATGGAAGTGTGTGCTCTTAATCCAAATATAATAACAAGCACATATATTTGATATTTATTTCTTTAATTTATCAATGGGTGAGATTTAGTTCGATAAATCAATAAGCCTGATAAGTTGGGAAATGATATCACATATAGTGTGTGTTGTTGATTATAGCAGGAAACTGTATCCTAGTGATCTAGGTTGAGAATGACCCCAAGACGAGCTCATAAGGATTGTCATGTTAAACCCTACAGGTGAACTTAGTCCGACATGACGATAAGGTTGAGTGGTACTACACTTGGACTAAGATATTAATTAAGTGAGTTGTCAGTAACTCATTTAATTATTGGACATTCATTATCTTAAACACAGGGAGACTAACACACTCATAATAAGAAGGAGCCCAAAATGTAATTTGGATTTGATGCGGTAGTTCAATAATAGTTCTTTAGTGGAATGAATTATTATTGATGAAATTAAGTTATGTGTTGGAGCGAACACGGGATGCTTAATTTCATCGGGAGACTAAAACCAATTCCTCCTCTTGGTCCCTATCGTAGCATCTTGTATATAGAGATTTATACCCACCACATACCCACCTTCTTACTCATCTTAATGGGGCCAGCCAAGCTAGCTTGAAACTCAAGCTAGGGCTGGCCAAGACCAAGTGGATGAGCCAAGCTTAGGTGGCCAGCCACTAGAAAAGTAAAAGGAATTTTTATTAAAATTATTTCTTATGTAGATATCAGGGTTTTAAAAGAGAGTTTAAAATTTAAATCTTTCCTTTTATAGCTTTCTACAAAAGATTAAGAAAAGATTTGAAATCTTTCCTTATTTGTAGATTGAAAGGAGATTTTAATTTTGAGAAAACTTTCCTTTTAACCATGTTCATGATTTAGAAGAAAGTTTAAAAATTAAATATTCTCTTTTATTAGTCTCTACAAAAGATTAAGAAAAGATTTGATATCTTACCTTATTTGTAGATTGAAAAGAGATTTTAATTTTTAGAGATAACTTTTCTTTTTGGAAATTTTCCACATGTTTAAAAGAAATATTTTAATTTATAAAATTTCCTTTTTACTAACCAATAATGAAGGGATTAAAATTATTGAAATTTTTATAAATTTCTGGAAACAAATTAGGAAGTATTAGTTCTTGTTTTAATTAAAACTTTCCTTGTTTTGGGGAGAAAGTGGTCGGCCATTGAAATTGAGAAAAGAAATTTGATTTTAATTAATTAAAATTTTCCTTTTCATTGCAAAAGAAATAAGGAAGTTATTATTTAAATTTCCTTATTTGCCAAGACCAAGGATTATAAAAGATGGGGTAGAGGTGCCTTCATGGTGAACGACTCTATTCTATTCTTCCTCTCTTTTCCTCCTTGGTAGTCGGCCCTAGCTTCTCCCTCTTCTCTTCTTCTTGTGGCCGGCGACAACCCCTCTTGGAGCTCTTGATGGTGGCAGGTTCTAGCTAAGAGAAGAAGGAGAAAAAGGAGGTTTTGTTTCTTGCATCCCTTGGAGCTTGGTGGTGGTGGTCGGACCTCTACTTCTCTTGGAGAATTGTGGTGGCCGAAACCTATAAGGAAGAAGAAGGTGCTTGGTGGTTCTCGTCTCGAAAGATCGTTGACTACAAAACGTCCGAGGTTAGAAGAGGAATATGGTAGAAGATCAAGAGGTTATTTTTGCTTACAAAGAAAGGTAAAACTAGTAATTGTTTTCCGCATCATACTAGTTTTTCTTTGTATAGTTATTTTTGGAAATACCAAACACAAGAGGCATATGATTCTAGAGTTTTTGGATTTGTTTCGAATTTATGTTTCTTTTGTTTTATTTTTCAAATTTGTGATTCGATTGTTCTTTTTGGCTAAACCTAGAGTTATTTATGGAAATTAAATATTAGCTTTCCTTAAAAGGCTTTGTCTAGGCGGTGGTGGTTGCTCCCATATCCAAGAAGGCCATGTGCCTTGCCATGCAGTCCTGGAAGCCAATTTTGGAAATTAATATTTAATGGAATTAATAACATAGGTGGATTTGAATCAATAGTGTTAAGTTCCGCTTGCGATTCAAATCTAAACCATTAAGAACAGATAAGTTAAATTTGGAATCAATGATGTTAAGTTCCGTCTACGATTCTTAATTTAACTTCTAAAGAATACAATAGGTTATTTAAGGAAAGGTTCGACACTTGTACAAAAAAATTTTTGTACAGTGGAACCGATACGTTTTCCTAGGACTAACCAACAATTGGTATCAGAGCTAGGGTTGCCTCTGTGTGTTTGGTTTTTAAATTAGGTTATGCACATATCATACATAATTTAGGCAGGATAATAGTAGGATGTGCTAACTTTGTGGATGCAGGCTCCAACTATTACGGCTTATAGATGTTGTGTGTGATTGGACCCTTAGACATGTCAAAGGCATTATTTTGTGTATGCATGATTGTATGTAACTAATACAGCAGGAGCTGTATTAGCCCTAGGATTTTAGAATTTTATTTTCGATCTAGATTACATGTACATTCCCTCGTGGAATATAGGATCGATATATGTAAAATTCTATTTTTATCGCGGATCAGATTCTTGCGAGGCGTGGTACTTTTGGAGCACCAGAGGCGCAGCGGAATAAGAAGCAAGATAGATGCGACGACTCAACCCGATGGCGGTGGCTAAAGATGGCAGTAGCTAGGGTTGGAGCACATGGAGGACAGTAACAGGAAAAGGCCATAATAGTTGGAAAATAATTTTCATATTTATTGCTTTTATTTACTGTGATGTGTGTGTGTGTGTATGTGATGTATGCTAGGATAACTTAAAATTCCTCACTTTAAATAACTAAGTGAGAGAGGGATTTATTTTAATAAATTCCATGGTCTCCATTACTGGTTTGTAAGTGATGCAAACAAACTTGCGCGTTGGCTCTGAGTGCCTTCCTCCATATCGGATGAGTTTGTTTGCGGATCACTAGATCAAACTTCCATTTAGGATGACTATAGGAAATTAATTAAGAGCGTGTGATCTTCCCCATCGGAAGGGGCATAATCTTATTAATGGACTTAATGTCAAGTAATGGTATAGACTTAGGCACGTCTAATAGTATCCTCCCCATCGGAGTCACTGTTATTATTTGTGTGACCGAAGAAAACCAACTATTAATTTGTCAAAAAGACAAGGTGACAAGATAATAAAATTAAAACCCCCTCTTACAAATGTCGAGTTTTTGTATACGTCCACACTATCGTGGCATACAAAATTCACGGTGTATGAGGAAATTTTATTTGTCAAGATGACAAGAAAATAAAATTAATGGGAAAAATTCCTCTTACAAATGTTTGGTTTTGTATACATCCTCACTATCGTGGCATACAAAATTCACGGTGTATGAGGTAATTTTATTTGTCATAAAGACTTATTGACAAGATAATTAATGGGTAAAACCCTCCTCTTACAAATGTTTGAATTTGTATACGTCCACACTATCGTGGCATGTAAAATTCACGGTGTTTGAGATGTTGGTGAATTTAAATGATATTGTTTTGAGGAATCAATATTATTTCAAATTCAAAGTTATTGACCAAATATTTATTAGACCAACTATTAATTTTATTGGTCATAAAGTTAGGATGACGAGATAATAAAATTAATGAATAAAATCTCCTCTTTGATTTTGTATACGTCCACACTATCGTGGCATACAAAATTCATGGGGATTTTAAGGTGTTGGTCTTGACCAAATATTTTTGTGATTCTTAGGATTTAAAATATTTGTCAATCCCCTAGTTGTTATACTATAGAATAGACTTAGTAGTCCCAATTGTAATGATTGGAAATAGGACTTGGACATTTAGGTAGACTGTCCTCTAAGAACTAAGAACAAAATAGGTGTATTTCATTCATTAGTTAATACATGATTAGTGGTGTTATCTATTGGTACCTGGTGTGTAGATACGAAGCCACTGATCATGTCTACAGTTCATTGCAGAGGTTCCAGAAAACCCGATAACTATAAGAAGGGGAAGTCACCATCTACATGGGCACTACTGCAAAAGTGGTAGCTATTGCAGTGGGAGATGCTTATCCTATGAGAGGAATAAAATATGGATTTTGAGAAATTATCTTTACGTGCCAAGTTTAGAAAGAATTTGATTTCAATTTCTAAACTATCGAAGAATAGATATTCTATCTATTTTGATAACAAACTTGTTATCAAGAGAATAGGAAAGGTATATGTTCTGGTATGTTGGTTGACAATTTATAAATCCAATAACTCCCACAATGCAATAAATGGAAATTAGTAACACATCTTCTAACTTTAATAAGAGAAAGGAACCTTCAGAAATAAACCAATCACATCCTTGGCAGTCTAAGGCTAGGTTATATTAACATGAGTAGGATTCAAAGGATAAAAACCAATGAACTCTTAGGTTCATTGGTAGTGGAAATCTTTCCAATCTTGCGGGTCTTACTTGGAAGGAAAAATAACCAAGAAGCTTTTAAAGTCTAAGGGGTATAGAGCCGAGGATGTGTTGGAATTGGTTCATTCTGATTTGTGTGGTCCTATGACTATCCAGACAAGAGGTAGGTTTAAAATTTTTGCCTATTTTATAGACAACTATTTGAGATATAGATACATTTACTTGATGCACCGCAAGACTAAGTACTTTGATTAGATCAAAGAGTACAAGGCTAATGCGGAGAAACGTAAAAGTAAAAGTATCAAGTCACTATGGTAATATCGTAGTGGCGAGTACCTCTTGGGAGAATTTAGGAGTCACTTATCAGAAGAAGGGATTCAATCCCAACTAACTTCACTTGGTACACCCCAACAGAATGGTGTAGAGGAAAGAAGGTATGAGGCTCTTATGAAGTAATTGTTAGTTAGAGCCCTAGAGCCAATCATTTGATGATTATTGTATGAACTCATTGTATCATATTCTTGTGTATTAATAAAGACATTTGTTTTGGTTATTATACTTACTTGTATTGGTGCCAAATAACTAAGTATAGTAGCGTCCTTGAGTAGAAGGTTCTCACCTATATCAATAGATTGGTTGAATCGATAGTGAGATGATATAGGGAACACTACTCTTAATCATTCCTAGTCGAGTATTAACATTCAGTGACAATGTTAATGCAACGAGATTAGCATGTAGCTCAACTCGATGACGTGATCTCACAAGTTATGGATATGGAGATATCAAGTTGACATATGGGTATGTATTGGAGAATGTATACTGAATGACCCGCCATGAGAAAGTATCATGGATCGTTATATGAGTGTCATATACTTTCTCATGTGGCTATTAGTATGACTACTAGTCCTTGGACCTGAAGTCACCATGGAACCCTACATAAGGAGTTACGTACTTTGGCTTCGTCAAACGTCACCCGTAACTGGGTGGACTATAAAGGCGATTACTGGGTATGTAACGAATTATGCAAAGGGATGTGAGTGATGTAGATGGGATCTATCTTTCATATATGACGGGAGCGACATCGATATTCTTGATAGAGTGAGACCACGAAGTGCATGGCCATGCCCAAATGAGTCAATATGTGATATTGAGCTTATTTGATTGAGTGAGTCTACTTAAAGTTCAAGATTTAGATTGATTAGAGGATGACACGGTCTATGCCTCATATTGATTAATCTAGATGTTTAGGATAGAAGCACACTTGTCATATATTGTGAGGAGTCACAATTAGTAGTCACAAGGTGATGTTGGATCTCAACATTCTTATAACTTGGATAGTTATGATGTGTTGCTAGATACCGCTCATTACTTATGCTTCTAAATAGGTTTAGGAGCATTGCCAACGTTATAAGAACCTATAGGGTCACACACAAAGGTCAATTAGATGGAGATTAGGTTCATATGATGAACCAAGAGGATTAGATTCATGTGATGAATCAAATTGGATTAAGAGTAATCCTAATTGAACTAATTGAGTTGGACTCAAGTTGATTCATGTGTTCAATGAGTTTAATTTAGATTATGACTCATTGAATAAAATTAATTAAATGAATTAGATTCATTATATTAAATTGGCTTGAATCAAATGGTTGGATTTAATCTACCATGGGAGTAATGAAGTCAAGTTTGACTTGACTTGAGAGGAAGATGAAGGGTCAAGTTTGACTTGACCATTTACCACCTCATTGGTGAGTTGGCAAAGAGTGGGCCAATAATGTGCCACATCATCAAGGCTAGCATATGTGTATGCCACCTCATGAGGGAGACCAAGAGTTGTGACTCTTGGTATCCCATGGAGGTTTAAAAGCTTTCTTTTCAATGTGGCCAGCCACTTAACTCTTCTTGGGAGTTTTCATTTTGGTGAGTAACTTCCTTCTTCTTCCTCTCTTCTTGCTCTCCCTCTCCTCCTCCCTTGGCCGAACTATCTAAGGTGCTAGCACACCTTTGTTTGGTCTTCTCCACCTAGTTTTGTTCGTGTGGATACTTCTAGAGGATCGTACACTTGACGATCTCAAGATCCGGCGAATCTTTGGACGAGCGGGATTGCGAAGGGCTTCGCATCAAGGGTAAAATTCTTAACCATGTAGTTCTAGTGTAGATCTAGATGTAAGAAACTCGTACTCATAAAAATTTTGTTTTATTTTACTTCGCACGGATCCGGTGCCATGGGAATCGTGGTTTCCGCAACGCGAAAAAGCGGTTTTTGCAGCTCGAAATTCCCAATAGTGGTATTAGAGCCACGTGCGAAGTCTTGTACGAGTTTAATTTGTATTTTTAGAAAAATATCAGTTCCGTAACTTTCTGTAATTTTATGGTTTTTATGGTTTTTATGGGTATTTTTCTCGTAGAAGCGAAGCACAAGTGTTTTGACACTTGTAGGCTTCGACTACCGAGAAGATTTTTCCGAAACGGCAAGGTTTCGCCCCAAATCTTTTTGGGACAGCGGACTAAGGCACTGTAGGATCGCTTAGGGACACTCGCAATGGTTATATCGCGGGTAGGGGCACTGCCCCTGGCCCCGTAAGGGGATTCGTTCCGCAATTGTGCCTGAAAACCGCTAAACATGACCGCCAGGAATTTTTACTCATAAAAATTATAAAAATAGTATTAAAATTACAGAAAATTATGGAATTTACATAATTTAGAATTATGTATAATTTGTGATAGTCATGACCCAAAAATACCCAATTTGATTCGAATATTTGTGTTGTAATTCATATTACGGCCTGCGCGCCGTCATTTGTGTTGTGTGTGCTTTATATTTGATACGCGACCTGCATGTCATGCCTTTCTCCATTTATTCTTGTTATAAATTAGTTTAGACTTGAATGTAACTCGAGTTTCAAAATTGTAATGTACAAAATTGGAGCCGTGGAAGGTCCACTCGAGACGGAGTTACGAGGAGGGCGCGAGCAACACAAGGTGGTCAAAGGGAGGAGCATGAGAAGCTGTTGACCCTAGGTTGACCATCAGATCTTCACATTGACTTGAGAAGATCGTAGTAGGGTCATGACTTATCACAAATAGTATAATTAATTGCTTGTGTGTGTATGTGTGATGTATGCTAGTATAGTAATTAATTAGTGTCTAACGATTAAATTAGATCTAAATCGTATACAAGATGCACCCTAACGATTAGATTAGATCTAAATCGAGTATTTGATACACATCGACGATTAGATTAGATCTAAATCGCGTCAACTCGATATGCCTACCATGCCGTGATACCTATCACTACCTCGATCACATGTGTTGTTGAATCTGCCAAAGCAGAGCAACACATATTATCTTAGTAGGGTACGGAGGGACAATCTTGGTCCCGCCTATCAACGCATGGGTGAGTACAACTCAATTAAATTGAGTAACTAGTTAACTCGGTTGGATCGAGTAAAACTATAGGCATATTTCCAACGCCACGCGAGCTGACAGATATGCTTACAAGAAGCATCAAGATGACGCATTAGATGTGTCATGTCTAATCCTCGCGACCATGAACTCTGAGCTTCAGAAGCAACACGAGTTGATGGGCGCTTACGATATGGTTGAACATCTTCGTCAATTGTATCAAGGACAAGCGAGGCACGAGAGATTTGAGATCTCAAGGGCACTATTTCAGTGCAAGATGTCAGATGGGGCTCCCGTAGGCCCATATGTACTCAAGATGATTGGGTACATAGAAAACCTACAGAGATTGGGGTTCCCACTTGGCCAAGAGCTGGCCACTAACCTGATCTTCCAATCCTTACCGGATAGCTATAGTCAATTCATTTTAAACTACAACATGAACGAAATAGACAAGCCACTGCCCGAGCTGCTTAACATGTTAAGAACTGCTGAGCTGAACCTTAAGAAGGTTAAACCCCACTCTGTTTTAATGGTTCAGAAACACAAGGGCAAGGGCAAGGGCAAGCCCAAAGGCAAGGAAAAGTCCCAAGCCAAGGGCAAAGGCAAGGCACTGAAGCCTAAGGGAGGGGTCGCCAAGGATGCTACCTGCTTCCACTGCGGTCAGACCAGGCATTGGAAGAGGAATTGCAAGGTGTACCTGGAAGATCTTAAGAAGAAGCGAAGTGAGACTTCCACTTCAGGTATATATGTTATAGAAGTCAATCTATCTATTTCTTCATCATGGGTATTAGATACCGGATGTACTTCTCATATTTGTATTAATGTGCAGGCGCTGAGAAATAGCAGGGCATTGGAAAAGGGCGAGGTGGACCGACGCATAGGCAATGGAGCACGGGTTGCTGCTGTTGCTGTAGGGACTTATTTTCTATCTCTGCCCTCTGGGCTTGTACTAGAGTTGGATGATTATTGTTATGTTCCTGCTTTAACTAAGAACATAATTTCAGTTTCTTGTTTGGACAAGAAAGGTTTCTCTTTTATAATAAAGGACAAATGTTGTTCAGTTTATTTAATAGATATGTTCTATTATAGTGCACCTCTGATGAACGGAGTCTACATTCTAGACCTTGAAAGCCCTATCTATAACATAAATACCAAGAGTTCAAGTCAAATGACATGAACCAAACCTATCTCTGGCACTCTCGCTTAGGTCATATAAATGACAAGCGCTTATCCCAGCTCCATAAGGATGGTTTGCTGGACTCATTTGATTTTGAATCTTATGAGATGTGCGAGTCATGCCTACTAGGCAAGATGATCAAGACTCTCTTTAGTGGGCACAACGAAAGAGCGACTGATTTGTTAGGACTTATACATAGTGATGTATGTGGCCCTTTCAATGTCGTTGCTAGAGGCGGTTATAGGTACTTCATCACATTTACTGATGACTTCAGTAGATATGGTTATGTGTACTTGATGACACATAAGTCTGAATCCTTTGAAAAGTTCAAGGAATTCAAGAATGAAGTACAAAACCAGCTTGGCAAGAGTATTAAGATACTTTGATCAGATCGAGGTGGAGAATACCTTAGCCATGAGTTTCGTGACTATCTAGCTGAGTGTGGGATTCTATCCCAACTCACTCCTCCTAAAACACCACAGTGGAATGGTGTATCCGAAAGGAGGAACCGTACTCTATTAGATATGGTACGGTCTATGATGAGTCACATAGATCTTCCTACATTTCTTTGGGGCTATGCTCTAGACACGGCAACTTTTATACTCAACCGAGTTCCATCCAAGGCCGTGATAAAGACACCATATAGGATATGGACTGGGAGAGATGCCCAGATGTCTTTTATGAGGATTTGGGGTTGTGAGGCTTACGTTCGACGTCAAGTTTCAGACGAATTAGGATCCAAATCTGACAAGTGCTACTTTATTGGATATCCTAAGGAAACTAAGGGATATTACTTCTACATTCCCAGTCAGCACAAGGTAGTTGTGGCAATGACTGGGGTCTTTCTAGAAAGAGATTTTGTTTCTAGAAAGACTAGTGGGAGTACGTTCGATCTTGAAGAAGTTCAAGATGCGGACCATAGCACTGAAGCCTCGATAGAAGTTGAACTGGAACCACAAAGTGTTGTGGATGATGTTGTTCCACAAAGAGTTGAGGAACAACAACCAGTTCAAGTAGACATACCTCTTCGCAGGTCTGATAGGGTACGTCGTCAGCCTGGGAGATACTCATTTCTCTTGTCTGACCATGATGACGTTGTGCTCATAGAGGATGAGCCTACCACCTATCAGGAAGATGTGATGAGACAATATTTCGAGAAATGGCTAGAGGCCATGAGATCCGAGATGGAATCCATGTACACTAACCAAGTATGGACTTTGGTTGATCCACCTGAAGGGGTAAACCCCATAGGGTGTAAGTGGGTCTTTAAGAGAAAGACTGACATAGATGGACTTATCTATAAGGGTCGCTTGGTAGCTAAAGGTTTCAAGCAGATTCATGGTATTGACTATGATGAATCCTTTTCTCCAGTAGCGATGTTTAAGTCTATTCGGATCATGCTTGCTAATGCAGCATACCATGACTATGAGATATGACAAATTTGTAACACCCACTAAGCTTTTAAGATAAGCATATGAATGTAGGATTTTGCCTTAGAAAAATAAAAGGAAGTGGGTTGAAGCAAAAAGAAATAAAATGAAATAAAAAGAGGAGGAGGTCAAGGATTGAACCTTGAACCTCTTATATTATAATTTAGAGAATTAATTAGTAGAAACCAATTGGGATAGAGAGAAGATATTGATAACAAAGGAGGGAAACTCATGATAAGGGTGAGAGTAAAAGTTAGCCAAAAGAAAACAAGAAAAGAGCAAGAGAAAGGCAACTTGCCTTCCTTCCTTCTCTTCCTCTTTCTCTCTTCTCTTGCCGAAAATAAAAGAGGCTAATTAAGGGGATTCATTCCCCCTTATTTCACCATGAATGATGAGGATAAATAAATAAATAAAAATAAAAATAAAATAGAAAAAAAGGCTAAGGGAGAAGGAAAGCAAATACTAATTTTGCTACTTCTTCCTCCTTAACATAAAAGGGAGCAAGTAAAGAGAAGAATTCTAATTTTTCTCTCATTTCTCTCATTCTTCCCTCTCCCTCACCGAGAAACTTAGTCCCCTCTCCTCCATCTTCGGCCCCAAGCCAAGGTTTTCTCCTAAGAAAGCCTAAGATACAAGGAGGACTTAGCAAGAGAAACAAGGGAAGGGAACTAGAAGAAGAGGCTACTTCTTCCATCACCATACCTTAGATCCACAAGCGGAAAGGATGTAAGCTTCCCCTCACCTATGGTACAAGGCTTTTTATGTGATTTTCGGATTTTATGAGGATTAGAAAACCTAGAATAGAATTTAAGAAAATTCGGCCAAAGAAGAGTTTTCAAATCTAGGAAGGTTTAAACAAGTCCTCATTTCATAATATTTTTCTATGCTATGTAGGAAGGTTTTCCTTCATGTTTTTATACCTATATGATGCTTGGTCAGAGGAGTACCTAACCCTAGAATTTCAGCCAAAAATGTTTTAAAGAGGTTAGGGAAATCATTGTTTAACCAAACTAGTACAAGATTCCCTCCATGAATTACTAAGGATCTTTTATTGGTTTTTCTTGCTTGAAAGTTACTTGGAACCAAAGGAAATCCCCTCATATGTTTCGGCCAAGAAAAGAGCTTAGGGTTAGGAAGACCTTTAAATTTAAGTAACCGTGTTTATATGATAGAATATAGAGTTCTCTTAAAGAATTGCATGTTGAATATTGCTAGAAATTCATGAACTCTTCATTAAGATTTTTGGCCATGTTAAGATGGATAGCTTAGGAAAGCTTAAACAAAATTTTAACATGCTCAAGACCTCTGTGATATTAAGATATGAAAGTGGTTTAATGCTCTCATGCTTAATTAGGGTATAGAGAATTTAGTTACATGATATATTACTTGTAAGGTCACAAGGGTCCTAGCTTGTTTATGAACCAAATTTGTATATGATGTTCTTAGTAATTTTTGCCATGAAACTTACTTAGGTTTTCCATGATTTATGCCACTTAAAACCTAGTTTAGAGAATGCTAGGTTTCGGCCATGAGGAAAAATAAAAGAAAAAGGAAAGAAACCTAGGAAACCTAAGACACAATGCACATGTATGTTTATTATGCTTGTCTTTATACATGCTATGAAACTTGTATGACTTCCTATGCTTTTAGGCTATTTGAAGCAAAGTTAACCACTGATGGGTCTCGGCCAAGTAGGGTTTAAATGACCTAGAGGCCTTAGAATTGAAACCAATTGTGTTAAAAATGCTTCTTATGGAAATATGATAATGTGTTGATTGTGTCACATGCTTGTATAATTTTTCCATGACCTAAATGGACCATTGTAGGTCTCGGCCATGAAGGGATAGATGCCCTAGAAACCCTAGAACAAAATTTAAATATGCTCATGTCACTCTACATGAAATATGATAAGTAGAAAGCCAAAGTTCTCATGCTATATGTGGCTTAATGACCTAAAATGAGGCTAGGGTAAGTTTCGGCCATACCCTTTGTATGATACCTTATTATGAATTTATACATGATGTTAGTTCAAGTTCACATGCTTGTATGCTTGTTTTTAGCCCTAATGAATATTTGTGAAATTTTGGCCATGACATATGTTAAGGGCTTAAAGAACCTAGGAATTAGCTCAAATATGATTACTATGTTACTTGGAAGAAAAATGCTATAAATATGGTTTAAGGTTTCCATGCTTTCATGACATTTGGGACCTTGTTTCACATCTGATAAGGTTCGGCCGCATGAAGTTTAGGGACTTGGAGAACTTAGAAACCAAGTTAATCATGCTTATAATGCTTCCTATGAAATTGATGCGATGATAATTTAGGTTCCACATGCTTGGAGGTTATTTTTACCTAAATTGAGATCTAAGGGGGTTCGGCCATGATAAGAACCCAAGGGATTAGGAAGCTTAGAACCCAAGTTAACTATGTTACCATGTTTCTTATGATAGTATAATCACATGATACACCCTTATGCTTAAACATGTATGCTTGTGATTCATACTTTCCATGATATGATATGTGCTAGAAATATGCATGCTTTTATGATATGCTATGTGGATAGAAATATGCATGCTTTTATGATATGCTATGTGGTGAAAATATGCATGCTTTTATGACATGATGTATGCCTAAGTGATGCATACCTTTAGGATATGATGTATGCCTAAGTGATGCATACTTTTATGACATGATGTATGCCTAAGTGATGCATACTTTTATGATATGATGTATGCCTAAGTGATGCATACTTTTATGATATGATGTATGCCTAAGTGATGCATACTTTTATGATATGATGTGTGCCTAAGTGATGCATGCCCTTATGATGTGTGATATGTATAAGTATGACATGTACTTTACTTTATATGGCTTGTACCAAGGGTGGGCACCATAAGCGCCCCGGGGTCGATGGAATAAGACTCGGGCCTCGTTAGGGATGGGCTCCTAAGTGCCCCTAGGTCGATGGAGTAAGACTCGGGCCTAGTATGTTTGCCTTGTAGGGTTCAAGACTTGCTACCTTGGACCTACATAGGTTGCGCACAATATGTAAGTGGTACATAGCCGGGATCCCCTTTAAGTTGATAATATGTTCAAGTATATATGTAAGAAGAAATGGTTTTAAAGATCATGAGACATACACATGTTTTTCGGATACATGTTTTCAAAATCATATTGCATATACCTTATGATCATATTGTGATGATGCTATGATTTATGATATGTCATGATTAGATATGATTATGTTATGTTTCATGCTATGCTTTAAGAGCTTGATATGCCATGCTATCTTATGATGATGCTATGATATGCCATGATTAGATATGACTATGTTATGTATCATGCTATGCTTTTGTTGGTTGCTACTCGGAAAGCCTAGAGGTTCCACTGTACAAAAATTTTATACAAAGGTCTGAACTTTTTCCTAGCTACCATGTGTTCTTTTAAATTAAATTTTGGATCGCCTGCGGAACTTAACATGTTTGATCCAAAACTTAATCTATTTGTTCTTTTAGGTTTTGACTTGGATCTCCTGCGGAACTTAACACGTTCGACCCAAGTCACCTTAAGTTATTAATTCCATTAAATATTAATTTCCATAATCGGTTCCCAGTACTGACGTGGCGAGGCACATGGCCTTCTTGGATATGGGAGCAACCACCACCGACTAGACAAAACCTTTTATAGAAAGCTAATATTTAATTTCCTAAAATAACTTTAGGTTAACCGAAAAAAATAATCAAATCACAAGGAAAAGAAAAACAAAAAAACACTATATCGAAAACAAATTCGAAACTCTAGAATCGTATGCCTCTTGTATTTAGTATTATTTCCAAAAATAACTAGTATGATGCAGAAAGAAAAATTACTAGTTATACCTTTTAGAAAAACCTCTTGATCTTCTACCGTATTCCTCTTCTAACCTCGGACGTTGTGTGGGCAACGATCTTCCGAGATGAGAACCACCAAGCACCTTCTTCTTCCTTGCAAGTTTCGGCCATCAAAACTTCTTCTAGGATGAAGAGGTTCGGCCACCACCACCATGCTCCAAGGGATGCTAGAAACAAAGCTTTCTTTCTCTCCTTCTTCTTCTTCTTCTCTAAACTTGATCCGGCCACCATATGAGTCTCCACAAGAAGGATGAGGTTCGGCCATCAAAGAGAAGAAAGGAGGAGAGGATGGTCGGCCACACCAAGGAAGAAAAAGAGAGAGGAAAAATAATAGAGTTGTTCCCCATGAAGGCACCTCTACCCTCTCTTTTATAATCCTTGGCCTTGGCAAATAAGGAAATTTAAATAAAAATTTCCTTAATTCTTTTGCCATTGATAAGGAAAATTTATTTAATTAAAAATAATTTTTTTCTCATCAACAATGTGGCCGGCCACTTTAAACCAAGCAAAGAAAATTTAATTCAATCAAGAATTAAAACTTTCCTAATTTGTTTCCGGAAATTTTATAAAAAATTTCTCTAAAAATTTTTCCCTTCATGATGGTCAATAAAAAGGAAATTTTATAAATTAAAAT
This sequence comes from Zingiber officinale, assembly GCF_018446385.1. Taxonomy (NCBI): domain Eukaryota; kingdom Viridiplantae; phylum Streptophyta; class Magnoliopsida; order Zingiberales; family Zingiberaceae; genus Zingiber; species Zingiber officinale. Next base: position 50,677,862 of record NC_056006.1, read on the forward strand.
ATTTCTTTTAAACATGTGGATTAAAAAGAAAGTTATCTTTAAAAATTAAAATCTCTTCCAATCTACAAATAAGGAAAGATATCTAATCTTTTCTTAATCTTTGTAGAAGCTTTATAAAAGAGATATTTAATTTTTAAACTCTCTTTTAAATCATGAACATGATTAAAAGGAAAGTTTTTACCAAAATTAAAATCAACCTTTTAATCTACAAATAAGGAAAGAGATTTAACTCTTCTCTTAATCTTTTGTAGAATCTTATAAAAGGAAAGATTTAAATTTTTTAAACTCTCTTTTAAATCATGTTATCCATATAAGAAAAATTTTAAAAATAAAATTCCTTTTTATTTTAATAGGGCCGGCCACCTAAGCTTGAGTTCAAGCTAGGGCCGACCACATGAATTCACCCATGAACCAAAACATGGCCGGCCCTAGCTTGGTCTCCAAGCTAGCTTGGCCGGCCCCCTATAGGATGGGTAAGAAGGTGGGTATAGGTGGGTATAGTACTCTATAATTAAGAGGCTACGATAGGGACCGAGAGGAGGAATTGGTTTTCGTCTCCCGATAAAATTAAGCATCCTGTGTTCGCCCCGAACACACAACTTAATTTTATCAATAATAATTCATTCCACTAGAGAATTATTATTGAACTACCGCACCAATCCCAAATTACATTTTGGGCTCCTTCTTATTATGAGTGTGTTAGTCTCCCTGTGTTTAAGATAACAAATGCCCACTAATTAAATAAGTTACTGACAACTCGCTTAATTAATATCTAGCTCCAAGAGTAGTACCACTCAACTTCATCGTCATGTCGGACTAAGTCCACCTGCAGGGTTTAACATGACAATCCTTATGAGCTCCTCTTGGGGACATTCTCAACCTAGATCACTAGGACACAGTTTCCTTCTATAATCAACAACACACACTATAAGTGATATCATTTCCCAACTTATCGGGCTTATTGATTTATCGAACTAAATCTCACCCATTGATAAATTAAAGAAATAAATATCAAATATATGTGTTTGTTATTATATTAGGATTAAGAGCACACACTTCCATAATAACTGAGGTCTTTGTTCCTTTATAAAGTCAGTATAAAAGGAACGACCTCAAATGGTCCTACTCAATACACTCTAAGTGTACTAGTGTAATTATATAGTTAAGATAAACTAATACCTAATTACACTACGACCTTCCAATGGTTTGTTCCTTTCCATCTTGGTCGTGAGCTACTATTTAAAATTTATAAGGAACCGATAACATGATCTTCTGTGTGTGACACCACACACTATGTTATCTACAATATAAATTAATTGAGCAACTACATTTATCATAAATGTAGACATTTGACCAATGTGATTCTTATTTCTAGATAAATGTTTATACCAAAAGCTAGGCTTTTAGTATACACTCTAACAATCTCCCACTTATACTAAAAGACTAAGCTGCCATATCTACTGCCATACATCTGATTCCCATCCCTTCAACATGCCCATCAATAGCTCTTGCCTTAAGGACCTTAGTGAAAGGATCTATAGGTCATCACCTGATGCAATCTAGGCGGCAACAACTTCTCCTCGTTTATACAATTCCTCGTATTGGGTGGTACTTGCGCTCTATTGTGTTTACTTGCCTTATAGACTTATGGTTTTTTCGAGTTTGCTACTGCACCAACATTATTACAATAAATTGTAATAATTTTTGGACAAACCAGAAATCATATCTAAGTCTATCTTGAGGTTATTGAGTCATTCAGCTTTTATGGCTACCTCAGAGGCTTGCCATATACTAAGCTTCTATGGTGGAGTCCAGAAAAACACCTATGCTTATCACTCTTCCATAGTTATGACTTTACCTCCTAAAGTAAACACAAAACCCCGAGGTTGACTTATTATTGTCCCTATCCGATTGGAAGTCAAAATCCATGCAACCCATAAGGACTAAATTAACTGCCTTGTAAGCTAGCATATAATCTCTAGTGCCTCTAAGGTACTACAATATATGCTTTACTGCAGTCCACTGTCCTTGTCCAGGGTTACTTTGATATCTGCTAACTATGCCCTTGGCAAAACAGATTTCTGATCTCGTGCATAGCATATATTAGGCTTCCAACAGCCGTAGCATAAAGAACTGTCTTTATTTCCTTTATCTCCTTTGATGTCTACAGAGACATATCTTTAGATAAAGTTACTCCATCCTGAAAAGGTAAGAAACCTTTCTTGGAGTTTTGTATGCTTAAAACGAGCAAGGATTTTTCCGATGTATAAAGCTTGGGATAAGTAAAATATTCTTTTCTTGCGATCCCTTATTACTTTGATCTCAAGAATATATACATTCTCCCAAGTCCTTTATATCGAATTGTTTGGACAACCATACCCTTACTTCTGACAACATTTTGATATTGTTTCCAACTACCAAAAATGTTATCTAAGTATAGTACAAGAAATACCACCACGTTTCCATCACATCTTTTGTATACACAAGACTTATCCGGTTACTAAATCCATAGATCTGGATTACTTTGATAAACCGGATGTTCCAAGACCTTGAAGCTTTGCCTCAGTCCATAGACTGATTGAGCTTACACACAAGATGCTCTTAGCCCTTTGCAATGAACCCTTCTGGTTGCTTTATATGGATGTTTTCTTCAAGACTTCCATTAAGGAATGCTGTCTTGACATCCACTTGCCAAATAGATAAAAGAATCCGGATAGACTTAAGCATGGCTACCAGTGAAAAAGTTTCTTTTTTCATATAGCCTTGCTTTGAGAGTTTCTACCTTCCTGTCTATCCCTCTTTTCCTAATATAGACCTTTTTACACCCAAAGGCTTTTATACCATTTGGTGGTTCTATAAGCTTCCAGATTTTATTAGAATACATATATTCTAATTCTGTTATTCATTACTCTTTGCCAAGATATTGCATCTTTATCTTGGAGTGCTTCGTCATATGTCCGGAGATCAGATTCATGTCCTCCAGGGATCGAGTCCAAAAACTCTCCCAAAACATAAATCTTTTTAGGTTGCCTAACAACCTTCCCACTACGATGAGACACTTTCTGCAATTGTGTATCATTTGTGATACGTGTTGTAGTTTCCTTGTGGTATCTCATCTTGTACAATTGGTACTAGATTAGACATGTCTTTTATTATTTCCTTAAGAACAAATTTTCTTATGGTCATGAGGTTTATTACATAGTTCTTTTCTAAAAATCGATCATTGATGCTAATAATGACCTTCTAATTTTTAAGACTATAAACCTACTTTCATTTCTCGAGGATAACCCACAAACAAGTGAATTCCTGTCCAACTTATCATTGTCTCTCTTCAGCATATGTGTTGGACTACCTGAATCCGAATATGCTTCAAAATAGGCTTACGCTTATTCAGCAATTCTATATGAGTAGAGAGTTATGAATTTGGAAGGTACTATGTTCACTTCCGTTTCCAGAGTATATCCTTAAAATGAATTTGGTAATTTTCTAAATAACTCATCATCAATCTACTTATTTCCATAAGAGTCCTATACCTTCCTTTTTCTACACCATTCTGTTGGGATATACCTAGGTGTAGTTAGTTGGGATTGAATCCCTACTTTTGATAAGTGACTCCTAAATTCTCCCAAGAGGTACTTGCCACTACGATCTCACCGTAGTGTCTTGATACTTTTACCTTGACATTTCTCCACATCAGCCTCATACTCTTTGAACTAATCAAAGCACTTAGACTTGTGGCACATCAAGTAAATGTATCCGTATATCAAATAGTTGTCTATAAAATAGATGAAATATTTGAAACAACCTCTTGCTTGGATAGTTAAAGGATTACACAAATTAGAATGAACCAATTTTAACATATCTTTGACTCCATACCCCTTAGACTTGAAAGCTTCTTGGTTATTTTTCCTTCCAAGTAAGACTCGCAGGTTGGAAAGATTTCCACTACTAATGAACCCAAAAGTTCATCAGCTACCAATGAATCATACTCAAGTTAATATAACCTAGCCTTAGATACCAAAGATATAATTGGTTCATTTCCGAAGGTTACTTTCTCTTAAAGTTAGAAGATGTGTTACTAATTTCCATTTGTTGCATCGTGAGAATTATTGGATTTATAAATTGCCAACCAACGTACCAGAACAGATAACTTCCCTCTTTTTCTTAATAACAACTTTGTTATTAAAAGAGATAGAATATCATGTTCTTTGAATAGTTTAGAAACTAAAAACTAGTTCTTTCTAAACTTGGTGCGTAAAGACAATTACTTAAAAATCCATGTTTTATTTTTATCAAAAGATAAACATCTCCCACTGCAACAGCTGCCACTTTTACAGCAGTGCCCATGTGGACGGTGTTTTTATTTTCATTTAGTTGTCGGGTTTCCTGGAACCCTGCAATGAATTGCAGACATGATTAATGGCATCTGTATCTACACTCCAGGTTCTGGTAGATAACACCACTAAACATGTTTCAACTAATGAATAAAATACACCTATATTGTTCTTAGTTCTAAAAGGACAATCTACCTTAATGTCCAAATCCTATTTCCAATCAATTATAATTGGGACCACTAAGTCTGTCCTAAAGTATATCAGCTAGGGATTGACCATCATCCTAAGAATCACAAAAATATTTGGTTAACACCAACTCCTTAAAAATCCCCATGAATTTTGTATGCCACGTTAGTGTGGACGTATACAAATTCAAAGAGGAAATTTTATCATTTAATTTTATTATCTCGTCAACCTTACTTTATGACGAATAAAATTAATAGTTGGTCTATCTTTAATCAAATATTTGGTCAAGACTTCTAAATTTAAAATAATATTGATTCCTCTAACAATACTATTTAAATTTACCAACACCTCAAAACACCGTAAATTTTGCATGCCACGTTAGTGTGGACGTATACAAAATCAACATTTGTAAGAGGAGGGTTTTACCCATTAACTATCTTGTTAACGTAACTTTATGACAAATAAAATTATCTCAAACACCGTTAATTTTGTATGCCACGTTAGTGTGGACGTATACAAAATCAATCATTTGTAAGAGGGGTTTTAACCCTTTAATTTTATTATCTTGTCAACCTAGTTTTATGGCAAATTAATAGTTGGTTTCATTTGGTCACACAAATAATAACAGTGACTCCGATGGGGAGGATACTATTAGATGTGTCTAAGTGTATACCATTACTTGACACTAAGTCCATTAATAAGATTATGCTCCTTCCGTTGGGGAAGATCACACGCTCTTAATTAACTTCCTATAGTCATCCAAAAATGGAAGTCTGTTCTAGTGATCCACAAACAAGCTCATCCGTTATGGAGGAAGGCACTCAGAGCCAACGCGCAAGCTTGTTTGCATCACTTACAAACCAGTAATGGAGACCATGGGATTTACTTAAAAATCTCTCTCCCACTTAGTTATTTATTAATGAGGAATTTTAACTATGCTAGCCTACTAAACTTGTAAACTAACATGCACACACAGCACAATATAAAAGCAATAAATAGAAAATCTAATTTTCAACTATTATGGCTTTTATCTCTAGTTGTCCTCCGTGTGTTGTCATCCCAAGCTGCTGCCATATTTGGCCACCGCCACCGGGTCTATCACATCCATCTTGCTCCTTGTTCCGCTGCACCTCTGGTCCTTAGAAGGTTCCACGCTTTGCAAGATTCGATCCGTGACATAAATAGAATTTTACAATTTTGATCCTATATTCCATAAAAGGAATGTACATGTATCTAGATCAAAATAAAATCCTAATAAAACTAAATACAGCTCCTGCTGTATTTTATAATACAATCATGCACACACATATAAATGCCCTTGACATGTCCAAGGGTCCAATCACACACATAAAACTATAAGCCATAATAGTTGGATCCTGCATCCACAAAGTTAGCACATCCTACTATTATCCTGCCTAAATTATGTATGACATGTGCATAATTAACCTAATACCAAATACACAGAGGCAAAACCCTAGCTCTGATACCAATTGTTGGTTGCTACTCGGAAAGCCTAGAGGTTCCACTGTACAAAAATTTTGTACAAAGGTCTGAACCTTTTCCTAGCTACCATGTGTTCTTTTAAATTAAATTTTGGATCGCCTGCGGAACTTAACACGTTTGATCCAAAACTTAATCTATTTGTTCTTTTAGGTTTTGACTTGGATCTCCTACGGAACTTAACACGTTCGACCCAAGTCACCTTAAGTTATTAATTCCATTAAATATTAATTTCCATAATCGGTTCCCAGTACTGACGTGGCGAGGTACATGGCCTTCTTGGATATGGGAGCAACCACCACCGACTAGACAAAACCTTTTATAGAAAGCTAATATTTAATTTCCTAAAATAACTTTAGGTTAACCGAAAAGAACAATCAAATCACAAGGAAAAGAAAAACAAAAAAACACTATATCGAAAACAAATTCGAAACTCTAGAATCGTATGCCTCTTGTATTTAGTATTATTTCCAAAAATAACTAGTATGATGCAGAAAGAAAAATTACTAGTTATACCTTTTAGAAAAACCTCTTGATCTTCTACCGTATTCCTCTTCTAACCTCGGACGTTGTGTGGGCAACGATCTTTCGAGATGAGAACCACCAAGCACCTTCTTCTTCCTTGCAAGTTTCGTCCATCAAAACTTCTTCTAGGATGAAGAGGTTCGGCCACCACCACCATGCTCCAAGGGATGCTAGAAACAAAGCTTTCTTTCTCTCCTTCTTCTTCTTCTTCTCTAAACTTGATCCGGCCACCATATGAGTCTCCACAAGAAGGATGAGGTTCGGCCATCAAAGAGAAGAAAGGAGGAGAGGATGGTCGGCCACACCAAGGAAGAAAAAGAGAGAGGAAAAATAATAGAGTTGTTCCCCATGAAGGCACATCTACCCTCTCTTTTATAATCCTTGGCCTTGGCAAATAAGGAAATTTAAATAAAAATTTCCTTAATTCTTTTGCCATTGATAAGGAAAATTTATTTAATTAAAAATAATTTTTTTCTCATCAACAATGTGGCCGGCCACTTTAAACCAAGCAAAGAAAATTTAATTCAATCAAGAATTAAAACTTTCCTAATTTGTTTCCGGAAATTTTATAAAAAATTTCTCTAAAAATTTTTCCATTCATGATGGTCAATAAAAAGGAAATTTTATAAATTAAAATATTTCTTTTAAACATGTGGATTAAAAAGAAAGTTATCTTTAAAAATTAAAATCTCTTCCAATCTACAAATAAGGAAAGATATCTAATCTTTTCTTAATCTTTGTAGAAGCTTTATAAAAGAGATATTTAATTTTTAAACTCTCTTTTAAATCATGTTATCCACATAAGAAAAATTTTAAAAATAAAATTCCTTTTTATTTTAATAGGGCCAGCCACCTAAGCTTGAGTTCAAGCTAGGGCCGACCACATGAATTCACCCATGAACCAAAACATGGCCGGCCCTAGCTTGGTCTCCAAGCTAGCTTGGCCGGCCCCCTATAGGATGGGTAAGAAGGTGGGTATAGGTGGGTGTAGTACTCTATAATTAAGAGGCTACGATAGGGACCGAGAGGAGGAATTGGTTTTCGTCTCCCGATAAAATTAAGCATCCTGTGTTCGCCCCGAACACACAACTTAATTTTATCAATAATAATTCATTCCACTAGAGAATTATTATTGAACTACCGCACCAATCCCAAATTACATTTTGGGCTCCTTCTTATTATGAGTGTGTTAGTCTCCCTGTGTTTAAGATAACAAATGTCCACTAATTAAGTAAGTTACTGACAACTCGCTTAATTAATATCTAGCTCCAAGAGTAGTACCACTCAACTTCATCGTCATGTCGGACTAAGTCCACCTGCAGGGTTTAACATGACAATCCTTATGAGCTCCTCTTGGGGACATTCTCAACCTAGATCACTAGGACACAGTTTCCTTCTATAATCAACAACACACACTATAAGTGATATCATTTCCCAACTTATCGAGCTTATTGATTTATCGAACTAAATCTCACCCATTGATAAATTAAAGAAATAAATATCAAATATATGTGTTTGTTATTATATTAGGATTAAGAGCACACACTTCCATAATAACTGAGGTCTTTGTTCCTTTATAAAGTCAGTATAAAAGGAACGACCTCAAATGGTCCTACTCAATACACTCTAAGTGTACTAGTGTAATTATATAGTTAAGATAAACTAATACCTAATTACACTACGACCTTCCAATGGTTTGTTCCTTTCCATCTTGGTCGTGAGCTACTATTTATAATTTATAAGGAACCGATAACATGATCTTCTGTGTGTGACACCACACACTATGTTATCTACAATATAAATTAATTGAGCAACTACATTTATCATAAATGTAGACTTTTGACCAATGTGATTCTTATTTCTAGATAAATGTTTATACCAAAAGCTAGGCTTTTAGTATACACTCTAACAGCTTTAAGAGATGATATTCCATGACTAGTTATGATTTTATTATGTTGCATGATATGCTTAAAGAGTATGATATGTTATGCCATGACTAGTTGAGATCATGTTATGTTGAGATATTCTTTGATCATGTGATGATTTTTGGTTTTAGTGAGTAGGAAAGGAACTTACTGAGCCATGAGTGCTCATAGCTTACTTTCCTTGTACCACAGATAAAGGAAAAAGCTGGATGATCTAAAGGAGTAGCAGGAGAGGCAAGGAGATGTGTGTGGCGGTGGCTAGGCAACCAAATAAGAACCTGCTTTAAGAACTTTTAAGAATTACGCTTTGGTTTCGTAAATTGTAGTACTATATGGGTAACTTGATGTTATGTTTCTATTTATATTGTTATCATGTTATGGAAACCATATTAGTGTAGTTCGGATTGGAAAACAAAACAAAAGTTTTATTAAACTAAGAAAATTATTTTAAGTCTTCCGCTGTAATATGTACATAGAGTATCGTAGCCCCGTCCCTTAGGGTTAGCAGGGAGGGCGGGAGTTACAAAATTGATGTAAAAATTGTATTTCTGAATGGAAACCTACTCGAGGATGTGTACATGACACAACCTCAGGGTTTTGTAGATACACAACATACTAGAAGAGTATGCAAGCTGGATAGGTCCATTTATGGACTAAAGCATGCTTCTCGGAGCTGGAATTTGATGATGCAATCAAACAGTTTGGTTTCATCAAGAATGAAAATGAACCTTGTGTCTACAAGAAGCTTGTAGGGGGCATAGTTGTCTTCCTCATATTTTATGCGGATGACATACTACTCATTGGGAAAGACATCCCTTTACTACAGTCTGTAAAGACTTGGCTAGGGACATGTTTCTCAATGAAGGACTTAGATGAAGCATCCCGCATTCTAGGGATACAGATCTATAGAGATAGATCTAAAAGAATGCTTGGCCTAAGTCAGAGTACATATATTGACAAGGTACTCCTTCGGTTTGCCATGCAGAACTCTAAGAAGGGATTTCTGCCGATGTCACATGTTGTGAGTCTTTCGAAGACTCATGGTCCCTCTTCTAGAGAGGAGAGAGACCGCATGGATCAGATCCCTTATGCCTTAGCCATAGGATCTATCATGTATGTCATCCTATGTACTCGTCCTGATATCTCGTATGCTTTGAGCATGATGAGCAGATACCAGTCAGATCCAGGTGAAAGTCACTGGATTGCGGTCAAAAATATTCTTAAGTACTTAAGAAGGACTAAAGAATATTTCTTGATATATGGAGGCGATGATGAGCTAGCCTAAAGGGTTATAGTGATGCCAGCTTCCAGACCGACCAGGACGATTATCGATCGCAGTCAGGGTTTGTGTTTTACATAAATGGTGGTGTTGTGAGCTGGAAGAGTTCGAAGCAGGACACAGTAGCTGATTCTACAACAGAGGCTGAGTATATTGCTGCATCAGAAGCAGCAAAGGAGGCAGTTTGGATCCGCAAGTTCATCACTGAACTTAGGGTGGTTCCTAGCATTGCTGACCCTATTGAGCTATATTGTGACAACAATGGAGCTATAGCACAAGCGAAGGAACCTCGCTCACACCAGCGGACCTAACACATACTACGACGCTTCCATCTCATTCGAGAGATTATCGAGAGAGGAGATGTGAAGATTTGTATAGTACCTATAGAGGCTAACATCGCAGATTCCTTGACCAAGGCTTTGGCACAGAAGAAGCATGATGGTCACACTAGGTCATTTGCACTTAGAGCCTACACTGATTGGCACTAGTGCTAGTGGGAGATTATTAGTTAGAGCCCTAGAGCCAATCATTTGATGATTGTTGTATGGACTCATTGTATCATATTCTTGTGTATTAATAAAGGCATTTGTTTTGGTTATTATACTTACTTGTATTGGTGCTAAATAACTAAGTATAGTAGTGTCCTTGTGTAGAAGGTTCTCACCTATATCAATCGATTGGTTGAATCGATAGTGAGATGATATAGTGAGCACTACTCTTAATCATTCCTAGTCAAGTATTAACATTCAGGGACAATGTTAATGCAACGAGACTAGCATGTAGGTCAACTCGATGACTTGATCTCACAAATCATGGATATGGAGATATCAAGTTGACACATGGGTATGCATTGGAGAAGGTATACTGAATGACCCGCCATGAGAAAGTATCATGGATCGTTATATGAGTGTCATATACTTTCTCATGTGGCTATTAGTATGACTATTAGTCCTTGGACCTGAAGTCACCATGGATCCCTACATAAGGAGTTACGTACTTTGGCTTCGTCAAACGTCACCCGTAACTGGGTGGAATATAAAGGCGATTACTGGGTATGTAACGAATTATGCAGAGGGATGTGAGTGATGTAGATGGGATCTATCCCTCCTATATGACGGGAGAGACATCGATATTCTTGATAGAGTGCGACCACGAAGTTCATGGCCATGCCCAAATGAGTCAATATGAGATATTGAGCTTATTTGATTGAGTGAGTCGACTTGGAGTTCAAGATTTAGATTGATTAGAGGATGACATGGTCTATGCCTCATATTGATCAATCTAGATGTTTAGGATAAAAGCACACTTGTCATATATTGTGAGGAGTCACAATTAGTTGTCACAACACTACAAGAAAATTGGGATTCTGCAACACTTAAACAACAACGCTTTTTATAAAAAACGTTGTCTATTTTTTTTTAACAACGCTTTTAGTGAAAAGCTTTGTCTATTTCATTATTTTCTTATTAATAGACAACGCTTTTCTAAAAACCGTTGTCTATTAGTGATTTTTACGGGTTAAAGACAACGCTTTGTAAAAAGCGTTGTCTATTAGCCTTTTTTTTTAGTGTCTACGACAATAATTTTTAAAAAGCGTTGTCTACTGTCAAGTTATCATCTCAATCTTAAGTGATCTAGACCGCTTATCGCAAGATCTGACGGCTGGATCTTCATCACAATATGGACAACCCATATTAAAGGAGGAGAAAACTTTGTTTCGTTTACACAATGCTTTCGCGACATCTCCTCTCGCGCGGCTAGGGCACGCGACCTCCCACCGCCGGCCGTCTCTTCTCAAGATCGGAGAGGATGAAGGACAACATATTCTCGTCCAATGGCCTCGCGCTCGCATCCATCTCCGTCGCTGGAGGCTGCGGCGACGACGTCGTAGGCACTGGTTTCCTCATCCACCGTAACCTCCTCCTCACAACGCATGCCTGTCTCCCTTCTGCTGCGGTGGTTGAGGCGATCGAGATCCAACTCTTCCGTGGCTGCGCTGTTGGCCGCCTCGTCCCTCAGAGGTCAGTTGCTTCCTGCTTCATTACTGATTTTCCGCATTTGTTTCGAGATTCTCCTGCCTCCCAGTAACTCAGGGTTTGAATTAGAAATTTTGAAGTGTGGTGATTCGATTGTAGATCAATCTGGAAGTAGGTAAAAGCATGCCAATGGCAAGTGCAATTTGTCCCAGATCTGATGCTGTGTACATGAGAATACATAGTTCCTATATTGTTAAGATTTTTTTCCCATCTTTTATTTAGGGATTTAGCATTCTTCGAGCAACTGAAAACCTTTTTGTTTGAAAAATATGCATTCTTCATATGCTTCTTTTTGTGAAACTATCATAACTATAGAAAACCCAAATTGATCTCTTTCTGCATATTGAAACTGGATATTTGACTATGTACGTAGACCCATATGACATTGAAGTGGCAAACAAAGATGGATATTTTTATGGGGTAGTTCTAAATCTCTCTCATTGAATTCTATACAAACTACAGAAGAGAGCTGGCGTCAGGTCATAGGTGTTCTAATAAACACAAAGTTTCAAGTCTATTTTAACATCAATCTCTATCTCATTTAAATCCTAGTTTGTTTCTTCACTTAATCATTCTTAGTATTCCCCGCACGCTCTCATTCACGTGACATTAAAAATAAAACAAGTTTGTAGAGAATCTCAACTATTAAAGTACAGCATGGATGAGCTAAGAAGAGGAATAGTTAGTCTTCTGTAAATATAAACTAATATTTCTTTGCTATACAATAATTAATTCAGTAGAAAAAATATACAAAAATAATTGCATACTATAATTGCTAACACCAAGATGATATTAGGGCAATATGGAAGATTGTGTGTACCTTCACTATGAGCCTATGGTGGTATTCCTACCTCCCCAGGACCTGTTACCTTGGTTTGTTTCTTTGTGCATTGAAGGTTCTGTTTCTAGGGTGGGGCTTCGTCAAACGTCACCCGTAACTGGGTGGACTATAAAGGCGATTACTGGGTATGTAACGAATAATGCAGAGGAATGTGAGTGATGTAGATGGGATCTATCCCTCCTATATGACGGGAGCGACATCGATATTCTTGATAGAGTAAGACCACGAAGTGCATGGCCATGCCCAAATGAGTCAATATGTGATATTGAGCTTATTTGATTGAGTGAGTCTACTTAAAGTTCAAGATTTAGATTGATTAGAGGATGACACGGTCTATGCCTCATATTGATCAATATAAATGTCTAGGATAGAAGCACACTTGTCATATATTGTGAGGAGTCACAATTAGTAGTCACAAGGTGATGTTGGATCTCAACATTCTTATAACTTGGGTAGTTATGATGTGTTGCTAGATACCGCTCATTACTTATGCTTCTAAATAGGTTTAGGAGCATTGCCAACGTTATAAGAACCTATAGGGTCACACACAAAGGTCAATTAGATGGAGATTAGGTTCATATGATGAACCAAGAGGATTAGATTCATGTGATGAATCAAATTGGATTAAGAGTAATCCTAATTGAACTAATTGAGTTGGACTCAAGTTGATTCATGTGTTCAATGAGTCTAATTTAGATTATGACTCATTGAATAAAATTAATTAAATGAATTAGATTCATTATATTAAATTGGCTTGAATCAAATGGTTGGATTTAATCAACCATGGGAGTAATGAAGTCAAGTTTGACTTGACTTGAGAGGAAGATGAAGGGTCAAGTTTGACTTGACCATTTGCCACCTCATTGGTGAGTTGGCAAAGAGTGGGCCAATAATGATGTGCCACATCATCAAGGCTAGCATATGTGTATGCCACCTCATGAGGGAGACCAAGAGTTGTGACTCTCGGTATCCCATGGAGGTTTAAAAGCTTTCTTTTCAATGTGGTCATCCACTTAACTCTTCTTGGGAGTTTTCATTTTGGTGAGTAACTTCCTTCTTCTTCCTCTCTTCTTGCTCTACCTCTCCTCCTCCCTTGGCCGAACTATCTAAGGTGCTAGCACACCTTTGTTTGGTCTTCTCCACCTAGTTTTGTTCATGTGGATACTTCTAGAGGATCGTGCACTTGACTATCTCGAGTTCCGACGAATCTTTGGACGAGCGGGATTGCGAAGGGCTTCGCATCAATGGTAAAAGTCTTAACCATGTAGTTCTAGTGTAGATCTAGATGTAAGAAACTCGTACTCGTAAAAATTTTATTTTATTTTACTTCGTACGGATCCGGTGCCATGGGAATCAGGGTTTCCGCAACGCGAAAAAGCGGTTTTTGCGGTCCGAAATTCCCAACAATTATTAGATAGATGATGGGTTATTTAGAAAATTATCAAATTCATTTTAAGGATATACACTGGAAACGGAAGTGAACATAATACCTTCTAAGTCAGAACTCTCTACTCCCATAAAATTACAGAATAGGTGTATGCCTAGTCTGAAACATATTCGGATTTGGGTGGTCTAGCACATGAGAGACACTGATAAGTTGGGCAGGATTTCACTTGTTTGTGAGTTATCCTAGAGAAACAAAAGGAGATTTATAGTCCTTAAAATCGGAAGGTCATTGTTGGCACCAATGCCCGATTTTAGAAAAGGACTATACTATGAACCACAAGCCCATGAGTAAAAATTGTTCTTAAGGAAATTAAAGGACACGTCTAACCTAGTACCAACTTACAAGATAAAATATCACAAGAAACTACAACACGTATCACAAATGATACACAATTACAGAAAGTGCCTCGTCATAGTGGGAGGGTTGTTAGGCAACCTAAAAGATTCATGTTTTGGGAAAGTCTTTGGACTCGATCCTTGGTGGACATGAACCTGATCTCCGGATATATGATGAAGCACTCCAAGATAAAGATGCAGCATCTTTGCAAAGAATACATAACTAGAATATATGTATTCTAATAGAGTCTGGGAGCTTATAAAATCACCAAATGGTGTAAAAGCCATTGGATGAAAATAAGTCTACAATAGGAAAAGAGGGATAGACAGGAAGGTAGAAACTTTCAAAGCAAGGCTTGTTGAAAAAGGAAACTTTTTTACCGGTAGCCATGCTTAAATCTATCCGGGTTCTTTTATCTATGAGATTAAGTAAGTGGATGTCAAGAAAGCTTTCCTTAATGGAAGTCTTGAAGAAAACATCCATATATAGCAATCAGAAGGGTTCATTGCAAAGGGCAAAGAGCATCTTATGTGTAAGCTCAATCAGTCTATGGACTGAAGTAAAGCTTCAAGGTCTTGGTACATCTGGTTTAATAAAGTAATCCAGACCTATGGATTTATTTTATAACCGAATGAGTTTTGTGTATACAAGAAGAGTGAAGGAAACGTGGTGGTATTTCTTGTCCTATACGTAGATAACATTTTTGGTAGTTGGAAACTGTTGGATTTTTCGGGCCGCGAAAACCACTTTTTCGCGTCGCGGAACCCCGAAACTCCCTAGCCAACGGATCCGTGCAAAGAAAAATATTTCGAAAAGCTACGAGTACGAGTTTACCTAGATCTACACTTAGATCTACAAGGGAAAAAGGTTATACCTTCGATGCGTGCCCTTCGCGAGTCCCACTTGTCCAAGGAGATGTCGGATCTCTAGTTGTCAAAGTAGACAACTCTCTAGAAGTATCCACACGAACAAGATGTGTTCTATAACACACAAGGATGGAGAAGAGAACACCACAAGTGTGCTAGCACTTCTTGATGCTCTCGGATGGGATTGGAAGAAGAAGAAAAGAAAAGAAGAGAACACACTCTAAAATCTTTATGTGACTTTCACTAACCTTTCTTCTTGGATTAGATTCACTCTCCTTTCTTCTCCCTTGCTTGAAACCCACGACCAAGAGAAGAGAAGGAGAAAGAAGAGAGCTTAGGAGGAGGAAGATGACTTGAATGAGAGTTACTCACCAAAAGAAAACTTCTCTTTTCCATCAAGTGGTGTAACCCCCTTCACATTAATCACAATTAATGTGGAGGCCATTCAAGAGAATAGTTGTAACCTCCATGAGGTGGCACATGTGATGATGTGGCACAGTTCTCCTAATGCCAAGTCACAAATGATGTGGCATAAAGTCAAGTCAAACTTGACTCTTCCTCTTCCTCTCAAGTCAAGTCAAACTTGACTTAATCTCTCTCATGGTTGATCTAATCCAATCATTTAATTCAAGCCAATTTAATATAATGAATCTAATTCATTTAATTAAATTGATTCAATAAGTCATAATCTAAATTAGATTCATTGAACACATGAATCAACTTGAGTCCAACTCAATTAGCCCAATTAGGATTACTCTTAATCCAATTTGATTCATCACATGAATCTAATCCTCTTGGTTCACCATATGAACCTAATCTCCATCCACTTGTTCTTTGTGTGTGACCCAATAGGTTCTTGTAACATTGGCAATGCCCCTAAACTCATTTAGAAGCATAAGTAATGAGCGGTATCTAGCAATACATCATTACTACCCAAGTTACAAGAATGTTGAGATCCAACATCACCTTGTAACTACTAATTGTGACTCCTCACAATATATGACAAGTGTCCTTGTAAGGACCCACGAGCGAAATTAAAGAATTTATTTACGAAAGTGTCTAAGATCACACAAGCGCTAATTACAAGATCAAATTATAAATATTCCTATGAATTTTAGGAATGTTTTGGGAATTAAAATAAAACCGAACAACACATGGTAGGGGATGGAACGATTAAGGTTGATGGAAACCAATGGTACACAATTAAGCTAGGAACTAATTAAACATGATTATCCTAGGTTAAGCTAGATAATTTAGGTATAAAAGGGAAAAAGTTATGCTACCGTGCACTGTAGCCCAAAACGCTGACTCCTTCGATCGGCGATCTCTTCTTCTCGTCCAAACTCGTCGGCTGCGACGGAGCATCCCACCAAGCTCTAAGCTCCGGCCAAGCGAAGCACCACACCTCCGACCCTGGGGACACCATGATTGGGCAAATCTCATCGGCGGCGAGGTAACGCTTGGCGTGGACTTTCAGCGGAAGCACAAGGAATGGCAAGTACTCTGCAATATGATGGTATGAGATCCGCAAGGTAGAGGATAGGAGCTTGGAAGAGTTGATATGCTCACCGATTATGTTCAACAGGTTGATTGAGATGCGATTTGGTTCTTCTGTGTTATCTCAATTTCATCTCGTGATTTTCATG
The DNA here is from genome assembly GCF_018446385.1 of Zingiber officinale. NCBI lineage: Eukaryota > Viridiplantae > Streptophyta > Magnoliopsida > Zingiberales > Zingiberaceae > Zingiber > Zingiber officinale. Next base: position 50,694,783 of record NC_056006.1, read on the forward strand.
ATTTCTGCAAAAGATGAGAACATCTTTGATGGGATTTGAGTTGTACTGGCTTTCCTCTCGTGAATTGAGTTCTGATTTGAGTTCTTTGGGTTTGATTTGCGAATTGGTTCTTCCGATGGTGCTCAGGTCTCCGCTTAAGAATTCTGTGAGATTCTGGTTTTGAAAGTGAGTTGTCACAAAGTTTTGCTATGATTTGTGATTGACATGAGTTTCAAATTGGTTTCCTCTTGTTGATCTGATCCTGCGATCCGGTTTCTGGTAGCCTTGGTTAGTTTTCTTTATGCCACTGGAAGCTTTGGAACAATTCGTTTGGATTTCTGTAGTGTTAGTTGATGACCTAGCTATATTCCATTTGGATTCAGTGAACATTGTTTGGAACTAGAATTTGATATGGAATTTTATCTCTCGAGATTGTTCCGAGGATAGTGAATTTTGTTTAGGTTGTATCTATTTATTTATTCTTTCTGTTATTGTACAGTTTTGATTCGTGAGGTTATTAGATGACCATGGAATTCAATGAGATTTGTTTTGTTATGCGGATAAGGTTGATTTGTTGGGAGTTAACTTTGGTGTGGTTTTGATTCGTGGGGAGTTAATTTTGATTGTGATTTCAGTTTCTTACGAGCCAGCTGCGATTTTTATGGAAGGATTTAGTAGACTATGAGTTTTCTTTGGAGGTTTGAACTTGGGTTTGTGTTGTGGTTGTTCCTGTTGCTGTGAGAAAATTGTGTTTTACAGCGGTCTTTTGAAATGGGCGATGGCTTTGGGATTTTCTATTGGGTTTGGTAGGTGTAAACACGAATTCAAAGTTGGTTCTTCTTTCTTCTGATGTTTTCATTGGTGTGCTGGAATTCCATATCAGATTCTTTAAAGGTATTGATTCGAGATTTTTTTTATTTTTATTTTGTTGCTTTGTTGCTAGAAGAATAGACAAGTATGGACTGTAGGTGTTATGAATTTATTATTCTCGACAATAGAAATGTTGTGTGTTGAATGCTAGGAACAGAACTAAAGAAATATGGAGGATAGTATGCACTACCTGTGGAAAAACTATGCTAAATGCTATGAACTGAACTAGAGTTGTTGCCTTGGTGGCTGATCGAATTCTAGATAAATATAGGTTGTGATGTGTCGATTTTGAGTTGTTCTTATGTGGTTCCAATGACTTTAGAATTCTGAATTTGGATTTATTTGGTTTCTTTCTAATTATTTTAGGTTGCTGTAGTTCAAGTTTTCCGGCTGGTTTTAATACTTTGAGATATACTCAAGTTTTTGGTTATACAAAAGATGAATTTTGTTTCAGTAGCTTGTTTACCTATGCATGAATTTGGCTCCGTTAAGGTTTCTGGAAAGTGATATGTTTAAGGAATGAATGAAGTATACAACTGTTATGAAACGAATATAGAAAGAATGACTGGAATATGCTATGAAATGAATGACTGGAATTTACTATGATATATTAACTATGTAGCTAATTGGATGTGTATGAGCATATGTGGTAGCAGTACGGGATGGGTGACCCGGGATGACCTCCGGGGAGGGCCCATCCAAACTTGATTGATATGGTTAGCTTCGGCTATATGACTGGATGCATGTTCTCTACGAGATACCTCTAGGTTCATGGGACTGTTGACTAGCTCTAATTGTGGTTACCGGATATGTGACATATTCACCTTATTAGCTACGTAGGAACATTGTTGCATGTTATATCTTTCTTATGTCGTACTTGATTGTGCTATGTTTTCTTTAAAAGGTTTCTAGTTGCTATTTCTACTACCTTATGGATATCATCATACTCATATTGGTCTGTACGTGTTGGGTCGTAGACTCACCACATTTATATTACAGGTGAAGAAGACTTCCAGGATATGCCGAAAGGCCCACGGACAGAGTAGACGAGGAGGCGGGATGGACGCATGGTACTGTCCGTTGTCCGGGAGTGCGGAGCGTACTGGATGACCTGCGAGAGTTATTTTCATTTCTTTGTCCTTCGGGTGGGGATGTTTGAGAAGTTTATGTTCATAACGATAAACGTACTGCATTACGATCATTCAAATAATAGTTGATGGGAGAGATAAAAAAAAAATACTGGGGATGTTTCAGTCCTTCTATCCTAGACATCTAGATTGATCAATGTGAGGCATAGACCGTGTCATCCTCTAATCAATCTAAATCTTGAACTCCAAGTAGACTCACTCGATCAAATGAGCTCAATATCTCATATTGACTCATTTGGGCATGGCCATGCACTTCGTGGTCTCACTCTATCAAGAATATCGATGTCGCTCCCGTCATATAAGAGGGATAGATCCCATCTACATCACTCACATCTCTCCGCATAATTTGTTACATACCCAGTAATCACCTTTATCGTCCACCCAATTACGGGTGACGTTTGACGAAACCAAAGTACATAACTCCTTATGTAGGGAACCATGGTGACTTCAGGTCTAAGGACTAGTAGTCATACTAATAGCCACATGAGAAAGTATATGACACTCATATAACGATCCATGATACTTTCTCATAGCGGGTCATTAAGTATACATTCTCTAATGTATACCCATGTGTCAACTTTATATCTCTATATCCATGACTTGTGAGATCAAGTCATCGAGTTGACCTACATGCTAGTCTGATTGCATTAACATTGTCCCTGAATGTTAATACTTGACTAGGAATGATTAAAAGAGTAGTGTTCACTATATCATCTCACTATCGATTCAACCAATCGATTGATATAGGTGAGAACCTTCTACACAAGGACACTACTATACTTAGTTATTTGGCACCAATACAAGTAAGTATAATAACCAAAACAAATGCCTTTATTAATACACAAGAATATGATACAATGAGTCCATACAACAATCATCAAATGATTGGCTCTAGGGCTCTAGCTAACAATCTCCCACTAGCACTAGTGCCAATCAGTGTAGGCTCTAAGCCCCAATGACCTAGTTTGACCATCATGCTTCCTCTGTGCCAAAGTCTTGGTCAAGGGATCTGCGATGTTAGCCTCTGTAGGTACTCTGCAAATCTTCACATCTCCGATCTCGATGATCTCTTGAATGAGATGGAAGGGTCGTAGTATGTGTTTTGTCCGCTGGTGTGAGCGGGGTTCCTTCGCCTGTGCTATAGCTCCATTATTGTCACAATAGAGCTTAATAGGGTCAGCAATGCTAGGAACCACCCCAAGTTCCGTGATGAACTTGCGAATCCAAACTACCTCCTTTGTTGCCTCTGATGCAGTAATATACTCGGCCTCTGTCGTAGAATCAGCTACTGTGTCTTGCTTCGAACTCTTCCAACTCACAGCACCACCATTAATGCAAAACATGAACCCCGACTGTGATCTATAGTCATCCTGGTCTGTCTGGAAGCTAGCATCACTGTAACCCTTTACAGCTAGCTCATCATTGCCTCCATATATCAAGAAATATTCTTTAGTCTTTCTTAAGTACTTAAGAATATTCTTGACCGCTATCCAGTGACTTTCACCTGGATCTGACTGGTATATGCTCGTCATGCTCAAAGCATACGAGACATCAGGTCGAGTACATAGCATGGCGTACATGATCGATCCTATGGCTGAGGCATAAGGGATCTGATCCATGCGGTCTCTCTCCTCTCTAGAAGAGGGACCTTGAGTCTTCGAAAGACTCACGCCATGTGACATCGGCAGAAATCCCTTCTTGGAGTTCTGCATGGCAAACCGAAGGAGTACCTTGTCAATGTATGTAGTCTGACTTAGGCCAAGCAATCTCTTAGATCTATTTCTATAGATCTGTATCCCTAGAATGCGAGATGCTTCACCTAAGTCCTTCATTGAGAAACAAGTCCCTAGCCAAGTCTTGACAGACTGTAGCAAAGGGATGTCCTTCCCAATAAGAAGTATGTCATTCATATACACTATGAGGAAGACAACTATGTCCCCTACAACCTTCTTGTAGACACAAGGTTCATCTTTGTTCTTGATGAAACAAAACTATTTGATTGCATCATCGAATCGAAGATTCCAGCTCCGAGAAGCTTGCTTTAGTCCATAAATGGACCTATGTAGCTTGCATACTCTGCTTGTATGCTGTGGATCTACAAAACCCTCAGGTTGTGTCATGTACACATCCTCGAGCAGGTTTCCATTCAGAAACGCGGTTTTGACATCCATCTGCCATATCTCATAGTCATGGTATGTTGCATTAGCAAGCATGATCCGAATGGACTTAAACATCGCTACTGGAGAAAAGGTTTCATCATAGTCAATACCATGAATCTGCTTGAAACCTTTAGCTACCAAGAGACCCTTATAGATAAGCCCATCCATGTCAGTCTTTCTCTTAAAGACCCACTTACACCTAATGGGTTTTACCTCTTCAGGTGGATCAAGGAAAGTCCATACTTGGTTGGTGTACATGGATTCCATTTCGGATCTCATGGCCTCTAACCATTTCTCGAAATCTGGTCTCATCACACCTTCCTGATAGGTGGTAGGCTCATCCTCTATGAGTACTACATCATCATGGTCAGACAAGAGAAATGAGTATCTCTCAGGCTGACGACGTACCCTATCAAACCTACGAAGAGGTATGTCTACTTGAACTGGTTGTTGTTCCTCAACTCTTTGTGGAACAACATCATCCACAACATTTTGTGGTTCCAGTTCAACTTCCATAGAGGCTTCAGTGCTATGGTCCATATCTTGAACTTCTTCAAGATCGAACGTACTCCCACTAGTCTTTCTAGAAACAAAGTCCCTTTCTAGAAATACCTCAATTTTTACCACAACTACCTTGTGTTGACTGGGAATGTAGAAGTAATATCCCTTAGTTTCCTTGGGATATCCAATAAAGTAGCACTTGTCGGATTTGGGTCCTAACTTGTCTGAGACTTGACGTCGAACGTAAGCCTCACAACCCCAAATCCTCATGAAAGACACCTCGGCATCTCTCCCAGTCCATATCCTATATGGTGTCTTTATCACGACCTTGGATGGAACTCGATTGAGTATAAAAGCTGCCGTGTCTAGAGCATAGCCCCAAAGGTATGTCGGAAGATCTGTGTGACTCATCATAGATCGTACCATATCTAATAGGGTACGATTCCTCCTTTCGGATACACCATTCCACTGTGGTGTTCCAGGAGGAGTGAGTTGGGATAGAATCTCACACTCAGCTAGGTAGTCACGAAACTCATGGCTAAGGTATTCTCCACCTCGATCTGATCGAAGTATCTTAATACTCTTGCCAAGCTGGTATGTACTTCATTCTTGAATTCTTTGAAATTTTCAAAGGATTCTGACTTATGTGTCATCAAGTACACATAACCATATCTTCTAAAGTCATCAGTAAATGTGATGAAGTACCTATAACCGGCTCTAGCAGCGACATTGAAAGGGCCACATACATCACTATGTATAAAACCTAACAAGTCAGTCGCTCTCTCACTGTGCCCACTAAAGGGAGTCTTAGTCATCTTGCCTAGTAGGCATGACTCACACGTCTCATAAGATTCAAAATCAAATGAGTCCAGCAAACCATCCTTATGGAGCTGGGATAAGCGCTTGTCATTTATATGACCTAAGCGACAGTGCCAGAGATAGGTTTGGTTCATGTCATTTGACTTGAACCTCTTGGTACTAATGTTATAGATAGGGCTCTCAAGGTTTAGAATATAGAGTCCGTTTATCAGAGGTGCACTACAATAGAACATTTCGTTTAAATAGACGGAACAACATTTCTTCTTTATTATAAACAAAAAACCTTTCTTGTCCAAATAAGAAACAGATATAATGTTCTTAGTTAAGGCAGGCACATAACAAAAATCATCTAATTCTAATACAAGCCCAGAGGGCAGAGATAGATGGTAAGTTCCTACAGCAATAGCAGCAACCCGTGCTCCATTGCCTACTCATAGGTCTACCTCACCCTTCGTCAATGCCCTGCTATTTCTCAGCGCTTGTACATTAGTACAAATGTGCGAAGCACATCCGGTATCTAATACCCACCATGAAGAAATTGAGAGGTTGACTTCTATAACATGTATACCTGAAGTAGAAATCTTATTTCTCTTCTTCTTAAGATCTTCCAGGTATTCTTGCAGTTCCTCTTCCAGTGCCTGGTCTGACCGGAGTGGAAGCAGGTAGCATCCTTGCCGACCCCTCCTTTAGGCTTCAGTGCCTTGCCTTTGCCCTTGGCTTGGGACTTTCCCTTGCCTTTGGGCTTGCCCTTGCCCTTATGTTTCTGAACCATCAGAACAGTGTTGGGCTTAGCCTTCTTAAGGTTCAGCTCAGTAGTTCACAACATACTAAGCAGCTCGTGCAGTGGCTTGTCAATCTCGTTCATATTGTAGTTTAGAACGAATTGACTGTAGCTAACCAACAAGGATTGCAAGATCAAGTCAGTGGCCAGCTCTTGGCCAAATGGGAACCCCAACCTTTGTAGGTTCTCTATGTACCCAATCATTTTGACTACATATGGGCTACAGGAGCCCCGTCTGACATCTTGCACTGAACTAGTACCCTTGAGATCTCAAATCTCTCATGCCTCGCTTGACCTTGATACAGTTGACAAAGATGTTCAACCATATCGTAAGAGCCCATTAACTCGTGTTGCTTCTGAAGCTCAGAGTTCATGGTCGCGAGCATTAGACAAGACACATCTAATACGTCATCTTGATGCTTCTTGAAAGCATCTCGGTCAGCTCGCGGGGCAGTGGCAGGAGGAGCCTCCGGAATGGGCTGCTCCAGAACGTACAGTTTACGTTCCTGAGTGAGAACTATTCTCAGGTTCCTGTACCAGTCCAGGAAGTTTGCTCCGTTGAGCTTGTCCTTCTCGAGGACAGATCGCAGAGAGAAGGTGTTCGTATTCGACGTCATGGTAATCTACAACATAAATAAATGCAGAAATAAGTATCAAATTCTTAATAATTTAATTAGGCCTTTAACTAAATGATGCTTCCACTGAATTCTATAATTCATGTGGGACAAGATCCACATCATACTAACCCTTGAGTTAGCTTTGGCTAATACGCCCAAGACTTAGTATGATCGGTAGGTAACGACTACCAATTACATCTCTATGCAACTCTTGTTTATAGGATCAAAATCCGCATTTATATTAAAACTCGAGTTAGCTTTGGCTAATACGCCCAAGAGTTAATATAAACGTGATTTTGACCTATCTACCAACCATTGGATAATGCCTATAGTTAAACTCGATCCAATTGAGTTAACTAGTTACTCAATCTAATTGAGCTGTACTCACCCATGCGTTGATAGGTGGGACCAAAATTGTCCCTCCATACCCTACCAAGATAGTATGTGTTGCTCTGCTTTGGCAGATTCAACAACAACATGCAATCGAGGTAGTGGTAGGGATCACAGCATGGTAGGCATTACGAGTTGACGTGATTTAGATCTAATCTAAACGATAATGCGTATCATATATTCGATAGATCTAATCTAATCGAAGGGTGCATCATGTGCACGACTTAGATCTAATTTAATCGTTAGGCACTAATTAATTACTTAATTAACTAGCATGCATCACATACACACAAAAGCAATTAATTAAATAATTTTGTGATTATTTCATGGCCCTACTACGATCTTCTCAAGCTAATGAGAAGATCGGATGGTCAACCTAAGGTCAACAGCTTCTCAAGCTCTTTCCTTTGACCACCTCATGTTGCTCGCGCCCTCCTTGTAACTCCGTCTCGAGTGGTCCTTCCACCGCTTCAAAATTTACATTACATTTTGAAACTCGAGTTACATTCGAGTCTAAATCTAATTTACAACAAGTATAAAAGAGAAAGGCACGACGCGCAGGTCGCGAAAAAAAAAATAAAATACAACACGCACATCACATCACGGCACGCAGGTCGTATTATGAATTACAACACAAATTATCCAATCGAATTGGGTCTTTGGGCCATGACTATCACTAAAATAATATATAATTCAAAATTATATATTTATATAATTTTTACAATTTTTACGAGTACAATTTCTCGACGATTCCGTTTAGCGATTTTCAGGCGCAATCGCGCAACGAATCCCCTTGCGGGGCCAGGGGCAGCACCCCTACCCACGATCTAACCATCGCGAGGGTTCCATTGTGATCTAACAATGCCTTAGCCCTCTGTCCCAAAAAGTTTTGGGGCGAAACTTGGCCGTTTTGGAAAATTCTTCTCGGTAGTCGAAGCCTACAAGTATCGAAACACTTGTACTTCGCTTCTACGAGAAAAATACCCATAAAAACTATAAAAATCATAAATTTACAGAATATTATAGAACTGATAAGTTTTCATAAAACACAAAATAAACTCATATTCATCTTCGCACGTGGATCTGATACCACTGTTGGATTTTTCGGACCGCGAAAATCGCTTTTTCGCGTCGTGGAAACCCCGAAACTCCCTAGAAAACAGATCCGTGCAAAGAAAAAAATTTCGAAAAGCTACGAGTACGAGTTTCCCTAGATCTACACTTAGATCTACAAGGGAAAAAGGTTATACCTTCGATGCGTGCCCTTCGCAAGTCCCGCTTGTCCAAGGAGATGCCGGATCTCTAGTTGTCAAAGTAGACAACTCTCTAGAAGTATCCACACGAAGAAGATGTGTTCTCTAACACACAAGGATGGAGAATAGAACACCACAATTGTGCTAGCACTTCTTGATGCTCTCAGATGGGATTGGAAGAAGAAGAAAAGAAAAGAAGAGAACACACTCCTCAAAAATCTCTATGTGACTTTCACTAACCTTTCTTCTTGGATTAGATTCACTCTCCTTTCTTCTCCCTTGCTTGAAACCCACGACCAAGAGAAGAGAAGGAGCAAGAAGAGAGCTTAGGAGGAGGAAGATGACTTGAATGAGAGTTACTCACCAAAAGAAAACTTCTCTTTTCCATCAAGTGGTGTAACCCCCTTCACATTAATCACAATTAATGTGGAGGCCATTAAAGAGAATAGTTGTAACCTCCATGAGGTGGCACATGTGATGATGTGGCACAGTTCTCCTAATGCCAAGTCACAAATGATGTGGCATAAAGTCAAGTCAAACTTGACTCTTCCTCTTCCTCTCAAGTCAAGTCAAACTTGACTTAATCTCTCTCATGGTTGATCTAATCCAACCATTTAATTCAAGCCAATTTAATATAATGAATCTAATTCATTTAATTAAATTGATTCAATGACTCATAATACAAATTAGACTCATTGAACACATGAATCAACTTGAGTCCAACTCAATTAGCCCAATTAGGATTACTCTTAATCCAATTTGATTCATCACATGAATCTAATCCTCTTGGTTCATCATATGAACCTAATCTCCATCCACTTGTTCTTTGTGTGTGACCCAATAGGTTCTTGTAACATTGGCAATGCCCCTAAACATTTAGAAGCATAAGTAATGAGTGGTATCTAGCAATACATCATTACTACCCAAGTTACAAGAATATTGAGATCCAACATCACCTTGTGACTACTTATTGTGACTCCTCACAATATATGACAAGTGTCCTTCTATCCTAGACATCTAGATTGATCAATGTGAGGAATAGACTGTGTCATCCTCTAATCAATCTAAATCTTGAACTCCAAGTAGACTTACTCGATCAAATGAGCTCAATATATCATATTGACTCATTTGGGCATGGCCATGCACTTCGTGGTCTCACGCTATCAAGAATATCGATGTCGCTCCCGTCATATAGGAGGGATAGATCCCATCTACATCAATCACATCCCCCCGCATAATTCGTTACATACCCAGTAATCACCTTTATAGTCCACCCAGTTACGCGTGACGTTTGACGAAACCAAAGTACATAACTCCTTATGTAGGGAACCATGGTAACTTCAGGTCTAAGGACTAGTAGTCATACTAATAGCCACATGAGAAAGTATATGACACTCATATAACGATCCATGATACTTTCTCATGGTGGGTCATTCAGTATACATTCTCTAATGTATACCCATGTGTCAACTTGATATCTCTATATCCATGACTTGTGAGATCAAGTCATCGAGTTGACCTACATGCTAGTCTTATTGCATTAACATTGTTCCTGAATGTTAATACTCGACTAGGAATGATTAAGAGTAGTGTTCCCTATATCGTCTCACTATCGATTGAACCAATCGATTGATATAGGTAAGAACCTTCTACTCAAGGACGTTATTATACTTAGTTTATTTGGCACCAATACAACTAAGTATAATAACCAAAAACCAAATGTCTTTATTTATATATAATATGATAAAAAAAGTCCAAAATACAATCATCAAATGATTGGCTCTAGGGCTCTAGCTAACAGAAACAATATCAAAGTGTTGTCATAATTAAGGGTATGGTTGTCCGAACAATTCGATATGAAGGACTTGGAGAATGCATATATTCTTGGGATCATAGGGATCGCAAGAAAATAATATTTTACTTATCCCAAGCTTCATATATCGAAACAATCCTTGCTCGTTTTAAGCATGCAAAACTCCAAGGAAGTTTTCTTACCTTTTCAGCATGGAGTAGCTTTATCTAAAGAGATGTCTCCAAAGATATCAAATGAGATAGAGGAAATGAAGGCAGTTCCTTATGCTTCGACTTTCGAAAGCCTAATGTATGCTATGTATGAGATCAGAAATCTGTTTTGCCAAGGGCATAGTTAGCAGATATCAAAGTAACCCCGGACAAGGACATTAGACTGCGGTAAAGCATATATTGAAGTACCTTAGAGACACTTGAGATTATATGCTAGCTTACAAGGCAGTTAATTTGGTCCTTGTGGGTTGCACGGATTTTGACTTCCAATCGGATAGGGACAATAGTAAGTCAACCTCGGGGTTTTGTGTTTACTTTAGGAGGTAAAGTCATAACTATGGAAGAGTGATAAGCATAGGTATTTTTCTGGACTCCACCATAGAAGCTGAGTATATAGCAGCCTCTGAGGTATCCATAAAAACTGAATGACTCAATAACCTCAAGATAGACTTAGATATGATTTCTGGTTCGTCCAAAGATTATTACAATTTATTGTAATAATAGTGGTGAAGTAGCAAACTTGAAGAAACCATGAGTCTATAAGGCAAGTAAACACAATAGAGCGCAAGTACCACCCAATACGAGAAATCGTATAAACGAGGAGAAGTTTTTACCGCCTAAATTGCATCAGATGATGACCTATAGATCTTTTCACTAAGGCCCTTAAGGCAAGATCTTTTGATGGGCATGTTGAAGGGTTGGGAATAAGATGTATGGCAACAGATATGGTAGCTTAGTCTTTTAGTATAAGTGGGAGATTGTTAGAGTGTATACTAAAAGCCTAGCTTTTGGTATAAATATTTATCTAGAAATAAGAATCACATTGGTCAAATGTCTACATTTATGATAAATGTAGTTGTTCAATTAATTTATATTGTAGATAACATGGTGCATGGTGTCACACACAGAGGATCATGTTATCGGCACCTTATAAATTATAAATAGTAGCTCACGACCAAGATAGAAAGGAACAAGCCATTGGAAGGTTGTAGTGTAATTAGGTATTAGTTTATCTTAACTATATAATTACACTAGTACACATAGAGTGTATTGACTAGGACCATTAGAGGTCGTTTCTTTTTATACTGACTTTATAAAGGAACAAAGACCTTAATTATTATGGAAGTGTGTGCTCTTGATCCTAATATAATAACAAGCACATATATTTGATATTTATTTCTTTAAGTTATCAATGGGTGAGATTTAGTTCGATAAATCAATAAACCTGATAAGTTGGGAAATGATATCACTTATAGTGTGTGTTGTTGATTATAGCAGGAAACTGTGTCCTAGTGATCTAGGTTGAGAATGACCCCAAGAGGAGCTCATAAGGATTGTCATGTTAAACCCTGCAGGTGGACTTAGTCCGACGTGACGATAAGGTTGAGTGGTACTACTCTTGGACTAATATATTAACTAAGTGAGTTGTCAGTAACTCATTTAATTAGTGGACATTCATTATCTTAAACACAGGGAGACTAACACGCTCATAATAAGAAGGAGCCCAAAATGTATTTGGGATTGGTGCGATAGTTCAATAATAGTTCTTTAGTGGAATGAATTATTATTGAAGAAATTAAGTTATGTGTTCGGGGCGAACACGGGATGCTTAATTTCATCGGGAGACCAAAACCAATTCCTCCTCTCGGTCCTTATCGTAGCATCTTGTATATAGAGATTTATACCCACCACATACCCACCTTCTTACCCATCCTAATGGGGCCTGCCAAGCTAGCTTAGAACCCAAGCTAGGGTCAACCAAGACCAAGTGGATGAGCCAAGCTTAGGTGGCCGGCCAATAGAAAATTAAAAGAAATTTTTATTAAAATTATTTCTTATGTGGATATCATGGTTTTAAAAGAGAGTTTAAAATTTAAATCTTTCCTTTTATAACTTTCTACAAAAGATTAAGAAAAGATTTGAAATATTTCCTTATTTGTAGATTGAAAGCAGATTTTAATTTTGAGGAAACTTTTCATTTAACCATGTTCATGATTTAGAAGAAAGTTTAAAAATTAAATATTCTCTTTTATTAGTATCTACAAAAGATTAAGAAAAGATTTGATATCTTTCCTTATTTGTAGATTGAAAAAAGATTTTATTTTTAGAGATAACTTTCCTTTTTAGAAATTATCCACATGTTTAAAAGAAAGATTTTAATTTATAAAATTTCCTTTTTACTAACCAATCATGAAGGGATTAAAATTATTGAAATTTTTATAAATTTCTGGAAACAAATTAGGAAGTTTTAATTCTTGTTTTAATTAAAACTTTCCTTGTTTTGGGGAGAAAGTGGCCGACCATTGAAATTGAGAAAAGAAATTTGATTTTAATTAATTAAATTTTTCCTTTTCATGGAAAAAGAAATAAGGTAGTTATTATTTAAATTTCCTTATTTGCCAAGATCAAGGATTATAAAAGAGGGGGTAAAGGTGCCTTCATGGTGAACGACTCTATTCTATTCTTCCTCTCTTTTCCTCCTTGGTGGCTGGCCCTAGCTTCTCCCTCTTCTCTTCTTCTTGTGGCCGGCGACAACCCCTCTTGGAGCTCTTGACGGTGGCCGGTTCTAGCTAGGAGAAGAAGGAGAGAAAGGAGGTTTTGTTTCTTGCATCCCTTGGAGCTTGGTGGTGGTGGCCGGACCTCTACTTCTCTTGGAGAATTGTGGTGACTGAAACATAGAAGGAAGAATAAGGTGCTTGGTGGTTCTAGTCTCCGAAGATCGTTGCCCACACAACGTCCGAGGTTAGAAGAGGAATATGGTAGAAGATCAAGAGGTTATTTTTGCTTACAAAGAAAGGTATAACTAGTAATTATTTTCCGCATCATACTAGTTTTTCTTTGTATAGTTATTTTTGGAAATACCAAACACAAGAGGCATATGATTCTAGAGTTTTCGGATTTATTTCGAATTTGTGTTTCTTTTGTTTTATTTTTTGAATTTGGGAATCGATTGTTCTTATTGGTTAAACCTAGAGTTATTTATGGAAATTAAATATTAGCTTTCCTTAAAAGGCTTTGTATATGCGGTGGTGGTTGATCCCATATCCAAGAAGGCCATGTGCCTCACCATGCAGTCCTGCAAGCCAATTTTGAAAATTAATATTTAATGGAATTAATAACATAGGTGGATTTGAATCAATAGTGTTATGTTCCGCTTGCGATTCAAGTCTAAACCATTAAGAACAGATAAGTTAAATTTGGAATCAATGATGTTAAGTTCCATCTGCGATTCTTAATTTAACTTCTAAAGAACATAATAGGTTATTTAAGGAAAAGTTTGACACTTGTATAAAAAAATTTTTGTACAGTGGAATCGTTACGTTTTCCTAGGAGTAACCAACACCTATCTCACTTTGGGGCTATGCTCGGGACACAGCAGCCTTCATACTCAACCGTGTTCCATCCAAGGTTGTGATAAAGACACCATATAGGATATGGACTGGAAGAGATGCCCAGGTGTCTTTTATGAGGATTTGGGGTTGTGAGGCTTACGTTCGACGTCAAGTCTCGGACAAACTGGGACCCAAAATCTGATATGTACTATTTTTTTGGATATCCCAAGGAAACAAAGGGATATTACTTCTATATTTCCAATCAACACAATGTAGTTGCGGCTAAGACTGAGGTATCTCTTGAAAAGGACTTTATTTCTAGAAAAACTAGTGGGAGTATGTTCAATCTTGAATAAGTTCAGGATATGGACCATAACACTGAAGCCTTGATGGAAGTTGAACTTGAACCACAAAGTGTTGTAGATGATGAGATTGTTCCACAAGGAGTTGAGGAACAATAACCAGTTCAAGTAGACATACCTCTTCGCAGGTCTGATAGGGTACGTCGTCAGCCTGAGAGATACTCATTTCTCTTGTCTGACCATGATGACGTTATGCTCGTTGAGAAATAGCCTACCTCCTATCAGGAAGCTATGATGAGACCAGATTCTGAGAAATGGCTAGAGGCCATGAGATCCGAGATGGAATCCATATACACCAACCAAGTATAGAATTTGGTTGATCCACCTGAAGGGGTCAAATCCATTGGTTGTAAGTGGGTCTTAAAAGAAAGACTGACATGGATGGACTTATATATAAGGGTTTTCTGGTTGCTAAAGGTTTCAAGCAAATTTATGGTATTGACTATGATGAAACCTTTTCTCCGGTAGCGATGTTTAAGTCCATTCGGATAATGCTTGCTATTGCAGCATACCACGATTATGAGATCTGAAAGATGGATGTCAAAACCATGTTTTTGAATGAAAATTTGCTCGAAGATGTGTACATGACACAACCTGAGGGTTTTGTAGATCCATAACATACTGGTAGAGTATACAAGCTGCATAAGTCCATTTATGGACAAAAGCATGCTTCTCGGAGCAGGAATCTTTGATTCGATGATGCAATCAAACAGTTTGGTTTCATCAAGAATGAAGATGAACCCTGTGTCTACAAGAAGGTTGTAGGGAACACAGTTGTCTTCCTTGTGTCTACAAGAAGGTTGTAGGAATTTCTTTTATGGTTATTATACTTACTTGTATTGGTGCCAAATAACTAAGTATAATAGCGTCCTTAAGTAAAAGGTTCTTATCTATATCAATCGATTGGTTGAATCGATAGTGAGATGATATAGAGAATACTACTCTTAATCATTCCTAGTCAAGTATTAACATTCAGGGACAATGTTAATGCGACGAGACTAGCATGTAGGTCAACTCAATGACTTGATCTCACATGTCATGGATATATAGATATCAAGTTGACACATGGGTATGCATTGAAGAATGTATACTGAATGACCCGCCATAAGAAAGTATCATGGATCGTTATATGAGTGTCATATACTTTCTCATGTGACTATTAGTATGACTATCAGTCCTTGGACCGGAAGTCACCATGGTTCCCTACATAAGGAGTTACACACTTTGGCTTCGTCAAACGTCACCCGTAACTAGGTGGACTATAAAGGCGATTACTGGGTATGTAACAAATTATGCGGAGGGATGTGAGTGATGTAGATGGGATATATCCCTCCTATATGACGGGAGCGACATCATTATTCTTGATAGAGTGAGACCACTAAGTGCATAGCCATGCCCAAATGAGTCAATATGAGATATTGAGCTCATTTGATTAGAGTGAGTCTACTTGGAGTTCAAGATTTAGATTGATTAGAGGATGACATGGTCTATCCCTCAAATTGAACAATCTAGATGTCAAGGATAAAAGGACATTATCATATATTGTGAAGAGTCACAATTAGTAGTCACAAGGTGATGTTGGATCTCAACATTCTTGTAACTTGGGTAACAATGATGTATTGCTAGATGTCGCTCATTGTTTATGTTTCTAAATAAGATTTAGAAACATTGCCAACATTACAAGAACCTATTGGGTCACACACAAAGAACAACTGGATGGAGATTAGGTTCATATGATGAACCAATTGGATTAGGTTCATATGATGTGTTAGTTAGAGCCCTAGAGTCAATCATTTGATGATTGTATTATGGACTTGTTGTATCATATTCTTATATAAATAAAGGCATTTGTTTTTGGTTATTATACTTATTTGTATTGGTGCCAAATAAACTAAGTATAATAGCGTCCTTGAGTAGAAGGTTCTTACCTATATCAATCGATTGGTTGAATCGATAGTGAGATGATATAGGGAACACTACTCTTAAATCATTCCTAGTCGAGAATTAACATTCAGGGACAATGTTAATGCGACGAGACTAGCATGTAGGTCAACTCGATGACTTGATCTCACAAGTCATAGATATCGAGATATCAAGTTAACACATGGGTATGCATTGGAAAATGTATATTAAATGACCCACCATGAGAAAGTTTCATGGATCGTTATATGAGTGTCATATACTTTCTCATGTGACTATTAGTATGACTACTAGTCCTTAGAACTGAAGTCACCATGGTTCCCTACATAAGGAGTTATGTACTTTAGTTTCGTCAAACGTCACCCGTAACTGGGTTGACTATAAAGGCGATTACTGGGTATGTAACGAATTATGCAGAGGGATGTGAGTGATGTAGATGGGATCTATCCCTCCTATATGATGGGAGAGACATTGATATTCTTGATAGAGTGAGACCACTAAGTGCATGGCCATGCCCAAATAAGTCAATATGAGATATTGAGCTCATTTGATCGAGTGAGTCTACTTGGGATTCAAGATTTAGATTGATTAGAGGATGACACAGTCTATGCCTCACATTAATCAATCTAAACGTCTAGGATAGAAGGACATTGTCATATATTGTGAGGAGTCACAATTAGTAGTCACAAGGTGATGTTAGATCTCAACATTCTTGTAACTTGGGTAGTAATGATGTGTTGCTAGATACCGCTCATTACTTATGCTCCTAAATGGGTTTAGGGGCATTGCCAACGTTACAAGAACCTATAGGGTCACACACTAAGGACAATTAGATGGAGATTAGGTTCATATGATGAACCAAGAGGATTAGATTCATGTGATGAATCAAATTGGATTAAGAGTAATCCTAATTGGGCCAATTGAGTTGGACTCAAGTTAATTCATGTGTTCAATGAGTCTAATTTAGATTATGACTCATTGAATCAATTTAATTAAATGAATTAGATTCATTATATTAAATTGGTTTGAATCAAATGGTTAGATTAGATCAACCATGAGAGAGATTTGGTCAAGTTTGACTTGACTTGACTTGAGAAGGAAGATGAAAGGTCAAGTTTGACATGACCATTTTCCACCTCGTTTGTGAGTTGGCATTAAGTGGCCAATGATGATGTGCCACATCATCATAGTTGGCACATGTGTGTACCACCTCATGGAGGTTACAAGTCCCCTCTTTAATGGCCTCCACATTTAATGAAAAGGAGTTACAACTCCAAGAGGTGGCCGGCCACTTTTGTGAGGATTGAAAATTCATTTTTCATTCAAGGCTCATTCACTTCATCTTCTTCCTCTAGCTCTCCTTTTCTTCTCCCTATCCTTCTCCTTGCCGTGACTGATCAAGGGTGCTAGCACACCTTTGTTTAGTTTTCTCCACCTATTTGTTCGTGTGGATACTTCTAGAAGGTTGTACACTTGACAACCTCGAGATCCGGCATCACTTGGAAGAGTGGGATACGCGAAGGGCTTCGCATCGAGGGTAACTTTCTTCTCCTAATGTAGATATAGGCTTTAGTAAACTCTGTTAGTTAGAGCCCTAGAGCCAATCATTTGATGATTGTATGGACTCATTGTATCATATCCTTGTATATTAATAAAGGCATTTGTTTGGTTATTATATTTATTTCTATTAGTGCCAAATAGACTAAGTATAATAGCGTCCTTGAGTAGAAGGTTCATACCTATATCAATCGATTAGTTGAATCGATAGTGAGATGATATAGGGAACACTACTCTAAATCATTCCTAGTCGAGTATTAACATTCAGGGACAATGTTAATACAATAAGAATAGCATGTAGGTCAGCTCGATGACTTGATCTCACAAGTCATGGATATAGAGATATCAAGCTGACACATGGGTATGCATTAGAGAATGTATACTGAATGACCCGCCATGAAAAAGTATCATGGATCGTTATATGAGTGTCATATACTTTCTCATGTGGCTATTAGTATGACTATTAGTCCTTAGACCTGAAGTCACCATGGATCCCTATATAAGGAGTTATGTACTTTGGTTTCGTCTAACGTCACCCGTAACTGGGTGGACTATAAAGGCGATTACTGGGTATGTAACGAATTATGCAGAGGAATGTGAGTGATGTAGATGGGATCTATCCCACCCATATAACGGGAGCGACATCGATATTCTTGATAGAGTAAGACCACGAAGTGTATGGCCATACCCAAATGAGTCAATATGAGATATTGAGCTCATTTGATTGAGTGAGTCTACTTGGAGTTCAAGATTTAGATTGGTCAGAGGATGACACGGTATATGCCTCACATTGATCAATCTAGATGTCTAGGATAGAAGGACACTTGACATATATTGTGAGGAGTCACAATTAATAGTCACAAGGTGATGTTGGATCTCAACATTTCTTGTAACTTGGGTAGCAATGATGTATTGCTAGATGCCGCTCATTGCTTATGTTTCTAAAAGAGTTTAGAAACATTATCAACGTTACAAGAACCTATTGGGTCACACACAAAGAACAAGTGGATGGAGATTGGGTTCATATGATGAACCAATTGGATTGGGTTCATATGATGAACCAATTGGATTCAAATTAGACTTATTGAGTTAGACTCAATTAGATTCAATTGCTGAATGAGTCTAATTTAGATTTGATTCATTGAGTCAATTTATATTAATGAATTGAGATTCATTAAACTTAAATTGACTTGAATCGAAGATTGGATTTAACCCAACAAGGAAGAAATTGGTCAATTTTTGACTTGACCAAATGGAATTTGAAACATCAAGTATGACTTGATGCCACATCATAAGGATGACTCATCCTTGCCACATCACCTCCACCTCATGAGGTATGCCACCTCATGGGGGTTACACTCTCCCCTTGGTTTTAATGTGGCCGGCCACATTAATGAGGGGGTTACAATGTGGTGGCCAGCCACACTAATGCAAAGGAGGTTTTGGTTTTGTGGCAATTGATGTGTGGTAATTATTCCATCTTCTTCCAAGCTTTCTTCCTCCTCCTTGCTGCTGTTGCCGTGGACTTCCATGGTGAGGAGAAGATGGTTGAGTGAATCCAAGAGCAAAGGAAGATTGAAGGTCACAAAGGAAGGATACTACTAGTGAGTGTATAAGATTTCTTTTATACCTTCTTCTTTTCTTCCTTTCCAATCCCATTCGAGAGCTCTAGAAAGTGCTAGCACACTTGGGGCTTTCTTCTCCATCCTTTGAGTGTGGTAGACACTCCTTGTTCGTGTGGATATCATTAGAGGAGTGTCTACGTTGGCACTCTCGAGATCCGGCAACTCCTTGGACGAGCGGGAACGCGAAAGGGCTCGCTTCGAAGGTATAACTCTCATCTAGTGTAGATCTAAAAATTTTGAAACTCGTACTCGTAAGTTCATTTGGTTTTTCCTTGCACGGATCTACGGCTTTGGGTGATTCGGGGTTTTCGCGACACGAAAAACGATTTTCACGGCCCGAAAAACCCAATAGTGGTATCAGAGCCACGTACAAGGCTTTTACGAGTTTGATTTTTGGTTTTATGAAAACTAAAGTTTCTGTAATTTTCTGTAAAATTATGATTTTATAGTTTTTATGGGTAATTTTTCCATAGAAGCGAAGCACAAGTGTCTCGGCACTTGTAGGCTTCGGCTACCGGAAAGATTTTTCCAAAACGGCTTCGTTTTGCCCCAAATCCGTTTGGGACAGCGGGCTTGGGTGCCATTAGATCGTAAAGGAGCAACTCACGATGGTTAGATCGTGGGTAGGGGTACTGCCCCTAACCCCGCAAGGGGATTTGCTCTGCGATTGCACCCGAAATCGCTAAAAACGAACCCGCCGGGCAGATTTTTTCGAATCGGCAATGTCTCGGCCCAAATCGTTTTGGGACAGCGGGTTTAGGCGCTGTTGGATCGCAAAGGAACCCTCGCGATGGTTAGATCGTGGGTAGGGGCGCTGCCCCTGGGCCCCGCAAGGGGATCCGTTCCGCGATTGCGCCCGAAACCGCTAAACGGGACCGCCGGGAAATATTACTCGTAAAAATTGTAAAAATTAATTTTAAAATTATAGAAAATTATGAAAAAATATATAATTTTGAATTATATATTAATTTTGTGATAGTCATGGCCCAAAAATCCAATATGATTGGTTGTGTTGTAATTCATAATACGGCCTGCGTGCCGTTATGTGTTTGCGCGTGTTGTATGTTTTTATTTATTCGCGACCTGCGCATCGTGCCTTCTCTTATATTCTTGTTGTAAATTAGATTTAGACTCGAATGTAACTCGGGTTTCAAATTGTAATGTACAAATTGGAGCGGTGGAGGGTCCACACGAGATGGAGTTCCGAGGCGGGCACGAGCAACACAAGGTGGTCAAAGGGAGGAGCTTGGAGAAGCTGTTGACCCTAGGTTGACCATTCGATCTTCTCATTGGCTTGAGAAGATCGTAGTAGGGCCATGACTAAATCACAAATATATATTAATTAGTTAATTGCTTATGTATATGATGCATGTTTAATAAGTAATTAATTAATTAGTGTCTTACGATTAGATTAGATCTAAGTCGTGCACATGATGCACCCTTGCGATTATATTAGATCTAAGTCGTGCATAAGATGCATCCTTTTCGATTAGATTAGATCTCGATCGAACCAACTCTAAATACCTAACCATGCCGTGATACCTATCACTACCTCGATCACATGTATTGTTGAATCTGCCAAAGCAGAGCAATACATATTATCTTGGTAGGGTACGGAGGGACAATCTTGGTCCCGCCTATCAACGCATGGGTGAATACAAACTCAATTAGATTGAGTATTCCTAGTTACTCGGTTGGATCGAGTCAACTATAGGCATTATTCCAACGGTTGGAAAAGATAGGTCAAAATCACATCTATATTAACTCTCATGGCCAAAGCTAACTCGAGTTTTAATATAAATGCGGATATTGATTCTATAAACAAGAGTTGCATAGAGATGTAATTGGTAATCGTTACCTACCGATCATACTAAGCCTTGGGCGTATTAGCCAAAGCTAACTCAAGGGTTATTATGATGTAGATCTTGTCCCACAAGAATTATAGAATTCAGTGGGAGCATCATTTAATTAAAGGCCTAATTAAATGATTTTTAAAAGAATATGATATTTATTTCTGCAAATTTTCTGTTGTAGATAACCATGACGTCGAATACGAACTCTTTCTCCCTGCGTTCTGTCCTTAAGAAGGACAAGCTCAACGGAGCAAATTTCCTGGACTGGTACAGGAACCTGAGAATAGTTCTCACTCAGGAACGTAAACTGTACGTTCTGGAGCAGCCCATTCCGGCCATGCGAGCTGACCGGGATGCTTACAAGAAGCATCAAGATGACGCATTAGATGTGTCCTGTCTTATGCTCGCAACCATGAACTCTGAGCTTCAGAAGCAACATGAGTTGATGAGCGCTTACGATATGGTTGAACATCTTTGTCACCTATATCAAGGACAAGCAAGGCAATGGAAGACGAACTCCAAAGAATACCTGGAAGATCTTACGAAGAAGAGAAATAAGATTTCTACTTCAGGTATACATGTTATAGAAGTCAACCTCTCTATTTCTTCATCGTGGGTATTAGATACCGGATGTGCTTCGCACATTTGTAATAATGTACAAGCGCTGAGAAATAGCAGGGCATTGACGAAGGGTGAGATAGACCTACGAGTAGGCAATGGAGCACGAGTTGCTGCTATTGCTGTAGGAACTTATCATCTATCTCTTCCCTCTGGGCTTGTACTAGAATTAGATGATTGTTGTTATGTGCCTGCCTTGACTAAGAACAAAATTTCAGTTTCTTGTTTGGACAAGAAAGGATTCTCGTTTATAATAAAGAACAAATGTTGTTATGTCTATTTAAACGATATGTTCAATTGTAGTGCACCTCTAATAAACGGACTCTATATTCTAGACCTTGAGAGCCCTATCTATAACATAAATACCAAGAGGTTCAAGTCAAATGACATGAACCAAACCTACCTCTGGCACTGTCGCTTATGTCATATAAATGACAAGCGCTTATCCCAGCTCTATAAGGATGGTATGCTGGACTCATTTGATTTTGAATCATATGAGGTATGCGAGTCATGCCTATGAGGCAAGATGACCAAGACTCCCTTTAGTGGGCACAGCGAGAGAGCGACTGATTTGTTAGGACTCATACATAGTGATGTATGTGGCCCTTTCAATGTCGCTGCTAGAGGCGGTTATAGGTACTTCATCACATTTACTGATGACTTCAGTAGATACGGTTATGTGTACTTAATGACACATAAGTCCGAATCCTTTGAAAAGTTCAAAGAATTCAAGAATGAAGTACAGAACCAGCTTGGCAAGAGTATTAAGATACTTCGGTCCGATCGAGGTGGAAAATATCTTAGTCATGAGTTCTGTGACTATCTAGCTGAGTGTGGGATTCTATCCCAATTCACTCCTCCTGGAACACCACAGTGGAATGGTGTATCCGAACGGAGGAATCGTACCTTATTAGATATGGTACGATCTATGATGAGTCACACAGATCTTCCGACATATCTATGGGGATATGCTCTAGACACGGCAGTTTTCATACTCAACCGAGTTCCATCAAAGGCCGTGATAAAGATACCATATAGGATATGGACTGGGAGAGATGCCCAGGTGTCTTTCATGAGGATTTGGGGTTGTGAGGCTTACGTTAGACGTCAAGTCTCAGACAAATTAGGACCCAAATCCGACAAGTGCTTTTTCATTGGATATCCCAAGGAAACTAAGGGATATTACTTCTACATTCCCAGTCAGCACAAGGTAGTTGTGGCAAAGACTGGGGTCTTTCTAGAAAGGGATTTTGTTTCTAGAAAGACTAGTGGGAGCACGTTCAATCTTGAAGAAGTTCAAGATGTGAATACTAGCACTGAAGCCTCGATGGAAGTTGAACTGGAGCCACAAAGTGTTGTGGATGATGTTCCACAAGGAGTTGAGGAACAACAACCGGTTCAAGTAGACATACCTCTTCGCAGGTCTGATAGGGTGCGTCGTCAGCCTGAGAGATACTCATTTCTCTTGTCTGACCATGATGACGTTATGCTCATAGAGGATGAGCCTACCACCTATCAGGAAGCTGTGATGAGACCAGATTCCGAGAAATGGCTAGAGGCCATGAGATCTGAAATGGAATCCATGTACACCAACCAAGTATGGACTTTGGTTGATCGACCTGAAGGGGTAAAACCCATTGGGTGCAAGTGGGTCTTTAAGAGAAAGACTGACATGGATGGACTTATCTATAAGGGTCGCTTGGTAGCTAAAGGTTTCAAGCAGATTCATGGTATTGACTATGATGAAACCTTTTCTCCAGTAGCGATGTTTAAGTCCATTCGGATCATGCTTGCTATTGCAGCCTACCATGACTATGAGATATGGCAGATGGATGTCAAAACCGCGTTTCTGAATGGAAACCTGCTCGAGGATGTGTACATGACACAACCTGAGGGTTTTGTAGATCCACAGCATACTAGTAGAGTATGCAAGCTGCATAGGTCCATTTATGGACTAAAGCAAGCTTCTCGGAGCTGGAATCTTCGTTTCGATGATGCAATCAAACAGTTTGGTTTCATCAAGAACGAAGATGAGCCTTGTGTCTACAAGAAGGTTATAGGAGATATAGTTGTCTTCCTCATATTGTATGTGGATGACATACTGCTCATTGGGAAGGACATCCCTATGCTTCAGTCTGTCAAGACCTGGCTAGGGAGTTGCTTCTCAATAAAGGACTTAGGTGAGGCATCCCGCATTCTAGGGATACAGATCTATAGGGATAGATCTAAGAGATTGCTTGGCCTAAGTCAGAGTACATACATTGACAAGGTACTCCTTCGGTTTGCCATGCAGAACTCCAAGAAGGGATTTCTGCCGATGTCACATGGCGTGAGTCTTTTGAAGACTCAAGGTCCCTCTTCTAGAGAGGAGAGAGACCGTATGGATCAGATCCCTTATGCCTCAGCCATAGGATCGATCATGTACGCCATGCTATGTACTCGACCTGATGTCTCATATGCTTTGAGCATGACGAGCAGATACCAGTCAGATCCAGGTGAAAGTCACTGGATAGCGGTCAAGAATATTCTTAAGTACTTAAGAAGGACTAAAGAATATTTATTGATATATGGAGGCAATGATGAGCTAGCTGTAAAGGGTTACAGTGATGCTAGCTTCCAGACCGACCAGGATGACTATAGATCGCAGTCGGGGTTCGTGTTTTGCTTAAATGGTGGTGCTGTGAGCTGGAAGAGTTCGAAGCAGGACACAGTAGCTGATTCTACAACAGAGGCCGAGTATATTGCTGCATCAGAGGCAGCAAAGGAGGCAGTTTGGATCCGCAAGTTCATCACTGAACTTGGGGTGGTTCCTAGCATCGCTGACCCAGTTGAGCTCTATTGTGACAACAATGGAGCTATAGCACAGGCGAAGGAACCTCGCTCAAACCAGCGGACCAAGCATAAACTACGGCGCTTCCATCTCATTCGAGAGATTATCGATAGTGGAGATGTGAAGATTTGCAGAGTACCTACAGAGGCTAACATCGCAGATCCCTTGACCAAGGCTTTGGCACAGAGGAAGCATAATGGTCACACTAGGTCATTAGGCCTTAGAGCCTATACTGATTGGCACTAGTGCTAGTGGGAGTTTGTTAGTTAGAGCACTAGAGCCAATCATTTGATGATTGTATGGACTCATTGTATCATATTCTTGTATATTAATAAAGGCATTTGTTTGGTTATTATACTTATTTGTATTAGTGCCAAATAGACTAAGTATAATAGCGTCCTTGAGTAGAAGGTTCATACCTATATCAATCGATTAGTTGAATCGATAGTGAGATAATATAGGGAACACTACTCTAAATCATTCCTAGTCGAGTATTAACATTCAGGGACAATGTTAATACAATAAGACTAGCATGTAGGTCAACTCGATGACTTGATCTCACAAGTCATGGATATAGAGATATCAAGCTGACACATGGGTATGCATTAGAGAATGTATACTGAATGACCCGCCATGAGAAAGTTTCATGGATCGTTATATGAGTGTCATATACTTTCTCATGTAGCTATTAGTATGACTATTAGTCCTTAGACCTGAAGTCACCATGGATCCCTACATAAGGAGTTATGTACTTTGGTTTCGTCAAACGTCACCCGTAACTGGGTGGACTATAAAGGCGATTACTGGGTATGTAACGAATTATGCAGAGGGATGTGAGTGATGTAGATGGGATCTATCTCTCCCATATGACGGGAGCGACATTAATATTCTTGATAGAGTAAGACCACGAAGTGTATGGCCATACCCAAATGAGTCAATATGAGATATTGAGCTCATTTGATTGAGTGAGTCTACTTGGAGTTCAAGATTTAGATTGGTCAGAGGATGACACGGTCTATGCCTCACATTGATCAATCTAGATGTCTAGGATAGAAGGACACTTGTCATATATTGTAAGGAGTCACAATTAATAGTCACAAGGTGATGTTGGATCTCAACATTTCTTGTAACTTGGGTAGCAATGATGTATTGCTAGATGCCGCTCATTGCTTATGTTTCTAAAGGAGTTTAGAAACATTACCAACGTTACAAGAACCTATTGGGTCACACACAAAGAACAAGTGGATGGAGATTGAGTTCATATGATGAACCAATTGGATTGGGTTCATATGATGAACCAATTGGATTCAAATTAGACTTATTGAGTTAGACTCAATTAGATTCAATTGTTGAATGAGTCTAATTTAGATTTGATTCATTGAGTCAATTTATATTAATGAATTGAGATTCATTAAACTTAAATTGACTTGAATCAAAGATTGGATTTAACCCAACAAGGAAGAAATTGGTCAATTTTTGACTTGACCAAATGGAATTTGAAACATCAAGTATGACTTGATGCCAAATCATAAGGATGACTCATCCTTGCCACATCACCTCCACCTCATGAGGTATGCCACCTCATGGGGGTTACACTCTCCCCTTGGTTTTAATGTGGCCGGCCACATTAATGAGGGGGTTACAATGTGGTGGCCGGCCACACTAATGCAAAGGAGGTTTTGGTTTTGTGGCAATTGATGTGTGGTAATTATTCCATCTTCTTCCAAGCTTTCTTCCTCCTCCTTGCTGCTGTTGCCGTGGACTTCCATGGTGAGGAGAAGATGGTTGAGTGAATCCAAGAGCAAAGGAAGAGTGAAGGTCACAAAGGAAGGATACTACTAGTGAATGTATAAGATTTCTTTTATACCTTCTTCTTTTCTTCCTTTCCAATCCCATTCGAGAGCTCTAGAAAGTGCTAGCACACTTGGGGCTTTCTTCTCCATCCTTTGAGTGTGGGAGACACTCCTTGTTCGTGTGGATATCATTAGAGGAGTGTCTACGTTGACACTCTCGAGATCCGGCAACTCCTTGGACGAGCAGGAACGCGAAAGGGCTCGCTTCGAAGGTATAACTCTCATCTAGTGTAGATCTAAAAATTTTGAAACTCGTACTCGTAAGTTCATTCGGTTTTTCCTTGCATGGATCTACGGCTTTGGGTGATTCGGGGTTTCCGCGACGCGAAAAGCGGTTTTCGCGAC
This sequence comes from Zingiber officinale, assembly GCF_018446385.1. Taxonomy (NCBI): domain Eukaryota; kingdom Viridiplantae; phylum Streptophyta; class Magnoliopsida; order Zingiberales; family Zingiberaceae; genus Zingiber; species Zingiber officinale. Next base: position 50,721,617 of record NC_056006.1, read on the forward strand.
CCGAAAAACCCAACAAACTCGTACTCGAATTTTTGCTTTATTTTACTTCGCACAGATCCGGTGGCATGGGGGTTTCAGGGTTTCCACGACGCGAAAATACAGTTTTCGTGGCCTGAAAAATCCAACAGTGGTATTAGAGCCACGTGCAAAGTCTTGTACGAGTTTAGTTTGCTTTTTTATGAAAAATGTAGGTTCTGTAATTTTCTGTAAATTTAGGATTTTTATAGTTTTTATGGGTATTTTTCTCGTAGAAGTGAAGCACAAGTGTTTCGACACTTGTAGGCTTCGACTACCGAGAAGATTTTTCCGAAACGACAAGGTTTCGCCCCAAATCTTTTTGGGACAACGAGCTAAGGCGCTGTAGAATCGCTAAGGAACACTCGCGATAGTTAGATCGTGGGTAGGGGCGCTGCCCCTGGCCCCGCAAGGGGATTCGTTCCGCGAATGCACCCGAAAACCCGCTAAACGGAACCGGCAGGATTTTACTCATAAAAATTGTAAAAATTGTAGTAAAAATTATAGAAAATACATAATTAGAATTATGTATCATTTTGTGATAGTCATGGCCCAAAAAGACCCAATTTGATTGGAAATGTGTTGTAATTCATAATACGGCCTGCGTGCCGTCATGTGATGTGCGTGTTGTATATTTGATTCGCGACCTACACGTCGTGCCTTTCTCTATTTTTATATTCTTGTTGTAAATTAGTTTAGACTCGAATGTAACTCGAGTTTCAAAAATTGTAATGTACAAAATTGGAGCGGTGGAAGGTCCACTCGAGACGGAGTTACGAGGAGGGCGCGAGCAACACAAGGTGGTCAAAGGGAAGAGCTTGAGAAGCTGTTGACCATAGGTTGACCATCCGATCTTCTCATTGGCTTGAGAAGATCGTAGTAGGGCCATGACTAATCACAAATAATTTAATTAATTACTTGTGTGTATGTGATGCATAATTAGTAATTAATTAGTGCCTAACGATTAGATTCGATCTAAATCGAGTACAAGATGCACCCTCTCGATTAGATTAGATCTCAATCGCATCAACTCAAATGCCTACCGTGCCGTGATACCTATCACTACCTCGATCACATGTGTGTTGAATCTGCCAAAGCAGAGCAACACATATTATCTTGGTAGGGTACGGAGGGACAATTTTGGTCTCGCTTATCAACGCATGGGCAAGTACAAACTCAATTAGATTGAGTATAGAGATGTAATTAGTAAATCGTTACCTACCAATTATACTAAATCTTGGGCGTATTAACCAAAGCTAACTCAAGGGTTAGTTTGATGTGGATCTTGTCCCACATGAATTATAGAATTCAGTGGGAGCATCATTTAGTTAAAGGCCTAATTAAATTATTTAAAAGAATATGATATTTATTTTCTACATTTTTCTGTTGTAGATAACCATTACGTCGAATACGAACTCTTTCTCCCTACATTCTGTCCTTGAGAAGGACAAGCTCAACGGAGCAAATTTTCTGGACTAGTACATGTAACACCCACTAAGCTTTTAAGATAAGCATATGAATGTAGGATTTTGCCTTAGAAAAATAAAAGGAAGTGGGTTGAAGCAAAAAGAAATTATATGAAATAAAAAGAAGAGGAGGTCAAAGATTGAACCTTGAACCTCTTATATTATAATTTAGAGAATTAATTAGTAGAAACCAATTGGGATAGAGAGAAGATATTGATAGCAAAGGAGGGAAACTCATGATAAGGGTGAGAGTAAAAGTTAGCCAAAAGAAAACAAGAAAAGAGCAAGAGAAAGGCAACTTGCCTTCCTTCCTTCTCTCCCTCTTTCTCTCTTCTCTTGCCGAAAATAAAAGAGGCTAATTAAGGGGATTCATTCCCCCTTATTTCACCATGAATGATGAGGATAAATAAATAAATAAAAATAAAAAGAAAATAGAAAACAAGGCTAAGGGAGAAGGAAAGCAAAAACTAATTTTGCTACTTCTTCCTCCTTAACATAAAAGGGAGCAAGTAAAGAGAAGAATTCTAATTTTTCTCTCATTTCTCTCATTCTTCCCTCTCCCTCACCGAGAACCCCAGCCCCCTCTCCTCCATCTTCAGCCCCAAGCCAAGGTTTTCTCCTAAGAAAGCCTAAGATACAAGGAGGACTTAGCAAGAGAAACAAGGGAAGGGAACTAGAAGAAGAGGCTACTTCTTCCATCACCATACCTTAGATCCACAAGCGAAAAGGATGTAAGCTTCCCCTCACCTGTGGTACAAGGCTTTTTATGTGATTTTCAGATTTTATGAGGATTAGAAACCTAGAATAGAATTTAAGAAAAAAATTCGGCCAAAGAAGAGTTTTCAAATCTAGGAAGGTTTAAACAAGTCCTCATTTCATAATATTTTTCAATGCTATGTAGGAAGGTTTTCCTTCATGTTTTTACACCTATATGATGCTTGGTCAGAGGAGTACCTAACCCTAGAATTTCGGCCAAAAATGTTTTAAAGAGGTTAGGGAAATCATTGTTTAACCAAACTAGTACAAGATTCCCTCCATGAATTACTAAGGATCTTTTATTTGTTTTTCTTGCTTGAAAGTTACTTGGAACCAAAGGAAATCCCCTCATATGTTTCAGCCAAGAAAAGAGCTTAGGGTTAGGAAGACCTTTAAATTTAAGTAACAATGTTTATATGACAGAATATAGAGTTCTCTTAAAGAATTGCATGTTGAATATTACTAGAAATTCATGAACTCTTCATTAAGATTTTCGGCCATGTTAAGATGGATAGCTTGGGAAAGATTAAACAAAATTTTAACATGCTCAAGACCTCTGTGATATTAAGATATGAAAGTGGTTTTATGCTCTCATGCTTAATTAGGGTATAGAGAATTTAGTTACATGATATATGACTTGTAAGGTCACAAGGGTCCTAGCTTGTTTATGTACCAAATTTGTATATGATGTTCTTAGTAATTTTTGCCATGAAACTTACTTAGGTTTTCCATGCTTTAGGCCACTTAAAACCTAGTTTAGAGGATGGTAGGTTTCGGCCATGAGGAAAAATAAAAGAAAAAGGAAAGAAACCTAGGAAGCCTAAGACACAATGCACTTGTATGTTTATTATGCTTGTCTTTATACATGCTATGAAACTTGTATGACTTCCTATGCTTTTAGGCTATTTGAAGCAAAGTTAACCACTGATGGGTCTCGGCCAAGTAGGGTTTAAATGACCTAGAGGCCTTAGAATTGAAACCAATTGAGTTAAAATGCTTCTTATGGAAATATGATAATGTGTTGATTGTGTCACATGCTTGTATAATTTTTCCATGACCTAAATGGATCATTTTAGGTCTCGGCCATGAAGGGATAGATGCCCTAGAAACCCTAGAATGAAAATTAAATATGCTCATGTCACTCTACATGAAATATGATAAGTAGAAAGCCAAAGTTCTCATGCTATATGTTGCTTAATGACCTAAAATGAGGCTAGGGTAAGTTTCGGCCATACCCTTTGTATGATACCTTATTATGAATTTATACATGATGTTAGTTCAAGTTCACATGCTTGTATGCTTGTTTTTAGCCCTAATGAATACTTGTGAAATTTTGGCCATGACATATGCTAAGGGCTTGAAGAACTTAGGAATTAGCTCAAATATGATTACTATGTTACTTGGAAGAAAAATGCTATAAATATGGTTTAAGGTTTCCATGCTTTCATGACATTTGGGACCTTGTTTCTGTAGGGTTCTTTGGACCGCGAAAACCACTTTTTCGCGTCGCGGAAACCCCGAGTCACCCAAAGCCGTAGATCCGTGCAAAGATTCGTAAACAAAACTTTTCGAAAAACCTTTTCTTGTACGAGTTTGTAAAACTTTAGATCTACACTAGATGAGAGTTATACCTTCGAAGCGAAGCTCTTCGCGTTCCCGCTCGTCCAAGAAGTTGCCGGATCTCTAGACCGTCATGTGTCGGTCCTCTAGAAGTATCCACACGGACACGTAGGTGGAGAAAACCTCACACAAAGGTGTGCTAGCACCTTGGTGAGATTCGGCCAAGCAAGGAGGAGAGGGAGAGGGAGAGCTTGAGAGGAAGAAGGAGGAAGAATCACCACCCTTGAATGAAAATGAATTCAAATTCATTCACAAAGTGGCCGGCCACTTTCATCTTGTGTAACTCCCCATTAAATGCAATTAATGTGAAGTTAATAAGAAAATGGCTTTGTAACTTCCATGAGGTGGCACCCATGATGATGTGGAATATCATTATTGGTCCACCTAATGCCAACTCACCAATGAGGTGGCAAAAGGTCAAGTAAAAATTGACCTTTGGACTTCCTTCTCAAGTCAAGTCAAACTTGACCCAATCTCTACCATGGTTGATCTAATCTAACCATTTGATTCGAGTCAACTTAATATAATGAATCCAATTCATTAAATTAAATTAATTCAATGAGTCAAAATCTAAATTAGACTCATTGAACACATGAATCAACTTGAGTCGAACTCAAGTTAGCCCAATTAGGATTACTCTTAATCCAATTTGATTCATCAAATGAATCTAATCCTCTTGGTTCATCATATGAACCTAATCTCCATCTAATTGTCCTAAGTGTGTGACCCTATAGGTTCTTGTAACGTTGGCAATGCCCTAAACCCATTTAGGAGCATAAGTAATGAGCGGTATCTAGCAACACATCATTACTACCCAAGTTACAAGAATGTCGAGATCCGACATCACCTTGTGAATACCAATTGTGACTACTCACAAAATAATGACAAGTGTCCCTCTATCCTAGACATCTAGATTGATCAATGTGAGGCATAGACCGTGTCATCCTCTAATCAATCTAAATCTTGAACTCCAAGTAGACTCACTCGATCAAATGAGCTCAACATCTAATGTTGACTCATTTGGGCATGGCCATGCACTTAGTGGTCTCACTCTATCAAGAATACCGATATCGCTCCCGTCATATGGGAGGGATAGATCCCATCTACATCACTCACATCCCTCTACATAATTCGTTATATACCCAGTAATCGCCTTTATAGTCCACCCAGTTACGGGTGACGTTTGACGAAACCAAAGTACATAACTCCTTATGTAGGGATCCATGGTGACTTCAGGTCTAAGGACTAATAGTCATACTAATAGCCACATGAGAAAGTATATGACACTCATATAATGATCCATGATACTTTCTCATGGCGGGTCATTCAGTATACATTCTCTAATGCATACTCATGTGTCAGCTTAATATCTCTATATCCATGACTTGTGAGATCAAGTCATCGAGCTGACCTACATGCTAGTCTTATTGTATTAACATTGTCCCTGAATACTAATACTCGACTAGGAATGATTTAGAGTAGTGTTCCCTATATCATCTCACTATCGATTCAACTAATCGATTGATATAGGTATGAACCTTCTACTCAAGGACGCTATTATACTTAGTCTATTTGGCACTAATATAAATAAGTATAATAACCAAACAAATGTCTTTATTAATATAAAAGAATATGATATACATGAGTCCATACAATCATCAAATGATTTGCTCTAGGGCTCTAACTAACAATCTCCCACTAGCACTAGTGCCAATCAGTATAGGCTCTAAGGCCTAAAGACCTAGTGTGACCATCATGCTTCCTCTGTGCCAAAGCCTTGGTCAAGGGATCTGCGATGTTAGCCTCTGTAGGTACTCTGCAAATCTTCGCAACTCCTCTATCGATAATCTCTCGAATGAGATGGAAGCGCCGTAGTATATGCTTGGTCCGCTGGTGTGAGCGAGGTTCCTTCGCCTGTGCTAGGAACCACCCCAAGTTCAACTAGGTCAGCGATGCTAGGAACCACCCCAAGTTCAATAATGAACTTGCGGATCCAAACTGCCTCCTTTGCTGCCTCTGATGCAGCAATATACTCGGCTTCTGTTGTAGAATCAGCTACTGTATCCTGCTTCGAACTCTTCCAGCTGACAGCACCACCATTAATGCAAAATACGAACCCTGACTGCGATCGATAATCATCCTGATCGGTCTGAAAGCTGGCATCACTGTAACCCTTTACAGTTAGCTCATCATTGCCTCCATATATCAAGAAATATTCTTTAGTCCTTCGTAAGTACTTAAGAATATTCTTGACCGCTATCCAGTGACTTTCACCTGGATCTGACTGGTATCTGCTCGTCATGCTCAAAACATACGAGACATCAGGTCGAGTACACAACATGGCGTACATGATCGATCCTATGGCTGAGGCATAAGGGATCTGATCCATGCGGTCTCTCTCCTCTCTAGAAGAGGGACCTTGAGTCTTCGAAAGACTCACGCCATGTGACATCGGCAGAAATCCCTTCTTGGAGTTCTGCATGGCAAACTGAAGGAGTACCTTGTCAATATATGTACTCTGACTTAGGCCAAGCAATCTCTTAGATCTATCTCTATAGATCTGTATCCCTAGAATGTGGGATGCCTCACCTAATTCCTTCATTGAGAAGCAACTCCCTAGCTAGGTCTTGACAGACTGAAGCATAGGGATGTCCTTCCCAATGAGTAGTATGTCATCCACATACAATATGAGGAAGACAACTATATCCCCTACAACCTTCTTGTAGACACAAGGTTCATCTTCGTTCTTGATGAAACCAAACTGTTTGATTGCATCATCGAATCGAAGATTCCAGCTCCGAGAAGCTTGCTTTAGTCCATAAATGGACCTATGCAGCTTGCATACTCTACTAGTATGCTGTGGATCTACAAAACCCTCAGGTTGTGTCATGTACACATCCTCGAGTAGGTTTCCATTCAGAAACGCGGTTTTGACATCCATCTGCCATATCTCATAGTCATGGTAGGCTGCAATAGCAAGCATGATCCGAATGGACTTAAACATCACTACTGGAGAAAAGGTTTCATCATAGTCAATACCATGAATCTGCTTGAAACCTTTAGCTACCAAGCGACCCTTATAAATAAGTCCATCCATGTCAGTCTTTCTCTTAAAGACCCACTTACACCCAATGGGTTTTACCCCTTCAGGTGGATCAACCAAAGTCCATACTTGGTTGGTGTACATGGATTCCATTTCGGATCTCATGGCTTCTAGCCATTTCTTGGAATCTGGTCTCATCACAGCTTCCTGATAGGTGGTAGGCTCATCCTCTATGAGCATAACATCATCATGGTCAGACAAGAGAAATGAGTATCTCTCAGGCTGACGACGTACCCTATCAGACCTGTGAAGAGGTATGTCCACTTGAACCGGTTGTTGTTCCTCAACTCCTTGTGGAACAACATCATCCACAACACTTTGTGGTTCCAGTTCAATTTCCATCGAGGCATCAGTGCTATTGTTCGCATCTTGAACTTCTTCAAGATCGAACGTGCTCCCACTAGTCTTTCTAGAAACAAAGTCCCTTTCTAGAAAGACCCCAGTCTTTGCCACAACTACCTTGTGCTGACTGGGAATGTAGAAGTAATATCCCTTAGTTTCCTTGGGATATCCAATAAAGTAACACTTGTCGGATTTGGGTCCTAATTTGTCCGAGACTTGGCGTCTAACGTAAGCCTCACAACCCCAAATCCTCATGAAAGACACTGGGCATCTCCCAGTCCATATCCTATATGGTGTCTTTATCACGGCCTTTGATGGAACTCGGTTGAGTATGAAAGCTGCCGTGTCTAGAACATATCCCCATAGATATGTCGGAAGATCTGTGTGACTCATCATAGATCGTACCATATCTAATAAGGTACGATTCCTCCTTTCGGATACACCATTCCACTGTGGTGTTCCAGGAGGAGTGAGTTGAGATAAAATCCCACACTCAGCTAAGTAGTCACGAAACTCATGGCTTAAGTATTCACCACCTCGATCTGATCGAAGTACCTTAATACTCTTGCCAAGCTGGTTCTGTACTTCATTCTTGAATTCTTTGAACTTTTCAAAGGATTCAGACTTATGTGTCATCAAGTACACATAACCGTATCTACTGAAATCATCAGTAAATGTGATGAAGTACCTATAACCGCCTCTAGCAGCAACATTGAAAGGGCCACATACATCACTATGTATGAGTCCTAACAAATCAGTTGCTCTCTCGCTATGCCCACTAAAGGGCATCTTGGTCATCTTGCCTCGTAGGCATGACTCGCATATCTCATATGATTCAAAATCAAATGAGTCCAGCAAACCATCCTTATGGAGCTGGGATAAGCGCTTGTCATTTATATGACCTAAGCGACAGTGCCAGAGGTAGGTTTGGTTCATGTCATTTGACTTGAACCTCTTGGTACTAATGTTATAGATAGGGCTCTCAAGGTCTAGAATATAGAGTCCGTTTATTAGAGGTGCGCTACAATAGAACATATCTTTAAAATATACAGAACAACATTTGTCTTTTATTATAAAAGAGTATCCTTTCTTGTCTAAACAAGAAACTGAAACTATGTTCTTAGTAAGAGCAGGCACATAACAACAATCATCTAGTACAAGCCCGGAGGGCAGAGATAGAAAGTAAATCCCTACAGCAACAGCAGCAACCCGTGCTCCATTGCCTACTCGTAGGTCCACCTCGCCCTTTGCCAATGCTCTGCTATTTCTCAGCGCCTGCACATCAGTACAAATGTGAGAAGCACATCCAGTATCTAATACCCATGATGTAGAAATAGATAGATTGACTTCTATAACATATATACCTGAAGTGGAAGTCTCACTTCGCTTTATCTTAAGATCTTCCAAGTATACCTTGCAGTTCCTCTTCCAGTGCCCGGTCTGACCGCAGTGGAAGCAGGTAGCATCCTTGGCGACCCCTCCTTTAGGCTTCAGTGCCTTGCCTTTGCCCTTGGCTTGGGACTTTCCTTTGCCTTTGGGCTTGCCTTTACCCTTATGCTTCTGGACCATCAGAATGGGCTTAACCTTCTTAAGGTTAATCTCAGCAGTTCGTAACATACTAAGGAGCTCGGGCAGTGGCTTGTCAATCTCATTCTTGTTATAGTTCAGAACGAATTGACTATAGCTATACGGCAAGGATTGCAAGATTAAGTCAGTGGCCAGCTCTTGGCCAAGTGGGAACCCCAGTCTTTGTAGGTTCTCTATGTACCCAATCATCTTGAGTACATAAGGACCTACAGGAGCCCCGTCTGACATCTTGCACTGAAACAGTGCCTTCGAGATCTCAAATCTCTCATGCCTCGCTTGTCCCTGATATAGTTGGCGAAGATGCTCAACCATATCAAAAGCGCCCATCAAATCATGTTGCTTCTGAAGCTCTGAGTTCATGGTCGCGAGCATCAGACAGGACACATCTAATGCGTCGTCTTGATGCTTCTTGTAAGCATCTTTGTCGGCTCGCGGGCATTGGCAGGAGGAGCCTCCGGAATGGGCTGCTCCAGAACGTACAGCTTACGCTCCTGGGTGAGAACTATTCTCAAGTTCCTGTACCAGTCCAGGAAATTCGCTCCGTTGAGCTTGTCCTTCTCAAGGACAGATCGCAGGGAGAAGGAATTCGTGTTTGACATCATGGTTATCTACAACAGAAAATTTACAGAAATAAATATCATATTCTTTAAAAATCATTTAATTAGGCCTTTAACTAAATGATGCTCCCACTGAATACTATAATTCTTGTGGGACAAGATCCACATCATACTAACCCTTGAGTTAGCTTTGGCTAATACGCCCAAGGCTTAGTATGATCGGTAGGTAACGATTACCAATTACATCTCTATGCAACTCTTGTTTATAGAATAAAATCCGCATTTATATTAAAACTCGAGTTAGCTTTGGCTAATACGCCCGAGAATTAATATAAACGTGATTTTGTCCTACCTTTCCAACCATTGGAAGAATGCCTATAGTTGACTCGATCCAACCGAGTAACTAGGAATACTCAATCTAATTGAGTTTGTATTTACCCATGCGTTGATAGGCGGGACCAAGATTGTCCCTCCGTACCCTACCATGATAATATGTATTGCTCTGCTTTGGCAGATTCAACAATACATGTGATCGAGGTAGTGATAGGTATCACGGCACGGTTAGGCATTTTAGAGTTGGTTCGATCTAGATCTAATCTAATCGAGAAGGATGCATCTTGTGCACGACTTAGATCTAATCTAATCGCAAGGGTGCATCATGTGCACGACTTAGATCTAATCTAATCGTTAAGGCACTAATTAATTAATTAATTATTAAACATGCATCAAATACATAACAATTAATTAATTAATCTATTTGTGATTTAGTCATGGCCCTACGACGATCTTCTCAAGCCAATGAGAAGATCGATTGGTCAACCTAGGGTCAACAGCTTCTCCAAGCGCCTCCCTTTGACCACCTTGTGTTGCTCGTGCCCGCCTCGGAACTCCGTCTCGTGTGGACCCTCCACGGCTCCAATTTGTACATTACAATTTGAAACTCGAGTTACATTCGAGTCTAAATCTAATTTACAACAAGAATATAAGAGAAGGCACGACGCGCAGGTCGCGAATAAATAAAAACATACAACACGCGCAAACACATAACGGCACGCAGGCCGTATTATGAATTACAACACAACCAATCATATTGGGTTTTTGGGCCATGACTATCACAAAATTTATATATAATTCAAAATTATATATTTTCATAATTTTCTATAATTTTAAAATTAATTTTTACAATTTTTACGAGTAAAATTTCCCGGCGGTCCCGTTTAGCGGTTTCGGGCGCAATCGCGGAACGGATCCCCTTGCGGGGCCAGGGGCAGCGCCCCTACCCGCGATCTAACCATCGCGAGGGTTCCTTTGCGATCCAACAGCGCCCAAACTCGCTGTCCCAAAACGATTTGGGTCGAGACATTGCCGTTTCGGAAAAATCTTCCCGACAGGTTCATTTTTAGCGATTTCGGGTGCAATCGCGGAGCAAATCCCCTTGCGGGGTTAGGGGCAGTACCCCTACCCACGATCTAACCATCGTGAGTTGCTCCTTTACGATCTAATGGCACCCGACCCCGCTGTCCCAAACGAATTTGGGGCAAAACGAAGCCGTTTAAAAGAAAACTTTCCGGTAGCCGAAGCCTACAAGTGCCGAGACACTTGTGCTTCGCTTCTACGGAAAAATTACTCATAAAAACTCTAAAAACTCAATTTTTACAGAAAATCACAGAAGGTATATTTTTCATAAAAATACAAACGAACTCGTACAAGTCTTTGCACGTGGCTCTGATACCACTGTTTGGTTTTCGGGCCGCGAAAACCCCTTTTTCGCGTCGCGGAAACCCCGAGTCACCCAAAGCCGTAGATCCGTGCAAAAATTCGTAAACAAAACTTTTCGAAAAACCTTTTCTTGTACGAGTTTGTAAAACTTTAGATCTACACTAGATGAGAGTTGTACCTTCGAAGTGAAGCCCTTCGCGTTCCCGCTCGTCCAAGAAGTTGCCGGATCTCTAGACCGTCATGTGTCGGTCCTCTAGAAGTATCCACACAGACACGTAGGTGGAGAAAACCTCACACAAAGGTGTGCTAGCACCTTGGTGATATTCGGCCAAGCAAGGAGGAGAGGGAGAGGGAGAGCTTGAGAGGAAGAAGGAGGAAGAATCACCACCCTTGAATGAAAATGAATTCAAATTCATTCACAAAGTGGCCGACCACTTTCATCTTGTGTAACTCCCCATTAAATGCAATTAATGTGAAGTTAATAAGAAAATGGCTTTGTAACTTCCATGAGGTGGCACCCATGATGATGTGGAATATCATTATTGGTCCACCTACTGCCAACTCACCAATGAGGTGGCAAAAGGTCAAGTCAAAATTGACCTTTGGACTTCCTTCTCAAGTCAAGTCAAACTTGACCCAATCTCTACCATGGTTGATCTAATCTAACCATTTGATTCGAGTCAACTTAATATAATGAATCTAATTCATTAAATTAAATTAATTCAATGAGTCAAAATCTAAATTAGACTCATTGAACACATGAATCAACTTGAGTCGAACTCAAGTTAGCCCAATTAGGATTACTCTTAATCCAATTTGATTCATCAAATGAATCTAATCCTCTTGGTTCATCATATGAACCTAATCTCCATCTAATTGTCCTAAGTGTGTGACCCTATAGGTTCTTGTAACGTTGGCAATGCCCTAAACCCATTTAGGAGCATAAGTAATGAGCGGTATCTAGCAACACATCATTACTAGCCAAGTTGCAAGAATGTCGAGATCCGACATCACCTTGTGACTACCAATTGTGACTACTCACAAAATAATGACATGTGTCCTTCTATCCTAGACATCTAGATTGATCAATGTGAGGCATAGACCGTGTCATCCTCTAATCAATCTAAATCTTGAACTCCAAGTAGACTCACTCGATCAAATGAGCTCAACATCTAATGTTGACTCATTTGGGCATGGTCATGCACTTAGTGGTCTCACTCTATCAAGAATACCAATATCGCTCCCGTCAAATGGGAGGGATAGATCCCATCTATATCACTCACATCCCTCTACATAATTCGTTATATACCCAGTAATCGCATTTATAGTCCATCCAGTTACGGGTGACGTTTGACGAAACCAAAGTACATAACTCCTTATGTAGGGATCCTTGGTGACTTCAGGTCTAAGGACTAATAGTCATACTAATAGCCACATGAGAAAGTATATGACACTCATATAACGATCCATGATACTTTCTCATGGCGGGTCATTCAGTATACATTCTCTAATGCATACCCATGTGTCAGCTTGATATCTCTATATCCATGACTTGTGAGATCAAGTCATCGAGCTGACCTACATGCTAGTCTTATTGTATTAATATTGTCCCTGAATACTAATACTCGACTAGGAATGATTTAGCGTAGTGTTCCCTATATCATCTCACTATCGATTCAACTAATCGATTGATATAGGTATGAACCTTCTACTCAAGGACGCTATTATACTTAGTCTATTTGGCACTAATATAAATAAGTATAATAACCAAACAAATGCCTTTATTAATATAAAAGAATATGATATACATGAGTCCATACAATCATCAAATGATTGGCTCTAAGGCTCTAACTAACAGTTTTACACCTGATAAGGTTCGGCCACATGAAGTTTAGGGACTTGGAGAACTTAGAAACCAAGTTAATTATGCTTATAATGCTTCCTATGAAATTGATGTGATGATAATTTAGGTTCCACATGCTTGGAGGTTATTTTTACCTAAATTGAGATCTAAGGGGGTTCGGCCATGATAAGAACCCATGGGATTAGGAAGCTTAGAACCCAAGTTAACTATGTTACCATGTTTCTTATGATAGTATAATCACATGATACACCCTTATGCTTAAACATGTATGCTTGTGATTCATACTTTCCATGATATGACATGTGCTAGAAATATGCATGCTTTTATGATATGCTATGTGGATAGAAATATGCATGCTTTTATGATATACTATGTGGTGAAAATATGCATGCTTTTATGACATGATGTATGCCTAAGTGATGCATACCTTTATGATATGATGTATGCCTAAGTGATGCATACTTTTATGACATGATGTATGCCTAAGTGATGCATACTTTTATGATATGATGTATGTCTAAGTGATGCATACTTTTATGATATGATGTGTGCCTAAGTGATGCATGCCCTTATGATGTGTGATATGTATAAGTATGACATGTACTTTACTTTATATGGCTTGTACCAAGGGTGGGCTCCATAAGCGCCCCGGGGTCGATGGAATAAGACTAGGGCCTCGTTAGGGATGGGCTCCTAAGTGCCCCTAGGTCGATGGAGTAAGACTCGGGCCTAGTATGTTTGCCTTGTAGGGTTCAAGACTTGCTACCTTGGACCTACATAGGTTGCGCGCAATATGTAAATGGTACATAGTCGGGATCCCCTTTAAGTTGATAATATGTTCAAGTATATATGTAAGAAGAAATGGTTTTAAAGATCATGAGACATACACATGTTTTTCGGATACATATTTTCAAAATCATATTGCATATACCTTTTGATCATGTTGTGATGATGCTATGATTTATGATATGCCATGATTAGATATGATTATGTTATGTTTCATGCTATGCTTTAAGAGCTTGATATGCCATGCTACCTTATGATGATGCTATGATATGCCATGATTAGATATGATTATGTTATGTATCATGCTATGCTTTAAGAGATGATATGCCATGACTAGTTATGATTTTGTTATGTTGCATGATATGCTTAAAGAGTATGATATGTTATGCCATGACTAGTTGAGATCATGTTATGTTACGATATTCTTTGATCATGTGATGATTTTCGGTTTTAGTGAGTAGGAAAGGAACTTACTGAGCCATGAGTGCTCATAGCTTACTTTCCTTGTACCACAGATAAAGGAAAAAATCTAGATGAGTTAAAGGAGCAGCAGGAGAGGCAAGGAGATGTGTGTGGCGGTGGCTAGGCAACCAAATAAGAACCTGCTTTAAGAACTTTTAAGAATTACGCTTTGGTTTCGTAAATTGTAGTACTATATGGGTAACTTGATGTTATGTTTCTATTTATCTTGTTATCATGTTATGGAAACCATATTAGTGTAGTTTGGATTTGAAAACAAAACAAAAGTTTTATTAAACTAAGAAAATTATTTTAAGTCTTCCGCTGTAATATGTACATAGAGTATCGTAGCCCCGTCCCTTAGGGTTAGCAGGGAGGGCGGGCGTTACAGTACAGGAACTTGAGAATAGTTCTCACCCAAGAACGTAAACTGTACGTTCTGGAGCAGCCCATTCCGGAGGCTCCTCCTGCCAATGCCACACGAGCAGACAAAGATGCTTACAAAAAGCATCAAGATGACGCATTAGATGTGTCCTGTCTAATGCTCGCGACCATGAACTCTGAGCTTCAGAAGCAACACGAGTTGATGGGCGCTTATGATATGGTTGAACATCTTCGTCAACTATATCAAGGACAAGTGAGGCACAAGAGATTTGAGATCTCAAGGGCACTATTTCAGTGCAAGATGTCAGATGGGGCTCCCGTAGGCCCATATGTACTCAAAATGATTGGGTACATAGAAAACCTACAGAGGTTGGGATTCCCGCTTGGTCAAGAGCTGGCCACTAACCTGATCTTGCAATCCTTGCCGGATAGCTATAGTCAATTCGTTCTAAACAACAACATGAACAAAATTCACAAGTCACTGCCCGAGCTGCTTAGCATGTTAAGAACTGCTGAGCTCAACCTTAAGAAGGTTAAGCCCAACTCTGTTCTAATGGTTCAGAAACATAAGGGCAAGGGCAAGCCCAAAGGAAAGGGAAAGTCCCAAGCCAAGGGCAAAGGTAAGACACTGAAACCTAAAGGAGGGGTCGCCAATGAAGCTACCTGCTTCCACTGCGGTCAGACCGGGCATTGGAAGAGGAATTGCAAGTTATACCTGGAAGATCTTAAGAAGAAGCGAAGTGAGACATCCACTTCAGGTATATATGTTATAGAAGTCAATTTATCTATTTCTTCATCATGGGTATTAGAAAACGGATGTGCTTCTCACATTTGTACTAATGTGCAGGCGCTGAGAAATAGCAAGGCATTGGTGAAGGGCGAGGTGGACCTACGCGTAGGCAATGGAGCACGGGTTGCTGCTGTTGCTGTAGGGACTTACTTTCTATCTCTGCCCTCTGGGCTTGTACTAGAGTTGGATGATTGTTGTTATGTGTCTGCTTTGACTAAGAACATAATTTTAGTTTATTGTTTGGACAAGAAAGATTTCTCTTTTATAATAAAGGACAAATGTTGTTCTGTTTATTTAAAAGATATGTTCTATTATAGTGCACCTCTGATGAACGGACTCTACATTCTAGACCTTGATATCCCTATCTATAAAATAAATACCAAGAGGTTCAAGTCAAATGACATGAACCAAACCTATCTCTGGCACTGCCGCTTAGGTCATATAAATGACAAGTGCTTATCCCAGCTCTATAAGGATGGTTTACTGGAGTCATTTGATTTTGAATCTTATGAGACGTGCGAGTCATGCCTACTAGGCAAGATGACCAAGACTCCCTTTAGTGGGCACAGTAAGAGAGCGACTGACTTGTTAGGTCTTATACATAGTGATGTTTGTGGCCCTTTCAATGTCGTTGCTAGAGGCGGTTATAGGTACTTCATCACATTTACTGATGACTTCAATAGATATGGTTATGTGTACTTGATGACACATAAGTCTGAATCTTTTGAAAAGTTCAAAGAATTCAAGAATGAAGTACAGAACCAGCTTGGCAAGATATTAAGATACTTCGATCCGATCGAGGTGGAAAATATCTTAGCCATGAGTTCCGTGACTATCTAGCTGAGTGTGGGATTCTATCCCAACTCACTCCTCCTGGAACACCACAGTGGAATGGTGTATCCGAACGGAGGAATCGTACCTTATTAGATATGGTACGATCTATGATGAGTCACACAGATCTTCCGACATATCTATGGGGATATGCTCTAGACACGGCAGTTTTCATACTCAACCGAGTTCCATCAAAGGCCGTGATAAAGACACCATATAGGATATGGACTAGGGGAGATGCCCAGGTGTCTTTCATGAGGATTTGGGGTTGTGAGGCTTACGTTAGACGTCAAGTCTCAGACAAATTAGGACCCAAATCTAACAAGTGATACTTTATTGGATATCCCAAGGAAACTAAGGGATATTACTTCTACATTCCCAGTCAACACAAGGTAGTTGTGGTAAAAACTGGGGTCTTTCTAGAAAGAGACTTTGTTTCTAGAAAGACTAGTGGGAGTACGTTCGATCTTGAAGAAGTTCAAGATGCAGACCATAGCACTGAAGCCTCGATGGAAGTTGAACTGGAACCACAAAGTGTTGTGAATGATGTTGTTCCACAAAGAGTTGAAGAACAACAACCAGTTCAAGTAGACATACCTCTTCGCAGGTCTGATAGGGTACGTCGTCAGCCTGAGAGATACTCATTTCTCTTGTCTGACCATGATGACGTTGTGCTCATAGAGGATGAGCCTTCCACCTATCAGGAAGCTGTGATAAGACCAGATTCCGAGAAATAGCTAGAGGCCATGAGATCCGAAATGGAATCCGTGTACACCAACCAAGTATGGACTTTGGTTGATCCACCTGAAGGGGTAAAACTCATTGGGTGTAAGTGGGTGTTTAAGAGAAAGCCTGACATGGATGGACTTATCTATAAGGGTCGCTTGGTAGCAAAAGGTTTCAAGCAAATTCATGGTATTGACTATGATGAAACCTTTTCTCTAGTAGCGATGTTTAAGTCCATTCGGATCATGCTTGCTATTGCAGCATACCATGACTATGAGATATGGTAGATGGATGTCAAAACCGCATTTCTGAATGGAAACCTGCTCGAGGATGTGTACATGACACAACCTGAGGGTTTTATAGATCCACAGCATATAGCAGAGTATGCAAGCTGCATAGGTTCATTTATGGACTAAAGCAAGCTTCTCGGAGCTGAAATCTTCGATTCAATTGTGCAATCAAACAGTTTGGTTTCATCAAGAATGAAGATGAACCTTGTGTCTACAAGAAGGTTGTAGGGGATATAGTTGTCTTCCTCATATAGTATGCGGATGACATACTACTCATTGGGAAAGACATCCCTTTGCTTCAGTCTGTCAAGACCTGGCTAGGGAGTTGTTTCTCAATGATGGCCTTAGGTGAAGCATCCCGCATTCTATGGATACAGATCTATAGAGATAGATCTAAGAGCTTGCTTGGCCTAAGTCAGAGTACATATATTGACAAGGTACTCCTTCGGTTTGCCATGCAGAACTCCAAGAAGGAATTTCTGCCGATGTCACATGGCGTGAGTCTTTCGAAGACTCAAGGTCCCTCTTCTAGAGAGGAAAGAGACCGCATGGATCAGATCCCATATGCCTCAGCCAAAAGATCTATCATGTATGCCATGCTATGTACTCGTCCTGACGTCTCGTATGCTTTGAGCATGACGAGCAGATATCAGTCAGATCCAGGTGAAAGTCACTGGATAGCGGTCAAGAATATTCTTAAGTACTTAAGAAGAACTAAAGAATATTTCTTGATATATGGAGGCGATGACGAGCTAGCTGTAAAGGGTTACAGTGATGCAAGCTTCCAGACCGACCAGGATAATTATCGATCGCAGTCAGGGTTCGTGTTTTGCATAAATGGTGGTGCTGTAAGCTGGAAGAGTTCGAAGCAAGACACAGTCGCTGATTCTACAACAGAGGCCGAGTATATTGTTGCATCAGAGGCAGCAAAGGAGGCAGTTTGGATCCGCATGTTCATCACTGAACTTGGGGTGTTTCCTAGTATCGCTGACCCTATTGAGCTCTATTGTGACAACAATGGAGCTATAGCGTAGGCTAAGGAACCTCGCTCACACCAACGGACCAAACACATACTACGGCGCTTCCATCTCATTCGAGAGATTATCGAGAGAGGAGATGTGAAGATTTGCAGAGTACCTACAGAGGCTAACATCGCAGATCCCTTGACCAAGGCTTTGGCACAGAGGAAGCAAGATGGTCACAAGAGGTCATTGGGGCTTAGAGCCTACACTGATTGGCACTAGTGCTAGTGGGAGATTGTTAGTTAGAGCCCTAGAGCCAATCATTTGATGATTGTATTATGGACTTGTTGTATCATATTCTTATATAAATAAAGGCATTTGTTTATGGTTATTATACTTATTTGTATTGGTGTCAAATAAACTAAGTATAATAGCGTCCTTGAGTAGAAGGTTCTTACCTATATCAATCGATTGGTTGAATCGATAGTGAGATGATATAGGGAACACTACTCTTAATTCATTCCTAGTCGAGTATTAACATTCAGGGACAATGTTAATGCGACGAGACTAGCATGTATGTCAACTCGATGACTTGATCTCACAAGTCATGGATATTGAGATATCAAGTTGACACATGGGTATGCATTGGAGAATGTATACAGAATGACCTGCCATGAGAAAGTATCATAGATCGTTATATGAGTGTCATATACTTTCTCATGTGACTATTAGTATGACTACTAATCCTTAGACCTGAAGTCACCATGGTTCCCTACATAAGGAGTTATGTACTTTAGTTTTGTCAAACGTCACCCGTAACTGGGTGGACTATAAAGGCGATTACTGGGTATGTAACGAATTATGCAGAGGGATGTGAGTGATGTAGATGGGATCTATCCCTCCTATATGACGGGAGAGACATTGATATTCTTGATAGAGTGAGACCACTAAGTGCATGGCCATGCCCAAATGAGTCAATATGAGATATTAAGCTCATTTGATCGAGTGAGTCTACTTGGGATTCAAGATTTAGATTGATTAGAGGATGACACGGTCTATGCCTCACATTGATCAATGTAGATGTCTAGGATAGAAGGACATTGTCATATATTGTGAGGAGTCACAATTAGTAGTCAAAAGGTGATGTTGGATCTCAACATTCTTGTAACTTGGGTAGTAACGATGTGTTGCTAGATATCTGATAATTAGCATTTTTATGCATTATTTTGGCTCTTATTATTGTCATTTTTACCTTCTCACTTGCTTAATTTTATGGTTATATTACATTTTGTGAGGAGAATCTATTTTTGGGCTTAATTGTAAATTTCCTACAAATTGTGAAATTTAATTTCATATTTTTATGTGATTTTGTAGGAAATTCAAAGAGCCATTGATTAAGGTCGAGATGGATCGAATTTGACTTGATTTGGAGGTCAAACGGAGGAGATCAAGCTGAATTAATGTGGACCGTTGATCAAGATCCAGTGAGATCCTGCCCCTTCATTCAGATCTAAGTGATCCAGCCCTTTATCACAATTTACAGCGATCCGGACCGTTGATCTAGAGCTTAAGGCATCCAAGGGTTCATCCAAGAAGTGAAGCTCCAATTCAACCCAATCCAAAAGTCCACTCTTCGAGCCCAATTTCAAAAGCCCAATTTCATCCTCTTAATGATCCGGATCTCATTAACCCAAACCCGAAACCCAAAATCCATTAAGAAACTTACCTCTTCCTTTTCTCCTCACACGCACAGTATCCCGTTTTGGCGTCTCTTCTCGCGCGATTTCTTCCCTTGGGCTAGGGCACGCGAGACCGCCGGCTTTCTTTTCCTTCCTTTCTTTCTCCGGCCGGCAGCTTCATTTCTTCTCTTCACCGCCGCCGGCCGGCCATCCACAGCCACCCTTCTTCTTGATTTCCAGCGGCGAGCGGTAGCAGCACAGTGGCGGGAGCAGCAGGTTTCGGCAGCGATTTCCGACCAACTCCACCTCACCGGAGGGGTTCTCCGGTGAGACCTCCACACTCCGACAGCCTTCTGACAGCTCTTCATCTGGGGTTCAGGCGGTGCAGCAAGGAGGCAGCCGGCAGTAGTCCATCCACCATTTCCAGCCATTTCCAGCGAAGGGGTTCTTCGTTGGAAGATTCGTAGTCATCCATTGTCGTTGGCGAAGTTAGCAGCATTCCGGCAGTGAGCTTCTGTTCACTGGCTTTGGGGGTTCCGAGCCGGGTCCTCGTGTGACGGCGAGGATAGTCGTTGGAATTGAGAATTGAAGTGTGAATTGTGGTTGAATTAGTTTAGTTTTCTTAGTTTAATTCTGTTCATTGCTTAAGTTTGCTTGTGTTGAAGTTATTTCATTGAATGCTTGTATTGAATATGATTGTCTATGTTTGAATTGCACTTGCTATGTTTAATTAGTTTAACGCATACAACGTGTTCGATGAATTGCTTCAACCAAGAGTTAGGTTTAATTTGATGCATTTTAGTTTGTTTAATTCTTGTTTTGTCTTGTTCTTAAAATTTTGTTAGGTTCTAGTTTTGATTGAATGCAATTAGGATAGATTAGCTTAGGGTTTCTTTAATGTTTTAGGTTTTGTTACATGCTTTAGGTTTCATTGCATTCTTAGTTTCGTTAATGCATTACTTTATGTTATGTCTATTGATAGATAATTTTGTATCGTAGTGTGACAATGCGATGTAGGAAAATCTTCAATGGTTAGTTAGGGTAGACATAGTTTTCTTTACTTGCTTTGTCTTTCATTTACTAGATTAGGTTTCATTTAATGCTTTGTTATTCTATTTCTTAGTTTAATTGTGTTGATAGTTAATCCATAGCGTAGAGTGACAATGCGTTGTGGATTAATTGTTGGCACTTAGTTATATTTCATTCCGCATTAGAGTAGTTTTCTATACTTGTTCTGCTTTTAATTTGTTAAATTTAGAATCAAAAACCCAAACCCCAATTCCATATTAAAAACCTCAAAAAAATAGAAATAATATACGATCCTAAGTTTACCACCCTATCGTTACTTTCGTTGGCGGACGACCCGAGTCATTCCTATGCTACATTAGCGTAGGAGGGGTTTGGTACTTCATTGTTTGATACCCAATTCGCGACAAAATTGGACGTTATCAAATTGGCGCCGTTGCCGGGGAAAAGTAACGGTGTTTGGTAATCTTAGGATTGTTTTTTCTATTTTCTCTCTTTTCTTGTTTCTATTTTTTGTGGTTGCAAAAATTCGAAAACATTGTTAAGGGCTTGATTATTTCATCTCTTGTATTCATGTGTGCTATCTTGTCTATTTCCTGTGTCTTTTGATGGTATTTGCATGAGTGTTTCAGGAAAGACCAGGAAATCTGTGTGTGATCAGCAACTTTTGAGATTCAGTGTGATCAGACCTTCAGACTTGATGAGCAACATGGAGAAGAACACTGAAAAGACTCTCAGAGAGTTTTGGGCACCAGATTTATCAGTTGATTCTTTCTGCATTTATTATCCTGATTTAGAGGCACACTTCGAGTTATGGAATATAGTACATCTATTATCGAAGTTTCATGGACTTTCTGGTGAAGATCCCAATAGACATCTGCATGATTTGGAGATGGTTTGTTCTTCATGGAACCCACTTGGCATATCAGAAGAAGATGTTAGACTTAGAGCATTTCCATTCTCATTGGCAGATTTAGCAAAAGATTAGTTGTACTGTCTCCCACCCAACTCTATCACCAGCTGGATCGAGATGAAGAAATTATTTCTGGCAAGGTTCTTTCCTGCTACTAGGATTGCAGTTATTCGGAGGAATATTTGTGGAATTCAACAATTCACAGGAGAACCGTTTCAACATTATTGGGAAAGATTTAAAGGACTTGTTGCTAGTTGCCCTCAGCACCAGATAAGCGATCAGCTACTGATTGTATACTTCTATGAGTGATTGCTTCCGATGGACAGGAGTATGGTTGATGCAACTAGTGGAGGGGCTCTAGTTAACAAGACATCTACTCGGGCCAGAGAACTTATTGATATTATGGCTGCAAATTATCAGCAATATGGGATTAGACCGATGATTACCGAAGATGTTAATTCCTTTGCCAGTGTATTCCCAACCAAAACCCAATATCACCAGCCTGATCCTCAGTATTATCAGACTCATCAGCAGGACAGGTATAATTTCGTTGCAGGATTCAGGTATGGGAACACACAACAAGGGAATTCTGATTGGTTCTTACGTTATCAGTCATATCTTCAGCATCAGCCTGAGCAGCATTTTAGGGAGCAGTCACAACAATATTTGCAACAACAAGAAACTCAATTCCAGCCAAGAACACATTCATCAACGCAGTTACAGTTGCATTCAGATCAACCTATTTCATCAATTCCTGAGGAGATGAATTGTAGAGTTTGTGATATTCCTGACTTTTATTCTACTTCTCTACATGATTTTTCTAGTTTTTCACATTGTGATGTTGTAGTTGATCCTGATAATTTTGTTGTTGATGATATTGTTGTTCCAGATAGTCTTGATGTTGCAGGTATAGAAGATGATGATGGAAGTGTAGGGGAGCCCCAAGAATCACTTCCAATGATTATTCTACCACCGGTTGAGCCTTTTATTGTACCTAGTGATGATGGAAGTGTAGGGGAAACTCAAGAATCACTTCCATTGATTGAACCTAATCCAGAGCCAGTACCTTTACATGATCAAGATGATGCCACATTCACTGTTCTAGAGCTTCCAGCATGCGTGCAGGGAATGCATCATTTTCTTTTTAGTGTGCAGGATTTCTACAGACATCTCATTTACAGTCAATCATTCAAGGATGCATGCTACCACTTTAAGAAAGCCCTAACATTTTATGCAATAATGAAGCTTCTGGAGTGGACACTCCAACTGAACCGTCTTCGGCCACCGGAGAAAATTTTTAAGGAGTTAAAGGTGGAGGGAGTGATCCTCACTTCATCTACAACCATTCCACTTCCAGATTGGCTTCTGGACCTGAATCGGCTCCGACCGTCAGAAATTTAGGGGAGTTTGTTCCATCTTATTTCTTATTTCCCTTTCCGCTTGTCTATATTTCTTTACTTTGTTTTTTTGGTTAGCTTTTATTTGATAGTTCATTTTTATCTTGTCTAATCAGCTTTTATAATAAATTTCCTATGTATTCTTTATATCATTTTAGAAATTGTGAAAGTTAGTTAAATATGATTGTCAAGTTTGATGATTTATTGTCATGATTAAATTCTTGGATTACATGTGATTACAACTTGATGATGGATTCTATGTTGATAGATTGAGATGATAATTTTTGATATACCTAGTGAGGATATTTTTGAGCCTATTATTCCTATTGATGTGTGATGCACTTGTGGTTAATTCTACTCTAGAACATGCTTAATTCTTTCAAGACCACATTATCGTAGGTTTGCATGATTTTTATGAAGGCTATCTATCTCACTTTCTTGTATTCATTTCTTTTGTTATCACATGTTTCTTGAATAAAATCCATATCATCCATCATTTCATTCTTTTCTCTCTTCCATTTATTTCCCTCTTTTGCTTTCTTCTCATGGATGTGGATATTTTTGAATGTACATGATGAGTATTTTGCCCGAGATGGTCAAAAGTTTAAGTGTGGGGGAGAGAAATAGTTTAGTGGAATTTAGTGGAAGCATAGGTGAACCATGCTTGATCACCATAGGTAAACCATGCTATTTATCTTTTTATTTGAGCTATTGATGATGTTGTATAATGTTACACAACATGTTGAAAAAAAAATTGAAAAAAAAAAAGAAAAAGAAAATAAATCAGAAAAAAAAAGAAAAAAATAAATCAGAAAAAAAAAACAAATGAAAAGAGAAAAAAAAAACAGCAAAAGAAAAAAAAAATTGAAAAAAAAAGAGCTTTAACATGTTGTGCCCTTTTGTATTTGTATGTGGTAGAGTTTTTTAGAGAGACAATCTTTTTTATAGCAACATATAGATTTTATGTCTATCATGAGTGGTATTTTTATTAAAAAGTTAGAGTAGAGGTTGTCTATATGTTTATTAGATTTGTGAAAAACTTTGACATGTGTCATTTTTATTCATTTGTGGTTGAATTTTTGTGAGTGACAATTTTTACTTTAGCGATATTGAGATATTATCGCATATTTTGTGCAGATTTTAGTGTGAAATGCTAGAGTAGGAGTTGTTCACATTTTTATTGTATTGGTGAAAGATGGTAGAATTTTTTTGTGAGTAACAATCTTTATGGTAGCAAAATTTGGATTTTATTGTAGATCATGAATGATTGTTTATTGAAAAGCTATCGTAAAGATTGTTCATATTTTTATTGAGTTGTGAAAAGATAGTTTGGGAGTTTGGATGAGATATATTTTTTGGGCATTGTTCTATTGTACACATCTATGTAACATTCCAATATATCCATGTCTTCCACCATAATCTTGCTTTATCTTCTTCATTTCTTTTCTCTTATACTATCATTTGCTTTGATTATGTTTCCCTTACATTTCAAATAATGCCTTCATTATTTTATTATGCACTCTTATGTATATAGTGGTGGAGATTAGAAACAAAGCAAGCTTATGGTAGTGCATACATCATGAGTAGCTTGAATGAGCTCCACTATTACATGTATATGGGAAGAGAGCCACAAACACTTTCCTTGTGAGGTTATTTTATTATCATTTTCAATTTATCTATTATGGATTGAAGTTATCATGTTTGTTAATTGATGTATGAATTGAATCCATGATTGCTTGGGTCATTTGAATTGGACAATCCTAGATAACTCTCTTTTCACTATTTTCTATGTATGATTGAGAATTGCTAGGAATGCATCTTAATTATTTTCTTGTTTTATTTACATGCTCGAGACGAACAAGAATAAGTGTGGGGGAGTTGATAATTAGCATTTTTATGCATTATTTTGGCTCTTATTATTGTCATTTTTACCTTCTCACTTGCTTAATTTTATGGTTATATTACATTTTGTGAGGAGAATCTATTTTTGGGCTTAATTGTAAATTTCCTACAAATTGTGAAATTTAATTTCATATTTTTATGTGATTTTGTAGGAAATTCAAAGAGCCATTGATTAAGGTCGAGATGGATCGAATTTGACTTGATTTGGAGGTCAAACGGAGGAGATCAAGCTGAATTAATGTGGACCGTTGATCAAGATCCAATGAGATCCTGCCCCTTCATTTAGATCTAAGTGATCCAGCCCTTTATCATGATTTAAAGCGATCTGGACCGTTGATCTAGAGCTTAAGGCATCCAAGGGTTCATCTAAGAAGTGAAGCTCCAATTCAACCCAATCCAAAAGTCCACTCTTCGAGCCCAATTTCAAAAGCCCAATTTCATCCTCTTAATGATCCGGATCTCATTAACCCAAACCCGAAACCCAAAATCCATTAAGAAACTTACCTCTTCCTTTTCTCCTCACACGCACAGTATCCCGTTTTGGCGTCTCTTCTCGCGCGATTTCTTCCCTTGGGCTAGGGCACGCGAGACCGCCGGCTTTCTTTTCCTTCCTTTCTTTCTCCGGCCGGCAGCTTCATTTCTTCTCTTCACCGCCGCCGGCCGGCCATCCACAGCCACCCTTCTTCTTGATTTCCAGCGGCGAGCGGCTCCAGGCGGTTGCAAGCGACGGCGACGACTCCACCTCACCGGAGGGGTTCTCCGGTGAGACCTCCACACTCCGACAGCCTTCTGACAGCTCTTCATCTGGGGTTCAGGCGGTGCAGCAAGGAGGCAGCCGGCAGTAGTCCATCCACCATTTCCAGCCATTTCCAGCGAAGGGGTTCTTCGTTGGAAGATTCGTAGTCATCCATTGTCGTTGGCGAAGTTAGCAGCATTCCGGCAGTGAGCTTCTGTTCACTGGCTTTGGGGGTTCCGAGCCGGGTCCTCGTGTGACGGCGAGGATAGTCGTTGGAATTGAGAATTGAAGTGTGAATTGTGGTTGAATTAGTTTAGTTTTCTTAGTTTAATTCTGTTCATTGCTTAAGTTTGCTTGTGTTGAAGTTATTTCATTGAATGCTTGTATTGAATATGATTGTCTATGTTTGAATTGCACTTGCTATGTTTAATTAGTTTAACGCATACAACGTGTTCGATGAATTGCTTCAACCAAGAGTTAGGTTTAATTTGATGCATTTTAGTTTGTTTAATTCTTGTTTTGTCTTGTTCTTTAAATTTCATTAGGTTCTAGTTTTGATTGAATGCAATTAGGATAGATTAGCTTAGGGTTTCTTTAATGTTTTATGTTTTGTTACATGCTTTAGGTTTCATTGCATTCTTAGTTTCGTTAATGCTTTACTTTATGTTATGTCCATTGATAGATAATCTTGTATCGTAGTGTGACAATGTGATGTAGGAAAATCTTCAATGGTTAGTTAGGGTAGACATAGTTTTCCTTACTTGCTTTGTCTTTCATTTACTAGATTAGGTTTCATTTAATGCTTTGTTATTCTATTTCTTAGTTTAATTGTGTTGATAGTTAATCCATAGCGTAGAGTGACAATGCGTTGTGGATTAATTGTTAGCACTTAGTTATATTTCATTCCGCATTAGAGTAGTTTTCTATACTTGTTCTGCTTTTAATTTGTTAAATTTAGAATCAAAAACCCAAACCCCAATTCCATATTAAAAACCTCAAAAAAATAGAAATAATATACGATCCTAAGTTTACCACCCTATCGTTACTTTCGTTGGCGGACGACCCGAGTCATTCCTATGCTACATTAGCGTAGGAGGGGTTTGGTACTTCATTGTTTGATACCCAATTCGCGACAAAATTGGACGTTATCAAATTGGCGTCGTTGCCGGGGAAAAGTAACGGTGTTTGGTAATCTTAGGATTGTTTTTTCTATTTTCTCTCTTTTCTTGTTTCTATTTTTTGTGGTTGCAAAAATTTGAAAACATTGTTAAGGGCTTGATTATTTCATCTCTTGTATTCATGTGTGTTATCTTGTCTATTTCCTGTGTCTTTTGATGGTATTTGCATGAGTGTTTCAGGAAAGACCAGGAAATCTGTGTGTGATCAGCAAATTTAGAGATTCAATGTGATCAGACCTTCAGACTTGATGAGCAACATGTGTTGGAGTGTATACTGAAAGCCTAAGCTTTGTAAACATTCATTATGAATAAAGAATCACATTTGGTCAAATTGTCTACATTTGTTTGTAGTTGTTCAATTAATTTATATTGTAGATAACATAGCATGTGGTGTCATATGCAGAAGATAATGTTATCAGTACCTTATAAATTATAAACAGTAGCTCACGACCAAAATGGAAAGGAACAAACCATTAGAAGGTCATAGTGTAATTAGGTATCAGTTTATCTTGACTGTATAATTACACTAGTACACTTAGAGTGTATTGAGTAGGACCATTTGAGGTCATTTCTTTTATACTGATTTTATAAAGAAACAAAGACCTCGGTTATTATGGAAGTGTGTGCTCTTAATCCTAATATAATAACAAGCACATATATTTGATATTTATTTCTTTAATTTATCAATGGGTGAGATTTAGTTCGATGAATCAATAAGCCCGATAAGTTGGGAAATGGTATCACTTATAGTGTGTGTTGTTGATTATAGAAGGAAACTGTGTCCTAGAGATACTAGGTTGAGAATGTCCCCAAGAGGAGCTCATAAGGATTGTCATGTTAAACCCTGCAGGTGGACTTAGTCCGACATGACGATAAGGTTGAGTGGTACTACTCTTGGACTTAGATATTAATTAAATGAGTTGTCAGTAACTCACTTAATTAGTGGACATTCGATATCTTAAACACAGGGAGACTAACACACTCATAATAAGAAGGAGTACAAAAAATGTAATTTGGGATTGGTGCGGTAGTTCAATGATAGTTCTCTAGTGGAATGAATTATCATTGATAAAATTAAGTTGTGTGTTCGGGGCGAACACGGGATGCTTAATTTTTTCGAGAGACCAAAACCATTTTCTCCTCTCGGTCCCTATCGTAGCCTCTTATTTATAGAGTTCTATACCTACCTATACCCACCTTATATACCCACCCAATAGGGGCCGGCCAAGCTAGCTTGGGAACAAGCTAGGGCCGGCCTAGGTATAAAATTGGGTGGCCGGCCCTAGCTTGAACGCAAGCTAGTAGGGCCGGCCAAATTAAATTAAAAAATAAATTTAATTTTAATTTTTATGTGGAAGATATAATTTAAAGAGAATTAAAATTAAAATATCTCTCTTGTAAAAGATCTACAAAAGATTAAAGAAAGAGATTAAATCTCTTTCCTTATTTGTAGATTGGAGAGATGTTTTATTTTTCTCTTTAAAATTATTCACATGTTAATAAAATTAAAATTATAGAAATTTCCTTTTATTAACCATGAAGAGATTTTTAAAGAGAAATTTTATTTTTAAAATTTCCGGAAACAAATAAGGAAAGTTTTAATTGTTGATTGAAACTCGTCCAATTTGCTTCCTCTTGATGTGGCCGGCCATTAGAGTTTATTTGGGAAATTTTATTTTATTTTTCTCAAATAAATTATGTCAAGGAAATTAAGGAAATTTTATTGTAAATAAATTTCCTAATTTGCCTAGGCCAAGGAATTTAAAAGAAGGGGTAGGGGTGCCTTCACGAGATACAACAACCTCTATTATTTTCTCTCCCTCTTTTGTTCCTTGGTGTGGCCGGCCATCCTCTCCCTCTCTTCCTCTTGTGGTGGCCGAACCTTTCTCCCTTCCTTGGAGCTCTTGTGGTGGCCGGATACTACTTGGAGAAGAAGAAGAAGAAGGAGAGAAAGCTAGCATCTCTTGGAGCTTGGTTAGTATTTTGGTTTTCTTCTTTGGTGAAGTTCTTCCTTTGTGGCCGAACCTTGCTTGGAGGAGAAGAAGGTGGTTGGTGGTTTCTCATCTCGGTAGATCGTTGCCCACACAACGTCCGAGGTTAGAAGAGGAATACGGTAGAAGATCAAGAGGTTTTTCTACAAGGTATAACTAGTAATTTTTATTTCCGCATCATGCTAGTTATTTATGGAAATAATACCAAATACAAGAGGCTTACGTTCTAGAAGTTCGAATATGTTTTTTTGATGTTGTGTTCTTTTGTTTTTTCTTTTCCTTGTGATTTGATTGTTCTCTTTGGTTAACCTAAAGTTATTTTAGGAAATTAAATATTAGCTTTCTATAAAAGGTTTTGTCTAGTCGGTGGTGGTTGCTCCCATATCCAAGAAGGCCATATGCCTCGCCACATCAGTACTGGGAACCAATTATGGAAATTAATATTTAATGGAATTAATAACTTAAGGAGACTTGGGTTGAACGTGTAAAGTTCCGCAGGAGATCCAAGTCAAAACCTAAAAGAACAAATAGATTAAGTTTTGGATCAAACGTGTTAAGTTCCGCAGGCGATCCAAAATTTAATTTAAAAGAACACATGGTAGCTAGGAAAAGGTTCAGACCTTTGTATAAAATTTTTGTACAGTGGAACCTATAGGTTTTCCGAGTAGCAACCAACAATTGGTATCAGAGCTAGGGTTTTGCCTCTGTGTATTTGGTATTTAGTTTAATTATGCACATGTCATACATAATTTAGGCAGGATAATAGTAGGATGTGCTAACTTTGTGGATGCAGGATCCAACTATTATGGCTTTTAATTAATTATGTGTGTAATTGGACCCTTGGACATGTCAAGGCCAATTTATATGTGTGTGCATGATTGTATTAAAATACAGCAGGAGCTGTATTTAGTTTTATTAGGATTTTATTTTTGATCTAGATACATGTACATTCCTTTTATGGAATATAGGATCAAAAATGTAAAATTCTATTTATGTCGCGGATCGAATCTTGCAAAGCGTGGAACCTTTTAAGGACCAGAGGCGCAGCGGAACTAGGAGCAAGATGGATGTGACAGCTAAACCCGGAGGCGGTGGCCAAATATGGCAGCAGCTTGGGATGACAACACACGGAGGACAATTAAGAGATAAAAGCCATAATAGTTGAAAATTAAATTTTCTATTTATTGCTTTTATATTGTGCTGTGTGTGCATGTTAGTTTACAAGTTTAGTAGGCTAGCATAGTTAAAATTCCTCATTTATAAATAACTAAGTGGGAGAGGGATTTTTAAATAAATCCCATGGTCTCCATTACTGGTTTGTAAGTGATGCAAACAAGCTTGCGTTGGCTCGAGTGCCTTCCTCCATATCGGATGAGCTTGTTTGTGGATCACTAGAACAGACTTTCATTTTGGATGACTATAGGAAATTAATTAAGAGCGTGTGATCTTCCCCATGGAAGGGCATAATCTTATTAATGGACTTAGTGTCAAGTAATGGTATACACTTAGACACATCTAATAGTTTTCTCCCCAACGGAGTCACTATTATTATTTGTGTGGCCAAATAATTCCAACTATTAATTTTATTTGTCAAAAAGTTAGGTTGACAAGATAATAAAATTAATGGGTTAAAACCCTCCTTTTACAAATGTTGAATTTGTATACGTCCACACTAACGTGGCATACAAAATTCACGGTGTTTTGAGGTGTTGGTTAATTTAAAATAGTATTGTTTGAGGAATCAATATTATTCTAAATTTAGAGTTCTGACCAAAAGTTATTTGTGATTCTTAGGATGACTTTCAACCCACTGTCCATCATACTTCAACAAAATAGACTTACTGGACCTAATTACATAGATTGGAAAAGGAACCTGGACATTGTTCTGACTGCTGAAAGCTATAAATTTGTACTGACTGAACCTTGTCCTGATGCACCCACTGGTGAATCTACCCAAGAGGAGATTGAATATCATAAGAGATGGGTAAATGCAGATGAGATGGCGCGGTGTTACATTTTGGTTTCAATGTCAAATGTATTGCAACATCAACATCAAGATTTACCAACAGCTTATGATATTATGAACAATCTCAAGGAGCTCTTTGGTCATCAGGATAGGGCTTCTAGACAAGAAGCTATGAGAAAGATAATGATAGCCACCATGCAAGAGGGTACTCCTGTAAGGGATCATATCCTAAAGATGATGGCTTATCTGAACGAGATACAGATCCTTGGAGGAGAAATTGATGGGGAAACCCAGATCGATATGATCCTCCAAACGCTACCTAGAAGTTTTGAGCAGTTCCGCCTGAACTATAATATGAATAAAAGGATTTATTCATTAGGGGAACTACTGACAGAACTTCAAGCATCAGAAGGATTATTTCGTCACAATTCTCAAATTCACTTTGCTGAAAATGGTTCTACTTCTAAACCGAAAGGAAAGAAGAAGAAGAAACAAGCTGGCTCAGCAAAGAAAGTGAATAAATCTCAGAGTACGGGATTTAAAGCTGGAGTGAAGAAGTCGAAGGGCAAGTGCTTCATCTGCAAGCAGGCAGGACATTGGAAGGCGGACTGTCCTCGTAGGAACCAAAACAAAGGTATATCTCATGCTCTGGTTGTTGAAACATGTTTAGCGGTGTTATCTACCAGCACCTGGTGTGTAGATACGGGAGCCACTGATCATGTCTGCAATTCCTTGCAGGGGTTCCAGGAAACCCGACGACTATCTGAAGGGGAGATTACCGTCTACATGGGCAATGCTACTAAGGTGGCAGCTGTTGCAGTGGGAGACGTCTACTTGTCTTTTAGTAGAAATAGAAATTTGGTTTTAAGAAATTGTCTTTATGTACCCAGTTTTAGAAAGAATTTAATTTCAGTTTCTAAACTGTTTATAGATGGATATTCAGTCAGTAACGATGTAGTTATTAAAAGAAATAAAGTGATTATCTGTTCTGGTGCATTAGTTGGCAATTTGTATATTTTAAATCCAATTTCTTCCACAAAGCAAAACATGGAAATTTATAACTCATCTTCTAATTCTAATAAGAGAAAAGAACCTTCAGAAATGAACCAAGCATATCTTTGGCATCTAAGACTTGGTCATATTAATTTAAGTAGGATTCAGAGGCTTATAGCCGATGGACTTTTGAGTTCATTAGAGTTGGAAAATTTTCCAACTTGTGAATCTTGCTTAGAAGGTAAAATGACCAAGAGGCCGTTCAAGGCCAAGGGGTATAGAGCCAAAGAAGTGTTAGAGTTGGTTCACTCTGATTTGTGTGGTCCTATGTCTATCCAGGCAAGAGGAGGTTTTGAATATTTTGTCTCTTTCATAGACGATTATTCAAGATATGGATACATTTACCTAATGCGCCAAGTCCGAGTGCTTTGACAAGTTCAAAGAATACAAGGCGATGTGGAGAAACGATTAGGTAAAAGTATCAAGACACTACGATCGATCGTGGTGGCGAATACCTCTTAGGAGAGTTTAGGAATTACTTATTAGAGGTCGATTCAATCCCAATTGTTCGCACCTGGAACACCCCAATGGTGTGGCAGAACGAAGGAATAGGACTCTTATGGAGATGGTTAGATCGATGATGAGTTATTCAGAATTACCAAATTCGTTTTGGGGATATGCTCTGGAAACAGCAGTATACGTTCTGAACTTAGTAGCTTCTAAATCAGTTTCTTCTACTCCCATAGAATTGTGGAATGGGCGAAAACCCAGTCTAAGACATATTCGGATTTGGGGTAGTCCAACACATGTGCTGAAACCAGATGCTGATAAGTTAGAATCTCGTACAGAAGTTCGCGTGTTTGTAGGATATCCCAAAGGAACGAAAGGTGGTTTATTTTATAGTCCTAAAGACCAGAAGGTCATTGTTAGCACCAATGCCCAGTTTTTAGAAGAAGACTATATAATGGATCACAAGCCCAGTAGTAAAGTTGTTTTAAAAGAACTTAGAGAGGACATGTCTACTTCAGTACCAACAGTACAAGATGAAGTACCACAAGAGACTGCAACACGTGTCACACATGATACACAACCACAGACAGTGCCTCGTCGTAGTGGGAGGGTTGTGAGGCAGCCTGAAAGATTCATGTTTTTGGGAGAGTCTTCGGACTTGATCCCGGGTAAACATGAACCTGATCCACGAACATATGACGAAGCACTCTTGGCAAAAGGCAATGAATTCTGAAATAGAGTCCATGTACTCTAATAAGGTCTGGGAGCTTGTAGAACCACCTGATGGTGTAAAAGCCGTTGGATGCAAGTGGATCTACAAAAGGAAAAGAGGGACAGACGGGAAGGTAGAAACCTTCAAAGCTAGGCTTGTTGCAAAAGGGTACACTCAAAAAGAGGGAATCGATTATGAGGAGACCTTTTCACCGGTAGCCATGCTTAAGTCTATCCGGATACTCTTATCCATTGCTGCTCATATGGATTATGAGATTTGGCAAATGGATGTCAAGACAGCTTTCCTTAACGGAAGTCTTGAAGAAAACATTCATATGAAGCAACCAGAAGGGTTTATTGCAAAGGGCAAAGAGCATCTTGTATGTAAGCTCAATTAGTCTATTTATGGACTGAAGCAAACTTCAAGATCTTGGAACATCCAGTTTAATGAAGTAATCCCGTCTTATGGATTTATTCAGTGTCCGGATGAGTCTTGTGTATACAAGAAGTGTGATGGAAACGTGGTGGTATTTCTGTACTATATGTAGATGACATTTTGTTAGTTGGCAACAATATCAAAGTGTTGTCAGAAGTAAGGGTATGGTTGTCTAAGCAATTCGATGTGAAGGACTTGGGAGAATGTGCACATATTCTCGGGATCAAAGTAATAAGGGATCGTAAGAAAAGAATGTTGTGTTTATCCCAAGCTTCATATATCGATACAATCCTAACTCGTTTTAGCATGCAAAATTTCAAGAAAGGTTTTCTACCTTTTCGGCATGGAGTATCTTTATCTAAAGAGATGTCTCCTAAGACATCAAAAGAGATAGAAGAAATGAAGGCAGTTCTTTATGCTTCAGCTGTAGGAAGCCTAATATATGCAATGTTATGCACGAGATCGGATATCTGTTTTGTCGTGGGCATAGTTAGCAGATATCAAAGTAAACTAGGACAGGGACATTGGACAGCCGTAAAGCATATATTGAAGTACCTGAGAATGACTAGAGATTATATGTTGGTTTACCAAGCAGATGATTTGCTCCCTATGGGTTACACGGATTCTGACTTCGAATCAGATAGGGCAATAGTAAGTCTACGTCAGGCTATGTGTTTACTTTAGGAGGTGGAGCCATAGCATGGAGGAGTGTTTAGCAAAAATGCGTTTCAGACTCAACCATGGAAGATGAGTATGTGGCAGCCTCTGAGGCAACCAAAGAAGCTGTATGGCTCAGGAACTTTTTGATGGACTTAGATGTGATTACTGGTTTGTCCAAAATCATCATAATTTATTGTGATAATAGTGGTGCAATTGCAAACTCGAAGGAACCACGAGCCCATAAGGCAAGTAAACATATAGAGCGCAAGTACCACCTGATACGAGATATTGTGAAGCGAGGAGAAGTTGTCATCGCCAAGATTGCATCAGCGGATAACCTGGCAGATCCTTTCACTAAGGCCCTTCCGGCGAAAGCTTTCGATCGGCATGTGGAGGGAATGGGAATCAGATGTATGGTAGAAGATATGGCAGCTTAGTCATTAGTATAAGTGGGAGATTGTTGGAGTGTATACTGAAAGCCTAAGCTTTGTAAACATTCATTATGAATAAAGAATCACATTTGGTCAAATTGTCTACATTTGTTTGTAGTTGTTCAATTAATTTATATTGTAGATAACATAGCATGTGGTGTCATATGCAGAAGATAATGTTATCAGTACCTTATAAATTATAAACAGTAGCTCACGACCAAAATGGAAAGGAACAAACCATTAGAAGGTCGTAGTGTAATTAGGTATCAGTTTATCTTGACTGTATAATTACACTAGTACACTTAGAGTGTATTGAGTAGGACCATTTGAGGTCGTTTCTTTTATACTGATTTTATAAAGAAACAAAGAACTCGGTTATTATGGAAGTGTGTGCTCTTAATCCTAATATAATAACAAGCACATATATTTGATATTTATTTCTTTAATTTATCAATGGGTGAGATTTAGTTCGATGAATCAATAAGCCCGATAAGTTGGGAAATGGTATCACTTATAGTGTGTGTTATTGATTATAGAAGGAAACTGTGTCCTAGAGATACTAGGTTGAGAATGCCCCCAAGAGAAGTTCATAAGGATTGTCATGTTAAACCCTGCAGGTGGACTTAGTCCGACATGACGATAAGGTTGAGTGGTACTACTCTTGGACTTAGATATTAATTAAATGAGTTGTCAGTAACTCACTTAATTAGTGGACATTCGATATCTTAAACACAGGGAGACTAACACACTCATAATAAGAAGGAGCCCAAAAATGTAATTTGGGATTGGTGCGGTAGTTCAATGATAGTTCTCTAGTGGAATGAATTATCATTGATAAAATTAAGTTGTGTGTTCGGGGCGAACACGGGATGCTTAATTTTATCGGGAGACCAAAACCAATTTCTCCTCTCGGTCCCTATCGTAGCCTCTTATTTATAGAGTTCTATACCCACCTATACCCACCTTATATACCCACCCAATAGGGGCCGGCCAAGCTAGCTTGGGAACAAGCTAGGGCCGGCCTAGGTATAAAATTGCGTGGTCGGCCCTAGCTTGAACCCAAGCTAGTAGGGCAGGCCAAATTAAATTAAAAAAGAAATTTAATTTTAATTTTTATATGGAAGATATAATTTAAAGAGAATTAAAATTAAAATATCTCTCTTGTAAAAGATCTACAAAAGATTAAAGAAAGAGATTAAATCTCTTTCCTTATTTGTAGATTGGAGAGATGTTTTATTTTTCTCTTTAAAATTATTCACATGTTAATAAAATTAAAATTATAGAAATTTCCTTTTATTAACCATGAAGAGATTTTTAAAGAGAAATTTTATTTTTAAAATTTCCGAAAACAAATAAGGAAAGTTTTAATTGTTGATTGAAACTCGTCCAATTTGCGTCCTCTTGATGTGGCCGGCCATTAGAGTTTATTTGGGAAATTTTATTTTATTTTTCTCAAATAAATCATGTCAAGGAAATTTTATTGTAAATAAATTTCCTAATTTTCCTAGGCCAAGGAATATAAAAGAAGGGGTAGGGGTGCCTTCATGAGATACAACAACCTCTATTATTTTCTCTCCCTCTTTTGTTCCTTGGTGTGGCCGGCCATCCTCTCCCTCTCTTCCTCTTGTGGTTGCCGAACCTTTCTCCCTTCCTTGGAGCTCTTGTGGTGGCTGGATACTACTTGGAGAAGAAGAAGAAGAAGGAGAGAAAGCTAGCATCTCTTGGAGCTTGGTTAGTATTTTGGTTTTCTTCTTTGGTGAAGTTCTTCCTTTGTGGCCCAACCTTGCTTGGAGGAGAAGAAGGTGGTTGGTGGTTTCTCATCTCGGTAGATCGTTACCCACACAACGTCCGAGGTTAGAAGAGGAATACGGTAGAAGATCAAGAGGTTTTTCTACAAGGTATAACTAGTAATTTTTATTTCCGCATCATGCTAGTTATTTATGGAAATAATACCAAATACAAGAGGCTTACGTTCTAGAAGTTCGAATATGTTTTTTCGATGTTGTGTTCTTTTGTTTTTTCTTTTCCTTGTGATTTGATTGTTCTCTTTGGTTAACCTAAAGTTATTTTAGGAAATTAAATATTAGCTTTCTATAAAAGGGTTTGTCTAGTCGGTGGTGGTTGCTCCCATATCCAAGAAGGTCATGTGCCTCGCCACGTCAGTACTGGGAACCAATTATGGAAATTAATATCTAATGGAATTAATAACTTAAGGAGACTTGGGTCGAACGTGTAAAGTTCCGCAGGAGATCCAAGTCAAAACCTAAAAGAACAAATAGATTAAGTTTTGGATCAAACGTGTTAAGTTCCACAGGCGATCCAAAATTTAATTTAAAAGAACACATGGTAGCTAGGAAAAGGTTCAGACCTTTGTACAAAATTTTTGTACAGTGGAACCTATAGGTTTTCC
This sequence comes from Zingiber officinale, assembly GCF_018446385.1. NCBI lineage: Eukaryota > Viridiplantae > Streptophyta > Magnoliopsida > Zingiberales > Zingiberaceae > Zingiber > Zingiber officinale. The sequence continues at coordinate 50,758,813 of NC_056006.1, forward strand.
GAGTAGCAACCAACAACATGGAGAAGAACACTGAAAAGACTCTCAGAGAGTTTTGGGCACCAGATTTATCAGTTGATTCTTTCTGCATTTATTATCCAGATTTAGAGGCAGACTTCGAGTTATGGAATATAGTACATCTATTACAGAAGTTTCATGGACTTTCTGGTGAAGATCCCAATAGACATCTGCATGATTTGGAGATGGTTTGTTCTTCATGGAACCCACTTGGCATATCAGAAGAAGATGTTAGACTTAGAGCATTTCCATTCTCATTGGCAGATTTAGCAAAAGATTGGTTGTACTGTCTCCCACCCAACTCTATCACCAGCTGGATCGAGATGAAGAAATTATTTCTGGCAAGGTTCTTTCCTGCTTCTAGGATTGTAGTTATTCGGAGGAGTATTTGTGGAATTCAACAATTCACAGGAGAACCGTTTCAACAATATTGGGAAAGATTTAAAGGACTTGTTGCTAGTTGCCCTCAGCACCAGATAAGCGATCAGCTACTGATTGTATACTTCTATGAGGGATTGCTTCCCATGGACAGGAGTATGGTTGATGCAGCTAGTGGAGGGGCTCTAGTTAACAAGACATCTACTCAGGCCAGAGAACTTATTGAGATTATGGCTGCAAATTATCAGCAATATGGAATTAGACCGATGATTACCGAAAATGTTAATTCCTTTGCCAGTGTATTCCCAACCAAAACCCAATATCACCAGCCTGATCCTCAGTATTATCAAACTCATCAGCAGGACAGGTATAATTTCGTTGCAGGATTCGGGTATAGGAACACACAACAAGGGAATTCTGATTGGTTCTTACATTATCAGTCATATCTTCAGCATCAGCCTAAGCAGCATTTTAGGGAGCAGTCACAACAATATTTGCAACAACAAGAAACTCAATTCCAGCCAAGAACACATTCATCAATGTTGTTACAGTTGCTTTCAGATCAATCTATTTCATCAATTCCTGAGGAGATGAATTGTAGAGTTTGTGATATTCCTGACTTTTATTCTGCTTCTCTACATGATTTTTCTAGTTTTTCACATTGTGATGTTGTAGTTGATCCTGATAATTTTGTTGTTGATGATATTGTTGTTCCAGATAGTCTTGATGTTGTAGGTATAGAAGATGATGATGGAAGTGTAGGGGTGCCCCAAGAATTGCTTCCAATGATTATTCTACCACCGGTTGAGCCTTTTATTGTACCTAGTGACGATGGAAGTGTAGGGGAAACTCAAGAATCACTTCCATTGATTGAACCTAATCCAGAGCCAGTACCTTTACATGATCAAGATGATGCCACATTCACTGTTCTAGAGCTTCCAGCATGCGTGCAGGGAATGCATCATTTTCTTTTTAGTGTGCAGGATTTCTATAGACATCTCATTTACAGTCAATCATTCAAGGATGCATGCTACCACTTTAAGAAAGCCCTAACATTTTATGCAATAATGAAGCTTCTGGAGTGGACACTCCAACTGAACCGTCTTCGGCCACCGGAGAAAATTTTTAAGGAGTTAAAGGTGGAGGGAGTGATCCTCACTTCATCTACAACCATTCCACTTCCAGATTGGCTTCTAGACCTGAATCGGCTCCGACCGTCAAAAATTCAGGGGAGTTTGTTCCATCTTATTTCTTCTTTCCCTTTCCGCTTGTATATATTTCTTTACTTTGTTTTTTTGGTTAGTTTTTATTTGATAGTTCATTTTTATCTTGTCTAGTCAGCTTTTATAATAAATTTCCTATGTATTCTTTATATCATCTAAGTGTTGGTGCAACATCCCTCAGGTCAAGGTTGACCTGGGTGACCAAGCTGAGTCTTGGTTTGAGTTTAGATGTTTGACAATAAGAAATTGATTGAAGAAGAGTCAAGTAGGTCAAGGTTGACTGGATACTTGACAGGGAAGTCCTAACTGGGATGTTAGGTAGAATGAAAGTCCTGGTGAGTGAAGCCAGGCAGAATTAAAGTCCTGGTAAGTGAAGCCAGGTGAAAGTCCTGGTGAGTGAAGCCAGGCAGAAGGAAAGTCCTAGTGAGTGAAGCTAGGCGGATGGAAAACCCTAGTGAGTGAAGCTAGGTGAAAGTCCTGGTGAGTGAAGCTAGGTGAAAGCCCTAGTGAGTGAAGCTAGGCAGATGGAAAACCTTAGTGAGTGAAGCTAGGTGAAAGTCCTGGTGAGTGAAGCCAGGCAAGGGAAAATCCAGATGGATCAAGGATGATCGGACATCTGGTGTTGGGAAGTCCAAGTAGATCAAAGGATTGACTGGATACTTGTCACGAGGAAATACAGATAGGTTAAAGGGATTGACCAGACATCTGATGGAAGTCCAAGTAGGTCAAGGGAGTGACCAGATACTTGGCATGAATAGAAAAGTCCAAGTGGGTCAAAGGGATTGACCAGACACTTGGTGGGAAGTCCTAGCAGGTCAAAGGAGTGACCAGATGCTAGGCATGATGTACCAACAGGTCAAGGTTGACCGGATGTTGGTTTGAGAGGCTTGGAACTTGATTTTGGGCAAAAACCAAGTGTTGGATCGATCAGTGGATCAATCCAGGATCTAGATCGATCAGTGGATCGATCCAGGCTTCTCCTAAGCGAACAGAGAGCCTCTGGATCGATCCGTGGATCGATCCAGATGTTCCAATCGATCAGTGGATCGATTGGGACGCGGCTGCTTTGCGCGATAAGCGCTGGATCGATCCGTGGATCGATCCAGGCGTTTTTCCCAGAGCACAGAGGCACTCTGGATCGATCCGTGGATCGATCCGAAGCCTCCCCGATCGATTGGGAGCATTCGAATCGATCGGGATCCGACCGTTGGCGTCGATAAAGGTCGCAGGCGTTCATTTCTTTGATTTATCTCTTCTTCGATTCACTCCAGATTTCTCGCCAGCTCCTCCACAGCACTCACAAAGCTCAGATCGCCAGTTCTTGAAGGATCTTGGAAGTTCTCTAAGTCAAGAGGCGGATCAAAGCCAAGAAGAGAAGCTAGGGTTAGGGTTTATACTCATTGTAAGCTTGTAAGCTTGTATTTCTTGTATCCTTTCTCTCTCTTCTTGTATTGAGTCTTGTAGGGCTTCTCCGCCCTTGGTAGTTACCATAAAGGAGAGTTTTATTTAGTGGAGGGTGTGTGTGTTGGTGTGGACCCTTGGATTAGTCACCTCTTGTGAGGTGGATACCAAGTAAACCAACCGTGTTAGCGTTGTGTGATTGTTTCTTTGTATTTCCGCTGCACATCTTTGAAGGAACAAGCAACGCCGAGCAACGAGCGAACGCGACAAGCTATTCACCCCCCCCCCCTCTAGCTACTTTTCGGTCCTAACAAGTGGTATCAGAGCAAGGTTGCTCTTCACCGGAATCATCGCCGGAAGGGTCAAGCATAACAAGAAAAGCTAGAGGGTGAAGAAGTTGGAGCAAATTCTTCAAGTTCAAGATTTTATCAGGCTCAACTTCGAGATGCAATTCCAAGATGGACTTGGATTTGACACAAGGGTGGCTCCACCATATTCATCTACAAGCTTCGATTCTTGGAAATCAAGAATCGAAAATTTTTTTATGATGGAGATAGAGCAATGGTTTGCTCTCATGGAAGGTTTTGAAGCTCCCACAAATTCCAAGGGCAAAGTACTCAAAAGGAGCAAGTGGAGCCAAAACCAAATCCAAAGATGTGAGGCCAACGACAAAGTGACCAAGCTTTTGGTCAATTTATTGCCAAGCAACATCTTGGAACAAATTGGAGAGTTTGAAGATGCCAAGGAGCTTTGGAGCAAATTGGCAAGAATTCATGAGATCCCTTCCACTGTACCAAATCAAGGAGAATTCAAAGAGGGCGACTCATTGGATCAAGACCAAGAGGAGGACTCCGAGGTTGAGAGATGCTCAACCTCTGAAGAATAAGTCCAAGAAGAAGCTTCATCTTCAAGGGAATGCAACGAAGGGAACAAGGAGGGAGCATACTCCTTGTTTCATATTCAAGATGATGAAGCCTCCACCTCTAGGATTGGGGGGGAGCAATCCTTGGTGACGCCGGATCAAGATGAAGGAGAATCCTCCACATCCGGGTCAAGAGAAGAAGAGGATGAAGAAGCTTCTACCTCCACAAGTCAAGAAAAATCAAATGGAGGGGAATCAAGGTTCGATCAAGAGGAAGCTTCCACCTCCGGATCCAAAGGAAAAGATGCCATCCCTACAAGCGAAAGTATAAACATTTCAATTAATAATAAAAATCATATTATATGCTTTGAATGTAGGGAACATGGGCACTACAAGAGCAAGTGCCCCAAATTGGCCAAGAAAAAGGGCCAAATGGCACAAAAAGGCAAGGAGAAGCTCAAGGAGACCATCCCCGGAACAAAGAAGAGCAAGGAGCACATTGTGTGTTTCTCTTGCAATCAAAAGGGGCATTACCGGAGTCAATGCCCCAAGGGGAAGAAGATGGTCAAGACTCAAGGAGGCATTAGTCAAGGGGGAGCCTCCAAGGTAAAGAAGAAGGTAATATTTATTGAGTCTACCCCTTTACACTATGGTAAAAAGCATGATAGTTCAAATTTTTATCATTTTAATGCAATTTACCATAAGAATAGAAAGCATGAGGGCTTTAAGGAAAAGCATGTGGCCCTACATGCCAAAACTACCCAACCTAAGGTTAGGAAGGTAGATAGACACTTGGGCAATAACTCTAAAGATTTTAGATACAAGCACAAGAACAAAAATGCTCATGGATCAAATGAAAAATCTAAAACTAAGGACTTAGTGATAGAAAATCAAGTCTTGAGGTCAAGGCTTGATAAAATGGAAAGGACCCTAAAAAGGATGGAAACTATCCTAAAAGGGCAAAATGAGCATAGCCTAGGTCTAGGAGCACAAAGGTCATCTAATGGCCATAGAGGTTTGGGATACAAACCAAAGGCTAAGAAGGATGTGCCCTCTTACCATAGAGTTCCATATAGTTATGGAACAAACCCTAGGTCTAGTGGTCAAGCCAAGAATACTAGGGAAGTCATCCCTAAGAGTATTCTTACAATAAATGTTACTAAGACTTCTAAGAAGTCTAAGAAAGTCACAAAGAAGGTTACAAGGGAAGCTATCCCTAGAGTTGACCTAGAAAATGTGACCAAGGCTTCTAAGAAGCCCAACAAGGTCACTAGGAAGGTATCTAGGGAAGTTATTCCTAGTGAGTACCTAGAACATCCAAGGAGCACCAATAGGTGTTGGGTTCCTAGGAGCATGTTCTCTACCCCATAAATGGGTTAGAAAGTGTCAACTCCGATTAGAAGGGTAGTTAACCCAACTTTGAGGAAATTGACACTCAAGGAGTATTTTCAAGATTTTGTTAACCTTTGAAAATGAAATGGAATTATTATTTACTCCTTGAAAGAGTTGATTTTAATCTTAAATGGCACATATTGGGAAATTCATAAGAACTACCAAGTTGGGATTTTGGTATGTTCTTAGGAAATTTAAGGCGATCCAGGCCTTAATTTAAAGGTGCTACTCTTGTGGAAAAATGAAATATGCCAACATTTGAGGATATGCTTATTTTCAATTGGCATGCATTAATCAAGGGAATTAGAAATGCCAATTTAGGCTTTGGCATTTTCTTGAAGCACTTTAGGGCAATCTAGGTTTAAGTTGTAAGTTTAGCTAAGATCTTAAGGATACTTAGATAGTTAATCTAGGTATATTTTATTTATGCTAAATCTTGCCATGATTGTTTGCCCATCATATGCCATGACATCATGTCTATTTTTGCATTCATGTTTTATTATGCAAAATCCAAAAATTCCATGTCATGACATTCATACATCATGTAGTTATAGGAATCTTTCCTTTGAAAGTTATTTTATTTTGATGTATGCCATAACATTATCATGCATTAGTTTAATTCCTTGTAATTAAGGACAAATGGCATTTAACAACACTTGTTACAAGTGACATCCTAGGTGGATGTCTAATATCTCTAAAATGCCTAGATAGATATGCATGATTCCTAGAATAGGGCAAAACCAAAATCTCACATCTCACAAAGACCTATAAGATGACTTGTATGTGTTTTGTCCACAATAGATACAAGTGAGATGTTAGGATGATGAACAAAACTCAACATGTTGATTTAGTGCATTCTTTTGAGTTTTAGTTTCATCAAAACACATAGTTATGTGTTTCCCATCATTGGGAAAGCTAATGTACAAGTCATGTGCATTAAGCCCAAGGAACATGGTGGGATATTGGTTTGAAAATGTTTTCAATATGATTTTGGAAAACCTTAGTGAAGGCTATCTTTTGATAGTAATCACCATTGAATAGTTAGACACAATCTTGAAGAAAACACTAAAGTTTTTGCAAGTTTTCAAGTTTGTGTTAATCTTTGAGAATATGAAGTATTTTCATAGAAAACTATTTTTCCTTGATAGTATATGACCTAAATAATGTCTACACGAAATTTCATGATTTTTGGATTTTTGTAGAATTTACTAAGGGTTTCTGAAGTTGGCTGAGTTTGAAATTCAGCTACTATCAGAGCTCCGATCGATCCATGGATCGATTGGAGTGCCTGAATCGATCCATGTATCGATTCAGACGGCAAGTCTCCCGCGAGCAGAAGCTCGCTGGATCGATCAGCCGATCGATCCAGGTAGTCTGAATCGATCAGTGGATCGATTCAGAAAGGTTCAATCGATTGGAACCCAACTCCAATCGATCCAAGTTGCTGATTTTGGCTGGGAATGCTTGATTTTAGCATCTTTGAACCTCTTTGAGTCTAGGTAACCATTCCAAACCCCTAAAATACATGTGTATACATACAAAGGGTGTTTTCATGTGAAAACAAGGATGGATTGGTTAAGGAAGGATTCATTGAAGTTTAGGTTGAGGTTTGTTTCAAATTTTGAGTATTTGAACCTCAAAACTTCTAAATTTGGGTTTCCTAAAGGTTTAGGGATTCCAAGTCATTGTTGGTGCAATGACAGAAGTCACCACCATGTCTTTAGGGGGAGGGACTCTTTAAAGACATGAAAAATTATTTTTCATGAACCTTGGAAGGTGGTTAACCTTCTTTAAAGAAAATGCTCATGTATGAGTTTTTGAACTTGAAATGGGGAGTGGATATCCTCATTATTTCAAGTGGGAACTCAAGTGGTTAGAAAATGCTCAAGGTTGGGTATTTGTCTACATTGAGGGAGAAGTTAAGGATAAATGAAGGGTATGGGACCTTCATTATCGTGTTGATCACAACGAGTGATGTTGTGAACAATGATGAGCAACTCTTCAGGGGGAGAGTCGTCAACAAATGGATTTGTTGATGTGTACCCAAAATTGGGGCATGGGTTGATGTGTGCCCAAAGATGGGTTGTTGTGTGCCAATAGGGGGAGAATGAAAGGACCTATGAATGGGTGTAAGTTAGGCTTTCATTACCTAGAGGGAGTTTGCCCTCGTAGGGGGAGAATGAAGAACTTAATTTATGTGTTCATTACCTAGTGGCATGAAGATTGAGGCTATAGGATTACCCTAACTTACATGTGGTATTGTAAGTGTTATTGTGGTATTGTCAAACATCAAAAAGGGGGAGATTGTTGGTGCAACATCCCTCAGGTCAAGGTTGACCTGGGTGACCAAGCTGAGTCTTGGTTTGAGTTTAGATGTTTGACAATAAGAAATTGATTGAAGAAGAGTCAAGTAGGTCAAAGTTGACTGGATACTTGACAGGGAAGTCCTAACTGGGATGTTAGGTAGAATGAAAGTCCTGGTGAGTGAAGCCAGGCAGAATGAAAGTCCTGGTGAGTGAAGCCAGGTGAAAGTCCTGGTGAGTGAAGCCAGGCAGAAGGAAAGTCCTAGTGAGTGAAGCTAGGCGGATGGAAAACCCTAGTGAGTGAAGCTAGGTGAAAGTCCTGGTGAGTGAAGCCAGGTGAAAGCCCTAGTGAGTGAAGCTAGGCAGATGGAAAACCCTAGTGAGTGAAGCTAGGTGAAAGTCCTGGTGAGTGAAGCCAGGCAAGGGAAAATCCAGATGGATCAAGGATGATCGGACATCTGGTGTTGGGAAGTCCAAGTAGATCAAAGGATTGACTGGATACTTGGCACGAGGAAATACAGATAGGTCAAAGGGATTGACCAGACATCTGATGGAAGTCCAAGTAGGTCAAGGGAGTGACCAGATACTTGGCATGAATAGAAAAGTCCAAGTGGGTCAAAGGGATTGACCAGACACTTGGTGGGAAGTCCTAGCAGGTCAAAGGAGTGACCAGATGCTAGGCATGATGTACCAACAGGTCAAGGTTGACCGGATGTTGGTTTGAGAGGCTTGGAACTTGATTTTGGGCAAAAACCAAGTGTTGGATCGATCAGTGGATCAATCCAGGATCTAGATCGATCAGTGGATCGATCCAGGCTTCTCCTAAGCGAACAGAGAGCCTCTGGATCGATCCGTGGATCGATCCAGATGTTCCAATCGATCAGTGGATCGATTGGGACGCGGCTGCTTTGTGCGATAAGCGCTGGATCGATCCGTGGATCGATCCAGGCGTTTTTCCCAGAGCACAGAGGCACTCTGGATCGATCCGTGGATCGATCCGAAGCCTCCCCGATCGATTGGGAACATTCGAATCGATCGGGATCCGACCGTTGGCGTCGATAAAGGCCGCAGGCGTTCATTTCTTTGATTTATCTCTTCTTTGATTCACTCCAGATTTCTCGCCAGCTCCTCCACAGCACTCACAAAGCTCAGATCGCCAGTTCTTGAAGGATCTTGGAAGTTCTCCAAGTCAAGAGGCGGATCAAAGCCAAGAAGAGAAGCTAGGGTTAGGGTTTATACTCATTGTAAGCTTGTAAGCTTGTATTTCTTGTATCCTTTCTCTCTCTTCTTGTATTGAGTCTTGTAGGGCTTCTCCGCCCTTGGTAGTTACCATAAAGGAGAGTTTTATTTAGTGGAGGGTGTGTGTGTTGGTGTGGACCCTTGGATTAGTCACCTCTTGTGAGGTGGATACCAAGTAAACCAACCGTGTTAGCGTTGTGTGATTTTTTCTTTGTATTTCCGCTGCACATCTTTGAAGGAACAAGCAACGCCGAGCAACGAGCGAACGCGACAAGCTATTCACCCCCCCCCCCCTCTAGCTACTTTTCGGTCCTAACACTTAGAAATTGTGAAAGTTAGTTAAATATGATTGTCAAGTTTGATGATTTATTGTCATGATTAAATTCTTGGATTACATGTGATTACAACTTGATGATGGATTCTATGTTGATAGATTGAGATGATAATTTTTGATATACCTAGTGAGGATATTTTTGAGCCTATTATTCCTTTTGATGTGTGATGCACTTGTGGTTAATGCTACTCTAGAACTTGCTTAATTCTTTCAAGACCACATTATCGTAGGTTTGCATGATTTTTATGAAGGCTATCTATCTCACTTTCTTGTATTCATTTCTTTTGTTATCACATGTTTCTTGAATAAAATCCATATCATCCATCATTTCATTCTTTTCTCTCTTCCATTTATTTCCCTCTTTTGCTTTCTTCTCATGGATGTGGATATTTTTGAATGTACATGATGAGTATTTTGACCGAGACGGTCAAAAGTTTAAGTGTGGGGGAGAGAAATAGTTTAGTGGAATTTAGTGGAAGCATAGGTGAACCATGCTTGATCACCATAGGTAAATCATGCTATTTATATTTTTATTTGAGCTATTGATGATGTTGTATAATGTTACACAACATGTTGAAAAAAAAATTGAAAAAAAAAAGAAAAAGAAAATAAATCAGAAAAAAAAGAAAAAAATAAATCAGAAAAAAAAACAAATGAAAAGAGAAAAAAAAAACATCAAAAGAAAAAAAAAATTGAAAAAAAAAAAGAGCTTTAACATGTTGTGCCCTTTTGTATTTGTATGTGGTAGAGTTTTTTAGAGAGACAATCTTTTTTATAGCAACATATAGATTTTATGTCTATCATGAGTGGTATTTTTATTAAAAAGTTAGAGTAGAGGTTGTCTACATGTTTATTAGATTTGTGAAAAACTTTGACATGTGTCATTTGTATTCATTTGTGGTTGAATTTTTGTGAGTGACAATTTTTACTTTAGCGATATTGAGATATTATCGCATATTTTGTGCAGATTTTAGTGTGAAATGCTAGAGTAGAATTGTTCACATTTTTATTGTATTGGTGAAAGATGGTAGAATTTTTTTGTGAGTAACAATCTTTATGGTAGCAAAATTTGGATTTTATTGTAGATCATGAATGATTGTTTATTGAAAAGCTATCGTAAAGATTGTTCATATTTTTATTGAGTTTTGAAAAGATAGTTTGGGAGTTTGGATGAGATATATTTTTTGGGCATTGTTCTATTGTACTCATCTATGTAACATTCCAATATATCCATGTCTTCCACCATAATCTTGCTTTATCTTCTTCATTTCTTTTCTCTTATACTATCATTTGCTTTGATTATGTTTCCCTTACATTTCAAATAATGCCTTCATTATTTTATTATGCACTCTTATGTATATAGTGGTGGAGATTAGAAACAAAGCAAGCTTATGGTAGTGCATACATCATGAGTAGCTTGAGTGAGCTCCACTATTACATGTATATGGGAAGAGAGCCACAAACACTTTCCTTGTGAGGTAATTTTATTATCATTTTCAATTTATCTATTATGGATTGAAGTTATCATGTTTGTTAATTGATGTATGAATTAAATCCATGATTGCTTGGGTCATTTGAATTGGACAATCCTAGATAACTCTCTTTTCACTATTTTCTATGTATGATTGAGAATTGCTAGGAATGCATCTTAATTATTTTCTTGTTTTATTTACATGCTCGAGACGAACAAGAATAAGTGTGGGGGAGTTGATAATTAGCATTTTTATGCATTATTTTGGCTCTTATTATTGTCATTTTTACCTTCTCACTTGCTTAATTTTATGGTTATATTACATTTTGTGAGGAGAATCTATTTTTGGGCTTAATTGTAAATTTCCTACAAATTGTGAAATTTAATTTCATATTTTTATGTGATTTTGTAGGAAATTCAAAGAGCCATTGATTAAGGTCGAGATGGATCGAATTTGACTTGATTTGGAGGTCAAACGGAGGAGATCAAGCTGAAGTAATGTGGACCGTTGATCAAGATCCAGTGAGATCCTGCCCCTTCATTCAGATCTAAGTGATCCAGCCCTTTATCATGATTTAAAGCGATCTGGACCGTTGATCTAGAGCTTAAGGCATCCAAGGGTTCATCCAAGAAGTGAAGCTCCAATTCAACCCAATCCAAAAGTCCACTCTTCGAGCCCAATTTCAAAAGCCCAATTTCATCCTCTTAATGATCCGGATCTCATTAACCCAAACCCGAAACCCAAAATCCATTAAGAAACTTACCTCTTCCTTTTCTCCTCACACGCACAGTATCCCGTTTTGGCGTCTCTTCTCGCGCGATTTCTTCCCTTGGGCTAGGGCACGCGAGACCGCCGGCTTTCTTTTCCTTCCTTTCTTTCTCCGGCCGGCGGCTTCATTTCTTCTCTTCACCGCCGCCGGCCGGCCATCCACAGCCACCCTTCTTCTTGATTTCCAGCGGCGAGCGGCAGCAGCACAGTGGCGGGAGCAGCAGGTTTCGGCAGCGATTTCCGACCAACTCCACCTCACCGGAGGGGTTCTCCGGTGAGACCTCCACACTCCGGCAGCCTTCTGACAGCTCTTCATCTGGGGTTCAGGCGGTGCAGCAAGGAGGCAGCCGGCAGTAGTCCATCCACCATTTCCAGCCATTTCCAGCGAAGGGGTTCTTCGTTGGAAGATTCGTAGTCATCCATTGTCGTTGGCGAAGTTAGCAGCATTCCGGCAGTGAGCTTCTGTTCACTGGCTTTGGGGGTTCCGAGCCGGGTCCTCGTGTGACGGCGAGGATAGTCGTTGGAATTGAGAATTGAAGTGTGAATTGTGGTTGAATTAGTTTAGTTTTCTTAGTTTAATTCTGTTCATTGCTTAAGTTTGCTTGTGTTGAAGTTATTTCATTGAATGCTTGTATTGAATATGATTGTCTATGTTTGAATTGCACTTGCTATGTTTAATTAGTTTAACGCATACAACGTGTTCGATGAATTGCTTCAACCAAGAGTTAGGTTTAATTTGATGCATTTTAGTTTGTTTAATTCTTGTTTTGTCTTGTTCTTTAAATTTCGTTAGGTTCTAGTTTTGATTGAATGCAATTAGGATAGATTAGCTTAGGGTTTCTTTAATGTTTTATGTTTTGTTACATGCTTTAGGTTTCATTGCATTCTTAGTTTCGTTAATGCTTTACTTTATGTTATGTCCATTGATAGATAATCTTGTATCGTAGTGTGACAATGTGATGTAGGAAAATCTTCAATGGTTAGTTAGGGTAGACATAGTTTTCCTTACTTGCTTTGTCTTTCATTTACTAGATTAGGTTTCATTTAATGCTTTGTTATTCTATTTCTTAGTTTAATTGTGTTGATAGTTAATCCATAGCGTAGAGTGACAATGCGTTGTGGATTAATTGTTGGCACTTAGTTATATTTCATTCCGCATTAGAGTAGTTTTCTATACTTGTTCTGCTTTTAATTTGTTAAATTTAGAATCAAAAACCCAAACCCCAATTCCATATTAAAAACCTCAAAAAAATAGAAATAATATACGATCCTAAGTTTACCACCCTATCGTTACTTTCGTTGGCGGACGACCCGAGTCATTCCTATGCTATATTAGCGTAGGAGGGGTTTGGTACTTCATTGTTTGATACCCAATTCGCGACAAAATTGGACGTTATCAAATTGGCGCCGTTGCCGGGGAAAAGTAACGGTGTTTGGTAATCTTAGGATTGTTTTTTCTATTTTCTCTCTTTTCTTGTTTCTATTTTTTGTGGTTGTAAAAATTCAAAAACATTGTTAAGGGCTTGATTATTTCATCTCTTGTATTCATGTGTGCTATCTTGTCTATTTCCTGTGTCTTTTGATGGTATTTGCATGAGTGTTTCAGGAAAGACTAGGAGATCTGTGAGTGATCAGCAACTTTAGAGATTCAGTGTGATCAGACCTTCAGACTTGATGAGCAACATGGAGAAGAACACTGAAAAGACTCTCAGAGGGTTTTGGGCACCAGATTTATCAGTTGATTCTTTCTGCATTTATTATCCTGATTTAGAGGCAGACTTCGAGTTATGGAATATAGTACATCTATTACCGAAGTTTCATGGACTTTTTGGTGAAGATCCAAATAGACATCTGCATGATTTGGAGATGGTTTGTTCTTCATGGAACCCACTTGGCATATCAGAAGAAGATGTTAGACTTAGAGCATTTCCATTCTCATTGGCAGATTTAGCAAAAGATTGGTTGTACTGTCTCCCACCCAACTCTATCACCAGCTGGATCGAGATGAAGAAATTATTTCTGGCAAGGTTCTTTCCTTCTTCTAGGATTGCAGTTATTCGGAGGAATATTTGTGGAATTCAACAATTCACAGGAGAACCGTTTCAACAATATTGGGAAAGATTTAAAGGACTTGTTGCTAGTTGCCCTCAGCACCAGATAAGCAATCAGCTACTGATTGTCTACTTCTATGAGGGATTGCTTCCCATGGACAGGAGTATGGTTGATGCAGCTAGTGGAGGGGCTCTAGTTAACAAGACATCTACTCAGGCCAGAGAACTTATTGAGATTACGGCTGCAAATTATCAGCAATATGGGATTAGACCGATGATTACCGAAGATGTTAATTCCTTTGCCAGTGTATTCCCAACCAAAACCCAATATCACCAGCCTGATCCTCAGTATTATCAGACTCATCAGCAGGACAGGTATAATTTCGTTGCAGGATTCGGGTATGGGAACACACAACAAGGGAATTCTGATTGGTTCTTACATTATCAGTCATATCTTCAGCATCAGCCTGAGCAGCATTTTAGGGAGCAGTCACAACAATATTTGCAACAACAAGAAACTCAATTCCAGCCAAGAACACATTCATCAACGCAGTTACAGTTGCATTCAGATCAACCTATTTCATCAATTTCTGAGGAGATGAATTGTAGAGTTTGTGATATTCCTGACTTTTATTCTGCTTCTCTACATGATTTTTCTAGTTTTTCACATTGTGATGTTGTAGTTGATCCTGATAATTTTGTTGTTGATGATATTGTTGTTCCAGATAGTCTTGATGTTGCAGGTATAGAAGATGATGATGGAAGTGTAGGGGAGCCCCAAGAATCGCTTCCAATGATTATTCTACCACCGGTTGAGCCTTTTATTGTACCTAGTGACGATGGAAGTGTAGGGGAAACTCAAGAATCACTTCCATTGATTGAACCTAATCCAGAGCCAGTACCTTTACATGATCAAGATGATGCCACATTCACTGTTCTAGAGCTTCCAGCATGCGTGCAGGGAATGCATCATTTTCTTTTTAGTGTGCAGGATTTCTACAGACATCTCATTTACAGTCAATCATTCAAGGATGCATGCTACCACTTTAAGAAAGCCCTAACATTTTATGCAATAATGAAGCTTCTGGAGTGGACACTCCAACTGAACCGTCTTCGGCCACCGGAGAAAATTTTTAAGGAGTAAAGGTGGAGGGAGTGATCCTCACTTCATCTACAACCATTCCACTTCCAGATTGGCTTCTAGACCTGAATCGGCTCCGACCGTCAGAAATTCAGGGGAGTTTGTTCCATCTTATTTCTTCTTTCCCTTTCCGCTTGTCTATATTTCTTTACTTTGTTTTTTTGGTTAGCTTTTATTTGATAGTTCATTTTTATCTTGTCTAGTCAGTTTTTATAATAAATTTCCTATGTATTCTTTATATCATCTTAGAAATTGTGAAAGTTAGTTAAATATGATTGTCAAGTTTGATGATTTATTGTCATGATTAAATTCTTGGATTACATGTGATTACAACTTGATGATGGATTCTATGTTGATAGATTGAGATGATAATTTTTGATATACCTAGTGAGGATATTTTTGAGCCTATTATTCCTATTGATGTGTGATGCACTTGTGGTTAATGCTACTCTAGAACTTGCTTAATTCTTTCAAGACCACATTATCGTAGGTTTGCATGATTTTTATGAAGGCTATCTATCTCACTTTCTTGTATTCATTTCTTTTGTTATCACATGTTTCTTGAATAAAATCCATATCATCCATCATTTCATTCTTTTCTCTCTTCCATTTATTTCCCTCTTTTGCTTTCTTCTCATGGATGTGGATATTTTTGAATGTACATGATGAGTATTTTGCCCGAGACGGTCAAAAGTTTAAGTGTGGGGGAGAGAAATAGTTTAGTGGAATTTAGTGGAAGCATAGGTGAACCATGCTTGATCACCATAGGTAAACCATGCTATTTATCTTTTTATTTGAGCTATTGATGATGTTGTATAATGTTACACAACATGTTGAAAAAAAAATTGAAAAAAAAAAAAGAAAAAGAAAATAAATCAGAAAAAAAAGAAAAAAATAAATCAGAAAAAAAAAACAAATGAAAAGAGAAAAAAAAACAGCAAAAGAAAAAAAAATTTGAAAAAAAAAAAGAGCTTTAACATGTTGTGCCCTTTTGTATTTGTATGTGGTAGAGTTTTTTAGAGAGACAATCTTTTTTATAGCAACATATAGATTTTATGTCTATCATGAGTGGTATTTTTATTAAAAAGATAGAGTAGAGGTTGTCTACATGTTTATTAGATTTGTGAAAACTTTGACATGTGTCATTTTTATTCATTTGTGGTTGAATTTTTGTGAGTGACAATTTTTACTTTAGCGATATTGAGATATTATCGCATATTTTGTGCAGATTTTAGTGTGAAATGCTAGAGTAGGAGTTATTCACATTTTTATTGTATTGGTGAAAGATGGTAGAATTTTTTTGTGAGTAACAATCTTTATGGTAGCAAAATTTAGATTTTATTGTAGATCATGAATGATTGTTTATTGAAAAGCTATCGTAAAGATTGTTCATATTTTTATTGAGTTGTGAAAAGATAGTTTGGGAGTTTGGATGAGATATATTTTTTGGGCATTGTTCTATTGTACTCATCTATGTAACATTCCAATATATCCATGTCTTCCACCATAATCTTGCTTTATCTTCTTCATTTCTTTTCTCTTATACTATCATTTGCTTTGATTATGTTTCCCTTACATTTCAAATAATGCCTTCATTATTTTATTATGCACTCTTATGTATATAATGGTGGAGATTAGAAACAAAGCAAGCTTATGGTAGTGCATACATCATGAGTAGCTTGAGTGAGCTCCACTATTACATGTATATGCGAAGAGAGCCACAAACACTTTCCTTGTGAGGTTATTTTAATATCATTTTCAATTTATCTATTATGGATTGAAGTTATCATGTTTGTTAATTGATGTATGAATTGAATTCATGATTGCTTGGGTCATTTGAATTGGACAATCCTAGATAACTCTCTTTTCACTATTTTCTATGTATGATTGAGAATTGCTAGGAATGCATCTTAATTATTTTCTTGTTTTATTTACATGCTCGAGACGAACAAGAATAAGTGTGGGGGAGTTGATAATTAGCATTTTTATGCATTATTTTGGCTCTTATTATTGTCATTTTTACCTTCTCATTTGCTTAATTTTATGGTTATATTACATTTTGTGAGGAGAATCTATTTTTGGGCTTAATTGTAAATTTCCTACAAATTGTGAAATTTAATTTCATATTTTTATGTGATTTTGTAGGAAATTCAAAGAGCCATTGATTAAGGTCGAGATGGATCGAATTTGACTTGATTTGGAGGTCAAACGGAGGAGATCAAGCTGAAGTAATGTGGACCGTTGATCAAGATCCAGTGAGATCCTGCCCCTTCATTCAGATCTAAGTGATCCAGCCCTTTATCATGATTTAAAGCGATCTGGACCGTTGATCTAGAGCTTAAGGCATCCAAGGGTTCATCCAAGAAGTGAAGCTCCAATTCAACCCAATCCAAAAGTCCACTCTTCGAGCCCAATTTCAAAAGCCCAATTTCATCCTCTTAATGATCCGGATCTCATTAACCCAAACCCGAAACCCAAAATCCATTAAGAAACTTACCTCTTCCTTTTCTCCTCACACGCACAGTATCCCGTTTTGGCGTCTCTTCTCGCGTGATTTCTTCCCTTGGGCTAGGGCACGTGAGACCGCCGGCTTTCTTTTCCTTCCTTTCTTTCTCCAGCCGGCGACTTCATTTCTTCTCTTCACCGCCGCCGGCCGGCCATCCACAGCCACCCTTCTTCTTGATTTCCAGCGGCGAGCGGCAGCAGCACAGTGGCGGGAGCAGCAGGTTTCGGCAGCGATTTCCGACCAACTCCACCTCACTGGAGGGGTTCTCCGGTGAGACCTCCACACTCTGGCAGCCTTCTGACAGCTCTTCATCTGGGGTTCAGGCGGTGCAGCAAGGAGGCAGCCGGCAGTAGTCCATCCACCATTTCCAGCCATTTCCAACGAAGGGGTTCTTCGTTGGAAGATTCGTAGTCATCCATTGTCGTTGGCGAAGTTAGCAGCATTCCGGCAGTGAGCTTCTGTTCACTGGCTTTGGGGGTTCCGAGCCGGGTCCTCGTGTGACGCCGAGGATAGTCGTTGGAATTGAGAATTGAAGTGTGAATTGTGGTTGAATTAGTTTAGTTTTCTTAGTTTAATTCTGTTCATTGCTTAAGTTTGCTTGTGTTGAAGTTATTTCATTGAATGCTTGTATTGAATATGATTGTCTATGTTTGAATTGCACTTGCTATGTTTAATTAGTTTAACGCATACAATGTGTTCGATGAATTGCTTTAACCAAGAGTTAGGTTTAATTTGATGCATTTTAGTTTGTTTAATTCTTGTTTTGTCTTATTCTTTAAATTTCGTTAGGTTCTAGTTTTGATTGAATGCAATTAGGATAGATTAGCTTAGGGTTTCTTTAATGTTTTATGTTTTGTTACATGCTTTAGGTTTCATTGCATTCTTAGTTTCGTTAATGCTTTACTTTATGTTATGTCCATTGATAGATAATCTTGTATCGTAGTGTGACAATGCAATGTAGGAAAATCTTCAATGGTTAGTTAGGGTAGACATAGTTTTCCTTACTTGCTTTGTCTTTCATTTACTAGATTAGGTTTCATTTAATGCTTTGTTATTCTATTTCTTAGTTTAATTGTGTTGATAGTTAATCCATAGCGTAGAGTGACAATGTGTTGTGGATTAATTGTTGGCACTTAGTTATATTTCATTCCGCATTAGAGTAGTTTTCTATACTTGTTCTGCTTTTAATTTGCTAAATTTAGAATCAAAAACCCAAACCCCAATTCCATATTAAAAACCTCAAAAAAATAGAAATAATATACGATCCTAAGTTTACCACCCTATCGTTACTTTCGTTGGCGGATGACCCGAGTCATTCCTATGCTACATTAGCGTAGGAGGGGTTTGGTACTTCATTGTTTGATACCCAATTCGTGACAAAATTGGACGTTATCAATACCGCTCATTACTTATGCTCCTAAATGGGTTTAGGGGCATTGCCAACGTTATAAGAACCTATAGGGTCACACACTAAGGACAATTAGATGGAGTTTAAGTTCATATGATGAACCAAGAGGATTAGATTCATGTGATGAATCAAATTGGATTAAGAGTAATCCTAATTGTGCTAATTGGGTTGGACTCAAGTTGATTCATGTGTTCAATGAGTCTAATTTAGATTATGACTCATTGAATCAATTTAATTAAATGAATTAGATTCATTATATTAAATTGGTTTGAATCAAATGGTTAGATTAGATCAACCATGAGAGAGATTTGGTCAAGTTTGACTTGACTTGAGAAGGAAGATGAAAGGTCAAGTTTGACTTGACCATTTGCCACCTCGTTTGTGAGTTGGCATTAATTGGCCAATGATGATGTGCCACATCATCATAGTTGGCACATGTGTATGCCACCTCATGGAGGTTACAAGTCCCTTCTTTAATGACCTCCACATTTAATGAAAAGGAGTTACAACTCCAAGAGGTGGCCGGCCACTTTTGTGAGGAATGAAAATTCATTTTTCATTCAAGTCTCATTCACTTCATCTTCTTCCTCTAGCTCTCCTTCTCTTCTCCCTCTCCTCCTCCTTGCCGTGACTGATCAAGGGTGCTAGCACACCTTTGTTTAGTTTTCTCCACCTATTTGTTCATGTGGATACTTCTAGAGGGTTGTACACTTGACAACCTTGAGATCCAGCATCACTTGGAAGAGCGGGATATGCGAAGGGCTTCGCATCGAGGGTAGCTTTCTTCTCCAAGTGTAGATCTAGGCTTTAGTAAATTCGTACTCGAATTTTTGTTTTATTTTACTTCGCATGGATCCGGTGGCATGGGGGTTTCAGGGTTTTCGCAACGCGAAAATGCGGTTTTCGCGGCCCGAAAAACCCAACATGATGAACCAAAATTAGATTAAGAGTAATCCAAATTAGACTTATTGAGTTAGACTCAATTGGATTCAATTGTTGAATGAGTCTAATTTAGAGTTGATTCATTGAGTCAATTTATATTAATGAATTGAAATTCATTAAATTGAAATTGACGTGAATCAAAGATTGGATTTAAATCAACAAGGAAGATGTGTGGTCAAGTTTGACTTGACCAAATGGGAAGTTGAAACATCAAGTTTGACTTGACTAAATGCCACTTCATGAAGGATGACTCATCCTACATGGCATGGGCAACAAATACATTCTTGCCACATCATCTCCACATCATCAAGGGAGAGCAAGAGGCATGGAATGCCAAGAGTCATAGACCCTTAGCATTCCATGTGTGGTCGGCCATATGAATGCAAGATTCATTGACATTGAATGTAATGTTTAGTTGCATCTTCTTCCTTGGTTTTTCTTCTTCCTCCTTCTCTTGAGTTGGTCGAGAGTTCCAAAGCAAGGTGAAGGTGAGTTTAGTTCCAAGAAAAATAGGGTGGAGTGAAAGTCACAAGGAGGGTACTTAGAGGAGTGTATGAAAGTCATTGCTTCTTCTTACTTTCTCTCCTTTTTCTTACCTTTTCAATCCTACCCGAGAGCCCTAGGGAGTGCTAGCACACTTGTGGTGTTCTATTCTCCATCTAGAGTGGTTTGAGAATCACTTCTTGTTCGTGTGGATACTACTAGAGGTGTGTACGCTTGAACACACTTGAGATCCGAAGAACCTTGGACGAGCGGGATTTGCGAAGGGATTCGCTTCAAAGGTATACTCACTTTCTTGTAGATCTAGGATAGGAAACATGTACATGTAAATCTTTATATATCTTCGCACGGATCCGTGGCAAGACTTTGGGGTTTTCGCAATGCAAAAAGCGGTTTTTGCGACCCGAAAGTCCCAACACGTCCAAGAGAAGGAGAGGAATACAACAGAAGATCAAGAAGTTGTTACATATAATGAAAGGTATAACTAGTAATTCTTTTCCGCATCATACTAGTTTTCTTTGTATGAATTCCAAACACAAGAGGCATATGATTCTAGATTTTTAGATTAGATATTCGAAGTTATGTTTCTTTTATTTTATTTTGATCTTGTGATTTGATTGTTCTTTTTGGTTAAACCTAATGTTATTTTTGGAAATTAAATATTGAATTTTGTTAAGAGACTTTGTCGAGGTAGTGGAGGATGTTTCCATATCCAAGAAGGTCATGTGCCTCGCCATGTTTGACCTGGAAGCCAATTTTCGAAATTGATATTTAATTGAATTTATAACATGGGTGGATTTGGATCAATAATGTTTAGTTCCATTTGCGATCCAAGTCTAAACCATTAAGAACAGATAAGTTAAATTTGAAATCAATAATGTTAAGTTCTGTTTGCGATTCTGAATTTAATTTCTAAAGAACACAATAGGTTGTTAGGAAAGATTTGACACATATACAAATTTTTGTACAGTGGAACCGGTACGATCTTCCTAGGACCAACCAACAATTGGCATCAGAGCTAAGGTTTGCCTCTGTGTGTTTGATTTTCAGTTTAATTATGCACATGTCATACATAATTTAGGCAGGAAAATAGTAGTATATGTTAACTCTGTGGTTGTTGGCTCCAACAATTATGGCTTATGGTTATTGTGTGCGATTGAACCCTTGGACATGTCAAGGGCATTTTATTGTGTGTGCATGATTGTATTTAACTAATACAGCAAGAGCTGTATTAGCCCTAGGATTTTACATTTATGTTCGATCTAATCTTGTTGTACATGCTCGTGTGGAATATAGGATCGATGTATGTAAAATTGTATTTTTTCTGTCGCGGATCATATCCTTGCAAGGTGTGGTGCTATTGAAGGACCAGAGGCGCAGTGGAAAGGGAAGCTCGATGGAACCGATGGAATGAACCCTAGGGCTGGTAGCACATGGAGGACAGTGATGGAAGAAGCCATAATAGTTGGAAAATTAATTTCCATATTTATTTCTTTTATTTACTGTGATGTGTGTGTGCATGTAATGTGTACTTGCTAGGTTAAAATTCATCACCTTAAATAACTAAGTGGGAGACGAATTAGTAGATAAATTCCACGGTCTCTATTACTGATTTGTAAGTGATGCGACAAACTTACGTGTTGGCTCTGAGTGCCTCCCTCCCCATCAGATGAGTTTGTTTGCAGATCACTAGATCAAACTTCCTTTATGGATAGTTATAGGAAATTAATTAGGAGCTTGTGATCTTCTCCATCGGAAGGGCACAATCTTATTTAATGGACTAAGTATCAAGTAATGGTATATACTTAGGCGCATTTAATAGTATCCACCCCATCGGAGTCACTGCTATTATTTGTGTAACCAAAGGAAAACCAACTATTAATTTGTCATAAAGAAAGGTTGACAAGATAATAAAATTAAAACCCCCTCTTATAAATGTTTGGATTTGTATACGACCACACTATCATAGCATACAAATTTCACAGTGTTTGAGATAATTTTATTTGTCATAAAGAGAGATTGACAAGATAATTAATGGGTAAAACCCTCCTCTTACAAATGTTTGAATTTGTATACGTCCACACTATTATGGCATGCAAAATTCACGGTGTTTGAGGTGTTAGTGAATTTAAATGATATTGTTTTGAGGAATCAATATTATTTTAAATTCAAAGTTTTGATCAAAGAAAGACCAACTATTAATTTTATTTGTCATAAAGTTAGGTTGACAAGACAATAAAATTAATGGATAAATCACTGGGATTTTGAGGTGTTGGTCTTGACCAAATATTTTTGGGATTCTTAGTATTTAAAATGTTTGTCAATCCCCTAGTTGTTATACTATAGAATAGACTTTGTAGTCCCACTAATGATTAGAAACACAACTTGGACACTAAGGTGGACTGTCCTCTCAGAACTGAGAACAATAAAGGTGTTTTTTTAGTTGTTGAAACATGTTTGGTGGTGTTATCTACCAGTACCTGGTGTGTAGATACAGGAACTACTGATCATGTCTGCAATTCATTGTAGGGGTTCCAGGAAACCCGTCAACTATATGAACTAGAAATCATCATCTACATGGGCACAACTGTAAATATAGTAGTTGTTGCAGTGGGAGATGTTTATTCTCTGATAGGAATAAAATATGGATTGTGAGAAATTGTCTTTATGTACCAAGTTTAGAAAGACCTTGATTTCGGTTTCTAAACTTTCAAAGAACTTGATATTCTGTCTCTTTAGATAACAAAGTTGTTATCAAGAAAAAGAGGAAATTTATCTGTTCTGGTACGTTGGTTGGCAATTTATATAAATCCAATAAATTCCACGATGCAACAAATGGAAATTAATAACACATCTTCTAACTCTAATAAGATAAAGCAACCTTCGGAAATGAACCAATCATATCTTTGGCATCTAAGGCTAGGTCATATTAACTTGAGTAGGATTCAAAGGATAATAGCCAATGAACTTTTGGGTTCATTGGTGGTGGAAAACTTTCCAATCTGCAAGTCTTACTTGGAAGGAAAAATGACCGAGAGGTCTTTTAAGTCCAAGGGGTATAGAGCCAAAGAAATGTTAGAATTGGTTCATTCTGATTTATATGGACCTATAACTATCCATGCAAGAGGTGGTTTTGAATATTTCGTTTCTTTTATAGATGACTATTCGAGATACGTGTATATTTACTTGATGCGCCGCAAGTTTAAGTGCTTTGATAAGTTTAAAGAGTACAAGGCTGATGTGGAGAAACGTCAAGATAAAAGTATCAAGACACTACGGTGAGATCGTACTGGCGAGTATCTCTTAGGAAAGTTTAGGAGTCACTTATCAGAAGTCGGGATTCAATCCCAACTAACTGCACCTGGTACACCCCAACAGAATGGTGTAGTAGAACAAAGGAATAGGACCCTTATGGAAATAGTTAGATCAATGATGAGTTATTTAAAATTACCAAATTCATTTTGAGGATATATTCTGGAAATGGAAGTGAACATAGTACCTTCTAAAGTCAGAACCCACTACTCCCATAGAATTGTAGAATGGGCGTAAGCCTAGTCTGAAGCATATTCGAATTTGGGGTAGTCCAGCACATGTGTTGAAGGGAGACACTGATAAGTTGGATAGGAGTTCACTCGTTTATTGGTCATCCTAGAGAAATGAAAGAAAGTTTGTAGTCCTTAAAAATCAGAAGGTCATTGTAAGCACTAATGATCGATTTTTAGAAGAGGACTATGTAATGAACCACAAGCCCATAAGTAAATTTGTTCTTAAGGAAATAATAAACGAAATGTCTAATCTAGTACCAACTGTACAAGATGAAATATCACAAGAAACTGCAACACGTATCACAAATGATACACAATTGCACAAGTACCTCGTCATAGTGGGAGGGTTGTTAGGCAACCTGAAAGATTCATGTTTTGCGAGAGTCTTTGGACTTGATCCCTGGTGAACATGAACTTGATCCCCGGACATATGATAAAATACTCCAAGATAAAGATGCAGCATCTTTACAAAGAGCAATGAATACAGAATTAGAATATATGTATTCTAATAAAGTCCGGGAGCTTGTAGAATCACCAAATGGTGTAAAAACCATTAGGTCTACAATAGAAAAAGAAGGACAGATGGGATGGTGAAAACTTTCAAAGCAAGGCTTGTTGAAAAAGGGTATCGATTATGAGGAAACCTTTTCACCAGTAGCCATGCTTAAGTCTATCCAGATACTCTTATCTATTGTTGCTCATATGGATTATCAGATTTGGCAAATGGATTTCAAGACAGCTTTCCTTAATAGAAGTCTTGAAGAAACCATCCATATAAAACAACCAGAGGGGTTCATTGCAAAAGGCAAAGAGAATCTTGTATGTAAGCTCAATCGGTCTATTTTTGAACTAAAGCAAAGCTTCAAGGTCTTGAAATATTTGGTTTAATGAAGTAATCCAGACCTATGAATTTATTTAGTGTCCGGATAAGTCTTGTGTATACAAGAAGTGTGATGGAAACGTGGTGGTATTTCTTGTACTATACGTAGATGACATTTTGATAGTTGGAAACAACATCAAAGTGTTGTCGGAAGTAAGGGTATGGTTGTCCAAACAATTTGATATAAAGGACTTGGGAGAATGCGCACATATTCTCGAGATCAAAGGGATCACAAGAAAAGAATGTTGTGCTTATCCCGAGCTTCATACTATCCTAACTCGTTTTAGCATGCAAGACTCCATGAAAGTTTTTCTACTTTTTGGGAATGGAGAATCTTTATCTAAAGAGATGTCTCCGAAGACATCAAAATAGATAGAGGACATGAAGGCAGTTCCTTATGCTTCGGCTATCGGAAGCATCATGTATGTAATGTTGTGTATGAGACTGGATATCTATTTTGCCTAGGGCATAGTTAGCAGATATCGAAATAACCTAGGACTGGGACACTAGACTACCGTAAATTATAGTACCTTAGAGGGACTAGAGATTATATGCTAGTTTACAAGGCAGATAATTTGATCCCTGTGGGTTACACGAATTTTGACTTCCAATCAGATAGGGACAATAGTAAGTCGACCTCGGGTTTTTGTGTTTACTTTAGGAGGTGAAGCCATAACAATGGAGGAGTATTAAGCATAGGTGCTTTTCCGGACTCCACCATAGAAGTTGAGTATGTGGCAGCCTCTGAGACAACCATAGAAGTTATATGGCTCAGAAACTTCATGATGGACTTAGACTGATTTCTAGTTTGCCCAACTATTATTACAATTTATTGTAATAATGGTGGTTCAGTAGCAAAATCGAAGAAACCATAAGTCCATAATGCAAGTAAACACAATAGAGCGCAAGTACCACCCAATACGAAATATCGTATAACGAGGAGAAGTTGTTGTCGCCTAGATTGCATCAGGAGATAACCTGGATCCTTTCACTAAGGTCCTTAAGGCAAGAGCTTTTGATGGGCATGTTGAAGGATTGGGAATCAGATGTATGGCAGAATATATGGCAACATAGTCTTTTAGTATAAGTGGGAGATTGTTAGAGTGTATACTAAAAGTCTAGTTTTTTGTATAAACATTTAAGAATCACATTGGTCAAATGTCTACATTTATACTAAGTGTAGTTGTTCAATTAATTTATATTGTAGATAACATGGTGTGTGGTGTCACACACAGAAGATCATCTTATCAGTTCCTTATAAATTATAAACAGTAGCTCACGACTAAGATGGATAGGAGCAAACCATTGGAATAGTCGTAGTGTAATTTGGTATTAGTTTATCTTGATTATAAAATTACACTAGTATACTCTGAGTGTATTGAGCAGGACCATTTAAGATAAGTTCATTTTATACTGACTTACTTAAAAAACAAGACCTTTGTTATTAAGGAAGTGTGTACTCTTAATCCGGATATAATAATAAGCACGTGTACTTAGTATTTATTTATTTGACTTATCAAAGGGTGAGATTTAGCTCAATAAATCAAAAGGCTCGATAAGTTGAGAAATGATATTATTTATAATGTATGTTATTGATTATAGAAGGAAATTGTGTCCTAGTAATCTAGGTTGATAATGGCACCAAGGGGAGCTCATAAGGATTGTCATATAAACCCTGCAGGTGGACTTAGTCCGACATGACGATAAGGTTGAGTGGTACTACTCTTGGACTAAGATATTAATTAAAGGGAGTTGTCAGTAACTCATTTAATTAGTAGGCATTCGACATCTTAAACACAGGGAGATTAACACACTTATAGTAAGAAGGAACCAAAATGTAATTTGGGATTGGTGCGGTAGTTCAATAATAATTCTTTAGTGGTATGAATTATTATTGATGAATTTAAGTTGGGTGTTCGGGGCGAACACGGGAAGTTTAATTTCATCGGGAGACCAAAATCAATTTCTCCTCTCGGTCCCTGTTGTAGCCTCAATAAAATCTTATATCCACCTAAACTCATCTTCTAGTCCGTACGTTGACGTTGCTATCCAAGGTTGGTTCTCAAATCTGATGTGTCAATGTTTGAGAGCTTTGAAAAGCAAAGCTTTGAAAAAAAATGTTGAAGAAGTTTTGAAAAGCAAAAGCTTTGAAAAATAAACGTTGAAGCTTTGAGAAATTTATTAGCAACGTGGATGTGTCAACGTGAAGAAGTTTTGAGAAATGTAAAAGCAGGTTTTGATTTGTTAATGTTTGGTTAGCAAGTTTGTAAAGCTTGCTTGCCAAGCTTGAAGTGTCCACGTTAGAGCATATGGCCGGTCATATTATAAAAAGGGATGTTTTTTTTTAAAAAAAAATCACTTCTATGTTTTAAAGAGAGATTTTAAATTTTAAAACTTTCCTCTTCTATAATTGGCCATATGATTTTAAAAGAGAAGTTTTTAATTAATCTTTCCTTTTTAGTAATTGTCTACAATGTTTAAAAGAGAGAGATTAATTTTTGATAAAACTTTATTTTTTTATAACCATGATTTAAAAGAGAAGTTTTAATTAATCTTTCCTTTTTTGTAGTTGTCTACATGATTAAAAGAGAGAGATTAATTTTAAAACTTTCCTTTTGTTGCCATAGACAATAGGAAATTTAAAAGAGAGAGATTTTAATTGTTATTAAGATTTCCTTTTTTTGCCAAGACCAAGGATTATAAAAGAGAGGGAGAGGGTGCCTCATAGGGGATAACCCTTAGGCTTTCTCCTCTCTTCCTTGGTGTGGTCGGCTCTCCTTATGCTTCTTCCTATTCCTTGGTAGCCGGACATGGCTTCTTTCCCTTCTTTTTTGTTTTATTCTCTTAGGCCGCCAACACCTTTCCTCTTGTCTCTTTTTCTTTTGCTTCCTTAGTGTCGGTGGCATCAAGGCTTTGAAAACCTTGTGGCCGGTTGCTGAGAGAGGAAGAAGAAGAAGAAGAAGAGAAGCACATGGTGGCCGATTGTTTGGAGAAGAAGAAGAGAAGGAAATTTCCTATTTTGGCATCGCTTGGTGGCTAGAGATTCTTGAGAAGAAGAAGTGGCTCGGGTGGTTTCATCTTGGAAGATCGTCGCCTACACGACGTCCAAGAGAAGGAGAGGAATACAACAGAAGATCAAGAGGTTGTTACATACAAAGAAAGGTATAACTAGTAATTCTTTTCTGCATCATACTAGTTTTTTTTGTATGAATTCCAAACACAATAGGCATATGATTCTAGATTTTCGGATTAGATATTCGAAGTTGTGTTTCTTTTATTTTATTTTAATCTTGTGATTCGATTATTCTTTTTGGTTAAACCTAATGTTATTTTAGGAAATTAAATATTGAATTTCGTTAAGAGGCTTTGTTGAGGCAGTAGTGGATGTTCCCATACCCAAGAAGGGCATGTGCCTCACCATGTTTGACTTGGGAGCCAATTTCTGAAATTGATATTTAATTAAATTTATAACATGGGTGGATTTGGATCAATAATATTAAGTTCCGTTTGCGATCCAAGTCTAAACCATTAAGAACAGATAAGTTAAATTTGGAATCAATAATGTTAAGTTCTATTTGCGATTCCGAATTTAATTTCTAAAGAACACAATAGGTTGTTAGGAAAGGTTCGACACTTGTACAAATTTTTGTACAGTGGAACCGGTATGATCTTCCTAAGACCAACCAGCAGGGACTACGTCTATAACATTAGAGATTATCATTTGAGTTAGACTAAACTTTTCTTTATTTTTCTTACATCTAACTTGTAACTAGTTTTCTAATTCTATCCTTTAATTTTTCTTTACATTCTTTTATTCTTTTTATTTGTGAATCATATTCTTTTTGTTCTTTATTCTTTTCTTTGTCATTTAAATTTTGCAATCTTGTTCTTGTGTATGCGAAGATCTAACTTTGCAGGAGATTTATTCCCTCTTGATCCTGAAATTGATAGAACCTTTCATAGAAGGAAAACCTCACAAAGACAACAAGAAGAACAAGAACACTTAAACATGGCGAACAAGCCACTTAAAGACTATGCAACACCATATGCTAGAGGGCTTCGTTCAAGTATTATTCGACCATCTATTGAAGCCAATAATTTTGAGATAAAACCTGCAATAATCACTATAGTGCAACAAAATCAATTTGATAGAGGACCGCATGAAGATCCAAATCAACACTTTGAAGTTTTCTATGAAATCTGCGGTACCATTAAAATGAATGGTGTACCTTCAGAAGTAGTGAGATTATTATTATTTGGGTTTCTAATACGGGATAGAGCTAAATAATGGTTGAATTATTTAGCTCCGAATAGCATTACCACTTGGGAGCAACGTGAGTAGCAATTTTTAGACAAGTTCTATCCTCCAAGCAAGACAGCTCATATGAGAAATCTTATTGCAAGATTCAGATAGTCAGACTCAGAATCCTTATTTGAAGCCTAGGATAGATACAATAATATGCTCAGATAATGCCCACATCACGGATTAGAGAAGTGGTTAATGTTGCACACATTTTATAACGACATCAACTACCATACTAAGGTGTCCCTAGACTCAGCTGCTGGAGAGGCACTTATGAATAAGAGTTTAGATGAGGCCAAATATATAATTGAAAGTGTAGCACAGAATCATCATCAATAGGCAACTAAAAGAAGTGGAGGCTATTCTTATTCAAACCCAACAAAGGCATCAGGGAAATTTGATGTAGATACAATCACTATGATATCTGTAAAATTGGATGCTCTTACAAAGAAGCTAGAAAATATGGGAATAGGCACTAGTACAGTCAATGCCATTGTATGTTGTTGTGAGACATGTGAGAGTTTTGATCATGCCCAAGACTCATGTCCTCCAGGAGCTATCTCAGTACAAATCAATCAATTAGAACAATGTGATGCTATCATGAGCTATAATCAAAGACAGAACAATCCACATTCAAACACATACAACCCTGGGTGGAAGAATCATCCTAATTTTTCCTATAGGAACAATCAAGAACAAGGACCATCTATGGGGGCAAGGCCAAGTTTCCAGCCTGGGCAAAAAAATTTCCAACAACAACTACCTTCTCAAGGCTATCAATCTTCTAAAATTGAGAAAATGCTTGAGGAAATTATTTCCAGCCAAAATGAAATGAAGCAAGATATATTGAAGTTAACTCAAAGAATGGATTGTCACGCCCCGAGAGTAAGGTTGTCCGACGAAAATCGGACAGCACCTCCCCTGTAGCAGTGACAAATAGAACCGGTATACAACACCACAGATAATACGTATACAAATATATATCACAACCACGCAGATAATATACAGCCCACACGGCTGGACAATCAAACACAGCGGAAAACAAGAATAACAAAGATAAAATAACAAAAACTCACCGCGGGTCGGCCCGGCTTGACTCATCGGCAAAACAACCAAATACAAATAACAAGTCCACAGCTCAATTATTACAATGCTAAATTCAAAGGTTTAACTCACAATAAAATGAAAACCAAAACCGTAAAACCATCCTCGGAAGTGACATGGGACCGGCAGTCGGGATCCTCCTCCAAGCATACTAGCATCGCTATCAGCTACCTGGTGAAATTACCAATACGGGTGGTGAGTATAAAACTCAGCGAGTAATAGGATAGACAGTGCATGAGTATCATAAACAGCTAAGAGTACAACAGGATACAGTCTCGGGAAGATAAATAGCAGATACTACTGGGTAAACAAAGTATATATCCATACCTGAAACCATATCCTAGGCTAGTAAGGGAAGGTAGATGTAGCAAAGTCCTGCTACAGTACTGCTCATAACTACATGGTATCATGTGAGGTATATACAGGTCAACAGTAAGTAAGCCAGTGTCTAAACACTTAACATAGGTATAAATCTCAACCTAAGTAAGCATAACAGCATAAATAAACAACAGCAGCATAATCTAACAACAGCAGCATAGATAAGCAACAACAACATAAGTAAACAACCAGCAGATATAATAACAACAGCGTATGTACGGATGGTCACCCCGCCCACCTCTCTGCACCACGACCCCTGTATGGACGAGAGGCCGGATCGATGACAAACTGTACCACCCAAAGGCCGCCACTACTCTCGAGTGACCGGATGGACAGGTGCATAGTAGCTGAATAGCTACGTCTGCGACGGGGGTCCCTGCTGCCGCAACTCCAGCCGCCACTACCCATGAGTGACCGAGTGTGGCACGACAGGACAAGCGGCACGCTCCAGCTACCACTACCCATGAGTGGCCGAGCGTGCGGCCCAGGCCAACGACCGTCTCAACCACAAGCGAGCCAAAGTCGTCGGCTATGCATGCAATGACATGATGCGAATAATGCAACAGTCATCATATATATATAACAGGAAATCAGGTATGCTACATGAATCTGCATGCTCAATACTAAGCATAAATAAACAGTAATCAAAGCAGGTAAACATGGTATCAGGTGTCCATATATCCAATACCTACTATCTAATGTCTGGTATCTGGTATCAAATATCTAATACTATAGTATCTGCTAAATATCATCGATAGCAACGAGAGACTGTATAGATACAGAAACGAGTAGCTCAAAGATTGAGTGGATAAAGTATCAAGCACAAGAGATAAGACGAGTGGAGTCAAGATAAATACTACATATATGAAACTAACTCATGCACTAAGATCGATATCTAAAGAAGCAAGTCAAGAAGTACCCGCCTGTAAATGTAGGCTAAATCCGACGTCAATCTCGTCACAGCATCCGCCTTGATCAAAGTCCTGCGTCAACGTATCCATTTTAACCATATACATATAGAACCAAATAGTTAAAGCAATACTCAAAACAGACATGCTAATATGAGTTCCTTCCTTATCTAAATAAACCCTACACTGAACTACTCCAAAACAATTCCCAACTTCTAATTTACATTCACCATTCCAGCACACACACTATGACAATTTGGATTTCCAATCATGCATTCGTTCCCTAAATACAAATGCATAAATTCATACTCAACTAAACTAAGTACCCAACAAATCCAAGTCTTCACATAGCTATATGCATCACAAGCATCCCAAACGTTGCCTAAACAGTATCAAATTCAATCTGAACCCAACATTTAGGTCTAAAATCTAACATCTATAGTGATAGAAACCTTACCTACTAATCCCCGGATGAAGCACAGCAGTTGGGAATTGTGGCCGGACTCCTCACAATGAGCCACTGCCAAAATTCACGAACAGAGCTCCTACAGGGCTTTCAAACTATTGCAATCACACCATCAATGCACAATTCGGATGGAATACAATCTCAGATCCACAAACCTACAATCTTAATACTGTAAATACCTTACCCATGAGTCTCGGATGATGAACAGCTGCTGGAGGTTGTGATCGATCCCCTTCCCAGCAAGTCACTGCCACCACAAAACCTCAATCCATACAATCCTCCCAACCTGGTATCAAATCACAGGTCTTCATCACTAAGGAAACCCTAATCTAAACCATCCATACCTCAATACCTTGCTGCCGAAGACCTCCACAATCGGCTGAGAGAAACCCGACCCGTTCCACTCGGCTCCAGCCTCGGAAAGATGAGGAAACTGCCTGAGGTATACGTCCTCGTCCTTATCAAGCTCTGGAACAGGAGTTACCGCCCTCGGAGTCATCGGAGCTCAGATTTGCTCCTCTCGACTGAAGATTCCCCGTGTGCCGCTGAAATCCGAGGAGAGGAAGAAGCTCTGGTGACGCTGTCGTCGAGGGTTAGAGGCCTAGGAGGTTTTGCCGACCGCCGGATTCATCGTCGCCGTGAGCTCGGGTGTGGAGGCGCCGTCGCTAAGCTGGGTCGGTGGTTTCGGGAGAAGAAGACACGAAGAAAAGAGGTCGGGGTCGGCGCTTTTAGGGCTTCGGTAGGGGGTTACTGTAGCTTCTTATAAAGGTAAGGTTTAAGTTCTTCCCAACCCTTAATTAGCCCTCCTCTAAAGATGATTTCCAATACCATCTTAAGCTTAATAATTTATCCCCTTAAATACAGTCATACGTCCTCCAAATAAATCCAGAAAAATATCCAAAAATTCTCTTAAATCATTATAGGTTATTTTATTTTGCCATATCTCACATTCTCCCCCTCTAATCAAAATTTGGTCCCCAAATTTATAATCCAAATATCGGACCATCGAAATCCACATAACCACCACTGACTTCTTGACGTACAACAAGTACCTCTACAGACGGTAAATGTACCGCTATATCACGTGTCTAGCGTAAAGGTAACACCCCCCGAAAAGATACTTGAGAGATAAACAAATGGATTCCACTAGCATCTATTAATAGTCTTATAATAAACGTATAAAGTAAAATAATACCTCGGAAGACCGATCTCTCAGCTCCCTGTGCCTCCTCTCGTGTAACAGCATAAACGCGACCCTCCTCTGAGCTCAGCTGAGGCATGCCTGGGGTGGTCTGTGCTGGAATCGAAGGTGCAGGAATCGGCTGCTGATACTGAGACTGAGGCTGCTGCTGGAACGCTGAGTAGGGCTGAGGTGGATGAAAAACCTGCTGTACAGGAAATGTCTGATGAGAAGATACTGCGGCAGAATACTGTGTAGTCGCTGGTTCCTGACCCTGCACATGATATATCTGTCTCTGAGAAGGCTGAGGTCTCTGCTGATGTGGAGCACCCTGATTCGTTTGAGATCCTCTCTGCTGCCATGGCTGGGTGGGTCGATCTCCCTGACAGGTAACTTTAGTAGTCTCTAACTGAGCCTTCAAGGTACATTCCCGACTCTCATGGCCCGGAAGCTTACAATAGAAGCATATCGAGTGATCCAACGGACAATCAGGCTTGAGGTGACTTTTCGAGCCGCACTGGAAACACCTGGTTTCACTATTACCATTCTTCCGATTTCTCTTAGGGGAACTAGTAGACTCGTCCGTGGTTCGCCCTGATTTCCGTGGCCGAGAAGATCCTTCGGAAGTAACTTGCAAGTCTTGACCCTTATTCCCTCTCTTCTGCGACGACCGCTTTTCATGTCCTTTCTCCTGATTTACCTGCTGCTGAGTCATCTCTATGAATAATGCTCGATCTAGAACCTCCCGATAGGAACTACTTGGAAATCCTGACATCCTGAGCCGAATATATGCTGCTAAACCCTGGGTGAACTGCTGCATCCGGTCATAATCCTGTGCCACCAAATGAGGGCAAAACTCAGCCAACCTACAGAATTCAGCATTGTACTCCATCACCGATCGATCGCCCTGCTTGAGATTCAGAAATTCCTGGCGTCGAGCTAGACAGAAGGTCGCTGGAAAATATTGCCGCTCAAACGCGTCTCGGAACATCACCCATGTGATGCGCTGCTCTCCAAAGATCGTCTTCTGCATGTCCCACCATGTGACTGCTTGATCTCGGAGATGATACGCTGCCAGTTCCACTTTCTCCTCATCCGTGCAACTCAGGTACTCAAAGGTGCTCTCTAAATTCTTCAACCAACTTCGAGCAGCCCAAGGATCTGCTCCGCCCAAATATAAGGTAAATCTGTCCTTGACGGACCTCGCCAACAACGGTATCCGAGCTCTGTCCCTCATCCAATGAGTAGTAGCAGGAGTAGGAAATGCTGATGGTATCCCGGAGGGAATACCCTGAGGCTGAAATTCCCGATTCCTACCAGATGGTATGACTGAAGGGATCTCCTGAGGCTGACGTCCCTGATCTCTAGGAGTCTGATGGGTCTGTCCTCGGCTAACCGTCTCAACATCAGTAGGATCCCTAGAAGCATCTGCCTCCTGAGTCACTGGTGCTGGTTCCTCAGCCTCAATGGGTTGTTTTCGTGGTCGTCCCGGACCACGACGAGAATCGGCTACCGCTCGACCACGTCTCATACCTGGTGTAAACCACTAATAAGTACTACAAACAATATAAGTTCGTACTTATAAAACTTACTGCCAATAACTTGGAGGTGTTCCGCCGCCGCCTGGTCCCAAATCCCAAAAAGTCACTTCGAGGAATAAAATCACGAAAAATCCAACACGTACGAATCTGACATCGTAAACCTGTAGCTCTGATACCAATAGATTGTCACGCCCCGAGAGTAAGGTTGTCCGACGAAAATCGGACAGCACCTCCCCTGTAGCAGTGACAAATAGAACCGGTATACAACACCACAGATAATACGTATACAAATATATATCACAACCACGCAGATAATATACAGCCCACACGGCTGGACAATCAAACACAGCGGAAAACAAGAATAACAAAGATAAAATAACAAAAACTCACCGCGGGTCGGCCCGACTTGACTCATCGGCAAAACAACCAAATACAAATAACAAGTCCACAGCTCAATTATTACAATGCTAAATTCAAAGGTTTAACTCACAATAAAATGAAAACCAAAACCGTAAAACCATCCTCGGAAGTGACATGGGACCGGCAGTCGGGATCCTCCTCCAAGCATACTAGCATCGCTATCAACTACCTGGTGAAATTACCAATACGGGTGGTGAGTATAAAACTCAGCGAGTAATAGGATAGACAGTGCATGAGTATCATAAACAGCTAAGAGTACAACAGGATACAGTCTCGGGAAGATAAATAGCAGATACTACTGGGTAAACAAAGTATATATCCATACCTGAAACCATATCCTAGGCTAGTAAGGGAAGGTAGATGTAGCAAAGTCCTGCTACAGTACTGCTCATAACTACATGGTATCATGTGAGGTATATACAGGTCAACAGTAAGTAAGCCAGTGTCTAAACACTTAACATAGGTATAAATCTCAACCTAAGTAAGCATAACAGCATAAATAAACAACAGCAGCATAATCTAACAACAGCAGCATAGATAAGCAACAACAACATAAGTAAACAACTAGCAGATATAATAACAACAGCGTATGTACGGATGGTCACCCCGCCCACCTCTCTGCACCACGACCCCTGTATGGACGAGAGGCCGGATCGATGACAAACTGTACCACCCAAAGGCCGCCACTACTCTCGAGTGACCGGATGGACAGGTGCATAGTAGCTGAATAGCTACGTCTGCGACGGGGGTCCCTGCTGCCGCAACTCCAGCCGCCACTACCCATGAGTGACCGAGTGTGGCACGACAGGACGCTCCAGCTACCACTACCCATGAGTGGCCGAGCGTGCGGCCCAGGCCAACGACCGTCTCAACCACAAGCGAGCCAAAGTCGTCGGCTATGCATGCAATGACATGATGCGAATAATGCAGCAGTCATCATATATATATAAACAGAAACAGGTATGCTACATGAAGCCTGCATGCTCAATACTAAGCATAAATAAACAGTAATCAAAGCAGGTAAACATGGTATCAGGTGTCCATATATCCAATACCTACTATCTAATGTCTGGTATCTGGTATCAAATATCTAATACTATAGTATCTGCTAAATATCATCGATAGCAACGAGAGACTGTATAGATACAGAAACGAGTAGCTCAAAGATTGAGTGGATAAAGTATCAAGCACAAGAGATAAGAAGAGTGGAGTCAAGATAAATACTACATATATGAAACTAACTCATGCACTAAGATCGATATCTAAAGAAGCAAGTCAAGAAGTACCCGCCTGTAAATGTAGGCTAAATCCGACGTCAATCTCGTCACAGCATCCGCCTTGATCAAAGTCCTGCGTCAACGTATCCATTTTAACCATATACATATAGAACCAAATAGTTAAAGCAATACTCAAAACAGACATGCTAATATGAGTTCCTTCCTTATCTAAATAAACCCTACACTAAACTACTCCAAAACAATTCCCAACTTCTAATTTACATTCACCATTCCAGCACACACACTATGACAATTTGGATTTCCAATCATGCATTCGTTCCCTAAATACAAATGCATAAATTCATACTCAACTAAACTAAGTACCCAACAAATCCAAGTCTTCACATAGCTATATGCATCACAAGCATCCCAAACGTTGCCTAAACAGTATCAAATTCAATCTGAACCCAACATTTAGGTCTAAAATCTAACATCTATAGTGATAGAAACCTTACCTACTAATCCCCGGATGAAGCACAGCAGTTGGGAATTGTGGCCGGACTCCTCACAATGAGCCACTGCCAAAATTCACGAACAGAGCTCCTACAGGGCTTTCAAACTATTGCAATCACACCATCAATGCACAATTCGGATGGAATACAATCTCAGATCCACAAACCTACAATCTTAATACTGTAAATACCTTACCCATGAGTCTCGGATGATGAACAGCTGCTGGAGGTTGTGATCGATCCCCTTCCCAGCAAGTCACTGCCACCACAAAACCTCAATCCATACAATCCTCCCAACCTGGTATCAAATCACAGGTCTTCATCACTAAGGAAACCCTAATCTAAACCATCCATACCTCAATACCTTGCTGCCGAAGACCTCCACAATCGGCTGAGAGAAACCCGACCCGTTCCACTCGGCTCCAGCCTCGGAAAGATGAGGAAACTGCCTGAGGTATACGTCCTCGTCCTTATCAAGCTCTGGAACAGGAGTTACCGCCCTCGGAGTCACCGGAGCTCAGATTTGCTCCTCTCGACTGAAGATTCCCCGTGTGCCGCTGAAATCCGAGGAGAGGAAGAAGCTCTGGTGACGCTGTCGTCGAGGGTTAGAGGCCTAGGAGGTTTTGCCGACCGCCGGATTCATCGTCGCCGTGAGCTCGGGTGTGGAGGCGCCGTCGCTAAGCTGGGTCGGTGGTTTCGGGAGAAGAAGACACGAAGAAAAGAGGTCGGGGTCGGCGCTTTTAGGGCTTCGGTAGGGGGTTACTGTAGCTTCTTATAAAGGTAAGGTTTAAGTTCTTCCCAACCCTTAATTAGCCCTCCTCTAAAGATGATTTCCAATACCATCTTAAGCTTAATAATTTATCCCCTTAAATACAGTCATACGTCCTCCAAATAAATCCAGAAAAATATCCAAAAATTCTCTTAAATCATTATAGGTTATTTTATTTTGCCATATCTCACATGGATAATTCTGACAAGCATTAAAAGATTTTAGATACTCAAATTTTCCAGTTAGCTTCATCATCCTCAAGAGCACTAGGACAATTTCCTAGAAAACCTTATGTTAATCCAATGGAGCACTGCAATCGAATTGAACTTAGGAACAGACGGACCTTAGGGGATCCTCAAATGATTGCTCTAAAAGGGATGAAAACTGAAGAAGAGCTCTCTCCTCCAGCACTTGAACCTATTCAAATTCAAGATGAAGAGGAGAGTACCATTAAGGTTGAAGAGACTCTTCCACTAAACCCACAAAATCAAGTAGTCCCTTTTCCTCAAATATTAGTTATGTTAAAAAAAATGAAGAGTTTGGCATATTTTTAGACAAAGTTAAGGAGATTTGTGTTGAAGTTCCTTTAATTGATGCAATTTTACAAATGTCAAAGTTTGCCAAATTCCTGAAGGACATCATGTCAAATAAAAGAAGAAGATGAGACATTGAGACCATTTGTAACAACCCACCCTTCTTACTACTACTACTCTCTAAGGATGACCGTTACTTAACTACTAACTCTCTATCTAGTGTCACTGACGCTATTATTAGCAATACTTAGATTTATCACGGTTCAGAGGAATTCCTACCGAAAAATTTCGGCAGAGTCTCCCCTGTACCGGTGACCAAATCTATAATACACAAGATATATACGCAGCCACATGCGGCTGGAACACATTTTATTCACAACCACGCAGTAATAAATTCATACTATAACCAAAAGACTAGACTAGCAACAAGAACTAAACACAACTCCCAGAATAGGACATAAATAAGCTACAATACGAATCAAACTCAATCACAATCACATAAACTTCATAACAGTATTTAAAGAAAAGAACTAAAGCATAAACTCTAATCATTAGGTCCTGCAAGCTTGCTAGCACTCTCTGGATCTCTCCATAGTCCAATCACCACACACATTCATCATCACCACCACCCTGTCGCCTCCCTTCATATCTTAGCTTTTCCTTTATCTGCGGTAGGAGGAAAGAAAACAAAAGATCTATAAGCGAAAACGCTTAGTAAGTACTAATCTATCTCACAAAAAACTCGAAGTGCATAAAAAGAATGCAACAATACTAAAACTGAAATGCTAAAAGCAAAGCTACATGTACTCATGGTATACAGAAATAGAACTGAATACTAAACATGCTCACTAACTGACAGGAAAGTAATGAAACAACTACTGTAAGCTTAGAATTAAAGAACTAAACTTTTATTGATTCTAAGCATAAACTTGTTTCATTTTCTTATATCCTTATACTAGAAATTAATCTTTTAATTTCTCTTTCACTTTCTTCTTCTTGTTCTTCTTACTTTTCTTATACTAGAAATTAATCTTTTAATTTCTCTTTCACTTTCTTCTTCTTGTTCTTCTTTTCTTTTCTTTTCTTCTTTGGGCCCAGGCTTAGTACCATCTTTGTTTTGCGCGCTCTCTAATAGTGACTGGGGTAGCGAGCCTCCAGCCCTATGAGGATAAAGACCTCGGTCTTACCAGGGCCAAGACCTCGGAATTGGTCACCTGGATTTGTTTAACGACAACCTCGGAAGTCGGGTACTAGCCTCTTACTTTAATTTACTTGTTATCTCTTTTTAACTAGACTTTAGTCTTTTTCTTTACTCATGCTTCTTATAATCCTTTATTAGAGCCTATTAGAATCCTGTAGATATATCTAACAAGTGTAGGATTACAACTAACCAAGCATGCTACATGAAAATAACACAAGGGAAGCCGATCTGAACTCTCTAAGCATGTTATTAAACAAAGCAAAGGAAAGCGACTTTGAACTTACTAATCATGCTATAAAATAGAATTAAGAAAGCAACCTTAAGCTTACTAATCATGCTGCCCAATAACAAGAAATCTAAGACTTGCATGCTTTAAATCAGATCATTCAAGCTCACTTGTTTGCAAGAAAATAAAACTGCAAAGCTAAAGGAGAAAGCCGGTTGTCCATGCTTAATACCTTTGTTCAAAAGAACTAAACTGAATCACTGACCTAAAATTAATCATACTCATTTATTTACCAAAGGGGCCACATCCAACACACTAACTACAAGGTGGTTCTTGCTTATGGATTTAGTCTTCATACTTCTACAACCACCTACAACGTACGAGCAATGCACAGATGCCACAACACTAAGCTGAAATGCAAGGGAAAGAAACCTGCCGTTCATGCTTGCTGGATAATAAGGGTTTCACCCAAAAATTGAAATGAAAGGGAAAAAACTGTTCGGCCATGCTAAAGCAGCAACTAAAGGTTTACTACATGCTCAAGGAAAATAATTTAGGAATCTGTTCGTGCCCTTAAATAACACTAGATCTAAACAGTATGGGAATTTACTGCATATACTAAAGAAAACTAGAAGCTTAAACCATAAGCTTAAAGAGGCTGGTCATGCTCATGCTCATTGCATAGATACATAGAAAACTAAAACTAAATGCTTAAAGGAAGTAAAAATCCTACACTACTACCAAAATGCAAAGATCTGCACTTAATAGGTCTACACCTCTAAGTTGTTTCCAACAAAGCAAAACATAAGGAAAAGGTGATTTCTGCTGTAATCAAAAGTTACACATGATATACTAAAGCATATGCGGTTCATGTCCAGTTAATTGCACAGATCAACCAATTCCTAATTGTTACTGTGAAACTTTCTGCTGTAAACCCATGCCACAATTACTCTTCACGCAGTGTGCCACAGCAACAGAGGAAAACCGAAAACAAATGCTAGCTTCCATGCAACCCAATTATGCCAACTAAAATGCTAAGTTCAAGCCTGGAGAACAATCCTCATAGCCCTACTGGAAACTCTACATGAACTGTAAAACTTGAAACTACAAAATTCGAAACTGTAAGTCACAACCTAAAAACAAAAGCTTCTTAAAACCTGCTGTGCTTAGCAAAATCCAACCGAAATCCTTAAACGAGTCAATAGGGAATCTGTACACGCTCGGCAAGGAAAAGGAGGCAAAAATCGTGAAGCTACTCCTACCACAGGTGAGTAGTACTTACCCTTGCTCTTAGAACTTACAACTAGAGAAG
This sequence comes from Zingiber officinale, assembly GCF_018446385.1. Classification (NCBI taxonomy): domain Eukaryota; kingdom Viridiplantae; phylum Streptophyta; class Magnoliopsida; order Zingiberales; family Zingiberaceae; genus Zingiber; species Zingiber officinale. The sequence goes on from NC_056006.1 coordinate 50,799,244, forward strand.
AAAAGAGGCTTCTAGGGTTCGGACGAGACTCAAAATCGCAGCGCCTTCTTCACGTCTACGTGCTCTCCACGTCAAGAAGATCACGAGAATGTGAAGGATTCTCGAAGACAACCCTCTGTCGACCGCCGGAGAAGAAACTAGGGTTTCTTCGGTTTCGCCCGAGAAGAAACGGCGCACGCGAGGAGGAGAAGGATCGAGAGGTTCGGGTTCGGGAGAAGGAAATAACCCATCTTATAATACTTAGGGCATTTCTGTTATTAACTACAACTTATATACATCTCGCTTCGTACTTGGTTAACAAAACGAGCGCAGCTCAGTTGGTTGGCCGCGTCTAGTTAGGTCGGGTTCGGCCGGAGGTCACGGGTTCGAGCCTTACCTTCAACGATTTTTGTCAAAATTTCTTTCCTTTTGTAAACATACTAAAGGACCTCCAAAAATTATGTAAAAATACTCTAAAAATTCCTAAAAATCTCTAGAATATTTTAAAAGTATTTCCAAATATTTTTATGGACTTTTAAAACTCGAAATAGGAAAAATTGGGTCGTTACACCATTGCTCTAACCGAGGAATGTAGTGCTTTGTTTGAAAAGAACACTTCCCCAAGGCTTAAAGATCCAAGGAGCTTTTATATTCCTTGCAATATAGGAGCTGAATTTATAGAAAAATCTTTTTATAATTTGGGGGCAAGTGTTAGCCTCATTCCATATTCAATTTGTAATAAATTATGTCTCAAAAACTTTAAACTTACTACCATGGCACTACAATTAGGTAACCATTTTTGCAGGTATCCTATGGGTATTATAGAGGATGTGCCGGTAGAAGTTGGTGGGATCATAATTCCCACATATTTTGTGGTACTCAACATAGTTGAAGACCCGAAGATTCTGATCATATTAGGAAGACAATTCCTTGCTACAGCTGGAGCAATAATTGATGTCAAAAATCATAAGCTTTCATTGGTAATTGGTAAGGAAAGGTTGGAATATGATTTATCAAATTCTTCTAACCATGTCTCTTCTCTTTTAGTAAGTGTTTGTAGCAGGGTGGACGCTTACAAGCTAGAGGATTGGAATTTCCATTCTCACGGGAGGCCACCGGACAATGTACATGATCCGACAAGTGATGTTGGGAGAAGGCCTCCCAATAAAAATAAAAAATACATCTACCCTCCGAGGGCAAGAAAATGAAAAGAAAACGGGGATCGGTCGAGCCAAAGATCTTAAATGAGCACTTCTTGGGAGGCAACCCAAGGGTTTCTTTAGTTAGTTTCAATTCAAGTTTTCTTTTCATCAGTTAGTGTTTTTATTTCATTGTTGTTATTTGTTTTCAGGTTGTATTTTGCTTCCATGAGCTGGCCATGATTACTTTATGAGCATGGAAGCATTGAAGAAGTCGAAAATGGAGAAAATAATCTAAGTTGAGCTAAAAAGAGCTCGGTCGTGTATCAGATACGGCCGTGTTAAGTCTACAAAAGAGGAGGAGTACACGGTCATGTGCCATACACGGGTCGTGTGAATTTACTCAAGGAGGAGTCATGCTCGGTCGTGTACCAGACACGACCGTGTAAAGATTCCAGTGAAGAAAGCTACACTACCCGTGTCCCATACACGGCCGTGTAAGAATTCCCGAGAAGAAGAAGGATTCGGCCATGTCTCAGACACGACCACGTGAGGCTAGCTTAAAAAGGAAAGGAATTAGGTCTTGTACCATACACGGACGTGCAAAAGAAGCCGAGAGGAAGCCTGCATTGCCCGTGCCATTTGGCACGGCCGTGTGGATTATCCGAGAAGGAGGCACCTTAGGCCGTGTAGATCTACACAGTCGTGCGGAGCAACCCTACCTTGGTCGTGTCTATAAGACACGGCTGTGTCTGGGCCGTGTCGGCTACACACCCTCCTCTCTCAACCCTTTCTAATCACCAACCTATCTTCTTCAAACTCCCAGATCTAGATCTCTATTCTATTTTTCTCCACAAACTATCTCAGATCTAGATCTAAATAGTAATTTTCTTCTCCTATCTTCAAGATCTAATTACCTCCATTCCTAAGATCTCATTTCTCAAGATCTATTCTCTTGAGATCTTACTTCTCAAATCACAAAGCCTTTCCCTACTTTAAACTTCACATCATGTCTAATCTTTTGAAGAAACTTCATAAAGGAAGCGGTGGATCAAGCGGAGGAAGGGAGCCAACAAAGGAAAAGGGAAAGGAAAAGGTCACAAAGGGCAAGGGAAAGAGGATTTCACGTGACGAAGGTAACGACAATGAATACAACATTATTTTTAGAAATGAAGATCATAAATCTAGATTTGATATTCTTGTCAATAGAAAGATTGTGTGTACACATTATATGGACCCAACTATTTTGAATATTCTAGGAATTAGAGATGATGTAGATTGGATGATTAGGTCTCTTGATTGGATGATATCTTGTACTGTAAAGCCCGAAAAATTCCCAAATTTATTTTAGAATTATTCTATGATTTTTCTGGAATTATTAGATATTTTTCCGGAATTTTCCGAGTAGCGGGAGTAGCAAAAACAAATAGGTCGCAAAATAGCTTAGGCGGGAATCGAACCCGAGACCTATGGTGTAAGGGATAATGTTAGTAACCAGTTGAACCCAGCAGGGCCGTGCTGAAAGGAAGGAGAACCAAATATATTTATATTAGAGTTGGGTTCATTAAACCACTTAATATAAATAATAAACTTAAGTGGGGTTTGGTTTATTTTGGTTCGGCACCTCTTCACCTCACGACACTTTCTCTTCCAAAACCTCACCGCCGCCTCTCCCTTCTTCTCCTCTTCCTCACGCACGGCACACCAAGGCAAGGGTCCATAGGATCATCTTCCGGCGACGACTCCAACACGAAAGGGGTTCTTCTCCGCGAGAGGAACGCGAAGACGTAAGCGGTTCGTCGAGCGGACAGTTTTCCGGAAACACCTAGCGAATAGAATCGTAAGAAAACCTTACGATTGAGGTAAGAAACAACTCACCTGAAGTATAATTGCTCTCGCTTGTTAGTTTTGGCGTTAGTTCAGTAATTTTATAGTTTTCAGTTTTAGGGCATGCTTTTAGTGCACACCAAGCATTCGGTAGAATGCCCAGTTCAGAAGGATGTACCAATAGGCGTCCTAACAGCATATAAAATGTAATAGAAACATTTTATTCAGTTTATTATTAGTTATTACAGCTATATGGATCAGATATCCATTGGGTGGGCTCCCATAGTAGCCTCTAGGTTCAGATAACCTAGCTCTAGGTTCAGATAACCTAGAACAGCAAAGTAAAATTAAACAGTATTCAGTATTTTACTTTTATTCAGTTGGCATCGTGCTTGGATCAGATATCCATGGGCTGGACTCCCACAGTCGTCCCTAGGTTCAGATAACCTAGTAACCCTGCTGGATTCGGAACTTGCAATCCCGGGTCTCGTAGGGATGCGCGCACAGTAAGCACAGTTGCCAGGGCCCCAGCAGCATGTTTAGTATTTTCATCTATTATATGTATAGTTTTCAAATTTGAAACCAGTGATGAAAACACTAATTTAGCTTTCAGTTCAGTTCAGGTTCAATTTACATGATTTGAGTTCATGTACAGATTTAGACATATGCATGACTAGTTCAGTTTCATGCTCAGTTTATATGTTATGCCATGTTTCAGTTCCAGTTTATGCTTTGTTTGATATGCCATGCCATGCTTGCATGTTCAGTATGTTTTTTTCAAACAACATGATTTAAAATCATAATTGCATCGTATGCATGATTTAGTGAGGTAGATGGTTTCTTACTAAGCTTTAAGCTTACAGGTACTACTTTTCTTATACTGCAGATACAGGTAAAAGAAAAGTGGACTAGCGGAGGCTGGAGGGCGATGCTACAATGATGTGTGTGTGCAAGGGGTCTGGAATAAAGATCCTTGGGATCTACACGCTTTTAATTCAGTTTTAGTACTTAACACGTCTGGTTTTATGAATTAGTCTTGTTACAGTTTAGTGAACTATATCTTGTTTAGTCATCATGTTTAGAATATGAGTATTCACATTCTTGAGTGTTTTTCATGTATCTAGAACTGGTCTCTGTGAGTTGTGGCACGTTCCAGTGCCGGAAGTTCCTGAAATCAGAAACTCTGATTTCATATCAGAGTTGGATCGGTCTGCCGACCGATCCGTTCAGTATCGAGATCTGGATCGGTCGACCGATCCGAGGGATCAGTCTTGTATGCTTTCGATCGATCGTCCGATCGATCCAGACCGCAGAGAGTTCGGGCGAAATCTGCGATCAGCGATCGGTCGACCGACCGATCGGTGGCGGTGGATCGATCGACGGACCGATCGAGCAACGAAACATAAAGCGCGGTCGGTCTACCGGCCGATCGGTGCTCTGAATCGATCGATGAACCGATCCGATTCTTAACGACGCGGCGAAGCACGGAGGCTCACCGATCGGTCTCCGACCGATCCGAGGGTGCATCCGTGCGATATCAGAGCGATCGTGAATCGTTCAAGCTCAATCGACTTACGGATCGGTTGAAATGTCTGACTAGCAGGACATCCAAGAGGCATAGATTGTCTCTCTAGCATGTGTACAACACTTCGGTACTCCTAGAATGTCAGGTTAAGACTTTACAGTAATTAGTTTAGCAAATTTCAAATTTGCTCAGTTTTCCGCACAGTATTTTCAGTAGTTAATGTAGCGATCCGGCTCACAGCCTGGTACCCAGGAGTCGGGTCGTTACAGAGTGGTATCAGAGCAGGGTTCCTTACTTCCTACACACACATCAGCATTGTGCCTACAGCTTCCAAGTAAGAACATCTCTCACTCAGTTTGTTTTCAGCTTTCATATCAGTTATGTGTGCTTCCATGTTTGCTCTCATGTTGGTAGTTAATTAATTTATGTTTACAGTGATAGTATTTAACATGTTACCAGTAGTTAACTATAACATGATAGCTTAGTTATATATATGTGTTCTCTGCTATTTAGAAAATGGTACGAGGACGTCCAGCTAAGAAAGCAGCAGCGGCTGAGCCCCAGCATGAGGCAGGCAGTTCAGTGCCTCCCCCAGACCTTACAGCATTAGTGGCTCAGCTACAGCAGCAGTTAGCTGAACAGCAGCAGGAGATAGCCTCCTTAAAGGCTAACCAGCAGACTACTCCCCCAGTCACTCCAGTACCGAACCTCACGACTCCAGTAATCACAGAGGTTGTACCAGCTCAGCCTGTAGTACCAGTCCCAGTAGCCCCAGTAGCAGGGGCTAAGAGAGAAGCTTACCTTATCCAGTGGCAGAGAATTAAGCCCGAGAACTTCTCAGGCACCAGCGAACCATGGGATGCTCAGGCATGGTTTAAAACACTGGAAAGCACGATGGAGCTTCTAGACTGGCCAGAGCACGAAAAGGTGAAGTGTGCCTCCTTCTGTTTAACAGAGGCCGCGCATGTGGTGGGGCGGATTAAATCAAGTGGCGATAAACCGATGACATGGGCCAACTTGAGAAAGAATTCTTGAGAATTCTTTCATATGCAATCACAAACCGACACTATGGCGAGTTCTGAATTTCGTCGAGGCAACCTATCGATTCGGGAGGGTGAAGAAATTCAACAGTTAACCCGTCATGTCCGAACTAGTCACTCGGAGAAAGAGCGAGTACGCTTGATCTGAAGATGCTCGGACCGAGATCGCAATGAATGTAGGTGGTGGCGTTCATAGGCCACAAACCACGGAGGAGCTAGTGAGTAGTGCTCGATCACCGAGCACTATCAGCAATATCACCCAGCAGAAGCAGGTTTCCACAGAGCCCAAGGGACAAACTAGCTCGGTACTCAGCAGAAACAACAAGGACATAGCTCCAACTGGAAGGGGAAACGCAAGGCAAGTAGTGACCCAAAGGAGGACCAGCTGGAAAACATTCCAGACATCCCAAGTGTGCTACTTGTGGGAAACATCATCCGAGTTTGCCGCAAGTGCGAGTTGTTTTGAATGTGGGGGAAGGGCACATGGCTAGCGATGCGAACAAAACGATCTTCCTCCGCCTCGGCCGATCTAAGATATGGAGCTCGGCCACTACACGGATGTATCTATCTTAGATGGTCCAGATCGATCGGGGCAGATTAGAAGCCCCACGGCTACCACAAATGCGGATTTTCTCAGCGACCGGAGAGGGCGTAGCAAATGCCTCGGCGGTTGTCACAGTCGGATCAGTATTTTACAGCATAATGCAACTGTCTTATTCGATATGGGGCAACCCACTCTTATGTATCCAGGGCATTTGCCGAGAAACTAGCAACTACTCGTACTCAATAGTCTTGACAACGCTACCCTCGGGAGACATTATGGCATCTACGCACTGGCTGCGAGCGGTGCCAGTCATTTTAGACAGAGAGCTGTACAGTGATCTGATCTTGCTGAACATGTTTGATTACGATGCTTCTATAGAGTGCCGTAAATAGAAGGTCATATTCCAACCTGAAGCAGGAGTACAGTTTGAGTACACGGGGAAGCCAAAGAGGAAAGCCAGGAAGTTTCTCTCAGCATTGAAAGCACAGCAGCTATTGGATTCAGGATGCGTGGGATTTTTAGCAAATGTAGTCAACACCAGCCAGGACAAGAACCAACAGCTATCAGAGGTTCGAGTCGTTTGTGACTACCCAGCAGTCTTCCCTGAAGAGCTACCAGGCTTAGCACCAGACAGGGAGATTGAATTCGAGATAGAGCTCATTCCCGGCACAAATCCAATTTCCAAGGCACCATATCGCATGGCTCCAGCAGAACTGAAGGAACTTCAGGAGCAATTACAGGAGCTTCTTGACAAGGGTTTCATACGCCCTAGTCACTCACCATGGGGAGCACCTGTGTTGTTTGTGAAGAAGAAGGATGGAAGCATGCGCCTATGCATAGACTACCGTGCCTTGAACCAGGTCACAATTAAAAACAGATACCCTCTTCCCAGGATAGATGACCTGTTTGACCAGCTAAAGGGAGCCACAGTGTTCTCTAAAATTGACCTCAGATCAGGATATCACCAGGTTAGAGTCAAGGAAGGTGATATACCTAAAACAGCTTTCAGGACCAGATACGGACACTATGAGTTCGTAGTCATGCCTTTTGGCGTGACAAATGCTCCAGCTACTTTCATGGACCTCATGAACAGGGTATTCAGAGAATACTTAGACAAGTTTGTCATCGTGTTCATCGATGACATTCTTATCTATTCGGGCACTCAGGAGGACCATGCAGAGCATCTGAAAACAGTTTTGCAGATCCTTCAGCAGAACCAGTTGTACGCCAAATTCACGAAATGTGAATTCTGGCTAGACCAGGTAGCCTTTCTCGGTCACATCATCTCCAAAGATGGTGTTATGGTAGATCCCAGCAAGATAGAAGCAGTAAATAACTGGAAGAGACCCAGGAACGCCAGTGAAATCAGAAGCTTTCTGGGATTAGCAGGCTACTACAGGAAATTCGTAGAGGACTTCTCCAGGATAGCCTCCCCACTGACTCTCACCGGGAAGAACAAGAAATTTCGGTGGACGGAGGACTGCGAGAACAGCTTTAGCGAACTAAAGCGGAGATTGACAGTGCTCCTATTTTAGCTATACCAGAAAACACAGACGACATCTACAGTGACGCCTCTAAATTGGGATTAGGAGCAGTACTGATGCAGCAGGGCAAGGTGATCGCCTATGCCTCCAGACAACTCAAGGATTATGAGAGGAACTATCCTACTCACGACCTTGAGCTTGCAGCAGTGGTGTTCGCTCTCAAGATTTGGAGACATTATTTGTACGGAGCTCAGTGCAGAGTGTATACAGATCATCAAAGTCTGAAGTATTTCTTTACTCAGAAGGATCTGAATATGCGACAGCGTAGATGGTTAGAACTAGTCAAAGATTATGACATAGATATCCTCTACCATCCAGGAAAAGCTAATAAGGTAGCAGACGCACTCAGCAGGAAGTCCAGTGCTACCTTATTATCTTTAGCAGCTATGTCACCACCCCTAAGGAAGGAGATTACGGCCTTTAGTCTCGAGCTTATAGTCGGACAACTTTCCACTATGACCTTAGAGTCTACCTTGCTTGGTGATATTCAGTCAGCTCAGGATCAGGACCCTGAAATTCAGAAAATCAAGCAAGGGCTAGCAGAATCGGAAAGTGGAGAATTCGAGTGTCCGACAGCGGGGTGTTGTATTTTGGCGACAGACTCTGTGTTCCGATCGGGAGGAGCTACGGAGACAGATTTTAGACGAGGCTCACAGGACTCCCTACGCGATGCATCCAGGCTCCACCAAAATGTATCAAGACCTGAAGAAACGCTTTTGGTGGCCGGGATGAAGCGAGACATCGCCAGATATGTTAGCATCTGCCTCACCTGTCGAGGGTCAAGGCGGAACATCAGCGACCAGGAGGAGTTCTGCAGCCGAATGGAAGTGGGAGGATATCTCCATGGATTTCATAGTGGGACTACCCGGAACCACGAATGGTTTTGATGCCATCCGGGTAATAGTCGACAGGTTGACTAAATCAGCCCACTTTTTAGCTATCAAGATATCCTACTCTATGGAGAAGCTAGCTCAGTTGTATCTCCAGGAGATTGTCAGATTGCATGGAGTCCCACGAACCATTATATCAGATAGAGACAGTAGGTTTACATCACACTTCTGGAAGTGTGTACAGTCAGCTATGGGCACCCAGTTAAAATTCAGCACAGCCTTCCATCCTCAGACAGATGGTCAGACGGAGCGAGTGAATCAGGTACTCGAAGATATGCTCCGAGCTTGTGCCCTAGATTTCAAGGGAAGTTGGTGCAAATATCTGAGTCTAGCAGAATTTGCATACAACAACAGTTATCAGGCCACTATCGGCATGGCTCCTTATGAGGCACTCTATGGGCGGAGGTGCAGATCACCAATCTGCTGGTATGAGAGTGGTGAACAGAAGGAACTAGAGCTTCAGACAGATCTAGTAGCAGATACCACAGCAGCCATACAGCAGATTCGCCAGAGGATAGAGACAGCACAGAGCCGTCAGAAGAGCTATGCTGATACACGACGCAGACCCCTAGAGTTTTCAGTTGGGGATACAGTTTTCCTCAGAGTAGCTCCCATGAAGGGAGTCATGCGTTTTGGGAAGAAGGGCAAGCTAGCTCCCAGATATGTGGGACCATACCTTATCACGAAGAGAGTGGGCAAGGTAGCATATGAGCTAGAGCTACCTCAGGAGATGTCAGCTGTCCACAACGTATTTCATGTCTCCATGCTGAAGAAGCATATTCCAGACGCCACCCAGGTGATTGAGCCCCAGTTGGTACAGGTCCGTGATGATCTCAGCTATGATAGTCGGCCTATTCAGATAATAGACCGAGCAGTAAAGAAATTACGGAACAAGGAAGTACCATTAGTCAAAGTCAGCTGGCAAAATCACACAGCAGCAGAGGCGACTTGGGAGACAGAGGCCAGAATGAGACAGAAGTACCCAGAATTGTTTTAAGTTCGGGGACGAACTTTTTATAAGGTATGGGGGATTGTAAAGCCCGAAAAATTCCCAAATTTATTTTAGAATTATTCTATGATTTTTCTGGAATTATTAGATATTTTTCCGGAATTTTCCGAGTAGCGGGAGTAGCAAAAACAAATAGGTCGCAAAATAGCTTAGGCGGGAATCGAACCCGAGACCTATGGTGTAAGGGATAATGTTAGTAACCAGTTGAACCCAGCAGGGCCGTGCTGAAAGGAAGGAGAACCAAATATATTTATATTAGAGTTGGGTTCATTAAACCACTTAATATAAATAATAAACTTAAGTGGGGTTTGGTTTATTTTGGTTCGGCACCTCTTCACCTCACGACACTTTCTCTTCCAAAACCTCACCGCCGCCTCTCCCTTCTTCTCCTCTTCCTCACGCACGGCACACCAAGGCAAGGGTCCATAGGATCATCTTTCGGCGACGACTCCAACACGAAAGGGGTTCTTCTCCGCGAGAGGAACGCGAAGACGTAAGCGGTTCGTCGAGCGGACAGTTTTCCGGAAACACCTAGCGAATAGAATCGTAAGAAAACCTTACGATTGAGGTAAGAAACCCCTCACCTGCAGTATAATTGCTCTCGCTTGTTAGTTTTGGCGTTAGTTCAGTAATTTTATAGTTTTCAGTTTTAGGGCATGCTTTTAGTGCACACCAAGCATTCGGTAGAATGCCCAGTTCAGAAGGATGTACCAATAGGCGTCCTAACAGCATATAAAATGTAATAGAAACATTTTATTCAGTTTATTATTAGTTATTACAGCTATATGGATCAGATATCCATTGGGTGGGCTCCCACAGTAGCTCTAGGTTCGGATAACCTAGCTCTAGGTTGAGATAACCTAGAAAGAGCAAGTTAAATTAAGCAAGATTCAGTATTTTACTTTTATTCAGTTGGCATCGTGCTTGGATCAGATATCCATGGGTTGGACTCCCACATCGTCCCTAGGTTCAGATAACCTAGTAACCCTTTGGATTGAACTTGCAATCCGGGTCTCGTAGGGATCGCGATAACCTGATTGCGGGGCCCTGCAGATGTTTAGTATTTTCATCTATTATATGTATAGTTTTCAAATTTGAAACCAGTGATGAAAACACTAATTTAGCTTTCAGTTCAGTTCAGGTTCAATTTACATGATTTGAGTTCATGTACAGATTTAGACATATGCATGACTAGTTCAGTTTCATGCTCAGTTTATATGTTATGCCATGTTTCAGTTCCAGTTTATGCTTTGTTTGATATGCCATGCCATGCTTGCATGTTCAGTATGTTTTTTTTCAAACAACATGATTTAAAATCATAATTGCATCGTATGCATGATTTAGTGAGGTAGATGGTTTCTTACTAAGCTTTAAGCTTACAGGTACTACTTTTCTTATACTGCAGATACAGGTAAAAGAAAAGTGGACTAGCGGAGGCTGGAGGGCGATGCTACAATGATGTGTGTGTGCAAGGGGTCTGGAATAAAGATCCTTGGGATCTACACGCTTTTAATTCAGTTTTAGTACTTAACACGTCTGGTTTTATGAATTAGTCTTGTTACAGTTTAGTGAACTATATCTTGTTTAGTCATCATGTTTAGAATATGAGTATTCACATTCTTGAGTGTTTTTCATGTATCTAGAACTGGTCTCTGTGAGTTGTGGCACGTTCCAGTGCCGGAAGTTCCTGAAATCAGAAACTCTGATTTCATATCAGAGTTGGATCGGTCTGCCGACCGATCCGTTACAGTATCAGATCCTGGATCGGTCAGCCGACCGATCTAGAGGCATATAGTATGCTATCTGTATCCGATCGATCCAGCACCGAACAGAGAGTTCGGGACGAAATCTGCAGTCACTGATCGGTCGACCGACCGATCAGTGAGCAGCTGGATCGGTCGACAGACCGATCCAGAGGCGAACAGAAACATAAGAAGCGCACTGATCGGTCTACCGACCGATCAGGGTGCTTCTGGATCGGTCGGTAGACCGATCCAGTTGCGAACAGAACGCAGCAGAAGCACGGAGGCTCACTGATCGGTCTCCCGACCGATCCAGAGGGTGCATCCGTGCCAGTATCAGCTGGAACGATCTGTGAATCGTTCCGAAGGCTCAATCGACTTACGGATCGGTTGAAATGTCTGACTGCAGCTAGCAGGACATCCAAGAGGCATAGATTGTCTCTCCTAGCATGTGTACAACACTCAGGTACTCCTAGAATGTCAGGTTAAGACTTTACAGTAATTAGTTTAGCAAATTTCAAATTTGCTCAGTTTTCCGCACAGTATTTTCAGTAGTTAATGTAGCGATCCGGCTCACAGCCTGGTACCCAGGAGTTGGGTCGTTACATGTACACACATCTACCTACATATCCTCGTGTCATACTGAAGTTTTTGAGTTTACTAGATGTTCACTTTGCTAATGAAGATGATTACATTGGAAAAATAACTTTTAGATTAATGAATCAAGAATTTCAGTGGGCATTTAGTGACTTCAATAATTGTTTTGGATTGTCCACCGGTAGCTCTCGAAGGTTTAACTCAAGATTCAATTGGAATCATTTTTGGAATTCGATTACTGGTTTGGATCAATCTTATGAGCCCTTTAGAGCTAAAGCTTCCCATATGCAAAATCCTATTTTTAGGTACTTACATCAAGTTATGAGTAAAACTATTTTTGGTAGAGGAATAAGTGATGGAGTTGTTAGAAAAGTGGAGTTTTATGCTTTGTGGGCTATGTTACATAAGGTTGATTTTGATTCTGATTTCCATTTTTTGCAATCCTTGGTGAGAGTCGGGAAGGCATCCTCAGGATTGATTGTTTTTTGTGGTTTGATTACTCAAGTAGCTATAAGTTTGGGTTGTGATATAGATGAACTAGATATCATTCATGGCAATAATATGATTGATATTGATGCATGTCTTGCTATGAAAATGATTTGTCGGGATGAGAATGACTTTGCTTTTCCTAGGAGGGATGATTTTCCACTACCCCTTCCTTATCCCGAGAGGACTTCTGTTCGCAACCCTGCTAATTGGGTAATCACTGATATAGATCCTGAGAATGTTCCTTCTTTGTTTTAGGATACTGAGCCCCACCATGAGCCCTCGTCGTCTGGATACCCGCAGCCCTCCGGACATTCGGAACCTGCTAGGCATTCTTTCTCCTATAGTACAGGTCATTCCAGATTTGATTTTTTCGATTTTCGTGCATCTCTAGACTCGCTTCAAGAGAAGCAGGAGGCCTAACGAGTAATGTTGGAGGGTCGCTTTACCTTAACAAATGATCAGTTTAGAGAGGTGCAAGATCATTTTCAGTTTACGAGGAATTTTCAAGGTCAAGTGGTCGAGTTTGTTCAGGACTATGATATTGATCAAGCTAGGATGAGAGAATTCATGTAGGGCATGAGTGTTACTAGTCAACAAGTAGATGCCCTCTATGAATATCATAAGTTCTTGAGTGAGACTCCAGGTTTCCCTAGTTTTCTTATTGGTCATCCACGTAGACCCCCACCTCCTCCTCCACCACCATATTGATTTCATTGCGACGGTGAAAAGTTTAAGTCTGGGGGGTTGTTTGCAACAACCTGATTTTTCTTTGCATTTTTCAGTTTTTCTATTTCATGATGCATTTTGTTTTGTTTGTTTGGTTTCTTGAGTTTGTTTTTTACTTTCATTTGATTGTCTTTTGAAATATTGTGGCATACATATTGAGAACATCAATCTTCACTTTTATACTTCCTTGTATTTAAGTAAAATGGTTAGCATACTTTTTTTATCTTGATTCATGATGTTGTAAATGATGCTAGTATGTTTAGTATACCTCTTTTCTCTATTTTAAGTAGCATGATATGAGCTAAGTATCGTATGGAGATAAGTTTGAGATTTGACTTAACCTTAAGGATCTTACTTTCACTTTACTTCAGCTTGAATAGTTGATATCATTGAAATAGTCATGATTCATCCTATTTGTTTAATACTTAGTTTCCATGGTGATTTCTCAAACTTCATTTTGGTTACTGGATGAGGCTCAAATCATGTAAACTCATTTGGAAAAATCAAAATATCCCAACATTTGTTCTTTTGTTCATATGTGTTAAGTGTTGCACCTTGCAATCACTAAGAAAAAAATATAAAAAAAAAAGTGAAAAAGGAAACAAAAAAAAAGATGTTGAATAAGGGATATAAAAAATAGTTGTCGTAAGTGGAAACTAGTAAGTTACCCCTTTGAGACCGAGTTAGGTTACTGGAGAAATAACTGCTATGATTCTCTTGATATCAAGCACGCCTTTGAGTCCTTGGGTTGATTGAGAAATATAAACCAAGTGTGTGGCAGGTAAGTGTCTATCACTAGAAACATTAGGAACTCAATTGGATGACGACTTGACTAGGACGAAGATTGAAACTTGAAGAGTTTGGGTCACTTATTTGCACTGTGCACAAAGAGACTTATGATTAAGCCATGCTTGAGTTATTTCCATGATCATGATTATCAATGAAACTTTTGGATAGAGATAGGAAAGTGCATTAGGGATTATGATGCATTATAGAACATATGAATCTAGATTACGGCATTTTTCTTGAGGACAAGCAAAAGGTCAAGTCTGGGGGTGTGATGTGCGTAGATTGTATATAATTGTTTAGCATGTTTTGATGTACATTCACATGTTTTACGCATGCTTTATCTATGTATTTTCATGTTCCTTGCTTACTTTTAGCATATTTACTCCTCTTTGTTCGGAGATCTACTCGTGTGCATTTTCTATCTACAAGAGTCAAATTTGGAGAAGAATTGATGTCCGTGACCAACTCTACAAGCAAGTGAAGGAAGACAACATCAGCCATATGAGCTACACGACCATGCCAAGGGAAAATGACCTTGGCCGTGTGGAGTAGACAACCCGTGCAACATCAGCAAAGGAGAAGCATGGCATGGTCGTGTGAATTCACACGGCCGTGTCATCCCTGAAGCAATTCCAGAATACGGCCGTGTAGATCTACACGGTCGTACAACCTTACCAGAGCCAAAGCACTGACAGGCCGTGTGTGTCACACGACCATGTGACATTTCCAAAGAAAAGGATTGGCTAAGCCGTGTAAATCTGCACGGTCGTGCAAGCTAGCCAGAGACAAAGCATGGCACGGCCATGTGAGAGTCACACGGCCGTGTGACTCTAGCCAAGAGGGGAGTAGGCAAGGTCGTGTGAGATTCGCACGGCCGTGCCATGGGCCGTGTGGTGCCCAAACCCCTTGCTCTATATAAGGGTTTCTCCTCTTTTGAAAGGGGGGAGGCTCTTCCTTTGGGGAGATCGGATCTTGAGGCTTTCCTTCACCTTTTGGGCATTGATCCGGTGATTTCAAGGAGTTTCCCATCCAAGATTCAACTCTGGTGGCACAGATTGGTTCTGAAGATCACTCGTCGTCTTTAGATAAGCATTTCTTCTTTATCTTCTTGATTGAGATCGAAGTATTTACGATCATCTTGTCTTCGGTTCTTTTCTTTTGTTTCATGGAGTGGATCTCCTTGTTCTAGAATGGAGGGAGTATTTGTGATGTGAATTGATGTATGAATTCATGGATTTGCCAACTTCTTGTTTCAATGATGTTGTTATGTTTTATATTAATTCAATCTTGTGTGGATTGTTGTGTTTGGATGTAATTACCATTCTTGATTGGATGTTTGTAATTATTGTGGATCTTGAAATGGAATTCTCTAGATTGTATGACCGAGAGGCGTCGTGACAGAGCTGCCCCGTTAACGGACATTTATGGGATCACCTTGAAGGGTGATCCAAGAATCTATAAAGAAGAGGGATAGATGAATGCGTTGTACCCTATATCTTGATGTGAATTGATTAGTGATGAGTTTCTATGTTGTATGACCGAGGGGCGTCGTGAAAGGACTGCCCAATTAACGGATTTCATAGGGATCGTTTCTATTTAGTTTTTTGAGGTGTAGATTAATGCCCCTAGCCGGTGTTTTCTGCAAAAGATAATCGAGAACTTCTTGCGAACGCATGACAATTGAGGATAGGATTGGTAGACCATATTACATTGATAAGTATCACAAAGAAACCAAATCTCCTTGAACTTCCATAAGACCTAGTTTCCTGCATTACCTTTCTATTTCTATTTTCTAGTTTTGTTTTAGTTTGTGTAATTCTTGTTCGGTTGTTTAGCTAATTCGTTTTGATACATCTTTAGTGATTATAATCAGTCCCTGTGGATATGATATCTTTTTATATTACTGACGACGTATCCGTACACTTGCGGAGACGTAACACCAACCCGTCCTAGGGCCAACACGGAAGAGGTAAATCACGGGTGGCTACTAGCCTTTGGAATAGTGACTAACACATAAGGCAGGTATTTATCTCAACTTTTTCGATGGAACTCATGTGGAACCTCCACATCAGCAACCCCCCTAGAGTCGGTCCTACGGATATGGAGGGAGGTAAATGCAAGTACACAGGTGGAAAATAGATGGCGGAGACATTAACCTCATGATCATATTAATGGATGCTTCATTACGAATTGTTAAATAGTTTCATGCACAAATCTTACAAAACTATTTTCTATTCAAAATCTCATAGAATTACCAAATGTATAAACTATTGAATCCACCTAACGAAAATATCCATAAAATTATAGAAAGAAATTTTCTTTAGGTTAATTCCTAGCAAGTTATAGAATAATTCAATCAACAACTATAATTCATAAAGAAATAGAGAAGGATAAATCTAGACGTAAATCAAAGTTTACATTCTTAAGCAATTATTTAGTTCGTTGGTGAAGTTAATTTCAATATTCACCCTACTTAATTTTGATCTTCTACTGCATTGATCACTAATCATACCTTTATTATTGACATATAATTGGGTTCCAAGGAAGATTGTGTATGTTGAGGGTTTAGGGTTACACTAGATATAACTTAATAAAATTCATCAGATAACTCTCCTTTTATAAAGATCAAAAGTTACTGATATCACCTCCAAGATAACAGTGCAGCGGTAGAGCATTGTTTTCATTTTGTTAGGTATCTAAAAATCGAGTTTCAGTCTTAACAAATTAACAGCTGAATTTTTTTTAATGGGCAATTAAGTTGATGTAAGAACACTATAATTGATGACCACTTGTTGCGAGCACTTCCTAATTTATCCTGATGGATGATAAAAAAATTTCAATAAAACTGAATCGATCACTTTAGAATTAATCAACATAAACTGAATACTTGATGCCAACTGAAACAAAGTCACTGATATCAATAAAAAGATATTACACATCATATGGATTTATATAGAGTCATCAATCTATTAGAAAGGAGCTAACAATACTTGAGCCTCATATTTGTAAGTTCAAATGTATTAATGGTGGAAGGTTTAGAATGTCATTTCTCCCAATTAAGCCTCATCATTTCAATGCTTGGACAAACTAGGTAAATTATTGGATAGGTAACAACACATAATGAAAGGTTAAACTAGTGTGAACAATGAATGATTGATCTATAGTCAATTCAAAGCAACTCAAGTCCATGTAGTAAGGGAATTTTGCAATAGAAAACCACTTGATTATGTAGAAATTAAGTTGCCACATTGAATCATGGATTGAGCTTGCATTCTAAAGTCGGTAAAAGTTTCAAGATCTCAATCATTTAGGAGGAAATCGAGAATTGTGTTCATGGCAATAAAGTATTTTTCAAGTCAAGTGCCTTAAACTCCACGTCAGGCTAGATGCCAAGCTTTTCCACTTCAACAAATCAATCAAAAAACATCTCTATTAACCTAGAGCTTCACATAAAATCTCACCTCATCAAACCGGACCTGCAACATTTAAGAATCTAGTCAACCTAATCTGGCAAGTAGAATTTTTTCTAGTTGTACTGCACCCCACTTATTTAGCCAAATCGAACTCAATTCAGGTGAACCAAAACATCAATAAACTTAACATGACCTAATTAGTCTTGCCTCAACTCCTTTGGTCTAGTTCCCAACTAAGGTCTAGGCTAGAAACTTAAGGTTAGCACACTTAATACATTACAGTTTTCATCAAAATTGTATTGATATCTAACCTAAACTTGGAATCCTAGTCAACTACTAAAGTCTCAGCTCAATCGAATTTGAGTCAACCCTCGAGGTTTGATGATGTAGTGGCTTTACCAACCATTGTTTTGCCATGTCTTATTCGATAGGTCTAGACATAGCAAGAGTAAGGTTAACTATCTACTTCTAATCAATGCAATATAC
The DNA here is from genome assembly GCF_018446385.1 of Zingiber officinale. NCBI lineage: Eukaryota > Viridiplantae > Streptophyta > Magnoliopsida > Zingiberales > Zingiberaceae > Zingiber > Zingiber officinale. The sequence goes on from NC_056006.1 coordinate 50,816,983, forward strand.
AAGATTGACCAATTTTTACTTGTTCATCTCAGATTGTATGTATCTGTTCATTCCATAATTATTGTTTCTTTATCCATCTCTAACCATAGACAACACCTATACTTTTCTTCTTGAATCATTGGTTAAAAGAAAAGGATGTGTTGACAGCTTCTTACAACAATATCCTCAATCCTAAACAAATGCAATCAATTAATGGTTGCAACTTTCACAATTAAATTAGGCCACATCAAGTTAATCTACTCTTAAGGTGTCGATTCCTCGATGCTTATGAGGGAAATTAGTAATCATAAAAGAAAGAAGCAAGATAAGGAACGTGAAACATCATGAACACAACCAATGCATAACACATGCCATCATAATGGCTTGCAACACAACTAAACAAGGTCCTTTTGGCCCACAATGTGCAAGACACTTCTTTTATAGTTAATGTATTGCACCAAATTATTAGATTCTAGTATCCATTTAACATTTTTTTTTATTATGGTGGGGATGAAGATTTGCCCTTTCCAACACACAAATAGTGAAAGACAGCTTTAGGATTTCTTAGTGAAGCCTACACAAGAGCTAGCCACTCCTACCAATTGCAAAAAGAAGGGTAATCAAAGGTCCTCATGGATGACTTAGTTAATTAGATGATTTATTAATATTTTATCTTTGATGTTGTCAAGCAATTAGCATAAACAATACTTGGATATATATATATATTGAACCTAAGTAAACCAAAAATGTATTTGTTCTTAGGAAGTAACCTATTGAATAGGGTTATTCATCTGAGATCCTTCATTTTCAATTATTAAATCGGCTAATCATTCATGTTCATCTTTTGAATTTGCCATACTCTGACTTACATGAATATTCCTTACATGTAGTATATATCTTGATGCATATCGCATTAAATGTTCGATCATAATTGATGTGAACTAATTATTACACCTAATAAATTTTGTTTGATCAACTACATCGCCAACCATATCAAATTTATAGATGAGATATAATTGTAGTGCCATTTTATAGCATTATATCACAAGATGCAAGCCTAAGATTGTATAATGAAAGTTGAATCATCCACAAGGAAGCTCTCATCACTCACAACTGCTCACTTATTTTTATCGTGCAATTAGATAGTAATTTAACAAAGAAAATAACTCTCTATTCTAATAATAATGTTTTTTTTGTTTATGCATCAAATAGTTTTCCTTTTTGGTGTTTTAAAAAGATCCCTTATTCCCTTAGTGAGAAATATATGAAAATTGCATTAGAGCGCATGTGACAAATTAAGCAAAATACTAGAGAAATGCAATTATATTTTAGATTTTATAATGTCAAAGTAGTGATTAATGCGTGGTTGCAATGTTTGTGGCGTGGAAATGCGTCCAACACAAAGGAACATTTGCACATTTGTGAAAAACAAAAATAAATAAATAAAAAAGATAAATTAGACTCTATTTTGACAATAGACTATGTTTTAACTAAACTAGTGTCAAGACATGTTACCCCGGGTGGCATTATCATACATCCTTATATCCCCGGTAACAATATTTACCCACTGTACGTGCAACCCTGAGATTTAATAATCTTTGTCCTCATGGTGTAACACAATTGGAGGTACATGATTTTATATTCAAGAGGTCCAAAGTTTGATTCTCAGAGTGTCATTATTTGGACTTAGCGTGTTGAATATAATTATCTTTATTAGGTGGGCTTATTTGTAAGTTGTATATGCGAATACGATATAAACCCTTTAAAGTGATCTAACTTAGGCTTATTGGGTTCGGTTGTTGGATGTAAACCTTGTATGTGTAGAATCTTTAGTCCTACATCTATTATTTATCTATGTGCTGATAATAGATTTCAGTATATATATGGACTTATAGTCCCGCATCTATTATTATCTATGGGATGATAATAGATGTCCATTATATAAAGGGTTGGTCCCTAAGGGCTTAGAGAATAATTTTGACATAGTGGCTTGTTCCCCATTGATAAGAAGCTTTATGGCGCCATCATCTCTTAAGCCCCTTGGAAGACCTTCTTTTCCGCATCTTCTTACACAAAAATCAAGCCAATGATGCTAAAGACAAGGAAATGACTCTTCAATCAAGTTCCTTGTCTATTATATTTATGTATTTATTTTCTTATGTTATGTTTAATTGATAAAATGAAGATTCATGCTTATATGTTTTTGTATTTTCTATATGTGAATTCTTATACGGTTCTTAGAATTCATGTAGCTTAGGTTTTACGAGAACTATCAATTGGTATCAGAGTAAGGTTTCTGTTTCGTCGTTTTCATTGGAAAAAAAGTTTAAACTTTTCTTTGATTTGTTGTTTGTATGCTAGATCAAGTTTTTCCTAGTTAATACAAATTTTTTAATCGTAAAAAAATCAAATAAAAAAAATTAGGATAGATTTATTTTTCAAGTTTTTCGTGTTTTTGCAAAGAATACGAGGAACAACGAAAATCATCACTGTTTAACTTACTTTTAAATAAAATTGTGATGGTCCAATCGATTATTTTGATCGAACAATCGATTGTCCAGTCTAAAATTTAAAATAGAAATAATTAAAATTCAAATAATTAATAGTCTTAAATTCACGACTATACGTCAATTTTAATCGATTAAATTTGATTTTAATCAATTGAGATTGTTTTTTAATTAACTAAGTTTTTTTTTCTCAATAATGTTTCATATTTTAAAAAAAACTTTGACAGTATTCGAGGAAAAAAAACAAAAAAATGGAAAGTTTCTGTTTTAAACAATAAAACAAAGAAAAAAAAAGTAATTATTTCCTGTGTTACATTAAATATATATCGCTTTTTAAATGCAGAAATAATTAGGAAATTAAATAGTATTAAATAATACTATTTAATTATAGAATTTAAAAAAAAATTTAACTTCATAAGGGAAGGTTTTATATATGATCATATAGACACATACAGTAGATTTTTTAATCGATTGTGATAATCAATTAGATAAATCAATCGACTGTCATATGGTATCAATCAATTGATAAGTCTAATTTGGAGTTGTTAAGGCTGATTAAGTAATTTTTGTTCAAATTAAGTTCCTAGAATTTTCTTGAGTCTATCCACACAACGTGTTACTAAGTTGAACTAATGTGTCGCTCCAAAGGAAGGTCTAGCTTAGGTAAGTTTAGTGTATTTTGTGTTGATAGACGTATATTTATGTTAAAAGTAATCAGGCCAAAGAAAGGTTACTTGTATGCCAGATATATGCATAAGGTAGCTTACAACTATGGAACAAAATATTATTTTGTTCAGATCATGCACAAAATATGTCGACCCAAAGGAAGACATATTATGTAGCAGATTAAGATTGTTGTGAGTTATGGACCAAAATATAACTCTTATAAAGTATCATATTATGCGCGCAATGGGTTGACCCAAAGGAAGGCATATTGTATTGTCAATTTAGAGAGTATCGCTAACAAATAATGTGTCAGTTCAAAGGAAGACACATTATGTTGTACTTCATATCTCATAAAGAACTCATTTATATGCATTTTAAATTTTATTTTATTTGTATAATTTTATATTACTTATATGTTCTTGACTTTAGATAAATCATGAGCTTAAATAAATTTTACTCTTTAATTTCAGTGCAATCTGCAACTGCCAGCATTAATAACATCCTAACACTAACTAGTTCAAATTTTACTGAATGGAAAGAATATGTAACCGTAGTCTTAGGCTACATGAACTTAGACTATGTATTAAAGATGACCAGTACTAGCACTATAGATATCTCTGCCTGCACGGTTCACTCCTTTGATGTCTCTGCCTGCACGGTTCACTCCTTTTAAGATATTGTATAATACTCAAAAGGAAAAGAAGATATTGAATGAGCTCATTGCTCAATGCGTGCAAGAGGAAGGAAGACTAAAGATTGAGACATCTGAGAGTACTCACTTTGCATCTGATTCCCAAAGTGCGAGCAAGAAACGAAAGAGAATCAATAACAAAGGAAAAAGAAAACAAACTACATATTCTGGAGGCAATGCCCATAAGGAGCACAAGAAGCAGGATAAGGAATCCACTTGTTTCTTTTGCAAGAAGAAAGGTCATATGAAGAAAGACTGCCTCAAGTATGTCAACTGGCGTGTAAAGAAAGGTAAACTTCTCAACTTTGTTAGTTCGGAAATCAATTAGCTATTGTACCCACTGACACTTGGTGGATAGATACCGGTACTATTACTCACATAAGTGTCACTATGCAGGGTTGTCTTAGGAGCCGACTTACACTTGATGATAAAAGATACATCTATACAGGAAATGGAAAGAAGGCTAAAGTCGAGTCGATTGGTGTTTTCAGGATTTGTTTAGAAATCAATGTCTTTCTAAATTTAGAAAATACATTTATTGTACCGTCTTTTCGATGGAATTTAATTTCAATTTCTTGTTTGGATAAATCAGGTTATTCTTGTTCATTTAGAAATGAAATTTTCAGTATTTTCTTTAATTTAGTGTTGGTTGACAATGGTTCCTTGGTTGATAAGCTTTAAAAATTGAACACCTTTACTCCTACAGTTGACAATGTGATAATGTATAGTATAGGTATGAAACGTAAATAGACTAATAAGAATTCTTCCATGTTGTGGTATAGGTGTTTAGGACATATATCCAAACAATGCCTAGAAAGGTTAATGTCATATGAAATTCTTGATTCCCTTAACATGTCAGACTTTGGTGTTTGCATAGAGTGTATCAAGGGAAAGATCACTAACAAAAGGAATAAGGGGGCTAGCCGTTGTAGTGATATTTTAGAGCTAATACATACGAATATTTGTTGACCATTCCCTAAGGTATCTTGGAATGGGCACACATATTTTATTAGCTTTATAGATGATATTTTGGGATTCATGAGAAATCCCAATCTTTGGACATGTTCAAAATTTTCAAAGCCGAAGTTGAACTTCAACTAGGTAAGAAAATTAAAGCTGGTTGATCCGACCATGGAGGTGAATATTAAAGTTGATATGATGGATCAGGTGAACAACATCCAGGACCTTTTGCGAATTACCTTCCTGAGTATGGAATTGTGCCTCAGTATACCGTGCCTGGTACACCTAGTCAGAATGGTGTAGCTAAGCGTCACAATCGAACCCTAAAAGACATGATAAAAAGTATAATGACTTTCACTTCTCTACCAGAGTCCTTGTGGGGTGAAGCACTCAAGACTGCAATTTGCCTATTCAATAGAGTACATAGTAAGGTAGTAACTAAAACCTCATTCGAGATGTGGATGAGTAAAAAGCCTAGTATTATGCACTTACACATCTAGGGTTGTCCAACTGAAGCTAGGCCTTACAAGCCTAATGAAAAGAAACTGGACTTAAGAACAGTTAGCTGCAATTTTATAAGTTATTCTGAGAAGTTAAGAGGTATAAATTTTATGATCCCTCTAATAGATCCTTCTTCGAAACGGGAAATGTCAAGTTTATTGAGGATAGTAGGAGTGATAAGATAAGGGAAATATCTTTTGAGGAATGCATTGGTCATCCTCCTGTGGTCACTACTAGTGCGATCAGTAGCGGCATGGTTACCATACGACACATTATGGCCATTACACATCCAGTGAGCGTAGTGAACCAAGATATTTTCATGACATCTCCAATGTAATTGGAAGAGTCTATCACTGAAATTGAAGTATTGCCTCATATTGATGAGCAAGTACCTTAATCATCTCAAACACAAGTGCCTTTAAGGCGATCCACAAGAGAACGGAGAACTGCGAATTCTCGTGATTATGTTTATCTCCAAGAGCATGACTTTGACATAGGGTTGGAAGATGATCTTACATCTTTCTAAGAAGTCAAACAGTGCTCTAACCATGAAAGGTGGATTAACGTCATGCAAGAAGAGTTGAAGTCTATGGCAGACAATGACATTTGGAAACTTGTCGAATTGCCTGAAGGCAAGAAGCCCATTGGTTATAATGGATATTTAAAACCAAGCGAGATTCAAGGGGCAATGTCAAAAAGTATAAGGCTCATCTTGTTGCCAAGGAATTCACTTAGAAAGAAGACATTGATTACAAGGAGACTTTCTCACCCATGTCGACGAAAGACTCCCTTAAGGAAATCATGGCACTTGTAGCTCATTATGATTTGGAGCTACATCAAATGGACGTAAAGACTACATTCCTCAATGGAGACATAGAGGAGTCTATATATATGATGTAACCAGAGAATTTTGATCAAGTGGTTTAATACAGGCGCCCCGTCAGTGGTACCGAAAATTTGATCAAGTGTTTACCTCATTTGGATTTAAAGAGAACCCCGTCGATCAGTGCATATATGTCAATTTCACTGGGAGCGAGTTTATTATACTTGTTTTGTATATGAACGATATATTGTGTCACGCCCCAGAGGAGTCTCTGTCCGAAGAAATTTCGGCAACATCTCCCCTGTACGGCGGACAATATGAAACTTTCTACATATCACATATACATCAGCCACAGGCGGCTGGAATGATAGCAAAAAAATAAAGACAAACACCACGCAGTTAATAAAGATATCCAGCCTCTGGCTGTCACAACCACGCAGTTAATAACAGTAATTAATAAATAATAGGACTCTGACTCGAAATCCACCCTACTCCACTACACTCGTAAAACTCAAATCCAACGAACTCACCTCTTCTGCCGTCCAGGCAGGCACGTAGTAGAATGAAATCCAATATCATATCAAAAATCCATCAAAAGGTTTCACTCCATACAATATCCATAGGAAAAATCCAAAGACAATACTGAAACAAAGTCTGTTATAGAAAAAGACCAAAATAAAACAAATAACGAACTAATAGAGAACTAGCTCTACGTGCAGAGGGGGGGGCCAGCGACTGGAACTGCTCCGGACAGCCTCAACAATGGAGGCGGGGTGAGTCCAACACTCAGCAGGTACAACTGATATGCATAATAAAACAAATAACAGACAACACTAATCATGTGTACAGTCTCCTGAATATGAGGAGGATAAATGCAACTGAAATGAAATCAGAAGATAACTGTACTGACCGGATCAAAGTATAAAGGTAACAGGTCGTCAGACCGAGTGAGTCATAATCCTGTATGCATGTCAATCAATGCATCCAAACAAATGCAGCATATAAGTGCAGCAATCACAAGCAAATAAAAATGCAATAAATGCATATGTCAACCCCATACTCTGAAATCAATGCTCCTGTGCAATGACAGAGTAAACGGGATGCTGTCGGAGTACTCCTGTCCTGTGACCCCAAATCATAAATGGGGAGCTCAATGCTCTCATCTCCCGGTACACGATGACGGGGAGGATATCTCTGCCGGCTACCACGCTGAGTCTCCTGACCAACGGAGCCAAACAAAGTCCACCATCTGCCGGCTACCACGCTGCTACCCTAAATGCCAACGGAGCCAAACAGAGCGGAACTGACTGCCGGCTACCACGCTGAGTCACCTGACCAACGGAGCCAAACAGCAGAACCGCCACACACCAGCCAGATATACAAATCCATGGGTGATGTGTGCAGTACATGTAACTGGCGATGAGCTCAACCAAAGTAGAGCCGACAATCGCACAACATGCAATCATGATGCATGATACTGAACATGGCAATCTCATGAATAACATGGCATGATCCATATAAATAGATACAAAGTGTGTACCACAAGAAGACGTATCAAATAGAAGGTACACAAATCGAAGAGGGTATCAAATAAACCCTAGGTCCAGAATATAACAGAGCATGTGGTTAGGTCACTACCTAAGGCATATGTGATCAGGTAGATAATATGCAGTGCAGAATAAATAAACAAACAACATGTACTAATCATGTAGTGACCAACCGAAATAAACAGGTAACACAATTACTGTTATATGTTAAACATATTATCATGCATATCAAAAGACATAAGTCAAAGTACCCGCCTCCGAAAATAGAAAGGATCGTATCCGGTCCAAATCTGACGTCGAGATATCGTCTCGCGTCAAGGTCCTGTGACAAACAAAAAAAATCTTTTTATTTAGCTACACTCCTATAAATAGCTAAATAAAAACCTCCTACACTAGATTAGGGCAATAACCCAAATCAACAATCACATAAACCTAACCCAAAAACCTTACCTCACTTCTCACAGCAAGAATGTTACTGGAAATTATGGCCAAAACAATCACCGCTGCTGTGGAACCCCGATCCTCTACCAGCGCAATGAACCTACAATTATAGATCACTATACTCAATGAGCATGATCTTCCACCCAACACAAGTGCTGCTCACAACACGAATCAAAGCACAAAACCAAAAACCAAACCTTAAACCCTTACCTCCAATTCACAGTCGTTACAAGAACCAATAGCCACTGATTCCAACCACAGCACAACCCCACAGCAAGTTCCTACTGCTGGAATCACAAAATTGCTGCCCAAATTAGAGTTGTTGCTGCCGGAATCAGAAACACCCCACAAAACGTAAAAACCTCACCAATCTGTGACCTCCAAGATCAATAAGGCACGCGGCTGGAGGCTAGGGCAGAAGCAAGGAATCGGCTGGGGAAATTCGGGATGAAGGCAGTGGAGAGAAGGTCGGCACTGCTCGGCGTCGGCGGAGATGCTAGGGCACAGAGGGAAGGCTCGGCCAAATTTAAACCAGACACGGCACAATAAAGGAAGAAATGGTGCTCTGCCGTGGGGAGGAAGGGAGGCTCGGTCGCCGGCACAGAGAATCGGAGAGGGCGATGGCGCTAGGTTAAACCTAGTGGCCGGCGAGGTATCGGGAAGAAGAAAAGAGGGAGTCGCGGGGGCCGGCGTTGCTTCGATCCAGAGAGGGCAGCGGCGCAAGAGGGCACAGCGGCTTCGGCAGGGCTCAACGGCGGCCGGCGGATCGTGTGCGGCGGCGAAACCGTGCGGCGTCGGTTAGGGCTCGAGAGGGTGCGGCGGCGTCGGGGAAATAGGGAAGAGATGCGGGAAATGGCTCGGGTTCGGCGACAAAAGAAAATGAAAGAAATAAAGAAAATGAAAAGGAAAAGGATATATATAAATATAATCTTTTCCTCGCTTAAATCGGGTAGCCTAAACAGGCTTTTCCGGACCCCGTTAACTCGTCCATACGAGCTCCGAAAAATTCCCGAAAAATCTCCAAAAATTCTGAAAAATTCCTTTATTAAGATTCGCCTATTTTCCGGTATTTTACATTCTCCCCCACTAATAAAAATTTGGTCCCCAAATTTCGTTATCTACCATCAGCAAGCACTAACAACAGATATAAAGTATAAATGCTGAACGGTAAATTAAATCACATACCTCAAGTAAAAAGATGGGGATATCGAGCTCGGATAGTATCCTCGAGCTCCCAAGTAGCCTCCTCGCCCGAGTGATGCTGCCATCCGACTTTAACCAGTCGGATAGTCTTGTTCCGTAACTGACGCTCTTTCCGGTCGAGAATCCATACCGGAACCTCCTCATATGTAATGTCAGGCTGGACAGGAACTGGAATATCTGTCAGCACATGCGTCGGATCAGGTACATATCTCCTCAGCATGGATACATGAAATACATCGTGCACGCCTGACAGGGACGGTGGTAGTGCTAGTCGGTAAGCTACTGCTCCGATCCTCTCCAAGATCTCGAAAGGACCAATGTATCGCGGAGCTAGCTTACCTCTGAGACCAAATCTCTTCACCCCTTTCGTGGGTGAAACTCGCAAAAATACATGGTCGCCAACAGAGAACTCTAGTGGTCTGCGTCTCCGATCAGCGTAACTCTTCTGGCGGTCCTGCGCCTCTGACATCCTCCGTCTGATAGTACGGACCAACTCTGCATCCTGCTGAACTCTCTGAGGTCCCAACAACTGGGCCTCTCCAACCTCATCCCAGAGAACGGGTGTCCGACAAGGTCTACCATACAACGCCTCAAACGGTGCCATCTGGATAGCCGAATGAAAGCTGTTGTTATAGGCAAACTCTACTAACGGCAGATGGTCCTCCCAACTGCCTCCAAAATCCATAACACATGATCTCAGCAAGTCCTCAAGAGTCTGAATAGTCCGCTCTGACTGTCCATCTGTCTGTGGATGGAAAGCTGTACTAAGTCGGAGCTGTGTGCCCAAGGCCTGCTGCAGACTCTGCCAGAAACGAGACGTAAACCGTGGATCTCTATCCGAAATGATACTCAACGGAACACCATGTAGTCTGATGATCTCCCGACAATACAGATCTGCTAATCGATCCAGGGGATCAGTCCTCCGGATCGCTAAGAAATGCGCGGATTTGGTTAATCGATCAACGATTACCCAAATCGCGTCATGGCCTCGTCGTGTCCTCGGCAATCCTACCACAAAGTCCATGGTAATGTGATCCCACTTCCATTCAGGAATAGGAATCCGCTGAAGTAATCCTGCAGGTCTCTGGTGTTCAGCCTTCACCTGCTGACAGACAAGACATCTAGCTACGAAATCCGCGATGTCTTTCTTCATGCCGTTCCACCAATAGGAACGCCTCAAGTCTCGATACATACGAGTCCCTCCCGGATAGATCGCAAATCGAGAACGGTGTGCCTCCTGTAGTAGCTCCTGTAAGACCGGGTGAGACTGAGGTACGCATAATCTGCCTCGGAAGTATATAATACCCTCCTCGTCTCGTGTAAACTCGGTCTGCTGCCCGGAAGCTATCTGACTGCCAATAAACTGACAATGCTGATCACCAGCCTGAGCCTCTCGGATCATCGTCCTGATTGACGACTGAGCAACCATGGTAACCAGAATACTCTGCTCTGTCGGTCCCTGCTCCTCAAGATCTAACTCAGAGAAACTCTGAATCAAGTCCGTGACTGAAGTCCGGTGGCAAGCCAAAGTCCCTCTGGACTTCCTACTGAGTGCATCTGCAACTACATTAGCTTTACCCGGGTGGTAGCTAATGGTACAATCGTAATCCTTCAGGAACTCCATCCATCTCCTCTGTCGGAGATTAAGCTCCTTCTGAGTGAAAATATATTTGAGACTCTTATGATCAGTGAGAATCTCAAATGTAATACCGTACAAATGATGACGCCAAATCTTCAATGCATAAATGACGGGGGCTAACTCCAGGTCATGAACTGGGTAGTTCTTCTCATGCTCCTTCAGCTGTCGAGAACCATAAGAGACTACTCTGCCGTGCTGCATCAGAACAGCACCCAAACCCTGAAGAGAAGCGTCGGTGTAGAGTACAAATCCATCATCTCCAGAAGATAAAACCAAAACTGGAGCCGACACTAACCTCCGCTTCAGCTCCTGAAAGCTGGTCTCGCAATCCTCTGTCCACGTAAACTTCACGCCCTTCCTGGTAAGGCGTGTCAGCGGCATAGCAATACGCGAGAAACCCTCGACAAAACGTCGGTAATACCCGGCCAATCCCAGAAAACTGCGGATCTCCTGAACTGACTTCGGCTGTTCCCAACTGGTGACAGCCTCGATCTTCTGAGGATCAACTGAAATACCTCTACTAGAAACCACGTGTCCAAGAAAACCAACTGAGGATAACCAGAATGCACACTTGCTGAACTTCGCGTACAGCTGATGTCGTCTAAGAATCTCCAAGACTATACGAAGATGCTGTGCATGCTCCTCCTCGGAATGCGAGTAGACCAATATGTCATCAATAAAAACGATAACAAACTGATCCAGGTACTCAAGAAAAATGCGGTTCATCAAGTCCATAAACACCGCTGGAGCATTGGTAAGCCCAAATGGCATTACCAAAAACTCATAATGACCGTATCTGGTACGGAAAGCTGTCTTTTGAATATCTGAGTCTCTAACCCTCAACTGATGATATCCGGATCGCAGATCAATCTTAGAATACACTGATGTACCTCTGAGCTGATCAAACAAATCCTCAATCCGTGGTAAAGGATATTTATTTCTGACAGTCACTGCATTCAGCTGTCTGTAGTCAATACATAACCTCATGGTACCGTCTTTTTTCTTGACGAATAAAACAGGTGAACCCCATGGAGAAACACTAGGGCGAATAAATCCCCTATCCAAAAGCTCCTGGAGTTGAACCTTCAGCTCGTTCAACTCTTTTGGTGCCATACGATAAGGAGCTTTCGATGCCGGTGCGGTCCCCGGAATCAACTCAATAGCGAACTCCACTAGCCTTCTGGGAGGCAAACCTGGCAGCTCCTCTGGAAATACATCTGGGTACTCCCGGACTACAAGAACGTCGGAGAGCTGCGAACTGCTGCTGTCCTCAGTACTGATCAAAGATAACAGAAAACCCTGACAGCCATGTGACAATAACTTCTGAGCCTGAAGCGCCGAAATGATCGATAATCCGTCATCTCTAATGCCAGTGAAATCCCACGAGGGTTGGTTCGGAGGCCGGAATGTGACCACCCTCGTCTGGCAATCAACTGTGGCATGATATGCTGACAAACAGTCCATGCCAAGAATAACATCAAAATCAACCATTTCCAATACTAAAAGATCCGCTGTAATAATTAGGTTGCCAAAATCTAACGGGCAACCTCTGACCTCTTGGGTGACATCCATGGTGTCACCGGAGGGTAGAGAAACCGTCAATCACTGGGATCTGCAAGTGGGTAATCTACCAACCTCTCGTATGAAAGTATGAGATATAAAAGAGTGCGAGCTACCAGTATCTATCAGTATATCTGCAGATAAGGCATAAATAGAAATCATACCGCGGAACACGGATCCGTCGGCTCGCTGCGCATCCTCTCTGGTCATCGCATGAACACGTCCAGTCTCTGGCGGAGGAGGAGGAGGTAACGCTGCCAGCGGCTGCTGCGGCTGAGCAGAAGCCTGCCACTGAGACGGTGCTGGATACTGCGCTAGAGAAGACTGAGAGGATGGTAACTGATACTGGGCAGCTGGCTGGGACTGAGTCAGGTACTGGCCTGTAAGCTGAGGCTGCATCTGATACTGCCCCTGTGTCGTATGATAAAGTCCCGGAACCGAACTCTGAGGTGCTATGGAAGCACTGGAATACTCCTGTCCAAGCATACCAAATGCCGCTGCTGCAGGTGAAGCACTCTGCGGCTGGCCTTGCGAAGGTTGGAGTCGTCGCCCTCCTCGATAAGTACCGGACTGACTGGACTGTCCTCCAAGATCAGACCCTCCGGAAGTCATATGCTGGGTCCTCTGCGGACAATCTCGGCTCTGGTGCCCAGGCAGTTTGCAATGAAAGCAAACTGACTGTCCCAGAGAGCAAGCTGATGTGATATGATCTCTAGACCCACATCTGAAACAACGTATGTCGCTAGTGGGTTGTTTCCGGTTCTGCTGGGAAAACCGGGAACGTCCTGAAGATGACTGCCCTGATTTCTGGGGTTTACGTGATCCCCCAGATGTACCCTGATCTGTCCGACTACGTCTGACCTGCGGTGGTGTAGTCTGAGGCTGCTGGATCTGCCCAGATGTCTGACCTGGCTGTTTCCTCTTTCTGTCTAGAAATGCTCTCTGCTGTGCTGCCTCAATCAATAGAGCTTTGTCTAACGTCTCTAGATAGGAAGAAATAGCAAGACCGGCAAGTTTTACTTGCAGATGTCCATCCAGCCCCTGTATAAACTGCTGCATGCGTGAACTATCCTCAGCAACGAGCTCTGGACAAAATCTGGACAATCTGTCAAACTCTGCATTATACTCAGACACTGTACGATTATTCTGCCTCAAACTCAGGAACTCCTGTCGACGAGCAATCTGATAAGCCCGTGGAAAGAAACGACTCTCAAAAGCCTGTCTGAATCTGGCCCATGTGATATTCTGCTCCCCGATGATAGTACGCTGGGTGAGCCACCAGGTGTCAGCAGCGTCTCGTAAGTGGAAAGCAGCCAGCTCTGCTTTCTCCCACTCGGAGCAAGCCATATAGAAAAAGGTACGCTCCATCGTCTCAATCCAAGATAAAGCCACACTCGGATCTCGATCACCTCGGAAGAGTGTGAATCGACTCTTCATCGACTCTGCCAAGAACGGAATCCTGGCTCGTGCCGCAACAGGATCTATGAAGTGTGTCGGAACGGCTGTCGGAACTGGCGGAAACCCTGGAGCTGATACTACAGGTGGCACCGCTGTATAAACTGGAGGAGGTACTCCCGGTGCTGCTGGATAAACGGGAGCATAAGCAGTCTGTGGCACTGTAGGATGAGGGTAGGTAGCCGCAGCTGGAGGTACAGTAGGCACTGGTACCGGATGTGAAGCAACCGGTATCCCTAATGCAGGAGCGGCTGGGTACACAGTATGTACTGGGGGCACAGGCGTCGCTGATGCCGGGTACATAGTAGGTCCAGATGGCGGTGGTACTGAATACGTTATAGACTGAGCTGGAGCTGGTGTCGGATATGACAATGGTATCCCTGGAGGTACCGAAAATACTGGAGGAGTAAGTACTGTCGGTGCCGCTGAGGCAGGTACCTCTATAGGAGCCGTCGGGGTCTGAGAGCCCAACGCGTCCGCAGCCTGCTGAGTCTGTCCCTGACTGACAGGCTCACTAACAGTGGGCATCTCTGGCGTATCCAGAGATCCCGTGGTCCTCGCACGTGGTCGTCCAGCACCACGTCTCGCGGCAACACGCGTAGATCGCCTCATATCTGTTAAATTATATTACAGATATTACTACAGGTATAAACAATTACCAAAATGACACTATACCTAATTGCTGTCTAGAGATGTTCCGTCGCTGTCCAGCCCCCAAATTAACCTCGGAATTCCGTACGAGAAAAACAACAGTGGAAATCCATATAAATCCATAACGGAAGTCCATAACAAAATCGAGACGGAAAATCCGTGCAACCCAAAATAACTGCCCAGACTAATTTGTCTCGCAACTAGGGCTAGTATAAAAATGTCCAAAATAACAAAAGCAGGTATCACACTCTGCTCTGATACCAATGAATTGGTATCAGATAAATCTCAAATATCCAACACACGGAAACCCAACAAGTATCGCCAAACTTTGGCGCTCTGATACCATATAAATTGGCATCAGGTTATCCCAAATATCCAAAATACGAAAACAACGATCGCAAAACCTGGCTCTGATACCACTAAATTGTCACGCCCCAGAGGAGTCTCTGTCCGAAGAAATTTCGGCAACATCTCCCCTGTACGGCGGACAATATGAAACTTTCTACATATCACATATACATCAGCCACAGGCGGCTGGAATGATAGCAAAAAAATAAAGACAAACACCACGCAGTTAATAAAGATATCCAGCCTCTGGCTGTCACAACCACGCAGTTAATAACAGTAATTAATAAATAATAGGACTCTGACTCGAAATCCACCCTACTCCACTACACTCGTAAAACTCAAATCCAACGAACTCACCTCTTCTGCCGTCCAGGCAGGCACGTAGTAGAATGAAATCCAATATCATATCAAAAATCCATCAAAAGGTTTCACTCCATACAATATCCATAGGAAAATCCAAAGACAATACTGAAACAAAGTCTGTTATAGAAAAAGACCAAAATAAAACAAATAACGAACTAATAGAGAACTAGCTCTACGTGCAGAGGGGGGGGCCAGCGACTGGAACTGCTCCGGACAGCCTCAACCTGATAATATCAACAATGGAGGCGGGGTGAGTCCAACACTCAGCAGGTACAACTGATATGCATAATAAAACAAATAACAGACAACACTAATCATGCGTACAGTCTCCTGAATATGAGGAGGATAAATGCAACTGAAATGAAATCAGAAGATAACTGTACTGACCGGATCAAAGTATAAAGGTAACAGGTCGTCAGACCGAGTGAGTCATAATCCTGTATGCATGTCAATCAATGCATCCAAACAAATGCAGCATATAAGTGCATAATAAATAAACAAACAAAATGCAATAAATCATGTAGTGACCAACCGAATCAAAAGGATAACACAATCATTGCTATATGTTAAACACATCATAATGGGGAGCTCAATGCTCTCATCTCCCGGTACACGATGACGGGGAGGATATCTCTGCCGGCTACCACGCTGAGTCTCCTGACCAACGGAGCCAAACAAAGTCCACCATCTGCCGGCTACCACGCTGCTACCCTAAATGCCAACGAAGCCAAACAGAGCGGAATTGACTGCCGGCTACCACGCTGAGTCACCTGACCAACGGAGCCAAACAGCAGAACCGCCACACACCAGCCAGATATACAAATCCATGGGTGATGTGTGCAGTACATGTAACTGGCGATGAGCTCAACCAAAGTAGAGCCGACAATCGCACAGCATGCAATCATGATGCATGATACTGAACATGGCAATCTCATGAATAACATGGCATGATCCATATAAATAGATACAAAGTGTGTACCACAAGAAGACGTATCAAATAGAAGGTACACAAATCGAAGAGGGTATCAAATAAACCCTAGGTCCAGAATATAACAGAGCATGTGGTTAGGTCACTACCTAAGGCATATGTGATCAGGTAGATAATATGCAGTGCAGAATAAATAAACAAACAACATGTACTAATCATGTAGTGACCAACCGAAATAAACAGGTAACACAATTACTGTTATATGTTAAACATATTATCATGCATATCAAAAGACATAAGTCAAAGTACCCGCCTCCGAAAATAGAAAGGATCGTATCCGGTCCAAATCTGACGTCGAGATATCGTCTCGCGTCAAGGTCCTGTGACAAACAAAAAAAAAATCTTTTTATTTAGCTACACTCCTATAAATAGCTAAATAAAAACCTCCTACACTAGATTAGGGCAATAACCCAAATCAACAATCACATAAACCTAACCCAAAAACCTTACCTCACTTCTCACAGCAAGAATGTTACTGGAAATTATGGCCAAAACAATCACCGCTGCTGTGGAACCCCGATCCTCTACCAGCGCAATGAACCTACAATTATAGATCACTATACTCAATGAGCATGATCTTCCACCCAACACAAGTGCTGCTCACAACACGAATCAAAGCACAAAACCAAAAACCAAACCTTAAACCCTTACCTCCAATTCACAGTCGTTACAAGAACCAATAGCCACTGATTCCAACCACAGCACAACCCCACAGCAAGTTCCTACTGCTGGAATCACAAAATTGCTGCCCAAATTAGAGTTGTTGCTGCCGGAATCAGAAACACCCCACAAAACGTAAAAACCTCACCAATCTGTGACCTCCAAGATCAATAAGGCACGCGGCTGGAGGCTAGGGCAGAAGCAAGGAATCGGCTGGGGAAATTCGGGATGAAGGCAGTGGAGAGAAGGTCGGCACTGCTCGGCGTCGGCGGAGATGCTAGGGCATAGAGGGAAGGCTCGGCCAAATTTAAACCAGACACGGCACAATAAAGGAAGAAATGGTGCTCTGCCGTGGGGAGGAAGGGAGGCTCGGTCGCCGGCACAGAGAATCGGAGAGGGCGATGGCGCTAGGTTAAACCTAGTGGCCGGCGAGGTATCGGGAAGAAGAAAAGAGGGAGTCGCGGGGGCCGGCGTTGCTTCGATCCAGAGAGGGCAGCGGCGCAAGAGGGTGCGGCGGCGTCAGGGAAATAGGGAAGAGATGCGGGAAATGGCTCGGGTTCGGCGACAAAAGAAAATGAAAGAAATAAAGAAAATGAAAAGGAAAAGGATATATATAAATATAATCTTTTCCTCGCTTAAATCGGGTAGCCTAAACAGGCTTTTCCGGACCCCATTTTTATCCCCGTCAACTCGTCCGTACGAGCTCCGAAAAATTCCCGAAAAATCTCCAAAAATTCTGAAAAATTCCTTTATTAAGATTCGCTTATTTTCCGGTATTTTACATATTGTTTGCGAGCAATAATAAGGGTATGTTGCATCAAATCAAGTCATTTCTATCTGGTCATTTTGAAATAAAAGATCTTGGTGAAGCATCCTTTGTTTTAGGCATATAGATCTATCGTGATCGTTCAAGAGGTATTCTTGAACTTTCACAACAGGCCTATATTAAAAGGTGCTTATAAAGTATGGTATGCAGAATTGTACACCTGGTAACACACCTATGTCAAGAGATGACAAATTTAGCTTGCAGCAATGTCCACAGCTTGAACTTGAAATAAAGAAGATGGAACAATTCTCATATGCGTCAACAGTGGGAAGTCTCATATATGCACAAGTTTGTACTCAATCAGATATAACATTTGTAGTGGGGTTGTTAGGCAGATATATAAGTAACCCAGGACCATCACACTGTAAAGTGATAAAGAGAGTGATGTGGTATTTGCAAAGAACTAAAAGACATATGCTCATGTATCAGAGATTAGATCACCTAGAGGTGATTAGATATTCAGACTTCGATTTTGCTGGATGCTTGGATAGCAGAAGGTCTACTTCGGGCTATATCTTCATGCTTGCTGGAAGGGCTATATCTTGGAAGAGCGTCAAGCAGACGCTAATAGCCACTTCTACTATAGAGGTAGAGTTGGTAGCATGCTATGAAGCATCCAATCATGGGATTTGGCTGTAGAACTTCATCACACCATTACAGATCATTGATAGCATTGACAGGCCATTGGAGATTTACTGTGATAATAAATCCGCAGAACTTGATGCCAAGAACAACCACAGTTCATCAAAGTCCAAACACATCGACGTCAAGTTTCTAGCAGTTAAAGAAAGAGTTCAGAGTAGTCAGATTATAGTAGAGCACATCAGCATAGATTCCATGTTGGCCGATCCACTCACCAAAGGCTTGGTTCCTAAGGTGTTTCATACGCATGTTGTGGATATGAGAATCCTTGAAAATTGAAGAAGAAGAACTCATATAGTGGGAGTCTGTATTTATTCTATTGCTCTATATTTGATAATAAAGACAAACATTTTGTTTTTAATATTGTACATAATTAAAGTTCAAAATATTAATGGGATTTATATGTTTATTTGACACTGTGACTGTGATATCATTATTTACTACTGTTGTTTAACATTTAGTATTTATAAATATGATACAGATTCTCTTTAGAATCATAAAGATGATCATGATTTGCTATTGCAGTTTAGCATAAAGTATTTCACAAATATGTTCTGACCTCTTTTGAGGTCATCTTAGGACCAGTTGAAAATTGACATGTACTGATCATACTTCATGTAATTTTCACTCTACACATCTACATCTTGATCTATGTCATTAATGATATTGGTATTGTGATTACTGTTGGGGCTTGTTACAATCATATATAGTAGCTATGACCTTTTTAGTCCTATACTAATGAAGTTAATGGACCAGATTTTTGCAGGGGTATCTTGTACCTATAAAATTTAATATCAACTAAAGTTTTACTTGTATTCCACATACAACTCACATATAACCCAAATGGGAGATTATTGGATATAATTAACCCTATTAGGTGGGCTTATTTGTAAGTTGTATATGTGAATATGATTTGAACCCTTTAAAGTGATCTAACTTAGGCTTATTGTGTTCATTTATTGGATGTAGACCTTGTATGTGTAGAACCTTTAGTCCCACATGATGGATCGAAAGCGCTAGAGGGGGGGTGAATAGCGCTCGTGGCTATTTTATCGATTTTAAAACACAGAGTTGAAATGCAGCGGAAAGTAAAAGAAAAAACACAACAGACGCAAATGTTTTACTTCGTTCGGAGCCTATGGCGACTCCTACTCGAAGGCCCGCGGTCCTTGACCGCTTTCGGTGGGCAACAACTATAATATCGGAAAGATTACAATATAAATTACAATTAATGTAATAAAAAACTAATACCGACAACAAAAGATCGAAGAGTCTGAGCTTTGGGTTGTCGACGTCGAGTAGTAGCACTTCAAGGTCGTCTCATTGGCAGCACTTCACAGAAGAAAGCTTAGAATTCGTTGTTGTTCTGTAGTTGCTCCCTCGACCCTCTTTTTATATGATATCCTGGGCGCCTGGATCCCTTCCGGGCGCCTGGAGTGTGACGTGGCCAACCAACCAGGATGCTTCACGTGGCGAAGTCGCGACAGGGATAAAACTTGGTCCCGGGCGCCCGGACCACCTTTTTCCAGCAGGTTCCTCACCTGCAAACAAAGGTTAGTCCGAGCAAAATACCCTTCAAGACAGTGTTAGAATCTGATAAAACACAGTAAGGAATAACTGACAGTCTTCAGACTGTCCGAGTCTGACTTCGGATTCCCAACCGGAAACCCTAGGTCGACCCGACGCCTACTGTTCCCTCTACGGGGAACGCGTCCTCACCTACTCCCCTCAAGAGAGATTACCTGATGCCAGTCCGGTCCTCCAGACTGACTGGACTTCCCGCATAGGGTTACCACCCCCTAGGACCTAGGATTACCGCGCCCTAGGGTTTTTCTCCACCTAGGCTTACCACCCCCTAGAACCTAAGGTTACCGCCCCTTAGGGTTTTCCTCCACCTAGGTTTACCGCCCCCTAGGACCTAAGGTTACCACCCCTTAGGGTTTTTCACTTGCCTAACTGCAGCTAGGACTTTCCTGAAACACTCATTCAAACATGTTAGATCACACACTAACTTAACTTTGAATCCTTTGCCATTATCAAAACTAAGGTTCGATCGTTGGATGCTTCCCGCACCAACAATCTCCCCCTTTTTGATAATGGCAACCGAAATTCAATGTTAAGTAAAAGAAATATGCTGTTATGTATAAGCACAAAACACAGGATAAGCGTGATAGCAAGATAAGCATAAACATAGCTCCCCCTTAATACAAGTTCCCTTTAAAATATTTTTTGATTTGAATTTCTCTACTCTTTCTTTGAATTTGGATTATTTTTTATTTCTTTCTTTGAATTTCTCTACTCTACTCTCCCCCTTTGCCATATATCAAAAATGAGCTAGTTTTGAAAAACTTAATTTTTAAGACAGAATTTAGCAGAAAACATTTTAACTTAGGCAAGGAGCAAGTGAAAGGTAACACCTTAGAATAGCAATATTTTTCAAAATTTTGTCAATTGATTTTGTTTGAAATGATTTGCAAAGAGGAACTCTTAGTGTGTTTTAGGAGTTTCCAAAATTTTCACAGAAAAATTTTCAAACAAAAATTTAACTTCAGAAATTTTTTAAATAAAATTTTCAACTTCAGAAATTTTCAAACAAAAAATGTCAACTTCAAAATTTTCAAACAAAATATTCAGCTTCAGAAATTTTTTGGAAAAAAATATTCAGGTTTTTAAAGAAAGTTTCCAAGGAAGATTTTCAAAAAAAAATTTAAAAGCTTTAAATAATTTTCATAAAAAATTTTAACTTGACTAATTTTTGAAAAGGTTTCAGCTTAATTAACTTTCTAACAAGAAAAAATTTTCAGAATGGAGGACACTTGAAAATTTGGAGAAAGTTTTTGAAACAGTTGCTTTGAAATGAATTTCAAAAATACTTAAGGCAAAGGAGAAGCGATAACCTTATTTTTTAATAGCTTGCCATTTTGTTTTGGTAAGGTATCAGAGCCCTAAAGTCCAAGCATGAGTAAAGATTTGTTTTTATTAGGTATCAGATCTCTTAAGTACAGACATGCTTAAACCTATTATTTCCTTCACCAACTGTCTAACCGTTTAGCTACTTGCTGATTGCCTAGAGGGCAACAGTGTTCACTTGGTTAGTCAAGTCAAGTCAATTGATCCAGTTAGATTTGACTAAGGCTGGAAGACTTGATTTGATTACTTTTAATCACGTATTTAACGCCCAGACTCATATTGATGCACAGAAATAAGCATTCTCAAGTCCAGGCTGTACCCTATGCATCTCACACCGTTCTATGTTTTACAAACACAATCAAGGTATACCTAGGTGTTTGTGAGATGCTCTGGCTGAATCCTGGGGGAACATGATTTCTAGGGGGAAATCCTAGGCTAAATCCAACTTTTGAAAGTCTAGTAAAGTAGGGATTTTGAAAAAAAATAAGGTTTTGCCTAGAATTTTAAAAATGTTATTAAAAACCAAAAAAGCATTAAAAAGGATTGAATTGAAAGTATCTATTCTACCCAACACATTCCTATTTGTCTTCTAAGTGTACTGAACTCAAGTTCAGGTAAGGGTTTTGTAAAGATGTCAGCTAGGTTTGATTTGGACTCAACATAGTTGAGTACAATATCACCCTTAGCTACATGATCCCTTACAAAGTGGTGCTTTACTTCTATATGTTTAGTCCTTGAGTGATGAATTGGGTTTTTTGTTAGGTTTATTGAACTTATGTTATCAATTGAGATTTTTGTTTTTTGATATTCAAGTTGATAGTCTTTAAGGGTATGCATCATCCATAGTAACTGAGATGTGCATTCACCTAGTGCTATATATTCAGCTTCAGTGGTAGATAAGGCAACACAGTGTTGCTTTCTACTTGACCAACTTACTAGGCAGTGCCCTAAAAATTGACAACTACCACTTGCGCTTTTTCTATCTAGCTTGCACCCGGCATAGTCAGAGTCAGAGTAGCCGGTTAGATCAAGGGTGCACAATCTAGGGTACCAAAGTCCTACGTTTAGGGTTCCCTTAATATACCTAAGGATTCTTTTTACTAATGTTAAGTGAGACTCTCTTGCACAAGATTGGTATCTTGCACACATACCTACTGCAAAGATGATGTCTGGTCGACTTGTAGTTAGGTACAGTAGACTTCCTATCGCACTTCGATAGTATTTCAAGTCTACTGGTTTTCCTTCTAAGTCTGAGTCAATTTTAACATTAGTAGCCATTGGTGTATTAATGATTTTTGAGTTTTCCATTCCAAATTTACTAATTAATTCCTTAGCATATTTAGTTTGATAAATATAAATTCCATCCTTGGTTTGCTTAATTTGTAAACCTAAAAAGAAATTGAGTTCACCTACTAGAATCATTTCAAATTCATTTTCCATTAGTTTGGTAAATTCTTTTAGAAATTTTGAGTTGGTTGATCCAAAAATAATATCGTCGACGTAAATTTGGGCTATAAAGATGTCATTTTCAAAGGTTTTTACAAAGAGGGTTGGGTCTATTTGACCTTGGTTGAACCCTTTTGATATTAGATAGTTGGATAGTCGTTCATACCAAGCCCTGGGTGCTTGTTTTAGTCCGTACAGGGCCTTTTTTAATCTGAAGACATAATTTGGATGTTCTATGTCCTCAAATCCTGGGGGTTGGCCTACGTATACTTCTTCTTTTATAAATCCGTTTAAGAATGCGGATTTTACATCCATTTGAAATAGCTTGAATCCTTTGTGTGCTGCATAGGCCAACAGCATCCTGATGGATTCAAGTCTTGCTACAGGAGCATAGGTCTCATCATAGTCTAGTCCTTCTATTTGATTGAATCCTTTGGCTACTAACATGGCTTTATTTCTTACTATTTCACCTTGATCATTTAATTTGTTTCTAAAAACCCATTTAGTGTCAATTATGGTTTTGTTAATGGGTTTAGGCACTAATTCCCATACCTGATTTCTTTCAAATTGGGTCAATTCTTCTTGCATTGCTATAGTCCAATCTGGGTCTGGTAGGGCTTCTTCTATGGTTTTGGGTTCAATTTTTGAAATTAGGGCTATTTGACTCTGGTTTCTATAGAATGACCTAGTTCTTACTCCTACAGTTGGATCACCCAAGATTTGGTCAGATGGGTGATTTGTGCTTGTTCTGGTTGGTCGTATGTCATTTGAATTAGTGATTTGTTCTTCAGATTCAATAGGTTCAGGTTGAGTTTCGTCATCTTCTCTGTTTATTGGATTAGCATTTTCTGTATCTTCAGTTTCATCTATAGTGTCTTCATCAAATTTTATATTTGTTGTTTCTTCTACTTTTAGGGTATTCTTGTTATATACTCTATATGCTCTACTAGTGGTTGAGTACCCTAAAAATATTCCTGGGGTTGTTTTTGATGTAAATTTTCCTAAGTAATCTTTAGTGTTTAAAATAAAGACTTTACACCCAAATACTTTTAAATAGTTTAAGTTAAGAATTTTATTATAATAAATTTCATAGGGGGTTTTATTTTGAAATTTATTAATTAAGATCCTATTTTGAATGTAGCATGCTGTACTAACTGCTTCAGCCCAGAATTGATTAGATAGATTATATTCGTTTAACATGGTTCTAGCAGCTTCTTGTAAGGTTTTGTTTTTACGTTCTACTAAACCATTTTGTTGGGGGGTTCTAGGGCAGGAGTATTCATGTTTGTACCCATTTATCTCAAAAAATTCAGTGAAGTTGTGATTCTCAAATTCTCCTCCATGATCACTTCTTATCCTTTTAATTTAGTATCTTTTTTCATTTTCTGTTAATTTGCAAAAATTACTAAATTTTTTAAAGGTTTCATCTTTTGTTTTTAGAAATTTTACCCAGGTGAACCTGGAGTAGTCATCAATTATAACTAAGCAATACTGATTCTTGCTTAGTGACTTGGCTCCATGTGAATCAAATAGATCTAGGTGAAGGAGCTCAAGTAGATGGGTAGTTCTAACCGTATTGGTTGACTTGTGGGTGGACTTGGTTTATTTTCCTTGTTGACATGCATTACAGATTGAGTTTTCAATAACTTTTAATTTGGGCAACCCTCTAACTAGTCCATTTTGACTCATTTTTTAAATGAGTCTTGTGTGCGTGTGACCGAGTCTTCTGTGCCATAACTCAGTTTCCTCTTGTTGTGTTAGAAAACACTTTATTGAGGATGATGGTAGATAGACGGTGTAGACATTATCTTTTCTAGTGCCCTTAAGTATTATTTTTGGATTATCGACATGTTTGACTATACATTCAGACTTGGTAAAATTGACTGAATACCCAGTATCGCATAGTTGACTTATACTTAATAAATTGAAATTAAAATTTTCAACTAACAGTACTTTTCGAATAATAAAATCAGAATTAAGTTCGATATTACCTTTTCCGATTACTTTCAGTTTTCCATCGTTGCCAAATGCAACTGATCCTAGGTTCTTTAGTTTTAACTTAGTGAATTTCAACCGATCTCCAGTCATATGTCTGAAACATCCACTGTCCAACATCCATTGATCCAATTCCTACACATAAAGTAGTTGATGGATCAAAAGACAGTTTGATTGAAGTAAGTCCCTAATTTTGCATCTTACCTAATCTGAGTTAATTCTATGGGGGTTTGTTTGGTGATTTGATGTTTAACTGAGAAATATATTAATTCAATTTTGAAAAATATTTTTTTTAAAAAAAATTTAAGTTAAGTAGTTTGGAGATTTTTGAGTTAATTTAATTTTGAAAAATGTTTAACTTAACTTAAGTAAGATTTAAAATTTAGTTTGCTTAGTCATCTCACCCGATCTATGTTTTCAATCAGGGGCTCCTATTATTCTGTGAGATGAATTAGTTCAATTTATAGGATTTTGTTTAACTTTATGTTAGATTCGGGTTTAGCTTTGGGTTCAACAAGTAAGCGTTCTTTGGATAAACTTCTGGGCTATGGTGAGTCACAAGGAGCTCATTAAAGTAACCATGCCTTCGAGGTTTCCCAAATAGTCCTACCCATTGAGCTTAATACTAAACCTTGGTCTAACTAGTTAGGATCTATTTAAGGGTAGCTTCGGTTAGTTCCACTTGGCCAAATGCACCAGGTCGAAGCCATATCTTCCTAGACATGCGATGCCCAAGTTTTCCCAACGTACTATCATCCAAATTTCACCAGTACTGTGCTTCAAGTTAAAATTTAACCCTTTTTAATCTATCCTTATTTACCCATCCGGGTAATCTACTCTTGCATACCCATTTCGGGTAGATTAAGTTCGGTTACCCTGTCGGGTAAATAGATTTTGGAGTTGCCAGTTATTCTGGACCCTCCTTCTATTTGATTTTTGAGTTTTAAATTTTAAATTTTAATTCCGAATTTTGAGTTTAAATTTTAAATTTTAATTCTGAATTTTGAGTTTCGAATTTTAAATTTTAATTACGAATTTTGAATTTTTAGATTAATTTTGAATTTTTAAATTAATTTCGAGTTTTTAGATTAATTTAAATTTTGAATTTTGAATTTTTAAATTAATTTCGAATTTTGAATTTTGAATTTTTAAATTAATTTTGAGTTTTTATTTTTGAGTTTTAGATTGATTTCGAATTTTTAAATTTGAGTTTTAGATTAATTTCAAATTTTTAAATTTGAGTTTTAGATTAATTTAGAATTTTTAAATTTGAGTTTTAGATTAATTTCGAATTTGAATTTTGAATTTTAAATTTTAATTCTGAATTTTGAGTTTTAAATTTTAAATTTTAATTACGAATTTTGAATTTGAATTTTAAATTTTAATTCCGAATTTTGAATTTTTAAATTAATTTCGAATTTGAGTTATAGATTAATTTCAAATTTGAATTTTGAATTTTTAAATTAATTTTGAGTTTTTAGATTAATTTAGAATTTTTTAAATTTGAGTTTTAGATTAATTTCGAATTTTTAAATTTGAGTTTTAGGTTAATTTCGAATTTTTATATTTGAGTTTTAGATTAATTTAGAATTTTTATTGTTTTGGCTCCCCCTGGATCATAGCCTCGATAAGGTTTATTGAGGTAATGTGTTTGATCCTTAGGAACCCAATAATGTCCAAGTCCAACTTGATTGATCAGGTTGGACTTAGCAACCCATGCTTGGACCACTTTTCTATTTGGTTTGTTTATTAAGGATAGGTAAGATTTATATTTCTTTTTATATCCTAGTCCAGTTCGATTGTAGATTGCCCTTTGTGTTCCAAGAATCAAGTCAAGATTCTTGGATCCCAAGGAAAATCGTTCTAGGGTAGTTTTCAAATCCTTTACCTGACTTTTCAGATTGGAATTCTCTTCCTCAAGTTTTTGAACTGAACTTGATCAGTTAAGGATTCGTTGTTTGGCGTTTCTTTAAGGAGTGTTACCTCCTTTAGAAGCGCTTTGATTCGAATCTTGGACTTAGCTACTTTATGCATTAAATAATTAATTAAACTATATAAACGACTTTTACTTACAGAGGGGTTCGGCCCTTCGGAAACGGATGCGGATCCGTGGCTTCTCTCGGACTCGGCTTCCGGATCCGTTGGTGTAGTCCTGGGCTGTCAAGGCGAGAAAGTTCGTCTGTTCTATTTCTTCATCGTCGAATTCCTCGGAAGAAGACTCGTCCCATGTTGCCTTCAATGCTTTCTTTCTTTTGGGTTTCTTTGGATCCTTCTGGTTCGGGCAATTTGCCTTGATGTGACCCTTCTGATTGCATCCGTAGCAGGTTACTTTAAATTTAACCTTCGAGCTGGGTTGGGCTTCTTTATACTGAATGGCCTTTCTGAGATCCTTTTTGTTGAAGCCCTTCTTTTTGCAGAGCTTCTTTACTAGGTTGACTATTTCGATTTTAAGTTCATCGTCGTCTTCTGAATCTGGTTCTTCTTCTGACTCGGGTTCGGTTCTCCGCTTGATTTTTGACTCACGCGATCTGCCTGTTCCTGCAACCAAAGTCAACCCTTTCTCGGTCGGGCGTGCATTAGTCTGTTCATGAAGTTCGAGTTCTGCAAATAGTTCATCTAGTTTTATGGTAGATAAGTCCTTGGAGACCTTGTAGGCATCTACCATGGATGCCCACAAGGTGTTCCTTGGAAACGCGTTTAGAGAATACCTTATGATGTCCCGGTTGTCTACCTTCTGTCCAATTGCATGAAGCCCATTGAGCAGATCTTGAATCCGGGCATGGAGTTGGGCAGCTGTTTCACCTTCCTGCAATTTGATGTTAAATAATTTATTAAAAATTAGGTCTCTTTTACTTACTTTGGTGTTGGATGTCCCTTCGTGAAGTTCAATTAGTTTCTCCCACAACTCTTTGGCACTGTTGAAGGGGCCGACACGGTTGAGTTCTTCTTTTGATAGGACACACTGGAGGGTGCAGGTTGCCTTGGCATTAGCTTCCACTTTCTTGATCAAAGATGCATCCTAGTCCTCGTACGGTAGTGGTTTGTCGGCGCTGTCAGATGGTAGTTCGAATCCGGTTTTGACAATCAACCAGACTTCAAAGTGAGTCTGGAGATATGTCTCCATCCGACCTTTCCAGTACCCGAAGTCGTCTCCGGTGAATAGCGGAGGGCGGGCAGTACTGTAGCCTTCTTGAAGGGCCATTTCAGTTTTACCTAAAGCGAAAAACAACCACAAAAAAATGTCCCAGGACTTGGTCCTGGCTTAGTAGTGCGGTAGGAAGAGAAAAGAGGATCACGAACTCGGGTGGTGTTGCACCAATTCCGAGAAAAACCGATTCGAGGGAAAAAGAATTAGAATATAGCTATGAGGCAAAATTCTAATCGACTCCGAAAAAATACCACGAAAAATTATTTTGAATAGTGGTTGCACCGATTCAAAATGACCCCGCTCTGATACCAATTGATGGATCGAAAGCGCTAGAGGGGGGGGGGTGAATAGCGCTCGTGGCTATTTTATCGATTTTAAAACACAGAGTTGAAACGCAGCGGAAAGTAAAAGCAAAAACACAACAGACGCAGATGTTTTACTTCGTTCGAAGCCTATGGCGACTCCTACTCGAAGGCCCGCGGTCCTTGACCGCTTTCGGTGGGCAACAACTATAATATCGGAAAGATTACAATATGAATTACAATTAATGTAATAAAAAACTAATACCTACAACAAAAGATCGAAGAGTCTGAGCTTTGGGTTGTCGACGTCGAGTAGTAGCACTCAAGGTCGTCTCGTTGGCAGCACTTTACAGAAGAAAGCTTAGAATTCGTTGTTGTTCTGTAGCTGCTCCCTCAACCCTCTTTTTATATGATATCCCGGGCGCCTGGATCCCTTCCAGGCGCCTGGAGTGTGACGTGGACAACCAACCAAGATGCTCCACGTGGTGAAGTCGCGGCAGGGATAAAACTTGGTCCCGGGCGCCCGGACCTGTTCCGGGCGCGTGGAGCTCCGGGCGCCCGGATCCATCCCGGGCGCCCGGACCACCTTTTTCGAGTAGGTTCCTCACCTGCAAACAAAGGTTAGTCCGAGCAAAATACCCTGCAAGACAGTGTTCGAATTTGATAAAACACAGTAAGGAATAACTGACAGTCTTCGGATTGTCCGAGTCTGACTTCGGATTCCCAACCGGAAACCCTAGGTCGACCCGACGCCTACTGTTCCCTCTATGGGGAACGCGTCCTCACCTACTCCCCTCAGGAGAGATTACCTGATGCCAGTCCGGTCCTCCAGACTGACTGGACTTCCCGCCTAGGGTTACCACCCCCTAGGACCTAGGGTTACCGCCCCTAGGGTTTTTCTCCACCTAGGGTTACCAACCCCTAGGACCTAAGGTTACCGCCCCTTAGGGTTTTCCTCCACCTAGGGTTACCGCCCCCTAGGACCTAAGGTTACCACCCCTTAGGGTTTTTCACTTGCCTAACCGCAGCTAGGACTTTCCTGAAACACTCATTCAAACATGTTAGATCACACACTAACTTAACTTTGAATCCTTTGCCATTATCAAAAATAAAGTTCGATCGTCGGATGCTTCCCGCACCAACACCACATCTATTATCATCTATACGCTAATAATATATGTTCAGTATATATATGGACTTATAGTCTCGCATCTATTATTATCTATGAGCTGATAATAGATGTCCACTATATATTGGGTAGGCCCCCAAGGGCTTAGGGAATAATCTTGACATAGTTTCTTGTTCCACATTGACAAAAAGCTTTACGACGTCGTCATCTCTTAAGCGCATTGGAAGACCTTCCTTTCCGCTGCATCTTCTTCCACAGAAATCAAGCCGACGATGCTAAACACAAGGATATGGCTCTTCAATCAGGTTTCTTGTCTATTATGTTTGATCCTGTCTAAAATCTGCGAGGTGGTGCGCTGGCTCCGGCGAATAACAAATTCTAATGAAGACGAACTCTTGAAGATTCGAAAGAGCTCCTCAACAATTCTACGCACAATGAGATGAGCTAACAAAGCGTTAGTAACCTAAGACCGGGATGGGGATCCCTGGCTAGGTCCTCCGACGCTCAAGTCAGTTCCTCTCTCAAAGGTGGAAGAAGAAGAAGAATTACTACAATAACTAAAGTAATTTGAAATAGAGTTTAGATGCTAGAACTTGCTTACCTTGCCAACGGAAAAGATCCCCCTTTTTATGCTACCTTATGTAACCTTCGTAGTCATGAAGTGGTCCCCGATTTGTTAGAGTTTGTTAGTAGATGATGTCACCTTCTAAGCTTTGTACAATAATCCTTTAAGGAATCTTTTTTGTATCCCAGATGTACTTCTTTTGTCAATTGTGACTCATATTTATGATGAAATATGCATAGGAACACATTACTATAACTGAAGAAGCTTCTAGAGATATTTTTTGCTAAATTTATTAGACTATCATATTTATATACTTCTATTAAGCATGTCTTGACTGATCATTCAAGCTGATCGTGTATATATTAAGAATACCTTAAGAATACCTTCTAAGCATTTTTTGACCGAGAATATCTATAACCTTTATAAGGCTGAGCACCTTTATGCTTGGTCAGGTTTTGCCAGGCCGAGCGCCTGTACACTCACTAGTGCTCGCTCGACCTTCTTTCGACTAATTATATACTAAAAGCTTTTATAAGGATAAATACTTTTATGCTCGGTCAGGCTTTGCCTGACCGAGCGCGTATAAGCACATGGGTGCTCGCTCAGTGTTCACTCGACCAGTAATATACTAAAAGCTTCTATATATAAGGTTAAGTACCTTTACACTCGATCGAGCTTTGCCTGGTCGAACACGTATACGTACAATAGTACTCGCTTGGCCTCTAGTCGGTCGGTAACATATTAAAACCTTATATATATAAGGTTAAGTTGTTAGTGAGAGCCCTAGAGTCAATCATGTGATGATTGTTGTATGGACTCAATGTATCGTATTCCTATATATTTATAAAGGTATTTCTTTATGATTATTATACTTACTTGTATTGGTGCCAAATAACTAAGTATAATAACGACCTTGAGTAGAAGGTTATTATCTATATCAATCGATTGGTTGAATCGATAATGAGATGATATAGAGAACACTACTGTTAATCATTCCTACTCAAGTATTAACAATCAGGGTCAATGTTAATATGATACGACTAGCATGTAGGTCAACTCAATGACTTGATCTCACAAGTTATGAATATAGAGATATCAAGTTGACACATGGGTTTGCATTGGAGAATGTATACTGAATGACTCGCCATGAGAAAGTATCATGGATCGTTATATGAGTGTCATATAATTTCTCATGAGACTATTAGTATGACTATCAGTCCTTGGACCTGAAGTCACTATGGTTCCCTACATAAGGAGTTGCATATTTTGGCTTCATCAAACGTCATCCGTAAATGGGTGGATTATAAAGACGACTATTGGGTATGTAACAAATTATGCGGAGGGATGTGAGTGATGTAGATGAGATCTATCCCTCCTATATGATGGGAGTGACATCATGATTCATGATAGAGTGAGGCCACTAAGTGCATGACCATGCCCAAATGAGTCAATATGAGATATTGATCTCATTTGATTAGAGTGAGTCTACTTGGAGTTCAAGACATAAATTGATTAGAGGATGACACGGTCTATGCCTCAGTTGATCAATTTAAATGTCAAGGATAGAAGGACATTATCATATATTGTGAGAGTCACAATTAGTAGTCACAAAGGTGATGTTGGATCTGAACATTCTTGTAACTTGGGTAGTAATGATGTGTTGCTAGATACCGCTCATTACTTATGTTTCTAAATGGTTTAGGAGCATTGCCAACATTACAAGAACCTATAGGGTCATACACAAAGGGCAATTAGATGGAGATTAGGTTCATATGATGGGACAAGAGGATTAGGTTCATGTGATGAACCAAATTGGATTAAGAGTAATCCAAATTAGACTAATTGAGTTGGACTCAATTTGATTCATGTGTCGAATGAGTCGAATTTAGATTATGATTCATTGAGTCAATTTAAACCAATGAATAGAGATTCATCAAATTAAATTGACTTGAATCAATGGTTAGATTTGATCAACCATGGGAGATAAAAAAAGGTCAAGTTTGACTTGACTTGTGAGGGAAGATGAAGGGTCAAGTTTAACTTGACCAAATGCCACCTCATTGTGACTTGGCATGGGGTCGGCCAATGATGGTGTTCCACATCATCAAGGATACATTACAGAGTTCCACCTCATGAGGAAGACCAAGAGCCATGACTCTTGGTATTACATGGAGGTTTAAAACCCTCCTTTATGTGGCCAACCACATTAGTGCAAGCATTGGTGCTTGTTGTAACTTCTTCTTCTTCCTCCTCTCTTCTTCCTTATCCCTCTCCTCCATTGCCGAGCCACACAAGGGTGCTAGCACATTCTAAGTGGTTCTCTCCATCTTTTGTCCGTGTGGATACGTGTAGAGGAGTGTACACTTGACATTCTATGAGATCCGACAACCGTTTGGACGAGCGGGATAAGCGAAGGGCATCGCGACAAGGGTAACACTCTTATCATGTAGATCTAAGGTAGATCTAGGATAAACAAACATGTATATGAATTTTTATTTATCTTTGCACGGATCCATGACAAGACTTCGAGGTTTCCGCAACGCAAAAGCGGTTTTTGCGGCTCGAAAGTCCCAACAGTGGTATCAGAGCCACGTGTGAAGCGTGTACATGTTTTGTATTTTTTTTTTTGAAAATGTTTCAGATCTGTAAGTTTCTATAAGTTTACTATTTTTATGGATTTTGTGAGTAATTTTCTCCTAGAGGCGAATCAACAAGTGCTTGGACATTTGTAGGCTTCAACTACCAAGAAAAATCTTCTGAAATGGCAAGATCTCGCCCAAATTGTTTTGGGACGGTAGCTTAAGGCGCTATTAGATCAAGATGGGGCACTCGCGATATTCATTTCGTGAGTAGGGCGCTGCCCCTGACCCCGCAAGGGACATTGTCCCGCGATCACGCCCGAAATTTGCTAATCGGGACCGCCGGGAAGTTGTGACTCAGAAAATTGATAAAAATAGTAGTAAAATTATAGAAATTTATGTAAAATACATAATTTAGAATTATGTATGATATTGTGATGGTCATGGCCCAAAGACCCCAATTTTATTGGATAAACTTGTGTTATAATTCATAATATGGCTTGCGTGCCATTTTTTTGTGTTGTGCGTACTGTATATGATATGCGACCTGTGCGTCGTGCCTCTTTTTTCTTATGTTCCTATTGTAAATAGATTTTAGACTCGAATGTAACTCGAGTTTCATATTTGTAATGTACAAAATGATGCGGTGGAAGGTCTACTCAAGAAGGAGTTATGAGGAGGGTGATTTCAACACATGGCGGTCAAAGGGAGGCGCTTGAAGAAGTCGTTGACCCTAAGTTGACCATTCGATCTTTTCATTGGCTTGAGAAGATCATTGTAGGGTCATGACCTCATCACAATTTAATTAATCAGTATATATGATTGCTTGTGTGTATGTGATGCATGCTCATGTAGGGTAATTAGTGCCTTAATGCGTATATGATATACATTCATGATTATATTAGATCTTAATCAAGATAACTCAAAATGCCTACCAAGTTTTGATACCCATCACTACCTCGATCATTTGTTGTTGTTGAATCTGCCAAAGCAGAGCAACACATATTATCTTGGTAGGGTGCGGAGGGACAATCTTGGTCCCACCTATCAAAGCTTGGGTGAGTACAAACTCAATTAGATTGAGTATAACTAGTTAACTCAATTTGATCGGGTATAACTATAGGCATTTTTCCAACGGTTAGAAGATAAGATAAAAATCACATTTATACTAAATCTTGGGCGATTTAGCCAAAGCTAACTCAAGTTTTAATATAAATGAGGATCTTGATCCTATAAACAAGAGTTGCATAGAGATGTAATTGATAATTAGTTATCTACCGATCATACTAAGTCTTGGGCGATTTAGCCAAAGCTAACTCAAGGCGTAGTATGATGTGGATCTTATCCCGTGTGAATTATAGCCCATTAGTATGAATCTAGTAGTGTGGTTTGACCACATCCATGACTTGATTATACAAAAGTTCTATAATTCAGAGGGAGCATCATTTAGTTAAAGGCCTAATTAAATGATAAATGGAATATGATATTTACTCTCTGCTTTATTTATGTTGTAGATTGCCATGTCGACAAACACGAACACTTTCTCCCTGCATTCTGTCCTTGACAAGGACAAGCTCAATGGAGCTAATTTCCTGGATTGGTACAGGAATCTGAGAATTGTTCTCACACAAGAAAGAAAACTGTATGTCCTGGAGCAGCCCATTCCCGAGGCACAACCTTCCACTACCACGCGAGCTGATCGAGATGCTTATAAGAAGCATCAAGATGATGCATTAGATGTGTCATGCCTCATGCTCGTAACCATGAATTCTGAGCTTCAGAAGCAACACGAGTTGATGACTGCTTATGATATGGTTGAACATCTTCGTCAACTATATCAAGGACAAGCAAGGCACGAGATATTCGAGATCTCTAAGGCACTGTTTCAGTGCAAGATGCAAGATGGGACTCCCGTAGGTCCATATGTACTCAAGATGATTGGGTACATAGAGAACCTACAGAGGTTGGGATTCCCACTTGGCCAAGAACCAGCCACTGACTTGATCTCGCA
The DNA here is from genome assembly GCF_018446385.1 of Zingiber officinale. Lineage (NCBI taxonomy): Eukaryota > Viridiplantae > Streptophyta > Magnoliopsida > Zingiberales > Zingiberaceae > Zingiber > Zingiber officinale. Next base: position 50,851,518 of record NC_056006.1, read on the forward strand.
ATCCTTGCCAGAGAGCTACAGTCAATTTGTCATGAATTACAATATGAACGAAATTGATAAGTCACTACCTGAGTTGCTAAGCATGTTGTGAACTGCTAAGCTCAACCTTAAGAAGGTAAAGCCCAACTCCATTTTGATGGTGCAAAAGCATAAAGGCAAGGGCAACACTAAAGGTAAGGGAAAGTCCTAAGCCAAAGGCAAAGGCAAGGTAATGAAACCTAAAGGAGGGGTTGCTAAGGATGCTACCTGCTTCCACTGTGATCAGACCTGGCACTGGAAGAGGAACTACAAAGAATACCTGGAAGATCTTAAGAAGAAGATAAATGAGGTTTCTACTTCAGGTATATATGTTATAGAAGTCAATCTCTCTATTTCTTCATCATGGGCATTAGATACCGGATGTGCTTCTCACATTTGTACTAATGTATAGGCATTGAGAAATAGCAGGACATTGAAGAAGGATGAGGTGGACCTACGAGTAGACAATGGAGCACGGGTTGCTGCTATTGCTGTAGGAACTTACTGTTGGATTTTTCGGACCGCGAAAACCGCTTTTCGCGTCGCGGAAAGCCCGAATCACCCAAAGCCGTAGGATCCGTGCAAGGAAAATTTTCAAAAACACGAGTACGAGTTATAAACTACGATCTACAGTAGATCTACAAAGGAAAACACTTTATACCTTTGATGCGTGCCCTCGCAAAATTCCCGCTCGTCCAAGGTATGTGTCGGATCTCCAAAGTATCAAAGTAGATACTTCTCTAGTGATATCCACACGAACAAGGAGTGTCTCTCACACTCAAAGGATGGAGAAGAGAGCCCCAAGTGTGCTAGCACTTTCTAGGGCTCTCGGGTAGGATTTAAAAGGAAGAAAAGAAAGGATGCAAAAGGAATGTCTTACACTCAAGAAGTAGTATCCCTCCTTTGTGACCTTCACTCTTCCTTTGTGCTTGGAACTCACTCAACCACCTTCATCTTCCCTTGGAACCCATGGCAACCACAAGAGAAGAGGAGGAAGAAGCTAGGAAGAAGATGGAATAATTACCACACATCAATTACACTAAATGAAAACCTTCTCATCCTTTAGTGTGGCCGGCCACACACTCATAACTCCCTCATTTAATGTGGCCGGCCACATTAAATGGAATGGGAGGTGTTGTAACCTCCATGAGGTGGAGATGATGTGGCAAGGTTAGTCATGCCATGTAGGATGAGTCAACCTTATGACGTGGCAATACATCAAGTCAAACTTGATGTTTCAACTTCTACTTGGTCAAGTCAAACTTGACCAATTGTCTTCCTTGTTGAGTTAAATCCAACCTTTGACTCAAGTCAATTTTAATTTAATGAATCTCAATTCATTAATATAAATTGACTCAATGAATCGAATCTAAATTAGACTCATTTAACAATTGAATCTAATTGAGTCTAACTCAATAAGTCTAATTTGAATCCAATTGGTTCATCATATGAACCCAATCCAATTGGTTCATCATATGAACCCAATCTCCATCCACTTGTTCTTTGTGTGTGACCCAATAGGTTCTTGTAACGTTGGCAATGTTTCTAAACTCCTTTAGAAACATAAGCAATGAAAGGCATCTAGCAATACATCATTGCTACCCAAGTTACAAGAAATGTTGAGATCCAACATCACCTTGTGACTATTAATTGTGACTCCTCACAATATATGACAAGTGTCCTTCTATCCTAGACATCTAGATTGATCAATGTGAGGCATAGACCGTGTCATCCTCTGAGCAATCTAAATCTTGAACTCCCAGTAGACTCACTCAATCAAATGAGCTCAATATCTCATATTGACTCATTTGGGTATGGCCATACACTTCGTGGTCTCACTCTATCAAGAATATCGATGTCACTCCTGTCATATAGGAGGGATAGATCCCATCTACATCACTCACATCCCTCTGCATAATTCGTTACATACCCAGTAATCGCCTTTATAGTCCACCCAGTTACGGGTGACGTTTGACGAAACCAAAGTACATAACTCCTTATGTAGGGATCCATGGTGACTTCAGGTCTAAGGACTAGTAGTCATACTAATAGCCACATGAGAAAGTATATGACACTCATATAACGATCCATGATACTTTCTCATGGCGGGTCATTCAGTATACATTCTCTAATGTATACCCATGTGTCAACTTGATATCTCTATATCCATGACTTGTGAGATCAAGTCATCGAGTTGACCTACATGCTAGTCTTATTGCATTAACATTGTCCCTGAATATTAATACTTGACTAGGAATGATTTAAAGTAGTGTTCCCAATATCATCTCACTATCGATTCAACTAATCGATTGATATAGGTATGAACCTTCTACTCAAGGACACTATTATACTTAGTCTATTTGGCAATAATACAAATAAGTATAATAACCAAACAAATGCCTTTATTAATATACAAGAATATGATACAGTGAGTCCATACAATCATCAAATGATTGGCTCTAGGGCTCTAACTAACAATCTCCCACTAGCACTAGTGCCAATCAGTATAGGCTCTAAGGCCTAATGACGTAGTGTGACCATCATGCTTCCTCTGTGCCAAAGCCTTGGTCAAGGGATCTGTGATGTTAGCCTCTGTAGGTACTCTGCAAATCTTCACATCTCCTCTATCGATAATCTCTCGAATGAGATGGAAGCGCCGTAGTATATGCTTGGTCCGCTGGTGTGAGCGAGGTTCCTTCGCCTGTGCTATCGCTCCATTGTTGTCACAATAGAGCTCAATGGGGTCAGCAATGCTAGGAACCACCCCAAGTTCAGTGATGAACTTGCGGATCCAAACTGCCTCCTTTGCTGCCTCTGATGTAGCAATGTACTCGGCTTCTGTTGTAGAATCAGCTACTGTATCCTGCTTCGAACTCTTCCAGCTGATAGCACCACCATTAATGCAAAATACGAACCCCGACTGCGATCTATAGTCATCTTGGTCGGTCTTCAAGATAGCATCACTGTAACCCTTTACAGCTAGCTCATTACAACCTCCATATATCAAGAAATATTCTTTAGTCCTTCTTAAGTACTTAAGAATATTCTTGACCGCTATCCAGTGACTCACCTGGATCTGACTGGTACCTGCTCGTCATGCTCAAAGCATACGAGACATCAGGTCGAGTACATAGCATGGCGTACATGATCGATCATATGGCTGAGGCATAAGGGATCTGATCCATGCGGTCTCTCCTCTCTAGAAGAGGGACCTTGAGTCTTCGAAAGACTCACGCCATGTGACATCGGCAGAAATCCCTTCTTGGAGTTCTGCATGGCAAACATGTTGGGTTTTTCGGGCCGCGAAAACCGCTTTTCGCGTCGCGGAAACCCCGAATCACCCAAGGCCAACGGATCCGTGCAAGGAAAACCAAAAATAAAAATGAGTACGAGTTTGAAAAACCTTTTAGATCTACTCCTAGATCTATGTGTTAAGAATATACCTTGAAGCGTGCCCTTTCGCGTTCCCGCTCGTCCAAGGAGTTGCCGGATCTCTAGACCGTCAAGTGTCGGTCCTCTAGAAGTATCCACACGAACAATTCTTGATGGAGAAAACCTAAACAAAGGTGTGCTAGCACCTTGATAGGTCACGGCAAGGAAGAGGAGAGAGAGCAAGGAGAAAACACAAGGATGAAGAAGGAGTTACACCACTTGAATGGAAAAATGAATTCACAATTCAAACTAAAGTGGCCGGCCACTCTTCATTGTGTAACTCCCCATTAAATGCAATTAATGTGAAGTTATTATGAAAATGGCTTTGTAACTTCCATGAGGTGGCACCCATGATGATGTGGAACATCATTATTGGTCCACCTAATGCCAACTCACCAATGAGGTGGCAAAAGGTCAAGTCAAAATTGACCTTTGGTCTTCCTTCTCAAGTCAAGTCAAACATGACCCAATCTCTACCATGGTTGATCTAATCCAACAATTTGATTCAAGCCAACTTAATATAATGAATCTAATTCATTAAATTAAATTAATTCAATGAGTCAAAATCTAAATTAGACTCATTGAACACATGAATCAACTTGAGTCGAACTCAAGTTAGCACAATTAGGATTACTCTTAATCCAATTGAATTCATCAAATGAATCTAATCCTCTTGGTTCATCATATGAACCAAATCTCCATCTAATTGTCCTAAGTGTGTGACCCTATAGGTTCTTGTAATGTTGGCAATGCCCTAAACCCATTTAAGAGCATAAGTAATGAGCGGTATCTAGCAACACATCATTACTACCCAAGTTACAAGAATGTCGAGATCCGTCATCACCTTGTGACTACTAATTGTGACTCCTCACAATATATGTGACATTGTCCTTCTATCCTAGACATCTAGATTGATCAATATGAGGCATAGACAGTGTCATCCTCTAATCAATCTAAATCTTGAACTCCAAGTAGACTCACTCGATCAAATGAGCTCAACATCTAATGTTGACTCATTTGGGCATGGCCATGTACTTAGTGGTCTCACTCTATCAAGAATACCGATGTCGCTCCCGTCATATGGGAGGGATAGATCCCATCTACATCACTCACATCCCTCTACATAATTCGTTATATACCCAGTAATCGCCTTTATAGTCCACCCAGTTACGGGTGACGTTTGACGAAACCAAAGTACATAACTCCTTATGTAGGGATCCATGGTGACTTCAGGTCTAAGGACTAATAGTCATACTAATAGCCACATGAGAAAGTATATGACACTCATATAACGATCCATGATACTTTCTCATGGCGGGTCATTCAGTATACATTCTCCAATGTATACCCATGTGTCAGCTTGATATCTCTATATCCATGACTTGTGAGATCAAGTCATCGAGCTGACCTACATGCTAGTCTTATTGCATTAACATTGTCCCTGAATGTTAATACTCGACTAGGAATGATTTAGTGTAGTGTTCCCTATATCATCTCACTATCGATTCAACTAATCGATTGATATAGGTATGAACCTTCTACTCAAGGACACTATTATACTTAGTCTATTTGGCAGTAATACAAATAAGTATAATAACCAAACAAATGCCTTTATTAATATACAAGAATATGATACAATGAGTCCATACAATCATCAAATGATTGGCTCTAGGGCTCTAACTAACAATCTCCCACTAGCACTAGTGCCAATCAGTATAGGCTCTAAGGCCTAATGACCTAGTGTGACCATCATGCTTTCTCTGTGCCAAAGCCATGGTCAAGGGATCTGTGATGTTAGCCTCTGTAGGTACTCTGCAAATCTTCACATCTCCTCTATCGATAATCTCTCGAATGAGATGGAAGCGCCGTAGTATATGCTTGGTCCGCTGGTGTGAGCGAGGTTCCTTCGCCTGTGTTATCGCTCCATTGTTGTCACAATAGAGCTCAATGGGGTCAGCAATGCTAGGAACCACCCCAAGTTCAGTGATGAACTTGCGGATCCAAACTGCCTCCTTTGCTGCCTCTGATGTAGCAATGTACTCATCTTCTGTTGTAGAATCAGCTACTGTATCCTGCTTCGAACTCTTCTAGCTGACAGCACCACCATTAATGCAAAATACGAACCCCGACTGCGATCTATAGTCATCTTGGTCGGTCTTCAAGCTAGCATCACTGTAACCCTTTACAGCTAGCTCATTACTGCCTCCATATATCAAGAAATATTCTTTAGTCCTTCTTAAGTACTTAAGAATATTCTTGACCGCTATCCAGTGACTCACCTGGATCTGACTGGTACCTGCTCGTCATGCTCAAAGCATACGAGACATCAGGTCGAGTACATAGCATGGCGTACATGATCGATCCTATGGCTGAGGCATAAGGGATCTGATCCATGCGGTCTCTCTCCTCTCTAGAAGAGGGACCTTGAGTCTTCGAAAGACTCACGCCATGTGACATCGGCAGAAATCCCTTCTTGGAGTTCTGCATGGCAAAAATGTTAGGTTTTTCGGGCCGCGAAAACCGCTTTTCGCGTCGCGGAAACCCCGAATCACCCAAGGCCAACGGATCCATGCAAGGAAAACCAAAAATAAAAACGAGTACGAGTTTGAAAAACCTTTTAGGTCTACTCCTAGATCTATATGTTAAGAATATACCTTGAAGCGTGTCCTTTCGCGTTCCCGCTCGTCCAAGGAGTTGCCGGATCTCTAGACCGTCAAGTGTCGGTCCTCTAGAAGTATCCACACGAATAATTCTTGATGGAGAAAACCTAAACAAAGGTGTGCTAGCACCTTGATAGGTCACGGCAAGGAAGAGGAGAGAGAGCAAGTAGAGAACACAAGGATGAAGAAGGAGTTACACCACTTGAATGGAAAAATGAATTCACAATTCAAACCAAAGTGGCCGACCACTCTTCATTGTGTAACTCCCCATTAAATGCAATTAATGTGAAGTTATTATGAAAATGGCTTTGTAACTTCCATGAGGTGGCACCCATGATGATGTGGAACATCATTATTGGTCCACCTAATGCCAACTCACCAATGAGGTGGCAAAATGTCAAGTCAAAATTGACCTTTGGTCTTCCTTCTCAAGTCAAGTCAAACATGACCCAATCTCTACCATGGTTGATCTAATCCAACCATTTGATTCAAGCCAACTTAATATAATGAATCTAATTCATTAAATTAAATTAATTCAATGAGTCAAAATCTAAATTTGACTCATTGAACACATGAATCAACTTGAGTCAAACTCAAGTTAGCACAATTAGGATTACTCTTAATCCAATTGGATTCATCAAATGAATCTAATCCTCTTGGTTCATCATATGAACCTAATCTCCATCTAATTGTCCTAAGTGTGTGACCCTATAAGTTCTTGTAATGTTGGCAATGCCCTAAACCCAATTAAGAGCATAAGTAATGAGCGGTATCTAGCAACACATCATTACTACCCAAGTTACAAGAATGTCGAGATCCGACATCACCTTGTGACTACTAATTGTGACTCCTCACAATATATGTGACATTGTCCTTCTATCCTAGACATCTAGATTGATCAATATGAGGCATAGACCGTGTCATCCTCTAATCAATCTAAATCTTGAACTCCAAGTAGACTCACTCGATCAAATGAGCTCAACATCTAATGTTGACTCATTTGGGCATGGCCATGTACTTAGTGGTCTCACTCTATCAAGAATACCGATGTCGCTCCCGTCATATGGGAGGGATAGATCTCATTTACATCACTCACATCCCTCTACATAATTCGTTATATACCCAGTAATCGCCTTTATAGTCCACCCAGTTACGGGTGACGTTTGACGAAACCAAAGTACATAACTCCTTATGTAGGGATCCATGGTGACTTCATGTCTAAGGACTAATAGTCATAATAATAGCCACATGAGAAAGTATATGACACTCATATAACGATCCATGATACTTTCTCATGGCGGGTCATTCAGTATACATTCTCCAATGTATACCCATGTGTCAGCTTGATATCTCTATATCCATGACTTGTGAGATCAAGTCATCGAGCTGACCTACATGCTAGTCTTATTGCATTAACATTGTCCCTGAATGTTAATACTCGACTAGGAATGATTTAGTGTAGTGTTCCCTATATCATCTCACTATCGATTCAACTAATCGATTGATATAGGTATGAACCTTATACTCAAGGACACTATTATACTTAGTCTATTTGGCAGTAATAAAAATAAGTATAATAACCAAACAAATGCCTTTATTAATATACAAGAATATGATACAATGAGTCCATACAATCATCAAATGATTGGCTCTAGGGCTCTAACTAACAATCTCCCACTAGCACTAGTGCCAATCAGTATAGGCTCTAAGGCCTAATGACCTAGTGTGACCATCATGCTTTCTCTGTGCCAAAGCCTTGGTCAAGGGATCTGCGATGTTAGCCTCTGTAGGTACTCTGCAAATCTTCACATCTCCTCTATCGATAATCTCTCGAATGAGATGGAAGCGCCGTAGTATGTGCTTGGTCCGCTGGTGTGAGCGAGGTTCCTTCGCCTGTGATATAGCTCCATTGTTGTCACAATAGAGCTCAACTGGGTCAGCGATGCTAGGAACCACCCCAAGCTCAGTGATGAACTTGCGGATCCAAACTGCCTCCTTTGCTGCCTCTGATGCAGCAATATACTCGGCCTCTGTTGTAAAATCAGCTACTGTGTCCTGCTTCAAACTCTTTCAGCTCACAGCACCACCATTTAAGCAAAACACGAACCCCGACTGCGATCTATAGTCATCCTGGTCGGTCTGGAAGCTAGCATCACTGTAACCCTTTACAGCTAGCTCATTATTACCTCCATATATCAAGAAATATTCTTTAGTCCTTCTTAAGTACTTAAGAATATTCTTGACCGCTATCCAGTGACTTTCACCTGGATCTGACTAGTATCTACTCGTCATGCTCAAAGCATATGAGACATCAGGTCGAGTACATAGCATAGCGTACATGATCGATCCTATGGCTGAGACATAAGGGATATGATCCATGCGGTCTCTCTCCTCTCTAGAAAAAGGACCTTGAGTCTTCGAAAGACTCACGCCATGTGACATCGGCAGAAATCCCTTCTTGGAATTCTGTATGGCAAACCAAAGGAGTACCTTGTCAATGTATGTACTTTGACTTAAGCCAAGCAATCTCTTAGATCTATCTCTATAGATCTGTATCCCTAGAATGCGGGATGCCTCACCTAAGTCCTTCATTGAGAAGCAACTCCCTAGCCAAGTGTTGACAGACTGAAACATAGGGATGTCCTTCCCAATGAGTAGTATGTCATCCACATATAATATGAGGAAGACAACTATGTCTCCTACAACCTTCTTGTAGACACAAGGTTCATTTTCGTTCTTGATGAAACCAAACTGTTTGATTGCATCATCGAATTGAAGATTCCAGCTCCGAGAAGCTTGCTTTTGTCCATAAATGGACCTATGCAGTTTGCATACTCTGCTAGTATGTTGTGGATCTACAAAATCCTCAGGTTGTGTCATGTACACATCCTCGAGTAGGTTTCCAGTCAGAAACACGGTTTTGACATCCATCTGCCAAATCTCATAGTCATGGTAGGCTGCAATAGCAAGCATGATCCGAATGGACTTAAACATCGCTACTGGAGAAAAGGTTTCATCATAGTCAATACCATGAATCTACTTGAAACCTTTAGCTACCAAGCGACCCTTATAGATAAGTCCATCCATGTCAGTCTTTCTCTTAAAGACCCACTTGCACCCTATGGGTTTTACCCCTTCAGGTGGATCAACCAAAGTCCATACTTGGTTGGTGTACATGGATTCCATCTCGGATCTCATGGCTTCTAGCCATCTCTCGGAATCTGGTCTCATCACAGCTTCCTGATAGGTGGTAGGCTCATCCTCTATGAGCACAATGTCATCATGGTCAGACAAGAGAAATGAGTATCTCTCAGGCTGACGACGTACCCTATCAGACCTACGAAGAGGTATGTCTACATGAACTGGTTGTTGTTCCTCAACTCCTTGTGGAACAACATCATCCACAACACTTTGTGGTTCCAGTTCAATTTCCATCGAAGCATTAGTGCTATTGTTCGCATCTTGAACTTCTTCAAGATCAAACGCGCTCCCACTAGTCTTTCTAGAAACAAAGTCCCGTTCTAGAAAGACCCCAGTCTTTGCCACAACTACCTTGTTCTGACTGGGAATGTAGAAGTAATATCCCTTAGTTTCCTTGGGATATCCAATGAAATAGCACTTGTCAGATTTGGGTCCTAATTTGTCTGAGACTTGACGTCGTACGAAAGCCTCACAGCCCCAAATCCTCATGAAAGACACCTGAGCATCTCTCCCAGTCCATATCTTATATGGTGTCTTTATCACGGCCTTGGATGGAACTCAGTTGAGAATGAAAGCTGCCGTGTCTAGAGCATATCCCCATAGATATGTCGGAAGATCTGTGTGACTCATCATAGATCGTACCATATCTAATAAGGTACGATTCCTCCTTTCGGATACACCATTCCACTGTGGTGTTCCAGGAGGAGTGAGTTGAGATAAAATCCCACACTCAGCTAAGTAGTCACGAAACTCGTGGCTTAAGTATTCACCACCTCGATCTGATCGAAGTATCTTAATACTCTTGCCAAGCTGGTTCTGTACTTCATTCTTGAATTCTTTGAACTTTTCAAAGGATTCAGATTTATGTGTCATCAAATACACATAACCATATCTACTGAAGTCATCAGTAAATGTGATGAAGTACCTATAACCGCCTCTAGCAGCGACATTGAAAGGGCCACATACATCACTATGTATGAGTCCTAACAAATCAGTCGCTCTTTCGCTGTGCCCACTAAAGGGAGTCTTGGTTATCTTGCCTCGTAGGCATGACTCGCATATCTCATATGATTCAAAATCAAATGAGTCCAGCAAACCATCCTTATGGAGCTGGGATAAGTGCTTGTCATATATATGACCTAAGCGACAGTGCCAGAGATAAGTTTGGTTCATGTCATTTGACTTGAACCTCTTGGTACTAATGTTATATATAGGGCTCTCAAGGTCTAGAATATAGAGTCCGTTTATTAGTGGTGCACTACAATAGAACATATCTTTTAAATAAACAGAACAACATTTGTCTTTTATTATAAAAGTGTATCCTTTCTTGTCTAAATAAGAAACTGAAACTATGTTCTTAGTAAGAGCATGCACATAACAACAATCATCTAAATCTAGTACAAGCTCAGAGGGCAGAGATAGCTGATAAGTTCCTACAGCAACAGCAGCAACCCGTGCTCCATTGCCTACTCGTAGGTCCACCTCGCCCTTTGCCAATGCTCTGCTATTTCTCAGCGCCTACACATCAGTACAAATGTGAGAAGCACATCCAGTATCTAATACCCATGATGTAGAAATAGATAGTTTGACTTCTATAACATATATACCTGAAGTGGAAGTCTCACTTCGCTTATTCTTAAGATCCTCCAAGTATACCATGCAGTTCCTCTTCCAGTGCCCGGTCTGACCGCAGTGGAAGCAGGTAGCATCCTTGGCGACCCCTCCTTTAGGCTTCAGTGCCTTGCCTTTGCCCTTGGTTTGGGACTTTCCCTTACCTTTGGGCTTGCCCTTGCCCTTGTGCTTCTGGACCATCAGAATGGGCTTAACCTTCTTAAGGTTAATCTCAGCAGTTCGTAACATACTAAGTAGCTCGGGTAGTGTCTTGTCAATCTCGTTCATGTTATAGTTGAGAACAAATTGACTATAGCTATCCGGCAAGGACTGCAAGATCAAGTCAGTGGCCAGCTCTTGGCCAAGTGGGAACCCCAGTCTTTGTAGGTTCTCTATGTACCCAATCATCTTGAGTACATAAGGACCTACAGGAGCCCCGTCTGACATCTTGCACTGAAACAGTGCCTTAGAGATCTCAAATCTCTCATGCCTCGCTTTTCCCTGATATAGTTGGCGAAGATGCTCAATGATATTGTAAGCGCCCATCAACTCATGTTGCTTCTGAAGCTCTGAGTTTATGGTCGCGAGCATTAGACAGGACACATCTAATGCGTCGTCTTGATACTTCTTGTAAGCATCTTTGTCGGCTCGCGGGGCATTGGCAGGAGGAGCCTCCGGAATGGGCTGCTCCAGAACGTACAGTTTACGTTCTTGGGTGAGAACTATTCTCAAGTTCCTGTACCAGTCTAGGAAATTCGCTCCGTTGAGTTTGTCCTTCTCAAGGACAGATCGCAGGGAGAAGGAATTCGTGTTCGACGTCATGGTTATCTACAACAGAAAATTTGCAGAAATAAATATCATATTCTTTTAAAATCATTTAATTAGGACTTTAACTAAATGATGCTCCCACTTAATACTATAATTCTTGTGGGACAAGATCCACATCATACTAACCCTTGAGTTAGCTTTGGCTAATACGCCCAAGGCTAAGTATGATCGGTAGGTAACGATTACCAATTACATCTCTATGCAACTCTTGTTTATAGAATAAAATCTGCATTAATATTAAAACTCGAGTTAGCTTTGGCTAATACGCCCGAGAATTAATATAAACGTGATTTTGTCCTACCTTTCCAACCATTGGAAGAATGTCTATAGTTGACTCGATCCAACCGAGTAACTAGGAATACTCAATCTAATTGAGTTTGTATTCACCCATGCGTTGATAGGCGGGACCAAGATTGTCCCTCCGTACCCTACCAAGATAATATGTATTACTCTGCTTTGGCAGATTCAACAATACATGTGATCGAGGTAGTGATAGGTATCACGGCACGGTTAGGCATTAGAGTTGAGTCGATTGAGATCTAATCTAATCGAAATGGATGCATCTTGTGCACGACTTAGATCTAATCTAATCGCAAGGGTGCATCATGTGCACGACTTAGATCTAATCTAATCGTAAGGCACTAATTAATTAACTACTTATTAAATATGCATCATATACACAAGCAATTAATTAATCTATTTGTGATTTAGTCATGGCCCTACTACGATCTTCTCAAGATAATGAGATGATCGATTGGCCAACTTAGGGTCAACAGCTTCTCCAAGCTCGTCCCTTTGACCACCTTGTGTTGCTCGTGCCCGCCTCGGAACTCCGTCTCGTGTGGACCCTCAACCGCTCCAATTTGTACATTACAATTTGAAACTCGAGTTACATTCGAGTCAAAATCTAATTTACAACAAGAATATAAAAGAAGGCACGACGCGCAGGTCGCGAATATAATACAACACTCGCAAACACATAACGGCTCGCAGGCCGTATTATGAATTACAACACAATCCAATCATATTGGGTTTTTGGGCCATGACTATCACAAAATTAATATATAATTAAAAATTATATATTTTTCATAATTTTCTGTAATTTTAAAATTAATTTTTATAATTTTGCGAGTAAAATTTTCCGGCGGACCCGTTAAGCGGTTTCGGGCGCAATCGCGGAACGGATCCCCTTGCGGGGCCAGGGGCAGCGCCCCTACCCGCGATCTAACCATCGCGAGGGTTCCTTTGCGATCCAACAGTGCCTAAACCCGCTGTCCCAAAATGATTTGGGCCGAGACATTGCCGTTTCGGAAAAATCTTCCTAGCGGGTTCGTTTTTAGCCATTTCAGGTGCAACCGCGGAGCAAATCCCCTTGCGGGGTTAGGGGCAGTACCCCTACCCGCGATCTAACCATCGCGAGTTGCTCCTAAGCGATCTAATGGCCCCCAAGCCCGCTGTCCCAAAAAATTTTGGGGCGAAACGAAGCCGTTTTGGAAAAATCTTTCCGGTAGCCGAAGCCTACAAGTGCCGAGACACTTGTGCTTCGCTTCTACGGAAAAATTACCCATAAAAACTCGAAAATCATAATTTTACAGAAAATTACAGAAACTTTTAGTTTTCATAAAACCAAAAACAAATTCGTACAAGCCTTGCACGTGGCTCTGATACCACTGTTGGGTTTTTCGGGCCGCGAAAACCGCTTTTCGCGTCGCGGAAACCCCGAATCACCCAAGGCCAACGGATCCGTGCAAGGAAAACCAAAAATAAATACGAGTACGAGTTTGAAAAACCTTTTAGATATACTCCTAGATCTATGTGTTAAGAATATACCTTGAAGCGTGCCCTTTCGCGTTCCCGCTCGTCCAAGGAGTTGCCGGATCTCTAGACCGTCAAGTGTCGGTCCTCTAGAAGTATCCACACGAACAATTCTTGATGGAGAAAACCTAAACAAAGGTGTGCTAGCACCTTGATAGGTCACGGCAAGGAAGAGGAGAGAGAGCAAGGAGAGAACACAAGGAAGAAGAAGGAGTTACACCACTTGAATGGAAAAATGAATTCACAATTCAAACCAAAGTGGCCGGCCACTCTTCATTGTGTAACTCCCCATTAAATGCAATTAATGTGAAGTTATTATGAAAATGGCTTTGTAACTTCCATGAGGTGGCACCCATGATGATGTGGAACATCATTATTGGTCCGCCTAATGCCAACTCACCAATGAGGTGGCAAAAGGTCAAGTCAAAATTGACCTTTGGTCTTCCTTCTCAAGTCAAGTCAAACTTGACCCAATCTCTACCATGGTTGATCTAATCCAACCATTTGATTCGAGCCAACTTAATATAATGAATCTAATTCATTAAATTAAATTAATTCAATGAGTCAAAATCTAAATTAGACTCATCGAACACATGAATCAACTTGAGTCGAACTCAAGTTAGCCCAATTAGGATTACTCTTAATCCAATTTGATTCATCAAATGAATCTAATCCTGTTGGTTCATCATATGAACCTAATCTCCATCTAATTGTCCTAAGTGTGTGACCCTATAGGTTCTTATAACGTTGGCAATGCCCTAAACCCATTTAGGAGCATAAGTAATGAGCGGTATCTAGCAACACATCATTACTACCCAAGTTACAAGAATGTCGAGATCCGACATCACCTTGTGACTACTAATTGTGACTCCTCACAATATATGTGACATTGTCCTTCTGTCCTAGACATCTAGATTGATCAATATGAGGCATAGACCGTGTCATCCTCTAATCAATCTAAATCTTGAACTCCAAGTAGACTCACTCGATCAAATGAGCTCAACATCTAATGTTGACTCATTTGGGCATGGCCATGCACTTAGTGGTCTCACTCTATCAAGAATACCGATGTCGCTCCCGTCATATGGGAGGGATAGATCCCATCTACATCACTCACATCCCTCTACATAATTCGTTATATACCCAGTAATCGCCTTTATAGTCCACCCAGTTACGGGTGACGTTTGACGAAACCAAAGTACATAACTCCTTATGTAGGGATCCATGGTGACTTCAGGTCTAAGGACTAATAGTCATACTAATAGCCACATGAGAAAGTATATGACACTCATATAACGATCCATGATACTTTCTCATGGCGGGTCATTAAGTATACATTCTCCAATGTATACCCATGTGTCAGCTTGATATCTCTATATCCATGACTTGTGAGATCAAGTCATCGAGCTGACCTACATGCTAGTCTTATTGCATTAACATTGTCCCTGAATGTTAATACTCGACTAGGAATGATTTAGTGTAGTGTTCCCTATATCATCTCACTATCGACTCAACTAATCGATTGATATAGGTATGAACCTTCTACTCAAGTACGCTATTATACTTAGTCTATTTGGCACTAATACAAATAAGTATAATAACCAACCAAATGCCTTTATTAATATACAAGAATATGATACAATGAGTCCATACAATCATCAAATGATTGGCTCTAGGGCTCTACCTAACAAAACTGAAGGAGTACCTTGTCAATGTATGTACTCTGACTTAGGCCAAGCAATCTCTTAGATCTATCTCTATAGATCTGTATCCCTAGAATGTGGGATGTCTCACCTAAGTCCTTCATTGAGAAGCAACTCCCTAGCCAGGTCTTGACAGACTGAAGCATAGGGATGTCCTTCCCAATGAGTAGTATGTCATCCACATACAATATGAGGAAGACAACTATATCCCCTACAACCTTCTTGTAGTCACAAGGTTCATCTTCGTTCTTGATGAAACCAAACTATTTGATTGCATCATCGAATCGAAGAATCCAGCTCCGAGAAGCTTGCTTTAGTCCATAAATGGACCTATGCAGCTTGCATACTCTACTAGTATGCTGTGGATCTACAAAACCCTCAGGTTGTGTCATGTACACATCCTCGAGCAGGTTTCCATTCAGAAATGTGGTTTTGACATCCATCTACATATCTCATAGTCATGGTAAGCTGCAATAGCAAGCATGATCCGAATGGACTTAAACATCGCTACTGGAGAAAAGGTTTCATCATAGTCAATACCATGAATCTGATTGAAACCTTTAGATACCAAGCGACCCTTATAGATAAGTCCATCCATGTCAGTCTTTCTCTTAAAGACCTACTTGCACCCAATGGGTTTTACCCCTTCAGGTGGATCAACCAAAGTCCATACTTGGTTAGTGTACATGGATTCCATTTCGGATCTCATGGCCTCTAGCCATTTCTCGGAATCTGGTCTCATCACACCTTCCTGATAGGTGGTAGGCTCATCCTCTATGAGCACAATGTCATCATGGTCAAACAAGTGAAATGAGTATCTCTCAGGCTGACGACGTACCCTATCAGACCTGCGAAGAGGTATGTCTACTTGAACTGGTTGTTGTTCCTAAACTCTTTGTGGAACAACATCATCCACAACACTTTGTGGTTCCAGTTCAACTTCCATCGAGGCATCAGTGCTATTGTTCACATCTTGAACTTCTTCAAGATCGAACACGCTCCCACTAGTTTTTCTAGAAACAAAGTCCCTTTCTAGAAAGACCCCAGTCTTTGCCACAACTACCTTGTGCTGACTGGGAATGTAGAAGTAATATCCCTTAGTTTCCTTGGGATATCCGATGAAATAGCACTTGTCGGATTTGGGTCCTAACTTGTCTTAGACTTGACGTCGAACGTAAGCCTCACAACCCCAAATCCTCATGAAAGACACCTGGGCATCTCTCCCAGTCCATATCCTATATGGTGTCTTTATCACGGCCTTGGATGGAACTCGGTTGAGAATGAAAGCTGCCGTATCTAGAGTATATCCCCATAGATATGTCGGAAGATCTGTGTGACTCATCATAGATCGTACCATATCTAATAGGGTACGATTCCTCCTTTCGGATACACCATTCCACTGTGGTGTTCCAGGAGGAGTGAGTTGAAATAGAATCCCACACTCAGCTAAATAGTCACGAAACTCATGGCTTAAGTATTCACCACCTCGATCTGATCGAAGTATTTTAATACTCTTTCCAAGCTGGTTTTGTACTTCATTCTTGAATTCTTTGAACTTTTCAAAGGATTCGGACTTATGTGTCATCAAGTACACATAACTATATCTACTGAAGTCATCAGTAAATGTGATGAAGTATCTATAACCGCCTCTAGCAGCGACATTGAAAGGGCCACATACATCACTATGTATGAGTCCTAACAAATCAGTCGCTCTCTCGCTGTGCCCACTAAAGGGAGTCTTGGTCATCTTACCTCGTAGACATGATTCGCATATCTCATATGATTCAAAATCAAATGAGTCCAGCAAACCATCCTTATGGAGTTGGGATAAGCGCTTGTCATTTATATGACCTAAGCGACAGTGCCAGAGATAGGTGTGGTTCATATCGTTCGATTTGAACCTCTTGGTACTAACGTTATAGATAGAGCTCTCAAGGTCTAGAATATAGAGTCCGTTTATCAGTGGTGCACTACAATAGAACATATCGTTTAAATAGACAGAACAACATTTGTTCTTTATTATAAACGAGAATCCTTTCTTGTCTAAACAAGAAACTGATATAATGTTCTTAGTCAATGCAGGCACATAACAACAATCGTCTAACTCTAGTATAAGCCCAGAGGGCAGAGATAGAAAATAAGTCCCTACAGCAACAGCAGCAACCCGTGCTCCATTGCCTACTCGTAGGTCTATCTCGCCCTTTGTCAATGCTCTGCTATTTCTCAGTGCTTGTACATTAGTACAAATGTGCGAAGCACATCTGGTATCTAATACCCACGACGAAGAAATAGAGAGGTTGACTTCTATAACATTTATTGTAACACCCCTAGAAAGCCTAGATAAGAAAGTAAGGATAATGAGAGTTTGAAGGTAGTGAAAAGAAGGTGTAAATATTCTAAGTTGAATATTAAGATGGGAAGGATTTAGATGATTAAAACTTTATGAAAGAAAATAAAGTTGAGAATATAAATCATCTATATTTATAATGCATGGAATTAATGTAAACAAAAGGAAGGAATATGAGATAATATATATGTGTATGAAATATTTATGCATAATGCATAATATGGTGATATATGAATTATTATGTACAAAAGAATATCAATAATATGTTAGAAGAGAAATAGGATTGAACCTTGGACCTCTTGTAAGGAACATGTATAGGATATCAAAGGGGATAGGAGAATTATTGATAAGGAGAGAAAGGACTAAGTAGTTAAGAATAAGAAAGGATTCTTTTTACTTAAAAGGAAAAGGAAGTAAAAAAAGTAAAAATATACATAACCAAGTTTTGATCCTTGGTTCTCTTGTGGATGCATGCATGTGTTAACCAAGTGTGATAGGAGAGGATATTGTAAGAGGAGAGATAGGAATTTTAATTAAAGGAAAGAAAGAGAGAAATTAAAGGAAAGAAAAGAGAGAACTCAAGAAGCATTTCTCTAGAATATTCTTATCATTAAAGAGGAGAAATAAATAAGGAGGATGAATCAAGTCAAGTTTTCCTCCCCTCATTTTAGTATAAATAGGCATGGAGGGGTGGCTTCATCCTCAACTCACTCTCCTCCTCTTCTCCTAGAGGTGCCGAGACACTCCCTCTTTTCTTTCTTTTTTTTGTTGCCGAGCAACACAAGAGGAAGAAGCCTCCTCTTCTTCCTCCTCCTCTCCACCAAAAGACCTAGCCACTTCTTCCTCCATTGGTGCCGAGCAAAGCAAGCAAGGAAGAAAGGTCCACAAGCAAGTTCTCAACTCTAGGAAACTTAAGCAAAGAAGGTAAGCTTCCCCTCACCTGTGGTACAAGGCTTTTATGTGATTTTCGGATTTATAAGGATTAGAAAACCTAGGAAAGAATTTAAGAAAATTCGGCTAAAGAAAAGGTTTTCAAATCTAAGATGATTTAAACAAGACCCCATTTCATGATAAGATTTTCTATGCTATGTAGAAGGATTCTTTTCCATGATTTTATACTGATATGATGTATGATCAGAGGAGTATCTAACCCTAGGATTTAACCAAAAATATTTTAAAGAGGCTAGGAAGATTATTGTCTAACCAAACTAGTGCAAGGTTCCTTCTATGAAATGCTAAGGACCTTTCTATGATTTTCTTGCTTGGAAATTAATTGGAACCAAAAGAAAACTCACTTGTATGCTTCGGACCAGAAAGGTTAAGGGTTAGAAAGACTAAACATGCTCCTATGATAGGATATAAAGTTTCTTAAAGGGTGTTCACATTGCTAGAAACTCATGAACTCTTTTTAGGGTTTTTCGGCCATGATAAAAGGGATAGCTTAGATTAGCCTAAACAAAAATATTAATATGCTCAAGACCTCTGTGATATTATGATATGAAAGTTGATTAATGCTCTCTTGTTTAATTGGAATGTAGAAAATTAGTTACATGATATAAGACATGTAAGATCACAAGAGTCCTAGCTTGTTTATGATCCAATTTTGTGTATGATGTTCTTAGTAACTTTTGCCATGATATTTACTTAGGCTTTCCATGCTTTAGGCCACTTAAGAAACCTAGCTTAAGGACTGGTAGGTTTCGGCCATGAAGGAAAATAAAAGAAAAAGGGAAAGAAACCTAGGAAATGCTATACATAATGAGAAGAAATGAAATTATGTTATGTAATATGCCATGATATGTTATAGCATAAGGAAATGCTATACATAATGAGAAGAAATGAAATTATGTTATGTAATATGCTATGATAGGTTATAGCATAGGAAATGCTATACATAATGAGAAGAAATGAAATTATGTTATGTAATATGCCATGATATGTTATAGCATAGGAATTGCTATACATAATGAGAAGAAATGAAATTATGTTACGTAATATGCCATGATATGTTATAGCATAGGAAATGCTATACATAATGAGAAGAAATGAAATTATGTTATGTAATATGCTATGTTATAGCATAGGAAATGCTATACATAATGAGAAGAAATGAAATTATGTTATGTAATATGCCATGATATGTTATAGCATAGGAAATGCTATACATAATGAGAAGAAATGAAATTATGTTACGTAATATGCCATGATATGTTATAGCATAGGAAATGCTATACATAATGAGAAGAAATGAAATTATGTTACGTAATATGCCATGATATGTTATAGCATAGGAAATGCTATACATAATGAAAAGAAATGAAATTATGTTACGTAATATGCCATGATATGTTATAGCATAGGAAATGCTATACATAATGAGAATAAATGAAATTATGTTACGTAATGATATGTTATAGCATAGGAAATGCTATACATAATGAAAAGAAATGAAAAAGGAAATGCATGAAAGATTGTTAGGGACATGATATGATAGTTATGCATGATAAGTTATTTTTTTGTATGGTTTGTACCAAGGGTGGGCTCCGTAAACGCCCCGGGGTCGATGGAGTAAGACTCGGGCCTCGTCAGTAATGGGCCTCTGAATGCCCTAGGTCGATGGAGTAAGACTCGGGCCTAGTATGTATGCATGGTAGGGTTCAAGACTTGCTACCTTGGACCTACCTATGAAGCGCGCGCATTATGTATGTGGTACAAACCGGGATCCCCTCTAATGATGATATTAATTTCAAGTACTTATAAGTATAAGTTTTCAAATTCATGATGCATTGCCTACATATGTGCTTGAATTATCTGATGATTAGATATAATGTCATGTGATATTATATGAATATGAATATGATACCCTTGTATGTCGTATGCTTATGATACCTCGCATGATATTGATATGCAATGATATGAATTCGGTTTTAGTGAGTAGGAAAGGAACTTACTGAGCCATAAGTGCTCATAGCTTACTTTCCTTGTACCGCAGATATGGGGGACGGATATTCGGAACGACGGAGCAGCAGGAGGAGCAGATAGTGATGTGTGTGGTGGTGGCTCGGCAAGAACGATTCGGACAAATTAATATTTTTAGTTATATGATCAATATATGCACATTCGAACTAATCAGAATATGTGATATCATGCTTATTTAAATAAAAGGAATGATTTAAAATTTTCCGCTGTTATAGTATAACTAAAGCATGTACGTAAGTAGTATAAGATCGTAGCGCCGCCTTGGGTAAGAAGGGTGGGCGTTACAGGTGGTATCAGAGCGAAGTTTTGCCAGCTCACTACACACACATCAAGCTCCTTCCTGTCGCTCCAAGTAAGTACAGTTGCTTAATTTATTTATATGCAAAAATTAGTATGATACTCTAGGATACATGAATAATAGCCTAGGAAGGATACCTTAAGCTATACCCTAGAGAAGGGTGCATGATGACAAGTATGTGTTAAAAATAGTATGATACTCTAGGATGCATGAATGGTAGCCTAGGAAGGATACCTTAAGTTATACCCTAGAAAATGGTGCAAGATGATAAGTAGGTGATATTCTAGGATGCATGAATGGTAGCCTAGATACAAGAACCTTAGGCTATAACATAAGAAGGAATCTGAGCAGAAATTGTCATTCTAAGTTCGGGGACGAACTTTCAATAAGTAGGGGAGTTTGTAACACCCCTAGAAAGCCTAGATAAGAAAGTAAGGATAATGAGAGTTTGAAGGTAGTGAAAAGAAGGTGTAAATATTCTAAGTTGAATATTAAGATGGGAAGGATTTAGATGATTAAAACTTTATGAAAGAAAATAAAGTTGAGAATATAAATCATCTATATTTATAATGCATGGAATTAATGTAAACAAAAGGAAGGAATATGAGATAATATATATGTGTATGAAATATTTATGCATAATGCATAATATGGTGATATATGAATTATTATGTATAAAAGAATATCAATAATATGTTAGAAGAGAAATAGGATTGAACCTTGGACCTCTTGTAAGGAACATGTATAGGATATCAAAGGGGATAGGAGAATTATTGATAAGGAGAGAAAAGACTAAGTAGTTAAGAATAAGAAAGGATTCTTTTTACTTAAAAGGAAAAGGAAGTAAAAAGCAGTAAAAATATACATAACCAAGTTTTGATCCTTGGTTCTCTTGTGGATGCATGCATGTGTTAACCAAGTGTGATAGGAGAGGATATTGTAAGAGGAGAGATAGGAATTTTAATTAAAGGAAAGAAAAGAGAGAAATTAAAGGAAAGAAAAGAGAGAACTCAAGAAGCATTTCTCTAGAATATTCTTATCATTAAAGAGGAGAAATAAATAAGGAGGATGAATCAAGTCAAGTTTTCCTCCCCTCATTTTAGTATAAATAGGCATGGAGGGGTAGCTTCATCCTCAACTCACTCTCCTCCTCTTCTCCTAGAGGTGCCGAGACACTCCCTCTTTTCTTTCTTTCTTTTTGTTGCCGAGCAACACAAGAGGAAGAAGCCTCCTCTTCTTCCTCCTCCTCTCCACCAAAAGACCTAGCCACTTCTTCCTCCATTGGTGCCGAGCAAAGCAAGCAAGGAAGAAAGGTCCACAAGCAAGTTCTCAACTCTAGGAAACTTAAGCAAAGAAGGTAAGCTTCCCCTCACCTGTGGTATAAGGCTTTTATGTGATTTTCGGATTTATAAGGATTAGAAAACCTAGGAAAGAATTTAAGAAAATTCGGCTAAAGAAAAGGTTTTCAAATCTAAGATGATTTAAACAAGACCCCATTTCATGATAAGATTTTCTATGCTATGTAGAAGGATTCTTTTCCATGATTTTATACTGATATGATGTATGATCAAAGGAGTATCTAACCCTAGGATTTAACCAAAAATATTTTAAAGAGGCTAGGAAGATTATTGTCTAACCAAACTAGTGCAAGGTTCCTTCTATGAAATGCTAAGGACCTTTCTATGGTTTTCTTGCTTGGAAATTAATTGGAACCAAAAGAAAACTCACTTGTATGCTTTAGACCAGAAAGGTTAAGGGTTAGAAAGACTAAACATGCTCCTATGATAGGATATAAAGTTTCTTAAAGGGTGTTCACATTGCTAGAAACTCATGAACTCTTTTTAGGGTTTTTCGGCCATGATAAAAGGGATAGCTTAGATTAGCCTAAACAAAAATATTAATATGCTCAAGACCTCTGTGATATTATGATATGAAAGTTGATTAATGCTCTCATGTTTAATTGGAATGTAGAAAATTAGTTACATGATATAAGACATGTAAGATCACAAGAGTCCTAGCTTGTTTATGATCCAATTTTGTGTATGATGTGCTTAGTAACTTTTGCCATGATATTTACTTAGGCTTTCCATGCTTTAGGCCACTTAAGAAACCTAGCTTAAGGACTGGTAGGTTTCGGCCATGAAGGAAAATAAAAGAAAAAGGGAAAGAAACCTAGGAAATGCTATACATAATGAGAAGAAATGAAATTATGTTATGTAATATGCCAAGATATGTTATAGCATAAGGAAATGCTATACATAATGAGAAGAAATGAAATTATGTTATGTAATATGCTATGATAGGTTATAGCATAGGAAATGCTATACATAATGAGAAGAAATGAAATTATGTTATGTAATATGCCATGATATGTTATAGCATAGGAAATGCTATACATAATGAGAAGAAATGAAATTATGTTACGTAATATGCCATGATATGTTATAGCATAGGAAATGCTATACATAATGAGAAGAATGAAATTATGTTACGTAATATGCCATGATATGTTATAGCATAGGAAATGCTATACATAATAAGAAGAAATGAAATTATGTTATGTAATATGCTATGTTATAGCATAGGAAATGCTATACATAATGAGAAGAAATGAAATTATGTTATGTAATATGCCATGATATGTTATAGCATAGGAAATACTATACATAATGAGAAGAAATGAAATTATGTTACGTAATATGCCATGATATGTTATAGCATAGGAAATGCTATACATAATGAGAAGAAATGAAATTATGTTACGTAATATGCCATGATATGTTATAGCATAGGAAATGCTATACATAATGAAAAGAAATGAAATTATGTTACGTAATATGCCATGATATGTTATAGCATAGGAAATGCTATACATAATGAGAATAAATGAAATTATGTTACGTAATGATATGTTATAGCATAGGAAATGTTATACATAATGAAAAGAAATGAAAAAGGAAATGCATGAAAGATTGTTAGGGACATGATATGATAGTTATGCATGATAAGTTATTTTTTTTGTATGGTTTGTACCAAGGGTGGGCTCCGTAAACGCCCCGGGGTCGATGGAGTAAGACTCGGGCCTCGTCAGTAATGGGCCTCTGAATGCCCTAGGTCGATGGAGTAAGACTCGGGCCTAGTATGTACGCATGGTAGGGTTCAAGACTTGCTACCTTGGACCTACCTATGAAGCGCGCGCATTATGTATGTGGTACAAACCGGGATCCCCTCTAATGATGATATTAATTTCAAGTACTTATAAGTATAAGTTTTCAAATTCATGATGCATTGTCTACATATGTGCTTGAATTATCTGATGATTAGATATAATGTCATGTGATATTATATGAATATGATACCCTTGTATGTGGTATGCTTATTATACCTCGCATGATATTGATATGCAATGATATGAATTCGGTTTTAGTGAGTAGGAAAGGAACTTACTGAGCCATGAGTGCTCATAGCTTACTTTCCTTGTACCGCAGATATGGGGGACGGATATTCGGAACGACGGAACAGCAGGAGGAGCAGATAGTGATGTGTGTGGTGGTGGCTCGGCAAGAACGATTCGGACAAATTAATATTTTTAGTTATATGATCAATATATGCACATTCGAACTAATCAGAATATGTGATATCATGCTTATTTAAATAAAAGGAATGATTTAAAATTTTCCGCTGTTATATATAACTAAAGCATGTACGTAAGTAGTATAAAGATCGTAGCGCCGCCCTTGGGTAAGAAGGGTGGGCGTTACATTTATACTTGAAGTAGAAATCTTATTTCTCTTCTTGTTAAGATCTTCCAGGTATCCTGTGAAGTTCCTCTTCCATTGCCCTGCTTGTCCTTGATATAGTTGACGAAGATGCTCAACCATATCGTAAGCACACATCAACTCATGTTGCTTCTGAAGCTCAGAGTTCATGGTTGCGAGCATTAGACAAGACACATCTAATGCGTCATCTTGATGCTTCTTGTAAGCATCCCGGTCAGCTCGCGTGGCAGTGGCAGGAGGAGCCTCCGGAATGGGCTGCTCCAGAACGTACAGTTTACGTTCCTGAGTGAGAAATATTCTCAGGTTCCTGTACCAGTCCAGGAAATTTGCTACGTTGAACTTGTCCTTCTTAAGGACAGAACGCAGGGAGAAAGAGTTCGTATTCGACGTCATGGTTATCTACAACAGAAAATTTGCTGAAATAAATATCATATTCTTAAAATCATTTAATTAGGCCTTTAATTAAATGATGCTCCCACTGAATTCTATAATTCTTGTGGGACAAGATCCACATCATACTAACCCTTGAGTTAGATTTGGCTAATATGCCCAAGACTTAGTATGATCGGTAGGTAACGATTACCAATTACATCTCTATGCAACTCTTGTTTATAGGATCAAGATCCATATTTATATTAAAACTCGAGTTAGCTTTGGCTAATACGCCCGAGAGTTAATATAAACGTGATTTTGTCCTACCTTTCCAACTATTGGAAGAATGCCTATAGTTGACTTGATCCAACCGAGTAACTAGGAATACTCAATCTAATTGAGTTTGTATTCATCCATGCGTTGATAGGCGGGACCAAGATTGTCCCTCCGTACCCTACCAAGATAATATGTATTGCTCTGCTTTGGCAGATTCAACAATACATGTGATCGAGGTAGTGATAGGTATCACGGCACGGTTAGGCATTTAGAGTAGGTTCGATCGAGATCTAATCTAATCGAAAAGGATGCATCTTGTGCATGACTTAGATCTAATCTAATCGCAAGGGTGCATCATGTGCACGACTTATATCTAATCTAATCGTAAGGCACTAATTAATTAACTACTTATTAAATATGCATCACATACACAAGCAATTAATTAATCTATTTGTGATTTAGTCATGGCCCTACTACGATCTTCTCAAGCCAATGAGAAGATCGAATGGTCAACCTAGGGTCAACAGCTTCTCCAAGCTCCTCCCTTTGACCACCTTGTGTTGCTCGTGCCCGCCTCGGAACTCCGTCTCGTGTGGACCCTCCACCGCTCCAATTTGTACATTACAATTTGAAACTCGAGTTACATTCGAGTCTAAATCTAATTTACAACCAGAATATATGAGAAAGGCATGACGCGCAGGTCACGGAAAAATAAAAACATACAACACGCGCAAACACATAACGGCACGCAGACCGTATTATGAATTACAACACAATCCAATCATATTGGGTTTTTGGGCCATGACTATCACAAAATTAATATATAATTCAAAATTATATATTTTCATAATTTTCTATAATTTTAAAATTAATTTTTACAATTTTTACGAGTAAAATTTCCCGGCGGACCCGTTTAGCGGTTTCGGGCGCAATCGCGGAACGGATCCCCTTGCGGGGCCAGGGGCAGCGCACCTACCCGTGATCTAACCATCGCGAGGGTTCCTTTGCGATCCAACAGCGCCTAAACCCGCTGTCCCAAAACGATTTGGGCCGAGACATTGCCATTTCGGAAAAATCTTCCCGGCGGGTTCATTTTTAGCGATTTCGGGTGCAATCGCGATGCAAATCCCCCTGCGGGGTTAGGGGAAGTACCCCTACCCATGATCTAACCATCGCGAGTTGCTCCTAAGCGATCTAATGGCACCCAAGCCCGCTGTCCCAAAAAATTTTGGGGCGAAACGAAGCCGTTTTGGAAAAATCTTTCCGGTAGCCGAAGCCTATAAGCGTCTAAACACTTGTGCTTCGATTACTCGAGAAAAATACTCTTAAAAACCCAAAAATCATAATTTTACAGAAAATTACAGAAACTTTAGTTTTCATAAAACCAAAAAATAAACTCGTACTCGCCTTGCACGTGGCTCTGATACCACTGTTGGGTTTTTCGGGTCGTGAAAACCGCTTTACGCGTCGCGGAAACCCCGAATCACCCAAAGCCGTAGGATCCGTGCAAGGAAAAATTTCAAAAACACGAGTACGAGTTATAAACTACGATCTACAGTAGATCTACAAAGGAAAACACTTTATACCTTTGATGCGTGCCCTCGCAAAATTCCCGCTCGTCCAAGGTATGTGTCGGATCTCCAAAGTATCAAAGTAGATACTTCTCTAGTGATATCCACACGAACAAGGAGTGTCTCTCACACTCAAAGGATGGAGAAGAGAGCCCCAAGTGTGCTAGCACTTTCTAGGGCTCTCGGGTAGGATTTAAAAGGAAGAAAAGAAAGGATGCAAAAGGAATGTCTTACACTCAAGAAGTAGTATCCCTCCTTTGTGACCTTCACTCTTCCTTTGTGCTTGGAACTCACTCAACCACCTTCATCTTCCCTTGGAACCCATGGAAACCACAAGAGAAGAGGAGGAAGAAGCTAGGAAGAAGATGGAATAATTACCACACATCAATTACACTAAATGAAAACCTTCTCATCCTTTAGTGTGGCCGGCCACACACTCATAACTCCCTCATTTAATGTGGCCGGCCACATTAAATGGAATGGGAGGTGTTGTAACCTCCATGAGGTGGAGATGATGTGGCAAGGTTAGTCATGCCATGTAGGATGAGTCAACCTTATGACGTGGCAATACATCAAGTCAAACTTGATGTTTCAACTTCTACTTGGTCAAGTCAAACTTGACCAATTGTCTTCCTTGTTGAGTTAAATCCAACCTTTGACTCAAGTCAATTTTAATTTAATGAATCTCAATTCATTAATATAAATTGACTCAATGAATCAAATCTAAATTAGACTCATTTAACAATTGAATCTAATTGAGTCTAACTCAATAAGTCTAATTTGAATCCAATTGGTTCATCATATGAACCCAATCCAATTGGTTCATCATATGAACCCAATCTCCATCCACTTGTTCTTTGTGTGTGACCCAATAGGTTCTTGTAACGTTGGAAATGTTTCTAAACTCCTTTAGAAACATAAGCAATGAGCGGCATCTAGCAATACATCATTGCTACCCAAGTTACAAGAAATGTTGAGATCCAACATCACCTTGTTACTATTAATTGTGACTCCTCACAATATATGACAAGTGTCCTTCTATCCTAGACATCTAGATTAATCAATGTGAGGCATAGACCGTGTCATCCTCTGACCAATCTAATTCTTGAACTCTCAGTAGACTCACTCAATCAAATGAGCTCAATATCTCATATTGACTCATTTGGGTATGGCCATACACTTCGTGGTCTCACTCTATCAAGAATATTGATGTCACTCCTGTCATATAGGAGGGATAGATCTCATCTACATCACTGACATCCCTCTGCATAATTTGTTACATACCCAGTAATCGCCTTTATAGTCCACCCAGTTACGGGTGACGTTTGACGAAACTAAAGTACATAACTCCATATGTAGGGATCCATGGTGACTTCAGGTCTAAGGACTAGTAGTCATACTAATAGCCACATGAGAAAGAATATGACACTCATATAACGATCCATGATACTTTCTCATGGCGGGTCATTCAGTATATGTCACGCCCCAGAGGAGTCCCCGTCCGAAGAAATTTCGGCAGCATCTCCCCTGTACGGCGGACAATCTGAAACTTTCTACATATCTCCATACCTCAGCCACATGCGGCTGGAATAATAACAATAAATATAACACAACCACACAAACATCCACACAGTTATATATAATCAAACAAAGCAGTAATACTCTGACTCGAAAACCACCCTACTCGACTACACTCGTAAAGCTCAAAAACCGATGAACTCACCTCTTCTGCCGTCTAGGCAGGCATGCAGTAGAATAAAATCCAAATCCAAATTCATCGACATAATAAAATCCGTACCATGTCCATAAGTAGATTAATCCAAAAACAAAACAAGTTCAAAACATAGTCTATGAAAGAAAAACCAAAAGACTAATCATATCCTCGAGGTCTGAAGGGACCAGCAACTGGAACTCTCTCCTGACAGCATCAACCTGAAAATATCAACAATGGAGGCGGGGTGAGTCCAACACTCAGCAGGTACAACTGATATACAAAGTAGGGAAACAACACCTAGCACTAATCATGCGTACAGTCTCCTGATAAGAAAGATAAAAATGCATCTGAAGTAAACAGGAGAATACTGTACTAACCAGGTCCTGAGTATAAGGTCAAACAGTCCGAGGGATAAGGAAATCCTGTATGCATGTCAAACATAGGTATCCAAACAATATGCAGCATACAAATGCAGCAAACACAAACACAAGCAATAAATGCATCATGCATATGATGCCAATGATGCGTTCTGGTCACCCCTGACGCCAGTCGATCATCTCACACAATAGTGAGGCCGAGTGGGTAGGGCTGTGACAACCGTGCACTCTGTCGTCATTACTCCTGATGAGTGACCGAGTGGACGGGATGCTGTCGGAGTACACCTATCCTCCTACCCCAAATCATAAATGGGGGAGCGCAATGCTCTTAACTCCCGGTACACGATGACGGGGAGGAATCCCTATCGGATAACACGTTGTGTCACACTACCCATGAGCGGACCAACGGTGCCTAACAGAGTCCCTGCTGCAACACACTCTGCCTGAATCGACCACTAACCCATGAGTGGTGGTGTGTGCAGATCCATGTAACTGGCGATGTGCTCAACAATAATGGAGCGGACTATCGCACAGCATGCAATCATGCATATGGTGCATGGCAATAACCATAAAAACATCCTGACCTAATCCATATATATATAAAAGTGCACCCTAGGTCAACGAATCATATCGAATCAAAGGTACACAGAAGGTATAAAAACCTAGGTCCGGAACATGGTGAAGCATGGTATATCACTACCCCCTATAAGCATGTATAAACAAATAAAGTATACATGGGATGCAAATCAAGCAATCAATCAATCATATATCAGATAATGGGTAGTGACTAACCGAAACAAATAAAGGACATAATTAATGCAATTTGTTAAATTCACTACTATGTATATCAAATGACATAAGTCAAAAGTACCCGCCTCCGATAAAATGGTCTAAATCTGACTCCGAGATACTCGTCTCGCGTCAAAGTCCTGTGATATCAAACATACATTTTTATTTAGCTACAAATTAAACGAATAGCTAAATAAAATCCTTAAGAACAATTTTAGGGATAAACCCTAAACCATAATCTCGACCTTCCTAAATTAAATCCAACAATTAACTAGAGTTAATTTCCCTTTAACCCTAATCATAACATTAGATTAAAAGTCTAAAGCTAATCAAATCTACCTATTCCAAACATAAACATAATCAATCTACTCGAAGTCCAAAACCCTAAACCTTACCTCAATATCCCAGTCGGGGTCACTGATCTACTGCCAAAAGTAGTGGCTGCTGGACCAAAGAGCAGCCCACAACACCCCAATTTCCGGATCCACCAAAACAGCACAACCTACTGCAATTATCGGATCGAAATGAATCAAAAGGTCAACACCACAACAAACCAGATCAACAATTAATCAAAATCCTTGCACCTACAAAATTTCCAACCAAACTAAACCTCACCGGGGACTTGATCAATGGCAGAGGGCACTAGGGCAAAGGATCTTGTCGGCTGCCGGCGCTCGGAAGAGGAGAAGAAGACTTGGTTCGGAGCTAGGGCACCAGCAGCAGGGAGTCGGCTGTGTCGCGAGCCCACAAGAGGAGGAGTCGCGGCGGCAAGGCACAGTGGTGGCAGCCGGCACTAAAGCTCGGCTGGATCCACGTCGGTGAAGGGAAGAAGGCGTCGGCTCTGTGCAGTGGCGCTTGGCGTCACAGCGGCAGTGAGGAGGGGCGTCGGCACCTAGGGCTCGGCTATTAGGGCAAGGAGGAAGATGATCGGGGTGGCTCGGTGCGTCGCCGGCGGCTAGGGCTTCGGCAGCAGGGGGATTAAGGCTTCGGCGTAGGCTGTGGTGGCGGCGAGAGGTGGCTAGGGCAGAGGCTAGCTTCCGGCCGAGAGGGGCGGACGGCGGTGTCTCGTCGGACCAGAGGAGAGGGAAAAGGAGGCAGTGGCGGCGGCTGTTGCGGCGCCGGTTAGGGCAAGGAGAAGCTTCGGGAGCGCGAGGGAGAGAAGGAGAGTCGGGCACAGTAACGGGAAGGAGTAAGAAAAAGAGAAAAAAAATAAATAAGAAAAGGAAAAAGAAATAAATAAATAAATCTTTTCCTCTCTTAAATGGGTAGCCCAAACAGGCTTTTCCGGACCCCGTTTTTATCCCCGTCAACTCGTCCGTACGAGCTCCGAAAAATTCCCGAAAAATCTCCAAAAATTCCGGAAAATTCCCTTATTAATATTCGCCTACTTCCGGTATTTTACATTCTCCCCCTCTAATAAAAATTTGGTCCCCAAATTTCATCATCTACCATCAGCAAGTATAACAATAGGCAAAGAGTGTAGATGCTGAACGGTAAATAAATCACATACCTCAAGTGAAAAGATGGGGGTATCGAGCTCGGATAGTATCCTCGAGCTCCCAAGTAGCCTCCTCATCCGAATGATGCTGTCATCCAACTTTCACCAGCCGGATAGTCTTGTTCCGCAACTGACGCTCTTTCCGGTCTAGAATCAGTACCGGAATCTCCTCATAGGTGACGTCAGGCTAAACTGGAACTAGGATATCTGTCAGTACATATGTCGGGTCGGGTACGTATCTCCTCAATATAGACACATGGTATACGTCATGAACTCCTGCCAGGAACGGTGGGGGTGCCAACCGCTAAGCTACCGCTCCAATCCTTTCCGAGATCTGGAAAGGTCCAATGTATCACGGAGCTGGCTTACCTCTGAGGCCAATCTCTTCACCCCTTTCGTGGGTGAAACTTGCAGAAATACATGGTCGCAAATGGAGATCTCTAAGAGTCTCCGACTTCGGTTAGAATAACTCTTCTAGCAGTCTTACGCCTTTGACATCCTCCGTCCGATAGTATGGACCATCTACCAATCGATCCAGGGGATCAGTCTTCCGAATCGCTAAAAAGTGCGCGGATTTGGTTAATCGATCAATGATTACCCAAATCGCGCCATGACCTCGTCGTGTCCTCGGCAACCCTACCACAAAGTCCATGATAATGTGATCCCACTTCCACTCAGGAATAGGAATCCGCTGAAGTAATATCAAAAAGTAACATTCTAGACTTAGAGAACCTCATTTATAACATAAATATCAAAAAGTTCAAGTCAAAAGAAATGAACCGAACCTATCTCTGGCATTGTCGCTTAGATTATATAAATGAGAATCGCTTATCTCAGCTCCATAAAGATGGTTTGCTGGACTCATTTGATTTTGAATCATACGAGACATGCGAGTCATGCCTACTGGGCAAGATGACCAAGACTCCCTTTAGTGGACACAACGAAAGAGCAATTGACTTGTTAGGACTTATACATAGTGATGTATGTGGCCCTTTCAATGTCACTGCCAGAGGTGGTTATAGGTACTTCATTACATTTACTGATGACTTCAGTAGATATGGTTATGTGTATCTGATGACACATAAGTCACAATCCTTTGAAAAGTTCAAAGAATTCAAGAATGAAGTACAAAACTAGCTTGACAAGAGTATTAAGGTACTTCGATCAGATCGAGGTGGTAAATACCTTAGCTATGAGTTTCGTGACTATCTAGCTGAGTGTGGGATTCTATCCCAACTCACTCCTCCTGGAACACCACAATGGAATGGTGTATCCGAAAGGAGGAATCATACCCTATTAGATATGGTACGATCTATGATGAGTTACATACATCTTCCTGTTTCTTTTTGGGGATATGCTCTAGACATAGCAGCCTTCACACTTAACCGTGTTCCATCTAAAGCTGTGATAAAGACACCATATAAGATATGGACTGGGAAAGATGCCCAACTGTCTTTTATGTGGATTTAGGGTTGTGAGGCTTACGTTTGACGTCAAGTCTCGGACAAACTGGGGTCCAAATCTGATAAGTGCTATTTTATTGGATATCCGAAGGAAACGAAGGGATATTACTTCTACATTCCCAGTCAACACAAATTTTTTGTGGTTAAGACTGGGGTATTTCTAGAAAAGGACTTTGTTTCTAGAAAAACTAGTGGGAGTACATTCGATCTTGAAGAAGTTTAAGATATGGACCATAGCACTAAAGCCTTGATGGAAGTTGAACTGGAACCACAAAGTGTTGTGGATGATGATATTGTTCCACAAGGAGTTGAGGAACAACAACCAGTTCAAGTAGACCTACCTCTTCGCAGGTCTGATAGGGTACGTCGTTAGCCTAAGAGATACTCATTTCTCTTGCCTGACCATGACGACGTTTTGCTCGTTGAGAATGAGCCTACCTCCTATCCGGAAGCTGTGATGAGACCAGATTATGAGAAATGGCTAGAGGCCATGAGATCCGAGATGAAATCCATGTACACCAACAAAGTATGGACTTTGGTTGATCCACCTGAAGGCGTCAAACCCATTGGGTGTAAGTGGGTCTTTAAGAGAAAGACTGATATGGATGGACATTTGCATACCTATAAGGATCCTTTGGTAGCTAAAGGTTTCAAACAAATTCATGGTATTGACTATGATGAAACCTTTTCTCCAGTAGCGATGTTTAAGTCCATTCGGATCATGCTTGCTATTGCAGCATACCACGATTATGAGATCTGGCAGATGGATGTCAAAATCGTGTTTCTGAATGGAAACTTGCTCGAGGATGTGTACATGACACAACCTGAGGGTTTTGTAGATCCACTGCATACTGGTAGAGTATGCAAGCTGCATAAGTCCATTTATGGACTAAAGTAAGCTTCTCAGAGCTGGAATCTTCGATTCGATGATGCGATCAAACAGTTTAGTTTCATCAAAAATGAAGATGAACCCTGTGTCTACAAGAAGGTTGTTGGGAACACAGTTGTCTTCCTTGTATTGTATGTGTATGGCATACTACTCATTGGAAATGACATCCCTTTGCTGCAATCTGTAAAGACTTGGCTGGGGAATTGTTTCTCAATGAAGGACTTAGGTGAAACAGCCTGTATTCTAGGCATAAAGATCTATAGAGATAGATCTAAGAGATTGCTTGGCCTAAGTCTAAGTACATATATTGACACGGTATTACTACGATTTGCTATGCAGAATTCTAAGAAAGGATTTCTGCTGATGTCACATGGTGTGAGTCTTTTGAAGACTCAAAGTCCCACTTCTAGAGAGGAGAGAGACCACATGGATAAGATCCCTTATGCTTCAACCATAGGATCTATCATGTACGCCATGCTATGTACTCGTCCTAATGTTTAGTATGCTTTGAGAATGACGAGCAGATACCAGTCAAATCCAGGTGAGCGTCACTGGATAGCGGTCAAGAATATCCTTAAGTACTTGAGAAGGACTAAAGAATATTTCTTGATATTTGGAGGCGATAGCGAGCTAGCTGT
Organism: Zingiber officinale; assembly: GCF_018446385.1. Taxonomy (NCBI): domain Eukaryota; kingdom Viridiplantae; phylum Streptophyta; class Magnoliopsida; order Zingiberales; family Zingiberaceae; genus Zingiber; species Zingiber officinale. The sequence continues at coordinate 50,885,776 of NC_056006.1, forward strand.
AAAGGGTTACAGTGATGCCAGCTTCCAAACTGACCAGGATAATTATCGATCGCAGTCTGAGTTCGTGTTTTGTTTGAATGGTGGTGTTGTGAGCTAGAAGAGTTTGAAGTAGGACACAGTTGCTGATCCTACAACAGAGGCCGAGTAATTGCACAGGATAAGGAACCTCGCTCACACCAGCGGACCAAACACATACTACGACGCTTCCATCTCATTCGAGAGATCATTGATAGAGGAGATGTGAAAATTTATAGAGTACCCACAGAGGCTAACATCGTTGATCCCTTGACCAAGGCTTTGACACAAAGAAAGCATGATGGTCACACTAGGTCATTGGGTATTAGACCCTACACTGATTGACACTAATGCTAGTGGGAGATTGTTAGTGAGAGCCCTAGAGCCAATCATGTGATGATTGTTGTATGGACTCGATGTATCGTATTCCTATACATTTATATAGATATTTCTTTTTGATTATTATACTTACTTGTATTGGTGTCAAATAACTAAGTATAATAATGTCCTTGAGTAGAAGGTTCTTATCTATATCAATCGATTGGTGGAATCGATAATGAGATGATATAGAGAACACTACTCTTAATCATTCCTACTCAAATATTAACATTCAGGGTCAATATTAATATGATAAGACTAGCATGTAGGTAAACTCGATGACTTGATCTCACAAGATATGGATATAGAGATATCAAGTTGACACATGGGTATGCATTGGAGAATGTATACTGAATGACCCACTATGAGAAAATATCATGGATCGTTATATGAGTGTCATATACTTTCTCATGTGACTATTAGTATGACTATCAGTCCTTGGACCTGAAGTCACCATGGTTCCCTACATAAGGAGTTGCATACTTTGGCTTCGTCAAACGTCACCCGTAAATGGGTGGGCTATAAAGGCGACTACTGGGTATGTAACAAATTATGCGGAGGGATATGAGTGATGTAGATGGGATCTATCCCTCCTATATGACGGGAGTGACATCATGATTCTTGATAGAGTGAGGCCACCAAGTGCATGGTCATGCCCAAATGAGTCAATATGAGATATTGAGCTCATTTGATTAGAGTGAGTCTACTTGGAGTTCAAGACATAAATTGATTAGAGGATGACACGGTCTATGCCTTAATTGATCAATTTAGATATCAAGGATAGAAGGACATTATCATATATTGTGAGAGTCACAATTAGTAGTCACAAAGATGATGTTAGATCTCAACATTCTTGTAACTTGGGTTGTAATGATGTGTTGCTAGATACCGCTCATTACTTATGTTTCTAAATGGTTTAGGAGCATTGCCAACATTACAAGAACTTATAGGGTCACACAAAAAGGGCAATTAGATGGAGATTAGGTTCATATGATGGACCAAGAGGATTAGGTTTATGTGATGAACCAAATTTGATTAAGAGTAATCCAAATTAGACTAATTGAGTTGGACTCAATTTGATTCATGTGTCTAATGAGTCTAATTTAGATTATGATTCATTGAGTCATTTTAAACCAATGAATAGAGATTCATCAAATTAAATTGACTTGAATCAATGGTTAGATTTGATCAACCATGGGAGATAAAAAAGGTCAATTTTGACTTGACTTGAGAGGGAAGATGAAGGGTCAAGTTTGACTTGACCAAATGCCACCTCATTGTGACTTGGCACGGGGCCGGCCAATGATGGTGTTCCACATCATCAAGGCTACATTATAGTGTGCCCCCTCATGAGGAAGACCAAGAGCCATGACTCTTGGTATTACATGGAGGTTTAAAACCCTCCTTTATGTGGCCGGCCACATTAGTGCAAGCATTGGTGCTTGTTGTAACTTCTTCTTCTTCCTCCTCTCTTCTTCCTTCTCCCTCTCCTCCATTGCCAAGCTACACAAGGGTGCTAGCACATTCTAAGTGGTTCTCTCCATCTTTTGTCGGTGTGGATATGTGTAGAGGAGCGTACACTTGACACTCTACGAGATCTGGCAACCTTTTGGACGAGCGGAATAAGCGAAGGGCATCGCGACAAGGGTAACACTCTTATCATATAGATCTAAGGTAGATCTAGGATAAACAAACATGTACATGAATTTTTATTTATCTTCGCACGGATACGTGGCAAGACTTCTATGTTTTCACAACGTAAAAAGCGGTTTTTACGGCTCGAAAGTCCCAACATAAGTAGCTTTGCACTCGATTGGGCTTTACTCGGCCGAGCGCATATACGTACAATAGTACTTGCTCGGCCTTTAGTCGGTTGGTAATATACTAAAAACTATATATAAGTCTATGTGCCTTTACGCTTGATCGGACTTTGCCCGGCCTAGAGCATATACGTACAATAGTACTCGCTCAGCCTTTAGTCGGCCGATAATATAATAAAAACTATATATAATGCTAAGTACCTTTATGATCGATCGAGCTTTGCCTGACCAAGTGTATATACGTACAATAGTACTCACTCAGCCTTTAGTCGGCCAGTAATATACTAAAAACTATATATAAGGCTAAGTGTCTTTACGCTCGATCGGGCTTTGCCCGGCCGAGCGCATATACGTACAATAGTACTCGCTCGGCCTTTAGTTGACTGGTAATATACTAAAAACTATATATAAGGATAAATATTTTTACGCTCGATCGGGCTTTGCCCGGTCGAGCGTATGTACAATAGTACTCGCTTGGCCTTTAGTCGGCTAGTAATATACTAAAAACTATATATACGACTAAATATCTTTATGCTCGATCGGGCTTTGCCTGATCGAGCGCCTGTAAGAACATTGGTTCTCCCTCGGCCTTTTATTTGGTCGTTCATCATCCTATCTTTCTTGACCGTGACCTCTACTTTGCTTGTCAGACCACTTCATCATAACTCATATCACTAGCCTCCCCTTCAAGTCTAGTCGAAAGAGGTATGATCGACTGACTAGACATGAATTTCAATTTTGTTTGTTTTCTTTACTCGTATAACTCATTACCCAATGCTTTCTTTTTTCCTTTTCTTTTAACCATATCTTGAGATTTGCGTGGTTTTTCAAAATTGTTTCATCAGTGATTGACCTTTCAAAGGAAAGAGAATGCTCAAAGATATGACGTCTCAGCATATGATTTGGTCTGTTCTATCGATCATAAATGCCTCTTTATAGATGAGTGCCACATAGCATTTTTTTCTATTTCTTGAAGCAACCTTTAATATGCTTTTTTATCAATGTCCCATCACATTCTTATTAGCAAATCAATGCTTCTCCTTTCACGAGCCATTTCAATTTAACGACAATCCTTATATCCCCCTAAAACCCTAAATCTTTCTTATTTCTTTACTCTTCGTCTTCCTCAACTCACTTTCTGGTGATTCTCTTTTCCGACTTTCTCCGATACCTCGCGCTTCTTCATCTTCCCCGACCTTCCCTGCTACTTTCTTTTCCTAAGAACCTAGTAAGTCACCTATCCCTTTAGTGTTTTTGTTTTCCATCATGGTTGAGGAATTACTAGCTCCTTGGTACACTCAGACCCATTCTTCCTTCAGTACTGCCGATCAAATTTCCATTCGCTCTCAGTACGAAATCCCTAAAGAATATCGTATCAAGGTCCTGCATCTTGAGTCTTATCCCCATCTTCTTCTTGATGACTATGTTACCTTCTTTAAAGATCAATTGGTGGCAGGTTTACGCTTCCCTATTCCTCCATTCTTATCGGAGATAAGCCAGTATTTCGGTATTCCTTTACAACAATTTGCTCTGAATGCTTTTCGATATCTATGTGGGATATTCATGTTATTTCTCCTTTTTTAGTATCCCTCCCACTCCTCAAAACTTCATGTTCTCTTATCCTAAAAAATCGAGGCCAGGAGTATTCCTCTTCCAATCTCGTCCCAAAATGGTGTTCTTTATAGACATGCCCTCATCCAACAAGGGTTGGAAATCACGTTTTTTATTTATAAAATTTCCTAGACCTGTTGCATGGTCTACCCCATGACAATCTTATTTCCCCCCTCTTCCTGATATAAAAGAACTTCATCAACAATCAGTCTTTTATGATTATTACAATAGATTGTTTGTTCATCGCTTTTCTATTCACGAATGGATACGTAATGATCTTCTGAATCTTTTTGGCCTGATCCCTGTTCAAAAGATATTACAATGTTCCTTAGGTAAGTTTTGACATCTTAACTATTACTCTTTTACTAATAAAAATACTCTTTTATTTATTGTAGTGAATGTTATATTCAGAGCTCTGGTTGACAAGGAAATCAACCTAGAAGAGGAGGCATTACTGGCCAAGGAATGAGAGCTCAATGCAGAGCTTAATGCCGAGCCAGCTCAACCTTCTGATACTCCTTTGTCTGAACCCTCTATCCAACCCGTGATCACTTCTAGCTCTTACACCATTTCTGGGGAGACGTCCACAAATTTACCCCTCTTGCCAGAGGACACCCCTTTGGAGCTACAAGAGCAAACACCGGAAACTACTCCTACAAGGAAACACCCTGGGTGGCAGTTAACCTTAGCACCCTTCCCCAAGAAACGAGCTATTTCTGATATGCCTATAAGAGATATTCAAACCACTTCTCCTGAACCTACCCTATCTTTCTTATATCCTATTCTCGCTTCCCCCCTATTCATCCACAGGAAGACCCTTCCATTCAAAGTGCTAAGTTTGTTATGTCCTTTCCAGAACAAATTCCTTTACCCCCTCCCCCCCCAAAAGAAACCTAGGATCCTCCTTTTCTCCTCTTCTCTCCTCCTTCACTTCACACTTCTTTATCACCCTCCTCCACATCTTCTTCCACCCTTCCAATATTATTGGGAGGTTCTTTAACAATAGTTTAGGCAGAGGCCTGCCAACAACTTGAAAAGCCCACCTCTCCTGATTTGGCCGATAAATTTTCTTTCGAGTAAACGAAGATAACATTCTCTTTCTTCCATTGTTTCTTTGCTAATATATTCTACTAATAATTTTTAGTTTTATAGCGTTGGGTCATTAATATGAGTGTGGCCCGTCAATTATATCATTTGGCTCGAGAAAATGACACATTGAGGTAGCAAACCTTCGAAGCATCTTGTTCTCATGCTTTTAGAGAACTATCCGAGTTATCCACTCAGCTACAAGAGACTCGTAAACTTCTTGAAGCAGAATCTACAAATCTAAATCAATGGAAGGCTTCTGTAGAAAACTTTGAGTCTCAAGTTAAATTAGAGGCTAACCTTCGCGCTGAACTGACATCTAAACTAGATAAGTATACCGTCGAAAATGCTCAATTGTCATCTCAGTTGCAAGCACTAAAGGATGTTCATGCTTCAGAATTGGCTATCAAAGTTTTTGATTTACAATCTAAGGATTCTGAGCTAAACTCTCTGCGTTTATCCCTAACCACAGCTTAAGCAGATATTTCCTCCAAAGAGTCTGAATTGAAAGATTCTCAAGATACTCTAGAGGATTATCAAGACGGTGAAGATGGTCGATTTAAAAAGAGGAAAGGAATACTTTTAGAGTCTCCAGAATTCAATGCTCCAATACTGCCTCGATCACCAAGGCTTTCACTCATGGGGCTAAGGGGGTTATATAGAAACTAAAAGAAAAAGGATATATACCTTCTGACCCTCCAGATAATTTCCTCGATCGTCGAAGATTACTTGATACCATACCTCCTGATTTGTTTCCTTAGTTGATCTAATTTTTGATCTAATTTTAAACATGTCTATGTAGTGTAGAATAATTCAGACTATTAACCTTTTCTTATGATGTTTTAACTATTTACACAATTTTATTTCTATCCTTATCCGTTGAGTATCTAGAAATTTACATACTTAGATGAAATTATGTTGATTTTTGTTGATTTGATTTCATTATTGAATGGTTAAGTTACTATTTTTAATACATTATTTCTTGATAACAACTTTGTTCTTCCCTTTACCGGCCAGCCAAGTTCACTTATGTATTTAATTTCACTCAGACTTAATCTCGACTGGCCTTTCATGACCGGTCAAGTTTATACCTATATATATACTCTTAGAATAACCTTCGGACTCGATTGGCTGGTAATGGCTGACAGAGCTTATACACATATATATATTTTAGACTAGCCTTAAGATTCAATCGGTCAATAATGGCTAACCGACTTTATAATACCAGAAACATATAACTTTTATAAATATTGAGTCTTTCTTGGGATCTTGGAACCTTTAAGTTTAACCTCGATAGTGACTTTAATATCTTGGGGATGTAATCTTTTATATCGGTTATCAATACCATTTTCTTATTGGTGACACGTATGTCCATGACGTCTAAAATGTACGTATCTTATTATGTCTATCGCCTTATCAATCCATCCAACGGTTTCTCTTTAACCCTACTTTTATCCTTACCTAAATCTAGCGTTCCTACTTAAAACTGTTAGCATTAGCCCCAGTACCAATTATGAGATGATTGTAAAGGGCTCATTTTGTATCATATTTCATTATTAATAAAAGGTAAAGTTGGTTATTATATTTATTTCAGTTCAGTGCCGATTGAATTGGTAATGAGATATTATAGATATACATGAAACACTACTCTTAACTATTCCTAGTCAAGCATTAATATACAAGGGTAATATTAATGTGTTGAGACTAGCATGTAGGTCAACGGATGACTTGATCTCATAAGTTATGGATATGAGATATCAGGTTGACATATGAGTATATATTAGAGAATATATATTGAATGACCCTCCATGAGAATGTTTCATGGATCATTATATGAGTGTCATAAACATTCTCATATGACTATTGGTATGAATAGTCCTTGGACCTGAAGTCACTATGATTCCCTACATAAGGAGTTGTGTACTTTGGTATCGGCAAACGTCACCTGTAATAAGGTGGACAATAAAGTCGATCACTGGGTATGCAATGAATTATCCGAAGGGATGTGAGTGATATAGATGGGGTTTATCCCTTCCATATGACGGAAGTGATATCTGTGGGCCCCTTGATTAGTAGGACACAAGAAAGCATGGTCATGCGTAAATGAGTCAATATGAGATATTGATCTTATTTGATTGAGTGTGTCTACTTAGAGATCAAGAAACACAAAAGGTTGATAAGAGGATGACACGATCTATGCCTTATTGATCAATTTAGATATCAAGGATAGAGGGACCAAGTCATACAAGATAATAGCCATGGATAGGTTAGGTCAAATCTCGACTTTCTCGTCACTTGGGTAGTAATGATGCTTTGCTAGATTCCACTCATTGCTTATGTATCTAAATGTTGATTTGGATACATTGCCAACATTATGAGAATCCATTGGGTCTCACACAAAGAACAAGTAGATTTGGAGAAGGGTTCATATGATGAATCATTGGATTAAGTCTAATCCGAATTGGACTTATTGAGTTAGACTCAATTAGATCTAATTATTGGATAGAGTCCAATTCAAACTAGACTCAAGGAGTTAATACGATTTAATGAAATAGTGATTCATTATATTTGAAATTGCATAAGATCAATTGAGTAAGACTCGATTGAATTGGACTTGTGTTAGACTCAAGTGGATTAGACTTGGGTTAGACTCAAGTGAATTCATTCACTAAGAGGATTAATGGAGATTAATTTATTAAATTTTGAAATTCAATGAATCATTCAATTTTTGAAATTGAATTCAAAATGAAGAGGTTCAAATGTGGTCCTTAATGGAGTGTAAATATTCATTAATGCTCATTAAATATTTCCATTGGATGAAAATACTTAAGCATTATTTTCTCTCATTTTGGTGTGCTTCATTCTCCTTCCTCTTATCTTCTCGTCTAGTCCAAGACCTCCTATCAAGGTTGTTAGCACAACCTTAGGTGGTTGCCATCTCCACTTTACGAGTTTGTGAGACAAATGAACACTTATTTGTGTGGATACCATAGAGGGGCGAACGTGTGAACGTACTGAGATCCAAGCTGTCTGGAGTTCGTGTGCATGCATCAAAGGTATACTATCATGATATAAACTTAGTATAGATTGTAACATGTCTTTCCCTTCGCATGGATCTTCTGGAGGAACTAGAAGTTTTTCGCTGCGCTTAAGCGTGTTTAGCGCCCTAGTTCCTTATAGTGGTATCAGAGCCACTTACGAAGAGATATACTAAGTTATTAGAATTTTATATATGATATAGAAATGCATGATAGGTTTACTATGATTTGTAAATTATGAGTTTTGGCCAAAAATTAGTGTTTTGTTGGGAATGAAACATAGTTGGTATTGTGACCAGCAAGGTCTCGGCCAAAGGTGTTTTGTTCAGAATGAAACATAGTCGGTTTTGAGGTAGTAGGGTATCGAGTATGGCAGCAACTCATAAATGAGTATGCAAAATATTTTTTGCTTCGGGTGCACTGCCCCCTAAACCCCGCAAGGGGCGTTGCCCCTTGACTGTTGGGACTTTTGGGACGCAAAAACTGCTTTTTGTGTTGCGGAAACCCCAAAGTTCCATGCCACCGAATCGGTGCGAAGATTAAAATTTTCATGTACATGTTTTCTAATCCTAGATCTACATGGTAGAGAAGTTATACCTTTGATGCGAAGCCCTTCGCTTATCCCCGCTCGTCCAAAATTTGCCGGATCTCAAGGGTGTCAAGTGAACACCCCTCTATGTGTATCCACACAAGCAAAATGGAGAAGAAACCTTAGTGTGCTAGCACTCTTGAAGGTTTCAGCCAAGGTGGAGGAGAGGGAGAGAAGAAGATGAGAGGAGGAAGAAGAAGGAGTGAATGAGCACACAAAACATTCAACACCACTTAAAGTGGCCGGCCACTTCAAGAGGAGTTTTTAAACTCCATGGAATACCAAGAGTCACAACTCTTGATCTCCCTCATGAGGTGGCACACACATTTACTATCCTTGATGATGTGGAACATCATCATTGGCCCACTCTATGCCAACTCACAAATGAGGTGGCATTGGTCAAATCAAACTTGACCTTTCATCTTCCCTTCTAAAGTCAAGTCAAATTTGACCTCTTCTCTCCCATGGTTGATCAAATCTAACCATTTGATTCAAACTAATTTAATTTAATGAATCTATATCCATTGAATTAAATTGACTCAATGAATCCAAATCTAATTAGACTCATTTAACACATGAACCAAATTGAGTCCAACTCAATTAGCTTAATTAGGATTACTCTTAATCCAATTTGCTTCATCACATGAACCTAATCCTCTTGGTTCATCATATAAACCTAATCTCCATCTAATTGCCCTTTGTGTGTGACCCTATAGGTTCTTGTAACGTTGGCAATGCTCCTAAACCCTTTTAGAAACATAAGTAATGAGCGGTATCTAGCAACACATCATTACTACCCAAGTTACAAGAATGTTGAGATCCAACATCACCTTGTGACTACTAATTGTGACTCTTCACAATATATGACAATATCCTTCTATCCTTGACATCTAGATTGATCAATTTGAGGCATAGACGGTGTCATCCTCTGATCAATCTAAATCTTGAACTCCAAGTAGACTCACTATAATCAAATGAGCTCAATATCTCATATTGACTCATTTGGGCATGACCATGCACTTAGTGGTCTCACTCTATCAAGAATAACAATGTCAGTCCCGTCATATAGGAGGGATAGATCCCATCTACATCACTCACATCCCTCCGCATAATTTGTTACATACCCAATAATGGCCTTTATAGTCCACCCAGTTAGGGGTGACGTTTGATGAAGCTAAAGTATGCAACTCCTTATGTAGGGAACCATGGTGACTTCAGGTCCAAGGACTAATAGTCATACAAATAGCCACATGAGAAAGTATATGATACTCATATAACGATCCATGATACTTTCTCATAGCGGGTCATTTAGTATACATTCTCCAATGCATACCCATGTGTCAACTTGATATCTCTATATCCATGACTTGTGAGATCAAGTCATCGAGTTGACCTACATGCTAGTCTCGTTGCATTAACATTGTCCCTGAATGTTAATATTTGACTAAGAATGATTAAGAGTAGTGTTCTCTATATCATCTCACTATCGATTCAACCAATCGATTGATATAGATAAGAACCTTTTACTCAAGGACTCTATTATACTTAGTTATTTGGCACCAATACAAGTAAGTATAATAACCAAAACAAATGCCTTTATATACATAGGAATATGATACAATGAGTCCATACAACAATCATCATATGATTGACTCTTGGGCTCTAACTAACATTGACCCCACCTGCTAACCGGCTAGCGGGACCGCCGTGGCATTGCGGCTCATAATTTTGTTGTTCATATCATAGTAGATTTATGTCATAAGGATATTGTGAATATATATATGGCATGGTGCATGGTTATGGCCCTTTAACTCCAATGTGATTGTGTGTGATGTTGTAATTCATAATATGGCTTGCGTGTCATGTCTTTATCTTTTTCATTCTTGTTGTAATTTTAGACTACACTCTAATGTAACTCGAGTTTCTTTAGATTTTGTAATGTAAAAATTAGAAAGGAGTTACTCTTCTGCACGACGGGTGAAAAGGAAGGAAGGACAACAACACATGACAACCAAGGAAGCGCTTGGAGAAACTGTTTTGACCTAGGTTGACTTATCGCTTTTCTCATTAGCTTGAGAAGATCGTAGTTTATGGGGGCCGTAACCATGTCACATTTTATTTATACATATATGTTATGTGTGCTTGATTGTATATGATACATGTTTAGTTTAAACATAATTAGGTCTTTTTAAATATATGCCTACCAAAGTTTAGTACTCACTTCTAGCTCGATCAATTGAAGTCAGGTTTTGCCAAAGCAAAATGACTCAATTTATCTTGCTAGAGTGCGACAGGACAATTGTGTTGTCCGACTATTAAACGTTGTGTGTGACTTAACTAAGTTGTCTCACTTGGATTGAGAGCTTAGAGGCATATCCCATAAGATGGAATTCAAATTATACTAATCATGGGCGATTAGCCAAAGCTAACTCAAGATGAGCTATAATATGGATTTCACAAGATGAGTTGCATTTGATGTAATTAGTATATGATGCCTACCTACATTATACGAGTCTTGGCCGATTAGCCAAAGCTAATTCAAGATGAGGTATAATATGGATCTTGTCCCACATGAATGTCATTGTTATTGGATATGGAGCTAGTAGTGTGGGTAAAACCACAACCATGACTTGCTCCTACCAAGCTATACAATTCAGTGGGAGAATTATTTAATTAAAGGCCTAATTAAATGATCGATATATGATACTTATTTCTGCATTATGTTGTAGATGATCATGTCGTCAAATACGTCGAACACTCTCTCTCTCTATGATCTGTCCTTGATAAGGACAAGCTCAATGGAGCTAACTTCCTAGACTGGTATAGAAACTTGAGAATAGCTCTCAAGCAAAAATGAAAATTGTACGTCCTAGAGCAGCACATTCCTGAAGCACCCCCTGCTACTGCCACTAGAGCTGATAGGGATGCTTACAATAAGCATCAAGATGATACATTAGATATGCCATGCCTTATGCTCGCCACCATAAACTCTAAGCTTCAGAAGCAACATGAGAACATGGATGCTTATGATATGGTTGAACATCTTAGACAACTATATCAAGGACAAGCAAGGCATGAGAGATTTAAGATGTAACACCCCTAGAAAGCCTAGATAAAGTAAGGGCAATGAGAGTACGAATGTAATGAAAAGAATGTGTAGATAGTCTACGTTGAATGTTACGATGGGAAGGATTTAGATGATTATGAAAGAAAATAAAGTTGAGAATATAAATCATCTATGCATGATTTATAATGTATGGAATTAATGTAGACAAAAGGAAGAAATATGAATACATGTATGAAATATTTATGCATAATGCATAATAGGGTAATATATGAATTATTATGTACAAAAGAAAATAAAACGTTAGAAGAGAGATTGAACCTTGGATCTCTTGTAAGGAACATGTATAGGATACCAAAGGGGATAGGAGAATTATTGATAAGGAGAGAGAGGACTAAGTAGTTAAGAATAAGAAAGGATTCTTTTTACTAAAAAGGAAAAGGGAGTAAAAAGAAGTAAAAATATACATAACCAAGTTTTGATCCTTGGTTCTCTTGTGGATACATGCATGTGTTAACCAAGTGGGATAGGAGAGGATATTGTAAGAGGAGAGATAGGAATTTTAATTAAAGGAAAGAAAAGAGAGAAATTAAGGGAGAACTCAAGAAGCATCTTCTCTAGAATATTCTTAACATTAAGAAGAGAAGTAAATAAGGAGGATGAATCAAGACAAGTTTCCTCCCCTCATTTTAGTATAAATAGGCATGGAGGGGTGACTTCAACTTCATCCTCACTCACTTTCCTCCTCTCCTCCCTTGGGTGCCGAAAACCCTCTCCCTTCCTCCTTTCTTCTTCTTGTTGCCGAGCAAAACAAGAGGAAGAAACCTCTTCTTCCTCCTCACTCCCTCCCTCTTTTCTTTCTTGTTGTTGCCGAGCAACACAAGAGGAAGAGGTCTCTTCTCCCTCCTCCTCTCCACCAAAAGACCTAGCCACTCTTCTCCTCCATTGGTGCCGAGCAAGCAAGCAAGGAAGAAAGGTCCCCAAGCAAGTTCTCAAATCTAGGAAACTTAAGCGAAGAAGGTAAGATTCCCCTCACCTGTGGTACAAGGCTTTTATGAGATTTTCGGATTTATAAGGATTAGAAAGCCTAGGAAAGAATTTAAGAAAATTCGGCTAAAGAAAAGGTTTTCAAATCTAGGATGATTTAAACAAGACCTCATTTCATGATAAGATTTTCTATGCTATGTAGAAGGATTCCTTTTCATGATTTTATATTGATATGATGTATGATCAGAGGAGTATCTAAACTTAGGATTTCAACCAAAAATATTTTAAAGAGGTGAGTAAGATTATTGTCTAACCGAACTAAGAGCAAGGTTCCTTCTATGAAATGCTATACATAATGTTATGTAATATGCCATGATATGTGATAGCATAGGAAATGCTAAACATAATGAGGAGAAAATGAAATTATGTTATATGCCATGATATGTGATAGCATAGGAAATGCTATACATAATGTTATGTAATATGCCATGATATGTGATAGCATAGGAAATGCTAAACATAATGAGGAGAAAATGAAATTATGTTATATGCCATGATATGTGATAGCATAGGAAATGCTATACATAATGTTATGTAATATGCCATGATATGTGATAGCATAGGAAATGCTAAACATAATGAGGAGAAAATGAAATTATGTTATATGCCATGATATGTGATAGCATAGGAAATGCTATACATAATGTTATGTAATATGCCATGATATGTGATAGCATAAGGAAATGCTATACAAAATGAAGAAATGAAATTTATGTTATGTATATGTCATGATATGTGATAGCATAGGAAATGCTATACATAATGAGAAAAGAATGAAATTTATGTTATGTATATGCCATGATATGTGTTAGCATAAGAAATGCTATACATAATGAGAAAAGAATGAAATCTATGTTATGTAAATGCCATGATATGTGATAGCATAGGAAATGCTATACATAATGAAAAGAAATGAAAAATAAAATGCATGAAAGATTGTTAGGGATATGATATGATAGTTATGCATGATAAATTATTTTTGTATGGTTTGTACCAAGGGTGGGCTCCGTAAACGCCCCGGGGTCGATGGAATAAGACTCGGGCCTCGTCAGAAATGGACTTCTGAATGCCCTAGGTCGATGGAGTAAGACTCGGACCTAGTATGTATGTATGGTAGGGTTCAAGACTTGCTACCTTGGACCTACTTAAGAAGCGCGCGCATTATGTATGTGGTACAAACCGGGATCCCCTCTAATGATGATATGAATTTCAAGTACTTATAAGTATAAGTTTTCAAATTCATGATGCATTGCCTACATATGTGCTTGAATTATCTGATGATTAGATATTATGTCACGTGATATTATGATATGACTATGAATATGATACCCTTGTATGTCGTATGCTTATGATACCTCGCATGATATTGATATGCAATGATATGAATTCGGTTTTAGTGAGTAGGAAAGGAACTTACTGAGCCATGAGTGCTCATAGCTTACTTTCCTTGTACCACAGATAAAGAAGCTGGATGAGCTAGAGGAGCAACAGGAGGAGCAGATAGTGATGTGTGTGGTGGTGGCTCGGCAAAGAACGATCCGGACAAATTAATATGATTAGTTATAGAATCAACATATGCACATTTGAACAAATCAGAATATGTGATATTATGCTTAATAAATTAAATTCTTTAAAGTTTTTATTCTTCCGCTGTTATAACTAAAGCATGTACGTAAGTAGTATAAGATCGTAGCGCCACCTTTGGTTGGGTAAGAAGGGTGGGTTACATAAGATCTCTAAAGCACTGTTTCAATGTAGAATGCAAGAAGGAAGTCCCATAGAGCCATATGCACTCAAAATGATTGGGTATGTAGAAAACCTTTAGCGATTGGGATTTCCATTTGGCCAAGAATTGGCCACAGATCTTATCTTGTAGTCATTGCCCGATAGCTATAGTCAATTCATCATGAACTACAATAAGAATAAAATTGACAAACCACTGCCTGAGATGTTAAGCATGTTGAGAACTATTGAACTCAGCCTTAAGAAGGCAAAGCCTAGTATCATTTTGATGGTGTCTAAAGGAAAAGGCAAGTGGAAGCCTAAAGGTAAGGGTAAGACCCAAGCCAAAAGGCAAGGGCAAGACTCATGCATTGAAAACCAAAGGTGGAATTACTAAGGAAGGAACCTGCTTCCACTGTGGTGAGACCAAACACTGGAAGAGGAACTACAAAGTGTATCTAGAGGAACTGAAACGAAAGAGAAGTGAGACTTCTGCCTCATGTATATATATTATAGAAGTCAATCTATCTATTTTTTTTCTTCATGGGTATTAGATACCGAATGTGCATCTCACATTTGTACAATATGCAGGGGATAAGAAATAATAGAGCATTGATAAAGGGCGAAGTGAACCTACGAGTAGACAATGGTGCAAGAGTTGCTGCTGTCACTATACGAATATATTCCTTATCTTTACCCATTGGGTTTGTTTTAGAACAAGAAGAGTAATGTTATGTGCCCGCTTTGACAAAGAACATTATCTCTGTTTTTGTTTGGACAAGAAAGGTTTTTCATTTGTAATAAAGGACAAATGTTGTTCCGTTTATTTCAATGATATGTTCTATTGTAGTGCACCTCTTATGAATGACCTCTATGTTCTATACTTTGAAAGCCTAATCTATAACATCAATACCAAACAGTTCAAGTTTAATGATTTGAACCAAACATATCTCTAGAATTGTCACTTGGGTCACATAAATGAGAGTCGCATATCCCAACTCCATAAGGATGGACTTTTGGACTCATTTGATTTTGAATCATATAAGGCATGCGAATCTTGTCTTCAAGGCAAGATGACAAAGACTCCATTTAGTGGGCATAGCGAAAGGGCTAATGATCTGTTAGGACTCATACATACTGATGTATGTGGCCCTTTCAGAATAGTAGCTAGAGAAGGATATCATTATTTCATTACTTTCACTAATGATTTCAGTAGATATGGCTATGTGTATCTAATGAGACACAAATTAGAATCCTTTTAAAAGTTCAAAGATTTTAAGAATGAAGTACAAAACTAACTTGGTTAGAGTATTAAGATGCTTCAATCAGATCAAGGTGGGGAATACCTTAGCCAAGAGTTTCATGACCATCTTGTTGAGTGTGGGATCATATCTCAACTCACTCCACCTAGAACACCACAATGGAATGGTGTATCAGAAAGGAGAAATCATAATTTATCAGATATGGTATGATCGATGATGAGTCATACAGATCTTCCTACTTCCTTCTGGGGGAATGTTCTAGAGATGGTCACTTTCACACTTAACTGCATTCCATCTAAGGCTGTCATAAAGACACCATATACGATATGGACTGGGAAGAGCCTCAAGTTGTCTTTCATGAAGATTTGGGGTTGTGAGGCTTGTTTGACGACAAGTCTCAGATAAACTAGGACTCAAATCAGGCAAGTGTTATTTTGTAGGATATCCCAAGGAAACAAAGGGATACTACTTTTATAATTCCACACAAAGTAAGGTGTTTGTTGCCAGAACTGGTGTCTTTCTAGAAAGGAAATTTGATTCTAGAAAAACTAGTGGGAGTAAAGTTGATCTTGAAGAAATTCAAGATGCATAAACTAGCACTGACACCTTGATGGAAATTGAACAAGTACCATAAGATGTTGTGGATCAGGATTTTGTTACACCGCAAGAAGTTGTGAAGCAATAACCTGTTCAAGTAGCACACGCTCTACGCAGATCTGATAGGACTCATCATCAACCTGAGAGATATTTGTTTCTCTTGTCTAACCACGGTGATGTAGTGCTTGTTGGTCTTGATGAGCCTACATCTTATTAGGAGTTGTACAGGGCGTAGATTCTGAGAAATAGCTAGAAACCATGAGATCCGAAATGAAATCCATGTACACTAACCAAGTATGAACTTTAGTTGATCCACCTGAAGGGATCAAACCCATTGGCTGTAAATGGGTCTTCAAAATAAAGACTGATATGGATGGGCATATGCATACCTACAAAGGTAGATTGGTAGCTAAAGGTTTCAAGCAAATTCATGTTTTAAACTATGATGAAACATTTTCACCAGTTACGATGCTCAAGTCTATTCGGATTTTACTTGCTATTGCAACTTACTATGATTATGAGATCTGGCAGATGAATGTCAAAACTGTATTTCTTAACGAAAATCTACTCGAGGATGTGTTCATGACACAACCTGAGGGTTTTTTGGATCCAAAGAATGGTGGAAAGGTTTGTAAGCTGTAAAGATTCATTTATGGATTAAAGCAAGCTTCTAGAAGTTGAAATCTTTGATTCGATGATGCGATCAAAACGTTTGGTTTCATTAAGAATGAAGATGAACCTTGTGTCTACAAGAAGGTTAGTGGGAGCATAGTCATCTTTCTCATATTGTATATAGATGACATACTTCTCATGGGAAATGATATCCCTACTCTTCTGTCAGTGAAGACTTGGCTTGGGAATTATTTTTCAATGAAAGACTTAGATGAAGTAGCCTATATTTTAGGACTTAAGATCTATAGAGATAGATCTAAAAGATTGCTTGGCCTAAGCAAGAGTATATACATTGATCAGGTGCTTAAACGTTTTTCCATGGAGAATTCCAAGAAGGGATTCCTATCGATGTCACATGGTTTGAGTCTTTCGAAGACTCAATGCCTCTCTTCTAAGGAATAAAGGGACCGCATGGATCAGATTCCTTATGCATCTACTCTAGGGTATATCATGTACGCCATGCTTTCTAGTCACCCAGACGTCTCGTATGCTTTAAGCATGACGAGCAGATACCAATCAAATCCAGGTGAAGGTCACTGGACAACAGTCAAGAATATTCTTAAGTACCTGAGAAGGACTCAAGATTATTTCTTGATCTATGGAGGCGATGAAGAGCTTGTTGTAAAGGGTTATACCAATTCTAGCTTATAAACTGATAAGGATGATTACAAATCACAGTCAGGGTATGTGTTTTACTTAAATGGTGGTGCTGTGAGCTGGAAGAGTTCAAAGCAGGACAGAGTAGATGATTCTACAACAGAGGCTGAGTACATTGCTGCTTCAGTTGCAGCAAAATAGGTTGTTTGTGTTAGTTATATCCCTAGAGCCAATCATTTGATGATTGTATGGACTCATGTATATCATATTCTTGTATATATATTAAGGCATTTGGTTTTTGGTTATTATGCTTATTTGTATTAGTGCCAGATAAAATAAGTATAGTAACGTCCTTGAGTAGAAGGTTCTTACCTATATCAATCGATTGGTTGAATCGATAGTGAGATGATATAGGGAACACTACTCTAAATCATTACTAGTCGAGTATTAACATTCAGGGACAATGTTAATATAATAAGACTAGCATGTAGGTCAGCTCGATGACTTGATCTCACAAGTCATGGATATAGAGATATCAAGCTGACACATGGGTATGCATTAGAGAATGTATACCGAATGACCCGCCATGAGAAAGTATCATGGATCGTTATATGAGTGTCATATACTTTCTCATGTGGCTATTAGTATGACTACTAGTCCTTAGACCTGAAGTCACCATGGTTCCCTACATAAGGAGTTATGTACTTTGATTTCGTCAAACGTCACCCGTAATTGGGTGGACTATAAAGGCGATTACTGGGTATGTAACAAATTATGCAGAGGGATGTGAGTGATGTAGATGGGATCTATCCCTCCCATATGACGGGAGCGACATCAATATTCTTGATAGAGTTAGACCACGAAGTGCATGGCCATGCCCAAGTGAGTCAACATGAGATGTTGAGCTCATTTGATTGAGTGAGTCTACTTGGAGTTCAAGATTTAGATTGATTAGAGGATGACACGGTCTATGCCTCACATTGATCAATCTAGATGTCTAGGATAGAAGGACAATGTCACATATTGTGAGGAGTCACAATTAGTAGTCACAAGGTGATGTTGGATCTCAACATTCTTGTAACTTGGGTAGTAATGATGTGTTGCTAGATACCGCTCATTACTTATGCTCCTAAATGAGTTTAGGGGCATTGCCAACGTTACAAGAACCTATAGGGTCACATACTAAGGACAATTAGATGGAGATTTGGTTCATACGATGAACCAAGAGGATTAGATTCATTTGATGAATCAAATTGGATTAAGAGTAATCCAAATTGGGCTAATTGAGTTAGACTCAAGTTGATTCATGTATTTAATGAGTCTAATTTAGATTATGACTTATTAGATCAATTTAATTTAATGAATTAGTTTCATTATATTAAGTTGGCTTGAATCAAATGGTTAGATTAGATCAACCATGAGAGAGATTGAGTCAAGTTTGACTTGACTAGAGAGGAAGAGGAAGAGTCAAGTTTGACTTGACTCTTTACCACATCATGAGTGAGGTGGCAAGATGTGGACCAATAGTGTTGTTCCACATCATCTTGCTTTGCCACCTCATGGAGGTTACAAGCCTCCATTGCATTTAATGTGGGTTGGCCACATTAAATGAGTGGAGGTTACTCATTTTCCACATCATTGTGAGGTGGCAAGATGTGGACCAATGGTAATGGTCCACATCTTCATGATGTGCCACATCATAGGAGTTACACAACACCTCTTAATGGCTTCACATTAATTGTGATTAATGTGGAATGGGAGTTACACTCCATGGAGCGGCCGGCCATACAAAAGTGGTGAATGAAATTTGATTTTAATTCAAGGCATTACTTCTTCTTCTTCTTCCTCAAGAGAGCTCTCTCCCTTTCCTCCTCTTGCCGTGACCACACAAGGTGCTAGCACACCTTTGTGTGAGGTCTTCTCCACCTACGTGTCCGTGTGGATACTTCTAGAGGACCGACGTTTGACGGTCTAGAGATCCGGCAACTCCTTGGACGAGCGGGAACGCGAAAGGGCACGCAACAAGGGTAAAGCTCTCAACACATAGATCTAGGAGTAGATCTAAAGGTCTTTTTTTTTAAACTCGTACTTGTATTTCGTTTGGTTTTCCTTTCACGGATCTACGGCTTTGGGTGATTCGAGGTTTCCGCGACGCGAAAAGGGGTTTTCGCGGCCCGAAAAACCCAACAGTGGTATCAGAGCCACGTGCAAGGCTAGTATGAGTTTAATTTTTGGTTTTATGAAAACTAAAGTTTCTGTAATTTTCTGTAAAATTATGATTTTTATAGTTTTTATGGGTAATTTTTCCGTAGAAGCGAAGCACAAGTGTCTCGGCACTTGTAGGCTTCGGTTACCGGAAAGATTTTTCCAAAACAGCTTTATTTTGCCCCAAATCCATTTGGGACAGCGGGCTTGGGTGCCATTAGATCGCAAAGGAGCAACTCACGATGGTTAGATCGTGGGTAGGGGTACTGCCCCTAACCCTGCAAGGGGATTTGCTCCGCGATTGCACCCGAAATCGCTAAAAACGAACTTGCCGGGAAGATTTTTCCGAAACGGCAATGTCTCGACCCAAATCGTTTTGGGACAGTGACTTTGGGCGCTGTTGGATCGCAAAGGAACCCTCGCGATGGTTAGATCGCGGGTAGGGGCGCTGCCCCTGGCCCCGCAAGGGGATCCGTTCCGCGATTGCGCCCGAAACCGCTAAACGGGACCGCCGGGAAATTTTACTCGTAAAAATTGTAAAAATTATTTTTAAAATTATAGAAAATTATGAAAATATATAATTTTGAATTATATATTAATTTTGTGATAGTCATGGCCCAAAAACCCAATATGATTGGATTGTGTTGTAATTCATAATACGGCCTGCGTGCCGTTATGTGTTTGCGCATGTTGTATGTTTTTATTTTTCCGCGACCTGCGCGTCGTGCCTTTCTCTTATATTCTTGTTGTAAATTAGATTTAGACTTGAATGTAACTCGAGTTTCAAATTGTAATGTACAAATTGGAGCGGTGGAGGGTCCACACGAGACGGAGTTCCGAGGCGGGCACGAGCAACACAAGGTGGTCAAAGGGAGGAGCTTGGAGAAGCTGTTGACCCTAGGTTGACCATTCGATCTTCTCATTGGCTTGAGAAGATCGTAGTAGGGCCATGATTAAATCACAAATACATTAATTAGTTAATTGCTTGTGTATATGATGCATGTTTAATAAGTAATTAATTAATTAGTGCCTTACGATTAGATTAGATCTAAGTCATGCAAATGATGCACCCTTGCGATTAGATTAGATCTAAGTCATGCACAAGATGCATCCTTTTTGATTAGATTAGATCTCGATCGAACCAACTCTAAATGCCTAACCGTGCCGTGATACCTATCACTACCTCGATCACATGTATTGTTGAATCTGCCAAAGCAGAGCAATACATATTATCTTGGTAGGGTACGGAGGGACAATCTTGGTCCCGCCTATCAACGCATGGGTGAATACAAACTCAATTAGATTGAGTATTCCTAGTTACTCGGTTGGATCGAGTCAACTATAGGCATTCTTCCAATAGTTGGAAAGGTAGGACAAAATCACGTTTATATTAACTCTCGGGCGTATTAGCCAAAGCTAACTCGAGTTTTAATATAAATATGGATCTTGATCCTATAAACAAGAGTTGCATAGAGATGTAATTGGTAATCGTTACCTACAGATCATACTAAGCCTTGGCCGTATTAGCCAAAGCTAACTCAAGGGTTAGTATGATGTGGATCTTGTCCCACATGAATTATAGTATTCAGTGGGAGCATCATTTAGTTAAAGGCCTAATTAAATGATTTTAAAAGAATATGATATTTATTTCTGCAAATTTTCTGTTGTAGATAACCATGACGTCGAACACGAATTCCTTCTCCCTGCGATCTGTCCTTGAGAAGGACAAGCTCAACGGAGCGAATTTCCTGGACTGGTACAGGAACTTGAGAATAGTTCTCACCCAGGAACGTAAACTGTACGTTCTGGAGCAGCCCATTCCGGAGGCTCCTCCTGCCAATGCCACACGAGCAGGCAAAGATGCTTACAAGAAGCATCAAGACGACGCATTAGATGTGTCCTGTCTAATGCTCGCGACCATGAACTCTGAGCTTCAGAAGCAACACGAGTTGATGGGCGCTTAAGATATGGTTGAGCATCTTCGCCAACTATATCAGGGACAAGCGAGGCATGAGAGATTTGAGATCTCTAAGGCACTGTTTCAGTGCAAGATGTCAGACGGGGCTCCTGTAGGTCCTTATGTACTCAAGATGATTGGGTACATAGAAAACCTACAAAGACTGGGGTTCCCACTTGGCCAAGAGCTGGCCACTGACTTGATCTTGCAGTCCTTGCCAGATAGCTATAGTCAATTCGTTCTCAACTATAACATGAACGAGATTGACAAGCCACTGCCCGAGCTACTTAGTATGTTACGAACTGCTGAGATTAACCTTAAGAAGGTTAAGCCCATTCTGATGGTCCAAAAGCACAAGGGCAAGGGCAAGCCCAAAGGTAAGGGAAAGTCCCAAACCAAGGGCAAAGGCAAGGCACTGAAGCCTAAAGGAGGGGTCGCCAAGGATGCTACCTGCTTCCACTGCGGTCAGACCGGGCACTGGAAGAGGAACTACAAGGTATACTTGGAGGATCTTAAGAAGAAGCGAAGTGAGACTTCCACTTCAGGAATATATATTATAGAAGTCAATCTATCTATTTCTACATCATGGGTATTAGATACTGGATGTGCTTCTCACATTTGTACTGATGTGCAGGCGCTGAGAAATAGCAGAGCATTGGCAAAGGGCGAGGTGGACCTACGAGTAGGCAATGGAGCACGGGTTGCTACTGTTGTTGTAGGAACTTATCAGCTATCTCTGCCCTCTGGGCTTGTACTAGATTTAGATGATTGTTGTTATGCGCCTGCTCTTACTAAGAACATAGGTTCAGTTTCTTGTTTAGACAAGAAAGGATACTCTTTTATAATAAAAGACAAATATTGTTCTGTTTATTTAAAAGATATGTTCTATTGTAGTGCACCACTAATAAACGGACTCTATATTCTAGACCTTGAGAGCCCTATCTATAACATTAGAACCAAGAGGTTCAAGTCAAATGACTTGAACCAAACCTATCTCTGGCACTGTCGCTTAAGTCATATAAATGACAAGCGCTTATCCCAGCTCCATAAGATGGTTTGTTGGACTCATTTGATTTTGAATCATATGAGATATGCGAGTCATGCTACGAGGCAAGATGACCAAGACTCCCTTTAGTGGGCACAGCGAGAGAGTGACTGATTTGTTAGGACTCGTACATAGTGATGTATGTGGCCCTTTCAATGTCGCTGCTAGAGGCGGTTATAGATACTTCATCACATTTGCTGACTTCAGTAGATATGGTTATATGTACTTGATGACACATAAGTCTGAATCCTTTGAAAAGTTCAAAGAATTCAAGAATGAAGTACAGAACCAGCTTGGCAAGAGTATTAAGATACTTCGATCAGATCGAGGTGGTAAATACTTAAGCCAGGAGTTTCGTGACTATTTAGCTGAGTGTGAGATTCTATCCCAACTCACTCCTCCTGGAACACCACAATGGAATGGTGTATCCGAAAGGAGGAATTGTACCCTGTTAGATATGGTACGATCTATGATGAGTCACACAGATCTTCCGACATACCTTTGGGGCTATGCTCTAGACACGACAACTTTCATTCTCAACCGAGTTCCATCCAAGACCATGATAAAGACACCATATAGGATATGGACTGGGAGAGATGCCCAGGTGTCTTTCATGATGATTTGGGGCTGTGAGGCCTACGTACAACGTCAAGTCTCAGACAAATTAGGACTCAAATCCGACAAGTGCTATTTCATCGGATATCCCAAGGAAACTAAGGGATATTACTTCTACATTCTCAGTCACCACAAGGTAGTTGTGGCAAAGACTGGGGTCTTTCTAGAAAGGGACTTTGTTTCTAGAAAGACTAGTGGGAGCACGTTCGATCTTGGAGAAGTTCAAGATGCGAATACTAGCACTGAAGCCTCGATGGAAATTGAACTGGAACCACAAAGTGTTGTGGATGATGTTGTTCCACAAAGAGTTGAGGAACAACAACTAGTTCAAGTAGACATACCTCTTCGCAAGTCTGATAGGGTACGTCGTCAGCCTAAGAGATACTCATTTCTCTTGTCTGACCATGATGACATTGTGCTCATAGAGGATGAGCCTACCACCTATCAGGAAGCTGTGATGAGACCAGATTCCGAGAAATGGCTAGAGGCCATAAGATCCGAGATGGAATCCATGTACACCAACCAAGTATGGACTTTGGTTGATCCACCTGAAGGGGTAAAACCCATTGGGTGTAAGTGGGTCTTTAAGAGAAAGACTGACATGGATGGACTTATCTATGAGGGTTTTGTAGATCTACAGCATACTAGCAGAGTATGCAAGCTGCATAGGTCCATTTATGGACTAAAGCAAGCTTCTCGGAGCTGGAATCTTCGATTCGATGATGCAATCAAACAGTTTGGTTTCATCAAGAACGAAGATGAGCCTTGTGTCTACAAGAAGGTTGTAGGGGATATAGTTGTCTTCCTCATATTATATGTGGATGGCATACTACTCATTGGGAAGGACATCCCTATGCTTCAATCTGTCAAGACTTGGCTAGGGAGTTGCTTCTCAATGAAGGACTTAGGTGCGGCATCCCGCATTCTTGGGATATAGATCTATAGAGATAGATCTAAGAGATTGCTTGGCCTAAGTCAGAGTACATATATTGACAAGGTACTCCTTTGATTTGCCATGCAGAATTCCAAGAAGGGATTTCTGCTGATGTCACATGGCGTGAGTCTTTCGAAGACTCAAGTGTTGGTTGCTACTCGGAAAACCTAGAGGTTCCACTGTACAAAAATTTGTACAAAGGTCTGAACCTTTTCCTAGCTACCATGTGTTCTTTTAAATTAAATTTTGGAGCGCCTGCGGAACTTAACACGTTTGATCCAAAACTTAATCTGTTTGTTCTTTTAGGGTTTGACTTGGATCTCCTGCGGAACTTAACACGTTCGACCCAAATCACCTTAAGTTATTAATTCTATTAAATATTAATTTCCATAATTGGTTCCCAGTACTGACGTGGTGAGGCACACGACCTTCTTGGATATGGGAGCAACCACCACCGACTAGACAAAACATTTTATAGAAAGCTAATATTTAATTTCCTAAAATAACTTTAGGTTAACCGAAAAGAACAATCAAATCACAAGGAAAAGAAAAAATAAAAGAACACAACATCGAAAAACATATTCAAAATTCTAGAATCGTAAGCCTCTTGTATTTGGTATTATTTCCATAAATAACTAGTATGATGCGGAAAGAATAATTACTAGTTATACCTTGTAGAAAAACCTCTTGATCTTCTACCGTATTCCTCTTCTAACCTCGGACGTTGTGTGGGCAACGATCTTCCGAGATGAGAAACCACCAAGCACCTTCTTCTTCTCCAAGCTAGGTTCGGCCAACACAAAGAAGCTTCACCAAGGACGAAGAACAAAACACCAACCAAGCTCCAAGGGATACAAGCTTTCTCTCCTTCTTCTTCTTCTTCTTCTCCGAGTAGTATCCGGCCACCACAAGAACTCCAAGCAAGAGATAAGTTTCGGCCACCACAAAAGAGGAAGAAAGGAAGAGGATGGCCGGCCACAATAATATTCTTCAAGGATGAATAATTTCGGCCACCACCAATGCTCCAAGGGATGCTAGAGATGAGACTTGCTTTCTCTCCTTCTTCTCCTTCCTTGATCCGGCCACAAACAAAAGCTCCACCAAGAAGATAGGTTTCGGCCAACAAGAGGAGAAGAGAGAAAGGAAAGGGCCGGCCACCACACCAAAGAAAAGAGGGAGAAAAATAATAGAGGTTGTTCACCATGAAGGCACCCCTTCCCCTTCTTTTATATTCCTTGGCTTTGGCAAATAAGGAAATTTATTTATAATAAAATTTCCTTAACTTTCCTTGACAACAATTAATTAAGAAAAAATTAAATAAATTTTCCTAATTAATTGTATGTGGTCGGCCACCTCATGTAGAGCAAATAGGATAATTTTAATCAACAATTAAAACTTCCTTTTTTGTCTTTGGAAATTTTAAAAAATAAAATTTCCTTTTAAAATCCCTTCATGGTTGATAAAAAGAAATTTCTATAATTTTAATTTTCAACATGTGAATAATTTTTCAGAGAGAAAAAATAAAATATCTTTCCAATCTACAAATAAGGAAAGAGATCTAATCTCTTTCTTTTAATCTTTTGTAGATCTTTTAAGAGAGATATTTTAATTTTAATTCTCTGTAATAAATTATATCTTCCACATAATAAAATTAAAATTAAAATTCTTTTTAATTTAATGGGGCCGGCCACCTAAGCTTGGGTTTAAGCTACCCATGAACCAAGGCTTGACCGACCCTAGCTTGAACCACAAGCTAGCTTGGCCGGCCCCTTTCTCATGGGTATGAAGGTGGGTATAGGTGGGTATAGTACTCTATAAATAAGAGGCTACGATAGGGACCGAGAGGAGGAATTGGTTTTGGTCTCCCGATAAAATTAAGCATCCCGTGTTCGCCCCGAACACACAACTTAATTTTATCAATAATAATTCATTCCACTAGAGAACTATTATTGAACTACCGCACCAATCCCAAATTACATTTTTGGGCTCCTTCTTATTATGAGTGTGTTAGTCTCCCTGTGTTTAAGATATCAAATGTCCACTAATTAAGTGAGTTACTGACAACTCATTTAATTAATATCTTAGTCCAAGAGTAGTACCACTCAACCTTATTATCATGTCGGACTAAGTCCACCTGCAGGGTTTAACATGACAATCCTTATGAGCTCCTCTTGAGGGCATTATCAACCTAGTATCTCTAGGACACAGTTTCCTTTTATAATCAACAACACACACTATAAGTGATACCATTTCCAACTTATCGGGCTTATTGATTTATCGAACTAAATCTCACCCATTGATAAATTAAAGAAATAAATATCAAATATATGTGCTTGTTATTATATTAGGATTAAGAGCACACACTTCCATTATAACCGAGGTCTTTGTTTCTTTATAAAGTCAGTATAAAAGAAACGACCTCAAATGGTCCTACTCAATACACTTTGAGTGTACTAGTGTAATTATACAGTCAAGATAAACTGATACTTAATTACACTACGACCTTCCAATGGTTTGTTCCTTTCCATTATGGTCGTGAGCTTCTGTTTATAATTTATAAGATACTGATAACATGATCCTCTGTGTGTGACACCACACACCATGTTATCTATAATATAAATTAATTGAACAACTACATTTATCATAAATGTAGACATTTGACCAATGTGACTCTTATTTCTAGATAAATGTTTATACCAAAAGCTAGGCTTTTAGTATACACTCTAACATCAATGTCCCTCTTCTAGAGAGGAGAGAGACCGCATGGATCAGATCCCTTATGGCTCAGCCATAGGATCGATCATGCACGCCATGCTATGTACTCGACCTGATGTCTCGTATGCTTTGAGCATGACGAGCAGATACCAGTCAGATCCAGGTGAAAGTCACTGGATAGCGGTCAAGAATATTCTTAACTACTTATGAAGGACTAAAGAATATTTCTTGATATATGGAGGCAATGATGAGCTAACTGTAAAGGGTTACAGTGATGCCAGCTTCCAGACCGATCAGGATGATTAAAGATCACAGTCGAGGTTCGTGTTTTACTTGAATGGTAGTGCTATGAGCTGGCAGAGTTAACAGCAGTTCTACAACGTTTCCATCTCATTCGAGAGATTATCGATAGAGGAGAAGTGGAGATTTGCAGAGTACCTATAGAGGCTAACATCGCAGATCCCTTGACCAAGGCTTTGGCACAGAGAAAGTATTATGGTCACACTAGGTCATTAGGCCTTAGAGCCTATACTGATTGGTACTAGTGCTAGTGGGAGATTGTTAGTTAGAGCCCTAGAGCCAATCATTTGATAATTGTATGGACTCATGTATATCATATTCTTGTATATATATTAAGGCATTTAGTTTTTGGTTATTATGCTTATTTGTATTAGTGCCAGATAAAATAAGTATAGTAACGTCCTTGAGTAGAAGGTTCTTACCTATATCAATCGATTGGTTGAATCGATAGTGAGATGATATAGGGAACACTACTCTAAATCATTACTAGTCGAGTATTAACATTCAGGGACAATGTTAATAAAATAAGACTAGCATGTAGGTTAGCTCGATGACTTGATCTCACAAGTCATGGATATAGAGATATCAAGCTGACACATGGGTATGCATTAGAGAATGTATACTGAATGA
This sequence comes from Zingiber officinale, assembly GCF_018446385.1. Taxonomy (NCBI): domain Eukaryota; kingdom Viridiplantae; phylum Streptophyta; class Magnoliopsida; order Zingiberales; family Zingiberaceae; genus Zingiber; species Zingiber officinale. Next base: position 50,913,675 of record NC_056006.1, read on the forward strand.
CTCACCATGAGAAAGTATCATGGATCGTTATATGAGTGTCATATACTTTCTCATGTGGCTATTAGTATGACTATTAGTCCTTTGACCTGAAGTCACCATGGATCCCTACATAAGGAGTTATGTACTTTGGTTTCGTCAAACGTCACCCTTAATAGGGTGGACTATAAAAGCGATTACTGGGTATGTAACAAATTATGCAGAGGGATGTGAGTGATGTAGATGGGATCTATCCCTCCCATATGACGGGAGCGACATCAATATTCTTGATAGAGTTAGACCACGAAATGCATGGCCATGCCCAAGTGAGTCAACATGAGATGTTGAGCTCATTTGATTGAGTGAGTCTACTTGGAGTTCAAGATTTAGATTGATTAGAGGATGACACGGTCTATGCCTCACATAGATCAATCTAGATGTCTAGGATAGAAGGACAATGTCACATATTGTGAGGAGTTACAATTAGTAGTCACAAGCTGATGTTGGATCTCAATATTCTTGTAACTTGGGTAGTAATGATGTGTTGCTAGATATCGCTCATTACTTATGCTCCTAAATGAGTTTAGGGGCATTGCTAACGTTACAAGAACCTATAGGGTCACACACTAAGGACAATTAGATGGAGATTTGGTTCATACGATGAACCAAGAGGATTAGATTCATTTGATAAATCAAATTGGATTAAGAGTAATCCAAATTGGGCTAATTGTGTAACACCCACTAAGCTTTTAAGATAAAATAAGAGAATGATGAATTTGCCTTAGAAAAATATTAGTAGAATGTTGAACCAAAAAGAAATAAAAAGAAATAAAAATAGGGAGTTGTCAAGGATTGAACCTTGAACCTCTCATGATGTAAATGATAGGATTAATGGGTAATAACCAGTTGGGATAGGAATAATATATTTATAGCAAAGGAGGGAAACTCATGATAAGGATGAGAGTAAAAGCTAGCCAAAAGAAAACAAGAAAAGAACAAGAGAAAGGCAACTTGCCTTCCTTCTTTTCTCTCCCTCTTCCTCTCTCTTTTTGCCGTGACTTAAAGAGGACCATTAAGGGGATTCATTCCCCCTTGTTTCATCATGAATGATGAGAACAAATAAATAAATAAAATAAAAAGAAAATGAAAAAAAGGGCTAAGGGAGAAGGAAAGCAAAAACCAATTTTGCTACCTCTTCCCCTTAACATAAAAGGGAGAATGTGAAGAGAAGATTTGATTTTTCTCTCATTTCTCTCATTCTCCCCTCTCCATCACCGAGAACCTCAGCCCCCTCTCCTCCATTTTCGGCCCCCAAAACAAAGTTCCTCCTAGGATACAAAGGAGGGCTACCAAAGGAAATCAAAGGAGGAGAACAAGAAGAAGAGACCCTTTCTTCCATCACCACACTTTAGAACCACAAGAGAAAAGGATGTAAGTATCCCCTCACCTGTGGTACAAGTAATTTTGATGTGTTTTTGTATTTTATGAGGATTTTAAAACCTAGAACAAAGTTGTGAAAAATTCGGCCAAAGGAAGGACTTGTGATCCTAGGAATGTTTAAAATAAGCCTTGATTCATGATAATTTTTCTATGCTTTGTAAGAAGGTTTTCTCTCATATTTTTATATATATGTGATGTTGGATTAGAGATGTATCTAACCCTAGATTTTCGGCCAAAAAGATTTTATAGGGCTAGGGAATTTATTTGTTTACCTAACTTGCATAAAACCCTCTAAATAAATGGTTAAGGATCCATTATTGTTTTCATACTTGAAGGTTACTTGGAACCAAAAGTATCCCACTCACAAGTTTCGGCCAAGGAAGGGTTTAGGGTTAGGAATACTTTGAATTTAAACTCACCATGTTTATATGATAGAATATAGAGTTTCTTAAAGAAGTTGCATGCTTGTATGTTGATAAAAACTCATGAACACCACTCTTAATATTTCGGCCATGGTAAGGTGGATGGCTTAGAATATCTTAAACAGATTTTTAACATGCTCAAAACCTCCATGACAATAAGATATGAAAGTTGTTTAATGCTCTCATGCTTAATTAGAGTATGGGAAAATTGGTTGCATGATATATGATAATTATGACCACAAGGGTCCTAGCTTGTTGTGAACCAAATTTATATGTATAGTTCTTTGATATTTTTGCCATAAAACTTGTTTAGGTTTTCCATACTTTAGGCCACCTAAAACCTAGTTTAAAGACTTGGAAGGTTTCGGCCAAACATATGCTATGAGATAAAGAAAGGAAAAACCTAGGAAACCTAAGACACAATTTAAATGTATGCTTATAGTGCTTGACTTTTATACATGTTATGAAATGTGTTATGACTTTCTATGCTTTTATGCCATTTGAACAAATTCTATGCTTGATGAGGTTTGGCCATGTAGGGTTTAAAGACCTAGAAACCCTAAAAATTTAGACCTCATGTGTTAAAGATGCTTCTTAAGAAATTGAGATAACATGTTGTTTGTGTTCACATGCTTATATATTTAACTATGATTCAAATGGACACCTTAAGGTCTCGGCCATGAAGGGATACATGCCCTAGAAACCCTAGAACTTACATTGAACATGCTCATGTCACTCTCCATGAAATATGAAATGTAGAAATCTAAAAATTCACATGCTATATGTTGTTAGTGACCTAAATTGATGCTAAGGGAAGTTTCGGCCATGACCACTTGTATGATGTCATTTATGAATTTATACATGATGTTAGAGTAAGTTCACATGCTTGTATGCTTGCTTGAAAATCTAAATGAGTACTTGTAAGTTTCGGCCAAGACATAAATTTAAGGGCTTAAAGAATTTAGGAACTAACTCAATGGTGCTTACCATATTTCTTGAAATGAATGCTATAAATATGGTTAAAGTTTCCATGCTTTATGTCCTTTAGAACCTTGTTTCACACTTGTTAAGATTCGGCCAAATGAGGTTTAAGGACTTGGAGAACTTAGAGTCCAAGTAAATCTTGGTTATGATACTTCCTATGAAAATGATATGTGAATGAATTAGGTTCTACATGCTTGGATGTGTTTAAAACCTAAATGGGCACCTAAGAGGGTTTCGGCCATGATAAGAACCCAAAGGATTAGGAAGCTTAGTACCCAAATTAATCATGTTACATTGTTCCTTATGATTGGATGAGCACATGATATACTTTTATGCTTAGACATGTATGCTTGTGAGCTATACCAGATGAGAATTTCTACGATATGTTATGAGTTCAAAATATGCATGTTTTATGTTATGATATGTGGGTAAATCTTACATGCTTTGGCGATATGATATGAGCTGAAATATGCATGCTTATGTTATGATATGTGGTTAAATTATGCATGCTTTGATGTTAGGTTTAGTGCTTAAAATATGCATGCTTTCATGATATGCTATGTGGTTAAATTATGCATGCTTTGATGCTATGTTTAGTGCTTAAAATATGCATGCTTTCATGATATGCTATGTGGTTAAATTATGCATGCTTGATGATATGCTTTATGCTTAAAATATGCATGTTTTTATGATCCATGCCTAAGTGATGCATATTGTTATGATAGGATGTATGCCTAAGTGATGCATATTGTTATGATATGATGTATGCCTAAGTGATGTATACTTTTATGGTATGATGTATGCCTAAGTAATGCATACCTTTATGACATGATGTATGCCTAAGTGATGCATACCTTTATGATATGATGTATGCCTAAGTGATGCATACTTTTATGACATGATGTATGCCTAAGTGATGCATACTTTTATGATATGATGCGTGCCTAAGTGATGCATGCTTTTATGATGTATGATATGTATAAGTATGACATGTACTTTACTTTATATGGCTTATACCAAGGGTGGGCTCCATAAATGCCCCGGGGTCGATGGAATAAGACTCGAGCCTCGTTAGGGATGGGCTCCTAAGTGCCCCTAGGTCGATGGAGTAAGACTCGGGCCTAGTATATTTGCCTTGTAGGGTTCAAGACTTGCTACCTTGGACCTACATAGGTTGCGTGCAATATGTAATTGGTACATAGCCAGGATCCCCTTTAAGTTGAGATTATGTTTAAGTATATATATATGTAAGAAGAAATGGTTTTAAAGATCATGAGACATACACATGTTTTTCGGATACATGTTTTTCAAAATCATATGCATATACCTTATGATGATTTATATGCCATGGTTAGATATGATTATGTTATGTTCCATGATATGTTCATGTGTATGATATGCCATGACTCCTTATGATGATATGCCATGATTAGATACGATTATGTTATGCTTCATGCTATGCTTTACGCTATGATATGCCATGACTAGTTATGATTTCTTCATGTTGCATGATATGCTTAAAAGAGTATGTTACATTATGTCATGACTAGTTGAAGTGATGCCATGTTGAGACATTCTTTGATTATACTATGATTTTCGGTTTTAGTGAGTAGGAAAGGAACTTACTGAGCCATGAGTGCTCACAGCTTACTGTCCTTGTACCAAAGATAAAGGAAAAAGCTGGATGAGCTAGAGGAGCAGCAGGAGAGGCAAGGAGATGTGTGTGGCGGTGGCTAGGCAACCAAATAAGAACTTGCTTTAAAACTTTTAAAGAACTACGCTTTGGTCATGAATTGTAGTACCATATGTGTGACTTGATGTTATGTTTCTACTAAATTTGTTATCATGTTATTGAGGTACTGATAGTGTAGTTCGGATTTGATAAAAAGGAAAACAAAAGAAAAGTTTTTATTAAACTAAGAAAATTATTTTAAGTCTTCCGCTGTTATTTGTACATAGAGTATCGTAGCCCCGTCCCTTAGGGTTAGCAGGGAGGGCGGGCGTTACCGGTTGGTATCAGAGCCAAAGTTTTTGCCAGCTCACTACACACACATCAAGCCTCCGACCTGCCGCTCCAAATAAGAATGTTTATGCTTAATTTACTTGTTATATGCTTGTGCTTAGTTTCATGTTATATGACTTATGCTTTATTTATTTTCTTCCTTGTTATATTGGCTATGCTTTATTTTCTTTGCTACATTGCTTATGCTTTATTTCCTTATGTTATATTGTTTGTCACTCTATTCCTTATTTTTCCTTATGTTGTTTATGCTTTAGTTTCATGTTTTGCTTGCTTATGTTTGATGCTTTATTCCATGCTTTTAGTTATAATTTAGATTAGGATTACATATTAGTAGGTTAGGAATAATACCAGAACAAATAGATAGAAACAAAACAGTACGTTAGATTGGCTAAAAACGATAACCACTTACACTAGTCTATTTGTTATTATTTAGATAAACATGGTTAGGACACGCAATGCCCGAACCGAGGGGACAGTGACTCCACCAGACCTGACACAGGTAGTCGCAGACCTCCAGCATCAGATCGCAGAGCAATAGCAGCTGATCACTACCTTAATTGGTCAGCAAGGCAACCCGATTACCCCACCGGTAAATCAGAATACACTACCGGTTATACCTACAGCCGCGCTAGTGCCCCCGGCAGCCCCTACTCCGATGGTCCGACAAGAGGCCTATCTGATTCAGTGGCAAAGGCTTAAGCCGGAAGCATTCTCGGGAAACTGCGAACCATGGGATGCGCAAGCCTGGCTCAAGACCGTGGAAAGCATAATGGAACTACTGGACTGGCCTGAACACGAGAAGGTCAAATGCGCGTCGTTCTGCCTTACCGGAGATGCCCGGATGTGGTGGGACCGAGTAAAGGCGAAAAGACAAATAAACCAGATGCAGTGGACGGATTTTGAGACAGAGTTCTTAGAAGAATTCTTCCATATGCAAGTGACCAACAAGCACTATGACGAGTTCACTGAGTTCCGGCAAGGTGATCTGTCAGTTAACGAAGCCGTCAAAAAGTTCAACCGCCTAGCACATCTGTGCCCAGAACTGATCCGTACTGAAAAAGAGAGGGTCCGGTTAATGTTAAAGATGCTCCGACCCGAGATAGCTCTGAACGTAGTCGACGGAGTTAATAGACCGCAGACTGCAGAGGAGCTAGTCAGCAGTGCCCTGATTACCGAGCACTACCAGAAAGCAATGAATGAGGGCAAGAACCAATCACTGACCAGAGGACAAAAATCGCACAATACCAGAATCGGCTGGAAAGGAAACTCAGGTGGAAAGAGGAAACAGTGGAACAACACAAAAGGTGGTCCGGCCAATAAGCAAACCAAGTACCCTCAGTGTGCCACATGTGGAAAGATGCATTCTGGAGTATGTCTCCTAAGCACCAGAAAGTGCTACAACTACGGAAAGGAAGGACATTTGTCAAAAAATTGCCCTACTCAGTCTCAGGCACTACCACCGCAGAACAACCAGAATATGAGTACCCCTGCACAGCTTCACCAGATGCATACTGCCATAAAAGGGACTTCAATCAGCCAAGGAAGATTGGAGGCCCCTCCCACTATGACCAATGCCAGAGTCTACTCTCTCGCTCAGGATGACGTGGCGAACGCCTCTGCCATCGTCTCAGGTCAGCTACCTAATTTCAATCAATATGCTAAAGTTTTACTTAATGCTGGAAACGAACCAATATGGGAATCCATCGAGGAACCGAGACGTGTTTCGTATCCTTGGGTCGAAACTATGTTCGGGCGACTTTCTACCCTCACCATAACACCGACGTTATTTGAGAGTATACTGGAAAAGCAAACCAGTGACCAAAACCTCCAGAGAATCAAACAAGAGACTTTGGAAGGGAAGAATGACGGGTTCCGTATCGCGGACAACGGGATATTATACCTCAGGGATCGGTTATGCATTCCAGAGGACCCAGAGTTGCGAAGGAAAATACTGGAAGAAGCTCATACAACACCCTATGTAATACACCCGAGCTCCACTAAGATGCACCAGGACCTGAAAAAGAAATTTTGGTGGTCTGGTATGAAAAGAGAAGTGGCTCAGTATGTCAGTACTTGCCTGACCTGCCAAAGGGTAAAAGCTGAACACCAGAGACCGGGCGGATTACTACAGCCTGTCCAAATTCCAGAATGGAAATGGGAAGAAATCTCTATGGATTTCATTTCGGGTCTTCCCAGGACGACAAACGGATATGACGCTATATGGGTGATTGTAGACAGATTAACGAAGTCCGCACACTTTTTGGCGATCAAAATGACTTATTCAACTGAACAGCTAGCTCAGTTATATGTTAAGGAAATCATTCGGCTATATGGTGTTCCTAAGACCATTATTTCTGATAGAGACAATCGCTTTGTTTCACACTTTTGGGAGTGCGTTCAGAAGACCCTCGGCACGAAGTTGTTATTTAGTACAACTTTCCACCCGCAGACTGATGGGCAAACTGAAAGAGTGAACCAAATATTAGAAGATATGTTAAGAGCTTGTGCCCTGGACTTCAAGGGAAGCTGGTGTCGATATCTATACCTGGCAGAATTCGCCTACAATAATAGTTACCAAGCTACTATTAAAATGGCACCTTACGAAGCTTTGTATGGGAGGAAGTGTAGATCCCCTATATGCTGGTATAAAAGTGGTGAAAAGAAGGAAATGGGGTTCCGAACGGAACTTATTGATGACACGACCCGAGCTATACAGAAGATTCGCCAACGAATAGAAACTGCTCAGAGTCGGCAGAAGAATTATGTCGATAAACGGCGCAGGCCGCTAGAATTCAACATCGGAGATTTGGTATTCCTTAAGGTATCCCCCATGAAAGGGATAATGAGGTTCGGAAAGAGGAGCAAGTTAAGCCCACGATACGTAGGACCGTACCGAATTGTAGAAAGAGTGGGCCAAGTCACATACAGACTAGAACTACCTCCAGACATGGCAGCCATTCACAATGTGTTCCATGTATCGATACTCAAGAAGTGTACTCCCAGCACAGATCAAGTAATTGAGCCACAGTCGGTACAGGTTCAAGAGGACCTAAGTTACGAAAGTAGACCTATTCAGATCTTGGACCGAGAAATCAAGAGGTTAAGGAACAAAGAAATACCCTTAGTAAAGGTTCTATGGCGGAATCAACGATTTGAAGAAGCCACTGGGAACGCGAGGACGATATGAAACAAAAGTACCCGGAGCTATTTTAAAGTTTGAGGACGAACTTTTTATGAGGTACGGGGTACTGTAACACCCACTAAGCTTTTAAGATAAAATAAGAGAATGATGAATTTGCCTTAGAAAAATATTAGTAGAATGTTGAACCAAAAAGAAATAAAAATAGGGAGTTGTCAAGGATTGAACCTTGAACCTCTCATGATGTAAATGATAGGATTAATGGGTAATAACTAGTTGGGATAGGAATAATATATTGATAGCAAAGGAGGGAAACTCATGATAAGGATGAGAGTAAAAGCTAGCCAAAAGAAAACAAGAAAAGAACAAGAGAAAGGCAACTTGCCTTCCTTCTTTTCTCTCCCTCTTCCTCTCTCTTTTTGCCGTGACTTAAAGAGGACCATTAAGGGGATTCATTCCCCCTTGTTTCATCATGAATGATGAGAACAAATAAATAAATAAAATAAAAAGAAAATGGAAAAAAAAGGGCTAAGGGAGAAGGAAAGCAAAAACCAATTTTGCTACCTCTTCCCCCTTAACATAAAAGGGAGCATGTGAAGAGAAGATTTGATTTTTCTCTCATTTCTCTCATTCTCCCCTCTCCATCACCGAGAACCTCAGCCCCCTCTCCTCCATTTTCGGCCCCCAAAACAAAGTTCCTCCTAGGATACAAAGGAGGGCTACCAAAGGAAATCAAAGGAGGAGAACAAGAAGAAGAGACCCTTTCTTCCATCACCACACTTTAGAACCACAAGAGAAAAGGATGTAAGTATCCCCTCACCTGTGGTACAAGTAATTTTGATGTGTTTTTGTATTTTATGAGGATTTTAAAACCTAGAACAAAGTTGTGAAAAATTCGGCCAAAGGAAGGACTTGTGATCCTAGGAATGTTTAAAATAAGCCTTGATTCATGATAATTTTTCTATGCTTTGTAAGAAGGTTTTCTCTCATATTTTTATATATATGTGATGTTGGATTAGAGATGTATCTAACCCTAGAGTTTCAGCAAAAAAGGTTTTATAAGGGCTAGGGAATTTATTTGTTTACCTAACTTACACAAAACCCTCTAAATAAATGGTTAAGGATCCATTATTGTTTTCATACTTGAAGGTTACTTGGAACCAAAAGTATCCCACTCACAAGTTTCGGCCAAGGAAGGGTTTAGGGTTAGGAATACTTTGAATTTAAACTCACCATGTTTATATGATAGAATATAGAGTTTCTTAAAGAAGTTGCATGCTTGTATGTTGATAAAAACTCATGAACACCACTCTTAATATTTCGGCCATGGTAAGGTGGATGGCTTAGAATATCTTAAACAGATTTTTAACATGCTCAAAACCTCCATGACAATAAGATATGAAAGTTGTTTAATGCTCCCATGCTTAATTAGAGTATAGGAAAATTGGTTGCATGATATATGATAATTATGACCACAAGGGTCCTAGCTTGTTGTGAACCAAATTTATATGTATAGTTCTTTGATATTTTTTCCATAAAACTTGTTTAGGTTTTCCATACTTTAGGACACCTAAAACCTAGTTTAAAGACTTGGAAGGTTTCGGCCAAACATATGCTATGAGATAAAGAAAGGAAAAACCTAGGAAACCTAGGACACAATTTAAATGTATGCTTATAGTGCTTGACTTTTATACATGTTATGAAATGTGTTATGACTTTCTATGCTTTTATGCCATTTGAACAAATTCTATGCTTGATGAGGTTTGGCCATGTAGGGTTTAAAGACCTAGAAACCCTAAAAATTTAGACCTCATGTGTTAAAGATGCTTCTTAAGAAATTGAGATAACATGTTGTTTGTGTTCACATGCTTATATATTTAACTATGATTCAAATGGACACCTTAAGGTCTCGGCCATGAAGGGATACATGCCCTAGAAACCCTAGAACTTACATTGAACATGCTCATGTCACTCTCCACGAAATATAAAATGTAGAAAGCTAAAAATTCACATGCTATATGTTGTTAGTGACCTAAATTGATGCTAAGGGAAGTTTCGGCCATGACCACTTGTATGATGCCATTTATGAATTTATACATGATGTTAGAGTAAGTTCACATGCTTGTATGCTTGCTTGAAAATCTAAATGAGTACTTGTAAGTTTTGGCCAAGACATAAATTTAAGGGCTTAAAGAATTTAGTAACTAACTCAATGGTGCTTACCATATTTCTTGAAATGAATGCTATAAATATGGTTAAAGTTTCCATGCTTTATGTCCTTTAGAACCTTGTTTCACACTTGTTAAGATTCGGCCAAATGAGGTTTAAGGACTTGGAGAACTTAGAGTCCAAGTAAATCTTGGTTATGATACTTCCTATGAAAATGATATGTGAATGAATTAGGTTCTACATGCTTGGATGTGTTTAAAACCTAAATGGGCACCTAAGAGGGTTTCGGTCATGATAAGAACCCAAAGGATTAGGAAGCTTAGTACCCAAATTAATCATGTTACATTGTTCCTTATGATTGGATGAGCACATGATATACTTTTATGCTTAGACATGTATGCTTGTGAGCTATACCAGATGAGAATTTCTACGATATGTTATGAGTTCAAAATATGCATGTTTTATGTTATGATATGTGGGTAAATCTTATATGCTTTGGCGATATGATATGAGCTGAAAATATGCATGCTTATGTTATGATATGTGGTTAAATTATGCATGCTTTGATGCTAGGTTTAGTGCTTAAAATATACATGCTTTCATGATATGTTATGTGGTTAAATTATGCATGCTTTGATGCTATGTTTAGTTCTTAAAATATGCATGCTTTCATGATATGCTATGTGGTTAAATTATGCATGCTTGATGGTATGCTTTATGCTTAAAATATGCATGTTTTTATGATCCATGCCTAAGTGATGCATATTGTTATGATAGGATGTATGCCTAAGGGATGCATATTGTTATGATATGATGTATGCCTAAGTGATGCATACCTTTATGACATGATGTATGCCTAAGTGATGCATACCTTTATGATATGATGTATGCCTAAGTGATGCATACTTTTATGACATGATGTATGCCTAAGTGATGCATACTTTTATGATATGATGTGTGCCTAAGTGATGCATACTTTTATGATGTATGATATGTATAAGTATGACATGTACTTTACTTTATATGGCTTGTACCAAGGGTGGGCTCCATAAGCGCCCCGGGGTCGATGGAATAAGACTCGGGCCTCGTTAGGGATGGGCTCCTAAGTGCCCCTAGGTCGATGGAGTAAGACTCGGGCCTAGTATGTTTGCCTTGTAGGGTTCAAGACTTGCTACCTTGGACCTACATAGGTTGCGCGCAATATGTAAGTGGTACATAGCCGGGATCCCCTTTAAGTTGAGATTATGTTCAAGTATATATATATGTAAGAAGAAATGGTTTTAAAGATCATGAGACATACACATGTTTTTCGGATACATGTTTTTCAAAATCATATGCATATACCTTATGATGATTTATATGCCATGGTTAGATATGATTATGTTATGTTCCATGATATGTTCATGTGTATGATATGCCATGACTCCTTATGATGATATGCCATGATTAGATACGATTATGTTATGCTTCATGCTATGCTTTACGCTATGATATGCCATGACTAGTTATGATTTCTTCATGTTGCATGATATGCTTAAAAGAGTATGTTACATTATGTCATGACTAGTTGAAGTGATGCCATGTTGAGACATTCTTTGATTATACTATGATTTTCGGTTTTAGTGAGTAGGAAAGGAACTTACTGAGCCATGAGTGCTCACAGCTTACTATCCTTGTACCACAGATAAAGGAAAAAGCTGGATGAGCTAGAGGAGCAGCAGGAGAGGCAAGGAGATGTGTGTGGCGGTGGCTAGGCAACCAAATAAGAACCTGCTTTAAAACTTTTAAAGAACTACGCTTTGGTATCATGAATTGTAGTACCATATGTGTGACTTGATGTTATGTTTCTACTAAATTTGTTATCATGTTATTGAGGCACTGATAGTGTAGTTCGGATTTGATAAAAAGGAAAACAAAAGAAAAGTTTTTATTAAACTAAGAAAATTATTTTAAGTCTTCCGCTGTTATTTGTACATAGAGTATCGTAGCCCCGTCCCTTAGGGTTAGCAGGGAGGACGGGCGTTACAAATTGAGTTAGACTCAAGTTGATTCATATATTTAATGAGTCTAATTTAGATTATGACTCATTAGATCAATTTAATTTAATGAATTAGTTTCATTATATTAAGTTGGCTTGAATCAAATGGTTAGATTAGATCAACTATGAGAGAGATTGAGTCAAGTTTGACTTGACTAGAGAGGAAGAGGAAGAGTCAAGTTTGACTTGACTCTTTACCACATCATGAGTGAGGTGGCAAGATGTGGACCAATAGTGTTGTTCCACATCATCTTGCTTTGCCACCTCATGGAGGTTACAAGCCTCCATTGCATTTAATGTGGGTTGGCCACATTAAATGAGTGGAGGTTACTCATTTGCCACATCATTGTGAGGTGGCAAGATGTGGACCAATGGTAATGGTCCACATCTTCATGATGTGCCACATCATAGGAGTTACACAACACCTCTTAATGGCTTCACATTAATTGTTATTAATGTGGAATGGGAGTTACACTCCATGGAGTGGTCGGCCACATAAAAGTGGTGAATGAAATTTGATTTTAATTCAAGGCATTAATTCTTCTTCTTCTTCCTCAAGAGAGCTCTCTCCCTCTCCTCCTCTTGCCGTGACCACACAAGGTGCTAGCACACCTTTGTGTGAGGTCTTCTCCACCTACGTGTCCGTGTGGATACTTCTAGAGGACCGACGCTTGACGGTCTAGAGATCCGGCAACTCCTTGGACGAGCGGGAACGCGAAAGGGCATACAACAAGGGTAAAGCTCTCAACACATAGATCTAGGAGTAGATCTAAAGGTTTTTTTTTTGAAACTCGTACTTGTATTTCGTTTGGTTTTCCTTGCACGGATCTACGGCTTTGGGTGATTCGGGGTTTCCGCGATGAGAAAAGCGGTTTTCGCGACGCGAAAAGCGGTTTTCGCGGCCCGAAAAACCCAACAGTTTGGATCAGGAAGTTCATCACAGAGCTTGGTATTGTTCCTAGTATAGCGAACCCAATAGACCTTTATTGTGATAACAATAGGGCTATTGCACAGGCTAAAGAATCTCGCTCTCATCATAGATCCAAACACATACTACGGCATTTTCATCTCATTCGAGAGATCATCGATAGAGGAGATGTGAGGATATGCAAAGCCCCGACCGATGCTAACATTGCGGATCCTTTGACCAAGGCTTTGACATAGAGGAAGCATGATGGTCACACTAGGTCAATGGGTATTCGATATCTTAGTGATTGACACTAGTGCTAGTGGGAGATTGTTAGTATTAGTCTTAGTACCAATTATGAGATGATGTAAAGGGCTGATTTTATATCATATTTCATTATTAATAAAAGATAAATTTGGTTATTATATTTATTTCAGTTAAGTGCCGATTGAATAAGTATAATAATGTCCTTGGGTAGTAGGTTCTTATGTACAGCATATCAATTGGTTGAATTGATAGTGAGATATTGTAGATATATATGGAACACTACTCTTAACTATTTATAGTCAATCATTAATATACAAAGACAATATTAATACATTGAAACTAGCATGTAGGTCAACGGATGACTTGATCTCACAAGTCATGGATATTTTAAGTACCTGAGAAGGACTCAAGATTATTTCTTGATCTATGGAGGCGATGAAGAGCTTGTTGTAAAGGGTTATACCAATGCTAGCTTTCAAACTGATAAGGATGATTACAGATCACAGTCAGGGTATGTGTTTTACTTAAATGATGGTGCTATTTGCTGGAAGAGTTCAAAGCAGGACAGAGTAGATGATTCTACAACAGAGGCTGAGTACTTTGCTGCTTCAGCTGCAGCAAAATAGGTTGTTTGGATCAGGAAGTTCATCACAGAGCTTGGTATTGTTCCTAGTATAGCGAACCCAATAGACCTTTATTGTGATAACAATGGGGCTATTGCACAGGCTAAAGAATCTCGCTCTCATCATAGATCCAAACACATACTACGGCATTTCCATCTCATTCGAGAGATCATCGATAGAGGAGATGTGAGGATATGCAAAGCCCCGACCGATGCTAACATTGCTGATCCTTTGACCAAGGCTTTGACATAGAGGAAGCATGATGGTCACACTAGGTCAATGGGTATTCGATATCTTAGTGATTGACACTAGTGCTAGTGGGAGATTGTTAGTATTAGTCTTAGTACCAATTATGAGATGATTGTAAAGGGTTGATTTTGTATCATATTTCATTATTAATAAAAGATAAAGTTGGTATTATATTTATTTCAGTTAAGTGCCGATTGAATAAGTATAATAATGTCCTTGGGTAGTAGGTTCTTATGTATAGCATATCAATTGGTTGAATTGATAGTGAGATATTCTAGATATATATGGAACACTACTCTTAACTATTTATAGTCAAGCATTAATATACAAAGACAATATTAATACATTGAAACTAGCATGTAGGTCAACGGATGACTTGATCTCACAAGTCATGGATATGAGATATCAGGTTAACACATGGGCATATAAGAGAATATATACTAAATGGCCTGCCATGAGAATATTTCATGGATTGTTATATGAGTGTCATAAACATTCTCATGTGACTATTGGTATGAATGGTCCTTAGACCTGAAGTCACTACGGTTCCCCACATAAAGAGTTGTATACTTTGGTATCGACAAACGTCACCTGTAACAGGGTGGACCATAAAGTCGATCACTGGGTATACAATGAATTATACAGAGGGATGTGAGTGATGTAGATGGGATCCATCCCTTACATATGACGGAAGTGATATCTATGTGTCCCTTGATTAGTAGGACATAAGAAAGCATGGTCATACGCAAATGAGTCAATATGAGATATTGAGCTTATTACAGATCAAGAAACACAAAAGGTTGATAAGAGGATGATACAGTCTATTCCTCATTGATCAATTTAGATATCAAGGATAGAGGGACCAAGTCATACAAGATAATATCCACAGACAAGTTAGGTCAGATCTCGACTTTCTCGTCACTTGGGTAGCAATGATGTCTTGCTAGATGCCACTCATTGCTTATATATCTAAATCTTGATTTGTATACATTGCCAACGTTATGAGAATCTATTAGGTCACACATAAAGAACAAGTAGATTTGGAGATGGGTGCATATGATGAATCATTAGATTAAGTCTAATCCAAATTAGACTTATTGAGTTAGACTCAATTAGATCTAATTATTGGATTGAGTCCAATTCAAACTAAACTCAAGGAGTCAATACGAATTAATGAAATAGTGATTCATTATATTTGAAATTGCATAAGATCAATTGAGTAGGACTTGATTGAATTGGACTTGTGTTAGACTCAAGTGGATTAGACTTGAGTTAGACTCAAGTGAATTCATTCACTAAGAGGATTAATGGAGATTAATTTATTGAATTTTGAAACTCAATGAATCATTAAATTTTCAAAATTGAATTTAAAATGAAGAGGTTCAAATGTGGTCCTTGATAGAGTGTAAATATTCATTAATGCTCATTAATTGAATTAATGCTCATTAAGTATTTTCATTGGATGAAAATACTTAAGCATTTTTTTCTCTCATTTTGGTGTACTTCATTCTCCTTCCTCTTCTCTTCTCCTCTAGTCTGAGACCTCCTATCAAGGTTGCTAGCATAACCTTAGGTGGTTGTCTTCTCCACTTTATGAGTTTGTGAGACAAACGAACACTTATTCGTGTGGATACCATAGAGGCGCGAACGTGTGATCGTTCTGAGATCCAAGCTGTCTGGAGTTCGTGTGTACGCATCAAAGGTATACCATCATGATATAAACTTAGTATAGATTGTAACATGTCTTTCCCTTCGCATGGATCTTTTGGAGAAACTAGAAGTTTTTCGCTGCACTTAAGCTTGTTTAGCGCCCTAGTTCCTTACAAAAACACCCTTTTCGATGCCCTGATAAGGTTTTTTAAAGAGAAAATCCCTAACACTTCGTCTTCTTCCTCCATTGTGCATATTTCTTATTCTTCGCCATCCCCTAGATGTTCTTCTTATTCCTACTAATCTTTCAATGTCGACCCCCGATGAGTGGTATACTCAATGCTCCTCCAAATTTATAGTATAGGAGGCCTATGAGCTTCAATCGAACTATGGCTTTCCTCCGTACCTAGCCACCTCTTCTTCCAAGGATCATCCTCATCTTCCTCCTCCAGAGAATGTGGCCATCTTCTAGGAGCAGGCCCTATGTGGTTTTTGATTTCCTTTTCATCCCTTTTTTGTTGATGTTAGTAGGTACTTTGACTTTCCATTGAATCAACTCATTCCCCAATTATTCTCTATTATGGTTAGTTTTGTTGTCATTTCTCGTTTACTTGACTTTCCTTTATCTCCTCGACTATTCCACCATTTCTTCATTCCTTGTTAAGTATAAGATAGCCTTTTTAAGTTTCAATCACACCCTAAAACCACTTTACTCCATAGAATTCTATCTCAAGGAGAATGGTGGGACAATTTCTTTTTTATGCATCTTCCTGTTGGGTTTTTCGGGCCGCGAAAACCGCTTTTCGCGTCGCGGAAACCCCGAATCACCCAAAGCCGTAGATCCGTGCAAGGAAAAATTTCGAAAAAACAAATACGAGTTTTATACTACGATCTACAGTAGATCTACAAAGGAAAAACTATTTTACCTTCGATGCGTGCCCTTGCAAAATCCCGCTCGTCCAAGGTACTTGTCGGATCTCCAAAGTATCAAGGTAGATACTTCTCTAGTGATATCCACACGAACAAGGAGTGTCTCTCACACTCAAAGGATGGGGAAGAGAGCCCCAAGTGTGCTAGCACTTTCTAGAGCTCTTGGATAGGATTTAAATGGAGGGAAAAAGAAAGAAGAAAGGAAACTCTTACACTCAAGAAGTAGTCTCCTCTTTTGTGACCTTCACCCTTTCTTTCTTCTCTTGGAATACAACTCAACCACCTTCTCTCCCTTCATGGAACCCACGACCAAAAGAGAGGAGAAAGCAAGAGAGAGCTAAGGAGGAAGAAGATGGAATGAATGAGAATGAATTGCATTCACTCTCCTTCATGTGTGTGTAACCCCCTTCCCATTTAATGTGGCCATTAAAGAGGGGATTTGTAACCTCCATGAGGTGTCACACACATGTGCAACCATGATGATGTGGAGCATCATCAATGGTCCACCTTATGCCAACTCACAAATGAGGTGGCAAATGGTCAATTCAAAATTGACCTTTGATCTTCCTTCTCAAATCAAGTCAAACTTGACCAAATCTCTCTAATGGTTGATCTAATCTAACCATTTGATTCAAGCCAACTTAATATAATGAATCTAATTCATTTAATTAAATTGATTCAATGAGTCATAATCCAAATTAGACTCATTGAACACATGAATCAACTTGAGTCTAACTCAATTAGCCCAATTTGGATTACTCTTAATCCAATTTGATTCATCACATGAACCTAATCCAATTGGTTCATCATATGAACCTAATCTCCATCCACTTGTTCTTTGTGTGTGACCCAATAGGTTCTTGTAACGTTGGCAATGTTTCTAAACTCCTTTAGAAACATAAGCAATGAGCGGCATCTAGCAATACATCATTGCTACCCAAGTTACAAGAATGTTGAGATCCAACATCACCTTGTGACTACTAATTGTGACTCCTCACAATATGTGACAAGTGTCCTTCTATCCTAGACATCTAGATTGATTAATGTGAGGCATAGACCGTGTCATCCTCTAATCAATCTAAATCTTGAACTCCAAGTAGACTCACTCGATCAAATGAGCTCAACATCTAATGTTGACTCATTTGGGCATGGCCATGCACTTCGTGGTCTCACTCTATCAAGAATAGCGATGTCGCTCCCGTCATATGGGAGGGATAGATCCCATCTATATCACTCACATCCCTCTGCATAATTCGTTACATACCCAGTAATCGCCTTTATAGTCCACCCAGTTACGGGTGACGTTTGATGAAACTAAAGTACATAACTCCTTATGTAGGGATCCATGGTGACTTCAGGTCTAAGGACTAATAGTCATATTAATAGCCACATGAGAAAGTATATGACACTCATATAACGATCCATGATACTTTCTCATGGCGGGTCATTCAGTATACATTCTCCAATGTATACCCATGTGTCAGCATGATATCTCTATATCCATGACTTGTGAGATCAAGTCATCGAGCTAACCTACATGCTAGTCTTATTGCATTAACATTGTCCCTGAATGTTAATACTCGACTAGGAATGATTTAGAGTAGTGTTCCCTATATCATCTCACTATCGATTCAACTAATCGATTGATATAGGTATGAACCTTCTACTCAAGGACGCTATTATACTTAGTCTATTTGGCACTAATACAAATAAGTATAATAACCAAACAAATGCCTTTATTAATATACAAGAATATGATACAATGAGTCTATACAATCATCAAATGATTGGCTCTAGGGCTCTAACTAACACTTCCTTCTCCCCCCACCATATCCAATAACCTGGCATTGAAACCTTTCTCGCATTCCCCAATTAGGCGATATTTTTGAAGATCCCGTTCTTCGCTCTTTCATGGAAAAATTAAAAGAAGCAAAGTTCAATCTGCCTACCTTAATCGCTGAAGATTTATTACTTGCCTTTGGTCTTAGCCCAACCGATACGGCCTTGGTCGTTCCCTTTGGTAAAATTATTCTCCTTATATATGTTTTTGATCATTTTCATATTGTTTCTAACATAAATTTCTCTTTTTCCTAGCTGATGTTATCCTTCCCGCTTTCATGTACAAGAATACTTGCTTAACAAGAGAAGTCTTGACTAGAATGGGGGAAGACTTATTAAGGGATCGTCGTCTCAATTACCCTTATCTTCCTCTTCTCTTGGTTTATTACCTCCATCTGAGCAACCCAAAGTATCATCAAGCTCATCAGTATAGGAAGATCCCTTCGTTGTAAAGCGTAAGAAACCTCGTACCTCCTCCCCATGTCCACTTGCCTCCACCATAGCTACTTTTGAGCAGATTCCTATTACTCCTTCTGAAATCTCATATACTAGAGGTAAGGAGCCCACTCCTCCTACGCGTACTCATTCCAATTCTACACTAAATATGATGAGGCCAAGAATTCTCATTCCTATGTCTCTTTGCTATTCTTCTAGTTGTTCCTTCACTTGAGACAACACCAACTGTTCCTGTGGCGTCGTTGCCCCTCCTTCAGGCTACTACCTCTTCTCACACCAAGCCCTATGCCAAAAGAACCCCTTGTAGGAGATTAGTTACTCTTGGGCTTATTAGAACATCTATTGAGCAAGATTCTTCATTGGCTGGCCTTTCACCTCCTGATCCATCTCCATAGGCTTCCTTAGCTACTTCTGAACTTCTTCCTTCTTTTTCTTCACAATTTACAACTCCCACCAGCTCCTTCATTCTTTTCAAACAATCTCATGGGCTACCCTCCCAGCTTGGTCAAACTTCTATTCCTGCCTCATATAGGCTACTTCAGCTACAAGGATCACTGGGTGAGTCCTGGTTACAGTCATAGGCACATATGAAAAGAAATACCGTATATGAACGTTTCGATGATCACAGTTGTCAAACTACTATGGTAAGTCTCTAACCAAACTTCTTTAGTTAGTATCTACAAAATGTAACCATGTGTTGGTGCAATATTTCCTAGGTCAAGGTTGACCTGTTTGACTAAGCTTGAGATGGCTCAAGTTTGAGTCTTGATGTTTGGGTTTCGATGTTTGACAATACATAGAGATTGAAAATACATGGAGATTGTAGGTGTAATCATTCATTTGGGGAGATTGTTGGTACAATTCTCCTCTAGTCAAGGTTGGCCAGCTGGATGTGAATAAGAGTCAAGTAGGTCAAGACTGACTGGATACTTGACTGAGAAGTCCTGGTGAGTGAAGCTAAGCAGTTGGGAAAATCCTGATGAATGAAGGCAGGTGAAAGACCTAGTGAGTGAAGCTAGATGAAAGTCCTGGTGAGTGAAGTCAGGCAAATGGGAAACCCTAGTGCGTGAAGCTAGGTGAAAGTCCTGGTGAATTAAGCCAGTCAGTTGGAAAGTCCTGGTGAATTAAGCCAGGCAGTTGGAAAGTCCTGGTGAGTGAAGCTAGGTAGATGGAAAGTCCTGGTGAGTGAAGTTAAGCACGTGGAAATCCAGGTGGGTCAAGGTTAATCGGACACCTGGTATTGAGAAGTCCAAGTAGGTCAAAGGGTTGACTGGATACATGGCACGAGGAGGAAAAGTCTAAGTGGGTCAAAGGGATTGATCGGACACTTGGTGAGGAAGTCCTAGAAGGTCGAAGGTAACTAGATGCTAGGCATGATGTCCCAACAGGTCATGGTTAACCATATATTAGGTTTTAGGGGCTTGGGACTTGATTAGGGTAATTCAAGCTGATCCAATCGATCAACCGATCAATTGGCTCATGCACAATCAATCGGATGATCGATTGGGTATGTCCCGCGATAAACTCTCCTCCCAATCGATCAGTGAATCTATTAGGAAGTTGGGTTTGTCGCACAGAAGCCCTCCCAATCGATCACCCGATTGATTGAGAGCCTTTAATCGATCGGGCGATCGATTGGAGCGCTGGAAATCGTGCGAGAACCCTGAATCGATCGGGCAATCGATTCAGGCGATTTCCAAATAGCATAGAGGCACTCTGGATCAATAGATCGATCGATCCAAAGCCTCCCTAATGGATTGAGAGCAATCCAATCTATTGGGATCCGACCGTTGGCACAGATTATATCCGTTGGCGAGTGTTCTTCTTCGCACAGCTCACACAGCTACAGCCCGATTCATCTCCGATCTTCACAATGCCTTCTCCACCACTCATTGCTAGATCTTGAAGCTTCTTGGAGCAAGGTGTTTTTGCGCTTCCAAGGTCAAGAGGCATTCCAAATAAGAAGGAGAATCTAGCTAGGGTTTTATGCTATAAAATCTTGTAAGATTTACTTGTATTTGCTTCTTCTTTTCTTGTTGTTATTGAGTTAGTTTGTACGAGATTTCTCCACCTCCGGCTACTATCGAGAAGGAGTGTTTTCATAGTGGAGAGTATGTGTCGTGTGTGGATCTTTGGATTAGTCACCTCTTCTTGAGGTGGATATCAAGTAAATCCTTGTGTTAGCGTTGTAATTGTGTTTCTTGTATTTTCCACTGCATATCATCACCAAGAAGCAAGCAACGAAGAGCACGACGAGATATTCACCCCCCCCTCTAGCACATTTCAACCCTAACAAGTGGTATCAGAGTGAGGTTGCTCTTCACCGAAATCATCGCCAGAAGGGGCAACAAGGCTAGAGGGTGAAGAAGTTGAAGCAAATTCAAAAGTCAAAGAATTCATCAAAAGCTCAACTTCAAATGGAATTCCGAGATAGACTCGGATTCGACACAAGGGTGCCTCCACCATTCACAATGACAAGTTTCGATTCTTGGAAATCAAGGATCAAAAATTTTCTTATGATGGAGATAGAGCATTGGTTTTCTCTAATGGAAGGTTTTGAGGCTCCAACAAATTCAAAAGAAAAAATTCTCAAGAGGAGCAAGTGGAGCCAAGAACAAATCAAAAGATGTGAGGCCAATGATAAAGTGACCAAGCTATTGGTCAATCTATTGCCGAGCAACATCTTGGAGCAAATTGGAGAATTTAAAGATGCCAAAGAGCTATGGAGCAAATTGGCCAAGCTTCATGAAGAACCCTCCACTGTACCAAATAAAGATGAATTCAAAGAGGGCAACTCATTTGAGTAAGACCAAGAGGAAGATGTCTCCGAGGTTGAGAGATGCTCAACTTCCGAAGAGGAAGTCCAAGAAGCCTCATCTTCAAAGGAATGCAATGAAAAGATCAAGGAAGGAGCATATTCCTTGTTCCATGTACAAGATGAAGATGAAGAAGCCTCCACCTCTAGGATTGAGGGGGAGAGACTTTCATTGATACCGGATCAAGAAGAAGGAGAAGTTTCTACATCTGGGTTAAGTAGAGAAGAAGATGATATATCCTCCAAAAATCAAGAGACATCAAATGGAGGATTAAGTGACATCCCTACATGCAAAGGTAAAAATATTTCAATTAAAAATAAAAATCATATTATATGTTTTGAGTGTATGGAACATGGGCACTACAAGAGTAAGTGCCCTAAGTTGGCCAAGAAGAAGGGTCAAGTGGCACCTAAGGGTAAGAAGAATCCCAAAGAGACCATCCCCACAACAAAGAAGAGCAAGGAGCACATTGTGTGCTTCTCGTGTCATCAAAAAGGGCATTATCGGAGTCAATGTCCGAAGGGGAAGAAAGCGGTCAAAGTTAAAGGAGGAAGCACAAGTCAAGGGGGAGCTTCCAAGGTAAAACCCAAGGTATCATTTATTGAGTCTATCCCCTTGAATTATGGTAAAAAGCATGTTAATTCTAGTTTATATCATTTTAATACTATTTACCATCAAAATAGAAAGCATGATAGCATTAAGGAAAAACATGTAGCTCTTTATGTTAAAACTATCACACCTAAGGTTAGGAAGGTAGATAAAAATTTAGGCAAAAGATCTAAAGATCGTAGTTATAAACCTAGAAATAAAAATACGCAAGGATTTAATGATAGACCAAAATCTAAGGATTTATGGCAAGAAAATCAAGTCTTGAGGTCAAGGCTTGATAAAATGGAAAAGACCTTAAAAAGGATGGAAAATATCCTAAAAGGGAAAAAAGTGCATAAAATAGGTCTAGGAGCACATAAGGCATGCAATGGTTATAGGGGTTTTGGATACAAACCTAAAACCAAGAAAGATGTGCCTTCTTATCATAGGGTTCCATATAGCTATGAAATCAACCCTAGGTATAGTGGTCAAGTCAAGGATACAAGGGAAGTTATCCCTAGGAGTATCTTTGCAACAATAAATGTGACTAAGATTTCTAAGAAGTCTAAGAAAGTCACTAAGAAGGTCACAAGGGAAGCAATCCCTAAAGTTGACTTAGAAAAGATGACCAAGGCTTCTAAGAAGCCTAACAAGGTCATTAGGAAGGTATCTAGGGAAGTTATCCCTAGTGAGTACCTAGAGCATCCAAGGAGCACCAATAGATTTTGGGTTCCTAGGAGCATTTTCTCTACCCCTTAGATGGGTTAGAGAGTGTCAACTCTAATTGGAAGGATAGTTAATCCAACCTTGATGAAGTTGACACTCGAAGTGCATTTTCAAGGTTATTATTAACCTTTGAAAATGAAGTGAATTTTCATTTACTCTTTAAAAGAGTAAAATGTGCCATAATTTGAAAATACTAATTTTATTTTAAATTGGCACAAATTGGAAAAACATAAGAAATACCAAGTTGGGATTTTGGTATTTTCTTAGGGATTTAAAGGCAAATCTAAGCCTTAATTTAAAGTTATGACTCTTTAAAAAAGTAAAGTGTGCCAAACTTTGAGAATATACTTAATTTTAATTGGCACAATTTAGTCATGGATTAAAGAAATGTCAATTTGGATTTTGACATTTTCATAAGTAGATAAGGGGCAATCTAGGTTAATTTTAGGTTTAGCTAAGGATTTAAGGACACTTAGATAGATAATCTAGGTACTTCATTTAAGCTAAACTACCATGCTTTGTTTGCCCATCACATGCCATGACATCATTTTTGCATTCATGCTTTATTATGAAAAACACAAAAATATCATGTCATGTCATACATACAAAATGTAGTTATAACAAATTTTCTTTTGAAAAATCTTTTATTTTTTATGTATACCATAGCACATCATGCATTATTTTTAATTCCTTGCAATTAAGGACAAATGACATTTATTAACAAGTAACATCCTTGGTGGATGTTCAAAATTCTTAAAATGCTTAGATAGAAATGCATGATCCCTAGTTTAGGGCAAAAATCAAACTTAATTTACATCTCATAAAGACTTATAAGGTGACTTATATGTGTTTTAGTGCACATTAGATACAAATGAGATGTTAGGATGATGAACAAAATTCAAGATGTTGATTTAGTGCATTCTTTTGAGTTTTAGGTTCATCAAAACACATAGTTATGTGTTTTCCAATCATTGGAAAAGCAAATGTATAAGTCATGTGCATTGAACCCAAAGAATATGGTTGGATATTGGTTTTGAAAATCATTTAAAAATACTTTTGGAAAACAATGGTGAAGACTATCTTTTGATAGTAATCATCATTGAAAAGTTAAGCACAAACTTGAAGATACTAAAGTTTTTACAAGTTTTCAAGTTTGTTTCAATCTTTGAAAATAGGAAGTATTTTCATAGAAAACTATTTTTCCTTGATAGTGTATACCCTAAGTAATGTCTACATGAATTTTCATGATTTTTAAAATTTTATAGAATTTTTGGGGAGTTTTTTAAATCACTGAAATTGTATTTCAGTTTTTCAGGCCTTCAGTTGATCACCCGATCGATTGAAGTGCCTCAATCGATCAGGCGATCGATTGAGAAGGGGTTTCTTGAGAACAGAAACTCAGTGGATTGATCCACACTACTTCAATCGATCCATTAATCGATTGAAGTGCTGAATTTGGCTGGGAAAGCTTGTTTTCAGCATTTTAGACCATATTTAGTCTAGGTAACCATTCCTAACCCCTTAAAACACATTTGTTTACATTTAGGGAGAGTTTTCATGATGAAAACAAGATTGGATTGGTTAAGGAAGACTAAGTAGAAGTTTAGGTTGAGGTTTGGTTTCATTATTAAATTTTTTAACTTCAAAACTTCTAAACTTTGGGGTTTCTAAGGATTTAGGGATTCCAAGTCATTGTTGGTGCAATGACAGAAGTTATGTGCATGTCTTTAGGGGAAGTTACTCTTTAAGGACATGGAATTTATTTTTCGACACCATTGAAGGTGGTTAAACCTTTGTTTAGAAAAATAATGCTCAAGGTTGAGTATTGAAGAACAATGGAGAGTGGATATCTTCATTGTGGGCTTATGGATGCTCTAGGATAAGCATCATAATGTGGAATAATGCTCCAAGGTGAGAATTTAATATAGTGAAGGGTATGGGACCTTCATTGTTGGATTGGTTAACTCTCAAGGGTGAGCGTTGAAGATAATGAAGGATATGGGACTTTCATTATGGTGTTGTGAACAATGAGTGAAATTGTGAACAACGGTGAGTAACTCTTCAAGAGAGAGTTCTTTTTGATGTGTACCAATAGGGAGAAAATGTAGGGTTTAAGTTAGGCCTTCATTACCTAAAGAGCGAGTTTTCCCCCTCTAGGAAAGGGGGAGAATGAAGGAAACCCTCATTCATGCCTTGGCATAAAGAAAGTTGAGGCTATGAGATTAACCTAACTTAAAGGTATTGTCAAACATCAAAAAAGGAGAGATTATTGGTGCAATATTCCCTAGGTCAAGGTTGACCTGTTTGACTAAGCTTGAGATGACTCAAGTTTGAGTCTTGATGTTTGGGTTTCGATGTTTGATAATACATAGAGACTGAAAATACATGGAGATTGTAGGTGCAATTGTTCATTTAGGGAGATTGTGGGTATAATTCTCCTCTGGTCAAGGTTGGCAAGTTAGATGTGAAGAAGAGTCAAGTAGGTCAAGATTGACTGGATACTTGAATGAGAAGTCTTGGTGAGTGAAGCCAAGCAGTTGGGGAAATCCTGGTGAGTGAAGCCAGGTGAAAGACCTAGTGAGTGAAGCTATGCAGTATGAAAATCTTAGTGAGTGAAGTTAGGTGAATGTCCTGGTGACTAAAGCCAGACAAATGGGAAACCCTAGTGAGTGAAGCTAGTTGAAAGTCCTAGTGAGTGAAGCCAGCCAGATGAAAAGTCCTGATGAGTGAAGCTAAGCAAATGAGAAGTCTTGGTAAGTGAAGCCAGGCACGTGGAAATCCAGGTGGGTCAAGGTTGACCGGACACCTAGTATTGAGAAGACCAAGTAGGTCAAAGGGTTAACCGGATACTTGGCACGAGGAGGAAAAGTCCAAGTGGGTCAAAGGGATTGATCCAACACTTGATGAGGAAGTCCTAGTAGGTCGAGGGTGATCGGATGCTAAGCATGATGTTCTAATAGGTCATAGTAGACCAAATGTTGGGTTTTAGAGGCTTGGAACTTGATTAGGGCAATTCAAGCTGATCTAATCGATTAACCGATCGATTGGCTCATGCCCAATCGATCAACCGATTGATTGGCTCATGCCCAATCAATCGGTTGATCGATTGGGTGTGTCTCGCGACAAACTCTCCTCCCAATCGATCAATGCATCGATTGGGAAGCAGGGTTTATCGCACTGAAGCCCTCCCAATCGATCACCCGATCGATTGGGAGCCTCCAATCGATCAAGCGATCGATTGGATCGCTGGAAATCACGTGAGAACCCTGAATCGATCGGGCAATCGATTTAGGCGATTTCCAAAGAGCAGATTGATTAGGATCCGACCATTTGCGCAGATTATATATGTTGGCGAGTGTTCTTCTTCGCACAGCTCATACGGCTACAGCCTGATTCATCTCCGATCTTCATAGTGGCTTCTCCACCACTCACTGCCAGATCTTGAAGCTTCTTGGAGCAAGGTGTTTTTGCACTTCCATGGTCAAGAGGCACTCCAAACAAGAAGGAGAAGCTAGCTAGGGTTTCATGCTGTAAAATCTTGTAAGATTTACTTGTATTTGCTTCTTCTTTTCTTGTTGTTGTTGAGTTAGTTTGTACGAGGTTTCTCCACCTCCGGCTGCGACCGACAAGGAGTGTTTTCATAGTGGAGACTGCGTGTCGTGTGTGGATCCTTGGATTAGTCACCTCTTCTTGAGGTGGATACCAAGTAAATCCTTGTGTTAGCATTGTAATTATGTTTCTTGTATTTTTCGCTGCATATCATCACCAAGAAGCAAGCACCGAAGAGCACGACGAGCTATTCACCCCCCCCCCCACCTCTAGCACATTTTGACCCTAACACCATGTTGTTATTCTATCCAGCTCTATGCTTCGAGTCAATATTTGAGTAAGCTAGTTGCAAATTTAGAAAGGACTAATCAAACCTTAAAAGACAAAGTGGAGGAATTACAGGTACTTTCAACCTTCCTAACAATGAACTCATTTAGCTACGGGACAAAATGAATTCACAGACTGAACTCAATGCTAGCTTAGAAAAAGCCTTACAAGATTGTCACAAATTGCTACAATCTCTAAGAGAAAAGAAAAGCTTAGAACTATAATTACAAGGGCTTAATTCTCAACTTAGTGTTGAAAAGGCCTTAAAAGATGAAGCTCTCTCAGATGTTACTCATAAAACCACTCTTTTAGACCAGATACTATCATCATATAACTCAAGGTCTCCTGAGCTAGCCCCAGAATTAGCTTCTAAATATTTTTCCTGTTTCAACAACAAGAAAGACTACGAGCTCAAGATTCGCAGATAAACTCTCTTTTGAAAGAACTAGAGGATGCTAAAGTAGAGAGAACTACCTTATAAGGAGAGAAGGATAGCCTACAATTTGAATTCCAGATATATAAGGCAAGTGAGGAAGAGTATTGGCAAAGAAGGCGCAAATCCTATTTGAATTCTCCTAAGTTTGGTAAAGAATATGTTCACCGTATTGTAGGAACTCTCACTCATTCTGTTGAAGGGGTAGTCCAACAATTAAGAGAGGGGGGTTACCTATCTGGAGAACCTCCGACCATATTTGTAGATCACCAACGACTTAACCAGGAGCTTCCAAAAGACTTTCTAAGTAGATTTGAATGAACTTGGAATCTTGTATCTATACTTTCTTGTCATTTCATCACTATTGTACACTACTTATTATTTATCAAATGTTAATGAAAATTTATAATTACTTGTCTTTCCTGGTGTAACTTCCTCTATCTTCGGAACCACCCAAGTATTCATATAAATTAACTCCTTCAATATATTCACCACATATATCTTGTAGAAAAATCTCATAGATAAATTGTAATCAAAAGAAGCAGACCTCGTAGTTATCTCCTAAGTGATATATAATGCAGAATGAATTCTTCTCGATGATCTCTTGGTTTTTATGATGGGCTGAATGCCTTGCTCATATATAAAGAATCCTTAACCGGTTTGGTAGTTCGGTCGAGCATATATTCTTGGACGTAATAACTCGTTAAGGGTTTAAAGTCTTCAGTTCCCCTTAAGGAAGTCTGTCCGGTTACTCCTTTAGGTCCTCGATCAATTATATATAATGGGCTGAATGCCCTGCCTATATAAAGGATCCTCGATCTGTTTAACAATTTGGTCGAGCATATATTTTCGAACGAAATAACTATACGCGATACACCGATCAGCCTTACATCACCGAATGAAGTGAGATAAATATAATATTCGCATTCCATATACTTTGACTAACTTGCTGAGAGTTTAAAGTCTCTGATTTCCCTTAAGGAAGCATGTCTGGTCACTCCTTAAGGTTCCCGATCAATCATATGATGGTTTAAAGTCTCTAGTTCCCCTTAAGAAAGCCTGTCCAATCACTCATTATGGTCCCCGATCGATTGGATGGAGTTTTAAAGTCTTCGGTTCCCCTTAAAGGAGCATGTTCGGTGACCCTTTAAGGTCCCTGATCGATTGGATGGAGGTTTAAAGTATTTGGTTCCCCTTAAAGGAGCCTGTCTGGTCACCCTTTAAGGTCTCCGATCGACTGGATAGAGGTTTAAAGTCTCCGGTTCCCCTTAAAGGATCCTGTCTAATCACCCTTTAAGGTCCCTAATCGACTAGATGGAGGTTTAAAGTCTCTGGTTCCCCTTAAAAGAGCCTGTCCAGTTACCCTTTAAGGTCTCTGATCGATTGGATGGAGGTTTAAAGTCTCCGGTTCCCCTTAAAGGAACATGTCTGATCACCCTTTAAGGTCCTCGATTGACTGAATAGAGGTTTAAAGTCTCCAGCGTAGACGAGGTAGTATCCATTCTCCGAGCGGCTTGAGCCTCCTCCACATTGATGAACTTCGAAGCTCGCTCAATCAATATATCATTGAGGGTTCCTGACTAAATTTTTAAAGAAATCGTTATCGTTAAGCCCTTGAGAAAAGGTGCTTTCCAAGATTGCTGTGGTGGCCATAGGGACATCGATGACCACCTGATTGAACCTTTTAATCTAGGCTTTGACAGATTCTTTAGGCCCCCACTTGATTGAAAAGAGACTCCAAGGGGTTTTATGATATCTCCGATTGCTAGAAAAATGATGTAGAAATACCTTGCGAAAATCCTTAAAGCGCCGAATAGAATTATCCAGTAATCACTTGAACTATTTTTGAGCTACTCCTCCAAACGTAGTGAAAAACATTCGGTACTTAATGCCATCAGAGAATTGTTGCAGCAGAGCAGCATTTTCAAATTCCAACAAATGATCCTCAGGATTAGTTGCTCCCGAATATTCTCTGATATTTAGATTTTGGTAATGCTTTGGAAGTGGATTATCCAGCACTCGCTGAGATAATGGAGTGACAATCCGTTTCGGAGAACTATCACTAGCCACTATCTTCCCTTTGGCTTATCACGCACCGATGCTTTTCCAGAGGATTCCTGGGGAAATTCCTTTCGACCTCCTTGTTCCAAAGGGGTACGGAAGAATGCCCTAGGGCATCGAGTTGGGGAGAGAGGAGTAGGGAATAGATGAACTGGATCAGCTTCTTCCACCCATCTTTCCCTTGGATGAGCGGTTGTTGATATAGTAGGATTTGGAGC
This sequence comes from Zingiber officinale, assembly GCF_018446385.1. Taxonomy (NCBI): domain Eukaryota; kingdom Viridiplantae; phylum Streptophyta; class Magnoliopsida; order Zingiberales; family Zingiberaceae; genus Zingiber; species Zingiber officinale. The sequence goes on from NC_056006.1 coordinate 50,943,505, forward strand.
TATGGGCATCATACCTCTAGTATTGGCTTGATGTTGTTGAAAAAGCTTTTGTGCTTTGGCTTGGATGAGCAGATCCAGATCCTCCTGAGATATAGTAATAGTGTTGAGTTTTCCAGCTTCCTCCATCCTCATAGCTTCAGATTCAGGTGAATAGTTCCCACAGACGCCGTCAAATTTGATCCTGTCTGAAATCTGTGAGGTGGTGTGCTTGCTCCAGGAAATGACAGTTCTTGATGAAGACGAACTCCTGAAGATCTGAAAGAGCTCCTCAACAATCCTACACACAATGAGACGAGCCAGCAAAGCGTTAGTGACCTAAGATCGAACCAGAGATCCTTGACTAGGTCCTCCAAGGCTCAAATCAGTTCCTCTCTCAAAGGTGGAACAAGAAGAAGAAGAAGTACAGGAACTGAAGTACTTTGAAATAGAGTTTAGATGCTAGAACTTGCTTAACTTGTCAACGGAGAGGATCCTCCTTTTTATACTATCTCATGTAACTTCCGTAGTCATGAAGTGGTCCCCGATTTATTAGAGTTTGTTAGGAGATAAAGTCACCTTCTAAGCTTCATGTAATAATCCTTTAAGGAATCTTTTTTTGTACCCAAGATGTACCTCTTTTGTCGTTTGTGACTCAAATTTATGATGAGATATGCATAGAAACATGTTACTATAACTAAAGAAGTTTCTAGAAGATATTTCCCGTCAAATTTATCAGACTGTCATATTTATATACTTCTATTAAGCATGTCTCGACCGATCATTCAAGTCGATCGTGTATATATTAAGAACACCTTGAGAATACCTTCTAAGCATGTTTCAGCCGAGAATATCTAAGAGCTTTATAAGACTGAGCGCCTTTACGCTCGATTAGGTTTTGCCCGACCGAGCGCCTGTACACTAACTGGTGCTCACTCAACCTTCATTCGACCAATGATATACTAAAAGCTTTTATAAGGCTAAATACTTTTATGCTTGATCGAGCTTTGTCTGACCAAGCGTGTATAAGTACATGGGTGCTCGCTCAGCCTTCACTCGACCAATAATATACTTAAAGCTTCTATATATAAGGTTAAATACCTTTACACTTGATCGAGCTTTGCCCGGCCGAACGCGTATACGTAAGATAGTACTCGCTCGGCCTTTAGTCAGCCGGTAACATACTAAAAGCTTGTATATATAAGGTTAAGTACCTTTGCACTCGATCGGGCTTTGCTCGACCGAGCACATATATATACAATAGTACTTGCTCAGCCTTTAGTCGGTTGGTAATATACTAAAAACTATATATAAGGCTAAGTGCCTTTACGCTTGATCGGGCTTTGCCCGACTGAGCGCATATACGTACAATAATACTCGTTCGGCTTTTAGTCGGCCGTAATATACTAAAAACTATATATAAGACTAAGTGCTTTTACGCTCGATCGAGCTTTGCCCGGCCAAGCGCATATACGTACAATAATACTCGCTCGGCCTTTAGTTGGCCGATAATATACTAAAAACTATATATAAGGCTAAGTGTCATTACGCTTGATTGGGCTTTGCCCCGACCGAGTGCATATACGTACAATAGTACTCGCTCAGCCTTTAGTCGACCGGTAATATACTAAAAACTATATATAAGGCTAAATATTTTTACGCTCGATCGGGTTTTGCCCGGCCGAGCACATATATGTACAATCGTACTCAATCGGCCTTTAGTCGGCCAGTAATATACTAAAAACTATATAATGCTAAATATCTTTACGCTCGATTGGACTTTGCCTGACCGAGCGCCTGTAAGCACATTAGTACTCCCTCGACCTTTTATTTGGTCGTTCATCATCCTATCTTTCTCGATTATAACCTCTACTTCGCTTGCCAGGCCCCTTCATCATAAACCATATCAATGTTTATGTATTTATTTTCTTATGCCATGTTTAATTGATGAAATGAAGATCCATGCTCATATGTTCTTGTATTTCTTATATGTGAATTCTTATGCGATTTTTAGAATCCATGCGGCTTAGGTTTTACGAGAACTATCATAGTATCCCGGTCATGCATTTTCAGTTATGTACCTATATTTACCTCCTTTTATATTCGTGGGAATAGCTCTCGGAGAGCTGTTGATGTGACGGTTCCATTTTTTTTTCCAGAGATTTAATAATCTAGGGTGTAGGATAATAATTTATTATAAAACATTATTCTTAGATTTTTTTTTCGTTTATATTTATCTAATGCTATTTTTTTTCATGATCCTACAATGATATAAACATCTAAGGGGCCTCGTTAACGAGATGACTCTCGGTGTTACCCCTATGATAAGAGTTAATATATATAGGTGAGAAAAAAAAAGCTTTATTACAGTCTCTAATGTGATGGTAAATTTCTACCACATCAATCCTAAATACCATAAGTCAAATCATTATTTAGAATTTTTTTTTCTTATTTTTTAACATCAATTAAGTTTTTATCAAAATTGAATTGAGTATCGAGATAAGAATCCTTGTATAATTCTTAAAAATCATATTAAAATCCAAAATAACCATAAAATACACCACCCCATTTTAGATTTTGTTTTTTCTTCTTAAATATTTAATCAATTTTTTATGTAATTTTTTTTAAGGAGAAGAGACTAAGAAAGGTCCCAACAAGATAACAAATAAAATTATCTATATATTTATCGATAATATTATAAATAAATTGGCATGTTTACGATCCGACCTGGTCCACTTGTTTGGGTCGAGAATTGAATTCATCGTTAACTGGTCCATGTGGTCCCAAACAAAAGTTTACACACCAAACATTTCGTTTTGTTTTCAAAAGGAAGCCATTTGTTCCATTAAAAGAATTAATCGCATGGGTGGAAACCGTTGCATATGGCGCCAATTGTAGCGCGGCAAAAGCAACGGCCAACCAACCTCGATTCCCCGCTGAGCTGTGCCACCCCTTCACATCCCCACGTTCGATTAACCCTTTTAATCATTAATAATAATAATAATAATAATAATAATAAGGAAATGGCAACGCAGGATGAGCATGAGCGAGCTCAAGCTTTTAGGGATTAAAAAGGATAGCTTTAAACCCTTTTACTGCCTTCCTTTTGCGCTCAAAAGCTCGGCTGCTCGCCTGCTCCTCGATGTCTACCATCGGTCCGATGTCTCCTCCTCCTCTTCCTCATGGGATTCTCTGCTTAGATCCTCGTGGAAACCGAAGCTGAGAGGTCAGCAACAAAAAGGTTCGAGCTTTTTGTCTGTGATCCATGTTTTCTGTTGTAGTTATCACTGGCTTGATTCTTTCTCCACGAACATCAAGTCTGTTTTTTCCCAATGTTTCTGTTGATAGATTTATGCCTACAAATTGAATCTCGTCAAACCTTCTCGGAAAGATGAATCTTAAGTTCTTGCGTAGTTGAAGTTGAATTTAGTGGGAGTAGATGATTGAATTGCATGAGGAAAACAAAATACTCTGCTTAAGTTTTGCAATTTCTGATCCGCAATTGCTGTTCCGATAGCAGAAGGATCTCATATTTAGAAGACAAGGAGGATTCCAGGGCACATTGGAGGAATGGCACAGTTTTCTGACTCCAGCAAAATGGCTAAATCCCACAAATTGGCACATAAGAAGCATGGGGATGGTAAGAGCTTAATTCACAGTAAATTTTGTCTTGAGAAGACATTGAAAACCTATTGCAGTTCATTCAATCTTTTCTCTTGCTTTACTGTTTTCTCTAAAAAAATTTCGTAAGCATGCCCTGTTTTTGGTAGGTTTTGAAGCTCCTCGGAATAGCTTGGACATATCTAGCACATCGAGAGGGTATCACTATATCACCGAAGATATTCCTGTAAGCTTTATGTGTTTTATCAAATGGTGAGAAATATATGACCATGATTAAGGATGGCATGTTACTTGGACAAAAATCAAAAGGATCCCCCTTTTATTGGAATCATCTAAGGGGCACTCCTTTTTCATTTATTTTCAAAAGGGCACCTCATCCGGCGTCAGTACATTTTACTTTCCGAAAGTTCCTTTATTTTTAGTGATATTGTAGTAGCTATGAATTCATAGCTGCTACAACATGAACACTTCAACTCTGATCAACACATAAATTGTGTTGTAACAGCTATAGCTCATAGTTGTTACAATATGAGCACTTCATTTATGATCAAGACTAATCAATATTATGTTATACCAACACTTTAAATCTGATCAACACTAATAACACTATGTTGTAGCAATTACCGTTCATAGTTCTAGTAATATAAACGTTTTATCTCTATCAACACTGGTCAACATTGGTGAATATCATATTATAGCTTCAATGTGCTGCTACAATATAGGTTGTATTTCTAATCAATATTAGTCGGTCTGTTGTTGTAGCTACGAGATCATTGTTGCTATAATTGTGTAGTTGTAGTAGCCACGGAATCATAGCTGTTATAATTGTGTAACATTTATGAACCTGTAACTACTACAACAATGAAAAAAATAAAGAGCAATTTTGGAATGTAAAATGTGCAAAGGCCGGATGGGGCACCTTTTTGATAATTAATGAAAAAGAGATGCCCTTTTGAATATTCCAATTAAAAGGGGTTCCCTTTTGATTTTTGTCATATTATTTTAACTGACCTCAAATAGTTGGAACTAAAACAACTTGATAGCCATAATCTCTGATGATGTCTGTCTATTCAAAGTTTATGTGATGCTAGTTATTGAGGATGCAGGGAAGTTACTCATTGAGTTTGTGTGAATCAATTGAATTGATTTGTTGGAATACAAACAATCTGTTGCCGGAGATTTTTAGGGGACTTAGTTGAATTTAAAAATTACACAGAATTTAAATTCAACTTACAGTTGAGCTGACCTAAGCAGATGATCTCAGGCTGTCAGCAGGGGATGACTTTTATCCAAGTGTCAACCTTAGAGTGACTGAGTGAGCAGAGCATCCGAGCAAAGAGGCCAGTCGGACGAGGTTGACAAGCCTAACAGGAGAGGTCAGTCGGACGAGGTAGACAGGCGGAGCAAGAAAGGTTCGTCGGGTCGAGCAGACAGACCGGGCGGCAGACAGGTCGGGCTATCAGAGAGGTCAGCCGGGTTGAGCTGATAGACCGGTCGAAGAAGACAGGTCGGGTTGTTAGAGAGGTCGGCCGGGTCGAGCAGACAGATCGGTCGGCAGACAGGCCGGTCGAAGCAGATAGGTCGGGCTGTCAGATAGGTCAGCCGGGTCGAGCAGATAGGCCGAGTGAAGCAGACAGGTCGGACTGTGAGAGAGGTCGGCTGGGTCAAATAGACAGACCGGTCGGCAGAAAGGCCAGTCGAAGCAGACAGGTTAGGCTATCAGAGAGGTCGACCGGGTTGAGCAGACAAGCCGAGTGAAGCAGACAGGTCGGGTTGTCAAAGAGACTGGCCGACCGGGCGAGCTAACAGGCCGGGCAAAGATCCCGAGCGGGCAGAGAAGTCTGTCGGTCTGACAAAGAGACCGATCGGACGAGCTGATCAAGCCTGCGAATCGCAGTTTCCTTGAAACAGATTCGCCTACCTCTGGCTGTACTTCGAGGCTTACAAGGTCGTCTGTTTCCCAGGATACAATGGGCGATCGTGAATCCGACCAAGTACTGGTGGTCACAGCGAGCTGAGTGGTACCCGAATGCTACCACGGGCACTCCGCCGAGCAGGAGATACACGATAGAGGAGGAGGAAGAAAAATGGAGAGCTTTTGCTTTGCTTGCTGTGTGTTCTCTACCTATGATCGGAGCCTCCTTATATAGGAGCTCGGATCAATGGCCAGAGTTAATAATCTTAATGGTCATTATTAGCCGAGCAATGAAACGACCACTGTTTCACTCATTATTACTCGACTGGTTTTATTCTGCATTGATCTCGAATTTAATGCATCCATTTTACAACAACTAAAGATCTAAGTGGCAAAATGTTGGTTGTTTCACTTGGGCAAATTTTGCCTCGACCGGTCCGCATTCGTATGCACAGGTCCCGCTTGCACACGAATCAACTTGGTTTAGTGCAATCCTGGTCCTGGTTTGCACCCACGCGTGAGAGAGAGCCTCTCCCCATGCATTTGTTCACATCCTCAATGTATGTGAATTAATATAAACCAACAAAAATACCTTGAAACTTCTAATGTGGGACTAAAGTCTCATTCACAATGGAGCCTCTTTCCTCTTCCATTTCTTCTCCATTCACTTATTCAACAATCCCTCACATTAATAGAGATAGGGTAAGTGATAGCATTCAGCAGTTGAGTCAAGTATAGGATAGGTAGGTTTTACCCTTTAAACCTTTCCTTGTGAAGATTTGGTTGCTTACTGGCTGATAGTAGACACGATGTCCTTGAACTATACTATCGTCTGTGTAAGCAGTGACAAATCTCACCCGAGACTTTTCATGATACAACTCAATTCTCATGAGTGTGTTCGTTCTTGGCCATGAACACGCCTGGTTATGTGAGAAGCTACAAGAATTGTGCCTCTAATTCTCTTCGAAGCGACCCCACTTCTTTCTCACATAGGTGATCCCTCAAGAGTTGTCATCTACTCTTCTTGATTATTAAAAGTCCATCGGTTTACCTTGGTCTAGTCACTGTTTCATTGGACTATTCCCCACAGTATGTCTAGTCAGTGCAGATTAGTTGTACCTTTGAACCTAGTTCTTGAGATCTCCAGTCAGTATAGGTTGGGTGTCCTCTACACTGATCGCTGACAACGGCATCAAGCCAATTCCTCGTGAGGAGCTTGCAACTAACTCTCGATTTAATCCTTTGTTTAGTGAATCCACTAGGTTATCTTTTGACTTCACATAGTCAACAGTTATAACTCCCGTTGAGAGTAGTTGTCTAATGGTATTATGTCTACGACGTATATATCTAGACTTACCATTATACAGATGGCTCTGTGCCCGACCGATTGCTGATTGACTATCCCAATGTATGCAAATTGCCGGCATAGGTTTCGGCCATCGTGGAATATCTTCTAAGAATTGTCGTAGCCATTCATCCTCTTCACTATATTTGTCAAGAGCTACAAACTCAGATTCCATCATGGATCTGGTTATTACGATTTGCTTAGAAGATTTCCAGGAAATGACTATACCTGCTAGAGTGAAGACATATCCACTCGTAGACTTAGAGTCTTTTATATCAGATATCTAACTTGCATCGCTGTATCCTTCGATCACAGCAGGATATCTTATATAATGCAGTCCATATTCACGAGTATACCTCAAGTACCTCAGTACTCTTGTTATCCCTTTCCAGTGCTCAACACCGAGATTACTCGTGTATCTACTCAGTTTGCTTACTGCGTAGGCTAAGTCTGGTCATGTACAACTCATTAAGTACATCAAACTTCCAAACACTCAAGAGTACTATATCTGAGAGATACTTTCACCTCGATTTTTTGATAGATGTTGACTCGTATCTATCGACGTTCGTGCCAACGCAGTATCACTCTTGGTGAATTTCTCAAGAATTTTGTCCACGTAATGGGGCTGACTAAGAACAAGTCTTTCTGTTGTTCTAAGAATTTTGATTCCTAAAATCACATCAACTAGGCCCATATCTTTCATATCAAATCTTGAGCTCAATATACCTTTTGTGGATTGTATTATCTTATCATTACTTCCAATGATAAGTATGTCGTCTACATAGATGCACAAGATGACATAGTCACTCTTTGTGGCTTTCATTTAGACACATTTATCACATTCATTGATCTTGAATCCACATTCCTTCATGGCATTATCAAATTTTTCATGCCACTGCTTTGGTGCTTATTTCAAGTCATATAATGACTTCACCAATGTACAAATCTTGTTTTCTTATTCTAGTACAGAAAACCTCTCAGGTTGCTCCATGTAGATCTTCTCTTCTAAATCTCCGTTTAAAAAGACAGTCTTTACATCCATTTGATGTATTTCGAGATTCCATAGAGCGGTGATAGCCAACAATACTCTAATAGAAGTTATTCTCGACACCGGAGAATACGTGTCAAAGTAATCGAGGCCTTCTCATTGTCGGTATCCTTTGATTACCAGTCTGGCCTTATACTTATCAATCGTGCTATCTGACTTCATTTTCTTCTTGAAAATCCAATTGCAACCTAGTGGTTTACTTCCCGGAGGAAGATCCACAAGTTCCCAAGTGTGATTTTGCAAGATAGATTCTATCTCAGATGCAATTGCCTCTCTCCAGTGAGGTCCATTAAAAGAGCCTACAGCTTCTGAGTAACTTCGGGTCTCACTCTCCAACACGAAAGTGATAAAATCTGATCCATAGAATTTTTCTACCCGAACTCTTTTGCTCTGTCTAGGCTCAACCTTCATAGGTTCCTCATCATCATCATCTTCTTCTTGGCCTTGTGTTTCATTTGCCCTTTTTGAGGAGTTAGCATCCTCTCGGGTCTTATACGGAAACACATGCTCGAAGAATGAGGCATTTCTCAATTCGATTATCGAGTTCTTGTGTATCTCCGGTATGTGTGACTTATACACACAAAATCTATACGCAGTGCTATTTTGTGCGTATCCAATTAATATGCAATCAACAGTCTTTGGTCCTATCTTAATCCTTTTCGGATCAGGCACCAACACTTTGGCAAGACACCCCCACATTCATAAATATTTGTAGGACGGTTGTCTTCCATTCCACAACTCATAAGGGCTCTTATCTATTTTCTTCCGGGGCACCTTATTTAAAAGGTAATTCGCTGTTAACACAGCTTCCCCTCACATGGACTCTGCAATCCAGAGCTCAGTAGAAGAGCATTCATCATCTCCTTTAGAGTTTGATTCTTTCGCTCAATAACTCCATTTTACTGAGGAGTATAAGGAGCTGTTGGTTCGTGTCTGATCCCATGTTCAGCACACAACTTAGCAAATAGTGATACATATTCACCACCTCGGTCACTTCGAACCACCTTAATTTTCCTATTAAGTTGGTTTTCAACCTCAGTCTTATAGAGAGCAAATTTCTCTATAGCTTCATGCTTACTTTTGAGAAGATACACATAACAGTATTTTGTGTTATCATCTACAAAAGTGATGAAGTATTTATTATCACCACGTGTTGGCGTACCTTTTAGGTCACACACATCAGTGTGAATTAGGTCAAGTGGTTCGTTACTTCTTTCAATATGTTGAAAGGATGACCTTGTCATTTTCACTTCAACACAAATCTCACACTTGTGTTTTGGATCAAGGTGGAATGTAGGTATGCTTTGCATATTAATTAATCTACGCAACACATCGTAGTTAACATGTCCTAATCTACCATGCCACAAACACGAAGACTCAAGCATATAAGTGGAAGAGCTTTTAGTTTTATTTATCTTAGGCCTAATCGCCATTACATTGAGCTTAAACATCCCATCAGATGCATAGCCCCTCTATAAACAATCCATTTTTGGACAATACAACTCTGTTCGACTCAAAAACAATGCAAAATTCATGCTTGCTTAGCAGTGATCCGGACACTAGATTCTTCCGAATCTCCGGAACATACAGCACATTGTTCAGAGTAAGGTCCTTACCCGAGGTCATCTTCAGCACCACCTTTCCTTGGCCATGATGTCCGAGGTTGCTGAGTTCCCCATGAACAGTTTGTCTCCAGTGACTTCTTCGAAGTTGTGGAGCAGTTCCTTGTTGCAACACACATGTCTGGTGGCTCCAGTATCAATCCACCATTGTCGCGAGTTTGAACCGACCAGGTTTGGTTATGAGACCACTGCGCAGAGGTCATCCATTTTTGGTCCCTCATTCAGGTTGACCTCTTGCTTCTTCTTTGGCTTTCTGCACTCCGAAGATTTGTGACCCACCTTGTCACAGTTGAAGCACTTCCCAATGAACTTCTTCTTACTGATGCCTCCTCTGGGTCCCATCTTGGAAGACTTAGGGTTCTTCCATTTCGATCTTTGACCGTGCTCGACCACGTTGGCTTTCACAGTAGCCTGAGAGAACATTTTTTTCTCTGAACTCTTGTTGTCTTCTTCGATGCGAAGTCAAACAATGAGTTCCTTCACATTCATCTCCTTCCGCTTGTGCTTCAGGAAGTTATTGAAGTCCTACCAGCCGAGAGACAGCTTTTCAATAATAGCAGCCACCTGGAAGGTTTCACTCAGAACCATCCCTTCTGAGTGGATCTCGTGCAAGATCACCTGAAGCTCCTGGACTTGGCTGATAACCGTCTTAGAGTCAACCATCCTGTAGTCCAAGAATCGGCCCACGATGAACTTCTTTGCCCCTGCATCTTCCATCTTGTATTTCTTGTCCAGGGACTCCCACAGCTCCTTAGCCATTCTCTTCATGCTATACATAACGTACAGCGAGTCGGCAAGGCAGTTGAGAATGTAGTTTCGGCAGAGGAACTCAAAATGAGTCCATGCCTCCACTGTACTGATGGTCTGCGCATTAGCATCCTCAGCATGCTTGGGAGGGTCCTCGGTCAAGAATCGAGCCAAGTTGAGCGTGGTAAGGTAGAAGAGCATCTTCTGCTGCCACCTCTTGAAGTTCAGTCCACTGAGCTTTTCTGGCTTTTCCCCTTGGTTGATTGGCACAGTTCCAATCGGGGCAGAGGGGGCATGCACATGTTGAGTCTATTGCACTTCAACATTTCGTTCCGTGGTCATCTCAACAGAAGTGACTCTGTTTCAAGATTGTTGGAATACAAATAATCTGTTGTCGGAGATTTTTAGGGGACTTAGTTGAATTTAAAAATTACACAGAGAGGTCGGGCTGTTAGAGAGGTCGGCCGGGTTGAGCAGACAGGCCGAGTGAAGCAGACAGGTCAGGCTGTCAAAGAGACTGGCCGACCGGGCGAGCTAACAAGCCAGGCGAAGATCCCGAACGGGCAGAGAAGTCTGTCAGTCTGAAAAAGAGACCGATCGGGCGAGCTGACTGAGGTCTGCAGTCGCAGTTTCATTGAAACAAATTCGCTCACCTCTGGCTGTGCTTCGAGGCTTACAAGGGTCGTCTGTTTCCTACGATACAACGGCCGAGTGAATCCGATCAAGCACTGGTGGTCACGGCGAGCTGAGTGGTACCCGAATGCTACCACGGGCACTCCGTCGAGCAGGAGATACACGACAGAGGAGGAGGAAGAAAAATGTAGAGCTTTTGCTTTGCTTGCTGTGTGTTCTCTGCCTATGATCGGAGCTCGAATCAATGGCCAGAAATGATCTTAATGGTCATTTATTAGCCGAGCAGTGAAACAACCACCGTTTCACTCATTATTACTCGGCCGATTTTATTCTACATTCATGTGCGCAGATCGCGCTTGTACACAAGTCAACTTGGTTTAGTGCAATCCGGACCCTAGATTTGCACCCCCTGCGCACTCACACGTGAGAGAGAGCTCCCTATGTATTTGTTCAAATTCTCAATGTATGTGAATCATTATAAACCAACAAAAATACCTTTAAACTTTCAATGTGGGACTAAAGTCTCATTCACAATGGAGCCTCTTTCCTCTTCCATTTCTTCTCCATTCACTTATTCAACATGATTATATGGTATTATTGTTGATCCAGTTCTATAATCATGCTCCTGAACACTAATGCTAAAATGAGACAAGATGTTGATAGTTTTTGAGTCTCCTCATTCATAGATAGGTGTGGGGGTGCTCTAGAGGTGATACAACGGTATTTTCTGAACAACATACTTTCACTATAAGTGCCTTTCCATGGGCAATGCTCAGGACTTGAATTTGCAATTCATGCATATTTTATTGTCAAATTCTCGATTTAATATCAATGTTCTTTCCAGGTGAAATGTCATTCCTCTAAAGTGAACTATTGTACCAATATTGGGACCTCTATGAAGAAGCTGATTGATGGAGAGATTTTTAGACAAACAAGTGATAGTCGTGTTCAACCAAGTGTTGCCCCAAGATTGATGGGAACGGACTCAATCCCAGAACGAGGTCTGAAAGCTCACACAAAGGAACATGGAGACCATAGTTCAAGAAGAAGTATTGAAATAAGTAAAGCTATTGTGATCAGTTCAGGTATGGGAAATTCATGTAGTTCTACGTCCTCTAGAGAATCAAAGCAAAGCTTACTTTTAAATAGTAATGAAAGGCATTCGATAGTTGAGTGTAGAAGAAAACTACAACAGCGAAAGCATCCACAAGAAGAGCAGCTACAGAAGTTCAAGGAGGAGTTTGAGACATGGCAGGCTTCCGAGTTATGGCAACATTCAAGGTCTCAGAAAAATAGGATTGTTGGAGATGGAAAAGATTACCAAACCCTTGGGCAGGAAATTCTGAACCAGAAACAAATGGACAAGTATTTGGAAACCAAGAAAAAAATGACCAAAGAGAAGACTGCTCACCTTATAGATAATGTTACCTCATCAGACAAACAAATTATTGATGCACAAGAAGAGGCCAGCCTACATAGTCATGCACAATTGAACAAGCACTGCCTTTCTTTCTCAAACTCTAGCTTACCTACCAAACTTAATAGCAAGGAGAATGATCTTGATTGCTTTCCAGTTACTAAGACTGAAAGAAAAAAAGAGAGAACTAGTTCAGCAACGCGAATAGTGATACTTAAGCCTAATTTTGATAGAATTGATGGCAATGAGGAGCAATTAGCTACATCATCTGATCCATTAGTGAAGGAACATAGCATGGAAGATTTTCTTGAAGAAGTGAAGGAAAGACTCAAAAATGAAGTTATAGGAAGGAGCAGAAACAATTTTGTAAGCAAAGGAAATGAAGTGAGGACTTCATTTGATGAAAGGGCGATGAATCCAAAACAAATTGCTCATGACATAGCAAAACAAATCAAAGAAAGTGTGACTAGAGACATGGGAACAAAACTGATACGATCAAACTCAACTAGATCATCTAGGAGTGACATACAGATTAATGCACCCAATTCACCCGGGTTCATTAGAAGGAATACAAGAAAATTACTATCAGAGAAATCAAAGAATGTGTTGAAAAATGAGCTATTTTTGGAGAATCCATCCATCAACCATGGAGACTCAGGTGCTTCCGCCAACAAAGGAAAGGCAATGCCAGAGTTCATATTTGAATCAAATAAAGGCAAAAAAGTGTACTATTGGAAAAGTAACGAAGGTGTGAATGAATCAGATCCAAGTCTAACTCAGAAATTTCTGACAGTCGACTCAGACTTGGAACCACAATGGAACCTTATCAGGTCATTTTCTGCACCAATATCTGGAACAACATTTGGGAGGCTCCTTTTAGAGGATCGACATATTGCTGCAGCCCAGATTTGCAGGAAGCTTGAAGCATCTGATAACAAATTTTCAGAACTTAGAAAACAAAGAAAGGATAGTTTTAACTTGAAAGGAACAGTATCTGCTCTAAAACATAATCTGAATTTTAAAGGAATGTTATTTTGGAGGAAGGATCAGCAAATAAAGGAACCAAGTCAATGTGAATTCATTCCAGTGGAGATAAAAGCTGCACCCACTATTGTTACCAATTTTGGCATCATACAGGCAAGGATGTCATTAACTTTGTCGAAACCAGTTTATCCATAGAGCAATCTTTATCAAAGTTTTGATGCAAACTATTTGTTCTCAGGAGAACTCTACAGAGGTGCCTCCCAGTCCAGCATCGGTATCAAGCAGTTCTGAAGAGTTTTGCAAGCAAGATAACCCGAGTCCAATATCACCTCTTGAGGTCATGGAATATCACACATCGTCCTGTATCTCTGAAGAGTTGAGTTCCAATGCTCCGGGAAAAGGTAGAAAATTATCATATGCTTCTGATCTATTTATGATTCTTACCCTTGATAAAAGATATTTAGCCTATGTTTTCCCTATATAATTCTTAAGATTTCAAGTTGTTTTGTCTTATTGCTAGGACCTGAAATAATCATCTTAAACTTTGCACATTTATTTCCCTTCAAACAAACAATAATTTCATTTTCATGTTGAACGGGTTTGTAAACTTGCTTTCTTTCCCAGGACCAGATATGTCAGAAAATCTTGAGCAGGTTGGAATGGGCATGGCAGTCAGAGAGAATCATCAAAAGCAAGAAGTTGGCATGGAAAACAAGGATGCGTCTTACTCGTGTGATATCCTTGCAAATGTTGGGTTTTGTGAGGATAAGTCTACCGATCAAGCAAACTCAAAGTCGAATGAATTATCAAGGCCAATCCTCCACCAGGTTTTTGGGGAAGTGGAAGAAGTATGTAGCAAATATGGCAAGGTGGATACTGATTCTTATATACCTCACAATGATGATGTAACAATAGGACATAAACTTCTGTTCGACTTGGTGAACGAGTCTCTGCAAATCTTTCTTGGTCCAAAGATAAAATGCTCCATGTTCAACAGATGGATTCTAGGTCCAGCTTCATCATCACAAGGGAAAAGATCATTGGAAGACTTGTGGGATCAGATTCAGTTATACTTAAACCCTTCCATAGATAGGTCCAATGCTCTAGATAGCATGGTGGCTCAAGATTTGAAGATGGCAACTTGGCCAACCATGTTGTATGAAGACATGGATGTCATAGGAAGGCAAATTGAGAGGGTCATTCTACTGAACTTGATCAATGACGTCGTGAAGGATATGTACTTTGGAACCACTAGATAAAGAACCATAGTAGATGGACAGTGCTCTAGTACTTTGTATTGGAGACTTTTTACGTTGCAAGTATGTACCAGGGTGTTAAATATGAGTGAATGGAGAAGAGGTGGAAGAAGATAGAAATTTCATTATGAATGAGACTTTAGTCTCACATTAGGAGTTTCTTGGTATATTGGTTGGTTTATATTAATTCACATGCTTTGATGATGTGAATAAATGCATAGGGAGAGACTCTTTCTCATGCTTGGGTGCGCAGGGGGGATGCAAATTTAGGGTCCGGATTGCACTAAATCAAGTTGACTCATGTGCGTACGCCGAATGCCGAACCGGTCGAGGAAAAATGTAAACCTTTTTGCTGCTTGTGTAACGGATGTATTAAAGGAAGATCAAAACGATCGAGAGAAACACTGGCGTTTCGCAGCTCGGTGCATAATGATAATTAATTTTGCCTTTCATTTGAGCTCCTATAAAAGGAAGTTGCGACTATAGACAAAAGAGGAAGCTCTCCACCTACGTTCATCCTTTGACTCTGTCGTGCAACTCCTGCTCGGCGGATTGTCTGTGATAGCAGTCGGGTACCTCTCGGTTCACCGTGACCACTAGTGCTTGGTGGGAATCACGGTTAGTCATTGTATCCTGCAAACAGACGACTCAAGAAAGCCTCGAAGCACAGCTGGAGGTGGAACGAATATATTTTAAGGAAATTGCGTTCATCGCAGGCCTCGGTCCCTACAACTCGATCGGCAGCAACTCGTTCGGCAGAAGCCTTGCAACTCGGCGGTCGGCACTCGACGGTCAACACTCGGCGGTCGGCACTCGACACTCGACGGTTGGCATTGACAGACATCAGCTCCTGTTGATATTTTAAGATTATCAGCTCAGGTCATTTCAATAGATAAATTGAATTTAAGTTTGTATATTTAAATTCAGCTAAACCTTAAAAAAAAAAAAATCTTTTTTCGTTCAACACAAGAAAACATCTAATTGATTAAAATGTTTGTACAGTGCTTCATTCAGAAGAATCATTTTGGTACTGCAAACGGGTAAAAGAATCTTTTGGGAAAAAAATGGTTGATTAAGACATTTTACTTGTGTGTGTGTTTTATTAATGCCTTATTGTCTCATATTAAACTTTTTTGGTCTGGTATAGTAGGCAACCCATTATAACATTAGATGTGTTAGTGGTCATTCTCAATGATTTCCTTGTGGGCTTTCTTGATACTTTTCTTCCTTTGTTATATATCAAACAAGCTATACCTTCTTTGTTTATTTATGGTTATTTTGTTTTGCCTCATGATGCTCCATTTTAAAGGGCATGTTTTCTGAGGTGCAAGACCCTTGGACATTGCATAAGAATCCTATTGATGTCTATTGTGGAGTCCTTAGAAATCCATTTAAAGCATTTTGTGCTTGACCTATGTTTGTGATTTTCTCTCCTATTATCATTAGCCCATTGATAGTTTATGATAGGATCATGAGATGCAGCTAGAAATGGCTGGATAGACACGTGTTTTTTTCATGCGTGTTCGTCTACAATGGAGTTAGCACAAAAAGAAAAACAAAAAACAACAAACACACAATGACAAAAGAATTTTTTGTGATTCAGCGGCCTTTGATTTAGTACATGACTTATGATATATCGGTGGATCACTTTCGAAATTCTTTAACTTTCTTCATCTTGAATGTTTTTTTTTTGTTAGAGATGGAGAAATCTCTTTTAGGTACTTATAGTAAATACATGGAAAAAAAACATTAAAGGAACAAAAAGAAATGATAGAAATAGGATGAATATCATTTGTTTTAAAAAAATTTATCTTTTATCAAAGTATGTAGCAAAATAGAAAAAATAAAAGTAATGCAAGTGATTCGGTCGGTTACTTGATTCAGAGCTTATATCGACTCCTATTTCAAAATGCATGATCTTTGATCACACCGTTCAACAATTCACTATAATTCTTATTTCCGAAACCTTTGGAAAGAAGTAATTTGTAC
Source organism: Zingiber officinale (assembly GCF_018446385.1). NCBI lineage: Eukaryota > Viridiplantae > Streptophyta > Magnoliopsida > Zingiberales > Zingiberaceae > Zingiber > Zingiber officinale. The sequence continues at coordinate 50,960,058 of NC_056006.1, forward strand.
AATGAGAAGAATGATAATAACATACTACTATCTTCTTAGAAAAAAGAACACAAGCCAAATATAAAATATACTTACAAAGAATAAAAGATGAAGCGTGTTGGCACTTCTCTACATAGCAGGCTTGCACGTGAAGTTGAGGTGCAGAACAGCAGAGGCACGAGCAGAATGCAACAGAGAATTGCATAGAGAATGTTCTACTTGTTGGCTCAGATCTCGAGGTCTTTTTATAAGCATCATTCAGTTGACCAAAAAGATGTTCGATCAACTGATCTTTTCGGTCGACTGATCCTTTCGATCTACCGATCTCCCTATCGGTTGACTAATCCACCTGTTTTCCTTCTTCGTCCAGATCCTATTACTGCCTCATTAATAGCATTTATTGTTCAATTTACCAATCCTTCGATTTGGTTAATCGATCAGTCCAATTTCCATCTTCGTAGAGATTCAATCTTCTTCGTCATTAATGCCTTTAATTGTTCGATTGACTGATCCTTGAGTTTGATAGACCGATCGACCTGAATTCCCAATTTATCGAGATATGATCTTCCAGGTTGTTTAATAAAATGGGTTTGGTTGACTGATCCTTATTTTCAGTCGACCGATCCGCCTTGAATACCAAATGTGCTTTGCTCAATTTGGACTCTGTGCCATGTCAGCTTAGTTTAGTAGACTAAAGCTCCAGTTCGGTTGATCGATCCTTTAGAATCTTCAAAATAGAGTTAGATGCATAGTATATAAAAAATATACTTGCAACACAAAGTTATCACATATATATGATGCATGAGTAATAATAGATAATAAAATCTGTCTTGATCCAACTTGGAAACCACCCAATTTCATCAGTTCGATCAATGACCTAAGGTTTACCCCTTCCTGGAACACAACCTCCCCGTCGCTCCTCTCTAGTTTCTTACCTCAACCTACCTGCCAAACATCGAGTCTTCTAGACCTATTTGGATTTTGGCTTAGCATCAGATTGACTCATCAGAGCTTCCTCTCGATATCAGGTCCTATAGACCTATTGTCTCCAACTTCTAAGTGTTAGGTCCTCGACTCAGTTGGACTTCCTACTTAGCTTCCACAATCTGCTAAGACTTTCTTGCCTAGCTACAACTAAAACTTTTTCGGTTGAGTAAATAGCCTGCACACTTAGTTAATTTATCATATCACAACAAGACGTAACTTGAACCTTAGACAACATCTAAACTTAGGTTCGATAATGGTGCACTCTGCACCAATAATCTTTCCCTTTTTGATGTTTGACAACAAAGGTTCATAGTTAAGTTTAAAATATGCAAAGATAAGTAAACAAACATATTTCTTTAACTCTCCCCTTGAGTTTAATAACTTCCCCTAAATTTATGTCATAATATCTCTCCCCTTTAACACACATAAAAAATCAGGGTATCAACAATTATCAAGTTCAAAACTTTCAAAGGGAAAAACTAATAGGATGCATTTGGTTTGTACGTTTTTCATTTTTATATTCTGGAAAATGCACATTTTTGAAAAATAGTGTTTGACTTGTATTTTTCATGTCTATTTTCAAAAAAAAAAATAGATAGTTTTCTAGAAAAATAGAGAATGTTTAAAAGTCATTTTCTATTTTCTAGAAAACACTTGTTTTCTAGAAAATAAAAATGAAAAATGCGCAAATCATACACACCCTAATGTTTTGAAAAGTTTTGATAACTGTAAAAGTTTGAAAACTTTTTCAAAGAAAATTTTTTAAAGAAAAATTTAAATCCAAAATAACAGAATTTATAAAGTTCTAAGACATGAAAAATTTTCTTAGATTTTGACTTTTAAAGGAATAAGCTTTGAAATTAGTCTTAGAAATTTTATCCTAAAATTTAAAAATTTAGAAGAAAGTAAGTGTTGTTGGTGCAGGGAGCACCAGACGATTGAACCTAAATTTTAATTATGACAAAAGGTCCAAAGTTAATATTTCTTGTTATCTAATAAGTCTGAATGAGCTTGCAGGAAAAATCCTAAGTGTTCTTAGGCAAAAGTCCTAATGGATTCTAGGCAGGTGGAAAACCCTAGAGGGAGGTAATCCTAGGTCCTACGGGGAGGTAACCCTACGTAAAGGAAATTCCTAACTACGGTTAGGTAAGGTGAAGTCTTAGTAGGTCGAGCACTTTGGGCCAAATCCTAAAGTCGAGGACTCTAGGTGAAAATCCTGGTGGTCGCGAACCAGGTGGAAGTCTGAGTAGACGTTCAGCATGAAGACCTGAAGTCTCGGACGCTGAGCAAAAGTCCAGACGGTCTGGAGAACCGATCTGGTAAAAGGTAAACTCTCCTGAGAGGAGTAGGTGAGGACGTGTTGGAGCAATCCCAATGGTCCGTGGGACCATGTGTTTTGGTGTTTGGGCAAAGATTTAAGTTAGGTTTACCCTTGTATTTGATATGTGTATGTGAGTGTGCAGGTTTGCAGGATACACATGTGACTCAGGTTGATGGCTTCGGGTTCGGTGAAGGATGGAGCATCCGAGGGACCGTGGACAAGGCATCGATGACAAGGGCCGAGGGAAGCGATTTCGAGGCATACGTGAAGGATAACATTAGGGACGAGCCGCGGGCTTGTATGCATCCGAGGGATGAGAGCCAAAGGAAGTAGGCTTGAAGACAAGAGGTCAAGGCTGCAAAGAAGCGTCAAGTGAGTCGTAAGGGTGAGGGCCTGAGTGCTGAGAGAATGTACTCAGGTATTAGACGACTGCTGGTTTCACCAGTCGACTGGTTTAGTCGACTGACAGCGAATAGAATGGTTCTGTTCGCTCGATCAGTGTGGAGCAGTCGATTGCTAGTTTTAGCAATCGATTGGTATCGAGCCGTTGGGATGTAACGGTCGAATTTCCACATAGGGCAGTCGATTTCATGTTTTGGTAGTCGACTGGTAGGCAGGGTTTTCAACCCGCGACCTATATAACCAAGGTTTGAAAGCTTGGTTATCCCTTGTTCTCAAGTGTTTGTCAGTGTTGTGGTGAGGTTTCTCCACCTACAAGGAGCTACTTGAGATAGTCGGAGTTTGTCGGGGACTAATCCACCAACGGATTGAGGGATCGTCCACCTTACGGACAACCGTGGAGTAGGAGCAAGCTATCTCCAAACTACGTTACATCAACATGTCAATTGGTTTGCTTGTCTTTCTTATTCTTTGTTTTAGCTTTCATATTTGTAGTTAGTATTAAATTTCCGCTACGCATACTAACGAGTGTAGGAAGAAAGCGAATATTTGGGAGCGCCGTCTATCCAACCCCCCTTCTAGCTGTCCATCGATCCCCAATAAATGGTATCAGAGCGAAGCCACTCTCCATCAGACTAACCGCTGAGGAAGCTAAGAAGATGACCGTCTTAATAGAACCACCGAAGTTCGAAGGTGGAAGCTTATAGAACATCACCTTTTGGATGGTGAAGATGAAGAGCTTCTTCGACATAGATTGGGACACGATAATGGCTGTGGAAGAACCATTCGAAGTACCGAAGAATAAGAAAGGGAAGAAGGTCCAACCACGATATTGGACGGAGGAGCAAACCACACGATCAAAGGTAAACGATAAGGTAATATCAATTTTGGTAGATATTTTGCCTTCTAACGTGTTAAGTGATGTAGGTAAATACAAGAATGCCCACAATTTGTGGAGCAAAGTAAAGAACTTATGCCTACACAAGATGAAGAAAAATCCGAAGAAACGGATGAAGAAGCTCAAGTAGAGGAGGAGCAACCAGAAGGTGACGACCACTCAACTTTCGAGGAGGAGAAGGATGAAGAAATGCCATCCACTAATGTGGATGAGGAAACATCCTCAAGAGTTGAAGAAGAATCCAAGACAAGTGAAGAGAATGAGAAAGAGGTCTTGGAAGTGGTCAACTTAGAAAGCACCTCCATCGAAGTCAAGTCAAAGGATCACATTGTATGCTTCAGGTGCAATAAGAAGGGACACTACAAGAGTAGATGTCCTATGGGTAAGAAAGAGATATCTCCTAAACTCAATTCAATTCATTTTGAATCTAATTTGAGTTGTAGGAAGAAGAAGAAATGACACATAGTGTGATTCACGTGTGGTGAGCGGGGTCATTACCACACCAAATGCCCAAAGAAGAAAGAGCTCAAGAAGTTGTCACATTTGAAGATGTGGGAAAAGAAGTGGAGGAAGAATAGAGGCTCATGTCAAGGGGGAGCTCCAAAGGTAAAGGGTAAGGTAAACCCTAGTTTAAATTTGAAGTAAAATTTAAATTCCACCATGCATGCTAGGAAAAATAATGATTATCATTACGTAGCAATGAAAAATTTTGGATTTAAATATCATGATAGGAATAGGGTAAGTGTAGATCATAACCCTAGGAAATCTATGCATGATAAATTTGGAAATGGTAGAACTAAAGAGACTCAAGGCATTAATCCCAAGAAGGGGAGACATTGTTGGATCGAGACGCGCTAGGGGGGGTGAATAGCGCTCGTGGCTTTCACTCGGTTCGGAATCGTAAATCGTTCGATTAAACACTTGAGTAACGCAGTGGAATAAAAGAGAAAAACAACACAAACACGAGGGTATTTACTTCGTTCGGAGCCGAGCTCGACTCCTACTCGAAGGCCCGCGATCCTTGATCGCTTATCGTGGGCAACAACTAATAGCTCAAATAGAATTACAAGTGAAGTACAATAATCAATAAGAAATGATTAAATTATACCGACGACAATATGAATAACTGAAGATTCGGAGCTCCTGGTTGTCGGGGGGTTGTCGTAACACTTCGGGATCGTGTCGTTAGCAGCTAGTCGCAGAAGGATTGCTTGGAAGAAGATATCTTGGCTGCTGCTTCGAGACACCCTTATAAAGGGTGTTCAAGGCGCCTTCATTAAGCTCCAAGGCGCCTCCAACCCAAGGTTTTATCCCGATTAATCTGCTGTCGATCAAGCTTTGACCGTTGCTCATTATCCACCTCAAGGCGCCTCCAAAGCCACTCCAAGGCGCCTCCAAGCCCCGGTCCAAGGCGCCTTCAGTCCCCATGAAGGCGCCTCCAGCTCCTATGGACAGCTGGCTTCGGCTTGCACCCGAGGCGCCTCCAAGCTCCATGGAGGCACCTCGGACACTGTTCATCCGAGGTGTGAGTTGCTCATTTATCCCTGCAAAGCATGTTAGTTCACCAAACATAGTAAATCAAGTGATTGACAGTCATCGGACTGTCCGGGTCTGACTTCGGATTTCCGACCGGAAACCCTAGGTCGACCCGACGCCTACTGTTCCCTCTACGGGGAACGCGTCCTCACCGACTCCACTCAGGATATTTACCTGATGCCAGTGCGATCCTCTAGATCGACTGGACTTTTGCTCGGCGCTTGATGCTTTCGGACTTTCTGCCGGACGCCCGCTTCCCGGTTGGTCCAGTCTTTCACCTGGTTCGCGACACCAGGACTTTCCATCTAGGGTTACCCCCCCAGGACTTTTGCCTAAAGTACTCGATCCATCAAGACTTTCCGCATAGGGTTACCACCCCCTATAACCTAGGGTTACCACCCCCTAGGGTTTTTACCTTGCCTAACCACAGCTAGGGCTTTTGCCTAAGTACACTTAGGACTTTCTTGCAATCTCATTCAGACCGTTAGATCACTACACATCTTAACTTTGAATCCTTTGCCATTATCAAAACTTAGGTTTGATCGTCGGATGCTTCCCGCACCAACAATCTCCCCCTTTTTGATTATGGCAACCCAAATTCAAAGTTAAGTAAACAAATGCATAAGTATATTAAAAGGTTTTAAGTGAGCAAGCTTAAGTATATAAATTCAAATAAAAGCATAACTTAAGCTAACACTTAAACTTTTGTGAAGCTCCCCCTTAACACAAGGCTTCCTTTTTGAATTTTTACTTTTTACTTTTGGATTTCCTACTCTCCACCTTTGCCATTTATCAAAAAAGAAGCCAGTTGAAAATAATTTTCAATTTTTCTTTTTGAAAAGTAAATTAGGTTATGAGAAAAACGGGATAAGTGCTAAGTTGAAAAATAAATTTTTACCTAAAATTTTGAAAGCACTGAGTTAAAATTTTGCAAAACTATCTGAAAGGTAACTTAGGAAAATATCTTAGCAAGAATTTATAAAGTTAGGTTTCAAGGTTGGCTAAGTTTGAAAAAGTTTGAAAGTTGCTCTATGAATCACTTAGCTAAGCCTTTTGCAAACATTGAATTTTGAAAATATAGCTTAAGTGAAAAGGGATTTAGCTTAATTTTGAATAAAATAATACTTATTTTTGAAAAATTAGGAGTAAGATCTTGTTAATTTTTTTTTTTTTGGATGAAGGGAGAGAGTAGCTAAAAATTTAATTTAAGTTATTTATTCAGTTGGTCCTTAAGTCCAAGCATGAGTCAACTTATCTAACTTGTCTTGATCAGGTATCAGAGCCCTGAATTACAAGCATGCTTAATCTTAATATTTCTATTTCCTTCACCAACTGTCTAACCTTTAACTACTTGCTGATTGCCTAGAGGGCAGCAGCTTTCACTTGGTTAGTCAAGTTAAGTCATTTAGTCCAGTTAGATTTGACTAGAGCTGGAAGACTTGACTTGATTAGTGTTAATAAAGTATTTAATGCCCAGACTCATATTGATGCACAGAAATACGCATTCTTGAGTCCAGGCTGTACCCTATGCATCTCACGCCGTTCTATGTTTTTCAAACACAAGCAAGGTGTCACGCCCCGGAGGAGTCCCTGTCCGAGGAAATTTTGGCAGCATCTCCCCTGTACGGCGGACAATCTGAACTTTTCTACATCCTCATATACCTCAGCCACAGGCGCTTGGAATAATAAAAAAATATAAAATACAACACACAGACATTCCATGCAGTATAATAAGCAATAAACAAAACAGTAATACCAAGACTCGAAAATAACCCTACTCCACTACACCCATAAAGCTCAAATCCGATTTTTTTCCTACTCCACTACACTCATAAAACACAAATCCGACAAACTCACCTCTTCTGCCGTCCAGGCAGGTATGTAGCAAGACACATCCAAAAACTATAACCATCGACACAAAAATCCATACAATATCCAAATCCTCAAACAGGATAAGTCTAACACAGTCTAAATAAGAAACAAAAATAATAATAAATACAGCTTGTGGTCTGCAGGGGACTAACGACTGGAACTCTCTCCTGACAGCATCAACCTGAAAAATAACAATGGAGGAGGGTGTGAGTCCAACACTCAACAGGTACAACTGATATACATAGTAAGGAAATAACATCTAACACTAATCATACGTACAGTCTCCTGATATAAGAAGGATAAAATGAAACTGAAGTAAACAGGAGAGAAACTGTACTAACCAGGACCTGGGTATAAGGACAAACAGTCCGAGAGGTATAGAAATCCTGTATGCATATCAAACATAGGCATCCAAACAATATGCAGCATATAAATGCAGCAAACACAAACACAAGCAATAAATGCATCATGCATATGATGCCAATGATACGTCCTGGTCACCCCTGACACCAGTCAACCATCTCACACACAATAGTGAGGTCGAGTGGGTAGGGCTGTGACAACCGTGCACTCTGTCATCACTGCTCCTGATGAGTGACCGAGTGGACAGGATGCTGTCGGAGTACACCTATCCTCCTACCCCAAATCATAAATGAGGGAGCGCAATACTCTCAACTCCCAGTACACGATGACGGGGAGGAATCCTTGTCAGCTACCACGTTGTGTCACACTACCCATGAGCGGACCAACAGAGCCAAACAAAGTCCCTGCTACAACACACTCTGCCTGAATCGACCACTAACCCATGAGTGGCGGTGTGTGCAGATCCATGTAACTGGTGATGTGCTCAACAATAATGGAGCGGACTATCGCACAGCATGCAATCATGCAAATGGTGCATGTCAACAACCACAAAAGATCCTGAACTAATCCATATACATACATAAGGTGCACCATAAGTCAATGAATCAAAAAACGGTACACAGATCAGATAAGGTATACAACCTAGGTCCTCAACATGGTGAAGCATGGTATGCCACTACCCCCTATAAGCATGTATAAGCAGGTAAGGAATACATGAGATGCAAAACAAGCAATCAACCAAGCATGTAATAAGTATTGGGTAGTGACTAACCGAAACAAATGAGAAACATAATTATTGCAATTTGTTAAAATCACTACTATGTATAACAAACGACATAAAGTCAGAAGTACCCACCTCCAATATGAATGTCTAAATCCGACATCGAGATACTTGTCTCGCGTCAAAGTCCCGTGTCACCAATACACATATATTTTAATTAGCTAAAATTCTTCTAAATAGCTAATTAAAAATCTCTAATCATAAATTAGGGCAACACCCTAATCATATTATCATCATCCTTCCTTTAAGAATTAATCTCCTCATGATCATCTAACTACGATACGTATTCAAATTCCTAATTACATTAATAAATCCCAAATTATTACACCTTACCTCAAAATCACAGCCGTGATCACTGATCTACTGCCAAAAGGATTGGCTGCTGGACCAAAGAGCAGCCCACAACACCACAATTTCCATATCCACCAAAACAACACAACCTACTGAAATCATCGGATCGAAAGGAATCAAAAGGTCAACACCACAAAAGAACCAAATATCCAAAGCAAGGATTAGGGTCGAATAGCTACCTCAAAGACCACTGCTAGGACGCAGAGGAAAGGCTCGGATAAGGCTATAGTGACTCTGTGCAAGTGATGAAGAGCTTCGGCACCGGCTTGATCGTGGCCGAGAGGAGGCATCGAAAAAGAAGGGGCGCCGGCGGCCGTGGACCCAGTATAGGGCACGGTGAAGTTGTCTGGTGGGAGGGACTCGGCGTGGAGAAGATCGACGCAGTCCCATGATCTGTGCGTGCCGACGGCAGTGGCTCGGCGTCGGTGGCTAGGGCAAACAGAGGTGAAGAGTGGGGCAGGGGTGGCGGCGGTGCTAGGGCACGGCGACGGCGGCCGACGCTAGGAAAATGGTATGTGCAGTGGCATCGATGCTTGCTAGGGCACGGCGTTGAGGCTGTCTAGGGCACAGGAGAGAGAGAAAGGGATCGGGTGTGCGGTGAAATGTGACTAGGGCAGAGAATCGGGAGAAGAGAGGAATAAAAGGAGAGGAGGAAGAGAACCGCTCGTGGGGTTTTGGGGAGGAGACGGCGTCGGGGGAAAAGAAAAAGAAATAGAAAAAGAAGAAATATAAATCCAACTTTTCCTCGTTTAAATGGGTATTCTAAACATGCTTTTCCCAGACCCCGTTTTTATCCCCGTAAACTCGTCCATACGAGCTCCGAAAAAATCTCGAAAAATTTCCAAAAATTTCAAAAAATTCCCTTATTATTATTCTCTATTTTTTGGTATTTTATATTCTCCCCCAATAATAAAAATTTGGTCCCCAAATTTCGTTATCTACCATCAGCAAATACTAACAACAGGTAAAGAGTACAAAATGTTGAACGGTAAATTAAATCACATATCTCAAGTGAAAAGATGGGGATATCGAGCTACCGATCCAAACAACCTAGGAATACCGAAATCATCCAGTCCATGAAAGCACCTAGGGCTTTGTAAGCCTATATGGTAAAACCTAGAACTTATAATGTCCGTACAACAGACATACTCAACTATAAGATCCCGACAACAAGTCTGAAATCTAATCACTAGCTACAAATCACGAGAGAAATAGATCATCGAATGTGAGAGCAACGCTTCATCATAAGAAATACTACATATGTGGGAGCAATGCTCCACCACAACAATCCATAAATACCGCTAGAGCATTGGTAAGCCCAAATGGCATTACCAAAAACTAATAATGGCCGGAATGTGACCACCCTTGTATAGCAATCAACAGTGGCATAATATGATGACAAACAGTCCATGCCAAGAATAATATCAAAGTCGACCATTTCCAATACTAAAAGATCCACCGTAAGTATTAGGTTGCCAAAATCTAACGGGCAACCTCTGACCTCTTGAGTGACGTCCATGGTGTCACTGGAGGGTAGAGAGACGGTCAGTCGTTGGGGTCTGAAAGTGGGTAATCTACCAATCTCCCGTATAAAAGTACGAGATATAAAAGAATGCGAGCTACCAGTATCTATTAGTATATCTGCAGATAAGGCATAAATAAAAATCGTACCGCGGAAAACTGATCTGTCGGCACGCTGCGCATCCTCTCTGGTAACCGCATGAATACGCCCAGTCTCTGGCGGAGGAAGAGGTGGTAACACTGCCTGTGACTGCTGCGCCTGGGTAGGAGCCTGCTACTGAGGTGGTACTGGATACTGCGCTAGAGAAGTTTGAGAGGGCGGCGATTGATATTGTAACGATGGATGGGACTGCATCTGATACTGGGCCTGTGGCTAGGGCTACAGCTGATACTGCCCTTGCGTCGGATAATAAGGTCCTGGAATAGAACTCTGGGGTGCTATGGAAGCACTGGAGTACTCCTGTCCAAGCATGCCAAATGCTGCTGCTGCAGGTGAAGTTATTCCTGGCTGACGATGTGAAGATTGAGCTTTCTACCCTCCTCGATATACCCCCGTCTGACCCGACCCTTCGGAAGTTGTGTGCTGAGCCTTTAGCTGACAATCTCGGCTCTGGTGCCCAGGCAGTTTGCAATAAAAGCAAACTGGCTGTCCCAGAGAGCAGGCTAGGGTAATGTGATCTCTGGATCCACATCTGAAACAGCGAATGTCACTGTCGGGTTGTTTCCAGTTCTACTGCTGTGTAGCCAGTGGCTGTTGGATCTGTCTAGATGTCTGACCCGTATGCTTCCTCTTCCTATCCGAAAATGCTCTCTGTTGTGCTAACTCTATCATCAAGGCTCGATCCAGTGCATCTGAGTAAGATGCGATCCCTAAACCGGCAAGCCTTACTTGCAGATGACCATCCAGTCCCTGTATAAACTGCATCATGCGAGATCTGCCCTCCGCAACTAACTCTGGACAAAACTTAGCCAACCGGTTGAATTTAGTATTATACTCTGTCACCGAGCGATTGCTCTGACGCAGACTCATGAAATCCTGCCGACGAGCCATCTGATATGCTAGTGGAAAGAAACGGCTCTCAAAAGCCTCTCTGAACCTGGTTCAAGTAATGCTCCGCTCGCCGATGATGGAACGCTGAGTAATCCACCAGGCGTTAGCCTCATCCCGTAAATGAAAAGCAGCCAGCTCTGCTTTCTCCCACTCGGAGCAAGCCATATAGAAGAAGGTCTGCTACATAGTCTCTATCCATGATAAAGCTATACTCGGGTCCACGTCTTCTCGGAAGAGTGTGAATCAACTCTTCATCGACTCTGCTAATACTGGAATCCTAGCTCGTGCCGCGATAATGTCAGTGAGGTGTGTCGGAACGGCTGCAGGAACTGGCGGAACTACTGGAGCTGGTGCTACAGGTGGTACCGCTGAATAAACCGGAGGAGGTACTCCCAGTGCTACTGTATAAACCGGAGCATAAGCCGTCGGTGGCACTGTAGGATGAACATAGGTGGTCGTGACTGGAGGTACAGTAGGTAGTGATACCAGAGGTAGAGCAGCCGACATCGCTGGTGCAGGTGCTGCTGGATATACTGTAGGTACTGGGGGCACAGGTGCCACTGGTGTCAGGTACACTGTAGGTCCAGGTGGCGGTGGTGCCGAGTACGCCGTAGGCTACGCTGGAGCAGATGTCGGGTATACCAATGGTACCCCTGGCGGTACTGTAAATATGGTAGGGGTAGGTACACTCGGCACAGTCGAGGTAGTTACCTCTATAGGAGCCATCGGGGTCTGAGAGCCCGATACGCTCGCAGCATCCTGAGTCTGTCCCTGACTGGCAGGCTCAGCACTAGTAGGCATCTCTGGCAAGTTCAGAGATCCCACGGTCCTCGTACGTGGCCGTCCAGCACCACGTCTCGCAGCAATACGTGTAGACCTCCTCATATCTGTTGGGTTTTTCGGGCCGCGAAAACCGCTTTTCGCGTCGCGGAAACCCCGAATCACCCAAAGTCGTAGGATCCGTGCAAGGAAAAATTTCGAAAACACAAGTACGAGTTATAAACAATGATCTACAGTAGATCTACAAAGGAAAACACTTTATACCTTTGATGCGTGCCCTCGCAAATCCCGCTCATCCAAGGTACGTGTCGGATCTCCAAAGTATCAAGGTAGATACTTCTCTAGTGATATCCACATGAACAAGGAGTGCTCTCTAGCACTAAAAGATGGAGAAGAGAGCCCCAAGTGTGCTAGCACTTTCTAGGGCTCTTGGGTAGGATTTAAAAGGAAGAAGAGAAAGGATGCAAAAGGAATGTCTTACACTCAAGAAGTAGTATCCCTCCTTTGTGACCTTCACTCTTCCTTTACTCTTGGAACTCACTCAACCACCTTCACCTTCCCTTGGAACCCACGGCAACAACCAGAGAAGAGGAGGAAGAATCAAGGAAGAAGATGAGACAATTACCACACATCAATACACACTAAATGAAAACCAATCACTCTTTAGTGTGGCTGACCACACACATAACTCCCTCATTTAATGTGGCCGGCCACATTAAATGGAATGGGAAGTGTTGTAACCTCCATGAGGTGGCATGTGATGTGGCAAGGATGAGTCATCCTTATGATGTGGCAACACATCAAGTCAAACTTGATGTTTCAACTTCTACTTGGTCAAGTCAAACTTGACCAATTGTCTTCCTTGTTGAGTTAAACCCAACCTTTGATTCAAGTCAATTTCAATTTAATGAATCTCAATTCATTAATATAAATTGACTCAATGAATCAAATTTAAATTAGACTCATTCAACAATTGAATCTAATTGAGTCTAACTCAATAAGTCTAATTTGAATCTAATCTTTGGTGCATCATATGAACCTAATCCAATTGGTTCATCATATGAACCTAATCTCCATCAACTTGTTCTTTGTGTGTGACCCAATAGGTTCTTGTAACGTTGGCAATGTTTCTAAACTCCTTTAGAAACATAAGCAATGAGCGGCATCTAGTAATACATCATTGCTACCCAAGTTATAAGAAATGTCGAGATCCAACATCACCTTGTGATTACTAATTGTGACTCCTCACAATATATGACAAGTGTCCTTCTATCTTAGACATCTAGATTGATCAATATGAGGCATAGACCGTGTCATCCTCTGATCAATCTAAATATTGAACTCCAAGTAGACTCACTCAATCAAATGAGCTCAACATCTAATGTTGACTCATTTAGGCATGGCCATGCACTTAGTGGTCTCACTCTATCAAGAATAGCGATGTCGCTCCCGTCATATGGGAGGGATAGATCCCATCTACATCACTCACATCCCTCTGTTTAATTCGTTATATACCCAGTAATCGCCATTATTGTCCACCCAGTTACGAGTGACGTTTGACGAAACCAAAGTACATAACTCCTTATGTAGGGATCCATGGTGACTTCAGGTCTAAGGACTAATAGTCATACTAATAGCCACATGAGAAAGTATATGACACTCATATAACGATCCATGATACTTTCTCATGGCGGGTCATTCAGTATACATTCTCCAATGTATACCCATGTGTCAGCTTGATATCTCTATATCCATGACTTGTGAGATCAAGTCATCAAACTGACCTACATGCTAGTCTTATTGCATTAACATTGTCCCTGAATGTTAATACTCGACTAGGAATGATTTAGAGTAGTGTTCCCTATATCATCTCACTATCGATTCAACTAATCGATTGATATAGGTATGAACCTTTTACTCAAGGACGCTATTATACTTAGTCTATTTGGCACTAATACAAATAAGTATAATAACCAAACAAATGCCTTTATTAATATACAAGAATATGATATACATGAGTCCGTACAATCATCAAATGATTGGCTCTAGGGCTCTAACTAACAATCTTCCACTAGCACTAGTGCCAATCAATATAGACTCTAAGGCCTAATGACCTAGTGTGACCATCATGCTTCCTCTGTGCCAAAGCCTTGGTCAAGGGATCTGCGATGTTAGCCTCTGTAGGTACTCTGCAAATCTTCACATCTCCTCTATCGATAATCTCTCGAATGAGATGGAAGCGTCGTAGTATGTGCTTGGTCCGCTGGTGTGAGCGAGGTTCCTTCGCCTGTGCTATAGCTCCATTGTTGTCACAATAGAGCTCAACTGGGTCAGCGATCCTAGGAACCACCCCAAGTTCAGTGATGAACTTGCGGATCCAAATTGCCTCCTTTGCTGCCTCTGATGCAGCAATATACTCGGCCTCTGTTGTAGAATCACCATCGTGTCCCGCTTGAACTCTTCCAGCTCACAGCACCACCATTTAAGCAAAACACGAACCCTGACTGCGATCGGTAATCATCCTGATCGGTCTGGAAGCTGGCATCACTGTAACCCTTTACAGTTAGCTCATCATTGCCTCCATATATCAAGAAATATTTTTTAGTCCTTCTTAAGTACTTAAGAATATTCTTGACCGCTATCCAGTGACTTTCACCTGGATCTGACTGGTATCTGCTTGTCATGCTCAAAGCATACGAGACATTAGGTCGAGTACATAGCATGGCGTACATGATCGATCCTATGGCTGAGGCATAAGGGATCTGATCCATGCGGTCTCTCTCCTCTCTAGAAGAGGGACTTTGAGTCTTCGAAAGACTCACGCCATGTGACATCGACAGAAATCCCTTCTTGGAGTTCTGCATGGCAAACCGTAGGAGTACCTTGTCAATGTATGTACAGTGACTTAGGCCAAGCAATCTCATATATCTATCTCTATAGATCTGTATCCCTAGAATGCGGGATGTCTCACCTAAGTCCTTCATTGAGAAGCAACTCCCTAGCCAGGTCTTGACAGACTGAAGCATAGGGATGTCCTTCCCAATGAGTAGTATGTCATCCACATACAATATGAGGAGGACAACTATATCCCCTACAACCTTCTTGTAGACACAAGGCTCATCTTCATTCTTGATGAAACCAAACTGTTTGATTGCATCATCGAATCGAAGATTCCAGCTCCGAGATGCTTGCTTTAGTCCATATATGGACCTATGCAGCTTGCATACTCTACTAGTATGCTGTGGATCTACAAAACCCTCAGGTTGTGTCATGTACACATCCTCGAGTAGGTTTCCATTCAAAAACGCGGTTATGACATCCATCTGCCATATCTCATAGTCATGGTAGGCTGCAATAGCAAGCATGATCCGAATGGACTTAAACATCGCTACTGGAGAAAATGTTTCATCATAGTCAATACCATGAATCTGCTTGAAACCTTTAGCTACCAAGCGACCCTTATAGATAAGTCCATCCATGTCAGTCTTTCTCTTAAAGACCCACTTGCACCCAATGGGTTTTACCCCTTCAGGTCGATCAACCAAAGTCCATACTTGGTTGGTGTACATGGATTCCATTTCGGATCTCATGGCTTCTAGCCATTTCTCAGAATCTGGTCTCATCACAGCTTCCTGATAGGTGGTAGGCTCATCCTCTATGAGTACAACGTCATCATGGTCAGACAAGAGAAATGAATATCTCTCAGGCTAACGACGTACCCTATCAGACCTGCGAAGAGGTATGTCTACTTGAACCGGTTGTTGTTCCTCAACTCTTTGTGGAACAACATCATCCACAACACTTTGTGGTTCCAGTTCAATTTTCATCGAGGCATCAGTGCTATTGTTCGCATCTTGAACTTCTTCAAGATCGAACGTGCTCCCACTAGTCTTTCTAGAAACAAAATCCCTTTCTAGAAAGACCTCAGTCTTTGCCACAACTACCTTGTGTTGACTGGGAATGTAGAAGTAATATCCCTTAGTTTCCTTGAGATATCCGATGAAATAGCACTTGTCGGATTTGGGTCCTAATTTGTCTGAGACTTGACATCGTACGTAAGCCTCACAACCCCAAATCCTCATGAAAGACACCTGGGCATCTCTCCCAGTCCAAATCCTATATGGTGTCTTTATTACGGCCTTGGATGGAACTCGGTTGAGAATGAAAGCTGACGTGTCTAGAGCATATCCCCATAGATATGTCGGAAGATCTGTGTGACTCATCATAGATCGTACCATATCTAATAAGGTACGATTCCTCCTTTCGGACACACCATTCCACTGTGGTGTTCCAGGAGGAGTGAGTTGGGATAGAATCCCACACTCAGCTAAATAGTCACGAAACTCATGGCTTAAGTATTCACCACCTAGATCTGATCGAAGTATTTTAATACTCTTGCCAAGCTGGTTATGTACTTCATTCTTAAATTCTTTGAACTTTTCAAAGGATTCGGACTTATGTGTCATCAAGTACACATAACCGTATCTACTGAAGTCATCAGTAAACGTGATGAAGTACCTATAACCGTCTCTAGCAGCGACATTGAAAGGGCCACATACATCACTATGTATGAGTCCTAACAAATCAGTCGCTCTCTCGCTGTGCCCACTAAAAGGAGTCTTGGTCATCTTGCCTCGTAGGCATGACTCGCATATCTCATATGATTCAAAATCAAATGAGTCCAGCAAACCATCCTTATGGAGCTGGGATAAGCGCTTGTCATTTATATGACCTAAGCGACAGTGCCAGAGATAGGTGTGGTTCATATCGTTCGATTTGAACCTCTTGGTACTAACGTTATAGATAGGGCTCTCTAGATCTAGAATATAGAGTCCGTTTATCAGAGGTGCACTACAATAGAACATATCGTTTAAATAGACAGAACAACATTTGTTCTTTATTATAAACGAGAATCCTTTCTTGTCCAAACAAGAAACTGATATAATGTTCTTAGTCAAGGCAGGCACATAACAACAATCATCTAATTCTAGTACAAGCCCAGAGGGAAGAGATAGATGATAAGTTCCTACAGCAATAGCAGCAACTCGTGCTCCATTGCCTACTCGTAGGTCTATCTCACCTTTCATCAATGCCCTGCTATTTCTCAGCGCTTGTACATTAGTACAAATGTACGAAGCACATCCGGTATCTAATACCCACGATGAAGAAATAGAGAGGTTGACTTCTATAACATGTATACCTGAAGTAGAAATCTTATTTCTCTTCTTCTTAAGATCTTCCAGGTATTCTTTGGAGTTCCTCTTCCAGTGCCTTGCTTGTCCTTGATATAGGTGACAAAGATGCTCAACCATATCGTAAGCGCCCATCAACTCATGTTGCTTCTGAAGCTCAGAGTTCATGGTCACGAGCATAAGACAGGACACATCTAATGCGTCATCTTGATGCTTCTTGTAAGCATCTCGGTCTGCTCGCGTGGCAGTGGCAGGAGGAGCCTCCGGAATGGGCTGCTCCAGAACGTACAGTTTACGTTCCTGAGTGAGAACAATTCTCAGGTTCCTGTACCAGTCCAGGAAATTTGCTCCGTTGAGCTTGTCATTCTTAAGGACAGAACGCAGGGAGAAAGAGTTCGTATTCGACGTCATGGTTATCTACAACAGAAAATTTGCAGAAATAAATATCATATTCTTTTAAAATCATTTAATTAGGCCTTTAATTAAATGATGCTCCCACTGAATTCTATAATTCATATGGGACAAGATCCACGTCATACTAACCCTTGAGTTAGCTTTGGCTAATACGCCCAGGGCTTAGTATGATCGGTAGGTAACGATTACCAATTACATCTCTATGCAACTCTTGTTTATAAAATCAATATCTGCATTTATATTAAAACTCGAGTTAGCTTTGGCTAATACGCCCGAGAGTTAATATAGATATGATTTTGACCTATCTTTTCCAACCGTTGGAAGAATGCCTATAGTTGACTCGATCTAACCGAGCAACTAGGAATACTCAATCTAATTGAGTTTGTATTCACCCATGCGTTGATAGGCGGGACCAAGATTGTCCCTCTGTACCCTACCAAGATAATATGTATTGCTCTGCTTTGGCAGATTTAACAATACATGTGATCGAGGTAGTGATAGGTATCACGGCACGGTTAGGCATTTAGAGTTGGTTCGATCGAGATCTAATCTAATCGAAAAGGATGCATCTTGTGCATGACTTAGATCTAATCTAATCCCAAGGGTGCATCATGTGCACGACTTAGATCTAATCTAATCGTAAGGCACTAATTAATTAATTACTTATTAAACATGCATCATATACATAAGCAATTAACTAATTAATCTATTTGTGATTTAGTCATGGCCCTACTACGATCTTCTCAAGCCAATGAGAAGATCGAATGGTCAACCTAGGGTCAACAGCTTCTCCAAGCTCCTCCCTTTGACCACCTTGTGTTGCTCGTGCCCGCCTCGGAACTCCGTCTCGTGTGGACCCTCCACCGCTCCAATTTGTACATTACAATTTGAAACTCGAGTTACATTCGAGTCTAAATCTAATTTACAACAAGAATATAAGAGAAAGGCACGCCGCGCAGGTCGCGAAAAAATAAAAACATACAACACGCGCAAACACATAACGGCACGCAGGCCGTATTATGAATTACAACACAATCCAATCATATTGGGTTTTTGGGCCATGACTATCACAAAATTAATATATAATTCAAAATTATATATTTTCATAATTTTCTATAATTTTAAAAATAATTTTTTACAATTTTTACGAGTAAAATTTCCCGGCGGTTTCGGGCGCAATCGCGGAACGGATCCCCTTGCGGGGCCAGGGGCAACCCCCCTACCCGCGATCTAACCATCGCGAGGGTTCCTTTGCGATCCAACAGCGCCCAAACTCGCTGTCCCAAAACGATTTGGGTCGAGACATTGCCGTTTCGGAAAAATCTTCCCGGCAGGTTCGTTTTTAGCGATTTCGGGTGCAATCGCGGAGCAAATCCCCTTACGGGGTAAGGGGCAGTACCCCTACCCACGATCTAACCATCGTGAGTTGCTCCTTTGCGATCTAATGGCACCCAATCCCGCTGTCCCAAACGGATTTGGGGCAAAACGAAGCCGTTTTGGAAAAATCTTTCCGGTAGCCGAAGCCTACAAGTGCCGAGACACTTGTGCTTCGCTTCTACGGAAAAATTACCCATAAAAATTATAAAAATCATAATTTTACAGAAAATTACAGAAACTATAGTTTTCATAAAACCAAAAATCAAACTCGTACAAGCCTTGCACGTGGCTCTGATACCACTGTTGGGTTTTTCGGGCCGCGGAAACCCCGAATCACCCAAAGCCGTAGGATCCGTGCAAGGAAAAATTTCGAAAACACAAGTACGAGTTATAAACAACAATCTACAGTAGATCTACAAAGGAAAACACTTTATACCTTTGATGCGTGCCCTCGCAAATCCCGCTCGTCCAAGGTACGTGTCGGATCTCCAAAGTATCAAGGTAGATACTTCTCTAGTGATATCCACACGAACAAGGAGTGCTCTCTAGCTCTAAAGGATGGAGAAGAGAGCCCCAAGTGTGCTAGCACTTTCTAGGGCTCTTGGGTAGGATTTAAAAGGAAGAAGAGAAAGGATGCAAAAGGAATGTCTTACACTCAAGAAGTAGTATCCCTCCTTTGTGACCTTCACTCTTCCTTTGCTCTTGGAACTCACTCAACCACCTTCACCTTCCCTTGGAACCCATGGCAACAACCAGAGAAGAGGAGGAAGAATCAAGGAAGAAGATGAGACAATTACCACACATCAATACACACTAAATGAAAACCATTCACTCTTTAGTGTGGCCGACCACACACATAACTCCCTCATTTAATGTGGCCGGCCACATTAAATGGTATGGGAAGTGTTGTAACCTCCATGAGGTGGCATGTGATGTGGCAAGGATGAGTCATCCTTATGATGTGGCAACACATCAAGTCAAACTTGATGTTTCAACTTCTACTTGGTCAAGTCAAACTTGACCAATTGTCTTCCTTGTTGAGTTAAAGCCAACCTTTGATTCAAGTCAATTTCAATTTAATGAATCTCAATTCATTAATATAAATTGACTCAATGAATCAAATTTAAATTAGACTCATTCAACAATTGAATCTAATTGAGTCTAACTCAATAAGTCTAATTTGAATCCAATCTTTGGTGCATCATATGAACCTAATCCAATTGGTTCATCATATGAACATAATCTCCATCCACTTGTTCTTTGTGTGTGACCCAATAGGTTCTTGTAACGTTGGCAATGTTTCTAAACTCCTTTAGAAACATAAGCAATGAGCGGCATCTAGCAATACATCATTGCTACCCAAGTTACAAGAAATGTCGAGATCCAACATCACCTTGTGACTACTAATTGTGACTCCTCACAATATATGACAAGTGTCCTTCTATCCTAGACATCTAGATTGATCAATATGAGGCATAGACCGTGTCATCCTCTGATCAATCTAAATCTTGAACTCCAAGTAGACTCACTCAATCAAATGAGCTCAACATCTAATGTTGACTCATTTGGGCATGGCCATGCACTTAGTGGTCTCACTCTATCAAGAATAGTGATGTCGCTCCCGTCATATGGGAGGGATAGATCCCATCTACATCACTCACATCCCTCTGCATAATTCGTTATATACCCAGTAATCGCCTTTATAGTCCACCCAGTTACGGGTGACGTTTGACGAAACCAAAGTACATAACTCCTTATGTAGGGATCCATGGTGACTTCAGGTCTAAGGACTATTAGTCATACTAATAGCCACATGAGAAAGTATATGACACTCATATAACGATCCATGATACTTTCTCATGGCGGGTCATTCAGTATACATTCTCCAATGTATACCCATGTGTCAGCTTGATATCTCTATATCCATGACTTGTGAGATCAAGTCATCAAACTGACCTACATGCTAGTCTTATTGCATTAACATTGTCCCTGAATGTTAATACTTGACTAGGAATGATTTAGAGTAGTGTTCCCTATATCATCTCACTATCGATTCAACTAATCGATTGATATAGGTATGAACCTTCTACTCAAGGACGCTATTATACTTAGTCTATTTGGCACTAATACAAATAAGTATAATAACCAAACAAATGCCTTTATTAATATACAAGAATATGATATACATGAGTCCATACAATCATCAAATGATTGGCTCTAGGGCTCTAACTAACAATATCTGTTAAGTTATATCACAGATATCACTACCAGTATAACAATCATAAAATAACATTATACCTATTTACCGTCTGGAGATGTTACGTCACTGTCCAGTCCCTAATTTGACCTCAAAATTCCAAACGAGAAAATCACCGGAAATCCATATAAATCTGAAACAGAAGTCCGAATATAACCATAATGAAAATCCATACAAACCGAAATAGATATCCAAATATCCAGAACACCAAAAGTAGGTATCATAACCCGCTCTGATACCAAATAAATTGGTATCAGATAAATCTCGAAAATCCAACACACGAAAATCAAACAAGTATCGCCAACCTTGGCGCTCTAATACCATATCAATTGGTATCAGGTTATCCCAAATATCCAAAATATGAAAACAAAGATTGTAAAACTTAAGCTCTGATACCACTAAATTGTCACGCCCCGGAGGAGCCCCTATCCGAGGAAATTTCGGCAGCATCTCCCCTATACGGCGGACAATCTGAAACTTTTCTACATCCTCATATACCTCAGCCACAGGCGGCTGGAATAATAAAAAATATAAAGTACAACACACAGACATTCCATGCAGTATAATAAGCAATAAACAAAATAGTAATACCTAGACTCGAAAATAACCCTACTCCACTACACCCATAAAGCTCAAATCCGATTTTTTTCCTACTCCACTACACTCATAAAATATAAATCCGACAAACTCACCTCTTCTGCCGTCCAGGCAGGTATGTAGCAAGACACATCCAAAAACTATAACCATCGACACAAAAATCCATACAATATTCAAATCCTCAAACAGGATAAGTCTAACACAGTCTAAATAAGAAACCAAAAAAAATAAATACAGCTTGTGGTCTGCAGGGGACTAACGACTGGAACTCTCTCCTGACAGCATCAACCTGAAAATAACAACGGAGGAGGGTGTGAGTCCAACACTCAGCAGGTACAACTGATATACATAGTAAGGAAATAACATCTAGCACTAATCATGCGTACAGTCTCCTGATATAAGAATGATAAAATGCAATTAAAGTAAACAGGAGAGAAACTCTACTAACCAGGACCTGGGTATAAGGACAAACAGTCCGAGAGGTATAGAAATCCTGTATGCATGTCAAACATAGGCATCCAAACAATATGCAGCATATAAATACAGCAAACACAAACACAAGCAATAAATGCATCATGCATATGATGCCAATGATGCGTCTTGGTCACCCCTGACACCAGTCAACCATCTCAAACACAATAGTGAGGTCGAGTGGGTAGGGCTGTGACAACCGTGCACTCTGTCGTCACTGCTCCTGATAAGTGACCGAGTGGACGGGATGCTGTCGGAGTACACCTATCCTCCTACCCCAAATCATAAATAGGGGAGAGCAATGCTCTCAACTCCCGGTACATGATGACAGGGAGGAATCCCTGTCGGCTACTTCGTTGTGTCACACTACCCATGAGCGGACCAACGGAGCCAAACAAAGTCCCTGCTGCAACACACTCTGCCTGAATCGACCACTAATCCATGAGTGGTGGTGTGTACAGATCCATGTAACTGGCGATGTGCTCAACAATAATGGAGCGGACTATCGCACAGCATGCAATCATGCAAATGGTGCATGTCAACAACCACAAAAGATCTTGAACTAATCCTTATACATACATAAGGTGCACCATAAGTCAATGAATCAAAAAACGGTACACAGATCAGATAAGGTATACAACCTAGGTCCTGAACATGGTGAAGCATGGTATGTCACTACCCCCTATAAGCATGTATAAGCAGGTAAGGAATACATGAGATGCAAAACAAGCAATCAACCAAGCATGTAATAAGTATTGGATAGTGACTAACCGAAACAAATGAGAAACATAATTATTGCAATTTGTTAAAATCACTACTATGTATAACAAACGACATAAAGTCAGAAGTACCCGCCTCCAATAGGAATGTCCAAATCCGACATCAAGATACTCGTCTCGCGTCAAAGTCCTGTGTCACCAATACACATATATTTTAATTAGCTAAAATTCTTCTAAATAGCTAATTAAAAATCTCTAATCATAAATTAGGGCAACACCCTAATCATATTACCATCATCCTTCCTTTAAGAATTAATCTCCTCATGATCATCTAACTACAATACGTATTCAAATTCATAATTACATTAATAAATCCCAAATTATTACACCTTACCTCAAAATCACAGTCGTGATCACTGATCTACTGCCAAAAGGAGTGGCTGCTGGACTAAAGAGCAGCCCACAACACCCCAATTTCCAGATCCACCAAAACAACACAACCTACTGAAATCATCGGATCGAAAGGAATCGAAAGGTCAACACCACAAACGAACCAGATATCCAAAGCAAGGATTAGGGTCGAATAGCTACCTCAAAGACCACTGCTAGGACGCAGAGGAAAGGCTCGGATAAGGCTATAGTGACTCTGTGCCAGTGATGAAGAGCTTCGGCACCGGCTTGATCGTGGCCGAGAGGAGGCATCAAAAAAGAAGGGGCGCCGGTGGCCGTGGACCCAGTCTAGGGCACGGTGAAGTTGTCTGGTGGGAGGGACTCAGCGTGGAGAAGATCGACGTAGTCCCGTGCGACTGCGGCGCTAGGGCACAGGCTACAATCTGTGGTAAGACAAACCTGGTGGCCGGCGATAAGAGGTGAGGAGATGGGTCGGCGGCGGTGCTAGGGCACGGCGACCGCAGCCGACGTTGGGAAATCGGTGCCAGCAATGGCGTCGATGCTTGCTAGGCCACGACGTCGAGGCTGGCTAGGGCACAAGAGAGAGAGAAAGGGATCGGGTGTGCGGCGAAATATGACTAGGGCAGAGAATCGGGAGAAGAGAGGAATAAAAGGAGAGGAGGAAGAGAACCGCTCGTGGGGTTTTGGGGAGGAGACAGCGTCGGGGAAAAAGAAAAAGAAATAGAAAAGGAAGAAATATAAATCCAACTTTTCCTTGTTTAAATGGGTATTCTAAACATGCTTTTCCCGGGCCCCGTTTTTATCCCCGTAAACTCGTCCATACGAGCTCCGAAAAATTCTCGAAAAATTTCCAAAAATTTCAAAAAATTCCCTTATTATTATTCTCTATTTTCTAGTATTTTACACAAGGTATACCTAGGTGTTTGTGAGATGCTCTGGCTTAAATCTTGGGGAGCAGGATTTCTAGGGTAGAGCCTAAACTAAGTCCAATTTTTAAATATTCTAAGAAAAGGGGATTTTGAAATCATTATTTTTCCTAGAATTTTTGAAAAGAACAGAATGATTAAGTAGGAGAATGAATTTGAAAAGCAGCATCTATTCTATCCAGCACATTCCTCTTTGTCTTCTAAGTGCACTGAACTCAAGTTCAGGTAAGGGTTTTGTGAAAATGTCAGCTAGGTTTGATTTGGATGTAAATTTTCCTAAGTAATCTTTAGTATTTAAAATATGAACTTTACATCCAAAAACTTTTACATAGTTTAGTTTGGGAATTTTATTATAATACATTTCATAAGGAGTTTTTTGTGATATTTGCTAATTAGAATACTATTTTGAATATAATTTGTTGTATTTATGGCTTCGGCCCAAAATTGATGATTTAAGTTATATTCATTTAGCATGGTTCTAGCGGCTTCTTGTAGGGTTCTATTTTTACGTTCCACTGGACCGTTTTGTTGGAGGGTTCTAGGACATAAAAATTCATGTTGGTATCCATTGATTTTACAGAATTGGTTAAACATATGATTTTCAAATCCCCCCCATGATCACTTCTTATTATTTTAATTTTAGTATCTTTTTCATTTTCTGTTAACTTGGAAAAATTACTAAATTCTTCAAAAGTTTCATTTTTTGTTTTTAGAAATTTTACCCAGGTGAACCTAGAGTAGTCATCAATTATAACTAAGCAATACTGGTTCTTGCTTAGTGACTTGACTCCATGTGAATTAAATAGGTCATGGTGAAGGAGCACAAGTTAGTTCTTTCTAAATTAGTTGATTTGTGGGTTGACTTGGTTTGTTTTCCTTGTTGACAAGCATTACAGATTGAGTTTTCAATAAATTTTAATTTGGGCAAACCTTTAACTAGACAATTTTGACTCATTTTTGAAATGAGTCTAGTGTGAGTGTGACCCAATCTTCTGTGCCACAACTCAGTTTCCTCTTCTTGTGTTAGAAAACACTTTATTGAGGAAGTGGGTAGATTAATTGAGTACATGTTATTTTTCCTAAGCCCTTTAAGTGTGATTTCAGGATTTTCAATATTTTTAACTAAACAACTAGATTTGTCAAAGGTAACTAAGTATCCACTATCACACAATTGACTTATACTTAGAAGATTAAAATTGAAGTTTTCAACTAGTAGAACTTTTCGAATAATAAAATCAGAACTAAGTTCGATGTTACCTCTTCCGATTACCTTAATTTTGTTGTCGTTGCCGAATGCAACAGACCCTAAATTCTTTAGTTTGAGCTTTGTGAACTTTAATTTATCTCCAAGTCATGTGTCTGGAGCATCCACTATCTAACATCCACTGATCCAATTCTTTATGTTCCTACACATAAATTGTTTGAATTGAACTCTATTTGATGAAAAGAAAGTGAACTGATTAAGTTTGAGTTTGAATTTGATTGAAACATAAGTGTAGCATTAGGTTAATTTTAAATGTTAACTCCATCTTTAATTAATGATGAATTTTTAAAAACTATATATATATATATATATATATATATATATATATATATATATATATATATATATATATATATATATATATATATTTAATTATGTTTAGCACTGAATTTAGTTTAATTAAGTTTGATTGAAAATAATTTAAGTTAATTAATTTGAGAAATAATTTTAAAAGACTTTTTCAGATTAAGTTTTAAAAGATTTTAAAATAATTTTTAAAAGATTTTTTCAAAATGATTTTGAAATTAAGTTTTAAAAGATTTTTAAATAATTTTTAAAATATTTTTTCAAATAATTTTGAAATTAAGTTTTAAAAGATTTTAAAATAATTTTTAAAAGATTTTTCAAAGTGATTTTGAAATTAATTTTTAAAATATTTTTAAAATGGTTTTAAAATGATTTTTCAAATAATTTTGAAATTAAGTTTTAAAAGATTTTTAAAAGATTTTTCAAATAATTTTGAAATTAAGTTTTAAAAGATTTTTAAAATAATTTTTAAAAGATTTTTCAAATAATTTTGAAATTAAGTTTTAAAATATTTTTAAAATGATTTTTAAAAGATTTTTCAAATAATTTTGAAATTATGTTTTAAAAGATTTTTAAAGTGTTTTTTAAAAGATTTTTTAAAATAATTTTGAAATTAAGTTTTAAAAGATTTTAAAATAATTTTTAAAAGATTTTTCAAAATGATTTTGAAATTAAGTTTTAAAATATTTTTAAAATAATTTTTAAAATATTTTTTCAAATAATTTTGAAATTAAGTTTTAAAAGATTTTTAAAATAATTTTTAAAAGATTTTTCAAATAATTTTGAAATTAAGTTTTAAATGATTTTGAAAATAATCTTTAAAAGATTTTTCAAATAATTTTGAAATTATGTTTTAAAAGATTTTTAAAATGATTTTTAAAAGATTTTTCAAATAATTTTGAAATTAAGTTTTAAAAGATTTTTAAAATAATCTTTAAAAGATTTTGAAATAATTTTGAAATTAAGTTTTAAAAGATTTTTAAAATGATTTTTATATGATTTTTAAAATAATTTTGAAATTAAGTTTTAAAAGTTTTTTGAAATGATTTTAAAAAGATTTTTCAAATAATTTTGAAATTAAGTTTTAAAATATTTTTCATTAATTTAATTTGATTTTTAATTATTAATTTAATTTAGATCATTAATTATTAATTTGATTTGAATTTTTACTTAGATTTGAATTAATTAATTTAATTCTTAGTCATCGTACCCGATCTAAATTTTCAATCAGGTACTCCTATAATTGTTGTGAGATGAATTGAGGTTCAATTTAAGGGTTTGGTTTAATTTTGTGTTAGATTCAGGTTTAGCTTTGGGTTCAACAAGTAGGCGTTCTTTGGATAAACTTCTGGGCTATGGTGAGTCACAAGGACATCATTAAAGTAACCATGCCTTCGAGGTTTTCCAAATAATCCTACCCATTGAACTTAATACAAAATCTTGGTCTAACTAGTTAGATCCATAAAGGGTAGCTTCGGTCATTCCACTTAGCCAAATGCACCAGGTCGAAGGCATATCTTCCTAGACATGCGATGACTAAGTTTCCCCAACGTACTATCATCCAATACTTCACCAGTACCGTGCGTCAAGTTAAATATAACTCCTTTTAATCTAACCTTAATTACCCAACCGGGTAGTCTACTCTTGTTTACCCATTTCGAGTAGATTAAGTTGGGTTACCCAGTCGGGTAGTTTAGTCGGGGGTGCCAGCTATTCTAGATCCTCCTTCTATTTTTATTTGATTTTTGAATTTTGAATTTTTGAATTTTTTAATGAATTTTAAATTTTGAATTTTAATTTAATTTTGAATTTTGATTTAATTTTGAATTTTTAATGAATTTTGAGTTTTGATTTTTGAATTTTAATTTAATTTCAAAATTTTAATTGAATTTTAAATTATGTTCATTTTATTAATATCGTTTTTCTTTTTGCTCCCCCTGGATCATAGCCTCGATATGGTCTGTCGAGGTAGTGTATTTGATCCTTCGGGACCCAATATTGACCAAGTCTAACTTGATTAATCAATTTGGACTTGGGGACCCATGCTTGGACACTGTTTTTCTATTTGATTTTTGTACAAGAGATAAATAAGATTTATATTTTCTCTTTGTTTTAAATCCTAGACCAGTTCTATTGTAAACAGCTCTTTGTGTCCCATGAATTAGGTCAAGATTCTTGGAACCTAAAGAGAATCGTTCTAGTGTTTTCTCCAGATCCTTGACTTGAGTTTTCAGGCTGGAATTCTCTTCCTCAAGTTTGTGGAGTTGTGTTGAGTTTCCAGTCTGAACTAGTTTAGTCAGAGATTTGGAGTTAGTCACTTCTTTAAGGACTTCTACTTCCTTTAGAAGTGACTTAACTCTAAGGTTCGACTTAGCTAATTTTCACAATAAATAATTAACTAGATTATTAAGTCTAGAAATACTCACAGAGGGGTCTGGCCCTTCGGAAACGGATCCGTGGCTTCGCTCGGACTTGGCCTCCGACTCGCTCTCACTCTCGGACACGTTGATCTGGTCTCGGGCCATCAGTGCGAGGAGACTCGTTTGATCGAGTTTGTCGTCGGTATCTTCTTCTGAGGATTCGTCCCACGTCGCCTTTAGGGCCTTCTTCTTTCGCTTCTTTACATCCTTCAGACTTGGGCAGTTGGCCTTGATGTGCCCCTTCTGGTTGCACCCGTAGCAGATAACCCCGAACATACCCTTCAAACTCGGTTGACCTCCTTGGATTGTACTGCCTTCTTTAGATCTCTCTTGTTGAAGCCCTTCTTCTTCTTGTAGAGCTTCTTTACGAGGTTTACGAGCTCGGTTGTTATCATCTTCATCATTTGAGTCGGGTTCTTCTTCCGACTCCGGTTCAATTCTTCGTCGTGATCTCGGTTCGCGTGTTCGACTGGTACCTGCAACCAAAGCAACCACCTTCTCGGTTGGATGTGCATTAGTCTGCTCGTGAAGTTCGAATTCTGAAAATAATTCATCTAATTTAATACTAGATAGATCCTTAGAGACTTTGTAGGCATCTACCATTGATGCCTACAATGTACTCCTTGGAAATGAGTTAAGAGCGTACCTTATTATATCCCTATTTTCTACCTTCTGCCCGATTCTGTAGAGGGAGTTGAGGATGTCTTGAATTCTTGCATGCAGTTGGCTGGTCGTCTCGTCTTCCTGCATTTTCAAATTATACAATTTATTAAACAAGAGATCTCTCTTGCTTACCTTAGTATCGGAGGTGCTCTTGTGGAGTTCGATTAGCTTTTCCCAGAGCTCCTTTGCTGATGTGAACGGGCCAACTCGATTGAGCTCCTCCTTGGTCAGTCTGTACTGGAGGGTGCAGGTCGCTTTGGCATCAGCTTCCACCTTCTTGATTGTGGTCTGTTCCCATTTTTCGCAGGGTATCGGCTTGCCATCTTCATCGGATGGGAGTTGTAGTCCGGTCTTAACGATCATCCATGTATCGAATTGCGTCTTCAGGAAGGTTTCCATTAACCCCTTCCAATATCCGAAGTCTTCTCCGGAGAAAAGTGGAGGGTGAACGGTGTTGAAACCTTCTTGTTGGGCCATTTGTAATATGCAACAACAAAAAGTAAAGAATGTTCCAAGACTAGGTCTTAGATTAGTAGTGCGGGAATAATTTAAAAGTAAACGGACTCGAGTGGTGTTGCTCCAACTTCGAGCAAAAACCGATTCGAGAAAAGAATTAGAATATAGCTATAAAGCTAAATTCTAATTGACTCCGAAAAATCTAAAAATACCACGAAAATTTGTTTTGAAAGGTGGTTGCACCGATTCAAAACGACCCCGCTCTGATACTAATTGTTGGATCGAGACGCGTTAGAGGGGGGGGTGAATAGCGCTCGTGGCTTTCACTCGGTTCGGAATCGTAAATCGTTCGATTAAACACTTGAGTAACGCAGCGGAATAAAAGAGAAAAACAACACAAACACGAGGGTATTTACTTCGTTCGGAGCCGAGCTCGACTCCTACTCAAAGGCCCGTGATCCTTGATCGCTTACCATGAGCAACAACTAATAGCTCGAATAGAATTACAAGTGAAGTACAATAATCAATAAGAAATGATTAAATTATACCGACGACAATATGAATAACTGAAGATTCGGAGCTCCTGGTCGTCGGGGGGTCGTCGCAGCACTTCTGGATTGTGTCGTTAGCAGCTAGTCACAGAAGGATTGCTTGGAAGAAGATATCTTGGCTGCTGCTTCGAGACAGCCTTATAAAGAGTGTTCAAGGCGCCTTCATTAAGCTCCAAGGCGCCTCCAACCCAAGGTTTTATCCCGATTAATCTGGTGTCGATCAAGCTTTGACCGCTGCTCATTATCCACCTCAAGGCGCCTCCAACGCCACTCCAAGGTGCCTCCAAGCCCCGGTCCAAGGCGCCTTCAGTCCCCATGAAGGCACCTCCAGTCCCCATGAAGGCGCCTCCAGCTCCTCTGGACAGCTGGCTTTGGCTTGCACCCGAGGCGCCTCCAAGCTCCATGGAGGCGCCTCGGACACTGTTCATCCGATGTGTGAGTTGCTCATTTATCCCTGCAAAGCATGTTAGTTCACCAAACACACACATACCCTGCAAGACAAAGTTAGCACACATAAAATATAGTAAATCAAGTGATTGACAGTCATCGGACTGTCCGGGTCTGACTTCGGATTTCCGACCGGAAACCCTAGGTCGACCCGATGCCTACTGTTCCCTCTACGGGGAACGCGTCCTCACCTACTCCACTCAGGAGATTTACCTGATGCCAGTGCGATCCTCCAGATCGACTGGACGCGACACCAGGACTTTCCACCTAGGGTTACCCCCTAGGACTTTTGCCTGAAGCACTCGACCCACCAAGACTTTCCGCATAGGGTTACCACCCCTTATGACCTAGGGTTACCACCCCCTAGGGTTTTTACCTTGCCTAACCACAGCTAGGGCTTTTGCCTAAGTACACTTAGAACTTTCCTGCAATCTCATTCAGACCGTTAGATCACCACACATCTTAACTTTGAATCCTTTGCCATTATCAAAACTTAGGTTTGATTGTCGGATGCTTCCCGCACCAACAGACATATGCCTAGAAAAATGGGTAGGTCTAGGAATATCCATGGTGGACATGTTGACTCTAGGTTTAGGAACCTAGAAAGGGAAAATCAAGCTTTGAAGGCAAAGCTTGTGATAAGTTGGAGAAAACCCTAGAAAGATTCAATGTTGGATCTAAGGGTTTAGGTATGGTGTTGGGTAGTCAAAGACCCAACAATGATAGATCGGGTCTAGGATACCGATCTAGGATTTCCAATGCTAAGGGAAAGTCTTATGTTATGGTTGTATATGACTATAGGAAGGAGAAACTAATAAATGGCAAGGGAAAGTCATTTAAAGGTAAAGAGAAATTAACGAAGGATAAGGTGCCCAAGGTTAAGAAGGTTAGGTTTGTAGGCCAAGTGTCACTGGAGGTGCACCGATGTGGCCTAGCTATTGTGGATTAGTCACCTAGGGAGGTGACTAAGGTTAAGAGCTCTAGGGGAGCTCTAAGAGTCAAATTGGGACCCATGACCAATGGATCTCAGGTGGATTTTACTTGGGAGTCTACACAAGCCATGGAATGTGCCAAGTGGTTTGGAGACAGACTTGAGTCTCAAACCTAGGGTTTTGGCACAATTGAGTTGTGTTTCATGCTTAGAAATATGACATTGGAGTCATATAGCATGATAATTGATTTATGATGTATAGATGCCATATAAACCAATGCTAGGGATGCATTATGGGTTAGTATGGGCAAATACATCAAGAGGAAGTTAAAACTAGGACTTTAGGTCAAGATTTAATTAAACCATTTAGCTAGTTTTGGATTTTGTATCAATCTTGGGATTGGTGATAGATACATTTTTGAATGTATTTTTCCCAAGTAGACATGGGTAAAATAGACCTTTTCATAAAATTTAGGAATTTTTGGATATTTGTGGAATTATTGGCGTATTTCTAGAATTGGGTTCAGAATGCTGAAAAGGGCTAAAACAACGTACCAGTCGACTGGTACAGTTACCAGTCGACTGGTAACAGTGAAAATCTAGCACAGAATGGTTATGTGTGCTATTTTGATAAGGGCAGTCGATTGGGGCAGTCGACTGATACTAGTCTGAAAGTATTTTCAGCACTGGATTGTGACCGGGTCAACTCATTGAGGTGTATGAGATCCATGGAGGATGAATACATGAGTTTAGGGTCAATTTGTATGACAAATTTTCAACAATTGAGATATTGTTGGAGAACTTTTTGGATGTTAGGCAAAGGGGGAGAAGAAAGGTTTAGTTGGGAAAACCTGAAAATGTCTTTGCATTGGGGGAGCCTTGGGATAGGTTCTTAAAAGGCCCTGTGGGAAAATCCTAGCTCAATGGGGAGCATATGTGTAGGGGGAGCCTTGGGATAGGTTCCAATGCTTATTGTAAGTCCATTCGGCAGTGTAAGTCTAAGTGTTTAGCCTTGGCAACGTAAGTCCATTCGGCGGTGTAAGTCCAAGTGTGTAGCCTTAGCATCGTAAGTCCATTTGGTGGTGTAAGTCCAAGTGTGTAGCTTGGGTATCGTAAGTCCATTCGGCGGTGTAAGTCCAAGTGTGTAGCCTTGCCAACGTAAGTCCATTTGTTTTAGCATGTTTATTTACTATTTGTTTTCCCTAACTAAAACGTATTACCAAACATCAAAAAGGGGGAGATTGTTGGAGCAATCCCAATGGTCCGTGGGACCATGTGTTTTAGTGTTTAGGCAAAGAGTTTAAGTTAGGTTCACCCTTGTATTTGATATGTGTATGTGAGTTTTCAGGATACACATGAGACTCAGGTTGGACTTCGAGTCCGGTGAAGGATGGAGCATCCGAGGGACCATGGACAAGGGCTGAGGGAAGCGACTTCGAGGCATACGTGAAAGATGGCATTGGGGACGAGCCACGGGCTTGTATGCATCCGAGGGACGAGAGCCAAAGGAAGTAGGCTTGAAGGCAAGAGGTCAAGGCTGCAAAGAAGCGTCAAGTGAGTCATAAGGGTGAGAGTCCGAGTGTTGAGAGAATGTACTCGGGTACCAGTTGACTGCTGGTTTCACCAGTCGACTGGTGCAGTCGACTGGTTTAGTCGACTGGCAGCGAACAGAATGGTTCTGTTTGCTCGGTCAGTGTGGAGCAGTCGACTTCTAGTTTTAGTAATCGACTGGCATCGAGCCGTTGGGATGTAAAAGTTGAATTTCCACAGAGGACAGTCGACTACATGTTTTGGCAGTCGACTGGTAGGCGGGGTTTTCAACCCGCGACCTATATAACCAAGGCTTGGAAGCTTGGTTATCCTTGACGAAATTAGTGGTGGTAAACCCTAATTAGTAGTCTACTTGTTCTCAAGTGTTTGTGAGTGTTGTGGTGAGGTTTCTCCACCCACAAGGAGCTACTTGAGATAGTCGGAGTTTGCCGGGGGAAAATCCACCGACGGATTGAGGGATCGTCCACCATACGGACAGCCATGGAGTAGGAGCAAGATCCGACCACTAACCAAGCTCCTTGAGATGAAGATGTCGTCGGCCAAGAAAGAAGAATAGGAGAGGGAGAGAAAGAGAAGGTCCGATCACCAACCAAGGAAGAGAGGAATAATAGAAGAGATATTGTTATGAGGTGAGACACCTCTACCCTCTCTTTTATATTCCTTGGTCTTGGCAAATAAGGAAAGTTTTATTAAAACTTCCTTATTATCTTTACTAATGAAAAGAAAGTTTAATAAAATTTCCCTTTCAAACTATATATGGCCGGCCACCTTAATCCCTCCAAATAAGGAAAGTTTTAAACACAAAATTAAAACTTCCTAATTTCTTTTCAGAAATTTTTAAATAAAAATTTCTCTTTTGAAAATTCCCTTCATGGTTGGTCATAGAAGGAAACTTTTATAAATTGAAATCTCTCTATTAAAACATGTGGATGATTTACAAAAAGGAAAGTTTTCTCTAAAATTAAAATCTTCCTTTCAATCTACAAATAAGGAAAGATATCAAATCTTTTCTTAATCTTTTGTAAAAACTATAAAAGGAAAGATTTAATTTTAAAACTCTCTTTTATATCATGGGGATGGTTACAAAAAGGAAAGTTTTATCAAAAATTAAAATATTTCTTTTAACTACAAATAAGGAAAGATATCAAACCTTTCACTTAATCTTTTGTAGAAAACTATAAAAGGAAAGATTTAAATTTTAAACTCTCTTTTAAAACCATGGCTTCCACATAAGAAAGATTTTAAAAAATAAAAACCTTTTAATTTATTGTGGCCGGCCACACCAAGCTTGGGTTCAAGCTAGGGTCGACCACCTAATGAAACCAACTCACCTTGGTTTGGCCGACCCTAGCTTGGGCTCCAAGCTAGGATTGGCCGACCACCTTAAGGTGGGTATGAGTGGGTATAATACTTTATAAATAAGAGGCTACGATAGGGACTGAGAGGAGGAATTGGTTTTGGTCTCCCGATGAAATTAAGCTTCCCGTGTTCGTCCCGAACACCCAAGTTAATTTCATCAATAATAATTCATACCACTAAAGAATTATTATTGAACTACCGCACCAATCCCAAATTACATTTTGGGCTCCTTCTAATCATGAGTGTGTTAGTCTCCCTGTGTTTAAGATATAGAATGTCCACTAATTAAATGAGTTACTGACAACTCACTTAATTAATATCTAGCTCCGAGAGTAGTGCCACTCAACCTTATCATCATGTCAGACTAAGTCCATCTGCAGGATTTACATGACAATCCTTATGAGCTCATCTTGGGGACATCATCAACCTAGATTACTAGGACACAATTTCCTTCTATAATCAACAACACACACTATAAATAATATCATTTCCCAACTTATTGGGCCTATTGATTTATCGAACTAAATCGCACCCTTTGATAAGTCAAAGAAATAAATACTAGATATATGTGCTTGTTATTATATCAGGATTAAGAGCACACACTTCCATAATAACAAAGGTCTTGTTCTTTTATGCAGTCAGTATAAAAAGAACTTACCTTAAATGGTCCTACTCAATATACTGAGAGTGTACTAGTGTAATTTTATAGTTAAGATAAACTAATACCAAATTACACTACTACTATTCCAATGGTTTGTTCCTTTCCATCTTAGTCGTGAGCTACTGTTTATAATTTATAAGGAATTGATAACATGATCTTCTGTGTGTGACACCACACACCATGTTATCTATAATATAAATTAATTGAACAACTACACTTAGCATATAAATGTAGACATTTGACCAATGTGATTCTTTATTTCAAAAGTAAATGTTTACAAAAAACTAGGCTTTTAGTATACAATCTAACAATCTCCCACTTATACTAAAAGACTATGTTGTCTTAAATGCTGCCATACATCTGATTCCCATTCCTTCAACATGCCGATCGAAAGCTTTCGCCGGAAGGGCCTTAGTGAAAGGATCTGCTAGGTTATCTGCTGATGCAATGTTGGCGACAACAACTTCTCCTCGCTTTACGATGTCTCGTATCAGGTGGTACATGCGCTCTATGTGTTTACTTGCCTTATGGGCTTGTGGTTCCTTCGAGTTTGCTACTGTAAATTATCATAATAAATTGTGATGATTTTAGGCAAACCAGGAATCATATTTAAGTCCATTAAGAAGTTCCTAAGCCATACAGCTTCTTTAGCTGCCTCAGAGGCTACCACATACTCAGCTTCCATGGTTGAGTCTGAAACGCATTTCTGCTTAACACTCCTCCATGCAATGGCTCCACCTCCTAAAGTAAACACATAGCCTGATGTAGACTTACTATTGTCCCTATCTGATTGGAAGTTAGAATCCGTGTAACCCACAGGGAGCAAATCATCTGCTTGGTAAACTAGCATATAATCTCTAGTCCTTCTCATGTACTTTAATATATGCTTTACAGTAGTCGATTGTCCTTGTCCAGGGTTACTTTGATATATGCTAACCATGCCCACGACAAAACAGATATCTGGTCTCGTACACAACATAGCATACATTAGGCTTCCAACAACCGAAGCATAAGGAACTGCCTTCATGTCCTCTATCTCTTTTGATGTATTCAGAGACATCTCTTTAGATAAAGCTACTCCATGCCTAAAAGATAGAAAACCTTTCTTAGAGTCTTGCATGCTAAAACGAGCAAGGATTGTATCGATATATGTAGCTTGGGACAAGCACAACATCCTTTTCTTGCGATCCCTTATTACTTTGATCCCAAGAATATGTGCACATTCTCCTAAGTCTTTCATATCGAATTGCTTAGACAACCATACCCTTACTTCTGACAAAACTTTGATATTGTTTCCAACTAACAAAATGTCATCTACGTATAGTACAAGAAATATCACCACGTTTCCATCACATTTCTTGTATACATAAGACTCATCCGGACATTGAGTAAATCCATATGACTAGATTACTTCATTAAACTGGATGTTCTAAGACCTTGAAGCTTACTTCAGTCCATAAATAGACCGATTTAGCTTGCACACTAGATACTCTTTGCCTTTTTCAATGAACCCCTCTGATTGGTTCATATGGATATTTTCTTCAAGACTTCCGTTAAGGAAAGCTGTCTTGACATCCATTTGCCAAACCTCATAATCCATATGAGCAGCAATAGTTAAGAGTATCCGAATAGACTTAAGCATTGCTACTGGCGAAAAGGTTTCCTCATAATTGATTCCCTCTTTCTGAGTATACCCCTTCGCAACAAGCCTTGCTTTGAAGGTTTTCATCTTCCCGTCTATCCCTCTTTTCCTTTTGTAGATCCATTTACATCCAATAGCTTTTACACTATTTGATGGTTCTACAAGCTCCCAGACTTTATTAGAATACATAGATTCTATTTCAGAGTTCATTACTCTTTGCCAAGATACTGCATCTTTATCTTGGAGTGCTTCGTCATATGTCCGGGGATCAGGTTCATGCTTACCAAGGATCAAGTCCGAAGACTCTCCCGAAAACATGAATCTCTTAGGTTGCCTCACAACCCTCCCACTACGATGAAGCACTGTCTGTGGTTGTGTATCATTTGTGATACGTGTTGCAGCTTCTTGTGATATTTTATCTTGTACTGTTGGTATTAAAGTAGACGTGTCATCTTTAATTTCTTCTAGAATAATTTTACTCATGGGCTTATGGTTTATTACATAATCTTCTTCTAAAAATTGAGCATTGGTGCTTATAATGATCTTCTGATTTTTAGGATTATAAAACAAACCACCTTTCATTTCTTAGGATATCCCACAAACTGACAAACTTCTGTACGTGATTCCAACTTGTCAGTATTTCCCTTCAATACATGTGCTGGACTACCCCATATCCGAATATGACTCAGATTAGGCTTACGTCCATTCCACAATTCCATGGGAGTAGAGGGTATTGATTTAGAAGGTACCATATTCAGAATGTACATTGCTGTTTCCAGAGCATATCCCCAAAATGAATTTGGTAATTCTAAATAACTCATTATCGATCTAACTATTTCTATAAGAGTCCTATTTCTTCATTCTACCACACCATTCTGTTGGGGTGTACTAGGTGCAGACAATTGGGATTGAATCCCAGCCTCTGATAAGTAATTCCTAAACTCTCCAAAGAGGTATTCGCCACCACGATCAGACCGTAGTGTCTTGATACTTTTACCATGATGTTTCTCCACATCAGCCCTATACTCTTTGAACTTATCAAAGCACTCAAACTTGCGGCGCATCAAGTAAATGTATCCGTATCTCAAATAATCGTCTATAAAAGAGACAAAATATTCATAACCACCTCTTGCCTGGATAGACATAGGACCACACAAATCAGAATGAACCAGTTCTAACGCATCTTTGGCTCTATACCCCTTGGCCTTAAAAGGTCTCTTGGTCATTTTACCTTCCAAGCAAGATTTGCAAGTTGGAAAGTTTTCCAACACTAATGAACCCAAGAGTCCATCGGCTATTAGCCTTTGAATCCTACTTAAGTTAATATGACCAAGCCTTAGATGCCAAAGATATGTTTGATTCATTTCTGAATGTTCCTTTCTCTTATTAGAATTAGAAGATGTGTTATTAATTTTCATTTGTTGCATTGTGGGAGAAATTGGATTTAGAGTATACAAATTGCCTACTAATGTACCAGAACAGATAATAACCCTATTCTTCTTGATAACTACTTTGTCATCAAAAGAAACAGAATATCCATCCACAAACAATTTAGAAATTGAAATTAAATTCTTTCTAAAAGTTGGTACATAAAGACAATTTCTCAAAACCAAACTTTTATTCCTATCAAATGATAAGTATACGTCTCCCATTGCAACAGCCGCCACTTTCGTAGCATTGCCCATGTAGACCATTATCTCTCCCTCATATAGTCATCGGGTTTCCTGGAACCCCTGTAATGTATTCCAGATATGATTAGTGCCTCCTATATCTACACACCAGGTACTGGTAGATAACACCACTAAACATGTTTCAACTACATGAGAATAAGATATACCTCTATTGTTTTGATTCCTATGAGGGTAGTCCACCTTCCAATGTCCCAACTGCTTGCAGATGAAGCACTTGCCCTTTGGCTTCTTCACTCTAGCTTTAGGTCCAGTACCTAGAGATCTTTTCACCTTCTTTGCTGAGCCAGCTTGTTTCTTCTTCTTCTTGCCTTTCGACTTAGAAGTAGAAACATTTTTAGCAAAGTGAATCTGAGAATTATGACGAAATATACCTTCTGCTGCCTGAAGTTCTATCAGAAGTTCTGCCAACGTATAAGCCCTTTTGTTCATGTTATAGTTCAGGCGGAACTGCTCAAAATTTCTGGGTAGCGTTTGGAGAATAATATCGATCTGGGTTTACCCATCGATTTCAGCTCCAAGGATCTGTATTTCGTTCAAATAAGCCATCATCTGTAGGATATGATCCCTTACGGGTGTCCCCTCTGACATGGTGGCTATCATTAATTTTCTCATTACCTCTTGTCTAGTAGCCCGATTCTGGTATCTGAAGAGTTCTTTGAGATTGTTCATCATATCATAAGCAGTTGGTAAGTCCTGATGCTGATGTTGCAGTACATTTGATATTGAAGCCAAAATATAACACCGTGCCATCTCATCTGCTTTTATCCATTTCTTATGATACTCAATCTCCTCTTCACTGGAATCGCTATTAGGTGCATTAGGGCAGGTTTTTAACAATACAAACTTTTAGACTTCGGCAGTTAGGACAATGTCTAGGTTCTTTTCCAATCTATGTAGTTGCGACCAGTAAGTTTGTTCTCTTTCAGTATAATAGCCAGTGGGTTGAAAGCCATCCTAAGAATCACAAAATAAACTTTTGGTCAGGACTCTAAATTTAGAATAATATTGATTCCTCAAACAATACTATTTAAATTTACCAACACCTCAAAACACCGTGAATTTTACATGCCACGTTAGTGTGGACGTATACAAATTCATCATTTGTAAGAGGAGGGTCTTACTCATTAATTTTATTATCTTGTCATCTTAACTTTATGACAAATAAAATTAACGTTTGATCCAAAGTTTAATCTTTTTGTTCTTTTAGGTTTTGACTTGGATCTCCTGCGGAACTTAACACGTTCGATCCAAATCACCTAAGTTATTAATTCCATTAAATATTAATTTCCATAATTAGTTCCCAGTACTGACGTGGCGAGGCACATGGCCTTTTTGGATATGGGAGCAACCACCACCGACTAGACAAAATCTTTTAAGGAAAGCTAATATTTAATTTCCTAAAATAACTTTGGTTAACCGAAAGGAACAATCAAATCACAAGGAAAAGAAAAAACAAAGAGCACAACATTGAAAACAAATTCAAAAATACTAGAATCGCATGCCTCTTGTATTTGGTATTATTTCCAAAAATAACTAGTATGATGCGGAAAAGAAAAATACTAGTTATACCTTTTAGAAAGACCTCTTGATCTTCTACCGTATTCCTCTTCTAACCTCGGACGTTGTGTGGGCAATGATCTTCCGAGATGAGAATCACCAAGCACCTTCTTCTTCCTTACAAGTTTCGGCCATCAAAACTTCTCCTAGGATGAAGAGGTTCGGCCACCACCACCATGCTCCAAGGGATGCTAGAAACAAGACTCCTTTCTCTCCTTTTCTCCAAGCTAGATCCGGCCACTTCTATGCCTCCAAGAGATGATGAAGTCTCGGCCACAAGAAGGAGAAGAGAGAAAGAGAAGGGGAACCTCTAGGGGTCGGCCACACCAAGGAAGAAAAGAGAGGAAGAAAAAGAATAGAGTTGTTCACCATGAAGCCTCCTCTACCCCCCTCTTTTATAATTCTTGGTCTTGGTAAATAAGGAAATTTAAATAAAAACTTCCTTAATTCTTTTGCCATGAAAAGGAAAATTTATTTAAATAAAAATAATTTTCTCTTCTCCAATTTATTTGGCCGGCCACCTCTTTCCCCAAAACAAGGAGAGTTTTAATTAAAACAAAAATTAAAACTTCCTAATTTTTTCTAGAAATTTATAAAAATTTCTCCAATAATTTTAATCCCTTCATGATTGGTTAATAAAAAGAAATTTTATAAATTAAAATCTTTCTTTTAAACATGTGGATAATTTCCAAAAAGGAAAGTTATCTCTAAAAATTAAAATCTCTTTTCAATCTACAAATAAGGAAAGATATTAAATCTTTTCTTAATCTTTTGTAGAAACTAATAAAAGAGAATTTTTAATTTTTAAACTTTCTTTTAAATCATGAACATAATTAAAAGGAAAGTTTTTACCAAAATTAAAATCAACCTTTTAATCTACAAATAAGGAAAGAGATTTTAACTCTTCTCTTAATCTTTTGTTGAATCTTATAAAAGGAATGATTCAAATTTTTAAACTCTCTTTTAAATCATGTTATCCACATAAGAAAAATTTTAAAATTAAAATTCCTTTTTATTTTAATAGGGCCGGCCACCTAAGCTTGAGTTCAAGCTAGGGCCGGCCACATTAATTCACCCATGAACCAAACCATGGCCGGCCCTAGCTTGGTCTCTATGCTAGCTTGGCCGGCCCCTATAGGATGGGTAAGAAGGTGGGTATGTGGTGGGTATAAATCTCTATATACAAGAGGCTATGATAGGGACCGAGAGGAGGAATTGGTTTTGGTCTCCCGATGAAATTAAGCATTCCGTGTTCGCCCCGAACACACAACTTAACTTCATCAATAATAATTCATTCCACTAAAGAACTATTATTGAACTACCGCACCAATCTCAAATTACATTTTTGGGCTCATTCTTATTATGAGTGTGTTAGTCTCCCTGTGTTTAAGATGTCGAATGTCTACTAATTAAGTGAGTTACTGACAACTCATTTAATTAATATCTTAGTCCAAGAGTAGTACCACTCAACCTCATCGTCATGTCGGACTAAGTCCACCTGCAGGG
Source organism: Zingiber officinale (assembly GCF_018446385.1). Lineage (NCBI taxonomy): Eukaryota > Viridiplantae > Streptophyta > Magnoliopsida > Zingiberales > Zingiberaceae > Zingiber > Zingiber officinale. The sequence goes on from NC_056006.1 coordinate 51,001,266, forward strand.
TTTAACATGACAATCCTTATGAGCTCCTCTTGGGGACATTCTCAACCTAGATTACTAGGACACAGTTTCCTTCTATAATCAACAACACACACTATAAGTGATATCATTTCCCAACTTATCGGGCTTATTGATTTATCGAACTAAATCTCACCCATTGATAAATTAAAGAAATAAATAACAAATATATGTTCTTGTTATTTTATTGGGATTAAGAGTACACACTTCCATAATAACTGAGGTCTTTGTTCCTTTATAAAGTCAGTATAAAAGAAACGACCTCTAATGGTCCTACTCAATACACTCTAAGTGTACTAGTATAATTATATAGTTAAGATAAACTAATACCTAATTACACTACGACCTTCCAATAGTTTGTTCCTTTCCATCTTGGTCGTGAGCTACTGTTTATAATTTATAAGGTACTGATAACATGATCTTCTGTGTGTGACACCACACACCATGTTATCTACAATATAAATTAATTGAACAACTACATTTATCATAAATGTAGACATTTGACCAATGTGATTCTTATTTCTAGATAAATATTTATACCAAAAGCTAGGCTTTTAGTATACATTCTAACAATCTCCCACTTATACTAAAAGACTAAGCTGTCATAACTGCTACCATACATCTGATTCCCAAACCTTCAACATGCCCATCAAAAGCTCTTGCCTTAAGGGCTTTAGTGAAAGGATCTTCTAGGTTATCACTTGATGCAATCTAGGCAGCAACAAATTCTTCTCGTTTATACGATTTCTCGTATTGGATGGTACTTGCGCTCTATTGCGTTTACTTGCCTTATAGACTTATGGTTTCTTCGAGTTTGCTACTGCACCACTATTATTACAATGAATTGTAATAATCTTTGGACAAACCAGAAATCATATCTAAGTCCATCTTGAGGTTATTGAGTCATTTAGCTTTTATGGCTACCTCAGAGGCTTGCCATATACTCAGCTTCTATGGTGGAGTCCAGAAAAACACCTATGCTTATCACTCTTCCATAGTTATGACTTTTCCTCCTAAAGTAAACACAAAACCCTGAGGTTGACTTATTATTGTCCCTATCTGATTGGAAGTCAAAATTCGTGCAACCCACAGGGACCAAATTAACTGCCTCGTAAGCTAGCATATAATCTCTAGTGCCTCTAAGGTACTTTAATATATACTTTACTGCAGTCCAATGTCCTTATCCAGAGTTGTTTTGATATCTACTAACTATGCCCACGACAAAATAGATATCCAGTCTCGTACACAGTATTGCATACATTAGGCTTCCCACAGCCGAAGCATAAGGAACTGCCTTTATGTCCTTTATCTCCTTTGATGTCTACGGAGACATTTCTTTAGATAAAGTTACTCCATGCTAAAAAGGTAAGAAACCTTTCTTGGAGTTTTGCATGCTTAAAATGAGCAAGGATTTTTTTTGATATATGAAGCTTGGGATAATTAAAATATTCTTTTCTTGCGATCCCTTATTACTTTGATCCCAAGAATATATTCATTCTCCCAAGTCCTTCATATCGAATTGTTTGGACAACCATACCCTTACTTCTGACAACACCTTGATATTGTTTCGAACTATCAAAAATGTAATCTACGTATAGTACAAGAAATACCACCACGTTTCCATCACACCTTTTGTATACACAAGACTTATCCGGTTAAATAAATCCATAGGTCTAGATAACTTTGATAAACCGGATGTTCCAAGACCTTTAAAGGTTTTTCTCAGTCCATAGACTGATTGAGCTTGCACACAAGATGCTCTTAGCCCTTTGCAATGAACCCTTCTGGTTGCTTTATATGGATGCTTTCTTCAAGACTTCCATTAAGGAATGCTGTCTTGACATCCACTTGCCAAATAGTTAAAAGAATCCAGATAGATTTAAGCATGGCTACCAATGAAAAAGTTTCCTTTTTCATCAAGCCTTGCTTTGAATGTTTCTACCTTCCTGTCTATCCCTCTTTTCCTATTATAGACCTTTTTATACCTAAAGGCTTTTACACTATTTGGTGGTTCTACTAGCTTCCAGATTTTATTAGAATACATATATTCTAATTCTGTTATTCATTACTCTTTGCCAAGATGCTGCATCTTTATCTTGGAGTGCTTCGTCATATGTCCGGAGATCAGGTTCATGTCCTCCAGGGATCGAGTCCAAAAACTCTCCCAAAACATGAATCTTTTTAGGTTGCCTAACAATACTCCCACTACGACGAGGCACTTTCTGCAATTGTGTATCATTTGTGATACGTGTTACAGTTTCTTGTGATATTTCATCTTGTACAGTTGGTACTAGGTTAGACATGTCCTTTATTATTTCCTTAAGAACAAATTTACTTATGGGCACGTGATTTATTACATAGTCCTTTTCTAAAAATCGGTTATGATACTAACAATGACCTTCTGATTTTTAAGACTATAATCCTACCTTCATTTCTCTAGGATAACCCACAAACAAGTGAATTCCTGTCCAACTTATCATTATCTCTCTTCAGCATATGTGCTGGACTACCCGAATCCGAATATGCTTCAAAATAGGCTTACGCTTATTCAGCAATTCTATATGAGTAGAGAGTTCTGACTTTGGAAGGTACTATGTTCACTTCCATTTCCAGAGTATATCCTTAAAATGAATTTGGTAATTTTCCAAATAACTCATCATCAATCTACTTATTTCTATAAGAGTCCTATACCTTCCTTTTTCTACACCATTCTATTAGGGTGTACCAGGTGCAGTTAGTTGGGATTGAATCCCTACTTCTGATAAGTGACTCCTAAATTCTCCCAAAGAGGTACTTGCCACTACGATCTCACAGTAGTGTCTTGATACTTTTACTTTGACTTTTCTCCGCATCAGCCTTGTACTTTTTGAACTAATCAAAAACACTTAGTCTTGCGGCACATCAAGTAAATGTATTTGTATCTTGAATAGTTGTCTATAAAATAGACAAAATATTCGATACTACCTCTTGTCTGGATAGTCATAGGATCACACAAATCAGAATGAACCAATTCCAACATATTTTTGGCTCCATACCCCTTAGACTTAAAAGCTTCTTGGTTATTTTTCCTTCCAAGTAAGACTCGCAGGTTGGAAAGATTTCCACTACTAATGAACCCAAAAGTTCATCAGCTACCAATGAATCCTACTCAAGTTAATATAACCTAGCCTTAGATGCCAAAGATATAATTGGTTCATTTCCGAAGGTTGCTTCCTCTTAAAGTTAGAAGATGTGTTATAATTTCCATTTATTGCATCGTAGGAGTTATTGGATTATAAATTGTCAACCAACATACCAGAATAGATAACTTCTCTATTTTTCTGGATAACAGCTTTGTTATCAAAATAGACACAATATCTATTCTATAATAGTTTAGAAACTGAAATCAGGTTCTTTCTAAACTTAGTACGTAAAGACAATTTCTAATAATCCATATTTTATTCCTATTAAGGGATAAACATCTCCCACTACAATAGCTGCCATTTTTACAGCAGTGCCCATGTGGACGGTGTTTTTATTTTCATTTAGTTGTCGGGTTTCCTGGAACCCTGCAATGAATTGCGGTCATGATTAATGGCATCTGTATCTACACTCCAGGTTCTGGTAAATAACACCACTAAACATGTTTCAACTAATGAATTAAATACACCTATATTGTTCTTTAGTTCTAAAAAGACAGACTACCTTAATGTCCAAGTCCTATTTTCAATTTTTACAATCGGGACTACTAAGTCTTTTCTATAGTATAACAACTAGGGAATTGACAAACATTTTAAATCCTAAGAATCACAAAAATATTTGGTTAAGATCAATTCCTTAAAATCCCCATGAATTTTGTATGCCACGATAGTGTAGACGTATACAAAATCAAAGAAGAGATTTTATCCATTAATTTTATTATCACATCAACTTTACTTTATGACGAATAAAATTAATAATTGATCTTTCTTTGATCAAATATTTGGTCAAAACTTTTGAATTTAAAATAACATTGATTCCTCAAACAAATTAAATTCACCAACACCTTAAACTCCGTGAATTTTGCATGCCACGATAGTGCGTATACAAATTTAAACATTTGTAAAAGGAGGGGTTTACCCATTAATTATCTTGTCAATAAATCTTTATGACAAATAAAATTACCTCAAACACCGTGAATTTTGTATGCCACGATAGTGTGGACGTATACAAAATCAAACATTTGTAAGAGGGATTTTAATTTTATTATCTTGTCAACTTATTTATTTGACAAAACAATAGTTGGTTTTCTTCGGTCACACAAATAATAGCAGTGACTCCGATGGGGAGGATACTATTAGACGTGCCTAAGTGTATACCATTACTTGACACTAAGTCCGTTAATAAGATTGTGTCCCTTCCGATGGGGAAGATCACACACTCTTAATTAACTTCCTATAGTCATCCATCCAAAATGGAAGTTTAAGCTAGTGATCCGCAAACAAGCTCATCCGATATAGAGGAAGGCACTCAGAGCCAACGCACAAGCTTGTTGCATCACTTATAAACCAGTAATGGAGACCGTGGAATTTATTTAAAATAAATCCCTCTCCCACTTAGTTATTTAAAGTGAGGAATTTTGACTATGCTAGCCTACTTAGCATGCATACTAACAAGCACACACAACACAACATAAAAAGCAATAAATAGAAAAACTAATTTTCAACTATTATGACTTCTATCTATTGTTGTCCTCCGTGTGTCGCCAACCCTAGCTGTTGCCATCTTTGGCCACCGCCACCGGATCTAGTTGTCGCATCCATCTTGCTCCTTGTTCCGCTGCGCCTCTGATCCTCAAAAGGTTCCACGTCTTGCAAGATTCGATCCACGACATAAATAGAATTTTACATTTTCTGATCCTATATTCCTCGAAGGAATGTACATGTAAACTAGATCGAACATAAAATAAAATTTACATCCATCGATCCTATATTCCATAAAAGGAATGTACATGTAACTAGATCAAAAATAAAATCCTAATAAAACTAAATACAGCTCCTGCTGTATTTTATAATATAATCATGCACACACAATAAAATGCCCTTGACATGTCCAAGGGTCCAATCACACACATAATAACTATAAGCCATAATAGTTGGATCCTGCATCCACAAAGTTAGCGCATCCTACTATTAACCTGCCTAAATTATGTATGACATGTGCATAATTAAACTAATACCAAATACACAGAGGCAAAACCCTAGCTCTGATACCAATTGTTGGTTGCTACTCGGAAAACCTAATGGTTCCACTGTACAAGATTTTGTACAAAAGTCTGAACTTTTTCCTAGCTACCATGTGTTCTTTTAAATTAAACTTGGATCGCCTGCGGAACTTAACACGTTTGATCCAAAGTTTAATCTATTTGTTCTTTTAGGTTTTGACTTGGATCTCCTGCGGAACTTAACACATTCGATCCAAATTACCTAAGTTATTAATTCCATTAAATATTAATTTTCATAATTGGTTCCCAGTACTGACGTGGCGAGGCACATGGCCTTCTTGGATATGGGAGCAACCACCACCGACTAGACAAAACCTTTTAAAGAAAGCTAATATTTAATTTCCTAAAATAACTTTAGGTTAACCGAAAGGAACAATCAAATCACAAGGAAAAGAAAAAATAAAGAGCACAACATTGAAAACAAATTCAAAATACTAGAATCGCATGCCTCTTGTATTTGGTATTATTTCCAAAAATAACTAGTATGATGCGGAAAAGAAAAATACTAGTTATACCTTTTAGAAAGACCTCTTGATCTTCTACCGTATTCCTCTTCTAACCTCGAACGTTGTGTGGGCAATGATCTTCCGAGATAAGAACCACTAAGCACCTTTTTCTTCCTTACAAGTTTCGGCCATCAAAACTTCTCCTAGGATGAAGAGGTTTGGCCACCACCACCATGCTCCAAGGGATGCTAGAAACAAGACTCCTTTCTCTCCTTTTCTCCAAGCTAGATCCGGCCACTTCTATGCCTCCAAGAGATGATGAAGTCTCGGCCACAAGAAGGAGAAGAGAGAAAGAGAAGGGGAACCTCTAGGGGCCGGCCACACCAAGGAAGAAAAGAGAGGAAGAAAAAGAATAGAGTTGTTCACCATGAAGCCTCCTCTACCCCCTCTTTTATAATTCTTGGTCTTGGTAAATAAGGAAATTTAAATAAAAACTTCCTTAATTCTTTTGCCATGAAAAGGAAAATTTATTTAATTAAAAATAATTTTCTCTTCTCCAATTTATTTGGCCGACCACCTCTTTCACCCAAACAAGGAGAGTTTTAATTAAAACAAAAATTAAAACTTCCTAATTTTTTCTAGAAATTTATAAAAATTTCTCCAATAATTTTAATCCCTTCATGATTGGTTAATAAAAATAAATTTTATAAATTAAAATCTTTCTTTTAAACATGTGGATAATTTACAAAAAGGAAAGTTATCTCTAAAAATTAAAATCTCTTTTCAATCTACAAATAAGGAAAGATATTAAATCTTTTCTTAATCTTTTGTAGAAACTAATAAAAGAGAATTTTTAATTTTTAAACTTTCTTTTAAATCATGAACATAATTAAAAGGAAAGTTTTTACCAAAATTAAAATCAACCTTTTAATCTACAAATAAGGAAAGAGATTTTAACTCTTCTCTTAATCTTTTGTAGAATGTTATAAAAGGAAAGATTCAAATTTTTAAACTCTCTTTTAAATCATGTTATCCACATAAGAAAATTTTCAAAATTCAAATTCCTTTTTATTTTAATAGGGCCGACCACCTAAGCTTGAGTTCAAGCTAGGGCCGACCACATTAATTCACCCATGAACCAAACCATGGCCGGCCCTAGCTTGGTCTCCAAGCTAGCTTGGCCGGCCCCTATAGGATGGGTAAGAAGGTGGGTATGTGGTGGGTATAAATCTCTATATACAAGAGGCTACGATAGGGACCGAGAGGAGGAATTGTTGGTGCGGGTAGCACTAACGGTCTAACCTAGGTTTTGATGAATGACAAATAGATTAAGTTAGTTGTGTTGTTATCTGACACTTTGATCGAGTGTGCAGGAGAAGTCCAGACAGGTCGACGGGCTGACCGGATGTCTGGCACGAAGTCCAGCTAGGTCGACGGGCTGACTGGATAGCTGGCGAGAAGTCCAAGCGGGTCGACGGGCTGACCGGACGCTTGGCAAGAAGTCCAGCTAGGTCGACGGGCTGACTAGATAACTGGCAAGAAGTCCAGACAGGTCGAAGGGCTAACCGAACGTCTGGCAGGTAAGTGAGGTAAGTCACTAGAGGAGAGTGACTGCGAGGACGCGTTCCCGGGAAGGGAACATTAGGCGTCGATCCGGCTTAGATCCATTTCGGATGTCTAAGTCGAGATCGTGACTAGATTCCGGTCTCGGAAAGACGGAATCTAAGTCATACTATTTGTGCTAATTCATACTATTATAAAATGTGCTAACAATCTATTTTGCAGGATATATATTGCCTCAGACTAACTTTGTTTTGCAGGAAAAGGGAGTTTTCTGGAACAAGGTGGTCCGGGCGCCCGGAAAGCAAATTATATCCAGGCCAAGTCGTCGCCACGTGGAGCATCTCGGTTTGAGCAGCTACGTCACATTCCAGGCGCCCGGAGCAACATATAATAGAAGCCCCAGGCAGGAGCTTCAGAATCAACTCTTCACATCTGAGAACTCTTCTACTGCTGGTCCTGCTGCTCTACATTCCTGCGACGCCAACAAAGCTCCGACAAAGTGCTCCTTCGGGTTTTAGTTAATTTCTTTGTCGATATTACTTTGTTTCACTAGCATTTCCTGTATTTATTTTGCAATTATATTCGAATTGCTAGTGATTGCCCAACGAAAGTAGTCAAGGACCACGGGCCTTCGAGTGTAACACCCCTAGAAAGCCTAGATAAAGTAAGGGCAATGAGAGTACGAATGTAATGAAAAGAATGTGTAGATAGTCTACGTTGAATGTTACGATGGGAAGGATTTAGATGATTATGAAAGAAAATAAAGTTGAGAATATAAATCATCTATGCATGATTTATAATGTATAGAATTAATGTAGACAAAAGGAAGAAATATGAATACATGTATGAAATATTTATGCATAATGCATAATAGGGTAATATATGAATTATTATGTACAAAAGAAAATAAAACGTTAGAAGAGAGATTGAACCTTGGATCTCTTGTAAGGAACATGTATAGGATACCAAAGGGGATAGGAGAATTATTGATAAGGAGAGAGAGGACTAAGTAGTTAAGAATAAGAAAGGATTCTTTTTACTAAAAAGGAAAAGGGAGTAAAAAGAAGTAAAAATATACATAACCAAGTTTTGATCCTTGGTTCTCTTGTGGATACATGCATGTGTTAACCAAGTGGGATAGGAGAGGATATTGTAAGAGGAGAGATAGGAATTTTAATTAAAGGAAAGAAAAGAGAGAAATTAAGGGAGAACTCAAGAAGCATCTTCTCTAGAATATTCTTAACATTAAGAAGAGAAGTAAATAAGGAGGATGAATCAAGACAAGTTTCCTCCCCTCATTTTAGTATAAATAGGCATGGAGGGGTGACTTCAACTTCATCCTCACTCACTTTCCTCCTCTCCTCCCTTGGGTGCCGAAAACCCTCTCCCTCTCTTCTTCTTCTTGTTGCCGAGCAACACAAGAGGAAGAACCTCTTCTTCCTCTTCACTCTCTCCCTCTTTCTCTCTTGTTGTTGCCGAGCAACACAAGAGGAAAGAGAAGCCTCTTCTTCCTCCTCCTCTCCACCAAAAGACCTAGCCACTCCTCTCCTCCATTGGTGCCGAGCAAGCAAGCAAGGAAGAAAGGTCCCCAAGCAAGTTCTCAAATCTAGGAAACTTAAGCGAAGAAGGTAAGCTTCCCCTCACCTGTGGTACAAGGCTTTTATGTGATTTTCGGATTTATAAGGATTAGAAAACCTAGGAAAGAATTTAAGAAAATTCGGCTAAAGAAAAGGTTTTCAAATCTAGGATGATTTAAACAAGACCTCAATTCATGATAAGATTTTCTATGCTATGTAGAAGGATTCTTTTCCATGATTTTATATTGATATGATGTATGATCAGAGGAGTATCTAACCTTAGGATTTCAACCAAAAATATTTTAAAGAGGTGAGTAAGATTATTGTCTAACCGAACTAAGTGCAAGGTTCCTTCTATGAAATGCTATACATAATGTTATGTAATATGCCATGATATGTGATAGCATAGGAAATGCTAAACATAATGAGGAGAAAATGAAATTATGTTATATGCCATGATATGTGATAGCATAGGAAATGCTATACATAATGTTATGTAATATGCCATGATATATGATAGCATAGGAAATGCTAAACATAATGAGGAGAAAATGAAATTATGTTATATGCCATGATATGTGATAGCATAGGAAATGCTATACATAATGTTATGTAATATGCCATGATATGTGATAGCATAGGAAATGCTAAACATAATGAGGAGAAAATGAAATTATATTATATGCCATGATATGTGATAGCATAGGAAATGCTATACATAATGTTATGTAATATGCCATGATATGTGATAGCATAAGGAAATGCTATACAAAATGAAGAAATGAAATTATGTTATGTAATATGCCATGATATGTGATAGCATAGGAAATGCTATACATAATGAAAAGAAATGCATGAAAGATTGTTAAGGACATGATATGATAGTTATGCATGATAAGTTATTTTTGTATGGGTTTGTACCATGGGTGGGCTCCGTAAACGCCCCGGGGTCGATGGAGTAAGACTCGGGCCTCGTCAGTAATGGGCCTCTGAATGCCCTAGGTCGATGGAGTAAGACTCGGGCCTAGTATGTATGCATGATAGGGTTCAAGACTTGCTACCTTGGACCTACCTATGAAGCGCGCGTATTATGTATGTGGTACAAACCGGGATCCCCTTAATGATGATATTAATTTCAAGTACTTATTAGTATAAGTTTTCAAATTCATGATGCATTGCCTACATATGTACTTGAATTATCTGATGATTAGATATAATGTCATGTGATAATATGATATGAATATGATACCCTTGTATGTTGTATGCTTATGATATTACGCATGATATTGATATACGATGATTTTCGGTTTCAGTGAGTAGGAAAGGAACTTACTGAGCCATGAGTGCTCATAGCTTACTTTCCTTGTACCGCAGATATGGGGGACGGATATTCGGAACAACGGAGCAGCAGGAGGAGCAGATAGTGATGTGTGTGGTGGTGGCTCGGCAAAGAACGATTCGGACAAATTAATATGATTAGTTATAGAATCAATATTTGAACAAATCAGAATATGTGATATTATGCTTAATAAATTAAATTCTTTAAAGTTTTTATTCTTCCGCTGTTATAGTAAAACATGTACGTAAGTAGTATAAGAACGTAGCGCCGCCTTTGGTTGGGTAAGAATGGTGGGGCGTTACAGGTGGTATCAGAGCCAAGTTTTGCCAGCTCACTACACACACATCAAGCTCCTTCCTGCCACTCCAAGTAAGTACAGTTGCATAATTTATTTGTATGCAAAATAGTATGATACTCTAAGATACATGAATGGTAGCCTAGGAAGGATACCTTAAGCTATACCCTAGAGAATAGTGCATGATGATAAGTAGGATGCATGAATGGTAGCCTAGATACAAGAACCTTAGGCTATAACATAAGAGGAATAATGAATCTTTAAAATCTTGTAGAAATGGACTATATCCCATTCGAATACGATCCCGAGGATGTAGAATATTTTGGCGAATACCTCGAGTTCACGGATGAACCCGATATGCTGAAATTGTTATTCTAAGTTCGGGGACGAACTTTCAATAAGTAGGGGAGTTTGTAACACCCCTAGAAAGCCTAGATAAAGTAAGGGCAATGAGAGTACGAATGTAATGAAAAGAATGTGTAGATAGTCTACGTTGAATGTTACGATGGGAAGGATTTAGATGATTATGAAAGAAAATAAAGTTGAGAATATAAATCATCTATGCATGATTTATAATGTATGGAATTAATGTAGACAAAAGGAAGAAATATGAATACATGTATGAAATATTTATGCATAATGCATAATAGGGTAATATATGAATTATTATGTACAAAAGAAAATAAAACGTTAGAAGAGAGATTGAACCTTGGATCTCTTGTAAGGAACATGTATAGGATACCAAAGGGATAGGAGAATTATTGATAAGGAGAGAGAGGACTAAGTAGTTAAGAATAAGAAAGGATTCTTTTTACTAAAAAGGAAAAGGGAGTAAAAAGAAGTAAAAATATACATAACCAAGTTTTGATCCTTGGTTCTCTTGTGGATACATGCATGTGTTAACCAAGTGGGATAGGAGAGGATATTGTAAGAGGAGAGATAGGAATTTTAATTAAAGGAAAGAAAAGAGAGAATTAAGGGAGAACTCAAGAAGCATCTTCTCTAGAATATTCTTAACATTAAGAAGAGAAGTAAATAAGGAGGATGAATCAAGACAAGTTTCCTCCCCTCATTTTAGTATAAATAGGCATGGAGGGGTGACTTCAACTTCATCCTCACTCACTTTCCTCCTCTCCTCCCTTGGGTGCCGAAAACCCTCTCCCTCTCTTCTTCTTCTTGTTGCCGAGCAACACAAGAGGAAGAACCTCTTCTTCCTCTTCACTCTCTCCCTCTTTCTCTCTTGTTGTTGCCGAGCAACACAAGAGGAAAGAGAAGCCTCTTCTTCCTCCTCCTCTCCACCAAAAGACCTAGCCACTCCTCTCCTCCATTGGTGCCGAGCAAGCAAGCAAGGAAGAAAGGTCCCCAAGCAAGTTCTCAAATCTAGGAAACTTAAGCGAAGAAGGTAAGCTTCCCCTCACCTGTGGTACAAGGCTTTTATGTGATTTTCGGATTTATAAGGATTAGAAAACCTAGGAAAGAATTTAAGAAAATTCGGCTAAAGAAAAGGTTTTCAAATCTAGGATGATTTAAACAAGACCTCATTTCATGATAAGATTTTCTAGGCTATGTAGAAGGATTCCTTTCCATGATTTTATATTGATATGATGTATGATCAGAGGAGTATCTAACCTTAGGATTTCAACCAAAAATATTTTAAAGAGGTGAGTAAGATTATTGTCTAACCGAACTAAGTGCAAGGTTCCTTCTATGAAATGCTATACATAATGTTATGTAATATGCCATGATATGTGATAGTATAGGAAATGCTAAACATAATGAGGAGAAAATGAAATTATGTTATATGCCATGATATGTGATAGCATAGGAAATGCTATACATAATGTTATGTAATATGCCATGATATATGATAGCATAGGAAATGCTAAACATAATGAGGAGAAAATGAAATTATGTTATATGCCATGATATGTGATAGCATAGGAAATGCTATACATAATGTTATGTAATATGCCATGATATGTGATAGCATAGGAAATGCTAAACATAATGAGGAGAAAATGAAATTATGTTATATGCCATGATATGTGATAACATAGGAAATACTATACATAATGTTATGTAATATGCCATGATATGTGATAGCATAAGGAAATGCTATACAAAATGAAGAAATGAAATTATGTTATGTAATATGCCATGATATGTGATAGCATAGGAAATGCTATACATAATGAAAAGAAATGCATGAAAGATTGTTAAGGACATGATATGATAGTTATGCATGATAAGTTATTTTTGTATGGGTTTGTACCATGGGTGGGCTCCGTAAACGCCCCGGGGTCGATGGAGTAAGACTCGGGCCTCGTCAGTAATGGGCCTCTGAATGCCCTAGGTCGATGGAGTAAGACTCGGGCCTAGTATGTATGCATGATAGGGTTCAAGACTTGCTACCTTGGACCTACCTATAAAGCGCGCGTATTATGTATGTGGTACAAACCGGGATCCCCTTAATGATGATATTAATTTCAAGTACTTATTAGTATAAGTTTTCAAATTCATGATGCATTGCCTACATATGTACTTGAATTATCTGATGATTAGATATAATGTCATGTGATAATATGATATGAATATGATACCCTTGTATGTTGTATGCTTATGATATTACGCATGATATTGATATACGATGATTTTCGGTTTCAGTGAGTAGGAAAGGAACTTACTGAGCCATGAGTGCTCATAGCTTACTTTCCTTGTACCGCAGATATGGGGGACGGATATTCGGAACAACGGAGCAGCAGGAGGAGCAGATAGTGATGTGTGTGGTGGTGGCTCGGCAAAGAACGATTCGGACAAATTAATATGATTAGTTATAGAATCAATATTTGAACAAATCAAAATATGTGATATTATGCTTAATAAATTAAATTCTTTAAAGTTTTTATTCTTCCGCTGTTATAGTAAAACATGTACGTAAGTAGTATAAGAACGTAGCGCCGCCTTTGGTTGGGTAAGAAGGGTGGGGCGTTACATCGAGTAGGAGTCGTCACAGGCTCCGAACGAAGTAAAAAACCCTGTGTCTACTTTACTTTTCCGCTGCGCTTATACTCGATATTTTCGAATCGATATTCACCCCCCCCTTCTATCGAATCTAACGGTCCTACAAGTGGTATCAGAGCAGGTACCGCTCTAATTTGGTGCAACCACCAATCAAGCAAAGGGGGGTCGTTTTAAAGAAAAAAATTAGATATTGTTTGTCTTTTAAATAAAACAATACGGTTTTTTCATTTTTTCCCTCCAAAACGGTTTTTGAAAAATACATCGCCATCTTTTCACCATTGTTTAGTATTTAAAAAATATTACATTTTCAAAATTTTGAAATAATATTTTTTTCAAATATTTTATTAATATTTTAATAATACTTTTTCTGAAAATAGTGAAACATTATTTTTTTTCAGCACTGCTAATCCAAGACCAAGTCTTGGGATTTTTTTTCTGTTTCTCTGTGTGCAAGAATAATGACTCTTCAAGAAGGACGGAACCCCCACGAACCACCACCATACGATCATGAAGACTTCAACTACTGGAAGCGATTAATGGAATGCTTCTTAGGAAGCGTAGACATCGATTATATGTTAATTTTGAGGAAACCTTCTCAAAACTCGGAACTGAACAAAAAGGTAAGTAACATTATTTGTAATGTTTTACCTAACAATATTTTATGCAGATTAGAAAAGTACAAGAATGGACATGAGCTTTGGACCCAATTGATCAAACTTCACGAGGAGCTCGAGGAACAAGTAAAAATCGAATCCGAACTCGGGTTAGATCCAATCGAAAAGCCTACTGAATTAGGGGTTGTGCTCAAGGTTAGTGATATTTACCAAAATACCCCTGCTAATAGTAGTTTAGAAAATATGAGCATTGATCTGGTTATTTCTGAAAATATATGTGAAAATAATGTAGTTGACAATAATTACAAAAATACCCCTAGGATATTATCTGATAAAACAAATCCAATTAATTTAAAAAATTCAAACTTGAACCTAAACAAATCTGAAAACTCAAATGATAGAGATGACAAGGTGAATATTGATCTAGATAAAATTAATAAATTATTTAATAATCTAGACAATATTAATCTAGAAAATCCTATCCAAACCCAAGATAATTTAATTAATAAAAAATTAAATTTTAACGATAAGAATAATCTAATAAATTCCACTAATTATATCAACTTAAACAATAAAGAAAATATATCAAACACTTTGATAAAATCAAAACTAAATTTAACAAAATTAAAATTAAATGTTAAAAATAACATATTAGATAAAGATAATCTGAAAAATTCAAAATTAACAATTAATAAAAGGTTAAAAGATAAACCTTTAAGGAAATATAATTCAAACAATTTAATTAATTCAAATTTAAAAATGAATAAAAACTTAAACTTTAAACATAAGCTATTAAAGAAAGATAATTCAATTAACCTAATAAAAGTGAAATTGAAAGAAAATTTAAATATTAAATACTAAAAACTCTTTTAAAAATTCTTTAAAAACTATCTTAAAAATTCTTTAAAAACTCTTTTAAAAATTCTTTAAAAAATTATTTTAAAATTCTTTAAAAAACTCTTTTAAAAATTCTTTAAAAACTCTTTTAAAAATTCTTTAAAATATATTTTAAAAATTCTTTAAAAACTATTTTAAAAATTCTTTAAAAATTATTTTAAAATTCTTTAAAAACTCTTTTAAAAATTCTTTAAAAACTCTTTTAAAAATTCTTTAAAAACTATAATAAAATTCTATTAACTTAAAAAAAATTGTAATATTAATAAATTATTTCTATAAAATATTTTCAATTTAAAAATTATTATTTTGACTTTAAACTCATTTTTAATCTTAAACATCATTTTAACCTTAAAACTTTTTTTAACTTAACTGAAAATTAAATCTTAAATTAAAACTTAATATTGAAATTTCAATTAAAATTAAAAATTTTAACTTAAACTTAAATTTTAACTTAAACTTAAATTAACCACTAATATTAATTTAAATCTAAAATCAAAACTGAATCAAACGTATGTTAATTGACATAAAACATATTATAAAAATCATTTTAAATTCTTTTTAAATGCTGTTCTAGAAATCCCTTTAAAAAAAAAATTTAATAAATAAATAAAAATAATAATAATAATTGTAACTAACACTTTCATTGACCAACTCAATCAGGTAATATGAAATTTAAATTATTTCACTAAGTATTAAATTATTAAATCAAGTAAAAACTAATCAATAAATTATTGATAATGCTTAACTGTTATTGAATTAATAAAATCTTATCTTATTTAAACTTAAACTAATGTTAACGTCTGAATCTAAAATTAATTAATAATTGATTAATCAAATTAAGGGGGAGGTTCAATTTTTTCTTTTTATCAAACTTTCTATTTAAATCCCCTAGAAGAATTAATAAATTAAGGGAGAGTAATAAATTAAAGGAGTATCTAATTCAGGAGGAGGTTTATTTTGTTAATCTCCTTAAGTGTTATTTTTTTCTCTTTAAAATATCTTTAGAAAATCTTATCCCAATTACTTTGAAAATCTTATATTCTTAGCAAATATTTTCAAAAGCTTTATTTTAAATATCAGGTTTAGGGGGAGGATTAAATCAATACTTAGCTCCTAAATTATTTTCTCCACCTTAAAATTTTTTTGTTTTTTTTGAAATTGAATTTCGGTGTTCAAATTTAAAGGTTTTACAAACCTAGTCAGTATTGAAAAGTAGATTTTTTTTCAAACTTAGTTTTGAAATCCTTAATCTTGAGAACTTATCTTTATAAACCTATTCTTGAAAACTAGTTTCTCGAAAACTAAATTCTTCAATTTGACTTTATAAACTAAGGTTTTGAAAATTGAATCTTTTGCAAACTCAGTCTTGAAACTTTGATTTTGAAAACTCATGGTTGAAAAGTGTTTCAAAGTTGAAACGTATTTTGAAAATTTAAACCTTGAAATTTTGGTTTTAATAATTCATGTTTGAAAAGTGTTTTAAAAGTTGAAACTTACTTTGAAAATTTGATCTTAAAATTTGTAACTTATAACCCCATGTTTGGAAATTAGAATATCTAAACTTAGCGTTCCTAAACTTAAGCTTGAAAATTAGTCTTCAAAAATTTCTCTTAAGTTTACAAAGTCAATTAATTTTGCAGATATTATCTTTCAAAATTACTCAAAATGTACTAAATACTAAGTTATGTTGCTAAATTAGCTATTTTCAAAACTTAGTTATTTTACAAAAGCTAAATTACTATTTAAACACCCCCAAGTCAACTTGGTTCTTTTATCAGTATCTTTGAATTTTGAATCAAACTTAGATATTTTCCAAAATTAGCTGTTTCTTAAATTTACAAATCTTTACAGTAACTCTACACTATGCTTGTTTACCATTGCCTATTTTTGATGAATGCCAAAGGGGGAGGGTTAGGTGGTTAAGTTAGCTAAACCAAATTGAAAACACTAAAACTAACTTTAAAATCGATGTACCTGTTTTAGTTATTTTTTTTACGTCCTTTCACTAACTTAACCAGGTTGTCATTCCATCAAAAAGGGGGAGATTGTTGGTGCGGGTAGCACTAACGGTCTAACCTAGATTTTGATGAATGACAAATAGGTTAAGTTAGTTTTGTTGTTATCTGACACTTTTATCGAGTGTTTAGGAGAAGTCCAGACAGGTCGACAGTGTGAGATCTCGGAAAATTTAATTAATAGGGTTATTTGGAAAATAGCCTTATAGAATTTTTCTGGAATTTTTAGAAATTTTCTGGGAATTTTTCGGAGCTCGTACGACGGGTTTCACGGGGATAAAATTATGGGTACGGATAAAGCCTGTTTGGAATTCCCATTTAAGTGAGGAAAAGTTTTAATTATAAATTCTTTTTCTTATTTCTTTTCCCCAAACGCCGACTCTTCACCCAACCCGAACACCTTCTTCCCCCGATCTTCCTGACTCCTCTCGCTACCTCTTGCTTGCGAATGAATCGGCGCAGACAGGAACGGAGCTTCGACCTCCTGCGATCTTCCTCTACCGGCATCGACGCCTAGTAAGCCTAGATCCAGCCGAGGCCCTTCTCCTTCTAGCTCTGATCTCTTCTCCTTGCCACTGGTTCTCTCATGAGGACGAACCGATGCTACTGGATCGAGCCAGATCCACTCGATCGCCGGAGTGGAGGAGGCAGTTAGGGCTCCGGTGGTAAGTAACCGATCCTACTTCTTTCGGTTCTCTCCGACTCACACTGTCACCAATCCTTTCTTCTTTATTCTCTTGCCTTTGCCCTAGGTCACCGACCCACCATTTCCAGTGATCACTTGATTTGATCGCGACGGATCTATTTCCTTGGTTGTCTTTATCCCTCTGCCGATGCTAAACAGATCGATCTTTCTTGCAATCTGATCGCCGGGAGAAGGAAATTCAATCAAGGGAGTCAAGATGATGCTGTGGAATTGGCATTAGGGCTTCCAGTAGCAACATTGTCGGATCCTAGGTCATCACAGGCAGTAAGAGGGAGAGGTAAGGTGCACAAATGGTTTTCGGAATTAGGTTGTTGATTGATTAGTGATTTCCATTTCTTGATGTTGTTTTAATCCGGTTGATTCTAGTAGGTGATGAGGTTCAGTTCTGTGGTGTTCTTGATGTCACCTTGGATCGATTGAGTAGGGAGGGATTTCAGCAGGATTGTGTTCTGTGAATTCTCTTTAGCTCCAGCAGCAGCTCAGTTTGGTTCGGCAGCCACCCATACCTCAGTGTTCTTTGTTCCAGCATCTTGTTCGGTTGTGAGTTTGAGGTATGTGTAGGGTAATTGTTTCATGTTGTAGGTGAATTATTCTAGATGAATTAGGTTAAGTGTGATTGTTTAGTTGAATATAGGTAATTGATCTTGGTTGTAGATCGTATTGCATTCGGGATAATTTGATTACATGATTAGTGTGATTAGATTTAATTACTTAAATTAATCTAATAGAATGATTAGGGTTAAGACAATTAACCCTAGTCAATTATTAGATTTAATTTAAGTTTATGTTTCTAATCTAACTGGTGATTAGGGATTAGGTAACTAACCCTAATTGACCGTTAGATTTTATTTAGGTAGGATGCGATTGACTTGATTAGGGTGTAGCCCTAATTTAGTTTCAGGGATTTTATTTAGCTACTCATTTGGATTTAGCTAAATAAAATATATCTTGTTTGTTGACATAGGACTCTGATTCGAGACGAGCATCTCGACCTTGGATCGCTTGGTTGTACTTTCTATTTGAGGCGGGTACCCTTTGACTTATCTTTTGATATTATCTTATGATATGTATAGTTTATATATATTTACTAGTGATAGATGGTAGATTTATTTCTTCCCTGGTCTTAGCTAGTTGATACCTATCACATGCTTCATCTGCTAGTTGCTTTACTTCAGGATTGGATATTTTATCTCTTGCCATGTGTATATATGTTCATAGAGATGCATATCTATAGTGCTCTACTCTACTGTATTAGTTGCGTTACATGTGTGATACATGCTCTTGGATTCATGATACTTACATCATTGTTATATGTGATGTCTTTGGATTTATGCTGTTTATTATCCTTGTTATATATGTGTTTATTTGTTTGGCATCTACACATATGGAGGAGGATATGTTCAGGTATGACATACTGTAGCCGCATGCACCATATCGCATGATTGCATGCTGGGCGATTGACGACTCCATTATTGTTGAGCTCGTCGGCCGGCTACATTGACCTGCACACCACGTGACCATTGCATGGGTAGTGGCACAGCACACAAGGTGTGTAGGTTGCTCGGTGGTGCTCCGCTAGAGGCTCCACTCATGGGTAGTGTGATAGGCAGCGTGGTAGCACACCGGGGTCCCTCCCCGTCATTGTGTACCGGGAGATGAGAGCATGGCGCTCCCTCCTATAGTGAGGTTGGAGGATAGGTGTACTCCGGTGCATCCCGTCCACTCGGTCACTCTTCAGGAGTAGTGACGGCAGAGTGCACGGTGTCACAGCCCT
Organism: Zingiber officinale; assembly: GCF_018446385.1. Taxonomy (NCBI): domain Eukaryota; kingdom Viridiplantae; phylum Streptophyta; class Magnoliopsida; order Zingiberales; family Zingiberaceae; genus Zingiber; species Zingiber officinale. Next base: position 51,020,770 of record NC_056006.1, read on the forward strand.
ACCCACGCGGTCTCACCATTGTGTGTGAGATTCTGACTGGCGTCAGGGGTGACCATGTCATTTGCATCATATGCACAGATTGCATTAATTATGGTTGATGCATTTTGGTGATTGCATATGATTGACATGCATACAGGTTATATGCTTTTGCTCTGACTATTTTTATCTGTGTATGCTCACAGTCAGTTACACAAGCCTCGTAGGTGAGTACAGTTTATTTCAGTTATGCATTTTCTTATTATTCTTGCTATAGACTGTACTTTATGCCTATTGCTGGTTATTACAGTTTATTTCAGCTATGCATATCTGTTATACTGTTAGGAGACTGTACCGTAGGCTGTACTGTTAGTGTACTGTACATTAGGTTATTGCTGGTGGTTATATATTGCTATACATGTCTATTGGATTACCTGCTGAGTTCTTTGAACTCACCCCGTTGTTACTATTTTTCAGGTTGAGGCCGTCGGGAGATATTCCAGTCGCTAGCCCCCTTGTCGCGAGGATTTCTAGATATCATTTTCTGTATTCGCTTTTATACGTATATTTGTGATGTGGGTTTGTATTGTGGACTTTATGACGAACATTGGGTTTACTACTTTTGGTTTTCCGTTGCGGATATTTTCATTACATTCGTGGATTTCGTTTCTTCGTTGTAGTGGAGTAGGATGTGTACGTATATCTTCGTTGATTTCTATATCATCTTTTCTTTATATAACTGCGTGGATTGTTCGTATTATATCTATGTAGAAATGTTGAATATAACTGCGTGGATTGTTTACTATTTGTGTGTATTGTTCCGGCCGAGTGTGGCCGAGGTAGAGATATATGTATACTGAGATTCATATTGTCCGCCGTACAGGGGAGATGCTGCCGAAATTTCTTCTGGCAGAGACTACCTGGGGCGTGACAATTTATTTGGTATCAGAGCTAGGCTAACGCTACTTGCTCTTCGTTTTGGATTTTCGAGGTTTATCTGATACCAATTTATTTGGTATCAGAGCAAAGTTTTGTGATACCTACTTGTCGGGTTTCGGATTTACGATGCTTACTTTCGTGAGCCTTTATCTGGATATTTTCGGATTGTACGGATTTCCGTCGATTTTCTCGTTTTGGAATTCCGAGGCATTTTGACGAGGTTTTATTGGATCTATTTGGGGGCTATGCAGCGACAGGACATCTCCAGACGGCAATAGGTAAATCAGGTAATTTTATAGTTTTCATACCTGTAGTGATATCTGGATAACATTTTTTTACATATATGATACGTGTTCTAGTACTTAAACGTGGTCGCACATGTATGAGGGTGATCGATTCTCTAGAGACAGAGTCTCCAGAGAGTTCTGTTAGGGTTGAGCCTGTCCGTCAGGAATAGACTCTTCAGGGTATTGTGACCACGTTAGACTGTCAGATCCTGACGGTTCCGACTTCAGAGGTACCTACCTCGCCTGTACCGCCAGTAGTACTTACAGGGTACTCGGCATCTTCTCTAGCTGTGCCTACTGCGTACTCGGTACCACCACAGACATCTGTGCTGGTTACTACATACTCGGTACCTGCACCAGCAGTACCGGTTACATCTTACCCGGTACCGCCCATTGTACCTTTAGTCGTCCCTACTTATGCCTACTCTGTAGTCCCACTAGTGGTTCCTACCCTGTTTATGTGGCAGCACCAGTGGTACCTCTTCCAACCTATCCATCAGTACCACCCATAAGATCAACTCCAGTGATTCTGCCCAGTACCGCAGCGATATCTACGGATATGGTTGTGGCACGAGCATGGATCCCAGCCTTGGCGGAGTTGGTGAAAAGCCAATTCACGCTATTTCGCGGGGAGACTGATCCGAGCGTGGCTCAATCTTGGATAGAGTCTATGGAGCGGACATTCTTTTACATGGCCTGCTCCGAGTGGGAGAAGGCTGAGCTGGCTGCTTACCACTTACGAGACGGGGCAGAGATCTGGTGGGACACACAGCGCTCGATTATAGGCGAGCAGCATGTTATATATACGAGATTTAGAGAGGCATTCGAGAGTCAGTGTTTTCCCTGGGCGTATCAGATGACACGACGGTAGGATTTTCTGAGTCTTCGGCAGAATAATCGCTCAGTGATAGAGTATAATGCCGAATTTAATCGGTTGGCCAGATTCTGTCCTGAGTTAGTTGTTGAGGATAGATCTCATATGCTTCAGTTGTCCAGGGACTAGACGGGCATCTTCAGGTGAAGATTGCCGGTTTTGGTAGTTCATCATACATAGAGGCACTGGTAGAACTCTTATGATTGAGTTAGCTCATCAGAGAGTAAATGCGGACCAAAGATTCAGATCGGACCAATAAAGCTAAATCGGTCATCTATTAACTAATCAAGAATACCTTAATCCTCCATAAGCTACTAAGGTATATCAATCTACGACTACCCAAGTCGACAAGCGTAAGTCAGTCTTTCACTGACCCATCTAACAAGAGTAAATCAGTTATCTACTGATGTAATTAATTAAGATAAAATGATATACTACTGGCTAGGTCAACATGAAGATATAGATACTATCCACTACCCAGCTAATACTAGCAGAGGCTGGTATGTGCCTCAATATGCTAATCAACTAGTAGTAATAAAAGCTAATACTACTTATGGTGTGATATGAAAAATCAGCATAGACCTGTAATCCTTGATCTCTATTCCGGTCTACCATGATCAATGGTTTACCTAACACATAAAATATATGATATATCAACTAGACAGGTACCAATAAATAATGTTAATACAGGTCATAAACTGTAATAGTGAGCAGGCATATACTAACAAAAGGTAGGACAACAGTATACCAACATACCTCCTATAGCTTGGAGATGTCCTGCTGCTGCCAGTCCCAAATCCAAAAGTCACATCGAGTAGACCAAAACACGAAATCTGAAACACGAGAAATAAGACTCGTAAACCGAGCTCTAATACCACTAAATTGGTATCAGATAAATCTCGAAAATCCACAACATATAGCAAGTATCGTATACCGGCTCTGATACCACTAAATTGTCACGCCCCGGAGGAGTCTCTGTCCGAAGAAATTTCGACAGCATCTCCCCTGTACGGCGGACAATCTGAAACTTTTCTACAAGCACTATATGTTGGTGCAATCGACCTAGGTTTTAATAAAGCAGCCCACTCGGCTGTACCAAAACCAAAACACAAAACTGCTAGCCGGCTAGGCTTACACAACCAATAACAAATACAAAACACCACATAACAACATCAACACTCCAAAAACAAAACCGGAGTATAGAGCTAAACAAACTGATACATAAACAAACAAAACATACGTGAAACCGATATGTCTTTTGATGTGACGTGGGGACCAGCAGACAGGATGCTCCAAGCGACACCATAAATAACCTGGTACCTGAAAAATATAGAGTCCACGGGGGTGAGTTCAACAACTCAGCGAATACCAATAGACATGCCTAGTAAGATATATCTAACAGCAATAAACATGGAATACAGCTTCCTAATCATATATCTAGGAAAGATGCAAAACTGAAAGGTAACTAAGGAAGCTGTACTCACCAGGAACTCCTATCCAGACAAAAGGGTCGTCAAACCGAAAGTGCCCTAAATCCTGTATGCATGTCAAACATATGCATCCAACCAAATGCAACAAATAAATGCAGCAAACACAATCACAAGAAATAAATGCATCAATGCATATGATGCCAATGATGCGTGACGCCGGTCAGTCATCTCACACACAAATGGCGAGACCGAGTGGGACAACCGTGCACTCTGTCGTCATTGCTCACGATGAGTGGCCGAGTGGACGGGATCTTGTCGGAGTACTCCTGACCCCAAATCATAAATGGGGAGCTCGATGCTCTCAACTCCAGTACACGACGGGAGGAATCCGGCTAACACGTTGTGTCACTACCCATGGCGGACCAACGAGCAAACAAAGTCCTCGCCTGACACACACCGCTGAATCGACCACTAACCCATGAGTGGTGGTGTGTGCGGATCCATGTAACTGGCGATGTGCTCGACAACAATGGAGTCGACTATCGCACAATCATGATGCATGACACTAAGCATGGCAAAAACTGATCAACATAACCATATCCATACATACAAAATGGGTACTGTAAAAGCGATGGTCACATACCAAGATCTAGAGTACACAGGTCAGATAGAATATCAAAAACCCTATGTCCTGAACATAATAAGTATGGAATATCCTGATCAGCATAGAAAAATCCATATATACATAATATGGGTACCACAGTATCAGTAAGCCAAATCCACGGATCTAGGGTATACAAGTCCTCTAAGGTATAACAACCTAGACCCAAATCATATCCCTCTTCCATAGCATATGTACCAACAATATACACAGATCAAAGAATCAGGGTCTAAACACCCGAATCATATATGATATACAAATAGAGGTACACAAATCTGATATGGCACAAAAACCTAAGTATCAGATAATCTAGATACACAGGCCAGAAACAACAATCCAAATCCTAGTCCTAACCTCAGTAAGCATGGTATGTCACTCTAGAAACTAAGATACTCATGGTAACAAGATAATCATGGCAACAAATCACAAGATATAATCACGGATACATCACAGGTGACAAACCTAACATGCTATGGATATCAAACAGTGACATACCAAAGGCAAACATGTTCATTGCATGTAGTTATAAAATACTATACATATCCAATGACAATATCATAAAAGATAAGTCAAGAGGTACCCGCCTTCAATCGATAAGACCAATCCGATCCAACTCGGACGTCGAGATGCTCGTCTCGTGTCAAATTCCTGTGTCACCAATATAAATATATTTTATTTAGCTACAATCTACATAAATAGCTAAATAAAATTCTTAAGAACTATTTAGGGCAAAAACCCTAAACCAACTTCCTCGACCTGTCAAAATTAAATCCAAACCATACCTAATTAAATCCATATCTCTAATCAAGCTATACATGATCATCTAACTACAAACATATCACATTCCTTCCCTTTACCTCAAATTCACAATCGTGATTGTTGATCCACAGCAGGGAGCGTTGCTGTTGGAAACCCTCTTTGCTGCCCAAACCTGCTTTGGTTAGTCACTTAATCAGAACACACCAAAAACCTAAATCCAGATTTAGGAGAGCCTACCTCAATACTGGCCGTCGAAATCCCTAGATCAACAATGGCGGTATGTGATCGACAGAGGCCTCAACTGCTAGCTTCTGTCCGAAACCAAACGCGTGCAGAGGTGGCAGTGGACCGAGGCTAGGGCATGGAAGCAAGAAATCTCCAGCAATAGTCGGCTCTGCTCCGCGCGGCGGCGACCACGAATCGGAATCTAGGGCACGGTCCTTTGCTACTTGAGCACAGCAAGATCGACAATGTCAAAAGCTCCGGGAGGAAGAAGCTTGGTTGCGAAGGGATCGAACTGAGATCCAAGAGAAAAGGAAAGGATGCTCGGGCGATGAAGTCCATTAGAGAGCTACTCGACTCAGGTGAGCCGGAGTCGAGGAGAGGGAAGAGGAAGGCGGTGGCTAGGGCATCGGCAGCAGATCAACTCGGGTGCTTGGCTCCTGTCCCGACCGAAGAAGCGAAGACTCGGTGATACTCGGACGCGGCGGTGATGAAGACACGAGGAAGGAAGAAGAAGGGCGCGTCGAGTTTGGGAAGAAGAAGGAACCGTCGGGTTTGGGAAGAAGAAGGAACCGTCGGGGTGAAGAGAAAGGTTAGGGCGCGCGGGAGGAATAAGAGAAAAAGAATAAGAAAAGAAAAAGGAAAAGAAAATAAAACTTTTCCTCATTAAAATAGGGTAGCCTAAACAGGCTTTTCCGGGCCCCGTTTTTTATCCCCGTTAACTTGTCCATACGAGCTCCGAAAAATTCCCGAAAAATTTCCAAAAATTCCAGAAAATTCCCTTATTAGTATTCGCATATTTTTTCGGTATTTTACAATTACTTATGCTAATATCAGCAATACTCAACTTTGTCACGCTCCCGGAGAAGTTACTACCGAAAAATTTCGACACATCTCCTCTGTCGGTGACTATATGGAGCATACATACACAAAAGAAATAACATCACCATGCGGTTTAATAAATCGGATCATGCAAGTAATGAATAGCGGAAACATAATGACATACAACTTCTTACTCCAAAATTCTCTTATCAACCTAAATAAAGAATTAATCTAAACAAATTCTTAAACTAAGTCCCAAGTCTTCTATAGTCCAGGCATCACACATCCATCCACACCTTCTTGTCACCTTCCTTGACTATAGCTTTTCCTTTCCTTTATCTGCAGTAAGATGAAATGCAATCTATAAGCAAAATTGCTTAGTAAGCGCTATCTAACTCACAAAATCTCGATATGCATGTACATATATCTATAACATAAACTAACTGAATGCTTACTGAAAACTACTCATGCTCATTTAATAGTAAAGAATCATAACAAACTGAAATGCTAAACATGTAAAGTTGCTCATGCTCACCTACTAGTAAATAATAGTAAGCTAATCTAAATAACATGCTAGCGTAAAAGAAAACTAAACTTGTTGATTTTAAAACAAAGTGAAACTTATTTCATTTGTTCTAAACTTATTCTTTTATTTCACTTGTTTAAAACTTATACTTTAATACTTCAAAATAATAATCAACTTCTCTTGGGCCCAGGCGTAGTACCATCTTATGCGCGTTCCCTAATAGGTTGGGGTAGCGAGCCACCAATCCTAAAAGAGCAAACCTTGGTCTACCAGGGCCAAGACCTTGGAATTGGACACCTGGATTTGTTTAACGACAACCTTGGAAGTCGGGTACTAACCTCTTCAAAGTAAAATATCTTATTATCTTAATTATTTCTTCTTTAAATACCTTGGCATTTTAACAAGCACCTTGTGTGCCAAAATCCCTAAAGTCTTGACTTTGGGATCTACTTAAGGCCTTGGCCTTTTTCTTTCTTTTCTTTATCTTGCTTATACTTGCTAATACCTCTATTAAAAAGATGTCTCATACAAAACTGCACTAAAATGCTTATTAACTCTGCACTGAAATGCTTAATAGAATTGCATGGAAATACTTAATAAAACTGTACTGAAATGCTCAATAAAACTACATACTATGCTAATCAAAATTCTGCATACTTTGCTAACAAAATTACGCATACTGTGCTAAATAAAATTCTACATATTAAGCTAACAGAAATCTACATATTGTGCTAAACAAAACTGCACTATGAGCTTAACGAATCTGCACTTGAATGTTAACTAAACTCTGCACTTGAAATGTTAACTAAAATCTGCACTTGAAACTCTAAAGAAAACTGCACTATAAGCTCTCAAAATCTGCACTATAAACTTACAAAAACCAAAACATTAAATTCTGCACTAAAATTTTGCACTACAAAGAGATCTATCTGCACTAAAATTCTACACTACAAGGAGATCTAAACTGCACTAAAATTCTGCACAACAAGGAGATCTAAACTACATTAAAACTTCCAAATTGATTTCAATTATTTCAGTTTCCCCACTCATCTAGTATCAACAACTGCTTTCTAAACTTTCTATTTCATCATCAACATGATCCATATATAATTAGAAGAATATTTATTCCAATTTATTAGCATGAATAAATACTAACATCTCTTATTCCAATTGTTGGAAGAAAATTGTTAACTTCTCTTGAATATCTTAGTTATCCAAATCGTACAGATATTTTGAACCGTTCAAAAGTAATAGTGATAACTTCAATACTTACACTCCTAAAAGCTTCTATAACCTTAATGTTATGAATAACTCTTTCCTCAATGCTATAATTCAAAATCCGCTATGTTGACAATAAAAATCTGCAAATCTAATTAAGCTACTAGATATCTAATTGGATCTTCCCATGCTAAACCATCAAAACTGCAATGCTTAAGGTAATACTATGGTCTTCTATTCTGTTCATGTTCATTAATTGACATAAAAACTAAATCCGTTCATGCTTATTGAGATAACAAGGAACTTAAATCAGTATGCTTATTTGAATGGTAATAAGAAAGCATATCTAAACCTCATGCTAGAATAAAGAAACTCAAATCTGTACAGCAAACTCTAATACAATTTAGACTTCACAGAAATCTCCAAAGCAACTAAACTGTACAGCAAACTCTAATACAATTCAGACTTCACAGAATTCTTCCAAGGCAACTAAACTGTACAGCAAATCTAAACAACCATTCATGTTCTTCTTTGAAACTCACGGCAACAACTTAACATTTCTTCCAAATCTAAACAAATCTGCATTAAGTTTCATAATAGCAAGTATCAAATAGAACAAGCCGAAACCTCTACTAATCCCCCTGTTCAGTACCCCGGCAAGGAAACCATTGCAACTAGTAAAGGGTTTGCTACTTGAAAACAAAACAAATACCATTCCTTATGCTCAGATTTAACAAAAGAAATTCTGGAATTGAAAACTACACTACACAACCAATGGATCAAACACTGCATGCTTAAAAACTAATAACAAAAGAAATCTATTCCAAAATCTCTACATGATGAAATGCTAAACTACATGCCCATCTGAACCATTTGTTCATTTTCCAAACCTAAACAAATCTGAAATTGAGATTCACGGCAGCAAACCTTAAGAACAACACTCCTACTGCATACTTCGGCCAAACAAGAAGAAAACAGAATCCGATAGCTACTCTTACCGCAGGTGAGAAGCACTTACCTCTTCTTGAACCTACAACCGAATGAAAGGAGGCTTCTAGGGTTTTCGGAGGAGCTCGAGTTTTGCAGATCTTCGGCCGCTTCTTTGAGCCCACAGATTCTCCTCGATGAGCCAGTCTCTATTTCGTGAAGATCTCATGAAATCTATCCTTCACCGGCCACCGGAGACGAAGCCCTAGCTTCGGCTTCGTCTTCCGCCCGAGCATTGCCGACGCTGCGTGCAGAAGAGGAGAAGGATTCTAATCGGGAGAAAGGAAATAACTTAACCCCTCTCTTAACTTATCCTTTTATACTTAAGGTATTTCAGTTATGACTTAAGATTATTTCGCTTCCCTCTTATCATGAAACATCCGTTGGGTCGCCTGGCTAGCCGTAACCGCTTAAGGCTTGAAACGGTCGGAGGTCCGGGTTCGAATCTCAGCCGAATCCCTTTTTATTCCTATTTATCTTCTGTTTAACTATTACCACTTAAATATAATTTCGACCTCTATTTGATCAGCAATGCCCACTTGGGCACTTGTTGACCGGAGGTCTCCGGTTCGAACCTCGGCTTAATTTCTTTATTTTTTTGCAACTTGTTTCTTTGGTAAAACTACCAAACGAACTCTAAAAATTGTATAAAAATACTTTAAAAATTTCTAAAAATCTCTAGAATATTTCTAAAGCATTTCTAAATATTTTTAATTACTATTAGGAATCTAAATATTAAAATTTGGGGTGTTACAAATTTAATTTTAATTTTAATTTTAATTTTAATTTTAATTTTAATTTAATTTAATTTAATTTTAATTTAAAGTTCTTAGTCATCTCACCCGATCTAAGTTTTCAATCAGGGAATCCTATAATTTTGTGAGATGAATTAGGTTCAATTTTAGGGTTTGTTTTTAACTTGTGTTAGATTCAGGTTAGCTTTGGGTTCAACAAATAGGCGTTCTCTGGATAAACTTCTGGGCTATGGTGAGTCACTTGGACATCATTAAAGTAACCATGCCTTCGAGGTTTTTCAAATAGTCCTATCCACTGGACTTACTACAAACCCTTGGTCTAACTAGTTAGGATCCATAAAGGGTAGCTTCGGTCAGTTCCACTTAGCCAAATACACCAGGTCGAAGCCATATCTTCCTAGACATGCATAGACTAAGCTTCCCTAACGTACTATCATCCAAAATTTCACCAGTACCATTTTTCAAGTTAAATTTGAACCCTTTTTAACTAATCCTAATTACTCTGTCGGGTAGGTTGGTTAGGGTTACCCTCCCGGGTAGGTTAGTTTTGGAGGTGCTAGCTATTCTGGAGCCTCCCCCTGAATTAACACTACAACAAAAATGACTTTTCGCAGCGCGCATTGCGCGCTGCACAATTAAAAGCTGTTGAAAGTCATAAATTTTCCGCGGCGTGCTTTGCGCGCCGCGGAAAATATTTTCCGCAGCGCGCAAAGCACGCCGTGAATAATAGTTTCCGCGGCGTGCTTTGCGCGCTGCTGAAAATATATCGACAGCGCGCAAAGTATGCTGTTGATGGTCTTCATTATATTAAAATAATAATTTGACGAAATTAATAAACTAAAATTTTATAACAAATTTAGTGCAAATCAAATCCATACAAAATTAACAAAAGTCATAGCTTTTCATTATACCAAAAAACTCAAAAGATCTAAAACAAAATATGAAATCTCTAACAAACTAGCAATTACATAACAACAATTAAACTTACAATCCAAACAAATTATTATAGCATGTATCAATCCACAATATTATAAATTTAAATAACCATGCTTCCTATTGCATCATCAAGAAACGCATTTCATCATTTGGTCGAATTAGGTCCATCTTTTCCACCAAAATCTTATCAACCCAAACTTTCCAACATGATCCACCAAGAATAACGTGATGCACTTTTGTGTTTGGATACGTGGATGCAATTCGACCTTCTGCAACAACTAATTCATCGGCAGACCAATGAAACAACTTACATTTGATATTAGCACAAATATCTTCATGACTCACATTTCTCAAATTTGTTGTAAATAAACAATACAAAATTATTAATTCTGTAACGACCCAATTCTCCTTACTTTGAGTTCTAAATATCTTTGAAAATGTCTGAAAATGCTTTTAAAATATTCTAGGGATTTTTAGGAATTTTTAGAGTATTTTTATGCAATTTTTGGAGGTCGTTTAGTAGAGTTACAAAAAAAAAAAAAGAAGTTTTTGATAAAAAAACGTTGAAGGGGAGACTCGAACCCAAGACCTTGACCCGAACCAAATCTCAGCCGAACCCAGCCCAACCAGCTGAGCTACAAGGTTTTTGTTAACCTTATAAGGAAAGAATTAAGTTTATAGCATAGTTAAGCGATATTTTAGAAACCGAAAATAAACTTTGAAAATAAAAGGTGCGCGGATAAGGATTCGAAGCCTAGACCCTTGGTTTGGTTGAGAGCCGACTAACCAACTGGACTGCGCGTGTTTTATTAACCTAGTATGGAGAGAAATAGATTTAAGCATAGTTGGAATCGAATTTAAAACTAAGTTATAAAGGGGTTAAGTGTTTACCGTGACCTAAACCTAAGTTTTCCTCTCTTTTCTCTCCCGACGGCGCGATTTTCTTCTCGGGCGAAAAAGGGGCGACGGCGCTAGGGCTCGTTTTCGGCGGCCGGCGAGGACTTCTTTCCGGGAGTTGTTCGCGGATTCGTGGTCTCCTCGTCAAGGAGAACACGCGGATAGGAAGGGATCGCCGAGACCTTCACTTCATCCAAACCGTAGAGCACTTCCCCTTCGGTTGTAAGTTCAAGAACCCAAGGTGAGTTGCTTCTCACCTGCAGTAGGAGTAGTTCCGATTCGTTTATGTTTTCTGGTTGTTTGAGTTTCCTGTGAAGCATGCTAGGGTTTATGTTTTTTTTTGCTGTCGTGTACCCTAAGAAGTTAGACAAAATCCTTCTGTGAAGTTTGATCTGTAAAGAATCCTTTGATTAGACTTAACAAAGGTTTAAAACAAGATTTTTGATCTCTAAGCTATGAAGAACCAATTATAGTTTCTGTGGTTTCGGGTTTGCTTAATGGTTGCTGCCATAATTGTTAAATCCGAATATGCTAGGTGGGTTATGGGGTCATTTTATGGTTGAGTAAGTCAGATTTGGGTTTGTGCCATGCAATGGGTTGTAGATCAACCTTATTTGAGAGTCCTGTTGTTTCTTTTAATGGCTTAACTCCTTCCTTAGGTTTAGAACAGCAGCAGATTAGTTGAAGCTAAAAGAGTAGTAAAGGAATTATCTTGCAATGAGCTAGGTTTCGGTTTCTTATATGCCTAATGTTCATGCATAAATGTATGGTAGCAGAAACATATTTTTTAGTTGATAACAACCTTAAAGCTTTAAACAGAATTTAAAGAGGCTGTTGAATAGTGATGCCGTACTCAGAATGCTTGTATTCCCTTTATAAGTTTAATTAGTTTTAGCTTGGTTTTAACAAGTAATGAATATAAGATAGTTTGATTAAATTCTGAGCATGTAATTAGTTTTCTTTATTGCTGTTAGAAAATTATAGAAAAAGAGACCAAAGTCTTAACAGGATCCCTAATCTTTTTAAGAATTGGGATCAGTAGCATATTAAGTGCTAAAGGAAATGCCAAAGCATTTTATTAGAAGGAGTATTTAAAGAAAGATATTAAGAAAAGTATTTTACTTTTAAAAAGGGCATGTACCGGACACAAGGTCCAAGGGATGGGCTCCAAGTTGCCCCTAGACATAAAGTCTAGAAGTGTCTTAATGGTTTTGGGATTAGCTACCTCAATTCTCATTAAGAAAGGCGCGCAAAGTGGTACAATGTCGGGCCCAAGTAAAGTTGAGTATTATTTTAAAGTATAAAAGTATTAAATTTGGAAACAAATAGAACAAGTTTCTTTTATCTAGATTGAAAGATTCTAACAAGATAGATTGTTGTTTTTCTTTAGAGATGCATGATGTAGTTCATTTCTATTTCATGTTGAGCATGTACCTCCTGTTTTCTTTTATGTATATGCATTTCTTATCGGATTTTGTGAGTAGAAAGCACTCACTAAGCTTTTAGCTTATAGATGCTATTTTTCCTCCTACTGCAGATATGGATAAAAATAAAGGAAAGGCTAAAGTGGCTTAGAAGAAGGCGACAAGGAGACGATGATGGTGTGTGTGTGGTGACGGATATGGAAGCTTGGGATCTAGCTAATAAATTGCTGCAAGTTAATTTATTTAGTTTTCTTCTTAAATAACTAGGAGAATTTAGAGAAATACAGATTCTGTTACTCTTTCTGTTTTGCTGTCATGAAGTGTTTAAATGTTTTGTTTTTGTTTCTGTTGGATTTCTGGAACCATTCGGATGGTTAAATGCATGGTTAAATGTTTTATGGAAGAAAATGCATATGAAAATTCGGTTTTCATTGTAAAGTAGCCTCAGGTGGTTGCTGGTATGTTTATGAGTTGCTCTATGTAGGAAATCGCCATGTATACTATTCCGTTGATTGTGGTTAGATGTAAGATTGGTAGGAGTATATGCTAAATATTAGTAGGTATTTACAGATATAACATGTGTAAGTTGCTTTAAATTTTTAATATGAGTAAGTGATGGAATTATGAATACTATAACATGCGTGAGCTTCCATTGGTGATAAATACAGCATGGTAAAGGTTTTGCAGATTTTGGTAATTGCTTAGCATGTTGGTATTATTATAACATGCGTGAGCTTCCATTGGTGATAAATACAGCATGGTAAAGGTTTTGCAGATTTTGGTAATTGCTTAGCATGTTGGTATTATTATATGAGTTTTGTCCTATGGAAGCATTGAGTATAATGTTCAGTTGTTTGAAACATGCGAACAGTAAGTTTAAGTTGCAGAATGAAAATATCTTCCTTTAATAGATGCAAGTTAGGAAAGTTGTAGCAAGCAGTGAGAGTGTTTAAGTTAAATGTGTCTGTATGCTATGCTTGTTGTCTCATTTAATTGCATGTTTGATCCTGTGAAAAGATAAACAAAAGAAAAAAAAAAAATATCAAGGAATTTTATGCTGCTATTTAGAGGCATGTTCTGATATATGATATGTTTTCCAATAGTTTAAAATATCTCTAGTCTTAAAGTAAGTAGTACAGTAGTTAGTAGAATCAGTAGCGGTCACTCTCAGAGTAGTAGTAAGGAGGGTGGTTGTTACAGTTTCAATCATGTATATTTTTATAACAATTTTATGATTTAGAAATACATAATTTATGATAATTACCTGGAAAACATGACCAAAATCTATCTGATATGTAGTATTAACTATCTGATATTTTATCAAAAGTAAGCAAAAATAATTAGAGCATCGTAGAGTTACTAAATTATTAAACCCCACTACAAAAACCAATAGCATGGATTTCTAATACAGTTCTAGATTCCAGTGCACTTGATCATAATTCAATATTTTGAACTACCACAACATACTAAAGTTCACCAAAATGGAGAATTGGTGGAAAGATTTCGAATTAACAACTAATATAAGTGATAGAGCCCCATTATAAAAACATGCCTTATTCTAGCACTAATTTTTTTCCAGCTTTAATTAATTCAAGAACATTGCTTTTAGATATTTTGGCATCCTTCGTACAACCACTAAAGATTCATAGAATTAGATTAAAGTTTCATACAACCAAAAAGTAAGAAACATAAGATTTAAAAAATGACTGAATTGGCACCGAATATGATAAAAACAAATATGATCCCATGAATAAAAAATCAATAGCTGCCATGTAAAGGAATGTCGATACTACCAAAGTAATAAAACCAAGTTTGTTGTCACCAGATTTAGAATATAGCCACTAGGGAGATAGAGGAATGATATTTTCTAGATTCATTTGATCTGCAACATGCACCATAATATACATTAAGTTTATAGTGATATAATTAAGATTGGGTCAAAAAATTAGAAATTCAACTACCATAAAATAAGAAATCCGTAGCAATAGAAAATTTCAGTGAAGGATTCCATGAAACAAAAGGTTCTCATCTAAGTATCAATCATATAAATATTGGAATTTCTGAAGTGAAAGAAGCATATGAAGTCATATTCAATTGGTACCATCTGGAAAGCAAAATGAAAACTTTGCACATTAACTTACCAACATAATGACAATGAGACAGACGTACTTCAATGGACAATGTCAAAAAGCCTGAAGAATAACTACTATGGAAACGCTACTATGGAGACACAGCTGTGTATCATGAAGTAACATAAACAAAACTGTTTATATAACCATACTTTCTGCAATGAGCACAAATGTTTTGACCTAAATTAGCATATATAAAAGCAAACATGTAACTTCAACTAAAAACTTGGCACAACCTATAAAATGTAACTTTGAACATGAAACTTAGTATGGACTTGGAAAATGAAACTCAGAACCTAGAACTTGTACTAGAACATGTAATTGGATTTTCAACTTATCTACATAGGGCTCGAAGAGCTAACCTAAGGACTTGAAGAGATTCACAATGGTTGTACTCCTTCCATTGGGTGGGGGGTGCCTCTCTGGTAGGGCTTGAAGAGGAAGATGCTCGTAGGCCAGGGAGTTGCACCTCTACTCCTACCGTTGATAGGGCGCAAATAGGAAGAGCTACGGGAACTCTACTCCTATCGCTGATAGGGCTTGAATAGGAAGAACCAGGGGGGGGGGGCGCTGATATGGTTTGAAGAGGACGGGGGAGGGGCCCTCGTTGGTAGGGCTCGAAGAGGAAGACACTAGTGGGGAGGGGGCGGCTAAGGCACGAAGATGAAGAGGCAGCGGAGGGGGTGCCTCGCTGGTAGGGTTTGAAGAGGAAGACACTCGCAGGGCAGGGGCTATGCTTATACACTTGCTACTAATATGGCTTGAAGAGGAAGAACCGCGGGGAGGGGGGACCTCGATGGTAGGGCTCTGAGAGGAAGATGCTCACGAGCCAGGGGTTATGCTTCTACTCCTGCTTCTGATAGGGCTTGAAGAGGAAGAGCTGCGGGGAGGGGCGGCCTAGGGCTCACAGAGGAAGACACTCGCAAGGAAGAGGGCTGTGGCTAGGGCACAAAGATGAAGACGCTCGAGGGAAAGGAGGCGGTGGCTAGGGCACGGAGATGAAGACACACAGGGGAGTTCCGCTGATATGGCTCGAATACTCGCAGCGAAGGAGGCAAAGGATAAAGGGATCGCATGGATTAAAAAGATAGGGTTTAAACAGCGCACTTTAGATACACTGTTAAAAATGTTTTTAACAGCGTGCAGCGCGCTGTAGATGCTTTGTAATTATTAACCATAAAAATATAATAGTATTTGCAGCGCGTTTTATTCGGCGCGCTGCAAAAATTATTATTAACAACGCTTTATAAATGTGCGCTGTTGATGACATGCTGCGGAAAGTGAAATTTGTTGTAGTGTAATAACCATTAATTTAATTTTTAGTTCTCGGTTTATGTCTATTTCTTTTATAATTATATTTTACTTGGTGATAGTTTAAACTTTGTTGAGTTCTAATATATTTAGATTTTAAATTTTTTAGTTTAGGTTTGTATTCTAGTTTTGATTTGGTTTATTTGACTTTACGTAATATATTTTATCTTTAGGGATATAATATTGGTTAGCCCCTATTTGCGTGGTTAAACACGCTTTAACTGAGCTTTATTCGTTGGTTTGTATTGGGTTATTAACGATTTAAAAGTTTTATTTGAGTTCGACTTATATCCGAGCCCGGTTTATTATAACATGCTTTTTGATTATTTAGGATTAAGTCTAAATTTTTTGATCTGGTTGTAAATTTTTTTAACATATTTTTTAAATTACTAATTTCTGATTTTAATGATGAATTCTCCTCCTCAAGTGTTAGATCTTGAATTGGTTTATTATTTACAACTTGTTCCTTGAGGATTTGATTTTCCTCGAGGAGTAATTTGTTTTCATTTTCTAATTTAACAAACTTATTATTTAAGCAAGAAATGATTTTAAAAAACTTTCGATTTAAGGTTAGGAATACCTCTTCGAAACCTTCGGAAACGAGTGCGGACTCGTGGCTCGATTCGGGTTTGGACCCGTCTTCCGATTCATCTTCCGACTCTGCTTCGCCCGCCTCCCCGCTAGGCTCGGGACTGATACTCTACGTACATATTACAGTGGAAGACTTAAAATAACTTTCTTAATTTAATAAAACTTTTCTTTTGTTTTCAAATCCGAACTACACTAATATGGTTTCCATAACATGATATCAAGATAAATAGAAACATAACATCAGTCACCCATATAGTACTACAATTTTACAAAACTAAAGCGTAATTCTTAAAAAGTTCTTAGCAGGTTCTTATTTGGTTGCCTAGCCACCGCCACACACATCTCCTTGCCTCTCCTGCTGCTCCTTTAGCTCATCCGACTTTTACCTTTATCCGTGGTACAAGGAAAGTAAGTGTGAGCACTCGTGGCTCGATAAGTTCCTTTCCTACTCACTAAAACCGAAAATCATCACATGGTCAAAGAATATCTCAACATAACATGATCTCAACTAGTCATGGCATAACATATCATACTCTTTAAGCATATCATGCAACGTAACAAAATCATAACTAGTCATGGCATATCATCTCTTAAAGCATAGCATGATACATAACATAATCATATCTAATCATGGCATATCATAGCATCATCATAAGGTAGCATGGCATATCAAGCTCTTAAAGCATAGCATGAAACATAGCATAATCATATCTAATCATGGCATATCATAAATCATAGCATCATCACAACATGATCATAAAGTATATGCAATATGATTTTGAAAACATGTATCCGAAAAACATGTGTATGTCTCATGATCTTTAAAACCATTTCTTCTTACATATATACTTGAACATATTATCAACTTAAAGGGGATCCCGGCTATGTACCACTTACATATTGCGCGCAACCTATGTAGGTCCAAGGTAGCAAGTCCTGAACCCTACAAGGCAAATATACTAGGCCCGAGTCTTACTCCATCGACCTAGGGGCACTTAGGAGCCCATCCCTAACGAGGCCCGAGTCTTATTCCATCGACCCCGGGGCGCTTATGGAGCCCACCCTTGGTACAAGCCACATAAAGTAAAGTACATGTCATACTTATACATATCACACATCATAAAAGCATGTATCACTTAGGCACACATCATATCATAAAAGTATGCATCACTTAGGCATACATCATATCATAAAAGTATGCATCACTTAGGCATATATCATGTCATAAAGTATGCATCACTTAGGCATATATCATATCATAAAAGTATACATCACTTAGGCATACATCATGTCATAAAAGTATGCATCACTTAGGCATACATCATATCATAAAGGTATGCATCACTTAGGCATACATCATGTCATAAAAGCATGCATATTTTCATCACATAGCATATCATAAAAGCATGCATATTTTAAGCACATAGCATATCATCAAAGCATGCATATTTCTAAGCACATATCATATCATGGAAAGCATAAATCACAAGCATACATGTTTAAGCATAAGGGTGTATCATGTGATTATACTATCATAAGAAACATGGTAACATAGTTAACTTGGGTTCTAAGCTTCCTAATCCCTTGGGTTCTTATCATGGCCGAACCCCCTTAGATCTCAATTTAGGTAAAAACAACCTCCAAGCATGTGGAACCTAAATTATCATCACATCAATTTCATAGGAAGCATTATAAGCATGATTAACTTGGTTTCTAAGTTCTCCAAGTCCCTAACCTTCATGTGGCCGAACCCTATCAGGTGTGAAACAAGGTTCCAAATGTCATGAAAGCATGGAAACCTTAAACCATATTTATAGCATTTTTTTTCCATGTAACATAGTAAGCATATTTGAGCTAGTTCCTAAGTTCTTCAAGCCCTTAACATATGTCATGGCCAAAATTTAACAAGTATTCATTAGGGATAAAAACAAGCATACAAGCATGTGAACTTGAACTAACATCATGTATAAATTTATAATGAGGCATCATACAAAGGGTATGGCCGAAACTTACCCTAGCCTCATTCTAGGTCATTAAACAACATATAGCATGAGAACTTTGGCTTTCTACTTATCATATTTCATGTAGAGTGACATGAGCATATTTAGTTTTTGTTCTAGGGTTTCTAGGGCATCTATCCCTTCATGGCCGAGACCTACAATGGTCCATTTAGGTCATGGAAAAATTATACAAACATGTGACACAATCTACACATTATCATATTTCCATAAGAAGCATTTTTAACACAATTGGTTTAAATTCTAAGGCCTCTAGGTCATTTAAACCCTACTTGGCCGAGACCCATCAGTGGTTAACTTTGCTTCAAATAGCCTAAAAGCATAGGAAGTCATACAAGTTTCATAGCATGTATAAAGACAAGCATAATAAACATACATGTGCATTGTGTCTTAGGCTTCCTAGGTTTCTTTCTTTTTTTTTCCTTTTATTTTTCCTCATGGCTGAAACCTACCATTCTCTAAACTAGGTTTTAAGTAGCCTAAAGCATGGAAAACCTTAGTAAGTTTCATGGCAAAAATTACTAAGAACATCATATACAAATTTGGTTCATAAACAAGCTAGGACCCTTGTGACCTTACAAGTCATATATCATGTAACTAAATTCTCTATACCCTAATTAAGCATGAGAGCATTAAACCACTTTCATATCTTAATATCACAGAGGTCTTGAGCATGTTAAAATTTTGTTTAAGCTTTCCTAAGCTATCCATCTTAACATGGCCGAAAATCTTAATGAAGAGTTCATGAATTTCTAGCAATATTCAACATGCAAATTCTTTAAGAGAACTCTATATTCTATCATATAAACATGGTTACTTAAATTTAAAGGTCTTCCTAACCCTAAGCTCTTTTCTTGGCCGAAACATATGAGGGGATTTCCTTTGGTTCCAAGTAACTTTCAAGCAAGAAAACCAATAAAAGATCCTTAGTAATTCATGGAGGGAATCTTGTACTAGTTTGGTTAAACAATGATTTCCCTAACCTCTTTAAAATATTTTTGGCCGAAATTCTAGGGTTAGGTACTCCTCTGACCAAGCATCATATAGGTATAAAAACATGGAGGAAAACCTTCCTACATAGCATAGAAAAATATCACGAAATGAGGACTTGTTCAAACCTTCCTAGACTTGAAAACTCTTCTTTGGCCGAATTTTCTTAAATTCTATTCTAGGTTTTCTAATCCTCATAAAATTCGAAAATCACATAAAAAGCCTTGTACCACAGGTGAGGGGAAGCTTACATCATTTTCGCTTGTGGATCTAAGGTATGGTGATGGAAGAAGTAGCTTCTTCTTCTAGTTCCCTTCCCTTGTTTCTCTTGCTAAATCCTCCTTGTATCTTAGGCTTTCTTAGGAGAAAACCTTGGCTTGGGGCCGAAGATGGAGGAGAGGGGGCTGGGGTTCTCGGTGAGGGAGAGGGAAGAATGAGAGAAATGAGAGAAAAATTAGAATTCTTCTCTTTTCTTGCTTCCTTTTATGTTAAGTGGGAAGAGGTTGCAAAATCGGTTTTTGCTTTCCTTCTCCCTTAACCCATTTCTATTTTCTTTTATTTATTTTATTTTCTAATTTATTCTCATCATTCATGATGAAATAAGGGGGAATGAATCCCCTTAATTAGCCTCTTTTATTTTCGGCAAGAGAAGAGAGAAAGAGGGAGAGAAGGAAGGAAGGCAAGTTGCCTTTCTCTTGCTCTTTTCTTGTTTTCTTTTGGCTAGCTTTTACTCTCACCCTTATCATGAGTTTCTCTTCTTTGCTATCAATATCTTCTCTCTATCCCAATTGGTTTCCACTAATTAATTCTATAAATTATAATATAAGAGGTTCAAGGTTCAATCCTTGACCTCCTCTTCTTTTTATTTCATTTCTTTTCTTTTTGCTTCAACCCACTTCCTTTTATTTTTCTAAGGCAAAATCCTACATTCATATGCTTATCTTAAAAGCTTAGTGGGTGTTACACGGCCTGTGGTATCGTGCTATTGCCGGTGCTTTGATCTCACTTTTGTTCTTGGAGTCATCCCATGTCGCTTTAAGGGCCTTCTTTTTGGTCGGCTTCGGTTTATCAATCTTCAATCTTGGGCACTCGTTTTTGTAGTTTTGTTGCATCCAAGCACGTCACACTCCTTGATTTGGTTGGAGAATTGATCTTTTGAAGGTCCTTCTTACTGAAGCTTCTTTTCCTCCCAGTGAACATCTTCCTTACCAGTTCACCTGGTGTTCTTCGTGTTCGAGTTCGGTCAGAATCTTCTTGGTTTAGACTTGTTCTTCTTTTCTTTTGAGGAACCTGTAATTAAAGCTACACCTTTCTCGACCCCGACGTTAGTTTGCTCATGCAGTTCTAATTCGCTGTAAAACTCATCTAGTTTTAATTTTGATAAATTTAAGAGATCTTGTAGGCATCTACGATAGATGCCACAAGCGATTCGTGGAAAAGCGTTTAAGGCATACCTTATTAATCCCGGTTCTCCATTTGGTGTCCTAGTGCGTGGAGTCCGTTGAGAATATCTTTTATTCTTGCATGAAGTTGGCTGGCGTTTCTCCTTCCTGCATTTTTATGTTAAATATTCTATTTAGAAGCAAGTCCCATTTCGCCACCTTAGCGTCGCTTGGTTCCTTTGTGCATTTCGATCAGTTTGTCCCACAGCTCTTTAGCATTTTTATGTGGCCCTGCCCGGTCAGTTCTTCTCTTGTTAACCACACTGTAATGTGTTGATTGCCTTTTTCTCTGTTGATGCCTTCTTCTTTAAGTTTGTTGTCCATTCTTGAGGATTCGGTAGATTCCTAGAGTTGTCTACTGGTATTTTGTAGCTCTTATGATGCTCAGTACTGGTCGAAATCATCTTGAGATATACTTCCATCCGCTTCTTCCAGTATGAAATCATCCCCGTTGAAAAGGGGAGGTCGACTGCGCAGAAGCCCTCGATCTATGACATTTTTAATCTGCACACAAAAAAAATAAATGGAAAGGTTACAAGACTTGGTCTTGGATTAGTAGTGCGGGAAGAATTAAATAAAAATAACTAAATTGATGTTGCACCAATTTAGATGTAATTACGATGGAAGGAGATTTCTAAAAAGGTAATTGTACCAGTTTGGAATTTTACGAAAAAATGAAATCCGAAAATAGTTTTTTTTTTTAAAATAAATCACCCCCTTACCCCCTTACCTGATTGGTGGTTGCACCAAATCAGAGTGGTACCTGTTCTGATACCACTTGTTAGATCGTGATGTTTCGATAGAGGGGGGGTGAATATAGATTAGGAAAAATTCTTTCGAAAAGAGTTAAGTGCAGCGGAAAAAGTAAGCAATGCTAACACAAACCAATTTTACTTGATTCGAAGCCTGTGTCGACTCCTACTCGAAGGCCCGCACTCGTTGAGTGCTTTCGGTGGGCAATCACTAGCAGTTTGAAAATTATTACAAACAAAGTACAGAGAATGCTAATGAAAAATAAAATCAATACCGACAAAGGAATAAATTGAAAAGGAAAACGTGCGTTGTCGGAGTTTCGTTAGCGTCGCAGGAGCACAGAGCAACAGAGCAAGCAGTAGAAGATCTTCTAGTCAGTTGTTGTTTTGAGCTCCACTCCTGACCCTCCTTTTATATGAGGCTCGGGGCACCCCGGATCCCTTCCGGGCGCCCTGGTGCGACGTGGCAGGTCCAACCAGCGAGCTCCACGTGGCGACGACGCTTTCAGGATAAAATTGCCTCCCGGGCGCCCGGATCCCCTCCGGGCGCCCGGACCACCTTTCTCCAGAGATTCCTTCTCCTACAAGACATGGTTAGTCCAAGATAAATAAATAATATGTTTCCTGAAAACAAAGTGTTAGCACAATTTTATAAATTCAGTATTAAGAGTATGACTTAGATTCCTTCTTTCCGAGACCGGAATCTAGTCACGATCTCGACTTAGATATCCGAAATGGATCTAAGCCGGATCGACGCCTAATGTTCCCTTTCCGAGAACGTGTCCTCACAGTCACTCCCTTCCAGTGACTTACCTTTACTCACCTGCCAGATGTCCGGTCAGCCCTTCGACCCGTCTGGACTTCTTGCCAGCTATCCGGTCAGCCCGTAGACCTAGCTGGATTTCGTGCCAAATGTCCGGTCAACCCTTCGACCCATTTGTTAGTTAGAGCCCTAGAGCCAATCATTTGATGATTGTATGGACTCATTGTATCATATTCTTGTATATTAATAAAGGCATTTGTTTGGTTATTATACTTATTTGTATTAGTGCCAAATAGACTAAGTATAATAGCATCCTTGAGTAGATGGTTCATACCTATATCAATCGATTAGTTGAATCGATAGTGAGATGATATAGGGAACACTACTCTAAATCATTCCTAGTCGAGTATTAACATTCAGGAACAATGATAATACAATAAGACTAGCATGTAGGTCAGCTCGATGACTTGATCTCACAAGTCATGGATATAGAGATATCAAGCTGACACATGAGTATGCATTAGAGAATGTATACTGAATGATCCGCCATGAGAAAGTATCATGGATCGTTATATGAGTGTCATACTTTCTCATGTGTATTAGTATGACTATTGGTCCTTAGACCTGAAGTCACCATGGATCCCTACATAAGGAGTTATGTACTTTAGTTTCGTCAAACGCCACCAGAACTGGGTGGACTATAAAGGACACTGGGTATGTAATTATGCATGGGGATGAGTGATGTAGATGGGATCTATCCCTCCTATATGACGGGAGAGACATCGATATTTTTGATAGGGTGAGACCACGCGATTATGGCCATACCAAATGAGTCGATATGATATTGAGCTCATTTGATTGAGTGAGTCTACTCGGAGTTCAAGATTTAGATGGTGGGAGGATGACACGGTCTATGCCTCACATTGAGTCAATTTAGATGTCTAGGATAGAAGGACACTTGTCACATATTGTGAGGGTCACAATTAGTAGTCCTGGTGATGTTGGATCTCAACATTTCTTGTAACAGGTAACAACTGA